>NC_137175.1:63012500-72782500 GCF_951804945.1 Podarcis cretensis
TGTTTTCCATTGGAACAATTTGCACATGCTTAAACTGCACTGAAAGGCTCCTGAAATTGCATTTGCAGCGCAGTTGTTTGGCTGAGCTCTGCTGGAGTCTAGTATGCAGTCATTGATGCATCTACTATGACTGTATAAAATGTGTTTAATTGGCATGAAAAGGCACTAACACAGTGCTAGTGGGGTTTCCATTATCTATGAGGACATCTTATTTACTTTAGTGGGTCTGTAGAATAGTATGAAAGGCTGGGAAGCTGACAAGAGTGGGGTGCAGACTTAACATCAGGCAGACCATAATAAAAGGCAACCTAGCCTTTTGTGGAAAAAGAAAAAGAAAAGAAAAGAAACATTCTGAACTAAATCCCAGGGAGGCAGGTTTGAAAAATGTTTTCCTAATTATAATTTTGCTGATCTATGTTTATCACGGTTTGCCAGTTGTGAAATCGGCAGTGAGGATAATGCAAATTGACGAGCATTTCTTATCTAAAAAGAAGAAGGAGAATCATTTATACAACATACTTCCTTGCAACACAGTCACCTTCAACTGAGAGAGCTACTCTGAAATGGCAAGGCACGCTTCACCGTGTAGGCGCAAGTCACTTGCTTAAGCTGCAACCAAAACAGGAAAACAGGCCATGTTAGAAAAAGATGTCGTACAGGATATGCATTGTGTGTTACTTAGCAAGTCTATGGGATGCCAGCTCCCTGACAAATGCACATGCATGTCAATATCCCTGTTAATTGTTGCGTTACAAATTGTTAACATATCCCCGTGGTGGGAGTTCGCATTCTTTCCTGCCGCGGAATTGACAACACCTACACACAGTCCCATGAGTTTTCAATAGATTAGGGGGATTTGTTGTTTGCAAAACCTGATTTGTTCAACGTAATTCCACTTAGGTCTAACAAAACACTATCTGGTCCGTGGCATTGACAAAATAGACTCACCTCTTCTCACTCGGTTCATTTTTCAACCCATTCCTGGCATTACTTGCAATAACGGCACAACTCCTCAAGGGTGAGCGATAACTTGGCAATGTTTCATTTTACACTAGGGGTGAGGTATATGTGACCATTCAGTTGTTGCTGGATTGGAGTTCCCTTCATCCCTGACCATTGGCCATGCTGGTTGGGGCTAATGGGGGGTTGAATCTAAGAACGTCTGAAGGGCCGCAGATTTCCCACTAGATTTCCCACTAGAATTTCACACATTAGTTTTGCAGATAATTCTACACATTAGTCAATACTTGATACTTGAACCATATTCATATGTCAAGGAACAAATTTCCAAGTTTTATATTTCCATTTTAAAATGTGTGTGTGTGTTGTGTGTCTCTGTGTGCAATGTCTCTTTTTCTTTCTTTTTGACCAAAATATGTAATTCAATACCATGTTAGAAATTGGGAAAGAGAGAGAGAAATATACAGTTGAATGAAAATTAAAATTAAACATGCAAAGGAAAAAAAAGGATTTAGCAACTGGGCTTGTTGTATTCACAATCTCTGAGAAGAAGACTTATTGGTATTGGGGTATAATAACGTCCTTTTTCTTCTTATTTTATTTGTATGTATCAGTCTTGTCCTCAGTGTCTTGTGATGTTCCTGTTTTGAAAGTGGTGAGCTACTAAGAATTTCAAGCTTTAGATTTGCAATTTAAAAAGTTGAGTGGTGAACACACTTAAAGGCACCAGGATAGATATGAGAGGCTGTCCCAAAATCTGTATGATCTGCTGTGGCAATTTGACCAGTCTAACGTAAAACCTCCATGACATTCTTGCTTCTGTTTTAATATCCAGTTCTTTGATAGGCTGTTCTTGTTCCCTGTCTTGACCAACAGTATTCAGTGGATCTGTGGCTCTGACTAGTGACCAAGACCAATACAGTATTTACGGAAGAGAAGTCTTACATGGCATGTATGACATGCAACACAAAAAGTGACGACTCATCCATTTCATACAAATTAAACTGGCTCCAAGAAAATAGTTATCTGGTTTATGAATCACACAGAATCAACCTAGGGGACAAGGTCCAGCCTGCTTCCGCCTTGCTCCCTCCAGTGCACACCACTGCAAAGACGTATTTTCTACATCATGGGGGAAAATTAAATAGGAAATGGTTCCATACCCTTGTGAATTTTGGATCTTAAATTGTTCAGACTGTCCAGCGTCATCAGGCTTTTCTGGAGCATGTGCAAAGTTTGTTCTGAGTTCCCGAACCTGGCTGCACTTGGGACCTGATACTCAAACACAGACACGGGGATAAGGTGGGTATTAGGCAGGCTGGGTTCCCTATGAACTGTATGTACATCATTTGGTCTCCTATGTACTTCCCTCTTTGCAAGCCTGGGATTAGCCCTATTTCTGTAAGGCTCAGCAGGAAGATGTTGATAAATATCATAGGGGCAATGATGTCAGATTCTCTCCCAGTCAAGGATTTGGCCTATTGGACCTGCACAATTGTGCATGAGCAAGAAGGAAAGACAGGCAGACTGCAGGATGCTTCTGACAGAAGTGCAGGGCACGACTTGATTAGCTCCTCCCACCCTCTGCTCCAGCCAATGCCTTGCCCTTGACTAAATTTGGCAATTCTGTGGAATGAGTTGGCCAAGCAATCTATATGTAAATTATTTATTTTAATGCATGTGAGGCGGTCTTTAAACAAGTTCCATTTTATTTAGAGCAGGGGTGGCCATACAGATGTTGCTGGACTCCAACTCCCATTTGTCCCAGCCATCATGGCCAATGGTGAGAGATACTAGGGTTGGAGTCCAACAATGTTTGGAAGGCCAGAGATTAGGAGCCAGGGCTCAGCCCTAAAACTACTCCATTGGCAATAAAACATTTGATGCAATAATACTGTACAGTGCCTCTGAGTGTGTACTGAGTGAATTTTCCTTCACAGTGATTAACCACAACTCACTCCTTCACTATGGGTAGCAAATGCAGATCTAGGTCAGAGGATGTAAGCAAGCACCGTGTGTGTGTGCGCGCATGTGTGTGTGTGTGTGTGAACATGTGTCTAGGCCATGGGTAGGCAAACTAAGGCCCAGGGGCCGGATCCGGCCCAATCACCTTCTAAATCTGACGGTCCGGGAATCTGCGTGTTTTTACATGAGTAGAATGTGTCCTTTTATTTAAAATGCATCTCTCGGTTATTTGTGGGGCATAAGAATTCGTTCATATATTTTTTTCAAAATCTAGTCCAGCCCCCCACAAGGTGTGAGGGACAGTGAAAAAGTTTGCTGAGCCCTGGTCTAGGCAATACCCACCCACCCCAATTTCCCCACATTAACCCCCTAAAGCTTCCCCTTTCCACCACATGCAACTACTAAGCTTACATTTCACTTTCCAAACCCCATTTCTAAAGCCACGTATCTTTTTTGTTCTGCAGCCCCACTTTGCACCCATTTTCACCTTCACCCCATGTCCATACCTTATCCCCCCGTTTTGCGCAATCCCTCCTTGCACACAAACCACCCTCATGGTAATCTCCTGAATCTTTCTGCTCCCACACATTGCAACTACTAAGCACGCTTTTCCACCTTCTCCCCAATTATGAATCCATAGTCCTTGCCTATTCTGCAGACCCTTTCATGCCTTTTCGTCTTCACTTGAACTCCTACATCTTCACTCCATGCCTCCTACTCTCTCCTTTCTGCAACCCCCCTTTGCACTCCCATTTTCACCCCCTTTTTTCTCCCCCCTCCTTACTTTTCTCAACTCTTCCTTGCACATATATCACCCCCATTCCATGTCTCATTTTATCTCCTATTCTGTAGCCCCCTTTGTGCACACACCCCATGATATATATTACTGTATCGTTAAGATGAATAGAATCTTAAGAGCAAACCTGTCTCTTAGATTGTTCGGTAGGAGACTGATGGATTTTGTACCAATATAAGGTAAAGGGACCCCTGACCATTAGGTCCAGTCGTGGCCGACTCTGGGGTTGCGGCGCTCATCTCACTTTATTGGCCGAGGGAGCCAGCGTACAGCTTCCAGGTCATGTGGCCAGCATGACTAAGCCGCTTCTGGCGAACCAGAGCAGCTCACGGAAATGCCGTTTACCTTCCCACCAGAGCGGTACCTATTCATCTACTTGCACTTTGATGTGCTTTCGAACTGCTAGGTTGGCAGGAGCAGGGACCGAGCAACGGGAGCTCACCCCATCGCGGGGATTCGAACCGCCGACATTCTGATCGGCAAGTCCTAGGCTCTGTGGTTTAACCCACAGCGCCACCCGCGTCCCTTTGTACCTATATGGATGTTTGTTAATACCATATCTGTTCTAACTTACTACATTGAATCTGGAACTTCATGTTAAAGGCAACATGTGGCACCAGGAGTGAAATATATTGTGTGATGGTAGTATGGAATATTTTTTTTTGGGGGGGGTGCCTCACATCCTTTATATCTTTCACATGAGGCAGCTGAATAATAGAAAGGGGAGAAGTTTAGAGAGAAGGAAGTGGCACTGGAAGGGAGAAAGTGGCTGTTTTAAACAACTGCAGAGGTTTGAGTAAAGCAGGGATGGGGAAATATTGAGGGGTCAAAACAAGCAAAGCAGTTTTAACAAGGAGAAATAGCAGAGATGAGCACAGCACAAAAGCTAACACAACAGAGCCTTTCCAAACCCTCTTCTCACTGTACTCAAACCTTGTTTTATATTGACACTCCCCCCCTCAGTGTAACACCCTGTTTGCTCTACTTAAACTTCTGCTATTGTTTAAAATCACCACTTTTTCCTTTCTTTAGTCAGACCACTGCCATTGTTTAAAACTGTTGTTCCCCCCCTCTCAGTATCGCTTCATCCCTGCTTTACTCAGAATTCATCCACTTCCCCCCTTTCAGTTTCTATCCCTTCTTGCTGTACTCAAATTCCCCCCTCTTCCATTCATCAACTGCCTCGTGAGAGATGAAGGATGCAGAGCCCTCAAATATACCATAATACTTTACTCAAACCTCTGCCATTGTTTAAAACAGCCATTTCCCTCTGTTTCCTCAACCCCTGCTTTTAAAACTTCCGCCATTGTTTTAAACCACCACTTTCCCCCTCTGTCTCAGTGTCCTTCCCTTCTCACTCCTATGCCATGGCCACTGCTGTTTTGCAACCTGCCTTCACTTTTGTTCCCCTATCCTGCTCTGACTTCATGCAGATCCAGGATTGTGATGCAGCGCTACAAATTCTCCATTGGGGACTGCATGATGTTCTAACATCATTTCTCTCTCTCTCTCTCTCTCTCTATCTATCTATCTATCTACACACACACACACACACACACACACACACACACAGTATACATTGTTGTTGTTTTTGTTATTTAGTCGTGTCCGACTCTTTGTGACCCCATGGACCAGAGCACGCCAGGCACTCCTGTCTTCCACTGCCTCCCGCAGTTTGGTCAAACTCATGCTGGCAGCTTCGAGAACACTGTCCAACCATCTTGTCCTCTGTCATCCCCTTCTCCTTGTGCCCTCAATCTTCCCCAACATCAGGGTCTTTTCCAGGGAGTCTTCTCTTCTCATGAGGTGGCCAAAGTATTGGAGCCTCAGCTTCAGTATACAGTAGTACATAAAATCATATTCACTCAAATGACTGGAGGAAAATGGAAAGTTAGCACGATAAGGTACAGATATACGTATTATGCCACCACACAATCATGCGCATAGAAGAAATCAGGGGCTAATCCTATGAACTGCAGCAGCAACCATAGCTCACATATCTGAACACAAGGGTCATCCAAATATTGGAGCAAAGCCATGAATGGTAGATTTGCATTGACAAGACCCCAACTATTGCTGCACTAAAGGGAGGAAAAATTGATTTCTGAGTTCAATATGGTGCAATGGTGTTGTGGAAGGGCATTTGTGACACAATTCAAGGAAGCAGAGAAGGGATGGGCAAGTTACAGTGCTATGGAGAAATCTTTAGGATTGGACTTCTTGTTGATCAAAGTATGGATACTGTGAATTAGACAGCATTTCATAAATTAGGCTATACTGTACAACAACAAACTGAATTTCCCAGGTTTTACATTCCCTGGTGCTGAAGTCTGCCCTGCCTGTTTCTTTCTATGCTGCAGTTTCAGGGCACATTTGGTGCTAATGGTTTGTAATTTGCCCAACAGGAACAGGCACATTTCCCTCTGGTAACATTTGTAAACAGAAATAAAGCCACTAGTTTATGGTTTGCCTCAAAAACACTGCAATCCTTGTGTATTGTGATGTGGGCTGTAGTAAGTGACCAAGACCAGTGATAAAAAGAAACTGCCGGGGTGTGTGTGTGTGTGTGTGCGCGCGCATGTGTACGTTTTTAGAGATAAGGCTTTAAAACTAGGCTATGTGGATTTCCATGGTATAGCAGCCCAGCCAGAAATGGCTTTTCTCATCTTAACAACTAGTTATCTGGTGCTTTTTAGTTTCACTTATTTCAGTGTTCTGTTGCATTTTAGTGTTCGGAGCCATAAGGATGCACTGAAACTTATGAAGCCTGACATTTTAACTATCTCATTGTAGCATGATTCATCTCAATTTGCTTTCTTCTAAAATGTAGCCCGGAAGAAATGTAGGCTGGAACCAGCTTTTTGGACTCATTCAAAAACCATGAGATGCTTTAAAAGAACACAGTAGCAGCTCATTTGCAGACAGAGTTTACTTACTATGGGGCTGATCCTGCTCCAGGTGATTAAAATAAAATGAATTATTTTAAACTTCTGCTGAACTTCATGGGAGCATTTGGGAAATAATTCATCTTCAGTTGGGTCCAACTAAGGCATGTGAAGATGCTTAGAGTAACACAGAGGGGAAGCAGCACAGCAACAAATACAAATGAAATGGAACACCTGAAACTGGAGCATCAATATCACTCACTATGACAAATGTTTCATTATTATTATTATTATTTTACATTTTAAGTGATGCTCTTGTGCCATTTTCTCCTTGTGTCTTCTGGTATCAGCCTCCATATATCTGTTAAGTTGCTTTGATTTCTCAAGGCTTGCAGAACAAAAGGGGATGAATTAAATGCCCCTCCCAGTAGTAATATTTAAGAAATATACCAGTTATAAAAATAATTTTTCTAAAAAACCCTGATCACTTGTTTATTTCTAGATAAAAATAAAAATGACCAGGTGATTCTGGGAAGAATGACAAAAATGCAGATGATTGATTTAAAACTCTGCAACCCATCTTTTAAAGTTGCTAATGTGATCAATACAAAGGTCCGTAAAGGTAAAGGGACCCCTGACCATTAGGTCTAGTCGTGACCGACTCTGGGGTTGCGGCGCTCATCTCGCTTTATTGGCCGAGGGAGCCGACGTACAGCTTCCGGGTCATGTGGCCAGCATGACTAAGCCGCTTCTGGCGAACCAGAGCAGCACACGGAAATGCCGTTTACCTTCCCGCTGGAGTGGTACCTATTTATCTACTTGCACTTTGACGTGCTTTTGAACTGCTAGGTTGGCAGGAGCAGGGACCGAACAACCGGAGCTTACCCCGTTGCGGTGATTCAAACCGCCGACCTTCTGATCGGCAAGTCCTAGGCTCAGTGGTTTAACCCACAGCGCCACCCGCGTCCCTTTACAAAGGTCCATATCCAGCTACAAAAGATTAGGGACTTACATAGTTAAATCTGCCTTCCCGAACCTGATATCCTCCAGATATTATTGAGTACAGTTCCTAAGGTAGGGAACGTTCTTGAGGCTAGCCCATTGCACCTGAGCTATGTGTTTTGGGGTCCTGGAAAACAGGTCAAGAAAACCTCCCTACTCACTGGAAGGTGTGGCTCAGGCTTTGTGTCTATGCTTTCTCACGCCCCTTGGGTTGGACTTGCCCAAGGTTTATGTTGAAGGTATTAATAAATGTGGCCCAAGTTCAACCCATCTAATGTGTCCCATCTCTTTATTTGTGGGTCTGATTGCAACTTATTGTTCTACAGGCAACTCCCAATTTATGCAGGGGTTATGTTCCAAGGAACCATACGTTTTCAGGCATGGCCAGACTTGGCCCTCCAGATGTTTTGGGACTGCAATTCCCATCATCCTTGACCACTGGCCCTGTTAGCTAGGGATGATGGGAGTTGTAGTCCCAAAACATCTGGAAGGCCAAGTTTGGCCATGCCTGGTTTAAGTGAAATTGCATATATTTAAAACATCACTGAAAGAGCCTTCAAACACCTTGTTCCAGGCCCCATTCTGCCCCTTTCTGTGATGCTTTTGAGTCACTTCCAGGCTGGGCACAATGTGCATATGCTCAGTCTTCGCATATGCCTAAAATGGCCGGTGCCTGTATAGGCAAAAGAGCTCAGGATGACCTAAGGGGCCCATCAGCAGAAGCCCTGTGCAAGGACTTCCACTTACACAATGGGAATTCACCCCTCTCCTCCCCCCATGTGTCCCAAACCCCAAAATTCTCTCTAGGGAGGATGAGGAGAACCCCCAGAACAGCATATGAAGGGGGAGAGGGGAGAGTTCACTGGCAAGCTGAAATTCTTGTGCAGATGGAATATCCATAATAGCGCCAAGTTGAATTCCGCCCAAGGGATTTAGTAGTGATTCTGCTTCCACCCAGCAGGTATAACTCAACCCTAGGACCATACTGTGACGCTGCTCCTAGGAAAGCCCTTGTCATCTTTAGACATCATGTTGTATGCCAACAGTTCAAGAGGCCAGCTCTCAACACATTGTGCTCTGCGTCCGGAAAGTTGGTGTTTCCAGCAGACACGGAACTTTCTGCTTCAAGAGTTCATTGACACTTCTCCTACCCTGTTATGCTGTCCCTCTGCTCCTGTGTGATCTCCGATATAGTGAAACAATAATATATCACTAGAGCTGACCCTTTGGCCTTTATGAATTATCTGTTTTAGAAAGATGTGAAACCACCTTTTATATCCCACATAATAGATATTTAGACATTGTGGATCAATACTGAACAAGTTTGCTACTTATAGCTAATAGGTGCCAAAGGGGCATTCTGACACTGACCTCTGACTCTTTGGCTGACAAGAAATCTATAGAGAGAGTGAGGACAGGGGGGAGGAATAGGTAAGGCATCCAGTTTTTAAAGTTTATGACTATAGATCTATACCAAACAACAGCCGTTGCTATTAGAGGGTTGGTTCCCCCCCTCCCAATATTTTAGAGGCTAAATTCCACCCCACCCCAAACCCTTTAATGCCAACCAATGCAAAATTAATAACTGGCCTGGCCTGACCCTTTGAAAACAAGCACTGTGTTGCATGACACATTTTCCCATTTGTTACTCGTGTGATATTGCTGCACTGTCAACAAAGACTCTCTCCATTATAAAACAGGCTGTCATTTGTAATTGCACCAATGCCCAAGCAAGGATATCTCTGGGAGGCAACGCAGACGCCTTGCTCCTTGGAGGAAGAAACAGAGTGGATTTATTTCAAGGAAAGTCCAATTTTAGAATATGTGTGTGTTGAAAAAAATAACCTATAAAAGACACCAAAACATTTTTAATACCAGCTTCACTTCAAAGTTATTAATTCATCTTATTTCATCTTGAATGAAATTAATGTAAGATGTAATTCAATTCATCAACAATATCATTGATTGTATTGGTAATATTGATAACATAAAAGCGTATTACTTGCTCATAGTCTTTTTAATGAATCAGGGAGTGCTGTCATGGGACAGGCTTAACTTTTAAAACTCTGCCCTAGAAATCAATACAATCTACAGAATTTATTTGGTTTGGAAATCAACTACCGGTATGTTACGTCTGGCTAAAATGCAGCCTGAATTTAGGAGGAGATGTTAAGTGTGGGGAGGGAAACAATGACTTCTCTTTCACAGTGTTTAGCAAACTTTCAAACACAAAACAATGTCCATACTGTATTATCATGTCACACTTCAGTAGCATTGCGCTGACATCTCAGTGGTGTTCCTGCTGTTAAGTACCATTGAAAACACATTTGTCCCAACTGTTCTTTTCTTTTAACCCCCTCTCATCTTAGCCAAGATGAATCACTGCTAGATCTACACTGACTCAGAGGGCAGAGTCAGGTCTCGAAATGGCAACCTACCTCCTATGGCTCAAGTATTTTAATTAATTTCAACACTAACGCACAAACGAAAGCTAATCACTGTGCCACAGAGCTCTCTAATTTACCAGGGTTATTCATTAAAACTTTCCCTACTGAACTCTGACTGAGTGTCATGCTTTTGAAAACAGCTGTAAGGCTATTGTAGCTCCTGTCCTTTCCTTTTGCTTAAACAGATATCTTGGGCAACTGCTGAAGAACATGCTCATATTTGGTTTGTATGGAAAAACGAGTATTGTTGGTATGTGATAGTTTTATGTTGTAAAATTTAAATAATGATGATGTTGATGTGAATGATAGTGAGTTTTAAACAATCTCAAGGGATAGCTCAATTGTTAGAGCATGAGACTCTCTTAATCTCAGGGCTGTGGGTTTGAGCCCCACACTGGGCAAAAAGATTCCTGCATTGCAGACTTAGATGATCCTGGTGGCCCCTTACAACTCTACAGTTCTGATTCTATGAATCTTAGAACAGCTCGGCACAATTAGGCTTTTTTAATTCAAGAAACACACACAACAGAAAAATTAAAAGCATAATGTTTCTGTCCAAACATGCTACAACAAGTCCAGCTGAGAGATCTTGCCCCACAGTCTAAAGATAAAAGGTAAAGTACTCCTGGACAGTTAAGTCCAGTCAAAGGCAACTATGGGGTTGTGGCACTCATCTTGCTTTCAAGCCAAGGGAACCAGCGTTTGTTTACAGACAACTTTCTGGCCAGCATGACTAAACTGCTTCTGGCACAACACAACACCATGATGAGTGACAGAGCGCACAGAAACGCTGTTTACCTTCCCGCCACAGCAGTACCTATTTATCTACTTGCATTGGCATGCTTTCGAACTGCTAGGTTGACAGGAGCTGGGACAGAGCAACAACAGGTCACCCCATCATGGGGATTTGAACTGCCAACCTTCTGATTGGCAAGCCCAAGAGGCTCAGTGGTTTAGACCACAGCGCCACCCGCGTCCCTGCCCCACAGTCTAAAGATCTATGTGCACAGCAGTATACGATGAGCTCTGCTGGATGAGACCAAAAGTCCATTTAGTATCCCTTATAATTTCTACAGTGGTCAACCAAATGCTAATGTCGGAAACAGGGTGGTGGAGCAGATGAGCCTTGGTCTGATCCAATATATATATTTTCAAAGCAGATTTAATGTCAATGTCTATATAAAAACATATCAATAGACATTCCGCACTACTAGATCCCCCATTGCTGATCATCTGTTGGGGAAGGTGGATGGACAAGTTGAGTTGGTTATCCATTGTAACGGATCTCATACCATCAACCATCTCTTAAGGCAAAAGAATGCAACCTATATAGAGAATATAACACACTGGAGAGATGGATATCACCCTGTCCTGGCAAGGTCTTTTAAAAGGTAGGTAGGGGAATCCAGAAGGGTAATTGGTGTGCGCAGGAGAACCAGTGTGGTGTAGTGGTTAAGAGCGGTGGACTCGTAATCTGGTGAACCGGGTTCACGTCTCTGCTCCTCCACATGCAGCTGCTGGGTGACCTTGGGCTAGTCACACTTCTTTGAAGTCTCTCAGCCCCACTCACCTCACAGAGTGTTTGTTGTGGGGGAGGAAGGGAAAGGAGAATGTTAGCCACTTTGAGACTCCTTCGGGTAGTAATAAAGTGGGATATCAAATCCAAACTCCTCTTCTTCTGTTTTTGCAGAAGGGTCACTCTGGACCAGATCAGGGTGTGTGTGTGTTTTTATCTGCGTGTAATATGCACACACACATAAACTAAAGCTGAATGTTATGCGTCTTAGAGAATATATTTGCAATGTGTTTGTTCACCCAATTATTTTTCGAATCAATATTGCAGGGGAAAAGTTAGATACACAATTTAGTTTATTAATTGCTATAACTAAAAACTGAAATGTATTGGTTCAACCGGAATTCTTTGCTCCAAATTAACTCAAGCAAAGTGCAGTCTTTATCTCTGTGATTAATGTGACTGAATATTAGGTAACCAAATACCTCACAATTTCAATTTCTTTAATGAAGTCTGCGATCAAAAAGGCCTGATATGCAATCATGTATTTAATTGGAATTTTTTTCTTTAATTATTTTAAATTGCTGCAATCTACCAGCTACTAAACAAAAGCTTCTTAGAATATTTTCTGTTTTGCTTTAGAAATCCCATAAATTAGGTTGTTTTGTACATTATGTGTTTGGAGTATTGATTTATACATGTACATATATATATATATATGAAAGTACAATTCTGTATAACCAAATATGTGACTCTAATCACTTCTAGGTACTTCTTCAGTTTGAAGAAGCATAAAAGAACTATAGGAGAACTATAGAAGAACTATAAAAGGAGAAATTATCCATGCTATTTTCTCTATATCTTTACAAAACTCACATTGTCTACTAAGGGTTGCATCCAATGAAGTCCTTGCATGAGTGGAACGACTTCCAGTAAGTCAATGAAACTTGCCCTTCCACTCTTCCTTCTGTCTGACACACACAATCCCATCCACTCCAGAGAGTTGGGGGAAACCTGAAGAGCAGATTTGAAGGGTGGGCTACAGAAGCACACTATGGCGTGAGAGGGAGAGGAAGTTCTGTTGCATGAGTGGAAGGACTTCACTGGTTACAACCCACGGGCTTTCCTCTAGCGCAGATATGCCAACTCCAGACTGAAAAGAAACAGACTTGTCCAAACAGGGTGGGATTTAGCTAATAAACCCTATTCAGCAGACGCCTTGCACAACAGGGCTTCCCATGCCCATCTCCTCCTTCTGTGTGCCCTCCAAAATTGACACAGGGGGGTCAGCAGAACCCCAGAACAGCATTGGGAGAGAAGAGGTGCATCTTTCAGCCTGGCAAACTGAAATGCTTGCACAGGTGTACTGTTCGTAATAGCGTGACATGGAATTATACCCATAACCATGTATTAGTACTTTTTTTTTAGTACCTGGTGTGAGACTCCATCTCTCATTAACCTGGCCTTTTAAATGCATTTGAATTGGAACTCAGCTACTTCTGCAGGTGTGGGGAACTTTTGCCTCCACAGATTTTGCTGAACTACAACTCCCATCAGCCTTAGCAAGCATGGGCAATGCCCAGGGATGATAGGAGTTGTAGTGCAGCAACATCTGGAGGACTAAAGGTTCTCTACACCTGCACTACTGAATATCAGATTTGACTATGTCATGAGGTTTATTTCAATCTTTGTTTGAGCAAAATAATGTAAATATGTATTTTCAGTTCATTTTTAGTTTAACAAACATACGAAATGAAAGGGGAGCTAAATTACAGTGCTAATCCCAGATAATTTGAATGCAAGCGCACTTAATTCAGTGGGACTTACTTCTGAGTAAACAGGCATAGAACTAGGCTGTAAATCTCCCCCAAAACATTATTGGTTATTAGTCATTTAGTGAATTCTAGTCATTATTTAAGTGTGGGAAAATTGACTAAAGAGTTATTAGGATAATATACTTAATTTAATTTAATAAAATTATTAAAAGATTCTCCATTAACCTGCATTTGCTCATAATGCCAGAGGGGTGATTAGTCAGAATGGCATAGCATAGTACCTGCTATTCCTTTAAGAACCACTTTCAGCCAATTAAGACTTCCTAGAGTATCCGAAATTCTGGCATTCATAAAACACAGAATACATCGCATGCATGATTAAATGTTATTTAAACCTTGGATTATATCCACATGCATTGCTCATAGCCGGGAAGCATATTTGTCAATAAAACTGATCAGGTATTTTATGAGACATTTCAAAACTATAATTAAGGAATAGTAAAATAGGCAAAGCAATATCTTTTATTGGACCAACTTCCGTTGTTGTTAGGAGCATACATGATTTCTAATTACCTAGAAATATTCATTGGGCAGAAGAATCTCTAAGGTCCAACATAGAAAGTTATAATTAACATTTTTTTTCTTGTTTTGTTGGTTCAAAGGGCAGATGATGTTCCCCCTCATATTGAAATGGCTCGATTGAACAATTTGCCTCTGGTATAGCAGAAGGTCCAATGCGCACACAAGTTCTTCTGTTATTTAAATGGGAAGAACTGACCTCTGCTTTTTGACACATGGTGATCTATTCCTATTATTGGGATATTGTGTACATCAAAGTACACACAAGGCTTTTGATCCATTGATTTTATGTGACTGAAATCTGGTTAAGTTCTCCAGGATCCAGGTTTCTGTGTCTGGGGTGGGTGAGGAAAGTTCTAAATGTGAAAAGCAATACCTTCCACGTATTGGTGTAATTTTTCTTACTCTAAACTATGATTTCCTGTGCAAATCCTACACATGTGTACTCAGACGTCACCCCATTGAGTTCAGTGGGCCTTATTCTCTCCAGGTAAAGTAGTATAGGATAGCAGCCTTAGACTGCTGTCCTGAGCACACGTACTAAGGAGTCCCATTGAACTTAATAAGATTTACTTCTATGGAAACATGCTTAGAGCGCCACCCTTGACCCCTTAATTCTGAAAGAAAAATACTATTAGGAAACCATACTCCAATAACCTGGGTAACTGGAAGTCCCTGTTGAAATGGAATTGATTGCAAAAAGAAAATTAGCATTTTTCTGTCAAATACTCATTTTTCATGGAAGAGGGGAACTTTCCATCCTCATAGTAATGGAAATTGTTCAATCTTCTGATTTAATTTTCAAAAGGATGACCTTTTTTCTGGCCAGAGGTTGCTGGACTCCAACTCCCATCAGCTCTCTCAGCATGGCCAATGGTCAGGGATGATGGGAACTGTAGTCCAACATCATCTTCTATTCCCAGGATTTCAAAAGAACACACAGGAATCTAAAATGAAACACTGGAGATAAAACTACTGTACTGTGACATTAGGAACTTGTATTTAGAATTTACATAATTTGTTAGCAGAAAGCATTCTGAATACTTGATAATGATTTCTGATCTTACTTGTATATGCTGGGCCTAAGCTTGCCTAGAGACTACTTCTTTCCATCGGATAGTCTTGCCTCCCCATTGTTTGGTGACTGGCTGTTGTTACTCACTGGTGAAGAAAAGGCACTCTGTATATGCTTCAAGACATTATTAGTAATAATAGTTGTCTTGGGGCTTAGCTCTGAAAATGAAACCAGAAGACCAGGCAATCTCTGTCTTTTATCAAGCCCCCCAGAACATAGTCTAATGAACTGCAGCTCTGTTTAAACTTCAAACCTAATGAAAATGCAAGACCACTGTACTCATTTTTAATGTTTCTCTCTGTATGGGTTTTGTTTTCCTCTGCTGGGGGAGGGGGATGTGGGGTTGCAAGTGGGGCCTGGAACATCTCCCAGAAGCTGGGTAGAAAGTTTGTCACTGTGCATGGATGGATTCTTTCCTTCTGAATGCCATTCCTGGCCTTGCCAGCACAATAATTGCCATTTAAGATGCAAAAGGAAAACAATTAAGAGAGGCACGAATGCCAAATATGTAAGAAGAGCTCTGGGAGAATTTCTCTGCACACAGACACCAGCAGAGGTTGCTGCTCACCTCATTAAAAATACATGCCAGCTAATAATTTAATTTACTGGGAGAAGTCAAAGGGGAAGTGAGAACCGCAATGTTCCCAAGAGATGGACACTTTGTTAGTGGACACTTTGTCAGTGTATTCTTAAACTTATTTCTATCACAGGTTGAAAATAACGCATTTTGTCTCGTTCATCATAAAATCAGCTCAGTTGCATGAATGGAGCAATGTTGAATTGTATTTAAAATTATCTTAGTTCTACTGTTAACAAATGGAGGACTGTATTTAACTATGCCCATAGACTTGTTTTGCATTGCCTCACCCAATCAGAGTCATCTGAATTTTCTTACATGGACAGTGCTCAAAAGTTTCACTGAGTAAGAAAGTTCAGATGACCGCAATTGGGTAATGCAATGCAAAACAAGTCTATGGGCATAGTTAAATGGAGAAGTCTAGGGCTCTGAACTAGGATTTAAGATCAACATCAGAAGTGTCCTCGCCCTTCTGGGATGAAAATTGTCAAATGTCAGTTAATCTTATGCCACTTGGAAATCTAGTAGCGGACAAGAGTTTTTAGGCTGAGATTCTATGCTACTAGATTTCCAGGTGGCATAAGATTAACTGAGACTTGATTCACATCACAATTTTCATACCAAAAGGGCAAGGTCACTTCCAGTGCTGATCTAAATCCCAATCCAGAGCCCAAGATTTTGTTTTGTTTTGTTTTGTTTAATGAAATGTTACATTGAAAACACAACCCAAAAGAAGCATATTGCCACATTATTTGGCGGTCATTTTATAAAGGTAAAGGTAAAGGTACCCCTGCCCGTACGGGCCAGTCTTGACAGACTCTGGGGTTGTGCGCCCATCTCACTCAAGAGGCCGGGGGCCAGCGCTGTCCGGAGACACTTCCGGGTCACGTGGCCAGCGTGACATCGCTGCTCTGGCGAGCCAGAGCCGCACACGGAAACGCCGTTTACCTTCCCGCTGGTAAGCGGTCCCTATTTATCTACTTGCACCCGGAGGTGCTTTCGAACTGCTAGGTTGGCAGGCGCTGGGACCGAGCAGCGGGAGCGCACCCCACCGCAGGGATTCGAACCGCCGACCTTTCGATCGGCAAGTCCTAGGCGCTGAGGCTTTAACCCACAGCGCCACCTGCGTCCTGGTCATTTTATAGTCATTATTTAATGAATTGCTTCTTTGGCTGACTCCGGGTACAAAAGCTGAGGCTGCTGAAGAGGCCAGAGGCCATCTTTGCTAAAGATCCACCCTGCTGGAAATTCTGAGCTGCACCCTTTACAGCTGGAGGAAGAGGAGAGGACAGAGGGTAAAGAGAGAGCTGTGAGTGGAAGGGGCTCCTTTCCCCATTCTTTGGCTCTGTTGTTGCTTCGATTTTCTTTGTGGTGCTTAGAGATATTATTTTTTAATATATTGAGTGGTATACATAGAAATTAAATGGCACCAACCCTTTCATTTAAGCTAGTCAGTTCCCCAAAGCCAGTTGGAATGATAAAGTCTTCACCTGCCACAGAAGGACAACAAGGAGGGAGCCACTGGGGGCAGCCACCGAGAAGGCCCTCAAGGGCAGTCAGTCCAAGCTAACCAAAATGTAGTGATCTTTGGGGTCTGCCTGTTCCCTCCAATGCAAAACAGTTATATATTGTTACTGGAACACACACAAACTCTCACGCATGCTAGCAGATAAATACATTTGAAGTGAGGCTTTTAAAGACAGCCCTGTGTGTTGCTCTGCTAAGGCAGTAGTGCTCAGCAGTTCTAACATAATCCTGTATCCTCACTCTGATTCCTTGGTCTTCATCTTATTGCCCTGGCAGAGCTGTCACTTTGGTGCTGCTAATCTGATGATTCCCTCATTCCCACCACAAAGTTGGGTCAACTGATCTGATTGTCTGAAAGCAAGCTGGGGTTTTTATTTACAATTAATCGGTGGGTATTATTCAGTCTCGGCTCAGTATATGTAACATGGCATTTGTTCATTCAAATCTGGACATTTTAACTCGCACAAAGTGAAACGTGGACGTTACAAAGAGCTACTAATGATAAAATTAGTGCTTAGCTGTCAGACCAGAATCTTTTACTTTCTGTCACCTGGAATTCTTGAGGTGACTGCGCCAAGATGATCCTCCAGTTCCATCTTCAATCCAGACAGAGGGCTAACAAAGGATATTGTCATACTCAATTACAGCATGTACCATTCCAGGCCTAGATTTTCTTTTTAAAGCACCGTTGTTTCCAAAAACTATTTTCATTTTCCACCACAATGTGTCACAAAGCCATGCCTTCTCATTTTGTCATGTCTCTGGGGGACGACATATCAGGTTTGTGATAAGACACATCTGCTTAGGTCATTTATGTTGCTTAAGATCCATCAACATGTCACAGAGTGGTTGAGTCGAAGGGACAGGAAACATTAAAGACTAGCCACCTCCTTTCTGTTAGGGAAATGTAAAGGTGGGCAGCAAATTCAGGGGCAAAGAAATTCCGTCTCTCTTTAAAGAAAGGCTCTTTTGTTAGCCTTCCCTTGAGTGAAGGGTGCTTGATGGGTCCCTTCAGCAAGTAGTTAGTGAATATGTCAGTTTTGGTTTCTCTCATTTTTCCAATCATAAGTTCAGTTCTCCACATTTCCACAGCAGTTTGTGATATGTATATATATTTTAAAGTCCTCATGAAAATTCACCAGCATTTTAGTGCAAATTTCACCCAACAGAAATATACTTGCATGAAATTTTGCCCAATATAGACATTTTTGCAAAGCAGTTTTCTCTAATGTAATACATTTTTGTATGTGCTTTTCACTAATATACAGTGGTACCTCGGGTTACATATGCTTCAGGTTACAGACTCTGCTAACCCAAGAAATAGTACCTCGGGTTAAGAACTTTGCTTCAGGATGAGAACAGAAATCGCGCAGCAGTGGTGCGGTGGCAGTGGGAAGCCCCATTAGCTAAAGTGGTGCTTCAGGTTAAGAACAGTTTCAGGTTAAGAACGGACCTCCGGAACTAATTAAGTACTTAACCCGAGGTACCACTGTATTCACATTTTACCTGAATATATGCATATTTATACCCATTACTTGGTTGAATAAATTAATTTCAAATAATGGTTGTGATTCAGTTTGCATTATGTTTTGGAAGGTTCAAGTTAGGTAGATTTGCCTTTAAATGCAAATCAGCATGTCTCCCTGATCCCTAGGTGTTCAGATTCCAGGATCCATGTCTGAATGCATTGGTTTTTCTTCTTTGGCTCTTCACGCTTCATCATTATTAAAACGAAGGTGATGCTAAGCTAGGACAAGAAGGATGAAGAGTGTTTGCAAAGCACTTTGAAAGTAAAAAGGAGCTAAGTGTTTTTATTCACTTTTTTTAAAAAAACTTTTGTTTCATTTAGAAAAGAAAGAGATGGGGGGAAGCTGACAGTCCATAAAAAATTCAGGTGGAATGTTAATTCCCACAAAATGTCTTCAGTAATTGGATAGAATTTCTAGCAAGTGCTAGGTATTTAGGATAAAAAAATGTCTCCTGACTTTGGTATTATAATCCAAAAAACTCTCATTAGCTCTTCCAATGTATTTAAATATAATTTCTCCCTCCCAAGTTTTTTAGGTGATGAAAAAAGATTAAAAAATGATCCCATAACAGTCTCTACAAGTATTTTACATTCACTGACCTTTCATGTAATTTGATAGGTTCCTTTGGATTTCTATTCCAAGAGTGTTGGGTAAGAACTTGATTTATAAACAGTATATGCACGCAGGCTTTTTATATACTTTGTTCACACCATCAGATTCTGTCTATCGTCACTTGCAGTCTATGTGCAATTCATTAAAGTACTTTGTTTTATGCAAATTGCCGTTCCTTTTTTTACATTTCTAAGTGCAAATGGAACTGTTAGGAAAGTATACGGGGCTTTTCAGACAATGAAAATAAAGTATGCCATTTATAGCCCTTTAGAAAGCTTAGCACCACCAGCCTTGCTGCAGAGGTGGATAGCCTTGCTAGGATGAGAAACAACTCAGCTAGAGGCTTGAGGCCGCCATTTTGACTGGTGAATCCCAATGTATATATACTCCTCCTCCCTCTCATTGACAGCTACATAATCAGTGTGAAAGCCAGGCCAGACTTTGCTTTAGAGGTCCAGTCCAGCCATACACATAGAGCTGCCGCAGCAGTCATTCACATGGCCTATCTGAAATTGCATGGTTGATTCCCCAGAAAGATCAAGGAATTCTTGTCTATAGAATTTTGTCTATAGAATTCTTGTCACAAGACTTTTGTGGTTTCCCTGTCCACATAGGCCTCCACCACATGGATGGTGGAGGTCATGTGCAACTAATTTATAGACCACTATTTAATTGGATATTCCTTTGAATGGAAATGTGTTTGGAAGGTGTCTGTTGTTTCCATTGACTTGGTTTGGTTTATTATTTTAGACTCACAAAACAGCTTTGATGATTAAAAATAGTAAGGATTAAAATATAAATAAAAAGGATCATTGTTTCACTGAGCAGTCGAAGATGGGAACTGATGTTTTAAGACACCTTTGCTAGTTTTGGTGATGGTCAAGCTCAGTGCTGCTTGGCAAAATCCAACAAATGCTGCCATATTGGCTTCCTGATCAGAACAGATTCTGAGCTGAGGGATTTGACAAGACTCCCAAGTCCACCCCACAGCGAGCAGCTCTTTGATCGAAACCAGGTGCTTTAGGATCACTCCAGTCAGAGGACTACTCGGTCACCTCCCATGTGTAATGTTCATTCACGAAATCCCACCCTCGAGATCTGCATTAATTAAATCTGGTGCAACCACCAACAACTTCTGGTTCTGTCCTTGCAGCCAGTAGTCCTGCCTCTCAAAATTGCAAGACATTCTGAGGAGCTTCCACAGCTTCTACCTGCTACTACCGCCATTAACTAATATGGAGCATTTATTGCTATTAGGAACATTGAAAACATCCTCATACTAACCATCGGTCCATCTTGCTCAGTATTTCCTACTCTGTCCAGTGTTTCAGTTAGGAGGCGTTCCCATCCCTACCAGGAGATGTCAGGAATTGAACCGGAGACCTTAAGCTTTCAAAGCAGATACTCTACCACTGAGCTATGGTCCTTTGGCTCCCTCAGACTCTTTCCCCTCCTGCAAAGAAGCCTATTTCTAATCCCATCTGTAGCAGTTAATAAAGTCTCTATAGTTTTTTGTGGGGGCTTTTCTCTCTCTTTACCCTCAGTACCTGTTGGTAGTCCCCAAACTCCACTGCCCTAGTGAACCTTTCCAATCTTCTCAGCAAAATGATGTTTTCCTTTGCAGGAGCTTCTGATCTAGTCCCAATTGTTTCAGTTTTATTGAGGAATTCTTTCTGAGCAGTTATTTTCCTCGATAGCATTTTTTAACCACACCAGCAACCACAGCCATTTCAAGCTCAGTTATCCCAGTGCAAAATGATCTGCTGCTTCCTCAGGTTCGATAGCAGTAAAGTTTTTAATGCTATCTTACCAGAGTCCCCTGAGCCTGCCAGAGGGTTTCTTCTCTTAATATTCCATTATGTCTGACATGCTCTTGTCAGCCATGCAGAGAGATTGGATCTTGCACTCTGGCCCTGTAGGTTATCATATGTGCTCCCCCCCCAACACACACACACTATCCACCCTCACCCCCAGCTTCTTCAGCTAAGATTTGATGCTGGAAAATCTCTTATTTTACTTGGTGGTTTGTGGACAAACAAGAACACAACAAAAATGTGCCTAAAAACTGTACTGCAAGTCTGGGCCTATAGAGAGAGAAGGAAAGAGGATTGCAATACATTTAAAGCATGTAGACCGACCCCCAAGAATCCTGGGAACTTTTGTTTGTTTGTTGAAGGTGCTGTGAATTATAGATCTGCAAGGGGTAAGGGGTTAACTACAGTTCCCAGGTTTCTTTGGGGACATGCTTTAAATGTATGGTGTGTATACAGCCCAAGGAGGAACTTACATGTACCAAAAGTGATGGAAGGAAAGAGGGAAGAGGAGATTTTTGGAAATCCACTTTCCTCTGCAGACACTGCCTCTCATGCTATTTCAAAGCATCCTTCAATCTTCTGGAGCAGATTTGGGTTGCTGGAGGGCAATGCATAGGGAAGGGTGAATCAGCAAGAATCAACCCCCTTTCTGTTCATGGAAGCCTCTGCTGGCCCAGAACAAAGAACCTTCTGTCAGTGATTGGATACCACCCATAGACATTTCACAACTCAGCCACGGTACAGAATTTCTAAATCCTACAGATTTCTCTTAATATGAGAGTTAAGTCCAATCTTAAATGCCTCTCGTTGTATCAACACCATTCAAAATTTGTTGGCTGGAGGGTGTCCATAAGGTGTGCATTGAAACTCTTCCAATGTAACGTGAAAGAAATAATAACCCAATACAAGAGTTAAAATCCTCCGAGCCATGTTCAGACAACACTGCTTATTGGACCACTTGAAGAAGCAGCTTCACTAAAAGTTATGCAGGCAACTATAAAATTTCTAAAATGCCACAAAGCCACACCTATGGCAGCAGAGGATACTGCTGACAGTGTAGATTCAGACAAAGTTACTATGGAGTGTAATTTGTATGCAAATGAAATGTTAATCTAGCATATAAGAGTAAAATTCAATGAAATAAGCTTGCGATGAACAATGCTCTTTTGGACGTCAGGCCATTCTTAAACCTGAAACTGCTTATTCTTGTTATTGTGGGGTTTTTTATTTTTAAAAAACACACCATTATATTAGATTAGATTCCTGGCTCAATTTTTGTACAGTGTGTGGTTCAAAAGATTCCATACTGTCGCGAAGTTATGTACCCTAAATCTTTATTTGAGACTAATACATCACTGATGCACCATATCATTTCATTTATGAACACTAGGTGACTTTGGGAGGAAGGTGACAATATCGACTAATACTGGATTCAATCAATGCTCAGGGTACTCTAGACCATTGACCACAATCTACTTCTGGATCTCTTGTTTGTGATGGGAGTTGTGAGCATGATGCTGCATTGCTTCTGCTTCTACCCAGTGGGTTGATTCCAAAAGGTGACCTAATGGATTAATATTTCCTACTCTTAAATTTATATCCTTCCTTTTCTCCATGATGAAATGAAAGATGGTGTCCATAGGGTTACCAGGCACTGACCAGAGCCACCAGGACTGCTTATCTTTATATGAAGCACCTATCTCAGGTTTATTTGCAGTAACATGCTTGAGGATTAGATTGCCTTCCAGTGGTATGTTAACTGGTAGTCAAAAATAAACAGTCTGAATGATGGGGAAGGACAGTAGAGCACATGTTTTCCTTGCAAAGGGTTCCAGTTTCATTCTAGGTGGGGCTGGAACTCTGAAGAGCCAACTGGAAAGCAGTGCAGAAAAGAATCTTAGGTAGGACTACTGGTTTGGCTTAAGGCAGTTTCCTATGTAGAGGGAGCAATGCTTTCTTCTCAGTTTCCTTAATCCGTACCACATGTTGTTTTTGTAATTATAATATAATAGAATCCAAAGTAGCCCTGGGTCATGAAGAAGGCCCATTGTGCAATTGATTAACCCACTCCAGGGCTTTCAGATGATATGTAACAGTGGGAATACCTGTCTGATCTAGACACCAGGGGTCATATTATACTATTACACATAATAAGATCACAAGTAAAATAAATTACATGCTAAAATTATATGTAATTAATATAGTAGTATTTATTATTTAGTCATATATTTTGTATATACATGGCTAACTGCTTGAGTGAAGCTTCACAGATTGACATTTGGTCAACACAATATTTTAGGCAATAATGACTAACCATGAAAATCCATGCATATATATTCAGAAGCAAGTTCCATTGCGCTCAATAGCATCTCTTCCACTTAAAAACATTTGAACACAGTGAGACTTATTTTTCTGAGCAATCCATAGGATTGTGCTGAAATAAACACTGCTAAGTAAGTACAGCGGGTGGCGCTGTGGGTTAAACCACAGAGCCTAGGGCTTGCCGAGCAGAAGGTTGGCGGTTCGAATCCCTGCGATGGGGTGAGCTCCCGTTGTTCGGTCCCTGCTCCTGCCAACCTAGCAGTTCGAAAGCATGCCAATGCGAGTAGATAAATAGGTACCACTCCGGCGGGAAGGTAAAACGGCAATTCCGTGCGCTGCTCTGGTTTGTCAGAAGCAGCTTAGTCATGCTGGTCACAGGACCCAGAAGCTGTACGCTGGATCCCTTGGCCAACAAAGCAAGATGAGCGCTGCAACCCCAGAGTTGTCCGCGGCTGGACCTAATGGTCAGGGGTCCCTTTACCTTTAAGTAAGTACCAATTCCTAGAAAACATTGTAAATTGGTCTTATTCTTTGATCTACACCCCATCACCACCAAGTTCGGATGCATGATACTCAAGGCTGCCTTGACACCTGAGGTCGAAAATTCCATAAGTGTCTCTCTTTGATTCTGCACTACCTACAGGACCATATCCAGCAGCTGGGGAGTCACGGTTAGGTGCCATGGGAATTAACATGTGGTGCTCATTTTGTTGCTGGCATTGCTCAACACCTATATGAAACCTCTATATGACTCCCAGCTCAATCTCCCCATTTCATCCAAACCAAGAGAGGCTGTTGAGGTTCTGGACTGCTGCCCAGAGGTGGTAATGGCCTGGATGTGGGGTCAATACGCTGCAATTGAATCCAGACAAGACTGAGGTATTATGTTTGCTCAGGGATGGCAAAGAAATTCAATTCAGTTCACATTCAAAGGCAAACTTACAAATGCACACTTTCCAAAACAGCCATCCTTTGAAATTTACAGTTTTCTGAATTTTGCAATGCTGCTCTCTGGCCAAGCAACTTGTACAAAAAAGCATATATCATGACAAAGCTTGCATATCAATGAATATTTTAATAAAAATAACTTACAAAAATACATTGTATTAGGAAAGAATCCATGCAAAAATTTGCATATATGTCCAAAGTGATATATGCTTATTAGCAAGGCTTTTTTTCAGCAGGAACTCACCAGAACTCAATTCCAGCACCTCTCAAGTGAGCGCCATTGCCATTCTAGTAGAATGAGGGAGATGTTCATGGTGAGTTCCAGCACCTCTTTTTTAAAAAAAGAAAAATAGCACTGCTTATTAGGAGGAATTTTCAGTAAAATGCTGGTGCTGTATTCCTAATCTGACACATGATGAAATGTTGTTGACAGAAACCTCATATCAGATATATGGGTTGCCATGTGTCCTCCTTTTCCAGGACACACCCTCTTTTTCACAGGTATGCAAAATGAGAGTCGTCATAGAGATCCATAGTTAAAAGCAGAAGTCGGCAAATGTGTCCTCTTTTTTGCTCTTCAAAATATGGCAACCCTATCTGCTCTTCTTCCAGTTCAGTCCAACTCAAGCCCTTGTTCCTATCTTCTCCAGTTTTCTGCAGCATTTTATTTACACTAGAGGCTTTAGTGGGTCCAATTTATTGCTTCAGTGTTGGATTAGTTTATCTCCTGGACATAGCACTGTGGCTTCACCATTCTTGGTTTCAACTAGCCATTATTTAAGTTAAAATAAATACCCTGCATTCAGACACAACAAGGATCTCTGGTTAGTTCAAAAACAAAAGTGGAAGTTTCCGATCTCCTCCTCATGATTGCAAAAGAGGAGAAGATTTCCTTTTGTGCAACCTTTTCAAAGGCCACATGCTAGTGATGGGTGGGGACAGAAGCCAAAGTGGGTGAAACAACAATTAAAATTGCTGTTGTTGTTTGGTTGTTGTTGTTGTTAATGCTACTATTGCTAAATTTATTGTCTGTCCTACACCAGCAAGTCCCAGCAGGTTACAATTTAAAATACAGTAGTGAAAACAGTTAAAACAAATTCCAGTGACAGGAATAGGTCCTGAAAACATACACCTCAAGTGTCAAAGGTCAGGGTAAAGAGGTATGTCTCTGTTCACCTTTTTGCAGTAGACTAGTTTTTATATAGTGATGTATGGAAGTGAGAGCTGGACCATAAAGAAAGCTGATCGCCGAAGAATTGATGCTTTTGAATTATGGTGCTGGAGGAGACTCTTGAGAGTCCCATGGACTGCAAGAAGATCAAACCTCTCCATTCTGAAGGAAATCAGCCCTGAGTGCTCACTGGAAGGACAGATTGTGAAGCTGAGGCTCCAGTACTTTGGCCACCTCATGAGAAGAGAAGACTCCCTGGAGAAGACCCTGATGTTGGGAAAGATGGAGGGCACAAGGAGAAGGGGGCGACAGAGGACGAGATGGTTGGATAGTGTTTTCGAGGTTACCAGCATGAGTCTGACCAAGCTGCGGGGGGCAGTGGAGGACAGGAGTGCCTGGCGTTCTCTGGTCCATGGGGTCACGAAGAGTCGGACACGACTAAATGACTAAACAACAACAACAACAAAGTTTTTATATACTAGGGCACCATCTGGGGGGGGGCTGAGAGCCCCAAAAAATTTTCAGTGAGGGGGTCAGGCCCCCTCAATATTCTGCAGCCTGGAGGGGGCCTCACCAGGCCTTCCCACAGCTGCGACAGGCTCCATTGGGCCTCCCTGTGGCTGCGATGAGCCCCATCAGGCCTCCTCCCACCACATGGCACCACATGTGTATGCCGGGGCCCCCAAAAGGTTGGGTGGAACCTGGAGCCTGTGCTGTATACATTCACACACCAATCTTTTCTCCATCCAGACAAGCAAGAGACATGATCAGAGTTCAAGGAAACATTGCAGCCAGACAAAAACACTCAAAGATGGTGCAAGGCAAAGGAGGGATGTGGACAGAGGAGAGTTACAAGTGCCATATAGTGAGACTTGGAGAGCGCCATTTGGTCCTTGGACCCTCAGTTGCTGACCCCTGAGCTATATTATATTGAAATACAATATTGCTTTAAAACAGTTCATAATTTTCTTTTTAAAGTCATTGAATATCTGTTACCACTTTGAAAGCAGCTGGTTGAAATAATATTTAGGAGAACATATTTCTTCAGTAGTTAATCATCTAAGACCGTATCAGAGCTTGACCTCTGCTGTGCCCTGTTGATATTTTATGTGTACTGCTGATAATAATAGAAAGTTTCTGTGGTAGGATCACCAAAACCTTTGTTTGGGTACCTACAAGCTCTTAGCAAAGGGTTAGGTACTGAAAGGATATTGAGCAAAAAAGACAACCCTTTGCCAGAATTTACGGTCTGTGTTTCAGAGAGGACATGACAGCTGGATAAACCTGATAAATGGGGCAGGTGAGAGGATGAAATAACAAAATGAACACTTTAGTAGAAAACGTATAAGTGTAATCTCACATCTGCAGATATCACATCACAGGGATGTTTCCAAAAGAAGAAAAGAACAGGATGCCAGATTAAACCCTTCTAGTTTCTGTATATATTTAACCAAGGAAAGCTCTCTGCCATGTCTTTAGAAGGATATGTAGGATTTGGGTATATTCTAGTCAGATACCACCAACCCCATCCAGATTACTTTGTTCTAGCATGTCCACCCACAACATATGGCTAGTAGATAATAGATTTTGACCTATCAAACTCTTTAAACCCAGGACTGCAATATATTCTAGAATGTCTCTCCTAATATGGACCTACCTGAACCCTTATATCTTCACTGAGGCTCTTCTCTGTGTCCCCTTTTTGAGTGAGTTTGGCAAGGGAAAGGACCTTTTCAGTTGTGACTCCCTGTTTGTGGACTGCTCTTCCTAGTGAGGTCCACCTGGCACTCACACAGACATCTTTTCCACAGACTTTTTATGGACAACTGTGATGTTGTATGCTGTTAGTATTGGGACCTGTGGTTTTTAAGATGTTCATAACCTAGTTCATAAATCTAGAATTGTGGCGATCAATGAGGTAATTACGTTGATGATACAAAATTGTTCAGAGTGGGCAAAACAAGAAAAGGTTACAAAGAGTTGCAAAAAGATCTCTCCAAACTGGGTGAATGGACACTAACAAGGCAAATGCAATTCGGTGTCAATGTAAAGTGATATGCAGTTGCAAATCTACATGTTTTGATCCCTACACTTCCACAGTAGGAGAAAGATAAGTGAATTCCTGGCAGATAAACTTTGCAACAGTTTCCACTGTTTCAGAAAACATGGCCACTATCTGCTCAGGATACCAATATGCATAGTGTTTTGGTGATCTCCATTCATCTTAAGTTGGAGTGGGAAAGTGCATGTCTTTCAAAGACAAGCATGGTAATTGTTGTCTGATGATGATTACTTTTCGAACCGAGATTTTGAAACCAAATTTTAGTCAAATTTACAACTGCCCATGTACATCACTCAGTATGTTCCCTCTTAGTGGCTTACTGGACATGTTTTTTGCCCTCATATGGCAGGTCTGTGTCAGAGGTGACTTCAGCTGCTATGAAAACCCCACCCGTTATATTAAATCTCTGGTGGCTATTTCATACACACAGGTCATCCCATGAGCTTGCAGTCAGCGAGTGAAGATGATGCATGTGTGAACTTAACTGCCGGCTGTAATCTTGTTCTCACTTCTTTGAAAGTACATTTTATAGAACTCCATAGTCATTATTTCTAAATAGAGACATATAGGCATAATATGTTTCTGTGCCACCAAATGCCCCCAAAAAGGTTCACAGGCACTTTAACCTCCAAGTTCAGTGCATTTGCATAAAATCTTGCTAGGGTTCCCACTCACAAAAAAGGCTTTTTTGTTTTTGTTTTTGTTGCTGGATCGCAGGTCCCTTTGGTGATAGGTTGCTTGATAACCATCTCTGTTAAGTGGCAAATGACAGACTAAAGGAACACAATTATATAAGCTGGTTCTTTCGATAGCCTGAACATGCCTCCTCGCTGTACCCATGCTGTAGCAGAACAGGGATGTGATAAAAGTGGACTGTGCCAGCCTAAGCAATAGAGGGGTGCCCCCGAAACATTCCAGACCAAACTGCATTGCAGCACCCACAGCAACCATCATTTCTCCAGTTGCATATTTACTTAATGTTAATGCCTCATTATCTTGATGGACCTAACACACTGAACCGTACATGAAATTACAGTTAATTCCCCATTTGGATTGGAGTTGGGGGAGGTCAGCCATCCCTGACTATAAATTCTCATTCATATTTCTTCCCTGTTTTGTGATTCTCAATCGCAGTTTTCTAATAACAGATCATTTCTTTTTGTCTAACTTTAATCTGGTCCCGCTTGACAAGCACCATCCTTTTCACTGAAGGGTAAGACCACTTAAAGAAAGGCCAATAAGCCCTTGCACTGCTCAGCTGACGAGGGTGATTTGTCACCCTGCGCAGTGGTGGTCACACCAATGGATTTATCTCAAGGTAAATGGAGATGCTGAGACCTGGGACCTGGAGCTTTGATTAAGGCCCCCTTTTTGTAGAGTTGATAGATGTTGCTTGTGTTTATCTATTTGAAATGCCACTAAATCTGTGAATACAATGGGAAAAGAGAGTACTTTGCAGCTGAAAACATATTAGTGATTTATGTTTCGCTAAGAAGCACAATAAAGAGACAGAGGCTATTAAGGGGAGCTATTTTCATGAGAGATCGCTCCGCTTTAATACATTATCAACCACACCTTGATGAAGACCTACATGCATGCATAATGGTGTTTACTTATCCCTTTGGTTTGGCGCTCTGCACCTTGAGAATGCCTGGTCCCAAATTATTTAATAAGCTGGGAGGCAGCGTCTTGGCCAGCCGAATGCATAGAAATAGAGCACTTTGCATGCTAATCCTTTTTCCAGAAGACAAGGGGGAGCATAACGCAGTGACCCGGGACTTTTATATGTACTTCGCAGCCCTTAAAAGAGTTTCAAAATCCTGCTGACCATCGTTGCCGGCGTTTATTTGCCCCATTTTCCCAGAGATAACCAGCGGCGGTGACATGCAACCATTATAATGCATTGATATCACTTATAGCATGAATCAATGTCAACAAGACGCACCCATTTAAATGAATAGGGTCAGATGAGAGTGCTGTATCACCCTGACTTGTGTGACAGTTACAAATGCATAACCTAGTATGCATAATAGGAGTGTACAAACCAGTAGAGATTTGTAAACTTGGTTCTTTTCAAGCAGAACTGACCCCACGGGAAGAGAAAAGAGAAGAGGCAGCTGAGCTGTCTAAAAATAAGTTATTCTGTAGTTTACAGTATAACGGGGAGAGGGAGAGAGAGAGAGAGAGAGAGAGAGAGAGAGAGAAGGAGAGTGCATAATGAGAGTTCATCCTCTCAAGCTTGACTACAAAACACAATCCCCAAAATGTCATTAGGGAAGCTGAGCCACACTTTGCCCATGACATTCAATTAAAAGGAAAGGAAACACGTTTGATTAAAAACACATTCCTGTTTACAAATGCAGAATTGTGGGGTGTGTTTTCCTCCCAGTGTGTGTTTCCTGCCCACCCCCACCCCCCTTCACCCTTCCAGATGTATAGCCCAATTGCAATTACCCATTTGGCCTTAAGTGCTCTGGCTTATGATATATAGACGTGTTCCAACTGGGATTTCTCATCCTCAGCTCCAGTAAAGGACACTGGGCTTTATTTTGTTGTTGTTGTTGTTCAAGCCCAGGCAAGCTGTACACCCTGTGGGCACCTGGGGTCTGAAAAGTGGCCCAGCAGGTAGGGCGATCCTCTGCCCGCCGTCGACTTGGCACCGCGGTGCACAACTGACAGCCTCTCCGAGCTCTCGAATCTGGACAACACCTGCACCTCATTTGCTTTGCCGGAGCGCCATGACCTGACTGCTGATGCTGAGGCTTCCCTTTCATCCTCAGGATTATGACAAGTTATTAATTGCTGCCATTAGCTGCAGCAGCCTGCCTGCGATCTCTGCTGCTCTCTGGAGGTGAGAAGCGGCTCCATGAGCGCGGATGCTGAGCGACGAGACGGGAAGGGCCGGGGCAAACAGAGCAACAATCTGCCCAAAAGGGATTGTGAGACGGTGAATAATTTATTAGAAAACATTTTTCTTTGTCCTTCTCGCAAACCCACAAATCCTCCCTAAGCGCTCTTTACCAGCCTTGCAGATGATGTACTTACACATCTCAGAGCTTGCTAAATAGACTGAAGAGGCCACCGACTTCACCCTTAACACTGCCTCGCATGCATGAGACGCTTTTGTTCTTTCCTGGAAGCTTTTCCAACAGACTTTTCTTTTTAATGCGACAATGGAAGAATACAAGTGCAAAATGGGCAGTGAAACAAAGTCCTTCCTTTATATATTTAGGGCCCCCTCCTTATGCAATTACATATAAGAAGCATGGTTGATGGGTGCCCCAGGTGTACCAGAGTTTCTCAGTGTTAACACTGCCGTCTGAATTCTCACCAAAGAGGGGAAACCTGTGTCTGGGTCGTACTACTTCAGACTGCAGGTGGCGGGAACGCACATGGCTTCATGCTCCTCCAGTTAAAAAGCAACCCCTGCCTATAGAAAACTAGATCTTTTCTCCCTAGCATCTGATTTTCTGCATGAAGGGATTTTTTTTTTAAATGGAACAATATCCAGTCATATAAGCCCTGATCTGTAGTCTGCCATGGTACCAACCTAGACCCGGATTTCCTAGGCCTTCCTCCTCTAAGAAATATATGTCATCAAGTTGGATGTTAATGTAATATTATCTGTTTCCATATATTTATATTTTACTTTTCTCTGTGAATCATAAACATAAATAGGTGGTATTTCAGCTAAGTTGCTGAGTGCATGGTACAGGGAGCAATGGCACTTTGCCACCCTCCCCTGCATGCCCCTGCTCCTAATCAGTGTGAGAATGTTGCTACTAGAGTCTAGAGTCTAGGTAATTATGTGGGAGAGGAAACACCTGATTTTTCACCTCTATGAGCCAGCTAGAAGACATGGAAATGCTTTGTGAAGCTAGATGCTGACAGTTCACAGAGAGAGAGCAGCACTTTGTCTGGTGTGTCTAACGAAGAAGCCCTGATCTCTTGGTTTTCTTAAACTAATTACAGCTGTGAGTGGATTGTTATTGGGATTTTATGGAAGGGAGATTTATCCCTTCCTTGCCCAGCTGCAAATACTGGAGGCTGATCCTTGTTGGGTGGTGGACTTGCAGATTGGGGAGACATGGGACTAAACTACCCTACCTACACACCAAAATCCTGATAACAACCCCCCCAAGGCTTTAATTAGCTTTTTTAAAAATGGGATCTAGCTGCCTACTACATATTAAGTGTAATGTGTAGTTTGATTTTTGGAGGATACCACAATGTCAAGGTCAATGAATTCTAGCTCTTGGGATGCAGGCAGAACTGGCTTCAGATTTGAGGGAGCCCTCAGCACAGTATTCTTCAGTGCCCCACCCCAAAAGCCCTAGTGGGAACACATTAATGGTGTTCCAGTGAATCCCTGGTTGCTTGCACCTTTCACTAAAATACATCAGTTGCAATATAACATGTTCCTTGGGGCATTGTAAAATACAAATGGCATCTCCAAACTGCCTGGCTGTCATGGGAGTATCCAAAAGAAGAGGATCAAAATAGGTATAAGTGATAGGCCCTGCCAGGCTGCTGGCAGCTCAGCAACTGTTAAAGGTTGCTAGGTGTTGATGCTGGTCCAGGGTATTGGCTTCATTATGCAGAAATACATAATGGGGCATGGATGGCCATTGAACATCTGTAGCTGCATGAGCAACACTCAAGTGGAGCCTGCAACAAAACTCCATTCCATTCTCTCTCCTCCTGATTTCATCCCCCCCCCCAAAAAAGTCAGTGTTCTATAGCTGCCCAACATGCTCAATCTATTCTGGACTGTTTTGGTGCTTCCTCCCACTGATATTTCCCCCAAAGGTTCTTGTGTATTCCTGAAAACCTTGGGATTCCCCCCCAAGGCTGCTGATCTCTCGCTCTTGTGCACGCCTGATACCATTTTGCTATGTAAGGAACAACACTCACACTCAGAACATTTTTAAAAAAGGCTCATCTCCTTTACTGGAGCGGGTAATTTAACTTTGTATTTGTATCTCTTTTGTCTCTGGGGTAGGGAACAGGAAGGGCTGCCGTATGTGCGTCTAATATATTTTAATTTGGCTAATATCTTTAAATCCAAGGGGTTGGGTGAACTCCCTGAAAAATTACAAGGAAATTCAGCCTTGAGATCACATGAAATAAAAGGTCAATTTTCAAAGTGTAAAAGCCTCCCGTCTTCCATGAATCTCAAGTCTAAAGGTTAAAAAGAAACAGCGCCTCCAACACTAAGACACCAGCTCTTCTGCAAAGCCAAGTTTGCCTTTGGTCTTCTTGGGCCTTTGATAGAAAGACAGCCTGTAAACTGTCTTCAAAAGACACAACCCAGTGGTAAAGTGTGTGGAACAAGCTGTGTACACATGCCAGGTATGTTTGTATCTGCAGGAATGAATGGAGTCCCTATGAAGAGAGGAGTGTTATTTTAACACCTATTTTCACTTTGACTCTGTGGCAAGTTCGCATGAAACTGTCTTTCTGAGGGGAAAGCAAATCCATCTGTGTTTTCCCACCTGCAGGTGTTGAGTGGTCTGCTCCCCCTCCTTTAATTAAAAGCGCTAACTAATATGTTGGTATTTGGTAAAGGGATGTGAATTATAGCAAAGACAAATTATGAATGGTAATGAGAGGCAACAGGAGCACCTGATGTACCATCAGCCTGCACTTAATTACATTTGCTGATTAGCAATATAACAAGAACAAAAAATGAAATCCTTAAAAATCAGTTACTTCAGCATAAAAAATATTTTCCTTCTTCATAATCAGAGGCCCAAACATTTTAAGACGTGTGAAGGCTGATAGTTATATATTTTTTGACATATTTATTTTAAGCAGCAGGCGAATGAACATTCAGGATGCCTTTCCTGTTTGAAATATATTTTCTCCAACTATTTTCATAAATCAAGTTTATCTATCTGTATGCATAGTTTTGAATACAATAGAAAATTAAGTTATGGGCATCTCAGGAGGGACAGAGGCAGTCATGTCTTCTGCATGTCAGAAGGTTTAGATAAGGAGGAACAGAATTTCAGCAGATCCTTCAAGGCTCTTTTGTTTTGATATTATATATTCCTCTATCTCAGAATATTTTCTTAGTTCTTTAGCCTCTGCATTCCTGCTACATTGCCTCTCTCCTCCTTCCCTTGCAGAGAATTCAGTTCAGACAGGGGATGCTGTGTTTGGACAATGTCATATTTTAGCTACAAGCTTTGTATAACATGGTGCCACAGGAGACTGAAGTGTTCAGCAAACACATTTTACCTAGCACTGCCTGCCTCTCTCAACTAATCTCAAAAGTAGCTGCTGTCTTAGGCTTCTATTCATAAAAATAGATAGCTAAACATAAATAAAAAAGAGTTATATATGTAAATCCAAACCTAAGCAACAAAAGCCAGCCTCTCAAAAAAGGTTCAGGGCAAGGATATGGAAAGCTTCCTTGAGAAGGGAATTCCACAATTCTGGGCCATACTCTTACTATGTATGAATAGTCAAGTCTGACATAGGTACTTAACCAAGGCAACAAAGTCTCGAATATAATGGGTCATTAAGGGCTTTTTGTGATACTATTTCAAATGGTTGTGAACCACCTTGAATTGGCTTTTGCTCAGAAATGTGGGGGTGCCACAGCCAAAACGTGGGTATGTTGACAGAGATTGTTTTGGCTTGGATTGTTTTTCCTACTGTGAAAGAATTCTCAGACTGGAATCTCTGAGAAGGCTGCATCATTTCCATCCCAACAGCAATGACTTCAGATACACAGCACATGGATTGTTGTTGTTGCTGCTGCACTATTGTGTTGTGAGCCACTATGCCTCTACTCCACATTCCCAGCATGACTTGCCATGATGTGGTCACTTTCAGCAGAGCCCATAACATGTGCCCTGTTCAAAGTTGATGACCAGAATTTATTTTTAGGGTTTCAATCTAGCACACAAATTGGGAGTCCTTTTCAAAGATGATAGGCCAGGGATGGGGAACTAGCAGCCTGCCAGATGTTGTTGGACTACAGTTCCCATCATTCCTGACCATTCATCAAGCAGACTGGGCAGCTGGGTATTGGAGTCCAACAAAAGGCTTATGCTCCATTCTGGTATTTAATGTGACAGGTGATCAGCTGATTCAGCTTTTGTGTGCCCACCATTGAAGCATCCTTTAGCTCCCAGAAGTACTATACTACAACTACCATAGTTATTTATTTCTCTGAAATGTTCCAGGAATCCTAGATGCCATGCCAGATACTGTATGATCTACCACTGACTGACTAAAATAAAATAGATCACCCTTCAGATTGTCAAGAAGGAAGATGTTCCTTAAGAATTCCAGTCTTGAGAGCTGGCATACCTGGAACTAAAAATACAGACTCTTTCCCCCTATGGGAGAACATAATGAAAGAGGCATCATTTCCTGTGTATGTGTTCAAAGTAACATATATCACAGATAATAACGAATGGATAGTGATTGTAAGGTTAAATTTCCATCAAGGGGCTGATGAGTCATTAAGCCCCTCAAGCTTTGTTCTCAGAGTTTATTGCCTCATCATCATCGCAACTCCATGATGGAATTATAGCCTTTTAATTAGCACAAGCCCATTTGTTATCTCCTAGATTATTACACACAGAAAGAAGGAAGGAAGGAAACAGCTCAAATTTAAGACCATTCCTGGCTCTCTAGGACTTGCTGTTATAGGATATTATTGGTAAGAAATTAAAGATGAGTTCTTCTATGTGAGATACACATTTAGGCTTGGTTGAGCTCTTTCTGTGCCAGTAATTAAAAAAGATGAAAAATTCCACAGGAACCAGAAACTCCACCATGCCTAAGTAAAGCTGATGGTTAATCATCACTTTTATCAGTATGTAGCTCTTAAAGGTAAAGGGACCCCTGACCATTAGGTCCAGTCGTGGCCGACTCTGGGGTTGCGGCGTTCATCTCACTTTCAGGCCGAGGGAGTCGGCGTACAGCTTCCGGGTCATGTGGCCAGCATGACTAAGCCGCTTCTGGTGAACCAGAGCAGCGCACGGAAACGCCATTTACCTTCCCACCGGAGCAGTACCTATTTATCTACTTGCACTTTGACGTGCTTTCGAACTGCTAGGTTGGCAGGAGCAGGGACCGAACAACGGGAGCTCACCCTGTCGCGGGGATTCGAACTGCCGACCTTCTGATCGGCAAATCCTAGGCTCTGTGGTTTAACCAACAGCGCCACCCACGTCCCGTGTATTTTGCGAGAAAATAAACAGAAGCCATTCACCTGGCTGCTTCTCTGAGTAATCAAACTAACTGGGAATGCAAGAATGCCAGGTTTACTTGGGTCATATCCAATGCTGCTGTTCCAGTAGTGCAACAGAACGTTCCCCTCTTCCCCTCTCTCTTGCAGCCCTCCACGCACCTTCAGAATTTGATCCAGAGAGCTGAAGCGAGCTGTATAAAAACAAGGACATTTTTCTTAAAGTCCTTTTTTATTTCAAACTTCACAGAGAGAGGCTACAGAACCCAACATCTTGGATAATGGCATTGTCCCGAGTGAATCTCCACCCAATCCCCGTCTCTCCCACTTCCTCATTCATCATCCTCATCACCTCCACTACGGGTGCCGCCAAATGCCCTCTGTCTTTGAGCTCTTTGCTCTCCTACTTTTAAGGCTCACCGGCTTTTGGGAGATGATGGGCCTGGAATGCTTTCCAATGACAATGTTATTAAGGTAGCTTGCTCTCGATGAGCTGGTAGCTCCAGGTCAATGGCACAGTAGCGTGAGAAACCAAACCAGACACCACAACGTGTCAGCCAGTTGCTTCTCTGGCTCTACCTGCTGCTCCTCTCCCATTATTTCCCCTCATCTGCCACAAAACACTGTTGTAAATCTATACTGTCGTCCTCTTTCTCCTACTGGAAGGGTTGGGGAGGCGGTCTCCACAATTCCTCCTCCCCTGACACACACCAAAAATATAATGTTGTCTGATTCACTCCAAAGTGGTGCCAAACGCTGGCAAAAGACCCCCTGCAACGTTTGGCAGTTTCACTGCCTTTTTCACAAAGTGAGCCCTTGGCATCCTAAACCACAGAGTCATGCTTTCAGCCAAAACCCAACATTGTCCAATTCACTCCCAAGAGGCACCAAACGCTGGCAAAATTGAAATTAAATGTAACAACTGCAAACACAAGGGATTTCATTAACGCATTAGGATTATAGCTTGATTCCATCTGCAGTTATCAAGATAATGTAATTTGCTACAGAAACAAATTTCAACACATGAATTGGTTCTTGTAGCTGCACAAAAGCCTGTTGCAAGTGGGTGATAAAAGACACGCAGCAGTGAAATGCAGAAGCATATGATGTTCATAACCAGAAACTACCAGTCAAGAAACCTCTTTGGAATTTGTGACACACAGAAAAAAGTTCTGCTCTCTTAGAGTTCTTGGGGATCCTTCGTACTCACTGAACTTGCCTTTAAATGCTCTTTATATGACATTGCAACAGAACAGAGATGAAACAGAAGAGATGGCTCTCTCTTTTTGGTCAGTTCCCAATGTTCTGTTTTTGGCTTCTTCACTGGGTATTGTGTTGAAACTTTGAAATTGAACCATTGGAATGTGAAAACTAGAAAATGATTCACATATTTCTTCAAGGAAAATAACAAAGTCTAGGACCAAAAAAAAATCTGCATGGTTGTGAGAAGGGGTTTCCACATTGCTCCTCAGCTTTATAAATCCATTGTTGGTTCCGATATGTACATCAACCATGCTGTAATCACAGGCTTGGATGGAAACCTAAGGGAAACACAGACTTTTACAATAACTCAGGATCCTTCACTCACACATACCTATGAAACAAACCCCAGTCAACAAATGGTAGTCTAGAATCTGCTGGGCTAGAAAATGTGAGGTGGGCAAACTGATATTCAACAGAAAGCAAGAGTGGGGCATCTACTCTAGCCCATTTCAGACATTGTTCGCTGCATTGTACATCATGTACAATACCTCAGTTTCAATGTATATTTTATATGAAGTATCCCTGACTTGTACACCACACACTTCATCCAGGTCTCTCCCATCATGCACAGAGCAAACATCTGTAGAGAGAGGGCTTAGGTGCACTTACAGTTATGGGGCACAAAGTCTTAATGGTTCTGATTGGTTTTAAGCTTACAGGTTTAAAACTTCGTGGGCTGCATTTACAAATTTCTTCCCAGCCGTCTGACAGGTCGGAGGGGAGGGGATTAGCTTTACACTTAAATGCAGCTGTCATGACCTTGGGCTAGCGTTGGTACTCCAAAATATTGGGAAGCTGGTAGTCATGAGCAGGGGTGGGGCAGGAGGGAACGCAATAACAAAAATAGCAAAGTAAGAAGAAAGCTAAATTCTTCATTTAGCTGCCGCCACCCCAATTTGATACAAATGAGATCTCATTTAATTCCAAAGAAATCTCCCTCCTGAACGTTTTGAAAAGGTTAAAATGCAATTTTCTGAAACTAAGTTATTAGACAGAGGAATATTAACCTTTGAGCTCTGCAGACTCCCCCCCCCCTTCTCTCACTTTTTAATCTCCTTTTCATTTTTGTTTGTACGCCCGTTCATTTTTTATTTTTACTTTTCCACTTTATTTATTTATTTGTTTTTGAAATCGCCACCCCGTTGCTAAGTAACGGCTGCCTCTGTGCACAGGCATGTTCGCCTATCTGTCTCTTGGCATCGTCGCCTGGCCCAGGGTACCTATGTCCCTAGTGCTTGCTGATGGCAATACAGTCTCTTACCAAAGAGGGAAAAAGAGAAAGCATTTATCATGGCATTGCACAGTAATGGCCACTCAGTGGAGGGGAAATTGAGCTGACCTGAAGGCCAAAGCTGTTAGGGAGACTGGTGGGAAGGGTAAAAGGGTCAGAACACCCTTTTCCCACCCACTTAGTGGGCAGTAAGCAGTGCCCCCTGTTTCCACTAACACATTCCAAGGCTTTGCACCCGAAATAAATGTTTATTTGACATTACCAATAAAATAAAAAATATGGTTTCAACACAGAAGCCAGAGATGTATTTACACAAAGGCAGGCTGCAATCCTATGCAGAAGGGTCATCTGTGTAAATCCCACTGACCTCCATGGGATTTTAAGGTAACAAGTTGTACAAAGGATCACAGCCTCTTAGGGAAACTTGCTTATGACTTCCAGTGCAATGCCAATCATATGTTGCTACTATCAAGAGGAAATTATCATATTCTTTCACGTTCAACCTTCTTTCATTTACAGAAAATAGGAAAAGATAGGCAATTCTGTGGTTCCTGACAAGTTAATGTCATCCTTTCCCATAAGTATTTTGGAAGAGGTTGGTTTTTCTTTCTTAAAGTTCAGAAGTAGAAGAAGCCCAACCATCAGTATTTTCCTGAATAGATAATTTTATTTATGGCTTCAAATTTTACACTCTTTTCTTTCACTCGGTTTTATTTTTTCTGGCCCAAAATAACATTAAATAACAAATAACATTAAAGTGATCAAATTTTATATTTCACGAAAATGAAAAAATAGTTGTGGTTCTGGTTTTCATTGGTGCACACAATCAAATGCCTAAGAATATTGGGGAGACCTGTGGAGAAGAAGGTCATCAGAATGATGAAATTCTAACTAAACTTTTCACTAAAAGCTCTCTTTCCTATAGAAGCTTCAGTGATGGATGCCAGGAGAACTTACAGGAGTCAGCTATGTTGGTTTACCTGTTAATACGAACCATCTTATGAAAAGCAGCAATAGATGTTAACTTAACAAAAATGAGTTTAAATAATTGTTTTATATAGAAGTGTCATAAGTTATCAAACTATATAGCATAGTATACATTGATCCCATTTATTGATGGACTAAGTTCTGCTCTTCTAAATGATATGAACACACACACCCCAAATACAAATACAGTAGCATAAATAGCTATCAATTCCAATCAACATGTTTGTAAAATGCTTTGAGCTTTTTGTTTGTTTGTTAACAGTCAAGCGGTGTATGATAGTTATGAAACAAACAAATAAGCAAGCTACATCCCAATCTACTGGCACATTAATTTCCATGTTAAAAAGGGGCTTTCTGCACATGAGATGGTCCCAGCACAATTGCCCTGAGGATGTGTGAAGCTGCCATTAGGCTTATAGGCACCCCATACATATGTGATGTTTGTGATTCTGTGTATCGCCAGCATATCAACGCAGGTGACAAATATCTAGAATTACCCCAGTGTCCATGATAGTGCCAGATATAGGAGTGCTATATTATGGCCATATATACAGCACCCATGTGAAGGCACTGACTCTTAGAAAGGACATCTTCATGTTGGCCAAGTCACAATCTTGCCTGATGGTCCTCAGGCCACCACAAATGGTCCCTTCTTATGTAAAACAGGAAATGTGGCTGTCCTGTAATCCAGGGGTAGCCAATGAGGTGCCCTCAATGTATCATCAGACTCCTATCAGCCCCAGCCAGCACAGCCAATGGCCAGAATGATAAGAGCTGGAATCCAACAACATCTGGATGGCATCATGCTATAATCTCACCCAGTAACGATTATAAGTGGAATGGGCATAGTTGTGAATATGCCATTCTAGTCAAGATTTGTCACCAATCAGGAAAATGTAGTTAGACTGCCTGTCACAGATTTTAAACAGGGAGTTAAAGGCCACTATGATTACCTACAGCAACATAAATCACCATCTCACAAATTTGCCATAATAATGGCAGAAAGCTAAAATTATAGGCTTTTTTTGTTTTGAATACTGTATAAAGCTATAAGTGCAATATATTAGTGTGAATGTGAAATACCTAGGAAGCTTAAACTGCTAATGTGGATTTCAGAAAGGGCAGCATTTAGTGACTGTTTATCCATTAGCAGTTCACAGGCTGATTTTATATATTAGAAGTGCAGTCATACTAGAATGGCAATAACAGTTCCTCCTATATTCAGGGTGTTCAGACAACAATATTTAAGCAACAAAAGAAGAGGCTGAGTCAATCTCAGTTTTAGTGAGATCCCCAGGAAGTCATCAAATAAGAATGTGAACTTTAAAATTGATCAGGATTAATTTCACTGACACTGTATCATAACATATCTCTCTTTGGAGACTCATTTGTTGCACAGCAGATGCAAAGAAAGTAAGGAAAGAAATAAATCAGAAGGCAATTAGATTTTTGCCATTGATAAAATACTAAAAATGTCTGATTTATCAAAGCATTGACAAATAGAAATAAACACCCCCTTTCTTTTTAGAAAATCTTCTGAATTGCAAAAAAGAAAGAAAAACAATCTCGATCATATTATCAATAAATTTCACATTCCAGTATCACACAAATCAGTGGAATGGGATTTTCGTTTGTTGGTTTCTGGAAATCTATAGCAAGAAATGGACTCTCTTATCTATCTTAAGTGAAAGGTCATGCCCTAATACTTTTGCCCTGCATAAAGAAAAAGAGTCACCCAGATTAAAACAGTATTTTTAGATATGAGCAAGAGTGAGGAGCCTATGGCCATACTATTGTTGTTGGGACTCCTAATCTCATCATCCCTGACCATTTGCCATTTGCTATCGGAGCTGATGGAACATGTAGTCTAACAACACCTGGAGGGTCACAGGTTTTCCATTCCTGGATATAAAGATTCTTGCACATCTAAATATGGGCACCATATACTGCACCGCAAAGAGAAACTTATTCAGCATCATTATGCAGTAGATCAGTTTCAAATGTTGAAATATATCATAGTTCAGCTTGCCATTCCAGCCAGGCAAGAAGGGGGCAGTGTGTGGTCAGTGAGAGGGGGAGTGATATGGGAAATAGGTGTGGCTGGGACTAAGACCCAAAGGCCAAAGAGAGTGGCACAATCCTGTACTAAGCTGTTTGCATTGAATAAAACTGATCAGATAATGGTTACTTTTTCATGACTTCCTGCAAACATGTTTAAAAGTACTTTCACAAATAGAGTTGTTGCAATGCTCAAGCTAAATTTAGTAATCATTCTGATACCACACTGGGCAGCTGTTTGGCCTGGATCCAAAAGATGTCCTAGCCCCTCTACATCCATTGTTCTGCCCGGACACTGAGGTCCAGCTCCAAGGGCCTTCTGGTGGTTCCCTTGCTGCGAGAAGCCAGGTTACAGGGAACCAGGCAGAGGGCCTTCTTGGTAGTGGCGCCCGCCCTGTGGAACGCCCTCCCACCAGATGTCAAAGAGAACAACAACTACCAAACTTTTAGAAGACACCTGAAGGCAGCCCTTTTTAGGGAAGCTTTTAATGTTTAATAGGTTACTGTATTTTAGTCTTTTATTGGAAGCCGCCCAGAGTGGCTGGGGAAACCCAGCCAGATGGGCGGGGTATAAATTATTATTATTATTATTATTATTATTATTATTATTATTATTATTATCTATAGAATGAGGGGAAACTTTGCACAGTCCTATAGAAAGGCTATAGAGAATGGACTAGTGATTCACATCTTCCCAAACGTACAAACGGGAAAGCTGTGTCTTCTCAGCAAAATGTGTTTGCTTTCAATATGGATAGAATGCATCTGCCTCTATGTTTTCTTCTCCATGGTTAATAACAGCTGGTTGCAGATCAGCATCAGAGAACTAACTTGGAGGTTGGGGCTTAAACTCCCCTCTCCTGTACCATGGTTCACAGCCAGATCAGACTCCTTCTTTTCTGGGTGAGAAGAAGACATTGTGAGTTTCAGTCACCTGTGCCATGTACTGTTTGCCACTAAAAGGCAAATCACGTAAATGTTCTGCTAGACATATATGCAATTTCATTTTCTACATGTGTTGCAAAGGATACAGCTACCTATTATAAAACAAAGCATTGTGTTCAATGGCAAATTATCCACTGTCAATTCTGTGCTTGAATCCGGCCCCCAAAGTTGCAGTCTTCAGTGGCTCATTTCAGAAGACCTCTTGACCTTAGTGGGACCATTCCCAAAGTAAGTTGTTTGAGCTCCGTATTATGACAGATCACAGACCTTACCCCAGCAGTGTTGTGAAGTGTGAGGCTATGAAGAAGAGAAAAGCACCAATTCAGATTTGTCTGCGATTAAGTCATCAGCCACAGACCTCCATGAAACCTAAGCAGATGTGTTTGAAGGAACACTTCGGATTTGTCATTAAACGGAGAGGTTATTCTTTTGACATCTGCTGACTTGTTCAGACTATCAATCCAGTCTGAGCTGACCCCACAAGACACAAAACAGGGTGAAGCTGCCTTTTAAATAGTTTTCATGCATTTTACCATTTGTTTCTCACATTTCCACAGCCAGACATAAAATGAAACCTAGTATAAAATTCCACATGTAAATGATTGTGAGCCCAGCACCCGTGATCTAACTTTAAATGAATATTTTAGGCCAGCTGGCTGTGAAGAATGGCTTTAAGGCACTTTTCTTGAGTTACTAAGCAGGAAATAAAATGCCCAATTATCCTTTAACCTAAATGTAGCATTCTTTTGTTCAATTAAGGCCACCACTGTGGGACTGGTGATTGCAAGGTTGATCTGGGTATGTTTGGCTGCGAAGTACAATAGATATATAGAGAGAGAATCCCAAAGGTTGGAGCTTTAATTTTAAAACACACACATGAAAAGCAAGTATCTAGGTTGTGAGGTTGAGTTTTTGAGTTTAAAAACTTATAAGCCAGCACACGGATTCAGTGAGGGTGATCTGCAAACAAGAAAAGGTATACTTCCCAATATTCATTCATTCATTCCCTGCCCATCTGGCTAGGTTTCCCGAGCCACTCTGGGTGGCTCCCAACAGAATATTAAAAACATGATAAAACATAAAACATTGAAATATTCCCTAAACAGGGCTGCCTTCAAATGTCTTCTAAAAGTCAGATAGTTGTTTATTTCCTTGACATCTGGTGGGAGGGCATTCCACGGGCGGGTGCCACTACCAAGAAGGCCCTCTGCCTGCTCCCCTGTAACATCACTTCTCACAGTGAGGGAACCGCCAGAAGGCCCTCTGAGCTGGACCACCTTCTAGTCCATGTTGAAGTTCTCTCCTCTAGCTTAGACAAAAAGCATCTCCTTTGCATGCAGAAGGTACCTGGGCATCTCCAGGTAGCACTGAGAAAGATTCCTGCCTGAAATCCTGATGATTCACTGCCAGTCAGTGTAGGCACATCTGAGCTAGACGGCTCAATGGTCTGACTCAATATAACTACGGAAGCGTCCTCTGTAAGAAGTCAGACTTTGGGGCTGGTCTTCATATCTTCCCAAATACTCAAAATCAAGAAGTAATTTGGTATGGCTTACACTTGTCAGATGGGACGCGGGTGGCGCTGTGGGTAAAAGCCTCAGCACCTAGGGCTTGCCGATCGAAAGGTCGGCGGTTCGAATCCCGCGGCGGGGTGCGCTCCCGCTGCTCGGTCCCAGCACCTGCCAACCTAGCAGTTCGAAAGCACCCCCGGGTGCAAGTAGATAAATAGGGACCACTTACTGGTGGGAAGGTAAACGGCGTTTCCGTGTGCTGCGCTGGCTCGCCAGATGCAGCTTTGTCACGCTGGCCACGTGACCCGGAAGTGTCTCCGGACAGCGCTGGCCCCCGGCCTCTTGAGTGAGATGGGCGCACAACCCCAGAGTCTGTCAAGACTGGCCCGTACGGGCAGGGGTACCTTTACCTTTACCTTTACCTACACTTGTCAGATAGGTAAAAGAATTTCATTCCTTCATTTTATTTGAATGTTATTTTTCCACCCAAAGAAACATGTTCAAGGTAGCTTACCAAAAAACAAACCAGGGATACATTTCAGACAAACACTACAAAAATAAATGCATTACATAGCAAAACCATAATATAGTAACCATTTCGTAACATACCAAACCATATGATAATACACACAAAAACCACATTTCAATACTATAACAATATTACTCGAACAGCACTCTTGAATTTCTGAATTAAGACAAATATGCCTCCTGCATAATGCTCTCCAGCATCCATTCTAAACTCAGATGTTTGCAATATTTTGCAAAAGCCCAGATTTTGCACTTCGATCAAATTAAGATAATTACATTGATTTATATTATGTTAATTTACCATAGTCTTGCCTGCAGTATTTTTTAGAAAGATATTTTTAGGCTGATGCCTAAAATAGCAAGTGAAACCAAAACACACATGTGTGTTTTAATGTACCCAGTGGAATGTGCACTGGGCATGGAGCATGGAGTTTCCCATATGCAGATGATTTTCTAGCACTGATCAGGAAGCCATGACTTCTGCTTGTGCAATGAAAGCCCCCCTCCTATTGCCTACAGCCCCTCACTCTAGCGGGTTGGGGACCCCCTAGAGCAGATTTAATGGGGGCACAAGGAAGAGAGAGAAAGGGAATGTCCCATTATACAACTCTATTTACCTAACTAAGGCTGATACCACCCCATATCATGGGAAAGAAACCACAATGCTAAGGCTCACTGCAAAGCTTAGAGCCTGGGCCTCCTTGGAAAGGAAACTGACTACAGTATATCACTGCCTGATCATTTGTCTTTCCAGCGCTTTCCACCACACCAACCCCAATGCATTATTGTTGTGTGTGTGTTTGAATCACAGTGAAGAAACAGCTTGTAGCACACAGTTGGCAATATCCATATTGCATAGTTCATTCGAGGGGAGGCCATATTTCCAACAAACTTGTGACAGAAGCTCAGGAAACGCTGGCAAATTTTTTTCCTTAGCGTTAGTTAATGCTAGAAAAATACAGCTGTCAATTCTCACATAACAGCTGAGATTTGGTAGTTTCTAATGAAATACAAGCTGTGTTAAGTGGGAGGCATTTTAAAACTGTTGCTTCAAATACATGTTGCTAAAACAGTCAAGTCGTAAGCTTCATATGCCTAATAGGCTGTTTACAGGCTTGCATACCAGAAGTCCAAATTAATGGGAATACAAACTGAAACTAAAGAATGAGTGATATCCTTTTGATGTGGGTTATATGCGCGCTGGCCTTTTATAGGAGATGGGATATTTTTCTTGCAGGAGATTAATGATGAACTGTGAAATGTTTTCTTTGACGTGCGCTGCTATACACAGCCCTGATGGAAATAAAGGCGGAAAATTGAGTGACTTTTTTTTTTTAAAAAAAGCTTTTTATTCAATTATCATGATGTTCCATGAAGGTTTTCAAACTGGTGAGCAATGCCACACTGTGACCAGCAATTTCTTCCTGGATTCTATATTGGGTAAATTAATTACAAGACAAGCCTTGGGAATTAAGTGTATTTTAAGTTCAGAGACATCTGTTTGGAGTCTTATAATACCTCTGGTCCCTTTGGAAATGTACTCGTTAGTATCAGTGGTATAATGTTCATTTCCGCTGGCAGAATCATGTTGTGATATCTTTGGTTTCAGCGATACTCTACTTGACCTACCAAGGGCATCAACAAACACTGAGGATTTTCCTCACACCATTCTTGTTTCCTCAGTATGGATCATTTAAATATAACCCAGATTATGTTATAAGAAGATGGCAACTGTTTGTCGTGCCTTAAACGCACAGAGATGCATTTTCTTTAAACAACAACAAAATGTAACAGGAAAGTGTAACATAAACTTGTCGGGCTTGGTAAATCAGCAACGTGCCTTGCCTGGAATTTGCCCCAAATTAATAGTGCATCCTATACACAGCTCAGTCATAAGTAAATCCTCTTGAGTTCCATGGGCCTCACTCCCACCCAGGTGAGTGTGGAAAGGATTGTGCTGTAAATAAGCACAATCCTGCACATGTCTTCTTGAAAGTAAGCCACTTCAGTTTAAGGGGGCTTGCTCTCAACTACATGAGTAGAGAAATACAGCCTAAAATACCAATGTATACATTTAATTTGGGTGGTGAAAACAGACAGACAAAGAGGACTGTGAGGTTATTCGTTTATAGCATTTCAGTTCTGTTTTTTTCTCCAAATACGAACTCAAGTTGACATATCCCAATATATGTAATCATCTCAGCCCCTCTACAGCAGGGGTGGGGAGCTCAGGCTTGGTGGCTTCTCTGTTTAGCCTTGGGACTCTCCCCAGATTAGCCTTGGGACCCCCCTTCCCTCCAGGCTTCCCTCCTGCAGCCAATCGGAAGCCGCGGAAGTCCCATTGGACATTCGGATTCCAAAGAACTTTCGCAAACCGGAACACTCACTTCCGGGTTTGCAGCATTCGGGAGCCAAAATGTCCGAGTAGCAAGGCATTTGGGATCCAAGGTACAACTGTATTAGTATTGCACAAGCAGTATTACTTGTTATTATCATGTCACCAAAGTGCATGTCATCAAGCAGTAATACTATGACATCATTCATTTCTAGAACTCTGCTCATCCAGGATTTCCATCGCAGTATAATGCACATATGTAAACTATGGAAGCCGTTCCCAAAGGAGGCAGTGATGGCCACTAAGTTGAATAGCTTTAAAACAGGATTGCACAAATTCATGTGAGATTAAGGCTCTCAATGGCTACTAGCCAGGATGGCTATGCTCTGCAGTATTGCTTCTGAATACTGTACTAGGGGAGGGGAGCGTGCTCTTGTGGTTGGATTCCCCACAGGCATCTGGTTGGCCGCTGTGAGAACAGGATTCTGGGCAAGTTGGGCCATTGGCTCTTCTTAGAATTTGGGGAAGGGGACTGAAAACTGTTAGCAGATGTTTTTCTTGTCAAATTGCTCTGCTTGTGACAGGCATCTTTTCCACAAGGAATATTAATCGAAGAGGCAGGGGAATACAAATTGGACTGACACGTTTTTATCACATTTCTCAACAATACTCTACAGCTGGAGCACAAGCATGTCTGTCTTTTTGGACCCGCTCTCCTCCCCCCCCCCTTTTTTTTTTTTTTTAGTTTTCTCCTTGAAGATAGATTAAATTGATCATTTTTTCTTAGGCATACTGCACTTCAGGCTCATTTTGCTTTGTAATTAAGAAGAAAGCCAGAAACATCATTTAGACATTAAGAATTTAATAGATATATTTTTTCTAGCTTTATGCATTAGCACAGGACAGCCTATTAATGAAATAAGTCTTCCTTCAGGGTCAATTTAGATGGGCTGTAATCTTCTGCAAATATATTGCAAATGAGGATCATTTAATGATCTTAAAACTAACTGCCAGAAAAGGATCGGTTTAACTCCCAGGACAACAAAAATGGGGGCTTGACATGACTTGCACACCCTTTATAATTAACAAATATGTAATGTTGACCCTGCAGTATTACATAATTGCAAATATTATCTTCTTATTTAGGTCAGTCTCAGCCTTTCTGACCTGAGAGGTTAATTCCGACTAAGGGAATGCTGAGGCTTGCATTAGGCAGTCAATAAAAGAATGGCTAGGTTTTAATTTTCAAAGCCGACTAGCTTAGCAGTCTCAAATGCTGAAGCTGCAAGGAAAATGGATCTGACGGTGGAAATGATAATGGCGTAAGGAGTTATAGTTCTGTAATTGACCATAGAGAACAACAAAGGGCCTTGTAGCTCCGTAATTCCTAACAACATTATTAGGGCATAAGCTTTTGCGGACTAGAGCCCATAAAATCAACTGCATTTCAAGAAAGCTTGTGCCGTAATGAAACTGGGCATAAGACTCTACACTATGATCAGCATGCCGCAGCAGGATAATGTGGCTACATACTTCAGAGGTGGATTTAGGAGGGTAACTGGTTCAGTCGCACTGGGTGCGGAGCCTTGGGGGCATTGTTGGGGGCTTCGCAACTTTTATGAAGGGTGGAAGGTGAGACGTGGGAGGGTGCCCAATTTTGACATCGCACAGGGTGCTGCTGAAATTTGAAACAAACAAAAAAAGTTCCTTCCAGTAGCACCTTAGAGACCAACTAATTTTGTTATTGGTATGAGCTTTCAAGTATCTAAAGAAGTGTGCATGCACAGAAAAGCTCATACCAATAACAAACTTAGTTGGTCTCTAAGGTGCTACTGGAAGGGGGGGAATTATTTTGTTTCAGCTACGGCAGACCAACATAGCTACCTACCTGTAGCTGAAATTTGAGAGCCCCAGGGTCCACCACTGCATACTTCTCTGACAGTTGTGACCAGGGGCAGTTTTTAGTCTGCAACTAACATACCACAGAACCAGGATGCAAGATAGCTTCCGAGTACTAATCCCGGGACTGATATCTGCATATTTTCTCCTCATGAACCTCCCTTTCTGTTCTGTAGGATCTCAGAAGGCAGCCTTTCTGCATGTTTCTTTCATTCAGAGGCTTATTTCATCTTCTGGTTCTAAAACAGAGCAACCACTTTTAGTCTTAGGATTGCTAACGGCTGTGGGTGCCATTGAAGCTCTTTCCATCCACTTTCACTTCCCTGTCTGCCATTCAAAAATATCTCTACTAACTCATGTGGAAAAGTTGTCCTGGTCCAAAGACCAACAGATTTGACTTGATTTTTCATACTTTCAGGTTCAGTGTCCCACTTCCCTTCTTTTTTAAACACCCTTTCTCTCCCTTCCTCAAGATTCTTGCATGCCATTTCCTGATTCCTCTGGGGGTGGGAATTTACAGTGGTCAATTTGGGTCCTTGAAAACTATTCATTATTTATTTTGTTTGGTGTCTTTGTCACTACATCACAAACATATTGCTAGTGTGTAATTGCATCTCAACACATAAAGAGGCATCGCTGCTGCTGCTGCTGCTGCTGCTGCTGCTGCTGCTACTGCTGCCTTTCGGTAAGTACAGTAACACAATCTGATTGACAATTATACTAATTAATTAGAATGTCTATGTTTCCATTTGGGACCTTAAAAACCAATTCTGCCTTTGAACTTTCTTGAATCTGAGATGACAACATTCTGGTATGTTTTAAACATGTGAAGGGAAAGTGCAATTTCCAGTGACTTGTGTGATGATCTTCTTTTCTCCTTGCCATAATACTGCATTAGCCTGTAGCAAAGCATTGCTTAAAAATTTATGGGAGCAAAATCCGCCTGACTTGAAAGATACTTCCCTATTAATCTCACTTAGAGTCTAATCTTAATACTCAGAACTGGTAATCTGTAGGAGAAACAACTAAACAGCTGTCAGATCACCATGGGAGAACAATATTCATGTTATATTTCACATGTATTTTGAATATCCCCATGTTATCTCTTTTTAGGGGGGGGGACAATCTCCTTTAGCCCAATGAAAGCTGCTACTCACAGTACTGCTTCATATACACTGATCCAAATTCATACGTTGTACGCAACAGCATATATTTTCTAATGTGTCGTATCAGTTAGGCATTGAGCACTTTCAAGCTGGAAAAGAGACCAAGGCTGTATCCCAAATATACTTACGTAAATACTAAAACTGACTTTCCTCTGAGCAATCATACTTGGGGTTGTGCTGCGGCAAGAAATTTTATTAACAGTGTCATCCTATGCATACCCACCCAAAAAAAGGTCAATCCTATTGAGTCCAATAAATGAGCTTAGGATTGCAGCCTAAATGCGTAACTTATGGTAAATATTTCCCCCCTTTTTAGGCCAATAGACACCTGAAGGTCCTGTCTGTGCATTAAGGCATGCTTTGGATATTTTCCTCATAAGCTTGCCAGTAAGTTAGGCAAGTATGAGAAACAGGGCCTTTTCTGGAAATGGCCCCCACCCCCCGTTATGGAACTCCACTTCCAAGTGAACAGAACATAACCCACCCACCCCCACATACAGGCCTTAAAATGTGCCCTGAAACTCATTTGTTTTAGGCAACCAACTTTTATTCAAGGTTTTCAGTGCTGCGGGGTTCTGAACTGTTTTAATTCTGTTGTTGTATGGACACAGGTGGTGCTGTGGGTTAAACCACAGAGTCTAGGACTTGCCGATCAGAAGGTTGGTGGTTCGAATCCCCGCGACAAGGTGAGCTCCCGTTGCTCAGTCCCTGCTCCTGCCAACCTAGCAGTTCAAAAGCACATCAAAATGCAAGTAGATAAATAGGTGCCGCTCCATCGGGAAGGTAAACAGCGTTTCTGTGTGCTGCTCTGGTTTGCCGGCTCCCTCGGCCAATAAAGCAAGATGAGCGCCACAACCCCAGAGTCGGTCACGACTGGACCTAATGGTCAAGGGTCCCTTTACCTTTACCTTTATGGTATCTGGTCCTATGAATTTGTTGCGTTGAAGCTTCTGCTTTATAGCCGTTTACGTGGCCTGATGTTTTTCCTTTTGTAAGCCATCTTGTCAGGGCTGTGCGCCCTAAGAGGCAGCCTAAAGATATTTTTAAATAAATCTGAAACCAGCTGCACCTATTTAAAAAAAAATGCAGTTGCATTCATACGAGAGAGAGAGAGAGAGAGAGAGAGAGAGAGAGAGAGAGAGAGAGCATGGACCTCTCTGTGGGAAACAGCCCTTAATTCACAGAGGTTGTTATTTTTTAAGTAAAGGTTACATAAGATTTTTTTTTGATGTGGAAGCGTTATTGTTGAAAAAGTCAGCTGTTCTAGTTGTAGCTCTTTACTGGTGGGACATAATTTTTCTTCCTCATAGCATTACTTTCCTGATAGCCAAGATCTAATAAAGAGCACCTTTTAAAGCGTCCCATACACAGCTCACATTGTTCCCATCAATTGAATGACTTAAAGGCAGAAAAAAACCTTTGAGGCTCACTGGAGGCGCTTTGCGGATCCCTCTGTTTTATGGCACAACCTTAGACACAATAGTGTAAAAAGGTCAAGACATCATGTAGGCTTTTGCATTAGACAGCAGAACACTAATTAGTTTTAGAGACAATGGCTTCTTGTGTATGTATTCTAATATTTTGATGGTTAAGTTTTGCTTAAAAATGAAGTTTTTTAACAAAACAGACAAAGCGTCTTCTATTCGCTTGCCATTGTTGTCCTTCCTACATGATACTTTCAAAGCCCTGTCACAGATTTTTCTGTTAGCTTTAGTGTTAAGTAACTTTTATCTTCCCCTTAGTTACAAGTCAGTTTCATTTTGAAAGTAAAATGAACTCAGAGTATGGAGCTTGGCTGGCTTGCTGGTCTATTGATACACTTGGTTAGAAGCAGTGCAAATAGTTTTGCCAATATTTCTTTTAAAAGTCAAGATTTTCACTTACAGGCCAGGGTCACAACTCAACACAGAGTTGATATTAATGGGCTTAAGTCCTTTAAACTCTCTACTAGATTGTGGCACCAAGGTTGCATGCTGATTCCAAATTTGAGAATTTCATTTTGCAGGCCAAATATATTTCGTGCTGTTCAAATGTGTGAAAGCACTAATTAGCAGGGTAAGGAAAATTATAGATGCTGTTCCTTGTCTCATTATACATTATGTACAAAACATATCTAATTTAATGGCAAAACTCCCACTGACTGTGTAATGCATCTAAATTAGTCCCTAGTGGCAATGCTGGTTACAGAGAAAGAACACGTATGTATTATGCAGTTTACTTCACTATCAGATTTTTCATGGAATTCCACACATAACAGTAATGAGCCTCTAAGGCAGAGCTTTCCAAACTGGGTGTCACAACATGTTTGTGTGTCGGCTGCAGTGTGTAGTTGTGTTGCGCAAATGCTCCCCACACTCCTTTCCCGGGGCTGGAAAGGGGTTAGTTTAACCTCCAGTTTGCTACTAAAACTGAATTACTGTGTTGCAAAATGATGCCCATGTAAAAAGTGTGTCACCAACATGAAAAGTTTGGAAAGCTCTGCTCTAAGGGAAAAGAGTTCTAGTAAAAGGTGCTATGAGCAGAAAAGGCCTAACCCACATACCAGCCAATCTGACTTCAGAGAGAGAGAAAATTCAGAGAAGCGTATGAGGGAATTTGCTTAGGACAGTGGTTCTCCCCCCCCCCCTCCTCCCTCTGGGCCACACCTTCAGGGAGGGGGGGATGCTTCCACTACATTGAATCTTTTATTGATAAGAAATACATTGAAAAAGGAAGAAAAAACTCCCAGCAGTGCTTGATTTTGAAAGGAAATCTATCCATATTCTGCAAAAAAAAAAAAAAATGATACTATATTACACTGAAAGGCTTAAATATTTCTTTGATTGTCCACCACACTTGCCCTCCTCTCCTGCCACACCAGTGTGTTGTGCCACACCCTTTAAAAACCACTGGCTTACAAAAGCTGGTTACCCCAAGCTTCTTCCTGGGTGTGTATAAGAGGGACTTGATACAACAACCCGACATATTTAGTGCCTAAACATATACAGTCATACCTGGGTTGCGAACACTGCAGGTTGTGTGTTTTTGGGTTGCGGACTGCGCCGAACCTGGAAGTACCGGAATGGGTTACTTCCAGGTTTTGGGACTCGTGCATGCGCAGAAGCGCCAAATCGCATCACGCACGTGTGTAGACGTGGCGCTGCGGGTTGCAAACATGCCTCCCGCACGGATCATGTTCGCAACCCAAGGTATGACTGTATTGGACACCTAAAGAATGACATTCATTCAGCAGCCACGTGCCATTACATAATATCACAAATTCCACTCCAGGTGTGTCAGGGTTGCTGAATTGTCTCTCATTCTAAAACACACAATATACATTCTTCCTGAAAATACAACTAGAATAAAGGTTTCTGCCTTTGTAGAGTTCCGTGTATGAATCTCCTTTCTGAAGAAAAGGAATACTTTCTGGTGGGTGAGGTTGTCTTCTCTGCCCCTGCACACTGCTGTATCCAGATGCAAAGAGGCCAGTTTCTATCTGCATATTGCCCTTGCAACTGGGGCAAAGGGGCATAGGCTTCTCAGGGTCAACAGAGTAACACTCCAGCAGGCCTTATGTATTCCAGGCCTGCTGCTACTGAGTAATATCCTTTCTGGGAATGTCTTCCTGCATTACTGCAGGTGTCAAGGAACAGAACTGAGAGACCGCTGAATGCATCTCACATGTTATGCTCCTTTATATATTTGCTTATCTAACTACACTTGGAAATTGCTTCTTTCTCCTTCTCCAGTTTACAAGTTTCTGTTTGTTTGTATCCATTGTGTATTTTAGAGAGCAATACAGCAGATCATTTCATTTGTAAAGAATGTGGTTACCAGTGCATCACAATGCGCTGTGCGTCTTGTTAGCTAACTCGATATTTTTAATTACTTGCCTTTATTATTGGTGAGACAAAATGTAGAGTCAAGTTTCGAGTAATACCTTTTATTGGACTAAAGCTGGAATATTGACAGTCAAGCTTTAGGGATATAGAAAACTTGCCTGCAGGTCAGAATGGGATTGACTCTGGAAAATGGATTCCTATATCTAGAAACCTCATTTGTCAATACTCTACATTTAGTCCAATAATAGTAGTCTTTCAAACTTGGCTCTGAAATCTGTCTATAAAGAAAATATTTGAGCTTCCAATAAATACATGCTTATGACTTGGTTTGGTTGCCTAATTTGTTATGGATCATCTCATATTTTAAACTCACCTTAACACTACATGCGTAAGCTATTAGAGTAGAGTGCCAAAGTCAACAGTTATATCTGATTAGACAGCTAAATTGGTCCAATGACAGGACCCTCTGTTTGTGGAATAGTGTCACAAAAAATCCAAATTATGTTTTTGTCATTTTATAAAATGGTAAGACATAAAGAACCATTTAGAATAAATGTTATTATAGTTTCTGAATCTCATCTATTTCATTCTGAGAAAACACTGAAATGCATGAAAAGAGAGGAAAATCCTCGTTGTTTTCTTCTGATACTGTAGAACCACGGATCTGTTTTAGAACGGGAAGTCATTTGTAACTCAACACATTGCTGTGGCAACATGTGGACTCTTGGGTGCATCTGAAGATGCCCAACAAAAGCACAATTGACCAAAAACCAGGAGCAATTCATGAGATGACGGGGTTGTTTGGATGAATTCAGAATTGCATCTTTTCCACTCCACTTCAGCTTGTTCCCAAAGATTATGTACCGGTAGTTGCTTCTTCGTTTCTCTCAGGGCCCTTGACTAATCCAGGACTGTCCACATTTCCTGACAGGTTTCTAATGTATGGAACTACAAAATACTGGAGAGAGTTCAAAGCATCACATCTTAAGAGGGGCACTTGTTCCCCACAGCAGTCCAGCACTAGAGTCCAAGGCATCCTGAACAAGATGGTTCTGCCCCACATGGCCTCTGCCTAGAGTTTTGGCTCCACCCTTCTCCTTCCCAAGAGCCCTTGCCAGAAAAAATATCATCATCCAACATGATGCATTAGGACAGGTGTTGTTTAACATTGTGCCCTCCATGAGGGCAACAATCCAGAGGGAACAAGATGCGCAATGGCATTATATATGCAGTATCAAATAATAAAATAAAAGGTACAAATAAATTATTATTATTATTATTATTATTATTATTATTATTATCAGCACTAAAAACAGGTTCAGTTCAATAAGGAAGCCTTCTGATTATGTGTTTCTTATCTAAAGGCCTAATCTTGTCTGGATGGACAAAAAATTGACCTTGTATAAGGCAGCTTCCTTTGTCACACTTACTTGTGAATACGTTTCTTTGAATTCAGTGACACTTACACCTGAGGAAACTTACCAGAAAATGCTGCTAAAGAAGAAATAGCTGACAATTTTGTACTAAAGCCTTCTCCAGTTTAAACTGTCATGGATGGTGATGAATATACTTGTGATTTGCTTTTTGACATTAGCATTTTCATATGACTAAATAAAGCCACCAAACACAATAGGCCTACTTAATGGAGAGATGATTTGCACATACATTTTTAAATGAAATGCAACGGCACTTCGTGAGTCAGTCCTTAGTAGGCACAAAATTTAGAATAACTCTGTTTATCTGTGCAAACTTTCCTTAGCCTGTTGCAACTCCAAATGTCTTTACTGTTACACATGGGTGTTGGGTAGAATATCCCAAGTAAAAGTTGACAAAGACTTATTTTTCCTCCTGCCTACAAAGGACTCCAAATCTTTATTATTCAGCACAGCTGCCTAGAATAGGCAACACTGGTCCTTTTGTCCAGTGATTCAAACTGAGTGGGAGTGAATACCATTAACCCTTAAAACATAATTATCTTATTCTTTTGATTTCACTGCACTCTATTAAGATGGGTTGTGGCCATATTTGGAACATATCCGGCTCAGTCTAGAAGGACACAGGAATAATAGGTATCATTCAGATCAGAATTAGCCATATTCTTGCAATAGCGGGATGTCAAGCAGTAGGGAAAACACTTAAAATGTTGTGTTTGGGGACTGTGACAAAGAGCTTTTTTCAATGTGTTGAGGGATTTTTACTGCCTGACTCATGTCTGGAGGTTTCCAGAATTCTTTTACTTTTGTATTTCTTTTCTTTATTTCTGTCTTTGACAATGACATGCTAATAGCCCCAGGCCTTCAAGTGCATATAGCTGTTCTTTGTTTTCTGCTGCAGAGAACATGGCAGACTTTTCGGTACTGGGTTGTTCTTGTTGTTTTTAACTGTTATGCCAGTTAAGGGGGTTTCATAGACTCATATAATTGTAGCCATTGAAAGGGACCTGAGGGTCGTCTACTCCAACCCCCTGCAGTACAGGAATCTCCACTGAAGCATCCATGACAGGTGGCCAGCCAACCTCTGCGTAAAAACCTCCAAGGAAGGAGAGTCCGCCACCTCTTGTGGGAGTCCATTCCACTGTCAAACAGCTCTTACTCTCATAAAGTTCTTCCTGAAGTTTAGTCAGAATCTCCTTCCAGACGCTCCTTGATGGGCTTCGGGTTACAGCAAGCTAGATTTTCAACTGAACATTAGGAGAAATGTCTTGACAGTCACAGCCATTCTACAAACTGAATGTAACTGAGAATGGGTTTTAACAAAGGCTAAATTCCTTACATCCATTGACTTCTGTGGATCTTCTCTGAGTGCGACTATCATTGGATATCACCCTGTGTAGCTGTAGATAAAGAAATGAGTCCAGTTGTGATTGAGAACCAATTTGAATAAAGGTCTTTCTAGACCAAGTCCAGCACCCTGGGCACTTGATTGTACAGTGGTGCCTCGGGTTAAGTATTTAATTCGTTCCGGAGGTCCGTTCTTAACCTGAAACTGTTCTTAACCTGAAGCACCACTTTAACTAATGGGGCCTCCTGCTGCTGCTGTGCCGCCGCAGCACAATTTCTGTTCTCATCCTGAAGCAAAGTTATTAACCCGAGGTACTATTTCTGGGTTAGGGGAGTCTGTAACCTGAAGCGTATGTAACCTGAAGTGTATGTAACCCGAGCTACCACTGTACTGTCAATGGTCCAAGAGAATGGCAAACCCAAAGGAAAAGTTGGAAGAAGCAGAGGAAAGGATCCTTGCCACTACTTCTGAAGGACTATGAACATATCCTCCTTTTAGGTTCAGGCAAGCTACACTATCGAAGAGCCATTGGATGGTATTAACTGCGGTGCCTGCAACAGAAGCCACAGCAGAAGCTCATCTAGACTTCAGATGAAGGGTCTAATTGTGTGACAATAAGAGTGAGACTCTTGGTACAAAACTAGAATCTTTCAGAAAGGCTAAATTGGATCTGACCATCATCTTGTACTTGCAGGATGAAGCTGGCAGGAGTGATTAAGCAAAGGGGGGGTGAGGAATGGCTAAGCATTCCTGCAGGGAAGGAGATCGTCCTGGTGGCTTTCTCTCCCAAACATGTGGATAGAGCACGTGCTGAAAAGTGGCTAAAAGTATGCAAAGAAACACTCAGGGATATTGGGGAGAGTGTGCAAATGGTGAATCAAGACATCATCAGAGGGAAGAGGGAAGGAAAGCCCTGTACAGTATAAGGCAGCAGGCTGTACACAGTCAAACTAGTACATTAGTATTCCAGCATCTCTTTCACAATAAGGCAGCTAACAGTAAAAAGAACAGTTGCCTGGAACTTTTCTAATTCACATTTTATTCCTTGGAATACACAACACAATGTTGCCAACCGCATACTCTAATCCTTTCTTGACTAGTCATCCAACACACACCCAACCATTTCGTCATCTGATAAATGAGTGCATGACACAAAGGAAAATGCTACTGTAAAAGAGGACGAGTCTGGGAAAGGACAGGGACTGGTCAGCAGAGAAAGGCTCAACTTGTGTTACAGTACCACTGTGGAAACTTTTTAAAATTATCAGTGAAAAATACAAACAGAAACATTTTGTGAAAAGCATATTCTTGGTCACCCAAGTATCTGAGAATAGTTCTTGAGGTAGTTCTTTCTCAGTTGCAGACCTTCTGAAATTTAGCCCTCACGGCTGATCTCCTGAACACCCAGTCCTGCTGAGAGCTGCACTGGCTATTTGAGAGGATCTGTGATTGCTAACTTGTTTACAGAACAAGTCTACTCAAAGTAAGTCCCCTTGAAATTAATGGAGCTACAGTATCTCCTATGTAAATAGGTATTGTAGATGCAACATATTGTTTAATCTATCATAGAGGTGAACATTCATTTGATTGATCCATTGATTGATTGATTACTTTATGAATGTGGTGGAGGATGTTCTCCCATCACCAGTGTTCAAGTAAGAGTCAGCTACCAGTCTGGAATACCACCTTGCCCTTTGCCTCAAGCCAGCTGTGCTTTTGAGTCAACTCTGCTCTTAGTTTACCTTAATTTGATGTGTGCTCAGACTTGACAATACAGTGTACTGTAGTTCCATTAACATATCCATGATAACCATATAAATTTCATCAATTTTGAGTGTTGGGGGGGGGTGGAATCAGTGTTAACCAGGTTTGTTGGCCTCCTCCATAGCCATAATACTCAAGTGACATTTAAGGGATACAGGAGCTTAGGCCCAATAACATATTTCATCAATATACCCACATACTGTGAAGAGCCCACATGCAGGTGAATGAAAAGAGAAAACAAAAAGTAACAGAAATTAATGTCGAATTTTAAAAGAGGCAATTCCTAGCTTAAAGGTCAGTGGTAGAAGAATTAATCTTATATGGAAAGTGGCTTTCCCATTAGTGAGATAGCTCCATGATACCCCAGGACTATAGGATTGCTCAAAACATCACTAGTAATAAGGTTAATGCTAGCCGGTACTACTTTAACATATCAAGAGTTATATGGGAGTAATGGTCAGAGAGCAAAAGGCAGTTAACTGGAATATGCAGAAGATGATTCTACCTTGCAGCAAGGAATATTAATGGTAATGGAGCCATATCTGGCAGAAAGGAGAGCAGGTGAATATAAAGGGATATTGGAAAGCAGTTCCCTTCCAGACAAATGGCCAGAAGTGCATACAAAACACCAACCATGTGAAAGCCTCTCCAAGTTACTTTCCCCAGCCTCATTAGGTCTATTCTCACTTGTGTGCAGCAGTTTGTCTCATGGATTGAGCCATTTTTATCCATGCCACCATAAGTCTCTCAAAGGCATGGCTTGCATTGACACTGCCCAGTCCAAAGCTTGCTGGACACAGCTGTAGATTAGGGATCAGGGTATCTGCCTTGCATGCAGAAGGTCTCAGCTTCCATCACTGGCATCTCCAGGTGTAGAGCTGGGAGAAGCTCCTGCCTGTAACCCTAAAAAGCTGCTGCCAGTCAGTTTGGACCATATTGAGTTAGATGGGCTGACTCAGCTACTATATTCCTGTATTACACAGGATTCAATGGTAACCAAATATTGTGCACCGCACTCAGAAAGTTAGGATATGAAATTGTGCAAATTAGATTCATTGAAAATTTCATTCATAAAACCACTCCTAAAATAGGAAACTACCACTACTACAGTCCAATGTTACTGAAGGGATATCTCTACCATCAGGCCATAACATGGGATGGTAACTTGGTCTTGGGTACCAAATCTTCAGGAGACCCCCAACCTGACATCTGCTGAAAACCAGTGGAAATGCCCCAGTCCCAGGTTGGGTTGGGAAAGAGGACATTTTCTCATCATGTGCAAGTCAGGTTTGAGAGAACAGATAGGGAGCTCCTGGGAGCAGGGTGCATTAAACCCAGGCATTAAACCCAGAATTTGCTCTGAATCAAAATGTCCAAAAGAAAAACCACAGTCTGAAATGGAGATATTTGGTACACTTCCATGAATACTTCATTATGACAAAATTGGCTCTGATTAGACTATGGGCCTTTTTAATCACTGGATTTTATAGCCTCTTTGTTATACCAAAGGTGAGAGAGAGCGCACAAGGAAGTTGAGCTAAAAAGTAGATATTGCCAGCACAACCACCAGGTGGTTGGGAAGTGTATGACATATGGACAGCTCACAAGAAGTTCAGATGGCAAAAGGAATGATTGAGTGGATGCCAGCAGGAAAGAGGCCACATGAAAGACCAAATCCAAGAAATTGGGTCTATGTAGCCAAAGCTCTAGGTGACAAAGTTAGAGCAATGTGATAAATGAATTAGTTCTCAAAGCATCAATGAAGATGGATGATGGATAGGGCCAGTGGGATTAGTAGCCAGGAGTGCTGAAAAGCTTTGGAAGTAAAATCCAGCAAAAAAAAAAAACCCTTCTCTTTTTAATCTTATTTTATTTATTTTTTTCATATGGAGAAAATAGAGTACAACTAAATATGTTGTACTCTTGGTCAAAGCAACGTCTGAGGGGCAGAATGGACCTTTGTAGCAGGAAGCTACAAAGGTTTAACTTCCTACAAAAAGTTGCTGGGCACCCATTTTTTATATCCTTCTTTCATTTCTAAATAAACTTTCCCAGGTGTGCTGTCTCATTGTCCCAAAAGTGGCCCATTTGCAGTGTGGATACTAAAGAAATCTGTCTAGAAGGAGGGTCATTGTTCTCCTTTCCCTCTGTTGACCAGTACCTAAAGCTGACTTTCTTAAGTAGCGTTTAACATGCACATCTAGACCTGAAATGAAGAGAGAAGTGCATAACTTCAGCAACTTACTGCACGAAGCAATTGTATGCATATTTCCCCTACAAACAGTGATGGCCAAACTCAGCCCTCCAGCTGTTTTGGGACTACAATTACCATCATCCCTGACCACTGGTCCTGTTAGCTAGGGATGATGGGAGTTGTAGTCCCAAAACAGCTGGAGGGCCAAGTTTGGCCATCACTGCTCTCAGGTGTTAAGATCTTGGTAGTTCCACTGCCCTCAGAAGTTTCTGGGAGGCAGAAGAGGGCATTCTCTATGGCAGCTCTTAAACTGTGAAACTCCCTCCTAACAGAGGTGGGCCTGACACCTTAGTTCAGTGTTTCCCAACCTTGGGCCTCCAGCTGTTTTTGGACTACAATTCCCATCATCCCTTGCCACTGGTCTTGCTAGTCAGGGATGATGGGAGTTGTAGTTCAAAAACAGCTGGAGGCCCAAGGTTGGGAAACACTGCCTTAGTTATATAGTTTCCCTCACATGTTGAAGATAAACCTCTTTATCTTAGAGACAGACAGACAGACAGACATATGGACTCACCCTATTCTTGTGACTGTAATTTGTTTCAAACTGGTTTTTTTAAATATTGGATTTTTACATTGCTGTAACCTGCCTTATGGTGAAGGGTGGTTAATAAATCAAAATCATCATCATCATCTTTGAAAGAACAGGTGACTGCCTTGCTTAAAGGGACCACCCAGTTTGACATTTTGCCTACTGGTGTCCAGCCAAATCCCTGTGGACATTCACAAGAGAACAAGAATGATGACCACCCCTGTCAACTGACGCCTATATTTTATCTATTTATTTTGAATTCATGCACCATCTATTCCACATCACTTGCTCTCAAAGCAATTCTCCATATGGGCCTGCCCATAAGGCCCACCAGGCTGGCAGACCTCAGTGGCGGCAGAGGACATATGGTGCATCCGACGAGGCAGATCTTGTTTCTGATGTTACGTGCTGTTGTTAGCCACATTCACATGTTCGAATAAAACACACACCCCAGTACACGAAGAACACAAACCCTCCATTCTTAGTTTCTCGTGCAAGTGTTCATTGCGTGATATTTGCCCTCATGTAATACTTTTATTACATGAAATATGGAAGTGAGAGCTGGACCATAAAGAAGGCTGATCGCTGAAGAACCGATGCTTTCGAATTATGGTGCTGGAGGAGACTCTTGAGAGTCCCATGGACTGCAAGAAGATCAAACCTATCCATTCTTAAGGAAATCAGCCCTGAGTGCTCACTGGAAGGACAGATCCTGAAGCTGAGGTTCCAATACTGTGGCCACCTCATGAGAAGAGAAGACTCCCTGGAAAAGACCCTGATGTTGGGAAAGATGGAGGGCACAAGGAGAAGGGGACGACAGAGGACGAGATGGTTGGATAGTGTTCTTGAAGCTACCAGCATGAGTTTGACCAAACTGTGGGAGGCAGTGGAAGACAGAAGTGCCTGGCGTGCTCTGGTCCATGAGGTGACGAAGAGTCGGACAAGACTAAACGACTAAACAACAACAAATACTTTTATTTAGGTCACCTAGAGCCTATTGTAAAGGATGAAGGAATCAGATCTTCACTGAAATGTTGTCATTGGGCTAAATTCAAGATTTGCAAAGTGGGGGAAATGAACAATAGATGTAAATTGGCCCCAAAAATAATAATCAAGCTTTCTTCCATTCAGCCCCCTTTTATTTCAGTGTAGATCAGGAGGGGTGGGTGGGCAGCGGATCTTACCCATGAAGCATAAACATGGAGCCAACCACTGTTGATACAAATAAACAGCTCTCCAGGCTGCAGGCAAATACTTCCATATCTTTGTTCTTTATCCTTTGTGTTCTTCCAGTGGTCCAAACAGCCAAAGCTCAGTTTCATTAAATCTGACACTGTGCTTGCCCTCCTGCATAATATAACATTTCTACATTTAAACGCACCTTCAGTGCAGCTCATTAAATTTGCACTTGAGATATCATTGGCGAAGCAAAGAAATTCCCTCTTGTGCCATATACAGGAGAAGGGACAGATGTTAACCAAACACTAATATTGGGCTTTATGTCTTGCAAATGTTCACAGATTTATAAACAAATTAGCAAATGGATGAGGAGGTAAGGGATTGAACTGGGACGCACTTAAACATGCTGGGAAGGCAGATTCAAGAAGCTGCCGATGTGTCCCAAAGCGCAGTAATGTAAAAAGCCATTTGGCGTGAACCGCAGAAAAGCATCCAAGATTAACTTTAGGCACCTGGCCTGTTATCCTCCGCCTGAGCCTTTGCAGGCAGCGGGATGGGTCTGTGCACCAAGGCTTTCCACCCATCAAATGGTTAATACGTAAAGTTACCCATCCAAGGAGGAGAAAATGAAGGTCCTCACTTTGATGGACAACAGCTCAGAGATCCCTGATGTCCCAAAATATTAGGTTTCTCTTCTAATAATGTTGGAAATATTGCCTACTGTCATGATTAATCTTAGCAGCAGCACAGGCTGATTGCAGGCGACGCGGTCACAGCGCAGTGGCTATGTTAGTTTCCACACACCGTCAAATCTGCTACACATGCAGGGGTGAAGGGGAGAGAACTGTGATACCAGGCTTCCCTGTGGCTAATAGATTGTGACATGAGAGAAGGAAACCTTTATTTTAAATCAAAAAACAAAAGCCAAATAGCAAAACTTAGGTACGTGCTTAACTTCTCCCCTCCGTCCGCCACCACCCACTCCGCCCCAGCAACACACTGGTCCTCTTTTTTTCCCCCTCCCTTCCTTTTTCCCCCTTTCTCAAGTGGAAAACTTTCAGAGGCTAACAACTATTGGCTGGCATCAAGGGAAAATGGAGGTATTTGCAGATGTGGAGGAAGGCACAGAAAACATTTTTCAAATCAAAGGCTTGAATTATTGCATGGGCTTCAAGAAGGCAGTGTAGACACACCATTGTGTGCGGCCTGGAACAAGCCGCCCTTTCTTTGAGAAGGGGGGAGGAAAAAAACAACCAAAAGCTTCTCGCGGTCCGATCTGTATGTATCAGGGAGCTATCTATATTTTGACATTCTTTGCATTGTCTAGGGTCCGGGTGTGCTGTTTTGGCCCAACAATGGCAACATTGATTTTAGGATTTTAGAATTTTGGTGCACAGAACAAACTGCAGAACAAAAACTGCCCGCTCTCAGTAGCACAACAACAGTGCTCTTATATAAACTTGCTTCTCCTCACCATTTGGACATAACCGGAGATCAATACCTCTCATTCATCTGGCATTATTAAAGCCATTTATTTGCCATCCTCTCCACCACCACCACCCGGACTTTTTTGTGTTAATAAAAAGCATTTTGCCGACAAAATTATGTCATCTTCCGTTCATTCAGCAGCAGTACAAGATAATTAGCTTTGTTGTCCCCTTGCAACAATTGGGCCTTGTTTATGAACTTACATTTATTAAGTGAAAGTATTTGGAAACGGATTGTACATTGAAGTTTGGTTGCCATGGGCAATGATCATCCTCAGAAAGCCATGACCTCCCTGTTATGCAGCTAGTAACTAATTGAAATGATACAAATTACTCCGATTCTCTGTCTGCCAGTTTAGAGGCTGGTTGTGTCAAGGGTCAAATGGGCTCCTATTCATGAAACTGTGTTTGAAGTGACTGCTGCATAGTGAAGGCAACGGCGAGGAGGCTGTGACTCCTCTGGATGCTACCACATACTGTGGAGAAGAGTGTTGTGGTGTTAGTAAAACAATAAGGCCTGCAAGGCTACCTTTATTCACCACATCAAAAGCTCTGCCCTGTCGCTCAGCTTGCGCTTCTTGACAACCATGCTGGACATGGTTTATGGGCTCAAGATAAATGTTGCATTTATGTGCTGTTTGTGACCAAGAAGATCCCTCCTTATCGGTTTAATTGATTCTATAACACACTATAAGTTAAAGTTAAGAAGCAAAGAAAAAACAATAATCAGTCTTCATACGGACTGCTGATTATAATATGAATTGTTTCCTTAAAATACAAGTTATGGAAAAGGAGCCAGATTAGGAGCCAAACATAAATGCCTTCCGTTTTGTTATTTGTGCTGCGAAGTCCAATGGAGAACATGCACATGGAAAAGATGTGGATGAAATACATAGTCTTCAGATGCACATTTCTCCTCCTCCAATATTTCTGTAGAATTGTCAAAATCAGAAATGTCAGTCATTCACACATCTGCCTGGTTCCCCTTGTAAGGTCCAAAGCAATCTTTAGACTCTCTCAGGCAGATTGCCTTGGGCACTGGAGGACTGGGGTTCCACATAATAAAACTACTTTTGGATCAGATTAAAGGCCCATCGTGTTTCCAATGGTGGCCAAGCAGATGTCCCTGGGAAGCAAGGCAAGAGAGCAACACTCCACTCCCGCTGTTGTTCCCCAGGAACTGGCTTTCAGAAGCATGCTACCAGTGATCCTAGAAGCAGCACAAAACCAGCACAGTTAGTAGCCATTGATAGCCATTGATAACCTCCAGGAATTTGTCTAATTCCCCTTTAAAGCCAACAAAGATGAAAAGAACATCTACATGACTCTTCTCCACTCATGGTCTGATGCCTTCACACTGCAGCAGAAGTACAAACATCATACTTTGGGACATATAACCACTACAGCTCAGATAGGCCCTTTTTCACCCTACATGTATGGTGCAGCTAGACAACAGTTTTTTTAAAATGTACAACACATAATAGGCAATTCCTGAAAAGTCCTATGCAGATACCCCATCACTAAATTACTGCAGCATGAGCATCCCTTGTAAGCAACATCCTCCACCTTTATCAAAGCCATGAAGCTGCCCATGAAAACTTACACCACAATCAACTAGTCAGGTTCCAACATGCCATTATGCTTCTTTATTGTTTTAAATACAAGATAAGCAAAAGGTCAGCAACGTATATGGTACATCTCCCTTTTTTTATTAAAGGGGGGGGAAACCACCCTGATGGCTTGTCAGTTCAAGAGTAACGATGCTAAATGTTAATCTAAATGAATCTGGAGAAGATGGCAATAAAAGTTAATAATTTACAGAGAATCTGTCCTTTAGGAAATCTTGAGTGAATGCAGGGGATTCTGCTCACAAGCGTATTAAACATGTACTTAATGCAGCAGTTTACAAGATGCAGCATTACAAAAGCACTGAAGATATTTCTTTTTCCTTTGTTTAAGCACCTACAGCTTTAAAATGTCTAAATCCCTTATCATGATAGACGCTACCACACCACGTGAACAAGTAAGACTTCTGAGACAATGGAAATAACCATTTTCTGGGTTTCCACATTGCTGTCTGAAAGATTTACTCACCAAGTTTGCATTGGCTGCATGTTCTAATACATGGAGAAAGCTTTAGGGCAAATTAACATGTCTCTTAAGTTAGCACATGCCTATGAAGGGGGTCCATTCCACATGCATCAGCTTTGGCATTTAAAACAACAATTTAAAATAACAATGACATAAACAAGTGGTAGTGCTGAAGAGCTTTTCATTGCCTCCACCTTATCTGTACTGCACTGTATGATTTAGTTGACATTGTAAGCAAGGTACCAATGTTCCTAGACATAAAAGGACCTTTAAAAGTGAAAACTGTTCAATTCTAAGTGTCGTAAGTTCATGAAACTAAATGGTAAGGTCAGTTGAATAAGTAACAAACTGTGTCGTCATCTCAGTGGGATAGGGAGAGTAAATTACATGATTTGGATGTACAGTGGTATCTCGGGTTACAGACGCTTTAGGTTATAGACTCCACTAACCCAGAAATAGTACCTCAGGTTAAGAACTTTGCTTCAGGATGAGAACAGAAATCGTGTGGCGGCGGCAGGAGGCCCCATTAGCTAAAGTGGTACCTCAGGTTAAGAACAATTTCAGGTTAAGAACAGACCTCCAGAACGAAGTTCTTAAACCGAGGTACAACTGTACAGGCAAAGTTTGTGAGCTTCATCAGAGTTCTGGAGCATGTTGCCATCAATATGCTAATGACACACATTTCCGTCCTCTGCAGGTGAGGTGGTTGATGTGCTGAACTGGTGCCTCATCACTGTGATGGACTGGATGGATGTGTGATGTACAGCATCAGTCTTCAACAGGTGGGCTGGGCCCAGTATTGAGTCATGGCTTGATCTAAGGTGATCGCAATAGGAGCACTACCTCCATGAAAATAGATGATATATTAAATAAATTTTAATGGGTTCCCAAATACATGTTTGGTTTAAGGGTGGGTCCCTGGTTTGAAATGGTTGAAGATGACTGCTGCATAGCTAGTTTTAAATGCAGTTGAACTAACCTTGAAGGAACAGGTCTGTAGATTGAGGATTCTCCTGGATCCATTACCATCGCTGCAGGCACAGATGATCTCAGTACCTATCAGCTTTGGTTGGTAGCCCAGCTACACTTCTATCTGCACAGTATAAAAGTTGCCTCACTGTTCTATTCTCTAGTGATCTCTAGATTATATTGCTTCGATATGTTGGGCTGCCTTTGAAGAAATCTCAGAAACTGCAAAATGCAAGACTGCTGATGGGAGCAAAGTGTTCTGACTATATAACACCAGTTCTGGCACTACTGTACTGGCTGCCTATACATTCCTGATTCCATTTACTGCCTCTCAGCCTAAGCTACCTCACAGCATGGTTGCGGGGATTAAATGAGGAGGGGGAGAAGCATGTACCCCGTCTTGACCACATTGGGGGGGGGAGGAGGAGAAAGATTTATAATAAATAAATGGCATTATTAGAGAGTGAGAAATACTTTCCCCTACCCTGTGCTCAGCTCTCACCTGTGGCTCATAGAAGCTGTCAGCATGCAACTGCAGCCACACCCTAGGAAATGACTTCGACTGGCAGGCTAAACCAGGTGAGGGGAGCCGATGGGTCTCTAATCATTGGTGATGCATGCGAAGACAGGTTCTAGCAGATTAAGTGAACAAGACCAATAGTGGATCCAATGATCAAGAAGGCGGTTTCTACATGTACTGTAGAGCAGTGTTTCCCAACCTTGGGCCTCCAGCTGTTTTTGGACTACAATTCCCATCATCCCTTGCCACTGGTCTTGCTAGTCAGGGATGATGGGAGTTGTAGTTCAAAAACAGCTGGAGGCCCAAGGTTGGGAAACACTGCTATAGAGCATACTGAGGGGGAAGATGGGGCTCATCAACCTGGGAAGGTAGCTCATCTGGAGTAGGAAAACACAGACCCTAAACTTCTGCTGCTTTATGGGATATCTTCAGGTGCCAAACATATTGCCCTGCTTTGCTTTGGACCACATCAGTAAGGCCAAGAGGAGGGTCTTGTTATCTGGGCAGCCCAGTACCTCCATACACACTGCCCAAGCTTGCAGCCTGACGAGGTCACTTCACCTCCAGAGGCACACTCCATTGTCTCTTGAGACAGACAGATGCCAACAAGTGTACTTTTTGCCTCTGTGGCTCCGATATAAATTTCATTCTTAGGTCAGGGATGGGGAAACTGGGGCCCTCTAATACTGGATACATTGTTGAGATCCAGTTCCTAAGAGCTCCAGTCTGTATGGCTGATGTTCAGGAATGATGGGAATTGGATTCCAACATCTGAAAAGCCACAGTTTCCCCATTCCTGTCGCAGGAGAAACAAGGAGAAACTTTGTTGAGGTTTGGAATAGTCTCTTTGAGTGATTGAATTGTGATATCATATTAGTTTATGTATGCACTACTTATACCTGCCTCTTTTGCAGACATTTGAAGAAATAGTGCAGAGCAAGAAGTTAAAACTAAACCAGAATTTAGCTGCACTTGGTCCAATAAAATAACATCAGACATGGGTACTTAGGTAAGTGTCTCTGTTTTTATAAATGCCCTCAAATAGTCAGTCAGCAGAGATTCGGTAAAATTCAAGGAACAGGCAGAAGGCCTCAAACTTCCTCTGACTTCCTGCTTAACAAAAAGGCATTAACACCTACTTACTAACTAACTAGCAAGCAAACACTAAATTTGGGAATGAGATAGGCTCTGCAGAAAGGGATGAACTAATATGAGAATTACAAGCACTTCTCATAAGGATTTTGACTCTGTGGGGTAGCAAGTGCATCAAGATTTTTTCCGCACTCTGACCTATCACAGAAGCATAGAAGGAATCCACACTTTGAACATCCAGTTCCTAACAGCTCCAGTCAGTTCATCTAAAAGCTCCTCAGTTCATCTTACTATGCTGCACCATAAGCTCTTAAAAAAATTAGTTATGTTCCATCCACGGAGCCAATGCTATTCTTTCACCCATGCCTCCTAAATACAGTGTCTAGGTATCTAATCTGCAATTTAAAGAGCCCTTAGGCATGTATTTACACAATAAAACAGTAGTCAGCTGAAAGAGCCATTACTGTCTATTGTGTACTGTGTCAACTAATCCCTCCCCTTCCCCTCCCTCCTGTGAAGGCCTTCTTCATCTCTCTTGGAGACCTTCTTTTCATCTTCATTCCCTAGTTAGCTTCCTTTCCACCCCCCTCCTTCCTTCAAGTCCCTTTCCTTCACAGTTGTTGTGCCCTCCAGGACAAGACATAGGAAATTCTCTCTTGATGGCTGAGCATGTAAACAACAAAAAGAACCTTAGAGATGAAAAATCTAAATCAACAGAAAGCCATAGAGATTTTGGAAGGAGAGGGGACTGTAGTATATCTATTTTAATATTTTGTTGGAAGCCACTCAGAGTGGCTGGGGAAGCCCAGCCAGATGGGCGGGGTATAAATAAATTATTATTATTATTATTATTATTATTATTATTATTAATCTGGTCGCTCCTCAAAAGTGTAATGGTATGCTACTCATTGCTACTTAGCCGCCATTGGAATCTACCCTTGAAATGCAAAGTAAACTGAGTGTATCTATTTGTGATCCAAGGAGACTCAGAAATACTAGCCATATTCTGTTACTCCCTGTCAGGCATTTACAGTCACATGAAAAGAAAGAGCTGAGCTGTGGTAGTCATGTAAGGTAATAAAGGCTTTCTGGGAAATGATATATAATGAACTGGAAAAAATGTTTAAAATAACTTTTGTAAAACAAAACCCCAAAAAGCAGAAGCCTTTCTATTAGGAATTATGCGTACCAACATCCCAAAGGAACAGAAAATACTTTTTATGTGTACCGACAACAGCAGCACAGATGCTAGTAGCCCAGAGATGGAAAGAAGAAAGAGTCCCTGCCAGAGGGGAATGGCAAACTAAGACTATGCTGAAATGGCAAAACTGTCCGGAAAACTCAGAGACCAAGAAGACAAGAAATTCAAGAAAGAACAGGAAAGGTTTATAATTTATTTAGGAGACCACTGTAAGCAGATGAAAACATTAGCAAGATTTTAATCTTACTTGTAATGTAACAAATACTATAGATAATATGGATAGACATAAAATATAGATTACGTAAAAATATGCAGTTCAAAGTGTTGACCATAGGACCCATGGAGAGGATGGGGGAAAGTCCCGAGATTCAGAGTAATCTCTTTACATGGATGTATATTTGGTATGGTTATAAATTCATATTTGTAGAATCAGATTCAAAATGATTTAGGGAAAAGAAAGAAAGAAAGAAAGAAAGAAAGAAAGAAAGAAAGAAAGAAAGAAAGAAAGAAAGAAAGAAAGAGCTGAGCCATGTTTCTTGGCCCTCTGCCATGCCCTTGTCACCCTATCCATGCACCTCTTGTGTTTTTAAGGGTTACTCATGCAGATGGGAGCCCTCCTGTAAGAATGTGGCTCCCCACGCTATTTAGAATCCTAGACAATCAACGGGAGCTCCATGCAATTGGGACAAGCGTGCAGTTCCTTCTCTTTGCTTTGGTTTCATGCTGACGCTAGCATGGAAATCTGTATTGTTACACGCTTGCATCAGGAAAGCATCTTACACTGGTTGCTTAAGCTGGTTCATGAGCATCCAAACTGCTCAAGTAACAAGTCTTTCCCCTTCAAACAAAAGTTGTGTGTTTGGGCTGCTCCATGCATAGGCCTTAGGGATAACACAGTCCTTTTATGGGAAACAAATTTAAGTACACAGGTAAGCCATTAAAAGCAGAGCTGCTGCCTAGGCACACAACTGAGAGCAGGGGACTTCTCGCGCTCTTGCTTTGTGTGGGTTTGCCCAAGTAAGTCTAAAGTGTGCTGATTCTTTGAGAAGACTGTTTGGGTCCACCATTTGCTATCTCTCCCTTCCTTTTATAGAAACAGCAAGCCCTATTGCTCCCTTAGAACAAAACTGTCTTCTTTGAATGGAAGAAGCTGTGGATATTGCATTCATTATTCACAATTGATGCAATGTACATGCATTTTCCATTTGAGTAGTTTGGAATAAAGTTCTGAAGCCAGCCAACCCAGGACCCTCCAGGTGTTTGGAGATGACGCCTGGTTGCTAGAGGGTGTTCTAGGCTTTTTGCCTTACCAAACAAAGGTAGGAAGATAGCAGGGTGGGGGAGAACCTCCTCTCTCTGCATTTTGCTAGGACTCTACTAAGTGTTCCCCTTGCTCAAAAGGCACTTATAAGGCTGACATTTACCTGCTACCTTAGATACCTCGGTAAACATTTCTAGCAAGTTAGGTCAAAAATAATTGACCCCTGCTGGAGAAGTATACAAGGAACTGGGAGGAGTAAGTAATGAATCAGCTGAGTAAAAACAGTTGAGAAATAGGAAGCTTTGGGATTTCTATCTACAACATTAACTCTTCCACCTACTAACTAGGCACAGTGGTTTAAGTACATTTTTTTATGTCCTCGCCTGGGGTTTTGGCCTTTTTATGTGTGGACATTGGCATTTTCAGCCTACTTCTTTTCCCATGGCAATGCTTGCTGGTTTGACAAACGGGTTCCCAAACTATTTTTCTACTGGCTCTCTATAAATTAAAGCATTCCATAAAAATTCGATGAGAGCTGAAAATAGGCAGAAAAATTAAGAAGCAGCCGTTAACGAAGCGACACCCAATCACACCTCCCAACAAATAATGACGGTGTGTTTATGCTGCATTACTCTTGTCTAATCTTCGCATCTACTATAATTATTAACTACTAGTCCTAAAATCTATAGAGTTATCATTATTGTTATTATTATGAAACTCTATCCCATTTTCATGTCATAAAGATAAACCAAATCTCATTTCAATTAGTTGCAGCAGGAGGGAATGAACTTTAAACAGACATTTAATTTCTGAAAAAAAATTAGGAAGTTCTTCATGGAAATGTTATGGCATTTTGAAACAGATTAATAGTTCAGTATGAACACATCCACCCTGCAGCGATATGACGGCAGTACTGCAATCAGAAGACAGGTTAAATGAGCAAAGCCAGTTGATTCCACTGGCTTGAATCTAATCAAATAGTGTGCACTTTTTATGACTTTTATCTATACTGTTTTCTTATTCCAGGTACAATTTAGAATTGTTACAGTGGGTGACTTGATTTGTGGCTGTGATCTATTTATTTAATTGGATACCTGGTTTACAAGGATGTTTTAATATAACCATAAGATTAGTACCATTATAATAACTATCACAGAAGCATTCCACATTCATTATGAGCCATCCTGCCCCTGTAACTTGGTACACAAAGTCTAGGTTACTGATGCAACAGCAGCAGTTAGGGCTAGTGCCCCCAAAACCAGTCACTCCATGGAAGCCATTTTGAATAGGTCCATGTGATGGCTGTCTCCATGAGGCGGCCATTTTATTGGCCCTGGTCCTTAGTCTAAGGACCAAAGCACACATTACATTAAACGTGTAACCCTGTATATGTGTGAATTTTCTTATTCAAAAATAAGTGTTGGGGTGGTACATAGCTCTTAAAGTTGGGGCCCATCTGAGCTTACGGATGAGCTGGTTCAGGGCACCACCACCAAGGAGGCCCTCCCCCTGGTGGCTGCCAAGCAAAGTCCTGTCAGCTGTTGCACAGCCAAGAGGGTCTCATCAGCTGGTTGCAGTGACTAAGGGTAATAAGTGAAGATGCTTTTTTCAGGAAACTACACCCAAGTTGTTTAAGGCTTTATAAATTAACACTGAAACATTAATCCTGATGCAGTAGCTTATTTGCAGCTCCTTCAAAAGTGGCGTAATATACAAACAGTGAGTAGGTGGCTTCTGCATTATGTACTAGGTGCAATTTCTGAACCAGCTTTAAGGGCAGGCCCACACAGAGCAGTATTGGAATCTCAAGGTGACCAGTGGAAGAGTAACAGCAGAGGCGGTTTTAGGGTGGCATGACCCAGTGGTGGATTTACATTTTGGGGGTCTTGAAGCTTGAACTATCATGGGGGCCCCTTCACGACCAGCAGTGAGGTCTGGGTAACCACTGTTATCTTCTTCAATGGGGTTGTTCCACGACAGTTCACCACAAATTTCCACGAGTTTGCATTTTTGGGTATTCACTTAAGTACTTTTGAAAACTCATTGTTATTCCTCAAGGGTCTTGACCTCTGTTAAAAAGGGGGGGAGGTACCTTAGCCACAGAAGAACAGCGAACTTACCGTGACACTCCACCTTTATGACGTCTCTGCTACTGACTCTCAGACTTTGGAATTGTTGAAATATATATAACAAAAAAGTAATCAGCTTGAGTCGTTCGACTCAGATTGGATCCAAATTTTAAGCAAGGTGGACTGAGGCCACTTCTGGGGTCCAAATGGGATTAGGGACCCTGTGCTTAAGCTTCATTAGTTTCATAGTAGATCCACCCTTGGCTTGACCAGTGCCGTTGCCATGCTGCAGGGGCACCAAAACAATGCTTTAGACTGAAGGACAAGAGGTGGTGAGCCCCAAATTTTAGAGCCCAAAGTCTGCTACCGGTTACAGTGGCAAGGCTATCTCTGTCAAGGAACAATAGTAAATGGCATACCAGGCAAATCTGGTAAAATGTGCTCCTAGCCTCTGGAATTCATGTGGCAAAGATGGCTTCTGGAGCATCTCCAAAGCACACCTGCTACTTTAAGGGTGTGCTCCCCTATGCAGCACAGGCAAGGGTATCCTGCTACTTGGCCTAATTTTTGGAACAAATGCCATGATAGTGTACAACAAATTTTGGTGGAGCATGGGCCAGAAGACACTCGACTATTTGAGTTTCCCCAAGACAATAATGGAAGAAAGTTTTCCATTTATTGTTGTACGTGGAAAATTGCCAATGGAGAATTAAGTGACCAACAAATTTCAATAGTAACATTACCTAAATCAATGCAGAAGGAGTTATTTTTCAAAAACAAGGCAACATTGTCTTCAAAAGCTGAAACAGAAATCTCATTCAGAAGTTAAATGACAGTCTTTCTTTTTTAAAAAAAGCACCTTGCCCTGGGTTGAAAACAGCAACAAATGATTGTGAAGAACTGCAAAGCATAGCTTGAAAAGGAAGATTATTGTTATGACTCCCCAAAAGCTGTTCCTTCATTTCGATAACAATAAAGACTAGCTTGCAGTGTTGCGAAGAGCTGTTTTTATCCCATGATTTGGACTGAACAGCTGGGTCACTGAGATCATCGAGGCTTATTTACTTGGTTGCTTCTGAAATCACTTCAGTGATTTCCCTCAGCATTAAGCTCACCTTATTAGTGTACCTTGACAAGAAAGAAAGAAAGAAAGAAAGAAAGAAAGAAAGGAAGGAAGGAAGGAAGGAAGGAAGGAAGGAAGGAAGGAAGGAAGGAAAAGAAAAGAAAAGAAAAGAAAAGAAAAGAAAAGAAAAGAAAAGAAAAGAAAAGAAAAGAAAAGAAAAGATTATTTTTGATATATGTGTTGGATTTTCCCTTGATCTTTTTTCTGTTGGGCAGGGGAAAAAGAGAGAGTTTTATGGTACTTACAAACCCTGCAGCTCCAGTCACAGCAAATGGTGATTTACTGTAGTTGTTCAAATAAAATGGAAGGGGAAAGTGTTATAGGCCTTGGAAACTACAGAGAACTGCCATTTAAACCTCCATGAAATTTCAAGGGGGGAAAGTGATCCTCCTGAGAATATGGGAAAGATTTCCTCTTCCAGGACTCAACATCTTACTCCTTGTTAATATCTCATGCATGCTCTCTGAATCTGTAATTAAGAAAACATTTTGGCAATACTGCCAAAATTGCATTATATCTAATAATGCATAGGCCAGTTTGTTTGTACAGGGCTGCCTCACAGACAAGGCTCAGAAATGGTGCTGGAAGACTCCAGTGGCCATTGGTGTAGGTAGGGGGTATGATCGGTGGTCATTGGTAGAACTTTTGTCTTCAGAGACAAGGAATAGAAGCCCAACCCTTCTATAACCTGTTCACCTGATGATGGAAATTAATTTCTATGTTGAATATCCCTACCTTATTAAAGCCACTTTGCTTCATTTGAGGATCACCAAATCACACCTTGTTTCCTAATAAAGAGGTGGTCCCTTTACTTGCTGTTTGGCAAGCAGAAATGGAATAGGCATGTCTTTCTTTACAGGAGGAAATGCAGGGATGGGGGAACTAGTGACTCTCCAGACTCTCCAGATGAGTGGAGTCCAGCTCCCATCAGACTTAGCCAACATAGCCCATAAGAAGATGGGACGAAGTCCAAGTAAGCACTGTGGTACTTATTTCTGAGCACTTGTAAGCTGTGTACACATTTCACTGCACTCCCACCGCTGGTTTGAGACGTGGTGTACACACGACATTAGCCACAATTCATACCTATTCTGTATTTTCTTATGAAATACTGTGTTCTTCATGCATTTTCCCCAAAACCAGCTTCAGTCGAAGTGGAAGAAAAGAATGGCACAGCTGCATTTCAAGCCAACACTGCGTATGCAGGCTTACACAGAATTGTGCCGTGAACCTCTATCAATAAATTTGTTGACAGCCAAGCCCCAGAAAATCCACTCCATTACATTTATTTAGCATAATGGCTATTAGGCAAAACAATTATGGATTTATGGAATGAAACAGAATATTTGTTCACCCAGTCTTAAATAGCTTTGATTTACATGTAACAAGACTAAATACCAATTGATTATAAAAATATGTTGGTTGAAATATAATAACTGAAGTTGTTATATTCCAGCAACATTTTTACTAATCAATTGGCATCTAATTATCCTGTAATAACTCTTATTAATTGAAAATTAAATCTGGACTGGAGTCACTTAATTTAAACTGACTGCGGCAAAAGAGGCACTATTTCAATGTTAGGATAAACAAATCACTTTGACTAACCACTGTTTACTGTACATTAGGCTGAAACGGCAGTGGGCACAATCCACCAGGATGTACTCTTCTGCGGCCTCATTGAAATAAATGGGAAGTGTACAGTGGTACCCTTGTGTGGCTCCCATTTATCTCAGTGGTGCAGTGTCGTCAGGGCAAGACTTGGGTAAGACATCTAGGGTTCTACTCAGAAGAATGAGCAAGAGGGCTCCTCCAGGGCAGCAGGGCTGCCTTACTACATTCTGAGGTAATGCACATTGCCCACCTTAAGAAGGGGCTCCCATAAACCCATGAAGTCTAGAGTCTAAAATTACCTAATTGCACCTTTGAAATCAAGCTTGCAGAGGAACTTTCTTCATTCAAAGGTCACAGAGCAAAGCTGGCAAGAGTGGTAACACAGGTGCTCACCAGGGGTGTGGAATGACCTCAGCAGCAGGGTCAGGCAGACAATGAGGTAAGTGAGCAGGGTGCCCAGAGCAGCACCAGTGTGCTGCTCCCCATGCCTGGCACCTGAGAAAATTGTTAGACAAGTGAACCAGTAATGTAGAGTCAACTTCCAGTCCAGTTGACTTCTGTACATTGTATCTTATCCTGAGCCTCAGGCAGCAAAATGTATTGAGCTATCCCTGTTGACCCGAAGCTGAAGCTCTAATACTTTGGCCACCTCATGAGAAGAGAAGACCCCCTGGAAAAGACCCTGATGTTGGGAAAGATTGAGGGCACAAGGAGAAGGGGATGACAGAGGACGAGATGGTTGGACAGTGTTCTCAAAGCTGCTAACATGAGTTTGACCAAACTGCGGGAGGCAGTGGAAGACAGGAGTGCCCGGCGTGCTCTGGTCCATGGGGTCACGAAGAGTCGGACATGACTAAACGACTAAACAACAACAACAACAATCCCTGTTGAGCATACTTGACGTGAGAGAGAGAGCGCACACAGTAATCAGAAAGGGGAGGGGATCCCATTTCCCTCTTTCATTTTGCCCCCACCAGTAGTGTAGGTATAACTTTGCTAATTTGTCCATGTTACATTTGTCCATGTTTCATTTGCAGGGCTGGGAGGAATGGGGAGGGGAGGGGCCTTACAATTGCTGTGCCACCATTTCCTTCCGACCCAAAGTTGTGAATTGTGTGTGTTGTCAAATTAAATTCCCTATGCCTCATGAGATACAAAGGCAAACTTTAATTCTTTTTCCATTGCACTTGTCCCTCTGCACACAATTTTAGTAAATCATGCCACAGCTAGGCTCTGTCCCAGTATTACCACAACTGGTCTAAGTGCCTGCCTTTCACCATTTTTACATCATGATTCATATACTCTGCCTGCACTTTTGGACTGCTTGCAATTGCTCTTGACAAATGGCTCTTCGGTGTACTCTCTGCTTTACCTTTTCAAACTGTTGCCATGGTTCAGAGATAAGTCAGCTAGTGTACACTCTGCTGTCTTAGGGGAAGTAAATCCCCAGGATACACAAAGAAATAGATCCAGCGATACTTCATTGGCAGGGTTCACAAAACCCACTTAGAGATACTGGGACTAGGGGGTGCAGGCAGGAATTCCAAATTTGGACCTCTCCAATTTGAGTGAATGGGCAGTAAAATGGCAAGTGCAATTCAATGTAAACAAGTGTAACACAGTGCATATTGGGGCAAAAATATCTTAATTTCACATATATGCTTATAGGGCCTGAAATGGTGGTGACAGACTAGGAACAAGACCATGGGGTTTTAGTAGATAGCTCAATGAAGTTGTTGACCCATTATGCAGCAGCTGTGGGGTGGGGGAAAATGGCAAATTCTATGTTAGGGATTATTAGGTAAGGAACTGAAAATAAAACAGCTGATATCATAATATGATTATTTATGGGGTGACCACATTTGTATTACTGTGTACAACTCTGGCCACCTCACCTCAGAAATGATATTGTAGAGATGGAGTAGGTTCAGAAAAGGTCAACCAGAATGATCAAGGGGATGAACTAACTCCTCTATAAAGAAAGATTGCAGTGTACACCAACTGCTGGAAACCACAGGAGGGGAGAACACTCTTGTGCTCAGGTCCTGCTTGTGATTTTCCCACAGGAAGCTGGACTAGATGGGCCAATGGTCTGATCCAGCAGACTTTTCTTATGTCCTTACCTTCTTAAAAAGGTAAAGGGACGCCTGACCATTAGGTCCAGTCGCAGACAACTCTGGGGTTGCAGCGCTCATCTCACTTTATTGGCCAAGGGAGCCGGCGTACACTTCCAGGTCATGTGGCCAGCATGACTAAGCCGCTTCTGATGAACCAGAGCAGCACACGGAAATGCCGTTTACCTTCCCGCTGGAGCGGTACATATTTATCTACTTGCACTTTGACGTGCTTTCAAATTGCTAGGTTGGCAGGAGCAGGGACCGAGCAACGGGAGCTCACCCCGTCGTGGGGATTCAAACTGCCAACCTTCTGATTGGCAAGCCCTAGGCTCTGTGGTTTAACCCACAGCACCACCCGCGTTCCTCTTACCTTCTTATTCTTGCACTAAAAAAAAGTAAGTGGCTTTTTTGTTTCATAATAAGTGCACTTGAAAAGTACCGGTAACTTTTAGAAATGCTGTTTATTGTCCTGCACAAAAACTAGCAAGCATAGGAAGGAAGAGCAAGGTCCATATCATAGCCAGAACAAGACTGTATTTGTTTTGTGTGGGGTTTTTTAAAAGTTAAATCAGTTTTCCCTCTTGTAAACAGCTGCATAATACATTTCCCTCCAAGTAGCAGTAAATGGCTTAGAGACCACAGCCTCTGCCTATAAACTGGCTCAGTTAGAGATGTATGCATATGCGTCATTGTGTCCTGAGTAACTGCATAGGACAGGTTTCAGAACTGGCCAAAACATTCTAAATTCAGCCAGGCTCAAACACTGTTGTTCTGGCTCTTCCCACCAGTTTTTCACCTGAATGGCCAAACAACGGTGGAAGCACAGAAATAAACATGTCTCTACTTTTAGATAGGCAGCCCAATTCTAATCATGTTTACTTGGAAGTATGTCCTATTGATTTCAATGGGATTTGCTTCCAAATAAAGTAAGTTTAGGATTGCCGCCAGCATCTCCACTTGATTCCACATCCATCGCCAACCGATGCTTGCCTATTTTCTGCATGGGCCTTTGCCATGGTAGGGAAAGCCTGGAAAGACACATTGATGTTCCTGGCCACAGCGTCACCTCATGTTCTCGTGTGGTCCTTTGGCCTGCCTTTATTCATGCCCATCTGTTTGTAAGGCATCCTTCCTCCAAGCTGGTTAGCTCTTTGGCCAGCTGAGGCAGGGTTTACATGGGCAGTCTCTGCAACATTACCAATGACATCTGCTCTGCAAGAAGTGGCTCTCTATGCGGCTAATGGTAACACAGGCCCTACCTCCATTATGTACCCTGTGTACATTCGAAAAAGAGGCAAGGGCAACAGAGCAGAAACAGATAGGCATTGGTGGCTGCCAGTGTGCCGCAAATCTTGTGAAACTAGAATGGATCGTCAACACACAGCATCACCTCTATCAAAGGCACACACGCACAGAGGTAGCTTTGCTGTACACGTCGCATTTATGGAGCTTGCTTCTATTTTCCAGAACCTGAGCCAGAGCAGATATAGCGAGTTATGCAGAACTTTTTTAAAAATTTTGCTTCAGGAGGCATTTGGTGGCCTTTGTTAAGCAAAACGGAGGCTAGATTGATGCCTTCATTTGCCATGCTTTGTCTCGTGCAGATTTTACTAATGGCACCCCTCTGATATTTGTATAAACATATGTGGGATAGCTCAGTCGGTAGAAATCATGAGGAGTCATGATCTCAGGGTCGTGGGTTCGATCCCCATTTTGGGCAAAAGATTTCTGCATTGCAGAGGGCTGGACTTCCAAATCTACAATTCAATGCTTCTGTAATTCTATGTGCAGAGACAGGAGCAGGATTGCAGGTGCTCAGTGATGCCAGCCTGTCCTTTGCCTCTGGAGCACAGTGTCTGAATGAGCTTTTGCATGTATGAACTATATGCCAGTAGCAGACAGCATGGTGGGACAGCACCAGTCCCCACTCAACTTTAGTTGGTCATGTTGCTGCATGGAATGGAAGAGATGATTAGGTTGGTATGGTGCAAATGCACCAGTAGAGCAACCCAGTGCTCCTGCCAGCTTGTTTTCATCATGCCCATCTCACCCTCTGCCTCCTAGTAACCATCAGTGATGTAACCACCTAGAGGCTAGATGAGCAGCATCACTCCACCACGCTGTCCTCTCCCACTGAGTGCCCAGGGACACCAAATCACATGGAAAAAGCCAACCTACAAGTGTGCACATCTGTGTGGGTTTGGACTGGGCACCTCTCAATCACTCATACTTTATCTGGCATCAGACTGGATCCACATTGAGTTCACAGGTGATGGATTCTGCCTTCATCTGCACTGCAGTCGTTATAGGAACCACAAGGAGAACAGCTGCAAGGCTCATGCTGAAAAGGAGATCTCCATTGAGAAAGTCTTATTCTGTCAATCTCCAGAGTTTCAGTGTGGTGATTGTCTGCGTTTTCAAAGGTTTCATTGTAGTGAAAAGACATGATAGATCTAAATCCTCACCTTTGTAGGAAAGATGTCTGGAAATTTACTTTGCAGATTGCTTCAGTTATAAAGCAATCTGATTAAATTTTAGGAATACAGGAAGCTGCTTTGTACCACGTCAGACAATCTAGCTCAGTATTATTGATGCTGACGGGCAGTTGCTCTCTGGGGCTTCAGACAGGGGTCTTTCACAGCCCTGCCTGAAGATATCAGAGATTCTTCTGTCTTCAAAAGCAGGCAGTCAACCATTGAGATATAAGCCTTTGATCAACTTCATCTTTAGCTACTTAGAATGAGTCAGTATAAGGATTTATTCACCACCCAGGGATGTGGGTTGGTGGATCCAGCACTGCCTAGAACGTTTGCTGGAATTATGAAAGCTCTGCTGAAGTTATCTTGCTGGGCTGCCATTATTTGCTTTAGCTGGCATAGGCTCACAGGGAAGCAGAGGAAGAAGGCAGTCCTGTTCCAAAGCAGAACAGTAGGTTGCATATGGTTTGTACATGTGTAGGATCTGAACGTACAGGTTTATGGCCATGCTGTAGTGTAGTGCTTATGCGACTGTGAATAAAAGGTGGCTGGGCTCATTGTCTCAGGGTCTGGGGTGGGGGAGATGTGACAAAACTGATTTCCAATAAGTGCCCCCCTTTATTTCCATAACAAGTTCTTGAGTCTGTACTCTGAATAGTGACACCAGGGACCTAGAAGGTGCAGGGCTTGTCAGTCCAACCCCTGCACAGTCTCATCAGGGCTGACCTTAAGGCAATTGAAGCAATTGGGCCAAATTGGGCCCCATGTGCTGCTCCTAAGGGGGGGCCCACACTAGGGCAATCTAGATGGGTTTTATTTATAAGATTTTGCAGACTTTTGCTGTGAATTGGGGCCCTACAAAAAACAACAACAAAGTTGTGCCCCACTGCTTCCAATTGGACCCCACTGGCTAGGCCTGAGTCTCATAGTTACTGGGCCTGAGTTGCCCTGCCCTCGCATGAAGTCTTGGGTTTGCATTTTGGGAGAGGGGAGACTGCGGCACTGAGGAGAGGGCAGGCTGGTGAGGGCCCCTAGATTTAGAAGCCCGAGTTGCTCTGTCCTGACATGAAGTCTTGGGTTTGCAATTTTGGGAGAAGGGAGACTGCCCGCTGGGGAGTGGGCGGCCTGGCGAGGCCCCCTAGATTTAGAGGCCCTAGGCTTCAGCCTACTTAGCCTATACATAAATCCAGCACTGAAGTGAGGGCAGAGCCAGTGGTAGTAATGCAGTTCCCCATTCTGTGTGAGTGATCAGATGAACATTGGAACAGTCCTATTGTGGTCCTATGCAACATGAGCCTCTGAGATAATGTAAAGTATAAGTTGTATAAGTATAAGTTAGTTAATTATCGGCCACTGCTCTTCTCAAAGGCAGCTGAAGTTAGGTATAGCAATAACACCAATAATACATCTCAGCCCAGGCCATGGAGATAACCAGGACCACAGACAGGTGATGGCTCAAGCAAAGAAGAGACCAGTAGTTCCTGGCAGAAAGGAAGGCAAGGCAGGATCAGTACCCTGGAGAGGGACTGTGGTGTGGATTTCAGGACCACAGTGACTCCACAGCTGAGGCATAATATCATAATAATATAATATTTTTTTTATTTATATCCCGCCCATCTGGCTCGATTTCCCCAGCCACTCTGGGTGGCTTAGAACATATATAAAAATACAACAAACCATCAAACATTTTTTTTAAAAAATCCTATATAAGCAACAAACCAACCAATAAATCAGTAGAAATCAAGAATAACTACAATACAGTAGTACCTCAGGTTACGTAACCCTCTGGTTATGTAAACTTCATGTTATGAAAGCAGCAAACCCGGAAGTATCTGACCGGGTCTCACCGTGCGCGCATGCACAGAAGCGGTAAACCGCTTCTCTCTACTGCCATGCGTGCATGCGCAGAAGTGGTCCTCAGCTTGCATAAATCTCAGGATCCAACCGGACCTCCAGAACAGATCCCATCTGCAACCAGAGGTACTACTGTAATATTAATAATAACAATGACAATAATAATAAACAGTTTGCAGTTATATATTAAAATAACCACCAACTCCAGCTAAACATTTAACCAACACCAACCCGACAAAAACAAAACAGAGGAACCAAAATTAGAACTATTTAAAACATTGTAAAACATTTTAGTTAGTTGCCCAAACCCAAGAGTTGCTCCAGCCATGTCCCAGTGCCTCCCAGGAGCCTCTTTCAGGGTTAGTCTGGGCCCTGCCCCCTAGGCCAAGTAGAAATTGGCCTTGCAGCAGGGAGCAGCCTTCCTTCCAGCACTCATGGCAGGAGCGGTCATGTTGTGGAGCAACTGGCAGAACTTTATAACCTGGGCTAGGTATTCACTGACTAGAGGTCCTACCCAGTGAATCCTGCATCTGCCCAGCAAAAAGGCTCTATAGCTATTGCCTTCTTCTAGGCTTCCAGCCTTTGGGGATATCACCCCAGGGATCTCCTGATCCTCCAATGAATCTGTAGAGCAGTCCATGGAGTTTGGTGTTGGGAATATCTCTTTGGAGTTCCGGAAAGGTGATATGAACATATAAGACCCTACAAAGAGCCTACCGGATCAGGCCAGGGGTGCATCCTGGTCCCACAGTGTCCAACCAGATGCCTTTGGGAAACTTGCAAGCAGGACCTGAGCACAAAAGCACTCTCCCCTTCTGCGGTTTCCAGCAACCGGTATTCAGAAGCACTGCTGCCTCTGACCATTGAGAAAAAGCATAGCCATCATGGCTAACACCATCAATAGCCTTCTCCTCCATGAATTTATCTAATCCTCTTTTAAAGCCATCCAAGTTTCTGGCCATCACTGCCTTCAGTGGGAGAGAGTTCCATGGTTTAATAATAATAATCATCATCATCGTAATTTATTATTTGTACCCTGCCCATCTGGCTGGGTTTCCCCAGCCACTCTGAGCGGCTTCCACAAAGAACAAAAATACACTAATATGTCATACATTAAAAACTTCCCTGAACAGGGCTGCCTTCAGAAGTCTTCTGAATGTGAGGTAGTTGTTTATCTCTTTGACATCTGATGGGAGGGCGCTCCACAGGGCGGGCGCCACTACTGAGAAGGCCCTCTGCCTGGTTCCCTGTAGCTTTGCTTCTCGCAATGAGGGAACCACCAGAAGGCCCTCGGTGCTGGACCTCAGTTTCCGGGCAGAACGATGGGGGTGGAGACGCTCCTTCAGGTATACTGGGCTGAGGCCGTTTAGGGCTTTAAAGGTCAACACCAACACCAACATACTGGGAGTCAATGTAGGTCTTTCAAGACCGGTGTTATGTGGTCTCGGCGGCCTCCCCCAGTCACCAGGCTAGCTGCCGCATTCTGGATTAGTTGTAGTTTCTGGGTCACCTTCAAAGGTAGCCCCACGTAGAGCGCATAGCAGTAGTCCAAGCGGGAGAAAACTAGAGCATGCACCACTCTGGCAAGACAGTTTGCGGGCAGGTAGGGTCTCAGCCTGTGTACCAGATGAAGCTGGAAGGGATCCAAATGGTCCACATCCTCCAGGCGTGCCTCGAGTTGTTCAGCAACCACCCTCTCAATCACCTTGCCCAAGAATGGAAGATTTGAAACTGGGCAATAGTTGGCCATACTGGCCGGGTCTAAAGATGTTTTTTTAAGAAGCGGTTTAATGACCGTATGAAGAAGGACTTCCTCTTACCTGTCCTGAATCTTCCAACAATTAGCTTCGCTGGATGTCCCCAAGTTCCAGGGCTATGGGAAAGGGAGAAAAACTTTTCTCTTGATCATTATGGTTGCCTTTTTCTGAATGTTTTCCAACTCTGCAATATCCTGTTTTGGATCCAGTTCTCTGATGCCCTCAACTCCATGTGGAACAGGGAGTGGATTCATCTTCTCCTCGGGGATGCCATCATCGGAGGAGTCTGCCTCCAAGGATTTGGGGCCATATCACTTGTGAAATAATAAAACCCAATAAAACATGGCATGTCAGAACATAATTAAATAAATAGTACATATAAACTGAAAGCACTACTCACACGATAAAGGCTTGACCTTCATCTGTGTCCCTGATGTTATCCTAAAGTTTAACTTTTAAAGCAGTTTTTACTTGAAAATGTAAAAGAGTACCATGAGCATGTGTGAAAAGATGGCACTAAGAATCACACTAAGGTTTCACAGAGCAAAATAGAGAACAGTACTGCTATGCCAAATGGTATATTTTTCCTAGTGCTGAAGACTCTGCTGTACCCTATTAGGATGTGTGTGGTCTAAACCACTGAGCCTCTTGAGCTTGCCGGTCAGAAGGTTGGCGGTTCAAATCCCTGTGATGGGATGCGCTCCTGTTGCTCTGTCCTAGCTCCTGCCAACCTAGCAGTTCGAAAGCATGCCAATGCAAGTAGATAAATAGGTGGCAGGAAGGTAAACGGCGTTTCTGTGCGCTCTGGCACTCATCACGGTGTTCTGTTGCGCCAGAAGCGGTTTAGTCATGCTGGCCACATGACCTGGAAAGCTGTCTGTGGATAAACGCCGGCTCCCTCAGCCTGAAAGTGAGATGAGCGCTGCAACTCCATAGTCACCTTTGACTGGACTTAACTGTCCAGGAGTCCTTTACCTTTTTTACCTTTACCTGTACCTGTATCCAGGCCAACTATAAGTATGTATACCTGGAAGTAAATTCCACTGATGTCTATAGACTTGCTCCCAGCTTTACAGTACTATCCTGAGTACATGTTTGCTCAGAAATAAGTCCTGTTGTGTTCAATGGACCTTACTCCCAAGATTAAGTAGTATTACAGCCTTAGTGTCTATACAGCACACTATAGAATGTTCCAAGTACTTCACCGGCACACACATTCTAATTCTTTCAACAACCTTGCAAAGCACCAAGGCAGGGGTCAGCAACCTTTTTCAGCCGTGGGCCAGTCCACCATCCCTCAGACCATGTGGTGGGCCGGACTATATTTGGGGGGGGGGTGAACAAATTCCCATGCCCCACAAATAACCCAGGGATGCATTTAAAATAAAAGCACACATTCTACTTATGTAAAAACACCAGGCAGGCCCCCAAAATAACCCAAAGATGCATTTTAAATAAAAGGACACATTCTACTCATGGAAAAACACGCTGATTCCCAGACCATCTGTGGGCCAGATTGAGAAGGCGATTGGGTCGCATCCGGCCCACGGGCCTTAGGTTGCCTACTCCTGCATTAAGGCTTGGTCACTTGCCAACAGTGAGTTTGTAATGCAGATGATGTTTGAACCAGGGAGCTGCTGCATTGCCCTCTTTTCACCACAACACTGCACAAGAACTTGCCCCGATGAACCTGCTGTAAAATATTTGGCTGACACCTGCCAGGTTCACTGTGGACTTTTCCATTTGCAGAAGGACTGGATTAATCCATTCACATCGGAGAATGGATTAGCCTAAGGGCAGCCAACAGAAGACACTGAACCTCCAGCGGCCAGAGTCAAATCTGTCAGCCTCTTCTTCATCTGCAAATAGGCTGGGAAGTATCCCAACATGAAAAGGAGGATTCAAATATATATCACTCAACAACACAAACAAAAAACAAACCCTGGCAGCTGCAGCTTATGCAGGGGCCTTGTTTATGCCAATCATGGCTGCAGATCCTGTTCTGATCAGAAGCACAACAAATTGTCTCTTCTGCTGATTCATATGGGCTGAGGATAGATGGAGGCCAAAGTGACAAAGACCATGGCTTGCATTTGAATTTCAAAACAGAGGAGCAGAGAGAGAAAGAGAGAGAGAGGGAACCATGTTATGCACATACAGAGAAGGCATCTTAAGCTGTGTAGGCAAATGCCATATTTTCTTGCTGGAACTACAACACATCTTTTCTTTCTTTCTTTCGTTCATTCGTTCTTTCAATTTACTGAGAACAGGCTGAAAACTAGAACTGAAAATTTGGCTTCAGAAACATCCTAAAATTCCTCCCTCCCATTTTCCCATTCATGTTTTTAAAGTCCCGAACAATATCTAAATTAGCAATGCACGGAAGTGACAAGCATAGGGTAAAAGTTGCCTTCTGTGGCAAATAAAAGCTTTTAACGGAGGTGGGGGAGGGGAGAGAAAAGAAACACCAACATCTTTAAATTTCATGCACAGTAATGTGAGTTATTTTCCACTCAGACTTCTTCCTCTTTTTTAAAAAAAAGAAAAGAAACACCCTTTCTTTCATTTCCCCCTGATTTTTACAGTTCAATAAATATTTTCCCAAGCTCCACCTGTCAAACAAAAGAGTTTAGCCTCAGTGTTACTCCTCTGACAAATATCCTTATGGTGTTGCCCATGTGAGCCATTGATAAACAAATTAAAATTCTGTCCCAGCACAGAGCTCAGCTGGCCCATTTCATCTTGCGGTATGGGTTTGTAAAGGTCTGGGTGTCTGTCAGCCTCCCCTAACCTTGTCTTTGTCAAAGGGATACAAAAGCCTGCACGCTCGGGGCCTTACGATACTGATTAGTGTGAGTGACAAAGTGGGGCAGCAACTCCACTCAGCCCTTCATAATAAATCTATCAAAGAGTAATAGAATTCCATCAATCCTGCATCATCCCCAAGGGTCGCTGTGCTGGGATGGAAAGTGTGTTCCGTTGGGATTGTACAACTGTTATTATTCAATTACACTCTTTTCTTCCTAGTTAAAGACCATGATATCATTATCACTTAATGAATACATATAATTGGATCTGGACTCTATGTTTGGCTGATGAATACCACTCACTATTCATTCAGTCTCAGCTCATCTTCTGACCATTTATTATAGACTTTTGGCTGGAAACCACGATGACAAAGGGAATTTGAAATTAGCCGAGGTTTCACTCAATGCTTCAGTGAGATACAAAGGCAAAATGCAATCCAAATGCCTAAATGAAGCTGAGGCCACATGGAAAAGTTTTGTCTAACTTAATAGCCACTCGTTTAGATAAAATAGAAAGACACATACACTTAATAATGTGGAGGTTGTCTGAGTTTCTTTTATCTCTCTCTCCCCCCCCCAATCTTCCCCCAATCTCAAAGGAATCCCCGTAACTTTGCAAAACAGGCAGCTTGAGAATTTGTCTACATCTCAGCAAATTCCCAAGAAAGAAACCAATTATCTGTTACATAATTAGGACAATTATGTTCAAAAATCACATTTTCATAACTATGCAAAAACAACAATCCATTGATAATTGTAATTCAGATCTTTAAAAAAAGAGAGAGAGTTTCCATCCCAAACACGATTTCATGGTGAAAAAGGCATTTAAATTGGACTGAGCAGCAAAGCTTTCAACACTGTGTATTTATTGCACTTTATTGCAAGACCATCATTAAGTTTCATCAAACAGTGTGTGCCCCCAAAGGAAACTCGCCCTCCTCTTCATATTGTTGGGAGTAAATGTAGCATACCTCCTTTGGATCACTGGTGAACAGGCCATCTCATTAATCCTAGTTAGTCTATGCTGCTGGGCATGTGGAGCCGCCAAATCCAGATGCTACCCACAGAGGCTCTCTAGGCAGTTAGGGAATCACAGAGTATCACCTCAAGCCTTCCATACATCACTTCAAATTAAATTTACATTAAGTGCTACTCCATCAGAGCTGAGAGAAGCTGACATCTTTGGAAAATGCAGATGATAATCCATTAAATCCTATTATATACATGTCTTCTAATTTTACTTAAGCTCGTGCATACCCAAAGTGTGAGTTTGTGTTAAAAATTAAAGACCCTCTTACTAGAACAAAAGACTTTATGAACTGTTGACTTTGGGAAGGTTTATTACAGGATCAGGCTATTCTGTCAAGACAAGTCGACTTTTCCTTTCTCTCTTTTCCTTTCTTTCCCTCATTTATCCTTCCTTGCAGTAAAATTTCTGGTTAATCATTTGTTCCAGGGATGCGTTTTCAAATCTATAACATGTCAACTTCAAGCTCTTTGTTCTTTAATGTAAGAATGTAGCCTTCTCAAGTTAATCAAATGTTATGAATGAAACAGTGGGACACATATTGTCTCTTTTTGTGATTAAGAAAATATTTACTGGCACCCTCCAAACTGGCAAGCGTAAGAAGAAGCTATAAAATCATTACAGTGAAAACACTAAGGATTTAATTACCCCATCACCACATATGTTAATTCCATTTTATTTTCATACTCCTTAGTCACAGTTACTTTTACTTTGATGAGTCTCTCACTTCACAGCTCTAATTTTATCTATATGTACTTTATTTGCAGTTTTACATTTACGGTAACTACTGTATTTTACATCTGCGTTTTCTGTCTGGTTTTCTTGGAACTAAATTAAAACTGGAAGGTACCCAGAATTTAAATGAGGGGTGATTATTCACTCAGGTATTAAGCAATAAGTATTATAATGAACACAATACTTCTGCACATACACAGCACGTATACACATCATTAATTTGAGCACAATTTATCAGCACTTTTAAGTTTCAATCAGTGAAACTGGATTCTCTGTAATTAAGTGACTGACCTAAAATGTTTGCACTTATCTTGGCTGTGCCGTGGAGGAACATGGAGATGGGTTGCCTCCGTGTAGATACCTGCGGACATTATACAAAAGAAGGAATCCCAAAACAGTTGTGGGTATATTTGAAATCAGGCTCACTAGCAGAAGTCATCAAGCATCTGCCAGGGCTCTAGTACTGGCCAGGATCCCACCATTTACTGAGCCCCTGGAAGCCAACTGTAAAGGTGAGGGGGAACATCAACCACCATTCACCTAATAATGAGAACTACTACTTATTATTATTATTATTATTATTATTATTATTATATCCCACCCAACTTGACTGGGTTGCCACAACCACTCTGAGTGGCTCCTAACAGAATATAAAACAATCCAACAAGACATCAAACATTTTAAGCTTCCCGATACAGGGCTGCCTTCAGATGTCCATGGAAAGTCATATAATTGTTTTCTATTTGACTTCTGATGGGAGTGTGTTACACAGGATTGGAGCAATTACAAAGAAGGCCTTATGCTTGTTTCCCTATAAATTTACTTATCACTGTGACTGAGGGAACTGACAGAAGGCCCTTGGAGCTGGACCTCAGTGTCTGAGCTGAATGAAGGGCAGGGGTGTCAACTTAAATAAAATATTGGGGGGACCCAAGTAAGCCCCGCCCTGCATAATTGATCACATGACACTGCACAGGGACACCCTGAAAGGACCTCAGGCCCTAGGAATTGGTTCTATGAGGTTGGAGATGCTCCAGGTATACAGGGCCACAGCTGTCACCTGCCCACTGAGCAGTGATTTTGTCAGATGGCTCACTGTTGCAGCTGCACTTTGTAGTTTAGAGGGCAAGGGTGATTGGGTGAGTCGGATGAGATGGGTGGCAAAGAGGAGGAGCAGCAGCATTGTGATTTGCCTAAACCAGGGGTGCCCAAACTTTTTCAAAGAGGGCCAAAGTTGTTTTTTTGGATTGAAGTTGTTGAGCTTTTTTTAGGATTTAACCCCAAAGTTGTTGAACTTCTTTAGGATTCAACTTGCTAAGCTTTTTTAGGGTTTTCCCCTCGACATATACTGCCACAAGGGGGCGGATTTATTCGACTAGTGGGCTGGATTAGGACCCTGAAACGGACTTTGGACATGCCTGGCCTAAACAGTGCCAGATGGGCAATGACAGGTATTCAGCCTAGTGGTGAAGTCACCTTGTAAGTTGGGCCACTGAATGAATTTTTGGTGTGGCTGCTATGGTCCCAGCTTAGACCAGGCTTCACAACACCAGCAATTTTTATTTATATTTTTTTTGCTTTGAAGTACAGTCATGTTAAATATAACAACACCTTTTTCAAACATTATTTATATTGAGTTTCATTAAGAAATGCAGTTCATACAAAGGAAAAACAATGGTCCAAGTAAAAGAAACAGCAAACCACAAGCAGCTCAAGTAGACAGTCCAGGGTGTAGGCGGGATCTTGCAAGAAGCAGAGGGTGAAATCAGTGAAGAAACCCTTGCAATCAAATGTGCAACTGATCAATTTAAGGCATGAGATAGCAGGTAGCTTTTGTCCTTCCCCTCCACCTCCACCTACAGTAGGTGGTCACACAACATTATCCTAGCCCTAGATTCTTCAAGGCAGCTTCGTATTCAGTTTGTATCCTAAAGCTAACTAGAAGAAACTGCACCAAAAAAGGATGTGTGGTCGCTCTCCATTCATGATAATAACCTCTCCATTCTGTTCGTTGAATGGATTAGATTTTGATTGCAAAAATTTCATGTTTCCAGAGGACTAGTAGGATCCATTTCCTCCAGCCCTAAGCTAATAATTCTTAAACCACAGTAGCCCAAGGTCCAGGAATGGTCTATGAGATCATGATTCAAATAGTAAAATGGAATGAAGTTGTTGTTTTCTCCACAAATGGTGCCTGCCTAGTCTAACAAATAGAACAAGCCCAAACCAAACAATGCCTAGCAATCCAGAATGAAGAAAGGGCAGAGTTAATTTGAAAACCTTTGAGGAAGCCACCCATGTGAAACAATGCACAATGAAAACTACAGTAGTGGTCTGAAATACACAAAAGCTTTACAAATGATCAGGGATTCCTGTTGACTCTGGCACCACCGTAGTGAAATATAAATGCATATGGAAAACTTAGCAGATTAGATCTAATATAAGAGCAACTCAAATCCCTCTTCGACAGATAGGAAAAAAGTTTATTGCTATGCAGAGGTGGTCCAGTCTCACTATTTGCTTGCAAGTGCATGATGGCATATATAGCTGTGTACATACAGTGGTACCTCAGGTTAAGTACTTAATTCGTTCCAGAGGTCTGTTCTTAACCTGAAACTGTTCTTAACCTGAAGCACCACTTTAGCTAAAGGGGCCTCCTGCTGCCGCCACGCTGCCGGAGCATGATTTCTGTTCTCATCCTCAAGCAAAGTTCTTAACCTGAAGCACTATTTCTGGGTTAGCGGAGTCTGTAACCTGAAGCGTATGTAACCTGAAGCGTATGTAACCCAACGTACCACTGTACATACATGCATATAAAGGTAAACGTAAAGGGACTCCTAACCATTAGGTCCATTCATGACCGACTCTAGGGTTGCGGCGCTCATCTCGCTTTACTGGCCGACGGAGCCGGCGTACAGCTTCTGGGTCATGTGACCAGCATGACTAAGCCGCTTCAAGCAAACCAGAGCAGTGCACGGAAATGCCATTTACCTTCCCACCGGAGTGGTGCCTATTTATCTACTTGCACTTTGATGTGCTTTCGAACTGCTAGGTTGGCAGGAGCAGGGACCGAGCAGCGGGAGCTCACCCTGTCGTGGGGATTCGAACTACTGACCTTCTGATCAGCAAATCCTAGGCTCTGTGGTTTAACCCACAGCGCCACCCGCGTCCCCATGTACGTGTGTGTACATACATACATACAAAAATCTTGATTCATTTCAGTGGTGCTGAGCCACCATGAGCACAAACAGATGCGTGTCCAAGCTACTCTCAGATTTGAAAAGCATGGTGGGGTCTGCAAACACATGAACTTTCTGTGTGCTGTATGTGCAGGTGGGGCTCTGGATTGGAGCAAGGAGCTCACTGATTCCTGAAACCATCAAATGTTTTAAAACCAGAGAAAGGCATCTATGCAACAGAGCAGATTTCTTGCTTTCTCAGGAAAGGGTGTTCTTCTGCCTAGAGTCTTCCAACCTAGGCTTGTGACTTGACACTGAACACACATATTCCTTTGTAATCTGTAAAAGTTTGAGGCACTTTTGACCCAGTTAAGTTGTTCCCTCCAGCGTAATTATCATCCCTACGATAATCGCAGCAATAATTTTCAAATTATAGACTAATAAAACCTTTTAATTTGTTAGGATTCATTGAGGTCAGTTTTATAGGTTCCTTATGGTACTAAGAGTATGATAGCAATTTATTTTTAAATGTTATAATTACTTTGGCTAGTTATGCATGTACATAAATAGGTGTTTTTTAAAAAAGAAGAAGAAGAAAGAAAGCATTGCATTAGAGAACCTGTTAGTCACAGAATCGAGGCAACTTTATTGAGATCCAAGATTATAGATCCAGTGTTATAAAGTCTGATTCCATTATTTTTGCTCCTACCTGTATGGCAAAGAGCAGTCTGTCCTTATCATCACTTTATTACGCTACTGTAAACATATCCTATATGAATCTGCAGTAATGCCACAGGGCTGATCACAGGGCTGGCCTACGCATGAGGCAAGGCAGGATCCACAGGGCCAGCATATCTGGCTTCCAAGGAATGCATCACCCACTACCACAATGTAGATCGTCACCCACCCATTCTTCCCTGGTAGGAGGACACCATTTTGTGGTTTGGCTCAGGTGTCCAAATGTATTGAGCCAGCCCTGGCTTGGTCTTGCCAGCTAGATTCCAGTATACTAGCCACTACACAACCTTTTCCCCAGCTCACAACTATTCTATACAGTAACTGTCAGGTGATCCTAATGCATTATTCTATGTGGAGTGCTTCTCTTTGTGCACGAGGGAAAAGAACTCCTGCGCTTCAACATTACATCCTAGTCCTAAATACAATAGCAACAACATGAATGCCTTAAAGCCCATGCTGTAATCTTTTTGATATAAGACCTAGTTGGCAAGTTGGCAACCCATCTGCCACCCATGTGGCTGCCATCTTTCTGGCAACTTTTACCTGTGAACATTTACATCTTTTAAGATGTCTTAGAGAATGTGTGGTACTTCATCACCCTTGAAGCACCTTTGTCTCCCTTAGCAGTTCTGACAGTAAGCATTCTGACACATTTTGTGATCCAATTTCACCCCGCACTTTTCAGGGGCTTGCCAAATTTCCTTTAACCAAATGAAACCCAAACTGTCAAAAATTAGCACTCCCACGCGTATTTAGTTGGAAGTAAGTCCCAATGCAAGGGACGTGGGTGGCGCTGTAGGTTAAACCACAGAGCCTAGGACTTGCTGATCAGAAGGTTGGCGGTTCGAATCCCCACGACGGGGTGAGCTCCCGTTGCTCGGTCCCTGCTCCTGCCAACCTAGCAGTTCGAAAGCACAAAATGCAAGTAGATAAACAGGTACCACTCTGGTGGGAAGGTAAACGGCGTTTCCGTGCACTGCTCTGGTTCGCCAGAAGTGGCTTAGTCATGCTGGCCACTGTACACTGGCTCCCTCGGCCAATAAAGTGAGATGAGTGCCAATAAAGTGAGATGAGTGCCAATAAAGCGAGATGAGTGCTCCTGCCAACCTAGCAGTTCAAAAGCACATCAAAGTGCAAGTAGATAAATAGGTACTGCTCCAGTGGGAAGGTAAATGGCATTTCTGTGCGCTACTTTGGTTCGCCAGAAGCGGCTTAGTCATGCTGGGCACATTACCCGGAAGCTGTACGCCATCTCCCTCAGCCAGTAAGCGAGATGAGCGCCACAACCCCAGAGTTGCTCATGACTGAACCTAATGATCGGGGTCCCTTTACCTTTACCTAAGTCCCAATGCGCGTGGCGCTGTGGGTTAAACCACAGAGCCTAGGGCTTGCCGATCAGAAGGTTGGCGGTTCAAATCCCCGTGACAGGGTGAGCTCCTGTTGCTCAGTCCCTGCTCCTGCCAACCTAGCAGTTCGAAAGCACAAAATGCAAGTAGATAAACAGGTACCACTCTGGTGGGAAGGTAAACGCGTTTCCGTGCGCTGCTCTGGTTCGCCAGAAGTGGCTTAGTCATGCTGGCCACTGTACGCTGGCTCCCTCGGCCAATAAAGCAAGATGAGTGCCGCAACCCCAGAGTCATCTGTGACTGGACCTAATGGTCAGTGGTCCCTTTACCTTTACCTTTACCTTTAAGTCCCAATGAAGCTTACATTGACATAAATGTGCATAGATTAGGCTGAGCATTCTTATCTCAACAGAATCACCCTCAGCTCTGTCAAACATTTAAAGAGCATAGGCATTATTATGCAAGTTTTTAAACAAAGTCACCATGGCAACAGCATCCTGGAATGTTAAGATAATCCACTCCATGTTTTATGTGCAGTTACACCCCCCTGTTCCTGTTCACCAGATTCTGGAGCAATTCCATTCCAGGTTTTATAGAGCTCCACAGACTAGAGCTAGGAGCAGTTGCAAAGATAGATTTCTGGTAGGCTTTTTTCATGCCTAATATGTGTCAGAGTTTGCTCTCAATAAAGTGGTTGGTTCGCCATGCAGTGGTTTGGACTAAATCCTACATATCCAATTTCTGATTGTAAGAATCTGCAGTGCATGTGTATAACACCAGACCTTTCTTGATACAACCGCAGTTTGTAGCACACAACCTCATTTTTCTCAATGGTGTAGAGAAAGATAAACATTTTTCTGATCATCAAAGCACTGAAGAGAAGAGATTAATCAGATATGATTACAACTGGTGTAGAACTACAGGGGATGCAAACAGACAATCCAGATCATTAAGCTAATAGAGCCCAGCTGTTTAATTTAATTTAATTTTATATTTTATTTTATTTTTATGCTGAATGCTAGCAAGAACATCATATCAAATCATGGGTGGAGCTATGTAATCAGCAGATTAAATAGCTCAGCCCTTTTAACGAAAATGTCACTTTACTTGAGGTAACCCAAGTCTAGCCTGATGAAGAACTTGACAAACAAAATTAAGAGCTCATTTACAGGACAAAGCTTGCCTGCCAAGAATGTGGGTAAAGTGGTTGTGCGCTTGTGTGAATGCTTCACAATGCAATAAGCCAAATTTCCTGTGACTCTTTAGAGCTCATGCTAATTCTCACAAACAACATATGGGGTGGTAACTTGTGGGCATTTATCTTGGGGGGGGTGTAACTGCACATAAAAATAAAAGATGCCAGGGAGAAGGGCCTTCTTTTGCCAATGTTTTATATAAAGAATGTTTACATATGGTGGATCTTTAAGTAATTTAAGCTGCTCCAACCATCCCCTCCCAGCATGGTGGTCTAGCATAGCAACCTGCACCACTTACGTTTGTGAGAACTAGGATGCACTTTGGGGAGCTTTGACCAGTACAGTAAACATAGGTTTAGTTAAAAGCTGGGGCAGCTGTGAAGCAAGTGCAGCAATGGACTCACCTTATCCTTGGCCACTGTCCTGCCATCTAGCTTCAATGCATTGACTGACACTATGGTGTTAGCCAGTTAGCCAAGGACGTGGGTGGCGCTGTGGGTTAAACCACAGAGCCTAGGGCTTGCCAATCAGAAGGTTGGCGGTTCGAATCCCCACAACGGGGTGAGCTCCCGTTGCTCGGTCCCTGCTCCTGCCAACCTAGCAGTTCAAAAGCACGTCAAAAGTGCAAGTAAATAAATAGGTACCGTTCCGGCGGGAAGGTATACTGTGTTTCTGTGCAGTGTTCTGGTTTCACCAGAAGCGGCTTAGTCATGCTGGCCACATGACCAGCTGTACGCCGGCTCCCTCAGCCAGTAAAGTGAGATGAGCACCGCAACCCCAGTCGCCCACGATGGTTAGGGGTCCCTTTACCTTTACCTTTATGGTGTTGGTAGCTTGGTATAGGGAGAAAATCAGCATCACTGAATGAGGCGGGAGTGAAGAAGGGATTGTGGATGGAGGATTTGACCTGGCATGTGTGACAGAGACCTGGTTGGATGAGGCAGATGGGCCTGTCCTTGCCGCTGCTTGCCCACCAGGTTTCTCTTACGCACAGCAACCCAGGTCATGTGGGCGGGGAGGGGGGGTTGCAGTGATTTTTAGGAAGTCATTAGTCTGCACCAGGCGTCCTATTGGGAAGACCCAGTTTTCTGAGTGCATGTTCTGGAAGTTGGGCAATAGGGGCAGTACAGGATTCCTACTGGTATACCGACCTCCCCGCTGCACCAAGGATTCCCTGCCCGAGCTGCTTCAGGTCGTGGCGGATATGCTCCTGGAGACACCTAGCTTGGTTGTCCTGGGGGATTTTAACATCCATGCCGACACGACCTTACAAGGGGCAGCTCGGGACTTCGTGGAAAGCATGGCCTCCATGGGGCTGTCCCTGAATAAGTCTGGCCCAACTCATAGCCACGGACATGCCTTAGACTTGGTGTTTACCTCTACGGATGTTGGTGATCTGACATTAACTAAAAGCGAAACAAAAGAAGTGCCATGGTCAGATCACTTCCTGGTGCAACTGGACTTCTCCGCAACCCTTCCCCTCCGCAGGGAGGTGGGACCGATTCGGATGGTCCGCCCCCGCCACTTAATGGATCCAATTGGCTTCCAGAGAGTGGTAGGGGATGCTTTATCCCAAGCTGATGGCCTTTCAGCTGATTCCCTGGTGGCACGCTGGAATGCGGAGTTAACCAGGGCTATTGACTGTCTGGCTCCGAAGCGCCCTCTCCGATTGCATGGAGCCCGGACAGCCCCGTGGTTCTCCCCGGAGCTGAGGGCGATGAAACAATCGTTGAGACGGCTAGAGCGCCGGTGGCGGAAAACTCATTCTGAATCAGACCGGACACGGGTTAGAGCTCAACGTCGAGCCTACCAAGTGGCAATGGCGACGGCGAAGAGGGCCTTCTTCGCCGCCTCCATTGCATCTGCAGAAAACAGCAGCAGGAGACTTTTTCAGGTGGTTCGCAGTTTATCGGAACCACCTGTACCACCGGGGCCTGGTAGGGACCCCAAGATCTCCTGCAATGCTTTTGCAAAGTTTTTTGCAGATAAAATCGCTCAGATTCAGAAGGAAGTAGACTCCACAGTGGGAGCAGGGCCAGGGCGGGAGAGTGCTAGAGTTCTGTCTGGTCCTGTTATATGGGATCAATTCCAATCTGTTACCTCCGAGGATGTGGACAGGCTGCTTGGACGAGTGAAACCGACCACCTGTCTTCTTGATCCTTGCCCATCCTGGCTGATAAAAGCGAGCCGGGAAGGGCTGGGCGATGGGCTTTGCGGGGTGGTGAATGCTTCCCTCTGTGAGGGAGCCTTCCCAGACCCGCTGAAAGAGGCGGTCATTAAACCGCTTCTTAAAAAAACATCTTTAGACCCGGCCAATTTGGCCAACTATCGCCCAGTCTCAAATCTTCCATTCTTGGGCAAGGTGATTGAGCGGGTGGTTGCTGAACAACTCCAAGCACGCCTGGAGGAAACGGACCATTTGGATCCCTTCCAATCGGGATTCAGGCCTCACCATGGGACTGAAACTGCCTTGGTCGCGCTGGTTGATGATCTCCGGCGGGCTAGGGACAAAGGTGAGAGCTGTTTCCTAGTTCTGCTGGATCTCTCAGCGGCCTTTGACACCATCGACCATAACATCCTTCTGGACCGTCTAGAGGGGCTGGGAGCTGGGGGCACTGTTATACAGTGGTTCCGCTCCTTCCTCCTGGGCCGTGTTCAGAAAGTGGTGGTGGGGGATGAGTGTTCAGACCCTTGGGCCCTCACTTGTGGGGTACCTCAGGGTTCCGTCCTCTCCCCCATGCTTTTTAACATCTATATGAAGCCGCTGGGAGAGATCATCAGGGGGTTTGGACTGGGTGTTCATCAGTATGCAGATGACACCCAGCTCTACCTCTCCTTTAAATCAGAACCAGTGAAGGCGGTGAAGGTCCTGTGTGAGTGCCTGGAGGCGGTTGGAGGTTGGATGGTGGCTAACAGATTGAGGTTGAATCCTGACAAGACAGAAGTACTGTTTTTGGGGGACAGGAGGCGGGCAGGTGTGGAGGATTCCCTGGTCCTGAATGGGGTAACTGTGCCCCTGAAGGACCAGGTGCGCAGCCTGGGAGTCATTTTGGACTCACAGCTGTCCATGGAGGCGCAGGTTAACTCTGTGTCCAGGGCAGCTGTCTACCAGCTCCACCTGGTACGCAGGCTAAGACCCTACCTTCCCGCGGACTGTCTCGCCAGAGTGGTGCATGCTCTGGTTATCTCACGCTTGGACTACTGCAACGCGCTCTACGTGGGGCTACCTTTGAAGGTGACCCGGAAACTGCAATTAATCCAGAATGCGGCAGCTAGACTGGTGACTGGGAGTGGCCGCCGGGACCACATAACACCGGTTCTGAGAGATCTGCACTGGCTCCCAGTACGTTTCCGAGCACGATTCAAAGTGTTGGTGCTGACCTTTAAAGCCCTAAACGGCCTCGGTCCTGTATACCTGAAGGAGCATCTCCACCCCCATCGTTCAGCCCGGACACTGAGATCCAGCGCCGAGGGCCTTCTGGCGGTTCCCTCATTGCGAGAAGTGAGGCTACAGGGAACCAGGCAGAGGGCCTTCTCGGTAGTGGCGCCCGACCTGTGGAACGCCCTCCCATCAGATGTCAAAGAGATAAAGAATTACCTGACATTCAGAAGACATCTTAAGGCAGCCTTGTTCAGGGAAGTTTTTAATATGTAATGCTGTATTGTTTTTAACACTGATTGGGAGCCGCCCAGAGTGGCTGGGGAAACTCAGCCAGATGGGCGGGGTATAAATAATAAATTATTATTATATTATTATTATTATTGGGCAGGTTTTTCACAGTGTAGACACAATCTTCTATTCCTATAGGGCAGAGGTGAAGACCTACATGGCTAGGCCCTAAATGCAGTGCTCCAAGCCACTCTGTCTGGCCCTTGGGAATCTCACTTGGCCATACCACATCCCTCACTGGCCCTGCTCCATGCCTTCCTTGATTGCTTTTGCCTGGGTGGACTATGTTCTTCACTGTGATAATAATGCCTCTTGATTACCTTGGATGGAAGTGGGTGTGGGTGAGCGCGTGACTAAATCATGCAGGGCTGGAATGAAGCCTGCTCTACAAAGGTAGGAGTCACATCCATTGCCCACCCACTTTATGCCTATGACTCTACCTATCACAAGGGAATGTGGCCCCATGAAAGTTGTCCACAAAGAAGGTATGGCCCCACTCCTGCCATAAAGAAGCCCATGGTGTCATGAGTCAATGCAAGCCAGTCTTCAGAGGCAGCTGAAAACAGCAGTACACCCCACAAGAAGGACTTCTGCTCTGTACTATGTTAGATACCAAGATCCATATAGATTCTCCAAACCCAGAAGCTCAACATGAAATTAATTGTAATTGTAATTTACCCTCACTCTTGATACCTAAGGCAGACTCACCTTAACTCCATTATTGTAAGTTGTTTTAAACTGTTTTTAATACTGTGTTTTAACTGTGGTTATCTCCCCTTGGATCTTAGGGTAAAGGTAAAGGTAAAGGGACCCCTGACCATTAGGTCCAGTCGTGGCCGACTCTGGGGTTGCAGCGCTCATCTCGCTTTATTGGCTGAGGGAGCCGGCGTACACTTCCGGGTCATGTGGCCAGCATGACTAAGCCGCTTCTGGTGAACCAGAGCTGCACACGGAAACACCGTTTACCTTCCCGCCGGAGCAGTACCTATTTATCTACTTGCACTTTGACGTGCTTTCAAACTGCTAGGTTGGCAGGAGCAGGGACCGAGCAACGGGAGCTCACCCCGTCGCGGGGATTCGAACCGCCTACCTTCTGATCTGCAAGCCCTAGGCTCTGTGGTTTAACCCACAGCGCCACCCGCGTCCCTTGGATCTTAGGGTAGAGGGCAGGTAAATAGCAGCAACAGCAACATGCCTTTTGGTCATGTAAAATTGCCTTCAGGAGAAAAAAGAAGAAAGACGCTGGATTTTAGAGGGGGGTTGTTTTATGTTGTACATCTCCTTGCTCTTCTTCACAAGTATATACAATTCACATTCATCATTTCTTTTCTTGTGAAGTCATATTTTAATAACTGCACACGGAAAACTTAGGCTGATATATGATCCAGCAAAACTACAGAAATCATATTCCCACAAACCCTTTTCCAAGGCTGTCATTATCAAGGCTAGCATCCTTAAAACCATGCGCTGTGGGCCTGGCTTTTTTCTCCACTTCCTTCTCCCTTCCATGCCCCTTGATGTGCTTAACATCTGGTCATCCAACAAGGTAGAGATAACTATAAACCGTTATCAAACGCGCTTGAGTATTAAGCTTTTCACCAACATTTACCCAGGACGGGAAAATTAAATCATATTTTTTTTGCATGTGACCAGTGGCATGTACCAGTAATTAAAAACAACAAATAAGAGTCACATTCCATAAGAGCATAATTATGTTCATGTGGGATGGCTGTAATTGAAAGACAGAAGACGTTTCATTCTGTATTAAAGGAGAATTTCTTTTGGTGGGTTTCCTGCAGCTCATTAGCTATTCACTGGATGGTTCTCTTGAGTAATTAGATTTTAACAGGATTTTCAACAGATCAGAGCAATCTCAGTGGGTGCCAATAGGATACACTCCCTCTGGCCTCACCAGCAGGGCAACATGGATAACATCCAGACTGGGAGTTAATAGGCGACCATTACGGGTCTCTTTTAAATGAGTTACATTAATGTACTTAAGCTAAATGGTTCTGCATATGATTAAATATTAACATCTGCAAAATATGAAATCATGATATGCAATCAAGTTTTGTTGTTTTAATTTCCCCCAACATGGGTTTTTTTCTTCAGCTGCATATGTAAATGTTCGATGGATGCAGAGTGTTAAACTCTCAAAACCCAAATGAACCATCTTGGCCAATTGATCTTCCAGATCTTTAGAACAAAACAAAACAAAACGAAGATGAAAATGAAAAGAAAATGGGTACATTTTTAGAATTCCTCTGCTGCTATGAGGGATTGAAACTTTATTTTTTCTCCCTAAGGGCTGTAATAAGGGCTGTCTGCCTCTACTGTAAATTAGATTCCCGCAGCCTTCGTCCTAGTAAATTAATAATGTTTCTGAGTATATATTGGAAAACTTCATTTAACGATTTCACTAATCCCTCACCGTATCTGCCTGATTCTACAATGAGCTGGCTAGACCTGACCTGAAGACTGCACATGGAAATGGACCTCAGTTCAATAAGTGGCCTATATGCAAACACACTTGGCATGGTCAAGCCCTTTGAGACTGCTTCTAAACCGAACATGAATTTTCAGTGAGCCACTGAATCGGATATCAAATCTGCTCAGGAACATTGATTTGGACACAAGCGCACACAGTGTACAATAAGGTGGAGATTTTCTAGCCATTTTGTTGTTTTGGTTTTTATCCTTCATTTCATACGTTATGTGTTAATCTTTTTGAGACTTTGTCAGCATCATAGGGGGTTGGACTCGATGGCCCTTGTGGTCTCTTCCAACTCTATGATTCTATGATTCTATGATCAAGTTTGCTGTTTAGTTCAGGATTTTTCTCTAGATACATAAATTTATTATTCATTTGCCTTGGTAATCTTGGTGTCATAGATTCCAATTCTATTCTGTTATTTACAGAGAAGCCTAAATATGTCTACTCAGAAATAATAAACCCCATTGAGCTCAATGGGAATTATTCACAGGTAAGTGTATAGGATTGCAGCCATAGCCTGGAAATTTATATATAATTACTGTACTTGGAAGTACGGTAAGTCCTTATTGAATGGAATGGCACCTACTTTTGAGCAGATATGCATCAGGGTGCTTTGTTAATTTGTGTTTTAATTATGAGCTTCCAAAGCAGTCTGTTGAGGTCGCAATTAAAATTAAAAATCTTATCTCAATGTAGGGGAAACCTTAGACAATTTGGAGGAAGATTATGTAGCAACTACAATTTAATGGTAAGGAAGGCACGATGATAACTCAGAGGTTCATAATTTTGAACTTTCCCTTAGGGAAGAAGGGCAATGTAATCCTGAATCTCCTGATCACAATAGTTATGGGGATGCTAAGTGGTTTCTTTGAAGAAACCAGAGCAATCCCTCTCAATGCCATCAAAAACAAGATAAAGTTAGAGCATCTAAAACTGGCCCTCCAGAAATCTTCGTTTCTGACATCACACAGTCATAAGATTCAAAACCTTTTCCTCATATAAAGATGCAGGGCTGTGGAATGTGGAACTCCAAGACTTCAAAAGATGTTCACCATCCCTGTGTCTCTCTGAAGTCAGTTTTGTGCATTGAAATAATAACCAAACAGCTTACAATTAAAAAAAAAGACATTACCACATAATAAACAACAATTTAAAAATGCATCATTAAAAGAGAGCAACAATAGAAAGACATCAGTAGTAAACTATCAAGAGGCAGCGGTACTAAAACTTCATCACAAGCATCATAAAACAGGCTACTGATTAAAAGCTAGCCTAAATTTTTAAAAGTGTTACCATCCATCAAAAGATGGGAAGAGAGGAGTCCTGTTCAGAGATTATCATTAAGTGCTATGAAAACACATGAGAAGGATAACAGAGATAAGCACACTAGCTTCACCCTACCAATCATTTTTTCCATCACACTCAACTCATCACACTCCTACCCTCATGGAGACTCTCCATATGGTTTAGAACCCTGATTTTCCAGGGTTCTGAACCATGGGGAGAGCCTCCAGCAGTACAGACTATCTGCTGAACACCTTTACCCTCCTTGAGTTAAGTTCAATGTGAACAACTATGTATGCAGGCTACCTCACCACTGCACCTCCTCACATGTTTTCATCACACTTAATGCCTGATGAATGGAGCCCGGTGAATCTTCACTGGAAAGAAGTGGTATGATTGTGGTGCAACCACCGAAAAAGCCCCGTCTCTCGCTTCCATCTGCAAGATCTTACATATGAACAGACTAGAGAGCAGGGCCTCACAGGCCTATCTCAAGATTGGGCAGGTTTGTATGGGAGTAGGGAGTTTCAGGTGGTAATTCTCTACCAAATGTTACAGTTTGCTGCATTTCACCAAAAGGTACTTTGAAATTCAACTACTACCAAAGAGTACAGATTTCCGCAAAACTGTGAATCTTGTAATACATCTTGACCAGGCAAGATTACAGCCCCATCTGTTTGAGGTGAGTCTACTATCATCATATCTGCCTTGTCTGGTTTAAACTTTGATTTGTTAGTTCTTAATTCAGCCTACAACTGTGTTCATGAAATCCTCTTATGCTCCTGGATTTGGTGAGATGTCAATGTCTACTAAAGGATTACAGCAGGGCAGGAGAATCTGTGGTCCTCTAGATGCTTTTGGACCCAAGCTACCACCAACGCTGGCCAGCACAGATAATTGTCAAGGATTACAGGAACTGTCCTCTAGCAACAACTAGAGGGTTATAGGCTCCCCATCACTGATATACACTGTTGATTCTGAAGTCCTACTGACTTCAGTGAGATATACTTTCAGGGAAATGGGCACTGGATTGCAACCTTAGGACAACTTTTCCCAACCTGGTGCCCTCCATATGGTTTGGACTACAACTCCCACCATCCCTGACCATTAGCTATGCTGGCTGTGGCTGGTGGGAGTTGTAGTTTTCCCCAAATATCCTCTGCCTTTACTTGATTATTTCCTCTCTCGTAATCATGCTGCTGCCCTTATTTTAAGTAGCATCTTCTTGTTCAGTAAACCAACGTGGATATATTTATTATTCTAAACTCTGTTTATTAAAGAAGCAAAGGCACATTCAACATTACATCTAGTCTGTGCAATTTGGCCTAATCTCAGTAAGTGATTAAAGCTTTTGGGTACAGAATTTGGCTGGAGCATTAAAAGGGGTGGGGAAGAATAAGTTGCAATCCTTTACTTGCTTACCTGGGAGTAAGTCTCATTGAACTCAGTGTAGCTTACTTCTGAGTAGACTTCTAGAAGAGTAGAAACCTAGAGTTGGAAGAGACCCTGAGAATCATCTAGTCCAGGCATAGGCAAACTCAGCCCTCCAGATGTTTTGAGACTACAATTCCCATCATCCCTGACCACTGGTCCTGTTAGCTAGGGATGATGAGAATTGTGGTCTGAAAACATCTGGAGGGCTGAATTTGCCTATGCCTGATCTAGTCCAACCCCCTACGATGCAGGCAAATGCAGCTGTCCTACCTGGGGATTGAACCTGCAACCTAGGTGTTATCAGCACCATGCTCTAACCAACTGAGCTATCCAAGCTGAGGGTTGAATCCAACAAAGTCATTCTCAGACATGCCTAACTTAAATCCATTGATTTCAATAGGTGTACAGAGAGTATGTGTACATGCTTCTCTCTCACTTGAATACATCTTCTACATACATATTATAGTAGCATGAAAAAGCTTCCCCCTTTGCTGATTTGCACAAAACTGCCTTAACAGAAGCACTGTTTCTGAGAATCACCATTTTCACTATGTAGGTTTTATTAGTAACTCACCTCCTCTTCTGTCATTTATGATAAATAATGTTTATCGACGTTCGTTTCCATCAGCGAAATAAAGTGTCAAACAGCCCATCAGTATTTGCCCATTTTCTTTGCCCGTTTCACGTGATGTGCTTTTTATGTTACATGCCTGATTAAAAATTTAAACATTGTCACCATCAGTGTTAAAATATCCTGCCAGCGTATTTCTAATTATGCTTATTCTGTCTGCTCCAAGCAGGGACTGACATTTCTGGGGCAGGATCTGGCTGGTGATAAGCTGCACAGCAACTATCCAAAAGCCACTTCTTAAAAAGAAGAGGAGATTCTTGCTTTTACAAAATCTTAGTCACCATATTGAATGGTAGCAACTGCTGTGGAAACATGGACTTCTGCTATTGTCAGTTGACGGGCAACAGGGCTTTCCTTTGTGTAATACTGACACTTAAGAACATAATAAATTTCTTCTGGGATCAGATCAATCTCCATTTAGCTAATATTCTGTTTCCAGCATCAGGAAGTCAAATGCCTCCAGAAGGGGTCATAAGCAAGGCACAAAGAAGTAATCCAACTTCTAGTATTCAAAGGTATACTTGTTCTACACCTGGAGGCTCCATGTAGGTTTACCAATAGCTAATTGGCCATTACAGATATCTTCCTTAGACATCTAATATGTCAGATTGCAAGGAGCATGTTAATCCACATCAGGAAATTAATTTTATTTACTGTTACTCTTATTTATTAAATGTGTAGATCCATAGATCTCGGGGCAGTTCACAACATAGAAACAGAAAATAAAAACACCAAGTACATAATAAAAACAAGAACAAGAACATAGCAAACCCATAACAGCCCCTTCCACAAACACATGGAAAAGGACATTGAATGTTAATCAGCCAAAGGCCTGATTGAAGAGGAAAGTTTTCGCCTGGCGCCTAAAGATGTACAATGAAGGCACTCCGCGAGCCTCCCTGGGGAGAGAATTCCACAAGAACCAGTGCAGAAAAGAATAGGGAAGTATCTCTGAAAGTTGCCAGAGCCATATGACTTCCAATTTGGACCACATCCAGTCCATCTATGGAAAGGTTTTCTCTCGTACCTCCTTACTGGGCAGGTAATTGAACCAAGGTAGCTGCAATAACTTTTAAGACAGTAATCTTTAAAGCTATATCACCTACATTGGTTCAGTTAATTGCCCAATAGAAAATGGGATTGATTTCCAGTAGAAAAAAAATAAGAAATTGCCCATGCCTCTCCATGTTATTCAAATGGATCCACAATGGTAAATAAAGGATTTGGGAGTCATAAAGGCTGAATTCCAAAAAATTAAGTCTAATATCTTAAGAACATTCAACTCATTAAGCTCAGTGGCTGGTACTGCCCTCTGAGTAAATATGCGTATTTACTTGCTCTGTATATGACTCAGCATCCCAGTTCTTAGAGCAGGAGTAGGGAAAATGTGTCCCTACAGATGTTATTGGCATCCAGATGTTCTCACAATAACCTCACGCTCTCCCAGAATGGTCAATGATATTGGGAGCTGCAGTCCAATAATATTTGGAGGGGCACAGATTCCCCCCTCCCAACTGTTGACGACAGACAAAGATGACCATCGTTAAAAGCAAATTATTTCTGTAGCAGTGTTACAAAATGTTAGTTCAATGGAGACAGCGAGGAGGGAGTCAAGATACAGAGTATGTGACTGATGCTAAGGGATACTCTCTGTTTATGCCATTCAGGTTTTGTTTTTTTGTAAATCATTCCAACGGCTCATCCATGTGAAAACCGGAATTCTGTCAAGGTCAGGGAGTCACAGAAATTTCCTGAAAAATCACTTTCATTTCAGCAGGTAAATAAAGACTCGTTCTTCACAGCATCATAAGTAGGCATACCTTGGAACAGTTAAATTATGAATACAGCACATATGTTCCATATCATATCATTTACGGCATACTTTAGCATAGAAAGAATGCTTAGGAGAGAATGGTGGAATCATTCACTAAATGCATTTCAATAACGTAATTTAGTTCATTAAAGTCACCCCATTTACAGTAAATCAAGATCATCATCGGCATTGCAGACAGTATACAGTTGTTTGTTTGAATAGTTAAGCTAGGCAAGTCAATTTCTTCTGAAGGTCAAGGACGCCGTTGTTTCCATTTTCTGTTATAAAAAAGATACAACCTGTATCATAAGATAATAGAGTATCATCTCAACATAATCAAACAACACCCCCCTTTCCCAACCCCTGGTTGGTTATGTAATAAAACTGTCACTGTAAAATATATTTAAATATTAAAAACTATTTGCATAAAACATTTCTCCAACAGAGCTTCTCTCTCTTTTTTTTTTTTGCAACAAAGTGCACAAACTAGTAACTTTGAAAGGATTTGTTTCTGCAATTTCACACTCCATAGTAAGGATGCAGATTGCTTCTTATTTTTACAACCAATTGCTTGGCCCACATAAATGTTGTTATAAAAAGGATATTTTCTTTTCCTTTGTAAGATGTTCATTCTGTGATTTTTTATTTTCTGTACCCACCTCTTATTCACACAACAACCTTGTGAGGAAGACAGAGACAGGTCATGGCTGGCTAAGGTTGTACTTGTGATTTGCAATTGACTCGGGAAGTGGACTCAGGTTTCCCTACTTCTAGAATAACGCTCTAAATACTAAACTACTAAATACTAAACTACACTGGGGTAGGAGGTTGTTCCGCACTTAAAATCACTTCCACTGCTGCTATTTACTGAGAAAGGGAGAATTTCATATGAATAATTTGAAATCGTTGTTGTCGTCCCCGTTTCCGTCCCCCCATGGAGCAAATAGCAAATTTTAATTGGGAAAGCAGGTTTACCCCTCACCCTGTACCACTCACTGTCATAATTTGAACTGCACACCTCACCTTCCCTGCTATTTATTTTTCTTTCAAAGACATGATAGATCCTCATCATGGATCTTCAACATCATGTCAAACATTCTCCTAGGTCAAAGGGGATTTAAGACACAATTCTTCAACAACGATTTCCTTGGCCTAGTTTTTCCCAACCGATAGCTTGATATTCACCAGTAACTGGCGTCTTGTAGATAGGAAAGTTGTTCAGTGAAGGTTCACACATTACACAGAAACACAAGTGGATTGAGGAAAAAGCAGAGTCATGGATTTTACTCGTGTGGAGAACCATGAATCCCGGCGGTCTCTGGAATGCCCAGATTTCACTGCAGCTGAGAAAAGAGGAGTAAGAAATTCATCATGTAAATAAAGTGGAAGCACACAGAAAGAATCTTTCACACCAAGGTGCAGTGGCAAATAATAAGAGCATAGGTAAAGTGTGATATAAATCACCCAAAGTTTCTCAGCACCCTGGAAGTATGAGATTCTCATTTCAATCTTTCTCATTTTTATTAGTACTCAGTGACATTATGCTTTCCCCCAGTATTTTAACTAGTTAAATAATGTCTTTATAACAAATCTTCACTTTATATCCTAAGATACAGAACTGTACTATATGCACAGAACTGAAGATGCAAATAATTTTTAAAGCAGTTTTTGTTGCCCAATATTTTTTTAAAAAAACCTCTTACTTTCTTGGATAGTTTTCAAACAATATGGGATGGCGACTGGGACATTTTAGCCTTTGGGGCACCCCCCCATCCTGGTTCCTGCAGAGGGTCATCCATTTAAGTTCAGACAACGGGCATTAGTCATTCTCTGATCAGAACAGCTATTGGCACCATTATTTAGCACCTCTTTACTGGGGCTGAATTTATTTCTCCTCAGTAGATAAACACCTCACCCCTGCTAATTAGTGACTCCACACGATATCCCTGAATAAAGTCAAAAAGGGAAGCTTGGCTTTTAACATTTTGTTCAGTCATGGACATATGATTAGTCTAAGGAGACAAACAGTCTTTCAGCCTCAATCTCTCATTTTATAAAAGCTGAGCAATAATTTATTCCCTCACAGATTATTTTGAAGAGACAGGTTATAATGCACTTTAGACATTACGCATGTTGATATTAGAAATGATGAATAATATTTAATTTGCACCTGAAACAACCAGACAGTATTTCCAAGCTTTTTATATCAGTATGTATTGTGTCCAAACTCTCTTCCCTTCTTCCAGTGGAGATGGACTTGTGTCCTTCAAGTGGGATTGGGTAGGACTTGCTCCTTTTAAATACATTGTCTGGTGAGTATTTTAGTGTGGATGTTGTTTCTTGCTGTTTTCATATGCTTTTAATGTCTTTGTTCCTTTGTTTTTCCTGTGGAAGTCACTTAGAGGCATTTGAGTGCAAAAAAGTGACTGATAAATAAATATCCCTCCACAGAATAAACTTGACTAACAGGGATGCAAAAAGGCTACACTTCCTGAAATCTGCCCACCCGCCTGCTTTCACAAAGCGGAGGTGAAGGGAGCCATTTGCATTCAAAATGAGCCAGGCTGGTGCCCCCAGAGCAGTGTACCAGACACTAACACCACTGAGGACCTGCTAATCGGTTGCTCTTTTCACACATCATTGAGGCTTAGTAGTCAGGAACCGGTAGGCTTCAACAGTTGGAGAGCAGAGCCCAGCACTGGTTTACTCATGCTAAAGATCTCAGAGATATCCGCTCCTTTAGAGAAAGAGAGAGAGAGAGAGAGAGAGAGAGAGAGAGAGAGAGAGATGTCCGCTCCACTCCAAGGATGTTTTTTCTGCTGAGACCACACAGCAGCCTCAAAGCACCATCCAAAACAATAAAATCTACCCTGCCAATTGTGAATACCATGACTCTAGCCCTTTACTAAATGGTCTCCTTTACTAGGCAGGTAATTATGGTGCTGGAGGAGACTCTTGAGAGTCCCATGGACTGCTAGAAGATCAAACCTATCCATTCTGAAGGAAATCAGCCCTGAGTGCTCACTGGAAGGACAGATCCTGAAGCTGAGGCTCCAATACTTTGGCCAGCTCATGAGAAGAGAAGACTCCCTGGAAAAGAACCTGATGTTGGGAAAGATTGAGGGCACAAGGAGAAGGGGACGACAGAGGACGAGATGGTTGGACAGTGTTCTCGAAGCTACAAACATGAGTTTGACCAAACTGCGGGAAGCAGTGGAAGACAGGAGTGCCTGGCTTGCTCTGGTCCATGGGGTCACAAAGAGTCGGACACGACTAAACAACAAAACAGTATTGTTAGGCTTAAAAACACAATCCTCTGAAAAGTTGGTCTGCTCAAGCTTCACTGGGTTGCATTCAACTACCTTTCACCCAGAGAAGTCCCACTGATATTAATGAACCTTAGTTATGACTATTGATTTCAGCTCCGGGTAGAAGTTAGTTGAATACAACCCCCACTGAAATTACACCTGGAGTAAGAATAATGCCCACAGTTCCCACAAGTGACTGGCATTATTCATGCTGGCTTTTGGTGGGAAGGGATAAGGGTACACAGGAAAATATGAAGATGCCTAATGCTGCATCAGAACATTAACCTATCAAGCTCTGTACTGTCTGCACTTAGTAGCAACAGCTCTGAGGCAGGACATTTTCCCAGCCCTACTGGGAGATGCCAGAGATTGCCAGAGACCCACATTGGCTCCCAGTATGTTTCCAAGCACAATTCAAGGTGTTGGCGCTGACCTTTAAAGCCCTAAATGGCCTCGGCTCAGTATATCTGAAGGAGCGTCTCCACCCCCATCGTCCAACCCAGACAGAGGTCCAGCTCCGAGGGCCTTCTGGGAGTTCCCTCACTGTAAGAAGTGAAGCTGCAGGGAACCAGGCAGAAGGCCTTCTCGGTAGTGGGACACTGTCCTGTCAGATGTCAAGGAAATAAACAACTATCTGACTTTTAGAAGACATCTGAAGGCAGCCCTGTTTAGGGAAGTTTTTAATGTTTGATGTTGTTGCTTTTTTATTATTGTTATTGGTGTTCTGTTGGAAGCCACCCACAGTGGCTGGGGAAACCCAACCAGATGGGCGGGATATAAATAAATTAATATTATTATTATTATTATCATCATCATCATCATCATTATTGAACCTGCAACCTTCTGCATCTACCACTGAGGTACAGTCCATGTACTGTGCTGCTCTTGCAGTAGTTGACTATATGTCCAGTCTAACACAAGTCAAGATTTGCCTCTACATCCTTTCTATACATCTGAATAACTGATCCTTACACAAAACATATTGTGTATTTATTGTCCTTCTTAGATGTATATCTGTTACTAATTGAAAGCATTGGACCTATGGTTTGGACAAAATAATGCTCAGGCCCTAAAAGTCACTTATTTTAAAATTATGCAGGCTGAGACTACTGACTACAAAACCTGGCCCTGCAACCTGGGTGCACACTACTTGGCATGGCTATGAACTCGCCACACATCACCCTTATTTTGCTGTGGTACATATAGAGCGGACATGATAAGAGTTGTTGGAAGTGCAAACAAGGTCAACATTGTAAGGTGCTTTAGCAAATGAAAGTACTCACCTGAAGTATTAAAAGAAATAATTGTGACAATTGTTTTCCATGATTGTTTTAAAAATGGGAAGTTAGAGAATGAGAAACTTGCCAGGCAGCAGGGCTATTGAAGAGAACACTGACAGCAGGGAACACACGTGAGACCAATAAGCTTCCCCATCTTCCAGGTCATTGGGGGAGAGAAGCTCTGGGCATGCACAAAGGCCACAGATGGCAGCTAAATCTCTTTGTAATAGGCACTCTGGCCACAGCTGTCCCAGGAGTGACAGCTTGCAAGGAAATGGTCCTGGTAGAGATGATCCTGGCCACTGATGAAATCCTGGCAGTGCACACCAAGGCAGAAATGCCAACATTTCTGAAAGGCTGGATTGTTTGTTGGTGGCAGGAATGGGGGGTTAGCACCACAAAAGATTAGACTGGAGTATAACTGAGGCTCCACATGCCTTGCAGGATTCCAAGACCAACAGCCTGCAGCGCCTTGCAGGAAAAGCAAAAAGAAGAGGTAGAAGTGACATGGTGCTCAGTCAACACAGCCCATTGCCTAGAATTCACTCATCAGACTAAGCAAATCTCAGCATTCTAGTAGACCAAAGGTCAGTGATGTGGGTCAGTCTCGAGTTCTATCACTTGACACAAGCTCAAGTCTGGTTCTCTATGGTATAAAACAGGAGCAGGGGAGCTCTAGACCTCCAACTCCCTTCATCCTTGACTATGAGCCATACTGGCTGAGACTGATGGGATCTGGAGTCTATCAACATCTAGAGGGTCACATCACACTGGGCATAAAGTGATGGGTGGGAATAGACATAGTGGAGATAAGTGTCCACGTGAAATTGCAGTGATTTCAGTTCTACCTACTTGCAGTGCAAGTCTGAAGGGGTTCTGAGCAAAGAGCCCCATAGTGGATCTCCCCGTTCTATCAGCGGGCACTGGAAGGCTTACCAGATGATGATGGTGAGCATTGGAGGCAAAGGTGGCAGTGCTCCAAACAACAGCAGATGGGCGGATCTAGATGATATTTAAATTTCCCACAATGCCCCACAGCAGCACTACAGCCGCAGCTTTGTGAGAAGCCACCTAGACTGGCCTACTAGTGTTACTCGGAGTGCCAGGATGAGGGGGGAAATGTTTACAGCAGGACTCACAACAAGTACCAGTAGTAGGCCCTGCCAGGCCTCTGGAGCTCCAGCAGTTGCCTAAGGATGGCAGGTGCTGATGTTGACCTGGCCTGCTTGCGTGCATAACCCTATGGTTTCACAAAAATGCTGTCCCATGGATATATATTCCCTAAACTCCTACCCACCTGTATACTAGGCTTGCTTAAGCTTTTGTCTTTCTGTGTCTCTGTTCTTTAGACCTCCCCACCATAGGTGCCAACTCCCTGTGTCCTGGGTGCCCAAGCACTCACAAAATTGCCCATGAAGGGGCCGGGTACCCTTAAATTTTGGTGCCTGAGCCATGCATTCTGCATGGCACCCACGGCCCTGGGTACCCATGGTCACGGGGTCAAGTTGGCACTCCTGCTCCACACCATGCCCAGTTCCTTACTTTTTGGATGGATGAATTGTGCCTGGATTCAGGTGTTACCAAGAAGTTCAGCCTTTAAACTTGGTGTTTCATGATGCAGATCTCTCAGGTGAAAATATGGGATAAGCTTGCGGCCAAGCCTGACCTTGCATTTACAGTACTATACTTACTTTTCGGATCCTGGTCTTGTAATGGCTATGGATAACTCAGTCATCTGTACCACTAATTGGATAGACTAGATTAAATTAGATTATTAGATTAGATTAGATTAGATTAGATTAGATTAGATACTAGGTGTGTTAATAGGACACTGACATTTTGTTACAATGTCCATAGAGACAAGTAAGGTACTACCCCAGAAGTCTGTTTACAATCTGGAAATTTTACCATTCTGTTATATGTAGCAAGGGGAGAGGATGTTTTGCTTGGGTGGTAGTCATAGATTGCTCTCTGTGGTGGATACACTGTGAATCATCACCCAAACGAATGTTTAATAAAGCAATAAACCTGTTCAAGAAATCAATTAACTGTACTGCAAGGTTATGCTTTGAGTCTGTCTATACCATGGGAAAGGAACCTAGCCATTAGGTTTATATGCAATGTGGATAGCTGTGCTGCATAAAAAATTAAGCAATTAGTGATCTTAATTCTCAAAAAGAACTGCCTGCTACTGTATATTACTACAGCTTTTGCTCAATTAAAATAGTTCACAGTCAGCAAAAACAATTTCTGCTCTGTAATGACATAATGAAATAATTATATGCAAAGGAGGACTTCTGATCTTTTTAATTATTCTATTCTTCATTTTTAAAGGGGCTATTTGAAAACGCACTCTTATAATTGATTGCTATAAATCAGTCAAACGCATTCTAAGGATCATAAATATTCTAACTTTTAAAAGACAAAGAAATGCTAAATATTCAATGAAATCCTTCAACATTCAGAAAATTTAATCTAGGGTAAAAGGATAGAGTGCTCTTTTGAAAGTAAAAAGTAAATTTGTTGTCCTGTGAAAAATGAAATATCTTGAATGTCAGTAACAGAAATGGAATTAACAAGAGATCTTTTTATTGTTTTTTAAGGTCATTAGGCTGTGAATTCTATAATTATGGAAATTGTCAGTCCAGTTCTGTAGAATGTTTGCTCCCATCCATAAGGTATTGGAATGTTCAATCATTCTCTCTCGTGGGAAAGTTAGGTCATAACTGCAAGTGTACCAGCAAAATTGAATTAAGCAAAGAGATTTCATTAGTATTTATAGCCAGAAGGCATCTGTAAAAGTACAGGGCAAAGAAGTTATGTGGAAGTCAAAGGAGAGAAAAAATGGGTTTCTAGTGACAAAGGCAAATCTGAAAGAGATATAAGTGTATAATGAATAAAGGCTATTGAACGCTGTTCTGAAGAAGGAGTTGCAAAGATGTCAAATATTGATTTTTCTCGGGTATGCCTTTGGACTACATATGTAATTGTTTGGATTTGCTGTCTTCATGATACAACAATATTTGTTGGCGAAGGTTAAAAAGCAGGGTGGGAAACAACCCAAAAGTCAGGAACGTGCTGGAGAATAACTACATTATTTTTCACAGGAATTATTTCAGGAAAGGAAGGTATTTCCTTTTTGCTGCAATTAACTATTTCTAGAATAACATAAAAACTTTTTTTTCTTTTTAGTGAAATACCATATGATATCTAATAGTATGGTGGCAGCTGTTGTATGGCCTTGATATTGAAGAATACTGACTTTATTGATTGTAAATGTCAATTCACACACCACAGATTCCCCAGGGGAGGGGGGGTATTGTAGCATGTACGTGCCCCCCAGAAAACATCTTACATGTGAGGTTTTGTTTTTCATCAGGATAACTGTAGGGACATACAAAATATTTAATGCCTGTCTTGTATATCAGGTATCATGGATGGATGTAGTCAACTTGGGATAGTTTATTCAGTATTACAGTCTATTATGCAGACATTGGATGGGATCCAGCTAACTGGCCCCACCAGCACAAACCTATGAAAGGCCTCCACTAGTACAACAGGGCTTATCCCCTCCCTCTGCATATCCCCACACCACTCACACTGCCCCCAATCCTCCCCTGCTTGATGGGGCCAGGGACAAAACCAGGAAGAACTTTCTGGCAGGTCCACTCCCCTTCCCTGGGGTGGGTTGCAGACTGGCATCCGGGACCCCCAGTGACCCGGACTGGGGGCAGAGGGATGCTGCCCATGTCACTGAGACTCCCTGCCGCGTCACCCCACCGCCCCCCCCAGCCAACCAATCGGGGCATCCAGGGGGCATAGCCACAGGATGTTTAAACTGTGGAGTGACCAGGAGGCGGCCTCCTTTTCGCCTCTTCACCAGGTTGCCTTTGTGATGGGAGGGGTGGTTGTAGCCTCCGCCTGCCCCTCCTCGACAAGGGTATCCTGTTAAAGGGATCCGGGGGTGTATATTATTTCCAAAGCCTGAGCATGGGCTAGGTCCATGCCATGACCCCACCAGGGACCCTGGGGGTGCCCTGATTTGATGTATATCATCGGGCTCACCCCATAGGTGGTTTACCCTTAGGAAACTCCTGCAGACAGGCAGGAGTCAGGATATAGTCTAGTTCACCCGATGCCAAACCACTCACATCTGCAACCAATAAAGTTGTGGCCTATTTTTGCCCATTAAGCTAAATTATCCGTGTCCGTGTGTGTTTATTATATAAGGGAACTACAGGGCCTGGGGCCTTGTCATGCAATGAGAGCTGTTCAACAGTGGAACAGATTCGCACAAGAGGTGGCAGACTTTTCTTCCTTGGAGGCTTTTAAGCAGAGGTTGGATAGCCACCTTTCATGTATGTTCTAGTTGAGATTCCTGTACTGAAAGGGGGCAGACTAGATGACTTCCAGCTCTACAATTCTGCGATTCTATGTTTCTATGATTAAACAGTTCTGCTTGCCTGGTGGAACGTTCTGACCTCTCTTCCTCCCACAATCTGTTCCGGGGTTTCTTTCACGACCTGCCAGCTAATTTGGGGTGGTGTGGGAGCATGCAGGGGGGAAGTGGGAGAAGCCCCGTTGTGCTAGCGGAAGTCCTTGCATCAGAATGCCATCACTAAAATACAATTTATCTGTCGCCACTTCCCAACCAAAGCCTCCATTACCATTGTGAGGGATCCATGGACTGTGGCTTGCACAAGTTCCACAGTTCCATGGGCAGCTATTGGACGGTGTGTCACTAATGACAGGTGACACAACCCTCTCTACTTGCCACCTGTTGCACTTTGTGCCCTTCTCAGCATTGGTAACTCAGCAATTCCTATCATACTATTAAGGCACTGAAGAGAATAACACACACACACACCCAAAAATATTCACCCACTACAAAAGGTCTCTAACACATCATGGACTTTATCCTTTTCTTTTATCTTTAAAGATTTTATAATCCCCCTGTATGGCATTTTAGTGCTCCTCAGGATGCTTTTCAGACCAAACTATACATTTCACATAGTTCTGTGGTTTTGGTTGTTTATGAGGATGAGGATGACAACGATGATTGCCATTTATTGCCTGCCCTTCACTCTAAAGACCCATGGTAGGTTACCAAAACTAGAACACAACATTCATATTAAAGCACAGTGCTGAACAATATTATAAAAAGGAGTTTAAAACAACTCAAAATTACAAAAAACAAAGTGGGTCCTAAAAATATACATCTCAAGTGTCAAAAGGGTAAAAATTGCAATATTAGAAGAACAAAACACCACCACAAAATATTCAATGAACATTAGCACCAACCACAAACTTAGATATTTAATCCAAGGGGGAAACAAAATAGCTATTGGTAGCTTCCTGTTGAGTAAAATACTGGCAGGGGAGAAAGGAGTTGTTTAACCCCTTTTCTTCCTGGTCATTTTTCTCCTCATAATCAGTTGTTCTCCATATCTTTTCTACCCACAGGTGAAAAATATGGTGTCCCAACATTATTTCTTACTTACTTAAAAAAAAAATGGACTCTGATTTTGAGGAAAAGACTTGGTAAGGAAAATATTTTAACAGTACTTCCCTCTCTCTCTCTCTCTCTCTCTCTCTCTCTCTCTCTCTCTCTCACACACACACACACACACACACACACAACCACAAGCACCACAAACAATCCTCTTCTTGACCTGAAATCAGGAAAAACAACCACAGTGGGTGGAAGGAAGCTCATCTATTGTTCCTGTTCTGTACAATATCTGTAAAAGACAAACAAACCGTGTGAGAAGAAGAAGGAGTACATGGAATGTGTAGCTTGTACCTTAAACCTGAATGCTTACAGTGAGTAATTTGTGAATTAAACTGACAATGCCAAGGCATTTCCAAATAGGGTGACCAGGTGCCTTACTTTATGTAGGTCAATCCTCAATTGGCAGGACTGCCAGTCCTGGTCTGGTTGAAAGAATAAGTGATCTTAAGACAGGTGGATCCATCAATGCTTAGCACCTCAATAGCAGGGAGCAGGGAGCCTTCCCCACTATAGTGAGATGCATTATTTAAATTGTGATCATTCTTTCTAAATTTGCATCCCTACAGATATATATTGAAATACACAAATTTTATGCAAACCTGTGTTCACTTTTTGGAGTGGGGGGCTGCATTTCCTCTTTTTTGGCGCTGCATCAGTGAGCGCCCTGGGCTGTAGACAATATTAGTCCTACTCAGGGTAGACCTATTGAAATTAAAGAACCTAAGGGAGTCATGTTCCTTCACTTCAATGGGTTTGCTCTGAGCAGGACTAACATTGGCTGTTTACCTGCAGTTTCCAAAGTGACCCCTTTCTTACCACAATGCTTGATTAAAAAGTGACAAAACTCCACTGCCATGATGTAGCATCCAAGTCATTGGCAGGTTTGCATATACAAGACAAGTTTCTGTTGTTTTTTCTGCCTCAAAATGACAGGGCCAACTCCTTAAACTTTGAAAAAGACCTGTCCCCCTTAAACATCCTGGTTGTTTTGGGGGGGGAGAGAGAGAGATGGCTTTTTATAAAAACCCACAAACACCTCCAAGGTGCTTTGCCTGTCCCATTGAAGTGGAAAGTTGTATAATTTAGCAAGCCATCAGATAGCTATGCATTACAATCCTGCACATTCTCTGAGCCCGGCTAATCTTTCCTGCTTGTTCTGCTAGAACTAAAGAGGCTGGAAGTTTTTGGAGCCCTGCTGGCAGAAGACAATGTTGCCTAAGCAAGCATTAAGAGATTATGGTAATGATAGGTATGCTTTCCCTAAATATAAGGTTCCATTAATCACACCATATTGAGATAAACCTGCCAGTGGACAGAGGAAACCAGAAATCAAATGCTGTGAAAGTTCTGACAGAGTGTTAAATAGAAACCCTTTAAAATGGAATTTAATTTACTGTGATATTATAGATATTTATGCATCAATAGGCAAGTGCAAATTGAGTTCGGGGGTCAGCTGTGGTGCTTGGAAAAATAAAAGCCTCCAATGAAACAAAAGGTGACAGTTACCTGTGTCAGGAATTAAGAGTTTGTTAACCCAAATAGCAATCTCCGGGCTGATTAGTACCATGAGAGGGACAACAGACCAGCCTGTAAATTGGCAGAATGGGAATCGCTTAGGAAAGCCACTCAAAAGACTCTTTTGTTCTGTTTCAACCAAACTTAGCAGGAAGCGATGGGAAAGATGGGAAATAAACATACTTGTGCAAGGCCAGGACACAGGAAGAAACCCCGGCCCATCATGTAGTCCTCTCTAGTCATCGATGGAAGCCTGCTCACCCTACGTGGGTTTCTCATCCGTGATTATTATGTAGTGAAAACACCTAGGTTTCCATGAAACCTGCACCAGGCTCTGCTCTGCAGTGGGGCTTCTCCTTCCTCTCCTCCCCATCGCAGCCACAAGGGCAGATTTTGAAGGCATGCAGTGGGCTGCATGGAGTGGTGGTGGTGCAGCAAGATGAGAAGCCAGGTTTCCCTGTGCAAGTAGGAAGACATCATCTGTCCTCGTGAAGTAACATAGACTGGCAAGAGTCACTGCAGAATGGTAGCTAGAGCAGACCTTTCCAAGCTGTGTATTGGCTGCAATGTGTCACACAAACACTCCCTGTGCTCCTCCCGGTTTAATCTCTGGTTTGCTAGTAAAACTGAATTACGACTTCTGGGTTAGCGCGATCGGCTAATGGCGGATTCCCTCCGAGCTCCGGAGGGAATCGGCTCTGCTGCGGACGGGTCTTACCGCGACGGCGACGCGGGGACCCTCAGAAACCGCAGGCGCGGAAGCCTGCGGACTTGGTGACTCAGCGGGCACCTTAAGCGCCCCCCCGACCCACGAAGAGCCTTTTTAAAGGCTACGGAGAGGGTACGGAGAGTGGCGTGGTGCTGTGAGTAGACCGCTACAGCAGTGGAGCGAAGCCGTGAGCCATGGCCGGAGAGCGCTGACTTTTTTCCCTGAAATTTGGACTTGAAACAACCCGTGAGTAGAATGGAATTTGGACTTTAAAACTTTTACCTTTGAATTCGGTACAATCGGGGGATGTGTTAAAGGGAAGTCCGCACCCCCTCAATCTACAAAAGATTTAAAGCAAGGATCGGAGAACTAAGGTGGAGAGATCTCTTTTTTTTTTCGAGTTAAAAGATATTAATTCCATGAATTTTGACAGAAGAAGATTTGTGCTGGAGAGTAAGAGTTGAACTTTAGAAGCTTTTGTCTAACCCCCCCCCCCCAACCCGGGAGTGCCCTGTGTGTGAGCTGGAGGAAAAGGAATAAGGAGTTTGACAGCTGTCAAAGGAGCTGTCAAACGGGCAGTTAAACTTAAAAATCTTATTGTTTAACATCTCTCTGGACTGAATTTGCTACTTTTGAATTAAAGTGCACGGGAACAAAGCAGTTATTAATAACAAACTAATAGACTGTTGGGAAAGGACTATTAAGTAACCAGAATCCCCCTAGGGGAAACTTTGAAACATTACAATGGCTACAGATGGAAAATTACAGGCAGAGATAGAAAGAATGTTTTTTCTCGTGGGAATACTGCAAGAGCAGAGCATGGCTATGAACAAACAACTTATAACCTTGAACTCTAAAACAAGCAACTCTGCTGAATGCATAAAGGATTTAACTGAAATAAAATTTGCAGCTGAGCCAGAGGAGACATTTTTGGAGCTGGAGGAGAGGGAAGAAGGCGTTAAGAAAGTACAGGAGAGTACCAATCTGAAGCCTACATTGTCAGAACATAAAGAAGATGATCTTGGGATTACCAATCTGCGAAAGATGCGAAAGAGGAAAGAGGAAACCCCTGGAACACTTAAAAGAAATAAGAAATATGATTGGGGCTTCCTCTTTGAGCATGGGAGATTACTTGACCTTTTGTAGCAGCTGTTACCAAGTATCTTGGATGGAAGAAAATTTGATGAGACTGTGCCAGAGCTCCTTCGGGACCCAAAGACCAACAAAGAGGGCTACCAACAAAACCGGCAGAGAGAGACTGACAGAGATTTAAAGGCCTCTGATGTGAGGAATCCAGGCTAAGAACTGTTTTTGTGGACATTTATTTGGGAAGGGACAGAAACCGGGGTAGGGAGGGAGGGGAGAACAGAATTTCAAAATTTTTATGACTTTTGTGTTTGGCTATTATGTTTTACATTTAATATAAAAAGGGGGAAATTTGTGGAAGGGAATTTGGGTCGACCTTAGAAAAGGATTTATATTTATAAGAAAATTGGATAATTAAAATTTGGCCAAGTAATAAGAATTAATTTTAAAAATAACAATAATAATATGTTAAAGATGGGAGATAAGAACCTGCTGAGCTAATTATTGGAATTGGGATGTATGAAGGGGGGGTGGGGGGAAGTCAGGGAGTGGGGTTAAGAAAATAAGGTTATGAAATTATACATGTTTTGTTTTCATTTTCTTCTGTGTGTGTGTTGTTAAAATGTGAAAACCTAATAAAAATTATTTTTTTAAAAATAAAACTGAATTACGGTGTCACGAAATGATGCGTGTCTAAAAAGTGTGTCGCCAACACGAAAGGTTTGGAAAGCTCTGGGCTAGAGTGTTGCCCAGGAAGATCTAGGCCACCTCCATACCACACATTTAAAGCGTATGGCTTCTCCCAAAGAATTCTGGGGACTGTAGTTTTACCCCTCAGATCTAGAATTCCCTGCAACCTTAAGAAACTACCATTCCCAAGATTTTTGAGGGGGAAGCAATGTGCTTTAGATGTAGAGTGTGAAGGTGACCCTAGTTGCAAATCTTTCCTTGCCTATTTTACTTTGGTGACCACTAGGGCCACTTACTGTCACAGGGAGGCTACATCCACTGGCTCCCATCACGAGAAGGAAATCAATCCAGATCCATCCATCAGCCTGAAAAGAGCAACTCTAGGGAGTCGGGAGTCGGGAGTCGGGAGTCGGGAGTTGGGAGTCGGGAGTCGGGAGTCCCACCCACCCAGCCAACCATGCTGCCAAGAAACACAGTTGCCTTCTGAAATGGACCAGTGCTATCATTAGACCAACTTGGCAGCCACCTAAGATGCAGACCTCAGAGGGGCACAGTTTCATGCAGATTGGCTTTTGTGATATCTTATAAATTTCTGATATTTTACTTTTATTTTATATTTTGATGATTTTATCATATTTGAAGTAATCCATGTATCAGAATATTTTTTAAAAAATGAATCTATGAAATAGACAAGTTTTGATAGATGGTACTGAGTTTGCAAAGGAGCTGGAAATGCTATCAAACTTTGAGACAGAACAAGTTAGAAAAAATGAGAAAGAAACAGCAGTTTGAGTATGAGGCTGTGCAAGATCCAAAGCTGAAATTGGAAAGTAGCTTTCTACTTTGCTGTCTTAGTCATGGCTATGCAATCTGTTGAAAGCAAACAGCTATATTAGTTCAATTCCCTATTTGACTTTCTGTATGATATATCTACTGTATCAACAACAAAAAATCTGCTGAAGATGTACTTAAGGCCTGCGAGAATTTGGAAAAATCACTGATGCACAATGGAAACAAAGATATGGATGCTAAAGATCTGTGCTGTGAACGTATAGTGATAGCTCAAAGACTTCCAAAGTCCATGCCACCACATGCTTATCTTCATACTACGTACAATGAAAATTCCTGGATAATGTGCCTTTTGTTTCTGTTGCTGTAAGGATCTTTCTCACACGTCCCATGTCAGTGGCAAGTTCTGAATGCAGTTTCTCAAAGTTCATACTTATAAAAAGTTACATACGCTCAGCAATGTTTCAAAAGAGACTAGTTGGCTCGGCAGCTTCATCAGTTGAACATGCCTAAGCACCAGCACTTGTTCTGAAGGAATCAGTGACGGAATTTGCAAAGGAGATTTTGATGTGCCTGAAACTGAATCTTTTAATAGACTTTAAATTTCAACGTGACAATTCACAAGATTATTCAAAATTGTTTGTGTGTGAAAACATTTTCTTTTGCATTTGAGGAAGAACATCGCATATTGTGAAAATCACTTATTCCTGCAATTTAAAATAAGTTCAGCAGTTTCAAGTGTTGTGCTTTTCGTTTTTTCTACAGGATATCTGTTTTTGAATATTGAAGTTAGCCGGGGGAGTGCAAATAGTTAGCCTTGTTAAGTTGTGGGTTGACATAGCAGACGACACAGCGATTTCTCCAAGTAGCTCTTTATTTCGTAAGCTGGAATAGAACTAACTGCAAACAGCTCAGCCGGCCTGCTTTTTATAGGCAGTCAACATTGTAGCAACAACAGCCCAGCGTTTCCCGCCTAAAATAACTGACGTGGACCTGAGTGAAAACTATCTACAGACCTGAGTGAAAACTATATACAGTATCCCCCTGCTGGCCCAGGGTGAAACTTCACTACATAACAGCCTTGCCTAGGACACAAAACAGTCTGGCTTCAGAACCTAAGGGAAGGTATGCTCTGTTCTCAAACATCTGCCAGAGGACTTGGGAAAGTCAGTATGATTTGGGGGTTGTTGCTCCCCCCCCCCCCCCGCGGTTATTCCATATTGCATGTAAGCTAACTTGAAGATCCTTTTATTGAAAGATGGGGTCCAGATCATCATAATAAATAGCTGTGAAAAAGATGGCTTTTGCTAAAACAGTTTCTCTGTTTTGTTTGATTTGATCAATAAGGTAAAGGTAAAGGGACCCCTGACCATTAGGTCCAGTCGTGACCGACTCTGGAGTTGCGGCGCTCATCTCGCTTTATTGGCTGAGGGAGCCGACGTACAGCTTCCGGTCATGTGGCCAGCATGACTAAGCTGCTTCTGGCGAACCAGAGCAGTGCACGGAAACGCCGTTTACCTTCCCGCCGGAGCGGTACCTATTTATCTACTTGCACTTTGACGTGCTTTCAAACTGCTAGGTTGGCAGGAGCAGGGACCGAGCAACGGGAGCTCACCCCGTCGCGGGGATTCAAACCACTGACCTTCTGATCTGCAAGTCCTAGGCTCTGTGGTTTAACCCACAGCGCCACCCGCGTCCCCGATTTGATCAATACTCAGCAGCAAATCATCAGTTCTATGTCCCCACTATTTGTTTGATTGCTGACCCCCATGTTTGATCCTTTGCATCTCCTCTTTTTCTGTTCTAAGTTAATTATTTCTTTTCCACCCCTGGGGAGTTCCCCCCCACACACACACACACACCCTCCATCCTCTGTTATTTTTCATACACCGTTGAGTTGTGTAAAAAAAACTTAAAAGCAAAACTTATGGGAGAGTCACCGGGTTGCTTGACTGATCTGAAAATAATGCAGTGTCACTTTGTCTATGGGAAATAACAACAAAAAAATGAAATCCTCCTGCTCTTGTGCCAATAAGCTGTTTGCTGTAAGAACCGGCCAAGAGGTACAAAACACAGCTGAGGAGTGATCAAACTGAAAAGGACCCCCAGAGACTGGCGTATAAAGTCTCATGTCAAAGCAGGGAATAAATATCCTTTCAGGTTCAGACTGATTGCCTGGCATTTCGACATATAAGTCAATAATAGGCACAAATCATATCACATTGACATGATGAATCTATCTTTAATCTGACTACTTAAATTTAGATAAGTTGAAACACTTCTTCCCATCAATTCCATTGTGAAGGAAAGTTTACTATAAATTGAACTGCAGCTTCCCCTTTGTATCACACTGACACAACTTGGATCAACTTTTGTGCACACCACCCTGTTACAATGCGTTGTGTATTTGAGTTTGATAATCAGAAACATCCACAGAACAAGAACTCAGTATGATAACCATGGATAACCTGTTTAAAAACATGGCAAAAATCATCTCATACCAATAGGGAAGCCTTTCAAGAACTCAATCAATGAAAACGTTTCTTAACCATTACTAAAACTTATCTAACAGTTTCCCTACCTTATTGTTTTTCTACTCCTCAAACTAGCATGACCAAAATCCCTTCTATACCTAGGAAGATCTTTGCTTGTTAACATCTGGTTGTTAAAATTGCTATATCCTTCCTGCCCATATCTACCAATCCTAAAGTGTTGCAAAAATAATTGTTGCCTTTTTTTTTCTTGTAGCAGCTAGGATGCTGCTATGAAAAGGATTGGGTTTCAATAGGCAGTTGTGCTTTTGATTTATTGCTTCTATCAACTCCAGTGTAACTGGCACAAGAGCCTGCTGCACACTCCTGACTTGTTCCAGAGCGGTATGATGATACAACCCAAACTGCGGACACCTTGTATTTAGAATAAATTAGCATGTTGCCCATGATGAGCAAACTTTATTTGGGTCAATGTGAATAACCTTATGTAATGCACAAGACCATGTGTGTAGGTTGTTTGTTTTTGTTATTCATTTAAAGCATCAATCAATCAATATTGCTGCTCTCCACAAGAAGGACAGTTCTTTGCATATGGAAGGTCCCAGGGATGATCCCTGTCTTCCCAAATGGCATCAGAGTAGCCCCAAGATCAAGCTGTACCTGTGCGCAAGGCCAAGGAAAGGACACAAAGCTGGCAATCAGGGCAGAATTTGGACTGATCTCTAGAGGTTCACGTGGCATTATCTCAAAGACTGCACTGGCAGAGCTCTTCTATGACAGTATTTGTGTATGGGTATCTGAATCAAGGATGGTAGAGAAAAAGTGTGGTGGCAAAGAGGGGGGAAATCAATCAGCAAGGGTGAAAATGTATTTTTTATTCTTTTATGCATGCATGCATTGCATTCATACGCTTCTTTTTCTCCAAGGTACTCAGAGTGGTATACACATGCACTTGATAGCTGCATCATTAAGTAATTGCTTACATATGTGATAGTGTCAACACAGATCTAACACCATAAATTGGGGTGAGGAACCACAACGATCATTTGTATAGTTTTATTATTCCCATTTTACAGGTGGAGTACTAGAACTGAGTATTGTGATTTGCTGAAGTTGTATCATGTCTTTCTGGGAGAGAGCCCAACGGTGTTCCAGTCTCACAACAACACTCTGAGGTAGGCCAGGCTAAGAAACAGCTACTGAGCTGACTGGGTGAGAGGCTCTTGGGCCTCTCAGGTTGATTCCCACTAGACTTTTTGTGGTCAGCTGCAGGCAGATCCAAGCACAGAATGCAAGTGCTCTAGTGCTGTGCCTTCCTAGTTTTTAGGATGGCCGCTGTCCCTCTCTTACAGTATCAAAGCATCTTTATTCAAGGTGAAACCACCGTTTCCCAGTTCAATACACCAAAAGGCAGTACCAACCAAGAGGGGGCAGCTGGTCAGGGGTATATAAAGCTGTGTCACCCAAACTGTAAACAAACCACAGACCGAGATAAGTTAAAATAGAGATAGCAATAAACTAATAAACAACAAACTGCCCTTACACTCACTCAGGGCGTTTGGGCCTGAGGGAATTGTCAGATGTGGAAAGAGGAAGTGCTTAGGAACACAGGAAAAGGCCTTACCCTGAGTCAGGTTCTTGGACCATCTAGTTCAGTATTGTCTACATAGACTGAGCACAACTCTCTGCAGTTTCAGGCAGGGGCCTTTCCTGTCTGGAGATGCCAGGGCCTTGGGACTGCTTGTGTGCAAAGAAGATGCTCCATCACTGAGCTACAGCCCTTCTTCTCATCAAGCCAGGACTGCAGATATGGTTTCCTCTGGCACTGCTCCCACTTGTGGGATGTGACATAACGCAGCAGCTGGTCTGCTTTGGAACACCATCCCTTAATTGTTTTCAACAAACTTTTAAAATGGGTGACAATGTGGGCAGGGATGGAGAGGGTCTTTCATTTTCAGGAATAAATATTTATTTACAAAATAAATTCAGACTCAGAGGTAGCTGGGCAATACCTGCAGCTAAAATACTTCCCCCCACATCCGCACTAATCATCATCATCATCTGTATACTGTTCTTCATCCAAAGATCCCAGGGCGATTCACAACAGAAAAATACAAAATGAGAATACAAAATACATAATAAAACAAAAACAAAAACAAATCTCCCTTTCTAGCTCCCTTTATTCCCTAGTGTAGTATTTCCCACAATACAATGTGCCTTAACTCTGTAAGTTGCAGTTTTCACAGACGGATGTTATTCCCTTTTGCTTATCAGGACCCAATGATCAGAATCCCTTCAACACTTCAGTCCTGTTATTCAGAAACAGCCTAGGATAGCCATCTATGGTAGCGGAGCCTCGATCCCTATACAGTGGTACCAAGGGTTAAGTACTTAATTCGTTCCGGAGGTCTGTTCTTAACCTGAAACTGTTCTTAACCTGAAGCACCACTTTAGCTAATGGGGCCTCCCACTGCCGCCTTGCCGCTGCTGCACAATTTCTGTTCTCATCCTGAAGCAAAGTTTTTAACCCGAGGTAATATTTCTGGCTTAGCGGAGTCTGTAACCTAAAGCATATGTAACCCGAGGTACCACTGTATCTCTTTCTTCAGAAACCTCTCTATATTGTGAATCATTTGTTGAAAGAGTTACGTGCAAACTTCCAGGCACATGTGGAATAGCTCTCAGGCACTAGTTGTTCCCCTCTTTTGCAACTACTAAAATCAACCCTTAGTGGTTCCTCTACATCTCTGGAACCCATTTTTCATTCCTGATGGCCATCAAAGCCTAGGTAAAAAGGTAAAGGTAAAGGATCCCTGGACAGTTAAGTCCAGTCAAAGGTGACTATGGGGTGCAGCACTAACTCGCTTTTCAGGCCAAGGAAGCTAGCGTTTGTCCACAGACAGCTTTCCAGGTCATGTGGCCAGCATGACTAAACTGCTTCTGGTGCAATAGAACACCATGACAGAAACCAAAGTGCACAGAAATGCCGTTTACCTTCTCGCCACAGCGGTACCTATTTATCTACTTGTACTAGCATACTTTCAAACTGCTAGGTTGGCAGAAGCTGGGACAGAGCAATGGGAGCTCACCCCTTTGTGGGGATTCGAACTGCCGACCTTCTGATCAGCAAGCCCAAGAGGCTCAGTGGTTTAGACCACAGCACCACCCGTGTCCCTACCATCAGAGCCTAAGCATATTTGAAAGGAGGACAAATAATTCCTGACCAGGAATATGCATAGGTTGGATGTGGGAACCTATTAAAAATAATAATATAAGGACTGTGATCGTATGCACATTTCCTGGGGAATTTACTGCTGGCATCCATCCGTCTCAAGTGTGCTTGAATTTGTTGTGACTGGCTTCCCAGTGAACATGCACAGAAATGGGTTGAAAATAGCCTTGAGGAAAGCATTGAACAAGCTCACAGGATTGCTGTGATTTAAGGGATGGTTTCAATAGGACTTTAAGTGCAACTGACTTTCTCTCGATTGGCCCCTGAGTAAAGTAACTTAGGACTGTAGGAGTCCTAAGCACACTTTTCTGGAAATACATCCCAGTTACCACAATGGGACACCTCTGAGTAAACATGCAGAGGATCAGACTGCATTTCTGAATGAAGCTTTGTTGTGAGAGTTTGAGAGACACAGCCCTGGAGCTGATGTTGTGCGCATGGAAATCTTTTTACTCGGCATGAATTAATATTGACCGTATTGTGTCCCTTGTGTGTTTGTGTGTATGTTCAGAATCCTTCTATTTATGGACTTAGCATTTCAACACATGTTCTGTTCTGAGCAATAAAAAAACCAACAACCAAGGATGTTGTCCATGTGGCCTTGCTACAGGCTCAAAAAATGTATTTGGAAAAACACACACAAAGCTTCCTTTGACTCCCATGGAAACAAGGGAACATGTGAAAGGGCAAAGCTGCCTGCATTGGAACTTTGGCCTCCTGCTTCTGACAGGAGTGGGGGCTGGCTATAGGAAAAGGGCCAGTGAGGAGGGGAGGGGAGATGAAAGCCAGCTAAAGCCAATCTTGAAATATCATGAGGATCTCTGAGCACCGACAATGTAATTTAGTTTCTACAGAGGAAGGGTCTACAGCACTCTCTGGGGCTACAATCCTAGGTACACATTCAGTACCTTAAAGTGAGTCCCACAGAACTCCTAGCAGGGCTTTAGGATTGCACAGTAAAGCACTTTGGAACTTCACAAAGAGGGAGGGAGGCATGGCTGTAGCCAAGGGGGGGGGGTAAGGGGGGTTAAAACAGAGAAAATGTCAGCAAGGAAAGAGTTAAGTGTCTTTCCCATGGTCACATCACATCTGCCACCTTGGAATACTTCTGTTGCATATATGGGGGGAAATATATGCATGGATCCCACTTACGTATATGGAAACCCTGTTCTTTGTTTTATCAAGACAGTGGGCAGACCATTCATGTTTGTCAAATCAAAAACCTTCCTTAATAGTTCAAAAGTTGATGGAACTTTAAGATATTTCCAGTAATTGTCCAAAGTGGTGTTTTTTGTTTGTGTGTTTGTAAAGATTTTCAGTCATTGTCATGTCTCTAATTTGGGTAGAGTCACTACAGCAATTAAACTGACCATTCTTGATGTATTAGTTTTCTCCAATAATTTCTATCCTCCTCGCCGAAGATACAGAAAATCCATGCTTGCTATTAATTTGATGAGAGCCCTTATTTATTTATTTTCATAAATGCCCAAACGCACACACAGAGTGTCTTCTGAATGGCATGAAATGTTGCACATTGCTGGCAACTTCCATAAAGCAGGATAAGGAGAACTGTTGCTTATAGTTCTAGTTCTAGTTATAGTTCTAATTATCTTCACCTATAACTAGTCCATCATGGCCACATCTGTGTCAACAAATTAACAACAAGCCAGCTTCAAGAAAAATCAGACTGCTCCTGGATTGTATCACTTTATATTGCAGTAAAGGAAGAGGTTGCATGATTGAATGCTCCCCCCGCATTTTAAAAAAACAAACCTTCCTACCCATGAAAAACAATGTACGAGAAGGATTCTATCCAAGTCTCCTTTCTGACATGCTAGTTTCCTCTCTATGGCAATTTCCCCCCCTGCAGCAGCTTTAAAGTGGTAGCATCTAGGAACATTTTTCCCACCTCATTTCCTGATTCTGCAGACCAGGTGACTGCCATGGGAGCTGATATGTGGCATTCGCTGCTTTGAATGAGGGCAGCTCTCAAAAATGCACAGCAACACTGACTCCAACAAGACTAGCCTAAGTGTCAGGCCCTAATCAAAAGAATTTGGGACTATAAAAAATGTAGGGTTACAGGCCTCAAGCCTCAAACCAGCCTTATTCCTAATATTTCTGTTGCCTGTTCATAACTTTGGGGCATAAGCTTCTCACAGTGTTGTGGAGCAGCTCCTGCCCTCTTCATTTTTATTTTTAAGAATCTGTGACCATCTACTAGTTTTTAGGTTGGAGGAGAGCAAATAAATTGCAATCAATGATTTAGTTGTTCCTGTAGCGGCTACCCTCACAAGTCATCGCCTCCCTTCAATCTGGCTTGATTATTTTTTCATGAATTACTCTGTGCCCCTGCAAAACTGGTGCTGGGTATTCAAATATGAATTGTGCTGCTGATTTGCGATAAGTCATACACAGAGAGCCAGCTGAAGCAAGGCGGCAGGAGCACAGAGCCCTGCTTTGATCCCTGCTGCCGCCTTTGAAAACAGCTGGCAAGACAGAGTGGAAATGCAACTGTGAACAAGGGGAGGAGGCTGGGAGAAGAGGGTAAGCCAAGAGCCATGAATGGCCAGGATGGGCTGGAAGGAAGCAGGTCCACCAAAACTCAGACCTTGTGCTCCAAGCTGGTCCCTTTTGTGTTTCATATGTAAAGATCACACTTTGCTTACACCAGTGTTTCCCAAATTTGGGAGTTTTTTGGACTACAATTCCCATCATCCCTGACCTCTGGTCCTGCTAGCTAGGGATGATGGGAGTTGTAGTCCCAAAACAGCTGGAGACCCAAGTTTGGGAAACACTGGCTAACATCAAGGATTACTACATTTCCCCTTTCAAACTTTTTGTTCTCCCCCACCCTGCTGGAAAGGGACCCGGCGCATAGTCTCCTGGGGCGGTGGGTCTCCAAAGCGCTGCTTGGGACCGTTTGAGGAAGGGTCCCTCCGAGACAAACCCGCTGCTTCCCCGCTGCAGGTGCTTGACCGCTTCCTGGCTGTCTGGCCACTTTGCTTTGCCTTCCGAGTCATCACTCCCAGCCCCGGCACTCATTCAACCCGGTAGGGACCTCTGCAGGTTTGCACTCGCCACCTTCCATAAGCCCAGCACAGCCCTCGCTGCCTAGGAGAGGATGGCTAAGTCACAGACATAGTGTGTAAGTGTCAAGATGGAAGGGACCATAGCTGTCAACTTTCCCCTTTTCTTGCGAGGAATCCTATTCGGAATTAGGGAATTTCCCTTAAAGAAAGGGAAAAGTTGACCGCTATGGAAGGGACCCGGAAGCTCATCTAGTCTAACCCCCTGCAATGCAGAAATCAAAGCGATTTTCCTTCCAAAAAGCCAACCTGAAGTTAAACAATTAGGATTATATGCCATTAAAATGTCGTTTAGGGAGAGGTGTGCTCGGAACGGCCGCACCCCTTAAAAAGCAGGACTGAGTAATGGACTCCGGAAGCCTTTGCTTCTTTTGGTCCTCCTTGCTTTTTATTTCAGGGGAAATAGTGCGAATCTGGTTAGTTTTAGGAACAGGAGCAGCAAGATCAGGGTGGGGCGCCTAGGAACAAGTCCCATTGAATCCAGTGGATCTGACTACTGAGCAAACCTTCGTGGGATTCTAACTGCTGGCTTCAACGTTAAGCCTTGGGGTCAGAGGGGGAAGAGACAGGAGAAAAATAACGGGGTGGGGCCAGACCCGCCCAAGCATATCCTAATAGCCCAGGTTAATTAGTCTGGGATAACGGCAACGCCCCCTTCTTTTTACGCACAACCAGAAGCGCGTTTTAGAATGCCAACTCACCCACGAAGGACCGAGCTCCAAAAGCGTGGGAAGGGATGGATGGACTGGCCTGTGGTTTTAGCACATCTTAGGCTCCTGAGTGCAAGCTGGACAGCTAAGGCGGAATGACTAATAAATGATCCTGAGCAGAATCCCAAACGAAGAGGCATTAATCCTGGATAGAGTTAAAATAAAGTCACACCGGGACGTGAGTCTTCACACACACACACACACACACACAATGGCGACATGCACTGGCGCCATCACGGCAGGACTTTGGAGCAGAAATCTGGGGCAGAATGAGCAGGAGGACCCCCCACCTTTTGAAGGGAAACACTACGCATCGCCATCTAAACAGAGGACGGGGCTTAATAAGTACCGCATTCAATCCAGTGTCTAAAATTACCAACTGCACCAACTGGAAGAAAGAAAGAAAGAAAACTTCTCTCTTTCTTTCTTTTTTAAAAAAACTAATACACTTGAAAGAAAATGCTGACAACTTTACGACGCTATAAGAAAAAAAGCGATGAATCCCGCAACGTATGGGAATGAGAACCTAAAGAGCTATGAAGACATTGACCTTCCTCCAGTTCAGAAGAAAGTTGCGTTGGAAGCCACTGGAATATCTATCTACTGTATCTGTCTATCATCAATATGTGTGCTTGGCATTCCCACAATGCCCGGGCCTTCCAAACGAAATCTCCTCTTCCTGTCCTGCAAGGAAGCGAAGTTCTCCTGTCAACCGAACCGAACCTCCTGGAGTGGCGGCGGGGCTGCCGGGCGGAGCGCGTTTCCCTGCTGCGGCGAGGACACTTGCCTCCGGTGCTGTCTCCTGGTAGTAGGACAGAGAAAAAGAGCCACGCGTGAGATGCAGAGCCACGGATTTCCCTCTTTTAGCAGTATAACCCGATACGATTCCCCGGGAGAAATAGGAAGGGAGGGGCGGGGAAAGTGAAGTTTTGCCCCCCTCGTTTCCAAAACTGAAAGTTGGTTTCTGTTTTTTGTTTGTTTTGTTTGCAGGACTCGGATCCTGCCTCCCAGAACGGTTTCTGTGTACAGGATCGCAGAAACAATCTATCTGGCACTGCCCAGATTTATATGCTCGAAAGGTTTTTTTATTTTTATTTTTTAGTTATGTACAAAGAAACCACCCTCCAAGCTCATCCCCTCCCATTGTTTTAAAGGGGTCCGCCGCGCATCTTCTGCCTAAGTTAGCGTTGCAATTCTTGCAAGCAAAGGAATTGGAGGAACCGTGAGGTTTCGGAAAAGAAAACGCTGCTTACTATTGAGTTCTTCCTTTCCTTTCAGGGATAACCAAGCAGTTTCTTGAACCCAGCATCTACCAGGCTAAATCGTGATTTCCCTCCCCCCCCCAAAAAAAAGTGAAGTCTACAACGCGCGGGGGGGGGGGAACCCTCCTGCCTAAACTCCATCCGTCCTCACAAACAGCATCCATAGTGACCAGGCAGTGACGTTTTACAATCCTCGCCTTGTAGAAGGGATTTTTTTTTTAAGGAATCAGACCCTGTAATTTCAATAGGATTGCAGAACCGACCCTATACAAGGCGTGCAAAACTGGGAAATAACCCACCCCCTGAAGTCTATTTTTTAAATCTCGGTGATGCCACGTGAATAAGGTCTCGCTTTTATAACATAACATTTAAGGGCGCCTTCGGTTCTATAATCACAATTACTAATCCTGATTTAAAACCTCCAGTTCTCCCATAAACACCCATGGAAAGGGGAGGAATTAAATCCCAGCTTTTCACCACTCTCTTAACACCGTAAAGCTGGATCGTGGTGGTGGTGGCTTACAAGAGACAAGAATTCGGGGCAAGAGCTTCCCGCTACGATTAGTCTCCTTCGACGTATTGCTGCTATTGCCTTGCGTAAAAATTTGCCATCCTACTTCGTTTGGAAAAGCTATGGACCGCCTTTCCCCGGGAGTGAATTTAGGGCTCTGGGTGTTGGTCTAAAGAATTAATCAATCAGCCTAAATTTAAACAAGGGGAATGGGGTCACTCTAAAAATAACCCAACAGCTGCCCCTAATCCTTAACCTCCTCTTAACCGGGGAGAAAACAGGTTCTCCAAAGTTTAGCTCCAAAATAAAAGGAGGAGGGGTGCGGATCAATGCGCACAGCCGTGAACTTGGTTGGACAGGCTCCCGGGGAGGAAATGGAGGGTCGCTCGCCGCCTCGCCCACCTGCTCGCTTGGGGGCTTTCAGAAGAACCCAGCTTGAAATGGAGCAGCTCGGAAGGAGGGTTTGAAAGTGCTCGTTTTGGATACCCAGCTCCCTTGGGTGTCATAGAAATCAAATGGGCATCGACTTTCCGAGCAAGTGTTATGTTTAGGATCCCGGGGTAGGAGGTTCAGCGAGAAGCATTAACCTCACGATCCCGAGCGTGTCTGCCCATGAGGTTAGTCCCATTGAAGTTCAAGGTGTCTGATTCCAAGTCAAGGGCTGCAGGATGGAATCTAAGCGCAGAATATCGAGACGAGGATTTGGTATCGACCTGACCTTACTCAGAGTGCTTAGCTGAGCAGAGGAATGGGACTGTCCGAGATAGTGCGCGGGGCGGGGGGGGGGGGAGCGAGAGAAATAGACCAACAAGGTCAAAATAAATAAAAGTCTGACCTCCCCCACCCCAATGGACGAGCCGTTTCATTAAATGGCACAAATGCGGGGAGGGTTTTAGGGATATGGAGCAGTCGACGGTTAGGGACTAGAAACTTGAACCTCGCTCTTCTGGCAGCGTTCGCCCCAACCTGCTCTAGTACAGTGGTAGCTCAGGTTACATACGCTTCAGGTTACAGACTCCGCTAACCCAGAAATAGTGCTTCAGGTTTAGAACTTTGCTTCAGGATGAGAACAGAAATCGTGCTCCGGTGGCGCGGCGGCAGCAGGAGGCCCCATTAGCTAAAGTGGTGCTTCAGGTTAAGAACGGACCTCCGGAACGAATTAAGTACTTAACCCGAGGCACCACTGTACTTTAAACTGTAAGGGGGGGTCGCAAAGACTGAACGACCACCGCCTGTTAAAAGAAAGGGGGAGAGGAACAGCCCTCCACATAAAAAAACTAGCATATCAAGGATCAAGCGATCTTTGTGTCCTTCTTGACACATACGTACTGGTCTTCTCTTTTTTTCGATGCGGATCAGGCCAGCCCCGATCTTCAGCCTGAATTGAGAGGGCCGGACAGGGGTTTAAAACCTGGCCCTGAAGCCGTGGTGAGCTTTCAGTCCCGCCTTAGGGGACGCCCGACCTGGAAGAGTGATGACGGAAGATCCTTAATCCGCTTACAAATCTAGAGTAATTATAATTAACGAATTATCATAATAATAATCATTATTGTGTATTTGTAGAGAGGCTTTAGTCTTGGAAGCATTGTGCGTACATTATCTTGTTAGTCTTACAGCAGCAACAACCCTGCAAAGTAGGCCCGGTATTATTATCGTCTTCATATCGCAGGCGGTGGAGACTGAGAGGTTTTTCCACCTCCCTACCGCCCTCGCCTGAGCTCATGGCAAAGGCGTAATTGGAATCCAGGACTTCTAGACCAGTAATATCAAGCGCGCTTATTAGGGGTTAAACTGCGTTGAAGAATGGGGTTTATTATTTCTGTGTAGTCATGAACGGGATTGTAATGTCAGCCTCTGACATTAGTGTGCCAGGCACACTTGCCCTGAGGTAAGCTTACTTACGAGTAAAGGTGTCCGGGTTTGCGCTGCTGTGCTGCATTCCTAAGCATCTTAAGAGTGTCTGCGCAGAAGCAAGACCAGTTGAATTCAGTGGCGGCTACTCCCAGGTAAGTAGGGTTAGGATTGTAGCCTTGGTCCCTAAAACAGCGATCCTGTATATGGGAAGTAAACCCCACTGAAACACAATGAATTTACATACATAAGATTACGCTGGGAGGACCTGTTTGTGGTTGGATCAGGACCTGGGAGACCAGCCGGGCTTGCATCCCGGCTCAAGCCATGAAGCACACGGGGTGACCTCAGCCTGACCGACCTCACGGTGTTGTCACAAGGCAGGGAAACCCTGTAAGTCGCCTTGAGCTCCTCGGAGGAAAGGCGGAATACAAACGCAACAAACAAATACGCGGGAGTATGCTCCGCCAGCCACAAAATAGGACCAGGAATGGAAAGAAGCTTCTCTAAGCCTCGCTATTGAGAACACTGCAAGGGGCACTATCCTGGTTCTTTGGTTAGCATCTCTGGCGGTGCCACAAACGCTTAGCCATCTTATTTCTGCTATAACTAAGTCTGGGAGGGTCAGATAGCCCGGACTACGAGAAAGAGAGAGAAAATAACTTTTTCAAAGCCATGCAGAGGACTTGGCGGCTGAAGGAGGTGGCTGAATTTGAACCTGGGACTGACTTCCAGTCAGTTTGAGGGTTAACATCAGGGGACAAGTTCAAGGCTGCACCCATCTCTGGTAGATGGAGGGACGACGACGACGACACAGAGACAAAACCCTTTTCAAAACAGATATATATATTTGCCCATCTCCATCTTTCCTCCCTGGTCGTTGCGCGTTTGGTTGGGTTTCAGATGTTTGTTTGTTTGTTTGTGTTTCCGCGGTTCCCTGCTTCTTGAGTGTTGCCCTGGCCGGTTTCCCGCGTGTGTGAAAGGGGGCTTTGTAAAACGGGACAGATAAAAATGAGCCACAGCATATTGTTTGACAGAGTGATCCAGGATGATGAAGCGCCTTCTCCGAGGGAGGGGGCGCGGGCGTCGCGAAAATGGAGAATCCCTAAAAAACAGACCGAAGCGCTCCTTTCCTTTCTTCGCTTTGTGACCGGAGGGGATCTGCAGGGAAAGAGAGAGAGAGAGAGAGAGAGAGAGAGAGAGAGAGAGAGAGGAGTCGGCGCAGGATCACGTCCAAGCCGCTCCTTTCAAAAGGGGAAGTCATTTGTTTTGTTATCGAGACAGCTCTGGCCTGGGATTCTCCTGCGTCCTTCTCTCTCTCTCTCTCTCTCTCCCTCCTTCCCCTCCCCTTTTTCCTGACGGCGGATGAAAAGAACAATTTTCGAGAGAAAGGCCCGTTTTGATTAAATCTGACATGCTGCTGATAACTCCATGCTAATGTGAAATAATTAACATAATAGCCATAATTAAAAGCACGCTAACAATGCCATAAATTTATCACACAATTTTACTAGCTTTCTGCCCTTAACTGCTCTCTCATCGTTAATTAAACGTGTTGCCTTTTGCAGAATGAATGTTTGTACATTTCCAGGACAAATATATCCAGTTTTGGAAACAGGACTCGCTCTTTTGGTTTTTGCTTCTTTTTCTGCTATTTCGTGAATTTGCTTTTTATTATTAATATTATTATCCTGGTTCTATGGAACCTTCTCTATCTATCATCTATATATGAATGAAAACGAGAGAGAGGTGTTGAAAGTGGTGTTTTGTTCCCTTTTGTTCTCAAACCTGCTTAGGGTTGGGGCCACACCAGGTTGTGGCTGCAGGGAGAGGTGGAGGTAGGAGCCTCGCTTGGATCAGGACGGCGCCTCCATCACCTCCTCTCCCAGCCCGCTCCGGCCTTGCAGGAAACCTGGGAAAGTGGCGACAAAAACACGGTCCAAGGGGGCTCACAAGAGGCGATTCCCCGCCGCCTCCACCGCACCAAATCCGGGCCACTTCCGACGCAGCCACCAAAGATTTCAGCCCAGAACAGAACGTCTGGTCCTTTCCTATTTCTACTCTCAATTTCCCCCGCAACTCCGATTGGTCGACACGCTTCTTTGGAAACAAATGGAAATATGTGTCCGTTTTATTTTAAAGTATCCCCCTCTTCTGTTTTCCTTGCCTTTATTTTTAAAAGCCCAGCAGGTACATTCTTCTTACAAACCCCACCAGCCACCCGATAATGCAGGTCAGGGATGTATATACCTAATTAAGGAAAGTAATTGGGTTAAGGAGAGGAAAGAGGACACCTTGGGTCCCTCCTTTCCCTTAAAAAGATTAGAGAGAGGATCTGAGTCCAGCGTTGCGATTCGCTCTAGCCCCCCCCCCCCTCCGCCACCTCCCGTCCCACCTGGTCTCCGGATTCATCTTCAACTCGCTTCCCCGGCCAGATACTCTCTCGCTTTGGTCGCATTAGAAGCGAAGGGGACGGGAATTAATTTCTCCTCTCCATCATAAGTTGCTCCTCTCTCTTCTCCACCCCCCACCCCACCCGCAACCTCGGCTCCCGGCTTTGATGCTGCTTATGTCTCTATCTGACTCCTTATCGATCTAGGCTGTACAGTTTCCTTGCCTCTCGTTGCTAAATCTTTTGTGTGCGTATATATCACATGCACACAACCTCTTCTACTTCTGGTAGCTCAAGTAAGGTCAACAGCTCTTCTTCACCCAACCACAATATATATGGTAGATAGATAGATAGATAGATAGATAGATAGATAGATAGATAGATAGATATAGAGGGGCTGGGGCAGCCACCCTAAACTCTTCCAAATTGGGTGCCTCTCAGTACCCTCCCCACACACCTCCTGTGAAAGTTTGCTTATTATTATAAAAGGCTTTCTCTCTCCCCCCCCCCGCCACTCCCTCCCTGGCTCTCGCCCCCTCCTGCCCGCCCGACATCCCAGCTCAGCTTAGCGCTGATGATTGAAGACGTGTGGGTTTTAAGAGCAAACTTCAATTAGGCTTAAAACAGGATTTACTTAACACCCGAGCACTGTCAGATGGACTGGCCCGTTGCAGAGGCGCTTTCTCGACGGTGACCTTCCTTTTTCTCGCCTCCCCTCCCCACACACCTCAACCCACCCCCACCCACCATATCACCCATTTCCACCCTTATTGGAGTAGCGGGGGTGGGGTGATGTTTTAGGGTTTTGCTTTCTAAAGCAATGCTTTTCATTTTCCCCCATTTATTTTATTTTATTGTATTGTCATGCTGGACAAGGAGGGCAAGACAGCCCCCAACGTGGCCACCATATTCAGAGTGACCCCTAGTCCGGATGACAAATCCTTTCCACTCCGCCTCCCCCCCCCCCCCCCGCAAACCCCACAGTCATTTGATGGAAATGAATGGCAAAAGGAGATTGAGACGACAGCGGCCAGCCTTCCCGCTCAGAGCTCCCTTCAACGCCAAAGGGAGACCCAAACTTTCTGTCCAAAAGGGGGGGTTTATCTTTTCTTTTCTTCCCTCCCCCGCTCCTTCTCCTCCTCTCTTTTCCTGCGCCTTCTCTCTCTCCCCCCCCCCCCCCGCATCAGATGGTAACACTGATTGAACAAGAGATTAGCACAATAGATCTCTAATCGAGGGGAAACGTTTCTTTTCACGCTAAGCACCGTAATTAATGGTATGAATCAATTAATTTGACTTTTATTGTGTCGAAAGGGGGAAAAGCGCAACAAATGAAAGCGAGGCTTTTAGCGCGGGTCAGGGCGCATTTTGTTTTGTTCCAGTCTCCCTCCCCGTTTACATTTCCCTGAGAGATTTCGGGGAGAGAGCATCTCTCTGCCGGAGATCCCCAGCTCAGAGAGCTCATCCAGACTCTGGGCAGAGCTCAGCCAAAGGGACAACTTTTATTTTAAAGACCCCAGGAAGAAGAAGGAGGAGGACGAGGAGATCCTACTTAGGAGCTCATTATTCCTTTCTTTAAAAGGAATCCTGTTGTGTGGATCGCAGATGGTATAAAATAAATGGGCTAACTCCAATTCCTCGCAGAAAAAAAGGGAGAGTTTATGGACCGGACTGACAACATTAAAACTGTGATCATTTGAAGGAAATTAAAAAAAAAAAAAACACAAAAACGGAAATTAATAGAAACGACTGTCATCCTCACCAAAAGAAAAGGGGTATGCGGAATTGGGCGAAGCACGGCGGATTTTCACGCGCACCCGCCCCCCTTACGGATTTCCCCCAAGCAAGCATCTCATTACCTCGCCGCCCTGATCAGCACCTCAGCGAAAAGATAACATTTCTCCACTGTTTTTGATCGATACTTAGAAATACACCAACGTCCAGTCCTTTTCCCCACCGCGACCCAGAGTGCAAGTTCGTACTTGAGTTCTCTTTATTAAAAAGAAGAAGTAAAAGCGCGTGATGAGGGCTTGTGGGGTGGCTGCTGGCTTATTTCAGAGGAGTTTCTTTTAAATCTTGTCCTTTACAGAAATTGGGGGGGGGAGCGATTTGCAAGGGGGGGGAAACCAAAAATAATAAAAAAATAAAATAAACCCAGACGCAAAGAAGGACCCTGAAGCATAGCTGTCAACTTTCCCCTTTTCTTGCGAGGAATCCTATTCGGAATAAGGGAATTTCCCTTTTTAAAAAAGGGAAACGTTGACAGCTATGCCCTGCAGCTCGGCTTCTTTTTACCTTCGTGTTCATTTAGCAGATCAAGTTACGCTGAAAGAGAGAGAGAGAGAGAGAGAGAGAGAGAGAGAGAGAGAGAGAGAGAGAGAGAGAGGGAGACCCCTTTTAGGCGGCCGAAAATCAGCCCCACCTCCCCGCGAGCCAAGGGCTCAGCAGTTTCGAAAACTTCGGATTGCCCCAGTTTCCCGAATAGGTGAAACAGCGAACGCCTATCCCCTCTCGTGTGAACAAACAATTCAGAGGCAACATACACACCGAAAATTAGATTTACTCCTATGGCTTCCCCCCTCCCCGGTTTCTTTGGGTTTGTTGGAGGAGGGAGGACGGAATAAATCAATCATGTATTTTCCCAGTGCCACGCGTGTAATATTCGCCCCTCGATCTTTTTATCCCCCAGTTTAGTTCCCCAGTGCGACACCCTCACCTTAGCAGCTTCCCCGTGTCCTTACAAAGACTGACCCACATTTTATAGGCTAACCTGGATGACAGATACTGCGCTGGAAGAAATAACGCCACTGAGTTATATAAACCATATATATATAATGGGTATATATATATATGGGGCGGAAATCGTTTGGTTTGTCTGCAAAATAATATTCATATACATTTTGTATATATTCATATACAATATGTATATAGCTATAACTATATAGCTATAGTCAAAACAAAAGTATCTGAAGAAGTGTGCATGCACACGAAAGCTCATACCAAGAACTAACTTAGCTGGTCTTTAAGGTGCTATCTATCTATCTATCATCTATCTATCTCTATGTATCTAAATTAAATTTGTGTCTGTATATCGCCTTCTGGTTTATTTGGAACTGTTTGAAGGCTGTCCTTTCCCCCATCATCCAATTCCCCTTTTTTGTGACGGTTGTTGGTGTTTGTTATCCACATCGCCTCCCAAATCACAGGTGATTATTGCAACAATACACAGGATGAACAAACACAAAACAAAGCCACCCACGGAGCGGGCTGTTTCCTACCTAAACCCGAAGTTATTGCTCTCCATTGACATCGCTGACACAAGAAAAGGAAATAGGAATTTGCAACAAACTTTGACGACTCCCTCCTCTCTCCCCCCCCCCCAGCTTCTCTGCTTCCTTCGGAGAAACACCACCTAGATCGGAGCTGATTGGAGCTTTTTCATTCGCACACAGCTTCCCCCCCCCGCCTACCCCATTTCCTACTTTTGCATATGCTAAAGTGCCATCCTTTCTACTTCGTTAGCACCTCGCAAAATAATACCTGTCACAACAAAGACACCAGCTAAAGATTTTTCTTTCGTGGTGCGGGTTTTTGTTTTTGTTTCTCTGTTTGTTGTTGTTTTTATTTTACTGTACGTCTTTTTTTGTTTTATTCCTTCTCTGCAACTGACCTAATAGATTAATCAATAGCTATTTTCTTATCTTCGGCTCCCAGCAGATGCTGCCGTTGTTTGGGAAGCTGGGGGAGGAAGGGAAGGAAAAACAAAAACAATGGTGGAGTGTGATTTTCACAGACCAAAAGTAGTTCTGGTGGTGGCTGTTGGTGTGTGTGTGTGTGTGTGCGCGCGCGCGCGCGCGTGTTCTCAAAATAACTTAAAATAAATTAATAAACCAGTGGCTGGTCCTTGGTCCTGGCGATGATCCCTTCAGAATTTGATCCCGGCCCGTTTAGCACAGCTGGAGACTCCTCCCCCTCCTTTTATTTTATATTATCTTATTTACTTTGTCAGAAAAAGCATGGACTTTTTAAAAAGAGCAACTCCTCCGCCTTTCGCAAAATTTCAGCCTTTTGATTTTTTATTCTATTGACAGATGCGTAGATGGAATAATTTTAGCGCTCCTTTCGTTCCCAACAGAAGAAAGTTGCCGGACGAGATTGTTAAAATGAAGGCAGAGTGAAGAGGGGGCTTGTGAGGGTCTCTGTGTGTTTTTCACGTGGCAAAGGTGCTTTCTCTCTCTCTCTCTCTCTCTCTCTCTCTCTCTCTCTCTCTCTCTTTCTTTCTTTCTTTCTCTCTCTCTCTCTCCTCACCCCGCCACCCCCAGAGCCTCCCTGAAGGGGCTGCACTGATCAAGAGGGCGCGAGAGCCGCTGTTGTCCCTTTGTTGACAATTCCGCGCAACAACTTGAGTTTTGCCTGGCTTGCCAGCGGGGCTGCGCTGACGTCAGGGAACCACGTGGCCCCGCCTCCTAGTATATCTTGCACGGGGAAAGTAATCTATCAGGCGAGCCTTTTTCAAAAGGGACTTTCAAAGTGGCCAACGAGTTCCTCCTCACGCCCGTCGCTTCCCCCGCCCTCCTTCCTTCCTTCCTTCCTTCCTTCCTTCCCTCTCTCTCTCTCTCTTGGCTGCAAAGACACCACCTCCCCCCCCCCCGCAACACCACCAGCCTAAACCTTTAGAGGGAGGGGGCAAGAAAAGAAGGAGGGAGAGGGCAGGAAAGAGAGAGGGAGAAAGATCCTAAAAAGAGGAGAGGAAAGGAGGTGTCTATTGAGAAGTAGGGGGGTTATAGTCAAAGCCTGGAGCCGCGTCTGGAGCTTCCCAGCCCCGCGATGGGGAGAGCGGCTGGACAGGGATCTAACCTGCAGCGCCGGCGGCACTTCCGATGACTTGCGAGCAGCAGCAGCAGCAGCAGATCGCGCGATCCCTTCGGCCGGGGACAGCCTCGCCGCCCGGGCGCTCCGATGCGCGCTCTCCCGCCGCCTGCGGAGACGATTCCCCGACGAGGAAGAACCCCTGAAGTGATCCCAGCCCGGAAGAGGAGCCAGGCGAGGAGTTGGAGCGGAGAGCAGCTTCAGCCGCCTTCCTCCTCCCCCTCCCACCCGACGCCCCCCCTCCCCACCCTCCTCGCCTCCTCCTCTTCCTCGCCGCCGCCCCGTCGCTGCTGCCGTCGCTGTCCTTTACGGAGGGGCTGGCGGGGGAGTCCCTCGCCGTCGCCGACGCCGCTACCAGCGCTATCCTGATCCTTGATCGGAGAGAAAGAGGGAGACCCGGCTGAGAGATCGCTCCGAGAGGACTTGGAGCTGTTCCCAGATGCCTGCCCGGGGAGAAGAAGGCGCCGAGGCCGGCAGCTAGAGGAGGAGGAAGAAGAGGAGGAGGAAGAAGGAGGGGGGAGGAGCAGGAGGGAGGGGGGAGCCTCTTCCTCTGCCAGCTCCGCTACCTGTTGGAGACGGATCTTCGAAGGAGGGGGACTGGATTGGCTCCCGGGCGCCTGGCTGGCCCCCACCCTTCTTCGTTTTGTTTTGCTTTTTTTAAAAAAAGATTAGTAGTAGTATTACCCGCGATATTATTATTATTAATCCCCGCTCTCCGTCTCCCGCCACCCTCCCGCCAGCGGTGATGACCCTGTCCGGCAGCCTGAGCTCCAGCGACATGTCCGGCCAGGCGGTGCTGACGGCCGAAGATGTGGACATCGACGTGGTGGGCGAGGGAGACGACGGCCTGGAGGAGAGAGGCTGCGGCGGCGGCGGCGGAGGGGCCAGCGACGGCGAGGCCGGCTTCAGCCCCAGCGCACTGGCCGCGTCGTCGGGCTTGCCAGTCCAGCTGGCCCTCGACGAGGCGGCCGCTGCAGAGCTGCTGCTGGCCAAAGAAGCAGCGGAGACGACGACCACCAGCGGCAGCAGCAACGGCGGCAGCCCCGTCGAGGAGAAGCTGGCCGGCGAGGAGGGAGCGCCGTCGGGGGGAGTGTCGTCGGGGGCCGCCGCGGCCGCTGCTGCTGCCTCCAGCGGCGGCAAGCCCAAGAGCAGCTTAGTGAAGCCTCCGTACTCGTACATCGCCCTCATCACCATGGCCATCCTGCAGAGCCCGCAGAAGAAGCTGACGCTGAGCGGCATCTGCGAGTTCATCAGCAACCGCTTCCCCTACTACCGGGAGAAGTTCCCCGCCTGGCAGAACTCCATCCGACACAACCTGTCGCTCAACGACTGCTTCGTCAAGATCCCCCGCGAGCCGGGCAACCCGGGCAAGGGCAACTACTGGACGCTGGACCCGCAGTCCGAGGACATGTTCGACAACGGCTCCTTCCTGCGCCGGAGGAAGCGCTTCAAGCGCCACCAGCAGGAGCAGCTGCGCGAACAGACGGCGCTCATGATGCACAGCTTCGGCGCCTACAGCCTGGCCGCCGCCGCCGCCTCGGCCGCCGCCGCCGGGCCCTACGGCAGAGCCTACGGCCTGCCCCACGGCGCCTACCCGCACCCGGCCGCCGCCCTCCAGTACCCCTACATCCCCCCCGTCGGGCCCATGCTGCCTCCCGCCGTGCCGCTGCTGCCGTCCAGCGAGCTCAGCCGGAAAGCCTTCAACTCCCAGCTCAGCCCCAGCCTGCAGATCCAGCTCAGCGGACTCAGCGCCGCCGGATCCGCAGCCGCCGCCGCAGCCGCTGCAGCCGCCGCCGCAGCAGCAGCCGCCTCGTCGGGGGTGAAAGCCGAGCCCAGCAGTCGGCCGTCGTTCAGCATCGAGAACATCATCGGCTGCGTCGGCGGGCCGGCCGCTACGTCGTCGGCCGCCAGCGCGCAGACTTTCCTGCGGCCGCCGGTCACCGTCCAGTCGGGCCTCCTGGCGCACCAGCCGCTCTCGCTGGCGCGGAGCACGGCGGCCATCGCGCCCATCCTCAGCGTGCCCACGAACATTATCTCGGGACAGTTCTTGCAGCCCGCCGCCTCTGCCGCGCCTGTGCAGGCCAAGTGGCCGGCGCAGTAGGCTCGACGGGGGCCCCGCGGGATGCTTCCCCTCTCGCGCTCCTGCTCTTAGGGCGGCTCTTGGGGTTTTTTATAATAAGAAACGGTCTAAAGATTTTCTACCCGACGTCTCCGGAGAGAGCAGAGACTCCGAAGAAGAACCGAACGCGGCAAAGTCCACGGACTTCTTGGGACTCCAGTCGCTGGTTCCTGGACGGCGCCCTCTTGGAGGCCGAACCGTTGCACGGACGCTTCTCCAGAGCTTAAAAACTCTCGCGCTCCTGCTCACACGTACAAAAAGGAATGCTGTGTCTGTCTGTGCAGGTAAAAAAAAAAAAAAGCCTAACGCTCAAAAACCCCACGGCAAAGTATTTGTACATATTTGTATTCGGGCGAAAGTGGGAGGCAAAAGACTGTCTTCCCTTTTGCGGTTTTTATTTTTTTAAAATGAGCCACATTTGGGGGGGAAATAAAGGAAACACACACGCGCAAGCAAGGGATTGGGAGCCCCGAACTTTCACTTTTGTTGAAGGTTCTTATTCTCCTCGGTCGTTTCCTCGGTCGGCAGGGGAAAAATAAGCCCGAACACGCACCTGAATAATGAGGGGAGGCATTTTGATTTTGGATGGGAGAAAAAGAAAAGAACAAAAAGAAATCGAGCAAAAAATGAAATAGGGGAATTCCCCTATCGTTCTATTATAGAAGTCTGTTTATATATGAATGAATATATGTATTCTAAATGTTATCCCTTCGTGTTGTACACAGCTTTGTAAATAAATTTTTAAAACGGTGCTTTTGGTTGTTGACTTCCTACTGATGGGAGCGTGTGAAATCACTCGAGGCAGAGGGGATGCCGTGGAAAAACAATTTCGCGGCTTCAGGTAGGAAGTCGAGGCCCTCAGGTGGGAGAAGATTCAGTTTAAATCGCTGGGATTCGCTTCCCCGCAAAGGTGGGCATTCCGATGCCTTAAAACGGAATAGGCAAAGGGTAGCTATCACAGATTCCACGAAAAATATCGCCCTTAACATTTTTTTAAATAATGATGATGATGATGATGATGATGATGATGATGATGGAAAACATATAAAGACAACTTCCCATTTAAATACCTGCAAAATTACGCAGCGCGAGTTTTAATTTCGCAAAGGATCTTATTTACAGATTTTAAGGTCTCAGGTTACTGAAAATGCCTTCGTTAATAAAGCAAGCTGGACCAGGGTTGTTCGCTGAGGCCAAATTGTTTCTCCGTGGTGGTGGTAAAAGGACAACACCCCCCTCCCCCCACAAAGCTATAGGAGAGGAAATCGAATTAAATGCGGAATCAGCATTAACAAAAAATAAATTAAGTTTTCCATTCTCATCCAATAACCGGATAACTTTAATTCTCCGCCAAGTTTCCTTTTTCTTACCCAAATAATGCATTTCCTCCCGCTTTTACAGCAGAGGAAAAGGCGCCAGGCTTCTCACCTGCTCGACTCTGAAGGTGTGGGTCGCTTTGTGCGATGTCTGGGAATACTGGGGTTTAACTCCAGGTTTTCGAACTGAAGGCTTGGAACGGTTTTTGATTTTTTTTTCCCCTTCCTGAAATAGAAACAAAGGTGTAGGACACAACCCAGAATCTGGCATCAAAGGGCACTCACCTTTGTGAATGAAAGCTCCTCTTTTAACAAGCAGCTACGCGGTGAGGTTGCGGCGCCATGGAAAAAAGAAGGTGTGCGTTACAAACCGATCATCGACGAAAAAAAAAAATGTCTTGAAGCAGGAAATCGTGCCTTTTTGCTATGTCCGATCGGGTAAAGACGTCTCTATAGCTATTCCTATATATCAGTAGCCTTGTAGATAGAGATCTGTGGCTAGAGAAATGGGGATATTTGGGATCATATTTTAAGTCACGGAAGGGCCTGGCGAGGAGGTGGAGAGGGGAGCCATTTGACTCAATGGGCGCCTTTCTCCTTGACTTTCTGAGAATGTAGATCCCACCCTATGGCGTGATATAACCATTTTGGAGCGAATTTGTTTGCATTCTGAAAGAAAGGAGACAACCGAAAGCTTCAAAGGGTAGGAAATATGGGTATGGCGCGCGCGCGGGTATATATCTGATATCTCTATCTATCTATGTATTATATATATATATATATACATGGCAGTGGAAGTGCAAATGACCCCTCTCTCTTTGGAACAAAACATGCGCTTTGTCAGTTGAGGGAAGGCAAGGATTTCGTTCTGCTCTGTCCCTGGTCAGGAACGGGCCTTGCTCAGTTTCCTTTAGCGCAGGCAAGAGGCCGGATACTCGCCTGGATGCGCCTTTAAGGAGGGCCGCTGTCCTTGCCTGGTGCACAATTTGTTTTCCAGATAAACCATAAATATTATTCCACCCTAAGTAAACATTTAGACCTCGGGATATGTGGACGAAAATAAAGTAAGCTGCCTGGTGACGGGGGGGCGGCGGGAGGAGGCGGAGAGCGAGTGCTTGAACTTTATAAATAAGGACCTGCTAATCATTTGACACTCCGAGGCAAACAAGCAGCTCATCCAAGCGGGCGATTAGGTATCAGCCGCTTTTTCAAGCAGGTCCCTACATGGAAGCACCGGGTGTGTGTGTGTGTGTGTGTGTGTGTGTGTGTGTCCCCCCGTGGGGCCGCCGTGGCCTCCCATTTTCGTTCCCTTCTGCCCCCCCTTACCAAAATATCTCTCTCTCTCTCTCTCTCTCTCTCTCTCTCTCTCTCTCTCTTTCTCTCTCTCTCTCTCTCTCTTTTTTCCCTTTTAAAAAATCTCTCTGCTTGTCTCTCTCTCTCGCTTTTCTTTTTATTTATTTTTTCTTCCAAGGCCAGAGAAACGGATTTAACTTGCTCGGTGCGCTGCTGCCTCTCCTCCTGCTGCCGCTATAAAAGTCACAAGTTGTTTCACAGTTGTGTCTGGCTAATCGGTTTTTACACAAACAGCAAATGGTCCGTGGGTTGTGCAAAACCCCGGTCTATATTTAGCTGATACCCCTGGGAAAAGAGGAAGGGGGCTCTTCTTGAATTCACGGGCCGGCTCGCCGTTGCTGCTGAGCCAGGCCTTCGCCATGACATTGGATAACAGAGGGCTCATTCCAGCCCTGATCCTTTGTTACTTATAAAATTACTCCCTTCATATTTCCGCGCATAGCTCCAATACCTCGCGGCCCTTGCGGAGGGCAGGGAGTGTGTGTGCGTGCGTGCGTGTGTGTGTGTGTGTGTTGAGGGTCACCAGAAGCCTTTTGGTTTAAAGTAGAATAAGGTCCACGCAATACACCCAAAGGCGTCCCCGGGCATCATCTAGAGGTAGAAGAGAAGGAGGGAGGGCAAGGGAAAGAGAGCCGTCAACTTTCTGCCCAATTGGCTCCGCTTGACAGAAAGGAAAGGGGGGGGAGAGAAAAACATCGAGACTTTTCTCTTTTCTGCTTGGACTTTTTTTTTTTTTTTGTCTCGTAGCGTGCAAGAGAATATATAGGGCATGATAATCTGGAAGGACATTGCTGCTTGGGTACCAGGCACCAAGGTGTAGAGTTAGGGGAATTTCCAGTTTCAACAGGAATTATAGTATTCTCTCTGTTTTTCTCCTTCTGCGTGTATCAGAGCACCTCCTTGATCCGAGCAGGAAGGATCGGGGATCCAGATCGAGGCGCTTCTCCTTCTTAAGGGGATCCCCGCTCTCTGACCAGCTCAGAGGTGGATCCTTTGACTTAAACTGAATCCTTCTCCACGGAGTTAGGTTGTGTCCAAGCTGCTGGGAATCGTTAAGAGCTAGGCATTTGCATTCGCAAACCTAAAACCCCCCAATGGCTGGTGCCTGTGCTGAAAGCCACAGGAAAGCGCATTTGCAATTATTAGTGTTGGGCATAAGGAGCGGTGGGGTGTGTGGGTGTGTGTGGGTGTGGGTGGGTGTGGGTGGGTGTGTGGGTGTGTGGGTGTGTGTGTGTGTGAGAGAGAGAGAGAGAGAGAGAGAGAGAGAGAGAGATGGAAGGAAGGGAAGAGGGCGGCCATTGATGTCAACGCCAGGAATCCGGGGAGAAAAAGTCCGAAGAAGAGGCAGGCAGGTGAAGCTGGACTCTGGAAGGATGACAGCCTTGTAGTGGCAGAGTGACGCCTCTAGGGGGCTTTTGCCGTGCTCAGAGTTCTCCCGCTCTCTTGGATCGTTGCCTTCCAGCCTCCAGGCCCATTGAATGAAAACTGGGACAGAAAGAGACATGCCTCATTTTATCCTTGAATCTTGGGTTGGGGCGTCGTCATATCATGGCAAGAGGAGGAAGAGAACTTTTCATTTTAGGGGCTAAACTAGGGGAGAATCCCAGGGAAAGCCACGAGAAGATGACTATCGTTGTGATCATTCAAAGACGGTCATCCTTACGCGGCTTAACTGGGGAGATGTGCAAGACACGGGAGGAGGCGGATATAGTGGGGCAGATGCTCGGATATATAGGCAGGCGAGAGAAAGGCGGGAGGGGAATTCTGGGGAACAGATAATAGATCTCGAATGCTAGGCATTGATTTCGCAGAATATTTGCCCGTTTGCCTTCTGACCCTTCTGAAGCGTCAGTCAATGTCAATAAGGACGTCATATTTTTCAGAATAGACACAGTCCCTGGGTGTTTGTGTTTCATCTGGTTTGAATTGGGGAAGGAATGTTAGGTGAGTAGATGCATCACGATGCACCCTCCCCCCCCCAAAAAAAAAGTGCTGTGAAAGAGTAGTAGTTACAACAAAAACAACCCAATTCGGCTCTTTTCGTTGGTTGCTGCAGTATAGTAAACGCGGGTGTAGGGGGCGATAGAGACAGTAGTATCTTGGTCACGATTCGGACCCCATTCCCAGGATTTGCCCGTTCCTTCCTGCCCAGAACTATGGCGGCAAAAGAGAAGGCAAATTCTTCCCCAATTCCAGCAGCGCCACCAGCCCCCTAAGAAAAGGCCAGCCCCCCTAACAAAAATCCTGGCTACGCCCATGCCACGATCCAAATGATCAGAATACCAGAATTTTTCATTTTCTTGTTCTTCCATTTTCTCTTCTCTGCCATCCTCCAGACACCCAACTGTTCAACTAAAACAAACGCCTGTTTTAACCAGACATGACACTCTGTCCTCTGGAGCATTTTCAAAGTAACAAGATAATGGGTGGTGTTCAACTAAGTCTTACTCAGATCAGACCAATTGAAATTTATGGACCTAACTTAGGCAGGTTCATTAATTTTAATGGGATTGCTCTGAGTAAGACTTAGTTGAACACTACCCTTTTAGTTGTTTATTATTATTATTATTATTTTGTTACGTATATCCCCCTTTTCCATTAAGAATCATCTTGCTAACAATAAAATCCAAACAGGTAATAAGTCAGCAACATCCCAATAACTCTCACAGGAAAGGCAGACACAGTTAAATAAAACAATTATAGCAAGGATGCAGATTAACCATAGAGCATTGAAGAAAAACACATCACTTCACTGGCAAAACATCTGTTTAAATAATATGGAGTTTACCTGTCGAAAAGTCGGGAGATTTCATCAGGAGAAGGGAATGCTTCAGGTAGCCTGTTCCCAAGCCATTTAGGGTTTTGTACATTATAGCGAATGGGGGGGGGGGAGGTTTGGCTGGGCCAACAATTGGTGATGGATTGTGTCTTAGTCATTTCTCCCTTATGGATTCTCCTGCGCTGAAGCTGAAAGACCTTACCTGGTGGCTCAGCAACTGAAGTAAAGAGACATTAGGATGAGGCTTCTTTGGAGGGCTTGTAATTTTTGGAAAGAGGCTACTGCTGCCCCACCTGTACAAACTTTGGGACAAATTGATGGGGAAAGCTATGGCATTTTTCATAGAGTCCATGCCACCCAAGAACCTCAGCTCTTAGTATGTACTGTATATGGAAAGCAAAATGTCATTGCTGCCCTACATCTCTAGGGTCAATCCCCGGGGGGCAGCTGGTGTGTGGAGGAACTTGTATATAGAGACTAATAGAGTTGTGTGTGTATGCATGTTGGGGGGGAATCAATACTAATAATAATTATTGCTAATAATAATTGGGACAGGGGGTGGCTTTATTATTCTCAGATTTATGCAGCTATTCCGTTAAAAAAACCAACATTAATTGTAATGAAACACACTATTCATAGAAGGAAGGCGCATTTAGCCACCTCTCTCAACTTTTCTGTGCAGTCTTCTCAATATGCAGCCTCATATTGAGTCAGGCTATTTTATTTATTTTTGTTTATTATATTTATATACCACCTTTTTCTTCCAAAGAACTCAAGGGGGTGTGACATGGTTCCCCCCTCCCATTTCATCCTCACAACCACCCTGTGAGGTAGGTTAGGCTAGGAGATGGTGACCAGCCCAAGATCACCCATTGAACTTCATGGCTGAGCAGGGATTTGAACCCTGGTTTCCCATGTCCTAGTCCAGCACTCTAACCATTACACTACACTGGCTCTGCTGGTCGATCTAGCTCAGCCTTCTGGGAAGGCAGGAAGGGGCCTTTCTCAGCCGTGCCTGGAGATGCCAGGGCTGAACCTCAGACCTTATTGTTCATGCAGAGCACATGCTGTCTACCACAGCAACAGCCAGCCTCTTCCCACTCTGTTAAGTTACATCTTTTGCTTGTATTGCCAGATATTAAAAGCCTGGCCTATACGATCTGCATAATCGAGTGAAAAAACCTTTCCTGGATTGTACCACTTTAGGCTGCAGGTGGAGGGATTTTATACCTGAATGTCTGAAAAACCAAAAGGGGTAGGAAAGGCTGCAAAAGGATCTTCCCCAAACTGGGTGAATTGCCAACTTAAGCTGGGTATAAGTGGATCATACTGGGGCAAAAAACCCTCATGAATTTCACATATATACATTGATAGTGTTTGAACTAGCTATGAACTAATCAGGAAAGAAACAATTTGGGTCATGGCTCTATGAAAAAGTACTTATGAAAAAGGCAAAGTCCATGCAAGGGATCTTTAGGGAAAATAAAACTCGCTGCTGATATTCTCTTGTGCAAATTGATGGCACATCCACATCTGGAACACTTTGTACAGAAGGCGACTGCAGTGCTGGAAAAGGTACAGAAAGGGAAGGCGAAATTATCAAGAGGCTTAGAGAAGCATTCAGTTTAAAGCAGTTATCTCCTATGCTAAATATGTTCAAAAATATATTTATATGTGCACCTGCAATATTGCAAGCCCCAATACTCAACCAATTTGAGCGGCTGCAGCAAAAAAAAACCCACTACAGAATATTAAGGTAGGTAAATCCTTGGGATAGGCTGAGCCAAGTGTCCTAATGGGGATACAAATCGCCACCCTCCTCAGATTAATCATTTGATGAATGGAAGTGGATCAGCTGCGTTTGTGTGTGTGTGTGGGGGGGGTTATCTGCCTGTGTGCACATGCGTATGTGGAGTGACCACCCATTTTTAGCCACATCCACACATGGCAGGTGGCGGGTGGGTGGACCGGGGTAAATGCAGCACTTGGGTCAAAAATAGTTTATTACCCCTACTTTAGGACCTAAGAACATGCTTAAGAGCCTGATAGCCCTGTTTGTGAATGAAAGGGAGGTGGGGTTGGAGCAGAGAATCAGCAGAGGAGTGCTTAACCCCATTCCCACCCACTGCTTTTCCATTCCAACTCCCCTTGCCTCTCTCCTCCCATTGGATTTCATATGTGTTTGACTTCACAACTGACTTCTCCAACAAGGGGAATAATAATACTCGCCATCCTTACAGGACAGTTTTAGCCACTACTGAAGTAAAGGGTATCATAGTGCTTTGAACTATGGTTGTTTAGCTGCAGCTTTGGAGGTGTGGGTGCAGCAAGGGCTTGAATGGAAGACTGCATTCCAACCTTATCCACACCCGTTTGCTTTCCATTGTAGAAGTCCATGATAGGTGGTAAGCTCCTGCAGGGGGTAGGGCACAGAGACTCCCAACTGAGCTTTCAAGGGTGGGGCAGCAATAATTTTGGGTCCCCTTGATCCAAAGCCCCATTGATCCTTGGGTGCCTGAGCTACGCCAACCTCTTTTACTTAGGGCACACTTTTGCACACTTTCCCCCCAGTATCAGCATGGTCAGCTGTATCAGCCACAAACCACGAGGTGATATACATGGAATGTGCTCCCCCCCTTCAGAACTATTGTTTTTCTTCATGTGCAAATGTTTCCCTCTATTGATTACATTGAAAGCTGCCTTATATTATAGAATGAGGATTGCCTAGTCCAACCCCCCTGAAATGCAGGAATATGCAGCTGTCCCATACAAGGATTGAACCTGCAACCCTGGCATTATGAGTACCACGCTCTAAACAACTGAGCTATCCAACCAGGTCAGACTATTTGCTATCTAGCCCAACATTCACACTCTGGCTCTGAAGTACAACTCCCTTCCACCCAGCTCAGGTGATGGGAATTATGGTCCAAAACAGATGGAGTGCCCCAAGTTGGTGGAAACCTGGTCAACTCTGACTGGCAGGCAAGTGGCCTTTCCCTTCCTGATCCTTTTAACTGGAAGTACCAGGTATTAAAGGGATGTGGGTGGCGCTGTGGTCTAAACCACAGAGCCTGTTGGGCTTGTTGATCAGAAGGTCGGCGGTTCGAATCCCCGCGACAGGGTGAGCTCCCGTTGCTCGGTCCCTGCTCCTGCCACCCTAGCAGTTTGAAAGCACGTCAAAGTGCAAGTAGATAAATAGGTACCGCTCCGGCGGGAAGGCAAACGGTTTTCTGTGTGCTGCTCTGGTTTTGCCAGAAGCAGCCTAGTCATGCTGGTCACATGACCCAAAAAAACTGTCTGTGGACAAACGTCGGCTCCCTTGGCCACTAAAGCAAGATGAGCGCCGCAACCCCAGAGTCGTTCACGACTGGACTTAACTGTCAGGGGTCCTTTACCTTTACCTTACCAGATATTAAACCTGTTTGGAAAGTTTATGCTCTATCCACTGCATTGGGGTCCCCTTCCCTCAATTAATTGGTTGATGACTAACGAAGTGAGCCATGGTGGGAAAGTGGTTAGAACATCACAGACTAGCACCTGGGAGACCAGGGTTTGAATCCCTGCACAGCCATGAAGCTCATTGGGTGCCAGTTGCTGCCTCTACCTCACAGGGTTGCTGTGTGGGGATTAAATGAGAAGAGGGGCTGGGGAACCAAAGAATCATAAAATCATAGAATTGTAGAGTTGGAAGGGACCCCAACCCCTTGCAATGCAGGAATCTCAGGTAAGGCATTCAGATGACCATTCAACAGATAACCATCCAGCCTCTGCTTAAAAACCTCCAAGGAAGCAGTCCACAACCTCCCGAGGGAGATTGTTCCATTCTTACTGTCAGAAAGTTTTCCCGTGCTCCACTTTGAGCGCCCTGGAGAAAAGTTGGGATATGAATGCAGTAAGCTCGCAATCCTATGCACGCCTAGGATAGAGACCCACCGAGTTCAACTGACCTCGCTCCCTAAGAAGCGAGTGTAGCAGGGGTTGCAGTCTGGAACCCTTCGCCTTGATGCGTCGACTGCAGCCGCAATCCTACTCCACGTTTCTTCCTGGGAGCGAGGCCCCATGAAACGCAGTGGGCCTTGCTTCCGAGTAGGACTGCGCTGCAAGTCAGAGAGGTGGCAGGAAACGCGGAGGAGAGGGACTTCCCCTAGCCTTCCCTGCCCCTAATTCATTCTCATTTAACAGCAGGGAAACCCTGCCGCTGCACATCCCCTTATCAAAGGCAGAGAGCAGCTCCTTCTGGGAGCTGGCCGTGATTTGCTCCGTCCCAGGCTGCAAAGCTGCGACGGCGCTTGGTTCCAGCGCCCGCAGCAGGAGAGGAGGGCTGCCTGGAGAGCTCCGCTAGCCAAGGCTCGCCGGCCGTCGAGAGCCTCTTTCCGTGACGCTTCTGCCGTGACTTTGACAGCTCTGCTGAGATCAGTGGTTGGGAAAGGCGTTAAGGACGCGCGGAAGGACGCTGGACGGGTCCAGTCTGATCCGGGAGGAGGTGGGAAGGCTGGGTATGCATGAGATTCTTAATCTCAGAGTCATGGGTTCGAGTCCCACCTTGCGCAAAAGATTCCTGCGGGGCAGGGGGTTCGACAAGATGACCCTTGTGCCCCCTTCCAGGCTGTACAAGTCTATGAATCAATACCCTCACGTTAACCCTTGGCGAGCTGGACGGTTCTGTGGACCCGTTCCTTTCCCTGGCCTGCCGCCCAGGGCAATGATGAAGACCTTGGATGAAACGATCCGTAAGAAACCAGAAAGCCAGAAAAAAACACCAAGATCTTTTCTGAGCTGCGGGGAGAAGAGAAATCGGTAGCATTTTTAATTCTTCCATGAATTAGAAAGGAGTTGTCTATGGGCTGAGGGGTGCAAAAGAATGAAATTGGAAATCCAAACGGGTGATGGTGGTGGCTTTTTAAAGCAGCGCTCATATGTGCCTTACTTTCAGTTGCAAGAGCCCCAGCTTGACCTTCCTCTAGGTGAGCTTATTACAGTATTAGACCTTCTGGCGGACTGAAAGGAGGACTTGGCGCCCCCTAAGGCTTTTCTTGGGAAGGAAGCACCGCGTCGGTGTAAAAGGGGCTTCCTCCCAATGAAATGCGTGCTTAATTTAGGGGTTGAGGCACATAGAAAGCAATCGATGGTGAATAGCTACCAAAAGGATCAGCAGGGTTAGCCAACCGGTTGACAGGCAATGGTGGACTCCAACTCCAACTCCCATCAAGTACAGCCAATGGTCAAGATTGATGGGGGCTGTGGTCTAGCGACGCTGGAGGGCACTACAGTTACTTACTCAGTGTCTTTAGTTTCTCAGCCAACTTTTCTCCCTTCCTTCAAAGGTTTGTTCAAAGGCAACAGTCCAGAAATGGTGCGACAGGTCTTGACCCTGTGACCCACACATTCATTTGTTTTCGATGGGATTTTATCACAACTAACTTTGCTGAATTTTAAGACATGCTAAAATAAAAAAAGAATCTCCAAATTAGACTTGATAATGTATTAAAAAAATAATTTGCAAACTCTTTTATCAAGAAGGGCTGGGGCAGGTAAAACTACGATAAACTCATCACATTGATAGCTCAGTCCTATGTCTACTTAGAAACAGGTCCCACTGAGTTCAGTTTCAAACATGCTTACTAAGAAGTAAGACTGCAATCCTAACCATGTCTACTAAGAAGTACCATTGAATTCAATGAGACTTATTCCCATCTAACTGGGGTTAGGATTGATTGAACATAATGGAACTTGCCTCTCAGTACACATGCACAGGATTCTATTCTATGAGGACACAAAAATACTACTTTGACTGTATCTGTGAGATGTATTTGATATCTATGTATGTATGATTTAAATATACTGCTAAATTCTCTTTGGCCAAATATACGTCGCTCAAATAGGAAAATCTGACATTGTCTAAGAAAGAAGGAGTTCACACATGTAGAGTTCATCACTGAAAGACTGTAGGCTCTCCCAGGCTGCCCTCCATGTCCTGCAGCCTGAGTCTCAACAACCTGGCTACAGGCACCTGCTCTCCTTGGTTCTGAAGAAACAACCACTTGTGTGGATTTAGGATGTACCCCTCTACATCTACAGAAATGCATTGATAATGGAGAGAGAAACAAATCTCTTGCTAGCCTCACCTGTATGAAAGTTTTTACAGTGTTTTATTTTACTACATTGATATCCCACCTTATCTCCAAGGAGCTCAAGGTGATGGCATACTTCTCCTCATCTTATTCCCACAGCAATCCTGTTAGGTAGGTTAGGCTGAGAGAGTGCATGACTGACCCAAGGCCTCCCAGGTCCTAGTCCAACACTCTTACCACTATACTACAGTAGTGGTTTGCGGCTAACTGCCACCTAAATGGGAGGGTGAATGATCTTGGTGGTAAGATCTTAAAACCAGAAAATGTGTGTGTGTGTGTGTGTGTGTAACATTTTGGCACCTTTGCAACAAGAATAGAAGTTAATTCAGTGTTAACTGAAAGAAGTTTCCTTTTGCTTCTGGTGTGTCCCCCGCCCCCTTTCAGGGGGTAGAAGGGATTTAATTGAACTTTTAAGTTCAATTACATCTCCTTTCCCTGTCTCAATCAAATGTGTGTGTGTCACCTCTTTAATTTTCAAATTGCAGAATCAATCGAGTTTACTCAAGCTGTTTAAATATCAGAACTGAACGTGAGGGAGGGAGGCTTTACCTTACTGGCTTATTATTATTTTTTAAAAATAATAATTCTGATATAGCATAGGCTGGATTAGCATGGATATTGCATTTTCAAGGACCCTGCCACTATTAAATAGACTGTTAAGTGCATTTTATGGTTGGTGAGGCCATTCCCCTTTCTATCTGGAGAGACGTGCTAAGTTCATGCCTACCTGCTACATTACACACTCGTTGACTAAAATACTTCCTGTGGATGTAATACCAATGCTCTGTATCTTTTAAGTACATAACGCTAACTGTTTTAGGACTAGTAAAACCGAACTTCATAAAAGTCCCTAGGATCAGTGTGATGAACATGTGTACACAGAACATGGACAATTGGGAGACATTGAGCAGTTCCATGGAGTAACAAATTCTGCATCCACCTCTGCATCCATCCATCAACAACATTTGACTGTATTAACAGAGTTTATATGCAAACATCATCTGCATCAATATGTACACCTTGACCCCAATATGTAGTCACCATCTGGTGGCTGCAGACTAATTCAGAGCTCACCATTTGGCTCACTTATTTTCAAAATAAGAATACCAGGCATTGATTCCACTAATTAAAATTGGATTTCAATGAGGAGGAATTTGAATTCTATTAATTTAAAATGTCTTATAAATGAAAACCAATCAAGCAATTTGTTAAAGACATGGCAGTTTATCTTTCTGTTTCTCTCCTTTTCTGTATTTAGCTGGCCTGATACTAGAAGGAGCTCTTAGACTAAAAGTGTGCAGGAGGTTGCTTAGGATACTTACTTTAATGATATTAACAAGAGACAATGCAAAGCACACATTTCCTCCTAGAGGTGAGCAGCATTGACTGTCTGCCATGCTTTCATCTAGTCTAATGGAAAGGCTGGTTTCTGAGTTTCAAGGCCTATTGTGTAAATTTAGGGAGAAAATTCTCAAGTTATAAAGCTCTTCTGCAATCCTAATCCCTAATCCCACTAAAATGGGAGTACATCCCACTGAATTCAATAGGATTTACTTCTAAGTAAACGTACTTAATATTGCACTGTTAGTTCTTTCTACTACAGGGGCGGGCTTGAAAAAACTGACAGCCAGGTTCAAAATAGTGGTAGATGGCAGGACCAACTGTCTGCCCCATTCCATGAGCAACACATGGGGACAACCTGCATATTATAGTACAAGTACAAATCTGATTCTGAATGACAGATCAGGGTGGGACTTGAATGCAACATTTTATACCTGGCCTGCATAACTTTCCAAGGATTTGATCAATAATTAATATTCTGCAGGCAAGGAACACTTAGGCTGAGAGGTAAGTGAGAGGTAGGTACAACACCTGCCATGGCACTGGCAGATTTTTAATTTTTCTTGCCAATCTACTACAAAGCAGATCCTGCTCCCATTCTATAAAATATCCTGATCCTAAGGTGCAGCCTGAAGGTTCATGACATAACAACTTAGGTGCAACTAAGCAGGTTTAGTGTCTGGATGGAGGGGGCTTCTTTTAAGCCAACATGGACGGATTTATTTATTTATTTGTGATAGTTGTACACTGCACAATAAAAAATGTCCTTTGGGTGTGTTAAGAGTAGGATAAAAAAACACCAAGCTAAAATAAAACAAACAGAAGCAAAATATTAAAACAGCAGAACAAAATGGGGGGGGGGGGGAGACCACAAATATGCAGATTCCCTTTCAGCCATGAAGTTCACTGGCTGAAACAGTCATTATTTTATTCATTTATCCATCACATTTATACTATGGTTCTCTTCACCCCCATTTTATCCTCACAACAACCTTGCCCATTACTTCTCTTAATGAGCCAAGCCTGGGGATTGAGAGCGTGTTGAAACCCTGCTTCTTCTGGAGACTTCCTTCCATCGCCTCCGCACTTTCAAAATCTAGACTGCAATCTTCTTGGGGAAGGGACCTGCCTTCTTTATACAGTGGTACCTCGGGTTACAGACACTTCAGGTTACAGACTCCACTAACCCAGAAATAGTACCTTGGGTTAAGAACTTTGCTTCAGGATGAGAACAGAAATCGTGCGGCGGTGGTGCGGTGGCAGCAGGAGGCCCCATTAGCTGAAGTGGTACCTCTGGTTAAGAACGGACCTCCAAAACGAATTAAGTTCTTAACCTGAGGTACCACTGTATATGTCCTTCCAGCATTGTATTTAAGCACCCACCTGGTAGCCAAAGGAGGCAAGGAATTGCCTGCAGGCAAGAGAACTGGGATGGTGGAGGAGGGACACAGCACTCTCCACCCAGCATGGAAAACCAAGCAGGCTGCCATAAGTGGGAACCCTTTCAGGCACAGGGCCTGCATGCACCCGAGGACCCATGTCCTAACCCTTTACCAGACATTTCCACCGTGGTAGTGCTCCTGTTGCAACCCACCTTGGACCAGGTTGCAATCAGTTGAAGATCAGGGCTTCACGCCAAGCACAGGTAAAGGTACTTTACTAGCCGTGCAGGGGTCCTTTACATTTTATGCCCAGCACAGAAACGAAGTGGGGCTGCCTGATATAGCGTGCTCCCTCTCGCTTCTGCTACCTATAAAAGTATTTTGCAGCCTAGCAACTTTTGCGGCCTGTGGTGCTACAAACGGCAGCCTTTGTTTAGAAAGTAGGCAGCGCAGCATCCCTCAGAATTCAAGCCTGCTTCTTCTCTGCCAACGGCGCTGCAACTTCTCTAGTAACAAACGCCCTATCAAGGAACTACCTAGAGCTGCAATTGCAAACCCACACGGTGTTCAAACTCGACCTCGTGCAGGGCTAAGGCTCGCCTGGCTCTGCTAGAGATCGCCCTAGTTCCTAGGCTACCATCCCAGTCGACGTGGCGCGCTTCCGAATGAGAGGCAACACTTCGACTGAGCCGAACGCTCCTATCCGGGGAAAGGGAAGGGACGGGACGGTAACGTCACGACGCGCGCGCGGCTGCCGCGTCAGGAGGACTTTCTGCGCATGTGCTTGACCAACGAAGGCGGGGATGAAAAGCAGGTCGGGCGCGCGCCTGCCTATTCAACTTCCTCTTCGCGCCTGTCAGTCTCGGTGAGTTCGAGAGTGTCCGAGGCAGGGGAGCCTCGCGCGGAAAGGAATGGACACGCCACGTGTTGGACTGGCGAGGAGGGGGGGGGGGGCTGAGCGAGGGAGAGAAAAAAGGCGGGCTTTTGCATCGGGAGCGCGCTCCTGAGCTGAGCCAGAGCCGGGAGCGCGGCGTCTCCCGGCTGGCAGAAACTGATTTGAGGGGCGGGCAGTTGTAGGAGGGTTGCAGGTGACGAGCGAAGCGGGCGGGACCCTCTATTGGAAACTCGAAAGGGGGGCTTTCTGAGCTGCGCCCGACTCGAGGGAGGGAAGGGAGAGGCTCGTCCTGGAAGGAGGCGTTGCTTCACCACCACCAACCACCGCCCCCATCCTTTTCCTTGGACAGGGTGTCACTCCAACGACTTTCTCTTCCCGGGGTTGTGTTTTGTTGGCCCTGTCAGCAAAAGGGGCGACCCTGGTTCTACTCAGCCCTCTCAGGTGATTTGCTTAGATGCTGCGCCTCGGCTGCTGCAGAACCCGTTTCGGCCCTGAGTTATGTGAAGTAGTCAGTTTTATTGAAACATGTTCTGGAGGCGTGTGCAAAGCTTCTTTCCCTTTCTCTGCTGAGCCATTGAGCATCCCTACCCTCGCGCGGGGGCAGGAGGTGGAGAGTGTTTTGGTAGGCAAGTGAGCTTTTGAAAAAGCGCCTGCCACAACGCTTCTGGGTCTGTTTTTTTTTGGGTGGGTGGGGGGGGGGAAATAACCTCTTGGGATAGCCCTTTCTCTACAGAACTGCAGAGCAACAGAGGTTTGCCCTATTTCCACGCAAGTGGCAATTTCACAGATTAGACATTGCAGGTCTGGTGTGTAATTTATGCTTAGTAATTCCATTGTCTATTTTTATTTTTATTGCTAAAACCTATCAAGGTAAAGGGACCCCTGACCATTAGGTCCAGTCGTGGCCGACTCTGGGGTTGCGGCGCTCATCTCGCTTTATTGGCCAAGGGAGCCGGCGTACACTTTCGGGTCATGTGGCCAGCATGACTAAGCCGCTTCTGGCGAACCAGAGCAGCACACGGAAATGCCGTTTACCTTCCCGCTGGAGCAGTACCTATTTATCTACTTGCACTTTGACGTGCTTTTGAACTGCTAGGTTGGCGGGAGCAGGGATCTATACACACCTGCAATTGCAGCATGGAATAAGAGGAAATAATATTGACAAATAGAGTCTTCAGTTTTAAATATTTATAAACCTGAATTAAACTATGGCTTAATTACATGGTATTGACTATTGCCATTGAACATCAGGAGCCCCAGATAGATTAAATTAAACCTAGTCCTTGAATGTCCATTGTGCTGGAAAATACAGGATAAAGTTTCCAACTGTTTTGGTCTAATAATTGACTTCTGTTTTGGTGTAGGTTAAGCTCAGCAGAATTCTGAGTATGTATGAATAGGATTGCACTGTAACTCTCCTGAAGAAGAGCCTGCTGGATCACACCAGTGCCCCATCTAGTCCAGCATTCTGTTCTCAAAGTGGCCAACCGGATGTTTATGGGAAGCCAGCAAGCCTGAGCTGAGTGCAAAAGCATGCTTCCCACTTGTGATTGCTAGCAAGTGCTATTCAAAGGCTTACCGCCTCCAACGGTGGAGGTAGAACATGGCTGTTGTGGCAGTCAGCCACTGATAGCCTTCTCCACAAATTTTTCTAATTCTTTAAAGGAATCCAGGCTGGCAGACATCACTACCTCTTGGGGAGTGAATTCCATGGTTTAACTTCATCATGCAGAGAAATATTTCCTTTTTTTCTGTTGTGCACCTTCTAACATTCAGTAACACTGGATGTTCATGAGTGCTAATAATATGTGATATTATTGATATATATATATGTGATCTCTTGATGTTTTTTTCTAGACTATGCATAATTGTATACATCTCCCTTCTTTCTTGCATTTTCTCTAAATTAAATACGCTTACATGTTACAACCTTGCCTCAGAGAGGAATTACTCCATCCCCTTTATCATTTTGGTTGAGCTTTTCCAGCTCCTGATATGCATGATTTATGCATTTATAATTTCTGGCTTCTGTCAGATCCTCAGAAAAGAAAAACAAACACTTTGAGTTTCTAGGTCATGATTTGCTTTTGTTTTCACAATGGTTTGTGAATTGTACCATGTTGTCATTTTAATTCTTCACTGCTTGACTCATGGACCATTGACAACCAGGCATTATCCTTGTTATCAAGCACAGATGAAGAACATGTGGACCTCCAGAGGTTGTTCGACTACAACTCCTGTAATCCTGACCCTTGAGTATGCTGGTTGGAGTTGATGGAAATTGGAGTTCAACAACACCTGGAGACCTGCAGATTCCCTATTCATGCTCTACTCTAGACTATCATTAAGGCCTAGCACGAGACAGAACTAAAGGGGGATATCTGGGGACAGGCTTGCAGTTTTGTTTGTTTGATTGTCAAATGTAAACTGTGGGACCTTTCAATCTTTTCTGGCCATGTGGGATTATAGCTCCCTATCTGCTTAAACCAAGAGAATAAGTGTTGCTCTGTGCATGAGTAAATCAGCAGCGGAACATACAAGTAAACATGCATAGAACTTAGATCATGGCTGTGATTCCTTTAGTCCAGCTCTATTCTATTGGCCTTTTCCCAAATAGTGGTGGTTTAGCTTGTAGAATTGGATTGGTTACTTTGATTACACTTTCAAAATTTATGATTGGCTGAAGTTACATTTTCTTTGACATCTCCTGGTACTATACCCATCTGCACTTTTGCCAATTTAATCCGTCCAGCTAAATTCTCCTTGTGAACAGAGACTGATTAAAGATTTGATTTTGCTGATATCCCTGGCAGCATTAGAGAATTATTTGCTCTAAAGATTATTTTGCTGGATGCAGTAATGGCTTTCGCTGGATTTGCCTTTCCCATAGTAGCATAATCAAAAAGGCTGCATTTGCTCACTGTCCTACCTGTGGATTTATCTCTGTATATAAACTTTAGGGGCAGAAGCCAGAATTTTGTGACATCATTGTTTCTGTTTTTGTTTCAAGGTGATTTCGGAATAGCAGCTATGGAAAAATGGAGCTTAATGACAATTACTGCATTACTAGGCCTTCTTGTCCGTTGGACTGTGTCCCTTGGTTCTTACTCAGGTAGTAAATATTCTGAATGTATATGAACTATTGTAGTGAAATTACTGTTAGAAGTTTCTTAAAAGGAAATAAGTATATAGTAGTTAAAAATGAAAGGTGTATAATAATCATGTTCTCAACTCTGAATAGCCTTGTTCTTTTTTTAAAAAAATGTATTTTATTGCTTTTTCATCATTATTATTTTATTTATATGCTGCCTTTTCATAGTTAAAACTATGCTCAAGGCGGCTTACAACATAGAAGCAGTGCTTTTTTCTGGGGGGATGTAGGGATATGCGTACCCCTAAACATTTTGTTAATCCAAGTTTGGCCTCATTGAGGGGCAGCATTTCAATATGAGTAGGAAAATGAGAGTACCCCTAAACATTTTTAAAGAAAAAAGCACTGCATAGAACTATTTACATAATTAAAAACATAAAAGTTGTCATAAGCAATAAATAAAGCACATCAAAAAGCACACAACCAAACTGAAGAATTTTCACATGTAATAAAATTTAAAATGCAATAAAGAATTTCCTTCATTTCCTGACAGCACTACAACCATAGCTATAACTATTAGAATAAAGTAGTATTATCTTCCCATTCCCTGTTCCGCCACATCTTACGCATAACTATCTTAGCACTTCATGTTTACTTTCAATTTGATGAAGATTAAATCTATATCATTTAAGCTTGTTATAAATCTAAGCCAAATACAAAAGAGAACAGAAGAAAATATTACTGTTGTCACGCAAATGTAGTGACAACAGTAGCTGTCTAATGTAGTTATTTAGAAAAACAAGTACAAGATTAGAACCTTAGGTTCTTGTGATAAACAACATCTGAGCTCTGTCTGGGTGTTGACCTCTCACATGATTGAAAGTGAGAGTAGCTGTTCTTCCTGGCCCACCTGCTTTGCTGCAACTCTAGGAACCTGCTTTACACATGTGCAGCTTAGAATCCTTCTGATCATGTTGCTTGGGGAGCCTACACAAGAACAGGCTCCTTTCTTCAGCCTTTCCTCAACAATACATGGATGGTGGGAAGGTGGGTCCCAAAAGCACAACTCTGGTCTCCCTTCACATTATTATAATCTAGTTACCATGATGTGGAAGTCAAAATGGGAAGATTGGTATTTAATTCTGGTTGTACCCTCACCTGTTCAAATTAACAGAACAAAGAGGAAGCAATTAAGATTCTGCTATGTCTAATGTCTAATGTGTTATGTTTTTTGGTATAACAAAATTAACTTTCCAGATGCAATAGTGTCTTAATATTAAGTTACAACTACTGTCCTATTCTGACGGAAACATCTAAGAACTAAAAAACAAAAACAAAAAAGGCCAACACTTTAACAAACTTTCAACATACAAAGGAGAGTTAAGTTGAAGCTGTTAGTAGTTGTGTATATTGCAACTTGTACTGTATGCCTTGTGTATTGTAATGCATAGCGCTGACCTGCTCACTTTTTGTTTAATGTATGTATTGTTAGACGCTCACTGGGGACAAGCAACAATTCCTTGCAGTTGAGTAATTTGTTAGATCAGGCACTATGATGGACAGATATACTCCCTCTCCCCTACAGTTGGCTAGGGTGGCAATTCTTTTGTACATATATCAGGTGAAAGTGGTGATGAAATGATGGTAGAGATAATCTACATTTTATACTTGTTACCTGTATTAATACAAACTGCTTATGAATCACATTACATGTTTTCTAAATAGGTACAGTAGTAGCATAAACCATTGTAGAAGACTTGGATGCAAAACCCCAAATGTTCATTCATAAAATCCAACTATGTGTCCAATTTGCTGGTTACCCTCAAAATGTATGCAGGTGCTGCCCAGTGCAATGGCAGTTGAGATCGAAAGGCTGATATCAGCTATTCTAAATCAACATAGTTCCAACTTAAGGTGTGGATGACCAGATATAGGAAGGTTACTTCTGCTCTGAGTCCACTATATTTTAGATGCATCAAGCTTTTTTTTTACTTTGCTTTTGCTTTTCTCACCATATATTTTCCTCCAGGTGGGTTTGCTGAACTAGTTAGCATTAGTGAATGTGGCTAACAAATGGCATTGAACACTACTGGTTCAATTTTTTTCATGGTTAAGAATAATATAGTACAATTTAAAGGTGAAGAATTATTAATATGAGGAATTAAATTTGGTTTTTTGTGTGTGAGAAATTTATGTTTGTGTCATCAAGCTGCCCAAAGTCTTAGTTGCTTCTATATATGGGTTGCATCAAAAGCTATGGAGAATGTCCTGGTCTTTGACTGATCTTAGGGCAACTTTTTATACTTTTTATATTTGGGAACCTCTTGTTCTTCAAAGGCACATCTTGTTCACTATAATAAAGCAGTACTGTATGCTGCTTTGAGGATCTGCTTAGTAATAACTTTTAAAATGTTATACTTTACAGCTTTTGCCTCCCTTGCAAAAGGTGTACGGAATTAAAATGTCCCCTTTGGAAGCAGTTCATTGCCTGCAGCCCATGGCTTCAATACTGCACACATGCTGTTTAAGGCTCACTCATTACAATGTGCTTTTGCAGCCTAATTTCCCAGAATAGCAACCCGAGGCAAAATATAAAGTGCAAAAACTAAAAAGAAAGGACCAAATAGTTTAGCTGATCAGTTTGGTATTTAATTACTCACCACTACTACTTTGCCTTGCGACATCAACCTATACCCTTTTGCATCATGTGTACAAATAAACCCCAAACAATTAGAAATGGGTACCAATTTTTTTCAATGCATTCTGCTTGGTTCATTTTGGAAAACAACAACAACAAAGCACAGCAGATGCTAAAATGCTTGCCCTTGCTTTGTTTACTTTCACTGCTGCCTCAAAGTTGATAATTTTAACGGGCCTAGTTTTGACTGATTCTGGTCTTGTATTATATATTTTGCTGTTTGGACGTCAGTTCCTCTTTGGTTTTGTAGTGAGAAGAACACTGTCATAAACTCCTCCTAGGAGAAGCTATCACTGGTTGGTAATTTTTGTAGGTTTCTCAGTCTTCCCAGCATTGTAAATAATAGTGATAGATATAGATCTGCAGTAAAAGACAGCAGTGGTCAAATATCAAGCATTTCCATCAGACATTATTGTTTTCTGTGGAATCAGTAGGACCCTTGTAGGAACGTTTCCCATCCTTTTGGTTGTGCCCTGTACCTAGAGCATGGGCTGCTGCCATGTGAATGTTTTCTTTTGCTGAATCAATCCTATTTCTCTGTATTCATCCATTATGTTGGTAAATGGGCAGAAGGAAGTTATTGCACATGTCACTTGGCACATATTCTTAACTCTCTTCCCAAATGTCCATAGAGGAGTCTTCTGTTTGTAGAAGCACTGGCCTATCTGAAACCCTTTCCTCTTAATATCCTTCTTGTAGCAATTGTCTGCTCTCAGTGTTGCAAAAGGACAGATTACGGTATGTCCTTCTCTGCTGTTTGTGTGAATTGCTCAAACATAGATCATATGAAAGAATTATAGATAGCTTTCCTATATTTAAAAGAAACTCTTCAATCTCCATGAAGTTAGAGTCAATACCATAGAAATAAGTGTGTGCTCTCAATAGCTAATCAGGAACGACAGGAAATGAATAATCTGTGTGCCTAATTGTTTAATGTGATACTGCCACAATTGGCTTGTTCTGTAGTATTCAGTAAAGAAGAAACTCATGCAAATTTTGTACTGATTTTAAAAAGTTACAGGAAAAAACAAAGAATTTTTGACGAGAGAAGAAGGGGGGGGGGGAGGAAAGAATAGGGAACTAAGAAGAATATTAATAAAAGATGTATCCAGAAAATGGAAATGTATCCTACGTCTAATACTACCCCAAGAACCTCTTCTCTTCCTGACAGAGTTGCTTGTAAAAGAATGTTACATGCAAATACCTGTCACACTTTTGCTACAGAGGGTATATTAATTTCCAGGCAAAGCATTGAATTGCAGGCATTAGTAGAGCAAAATTAATTTATACATGAATTAACAACTGATAAATATAGTTTCCCATCTTTTTTCTTTCTTTTAAGGTGCAGGAAAACCACCTATGTATGGAGACTACGAAGCTCAAAGACATTGGCAAGAAGTTACCTACAATCTGCCAGTCAAACAGTGGTATGCCTAATTTTGAAATTTTTTATTCCCTTTTCTATGGAAAGACTATAATCTTGGGGTGCATAAAACCTTCCTGCCTACACAGCCCTTTGCAGTGTAACCCTACATAAGGCTGCAAAGAAGTAAGCCCCAGTTAAGTGTACATAGCATTGCAGACAATTACCATTTCCTTTACTTATTTTTGTTTCCCTTGAAATATCTCATTCTAGAGCTACTTAGATCTATATAATACCTGTATCTAAAATGTTTTAGAACAATTTAGTCATGTAACAAAATATATATATCGTATAATGATTCCTGTCATCTGCCTTTAAGATGCGATCCACCAATTTTAATATTTTAGCAAAATTAATATTTGAAAAAAATGTTTTCCAATTTGTCCAGTTAAGTATATTTTACAACTATCAGTACTGATTTGTAAGTGATACAAATTCTCTGAAAACTGGAGTTCAGACATAAGCAGTAGATTCCTGGTTTCCACACCTCTCAACTTGTAAGGGTGGTGAGCCCATTCACATGGCCCGCTCTCAGAGACTGATGGGACCAGATATGTTCTTGAATGCTCTGGGCAATTTTCCAGTGGAGAAAGCAGGTGGTCCTGTCAAAGACCTCGTCGCTATGGAGTGGCGAGAGGAAACGGGCAGTAGACACAATCACTGCTGAGCATTCTCTCTGGCATTTTCGAGCCCAAGGAGTTCTTGGTACTCTCAGGAGCTCCAGACTGTAAAACAGTCCGGATGAAGACTGGAGTGAGGTGGCGCAAGTCTCATTCTGAAGCCAACTGAACACTGCTAAGAACACACAGTCGTGCCTATAATGTGGCAGTGAGGCTGCAAAAAAAGAAGGAGGCTTATTTTGCAGTGCACATTGGGTCCTCTAGTTCTGTTGCTAATTTGCTACTGGACCAACTTCAAGGTGTTATAAAGCCCTTAACAGCTTGGAACCAGTTTACCTACAAGATTGTCTTTTAAAGCATATTTTGTCATTACATTGTGTCCTCCAGTTGTAATAAATTGACCACTCTGATGTGCAGAAGATGCTTCCTTACCACATGGTCAAGTCATAACTTACCTTTTGTATGTGCTCGTAAGTTGAGTATACTCTTGCTGTATATAGTAATGATGATGTTGGGTTTTTTACTGTGTGTGTGTGGAGAGAGAGAGAGAGAGAGAGAGAGAGTGTAAAGAGAGAAACTGTTTGCAACATGACCTAATTGCAGGAATGTATTTGTCATAAAATGTGTGGTTGGTATTGGTATTGGTGAGAAAGGGGGAAAGGATTGCTTAAAAATTAGCTGTTTTTAGAAGTTGATAGCAGCATTAAAATTTACAGCCAATGGAATGCTAACCAATAAATTTGCACATGTCTGCCATCAAAACCAAATACTGTACTACAATTAGCCAATTTAGTTTAAATTTGGAAACTTACAATTTGTTCTGCATATATTGCTGTATAGTATAACAGTGTGAGCAGTGTAATGGGATGAGATTTCATTGTTTGGTAACAAACAAATTTGTGATCCCCTGTACTGGGTGCAAGGTGGCATCTTTTGAACGTTTGCCCCTAAAGTCTTTGCCTTTGAAAAGGCAATGATTACTATTATTATTCAGGTGTGCTCAAATGGTATTATCATGTACTCCATGTTCACTTCCTTTGTTCTGGAAAAAAAGTATATTAAAAAAGGTAGGCAGTAAATGAGAAATGTGATTTGTATGTAGTTTTCCTGTATGTAGTTTTTCTGAGCCAGAGGCACAAATTTAAATATTTCTGCCTTCTCTATCTTTCTTTGGAGCCCATGCATATTTATCAAAGACAATCTTGACAGCATCTTTTTCTTCTGATATTGCATGTTAGAAATGTGACAGTTCTTACCTTTTTTTCACACCTATACACAAACTTTTTCTTTGGAATCTAAGTTCAAATAAGAGCATGGAATTGAATGAGATATTTACTAGTAAATCGCAAGACATCAATATCCAAATGAAAGGAGTTAAAACTATCCTGGCATGAGAAATTTTAAATGGTGGGATAAGGGGCAGAGATGCAGCTTTAAGAAATATGATTTATCATGAATTGTTCATAAGATACTTCAGGCTGCTCATAAGGTATTCAAGAAATATCATTTATTGTAATAAATGTCAAAAATTGGCTGCATTTGAGTGGATAGACTGGGAAAGCTAAGAACTTGCCCCTTGGCAATTATAAAATACTAGTCACTCTGTTTCACTGAGATTTAAAGGTTCTGATGTCTTATTTTTGTAACTTTTATTTTCATTGAATAAAATCTTCTTCCTTTCAACTTGAAGATGTGGCTAAATTCTGACTGCTCTCCACAGAAACATAAGTACAGAAAAGTCGTATGAATGAAATTCCTTTATCTTTGCGCTTTCTTATTGTCCTCTAGAGGTTACTTTCTTGGGCTAGTTTAGAGGGCCTGTTGAATTTGTTGTTACTGGTATGACTGAACAGGATCATGACCTTTGTCATCTATTGTGCTGACAACTTGGTACTGTTGTAATTAAGCAGAGTTTAGTTTTTAGCACCTCCTAATTCTTGTGAAAGCCAGCAGTACTATTTGGATACTGTTGATATGGAGCAGCTCAGGTTCAGTACTTTGTTAGCTCACAAGAATAGCCAATTATTCTTTTAGCTCAGATGTTTGGGTTTTGTGACTTTGGAGAACTAGTGTTGGATCTTAGAATCCCTTAGATAAAATTGTGCTTAAGGCTGCAAGACCTTGAAGGCTGTAATGCTCTAACCACTTTTGTGGGTGAGCTGAGAGTTTGTTTGAACCCTGGGTTAGAATCCGGAGCCTTAGAGGGAGAGTGTGTCAGTAACTATATTAGTGACTTTGTATTACTGTAACATTTTTATATGAAACTCTGTATTTCTTTAATATTTTGTTTAAGTTGTCTGTTGACGCTTTAGAAAACACCATCTTGTCAAAGCCACAGACTTTGTTAGAGAAGGGTCTTTGGGTACATATCTTCAGCTGAAGGTGATTGCAGAAGGTTTCTGGAGAAAGGCTGGTCAGGTCAGGAAAAGCGTCCAACGAATATAGAGGCTGACTGGAATAGAGCCTTGTATTTTTGGAGCTGCTCACATATATTGAAAAAGTGAAATTAATGGCACTGATGAATCAGATCTTGTGAATCATGGCAATTGGAACAATAATTACCTTTCATAACCCAGTAGATTTTTGAATTATTCTAGCTTTGTTTCCTAGAAATGAAAATGTATTTCCCAGAACAATATCAGCTGGTTACAGGCACAAATTTTATATCATTCAGATTCTTTATGTCTTGTATTCTGCCATAACACAAACATCAACAACTGCATCCAAAAACTCAGGCAAGTCTTTGTTTTATTTTAAAAAAGAATCTACAACAAAAATGCAGTAAGAGCCATATTTTAATTTATTTTTTTTACTATTGTACTGAAGCTGTCCAGCTTCGTAGAAAACCAACATGACCCTGGGTTGTATCATCCATTGGTTGTGCTAGTAGAATGCTGCCTGGGTGGAATGCAACATGTATAACCAATCTGTCTTGTCCTTTCTTCCCTCCTGAAGTACTCTGTATCCCTTGCAACCCCTCCTTATAGGGTTTGGGACACTTCTGAACAATAAGGACCGTGGTTTACTGGGCTGCAGTGCAAGTGGGGAATTGGACAGCACTGAGCAGGGGGATCTTACTGCAACGGGGAAAGGGAAGGAGGAAGATCTGCATTCTGTGTGAGCTGCATTCTGAAGACATATTTATTTCAGGGTTTCCTTTTCTTTTTCAGGTACTTCAACACCACTGACAATAACTTGCAATACTGGGGCCTTGACTATCCACCTCTTACTGCTTATCACAGTCTTCTGTGTGCTTATGTGTAAGTTAAATATGTGAGCATTATTTTAAATGCATTTCGTTTGCTAGAAGAAATAGAAAAATGCAGGCTGATCCAGGTATGGGAATTCTGATGCACAACTACAGCATTCCCCATTCACAATAAGTGTGGTGATTACGCACTTATGACCGTGTACACATAAGCAGCACGTGGGAGTGCTTACCTATGTGGTAAACAATCACAGATGAGGCAGCTCTGTCTCTCCTGATTATTTAGTGGATAAAAGGGGGTTTGTAGTTGGCTAAGTTTCTATGCCTACCTCATGAGAAGAGAAGAGAAGAGAAGAGAAGATTGCGGGAGGCAGTGGAAGACAGGAGTGCCTGGTGTGCTCTGGTCCATGGGGTCACGAAGAGTCGGACACGACTAAACAACAACAACAACAACAAAGTTTCTATGTACAGGCAACTCCCAATTTACGCAGGGGTTACATTCCGAGGCACCACGTGTTTACGTGAAATCACGTATATTTGAAACGCCATTGTAAAAGTCTGCAGACAACCTCTAAACCTCTGAAACTCCCTGAAAAAACCCTTTAAAATACCAGCAGCACTTACCAGGTGCCAAACTCCACCATGGTCACTCCCTCCAAACCTCCTTTCTCAAACTCAGACGTTCCACAAGCCTCCAAGGTCAGTGCAAGCGCTCCTGGAATTGCACCTGCAAAGGCTCATGGGATTGCTAGGTGTTGTTTGCCCTTTCTGGGCTATTTTTGCCATTTTTAAAGTCACATGATGCATGTGCGATTGTGCGTCAGTTGGACATATGTAAATTGTTAGTTGCCTATATTATGTGGTAAGGAAATACCCAGCATTGTGACAGAAGATGTGGCATGACTTCCTCTGCCTTAGTGTTATGCCTGAAGCAGAGATTGTGGTCTATTTTACATATTCTATGATCAGGAAGCAAAGAACCAGCATTTATGGTTTGTTTGGAGCAAAACTATCCATGATTGTCTTTTTGGACAAAACACTGAAGCACATTTTGTAGTTTGTTGTTGCTGCTCACACTGGGAGGGTGGGGAGTGAAATGGGAGCCATCAGCACACATTAAATATGGTTTTCTGTGGTGCACAAACGTAGCCTGTATGTGAAAAGATAAAATATTTTCAGTTCTCTGTATTGCTGATAAGTGCTTAATTATAATTGAAATTGAAGCAGTTTCTTCATGATGGTTCTATGTGTGTCATCTGCATTTGTTAAGCTGAAGCAATTAGCAGTGTGAATAGTCTACTTTTTAATGTTTTGATACTTTGTTTTATAGAGCGAAGTTAATCAATCCAGATTGGATTGCTCTGCACACATCTCGTGGGTATGAGAGTCAGCCACACAAGCTATTCATGCGGGCAACAGGTAGAAAATAGCCTTTTTTTTCGACATAAGTTCAAAATGTTCCTGATCCAATTCTATTTTTTGCATTGCAGATTACCCATACAAGGGGTGTTCTTAAGGTGTAATGATGCAAGGAGATAAATAATTCTAACTGGGAATGGCCTCAGCCCCCTAACACTAAAGCAATTTCATGCTGATAAAAGACTATAGTGGGAGAGATTGCTCAAGGTATGGGTTCCATGGCCATGAATGAGTAGTCAGGGGTACAACTGACAGCCACTGCTCATGACCCAATATTTCAGATAAATTGGATAAATTAGAAGAGCATAAGAGACAGAATCTTTTCAGTGGTGACCTCATACCTATGGAATATGTGCTTCATGGCTCCATTAGCTCATGCTTTTTAAAATGGGTCTCAAAAATCCAACCATTTAGTTGATATGCTGGGCTGAATGTTAAACTATTTAGTGATCTGTGGAGAATATAGTTTTTAATTCTTTAGATATGCCAGTGTGCTGCTGACTGTGAATTGTTTTAATCTGTGGTTTTATATATTATTGGAAATTGGACATTATAGGGTTTTTTGTTTCTGTATAACTGCCTTGTATGAACTTAGTTCTACAGTGTAACACGGTAATATTCTACAGTAATGGCAGTTTATTGAGAAGTTACCTATTTGACATAATAGTTTTGCCAATTCCTACTATATAAGGTTAAGTTTTGATAGCACTCTGAAGTTCATGTCAGTTATTAACTATAGCCTATGCTTGTCTGTTTTTTTAAAAAAAGAATTTCATAGTTCTTTTCTGTTAGTTTTTAAATTTAGCGGTTGGAAGGGCTGTCATGCTCAGGGATTTTTAATATTGAAGTAATGAAATTATATATTTTTAAGAAACATTGGAATGAAGAAGGTGTTATTACGCATGTTCAAAATCAAATGCTTATAGGTGCTGTGAATCATTATACAGTAAAGTAGCTTTTCCCAGGCTTCAAAAAAGTTCCAATATACAACTAAAAGTTCAGTGTTCATTTGCCTTTACAGCTAAACCAAATGGAGGATAACGACAATGATAATTCTCAGATGCATATCAATTGATAGTTCACGTGGTGGTCAGTGAAGAAAAACATGGACAGCATTGTCACAAGAGTAACGTATCAGGCAGCCCAGACAATGCATTTATTGGCTTATATTCAGTCATCCTCTGTTTCACAGGATTGACTGAAGTCCTGTAAAAATCTCTTATGACGTGTCAGCATTGTCTTATTGCTGATTATCCTGGGCAGAAGCAGACACTCCTCCACACCACCTCTTGCATCGGCCAGAAACCTTTCCATCTGGTCTCTAGTAATTGATTATATTTTAAAAATCACTAGAACCAAATTACCCTTGAAATGGTCTTTAATAATGCTCAAATCAACACGCTTGACAAATCATTGATGTACAAACTAAGAAAATGGATAGACATTCTTTTTAACAATTGCCATTAAATGAGTGCACCAGGGTTACAAAATTCAATACAGTTAAATGTTGACCATTAGTTTTAGATGTTTTAGAAGATTCTCTCTCTGTTTCTGAAGCACATGCACAGACAACAGATTTTGCCAAATAAATTAAAACCATAGGAGTCCCGGAGCTCATTCAGACACCATGATGTGGCATTTCATGAGTGAACCCTGAAGAGCCTTGACCTCAGACACTCTTTTGTCCCTTATTGTGTTGTGGTCCCCACCTTTACTTTCGCATTTCTGGCACACCATAGTTTACCATTTCCCCCCCAATCTGGGTAAACTATGGTATTGCCCACGAACCAGGATGGCTTACTGTTCTGTCTGAATAACTCTTTAGTGTTGGGCTTCCAGAACAAATAGTATAGAGCTTCTGAGGCAAGGCAATACTTCTAAATGATCTATTATTATTATTATTATTATTATTATTATTATTAGCCACTCTGGGCGGCTCCCAATTGAGTGTTAAAAACAATATAGCATTAAATATTAAAAACGTCCCTAAACAGGGCTGCCTTCAGATGTCTTTTAAAAATAGGATATCTGATGGGAGGGCTTTCCACTACTGACAATTCCAGTTGGCTTGAAATAGTTAACAGTAGTCTGTTCAAAAATGCCCATGTTGTGAAGAGCTCTCCAAACCTTTGGGTTTATACCACCCCAGCATCATTTTCCAGGTGGCTGGTGTGTTTGTGTGTTTATTTCCTAAATTTTTTGCTTTGAAATCCTGTAATCTAAAGAAGAGTTCTGTATCACTCTCTTCTAGCATTTTGAATATAATGGGTGCAAATAAAGGTATCATTTCAGTTCTACATCTTAAAAGAAATGTCAAGGTTATATTCTGTCATCTTGGAGGAATTTGGGGTTCTAGTCTTACACGGTTCTGAGCACATGGGCTACAGTCCTTATGTAGAGTTAAGTCATCTTTAATCTCATTGACTTCAGTGGAATTGAAGTGGCCTGTGTGCAGGATTGAAGGGTTCAGCTTTAACTCTGTCAAGGACATTTTAATTATAAATGCTTAATTTTAAACATTTAGGGAAGTTACTGGCATTCTTTGAATGTAACTGAATGAAGTGAGTCAGAAAAAGAAAGAAAGCAATCCATTTTGATTTCAGAACTGCTACGAGGAACTGCCCTGCAAGCAGTTCATTCTTTGAACTCATGTATATATGGCTTGAACAGCTTCTGGGATTACTATTTTAAACATGTCATAAAAACTTTAAGCAGATTTCAATGAAAAGAGTGGCATTGGGCTGATCTTCTTGCAGCTCTTTGGTAGCATTTCTGAAGGAAGCACTTGGTTTTATGAGAACTCATTATCAGCTATGAGTAGCAGCCCTATGATGCCACTGGATCAAATTTTGTAGAGTTTTCCTAGCCTTGAGGCTAGCTGGTTTCTGATATTACCATATTGACAGTATTATGACTTATGTTTAAAATAGTAATCCCAGAAACTGCTCATGCCTTATATACAAGACATGACTCCAAAAAAAAATTAACTGCTTTAAGGTAGCTCCTTGAAGCACATATCATTACTGTATGAAAATGAGGCTTGCCGGGGGCTCGCTTGGAGATGGTGTTTCTACACTTAGAAGCTCTAGCACTAAGAGATGATACAGCTTCTATGTTGTTTTCCCCATTGATTCCTTTACATACCTTTCCCCCCTGCCTACCGCACAAGGAGTCCAGTTTACCATCCTGCAGGCAGGGGCAAAAGGAGTGGAAAAAGAAGACCAAAGTGAGAGACATATTGACTGTGTCCTTGTTCAGCACCTTAAAGCATTTAAAAAAGCAGAGATGGGGATCTTTTTTCAGCTGTATTTAGGTTTCAGGGTCCAGACGTGGGCAGGGCAAAAGTGGGAAAGTTATGAAGATAAATTTTACCTTTGGGCAGTAGCCTAGTTTCTTCTGTCTCTCACTTTCCTCTGTCTTCTATCTAGACAAGCAATAGAATTCAGGGACACATTCCAGCCAGACAAAAGCACTTGGGGCACGAAGAGACAGTGAGGGGTGTGGCCTGGGGAGAGTTCCGAGGGCCATATAAGGATGTCTGAAGGGCCACATTCAGTCCCAGACCTGGCATTCTTCTCCCCTGATTTAAAGGTGTAGACTGGACACTCTCTCAGGTTGAGGATCTGTCAACCACAGCATGATTCCTGTATTTTCTTGTGGCCACAGAATCTTGGAAAAGGATATTATCCCTAAATCAGTTCTGAGTGTATGTGCAGACTTACATCTGGTTCAACTGTATGTGTGTAGTGAATTATTGTGTCCATAGCACATAAGAGTTAATCTTGGCTGCTTTTGATATTTTAAATAATTCAAATATATGTCAGATGCAGGTGATGGGGAAATGGTTCTGGGGGAAGGCCAAGAATAATAGCATTGTCACAGTTAGGAGACAATATTTGAAGCAGAATAATCAATAGCCCAGTTGGCTAATAAACAATAGTAGTTTGATTCATACACATATATATATATTTTCTATGTTTCAGTTTTTGTTGCTGATATACTAGTTTACATACCTGCAGTAATCTTGTACTGTTGTTATTTAAAAGAGACTTCAGCTAAGAGGAAGGTTGGTATGATTTATTTTTCTTTTCTTTTTTTGGACTTACAGTGAAAACTTTTCATCTAGAATGGAAGGCAAGGATGGGGCTACCTAATCCTACAAAATCAGAAAATATTTTCTGCTAACATAAACTTGATAGCACAAATTGCTAGATCGTTTTATAGTTAATAATGTTACATTGACCTCAGTTACTGGAAAGCCTTGCAAAAACAAAATGTATTGCAAGTAATGTTGACTTTTTTGTATAATTAAGAAACAAGGATTGCAAAAACAAACAAACATAGTATGCAGCATAATGCAAATTATATTTTTACTCGGAAGTAGGTCCCATTAACTTCAGTGGAATTTAGTCCCAAGTAAGATCGCATAGGATTGTAGACTTGCTTTTCTTCATTATATAATTATATAATATATACTTATATACTTTTGCCCTGCTTTTCCACTAAAAATGCCCAAGGCCTCTCTGGGTAGGCTGTTAACAATCTGGTAATGGCCACAGGAAAAGCCTTCTCCCAGGCCATCTCCAAACACCACTCAGATGTTGATAGGACACATAGAGCCTCTACTTCAGAGACATTGGAAGAGACTTTCTTTTTAGCCTTACTTGTACTTTAGATGCCCCCCGCCCACTTCCAATGTCTCTGCCCAATGCAGGTCACAGATCTTACTGCAGTCAAATGTTTGTGTGTGCTGGGGGTAAATTCAGTTCATGCTTTTGAATCCCACATTAAACATTTAGACTGGCCCTTTTAATAGCCACGAATAGATGGCTGAATCACAGTTTTGGCCAGTAGAACAAGATATGTTTGTAGAGTGATGCAGTGGATTCTCTGTTGCCTTCTATGCATTGTTTCATCTGGGAGAAGTGAAACGTGTTTACGGTCACATACTCTTTTGAGGTTGCATGGGGATGAAAACATTTTTTCATGGGCAGCCTGGGCTGCATACCAGTAGGCAGCAGGACAAGGGGCAAAATGCAGAAGAGCAATGGATGTGCCTCTTACCTTTGTATTCTTACAAGTAGGGCTACATTCCAGCCTTGCAAAAGTCACACACCCCTTTTCCATCTGTCCTCAAGTCAAGTAAGCAAGCGCCATCACAGTTCAAAGCCTCATTCCAGCAAAGCAGAAATACTTAATGAGGATACAGACCAGGGCTGCTGAGGAGAGGGCCCGAGAGCCACATAGAGAGGCTTGGAGGCTGCACTCGGCCCCCAAGCCTGAGGGTTCCCCACCCTTGTTCTAGTATGTGATGACTTATTACAAAATTAGCTTATTTGTGTTTCTTTTAATGCAGAATGTCTGTCTTTCTTTCCCAGATTTCTAGTGCTCTCTGCATACTGCTTTATCCAGGACTCATTCTGATTGATTACGGACATTTTCAGTATCCTTGCCTATTCTGTGATGTCATCTCTTTACACTTTACCAGTTCAATGGATCCTCTTAACCCAACACCAATCTCTTTGCTATAGAGCAACAAGAGATGTAATGGTTTAGGGGAAGTATGTGAACAAGGAGGAATAATTCCTGTTCATTGCATAAGATGTTTATAAGAGCAGTGAAAAAGATACAGATAAAGGATACAGCCCGCTGCACGCTTACCTCAGAATAAGAGCAGCTAACTCCCAATGTAAACATGCATAGGATTGTGCTGTTAGGTATTAATGGCGCAGCTAAACATTTAAAACAACAGTTACTGCGCAATCTGGGTTTCTTCTCTTATGCTGAATGTGTGGATACACATTTGTTCAGTATGAAGTACGTGGTATAAATACCCGAAGGTGAGTTCACATAGGCATATTTATCTCAAGATGACAGAAATAAAAGTTGTATGTGTGAAACAGCCATTGGAGATTTAACAGCAAAGATAACAATTTGATGTCACCTGTCCTTATCTCAAAATGCAGTTCGGTGGAGGCAATCCATAGGCTCTGTTGTGCATCCTCAAGGAATGTACTTTGCATGGATCTTTATGGAAAGGTAACAAAACTGCACATCATTATGATGGTTGCAGCCAGTATGGGCAAACTACAAATTTTCAGGGTCCTTGTTTTATGTTATTTGAGAAGTGTAGGAACCGCTCCCCAGCTCTGCTTGCTTTTGAGTTTCGGGAAATGCCAGAACAGAGACACACAGATGATGTCGTTCCTTCAGGTTCTTTCATATTGGTGTTTGAGAGCTCAGGGCAAAATCTCCTCACAGGTAAGCACTTTGAATTCACATTTATTTCAACTGGAAGATTAATTAAACCTCAAATCAAATTGCTTAAATCTCTCCCATTGAAATCTCTCCCATTATGGCATGGGCAATCAATTATGGTGGCAAGAGGAGACCATCTGAAGTATTTCATTTATAACTTAACTTTTTAAATCTGTTTTGTCCTTAACATTAAAAACATATATAATTCTGTGAGCCTTGGCTTTGCTTTGTGGGGAGTACTTTGCCTGTCTTATGATTTTGACCTCTTGGGCTCAATAGCATTCTGCTTGGCTCTAAACTACAAACAAATGGAGCTGTACCATTCATTGCCCTTCTTCAGCTATCTCTTGGGAAAGTGCTTCAAAAAAGGCCTGGTGGGGAAGGGGTGAGTATCTTTAAAAGTTGACATCCAGAAAATGGTCCTGGAATGCACTTAGGCAGGCTTGCCTTGGGAATTTGTGCATGTCATTCATTTCTCGATTAAGCTTTTGGAGAAGGGATTCATGTCATTATAATTCTTTACTCCCCCCCCTCCCCCAGAAGAACATTTTCTCCTAAGTCATTAAATAACATACTAAATAGTTTTAAGAGTGTCCATAGTGTATCAAAATACACACGACTATCTTTTCTCTTCAACACCTGTCATTAGTTAAGCACAGGTCACAAATGGACACCCAGATTTAGAAGATAAGAGTTTAGCATATCTTTTTTAACATTTAACAGTTTTCTTATCCCTGATCTCTTCTCCTGTTAGCTATCTCACGTTAGGTTATTTAATGTCTGCTGTTATGCACGGTACTTTAAGTCAGCTTTATGTTTGAGAGCACACAAACATTACTATTTTCTTTTACATGAGCACTTCTTCTTCAGGGCTTGGATTATTTTAATTTTTTTTTTCTTACAGGCTGTTACTGTTAATGAAACTGGGGTTTACCGTAGGTGTTTCTTTTGCTCTCTGTTGGCTCCCGTTTTGTACAGACGTTGAACAAATTTTGCAAGTGCTCAGAAGGCTCTTTCCAGTTGATCGAGGTTTGTTCGAGGTATGCCTCATCTTCCCTGCCCTGCCCCCTGACAAGCTTCTTGTAAATGTTTTATATTTTTAGCTCCCTTGAGAAACCTTCACTTTGACCCTTAGGGATTTCATGTGGAAGATACACCAGAAGGCTAGGAATATGATCTGGCTTCTCTGACCGTCATTTCTTGCCAGTTATTTAATCCAGCGTTTAACCCCTAGCTCAGCTGGCATCTTCCAGGATATTATATGAGTAGACAACATTTATCCCATCGTCAGATCTATAGCTCAGACGTACATTTTTCCGTTTGACCAGATTCCATAGTAATTAACAGCGTCCTTGCTCAATCTTATCTAGAGGGTCTAAAAAAATGAATACATACTGGATTCTCTTTTTTTACTGTTCTAAAATAGTCATTGGACTGATGCTAAAATGTTACATGCTTTAGAAGGCATTGAGATTCCTAATTTGCTGTGTTGGAAAGTGCCATCTTGCTTTGCTAAAGTAAGGCCTAAAGGTGTTGAGCATAAAGTATATGATTTTATTACAGATATGACTTCTATTAAGTGGTTTGCACCAGAGAGAGGGTGTGGGGAAGAGAGAGTGAGAAATAGTGATACAACTCATCAGTGGAATTACTTCTGAAAATCATTAACATCCCTGGTAGTGGTGCTGGCACATTGGTAGAAAAATTTAGGCTCACTTGTATGTTGACATTTTACACGAAGTGTGAGGTATATAGAAATTCACAAGCCAAAGAACTGTCAAGTAATTTGGTGCGTTTACATGTGTATTTTTAGGGAGGCAGGATATGTATTTTTTTGATACACATTGCTAGGTTTCACTGATGTTTTACAATGAAGAAACTTCACACGATTTTATCCAGGATAGCTCAGGGATTTTTGATCTAATGTTAGCTGAAATGTTTTCTGAGCTGAGCAGAGGAGTGACTGATTTGGATATTAATCTGGATAAACTGAGAAACTGTCTACGTAAGCAGTGCACGGTAAGTTTATACTGGGTTGCCTGTGACAGGTTCTTTGAATTGGTTCCCATTTACAGAGATGCCTGCAAGTGCTGATAGTTGTAAAACTTCTCTGGCTATTAAACAGGCATCTTATATGTTTGTGGGTGCTGCCAAGCACTTGTCACCTTCAGCAAATTTGCAGTGTGTGTTCTGTACACTTGTAAGTGAACAAGGAGGGATGTCTCAGTTGTTGGTAGTAGCTTTCTTGCTGTTATGTCTACACAGCTGTGATTCAAGCAGCTGTTTAGGGATGAGTTTCATGAGCATGCTAGCTGTGTGGTTACAAATTTAATTTGGAAAGTGATCCTAGCACAACTGCTAATGTCTTTAGACTTCTTGATTTATTAGGGTTAACTCTGTCATTGCTAGCTACTAGCAAGCAGAGCTAAATATGTTCTAGTAGCAGAATGTGGCAAAATATAGTGTGGCTTCACATTTGCAAAAAAAAGTTTCAAATTTCTCTTACTTAATATGCTACAGTATTGTTATAAGAGATTTTTCTAGCACAAGCTCTTGTACTCAGTAACGTACTTCTCTGTTAATTAAAGGCTTGTTTTAATCAAAATGACATTGCCCACTATTTTGAACCAAGGTCACACAGATGCATTTAATCTCGGCATCAAATATACATCCATGCAAAAAGATCCCTGCCATTCAATGTATAAATAAGGCCCATCTACAAAAAATAATGCAACACTTTAAATATCTTCTCAGGATAAAGTGGCCAATGTTTGGTGCACCGTAAGTGTTTTTTTCAAAGTAAAGGCAGCGCTGTCAGCAGAAACTCAACTTAAACTAAGGTAAGTAAGAATAGAAGTCCATAGCAACTTTCAAGTCTGAATTATGTTACACTGTTGGTAGGATCACAAGATAGTATTTTAAAACAATGTAATAATATTGCCCTCTCTATGGTGGTTCCCACGTCTGTGGAATGCCCTCCCCTTATGGTTATGAGTAGTGCCAACATTGTTATCATTTCAATGCCAGCTGAAGACTTATATCTGCCCAGGCATTTTTAAGTTTTGCAAGTTGATTGCTATTTAACTTGCTTTGTTTTTTCTAACTGCTTTGATGGTTTCTTTTACAATTTATTGTTTGTTTTATGATTTAGTTGGTTGGTGCTTATTTCATTTTGTGTTCTGTACTTTACTCTTGAATCTGTATTGATGAAGGACAGGTTATACATATTTTTAAATAATAAATACATTAAATGTCAGATTCTGGCACTGGTTCAACCATCTGCATAGAAACAGAGTTGATTTAAACAGTAGTGTCATGTGGATGTTTTCTGCTTGTTTAATTTGTAAGTTTAAAATTAGGAAATTCAAAACAGGAACCTTATTTGTTTTTTAGTGCAGGTATGAAAAAAGCAGGTTTGATCCATAGTTTTAAGAAGGTGAATCCATTGTTACTGAGATAGCATTTTTAATACATTATTTTATGTTCAGCTTTGCCTTAACATTCCTGACTGCACTTCCCAGTTGCATAAAACTAACTCTGCAGCCTTCTATCAAAGGATTTAAATATGCTTTGGTAAGTGTTTTTTATTTTATTTAATGTAATGTTTGTATGTTTTATAATAGAAACAAATATCTTTCTCCATTCACACTCTGTTCAGTTTCATAGAACAACATATATATGTACCATATGATCTCTTCCAATAAGAAACCCCAAACCTGGCCATTCTGAGTGACCATAGGTGTTGTATCTCAGACCAGTCCGACCGCTCATTATTCCTGTTTGCGCACCAAAACATGGTGCTCTAGAAACAGATTATGAAGTTGGAATCATCCATACGTCAGAAGGCTTATTGCTTTCCTCCCACAAATACATATGTACATATGCATGCACACACAATCATATATAGGATGAAAATATATCACAGAATGGAAATTAGGATGAGGTGGCAAAATATGCACAGAAATTGCTATATAGACCATTTGGCCTATGCAGGAAATCTGGAGCAATGTCACCCTGGCAGATGACTGTCTTGCCTCTGCATGAATTCCTCTAATGGGGGGAGCCCACTACTCTCAAGGTAATTGGTTCTGTTGAGAAACTTCTGAAGTCTATCCTCCTGTAAGTTATGCTTATTACACCCTTGTTCTGCCCTTTGGGACAGCAGAGAACAAATTTGTTTAAAAGCTTATGATGCAATTTATCTGGTTCTAAAGACTTCTAGCTCACCTAAAGTAGCTAGGTATTTCCTGACCAACTTGGAACCACAACTCCTAACCTCTCACCATAGATATAATTACAGAATTGTTGGGTTGGAAAAGGTTCCAAGGATCATCTAGTCCAGCCCCGTGCAATGCAGGAATCTCAACTAGATCAGACCTGATGGATGATACATGATCAGTCATGCTACTTGTGCAAGGTAGTACACTTAAAAGTTATTTGGGCAGTGGAGTTCATCTATTCATGTCACATGGATCATTATATATTAATCTAGATTAAGGAGAACCAACTCCACCTCCTGGGAATGAGGAAGCCTCATTAATTAAACAACTATGTGGTAGCCTAAACAACTGCAATCCCATTAGTAGGCCTGTTGGTCCAAATTGCCCAAAAAGACTCATAAATCCGATGACTAATATTTCGGGCTTGGAGAATAGCCACTGTATTGCGATGCTCAAGGTTCTTTTTTGACCTATGCCTTATGTTAATAATCTCTGATAAACAGCCACCCTTGTCTCCGTTACTTAAATTTTGAAGTTTATCTGTCATTGCATGCTGAAGTTTTGCCTAAATAGTCACACAGTACTTTTAAAAGGATCAGTAAAGTTACTCCGTTGCGCTACTTTGTATTTCTTAAAAATTACTTTAAACACTTTAAACAAAATACGATTATAGCAGTCCTCCAGCAATACGTAAGTGGTATTCTTCTAATTGTTGAAGGGAAGGGAAATGCCTTTAATTTTTTGTTCTATAATTTTTCTTCAAAATACAACATCACGCAAAAAAGCAGAGGTGGATTTAAGCAAGTGTGACTGGTCCAGCAACACAGGGCACAGTGTCCTGTGTGTGTCACATTCTACAATAATGTAGAATGGAAGGCGGGGTGGGGGGTAATTTTTTGTGTTGCACAGGCCACCGCTGAAATTTGAGATCTCAAGTTCCACCACTGAAAAAAGCCTTGTATGGATGAGTGATCACTTCTTATTTTGCTTTTTTCCAGATCAATATTACTTATAAAAAATAACAGTAATTATTGCAATAACTTTAAAAAGGGACTGTGCTTTTCTCTCGAATACTGCAACTTGAAAATATTTCATACACTTAGTTATGGTAACATACCCATTTTAAATGTACTTGAAAATAAGGAAAAGTGGTCTTAAGCACAGTGACATTTCAAGCAGAATCCTGTGACCTGGTGATCTCCAGATATTGTTGGGCTACATCTCCCATCAACCCTCACCATTGGCAATGGAAATTGTAGTCCAAACATCTAGAACACCATGTTGGGAAAGCCTGCTTCTATGGATACATGTAAGCTGTTCCTGAATAGCAAAAGCATCCTCTACACGTTCCTGTCGATGGAAATATAAACAGTACTTGTTGCCTCTGTGTTAACACTTGTTAACTTTGTTTTTAACAGGTTAGCTGTGCATTATCCTTCTTCCTGTTCTCATTCCAAGTGCATGAAAAATCTATTCTTCTAGTTTCAATGTAAGTTGTATTTTCCGCTTTAAAAATATAATGCATCATTATCTGTTGAAATGGGTAGTAAATAAACAGCACATCTGATGAAGTGGATCATGGGATCTGATCTAGAATAGGGCTCCAGCACGGGTAAATCTTGAATGTGCAGAAGCGCAAGAGAATTGGTTCAACCAAATAACATCATTCCCTTTGCCCAGGATGCATGAAAGGGTATTTAGTATACCTGGCCAAAGGAGGTCCCTTCTATGTCTTATTTTTGAAAAGCTAAATGTTTTAGAATGCATTGTTGTCTTCCATCCTCTTTTATTTTTAAAGTGTGGGGAGGTGGAAAAAGTGACAGCTTTAAAACTGATCTACATGCTTCAGAGTTGGCTTTTGCCAAGGTCACAAGATGCTGAACATGCATTGAAGTCACATGCTCAGCAGGAACCATAGAGCCACGTTCCTATATCACAGTAATGTCAAATCTGATATTTTGGGATTTACTTGGGACCGAAGAGCAGTTTTTGCATCTGTAGGTCTGTTTGCCCAGAATGTTAAACCATGGTGTAGTGGTACATGCTTCAGCTGAAATGAATCTGAGCAAGACTCAGGCTTGCATGCTACTCCTTTCCTCCTGCATAGCTGGAAGGATGTTTCTCGTATTTACTTTCCAGCTTCTTTGGAAATTGTCTCGTTTTATTCAGACCGACAAACTGTAGTTAAACCAGCCAGCTTCAGAAACCATGATTTTAAAGCTGGCTTGTTTTGAAACTGAAATGTTATCAGTATGTCTTTCATTATCTTCATTATCAAGCCCTTCAGTTAACTACTTTCAGATACAGTGGTACCTTGGTTTGCATACTTCTTGGTTTGCATATATTTTGGATTACAAACACTTCAAAGCCAGAAGTGCGTGTCCTGGTTTGCAACTTTTTTTTGGATTACAACCCATTTTTGGGGGATTGCAAACTAATTTTTTTTTTTTTTTGAGGCCCCATTGGCGAAAGCGCCCCTTGGGTTACAACCTGTTTTGGTTTACAAATGGACCTCCGGAACAGATTATGGTTGTAAACCAAGGTACCACTGTATTTGCTTGCATGGGTCTGTCAGAATTGCTCTTATTGACAAGGAAAGGGATATGGCTGAATGATGGAACACGTCTGCACGCAGTATGTCCCTGGTTCAATTCCTGGTCTCTCCAGTTAGAGCTGGAAAAGGTTCCTGCCAGAAACGCCGGAGCCCGTCAGCATTGACATTACTAAGCAAGATGGGCCTCATGGTCTGACTTGGTATAAGGCAGCTTCCTGTGTTAAAAATGAGTCAAGTAGTAGCAAAGAGTGGGACTTGCAATAGAATGTTGACTTGTGGGGGTGACAGTATTGAATATTCCAGCTATCCAAGCTTTCTTCCATTTTCTAGGTTCACTATATTTTGCTTTGGTTCCTTTGCCAATGCCTCATCCCCTGACATCTCACATTCAGTAGCTACTGTGCATCCTCAGCTCTCCCCTTACTAAATATTGCTAATACCTTTATCTTGGTTTCTCAGTGGCCTTGTTTGGGTTACAGTTCTGGTGGCACTTACCATTTGGATTTTCTGTTGCTATATATACATGATTGTAAGAATAGTAAGTGGTGTTAACACTTCACCTACCCCCATAGGAAGGTGCATAAACAATCTCCATGTGCAATTTATTTTACTCTGTTGCCCTAATAGGCTGCTTGGCCACTATTGTTATGTATTGTGTATTAATGTGGTTGTGGTCTGTATTCTAAATAAATGCCCCTTACTGTTGTTTTGCGTCACTTTTGTTAAAATAAAAAAATAATGTATGATGCAGCAGCTCCGCTATCAACTAATTGAAATGTTACCCTGACAATGTTTATGTAGGTTTTATTTGCTTTTCCCCATAGACCCGTCTGCTTAGTTATACATGAAATTCCTTTTATGTCTACATGGTTTCTACTTGTTTCAACCTTCAGGTGAGTTTGAATATTAGTATTTCTATATAATTCTAACTTGAGTTTATTGAGGACTCCCCACCCCCTTATATATTGTTGGGCAAATAACCATGATAGGGCATGAACTAAGTTGTCTCTTTCTCCACAGCATGCTCCCCCTTCTCCTGAAGGATGGCCTGCTCCTGCCATATATTGTGACAACACTGGCCTTTCTCACAGTGTGTGCAACTTCTTTCTCAATATTTGAAAATACTTCTGAAGACGATATGCAGATAAAGCTTTCCCCCACTTCCATTAGACGATGCATGCCATGGTTCAGAACATTCGCAAAGGTTATTAGGAGTTCAGTAAGTAACTCTTACAAAAACCTTGTCTTTTGTGCACTGATTTGTCTAAGGGGTAGAGATGCTTTCCTTTTGTTTATGTGTTTTAAACATAAGCTACTGTATAGCTGCCAAGGTCCCCAGTCACACCACTGCCATGATTCCCACCGTGTGCAGATGCTGCTGGTGAAGAAAATTGCTGGAACATTTTAAGCAGTTATCTGGGGCAGCATCTGACACTTTTAGTGTGGCATGAAGAAGCTGCAGCATGCCTTGGATTGCACTTAAAAACAACAACCCTGCGGTTTGGCTATTATGTTCAAACCAACCAACTGTGGTTAACGTGGAAACAAGCATCAAGAAAAGAGGAGAGGGAAGGATGTGAATAGGAAGTTTGATCCAGCTCATTTGGGCTTGTTCACCTCACACTAAACCATGGTTAGGTTCAGCATCCTAATATGGACGACATGACCATGTTTGCATCAACCCTGGCAATTAGTACATAAGATGTCATGTTAGAGACACATTGTATTTTCTGAAATATCTTCCATAAGGATGATGAAAACAGAGCACCTAAGCAATGAAACGACTTATTGGACATTGTAAATCAGTGATAACCAGTGTACCTTTTCTCTCTCCTTTCAGTTCCTTGTCTCAATAACTCTGATGGGCATCCTGACTTTAATGAGTGCTACATTGGATCCTCCACAAAGGCTACCAGATTTATTTCCTCTAGCTGTCTCTGCTGTATCCTGCTTGCACTTTCTATTCTTCTTGCTATATTTTAATGTCATTGCAATATGGGAATCAAGAGATAGCCGAAATCAGAAAAAAACCAATTAGGTCAAAGTGCCAACCCGCAAAACTAATGACTAAAGCGAGGGGAAACCTTTTAATATTTTCATAGAACTATGTCTTAAATCATATGTAATGTGAGGTATAAATTGCTTTCTTATTTTATGTATTTGCTGGGGAAAGCCACACAAAAATGTTTACATGTCAATTTGTGCTGTTTCAGGAATGTGAATAGCCATTATTAAGAGAGGTTTGAAATGGACTCTTTGTCCTCTGTATGCAATAAAAGGGAAACATCATACTTGATTATTTGTTGAAGATGGAAAGCTACTGGTACCTTGAAAACAATTAAGTAATATTTTGGCCACCTTTACTGGCTTATTTTGAATAAAATTTCCAAATTAATTTAATAGTATGAGTTTCAGTTTAATGCACTTCAAATGAAATGTGTTGGGGATGCAGAACCATATTTTACGGCGTATCTTGTCTGTTGCTACTAAATGCTGTCTCTTCTAGCCTATTTGATTACATACATTAAGCTGCCTTGTACAATATTTCACTATTCTCTATGATATGCTTAAAATCATCAAGGCCACCGAACTAATATTCATGACTCAGTGTCATGGTTCATGCTTCCATGACAGTCTTATTTCAGTATTAACCTTTATACTAGCTAAAAGTCCATAACAAGAGTTCCAAGGCGCTGTTGTGGCCAACATTATTTTTAATGTACATCAACATGCAAACCTCCCAGCGATATGCAAATTTTATAACCAAAATAGCATTTTTAGTCTATATGGATTCTAATTCTATAATTCTAATGCAGCAGATCTCTAAGAACTCAAATTGTGCAAAGTCCTTTTTCTGTAGCACTCTCTTGTAATAGTCTTGATATTTAATAGCCTGCAATTCAAATATTGTTGGGTTTTTAAAAATGAAGTTATTGCACGAATTCAAATCCATTTGGAATTCTTTGGTGCTTGATGGTTGTTTCCATGCCATCTGCCTGCACTGACAAAAGTATACATGGCGTATAAAGAATTAGACCAATTTCTAGCAGCCACTTACGAAGACTTGACATTTCTGCTGTATTTGACACATATTTATCATGGACATGAACAATTAGTTCATTGTTCCTAGCCAAACTCTTACATTCAATACACATTGATTTTGAGTATTCATTTTAAATACAAAATTCAACCAGCCTCTGATTTAATTTGATTTGTTGCCATATTTTAGCACCTTATTCAACAAGACACTATACACTTATCATCACATGCTTCTATTGCATGTCAGCTCCACCCAAATTTATTCCTTTCTGCTGTTCTGAAAACATGTACAGCAATAAGACAAAGCCCTCAAAATGGGATAAAGTGGTACTACATATTTCTGATACAGATTTTCAGTTTGCAAGTACATGGTTTGGTTTGCTGCCATACAAAATGCAACATAATCTGAATGTAGCTCTTTACAAAGCTCAAGCTGCCTAGTATCTTGTGCCAGGAAGCCAAAATTCTGCATGCACAGTTACAATCTATTATGCAAACAAATGCTAATGATGTCCTTCCTCTCTATTTTCTAATGGCCCTGCTATGCTCTATGAAAATGACCAGAAGCTGAGAGCATAGGTTCAATCATGGGGACTTGAAATTAAAACATTGTGCTGGAATGTGAAGATTATTAAAAGTAAAGTTGCCACAGAGCAGTAATACATAAATTATTGTATTAAAGGGAATGATATCTCACACCAATGAAACTTGTATTTTTCCTACAGTGAGCCTTCTAAGTCTCAAGTATACAAACCCGTATAGACTTTCAAACTGTATCCTTTAAAGTTTTGTATATCAATCCATCAAAGGTCCAGTGTGCTGAAAGAAACTGCATGCATAAAATGTTTGTTTAGTTCCTGTCAGTCTATATCAAGCACTCCAGGTTCCCAATATTGGATCAAAGATTATACCAAACAGATGGTTGGCTCTGTCAGCCTGGATGGTGCAATTGCCTCTCTTTTGGGTGTGCCCCAAATCCAGCCAAACTTCCTTCACTGTTGACCATCTGTTGGATGGCTTGTTGCTCAGATATGTGTGCAAAGAAACCCACTGGTGTGTGCAATTTCCCCTGGAGTGGAGGCCCAGCGTTCCCATGCAATTTGGATATATTTATTGTGAACTGAAGAGGATAGCATGTGCTGAATGTGCAGCCTAGTCACACATAGTAATGAAAGTTAAATCCTAAGCAGCGAGTTGGATTCAGAGATGCCTTGCACCAGCAGGAACTGGTGTGTCGGGATAGTTGGCAGAACCTCCCCACTTCATCACAACAGTTCCCATGCTATCCTCTAGGATTCTCAGGGCTATGTAAGGGGAATTGCTGGGTGATGTTTCATGGACCAGGTAGGAAATCTCAATTTTCCAAACTGTTGTCTGGTTCCAACCCAATGTTTTATTGAATGATGACATTAACAATAGTCTGTTTCTACCCCATTCTTAAAGCTATTAGTGTGGTGATAGAGCTGATTCCCCCCCCCCCCCAATCTGGCAACCAATGTACTCCTTTGGTTTCAGATAATACATGAGTCTAAAAAGCCCAGGACACAATTTTTACGGCCCTGATACTGATTTACCAGAAGTAATGCATGTAACATTAACTCTGCATGTGTATACTCAGTTCTGACCAAACTAAGCCTCCTAGCCTCCACATATGAAAGGGCTATCTTATCTATGGATCACTTCCACATTTCCCTTATTAAATACTACCAAGCTTAACTTTACTCCTTTCTCATAGCAGTTATTCCTCCCAAGAGGCATAGGTACCGCAACCACTGGAAAGCCAATTCAAAGTATGGAGCAACGTGGGCCTAGTGCCAGCCTTACCTCCCTCGGGTCTAGAGCCGCAGATGGGAAAGAGCGGGCATATTCAGTCTCTAAAGTGCTATCAGCAACTGAACTGCTCCAAAATGAGGATTGTGTGGCTTTTCATTTACTTCATTAATTTGTTAAAAAGGTAAAGTAAAGGACACCTGACAGTTAAGTCCAGTCGTGAACGACTCTGGCGTTGCGGTGTTCATCTCGCTTTACTGGCCAAGGGAGCTGACATTTGCCTGCAGACAGTTTTTCCAGGTCATGTGGCCAGCATGACTAAGCAGCTTCTGGCGAAACCAGAGCAGCACACGGAAACGTCGTTTACCTTCCCGCCGGAGCGGTACCTATTTATCTACTTGCACTTTGACGTGCTTTCGAACTGCTAGGTTGGCAGGAGCAGGGACCGAGCAACGGGAGCTCACCCCGTCATGGGGATTTGAACCACCGACCTTCTGATTGGCAAGCCCTAGGCTCAGTGGTTTAGACCACAGCACTACCCGCATCCCAAATACAGTTTGGTAAAATATTTCTAAGATGTTGAAGCACTGCAAAAATCACTCAGGGAAGGAGAGTGTGAAACAGTCGCTCTTGCTGACAGAGCACTGATCTCACATTTCCATTAGCCATTTCTTCTGCTTGTAGTCATCAGAAGCCCGGAGCAAGTATTCCCCAGCATAGAAAAACATTAGTTTTATGTGTATCTCTTTTCTTTGTCCTTCAGATGGCCTTCAAGGGTGATAAAGTGTGAGTTATCTGATCTACCTTATGTAGAACTAGGAAATGGTTCTTAACAGACCCAGCTGTTTCTGAAAAGAGAAAAAGCTTAGTACAAGTGGCTGAGAAGCAGTACTTTAATAGCCTTAGGCTGGAATTCTGAAGAAGCCTACAAGGGAGCAAGTCCCAAGGAAATCAGTAGAACTTACTTGTAAGTAAACATGCTTGGGACCGAGTTATGATGCCGCAAACAAATGAAGAGGCAGCAGTGATGTTGCCCCAATAAAGTCCCTCAAACTGTGTAAGTGAAACTGACTAGCAATTGCATCTTGAGAAGAAAAAGTCCCTCAACCTTTTCCTACTTAAAAGCATATGCATATATTTGAAGTAACTAGCACTGATAGTGAAATACCTTGAACTGAAACCTGTACTCTTTACACTGAAATGTCTAAGCAAATCACTTTTTTAAAACAATTTGTCAACACCAAATTATCCTTCAAAAGTTTTATTCTATAAAAAGAATTGTGACCCAATTATAGTTGACAACTTCAGTTTTGAAATTGGTACATGGCGAACAACTTATTACTGTCTGCTTGGTTGCAAAAAGCTGCTTGCATGGGCAGAAGGCACTTACATTCCACACTGGGAGCAAGGGCTCCACAATTTCTACCTGTTTGTCTCCCACCCCTTCTGCAGCTCCCAAACCTGTTGTATAGAGCCTTCTAACTTTTGGGGGATCAGAAGGGGACCCAGTGCAAAGCAAGAAGGAAAACCTCCCTATGTAGTGTCTTCAAACCATCATAAAGGGTATATATACAGAAGAGATGAGCAAGCACATTCTTAAGGCTCCACTCTTCGCTTACACTCAAAATGGTGAAGCTGGCATTTCAGTGTCAGTCATCTGAGAAGGTACATGCCTCAGCTTCACCACCACCTAAATTTCCATTAAAAATAATCTTTATGTTAAAAAGTTATTAAAGATGTACTTGGCCCTCTAAACATTCCAGCATAGTTACCATTTATTTTGACTGAAACGTGATATCATTTGTGGATCTCAGTACATGCTAGGATAGGTTTTACTGATTCCTGTCCCTGCAGGTACTATTGCAAAGAAACATTAATCTCTATGGTGTTGCTTTTTAATGATTTTGCAGCATAAATTCAGGCACCACAAAGCAGAAGAACATACTGCTAGCTTTGCTAGCAGTGCAAAACTAAAGTTATGTGGTGCTTTTGTAAACCAAAGTAACTAAAAAGGCATTGCAAATGTTGCATGTGAGGCACATAAGGTTTTGCTAGCAAAATGATGGTAGCGAGCCAAAGATAGATAGAAAATTGCTTCCTTTTGGGTGTGCTGATAAGTTGCATAAACAATGCCCCGCATGTTGGCAAGCAATCTTCATTGTTTGTGGTCAAACTGGCACTCCTTCAGAGAAAGCATGGAGCATATCATTACTGTGAAATTTACAGTTTGTTTGAAGGCCTGGGAAATAGTGTCCATCCTTAAGCACAGCTCTTCTTCCCAAAACATGAGGGGAAAGCTCACAGAGGCATTTTACCAAGGTGGGGCAAGCATAGGGGCCTGGTGCAGAAATTCAGCTTGTGCCGTTACCCATTTGCATAAAAGAGCTATGGAGAAGTGTATTATTTACATTGAGATTATCTGGTTGTGCAGATTGTAAAGTTTAAATTAGACGCAAGAAACTGTATCTAGATGTGCACCTGCCTAGTGCACTGAGCAATCCTTAGCTGGTATTTGCTGGGGAGATAGATTTACAGGCGTTTCTTTTCAACCTTTTAAGTAGGATCAGGCAGTTGTAGAATCTTGCAGCCAAGCAGAATATATTCTTCAGATATGGCCTGTGTAGGTTAAAAAATGATTAAAATAAACGACAATTTTGGCATCCATGTTGCCCTTTGAACACACTATTTGTGGTTTAGCTCTAGCTTTCCTGTGTATATACAGAACACCTAGAAAACAAAATACCCCACTTCCTTGAAAGCATCCTGGATGTTAAAATACAAATGCTTCCCAGTATTATTTTAGTTCACAATTTAACATGGGGCAACTTCATGTGTCAGCTTAATATCTCAAGGGACATATATAATGAAAAACCCCAAATACATTGATCTGGTTGCTATTACCAAGAGCCAGTTTAGAAAGCTTCAACCTACAAAGGATTTGTTTCCTGAAAGGAGGGATATAAAGGATTAGAATAAAGAAGTATAAACTTAGACATATTACATAGCATCCTTGGGTTTGAATATGTTCTCTGTTTTGTGACTATCTTTCAGCAAACTCCTGTTTCTTTCCTAGCTGCTCTGGAATAACGGGAGGTGATTTTTCTAATTAAGAAACATGCAAGAGCTTTGCCTTTTGTGTAACTGGCAGTTCATCAACTCATTATGCCAGCTGTGTTGGCTACAATTTTGGCTTCCATCGACCAAGTCTTAAGACTTCAGCTTGCTTTCCTGGCATGAGCATCCTAAAGGGTGGTGTCCATTAGCAAGCATCGAAAGGAGACTGTGCATGCCCTCAATGTGCATGTAGCACCTCAGGAGGCGGGTGGGGAGGGGAAATGCTACACATAAGCACGTTACTTTTAGATGCTTGTGACAGATGCTAGAGAGTCTATTGCTGTGCTCGCTAGGTTTGGAGCCTCCTTGGTGCATTTTATGCCATGGAGCAAGAAGCCATATTAATGCACTGCTTTTCACATTCTTGCCGCCTGCCATAGCGCCAACGTTTCCCTTGGAGGAGCATGGCTGCTACTGCAAACCTGCACGGTCACCTAAGCAGTGTTGCAGGAGTGGCAACTCCTGGATCTTTCTGCAAGTCACCTCCATTCACCTGGAGGTACATGTCATAGGTCCAATCAGAGGGATGTGATTCTAAACTGATAGATCTTTCAACAGCTGGGTTCTTCTGCTCGCTGTATCTTGCAGAAAGACACTCTACTCTCTCTCAAGACTCACTGTACTTTTGAAATTATGAACCAAGAAGACTGGTGGGTGTAGGAGATGGCTTTGGAGAGAGGACTCTAGATCAGGGCTTCCAGAACTTGGGTCTTCAGCTGTTTTTTGACTAAAATTCCCATTATCCCTGACTACTGGTCCTGCTAGCTACGGATGATGGGAGTTGTAGTCCAAAAACAGCTGGAGACCCAAGTTTGGGGAACCCTGATCTAAATGGTTAGTGGGCCAAGGTTAGCAGCAGTTTAGTAAATGAGGGTTAGAACTTAGAGAAGGTGGGAAACAGGAATAAGGGGGTAGAGGAGAAGGCCAGAAACAGATTCCTGTGGGAGAAAGCTGGAAGGGCAACGAAAGAGCTGCCTGTTTGGCAAGAGGTGAGGATTCATATTCTGATTTCAAAAGAACAGCCACATCTTTGTCTACAGGCAAAATTGCCATCATATCATGATAGTATGAAACCATTGATTAAAATAATTGAGCAATCATTAATTAAAATGCCATTTGGTAAAAGATATCCTGCAATCAACTTCTTCTTTTTTTAAAGGGAGTTCTGTAACAGCACAATTCATTGCACGCATATTCAGAAGTAAGCCTCACTAACTTCAGTGGAGTTTATTTCCATTTTCTAGATTATTTGAGGCATGATGGTGTCTTTTGTACTGTGGCAAGAACAAAGCAGCCATGTCTGTTCCCTCAGCAAAAAAATTGTGGTGCTTTGCAGCAATAAAAATAGCAGCATCTGTAGTATACCATACAGCTAAGTATTTACTGTCCAATACCAGAATTTGCTGCAGTACTGCCAATATGGCAGTTGATGCTCAGAACCCAAGTCCCTTTTTTGCACTGTGTGTGTATAACAATGCAAACAGCACCAGGAATGCACAAGGGATGGCTTATGTTTGCTGCACTGAGATTGGGTCACCTGAGATTGAGCAGGAGTCCTTATTTTATCACTGACTGACATTAAGAACCGCTAACAATTCTTTTTTCAAAACTTCTCATTCAGCTAATAATATAATGAAGGTGTTTGGAAGAGATGGCATCCTATCAGACACAACACTGGCCATGTGGAATGGGTGAAGGACCAGGTACTAGCTACAAAAAACAAATTTAAATGCAGCTAATGTAGATCTTAACACATGTGTGGAAAAACTGCAGATTTTATAAAAAGTGACAATCTGTAGGAGTCTGTAAACTCAGAAACAAGAGCCATACATTTTGATGGGCTTGTCATTTCCTTGACAAACATTTTCTAGCTTTGATTAGGGTTCTTGGCTGACATATTGGACAGGCTCAATGAACTTAATGTTTGCCTGCAAGGCAAGACCTGGAATATCTTCATTATGTTTCAGAAAGGATGGCATTCTTCTAAAAATTATGCTATGGAATAGCTCTGTGCAGCAAGATAATTTAATTTTGTTTGTCTGGGGACTTGTGTCCTAACCACACATTCCTTGTCTACTTTAAGTCAAGGAACAGGATCTTGCTGCCCCCCACAACCCATCCTCTGGGCCACATGTTGCATACAATGCTGGAATGAAAAGGTCTACAGGAGGAAAGTTCAGTATATGTAGACCCAGCTGATGCAATAGTTTTTCCTGCTCAAATAGTTGGGGAAAGAGTAGATCACACAAATCAGACCTACTCAATTTAAATGGTGCATTAAACACCATTTTGTCACATGCAGCTTATGAATGTGGGGTGGCCCTTGGAGGAGGGTGTGGTGTTCATGTCCCACTGCACATAACTGCATGTTTTAAGATGAGCTGGGCTTTGGAAATGCCAGTACTCGAAAGTGAGAAACTTGTCTCATCTCGGGATTCAGCACACATATTCCTGGAGAAAAATGGCAATTAAAACAACATGATTTTAGTAGAGCTTCAGAGTAAATTTTGCCTTTGCGCAAGGGAACCTCGTCAAAGTTGGAAGTCATCCTATTTTGAGCAATTGTAAAATTACATCTCATGAGCTCTCAAGTAAACTAGAATTTCCTGAGCTAGCAAGAAACAAAAATGGTTCAAATACTTGCTAAGTTTGCTTTGATGCCGTGCCAAAAATAGAACGCATTTCATGTGGTATCATCCCAGCAAATATTTCTTTGGATGAATGAAAACACAAACAAAAAACTGTTTTGGAAAACATTCTGATATATAAACTTACACATGTGTGCTAAGTAATGCCTTTTGAAAGACATTATGTCTGAACTAGCCCAGCATATTGATTAATACACATTTTGGGAATTAAAGAATCATCAGTTTGCAGAGAAAATATTAATAATTAACTCTCAGAGTCATTTACATTCAAATTAAGTGAACACCAGTGAAAATAGTTCCCCCCCCCCATTAATCAAGGGGTGCTAGAAATTAAGTTCCACAAATCTACCATTCCTCAAAAAGCTTCCAATAAACACATATATTTTAACTGTACTTTCAATTACAGACTTCAATCCTGTCTCTTAAACATGAAGATCTGCTCACCTCAGTTGATGAGGGACTTAAGGTACTCAAAGCTGTTGGCAGGTTGGAGATAGTCTGTAAAACAAAGAACATTTTTTTCCACATAACAAGAAAACCAATACAATTATATATTGCAGTTTATAATTACAGTATAGAAAATGAAAAATCTAACATAGTCACTGGACACAATCTAACATGTAGTTGGGCCCACTGTTTTCATTGGGATGCATTCATCTTGTGGAACACAAATTGCTTTTAAACACAAGTTAATACAAATGTTGAAGATTTTATTTTAACAATAGGGACAAAAACAGAGGCTTACCCAAAAGGTTTCAGTGGGTTGTTAGAACTTCAAGCTCTTAGGATTTGGCAAGTTAAAAACTGAGGTAAGAAAGAACTCCAAGCCTACCACCAACACATTCTTCTGCTGACCATCAGGAAGCTACTTTTGTCAGGCATGTTGCTAGGTCAGCCTTACCCCAACGTGGTGCTCAACAGATGTTCTGGACAACAACCCCTATAATCCCCAGCTAGTACAGGCCACAATTGGAGAGCATGAGAGCTTACAAGGTCCAAGGCATTTGAAGGACATAAGATTGGGGGGACTTGATGCTTGCTACTTTAACGGCCCTGTGGCTGAGGCCCATGACACAAGCTAATTTATATGTATAGGTATCCCTGGAGATTGCTTCTTGAGAGAAAAGCAATGACAAAACTAGACAGCATCTTAAAAAGCAGAGACATCACCCTGCCAACAAAGGCCCGTATAGTTAAAGCTATGGTTTTCCCAGTTGTGATATATGGAAGTGAGAGCTGGACTATAAAGAAGGCTGAAGAATTGATGCTTTTGAATTATGGTGCTGGAGGAGACTCTTGAGAGTCCCATGGACTGCAAGAAGATCAAACCTATCCACTCTTAAGGAAATAAGCCCTGAGTGCTCACGGGAAGGACAGATCCTGAAGCTGAGGCTCCAATACTTTGGCCACCTCATGAGAAGAGAGAAGTCCCTGGAAAAGACCCTGATGTTGGGAAAGATTGAGGGCACAAGGAGAAGGGGACGACAGAGGATGAGATAGTTTGACTGTGTTCTCGAAGCTACTAACATGAGTTTGACCAAACTGCGGGAGGCAGTGGAAGACAGGAGTGCCTGGCGTGCTCCGGTCCACGGGGTCACGAAGACACAACTAAGCAACAACATCCCTGGAGAATGAAGATGGTAGTACTGGGGAACACTACTTTGCTTATGGGATGTGCCCACTGCAAAGTCAGTGATTATATATATATATATATATATACACACACACACACACACACACACACACACACAGTGTGTGTGTGTGTGTGTGTGTGTGTGTGTGTGTGTGTGTGTAGGAACAAGCCGGAGATCTGAGACTCACCAACAAAGGTCCAGTCTTCTTGTCTATGTCTTGTCCTGTGTTTATTGTAACAATATCAGGCCCCACAGTGGGCTTCTTACCATTCCATTTTGCCCTTTCTCCAACAATGCAACAAGTTAGTCAAGATACTGGCTTTCCCAGGGTCTTACAGAGTGTTCAATGGTCAGTGGGGATTTGGGGTTACATAGGAAGCTCCTTATACCAAGTCAGACCGTTGGTCCATCTAAGTAAGTGTTGTAAATACTGTCCAGCAGCCAGGACTCTTTCCCAGCTCCAGCTGCAGATGCCAGGGATTCAGCCTGGGACCCTGGCCATGCTATGGATGCCCTCTTACCACTGAGCTACAGCCCTTCTTACAGATTCTGGTCACTGCACCACAGGGGCTTTGAGCTGAATCAAAATCAACTGTGACGCTGTGTCACAGTTGACCTTAATCAACTTTGCCATTCAACTTCAAGAGACCTGCCCAGGTCAAGGGGCGTTACACAAGTCTTTCTAGAGAACCACCCTAATCTGCTTGTGCAAAGTGGGGGAGAATCTTCTGTTCCTCTACCCATCCACCAGCACAGTGAAAGGTCATGATCTAGTTGAAAGTTTACTCTCTTTTATGCATGTGTGTGCAAATTTAAATGCTTTAAACCATGAACAGCTCTAAAGTGGAGAGGGAGAGAGGAAAAAATGGCCACCTGTCTGGTGATATAAAACCAATCTTCTCTTAAATGTGCCAGAATAATTTTTCTCCACCTCAACTACAGTTAAAACCTTCAGTCTATTCATTACTGTCCTTTTATAGTATTTTTATTTAATAAAACCTATTAAGACTACCATACAAATCTCTTTACTTATGCTTTTATCTTTTAACTGATCAATTTTTATATTGCTGACATCCCCTCTTCACCATTTGCTCATTTAAAAATTCATAGTACATGAGCTATGTCTCTGGAGAAAATGTCTATAAAATTTGTTACAGCTGGCAAATGTGTATGAGTCAGTGATAGCACATGACTAAATGCTTCACAGAAAATAAAACTTGTTTCTGTAGTAAGCAGAACTGTTTAAATGTTATTTATTTTTATGTTTCAAAGAAAATATATTGTGAAGTGCTGCATTGATTTAATACGCAACAGTGTCTGTGTACACGCTGTATAAGGAAAATTTATGAAACCTTTGCACAACTCCTTTAATTGAATTTTCCAAATCTCTCACCACACACAAATAATCAATATCTTCTGCAGAGAAAACCAGTCAGAATTATTGCAGTCTTTCTTTTCAATTTTGTTGTCATCAGCACATACAGAGCACCTGGATATTTGTAATGTCTGGATAGCAAGTTATTTACACCTCTTAAAATGTAATTGCTATTAAGTGACTCCAAACCAATGCACCTTTCCTTTTTTATTATTTAAAATAACTATTGTACGTCTCAAAGAAGACATATTTAGGAGTATTTATAGTAATGTACGAATTACTATACATAACACTTATATAATTAATAGTTTTCATTTCACCTGATATCTAATGTCAGGGTTTGGTTTTTTTGTAAAAAGCATTGTAGGAAGAGATCTGCAAGAAAAACGCGTTGTAAAAGTAATGCATCAAAGTTCATGTACAATGGCTGAATGGTAGACCTTCATATAAGGAGTGCAGTTTGACAGGTCAGTGAATGTTTGTGCACATCTGTATGGTTGGTTGTGTATATATATCTGAAGCTTTATAGTCATATGTCTCATATGCATTTCTATGTCTGCCACCAAAGTTAATAGCTTAATATTTCATCTACATAGCATAGGATAGTAAATAATTGGAGAAGTTTGTAGTTTGCCTCCCAAGTATCTATCACACTTGTAGCTCCGGCCTGTGATGCTAAACATGCCAAAAGCTGTATTTTAAAATTCACACCCTAATTACAGCCACATATTAACATAAGTGTCTTTGGGGAAACAAAGCATTTTTTTGTTGAGATGAGAAAAAGATCTAATCGTGCAATATTTGTAGGTCAAATGAATAACTGAGTTCTGACCATTTTTCTTCACAATAAGTAGTATCTCTCTACTAGACAGATTAAAGTCTCACCTGAAGCAAAAACACCCCACAAAAATCAATACAGCCAAAACTTTGTCTCTTACAAAATAATCTCAAGAGTGGCACAGCCTTCGAGGCAACCAAGGCTGCAATCTTACACTGCGAGTAAGTCCAGGGTGCGAGCAGTATAATGGGTCCAATGCACTCTATGTGGATTAGGCCTTATGCCCCCTCTTGCAAAAGAGAACACAAATTGATTTAAGCTTTGTATCCTAATTTGCAGTTTGGTTGGACAACCCCAAAACAAATTAGGGTCACACAAGTAATAAAATGTTTGACAGACTGAATGTGAACAGGTAGAGCTTTTTTCCATACCAGAAAAGGCTTCACCTGTTGAATTTTGACCTGCCACACAGCTGTTAAAGACAGCTCTCTGGAAGAGGAGTGGACACAAAGCCTGAGGCTTGCTCAAGGTCATCCCCATCACAACAAACCATAGTTTATCATGTCATCATAACACAGCCAGTATAAGGCAGATCCCTCTGTTCTTCACAAAAGAGCACCTAAAAAGTGCAAGGGATGAGGTAGTAACTAACAGGACTAGAGCACTTATTAGCTCTGTTCACCGTGTTAAATGTCAGGCAATATCTTCCCAATTCATCCCACAATTTTTCCCCGCTGAAAATCTTTTGTTCCTTTTTTAATCTTCTGGGACAACTGGACTGGAACCAAGTCACTACATGGTTGCAGCAGCCCGGACAACCCCCCCCCCAAAAAAAACACTTTAGACTCAGATACAGTCCGCTAGCCTTCATTTTCCTACCTCTGATCTACACTGGGTGATGATGGGAAACTGGACAAGCTGGACCAAATCAGGTTGGAAGCAGTACATCAAAGCTGTGTAACAGAGAACAGCACTTTTTAAAGCCTGCAGAACTTTGGTGCTTTGTCTTGCATTGAACAAAAACATTTGTAAACAAATCTTTCAATCCTGGTTGATTAGGGAAGAGTTGAGTAAAAAGTCTCTTTTAGATCTAGCATTTACTGAAACCCTGCCTAAGAACCAGCAGGATAAAGGTTCGTTTTGTTTGTATTCACTCCCACAAAATGCTAAAACTGTTAAAAAGTTCCCCTTTGAAATATGCAGAGTGCAACCTACACACACATAAAGCATGCTTTGGACAGCAGCAACATGACTAGATTTCATCTCCTGGCAGCTGCTCTCAAGTTTGCTTACATTCTCTTCAAAAAACATTTTGTTTACTGTAAATGCTAGTCATGGGCAAACAATGGGGCCATTTTTTATGTTGCTAATGCAGAATGATATACTAAGATCTACATAATGCTGCCCATTGACAAAGGAATGTTCTGAATTAAGTTGTTTTAAGTAGAGGCTGTTTATGTAAAGTAAATAAATTTCATGCCTTACCATGTGATGATAATGTGACATTCCATCTGTATCAAGCCAAAGAATAGTCATAGGTTTCATGTCCTGAGCGTAACTAATTAAAAATAATTATGGAAAACCACATCCAAAAGTAAAAAAGCTAAATAAAGAAGACAGTCTTTCTCCAGCCTTTATTTTCATTAGGATAGCAGAAGGGATCAAAGTTCCCATTCAAGAAGTATTTATTATATTGTTAACATGCTAAAAGTGCGTCATTTTGACCCATATGATTTCAGAGTCATACTAAATTTTCACTGCTTGGGTCATTAGTGTTACAAATTGAAGAAACATTATGATGCAGCATGTTTCACTGTTGTTCTTGAGCACAAATAAGGCTATATGGTTGCTTTACTTAGAAAGCAACTAAAGAGATGCTTAGTATACTATGGCACTGGTTTCTGTGGGCTTCATTAGGCTAAGAAGAGAGTGGGAGAATTTGTAAGCGAAACCAACTTCAGAACGAGTAAGAATTCCACCAAATGAAAATTCCTTAAGCAAACTCGCTCTTCTATCCTGGTTTTCTGCAGCCCAACTTAACCGATTTTCTAAACTTGCAGCTGTAAGGATTCTTGTATGTGACCAAGATTAGATTTCCCAGCTTAAAATTGGTCACGGATATTCTAGCGATTGGTTTCCAGACAGTAGCTTGGATCCAGACTTTGCTCCCATCAGCAAGCTCATCCCCTGCATGGAGTTCACTTGGGGAAAGTGGGAGAGAGGCAGGGCTGGCCCACCCATACAGCAAGGTGAGGTGACTGCCTCAAGTGGCAAGATCCACAGGGGCAAGATCCACAGGGGTAGACCTGGCCTCCAAGGAATGCATTGCCCACTGCTGTGGCTGCAGCAACAACACATAGAGCATACTCCTTGGACGCTGGATCTGACACCTCCTCAGCAGCCCCACCCCAGTGCCTTCTCTACAGTGGCCTCTTGGCGAATAGGAGGTGCTGCTGGTCTTCTCCCACCCTCGTTCCTAGTTCCCATGCACTTCACTCATCCCTTCTTCCTTGGCAGGGGAGAAGCACCATTTTGTGCTTCGCTTCAGGTGCCAAAATGTCCTGGGCCGGCCCTGGAGAGGGGACTGTAGTTGATTATTCTTTCTGCTTGCACCCTCTGATAGTTAGGGGATCCTCCGAAAAGAGTAGGGGCTGCAGGGCAAATCAGCAAAATGGCCTTCCCCTCTCTTTCACTGGATCAACTCATCTAAAAAGATTTGAATTTAACCTGTATATGTTTATTCTGACCTACCCCTCGTATTACAAAGACATGGAAATGGGAAAGTACTGCTTCTATGTGCTATCATTTACATACCTAGATCCATATGTGCAATTGTTACCTTGGATTTTAAAAGCAATAATCTCATAGCTCTGGTTTATATACACAGGCACCATTCCAACAGATATTAAGTAGGCCTGGTATGTGGCCCAATGCAATTTTGTTCCCCTAACCAGTTGTAGTCTTGCATAAACTCAACTCTGTTCCACTCAGAGGCAGTAACTGCCACTGTGATGTTCTAAACTTCAAAGTTAAAAAAAAGAAGACAATAACTAAGGTCTATATATTACATTAAAGAGAGAAACAGCTCTTTTCAACGATCCTATGAACTGATACAAGGCAATTTTTAAAAGTACATAATAAGGAGGTGGGGAGAAACCAAGGAAAGAAAGTCATTTGTTTACTCCATGTTAAAGATAAAGAATGAGAAAACACCACTCAACACAACTGACACTTGGCAAGCTAAGTCTTCATCGTTAAAATGTCCTTTATTCTGCTTCTTTTAAAAACTAAATCATAAACCACGAGGGAAAATTAATCTACTTGATCAAGATGTGTGGCTGCCTGTCTGGCATCAAGAACACACTGCTGAGCTACAGAGATTTCACTTCATATCGATATAAATGCTAAATGACTTCAAGCTTAGGAGGAAGTATTGCCTTGAGTTTAAGGCACAGGACCAGGAGTCAGCTGTCGTCTCATTTCATACTTTACCTGGGAGGGCAGACAAGCCACTCATCTTTTCAGCATTTAACCACAACTTTGTAGTAAAAGACACACAGGCACCTTCTCTGTACCAGCTGGTGGGCTGGTCTATATTCATACCCCAAATGTGCTTACCTAGCTGGCACAGTGCCAAAGCTCTCATTTTACTACAGAGCTTTGTTACTACATTTCTGAACATTTTGGGGAAAGGCTACAATGGGACAGAGTTACCCACTCGCACAGAGGAAAGAACAATTCCTCCTGGGAGAGCCACTGACTTACATGACCCCGGTATACATGGCAGAACAGTAAAATGGCATGGATGTTGTAAACTCATCTGCAAGGCTGGTGCGTTGCATGATAACACAATGCGCATTTAGAAAAGTGTTTTTGGAAACTCAGTCAAGTTTAATTTAAAAGCTTAAAAAAAAAAATCTGCCAAAGGGGTCGGTGTTCCACAGGATTTCATGGAAGTAGCTGGTATATTTAATCTGCTCGAAAGCTCATTCTAAGCCACTCATTCGCAGAATACCAAAACCATAATGTGCCTGTTCTCCAAGAGATGCCTATGCCCCATATCAGACAAGCCGTGACGTCAATGATGCGCTTCCTCTGTTTAATGCAAGGCATGTTCTTAAGCACCTCGCCGAAATGGGACTTTGTAAAATAGAGATCATATGTCTCTGGGATGTGGCAAGGCTGTATTCATAAATGTTTGCAAAGTACGCTCAGGTCCTCCGGTAATAGACACTAGAGAAATATTATTATCATTATTAAAGCCTTGAGATACATCAAGGCTTTATAGTTCACTCAAAAGCCTACACCTAAGACAAGGGGATGTGGATAAGGAAGAAAATGTAAAAAAATAAAAAATAAAATAAACATGGAGGCAGTTCATATCCAGATAGTTAAATAAGGATTCTTCTCAAACTAGTAGGGTGCTCATATGCCAATACCAAGAACAGTTCTGACTACCATCCTGTGCCCAGTAATGGGGCTCAACCTTTCCCGAAAGCCAGAGCTGAGGCCAAACCATGTGGGGAAAAAGGAGAGAACAGAACATCTGCAGAGTGCATTCTCCTAACCACTGCATAGATAACTCTGTCCAACATGCATGGATAGCTCTGCCTCCCAGGAGCTGAGTGCAACACCCACACAGACCGAGGGGGAGCGAGGAGTTGACATAACCCACAAGAGTTCCATCATTCTCACCACAAGGCCAGTATGCTCTGGATCTGGATTTGAGTATTTGTTCTTGGTTCTGGGCCAGAAAGACAGAATAGATATGTTGCTGGTGAACTGCCCACAAAGCTGCTTCATTGAGCTAATGGTGAAGGCGAATTAATAAATACCCCTTAGGGACACTGTATGAACACCTTAACATAAGATAAATGCTGGTGTCCATTTCACCTTGTGTGCAGGCAAGCAAATCACTTAGCAATTGTGGCTTCCTATCTTTTGCAAACACTTCAAAATAGAGAGGTATGTATCTGTCACCCGTTATGGCAGACGGCTGGTTCTCCTCCACTGCAGCTCCTTCTGGTGTCACAGCCAACAGAAGTGCAACTGATGTCCCCCCTTGGAGCCATGCCTTTTCTGCAATTGTACCCTTTATATGGAATCATTTTCCTCCTGAACGTAGGCAGGCAGGCACCATCTTTTATTCTTTTTCGGCATCTCTTTAAACCTCACTTATTTAACCAGGACTCTGAAGATGTGCAATTCCACTTTTTGTTCTTACTCCCCCCCCCCCCGCCTACTGCAGCTGAATTTTAGCCTGTATACTGTTGTGTTTTTTAATAGTTTATCATTTTTATCTTGCTTATTTTTAATATGAACACCACCGGGAGACTTCAGTAAAAAGGTGGTATATAAAAACATATCAAATAAATGCATTTTTAAAATGCATAGTTTGTTCAGTTAGGCACTTTTGTAATCTGAAAGTGGCGGGTGGGGGGGAAGTCTTTATCTTGCCAACAGCTTAAATGTCATACAACCAAAGAGAGGGCAAGAGACCTAATTTTGCTGAAAAGAACACAAATCTGATACGGTCTCTTGCAAAGGGCCTTTTCAAGTCTTTCAGAAGAAATTTGCTAAATGGACCCCTTTGACAACTCTTTGCCATCAAAACAAATAATATGGGGGAGTTACCTTGGGCAGGCTGTCTTGCATTGGTTCGTCTTAGCAGCTTTCCTGCTTGCTTTACTGAGGAATAAAATATATTTAGACATTGTGAGAACTCTACTCATGTGATGCTAATATAGAAAAATGGTACAAATGTGTTTTTTCTCTAACGTTCCAGGAAATTTTTCAATTAAAGAAAATACTGGATTGAATTCATAGTTCCTCAAGCAGAGTTCTACTCCCAGAATAGGGCACTCCCAGATCTCTGCTCTCCCTTTCCCCTGCAAACCTTTTTACATCAGAAAAATCAGAAGAAAACAATCACCTCCCTTTTTCTCACACACACTTCTGTAGACAAAAGTTCTGCTAAATCTTTTTGGACATGGCTAGCAGCAGAGTGCAATCCTAAACACACTTACTAGGGAGCAAGTCCCATTGAATACAGTTTCTTCTGAGTAAGACACACTAGATTGTTAGGCCAAAAGTAAAACTAATGATATCCCTCAATACCTTCATTGAACAACAGGCTCAGGACACAACACTGTAGCACCTAACTTCTCACCCAAGTTGATGAGGAACCATTAGTGGGAAGTCGGTTTAGTCAGTCAACCAGCTACAAATCCACCTAACACTTACCTCATCCAGCCCACATTTTAACAGCTTCTCTGCAATGTTATTATGCAGGACTTTGTCAAAAGCCTTATTGAAATCAAGATACGCTACATCCACAGCATTCCCCTGATCCACCAAGCTTGTAATGCCATCAAAAAAAGAAAAAAGAAATGAAATTGGTCCAGCATGACTTGTTTTTGAGAAGCCCACTCTGGGTCTTAATAATCATAGCATCCTTTTCTAAGTGTTCACAGACTGATCACTTAATTATCAGTTCTAGGCCAAGCAAAACACTCAAAGAGGATGTGAAACAGGCTGAAGGGCAAGGGCATGATTTTGGGAGAGTCAAGAGGGCCAGACAGAGGCTTGGAGGGCCACATTTGGCACTTAGGCCTCAGGCTCCCTACTCCTGCTTATAGTAACTTGGATATAGAGACCTGTAATATAAATTCACTTGAGTTATACCAAGAGTCATCTGTATTGTTACCACTTATCAATTATTTGTTTGCTTAATTATGTTGCTTAATATGAAGTACTCAATATGGAAACTGTATTTCTGCAATACGTAATATTTCTAGGACACCTAGGCATGCTCATGTAAAACAAAGATTAAATATGTGAAAGGATGCATATTAATTCTTTCACAAAAAAGGAAATTATGAAAAGTCCTTCTTACTTAGCTTTCTGGTTTTGCTCACTTCGCTTTTCAAGTTTCCAGCAGTCTCTGAAACACCGATAATATTTTCAAGCTCTCTGGTGCCCTCTAAAGCCTGAAAAAAAAAAATTTTTAAAAAAAAGCTAAATCTTAATGCCAAATCTTCTAACAAAACAGAACTCTTAAAACCTCCCACTCTTTCTGCATCATTAGTTTAAATGGCTGAAAAAAATTCTATATTACTAACATTTGATATTAGAAATGGAATGCTTCTGTATGCACAGTACGATCAACAGGTGTGAAGTTGGAAGCCTTGTCGCATCCCCACAATCTGAGCACATTATCGCTGAAGGACACCAGCAGGCTGCCACTTTGCCTTTTCAGACTGTTTGCTTGCCTGAATCCTGGTCAGTTCCCCTAGTTTACCCCAACCACTCTGTATCCGGCCATGCCTTTCAATCAAAGGAAGTGTTGCCCTGACTTTGGCTTCTAGCCTGGACCACAGAATCCATCCCAGTCTACCACCTCTGCTTTCTTTCCAGCCCTTAGGACATGACCCCACCAGGATTCAGGTACAGAGTGGCGGGCAAAACAGGTGCCCTTAGGATACTCATAGGTGTTACCTCGTGGGGCAAATAGCAGCTGAAGAGGGGCAGTTTAAACCAGGAAACAGATATAAGGGAAAGTGTTAACACGCTTTAAAAAACAAAAAACAAACAAAAAAAACTGTGGGAGATGCATGATCAAACTCCAGAATCACACCTAGTTTTATCCTCAAAGTGGAATCAGAAAACCAACTATCTTGCTGGGTACGGGGTGGAGACTGACCTGAGAGAACAACAGTAGCTAATAAAAATATAGGTATTGTCAGATGTGGGCAAACTTTTTGGCCCAGTAGGCCAATTAGTTATCTGTCCCGAGGGCTAACTTCCACCCACCTGTCAAAGTCTCTTGCATAACACTTTCCAAGTGCCCATCTGCCAGGTGGTTGTCGGATGCCTGGGGACTGCAGCGCAAGGGCTTTCTGCAGAGATAAGCTGCACAATCATGTTGTCAGCTGCACAGATGATCCAGCTGCATCTCTACCTGCCCCGCACATGATGTCACATATGAAAAGTACGCTAGGGAAAACAGCCTTGCAAGCCAAATTTGATCGGTGGACCAGAAGTTCCCCATCCCTGCTCTATAATGAAGATTGCAACAATTGAGAAAAAGAAAGAAAGAAAAAGAAAGAAAGAAAGAAAGAAAGAAAGAAAGAAAGAAAGAAAGAAAGAAAGAAAGAATCAAGGATCAAGATGGGGGAGAACAGACCTGTAAATTGGTTAGGTTTTGTCTGATTTTCATAAATCTGGCCACAGAATCTTCAACTTCAGACTGCAGTATTAATAGTCTTAAGGAAAGAGGGAAACAAGGAATTATTTAAATTGATGGCATAATTTCTGAAACAAGAACAAAAATGAATAAAAACCAAGTAACAGTGATATAGCTTTGCCGGCAACATCCCTCCCCAGGCTGTGAAATACTGTAACTTGTTGGTATATAACAGGTAAATAAGTCTAGGGTTTATCGTACATCAGCCACTAGCGAAATGCACACATTTCTAGCATGTCTAATTATACTAATTTCCCATCATTATCTTACCTCCTCCCTAAACTCCAGCACAGAGAGTCAGTTCCACCCACTTCCCATGGATAGTGCAAAGAAACCCATCAATATTCCTGCAGAAGATTCCAGCCCAGCCCAGTCCTACACATGGGACTCTTTAGGACAGGGTTTCCCAAACCTAGGCCTTTGGACTACAACTCCCATCATCTCTAGCTAGCAGTACCAGTGGTCAAGGATGATGGGGATTGTAGTCCAAAAACGGCTGGAGCACAAGTTTGGGAAGCCTTGCTTTCGGAGACAGTAAAAAGCAGATCATGAATGGAAGGGGGGGAGAGAAGTAGAAAAACCAGTAGGATCATCCAAAAAGGCTAGAGAGTGCACCAGAAGCACAAGATTGCATGAATAAATAAAGCAAAAGGATGAAGGCAGATTAACTAGCAATGTAACTTTTTCTCTTATAGAACAGATCTTAACTGGAGTGGCATAAGCCTGAAACAACTGAAGCAGTGCCGTGGTACCAGGCACTTCATTGAATAGACAGACAAACTGTATAGAATAAATTCTGGGAAAACTGGCTGCCATTTCTAAAATACTGTCAGGAAAATAATTACCTCCCACAAAAACAAATTCAAGTAGGTTTTGATTATTATTTTTAGAAGAATTTTTGTGATTTTATGTTAATCTGCATTTACCTGTGTAACGTTGTGATAGAAAACAAACATTTCTTAAGGTTTTTTAAAACTCAGTTTTGTTGATAATTAGTAATTGCAAAAGGACTAAATAAAAAATACTCCCCAATATTGCTACAGCAGAAACAGCTTTCCCAGAGGCTCTGTTGCAATTAAATTTGTGCCTCTCCATGGTTAGTTTAAACTATAGAATTAGGTAACATTACTTTTCATAATCTTCCATTTCAGGATGCCCCCTTCTGGGAGATCTGATTAGCAAGTTACTACGTTTCTCTCTGTTTCCTAGGAATAAGACAATCAAGAAATAAGAATTAACACACTATAACCATCCTGTAGTTGAAGATAAAAATCAAAATAGTATAAAGATTTACCATCTTCTGCACAAAAGATAAACATTAACTATTTTCTCTATTCCCACCCCCTTTTGATTACAAATGCACTTTAACTTGACATTTAATTAATTACAGCGTTTCCATTATAAACATCTTATGTTAGAAAGGAAAGCTACAAATACAAAAATAGAAATGGTAAAGTTAATGCTACGACTACTACTACTACTAACAGATTTAAGAGGTTAAAAAATTCCCAACATTCATTTCACTCCATAGCAATGTAAGATTGTTGGCAAATGCAATATATTATGTATTATTAATTTGGATGCTAGGTATATGAAAATATATGAAAGAACATGCTCAATAGCCACTATAATTTCCATTTGAAATTATTTCTTTACTAACCAAAGTTAAATAGCTGCCCCATAAGATCAAACTCACGAAAGACACAGAACAATTGAAAACACTACTCTGAAGGATCCTATGTAGTAACATGAGAATGGTGCAAGGGACTGCAAGAGAAAAGAGTGAGGATGCCATCCTTGCCCAATATGCTAGTGGGGGCCTGCAATAGATCCCAGCGCTCCCTGCTAACAGAATGAGCCCTTCCATTTGCAGAGGGTTAGTTGCTATGCAGTGCAATTTGCCTTAATATTGTTCTCTGTACATATCAATGTTCAACAAGACTATATATATATATATATATATATATATGAATGAGATTTAACTGGATTTTGTATTCGATCTCATTGCGAAGGCTCAAGGATAGAGGACAGACCAAAACAAAGAGTGTAAATGAAAAAGCCCTTAGGGATATGGGGATATATGTGCGTGTGTATGTGTTTCAGGTCAAAATACATTTAGTGTAATAACAAGTGCAACTTGTATAATTGCACTTATACATCTATCAACAATAAAGTAGTGTAAACACTGTTGCAAGATAAAAAGAAAACATTAAATACATAGGAGACAACTCAGATATCTACGTCCTTACCACCATTTTGTAGCTTGGTGAAACTAGAAAAGGAAAGCTATTCCTACTTTACTGAATAATTATCCATCTAAATGTCAGCTGCGGACACGTGATCTCTCTTTTTATGTGCAAAAGGACTGTTCCCTTATGCCCATATTTAATTACAATATGGAAATATAGCACACACTCACCTTTGCCTTTGACATCCCGGCACACAGGCGTTTTACTCCTTCAGGCATTTCCCCCCTTTTTTTTGTCAGAAATGGCATGTGAAAAAAATCCAACAGATTTTTTTTCCTGTTTCACTTTCTCCCTCACACACAAACACAGAATCACATATGAACAGCGAAAGCAAAACTCATATAATATCATCAATAAAAGATTGGCTTGGGAAGTGGGGAGATAACAGCATTTGTAGTTTTCAAGCTGTATGTACACTTCACTGCTTTAAAATGTCAGTCAGTTTTCAGTTAACAGGGCAGAATCAGCAGAGCAAAGATGTGCTTTCACAAATGGTCATATTGTGTTTTTTCTCCTTCAAGCAACTGGCTGCTTTGTGTAAAATGGCTGCATTTTGCAAAACGGCCTGTGATATGCAATCAAATACAGATAGCGTCTCACTAAAAGTATCTAGATCAAGTAATATGGATTCCTAAACCAGGTCCTCTACTTCCTCTTCTTCACCTCAACAGTAACTCCTTTCTTGCATTATTCTGTGAAATTAAATCACAATGCATTTCTCATCTCATGCTAAAACAACAACACCCAAATTATTTGAGGGCAGGAGCAACACTTTAGTATACCTAGAAGACTGTTAGGTTTTCAAGTACTGGCAAAATGTATTTGGTTCCGAAGGACAGGAAGCAGAGAGTAAGGCTAAATGGACACTTCTCCCAGCAAAGGGATATAAAGTTAAACTGTGGAATTAACTAGCGCAAGTAGTAACACCCACCAACTTCAAAAAAGGTTCCAAACAGATGGAAGATAAGGTTATCAATGGCTATATACTGCCTCCATGATCCCAGGCCCCATGCCTCTTAATACCAGTTGCTGGAAAACAACAATGCAAATCAGATATTGTCCTGCTTTTGGCATCTGGTTGGTCACTGTGGGAAAAGGATGCTGGACAAAACAGGCCACTGGTCTGATCCACTAGGGCTCTTCTTATTTTCTTATGAGATAAGCGTTTTGATTTTTTTAAAATTATGCCTTGTTGAACACCAAGATGCATAGAGAACAATATTAAGGCAAATTGCACTCGATAGCCACTAGCCATCTGCAAATGGAAGGATGCCTTCTGTTGACAGAGAGAGGCGGGATCCAGTAAAGATTCCCAAGTGGAAGATCCTTCAGGGCAGATTTTCCACAAACAAAAGTGGAGGGGAGAAGAGGGAACCATACTATTCCCCTTCTGCTTGTAGAAGTGCTTCATGAGTGGAACGGATGCTCCCACCAATGATGACTTAGTTGAGATATAAACTTTTGTGCTACCATGTTCTGCAAATGTTCACTGTAAAGAACTTGCATAAGCCTGAAAAAGATTGTGCATGTATGATGATGTAGACTGACGGTAAAAGGTTAGAAGATTTGCACAAGATCAGACACACAGACAAATTAATGCAGGGTTCAGCATTATTAAAATATGATTAGCCATCATTACATGGCTCAGTGTTAGAGCATATAATTTGAATGCAGAAGGTCCCAGGTTCAATCCTCACCATTTCTTATCAGGGCTGGGTGGGATCCCTGCCTGAAACCTTGGAGATCTGTTGCCAGTCAGTGTAGTCACCACTGAGCTAGGGGGACCGACGGTCACCCTATACACAAGGCAGCACCCTCAGTTCCATTGTACAGGGCAGGTAAGACCTTCTTTACTTTCCCCAATACAGATGCCAAACCTGTTAAATGTTATCATAGCAAGTTTCAAAGGGCAGGGAACTAGTAACAGCACAAACTCGCTGGATTAACAAACTCTGCCCACTCTACACAGTGAGAAATTTGGTTCCATTAAATTCAATGCCTGATTCCAGTTGTGTAGCTGGGGGGGGGTCGCACTGGGCCAGTACGTTTCCAAGCACAATTCAAAGTGTTGGTGCTGACCTTTAAAGCCCTAAACGGCCTCGGTCCAGTATACCTAAAGGAGCGTCTCCACCCCCATCGTTCAATGCGGACACTGAGGTCCAGCGCCGAGGGCCTTCTGGCGGTTCCCTCACTGCGAGAAGTGAAGTTACAGGGAACCAGGCAGAGGGCCTTCTCAGTAGTGGCACCCACCCTGTGGAACACCCTCCCACCAGATGTCAAAGAAATAAACAACTCTCTGACATTTAGAAGGCATCTGAAGGCAGCCCTGTTTAGGGAAGTTTTTAATGACTGATGTTTTAAGGTATTTTTAATCGTTTGTTGGAAACCGCCCAGAGTGGCTGGGGAAACCCAGAGTATAAATAATAAATTATTATTAATTATTATTATTATTATTATTAGGGCAGCACTTACCTTGGGGGCGGCACACCGAAGCCCAAGATGACGCCCAAGTCCAGGTGCCCCGGAGCACAGCGTGCTGCTCCCCAAAGCACCACAGCCCAGGGCTGTGCTTACAGGGTGTTGAGCTGCTGCATTTCCCCTAGCTGCCAGAGGGCGGCCGAGAAGGACGCAAGTGGCATGCGCTGGCCCTGCGAGCAGCACTGAACCAGCAGCGTGCCTGAGCCCTTGTGTCTCTCCTGGGAGTGGCTCGGGCAGCTACAGACCCCGTGTTGCCCAAAAAAGCAGTGTGGGGCCGGCCTCTGCCCACCACTTGCCCCTCAGCCGACCTCCAGCTGGGGGGGAAGGCAGCGGGCAGACTCCGTGCAGGCTCTGCGCTGCTTAAAAAAGCAAAGCAGGCCCACAGGGCGCCCAAACGGAACACGGCAGCTCGGGCACTGGGACTCTGGCAGCGCGCCCTGGCCTGCCAACAGTTTGCCATGCCCCCCAGGCGCAGAACGCATGTGCCGCCCCAGGTGCCCAAGCGGCTAGCTATGCCACTGCTTGATTCTCCTCAGTGAGCAAAAGTAAGCAAAACTAGTCAGAGGAGAATTGTTGAAGAGGTTTGTCAAGGCTGCAGAAAAGTTGGACTTTACCATAAAGATCCAAATTCATATTCGTGGGTGGGTGGGTGGAAGGACTCAGAATTACCGAGCAAGACATAAATTACTAAATCAAGAATTTGACTTGGTCAATAACCAGAAAAATTCTGCAGTAAGTAGGAGAGAATGTTCAACTAACCATTTGATAGACCATTTCCATGCTCTTGTACATTATTGCTCCTGGGAGTTGAAAAAGGACTGATTGGGCACGTTCCTGTTGTTGGTGAATAAGACTTGAGATTCTTCTTACTCCTTGGCAATGGTGTTGCAGACACCTAAAGAATAATAAATAATGGTAACAAAACAACCTGTACAGGATTATTATGCAGTGTAAAGCACATTCATGTTTTCCTTTTCAACCTTGACAATATCCAATTCTGCCTTTATATTTCTAGTCAAGGCAGGCTATAGAATTCTCCTATAACAGATGTGGGGAATCATGCCTCTCTCGGTGCATTTTTAGGTATCCCACACACTTTAACACTTCAAAGCTCAAGTTCCTAGAACAAACTATGTTTCTAGTCCTTGTGCTGGTAACATGAGTCTCACGTTTAGTCCTTTATGCAAACAAAAAAGAATCAAATGATTTTCAAGCCCACCCATCTATTCCAAGGGACTAACACAAGATGTTAATTTTTTGTTTAACAATTCCTAATGAAGGAAAATAGCTACAACACTCAGGGCCATCTATCACATTAGTGGAAAGAACAATCAAATTAAATGAGCAAACTACCTCTCATGTTCCAACTGAAATGGTCTTTTAGAAAGGTGACTCTGAAAGGTGAAGCTATATAAATAGCACAAAACTTGCCTTATAGCAGGGATGAGAGAACTATGGCCTTCCAGATGTTGCTGAACTCCAACTCCCATCAGCCTAAGTGCAAATGGCCAATGGTCAATAATTAAATAAGTTGTGATCCAAGAACATCTGGAAGACCACAGGTTCCCCATCCTTGCCCTACAGTAAAACACTGTTGCTCCTTAATACTCCGGAACTATGACTGTAAATGCTCGGCGATTCCAAATTTTGAGAGCGGGTGGCGCTGTGGTCTAAACCGCCGAGTCTCTTGGGCTTGCTGATCAGAAGGTTGCTGGTTTGAATCCACGTGACGGGGTGAGCTCCTGTTGCTCTGTCCCAGCTTCTGCCAACCTAGCAGTTCGAAAGCATGCCAGTGCAAGTAGGTAAATAGGTACCGCTGCGGCGGAAAGGTAAACAGTGTTTCCATGTGCTCTGGCTTCCATCACAGTGTTCTGTTGAGCCAGAAGCGGTTTAATAATGCTGGCCACATGACCCAGAAAGTTGTCTGTGGACAAACGCCGGCTCCCTCAGCCTGAAGCAAGATGAGTGCCGCACTTCATAGTCGCCTTTGACTGAACTTAACCATCCAAGGCTCCTTGACCTTTACATGTTTTGTATAAATACTAGGTTTGGTGTGAAAATATTAGTGGATTAGCCTACCAATCCTCAACTTATGACACAGCAACCTCGTATTTAAACCACTAGCCTAGAAGTAATAGGCAGGAAGAAACTGCATGTAGACAAGTGAGCAGGCTGGTGAAAAAAGGATGAAGAGCTTCATCACTCCCTCTGCGCTGAGCACAGATGCCAAGTGGACTGCCAGAGAAGGAAATCCCCTCTTTCATGACTAGCACAGGGCTACTGCAAGAAGGGAAGAGCTTGCCTTCCTTCCTCTGCCAACCCCCAGTAGACTAATAAACTTTTTCCTTTTTTTCTTTTTTTCTGCAAACTAGTGACTTCTGTGGTCTCATTTATAAGGCTGCAATATAGCCATATTCTGCTGAATTGCTTGTGGCCTATTTGGGTGACTCCATAGATGTAGGCCTAATGTAAACATCACCCATGCAGTGGATCCTACGTCACATCAGCAAAATCTGAATGAAAGATTCACTTGGGAACTAGCCACTTTAAGCCCCATGAGTCACCAGAGGGGTGCAGCACTGGCATGGCTCTTCCCAAATGACCCACTCATCAGAAGAATCCCTGCCAACAGTATGGCACGAGATGCAGAAAATGTGCTGCACCTGGAGTAAGTTAAAAATATATATTTAAGTATTTTGCAGACTGATAGATTGGTGTTATTTATATCCCGATTCTAAAACAAATCTTCCAAAGCAAACTTGAGTTAAAAGAAATATACTATTAGCAACAAGACAATCAGGTAAAACACTAAAAATACACTGATCAGACAGCTGTAAAATCACAAGTTCAGGTATACTGGAGTACTGTTTGCACAGGACTATGGAGTTGGGAGTACCTGGGAGCCTTACCATGGAAGCTTGCCTGAAGCCATCTTTGGGATCTTTTCAACATCAGGTACTTATGTAGTGTGGACCCTTCAATTTTAAGCCTGTGTCTTCATTTGGTGTGTGTGTGTGTGTGTGTGTGTGTGTGTGTGTGTGTGTGTAGTGAGTTTTGATTTTGTAATATTTTTTACTTTATGGTTTTATGTTGTATTTAAATTGTTGTTAGGGATTTTACTTATTTATTGTAACCCAGCCCAAAAAGTTTATTGTTATGTGGCAGCATACAGATGCCATAAGTAAATAAACCAAAGGAATAATTAAGGTGTAATCCTACACTCATTTGCTTGGAAGGAGACCTCATTGAACCAAGTATGACTGTCTTCTGAGTAAACACGCAGAGTTAGGAAAAGTAAAAAGTGACAATTAACATTTCTCAGTGCAGGAAGGACTAACGTATGGCTCTCTAGATGTTATTGGCTTCCAACTCCCTTCACTTCTGACCCCTGGCTATGCTGACTGGGGCTTATGGGAGTTGTAGTCCAACATCTGGAGAGCTGCAGAATAGCCACCTTTGTTTCAACTGGAAATGACTGATAGTAAACTCCTATGCGTGTTTCTGAAACATATAATAAACCATTTTCTCCCTTTCCTCTTTCTTTTTCACATAACTATTTCAATTATCTTAAAACTCTGGATATGGATACAACATTTATACTAGCAATAATAATAATAATAATTCTGCTTCATAGACAGCTTTAGAAATTAATTCCATCACTGAATTTTGGAAAACCTGAAACCTCAAGCTTTCAATGAAGAAATTTTGACACTAGAAACTTCCTAAATAGTTATTCTCAACACAGACATTTTTTCCCCTTTTAATTTCCATTTCAGAAGGAAAAATAGCTTTAGGGTGGAACAGAATCATTTCAAGCTGGACTGCTCGCCTCCAAAAATGCTACTCAAACCAAGGAAGCAGATGCAAAATTACAGTCACAGCTGTATTCAGAGCACAACAAGGTGGATAATGGAAAACTAAATTGCTAATTAAATTGCTAATGATTTTTGTTAGTGCCCCTGCTGTATTTTGTCACCTTTGTTTAAATACAAAAAGTATACAGAAGATTTTTAACACTGCCAAGTTTCCAATTTTGCTAAGTACCACTGAGACCTCTGAAGACTACCATCTATAAAGAAACTGTTGGTATGTAGAAACAAAACAGGAGGCTCATTTTATTTACCAAACATTTAGGTATACATTTCCCCCCACCAATTTTGCCTCCTTAAAGGCTACCTGCCCAATGAACTCCTCTGCATTATTGTTCATAGCAACGCCCACAGTTGGTATTGGAAGATAATAAACTGGCATATGTCGTGACATGATGGCACTGGAAAAACGGAATGGCCACATTTTATCAGAGAGAGAGATGGGGTGGGGGTGGGGGACAGCAACAGTACAATTTTATTTTTATTGTGATAACTGTAGGGGAAATTTATTGCAGTGTTAGTACTTTATCGTTTCATTATGTTAGATTAGCTGAGAGAGGTAATTATATTCTCAACATAAAAATGTCTTTAATGTTTTCATTTCAATTTTGCAGTTTATAATATGCAGATTACGGCATTATCATAATCCCATATTGTTATATGTACAGAGAGATGGCACTGCATTTTTTTCACAAATTACGGAACTAATTTCTAATAAATGATTTCACAATGGTCCCTAACTCATTTGAGAGAGGCGTGTACATAATAAAAAACAACCACTGCAGTCTCCTCAGTTATAGCCAATTGCTTCATGTAGGCAAAGTCCGAATATTATATAAGAATAGTTTTTCTCCCAAAGACGTCTGGCAGTCAATTCTTTTCCATATTCAGGAATGCTTTACTGCAGATTGCCAAGTAATTTATGACAGTCTCACTGAACTGCTGATCATTTATGTATATCCTAGAAAATAATTTAATCATAGTGGGCGCCACACACACACACAAACACACACTTACTTTTCCCATGGCAAGGCTTTCCAACTTCAGAGCTTTCTTAGCACTAGAAAAGAAAGGGGGGGAGCAAGTTTTATCATATTTCAAAAGCAAAGTTTATACTGATAACCTTATCAGTGGTTATCAGACCACATATAGCATTTTTTACACTAGTAAAACTAACCTCATACATGGCATATAGTTTTTGAATACGCTTTGAAAATTTGATCCTATCCTGATTGCCCCCCCCAACCTGTCCACTATCCCAATGTCACACTACCAAAAAAATAACAACAAAAATTGCTTTTTATATAAAACTGATAAAGAATGAGATTATACGGACGTGCATAACAACTTACCTTCTGTGTAGGTGTTGCAATTATTTTGCTGTTCACAGAAATAATGTACTAGGCATTTAACCACCAGTACATTCAAGGTGAAAAAAGTAGTTCTTCTCATCATTTTAGCTCTTAACATGATTCAATGCTACTAGACTTTGACTTAACTAGGGAACAGATGCTCTATGTCTTTACAGGTCCCTAAACCATACGAAACTATTTTCTCGTGTTCTTCACTATACTGATTCAGGAACACGCCAAGCTTTCTCTGTAAAATCTGTTCTGCTGAACTGGATGCCCAGCTGTTAATGGCAACACTAGGAATGGAAAGCTGAATATTTATAATACTTTACATCGTACAGCTGTCTTCTAAAGAGCAGTCATCAAAATTTTATTGAATGCAGACTAAATACTCAAAGGAAGGAAAGGTCAACATAAATTAAGACTATTTTTTCCCAGAGACAACTCCAACTTTTAAAGTACATTCTTAAATCTTAAACAACAGTTAAAGGCCTTTTTATATAAAGCAACTAAAAACCCTTAAAATCATCCAATAAAAGCTTCAGAAGATTATTTTAGATTAAACAAGGTTTGCAGAAACATTTCATTTCAGAATAGAAAGGCGCAGGCACCATATTAGGAATAGGGCATTTTGATTTAGTAACCAAGATCTCAATGCTAAAAATGCTCATAAGGTTTAACAAAGCCCAGATTCTGCAAGCATAAATGGCTTGGCATTCCAGCAGGGCCACAGTCTGAAATGATTTCACTCAAAGCATTTTTGTAACCTTGTCATTCTTCAAGGTGAACCATAGAAAGAAAGTTTAAAAGCATATTTGAAACATGACTGTACTATGCTAGTTCCAGTTTAACATCTTATGTTGAAAATAGATCACTGAAAAACATTTTTGTCTTAAAAAGCAGACTAACTATACTGTGCAAGATTTACATTTTTTATATTAAAAAGCCATCCACATTCTTGCCAAAGGACAGTCAAAGCTGAAACAGTTTGACAAAAATTCTTAACATCATGTTTCTTTTTAAATATAGTGCCTCATATTGCTTAAGGAATGTAGACTCCATTACATCTTCCACCCCAGTGGCAGCAGAGAAACATTTTATACGCTAATACATTCACTCTGCAAAGGTGCTCTAGGGGACCATGTATTTGCATGCTATACTAAGGCATGCTATGATGGAAGTTTTTATGACGGACTTCAGAGGAAGCTGGAAGCCAAAGTACAGCTGAATCTGGACTCAAGGTAGCTTTATGATTAGGATAAATGAAAAACTACATGAAAATCACATTAAATTATAGCAACCTGGTAAAAAAAGAGTTGACAAAAAAAAGTAGCAGAATGGTCAAGCACTATGCTATTTAAAATCTTCCAGTGACTTTGGCTGGTAGTAGTTATAGGCCTGGTTTGGACATCACACAATGCATGGGCTCCTGGAGAGGAGATTACAGCCATTTTACTGCTGTGCCATGCTGGGCTAAACCATGGTTTGGTTTAGCATGTAGGCTCATGATTTAGCTCTCTGCAGATTAACCATGAGCGATAATCAAAATTTGTCCTGTGGTTCATAGCTTAGGGTTTGTCTGGGAAAGCTGAACCACAAGCTTGGGTTGGACAACCTGGAAGTAAAACAGTGACGTTGCACAGCAGCTAAACAATGGGGGGGGGTGGGCAAAGCAGCAGGAACTCAGCAAAAAGGATGGGGAGAAAACTAGAATTAGTAGGCACTACTTGCCATTAGCTCTGGCTCCACCTACTGGTGGCCTCCTTGCCTTCCACCCTACAAGTCCACACAGGCACCAACTACCACTGTGCGCAACATAAATGCTTGCCTCCCCAATGAACTAACAGTAATAGAGGCAGGTAGGAGCACTAGTGCCAATTTAAAGGGCAGGAAATTCATTCAAGGTTCCCCTATGAAAAAAAGTCGTATTAGAAGAATTTGTTTATTTCACATCACTGTTTATACCTCATAGGATTTAAGTATCAGAAAATAAATTATATTTAAGATGGACTAGTCTGTCATTCAAACTAATTCAAACTAGACTGCCACAGTTTAACAAAGGAAATGCATGAAAATGTGAATTCTAGTCATCATTGACTCTGGGTTGGACAGAGACTAACAATGCAGTCCTATGCATATCTAGGCATGAATCAGTCCTACTGAGTTCAATGAGATGTATTCACAAATAAACACAGTATATGTGTAGGACTGCATACAAAGTTGTTTAACTTAGGAGTCCAGGAAGAGCAACAGCTAAATGCTTCTGTTTACCAGGTCCATGGAACGGTATGGCGGGTGAACCTTTGGGGAAATGTCTTTGTCCTTCCATCCCGTCTATCCATTCATAAGTTATAAGCCTATACTATACCCTGAAGAGGTTATGACCAACTTTTCTATCAGCAGTAATCTCCACGATTGTACTCAAAAGATAGCATGCCTTAAATGTCTATTGACCCCTCCATATGCACTATTCCACCTATTCCTATCATCTTAAGGTGGCTTGCTTCAGAGGAACATACGCAGCTGCCTTATTCTGATTCATTGGAGACAATGGAAGGGCAGATAATAAAGGTATACAATGCCACCCCAGCCCCCATAATCAGGAACAGTTAGGATGTAGCCTACCTCACACAAGCTATGCACAACTGTATCTGTCCAGTTAGAAACATAGAACTGTAGAGTTGGAAGGGACGCTCCGGGTCATCTAGTACAACCCCCTGCAATGCAGGAATCCTGCCCACAGCTGTCCCTGGGTGGGCCTTAACCACCAACCTTCTGGTTAACAGCCAGATGCACTGACCCATTGTGCCACAGGCTCCCTGAATTGTTCTGTCTGGCTACAAGCTTGTCAGAACAGGGACCTTTCTTTCTAGCTCTATATAGAACGCCTGGTGATACATGTATCAATAATAAACAAACAAACAAAACTAATGTATGAGAGAAACACATTTAGGTACAGCTTCAACGAACACTAATACACAACAAAATATAAAGTTTGGGGGGTGTACTTGGAAAATAGATGGAACAGCAGGATTTTTATTACATTCTCTTAATTCTGTATTTTCATACACTTGTGTTTAATGTCTTGGGCAATGCTGCAGATCTAAACCCACTTAAGGATAAGTCTCATTAAACTCAAAGCACAATCCTAACCACATCTAGACTGGAGTAAGTCAGACTGTATTCAATGGGGCTAACTCCCAGGAAAGTGAGATCAGGACTGTATCCTTAGTGGGATTTTCAACTGAGCAAACATACTTAAAATGGCTTTGTGCCTGGAAAGCATATCTTTTCACCCATTCTGTAGCAAGCAATCCCACACACTGTTGGGTCTGACTAAGCTTTGTATTGGTAAGCAGAAAACACTCTACATATGCTCAGAGCAGGGGCGCTGCATCCTGTTTCACCACTTGAGGAGAAATGAGAAGTGATGCCTTGCCCTGCCACTGCTGTCACTCCCACCTACCTGCTCCTGCCATTGCCACCCGTTCTGCTGCGAGCTTTGTCACATCTGTCACTGATAGAGAAGTGGCACCACCATCAGCGCAGACACTGGTCAAGATCTCGCCAATTTGGGGCGAGATGGACATGATCTTGCCCCCAATCGGCACCAATGGTGGCGATAGGGCACCAGGGTGTGTGTTCTGCCACCTGAGGCAGTGGCTTCACCCTGCCTAATGACGGGGCTGGCTCTGGCTCGGACGCACATCTGCCATCTCTGTTTCTTCCTAAGGTTCCCTTCCATGGGTCCTTTTTATTGAGCATGCACAATAAGATGGCAGTTTGTGGGGGCAGCAGTCACACCGCTTCATTCCCAACCCGTGCATATCCCGCTGTAAACAACCAGCAGCTGAAATCGCACAGCTTTTCACACCACAACGGTTCCTGCTTATATTTCTGTCCTGCTTTTGATGTGCTCAGAGACATCAAAAGGGATATATATTATCGTAGCCTAATTGGAGAAGCACCACAAAAGAAACCGAAGCACTACTAACGTACTCCCACTGCGTCAAGAACTTGTTGGAATAGTAGATTAAGACCCGTACAAGGAGGCCCTCAGCCTTGAATAATAAAATAATAATATATTACAGTGGTACCTTGGGTTAAGTACTTAATTCGCTCCGGAGGTCCATTCTTAACCTGAAACTGTTCTTAACCTGAAGCACCACTTTAGCTAATGGGGCCTCCTGCTGCTGCCGCGCCGCCGGAGCACGATTTCTGTTCTCATCCTGAAGCGAAGTTCTTAACCCGAGGTACTATTTCTGAGTTAGCGGAGTCTGTAACCTGAAATATATGTAACCTGAAGCGTATGTAACCCGAGGTACCACTGTATTTATACCCCGGCCATAGCTGTCAACTTTTCCCTTTTCTTGCGAGGAATCCTATTCGGAATAAGGGAATTTCCCTTAAAAAAAGCGAAACATTGACACCTATGTACCCCCGCCCACTCTGGGCAGTTCCCAACAGAATATTAATAATAAGAAGAAAAAGCGACTAAACATCAAACATTAAAAACTTCCCTAAACCGGTACTGTATACAAAAAACCTGCATAGGGCTAAACTCTAGTTCTCTCCAGTTGAAATGAAATTCACATAAGGAAGGGAAGGGCTGTGTGTTGAGGGGGATGAAATGCCCCGTGGGCCCACCAGGTCCTGTCCGTCTATCCAGCTACCCCTCACCCCGCCCGCGACTCACGGCATGTCCGGCGCCCGACGCGCTTCTTCGCCTTCCCCGCCCTCGACGCCGAAACTGAGATTCCCGCCGTGCAGCTCTCAAAGCGCTCCGGGTAGAAACACGGCCAGTCTGCGTGGAAGAGGAAGGCGGGCCCTGGAAGCTCCGGGTCTCGGCCCGGCCTGGCAAAGGCAGACGCGGGTTACTAGGCGACGGCGACAAAGAAGGCAGGGCCGCAAAAAAACGCCCAAGGCCAGGTCGGACTTGCTTCTCATTTGCTTCTCGTCTCATCGTCCTTTATATTCTCTCTCTCTGCGCCCCCCCTCACAACCTCCGCCCCTCTCATTATCGCCACGGTTATAACGGCTGTTCTCACAAGCGTGTCAATGACTTGCAAAAGCGAAGTGGCTTCAAGTCACGGAATTCGGATTTAAGATCCGGGTTGGTCCAAATAAAGAGTCCCGGTCAAGTAGTTTGCCGCTTTTGGGGGGTAAACTGAGAATGCGTGCATTTTCTTATGTTCTCAGGTAAAATGTTATTTTTTGGGGGGGGGGTAGCTGGGAAGCTATTCCTCTGCAGAGATGAGGAAAAGGCTTTTTCTGCTGGTGCCTAGATGCACTTATGCAGATCACAACCCAAGCCCTGACTTCGACATTGGGTTTTGGAGCTCCATCTGGCCAAGTTTAAAGACCTGTTGTTGTTGTTGTAGTCGTCGTTATTATTATCAGGGCTTCCCCCCCCCCCGAGGGAACTCACAGGAACTCAGTTCCGGCGCCTCTCAGGTGAGCGCCATTGCTATCCTAAGAGAAGAAGAAGGGAAGTGTTCCTGGTGAGCTCCTGCACCTCTTTTTCTATTAAAAAAATAGCACTAGTGATAATTAATTAATTACATTTATGTACCGCCCCTCATCACAAGATATTAGGGCACTTCACATGACCCCCCCCCCAAAAAAAGTACCATAAAATGTTGTGACATCTTTTATTATGGTAGGAGTTGGTTCACTGGGGTTTGGTTACAGGTTTTGATCAGGCGTATTTATTTCCCGTGCATGGCAAGGAAACTGTAAAGAAGTCGTAACTAGATGTGTCTTACTCTAGGGCAGGCACTCCAACTCCCAATAGACTGTGATCTACTCACAGTATAAAAACACTGGCAGTGATCTACCCATTGTCGTTGGATGGACCAAAGTTCTTGAGCTTTTTTAGGAAGCCTGAGTTGTTGAGGTTTTTTTTTTGGGGGGGGGGGAGAGAAGGAGATCACTGAGGTGCCAGAGATCTACCAGGAACACCCCGCGATCTACCATATCTACCTGTTGGACATGCCTGCTCTAGGGTTACAATTTGCTTACAATCCTTGAATCAGATGATTCAGTATGTCATCCTCCCAAACCACGCATTACTTGTCAACTGTGCGCACTGATTTAGGGGCTGGTCTGCATGGTAGAATAAGGAATTGTCTGTGCAGTTGACAGTGTCTCGTCTGATTTAAGCCCTGTTCCCTGTCTTTCCCACCCCTGGTGACCTGTGTGTTGACTTCCTGTGTACATGAAACTCGTGTAGTCATGCATGTATAACTTGTACACTGGAGGCTGGAGGTAGGGATAGAAGGCTTGATCCACCTTAGCTGCATTGACTCTACGCAGATTTTTAACATCTCCACAGAGGATTTTGAATGCAGTTGTGTGCTTACTTGTGTGCTTACAGTTGTGTGCTTAATTATCTGAAAATAAATCACATAGAATTATGGGGCTTACTTCTGAGTCAACATGGATTGGTCTGTAAGGGCCTTTTGAAAGAATGTGGCTTCACATGGGTGTAGCCAAGGCGGGGGACAGCTGCCCCCCAAATCAATAAAAATACATAGCAAACTGAGGTCCTGCCCCCCCCCAACAAAAGGCCTGCCACACTAACAAAAGCCTTCCCCTTAACAATATCCTGGCTACGCCCATGGCTTTTTCAGAGGGAGTGTACTGCTGAGAATAATCCAAACACTGTTTGTCTTCAGGACTTCTGTAATATAGTATCACACAAATGAGTTGTGTTAGCAGGGAAAACTTCTTCCTTCAGTAAGTATTGGGAGAGTTCTTCTTAGGCAGCCAGTTTTCCACAATAATGCAAGCAAATTTTGGCAGCATTTACCCATAAAATTTAATGTATTAAAATTAGGATACAGCCTATTACCTTATTCTTCTGTTCATCACATCACCCAGTCTTCTCCTCTGTGTGCACTGAGGGCTAATTAGCGTATTGCTCCTGGTCATTGATTTTGACTTTGGAGTCTAGGAAATGGTCATTCAGAGTGAATATTTTTGCAGTATACTTCAATCCCAAGTATTTTAATTGAACTTATTTACAAATATACCGGTAAGCATTTATGGAATGTTTACTCTGTTTGGAAGTAGGCACTTAGTAAGCAGTGTTTGAGAAAAGGACATAGTATGTGGAAGGTGTTGTTCAGTATTCCTCTGTGTAAAAAAAATTGCCTGATTCTGTAATGCCACAAGTGTGGACAGGTGTGGGGACTGGCAAAGTCTTCCTTTGTTGGAACTGGACGTGCTGCATCTAGTACATTCAGGTCCCAGGAAGAATATCATTTGGACATGCTCTAACTCCCAAGTACATTCAATTTAAATTGAGGCTGGCTTCTGGAAGTGTATGGTGTGTTCCAGTCTGGCTGCATTGGCACAGAAGTACAATTGGAAAGAGCAGTTATTTTAAATAAATAATGAGGGGAACTGTAGGTGTGAGATTTTAATGCCATCTATTCTATGTTGAAATAACAGAAATTAGAATTTGAAAATTCAGTCATATTGTCTACAGCCACCAACAGTAGATGCTACAAAATTGTTCCCTAGTCTATATTTCTGTAGTGCACTATCAGTGAAGTTTATATTTTAATAACCTTAGCAAGAGAGCTTCCCTCTACTAAATAACTCTTGCATGCTGTACGTTGAGTAACATATTGGAAACATCTCTGTGCTGCACAGCTGCCCAAATAAGAAATGGCTAAGTAATGAGAGAACTGAGGAGCATAAACAAGTGTTCATATTTGATAAAACTGGTTACTGGAAAATTAACATTTATTCTCTTTTCCCTCATTGGCTAGAACTCGCTTTCCTTTGTGTGTGCTAACACTGGTGCTTAATTATTATAGTGACACCCGTTTGCAGTAACTGGACTGTGTCCCTGTTGGGTCCTTCTTATGCCACTGTAATATGAAACTGTCAGGCAAGGCGGTCTGTGCATTATAAATAGGGTACTTCATTCATGATAAGCGATTATTATCTTTCTTTCCCAAGTGTAAAAGGCCTATATAACTCAAGAAGGTGCGAGTGATTTAGGCCTCCTGAGTAAGGCTCCAATGAGTCCTGAAGGGGACCCTACCTATGTTGTTGTCTTGTTATTGAACTTGAAATATTCAATTTATTATAGTGGAATATATTTTCAGAAGTCAGCACTGGATAAAATAATGTTGCAGGCTGTTAGACCAACAGTAGCACACGATTTAATGCCCCTCTGTGATGGCCTTCTAAAAACCCTCATCACCTTTGTTATAGAATAAAATTACTATTGACATTTACTAACCATACGTGAGGAAAGGCTGTGCAGAATTATATCAATTATTTAAAAAGAAAATGCATTTATGTGGTCCTTTTATTCTATACAATTTTCTTCTGTTGCGCTATTAGGTTCTTCATCCAGGCAGCTACTGCATGTGATGGGCTGCCCAGTTCACAAACCCATTAAGTTAGAACACTTGCATTTAAATCCACTTGGCCCTTTTGAAATAAACTGCCCCAAAGACAATCAGACTGCCACCCTCATGCCTATAACCCATTTATTTGGAAGAAAGTAATATTATTAATTTCAGTGGACATTACTTTCATATAAGCATGCATAAAATTGCAGCCTAATCACTCAGTCAGCTGTACATAGAATCAGGTGCTACATTTCCCCTGTTTCTGAAATCACAACTTTTCTAATCTAAATAATCCCCCCACAAAGATGCTATCAGTCTCATGGAGGAAATAAAACAGGTACCTGAACTAGATGGCCCATCGGCCTGACTCAGTGTGTGGCAGCATCATATATTTTATTTTGTTGCTCCATTTTGGTGAGCCTCCTATCTCACCTGAATGCTGATTAACCTACCCTTTGCCTGTTTGTTCTAGATTTCTTCTCGTCTACCTAAACACACTTACTGTGTTCCAGTCTGATTGTCCTTCTTTATTCAGGTGAATTCCTGATTTTACACAGCCGACCTGGAGAAGAGTCCTGTTAGAATCTTGAATGTAAAGGTTAATGAAGTAGTTTCTACCCATTCCCTCTCAAGATGTTCACACTTCTGCTGTTGCACACCTTAATATTTAAACCTTGGATTTTCAGATCATGCTTAGGAGAATCCTTGAGCTTCCTTTGAGGTTAATCTGGTTTCCTTGGTGAAAAAAATGGCAGTGGTGAACAAACTTCCTAGAATAGATCTTTCCCTGCAACAAAGAGCCACAGGGAAGTGTTGAATGTGTTTAGGGTACAGGGCATGGGGCAATGGTAAGGTAAACTAGTGCATTGTGTTAGCTGAGCTTATTCTAGAACATGCCCCAGAATCACTTGGAATGCAGGGAGCTTCATGGCGGATGTTCAGGGCTTGTTTGACAGATGAGTTGCTGTGGAAATGGTACCTTGAAGGTCAAAAGTTTGGAAACCACTACCTTATAAACCACCAATTTTAGATCAGCTTAAGGTGGAAATGTTGCCTTTGCTAGGGACAGAAATTCTCATACATTTCATCAAAGCCAGGATTTGTGTTTAATCAAATCCATTTCAATAGAATGAGAAGCCTATTCACATGGCAATCCAGCACATGTTGGCTGCTCGCCCGTGGGCAGCTGGTCAAGTGCACCTGCCAGCCACATGCAGGATTCATCTTTCAACGCACATTGGTAGATACTGGGGAAATGGCATTTTCAGTGGTATGCCAAAAGCTGATTCTGGTGTGAGGCAGCAGATGCACACAACTCAGGAAGCTTGCAAGTACAAGAATTTTGTGTGTTTTTCCTGCACCTACTATGCACTCATGCCAGGCATGAGATGGATTTTAAAAAGATAAGGTAAAAAATACTTTGTTGCAGAGCAAGTCTTAGTCATTATGGGATGTCCTGCCATAATAATCCCACCTTCATGCCTCATTCTCCACTGCATCTATATTGTGTTACAGTGTAATGTGTAAACTTTTATGTAATAATGAGAATTTCCCAGCTGTTTCAGAGGAACTCCAGGTTTCCAAAATAGCTTCTCCCCAGGACCTCCTTTAGCCACCACCACTCCAGCAAGAGAGCTGGGTAGAGAACCTCCATTTCTCTGGAGAGTTCTAAGAGTTGGGAGCCAATGATACTTTTTGCAAAATTTTCAGCCGCTTTAGCGGCTGCAGAAAACCTCGGGGACTGGGGAAAGGGGGCTTTGAAAAACAACTCCACTCCACAGACCACCCTTCGTTGCCACAGCTTTTGATAGAAACAGAACAAGGAGCCATACGATATCATTTCGTAGATTAGACAGTGTGTGGTATGCTGGGTCTGTCATTGTGAGGGCAATATGAGACACCTGCAAATCTGATTTTATTATTGTGAATGGCTTTGAAAATGATGGCTATCAAAGGTATATAAATATTCTAAAAAGAAATGCAAACATATACGTCAAAGCATATTTGCAGACTATTCCCATTTTTGCAGAAGCAGAAGCTCACAGCAAAGTCCAGTAAACACTCCCTCCCACCTGAGAGGGATGGACAGATGGTGATGTGATACTGAAATATGCAAATAAAAGAAATAGGCTCTAGATATGTTTGCATTATTCACAGGATGGCTGGCAGTCAGGAGAGCAATGCATCCCTCTTCAGTGATCAGACCCCTGCCCAGGAAAGTTCTCAAGCAAAAAGATCCCAGAATTATGAAGAGGAGACATTTTATAAGAACTGCAGAGCTGCCTATTTAGCTGTCTTCAAAAGCAGCTTAGAAAACATTAAATCAAAAGAACAACTCTGTTTGGGTGAGTGTATTTTTTAAAGTTGTGATCAGTTTAGGAGAAATCTTGAATTCCAGCAGTCGATAATATATTTGAGTGCTAAGAAACCTTGATACGATTCATGTGCCATATTTCTCTATAATCAAAGCACTGTTGGGTGGACACTCACTGAAGTGCTTCAGGGAGAACCCCAGATGTCCTACCCTTGCTGCACACTAGGGAGACACACGCTAGGGAGGCCCAAGGAAAGAAAATCAGGCCAAGCATCTTACTGTGATGAAAATAGTATCTGTACCTAACTCTCTTCTCCCTATGAGAGGTGAGGAGAAGTAAGTTTATTTCCACTGAGTGATAAAAATAATAGCCACTTTGCATACTGTTTTTGATGGATACACAGAAAGGACACAACCCTACTCATTCTGCATGCATAGATTAATATCTATGCTGTATAAATCAGTATAATTTTATTGTTCATGGGAAAAGTTGCAAATTAATTTTAAACCAAGACATCAGTTTCTTTTTTTAAAAAAAAAAAATCATTCCAACATGATCTAGAATAATAGAATTGTAGAGTTGGAAGGGTTCATGGGGGTCGTCTTGTCCAACTCACTGCAATGCAGAAATCTTTTGCTCAGTGTGGGGCTTGGAAGGTTTTCAAATTTCTCCAGAAAGTTAATAATCATAGAGACAGGCACACCTTACTAGGCAGGGCATTCCACAACTGAGGGATCACCAATGAAAAGTCCCTGCAACAGCTCAGTGCCAACCAGGTAGTTCCCAGTGGTGGCACCAACAGCGAGGCCTTGCTTGCCAATCATAGTCTGATATGGTTGGTATTGGGGAAGATGCTCTTTTCAGTACTTGGGCCTGAAGCCATTTAGCGCTTTATATGGTAGTCCTAATGCCTTGAATTGAGCCCAGTAACTCCCTGGTAGTCAGTGCAGTCCTTTCAGGACTGGGGTCCCATTGGACTGTCCCATTTATCTACCTAGCTGCCACATTCTGTACTAGATGCAGCTTCTGGACCATCTTCAAGGACAGCCACACATAGAGCACATTACAGTGGTCCCAGCAGGAGGTCACTATAGCATGGACAACTGAGACCAAGCTGTCCCAGTCCAGGAGCAGCTGTAGCTGATGAACCAGCCTAATCTGGGCATAAGCACTCCTAGATGCAGAAGCTATTTGAGACTCCATTAACAAGTTGGAATCCAGTGATAAGTTGGAATACTCCTAAACTGCAAACCTCATATTCAAGGGTAGCAAAACGCTGCTCAGAACAGGATGTACACTTAATGACCAGACATGGGAACTACCCATCTACAGCACTTCTATCTTATGAGGATTCAACCTCAGTTTTTTGGCCCCCATCCAGTTCATCACTACCTCCAGATACGCGTCCAACACTTTTGCAGCCTTTCCTGATTCCAATGGAATGAAGAAATAAAGTCACATGTCATCAGCATACTTACGACACCATGTTCCAAATCCCCAGATGACAGCTCCCAATGGTTTCATATAGAAACTAAATGACATAGGAGACAGAATGGACAGTAAAGACATGGTTGTGTACACAAATTCACCTGTGGAACAGATTATTGGTGGTGCATTGGAATGTTACATAGACGGTAGCATAAGTTTAGAAGAGAACAAAAGTATAAAAAAATTGATAAACACTGCATCCTGTTGTAATGTCCTTTCTTTGCAGTTGATGCTATTAATTAGTTATATATTGGCATCAATATACATCAAAGGATCATTGTACTTTACATCCCACCTTCTACATTTTTACAGAATACTCTGATGATTTCAGAGGCAAAGTTCTTATACATTAGCCTTATATGGCGTGACTCTAATATCAGGCTAGTAGAATCAGTTTGTAAATCTCTGTTAGCATCAGATAATCTGGATTTTAAATATGAATGGTGTGAACAAATGCTCACTTGCTCTTTTCTATGCTATTTCTTTCATCTCTGTCCATATGTCACTTGGGAAGAGGGCATGTGTTAGGCCATGTGCACTTCAAGGTCAGTTTAGGAAAGACAACGGAGAGTTCAAGCTTTCCATATTCTTAACGAGATGTCTGGATCTTTAGAAAAAACAAACAAACATATTTTAGCCCATTACAGATTTGTGTCGAGGCTTAGAGTTCAGTTCTGGCTAGGAATAAAATCACCGGAATGGCATTGGTTATACAGTGGTGCCTCGCAAGACGAAATTAATTCGTTCCGCGAGTTTTTTCGTCTTGCGATTTTTTCGTCTTGCGAAGCACGGACTTTGGAAAAGCTTCAAAAATCACCAAAGTCTTCAAAAACCTCAAAAAAGGCTACCACACCGCGTGCTATGAGTTGCTCCGCGAAGTGAATGCACGGTTTCAAGAAAAAGGAAACAAACTTGCAAGACAAAGGAAACAAACTTGCAAGATGTTTTCGTCTTGCGAAGCAAGCCCATAGGGAGATCCGTCTTGCAAAGCAACTCAAAAAACGAAAAACTCGTTTTGCGAGTTTTTCGTCTTACGAGGCATTCGTCTTGCGAGGTACCACTGTATGGTGTTTGATTAATAACACAGATTCTGCTTTGTAATCTACAACCTGGTTCTTCAAACTCTTGTTTATATGAGTTGTACTTATTTTATGAAATGTAATGTCCTGAGCTAAAATGTCTCTGTAGACACTTATCAGAGTCCAAGTCTTTTTATCAGGTACATTTAAGGAGTACAAGAAAAGAACTTCTTATAAAAATAGTCTGAGGAGACTAGTTAGCAGTTCACAGAAAGTACTAAGTTCCCAGTAAGTATAAATAATATACCAACCAGCAGAATTTCACAATATATTTCAAGAGAGTTGGAGTTTTAAAGTGGTTTTTAAAAAAATAATTGAAAAAAAATGAATATCATCTTGAAGAGGGATGCCAAATTGCCTCCCAAGAAGCTAAACCCACCCGCATAGCAAAATGTACCTTGCAGGCAGTTACCACAATTCAGCAACCCATGCAACTAGATTCAAATGCCCAACAGGCCTTTAGACTTCACTTTTAAAACAAAAACCTTCCGGACAAACTATTTTTGAATATAGGCAGAATTCCAAAGTAGTTTGTTACTCATCATTAGAAAGGGAAAGAAGCTGAAAGTTCCATTAGGCAGTTTCAAGCTTTTAAGCATAATATCAGCAACAGCTGCAGAACATCCTTGGAGGCTGGATGCGCTGCCTCCTTGACAGCTGCGCCCCCCCATGATGCCTCTACAGCAGCGTTTTGGCAAATCGGAGGCAATACTTTGTCTCCTCCCACCCTTCTTTCTAATATATATACTTATTACCCTCTTGTTCCTGTTGTAGATCTTCATTCATTCCTTTTCCCCCTGCTAGTGGTTATTTTGTAGTTCACTCTCAGGTGCCAAAATGTCTTGGACCAGCCCTGGTAGTCACATTGTTCTTGCACCAGCACCTGCTGCATCAGGAAAGATTGCACAAATACTAGCTATTAAATACCTCCTGGAATTGCGCTGGTGGGCCTTTAATGCACAGTGGGGTTACAGGAGTAAAGCTAAAGGTAAAGGTACCCCTGCCGTGACCGACTCTGGGGTTGTGCGCCCATCTCGCTTAAGACACTTCCGGGTCATGTGGCCAGCGTGACGAAACTGCTCTGGCGAGCCTGCACCAGCGCAGCACATGGAAACGCCGTTTACCTTCCCGCTGGTAAGCGGTCCCTATTTATCTACTTGCACTTAAGGGTGCTTTCAAACTGCTAGGTGGGCAGGAGCTGGGACCGAATGACAGGAGCTTACCCCGCCACGGGGATTCGAACCACCGACCATACAATCGGCAAGTCCTAGGCGCTGAGGTTTTACCCACAGCACCACCCGCATCCCTTGTTACAGGAGTAGAAAAGAGTAATTTTCAGTAGTAGCTACTTACAGAGTGTTTTAAGAAAATGATATATACACCGTCTTGTCAGTGTCACTAAATGCTTTTTTTTTTTTTTTTTTTTTTTTTGGCTTTATTTTGCAGTACTTCAGCAAGCTGGAAGAAATCCATCTCAGAAGACAGTTAATAAATACTGGACGCTGCAAACCACCACACTGAATTTTGATGATTTTTGCTTCATCTTAAAACAAGAAGAACCTGTTAGGAAAACAGAGTTGCTCAAAGCATTTGCAAAAATAGATATAAATAATGAGGGCTGTATTTTACATAGTGAGCTGTATAAACTTCTTACAACTGTAAGTACCTCAAAGGGTAGTTAGGACTGATACTTTTAACAATTCATATAAACCACAGGGGAAATATGTTTAAACTTTAATAAATCATTACTGTTTGTGGGGAGGCATAATAACTAAATATTGCAGTGTTTTTCCTTCATTGCTTTGCATCTGAAGCTGACTTTTTTTTGTTTTTGTTTTTTTGCAGAGAGGTGAAAAAATGACCCATGATGAAGTTAATGCAATCACCGAATTGGTGGAAGTGAACAGTGATGGAAAGTTTGATTATTACAAGGTATAGTGGATAAGACTACATAGGTTTGTATCTAAAGTTACTTGAACAGACATATGCTTTTGTATTGGGGATTTCCTGCCCTCTCCTTCCCACTAAACCCTCAGGAAAGGTCTTGACTGGGAGTTGGAATGGGTAAAAATTGGGGGAAAGCAGATTATAATAGTTAGAGGTCCCCTGAGCCCTGACATGCTGTTCAGGGGGCTTAAACAAGAAAAAGGTGAGGCTGAATAAGTGAGAGTGATTTGGTTCTTAAACGCCTAATAGGATATTTCCATGGTGTCAAAGTTTTCTGGTCACCTTTTAGTAATCCTTTCAAAGGAGGTTACAGCAGTTCAGAATGTGATACATAGGTGTTAGAGGATCTGATTGTCAGTGCATGCTTTCAGAGAAAAGTATGTCAGGCACTAAAAAATTGCAAGTTTTTAGTTGTGATATATTAGAACAGCTCTTCATGTTGCAGACATGAACAATAGAGCTCAGTGTGGTTGGCCTTTGACAAAGTAAAGGTATAGGTTTGCAACCTTGAAGTATGCTTATTAATATGGTAATGTAGCTAGTACTTATAAATATCTTATCACACACTGTGTCTTGGATGCAAAGTACCAGGAGTGGAGGGAGAAAATGTATTGGTGCTATTCAATGTGCTGCTTGGCAAGGGAGTGTAAGACTTCTCACAGTGAGGCACCACAGTACATCAGAGGTTGTGTTATAGTATGACAACCATGATAAATAAGGAAGATACATGCTGTAGCATGGAAACTCTAGTCGGCTATAAGGATCTCTTGAGAAGGAACTTGTGCAAATGGAAGAGCTTCTCTGAATATGCAGTCATTTCTTTCATGTGACACTCTTTCAATATGCTAGAAATGAAGAAGCTTTTTACTAAAGGGAGAGTCACTGTCAGCCTGAGTGTATTAGAACAATAGAAATATAGAGTTGGAAGGGACCCTAAGGGTCATCTAGTCTAACTCCCTGCAATGCAAGGATCTTAGCTAGATCATACATGTATCAGTGAAATCCAAACTTGCACTGGCAGACTTGTGCTCATGCAGTAAGTCATCCCTCTCCTCCCCGCAAACTTCACTCACACCCCAGATCTGCTCTGCAGCGTCCCCCCAGTCCTCCAAAGCAGATTTTGAAGACTGCAGGGGGAGGAGAGGCAGGTAATATCCCATTGTGTGAGCAGAATTCAGTTCTGCTTGCAAACATAAACCTTTGGACACAACCCTATATACAACTATATATTTATGGCAGACATCAAGCTTAATACTTAAAAATAGAAGGAGTGTAGAGAGTGTCAGAACAGGAGTAGTATCCCATCGAGCTATATTGACAATGTCTTTTTCTCATAAGAGTTCACAGTGAATATAGATGAACATCCCTTTTTTAACAAAGAAAAATAGGATAAGGAATGTATATGTGTAAAATAAGTGTTGATTAAAGGCTGTTCTTTCCAAATACTTTCCCGAGTATGCAGTGTCATCTATCACAATACTATCTTTCTGGCCATAGCTAAAGCAGTGTTCTTTTAAAAAATGCAACTGTTAATTTTATGTTATCTGGAGTTTGTTAATCTTGGAGTTTACCTTATCTGAAATGACTATGTTGTTCATTAAAGTTTCCCATCCAGACTCATAGAAAAGAAAAGAAAACTCCTTCATTTAAAATTAGACATAAAAAGCCAGTCTGTCCACAAATATTTCTGGTAGACAATATAAATCTTATCTTCGGGTACCTTTCATTTTTATTTTCTCTCAGTTGTATGATCTCCTCATTGAATCATGTCTCCATTTTATTGTGCCACTGGAGAGTGGTCAGTTTGATTCATGAAAGCAAGATGAGGATTGTACTAACAGAAGAAATATTTTTTATCTGTTGATCTATTTCTTGCTTAGTAGTGCCTTTGTTTATTTTCCTTCTAAAATACTTAAGAGACCAAGGTGTGTGTGTGTTTTGTTTACAGTTTTGTAAATTGTATATGACAACCAATGAGCAATGTCTGAAGAACGCACTAGAGAAACTGGAGGTTGACAGTAAACTGAAGCGTCAGCAGTTTGGAAGTCAACTTGAGACTTCATCAGAACTGGCTACATCACTAATATCAAAAACAATACCAAAAACTGCAAGGAAAACAGAATCCAAACCAATGCTAAACAGAGGTAATATTTTTTCAAACAAGAAAGCTCTACTTCATAGAGTGTCATTTCCCCTCTGCATGACACCTTGGATATAGATTTTTTTCTCTCTTTTTTGAAATGTGTGTTCATTTATTTCACTAAAAATATTTGCTTTATCAATGGTAGAAATGTCTCTCTGGTATTTCCAAAGCCCTAGGCTCAGAAGAAGTTTTGCTACATCCCTCATTTCAGCATTTTTCTTTCTGTAGCATTAGCTGATTAATGTTTGAGTGACCCCATTTACACAGCATATCCCAATAGCACTCTTCTGCTGCTGTTGCAATGCCACAGAAGAAGCAAGCTACAGTTTGGCTTTCATGTCTTCTGAACCTTACTTGCAGTTTGTTTTTTTCCAAATAAGCTAAGAGCAAACCTTGGACCAGAGATCTTCCATATGTTGTGTTTTGGCAAATGAACCTTTCCTGCATTATGAGTGGCTGGTTCACTGAAAGCTGGCAGAATGTCCACTCTATTTAATAAAAGGGCAGTTTACAATTTAAATTTGGCCTTACCCTGATAAGATTTAGCACAGTATTATATGACACCAACTTTGTGATATGGGTTATTTAATGTTTGAATTAATAGATTTGATAGATTCTCTAATCTTTTAGTGCAAATATCACTTGGCAGCTGCTGGGTTGGAGATTCATTACCAGTAGACTTGGCAGGTTCAGTGCAAATCAAAGCAGATACCAAATTTTTCCAGTGCATATACTGGCCCAGCAAAACACAAATCAGTTTACCAGACCAGATTAACTACTATAAGGTATATTTATCATTCTGTATCTATTTTCTCACTTGATGAATGTAAATATTCATAAATAAGGTGCTATAAATAAAACTCTGCAATTGTAGGTCACTGCAAGACTTCTTCACAGTGTTCCTCAGCTCCAAGTTGCAAAGCATCTGTTTCTTCCACTATCAGTATGGGTGCCAGCAGCAACAAACATTCGAAGCTCATTGAGGCAAATGCTGCAAAGGTAGACTTCGTTAATTTAGTTTGACTCTTGCTCCCCCTCACCAGGTATAGACATTGCATTTTAAATAGAAAGCAATTTTTCTCTCTTTTATAGCTTATGTTTTATTAACTGCTTGTCAAGGGCAGCAACACAGCACACAGAGATTTCTGGTTGCAAAACACTATAAACATTTTTATATAATGTTGGTTTTGCTGACATCCCGTTATTTAGGATCATTTTTCAGGTGTGAAGGTTTGCTAGAACAAAACATGTTTTTCTATAAAGGAAAGCACTCTTGGATAAAATTGTTAATGACTGTTTGAGAAATGCAAAATTGAATAATTTATTAGTACTTTAAATGCTTAAGTAGCCTGAAAGATTATATATCACAACCCTCTATAGGCAAGGTAATTGGAAATAAATATCTTCAAACGTACCCAGATCAGAAGACATTAATTGGTAAATATACACTGTAGCCTGAAAATATTGACTGTTATTTAGACTAATAAGTTTTACAAGTAATTTCTTTTAAATAAGTCATTCATTCAATAACCATTCCTAAGGGAGAAAGACAACAAAGTCACTTTGCTAAGTCAATATTTGTAGAGTGTTAATATTGATCTTTTCCCTTTGTTTTCCCTTTCCTGATTCAACCTTTACTAGTTTTCTTTCAGCAGAAAATAATAGCTAGAGAAATATAAAACATTAACTGGAAACTGCTAAGATACATTAAAAATGTGCACCTTGAGACCTCTGTGTAAGGGAGAACGAATGGTTATGACCACATAATATAACTGCAGCTAGAAGACTGAACTGATTGTTCTCTTGAGTTACATTTTTGTTTCAAATAACAACTCTGTATTTGTTATTGAACTCTGAAGTCCTTTATATCTTTAACATTGCTAGACAGTGACATTTGTTCTATATTAAAATTTAAAAGCATCCTCTCCAAGGATTTTTTTCTGTGTGTTTAGGTATCCAAACCCCTATGCAATTTAGCCTGTAATTCCAGTATGTTCAAAGATGATATGTTGTTGGTTATAAAAACACATACAGTAGTTTTCTACTAGTTGTAATTGGTTCAGTTTCAACAACCTATTAGATGGTAATGAAAACTAGCTTTCTAAGCTGTTAGCGAATGATCAGTTTGGTCATCACAAGAGTGATCCACCGCCTGCTTAAATAGTGAAGTTCCCAAAGATGAGTTTAGTGTTCTGAGTAGGTTTCTATTAAATTTTTGCTAATAAAAGTTCATCGTTGTTCTTTTGACTTGCACCCCATTGTGTATCTCTTAATAGTATTCTGCTGATAGCTATTTGTGCATGAGGTGTTTTTGCAGGTAGAACAGGAGTATTCCGAAACAAGGTTTGGTTTCCTAACAGGTGGGCACTGCTAGAAAGGACAGGATCAGCTGAGGTGTCTGGATATTTTCCAGTATTTTTCTGAGCACTACAATTACCTCAAACCATTAGGTACCAGTTCCACTTCAACTGTTTTCCCACTACATGTAATACACAAAGAAGGAAAGCAGACTTTCCCCACATGGGGAACTGCGTGGTTCCCAGCTTAAAATAGGAGATATATGTGAATTTCCTTTCCCATCACAAGGTGCAGCAGAAAGCTGAAACCCAACTAAAACTTGGATGTCTACTTTAGACTGGTTATTGCAGCATGCACAGGTTATGTGGCAAATAAAAATAATCAGGAATATATGATAAATTTCCAAGCCATTGCAATTTCTAATTGCAGACATCCCTGACAATCGGGAAAGCTTGATAAATTACGAGGAACATTCATCTATATGCTTATAACCCCACCCTGCCTCCAGTCTACCACATAAGAATAACAGCAAAGCATTCGTAGTAGAGCCCTTCCAGTTATGCTATATAGAGTTGAGCAGTGTATGTGATAAATTGCAAAAATATCCATCTTAGTCAACTGTCCTGTACTGAAGATAGGCAACTCCGTAATAATATGATATAAAAGAGCAATAGAACCTGTGACCCCCTTATATGGGAAGTGTTCTAGTGAATGTAGGAATAGGCTGTTATGAAATAAATGTAGAAGAATATGTAAAAAAGCAAAATCCATCTGAAATATTGTAAACCAGAAAACTTGGTGAATTCCATGCCAGAATTCATTGCAAACAGCAGTAGATGCCATCATTTATGATTTGTCACTTGACTTGGGTTAACTTTTCTCTTGGATTTAGGCATAGACAAGTATACTTTTTCCAGTATAACCATTCCTATGATTTAAATCTGCAGTGTCAATTAGCAAGGCATATAGAAAAAGCCATTCTATGCTTAAACAAACACAGTGGCATCATGCAGCTTTATCCCATACATGGTATCAAGTCCTACTCCAAAGTAACTGTAAGTAGGCTTGTAGCCACAAGCCTTGTTCAATTAATTGGACCATATATGGGGAATTTTAGGCAAAATGAATGGCAGTTTATCTTATTTGATTGTGCCCAAAAGCTAAAAAGCCATGGCCATTTCTCTAATACACTTTCAGCATTTAATCTTAGTTTTCAGAGTGTGGATGTTCCTTATTATTCAACATTTTGTTCTTTCCCATGTCACACTCTGCACTGCAAATTGAAATGAGCCATACAATGTGCAAATATCAGTTTGAAGAATGCTATATTATCTTGGTTTACAAGTAGATACAGGGTCTGTAGCACCACCTTATGCTCTTCAGAAGCATAACAGGCTAGAGTTAGGGTTTTTTCTGAGTTTTTCAATCCTTTCCACAACATAGACAGTGTTTTCTGCAGAATTATTGCAGCTGAATTTTTCTGTTATTTGAGACATACAAATCCACTCTGGCATTTAAATATTAGGAGTCAATATAGTGCAGTCTCAACAAGAGTGAATAGTGAGATGTCCCTGATTGAAACATTGTCTTAGCTAAGAATTTACAAGGTTGCCCTAGCAAGTTACTGTTTTCTCATCCTCTGCAACAATCCCGTCTATAATGTGGGATAAAACTGGAAACCTTAAAGCGTTGTTATAGGGATGACTGGGATGATGTACATAGCATACTCTCAACACTCCAAGTGCCATATAATTTATAAGTGTTATTATTGCTGTTGTTAGCAGTACTGTTCTAAGTTGTATCAGAAGATATGTTGTTGTCGCAAGCAAATTTTCTGAAGGGGAATGTTCCAGTTTCCAATTATCCAAAGAATTGTGCAGTAAATAAAGTTTGGAAAATAAACCTTCAAAAGATCGGACACTAACCTTTTAAGACTTAAGGAACCTCTTGGCCAACAGATGGTAGGAGTGACTAGCAAAGTCACTGCCTTACAAGGAATTAAGTAACTTCTTTTATATTAATTATTTGATTTGTCTCTAGGAATGGCAACAGGCACAGTCCAAAGGATGCTTCTTCTTAGAGGAAAATGGAGAGATAATTAGTCATAAATATAAGTTGTTTTTATCTCAGAGATCTACAGTATGCATTACCATTAATCCTGTGAACCTTCACCAAATGGAAGGTAGGAATACCTTTTTTAAAAAAAACCTAGGGGTTGAAAACTGGGAGATGTCCCTGTAATAGAACTGCACAAAGGATTAACGGAGCAGCCCAAGATAAAATGTAACCATTGCAGGGTTGCAAATTCTTAATTCTAGCATTTTTTAAAAAAAACCAAAAACATAAATGTTAATATTTCTGGTCTTTGACCACAATAAAGATTGATTGATTGATTGATTGATTGATTGATTGATTGATTGTATGCTGCATTCAATCACAAACATGCATTACAACTGTTTTCACTGCATGTGAGACCTTACAATGATAATGGGCAAAACACGATGGATTCTTTTGGTACCACTGTATTCAGCTGCATCACTCAGTTAATGACAGATCTTTGACTATTAGTACAATTTTGCTTGCTTTTTGACAGGAAAACCCTCTCCTTGGTTAGTGGTGGACACAGCTTTGTACATACTCAAAGAAAATGAAACTGAAGAAAACATACAGCTTGTCGGCTTCACTGAGCTACGAAATAAAGAGGTCATAGACATTTTTAAGTTACCTTTACTGACTTTATATATGTAGCATATTAATAATGATATCTATAAATGGCTGGTACTTTGTGCTTTGCCATTGAGAAAATAGCTAAATTATCAATGAAGTAGTCAACGAAACGTAATATTATTCCTAACAGAATTAATACACTGTTAATTATATACTTTCCAAATATTTCCCCTGTGAACAGATGATAACAGCCAAAATCTGAAGAATCCCTTTAAAAAGTTACTTATGTTGGTTAGGCCTGAGAAGACTGTTGATTTCCATCACAACACATAAATGTGGACTTGAATAAGCAACAGAACTTTCATTTTAATTTCCAAACTGTCCTCAAGTGAGTGTAGTAGAAATACTAAGATAAATCAAATACTTATTACTTTTATTTCCTCCCATACCAGATATGAGTCAATCCAATTGGAGGGATTATCTTATTATAAACCCAATGTAAATAGGAGTCCAAGGCCTTCTATGTCCAATCTATTTATTTATTTATGTATGTATGTATGTATGTATGTATGTATTTAGCACAATAAGTATACATATGTAACCCACTTCTGGTGCAGAGTGCTGATGTCTTCCCTCAATATAGCATTTCTTTTGGAGGGCCATTGCAGTGTTCCCCACATTTGGCGTACTCTGTTTTGTATGTGATATAATGCCATTATTACCCCTTTTCATCGAGGTCAAACAATATGTGACTTTAAGGATAGGATTCAAAAACATTAGGACTGGCCACATCCTTTTGTTTACAAAAAGTAGTTGCAGGAGTACAAGGACTGCCAGAGTATAGAGTTTAATCCTAAGGCCACACATAATTTTCTCATTGAAAGTTAGCTCTGAACCTGCTTCTCCAGTGCTTGAAAAACTACAATTGGTGAGAGAGATTCCCCATGCTCACACTGTTTTCGAGGTTTTACATATTGTATTTGTTGCTTTGTAAACTACTTAGAGACTATCTTAAGCATTAAGTATATAATGGTACATAAACATATAAAATAAAATAAATTTGTTTGTTTGTTTACATGAAAATATGCTCACTTCCAGAAAACACGTCCGGGAACTGGGCCCAAATCCACTGCATTCCAATCTACTTTATAGAGAGTGGGAATGTGCAGCTCTCCTCCACATTTTAAGCATTTATTACAGCAAATACTGTTGTACCCAGGTTGCCTCGTAAAGGGTGAAGCAATGCTGTGTGAGCTTTTGAGCACAGGCTTCTCCTTTCTGAGTCCAGAACTCAATTCGGTGCACTTCATTGGCTCTTACTTTATTATCTCTAGTTCCTTTTTTAATCTATGTGATCTACATGTGGGAAAGGTCTACAAGATATGAACTCAAATACTTGTTGGGCTTGTATGAGGAGAAAGAATGATGGTGGTCAGAAATCTAAAACATCCTGCATCTATTTTTTCCCTTTGTGGTAGGTTTTTGGTTGGAGAGGCGAACTTGAAGGTGGTGTCTATTGGGTAATTCCTTTCACCACAGGCTGTAGATTCAGAAAATCAAAAAAGCAAATTAGAAGAGAAGCCAAACTTGTACATGGAGATGGAGAATTCACAGCTACCAAAGAGTTCCGGTAAGGGAGGCCAGCTTTTGTGAAATTTAGGCTCTTCATATTTTAACAAAAATATGTTGCTGAAAAAATTGTCTCCCAAAGAAATCAGTCTTCTGAAATGAACTGATGAGTGAGTCCAAGGGATGAAATGAAGGAAGCAGACAATCTATTGAGCTGCTTTTTCTCTTCAACCTTTCAGAGCAGCCTTATCAGAAATATTTGAAATGATTGATTTGGATGGGAATGGCTTTCTCAGCCTGGAAGAGAACAACTTCTTTGAAATGAGAACTAGTGGAGAAAAGTGTGATGAAGAAGCTTGGGCCATATGCAAAGGTAACACTGAAATTATCTATATGCAAATTTAACCTCTCTATGCCCAAGTGCAGCGTCATCTATCTGAATGCCTTTGGCAATATTATTCAGATAATCATATGATTAAATAGAAATGCTGATTACATAGATTCACAGTTTATTAGCATGAGGCTACATGGAAGGAACAATATAGTTCGCTAACTGTTAATGTAGTTTGGGTGTATTCACGGGCAACGTTATTTTTCTAATGAAAATATACCATAGAATTCAGCATCTTAAGCTCTGTGTGACATATATTGCTTTGTCATCTCCCCCCTCCCTTATTGCTTTGTGCTGTTGTTACGAGGTCTTTCTATTACTTCATAAATTCATTTCTTTCCTCTTTCTTCTTTTAGCGTGCATCTCTGTAATATCAAAGGCAGCTCCTTCAGTCCCCTGACTGTCATTTTCAGTCTTCCTGCTAGCTCTCCCATTTCCTTTTGCTTTATTTTGCTCTTGCCTGAGGTCAGACTGTAAGATGTCCCTAATAGGGGGTTATGTTGGAGAATAACAAAAAAAAGGGGGCAAACCCTCCACTGCTTTATCTCCTCATGGCTTCTACTCTTGCAGCTTCAGTAAGTCTCATGTCAGTTGTGGGGGGCATTCCAGATGGTCATTTTATTGCACAGTAAATGTACAGTTGTTATTCATTTGTTGCAGGGGATCTAAATGTCTTTGCCCTAAGGTAATGTTTCTTTTTCATTTCCCCAGCATTCAAGCAGCAATATTTTGTTAATGGGAAAATGTGATGTTTTCCTGCACATATTCTACAGTGCAGAGCAGGAGTAGAAAAGCACAGGCCCAGGGACCAAATGTGGCCCTCAGACTCCTCAGACCTTGCTTCCCTCATAGATCACACCCCCTTACTGACTTTGTTTTGCACCCTCCTCAACTGTTGTTGTTTGGCTTGAATTGTGATGATGCCCCTTGCTTATATGAATGGAGAGAGAGAGAGAGAGAGAGAGAGAGAGAGAGAGAAGGAATAAGCCTCTTACTTTTGCATGGCTGGAATGTAGTCTACTGTACAAAGGTAAGAGTCAAATCTGTTGTGCCACCACTCCAGACTCTGGAGAAACATGGTTTTGTGTCACAGGCACCAATTGATTAATGTCCATGACTTCACCAAAATACTTCCCAGCACATTTCCTGCATTATTTTGTAAAGCTTGTTTTATTTTAAATTACTTCTAGACTGGTATACAGGCAGCGCTTTCCATGTTAAAATGAGAGTTCATATAACCTACCATCCTCCTCCACATAAATGTCCTGCTACTAGTGTCCACCATGTTTTGAAATCCAGCTGAAGTATCTTCCACTTTTAGAAAGAAAATGGGTGGAAAAATCATAGAATTGTAGAGTTTGAAGGGACCCTCTGCAATGCAGCTGTCCCATGTAGGAATCAAACCTGCAACCTTGGCATTAGCACCCCTGTGCTCTAACCAAATGAGCTATACAGGTTCTATTACATAAAAAAGAATATTGAGATATTGGCACTCAGAGGCGGAAGGGAGGCAGAATAGATTTGTGTTTGCATGAAAGGGCCCATGTTATGCTGGCTGCTTGGTCATCATAATAATCATTCATTCATTCATGTCAATTGCATTTTAAAAAAAAGTTTTATAACGTGTTCACGCCTTTGGAAAAATCTGGCTGCATAAATGTTCCTGTATATGTAGATATATTTCATTGCAAATAAAACTTCAGGAGGTTCACGTAACCACATTGAAAACTATGTCTGTTCAGCATGTGTGCACAAATGCATGCCACCTCATTCTCCTTACTGTTGGGAAGTGCGTAATGAGTTCATGCATGGCAGGAATTGCATTTCCTGACATGGAAGAGAATTGAATTAGCCCTTACTCATCCAGAGTGCTGTATGTTCTCAGTTTTGAATTTTTAGATTGTAAATATGTTTGATAAAACTATGACTGTGCATGCCTTCTGAGACTTTCATCTAAGCATTCAACTATTCATAATCCACAGACATAGTTCAATTTATTGTCACTTATTTGGCCTTCAGTATCACAAATTAGGAATTGCATGCTAAGAATAAATGATCTCGCACATGGATGATATGAAGGTAAATTCATTAATGCTTATGAGAAACTTCGTTATTATTACAGCACAAAATAGAAACTGGAATTAATGAGGTGTATCAGTAGGCTTGCAACAGCTTAAATAGACATTTTAAAGGCTGTGGTGCTTTGTTAATTCCAGCTAAAATATTCAGCATTTGACAGATCCTGTTTCATATTACTCTGTAAAATCTTTAGAGCTTTTTATGTTTTCATTGGGACGCAGGTGGCGCTGTTTTCTAAATCTTTAAATCTTTAAATCTAAATCTTTAAATCTAAATCTAAATCTGTTTTCTAAATCTTTAAATCTTTAAATCTCTAAATCTTTAGAGCTTTTTATGTTTTCATTGGGACGCAGGTGGCGATGTTTTCATTGGGACGCAGGTGGCGCTGTGGGTTAAAGCCTCAGCGCCTAGGGCTTGCCGATCGAAAGGTCGGCGGTTCGAATCCCTGCGGCGGGGTGCGCTCCCGCTGCTCGGTCCCAGCGCCTGCCAACCTAGCAGTTCGAAAGCACCTCCGGGTGCAAGTAGATAAATAGGGACCGCTTACCAGTGGGAAGGTAAACGGCGTTTCCGTGTGCGGCTCTGGCTCTGGCTCTGGCTCTGGCCAGAGCAGCGATGTCACGCTGGCCACGTGACCCGGAAGTGTCTCCGGACAGCGCTGGCCCCTGGCCTCTTAAGTGAGATGGGCGCACAACCCCAGAGTCTGTCAAGACTGGCCCGTACGGGCAGGGGTACCTTTACCTTTACTTTTATGTTTTCATTAAGGAACACAAATTCAGACATCCTTTATATGATGGCTTCAGTCCAAAGGACCATGTGACTAATTCCATATGCCCAAGGGAAATTGAAATTGAGGGGACTTCCATGAAGATCTCAAAATCTGTTGCTCAAAGAAGGGAATTATAAAAATCTCACTGGACATGCCCAAGCCTTTGGGCAGACATAAAGTTCTCAGCTTTGGCTTTGCATTTTGTGCATTTGGTTTCTTACATATTTGAGAGTAGGGGACACAAGTCAGAGAACAAGGGAATGTATATCCCTTCCTCATTAATTCTTACATTTTCTGGAACAAACACAGCAACAATACTTAGAAGACATTAGCCGGCCCATCAAAAGGAAGCAACAGCAAAAGCTGTGAATAGATTACTTGGCAATTAATCAGCTGGAGGGTTCAGATGAACCTCATAAATCTTGAGAACAAAGTTCAAGCAGTTTATAATAGCACCTGAACCCTTAGATTTATTCATTTGGTAATCTCTTTTAAATAATACATAGTAAAGAATTAGCATTGTAATGAAGATGAGAAATCCATTTTTAAATATTCTGTGCTTTAAGAACATTTTAATTTTGTATTTGCTTGATGACCTGGTTTTCTAGCAAGAATTTGCTAGAAGAATTTGCTGAATATTATTGGAACCATATTACTTTTCAAAAATCAAACTTATCTAAGATATGAGCTCACAGCATCCATAACATAAAATCCTCTCTCAGTGATGAAAGTGAATGATAATTTCATAGATGCAAATAGTGGCATTCTTGTATCAATCCAATTCTCATACCAAGGATTGCCACTTGGTTCCCCCTCCACAATTATACACTGCAGAAAACTGTAGACATTGTTTATATACTGTATTCATTTACTTTGCAATACCTTGTCTTCCATTAATTTAAAAGCCAATATTGTGTTTATTCTTGTTGCTGAAGAAATCTAGGTTACTACTGATCTAGGTTGCTGTTTCCAAAAATGGGGATTGGCCATTAGCCTCTTTCATGCATCACAGTATATCATAGTTAATAGTTTACCATGAATATGCCCATCTTGGCCAATTTGCTCTTTCCTGCTTGCCCTGGGAAGAAGAAAGCCATAAGAGACCTTACAACGAACCACAATTTGTGGCCAAGGTTTTTATTGATTTGCTGATAAAACTCCACCCACTGCCTCAAATAATTTCAAGAGAAACTCATTTAATTTGTCATTTCTTGCATGTCGAGTTTTCCGTGAAGCCAAATAAATAACTTTGTCATGTATACATTTCATAACAAATTTTCTGAAACACAAGGATGCAAAATCAAACCTTTATAATTACTGACATATATACCAGGACTGGGGAATCTGGTATATACGACAGCTCCTGTCTTCCCTTATTATTTCCTTGACAGCTGGGGATGATGGGAGTTGCAGTCCAACAACATTAGGAGGGCCATAGGTTCTCCACCACTGATGCAAACATTGCCATCAAAGTGCCGGTTCTTCACAGAGTTTCACAAATCAAAAAGACACAGGCCTGCCTAAAGGAGCTTACAGTAGGAGGCAATGTGAACAAAGGAAGTAAGAGAGGAGCAAGTGTGGCAAACAACAAAATGCAAAGAGGGATGGGAAGGGCCAAGGGATGGAATCCAATGTTTGTTTCTCCTGAATACAGGCAATTTTGATCGTTTCCACTGTAGCCTGTGAAAATATTTGCCTTATGTTTTCTTAGAGAATTTTGATATGAAGAACAATGAACTCACAAGACAGGGATTTATGGATCTGAATCTCATGGAAGCCAGTCAACAAGGCAGGGATCTTAGCAGTCTCTGGATGACTTTGCGGTCAATGGGCTACAACAAAGCATTGGAATTGACTGAGGTATGATCAATGTTGGGCAAGGTGAGGGGGAAGTAGCCACAATGTGCAATTTTGCTGATCTTAAGTTGAACCAGTTACAAAGTCGTAATGTAAGTATGTGCTTCAAGCTTTGCATGTTATCATAGAATCATAGAATTGTAGAGTTGGGAGGAACCCCAAATTAATTAATAGTTTATGTGTCATATAGATACCCAAAGTAAAGGCATCACATCTGTTATCCAAAGGGAAAGTATCCAAAACTTTCTCCAGTCCAGCAGGTAAAAGGGACTAATGAGACTGACAATATGGAATGGAATCCAAAAACAGTGCAGCTGGCAATTGGTGGTGGTTCTTGCTGCAGCAGTTCCTTTGGCCAAAGAGGCAAAGCAGCTTTTCAGATGAAGCAAAAATTGAAGCTCAGAATATTCTCTGGCATGCATATGCATTTGCTACCTCTTCAGATATTGTCCATGTCCATGTAAGGATAAGTAGTTCCCAGTTATAGCTTGGAAATAAGATAACGGTCCATTTCAGTCATCAGGGGAGCACTGGCTGCTCCCTGCTCCATTGTTAGCATTAACTGTAGCGGAGCATTATGTAGCATTGTCACAATCATAGCTAACCAGGGAAGGAGCATTCAAGGCTTTTAAAACCAACTGTTGTGCCTATCTTGCAGTTTTAGGTCATCAAATAGAACAGGTCTAATGTCATTTTCAGGTTCCCCTACCCAAAAATTTAAATTTGGTTTCATTGAATGGATCAAAATATGATATCTACAATGATAGATATAACAAATGTCCCCCCCCCCACTCTTTATAGGCATGCCCCTTTTCCATTCGCGTCTATGCAGAAAAATGCAAACCCAGGATTCAACCTGTTTGTCTGGAAGCAGGTGGTGAGCAACTTAAGACAGCCCTTTGTATGAGTGTGGCTAATAAAGGAGACGCTAAGCCGATGGATGCCAGTGAAAATATAGTTATTTACACTTATAAAAGTGATACACGGATCACATCTGTTATTGGAAACAAGGTATTATATGAAATATATATAACAGGAACAGCCCTTACATAAGCATTTCCTTACAAATTCTTTTTGTATTTTTACCATTTGCTTATCACAGTCAGACTGGGACCAATCTAACCCTTCTAGTTAAGGGTCTTTGTTGTCAATGACTTGAGCTGGACTCTCACGTTGAAGCCAGACATGCAGTAAGCAGTAAATTCTGACCAAGCAAAGCCAGGAAATGAGGTGTGACTGGCTCAGCGGGACAGTGCTATGTTGCTGCCTTCCTGACTGTGTCACTGCTGTTTACAGGATAAAGGTGGGGCAAGGCGATGGCAAGGTCAGAGCTTCATGGGCACTCCAGTGGAGACAACTGGGTGTTCTTGCCTGTTTACTAATCAGCTCCAGTCACCTGATGGGCCCAGAGAGGCATCAATTGGAAGTCCCTTTGCAGAACAGCTTGTTATTGGAACCACTTGTAAATGGATTTCATAGGTGATCTCTTCTCAAGTTGTTGCCTGACATCTTAATGTTGTCAGGTGATTGACCCCAGCTACATCTCAAAGTTGGGTAGGATGCAGGGTAAGTTCCCCACTTGTAGCCTAGATTGTCAGCAAACCTGTGATAGGCTTTCCCCTATGATGATTGTTGTCACCATGCTGTCAACCTGGACTTGGGTGGTGGGGAGCCTGCCTAATGACCAGTTCACCATATCCAGATTTATACTAGGTTTACAGCAAAGAAAGGGAAGCGGTTTGAATTTAAGGATCAAATGGATCACGTGAATCGGCCTAATGAACACTCTTCATTTCTCCTTCCTGATTTCTGTGTATATATTCAGGAACTAGAAAAGTTGGTATATTGGGCATTTCCACAGTATATTTTGCAATTTATCTTTACTAGGTTTATTTCAACTTATTGCAAGTTTTCATATATTCCGTATCCATATTAGTGAAACATTTTATTGCCGACAAATTCCATTCCAAATAAGCAATGAAATATTAAGAAATAAAAAAGGAAAATGGCAAACAGCTAGTCTTCAGTGTACTCTATACTTAATTATTTATCCAGGCTAATCAATATCACATTAGCTCAGTAACAGAGAAAAGCAAATAGACCAAACTTTCTGTAGTGTTCTTTGCAAATGAACTTTAAGGACCTTGTGTGTACGATAAAATATGCTTACCATAATAAAATATTTCTAAGCACTTTGTTTACTAAAACATGCTATACCAAATGGCAATCCATTTAAACCTGAGTAGTCCTAATAACAAAGTTCCTCTTGTCTATATTTCCCTATACAACAGCTTTAACCACTTAGTTGCCAACAATCCCACCTTAGGCTATAAATCTGGTCCATTTTTTATTTTAAATCTGTTGATGTGAAGAACATGTGTAGAAAATGGAGTGGGGGATAACCATGTATGCTGTCCTCAGCTCCTTGAAGGGAAGGTAGGAAATAAATGTAACAAACAATATTGATGATGATAATAATAATAATAATAATAATGCTTGTTGGTTATTCAGGGCCATTATGACCACCATGCAGGTTGCCCTGCATGACATGGTTTAATGCCTGGATATTTCTGTTTCAGCCATGGCACTACTGAGGAACCAAGTAACTTTTAATTTAAAGTTCAACTTTGCTTTCCTCTTAAGTTGTTGCAGTGAGTTTCTATCTCTTCAAAACACCTATTAGTGGACAGATGCCCACTAATAAGCCCTGGAGCCTGAGAATTATTGGCCTATAGACACAATAATGACATTCACAAACATTCATGATCTCCTTGGACAGTCTACTCCCAAACCAGCCTTTGGGAGTACTGAACTGCTGGTGATAGACCATGACACAACTGGAACAAACCACTGTCAAAACCACTATTTTATTTTTCTTACTGGGTTTTTGAAGGCTAGAGATAGGGACATAAAAAGCCACACACAATTTTTAAGAAGCAAAACAAAAATAAGTTGATCTGATATTGCTGGTTGAATTTAAAGATGGGTCCTGGGCCTCGAGGGGATTGAAAATCACTGCCCTGTATAGATTGAGTTAAAAGCAGAACTCCCATAGCTAATACTAGGTTTATGATCTTTTCAATGGACAGTATTTAGATAATTTCTTAATGGTCTTGCTTTTTCTTGTAGTGTCATTAATATTAATCCCGTGGATTGATACTGCTCTAAATGTGTTTATGCTAAAGTTGCTTTTCTCTTAACAGTCTGAAAGCAAAACAGTAATTCACCTCAACAATGAGCAAAGTAGAAACTGTGTCAGTAACAGAGGACTCAACACTTTTGCCATTGAAGTAGCATCCAACTCCATGATGGTAATTGCATCTATTTATTTAAGATATGTATATTCTGCCTTTTGACCTGCCTTTTGACCTGTCAGGGTCCAAAGGGCAGCTTAAAACAGCAAATGTAATAAAACAATACCACAAACAAACCAGGGACAAAACTGATGCTGTTTAAAGCTGTGCAGTAATACGCTGTAAACAAAACGTTATACACAACCATTTATGTCCTGTACTTTAAAAACATTTTCTTGCAGACTTGAACACGTGAAAAGAAAAAGTGTCAATTTTTAGGAAAGTCTAGACAACGTGATAGGCTAGACTTTGAAAATACATTTTGTGTCCATCATCATAGCCAAATGTGTACAGTATTTATTTCATGCTGTTGATAGATTTGTTTTCCTATTCTACAAGTTTCACAATGCTTTCAAGTACAGGATAAACTTCTTTTCACCACATCTTAGATCTAGAGTTATACACATGGATCTCACAATAACAATTTTCAGTGTTTTCCCCAGTGAAGAGCTCTCCAAAGTAAACCCCCAAACTGTTCTCTAAATGTGGATGTTTTGGTACAAGAACATCTGATGGAGAAACTGCCTCTAGTGTCCATGCCTGTGCCTTTTTCTGTTCTGTTTCCCTATTACATATGACCCAGCTGTCACTAGTTCCCAGGTATAGTACTGAGTTTTTGGTAACTATACTTGATAAAGCATTCTCCCTGTTTTTGCCTTGAGGGTTCCCTTTTTGAAATTTTGCTAGCACAAGTTGCCAGACTCATTTTTTCAGACTTTCGCTCCCTTCACGGAGTCACTAGAGTTCAGTCACTTTGTGGGAATGAATGCATACTACCCATAGTGCACATCCACTTAAATACATGCATATGAGCATTGAGGCAGCATGCAGTGCACAGCCCGCCATTTCACACATTGCAGCTGCAGAGGTATATTTTGAATGGCTTGTCACATATTGTAGAACAGTTATGTTTCTCATGCTTTTCATTAACCAAAAGTCTAGGCTTTCTCACAATAGTAGATCAGGGTTTTCTCAATGTGTAATAATGGAGGGAAAGGATGCTTGGCCAGTAATCCTCAGTGGGTGGAATCCACTTGGTCTTCCTTGTGCTTTTGCTCTAGTTGGAAGTGTCACTAGTGGAGGGATGGGGTGATTTTTGCTGATTTCCTTCTCCCCCCAGCAGTTCCCAATGCTTCCTCAAAAATATGGTAATTATGTAGAATTCTAGAGGTAAATCTCTAGCGTATTTACAAAAGTCAAAACATAGATGTAATTCTATAACTAGTTACAGGGGAAGTGTGGGATAAACATTCAAATCAAGAAAAATAAATGGGGTGTGTGTGTTAATATATCCTAGGTAACTATCGACACTTTCCATAGTCCTTGCACAATACAAATCATTTTTCTCTTGAAATTGTTATTTCCTTTTTCTGCTTTTTGTATGCAGGTCTGTCAGCATGTGATGCCACAGAATGAGCAAGAAGAATGGATATACAGCTGTGTTTATTCTATCTTGCCTTAAGCTATCATAGGTAGGAAATGGCATTCTCTTGGTCCTTGTAGAAAAGATTCAATCTTGCACTACACGTTGATACATGGATGGCTTGATTTATCTCATCATTTTTAAAACCAAGAATCTGTTCCTCATTTTGGATTATTGTGGTTATCTTTTCAAGAATCTATCACAAATCTTCAACCTTTGCCTTTCTGTACAGTTTCATACATAAGCAGGGGACTTAACAGAGGTGGCCTGATCCAAAAAACACGTTCTAATATTCCTAGACATTTCTGTGCATAAAGACAAACATCAGAGTGCAATATGAAGATGATGCCTCACATCAAAGTTTCTTCGCTCCACTTTCAAAACTGCAGCTTTCTGTGATTGCAAAGCTGGCTGTGGCCTTTTATCTGGGATTTGGGTCTGAAATGGTCAATCATGCATTCATAATCTTAAACCTGTACTATTGCTGCATGTTTGTGTACAACTGGTCATGAAGACTCTGCAAAAACTGCACCTGCAGGTCCACCTCATTCTCAGCCTTGTGAATAATACAATCAGTGCATTGTCTGTAGCATCCATTGTCTGTGCTATCCTTACTGCAGGTGATGGACTTGGCCTACAGAGCTCTTGATAGCTAAAATCCATATTTTAAATATTAACCCCTCATATTACAATGTCTAAGATATACCAAGAGGGTCCAGTTGATTATGGCAAGTATGTGAGGAGTATATAGAATGAATTTACAGAGCAATATTTGCAATGGCTCATCCACAAAAATTAACTTAAATTTTTGAAGAGTAGCCAAAACCTGAGTTTGCCATCTTTTGGAAGCAATGTGAAAACATTTTAATTGTTCTGGCTTTGGGTGGTGAGAATTAATACAACAATAAGCAATATTTAGCATGACTATTTTTATGACAGTCTTAATATGTGGAATATATATATATATGAGAAGTTGCTTTTTCCAAGCTCTATTCCTTGCTCTAAATTGGATTGGGATATGAGAATTGTAAACTGGCATAAGCTTGCTCACCTGAGCTGTAATAAACCAGGCTGTGTGCACTTTTATCAGTTCTTCCCCTCCATTCTAAAGAGTACTTCCATTCAGGGTGGGACCAGACTGTTGGTGCTTAAACTAAAGAAGTAGCAAAGTGGCTTTTGAACTGATTGGGGAAAGCCAACAGGAGCTGAGAAGTATTGGCTCAGGATAAAACATCCCTAAGAGATGTGTGTGAAAATGTTTGATTGTCCAAATGTGAGAGGATGATACCAAATGCCATAAGGTGAAAGGCATGTGCCAGAGGCATTTGGAAAAAGAGAGCTGGCATAGGTGTTTATATGCTCATGCTAGAGATTGGCTAGAATAAAGATGGGTGGACTGGAGTGCTTGGTTTTAAAAGAGAGCAAGGAATACAGAGAGCACAATGGAAATGTGGTAGGCATGGTATGAGATACGAACACTATACAGTGGATAGGGAAGGGCACACTGGAGGTGGTGTTGCTCTGTACCTCAGTGATTTTGAGTCAAGCAAACTAGAAATCCCCATAGGGCAGACTCCTTCATGGAATTCCTGTGGGTGGCAATACTGGGCCCAAGAGTAATATAGGAATGCAGGAATGCAAACTTTGCCACACACACACACAGAGGAAAAAAGTATCAGGCAGACAATCCAAGATGCAAATTAATAATTCAAGGAGCACATCATTAAAGCATTAAGATCAACAATAAATAATTTTACAAATTACCTAAAAAGACAACAAAATGATCTGGACTCCTTGGCAGGTTTTGAATAAACATCCACAAATTTATTAGTTGAACACATGATAGATAAGGCAAGGATATGTACAATTTTATAACATGCAGAGAGCAATATGTGCAAAGAAATCAGAGGGGAGCTGATGGAAGTCCTTGGTGGGGGGGAGTGGGAGGGATGGGGAGGAAAAAAGGGGGAAATAATGTAATTGACTATTTGGACTGATAATTTGTTATGTTGAAATTGTTTAATAAAAATATATTTTTTAAAAAGATCAACAATAAATATTATTGAATACATTAAAGGAGGATAGCAGCTAGAGAGGCGGTTCAACTGTTGGATGACAAAGGAGTCAAAGACATGCTAAAGGAGGAAAAGGAGATTGCATAGATACAAAGAATTCAATCTTGAATGCAAACGATGTAAGAGATCCCTGTGCTTTAGCTAACTTTATAAGGAATGGAATCTTGGGAACTGAAATAAACAGTGGTGACAAGAGATGAAATTCTAGACTTTATTGATGAAATACAAACTGCCAAATCAGCTGATCCATAGGGCATCCATCCATGAGAGAAATTAATGTCTGTCATGGGAAAACTGGTGGAAAGCATTGTTATAGCTAGGATTGCCAAGCATATGGAAGAATAAGTCTTGCTGAAGGAGAAACAGCATGGGTTCTGCAAGGGGTAAGTCTTGTCTAACTAACCTTTTAGAGATCTTTGAGATGATAACACACTGAGCATATCCAGTAGATATTGTATGGGGTGTGTGTGTAGTATCCCACCCTTCATTCAAAGATCCCAGGATGGTTCACAACAGAAAATGAGAATACAAAATATATAATAAAACTAAAACAAACCAATAACCTCCTAATAACCAACAGGAAGTTTACACATTGCTACCCCTATCACTAGCAAGTCATTTTGCCAGGGGTGAGGAATTTCCAGCTGCAGATCTAATTAGGCTCCTCAGCCCCAATTTAGCCCATAAGACTATTTCTGCCAAGCTGCATCCACTTGACATCAGATGCAGGGGAAATAATAATGGTGTGTGTGTACTGCGTCATGTGTTCTATTATGCAGGGCAGGGCTTACCTGCCCCCCCCCATATGTTATTCAAGTTGGCACCCCTGCTGCCAACACTTTCAGCTCCCACTGCTCTGCTGTTTGCTTGCTCAGATACTGATTCAAGCAAGGGCTGTCAGCTTATACCACAATCCAATTTTAAGTTTATATTGAGCTTATCTGGTGCACAGAGGACATTTCAAAGAGGATTCAAAGACCATGTCCACCCTGTGGATACAGGGTCTTTTCTTCTTCGCCATATTGTCCATCGACTCTGATGGAAGAAAACAGTGCGACTAAGATAATGGGCATATTAAGTTTATATTGAGCTTATCTGGTGCACAGAGGGCATTTCAGTTGATGCAGTGGCCCTGAACAAACTGGACAGGGCAATGTTCTGGAATTTAAAATTAGGCCACAACTTTATTGATTCCCGGTGTAGGCTGGATTTGGCTTAGGCATTGGAGGGCTGGTGGAGGGCAGGCACATGATAGAGTCAAGACTAGGATTAATGAGTCCTCCCCAAGACACAGGTTTACACGGATGACCCTCCCAAGCCACTGAAGAAAGCTCTGTGGCCCATCTGCCATACACCTAGGCTTTTGGACAGAGACTTCCAACTAGACTCTAAGGGGTACCCTCTTATTGCACTGTTCTGTGGTGGCGTTGATGCACCACTGCACCCCCCGCCTGATGCTAAACTTAAAGAATTTCATGCAATGGCTTCTCCGCCAAAGTTGTGACCATTGCTATGGGGAAGACAAATCCAATATTAAGTTTATACTGAGCTTATCTGGTGCATCAATGTCCATTAAAGACTCATAAGCAGTTAGGGGAAATGACAGGTCCTGTTAGGAACCAGTAAGTGTCTACAGAACAGGAAGCAGAGAGTAGGAATAAATGGAGAGTTCTTACAAAGAAGGGATATAAGAATAGGATCATTATTTGGATTGCTGTTTTTAAACTTGGCCAAGAGTTAGGAATGAGCAATAAGGTAGCAAAGTTTGCTGACGATCCCAAATTGTTTATGACAGTAAGAACAGAAAGGAGCTCCAGAAGCAGCCTTCCAAACTGGATGAAAGAGCATCAAAATAGCCAATGTGAGTGAATGTAAGCAAGTATAAAGTGATGTACATTGGGGTAAAAAAATCCTAATTTGATGTATATGTTTTCAAGTTTTGAACTGGCAGTTACTGGCTAGGAGCAGTGGTGGATAGTTCAATAAAATGGCAGCACAATGTATGACACCTATGGAAAAAATGATTACCATGTCAGGGTTAATTAGATAAAGAATTGAGAAAAACCGAGTCAATACATATCTTTGGCGCAACTGCACTTGGAGTACTGTGTACAGTTCTGGTTTTCACATTTCAAAAGGGAGAATTGAAAAAGTTTCAAAACGCCTATGAGGAAATGTTACAACTGCCTACTAAAAACAGGCTTATAATTTAAATAAGAGATCAGATTTATATGACCTTGTCTAAGAAAGTGCAAGAAGTCTTGAAAAGCTATATTTATATCACAGCCACTCTTGTAGACTGGCTTCTTATGCCGTAACAGGATACTAGGCAAGTAAATGTCAGTTATGAAATTTAAACCATGCTTGGTCGAGTGCAGAAACTGCCTGCTTAAGTCTATCTAAAACTGTTCTCATATATATGTTTGTGTGTGTATATATATATATATTTATATATATTTATTTATATATATATATATAAGAAACTGTAGAACTAATGAAAACTTCATGTTTGGAAAGTAATTTTTAAACAGAGAAGCTAAAACAACATGTTTAAACAAGGAATAATAAATGAACCATGTATTCTAAAGTATAAGGAAGGCCTCTAAAGTATAGAGAAATAAGTAAAAATAATAAATCAAGGTACTGATTTTTAAAGTCCTAAATTTCCTTGTACCAGTATACCTTAAGAATCTTGGCAATTCTTCCATCAGGGCAAGCATAGTGTGATTTTGTGTGTATGCAATTTTTTCCATCACCAAACATCTACTGATCCCTTTTGCTGCTCATGAATAAAGGCATCCATTTACCAAATATTGCCATGCACGGTGTCTATCTTAGAACTGTAGAGCTGGAAGGGACCCTGAGGATCATCGAGCCCAACCCCTTGCAATGCAGGAATATGCTGCTGTCCCATATAGGAATCGAGCCTGTGACCTTGGTGTTACCAGACCATTATCTAACCAAACTACCCATGGATTTTTCCATCTCCCTTTTTATATTGGACTGAAAAAGCCAAACAAGTACGTCTCTTCTGTCATAAAGTAAGGCTACATGATCTAGCACAATTGTTGGTAGTTTCTATATAACCCAAAGACAAGGCAGAATTATTGTTTTCAGAGGGCTTGCCAGTGTGGGCCTCCCTGTACTGTAGCTGAAAGCATCAGCCTCTGGTAAGCTAATTTTTAAGAGCAAAATAATGAGAACTGCTTTTTGTTGTTCTAAAGTAAAAGAAAGCTTTATGAAAGTCAAATAGGATTTGCAAAACCATGCTTATACTTTGGTTTGTAGGATGCTGAATTATTTAATTTTAAGCAGTGATGGTATTAAGTTGTTTTTTTTAAAAAAAGACTTTTATAAAATTATGACAATATGCATAAATGCTTTGCTAGATAATTCCAAACTCCATCCTCATGCCACACTCCGCAGGTTACAGCATCATGCAGAACCTGCAAGAGGTCTCTACATGACTTCAGATGAGGCAACTCTAACCTTTATCCAAACAGTAAGTGGAGTTTTTTCTTCTTCTAATACTTGCTTATTTGAAGCTAGATTAAAGCAGTCATTCACTTTGCACAAACCAGATGTTTCATATGTGAGAGCATGAAGTAATGTCTAAGGGCTTAGGCAGACACACACAGACTTCTAAGGACTATTAAACACCTTTCCCAGGTGTCAATTGTCTAAAAACGCCCACATTTGGGGAAATTATTATTCCAAGTATTTATTCTCTGAGTTTCTTCTTTTATAAAATGCATTTGCCAAAGTGTCAGCTGCCAAATAAGGAGAGGGGTCACCCCTACTAAAATTGTTCCTTACAAAACTCCTTTCTTCCCTCTCATCCAGAGGGGCAAAAATACAGGTACATGTTTCTTTTTGTCTAACCATAACCCCCCCCCCCCCATTGCAAGGTAAAACAGCTCGAGAAGATTGTGAGAAATATCTGGGGGGAAGGGGTTAAGCAGCCCCTGTCTCACACACTCAACTTAGTCTTCCATCACAGAAAGCTACATCTGTGGCTACATTTCGTAAACTAAGAAAACTGGAGAAACTACACACAATTGAGCATCATCATAAGAGCATATGACTTGGCTCTGCAGGGTCAGACTAAAGTCTGTTTAGTGCAGCGTTCTATTACCAATAGAAGCCATTATGAAAATGGCTTATTTCCCCTCTTCCATCCCAATTCTTTTTCCATTTATATTGTGCATTTTTTATTTTATTCCTGAGGGACAAGGATTGTCTTATTATTTATATTTATATTTATATCTATATTTATATTACATTCTGGGCGCCTTTTTGCCACTGATAAGTGGGGTAAAAATACTTTAAATAACTGGGGCATATGCAGTATTTAATCTTCTACCTGACTGCTCATTGTTCCATTATGAAGAAATCACTTTTTAAAAAGTGGAGTGAAGTTTGCTTCTGATTTTAATCCAGAAAAAAACTGTATCCAAGATACTGCAACTTCAGGAAACATTGCTCAGTGTAACCAGTTTGAGAAGCTCCACTTCAGAACTCATCAGTGTACAGTAACCCAGAGCTATAAACTCCAAAAGCAATTTGTGTGGCACATAATGCTTATTTTAGAATGCTTTGATCTGTTGAGCTTTTAAAAAAAATCAAAATGGGTTGTATCGAACTAAGGTCCAATCAGAGTAGACCCATGGGAACTCCTGGACCTAAGTTGTGCTTATTAATATCAATGTGTCTACTCTGAGTAAAATTAGCATTGGCTACAATCCCTTGTTTTTAACCATTTGACTTTATTATTGACCTAACCCCCCCCCCCCCAGCCATCTTCCCTTCTCTGAAAATTGTGGCCTAATTGAATAAAATAGATTAACATTGTATGTGTATACATGGTGTTTTTCAATGTATAAGGGGGCTGGCCCCTTTCCGAGGAGCTTACTATCTTAAATTCAGCAAACCATGGGGGATGAGGGAGGTGGTAACAGATAAGCAAGGAAGTAATATAGGATTGTTACACTTAACCATGCTTTGATACAGTTAAAACTGGAATGAAGGGATTATACCATACTTCAGATATGATTCTTTTAAAGGAGGTGAGCAAATAAAATCACTAGCAGAAGGTGGATTGGTAACCCATATGCAAGAGAACTAGTTGATGATTATATATTTGTTAGCAGTGCTGATGTACAGCTCAAAGACCCCATTTTGCCCCCCAAAGAGCAAGGTGATGGACAAATAAAAGCTTGGACTTTGTCTATGATAAAATTTAAAAAATCCTTCCAGTAGCACCTTAGAGACCAACTAAGTTTGTTATTGGTATGAGCTTTCGCGTGCATGCACACTTCTTCAGATACACTGAAACAAAAGTCACCAGACCCTTATATATAGTGAGAGGATGGGGAGGGGTATTACTCAGAAGGGTGGTGGGAATGGGTGATTGGCTGATAGGTGTGCTAAACCTGTTGACTGTTAACCACTGCAATTGGTCTTACAGGAAAAAGCAATGGGTGAGATGGCTAAAAATAGCTTTATCATGTATAATGAGATAAGAATCCAATGTCTCTATTCAGACCAGGTCTCTCCATGGTTTTAAGTTTGGTAATAAGTTGCAATTCAGCAACGTCTCTTTCCAGTCTATTTCTGAAATTCTTTTGTAATAAGACAGCTACTTTGAGATCTTGTATAGAATGTCCTGGGAGATTGAAGTCTTCTCCTACTGGTTTCTCTGTCTTGCGATTCCTGATATGATTTATGTCCATTTTATGTCCTGATATCAGATTTATGTCCATTTATCCTTTGGTATCTGAAGAAGTGTGCATGCACGAAAGCTCATACCAGTAACAAACATAGTTGGTCTCTAAGGTGCTGCTGGAAGGGTTTTTTTTATTTTGTTTGAACAAAGTGAAATAGTCATGAATGAAATATGTCTCGAATCTGTGCGTACTCCCGCTGTCGGCTATGGGCTGCTGCCGTCTTATACATCCCTACCTGCTTCAGTATGAAATCAGTGAGCACAGGCTCGGGCTTCGTCGGCGCAGCACCCAGCCGGGAAGGGGAAGCGCCGAATGGGGCTGCAGGCGGGCGATCCGGAAGGGGAGTCTCATCTCCGGCGCCTGCGGCTTTAAGAGGGCGGAGCTGGCTGCTCGGTGTGAGAGGTGACTGCAGAAGTCCAGCCCCGCCGCTGCTACTAGAGGCGGAGAGAGGCGAAGGCAGAGTCACCCTGCGGCCAGCCCAGCTCCCCCGATCCAGCTCCAGCCCTCGGCACCATGGTGAAGATCGTGACCGTCAAAACCAAAGCCTACCCCGACCAGAAGCCCGGCACCAGCGGCCTCCGCAAGCGCGTCAAGGTGTTCCAGGGCAATGCCAACTACGCCGAGAATTTCATCCAGAGCATTATCTCCACCACCGACCCCGCCGAGAGGCAGGGGGCCACCTTGGTGGTCGGCGGAGACGGCAGGTTCTACATGAAGGAGGCGATCCAGCTCATCATCCGCATCGCCGCCGCCAACGGGGTAAGGGGGGCCGGAGGCGCGGGGGTCTCGCTCTCTAGGCGCCCTGGCAAGCGCGCTGGGGGAACTGGCCAGCTTCGGAGGTTCCCTCTCGGCGCGCAGCTCGGGGCTTCCTCTGCCCTCGCTTCGTGCGTTCTCGGGCCCCGCGGCTGTCCTGCAACACAGGCGTGTGAAATGAAGCTGGGCGCGCAGGACAACTCGTTGCCCGAGGGAAAACGAAATGATCAGGCATTGCCACCACAAACCATGCTCCTTGCTTCCTGGTCATCTTTGGGCCTGCTAATCAGGCTTTGGGTTGTGTTCTGTGCGCTCTGATGGGCTCTGTGCACTAGGCTAGTGGCTGTATGCATCATTATAAAGTTTCATTTTTCCTAATCTTCCTTTTATGCGTCCCCTCCCCATTATTTTGAGTGGAGTGTTGTCAGGATTTGCTGGTGAATGGAACTGCCATTGCATTGTCATAAGCAAGAGAAATAGCCATGGGAGAATTTAAAATCCTTGTCTAAGTTGGTAGGAAGGGAAAACTAATTTCACACCTGAAGCTTAAATCCCAAAACAAATACAAATTTCTAGTATCAAATTCAAAGGAAAAAATTATCCTGCCTACAGAGTTTTTTTATCATTCTCTTCTGTTTTGTGTTGCCTTAATGACAACCACAAGTGATGTGCTCTAGGCAAAAATATGTTCAGAGTGCCCTTTATGAAAATGTTTCTTGTGACTGTAGCGACTGCTAACAGAGAACGAAACACCAGTAAAGTTAGAGCAAGTTGGGATTGAGGTACTGCTTAGGTAAGTTAATTATTTTTACACACACATCCGTTGCCATTAGAGGGGGGTGTTTGTGATGGCACTCCTCTTGCCTACTGCAAAAGGCTCGGCAATCTCTGACATTTAGCTTAACCTTTCAGGCATTAGAGATATGGTTTCTCTTGCTTTGCTGCAGGAGTACGTGCAGCTCGTAACAAATCACTGGAAAGGTGACACTAAATTCAAAATAAAGTAGGATTTTTGGAACTTTGCAAATGGACCTAAGTTACCTCTTAATATGTTTGCACAAGCGTGACCTTTTGCAAAGACCTTGATTGTACAAAAGCTTGTGGTTATGTACCTCATGACAGTTAAAAGTCCACTTCTTATATTTTTTAAAACTCTTGATTTCCACCCCTGCCCCCTCTCCCGAAGGCAGCTTTAATGTCAAGTGCATTGCTAGGCCTCTTGGCATGGTTCTAAAAAGGACTCGCTTCCCTAGCAGCGAAAATGGCCTCTCGCCAGCCAGGAACTACAATGATGATTAGCATAAATTGAAAGAAACTATCCTTCAGGTACATATTTCAAACAAATGCTAATGAGGCATGAGCAATAAATCAGTAGGTTTTTCTGTCCCTTTGAAAGTAAATAGATTGCCCAATACTATTTAAAGGTAAACTTTCCAAGGGAGAAGGATAAAACTTGTAAGACTGGGCTTCTTAAGCCTGCACAACCTGAGACCTAGCAACCTGTGCAAAGTTCACCAGCCATGCATTGCAGCCTCACAGACCCTGACAATCCTTGTGGTTTCCCAGTCCCAGATAGGAAATCAGTAGTGCTGCGTTAAATGAACTCTTGATGGGACACTATGCATGGCTCCTGGGTTGTGTCACTTGCAAAGTAATGGGTTTGCATTTCTAGTCTATGGTGATTTCACTTAGTAGTCAAAGTGTAGCTATGCCTGTAACTAATCTAGAATACATAATAACATTTGTTTGGCACTTTCAAAATGTTTCACATACGTTATCTAGTTGCAATACAACAACCCTCTAAAGTAAGTCAGCCCTATTACCCCCCTTTTGTAAATGTTGAGCCTGAGGGAGAGTAGCATGTCTAAGACCACCTAAGGAGTTCATTACAGAAGCGGGATTTGAACTGGAGATTTACTGTTTTGTAGCTCAGTCTCTTATCATTTGTGCTCCATTTGCTCTTGTCTCCCTTTACATACCTACTGTACTTGCATTATTTATAGTCTTAATGGTCTAATTGTTGAAATTTTCAAAGGTTTAAAATGATTGGGCTCAAAATTTGAGTTTGTACTATGTTTTTTAAGGTGCTGCCCTTAGAATAGGAGTGCTTACCATTTCTTGGTCTGAGGACCACTTTAACCCTTGGTTAGTCCTTCAGGGGCTTCGTGCCAGTGATGGGTGTGGTCAAAAGTGGGTAGTCAGACAGGCACACAACCCCTCCTCCTCAGCTGATCCAGGGTTACTGCCTCTACTCTGCTCATCAAATGAACGATTTGCTGACTGGGAAAGGCCTTTGGCTTTTTTTGTGGCCATTTAGAAGTGGGTGGGATGTTTTTAATGTATTTCTTTTTCCTCTTGGTATTAATGTATCGGTGGACAGTTGCCATGGGCAAGATATGGTGGCTAACAAATAATAATAATAATAGTTGTTCTGAGCTCCAGTGTTGTATCTACAACCTCAATGTTGTATCTACATCATCCCCACTCCCCTTGCCACTACTGCCAAAATTGCTGGAAGCAGGCAGCAGGGGCAGACAAACTGGAGGGGTTGGATCAGTCCCCACCCAACTTGGGGTTAGCTGCTCCCTCCCCTAGGATGTTTTAAGTCCAAAGTTTGAAAGTCACAAGTACGGGCTTGGAAGCGCATGGATTCTACAGGTGTGTTCAGCAAGAAACTCACTGTTGACAGAATATTTGGTAGCAAGCCTATCAATGGCTGCTTGCCACAATGGCTACATTCTACCTTCACAGTCAGAGGCAGTATATCTCTAAATACCATTTGCTGGGAATCACAAGTGGGGAGTGTGCTGCTGCACTCAGGTCCTGCTTGCTGGCTGTCCGTAGGCATCCAGTTGGCCACTGTGAGAACAGGGTGTTAGACAAGAGAGGGCATTGGCCTGATCCAGATGGATATTCTTATGTTGTGTGTGTTGTTTTTATTTTAGGCATTTATATGCCACTCTTCATGCATGCACCTTCCCAAAATGGTTAGTCTGTCCTCGGTGGACTAATCAAAGAGATCTTAACCAATGTGAATTGCCTTGTTAGCTTTGGAGGTATGCTTCCTAGTTCTGCTGAACTTTATTGTTTGCTTAGCACTTGGAAATTTTAAACCAAAATGAATAGTTTTTTGGCTGCAGTTGTATGCTACTTACATGGGAGTATGTTCCATTTAAGTCAGTGGTGCTTACATGTCTGATGAGCAGAGAATTCAATCCATGCTGGCAAAACAGAGTCCTGCATGGCTGAACCCTGCCAGATGTCAGCTGATGGACAGGTAGCTGTGATTTGGGCGAAGCAGGCTTGGAGACCAACTTTGATCCTATGGCAGGCCAAGATGAGTCCATGGGCCGGAGATGCTCCACCCCTTCTGTAGAAGATCCAATAGGTGTGGCAATCCCTTTCTATGCCAACAACTGCATTCCTTTGCCAGTATTCATTTGGGTGCTGTACACCAGGGATGGGCAGAGCTTGAATAGGTGGTGGGCACAGAAGAAAAGAAAACTGGGCAGGCCACCTGTTCCTCTCTTTCTGCTACTTCACTTCCTCCCCTTTTTTTCTCCCTCACTCAAAAGCAATAGCATTTTATTAAGAAGCCACAGCATAAAAGTGGGGTGCTGTCCTTTAAATTTCAATCACCCCCTCAGATGTATAATGATCTTACAGCAAACTTGTTATTCCTTAACCGTAGAGGTCCTTCAGAATTAGAGCTTTAGAACAGGGTCAGCAAACTGCAGTCTGCTTTCATGTCACCTTTGGTTTAATTTAATGTGAGCACTAAGGAGGGGTGAAGGTGGATGAAAGTAGGTGAAAAGTAGGGAAAAGCTGCCCCACCTGCTTCTAACACTGGCTTTGTCCAACCCTGGCAGATTGCCCCTGAGAGAATGCAGCCTTACACAGGTGTGGTTTTTTGTGTTGTTGTTGTTGTTGTTTTTTTGTTGTTTTTTGAGAGGGGGTGTTCCCCACTCTTGCTCTAGAATAAAGTTTTTAGAAAGGAAAGAGTAATATTTTAGACGAAAAGGGATTAGTAGTACAACACAGCACTAATTTTAAACATTTAAACATTAGTTTTCAGAACACGGAGAAGTGTATATACAGATCTGTTTGAAGAAGGGAGGGCACAAATGGGCAGGCATTAGGATTGGCTTCAGCTAAATATAAAGGCTGGTTTGTCCAGATTTTGGAAGTATACCCAGGGGACCTTAAGGGAACATGGCGTGTTTCCAGAAGACTGAGCAATAGCAGTGCCTCTGCTTATGTCATAGCAATGCCAAGTGGCGAAGGATGAGTAAGAAATTAGGTCACACAGAGTCCTAGTCTTCTTCTTTTTGTAATGTGTGTTGAAGCAATTTCTGTTCAAGCTACATTGAACATACATCTGAGTAAACATGCACATTTCTGAATATGCAGTAGAGATAACTTTACATTTTTAAAAAGAAATGGTTTTCCTCTAGCCAATCCACAGATTTTGGTATTATGCTTGCAAAGATCTCCCACCATCCCGAAAACAAATTATGAACTGTTGAAATCTAAGACAAGTTTTCTCTCTGACTTCAAATGAATCTTATAATTTAGTATGTGGGAGCATAGTTCACAGGGTCTCTAGTGTTGAACAGGCCTTATGCAACCTTTTGATAGCATCCAAGGTTGGGTTGCTCCCAAATGTTTCAAAGTCTAAACTGGCACATAATGAGGCAGGAACTGGGCACATGTTGAAATATACACAGGAGGATTTCAGCATACCAAATGAGTGAAATGGTAAAGTTAAAGCAACTTTACTACGTAAAAAAGTGGCTGTGTCAATCAGCATTCTGCGCATGGCAGATCATGCTTTTCTAAGGGATATCTGTGTCCAGTTAGTGTGTCTGAAAATAAATTCACGCTGCAGTCCTTTACCCACTTACCTAGGAACAATTCCAATTGTGCTCAGTGTGAATTCAGAGTAGACATATATAGTGCTGTGTATTAACAGTGCAGCTCTGTAATACCTACTAAGAAGCCCCACTGAATTCCATAGAACTTAATTCCAGGGAAGAATTGTAGCCTAAGGCTGCACAGACCAGTGTTGGGAAACCTTTTGCCCAGAGGGCCTATTAAGCCCAGCCTCCCTCTTCATTTGGCTCACAAGGCTGCCTTTGCTAAGCCATGCCCAACTCCTCCATACCTGGCACTATATATAGCATCAGTGGTAAGGAGGGTAAAGACAGGACAAAGCAGTGTTGATCTACCATGCCTGCAAAGCCCTGTGCCTTTGCAAGCACCAACAATCTTTGCCTGACAGTGCACCGTCAGAGACTGTTTGCAGGCAACCGTAAACAGAGAGGAAGGATGTCTGTTTACAGACATGGCTTGGATTCATTCTACAGACCTAAACAGATATTTTTTCTGCTGATTGGTGCTGACAGCATACCTTCAAAGGAACAAGCCCCTTTGAATTTGTCATCTGATGTCATAATGATGTCATGTGATTTCCACGAGGGCAATCCCACCCTCCTGTCAAAATTGGCCTACAGTGAGGTGGGAAACCACCACTCATCAATGAGGTACATAGCAGAATGAGTCTGGCTTCATTACTATGCCTAGAATTAAAGGCTAGGGATGCCTTTCACTAGTTCCACTTGGTGTTTAACAGTCATAGCTGCTTTGATCAGATATTGCTAATGGCATGCTATATGACACTGGCTTTGACAGTTGTTTGGGAAATTTAGCTTCTGCAGAATCCATTGACTGATTCTAAGCAGAATCTGTAGTTGGGCACTGACAACACATGCCCCAGAATCTACATGCATTACAGGCAATGGCCATTTTATGTTGGGGTTGTGTTCCAAAGCACCGTGTACTTAAGTGTAAGTGTGTATATTGGGAACACCATTGAAAAAGCCTGCAAACAGCACAATCACTCTCTCCAAACCTTCTTGCTCAAACACCAACTCTCCACAGACATCAACGGTTGGTGCAAGGGCTCCTGGGATTGCACTTGCAAAGGCTTCTAGGATTGCTAAGCACTGTTTTTGCTCTGTTTTGCCCTCTCTGTTAGGGCTGATTTTGTGGCTGTGAATGCATGTAAAATGTACTAAATACCTTCCAGAACAGTTCAAGATGCAGGATCTTGACCTGCTAAACCATAAATGGCACAACTTACCTAAAATGTCACAGTGTCCCCTCAGTCCCTTTTATTTGTAATGTTTAATATAAACCAAGAATATCCTTGTAAAATTAATTAGTGCCATGTTTGGACAGCAAAGGTCTCTACGTTGGCTTTCTTGGCAGGCTGCTTCAGGAGAGCTGCTCTTTCCTTTTCCCAGGAACAACAGAGGCAGAGCTAATTCCACTACCTCAAACACCACAGGAAGCTTTAAACCACCCAGGGAGTGGGTGGGAACCAGTGACACCACAACTCTCTTGAAAGCCATTAGGATAGATTACTCACCCTGACTGCATTACTGCTGAGAAAAGAGAGGCCTGTTCAAAAAGCACCTAGGACTGCCACCAGGGGGAGTCAAGTTATATTCTACAAGTTGAATGAGGATGCTTTTCTGAATCAAGCAAAGCTGTATCCGGATTAGTAATCAGGGGCGTCTGTAGGACGTGGGGACAACAGGGACAGTAAGCCATATGTTCCAGATTCCTTGCTTTCTTTTCTTTCTTTTTTAAATAAAAAATTGTGGGAATTGAACTGCAAAGCCAAGAACTTTTAAAAAGAAAAAATTCTGGAGCTGTAGAATGAACCAAGTTATTGAAAAATGAAAATAATGAGATTATGAACACATGCAGATTGCTGCAACAGTTAGCATATAGATGCAATACATAACCCAATGTGATGTGGAAATTATTTTTAGTGAGATAAACACTTCTGCACCTTCAGACTTGGAGGATTGCAATGAAATTGTTTTAAGGATCCTAATGTTAGCCTTTCTTTTTCTTGTCAGCCATCCTAACTTCAGAAGTAGTGTTTAATGCAGACTAGCCAATATCAGAAATGCCAGCAGTAATGTTAAGTTGTGACAGAATTTAATAAAGTGTGACTTCAGAAAAAAAGGTTTGTTTTTTTTTTAAAAAAATCACATTGCGACTACAGTATTTCTTCTTCTAAACAGAAGCAGAGATTTTCTCCTTTTGTTCCTTCCAGTCATTGCTGATGCTGTCCTTTGTGACAGAGAAGATTTTTTTAAAGTATTCCAGTGCTAATAGAAAATAGTAGGGGAAACTTCTTTTTCCAAAGTTTTGGCTTCAACCATACCAAAGATTTCATAATTGAATTCTGGCCTACATTAACCAGAAATAGTTTCCAGAAGGGCAGAAACAACAGTGTCTGGTCACACCTTATAAACTGACAAATTTATTATGGCACAAGTTTTTGTGGCCACAAGATTCTTAGCTGTTTAATAATCTGAAAGGAGAGCTTATTCTATGTTAGGAATGTACAGTTTCCCTTTGGGATGTGCACTTGCACGTATGTACCACAAGAGGAAAGCCTCTGCCTATGAATTTAACCACATTGCAAAGTTCAAGTGCATGTGTTCCACAATTTTCAATACAGACAGGGTTTTTACAAAAAAACAAAACAAAACACTGCTTTCTTCCCTTACCTAAAACTTGATGTTTTCCATGCTATATATTGGGCCGGTCATTTTCCCAAGGGTGAGGCTACAGTGAGGGAATATATATAATTCCATCCTGGAGATAGAATTACTGATTTGCATACATCTTAAAAGGAGATGGAAAGATGGTAAAATCCACTTATAAAAGAGTGCTGCCTCCCACTGGTATCAAAACAGGCTAAGACTTTTTAAATTTATGTATGCTCTGGATTAATGGGGCACAGGTGGCGCTGTGGGTTAAAGCCTCAGCGCCTAGGGCTTGCCGATCGAAAGGTCGGCGGTTCGAATCCCTGCGGCGGGGTGCGCTCCCGCTGCTCGGTCCCAGCGCCTGCCAACCTAGCAGTTCGAAAGCACCTCCGGGTGCAAGTAGATAAATAGGGACCGCTTACCAGCGGGAAGGTAAACGGCGTTTCCGTGTGCGGCTCTGGCTCTGGCTCTGGCCAGAGCAGCTTTGTCACGCTGGCCACGTGACCCGGAAGTGTCTCCGGACAGCGCTGGCCCCTGGCCTCTTAAGTGAGATGGGTGCACAACCCCAGAGTCTGTCAAGACTGGCCCGTACGGGCAGGGGTACCTTTACCTTTACCTTATGCTCTGGATTTGTTGGGGAATTATGTGTTGGATTTGTTAGTTGTGGCATCTCGTTCACCTAATTCTGGCTTAGTTGGTGCTGATTTAGGGGCCATTTCCCCCAGGCAGTTTAGTTTAGGAGCTACTCCTAGTCTTTTCTACCTTTTCCCCAGTTTTGCCCCTGCAAAACTGTACTTCATCTGCCCATTGTCATACATGGCTTGTGAGCCACATGTCTGGTCAACCCTAATGGGAGGAATAAACTCCATGAAAGGCGAATTATCATAGCAGTTCAGAATATAGGGACTGAAGTTGTGGTGCTACAGGGACTTACTAGGCAGGGGGCCTTCTCGGTAGTGGCACCCACCCTGTGGAACGCCCTCCCATCAGATGTCAAGGAAAGAAACAACTTTTAGAAGATATCAGAAGGCAGCCCTATTTAGGGAAGTTTTTACTGTTTGATGTTTTATTGTATTTTTAATATTCTGTTGGGAGCCGCCCAGAGTAGCTGGGGAAACGCAGTCAGATGGGGGGTATAAATATATTATTATTATTATTATTATTATTATTATTATTACGTTTACCTGCTACAGGGTTGCCCTAATTCCTTGTGCAAAATATTTTGAGCTCCTTACACAACTCTCTAAAACCCATTAAAAGGCATTGTGTTTCTGTCTTTTAAGATCAATGTTTCAGGTTTATTCTATGGAATGGAGATGTGTTTTCTTTTTTAATTGTTTGTAATACGAATGTTAAAGCACATGGGTTGCTTAGATTGTCATATGCATTGTAGTCAAGCAAATGGCATTTTTAATAAAGTTGCTATGATCAGCTTAAAATTAGGTGTATCAGGAATGAAGTGTTTGAAATCAAAGCAATTATACTGCACTTTATCCAAGAAAGGTTGAAAATTGGGTGCAAAATTTGGCATTGCCAGTAACTCTTCTGTTTGTTATATTAGCTCAGCTTACAGTATGAAGCAAATCCTTTTTGACACTGGAGTTTTCTAGTTATTAAAATAACAGAGGGCTAAGGAAACTGTACGTAACTGAGAAGTCCTGACTTCCATTTTAAGAGTGACCTTTTACATGCTAGACTCCACAAAATAACTTTTGCACTACATTACCACACTTCTAACAGGGCTTACCTTCTCAACATACTTGCCTCTTGATGAAGACGATGTTAAAGTAGGCTCCACAACTGGAAACCAGGCAGTCAATTTATAAACCTGCTTATCTGGCTGAAACAATTCTAGCTTCGCATTGGTTTAGAGAGCTCAGCCTGGTGACAAATCAATCAATGCTTCTGACTGAGGAGCTGACCTACTAAACAGCTTTCTCTCCCCATCTCCTCTACCCAAAAAAGAATGTCATACAGATTTCATTGCGTTTAAATCCCACTTGTGGTGACAACCAGGAGCTCAGAGCCCTGCCGCTGTCGTGATCAAAAGGCTTTAAAGACTTCTACAACATCCATTTTTCCTCAGGGACTGCAGTGTGGAATTGGATGTATTCTCTCTGACAGTGATCTTTCAGAGCAAGTGCAAGAAAAGTTCTTCAGTTACAGAAACCACATTCAGCAGAAGGTTCAAGGAGCTATTTTAGGGTACAGAGCTACTTAACTGAACCTCTAACCAAGAGATCTGCTATTACCAGTATCAAGGCTGATTCAAATATATTTTTTCACTGTTGTTGTATTTTTCTAACTTTATTTTTTAATGCATTTATATGAAAAAGGATCATGGAAGACAGTCCATTGCCAATCCTGACTTTGCCAACAGCACCTTACTATGACCAGAAACCAGGAACTAGTGGATTACGGAAGAAGACATATGTTTTTCAGACCAACCTAAACTACCTGCACAATTTTATCCAGAGTATATTTTTCTCCATAGACCTAAGAGATCGACAAGGATCTACTATGGTAGTTGGAGGAGATGGGAGATATTTTAATAAGCTTGCAATAACACTGATAGTTCAGATGGCTGCTGCCAATGGGGTTGGTATATCATAAATGTGATTGCATCTCTAATACCTAACAGCTCTCTGATGTGCTGACTCTTTACGTGTTAAAAGTTCTCAACATTTTGTAATGCAATAATAACACATTTTTATCTGGATGCTACTGATTGACTACTTAGGGTCAGATATGGTGATTGGTGGGATGTGGGGGGTGGGGGTTGCCTTAGCAGTCTTGGAAACTATAAATTTATGTTGTTCTGTAGTCTAGCTTTGAAAAGTTGGGTTTTGATGGAAACGTAGAAATATTTCCTATTGTTTCCGTGTTGTCAACATCAAATTGTTGGCTGTTCGGTGGATTTCAGTGTTAGATTAACATGTGCAAATATTGCGGTATAGTATAGTAAGAAGTGTATGATTGCTTGAGAGAAGGATTTTGTGTCATCATCCCCCTCCTCTGCTCTTCTTAGAGTAGCCAAAGCTCTGTCATTCTCCATCTGAGCTACTCAGTAGATGAATCGACAAAGCATGTTTTCAGTTTCTCAATGGATATAAATAGCTGTGTTATGAGAATTGCTGTAAAACCATGGTGTTGGATAAGTTAGAGCGATGCAGAGTCAGCCTCCATTCTAGTTAAATCCTTATGTTAAGAATTATTTCTATCATTTGGTACAGTGTTAGAAACTGAGATATGAAAGCTAGGAGCTAAATGGCACCTTAAACCTGGGTTATGGACGCAACAACAGAATCTCTAGGCGTGATTTTTTTAAAACAAGAATACAAAGCTGAAAATGAATGAACTGCAGCTAAAATATTATGTTCACTTTTCACATGGTCTACTCCTTCCCCTGCCCACCCCCCTAATATTCTTAAGAGGGTCTCTTCTCCAATCTTCACAGAGTAGCTAGAAGTGGAGAGGCAGAAAAAGGTCCTCCTTTCCTTCCACTCTGCAGTTTTGATCTGAAATCTTAAGTGCAGTACTGTGCCCAGAGCTCAGAAACAGCTCACACTAATGAAATTCCCTATCACAAAATGCGCCTAGAACAATGGGAGTTTCAAACACTGATTTGGTGTAGGGCAGTTAAATCATTCGTTTGATTTGATTGGTAAGTTTGGAAGGATAATGTTAAAATTGCATTTGAACCTCTGGTGTGTACATGTGAATATTGTTAACTCAAAAGAGAAATCAATATACATTCTAGCCAATGGAGCTTTTCCATACACGAATGTCTGAAAACTGGCATTGGTGGTTAATTCAATTTTAAAACTAATAGTTTTTCACCAGAATTTGATATCAAGTAATTCATAAGGGCATGTAGAAAACAATGGTTGTGTTTGGATATCATACACAAGCATAGTTTAGCATGCTGAGAACAAGCCCCAGGGAGCCTCAGACTTCTGTGCCCCCTCCCAAGGCATAAGAGGGTGTAGGTGATTCTCATATAATGCTGCATTTTAATGCAGACAGTTTTGGCTTCAGAGTTCTCAGGATCAGGCAATTGCAACTGCTTATTAAACCACATGTAAACTTGGGGGGGGGGCTGAGTATGTATATTGTAGAAAGATCATTCCAAAGGTGTATCTAGTCCAACATTCTGTTCTCACAATGGCCAACCAGATTCCTCTGGGAAGCCTGCAAACAGAACAAGAGGAATAGTTCTCTCCTGCTGTCATTTCCTAGCAACTGGTATTGAGAGGCATGATCCTGGAGGCAATATACATCAATCATTCCTGGTAGCCATTGATAGTCTTATCCTTCATGAATGTGTCTAATCCCTTTTTTGAAAGCCGTCTAGATTGGCACCAATCACTGTGTCTTGTGGCAGTGAATGCTGTACTGTATAACAATGTGATGTGTGAAGGGATAACCCAAATAAAATATTTTGGAGGTATCTACTCAAAATCAGGGAAATGAACTTTACATTGTTGTCCAAATGATACCTTAGATTAGGGCAATTTATTACCAAGGGTGGTTCTTAAAGGCAACATCTTAGCAGGTCAAAAGCTTCCATGATACAATGCTTGTGGGCTTCCTATAGGCATTTGGTTGGCCAGTGTGTGAGAACAGGATGGGCCATGGTTCTGATCCAGCTGGCTCTTCTTAGGATTGTTGTGCTTCAAAAGAGGTTGGTGGGCAGGGAACAGGCTCTCTTAAAGTTTTCAGCAGTATGGAGGAACCATGGTTAGAAACTCAATAATTGCAGCTGTCCCTCTCTCTCCCATCTCTGAATCTCAAAATGTTTAGGAAAGTAAATAAGTGATGAAAGTGTGTTGTTTCCTTCTCACAATTTAGACCCACAGGCTGTGAGCATTTATTTCATTTCATTTCATTAATGTTATTGAATTTATATACCACCCTATACCCACAGGTCTTAGGGCAGTGTACAGAATAAAATCAGAATATAAAACCACAAAATACATAATCAAAATAAAAACAACAACCAAATAACACCCCCCCAAAAAAAAAAACACATTTTAAAAGGGGCATAGGATGTGTTCACAGTGAACAGCTTGTGTGTGTGTTTTAATCATGTTAAAGTCAATGGATTGGATCAAGATTTAGCCATGCTTTCAGTAGCTCCATTGAAATAAATGGGAATTACCGAGTTCTACTCCAAGCCTGGCAAAGATCTAACCCAGTGAACTAAAGTGCACTCAAGTCTGCACTGATTTACAAAGGCCAAATAGGTCAAGAGAATAAATGGAACAGAAATGAGTTACTGTAAAATTGTAACACGAAGCTATTCAGCGTGGGAGCATGTCAGTCATCTAAGACCTTCTGTAGCAAGCCTTAAAGTGACCATAGGACTGTAGAAAACTCACGTGTGAAGCAGTACTTAATTCTGATTGCCACGGCAGGAATTTGTTTGGTGGAGAATTCCAGAGCCCGTGCCTGCCCCATGCTGACGCAACAATTTGTACAGTTTATTTCCCCCCATCCCGTGCTTCTGTGCAGCTGATTGGGGATAAGCACCCTATGCTTGCTGTACAAAGATTGTGCAGTAGCCATTGGATGATACAAACTCCCTCACTTAACCACACTTGGCCTTTCTGCTCTGTTGTGCTGCAGTTGGCACCAATTGTCAACAAATTTTAGAATGTCTTGTACTTGTGGGATTTATTCTTAAAGATTGAAGAGCTCTCCCCCTCCGCCCTCTACTCCATCACTGTCATGCCATTTCTTCTACACTTTTGCCACTGCTCTGCTCATTTGTTCATTTGGGCCCCTTTCTGCTTACTTTTAGTCTTTCTTTCAGGGTATTGGCCACTAGGTGTGTTAACTTTCTTGAGCTCAGCTTCCAAATCTGTCAGTAAAGTAGCCCAGATCCAATTATCTTGGCAGACCTACACACACTGGCCATTATGGACTGGATTCAGTTAAGTAGGTGTGCTTGCAGGAGCCAGGGCAACAAGGCCCACTAGTGCAATGGGACCCCTAGGTAAAGGTAAAGGTACCCCTGCCCGTACGGGCCAGTCTTGACAGACTCTGGGGTTGTGCGCCCATCTCACTTAAGAGGCCAGGGGCCAGCGCTGTCCGGAGACACTTCCGGGTCACGTGGCCAGCGTGACATCGCTGCTCTGGCGAGCCAGAGCCGCACACGGAAACGCCGTTTACCTTCCCGCTGGTAAGCGGTCCCTATTTATCTACTTGCACCCGGAGGTGCTTTCGAACTGCTAGGTTGGCAGGCGCTGGGACCGAGCAGCGGGAGCGCACCCCGCTGCAGGGATTCGAACCGCCGACCTTTCGATCGGCAAGTCCTAGGCGCTGAGGCTTTAACCCACAGTGCCACCTGCGTCCACTAGTGCAATGGGACCCCTAGTCAGCCCCAATTATCAGCTGGTCTGGAGAACCACCAGAACAGCATGTGGGAGAAGGAGAGGAGAGGTGTGTGGGGGGGGGGGTCATTTCATCAGGTGAACTGAAATGCTTGCGACTGGAAGAGTGTTATGTTGACTTCTCCTGCAGGGTTGTATCCATCTAGGTTCTACTCAGAGTAGACCCATTGAAAGTAATAAACCTAAGTTAGTCATGTGTATGAACTCCAATGGCCTCCTCTGAGTCGGACTAGTATTGGCTAAAATCCTATATACGGTATCTTCCAACTGAAAAAGCATGATACATTTTTTTTAAAGGGTTACTTTTCCATCTCACCCAAAATAAGTGCTGTTTTAGAAGTGCCAGAACTCACCGGGAACACCTCCCTTGTTCTCTTATAATGGCAATGGTGCCCACCTGAGAGGCGCCGTAACTGAATTCTGGCTGAAAAAGAGCCCTGCCAAAAATTACAACTATAACAGAACAAAGAAACCAAAAACAGGACTTTTTAATCCAAATGATAACTAGACTGCAACTTAGTTCATAGCACACTTGTTTAAAGTCTGTTGAAACTGGTTATTTTGTGCAAGTAATTTAGTACACAGCTGCTACACTTGTGGCTTTAGTTCTAGAAATCTCTTAATTTAGCAGTGTTTTAGGTCATGGAATTTAAGACCAGGATCACCTCACATTATTTGTGAGTGTCATACATTAAATACAATGTTATTAAATGTTTTTACTTCTGTGAAATGTTTTTAAACATCTGGTAATATATTTATGGCCTTCATTCATCAGTAGTTGTGGGGGTTAAATGAAATATGCTTCCAAGGACATCTGCTAATATAAACTTCTTATGAGATGAACATATCACGTCTTAGGTGTGAGCAGTGGTAGGTGATAGAGGCAGGTACAATTACCTCTTTAGGAATGATGATTCCAAAGGATTTCCAAATAAGACCACAAATACTTGAGAAGTGATTCATTGCCTTTTATTCTGGTTATTTTTCACTGGCTCCTATGGGACTACACTACTGTAAATGGTTGGTCAGTTAAGTAATGTATTTTCCATTTTTTACATGATGATTTAATTTAATTAAGGGAAGTTAATACGTTAGTAGCTCCCTGACTTGGCATGCCTAGGCAGTGATATCTATAATTGGACTTGTAATTATAGGATGGTTTACAGGGCCGTAGAAGCCACATTTAGACTGCTGATGTGTCGTTCCGGTTTCCTTCCTGTCATATAGATGTTCTAAAGAAGAAAATGGTACTACAGACAGCAACTAGCTTGACTGGGGAATCTGATCTTTACTATTTAAGGGCCCAAGAGCCAGCCATGTGAAAAGAAAAATGGAGATGTGCTCTGACATGAATTTGATTAAGAACATAGGTAACACAATGCAATTTAAAATGACAGAATCCATCCAGGTTGTATAAATGGATCTATTTTGAATTGGTATTTCAAATAATCAATTTATTTTCCACTTTAGGAAATGCAGGAAATGAAATATGTTTTGCTTAAACATTTTTCCTTGATCTACAGAGAACTCTTGTGTAGTACATGATGAACCCTCCTTCTTGGAGCTTAGAAAATGCTATAATGTAGATAGTAGTGACTTGTCAGTGGTGTGTGTGTGTGTGTGTGTGTGTGTGTGTGTGTGTGAGAGAGAGAGAGAGAGAGAGAGAGAGAGAGAGAGTATATATATATATATATATATATATATGGATGATTTCATGGTTATGTTCTGCTAAGGGACATTCTTTACCTTTGGGATGTACAAATGAGCTGTTTGGATAGCTGCAGGAAATGAGATTGAAATGTGCATGTCTAATGTTTGAGTTGTAACTTACACCAATTTCCGCCCTCTCCCATTCTCCCTCCCTCTCAGTCGCGGCCTAATTGAGCAAGTTCCTATGAACTTACACAGGAGTCACAACAAGCTATCAGTATACTTACTGCTCCTGAATATGGTCAGCTAAGTCAAAGTTCACATAGCTCTCACCCCAAGGGCTCAGAAGAGAGACACAAAGCTCTTCTTCACTCTTAATAGGAAAGCACCAGAATACCTAAGTGGGGAGAAAAGTACCAGCCCTATTTATCTTAAAAGCAGGCAGAAAACATCAGAATGTTGCCGGACTTGAGAAAGTGTGTTGATGAGATGAGTTGCATTGTTGATGAGTATTGATGAGATCAGTTGCATTGTTCTGTGTTAAAAGATAAAAAATGATCCTGTTAGTTTTGAAAAGGGGTCAGAGTTAGTATCTAATCCTTAAACCAGGTCAGTGACATAGCTCGAAATAGCTAACTACTATTGATGGCATGTTCATGGTATTCCCTAGGTATGTTAACGATATGTCATTAACAGCAGAATTGGGGCGTGAGCCAAAAGATTGCCCCAAAAGCACATGATATCAGTAAAAGCTGCTGAGCCTTTAGCCCCTTTTTGTGCGAACAATATTTAAAACAATTCATTTTTATAATATATTTATATATAGCAGCATTTATTTTCATGTTACCAGTGCATTTCCTATTGATTCCAATTATTTAAAATAAGTCATATACAGATGTCTTAAATAGAATATAAAGAATGAAAAACAAATATTAAATAACATAACTTTTAGAGAAGGCTAAAGTATTACACTTACACCATTCCCTACGCAGTTGATCTGCCCCATCCACAGCTATTCAAAGTTGCTTGCTTATATATTACGCAACTGACCTCCATTTCTTCAGTCTTTCTTTATAATCCCCCTGCTTCTTTAATGCTATTATTAACATGACTATTGTCACTTGCTCCCATGCCCTCCTGACTGATTCCTCCTTATGAGATTCATAGTTTTCGTTCCATGCTTTTACATGCATAATTCTTGCTAAACCATTGGACAATCTTGGGTAGCTAACATGCCTCCACTCTTCAGGATTTCTGACTCTGACCCAGGATGCTTGGGTAAGAATCCGTGGCAGATGTTCTCTGGAGCCAGCATTATAAGTCCCCATGGCTGGTGCAGGTGCCTTCTCTTTCCTCTTTTACATGCTTTTGAGTGTCAGAGGCAGGGAGAAAATGGGTCAAATATTTCTGATGGGTCAAGGTCTTGATAAGGCGGCAGATGTTTGCGAACATACAAAGGATTGAATAAAGACTTTCAGGGAACAAGTTCTATGCACAAAACCTTTCCCCTGGAGAAAAGGTTTGTATGTATTGGGGGGGGGGATACTTTCAACGAATTCTTCCTTTCTCTCCTGAAAATCTGCTATAGAGTTGGGTGATCCTCCTGAACTGTGGGAGGGGTTGCATAAGGGGAATCCATGAACATGACTTGCATCCCTCCAGTGGAGACCCTCACTGGATTGCAGTCCTTCCCATAACAGTTGGAGTTCTGTCTGTGGAAGAGCAAGATTGGATCAAACTCATATTTTATTGGAAGAAAGTACAATGGCTCTTTGGCTTCATTGGTAGTGAGAGGCAACTTGATGAACCATACTGGATTACTGTGATAAATTTTACAATCATAGACTCATAGATTATCTAGTCCAAGGAATATGCAACCATACAGGGATCAAACACATGACTTTGGTGTTATCAGCACCACACTAACCAACTGAGCTGACTTGTTGGCTTGAGCGACATGAACGGAAAGTATATATTAGTGAAAACCAAAACTTAGCTGTATAGTTTACTTAATAAGGGAAAAGCCACTGGTTGCAAAAGAAAAACAGGTACATTAAAGTTTCTGTTGGAGAATATTTAATAGAAAAGAAGTACAGTGACAACTGCTAAATTCACTTCCTTTAAGCAGCACAGAAACACCCAAGATACGCTCAGTGCTTGTCCACACTTCTGCTTGCCTTGAAAGCACCACCTCAAGTGGTTTTCCCCTTGGCCGCTCCTTTCCCAGCAAAAATGCATTCTTTAGCTCTAAATAGGAACAAACTGCAATCTGCAGAAAACCCAGTTATTGTTTGCTCAATTGAATGCTAAAGAGCAGTCTCCTTCCCCAGGGAAATCACCAGGACAAGAGGAGGTGTGGATAAGCCCTAAATACGTGCAGTAATACAATGGAGGCTACCTAGAAGTAATCAGAAGTCTTTTGGCATTTCAAATACATAGAATGTGACCATACAAATATATATGAATTAAGTAAGAACAAAGTCATAAGCTATGGAGAATTTTTTCCTTTTCTTTTTGATTATTTGTAAGTATTTATTTTTTATAATTTTAACTTTCATATAAATAAAACCTATCTTAAAAAAGTTACGGTGGAATATTAGAGCTCAAAACAAACTTGCTGCACTCTACTTAGTGCATGGAAAACTGCCTTAAAAATTAAAAAAATGCAGCACAGTATTTCTAAGAATCTTTGAAAGGATTTGCTCATATAGTGTTAGCCAGCATGATGCTTTGCAGATGTTGTTGGACTCCAACTCCCATCAAGGATGGGAACTATAGTCCTACTTTTGCAGGGCACAATGTTCGCTACCCTGATGCTTAGCAACCATTTTTTTTAATGTTCACAAGCTGTATGTCTCTAATGCACTGCTGTTTTCCCTTCCCTTGAATTGTTCTTTCAGATTGGCCATTTAGTCATTGGACAGAATGGAATCCTTTCTACCCCAGCCGTGTCCTGCATTATTAGAAAAATAAAAGCAATTGGCGGCATCATTTTGACAGCAAGCCACAACCCTGGTGGACCTAATGGGGATTTTGGAATTAAATTCAATACTTCAAATGGAGGTGAGTACTTCTGACCGCCAATCCCACTCATCAGCTGTGATCACTTCCCTCTTGACTACTCTTAAATCCATTGGGTGGCCTGCTTCAGGGTAGACCAGAAGTTGAGGAAAAGGGAGAGGGAGGGAGTTTGAAGGGGAAACCAGGAAGGAATTGTAGAAATTGAGCAGTGCAGTTAGAATGCGACACTTAGTTTCAGCAGTGGCCCAGCAATACATGTTCTGAGGCAAGGATAGCCAATCAGGTGCCCTCCAGAGGTTGTTGGACTACAACTCCCATCAGTCCCTGCAAGCATGGATAATAGTTAGGGATGATGGGAGTTGTAATCATTGGTACCACATTGGCTACCCTTGTTTTAAGATAATGCTGCATTTACTACTTTTTTACCCAGACACGTCTTGCTTGGGTTAAAAAACAAACAAGGTTTTCCTTAAAGAAAAACAATAATATAACTCCATTTAAGGTGTTGTTTCTTCTGTGATCTACACTGCCAATACATTCTCATTTTATATGAAGACAGGAGTGACTTGTCCATTTAAATACAAAACTCTCTCTTTGTGTGTGTGTGTACACACGCATGCACATACATACACACCTCTTGTATTGTAGGACGTTGTAGCTTTCTTTTACCACTGATGTGCTGGGAATTATGCAAACAGTTTTGGGTTAATGTTCTGAGCGCATACATTAAATCTACCTCCTTTTATCATTATCTCCAGAGGCACACTCTTCTATCTCTGACTCTGAGAGCATATCTGAGCATATCTTTTGTAGTTTGCCATAAAAATCTGTTTTCCCCCTAGGGCCTGCTCCCGAAGGAATTACTGATAAAATTTTCCAAATTAGCAAGACTATTGAAGAGTATGCTATATGTCCAGATCTAAATGTAGACCTCAGTACCATTGGAAAGCAGCAGTTTGACTTGGAGAATAAGTTTAAACCATTTACAGGCAAGTAAAATCCATTTTCTCCTCTTATTAATGAAGGTTCTCACTTGCAATAGCTAGCAATTTAAATATTGTAGTATTATTTCAAGTTTGAAAGTCTGAAAAGGAAACATTCATTGGACTGGGTTCAGACATGCTTGACTTACTTTATTTCCTTGCTTAGAGTAGACTTACTGATAATCGTGACTAAACTCTGGATCCAACCCATATTCTCCTGAATAATAATAATTATTATTTTTATTTTTATTTATACCCCGCCCTCCCCAGCCAAGGCCGGGCTCAGAGCGGCTTACAAGCAATAATAAAAACAAGTTAAATGATTACAACTTAAAAACAAAATTAAAAATACAACATTAAAATATTGAAACATTAAAATATTAAAATGTAGCCTCATCGCAGGAGGAGAAGGAAAAGAAAAAAGAAAGAGAGGGAGGGAATCAAATTGGCTCCAAGCCAAAGGCCAGGCGGAACAACTCTGTCTTACAGGCTCTGCGGAAAGAAATCAGATCCTGCAGGGCCCTGGTCTCATGAGGCAGAGCGTTCCACCAGACCGGAGCCAGAGTTGAAAAGGCCCTGGCTCTGATTGAAGCCAATCTAACTCCCTTAGGGCCCGGGACCACTAGGGTGTTGCTATTTATGGACCTTGAGGCTCTCCGTGGGGCATACCGGGAGAGGCGGTCCCGTAGGTACGAGGGTCTTAGGCTGTGAAGGGCTTTAAAGGTCAAAAGCAGCACCTTAAATCTGATCCTGTACTCCACCGGGAGCCAGTGCAGCTTGAAAAGCACTGGGTGAATATGCTCCCATGGCAGAGACCCCGTGAGGAGCCTCACTACAGCATTCTGCACCCGCTGGAGTTTCTGGGACAGCTTCAAGGGCAGCCCCGCGTAGAGCGAATTACAGTAGTCAAGAGGGCATGTAATCAGCCCAGGCAACAAAGACACATACCTGTATGTTTTTGGTTTTATAAATTGCTAAGTTATTCGGTTCCATTTTGAACTACCAACTGATCTATCAAAGTTTGCCTCTTACGTCCATATCCCACTTTTACAATTTGGTAATTGTGAAATATTGCCATGGGGCATTGTTCTAGTGGGTTTGTACACAAAAATGTTGGGCAGTTTCACAAAGGACCAAGTTGTAAATCTCAAACAGTATTTTCCATTGGGGTTATATTAACACATACAAGTTTGGAAAGATGAGGATTGTTTCCTGACGTTGCGCATCTTTTGTACTCTTCCCTCAAAGTGGTGATGTTCCATATTTGTATACAGTAAGCACATCTCTTGGGCGTTTCCCTTATTACTGTTGCTGAATGATCATTAAAGTATCTACTTGTATTGAATTAGTAGTATCTTTTATATCATCAGATTCTTCAAATAATTGTGGGTTGTTCTGTTTTATTTTTCAGTTGAAATTGTGGACTCAGTAGAAGCTTATGCTAACATGCTGAGGAATATTTTTGATTTTAGTGCACTGAAAGAACTACTCTCAGGTCAAAACCATCTAAAGATTCGGATAGATGCTATGCATGGAGGTAAGAAAGATTACATAGGGACACTTCCACTGAAAAAGTACAAATGTTCTACTCTAAAACTGCTTGAAGATATATTTCATATTTTGATAAGGAGAGGAAGAGAGACTGTTTTTTCCGGACTTCCGGTCGGCGCCAGCGCTTAATGGCGGCTCTCTCCCCGATCTCCGGAGAGAGGGCTGCTTCACGAGTTCAGGTCTGACCGCTACGGCGAAGCGGGGACCCCTAAAATCACAGGCGCGGAAGCCTGTGAACAAGGAGACTCGGTGGGCACCTTTTGCGCCCCCCTTTACTGCAAAAGAGCCTTTTTAAAGGCTTCGGAGGAGCATCGGGGGATCGTGCGGTGCTGAGTCGCTACCCAGCCCGTGAAGTGAAGCCGCGTCGCCATAAGCGGAGAGCGCCGATTCCTTCCTGAAATCTGGACTGAAACTGAAATACCCGTCAGTAGGATTGGGAAACCTACTGGGATTACAAAAAAGCATTTGAAATTTGGCTGAAAACGGGGTTGGTAAATAAAGGAAGTCTGCCTCCCCCGGTTTGCATGGCTTTTAAAGCAACGGAACTGGAAAGCTGCAATTGAAGGAAAAGTAACTTTGAACTTTTGAATTACCTAACTTTGGCATTGAACTTTAACTACCCCTCCAGCAAGCAGGAGCAGGGGGGGAAGAAAAGGAAATTTGGCTTAACCTGCGTGAGAGGAAATTTAAGTGATTAATTTCTGCTGTCTCTGACTCTGGGAACGGACTGCCTGGGTGAAGCGCTTTGACAGGAACTGTCTGATAGAACCTGATGCAAAGTGGAGAGCTTAAATAGATACAATTTTTGGGACTTTACAGATACAATTTTTGGGACTTTACAGAAATAAATACTGTTGCAATTGGAAGACTGAAAGCTTCCTTCTCCAAGAGGGCTTTTGGTTTCTTTGTTTCTTCTGCTTATTGGATATAATGTACTGCTCCCTCTAGAGGGCTGAAAGGCTACAGTTTGTAACATAGACTGTCAAATAAAAACAAGTCACTGGATTTTTCCACTTAAGAGCTGTTCCTGTGGGAACGACCTTGGGACATGAGTGGTTCCGCAGAAGACATAACAACAAGATCTAAGGCTAAAGCTGCACAAAAGAAAAGAGGCTCAATATCAGGCTTAGCTGGACAGGAGAAAGAAATAAACGCATTCATGGAATCAGTGACTCAAGCATTACTCAAAATAAATGAATCTTTAGAAAATTTGACCAAGCAGAGCACGGAGAATACCAAACAACTGACAGAACTTACAACAAAATTGGACTTGAATACAAAAAGTATTACATCTAATACAGAAACCATAAATAGATTGGTTCAAGAAAACGCTACAATTCGAAAAATTGCAGAAGAGGCTAAAGCCACTGCTGAAAACACACAGGAAAGTTTAATACCAGTCTGCAAGAAGTTGGACCAACATGAGGCGGCCTTGTCTTTGTGGGAGATGCAGAGGAAAGAGAGGAATTTGAGACTTAGGCTGGTCCCTGAAAGTGAAGGGGATAACCTAGTGGACTTTCTCACAAAAGAATTATCAGAATTTTGGCAGGTAAATTCAGAGGAAGACGACTTTAAGATAACAACCGCCTTCAGACTGGGCAGAAGGCAAGGCAGGAAGATCCCAAGGGATTGTCTGATAACTCTGAGATCCAAAGAAGAAAGAGATAAAATTCTAAATTTACATTACCAGAGAACCCTTCAGATTGGAAATGCTTCTGTTCAAATTTACAAGGACATCCCAAAATACATTCTGGAGGTAAGAACTTATTTTAAGAATCTGGTTGACCTGCTGAAGAAGAATAACATGCCTTTCAGGTGGGAATTTCCACAAGGTTTGTCTTTTAACTTCAAAGGAAAAAAAGTCAAAATAAGAACAGTGCAAGATAAAGAACAATTCCTAGACAGAAACGAGGAGGACCTTGTGAAAGGAGTGCTTGACTCGACCTCTGATACAGACCTTGGAAACTTGACATTTGGACTGAAATCACCTACGGAAGAAGAACAGCTGCAGGGAGCAGCTGGAGGCAACTAACTAATAATGTCTCTGCAATTTTTAACCTGGAACTGTAATGGGCTCAACCTTCCCAGAAAAAGGCGCGAGGTCTTTCATATTTTGAAAAGAGAACAATTGGATTTGATATGTATACAAGAAACCCACATAACAAGGGCACATAGAAGACTACTTATAAATAAAAGATTAGGACAGGAATTTATCTCATCAGATAAAGTTAAGAAAAGAGGAGTGGTGATCTATGCAAAGGAAAAATTGGCCCCAAAATTGATTTTTAAAGATGAATATGGAAGAACTTTGGCAATTGAGATACAAATCCAAGGAGAAAAACTTTTGATAGTTGGCATCTATGCACCAAATGAAGGGAAGGCAGAATTTTACAAGAAATTGCATGAGACATTAATGGACTATTTGGATCATAAGGTGATTTTACTAGGAGATATGAATGGCGTGGTCTCTACAAACATGGATAAAGCACAAAGACAGGTGGTCTCTAAGGATGGGAGACTACCTAAGACCTTCTTTGAAATGACTGAAAATATAGATTTGATTGATATCTGGAGAACAAGAAACCCTCTTGAGAGAGAGGGAACATTCTTTTCAGAGGCACAAATGACATGGACAAGAATAGATCAAATATGGATTACTAGTGGAATGGCTCCAAGGATAAAAAAGGTGGAAATCTGCCCAAAGACATGCTCCGACCATAACGCAGTGAAGATGGAAATGAAACTAACAACAGCTGGATCCTTCAGATGGAGAATGAATGACACCCTATTCAGAGAGGTGGAGATTTACAAAAAGGCCCAAAAAACCTTGAAGGACTACTTTGAGATAAATCTGAGGACAGAGGTCGAGAAAAGAGTGATTTGGGATGCAAGTAAGGCCGTGATGCGAGGTTTTCTGATACAACAGAACTCTTTAAAGAGAAAGAAACAAAATGAAAGGAAGGATAAGATTCTGGAAAAAATAAAAGAAGGAGAAAAGAAACTGAGGTCTAAACCAAAGTCTCATGAAATCCTGAGAGAAATTAAGCTCTACCAAATGCAATATATGGAATTGATGAACCAGGAGATAGAATGGAAAATTAAGCAAATGAGACAGAGGACATTTGAATCAGCGGATAAATGTGGGAAACTTCTAGCATGGCAATTGAAGAAGAGACAGAAACGAAATACAGTCACAAGCTTGGAGGTGGATGGAAAGAACATTTTTAAACCAAATGAGATTAGCAATTGCTTTCAGAGTTATTTCAGGAGATTATATGCACAAGGGCCGGAAAATGAAGGAGACATGGAAGATTTTCTTAAGAAATATGGACTACAAAAAATTTCGCAACAAAGTATGTTGATTTTAAATGAGAAAATAACAGACCAAGAAGTGGGGGGTGCCATTCAAAATATGCAACTAGGGAAATCTCCAGGACCAGATGGACTAACCTCCAGATATTATAAAGCATTGAAAGAATGGTTAGTACAGCCGCTTAAGGAGGTTTGTAATGAAATATTAGAGGGGAAAAAGGCACCTGAATCGTGGAAAGAAGCTTTCATCACACTTATACCAAAGACTGAAACTGAAAAAAACCAGATTAAGAACTACCGCCCTATATCACTACTTAATGTGGATTACAAAATATTTGCGGACATTTTAGCAAAAAGGCTGAAGAGGGTGTTAATGGAGGAGATTCATAAGGACCAGGCAGGCTTTCTCCCAGGAAGACACTTATCAGATAATGTAAGGAACATAATTGATATTATGGAACTGCTAACTGTAAATATTAACACGAAGGCAGTCCTGATTTTTGTGGACGCGGAGAAAGCCTTTGATAATATCTCTTGGAAGTTCATGAAGAAGAATCTCCATGGGATGGGGGTAGGTCAAAGGTTTGAAAATGGTATAAGTGCAATATATTCTGAACAAAAGGCTAAGTTAATTGTAAATAACGTGGTTACTGATGAACTTTCCATAGAAAAAGGGACACGGCAGGGGTGCCCGATATCCCCATTACTTTTTATATCAGTCCTGGAGGTTTTGTTGAACATGATCAGGGGGGACCAGCTGGTAAAAGGAGTTCAGGTCGGAGCTAAACACTATAAACTGAAGGCATTTGCAGACGACCTAGTATTGACTTTACAAGAGCCAGACACTAGTACAAAAAGAGTTTTAGAGTTAATTCAATTCTTTGGTCAGGTGGCAGGATTCAAGTTGAATAAACAAAAAACTAAAGTTCTGGAAAAAAACTTAACAAATGTTGAAAGAGAGAGATTCCAAAATGAAACTGGGTTAATGGTGGCAAAGAAAGTAAAATATTTGGGGATTAACATGACATCTAAAAATGTGAACTTATTTAAAGACAATTATGATAAATGTTGGACAGAGGTAAAGAAAGACCTAGAAATATGGTCGAATTTGAAGCTTTCCTTGTTAGGCCGAATTGCAGTGATCAAAATGAATGTATTGCCTAGAATGCTATTTTTGTTTCAGACATTACAAATTGTGGATAAACTGGATTGTTTCAAGAAGTGGCAGAAAGATATATCTAAATTTATCTGGCAGGGCAAAAAGCCCAGAATAAAATTTAAGATACTTACTGATGCAAAAGAAAGAGGGGGGTTTGCCCTGCCGGATTTGAGACTGTACTATGAATCGGCAGCTTTCTGCTGGTTGAAAGATTGGCTACTTCTTGGGAATGCAGATATTCTGGATTTGGAAGGGTTTGATAATAAGTTTGGTTGGCATGCATATTTATGGTACGACAAGGTTAAAGTTCACAAGGGTTTTAAAAACCATATTGTTAGGAAAGCACTATATAATGTTTGGATTCGGTACAAGGATTTGTTGGAAAATAAAACTCCTAGGTGGTTATCACCTATGGAGGCTAAGGAGGTGAAGAAACTTAATATGGAATCCAAATGGCCAAAATATTCTGAAATTTTAGAACAAGAAAGCGGTGAATTTAAACTACAGAGTTTTGAGAAATTAAAGCCCAAGGTGCGAGATTGGCTTCATTATTACCAAATAATGGAAACCTTTAAACAAGACAGGAAAATTGGCTTCCAGGTGGAGAAATCGAAATTGGAAACAGAACTGTTAGAACCCAATACTAAGAATGTATCAAGAATGTACAATTTGTTGCTGAAGTGGAATACAATAGATGAGACAGTTAAATCAGCCATGATTAAATGGGCACAGGACATTGGACATGACATTATGTTTGCTGACTGGGAACAGTTATGGACCACCGGTATTAAATTCACGGCATGTAATGCCCTAAGAGAAAATATTATGAAAATGATTTACAGGTGGTACATGACCTCAGTTAAGCTTGCGAAGATTTATCATCTGCCCAATAATAAATGTTGGAAATGTAATGAGACTGAAGGTACCTTCTTTCACCTTTGGTGGACCTGCCCAAAGATTAAAGCCTTTTGGGAAATGATTTATAATGAAATTAAGAAGGTACTTAAATGTACTTTTCACAAGAAACCAGAGGCGTTTCTCTTGGGCATGGTCGGCCAATTGGTGTCAAGGAAGGATAGGACTTTTTTTATGTACGTCACTACAGCAGCAAGGATCCTTCTAGCAAAGTATTGGAAGACACAAGAACTCCCCACACTGGAAGAATGGCAGACGAAAGTGATTGACTTTATGGGACTGGCAGAAATGACTGGCAGAATCCGTGACCAAGAGAAAGAGACGGTGGAGGAAGACTGGAAGAAGTTCAAAGCTTATCTTAAGAACTGTTATAATATTGATGAGTGCTAAAATGTCAAGGTGAAGGAAGATGCAGAATTACAGCTGAAAATGTTTGATGATTTAAGGTGAAATTGAGAAAGATAACAAATTTAAATTTAATTGGCTAAAAGGGTTGCTGAAAAAATGTAAAATAAGGATGCAAAAAGGGTGAGGTATGGGGAAGTCCGAGAAAGGAGGCTTATGAAAATGAGGTTAAGAACTTATATTTCTGTGTTTGTTTGTATTTGTTGACGTTTTTATGTTGTTGTTGTTTTGTTTTAAAATTGGAAAACTAATAAAAATATTATTAAAAAAAGAGAGACTGTTTTTTCCAAGCACCATCACTAGCTTGAGGAAGCCATTTAAAAAAGGACTTGTGTTACAATACTTTCGAGTTTTCCACCTTCCTCTTCTTTGTTCCATGAGCTTGAGCTGAAGTTCTCCTGAACAGGGCTGCCACTACCATTAGGCAGAGTGAGACAGGTGTTGAGGGTCACAGAGTGAATGGAGTTGTGTGTCTGGCTTGCACCCTCAGAGTTAGCCTGCTGCTGTCAGGTGCAATGAAAGAAGATGTTCCGTTGCTAGTGTTCAAGGAAAATTCTAGTTTGGTTGGCCTCTGTTTGTAGAAGGGGAGAGCACCATCTTGCCTCAGGCAGCAAAATGTCTTGCTCCAGTGCTGCTCTTGAACTTCATGTACCCAAACAATTTTGTGCATATTAAATGTTGTTGAAACCCTTGTGTGAAGCATATCAATACCTCTTTAACGTGTATGAGCAGTCAACTATTCCTTAACCACATGCATTTTATAGCAAAATCTTTAAAAGAATACAATAAACTTTTGATTGCCAGTAATTTACACGTGTTTCTGTTTTATCTGTCCATTCATTGCTAAATCAGTTGTCGGCCCGTATGTAAAAAAGATCCTCTGTGAAGAACTTGGAGCAGCAGCAAATTCTGCTGTGAACTGCGTACCCCTAGAGGACTTTGGTGGTCACCATCCTGATCCAAACTTAACCTATGCTGCTGATCTGGTCCAGACCATGAAGACAGGAGAATATGATTTTGGAGCAGCCTTTGATGGAGATGGGGTATGTGGAGCTATTTTCCTCCTGGTTCTCTCAAGAGAGGATAGGACTGTTCCTGACAACATGTGGAACATGAAGAATTGGACTAGACCTATCATTGGCAGAATTTACCGTATTTTTCGCTCTATAAGATGCACCAGACCATGACACACCTAGTTTTTGGAGGAGGAAAACAAGGGGAAAAAAATTCTGAATCCCAGAAGCTGTCCTGGCTTATGGGATAGCCGCGTGCAGCCTCTCCTGGGCAGCGGGATGAAGGCTCCCCCAAGAGCCGTGCTCCCTTTAGAGAATGTGTGGAGCGTGTGTGCAGCTCTTGGAGGCTTTTCCCTGAGGAGGGAGAAGGGCAGCCCTTCTCCCTCCTTGAGGAAAACCCCCCAAGAGCCGCACACACGCTCCACGTGGATCTTTAAAGGGAGCACTGAGTAGAGCCTCCCGCCTGCATTCGCTCCATAAGACACACACACATTTCCCTTTACTTTTTAGGAGGGGAAAAGTGCTTTTATAGAGCAAAAAATATGGTATATTGAAATCTAGGATGAATTACTTGCTATGTTCTGGAGTTGTAAGGGGAACTTGTTCAGGACTGTATGCTACTTATAGAATAATTATAAGCTAGAGGGTTGTAATTTGTATTTATTTTTTGAGCAAAGCTCTATAGTGGCAATCTTCCTGCATAATATCTGGAGAGTGCCAGGTGAACGTGGTGCTAAACTGAGCATAAACATCCTACTCACATTATGCAAGGAACATCAAAATGCAGATTTTCAAAACCACAAAATCAATGTTTATAGAGATTCTCAGTCCTTCCCACAGGACAGCTGGGGGCCTGGAGGTGGAAAGGGACAGTCCAGCTAGGACAGGTTCCGAGGTGCTTTTCACTTGCCACCTTCTCTCTCTTGAAATCCTGGATTGTATTGTCAGTCTGTTTTAAACTTGATCTTACACTCAGAGTTTATGCGGAGTACGCTTTTGATTTTTTTCTTCCAGCCATTTGTATCAACGAGGTAACAATCTGTTACCACTATTATTATTATTTTACTGTCTTCATTAGGATCGCAACATGATACTTGGAAAACATGGATTCTTTGTTAATCCCTCAGACTCTGTCGCTGTTATCGCTGCAAATATCTTCAGTATTCCTTACTTTCAGCAGACGGGTGTTCGAGGATTTGCCCGGAGCATGCCAACAAGTGGAGCAATTGACAGGTAAGATTCTACATGTGGAAGGCCTTCTGCTTGATTCATTTGCTTCGGATGGCTCCTCCATTCTGTCAGTTGACTATCAAGGATGGTTCATGTAAATTATGGGTGAACCATGACTAGGAATGAATATGTTTTACACTCTCACATTGTATTCTATTAGGGTGAACATATGCAAAAGAGAACAGGGCTCTGACACCTTTAATAGCTGTGTACAAGAGAGAATTTCAGTTGACGTGGCTTGATTGATAAACTACTCATGTTGAAAACTCACTCTTCTCCACAACTATGAAATGTCTGGGAGCCACTGTCTACCCACTTTTCCTGTGTGTGCTCTGGGAACGCTTGTAGGGATTGAATGATGTAATAACAGGAGTGAGGATGATCTGTGTGCAGACAGAACTGGTCGCATGAACTGAAGGTTCCTTTGAAGTCATGGGATTTGAAACCAAATTAATAGATTTATAGCATCCCTAATTCCTCTTTAAGATGGTACTTTCTTAACTGATGCATGTTCTTTTAAAATAGTGGTTCTTAACTGTTGGCTAGATTATTATTACAGCATCTATTAAATGGATTTGTTTTTTAACAGTTTTTAATTGGCTTTATTGTATGTGTCATTTCAGTGACCAGTCTGTTAGCTGAGGGGGAGGATAAAATTTTTGAACACACGAGAAATTGTTGGGTTTTTTAGTGTATTTTTCATTGTTGTTATGCAAGCAGTATTGGCTTGGATTCAAGATACTGGACATGCCTAGTAAGGTTCTGGTTGTTGTTACTATATTATTATATAAACAACCAATCTGCCAGGCAAGCTACTTTTGGGACTCTTCTCCCATTTTAAAAGTGTGTTGTCATGCAGCATGAGGGGCTTTTATTTAGGGAAACCAAATCCAAAGAGCCCCTTTCAGCACACAGATCAAGTTGCATTGGACCTTTGGGACCTGGCCTTGCTCTCAAGGCCCCCTTTGTCTAAAAAGTTGGAATCTGATGACTTCCAGCTCATCCATTCCTAGCTGATGCTTGAGTAAGGTAAGCATGCTCTTAAAAAGCACGTCTTATACGTTGCTCCATCTAGCTCAGTATTGTCTACACCAGGGGTCAGCAACCTAAGGCCCATGGGCCGGAAGCGGCCTGCAGAGGTTGTTTCACCAGCCCACGAGCCACCCACTTGCACGCTGTGTTAAACTGGCACAGCGCGGTGCAGGGACTCGCTTCCGCGGCACCAAAAATCACGTCTCTGCATGCACAGACACCGAAAATCACACCTGCGCAGATGTAGACGCTGAAAATCGCAGGCGCGTGCGCTTACACACACGATCCAGCCCACGAAGGGATCTCCGCAGGACCGATCCAGCCAAGGCAAGATAAACCTTGCTGACCTCTGGTCTACACCGACTGTCAGCAGCTCTTTCAAATGGGGGACATTCCTACCCTTACCTGGAGATGCCGGGGACTGAACCTGGAACCTTCCTCATGTGAAATAGTTCTGCCACTGAGCTATGGCCCAAAGGGGCTGACTTCCGAAATGAGGCTTGCACCTCTGGTTTATTAAGTGGAATGCCCAATAACAGCTGTTCTTCTCTATAGTAAAACATTGGTGATTCTCTCTTGACCTCTTTTGCAGGGTGGCCAAAGCGACAAAGATTGCTTTGTATGAAACTCCGACGGGTTGGAAGTTCTTTGGAAATCTGATGGACGCAAGCAAACTGTCCCTCTGCGGAGAAGAGAGTTTTGGTACTGGTAAGTAAACAGCCTCAATATCCAGTTGCTTTATTTCCATTTTTGTACCCCGCCTTATATATTGTAAACAGAAGACCACAACATACCAAACTGACTGCAATAATATAAAAAGCAACATCCAAACAACATGAAAAATTGTTTAAAACATAAAAATGCTACTATAAAATGTAAATTCAGTTCTTGCCGGGGGGGGGGGGGATAACAGTTAAGACACCATACAAAATGCATAAACAGTAAATCAGTTCCTGTTTACAAATATTTTAATAAAAAGGGGATTATAAAATACAATGCATACTTTAGTCAAAAGTATCTCAACACTCAAAAAGACACTCTACAAGATAGCTCCGCCGCTTTATGATTCTAAGTATGCCCGCTTTATAACTACCATTCCATCAGACATAGCATGAAGGCTTTAATCCCATATACATTTATGTAAGAGTAAGACACATTCTCCTTGATGGGCTTATTTCTGAGTAGGTATGCATATCACTGTGCTATAAAGCAGAGAAATCTAGTTTAGAGCCAGCAGGAGCAGAGGTCTGGATTGAACCCCGTGATTTTCTTTTCTTAAACTCTTAGGGTGACATCTAATTGTGGCCGCCCATCAATGACAGTGGACTTCCACTGGGGCAACATAATTTACTCTTCTCCTGCAGCCTCCATGAAACCTCTTATTTGTTCAGGAGGATTAAGGGTAGAACAGATGGGGGGGGGGAGAGCAAAGAAGAATAAGTTGTAGAAGGGGAAATTCATTTGCATGCTGCCCTTAATATAATAAGTTTATAAACCAAACTTATTGTTGACTATGTTTTCTGTACAAACCAGTAGATAACAAAACATTTTTACCGGAGAGAGGTCTTAGTATGCAAAATACTTGTTTCAGCCCTCTGATCATAACACATGTTTCTCAGTCAGTGAAGCATTAATTGCCTACTCTTTATTATGCTTTTAGTGCAGCCATCTACCAACCACCTGTATTTTGTGCAAGGTGCAAGTTTTGTGAGTTGCAGATTAGACATTGTTTTCCCCCACTATGGTTAACCCAAGTTTTTCTCCGTTTTTTCTGCTCTTCCATTTGTCTGATTTGTGTGTGCTTCAGGGTCTGACCATATCCGTGAAAAAGATGGGCTCTGGGCAGTCTTGGCATGGCTGTCAATCATCGCTGTCCGTAAACAGAGTGTGGAAGAGATCCTGAAAGACCACTGGCAAAAATATGGGCGGAACTTCTTCACAAGGTGAGGATTAGCACATTTCATGTAAGAATTGTGTCATGGCAGTGCCACACATTTTATATGTGGTTAGCTGGAACAGGCAGAACTCCCATAGCCCCATATTCCTTGAAAGGAACTGATATGCAAATTTGGAGAATCAAATTCTGCACCAAACGTTAAAATACTGATCAAACAACCTGTTTGAATGTGGCACTTGGGAAGGGGGACCAAAAGCCACTTTACAGATTCAGGAGCTGGGGTGGCTAAGTAGGAACCAAAGAAGAGAGCTCTCCCTACTGCCCCTTATTTTTAATCCAGCGCAAGAAGGTTTACTAGTAAAGCACCCAGCAGAGACTGTATAAAAAGCTAAACATGAAAAGGCATGTCAGGATGGTGGTGGTTACTGGTCATATTTGCCCCTCTGTCTCATTAAAGTCTCCCTGACTACTTCTAGGTATGACTATGAAGAAGTGGATGCTGATGGTGCCAACAAGATGATGAAGGATCTAGAGACGATGTTCTTTGACCGTTCTTTTGTGGGGAAGAAGTTATCAGCGGGGGACAAATCTTACACTGTGGAGAAAGCTGATAATTTTGAGTACAGTGATCCTGTGGATGGAAGCATCTCAAGGAACCAGGTAGAATAAAGACGGACTTGTAGATTTAAATTCCTAGAAAGATATGCTTTGGCTTATAAATCAATTTATAATGATGCCCTTAGACATGTACACAGCTTACTTGAGAGAAAAAAAAATTAATTTTGTATTTAGTTCCATTTTGTAATGGTAAGACCATGCCTGGTCACCTGTGGGAAGCATAGAAGCCATATCAGACTTCTTTGTTCTTCCCATGGCTACAAGGAGCTATTATGCTAAACAATAACTCGCACAATTTAGAGCCTTATAATCACAATTTCTATTGGAAAGTGTCATAAGAATGAATGCCTCTTATGTTGCCCTCCATCTCCTGAGGTCCTTTTGACTTGATCTGGAAGAGCAAGAGAACATTTCTTTTGGACTCTTGATCATCTAAATCAGGCTTCCTCAACCTCGGTCCTCCAGATGTTTTTGGCCTACAACTCCCATGATCCCTAGCTAGCAGGACCAGTGGTCAGGGATGATGGGAATTGTAGTCTCAAAACATCTGATCTAAATAGTTGTTGCAGACTGTGCAAAAAGAGTGCCATATCCTCCTAGTGGTACAGCAATAAAACTGCTAGCACATTTGCAAAGCTAAGCAGGGTCTGGTCTGGTTTTAAATTGGATGGGTAACTGCATATTGAGATTCCTGCATTGCAGAGGGTTGGACAAGATGACCCTTGGGGACCCTTCCAACTCAACAATTGTATGATTCTAGGATTCAATATGAGCTTCTCTCATATTGAAGGCAAATATACTTCAGAGCTAAAGTGACACAATGCTTGTCTGTTTAATGAACAATAGTAAAATGGGTTGCTTCCCTAGGAACTATGAAATCTGAGGATTATTTTATCCCTCCCATTGCAAGAATCTGCTGATGTTTCAGAAAGGAGGGGGCAGATTTTTGCTCATTACTTATTCTGCTCCAGCCTGACTTCAAAGAGGGAGACTGAGTGTTATCTGTGTATAGATAAGGTCGCTGCTCATGCAGCTGTAACACTCAGTGCAGTCCAGCGTCTCCATTTAGTCTGTAGATAGTTTGTATAGTAGCTGTAGAGAATAAAGGAAGTTATTCTACAGAAGCTGTCATTCGTGTGGTTCATGCTCTGCTGTGCTTGGCTGACTACTGGAACTGACTTTGGTGCTCACAGCTCTGAGTTGTGAGTCCACAGCACTTAGACCTGCTTCCTGCATGGAAGGTCTCTGGAAGTGCTTTCCAGCTCGTCTGGCCCAGTCGGGGCTGAAGAGGTTGAGCCCATTCGGTGGCACTGGCTCAAAGGCGAAGCTGACAAAATCATCTGTCCTGCTTGGGTGCAGTTAAGCTCACTTGGAAATAATTTGCCTGCCCTGGTTTCACTGGCCTCAGCCTTTATATTAGCCCCTCTAGAAGCTCTTCTTTAAATGTTTCTTTGCCCTTTTCTTGTCCAGTTCTATTTTGTGTGGTGTCTGCCTTCCCTGAGTCTTCCTATAAACATAGCTAAGTAGTTCATTTAGCTGGATAATAATTAACGGACAAAGGAACTACAAGAGATATAACTTTATGGCATACATAATATTATTTCTTTTATGCATCATTTTAAGCATGTGTCGCTCTGTTCAGCAAAAAATAATATTTGGGACTCTTGTCCCCCAAACAGCAATATATCAAGGGTCACCAAAGAGGATAGTTCACCAGCTGTCGGATGTGGTTTTCTAAACATATACACACTTTTTTGTATCTCTGCAATCTGAAAGGAGTGGCCTTCCAGGAAAACTGTTGTTGTGTGTTTTTCTCTTGCTAGGGTTTGAGGCTGATCTTTGCTGATGGCTCTCGCATCATCTTCAGACTAAGTGGTACAGGAAGTGCTGGAGCAACTGTGCGACTGTATATTGATAGCTATGAAAAGGATGCCCCAAAAATATATGAAGATCCACAGGTAGGTTTCATTGCCACATTTTGGACCTCATTCTATTCCATCTGTCCTTGAGACTCCTTTCCTGGGGTGGGAGTGCTTAGATTCTCATCATTAGACTAACTGATACAGATTTTCATAAATGTGCTCAATTTTTTATTTATTTGTAGCGAAGACTGTGGGAGGTGAAAAAAGGAAGCATAGACTGTCCTCATCAGAAATGAAAGAAACAGGGATGCTAGTATATATTAGCATATTTCTGAACAAAGGGGTCATAATGAGGCATACAAAGTACCAAAGCTTATTAAATGTGTAACTATGAGTGCTAGAAAGTTGTCATTCATTTTGTAATGTTAAAACCAATATTGAGTCTGCACTGCATAGGATGATTATAGCCATGAAGCAGAGGTCTGCTCTGGTAAGACCTCACCTGGAGTACTGTGTCCAGTTCTGGGCACCACAGTTCAAGAAGGACACTGACAAACTGGAACGTGTCCAGAGGAGGGCAACCAAAATGGTCAAAGGCCTGGAAACGATGCCTTATGAGGAACGGCTAAGGGAGCTGGGCATGTTTAGCCTGGAGAAGAGGAGGTTAAGGGGTGATATGATAGCCATGTTCAAATATATAAAAGGATGTCACATAGAGGAGGGAGAAAGGTTGTTTTCTGCTGCTCCAGAGAAGCGGACACGGAGCAATGGTTCCAAACTACAAGAAAAAAGATTCCACCTAAACATTAGGAAGAACTTCCTGACAGTAAGAGCTGTTTGACAGTGGAATTTGCTGCCAAGGAGTGTGGTGGAGTCTCCTTCTTTGGAGGTCTTTAAGCAGAGGCTTGACAACCATAGGTCAGGAGTGCTCTGATGGTGTTTCCTGCTTGGCAGGGGGTTGGACTCGATGGCCCTTGTGGTCTCTTCCAACTCTATGATTCTATGAAGATTTAGGGTGCTGAGTCGAGAAGATGCCTCAGGGGATACCACAACAATGATGTAGAACAGAAGGTGAGAGGCAGGAAGGGCCCCCCCAAATTTTGGTGTTGCACAGGGTGCCACTGAAATTTGAACTCCCAAAGTCTGCCACTGCATGAAGGTTTCTAGATTTTTAGCTTTATCCATCTTTGCAGTGCTTCTGAATAGGATGAAATAATAAACGTTGCACTGTTTCTAGGATTTTGACTTATTTCTCTAATTTTTGCCTCTTTCCCCTCACTGCAGGTCATGTTGGCTCCCCTCATCTCCATTGCACTGAAACTTTCACAGCTTCATGAGAGAACTGGCCGCACCGGCCCCACAGTCATCACATAAATGTAACACATGAAGCCATTTGGGACAGGTTTCATGGAGTGACTGGCAGCTGTCAATTGGAATTAGCTAGTTTTACTTGCTGTTATCAAGTTTATTCCTAAAAATGCTAGCTAGCACTGTATTTAAAAGCCCTATAAAAGGATAGATGTGATATTTTTTTAAAGTTTACACTATGTGTATGCTGATATACATTGTCTTTTTAATGTCACCTGTTACCTTTATCATTCGTGCAATGGACTTACTTAGTATACACTGCCTTTTGGTTTAGCAGGAATTGTAAGATGTGGCTGTACAAAAACAACAATGGGAGTAAAGCCTGGAAAAAGATTACTCTTCCTTTCTCAGGAGATCCTCTGCACAAAGGTGGTTTTCTTTGGTTTTATTGGCAATGTGTAGGCTTTCTTTTTAGCTTTGTGCAACAAAATGTACAATCACTGTGAACAGCTGTCTTTCCAATCGCCATGGAATGTCTTGTTTCCAAAAGAAAAACAAGAACCCCAAAGAATCAATTGAACTTTGTCCCATGATACACAGATTGCACTGCCAGCCCTGCACAAAATTCACCATTGATACAAATGTTACAAGAGATTAAAGAAATGAAGCAGTATCACTGTGGAGTGGTTTTATTTATTATGGATTATTTTTATTATCAGCTATCTGAGGTTCATATAGCAATCTTATATAGTCATGCTGCAAGTAGAGCAAAAACAAACAAACCCCCAACCCCAAACTAGGTAAGATATTATTAGCATTTTACTATATATTTCTATATTATACTTGTTGGAATGCCAGCTCCCTACTCGCTCCAGTCATCTTCTTCATCATTTTATTATTCACAAAGTCAATGCTCTAGGCGCTGTACAGTTTTGTGTAAGACATCACTCATTCCTGCCCACAGACTCTCAATTCTGTCACTATGCTTTGCTAGATGAGACATGGTTTTCAGCCGTGTCTCATTTCCTTTGTCACTCTCCAACTACCATAATTCCTAATGCTGTCACAGCCCACACTCTTGAATTAAAAAGGATCTGGCACTGAAAAGGATCTTGTGGAAGCCAAGAATATGTCTCTGGTGGTGTGGCCCCCACCACTAGCTGAAGTTCCTTTCAGGTAGTCTGGAAGTAGCAGTTAAAATTCCCTTCTAACGTTTGCAAATGTCCTTGCTTTGATTTCCCTTGTCATTTCAACATTTCAGTAAGGAATGTTGCAGAGAGGTTCTTCAGCTGGATCGGAAAGCACTTGTGAAGCTGCGCTGCGAGCTGGATCATAGATGAGAAATGAAGACATCCATACCCTCAGGTTCAAGACAATATAAAACATAAATTCAATAGTATCCTTACTTGGAAATCAGTGCAACAAAGTACACACAGGGTTAAGCTATGTAAGAATTTCTTCCATAAGAGCCATCATACACAAATGAGATGGCTAACTAGCTTGAGTGCAAATCGGCCCTTCTCTCAAAAATGTTTCTCTTTATGCTCAGGCAGGTGTTTCTCTTCTTGGGAAAGTCACCAAGTTCTGATGGGTGCTAGTATGTGTGTGGGACCTGCTACCACAAGAGAATAGATTAGACCAGTGGTTTCCAATTGGGGGTCTGTGGCACCCCCACCCAGTGGTCCGTGGCACCATTCACATATCAAAAGCTACTATAGAGAAATCAGAATTTCCAAAAGTCCATGGCTTGGCTTTTGAAAATTGGGGCCCGCAGTTCTTAGCTAAGTGGGAACCACTGGACTAGACCTAATAATTCCGTACTTTTAACCAACCTAAAAAAGATCACTTATCAATCTCCTCACCTGAATTGCATAGAGATTTATAGTTGGAGGCAGTATGATTCTGAATACTAGCTGCTGGAAATTGCAGGAGGAAAGTGTGCTCTTGTGCTCGGGTCCTGCTTGTGGATTTCCTGCAGCCATCTAGTTAGGCACTGTGAGACCAGGATGTTGGACTAGCAAGGCCAGTGGCAGATCCAGCAGGCTTGTCTTGTGTTAATGATCAGAAAGTACAGAAGCCTTAGGAGTTGTATGGTTAAATCAGGATATATTTTCGAGCATCTCTGGCAGCTGTTTTCCAACTAGACTACATTTTTTATCCGCTGTTATTTGACAGGCACCCCTGTTTCCTTTCCCCATCTTCATTAACAGCATGTCCCAAATGTACATGAAGTTAGAGTGAGATAAACAGATCAGGACCTTCATCTAAGGCTTCTAATAGCTGTGCATTCAAATTGCCTGAACTTTGCCACTAACAGAGGAGCCCAATAATCTACTCTGCACAGTTTTTCCTGCAAGTGTCAAGAACCATTAACGTAAGCAGTTGCTGTGGCTTTGGGAAAACTAATCATGCTGCAAGCCCCGTCCCCACAGCCAAAAGAGCCCAGATGGAGCACGTAATGAGGCCTCCAAATTACTTTTGGGTGTCTCCTTCTCTCCCTTACCCTTTTTAATGGGAAAACTACCATCATAATTGGACATGACAGCTTCTAAATACCAAGTCCCAGGAAGGAGGAAAATATTTGCTCTCGCTTTTATTCAGTGACACAAGTTCAAACTTTTAATAGTGAAATATATATCCTTGTTTATCCTGAATAGCAGCAAATGGTGTGATGTGGAGGAAAAGAAGCCCTGATCTAGATTGCAACACACTATCTGGGTGCATTTTAAAAACACCCCTCTTTAAAATACATGCTAAACTTATTTTGGTCAAAGCATGCCAGTTTGAGTGTATCCATTGCAGTTCTGTGGTGGAATTGCTTTGCAAATATGGGTAAGTCCTCTCTAGCCTAGTTCTAGCATGTCTATTCCAAAATAATTCCCAGTGAAACTTATTTCCTAGAAGCCATGTTTAGGATTATATCCTTTCAGAGTTTTGAGGAAGACCAGTGCTATTCATGTAATTCCTGCTGTGTTCAATGGAACTTACTCCCAGGTAAATGTGTGTAGAATGCAGCCTCTGTTTCTATGGATGACTTTTAGCTAACATTCTGAACAATAGCTGTATGTTTTAAAAAACGGGCATCAGCCATTGCTTCTTCAACCTTGAATCCTACATGTAACCTGATACCTGCAAGCACTCAGCAGTCTAATTCAGTCTTCATCTTCAGACTTCATCTAAATGCAGACCTCAAGGCTTCAACATCCAGCCTAAGTTTAGGATGTGGTTTTCTTTTGTTGCAGGGTGGGGTCTGACCCACCCAGTTTGGGTAACATATAACCTGATAAAAAGAAATCTAGAAAAATCTGAGCTATTTTGTGACATTTTGGTTGGCTCTGATAACTATATTGCCCAACAGTGGATTTTGGAATAAATATTTCTCAAATCAAAAGGTGAGTGGTGTTATCAATATGCTGGAACCATATCTAAACAACAGCATATCCCTTTCCATTTTTTCACCCTTTATTTTGGACTTTAAGCAGTACTTAATGTGTGGGTAGCTTTCGGTAAAACCTTCGTGTGAGAGCTTCAGTGGTCTGTGAAGCTTTGCTTAGGTTTCTATTGAGCAAGATCAAAACATATTCCAAAGTGTGAGCCACAATTAACAGAAGTGAAATTCTCTGGGAAAAGGAGGAGTGCAATTTCAGTTAGGAGTATCGCTCTTTTCTCTAGCTCATACGAAAATAATAATATTTCCATCTCTTCCACCTTATTCCTTACTTTGTAGAAAGATGCATTTAGTAGAGGCTGCCAACATGGTTCATAGCCTGTAGAGGTCACTGTGGTCCTTAAAGAACTCGAATTTCAGGCCTTTGCATGTGATACACTTTATAAGAACACAAGAACAAAAGTCCTGCTCTTGTCCAACATTCACAAAGACCAACCAGTTGTTTATGGGAAGCTCACAAGTAGGAGAGTTTCACAAAAGAAATCTGCTCATGTTTTCCAGCAGCTAATATGCCTCTGACACTGGAGCCAATCTATTACTATTATTATTAATTTTGCCCACACTCTAGGGTCCAGAGTGAGTTACAGTACTTACAACATTAAAGCACAATACAGTACAGTGGTACCTCGGGTTAAGAACTTAATTCATTCTGGGGGTCTGTTCTTAACCTGAAACTGTTCTTAACCTGAAGCACCACTTTAGCTAATGGGGCCTCCTGCTGCTGCTGCTGCGCCGCCGGAGCACGATTTCTGTTCTCATCCTGAAGCAAACTTCTTAACCCGAGGTAATATTTCTGGGTTAGCAGAGTCTGTAACCTGAAGCGTATGTAACCCGAGGTACCACTGTACTGAAAACAGTTTAAAACAACTTATATATTGCCACTGTGACACGTAGTCCTTGATAGACCCATATTTCACAAATTCTCTGAACCCCTCTTTAAAATCTTTCCCAGCTGGTTGCAGCCTCGTGGTAACAAATTAACTATATGATGTGTGAAGAAGCATTTCCCTTTATCTGTCCTGCAACTCCCACCTTTCAACTTAATTGGATGACCACAGGCTCTAGTCTTATGAGAGCAAAGAAGAAAAACTTCTCTCCATCCACTTTCTTCCCCCTCCCACATCATTTTATAGACTTCCATCAAATCCCTCCTTATTCAGCTTCCCACCCCCGCAAACCTCAAAAGCTCCAAGCATTGTAATCTTTCCTCACCATCTTTTGGTGGCCTCTCAGTGACTGGGCACTGGCTGGCAACCAGGAGCCAAAATTTACAAGAGGCTGTGGAGGACACCTGAGAGACAGGAGAGACTAGCAGGCAGAAGTGGATTAAAGCATTATGCTAAAGCAGATTATGGGCTTCTTACTTAGAGCTGCCAGCCAATTAAATAAATCTAAGCCAATGAATGCTATGATTCTTAATTGACTGAATGATTCAACTTTCATCAAGGGTAGTTTTTCAAGGCAGCATCTTGGCAGCTCAACTGCTTCCATGATAAAATACTGGGCTTTTCATTGGCACTGTGAGAACAGGATGCTGCACTAAATGGGCCACTGGCCTGATCCAGCAGCCTCTTTTATGCATACACTAGGCAATAATAATATAAAAGTATATTTCACAACTAACGGGGGTTACTATTTTACTGGGTTTTTAAAACCAATTAATCTATTAAAAGTTGTAGCGCTAGACTCTATGCATCATTGACCCATAACTCTGCTTGCCTCCTAGTTACTTGACTTGACTAGTATTCACAAATACACAGAGAGCCTGCACAAATGCAGGCCTGTCCACCTATTCACTTGCACAGCTTCCCTCCTTCAAATTCACCTCACCTCATCTTCCACAGCACAGACAGAACTCTGTTCCATATGGATGTCCAGACCAGAAACTCAAAACTTTCTGGAGACAAAAATATATGAAGGATCCTTTGACTTCCCCTACCTTTAGGCAAGTTCTTCAGGGCAACTTCTTCCTGAATGAGTTTCTCTCTACTTGCTGGAAAAGGCACGGATCACTTTTACCACCTTTTTACCTATTATTATTTCCTTCCAGTAAGAATCTGGTCATTTCCTCCTGGGTTTGTGCAGTCAGAATGTTCAAAGTTGCCAGGAATCTTAGCTTTGTCCAGGCAACTATTTCTCTATATACTCTGTTTAGAGGAGATAAAGGTATATTTAATATACCTGAGCAGTTGATTTTGTTAAGACTATTAAAGCTATGAGGTTTTGTTGCATAATGATACAGGAATCTAAAATGTTGCCGCTGCAGAAGAGGCATATTGTAGATTTGATCAAAATGTTTACACATCTTGTTACTTTGGTAAATAGACATTTCTTGACCCCTGGGGACTAACAGTGTTCTAAATAAACAGAAGCAGCATCCCCAATAACACTTCCATGGCAACCGTTGTGATCCAGTGTCAGTAATTTGATCACTGGGACCACTGTGATGAAAGAAGGGGAACTTTTCTTTGGGGCGGAGGTGGGTGCAGTTGTTTACTCAGTTTGTCTAATTCCTGATTTCAGCTTCTCTGTCTAGCTCAAATAAATAAAAGGGTAATAGAAAGGATTGCAAATAACACCTAGTCTAGCCAATGGAACTGTTAAGGGGAAAAATGCACTTTTGATTTCTTTTGTAAGGGCTCCTTTAGCAAATTTGCAAATATGCACCCATTTTCTCTTATGCAAAGCTAAAAATAGTTCCAAAAGTGCTCTGGACCTTGAAGAAAGGGGACTCCTTATCATGAGTATTATTGAAAGCCATTATCAGCACTGCTGCAATACTGGTTATGGTACTAGATTTCAGCTTTTTCAAAGTACTTATTTAAAGTGCTGCAAAAACTTCCAGAACCAGATCTTCCTGTGACGATGGCAGGACATACAATGTGAATGTAAGTACAGTCGTACCTTGGAAGTCAAACAGAGTCCATTCCAGAAGTCCATTCAACTTCTGAAACGTTTGGAAACCAAAGTGTGGCTTCTGATTAGCTGCAGGAAGCTCCTGCAGTCAATTGGAAGCCGTGGAAGCCCCGTCGGACGTTCGGCTTCCAAAAATAGTTTGCAAACCGGAACAGTCATTTGCAACTGAACAATGATCACTGACAACTCTGAAATACAGCCATCAACCCTCTAAACCAGGTGAGGCAGCCACCTCAGGATGCACAAGGGCAGCAGATCTGTATGTAGATCTTTCTTCCCCTTCTTATTCCCAATGTAGATCTTCACTGACCTTCCCTGGCGGCGGAGAGGGGGAACCATTTTGCAGTTTGTCTCAGGTGCCAAAATGTCTTGGACCAACCCTGCTCTAAACTAATGTGCATAGACAGACTTTAAGAAGCTCAGTGCTGGGAGTAAAGAGGCCAAAATCTCCCTGTATGTGGTAAGCAACTTCTAAGTTCAAGAATCTCTGATCAGGATGAGAGATGCATCAGGGGAGAACAGGAAACTTAACCCTTCCCCCCCCCTATTTCCTGTTTCAGATCATACTCACCAAGCTTCCCCCTGCAGAATTCCAAATTGGGCATGAAAGCGGTTCTCCTGATCTTTATAGATCAGGATTCCAAATAATAACACATACTTGGTATTCTGCAGAGAGAAATCCACGGGGGGAGTTGCAGGTGGGGAAATATTATGTAACCCCTCCCCTGCCACTTCTGTGATCTCTGTTGTTCCCTCTGGAAGCCACATTTCAATATTTGAAATTGTTGTCCTGATAATGTTACACACCTCTGCCTATAGTATCTAGCGTAGACCTCAGTTTTCATGTGTTGAGACATTTAATTGAAAATGTCACTATGTTTAAAAGCATGGCTGCTGTCAAAATGCACCTCTAGAGAGGGCTAAAATAACCTTCCATACAGTGGGATCTAAAGCAACCAGATGCTTGTCAACTGAATCTACCTTAGGTGCGTCTGTGTGTCTAATTTTAGGCAAAGGACAAAACCAAACCTGCCTATAAATGTATGAGTTGCTAGTACCAGCCAGCAAGATGTTAAGCTAACACGTATGAGGCCCAGGTGCTCATGAGTTTCCTTGTGGTTACAGCTGTTCCCCAGTTGTTGTGGATATGCAGTTGGCATTGTTTTGCCATTATCCTCTGAGCAGCTGAACAGTAGAAGATTATGCGGAAGAACAGAAGGACAGCATGTACTCATTTCGCTGTTGAATTCAGTGCTTTGTTCTCTGTACTTATCTCCCGTCCCAAAGGGCTCATCCTGATATGAAGCAACATGCAAAACGATTAGAAATTATAATACTCTATAACTAAAAGTAAAATCTAGGTACCCTCCTTTTTAAAAAAAGAAAATGCAATCAGTTCTGATTTTTGAAAAAGGGAGATGCTCCCTTGTTGGCTCCCTTCTTTAGTTCACATCAGAAATGGGATACATCCTTGCAAAAGGCAGGTACCTCTTCCACTGACACATCATTAAGTCAGCAGTGCAAACAGCGAGGCTCATAGTGGAAGTGGTGGTGAAGAAGGATTTGGGGTTAGTGAAGGTGACAAGCAAAGAATTGTCCCATTAAACAAGCATGTCAAGTCTTCCAAAATAATCCTGCACGCTACACATGCAGGGTCTGGGGGATACAGAAGTATTCTGCTTTGAGTCTACTTTCAATACTATGGGTGGAATTCAACATTATGTCTGCGCAAGCATATCAGCTTGCCAGATGGAATTATCCCCCTCTCCCCACATGCTTTTCTGGGGTTTATCCTGACACCCCCCTTCCCTCAAGCCAATGGAAGAGGTGCAGTGGGAGGATGGGGGAACCCCTGTTGAGCAAACGGAAGCTGTGATGGAGTTTGTTAGGTGAATCCTGCCCACTGTGTTCACCTTGGCCAGCAAGTCATTGCTTTTCCCACTGCCTTGCCCCACCCTCCAGCCCTAGGTGCCTTCAGAAGGGACCTGTTTCCAGAGGAAGAACTGATGAGAAAGATGCTCTCTTTGCCCTCAGTGGGTGGCTTGTTTCACCTCCGATGCACCACCTCCAGCCTGAAGAACCTTCAGAAGAGAGTTGCTGCCATAGGCATTATGTGGATGTGTATTTGAATGAGCTGAAAAAAGTAAAAGATGATGAGTCATGATGGTGTGGAGGCTGCGAGTATGAACTTAATGCTGCTTAGTTTAGATTTTGGTTGCTAGACGTTGTTAATATTGTTGTATAGATTATAAATGCTGTAGTGATTTATTAAGCATAGAATATGACTTTTGCTTTAAGTGTGATGTTTAGCTTATTTTGTTAGTTGCTGCTTTGTTAATAGTGTTTGATAGATCATAATTGTTTCAGGGATGATTTATTAATTATTCTATGTGATTTATGTGATGTTGTATTATGTTCTATCATGTTGTTGTTGTTGTTGTTGTTGTTGTTGTTTAAGCCTATTTGGGATTCATTTGAATGAAAAGCGGCATAGAAATATAATCCATCCATCAATCTCTGTGCTATTTGCACCCCCATGTTGATAGCCTACATAAGCTGGAATGTACATTTGAATTTTAAAGTAGCTCCCTTTTGCATGCCACTATACTGCATCAGCAGTGGTCACATATGAACATATTGGAGTTAGATCCAGATCAAGTCCACAATTCCATGCATAAATCTGGGAGCAACACACTGGGCCTTTCTTTTGAGTTAGCATGAATAAGATTGCTCTACACATTAGTTGCACTTAACATGCATCAAAATCAATGGGACTTAAGTGGTGGCCAACTTTTCATGGTGATTTCACTTAGATCTTACTGCAACTAACCAACCCAAATAATCACGCGATACACTTTCAGGTTTTTTGTGGGAAAATGTCCTAATATGGGCTGTTCAATTTGTTTTCTTCATTTTCAGACTGCACAAATATGCATTGCAATTAGTGCTGCTGGTTATTTTGTTGCTAAGGGTACACACACACACACTACTTTCCAGTTCCCCTTGTAGCACTGCGAGGCAAAAGTTAACATAGCCCACATGTTCACTTCTTTCCTGACACAACAAAGGGGGAGGGAGAGCAGAGAAAAACAATTTGTCATTTGTGCTTCCACTGACTATTGCAATTCAGGTCAATCGGTCTGGATGCCTGAATGGGGCAAGAAAGATTGCTATAGGCAGAAATGGGTCAGTAATAGCTGAATGCTTTTCAAGCTGCACATAGCCTTTGCATTGGACACACGTTGCATGCTTATTTTAAATTATTTCACAAAACGTAGCAATTCCCATCATGCTGACACAAATCATAGGCAAACTTGTTGACTGTTTGCAAACACCCTTAGTTGACTTAGGAAGTTTCTTCTGTCTCTGTTTTAGTCACTATGACAAAACCTTTGACATGCCTTGACAAAAGCAGCAGCTTAGTGCGTGTTTATTTCATAAAATTGCTATATAGCTCAATTGTGGAAGAAAAAAAGGAACCTCAACGTGGTTTACAAAGAAGATAAAACAATAAAATTATCACTAAATATTTTTTACAACCATAATCTAAAACATACAGAAAGTTAAAACTTCAATAGAATAGACTAAAGCAGATCAAAACACATATAAACTTTCTAAACATCTCGGTAGGTTTGTTTAAATATGAATGTCTTCATCAGGCAACAAAAAGAATACAGTGAATACTGTCTGATTTCAATAGGCAGGGAGTTCCAAAGTGTCAGTGGTGCCACACTAAATGACCAAGTTCTTGCAGAGGCAGTGTTTTGCTCAAGTGCTATTTAAATCAAATACATTTACATTTCCTTACATTTATGTCCCACCTGTCTTCCATCATGAAACGCAATGAGCTATGCATGTGGTTCCTAGGTCTCATCTCTAGTTATCCCATCCCAGACTTGCCTGAGTATGCCTTGGGTCTCACAAGGTATGCCTTGGGCCATATCCCGGGGGCAGTGCTGCATCACCACTGCCCTCTAGTAGCGCATTGTGCTAGAGTGGTCACATATGCAGCATATGACTATGTCACCAGTGGCCTCAGCCTACCAGATCTACTGTACTGGCAGCACACAGCATTAATACGTAAATCAAATGGAGTGGGATGCCTACTCAGAGCTGGGAAACATGCACCAAAGAGCCCTACAATACCATTTTCAGCTATGGAAATGGAAGCACAGGGGGAAAGTATCTTGGCCATTTAAAATAATGGGGACAGTGCATAGCTTCTCTGTTGACTGTTTCCTGAATGGAAACAGTTGTGCAGCTACCGATCTGATTTTAGAAAGCTTGGACAGTCAGTCAGGAGAGTGTTGTGGCAAATTGCAATGCAATGCGCAGACTGAAAATGAAGAAAACAAATCGAACAGCCCATATTAGGACATTTCCCCACAAAAAACCTGAAAGTGAATCGTGTGATTATTTGGGTTGGTTAGTTGCAGTAAGATCTAAGTGAAATCACCATGAAAAGTTGGTCACCACTTAAGTCCCATTGATTTTGATGCATGTTAAGTGCAACTAATGTGTAGAGCAATCTTATATGGTGCAAGTGAGGGGTGTGAAGGGAAAGGGCAGCTGCTGTGGGAAAGCTAATTCCAATGGCCGGTTGCATCTGCCCCAGCCTCTAGATGCATTGTGCTATTAGTTAGTTTTTTTGTGATGAGTGAATGGCATAGAGTTCTGCATCTTTAGTTTTATGCAACACTTAGTCCCAGTTTGGATTTGAGATAGCAATAAATATTTTCACAAAGGCCTAATTTCCTTATGCAAAAGAGCAGTTGAGCAATCCCTCCCACACTTTCCTTTCCTTACCGGCTATTGCACATCCCACCAGAATCAAATTAGATCCAGATGTTTGGGAGTTTGTGTTTGTCTTCCTCCCCACCCCCCTTTTGCAACTGCACCTAATATATCTGACTGGTATGGCAAAAAAGCTGAACAACCACAAGGCTTAATTTGTGGAAATCCATTTGTGTAGGCAACACATTTGCTCTCATCCTTAACAAAGCAGTTAATCAATATATGGCCCCAAAATAAATTAAAAAATTCTGCGATGTTAGTAGATTCCACCATCTGATGAGGCGATGCTTAACTAAACACTTTATTAATCAGATTTTTAGATAGTGTTCAGATATAGCAGTCATCTGATGGAGCAACATGCCTTGATGTTCCATTAGTGGTAGTTTAGAACATCTGTTAATCTTGCGGTGATAACTGAAGTCATTTTCTCCTGCCCATAAATCTAAATATAGGATCCCAGGATGCAATTTGTATGTTTTCTGGAACCCCACAAAAGAGATCAGAAGCACCTACAGAATTTTGACTTAACTGTCCTGCCCTTCATCAATCTTTGGAGGAGAAGACTAGATAAACTAGACTATGGTTGAAACCCATGTGGCATGAATTTGTGCTAAAGCCATTTGTATCTGCAAGAGGATTCTGGCTCTATCCTGTTAATTGGATTAAGGCTGGTTTGAAAACTTACTCTGACAATAGCTGAAGATTGGGCTTAGTCTGAATTCAGTTCTTCAGATAACTGCATATTCGACAAAACAGGCTTATTTTATTTTATTTTATTATTTTAGCAATTGAATTAATTTGTGCTGAACTGCAAAAACTCTTCACTGACTTTAGCACTCCATATTGAGTAAGCACAAATGATGAGCAGGTCTCTGGGAAATTAGAAGATTGTGTGTATGGCTGTTTATCAGAGGTAATGCATCAGCCTGAGGAGAAGCTGAGCTACCCTTTTGCTCTGTGTACTTGGGTACCAGGCAGCAGATGAAACAAGAAGATAGGCTTTGAAATATAAATGGAAAGGATCTTGGACAAACAACAACACTGTATGTTTACTAAGGCTTACTAAGAAGTAGTAAGCCACTTACTAGGGAGTAGGTCCCATTGAACTTAATGGGAGTTACTTCTGAGTACATATGCAAAGGATCACACTGCTGAATAATGCTGTTTGCAGGTTTTAATTTATTTGGCTTTTCTGAACACTGGTCTGTGTATTAGGTGGTGGGCCACATTGGCTATCTAGTGTATGAAGGTCCAACAAAGGAAGGTGAACCCCCCCCCCCCAGCAATACCATAATGAAAAGTTTGTTGAAAATTCTTCATATCTAAAGTTTGCAAATATTTAATACATACACCTTCTACTCTGAAAGCAAATCAGGAGACAGTGACTACAAATTTACACACACACCCCTCCACATGCTGTGAAGCTACAAGCATTAAGTTGCTCTGTAATTATAATGCCTCAAAGAAGAAAGTTTTATAATAGCAGTTTTCTGACTCTCAGCTATTAAAATCCATGGCACAAAATGAAAGAACATGATTCTAAACAACCCTGAGCTTTTAATTCTGCTCTGTAGTAAAGGCAAAAGCTTTTTTTCTGAATTGTGCTGATGTAATTGAAATAGTCAAACATTTGGAAAAACTGTAAACATTTTTTGCTGCTCCCAACTGGTAAGAAACCTTTACCATTTGTCCTTAAATTTTACTGACACATTTCAAAAGCGCCTAACAGCTGCTATTCTAAAGGCTGGAATCTTATAAAATAGCAACCTCACTTGTTTAATCTAACTGATTTATGGAACTTAAATGCTGCTTTCCAATTCTGCAAGGAAGACTTCTTTGGACACATTTTAATTATCCCAAATGACTTTCTTTGCTCTGTTCTATTTTGAAATCTCCTGGATAAACAATCTAACCAAGTTGACTGTCACTGTTCGCCTAAACCAGCTAGTAGCTCGGGTGTAATTGTTATGCTGGATAACATTTGAAGTTAACATTAGGGTGGTGGTCTTCATGCATTTCCTTTCAAAATAAAATATGCAAACAAAAAAAGGGATATGCTAGTTTTATTTCAAAATATATGCTAGTTTTATTTCAAAATATATGTTTATTGGAATGTTGTTACCACTTCTCCACCCTAATGAAGGTTGCAGTTTAATAAATGTTAATCAAAATTTAGAAGATGATTTAGAGGAGTCTTTTCCAGCACATTCCCCCATAGATAATATATAGGGGGCTGCATGATAATGTCTGCAGGGCCAGAGGCAAAAGTAGGCAGAGTAATGCATGAGATTCTGACCTTTGTACAGTAGGCTATGTTCCAGCCACACAAGTCAGAGGTTGCTACATTCCAGCCACACAAGTCAGAGTTGCTACATTCGCACACAAACCTCCCAATCCAGGCAAACAAGAGTATTACAATTCAGGGGCCCATTCCAGTCAAACAAAAGGTGCTTAAGATAGGTGTAAAGCTGAGCTAGTGAGGGGTGTGGTTTTGGGAGCCCCAAGAGATGGTGGGGGAAGAGCATGCAATTCCAGGGGTTGGGTTGCTCCTTGTGCCCCTGCTGTTCAATACTGGAGCAAAGAATACTTGAATGAAAGTTTAAACTCCAAGAGTGCAGGCATGTGGTGTTTCATTCATTCATTCATGCATTCATGCTCTCTCTCTCTCTCTCTCTCTCACACACACACACAAACCATTCATTTTAACTCAGGTGTAAATTGCTCCCTGTGCCCTTTTAACACAACCATCAACTTGAAAACAACAAAATATGGGAGAGGATTGAATATTGCAGAACCACCAAGCCCAGAATAATGCCTAAGAGTATGCAGTAAAACAGATTAAGGGGGAAAGTTTTCCGTTTTTTAGAATACCCCTTTGAAGCAAACTGTGACCTCAGAAAACAAAGGTGTGTGTTTTTGGACAAAAACTGCAAATAGACAACAGATAAGGTGTATTTAAAGAACAATCAAAAGTTTTGGAAAGCCACTTTGTCACATACTGTATAAAGTGAAAGAAACATGAAAAGAAACATAAAATCATGCAACTGTTTCTCAAATGGAAAGGTAAGTGATGCATGTGCTGGGAGTTGGGAGGGAATTTCTCAGTCTGTTTAAAGAAGCATTATATAATGCTTCCCTGCCCCCCATTTAATGTTCCTCCTTTTATAATCCAGAGAACAACAACAGGAAAGGGATTAATAGGAGAGGATGGAGGATTAAAAAGAGTCTGCTTCCCCCCCAATCCCTTATTTCTGTTCCTTGTTTATAAATCTTGAGTGCTGCTCACCAGATGACTGACTGTATCTCACCACAGCAAAGCCAACATTATTTCAAATGGTCACATCAGTTTCTAAGATCCCAAGCCCTCAAGATTATACACTTCTTCCATTGTTTCCGCTTGATGCAAGCAGCACCCCCCCACTCTTTAGAAGAGGCTTTTCCTTTTCATTCTTATAAACTTCAATTAAGAAGTTGATGGCTCTCACATTTCAGAGTGTATGACCCAGCGGACGTTGCACTTTTTGCCTTTATTCATTTGGAGAGCAAAATGAAATTCAGTCTACAGCGGCTGACTGAATATATTCTCTCTGACATTTCTGCTGCAAAACAGAGCAGTACCTGAGGGCTTCAAACACAGCGGGGAGCAAAACTTCCAAGTCTTGTAGAAATCAAATAGCAAGACTTTGTGATAACTAAAACCCTTTTATTAAAAAAAAGTAAAAAGTTATCAGCTCAGATATCTCTGGATTGCAACTGTAACTGAAAACCTCATGTTTCCACTGCTAATAAACAGAAATAACATTTCTCATTCAAGGGGCAATAATGAATATAGAAATAATTTCACCACCACCCCAATCCACTTTTGAAAGAATGGTATCCCATGTCTCATCCAGCTAGAGAACAATGATGTAATTATTATCTTAACTTACAGAATAAATATTTTGGACTGGACTCAAGGGCCAGAATATATGTGTGTGAATGTTGTAGCTAGCCTTGCTTTTTAAGAGGGGGTAGCTCATTCAATGGCCTTGAGCCAGTCACCGTTTTGCAGGAATTATGGTGATCTCTTTTACAGCATTACTTTCAGAGTGGTGAGCGTTCCAGAAATGGTAATGGAGTATGTGTGGAAAGGGTGCAATGCTCCTTGTATCTCACTGGTGCTCGTGCGATAGCCATGCTTGGCGAAATGGGATGCTTAAAGTGTTACAACATTGTTTTTATTTGTAGGAGTTAGGGGCAGCAGTACACCACATGATAGTGTTTTATTAAAGTTTCATAGCACAGAGCGTAGTGAAAAGTGTTTTTAATTCTATTTTTTGTTTTGCACATGGTGTGTGCACAGCCTTAAACATTTGGCAGCTGCACTTTTTCTTGCTGCACATTGCCTCCATGGTTATTCTCCCTTTCCTTCCAGTTCCAGAAGCATGTTTGACAAAGAATGAGGAATCTTTCTACTAAATCAGGCATGTCCAAAGCTCAACAACTGTGGGGTAAAAAAAGGTCAACAACTTTGGTTGGCCCTTTGGTCGGCCCTCACGGCTCTTCACTTTATCAAATCTGGCCCTCTTTGAAAAAAGTTTGGACACCACTGTACTAGATGTTTTGGGGAAAATGTCCATAAATTACACTATTTATTAGTATAATTGGAAAGTATGAAGCGGGAGGCATATTTTGGAAGGAATATACAGACATTCTTGCAATGTGGTTGTAAGCCTATGTGACCAACAAATGTGCAATGTCATCTATGGGAAGCCAATTTCTCACATTGCAACATTTGCTTCCACATAGTTACATTCACTTTACAAATTATTCCCAGATAGTATTCTTATTATTATCATCATTTTTTAAAAAACAATTAAAAAGTAGTCTGTCATGCATAATTTTTCTTACTGGAATTAATTAAGGAGATCAACTACAAAACCGTTTGTTGTTTCAGAAAAGAATGTTGGAATACACAATTCTAAGGCTTTTCCTACATAGTTTTTTTCCTCTGATAGTTTTATAAGGTCTCAGCGAATTCCAGTAAATTATATATGAGAAATCTAACCGCTATACCAGGGTCTGCCTTTGTCTGAGACCCCGTCTTTTTGATACATTTAAAGCAATATCATATGATTTAAAACAGTCATGGCATCCACCAAAGAGCCCCAGGAAGGAGGAACTCTAGTTTGTGAAGTGTGCAAAAAATTGTTAGGAGACTGTCTAACAGAGCTACAATTCTCAGAGTAGTTTAATCACCAATCCCTCTTTCTAGGGGACTCTGAGAATTGTAGCTCTATAAGATGAACAGGGGTCTCCTACAAACGCTCAGCACCCTTAACCAACTACAGTTTTCAGGATCCCTTAGGGAAGTCATGACTAGCAGAGCCTTCCAAACTTTTCATGCTGGTGACACACTTTTTAGACATGAAACATTTTGCCACACAGTAATTCAGTTTTACTAGCAAACCGGATGCTAAACAAACTCCTTTCCAGTTCTGGGAGGAGCCCAAGGAGCATTCACACGACACACCTACACACTGCAGCTGACACACTAACCTGTCATGACACATGGTTTGGAAAGCTCTGATTTAAAGTGTTAGGATACTGCTTTAAATGTATAGTGCAGGTGGGGTCTCAGTCTTACTTATTCTATATCATTACAGAGTTATTTGGATATCTGATATTTTAATTATCATTATTTTTTTAACTTGGTCTCGTTTTGTTACTTTCTACTACTTCCCAGGTTTACACTGCTTCACTGGGCTTGTCTTCCCGTAAGACACACTGAATTCAATGGACCTTTCTCCAAGGTAAGTGTATATCGAATTGCAGTCTCATTTGGTTTTCAGCTCTTCCGCTGTAGCATGCCACAGGCTTTCTGATTGTTGAGAGTTAAGGGGAAAATAGCAAAAATATTTGTGTTGACTTCAGAATGCTGCAGATTAAGAGCAGATGTATTCCCCAAGCATGTGTTTCAGCTTTCATTGATGTGCTCTGAAGAACATTCTGTAGGCCAGGAAGTATATTGCATTTGCTAATTGTGGGCAGCTTGGCAGATGGGGAGCTAAAAATAATGTTTTTATGTTTTATTACTGTAAATTATTTTGTTCCGCCTCTCAAACAGAATATATCTGGTGCATTTAATCTATCGATCAGTTTTGCATTACACTTTTGCAGTACTTTCCAACAGAGTTGTCATCAAGGCACCAGTCAACTTTCTGTGCTAAACCAATTAATAGCATATATTTCCACAATCCACCCTCCCCCCATCTTTCATGACTAAGAGACAGGGCCAGCCCACCCATGAGGCAAGGTGAGGTAACCACCTCAGGCAGCAGGATGCACAGGGGCAGCAGATACCAATGCAGATCTTTATTTCCTTCTTTTACCTGATGTAGATATTCACTCACCTGTTCTTCCCTGGTGGGGAGGTAGGCACCATTTTGTGGTTTGCCTCAGGGGCCAAAAGGTCTTGGGCAGGCCCTGCTAAGAGAGAATAGAATGAAAAGGAAGCACTAAGAGCACACTCCTAAATAAGGAGGCGGAGTGAAATAATAATATAGCGGTACCTCTAGTTATGAACTTAATTCGTTCCGGAGGTCCATTCTTAACCTGAAACTGTTCTTAACTAGAGGCTTTCACTAATGGGGCCTCTTGCTGCCGCTGCGCCGCTGGCACATGATTTCCATTCTCATCCTGGGGCAAAGTTCTCAGTTTGAGGTAACTCTTCCAGGTTAGCGGAGTTTGTAATCTGAAGCGTTTGTAACCTGAGGCGTTTGTAAGTCAAGGTACCACTGTAATGATAATAGTTGTGTATCCCTACCAAAGGACCCCTAGGCGGCAATTAGCAAAGTGTTAAAACAGTACCTTCAAAAAAAAAGGATGTATATTAGGGCTGCCATATTTCATAAAGTGAGAATCTGGAAACAAAAGTTGTTGAAATTTTGGGGGGGCAAAATCTCAAAAAAAGAGAAGATTTTGAGCTACTGTAAAGGAAATTCAACAAAATCTACACTTTTGGCATACATCCAGATTTTCCTGTACATTTAAGCAATTTTGCCCAAACACTGTTTCTGACGGCCAAATCCCAGCTTTATCTAGGAAATTCCAGACATATATCCTTCATGAATCTGGTCCTTTTTCTTGCCCCTGATGCAGCAGTGGAAAATTGTCTCTAAAGGTGACAGACTTGGCTCAGGGGTTCAGTCCCCTGCTGCTTCTTCTTAGGTAAGCGACTCATCCAGTACCGGAAATGTTTTCGGTCAGCAATTTCAGACATGTTTTCCTGTACTAATAAGTTCCTCTACTTCAATTTACATCCTGATATGGGTGAGTAAACTTGATCCTCTTGTATCTATTTAAAATGATGTGTCAATAAATAGACAGTATTCTAGCTCAGATTTAGCTGCAGAATTTTGAGAATGTGATACTAGATACAGAGCCATAATGAAATGGATTGGGTTTTCTCCTGTGTTGCCCCACCCACTAGGTCCCTGTTAAAGGTCCCCCCCCCCCCCGTGGAGCATAGGTTGCCTCCATTTGTAGCAAGGCATAAGGCCTAAACCAGGCTTGGAGATCTTTTTCTGTTTGACAACAGCATTCCATTTTAGACAACCTTCTGGGGGCCATATTCTGGTGGTGGGCAGGGCCAGAGGGAAGTAGGCAGAGCAATTAATGTGAATTTTACTTTTGTAGACTAGTTTCTACACACACACACACACACACACATTTCTTTCTTGTCTTTCATCCAAGCAAGCAAGAGGCATTATCAGAGTTATTTTACACCCATAAAGACATTCAAAGAGAGTGTGAATGGAGCAAGACCAGTGAGAGGTATGGCCTGAATGCTAGAGAGAGGCCTTTAGGGCTGCATTTGCTCCCCAGGCCTAAGGTTCCTCACCTTACAGACTTCCAATAGGAAACGGCTTCTAGTTCTATTTCTTTTCCATCCATGTGTTTCATCCTGAGGCAGAATGTGAATGAGACTAAAAATGAATAGGGCCCCTGGGTCACATTATAATTTGAGGAGGCCCCAAAATATGTCATACTCCTAAAATGAGAGGAGCAGAGCTGCAAAGTATGGATAGGATTGCAGCTTAAATCAATTAACACAGCCTAAAATGTTTGGTAGGCATATTGGCATGCTCAAAGTAGCTTGCTGACAGGGAACACTTAGAAGATATACCAGCCAAGAACCTAAACAAGAACTTTATTGTTCCTCTCCAACAAGAACAAAGCGGAAACAGGAAAGTCTTGACTCCACCCAGAGTCAAATAAAGCCCAGTGCCATCCAGCGACCCATGACCCTAACCATACACATGTTATACTGTACCTCATTCTGCCTTCCTAACAAAACTTAACACCATGCCCCTCAGCAGGAGCGGACTACTTTTCTCTTGCTTCGGCCGGTAAAACCACAAACCCACTTTAGGTAAGTGCAGTCTTCTGTTAGCTTACTTTCATTTCTTTTCCTGGTTGGCTCAAGCCATTTTGCTGCCTGAGGCAAAAGGGCAATATGGCGCGTGTAACCCCCCCCCCCCCATTACTCATACAGAAGCCAAGCAGACTGGCAGCTTGGTGAGGGAACAGCATCCCCCACAGCTCCCCAGAGCAGCAGGTTAGCTTAGGGGGCGCAGGGCAGGCTGTGAGCACCCAGCTCTGTTCTTACCCCTCACCTACTCCATCCATTGCCTCCCTCTGCCTAATAGCAGGACCTTCCCTTAGTTGCCTCAGCCTTTCCCATAAACCACGACTAGAGAGCTGTCCTTTTTTATTATTTTTATTTCCTTCTGTGCGGCCTTAAAACTAATTTTGAACGTGTGCGTGCTTTACAAGTTAAACTCCCAAGTATTTCAGAGCCTCGTTGGGCCTTCTCACACAGACAGGGGGACGAGGGACTTCCCGCGCCGCTTTCCCGCGCTAGCCCAGCAGGGGCCGCTGGTGAGCCGAGCACAAGGGCTGCCTCTCCGGCCGCCTCCAGCCAACGGGGCTGCCTCGGCCTGGGATGGGTCGGCCTGGAGCGCCGCTTTGGGGAAGTGACAAGCGGAGGAGGCTGAGAGCAGCGAGAGAGCGCGCTGGGAGCGGCAGCCACCTCGAGGCAGCCGGCTCCACAGCGCAGAACCCCGCGAAGGGGAAGGGCAGGGAAGCGGGGACGGGGCAGCCCAAGCGCCGTCCCAGCAGCAGCAGCAGCAGCAGCAGCACCTCGGCTCCGGATCCCGTGGATGGTGGAGGGCGCGAGGGCAGGCGAGGAGAGCCGGCTCAGGGATGCAGCGGCACCTCCGGCCGCGCGGCTGGGAGAGGAGCCCTTTCCTGCTCCAGCTGCTCTTGTGGCTGCTGCACACGCGGAGCCTGGCGGAGCCCGCAGCCCAAGGTAAGAAGAAGCCAGGCCCCCCACCGCCCAGGCGTCGCCTCTTTCTCGGCGGGGCTGGAGGATGCGCCGGTTGGGGATTTCCTCCCTCCCCTTCTTCTCCTCCTTTCTCGCTTCTCCTCCTCTGCCTTTGCCTCGGCGGCGCTGCAAATGCCTGACCTCCTGGCTCTTTTCTCTCCGTTCCTCCAAGTTGTTGCTGAGAGAGTTAGGGGCCGGTTTGTCCAAGCTGCGGGTTGCAGGAGAAATTCCGGAGTCTGCAAGGCGCTGGATCCGCCAACCCCGCCGGGATCCAGTGCAGATGAACAGGGGATCCCCCTGGTACACGAAATTCACAGCGGCATTAGGGTGCGAACCCACGCGCGCTCGCACGGGGAAGGGGTTTTCGTGGGGCGCCCCTCCAAATAAGTCTGCTGTGTGGTGAGGGTGATGGATGGTCGGATTCTGAGAACTTGGGAGCAAGGATTCAGTCTCTCCCGGAGTGTTAGAGCATAAGAGCCTGTCCGGGCCAGGAGTGTTGCCTCTGGACATGTGCAGAAAGCAGTTTCTCCCAGTGTGGGGAGAAGCGAAAACTAGGGTTTGAGTCCTGGTATGTGTCACTGCAAAAATGAACCTATAAGTCGTTTTATACGCACATACTTCCCTTTCCTACGATGCTCCTTCGTTCAAAGTGCCTCCGCGGTTGCTGACGTTGTGCCTGCTAACTCCGAGTGCCTATAGTTGTTTTCCTCAGGAGCTGAATTGGGTGGGCGTTGCCCCATGCTTAACTTGCAAAACAAGAGGTCCCGGAGCCCCCAGTTCGCTGAGAGTCTCCTCTGCCCAACACCAGATATGTTTGGGGTGGTTGTGTTTACTCAGTGACCGTGTGTGTGTGTGTGTGTGTGGAGATACTCTGTACATGCTCAGAAGCAACTCACATTTTCCAACAGCAGGCGCTGAAAACAAAATCTGAGGCTGGAGGACCGTGTCTGCCTGGAGGGGTCTCTCCACTTCGGAGTCGCTGCTGTTCAGGGTTCCTTCGACTTTTCCCGCCTCGTCCTATTCCGTTTGTTTGGCTCTCTCGCCCTCTCGAAGAGCTTTGCCAGGAACCACCCGAGTGTCTCCCCTCAACCCCATCCTCTCTCTCTCTCTCTCTCTCTCTCTCTCTCTCTCTCTCTCTCTCTCTTTGCAAGAGTTTGCATTTTGTTGAATGAAACTGGAGGTCGATGCGTGAATCTGAATAAACAAAAGCCTGGAACTCGGCAGTTGTTTACTTTATTGCTCACCCGTTTTCGCACTTTTGTAGCAGAGCTCAGTGAGATCTGTGCATGCATCTGTAAAGGCCAGCACAGCATCTGCAGAGCCTAATGGTAACTGTTTGGTTAGTCAGGCTGATCTGTGGATTCCTAAGCATTATCTGAATTGGCACTGAAAAGACAAGAAAGCACAATGGCAACATTTAAAGCTAAATTAATAAGGCAAGCCCAGGCCTTACTAATGGCTCCGTGGGAAGCATTTCAGGGCTTCCTTTTATTTCTTTTTTGGGCTGGTACATAATTGAAAGGGATGATGGTTTGCTCCTGTGGATTCATTGGAACTGTTCCTGAAGGATGGGAGGAGGGGAGGTGAAAAGCTGAGAGAGGTGACTGAGGCTGCAGTCCTGACCCCATTTACCTGGGAGTAAGCCTCATTGGCTGAGCTGGGGAATTGGATCATGAGGAAATATATAGCTTGGTCCCCTGATAAGGAGTGTCACCCATAAGTATAAGCATGTGCCCTTGGTCACTATCCTTTGTCTCTTCTGTCTGATAATTGCAGGCAGGAACCTATTTTCTTCTCTCCCTCTGTCCCTGTTAGAAGACAATGTACTTGATAACACTGCATAAATAACAGAAATCAGTTACTACTACCTCAGCCATATCCAACTACTCTTCTAATCACAGTCAATCCTTTCTGTGAATGCTTGATGGGTGAAGTAAGGCTTTCTACTATATGTCACTGAATGTGATTGACAACCTTGGGATTGTTATCTTTTCTGGGTTAATGATGAGCACAAGAGGGTGATTTTATGTATATGCTTTGTATGAGACATTCTTAGACGCTATAGTTATAATATGTGTTTCACACATGCATTAATTAATTGCTATATGCTTTATGATTGCCAGCTGAATGTGTGAACTAGAAAACATTGCACATGAGGTTGTCTTAGGTCATGTGAAAATCTTATACAGTGGTACCTCTGGTTACATACTTAATTCGTTCCGGAAGTCTGTTCTTAACCTGAAACTGTTCTTAACGTGAAGCACCACTTTAGCTAATGAGGCCTCCCGCTGCTGCCGCGCCGCCACCGCCCAATTTCTGTTCTCATCCTGAAGCAAAGTTCTTAACCCGAGGTACTATTTCTGGGTTAGCGGAGTCTGTAACCTGACGCATATGTAACCTGAAGCGTATGTAACCTGAGGTACCACTGTATGTGGTGTTAAATTTGTAGTGTCAAACAAAAACATTGATCGCTGGAACTTTTTTCAGGCTTTGCTCTTTCCACAATACATGGAAAATCAGGATTCTGAAACTTGCAGGGAGTTGAGTACAGTAGGCTTCCCTCTGCAAAAGTTTGACCTCTAGCTGACATATCTCCAGAGGTAGGGTTTTCCATAAAGAGGACACCATCACTAAGAAGGCTCTAACTTAGACCATCATTGTCTAGAGATAGTCTCAAGAGATGGCCTACCCCCAAGGATCAGTGGCTGGACTGTGCCACATTGGTTAAGGCACTCAGGAAAGTATTTGGGTCCCAAGCTATTTAGGAGCTTAAATATAAACATCCAAACTAGAATCAGAAGCAAAAAGGCAGACAGTGCAGATCACAGATAATAGGTGTAAAAGTCTCAGGAACTGAGCATTCTGCAGCCTCTGAACTGCCCTCAAGGACAGCCCCAAATAGAGTGTGTTACAGTAATCTAGATGTGAGGTTATCACGGCACGGAAATAGTCCAGGAATAGCCATATATAAGCAAAGTAGATAGCTAGAAATATTCTTAAGGGACTAGTTGCTTGCAAATGTTCTCTGATTCAGCTGAAGTGTGTGCTGGCAACTAACTTTAGTTGCTACAGATTTTTACATTAGGGAGTAAGAAAGAATTTCCTATTTGGGAGGCCATGTGCAATACTGATCTAATATGATTATATATGCATCTTTTAATGTGGAAGGGTGAGTAAAATATCACTTTATTTTGGAAAATACTATGCAGAGAAAAATGTAAAAGCTAATAAGTGGGTTATTCTTAGGAATATCTTCTGTGGAATTTTAAGTCTATAATTTATCTTTCTGAAGGCTTAAACATTTAATCCAGTATTTAGATAATGTTCTGCTGAGTTTTTACATTTCACATCACTATCACTCTTCTTGTAAAATACTATAACCAAGCTGTCTCTTAAGAGACAAATTTGGAGAGTTTCCCTGTGATTCCAAGCATTCCTTCATATTTCTTCTGTAAAATATCATTCCAAGTTAGACGGTGCATTGTTATTCTTTTGGAACCAGAGCAGGACTCAGAGATAATAATGTCAATAATTATTTTTCTCTGATGCAGCTTTGCTCTTATGTTACACATGTGAAATTTCTAGCCAGGAGGAAATTGCAACAGGTAGTAACATAAAGTTTATCCAGTTTGATTTTAATTTTATATATATATATGATGTTTTAAAAAAACATTTAATTGTAGTTCTTTAAATTAAATCTTTTAAATAATTCTAGACCCACAGCACTGAAAATACAGCACAAGATATTACAAAATATTTTACTTCTCAATTAGTAAATGTCAAGGAAATAAACAACTATCTGACTTTTAGAAGACATCTGTGATATCTTAGCAGTTTGAAGTTGTTGCTTCTGAAGTTACTCCCATATCACTAAGCTTGTGAATCTTCTCTCCACTTTGTTCATGTGTCTTCCACGTCAGCCAAGTTATGAACAAGCCTTTTCCTTGCACACACAGGCAAACCATAACTAAACTAGGAGGCCTCTAATTAAAGTGTGAAGCTCTTGTTACCAGTTTTGGAACAAACCAGGATAGTAAACCATGGTTTGAATTTTGTTTAATACCCTGGTTTGCTCTGAAGCAGGTAACCAGTGTGAAACCAGGAAACTATGGTTAATTGAAGACTTCTGGTTTGCTTGTGCTGTGAAGGGATAAGCAAAGGGGTTCCATGTACAGGCAAAAAGCTCATTTATATGTACAGTGGTACCTCGGGTTACATACGCTTCAGGTTACTCTGCTAACCCAGAAATAGTACCTCGGGTTAAGAACTTTGCTTCAGCATGAGAACAGAAATTGTGCAACTGCGGCGCAGCAGGAGGCCCCATTAGCTAAAGTGGTGCTTCAGGTTAAGAACAGTTTCAGGTTAAGAATGGACCTCCAGAACAAGTTAAGTTCTTAACCCGAGGTACCACTGTAATGGTTTAGTAAACTGAGATAGGAACACAGGAGTGATAAGTTAGCTGCAGTTTTCCAGCTTAGCTAAGTATATATAATTGTTATACATGGTGGTACATATATGACTGCTTGCTATTATCTATGCAGAAAGGAAGTAGCCATAATATACTCCTTTTGTGATGAACATTTATTGGTTCCATGAGTTGACCCAGACCCATTTTCCCTCCGTAACTTTAGAGTTTCATCTGTTCCATAGATGCATACCTGTCAGTGTTTCAAAATCCCAAACAGGTGGATTTACATGCTTTCTGTTGACCTAAAAATCCATCTGTGAAACTCTCTGTCCCTGACCCCTGAGCTCCTCACCCTTTGACCCAAGGTGAAGGGTAAAGCCAATAAACTGATATGGTATTTTAATAGTTCTGCTAATTCAGATCACATTTGTGTCTTGTTAAAGGTGAAAATAGAAGACAACTTAAAGCACCAACAGTGAATGCTAGTTTAAGATTGTGCTTAGATAGTTTACATTTTTTTAAAAGAAATATATTTCATCTTGCAAACCTTGAGTTCCCTTAATTGCTGGTGACATTGACAGGAAACCTCAAAAGGGGAAACTTCACAGGGGGGACATGTATTTATTGGAAAGTAGATCGGAACAAAAGAAAACAAGCAGACACATGTCAAATGCTTTAAGGAGACAACCCAAATATCTTAACAGCTTGTGTTGGCTGGTGCAAGTCTTTCTGCCTCAGCTTTGCAAGGGAGATTGTGAGATCCATAGGCTGTTCAGAAGGAGTTTCAGGGTGAAGATGGGGATTTAATGTGGAAGTAAAAATACCTACCTCGCCAAATTCCCACCTCTTTGAGCTTTGATGGCCTGAGGATTGGTGCAGCAGAGGGTTTTCTACAATTTCTCTTGCTTTTACCAGCTTGATTCCTGGTGCTAACACTTAACACTTAATATTAGTAAAGGTAAAGGTAAAGGTACCCCTGCCCGTACGGGCCAGTCTTGACAGACTCTGGGGTTGTGCGCCCATCTCACTTAAGAGGCCAGGGGCCAGCGCTGTCCGGAGACACTTCCGGGTCACGTGGCCAGCGTGACATCGCTGCTCTGGCGAGCCAGAGCCGCACACGGAAACGCCGTTTACCTTCCCGCTGGTAAGCGGTCCCTATTTATCTACTTGCACCCGGAGGTGCTTTCGAACTGCTAGGTTGGCAGGCGCTAGGACTGAGCAGCGGGAGCGCACCCCGCCGCAGGGATTTGAACCGCCGACCTTTCGATCGGCAAGTCCTAGGCGCTGAGGCTTTAACCCACAGCGCCACCTGCGTCCCTTTTCTTAATATTAGTGGTAGGGTTCAATTTCTGATCCGTATCCTTTGAGAAAGAAGACAATCAGTGGAAAAGGTGGGTGTGTTGAGATGCCAGTTGACCAGCTTGACCTCACTGTCTTAGGTGGAGAAACGTTTTTTAATCGTTGCTCGGTTAAAATAGAGAGCTGCAAATAAAACGTTTTAAGTGTGTTTTATGTGCAATATACAATGTGACACTAGATGGCGATGGTAAGCCTTATGGATAATTCAATGTATTTTGAAAAACTCTTTTAAAAAAGCATTTTCAGAACGTTTTTTGTATGTGTGTAGATTCCAGCCTAGTCCAACCAGCCGTGATGGTGGTTAAGGATCTAAACTCTTAGTTTTGCTTTTGTTTGCCATGATGAAAAGAACATATTTGGTGCACACTGAGGGGGCTTGTGCATGGGCCACACAAAGTCATTTTTCATTGCAGGAGTTTTCTGAACCTATATCCTGTTTGGAGCATTATTTGCCTTGCCTTGTAATAAAAAATAAAAAATCCCCCACCCATATAGAAGGGATAAATCATGTTGTACTTGCTGTGGATGTCATCAACAAGGGCAGAAATATGTGAAGAAAGTTATCACACTGGAGTGGATAAAGAAATAAGGAGGTCTTCCCTAAATTTTGAGACTTTTGAGAGTTAACAGTGGGGAACATACCCTCAGGAAAAGAACTGTGCAGACTGTGGACCAATATGTACACTGTCTCTTCTTTGGAATGTTTTTGGTGTCAAAGGTCGTGTGCCTATATAAGAAAATGAAATTAAAAAAGGGGTTACAGGGCCTCCTTGACAGTCTCTTAGGTAGTACAGTCCTCATCTGAATCTACATTAATAGTTGCCAACCAAAGGGAAAATGGGAACAGACTCAGAGGTTATCTGAGCATAAGGCATGGTGGTGAAGTCACTTTACACAACAAATTTTGGGCACTGTTAATGGTGGCAAAGTGGAAGACAGATCTGGCCACAATCATAGCTGTAACGTTCTTAACAGCAAGGCAGCTCCAGAAGACTGTGAAAAGTTGCATTTGGATTTTTCACCCAGCATGTTTTTGTTCAAACCCTGACCTAGCTCAAGGGTAGGCAACCTAAGGCCTGGGGGACGGATCCAGCTGAATCGCCTTCTAAATCCGGCCCACGGACGGTCCGGGAATCAGCATGTTTTTTACATGAGTGGAATGTGTCCTTTTATTTAAAATGCATCTCTGGGTTATTTGTGGGGCACAGGAATTCGTACATTATTTCCCCTTCCAAAATATAGTCCGGCCCCCCACAAGGTCTGAGGGACGGTGGACCGGCCCATGGCTGCAAAAGGTTGCTGACCCCTGACCTTGCTTTTATGTTTACCATCATCAAATCATAGAGTTGGAAGGGACCATGAGGGCAATGTTGTCCAACCCCTAGCAACTGAGCTAACTTGTTTGTTCCATTTTTACCCTACCTATTGGGGTGGAATAGTAACTGTTCCTAAGGAAGTATTATCTTCACATGTTACTTTAACAAATGTCTTCTGGGAGGTATGTGCTGATTTATATACTCACAAAAAAGTCTGGGTAACTTAAATTAAACTTTCCCAAGCAAGAATTCGACATCTGAAGATCACTTGTGAGTACATAAACCTGGAGAAAAAATGCCTTCCCTGAGGTGTGACACTGGATACTGTTCTTTAGAGACAGGCAGAGAAATGCAGTGGCCATTTGAGACCATAAAAATCTCACAGTTGAAAATGATTCAAAAACCTCTAACTAAAAGCAGGTGCTTGTTGCACAGATGTTATCTAGCATTCCAGGAATATCTATAAAGCTGCCTAATGCAAAATAAAAACAAATAACTGTGAAATCGGTCGAATAAAAGCATATCTCTTGTCAGAGTTAGCAAAGTCGTGTGTTCTCGTTGCTTAAGAAAACTGGTAAACAATGCATTTTTATCACTTTAAAAGCTATGGATATACTTATTTAGCTATTTTAAATATTCTGGTATTGTAAAGCAGCTGAAATAGAAAGTGATGTTTCAGGCAGAGCTAGGAATCTCCACAACTTTTGAAATGAAGTATTCAAAGGGCTGATTTTACTTCAGAGGTGAACCTAGGGTACCCTTGGCAAGGAGATGCATTGGTGCCTCCCACCCCTCTCATATCACTTTACCCCACATACTGCGGTGTGATAAGTATGAGAAGCTTTTGATCTTGCTGTGACTGTGGCGGTGTGCCCCCCCCATACATCGTGCATTCCATGTATGGAGTGTTTGATATGGGGGTGCCCAGGCCTTCGCCAACCCATAGCTATGCCTCTCTTTGACTTATGGAGTCTTGCATGGCTTGGGACCCCAAGTCCTTGTGGACTGCCCCTGCTGCATGCAAGCTTGCTTAGACCAGGCATGGCCAAATTTGGCCCTCCAGCTGTTTTGGGACTACAGTTCCCATCATCCCTGACCACTGGCCCTGTAACCTAGGGATGATGGGAGTTGCAGTCCCAAAACAGCTGGAGGGCCAAGTTAGGCCATGCCTGGCCTAGACCCTGAGATTGCCACCAGGTGGTTCCGTTCAGTCTCATCCCTTCGGTCACAAAGGTTCTCATTGTGGATTGGACAGTGATTTAGGTCATAAGCATATGCAACATGTCTATTTTTACGTGCTACCATATTGATGGCCAGCCCCTTGGGCATGTAATAATTATATCAGAATTAACAATGAGGGTTACTTAAATTGACGTTATGGTATTCCCCATTTCCTACAAACTGTAATAAATATTAATTGAATTTTGGGAGACTTAAACAGAATTCAGTTTATGGTGGGCAGTTATTAAGTAAAATGATGATTTCAATTTTATCAGTCTGGTAGTTTTAATGCACTGCTGTCTGGCACACGTTCCCCCATTCAAACCCCCTCCCCCTTTGATTCAGTGCTGAATATGTGGTTCATAAAGAACTCTTCCCACCAACACACCCAAATAATATACTTTCCCATCATGGAGCCTCCCCATACATTAGTAATTTGCATAGAATTATAGCATTCCTATGTCATGATGTTATATATATCTAGGTGTCATGGGCTTATCATGTGATAGATTATCCTTAAAAAAACTCCAACCCTTTATAAACTTGAAATCAGACATCAAAGTAATTTGGAGAGCATTTAAAGCTGAGAAGTGATGATGTGAAAAGAGTTCTGTTTAGGTGCAGCTGTGGAGGAGAAGGGCCCTACTCTCATGTCAATCATAATAATGAAAGTGGCTGACCATATCAGGCATCTGCTGCTTGCAAGCAATCTCCACCATCTCCTCTTCTGCTGTTGCCAAACTCTGGGTTTGTATTTCTGTCATGTGCCTCACGCCTTCATATGTCAGTGATGCCAGTTAAGTCAGACCCCTGACTGTTCGGCAAGGCCGTTGATTTTTCCTTTTTTCATTTCTTATGTCTGCAGTTCAAATTCATTGCAGTGCACTTTCCCTCTGCCAATATTCCCTCAGAGCAGTTGGATAGCCCAGGGCTTTTGAATGACCTTGGAGACTGCAATCTAGACTGTAAGCCTAGAAGTGCTAATTGTGTTTCATATCTGATGTTCATATCCTTCTGTAATAAAACTGGTATCCCATTGAGAGAAGGACCTACTAAGGTATACAGTATTGCATTGGTGCTTTTTCTCTAAGTGATACATCAGGATGATCGCTACAGAAGAGGTGCTTAGTTTTTCTTGCTTAGGATTATGCTGGAACCCTTTGGCTGTATTGCATTATAGCCACTATAGGTTTAGGGATCAACCCTCATAATTCACTGCCTCTTTTCTAAGCCACTCTCCCCACCCTTTGGCTATTAAAACTTTGTGTGGGTATAGGGAGAAAGCAGCAATTTACCAGCGATGTCCTTTAGAATGGTTTTTGTGTAGTGAAGCTTGGATTCCTTTGACTGGTGAAAAGAGCTGAGAAATGAAGCTCAATTCTGTGGCCTAAGGGGTTGCAGCAGGAAGCAATTCTTGTGGTGTTAAAGCAGATTGTTTTTGTTCCCTCTTACTTTCATTCCTGAAGCTTTTGTTGTGAAATCTTATACATTGGATGATAATTGGCTAATAGAAGCCAGTCTGCATACTGCATTTTTATGCAAATATAAGCATGTTATAGAATTGCTAATCACTGGAATCTCTGATATTGCAGACATCTGGATAAACCCTGGATGAATTAAACCCTCACTGAGCAAATCCCCATGAGGTTAAGTATGTTGCATTCCAATCTTTCCTCCTGCTGGCTGCAACAACTTGGAGGGTTTTATTTAAGGTTAGGGGTTGCTTGCCTGTATAGAATTTAATATTGCATTAAAATATAAAGAGATACAAATTTACAGTATATTCTAAGAAGACAAAACTGGTAATAGCTTGAACCTGTAGGCCTACTAAGATATATTACCACCTTATGGAGTTGCTACATGAGATCAGTGTGGCTCATACACTATCTATAATGACTGTTTGCTATAGCTTTGACTTCTGCTATCATTGGAAGCTATTTTTCATTGCTAGCTTTGCAAGTTCTCTTGTGTTTTCCAAGACTTTTTGATCCTCTAAATGCATTTCACTGAGAACTACATATGTATTTTCTTCATCAGCTGTCTGAACAATGGATAGGCTCCTTTCCTGAAACTGTAGCATTAATCCTTATTAATACTGACTCTTGGTGTTCTGCCTTCCCCTTCAGTCACTTAGGATTCTGTGGAGGACAGTGGTGATGTTTCTGGCATTTCAACTGCTCATGCAATGGTCTACTTGCTTGCAAAGAATTACTCTTGTGCCCATAGTGAATACTTAGGTGAGATATTTGGGTTCATTTTTGTTCTGATTATAATTTGTCAGGATGTGTAACATACCATTTCCTCACAGCTTAATGTGTATAATAATGTATTGTACTTTGAGAATCCAGAAGAAAACAATTCCATAATTAAGGAGTACCCATGGAATATGTCCACCCTCTTTCTTCCTCCTCCTGTGCTATCTTATGTTAGGCTTAGGCCACTGTAGGCTAGTAATGAGGCAGTACAGTGGTACCTCGGGTTAAGTACTTAATTCGTTCCAGACGTCTGTTCTTAACCTGAAACTGTTCTTAACCTGAAGCCGGAGCATGATTCCTGTTCTCATCCTGAAGCAAAGTTCTTAACCTGAAGCACTATTTCTGGGTTAGCGGAGTCTGTAACCTGAAGCGTATGTAACCTGAGGTACCACTGTACAATTTTTGCACAGGGGACCTTACCACCTCAGGTTTCATGTAGGGTTGTGCATAAAAAATATATAAGTTAAGAACTGGCCACTTCAAAATGAATACTTAAACTGTCTTTGCTGAACTGAAGAGATGAGCTTTGTTACATCCTTTGATCAACTGAATTTGTTCAGCTGTTTCTAAGCAACTATTATACCAAGCCAGTTGCAAGGTAAAGTGATTGAGATTGGTTCACATGGTGCCAAAAGACCATTTCAACCATTTTTAGAGCCAAATCTAATAAAATGCTCAGAATAAGAACAGCAGGTTTCCAGTGAGGGAGATTGCAAGCAGTGTGCCTACATGGCATCCAACCCCCCACTCCACCCCGCCGCTTATTGCCAAGTCTGTGAAGAGCCCATTTTTCAAACCATGGCTTATTGTCAGTTCTGCTGCTCTTGGAATTACTTCAGATAATCCCATAAGATGATAAAAAGACCTAAGGGTAACAATCCTGTCTTTCTAAGTAAGGGGATTACGGGTGTATCTATTAAATGTAATTATTTAAGAGGTTAAACTTACACATGTTACCTGTCAAAGCAAGTGTTAGAACTATTTGGATCTTTAAGAGAATGCATATGTTACACCTTCAACGCTCTTATTTTTGTTCTGCTTTTATATAAATGTAACTCTCTCTTTAAAGACATGGTTGAAGTGGAAAAACTGCTCATGATCTTAAGTATGTGATGCTAACTTATCTTGAATTCTTTCCTTTCAGTTGGCAATGGAAAGATCTGATATTATCCCCTTGTCAAGTGAAATTTAAATTCCCCCTCCCCATTTTTTCATACTTTGAAAGGACTGCAGTGGAGACTCTTAATGAGCTGGCCAGATTTCAATAGTTGTGTGGTGTATAATTTTCATCCTGGGAACTAATTTCTTATGTTTGTAATGTTTAGAGTGTTAGTTTAGTCATGGGAAACCCAAAAATCTTTCTCACCTACAAAGCTCACTAGGTGATAGGCATGATTTAACAGCCACTGTCCTCTCCACCACTTGACCTAAAAAGGGAATATTCACCACTGGATGGTATGTGTTCAGCTCCTGACAGTTCAGGGAGAGCTTTAGCATACCAACATCCCTTTCAAGGTCATCATTACCACATTCTGTAAGGTGCATTTACAATTCCCTGGCCATACTCAGTCAATCCCTTCAAGCTACTTCGTAGAAGCTAAGATGAGCAGGGGTGGGTTGACCTCCTTCAAGTGCCTTGTCAACATAATCTGGCCATAAGAACTGAAACTGATCCCTTGTACAGTACTAAGACCTTGGACACTTTGCATATTGCAACTCCAGCACCATCAAGTTAATAGTAAATATGAGCAACTTTTGTCCTCAAAGTTCCTTGCAGCTTTTGTCACAATTGACCTCAGAAAGTTCTGTTGTCCCAGAAGATAGCCTGGGACCTACCAGCTGCTTCACTATTGTGAAAAGTTCAGCCGGATGTCAACTTGAGGGTGCAGTGGTGGCAGGAAAGTAAGCTCTCTTTGCTGCTGCCATGTAATAGGCTTGATTATACACACTCATGACTGTTCTCAAGTCAGGGGTGGACTTTGGTAATATGTCACCCTGAATGAGGACGAAATTTGGTGCACCCCTAATAACTATTATTTTCATGCGACTTCCGGGTTAGCGCGATCGGCTAATGGCGGATTCCCTCCGAGCTCCGGAGGGAATCGGCTCTGCTGAAGACGGGTCTTGCCGCGCCGGCGACGCGGGGACCCTTAGAAACCGCAGGCGTGGAAGCCTGCGGACTTGGTGACTCGGCGGGCACCTTTAAGCGCCTTCCCCGACCCACGAAGAGCCTTTTTAAAGGCTACGGAGAGGGTACGGGGAGTGGCGTGGTGCTGTGAGTAGACCGCTACTTCAGTGGAGCGAAGCCGCGCAGCCATGGCCGGAGAGCGCTGACTTTTTCCCCAAAATTCGGACTGGAAAAAGAACAACCCGTGAGTAGAATGGAATTCGGACTTTAAAATTTATACCTTTGAATTCGGTACAACCGGGGGATGTGCTAAAGGGAAGTCCGCACCCCCCCTACCTACAAATGATCTAAAGCAAGGATCGGAGAACTAAGGTGGAGAGTACTGTTTTTGGTGTCAGATAAAAGATACTTCCAAGAATTTGACAGAAGAAGTCTTGTGCTGGAGAGAAAGTGAGGAATTTTGGAAGTTTTTGTGTAACCCCCCCCCCCCCCGAACCCGGGAGCGTCCTGTGTGTGAGCCGGAGGAAAAAGAATAAGGAGTTTGACAGCTGTCAAAGGAGCTGTCAAACGGGCGGCTAAAGTTAAGAACTTTGTTATTTAATGACTCTCTGAATTAAAAGTGTTGCATTTGAATTGAGGTGGTTGGAAACAACGTAGCTATAAACAACAAGTAACGGACTGTTGGAAAAAGGACTATCAAGTAATTGGAATCCCCCTAGGGGGAACTAGAGACATTACAATGGCTGCAGAGGGAAAATTACTGGCAGAGATAGAAAAAATGTTCTTTCTCGTGGGAATGCTGCAGGAGCAGAGTACGGCTATGAATAAAGAACTTATGACCTTGAACTCTAAAACAAACAACTCTGCTGAATGCATAAAGGATTTGACTGATAAGGAATCTGCAGCTGAACCAGAAGAGACGTTTTTGGAATTGGTGGAGAGGAAAGAAGGAGTGAAAAAACTACAGGAAAATACCAATCAGAAGCCTATATTGTCAGGAAATAAAGAAGAAGATTTTCGGATTACAAATCTGCGAAAGATGAGAAAGATGAAGGAGGAAGTCCCTGGAGTCCTTGGAATACTGGAATTTAAAAGAATAAAGAAATATGATTGGGACTTCTTTGAATATGGGAGATCAGCTGACCTTTTGCAGCAATTGCTTTTAAATATTCTGGATGGAAGAAAATTTGATGTGACTGTGACAGAACTCCTTCGAGACCTGAGGACCAACAAAAAGGGTTATCAACAAAATCGGCAGATAGAGACTGACAGAGACTTGAAGGCCTCGGATGTGAGGAATCCGGGCTAGGAACTGTTTTCGGGGATATTTGCTTGGGAAGGGATGGAAACTGGGGTAGGGAGGGAGGGGAGAATAGAATTTCAAAATTGTATGATTTTTGCATTCGGCCATTATGACATATAATTAATCAATATACGAAGGGAGAAATTCTTGGAAGGGAAATTAGGTCGACCTTAGAAAAAGGATTTAATGTTTATAATAGAATTGGATAAGTTAAATGTGGATAAGTAAAAAGAGCTAAGTTTTAAAAAATAATAATAATATGTTAAAGATGGGAGATAAGAACTTGCTGAATTAATTATTGGAATTGGGATGTATGAAGAGGGGGTGGGGGGAAGTCAGGGAAAGGGGATAAAGAAAGTAAGAATATGAAATTATACATGTTTTGTTTTTGTTTTTGTTTTGTGTGTGTGTGTAAAATGTGAAAATCCAATAAAAATTTTATTAAAAAAACAACAACTATTATTTTCATGCTCTGCTCCCTCTTGCCTTCTGTTCTGTGTCCCCTCAGCTTGGAGCTCTTTGCAGGGGAAGCCCCCACACCACCCTAAATCCAATGTTGGCTCAGTGATATTCACTATGAAAGCCATTCTGCCTGTGCTGCAGTCATGATCCAAGTCTTCAGCTCCTCAGAATACCAAGGAGCAATTCTAAAAGGCCAGTGCCAGGCAAGCCGCTCTGGAGCAGGCATGCAACAATTGGGGTGGCACCACCCAAAGAGCCCTCTCACGGCTCTCACCTCCTCAACTTAAATTCACCCACTGCACCTTCTTTTTCTGTTTGTTTGCTTTTATTCCATGATCATAAAATACATGTTGCATGCACAGTTATCACCTGACTTCCGACAATAATAATACTTGGAGTGAGCAACATGGAAGAAGTGGCGGAATATAGTCTAGTTACCCCAAAGTCCCCTTAGCTCCTATTTAATTCCCTCCCCCTTAATTGTTCTGCTCTTGCTAGAGGAGAGTTCACATTCTGTGGAAATATTACCTTAAAAAATCAGTTTGAGATTGTGTCTTTTCTGTTCTAAGAACAGCAGAGTCAACCAGGTGTCCATAATCAGTCTAGACATGCAGTCTAGTTTTAAATCTGGGTTTTCAACATTTTAAAGTACTGGTTGGTCCAGTAAGGGAGATACAGTCTGTACAGTATATCCAAATAATGTCTACTAAAACAACATACAGTTAATGCAAACTTGAAAGAAGTATTTTTTTAAATGACCTATATCTCTAAAAAATTATTTCATAAGTCACATATTTATGGTGGAACAAGTGGATAGTATTCTAAATGTCGTTGTGCTTTATTCTTTAAGGGGGGGGGATGATAGAAAAACCAAACCCAAGTTATTTTAATTCAGGGAATTTGCTCTCCTGAATGGGAAATGGTTGCTTTCTTTGCTTGTCTGTGTGGCCTTTTTGTTTATACTGGCTTGCTCACAATTTGTTCAGTGAAAAGATTCATTTTAGTCCGCAAAAATGTGTTTGTTGACTATAGCCTTGAGGTTATTTCTGCATCCTTTTGAGTTTTCATGGTTTTGTTCAAAGTAAAATGGTTTTATTGTGTTTCAAAGTGATGATTATTCATACAGTATTGCACAATTTATGGGTAGTCCCTGTCTGAGAACCAAACTGTCCTGTGAAATTCAATGTTTAGGATCCTGTATTAAGTGGTACTTAGCTGATTAATGTTTTTCAATTTGTCAAGACTTTGAAGGAATACTGTAGTTATTAAAAATATGTGAAACTCAGTGGATGGGGGGAAATTAGGACACCTGTGATGAGATATTCTGACAACTCTGTTAGGTCTGTGTCAACCCCTTGGCCTACAGTGTCCCTTACTAGCAACACCGAACAAATCACAAGTTTCAGACATGACCTCACCACCAAGTTACCAATGCTTTGCTAATAGAATTCTCCATTGTGGCGCCTCTGTTGACCCACTGCAGAAGTTGCATGTTTGAGCCTATCTCATGTGATATCTTGAATGTTTGAAGCCTTGGTCTGATTTAATTTATAGTATTTTGGAAGGAGTATACTGAAAACTAGGTAAATCCATTATCATCTTTGTAGTCTAAGGCTAAATAGCATTTACATACACACTTACCTGGAAATAAGCTTCTGTAACACATTAGGACTAATTTCCGACATTGTAATGTCTCCTATTATGTTTCTGTCATGGGCAGATATGGCAGTGCAAATGCTGAAGGCTGAGGTGTAATAAAGTAATATGTTAACTTTGAGGCCTGTTAAATCTCTAGGTTGTTTTGTAACCAGATATCTCCCCCCTCCCCCTTCGTGTCACTGCTCATCTTTTATGACACCGTCAACCATTTTGCAAAATATATGCCCCTGGGAGAATCCTTCCATAGTGTGTGTTTCGGGTTGGATTGCTATCCAAATCACTGTGACTTTCTTTGCTGAGCATAAGTGACAACTTTCATGCCAATAATGTATATTTTATGCTGTGGCGGATGAAGAACAGCAGCCGTTTTCTAAGCTTTCATCTTCTTGTGTAATGCATCTGAGCCCGAAACATGCGGTCACCAGATGAACATTGATCCCTGGCCAAGATTTTGTTTTGTTTTGTTTTTGCTTTTGAAGCTTTGTTTCCTCTGTGAGGGGTGAATAGTTACAAGGGGTTTAGTAAACAGAGTGTATCTCTCTTTACACATACTACACTTACAGGTTTACAATTGGAATTTTACTTCCTTCTGAGTAGACAATAAGATTCGGCTGCAAACGTCTGCTCTACCCCACCTTTCCTCCAAGGATCTCAAGGCAACATTTTATTTTCACAGCTACTGTGCAAAGATAGGTTAGTTGGGCCAAGAGATAATGACTGGCAACAAGGTCACCCAGTGAGCTCTATGGCTGAGTGGGGATATGAAACCGGGCTGTGAGTCTGATGTGCTAACAGTGTATCACACTGACTTTGGATATCTTGTATTTCTAAAAATGACTGCATCTGATAATAACTGCATCTGATATTTTGTGTTTCATTTTATTTGGGAGCTCAAGCTCTTTGAAATCTAAGCACGCACACCCCTTGGAATTCCCAAACAATGTTTCCCTGGTTTTTCTTTTTGAGTTCTGAAGAAAACTGAGGTCTAACCATACCAGGTTAAAGTGGATGCCTTATCGTCCTGCCTATTCACCAAGTTGACCTCCACATAGTTATGCAGGGCACTGCTATGCATTTAGCAGTGGGCAGCCCACTCTTATAGGTAGTCTGTACAGTTCATTACATGTGCAAAGATACAGGGGCTTTTGTTTTTAGTAGACTACAAGCTAAAACAAAGTCTGTGTGACAAAGAGGATAAAAAGGCAAATGTGACAGGACTTACCGTATTTTTCGCTCTATAAGACACACCAGACCATAAGACGCACCTAGTTTTTGGAGGAGGGAAACAAGAAAAAAAAAATCTGAATCTCAGAAGCCAGAACAACAAGAGGGATCGCTGTGCAGCGAAAGCAGCGATCCCTCTTGCTGTTCTGGGATAGCTGCGCAGCCTGCATTCGCTCCATAAGACGCACACACACTTCCCCTTACTTTTTAGGAGGGAAAAAGTGAGTCTTATAGAGCAAAAAATATGGTATTGGGCTGCTGTACTCATTTATTGTAACAAAGCTGTAAATAAAAAGTGGGACGCGGGTGGCGCTGTGGGTAAAACCTCAGCGCCTAGGGCTTGCCGATTGCATGGTCGGCGGTTCGAATCCCCGCGGCAGGGTGAGCTCCCGTCTTTCAGTCCCAGCTCCCAGCTCCTGCCCACCTAGCAGTTCGAAAGCACCCCTAAGTGCAAGTAGATAAATAGGTACCGCTTTATAGCAGGAAGGTAAACGGCGTTTCCGTGTGCTGCGCTGGTGCCGGCTCGCCAGAGCAGCTTCTTCACGCTGGCCACGTGACCCGGAAGTGTCTCCGGACAGCGCTGGCCCCCGGCCTCTTTAAGTGAGATGGGCGCACAACCCTAGAGTCGGACACGACTGGCCTGTATGGGCAGGGGTACCTTTACCTTTATCTAGTTAAATAAATAAAAAAGGCAAATGTGATTATGGCTTGCATCAACAGAAGTATAGTATCCAGATCATGAAACATAGTGGTATCATACCATACAGTGGTACCTTGGGTTACAGACACTTCAGGTTACAGACGCTTCAGGTTACAGACTCCGCTAACCCAGAAATAGTACCTTGGGTTAAGAAATTTGCTTCAGGATGAGAACAGAAATCACGCAGCGGTGGTGCGGCAGCAGTGGGAGGCCCCATTAGCTAAAGTGGTACCTCAGGTTAAGAACAGTTTCAGGTTAAGAACGGACCTCCAGAACGAATTAATTTCTTAACCCGAGGTACCACTGTATTCTGCTTTTTATCACATCTCACGTGGTGTACTGTGTGCAGTACACAGCTGCTCAAGAAGTATATTAACAAACTGGAATGTGTCCAGAACAGGGTAACAAAGATGATGAGTTGCCAAGAGAACAAGATGAAAGGTTGAAGGGCTTGAGTACAGTTACCCCCAACAGGTAATTAATAATAATAATAATAATAATTTATTATTTGTACCCCGCCCATCTGGCTGGGTTTCCCCAGCCACTCTGGGCGGCTTCCAACAGAGATGAAAAATACACTAAAATGTCACATATTAAAAAGTTCCCTGAACAGGGCTGCCTTCAGATGTTTTCTGAATGTCAGGTAGTTGTCCATCGCCTTGACATCCGATGGGAGGGCATTCCACAGGGCGGGCGCCACCACCGAGAAGGCCCTCTGCCTGGTTCCCTGCAACTTGGCCTCTCGCAGTGAGGGAACCGCCAGAAGGCCCTCGGAGCTGGACCTCAGTGTCCGGGCAGACTGATGGGGGAGGAGACGCTCCTTCAGATATACTGAGCCAAGGCCATTTAGGGCTTTAAAGGTCAGCACCAACACTTTGAATTGTGCTCGGAAACGTACTGGGAGCCAATGTAGGTCTTTCAAGACCGGTGTTATATGGTCTCGGCGGCCGCTCCCAGTCACCAGTCTAGCTGCCGCATTCTGGATTAGTTGTAGTTTCCGGGTCACCTTCAAAGGTAGCCCCACGTAGAGCGCATTGCAGTAGTCCAAGCGGGAGATAACCAGAGCATGTACCACTCTGGCGAGACAGTCTGCAGGCAGATAGGGTCTCAGCCTACGTACCAGATGGAGCTGGTAAACAGCTGCCCTGGATACAGATTTGACCTGTGCCTCCATGGACAGCTGTGAGTCCAAAATGACTCCCAGGCTGCGCACCTGGTCCTTCAGGGGCACAGTTACCCCATTCAGGACCAGGGAATCCTCCACACCTGCCCGCCTCCTGTCCCCCAAAAACAGTACTTCTGTCTTGTCAGGATTCAACCTCAATCTGTTAGCCGCCATCCATCCTCCAACCGCTTCCAGACACTCACACAGGACCTTTACCGCCTTCACTGGTTCTGATTTAAAAGAGAGGTAGAGCTGGGTATCATCTGCATACTGATGAACACCCAGCCCAAACCTCCTAATTAAGAAGTAAGATGATAGACATATTCAAATATTCAAAGGACTGCCAAATATGTGATGGATATACTTTGTTTGCTGTTGCTTCAGAAGGTAGGACCCAAGCCAAAGTGTTCAAATTATGAGAAAAGAGGATATCGACTAAACAGAAAAACTTCCTAATGGTAAGAATTGTTTCACAGTGGAACAGGATGCACTGAAAGGTGGTGGACTCTGCTTCTTTCTAGGTTTTAAGGAAACGCTAGATGCCTCCCATTAGGGGTGTTATAGCAGTGGTTGCAAGAAGCCAAGGATAGCTGTTGGTGGTTGTGCTTTGTTAGTGCCATCCCAGTTTGGTTGTAACATACAGCTAAGTTTCATGACTTGTTGCTTCCACTTGTGCCAGGACAGGACCAAAGCATGTTGCTCGATTGTGGTAAACCATTAACTCTGGTTTATTGTGATGTGTGAATGGGGTCTGCCTGTAGTATGGAAATCCGGCAAACTGAGTTCTCCTTCCAGGCCTGTCATTGGCTTGCTATGTGACCTTGGCTAAGTTTCTTGCTTCCTCATTTGTAAAATGGGCACTAATAATATTTATCCACCTGTGCAACACACTTTCACATCCTTGAATCTATGAAAGGTGCTTCTGTATAAGAAACACAAGGCAGCATTATTAATAATTTCACATGGAGAAAAAACTTAATGACTACATGGGGCAGGTTAACGGTTTATTTCGCAAATAGGCAAAATGTTTTAGCAGAGAACAACATGGTCTTGCCTTTGTAAAGGAAGAGAAAAGGTTTAAACTGGGAAAAAATGAACAAAATAGATGGAAATCCTGTTTCTTCTTGTCTCCAGTTATTACTTTTGAATATTTATTTTACATGATTTAGTGGCCATGAAAAATTATGGACCAGCAATCAGTAGAAGTCTTTTACATTTTTCCCTAGAGGAGGAGGAGGAGGATCTGTACTGCAGACTTATTAAAAGTTCAGCTGACTGAGCGGGGCAGGAGAGTGTTTTGAGAGAGAAAAGATGAATGCTTGGATCCTAAATTGCTTCTCCTTTTACATAAAGTACATGTGTGATTTCTACAAATTCCTCACACCGTATCCTACACCTTTCTTGAGAATCCTCCAACTCCTAGGAGCAGATTTTTGTGGGGGCACAGGAAGGGGAAAGCTGTGTTTCATTAATGTGAATTTTGTTCTTTTCATAGAAAGTTAGGATCCAAGGCAGCGTGTTTGTGCATGTGCATATATCTCACTAGCCTCACATATTTATTATTTAATCATTAATTATTATTACTATTAGTTCAATATATATTCTCCCCTTCTTCCCAAAGGAGCTAATACATATATGTGCTCATGTATACATATAAATATCCTAAACACGTGACTAAAATTGTGTGGCATGCTGGCCTTTGCTAGGACCTTGAGGTTGTATTTTCACTCCTTATTGCTATAAGGTTTAGATTCTAGCAGAGGCTATGCATTATATCAGTGCTGGAAGAATTAACCGTCTTTCAAGCACCCAAATGAGAATGCACTTACTTGCATGCAGTTGGTAAGATTAACTACTCTTAAAATTATAATTTTATTTTGATGGATGGATTGTGCATGTGGAAAGAGGACATTAAAATGAATTCTCTGACTGGTCCTACACCTGCTTACTTGGAAGTGGTTCTACTGTATTAAGTAGAGTTCCAGTTAAGTGAGCTTAGGATGGAAGCTCAAATTTGTAAAGATGGAAAAAAGAATTGTACTAATAAAGTCTACACATGATACTTATAATGGTCACTGGAGTTCTGTTTGTAATGGTTCATGCAGGTATATGAAATTGGACTTTATAAGTGTCAAATATTGCATCATGGTGAATTTGAAACATTAATCTAAATGTTGGCAGAGAGAATTGCCCATGCCTGGCTTGTTAATTCGTCAGCAAAGATCATGACTTTATATGTCTACCCTATGCATTTGTTCATAAAGATTCATGATGCATTAATTGCCTTAATCTAGAGGGTGGTGCAAAATGTGTATGAACGATTTAGGCTGATCATTAATTTAGTTTCCTTCTGATTTTCTTAGAGCTTTATGTTCCTTAAATGCTGTCAGTGTTTTGGAAAGCTCACATTTGACCACTGTAAATTGGTTTATATTTCCAGCACGGCAGTTATTTAATTTCCTGTTGGAAGTCTACATATGTTGAGGCTGTTTACAATTTGGCAAGGTCCCAGAAGAGTCTATGGTATCATTACCATGCTGTGTAGTTTGTTGGAGGCTTTACTTATTAAGGGTCCTATCAGTACTGAGGACTGAATTTTATAAAGCTCTCCTACAATATAAGGGAGTCAAAGTGAGGACAATGTGTGTATTTTTTTAAAAAAACATACTTTCCCCAAGTTATGACATCATTTTTAATCTTTATTGGCTTTTCCTTCCAATTAAATGAGATGTTAATACTACATGGCCAAGATTCTAGATTTCATTTTGACAGAGCATGACAGACTCACAGACCAAATGTCTGTAGCAACTTTCAAAACATGTTGTGTATCGGTTCTCAATTCCAGCATCCTGTAATTCGCCACACTGTAGGTCTAAGACTCAGATTGTCTCACATGCTTATCTTATCAAGTAAGTTCACCTCTTTAAGAATCACTAATGTGACACTGCTGTGGGTGTGACTCTGTACAAGACTTGGGAGCTATTTTTGAAGCTCAGGTTCTCCTCTACATATTTATTGAATGCATCTAGATGCAGCCATTCTCAACCTGTGGGTCCCCAGATGTTGTTGAACTACAACTCCCATCACCCCTAGCTAGCGAGGCCAGAGCTCAGGGATGATGGGAGTTGTAGTCCAACAACATCTGGGGACCCACAGGTTGTGAACCGCTGATAGAGGCTGGCGTTATATTTCCTTTCCAGCCCTCCACATCTCTAATGTGCCTGTGTGTATATTTGTCTCCAGACAATTGGGAACCCTGAGTTTCTGCTCCTTGGAGACATTCATGAACACACAGCAGACATACTTAAGAGTCCACATTTGGTGAGGTACAATGCCTGCCACTTGCCCTCAATTTCTTCCTGGGTGGGTGGAGATCCAAAATCTTGACTTGCATGATCTGACCAAGTGAGCATCAGAATGTTCTATCCTTGTGGTACAGATGAGAACTTGGATTTGCCAGTAGCTAAGACACAACCGAAAGACAGCTTTACACAAAGGAGTGTTGATATTAATGTCAGCATTTCACTCCTCCATTGCTGGATGTGTGATTGTTACATCACATGTCTGTGTATGCTTTCTAGGCTTGGAAAATGTAAGAACAGAAACTGGTCTTATCTCTCTTCCGCTGTACTATACTTCTGTACTTTTCTCTCTCTCTCTCTCTCTCTCTCTCTCTCTCTCTCTCGGAGAAGAAGTGAAAGGACGCCATGATTGCTTTGCCTTGTATATATTGCTTAATAAATACTTAGAATGCACACACTCATGCTCCACGATCGTTTCTGCTATACTCTGCTGAGCGTGCACATATCATTTGATATGTGTTGCTGGTGCGCACCAGGACTGATTTGTGAACGTCCCAGGCTGCGCTTCATCAGGAAGACGCCCGGAGAGGTCTGTCTCATTCCGGGGTCTGTGTGTGCCCCCCAGGCGTGTTCCAACAATTAATACTTCAAATTGCATGCAGTCACTAAAACCTTTTTTAAAGTTACATCTTGTTCTGATCATATTGATATATCACCCAGCTCTAGCTATTAACTATAACAAGAATATTAATTTACCCTCCCTTTTTGCTTTGCTTTGCTTTACACAGATTGAAGTTGAGATCAGTGTAGAACACTTGGGAAAATACATTTAAATGTATTTGGGGTGAGTAAATTGATAGTATATCAGTAGCAAGATTTTAACTTTGTTTTAACAAGATTGAACTGTAACACTGAACCTAAAATAAGGAGGCAACAATTCATAGTTTACTTTGTAATTATGGATATATTTTATTTATTATTAAATTTATATTCTGCCCTTTGTCCTAGAAGAGCCCAATTGCAGACATTAAGTTATAAATAAGTAAAAACATATTTAAAACATCTTAAAAACAATTACACTACAGACTCTAGAATAAACTGTGAATTGGCACTATCTCCTCTGGAAGAAATTCTGAAAACAGCTTCCAAACAAAAATGTGCAAGACAAAAAGATGTTCTCAGCAACACTTCAAAACACAGCCTCAGGCTTGCTACATCATTTGTAGAATTTTATATGGTGATCATATGCATACTCAAACAAAATCAGTTACATTTAAAAATAAGTTGGACCTGCTTTCAAAATAATTAGTTTTAGGATCCAAGTTGGAGGCTATACAACTAAATGAAGTAAAAAAAAGAACTTCTTTTGTTTCCTGCATGTTTTGCTTCTTAGATAATAGCATCAGCTCTGTTTCTCAGCTTCCACTTCTTCCCCACAGGAGATGCAGACTTTAAGGTGTGAAGAAGAGTTAATTAAAAAACAGGATTCTGCTTTTCTTTGTAATTTTTTTTTAGCACAGAAACTCCTCTACCTGTAATGCTTACCTATATGTACTTATCTGGCTACTATCATCCAGTGTCTTTTTAAGCTTGAGAAAGGATCTTTTTAATTTCCATTTGGGGTCAGAATAATTGATGTCATTTTGACTTAAAACATTTCCAGCACTACAAAGCTTTTACGACAACTGAATGTTTCTCTTAGCAAGCGAAAAGCCAATGAGACAAACCTGCATTTCTTTTTCAGCCCTTTCTGAGATTATTACAATATTTTGATACGTCATCATTTTCAAGTGGCTGATTTGATTAATTGTTAACAAACAAACCAAAAACCTTTCTGGAATAGGAACATTTTAAAAAGAAGAAAAGGTTTGGTTGTTAGCAGAACATCATCAGCCTGGCAAAAAAGCAAACCTCTGAAGTCCTTAGGTAATTTTAAAAAAATTACCCACAGGTACAGAAAGAAATGTTAATACTGACAGTCTATCAGTTGCAGCTCCAACAACTGTGCTTAGGGAACTGGGTTTTGTCCAACAGCCCACTCTTAACTATTATTTGTCAAAAGTGGAACTTGCTTCCAAACATGCATGCAAAGGTTATAATTGCACACATGAGTACTCTTCATAACTGACATGCTATAAATGATTGCTGTGATACAGGATTTATTTTTAAGTACAAAAATAGATGTAAAGCATCTATGACAGTTTATAAACAGGAACACATGACATGATAGTTTTACCCTTGGATTTCTCCCACGATGAAGTTTCCTCATTAATTCACAAATAGCCATATATGTGTGGAATAACTGAGGTGGTGCTTGTAGTACAGTTCCAGGCACCATTAAATAATACATCCTGGCTTGGACATGGCATGGAGGCTGGCAGATTACCTTGATTTGGATATTGGCATGTATAGTGGACCACTGGATTTTAGCAGAGCACATGTTGCACTTTGCAAGATTCCAAGAACAGATCTAGAATTGATCTGTTAATTAATTTCCTTCACTTAGGTGTTGTGTTATGTCCCACAGAGATTAGCAGTGTTGCCACCATTGTTTAACACACCTGTTTGGAAACTAGTGTCATCAGTATCCTGCCAGCGTACACCTTTTTTCTTTTCTTTTTTGCTTTCTTAACACTCAATCCGTAAGTTTTTGTCCTGAACTAGTGTTTGGCATCTGGGTTTATGACCTGAATTGTACATCCAGTTACAGAGGGGAGAGATAGGAAGCTTGTTTTATTTTACTCAGTGGATGGCAAATGAATCCAGAGCTTTTTGGTCCAAGGCTATGTTCTACATACTAGACCACACCGGAGATTAATATACACTATGTTCATTATCAAAAATGTCAAACACACATATAATTGAGTTGTAACCAGAAGGTACAGCTGATTAGGTGGCTGCCTTGCTGCGATTGTTCATAGTCTTTAATTACCAGAAAGTAGTAAAGCAGAACTACAGCTACAGGTGTTTTTCTCATTTCTTTATCTTCTTTTGCATAAATATGAGTGCAGGTCATTCATAATGTGAAATTTTCCAATGGGAACCACTTATAATATACAACAGATAATGGATAACTCAGGCTGCTAGCTATCAACAAAATATGCTCTCAGCAGTTCTTTTATTACCTTGGGGATGAAAATATAAATTATTGAGGTAGGACACTTCCAATTTCCCTTTTGTTAATTCCCCCCATACATTATGTTTATTGTTTACATGTTTTAAATACTTTTCAATTGCTATCTTTGCTTTAGCATGCTTTAAAGTAATTTGAACCATGTTGGTGGTCTTGGAAAAGATCCAGAAACAGGTTTGGCTGATATTGTGTAATGTGAATACAATTAGTAGGGTGTTTTTCTTTCTACTTTCAGCAGAGAAAACTATATATAAAAAAAAAATACTTGGCAAAGTTGTCAAAACAATCATTTATTATTATTAAATTTCTATACCACCATTCATCCAAGGATCACAGGGTGATTTATAATATAAAAACACAAAAAATACCATAATAATAAACAAATAACAACAAGGCTGTAAAATTGTTGACCATCAAATTGTGGAGAAATGTTTATTCAGTTATTACTCAATTCTAGGTAAAATGGTATTAATAATTATGCTGTTTAACATATTTAAATTGCACATTTTTAAACAAATAACTTATCTGTGACTATTTGCATATTGGGACATCTGCTAAGATCTGCCAGGGAGCCTCTCATAGCTGTGCCATCTTTAGCAGGGGGAGAGCCTTTCTAGTTCTGCGACTGCATTCCCTCTGGGATACAGTTAGCACCTACTCTTTTCAGTTTTTGACAAGGGTTGAATACAGGCAGCGACCATTTTAGATGTGTCTGATATGTTCAGGACCACACATGCATGCATTGTGCTGAACCTAGAAATGACCACAAAACGTCACAATAAGGGGCGGAACAGGCTCTTTGCAAGCTTTCTCAATAGTGTTTTGAATATACTTGATGTTTCTTAAATGCATGGTGCCTTGGAATGTAATCCCTGCATAAATTGGGGGTTGCATGTACCTGCTTATGTTGAGATTTAGTTCCGGAATTTATTTATTTGTAGTTTCCCTTCCTGTTTTCTAGTACCATTGCACTATGTATGCTATATTTGTTTTAATTGCAACATGCCACTGAATTACATTTGCAATAAGCAACAGGTAAGAGGTGTGTCCAGCGGGAAGGTAAACGGCGTTTCCGTGTGCGGCTCTGGCTCTGGCTCTGGCTCTGGCCAGAGCAGCGATGTCATGCTGGCCACGTGACCCGGAAGTGTCTCCGGACAGCGCTGGCCCCTGGCCTCTTAAGTGAGATGGGCGCACAACCCCAGAGTCTGTCAAGACTGGCCCGTACCGGCAGGGGTACCTTTACCTTTACCTTTAAGAGGTGTGTCAAATATAGGGCAGTATTTTAATAACTATCCCAATGAGCGTACAATGGGACATACCCCGCTTCCCCCCATATACACACCATGCCTACTCTAAATCTGCCCCAGAGGGTTGGAGGAACCCCTAGAACAGATTTGTGGTGGGGTGGGTAGGGGAGAAGGTGAGAATGTGCTGTTGCACAAGCAGAAATTCTCAGGCTCAAAATACATGTCACATGGATGTGTGGCAAGCAGCTACATACTCCTGTTTTCTTAAATACAGACATAGCCTCCCCCCACCCACTGTTATCAAAATCTCAGTTCATGTTGAGGGGAAGGTTCATTCTCCACTGAGAAACACTCCTCTACACAATACCCAGGGATTCCTCAGTAGCTCTAAAAGAGCTACTTGGCGGACAACTCCCTACAGAGGGAAATTTGAAAAACATTCTACAGTAGTCTTCCCCAAACTGTTGCCCTTCATATGTTTTAGGCTACAGCTCCCAACAGGGATGAGGAGGGCACAAGGTTGGGGGAGGCTGTTATAGAGTGCTGTGGAGTCTGAATTTTTGGACTTTGCAGTAAAAAAAGCCTTGCACTGGACCTTCGTGATGGTGGTGGTGGAGATAAACAGATGATGGAATTGCAGCCAAAAGACAGCTCTGTCATGCTGCCAGAGAGGAAAAATTCCCAAACCTGTGAAGAGGTGGTTACTGCCAACTGAAGAAGGAAAGATTAGTTGCTACCCATGAAATATAAACTGAAATCCTTGTTAAAATTAAACTGTTTACATTATGTAGGTCAACACTAACTGATTCAGGGTTCACCCTCCCACTCTTTCTGCAGAACAAGGTTGATTTAAAAATTGGTATACAAACACTGAGAGAAACAAGAACAGACGGCAGTTTAAAATTTTTCACCAGTCGCCCCCCAGTGAATACTGGAATATGTATTTTTTTAAATGAAATTCAAATGATATCATGGTATCGGCCAAACAGTCTATGCATTCTGATCTGTGGCCTGGTTTGCACATAATACAAAGCCATGAGCTGTTCAACAAATCACAATTTATCCGTGGGTTCTCCCACAGAAGATCATACAAACCAGAGCTTGTCTCTCCAGAGTTTGTTTTCCAGGTGGTCTTGCCCAATGCCTTTATAATTCAATAAGCATTTGGGATGGAGTAGCCAAAATAATAATAATCACAGTTTTAAAAAGGGTGCTGGGTTTGTACATAATACACCAAGGTTCATGAGCAGACTACAGACCATGGTTGCAGTTTGTGTTTTGTTGGAAGTAAACGTACCACAGTGGCAATACTTAGGAAGGTTCACTCATAGTACCAAACTATGGTTTAACCATAGAATCCTAGAATTGTAGAGCTGCCATCTGGTCTAACCTCCTGCAATGCAAGAATCTCAAGTAAAGCATACATGACAGATCAAATCATGAATTAGTGTTATATGTGAAACAGGCCAATGACTTTACAAAAATTCAGCAATGTATCCTGTGACTATGAATATATTCAGATCTTAAACAACACCTTTAGCTACCCTTGTAATGCATTTTCCCACTTCCTCAGACACCATGTTCATAAGGCCCTCACTTTCATGTCTATGGTCACCTGCTAATGTCAGCACTGGTTAAGTTCTATATTTTTGTCTCATCACATAAGTAAATGTTCATTCACATGCAAGCCCTGTTCTGTTGATGAATGTTTTCTGCCACGCTGTATGCATAAAGGGCATTTGCTAGGCAGTGCACCTCTGACAGCCAGACCTCCATCTTCATCTCTATAGACAAGCACTAGGTGGGTCAAATAATGGATAGTCTCTTGTACAGCATTGATTAATACAGGATAACTTCTAACTTCTCTTCCTGGACACAGGACACTACATCCTGGTCTTCAGGGAATCGAAGCGGTACATGCTCTTAAGCAGTACATGATCAGAACAATGTAATTGCATAGATGTTTTCTCAAAAGTAAGCCCCACTGAATTCAGTGGTGAGTGTAGCAGAAATGTGCCAAAACTGTACATACCAATGCTCAAAATGGCTTATATAGTACAAGAACTACACAGCTTTTATGGGCATTTAAAATATCATTATGTTGATATTAGCACAGTCATGTTTATTTGCCTTGAAATAAATGGTTAATTTCAAAGTGATTAAAACTCTGCACTTAGAGCACCCTTTCAGCTTGCAGCAAACTGAATGTTATGCATCACAAAGAGAGTTAACAATGATAAGTCTTCCCACAGGGCGATTGGCCTGGTTTGGCAGAAACAGCAGGGCGCTAATAGAGCTTTTCTGCTTCACTCTAAACAGGCTAGTCAAGCATCTTAACTTCCCACCAAGCTCTGTTACCTTTTGTACTTTTAATTCCAGCTTTCTATAATGCTGTCTTCTGTCAGAATAGGGGGGAAAGGGACTTGGAAAACATTCAGTTTCTATGCAACAGCATTTATACTGCTTCCCTTTGCTGTTTTCTCTTTCTTTCAAAACTTGGGCTGGTGCGTTTCAGAAGGCATTAACTAATGTATATAATACAATGAAAGTGAATTTTCAAACATTCATAGGCAGCTGAGATTTAAAATATTCTTGTTGCATGCTAAGAAAATAAATCCAAGTCAAATGCTGGCACCTACAGTGGCAATACACATATGTAGAGTCATGAAGCTGTGTAATATATTGCCTTAACATTAGTGCTGGTGCCTCTGCCTGTGATGGCATCATAATGCCATTGTACTGATACAGTTAATTATTGATGTTTTCCTTCACTGGTCCCAATGTGCTGAGGCAGCTAATCTCCAGGGGCTATACACAGACTCTTAGATAAATGCAGTGGGTGGTTTGAAGATCACATGAAAATGTGTGCTGCTAAATAATGTGTGTGTTTGATGGTGCAAATTATTTGTTTTTCAAATGAAAGCATTGTGCTGCATGTTGGGTTTTTTTAAAAAAGAAAATGAATGCTGGACACAATAGGAAGTGAATACTTGAAATCAGAAATATTTGAAGACTTGCCTTTTTCAAAGTTTTCCTCTTTGAAGGAGAGCTGAATTGGTGGCTTTGGTTTCTACTGTTTGGCTCCGCTATATCTTGGTAATCTTGGACTGGTGCTTTGTTTTATTAGTTGCTGACTTTTATTATTTTATCTATGACTATTTTGAAATGACTTTTTGTGTTTCATTGGAATACTTTAAAAAAAATTACTGTTATATGTTTGTTTAACTTTATATTATTGTTCACAGTCTTGTGAAAAATCTCTAAAATGCAGACACATTCATGACTGGAACATCAGGTTTCCTTGAAGGCCCATGATAAAAGGGATCCATAACATCAAACAGAGTGTTGTGCTTCGAACATTTGTGTAACTCTTGACCCATCACAGATACCCTTCTGTAGATTAAAAAAGGGTATCTGAACTGACAGAAACAAATCTGGCTTGTTCCAACTCTGCTGTGAGCCCTCATTTGGAGCCTTTTGGAAAAAAACCTTACAGATGGAAGCCCTGTATTAGAATTGAAAGTTGTTAGCTAAGACATTATTTAGTGGGGGAAGGGAAGAGAGAGTATTTGTTTCTGAAGAACTTAGAGTACCTGTTGATCTACAAACCCTGTTTGAAAGGACCAGCTGAAGCAGAAAGCCCCAGAGGGTTAAGTGGAGGCAGGTATTCTGTAGACATGATAAGCTATCTGCTGATCAGGGAGTCTCCTGTTTCTACTTTGGAATGAAATAGTGTGGAGGGGGGGAGTTCTATCCCCCCCCTCCATCATTGTGTCCAAAATCTTTTAAAAAATCTTATTGGGTTTCTCAGAGACCTCTGGTAGCACTTTGAGCAGCAGCAAAACACAATAACACAAAACACAAAAATTGTGCATGTAGGAGTTAAAAGTAAGTTGTGGAGAGGAGGGTGGTTGGACTTGCTAAGGCCTCTTGTGTAGTGGAAATCTATATATATAAAGCAGATAATCCAAAAAGGAGATACAGAGCGCACTTGGAACCATTCATTGTTGTTGTTTGCTCTGCTTTCATTCAGTTTGACTCACTACTTCTCAGTTGTATTAAGCATGACCCAAACTAAAGGGACGAAATGAAATTAAACTTTTATTACTTGAAGGAGAATCTTTTCTTTTTTATTCTTAAGATGCCATTAAGCCAGCTTGCAATAGATGTTAAAACATTGTAAAGAAGGAAAGCATTTCCTCTGTCCTGGGGCAGCAGATTGATTCCGGCAACAAAGCACCAAGGCTTTTCTTATGCTTCTTTTCTTATGCTTCTCTTACTGGTTGTGTATCAAATGCTACAGGCCCCCTGCTGGCTCCATGTGTCACTTTTGTTCATGCCTCTGAAAAGACCACAACTACTGTTGAGTTCTTCATCTGTTGTAGCTCTGACTCCTTGAGGCAGCTCTGGTGTATGTTTTTCCCCCCTTTCTTTTTAAATACTCTTTATGATAAAGAATATTGTGTACCTTTAGGAATCACCAGTTAACTTGGCTGCCTGCTGCTAACTGATAGTTCCCAAGTCTTGGTGCAGGGAAATGTCAAAAAAGTTGGATGACACCAAAATGTCGCAAATGTGGCATTGTGCAGTGTCAATTAAAATTGAAGTGTTGGAAGGCATGAAGTATTCTGTGCCATTTGATGATTAGCTGTTCGTCCCCAGTGGGACAAACAGGGATCAAAATGCCAAGTTTTCAGGAGTGAGATGGATGGCTGAAACACACAAGGCTGCCTTGGTGACTGCCTCCTTATTGTAGCATGTGCTTCCTAAGTGGATCTGATATGGGTTTTTTCTGGGGGCTTATATTTCCTGCTTGATCTGAGCTACTTGAATGTTGCTGTGGGTTGATGTTAAGTTATTTGGGGTTTTTTTGTCATAGTTTGCCTTTCTATCATAGTTTTTATTCCATAGGCCAGGATTGGGCAGCCTATGACCTTCTAGGAGTTGCTGAACTACAACTCCTATCAGCCCCAGCAAGTATAGCCAATGGGATGATGGGAGTTGTAGTTCAGCAACATCTGGCGGGTCAAAGGTTCCCCACTGTGTCATAGGTAATTTATGTAGCCTACCTTGAGAACTCTCTGAAGTATATAAGGCAGGGCTGGAAAATCTAAAACAAATAAAGTTGATTAATGTTATAGAACTGTAGTGGGTGCTACACAGTTCATCAGTCAGTTTATGTAATCTTTACATTGTTATCTACATCTTGTTTAGCCTGGGAAAAAGTTTTGTTGCTCAAATGTTTTATCTACTCTTTTGCCGCCATAAACCAAAGTAGTACCGGTAACTCATCTCTCATGCTTTGGGATCCAGCTGGCAAACTAGTTCACCTGAAATGAAGTTTGTTTGTGTTAGATACTGTTATACATTTTTACTATACATAGTTGCCCTGGGGAATTGTGTAAGCCTTCACTGGTCACCCTTTGCAATCCTATTACAGTACTTCTACAGTACTTGCCTTCCAGACGGCTCTACCTGTCTAGATCACATAACTATGCTCAAATCTGCTGAATTTTGAAAGCATTTCTATATTACAAATGAAGCATTGTACATGCTTTCTAGAATATGTGAAAGAATGTTTGCGTATGGATATTTTAAACTTAATATTTCAAAAATTCTTTGACAGCCATTCGACTGTGGAAATTATTTGTCCACTTCTTGGCTATGCGGTCCTTATTTATATGACACACACAAGTGTGCCCATTCCTATGTAGAATGTAGGAGAGCTTAGTAAGCTAGTAATACCCATGCCTGCTGAAGTAAATATGTTTTTGAAAATAAGCAAACTGGTTTTATCTATTGCAGTGTTCCTTTAAAAATCAGCAGAGTCTTGGACATTAAGCAGCCTTTGCGTCTATAGGTTAAATAATGGTCTCGGAAGTCCAAATAACAATTATGATAAGGGCAGGGCTTTAACCTAGATACCTGTTCAATATGGGTGCAGTAACTTTAGGCACACATTTTGAGGAAAGTAATATTTCTATTTCTTTTTCCCCTCTTACTGGGTTTGGAGAGGGGGGTGGCAGAGAGGAAGTTCAAAGCTTAAAGTGGGCACTGTGTTAATGGCTTTATGACTGTGTCCCCAGACACAGTAGCTAATTGATAGCTGGCTGAGCTGGCAAACTTCGTTAGTGTCATTAGCACTTCTTTAAACAGAGAAGTTAATTGTGCTGGGGATGAATCTGCTTCTGTTCTGTGTAGTAATAGTGAGGTTTCTACACAGGAGTGAACTGAAAAGGAATGAAAGAAATCTGTGAACGCTTCACTTATCCAGATATATTTTGAAGGTTTTTTGCCCCATGCTTTTGATAGCTTTCAGACATTATATATATATTTTTTCTGATGGCAGACTGCCTCAGTGACATTCTCTTTTATCAGGAGACATCTTTTAATTATCACAGCAGTATTGGGTTGGATCCAAGGTATTCTTCGGCATGCAGAAAGTGTCTTCCACTCAACTCATGCCAACTTGTTGTGGGAGGAAAAATGAAACAAAATCCAAATATGACCTTCCACTGGCTCAAGAGCTTGTGCAACCTCTTGTAAAAGTATCATTAATAGAACTGCTATAGAGCCCATGTATTATGATGCTTGTCAAATGGTTATTTGCATCCATTTCCTTTCTGCACTTAGTTCCATGGCTCCAGCATATTGTGTTTTCATACATTCCAGATTAACAACAGAGTACTCTTGAGCATAGTATCCATATTCCAAATGACTATTCCAACACAAGCCTAAACAAGATCTATGCAAAAAAATAGCTTTCTTAATTTCAGGTACAGTGACAATTTTTTTAAAAAGGAATAGTGCTCCTGCACTTCTTGCTAGGTAGATCAGGGTATTTGGCAGATACATTTCTTATTCCAGCACCACAAACTGAACAGTAGGCTAAAATGTTTGTGGGGTTATGTTCCAGGGGTTCATGTGCAAAGGCAAAAATCACACAAAGCTAGGAAGACCCCAGAATTGCCCACTCCCAACCTTAGCAGGCTCTGGGAAGGTTGTACGAGGCCTCTGGAAGCCAGTGGCTCCTGAGAGATCCACCCACAGCATTCCCGAGGTCTACCTTGCTTACTAGGCTCTGGGAAGGTCACATGAAATCTCATGGGGTCTTCATGAGCTCTTGCAAGATCTCGGATGGCCTCTTCCGGCTGTTTCTTGCTGTTCTCCATTTCTTTATTTTCCTGCCACCTGTGCAAAGCTGCAATCACATAAGTAAATCATGTTGTGGGTTTACTGTTTTTAACACATATGATACAAGAGCCCTGTCCTCTGAAACACCCCCTCCCCCAGATTTCAGAGGGCATCTCTATGTAAGCACTTTTAGTAGTGTGGCGCTGTGGTCTAAACCACTGAGCCTAGGGCTTGCCGATCGGAAGGTCGGCGGTTCGATTTCCCACGATGGGGTGAGCTCCCATTGCTCAGTCCCAGATCCTGCCCACCTAGCAGTTCAAAAGCATGTCAAAGTACAAGTAGATAAATAGGTACCGCTCCGGCGGGAAGGTAAACGGCATTTCCGTGCGCTGCTCTGGTTTGCCAGAAGCGGCTTAGTTATGCTGGACACATGACCTGGAAGCTGTACGCCGGCTCCCTTGGCCAATAAAGCGAGATGAGCGCCGCAACCCCAGAGTTGTCCACGACTGGACCTTACGGTCAGGGATACCTTTACCTTTAGGGGACCATCATGGATGGATTGATGGATATTGTTCTGCTTCTGAACATTTCTGATATATTGGAGTGGGCAGAGTTTATTATTGTCTTCCCCCATATCTCACTTGACCACTTCAGTATGCAAAACCAGAACTTTTACAAGCAGCACATAATGTTTGTTCTGCACCTCTAAGGAGAAGTGGAATTCTCTGCCCATTGACATTAGGCCGGTGCTGTACTGTTTTTGACACCTGCAAAAAAACTTTTTTGTTTAGGCAAGCCTACCCAGATATGTAAATATGCTGTGAATGTAACTTTATTTTATAATGTGTATTTTTAATTGCTGATTTTATTTATATTTTAATGTTTAGGTCATTTTTTTTTTACAATATCAGTAATTTTAATGTATATTTTATGTAAACTTCTTAGAGGTTTTTATGATTAATGCAAATTCTGTTAAATAAATAGTCTGGCTCCGAATGGAAATAGTTTCCTGCTATTGTACATTGTGAGATGAGATGGTATCTTGAGTTAGAGACTTTTAAGCATTAGGTTTATGGGGAAATATTCTATAGAAGCACTTCTTTTGCTTTGGCAATCTATTTTTATTTGCATGTGTTTAGAATGAAAATCATTTCATTAAAAAGCAATTTGTATATTCTGGAAAAGTTTTTTGTTTTTTTAAAAAATCATCACCACCACCATCATTATTAAAAATTGAAGATGCAGTCTATAGGACCCGAAGTTACGTTCTCAGCAAATTTCATGGTGTTTGGCTGGCTGTGTTCTGAGATTATGAGAACTTGAATTCCTTTACATTCACAACCATATTAAATTCTCCTCTGGGAATTAATTATTCAGTATAACTGTCATACAAATTAAGAATAGATTTCTTCCCACATCATAAATATGTTTTTGCAGTTTCAACTTTTCCCAAATGGGAAAATGCCATCTTAGTGTGTATCCAACACAGTAGTGTTGTAACAAACACTGATTGTGCATGCCCATTACAAATACTGATTGCACATGCAAGTACTTTCAGCTTTGAAATAAAACATCTCTATTGTAAAAAAAGTTGATTGTAGTAATGGATATACATGATGAGATGGTTAGTTGGTAAGTAGTTATGTTTTGATTTAAAACGCTTTTTTTTCCAAAGAAGTTGCAATCTGTGCATATGTTGGCACATTCACTAGTGTGTTTCAGCCTACTAAATTTGCCACACATGGATTGAACCAAGCACAAAATAGTTGTGAGAGACATTGCTTTTGTAAAATAAAAAGTGCAATACCATCCTTTTATTTCAGTCTTTTCTACTGCCTTGCATGAGAGCGATTTCTAAGTATTACCATATGTCCGCGTTGGTCTTCAGAGCTGCATAATAATTTCCGTGCTTTGCTCCCTAATTCATGGGAGAAGAAGGCATGCCTGAGCAGTTCACTGAATGTTATATATTGAGGTGGCTAACCTGTAACCTTCCAGCCACAGCCAACATGGACTTTTTAAGGGCTGCATTATATATGCTGTCATACATATGTGCCCTCAGACTATTGCTGTGATGTTTCCCTTGTTATAAGCCAGGGGTGGGGAAACCTAAGGCCCAGTTGCCAAATGGAACCCTCTAACTGGCCCGTGAGACTCTGCCCAGCCTGCTTTGCAGCCTCCCGGGAAAAGGGAGTCGTCCTCATGTCCTTCTTGTGACTTCCCATAGGCTGTCTACTGTGGATAACATGATGCTTGGTGAGTTAGGCCTCTGGCCTGATCCAGTAGGGCTCCTCTTAAGACTATGCTGCCTCAGTGTGATTTAGTGATAGTGCAGAATATCACAGTGTTGCTCCTGGTGGATATCTGGAAGGGAGTACACTATGTAAGTGCTCCAGTGAGTGCACTGGCCTTCCTGTTATGTTCTAGGTACAATTCAAGATGCTTGTTTTGATTTGCAGACTCCTAAATGGCACAGCTCATTTACCTGGCTCCACAGTTTTTGTTCTCAGTCATTGCCTGTCCCATGTATAATATCCGTATGATAAGCTAGACAACAACAAGTGGTTGCTTCCTTGCTCTATGATAATGATGAAGCACAGGGCTATCAAATGGCTACACTCTGCCTCCACTATTGTAGGTTGTATGCTTCTGAATACCAGTTGCCAGGAAATGCAAGACTTCTCTTGAGCACAGTAGATGGGCCTTTAGCCTGATCCAGAAAGAATCTTCTTTTTTTATATATATATATAATATTTATTAATAGTTTTTTTTTTTAAATTATAACATAATAAATAAAACATACAAAAAACATTACATTTCATAACATATTTTCTTATCCTTTTTGGACTTCCTCACATCTCCCTCTCCTACGTTCCAAAATATAAAAATTAATTCAGCAATTTATCACCTTGTCCCCACCTTATCTAATTTTCCAATGTTATATCTTAAATTTTAGATGTATTCCTTTGACTTTTTAAAACTTTTTAGTTTAGCCTAATCATTATCTAAAAATTGATTTTTTCCTAAATTTAGCTTATCTTCATAGTTCAGTTTATCTAATTCAATGGTGCCAAGTTGTTTGTGATCAAGCATCCTCCTTAACATTCATACAGTTTACAATATTTTTGCAAATAGTCCTTAAATTTCTTCCAGTCTTCTTCCACCGTCTCCTCTCCCAGGTCTCGAATTCTGCCAGTCATCTCAGCCAGTTCCATATAGTCTATCAGTTGCATCTGCCATTCTTCCAGTGTGGGTAGATCTTGGGTTTTCCAATGCTTCGCAACGAGTATCCTTGCTGCTATTGTTGCATACATAAAAAATGTTCGGTCATTCCTTAGCACCCTCTGGTCAATGATGCCCAAAAGGAAGGCCTCTGGTTTCTTAGGGAAGGTATACTTAAATACCTTTTTCAGCTCATTGTATATCATTTCCCAGAAGGCCTTAACCCTAGGGCAAGTCCACCAGAGGTGAAAGAACGTTCCTTCACTTTCCCTGCATTTCCAACACTTATTATCAGACAAGTGGTATATTTTTGCAAGTTTGACTGGGGTCATGTACCATCTATATATCATTTTCATTACATTTTCTTTCAAAGCATTACATGCAGTGAAATTCAGCCCAATGGTCCATACTCTTTCTCTGAATGTTTTCCAAAATCTGTCTGAACACTTTTTGGAGACTTTGATAGGCTTTAATTGCCAGAGATAAGTAAGGATTATTTCAATAACCTGTAATTGTTTTATATTGGGATTCGGTTCATATATGGTTACTACCTACTTTGATGAATAGGTTGAGATGGAACAATTTATGAAATAAGAAACATGCACAACTTCAGTCGGTGACTCCCGAGGATTCTTTCCATGAAGAATGATGGAGTCACATAATAAATTGAGGGATGAGTAACTTGTATGACCAGCTGTGATAACATGGTGGTATTATTTTGTATTTGTTTTGACTGTGTCCACAGAGAAGAAGTGATCTTCATTAAGAACCTGATATCAGGTCTTTGCACAATGAGGGGCACACTAGGCATTACATTGAAGCCATGTGTAATGAAGGCCTCGTGGCCCTTTCTCACTTGCAAAGTGCTCTCAGGTCCCACAATGCTGTGTGTTGGGAAAGACACAGTAAGAGAATAAATCACTTGCTGCCTTGGTCTGTTGCTTTTCCCATTAATTAAAAAAATGATGAACAACTCATCATTTTTTTAACGTGTATTAATAGAGATGAGAGTAAGAGTTCCTTTCAGTAATGCTTTCAAAATATGCGACCTTCCCTCCCTCCCAGTGCGAGATCATATAGAAGAAATAGTAATTGGTTCAGTCTATGATCAGGTTTCAAGAAAAAAGGAAAAGAAAATATTGTTTCAAGCTGCTTTGAATGCTCTCATATTCAAATGTGAAATGGGCTGGAGGTACATGATATGACATGGCAATTTAAGGTCTTGCTTTAAAGGACATGTGCTTTTTATTCTCTAAGCGACCTCTTTCTTACTTTACTGTAGGGAAAAAGGAATGGGAAGTTAACAACCTTGTCACAAGTCCCTAGGGGGCTATGGGGTTCTACTGATGGTCTCAGTGCCCCCACAGGAATGGGGAAGTTAGCAACCCTGTGTGCTGCAGGACTACACTGATGTCTCCTCAGCGCCCTCATGTTACAAATAAAAACTGGGAAGTTACCAACCTAGTCTGCTTCAGAGCTCCACAGATGTTTTCTCAGTGCCCTCAAATGTTAAATTGCTGGCATTTACAAGATCTGACAGAGAAATTCTTCACGTCTGGACTAAATTTCTAACTATACTTGAGTGGGTGGGCAGATTGCTGAAATTCTTACTATATGGAACAAAAAGCACTATTCAGAGTCTCTTAGATTTCCTGCTTGGAGTGACTGAAGAACTAAAAATATGTAAAAATAATGGATTGCGAGATGAGACTGTGGCTTCCAAAAACCCGAACTTTTCAAAGTACCTAAAACATCTACACAGTTTAGTTCAAATCATTACTGCTTTCCTTTCAGATGAGTTTGTAAGGTGCCATGAAGGAAACTCCTGTCTATTTAATTAAATAAATACAGAACACTTTATTAAAAGGAAGTGTAGCCTCAAGCTGGTAGACATTTTCTCTTGTCACTCTAACTTAGCACAGTAAAACATTTTTCTTTCTCATCAAATAGCTGTATGTGTTTTACCTGACCTGTTTTAACATGGCTGGTTTTACTTAGGACTGAAAAGGAACAAATGCTTTTCATCAACTGATGCCATTTGCAGGCATGAAAATTGGGTTGCTGAGGAGAGGGAAAAAACCAAGAAATAAAAGGGTTTCTAAAACAGAGTTCTGGAATGATGTTTAAAACTCTGGAACAATGCTTTAAGGAGTTATTTGAAGGAGTTTTGCATTGTTTACTTTCTGAAAGTTAACTGATTTTCTTTCTTTTTAAAGTAAGTAATACAAAACACTTGAAATAATTGCACAGAGATATTGTTTTAGTTTTATGTCCGCACTAAACATTTAAACTGTCCTCACTACTTCAAGCACTGAACAAAGAAGCTATAAAAAATGTTCTCAGGTCCTAGCTGGTTATACTTCCATCTTAAATAGAAGGAAGCCAGGATAAATGCTGGATACTGGATTTGGACCATATTCTATATGTTCCTTCTGCAAATGTCACAAAATTGTGTCAAGTATTGATTTGCAGCTCTTGCTTATGGAATCTGTCAGAAATATTCTGTCTTTATTTGTGGGCCTCTTTCAATCACTGACTTTTTTGAAGTGAATTTCTCTTAACCAGCTGCAAAGCAGTGTTTTAATACCTACTGTTAGTTTCCTGATAATCCATGATATGTCTGAAGCCCCCTCCTTCTTCAAGATGGGAGCAGTATGGAGAATTGTGTCCCAGATCTCAGGTGTCATGCTCCTGCCAAATTTACATACTGAATATTTGGATTGACGTGCTTTTGGCAGCTATTTGCATGAGGAGGAAGGCTCCCTCTATCAAGAATGAGATTACTTTGATAGGTGGGTCAGTGTTCCCCTACCCTCCTACCAACAATCACAATCCATTCAAATACACAGCAACCCAAATTGCTTGGATTGTGTCATGTCTAGTTTGGCCTCAGACAACTTGTGTTGGTTTTGAAAGTCAATGAAGGCTTTATTGTCATGCTTCTTGCTGACCTTGGAAGCCCAGGGTCACAGTGAGGAAGGTCTTCAGTGAAGGTATTTTTGTTAGGGCATGGTGTAGAGGTTTCTCTTCAGGTGTCCTTATTCAGTGTGTGTACGTCAGTCATGGAGTAGCCCAGGTTTAACACAGTAGGAGTAGGGCCATCAGTCCAACCCTCACACCTTCAATTGTGTATCTTCTCATTGGACTAGGTGGTTCACAACTTAATTTCCTTTACAGGAGTGTTTCATTTTGTTTTTAAGGTGGGCGTGTGATCCACTGTTAGGGCTGGGAACAAGCTGAAATTATTTATTACAATTTATATTTGAATAATGAATTGTTTTGCACTACTAGTCACATGCCAGGTAGATTCTATTATACACTGTTACTGGAGGAAAGGTTTACTTTAGTGACTATTTCGTGCTCTTCTTATAACCAAGCACACACAAGTTCTAATTTCCTTTTGTATAATCATAGAGTACACTGTTTCAGGGCTATCTTTCCTAAAAATTCCTGCTGTCAAAATGTTTATGATGGAAATACTCTAAGTCAACTGTTTGCATAGTTTCATACTTCAAGGGTCACAGCTTTCTATGTATAGTGCACACACAACAATACCTTGCTGCTCTTAAAAACTTTTCTCCCTTTTTAGATAGTGTCCTGAAAAAACAAAAGGATGCTCTGATTATGTTGCAGTAAAAATAAACATAGTGCAGTTTTAATTGTTTGAGTTGATGAATTTGTCTACAACAAAAAGAAAAGGCAAAGGCAATGCAGACTTGGCTGTTTATGGCATAGTCTCACAAGAAGCTGGACTGGTCCAGTAAAAGGCTTGTTATCCTTACTAGAATTTATGATAATAGCAGGAAGGCTGTTAGGATCAGTGCTAATTTAACACTGGGATGTCATAAGAGATTAAGAGTAGACTATGGTATCATGTATTTATTCAATCTGCCTCCCTCTTCTGCCCAGCTTCATTTTTCTAGCTGTTCTTAAATCCTGTTATGCATTACATCAGTATCTGTATTAACTCAACTGGAGTTTGCAGTCTGTTAGAAAATCCTGCTGGAGTTGTTGTTGCTTTTGTTTTAAATCAACCATTAAATGTCACTAAGGGTTAATTTCTGATATCCCAAATTCTCATACTTGAAAGCCAGAAAGAAGGGTAACAATTCATACTTTTTCCTATTGTGGCAGCCTGTCACTTAGTTTGAGCATTGGGGAAATCATATCTCAGCTTTATAAACTAATATATGTATGAGCCTTCTGCTTACACATATAGCACTTCCCTCCTTCCTTTCTAATAATGCCTTAATTAAACCCAGCAGTTACCATAGATTCCTATTCCATCCAACCAGGAAACTGGCTTGTTCCAAACCTGGTTACCATAATCGCTAGGTCAAAATGGCAAACTATGGTTGATTGACTACTTCCTGGCTTATTGCAGCATGCTGAAATGGATGGAAAGAAGGGGCAGCATGAAAATAGGGTATGTTAACATTGTTCAAACTAAGCCAATGTTTCTCGCAGGACAACAAAGCAATCACTTAGGTTTGCTGGGCTTTGTTTGAATTTCTTCCCGCCTCTCTCTGTTTTATTCAATAGTCATTTTAAAGTTGGAGCCAAATCAGTCACTTTACTTCAAAGTATCTCAGTTTGGTGGAACTGAGTTTGCAAGCAACATTTCTGTAAATGTAAGTTAATTAACTTCTGTTGTGGCAAAATTATTTACATCAAATTTTACATCTTACATCAAATGAACTGTCAAAATCATTAATGGTTATGTTAAGCAGGTTGCTACTTGGTTCATGTTAGTATTCCATATCATATCATGTCATGGCCCATCCCTGATAAGGAAAAAGCACACATCTGTTAGTTTACTCTTTATCAGCAAGAAAAACACTTCAGCAGGTTCCACGGTGCTCCAGATGCACACACACACTTTTAGCCTCTAGCGGTCCACAGGTCTTAGCTGTAGGGAGCTGTTGCAGCAACAGAGGGCCCCTGCCCTATTTTGGCTTATATACCCTCCTCTGTCGAGTTGCCTGCTTACAACCTGAGACTACTCCTGTATGGAAGTCTTCACTGCTCTTCCCTTTTCAAGCCGCTCCTGGTTCTAGGAGACAGTGGGGGATATACTGGCCCGTTCCTCACATGACCCATCCCTTCTCCCTCTAACACATCCTGTGTACTTTCCTCCTGCCTTGACTCTCCCTCCTCCCCCTGACTCCTGCTTTTTGGGTGGCATCACACTCCATAAATTATTTGTGCCTTCTCCTGGGTCACTCTCCTGGTCCCCAGCCTCTACCACACACGCTTCAGAGCTCTGCCAGTCCCTGACATTTCTGAATATGCTGTGAGCATTTTGCAGTGTGTGGTGTAAATTTCTCAAGTGCCTATATTAACATAAAATAAATTCAGTTCTTGTTTATTATTATGAAATTGCTGTCCCCCATAAATTTTTAAAGTAAAATATTTAGTGAAGAGAATCCTGATTTACATATCTTGTAAATATTGCACATCCTGGGCTAACTTGATTGTATGCAAAGGATAACAACTCTAAAGCAAGAGTGTGAATACCGTATTTTTCGCCCCATAGGACGCACCTAGTTTTTTGGGGGGGAAATAAAGAAAAAAAATTTATTCCCCCCCCAGGCACGGGGCTGGCATGGGGGAAGCCCGAGCTTCCCCCGACCCCAGCCCCCAGAACAGCCTGCTATCTGCAAGCCTAGCGAGCCGCGCCAGTCTCCCCAGGCTTGTGGAGAGCTGCGTGAAGCCCGGGCGCGCTCTTCAGCGCGCCCCAGGCTTCAGAATGCAGGCAGCTCTCCGGGAAGCCCTGGAGCGCAGACAGCTCTGCGCAACCCTCGGGAGCCTGGTATGGCTTTGCGCCGGGCTCTGGAGGGTTGCGCGGAGCTGCGCCAAGCCCGGGAGCGCATGCAGCTCCGCGCAACCCTCAGGAGCCCGGTGCGAACTTCATTGTATGCAACTTGATTGTATACAATCGCACTGGGCTCCGGAGGGTTGTGCGGAGCTGCGCCAAGCCCTGGAGCGCAGGCAGCTCCGCGCAACCCTCCAGAGCCCAGCGCGAAGTCGCGCCGGTATCCCGAGGGTTGCGCAGAGCTTCCTGAAGCCTGGAGAGCGAGAGGGATCGGTGCGCACCGACTCCTCTCGCTCTCCAGGCTTCAGCGAAAGCCTGTATTTGCCCCATAGGACACACACACATTTCCCCTTCATTTTTGGAGGGGGAAAAATGCGTCCTATAGGGCGAAAATACGGTACATGAAAATCCAGCCTGCTTTTCCACATCTCTTGTTCATTAAGGTAGATGGAATCCCTAGAAGACTTTCCCCAAACAAGTATAGAGTATTTTAAGGGAATGTATAGAATTGGTTTTGTCATCCTCTCTTGAATCAAGTTTCCAGGTTTCAATTGAATTCCCCTTGGGAGCAACATTTCTTTGTTGCTTTTTCCATTTGTAAATTATTTGCATAATTTTCTTAGCTATCTATCATTTTCCTCTTTCCCGCCAAACTTTTTTTAAAAAAGAAACAAACATTTGGACGGCGCAGCTTAGCACAGCTAAAACTGAAAATAAAGGTATTCTGGCATTTCATGTTTTAAGAGGCCCTTTAAAAGTTTTCAACTGTTTTAAAGCAAAACTTATCAGGTCCTGGCAATATAGCTCTATTTGTGACTTCTACTTTGTATTATTGTTATTATTATTATTATTATTATTATTATTATTATTAGCAGGAACCAGAGGCAGATTAAGAGCACATGTACACACTGTATGATGAAGAGCATTCAGTGCAGAATGGAGGCACCTTTTTGGAACCCTGTACAAATGATATCATTGCCATGTCATCCGCATCCTATATTATTTCTCAATCTAAAGTGCATTCTGCTGGAATGGTTATAATTCTTTTTGTGACGAGAATGCACTTCTCAAGCGCTTCCTGCATGCATATGTACACCGAGAGCACTTTCTCAGGTCACTTTCTATTGGGGCAGACCTGCTGACATTGCAGGACTGTGTCATTCCCCCTCACCATATTTAACTTGCCAATGAATGAAATAGGCGAAATAGGAAGCAGTATAGAACCTGCGGGTGGCGCTGTGGGTAAAACCTCAGCGCCTAGGACTTGCCAATCGCATGGTCAGCGGTTCGAATCCCTGTGGCGGGGTGCGCTCCCGTCATTCGGTCCCAGCGCCTGCCTACCTAGCAGTTCGAAAGCACCTCCGGGTGCAAGTAGATAAATAGGGACCGCTTACCAGCGGGAAGGTAAATGGCGTTCCGTGTGCTGCGCTGGCTCGCTAGATGCAGCTTGTCACGCTGGCCACGTAACCCGGAAGTGTCTGCAGACAGCGCTGGCCCCCGGCCTATAGAGTGAGATGAGCGCACAACCCTAGAATCTGGCAAGACTGGCCCGTACGGGCAGGGTATACCTTTACCTTTTATAGTAACTTAGCTGCTTCTGTATACTGATATGTATCCTCTTCATATCAGTATATCAACACACTAGTTTCCAGCCCCTCTCTTTTTGAAAGACTGCAAAATATAGATATGTATAGATATATATGTATACTGTATTTTTCCGTGTATAAGATGCCCCCATGTATAAGACGCCCCCTATTTTGGGGTACTCAAAATTAAGGAAACACCCCTCACCACTACCCATGTATAACATTAAACCTGTTTGTTTGTTAACTGGGTGTTAACTGGCTTGACCTTCCCTAATCAAGAAGTATGCCCAGGTAGTTTAAATGCTTTCTTTTTATTGTGTTTTAAAAGATGTGACCAATGTAACTGTTTTGCAATCTCAGTAATTTATTTATAACCCAGCCCAACCAAGGCCATTGTCCAACCATGTTTCTTCATAGATGGAATGTGGGTCACGACCAGAAAGGCCTTTCCCATGTCAGTTAAGAGGTGCATAAGAGCCAGCAGTCTGACTAGTCATAAATATTCCATGCTCACTGTTTGGTTCAGCCTAGACTGATCCAGAAAGTTAATATTAAATATTTATTGCACAGCAATACCTTTGTAATAGCAAATCCAATTGAAGATGCTTTCTGAACTTGCTTCATCACAACAGTACTTTCATTTTTAGTAACCTGGGCCTCGGCACGTGATTTTTAATCAGACATTCATTTCATGTTGTGGGTTTTGTTTGTTTGTGTTATGCAGTGCTCGTTGAAACTAGTACCTCAAATGCAGGAGAATTTGAATGAGACTTGGGGTTCTGCAAGCTATTGGTTTCCACCATTGTTCTTTAATATGAAACAATGGGGGAATTTTCTTCAATGACAAGAATAAATCAGAAGGATGAATGGAAGGTAGAAGAATGTCATTGTGCGTTTGATTCTGCTCTCAGCAGCGCAGGTGTAGAGTTCTTTTCTTTCTTTCTCTTGTAAGAGCAGATCCACAATGTCTTGTCCTTGTAATTGATTTTACAAGATGCTCAATGATTTATGGCACATATGTACCCTGAGAGTAAGGTCAGCCTAGTGCGGAACACCTGTGTGTCTAAGCACAACCTGTCAGACCCAAATGATTTAAAACTGTCAAGTTCTATTTTTTTTTAATCATTTGCCACCATTAAAGGCAAACTCACAGTTAACTTTTTTTTGGGGGGGGGGGGTTGGTTCAGTTGTTGCTTGCAATGCCATATGATTTTATTAAAGGATTGCCATGCATGGCCAAGGCCCATGTTTCCCATCTGTCAAATAGGAAATCAAAAATTTGTTTCATATGATGCATTTTTAGCAAATACACACTGGGAACACATGGAAACAACCCTCACCCCCCTGGAAAAAAAATACACACAAACTCTACACATACCCCAAGAATAGCATGGGAAGTTTCTTTGGATTCTAATTAAGTTCCAAAGAACCTCCAGGTAACCCAGAAGCTGTAGATTGCTTACCTAGTTGAAATGTACCCATTGTGCCTTATAGGCACAAAACATTGCATAAGAGAGAGAGAAGTTTACTAGAATAACAAGTTTTCCAGAATGTGGATTCTGACTGTGTTTGGGATGCATGAAATGATTTATCTTTCTTCAAGCCTCTTAATAAAAGAGCACCTGAAATGTTTTTCCTTCATTCCGTATCAGGATTGAATTGATAGCTGTAGCCTTTCTAGGTTTAGTTTGCACATGGGTACTTTTAATCAAGCAATGTGAAAACCCCTTTCATATTTTATGGCGTGGATGCACATTCATCTTTACACCTGTGTTTCAGTACAATGGGAATGTGAAGCTTGTACCCATTGCTGAATGTTGATGGGTGAAGTGCTGAGAGGGGTCTAGTGAGAAGAAAGCCAGAAATTACAAAACATGGTAACAATCACACACAGCTATTTCAAGCACATGGCATATTCGTTAACCAACTCATTTTTTTAAAATTAGATGCAGGGAATGTCCAAATTGGATAGATATTTACAAAAATATGACCATAAATCAGAAATTGAACAATACACCTTAAAGTAGATATTAGTTTTATTTTTGTATTTATTAATTTCATAAAATTTATATACTGCTTAATGGTAAAAAAACCCAACAACCCTCAAAGCAGTTTACAAAATATAAAACACTACATTCAAGAAGAAGTTACAACCCCCTACTTTAAAAGTACAAAAGTTAAAATACTAAAACAGATTAAGATGACCTTGGATGAAAAGATGGAATTCACATGCCATAAACATCATGTAGACACAAGTAGCCAAATAAGTGTTGTGAACAATTATGTTAAATTATGTAAAGGTGCAAGCTTTGAATAATAAGCCAGTATCTTGTTATCACTTGCATAAGGAAATAGTTAAACAATAGGAAGGGAATAGTTGACAGCACTGCAGCCACAAGGTGTACGTTTCAAATCCTTTTTTTGTATTTTGTTTTGCACCCACATGTCACTTAGGTCTAGACAGAATGTGTAACTTAGTCCAATTTGCTGATAAGAGATCAGATTCCTCCTTGCAGGCAGAGGTAACAGAGGTAACAATTTGCATTAGCATTTGATCCCCTTGTAGTCAGATCTTTGCTTGAATATTGTTTCAGCTTCTACGTGGTTTCCTTGAAGACTGGGGCAGTCTTTCTCCTCATTGATTGTCCTTCATTGACTGTGGTGAAGTCAACACCAGCAACTACCAGTTGCAGTAGTGCTGTTGCAAAACTACTAACCTCTTTGCCACAAGAATATCAGAGGAAAAGGAAACCAGATAGCTTTGTTTTCATTCAAGTCTCTTTAGCCACTCTGGTCCCATCTACACTAGAAATTTCTCATTCCTCCTATTTCTGGATAGTTTTATAACCCATCCCTCTTTCTGGCGAACTCTGGGAACTGAATAATAATAACAATAACAATAATATATGTGTTGCCCCACTCTGGGTGGCTTCCAACAGATGTAAAGCATAATAAAACATCAAAAATTAGTAAATTTCCCTATACAGTGGTACCTCAGGTTACATATGCTTCAGGTTACATACACTTCAGGTTACACACTCCGCTAACCCAGAAATAGTGCTTCAGGTTAAGAACTTTGCTTCAGGATAAGAACAGAAATTGGCCTCCAGCGGCACAGCAGCAGCAGGAGTCCCCATTAGCTAAAGTGGTGCTTCAGGTTAAGAACAGTTTCAGGTTAAGAATGGACCTCCGGAATGACAGTCGTACCTTTGAAGTGGAATGGAATCCATTCCGGAAGTCCGTTCGACTTCCAAAACGTTCAGAAACCAAAGCGCAACTTCTGATTGGCTGCTGGAAGCTCCTGCAGACAATCAGAAGCCGTGGAAGCCCCATTGGACTCTGCAAACTGAAACACTCACTTCCGTGTTTGCAGCATTTGGGAGCCAAAATGTCCAAGTACCAAGGAGCTCGGGATCCAAGGTACAACTAAATTCAGATAAGTGGTAATTGTGCTCACACATAACCAGTGGCTCATCATAGTAGTAGTAAAGCCGAAATCTGTGGTCACCAGAACTCTGTCCTTTTGTTCCAGCACAATCCTATGTTTGTTTACTTGGAGTGAAGTATTTTTAACAACTCTCTCTTATACAGCAGCTGGAGCTACTGTTGCTACTCATTATCAGAAAAACATTATCTAGCCTCCAACTCCGCAAAAGCAACATTAAGTGTCTACCAGGGCATAAACTTGCATATTCAAACATTGTTGCAAGCTACCCCAAATTTTGCCTATTGGTAGCAAGATTACCTCCTTCATGGATCACCTTGCCGTGGCGAAGGGGCTTGAATAACTCAGAGAAGCTATGAGCTATGCCGTGCAGGGCTACCCAAGATGGACAGGTCATAGTGGAGAGTTTTGACCAAACGTGATCCACCTGGAGCAGGAACCGGCAAGCCACTCCAGTATCCCTGCCAAGAAAACTCCATGGACAAAGACAACAGGCATATAAAAGTTATGATGCTGGAAGATGAGCCCCTCAGGTCGGAAGGCGTCCAACATGCTACTGAGGAAGAGCGGAGGACAAGTACAAGTAGATTCAGAGCTGATGAAGCGGCTGGGCCAAAGCCGAAAGGACGCTCAGTTGCGGATATGCCTTGGAAGCAAAAGGAAAGTCCGATGCTGTAAAGAAAAATATTGCATAGGAACCTGGAATGTAAGAACCATGAACCTGGGTAAGTTGGATGTGGTCAAAAGTGAGATGGCAAGAATAAATATTTGACATCCTGGGCATCAGTGAACTAAAACGGACAGGAATGGGCGAATTCAGTTCGGATGACCATCACATCTACTACTGTGGGCAAGAATCCCATAAAAGAAATGGAGTGGCCCTCATAGTCAACAAAAGAGTGGCAAAAGCTGTACTGGGATGCAATCTCAAAAATGATAGAATGACCTCGATACGAATCCAAGGCAGACCTTTTAACATCACAGTAATCCAAGTTTATGCATCAACTACTGGTGATGGCAGAAAGTGAGGAGGAATTAAAGAACCTTTTAATGAGGGTGAAAGAGGAGAGCACAAAATATGGTCTGAAGCTCAACATCAAAAAAACAAAGATCATGGCCACTGGTCCCATCACCTCCTGGCAAATAGAAGGGGAAGAAATGGAGGCAGTGAGAGATTTTACTTTCTTGGGCTCCATGATCACTGCAGATGGTGACAGAAGTCACAAAATTAAAAGACGCCTGATCCTTGGGAGAAAGGCGATGGCAAGCCTAGACAACATCTTAAAAAGCAGAGACATCACCTTGCCAACAAAGGTCCGTATAGTAAAGGCCATGGTTTTCCCAGTAGTGATGTATGGAAGCGAGAGCTGGACCATAAAGAAGGCTGATTGCCGAAGAATTGATGCTTTTGAACTGTGGTGCTGGAGGAGACTCTTGAGAGTCCCATGGATTGCAAGAAGATCAAACATATCCATTCTTAAGGAAATCAGCCCTGAGTGCTCACTGGAAGGACAGATTGTGAAGCTGAGGCTCCAATACTTTGGCCACCTCATGAGAAGAGAAGACTCCCTGGAAAAGACCCTGATGTTGGGAAAGATGGAGGGCACAAGAAGAAGAGGACGACAGAGGACAGGATGGTTAGACAGCGTTCTCGAAGCTACAAACATGAGTCTGACCAAACTGCGGGAGGCAGTGGAAGATAGGAGTGCCTGGCGTGCTCTGGTCCATGGGGTCATGAAAAGTCGGACACGACTAAACAACAACAAAGCAAGATTACAGGGGTCTTGGCACTTAACCAATGTTTGTGTTCCTTTGGAATGAGGCATGGTCGTGAGATGCTTTGCGATGGCTTACCATTATCAAACAAACCAGGCCGTTATCAACCTTCTGTTTCTTCAGTGACCCAGCCCTAGTGAGCTGTTGCCAGGCTGGCCTCATGAAAAAGCTAGCAGGTAATATTTCCAGGCCTTGCTAAATTCTTGAATTTATGGGTTTGCTCACATTCTAACCCTTCACTGAATGTAGAGGTTATGGGAGGGGGAGTCTGCCCCCCACAATTCATAAGAATATTTTAACATAGGGGCGATGAATGTGAAATCTTGGAGCAATGGTAATGATGAAGTAGACCATAAAAAATGCACGACACCATATAGAAAGTGCTTGTTAACATGCCATAAAACCTGCAAGTGGAGCATTAATTGGGACAGGGCACAAATATTGCACACAGATCTGCACAGATCACTCACAGCTAAACCCTAGGCAGAGTGAAGTGCCTCAGCATGTTTTGCTCACCTGGAATGAGCCAGTGCACAGTGGCGTTATCATAAACACAAACTTCCAAGAGAATTTTATTGATCAGCATACTAGTGCCTTGTAATCTTTTATCATGTTTATTTATACAACCACACCTTGATCATTCATTATTCTAGTTTTAGACTCAGGGCCTGTGATTTAATGCCTTAGCAAAGGCCACCCAGTGAGTTCAAGGCTGAGTTGGGACTTCAGCCCAGATTTCCCAGGTCTACAGTGTATGAATGCTTCATGCCTAGAGAAAAACTGAGGTGGCTGCTGCCTAAGGTGCTTTGTTATTCCCTGTTTGGTACAAACAATTATGTTCACATGTCCATTTTTTTATTTTTTTGCAGGAGCTCCCTATTCTTAAATCTGGGGTGCCCTTGTGGAGTTTACAGCTTCTGAAAGGGTTGAAACCAGTGATCTCCTGAGGGAGTTGTGGTGCAACTTTCACTGTGAACGCAAATACAGTGATTGCAAGTAGAGATTAGCTGTTGGTGCCTGTTAATTAGAAGGTCGGATGGGGAACTGAACACTCAGCTTGCCGCCTTCCAGAGCTGTGCAGCTGAGAAATGAAAGCAAGATGTGCTGGCAGAGAATAGCAGGTGTCTGCCTACACAAATGCTGGCAGGTATATTTTCTACATCATAAAGATTTAATTGCAAGTGTCTTACAGTGATGTGGCATTTTGTCTGTCTTTAGATGTTGTGGATTTCTTTTTTGCCTTGTGGAACCGGGGGTGGTTGGGGGGAAGCATTGTTTTTGTTTTGTTACTGCCCATACAAAATGACCTGTCAAGAAGCAGAATTTAACATATTCATAGGGTCGGTAACCTTTCTCGACCCTGTGTTTAGCACCGTTATGTACAGTGGTACCTCAGGTTAAGTGCTTAATTCGTTCTGGAGGTCCGTACTTAACTTGAAACTGTTCTTAACTTGAAGCACCACTTTAGCTAATGGGGCCTCCTGCTGCCGCTGCGCTGCGCTGCCGGAGCACGATTTTTGTTCTCATCCTGAAGCAAAGTTCTTAACCTGAAGCACTATTTCTGGGTTAGCGGAGTCTGCAACCTGAAGCGTATGTAACCTGAGGTACCACTGTACTGTATTTGCGGATTGAGATTCTCATAAACTCTTAGGACCATGAAAGTGGGCTGACCTAAAATGCCCGGGTAAAATGCTGATAACTGGAAAGTCTAGGCAAGGGTGTTTGAACAATTCCTTTTTCATATAGCTTTAAAGAGTTGCAGGGGGGTTTTTGAAGTGAGATGCAGCACTTGCTTCAATATGTTTATGCGAGTAACAAATTGGTTTAAGGCTGGATAGGCTTCATGTAGTAGTTCTAAATTAAAGCCAGTAAAAGAGAGGCATTTGAATCCCATCAACAGTTGCAGGACACTTAACATTACATAAATGCTTGGCTCCCAAAACGCTTTCCTTATTTCAAACGGTTTTAATAAGATAGTGATTTATACTTCTTGAGAGATGGAACTGTTATCAAAGAATGTTAACTTGGCTCTCACATAAAGGAAACATTGATAGGCCCAGTGCACAGCTTGGTCTCTGACTTTTTTTGGGATGCAGTTTTTACTGAAAAATACTGTATTTGACATTGCTGTCTGTGTATCAGTGGGCAGGCATGTGGAAATGTTCTCTTTCATAGAAGACAAAGTATGGAAATATACACTTGCACAAACTCTGGCTTGGTGAACTGCATTTGTTAACTTGCTTTACCCTTCATGTGGTTTATCAAAGGGCAAAGAAACAGGTAATGGCATGTATTCCTTCAGTCTTGTTTTAAGATAGGACTGTGATTTGCTCCTTTCTAATTGCTATGGTGGCTCACTGTTATAACTTAATTATTTACACTATTTCTAAACATGGATGGCATGCAGAACAGAAAAATAAAATCTGAGTTCTCCAACACCGAATGGGAAGGGCAAGAAGTGACCGAAACACTGGAAAGATCAGTTCTGTTCTTGTATGGAGTACAGTACCTGCATTATATCATGCCGATGGGCTCTGTAATTTCTGGCTGTGAATAGATGGGGCTCATGAAAGACCAAGGTGGCATGTGTAGGTATTGAGGTTGGATGCGCATCTGACCTTTTTCAAAACCACCATACAGATGTGAGTTTTTTACACTGTAATCCCATCTGAAACCTTGAGAAACAGAATGACAGTGTTCACTAAGATGAAGTTTAGACCTTATGGTATTTGGGAAGGGCCCAGGGCGAAAACCTTGATTCCAAACAAGAGTTTTTGGCAGTACTTTAAAACAGCTGATGGAGGATAGTGTTGCTTAAACATGGTTACTTGGGCATTTATTTGAAAATAAAAGAGAACTCAGGTGTTTAGGATGCTCAAAAGGAGTTGGGTTCTTTGGCAGTGTGGGCTAGTCAATTCAGATGTTTACAAGATGCAAGGATTCCAGACTGATAAATAACATGATTCTGCTAAGTTTGTGTATTTGAGTGACAGCCATAAGCCTCTTCCTAATTCCCTCAATACATACACTGAATATGGGGGGTGAGGATCAAGGCGGCATCTGCTAACTGTGTTCCCAGACTCTGAGCCAATAATCCACAATGTGAAAGAGGCTTCTATGCATATATCACTGTACATACATTGGCTACTTACACAGCACCTTGCACAACCACTTGCTAATTCTTGGAGAGCCCATCCATGCACATGCATGGAGGCCAAGTGTGAAGCCAACAGGTGCATCCCACTGAAACAAGATTAGGGGTCCTCACTTTATATGTTGTACCGGAAGCATGAGAAACCACTTACACGTGTCCAGACTGGATCTTGTACTGTAGATATTGCTCATGGATTCATTTTCTGATGATGACATCTGGTGGACACATTTCACCACTATGAAATTTCAACATCCTCTTAAGATCTGTGAGAGCCGCAGAGATTTAGCACGAATGACTTTGCATTTCTTTTGATTGATTGATCCTGACAAGGAATATCTGAAGTTCTGAAGACACAAGCTCTGCAGCAGTGATTCTCAAGTCAACAGACTTACTGAGAGCCTGATGATGAGTCATTGGCTGTAGGTAGCATTCACTGGGGACAGTGAGGCTCAAAGTACTAAGTCACAGTGATTTCTAGATCCAGGAGAGGAATTCATGAAGGCAAAATTCCATTAGTCGATCCTGGTAGTAAATGGCACAGATGATTCATAGTTAAAGGAGTTGGGGAGGAGAGTTGGAAAGTGTTTTTACGAGCCATGGGTGTGTTCACTGTTACATGCTCAAGGGTGTGTTTCAGCCTAGATGGAAAGAAATGAGGCAATGCTGGAATACACGTAAGTGTATGTGTGCAAAAAAACTGTGCTGCTCATCAAAATAGAAAAAAGCAACTGCATAGAAACTAGGGCTAAAATTCTGATTGCAGAGAAGCCAGTGGCAAAACTCTTAGGCTCTTACACCTTGTGTTCTTGGCTCCGCTTTTCATTTCATTTTAAATGGTATTAAGCAATAGAGTCCTGTAGGAAAAAACTAGAATGTGGATATGAAGCATGTTGGCTATGATTTTTATAGGCTGCTGCATATGCTGCTGTGGAATAGAACAGCTTTCCTCCTTGGCCTCCTTGGTATAATCTTTCTGGCTTCCACCTGGGGTTATCCAATTATGTGTTTGAACGCTGAGAATAAGCCTGTTGCAGGCTACATGTCACATATCTACTCATTTATTTAGGTGATGGGAAAGTGGGGGAAGAAGCTCAAGTCTCCCTTGGTTAGTGCATCCCAAATTTTAATCAGTATGGTATTTCCTCTTCCTTGAAGGCCAGAGGGAACACCTGTGTTTTTCTGAGAGTGCCACAAGAGACAGTTGGCAAAAGCTATTGTTTCTGAGAAAACAGATGACTCTCTAGTTCAGAGGGGAAACGAATTAGAAAGTTCATCTGCATACATTGTCTTCAAAGGCTGCACAGAACTCCTTCACAAACAGTTTCAACAAATTAAAGAGTGAGACCCCCTGACACAGCTAATAAGATGTCTGGTAAATTGCTTTGACAAAGCACCCAGCTCTTATTGGAGACCTGAGGGTTTGTAGTAAAGGTCAGGGTAGGTTGGCATGACGCAATTTTTAAAGCATTTCTTAATCATCCTGCCTAATTTAATGTGTCAGAGACATGCCTTTCACTTCAAAGGATAGTCTAAACTTAAAATTTCACCATCGTTCTGTATCCTTGAAATATGCATCACATGCTTTAACTTTCATTTTCCTATCACAATTGAGTTTAAAGGTTTCACTTAGTTTCTTATTTGCCTTGATTTTAAGTATTTAGTTAATAAATCAATCTATAAATCAATCTCAGTGCAGGAAATATATATTGGGAGATTTAATGATGGCAAGTGTATTTTGAATGGATAAGCTAAATGAATGAATGAATAATTTACTTAAAGAATTATCCTAAATGCATTGCAAGAGGCAGTGAATTAAACTATTTAGTATATTGTCATCAGCTCACAACTCACGAATTTGTGATTAGTGAATTGAAAGGTTCGTTTCAGCAATTATTTCGCTAATGGCCCGATCCTATTTTGTATTCTTTAAGATGACAGATGCTGCTTCCTTTTCCTTTCATCCAATAACAAGCAAGTCTCCTATTTTGATCTGAGCTTCTAACACAGCTCTTCTCTTTGATTGCTGTTTGGAGAATGTACATATACAATGTAGGCTACCTCCACCTTTGAGTGTATCTATATTAGGACAGCTTCATTAATGACTGCAGTGGTACTTGGTGAGCTTAGAAAAGAATACCGAAAAGCATATGCTTTATAAATTGGAAAATATAAGCTTTCTAGCCAAGAGCATGAGAAAAGCCCTGCTGGATCAAGCCAAACTCCCATTAAGTCTATCATTCTCTTTTCACAGTGGCCAGCCAGATGCTGTGAGAAACACAAGCAGGAGCTGCGTACAATAGTGCTCTCTTCACAAATAAACACTGGCTACAGTTTTTGGTTGAGGAGGAGAGAACTTAACCACAAACTTGGCTTCAGATGACATACACTAAGCCAAATCTTGGGTTAGCTCACATATGGTATGAGAGTAAAATAGACTGAGGGAGGAGCAAACCAACTGTGAACTGTTCTCTAGGAGCACCCACATCCCAGTAAACCATGGCTTGACCTATCATAGCAAAACATACAGCTGTATCATAGACTATACTTATAATATTGTACGGGTTTGCCTAGTAGTCACTTTTCCTTCGGGCCTTTGACACTAAGCACTAATTGTCAGAGAGAAAGTACCAGGGCAGCTTACAAAAGGTGTGTTGAAAACAACTGTGTGATAAACTTAATGTTCAGTGCTTAAAACTAGGATGTGATCAGCTTCGGTACTGACAATGCATATAAAATTGTCTGCTGTCCAAAATAATGAGATCAGCTTTAAAGTCACGTGGCTTTTAAAAAGCTCTTTGTAATTTGCCATTTACTTCTCAGCCTTCAGGGCAGGCTTGTGTTGTATGTTCCAGCTTTGCTTTGTAACTGTGTGGGTTTGAAATTAGCCTCTGTTTTAATTAAATCAGCACTTTTCATATAATCACGTGGCTCCAGAAAGTTGCATTTTTATTTGAGTTGAGCAGCATAAGTATTAATTATGTTTAAAAATGAGACAGCTGCTTCATCATTTATTTTTTGTGCCTAAAACATTCTGGTGACAAAATATGTATATGAGAGTAGAGCTCTTTGATGGCAGGTTCACGGTTCAAATAAATACATTAACACCCTTCAGTTCAGTTTTTCTCTCGTTTGGCCTGAATCAAATCTTTGCTGTTTGGATATAACTTCAATGAATACTAAGGCTGTTAACACAAAAATGAAGATAATAATGTATATTTTTGTTACATGTTGCATTTATTGCAGAGTTTTGAATATTTAGACAAGCAACTGTGGAAGACAGGCAAATTCTTCTCTCTTGGGTTGCAGAAGCACCACCCCTTAACTGTGAAAAGATGCTGCCAAGTTTAGGCTCCTATTCTCCCAATCTTGCAGAGGAACACAGAGAAATACCAAGTCAGGTATATGACGACCCAGAGTGTTTGAGACCACCACGTTAAGCCAGTCCCCCTTCAAGGCTTGCGGACTAGAGATGGTTATCTGGGTGGGTGAACTTTGAATTTCAGAAGGAAAAAAACCTGTGGAGTTTGTGTTTGTCTTACCTTCTCCCACAGTGGGATCTGCCTGTCACTTACCACACCTCATTTCCTTCTGACTTCAAACACTGATTGCTGGAACAAATAATAGGTACAGCAAGTTGAGAATAATCAGCAGTAGCCAAAATTGGAAAAGCTGCAGGGAAGAACGAGGCGCTAAACCTAGCAAGGCATGTGAAGAAGTCAGTGAGAGGTGTGGGGAGAAATCTGAGAAGGGCCTGATCCTGTTGTTATTATTAGACTATCTGGAGAAGTAGTCTAATGGGGTATAAGGCAGCACCACATCATACTCCATTATGAAAAAGAATCCTCTTTTCCAGTCATCTGAACAGATATAATCATAGACCCATGGAGTTGGAAGGGGCTCCAACTCTAGTCTAAAGGTACCATATGCTTCATAGCGAAGCCTTGTCATGGAAAGCCTTGTTGTAACTTTTGAAGGTTCTGCAAAGAACATTGAAGCTCACTCTGTTAACAAATATGGGATTGTCATTTTTGAACGATTCACATGCCAACCTACTTTTGAAGCGAAAGGAAATTTCAAAAGCAGTTATGTTAAAAGGGATCAGCTCTTAAAAGGGGGAGGGGCTTTAAAATTCCACTAGGTTGGCACAAATCGTATGCGTGAGCCTAAGTAGCTTTTTGGATTTGGACTGGATTTCTCTCAGATGATGATGATGATGCCGCCCTTACTTTCAGAGGAGCCCAGGGTGGTAAGCACACATAGGAAGGATGTCAGATGCAGGATACTATCTTAATTTAAGCATGGTGAAAAGCTGACAATGGAATTTCAGACCAGATTCTGTGTTCATGTCCAAAAACAACGCCTCTATTCAGTTTCTGGAGAATGCATTTATTTTCCCCCTCTGAAATTCTTGGGAGGAAAATATAATACAAATCCTGACAATGTTAAATATATTGCTGCACTGGCAGTTTCCAGATTCTGGAAGCAGAGGGCAAGCATGACTGAGAATCCCAACTGCAAACTCATGTCTAGGAGTTCTTTTCCTTATTTGCAGTTCTTGCTGTTAACAAATTATATATAAAACACATATTTGGAATTTTACTATGCACAGATCAGATACTGAAATTCATATTCTAAGGTGATTGTATCCCATTTTCTCATTCAGCTTATACTTTTTCATATCAGAGTGGCAGGCACAGAGACATCCTCTTTTCAGTGGTAATAACTGTATTATATATATTAAAGTTTATGTACTGCAAATGTAATAACCTGAGTACCAAAAATACTATTCCTTTTTCAAAAAATGGATTTGCCACATTTCATTCCCCAACATTTCCTCATAATGTTTTGTTTATTGGAGCAAAAATATGTCCAAGATCCATATTTTAATGATAAATGAATATGTGGCATTGCATGATCACCCCTAAGAAGCTTCCATATAAGCATTATTAGTAATACCCATAACATGCAGATTTGCTGATTCCATATTTTTAAAAATTGCAAAAGATGCAATTTCCAGATGCATTTATGTTAAAACAATAGTTTCATGTCATAATTTATCATCATCATTATCCCCTCATTTTCTTTTCTTCTGTAATAATGGCTGTTCACAGGCTCTTGCAGAGAAGGTTGTTATAAAAACTCAATGGCTAAGTGAAGCCAAATCAATTCAAATTAGAAACAGAACAGATTGTGAAATTAACTAGTGTACCCAAATTTGCTAGGCACTCTCTTCTGTATCTAGGATCCTTACACTGTGGGACCCTCCTCAGTAAGAAGTTGGGGATGGAAGCTTTGTTGTTGTTTAGTCATTTAGTTGTGTCCGACTCTTCATGACCCCATGGACCAGAGCACGCCAGGCACTCCTGTCTTCCACTGCTTCCCGCAGTTTGGTCAAACTCATGCTGGTAGCTTCGAGAACACTGTCCAACCATCTCGTCCTCTGTTGTCCCCTTCTCCTTGTGCCTTCCATCTTTCCCAACATCAGGGTCTTTTCCAGGGAGTCTTCTCTTCTCATGAGGTGGCCAAAGTATTGGAGCTTCAGCTTCACAATCTGTCCTTCCAGTGAGCACTCAGGGCTGATTTCCTTAAGAATGGATACGTTTGATCTTCTTGCAGTCCATGGGACTCTCAAGAGTCTCCTCCAGCACCATAATTCAAAAGCATCAATTCTTCGGCGATCAGCCTTCTTTATGGTCCATCTGCAGTGATCGTGGAGCCCAAGAAAGTAAAATCTCTCACTGCCTCCATTTCTTCCCCTTCTATTTGCTAGGAGGTGATGGGCCCAATGGCCATGATCTTCGTTTTTTTGATGTTGAGCTTCAGACCATATTTTGCGCTCTCCTCTTTCACCCTCATTAAAAGGTTCTTTAATTCCTCCTCACTTTCTACCATCAAAGTTGTGTCATCTGCATATCTGAGGTTGTTGATATTTCTTCCGGCAATCTTAATTCCGGCTAGGGATTCATCCAGCCCAGCCTTTCTGTGCAATAATAGCTTGCAAACCCTCCCTTGACCTAAAGATGAAGGGGAGGTGGTCTTCCAAATGTTTCCTAAAGTTTGCCAATACCAATTTTACTCTTACATATATACATACAAGAAAAGCTATAGCCCAAAAGGAATGTAATAACCTGTCTTCCACCTCCATGCCCACCCCAAGAGGCCTATTTTAAAACCACTGGAGCAGAATCAGTTCAGTTTTTGAATCCCAGAGGCAGTCTGGATACACATACCACATGTTCATCACCATGCAGGTGTGAAGGGAAAGGGAGTAGAGTTTTGGGCAGCCTTGAAATGTTACACTCTTCAATGTGCTTGACATTTCTAATGCTTTTAAAAGGAATGATGGAAGTGCAGTGAGTATTTTTCACTATGAGTCCCTTGTTAACGGTTCTGTACTGGTGAGATCAAGGAAACTTGCCCTGCCTTGTTCTCTCTGGATAACTTCTTTTGTGTAAGTGCCCCTTTAACTGAAAGACTTTGCCAGACATGTGAAGGAGTGATGAATTCCCCACACAAATATCAGGAGTCGGAAGCAGCCTGAAATAGCTTACAGATAAGTAATATAAAACTGGACAATTCCCAGATGATAGGTTGGGTTCCACCAAGAGTGTCTCATAACTGGTTGAGCCAAGTGACAGCTGTAGGTTTGGAGAGAAGAGTAGTTCAGTTCCTGGTAATGTGGTTGAAACCAGCATGTCCCAATCTGGGGGGGGGGGGGAAGAGTCCCTTGATAGGTGTCCTTAGTAAAGTAAAATAAAATAGGGATCTGGTGCCATACATAATGGAAACTGATGCCAGTTCCTCTAATGGAGAGATGTAGAAAGTGGAATTACCCAAGGATCATTATTAAGACCTGTGCTTTTTATCACGTCCATTGATTATCAAAAGTTTGTGTTGAGCCGTGAGCTAGCCAAGAAATCCTTCAAGATGGTTAAAAAAAAATTAATTTCAGAGGGATCTCTTCAAACAGGGTGAATGGGCAGTAAAGTGTCAAATGTGTTCAATTTAAACAAGTATAAAGTGATGCACTTAAGGGTTTAAAATCCTTGTTTCACAGGTGGAAGGTGTGGGGTTTTTTTAAAGTGTCAACACACCTGACACCTGTAGTCCGCATGGGGACTTGCAGAATTAGTCCTATGCTACAGCCAGCAGTGCTACATCAAATGGTAAATATTTGTGTACGGAACTAAAATGGAAAGAAGGGAATGCAATGATAAACCAGAATTGGCTTTTTCTTTTCTTTTTAGCACTGCAACATGAGGCCAGCTGCAAGGGAAACTGCTGCTTGGACAAGCCCTGTGATAAATTCCTTAATCATTTCATAGGATTTCAGCTTTTGTATAGGAGAGGCAATGGGAAAGTGACTAAGAGTCATTTGAGTTTATAATGCTGGGTCAGCTATTTGCTTGGCTTATACATTTTGACATCAGGACAAGATAAACCTTTTACACAGATCTTGGCAGGTGGAGGATAACATCAGAACATCTGTCCTGTCATAGTTTTGTTGCTCCTTCTAACTCATGTTGATATGATATGTTTACGTCTTGCGTGGTTTATTGTTGCACTGAGCTGTATGTAAACTGTCCATAGTGAATCGTGGACTATAAATGCATTTAAATAAATAATGTGACCAACTTCTCAACTATGATAACTACCTAGAGCATTCCCAGTTTAAAGTGCTAAATGGTCAAAAGGTCCGTTCAGCACAGTGAATTTCAGATCTGAGTATTACATGCCTTTGTGTGTGTACTGTAGTATAAAACAGTGAACGGCTAACATGTTGGCTACAGTGTAGGGTCCTGCTATATCATTGCTATGGCTTAGTGGTTAACAGCATGAATTGATGGATTTGGTAGTCCCAGTTGAGATTTCAATCTGATAAAGGACCGACTTCCTTCTTGTAGGCAAGTTGCTATCTTACAGTCTTCCCATGTTGAATATGGAAAACTGTAATTGCTGGCCTGTTTCACAGGAGTGTTGCAACTGTACTCTGATGATTTATATGAAGTGATTTGAGCACTCAAGAAAAATATATTATGAACATGTTTTGCATGGCTCTTGGCACAGGGCATAGTGTGATTAACAGGCAAAGGTGTGGGACTCTGAATGTGGATTAACAAAGAAATCCCGCAATGGCTTAATCTAGCCCTGGGCAGGAAAGGCTTCTTAAGCATTCATCTTTTTTTCTTAAGGAAGAGTACAGAGCCAATCCAGAAAATTTTTGATCTAATTATTCACCTATTATAAATTTGAAAAGAATTAAAAGTGCTTACAGTAGCCACAAGCAATCTATGATTCTGTCATCACCCTCCATACTTGGTCTACCTTCTCAGTGTTTGCAGAAGTCTTGCAACTTTAGCTGTCAGGTCTGTTTGGATAAGAGTTATGAAAGGAGCAAGAACAAGCTAAGTATACAAGACCATTTAAGATGTCTAACCCTTAATGCAAACCATTTATTTTAATAGGCTTTCTCAAACAATGACCTAATTTATTGTCTGCACTTCAGATACATATCTTCAAGGGTCTTTGAAACTACCATGCTGACAGAATTTCACCTTTTTGTTGAGAAAAGAGGTGACTGCTCAACCAAGAGTGGTTTTGGGTGTTAGACACACTAGAGAAAGAGGATGCACAAATCAGCCTGCACTTGTTTTTACACTTCTGTGCTTTTTTGGCATTTTGCTTGCAGGAAGTTTTTTTGTGTGTGTGTATTTTGACATATTACAGTGAAGGAAGGAAAAAAAACAAAATGCAAAATCACTTGTGCTTCCTATGACCCCAGATACATTCAAGGAGAGAGCAAGTGACTCAGGCAAGGGAAGACATGGGGAAATGGAAGCTTTCCATTGCAGCTATGTTCTTGAGGGCATTTCTTCTTTTGCAGCATGAACCCTACTTTAGCCTTAATGCTGAATCTTGAGACTGTAGCCCTACTTGGACATTGATTCTCTTTGTGTGTAAACAAACACACGAGGACTTCCGGGTTAGCGCCTCTGGCAATGGCTAAATTCCTCTGATCGGGAGGAACTTGCTCCGTGGATTTTAGGGTCTGACCGCCACGGCGAAGGCGGAGACCCACTAAAAACCACAGGCGGGAGAAGCCTGTGGACGTGGGATTCGGCTGGCACCTTTTGCGCCTCCCCTGCTCGCGGAGAAAATTAATGAGTGTTAGAAAAATGTTGGAATGAAATTACATGGCTTTAGTAGAAATGATATAAGGAGTTAAGTACAAATAAGTTTTATGGTATTAATGGTAAGATAAGGTTAAAATAAATTAAGATAAGAATGGATTTGCTGAAATAATTAATAACTAGAATACAAAAAAGGGAGGTGTGAGGAGGTCGATGAAACAAATAAATGAAAGACAAAGAAATGGAAAATTGGATGTTTTTAACTGTTTTTGCTTTTATTTTTGTTTTGGATGTATTTTTTTGTTTTTGTTTTTGTGTATTGTAATGTATTGATTTGTTTTGCTTAATTTTTTTAAAAAAAATTTCTTTCTTCTTCTTTCTGTAATCTTTAAACTTTTAATAAATATCATTAAAAAAAACACATGAGGAGGAATGTGGGGTGGGACTACCAATCGCTGCCCCCTCTGGCATGCCATCTATGCATAGTTTAGAGCCCTCCATACATTTGAGGGCAAAGGTCTGCAGTGGGAACGCTTATCTACTCATGGAGTCTACCCAATCTAGGGGGGGGGGGAAGAGTCCCTTGATAGGTGTCCTTAGTAAAGTAAAATAAAATAGGGATCTGGTGCCATACATAATGGAAACTGATACCAGTTCCTCTAATGGAGAGATATAGAAAGTGGAATTACCCAAGGATCATTATTAAGACCAGTACTTTTTATCACGTCCATTGATTATCAGAAGTTTGTGTTGAGCCGTGAGCTAGCCAAGAAATCCTTCAAGATGGTTAAAACAAAAATTAATTCCAGAGGGATCTCTTCAAACAGGGTGAATGGGCAGTAAAGTGTCAAATGTGTTCAATTTAAACAAGTATAAAGTGATAAAGTATAAAGAGAAAGTTGCCCACTGCAGACCTTTCCCTCAAACTCATGGAGGACTTTAAACCACGTACCAATGATACACTGCTGTGAATTGGTACTATGTACCTGCTTCTCCCTGCCTGTTTGGAGACTCGTCGTCTGGTAGGGATCTAACCTTAGGACTTGATGAAGCAAGAGTTTTCTACTCTTTCGGTCAAATGCTTTCCTTATAAATAAAGATCATGAGTTCCTAATCTTAGCTGTTGAAGAATACTGGATTATTCCAAACTAAGGAAATTTTTACTTCCAAGAAAATAATCTAATGGGGGAGGAGAGAGATATTTGAAAGAGAACAATTTGTGTGTGTGTGAAGAAAAGTCTGGCTTTTCTCATTTTCCTGCACAGACTGACTCGAAAGAGACCCCAAATAAACACTAGCTTTTTTCAAACAATACAAAATAAGTTCCCTATTTTATTGGAAACAGGCCTCCCTCTTGTGACAAATCACCTGTAAACTTGCAGGCCATTGACACACAGATACTTTCAAGAGCTCTGAGCTGAGGAGGACAAGGGGGTGAAGGAAATGCCCAAAGCAGTTATTTTTTTAAAAAAAAATGAATGGTTTGAGTCTCACTTTCCCAAAAGGTCCTCAGAATTCATTTAATGAATTGCGCTCTAATGCCTCAGTCCATGTTGTTGGAAAATGCTTCAATAGTTTTCAGTAGCTGGAACTTGGATTTTCCATGAATGGTTATGCATAATTGCAAGCTAGGACTCTTGCGCTTGTTCTGTGGTTTGTATTTTTTCATAGTATTAGCTTTTAGCTCTGTGTTTTCAGGTCTGTATTGCTTGCATTAGAGTTACACACAAGCGTGTGTAGCAAAACCACAACGTTACTTCTGCAAGGCAAAAGCAGCTTCAGGAGGGGATCTCTCAGAGCAAAGATCTGTGCTTAACCACAGCTTTGTCACGCCCCCCCCCTTTCCGCTGTTGCCACTCCCCCCTAATTGCTATTCCGTCTCTAGGGTTTCAGGCAAAGGGGATTAGATTTGCCTTCTATACATTTTTCTTACTAGACTTCTGTTTCGATATATTTGCTGATTCTTTTCCTCAGTGGTAGTAGGCTGCATAAAACACACTTTATTCAAAAATAAAGTGTTCATAAAACTCACAGGCGCATATTGTCTTTCTTGTGTCCTATGCAGCTCTCTGTCTTACTGCTGTGTGGTTAGTCACATGTGGGCTGGTTCTTCCATCAGAACCCGGAGTAGTTTATCCTGTTGGCTTTGCTCCATATCTCCTTGTACTAATAAATCAGCAAATTGTGGTCAAAATAGGTCTAGTGGCCAAAATATTACCCCCATAGCTTAAAACACAGACATATATTTTTATTTAGAGCAATGTTAAAATCCAGATATGAAACTCAGACTGCCTTAAACCCAGACTTTTACTTCCAGGACAAAACACATGCCTTCAGTTACTGAAAATTCACCCTTTACAGGGTTATAGCATATTTTACAGCTGGCTGTGTGGAAAAGAGGTGTTTGAATAAAGTGTGTTAAAACATAAGAGCCAACTCCTAGGGGCCGGGGGGGGCACTTTGGCCCCCACAATAAAATACTTGAGGGGGCCAGGGACCCCCAAAGTTGATGGGCATTCAAATGGTGTGTGTGCGCTGTGTCATGTGATCGATTATGTGAGGCAGGGCTTACCCGGGCCCCACAATATTTTATTCAAGCTGGCACCCCGGTGGGAAAAGTTGCTTATTTCACATTGGGTTCAAATTCTGAAAAATAGATGATTGCTATGTTGCATAGCCCATGAATAATGCACATTGACTTAGATTAGGTGTAGGAGACCTCCCTTACCTCCCTTATCCTATCATTCTTTCCTTCTTTTGCCACACTTCCTTCCTTCCAAGTGGGCTACCTGGACTTGTGCCAAACATTTGAACTGATGCTGTGAAAAGAGCTTTCCCCTTACCTTTCAGTTGGGCTTCCATCCTTGCTAGAAATTTGAACTGGTTTCTTGCAAGGTTTCCTATCCGTCTTCTATTGCTCTATCAGTTTTGGCTACCCCTTCCCCACTCCTGCCCTCCCTCAAGGCTCCCTACACCTGCATGAAATTAAGCCAAGACCCACAAGTTCCCGACCTATGGCTTAGAGATGAAAGAAATGTGCTACTCGTTCTTCCCATCCAAGGAATTACTCATAGATTCATAGAATTGTAGAGTTGGAAGGGGCCATGAGGGTTGTCTATTCCAGTCGTCTGCAGTGCAGGAATCTTTTGCCCAATGTGGGGCTCAAATCCACAACCCTGAGATTAAGAGTCCTATTCTGTACTGACTGAACTTTCAAAATGAAGATAGGTTCCAAAGCAGTTTGCAGTACAGTGGTCCGTAAACCTGAAACTGTTCTTAACCTGAGGCACCACTTTAGCTAATGGGGCCTCCTGCTGCTGCCGTGCCGCCGGAGCACAATTTCTGTTCTCATCCTGAAGCAAAGTTCTTAACCTGAAGCACTATTTCTGGGTTAGCAGAGTCTGTACCCTGAAGCGTATGTAACCTGAGGTACCACTGTATTACACGAGGATCTTCATTTGCAGGGTTTTTTTAAAAAAAATTAATTGATGGCTCCTTGGAACCTAGGCATTGAATTTGTGTGACCATGACAGATTTGTAGGTTCTGTGGAAAGTCTCCAATTTTGCCACAGGACCAGTAAAGAGTGCAGAAGATGACATATTGCTCTATTTCATTCCTGAATAGCTTTTAAACTACTCTTATGCAGGAAATTAACGAATAATGCAATTACACTACAGTATTGAGTGGAAGTTCAGAACTAAATGCAGGGGTTTATATGTGTTCTAATTAGATTACAGATTATTAGTATCCTCATTATATTTTTTTCTCTTTTTTAATCTGCATTTTACCTTCAGTTTCAAAACAGTTTTTAATATGGGGTGAGCACCTGCTATTTAAAGTGAAAAACTGAATATTCCCACTGGATAGTGGCTCATAAGAGAGTGTTTTCTTGATCAAATGTGTTCACATACCAGATACTAAGGCAATAATGCAAGTTTTAAATACTCATTGCATTATTCTATTGATGCTGTTGGCTTTTTTAAAAATAGCAGTTAGTCTTTTCAAAGTAACTAGTGCATGTGTTTATACAATGTGGAAGAATAATTGCCCCTGGTACTCACCTCTCTTAGTTTTTGGCTTCATAGACGGGGCCCTTTCTGGTTGTGCTGCAGTAAAAGATTCCTGAACCTTCTCTGACCCTTCACAGTGATACTTGAAACTGGCCCCCTTTCCATCTCATACAAGGGTAAAAATGTCTTTCCTTCCCGTTCTCCCTTTTGGCCTGAAAGTTGTCAGAGGTCCAAGTACAATGTTACTTGATCATGATTTGGAGGATATACTGAGAGTTGTTTGCCAAAAGCACAATTAGTGTTAATAATAGATTAGCATGAATTTCTGGTGTTACATGCAAAAGAATTTGGTGCTTCTATTAGCTATGCGGCTTTATGCATGTGATATCTCGTGTTCGTCAATGGAGGTCAGCTTCAAATACTGAGGGATATTCTTATCCTGATCCAGTACAGCTAGGCAGATAAAAATAAATCTTAAGCCTCGGTTACTAATTAAATTTGCTGTGTTAAATTGACTAGTTGGTTAAATTAATAAAAAAAGTGAACCCTAGTAAAGCAAACAAACATGTTCTTGAATATATAAATTATATTCAGTACAGGAACTTACACAAACTATGGATGTTAGGCATTTCTTCCTTCTCTGTCTCACAGCGGAGGATGCCTTTTCCAAGCACCTTAAACTCAAAGAACCCAACTCAGAAGTGCCATGTCATTTTGTAACAAGCAACACGATCAGCTTGGCTCTAGCTGTCATATCTAATCCCATAACTTGGGAGCCTGGCACCATATGATTGAAATAACCTGGGATGACTGATGTAACAGATTTGTCTGACACCAAGGGAAGGTTTCAGCTTGCATGTTCAGTGACCAAAGTTTTTTGTGTGTGAGAGAGAGTGTGTTTACTAGAGGGATAGCATCAGTAAAACACTTCACTTGTGAGGTTAGCAAGTGACTGTTGCTTGAATCAGCAACATATTTTTCAAAACTGCCTTCATAGCAGGCAATATTCCGGTAAATTGAGACTATATATTTACTGGCAAAATACACTCAACTTTTATGGCAGTTGGTGATAAATGACAACAAGATGAATAATTACTTTCTTAGTAAAAGAAAACACATTGAGGTGGTGGTGATGGGGAAACATACGGAAAACTGCTAAATCTACCTTAAGTGATATTATTTAGAACCAGAGAGCTGTGGATCAATGAGGGGCACATAAAGACAGTCCATTGGATCCAATTCAGACTGCCGAGACCTATCACAAAGTTCTGTGGGAGGTCGTTGGGGAGAAAAGCATTTTATCTGTGTAATTTTTAAAAAACTGGTTGGCTGATTATGATCCATTGGGCCAACCATGGTCATTAATTGAATGATTGCAAGTAAGACCAAAAGTAACCATGAGTGTGCATAATTTGGGCATTCTGTTGAACAGAGTAGTCAAGGGGCTACAGACAGAGATCTTCTCAGCTCATGCTACACTGCCTTCATGAATGGAGTTTTAACTCCATTGTGTGGAGAGGGAGGGGGATGTAGCAGAGGGGCTGGGCCAGCAAACGTGGCTCCACTTTCTCCTTCATGTGCTTGGCATTGGATACCTAAATAGGGCTATTATAAACCCTACTGAACACATAACAGCATAGGAACTATGTTGGGTGAAAAGCAGCTTCCACGGCACACTATTTTTCAAATGTTACCCTTAACATTCTAGTTCCTTCTCATATTACATTGTAGGTTATTACAGCAGTGAATTCCTATTTCTGTGTGAAACTTTTCCTTATTGTTTGATGATAAATCTTCCCTGGCCTTTTTCAAGTTCTCTGAGGAAAATGGTTTATAAGCTAGTGTGCAGTGGAAGGTCACCTTGAGGACAGACGTATTACCTCAGCCTCCTACTAATACAATGGTATGTGACTTTGGTTTAATTTTATATGGTGAGCTGTTAATTGGATATTGGAGACTGCTAACTTTATAGTGCTGTAAAATTGCCACAGTCAAGGTGTGCATATTTTTTCCCACAGTGGTTGAGGAAATATATATATATATATATACGCACGCACGCACGCGCGCGCACACACACACACACACACAAAAGCAGGTGTTTGTGTCATTTCTTTCAGAGAAAAATATACTTTGAAATAAGTTAGTGCACAGTTGCATCCCCCCAGTTCCTTTCTCTTTCTGAAGTAGATGGATAAACATGTTACCATGTTCCGCCAGGCCTTTGGTCGGGGTTCAGTCTGACTCCACCTCCCCTTTCATAAGAACGTGAATGAAAGCGGCCTCCCAATTTTTCTCACAGGCTTATATAAGTTCAGCACAAACAGTTGGGCCTGGTGAGCATTTAAAGTCCCCAACCCTAATTTGCGAGTTGCCATCTGATTGGATTTTATTCTGAGCCTGGTTTTGGCTGGGGAGAGTAGGCTGTAAATGATTATTATTATTATTATTATTATTATTATTATTACCCACTGCTTATTGTCTGAGCCTCCTTGTATGAGTTACAGTCCCCAGTAATCAACTTTCTTTTTTCCATCATCAGCCCTATTGCTCATGAGGTATACCATATGAAATTACAGTGGTACCTCGGGTTAAGTACTTAATTCGTTCCAGAGGTCCGTACTTAACCTGAAACTGTTCTTAACCTGAAGCACCACTTTAGCTAATGGGGCCTCCTGCTGCTGCCGCACCGCCATAGCACGATTTCTGTTCTCATCCTGAAGCAAAGTTCTTAACCTGAAGCACTATTTCTGGCTTAGCAGAGTCTGTAATCTGAAGCGTATGTAACCTGAAGCGTATGTAACCCGAGGTACCACTGTAATAGTAGTACCAAGTCGTTGTAATTTTAGTGCTTAAAAATGGAGGATCCTTATTTCATATTAATTAAAAGAAGATTGTGGTCTGCTTGCACTGTATGTGCAATAATTGTGTGTGGAGGATACAGATAGGGCTCAACTGAGTCCCACTTCTCCTATACCCCCCAATCCTCCCAAATGACATGTGTATGTATGTGTAGGCAGTATAATGAATCAAGAGGATTGCACCTCCTGCATATTATTTACTTGCACACTGATAGATTGAAAAAACAGAACAAAAAAAGCTCAAAGTGGTTTACAAAAAGATAAAACAATAAAATCAAGAAACATTTGCAACAGTACCTTAGTGCATGCAGTAAGGCAGGGAGAAGAGGAAAAACAGGACTCTGATGAGCACCCAAGAATTTGCGACTCAGAGATGTCCTCCATATATCAATCTTTTATTTGTTTTGTGTGCCCACAAGTTAAATTACACACCCATTTTTAAGTTCCAGAAGGCCGATTAGTATTTATTGTCCAAAGGAGGAGGTGACGCTTACCATCCAAAGGAAGTACACTTGGAATTCTTGTACCCGCTGTAGTATTTTATGTGAAAGTGCAGTTTATGAATATTTAAATAAACTAATTAATTAAATAATTTTTAAAAATGCACCTGTGGAGCCAATTCCCCTGCCCACTTGGTCTAAGAAATCAAACCAGTGCCATATAAATAAACAGACTTTTTGAATGTGGTCTTTGATTGTTATTGAATAAACAGACTTTTTGAATGCGGTCTTTGGTTGTTGTTGCTCCTATTAAATTGGCGGATGCCTCAAAGACAAAATACATCATTTCAAAAATGTTTAAGTAGTGTTAAGAGTATATAAATCATGTGTCGGGCCTTGAGGGACTGCTGCTCTGAGCTCACACAGGTGCATACATTAGTAAAAGCAATAAACCACACCAAGAGATTGGTGGACTTTGTTTCATCTTAGGTTTTGTGTGTGGAAACCTCCATATTAAGAATGATCTACTACTTGAAGTGCAGAGGAAGAAACATTCCACATTCTGCTTCAAAAGCCCTGTATAAGTGCACTACTGGTAGGAATCTGTGTTTTCTCACTGTCAGAGTAAGGACGGATGTCTAACTTGGATATTTATTATACAGATTTCAGGTGTTAATGGATTCAAACAGGAGGCATCTATTTGAAAGCCTGAAATGATGGATAATTTGTAATATATAAACACAAATGAAGAGAAAAAAAAGGCTTGCTACATTGTTGGCTGCTGAAATGTAATTTTTAAAATAACTTTGAAATAAGGTGGCGTAATACTGCATCTCCTAAAATTTGTTTTCATGCTTACTGCCATGTTATTTACATAAAATAATATGCACTATTTTAAATTGTCAAACATCAAAAAAAAAAGAAAAACATTACTTTATATTGCTGAATTCAAGACTGCATCTTCCACCTCTGTTTAGCTAATGGAAGCTGCAAGGAGTGGCGGTGGTAATTTAGATCAGGAAAATGGCACACAAGGAAAAGATTTAACACTCCCTTACACCAGTTTACTTCCATGATCAAATTGACTGCTTCAGACAGCTATTCTGAAATGTATTATTATTATTATTATTATTATTATTATTAATTAATTAATTAATATGAGAGGTCCCAATCACGGGTGCTGATTATAAGTATTTAAGCCCTCCATCTAGGATACCTTAGAAAATACTATTGTATGTGCTTTTTTAATACCAATATGTCTTAGGTTCTCTATGGAATTCAGAATTTGATTACAAGATCAAACTAAAACAGAAAAAAACAAATGTTTAGGCAGGACAACAAAAAACTTGTATTTATATCAGTTAGCCTAAATAGTATTTTTATAAATGAAATCCGGCATTTGTGACATTCCTAATCCTTGTGCCCAATCACTCATTCTATCCCCGAGGTTCTTCTAAGTAATTGATATTATCTGCACTGCTTTGAGTTTTATGTTGTAAGTGTATTACACGTTTCAGAAAGTTTAAAAAGAAAAGTTGGCATAAATCCTACGAATAGCAATTAATCTGCATGTAGTGCAAGACTGTACATATCCAAACCTCAAAATTCCCATGTCGACAAGTTAGGGAAGAAGCAATTCTTCATCTATAAGCCAAACTGCTTTCTTTCTTGACAGAATGTTACTTTTCAAAAGGCTTAAGAGCATTATTCTGCTCATCATATTTATAGGCCTCCTCAATGGTCTCTGGAGCATACAGGAATAATCTGGGGTGTTGAAAGAAGAGAAGTATGCAACTTACCAGCAAGATGTAGGCAAATACCACCATTTTGGATATATCTCTGTATTTTCCAACCCTCTTCCCCAATACTTCCATTATTTTGTTTGAAGGATTATTTAGATCAGTCATAACAAGTTTGCCTTCAGCAGTTTGAACTTAAATGAGAAGGAAAATGGGTCTTGACTAGACTGAAACGTAAGAAATAAAGATTCGGTTTCTTATACAATGGCAATACATTCAATTGAAACATATGTTGGAAAGGCAGTTTGGCCCTGACACTATAGCAGCATCGGAAACACCCATGCTGCTACAAGATTTAATCTCTGCAACAAAAACAAAAAAACTCTATATAAAACCCTACTCAACAGGAAGAAATATGATTTAGAGTATGATAGACAAAAATGGAATGAAGAGTTAGGGGTACAGATAACAAATGATATATAATCAAGTATAAAATCAACAGAAATAGCCTCTATGGATCTAAGACTAAGACTTATTCAACAGAAAATAATATTCAGAGTCCATTGGACTCCAGCAAAACTATACCAGAAGAAAATAACAAGTGCAGACAATTGCTGGAGATGTGGGAGTAAAAATGTGAACTTAATTAACTGTCCAATGATAAGATCATTTTGGTGAGAGGTGAGGATATTTATATCAAGAGTAATAAAAATAAATTGTTATTTAGGGGAACTGAATTTAATTCTAAATTATATTCCGGAAACATGGGAGATCTCAAGGGGTCAGAAAAAATGGATGTACCGTGCTATAATAGAAGCAAAAAAACTTGTTTTGATGACTAGGAAGAGCTGCAAAAAGATTCCATTGTGCACATGGATTGATAATATGGACAGATTAGCTACATACAAACGAATTGCATGTTGACACAAAATAAGAATGGATAAATATGAAGAAATCTGGAACGAATATTTAAGCGATAAGGCGAATAGTGGTGGGAAGTAGAGGGAGGAGAGAGGGGTGGGAAAATATTGTTTAAAAAGGTGGAGTCATAGGTGTATCAATGTATCCAAATCTGAATTGTCAAATTGTGTTGTTATTGTTATTATGGTTTTTGTTGTATGTGCCTTTCACGGTTGATGTTTGTATCAAAAACTTGATTAAATATTTTTTTAAAAAAAGATTCAGTTTCTTACTTTCCTAGACATTCCTTATGTGGTCTTAGTTTATCTCTGTGTACTGCTTCCTCTGAATACAAGATGCTCCTGCTTCATAAGGATTATATTCAGTAATGTGCTGTCACTTCCATTGTGGCTGAGGGGCTAGTGTGTTCCACCTGGACTGGGAAGTCGGGTCTCACCTCTGTTACGAGTTCGTTACTTAGCCTTGCTCGGACCATTCACATTTTCTTAGTCTTAGTTCTTCTGTAAAAAGGTAGTAATAATCACATCACCATATGGTTGTGATTGCAAACCAGATAAAGTTACAATTAATAATGCTCTATCAATTATTTCTAATAACAAACCTAACTGATTTGCTGCCTAGCGGTTTGGAAGTGAAGCAGTAAGGTAAGTAATTTCAACATACTTCAGGTAATCTGTAACTATGCAGAACTGCATATCTGCCCTGACAAGCACCACTGAATTTCCAGAACTTATAGAATGTTACTTTACTCAGCATGACAACTTGGCCCTATTGCTAGTCAAATGCATCTATATCCTATATCAGGTTTGATGCATATGATAGGAGGTCTATAGTGATGGATGCTGCCAAAGGATATTTGTTCCACATTTGTCTTAGTTTTTGCCCCAGTAATAACAAACTAGGGTCTACCTAGGGCAGTGGTTCTCAACCTGTGGGTCCCCAGATGTTCTTGAACTACAACTCCCATCATCTCTGACCACTGGTCATGCTGGCTAGGAATAATGGGAGTTGTACTCCAACAACATCTGGGGACCCACAGGTTGAGAACCACTGACCTAAGGCAACACTACTGCTGGGCTCCAAAACTTCAAAGGCTGTGAAGGAGTTCATATTTTAAAAAAACCTGAAACCAAGTCTAATGTAAGCAGAAAGTATCAGAACTTTTATTAATTCCTCCTCCGTGTAGCAACAGAGAACTAGTGAGTTTCGAAAATGTTGAAATTAGCAGTTGCATAAATAGTGTGTGAATTGGTGAAGATACAACAGATCCCCTTGGCAGCCTCAGAACCCCCTAAATAAACACCAGAACCATCCACGGAAAGGAGGTGACATGAAGAAATATTAAAACTGAGGCGAAGGTTAAGGCAACTTAATGCTACCCTTTGAAAAGTGTGCAATATTGGAGTTGAAAAGATTATTACTATTATTTTTAAGGCAGTAAAGAGAAGCAGAGGTGGGAGATCATGGCGATATCATAAAAGAAGAGTACTGGATAGGTGAATGGATGCTTACACGAATCCCCAGAATGAGAATTTGACACAAAATAAATAAATAAATTGTACCCCTGCGTGAGAAGGATTTGAGCCCTTCTCTGCCAGCTCAGCAGCAACTGGGGATATTCAGCTCTCTGCTGCAGAATGTGACTTTGTTAGATGTATTGCAGATGGTTTTTTGAAGGCGTAGGGAATAAAAGATCTTAAAACACCATAAAATGTGCAGAATAATGTTTCTAATATGTGAAAGAAATGAGTAAGTGAAGTTCATGAGGTAACATATTGTCAGTGGTACACAGTTTAAATACCACAGATGATCACATAAGGAGAACCATTTCTTATATGCTATGATAACAGGAAGAAGGCTATTTTTATTGAAGGAAATGATTCTTCATCAAAACTATACTCAAACCTTGGTTGCAAATTGCTTTGGGACTTTTTTTCAGTGGGAAATGATGTATAACATTTAATAAGCCTAATAACCCTAAACCTAATGTCCCAGCAGGGTCAGAAGCTTGTGGTATTAAAGCAGATCAGCAAAATGCTTCGATTGGTGTATCACTTTTCATGAAGTGGATTTTTCAGCATTTTGCAAAATGTAGTCTCTGTGCAATTCAGTGCATGTTTAATCAGATGCAAGTTCAGTAGGGCTTACTCCAAAATAAGTGTTCATGGGATAACAGCCTGGCTTCAAAGCCAGTTTTGGGCTTTAGAAAATATCCAGGGGAAACCCTCAACTAAGAATTGTCAACCCCAGAATAGCTCTCTGTGTATTTCAACAGTGATCAAGTTTAGGGAGGTCATTTGGGTGGATATATCAGTGGCTTACACTGTTTTCTCAACATTCTCTGTAATGAATTTGACTATATACATTCTGCATAGGAAGCGGTTGCCCACTCTGTACGGCAGCCAGAGGCATTCTGGCAAAGGTAAAGGTTACTATGGTAACATTTATTTCACACACTTCTTTTCACCTTCTTACCTAAGTTGTCTTTCTTTTATAACAAAAGCGGTGTTAAAGCACATTAAGGGCTTTCAAAACTGAAATAATTGCATATAGGATTGGTTCTGGCTGCTACAAGTCTGGTTTTGGAACAGGGATTCAACAGAAGCATTACCTCCCAGCTCCGTATTAACGTTGGCATTTCATCTATGCCCATTATTGAACTCCAAATGTAGAAAATGTTTTCCCTGTAGCACACACAGTCTTTGTGATGCTGCAGTAGCTTTTTCAGCAGCTCTTAGAAGGCATGTTGTGGTTCTGTTTATCCTGTTTATTTTCAGTTGTTTGTTTTGTCTTTGTATCCTTGTTTGGTTTGTGTCTCCCGTCTCATCTGCTACTAAAGATGCTCAGCTGCTGGATTTGATTATCTGATAATATCAGCATTAGGGAGTGTTTCTCTTATGGATTTGTTAGTGCACAGAGGAAGTTTATTTGTATGGTTCTGCAGAAAGCTAGATGTGTGTGTTCCATGGATTTAATTCTTTTGAGCAACAGTTGCACTGTGCTCTTAGTGGCTGACCTTGGTATGCTATGTGCAACTTGCTTTGGGACACAATATAATGAGGAAACCCTCAAAAGAAGATTTAGATAAAGTAGTAATGAATAAAGGAACGCAGGTGGCGCTATGGGTTAAAGCCTCAGCGCCTAGGGCTTGCCCAGCGCCTGCCAACCTAGCAGTTCGAAAGCACCTCCGGGTGCAAGTAGATAAATAGGGACCGCTTACCAGAGGGAAGGTAAACGGCGTTTCCGTGTGCGGCTCTGGCTCTGGCTCTGGCTCTGGCCAGAGCAGCGATGTCACGCTGGCCACGTGACCCGGAAGTGTCTCCGGACAGCGCTGGCCCCTGGCCTCTTAAGTGAGATGGGCGCACAACCCCAGAGTCTGTCAAGACTGGCCCGTACGGGCAGGGGTACCTTTACCTTGACCTTTAGTAATGAATAAACAATAGAGAAAACACAAGAGCTATGAAGTTATTTCTATGAACTTAACATTTCTGGGTTGGATCCAGTTTAGGGCTGCAATTTTATCCCTTAGAATACTCAGTGGGAGAATTTTGTGAGGCTTGCTTTAGACTGAAAGTTAGTTGAGCTTAGTTCCCATAACAAGGAATGGAACTTAAGTCATGACTTACATACTTGCCCTATTCGTTAAAGATGGAACCTAAGTGCAGCTTAGAATCAACACGCTGTTCTGAGCAGCTCCAAATCTCTCTCTCTCTCTCTCTCTCTCTCTCTCTCTCTATCTATCTATCTATCTATCTCTCTCTCTCCTCTCTCTCTCTCTCTCTCTCTCTCTCTCTCTCTGTGTGTGTGTGTGTGTGTGTGTGTATGTATCTTTCTGCACATTATTTGGTTAAAGAAATGCATCACAAAATTGGAAAGGTGCAAATTTCAAGCGATAGCTCTGTGCAGATTTGCATGTTGTTTCAGGACATGCAAATTGAGTGATATTGCCTTAAGATGTGAACTGAGTTGTATTTTTCTCTCACTGTAGTAGTATCAAGCATTGTTTTGTAAACTAGATCACTGCCTGCTTTTGTTTCCATTCTGGTTTCTTTCTTTTATCTCTTTATCTTGGGTAACATAACAGTGTTACCATTCAAATAAGGAATAAGCCTGATGTGGACAGTGGTAGATGCATAATTTTCTCTCTCGCGTGCAAATCCCTTTCAATTGCGAAAAGCAGGGTGTACTTCCTGTGCACTTCTTTTCTTATTAAAACATACCACAAGGAATAGTCACTTTATATGTGAACATGCGGGACCCATTATTGTTGGTGTTGCCACATCCAGTCTACAGGAGTTACTGGTCCACAAATAAGTTTTACAAGCCTTCCCACTCACCCATATTTAGTTTAGTGGTTTGAGGATTAAAAGAAAAACCACAACACCTGCAACCCCCCCCCCCCCCCCGTTAGCCTGGAATTTTACATGCCATAGATAACGGGTGAGGAACCTCAGGCCCAGGCCTTTTTGTCTAGTCCTTGAGACTCTTGTTCAGGCACACACACCTCAACCACAGCTCAAGTATTTTTTGCTGTGCTAGAATGTGTCCTTGAACTCTGATAATACTTCTTGCTTGTCTGGATGAATGATAGAGGGGTGTATGACAGTGTGTAGAAACACGGGTGGCGCTGTGGGTTAAACCACAGAGCCTAGGGCTTGCCGATCAGAAGGTTGGTGGTTCGAATCCCCGCAACAGGGTGAGCTCCCGTTGTTCAGTCCCTGCTCCTGCCAACCTAGCAGTTCGAAAGCACAAAGTGCAAGTAGATAAATAGATACCGCTCCGGCAGGATGGTAAACGGCATTTCCGTACGCTGCTCTGGATTGCCAGAAGCGGCTTAGTCATGCTGGCCACAAGACCCGGAAGCTGTACGCTGGCTCCCTCGGCCAGTAAAGCGAGATGAGCGCTGCAACCCCAGAGTTGTCTGCGACTGGACCTAATGGTCAGGGGTTCCTTTACCTATGGATTTATATTGTTAGAAATTGATACAGTTGCCATGGAATGAGAATGCTGTGGATGGTGGAGCTCTGTAAGTAAATGAGACCATAGAGTCAAAATATCTAGAAATCTCATATGGATCAGACGCCTTCACAGAATTGATGTGAGTGGCATTACCAGACCCCAAGAGTAATTTTGTAGCCAGGATATCTTTTCAGTGCCCACAACCCAACCAAAATGTCTGAGCTGGAGGGTTAAATCTGGGAAGCATTCGAGGGGGAAGCTTTTGTTGTAATGAGTGACTGACTTCAGTTTATCTTCGCATAGACTGGGTAAATGTATGTTTCATTCATGACAAAGAGGATCTTGTCAAGGTAGCTACACTGTTGTCAGGCTGTCCTCAAAATTAATTTTCTTTCTGGGCTTGTAAACCTAAGACCATTTATTTAATTGAAAAATCAAACCTGGTGGTTTTTTTTTTAATGACAATGAATTTATTTGCAAATCAGAACCATTTCTGAGATTCCATTGTTCGTGTTCAAGACAGTATGTTGTAGGTTGCTATCACATTTCAATGTTATTAAACATTTGTCAGCCCTCCCTCCTTTCAATTCCTCCCAACAAGCTTGTGCCCCTCTATCATCTGCATTTATTAGACCCTGATGAGAAATGTGTGACTGAATGAATGTTCCTTTTGTATTCTGCTCTACTGAGTGAGGGTGGCACTGGGGAAACTAAATATGTAGGATCATTTTGCCTGAACAAGTTATTGCTCATTCTATTAATCTGTAGGTTATTACAATCCACATGATCAGCATTTTCTTTTGTGTTGCTTTCCCATAGAACTTTTATGATGACTTCGTTTATATATCCAGGTGAGAGGCTTGCTTTGTATGCTTGTTCTGAATTCTGAACCTATAATTAGTTTTTCTTCTGTCTGTTCACAAGTTTATTTACAGAGGCACACTAATAATTTTCTGTACATTTTACAAAGACTTTTTTTGGGAAGGGGGTTGGAATATTAGAGAGGGAAGTGATGAATTCTAGCACGATCTGAAGATTTTGTTTAGAAGGGAAGAGAAACTAATATGAAATTTGATGAAAATATTCCTCACAAAGGTAAAAAAATCCGTGTGTACATACATATGCATACACATGCACTGTGCATATGTCTAATGTTCTTCTAACTTGTCTAGATTATCAGTATTAGATACTTCAATCCTAATTCTTTTTCTCCTCTTTTATTTATCTCACCATTTTATATGAGAATTAAAGCAATCATATAGACATAGCTGAATTGGGTTTTCTGCTGCAGCCTATTAGAATATTACTTTCTCAGTAGTTGTGTTATTGCCTTCCATACTCAGGGGTGCCATGTTAGATTAACTATCACTTGAGGCATTTTAGGTTCATTTGCACAGGTGTTTGAGCCTGTGGCACTTAGGGTTTGTCTATAGTTGGCTGTAGCAAGATCACTTTTTCACACAGTCAGCAGCTCTAGAAGCTTTGATGGGCTGAGCCAGTTTTAAAGAAGCTGCCCACCGCTGCCCATTTTGTCTCAGCTAAGCATGGTTTAAATGTTTAGATGGCATTCTTGGAGCGTGGGGAAATCGTATCTGAATTTAGCAGATCATGTGGCAGGCTACAGTGTCCTGGTTAAGACGTTGTGCAGGAAGAAGGATGCAAGATGAATCTACTGCCCAGGCCCATATGGTATTCATGTCTGTGGAAAGTGCATTCCAAATACCTTTGTGCCAAACAATTAATGGCACCTTGGGAATATGGGTAGCCTTCTCCTGGTGCCCGGGAAAGCAGAAGCTGGGATCAGTTTCTATACTCACCTCTTGAGAGTAGGTACAATTCCCTGCTTCTGCTTGTTTGGCCACCAGAAGAAGGCAGCTTCTTGCCATTTTTCAGTAGCTTAGACATGGGAATACCGTATCCTGCTAGGAAGCATGCTTGCTGGAACAGAACATTCCCCATAAAGACAGCATTACAAGCTGTCTTCTGCTGGTCAGGACAAGTAATGGGAGATCTGATTAGATGATCTCCTTATCCCTGCCCCCTCACTCCTCTTAATGTGGGAAAGAGGTATCTAATCAAATCCTTGGCAGCTGCTATCCTGCTAAAAAAACCCCACCCCACACAACCTGGATATAATTGCACAGTACAAAAGTATCTGCAATAAGAGAAGCAGAGTGGGATCCAGTTAGGCGATTGCCTTCCTTCCTGCTTTCCTTCCTTCCTACAGGGTGGGAGGCAAGTGTAGAGCCTGATCTGTTACTATCACTAACCTGATTTTCAGGACAATACAGGATGAGTGGGTGGATTGGTCCTGCTCCTCTTTCATGTTACTGGGATGAAGCAGTTTCTTTTATCCTTTGACAGTACAAGGGCATGCATGGTGTCTCTACCTGTTGCCAGAACAAGAGATGCTGTGATGGATGGATAAATAATTGCTGGCCTGGCTCAGGTCCCCGAGTCCTGCTGCTGCTGCTTTTCCTGGCTGCATTTGGTGCTTTTCGCACGCAGTTCACTTGGAATGATTTGAACTAGTGTGGGACCTCCTTGCAGTAGTCTAAAGCCCATTGCGGGAAATGTAGAAAAGCACCCCAAATTATGGGCACTTCAGCTATAAAAACCCACAGTAAATTCCACAGTAGCTACTGTTTCAAAAAATAGCCTGAAGCGTGGTTTAAACATGACGACTTCCACATGGAGGTCAACCAAAACAACTTACCTTGTGGTGGCAAGGCATTCCACATGAGGGTTGTAGTAAATTAAAATACTTTTAACAGCTTGCACAGGCCCTTAGCATACAGAGCCTGCATGGTGGTTTTGTATGGGTCTGTTAGCGGCAGCACCTATACAGTAGTCTTGTATTTTATTTTATTTTTGAATTGTCATAGCTGTCACATGGATATTGACATGGCATTTCCTTGGGGGAGCCATCATGTTTAAACCAGGCCTTATTTGATAGCCATTTGTGTCTTGAGTGTTTTCATATAATGACGTGAACATTGTTAATGGCTGTAAATCTAGGCTAATTGGAATAAAGGGGGGGAAATAGTACTTTGGGCTGGTCTAATAACTGTGGAATTTTTATCCTGGAAAAAGAATCCATGATTAAACAGGACACTAGCAGACATCTTCCACCCAGCCTTTGAAATGGAGATGTATGGATCTAAAAAGACCTGGGGGCATGAGGGATAGAGTCTGGCTTATTGACATTGCTGTATAGGAGGCACAGCTGCATGCCTCTCAAGCATTTTGACAATTTAAAGGGCAGTTAGCCCAGGCCCCATAGTTAGTTTTTTCATAAAATCAAAATCAAAGGGTAAGGAGGGAGCCAAGCAATAATTTATTGGTGTACACAGAGTACTCATTAATTTTAAAGGTTTCTTTTTAAAGGCAGGAGGAATAATTCATGATGAATTGAATTTTTAAAGGGGAATAACTACTTTTTACCTTCTCTTTAAAAATAAATTTACTCCTTAAGTAGTCTTAATTCTTGAGGGTGTTGTCTGATTGCTATTTTGGAGCGCCAATAAAAAAATGGAAAGGTTTTCATCACTCAGAGCTCGCCTTTGAGCAGCTGAAGGGGCTCATAGTCCAGGGGGAAACCTCCATAGGTACTGGGGATGCCATGGGCCTCCCAACCTAAAGATCAAAGGGCAGATTGGTTGACAACCCTTTCCCATTTCACCCTGTAAAATACAACCACCTTTGTGCGACTGATAACAGCATGTTACTGCAGCAGACAAAAATGGACGTGGTGGTACAGTTTGTCTGGCTCACAGAGAAAACAGTCTGGGGGCAGGGGAGACACAATTGCTAAGTGAGCATAAGGCTCCCTACTAGTGACACCGGTCAAGGCTTCACAGCCGCATATTTGTACTTACAAAGACCAGTATTTTCTGTTTTAATAAACAAGTCTCTGAACATATAACCCATTGGTGAAGGTGGTGATGAAGACATACGAGACGGGGCATTCTTGGTGACAGCATTCAGCTTATGGCACCCCCTCCTAGGTTGTTTCCCACTCTAGGTATGTTTAGGCACATACCTCACGTATTTGTTCTTTTGGAAATATGTGGTGTTCTGGTGATATCTATCATCCATCTATCTATCTATCTATCTATCTGGTGATATTATCTATCTAAAATCTAGCTATTTGTATGGATGAGGATCTACTTGATGTGTTAAATGGGTTTTTTTTATTAATGTCCCATTTGGGGGGGGGGGTTGTTTGTTTTTTGCTGCTCTGTGCTCCATTTGAGAAAAAGGGTGAGATATAAAGATAAATAATTGCTTACTTCTGAGCCCATACCTGGATTGATTTCTACATCCAAACTTCATTGCAACCTTTCATTGCCTACTAGAGAAACTAGCAGTGAATCTGGCAATTTGTTAACCAACAGGAATGGACAAAGGGAAAGTCGGAGTTGCATTGGTTCACTCTCATCCCTATGTTGTGTGGGAACTGGTAACAAGGAACTGTTGGACAAAACCAATAGTCAGGCTTGAAGGACAGACTGGGAGGCAGGACCCTACCACTCATTTCAATTGTGAATTGGACAAACTATTATTTTCTCTAAAATTGGAAATTGGCTTGATTAATTTTGAACCACTGGTTACGCTAGAAGTCTAACAAGATCTGAACTCCTCCTTCATCCCTTTGTGTGAAGCTCCAAAGCTACATATCTAGCTGCATTGGCATTAGCTGGGTCCATGACAGGAGGAAGGAATTCTGTTTTCCCTTTCTCTGTCTTTTCCTTTTGACTCCACTCTGACTCTCCTGGGTGCCTGAAATACAGTGGTGCCTCGCAAGACAAAATTAATCCATTCCGTGAAGCTCTTCGTATAGCGGTTTTGTCGTCTTGCGAAGCAAGCCCATTGACAGCTTAGCGGATTAGCGCTATTAGCGGTTTAGCGGCTTTTAGCGGATCAGCTGTTAAGCGGCTTATCAGCGGATCAGCTGATAAGCGGCTTAGCGGCTTAGGAAAAGGGGGGGAGGGGAAAAAACCCGCAGCAACTCGCAAGACATTTCGTCTTGCGAAGCAAGCCCATAGGGAAATTCGTTTTGCGAAGCGCCTCCAAAACGGAAAACCCTTTCGTCTAGCGGGTTTTCCGTCTTGCGAGGCGTTCGTCTTGCGGGGCACCACTGTACTGCTACCGCTGCAGCAGCTGCATGCAAAGTACCAGGGAAGGTGACCGAGGAGGAGGAAGTATGAAACTCTTGCCTTCCTGTCTGTTGCCATTGGATGAGGAAGTGGGTGGGTGGGACAGCTCTTCTCAGGGATGGATTGCAATTCAAGTAGCACGCTCTTCAGATGTATCTCTTTCCAAAATCTCAACAGTTCCTGCAAAAATGCTCAGTCTTATTTAAATTGTTCTAAAATTCAAATTTTCCTAGCTTGCAACTTCCTTCTCTTCTGGTTCTTACGTCCCATGTAAGACATTCCTTCTCTTAAAGTGATGGGCACACTTTCATAGCACATGGTAATCAATATTAGTATTGGATGTGTATTGTGTGTTCATTAAATGAGATCCAGTTAGCAGGATAGCTGATACTTAATGTGTCTAGCTAATTTTTTTTTTTTAAAAAAACTTAGGAAATTACATGGGGGAAATCTCCATATATAATTTTCTGTTGGACTTTATTTCATATGAAACCGTCTGTTCTTAACCCTCTGCTGTGATTCATTAAAAAAAATCACTAAGCTCAGCACTTTAGAGGGAACAGTTGTAAAGTACCATTCATAGTCATGGAGAGTTGTCCAAAACTCACTGATATTTATCATCCAGTGTTCATATAACTCTGTTCATACATTCCTAATGCCAAATATACTGAATCTGTTTTACTCCTTTTCCTCTCATATAATATTGGTGTGTGTTCTTTCACTGGAATATCATATGGCCATATAAATTCTGCATTGGGTCTATCTACTAAGACAGGGGAAGGGTGGTGGAATATCCATCCATCCATAATAACAAGATTGTGTTGTTATTGCAGATAGTTTTCACTTAACCATCAAAAATCAGACTGTGGTAGTAGTTCCACATACAAAGTGAATTTTAATAGGTTGGAGCACTGCCCTACTGAAATCTGGGCTAGAATTGCAGTTTCTGATGGGGACTGGAATAATTTCTGGAGGAAGCCCAGGGCTTCGTCTTCTCTGGTGAGTTTCAGCTGTGCTTAGGAAATGAACAGCAGCTTCCAGTGCAGGGAGTGGAGGTGCTGTAGGATAAGGGCCTAGCTTGAAACATCCCTGGACAATATTAGATTTCCACCCTGCCTTCCTGTGGCCTTCAGCATTTGCAGGCATTCTGTTGCCCCCACCCTTTAGACCTAAAACCTGATAAATTTCAAACAGATTGGACAAAGAGAGCCCATTTTACATACAGTTCAAAAGGGCCATATAGTCTATAAACTTCCTATTACTTTTGATGGTGACCTACCCTGTGTTTTATTCCACTGCTCATAACTCTGATGTTTTCTATGTAAATGCTACAGATGTTTTCAGTCATGCTACTACACCTCCAAAGGATCAAACCTGCCATGTTTCAGACAAAAGTTCCCAGTTCTGTACGTATCAGCAGTGCTATTTTTCTAGTTGGGTTGATTGTGAAGAGGCTGATTGTGAGTAGACTGTGGTTGTTTATTAAAACAGAAAATACTTGGTCTTTGTATGATTGTGGGATGGTTGTAGAGAGAGCTTCTCCAAGACCCCATCAGATTGTTGGAGACTTCTTGAAGCTTTGAACTTATACTTCCTTTGTTTCTGAGTGAAGAGCTGGCATGTCTTGTCAGTTTCACAGCTTTGTCAGTTCTTCTCCTTCTTAGAAGTTTGAAAAGACTATTCCAGGGAGGGATTCAATTGTAGTTCTGGGCCTCCTATCTGAAAACTGAAATAAAAACTGTTTCTCACCAGTTTCAGTTTTCATGTTACATGTGTGAACGGGACACTATGCTTGAGTGCTGGGAAGTGGGACCACACTCTGGCCTTGACCATACCCTCCAACATTTCTCCAATGAAAATAGAGACATCCAATTCCATAATGATAATTTCTCTATTTATACATCACACATCTTACTGGGTTGCCTCAGCACTCTGGGCAGTTTCCAACATACATAAAAAACATAGTAAAACATTGCACATTTTTTTAAAAAAACCTTCTCTATACGGGGGTTATACAGCTCGGGGGTTGGATAACTCCATACCCTCCAACATTTCCCCAGTGAAAATAGGGGACATTCTGGAATCAAATCAGAAACCAGGACAGCTTCTCTAAATCAGGGATGTCCCTGGGAAATAGGGACACTTGGAAGGTTTGCTTGACCCATCTCTGGTATTGGAAATGCTGCCTGGCTCCGCCTCTAGAGATCTGTGGACCCACCTAATGTAACCATCTTACCTATAATATATATTTGCATGTATGAAGCATTCAATTGTGCTTATGTGCCTATCTGATCTGATTTGTGCCTCTTATGAACCTGTATATTCTAAATATGGATGTTTGCTTAACAATAGGATCAAACATAAACAATGAGATAATTACATGTCAAGGTAAGCCAGATTTTGCTCTCAATGTTTTGCTTTTGATTTTACAACGTATCATTAACTTTAAGCTGTAGGTTAGATGTCTAAAGTCCTGCCTATAATTACTGATCTAGCTATCAGATAAATATATCTGTCTCAATTCTTTTTCTTTCTTAACATAAAATAAAACCTGTTATATGGGTATTGTGTTTCTTGGTCTTAAAATAAGACTTTTAATTTTTAATTCTCTTGAGAAAATTTGAGTTATGAGTTTTTGCTTTTTAAGTTTGAAAAAAACCTCCTGCCATACAGAGATATGGGGAATTAATTTAATCCAGAGAGTCTTCAACTTTTGTCTTGGCTGATCAAAAGACATTTGATTTCTTCCAAAGGCTGTTATGATGCCAATTGACTTCAGTGGCCAGGAACCATGGTAGCTTTACAACTACTTTGCCAGCTGTTTAATTGAATTAAAAGAAGCTGAAATACTTCATTAATTTTGTTGTTTGCAAAGGAACAGTAGCTATACTTGCTTTGCATCACCACAGTTTTGTGGGTGGCTTGCAGGTCTTTTAAAAATCTGTCTTCTCAATATGGAAAGCAGTAGAGAGTCCCTTAGTGAATAATTTAGCAATTTAATAAAGCACTGTGGAGTGAAAAATGTGAAAGTGCTGACATTACTTTTAATCTCCAGTAAACTACATGGAAATCTTTACTGCCCACATATTAACTTACCTAAATGTTCTCTTGTTTATCTGTAAACTCATGAATGTACCTGAGCTTATTTTGATGAATGAAGCAGTGCCACAGTACAACTACTTGATGTTAACATTTTTTGTTACAGTTGTATGCAGCAACATTTATTCTACTTTTGCCCATGGGTTTCCCTTTTTGTGACTGTTGCAGTAATTTATGTTCAAAAGCAGAACAGTAGACAAAAAACTTGGCAAATGGACTGAATTTGTGATATGTAGGATGCCAGTTTGAAAACTGCTTAAAGAAACAAGGTCTTATGATATGATTAGTTTCTTCTATGACAAGCTATGCAGTTGTAGTCTTTTAATCCCATTATATCCTGTTCCTTTGACAGAACAATCTTGCAACAGCTTACATAAACAATTTCTTTATGCAGAAGACCTGAATTGAATCACACAAAATTGTTCAACATATTTCTCATTGTCTCTTGCAATAAGATGCTGGTCCCCAACATTTCCTCCTGTGTCTGGATGGAATTTCATTCTAAATAGCACCTTGGGGGCTTTGTCTCATCTGAATAAAAGTTAAATGCAAATAAGATATATGTACCTTGAGTTGTTTTCTGAGCATCAAACTGACGTACATATATAATAATCATGTTTGATTTGTCAGAGACAAGGAAAGCATGGTTCTCCCATCAGTTTTGTACCCAGATGCAACTTTGTGTGAGTCAAGGTTAAGATTACAGAAATATAATGTATGAACCAGACCTGCACATCTACAAAAACATCCAAACTCCTGCGGCTACTACTAAGTCATTTTTATATTCCCTTGTCAGTTTACCAATCCTTCGCATCAATTGCCTGATAGGATTCAAGGCCTTATGTTAGCTCCCTCCAACCTAGTGCCCTCCAGATGTTTTAGACTAGTTTCCACCAACCCCTACCAGTGCCTACATGTTACATGCTAACAGTCAAAACATGTAGTGCCACAAAATACATTACATGATGGCACCATGCTTTGAACTTCCCACCCATGATATCAGCCAGTGAGTTGGAGTGAGCGGCAGGAAATGTTGAAACGTGATGACATTGTGTTGCACATTTTGTAGCACTGCATGCCATTGGGTAGAAGATGAGAAGGGAATGTGAGGCTGTTCTCACAGGGGAAGGGCTGTAGCTCAGTGGTAGAGCATCTGCCATCCACACAGAATCCCCAATCTCCAGCATCTCTAGGTGGGACCGAAAACGTCCCCTGCCTGAAAGCCTCAAGCATCGCTGTGAGTCAGTGTAGATAATACTGAGCGAGATGAACCCAAGGGTTTGACTTCCTATGTTCCTAGTGGTAACCATGTGCTCTAAATAACATATAGATCCTGCGGAATTGTTTTCATTGAGTTTCTTATTCAGTAAGCATGGACACTTAATTTTCCTGTGGCATTTAGCAAATAACAAATAAACCTGAAACCTTTCTTTCAGATAACAATTCTAATGATTTTCAGCAGAGATTATGCAGCACAACCAACAGATTCATGAGCTACAGTGTGCTCTCTCCCTCGGCTTTCACTTCACAGCAACCATTGACTTGAGCTACCTGAACTCTTTCAAGTTCAAGATCTAGTGCCTGAGCTTGTTTTAACCCTCCTCCTTTCCCACCCCAATCTTCTTGTAGGTAATGTCTTTTAAAAAGTAAGCTCAAAGACAGGCACTGTCTTTGTAAGCTGCCCTGGGGGAGCCTTTTTAACTAGAGTAGGGTGAAAATACTTTAAAGTAAGTAAGTAAATAAATTTGTATAGCTTTATGTATTGCATCATAAAAACCACCTCTAAGTGATTTGCAACATGTTCCTTTTCTCACGATTATTTTTTTTTTTACAAAATGAACATCATGCTGCATCTTGGAGATTTATAGGACTAGGAGGTACTTCTTTATATTGTAATCTAGGCTTGTCATGTACCTGCTTTAGTTGTTGAGCTACCTGCTGAACCTTGATGATCTCTATTGGAGGTGAAGTATGGTTGTCATACACAGCCACTAGTGGTGTTTCAGAGTTTTACAACTGTATTCATGATTCCATCATTAAGACTTCTGGTTTGTGCACTGTTGTCTAATCCAGAAACTTGTCAGAATCTTTTTCTGTTACTCAATAGGACAACTTGCAATGTTTTTGTGAATTTGCCCGTACTTGAATAAGGCCTAGCACTATGTTACAAAGTGAAGTTATGCACCATAGCTTGAGCAAAACTTACAGGACCATTGGGACGAAAGGTATTTGGCTCACTCAACTGAGAGTGAAACAAATGTAAAGTAACTGCCCCTTATGGGTTATTATAAGACAGGGTCAACTAACATGTTCTGCAAGTGAAAGCTAGCACAAGGATTGCCGCCGCTAGTGTGATGAGGCTTTCCCCCATCCTACCTGCATGCCACCACTAGGCCTCCACCAAATTCACGTTGGAGGGTCAGGAGAATCTTTAGAATATATATATATATATATATTTATAATAATATTTATTAAAAATTTTCCAGAATAAAAAGGAAAGATAGCAAGCAAGAAAGAAAAAACACTTGGTTTCAGTGGCATCTTTCCCGGACTTCCCCCCCCTCCCCCTCTTGTATTCCATTTCCCTTAAATTGATTCCACAAATTCTTACGCCAAATTTTAAAACCTTATTTGTAATTTTAAATAACCCATTTATTCCAAATTAATTTATCTTATTTATCTTAATGAACCATTTCTCCTTATATTTTCTATAATTCCCTAAGATCGACCCCATTTCCCTTCCACGAATTCCCCTATTTTCAAACAACAAACATGAAAAAAGAAAAGAAAGAAATAATATATAATTTTACAGCCTTTGGATTCCAAATCTCCCCCCCCCCCATTCCCCGGTTCCAATCCCCAAAGTTCATCCATTGTCTACTGCCAGCCTGGTGTATCCATGTCTATATCTCAACTCCACTTTGCCGTCTTTTGATAGCTTTTAATTTCAGAAAGTCCAATCTCGAAAAAACTCTCAGAAAAAGTCATTGTTCTTCCATCCAGACCTCTATGTTTAAGAGTCTAACTTAAATTCTATTTCTTGGTCCTTTTAAAGTCTGGATGTTCCAAATACTCTGGCTTCAAATTTGGTCCAGCTCTTATTCCTCAGGTTGCTTTTTCCTGTTCTGCTGCAGAAACCTTCTAATTCAGAAACTTCTTGTTCTCCACAGAGGCTTTTGTTATTCAGGAACATAACTTGCGTCAAGTCCCTTCCTTTCTTCAATAGATAAATCCATTGTCTCCTTTAGTATAGAAACCTCTGTAGACAAAATAATGCTTCGTTTTTGCAGCTTTCCCAAGAGATAACAGATCCTGCTCAAATGCATAGTATTTTTCCACTTGCTGCTACTGTTGCAATGCCCCAGCCTCCCTCTAGAGGGAATATGGTAACTTAATTTCTTTCAAAATCAGACCCAAAAGTCAAATAACTTGTTGCCTTTATTTCCAATAATTTATGTCCAAATTGTAACAAATCTAACCAGCAAAGCCATCGTAACAAAGTTCTCTTTTATTTTCCTGCTTTGACAGCTACTTTGACAGCTGTCAAAGTTTCTGTGTCTCTTCACCAGTCTCTCATAGCGGATCGTTCCCGGTTCCCGGGGGGGTTGCATTTTAGTTCCCACAAATCAGTCTTCTCCTCCAGCACAATTATTGTAATTTCCCTTCGTGAAGTTAAAAATTTTTTTCAGGTAAACAAGTTCATCTCTCGATCTTAGTTGTCAAATCCTTGCGTTGAGCCATCTACAACAGGGGGGGCGGACTTCCTTTTTGCACTCCCCCCGCTCGCTCCAAATTCAAAGATCAAATTTCCCTTTTAAGTCCAATCAATTTACTCACGGGTTGTTCCTTTTAGTCCAAATCCGAAATTTTCAAAGAAGAAGTCGTTGCTCTCCGCCGAATGGCATGCGGCTTCGCTGGGCAGGGGAAGCATTGGACTCACAGCACCACACCCCCCCGTCACCCGCTCCGCAGCCTTTAAAAAGGCTCCTTCGCGGGTCGGGGGGGCGCAAACGGTGCCCGCCGAGTCACCAAGTCCATGGGCATCTCCGCCCATGGTTTTTGAGGGTCCCCGCGTCGCCGGCACGGCAGGACCCGACCCCTACCCAGCCAACTCCCTCCGGAGCTCGGAGGGAGTCCGCCATTCGGCGATGGCGCCGACCCGGAAGAGGAGAATCTTTAGAATAGCACATCAGCACCAGAAGGTAGCGGAAGAGAAAAGGGCAGATAATTCTGTCTTGCAAGAACAACAATCTCCTTAACACTGCTGAATTCCAACTCATATGTTTTAGATTTTTTAAAATAATCTCTCCATCCTTGTTTTCTTTCCTACTGATAGGAAAGAAGGTCATTGTCCTTGAACTACTCTTACATTTTCAAATCTCAGTTATGTCCTCCTTTCAGATGTTTTGGAATGCAACTCTCATCATCCTTGGTCAGCACATCCTTGATGGAAGTCATAATCCCAAACAAAAACTGGGATGGTATGAGGTTGGCAAAGGTTGCAGTAGGCCAAAACTGAGACCTGAGTATCGCTCATTGCCATAGAATCATAACTACATGACTAGGTGTTATTTGCTACAGTTGGAAGCCAATACAAAATATTCCAGCAATGGATCATACTGAATTGACACTAATATCATTTGCAACCCAGCAGTATCATATAAAGCCAAGTGAGTACAGTTGTGGGCTGACAAGGGCAGGTCTGCAAATGAATAAGGCCTTTCCTATGGGCATTATGACATCTGAAAGCTATACCTGATACATTATAGTCGGCTTTTGTAATGAATTAGTGTTATATCACGGACACAGGAACACTTCGGACTTTAACAACAAAGTAAGCTTTATTCATTGTGAATTCAGCACAGTAGGCTGTTCTGTTCTGTGCTCTACATGAACACACGATCGAGACATACATTAGTAACTGTCCTCTCTCTTCCAGTTTCATGGGCCCATTTGTATCCCATCAAAGTAAGGAGGTATTTTCAGAGACTTGGGGGGTGAAAATTTAATATTTTTCAGGCTGGGTGGTTTACAGTGATAGAAGCAAAGTTGCAAAGGATTGCAGTATTTCTTTTACTGTGGGGGGGTGGGGAATCCACTTCCAGTGGAGTGGTATTGGAATTGCAATAAGCAGCAGTTTAATGCACCTCTTTTCGCGAACAAAATGGCCTCATTGTAGCAAGTACTCTTGAAGACTATGCAAGAGAAACAAACTAAAACTTACAAAAGCAGAACTTCCCCCAGTGTCTGCAGTGTCTGCAGTTTCAGGCGGAATGGGTGGGATGAATTAACCTCCTTTGTAATTTTGTTAAGTGATTTATTTACATCTGTAATGTTAACCTTTCTCCAAGCTAATGGTTAGTGATGCAAAGGGGGAATCCATGAGAAATTAGTTTTGATCGTGCATACTGATTTGAGGTGGGCAAAGGATAAGGGAAATAGATGAGAGGCAGAGAAAATGTTTTTAAAATAACTACATTTCACACGCTTGATTCTCTCTCTTTATATAAAAACTATTTCCTCAAATCTGTTTGTCATTTCCCCTCTTTCTCTGCATTACACATTATTGAGCAGCGTTTTTTTTTTCTTTGGTACGGAAATGAGACCCATGCGGAAAATGATGCAGTTAATAAAACATGAGCCTAGTTGGGTCATATTCTTTAAGTGTTGAATCCTTTTCTTTTCTTTGTGCCTGTTTTATCTGTTTAGCCTATAAACTTCATTACAAGCAAGAGATCTGTTTTATCCTTTATCAGAGGGGTGCTTAGGTGTTCATTGGGTCTTTGATAAACTGTAGTGCTCATATTTTTCACATATACAGTTTGCTGCAAATACTTCGCAAAAAGCCAGGAATATCAATTTTCTAGCAAAAATAGTTGCTATAAGAATTGGCAGAAGACCAGATTAAATCTAACGGTATAACTGAGCTCAAACCTCATTAAAACATCTCCTGGTTGCAATGTCATCTTGATCTTGACCTGGCTCATTTGAACCTATTTCTTTGAAAACTTTGACCAGTCCGAATAAAGAGTGTCACAGGGGATAAAAAGGCTACAACAATTGATCTCAAACCAAACGTATTACAATACAACTTGCCATGATTCATCTAGCGTAGCCTGGGTCATAGCATACATAGGTACAGAGACCATTCTGCACTACTCAGAACAAGTGGATCAGGCCCCATCTGCACTATACATTTGAAGCATTATTATACCATTTTAACAGTCATGTCTTGCCCCCTCAAAATCCTGGCAACTGTAGTTTGTTAACGGTGCTGAGAGTTATTAGGAGACCCATATTCCCCTCACAGAACTACAGTTCCTCAGAAAGTTCCTCAGGAAGAGGCATTGGCTGATGAACTTGTCAGCATCGCCCTTGAGCCAGTGCCACTAACTGGACTCATCCACTTCAGCCCCGACTGGGCTAGGCGAGCTGGGTATCACTTCCAGAGACCACCTTCTGCACAGGAACAGGTCAAAGTGCTGTGGACTCACAGCTTAGAGTTGTGAGCACCGGATTCACTCCAACAAGAAGACAGTCGTTGCACAGCAGAGTATAGCAGAGTATAAATGATTCAGAGAGCAGCTCTGTAGAATATCTTCTTTATTCTATCTACAACTATTATACAACTATATACAGAGCTTAATGAGGTCTAAGCATAAATGAATGCTGCACTACACCGAGTGTATGCAGCTGCTCTTAGCAGCAACCTTATCTCTACACACGATCTGTAACACTCAGTCTCTCTCTCTCCGACACACTGACTGACTCTTTGATTTGGTGCTGGAGCAGAATAAGTAGAGAGCAGAACACCGCCCCTCCTCTCTGGAGAATCAGCAGACTCATCAGGAGATTCTTGGATATGGGAGGGGTGAAATCTCCTCAGAACTACGATCATTTCTGTGAGGGGAAAAGAGGTCTCCTAACAATTCTCAAAACCCTTGACAAACAACAGTTGCCAGGATTCTTTGGGGGAAGCCATGACCGTTTAAAGTGATATGATTCTGCTTTAATTGTATAGTGCAACTGTGGCCTCAAGCTGCACTCTAAGCAAATGTTACCTAAAAGAAATGCCCTAGATCCAAAATACGGTAATCCTGGAGCATAAAATATGGGAAGTGTAACTATGCTATTCAATATTTCTATCCTTTGTTTTGCTGGTGTTATTCCTCCAAAGAATATTAGGCACAAATTCCTTTTGCTAAAGCCTAGCTGAGACATTAGAATAGTACTGGAACTTGGAAAATGGGAAAATTTCAAAAGCAGGTTTTAGAGAAGCTTAGTTTTAATTTTGCTATGATTCATTTGTGTCTTATTATGGCGTAATCTTCTCACCTCACAAATTCATTGTGAACTGTTTCCTAATCATGAATGACATTCATTCATTGTTCTTACAAAATCTCAAGTAAGAACATCTATTTAAGAAGGGGGGAGGAGAAGCTTTGGGGTTGGTTTTTTGTTGTTGTTGTTGGTTTTTGTTTTGCATTTGGGCCCTTTTCTTGCCCAGGGATTCAAATTCTTTCATGCAAAGCAGTGATGAATAAAATGTAAAAGAAAATAGATGTACAACAAGGAAAGCAACTGGGAAAAGCTGTCTCCTACGGGATGCTGAACCACAAAAATGTCCCCCAAAACCCAGTTGGCTTGATGAAAAGGCCATGTGGGGAACATTCCCAGCCTCAGGCTGGTGACTGTTAGAAAGGATTCTTAATCATCACATCATCAGGTTAGTCAGAATGCTACTATTTAACTCAAGAGTTTTTGCGCTGCTGTGGATACTATCTGAGTATTCCTGGAACAGTAATTTCCTTTTTGACCTCTATGGATATTACTTATAGAAAGTGCAGTCATAAAACAATTCTTAAAATGTCAGGGAAAATAGCATCTAATGGGACATATGAGCCAAGGAAAGCATACTTGAGTTTGGGAGCATTCCCACCAAACCTCTGTAATCCTAAATCTACTAATAAGCCGTGCATCATTGCCTGCATAGTTCAGCATGACATTCAAAAAAGTATAACTCGTATTCCCGCTTTACTGAAATCACAATGTTCATCCATGCATTGGGTGGGTGTGCTGACGGGAACGGCGAACAGCCGGCACTGAAGTGCAAGATATATTATTAATAATTTAGAATGCTTGCCTTCATGATAAAAGAATGAGAGTTTGATGTTGATACTTCTTAGGTGTTGCACCAGTGAAAACTTTTTATGTTGCATTTGCACAGGATTTATATGCAGGGCAATGATTAATTAAATATTGTGTTTTGTTCCGATCTCCTCAATTCATGAAAGGGCTGGCCCAGAATATTTTGCTGACTGAGGCAGAACAAAAAATGGCATCTCTCCAAAGTGCTGACAATTTGTCACAAGCACTCCTCTGTATCTCTTTCTAGGGGTGGGGGGAGTACAGAAGTAATGAGTTAAATAACTAAAGATTTGCCTGAGGTTGTCCAATCCCTGTGCCTAAAGGTAGGGCTAGATAAAGGAAGTTTTCTTAAGCTAAATTTGGGTGTGCAGGATTGTAGCACAGAGATAAAGGAAAGAATGGGCAGGTAGGAAGTGACTGTGGTCAGGAAATCAGTAGGGCGCCAGTGTTTACTTGATTTGATGTATAAATTAAAAACCTTTAATTGACTAAAAAAGTGCCACTGATTAATTGGGTGGTTTATTAAAAGATAAGAAAAACACCAGGATACAATTGCTTATACAATTGCAGGATACAATTGCTCCTCCTTAGGAGGAGCATTTCTCTTTTTTATTGCACTGGAAGAAATGCCTCTTCTACCAACTGTAACACATGTGCATTACCTAAAAACAATGGGGTTTTTTACCTGTAGGGCAAGTGGGCATGGCTTGGCTGAAACGGCTTTAAGGGCCAAATGGGGAAGCCTCGTGGGTCTAACTAGGTTCCCCACACTTTCAACTAAGGGCTTTATAGCAGCCCTTTATGGGTAAAATCGTGGTGTTTAATGAGTTTATCCAAAGAGACAATTTAAAAATGGGGGTGGGTGGTACTAGAAAGGGATTAAAAGGACGTGAGCAGTGGAACACAACAACAAAAAGAGGTGCATTGCTTGTTTTTTTCTGCTTGAATGGGGATGATGTCAGTGTTGCTGTTCCACCCTCTCTAACTCATCTAAAATATGGCCCATGCTGAAAATTAGTTGCCAACCAGCAAAAGGCATCTTGAATGGCTATGAGTGTTTATAGCTTTGTGAGCATAAACTCTGGCCCGTTGGATTTTATCATCCAACATAAACTAAAGGTTTTAAGCTGCTGCTCTGTAAAGTGCTGTGCCCATTTGATGCAGTTTCAGTAGTCAAAAGCTCCTGTACAAAGGAACAGTGTGATTTTTGCTCAGATTCTGACTTGCTTATTTACCGCTCCCTGTAGTTTAGACTGTGTCTCTCCCCCACCCGCCCCAAAGTTTTGGAAAGGGCACAGTTATATGACAACCACCACCACCAACAAAAAAAGAGCATCAAAGGCAGTCTTGACAAATCCTTTCATAGAGAGGCGAACTAGTATTTTGTTTCAAATGACTGAAATTTTTGTTTCCTTTTCTGAGCCAGCAGCTTGTCTTTCTCTTAAATACTGACGTTAATCTCCTTATTTGGAAGCAAACCAAGCTCCTGTATTTCTAATCCTCCCAAATAGTCTATACTTCGGATCGCCTTACATGACCAGACACTTTTACACACACACACACTCCAACAATGCACCCTTAATACATGCTCCCATACTTAGTATTCAGGCATTTTCCACATCACCTACAGTAGACAGAGTTCTCTTTAAAGGAGATTAGGTGCTTTAGTTTTCGTGTATTACAAAATGATGGCACGCTTGTTCTTTAAAACCATTCTGTTAACAATCAGAATTTTGCAAATACGTCTTCGTTCAGTGCACTTTCTTCTTTTGACCTTAGTAAAGAGAACCACATGTGGCCGATAACAGAATCCATAGCTATGGTCAAGAGCATTGTGTGTACACAAGACATGTGCGTGTATCCAAGGTTTTTTGTTCATTTATTGAGTCACCCACCCTCACAACTGATCCATAGACAGCACTTATAAAAGCTGTTTACAAACTAGCCTGTAGAGGTTAGGGTGGGAGGGCTGCTGATTCTGTAGAAAAACAAATACCCCTTTGAGGATCTATACAACTTTGTAACATGCAGAAATCAGCATTCTCAGAGAAATCAAAGAATGGAACTGAGGGAAGTCGGGGGGGTGGGAGTGGGGGGGTTTTGTGTGTGAGGGTGGGGGGAGGGAGGAAAAATGGGGGGGAGAATAAGGATAATATGTTTCTGGAAAATATGTTTTGTTTTAATTTTGAATAATAAAAAAAGAAAAAATAAAGAAAAACAAATACCCCTGGTACATATAGCACATGCACACATTGAGAGACTGTGCTGGATAGTTAGCTACAAGCATGTTATGCTAGATTGATTCATTAGGTCTAAATTATCTAGATCAGAAATGGGGAGCCATCTTAAAGTTTACTATGGCTAAAAGACTGATATTCCTGCATTGGAAAGATAAATTTACAGTTCCATTTATTCAAAGGATTGAAGGCATGACTGTACTTGCTACCTAGGAGCAGATTGCTTATAGAAGTAGACTTCGCATGGAGAAGTATAATGAAATTTAGAAATCATTTATACAAAATGCAGCAGATTAAAAAATGTAATTGTTGACTGTTAACAATTGTTACAGTGGTATACTATATTCTTTTCTTTCTTTTTCTTTTCACTTTTTAATTAAAAAGAAAGCCCCTTATGCGTAAAAAAATAAAAAATAATAATTTTAAAAAATAATCTGAGGACCACACTCCTTTCTGTGCAACCTTCCAGGGGCCACATGGCAATGGTGAGCAGGGACAGAAGCAAAGTTATACATAGTCAGAAGCAAAATTTATGTTACCTTTGTGCAGTAGCCTAGTTTCTGTACAAACTCACATCTTTATATTCAATCTCGGCAAACAAGAGGCACCATCAGAGATCCAGCACACATTCTAACTAGGCAAAAATAGCCAGGCAGTGGCAAGTAGCAGTTTGGCAGCAATTCTTATATTTGGGAAAATGTTCACAAAAATGTCATTCTGTATGGCCCAGTCACAAGGGGTGAGATATAGAGGGCCATCATCACCCTTACCTACTTTCAATCCTCCTGTCACTTTGTAATAATAATAATAATAATAATAATAATAATAATAATAATAATAATAATAATTTATTTATTTATTTATTTCCCATCTGACTGGATGGCCCCAGGCACTCTGGGCAGCTTCCAACATTAAAAACTGCCTATCTACTCTGAAGGAAGCCCATTGTGTTCAGTGGGACTTCCTCACAGGGTATATAGGACTGCAACCTAAATAATAAAAAAGAAAAAGTAGCCATTTTTTCCCCTGCTGCATTTTGCCAGTCCAGGAACATGTTGCATTCTCTTGCTAGATTGCCAACAAGCTTGAAAAATCCTTGGATGCTGAAATTGCTAAGTATACACAAACGGTGCCACTGTGTCCTTAGTCTGTGCCAAAGCAAATTTCTAAAAGTTATGTAATTCTCCTCTGTAGCAGTTGAATTAAGTCAAATGTTCTGCATGTTATGAGTTGCTAAAAGAGAAGCCTTCTCTACAGAGGACTGGAGTATATCAAAAATTTCACTGGCAGATGCCAGGGCATCAGGTTTCACAAATGTCTTAACATGGGTGTACTGGGTACGTTGACTTGTGCTCCCTGTCACATTAGTGTGATACTCTTGCTTATCGCTGTGCACTGGTTTCTAAAAATATGAGCTAAGCTATCTGAAATGCACTGTCTCCGTGGGGTCACCTGGGTGTCTGTAAAGGAAGGTCCAAAGAAAATTAACCACCTCCCTCCCTCCTGATTTCTTACAAAGCTTTTTTAGATTGTGTTTAATAGAGAACCTTCTGTATTGTTCCACTTTTAATTATCTATACCTTCTGATTACTGGAATTCATGGAATATGTTGCTTCCTATGTAGGTCAGTAAAATCTAGCAAATTTCCATTCACATGATCAGGAGTTGGTGTTTCAGTTGCAGCCACAATGCTAGAAAGAGTTCCTTCTGGGTGCTAGTCATGTATTTGAGAATTATCACCATTGGACACAGTGACCACAATCTAGCACAACATTAATTATGCTTAACCTATTGAAATTGATTAGCTCTATTTTGGATTTTGACCAATGTTTTAAAGTTACTAAATATTTAATGAAACACACATTAAAACTGTACATCTATGAATGTTTACTTGGAGCTATTCTTCTGTTGCCCATTGAGGCTTACTCCCAAGTTAGGGTGTTTGTCATCAAAAGTCCATTTGTTATCAAGGCTGCAAATTGATACTGGGTTAATTTAGTACAAGTACCAGGTTGCTCATTCTAGCAGTATCCCTGGATTCACTCCTTCATGTTGATCTTCTCTCCCTTTAAGGTTTTTCCTTCCTGTGAAACATAGATGGCAGATGAAGCCTGGTTTTTGTAGGGCTTGCACCTTTCTCAAAGATGAGAGCTTTTTATCTCTATTTCCTCTGTGTGCACACACACACACACCTGTTACCTGCTGACTGATTTGTTTTGTTCTCTTCCCCTGCACCGCTTATGTTTAATCATTCCAAACTGAAGTGTCAATCATGTTTGGCAGTGGCTCAGGTTTTTGCTATAGACCAATAGGTTCATGAAGTCCTAGACCAAACATTTTTTGAATGTTGTGTGCTGCCAAATGTTTGCAGTAAGTAGCCTTATAATAGCCCCAAATTGGTTCTGGGTCTTTGTGAATGTAAAAAGGTAAAGGTAAAGGTACCCCTGCCCATACGGGCCAGTCTTGACAGACTCTGGGGTTGTGCGCCCATCTCACTTAAGAAGCCAGGGGCCAGCGCTGTCCGGAGACACTTCCGGGTCACGTGGCCAGCGTGACATCGCTGCTCTGGCGAGCCAGAGCCGCACACGGAAACGCCGTTTACCTTCCCGCTGGTAAGCGGTCCCTATTTATCTACTTGCACCCGGAGGTGCTTTCGAACTGCTAGGTTGGCAGGCGCTGGGACCGAGCAGCGGGAGCGCACCCCGCCGCAGGGATTTGAACCGCCGACCTTTCGATCGGCAAGTCCTAGGCGCTGAGGCTTTAACCCACAGCGCCACCTGCGTCCCTTCTTTGTGAATGTGTTTGGCATTTAAAGTCCTTAACAATGTTTTAGGGTACTCTAGCATCCAGTAAGAACTAGTTACATTTTGGGGATCACTTGAAATATTGCTCTGTTGCAGCAAGATGTTTGTAACAAAGCTCCATAGTTTATGAAGTCATATGAAAATATATGTACTTAGTATATCCTTTGAAAGCTTTCAGTTGATCTGCATAATTTTTTTCTTATGCAACTTTTTCGGTTGCAGAGATGAGAAAGATGTTAGCTATCTCGCCTTCCAGAGAGTGTTGTTTACACTGATAGGATGTGTTTTCGAACTTAAAGTTGATCTTATATCTGACCTTAACTAAAAGACCAAGCTGCTAAAAATAGATAAGTAAATCATGAGGTGTGAATTCCACTCATGAAAAAGTTGCTTAAATGTGTATCAAGATTCACTTGCTCTCACAGCACCTCTGTTTGTGTGCCATGTATGACAACTGTTTTTTCTATTAAGTTAGACACTTAACATCTTGGCTGAATATACCCTGATCAAGTAATCCCTGGACCAAGGTAAATTCGCAGAGCAAATACTACTAGAGTTGTGTTGGCTCTGTCGGGATTCACTGTAATCATTACGTCCTATCTCTGAGACTAATTTTTACTTCGTCTAATAATAATATTGCTGACTTTAATAGAGAACCTTATGAGAACTCAGGCCTGCAAAAGATTAAACCAGTGTGCCCAGAATCTTCTGGTATCTTGCCATTCTACCCCCCAAGTGCTGAGCCTAGATAGTCAGTCTGTGATGTCTCATCATCAACAAGTTCCACACCTCATTCATCACTCTCAGTGGCTTTAGGCATTACTACAACAAAGAGTGGCATGGAGTTACCGCTTAGCGTGTACATGAAAGTGAAAGCCCCAGTGGCAAAGATAAAATGATAGTTTAATCTGATGTGCCGTAAGTACAGTAGTGGTGGTTGTAATAGCACTGCTGCCTTTGTCCCGGTTCTGGAAATTAAGATAGGGAGTCTGCTGCCATTCAGATTCACAGGGAAGGAAGCTTATAATGCTAGCTAACGATGTGGGCTCTAAGTGGTGTTTTGATAGATTCTACTTGTGTGCCGTAGTACAGTGGTACCTCGGTTTTCGAACATAATCTCTTCCGGACAACCATTTGAGTTCCGAAATGTTCGAAAACCGAGGCGCAAAGGGCGGTCTGCAAATTTATAAACAATAATATATACACTCAGCGAAAGCTGTTTGACTTCTGAGGCGTGTTCAAAAATGGAAGCATTTACTTCCGGGTTTATGGCGGCTGAGTTCCGAAACATTCGTCAACGGAAACTTTTGAAAACTGAGGTACCATTGTACCCTGCAGATAAAGTCTATAAGATATGTATAAACTGTAAAATTAAATCCAGAAACCTGAGGGGAAATGGTACAATTGTTGTAAACCACTCTGATTTTTTTTTAAAAAAACTAATTAGCAGCATATAAATATTTCCACGAATAAAAAATAAATAAATAATTGTCTGAACTTCAATGTAGTGTTATACAGCAGGGATAACAGTACTGGTGCCCGCCCTGTGGAACACCCTCCCATCAGATGTCAAGGAAATAAACAACTATCTGACTTTTAGAAGACATCTGAAGGCAGCCCTGTTTAGGGAAGTTTTTAATGTTTGATGTTTTATCGTGCTTTTAATATTCTGTTGGGAGCCTTGCAGGGTGGCTGAGGAGGACTGGCCAGATGGGTAATAAATAATAAGTAATAAATGATAATAATAATAATAATAATAATAATAATAATAATAATAATAATAATAATTACAGTTCCTGATTAATCAAAGGTAACAATATGTATCCATGCCGTCATTATAGCTTTTATGGGTAGTGTATAACTTTATGGATCGTTTATTTCAGTGAATTCTTATTGAAAAGATCTATTAAAACCACTACTAACTGTTTCAGCAGCCTGGACACTCTAACCTGTTTGAAATTCAAAGCGCAAAATTAGTGCAGTGGAAACCCTTTAGAGTTACAAAAATTAGCACATCCATTGCAGATTGTTTTCCAAATTTCATTGAATGAGACAACTCACTATTATTCCCATCTCCTTATAGATGGAGGAGGAGAAGGGTTTACAGATGCGGCTACACAGTGAAACATGGCAGAGCTGGTTTTGAACTCAGGTCTTGAAAGTCCATGTTCAGATTTCAGTCTGAGACCAAAGTGATATTCGAGTAGCACATATCATAGTGGATGCATTATGCTCGTTTCTTGGTCAAAGTGCTTCAGGTTGTTCCTCTAGGGCAGGGGTAATCAGCTAGTTCTGAATCTCTGCGACATTCTGGTACAAGCTATTCCAGGGCCATGTTTCATGCGAGAGGCATATCTGCCATGGAAACATAGTTTCTAGCTGGGCTTAGTCATTTGCCATGCCGTACAACAAAGGCTAACAGCAGTACGTACAGTATGTTGTGAATTCATCTACGTTTGGCTCCGGTTGATGCCAGCTCTTGTAATGGGAGATGATTGGGCTTCCCAAAGTGACCTATTCCCAAAGTCACATGAGGGAGATTCCATTTGATGAACTTCAGCAGGCAGATGATGGGTTGAGCAGGTGGCTTTGCAGGTTGCACATTATGGACAGTTCAGTGCTTCATTATAGACAGTTCAACAAGTATACGTGTTCACCATTTGTTTCTATTTATAGGGCATAACACCACACTAAAAAGCGCATCCCTTTCTCAGCTTCTGCATGCATAGTGAGTTGGCAGTATGATGCTTAATGAACCTAGGGAGATGCTACCCAAGACAGTTGATAGACAGTTAATCTGACAGTTCTTCCTTTGATGCAGTTCTAATACCCTTCTAACATTTCTGTGTGTTGAGTGCATGTAATGTTCCCAGTGCATGTTACCAAGCACAGAAGATTGATGAACCTGTTCTCAAGTCCATCACACATTAATTTTTTTTTTTTTTTTGAGAATTAGATGCTGAAACACAATCCAGAGAACTAAACAACAGTTTTTAGTCACCCATCACACACTGAAAACACTCCATGAAGTGTTTGAAGCTTCTTTTTTGAAACTTAGGGAATTTGAAAAAATCTGTTTGTGTTGTAGCATGATGTGTATTGGAGCTGATGTTCAAAAATGAATAGGCTTTTTAAAAGTTCTTGCTTGACCTGTGTGCGTACAGATTTGTCTAGATTGTGACCCATCTCTCTTGTTTTGACCTGGGACAGTAAATTTGTAGCTATTGGAGTGGGGGTGGGGGAGAGAAGACCAATACAACAAATAGTTTGATTATGAAAGGCTGCATCAGATTTGATCACACATGAAACTCCTATGTCGCATATGCAATAAATCAATAAAGTTAGATATGAGCCAGCTTCTCTCTCCCTCTCTCGTGTGTGTGTGTGTGTGTGTGTGACTAAGTTGGCTTACTACCAAGAAGTATTTAATTAGAGTTGTGTCTCATTAGTCAAGAGTAATTTCTCATCATATATTTCATTAAATGTGTATAAAGTAGGTATTTTGGCTGATATTCAAAGGACCATGCAACTAGTTCTGTGCTACCAATGGATATTTGGATTTTCTGTTTCTTAAACAACAGTTGCCCGGGCCACAGAGTTGTTTTGCAAAGCTAAGGAGTGTGTCTGGTGTTAAAAGGAAGAAAATAAAAGAAGTCAAAAAGTACACTGAGTTACTGTAAGCCTTTGTACTCACCTAAATTTGGGGGTCTTTTTTACCATTTATATTTTGCTTTTAATTTTATGTCCAACGAAAGGTATGGAGCAGTTCTTTATATCTTGTCCTTTGCCTGTGAAACTTTCATTTATTTATTTTTACACTGACTTGGAAACTGTGTTCTAAATCCTAGATGTTGAAGAGTTAAGCATTCCACAGATTGCATTTCTCAGTTCCTTTTGTTTTCAAACCAGAATTATTAGCTGTCATTGTTTAAGCGATATTATATATATTAATCTCATATTTTCCTTTACAAGTATCTTAAATGCACAACCACCACATTCATGTAGATAGTTTCAGTGCTGTCGCTCAGATTGAAGCGCATGATATTGAAATAATTGGTTTTTCAGTTAATTGACTTGGCATCCTACAAAGGGACTTCATGGCATATTTAAAAGTATTTATGAATTCATTTCGTGGATTGTGGAAACCAGAATGCAGATTGTTAATGTGCAGGGTTAAATATAGAGAATGGTACTTTTGCTGTTCTCATTTATAACTATGTTTAAATGGCTGGTGTGCCTACAGGCATAGCTAACTAACTGAATCAGTCAGGCACAAGAGGTGCTTTGGTCTGATAGGAAGAACAGGTTTTCCCTGAAGTACTTTTGATCAAGTTCCCACTGGAAACTGGATTGGCTGGCACACAGGTTTCTGTTTTGACTTCACAATGTAAATTCCAGATGGAGCATCATTTTTCTCACAACAGCTTCCTTGAATTCTATGCATTGGCATAGTTCTGTTTCATGGATACTATTACAGCTGTGTTTTTTTCTTTATGTGCCCCAAATTGACCCAATATTTTGAGGAAGATGTCTGTTAGTTTAAAAGGGACTCCTGTATTGTTGTTAGTCGTTTCCATTTATTCCTCTTGGATTTTATGCCACTTTTCCACACACAAACCCTTTCCCACAGGGTGAATAGCATTTTATTCAATTACAATTAGAAATAACAATTCCAAGCAATTTTTATTTTATTTTAAATTGTAATACAGTGGTACCTCGGGTTACATACGCTTCAGGTTACATACGCTTCAGGTTACAGACTCCACTAACCCAGAAATATTACCTTGGGTTAAGAACTTCGCTTCAGGATGAGAACAGAAATCGTGCAGCAGCAGCACAGCGGCAGCAGGAGGCCCCATTATCTAAAGTGGTGCTTCAGATTAAGAACAGTTTCAGGTTAAGAACAGACCTCTGGAATGAATTAAGTACGTAACCAGAGGTACCACTGTATAAGAAAACAGTGAAAGTACAGAATCAGGGAGCAACACAGCAACTTCAAGACGAAATACAGAAAATGGTGTCCTTTATTAGTGACCATCAAAAAGAAGAGACACAAGGGGTGAAATGTATTTTCCAAGCCAAGGGATGAAATTCTAGACCCGTGGTGCCATTGTGGAGAAGACCCTGGCATAAATACTCTTTCAGCAGCTGTGCCATTTGCTATCTTCTCTTGGCAGGGATCTAACACTCGGAGGGGCAGAAGTTAAAGTTTGTATAGAAGGTTCTGCTTTCTGACCCCATGAAGCTCAGGCTTAAAGACTGTTCTCTAAAATGAGAGATGCCATCTTGGTCAAGTCATGTCTTCTATCCTCAAAGTTTTGCCTTTTTGTTGCTTATTCGTTTACAACAGAATGGGATAATTTTTTGTGTTATAGAATCCTATGTTCCAGGATGCAGATCTCAGTATGTGTGTGAACCAGTGGGTTCTCCACCTCCATACTGCCAAGATGCACCTTTTTTGTTGGCTCTTTAAAATCTATTAAATGAGTGCGGTATTTTTGAAACTTACATGATACAACCATCAAATGTTAATGGTGGTAAGAAACAGGGCAAAAAGCACCACATGCAGAGTCATTGGTAGCAGTGACAGTCTTGTTCCTAATGTATCAAAGGAGTCCCTATCTCCTACTTTGTAACCCAGGGGGATGCCAATGTAGTGCTTGTGGCTGCCTGTGTGTCCACCAATAACTCCTGTAGCAGCTGTGAAATGTCTTGGTTTCCACAATGCATGAGATTCCTGTTTGCACTGGCTCATCTTCTTCTACATGTCTCCATAGCAGCCATTTTGTGTTACACCACACTCCCATGACAATCATTTTTTGACTGGAGCCTTCAGCAGTTTCTCACAATTCCAAATGCATCCACTGGCCCTAAAAGGTTGGTGACTCTTGCTTTAACCCATCCTGCTGGCTAGCAGCAAAGAGGCATGGGTGAAATCACAGGATGATTCCCCTAGCAGTACAGTAATGTCCCGATGCTTCATAATGCAGTACAGGCCCAGGACAACATGAGTCATCTTTATTTGTCCTAAGCACTCCATCCTCCTCATTTGGAATTTGGGCCTGAAAGGAAAAGCATGGATGCCTGGAGTGTAAGTTGTAAGCAAGCACATTTTGTGATATTGCATAGCATCATTGCTGATCACAGTGCACATCTGTTAAGACCTTGGCTTTAGCCTCCAATCTGTGAGGTTTGTGGAGTTTGGTTTGAGGTGTTATGCATTTTCTTACCGGTGGTGTTATCTGAAATTTGGTGTTGGTTACAATGGACTCTAAAGCATTATCTCTGAAAGAAGGCATCAAAGAATATTTCTAGATATTTCTCTGTTCCAGATTCTGTCTGTAAATCCAGTTAGTATTTTGTGTAAAACTGCTGTGCAATGGTAGCCCTGGGTGTCAATTAGAGAGGGCGAGGGGGATTTCCCTCCTTAGCGCTGCACACATGATTATTTCTCAGTGGTTCTAACTTCACACAAAGCAACCATGTTAAAACAATTAAGTGCATTATGTTAAAACAATTAAATGTGCTATGTACAATTTAAGGAATGCATGCCAAATGCTCAAATTATTGGCTTCTTAAAAAGGTGTGGCAGTCCTGTGTTGGCAATGTTTCTATAGCTACTCTGATATTTATAAAAATTGCCTTAACACACTGCTTCTTTGCTGTTTAACCTTGAATGTGTCCAAGAGCTCAGATTTGACCTTGCTGGAGCTTACTGCTCCTTGCTAAAAATATATTTCCTTCTCCCACTGAAATCTGAAGGTGCCCCTGGAAGGTAGTTTTTTATTTCACACTGGTGAATGGGCACACTTTAAACATAAAAGTTGTTTTTATGGGCATTCTATCCTATTTCACAGTTCACTAAAAGCTCTTTAGGTTTTTAATTAGTGATGTTTAGTTAGTATTCATGCTTATTTGAAACTAAGTATCCCTTAAATTCCCCAAGCAAAGTGTGTTTGTTTAGAAGATTTACTTAACATCTCCAGTGGCACAAGACATTTTCATGTTCTTTGTTCTGAGGTAAAAAAGAAACCTAGTCTCAAATCCTCCTGCAAATCACTTTAAAACAACAATTCCAGCTTTGAAAGTCTCTCTCTCTCTGTTCCATAGAAAAATCGCTTTCCTTGAGCTGCGTAAGAAATAAGTGTTGATGTACTAACTATATAATCCTAAATGGCAACCTGTTTTGAAGTAGCCAAACACATATTTGCTATACTTTCCACTAAACTTTTCCCTCAAAGTAACTTTCCCCCCATATATTTTCATAGGGATTTATCTTTACAAATTCTGATGTTGAGTATTTGTTTAGCATTTGACATCCAATATCTAATGGGATTTAATATTTGGTGTCCCTTATTTGATATTTGACAGCATTATATATTTAACAGCCAATGGCCATTTTATATTTAATGTTCAGCAGTTTATAGTCTATATTTTATAATCGTAGCTTTTATATTCTGCATTGGCAGTCCAGACTCAGAAACAGGCTTCATCCCTATCGGATGCATTAGAGGATGTTGTGAATAGGAAAAGTCCACTTCTGTTATGGGGAAAGATTTTGCATCTATCATGCACACACCACTAAACAGACAAGTGGCCTGTCAGCAGTAATAGCATCAAACACCAGTCAGTTTGAAAGTAGAGGGACAAATTCCAGGCACTCCCTCCCTTCTCTAAAAGTGATCATCATTGTCAAATCTGACAACGCTAACTACCCTTGTTTTCCCCGTATGATGAATATTTTGGTGGTGGTTTTTTGAGAACAAAAACCTTTACGAACTATCAACAGTTTTCTCCCCAATGTGATTTAGTAGACATTCATTCAGTGGTGCATTGACGTCCTATAACAAGAACTTTATTTATAATCTGAAGTGTTTATGCTGAGTGTGAGATGACTGGTTCCAAAACTTACATTAATTTAAAGGAATGGGTAACCCATCCTACTCCCCTGAGTGACGCAGCAGCCATAACGGTGGGATACATGGGACAAGCATAAATAGAGCACAAAATATATACCACTATGTGACTTGCTTTCTGATATCCCATCCAAGCATTTTTAATATCTTCACACCTGGTATGGATTAAGGAAATGGCAGTGAGGTTTAACCAGGACTGTTTTGCCAAGTTCCTTTCTCTATATATGTCAAGAATAAATGACTGACAGAATTTATCCAGTCAGCACATCCCCAAGCTTACTCACATTTTGTGGAGGCTTGTGAGGTTTAAAAGGCCCAGTTCTCTGTGTGTGTTCCCACTCTTGGGTTAAAAATTCCAATCTGAAACAAAAGCCTAAGCAAAATATAACCTTAGCCTGCTTTTCATAATAGTTGGTGAAAACTCAAACCTGATTAGAGTTCTTCTTCTAAAATACTGATTCTGATTTCTATCAAGATTCCTGAGAACTGCACTTTGAAAACACTGTGGCCCCAAGAGAATGGACCCTTCGGGTTTTAGAGATGCAAATAGATCAAATTTGCATGCTATTGCCTATTCTCTGTGATACTACAGGGAAGTGCAAGCCTGGCCCTTAAATGAACAGAAGGCCAGCCCTGAAATGCAGGAGTGGGGACTGGATCTGGGAGGTGGGCCAGATCCTTATCTCCACACACCCCTTCAGGCTCTGCCTACCTGTCGGTTACCTGACATCACAAAGATGTTGGGTGAACCCTGTGAGCTGTTAGATGACCACTGTGGAGCATAACAGAAGTGCTGAGCATAAGACTTCCCAAACGTACCTGATACCATTTGGGAATTGCTGCACAAGTGGCTTTGAAGGCACTGCCAATCAGCTGATTGACATTGCCTGCAAAAGCCTGTTTTGTCCAATCCTATCTTCACCTGCCCCATATACGAATATCAGGTTTGGGACTGGTGGGTGTGGCCAAATGGAAAGGCCTGGTGGGTCTAATTAGGCCCAAGGTGAGAATTGCTTCTCACCTTGAAGAAATGGCACATTATGAATTACAAACTGAAGCACCACTGGACTATGTAGAATTATTCTCAAGCTGGCCCAATTGATTTGCTATTTTATCAGTGAAGTATGATGTTTACCTCCAACTAACTTATCACCCTGGTAATATTTGAAGGTTAGAATTCTATAGAACAGGCAGATAATACTTCTACTGCTTATGACAGGGTTGCCAGTTTAGATAAGATGGGACACTAGCATGGGTGGTGCTACCATTATGAGCTGCTTGGCCACAACTTTCTGGCCTTCAAACTCTATTAGAGCAACTTGGACCAAGAGGAAGCGGAAAATATCCCATGCAGGTAATACATGAATTTGGCTGATGGGCCCAAGATACAGTGAGTGGTAAGTTTAGATTAAGAAATTGTATACTTCAGGAAATGGGCATGCATATGAGGGTTTGAAACACCTCAAGACTAGGGTCAAATTCACATTCTGTACAACCATGAGTATCCCAGCGGGCATGACATGGGGATGAAATAACATCTGGGCAGGTGCAAACTCATTGACAGGAATTCCTTCCTGGCCTTGATTTACATGAGCATGAGGACTGGATTTAGAATTTTGACTTGCCATGCACATGCAAATTATTACCAAGAAGCCGTTCCTGTCAACGTGCCATTCTGGGTCAGGCCTTTGTTCACCATGCCATTTTTTTTTACAGTGTTTGAACCTATGTATATGTAATCAGACATGCAGGGAAGTTTGCAAAAACATCAACTAAATATGTGGGCTTTCAGTGCTTTCCTCACCTATTCAACACAGAAACCTGGTGATTACTGTGGCTATACAGAGGGAAAAGGTAATAAAGTTATGGTTTGCAGTGCAGGGAGAAAGATATTCGATAAATACTCTATGAAGAGCTAGTGGTGGAAGATCTTGCCTCCCAATGTTTCTTCAGATTCTTATCTCATTCTAGGCCATTGATTCTTTCTGAGTAACATCTCTGTCTTGGCTTCTTCATAAAACAGAGATTTCAAGGTGATCAATATAACTCTTTAGTGTGTCTCCACAAAAGAATAATCTTCTTTACAGTCTCAGATAGATGACTCACTTGAGTGGCGTATCTAGTGCTGGGTGATGAAAGATGAACACTTTTGGTTTCATCAGTGCCAAGACTCCAATTGAGTTGTCATTGCAATGACAATTATATCCATACTGAAAACCAGACTTCCACTGAAAGGCATATATAATATAATTATCTCTAAAGCAAATACCATTGGAATAAATGCATGTTACTTTCTATTATTAATGCTGCGAGGAAGCTTTGTATCTGACCAAGTAAACTTTGAATAGACCCATTACGATCACTGAATTTAAGTGTGTAACTAGATTTGGTCCATTGATCCCAATGGGTTAAGTGTCTAAGTATCATGTAAGACTCAGCTACATTAGTAAAAAACAGCGTTTTGAATGTTATAAACATGCAACACCAGATGGCGCTGGATAATAATAATAATAATTATAATAATAATAATAATTCTGAGCGATCTTCCATAGCTTTCTTTTTCTTTTGTTATAACAATTTAATTTCTGACTTATTTATAGTGGGTTTTCCCCTCCTGTGTGTAGGTCCACCCTTAGTCAGATACAACCCATAATTCTTAATCAAAAAATGATCAGTGTGTATTTTACAATCATTTTCTTTAATTTAAAAAGTGATATATAAAATATATACGCAAGTGTTAAACAATACCGAGATATTTATGAAGCTGAAAGCAAATAAAATCAAAATGTTGTTTTAAAAGAATTAACTGGAAACTTGTAAGGAATCTAGCACAGTACTTCTCAAAAAAAATTGTGGACCTTTTAAAAAATGCTAATACATTTTTTTTTTCTTTAGCACTGGCATTGTCATCAAAACCACTATCCTGTTATGAGAATTATGGGCCTTAAGCCTGGCTGCTGAGAAGGGCTCCTTTACCTGGTAAATTTTTAGGGGGAAATTAGCAGACAGCACAAGGGCTATGCTATGAAAATTGTGTGCCCCAGGCCATAGTACAGCATCAAGTATATAGATATTCTTGGAGGTTCTGCAACCTTTCTGCAGACCAAGAAATTCTAATTTGAAAAAGTAAATAAATAACAGAAGCAATGCAATGAGAAACATGGGAGTACGGCTTTGGCCAAAGCTGAAGCAAAAGTAAAAAACAGAATGAGCAATGTGGTTTGGATCAAGCATCCCTTGTAGAGAGATATGCTCAGAAGAGTGTGTGGTGCTGAGGTGTTTTTTTTTCTTCTGATTTTCCTTTGCCTCCTGCAGCTGCTTGTGTCATCCCAGAATCTGTTTAGGAAGGTTAAATCTCCAGAGCAGATTTCTCTGTGTGAGTGCAAGTTGCAAGATGCCCCCACTGGATAAAATAACTTTATAAGAAGCTCTTCCATTCATGGAACTCAAAGCCTGCATCCAACACATTATTTATTGGCAGACTCTCAAAAGAACTGTATTATCTTATTATTACTAGAAAGCAAACAATAGACAAGGAACAAAAATATTTCATCATAAATGTGCATTGTTTTATAAGCAGAATCTACATTTATATTTATAAATATCCATACAACATTTTGATTTTGCATATTTTCAGTTATTTCAACAGCCAACTGGCCATCCAAAACACTTTTATATAATATTAATCCTATAAAATATTCTGAGACAATTTCCCTGTTTCTAAATCTCATGGAAATTTTGGCATTCAGATTACCTGACTATATGGTACCTCTTTTAGACAATATATCATTTATATTGCCTTAAAATTCTTGGCTTCATGGTGCCATGTATGTTAAAAGCTGGTTCCATGAAAACATTTATGGATGAATTATAATGCTTTCAGCCTCTGTGTTTACATTGGGAATACTTGGCTGACTTTTAAATAAACTTTACTACCAGGTGGGCTTGAAAGAGAACTTTTTTTCCCTTTTGTGTGTGTGTGTTCATGTGTTTGTGGGGTTTTTTTTTTTACAATGAGAGTGTAGTGTCCTTACTATGCATGACTTTATTGGCTTTACACAAACACCTGATTCAGTTAAAACCTAACTTTTTTAATACAAGCAGAGTGGAATTCAGTGCCACAATCAGCAAAAACATTACTCCTTGGCTGACAGAACAGTCTCTCCCCCCACAACCCTGCCACTGCCAAGCTGTCGTAGGGCTTCTCTTGATCCCCCAAAGCAGATTTGGGAAGGTGGGTTGAGAAGCCCAATTACACTAGCAGGAGTTCCTAGTATTTTCAAAGTCAACTGTGCCAATAATTTGTTTGTGCTCATACACACACAAGTAAGCATGGATGCCTGTGTAGTTTGAACAGCTGCTTTTGTCTTTTGGTCTTAAAACTGGTATTAACATTCAAGACCTTTGAAAGCACATCACATTTTTCAAATTTTGGCAAGTCATGAGGATGCGCTATAGGAAGTGGAAAGGGACTCTGAGACTTGGAAGCTCCGGTAGAAGATTATAGCTTGCCATATGGCTACCTGAGCTGAAACCTCTTATGTTACATTACAGTGGTTCCTTGGGTTAAGAACTTAATTTGTTTTGGAGGTCCATTCTTAACCTGAAACTGTTCTTAACCTGAGGTACCACTTTAGCTAATGGGGCCTCCTGCTGCCGCTGCACCGCCAGAGCATGATTTCTGTTCTCATCCTGAAGCAAATTTCTAACCCGAGGTACTATTTCTGGGTTAGCGGAGTCTGTAACCTGAAGGGCCTGTAACCTGAGGTACCACTGTACTTTTATTTTGTTTGTATCCTATTCTACATTTCTACATACAGTGTTAAGCTACTGAGTGTGAGTGTGGCATTGCAATAATCTTCTCCTCAAAAGCTACAAAAACACATACACACACATTGATTAGTCCCTGAAGATTTAGCTTGTATGGAATCTCATAGTCAGGGGTGGTCCTTTGACCACCGGTGTGGTGTAGTGGTTAAGAGCGATAGACTCGTAATCTGGTGAACCGGGTTCGCGTCTCCACTCCTCCACATGCAGCTGCTGGGTGACCTTGGGCCAGTCACACTTCTTTGAAGTCTCTCAGCCCCACTCACCTCACAGAGTGTTTGTTGTGGGGGAGGAAGGGAAAGGAGAATGTTAGCCGCTTTGAGACTCCTTTGGGTAGTGATAAAGCGGGATATCAAATCCAAACTCCTCTTCTTCTATGACGAGGCAGAGTGAGGCAGCTGCCTGAGGTGGTACGTGCTGAGGGGCAGGGAAGGCAGATCTGTGAGTGCCATGTGGCCTACCTTGTACCCCCTAGGTTGGCCTTCTGCCCTCAAGTACAGTTGTACCTCTCGAACGCCGCAAAGCTGGAAGTGAGTGTTCTAGTTTGCGAACATTATTTGGAACCCGAATGTCCAACATGGGTTCTGCGGCTTCCGATTGGCTACAGGAGCTTCCTGCAGCCAATCAGAAGCCGCACCTTGGTTTCAGGACATTTTGGAAGTCAAACAGACTTCCAAAACGGATTCCGTTTGACTTCCAAGGTATGACTGTATTTCCCTTTCACCAGTATTGGAGTATGATTAAACTGCCAGTCCAACCGGCTTCTGTATGTGCCTTGGGGGAGGGTGGCATCTTGTCCTTCACCTCAGGCAACAAAGTGTCTTGAGTCTGCCCTGCTTATCATCATCATCATGACTCCTGCTTTTTCAACAGAACAATCTTGTGCTTCAGAACAATGCTTGTCTTTGCATTCAGAACAATGCTGGCACTGCTCAGGATATCTTAATACCAAATACTTTTCAAAACCATCTATGGTATTACATAGGCTACAGCTTGTATTAACTCTTTCTCCCCCCTCTCTGATTTCTTTCAGCAATGAATGTGTCGGCTGCTGCTGATTTAATGCCTACATCATCATGGAATGTGTCAAGTGAACTAGACAAAGGTAAATGCAGGGGGGAAAGAGGAATTAAAAATCATCCTAGATTTTAAGAAGCCATTCTTAAAGTTCCTTTGTTTTGTGCTTGATCATATCAAAATCTGCTGTTAAAGTCACAAGAAGGAGGAATTGAGACCTGTTTTGTATGCCAAGCAATCATTTGATATTCAATTACACCCCAGTTTGTGATTTCTGAAGAATGTTGGGATTCACTCCCTCCCCTTTCTTACTTCAAGTAACACGTTCCACATGTTAAGAAAATATGTCAAGATGTGAATTATAGCAGTTTATGACCTACCTGACATTTCATCTGTGCCTCTTGGAATCTGGATTCAATATTACCTGCCTGGACTCTATGTTAACAAGCTTTGGTCTAAGTAGCCTTGCATGCACATTTTGCTATGAAATTTGGAGGCAATCAGTTAGTTGCTGGACTGGGAGGAGGAATGAAAAATCTTTTAATATTTGTATACAGCATGCAGAGAATTAGGATGTTGAATACACACACACAGTGGGCATGTGTTGGTCTGCAATTTCATTTGTGCTTGCATGAGAAACAAGTCTCCCATGCACACACAACGTGAAGTTGTTCTGGCATACCTGTTTTCCATGTCTTCAAATGGCTGTTAGTTTCTGAGATATGTGTATAATCAATACAGTAGAATCTCAGAAACCGAACACCTGTAAACATATCTGTAAACTCGAGATATGTGTATAATCAATACAGTAGAATCTCAGAAACCGAACACCTGTAAACTCGAACGTTTTGGCTCCCGAACGATTGGAAACCGGAAGTGATTGTTCTGGTTTTCGAATTATTTTTGGAAACCAAACATCTGGCGTGGCTTCCCCCCCTAAAAATCCTGGCTACACCCATGTACAGGAGTTCATTCCAGTCCTACACAGAGATATTGCCCACATTCCCAAAGCTGTCATTTTCTTCCACCGGGAAAAATGTATTGACACTTGTTTCTCTTGCTTCTCATCTAGCTTCACCCATGCAAAGCATCTTTTTTCTTTTTCTGTTTGGTGATAGTGTGTTTCCACTGCTTAGAAATATGATCATGGAAGGTGGAATTCTTGGCCTCTTAAAATACCCTTCTTTCTTTCACTTTCTGGTCGGGGAAAGTTGCCTTATAGCCCTTCCAAAGGGATGGGAAGAAAATAGGAAGTTGCCTTATACAGTGGTACCTCGGATTAAGTACTTAATTCATTCCGGAGGTCCGTTCTTAACCTGAAACTGTTCTTAACCTGAAGCACCACTTTAGCTAATGGGGCCTCCTGCTGCCACCGTGCTGCCGGAGCACGATTTCTGTTCTCATCCTGAAGCAAAGTTCTAAACACGAGGTACTATTTCTGGGTTAGCAGAGTCTGTAACCTGAAGCGTATGTAACCTGAGGTACCACTGTACTGGGCTGGAAAGTTTGTCCCTCTCCAGTCCACCCTTACTGGAAGGCTCAGACAGAGATCTTTCTCATCACTTGTTACCTAGCCCTTTCTTTAAAATATTTTATAAAAACAAAGTTTAACCAGGTTTAAAACATGCAGAACATGTGCTTTTCCAATGGTCAGTTCTGGGGTGGGATTGCCAATCTCTTATCTGGCCTTTAAAGTACTGCAAAGCATGGTTTTATTTTTTACTAAAAAAAAATTATTAGTTTTTACAGTATCAATGACAAACAAAAACATAAAACAAACAAAACATAACAAACATAAATCATAACCTTATTGAAAATAACAGTTATTTACTTTGTAAAACGACTTCCTCGTTCCCCTTAGTTGAATTTCATTGCACATCCTTATAACGGTTTTCCAAATGCCAATTTTAATACAGTGGTGCCTCGCAAGACGAAAAGAATCCGTTCCACGATTCTCTTCATCTAGCGGTTTTTTCATCTTGCGAAGCAACCCTATTAGCGGATTAGCGCTATTAGCGGCTTAGCAGCTATTAGCGGCTAAGCGGCTATTAGCGGCTTAGCGGCTTAGAAAAAGGGAGAAAAAAGCGAAAAAAATCACAAGACTCGCAAGACGTTTTCATCTTGCGAAGCAAGCCCATAGGGAAATTCGTCTTGCGAAGCACCTCAAAAAACGGAAAACCCTTTCGTCTAGCGGGTTTTTCGTCTTGCGAGGCATTCATCTTGCGGGGCACCACTGTTCTCTTTAAATTAAACATTAACATCTTTAAATCTTCTCCTTCTTGTATTAAACATATTATTTTATCAGTTAACATAGATACAATCCTAAGCCCTTTAAGTATCTGGACGCTATTTCCAGTTATTTTAGCTTAACAAATTTAACTAAATAATCTTTAAATTCCTTCCATTCTTCGTGGTGTTCCTCCTCCTTCTGGTCACGGACTCTTCCGGTTAGATCGGCTAGCTCCATACTATCCATCATCTTCATCTGCCATTCTTCTGCTGTTGGTAGTTCTTGAGTTTTCCACTTTTTAGCTAACAAAATACAAGCCGCAGTTGTGGCATACAAAAATAGATTAACATCTTTCTTGGGCAATTCCGAACCTGTTATTCCAAGAAGAAAGGCTCTGGTTTCTTTATAAAAGTATATTTCAACATTTTTTTCAATTCATTATAAATCTTTTCCCAGAAGTCTTTCACCTTGGAGCAGGTCCACCACATATGAAAGAATGTTCCTTCTTTTATTTACATTTCCAACATGTATTATCACAATTATGATACATCTTTGCTAATTTTACAGGGGACAAATACCATCTATACATCATTTTCATAATATTTTCCTTTAACAAAGTACATGCGGTGAACTTCACCCCTTTCTTCCACAATCTTTCCCAGTCCTCAAACATTATGTTATGTCCTAAATCTCTTGCCCAATCTATCATCACCGATTTAACTTGTTCATCTTTCGTATGCCAGTCCAGCAAAAGCTTGTACATTTTAGATAAGTTTTTACCTTCAGTATCTAACAACTCCATCTCCAACTTAGATTTTTCCAAGGCAAAACCATTTTTCTTATCCAGTTTATACAATTCGTTAATCTGGTGGTAATGTAGCCAATTTAACTTATCTTTAATTTGCTCAAATGGTCTTAATTTATAGCCTTCCTCTTCCTCTATTAATAAGTCATAATATTTCAACCATTTGGTATCCATATTTAATTTTTTTCTGGGCTTTTGCCTCCATGGTTTTATTAAATATAATAGCAAGGTCAGTAGTTCGCCCACAGTGAACTTCCAGTGTTTTTAAACGTGCATTGAGAAATGACAGGTCATGCAAACATACAGCTTAAAGAAATCAACTTCCACCTGTTTTCCACAAGAACTGGCATGTGGTCTCAGAAGCATCCATATAAACCGGATTTTAAAGCTTGTTAAACGCCTCATGTAAATTGGTTCCCAGCCAGCACTCCCAATTAAGCAGATGTCCCTATTCAGTGACCTTCACAGTTCCTGCCACTCTTCAGAAGCACTCCCTCCCCCAACAACTCCACAAATGTATACACTTCAGTGTTTCATTGGGTATGTTTTTCATGTTCTTATTAAATTATTGTAAAACTGAATGAGTATTTTTTTAAAAAACAACAACAACAAACTTGTTATTCTGTCTCCCCTGCCCTCAACCTGACTACTTCTCCAGTGACTGTCTACCAACTGAGACTCATTCAACTTTCAGTTTTGATTATATAAGCTAAATTGGCAGCATTAAACAGTTGCCTGTTTATCCTTTTTATCAGGAAATGAAATTTAAAAGGGACGCAACCACCCGTGAAGACCTGTTGAAAGCAGCAATTGATGCAGCAGGGAGGTGGTGGTTTCTCACCAAAACTTTAAAGAGAAATAAATGCTGCATTTTTTAAATTAAAAAAATCATTTTTAAAAAATCATTTTAATCAAGTGCATTACCTACCACCCTTGTTTCTATTCCTACTTTTCAGCAGACATTTGTTACAGAGAAGAGATTATTATGTTGTTGCTGCTGCTGAATTTAACAGTTGTCAAAAGGGCATTGCACATTAGAAATCTGAGTCTACAGACTTTTGGGGAAAATAGAGTCTTGTTATGAAGAAACAATAGATTGTCTTAGGACTACTGAGAGGACAGACACAAGATCTTGTGATTGCAGAGCACCAGTTCATATATACAAGTCAATCATGGCTAGAGCAGGGGTGGGGGACCTCCGGCACACATGCCTAATTAGGCATGGTACAGATCCCAATTTGGCCCACAATGTTGTTTCTTCCAAACCACACCCATATGCTACACAACCGACATAATAAGGGATTGCCAGTGCACCATCAGGAGCCTTACAGTACACACACTGTTATGTATTGGCAAGGGAGACTTCCTGTTACTGCCAGTCAGCTGATTGGCAATGAAATTGAGCCAACTGGGATGAGCTTCACTATTAATTCCCCTTGGGGAGCTCTGTAGCCAGCTGATCCTTGAAGGGGCTTTGCAGGAAAAAACTTGCACTGGCTGCCAATATGCTTCCAGACCAAGTTTATGTTTCTTGTGTCTTGTGCTAATATACAAAGTCCTGGGGAGCTGGAGCTCATCAACTTAAGAAGGTAGCCCATCTAGGAGAAGGAAAACTCTGGTCTTAAAGCTCCGCTGCTTTACGGGATATCTTTGGGAGAAGGAAAGGCTAAGGTACAAACCCTACACAAATCTGAAGTGGAGTCCCTAAGATGGTTGGATTGCATCTTGCATCTTCTGGCAACTCCTGCAGCCAAGCTGGTGCCAAACGTATTGCTTTCCTTTCCTTTGGACTACATCAGTTGTTTGAGCAGCTTAGAACTTCCATACATACAGCCTGGGCTTGCCCCCTGGGAAGGTCACTTCAGTGCTGCTAATACAGCAGTCTGACTTCACCCCTAGAAGCACACTCCATCTTGAGACAGATGGATACCAACTATAGGCAACATGGTATTAGCATGGCTTAGGAACTGGCTGCCTAACTGCTTATGATCCTGTCCAATAACTGCAGTTGTTAGGAAGGGCATGTTAGTAATCCCTCATGGCCCCTGTTTTCTGCTCCGCCATCATAAGGAGTAGGGCTTTTAGGATGATAGTGGCTATTCTCTTAGACAAGCAGCAACATGATATGTTTCAGACCCTTTCTGAAAACCTTGCTATTCAGGCAAGCATTCTTCAAAAGTCTTCCAACGATGACTGGAGCTGATAGAGTACTCCTTAATATATAAAAATTCTGTAGCAGCAGGGATTCTGTAAAATCGTTGTCACTGCTCAAACTTTCCCTCCCTGCAGTTTTTGCTCCCTTTCCTTTTTGATCGAATGCTTGAATCCTATGCTCACTTACTCTGGTGTACTGCTGAGGATGGCTCTGTTAATGCTGGTTTTGAGAGGGTCAAAATCCCCAGTGTTCAGATTCTCTAATATTCTACTAAATCTAATGCTTTTGGTCACTCATTTATGTGATGGTTCATAGATTATCCATGATTCTCCTCACAAAATCTTTAAATGTGAAATTGCTTCATGTGGTGAAAAGAGGTAAAATTACAGCTTTCATATTCATGCACAATTTACCTTTTCATTTTCTCTTGCTATACAGGGATATTCAGTAAATCAAGTACCCCTTATGGGACGTGTGTGTGTGTGTGTGTGTGTGTGTGTGTGTGTGTGTGTTTTCTATTTGTGGGGTCCCATGAGTAGCTGAGGCAGTAAATTACTATGACTTTGTTTGAGAATTTTTTTAGTTACAGCACATTAGCTCTTTTGTTTGCTTTTCCACTGATAGAGTGTGTGTTTTTGTTTGAGAATTTGTGTTTCTTGAATGTCTCATTTATGGGTAATATAGGACGTAAAATGTGAAGGTCGTACAACAAAAGGTACCAAAGAAATTGACCTAAGTACCATTCACCAGTCTGCTAAACTGTTTCAGAAAATGTGTAACTTATTTCAGACTTTGGTTGGGTTTTCCCCCTTATAAACCCCAGTGTGTATAATGAATGTCTGACGTTACACACAAGGTAGCTATATATAATAACCTTGCCCTGGCTCATCCAGCTATCTCGGTTTATTTGAAAGATTAATAGATCAGAGGGCCAAGGGACGTGTTTTATTGTACATTTCTGTTCCAGATTTCCTGACATTTGGGGTTTAAAAAATAGACCTTTAACAGGCAAAGGAAGGGCTAATAAGAAGCAGATTCTAATGTGATTGTATGTCAAAATGTCAAAAATAACTGCTTATCTTTGACTTCATAGCATTACTCTTCAGCCATTTTATTCACGTAGATGGGTAGGCACATACATTTATTTATATATATACACACACAATCCACTTCATTGCACTATTCTCCATCCTTTATGTATGTGTGATATATCTACACATGCAAATATATATCTATATACATATAGAGGAGACCTCTACATATATACCTATTTGTACACACTTTTAGCAAGTTGAGGTTTGGAATAAGACACAGTTTGGTTTCTAAAATGACAACAAAATTCCTTGATGTTTTTCAGTAGTTTAGGTTACAAGATGATATGGATTTCTGTGTGCTAGTCACAAATTACTTATTTGTTATAAACAATAATTTGTAGCACATAGCTTTTCTAGACTGTGATTTCCTTTTCTTTTTTTATACAGTTGTTGAACCTGGTACTTTAATCATACATTTGTAAATGCTACGTGTGTGTGTGTGTGTGTGTGTGTGTGTGTGTACGTACCGCTAACAACATAATTGTTGTTATAGTTTTTGCATTTGCTTTGGGCCATTTTGGAACTGATACATTTTATAAATTAGTAACAAGTGTGTAGACCTCCTGCTTGTTTTACAAACCAGATTTCAAGTAAAGAAAAATGTAATTCCTCCACACCAGTTTTCACTTATCAAAATTGTCACTAAAGCTCTTTGGAAATTTTAAAATGCATTCAGAAACAAAGCAGTATGAAAAATCTAAAACTGTCGAAAGGAGTATAGTCAGGTAGAAAATCCACTTTGTATTGACAGCTAAAAGTTTGCTTGTTCTCCTTACCATCTTCGAAAATATTGAAGGCCGTTCTAGAGTAAATCTCAGTTTAAAAGATGCAGCATAAATTAATAAATAATGTCATTAAAGTTTGGTCATGTTTCATTTTTGAAATCTCATTTAATATTTCAGAATGGTAGTCACTCAAAGAGTAACTGCTTTTGTTTATTTTTGTTTTTGTGAAGAGTTATTATTCATCCAATCATATATGGCATCATGTATCGTTAACTTTCTTTATATGAAAATTAGGAATAAATATAAATATATTTGTTCTAACTTTTAAATAAATTTCAGTGTGTTCATCTCATGCCTGTTACTCTGCTGCTATACAGTTGACTGTGTGCTAAGGGGATATTATTGAATTGAATTAATACATTTAGGAATGTGCTGTCTGGAATGCACTATTAAAATACTTTTGCCCTTGTTTTACTGCCTTTTCCCTTCAGTGGGGGTCAGAGACTGGGGTTTCATGGAATTTTATTCTGCTTCCTTTCCTGTTTCAAATATTGACATTTATTTATTTAAAACATTTCTTTAAACTTGATTTTCATCATAAATCATCCAGGACAACAAAACTCAATGAAGCAATAGTGGTTGACAGGAAAAGGCAAAATTAACTTATCCATTTAAAGCTTTGAAGAAGGAAACTGTATTCACCTGCTACCTGAAGTTCAGAGAGCAGGCAACAGATGAGTTTCTAGGAAGAGCATTTCATTATTGGGATACCAGCACTGAGAAAATTCAGTTCTGAGTTGCCACCTATCTAACGTTTGAAGGTGTGGGCACTTAGAGCAGGGCTTCCAATGGAGATATTATACTTAAAGAATGGAAAACTTCATAAGGAAGTTTCTCTGCTCCCAAAACATACAGTGAGATTAGAGTATATGGTTTGAGTGCCAGGCCAGGACAAGGGAGACCGATTCAACTGTCCACTTGGCCATGAAGCTCACTGGGTGACTGTGAGTCGGTCCCCATCTCTCTCTCTCTCTCTCTCTCTCTCTCTCTCTCTCTCTCTCTCTCTCTTGGTCTAATGTACGTGAAAGGGTTGTGATAAAATGAAGGGAGGGAACCATGTATGCCACCTTAAGCTCCTAAATTGAAGGGTGACAAAAATATAATAAATGAACCCCAGAAGCTGATATGCTGGCTGCAAAGGGACACTGTCTTTTCCTTTTTCATCCTGTGGCTTGAGTGTTGGTAGTCTAAATAAATCAGAAAGGCTGATAGAGATGTATGACACTGCAAAGCTGTCTAGCTTCTGGTGTGTGTGTGTGTGTGAGAGAGAGAGAGAGAGAGAGAGAAAGAGGGAAGGGAGAAAAAAAGGAAGAAAGAAAATGGCTAAGCTTTCAGAAAATATCCACCCTAATGCCTACTGCCTGCTTCTGTATATTATTAACTCGGAAAGGAATATATGCAGTGGAACAATAAAGAGAAAACACAATCCATTCAGCACTATGTGTTTGGATAAAGCTTTCTATGAATGCTTCATTGAGAACTTTGGTGAAATAAAAGCAAGCTGGCTGAGCAAAATGAGTTGCTGGCCTTTGCTTCCTGCTTGAAATGCTGATGACCAAATATTTCCATTCACGTCTCTTTTAACTTTTTGATATGCTTCATGTGGGTTGCCAAATAATAAAAAAGCATTATTCTGTTGTCTGAAATGTCAATTTGCATTTTCCTTGTTTTTATTAATCAATATGATGAAATGATTCATTTTCAAGACACTCCTGCATCCTCTTTTGCTGCCATCTTCATTACCCCAAGGAAAAAGAAAAGAGGAACTAAGGTTCTTTACTTGCATTCAATTCTTATTTTTGCAGCTGAATGGCTTGGAACAGATTCTAGCATGACATCCTGGTAGTACTAACAGCAGCATTAGCAATGATAATGAGCTTTTTGCTTTTGCCTTAGCATGCCAAATGTTCATCAGAATAAGTTGCAACTTAAGTTTAAGTTAGAATAATCCTACAAATATTCAAATTCCTTTGCAAGAATTTGCCAGTTTTACTTTAAAACGCACCTGGACGCCACCACTTAAAGTAGTAAATAGTCTGAAAGCTTTCCTGTTTTAACAATGCACATATTTCTTCTTACAATGCACATTTTGTGGTTTCAGAACTCCTTAAACTTAACTGTGTATTAAAGCACTATTCCATAATGAAAAAATGAGGGGGAAAGTTGCAGAATAAAGACACCTAATATTTAGTTTTTGCATTCTTTGTCTCCAGTTTATACTCTTAGACTCATGAAGGTGACTTATGATGTGCAGTGTTTTCTTTGGCAATGCCTCAAAACCAGAAACATATTTAAGGCCAAGCTTTCTAGATATTATCTCAAGTAATTTAGAAGTTCATTATAGGGCACCCACTAGGCCTGCTACAGTAAGGGTCTGTCAGCATTTTACAGTGGTTTATAACTTGAGCATAAAGAAAAAAAGTCTCTGTGGGTTGAAACTTGGCATTTAGGATTTAAGACTGGGAACAGATTGTTTTAACAAATTGAAAAGTAAAATTGACTTGTTATCAAATTATATGTGGTCTAAATTTTAGATTTCTGGTTTCATCTCAAAATTTCTGACATTAAAGTATTTTCTGAAAGCGTCGTCATACATGCTTGGTATCAAACAAAGGCGAATACCGGTATATGTTTTTTAAAAATGAAGAAAATGCTAACTGATTTATGGTACAATCCTTAAATCCTCCTAAATTCAGACATATAATTGGTGTATTCTGTAGCAATTAGCTTGAGTGCCATAGCCAAAAAAATATTAAAGGGTTGATGATATAATTTGGGTCAGGATTTACATTATGCAACCTGTTTTCAATGACAGTGTTCATGTCAAGAACAGGTGAAGCAGTAATAAAACAATTGTCCTTCTGAGGATCCATCTTGATACTATGGTTCTCCCTCCCCCTCTGCACACAGTGGCCTAGGTAGCAAAACTCAGGTTTACTCAGTGCTGCCCCACCCTTTCCTCTACACACCAATTGGGAAATCCTGTTTTTACTTGAAAATGCATCTTCCTGACGCTGTAATCAGGTGGGTAATCCATGGCCTTATGTGTGCAGCATCTGGTAGCACTCAGGGATCTCCCTTCCTTTCCATAAACCCTGCAGTGGCATTGGAGCTTGGAGACTCAGCCTAACAGAGCAGCGTAACATCCTTTAGAAATATGTTCTAGCTGCTACACTTCATGGAGAGGGAAGATACCCTTGCTACTGCCTTCTGTGATGACTTCTCATGGCCTCCCACAACACACCACAGGTGTGACATAGTGATCCAGAAGCTCCTCTTGCTCCTCTTGTGAAGATTTTATTTCCACTGGGAACCCTGTGCTTTGCCACACTTCTTGGTGCAGTCCTGAAACGAGGAAAACTCTACAGTGGTGTTGGGAAGATGCTTCAGAAATGCCTCCTTGAGACTTAATGTCGAAGTAAACCTATATAAGTTCAGACTACAGGAACTATAAGAGGCAGACAAAGGATGGGAGGGAAACTTAAGAATGTGTGTGAATGGATGTGTGTGTGAGAGAGTAAGATAATGAATGATGGATGGATGGCTGGGGTGTATACTTGGGGTGTGAATGGATGACTTGTGGGTTGGGGGCTTGTGTGAAAGTAAGAATGAATGAATGAATGAATGAATGAATGAATGAATGATGAAAGTGTGAGAGAGAAGGGGGTGACAAAAATAGGTATCCCTGTTGTTTTGTCCTTACCCATTGCTGATATACAGCAAGCAACCATTTTCTTCCACAACAAAGGGCTAGGTAAGGCATTGGTCTGATTCCGTATGACATCTCCTTTTATCTATATCTGGACATCTAAATGCAGCTACATCTCTGTAAAATTTATATCTGTGTTTTTGTGATGATGCAACCATATTATAACAGTGTATATTAAATTATCCATTTATCGACGTGTCAGAAATAAATCAGCACCCTGTTAATTGTTCCTCACCCGTGCTTCTTTGGAAATACTGTATGTTCTGTGTTAGTTTTCTGTACCCTTGTCAGCATGACGATCATAGAAAAATTAATATTTCCCTCTTTGACTCTATTGCACTGTAAAGCAGCTAAATTACTCTCTTTGAAGTGTAATCAAGTTCAGCATTGTAAAGAAATCTAATACTTAAAATTTGAATGCGGTTGCTCAGAAGCTGTGCACTATTAGTATGATTTTATTAAATGCAGATTTTTGTGGGAATTCAAGAATGTATGATCTGACTCAGGCTATACTTTAACAATGAGTTTTCTTTTAAGTGTTCAAAGCATGATGCCAGATTATATGGACCCCTAAGTGAGTGGTGAACCCACTTCCCCTTGCTCACTTGTAAAATTGTAGTCAACTGTCTTCATTGCTATAATACCTTCTTCAGTAAAATGGTGATCATAGATACTGCCAGCCCCTTGTGAGTTCTTTGCCCACAGTATTCATGATATTGCAACGTCTTTGATATGAAGCTAAACATCTAACCAAAGTTTACATAGGCAAAATTGTGTTAAGGTGTTAAAAGCTTGTAAAATTAGGTCTCTTTAATCACCTCCTTTGCCTTCTAAATTACAGTTCCGCAGTAGCTCTGTAATTGAAAGCACATATATTTACAAAATTGTACTTTGAGAGTTGACTTTTAGGTGGGTTGGATTTTAGTAAAGATGTCCAGGAACAGCATTTGCTATTGGCTACCAAATCTGAACATCTGGATAGGAAAAGGTGGCCCTTTGAAGAGAGAAGCTGGTTAAATTTGGATTTAAAGAGTAAACGTGCCATACTTGAAGGAAATTAATAGAGATAGGCAGCAGTTGGTGTTGTGTTGCATGGAAGAAAACATTGGCACTACTGATAGCCAAAAAATGGAACATAGATCCAATAATGGACATTTGAATCCTAATGCAATGCAAAAAAAAGAAGCTAGAAAAAATGGAGGATGTAGGTCTTGTGGAAATGAAACCAATACATGCATCAACATCAGAAGCGGTTAGATTTCTAGTTCAAGAGGGGGAAGAAGTTTATTTTCTTTAAGAAACTCATTCTTGAAAGAAACCAACAGACCTGTTTTCTGACCAGATCCAGAGATACGTGCCTATTTAGCTGAACATTGGGAATATTAAAGTGTTTGCTAAATGTTGTTAAAGTACCAGCGTTACTTCATGCTACTCATTTATGTGTGAAGGCCTACAGCTACCATAAAATTATATTAATGTATATACAGATGAGTGGTCAAGCTTGTAAGGTAAAAAAAGTAAAGGACCCTTGGACGGTTAAGTCCAGTCACAGGTGACCATGGGGTGCGGCACTCACCCCACTTTTCAGGATGAGGGAGCCAGCATTTGTCCACAGACAGCTTTCTGGGTCACATGGCCAGCACGACCAACCGCTACTGGCACACGGAGGACCATGACAAGTGCCAGAGCGCACGGAAACACCATTTACCTTCCTGCCACAGTGGCACCCATTTATCTACTTGCACTTGTATGCTTTCGAACTTCTAGGTTGGGAGAAGCTGGGACAGAGCATGGGAGCTCACCCTGTCATGCGGATTTGAATGCTAACCTTCCAGTCGGCAAGCCCAAGAGGCTCAGTGGCTTAGACCACAGCACTACCCGCATCCCTAGGTCAAGCTAGCATAACTTGCTAGAGAGTTGGGTTTATCTGGTCTAGAAAACTTAGTTGTGGCTTCCCATAGGCAGCTTACCTTTTCAACAACATTGCTTGGATAAATAAAGCTACCATAACAGAGGTAAAACAGGGTGAGTATGTATAAAAAGCTACCAAAAAAAAGACAATTAATTTTTCAAATTAGGTAGTTGCCTTCACCTGAAACTCATCTGCTGGACTAAGAAGACAATTCACACAATATTTTATGTCCAAAATACAGATAGATATAAATGCATACTCAATATGTTGGTTGTTAAACTTACTGAAGAAAAGCTTAGCTTTAGTACCAAATGTAAGTTTCAAATGATTTCAAGTTGTTTCCACTTTCAGAAATCTGATAATAATCATATAGCAATAAAATGAAATAAGTGTGCTGGGTGAACAGTGACAGAAGTAGCTAAATATTATATAAGGCAATGCAGAGCCGTTATCTATATTGTCTAAATAACATAACCACGAGCACATTTGGAATGCGAAAGAGACAGAACAGATCTTCCAACAGTCAGCTTTATGAGTATACATCTAAATGTAAGACAGCATCTTCAGTAGATTATTTGTGACACTTTCCCTTATACTACTTTACATATTTGTATGTGTTGTATGTAGCAATAGATATACATCCACTAATCTTTCTTGATAGGAAAAAGAGATTCATTCACAGTTGATATGCTAGAATACATTATTTATGTTTGAATAGGAATTTCTTGGGTGCAAGAAACTGATTTGTTTAAAACTGTGGCCAAGTGAACAGTTGTTTTGTCTAATCCCTCTTCCTTGTGTATTTTACAGATTATTTCTTGAAGCTTGATGAGCCCATGAACAATATCACCACTACCTTAGGCCAGACGGCAGAACTGCACTGTAGGGTTTCTGGGAATCCTCCTCCAACTGTGCGTTGGTTGAAAAATGATGCTCCCGTCGTACAGGAACCCAGAAGGATATCTTTCCGTGCGACGAACTATGGATCCCGATTACGAATCAGAAACCTTGATACCACAGACACCGGCTACTTTCAGTGCGTGGCAACAAATGGCAAGAAAACCGTTTCTACCACTGGGGTACTGTTTGTGAAATTCGGTAAGAAGTCCCTCTTGCTGGAAAAGTTCCTCTTTCAAGAAAAGTTGGGTAAAATGGAGGCAAAGATAAATGTTTCCCCATCATGCCCAACCAAGTTAACACAGAACGTAGCTGAACAAAACTGCATATTCAGAATAACAAAGCAAGCAGATTTATCACTTTATTCAATTATTTACTTTTCAGATTACATCTGATTGATGTTAATACAAGCCATTGCAATCTGATTGATGTTAATACAAGCCGTTGCAATGGAGAATCTTGTGATATTGTTACATTATAAACAGCTTGTTAAACAAACAGTGTTGGAGGCAGGCATAACTAAGAGCCAAACTACATGTTATATTAAATGTGTAAGCATTTTTTATTACTTAAATATCAGCCACACAGGCTAGGATAGCACTGAGATATTGGTGTGCAGGGATTTAATGTTTTCTTTTCCTGCTGTCCTGCTTGGGCAGGGAAACCATTTCCCACATATGATGCTGTTAGTGCCAATGGAAGCTTTTCTCCCATGGCTAAATGCAAAATGCAGCAAAAGAATTAAATCCCAGGATACGTCCATCCTGATGTTGCTTTGAGGCCCCAACCTCTGCAGGCTAGATTTAAATAGTAATTTCAAAATGTGCCCTTAAACTGTTTGCATGCATTTAACATCACATTTTGTTTTCCCCCTAGCACTGCTGGCCAGTGGGCATGAGAACATGTAATCTGTTATTGTTGTTGTTATATATCTTGCCTTTCTTCCACCATGGAATCCAAGCTGGCCTTACATATGGTTCCCAGACAATCACCCATTCAGGCATTGAGCAGACCCAAATCTGTTTAGCAAGGTAGTTGCCTCATGTGCCTTCATATCATATGCTGGGGTTACAATACTGATCAGAGTGAAAGCCAAACTGTACTAAACACACACACGAACACACACTGTCTATCATTGTTTATAGAATGCACTCATTAAAATATTAAGTGATGTAAGAGCAAAATGTATACCTATTGATAGCAGAGAAATACATAGCAATAGCTTTGAATCTTATATTAGAAATTTGGAACAATAAAATAGATTAAAATTGACTTCAGCAAAAACAAAAAATTTCCTGCTGTGAACTTAGTAAAAACTAACTCATCCTCTTCTTCTTTTTTTTAAAAAATTCTCATTTTTCTAGGTCCTCCGCCAACAGCAAGTCCAGGAACATCGTGAGTTGTTAAATACTTACTATGTTAATTTTGTAATGTTTTTAAAAAAGTAATTTTATAGTTCGTATGTATTCTGCTCTGAATTCAACATTAAGAATAGATTTGTGGTATCATTTTAAGTTCATTATATGTATATATTCACACATGCATGCACACACTAGGAGTTGTACAGTGGGTCATGCCCAAGCTAGACACTGCTTCTTCCGTCAGTAAAATCAAATTGTTTGCTTGCTTCCATGGTCCTTAATCCACCCTAACTCTCCTGAATGTTTGGAAAGAGTGCAGATGACAGACCTGAGATGTTACCCACTTTTGACAGATGCTTGCAGAGACTGTGCTTTTTCTTAGTCTTTGCTGCAGGCAAAGGAAAATGTAGACTACATCTCAAAGTATTTTAGAATCCAATTCTATAGACACAGGATTATAATCAGTTGAAGACGCAGCAGAACATTCTCTCCCTCTCCTCCCACTACATACCCTCTAAATCTGTTCACAGGGTTCCCCCAGTCCTCCAGAGCAGATTTGGGAATGTTGCAGGGTGCATGAAGGAAAACCCTTTTGCGCTAGTACTGATTGTTGTGTCTGCACAACTATTTAATTTAATAACACCCATAGTGTTTACTATCACACTGGCCTTGGTCAAATGCAAGAGGAGAGGAAGGCTTTGGCTGTGTACAACCCCCTGCTCCCTGCTGACTCTGAATCCAGTGTACTCCCACTACTGGTTTGAGAAGTGGTGTACACAACCCATATTATCTTGTTTCTCCTGTTGCTTCTTGTGAAATACTGTGTTCTGATGTGTTCCCCCCCAAAAAACTAACTTCAGTCTGAATGGGAGGGGAATGATCTAGATTTCGTCTTGGAGGAGCCAGAACCAGGTAGCACTGCCACCCTTGTTAACCACACTGTGTGTTGTCCAAAGCTTTGATTCCTGACCTTTCACTTGTTGCTGTGCCTGAGGAAATCCATCTAGGTTTCCTGACAGGCCCTGAGCCGAAGGACCTAAGAATGAACTCAGCTGCAGGGTTTTCTGATGATCATTGAGGGACAAGGGACCTAGTATGGTCCAAAACTCCAAATAAGCTACAGGCCGGCTCATTGAAAACCAGCAAGTTAAATGCAAGCAAGGCAAAGAGTTAAAAGCTCTTTTTATGGTGGGTTTTCCTGGCATGAAAAGAGCTTTTAAGCTCTCTGCCTTGCTTGGGGAGCAAGGCTCACTCAGTGCATCAGCTCTGGAAGGCTAGGGATGCTCACACAGAGGTGGTTCCAAGGTGAGGGGTTGAGTTTACATATTTTTGCATATGCATGGACCTGAACCCCTGCATAAGATTCAAATGGACTGTCCTGTTTATACTATGGCAGCTATGGTTGACCAGTAAAATTAAGCTACTCATGCTATTAAGGAATCTCAACTTGATTCAAAATCTAAAAAAGATATGCAGAAAAAGGGAACTGTCCATGATTGAAAACTTTTGTTACAATGGTTTTGCCATCATATTCACTTTAACTCTCTAAGAACTCCTGCTGATTTTTAACAGAGCCTAGTTTTGTGTATTTGCACTTAAGCTTCCAGCTCAATCCTAAACATGTTTACTCAGAAGTAAACCTCAATAGGGCTTACTCCAAATTATGTGTGCACAGGATTACAGCTTTAATTGCTTGATGGTTTTGCACATAATAATTCTATCTTTACTTACGATGTAACACTAATAATGATATTACTATACTGCAATGTGGATAATCCTTTTAGCATTTTTTTTAAAAAAAGTATGTGAAGCTGTTAAATTCTTTAGCAACATGAAAACAAAATTGTTTTGCTTGAAGTAGGCAATATATATGGTTAATTAGCCCTGAACAGCATCTTCTGTGGGACAACTCTGATTTTAAATATTCCCATTCTTAATCTGTGATTAAACAATTCATGCTGTCAGGCCTGCTAAATACATTGTGGAGACTAAGGAATGTTTTGATTGCAATTCTCAAAGAGACTTACCTTTGAGTAAAGGTGGTGTTGTGCAAAGTGGACCAAGGATCTATTGCAATACAATTGTGTCAGTCTGGGGAAGGCTGTCAAAGAAGAAAGTGAGATGTTGCTATCATTTCTAATGAAAAATCACAAAAATGCACCTATAGGTGTTAGGCAAGCAAATAAATAAAAGTATTCAATTTACTTAAAGCATTTTCTTTTTACTTAGTAGCATACCTTCTTCTAGCTTTATGGCCTTGAACAAAAATCCCATGGCCGGTATATGCTTGCTTGCTTTGACCATCCAGAAGAGACTTGTAAGAAGAGGCACAACTTCTGTCATGTTATGCATTGCCTTTGTCTACTTTAAGTTTTACTGTTAATCAAGGTGCGGTAGATTGATAGCGGGAAGGAACATGAAAAATGAGTAAAACTAAACTAAAGGTTGGGAGTTGTGTGTGGGGTGTTTTTTTTAAACTTTGCTTGAGTAAGTTTTCTTCTGGAATTTGCAGCATAACAGAGTTGATAAATGTTGGTTTCTCACTTTCTCTCTCTGCAACTGTGGGCCAAAGTACACATTGCACAGGGAGATCTGTCACTGGGAGCAGTGTGAGTGCTAATAACATGTAACCCTTTTCTAGTCTGCTTCCCCGCCCCCCATCATCACTCTGAGGTTACCATTTGCTCTGCATTTATAATGCAGACACCTGCATGATGACTGTATCCCCCCGCCCCCATGTTGCAAATAGTAGTGCTTGGGGTGCATGATGAAATGGTTAAATACCCCCACCTCCTGTGCTGCTTCCTTGGTTTTGCTTAGAGCCTCACCTCACCCCACCGCTTCATTTAAGGGAAATGCTGAGAATCCAGTCACATATCTTATTGGGCTAATGGATAAAGCGTGGAAGAAACGGTGCTAAATATGGAGTGAGTGTCCAGACTGGAACAAAGTTAAAAACTGTAATGCCCTCATTCCAAGTCCTTGAACTCTCAAGGTCTCAAGCTAGAAAGAGAGAGGTTTGTTAAGCCATAATAAATCATGGATTTCAGTAGTAATGAACATGATGTATTACTTTCCATAAGTACCCATTCAAATGGCTTTAAGAGAAAGAAAGCCAAAGTGCAGTAGTTAGATATTGTTACGTGGCAGATCAGTCAGTACTTTTTCTGATAGCTCCCCAAATGTGTGATGAAGAGTTGAAGCTAGAGAGAACCTTAATACCTCCATCCCCACCAGATGCATGCTCTGCCTCCCACAGTAGCAGCTGTTCATGAGGGCATAATATATGAATGAGGTCTGCACACCTAGAACCTAGCATAGACCTGGTCATATGGCTGATTTCCCAGGTAAAACTGATATCCAAGTGAAAGTAATTCAGTTGAACTAGATAGTGCCCATATCCTGATATGCATCTAGTTTGTGCTGGTAGGTTCTGATCCAACAAGTAATATGTACATTGAATCTTGCTTGGTGTTAAATGTTTGCAAGAGTGCTTGCACAAATGTATTAATGCACAGTTATATGGTTTCCCTTTGGCTGAGTGGAGAAATTGTGATGCCACTTACCAGCAATAGAAATATATGACAGAGGAACAGGACTAGAAATGTTATGACAGCATTGAATTGTTAGCATTTGTATCATTGGGCTGGCTTGAACTAACCCATTCCTGCTTATACAACAGGGCTTTCCCCCCCCTCCCCTCCCCTCCCCTCTCTGCCGCACAAACTCTGTGCCTCCCCCAAATTCACTATACAGGGTTGGGAGAACCCCCAAAGCAATTAGGTGGGATTGGAGATCTTTCTGTCAGACAAGCAGAAATGCTGACAGAAAGATATACTTAGCACCATTCCTCTCCCTTTCTTTAGTGCTAAAACAATCTTATAAAAGCAACTAACAAAACCCAGTTGGAGAACATTTCAGCCTCCCAGGACACTCTGTTGGTGACCTTAAAGTGAGAATTCTTGAAAGAAGAATGAAATCACAACTTATGGACAAGTTCAATTCTATCAGCTGAACAGAGATAACAAGTTTTTTTAAATCCCACTGCAGGTGTTAATTAGCTAGCAATGTATGTATGTTAATTAGCTAGCAATGCATGTATTTTCTGGGAATAAATGAAAAAAAAGGATAACCATTTTATGTAAAAAAAAAAAAATTAATTAGCTAGCAATGGCAGGATGTTTGTGTTACCATCAAAATGCTTCAGGACTGGTCACTGTGCTTATTTTACATACATTTAATCTTTACTTATTGTCTAGTTTTTTTTGTACTATTTCCTTTTCCTCTGACCACACCGGCTACATTCCACACACACCCTAAAACCATGCATATGTATTCTTGCTAATTGAAGATAACACTTCATGAATCTAGTGAAGTTTTTACCAACTTGTTCTTCAGAGTGCCACAAGATGCTTTTGACTAAAAACAAAAAAGACTAATATGGCTACACCTCTGACAACTGTGCCAAAAATAAGATTTAAATATCATATAACGTTAAAATACAAACATATTAAAATAACAGTAAAAATAACAAAAAATGATCTTAAATATAATTGCTTGCCTGGATCAAGGCATTGTGTGAGGCTGCCTCAGTCATGTGGAGAAGCTGGCATCTTTGTGCTCAACATACAGAGGTTGGAGGGCCAGGTTGGGAGAGTGAGCATGACACTGGTATGAGGCAAGCAGTGTGGCTCAATTGCCACTTACTCATGTAGAAATCTTTGACTTTCCCAAGTAGTATGTTATGTATCGTTCATCTGCTTATAAAGCCATATGGGAACATTTTACTTTTCCTATTCTGCTGCTAGCAACTTTTGTCATAGTATACCTTACTTGATCCTGCTTTCTTTCTCTGGTGTACTAATATAGGGATGATACATTTATAACACAATATCCTGAATTCTAGGTTAAGGTTAGAGTCCAATAGCATCACTGAATTTAGTGGGATTGCTTCCTAGTGAACATGTAGAGGATTTCACTGTAGAATAACCATTGGTCTTTTTCACTGTAAGGCAGCCATTTTAAAATAAAAATGATGATGATGATGATGATGCCGACGCATCTTTCTAACTACCAAGAAATAGACTTGACCCCCAAAGTGTTAAAATCATATCCCAGTAGTAATCCATTTGGCACGCATTGAAATCTGAGATAATTTCCATGACCCAGAGACAGCCTACTCTTTTAATGGCCTTAGAACTGTATTACTTCCTTAATCTTCAAGCTGTTTGGCTGCTACCATGATGGATCAGCAGTCAGAAGAGAGATAGAACAGTCTGGTGCTACAACAGCAGCAGCAGCTGCAGACATGGCATAGCAGATTCCAAGAGATAAGAGGATTTCTTAAAAGGGGAGAAAATACTTTTAGCCTGGGAAAATGGGTTGAAATTCTAGCCTTTTCCATCTTCATGTCATTTCCTCTCCTTTCCCACTTCTTATATCATTATCCTAGACTTGATGGTGCACTTACACCAGTATAAATCAGAAGCAAGCTCACTGAAAGCTTTGAAGGATTTTACATTGCTGTACCTAAGAGGAACACACAGGGATATCTGGCCATAGAATTAAACTAAGAGTTAAACTAAATTAAACTAAGAATGGCTCTCCAATACAAAATCTTAATATTAGGTTTCATTAAAAGGCACAAATCTTGTATGTCTCCACCATGTGCATTTTCAAATTTAGAAGCATTTCTAAAAAGTTACAATCATTAGAAAACCCACTCTAGTGCTGGCCAAAAACAGTTAAATCTGGATATCCTAGGAACTCAACAGATTGGCAGAATTCATGCAGGGGTTAGCACTTGAGAGTGTAGGGCTGAATTTCATTAATAATGTGTGGGAGTGGGAGGAAGTAATAAGCTGAGCAATTTGGGGTGTTCCCTTCTGGAAAGTTGATCGGTTCATGATGCATAGTTTTTAAACTCGGGGGTAGCCAAGAAAGCCACAGGGCTGAAGGGCGGAAACTGTGAATGCATCATTACATCTGAATTTCCATTACAGCAAAATCCTGCCTTGCCCACAGTGGGCAGATAGACCTTCAAAAGCCAGGTCATGTTTGTAAACTGTGGAATTTTATCGATAGATAAAAATAGGATCCTTGTATTTTGTTTTCTACTCACAATTTTCAGAATGGGGTGGGCTATAAAACAAGCAAACAAGTTCCTCATAGGGGTGAGGGGAATCATAGCAACAAATACTCAAAGCCCCCAAAACAAAACCACTCAGTCCACTGTGGGTGTCTTAATGCAGATGGCCGTTTTGGTAAGGACTGCAAAAATGACAAGAAATATGTTTTCTATGCAAGAAGTCCAGCGTTAATCCTGCTCTGTCATGCATATACCATGGACTTGAAAGAGTTGGGAGACTTTATTGAATTTTTAAAACGATTGCTGATTCAACCCAGTTGAGGCAAAGTCTGAGGTTTGCTCCTTTTATCTGTGATTGAATATCGGAACTGAGAGGCTGATCTGATAAAGCCACATGCTCTACACCCTTCTCACTCCACACCACAAAAATTCCAGTTTTATTTCCATGGGAGAAAAGCTTGCTGACTTCTCCTTCTTAGTCTGGCTTCATTGCCAAAGTGTCTATCTTCTGTGATGCCTACAAGAAACTGAAAACAATCATTATACTGCAACCAATGTTTTGGGGGCTCAGGGCAGGGTGACTTCATGGTATTAATGAGACCATTTTATAACAGACAGCCTTGTGAAGAAGATGACATTGAAACTCAATATGAATCCAGTAAGGCCAGATTCATTTATTGCTTTCGATGGAACAGGGCACATTGTAAGCTATGTGGCCCAAACCAGTTCCACTTAAAGTTAACAAAGCTGCCCATTGTTGTGAAGAAGTGTCAATCTTGCAGACTTCAACTTAAACAAGTTTACCCTGTGCTTCACCGATCTTTGGAGTAGCCAGTGGTCTCAATCTTTGGGAATGTGTTTATTCAGTCTAGTAAAAACATTAAAAAGGGGAATAAATCCCTGGTGACCTGAACTGCCTTTCACTGCTGCTATAAACCATAGAACATTTAGAAAGGACTTTTAGAGGTAAAGATAATATAGTTTGCATAGCCAGTGTGTATATTATGGTCTTGAGTGGTAGTTACAGAGGTCACTTGCAACTTATATTACTTCATCACAAAATCATTAAGGGTGCAGAAGAAAGATTATAAGGTGTTACATCATTTATTCCGAAAATTAAAACCATATACAGTGCTACAGTGCTGGCCATATCTAAGTAAGTAAAGTGACAGAAATGTAATGGTAGGAGTTCCTATCAGAAGTCAATTGCTGTAAAACGGGGTTAAACATTGACTTCACAATGTGACGAGTTTATTGATCTTGTTAACAGCAAAAAAATGTGCATGGTTATTTCTGTGGGAAAGCAAAACATTTATCCACTCCCTTGTTATCTAGATGGTTTTTCAGTTCTGAGTCGACTAATGCCCATGCCACCAGTTTTCATTTATATCCCATGCAATTCCAGGGGCAAGTTACTTTCACCTTCCTTATTCAGGTTCATGTCCTGTTTTGAAAGATTTTTGTTCAGATTGCATAGTGGTGGGAGCTATTCTCTTAGTTCCAACAAGGTCCAACAGGTCCTTGCACTGTATCAGCAATAGCTTTTCAAATTCCCCCAAGTTTCAAAAGAGGCTCATCCAACTCCACTGTGTACACTATAGGCTGACAGCCTTGCCTAGTTTTGAACTTGAGATTTATTTTTTATTTTATTTATTGAATTTATATACTGCCCTATACCCAGAGGTCAAAGATTAAACTACCCATGTCAAGGCACAGCAGCTATTATCATTTGGAATTGTTCCACATTTGTATTAATTTAGATAGCTCCTTTGTTGTAAGAACAGGCTGATACTACCTATGCCAAAATCAAGTGCAACTGTCCATTAACAAAACCAGTGATGTGGACATGGCATTGTATGTTATGAGTCACATACAAAGCATATTGCTCATAAATTTAACATTGCTTCATTGTTTTGGTAGCATATAGGCATCTTTTTAAACAATACTTGGCTGAAGCTGTTTTTTTTATGCATTTCTGAAATGCATGTTTTCTATTACCAAGCCCATGATAAGAGTTTTGCTTGATATAAACCAGCTTTCTAGCCAGCCTTAGATTCCAGTTTTTGGACTTGATAAAGTAAAACAACACAAGTATGCCATAGCCAAGTTTATTAAAACAGGGTTGTCTTAGACAGCTTCTTTGAAACATCTTTGTAACCTCAGGTAATAATTTTTCAGCAATAAGTCAGATAAATGAAATGATTAATGCACACAGGTTTATCTGTAGCATTACTTAGAATATCATTAAAAATTGACCTTGTCATAAAACGTTTTACAGAAGGACATTAGCCATACTGTTTACTTTTTTAAAAAAAAAGATGATGTCCTTGCTATTTTTAAAAGAAACCTTTAAATATTGACATAACATGTAAAAAAAATGGGGAAACATTACTGTGCCATCCTCAAACCTTTTGCATCTATTATACTAGGGACAGACTCACATGAAATCCACATGTAGCTAATAAGACTTGGGGTATCTTCTGAGGGACAAAGGAAGCTAGACAGTGGTGTGGCAGGGACACATGCTGCTCCATACAGCTTTTTCATAACCAAAGACAAGGCAGAAACACGTGGTTTCCTTAACCCAGAGGATCAGCAACCTAGGCCTAATTGTATGCAGCCTTTGGCCTAATTTCCAAAGCTCTTTGCAAATGGAACAGGAACAGTTATTTTGCCCTCCCCTGGCAGCCCATTGGGTGCAGAAGAAACAGGTAGGGAGAGAGAAAAGGACTAGTAGAAAGGACTGTTCAGGACTGAACAAAGCTGTACTAGTCACCTGGTCACTGCTGTTATTCCTGTGCTGTATAGTACATTTTATCCCCATGTCTAAGATGATAACGGGATGCCAACAAAAACAGATTAATTAGGATTAAAAATCCTGGACACCTGTGAGCACCATGTTGGGTAATGGCTTTCAGAATTATTTTCACAGTGATTGTATATTTTACTCTATGTAGCCCAAAACTCAAAAGGTTTGCTTAGGCCAATCAGATGATAGGATCTCTAACATTTTGAATAGCATGTTGTGTCCTGGGAAGCAGAGAAGAAATTAGGCAAGATTCTAGAAATAAGGGAACTACAGAGATGGCTGGCTGGAGAAAAGGTTTTTTTTCAGAATAAAGTATTAAACATTCCAAGTTATTGGTACATTTTAAAATTGTTTTTGTGCTATTGACGTCTTTGTAAGTTCAATTTCACTAGCATATTTACATATATATTCTTCAAAACTCTCACTGCATGCTCGTGACAGAAATTGTAATATGGATTGTAATGGCTTGGATTTAAGTTTACTTTGGTTAAGAGCCATTGCTCTTTTAAGAGCCCTGCACTGGGACTGTGCAGGCATATTATGGGGGAAGGAAAGGTTGCACTTGATAACTTCCACTCCTTCCATTCCCCTGACTCATATCATCTACCAAGCCATTCAGGCCGGCCCCACATTTCCACCAGGTTTTAATAAGGAATCAGTGTGTGGCTACATGACTAGTAATATTGTGACTTCTGCTCATGGTCTTTAAAAATAACATTGTCCTGAAATATAAAAATTCAAAAGTTTTAAAATAAAGCAGGGGCTGACATATGTAGGAACTGTTTAAATGTCCATCTTTAGGCTTTGTGTTTGGAGGGGTGTGTGGCTCTTGGCTTGTTTTGAAGTTTCTGTCTGTGGTGCTGACTTTCACCTTGCTTCAAAGTATAAGACTCACTTTTCCTTGTTGATGAAGAAGCAAGATCCCAAAATCCAAAGTCAGGAGCTAGCATCATTTACAAAAAAAACAAAACAAAAAAACCCCTCTAATTGAGACATAGAATGAAATACCTTTCAACTTGGGGGCTGTTGTGGGTGCCTGCTATAGTGGTGGTCTTCCTTGTCCCCGAGAATGATAAGTTACTTTCTGCTTTCCCCACACTCCCACACCTTCATAGACTTACTAGAAGTGATAGAAGTATAATTTGGTAATTTTGAAGAATACACCTACTCTTTGGCATGAGTTAGTGGCAGGTCTTAATTTTCAATGAAGCACATGTCCATAGATGTTTGTTGCTTTAGGAATCAGTTTCTTATCTCAAGAGTAATCTCTTTTCCAACTTTTTCCGACACCATTTTAATATAGCTCCTGAGATTCTTAAAGCTGACCAGTTATTCCCCAGTGAATAGCTTCTATTTATACGTGTCTATCAGGAGTGGAATTTATGAAAGGCGCACAAGTTATGTGAACTGCTAATGTTTTCACAGTTGTTAAACCACTTCATCTATTTTAACTAAGAGTAACTGCATATAAGACATTGGGACTCAACAGCTGCCCCAAATAATGTTAGAAAGCCAAGGCTCTAAACCAAACAAACCCCAGATAATTTAGCAGCAGCAAAGTTGACATTTCTCCTTCACGTACAGCCATGGGGAAAATAAAGTGCACCCTATTTGAATTCTGTGATTTTACATATCAGGACATAATAGCAATCACTTGTTCCTTAGCAGGTCTTAAAATAGATAAATACAACCTCAGATGAACAACAACACATGACATATTATACCGTGTCATGATTTATTTAACAGAAATAAAGCCAAGATGGAGAAATCATGTGTGAAAAACTAAGTACACTCTTACTGCTTCCATAGGAATTAAGAGGCTAAGTAGCGGACAGGGGCTGTTAATAAAATGCCCTTGCTTAATTGATCATCAGCAAGTGTGCCCACCTCTATAAAAACTGAACTTTTGGCAGTTTGATGGTCTGGATCATTCAGGTGTGCTTTAACACTATACCAAGGAGGAAAGATGACACAATACTCTTAGATAAGCAAGTGTATTTCTGCCCGTGAAACTGGGAAAGATCACTTCCCTTGTCCTAGTGCAGTGGTGAGTCTTTTAGACTTGCTTTCTCCCACTGCCCTTCACATGTTGATGGTTAAACATCTTTACTGGGGACACAGGTGGCGCTGTGGGTTAAACCACAGAGCCTAGGACTTGCTGATCAGAAGGTCGGCGGTTCGAATCCCTGCGACGGTGTGAGCTCCCATTGCTCAGTCCCTGCTCCTGCCAACCTAGCAGTTTGAAAGCATGTCAAAGTGCAAGTAGATAAATAGGTACCGCTCCGGCGGGAAGGTAAACGGCGTTTCCGTGCGCTGCTCTGGTTCGCCAAAAGCTCTTAGTCATGCTGGCCACATGACCCGGAAGCTGTACGCCAGCTCCCTCGGCCAATAAAGTGAGATGAGCACCGCAACCCCAGAGTCGGTCATGACTGGACCTAATGGTCAGGGATCCCTTTACCTTTACCTCCCACTGCTCTTCACATGTTGATGGTTGAACATCTTTACTGAGGAAGCTTGCTCTACTTCAGTGATTTAGAACCCTGGGTAGAGCAGGCAGATATTCGGAGGGGGGGTGGCGGCAACATCTGGGGGCCTGCGGGAACAATAAGTTTCATCCTTGCTTTCCCCTTATGTGATAATATTCATGCTGGGAAAGGAGGGAGGAAGAACAGCTGAATAGGGGCTGTTTGTGTGCCAGGTCTGCTAGTCAAATCAGATGGTTGCATTGGGATGAAAAGTTCTGCAAAGTTTATCACAATAACAGGAGCCCCCTCCATATAAGGCAGTGAACCATTTTGTACTAGGGGACTGCACAGAGACATGAGAGGATCTGCTTACTGGTGACATACAACCACCTGCACTAGAGACCACATGGGTTTTCTAAGCCTTCCTCACCAACTAGGAGGGAACTGAGCAAAAAGGCACAGGCGGTGTGGGTAAGCGTGCCCAAAAAGAAAGACTCTGCAACTGAGTACATGAAATGGAAGTGGCACACTTTATTCCATCTCAGGTCATTTGTTTCTGGGCACTTCATCAACGGGAGTAAGGGAGGGGGAGAAGGTGGTGGGTGGCCAACCTCTAGAGAAGACCAAGTAGAATGAGATTTGCTGGTACACTGCATCCATCTTTATGTATAAAAAGAGACTTTTGGCACAGGGAAAACACTTTAAGGGGGCATAGAATAAGAGTTAGTTTAAAGCTGTTTTTCCAGTAGACTTCAATTAGAATTGTTAGTGTATTTTTTCTGGTTTTTTGCAATTAGTAATATGTATTACGTTAGAAACCAGCCAACATACACATCTTAAGTTTTGTCAATTAGAGTATTTTGCTTTTCATTTAATAGTTAGATCTGGTCAGTCTGTTTTTCATCATGCTCAAATTTGTAATATTGGCTCACCAAGAGCAATATTTATTTAAACATATAGCCATAGTAATATATTATTATACTATGTGTTTTTCCCCCTTAAGGCAGGGCACCAGTGATGCTGATGGTGCCAGCTTAATCATGTCTACCAAAAAGTAAGTCCTGCTGAATTCAATGGGGCTTACTCATACATAGGTAGTGTTAGGATTGCAGCCTGAGCTTTCTTTCTAAGAGATGAAACCACTGGTTTCATTCCATGTTCTGACCTGATACAAAGTCCTTGGATGACAATCTGCATACCCCACCCCACCCCCAAGACAAGGACCTTGAGGAGCAGGACAGGTCCTCTAAGTCTAATGGTGAGGATCCCCTTGGGGGGCTCTATGGATCGGTACCTGATGAGGAACCCCTGGAACTCTCTGAGCAGAAGGTGCAGCAACCCTGCATTCCTCAAGAGGAAGATCACCAAAGTATTTGGGTCCAGGCCAAAGAACAATGGTGCAGTATGTGTCTGCAGACCCAGAGTAGTTAGCCTCCTTGTAAGTAAGGGATCTATTTGTGAGTAAGGCATGCCTGTTACTCCACAGCTAGCAGTATATAAGGCATCCCTCTTGAGTTGTCTAGCTGTTGGAAGCAACATGGGTCTTTAGCTCCTTGTTCCTGATTCTAGGTTCTCTGTTTTACTGCACCTTGCCTGACCTCCCTGTTGTACTGACCTTGGACTATTTCCCCATCTTGTTTCTGGATGATGTTTGAACCTAGACTGATTCTCTGTGCTTGACCTTTGTTTTCCTGAAATGTGCTGAATCTGCAACCCTGTCCTTATTTGTAGTACTTTGGAGTACCAAGCTTATATATTTTGTAACTAGTACCCTAGCCCCTGAGAACATCCCCTGGAGAGTGACATAATCAGATATTCATATCCTTCATAACTAAAGCAGTCTCTTTTTGGCAGGAACAGAAGAAAACTTAGAACAGAAAGGTATGTTTATTTTTAGAGGTTTGGTTTCCATGGATAAGCTGCCTTTGTTTATAAAACATGGGATAATTTGGCTTTTCTTCTAAAAAAATTTTTTAATAAAAATTGGGGACACCACTAAAATAGTATGTCATCATTCTATTGAAATGTTAGTGAAAACCTTTATAAATATAAATCTCCACCTTTAAGAAATAAGTAGTGAGACTATACTCTGTATACTTTTCTTTATTTTGAGACTGCACATTTCCAGGTATAGTATCCACAGCCAGCTAAGCATGGAGACAAGCCTAGGACACTCACATTCCAAGAACCACCACTCCATACATTCCGACCTTCCTGCTGTCCTCAATTGACATTTGCAGGCATTTGCACCTAAAGAAGATGCACTTTCCCATTTTCTTCTGTTGAATTAAAGGTTAACTGTTACCATTTTGGTGCTCAACAGATTTTTGCATTGCTTGTTCATAGGTGAAAAGGGAATTCTACTAGTTAATGATGAAAATGAGGATTCTCAGGATAGTATTTACAGTAATCCCTCATCTTACACACATTTGACTTGTGGAATTTCAAACATTCATCAATGAAGGTGGGCTGGTTGAAATTGTGCAAGTCAAGTCCCAGACAAAGGAGAGAGCTTAAAAACACTTTTTTTGCCTGCTATGGAAATAGCTTTTAAGCTCTCCGACTTGCTTGTGGAGCAAGGCCTGATCAGCATACCAACTCTGGAAAGCTCTGGGATCTTCCTGTGAGACAGTGTGACTTCCCATGAGATCTCGTGTGAGCATCCCTGGCCTTCCAGAGTCTGCAAGAGAGCTTAAAAGCTGCTTTCACAGCAGGTAACTCAAGTGGACCAAGCACAAAAAGAGTTTTGAAGCTCTCCACCTTGCTTGCTGAGCTTGGCACATCAGCTCTGGCAGTGCTAGGGATGCTCCCTTCCTCTCCCATTAGCCATGGGGTGGCTCCAAGGGTTTGACTATGTGTGATTTTTGTGTATACTTGTGTAACTCTTAGAACTGAACCCCTGTGTAAGATAAGGGATTTCTGTAGTCAAGATAATGATCAGCACCATAGTGTGATTGCTGAATTACTGATCTTCCAAATGAATATGAGCAAATCGTATCCTGATCAACCCTTGATGGTTACATGTGATTGTTACGCTTCTCAGCATACAATCAAAGAGCTATTTGTCTAACAGATCAAAATAAAAACCTGGACCAGTCCTGCCTCGTCTTTTAGATCACTTATGGGCCCTTCACTCTTTTTCTATCTGGTGATGCAGAAAAGCAGAGATACATCAAGTGGCTGGGTAGGCTAGGATGTTGTTGCCATTTGGGACAGAAGTGGGAAAAGTCCTCCTCCTCACCCTATATCAAATTGTCCTCAGGTTTCTGTCAAAATACCAGTGTTAAGTAATTTGGAGACTTCAATAGCACAGCAAAGCATATGAGCATTTTATAATGAAGTGTAGACTCCAGCATGTGATACAAAGTATTTGACCAGCAAGTGTGCAAGTTACAAAGTGGGCACTATCGGAAATGGATGGAAAAGTAATTGTCAGCAAGATTATGTTCTAAATGCAGCTACATGTATTTATTTTAGATAGGAAGTCAGGACTGGTGGTAGAGATCAGCGTGCACAGTGGAACTTCCCCTCCCTCTCCTCTCCCTGCGTGACACTGTGCCCACCCCCACCAACTCTGCTCTGGGAGGTTGGGGTGAAATCCAGAACAGATTTGGGTATGAGACAGAGGGAGGAGAAGCAAGCGAAGTTCCACTGCAGAAGCAGAATTCCTTGTGCAAATGGGAAGACTTTGCTGGATATAACTTAATATCTAGAGGCATAGTTTTGCATGTGGCTTACTGATATGCTTACAATACACTTATTGATTTACGTTTAATAACATATGTATTGCCTCAAGTTCCGTAAGAAGAACTTGTTAAAGAGACGTGGGACCTTCTAAGAAATCGAGATTGAGTTCGTTGCTGTCTCAGTTGTTGATCACTTGGCTTGCCTATGAAAAGAAAGGCAGTTCATATATGCCAAGTTTGCCTCATTAATGCCATCATTATCTTCAGTATTTAGAGTTATAACTAGTCCATTACACACATGGTATTCAGCAAAAAGAACAGTAGACCAAATCTTACGTATAAAGGACTTCTGTCTTAAGGATTGTATAGAATCTAAGTAGTTACTTTGGGATTTGGCACAATGTTTATGGCCATGTATATCATTCTGGAGAAATACTAAGAGGTAAAAAGTATCCTGTTCTCTACCTCATAAGCTTAAAAAAAAAAAGTTTAAGGCTCATACTGTGTTAAAGTGTGCGTATAATAATTCCTACTTATGGCAAAGAATATATGTGTGCAGCATTCCTCTAGAGAATCTCAGCTTCCTGGTCCAATGTGTCAGATAAATAGGTTTTGTATGTGCAAAAACAGTGAAGTGTTTTACTAAGGAGGACCTCAGATACATTAGACCTATATTATTTATGCTAGAAAGCTACAACAAAGCCATGAAAGGGTGGCTGTCTGGGTGGCCAGCACAGATACAACTGCTTGACTGTGAAGTTGTTGCACTTCATCACTGTTAATAAAGCTCATGTTAAAAAGGTATCAAGTATCAGCTAAAAAGGAATTTGGTAGAACAAGAGTTTTAAAAATAACCTAAGGGCTAAAGCTTTGCTGGTTCCATAAGGGAAGTTCTTTCCTCTCACATTTCAATTTAATTGGGATTTAACTTCGACTTCCTGGGCTAACAACTGAGCGTGATTATCCGGTGATAAGTAACACCAAATCCAGCTGCATTTTTACTATCTGTAGCTGTAAAATCAATGAACACTGAGTATAAGACTGGTATTGGTTCTTATTGTAACCCACAGAGCAAATTATGAGAGTTCCATATAGCTAGGTGAAGACAGCAATAGAGCAGTAAAATATTTGTCTGAGCAAGAGTTTTTCTTACTACAAATACTGTAGCAAGTGGAGCCTAAGTTCTGCACTTGGAATATATTGTGCGAACAAATCAAACTGATTGTTTTTGCATAATGCTGGTTCTGTCAGCCAAGGAGCTCTACAGAGCACTGAAGCTCCACTCTAACCAGAACTCCAGTCCAGTCTGTTTAGGCTTTCTAAGATGTTGCCAGATATACTGCCCACAGGGTTGGCCCACCCATGAGGCAAGGTGGGGCAACTGCTTCAAGCAGCAGGATCCACAGGGGCAGCAGTTCCTGATGTAGATCTTTATTCCCCCTGCTCTTGTTCCTGATATAAACCTTCACTCACTCTTTCTTCCCTGGCAGGGTGTGGGTGGGTTCTCCTCAGGTGCCAAAATTACTTGAGCCGGCCCTGACTGCCCAACCTGTTTTCAAGGTTATCCAGGCCATCATAAGAACTAGAAATTTTCAGGTTTTGTTTCTAGCTTTTATTGTAGTTTTGGTTTTCTGGATTTTTGTTTGTTTTTAGATCTTAACTGAGATTCTCAGAATATCAGTTTCTGCACCTGATGCCAAATGAGATTAAGAGCCTCATGCTGTACCAACTGAGCTATCCCAGCAGCTAATGTTCATGTGCTGATGCAGCAAGCGCATGAAATACAGAGGCTTTCGTACAAAATACAAAATCCAGTAGCATGCACAATGCTCAGCATTGATAGCCATAGCCTATTTGTCTAATCCTCGTGTTGAGTTGTAGCCAACTAAATTACTCATTAGAATTCTACCCGTTAAAATGGATGAACCTGTGTTATGTCCATTAACTTCAATAGATCTACTCTGAGTAGAGATAGCATTGAATACACCCGTTGTACAGATTTCTTTATCCTAAGTTTGGGAGGCTAGCCATTCTCCAAGGGAAACCAGCATAGCTCCATCAAACAAAAAAGGCAAATTCGAGGTGTTTCTTGCCATTTTTATAATGTGAGCTTACGAGCTGTAGTTCACGTTCAAAAATGATGTAAGAAAGCTGCCAGGAAAGATCCAAGCAGTGTTATCAATGCTGTTCCATAACTAGTAACAGCTGCTGTTGATCTGACAGCAGCTACCATAGTTTTGTGCCTCCATGCAGAAATGGGAAGGAAACCACTTCTGGAAAGGAAGTGATTACTGCAAAACATTAATATGCAAGGAAGGAGGTTATTTTCAGAGGGCTAGATTTGGCCCGTTCTCACTACCAGCACTGGGTTTGTTATCTAGAATTGTTGGCTGTATGGCTACAGAGTGGCAAGAGCTGTTTGTATTTACGAAAACCTGGACAGCCTACTCGTCTCTATGACCAAGAGCTTACCCAAAATATTTTTATATGCTAAACTTCCATCCAGAATTGTGAATTCAAGGCACTATCCTGAAAACCGTTACTTAGAGGGGATTTTGTCATCTAGTCCAACCCCTTGCAATGCAGGAATCTCAAATAAACATATTTAGGTGTTGGCCATCTGTCATGGATGCTTTAGCAGTGAAATTACCTTGCTTTGTTCACTGGAGAAATTGGATTTTTCATTATCTCTTCTTCTAAGGTATCATATGAGCCATTAAATTACGTCAACATAGCATTATTATAGCTGTTTTATTACTTTATTTTGCTTTTTGCTTCAGATAACTCATGTGAAACTACCTGCATCTTCAGTCAATAACAATGAGATACTTATGGGATTGTGTCATTATCTAAAAGATTCCAGTGGACAGTAGATTTGGTAGCAACCACACATTCAGAAAGATACATTTTTGCAGTTTACAAAAGTGTTGTCTAATGTACCTGGTACAACATGCATTCAGACAATGTAGTTCCATGCAGGCTTTAGAAATATCAATTTATAAGTGGACAAAGCAAAAACCTAAGTTTCAGAACTGCATCTTAATATTATTTGTTTGTTTATTAGATTTATATCCCACCATTCCTCTCAAAGAATCCCTGGCCACATATTAGCATACTTCAAATAATACAAAAACAGTATCTGAGATAATTTTCTCTCTCCCCTTCCAAAGTAAAATATAAGCTCTGAATTTCCAATTTTTTCTCATGAAACAGAGTGAGCATGTATTTTGTTTTAAGTTGGACACAAGTAACCATTTTGTACTCTTTTGGAAAGTATGACGGAATATTATTTATCCATTTGCATTAATGTTTTCTTGCCAAGCAAAAGCTTTTACATTTTACTCCACATAGAGTTGGAACAACATTACAGAATATGGCAGACAGTTTAAGAATATGAAAATAAATCTTATGGTTCTGATACATGTGTGTTGGTATGTTCTGCTATATATAACATTAAAATTACCTATCTGAAAGCCCATAAAAATCTTACCCAATTGAACAGACTCTTTGCCACTCGTTTCATCTCCAGTTTTGTAAATCAAATGAATGCATTTATTCTCAAAGTTCCTTCTATTTTTTTCTTTTAAATTTAAAGCCCACTCGCGTTCTCTGGCATGGCGCAGCATTTGCATCCTAGCGCATCTCGCTGCCATTTCCAGGTCACTTCTTCCATCTCCCAAATGGCCAATGGGAGATGTCATATCCTCTCCCAGAAACCACAGATTTTTTGAATTTGGGTCCACCCTTAAATTGGACCAATAGCGGGCAGCCCTGGAGCAGGAAGTGGGAGTCAGACATGGCTGACTGGAATCTTCACTCAGGTCCTCTTCCAAGCCATAAATTCCAGTAGCCATGGGACCCAGCTCCTCAGTTAGAAAGGCTGGAGATTCCAAAGAACGGAAATAAACCTTGCTGTGAAATGCTGTTTCCCAGACTTTCTATGGCACTCGAAGCTTGAGGCAACTGTAGATCTTTCCATCTTTGAATATTATTGTTTACTCACACTGTATATTTCTATATGCTGCTTAGTTTCTCCTGGTCCTTAAGGTTCCATGACACTCTCCTTCTTTACTGAGAACAGCCTCTACAGTGCTCATCAGAGTGTAATTAAGTTGTGCCTATTTGATTTTAGTGATGAATATGAAGAAGATGGATTTTGTCAGCCATACAGAGGAATAGCATGTGCAAGGTTTATTGGAAACCGAACCATTTATATGGAGTCCTTGCATATGCAGGGTGAAATAGAAAATCAGATTACTGGTATGTAAAGTTTGCTTTTATTTTCAGCTAGATTGCCATCATTATTGACCTTACCATAATCTACACTATAGCAAGCTTGCTTGGGATTTAGTATGTTTAATGTACTCATAGGCAGCAGAATATATGGTTAGCTCTGTGTAAATATATTCTTAAGGAAAGAAACATTACAACTTTTGGAAACACTATCATGAAAACGAAACTGATGCTTAAAAAGATGTAAAATGAAAATATATTTGTATATATTTTTAAGCTTTATCAACTGTGTGTGTATTTTTACAACCATTTAACTTTATAATATATACAAAGGCTACAGACAAAGTTAGTGGTGCTTAAGTTCTATCGAAAACAGAATAGTAAATTTATAATGACTTAACTCCAGCTGCATTAATGGGGTCTTCAATGTCACTAGGGGTGAAGTCCAGTTGGTGCCCCTGCACTTACAAAAGGGCTTTTGCTCCTGTGAACACATCTGCTAATAGAAAAGGATGGGAGATTATTATTGCTTACTCCTCCTCCCTGCAGGCCCCAAGTAACTCCCTTCCATCAGCTCCAGAAAGTTGGAGAAACCTTCAGAACAGTGTAGAAAACCTTCTACGGAGCAGCTGTAGGGTTCTTTTGTTAGTGAAGGTGACCACAGTATCAAAAGCCCTGTGAAGACCATCAGTTGGATTCCACCCAATGCCTGCTTTATAGACCAGTGTCCCTTAAAGCAGGGCTTCACAATTTGTCAGTCAGCCCATCAAACTCAGGCCTTGTATTGTAACTTGCTAGTTGCTTAACAGCTACCCTGTTTCAGTTCCACACAGGCAGCAAAAGGAGAACGGAGTCTATAGCACGCGACCTTCAGCATGGTCAGGTCACAATTCATGCAGTGTTGTCAATATTCAATGTGAAATAATTTTTGAAAATTTCAAACAGACTTTCATCTCCACATAGATAGACTTCCCATTACGTATCTTATTTTGAAAGTGGTTTGGCCATGGGTAAGCAAACTAAGGCCTGCGAGCTGGGTCAGGCCCAATTTCCTTCTGGATCCGGCCCATGGACGGTCCAGGAATCACCACGTGGACCACCAGCACGCGTTCTTTCCCTCTCCCTCACACGGCGGCAGCGCCTCCTCTCTCCTCCTGGCTTCTCCCTGCTCTGCCTAGAGGAGGAAGGGGGCTGGGCTTTGTTGGTGCCAGCAGCAGCAGCGCTTGAGCAGCCACCATTTTAAGCAGCCTCTCTCCGGAGCCCTATCGTCCGCTGCTCATCTTCCCCCCACTGCCAGCCCCTGCCACTTGCAAGACACAGGTAAGCAGCCACCGGGGCTCATGGTGCTCTTGCATCATTTTTTCCCCCTTCAAAATATAGTCTGGCCCCCCACAAGGTCTTGGGGACAGTGGACCAGCCCCCTGCTGAAAAAAGTTTGCTTACCCCTGGTTAGGCTATGAACAAGCATTATGGTGCTGAATATGTCACTTCACGTTGTATTGCCTAAACTTTTTTGGTATGTGTATATTACAGCTGCCTTCACTATGATTGGAACCTCCAGTCATTTATCTGATAAATGTTCCCAGTTTGCCATTCCTTCACTCTGCCATTACGCTTTCCCATACTGCGATGAGACTTCTTCAGCTGCAAAGCCACGGGATCTGTGCCGTGATGAGTGTGAAATTCTGGAAAATGTCCTTTGCCAAACTGAGTACATCTTTGCAAGATCCAACCCAATGATTCTGATGCGTTTAAAGCTGCCTAATTGTGAAGATCTTCCACAGCCTGATAGCCCAGAAGCTGTAAATTGTATCCGCATTGGCATCCCTATGGCAGATCCGATCAACAAGAGTGAGTGATAACTATAAACGTGATGTATTGCATACAAAATATCCTACCCATCTCTGGATAGGACTAAATGTCAATAAGAATTAGTAATATGCTTTGTGGTCACAGAAGTTCATATTTTCAGCCTGGTAGAAAGCCCCACTCATTATTCCAGAATCCATCTTCCAATGCACCCACCCATTTGTTTGGATTTAGTTTGCAAGCTGATTATTTAGAATACAGTGGTACCTCGGGTTAAGAACTTAATTCATTCTGAAGGTCCGTTCTTAACCTGAAACTGTTCTTAACCTGAGGTACCACTTTAGCTAATGGGGCCTCCCACTGCCGCCGGCACGCAATTTCTGTTCTCATCCTGAGGTAAAGTTCTTAACCCGAGGTACTATTTCTGGGTTAGCGGAGTCTGTAACCTGAAGTGTCTGTAACCCGAGGTACCACTGTAGTGCATTTCAAAATATAAATTAACCATTATTATATTTTGAACTGCTTTTTGTACTATTCTTACACCAGTTAGTGTCTGGCGTCCCAAGCCTTGCTCATTAAAATCCCCATTAGCCATTCCATTAAAGTAAATGGCACTACTAATGGTAAGTAAAGACTTCTTAAAGGGCCAAAGGTTGCTATGCAGTGCTTCTTTGCTGCATTAGTAGGCCTGACTCCAGACACTGAGTAGAGTTCATGTTAGATCACAGACTGATTAGAATTAACATAATATCAAATGGCTGTATTTCTAAGATAGCGCAACAACAATTGGATCTCACAGCTGCTCTTTACTTTCATGCCAAAGTAAGGGATTAATTTCAGGTTTCCAGGGCAGTTTTGATTTCTTATATGTCTTTTATTCTAAAATATTTGGGATAAGTGTTTTTTTATTTAATTCCTGAAACCTAAACTTTGTATGTTCTCAAGTATATGAATGAATAGCAAGTCTAGCATTATGGCCTCTGCAAATTGAGAACCTGAATTAAATTGAAGGACACGGGTCAGCAGAATGATACTTTCTCTCACTTTCATGTTCTTACACCAATCAGTATGTGCACAATTCCCCTCTGATTCACCACAATTGAACTGCTGTTGTCATTTACAGATCACAAATGTTACAACAGCACAGGAGCAGACTACCGAGGGACAATGAGTGTCACAAAGTCTGGGCGACAGTGCCAGCCATGGAATTCTCAGTACCCCCACACGCACACGTTCACCGCTGTGCGATACCCAGAGCTGAATGGGGGACACTCCTATTGTCGAAACCCAGGGAATCAGAAGGAGGCTCCATGGTGCTTCACCTTAGATGAAAATTTTAAATCTGAGCTTTGTGACATCCCTGCCTGTGGTAAGTGTAGTAGAACTCTCCCATTTTGAAAGGGAAATCCAAGTCTGGGTGTAGCAAAAGGAATTCTCAAAAACCACAGTTGACACAATGATGAGCCATGCTGAGGGTTCAGCCCTACAGCTAAGATGAATAAGGAGCAGAGAGTTGAGGAGGACTCATATTCTGCTGGTGAGCAATCATCAGGAGAGGTGTGGATGAGGAACACAAAGGCCTGAAGGCAAGCGACAATCCAGGCTTCATTATAATTACAGGTGTCTGATGGATCATGTCTATCTTCTCATTGTTGGACTTCAAAGAGTTTGCAGCAGGGAAGCTTTCTTAATACTAAGCAGCATCCACAATTCCTGCGTTGATGGGAAACATATTGGATCTCTATGGAAGCTGCTGGCAGGTTCTGGGAACTGTGAGACCACACCAGCCTGCTTATCAAAAGAGACCCATACACATACAAAGAAATATATTCACTTTCTACAGTTGCCCATGGGCTGTGTTGAAATTGCTTCTTGTTGCTGACATGCCAGTTTTACCACCCATGTTGTTGTGAATTCTGCAGCTTGATACCATTTCCCCATCAGGTCTATAGTGCATGTGTCTGACTTCAATTATTATTTTATCAGCTTGGATGTTACTAAAAATAGCTATGTAAAAAGTAAGATGCAAAGCAGCCTCTCTGTTCCAGAAAAGTATATTACTTAGGGCTGGAGAATTTTCAGATTAATGGTTGCACTGTTCAGCATTTACTGGTGTGACGTATCTTAGGACTGTAATGCCCCTAAACAGAATACTCAGAATTGGTGGCCGATTGAATAAGGAAACTCACTTGATTGAGATCTATTCAGAACTAACAAGGCTTTGTGGTATTATTATAATTCTACATAACTGGTGAATAATTTGTGCATGAAGCTTCAGAAGAAAGGACACTAAAATAATCTCACCTTGACTGGAGACTCCTGATGTACAATAGCAGGAGTAAGATATTTTAGATTGCAAAGGTGCAAACATGACTATGATACTGTGGTGGTGAAGAAGTATTCCCAAAATTTCTGCTTCCTCCCTAAGGAAAAGAGCCACCAAGGACAGGTAGGGGAGGAGAATACCCCCCCTCAGTATTCTAGTTTTTTTATAGTTCCACTCTTCTTAGTAGGCCCAAGAAGTTGTGAAATAGATGTGAAGCTGCCAGCTAAGGTACAGTGTTACGATTATATCTACCAGTACTAGCTAATTTTAACCATAAGCAGCTCCTGCCTGCCACCTTCTGATGTGAAGTTATATAAAAAGGGAAAGCAAGAATATAAGGAGTGATTTTTCTCTCCTTTTCTCAACCCGTACCTAGAAATGTATGTTTTACATACGTTAGCTAAGCTTAGCAGGCATACATACTTTTGCCCGCCTTCATGTCATACCGATATATATTACTACATCTAAATATATGAAACTAATGTGTGTTTTAAAGACTGGTAAGACTATGGTCTGGTTCATACATGAAGTTGCCAGACCAAGAAAAAACATTTATTAAAGCAGGAACAAGCAGTGAACTTGAACACCTCTCCCACACACACCTCTGACTTCTGGTTTATTAAATTACAGTTTCCCATGACTTCTGAACTGAGAAACTGCCTTATCACTTAAAGGGATCTCTACAAACCAAGATCGAACTGTGGTTTGCAATTGTGGTTTGTTGTGAGCACTTAAACCAGTTTCTTGGTCCAGATGTTATTGCAAGCCATGGTTTAACAAACCAGGAAATCATACAATTGCAAGAACAAAGGTTCATCCAGTCCAGCATCCTTTTCTCACAGTGGCCAACTAGATGCACACAAGCAGGGCATGAGTACAACAGCATTGTCCTCACCTGTATTCCCCAGCAATGCGTAGTTATGATACTGGAGGTAGTAGTACACAGCCATCATGACTAGTAGCCCTCGATAACCTCCCCTGAAGTTCAGTTCTGCTCCATCAAAACACAGATTGCTGAACTGAGAACGTTACATTCAAACTAGGACAATAGGTTTCCAGAACACTTCTCTACAAGATAAACTCCTGAATATGTTTAACAAACTTCCGATCCTACAGTTATAATTTATCCAAAGGATAAAATCACCACAGCCCTTAAAGCAACCCTGAAAGTATTTTAAAAGCTCTACTAGTGAGCACTGATCCGTAGCATGGATCTTATTTGCATATTCTTGTGAAAAATATTGGCTGATGAAAAATATTGGCTATCACAAAACAGTAGTATCATTCCAGAAACACTGTCCTTGAGACTTTTCAGATGTCTTCTGTTGAAACCTTCAAATATGACAGGGCAGAATAAAAGGGAATGTCAAATACAGCTAGAGTTGAACTTAAAATGCTTTCGAAACATGTACTTCCTTGAGCTTCAGCATATGCCTCCTATCATGTACTTCTTTCTGTTATTAAACAAGGAGGGAAAGAGGTGAAATGTTACTACAGGTTTTGCTGCCAAAAATTCAGAGTCTCTGTTCTTTTCTTATCCTTGAAAGATTCATCAAATGGCTGTGATGGTCTTGGTCTCTCTCATCTTTCATCACTTTGGTACATGTGGCTTCTTTGATTTAGTAGTTCACATCTTCTCTTCCGACTTGTCTGACTTTACTGTCAAGATGTGTCAGCCTAATGTTCAAGCTCCCACTCACCTCTCTGGGCAGGGCTTGAACTAGACCAGCATTTGGTTTTTCTGGATGGAACCCCCAATTCTTTTGGCAGCATGCCTTAGTGGCCAGCATTTGTTATGGCTGCTTCAGGAGTGAGTGGGTGGTGGGTGTCAGCAGTGATCAGCTGTTTGCAATCCAGGAGTGATGTGTAGTCCCCGTGAGGTTAAAGTTCTTGCAAGAATGGAGAAGACCGTTATCTTTTAATATTGGAGAAATTAAAAAGATAAACTCACAGCCTTAGGCATTTTTAAAAATGGAAATAGATACATTTGTATTATGCAAACAAGCATCTTACAAGAGAGGGAAGTTTCCATTAACTTCCTCCCCACCACACTCCAAAGTGTGCATGATCAAGAACAAATAAGAGCAACTCTCCTCCTATTACAGTATAATAGCTACATGCACCTCTCTTTCTTTCCAATGGTTTTTTTTTTGGGGGGGCAGTTAGGAGTTGAGAATACCAGAAACAAAAAGGAAATATGCCATATAAAAACACAAGATTAATAATTAAGGAGGACTAAATGGAGTGCCTGGCGTGCTTTGGTCCATGTGGTCACGAAGAGTCGGACACGACTAAACAACAGCAAAATAACATTCACACACCACTACCATCCTTCCCAGAGGATCTTTCAGGGTGTTCCCTTCCTTCATCTGGCCCTTATACCTAGTATGCAAGACATAAAATGCCTACAACAGATGTAAGTGGCTCTCTCTCTCTCTCTGTTGCATGGCTTGCTTACTCAATTGCAAAAGACAGGAGAGCACCAGGTTGACCTATTCTAAGTGGGCTTTATGGCACACTTGGACACTTGAAAAGTCCGAAATGCCACCTACAACAGTAGGCTCTCTCAACTCTTGTCACCTGTCTCATTTTCTCTTTCTTTCTTTCTTTCTTTCTTTCTTTCTTTCTTTCTTTCTTTCTTTCTTTCTCTCTCTCTCTCTCTCTCTTTCTCTGTCTCTCTCTCTCTCTCCCCCCCCCACATCCTCCATTCCTTCCTTCTGTCCTAAAGCAGCTCCATTTTCTCACCATGAAGCATTAGGGTCTTCTGAACTCTACACAGAATGTTACTCAACACCTTTGGCGTTTTTTCAAATATTTTAAAAAGAACAACACACCCAAGAGTGGGAGATATAAACCTATCGATGTATACAATGGAAGCCTATATGCCATTCTTTCTCAGCACTTGTCACATTCAAACAGTGCCACTAATTACCCAATGGATGGCACACAAAAATCCTAATGAATCAGAGAGCCAGAGATTAAGAGTTGTACTTTTACCCATACCTAGAAAAGCACAATTAGAACTACTTAAAAGAAATTTGAGAACTAGCCTGCACTTGAATTTTAGGAATGAAGTTCATGTCACAGTTAAGATAATGCAGTGCCTCATTCCTTCAGGGTTCTAAACTCTAGTATCTGTTGGCTCTCTGAAATAGTATACATTATCTATGTGGCTTTTTCTGAAAAGATATGGAAAACATTCCACCCCATTTGGTTTGGCCAAGGCATTGTATACCTGTCTGGCTTCCCAAATATGCTGGCAACTTTTCAGTATAATCAAAAAGTCTCAGCCAATTTTTGTGTGTGTGGAAGGCATTGAGAGGCACGTAGCCCATTTATGGGTTATAGCATTGGCACCACAGATGGACATTTTTGTGATGTTACTTACGTAAACCCACTCTCTGCAGAGAAAACAATTGGTTCCCCTCACCCCATTAAGGCAGTTTTGAGCTGCAAAACTGCTGCTCTGCCAAAATACAGCATTACAAAAACAATTAACTATGCACTAAGCTCTTGTTTTTCTTAATGTCTAATCTATCCGATTACAGGGCAACCATAGCCAGTTTGGGTGGGTATCTATCTTTTTGGTCCAGGTTATCTCAACTCTTTGTCATCTGCTGTCAAGTTTTTCCTAAAGAATACCTTTGCCATGTGTCAGGCCTTTTAGAGAAGCATGAAATCCAACACTAATGTGAATATAATTATTTGTTGGGGATTTAAAAAATGTTCCTCCAAGTGCACTTCATACCCCATGGTTTCTGAATAAATTCTTATGATAATGGTTTGGATTTAGCTGGCTTTTTTCCAAATAGGATCTGTGGCTATACACTGGAAGCTCGAAGTGCCTTCAAATGAACTGCACTCAAACTTAATAGCACACAACTATCTGGTATTATTGTTGCTCAGTCAAGAAATAGAACAGTCATCAGAAACAGTTCATGTGGCACACAAAACTTGTGTTTTATTTCATGTACAAAACTGCATTCTTTAGCATGAGATTTTATGCTTTTCTTCCCATTGTTCCCCACACCTCTTTTTCTGAATTAGACACAAAAGACTCCAAGGAAAAGAATAAAATGGAAATCCTCTATATATTGGTGCCAAGTGTTACAATTCCCCTGGCTATTGCCTTACTATTTTTCTTCATCTGTATTTGCCGCAACAACCAGAAGTCTTCTTCGCCTCCAGTGCAAAGGCAGCCTAAGCATGTCAGAGGACAGAACGTAGAGATGTCTATGCTGAATGCATATAAACCAAAGGTATTGTTGGTGAAATCTACCATATATGCCTATGTCATAAAAGAGAAATGTTTCCACTTAGTATTCTAGTTCAAAGAACCTTTGCTATTTTGGTCTCTTCCAGCTCTTTTGGGTGCAATAGTTTTCCTAATGATGTGTCAATCCCAGCTGACTGCATTTCACAAATACTAGTAGGACAATATTACAATTGTTTCCACTCCATAAAATATTCTTTCTTCTGTGAATATTAAATTGTATTGAGTTTGGACATATGCTAACTGATTCAATAAAAACAAGAAATAAACCAAATTCCCAGTTTTGTACATGGGACTAAATCCTGTACTCATTTACTTAGAGCTTAGTCCTATTGGACTTGGTGAGACTTACATGTGAGTGGCTATGTATAAGACTGCACTGTTAGGCTGCCATCCTAAGCACATTTACTACCGAGTAATCCCTAACTCAAGGCACTTGCTACATGCTTAGTATAATATCATAAATTGTGTCTGCTCTTGTCATTCATTTAATAGAAGCAACTGATAGAGATAAAGTGTCCCCTGACAAATTTCCTTTGTACTTGGTTTACGTTGGCATGGTGCCTCATATGTGTTTTACACTTCTTTGCATTTTGTACACCACCATATGACAAATACCCGTCAAACAAAAACTAAGCAGATTTATAACTGCTTAACTTAAAATGAACCCCTTTCCTGCTAAAACTTTATGACTTCATTTTCTTTCATACTTTTCCACTAGGTTGGTTAAAACAGACAATCCTGCATGAGGTCAGACAGAGGTCATTTCACTTTCATTACTAAAATATAATTTACAATATGCCAGACCTAAACAAGTTTTAGCCTAAAGGATTTGTATAATATAAACCATCTGTGTCTCAACAATACAGCTAATTTCCTGCCATCACTGCACAGTCAACTGGCTGCTTGTTTAAATGCCTCTGCGATATATTAATTCACACAGTATTTATCTAAAATTTGTAAATGGTTAGGAAAATTAGAATTCAGTCCTGAGTGTCACTTTCAAATGATAATAAAGTGCATTGGGGCTTTCTGCTCCTCCCCTTTTCTTTTTCTTCTTTTGTTTGCAATACTGCTTTGGCAAAATTGGAGTGAGAGCAGCAAGGATCTCAAGTAAAGGAAAATTTAATTTCCGAAAGGTCCTGAACATTGAGTTCCCCGCTCAATTACTGTCACCTACTTCATGAATGGAAACATTGAAGTTCACATGCTTTATGATGGAATTATTTTTAACTCTGTATCTATAAAGTAAAGAAATGGGAAGGGGTGTCTTGAAAACCACTGCAACACCACTCTTGTTATAGTATCCTCCTACAGTATCAGACGTATGGCACTGAGATTTTAGCCATCATCCAAAGTTATTGTTGACATGTCGTCTTCTTTCCAACAGAGCAAAGCCAAAGAGCTGCCTCTATCTGCTGTCCGTTTTATGGAAGAGTTGGGTGAATGTGCCTTTGGCAAAATCTACAAGGGACACCTTTATCTACCAGGCATGGACCATGCTCAGCTGGTTGCAATTAAGACCCTAAAGGACTGCAACAATCCACAACAGTGGGCAGAGTTCCAGCAGGAAGCCTCTCTGATGGCAGAACTGCATCATCCCAACATCGTTTGCCTTCTTGGCGTTGTGACTCAAGAGCAGCCAGTCTGCATGCTTTTTGAGTACATGAATCAAGGGGACCTGCATGAATTTCTTATAATGCGATCACCACATTCAGATGTTGGGTGCAGCAGCGATGAGGATGGTACTGTTAAATCTAGCTTAGATCATGGAGATTTTCTGCATGTAGCAGTCCAGATTGCAGCAGGGATGGAATACTTATCAAGTCATTTTTTTGTTCACAAGGATCTGGCTGCTCGAAATATTTTAATTGGAGAACAGCTCCACGTGAAGATTTCTGATTTGGGACTGTCAAGAGAAATCTACTCTGCAGATTATTTCAGAGTTCAAAACAAGTCCCTCTTACCCATTCGTTGGATGCCCCCAGAGGCAATTCTGTATGGCAAATTCTCTTCCGATTCAGACATCTGGTCCTTTGGTGTTGTCCTGTGGGAGATTTTCAGCTTTGGTCTCCAGCCCTATTATGGATTTAGTAACCAAGAGGTCATAGAAATGGTTAGGAAGCGACAACTTTTGCCATGCTCTGAAGACTGCCCTCCCAGAATGTACAGCTTAATGACCGAATGTTGGCATGAGCTGCCATCTCGGAGACCAAGGTTTAAAGATATCCATGCTAGGCTGCGTTCTTGGGAGGGGCTATCAAGTCACACTAGTTCTACTACTCCTTCTGGTGGAAATGCTACCACTCAGACAACTTCTCTCAGCGCAAGCCCAGTTAGCAACCTGAGTAACCCTAGGTACCCTAACTACATGTTTCCAGCACAGGGTATACCACAAGGCCAAATTGCTGGATTTATTGGCCCACCAATACCTCAAAACCAGCGATTTATTCCTATAAATGGATATCCAATTCCTTCTGGATATGCTGCTTTCCCAGCTGCTCACTACCAGCCTGCAGGCCCACCCAGAGTAATTCAGCACTGTCCTCCACCAAAGAGTCGTTCGCCAAGTAGTGCAAGTGGATCAACCAGCACTGGGCACGTGACTAGCTTACCCTCTTCAGGATCTAATCAGGATGCAAATATTCCTTTGCTGTCTCATATGTCTATGCAGAGTCATCCAAGTGGGATTAGTATAACCGTTTTTGGAAACAAAACTCAAAAACCCTACAGAATTGACTCCAAACAGACATCTCTATTAGGAGATTCCAGTATTCATGGACATAATGAGACCGTGATTTCAGCAGAGATGTAAATAAACAAGACTTTTGTAAATAAACCTATTTACAATATGGAATATAGAACGTTTTTAGAGGAGATTTATATTCAAATATTTTATTGGAGATTCTTCTGGCTGTATAAAGAGGTATTTGCAATAAGTATCTTCTGTGAAGTTTATTTGTGCTTAACAGGATAAAGAGGTGCCAACCGTATTTTTCAAAAATGGAGTTTACACTCAATATCTTGGGTGAACCCTTATTTTACAGCTACCAAGGAGAAAGAAATTTGTGTGTGTGTGTGTGTGAGTGAAAAAGAAAATTAACTGTGATACGTTTTATTTAATCACAGTTCCGTAATTTCTGTCTCAGCAATCTTATTATTCTAAACCCATTTTAATATTGGTCACTTTTATGAATGAATGTGGTTAAGACAAATGTTGAGGACGATTAAATATGCTCCTGTAGAATGGAAGTTGTACTCTTTTTTGGTCTAATGTGGTTTGAGGGCACCACAAGACCTGATCCAGAGATAGGGTGAAACCAAACACCGTGATAAATTTGCTTGCATTTCATTCTAATGGCACACATTGGGCATTGACTTTTATTATTTCCCCCCTTTAAACAGCATCCACAAATCAGAAGTGTAGTGGATGTGCAACATATTATCAAAATGACAATTCCTTTTTAGGCAAGGATTTTGTTCAGACATATTCAGTTTTGAGTATGTAAACAGTTTCTGTCTAGTGATACGTCCAAACTCATGCATAAACTAGGACAAGCGATAGAACCCTCTTGGAACTGCATACAATAAGTGAGTGAAAATTATACTTCTTGACGTTATATCTGTAGTTGCAATAGAATTTTTGTATCCCTTTGTTGCTATGCAACCCTTTAATTAAAGAAAACTCTAAATTCTTATTTTATAACAGACAATCAGTTTTCCCAAGAATATTTATTATTTCAAGTAAAATAAATAGCTTTTGTAGTGATAACCCTGAAATGGGAAGCCTACATTCCATCAGTTGTACACAACAATTTTTTAGAAATTTTCTATGATAACTTTTGTATGTCATTTCAAATAATGTGAATTAGAATTAACTTTTTACTAGAAAATTGCATTTTTATTACTGAATTTTATTCAGGTGTAATCAATCTGGATTATTTTGAAACCACTGTAATGTTTGAAAAAATACTGTGTAAATTACAACCTCTCAGACTTTTTTATTAAAATAATTTTTGTATGGATTATATACACAAATCTTTCAGACACTTGACGGTACTTTTTTTCAAAATCTTTTGCACAATAATGTTGTCTTTGTATAGCAGAAGTGAAAAATACATCCTGCTTTTTATTTCTTGTCTGTTTCTCATTTTTTAACTACGTGGATATGTCTTTAAAATATACAAGGTGACATTTAGACAATGTTTTAATACATATTTTGTTTTCATTGCATGCATTTGATTACTGTATTACTTTATTAATCTACTCATTGAGGATGTTGCACTAAGGTAAGCATGTAAACGTAGCAACACAGACTACTTTATGCAGAAGCTCAGTGCATTTTTGTATTTCAGACACCACCAGAGTGATATTAAACTCTGATTATTATATGCTGCTGGTTATTAAAACATGGTTTTAAAGAAGAACATGCATATTTTCGGAATGATAATCAATGTTCTGAAAATCTCAGATGGATTAAGTGCCACATCCTGCTAGCCTTCCTTATACAATAAGTCAATTGAGACTATTGTTATTAGTCATTTGAGACTATTGTTAATCATCATCCATCCCCAAACTGTCCCCAGATCAATCTCACAAAGTGGGCTATTTTATGTTTTTATGTGTACTGCTTACTTTCATGACTCTACAAAATATCCCCGTCATTTTCCAGAGTTATTTGCCATGCAATGAGGTAAAGAGACTCCTGTCTGAGGAAAAACAATTCAAAAGCCCCCTTGGGCTCTTCTATTACTGTTATTATTACTGTTCTAGTCACTATTGCTAAACAGATCAAAAGTTCTCATGAGATGTATTCTGAATGACAAGCCAAATTGCTTATATTTTAATTTGTGGATGCTTTAAGCATCTTCAAAATGCAAGCCAATTGTGTGTCTCTTAAATATAGAATACTGGCAGTGAAAACCATGCTCTGAGGAAAAACTGAGCCAGTTGTCTTGCGCAATAGAAAAAATTGTTAATGCCAACTATCAAATCTTTTTCTTCTTGCACAAGGTAGAGGTTGTGTGCTTTTTTAAAAAAAACAACAACACTTAAATAGGAACAGGAATTCACAAAGGAGCTAATGAAGACAAGAAAGCAGTTCAACACTATCAATTGGATAATATGAGTGGGGGGAACCTTTGCTAAAGAATCAACATTTTGCAAACTCTGGTGAAAATATGGTTTCTGCAACTTGGACATACAGAGGAAGAAATGTCACAAACCTTCATGAATGAAATAATAATACTTTAAACTATACCTTATGAAGCTTGAGAGATGCAAATGTAAGTTCAGAAAAACAGCGAAATTAAAGGACAAAAACCTGTCTAATCCTGCTAACAGAAAAAAGCAGCTAATTTAAAGGTTACCTCACACAGTTTAATAGTTTCCTTACCTTTCACAAAGATTCAATAGAGGGGCACTTTTACAAAGCAAGCATCACAGCTGGAACTGGGAATTGCCCTGCAGTGAGTTAAGGACTGAAAATAAATATATGACAATGAACGTGACAGGTCTGAATACTGCATGGTTCTTGGATCTGACAAACCAGCAAAATAGGATTTTATTTTTGAAATACATGCAAGAAGACTTGTACACTTACTGACCAAATCTCTTGCTGGACCTGGAGCTATACTTGTACCCAGTTCTGCATTTAAGCATTCAGTGGGGTAAACAAGGATGGGGCATCTGTGGGCCTTCAGATGTAGCTTGACATCAACTCCCATCACTGTTCACCGTGGTCATGCTGGCTGGTGGGATCTGGACTCCAGCGACCTGAGGGCCACAAGTTAGCTACCCCTTGAATAGACAATTATGAGTTCTCACATATGTTGTTAGTTGCTCAAGAAAATAATTCATGCAGTGAGTAGAATTAAGTTTGGATGGTCAACCATGAAGCTCACTGTGTGACCTTTCACAAGTCACTATATTATCAGCCCAGTCACTATACAATGCAGTTGTGCCCCAAGGAACAATGAGGCTGCTAGCAATAAAATTGAGGCCACTATGGCCACATTCAGGTGCAACACGGAGCCATATGCTATGGCTAAGCAAATTATGCTGTGTACAAGCTATGTGCTGGTGCTTGCAGCTCAAAGTCTCCCGCATTGCACTTCTTTTCCTCCAGTGAGCAAACAAACCACAGAGTGGCTAGTTGTTACTATATACATCTGACCCAACACTTGTGGTTTGTTTAGCTCCAAGCAAACCACAATCTAAAGCCAAATCTCAATTGTAACTTGTTTGGGAGAAACAATTCCTGGGCCAGCCACTAATGCTAAGCCAGCCACTACGTGGTTTGTTTGCTCACTGGAGGAATGAACAAAATGGAAGCTGTATGCACAGGCTCTTTTTGCTTAATCAGGGGTTATGGCTTGATGTTACATACACAGTGAAACAGTGCATTCCAAAACTCATGGGTATGTGTGAACAGCATGCTCGCTAGTAACAACTTTACCAACTGCACATTTATTTTGGCAGGCTGTTTCTTCACATAGCTCAGCTGGATCAATGCACTGACTAACCAACTGACCCATGAACCGGAAAGTCCTTGGGAGTGTGGACTACAGCCTAGAGCAGGGATAGCCAGTACGGTGCTCTCCAGTTGTTGGGCTGTAACTCCCAACATCCCTGACCACTGACCATACTGGCTAAGACTGGCTAAGGTGAATTCAACAATTTCCAGAGAGTACTATGTGGGTTGTACAAATACTAATTGCTTGGCTCAGTGGTATTCCACTTTTAGCAACCATTTCAGCTTTGCAAGCTGGTTAAGGAAACTCTTCAAGAAAGTGTCAGAAACAATGAACAAATACAATACTTAAAGAGCCTATTTAGAACATATGTGTGATGCCCAGAGCAAGAAAAAATAAATAAAACACTGTATGCACATTTACCCACCCCCCTTTCCAAATATTTCCCTCCATCAACAGGAAATAAAGCAGTCACATTCTCTTACATTGCACATGCAAAGCACTGCTATAGCATAAAGATTTAATGATATTGGAGACCGGTTATGCAGCTCTTACTCATAAAACCACATCCATTGATTCTCAGAAAAGGTCTGTCTTCTGGCTGGATCTTCAATCGCTAAGGATCATCACTCACCAAAACCCCAGTCTCTCTGTGGGCCTACAAACCCTTTGACTTCACAATGGGGCAGCTGCAACTTTCTGCAATAATTTTTATAACTTCATATTTTTATGAGGGTAGATGATTCATTCAGCTGATATACCCCAATCATATTCTTGTTTGAGCTTGAAAAAGTAAGAACATTTATATTGCTGAGGTAGTAAAAAATGCTGAAAATACAAGACACTACACATTGAGACTATGTATTGAATTGGTCTCTGAGAAGAACAACTTTGAATCATCAAAATAATCTTTATGTCTGCAGTGGGACAACTGATTTCAAACCAATTTCATTTCTGAGTGGAATTGTCCATTTTATTCCAGTAGTGCTAAATATGCATGTGTTTAGTAGCAGGATTTCAACTGTTCTGACAGATTACAGTTGAATTGCATCTAGGGGTGTGCATATGTTTTGTGATGAATGGAAAACTAAACAACTAGTGGTCCAGATCACATTTATCCCAATGCTCAGAGGATGGAACATGGAAGAATGGAAGCACTGTTAAAGGTTTCCAGTGGGTGGGGATTACATGTTTTTGCTGGCAGCAGAGCAGAAAGCAGTAGCTGCTCGGCAGCCTCCCATCTCCCCAGAAGCTTCCAACACAGGGTAATTCTGGGATACCTGGGAAGATAAAATGGCATCAGCTGCAGCAATTATCACATTTTCCATTGGTGGCTACTAATTTTTGCTGAAAATGCAACGGAATGATGTTGCATGATAACATCTGAGGGGTTAGGTGGTGGCTTCCAATATCTGCTCTAGTGTAGCAATAGACAAAATAAATAGATAAATAAAAAAGGGGGGAGGGGAAATTTCAATGGAGATTTGAAACTATACTGAATAACAAAATGAGCACATGAAGGAAACGCAAAACAAATGCAATTTCAATGAAAGAAACGTGAGATGAAAGCTTTTACATACAAAATCAAATGCATTCCACCCAAACAAACACAAGAGCTGTTGCACACACAGCTGTGCTAAGGGTTGGTGAGATAAAATATAATCTTTACATGAATCTGGATGTGAATTAACAAGGGACCTTTAAAGTAGAGGAATCCAGCAGAACAATTTATGTTCCTGTTTGAATCCTGAGAGATTCCTCTGAACAGCAACTGCAGAATATTTGAAATATTAGGTGTCCAGAAAAAAAGTCTGAATTCATTTTCACTTCTCCATCTTTGCTTTTTAAAAAAGCTTCTCTACCACAGAACAGCATGCAGGATCTTGCCACTGATGTGGGAGTATAACCACCATGAGATATAGAGGATATAGATCTATACTAGATCTGTAAAAGCAAGCTCATGCAGGTGGGGATATCTGCAAAAGAAGTCTGTTGCAAAGTTAATCCCAGGAGCTCTATATTTGCTTAGGCCCTGTGACAACATCTTGTTTTTTGAATTGTTGAATTGCTGGCCTCTTTCCCCCCCCCCCCCACCCTGTGTAGTTGCACTCTGTTCATACCTCTCCCAAAAGTATTTTATATCCAGAATCTGGCTGTTATATGATTTAGCTTCAGAATTATTTGGATCCTTTTCCTTATCTGGAAATTGCATCCAGATTTCATCACAGTCCCATGAAAATAAAGCACCCACGTTCTAGTGCTGCATTTGCAAAAAATGCTTTTAAAGCAGAAAGGCCGTAGTGTTGAGAACATAGTTTTGCAAATGTTACTGGCACACACTGACTTTAATTACTTTAATTAATGGCCAGTAGAATGATTTAAAGAAGCAAGTCTTACAGGAGTAGTTTTATCTTGTTTTATGACTAATACTACATCCCCTTTAGGGTAGAGATGACACACTTATATCCAAACATTTCATTCAACATTAGCTTATGACAAAAACTACAATAAACTACTAAGTGAGGGAAATCATAGCAAGGATGAAATGTGAAAGCTTTTGAAAACTGGGAGAAGGCCACAATTTATAAACTTTAAATTGGCCAGTGGCCCATACCAAAAATGCAGTTATGCATGCTTTGACACTCTGTCACAACTCAGGTACTATGTCTGGGTTAGCGGAGTCTGTAACCTGAAGCATATGTAACCTGAAGCATATGTAACCCGAGGTACCACTGTATGTCCAGCTGTCCTTTGTCAACAACAAATTGTCGCTGTTTTTTGTGTTGAATACACGCTATATGGTAATTTATGGCCCTAATAGGTATCTAAAGCCATTTGCACATGCAGAATGTAGGCACCCTATATATAGAAATGAGCAAATCAGTGTTATATTAGGCAGCATGCTAGCAGGAGGGGCCCATGACTTGCATCATAGGAGCCTACACAACACAAAAAACACTGTTGCTGTATGTAGGTTTTATTTTGTTTTTTATCTTATATTTTGGAAATGTACATCCAGGTTTTTTTCCCTTTAATTTTTTTGGGGGGCCCAAGAGAGTGGGGCCCTAAGCTATAGTTGTTTAGCTTATACATAAATCCAGCACTGACTTCCAGACAAACCCACACCTGGGAACTGTACCAGGACTTGCTCTGAGGCACCAAGCCTGCTCTTGATGCGCTGGACCTTAACCAACCCCTTGGCTCCTCCTCCTACAATCTGTGCTTCTGCCCCGCAGCAGGCGTCTGAGGGATGTGGCCAAGGGGGTTAGTAAGGGAATGGCATGGGCTGCTTAGCCCCTTCGTTTTGCCTCCACGCCCCATAGCATTTTAAAGCACTTGCTCCCCCTGCCCCGCCCCGCCCCGCCGTTGCTTTTTTAATACTTGCTGCGTTTGGAGAGCCTCCCCGCTTCTGTAATCTGATCCCAGCAGAAGTTGTAGAACTGTAGTTTCAAGGTCTGGATGAAAGCCTGCTTCTGATTGGAGGGAGGACAAAAGAGCAAACAAAGGCTTGTCCTGATTGGTTGGACGAGGGAAAACTAATGAACCAAGCCGAGGGAAGGCACGCTGCTGTTGCTAGGTTACACTCCATACAGAGAGTATGGCCTAGTTCTTGCTCTGCCTTTGTAGTTTCCCCTTCCTATGGGTGCTATCTATGCCAGTAGCTGACCTTATATTTAAGAATAAGAAATGGATCAGGGTTGACTTCTTTGCTCTGCCGTCTGTCTGTCTTAAAATAAATAAATAAATAAATTGCCGCTTAAAAGCTCTTCTATATCAGGATTGCTTTGCCAGGGTAACTTTGTGTTGGCAGAGCGCAGCTCAATTCAATTCAACAGTTTGAAAAGGCAAAATGTTCTAACCTTTTATTTTTGTGGTCTTTAGGACAGATTCTGTGGGAGAACATGAGTACTATGAATATGCACTCGAGAGCTTACTTGTTGCTGGAAAGAGAGTTTATAGAACATGAAGAAGCCAAGATCTTTGTGAGTACAGCTGGATTCCCAACCCCCAACCCCTACAACTTTGTTTACAGTGGTCAAGATCAAGACTGAAGTATAACACTGTATCCATCATCATCATAACCCTCCTCATCGTTAATAAGGGATGTACTGTAATGTCTCCTCTCTACTGTTCCATAAATCAAGAGAATTATTATTATTATTATTATTATTATTATTATTATTATTATTTTAATGTTACACATGGTAAGTGATGTTTAAGAGCCTAACTGGATGAAGTGGGCTAGAAATATTCTAAATAATAAACACAGAGAGAGGGCAGTTTATTATGATTCTTTTTTTAAATGAGTTGTGCATTGATTTTGTAAGCAAATGATGAAAAATGTTTCTGACTTGGATCCTAACTGATCCTCTGCATATAGAGAGGATTCTTCCATTTGTAGAGGTCAGAAGGATCTAGCAGACGCTCCCACTCATGACACCTTTTTTGCCAATTTCTCCTTCCTATACTGCCACATATGGTGGTTCAAAGAGTCCCCCAATTTCCTAGAACAGTTTTTTGAGGGACAAAGGGGCTCCAGGGAGAAGAAATAAGGTCAATGAAAGTCATCTCCCCATTTCTGCTGGCTCACAGGGTGCTCCTACCTGCAGAACTTGAGCTTCTGACCCTTTCCCCACTTTTCTCTGAAAAAGACCTAACTTTATTCCTCATACTTCTTGTAATGCTGGGAATTAGTTTACTAGCGTCTCAAAGCTTCTCTGCTAAAGTGCTTAGGGTGGTGCATAACAGACCAGCCCTCCCTTCTCCATTTCCTAAGAATAAGGTTGCCATCTTAAAAAACTTCATGACAGGCAGAAACCTTACCGGTACAGCCTTTTGCAGCACAGCAGTGGGATGGCAAGGGACGTTTTGCCTGTTGATCCTCTGCACCGTGGTCACTCAGCAGTTAAAAACACAGGAGAGCTAACCTGTGCCAACCCCAAGTGAAAAAGTCGTAGAGTGACCCTGCTGCCATGTAGGAGTTTTCCAGCAATGCCAGATCAGTAGCAGCCACCTACCCTTCATTTGTGTGGGGACAACTTCTAATACAGGGACAACTAATCTTTATCAGCTCAAGGGCTGCATTTCCAGGGGGTCCATGTCAGTGGTAAGAGGAGACAGAGGCAAAAGTGTACAGAATACGCCTCTCCCTCCCTCCCCACATCTCTCTCCTCCAGGCAAGCAAGAGGCATTATTGCAGTGTAGTGTGGTGGTTAGTGTGTTGGGCTTGACTGGGGAGCCCCGTGTTCAAATTCCCCCTCAGGCATAAGGTTCCTTGAGCCAGTCTCTCTCAGCTTGGCCTACTTCACAAGGGTGTTATAAAGAAAAAAATGGGTAAGGGGACAACTGTGTGTGTACCACTTTGAGCTCCTTCTAGGAGGCAAAATGGAATATAAATGCAATAAAATAATAATCATTTTTAAAAATCCAACCAGAGAAAAACACTTGAAGGTCACAGAGCTGGACCATTGTGGGGTGATGTCAAGGAAGGGGACATGACTGGCTGAAAGTCCCAAGAGCCAAATTGAGGGTCCTCAAGGGCCACATTCAGTCCCTGGGCCTGAGGTTCTGCAATATTTTCTATATGATATCTCTCTCAAGAGACAATGGAGTGCACCTCTGGGGGTGAAGTCAAACCATTGCATTAGCAGCTCCGAAGTGACTTCCCCGGGGTGCAAACCTGGGCTGCTTGTATGGAGGTACTCAGCTGCCCAGATGATAAGACCTCCTCTTGGCCTCACTCACTGATGTGGTCCAAAGGAAAGCAGATCAATACATTTGGCACCAGCTTGGCTGCAGGAGTCACCAGAAGGAGGCATACAAGGCGTCATCCAACCGCCTTAGGGACTCCACTCTGGATTTGTGTAGGGTTTATTATTTAGCCTTTTCTTTTCTCAAAGATATCCCATAAGGCAGCATAAGGCAGCAGAGGCTTAGGATCAGAGTTTTCCTTCTCCTAGATGGGCTACCTTTCCAGGTTGATGAACCCCATCTCCCCCCAATAGTAGCCAAGCAATTATTATTTCCTTAGTTCAAGGTAACGGTATATGCTATACTACTTCTCAATGTAGGGATGGGTTTTTATTATATATCCCTTTGAGTTTTTTTCTGGGGGGGAGGGGGGAGTAAGAATGTTGTATTGAGAAGATAATTTACATACCTGTCCTTAAAGTAATAAATTTAGAATAAGGAATGGACTGTGGAACAATCTGGAGTTAAGATGAACACAGAGGAATGAACCAAATACAGTATGTGAGTTGTGTTGATGAGTTGTTTTGCTTGAGTAGGAATGAAGGGAAATGGTGGGAGAATGCATAGTGTGAAATATTATTTTATCTAAAACATCTGTTCATAGAAAGAATGGATCTTGCAAAGAATGTGGATTCCATCCTTTCCTTATTAGGAGGCAAATAAAGATGTACATGATAGGAAACTTTTAAAATATTATAAACACCCCTTGCCTACAGGGGCGCATGCCCTATCAACTCAAATGGATCTATAAATAATAACTAATTTCACAAGTGATTTAGGTGAATTTATGTGTGCATAAAACAAGGTATGTTGATAGATAAAAACTGCAATAAAACAACTTACAGACATACTTTGAATGAAAATGTACACATTAACATGATTCAGATCCACCAGGAAACCATGTTTCTCTCTCTCTCTCTCTCTCTCTCTCTCTCTCTCTCTCTCTCTCACTCACTCACACACACACACACACACACACAATATATATATATCCAGGTAATGTACAGCCATATAATAATTAATAGCAATACAAAACAATTATTAAAGTGACCATTACATAGGCTAACAGCATTCTGTCTGTGAATGGAGCCTGTCCAAATGCTGGATTTGCGCACCCCCACCCCAATCTTCTCTTCCTCTTTCATGTGATGGGGAAGGAGATGGGAAGCTTCTGCTTCTAATTTTAGACTAACTGCATCTGAACCCAAGGAACTGGGTTAGTGAGAATAAGCCAGAATTAAACTGTGGTTTCAGATCCTAGTTTGTTGTCACTAGTCATAATCTGATCAAACCACAGTTCACCAAGTTCAAACATCACAGGGAACTGTGGTTATTTTAAAATCAGAAGCTTATGATCTCCTCTAGCCCATGAAAGGAGAAGTAAAGTGATCGTCCCATCAAGTCTGAATTGGGCTGCTTTTCTTTTCTTTTCTCAGGGCATTACTGTTGCTCCTGTGGGAGACAGCTTGATGGAATGGGTAGCTGAAATTGAAGGCCTGAAGGATACCTTATGGGAAGGTAGCCATACTGTTTCCTATAAATGTTGTGTCGCACTGTGATATTGCACTGCCAAAACAATTACGAATGTAATGTTTTTAATGTACCGTTACTACGGCTTGCCAAATATATAACCCTTTACATATAAATGCTTTGCAGTCTCTATTGTGTTCTCTCTTCAATAACCTTGCAGTATATTGAGGGATTATATTATATTGCCCAGTCAGTCTGGAAGTGGAACTTAAATCAGTGACTTCCAGATCTCAGTCCAATATCTTAATAGTAGCATTTCAAGAATAATTTTACTCCTTTCACTCTTTACAATCCAATAAAATATTTATTCCTGTTGTAAATATTTGTCTGATTTTAACACCAATGAACAGTTCAAACTGGGTTGTGAATACAGTGTATAGCTTTATTATGTCATATAGTGCTTCTCAACACAGATTTGAAGCATATATGAGTGTCATTAGGTGTGTAGACAGTCCTTAACTACATGAACAGTGCCAGTGGATTCACTACAGTTAGGTAACATAGGAATATAGGAAGCTGCCTTAGATTCAGTTGGACCATTGGTCCTATGTAGCTCAGTATTATCTGCGTTGACTGCTAGTAGCTCTCCAGGTTTCAGACAAGGGACACTCCCAGCACTACCCAGAGACTTTCCCATTACGTGGAATGAAGTCCACACGCTCGGTGCAAGTATATATGTGAAAATAACTGCTCCTGTGCTTTCTTATATTGCATCGTGAGTTCAATCTTTGAAATAATAGGTCACCTCCCTGAAATGTTTTGTGATGTAGAAAAAGATTGAAAGAAGAAAAAAAACAAGATTTCAGTAACCTTTTGAAATGACTGCACATGTATTGCAAATTTTCAAAAGCAGATGTTTTGGAACTATGAAATATCACAGCATAGGCATTAATATGTCTATATCTTTATGTAATGAATGGAATAGCATATAAACTTTAAACACAATGAATTCAAGCTCATTGCTCTATTACAGTGGTGCCTCGCAAGACGAAATTAATCCGTTCCGTGAGGCTTTTCGTATAGCGGTTTTTTCGTCTTGCGAAGCAAGCCCATTGACAGCTTAGCGGATTAGCGCTATTAGCGGTTTAGCGGCTTTTAGCGGATCAGCTGATAAGCAGCTTATCAGCGGATCAGCTGATAAGCTTAGGAAAAGGGAGGGGAAAGGGAAAAAACCCCACAGGAACTCGCAAGACATTTTCGTCTTGTGAAGCAAGCCCATAGGGAAATTCGTTTTGCGAAGCGCCTCCAAAACGGAAAACCCTTTCGTCTAGCGGGTTTTCCGTCTTGCGAGGCGTTCGTCTTGCGGGGCACCACTGTATTTCCTAATTCAGAGGTGGCCATCCATACAGCTACCATCCCCAACCTGATGCGGTCTAGTTGTTTGGGTCTGCAGCTGCCATAGTCTTTCACCATTGGCCATGCTGGTTGTGGCAGAAGAGAGTGGCACATCTGATAGGCACCAGGTTAGAGAAGGCTATCTTAGAGGTATAAATGTGACACTGTATGCATTTCTCTAAATCCCCTGATGCACCTTAAGCTCCTTCTGCCCGTTCTCTTTCTGTTCCTGTCATCTGCTTTCCTCTCACACATTTGAAGTCCTGTACACCACAGCAGGAGAGGGAAGGAGTGGGCAACAAGACCAGGAAGAGAGTGGGTGGGAGGAGCTGCAGCTGCCTTATCTCCCATTGCTGCATTAGATTAAAAGGTTTGCATCCGGTGTCTGCATTGCAAAGTAGCAACTCTAGCTAAAAATATTTCTAAAAGTATGCCAATATAAGGCTACAGCCTGTGCATGCTTACATGCAAGTTAGGCATATTGATGACAGCAAGACTTATTTCCAAGTAAATGCATGCAATTTGGGGCTACACGTGCATTTAGATGTTCTGATTTATTTATTTTTTGTACTAGGAGCTGAACTCCAACTATCATTAAGGTACACTGAAGAGTACAACAGAGTCCCTCCAAGCATCACTTTCAACACTATTCCGTTCCATCCCAATGGTAAGGATGGCACTGATGGTGGTGTCCTTCCCATGGTGATTGCTTAGCAGCAGAGGTTAGGTGTCCTTGACCCAGTCATGCTCCTAGATTTCAGAGTGGTTCTACTTCAAAGTGCTTTTTAGCAGCTACACATAATTCAAATGCTAAAGCCTTTCCTTAAGGATAGGAATCTATTCACTTGCTACATTTCTCTCAGGTCCTTAGAGCTGCATTTTAGCTTCAAACAACCCTATAAAGTGGGCTTGCCAAAACCAACCAAAGCTAGCTGTAGTCATTTCACCAGTTATAGCTTTCTAATAATTATCTATTTGATAGTTAAGCTTCTAGTGTAGAAAAGTGTTGTGAATATGTACACTAACCAGATGAGGCAGAAACATTGTTGGTTTGTGGACAGTCTGATACGGATAGAGGTGTACAGGTTGATTCAGATGCAGTTACAGCCCTGCTGAAGACTCAGTTTCACAGCTTGGGAGTCGCCATTGATCCTGCAAACTGGCAGTGATGACTAGGATTGTCCTTTATGAGCTTCAGCTGGTACTACAGTTCTGCCCTTTCCTCCAAATCAGACCTGGCCACTATAATTCATGATCTAGTACCCAGTAGACTTGATTGCTGCTTCTATAGTGCACTCTAAATTGTGCTGCTCTTTAAAGGCATCTAGAAATTTCAACTAGTACAAAAAGACACTGCTAGGTCTGTGGTTGTTGCCTGTTTGTTGTCAAGCTCAACTGGAGGTAATGGGACACATTTTTAAAGCACTAAATGGCTTTGGGACCTTGATGCATTAAGTATAGCTTTCTTCCATATAGACTCTTTCGTGTACTTTTAAAGTATCTGAGGTCCTGCTCCATTCCCACCCCAACAAGCTGAAGTTTGCTTACTATGTAGGAGAAGATCCTTTTTTAGTAGTAGAGCAGATTCCATAGAACTGGATCCCCAGGCCAGTATTACTGCCTCCCTTTAGACCCACAGGTCAGCGTATGTCTTTTTAAGGAGGCCATAGGTGCAGTGACTCTGTTGTCTTTCTTCTTTTTGTATAGATTACTTCTGCTGATACATTTGCAACCACTTTCAATTTTTATTTTATTTCTGGTGTTGTGTACTTTTTGCCTTTATTATGTTGTTTGTTCATTGCTATGACAATTTTGTTAGTCGCTTTGAATCATTTAATAGAAAGCTAGATACAAATTTTAAATGAAAAATAACTCAGTTAGATCTTTAGACACCTTTCTTTCATTGTCTAGCTGTAGGGAATAAAACTTATCATAACCTATCTAGCATAATTCTGATATAAAGTTTCAACTGTCTTATTGGCATGTAAGTGTATGAACCTCCATTTTGAACATTAATGATTTGTCTTCCATGCAAGTGGACCCAAAGACTGGAAGACCTTGTCTGGATTTTCTAGATGATCCTACCAAATGGGACACCAAACTTACAATGACTGGTATCCTACTTTGTATCCAGGTAAAGAACTGTGCAAAAAATAATTTATCTTACTTTTCTTTTGTTATCAGGATAATTGGGGTCTGATGCCAGGATTCAAATAGCTTACTTAGGTTCATGTAATAGGTTTCCATGAGTCCAGTGAAGTCCTTGCCACCACTCACCATTTGAAAATGTGTTCACTCTCCCTCCCATAGCACAAACTGTTTATGAAGCTTCCCTCAGTTTTACAAGTTTCAGAATCAGCTTGCTGGTTAGTAGGAGAGAGGGCCTATAAGAAGAAAAGTATAGAACACATGCACCAGCTTCAAAGAATTGTTTTCTCAGTTTTTTGGATTCCAGTCACAGTATTGATTTCAAACCTAAATTGTATTTGTACGAAGCAGGAACCGTTATTCATATATTTGTTTCATTGAACGCCATAGCAGTTTGCTATTGATTTTCATAGTCAAAACATGAAACCCAAAAAGAAAGGAAATCTGTTTCAATCAAGAAGTAGTTGTTGCTTTGGATGTAATATATCAGCAGTTTTGTACAAACTCATTTCTTTGGCCCCATTTTCCAATTAAGCTATGAAATGTGAAACTCAATTCACATTTTCATTTTGTTCATCTTTTGTTAATTCACCTCATTTTGCTCATGTGCTTCACTTACTCCTTATTATCCTTGTCTGAAACAGCTTGGACAAAACTGTTGTGAGAAGCAATAAAATAAAAGCAGAAAAAGGCCACCTTTTAAAAGCTGTAGCAGTAACAACAGTTCTTAATTTGGATAAGAATTTAATTTGTATGTGAATTACCGGTATGTTTCAGACAGAACTTCAGACAGTTCTAATGGTGAACATGAATAGCCCAGCAGCAGCTTTTACCAGTTCTATCTTTCATATGTTAAGGCTCTTTCTGTCACTCTTTCACAAGCAAACCAGTGTGGGCAAAGTAATCAACATGGCTAACTTTCCATCATGAATTTTTGAGTGTTCTGGGACAAAATGTGCCTACATTTCTTTGGTGCTGTGCAAAGACACCCAGCTGAATCTTGTTGGGGAACCCTGAGAAAAAGCTTTGAGTGAATTCCTATCTTCTGTGTGCAGAGTATTAGGCTGCACACTCCCCATACATTTAAAGCACACACACACACCAAAAAAAGAATCATGGGAACTGTAGTGCACCCCTCACAAAGCTGCCCTTAACAAACTACAGTTACCAGGAGTCCATCTGGGGCTGGATGTGCTTTAAAAGTATGGTGTATGTGCAGCCTAACGCTCTGCACACGCAAATTATTCACCCATAGATTTTTCTCGTGGTGGGACTGGCAGCAATCACTGCTGTAAGGAAGTTGAGGCTGCGAAGTCGCTTCCCTGTTAACTGGTTTAGCCATAGAGAGATCTGGCTCACTCCACTGCCCCCCCCCCAATTACCCCACTTCTGCCACTCAGCCATGGCAGTCAGGAGTGGCATGGTTGAGGCAAACAGAGCAGAACAGTGGGAGGTGTAGGCTGACCATACTGTTTTCCTTGTCCATACATACATAGAGCAGGATTTGCCAAAGAAGCAAATGTTTGTATCCTTCTTTACAGTCATGAAATGCTTTTACTTTCTCTGAATTCTGGTGATTCACAAAGCTTTATAAACTGGTACGCACATGTATCTTCCTGCAGGTTTTGCTCTCTATTCCAGTTCTGAAAAATCCAGTGAACTTGGAGGCAGCTAATTTGCTGAAGAACAATTATCCCCTGTATAGGAAAAAAGTTATACAGTGTGTCAAAACTAGCCAGCACCTAGAAGGTAATAAACCTCCATGCTTTATGCTTTTAGTCATAAATATATTCTTTGAGCACCATGGGGAGTTTTAGAAGAACCCGTTTAAATGGCTTTCTTAAAAAACCACTATTTTACACAAGGCAATAAATTTTAATTAGTGTGATTGGCAATGTAACTTGAGTATGGGTTCTCTAGGCAGATCTATGATCTCACAAAGCATATTTGCCAGGCAGTGTTCAGAGGTTGTGCAGAGGTCATGAGCTGGGAAATGAAGCAAGGGCAACACTGGAATAGGAGAAAGTTAGAGTTGTTAGCCAGTGATTTCTTTAGATGCCACATTTACCCTACAGCATCACCCACAATGAAAAGTAACCACATAGCAATGCCACTATTTTACTACTACTTTACATTAAGGTTTGAGCCCAAGTAAATATTGACATTGGAACTGAGATGTATCCTGCACCTTCCCTGTATTCTGATCTCACCTGAGCAGATCAAAGGTGTAATATAATTCAGACATGTTAAAATATGTGTAACAATAGGCCACATTCACTGGACCTCCAAGAGCAGCCTTTCTCAACCTTGGGTCCCCAGATGTTGTTGGACTACAACCAGGACTTTTTTTCAGTGGGAACTCACTGGAACTCAGTTCTGTCACCTCTCTTGTGGGTTCCAGCACCTCCAGTCATTCTAAGAGAACGAGGGAGGCCTTCATGGTGAGTTCTGGCACCTCTTTTTTTAGAAAAATAGCACTGACTACAACTCGCGTCATTTCGTTTCAGCATGGCCAGTGGTCAAGGATGATGGGAATTGCAATTAAAGAACATAGGGGGACCCAAGATTAAAAAAGGCTGAGCACAAGGGTGGTTTGGTCTTCATATGGCAAGACCCTATATGAGCATTCTTTCCTTGAGGTTGTGTTTGACTGGAGGATGCAGTTCTCAGCTAGGGTAGTTGTAGCATTATCACTATACAACAGGCCTCCTGAGTCAAGACATCATTTTAATTCTGCACCTGTGATGTGAATGGGTTTGTTCAGACAAGTTAGAATCCGTTGAGGTCTTCATTGACCCGATACAATTTCCTATGGGTTGGCACTAAGTATGGGGTAGCCTCAAAAGCCAGGCAGGATCAAATGAGTCACTTGTTGCACATGGTATGTAGACAATTTGCCACTGCACTTTGAATGGTCATGGCAGTACTTCTTCAAGCTGCAGTGACTGTGCAAACTGCAGCAGTTGCATGTCCACCTCACACTTGCAAACACCAATTCACAGAACCATTGCATCCATGTAGTTTTGGCCAGGTTTTGAGACCACTGACATTCCTGTGCGCTGGGTTCAACTGCATCTGAACTATGTATTAGTGTGCCCTTTGGGGGCATGATAGGATTGTAAGTGCCCAGAACATTAAGGATAAGCAAATCACATATTTTTAAAAGTTGCTCTTTTTATAGCTATCAGTTTGGAAAGATCTCTCAGCACATTCAGGCATCCCCAGGAAGATGAAGAATATGGCCAAGAAAGGTAATAAATTATGATTAAGAGGCTGTAAATGGGCCACAAAAAGCTTCCAATTTTATAACTATCCAAATTAGGATAACTGTATAAATTAACTCATTTTGTATATTTCTGGTTGGTTGGTTAATTAGAAAACTTGTAAACCACCCTTCAGGGGAAAAAATCAGGATAACAATAAAATGATAGAAACAATAAAGATATAAAACCTCTATAAGTTGAAACAGTGGAAGAAGCATTAGAGCAAAACCATAAATATTTAGCAGGATGGATAAAACATTAATAATAATAATAATAACTGTTTATTATGCCTGAGTTTGTGTGTAACAGCTAAACCATGATTTAGTGTTACACACACGAGCCTCTGCAAGCCCAAGTGAAGCCATAGGCTGCAATGTTCCCCACTCCCTTCGTCCCATGTGACTGGGAGAAGGATTGAACTGTGATTCAGTATCACATTCCACAATTCATTGCTTGTCACTACATATTGTTACAAAAGTAACTGAAAACACAAGGGGGTCTGTAGGAAAGGTGAGCTTTCGGATACTTTGGACCTGTTATTTAGAGCTTTAAACACTAGTGTGAGCACATTAAATTAAGCTTAGAAATGAACCGGCAGCCAATGCAGCTGTTTTAGAGGAAGGTTTATACGAATTCTAAAGGCAACCCTATCCAGTAACCTGGTCACTGCATTTTGAACCAGTTGACGTTTCTGATTTGTCTTCAAGGGCAGCCCTACATAGAACACATTGCAATAATCCAGCTTTAATGATTACTGGATTTGGAATTTGGATTTGGAATACTGTGTCCAAGTCATCTCTGTCCTGGGGGGCCATTGCCAATAACCAAATGTATCTAGAAACAGCCGAGCCACTGAGGCCAGCTGGGCCTCAGGTGACAGTATTGGTTCCAGGAGTACCCTCAAGCTACAAACATGCCCCTTCTTGAACTCCATCCATTCCCACCAGAATTTGTGTGGTAGAAAAATATTGGGACAGTTTTATGGGGCAGGAGAGCAAAAAGCTTTAGAGTTGAGGGTACTAGGAAAGTATAGAGGTGTCAGCCTTGTTGTTAGTGGCTGAAGAAGGTTCAGAGTTGAACAGTTTCTCACAACTTTAAATAAAGAGGGAAGTATAAAGTCTTTGGAGAGCAGCTGCTAACATCTTAACAGGACAGCAGAAACAAAAGTGGAGGAAAGAGCAGGGCAGGAACATCAAATATACCAAGAATAATGATGTTCTTTGTGCTCAATATTCTTGTCATTTTATAAGATAGTACGTTGCTGGTCTCCTTCCTCTTGAATTCTTTGAAGCCTGCTGAAATATCTGTGGTAGTAACACGCCCAGAGGGTTTTTTGGAGCTCCTATACATGGCTCCCTCTGTTTGGCTTATTTATAAAATTATGCTGCTGCTTTTATTTTTAATTATTCAATAATTTGATTTGGTGATAGGCCTATTTTATTGAAGTGTGTCCAACAGTGAATAAGACACTGAACGCCCTAGGCATTAAGCTATACAAAGGCTGCATACAACTCTGCCTGCTTTCTCATAGTGTCCCCCTGCCAGAGAGAGAGAGACCATCATTTTTTCTTCATTTGCACCAGACAGAAAGTCAGGAAAAAGCCCGCTGCCTAGCTCTCACCTGTTTGTTTGTTTGTTTGTTTGTTTGTTTGTTTGTCTGTTTGTTTGTTTGAATGAATGACATGATTATACTTTTCTTTAAACACAGCACAGCACAGCACAGCATAGCTTGCTTCTGAATTTCTGAGAAGCCATAACCTGCCCTGTGTTATAGCCAAGTGTGTTGGTGTGTTTCTGACGACTTGTATCAGAGGAAGAGGGAAAAGCTTTCAGTTGGAATTTCAGTGCAGCTCTGGGGGTCTTTAAATGCAATCATTAGGGGTGAAAATGTAAAGTTTCAGTATCTTTATAAACTCCCCCTCCCACACTAATTTTTGGCATCATCACCACTACAACAACTCACAGAGAAAGCACAGGCAATCTCACAGCCATTGCACCCAGAATGTTTCATTCTGTGGAATAAACTTCTTGGTCCTTAATTCAGCAAAGTGGGGGGTGGGGGGAAATCTAGGTAGGCCTGTGGGATGCTAACTTGCCCCTCCCATGCTCATTTCTGAGGTGATTGCCTCAGTTTGCCTAACGGTAAGGCTGGCCCTGATCTTGTGGCACCATCTACTTCATGTGGGCTGTCCATCACTTTACAGAAACTGGACTGCCATCTCTCAGGGAAGCTTCGGTTGTATGCTGCATTACAGATTCTCCATTACGGATCCTGCATTGAGCAAGTGGCTGGACTAAATTGCCTCCAAGGTCCTTTCCAACACTGGTTCTGTTCTATGACTCAAAATACATCCTTTCCATTGTTTCTGATTTAAGATGAATTCAGTATTTATTGTGTTAGATTTTTTTTAAAAAACAAAGACCAGATCACAGATGGAAGTTAACTGCTTTTCTTTTTTTATGTGATCTCTTTCTACAAACAGGATCATGTTGAGAAGCAGGAATATGAATCAGATTTTCCATAGATATTGCCATCCTGCAAAATTTTAAAAATGCTACCACTTTTTTTTAAAAAAAAAAAAGTCTGGATTGCTAGCAGCCTGATTCACACGGAGGTTTGTGAGTTGTGTAGAGAGGAAAAAAATTGAGGAAAAAATGGTTGGTTCATATGTGAACTTACTTTGCTAAACACATCCCTAATATGAATTTTTAAGGCTTATTTCTCTTGATGTTGTCCTAAGCAAGTTATAAGGTCATTTTTCTTAGTTTTGGGGCAGGAGATTCATACAAAGGGATTTGGGAAATAACCAATCCAGCTCACTCAAACTGGGTGCAAATATGTAGGCTTGTGTTTCCTTAAAGTCATACTGTTTGTCTTTGTGTGGAAAGTGAGTGGTAAGAAATGTGGTCCTTCCAAGCCTCCTTTCTTTTTCATTTTCTTGCTGATTCTGTTGCTTTGTAGAACATTCTGCCAGAAAACTTGTGTCAGATAGCTAATTGCATAATCCTCTCTGAAAACTCATCCTTCTCCCAAATGTATGTTTTCAGATATGTTACATCCATATCGTATGAAGAATATTACTGGACATGGTATAAATTGGCCACATCAAAAGCTGCAGAAGAGTTTAAAAGCCCAGGTAAGCTGATGCTTTTGGTTTAGCAAAAACTAAAGATAGCAAGCCTGATTCTGATCTTGTGCTAGATTTGAGTAAGTGCAAGGGCTCATTCTCATGACCTCCCAGTACGGCAGCTGCAGTTTTAAGTCAGGCCGCACAAACTTTCAGGAGCTATTCCATACACTAAGGAAATTTTTGAATGAAAGCTGGCTCATGACTTTGTGAGATTTTGGTTAGTCCTATTAAAGGTATTATAATACTGTAGCTTCTGGAGCAGTTGCTTTTTTTATTATGGACAAACGTAGCTACCTTCTTTTTAAAGTTGCATGTATGTGCCAGTACCACATGATTGATATTTTTCACCCACCGTGTGCTCTTGAAATGCTCAAGTGATATGTAGGAGCAAGACTGGTGCACTACATTGTGTCACCTGAGGCAGACAGTGGCCATCATCCTGCCCCCCCCCCCGCATTTCCTCTACCTCTGCTGTCAGTTCCCCTCCTCCTTTCCCTTCTGCTGCTGCCACTGTTACCCCTTCCTTGCTTCAACTAGTTACATTAAACTTAAGTTCAGGAGTGCCAGCTTGGCCCCGCGACCATGGATGCCCGGGGCTGTGGATGCCATGCAGTGTGCATGGTCCTGGCACTGGAATTTGTGGGTGCCCAGTCCCTTCATAGGGAATTTTGTGGGTGCTTGGACACCCAGGGCCCCAGGGAGTTGGCACCTACGCTTAAGTTTAAACAGAATTTCTAGCTGTTGCTGCCAATCAATGGCAGCACAGGCATTCTCCCAGTCACCTTTTTCAAAATGCCTTTGCTCTTCCTCAGAGCATGGCAGGGGGAAGAGGGGGTTGTACCGAAGCTTTTTGCTGCTCTGATGCAGCAGCAGCAGGGCTGGTGGGTGGGCTGGTAGATAGGGGACCAGTTTGCCATTCCCCCAAACAGAATTTTTGAAAACAAAAAACGTGTACACAGAACAATTCTAATAATAAGTTAGAATTTAAAATAGCAGCAGTAATACAGCAAGGCATAGAAGTCACCAGTGTCTATGAAAATTGGTTAAACCCTGTCTCCTGAATAATAAAAGGTTGGTGGCTCAGTTATTCTACAAGTGGGACACAAACACTGAGAAGGTCGTTTTCCTGGTTGCTGTCTTCCTAATGTCATCTGGCAGAAACACCCATAGAAGAAACCATGAAACATGTCTTAACTTCACTTTTGTATATAGGATTTTATTTAGGGTTCATGTTGCTCGTTGAAGTTTTCCTTTAGCATTCCTTCAGCTTTCATACTATGCTGAAAGACATAGTATGTTTAAGGATCAGGCTTGTCGTTCAGACCCTTATTGTTTCCACTAAACATAACTGTTCTCCTGTTGAAACTGTTGGCAATTATCTTTCTAGTGTTTGAAGACCCAAACTTCATAGGAAACCGCTACGGATGGAGGGCAGAAAATGTGGACAAAGGACAATGGGATAGTCTTACGTAGGTATCTTATGAAAATACAAATTGTGCACATCTAGAAGCAGCAGCAAAATATGGTGCCAAATTTGGGGTCTTGGTGTTATAGTGATTATATATGCAAAATGTGAGGGTATCCGCAGTAAATCAAAATGTATGCTTTGAATTATGAAGCCACAGGGTCAAGTAATCATGTAGCAATAATAATAATAATACGGTGTAAGGTCTCCATCAGCAATGAGTTCACCTGTCTCTTTTGTGAAAGTTTAACAGCAGAAAGAAAGAAAGAAACAAACAAACAAACAAACTTCTGGGGTGTTTGAAGCAGGGGTTCCCAAAAGTTCATAATGCTGTTGTTCAGAATGCAAATTTGTCTCGCTTATAATGCTCAGGTGTATTATGAATTCAGCATTGTTTTCTTGAGAGGTCTTCTCTGGGTCAAAATATAAAAGGAGATTATGGATATGCATGAGCTGTAAGTTTTTAACTGCTCTTCAAAATTTCATTTCTATTTTCATCCCAGTCCTAGGTGCTAATTGTTCTAGGGAACTATTGAGTTCTTAAGTTACAGCACATCTCGAGGCAGCTCCTGAGCCTTGGGAGCAAGGGAGCTCAGCAATCCTTGAACTTGTCTGTCCAAATGAGCAAAACCTTGACAGGGTCTCCTTATAATTTCTTTCTGTAAACCCTTTCATTAGTCCATGTCACCCTAGTTAGACTCTTAGGGTAGGGTTCCTTCATGTCAAGCGGCTGCTGAAAACTCACTGAAAATATAGGCACCTTTTGACAATAGTAAAAGCAAAAAGAAAACTGAAATGACATGTTTGACTCAGAATTAGTTTTGGGGACAATTCTCTTTATTGTTTTATCCAATGTGTGTGGTTGCTGCCTCCTAAATAGATTTAAAATCTTCTCTTCTTCTTTGTGTCTGTTTGGGATTGGGAGAAGAGGGTTGAATTTCCAGTATGCCTCTGATACTAGGTACTGGGGATATAATACTCATGTCCTGTTTGTGGTCTATGTGTATCTGGTTAGCCACCGTGAGAACAGAATGCTGAATTACCGTATTTTTTGCTCTATAAGACTCACTTTTTCCCTCCTAAAAAGTAAGGGGAAATGTCTGTGCGTCTTATGGAGCGAATGCAGGCTGCGCAGCTATCTCAGAAGCCAGAAGAGCAAGAGGGATTGCTGCTTTACTGCGCAGCGATCCCTCTTGCTGTTCTGGCTTCTGAGATTTAGAATATTTTTTTTCTTGTTTTCCTCCTCCAAAAACTAGGTGCGTCTTTTGGTCTGGTGCGTCTTATAGAGCGAAAAATACGGTGCATAGGACTTAGGTTTGATTGGGCCCTTCTTATGTTCTTAATTATTTGTGGAAGACTATCAAGTTGCAGGAGGCCCATACCTGTCCCTATGGATCTCCAAATAATCTTGCCTTTATTTGTTTTTGTGACTCAGTTCAGTGTTTCTTTAGTTCACTGGCTCTATAGAAAATGGCTTTTGGTGGCACAGAGGACTAAATGGATAGTATTGTTTTGCTGCCTTCAAACAACTGAGTATCTGAGAAATAAATTGTCAATAACTCTACCTGTCACCCAGCCTGGTCCTCCTTTGTTACACATAACAATTACTGCTTCTTTTCTGTCTCTAATCACTGATCTTAGTGCCTCTGTATCTCCACAAGGAGCATCATCATGGTCAGGAAGCAGCACTCAACCAAGTAAATTTGCAATATTTCACATTTTGTCTCATTAAGGAGAGGAGGAAGGGACAAGGAAGTTGACTGCTAGTGGATTCCTGTGATTTCCCCAATATTGCAACCAGCCCTCCTTTAGCTGCTACTTATTTTCCCCTGTCATTTTCAATACTTGCATATGACAGAATATGTAGAATGGGCTGATCCTGGGGCTGTGTGGGGAGTGCGTCCTCATCATTATAAAGGCCAATCATTCCATTTTATTTGGGACTTGCTCTGGGGACAGAGAAGCATGTGCACCCCTGTCCCTCTGACCCCAGAGCAAATAATCAGTCAGTCTGATTATAATGTCTAAAGGTTATAGAATAGATTATACCCATATGGAAGAATCTATTTTACCTGACTTGCACTATGTATTTAATGTATGTTTTGAAACATGCTGAAGAAGATTGCAACTAATTATTTCATATATATGTTTATATATACAGGGCAGGGAAAGGCACTTCACCAGATAGTTTTGCCCACAAACTCACAGAAACTCTATGAATATCTAATTTGAAGTTCAAATTGAAGGAAAGCAAACTATGGGACTAAATGAGTTTATTTTTCTTTCTGAAGAAACTCGAGGAATATAGGGTTAATTTTTCTTTGACACAACTTCCTTGTTTTATTTCCCTTAACAGAAGTTCTTTGTGTTATGCATTTGATAATTGCTTCATTATGTAGCACCACAGCATCCTACGTGACCCAAGAAAACATTCCAAAAAACTGAGAACGTCCTTTTTGACCCATCTGTCCATTTTTTACTTTTAAAAAAATGCAGCATGAACAGGCTGGAACTGTTTGAGAAAGCAGCATTTGCTGTGAATCAGAGCAGCTTTCTCATGTTAACTTCATAGGAACATGAAAGAAACTTGCTATGAACCCTCCACCCGTTTGAATTTGCCTGAGTGAAATGGCCACCTCCCACTGCCATCTGGCGGTAGGAGACAGACACTTTCCAATCTGGTCTCTTTTATCTGTTGCTTCTTTTGGTTGGCAAAAAGCTGATTCCCCTAACTATTGCGTGTCCAGATGAGGACGGCAGCAATCCAGTTTTGCTTGTAGTGAAAAAGTTGTCTGTGTGGCTGACCCTGTTGTGTCACAGCATAAAGCCATACCTGAAGGCAGAGATTGGCGTCTGAATGGTGTAGCAAGGCATCTTAGAATGTTGTCTTTTGCAGGGAGGTGCCAATTGGGTTCCGCTTCAGGCAGGAAATGCCTTGAGGTGGCATTGGCTGCCTGAGGAGCACTTCAGCATGAGCAGAGATATGTCATAGGCATCTTGAGCTAAGTGCTTAAAAGCAATAATTCAGTACAGGCTTCTAAGTAAGCTCTGCTCAAGGATGAAGCACTCAAGCATGTATTTTGAATGTTTTGCTAGTATATTGACTATATTAATTTTATACAATATTTTGTGTATAATGTATATAAGAAGATTTTAGATTTATATTTTTTTAGGAACATAAGGCACTCCCCTGACAATTAAGATCACATCTTAACATGCAGAAATGGGAATTTCCCCAAATACATATTCGTGGACGTGGCCCTGGATTTGTGCTGTTTCCTCTGTGCAAAACAATAAATAACAACAACAACAACAACAGACTTTTATTGATATCCCACCCTCCCCAGCCAAAGTCGGGCTCAGGGCGGCTAACATCAGATATATAACATTGGTATAAAATCAAACAATAATTAAATTACCTCCTAAAAACAGGTCAAAATCAAATTAAAGTCTAATTAGATGGCTTTCCGCAGGGTTAGAGCTGGGAACAGTAAGTTTGAACATTTGCAGTTTCTCTTTTAACATGTAAATTTGGATAGGAAGAAAAGAGCAGAGTGATAGTCATAATTTCAGCTCCGCTAAATATACCAGTAATTTTATCTCTGTGATTAAAGCTGAATTCATAAAACATTTTAAAACAGCACATAAGTCTGTTTTTATGTAGCATTTGTTCCTACAAACTGTGGTGAGAATGGTCAGCCACCTATTTTGTGGGCACCACTGCAAACTTTGCCTGTAGCAGCTTGAAGGATGTAAATAAACAGTTGTCTGAAGGCCCTCATTTTCTGGAGGCCCTGTGTGCTTTGCCTTGCCATTGGTGGACTTTCCATATCTGTTGGGCAGGATGAGAATACCATTCAGCTCACTAAATAGTTGGAGCCTATAGATTACTGTCTCTCAGTGCAATTACAGTTGCCTTGCGGGGTGGGGGTGGGTTTAAGTTGATAAGCACATGTTAAGTGGTCATCGGATTTCACACACGGATACTTCATAAAGTACTTAGGGCAATGCTTATTACAGAACTAGTCTCTCTGCTGCAGAATGCAAGCTTCTGCTATGTACAGAGTTCTTCTGAATTCTGCAATTAAAATGAGTTGTTTGAAAATAAAAAGCTTCAAAGCAGTCGCTAGCTTCACTTACAAAAACTGCTCTCTTTTTGACATCACAAGTCTCATTTTGCTAGACCTAGTAAGCAACATTATGCACCAAAATGCTTCATAGCCATAGTGATTGATCCTAAATATTTCTTCTTTCTGGGATATCTCCTGCAATGACTGGGTAATATCCCCAGAACACTAGTGTGTTGTCATGTGTTCTGACATTCTGCAGGTGACATTCATGAGCAGCTTTTGCAAGTTTAGAAGGTCCTATGTTAGGCAACTGGACTTTCCGCAAGGAAGTATATCACATATATATGGCAGCTTCTGCCCCATGGTCATAGCAGGAACAAGAAATGCTGAATAAGGTTTTACAAGGAACTGTGGGCTCATTTTTTAATAAGCTCCCATTGAGTACTGTGGGGCAAAGTTAGTTGGCTCCAGTTGGTGACACATTGGGGAACAGGTGGTGATTAGGACATTAAACTAAATTCTTGTTGCAGCGAAGTGAGGCTTAGATTTTGTTTGTTTCCCCTTGATTTATCCATATGCACCAGGCAATGTAGTTTGTAACTATTTGTATAAAACAGCAGTGGCGAATAATAGCGAGAAAGGTACATATGAAGATGAAATGGTTATTTTTTTTAATATTGGGAAGGGTACCTTAAATTCAGTTAACAGATTGAGAGAGAGCACAGGGATTTTACCAGCTTAATGATCATTGAAACACTTTGAGCATGTAATACATTTTTAAGAAACGTCCCCTGCAATTCTTTGTGGAAATCTAAACCATTTATGCCCCCATGTGGCTGAAAGGAGAATTCATTTAACCAAATTAAGTTTACATTTAATTGAAAGTCACTCCCCCCCCCCCCCCCGTTTTGTCAGTGGGAGCAGGAGAATGGATAAATCAAGAGCTTATACAGACTTTTCATTTTTCAGAAGATCAAGGGGCTCTTGGGTTGATTTCCTTCTAGGTTATGCATTGTCAGGAAGTAGAATTTGAGTTATGGTGGCAAGCAAACCACAAATCACACTGGACAAAACAGATTTTCTCCCACCAGAAACCACTGAAGTCAAAATATATGAATTTAGTGTATGTGTGTTAACTTTTGTGATTGTCATAGACATCTGTTTAACAGTGTCACAAGACTCAATCCCCTCTCTATGCCTGAACAATACTTTTACATTAAAAAAAAATAAGGGAGGAACCTGTAAGACTAATACTACTAAAGCGTTTATGTGACCCATTTAAAAGAGTGAAAAATTCAAGGTTAACCCCTCCCCATTGCAGCATTGCTCTGCAAATAATTAAGTTCTTGCTAACTTTTTTAAAAAGTATATTTCCATTGAAAGATCTGTTTGCCCCTCTCTGTAGCATTGGAGAGCATTTAGTAATGTTGTCTAATTTTAAGGAAAGGGTGAACGTGGTTCCAGAATTTGGGGGTGGTATTGTTTTAAATTTGCTTTCATTGTGGCTGTATTGGTACTCTGAGCAATCCACCCATATGGTTGTGTGGGTAGGCAAAAAAATAATGATAACTGAATAATTCATCATATCTGCTTTTTAGGACCAAAGAACACATGTTGTGGGAGATCTGATTGGATTTCAAAGTGTCATTTTCCATGTTTTGTCTAGTTTTTTTAATGTTACCACTCTTCCATATTGTTTGTGATGCGTAAGGGTATAGCTTTTCTAATATTACAGGAGTACTATTTCTTTCCAAGGTTAGGTCTGTTTTAGCTGCGACAGTCAGTAAGGATAGCCAAAATGCCCTTCAGATGTTGTAGGCTGCAACTCCCATTGGTCCTGACTCTTGTTCATACTGGCTGGAGCTGATGTGAGTTGTAGTCCAACTGCAGAGCATCTGGAGGGCACCATGCTGACTACATCTGGTGCATATTTCCCTCTGCCACAGCCAAGGCAGATAACTAGAGTTATTCCACTGGAATATATACAGTGTTCAAGTATTCAACTTTACATCGCATGCTGTCCGTTGCTCAGATTCTGGTGTGAACAACTGCAATTGGTATAGCAAAAAGCATCTTGTTAATAATGTTTATTGCTCTGAAAACAATGGCACAAAATGCAAAGAAGCAATATGAGCAGAGCATTAAAAGTAAATGAATTCTGGGAATTGTGTTTGCTGTTGTGAGTGAGAGCATGTGAGGTGCTGAGGCACACGCATTCTTGTCCGCAGGAGTCCATAAGTGCATGCCTGGGAATGTGGGTTATCCTGCCAATCCTACTTCAAAGGGTCTCTTTCATGCTTAGCAGATAAGAACCTGCTTTGTTATCTTGCTGAAAGTTGGGTAAAGTGCTAAATATCTTGAAGAGCAAAGCCCCAGTCAGGACCTGCCCACACTTTCATGAGGCAAGCTTGAAACAATTGCTGCATTCAGCTGGGGTTGGCAAATGGGTGCCCCCAAGACCTCTGCTTGCTTGCTTGCCTTGTGGGTTTAAGTACAACATATAGGCGCAGTAGCAAAGCAGCAGTGGTGGTACAGGGGCTTTCCCAGTCACCTTGCCCAGAATGCCTTGCTCTGAGAAAAGACCCCTTGGCCCTTCCTCAGAGCAGTGTAGGGAGGAGGTGGAGAGAATGCCAGTGCTTCCACCATTAGCATGGTGGCAGGGAGGGGAGGAAGAGGATAAGTGGGGGGAGAAGGAAGTGGAGTAGGTGGCCATGTCAGGGGCTAGAGGAAGGAGATAAGGAAAAGGTGGCACTAGTGGCAAGGAGGAGGAGGAGTTTGGGCAGAGGTGAGGAGGCTGTGGCCACTCAGGTCAAGCAATGCAATCTCTTGTACCAGCATTGCCCCCAGCTGTTTTGTTTTTATGCATGCTGAAGTATTTTTTTCAGATAAGAATTAACTTTGAACTATTCTGAAGCCCTAACCTGAAAGCCATCTGCTGCAGATAAGATTAACTGAAAATCAATTCGGTTTCTAAGACTTTACTTCTGGTACTGTAGCAAACAAGCCCATGTTTCTGTTCATGGCCCAAGTTACGTTCAACCGTGCTCATTTTCTTTTTGGTTCTTTATCATTTCAGGCATCGATTGTTAATCTCTGAGTTTATCAAAAACCAAAAGAGAGAAAGATTGGTAGAAAGCAAGAAAAGTTATCATCCTCTGCTAAGCCCATCTCCAGGTACTTCTCAGACTCCAAGATTTTTGTTTTTTACTTTCTTTGAAGCGACATGTGTAGGCGGAAGAAATAGCCAACTTTCCCTGAAGTAATTGGGACTGCTGCTTGTGAACTTAGAGCTAAACTGATTTTATAATATACTATATAAAAATATAGCCATCTCTTTTCACTGTTGAAGATCATGTCATTTAGATGAATGAAAAGGTGTATAGGTGTTAAACACTTTGTGAAGAGCATTTGGGGGGGGGGGTCCTATTAGGACTAGGACAAAATCCTCCTATTTTGCACCAAACTACTGCTGCACAAACATGGAGAGTGCCATTCCAATTCCTTTCTGGATTGCACCAGGAACCTCAAATGAAGACCTTCCAGGTGGTGGCTTAATGCTTGGAGGGCTCATAGCCTGGCTTGGAACAGTAAGCCATCACAGAGAAGAATGATCTGCCAGATTGAAGATATTTCCCAAAACTTAATGATCCATCCCTGACAAATGCTTATCAGTCTTCCCTGTAACACCTCCAGAGGATGATTTCACATTCTCCCTAGGCAGTCAGGTCTATGGCCCAGAAATGCAAGACAGAATTCTTTCCATAATATGCGGCTTAAATCATTGTTGCCACGCTGCCTCTTGTCCTTGCATGAGTGGCAAAGGTGAACCTCAATCTTCCCTGTGAGTACATTTTCAACATATGGAAAATGTTATTGTACTCTCCTTTAATCATATCTTCTGTAGCATAAAGATATCTGGTTTCCTCTTTTGTACTATCTGCATGGAGGGCAGATTTCTATAAAATGTGTTAACTTTTTCTGTAAAACCCAACATGTAAACATTTTGAGCATACACTCTACCTGATGGACTTTTGCATAAACAAAACAAATTTTATACCTAAAACAATAAATATTAACCCAAATCAAAGGTCCTACCATCTTAAGCCATATTTCCAGAAACAAATAATTATATGCATATTATTTCTCAAAATGATCATAAAAAGTCACTTCAAAGTAACTACCCTACTCCTAATATACTAAAACACCATTTGAGTTCTTTGAAATATAAGAAAAATTATCTAGCACATATGTTAATATAGCATACCACTTTTTAAAATTTAAAAAAACCACAAATGTTGTGCTCCAATTTACTTACAGTTTTACACACACAAAAAACCATTTATTCTCTTGTTTCCTTTTGCATAATTCCTACTATGAAAGCATCTGGATCCCAGAATACTTCTGGTAGAGAGTCTAAGAACAGGAGCCAGGACGAGGAGCAATGGGAGAAGGAAGCGGAAGATCTAGTAATGTGGTCTGCAAGTCTTGAGCACATGAAATTGGATTAAACTACAATCACTAATGTAATCAAGGTTGAGAGCAATATTGTTGTTTCAGTAGGATCAGCCATTAACCAGACCCTGTACAGTTTAATATGAAGGAGATCATCTGCATATTAACTGTGCAGTTTAATAAGTGGGTGGCATGTTCTCATAGTCAAGGGTCCTCTGCCTGAATCACAGCCCCCAAAGTTCTATATTATGAGGCTGTGAATACTGACAAATTGATGATCAGAGATTGATGGTGGGTCATGTAAGCCTTGGTTGGGGTATTTTTAAGTGTTTCATTATAGATAAAGACTACAAATGAAGTGCGCACACTTTAGCACCAATGTGGTGCTGCTGTTGTGATTTATTTTAATACCTGGGCATATAACTATGTGCAGGATGCTTGATGAAGTGAAGCCAGAGAAAGGGGAGGCAAATGAATGCAGAGATAGAAAGGGGAAGAGCATGGGATTGTTTCAACTGCACGTACTTAAGCTTAGTTAGAATGGAGTATGCTGACTAGGGGGATGTTCCAAAGACTTAAAAGTTTGGAGGAACCTGGAACCTCCGGCTTTGAGTACATTAGTCAGTTTTCATCTTATGCAATCTTTTGCTCCATAGGTGATAAAACATGTAGCACCTGGTCACTTGTGGCAAACTTCCAACAATACCTTCCAGCCCCTGTGACTCCAGCAAAATCCCTATATTTGGTATCAAGTTGTTGGGTTTTACTGACCTGAAGTCAACTTTGGTGTAAAGCAGTCTAAAATCATGCCAGCCATAGGTCCAGCCTTATTATTTTTATAATATCATCCATATAAAAATCAACATATATATTTGTGAGCATAAATGAAGGAGTATTAGCTCATTATATGTGAGAAACATTTTCATCATTGCTCCTATTTTTCTTCAGCAGGTCAAGAACATAACTGAGGAAATCCATGCTTCTTCCACTGTACCCTTGTCAACATATTTCCTTATCTAATAATGACTTACTAGCTATTCCTGACCCTACTAATGGTTAGAAAATATAATTTCTCTTACTATTCCATGTCTCTGTTTCTTGTCCCCATATAACCCATGTGCTCTGAGGCACAGCCCTCTTTCTGCTTTCACCTGAAAATCTGATGCCCGGATAACACATTTGGGTACAGCATTTACCAGCCACACAAGCCCCAGACACAGAATATATATCAACCTTTGCATTTGCCACCCATCAGCCAGCCATGATACCAGACTCTTGGTGTCCTTTCCCACTTCTCTCCCATATGACAGCCAAGGCAACTTTTTCTGTCCTTAAAACCTGAGTCGATGTGCTTTTGCACTTGACTGCTCTTAGCCACTCCCATTCATTTTGATCGGGTTTGTCCAGGTGGCTTGTGCCTTAAGGCTTGTGTCTGAGATCCCAGGGTGATTTGATGAGCATTGGAAAGGAGACAGAAGGGTGAGAGGATGACATGCATCACAAGATGGGGAAGCTTTTAATGTCTGACATTTTACTGTTTTTATATGTGCTGTAAGCTGCCCAGAGTGCCTGGGGAAACCCAACCAGATGGGTGGAGTGTAAATAAGAATATTATTATTATTATTATTATTATTATTATTATTATTATTATTATTTTATGATACAACATGCCTGGTGCAACATGCCTTTGGGAGTGATAGGCATCCTTCACTGATCACTAGGGGGCCCACTGAATTTCGCTTCTCGCCTCTGGTTCCTAGGGATATGCATATACCACTTCTTCCTCATCTCCTTTCTAGTGAGAGAGAAATGAGTCAGGTTATTCACAGCCAGTTCTGGCCACCCTTGTCTTTCCTGTACGCAGCAGGAATGGCCGTGATTGGACATACATGGTCATAATGTCCCCACCCAGTGACTTGGGTGGTGGAAAGCTTTCCAGCACTGCTCCCTTCCTATGGGCAGCTATCCTTTGGCAACAACACAGTCTGTCTCTCACCATGTGCTTGTGCAGTGCCTAATTTGGGTGGGCTGTGATCTCAGCCAGGATTACCAGAAACTACAGCCCTATAAATACATTATATTTTCAGAATAACAGCTTGCTAGGGCCTCTGGTCATCAAAGTGCTTTGTCCTATGCAAGGCCTGTTTATTGAGTGCATCTTGTGCTGCGATAATTACCTTGAAGTACAGGGCTGATAGTTCCAAATTTAAAAGATAGTATTATCACAGATTTCTCAATTCAAAGTACTAGAGCCATCGGGAGTGCTTAATCAAAAATAGGCTTTAAGCAAATGATCATTAACTCTGTGAGCAGAACCAGGCTTTTCCGTTCTGTGCATTTTTATAGGCACTATTTTACTGCAGGCCTTTTTTATGAGTTCTGGGATCGTGAGGCTTAAAGAGGGGACATAGCCAGGATTTGGACGTGGGAAGAACAAAGTGTCAAGCTGAGCAGGGCTCCACATGCACATCTGGGACCATTTAGAACATATTCTTTGTGCGTGTGGTGGGGTTTTTTTTTAAGTGCTCCAACCGATTATAGGCAAGTAGCAGCTCTGCCGAATGAAACCCAGCAATGTGAATGTGAGAAGAGTAAGTCAGTTGAGCTTACCTGACACTCCTGGATACTGTGACTGGCCTCAGCATGGGGACGAACAAACGTGGTGAAGCATGCTGGTATTTTGCCAATTTCAGCATTCTCATACTCTCCAGTTGATGAAGTTTCATGCCGTAACTTTAACAGCCTGTTCCTAAAAAGAGACATCTGCACAGAATCACACCGTAAGCGATTCACACTGGATCAGTTATATTGACTGGTGCGCTGTTGAGTTTTGACTGCAATGTTTTGTATGTGAAGAGGAGGGGTGCTATATTGGCAGGTACTGTTTGAATGGGGAAATGCCCGCAAATTCACTGCTTTGCAGCAGCTGGCTCTGACAGTGCTGCTACTACATTAAAGGAAATGGAGACCATGAGCTGAACCACCACATTTCTGTGACCCATAGAGCAACCTCCCTCCCTCCTATGTGAACTTATAGGAGCAGGCAGGTTAGCCTGGCCTCCTAAACCCGGCACACTAAAGCATACATGATTCTGCTTCTCATGCTTAAAAAGAAATGGTGGTTTTAAGTTTCACCATTACTTGGAGAATAGACACCCATACCTTAGAATAGAGCCCCATACAGTAATCATGTAAAAAACCAAAATTGGTGTGTAGCTGGGTGCAATACTATTTATGGATAAAGAATATGAAGAAATCCCTTCATGAAGGAAACCAGTGTAAATGCACTGATATCACTTATGGGCTTATATCTTCTTTTGCAGTGAGAACTGGATTGCAGTGTAGTGTTCTTCAGCTCAATGTCCTCTAGAAGGCACTATATCACTGTGAAATTAACAGGTTTTTTTATTCCTCTTAGGAAATAAGCCATTTGTAATTGCTTGATTTGAAGCCAGTTATCATCGTTTTCCTGCTCTTAATTATAAAAGGTTTTTTTAATCATTTTAACACAATACAGTGCATCTTTTTGTGGGAAAGGATGTTTTGTTCAGTATGATGGAATTTACAAGTGAAGGACCGTCTCAAATTTTTTTAAAAAAACACACACATAAATACATCTAAAGAATATTGTTAAGTGTTGGATCCTGTGAAGAATTATGGCATCTAAACTTGGTATTTGAAAAGTTATTTAACGTCTTTATTAAATAAAATATTTTTAAAAGCATATACATAATAGGAGAAACACTCTGGAAGTTGCAAGGGAAATAAACAGGGTACCCAGGGTAAACCAGGCTTTATTTCACCCAAGTGAAAGACCCAATCTTGCACCCACATGTGCATTTGCGTACATACACACATAGGCCGGGAGGCTTCACCTGGGGCAAAAAATCCTGGCCAGCCCCCCACCCATAGCTACAAATGTACCACAGTGATCAGGACTCTATGAAATCACTGAATGACGTACATTTGAGTCAGGTCAATATCAAGTGATCCAATTTACACTCTGCTTTGGAACATGTTTTTTTAAAGAGCTTGGCTAGCTTTTCAGATGCTTTTTAATTCAATGACTTTCTAAAGAAATGTCTGACGTAACTGATATTATAGTTTGGAATCTTGTTTATTCTGTTATATTTTACTCCAAGAAGACCCATTTATCCTAAATAGCACCCAATAAGGCAGACATGTATGTATAAAATATTTTTTAAAAAATGTGATCCCATTGAGATCCCCAGATGAAATATTGCAGGCAGCTCTTAGAAATGTTAAATAATCAATAAAAAGTTTTTGAATTTTTAAACTCATATTATTTTTTTCAATCACTTGTACTTAAAAATTTGTAACTTAAAGTAAGTCCACCATGTGACATAGCATATTAAAGCCCATGAAGCTCTTAAGAGATTGGTGTTTTTAGTTTTGATGTCTCTCAATTGGATGACATAAGGTAAAAAAAGTTGGTTCACTTGATATTATTCACAGATAAAGGCATTTAGTGTTAAATCTTAGTGGCTCCATTCCCCACCCTTTTAAATGCAGTCCTGACCCCCCACTATAGCCAGTGCTAAAACTTCCCTCTGTTTCAGCTCAGGATTGCACCCTGCACAGCGTATGTCAAAAACAAACTCACATACTAGGGACTTCTCAACAAACCAATCCATGTACAGTAATACCTTGGGTTACATACACTTCAGGTTACATAAACTTCAGGTTACAGACTCCGCTAACCCAGAAATAGTACCTCGGGTTAAGAACTTTGCTTCAGGATGAGAACAGCGATCATGCGGCAGCAGCGGGAGGCCTCATTAGCTAAAGTGGTGCTTCAGGTTAAGAACAGATTCAGGTTAAGAACGGACCTCTGGAACAAATTAAGTACGTAACCAGAGGTACCACTGTATATACTGCTTACTTGCCAAAATGGCTTCTAAGAGGCTTACAAGTATAAAAACCAGTTATGAAAGTATTGGCCCCACATAATTAAAATAAACAATAAAACAGTTTCATCAAAGCATTAAAATAAGCACCCATAAATAAAATGTACAATAAAATGCCATTAAAACACACTGCTTAAAACCATAAGGAAACTTCCAGTCCGCATATCAACCAATATTCTAAAATGCCCCGAGAATGAGGCAGATAAATGGAAAGCTCTTTTACAGAGGAAGAAAACTTCCAAGAAACTGGGGGACAGATTTTGAGGCAGCGCTCATTGAAACAATATGAGTAACCCTCTTTTAAGATTACCGCAAAGCCCTTCCGAGATCTGACAGACGCAGAGCCTCCTACTCTGCTCTTCCTTCCCCCACTCTACATTTATGAGAGTGTTTCTGTTTTGACATGGTAATAATGACCTGATGAGAAGAGGCATACTGTGAGGATTAATAACAACTTGACAAGATGTGACTAATGATGATGGCAGGTTTGTTGAAGAAAACCCAAGTACCTTGGTCAGATAGTGCTGAGGAATGCAGAGGGTGTTTGAAAGTGCACACATGCAGGGCGATGTAGCAGGCACTAAGGGGGCTCTGACCTTTAGCTGGCTCACTAGTCATCAAAACTAGATTCAGGGCAAGATAAACAGAATAGAAGCAGACTGTGAAGGGAAAAAAGAGGGGGAATGCTTGAAAACATATGAAGGAGGAGCTAACCTGATAAGTTGTGCATCCTTTTGCATGGTTCTGTACGTTTTGTTGTACAGTATTTTGTGCCTTGTGATTTGCTGTTATTTTGTTGATTATAGATTAGTGATTCTTTATTGCAATTGATAAGTGTAAACCGTTCAATTATTATTTGCTGTTGTTTAAATTTGCCATTTACTGTTGGATTCTAGTAGAATATTGGATATTTCTTTGTTTGTTGTAAGTTGTTTATTTTAAAGTTATTGTGACTTTTTATATAGGATCTGATTGTTACTATCAATGTTTGATGTATTATTATTATTATTATTATTATTATTATTATTATTTGTGTTGGAAGCTGCCCAGAGTGGCTGAGGCAATGCAGCCAGATGGGTGGGGTATAAATAATAAATTATTATTATTATTATTATTCCTATTGCCTAATACATTGCCACTGAATTCATGACCCCATAAAAATGGAACACAGGTGCCAGTCAAGGAGGGAAAGACAAAAGGCGAGGCCTCACACACTGGCATATGGCTAACTTACACTCTTTCACCTAGTGACTAGCTTGACTCTCCCCAGCCAATCAGAAGATGCCTAGGCTGCAACTTTCCAGAGCTGAGAGTAACTCCAGATGTAAGTGTAACTTCACAGCTGTGGAATTCTTCCCAATTAGCATACCAGCCCTCTTTAGCCTTGAAGCCCTGGTGCTGACTAAGTAACACAGGTGTAATTAACGAGAGTGAGAGCAACTTGCTGAGAGAAAAACTGCTCTCTCCTGCGCTCACCTCTTTACCCAGAAGTCTGTGCTCCTCAGAGAACCAGTGTTTGTGAACAAGACCTAATACAAGACCCCTCAATATCTGGACAACAGAGTTTCCTTCCAGAGGTAAGTCCAACTTCGAGCTACGTTCCCTGTGATAGATAGACATGTCACAGGTTTCTTCTTTCCTCGGGGTTCACCTGCTGGTTTGAAAGTGCTTCTCTCAGTTGAATGTACCTCCATCCCCCTTTAAAAAGCAGAATCAATCACAAAATGCTTGAGGGAAGAAATGGGCTGGAGATGTTGCCATCAGTTCTGACCGGTCAATGCTATGCACAGCCAGTTTCTACCAAGAGGAAACAAGTTCCCCACATCCTGAAGGTGATGCGTCTGGGGGGAAAACAGTGAGTGGGCTTCCCCATTCAAAATATGCATGCAGCTAAAGTGAAAACGGCTTGATCTGATGTGACTTCAATTGACTTGAAACACTCTTGGACTATTTACTGTTTGTTTGCTTTCAACACCTTTCCCTCCTCCTGTATGGTGTAGTAAACATTCCCTGTCTCGTGGCAAAGTTTTCAGACAAATCCTTTTGTTTAGAAAAGTTTAGGTGATACGTTTCCGTAGGTACTAATGGTTAGACAGTGACTTTTTGATACAGAAGTGTTGCAGAATATTCAGAATAATAAGCAGTGGCTCAGATAATGTGTGTTTGGGAATCTTCTCACCTCCCAGCAGATGCAGTCTGGGGATCTTTGTGAGAACAGAAGTGGATTATTGGGCTCTGTAAGCTTAACAACATTGCAGAGACGCTGTCTCTCCCCTGAAGATCTGTTTGTAGGAGCAGAAAGTTTTGGCTGTCTGTCGGAATGATTAAGCGCCTTCACCTTTGTTTAATCCGTATATTACAGAATGCCTACCCCTATATTTGATTGTGTGAACAGGGCAAAACATGACATTTAGGCTGACCACATATCCTACCATACAGTGGACAGGCCTTTATTTGGAGGAGTGCTATATTTAAAGGGCTGTCCAGTTGGAAGACCAGTTTAAAGATGAAGAGCCATTAAGATTGGAGAGCAGAGGTCTTCACGTTGCCCGCTAACAGTTAACACTTGGGCAGCACGCAGGTCACCAAATCTGTGGAATTTATTTATTTCAATTTATTGTAATTATTTCTGAATTTGCAGCGCTGCGTATGAATCAGCATATGCAAATTTGATACAAATGTTTTCCTCTTCTGCCTTTTTTTTAATGATTCATGGGGATACATAAGTGGCCACCCTAACTGCATGGTAGGCGTGATGAAAAAGGGCACACATTGACCAAGGTACATGTCGTAAGTCAATAACTGACTTCTAATGGACCTCATACTCCCTTGCTGCTGGTGAAAGCTTCAGCTAAATTCCACAGCTATCATCTTAGCATCTGTCTGCCTTGTTTTAACAGGCACATTGCTTTGAGAAGTACGGTGTGTGTCTCTGGGCTCCAGGTTTCAGACTGACTTGGAAGTGATACTCCTTCCTTCCTTGGCTGATGTGCTCCTGTGAAAAAGGACCAGGTTTTTTTGGAGGGGTGGTGGTTGAGGTTTGCATTCATTATACTTTCCATTCAGATTCATTTTCACTTAATAGCACCTTTCATCACAATGATCTAAAGTGACTTTTTATATAAGAACTACTATTAAAGGAAAATAGGGCGAGGAGAAAGAGAGAGAGAGAGAAGCCAGCAAATGAGACATTTCTGTGCCACTTCTTACAGACATTTGATTCAACAAGTAATAAAGGCCAGCTGCTTTGTCTGAAGTGTCACAGCAGGGTGGAAACGAGTGTGGAAGAGGAGAGAGCTGCTGGCAAAGGAAGAGCTCTGCTGAACTCTGCCAGGGTTATTATTAAATGATTAAGTTTTCACAAGAAGAAGAAAGGCTGTCTGCAGCAGTCCCAATGGCTGCAGGATAAACAGCTCAAGCCTTCAGCCAGCAGCAGCAGGAAATGGAAAGGGGGCACTACCAGCTATCCTTAGGAAATGTGAGGTTGAACTCAACTTTTTTTAAAGGAAAGCTTATCTGGGCTCACCACTCAGTCCAGACAGAACCACTTGACTCTACATGTGCCCTGTGGAAGGGAGACACACAGCTCCAAATGTGCTGTGGACGACACTTAAATTGTCATGAAGTGGGTCCAAGTACTGACTGATGTACACCTCCCTTTCAGACATTGCAGCAGTAAAGCATGTAAACCTGTTTAGCCAGAGGTGCAGTGGTAGATTTTGAAGTGCAGGAGCATCTTTAGGATGAACACCTCCAGGGAGAGTTCATAGCCTTTCAAAAAATGCAAACAGATGCACTGATCATGTGTTTGTGTGTGTATGTGTATGTGTATGTGTATGTGTATGTGTATGTGTATGTGTATGTGTATGTGAGGGGGTAGGAGATGAATATATAAATTGCACATTTGTGTGCAGTATATAGCATGGTCATCCCCAATCTCATGTTCTGGGCTACAATTCCAACATCCCTGCTGGTTTGCCAAAGGAACTTGTGGTCCAACCTTCTCCAATCTGGTGCCCTTCAGATGTTTTGATTTAGCATAATATCCAATTTATTCTGGTCAGCTAGCAGTCATAAAATGGTAAACTGGCAAAAAAGGACCTTGCATGTTGGACTTTGGCTGGGAAGACCTGGCTGGCCATGAAGTTCACTGGCTGAACTTGGTCCAGTCTTTGAGACTAGTCTACCTCACAGAGCTCTTATTAAGAGGATAAAGTGGGGTGCCCCACACCCATGCATGCCATGCTCAGCTCAAGTGCTCTGGCAAATGATCACATCACTTACACTCTGAAAAAGTGTCCTGCAGTTGCGTCACCTCACATTTCTCTTCCATGACTACATTCCCGTGGCTTTTCACAGGCTATCATATATTAACAGCTATTATCAGTACTATGATAAGGTAACGGAATAATCCTACTGTGGTGCACACAGTTCAATTTCTCCGCATAAATCATACAAGGTTATTTGCCACAGCTTTTATCCATCCCTAGAAAATGTGCATCACTTTTAAATGATTATTATAAATTGGGGGAGTGAGGCTAGGCCCAAGGGGTAATCCTAAATAGTGCTGAATAATATTGTCAGACATCCCTCCTTCTGTATAATGTTTTCATATTCCAGGACAAAGTAGCTCCATAAAGCATCATGGATATTAAATCTGGTTCCTCAGAGCAAATCAAAATGTTCTTTAAAGGGTAATGTTTTATTTAGCTGCCAATGCAAGATTTGAATTCAGGGCCACAGAACCCCACCCCAGACATAAACAAATACAACTGAGCTTATTCTTTCTGCTTTTCATGTGACCGTAACTGAGACCATCTGTGTTAAGAAACAATGTTTTGCCAAGGCTGAGGAATTTATTACCATTGTTTTTAAGAATAAATTGTGAAATCCATTGCATATTTTAACCATAACAATATACAGGATGTTGCAAGTCTCTCTCTCTCTAATTATTATTATTATTATTATTAGTTCTTTCTCCACCCTATCCTAAGGGCTCCAAGAGGATTTACAATAATTTAAAAACCAAAAAAATAGAATTGCATGAGGTTGGGTTTTTGTTTTTTTAAATCCTCATAATGTTCAAAAAGATTTTTAAAAAGCACGGTAATAGCTAAACCTGAACTTACACCCTAGCCACAGTGATAGAAACTGTGATTTTCTAGTAGTTGAAGTGAAAGGTGGTGGCTGGTATTTTGATAATGGTGACATCTGATGAACAGAATGAAAAACTTGGGTGAATGCACAGCATCAGTTCCGCAATGAACATCCATGTGGAACTCATTTCCACTTTTGCAAAGATAGAAAATAATGGAGACCAGCAAATGATTGATGCTAAATAGAAACAAATCCTCCTATAAGCACAAAGTGCCTAAAGCGCCCTTGTAGCACTGGAAATTGACTCAAATTTAATATTGGATAATTATTAAAGACTGTGCACAAAGTGTAATCCCATCCTTCCACAGCATGAAGTACAGTACAAGGATGCAGAATCACCAGACCTCTTACTTACACACGCTCAGCAAAATAGATTTCAGAATCATGCTCCCCACTTCAGAATGGTTTTCACTGTTTTCTCTAGTTCATGTGGTCCCTCCTCTTTTTTGTATTGTGAAAAAACAACAACAGTAGTGCTGTTGCATCATGGGATCATATCCTATCTTCAGCTGGTGTGCTGGTTCCTATATTGCTTTTACTGGTGCTTCAAAATGCAAGAGGTGCCTGAAAGAGAAGAGTGAGTAGCTGGCTAAAATCCTACTACTATTTGTTTCTCACCAAGAGGTCGGATTAAGAGATGAGGGAAATGAGTAGGGAGGCAGGGTTATCGGAGGGAGGAAATGTGCCCCAGGAAACCATGACCCTAGCTGACATGCAGGTCGGGGAGGTGCCCCTATAAGCCCTTTCTCCTTTCTCACAGTTGCAGGAAGATTCATGAAGACTACTCAGAGGCTAGGAATATCTGGGATTGAGGAGCAGTGGGGCTGTGAGTGTGGGGCTTTGAGGCAGACATACAGGACCCCATTCAGCAGAAGGGCACTCAGGTGCAGCATGCACCAGTTTATCACATTTTGAAGGGAAGGAATACACTTTATGATCCAGAGAGGACCCTTATTCTCACATAGGACCATTAATTCCAAAATGTCATAACTATACTATGACTGAGAATTTGTATAGCACATAGTCCGTTGCAGGGGGTTGGACTAATGTCCCTTCTGTTTTGGTCCCTTCCCACTGTACAAGTGCTGAGGTAGACTACAAAGAGGAGGCTGTATCAGGTCTGAGAATGAGGTAAAGGCACATTTAGATCTGCCATCTGATTTAATGCAAAGTAATTATAAGCTTCTCGGCATCCCTCATTGCATCCCATGTATATAGTCATGGTTGACATGTGTGGCACTGCTATTGATGAAGATATACTTTGAAAAAAGAGCTAATTAATTCCATCTTAATCTATCATAGCTGATGAATCTCTCTCTCTCTCTTGTTACATCCTGCCTGGTTAAACTGGAAGTGTTTAATGCATTGGTCAGAGAACAGCATAAGGATGTGGCTGAGAATATTGTCCAAGCTTTCTTAACAAGCAGATGTGCCCAATGTAGCCTAACATTTCCTCAGTTGCCATCCTCATCATGAAACTTGTGAGTCATGTCTTATTTGTGTAAACATACTGTAAGCAATCTCTGAGTGATGTGAGATTCCAGGGGTTCCAGGCACTTACCCAGGGTTCAATTACCACAGCAGAGACAGTGGTGTCTTTATGATGTATGGTTTATTCACAGAGATATACAACCTGGGCCTACAGTGGAGGGGTTCACAGCCTTAACACCCCAAGAGGACCTTGCTTCTCCCATAGCCACAGCTTTGTATTTGAGGAGAAATCAGCCCTCTGCCTTCCTAGCTTCTTGCCTTACTTTTAGCTTCTACCTTACATACTCTTTGTCATGGAAGGGAAGGTTCTTGAGAGAAGAATAAAAAATTGGGACTCCAGACAACCTGTTCATTAGGCATTCATCCTGATTCACTTGCACAAACCTTATGATAGACTTGTTGTTGTTGTTGTTGTTTACCCACCCTTTACCTTAAGGTCCTGGGGCAGGTTACAACAATCTAATAAACAATATTTATAAAATTTAAAAAACTCAAAATAAGAAAGAACACAGTCATTAAAGAAAATAGGATGGGTCCTAAAAAGACACATCTCAAAACCAGTGTCTGGTTTTATTGAGCATTTGTTCGGAATATTCATTCTGAATGCATCCTGATTTGCTTACATAGTTAGAGACCTTCCCATCGATCGATCATCCATTCCATACTTTTCAGTCTATTTCCCTGACACTATCCCAATTTCAAAAAGTTACTTCTTGTTTTTAAGTGGATTTGTTACATCAGGGCAAGAGAGAGCTTTAATCCACTTTAATTGGGCAAGCCAAAATTTCTGGCATGTGCTTGAATCCATCCCACAGAATACTGAGAGTCTGGAGGTGACCTAGATTGCACCAAGGTTAAAAAGGAAAGGAGGGTTTTTCCTCCTCCTTCCCATAATTCCAAACACAGTTTGGTCCTGATTTCCCTTCCTGCTTGGCAAGTAGGATGGCCAATGCTTGTATGTTGCTTTACTTAAAACAACAACAACAACAACAACACTGGTACCTGGACAGATCCTGGAACAGATCAAGAGCTGGCCCAAGAAAAGATCCTGGAATGTAGCCTGAGCAGGTTTTGGCAGGCTCTAGTTGCACCCAAGGCGTTGATTAAAAGCATTTGAATGCTACCTTGTAACCAAAGATACATCCCTGACCATTGGCTATGCTGGCTGTGACTGGCAGGAGCTTGGAGTCCTACATCTGTAGGGCCACAGATTCCCCCTTGCTATTCTACAATAAAATAAAGAGTGGCTTCTAGTGGATTCAGAGACAGTAGCCAGTACAAAATCTTAGTGTAAACCTGTGCATATCTAACCCGAAATAAGTCCAATAGAGTTCACTATACCTTACTCTCCCAGGTGAGTGTGTGTATTCCAGCTTTATTCTACTAGGTATGGAGCTTTAAGAATAAGGACGAAAGGATAAGGAAGAGTGGGGCAAAACGGGGGAGGAAACAGCCACCCTTTGCTTTTCTGCCAGCTGACTGGAAAGCAAAAGAATCCAGCCAGTCCAATTGTTGTTGTTTTTTTCTGGTTGGCAGCCATATTGGCAGGACTTGCCAGAAGCAACAGCCCAGGCTGCACTAATTAAAGAAGGATTTCTTTTTTGTGTTAGTGGGCCCTCCTCTCTCCTTCTGGATTTCTGGGTGGCCGAGTCTCTGGAGCCAATGGAGCAGCCCCAACAGATTATCTAACAAGGCCAATTCTGGGGAAATTCAGAAACACAGAGGGAACCTGGCAACTAGGAGTTGGGGGCATGTGGCTAATCTCATTGCAGATAAGGTCCAGCATGAATGTAATCACTTACCCACTGTCTGCTGGATAGAACATAGGAAGCTGCCTTTCATCAAATCAGATCAGTGGTATTTCTACACTGACTGACTGTAGCTATCCGAGATCTCTTTATGCGTGTTTTAGTTATGAGTGTCTCTCCAAGACCTACCTGGAGATGGCAAGGATTGAACTAAGAACCATTTGCATGCAAGGCACATGCTCTACTAGTGACCTGTTTCACCTTTGTCACAACTTCATTCAGGGCTGGCGATATGATTGGCCCTCCACATTCACTCTGCTGCAGTTAAACCATTTGGGTATAAATATATAACCACTCCACCCAATATGATTTTCCTTGGGCTCCTCACAGCCTCAGTAGCACACTATACTATTTACCCCTGCACATAGCTGAGTAGAGCACTATACCTCTTTTTTCACTTGTAGAGGGCTAAGGCACAGTCCTTATTCCTCCCTCTTCTATTATCATTTTATTTTTAATTCATTTCCTTCCATGGTAAAATGCAGTAAACGAGATAATGATGCTTTAGTGCAGGCTTCCTCAACCTTGGCCCTCCAGATGTTATTGGCCTACAACTCCCATGACCCCTAGCTAGCAGGACCAGTGGTCAGGGATGATGGGAATTGTAGTCTCAAAACATCTGGAGGGCCGAGGTTGAGGAAGCTTGCTTTAGTGTGTGAAAAGCAGAAGCATCTTCTGGACTATGAAGACAACTCTGGGAATATTGTGCTGCAAAAAGCCTTTACAACATTGGGGTTGGGGTTTTGTTTTGTTTTTTATTATTGGGTGCCTAATTACCTTAGTCACAGCATGGCAGGCCCCTGGCAACCTGAAGTGGCTCAGGGAGGCTGGAATTTATCAGGAAGACATTAGTGATATGGAAGCCGCCCAGAGTGGCTGGGGAGGCCCAGCCAGATGGGCGGGGTATAAATAATACATTATTATTATTATTATTATTATTATTATTATTATTATTATTATCAGGGCTTGTATACTCTCAAAATGTTTTTCTATGTTCTAGTAGTCATATTTGAATGCTTTCAAATACCTGCTTGCTTGCTTGCTTGTTAAATAGGCTTCTTTACTGAGTTTGTGAGACTAAACATGGGGAGTGTATGCCTTGTGATCCTTGGAGGAAAGATGGGATACAAATGTAATAAATAATCTCAGGAGAGAGGCTACATCAGTGCTCTGTCCTTCCTTTCTGCAGGGTGCTCTTTTTATCCACTCATAAATGATCCTCTAGTGGACGATTAACATCTTCCAGTTTCAAAGGAGGGTTGAGATATGGATAATTTTCATACCTGTCAACTGGGACATCCTGTTTTCCCCCACAAGAGCATGGCGGCCATTTTGGGCTCCTTGCTCTCGTGTGATATCAGGCCAAGATCTTGCCCTAAAAAAAAATGGGGTTTTGGGGTCCTCTCTCTCACTTGACTCACTTAAGTTCACTGATTTCCACTGGGTCCACTCTGAGTATGCCATAGCTGGATAGAACCTTGTGAGTTTACTTTTAACATGAATTTGCCTGCCTAAAGAAGACTGCGTGTAGAAATCACATTCACTTGGGACAGTATTTCGAGTTTCAAATGCTGGGTGGCCTGATATTTCATAGTCTGAGACATATCCACGCTTCCTCTCTGCTGATCTCTGGCTGGTTTTTGGAGCAGATCCTTTTTTGCGTTAGAGCATTGACATATTCTCAAATAATCCCATATTGTCTTGACAGTAAACTTTGCTGCCTTGTGCAATCTTCTCCTGTAATGCATCTTCACACAATGGCCCTAAACAGATGGTTGTGACGTACCTTCCCCACCCCCATTAAGACATAAATGGAGTGGAGATACTCAATTACTTGATCCTAGGTAGACTGTTGTGGGTCACAGATGAATGGCTCTTTCATTTTGTACTCGTACTTACACCACCCACCTTTTGTCTTTGAGAAAAACCACATTTATATGCCAGTATTGTACTCTTTTATTTTCAAAAGACAAAGTTCCATCTGAGTTTAATAGGATGTCTCATTACCACATCCTGATTCGTTGCTCATCATGCACTCTGAAAAAGAGCCTTTGTTCGCCTTTGCATCTTTGTGCATCCTTTATTTTTATTTATTTTTAAAGTTGCTAATGTGCATATCAAGAGGAGGCCAGCAGAGGGGGTGCACATCTTCATGTCCTCCTCTGCATACATGTTGCAATTAGTTTAATAAGACTAAGAGCCTTTAAAAAAAATAAAAAATTCTTAACTGCCTCTATTGCTTTTCCTTCTTTTCAGACGAATTAGGTTGCTATTTGTAAGGCTAGGGTAAGATCAGTGCCCTATTAAAGTACATGCCAAACCTTATGCTGGAGGCCAGCACTGCTGTCACTCATGCCGTTTTGTACATTCTCTTCTTTGCCTGTGGCAACTCAGACTAGTTTGGCAAATTGCACATTGCCAGAAAGAGAGGGAGAGGGAACGCAGTACCCCAAAAGAGGACACATACTCACAAAAGATTTGCAGATGCTAATATAATTGTATACAGTGGTACCTGGGTTCTCAAACTTAATCCGTTCTGGAAGTCTGTTCCAAAACCAAAGCATTCCAAAACCAAGGTGTGCTTTCCCATAGAAAGTACAGTGGTACCTCGGGTTACAGATGCTTCAGGTTACAGATGCTTCAGGTTACAAACCCCATTAACCCAGAAATAGTACTTCGGGTTAATAACTTTGCTTCAGGATGAGAACAGAAATTGTGTTGCAGTGGCGCTGCGGCAGCAGGAGGCCCCATTAGCTAAAGTGGCAGCTCAGGTTAAGAACAGTTTCAGGTTAAGAACGGACCTCCAGAACGAATTAGGTTCTTAACCCAAGGTATCACTGTAATGCAAAATGGATTAATCTGTTCCAGACCTTTAAAAACTCTCATGCTAGCTCTGTTCTAGCTCTAATCTGCCACAAGTTTCATAGTGTAGTGCCTATTTTCCATTTCTAGTTAGATGGGAGCAACATGGGTTTTCATTTTTATTAATTCTTGCTTTGTCCCGTTTGCTTTTTCGAAGAAGAAAAATGGAAGATAATAATACCAATATTGCCATTCTTGTGTGTTTATAATTTTATATTTACAGTGCCGGTTCTTGTGCTTGGGATTCTGCAGTTGTGGGACCCAGTTCTAAGAAAACATTTATTGCCTGATTGAAAGGAAGGAGTACCCAATTCAGAGGTGAGCTACCCCCACCCTATTAATGCAGGAAATCTTAGTCTTAGATTTTTTTTGTGTAGCCCTCAGATTACACTCTAATGTGTAGAAAACTCATGCTCAGTTCTTTGAGTACAAGGCAGCCAAAAAAGAACCCAAGAGTAGCTTAATTTATCATTAGGGACCAAATCATTCCAAGTCCAGAGAAATTTGAATAATAGGAAATGTGGTTCTTGATCATAAATAATCTAGGACCTAGAAAACTATGTTCTCCTGTACTGCATGTGCTCAATATCTCTAGAAACTGTATGTGAAACAAGGAAAGTTGTGTGTGTTTACCGGTAAGTGTCTGAGCCAGTAAAAAAGCACAGACATTGTAAAGACAAATGAGACTACCTCAGTTTTTCTATTTCTAGAAGTTTATAACTTCTTTTAATAAAAGCCGGTAGTATGTATGTATGTATGTATGTATGTATGTATGTATGTGTTTGTTTGTTGAATCTGCCATGTGATCAGCAAACATTATTACAGTGGTACCTCGGGTTACATACGCTTCAGGTTACATACGCTTCAGGTTACAGACTCCGCTAACCCAGAAATATTACCTCGGGTTAATAACTTTGCTTCAGGATGAGAACAGAAATCGTGCTCCAACGGCGCAGCGGCAGCAGGAGGCCCCATTAGCTAAAGTGGTGCTTCAGGTTAAGAACAGTTTCAGGTTAAGAACGGACCTCCGGAACGAATTTAGTACTTAACCCGAGGTACCACTGTACAGTATTATTTTTGGTTAAAAGATGTATACTCTTTTAGCATCTTCCATAGGAATGCAATTTTTTAAAGAATGTCAGCTAATTGAAGTGTACAGTATATCCCACCTGCCAGATTGGACTGACAAAAGCTTATTATAATATAAAATATCTACCCGTACAGTAATATCACCTAATTTGGGGTGGAACACAGCTGCTGCTTGACACTCCCATGTCAGTCAACAGCAGTTAATGGCAGCATGTGAAGGAAGAACTCATATGCTGAATGGATCTTTCAGCAGGCATTTCAAGAAGCATTAAGCAAGGAGAATTGCAGTGGTAAATTTTGGTTGGTTAATCAGTGTGGAGAGACCCCATCCTGCTGTTACAGAAGTGCCCCAAGACCTTTAACAGCCTGTGTTATCCTGCATCAGTGTTCATCTCATAGAAATATCAAAAGGCAATGTTGCTGGTCATATAAAACAAATCAGAAAATCTGTTGGGAAGATGGTGAGTGTTTTGAAAGGAATACTTATAGAATGTGACCCAGCCACGAAGCAGTTTCTGCTGTACTTAGATGAGTCAAATACCCTAAGGGAGATGTTCAGCATACAAGACTTTGTGTTAGCTGAGATGGTTTACTTCCTGCAGGAGAGAATGGGAGAGTTAATGAACCAGACATCTTTCCCTATTACACAAAAATAGAAAATGAGACTGAAATTGTCTGTGTCGAACTGCAATCAATAATGTCTAAAAAAAGAAAATCAAGTATTTTGAATCTGCCTTTCATAAACTTCTGATCCATCAAGACAAACAAAATCTAGCAGCTATCTATGGTGGCTCACTAGGATGCAGTTAACCCGTCTTTTTTCAGTTCCAGGAAAAACAGGAGTTATCAAAAGGTACAGTATTTTTATTTTATTTTACAGTGGTACCTCAGGTTAAGAACTTAATTTGTTCTGGAGGTCCGTTCTTAACCTGAAACTGTTCTTAACCTGAGGTACCACTTTAGTTATGGGGGCTCCCACCGCTGTGTGATTTCTGTTCTCATCTTGAAGTAAAGTTCTTAACCTGAGTACTATTTCTGAGTTAGCGGAGTCTGTAACCTGAAGCGTCTATAACCTGAAGCATCTGTAACCCGAGGTACCACTGTATCTGTTTAGTGATTTCTCTCCCACTCATGTAGTGCCAGTGGGCAGCTTACGAAAATTTTAAACCATGATGTAATAAAATCCAATAGCCCATCTTGTCCAACATCCTACTGTCATAGCAAGCAGCACCTGAGTTCAACAGTGCTCTCCCTTCTTGCAATTCCAAGTAGCTGGTATTTAGAGGCCTTCTGCCTCCAGCAGTAGAGGTAGAACATAGCATTGTGGCTAGAAGTCATTGATAGCCTTAGCTTCTATAAATTTGTTTAATCCTTTTTTATTTTATACCATAAAATTACAAAAGAAAATACATATACACAGTGGTACCTCGGGTTAAGTACTTAATTCGTTCTGGAGGTCCGTTCTTAACCTGAAACTGTTCTTAACCTGAAGCACCACTTTAGCTAATGGTGCCTCCCGCTGCTACCGCGCCACCGGAGCACGATTTCTGTTCTCATCCTGAAGCAAAGTTCTTAACCCGAGGTACTATTTCTGGGTTAGCGGAGTCTGTAACCTGAAGTGTATGTAACCTGAAGCGTATGTAACCTGAGGTACCACTGTATATTAAATTAGGGCTGCCGTATTTCAAAAAGTGAAAATCTGGGTTGCCATACTTCCGGATTTTCACGGACATTTCAGCAATTTTCACCCAGACTCTGTTTCCGAGGGCCGAATCCTGGCTATGTCTGGGAAATTCAAGACGCATGGCAGCCCTATGTTAAATACATCTAGGGAGAAATTCCACATCACGCTATTCTGATTGCTTCGTCGGTGCAAGCATTTCTGCTTGTCAGATGGAACAATCTTCCCCTGTCTTCCCCCATATGCTGCTCTGGAGGTTTTCCTGACCTCCCAGAGCTGATTTTGGGGGGTGGGCAGGAGGCACGTATGTGGAGGAGAGCGTGTGGATGCTCCATTGTGTTAGTGGGGATCATTGCGCTGGTTCCCACCGGCACAACTATTTAGTTGAATTTGGCTCATCAGATTGTATCCAATGCTAGTCCTACTCAGAAGAGACCATTGAAATTAATGTATATGACTGTTGTGATTTTCCTCTTAGTTCAATACTTAAAATGGATAATCTCTGCCCATTTCTTTATTGCTATTAATGTGTAAGGTTCCGGGACCTACTTTTTATGATTGTAAGTTGTTTTGTTTTAATATTGTGTTCTAATGCTATAACATGCCGTGGGACCTTAGGGTGAAGTGTGGATAATAAACAAACAATAACTTGGTTTCATTGGTTTTAAAGGAGTTTACCTTGAGTAAGACTAGCACCAAATACAACCCATAATCTAATCAGATAATATGAGATGTGTATAAATATACCACTCTCTATAATCATAGTTCTGATCTGTTCTTCATAGTTATTTATCGCTGCAGCATATCTGTTCAAATGTTCCACTTCCATTGTTCCTATCTGAATAAGCAAAGTAAACTGCAAACCATCCCCTGCATGATCTCAGTTTACTTTATTTCTTATCTTCTGTAATGTAACATGCATGTTACTTTCACACTGCTAATCATCACCCAAGTTATATTTTCCATTGACTTTCTTGACTGTCTGGCTTTCTGCTCTCCCTCCACCCTCAGAAAGTTGTGCAACCACAATAATAACAGCTGCCAATAAATTACAATACATATTAGTTCTACTTTCTGTTCAAATCCAAGCTCTTTAACATTAACTAATTCTACTTTTATTTCTATATAAGTCATCTCGCATCTTTTAAAAAATATGTTACCAGTACAAATGACTACTGCAGCATTGCAACACTAGGATTTTCCTCAATGCTCACAGTATCAATAAGCAAGCACCTTTAAAGTAGTTCTCACTCAGATTAATAATGCACTGGTGACAAATGCTTTCCAAATATATTTCCACATACTTCTTGGAAGATTTTTCTTGAGAGTCTGCATTACATTCAACAGTAATAATCTTACTGAAAAGAAAATTCCATGATTAATTTTAAATATTTTTCTATAACTTATCCCTACTGACTCTGCTGCTCTCTGTTTTAAAGACTGTTCCTCTTCTCAGTATTTGCTTGTTTGATTTCTGTAGTGTTATTTCAGTTCAGTACGTAAAATGGATAATCTCTGTTCATTTTTTATTTCTATTAATTTTCCAGAAGTAAATTAAATTAGTTTTGATTAATGCTGTAGTCTTCTCAAGTTATACAGCTCCCAGTGATCAACAAATGTACTTCCCATCTCCTCCAACTTATAAGATTCCCAGGGATATATTTTAGCTTCTCTTCCGATTTATTCCAATTAGGGCTGTGCCTTAGAGGTTCATAAACTGCTATCCGCTCCTTTATACTACACTATCCTGCTGCCAGGCAGGAGATTTTATTTATTCCAAACATGCAAATTTACTTTTACTATAACATTACTGTACAATTATATTTTCAGCTCTTTTTCTCTTGCCCAGGGTAAATAGTTCAGGGGCATTTTAATAGTCTGCTGTTCAAAAGATAATAGTGGTGTTAATTATCTTGTCTGATGCACTCTAGTAAGTCTAATAATTGAGCTGCATAGTAATATAACTATTAAGTTGCAGAAAAACTAATTGACTCTGCTTATTTTAAAATTGTTTTTCTCCCCTTGAATCATTTGCCATTTTCCATTTTACAAAAATCCATAACCTTTTGCCATTTTTTCACCTTACATTCCTGCATTATCATTCAAAAATGTGGAATAAAAGCAGAGGTCTGGAGATTATATGCATTTTCATTCAATAAATCTTTGCAAACCAATATATCTTCCTTCCTTCTGTGTTTCTAGACCTTCCTGAATGTTATTAATCATGGGATTATAATGCATCCCTCCCAATTTATCTCATTCAGAAGAGACACCCAGGTGTCTAATCAGTTGTGTTTTCCACTTGTCAGTAAACATTGTTTGTATCTCCTCTCAATGATATGGTGTGACAATTCCCAAAGGAAACACTCAGGGTGTGAAGTTCCACTGGTGCAACAGAATTTTTGTTTCCTTTCCTTCCACTGAGTGCCCCCCAAACTTTGCTCTGGAGGAGCCCCCACAACTGTCTGAAGGTGATTTTTTTAAGATGCATGAGCATGTGGGTGTAGCTGGGACAAGAGAAACAGCAGCAGATCTGTTATGCACATGGAAGTCCTGATGCACAAGCAGAGCTTCAGTGTTGAATACAGTCCAATGTTGGATACAGAGACATGAGCAAGTAGAAGGTTTTTGTGAAGAATGGAAACATAAAAATTAGCAAGAAAATATATTTTACACAACCATATTTAACTTATAGTGGTGGGAAAATACTGCACAGGGTCCGGAGTTTAAAACTGTAGCTTTATTTACTGTGGCAAATGCACGCATATATTATTTGTTGAAAACCTTATGATTGCCTTACCTGCTTCAGTGCTTTTCCCCCACCTATTTCATTCTGCTTTGTGAGGAACTGAGAAAGTATGGCAAGATCATGTAATGAGCCCTGGCTACATAAGCCTACTTAATTATCAAGTAATATTATGCAACTTCTGAACTGGTTTTTTTGTCCTTATCAGTACACAATTGTGTGGCTTGCCATAACAGCTCCAATGCTTGAAGATCTTGGCAGCCTGCTCATTCTCTTAGTCACATCTTCCTGCAAATAGTACTATTATTTGCCTGGGAAAAAACCATATGTTCTTGTAATACATGTTGTGATAAGTCTGCTATTCCCCTACTCCCAGATTATTCAGCTTGGCTTTAAAAACACCCTTCAAACCGTTCTTCACAAAGACAACATTAAGAACTTTTAAATGGTATCACAAGATGTAATCAAATGATGACCAGCTGGCTTTTGTGGAAGTAAGACTACTTATTTACTAGCTATTTTTTTCTAGATTGGATATAATTTATTCTTTGTTATCACAAAGATTTCAGGCACTGTGTCACTGCCAAACTACTATGTTCTAGGGTTTTCTATGTTACTGCTTAAGTCCTGTGATAGTTTTTCTTGAGTATATGCACTTGTAGCATTAGCCTGTCCTGTGTGAATCAGCAAAGATCTCTTGATGCACCTGAGATGATAAGTGGTCTGTGATGCAGTTTATGATGTGGTTGCTGATGCATTGCTTTGCCTAGGCTTCCCATTTTGTTTTTCCTAGTACAGCAGAAGCAAACCAATACATTCAGGGCTATCAGTGGCTACTAGACATGATTGGTTTGTTCTGCCTTCACTGTCAGAGGCAGTATGCCTCTGAATACCCATTGCTCGGAACCACAAGCGAGGAGTGTGCTGTTGCACTCAGGTTTTGCTTTCAGGCTTCCCAGAGACATCTGGTTTGTCCCTGTAAGAACAAGATATTGGGCTAGATGAGCCTTTGGGTTAATTAGGTCCGGCCCTACTATTAGACAGACTGCCAGCTGATTTTGGTTGTCATGGAAAGGCACCAAATTGTAATGTATTTGTTTGTTGTATTTTAAAACAAAATTCCATAGAAGGAAAGGTGTGCTTTCTGTCTCAGGTGCCAAAATAACTTGAATAGCCTTGTGTACTGTGCACAATTTTAAATTAAAAGCCTATACCAGTTATTCCCCCCCAACCCAGGATGGGAAATTAGTTAAACATGGACTATAATAAAAATATTTCCAAATGTTCTTTTACTAACTGGTATAGGCTTTTAATTTAAAATTATATTTTGCATTTTTATGGTTATGTTCTTTGGTTAATTAATGTGTTGTACTGAGAAATATTAACCGCTGATCATTTAGAACTTTGAAATGGTATTTTTAAAAATAGTAGTGTTGTGTTTTGATGATATATATAGTAAGCTGCTTTACAAGAACAATGTGCCCTAAAAATGCAGACTGGAAATCCATTTAATAAATCTGTTTCCAGTTGTTTGTGGTGAATTAGCACTAAAGGCCCCTGAAGTTGAAAGGACCCAAGACAGAACCAAGGATATATGGCTCTAACATTCAAACTGGAGTTGTGCAGGAGAACTTGTTTTGGAATGGACCAACCCCGTAGTTGGCAGGGGTGGGAGGGCTTGAATTGTTAGGTATCTATAGAGATCTGTCTGAAGCAAGCCAAAAGAACAAGAGATTATCAGTGCACATTCTTGTGTTTCTTCCTAGAACATAGAAAATGGAGCATTTCATTTCTGATGGGCCAGCCTATCTTTATAACCTTAAAATACTGCCAAGGTTGTATAACTTGCATTGTAGAAAAGCTGGAAAACATTACAGAGGCAACACTGCTGAGGAATAAAAGAAAACATCATAGGTTATTGCCGTCCCAGTCCAGATCTAGAAATCGTCTGTTGCCTGTCTTGAACTCTTCGTAGTCTCCCTTATCTGTGGAAATACTTTGGACATCTTTTTATCTGCGCCAGATGGTCTCATAATAGTTTCCTATCATCATTCCTTTGCTCTTTTTTATTTCAATCCAAACAATTTCTTCTCTGCTTGCCAAACTATATATTGTATGACATTCTTTCTTCAGACACACTGTGTCTCAGTCTTGGCATGCTTCCACCCGCCCTGTTGTGTCTTTCGCTTCTATAAACTTTCTGTTTCAGAATTGTGTTATCCCATCTGTTTTTACTTCAGTTCTGTTCTCTGTTAATCCTATTACATAATATATTGATTAGTCACAAAACAGAAAAAGATGAATTCCATGGATTCCAGTAGAAAAGAATATGAGATGATCTGGACTATATTTTCTGTCCTTTTCCCCATAAAATTCTAAATAATTAATTAGTTTGCAGCTTAGGGTCTTTATATCCCAGGCCTTTATATCCCAAACTGCCATGCTTTTCACAGCCACCTCATTTCATCCTGGGGATCCAGGATCACTAACTAAAGTTTATGCCTGAGCAGATATTTTAACTTGAGTCTCTCTGGTCCTATCCCAACAAATCAACCACTACAGTATGCAGACTTTCACCAGGTAGACACACATATTTTGTTTTAATTAATTTTGTCTTATAATGTTGTCTTATTCAGTGCTATTTTTTAAGAAAAAGAGTTGCTAGAACTCACCACAAAAACCTCCCTTGGTGTCTTAGAATGGCAATGGTGAGTTCTGGCTGATGAAAACCCTGGTCTTATTATAATTTTGTCTTTATTGTATTAATTAAAATTAGGCATATAATCTGCTTTGTAGCTCTGTATTACATGTGTGTTGAATCCAAAAACTGTGTTTTAAAACAACAGTATGGTTCACTTTGTTACTTAGAAACAAATAATTTAGTTTCCTTTAGTCTTACTGTGTGAATGATTAGTTGTTATCATTTAGTATTTATTTATTTAAAATAAAATATTTTAAAATAAAATATTTAGTTCTTAGAAATATTTTTTATTAGTTTTTAATATGAAACACTTTTACTTTATAACATATGCTGGACAATTTATTCATGCCACATCAAAAATATTGTCTCACTTCTCCTTTGTTTTTATTATTAAGTTTACTCTTCTTTACACAACTGAATTGTGGTCATCATTGCTGGTGGGATCTAGTGCAGCTTTTTAGAATGCTATGACTGCCCACTTCTGACCAAACTTTGGTATTCATTCACCAGCTAACCCACTCGAAGCCTTCTCCTCCTGGAGGAAGTTGCTAAGCAAGTCATTGTTATTGCTGCTAATGCCTTTCTGAACTATGTGGTAGTCTGGCACAGTGGCGTAGCGTGGGGGGGTGCAGGGGGGGCCGGCCGCACCGGGCGCAACATCTGGGGGTTAGGGTTAGGGGGCGCAAATCCATGGGTTAGGGGGCGCAAATTACTTGCCTTGCCCCGGGTGCTGACAACCCACGCTACGCCACTGGTCTGGCACAGCACCAAGACTAACACTGTAGCTTTGGCTAATATTTACTGTTATCTAGAGAAGAACGTGGGAATTTGTGTGTGCCTTTCTTGGTCTTAGTGACACAAATCTGCAGTGCCTCTGTTCTGTATCCAGTACCTTTATTCTGTACACCTGATGTGTGCAAGCTGCTGGGACTTTCTCCTGCCTGTGCTGATGGTACCAATAGACAATGTGGGGATTTGGAGAAAGTGTGTACTAGTAGGCATATAATACTAATTTTGTTTTGCTTGTTATTTGGTGTTGTTGATTTTTTAGGGTGACTTTTTGGTTGCATCCAAGTTGGAATGGGTATAAAAAGACACGTGACATCTTTTAAATGATGTGGGGCTTAGAAAATATATAAACAATTTTATATCCCATGAATTTCAGAAAATGAGTTACGCTAAACAAGTTTAAATCTCTCCCAGTTGAAATCAGTAGGACTTAAGGGAGTTTAACTGTGTGACTTTGATAATATCTTTCAGTACACTCAAAGGTAACTCTGTGTCCTTGCTGCACAATACATCAACCAAAAACATAGCACAGGCAATACATAGGCAACTTCACACAGCATCTAAAAGCTAATTGTAATTCATACTCAGTATGTGCCCAGAGATTTTCTTTCAAGCCTTCTTTCTTTCCCACATTATTCTCTTCCCCTTGTTTGTAGCAAAAAGAGAGGTATGGCTGCACATCTCAATCGAATTCAGTTTATAACAATACTCTCAAGGAACAGCCTGATTTCTTAAAATGGTCAAAGTCCTGTAATTCTAACTGTTGTTTATTGGACTATTGCGGCTCTCTAAGAACACAAACACATAAGGAGATCCCCGCTACATCAGGTCAAGGTTCCATCTAGTCTAGCACTCTCTTCTCACAGTTGGCCAACCAGATGCTCATAGGAAGCCTGCAAGCCAGACCCAAGTTCAGACAGCACTCTCCTCACCTGGGATTCTTAGCAATTGGTATTCGGAAGCATACTGCCTCCGACAGTGGAAGCAAAACATAGCCATCAAGGCTGGTAGCTGTTCCTTTTGTCCTCTATGGTTACACTCAAAAACCATCTCACATTTACGGTATAGTAGATATTGCTGATGAACAGCTTATTATTAACATTTCTATACCACCTTCACCCAAGAATCACAGGGCAGTTTACAGTATAAAAACACAACAATACATTCCATAGTAATAAACAAAAACAGTACCCCCTCCCCATATTTGGCATAGAAGCTGCTCCCATTAACAGAGAAGTATTCACAAAGAGGGCATGAAAAGGGCGTTAGAGAGTGGCACAACGTATAGGTGTTTCTGTGTTGACGCCAGCAGCCTTGAAGCCAAGATGGGGGATTTTGAGATCCTGGCAATAAAAAAAACCTCCCACACATTTTTATGTCCTTGTGTTCATTTCCCAGCTTTGCGTGATCACTGAACTCAGAGTAGCATACCTGTGGTTCCTATGAGGTCACCTCTCCAAGCACTGACCAGTAGACCTGTTGAGTTCAATTAGCTGGTGGCTTCATGTGCCTTCAGCCCACACCCTCGATAACCATAGACATTATGGGCATACATACCTGGTAACATTCCTCAGATGAAAGTAGGGACATTTCTCACTCCTCCAACTCCTCCTCGACCCCCATATTTTTGTGTTCCCTCCTTCGGCAGAGCATTTCCTATCAGAAGAAGTACAAGTGCCGGTGCCACTATCACCAGCGAGGCACAGCACACATGCCCTCCACCGTCTTGAGGAAACACCTTAATCTCAATTTTATTTTATTTTATTCTTTGGTAGATATACAAAAAGAAAAACACACGCCAATACAGTGGTACCTCGGGTTAAGAACTTAATTTGTTCTGGAGGTCTGTTCTTAACCTGAAACTGTTCTTAACCTGAGGTACCACTTTAGCTAATGGGGTCTCCCGCTGCCACTGCACGATTTCTGTTCTCATCCTGAGGTAAAGTTCTTAATCCGAGGTACTATTTCTGGGTTAGTGGAGTCTGTAACCTGAAGCATCTGTAACCCGAGGTACCACTGTAAATGAATCTTAGAAAGGGGCAAGATTAGACACGGACACAGAAAGTGTTTTTAATATTAAAAAAAAGAGATTCCTCCTTTCTTTCTGCCTCTCAGAACTGGCATCTCACTTGGGGCTGGGCCTTGGCGGCCGCGGCCGCAACTTTACCTCCTCCTTTCCCGCTCTCCAGCAGCTTCTATGAGCTGTCCAAGGGAGGAGGCTGGCAGCGGGTGTCATGGAGAGACAACAGGATGCTGCCTCACAGCCACTGCTACCGCCATCGTTGCCGTTTAGGACAAGTGCTGGCTCATTCTCCTCCCTGAGCTTGGCAGCAGTGGCACTGGCGGGGGAAACAGGGACATTCCGGGATCTAATCAGAAGCCAGGATGGCTTTTGTAATTCCGGGACTGTCCCTGGAAAATAAGGACACTTGGAGGGTATGTGGCATATCAGAAACCGAATGGAGCAAATTAAACTCTTTTTTAAGCAAAACATGTTTGGGGATTAGGGAAGTGAGCCAATTCGCAACAGGCACAGCCAAAGTCTGCTTGTAACTTGCAAAAAAGAAAAGAAAAAGAAAAGAAAATCTCTCCAAACCTGAACTGTATTAATGCTTTCCATTATTAAACTCCAGGGGTGGGGGTGGTTTCGCAAGTTCAAAGTAGAAGCTGGCTGTGCCTGATGTTATTTGGTCTGTATCACCAAAAATACCCTCCTCTGATTAGGGAATCAGGGCAGATTTGAAGAATGGTTGGACATGTATCACTGGAAAACATTAAATCCAGCCCCTGCATTCTATATGCTGTAACCGTCTTCACCCTTGTGTTACCTGATGCATACTGAATCTAAGTATATATTCACAGTGCAATCCTATATATTTCTGTTCAAAATAAATCCCATTTAGCTCAGTGGTTCTTATTCCTGGATAAATGGGAGGAAGATTGCAGCCTTAAAAGACCCACCTTGCAGCTTACATGGTTCATTCCTTGTCTTTCATTGCAGCTGTGAATGAGGATGACATCTGCAAACTGTGCCTCTGTGCCTATCTAAATATATAGATGTGTCTATATATGGCATCTGAAAGCTGTGCTTTGCATTCACTTTTAATGGGGACGGCCAGGTATGTTTAAGGAGGAGATAATTAGTTCATGTTCTCATTAGCTAGCAAAACTAAAAATCTGTGATAAAAATCTGAACTGGAGAGCGAGTGATAAGTATTCTAATCCTATTTGTGGGAGAAGGGAAAGAAAACCAGCTGGGAATTGATCTATCCACATTTGCAACTCTTTGTTGTTTTAATTAAGTCTAAAAGAGCCCATATTATGCAATTTAGAAGTCTGTTGAAATACATATATAATTGTAATTTTAATTCTATGGTAATAATCAGTGAATTGCCATTTTAATTATCTGGCAACAATCAACTGAACTGCTAATTGAAAGAATTAACCAAGAAATAACCAAAGGGAGTTGGGGGGGATAGGGGATGCCATATGCAACTGTGTTCATTGTTAATGAAATATCACTGTACCTTTAATGCAGATATAAGATATCCCCTATTTTTAGAAGAAGTATGTTCTAAGCAGGGTCTGGTCTGGATCTCATGGAATGGCAATTCTATCTTGAAGAGAAGGAATAAGGTTTCAATTTTTCCTGGCACAAAACTGCTTACTGCTCAATCCTGAGTTACACCTGCTGGCTGAGGATAGGATCACTCCTAAATCCCCCTGTACCATAGAGGCAGAATATATACTGGCCCTGTGAATCTATGTTGGCATAGTGACATGTTTGTGCTGGTGAAGGCACAGCATTATGCCAAAAAGAAAAGAAAAGGTGGTGTAAGTGAAAACATTCTTATTAAATTAATGGAGAACCCCAAGGTGACTCTGAGCTCTATCCAAACAGAGGATAGGATTCCAGCTAACTCTTCACAACTATGGCTTAATAAGGAAACACAGATCTCACAAATCTATGCTTGTGCCTACAGGAACTTAGAATGCACTTCAGGAGACTTTGGTAAAGGGGAGCTTAGCAGGGAGGGAATGTATCAAACAAAGGTGTAGGGGTACTTAGTAGAGAGGGAATGTGTTAAACAGCTAAAAGGCTCCTGGTATCAGACAATTCAATCTAAGTTTATCAATTAGTTGGTTGTTAGTAAGGAGTGGCATTCAGGCGAATGTAAGGTAGACTTCCGCATGTTTACTCAGAATGCAGATAAGATGGAGATAGCCCATGCAAAGTGCAAATCCCCTCTCTCTTGCTCTTTGACCCTCCCCTCCCCTCTGCCACAGCAAAAACTATTTCCTCCCCCACCTTTCACTGGATGGAACAGGCTCCTGCACACCCCCGTCTCTCACCCTGTGACCCATCCGCCACAACACCCCTGTCCACGCAAACCCAAGACTCCACTGTAACAGACCCGTGCAGTGCAGACGACCTCTCTTGCTCTCCTAGACCCACTCTCTGCCTGCAGAAAAAATGTGCTCTCTCAAACTCCCGCTCAGGTTCTTGCTCTCCTCCTCCCACTGGACCCACCCACTGCCTGCAGTTTGGAGGAGGAGGAGCACAAAAATGGGAAGGTGTCCCATTTGAAGTCCAAATGGAACAAGGGGCACTTTTGTCCCAAAAAGGGATGATCCCAATTTTCTAGGGATGGGTGGCAACCCTAAGTTCCATATACTTAGAAATTATGTAACATTGTGGTTTGCAATAGAAATAAATTATAGCAAAACATTTCTTTGTTGAAGGAATGTTCTCAAATGAACAGCTACAGGCAAGTGTCCTCTCATCACCATGCCCATCCCTATGTTATAAGCGTTGGCCCAAATCCAGATGAACTTTGTTGTGATTATAGTCTCATAGAACCCAGGGGTGGGGTGGGGTGGGGGAGTTGAGGATGGCTTTCAGTGAACTCTCATAACCAACTTGAAAGCTGAAATGAGTCAGAAATATAAACTTAAAGGTTGGTAATATGAAACAAAATTAAGAACTGTGGTCCTGCTGAACTAACTTTCAGGAGGGTTGCACAAAACAATCACAGAGAGTTTCTTAAGGTCAATGAAAAAAAGCAACACAATAATTATGATGAGTAAATAATACTATTTACTCAATGTGTTACATTCAGAAAGAGCTACTGGGAACCTGTTTTATTTATTTATTTTATTGCTGGGCAATGGCTGCCAAACTTGGTTATAAAAACACTAGCTTGGGGTGTAGGGTGGGGTAATTTATTACTGCCAGCATTTACTCCAGTGAGTAGATACTGTACATCTGAAGGGTTAAAGAGGCTGCTCCACGTTATTGCAAATTATTTTCTGACATCCCAGGAGAGTATTTTACCACTTGGATGTCTAAGAGGTGTGTCCCCCCCCCCCCAACCGAGGTTTTGGCCTATCACATTCTCTCTCTTTCAAGTTGCACATCCCAAGACAGAAGCTGTGACTGTTTGTTGCTAAATCAGTTAGGCTTTTACATGCGCGCCTGTATTTTTTTCCCTGGTGCTTTGTAAATGTTTTCTCAAGAGTAGGCAGTGGCGTAGCGTGGGTTGTCAGCACCCGGGGCAAGGCAAGTAATTTGCACCCCCTAACCCGTGGATTTGCGCCCCCTAACCCGTGGATTTGCGCCCCCTAACCCTAACCCCCAGATGTTGCGCCCGGTGCGGCCGGCCCCCCCTGCACCCCCCACGCTACGCCACTGAGAGTAGGCCACCTCTTGTGAAAATGTGTGAAGCATTTGAAAATGTTCACCTTTCAAAAATGAAATATGCTTACAGAATATTAAACATCCCAGTTTCCAGGTTTGATGTAAAGGGCAGTTATTTTTTATGGAAGAAAGAACAGTGATAGTTTTAAACAAAGCTAAATTTATTATGCTGTTAGGGAAAAGTTCCTAGAAGGAAGTCTGGCACAAAGGGTGCTGCGAAAGATTTAATAACAATGGGGTGCAAGGGCGTAGCCGGCGGGGGGGGGGGCAGGGGGATCCACAAATATTATTAAAAAGCATTGAAAGTCCTCAATAAACTGAGGTTCTGCCCTCCCCACCAGCAGCAGCCCGCCTCCGTGATTTCCTAAAAATGATGGGGTGATCCTTTAAAGATGAACTTATTTATTTTTGGCATAAGCTTTGTTTGGTGCAAAGGATCCAAAATGATACCCTACGTTCGCTAGTAAACAAAGGTGGTTCTCCCTCCCCACTTTTCAATAGTTTCTGAACAGTGGGCTGTGATATGTTCTGCAGATTCTCGCAGCCCAACAGGTGAACGCTTCGACTCTGGAAAAGCTTTGAGAGGACCCGGCTTTCCACAAGCTGCACTGGCGATGATGTGGATTGGATGTGTTTGCTGGAAAGTTTCTGAATGTCTTGGAGGGCGGGGAGCAGTCAGCGGGGAGCGCGCGAGGCTTTCCCGGACTCTCGATTCCAATCCACACGTTGTGCACAAGAGCCTGCGCGCAGCTTGGTGGCACCAGACACCTCCCTTTCCCCCTCGGTGACTCCAATCCCGGCCCTGCCGCTCCTGCTCCTCTCTCTGTTCCGCAGTTTGCCGCTCTCCTCAGCCGCCGCTGTTTTCAGTCGGCAGCCGAGGCAGAGCTCCCAGTGTCCCCGGAGCTGGAGCGCAGGCGAGCCAAGCCACTGGCTGCCCGTCTCGGGGAAGAATCGGACGCGCGGCTCTGCTCGGCCGACCCATTCCGGCTGCAAAGAGGTCCGCGGAGGGCTCGTGCGCCCGGCGGCCCCTGCATGGAGGCGTCGGCCGCTGCTCCCCGGAGCCCCGAGGCGTAGCGCCCTCCTCCTCCGCCGCCGCCTGCAATCCCACGCCGAAGTTTGGGAGGCGCTCGGGAAAGTTTGAGCGCCGCGCTTTACGCACGGCGGTGGCCACCGTCCCCAGCAGGGCGCTCCAGAAGTCGCCCCCCGCATCATGGCGAGCAGGCCGGCAGAGCTGGAAGAGGCCGCCCGGCCGGCTCGCCGCTCCTCCGGCGGCTCGGCTCCCCCCTTGCGAAGGGGCAGCGTTGGCCAGCGGCCCCTCTGGGTTGTCTACATGGCACTTTTCTGGAGGCTTAGCGCCGCCGATTCGGAGTTTTCCATTTTGGACGAGGCGCAAGTTTTAGCCACTCAGATGAGGAAACTGGCCACGGAGGAGCTGGGGGTTGTCACCATGCAGGTAAGCTTCCCTTCTCCCCGGCGCTCTTTCCCATTCTTCCCCCTGAATTCTTCCCCTCCTCCTTTCTCTCTCAGCTCGCTTCCTTCTTCCTGGTTTTCTTTCTTCCCTTTCCCTTCATCCTTTCCTTCCTGTTTTTCTCCCACTTTTCTTTTTTCTCCCATTCCAACCCCCCCCCCCGCTCTCTTTTCAAATCCTGTCTTCTACCTTTTCTCCCTTCTCCTCTCTCTCTCTCTCTCTCTCTCTCTCCCCCCCCCCCCCGCGCACCAGTGGGCTGCTGCTTGTTTATCTCCTCTGCCTTTTTGTTGCTTAAAATTTTGCTTGGAAGTGGCACCCCTCCCCTCAACTTGCAGGGAACTGGAGTTTTTACCCGCTTAGTGGCGTCCCTCGCTAGATCTCCGATGTTGGAGCACCACGCTGGCTCTCACCGTTGTTGTTGGGGCGGGGGGCGGGTTAGGCAGAAAGAGCCTGTGTTTTCTCACCGTTTGCAGACTTTTGATCAGAGCAAGCTGCTGAATCCTTTCATATAAGAGCATCGATGAATGTTGAAACATGATCTCCTGGTTTCAGGCTGTTGCCCCCCTGGGCAGAGATACTTGAAGGAGGAGGCTTGGAACTGGGTTTTCTGCATATTGTGTGTGTGTGTGTGTGTGTGTGTGTGTGTGTGTTGCTCCAAAGACCTGCTTCATTTTTGAGGTAGCTATGGAAATCCTTATCTTTGACAAATCCAATTTTGGCAGATTTGAGAAGCTTGAATGCTTCCAGCCACTTAACGCTAGGGTCGTAATTAGTAGCTAAAGCCAGACTACTTGGAAGCAAGTAAAATGAGATTTGATTGTTGACTAGCACTGCTTTCTCCTGGATCTTTTTGTGTGTGGTGGCAGAGTTCTCTTTAAAAAGAAAATGCATTAGCAGGACGATGATCCTATGCATGTTTTCTTGGAATTAAGTTTCATTGAGTTCAGGGGGCCATATTCCCAAGTAAATTAGGATAAGAGTGTATCCTAAAGCTATCATCAACATTTTCTCTTAAAGTTGCCAAACTGCTCAATAATTTTGCTGGGTAGAGGAAGAGAGCTCCTCCGCTGAAATATTTTTATTTAACATTTTAGAATTTCCTCCCCACCCCCAATTTTCAACCCAACAGCTAGGTAGGAGAAAAATACTAGAAATATATCAGAAATATAAATGGAAATGCTGAGAGGATTGGTGTAGTTTTCTCTTTTTTTGCGAAAAACAAAACACAAAAAGCAGTTTAACAAATTTTTAGTATTTTAACTCCTGAAACGCATTTCCTGGCACTGGGTAATTTGCCCCAGTTCAGAAAGAGCGAGATGATTAGCAATTATAGTCTATCTCTGCCTTTGTGGTTGCATATTAATGACAGTTTGACTATTGTGCTTTCTGTAAAGGAGACTAATAGCTGTGTTACAGCAACCAACTGCAGCCTCCCCTGACAAAAGGTGAAATTGGATCCCCAAACACACTGCAAATGCGAGGTAGGGTCAGTGGCAAAGGCAGTTTTAAAGCCTCCCAGATTGAAAAGGAGACGCTTCATGGAAGCAGCAGGGGTCTGTGCCCAAATGGCCCTTTATCTTCTTCAAACTGGCTCCTTTCTACTATCTTTTGAAATATTATTGTTTCGGCTCCCTCCTAGGGCTCTTGGGCTTTTGTCAGAGTTTCTTTCCCCCTCGTTTATTGTAAGAAACAGCACATTAAAAATGACTATGCTTAACAAGGTAGATAGTAGTAAATTATTGATATACTGAACTATGGAGAATTTAGAAGTCACTTCCCTTCTCCCACAAGAGCCGATGGCACATTTCTCTCCCTGTGTGTAATCTGTAGACTCTGGGAATACTGTTAAAGGAAAATGCTACTATACCGTTAAAAGAGATGCTCTCATTTTACGAACTTCCCCCTTACTGGTACATACCTATGTATAATTATGTTTGTGTAAAGTGGTCTTTTCTTTCTTTCTTTTTTACATCAGGGCATGTAAAAAAATGCATTTGCATGCATTATTTGTCATGTTAATTCTTTAGCTTGTTGGGCGATTAAGTATCTGTCACTAAGAATTGTGGCTTTTAAAGGTTTATTGGCTTCCAGAAGAAATGTTTGATGCCCATACTAAATATATTGTCTTACTGTTAACTGGGACGGGTGAAGCTAGATGCCATCAAGACAGTAAAGCCAGAGATTGGTAAAAAAGAGAGTGGTAAAAAAAAAAAAAGTTCGTTGTTTTTCATTTGTTTCAAGCTTGCCATGGTTTCTGCAGAGACTTTACTGCAGAAGGAAGTTAGTGTAAAAATACTTAATTCAGAAGGTGGTGATTTTGTTGACTTTTATGTATAATTTAGCTGTAGATACTGAAGCGTGTTTGTTGTCTCAAATATCTGCAGTCGTAAATCTGGTATAATACAGGAGATCTCCCTATGGTCCTGTTGACATCATCAGGTGTCCATAGTAATTGGGAATGTGTCAAAAAAGAAACTAGAGGAACAGTGAAGGACCTTTACATATCCTAATTGTTGTGAGTGGGTATCTAGCAGTGGAGACAGCAGGAAGGAGGCCTAAAAAATCAGAGACCAACTAAAGGAGATATGGGGAATGACAAGGACAAAGCCCAGAGAAGAGAGAATAAATCAGGGCGAGACTGCAAGTTGTGATTGTAAGGAGGTAGAATTTGATTTCAAATGCCTTAAATGATTGATCAGAAGAACTGAAGGAGAGTGAAATGTTCTCCCTGACAATTAAGTTAAGGAGAGAGAAGGGGTTGGAGAAGTTGAATAGGTGATTCTGGGCTTTGAATAGTTCACATCATTATGTTTGGAGTAACAGGACTGTATAAGGAGGTGACACCAACCAGAACAATGTGAAAATAAGAAAGCGGGTAGCCACTCCCAGGCTTGTGAAACCCAATGATGAGAGAATGGAAGGGGCTATCTGTATTTGAAAGGCAAAACAGTATTTCTGTTGCCTGTGAGTGGGGTGGCAGTGAGATGACGTATCAAAAATGTTTGTCAGAGATTGACTTGAGTATATTTGAATCTATGGGAATTAGTTAAGATTGCCCATGAAGGCTGTGTGAAGAAGCAACCAGCCTCAGTCCCTCATCGCCTACAGAAATGGTCCCCACAAAGGGAGAAGGGATGAAGGAAACCTCTAAATCTTGAAGAAGCTGCAGGAAAGGTGAGAAGGGTAACCAAGGGTTACCAATGTGACAATCGGCCTCAGAAGACCCTGTAGTGGGTGGTTGTGTGCAGTAGAGAGCATGATAAGATTCAGAACTTTTGTTAGGCGTTTCTGAATTTCCTACAGCATTCTTTTGCTCCTGTTCCTGGATTTTCGTTTACTGCTGATATGTTTCCGTCTTCTGTGTTTTATTCTTACAGTTCTAATATCCCTTAATGTGCAATGCTTGAAGTTCTTATATAAATGTAACAAATTCATCCCAAAGCATGTTTGATATGGAGACATGCACCTATGTATAGTTGTGGGGGAAAACACACATCTGTTGCGCAGTGAGTGAGGTTAGTAGCAGGAATGCATTGATCTAAACATCAGGATTGTTTTTCATTTTGTATGGCACACAGAATTACTTGTAACTGAAATGTGGATTTAGGGCTTTTAATATAGATAGATGTGTTGATTTGCATTTAGTATAACCTGAAGCGTATGTATCCCGAGGTACCACTGTACTGCTAATGGAATGGCATGGATTTCATTTTACAAAGAATGTGTTTCGTCTTTGATCAAAAAAGTTAAACAACCAACAAATGTGTGGTCTGAATTTGCATGGTTACAAATATTACACAAAATGTCTTTTTCACCATTTGGTCTTATTCTGGTACTCGCTGGAATAAATAATCTAGAATATATAGACGTTTAATCAGTAGTGTTTTTTTTTTTAGTATTTTACTGAAAGCTAGTTATACTTTCCTTAACCTAGTCTCTAAAAGTTGTGTTGTGGTTTATAAATGAGAAATGCTATGACTCAGAAAAAGGTAATACATTATACCTAGGGTCACATCCAGTGTTAGTCATACTCAGAGTAGACCTGTTGAAATTCATGAGATTTTTCAATTCATTTCAATGGGTATACTCTGAATAAAAAATATGTGTAAGGTAACATCCTAAGGCTTCAATGGTATACCTGGTATATAGAAATTTGGCCACAATTGTAAGGTATCTTAGTATCTTGCTATACTTTTTGTCAGGCTGTACTGGTAGGCTGGTTCTGAACTGTTTGCCTGTGTCTGGGAAATTGGAATAAATATGAAGTGACTAGCAATATCATTATTGGTGGATTAGTTTCCTGATAGACCCGTGAAATAACCTTACCAGAATTGGAATGAAACCTTAAGTACTTTTAGCTTGAAGTGAAACCATTGAGCTCAGTGAAACTGCCTTCTGAGTAAATACGCATAGGATAAGACTGTTAGCCATTCCTATTTGTGAATTCTTTGAAGAAGGAGAAGCTAGTTCATGCATGTGTACAGTATACGTCACTTGAACACTAAATACTTATTTTACATACAAGAGACTCGGTCAAAAAGTGTGAATTGTCATTATTATTTATTAAATTTCTATACCAAAGATCACAGGGCAGTTCACAATATAAAATGGTCTCCTCTGAATAAGAACTGTGTTTGAATTTGGTATTGGAGGATATAAAAGTACTGTTGATGATTAATCGCTAATAGAGTAATGTGCATGTATGTGACCCTGTCGTAAGATGCAAACTAGGTGTTACATGGGAGATGCTTTTATAAAATGAAAAGCACATTGTTATGAAATTCAGGCGTGGGAGGCTTCCAGCTTGATAGAAAACTGTGTTAGGAAGGCCTTCTCTTTATGTTATATTAATTGTTCTGCTTAAAATCCACACACCCCCAATTGGATGGATGGGAAAGTAACTGTTTTCCTCCATTATTGAGTGGAAAAGAAACAAAGGAGACCATTCCTAAATCACAGTGGAAATCTTGGGGTTGGGGAGGGGGGAATTAGGAGACAATTACATGCATTCTCTATGCATTATCCAAGTTGTTCCTAAGATAATTCTGTTCATTCCCCATCATGTATCCACTGTACCTTAGTATTTGGAGATATGTGTCTTTGTCCTTCAACCATAACAAGTATAAGTTACAAAATGTCAAAATATTTATCATGTTAGTGTATTATAATTAGTACTGTGCTGAAATCTGCCCTCCCAATTTTACAAAAAAAGTTTGTGAAATAGGTTTTAAAATTTTCTTATTCTTAGGACACATTATAATTTATGTAGGTTTTGAGTTTTCCTTGTTATTGGGAAGTGGCCAAAGACAGTTGTGTTTGGTTTTCCTTTCAATAAACAAATCTGTAGGCTGCCTGCACTTCCTGATCTGAAAAAGCCCATGGGGGGAGACATCTCTGGATATCTCCCTCTGGACTTTAATTGACGTGTGGGCACCTGGGAAAGCTGCAGAGGGGAAATTCTGTATTCAGCCCACAGTGCTGTTGTACTTTGGCCACTAAACACCATATAATTAAAATAGGAAAAGTAAGTGTATCATCATCACCCCAGCTCTTGATAGGTTTCTAGTGTGGCATACCCCTGATCTGAGAGGGGAAGGTCAAAGAGGTTTCTTGGCTCTGCATAGCACGAAACATCCTCATGTTTTGTATTTAATGAAGCAAAAACAGGCTTAAAATATGCAGGGGTCAGTGGATCACTTCAAAATTGGGAGTGCTTAGTAATTGGATGAGGCATTGTGCTAGCTGAAGGTTTAGCATATGAAAAGCTGCTGTTTTGTCGAGTAGAAAAATTCCCAAGATTGTTTTAACACAGAACTGCTTATATAAAAGTGAATGTGTCTGACCGCAAGGAACACCACAAATTAATTGTACTTCAGGCTAAAGCAGAAGTAGCCAGTGTGCTGCCCTCCAGATGTTGCAGGAATACAACTTCCATCATATTTGACAGTTGGCCATGCTGGCTTGGATTGAAAGGAGTTGGAGTTGAGCAGCATCTGGGAGATGATGCTACATTGGCTATCCTAGTCTAAAGTAGGACGACCAGATAGAAAATATAGGATTCCTGTACGTATTAATAGTTGTGCAGAAGAGAGAATTTTAGCAGGTGTTGCTTGACCTGCAAGCAACACCTGTAGGTTTCTCCTCTTCTACAGCTACTAAAGGTGCAAAGATCCTTGCCCATCTTTGCCTGAAGGCTTCTTCCTTTCTATTTATTGCATTATTTACACACTTGGAAAATTGTTGAAGCTAAAGGAAACATGAGAGGGAAGAAAATTCCCCTTCCTTCTGCTCTGCTTTGTGTCTTTGGCAGTGCTTTGGGCTACATTATCTATTGGCATAACTCAGCCTACAGAGAATTAAAGCATTTGTATAAAAGTCAAATTATTCTAGTTTCACCAGACAGTCGGGCTTTGTCTGTGGCTTATGACATGATGGTGGAAAGTGATCAAATAAATGTGATTTGTTAAAACAATTGACAAAGGGATCCCAGCTCTAATTATGTAGAACAAGATTCAAAATATTAATTAGCCCTAAGTTTGACAGAAACACGTTAATTGTTCTGTTGGTGTGTAAATGTATAATCTGGTGTCACTGGGGCACACATTGCTGTGGTCTGCTTCATAGTATATGAAGACTTATGCTGCCAGGAGTTCAGACGACCAGAGGATTCTAATTGCAATTGTATGGAAGAGACAAACCTATAAGCAAAGATGGTTGTGTACACTTGACTATACCAGTGTATATCTAAATTTTGCAATCCAAAAAGGTGGACATGGACTACATACTCCATGCTTGTGGGTTTCATATGCAGATTGACTGAGCATCAAGAAGGGATCTGTTTATAGGCACCTGCAGATCTTGCACCACAGGCAACTTCACCTGAAACACAGTGCTCAAAGGATAAGCAAGGATCTGCAAGCTAACCAATGAGAGTGATATCATCAATGTTTTGATGAGTCAGTGACTAGTTTAGGCTGGAACTCCTCTCTTCATAGGTGTCAACCTGTCCTTTTCAAGAACAGCAAGGGAGATGGCACTTAGCCTCCTCATACCACTGGAAAGGGCTGGAGCAGGACATTTTCACATTGGCCAGGGGTGCCAAAGTGTTGCACAGCTGTGTGTTTAGGCCGTAGGTGGCAAGAAATTCCATGCAGGAGAATGTGTTGGCTGGAGTGCTCTTTCCTTGCTCTGCATCCAGCATGGAAACCCAAGCAGCCTGGTAGAGAAAGGAGACTCCCTCCTCTGTGTCTAGCATGGAAATGTGACAGGCTGCCACCAGAGCAACATCGTTCTCCATCCTTCCTCTGCAAGGAGGCTAGAAATTTTGTTTTGGCAGAATATTAACTTTTGTGGGCCTGTTTACAAGGTTGGCATTTTCTTCTCAAATAGTCCAGAAGCTTCATGTCAGTCCTGATGAATTAGCAAGCAATGCAAGTGAATTTTATTTTAAACAACATTTAACGGTTTTCTATGGGTGTAATAAGGGACGTGGGTGGTGCTGTGGGTAAAACCTCAGCGCCTAGGACTTGCCAATCGCATGGTCGGCGGTTCGAATCCCCGCGGCGGGGTGCGCTCCCGTCGTTCGGTCCCAGCGCCTGCCAACCTAGCAGTTCGAAAGCACCTCCGGGTGCAAGTAGATAAATAAGGACCGCTTACCAACGGGAAGGTAAACGGCGTTCCGTGTGCTGTGCTGGCCCGCCAGATGCAGCTTGTCATGCTGGCCACGTGACCCGGAAGTGTCTGCGGACAGCGCTGGCTCCCGGCCTATAGAGTGAGATGAGCGCACAACCCTAGAGTCTGGCAAGACTGGCCCGTACGGGCAGGGGTACCTTTACCTTTACCTTATGGGTGTAATATTTTAGTAATATTTTGCACTAATTTAATGGCATGCAATATTGTAATATTTTAGACTGTAGTTCTGAGAACCTTGTTGCTGTCAGCTGCCTTTGGCATCCCTATGGTGAGGAAGAAAAGAGGAGCTCGATAACCACTGCTGTATTTTGAGGTGTATCTTTGACTTTCCAACCACGTACAACTTCAGTAATGAAAACCTCCTTTTAAGATAGGGGCATTCAGCTGCTTTTGTGCAAACTGTTGCTGCTACTTATCATCCCAAAGAACTCCCATATTTCATGCAGTAAACAGGCTCTGAAAATCAGAGGCCACAGACCGTGATAAAAAAAATCCGCTTTTTCAAATTGTACATATCAGTTTGATTTGGTTTCAGTTGTATGTAAATCTTATTATATCATATATATATGTGTGAGTATCAAGGTGTTTCTGTGGTTTTTGAGCTGAATATTAACATGTTGTTGTGTAGTGTCTTCCTCATCAGGTGTGCTAGTTGATGTCATACCTACACAAATTGAAGAAAATAACAATAGTGCACAAATCATCATCATCATGGTTTATTTGTATGCTGCCTCTCTATAAGCTAAACCATGTGCTAGGCAGCTTACAACATAAAAAGATTTACATCATTACAAAATGATAACAAAAATAATCATAACCAATAAATTAAAATCTCAATGCAATTAAGCAATTCCCACATAAGACATAATAAGATCTTACAATAAAGATTTAAAAAAAATCATACAAATAACAGCAAAAAGTAAGCATTTTCAGAATTAAACATTGACCCCAACAAAACTCCTAAACAGTACCCCTATGCCAATCCCAAGAGTCTCTAGGCATGCTGAGCAGCAGGTCCTGCAGGAATCATATTAAATATAGTCTCTCTGGCCTCTATAGCAGCCTCAGTCAGTGCCCCACCCACCCAGGCCACATGAAAAGAGCATGTAAAGCAGGACTTGCAGCAAACACATGCCCTATCATGGTCAAGGAATCCACCTTAGGATAAAATAGTGAGATGCAACCTATACCTGTACAGTGGTCCTTGCTCATCTCCTGTAAAGATCTGTGTAGAACAGCACTCAGGTTCTAGTAATTTTCCTGTTAGCTAGGCAAACTAAACTGAGTTGATCTGACTTACATGGGAAAAGTAGATTTCTCATTGTTTGGTGCTATTCCTGTGAAGCAAGATGTCCTCTGATTTGTTGGTCAGTGAACGAAAGGAAGTGGTTTTAAAGATGTGACTTTTGAGTGTTGGAATTTGGTAGTTCCAAATGTAATGCAGGCTACCAAAGGAAGTTGCCAGCTAACTGCTGTAGCGCATCACTTGCTTTTGAATGAACTGAGACACAGTGAGAATGGAGTTTGGGCTGTTACATTCCACATGAGCCAAGGGGCCTCCTATCCTCATGCCCTGGAAGAGATGTCTGAAGCTGATTTTCATCTGTTTGCTTTAGAGAGAGGGTTGTTACTTTCCATGTTGTGACCATCAGAAAAGAAAGATGACCTTATGCGTTTTGTCTCTTTGAGAATTATTGCTGTGCACACCGGTTATCGGTTCATCTGAAGGAACGACAGGAAGCAGCTATTAAATTGCTAGATATTCCTGATGCATTCATATCACTTTGTTTATAAAACAAATTGCCTCTTCTCAGCAATTGCCAGGTACATGAACAAAATAATGACATTGTCAAAGGTGATGGTAGAATAGTGGACTGACAGAGGATTCTTCAATACTGAGACTGTAGGAGAGTTATAGTTAAGGTCATATGCAAAGTGCATTGAAGGACCACTTCAGGGAGTTGTGGAATCCATTCATGGAAACTGTTTATGTGCAGAGAATGCGCAAAAATGTTGCAACTCTTTTTGAGGAGCAGCTCTTTAACAAAAGTGGCACCTTATTTGCATGGCACTGAAGAACAATTTGCATCTGTTTGGTATGCCTTCCAAGTTGAATATCAATAAAAAATACTACCCTGAAGACAGATGTTACGGACTAAATGGTGATTTTAAATCATAATGTTGATATTGGAACAGTTTCCCAGATGTGAGAATCAGAGCTTTTCTCCAATGCTGTCAAGTGTATATCTATTGGCATCAAGTAACATTTCTTACCACTTCTAGAGGAGAATCGGCACAACTCTGGTGCCATAATATGTGGTTGATAGTTTGAGATGAGGCTATGCATGCTGAAGACATTCCAGGAATATCTTTAGATATTATCAGTCTTTTACCTGCAGAGAAATGGAAAATATCTTGGTCTGGGATAGAGGCAACCTCTCCAGTTATTAAGAGTTCAAAGGAAGAACCAGGAAGTAGATACTTCCCAGCTGTTAATACAAAGAACTAACAGAATATATATGAGAACTTTATATGAGAAACAGATAGTTCAGCTGATTAGGACCTTTGCAGATTTTGTTACATAACTACTATGGTTACATAACTACTATGGTGTACATCATGTCCTTACAGCCAGTCTTATACCATACAGAGTGCTGACAGTGCCAACAAGACAACCCATCAAAATAAGACTGCAGTTCTATGCACAACTTACCTGGGGGTCCATCTTATTGAACTCAGTGGGGCATATATCTGAAGGGATTGTGTTGTAAAACTTTTATTTCAACAATAGAGCAAATTAACTCTTTTACCAACTGAATTAAGCTTTGTGTTATAACAATTTGGTGTATACTCGGTTTACATTAATTCTAAGCATCTTGCTAGAATTAAGTTGACCAGATTAACAGCTCAAATGTATTTCTTCTTTTTAAGCTTCTGGTTGATGTAGATTATTTAAATATCTGACAAACTTTTTTTTTTAATGTTGAAGCTGATGAATGCTTTATGGGGCCATTTCCCCTTCAAAAATGGTGTATACTACTGTAATTGGAGTGGAAGTCAGTGAAGTAAAATATCATCTGTTTTACATGATTGTGTGTTGGTTTGGTTCCAATCATAACAGTGTTTTAAGAGACTCTCTGAATGCTCAGGACTACAGCATTTTTCATCATGTTCCTCTTCGACTTGCTTTTTTTATGAAACATTTTGGAAAGATATTACAAGGCCCTAGTGGAAAGGCAGTTAATGTTGTCATGCTTAGGAGGAGGAAAAAATCTGAATTTTTAATTAGGCTTTAGTTGTTTCTTCAAAGCGTCAAGGCATCATTAGTGATGTAAGTCTTGTTGCATTAGCGGAGACTGACATTTCACTTCAAACACAGAGAATGCAGCTGTCCTGTGCAGATAAAAGTTGCCAAATGTGGTGCAGCAAGGTGGATTTGTAGATAATTAGCTGTCCCATTTTTACTGCTGTGCTGAAGAACCCTGCCAGTCATGTCGGGGAAAAGAGAAAGCTGGAATTATTAACTGGGAGAAAATCCAAATATGCCATAAAACACTTCTGGAATCACTTCAGCTGTGGCAGGGCTGATAAGATGTATGTTAAGGGAGCACACAAAATGAGTACAGTATATGATATCGCAAGCTGCCGCCGCCACTTTTTTAATTAAAAAACCCTCAAAACTTTAATTTAGTCAACTGGAAATAGCATGGGCTATAATGAATCCTTTACTGTGTAGTAAAATAATTGCTTTGGATCCATTAGTCTCAACAAGACTTTGTAGCAAATAATGTAGTATGGCATAGTTTTGAATGAACCCTTCTGGATCAAGATATCCCAAAGTAATCCAGCATTACTGGATCAGTCCAGTATCCTGCTTTACCACAGCAACTGGTATTCAGTGATAGACGGTCTCTTGAATGTGGAGGTTACCGTATGTAGAGTTCTCATGACTAACAGCCATTGCCAGTCCTGTCCTTCATGAATTTGTATGTCTAACCGATAGTGGCTGTTGTGCTGTGGCAACGAATGCCATAAATTTATCACTCCTTTTTATTGAAACATTTTGAAAGAAAGTGGGGGTAGTAATTCGCTGGTTTCTTAGCTTTAGTTGCTCCTGCTCAGTGTGTGAAGATCCGTGGTGGACCATACGAGTACAGAGATGAACCTGCAGCAGAGGTCTCCTACAAGCTTTATACGCTTCCATGTTCTTTGAAAGCCTGATCAAAACTTGGTTTAAGAGCTTAACTGACTTCACTAGGTGGTTAATGCCCACACTCCTATGGTTCACCATTAACTAGATTTGAAACTATGGTCTGAAGCTAATTGCAAGTTTCAGGTCAATAGCAAAGCTTAGTTTAGCATTCAGCATCCCATCCATATGTTAGTGCTGATAAAAGTTTCATCTGTGGCAAGGCTGGTTGGAAGAGGGGAGGGAGGATTTGTGCCATATGTAGGTGACACCACATTTGGTGACTGTTTTCTCTTGTTATTGTAATGTAACAGTTGTTTGGATTTAGCACCCAGAAAATTAAGTGGAGATGGGTGTATAAATAATTTGTAATGTGTATATGGAGCGACTTTCACCTTAAATAGCACCATGCCTTTAGATAGCAATCACCAATAATCAAAGAAGTTGCATTCTAGTTTCAGGGAGATAAGTGTTTTTTGAAAGGAGCAAGAGGCCCCATTAGTGAAAGCATGCCTCTAGTTAAGAACAGTTTCAGGTTAAGAAGGGACCTCCGGAATGAATTAAGTTCATAACTAGAGGTACCATTGTATAATATAGCTTCCTCATTGATTTTTTCTTGGACTTCCCCCCCTCTATAGCAATATACATGGATCCCCCTCTGTCTCTCTGTTTTGCCCTCACAGTAAATTTGAGGCAATCCCAGAGTCATTGGCGACTGGACCTAATGGTCAGGGGTCCCTTTACCTTTACCTTTAAGCTCATTCCTATTTTCCTTTCTCTTCAGTGAAATCAGTGACTAGATGGCCTCTTCAACCTACAGAGCAGATGGTCTGTGCATGTGGGTGCGTGCATGTGTGTACAAGACCAGCACAGGCATATTCTACAAATTCTCTACATGATATAAATCAGTATTGATTCTGATACAATTTTAGGCAATTTCTGTTGTTGCATACAGTCAAGGCACTGCTAAAACACTCTGAAATAAGAAAATATCTGAATCATATATTATTGTTACTAAAAAACAAGACTATTGTTGCTAAAGAAGACTATTGAAGAAAGGTTTTTGTGTGTGCATATACCACAGTGTGTGTATTCAACAATAGCTATTGATGGTTTATACAACTTTTCTGTCAGCAAATACCAAAAGTTGAATACAAAGGGAAAATCAAAATGTCACATAAAACCACTTTAGTAACAAACAGAAACAAATAAGAGTAGCAAAAGATCAAGCCACAATCCCCATAAACCAATTTTTAAAAACTACTAGCCCTTTTTTATAAAGGTTGGTGGAACAGGAGAGTCTTTACTAATTTTCTCAAACCGATAAGTATTGTAAGTAGGTCAGCCTATAGGCAGTTTTTTCTGTAAGTCAGACATTCATTTGACCTAATGCAAATGTGGATTCCTGCAAATTAATGATAGGGGAGATTCATATGTGTGTAGGCGTTATACTGGACAAGTTAGAGCAGAGTGGCTCTCCAGATGTTGTTCCAGCTAAAACTTCCATTGTCCTGGCCGAGGTTAAGGGATAGAGTCCAGCTGCCACTGGACAGCCACCTGTTCCCCATTCTTGACTGAGAGCTTTAAGTGTTCTATAAGCAGCACCTTAAAATGATATTGGAAACAGACAGAAGTACTTAAGGCCTCCTTCAGACCTCCAGGTGTATTCTGAAACATTTCATTGATACAATAATAATGCTTTGGTGGTGGATTTATACTCTGCTATCCACACATTTATGCTGCACTCTTACACTATAACTCCTGCCAACCTAGCAGTTCGAAAGCACATCAAAGTGCAAGTAGATAAATAGGTATCGCTCTGGCGGGAATGTAAACGGCGTTTCCGTGCGCCGCTCTGGTTCACCAGAAGCGGCTTAGTCATGTTGGCCACATGACTGCTGTACCTGCTCCCTCGGCCAGTAAAGCGAGATGAGCACCGCAACCCCAGAGTCAGCCACAACTGGACCTAATGGTTAGGGGTACCTTTACCTTTACCTTGCACTATAACACAGCAAAAGTAGGAGTATAAAAACCCAACAATAACATTTGTGGTATGAAAAGTCATAGGAGTTCATCAAGACATTACAGGATGTGCACTGTTTGAAAACAAAGTATTATATATGTACTAAAACCTTTGCAGGCACATGCAGTCTTGAAAGTGGGATTGTATATAATGCCATCATCAAGAATGCACAATAAAAAGGGTGTCTGAAGCGGCTCTGGAATGGACTCTGTGACTTGCATTTTACAAGACAGCACATGATATAGCACACTTTTAATTATTTCTTCACCAAGAATGTTTTCGATGTTTTGCGAAAATTGCTAAATTCACCGAAGGATGTGCAGTGCCTTCTCAGAAACAAACCTCCCTTTAGTTCTGTGGGACTTACTCTCAGGTAGGTGTGTGTAGGATTGCAGTCTTAAGTGAGAGGCTGCTTAAAAATGACACACCGAATAGTGAGGTTCTAATAAACCTCACGCGTGGGAATTGGGCAAGTGGGATTTGAATGTGTTTGTAATACATTTGGAACCAACTATGTGATGTAAGGCAAGGGACATGGGTGGTGCTGTGGGTTAAACCACAGAGCCTAGGACTTGCCAATTAGAAGGTTGGCGGTTCGAATCCCCGCAATGGGGTGAGCTCCCGTTGCTCAGTTCCTGCTCCTGCCAACGTAGCAGTTCGAAAGCATGTCAAAGTGCAAGTAGATAAATAGGTACCGCTCCGGCGGGAAGGTAAAACGGCGTTTCTGTGCGCTGCTCTGGTTCGTCAGAAGTGGCTTAGTCATGCTGGCCACATGACCCGGAAGCTGTACACTGGCTCCCTCGGCCAATAAAGCAAGATGAGCTCCGCAACCCCAGAGTCGGCCACAACTGGACCTAATGGTCAGGGGTCCCTTTACCTTTACCTTTATGTGATGTAAGAAAGAGTAAACAGCTCCATTTCTATATACTCATACATGCTAATTGCGAAGCCTTGGAATTTTTCCTCTTCGTGTGAAAATTAAAATCTTGATCATGCGTGTAAATTAGTGTGTGAGCTTGTGCTTCACAATCTCTTTATAAAATGTGTGCACATTAAAGGGATGTTTTTAATAGAGGTACTGCCTGGATGAAAGAATGCTTTGTGGATAGAAGCTATTGTGCATTTCTGAATCTCTCGGCAGTTCCTGTGGAGCTTCCAAAGTCCCTGTGACTGAGCAAAAAAGAAGAAGGAAAAAAACCCCTTCTAATTTTAAGCTTGAATGGAGAATAATTGGAGGTGGAGGAAAGGGAGAGAGGGATGGGGATTGGGGGATGGGAATTGGTAAATGATTGGTATTGGCATTTGCGATGTGAGCATTTAATACTCTTCATTCATCCTCCTGCAAATGGAGCTTTTGCATTTGCATTCTGACTGTGAAGGGAAAGCGAGGTTTTCTTATTTCATTCAGATTTAGACATCTTGTCATAGGTATAAGATCCAGACCATGTGTTGGTTCAGGTCCTACCAGTAGTGTGTGCTTATTTTCCCTATTAGCTAATATTCTAACTATATATTACTTAAAAGAACAGTTTACAGATTACAGGGGTTATTTTGTCTGGAAAATATATTATTGATTAGCAATGGCAGAATGTTTATAAATTCTTCTTCCTCCATTAAGAAACAACAGAACTGTTTGTTCTACATGAGGTGCAATAAATGATGCTGTCTAAAGGAAAATAAAAAGGCAGGGTGCTTATGTTTTGTTAGAATATGCAGGATCTATTTTCTTCTTATTCAAGGGGGTTCATATTGGACTCTCCAGTCCCCTTGTAAATGTTTTGGCATCTTCTAAAGCGAAAGCATGCTGTAAGTCAGTGTTTGTTATCAGTTATTATGTATTTACATTGATCCATCTCTTTCCACAAGAAGATGTTAAACGTTCATTAAATACAGTGGTACCTCGGGTTAAGAACTTAATTCGTTCCGGAGGTCCGTTCTTAACCTGAAACTGTGCTTAACCTGAGGTACCATTTTAGCTAATGGGGCCTTCCACTGCCGCCACGCTGCTGTTGCACAATTTCTGTTCTCATCCTGAAGCAAAGTTCTTAACCCAAGGTACTATTTCTGGGTTAGCGGAGTCTGTAACCTGAAGCGTCTGTAACCCGAGGTACCACTGTACAAAAAAGGCTTGCACGGCACAGGCAACACTAAATGCCTGACTTCTAGGTGAGGCCAGTTGGGCATCTGAAACATGGGTGGACTATGTGGGAAGGGGAAACTAGCAATGTTCTTCTGGATCTCAGTGATTGAGCTCTAGTGTAGCTCAGGCTGTCCTGATCCTGAATCCAAGTTGCTCAGGGCTTTGTGAATCAACACCTTGGGACCTGGCCTGGTATATGCAGCCAGTTGAGATGCTTTAGCAGAGGTGTCACATGTTGTCAGCTTCCTGCGCCCATCAGCAGTTTACCCACTGCATTTTGCACCAGTTGGAGTTTTCACACTAGACCTAAGGCCAGCCTCACACAGAGCAGTAATCCAATCTCAAGGTTACCAATGTATGGACTCCAGTGGTCATGTTATTCTGATCCAGATATATCTGTAGCTGGCATACATGACAAAAATGGTGAAAGGCATTCCTAGCCACAGAGGCCACTTAGGGCTCTGATGATAAAGCAGGGTTAGGAACTGGGATAGAAAAGCTAGGAGCCAAATGACTTCTGGGACTTGGGTTGTGGGCGCCAAAACAGAATGTCTAGTTGCCGCGGGGGGGGGGCAACAATACTTTTTATTTATTATTTTGATAAGCATGAACTACTATGCTGTCCACATAAGTGACACATAGTTAATATCACATTTTTAGCAAAAATTGTTAATACATGTTTAATTTGGTGTTGACAATAAAAATATTGGCATCATACTTCAATTTTCAAAACACTCTACTCTTTATGATTAAGCTCCTTAGCATATTGTCTATCCTTAACATATACTTTGAGGCTTCAAAGTGCATACATTTCAGTAATCCTTGAGTGTCAGCCAGGCGCAAAAAATGGCACCCAAACTTTTTGAGATGCTCGCAAGTGGAGAATCTTTTGGTGCAAAATGCTAATTTTGGCGCCCTGCTAATTTCGAACCCTGTGATAAAGATGTATCCAGCAGTACCCCCAAGCTCTGCACCTTCCCCTTTAGAGAGAGTGCAACCCTGTCCAGAACAGGCAACTGGCCTATCTTCTGGACATGGAAACTACCTACCCAGAAAGCCTCCACCTTCCCAATGTTCAAACTCAAGTTTATTGCTCCTGTTCCTGGCCTCCACTGCATTGGCAGTGGTTCGGTGCTTGCACAGCCTCTTCTGATTCAGAAGTTATGCAGAAATAGAGCTGATTCAGATGTTATGGAGAAACAGAGTTTTGGATTTTTTTTTGTTCACACCATAGGATGGAATAACAATTATCCATTTGTTTCCATCTCACACAACCAGTGCATTTTATTTACTGGGTGGCAAAACAATTGAAACAGGAAATGACCTGAGATACGGTTTCCATGACACCCTTCAGTCGGTTCAGTTTTCAAGAAGATGAAAGGCTAAGGGATGTCTTTTGGAGAGAAACTAATTGGATGGCTGAAATTGGGGAAGGTTTAATTTAAAGAAATAAAATGAAATGGAGCAAAAGTGCAACAGCTGTGTTTGTGTATATACTTATACTCCTCATTTACAACGTTCCAAAGAGAAGGTGACCTAACAGAGCCTAGAGCATGCAAAAAACAAAAACCCAATGCCTCTGAATGCACAGGACTACTTTTTTAAACAATAAAGTATATTCTGATTTAAAGTGATAACTGAAAGAGCAAACCAGCCCCTGGCCAGACAGTGGTGAGGCATGACAGAGTATCATTGCATCCACAATCCTGTTGTTCATGCCCAAGGTGGCAGGCAAAATCCTGCTCTGTAGCTGGCAGAGCATTTGGGCCTGATGTTGTCAAGTGATAGGATTGGGGCCAGCTTCATATCTCTCCCCTGTTTAAGATAGGAGCGGGATCTGGGACTTAAAAGGGGGAGGGGAGGGGGACTGTCAAAGACTTTGCAAGTGTCTTCTCACTTCCCTTAAGTCCCTGAGATCAGAGACTTTGAGCTTCTGATGAATTTTATGAGCTTGTGATGTCTCCATTGGGTAACTAGGGGATGAGGTGTCTTGTCCGTCCATGGAACAAAAAGTTATTGGTACTTTGTTCAACTCTCTTGTCTTCCAAGATTTTGCAGAGGTATACAGATGCAGCTTGTCACGCTGGCCACGTGACCCGGAAGTGTCTGCGGACAGCGCTGGCTCCTGGCCTATAGAGTGAGATGAGCGCACAACCCTAGAGTCTGGCAAGACTGGCCCGTACGGGCAGGGGTACCTTTACCTTACTAATGTTTCAGTGGCAATTATCTGGGAAGGGAAAGGTGGAGTCTCCCCTGGCAATCCACCAGCAAGTCATACACACCTTTTGGAAGGCACTAATAATAAAACAATTTGAAGGAATTAAATATTAAATCTTCAATACTTCAAACAACCCCCCTTTTTCTAGTGTTGCATAAAAGGACCATTTATATCCTTCCTTATATTTATATATTAAGTGAAGCTGAATACTTCTGAATTTTGTTGAGTTCTTGTTTTCTGTAATATCATCACACTGAGGCAACAAAGCAAATGCCATGTATCTTTAATTGCCTTTATCATATCTTCTAGAAGGCACAGAAGATTTACAAATCCTCCTTTAGTTGACCAGAGATTTCACTCCAACATCCTGTCAAATTATAGCAAGTTTGAAATAATATACATATGCCCCAAATATCAAATACCAACATTTTAAACTATGCTGCCATTCAGTTTTGATAGCAATGTCAAAGCTACACCACAGTAGCTTACAGTACTGGGCAACAGGCCAGGCTGATACTTGCCACTAAAGCTGCCAGATGCCACTAAACGCAGGCCCTGTTAGTTTTATATTTTTTATGATAAAAATGGCACAAGCCTCAATGATTTGAGTCCAAGCTTGACATCTGCCAAGTGTAGCAACTGAGGAACAAGTCCTTTTATGTTTAACACAAAAGAGCATAAAATTCAGTTTACTCCCGTGAGCTTGAGACTCTATATTGATAAGATTAGCAGCTGTTGCATTCCCCACCCCAACTTAAACAATTGTTACTTAAACAATTCCCCCAATCAATGACTTCCCAAGTTCTTGTTGGGGCACTGGATTCCTGTAGACAATGGTAGTTTAAATTTTGTTTGGTTATGCTTTGATGGCCAACTGCAGTCTTGTCTCCTCCTGTACTTGAGTATTTCATCTGATTGCAGAAATCAAAGGAGATTTTATGTACGTTGTGTCCTGTATTGATCCTCTGAACAGCACATAAAGTGTTTTGCGCTAAGCCTTACAAGCTCAGAGGTGAGCAGCACCCAGGAAAGACTTTCAGTACTGTTATTATTATTATTTATTAAAGCTGTATACTGCCCTTCATTTGTCGATCTCAGGGTGGGTCACCGCATAAAAATACAAGATAAAAACACAAAATACATAACAACCACCCTCCCTTCCCACAAATACATTTAAAAGTGTATAGGATGTTAATCAGCCAAAGGTCTAGTTGAAGAGGAACATTTTTGCCTGGCATCTAAAGGTATATCATGAAGGCACCAGGCAAACCTCCCTGGGGAGAGCGTTCCACAAATGGGGAACCACTGCAGAAAAGGCCCGTTCTCATGTTGCCACTCTCTGGACCTCTTGCGGAGGAGGCACACGAAGAAGGGCCTCAGATGATGATCGCAGGGGCTGAGTAGGTTCATATGGAAAGGAGCAGTCCTTCAGGTATTGCAGTCCTGAGCCATTTAAGGCTATGTTGGTCAAAACCAGCACTTTGAATTGGACCGAGAAACTAACTGGCACCCAGAGCATTTGGACCAGGATGTTAGAACATAATTCACTTTATGATATCCTTCTAGCAGAGTACCGTATTTTTTGCACCATAACACTCACTTTTTTCCTCCTAAAAAGTAAGGGGAAATGTCTGTGCGTGTTATGGAGGGAATGCCTACGGGTGGCATGCCTACAGATTTTCCTCCTCTAAAAACTAGGTGCGTGTTATGGTCGGGTGCGTGTTATAGAGCGAAAAATACGGTAAATGCTTTCCATTATATAACAACATTTCCCAATCTCTTATGATTCTGTTTTGTCTTACATAGCAGAGATACTGACATGTCACATGCCGAAAGAAAAATGTTTTTCTTCTTCTCATCTTGGTTCCATTCAAGTGGGAGCTGTGGGCCTGTTTCATCTATTCATAGACTTAATGGATGAGCGACTCTAATCACAGAATTAATGCAAGAACATAAGCTTGCCATCTTGTCAGTTTTTGGAATGGAGGTCATCTGAAATGATGTACCAGATTTGCACTAGAACACTCCTTCCCTAGTTTTGCAGAGTATCTGTGTGGTAGATAAGCTAGAAGAGGTCATGTTCAGCATTTAAATGCTAACTCCTGTTCCAGTTTCCAAAATCTGGATTCTTTGATCTGGGCCTCCAAAACCCCACCCTTGGACATTGTCAGAATTCAACATTGGCTTTGTTCACTCATAACACTAAATCAGGGTTTAGCTTTGGGTGCAGGAACCAACCAAAAAAAGAGTATTTGTTTTTGTTTTGTTTTTAAAAAACCCTTCAGAGTGGTTTCCAGTCATGGGGTTTATAAATTTAATGAAATAAATAAATAGGCCTGAACAAAGCCTTAGGCTTTTTCACTCCTCTCTTCTCTCCTCCTTTTGAGCAGAAGGAGAATTTTTCCAGCATTTAGTTTCACTTTCAAAGATTCCTTGCTTGTTATGTATGAGTCTGAGGTAGTGATTTAAACCTCTGGTTAGTTAAACAAACCAGTTTCATAACCCACTGTTTTGAAGTTGGCTTGTTTGGAACTGACCAGAGATTGCTTTCAACCACAATGTCTGGTTTGGTATGTGACAAGGCAAGACCTCTGGTCTATACCAAATGACAAGCCAAGATTCTTTTCAGAGTGAAACTAAATGCGAGTGAAATTCTCGCGGCTGTGCAGGAGTTTTTATCTTCTCTGGTTATCTCTCCTCTATAATTCTATATTTAATGAGCATTATTTTTAAAGTGTGTGGAAAGAATGAAAGAAAAGATGTTAGGTTTCAGGTGATAGATTCAAGTTGAAGAGCGGGCAGCATTATGCTTAGAATTTTTAAGGGCCAAATTAAGAACACTAGCTTGTTAAATGAATCTTTTGGGTGACACTCTCATATATGTCACCCAACTGCTTCTGTCAACTGTTCTAGTGGCAGTAGCACTGTTTTAAGAACTCCAGATTCTCAGAATGCAGATTAAGCATGTACATTCTGTGACTTCACTATGGCTGCATTCAAATGGCAGTTTATTCCATTTCCTTAATGCTTAATTTCTGTGTTATATTTCAGCTTTCACACAATGCAAAAGCCACTTCTAGAAATCTTGCAGACTATAGTGGAAGTTTAGCTATTTTTTTCTGTCTTAATTGCTTCCGGGGGGGTGGAGGGAGATCCATTTGCAACCGCATCAACCCAGAACATTGTGGCAGTAAAGTGACAAAAATTTGGGGAAGTATACAGGCATACATGGAGGAATCATGGAGGAACTGAAGTGGAAAGTGGGTGGAACGTGGGTGGAAAGGGTGGGGGAGTAGTGACATTGTCCAATGATGTTAGCTGTGCCACATCACGCCCACTGGTGTGAATGAACTCTTAACACGACATGCTGGTATATGTCAAAAAGCCCTTATTCCATAATGCAATAGGTGTGAAAGGGACATTAGAAAATAGTATAGAAGCACTAGCGTTATAATCAGGAAAAGTAGTGCAGTAAATCCCAGGTCTGAAAGCACCCTATGTTTATTTACTTGCAATGTAATCTGCTAAGGTACCGCAAAAAGACAGATAATATGCTGACTGACTTACCTTGGTGTGAAAGCCAAACAAGCCTTGCACAGCTCATTATTTCAAGAGAAAAGAATGCCATGCCATCAGTTGGGAAGGGCAGTGTTTCCCCAGGGTTTTCCAAGAGAGCATTTTCTACATTTTTAGATTGCAGCGTTGCTCATAAGATCACAAAACCTGTCTGTCAATCAGCTCTGTCCTTAGTTGTGCACGTGAATCAAATCTGCTGCTGAACACGGAATGGATTTTTCTGTTGAGATAGTCTCATGTTTTTAGCGTTTTTCTAAAATACTGAATATTTTAATATAGGTTTTTGTAGTTGTAACTTGAAAGCAGATGAATGTTGTAATATAGACTCTGTCCCTGATGAAGGCCTTTGACCTCATCAGCAGGAAAGGGTTTTTACACTACTCAGTAAGATGGGATGCTCACCTAAGCTTCACAAAATTATTGTGACCTTCCACAAGAACATGCGCGACACCGTCTAGTACAGAGTTTCCCAGGGTTTTCCAAACTTGGGCCTCCAGCACTTTTGAACTACAGTTCCCATCATCCCTGACCACTGGTCCTGCTAGCTCGGGATGATGGGAGTTGTAGTCCAAAAACAGCTAGAGACCCAAGTTTGGGAAACCCTGGTCTAGTATGATGGTTTATTCTCGGATGCCTTCCCCAACACAGGACCATGTTCTTGCCCCAACTCTCTTTGGCATATTCTTCTCTCTGTTGCTCTCATATGCCTTCAACTTGACTGAAGATGGTGTGTACTTGCATTCAACCAGGCAAATCCCACACCAAGTGTGGCAGGTCCTGATCTGAGAGATATTGTTTGCAGATGGCACAGCCTTGACAACCCACTCAGAGGAAGCTCTACATAGACTCGTCAGCTGTTTTGCCCAAGCCTGCATGGAGTTTGGCCTTACTATCAGCCTGATGAACACCAACATCCTGGGTCAGGACATTGCCAGCACTCCACACATAAGCTTTGGTGACCACATGCTTGAACTGGTAGATGATTTTGACTACTTAGGCTCCACCATAACCAGAAACCTCTCAATCAACACTGAGCTAGACAAGAATATCAGCATGGCAGCTACAGCAATGGCTTGCATCTCCAAAAGGGTATTCGAGATTGTGATGCTAATGTTCAATACCAAGATGAAGGTCTGTCAGGCTTGTGTGTTGCACACACTGCTTTATGGAAGTGAGTTGTGGGCAGCTCACTTCCATAAAGCTAGGAGTGACGCATCCATGGCAGGTGGCCATCCAAACTCTGCTTAAAAACATCTAAGGAAGGAGAGCCCACTATCTTTGGATGGAGTTTGTTCCACTATTGATCAGCTCTTCCTGTCAGAAAGTCAACGTAAAGATGATATAATTACTGGGTGGGGCCCTTCTCTAGAAACATGTACAGAATAATGGGCTATGGCTTTTTGCGGGGAGGCTGTTGTATGTTTAGAGAAGGACTAATAAATTAGAGGAAAGTGGGGGGAAAGAGTGCTTACTTTGAAGTGGGGATGCCATGTGAAACTTGGGGATAAAACTAAAGCTCCCAGGACAACACAAGCCTAAAAATCAATGCAAAATAGGACACCATCTGGAAATTATCCTGTACCTCATTCTTTGTATTACCAGTAAAACAAAACAAAACAAAAAACCCCAATCCCTCATAATTGCTAAACTGTCATGCAAATTAAGCCTTGGCTTTGAAAAAGATTCTAAAGGCTTTGCTCTGAATTTTCATACTTTAAAAGGAAAATACTGGGGCCCTTATTCTTCGTCTGCATGAGAGAACAGCTTGCTATATAAGACATGCAACAACCCAGTTTGTTCGCTTTTATAGTATGAATAATGGTTTTGAATAAACAAAAATTAGATACAGACACTCTGAAGACATTTTGTAGCAGCTTATGCAACAGGTGGCTGCTGCATGGGTCACATACAGTAGCTTTGAAATTACCTTAACTTTTAGAATTATGATTGGATGCTGTATTGAACATCTGTAAATAAATGTGAGGAATTTGCTAGCATTTGCTGCTTCTTTTTTCATAATTTACTGTGAGGGTCACCACCTCATAATTAATAGCATATGTAGAATTTCCCTAATTCCTCGGTGTTGTATCCCTGGACATTTTGTTTTTATTAGATAATGTCATTATCTGCAAATTCCACTTTGTTCCAAGAAGTTCTGGACTTTGGAAACTTCAAAGCTGTCAGTAGAAAACTTCACCTTACAACTAAGATTTAGTATAAATGTAACATACAAAACATTACAGATTTAATGGATAGCTAGATTATAACTCAGCAAACTTACATTTAGAAATGAACCTGAGCACATTCACTGGGAACCTAATTTCCAAGGAGATGTACTTACAGTTTCTATCTTTTTTCCCCTCATGTTGAAAAGTGAAAGAGGATACTGCTTTGTTCTATTAAATTTCTTCAGCAGTAAACAGGAAATCAAGAAATGGTGATGGCACAGTATATACAAAGTACAGCTTTGTGGAACAGAGTCTTGCAGCTTTGACAAAATATTTTGTTTTTGTTTCTTTTAGAATCGCTGTTTTTACCTCTCATTAGTGAAAGAATGGAAGCTGCGTTTACTAGATTTGCAGAAACCATGTTCTCATTCACACACACACACACACACACACACATTTCACACAGTCATACTTCAAACATGAGTGGGCCAGAATCTGTACTAACTCTTTAATATACTAAAACATACTGTATTGCTATGGAGAGAGGAACTCGTTTAAAAAAAAAAAATCTGACCAGAGTGCAGTGAAATAGGGAAATATGATAGTATAAAAAAGAGCCTTGATCTGTATGTTGAAGAGCCGTATGGACTCTGTTCCCTATGACTGCCCTACTTACCCCAAGGCATTTCCCTCTCTGCTGTCTGATAGCTGGGAGTTGGAAAAAGATGCCTTAATATGAACCTTCTGTGTACTGCAGCTATGATAAAATTAAGTACTCTGCCTCGTCAGATCTCTTAAAGAATAGCATAAAAGAACAAAATAAAGAATCAGAAGAGAGGTGGCAGTGGAGGAAGTTAATAGCAATTTATGACTTGAACTTTTTCCCATGTGTAATGATTTTATTATGTAAATTTGTGGGAAGCAGTTTAATTCTCTGTTTAAAGTTTTTTTTTTTTGAAACAGTAAATTGGAAAATAAGAAATATGTTTGCCAGTTAATGCTATCTTCCACAAATTTTCTTTATTAAAGAATAATTACTTTGGAACTGGACATACTGAGTTGATTCGCAAGACACAGTTAGCCAAACTATGGTTTGGTGAGTGTGTGACCACCTAGAGCACAGCAAAGCAAAGCTTACTGTGTTGTCCGGGCTAGGACTAATGGTTGAATTTTCTCCTCACTAAGCACAAGCTTGTAGCCAAGTTTGTTATTTTGGTTAGTGAGATGAGAGATTAAACAAGGAGTCCCAGCATGGATGTCATGCTAAGCCCAAACATCAGCTTAGATTGATTTGGCTTTGCTCTGGGAACCTACACATTTGCAAAGTCTTGCTAAGCCATAGTTTGGCTTACTATGTCCTGTGAACCAGGTCCTAAAATAGGGAAATTATAATGTTTCATTGCTATAATAATCATTACCTTACTTTCTGTCATAGTGCTCACAGGAAAAAACAACGTTTACAATTGGTCTCCTCACCAGGATACTGTGCAGTTATAGATTACTGAAGCATTGGCTACATTCTGACATTGCATGCTGCAAGGAGAAGATGGAAATCAAAAGTGAAAAGTTTCCAGTGGCCATAGTTTAGTGTTGCAGTTGACCCGCTAACCTGCATTTGATCTTAACTATGATTTGTTCATAAACCATGGTTTGTAGTTAATTTCCCCCCAAACAAAACATAGTTAAGATTTAGCCATAGTCCATAGTTTGTCAGTTTCAGGTGAGACTAGAGGGGTGAAATGGAGGAAAACTATTTTTCAATCTCTCTCTCTTGCCCCTGCCCCCATACTGAGGGGCAGGAAAATGTGTAGATGGAAGTCCTTTACTTGTTGGTAGCCATGAAACTAGACCTTATCTCTTCAAAATATATTCTACATTTTAAAATGAGGGCCTAACCAATGTACCATGTTCACTACTTGAAAGTTGCACGTCTATAAGACTTTGCTGACATTCGCTTATAACCAGTTTTCTGAAATAAAGCTTACTCATGTTTTTAATCTGTAATAATATGAATGGAAAAAGTGGGTCACAGCATGTAGAGTATTGTGCTTGTAGGCAAGTGAATATATTGCAAGTACATGCACATGTGGCCTTAACACTGTTATACAACCGTATATGGAATGAAATTCTATTAACACTATGTGTTAATCAAGTCTTGATGCTGTTTAAGTCTAGTGTTTTGAGTATGGGATGACATCCAGTGTTGCTCTCTCACGAGAAGAACAGACTTCTCCTTGCCCAATGGGACTTTATACCCTTTGCTTCCCACTCTCAAAATTTGCTCTGGAAAGTTTGGAGAATCTCTGGAGCAGATTGGAGGGCACAGCAGATGGATGAGGGGAGAAGCGTGTTGTGTAAGTGGACATCCATGAAGTATTGATATTTGCAGTAGACTTTGTGGCTAGGATTCCATAGCCGGAAAAAGTTCACCTGCAATTTTTGCTCAGTCCAGGGGTATTCTGTGCTCAGAAATCTGGACCAAAAAAACCCAAAGCGCTCTTATTTAAACAAATTGAGCATAAAATAATGGTGCCCTTTTAAAATTATTTTTATATTGTTTTGTTTTTTTCTGTTACTGCTAATGGTAAGAGATTTGATTAATCACCTGCTAAGCATTGCTCATAGAAACTGATAAGCTGAAATACAGGGCAAGAGTTTTACAAGACTAGGTAAAAACTGGTATAGATACAGTTTTTAATTTTTCAGCATTAAACCCTGAAAATTGTGTGCCAAGAAAACTACTCCCAACACTACAGCTTTAAAAGATACAGGTAGAGTTTCACTTTAAGTTACTAAGCCAATTTCGTATTGAGGATTTTTGCTGCTACACAGTGAGGCAGAAGTGAAGAGTAAGATCCATGATTCCCTACCACTTCTGGTCCTGCACTGATTGTAGTAATATAGCAGATTTGCACATGACATGAAGTGTATGCCAACTTTATGCAAATATTTGCCCTCTTGTGAGTGGAGCAAAGGGCTCAGTCCACATACAGTGTACTGGGTCTGAGTCTTCTCAAGTATTGAGATAATTACAAGTGTTTAATTCCTATAGGTGGAATCTAATTGGTCTCCTAGTGCTTTTGCTCTAGAGAGGGCACATAATTATCTTTTTTGACACCTTTCACCTTATTCTGGAGAGTTCCCCAACTCTTCAGGGCAGATTTTCAGGGACTACTGCAATAGGCTGCAGTAGGAATGGAAATTGTCAAAACAGTCTCTTTTCTTTTTTATGAGTGGGTCACCTCCCACTGAATACAGTAAGAAAGACATTGTGGTGACTTGGTAGATCATCTAGCTATGAATTAATTCCCATATGCTTGAATTGGGGACTTCTCAGACAAGAATCTTAGCAGGTGGCCTTTAAGAATTCCCAATACCGTATTGGCCCAAATAGAAGCCACACTCCCCCCGCCCCGCCCAAATTCTGACCATGAAAAGTTAAAGTGTGGCTTAAATTCTCAACCTTACAAAAATTGGTTTTTACGATATCGTTGCTGAAACAGACATATGGGTTCCTGTGGAATTTTAAGGGAACGGCTTATATTCGGGTATTGTCTTTTTTTCTCCCCCCCCCCCTTTGAATTTTAAAGGTGCAGCTTATTTGCGGGTGTGGCTTATATTTGGGCCAATTTCACATTGATTCTAGTCTGTCTTTCTGTCTGTCTGTCCATCTCTATCGGCTATAGCACTGGTTTTGCCACCTGCAAACATTTCCTGAGGTCTGCTTCAGCTGGTTCTGCCTCTGCCAACCAAGCAACAAACTCTCTCTGTCTCTTTCCGCTAGCGTAGAGGTGGCAGTGGTGGCAAAACGTTTTTCATACTTCTTCAGGGAGTAAATTGCTGTCTGTCACTAATAAGGACTTGTTTGTGGTCATGTTTCCAACCCAGTTAGATCTTGAGGTTTGTAACTGCTGTGTAAGGGCTATGGTTAGAGTTGTGGATTCCTGAGTAGTGGCAAGCAAAGCAGGTCTTTTCTCCTTCACATTAAGTAACAGTGGTGAGAGTCTCTTCAGAATCTTTCAGGCATGGATTTAATGCAACTCTCACTTCTTGAAGCTTGAATACTTCATATACATAGCCTGCATTCATATATCAAAACATCATTGTTCTGCTCTGAACATCTTCAGATGTTCCTTCTCTCTGTGTATAATAGATCTGCCCTCCCCCAGATTTCAGTTTTGGGGTTCTTTACATACATACATACATACATACATACATACATACATACATAAATACATAATTTTATTTGTATGCTTCTTTTCCACAGTTCAAACCATGTTCAAACATGAAAAAATACATAACTGAAACTACAACATAACAAAAGTATCAGAAACAATAAGTAAAATATATTTTTTTAAAAATCGACTGAACAATTTCCACATAAATCACAAGATACAAAAAAAACCCAACAGCAACCCCCAAACAACATTGCAGCCCAAGAGTCTGTTCCAGCCTCAGCTTTTGTAGCTGGAGTCAGTCAGGGCCCCACCCAACCAGGCCAGGTGGAAAAAGGCTTGCAAGGCAGGGAGCAGCACTTCCAGGAATTGGTCAAGATGGTCATGGTCAAGGTCTGCCACAGTTTCTTCCATTGTTCTTGGAAGAAAGGTCACAGCTTTACCAAAAAGAGCATCGTGGGCACAATTGGAACTCAATAAAAAAAGTCTCATAAAACATTCCAGCTGTTAGGTTTCCATTAGATAAGGAATCCATTAGTGCATCTACACCAAAAAATGATGAGGAACTTAGCTTTTGAAAAACTCATATCTCAGATTCCACTGTTTCTCCGTATGTGCTTCTAAAACAGCAAGGCAGGGCCCTGTCGCTTGCAATTTAACAGAGACACGGAAAGAAAGTTGATGGGGACAAGGTTCCACCAATCTAGAAAAAAACCACAGCAAGCAAATGAGTTAAGGGGCCTTTCAACGTAGCAGCAAGAGGGAGCTAACCAGATGTCTGGGGGCAGAGAATTCCAGTACCAAGCTAGAAAGCAATAAAGATAGGCAAGAGATGATACAAATCTGGTTTCAATTTGATTTCACTTAGCTGTTTTTCTACAGTTTGCCAAGAACAGCTTAGGATGTTACAGTCCCTAGCCATTCACTTAATTTTATATTTCATTATAGCTTGAGTGTTGGGGAGGCCAGTAGACTGTCACTTTAGGGCTGAATTTACAGACATGACAGGGACCATGGGAAAAAGCGCTTGGTTGTTCCATGCATGCCCTGTCACGTCTAAATGTAGTTACGACATGATTTGCTAATTTGCATACTAGCACAGTCATGATTGATGGCCTCGAAGGGTGCACTGCTGTCGTGCTAACTCTACATGTAATGAGCCGGCTCGGATGCTATGTGTGGAAAATGCACCTTTGGCCACTGTCACGCCTGTTTCCCTTCTTTTAGATGACTTTGTCATAAGCAGGTGTGTGAAGCACATCAGTCACATAAAATTTTCATAGCAATTCAGTGTGGAAAAGAAAAGAAAATGAATGAATGGATTATATTAATAGTGCTTAATAAGAATTGATGTTGCTCCATGTTTATATAGATTATAAACTAAAATGAAATTTTTTAGGAGATGAATCAGACTACTGGTTGATGAAAAAGCTGGTGCAATAGGGAGCAATCCTATATTCATAGGGGCAAGTTCCATTGAATTTGGCAGGGGTTCCTTCTGCATTTACATGTATCATCAGATTACTGTGACTTATAAAATTGTCTAAGAAATAGTATCTATTCTCATCCATTTTCTATGCAATTAGCTTTGAAATTAGCAAGATTATGTTGTAACTGTGTCCTTCTTACTTCAGAGATGGCCAAGAAAAGAGAGGCTTGCATATAACCTTAAGTAAAGTGAAAACTATTTTGAAAGGGAGACCGACATTTTAGCATTGCAATTTCAAAAACCTGACTAATAAATATTTTATGCGAAGTGAACCATCCTCAAAAATTAAATATGAATGAGTTTAAGGAAACCTTCCTCTTCTATAGTAGAATGGAAATTCTGTAATTTCAGGAATCAATGTATGCTGTGGATTCAAGTTTCTTTCAAATTAGTAAGACATTGCACCCATGATTGGCATAGGGGTATCCTAAATAATGAAAATAATATATAAATATGATGTTTGGAAGGAAATTGCATTATAGTGTTTACTTTGAATAAACAGGTATGCTTTTCCTAAGGACATATAAATCTTTTTTTTGTTGCAATTCATCAGATAGGCGAAGTGACAAGTGATTTATACACCCACCCCAATCTGTAATAGAAATTGTTTTAATTGTAGCAATTTGTCAAAAGCAGTAGTTCTTGCGTAATTTAGGGTAGCTGACTGAGAGAAAGCAGTTGGATATAATTGATAATTACTGGGAAATAGTCCCAGCCTTTCACTTCCTAATTTATAAGTTTAAAAATATGTCTACTCACCAGCGTTGCAGGTTTCATACAGTCTGCAAATCTGGGTCAGGAATGTTTTCTTTTTCTTTTTAAAACCTTAAATAAAATACCCTTTCAAGCCCATACGACTTTCCTTTGCAAGTGAGCAATTAGGATGTAATGCTGAACATGCTTACCTGGGAGCGTGCCCCGTTAAACTCAGTGCAGCTTACTCCTGAGTAGACATACGTAGCACTGCAGTGTTAGTGGAGCAGGCAAGGAAATGGGACACTCCCCCCCCCCCCCGCACCTGAGGATGTGGTTTTTCATTTCTTCAGTTTGTATCCTTGAGTGTTGCAGCAGTTAATATCTCCAGACCTAACAGTAATAGTTCTTGTTGGAGGAGGCGGTGTGGGGAGTATTGCTGTAAAGTACACTTGATTTCAGCTTTTCAGTGATTCAGTATAAGCAATAGAATAATTAGGATGACCCGTTAAATAAACTGTTCTTGACGTAAAGCTGGCGATAGATGGCTTTCAGTACTAAACCACAGGAATTTTGACCACATGCTAAAGATTTGTGTATGGTTTTGTTAAAAAGCAGGAGACAAACCCTCCCAATGGCTACATGGCGATATTACTTGTGTGGAAAGTGGCAATTTTATCTTGTGGGTGGCTGGTTTTTAAGCTTAGGATAACATTCCGGGTATCTGTAGTCTGAAACTTGTGCCATAATAAACTTGTTAGTCTTGTTTTGTTGCAACAGCTTACTACACTGTTACCCCACTGAATATTATAAATTCTTCTTTATGAAGCTGAATTCCAAACATTTTAAACTTTTTCACTTCTAGGCATTTCCCCCTGTTCTGTTTGTGCCACCATAAATTTGTTAATATCAAGACTCCAAAGGTGGTGAGAGTTTTTCTTTTAAAAAAAGGAAATAATGAGGTGTTTGTTTTCAAAGGTGTGCAATAGAAACTACTCCAGGTTGACTCTGAGGTGTCTACATAGCTATTGCCAAGATTGTAAATCTGCGGTGTCATTTTTCGTATGTGGAAAGACATTTAGATAAGTTCAGAGACTAATACCTTGTGCCTAGGCTGTATCTATATAAGCAGCCTATAAGGTACTCCTTGTTAGCTTGGGTTATTGCAAAACAGATAGTGCTGAAGTTTAAAAGTATATAACTTTGAATCCAAAGTTAGCATTCGTTTGTTCATTTTGTGAATTCTTTATATTTTAACCTTTGATTTTCAGCAATGTTTTGTTTATATTTTCTTTTCTTAGCATGCCACCTTTAGCAATGTTCACTTAAATATTGAATGAATGTTCTTTGTCGTCCTTCAGTAACTTATTTTCAGGGTGATTCACTTTTATTTATGTAAACAATGACAACACAAGAACTTTAATGTACTCATGCACTGCACTCCCAGCATGTGAAAACTATATATTTCCAGCTTTGCCTGTACTGATCAGATTTATAGTGCATACAGCATTGCATGTACTGGACCTTTTTTTTCTTGTGGAGTATGAAATTACACAGGCTTATCCCATGCCATTAGAGTTGTGAGTGTGCAGCCTGTCTTGTGATTGATAGATCTATAAAGTAGAGAAACACAGCGCCAAGAATGAAACGAAACTCTCGACATGAACATAATCCTTCTGAGGCCAACATTCCTCTTAGATTCTGATAGGGTTTTCCTGTTTTCTGTCTTTTAATAAATATCCATGAAGAACAAAACAGAAGTCCCCAATTGTATTAGAATGGTTTCTCATATGACGAAGCAGCAACTCCTGGCTCATATTTTGGGAACTGAGAAAAGAAAAGTGAGTTAACTGGCAAGTCAACTTACTCAGCTAGTGCAAAGCAAGACATTGGTGACCAGGAGTTACAGCTTCATGATCGTGGAGATGGAATACTTCAATTTTATACCTGTGTTGGTTTCTGCAAAAATTGTACAGGTGATGGCATCTGCATTTTGCAGCTGTTTCAAGTATGTGACCCCATAGCAATTGCTAGTACTGTATGTAACTGAGTCTCTTCCTTCCTTGGTTTGCCTCAGTAGCAACAGCCTTTCAGGTGGCTGAGCAGCATAGGTAGCCTCCCTTTGTGCTCATTGTTAGTGCCATGACTACTAGAAACAAACACATTACCGTATTGGCCCGAATACAAGCCTCACCTGAATTTAAGCATCACCTTTAAAATTTGGTGCCTTGGGGGAGGCTTGGGAGCCATGGACGTGACGGGCGCTGTTGCCCTGTGCTCCTGACGGCCAATATATTCAGGCCAATATGGTATTTAAAGACAGAGCCACATGATGGGAAGCCTCACTTCCATTGGTGGCTGCTGCTTGCCTTCTTAATTTACCCCAAATGCCCTAGCCTATAGATCTATGAAACGTCAACTGGGCACTGGGACTGGGCCTGACAAAAGAGAAAAGAACAAAACTTGGCTTTAGATTGTGATCTAGGAGGAGAGAGCTTAACCAAGTCTGAGCTTGGGCAATATGCTAAGCTTAGCTGCCACTCTACATTGACCTGAAAGTACTAGGGAGGATCAACACGGCTGCACTCTCCTCCTGGGCACCCAACGTGCTAATGACAAGCCATGATTTGACTTAACACTACTGTACATGGGAACCTGGCCATTGCATTCTACTTAGAATATTTATATGTATTTGTTAATTTGTACTTTGTGCTAATTTGTTATACAGTCATACCTCTTGTTACGTTTGCTTCAGATTAAGTCTTTTCGGGTTGCATCCCACGGCGACCCGGAAGTACTGGAAAGGGTTACTTCCAGGTTTCGCCGCTCGTGCATGCGCAGACGTGCAAAATGACGTTACGCGTATGCACAGAAGTGGCGAATTGCGAGCCATGCGTGTGCAGACGCGGGTTGCATTCCTTTCAGGTTGCGAACGGGGCTCCAGAACGGATCCTGTTCGCAACCAGAGGTACCACTGTAAATTTCAGAATTGCTTTTGTACTGGAAATGCTCCTCTATCTTTTACAATTGGACACTGTACCATTTGATAATGGCATTTTTGGACTCTTGAGTGTGGCTCTCCCCTTCTCCCCACCCCCACCCCGTTATGTCATTCTGTTCTTGACCTCTATTGAGAATATAGGAATCCACTGGATAATTATCTACTATTATTGTAGATTATAGTAAATATATTTCCCTTGTCCCCTACTCCCAGGCTCAAGATGAAGAAAATTAATAGTGTATGGAGGTTTATTTCCACCATCTGCTTTATATTCTGAGGTTGCATAACATCAATTTTAGTTTTCTGTAAGATTGCCATGCGCATTGTCATGAGTATAACGTTAGTCAAATTACATAGACTAAATGCTGAATCGTTTTAACATGTGGAACTAATTTTTTTTCCTTCCCCCCTCCCCTTCTTTGGCTTCAAAAAAAGTATCTTGATGACATTTTTGGTAGTTTTCCAGCTCTTCTTTACTCAAGGTAAATAGGGGTTTCGAAGAGGTTATGTCTAGAAATACCGTGTCCCAGTTGGGGCTTCAAGCTTTTCCCCCTACGTTTTTAATGGTCTCCGTTTGGATGTCTTCAAGTAACTGAGCATAGCTTTGAGCAATTACACTATCCCATTGACGTCTATAAATAAAATAAAGCAGAGTGCAGAAAGCCTCTGCCAGCTTAGGTTCTTTCAGAAATAGAGCCTAGTGGAACAGCCTCTTACATTGGTATAATCTGTTGTGGTAATAATAACTTGCTATTCACCCTTTTGGGATGTTTGGGCAAGGGTTTGATTGGCACAAGTCACTGCGAAAAGGAAGTGAAGGACTGATGTAATAAAGGAATTAAGAATTGGAGAAACTTTCCCTAAGTCTCCTTTTCGTCCATTTTGGTTTTGTTTTGTTTCTAAGATTCTCCCCCAAATGCTAAATCCAGCTAAGGGTTTGAAAATCTGTTTAATGAAGATGCTAGGTTAAATATGCTGGCTTGTATGAGATACAGGTATATAGGCTTTCTTAAGCAGTGCTGCAGTGTGCCAGCCATGCTGCCTCTCCAGGATTCCTCTTCACCTAGTTAAGATGCTCCCTGTCTTTTGTCCTCCCTCCTCTGTTCCTTAGCAAACTCCGGCCCCCATCAAAAGACAGAAAGCAAGTCATACAGGTGGATGTGGAAATAAGGGTTCTAACTAGCACATTTATTTGCTCAGTGCTACCTGTCTCTTTTTTTTACAATCAACCAAAACTAAAACCAATCAACAAAACAACAGTTTGATCAAATATAACAATTCAGAGCAGCAAAAGCAAGCATCAAAACTAATTGGACCAAAACCAAAGAGAATACAACAGTCTTCAGTTGGTGCCCAAGTTATATAGGGAGCACGAGCCTTAATTACAGTACTGGCACAGAAGAGGACTTATCTCCACTTCCTATATTCAAGGGATAAGGCAGAAAAGGAATGGTATGAGTGGTTAGACTTTGCTCGTTTCAACTGTAGTTGGGAGGGGAAGTGTTTTGCCCCGTATTGGGAAATTGTTTCTGCTTCAGGGTTAGCTGTGTGTATGTTTGTGTACTTTCTTTAGTTTTATAAAATGTCATAGGAAAGGGTTGACTCCTCCCCACCCCCAGCTTTGCTGCTACAGTGCAAATTATAGCATCACTGAGGCTGCTTTTAAGTAAAAATAAATAAATGTTAGATCTGGTCACATGTAGTTTGGCCATGAGCCTAGTCAGGGTAGAGCTGTTGTTCCTCTTTTCCTCCCATCCCCACAAATGGCGATCTAGAATCAGCACAGATGCATGGAGCAGTATGCATTCTCAGATTTATTTAGTTATAAAAATTGTATACAGCTTAATGTAATGAACATCTCCAAGTGGTTTACATAGAAGTAATTAAAGCAGAACACCATTTAATAAAACTGAGCATTAAAAATTCATTACTTTTAAAATATTAAAAAGAGCCTATAATTAGAAAGTAGGAGTTGGTAAGAGTCTAGGCAAACTTGCATAAACCTAAGTTTTTGAGAGTTGTTTTAAGATGACCACTTCATGACTGAGGGTTGGTATTCCAAAGACTGGATGCCATCACTGAGAGAGCCCACTTTTGCAGTGTCCCCAAGGGACAGTCTGCTGATTGTGAAATGACCAGTAGGTCATCCATAAGAAAATCTTACAGGTGAGCTTGGTCTGTATCAGGGGACATAGTTCTGTTAGATGTCCTTGTCCCAAGTTGTTTACAGCTTTAAAAGTCAACCACAAACTAATAGACCATGTACTATGTTACTAGGCTGGTTTACATTTTGATAAAGCATATGGTACAATTAGTTATAATATTAAGAGTTCACAATTTGCTGCTCATGGTGAGAGCCTGGATGGGTTCGAGAGTGGCAGTGAAGGTGCTCAAAAGACAGAATGAGAGTCTGTTAGCACAGAGTGGGGCCCTCTCTCTGATTGAGGGAGGGGTAAGTGAGTGGGTTGCATTGCACCAAGTAAGAAATGGTGTGGGAACTATTGATAAGGCCATTTGTTTTTCCAGTGAATTGAATGTCCTGTTTTCTTCATCCACGTATTTTGTTAAATCGGAATTTCTAATTGTTGTAGTTTAGGTTTTTTTGCTGTATAATGGAGCTGTTTATTTGTTTGATGTTTATTGGACATACTTTGATGGATTTTGCAATTTCTGTTTATTGCTTTCCCCCTGTATATTATTATTTTACTTCATTGTTCCCCGCTCTGGAATCGACAATATTCAATGAAGAGTGAATTATAAGTACTTCAGATAAATGTATAAATAAACCCAGCAGTTTTGTATATGCCATTCATGTTTAAACACGAATCAATGATGGTAATTTGTCAGATATTCCACATACAGTATAGATAAATTCGCGTATGCCACATTTTCAAAGTGTGTGGTGCAAAGTGCATGCAGAACTGCACTGCATTATCCATATCAAAGGGCCCAACTACATATAACTCCAATCATGCTGCTTGCAATCACACAATTTTTCCTTCATTTAATTACAGGAACCATGGGGAGAAAAGATAGGACATTTCAGTGATCACAGTATTCATATGCTGCTGTTAGGTAGCAAAAATTAAGATTTGAAGCAAACATTTTCATAGTGGAAATTTTTATACTTTTTTTTTGACTCAAACTCTCACTTGAAAACATAAGCTAAGTAACCAAACAAGTGATTATTGGTACTCTTTTTTCCTAACATTATTTTTAATGCTTCTTCATAGATCTGTAAAAGCTCAGGTTAAGGGCTAGCTTCGTATTATGGCTAGAAACCTCAGTGTTAGCTAAGAGGCTATTTCTTTGTTTCCTTTGATGTCCAGATATTCAGCAATTTGTGAGAGGAAAAGAAAATGCAGTTCATTTTGCATCAAAATGACACCTTTAATGTATTTTCTTCTGATGTTAAATTAGCTTCTCTAAATTGGGTGGGGTGGGAAAGGTTTGTTTGTAGTCTTAGAAACTGATCAGAGCGTTTAATAAAGGGGATAGAATGAGAGGAAGTTTCAGTGTTGGGCTTTTTCATAATAGTTGTATCTTGCCTTTTTAATCCTTTTAGGCTCACTGGGACTTGTAAACTCAGAAGATTTACTGCCGCCCTCTCCAGGGGTGGCCTTAGCATTAAGAGTTCAAATTTCATAAATTCCTGAAGTCCCCAAGAGGGAAAGGAATAAGGGAAAGTGACAGTCATAAGATCAGTGGAACAAAATGTAAGATTATTCCACAGTGTTTTCTATGACCAAGGATATGTCTTCCCTGAATGATGGCAAGAGGAGTGCTGCGGATAGAATTTGACCTGCCAAACTGCTGCTTATATCTTTATTTGCTTAGATGCTACATCTAGTTCAGATAAGGTACTTGCATCCTTAGCTGTGAATCGCCTTTTTTGCTACACCTCTGTGATTTTTGGATGGAGGGTGGTACAGTGGTACCTCGGGTTAAGAACTTAATTCGTTCTGGAGGTCCGTTCTTAACCTGAAACTGTTCTTAACCTGATATACCACTTTAGCTAATGGAGCCTCCCGCTGTCGCCACGGCGCTGCTGTACGATTTCTGTTTTCATCCTGAAGCAAAGTTCTTAACTCGAGGTACTGTTTCTGGGTTAGTGGAGTCTATAACCTGAAGTGTCTGTAACCTGAAGCGTCTGTAACCCGAGGTACACTGTATATAAATTGAAGAAGCTAATAAACTAAAACTCTGTAAAGCACTGCACACAAAGTGTGGCACTCAAAGAACTAAACCGGACACCAAAATTAATATGATGAAGTGTTTTGAATCTGTTGTTGCTCGATGTAGTCAACAATACATTTTATCTTTTAGAATAAGGTGCTTGGAAAGCAATTTAATCTTAATATTAACACATATGGCACACTTAGGATCAAATTACTGCAGTTCTTTGGCAGTGGGTTACACTCCCACCTTAGTTAAATGTACTGTACTTAATTTGTTCCTTTTCCCTTTACCCCCCAAAAATGCTCTTTACCATTTGTCTTTGGTCCCATATATCTTTAAAATAAATCATTGTCGGCTTTGCCTGTATGCCTATGATTGAAATGCATTTTTTAAGTAGTTGAGCTTAATCGTGATTTAAACTATTGATTTAATATGAGTTTCCCAATTTGTAACATTTATTTCCTGAACAAAAGAGTGCATATTATACAGTTGTGATTACAGTTAATACAGATTGGTCTGCAAGTAAATGAAGTTTTTATGATACAAGAAGCATTATCTAAAACAGGGGTCAGCAACCTAAAGACCATAGGCCGGAAGCAGCGCTTGGAGGTCATTTGACCAGCCCATGAGCTGCCCCGCTCTCTCATGCGCTGTGCTAAGCCAGCGCGGCACGGGAACTTGCTTCTGCAGCGCCGGAAATCACATCTGCACACGTGCAGACGCTGGAAATTGTGGGTGCACGCGCTCATGCACTTGCACAATCCAGCCCACGGACAGATCTCTGCGGGACCGATCCGGCCCAGGCAAGATAAACCTTGCCAACCCCTGATCCAAAAACTCTGACCAGGAAGCACAGATGTATTTTTGTGCCACATAATTATAGCTGCTTAGAGCAGAGATGAGGAGCCTATAGCCCTCCATTTGGTGCTGGACTCCAGCTTCCTTAACCACTGACAATTGGCAATGCTGTCTGGGGTTGATGGGAGTTGGAGTCCAAGGGCATCTGGAGGACCACAGGTCCCCCACCCCTAGCTTGCCAGCTACAGAAGGAGGTAGGAGCATTGTAAAATGAAAGTAATTCAGATTGGGTTTTCTCTGTATGCATTCTCTTATCACTTATGTGAAGACAAGAGCCACACTCTTGGTTAAGCATGCTATATGGTAGCTCTTTGAATAACTGTGTTTCTACATGACATGAAAAATAAGTATTCATGCTATTTTGTTGGTAGTTGTGAATATTCATAATTTGGCAGAATAATAAATGGTACATATGGGTACAGTATTTAGTTACATGATATAGGCATATTAACAATATAAATTTATGAGCCTATAGAATAAAATAAAATTCTAAGTTTAGAAAGTGTAGAAAATAAATGGGGAAAACGATCATAACCTTTTTTCCGTGGAAGTAATCTTTTTTTCTTTTAAAATACATATGTATTATGTAAAGCAGTCGTGATGCAAATGTAGTTACTTTGCCTATACTTCTCTACTGATAAGAATAATAAATTTCTGTTTTGGCTTTGTACACAACTCTTTGCTAATTTGATCAATCTCTGTATACAGATGTCTGCAGAGGGAGAAAAAATGCTCCTTTGCACTCTAAACCATTTCCTCCAAACAGACTTCAAAGGGGCTCCTTGTAACTCCCAATTAGCTGATCAGCTGTTACAACAACCTCCTTTGGAGCTGGCAGTGTCAGCCAGCTGATTGGTGCAGTAAATGTATTTTATGAAGAGGTTGCTGTAACCATCAATCAGCAGATTGGCAGTTTTGGCAACCTCCCTTAAACATCTAAACTGCTTAGAGCCTATTTTGGCATTAAGTGGAACAACAACAACAACAACAACTGATTGACAGATAGGCATTCCTGCTCACCTGTCAATGTTTGCCTGCAGCTTCAGTTCTCCACCATCAGCCCAAAAGTAGGAAAGATAGATGGTTCTCAGGAGATGTTTGGCTTGTTACATGCATCCACTGAGTCCAAGATCCCCCTTCCTATTGCTTTGGGAACAGCCCATCACCAATAGTGAGGTGGTTACTGAAGGCCCTTGATGGCATTGGCTCAATGGAAGCTATGTACTGTCTCCTTTCTGCCCAAGCCAAGCCTCCTTAAGATCTTTGGGGGCAAAGATAGACTGAGCAGATGCCTGCCTCTGGGCTGGGAGCTAAGGTTGGATAGGCTTCCTCTCAATAACCCAGTAGAAGCCTTGATTATTGCTTTGTAGGTAAAGGTTATCCACTTCTAAAACCTCTTAGCTCTCTCACTGCTGCTGACCCAGATGTAGGAAAGATAAAGGAGAAGACCAGCAAGACGTAGACTGGAGAACACGAGCGAGAAGGGAGGGTGCGAGCGGAGCTGGTTTGTGTACTGATGTGTGTGAGTAATATATAAACAATTTAGTTTTGTCTCTCTGTAAGGAGCCTTCACTTTTTCCGTGCCGTTCCCTTCAACAACATGTATGTATACAGTGGGAAAAGGGAGGTACAGAATGCTGCTGCTCCTTTTCCACCGCAGGAGTCCCAAAGCAAAGCCCGTTGAGTATAAGTGAAATCTAGACAGGCTCCTAATGAAATTTAGAATGAGATTTTTTTTTTAAAAAAAAAAACCTTTTTGAAAAAGCTGCATTGCATTAAATGTATGGTATATGTAAACAATTACTTTATTTGGGGAAAGCCATGTTTGAAATGTGAAGCATAGCTATTTTAAATTCATACCACTTGCAATCAATGTCAGGCACTCTGGATGCAATATCCTATATATTTCCACAAAACACAAACATCTGTTTAATTTAATTATGGAAGCGTATGTGTTTTTAATGAAACTGCTTTGGTTTTTCCGTCTCTTATTACCATAATTCTTTTAATCCTTAATCTTCTCTTTTATATTACCTGTTCCGTATGTAGCTGCTTTTTTCACCTAAATATGCTCAGTCACTGATATTATACCGATGTGTCTAATCAATCTTTCTTAATTTTATTACAGCGGATATTCAACTCCTTTGTGTACACAGAAAAAATTTCAAATGGAGAAAGTGAAGTTCAGCAGGTAAGAATTCCTTTGCTGATCAGCATTATATGGCAGTAACACTATAGTAGTAATCAACCTAAAATTTTATATCTGCAGTAGCTGGTTTCTGTTGTACGTTTGCTTTCGTATATGTCTAAAGTTATGATCTTTGTTTGTAAGTAGGAGTTGAAGTTTGATATATTTTGGCATTGGCAGATTTTAGTGCAGCTTACTATTTCATGAATTGCATGGTTCCCCCCCTTAAAAAGAGACAATTGAGGTTTGACTGTCATTCTGCATCTCTCTCCCCCTTGATTCCTGTAGATGGCTGCATTCATACTAGACTAGGATTCTCTAGTAAAGTTTCTCTGAGTGGAGAAAACAGCATTCAAACCTCCTGAAGTGTAAATAAGACAAAACAAAACAAAGGCAGTTCATCTGGAAGCACTTTTGCTTGTCCTCTGCCTGCGGGGAGGAAAACAGATCAAAGGATGATGGAATGAGCAGGGCCATGTGGGCCCACAGAGAAGGACCATTTGGAAGCAAAAAGCCCGCAGAAGAAACAAAAAGAAGATGCAACTGCGTCAATTATCCCAGTGCTGATGATAAACACAAGGGGCGGGTTACATGGCCTTCTACACTGCACTGATTAGAGCTGGCAAGGAGGTCATTGGGCCCTCTGTTTTCTGAAATGCTTATAGAAAGGATTTAAACTCCCCTCGTCCCTGTATGTTCCAAAGCATGCTAGGGCTTGTTCTAGGGTGTGTACTCCTTTCATATAGCGCTCCAGCTAGGCCTCTTGGGCTGAAGTGTCAACCTATGTGAACCGAGTTTTCCCTAGAAAACTTGGAGCTCACATGCAGCTGCACATTGTGGGGAAACTGTACTGATTGCAGACCAGCTGACATTCCAGTGTTTGTCTGCCACAATTGATCTTCTCACAGATGAACTCTGGCAAGCTTCTCTGCAACCCCAGAATTCCTCAGATAGAGAGCCACTGGCTTAGTGGCTATTGGGAAAAGAGTGGCAGAAGAAGAAGGCCTTTTCCTTCCTTTCCCCATGAGAAATCTCTCTTACGCATTAGTGTGAAGAGAAGAGAAGTGTTTTTAAACGGGAAAATAGAGTTGATCGATCTTCCATTATTCTTTGGGGAAATGAAAGATGCTGCCACTTAATTCTCATTTGTGTCTGGAATAGAGGCTAGAATCTTAATCTAAAGCAAGCACCCTTCTTTTCATATCAGGTTAATTTCCAAACTAACAAAAACAACATTTAAAAGTTTTACCTCATTTCTCATCCCATATTTTACTGGTAATGTAAATTTAGTGTTTCTTTATTTAGTATGGTTTTATCCTACCCAACTCCTTTCTTTAAGGAGTTCAGGGCTGTGTGCATGGTTCTTCCCCACCCCCATTTTATTCTTAACACAACCTTGCAGAGTAGGCTAGGCTCAGATAAAGTATGAAGATAAAGCCCCAACAGCTTCATACCAGAGTAGAGATTTGTCTCTGGGTCTCCCTTGCCCTAGCTGGATCCTCTAACCACGCCTCCCTGGCTATGTAAATGTGGAATACGTGCCCCATTGTAATTGTTACTAAGGCACGATGAGACATATATTTGGTGGTGGGAGAAGTGGACAGTTGTAAGGCAAAACGCAATACCTTTTCCATCCCTTTCACTCCTTAAGCCAGTGTGTTTCCAAAATTTGTGTTCCCAGAATCCCTCGGACGGTGTACTGAGAAGTTTCCAAGCATGCCTTTCCCAATTACCATTAGGCAACCAGACTGCTTTCTCAAAACATAATAAATGAACATAAAAAATGGAAATTGGCGGGGAAACGCTTAAGTCTCCATGGTCATTCAGTGAGACAAGAATGTTGTCATACGTCTTTAAAAAAACACCTCACAAAGTTTTGAAAGGAGAGTTGTATGAAGCCGCTGTGTTGGAATTCATTTGTAGATTTGACACTATCAGACTTGAGCTGAATAGAGACAAACTACTGCAGAAATTAATTGTCTCTGGTTAGGTGTTTGCATCTCAGTATCTTTTGCTCTCTGGATTGGATTGCATTCACATTTGTGCTTTGCGTAGTAATAGGACTTATCTTTCTTGTGCATTGCTTGCATTCTGGTCTCACTTTACAGTGTGTATATTCACGTCAACTGAGTTTATAGAGGTGGGATTTGACCCCCAAGTTCATGACACAAAAATGTCTTTTATCTTAATGGCACCAAAATTCTTTGTTGTTACATGCAGACTTAAAACAGAGTTTATTTAGTGATAGCCAATAAGTTCTAGTAGTACTGTCATAGGCCTGGAGAACAGAGTTCAAGTCTTCACAGTGCTGACTTGGGTCGACTCGCTAGGCCTCACCAGCTTCACATGTCATTTTGAGGCATTGCTTTCATATCAGGGTTCAAAATTAGCAGGCGCCAGGTGCATTTTGCACCTAAAGATTCTCCATTTGCGAGCACCTAAAAAGTCTGGGTGCCAGTTTTTGAGCCTGGCTGACACACAAGAATTACTGAAATGTATGTGCTTTGAAGCCTTGAAGTAATTGTTAAGGATAGACAATATGGAGTTTAACAATAAAGGGTAGAGTGTTTTGAAAACTGGAGTATGGTACCGATACTTTTATTGTCAACATCAAGTTAAACTTGTATTAACAAGTTTATCTTCAGTGTATCTGAAGAAGTGTGCATGCACAATAAAGTTCATACCAAGAACAAACTTAGTTGGTCTCTAAGGTGCTACTGGACAATTTTTTATATATTTGTATTGACAATTTCTGCTAAAAATGTGATATTAACAATGTGTCACTTAACATTAATTGTGTATTAATTCATGCTTAACAAAATAATAAATTAAAAGTGTTGCCAACCCCACCCCCTCCCAGTGGTGACTAGACATTCTGTTTTGGCGCTCACAACCCAGGTCCCAAAAGCCATTTGGTTCCTAGCTTTTCTAACCTAGCTTCTAACACTGCTTCATATGTACGCATACCTGAAAGTCATTGAGGCTTACTTCTGAATAGACATGTATAGAATTGTGCTTTAAATGGGATAAACACACGTGTCTGTCCCCAAGTTCCTGGGAGGAAAAGTACTTTCAGTCATCAAATGGGTGATTTTGGCTGGCTGGCAGTGTAAATAGTCATGGCTGGAGACTTATTGAGTAATGCTTGCTGCTTATACCAGCCTTGTAAAAATCAGTTGTCTGACCAAATTTTAGAAACTGAAATAAGATACTGTCAGGGAGAGTTGACGTGACAATGATGATGGTGATACAGTAATTGCAAGTACCCTCTCAGTTGCTTGGTTATAAAAACAGCTACCACCAATTTTTTATCTCCAGTGAGCTTCTTGTTCTCCTAGAATCATAGAATTGGAAGGGGCCTCAAAGGTCTCCTGGTTCAACCTTCTGCCACTGCAGCAAATCCTCTACAATGCCATCTCTAATTGGTGGCTATCTAGTCTCTGCTTAAACCTCTCATGCATCCATCACTTCTCAAGGCAGGCCTGTTTGGATGCTGTTCCACTCATAGCATCTGGATGTTCCTCCTGTTGTTTAGTCTAAATCCCCTTTCTTGTTATTTGAACCCATCTCAGCATATTTAGTGTCAGAGGAAGCAGTTGATAATACCAGGTCATATGAACTGGCTATAAATGAGTGTTCACATATTCATTTTAATTAACAGGTTTATCACCTTGGCTTCCATTGCTGGCTAAGTGGCAGTGAGCTATGATAACTGATAACATGATAATTGATAATAGTGTCACGAAGAGTATCAAGATAATTGGTATACCCTTCAAGGAGTACACTGCTATCAGCCAAGTGCTGTGTATTACATTACCATTAGTCATGCTTAGGCTCATGTTGACATTGTTCAGTAGTTCTCCCGAGTTCAGTAGTTCTTTAGTTAACCATTACTGTTCAGGGCAATATTCAATGTGAAGATTGGCTTTTGGAAGATACGGCTTAGAAATACTGGGCAACAGTTTTGAGTTCCAATATATATTTGACAAAAAAATCGAGAAAAACATTGATAGATTAGTGTGGTACTGTGGGTAAAATATTTTTAGTGACTACAAGCTTGCTCCTTTTTTTAAAAAAAATCACAGATCCAAAACTGCTCTGCGGTAAAGTTCCTCTGTGGAAATACCAGAGAAGGTATCATTTATTTTCTGCTTTCTGCACACTTGATTTTTTACATTTCTCAATGAGCCTTTGGCAAACATACAAATTCTTTATACACCCATTTTTTGCAATAGGAACACATTTTTCGGGTATGACAGTGTTTTAATCCCATGTGCAAGGCATTCCTGTGGTCCCGCTAAGATGGCAGCCACTATGTGGAACTTATACCAGTGTAACTAGCTGGTACCCTTTGTTGCTCAATCTAAAAACACAACAGCTACAGGGAGGGGGAGAGATGCAGTGTAACAACTGTGAAGATGATTTGAAAAGATCCCTAGCAATTCTGTCATCACCCACCAAATACGCATCACTCCCAATAACACCCATGGGTTACCCATGTTTTGTGATGGCACAAACACTTCTATGCACAAGCACAGCATCAATACCTTTTACAGAACAGGTGATGTCTTCTGTAGCTACAAGGTCTCTCTCAGGCTGTGCTCAGCTTGAACCCCTCTGAGGTGGTTTCTCCTCTGCTGCATTTCCAAGTTTATATATCCCACTGCTGTTCACAATCACCTGATTTCTCTCCCCAGTGTTGCAGAAGGTTTTATTTGTGCATTTGCTGTCTCCTGTGTGTGCTCTAAAGCCCCCTGATCTGTTCACACCACAATGAAATGACTGCTTCCATTTTCAAATCACGTGGAACCTGGTGTGAGTGCATCAAAGATAAATATTTCTCTAAAAGCAATAGAATGCAGATAGATTGCAGTTAACGTTGTGCGAACCTGTCTTAAAAAATGGTGGTGGGAGCATGCTAGAGGCGCAGCAAACAATGATGTGAAAACACCTTAAGGTAGGAGACCAAATTCCCAGGAAGCCTAAGTTGTAGCCTGCAAACAACCACTATTTTCCCAGAGAGAATACCAGGGCCACACAAGTAAAGGTTTAACAATCCCGGCAAGCTACATGGAAGTAGCTGGAATATTCTGAACAGAAAACCCATAGCTGACACTTGGAGGAATGTTTGAGGCCTGCGTATCTTAATATGAAAAAGCAAATGGAAAACAGTTAGTTGTCATTTGGTGTGGATTGCCTTCCGTGATTCACTTATCTTAGATACATTGAGCTGCTTTGTCAGTGGTATGTTCTCAAACCAGCCTGCTCTGGCAGGATACTGGTTGGAGTTGTAGCCCAGGACATCTGGAGGCCTCCATGTTTAGGGAGGCTAGCATAAACTAGCATGATAGCAATTGTCATTCCATTTGAGTACTCTGTCCTTGAAAAGTGACTAATGCTGGGCACTTCAAAGGATGTATTTAGGTAAGATGTTTACAAACTATGCTTCTGGGAAAGAGATGAATTCCCTAATCCCAAGCTATTATGTTTGGTTTCACCCTTTTGAGTAGATAGTCTATGAATTCAAGTTTATTGATCAAGTAGTCAGTTGACAAAGAGAATGGACAATAGGTCTATTCTGTTACTTAAAAGCGGTATCCAGTGTGTGTTATTTCAGATTGAATTGTAACCTTCCACATAACTAGTAGCCAGAATCTGACTGTGGAAACACATCATAGGATGCTCCATTGATTCTTATGAGAGAAACATTTTCTTTACCCTGGCTCTGAATGGCACAACATTTAGCTGTGGTTGCAGGTGAGAAGGAGGTTTGAAGGGTATAGGATTCAGTCCTCCTCCAACCTGTCCATTCCTCCAGTCTGTAGCTTTATGCCCGCAGAATGGCATTGGTGAAGCAGATATACTGGCATACTGCTCACACACCACAGTAGTGCTGATGTGACTTAATTTCTGCCAGTTTTACTTGGTTCTGCTAGTATAGCAGAGTTTCTACCATATCTTATAAGTCTTCAGTTGGTTGCATCTTAAGTTAGTTGAACCCTTCATATAAACTCTTCCTAAGTCGTTAAGGGCTTTACATGTTAATAGTAAAACTTTGAACTTGGTCAAGTAGCAAAACGGCTGCCAATGCAGAACTTTGACCAGAGATGCAATATACTGATAGGATCTCACTCGTATCCGTGCAGAAAGGTGCAGCATCATTATGTAAAGCAGTTTCTGGACCAACCACAGTGGAAGTTCACATAGAGTGTGTTGAGTAATCTAATTTTGAAGTTACCAGTGCCTGGACTGTGATCAAGCTATCCCAGAAGCAGTCACAGTTGATGTACTAGCCTAAGCTTGTAAAAGGCTCTCCTAGCCCCCAAGGCCACCACCTAGGTCTTCAGTGACAAAGTTGGTTTCAAGAGCACTCCCAGACTGCAAACTTGCTTCTTCACATCTGATTTCTGACACTAGGACCGTACAAGTCAAGGTTATTACTAGTAGTTATAATTTATGGTAAAGTCAGTCGTCCTCCTGGATCCAGGTGATGTTTCAAAAACAAAACAAACTCTGTATTTGAATGTACGTCCCATGGAGACAAAATCCTATTGCCATAAAGAATGGCCCCAGGATTGCTGCCAATTTTGGTACAGTGACAAAATGTCACAGAATATACATTCTAGGAATTTAGTATTTAATTTAAGGACATTTTTAAAAAGACCTATAATAAATATGGTAAAATATGCTATGTGCATGAAAATAAACATTTAAATATCCTGACATACTTTTACCACTGTACATCCCACATCACATAGTGTAGCCAAGACAACCTTCGTGTTGAAAACTTTGTGTGAATTTGAGAGCTAAAAGGATTATTGTCAAAGTAACTGTAAAATCTAGGCCTTTTGAAACCATCTTGATTCTTTCAGAGACAGTCTCATCGGCTTTATTTGAAGGATAATGCCTTTCACTGCCATTTTCTGGGTGGTCTGCACACCACTTAAAATCATATGGGTTAAATTATACAATGGGTTTTAGAAGAAGGGGGTGGTGGTGGTGAGGTTTCTGGTAAAGCCTCCAATATATATTGCTTACACCACGGCCCTAGATGCATACATTAACTCTTACAATATATAAATAAATGTCTAAACATTCTAAGTATTGTGACGAATACTTAGCTGTCAGAGAAGATAGATGAGGCCCCTATAGAGTATAACTACCATGGATAAAAGCTCAGGATTGAAAAGAGCAAGAGAGTAAGTGAGCACTTCTGTTTTAATAATAACTTGGCTCTTTAGTGCTAATGAATCATGAGTACTGGAGGTTTATGTGTAGGGTAATATATACAAATGGATCGTATTAAAACAAATGCAGACAAATTGTAAGCAAACCTAATCCTCCATCAGCCATTCCTCTTATTGTTCATTAACTTCTTAACTGACACTTTAAAAGCATTTATTGCCAGTTTGTCAGCCGAGAGAATGTTTCTGGTAGGTTACTGATTTCATAATCATGTTTTTATAATGTAGAAAACGTACCAATTTTCTGCAACCCAAACAAGTGAAAAAATACAACTGTGGCTTAAAGTTAAAAAAAAAAGATTACTGTGTTAAATTTTAATACTGTTTACTAAAACCTTAGACTTTATTCTTTAAAATTCAGAGTTGTCTATCATTTGGAAGGGTATTTCCATCGAAGTCCTTCCCTCCCTTTAATAGTAGGGAGCAAAGTCAGTATTGTGGGAGAGATTTAAGGAATAATGTTGGGCTTATCCAGTAATAGAAAGATTCTCCGAGAAATCATGTTTCTGCTGCCTAGAGAATATAATACAAAGCTTGAGAGATGGGGGAAAGAGTATTACTGGCAACATATATAAAATAAGTAATTATGAAACATTTTGTTATGATATATGATATGATGAGGTGCGAAGGACTTGAAGTCAGGAAAGTTAATTCTGCTTTTCAAAATATACAGCAGCAGCAGAACTATGTAATTAATATCCACTCTCCAACAGCCTTCATGAAAATAACCTTGATTTATTCTACTCCAGCTAAGACTCTTTTCATATTACCGTACTTCTAGTTCCTCTCTGCTTCTGCATCAGACCTTGATATGCTAGGGATGCTTTCTTCTCTGACAGTATTCCCACTTGGCTTCATGTTGATAAACTCTCTGAAACAATGTAAGGGCTCTTAAAAATGGAACCCTAGGCCCTATACTTTGCCTTCTGTACCCCCAAGGCAGCATGTCTCCTGAAGGAATGACAGTCTGAATTGTGCTATCCAAATGTGGAGCATCAACAACATTTACAAGCCTCTGGTTAGGTGACTCAGGGAGACTGCAGCTCCACCTTGTCCTATAAATCTTCAGCTCTGGAGACAGTTTTTCAATCTGTGTAGCATCTCGCAGCAGTAAGGCCCTGCTTACCACACTTACCCCACACTCTGCCTGTGGAATGTGACTGTTTACTTCCCTCAAGATGCGCTGCTTTCTTCTAACATTTGGCTCATAAGCTGTTGCCTCTGAAACTTCACTTTTTCACTTGTCCTAGAGATTGCGCTGCTTGCTTCCAGCCCCATCACACTAATGGCTTTCTCACTCCTGACCTTTGGGGATCTGAACTTTTTACAACTTGCATTCCTGCTGCTCGGTGGACCCTGACATAAAGTTGTCTTCTGTCCCCAGCTGCTCCCTTTCACTTCCACTGTTGGAGCAAATACTCCTCTCAGTGGCATGGACATTGTCTTGCTCTTGCTTCCTCTAAGAATTGCTCCTCAAAGAATCTCTCACTCTTGCTGCGGAATTTATCCTGACAATCACCTTTTCAGTATTTCCATTATCTCTGCTGTCCCCAAATCTATTGAGGTTCCTTGAGGTTTTCGCCTTGGTTGTCTTCTAGTCTCTCTTTACCCACAGCTTTGAGTGCCATCTATTTGCTGATCATTTTAATCACTTCCGAGGGGACTGTTTAAAGATTCTTAAGCCAGCTTAGGACCTAGGTCAGCCTCCTGCCCTTTACACATTATCCACTATTGGGAGTTAGCTGGCATTGGTCTGTGAACTCCTTTCTTGCTACTTAACAGGTGACTTTCAACCCAAAACTTATTTCTGCTGTTCCGTATGGACTAGTAGCAGGTCCCCCGCCTTTGAGCAAGGCTTTGTGGATGGCAAGAACTTCCTTTCAACTACAAAAAAGTCAACAAAGGATAGTTAAAGAAACCAAGATAGTTCAGGAAAAGAAGGCACATTATTGGCACATTAAAAAGAGACATACAAGCATTCTAATTAATTACTATTAAAAGGGACGCAGGTGGCGCTGTGGGTTAAAGCCTCAGCGCCTAGGACTTGCCGATCGAAAGGTCGGCGGTTCGAATCCCTGCGGCGGGGTGCGCTCCCGCTGCTCGGTCCCAGCGCCTGCCAACCTAGCAGTTCGAAAGCACCTCCGGGTGCAAGTAGATAAATAGGGACCGTTTACCAGCGGGAAGGTAAACGGCGTTTCCGTGTGCAGCTCTGGCTCTGGCTCTGGCTCTGGCCAGAGCAGCTTTGTCACGCTGGCCACGTGACCCGGAAGTGTCTCCGGACAGCGCTGGCCCCTGGCCTCTTAAGTGAGATGGGCGCACAACCCCAGAGTCTGTCAAGACTGGCCCGTACGGGCAGGGGTACCTTTACCTTTACCTTTAAAAGGGAATCAAAGCTACTATCTTAAAGCATACAAGAGAATAGTGACTTCACATGTAATTATATAGAATAAAAAAGCCAACAACAATGATTCAAGATGGTGGCATGGCAGGGAACTGCATAAAGAGACTCAGCGTTGCTCCTTCCACTTCCGGGTCACCACGATGCATGAGTGCAGGGTCGCACATCAGTTGAACACATATAAATCGGTCATTTCCTGTAGTTTCAGATGGCCTTCGTTTGGTTTAAGCTGCAGAGGAAATAGTGTCTCTTTGGTGCAAAGTTATTCTGTAGGACGTTGCTAAATGTGCAGCCCCATTAAAAAAAACCAACATACACAAGTTCATCTGTTTGCTGAAGATTTGCTAGGATATGCAGGGAGAGATAACTGAGAGGGGCAACGTCTTTGATACATATTTCAGAAGTAGCTCTTAGTAATTTTACATGCAGCAACTTGTATAAGTCTGCTTGTGAGAAGGGTCAGGAAGTGTCACTGTTGTATAAACAAGCCACCAGTGCAGGCTTAACTGTAGCTCTAAGGAAGGTGTTAGCATTGTATCATATGGAAAGAAACAGCTGATAGATAGCAGGCATTCCCATAGATCTCCTGTTTGTAATTCAACCTGTCATCAGATAGGGGATGAGGCTGCTTCCTAAATCCAACTATGAGTTAAGAGATGATATCAGATACAGCTTGGCAATGGAACATACAAAATAGTTTCTGGAGAGGATATAATAAAATTTCTGTGATTGTAGCAAACTCCCTAGTTTGAATTATACAGGACAATGGCTAGCAGTATCGAGCCACTTAGGAAGCTATGGGTGACAATAGAGGATATGTTTATTAGAGTTTTGTGAATGACAAACCAGGACTATAGATTGGAAGGGTATGTTTGTCTCTTGTTGTGCTAAATTCTTTGCAGCTCTCCAAAGTCTGCTGTTTTAAATTAACAAATGAATTGTTGTTGTTGTTGTTGTTGTTGTTGTTGTTGTTGTTGTTGTTAATATTATTATTATTATTGGAATCATGCAGTTTTAACTCCTGCTACATCAAGTGTCATTATATAAGTGTTGGCTTAATTTATGCATGTTTTGAATACAATTTTATAGCATACAAATTTTACAGCTGGCATCAATAAAGCATGCTCTGAAGCGTTTTTTAATTCTCAACCAGTGAGGAGGCAAGGAGTGGGGTGGAGGAGAGAACATCAGAGAGAGTTTAGCATTAAAAGGAGCTTTTAAAGCTCAAGGGGTATATGCAAATGAGGAAGCTGTCTCTGAGGAAATGGAGAGAGTCACTGATGTTATGAAGAAATATTGTCAATAGGACCAGCAGCATTTGATGTGCTTTTTACACATGGGTATAAATATGCAAACAGGTGTTATCCATGTATGCATAGTAACCAAACTCTGGTTCCCAGATCCCATTGTTAGTGCAAGGGATAGCAGCCATCTTGGCAGGAATGTGCCATGACTTAATATTTTGGGAGCAAGAAGGGGAAGGGGGAGAATAGAGGAGAGAGTAGGGATGGGAAAGCACTTTTGTTTGTTGGGCCATATCAAAAGATGGCCACCCCTCTGCTAATCCCTCGTGCCCATTTTAAGGGGTACACAAGGAGTTTAGCGCTCTGAATGCAGTGTTGCACCAGTCATATGCTGTAGCTTCTGCTTGAATCACATAAACTAGAGTAATGTGTTGCAGTGGGCTATTAAGTATATTGTTTGGTTTATTCTAATAATAATACATGACAATACATAATTGTATTGTCAAGAGGGCTAACAGATTTATCTCGCATGTATGCCAAGTTGGTGCTATCAGCCAGATCTACTAATATATATAACAATTTTCCTACTGAGAAAAACTGTTTCTGCAGCTTTGGTATTTTCCAATAAAATGTGGAGGATAGAATACTTTATATTTCATAGTGTAAAGGGGAAAAACTCACCCAAAAGCAATTGGTTTGTGGAGGGGAAAACAGAGAAACCTCCTCAGCATTACCTCCTCACTGACAATTGAGACCAATTTAATGGTGTTAGACTCATAGCTTAGTTGGGACTATTAGCAGTCCTCTGGTGTGTTAGTAATAAATCATTCTACAATGCCAATTAGGTATAATTCTACAAGTCATTTCATTTGAACAACATTCTGTTAAAAACTATGTTCCTTGGAGACCTGTAATTGAGCTGTAGTACTTGATGGAAACAATTGAGGCAAAGTCACTTCTCTTATCAGTGTAGGGCTCATTATTCATGTAAGGAAGTAAATCATGATGAAATGACCTGTTATTAATGGTTAGGAAGGACATTTGTCAGTCTCGGAGACTAATGAACAGGCCAATTATGTATTTCAGGAATCCATACACAAATTGAGTTGTGTTTTCAGGTTGTTCCTTTAGGTGGAATATTGTGTGTGTAAGTAAGGGGTGATTGAGGGTGTTGAAAGGCAGCCACTTAGACATTACTAATTAAAGAACTTTATCTGCCTCCGAAGGCAAGAATGCATTAAAATATGATATTGAACATTTTGCTGTGAGCTGTAAATTGTTAAAAGATTATTCTCTTTCTTGATTTAGCCTGCAAGCTGGAGGTAGCTTCTTGAAAGAATTATGAAGAAAACTTGAAATCTGCTATCTCTCACATACACATGTATACACAAATATACATATATAATTATGCACACACACAACCACGCACATGCAATATCTTGGGATTTCTGGTTCTGGTTCCTGTTTTTAACAGGTTGCTCACAGATGTGGCTCCATGTAAAACAGGATGTGTAAAAGGAAGCCAGTTAAAGAAGAGGCACATCCTGTTTTAGGGGTAAAGAGCTACTGTTTCCGTTTTGGCACAACAGCAGCTATTCCACTTATGCAGATGATGCTACTCTATGTGTCCCCTTACTGCAAATTAGCATAGGGGAGTAGTGCTCTGGTTCATAGCACTGATGGCTGAGAAAAACACTATCTGGAGAATACACTGAGTGTCAAGCATAATAATAGAATTGTATTCAGTGTATTGCAAAACTACATTTACATACGGGTTTTCAATACGTATAGTAAAGATGTATTGAGAACATTTATACACACATCTGGTTTGGGGGCCCCTAGAATGTAACTCTTATTATATTTCTAAACTGTTTCATCACAGTTAATACGGCACTAGAATTATGTGTAGGTTTTCAGCAAATCTCTATCATGCATCCTTCAAGGGACCATAACATATGTCTTCTAGATCAGTTTTTTCATTGTGGATGAGTGCATTTTTGGGACTCCGTAAATATGCCTGTGGAAAATTTCAATTTTATTACCACCATGACAAAAGGATAGCTTATCAGCCTAAATTTACAATGCTACTAGAATACAATAGGTTAGCTTAACTACTGCTTTGTTCTGGCACATATATGGTGTTGGGGGTCAGATGAGAGCCATGCCACCCTCATGTACTACATTGGCCAAAATCAGTTAACCAGTTGTATATGTATTAATTGGAAGTTTAGTTCCTTTGATATCAGTATCGGGATGTTTGATTTTGATTAGTTTGATCTGGTTTTAGAGTTAAGGCTGAATTGAAAAATGTGCAGGTGGCCCCTCAGAAATGAAAACTCAATGCAGTACAAAAAAAAATGTATATTAAACGCTCTGTAGCAGATTGGGTTCCTTTAGCAGAAGCCAACACAATAACTCTTGGTAGCCCAGGGGAGCTTCCCTCCTTCTCTTCCTCCTGTGCTTCCACCATATTCACTCTGGAGCAGGCATAGGCAAACTCAGCCCTCCATATGTTTTTGGCCTACAATTCCTATGATCCCTAGCTAACAGGGCCAGTGGTCAGGGATGATGGGAATTGTAGTCCCAAAACATCTGGAGGGCAGACTTTGCCTATGCCTGCTCTGGAATGTGAGGAGAACCCCCAGGACAATGGGAGAGGGGAGGAGATGAGGCTCCTTCCATCAGGGAAGCAGAAATGTTTGTGTTAATGGAGCAATATCGTTAACACAACACTGAATATTCCCCCCCCCCATATGTGTCGTCCCAGATTATTTCATCTTTTTCATAAATTAGCATTTGTCTTTAAACTGTTCATATTAACACTAGCTGTTCATAATAGCAAAATAAAGAAGCATTTCTTCATGGTAAATATTGTGGGTGGGATCTTGGGTATGTTGCTTTCTTTTAGGCTTTTCTTTTGGGCATTTCATAACAAGTATACAGAATATATGCACACCCAAAAGCAACTTTGATTGACTGATTTATTTATTTTCTTTAAATTGTTTAGCTTGCAAAAAAGATCCGGGAAAAATTTAACCGGTACTTGGATGTGGTAAATCGGAACAAGCATGTGGTGGAAGCTTCATACACTGCTCATCTGACATCGCCTCTGACTGCAATTCAAGACTGCTGCACCATTCCACCGTCTATGATGGAGTAAGTATTCAATAGGATCCCAACTGAGAGTTGCCTTATTAATTGGGGTAAGCCCATTCGTCTGGGGACATCTTGACCTGGTCTTGGGTCAGGGCCCATGTGAGAGAGGCTTGGCGGAGCAGACGGTCTGAAATGGTTTCAAGTTGAACGCTGATCCCATGGGAATTATGGACATCAGGTTGTTCTGTGAAGGCAGTGTCAGTGAAACCTTTTCACTCCATGGACTGCATTCCTTTCTTCACAGCCTTCCAGTGTTGTGCAGAGTTAGAAGCAAAAAGTGGGTGGACTGTTACCTTCACACAGTAGGCGTGTTTCTATAGACACATGTGCTTCTCTGTCCTCCATCTGTGAAAGCAATAAGCATTATCAGTGTTCATGGACATAATTCTACCCAGGCAGAAGCATGCAAAGAGGATATAGAGAAGGAGGCTCTAAGTCTTTGGCCTTGAATTTGCCCTGTTTTTAGTTTGTGGCCTAGTTTAAATGGTACGTGTTGAATGATGTACTTGCATTATCAGGTCAGCTTTTAGCCAGTACATGAAAATATAAGTATTTTCAGCCTAGTGTTTTGGTTTGGAAACTTGGTGCTATTGAATTTTGCTAGTGTGCTGTTAGAAACAGAAAAAGTTTGTTGTAGTAAGGCATTACAGAAGGAAAATTGGCTAACGTGTCAGATTTCAAAATTGATTTATAAATATGAAAGACTTGTTTGGAAAACATGATTAATGCTGCTTTTAAAAAATATCGCCGGCCTGAAAGTTGAAAAGGCTGCACATTTTTGGACTGTATGTAAAGTGCTTTGGTTGGCTGATCAATATTAATTAACAGACATAAAAGACTCTAAACAGATAATAAAAATGCATTACAGTATATGAAACAGGATCACTTCAGTTACATAATGCACATAAAATGATCTTTATATTTATTCTCTACCTTTACTAAAGAGAGTTGGCTATGGAAATAGTGACCTTTGCTGCAACTGTGTCTTGCAAATAATTATTGAGAGTCCCAGTGAATACCGGGCAGTGGGAAGCAGGTTTACTAAAAACAGATGGCTTTTATATGGTCTTATAAAAGCATACTTCTGTTTAATAGCTCAGGACTTCCTGAATTACACTGATAAGGCATTTGTTGGAATACAGTTACAGATTTAGTGATAAGTACATTAGCTGTGTGTGGCTTTTAATTTTTAGAAGAATTAATTTTGTAGTGCAGTTCTGAGCGCATTCTCTGCCCATACCAACCTCACTTTGCCCAGCCTATTTTGAGCCAGGCTAGAAATAGCAGGGGGCTGTTCCTTATAGGAGTTACTATTTAAGTGTGTTTCCATACAGAGTACACTGGAAGCATTGAAAGGGGCTGTGCATTGATCACTGAATATAGTTAAGTTGTGAGTGGGCAGCTCACAAATACTGTGGGCACAAGCCATGAGTTCCAAATCAACAAAGGTGTGAAGAAGAAGCTGTTAGTCTTAACCACACTGCAGTCCTTTCTTTCACATACCACTGGATGAGCAGCTCCAGCACTTATTCACAAAATCACAAAGAGCAGTGGAAGACAACACAGTTAAAGTTCCATTGTGGAACCATAAGGACATAAGAAGAGCCTGCTAGATCCAGCCAGTGGCCCATTTAGTCCAGCATATAGTGGCCAACCAGTGGCCTGTGGGGAATACTCTAGCATTCTCTCCTCTCCTCCCTCCTGTACTTAGTAACTGGACTAGAATGATTGCCATCTGGAAGGAAAGTTGCGTTAAACAGAGGATGTGACACAGGCATGGACAATGCCAAAGCAGGCAGAGATACTGTATTTTTTGCTCTATAAGACTCACTTTTTCCCTCCTAAAAAGTAAGGGGAAATGTGTGTGCGTCTTATGGAGCGAATGCAGGCTGTGAAGCTATCCCAGAAGCCAGAACAGCAAGAGGGATCGCTGCTTTCACTGCTCAGCGATCCCTCTAGTTGTTCTGGCTTCTGAGATTCAGAATATTTTTTTCCTTGGTTTTCCTCCTCCAAAAACTAGGTGCGTCTTGTGGTCTGGTGTGTCTTATAGAGCGAAAAATACGGTACTTATAGAGGGCTGTTTTAGTCAGGTTTTATTATTCTAGCCTGAAGCTGAGTACAGCCAGAGTCCAGGAGCCCAGCAATCTATGGTTAATGTTAACTGGTTTGTCTGAAATCAGTCAACTTCGAACCAAGGGTTATGAAGCTGAGTTATTTCAATAAAGCATAGTTAAGGTTAAACACCGTTTAGGGTTTGAACAGAAGGCTAAATTGCAAGTAATCTAAACGAGAAGAAAACTGGAGAGAGGCGGAAACACATAAACCCAAGATTTGCACAGGTTTATTCCATCATGGTGAACCATGATTTATCTTGTTGACTAAACTCAACATTATTTGACTCAGCTTTTGTTCTCTGTGCCTTAATTGATTATGCTGGGTTTTTGTTTTTTTAAAAGAAATCCTTAAGGGACATTTTCTTTATCTCAGTACACTGAGAGAAATTCTTATCACTGTAACATATTACTTGACAAGTCTACCTTAGATTCATGAGTGTAATATTTACATGGGTAAACCAACAGATCTATTTTTGAAGATCATTTACTTCATGAATGCGATAATTGCTTCAGAAGTGGTCTGGCTCACCTTTTTAAAATAGCTGCTTAAATATTTGCTATTGCAGTTCAGCTTTATCACAGCCTTTTCTTCTGTTTACATGCCCTCTCATGGGCTGTTAAGTTGTGAGATAAGGAGATTCCCATTCTGATCTTTCAAGTTGCTGGTGGAGTTGTATTTTCAAGAATACGAAACTGGATTTGGACTCAGCTTAATGGAATTTCAACAGTGTGCAAAGATGACTGTAGAGATTTGGAAGGACTGAGTCTTACAGTTTTGGAGTATGTGTATTATACAAACCGTTTTCTTAAGCACTCATTAGAAATTAGTATTGGATTTGTAGGAATCCAAGTATGGGATAGGCTAGGAAGAATCCTTCTAACACAAGTATTATCAGGGCATACAATGACAAAACTATTATTTCCGTCACAAATCGCTGCAGTGAGTTAAATTCTAGTATAATTAAGTGCTGAGAGAATAAAATAGAACCCTTCCCCATTATCATAAAATTCTGTCCTGAGTTCCTAGTTATTCTCACCATTTAAAAATAAATAAGCATTTAAGAAGCCTTTGAGATTATACTTAGCACCATTCATGTTAATATAACACCAGATAAACAACATTTGTTTCATCCAGACATATTGGAAAGTCTCCAGGTTAGTCAAATGGATAATGGTTTACTGTGTTTGCATTCCTTAAAAACAGGTGCATGCTTAAGTGCTTTCAGGATTAGAGCTCCATTATTAGTTCATTACAAGTATTTTAAAATAAAAGCCATGTTTAATATTTCAGTACTGTACTGAAATATGCAGATAAAATATTAATTACAAGAATATGCCTTGCTGTTAAAAAACAACAACTAGTTTTAGCATTTTAAATAAAATTGTTAATTTTGAATTAGTTTGTAATGTAGCTGCATTTACCCCAGGGAAAACACCTTTATAGAAATTTAAACAAAGAATGGAAAAAAGGACAGGTCTTGTTACAACAACAGATGAGTGTCATTTTTATATACACATTCTCTTTCTTCACCCCCTATTTTCTAAAACTGAAACTGCATAGAAGAAGTTGATTTACTTTGTGAATAGAGGCTGAATGCAATCCAATTGGAGCTTACGTGAACACTGTTTTGATGTAAGATTCAAAGCTTCTGCAAATTTATTTTATCTTCTACATTTGCTGATCTTCTGCTTGTAAATCCTGTTGAAGGAGAATAAAAATGACTGCTGCCTGATGGGAATTAAATGTCTGAAGTTCAAAGCAGTTTGCACATCAGAGCAAACGTCAATCAAATGAACATCTTGCAAGCTAGGCAGGGAGCGAATTTCTCCATGGGGAAGAGATCAAAGTGGGAGTCACAGTTCTGTTTTCTCCCTCTGGATGCAGTTTCGATCAGTTGTTCATTAAAGTGAATCCAGAAGGAAGGGTTTTCATATAGTATAGAAAAAGAAAGGGGGAAAGAAGAGGGTTGGGTAGTGGGAATGGATGATACTTTTTCTTGCAGCTGAAGTTAAGAGCACATTTTGATCATTTTTAATTGCAGAAACTATTTTCCACCAAAAAACTCCCCCCACCCCACCCCTGGATGGTTTGGGGATTTGTTACAGATACATTTTTTCAAGAGTTTTTATAGAGGACATGTTTTAAAACCTGCTTAGTTAATCTACATTCTTTTGTTTGAAAAAGATGGAGGGACTAGTTAAACAACTCCCCAGTCCCTATTTAGAGTGCCTATATATTTTATTTGTCTGGAGATCAAGAGTTCATCTTACATTTTTTGTGATTAATATCTTAATCATTAGGAACACATCAGGTTTTACGTTTAAGTGCTGTTATTGTATACATTTTAAGGATGGTGAAAAATAAAATCATGAAATTGCCAAATTGCCTGAAACAATTATTAGTACCATTAATAACATTAGTTGCTTTTAGATTATAATGGAGGTGTTGTAAGCCATGGACACCATGCAGCAACTTCCAACGAGTACATCCTCCATTTTCTTTTATGCGGAAGGTATTTCTGGGCATGCACAATGGGGAGAAAATCCCTGTATTCATCTGGTGCATTTTCATTCTTAAGTTATAGTGGGGGCACCTCAGTGGGACTTACATCTGAGTAAACAAAGTTAACAAGGTTGTATGAAATGAGACTAATTTCCTTAAATTTTCCTTTCCTGTAATTCATATCCCTTCTGATTTTTTTATTTGGAAGGCAGAATGTAATGCAAGATGTTGGGAACAGACCTGGATATGTTTAGACTTGAGCAGAAATGAATTAGTTTGGATGGTTTCTGCTAACTTAGGTACTGTGTAAAATTTACAGAAGGATTAGCATCAAGGCCAGGGGTCGGCAAGGTTTTCCTCGCCTGGGCTGGTTCACTCCAGAGGAGATCCCTCCGTGGGCCGGGTTGCGTGCGCATGCCCACAATTTCCAGTGTCGGCGCATGCGCAGACGCGATTACCGGCACAGCGGAAGTGAGTCCCCGCACCACATTGCGCCGGTTTAGCGCAGTGCACAGGGACTCGCTGAGCGGGCGGCTCAGTTCGGGGGCGGCTCATGAGCTGGTTAAACAACCTCTGTGGGCTGCTTGTGGGCCGTGGGCCTTAGGTTGCCTACCCCTGATCAAGGCTGTGCAAAGTTGCTAACAGGCCTAAAGCAGTGCCATAGCTACCAGGTTTTTTTTGTCTTGGGTGAACTTGGCTAGCTAGGTGTTCTGCCCTGGGTGAAGCCTCCAGAGGGGTGCTGTTGCAGCTTCCAGATTGTGTGTGTGTCCATGTGCGTCTGTGTGTGTCTGTCTGTGAGTGTCCTGTGTGTGTGTCCGTGTGTCCGTGTCCGTGTGTGTGCGCAAATGCACATGGAGGATGCCAAACTGGGTCTTTGGCCCCAGGTGAAATAAAGCCTAGTTTCACCCCTGCCAAAAGATATGTAATAAAGGTGAAAGGTAAACCTTCCTTGGGGAGAGCATTCCACAAGTGGAGACTCACCATAGAAAAGGCCCATTCTCATGTTGCCACCCTTTGGACTTCTCATAGAAGAGGCACACAAAGTAGGGCCTCAGATGATGATCGCATCAATTCATATGGAGGAGACCGTCCTTGAAGTATTGCGATCCTGAGCCGTTTAAAGCTTTATAGGTTAAAACCAGCACTTTGAACTGGACCCAGAAACTAATTGGCAGCTTTTGCAGTCAGGCCAGGATTGGCGTTATATCCTCAAACTGTTTTGTTCTGTTGAGCAACCTGACCACTGAATTCTGATCTGCTGAAGTTTCCGAACCATCTTCAGAGGCAGCCCCACTGCAGTATAACACTCTTCCCCTAATGCAAGCTCAAGGAAGAGTCCATATTTAAACAACAGAACTAGTTTTTTTGTCTTATTAATTTTACTATTGCATTCATTTTAGGTTTGATGGAAACTTTAACACTAATGTGTCTAGAACAATCAGCTGCGATAGACTGTCTACCACTGTGAATAGCCGAGCGTTCAATCCTGGCCGTGACTTAAACTCTGGTAAGTAATGCATACTTGAGCATGTAACTTCTGCCTTTTGCTGCAGAAAACCAGCATCCAGCGCCACAGCAACCGCGTTTTATCTGACGCTGCCACACTGTTTTTAATTTCCAGAACTGAATGAGAGGAATATGTTTTCCTGCAATGATGTTGATATTCCAATATACCATGTAATTGATAGGACTTTATATCAAACTTAATTTGTTTTCTGTGTAGCCATCTGCCCTGGCATCAGTAATGTCAGTTCTTCATAGTGACATTACAAAGGGGCCTCTTTGATCTTTTGAGTTCATCTAACGTAGAGGTTCTGCAGCAAACTGGCATTAACTCTGATTTATGAAGATGCCCTGAAATACTTCGTTTCTTTGATGTGCTGTGGGGTTTCTATACTGGGGATTGACCCATTTGCTTGGCACGTTATAAAGCTGGAGGTGTGTCTAAGACTGCAAGACTTTTCACAAGAGATTGAGCCTTCGGTTAACACTACTTTCTTAGCATTGTTTTCAAATGGAAATAAATTAGCTTTACTGTTTAGAAAAGGGGGTGGGGAGAAACCTTTTGTCATCCAGTGGTATATGTGGTGGGGGTTTTTTTATAGCATGGGTGGGTTCTGATTTGACTTAAACTCCTTTGCCCCCCCCCCCCGAAATGAAAGGTACAGATTAAGGGGCTGTATAGGTCAAAACGAAAGTGTGTGTGTGGGTTTATAGGAGATGTGCAGTCAACTACAGATATAGGAGTGTGTGTGTTTGTATTATATCAGTAATGTAGGGGGTGCAGGTGTGTGATTTTTTTTTACTGGAGAGGACTTTGTCCTACATTTTAAATGGAAAAGGACCATCTCAGGAGAAGCTGCTGTGATTGTAACAAGCAGGGATCACTCTTCAGTTAGCAGTTACACTTTATTTTCCTTGTTACTTCTTCTCCACCCATTTCCTCTCATTGTCAGTCCTACAACTGATGATTTTGTAATGCTTGCAGTAAAGACAGGTGCTATTTGGTCCAACATCCAGCAATGCAGGAATCTCAACTAGATCATACATGATAAATGGCCATCCAACTTCTGCTTAAAAACCTCCAAGGAGGGAGACTTCACTACCTTTCCAAGGGTGTCTGTTCCACTCTAGAACAGCTCTTACTGTCAGAAAGTTTTTCCTGGTGTGTGAAATGGTATATGCTGGCATGGCTTCACAGCTGAAGGAACATACTCGTGAAACTTGTATTTTTATATAGTGTATCTTGATTTCAGCAAGGCTTTTGACAAAGTTCCCCATTATATTCTTGTGGAGAAGCTGGTAAAATGTGGGTGGCCTTGTGGGGGTTTCTGGCCTTGTGGGGGTTTGGATTAGATGACTTAGGGGTCTCTTCCAACTCTACATTTCTATGATACCAGCATATCAAATACTAATTCAAGCCATTGGCCTTCCCTCGCTCACTTGCTGCTGTTACATCTTTCTCTAGCTGGGGCGGGGGGCGGGGATAGCAGTGCACTGAAGCAGGCTGCCTGAGATGGAACTAGCACAGCCTTCTTTTGTGTTTATTTCATTAACTTTTTCCAGGTAGAGGAGGTGGCACCAATGGTAGTGAGAGAAAGGGCAGAGTGCAGGGAGATGCATGACCGATTGCTTGAACAAGTATTCAGCTTGCTGGTATGAACACCTGTCCATTCCACTGAGAAGCCAGGAAAGATCTGCCATGAATTCTGATTTTAATTCACATCTGTCTTCACCTTTAGTTCATTTGCTGCTGTGTGGATATAGAGATTCTTCATGGACCCACTGCCATGAAGCTGATCCTTCCCGGGTCAACTCTTCACTGTTGGTGGCTGTGTATTCTCAAAGGAGAACTATCGCTGCTGTCACTGCCATAATAGGCCGCTATATCTGGTTCTCCTCTTGTTGGTTTAATATGGTAGAATGCAGGAAGAGATATCCTAGGAGAGGTTATGCACCTTTTGAAATGCCTTTCAGCTGTCCCAGGAATCATCCATGCTACATACACTGCAGCTTCGAGCTGAAAAGGTGGTTGAATGTTAACGAACATAAAAGGCAAATGTGGCTGGTTTCCTTCCCTTCCCTTTCCCCTTTCTGGCTGTCTGATTTATCCCTTGTGGGCCATGTGGGTTTCCATTTACAATGAATAATTATTATTTTGAGTTTAAGTCAGGAATCATATAAGTGAAGATATGATATTAAAGAAAACACCCAGTCACATTTTAAATTTAGGCCCCTAATGTTCTTTAGGGAATTGCAGCATAGCTATAAAAGAAGGCTGGTGCTGATGATTCTCTTCCCTATATATGCCAGGGAGTGTCATGTAGGAGCTCACTTTTTTGTGAGTTAAGACTATAATCCTTTGCACTTCCTGGAAAAACAAACATAAACAGTAAAGCTTCCAGCAAATTAAGGCGAAACATTACAAAACTACTCATCATTACTGATCTGTTTTGTTAAGGGATCGGGTCTGTAGAAACTCTTGAATAATGTGGTTTCTATCCAAATAGACAGATTATTCCTGATACCTAAACAGGTTTGCAGTTGATTGTAGCCTCAAAAGCCTTTCTTCCTTATCTTCATCTTCAGAAAGTTCTGATAGTTCTTTTCCTCCAGCTTGTTAATTCATTCTGCCTTCCCTAGGGAGAGCTGCCAATTTTGCCATAACCCTGTGCTTATTTTTCTATGACCACAGTGTACAATCTTCTGTGAGATAAGCAGGGACTACTTCAGCTGGAAAAATAAGCTTTCTAACCCCCCCCCACACACTTTCAGGTATCCTTTTATTTTTCATCCAGTAAAGCTGCAAGAATTCCCTGCTGAGATTTCTTAGTTTCTTCATTGCTACAATCCCTAAGAGGTGTACTTTGGGGGTCTCCTTTTATCTTCATTCCAAGCCTTTTACTCTTTAAAATGCTTTCCTTTTATGCCATGTTCCTATGTGAGGCTTGCTAAGATGGCATCCATTGTATATATCCTAGCATTTAAACTAAGTAAGCAGGTATCTCTCTTGTTTCTGGTGCCCAGATAGATTTATTTAAAGCACAGTAGCATTGTTCCATAATGCATTGTTCCATTTATCTCCTCAAGGTATTGGTTTAGCAAAAAATAACCACATTCCTGCTAACACATTCCCCCTACTAACTCCTATCCTAGAAAGAATGACCAATCACTTTTGTAAAATTCTGCCATTCTGGAGCTGTGGTGCTTTTCCCGCAGAGTTGCAGTGAGCTGTTTAAAAGGGATCCTGAAAAACTTTTTGTGGAGGTAATCGGGTTTTCTGGAAGAATAAAAGTGCCTTACTTCTAAGATTAGGAGCACCTGGAATTTGCAAGCCTGCTTTTCATGACTTTTTGGCTCCTCTGTTTATATCTCTCTCCCCTCCCCCCCTTTTTTAACCAATGTGTATTTATACAGCTGCTAAGCGAGGATCATTCGTGCATTTGATAAAATAAGCTTATGTGTGAAAGCTTAGGCACCGCAAAACTCTTTCCTTGTAACCCCCCCCCCCGCCCCTGCCCATGAGTTAGGTAAAAATATTTGCCACATGCCCAGTAGCCGTCTCTTTATTCAGGCTTGAATCTTGGCACTGTGAAAAGGCAAAATCCTGAGGTCATCTCTTTAAGTGCAGGGTGTCCAGTAGATTTTAGCTACAGGCGCGGGTGTGAACATTTAAGAGAGGCATACTGACAATGCATGACTTTGGTGCAGTGCTGTCAGCCTTGCAAAATCCCACACAAAGCCCTTATTAGTTCTTCCTGATTAAAAATTACCTTAAAGGCATGAAGCACGTAACAGGAGATGGGCCCCTTGTGGAGACAACCTTAAAAAACTTCAGAGAGAATGCCAAAATGATAACGCTTGGCACTTATGGATAACACTTGCAAGATATAAAGCGTATTGGAATCATTAACTAATTAATCTTCAAACATACTAAAAATGGAACATGATTACTCATTATGTAACAGTTACTTTAATAAGTCACATATTGAGTATTAAAGTTGAGTGCCTTAGGCTAGAATGAGAGCAGCACCCTTTCCACATTATATATGTAATATGGCAGTCCTCTATTGGAAGCTAAAAATAGATTCTCTCTCACCCCCCCCCCCTTTATGTCAGTTTCCTCAACTGTGCCTTATGTGTTTTAGGCATCCTGAGGAATGGGGCGTTGAGAGGCAGGAATGTCACTTAATGCACATCTAAAGTTCTTTAAGAAAGCGTTGGTGGACCCAACCAGCCAGATGGGTGGGATATAAATAATTAAATTATTACGATGGGATAAAAACCTCAATCTGGATCAAATGTTTTGCAGTGCAACTTCTTTTATTGTACAGTTAAATTTCAGGTAATAAAAACAGCAAATTTAAAAAGTGTTCTCTCTATTGCTAGTGATGACGATTTCCCACTGTAAAATATTTTATCGTCTTTTATCATTGCATAGTGCATGCCATCAATTGACACACACTGTTGTTTGGACAAAGCTTGCCTCCTTTTGAAAATCAGTCTGTGTTTATTGGTAGTTTTCTTTTTAACAGCTCTATATAGCTCTGCCTAAAAAGCTAACAATATGAAAGTATGACCCAATTACAATTCAGTATCATTGTTGCCCATCATAGCACCAGACCCAATCAGTTTTGCTAACTACGCAAAAACAATAAAAGTTCAGACTTAAAGTGAAACTTTTGTTGTTGTTGTTGCCTTGTAGGTAATAACTAGCTTTAGCCAACTACAAATACATTGTAATTTTTCAAGCTTTTCATTCCAGTAGAAGAGATGTACCATATTGACCTGAATATAAGCCACACTTTCCCCACAAATGTCAACTGTGAAAAGTGCAGCTTATATCCACAACCTTATGGTATGCACCCAGGACAACTTATATTCAGGTATTTTTCTTTTCTTTTCCCCCCTCCAATTTTTCAGGTGCGGCTTATATTCGGGCCAATACAGTATGTGAATCTGGTGACCCTTAGGGTAAGGTTACCAGACATCCCCGTTTCCCGGGGACAGTCCCCAGATTTACAAATCAGTCCCCATACAAAATCCATTGAAGTTGAAAAGTGTCCCCGGATTCATTGAAAAAAATCTGGTAACCTTACCTTAGGGGAGAGTTTCAATTTGTTCTCTTGCCTGCAAGATACTTTATTCATGACTGCATCTTTTCTCTGCCCAGATTGTTTGCTGAAGTGCAAATTGGGAGTATTGTTTGTGTGTCTGACAATAGTAATGTTGGCCTCAGTTCTTCCCTAATTTTCATAGTTTTTTCAATGTTTGTGCTTTAATCCTAAAGTTGGGAGCATGGAGACTACTGTGCAGATGTACCCTGGCTTCATGTCTATTAATTTAAAGCAGTTCCATAGTGCAGTGAATTGAGTACGGTTCCTGATTCAATCTCTTGGCATCTCCAATTATGAAGGTGTTCAGATAGCAGAACTGAGAAGGACCTTTGTGGAGGCCCCTGTAGAGATAGTGTCAATCAGAGCAGGTGGAGCTGGCCCACATGTACCAAAAGGTTTACTTGGCTTTGATAATCAGAGCTGGATTGAATGTTCGCATTTCTGCTGCAAAAAATATCCCTCTGGTACCTGAAATATCTCCTGAAATCCCAGATTGCTTAGCTGTGTTTGCCCTTGTTCTGCTATTTCTTCCCTAATCAGCAGGAGTTTTTTCTCATGGCTTTTTGCATACAACATTATTCCAGAAACTGGAACACATAATCAGCTTGGTAGCATCATGGTGATTACATATATGTGATATATGTGATTACATGTTACTACCACAAAACCAATTCCAATTGAGGGCAATGCTTCCTGCCCTCATTCTGAATGGACAAAATATTTTCACCCCTGTTTCCACTTCCTCAAAATTCACTGAAAGGTGAGGTGCTTTTCACAGCTGGCAAATGTTCACAAATGAAGCTTTCTCCCTGTGCTCTCCCTTAGTAAATAAATGTTATGGTGTATTGGGGAGCAAAACCTGTGTTTACGCGCTTAACGACCAGGGCTGGTGCCTGGCTGGCCTGGCAGCCAGGAAGCTGGTGAGTGAGTGGTGCAAAGGTTTCAGCAAGATAAATCTGCTGGCAAGGCTCAGCACAGAGCAATTATTCCAGCAGACAGGTTTCTTAAATGTTGGGAGCAAATCCTGAGTCAGCAATTGGGCAAGGCCAGCAGGGCTCCTTTTGATTGCCCAGATCCCCTGATCCAGCTGGGCCATCAAGTTGCAGAATACCTTTCAGCTGCTGTGCAGAGAGGATCAGCCAGCAACTCTCTCTGTGGTGGTCCAGGGGGTAAGGTCCCAGGGCAATGCTGTCAGCTGTTTTGCTCTCAGCTGGCTGCTGACTTGCAAAAATGAGGCTTCATAGTTTACATTGCATATTAGTCAATAGTAGTCAATCTGCTCTGGAAGGTGGGGGAACCCCCAGAACAAATTTAGGAGGGAGCAGAGGGGGAGAATGTTCCACAGCACTATGAGATATCATTGAGCTCATGGAACATCCTCCTTAGCACTGCATTGAATACAATGCCTAAGGTAAAGGTAAAGGTACCCCTGCCCGTACGGGCCAGTCTTGACAGACTCTGGGGTTGTGCGCCCATCTCACTTAAGAGGCCAGGGGCCAGCGCTGTCCGGAGACGCTTCCGGGTCACGTGGCCAGCGTGACAAAGCTGCATCTGGCGAGCCAGAGCCGCACACGGAAACGCTGTTTACCTTCCCGCTGGTAAGCGGTCCCTATTTATCTACTTGCACCCGGAGGTGCTTTCGAACTGCTAGGTTGGCAGGCGCTGGGACCGAGCAGCGGGAGCGCACCCCGCCGCAGGGATTCGAACCGCCGACCTTTCGATCGGCAAGTCCTAGGCGCTGAGGCTTTAACCCACAGCGCCACCTGCGTCCGAATACAATGCCTAGGAAGCATCAAATGATGCCATGTAGAGTTTCAGAATTGGCTGCACAATGCAGCTACTACCCAGATTTCTTTCTGCCCTGGAACTGTATGATTGAGATGGTGCTATATATTGGCCTCCTGCTGTTCTCATCTAGCAGTGAAGATCACTTGTGTGGTTCCTCTTTGGAAGCCTGATAGCAGACCAAAAAAACTGGTCCATTGCTTACTGTTAGCTTTAACAATGCCCATCCACTGCCTAACAGATAATAAAAGCTTTCAGAGCCTTCAGGGCATGTGTGTAGCTCTAGATCATTGTTCCTATGTTTTTATATTTTTATATTTGCATTTTGAAAACTGGCACCTGGAGTTTGCAAGTTTCATTGGAGATATTTGTATTCGAGGACGCTTGGTACACTATCCCTTAAAAAAAAAAGTCTATTCAGTAACGTTAACTTTGTATTGGTAGATTTGCTTGTTTAGGTTCAGCCTTATCATGGGTATACTGCAGTTCTACTGTTTCCCTCCCAATCTATTTTTCTTTAAAAAAAAAAATCCCCAAAAATGTAATTTAGCATAAGGAGCTGACATAGAGCTGGTGTTCTGACTTATTTGGTAAAATGTGTCTAACAGCTGTTTCTTCTCCAAGCTTAAATACCACCTTAAAATTTCAAGTCTCACTCCATAAATTAAAAATCTGCACTTGAAAAGCTGTCTATTTGAATAATTAAGAAAGTGCAGTCTGGGAGAGTAAGTGAGCATAGTCTAGTAACTTGAACTTGCAGCTAGGAGCAAATTCCCCAAGGCTTATATTACTTGCTTGGCTGCTTCACTCACTTTGCGCTTTTGGATAAGTTACTGCATTTCTCTGCACACAGCTCCATATTTGTAAGATGAGAACAATCCTGCCTCATCTGTGCGTTTGTGAAGGTGCTTTGAATGGAGTCGTGGTGGGGAGTCCTGGTATCTGCACCATATTAGTACTATTCTCTTCATACTACACAGACTTATCTAATATTAATACTTTTTTATTCTATATAAGAAAGAGCATTTAGTATTTGTGGATTGTTTGAAGCTGAGGCTCACAGTCATGAAATAAAACCAGTTACTTAGAGCAGGGAAGTTCGCCTTTGCAGAAAAAGCAAAGCTAAGAGGTTTAAGGAAGAGCAGCATAGGTCCTGTTCTGTGAATTTTGGGGAAAGATTTGTGTTCAGGGAAAGAACAAGCATGGTAACTATTAAAATGTGGCAGAGGAAGGAAAAGGAAGACAAGCGTCATACAGTGAAAATATATATTGTTGTAAACACGCTCTTAAAATGATATAATTAACTCAGTGGAATAGAACAAGTTGAGTTTACAGTGAAGTCTCGTTATATCATGTGCTGGGAAGCATGGAAACAGTGTGAAGGAATGGGACCTGCTACAAAACGTTGCAGCATATCTTCACAACTTTCCCCCCACCCACCCGAAAAACACCAGGAGAGAACTTCTGGTCAGGGTTTCAGTCAGCCATGTTTCTTCTGTACCAGAGATGGGGAACTTGTGGCTTTCCAGAAGATATTGTTAGATTCCAGTTCCCATCACCAGCATGGTCAGTGGTCAGGAATGAGTCTGCTGAGCCAGACCAAGGAGGATGTCATGAGCACCTTCGGAGAGTTCTGGCAGGAAGACAGGGCTGGAACCAAGCCTTGGGGACAGGGCCTTCTCCCAACTAGGGCAATATGCACTTGCTGCTTCGACTTTGGCACTAGTTACCACACTCCACTGGGCTCCTAGACAGCTTCAGTGATGGATGGGTAGTGGGACATTTGAATGGATGTTAAGCTTTGCTTTCAGCCATGCTGACTGCCCACCATCTTAAATTACTCAAAATCAGTAGGTCTGTAGAGAACTACCTGGACTATAGATTTCATAGCTCTGTGGGGCTGAAGTAGACTTTGGGTAGCATAAAATAGTGGGCAGCCACCACTGAAAGGAGCAGAGCTTGGCTCCCATTCAAAAGCCGAACTGCCACCCAGCTCTGGAAAGCTTTTGTGGGGACTGACCAAGGGACCCTTCCTTCCTTATGTAGGATCACCATTGACTTCTACATTTGTTTTTGGCTATTTGCCTTGAAATGTTTATTAAGTTCTAATGTTTCACTTATTTTACTATAGCACAGCTTCATGGTTAGTCCATATGTAGAAATCCTGTTGTAGTGGTATATACAATGTAAGGCACATTTACTGTATACAGTCCACCAAGGCTATTTCATTCAGGAAAAAATATATATCCTATTTTACCCTTTGGCCCAAAAGTTTCCTGGCCGGTAACAAAAATCTGACGTTGCAAACACTTCCACAGCTATTCATCTCAACAAGTACCATAGGTCTGAGAAAATGCCTGGGATGCTTACTTTGCTGGTTTGTGGACACATTGCAGAATTGAGGGTGGCATGTAAGCGTTAGGAGTGAAACATGTCTGGTTTTGGGGGAGGTGTCCGAAAACATGTTGGTTAAAAAATGAAAATACAGTAGAGTGTTGATAGTGGGCATTCTTACAATTATATACTCTGTTAAAAAGCATTCTCTTTTGATTTCAGTCACATTAATGTTACTTTAAAGAAACAATTAACCTGTTATTTTAAAACATTCTTCTGATTATAATACCATTCATTCACCTTCTCTTTTTTAAAAAATAGTACTTGCTGACAATCTGAAGTCCAACCCAGGAATTAAATGGCAGTACTTTAGTTCAGAAGAAGGCATTTTTACTGTGTTTCCAGCTCACAAATTTCGATGTAAGGGCAATTACGAGCACCGCAGCAGGTATGGTTTTACTGATTTTTTTTTTTATTTTTTAAAAACAAAATCTGAACAGAAAATATATCATGGGTGATTTTATTCGATATAATTTGTAGGCTGCCCTCCATTATGAATGTTTTATCAGTAAGGATGGTAATATAATAATCTGACCATACCCTGTGAACTTTTAATACACTCAAACAGGCGTGATGAAAATATGGATTTTAAGTTGGTTTCAGCATATGGTGAAGTTGTAGTGTGATTACTGCCTCAGGTGCTAAAACTCTAGCTCAACAGACATTCAGTGTGCCAATGCTCAGCTGATTGCAGCTCTACAGTGGAACTGAAGATTTCAAATAGGGTGACACATGCTGGTTGCTCGTGAAACAATCATATGGCTATTTCACAGTGAGCTAAACAGTTTACTGGTATACTTAATCCCGATTGCCAACATGATAGTTCAGTCTTTTGAACCATTCCCCATTAACATCTTCACTTAAAAAATAAAAATAAAAATCTCACTCTAAAATATTAACAGAGCTTTCTCCAAGAAGTATTAAAATCAAGAAGGCTGAAAGAGCTTTCCAGAAAGGATGGTTATCTCCTTGCTACACACAACACTCACATACTTTGAAATTGCTATATAGCAGAAGCTTAATAGGCTGCTGCCAAACCAGAAAGGTGTGTCAAGTGAAGTTCCATTATTCAATTAAGTTGAATGAGTGAGGAAGTATTCAATTGCAAATGCTGGAAGGGACTGAAGACAATTTCTAGATTAAGAAGTCAGTCAGCAGTCAAATGCCCTGATCCAGCAAAAGCTATCTACGTGCGGAAACAGGTTCCTTGTGTTCCATGTGCAAGGATGTAAGAGAAGTTTATTGGGAAGAAAAATAACCAATATGAACATAAGAATGAAGCTGGATCAAGCCAAGTGGCCCATCTAGACCCTGCACTTTTCTTCCGGCTCAGTGTTCTTGCCATGGTTACAAACTTCATTTGACGTTACAGTGGTTTTAAAATTTGCCTCTTTTATTGCTTTATCACATGAATTCTGGGAATTGTAGTTCTACGAGAATACAAATCACCTCTTAGATAGGTTTGTCCCATTAATAGAAAGGTAATTTTCAGAGCTGCTTCAGAAGTATCAGTGATTAAACAAGGCATGAATTTGTGGCATTTTTATTCCACTCATTTGAATGGATGTTTGTCAGCATTTCCTTTGCATGTAAGCTTTGCATGTCCACTATGTGTTTTAAAGATCCTAGATGTTAATACTGTACCAGTGTATGGCTGTAGGTTGTTTTAATATTAAGAGCTGATGATGCCAACAAGTATAATCTTATGCTTGTAGAATATTTTCCTGAATTCCTTTTTCCTGTAATAAGAATTATCTGGGAGTCTTTGATATAGTAATATTTAGACACAAAGATCTTTTGTTTATGCCAGAGAGTCTTTGGTCTTGACAAATTGAGAGGTGGAACAGGGTGTGTATGTTCCTGTTTTGTCTTTTTAATTTCCTTTGTCGGGATTCCTTTGTCAAGATTTTCAAACCTCAGTGGAAAAAACAACAACCTTGTTTTAGTCAAACCCTTCTCAACATGCAGATACTCTGCTCCCTTAATAGACCTGACAAAGACTTCCTTTTAATAGTATGCAGAGATAAGAAAGTCTTGCAGACTATTGACCTTTATGAATGAATTACATTCTAGGGCATTAATAGGAAAGACTATCATGGCAAGAGACTTTGTCTGATGATCACTAATGCAGTTTTACACAGTTTGCCTTTTCCCCTACATGCTAGCTATTCTGTGCTGTAATAATTTCTCCAGCTGCTTAGCAGTCACTGCATCATCTGATATAGATGTAAACCGGTTCAGACCTCATGCTTTCAGTGCAAAACAGTGATTCTTTGTTGAAACAAGTTCTGCATGATGTAAACATCATAATTGGTTGGACTATTACTAAATGATGGATTTAAAATTGGATACCTAAGGCTTACTCAGATAACCCAATATAATTTTTCCTGTTGCATTTGAGAATTAGACTTGCACACACTGTTTGTGTGCCATTCACACAGTTGCACAGCAGACTCTCTGGGGAAGCTAATTCACTTTTAATGCTTGAAATCTTTATCATGCTTTGTCCTCTCAAAAGTCTCATCAGGTAAGGTCACTGTTATTCCAGTGTTTATAAATATTTGGGGAGAATTTTGCCCAAGGCTGCCAAACTAGTCAGCCGCTAAACTGGGATTTGCTCAACCAAAAATAAGCACATGAAAGAAGTAAAGATAGCATCCGTATCAGCTCTCAAAACATGTTCCAATCATTAAGAGCTCTTTAATATGGTACCTTTTGCAGTTCTTTGCACAGTGTGATGTAGTGATTAGACTGTTGGGACTAGGACCTGGGAAACCAGGGTTCAAATCCTCACTTGGCCATGAAGTTCACTTAGGTGACCTTTGGCCAGTCACTGCCTCTCAGCCTAACCTACCTCACAGGGTTGTTGTGCGGATTAAATGAGGAAAGGAAGAACCATGTACACCACCTTGAGAGCTCCTTGTCGGGGGGGGAGGGGGGGTGTAAATGCAATAAATAGATAAATATTTACAATACCAAGGAGTGCCTTCCAATGAATTCTCCTTCAGTTTTGTTCAAAGTTTCTGTGCAGCTTCCTGACTTCTTTTTCAATTTCAGGCCTGTCTACGTCTCTACAGTTAGACCTCAGTCTAAACACATAGTTGTCATTGTGGACCACGGGGCTTCCGTTACAGAGACACAACTCCAAATTGCTAAGGATGCATCCCAAGTTATTCTCAACTCAATAGATGAACATGATAAAGTGAGTTAACTCTTGCAAGATAAGTGACATGTTATGGTTTTAAATATTCATTTTTGTTTTGCGGGGGGGGGGGGGGCCTCCAAGGCCCAGTATGTCAGTACTGCACTTCCTCCAGTCATAGTTTTAGGCAGGCTTAGAGTGCCCCTAAAGCCTGCTGCTGGTGCACCCCAGTTTTCTAGCTTTGAAGAAATTCAGGATTTTTTTTTCTCTCCGTGTGATTCTTGGCTTCAAATGTGCTCTGATCATTTGAAGCCCAGCATTTTTGCAGGAGAAGAAGAGGATGAGCATGGGGCAACTATTGTACATATAATACACCGCTTCTCAAGTGATCCGTGCAATGGAACATGGATGTTTGCTGTGGTTTGCAAATTTGGGGACCTCAGCTGGCAATATATTGTGGAAGGATGGGGGGTGGGGAGAGATGAGTCTTCAGTAAAACTTCCTTCTGTGGCTACTTCAGATGTGGTAGTTCCCACACAGGTTATTCAGAAGACTCATAAACGTGATTTTGTTAGGACCCTAGCCCTTCCTGTTGTCTCATACATGGCTATAACATCCCTTTCTCCTTCAAATCCTATGCTGGTGTAGCCCTAATGCCCATTACTGGTAGTCTAGAAACTCAGCAGCTTTACATATGGGCAGAAACTGCAAGGTTTACCTATGAGTAGAGACTGACATAATTCCTTTGCAAAACAAAGGCCAAAATCTCTCTCTCACACAAGTCTAACCCTTTCCAGGTTTGACAGATTTATACCTCAAGTGTTCTTTTCTTAGACAATTGAATCTTAAACCCTTTTCTGTTGGCTTATCATGGGGTGTGCTATAATATGGCACATAAAGAATTCTAAACGGTAGGGTAATCCAATATATGTATTTCTCTCTCTTAAGATCTCTGTGTTAACTGTGGCAGACACAGTGAGAACCTGTTCCTTGGATCAGTGCTATAAGACATTTCTGTCTCCTGCCACCAGTGAGACAAAAAGGAAAATGTCCACCTTCGTTAGCAATATAAAGTCATCTGACAGCCCTACCCAGCATGCGGCAGGATTTCAAAAAGCGTTTCAGCTGATACGAAATACAAACAATAGCACAAAACTCCAAGCAAGTAAGTCTATTATTATGCAGTATTAATGGGGTTTCCCCCCTGTCTTACCCTTGCATCTTTCTTTCTTGCATTTCCTTTTTTATTTTACTATCTCCTTTTAGCAGGGGTTATAGAGGGTTGTAACATTTTGAAGTACTAGTTTTTATTTTTATTTTACCTGAAATGACAGTGTTTGTTTTTAAATGAATGTGGTGCACAGAAGCCAAAAGAAGGTGTTGTTGCATCTTTGTCTTCATCTCTACCAATTTTCCTTTCCTTACATGCCTTAGTAACTGCAAGGCCATGTTAGCTAGATGTTCCGCACAGAGTCATCTCATGGGGCAAATAAGGTGATTCCTTTGTGAATCCAACTAATGTCTGAACTGCTATAAGTGAGTTTTCATCCACTGGTGCAGAATGGCCCAGATAATGAAATATATGAAGTTCCAATTTGAAACTTAGCAGATTTGGGCTTCACCAGTATCTAGTCCTGAGGCCTAGGGTGTTATGTACTGTAGGTAAGATAAAGGTAGCACACTGTCTGCCACAAGTCAAGTAACAAACCTCAGACAAAAGGTTTTTTTGTATCCAAACAAAAAAATAAACAAAAAAAATGCATTTCATTCCCAAGATAAATTTTAGTTTAGTAAAAACAAGGGCTGAGAATTTCACTTGTGCCAGCGCATACTCAGACTATGTCCTGGTGTCTGTGCACAAAACCAGGCCTCAACATTGAAATAAGTGAAGAATGTGGGAGATTTTACAGTTGAATACATGAAAATGCTCCTGAGCAGATGCAGGGTTTGCTACCATGGAGCCACTGCAGAGCAGAAAGAAGGTGCCCTCTCCAGGCAGTCTTGACCCCTGACAGTTTACTGAAGGAATCGAGTACCATTTATGTGCAGCAGCTGCTGAAAAGCAAGCACCTTGCACCGTTCCAGCTCCAACAGCATGTGCTGAGGGCAGTTGTACAACTACCAGTTTGATCTCTGCATGGGTTGCTTTTGAGCAAGCCATCGCAGTCTAATCCGATAAAGTTGTTGTGACCTGCTTGAAGCCCATAATTTGTTACATCCTGATGGCAGCGTGTCTCTCACAAACCTTCTATCGAACATTTGCTGTCTACACAGTCCTGTATATACATAATAGTATACACGAGTGGGAACGCGGGTGGCGCTGTGGGTTAAACCACAGAGCCTAGGACTTGCTGATCAGAAGGTTGGCGGTTCGAATCCCCGTGACGGGGTGAGCTCCCGTTGCTTTGTCCCTGCTCCTGCCAACCTATCAGTTTGAAAGCACGTCAAAGTGCAAGTAGATAAATAGGGACCGCTCCGGCGGGAAGGTAAATGGCATTTCCGTGCGCTGCTCTGGTTCGCCAGAAGCAGCTTAGTCATGCTGGCCACATGACCCGGAGGCTGTCTGTGGACAAACGCCAGCTCCCTCGGCCTATAGAGCGAGATGAGCACGCAACCCCAGAGTTCGGTCACGAATGGACCTAATGGTCAGGGTTCCCTTTACCTTTACCTTTATACACGAGTAAACAATCCAGTTTGAAAAGACGAAAAATAAGATGGCAGGAATTCAAAACCTCCATATTTATAGTTATAAGTGCTAAACAAGAGTATGTAGAGTACATAATACAGTGGTACCTCTGGATACGCATACCTGGTTGCCTATCCTTCGGGTTATGCATGCGGCAAACCCAGAAGTATTTTTCCGGGTTTCGGCTGCATGCATGCGCAGAATAGGCATCTCTGGTTGCTAATTCCTTGGGATCCGACCGGAGCTCCAGAATGGATCCCATGCGCAACCGGAGGTACCACTGTAGTTACTGAAGCGTCAAACTCCCTAACTGGTGGGGTATAAAGTATGAGCACAATACTTAGATCTATATAAAACTCCTTGCAATTCAGACAGATAAAGACAAATTGGGCAGGTGGCACCCAATAATGAACTTTTATTTGGTTCTGTTTCAGTGTTCAGGGTTTTGACGCTGTTTTACAGTTTCAGCTTTATTTTCGTAGTTCGTTGTAATTTTTTCCTTGTCTCAAAAACACAAGCATGGTTTTTCTATTCCTGTGGGAAACCCTTTTTTTCAAAAACAGCTTCGTGTATCACTTTTGTTCCTTTCTAAAATAGGCACTGGGAGCGTATGCTAGCCTTTAAAGCTGAGGTATTGTATATTGTGCACAAACAACAGAATGGAGGGGCCATACCACTCCATAATTTCAGAAATAGGACGTGCAAAGTACTTCCATTTCCTTGTAAACAATCCTCTTGCTTGTTTTCATTTCCAGCAGAAAAAAAAATATTATTCTGGTGTGTTGTGAGGTTTCTAACTTCCTGCTCTCCCAGCAGGCTCTGCATGCATGTCAAATAAGCCACACGGTATTTTTATTTATTTTTTTAAATGGAGATTTGAAATGCACATTACTGAGGCATATCTGGTTTGAGAGATAAGAATGATACTGAAAAGATGGGTGTTTGCATACCTTTCAGCTAGTCTCCAAAAGAGCAGTGGCCACCTCTAATTAATTTACATTCTTACAGTTCTTTCATTCCAGAGGGTTTCACAACACTTTCATAAATGATAAATCCTTACAAAGCTGTTACGGCAATTCAGTAAACTAGGATAAAAACAGAAAATAAGTGCCAATAGTCAGATGGAATACAGCCTGTTGACAATGGAAAATATATGGCCAAGGGTTTAAAAACACTTGAGTACCTTGCACTGCAATTTGTTTAAGTATGCAATAGAAAAGTAAGATCCTAAAATTGTAAGGAAGAACAGTAGCTTGGGCTATAGAACGGCAAAATAAATTAGGTTACTGCTACGACCTCTTTAACAGTAGAAGAATGATGTTATGAACAAGTGAGTGGTGTCAATAATATTCCCCACACACAATGTTTTCCAGGCACTGACTGGCCCATTGAATAATGCAATTCTGTAAACTACTGTCTGCCTGTTGATTTGGAAACAAACCTCAGTAATATTCTGCTACTGCTGGATGGCAGATTGCATTTTCTACTTCATCTGCCATTCTTCCAGTAGCCCAAGATGGTTGGGGATGCAGTTAGTTTGGAAGTGCTATGTTAAGAGTGATGATACAGAAAACCAGCTTTCATTTCTCCTTATATTTCCTACTTCCTTCATCCAAAGTGCCAAACTAGATGTGTGTTATGTTTGTTATGCCTATTTACCTAGTAAACATAGATGGGAGTCTGCTTTTTTTGGTGGGTGTCAAAATGTGTACCTTACGTGGCTATGCTCAGATGCTTTCAGCCTCGTCCAGTTCCAATATTGAAAGGGGTGAAATAAGATCCTATGGGTTAGATCCAGTGTACTAACTCAGGTCCATTAATTTCATTTCGTCTATTCTGTATACAATCCTATATGTTGTTGAAAATTTAGGAATAAAATATTACAGTCTCTTGGCCAACATGCACACATTGCCATCCTGTCCAAGATTACACCACACACAACCAGTCTTCCACATGGCACAAATCAATGTTATTGTGTTTGGATTAAAGGTTTCTTTTATGTTAGATTCTGGCTTGAAAGCTCTGTAGGATGCAGTAGAGCTTCTTCTGCTCAGTCTACCCACTACTCATTATTGCAGTGGTGGTTTTTATATTTTCATTTACTGCAAAGAGTCTTGATGCTGGGAATCCAATGTTGCAGATACGTAGCATAATGTAACATGTTTTCTAGTCTAACAAGCTCCCATCTTACATATCTCAGATACAGATATGGTCATAATTTACTTGTCGGCTGGAATAACGTCTAGGGATTCATCAGAAGATGGTAAAAAGACCACACTTCGTGTCATCAATGAAGAAAATGGTTTTCTTAACAACTCTGTAATGATCCTCACCTATGCTCTCATGAATGGTAAGAAATTACCTTTTTAAAAAGAAAAGAGAAATTAAACTTCTAAGGTTCTTTGGGCTTTGATATGGTCAATGGTCAGAGATGATAGGAACTGAAGTCCAACAACCCATTGTGTGGGTAATGAGATGCCTTTTCCACTATTTATAAATATTTCCACATTTGTGCATATATGATGTTTCAGAATTGCTTAATAAGCTGGAGACTTTCGTCTTCTCATCTGACTGTAACATTTCTTTTGCAGAGGGAGTGACAGGTTTAAAAGAATTAGCATTTCTCCGAGATCTGGCAGAACAAAACTCGGCAAAATATGGAGTACCTGATCGAACTGCTTTACCCGTGATAAAAGGGAGCATGATGGTTCTGAACCAGCTGAGCAATTTGGAAACCACAGTTGGCCGGTTTTATACAAATCTCCCAAACCACATGGTTGATGAAGCAGTGTTCAGTTTGCCCTTTTCAGATGAAATGGGAGATGGTGAGTGCTTCAGGGACCTGAAAATGAAGATGCTTAAAAAAATAAATAAATGGAAAGGTTTACAATGACTTATGTATCTAACAAACTTCGTAGGCAGCATTTTTACATGTCTGCACCTTACGGAAGCTATGAAATCAGGATGAGAGTTTCTGGAGGTATTGTACTAAAAACCTTCCATCCACAGTACAAGAGGCTTATTTGGAAAATGAGGGCCAGTGTAGCATGATGTGCAAAGATGGTGATGCAGTAGGCTATAAGTAGGTTTACTTGTCCTAGTACACCATAGCAACAGTTAATGGCTTACTGTGCTTTGCCCCAGTGTAAACAAGAGCAGCAAACTGCAATCCCTGGCCTAGCCTTACATCCAAACCAGGAGTATGGTTTGTTTTGCTCCAGACAAACCACAGTGTGAAACAAGTATTTGTTCTTGGCTTACCAATCTTTTTACTTGAGTGAAACAAGCCACAATCTACCATCTGTACATAATGCTAAACTAGGGATTATGGTTTGTTGCTAGGGAAAGAGTGAAGCAGAAATGAGACTCCCCATTTATGGTAAATTATTAGCCGTTGCCCACAATGACATGTGAACCGGGCCATTGTCAAGAATGGTTTCTCTTGTTTCAATTGCTGCATATTCCCAAAGGCCTAACAAAATTCTGACGGCGGCTTTTGTTGTAGAAAAGTTACATGAGGAGGAGGCAAACTTTCATTGGAAAAATGGCTTCCGCTTTTGAATTGAGGCCCCCTCACCACCATTAGCTTTCTTTGCTCTCGAGTTCCAGATTCATGTTTGTAAGAGTAAATGCATGTCTAGTAATCCATGGGGAAGAACATTGGCTTGTGGCATTCAGGGGACTTCAAGTAGCCACTTCTGGTTGCTTCTTCACCAAAAATTTATCTGTGTGACATTTTATTTTATTATTTATTAAATTTATACACCACCCTTCATCCGAGCCAAGATAGTGCTAGGTGCTTAGATAAAAACAGAAGACAGAGCTGGATCTTGACCAGTGTCTGTGGTCAAGCTGGTGAGGTTAAAGCAGGCTGAAATTCAGGCCAGAAAAGATAAAGGTTATTTACATGCTTGGAGAAGGTGGTTAATTCCTGTAATAGGTGGGGTGGCATTTTTTCTTCCAATCAAGTTGATTGCATAGGGCTGCTGGGTAGACTGGTGTCAGCAGTGGCCAGGAGCTATATTTTTCAGCTCCATTTGCTACGTATGTGATTCTTTTTTGAAGAAGAAGAAAGAACTTGTGATGCTGTTCCGCACTTCTGTGGATTGACTTCTGCGATATACGTTAACATGGTGGCTGTCCTTGGAAATCTTAGTTTTATTTTATTTATTTGTGATTAAAGCTTAACCTCATTTGGAGTATTTGAGAAACCTAGCCATCATGCCTTATGAGGAAAATAGAAAACAAAACATAACAGTTCCACAAGGAGTAGAGCTGTAAGCATTTTATTTGGATCAAATTCCTTCTGCCAAGTACTTTTAGATGCTCTTAAAGTAAATTCTCTTTGCTGTATCACATGACAAATATCATAAAAGCCTCGATATATTAAGAAACCACCATCCAGATGAGGAAGTAGATGGTTCCTTCTACAATGTACAACAAAGGGATTCCAACTTGTAACAAAATTATTCTGTCATTGACTCTCCCACCTTTTTAGTTCTTAGGTAGTGTGTCAGTTTCACCGTAACAGCCAGTTCCCAGTTTTCCCACCTATTCATTTATTGTCGGTAGGATCTGTAAACACCATTTTCCAGCATATAGTAGCCTCAGTGCTGTAACCGTAAACAAGATTAAGTCCCTAGATCCCCACCTCCTTGGATTTTTTACATGCTTTAATGCTGCCCCCATCCCTGACATACGCATGTTGCGAGCAGGACCAGCATAACAGGGTTGCTCTATCCCACCCGCAGGCCCTACCACCAGCTAGCTGAGCCACAATTGCTACTATCTCAGCTGCTGCAGCAACAGTGGTGTTGGACCCCATTGGACCCTAGTGTTTGCCCCACGGTACTCAGTCCTGACTTTAGACCTACAGAAACAATATGCAGTACATAATTGGCACTTGAATTACACACAAGTGTCGTATATTATGGGCAAATAACAGCTGGTTTTCCAAAGCATGGAGATGTGCAGCAGCGATCTTGCTGAAATTAAGCAGGTCTTGGAGTGTGGTCTGTTCCTGGATGAGAAACGGCCTGGGAACCCTGTGTTTGCTGCTTTGAACTCCCTGGAGAAAAGGCAGGATGTAAATAAATCCATAAATATAATTGTGTATTACTATTTCTTCTCTTTTCCTAAGCTCTTCTGTTCCCACTTATATATAGTGCTATTTATTATCTGGGATTCTTGCTGAAATTATTTTGGGAAGTCCATCATCGATCTCCATGCTACCCTGAAGGGCAAAGGAAGGAATAGTTCACCAAACTTGCATAATTTTGTGCGACTATTCAAAGGAGCTAAATATGCATTTGCAATTCAAATCCCTTTTTTCTTTATTTTGGGACGGTGCTACTTGGCAGTATCCAGCTTTGAACTGAATTTACTGGACATGATTCCTCAAATTACCATAAAAACTAATCATGCCCATCTTTAAGTGTTTGAAAACATTCATGCATTTTTCTTTTATCCAGCTACACTGGGCATAAACATTGCTGCTTTCATGTTTAGAATTATAATGCTTTCTTTTACCCTGAACCTACTGATATGCATAATCACCAAATGTCTGTTTAAAGATGCCTGTGATTAAACAATATATAAATTGCTGGAATAAAAAACAAGCAAACCACAAAAGTATATTGGAGCAGCATAGCTGATCCACTTTATGCTTCCTGACAGTTGCAATTTTATTTTTTTTATTCCTTCTACCCCACCCAAAATAAAAAATATTGGCACATAGGTTACATCAATACTGCTGATAATTTTTATGATGAGTTAAATTCCTTTAGGAAAAATGCTATAGCACTTAGTCTGTTAATTGGTTCGATTAATTTATTTTAATCAATTAAAAAGGTGTCCCTATTAATCAGGCAATATATTGTTTTAATTAAGTAGATTATTTCCAAGACAAAGTGTTGTTCTGTGCTTTGCCACACAGGAAGGCTCTTGCCTTTCCTAAAACGAGATCTGCAGGCAACATCTAAACACAAAGAAAGGTGCTCCCTTTCAGAACAATTGTTGGTTCATGTACAGTTGTGTACTAATGTAACTGATTAATGAAATTCATATTATAGTGTTAGCCAACTTAAAGTTCTCTCCACCATCCAGTGGTCTCCTTCTTCCTCAAAAGACTCTGCCCTTCTCTCTGCCTTGTAAGCCTGGACTTGCCTCCAGGAACACATGTGTGATGCCACCTTTCTGACTTCTGTCAAATCCCTCCTCAAAGACCACAGTGTTCGTGAAACCTTGAAACCTCCCTAGTGGCCATGCATGACATGGCTATAACGTAAGCCCAAGCATGTGAAACTGAAACAACTGTGTATAACTTCCATGCATATATTACTTTACAATGGATTCTAGGTGGATTGTACTTCATTCCATAAAACCCCATACAACTGTCTGCTGGTGTTTTGCAGCATAGGTTCTCATGGGACCACAATGCTATCCTCACAATTTTATTGCTGTAGGGATTCTGAACACTCACCTAGAGTGTCTGTTGCAATAGCTAATAGAAACCGCTCTGCTCCCTCTGAAAGAGGTAATTTAGACTGCAATACTGTGCATTACTTCTTGGAAGTAAATCCCATTGCATGCAATAGATTGGGCCACAAATCATTTTTCTATCTCCATATATAGGTACCAGAGAGTTCCTTATTGCTAACTGTATGCGTGCTTTTTCTTGTTATTAACAGGTCTGATAATGACTGTAAGCAAACCTTGCTATTTTGGAAACCTACTACTAGGAATTGTTGGAGTAGATGTTAATCTTGCCTATATTTTGGAAGATGTCACTTATTACCAAGATTCTTTGGCTTCCTACACATTCCTAATAGATAATAAAGGTAACTTCAAGGCAATCAAAATACTTCATGTTTTAGAGGTCAATAGTCAAATCTGTATTGTTTACTTTCTGATTCAGGTTGTCTTTTTGTTTTGGTCAGCTTGTAAATAATTACCTATTGGCACTCCAAAATTCTGTTTTTGGGTGTTTTTAAAGGGGAATGCAGTGTAGTGCTACATGTTTACTTTGGACATTTTTATATAGCATGTAATATGTCCTGTATATGATGATAAACATGTGTGCCAACTCCTTTTTCTTTTCATTTTTAGGCTATACCCTTATGCACCCCTCCCTTACCAGACCCTACTTGCTTTCTGAACCACCGCTTCACACAGATATAATACATTATGAGAATATTCCAAAATTTGAGTTGGTTCGACAGAACATCCTTAGGTAAGACTTTGAATTAATGCTTCTTACATAGTTGCTGTATGCATGCTTAAGCTTCAGTGGAAATTATGCTGTACTCAATGATTACAATTCAGCAGCTGTTATTCACTTGTGGTCTTACTGGTGTTTTTAGTGGGCAAATTCTCCATACGTCCAATAGGAAATCTCATGGTTTTGAATTGTGCTCGTAGGTTCTGTTGCCATAGTTTAGTTTAAGGCTGCAATACATTCTCTGCCTGCAAAAGTACCATTGAAATTAATGGGGGCAGCACACAATTATGTGAGCTTGCTTACAGTTTCCCAACATTTCATTGGGAACATTGCTCAGGAGAATATTGGATTGTCCACAGGTCATCATCCCAGAGCCAAATGGTACTTTCTTCCATTTCTTCTGGGGATGTGTCTCACCATTCTGAATACCTAATCACCAGATACTCATTCTGTATTTTATTTCCCATTTTTAAAATCCAGATATTCTTGGGTAAGTTCACTGGGGTGACAAGGGACAGTCCTGTCCTCTGTTCAGATGTCCGCAGATTATTGTTATAACTTTTCTATCCTACTAGCTCTTATTTTAACAAAGTTAAACAGTGGAGCTCAGTTCTTGAACATCTCCGTTGACGAACGTTTCAGAACCCAAACGCCAAAAACCTGGAAGTAAATGCTTCCGTTTTTGAACACGCCGTGGAAGTTGAACAGCTTCCGCTGCATGTTTTTCAGTTTTCTCAATTGAATTTGCTGACAGTCCTTTGTGCCTCTGTTTTTGAACGTTTCGGAAGTCGAACTGTCTTCTGGAACGGATTACATTCGAAAACCGAGGTTCCACTGTATCCTGATCTTGAAATAATGACTCATAAGTCAATATAAACATCATTCCCATCCCCATTCAGCCATTAATAATTTTTACAGACTACCTGTACCCCAATGGATTTAACGAAGTTGTGTGGAGATGCCAAGAGTGGAAACATTGATTCTACTGGTGTGTCCCAATTGTAATGACAACAGATTTTTCAGCCTACTTCAGTCTCTGTATTATTACTGTTACATGTTTTCAAGGCTGCAGCTAGCCATTAATCTTTAAACCCTACCTATATTGTCTTTGTTATATAAACTTTGGTATTCTCCACATATTTGACCGCTCACAGTTCAAATTGCTTTACTAAATAAGTCTTGACTCTAAAATAAATAAGTGTTACCTTTCTTAGGCTTATTTATCTTGTACTTATAAAACAGCATGGACAATAAACCTGAGGCTGCAAATATATAAACACAGAAATCAACTCTGTTGGTTTTGCTGTATGTCATCCTGCACTTTTAGTTCTGTGTTCTGCCACATAGGCTCATAAAGGAACTACACGGTTTAGAACAGACATGGAAACCATCAGTTACTTTGAGAGAAAAATGCTAGGCTATCAAAACACATCAACTTGCAAAGGACTGGACAGTGTTATACAGTCTTGCAAATAGCTTTTATACATTCATCCGCCCACTGTTTGGTCTTCTCTTGCAGCTTCTTAATAACCTTTTCCCACTTCCATTCCCTACTCAAAAAGTACCAGGGCACCATCCTTTCTGTCTGTTTGGACCCTTGTAGACTTCTGAACCAAATGCCCCTCCTGGCTCTTTAAGCTTGAGAGAGGTGGCAACAATAAAACCCCAGCATTCTTTAGCTGGGGAAATTGACAGCACAGTGCTATCCACCACAGCCTGTCTAGATACTGGGAACACCCGGTGTGGAAGAAAATCACCATCTTTCAGGGTTGCCCTGTGCACTGATGCACAAAGACTGTTCCATAGTGCAAAGATTTCTGAGCAAAGCAAAGATTAATTTAGCAGCTGATAAGAAGTGTTGTCATTTGTACTGTTGAGCATACAAGCAGCTAACTGTACCTCTGCTGCTAAACACAAACCAATGCCTCTGGTGATTTCATTCCACTGGTGATATTATCACCAAGATCTCTCATCCAGAACCAGTCTATCTGATCAGAGTGGTAATACCACAACCAACAATGTTTTGGGTGGGGAACTGGTAATTATGATGTAGCAAAGCATTCCACTTCCATTTTAATTAAGAAACAATTCCTTAAAGCCCTTCTTTAAGCAATCTCATTTTAGAGTAAACAGAAGCATCAGTGTTTTTCTTCCTGTTTAATAAGTGATGGCTATTGTTTGTTTCCAACTTAGCCTCCCTCTAGGCAGTCAGCTTATTACTGTCCCGGTGAACTCCTCACTGTCTTGGCATGTCAACAAACTGCGAGAAATTGGGAAGGAAGCCTACAATGTGAGCTATGCTTGGAAGATGGTAAGTGACAGAGCACCCTTTAAAATATGCTAATGTATTGACACGGAAGGAGAATTTTAATTGCAGCAGAACAGGTATTTCCAAGAATTTTGAGTCTGTTGCATGGCTTTGGGCTGCATGTTATCCGCATAGAAGCCTAGCTCTCAATGCTGAAGGTTATACCCTCAGTTAATTGTTATACCCTTAGTTATAGTCTTAGTAAATTGTTAAGCGCTACGTAAATACTACCATCAAAAGTTTAGGAGTGAGGTTTCCTCCCAACTTTCTGAAATTGATGCAGTACACTGTTGTGATGAAATATTTTGTGGGAGTTGGCATCGTTACATGACAAGTTAAAATTTTGAATATTTAAATTGACCCTCAGCTATGAAAATGCCATGCTCAGGTCTGGTATGATTTGGGAGTAGTCACATATGTCAGTCCTCCTTGTTGGCATGTATGTTAGTGCTGTGGCAAGAAGTATTATGGGAACCAGTGTTCCTAATTCATCACAACTATACTTCAAAGAAAAGAAATTTCAGGAGTGGGAAGTTTAGACTTTTAAGACTATTGGATCATGTAGAACAGTGGTGCTTTACAAGGGTCCTGATTTGCTCCATGAGGCTGTTTACCACATGCCAACTTGTTCCACACTGGGGTCATATATGACGTCATATGTGAAACAGTAAAGACATGGCCACCAAGAGACAATCTGTTGTTCCTCAGCAAGTGAGCTCACTGAGAGTGAAGTTGTGTGTTTGCAGATGTAGTTTAGATTCAAACCATGCCTGCAAATCAACACTTTACCTTTATGGACAGCTTTGTTGGTCTGTAGAGGGGGTGGGGAAGCCTTTTTTATTTTGAATTGAAATGGTGACTGCAAACAGAAAAAGCGGAATCTACTGACAGCACCAAGTGTTAATAGTAAGGCCCTTTAAAGTTGTCACCTGACTACCTTCCAGCTTTACTGATCATCTAGTAAAGCAAGGCCTCAGGAAAGAACCTCTGACCTGCAAATCAGCATGCATTTCCCAGCTGTAAAACTGTATGAAATGAACATTTTTTTCCATGGGTATGTTTGTATCTGCAAACAGTAGCCTCTCTAGCATACATTTGATCAGGTTATATAACAGAGTCATGAAAAGCTGCGTCAGAAAGTTGAGTGCATGAAATGGATGGTTCAGAGTGGCTTCTCTTAGTGTATGCGTACAAGAACAATCTCAAGGCCATGGGTAGTGTGGAGATAATCATCCCAGGTGAACTCACCTCTAGTGTTTCAGTATAATGCTTCTTTCTGATGGTCCATGTCTGATGGAAGGCTGTCTGCTTCAAACCAATGGATTCACTAGGTGATGCAGACTGCAAGCACCACAGCCTTCTGTATGGGGAGGCTGGAGTGTTTCTATAGGAGAAATACATTGCGGATGTTATGCAGCCCAGCACAATCACATCAACAACCAGGTTTTCTTCAGTGTCCATCAATATGTGTAGATACCTCCATCTCAGATCTCAGCCAATCTAAGCAAGCCATGATTTACTGTTATTGTGTTCACTGGGGCTTTGTTCCTAGTAAATATGTTTAAGCTTGCAGTCTCCAAAGCTGACTCTGAGAAACTTTTAAGAGGTTATACATATTCATCATTTGGCACAGTATTCTTTAATCTTGGGTCACCTAACATTGTTTGACTATCCCTGGCCATTACCTAAGATGGCTAAGTATTATGTATGAATGTCCCTTGATACTCTTTTTGCAATATTGAGAAATAATATTACCCAAGGACTACCTTGCATTTAGATTCTACTTTTCCTATGATTCAGTAGCATGGTAATCTTTAGAAAATGCATAAAATTAGAAAAGCAATTATCTTATGAATATTATGTAACACAGTTAGCTGCAGCTTTGAAAACATTTCATTTTGAATCAACACGATAGCAAGCAGTTAAGACAACAGAAGCAATATTTATTTGGTGTTTTGTGTCCTGTGCCTCTTCCAAGTTGCAGCACAGTTTTCCATGTTGCAGCACAGAGTGGCTTTGACAACTTGTCAGCCTCCATGGTGAGGACAAGAGAGAAAAAAATTGATTATATGCTCATACACAGTGTACAGAATTATCTTTTGGGGCAGATCTATAACTGCTGACTTCCTGGGGCTACCTTTGTGAACTCAGAGCTGTGTAGTTTTCCCTCAGTAGTTCACATCATTAAACTACTGAATTGTGCCTGTACTACTTCTTTGTCATAGCCATTCTGGGTTGTTGTTGTTTTAAGAAACAAGAAAATATTTAGATGCTGAGCAACTAACCTAAATGATTTTTTTTGCATGTCTCAATAGTCGCACATTGAGAAGTACTCTTCTAAAATGTTATTATTAATTGCCTTCCACAAGGCGATGTGCTCTAATGATCTAACTTGTCCGAATTTGATTTAATTTTAATGATTCTTATTTTATTTTAATACAAATGCTTTCCTTATTAACTTTGACAATCTTGTGGTTGTTTTTATTTTAGGTTCAAGATACATCATTCATTTTGTGTATTGTTGTAATACAGCCAGAAATACCTGTTAGACAACTTAAAAATCTCAACACCGTACCCAGTAGCAAGCTGCTTTACCATCGACTAGATCTCTTGGGCCAGCCCAATGCTTGCCTGCATTTCAAACAACTTGCAACCTTAGGTAAAGCGTTTATTTTCTGAAATCCATCCATTCACCAATCCATTGCTATAAGCTGAAATAGTTATACATTATCAAATCACCAGTCGGGAAAACCCTGTTTGATCCTTATCCAATCGTTATTTATATAAATAGCATCTAAGATGTCCATTTCATATGTTAGATAAGGAGAAGCTGAACTCTTGCAATTGTTTTCTTTTTTGTCTTGGAGATTGTATGTTCAGTGAAAGATTTCAAAATACCCATTTTCAGGTGTATGAAAATCCAAAGGAATTATTGGCTTTGTGTCCCAAGTCCTGGGGACTAATCCCAGCCCACACAGAGCAGTGCAAAAGCCTCCAAAGGTTGATAGTTAAAACTCTAGGGAACTATGTGGTTCCATAGCACAACTAGGAGAACAAGGGCCCCAGTCTCTGTGCTCATCTGACCAAGCTCTGGAGCATCCTCCTATTTAACTGACCTAAAGCTTAGAAGGGAAATCTCATCATGTTTCGCATGCAGAAGGTCTCAGGTTTAGTTCCTGGCATCTACTCTGCCTGAAACTTTGTGGAGCCACTGGTATGATTCAGTATACCTGTCTTTCTAATTGTGTTTCACCCTTCCAGCTTTGCTGTCTGATAACTCATGATACCCTCTGTTTTCAGTGGGGTTGCCTGTCTCAGCCCAGCAAAGGCTTTGGTACTCTTAAAGGATAATAATTGAGCGAAAGTCTGCATGTGTGCCCTTGCTGCTACTGCGGCGTGTTGCTTTCTTTCAGCTGCTCTCCACATTCTCCAAATCTAATGGGCCAGTCAGCGCTGTGGTTAAATGCTACAAAGTGACGTGTCTTGAGATTGTCAGCTTCATTAAAAAAAACAAAACCCTCGTGAAATAAGTATACCAGAACCAGGTAGCTGCATAATTTACCTTTCGTCAGAAAGGTTGGGTATGGGTAGTGTTGTTACAGTTTTTCAAAGCTGAGCTTGATTCTCCTCACTGTCAAATAAATCATTAGCAATAACGTGAAAACATTGAAGTTCTTGCCAGTCATGCTGTATCCTGTTGACTTTGGAATTATGCAGATTTTATTCCGAGCTATAAATATTTAATACCATCAATCCCTCTGAAAGAAGCCAGAAGTTAGAACTCTGGTGAGAATATACTTTGAAATATTTTTAATTGGTGAGTTCAGAGACTATAAAAACTCTGTAAAACTTCTGAATGCAGTGGAGCATCTCATTTTTCTTTTCTGAAAAATACCTTTAAAGTTTTGTGTATTAAAATAAAGCACATTCATTTTAGAAATTTGCCCCAGGTTATATTGCAATAGAAAAATAGAACTTGGAGAGAGGATAAACAATTATTTTTATGCAAAATACTTTTGACAATTTATTTTGACATTAGTGTTCAGACCCAGTTCCTTGTGGAAACAGCTTTTCACTTCCTTATACAGTGGTGCCTCGCAAGACGAAAAGAATCCGTTCCGCGATTCTCTTCGTCTAGCGGTTTTTTCGTCTTGCGAAGCAAGCCCATTGATGGCTTAGTGGATTAGCGCTATTAGCGGCTTAGCGGCTTTTAGCGGCTTATCAGCTTAGCGGATAAGCAGATAAGCGGCTTAGCAGCTTAGGAAAAGGGGGGGAAAGTTGGAAAAACTCGCAAGACATTTCGTCTTGCGAAGCAAGCCCATAGGGAAATTCGTTTTGCGAAGCGCCTCCAAAACGGAAAACCCTTTCGTCTAGCGGGTTTTTCGTCTTGCGAGGCATTCGTCTTGCGGGGCACCACTGTATGTTGTCCCCTAAAAATGAATATGCCCCATAAAACTTCTATCACATTGTGCCCTCTGAGGATGACCTTCTTCCCCTGCCATCTTTTGAATAAGACTAGACCAAGTGAAAATAGGCAGTCTTGTAAGCTTCTTGATATCACAGAGTTATAGAATTGTAGAATAGAAGTGTTGGAAGGGATCCCAAGGGTCATTTAGTCCAACCCTCTACAATGCAGGAATCTCAGCTGTAAAGCATCCATGACAGATGGCCGTTCAACCTCTGCCTAAATACCTCCAAGGAAGGAAGAAGTTAAGACACTTGTTTAAAAACTATTAGCAAAAGTAGTTTTATTGTTGTTGTTGTTGCTGCTGCTGCTGCTGCTGCTGCTACTGCTGCTTATTTAACGATCTAGGAATAAATTTCACTCGGCTGATTGAAAAAATTGTGAGAAAAAGAATCCTGAACAGTTTTAATTCATATTTTCCATCCGGTCATATTAACTCAAGCGTGTTCAATGCAAAACTAACATTGTTAAGTGCCTAAGAACCCCTTCACACAAATTTTCTCAGCCTAGGCAAGCTACTTATAGCAAAATTTGCTTCTTATAGCAAAATTCAAGCTTACACTGAAGAAAGTAGGAAAAACCACAGGGCCGGTAAGATACAATCTAAATCAAATCCCTTATGAATATACAGTAGAAGTGAGGAACAAGTTTAAGGATTTAGATTTAGTGGACAGAATGCCTGAAGAACTATGGATGGAGATGGTTGGACAGTGTTCTCGAAGCTACCAGCATGAGTTGGACCAAACCGTGGGAGGCAGTGGAAGACAGGAGTGCCTGGCGTGCTCTGGTCCATGGGGTCACGAAGAGTTGGACACAACTAAATGACTAAACAACAACAACAAGGCAAACTACTGTCTTCAGGTGGCGTGTGCAACCTTGACAGCTGCCTGAGGTGGTCTGAGAAGCCTGCTTTCACTCCAGGATACACCAGGGCAGACATTGCTTATACACCATTGGGCTGCAATCTGTATTCAGGCTGACTCATGTACACGCAGGAGGCTGGCTACCCACTGCTGTCTTGCTGTGGGTGGAGACTCTGGGAAGTCCATATGGACTGACAGATGTGGACACCCCAAACGGAACTAGTTGCTGGGTGCCGCAAAACAGCAGACCCAAGTCTTTCTCATCCTTTCCTGTACCCCTTAAGGTCCCAGGCACTAAGACCTGCCTCTAGTAGCTGCTAGAAGTCCCGTTTCCCTATGACATCCTTCAAGCACAACAGGTGTTTCTCTCCTACATTTAAAGCTCCTTCCCTTCCTTTACAATTAAGGAAAGGGAAGAAGGAAAAGCTTCAGTAGTGTACTGTTGCTGCAACAGTACCCCCTGGTGGCCACGTACGTAGCATCACTGATGTTTGAAAAGCATCTCTTCGATTATTTTTGCGTTTTCATCTTGGGTTGTGTTGCTCCAGTTTGTTACTAGCAACAGCATCACTGAGTTTTCATATGGCTGGGTTTCAGGGATATATTCTGATATTGTGTATATTGAATGTATGTTGCCTTTCCAGAAAGCCCTACGGTAATGCTGTCTGCTGGTAGCTTCTCTTCTCCTTACGAGCATCTGAGCCAGCCTGAGACGAAGAGGATGGTGGAACACTACACGGCATATCTTAGCGACAACACACGCCTCATTGCCAACCCTGGTCTGAAAGTACGTTGCTTCAAATGTCCTTTGTTTTTGGCTTTTTACCTTCTTTTGTTACCATGATAAGTCTGGCTGAAACATTTATTTGAGTTTCCTTGGCTCCAGATTTTCAAGAGGCATCTGGGTTTTTGCTTTCTCTGGTGGAGTCTTTGGCTGCATCCCTTGGTTTTCTGCTAGATCAAATAGATGGTTTGGTTGCAATTTTTGCACTTTCCTCAGTGCCAGGAGTACTTTGTACTTAGCAACACAAGGAGTGAATTAACTTGGCACATGAGGAGTAAGAATGATTCTTTCCCGGGCTGGAAAGAATAATGTTAACTGAGTTAATACACACGCACACACTTCTCAGCTACTTGGACTCAAAAGTAGATTCCCAAAGATAGTGAGATAATGCTGTGTAACCATTTTAAGAGTCCTCGAGTAAAATAAACAATATAAAGGTTTGTTGGATTACATGGGTGTTATCAGATCAGTGTTACAACACCAGGAACGGAGAACACTCTTTGTATTTGGGAGCATGGAATATAAAGCTGGGGACAGTATTTAGATCTACCCAGAGTAAAACATAAAATACAAAAATGCTAAGCATTTCCTTAGTATATTTGTTTTTTCATTTCTTGAAATTTGCTGTGTCCATCTGGTGTGAGAAGATTTTAAAGAAGTAATTGGGTTTAGATTATCTCCGATGAGTCTTTATGAAACCCTGCAAGCAGCTTATTATCTTTTCAGGCAAGTCTTAAAAGAACCCTGCTAGGTCTGCCTTTGTTTTGCAGTTCTCTGTCAGAAATGAAGTAATGGCTACCAGTCACGTCACAGATGAATGGATGACACAAATGGAAATGAGTAGCTTGAACAGTTACATTGTCCGCCGTTACATAGCAACGCCCAATGGGGTGCTCAGAATTTATCCTGGTTCCCTCATGGACAAAGCATTTGATCCCACTAGGAGACAATGGTGAGTTTTAGGATCCCATTATGAAAGGTTTAATAAAGACTTCTAGGTTGATAATTTTGTATGTGTGAGAGAGAATATTTTGTGCTGGATTCGTAAAAAGTCTTCGTGGACTAAACAAGCAGAATTTTTCTCTAGTGAAATAGCATACAGTGATGAATTCAATACTTTAAATCTGTAGTGGATATTGCACTGGATGCTTGCATTTTTCAAGATAGCTTCTTTTTCTTGCCCTTCTGTGCAGCAATGAATAATGAACGCATCTGCATATGGTTACTAAAATCCACCTTCCTCATAAAATCCCTTCCAAGCTTATCTTGTGAGGTTCTCATTATGAATTTCATATTCTTGTGGCAATCTTGAATCTCACTATTGCATACAGCAATTGCCCCCCACCCACCTCCGGTTCTGGAGATGTCTTATGCTCTTAATTCCACACATAAGATTATGCTAGTTTTAACAGTAGTCTATTAATTATGCACAAGCATGGTTTAAGAAAATGTTTTGTGTACACAGTAAATGTGATAATAAACATGAGGGAACTCCTGAGCGTGTTACATTCCATATGCTCTGTTGAAATAAGCCATCCAGGTGGGGGTTGCAAATCAGCCAAGAAACTAGTTTATATACCAAATGCAGGGTTTCCCCCTCAAGCTATTCACACTGTCAATCACTTCTGTCAAGTCTACTGGCACAGTTTTTTCTCTCGCTCTCTTTTAAATCTGCTCACTGAGCAAAATACAGGAGAAATAAGATAACCATTTTTCAGCTATCCTGTTATTCTACATCTCAAATGTTTGCATTATCCCCCTCCCCAACAAGAGTCTGTCTTAAGAAGCTTGTTACAGTAACCTTGTTTTAATTAGCTGGATAGTCCTACAGTATATTTCACAACCAAGCAGCAGGCCCGAAGGGGCTCTCCCTGCAGCAGCAAGAAATATCACAGGAAGTAAAAGCTGCAGATACCTCCAGAAAGGTTTATTTAAACAGCAAATACCCTTCATGTTTTGAGTGCAGAAGTTCATCAAGGGCAAATCTCTGAAACAATAACATATATCACCCGTTGCATTTATTTTATTTCTGGAATTTATTTCCTATCATTCTCAAGTATAATCAACGTACTTATTAACACATGCAAAACCTTTTCAAAAACACACCAGTAACTAAAAGTTACCCATTAAAAAAATGTTGATATAGTTTAGGCACATTGGCTCCCAAAAACATAAGCAAGCTAAATTCACTTTGCACATAGTGTTTGTGTGTTTTAGCAAAATTCAGGTTCCATGTGTTTTGCAAACCTACCCCCCCCCCAGCATTCATTGTTGCCATGCAGAGTTATTTTATTATTTTAAAGATGCTTATTTTACTTTCTCTTAGGTACCTCCATGCTGTGGCAAATCCGGGATTAATTACTTTCACTGGGCCCTACTTAGATGTTGGAGGAGCTGGTTATGTGGTTACCATCAGTCATACGGTTCATTCTTCAAGGTAGATTTGTTTTTGGTAGTGACCAACTGCCGGGAGCCACAATTAAAACTGGTTAATATTTTATGTAAGAATCTCCTCAGATTCAACTTCCTGGAGGAGTAGCTATGTATCCAAGCTCTAGTTCAATGGAACTAAACCATGCAGAGTGGTATTTTGGTGGCATCTGAAAACATGGGCTATTAGACTTTTGCACACTTTAGTTTTTGTATAGCAAGTCTATACAGTGGTACCTCGGGTTAAGTACTTAAATCGTTCTGGAGGTCTGTTCTTAACCTGAAACTGTTCTTAACCTGAAGCACCCCTTTAGCTAATGGGGCCTCCCGCTGCTGCCGCGCCGCCGGAGCAAGATTTCTGTTCTCATCCTGAAGCAAAGTTCTTAACCCGAGGTACTATTTCTAGGTTAGCGGAGTCTGTACAGTGGTGCCTCGCAAGACGAAATTAATTCGTTCCGCGAGTCTCTTCGTCTTGCAGTTTTTTCGTCTTGCGAAGCACGGCTATTAGCGGATTAGTGCTATTAGCGGCTTAGCGGGGATTAGCGGCTATTAGCGGCTTAGCGGCTTAGAAAAAGGGGGAGGAAAGGAAAAAAACTCGCAAGAACTCGCAAGACGTTTCGTCTTGCAAAGCAAGCCCATAGGGAAATTCGTCTTGCGAAGCACCTCAAAAGACGGAAAACTCTTTCGTCTAGCGAGTTTTTCGTCTTGTGAGGCATTCATCTTGTGGGGCACCGCTGTAACCTGAAGCGTATGTAACCCGAGGTACCACTGTATAATGCAAGAGGTGATGAAGCTAGATAATAGTAGAAGAGGCAGTGGAAGCTTAGTGTCAGTGTGGTGTGTTCTCATTTTATTTTTACCTAGCTATTTAGTTAATTTTGTATTTATAGACTTGTTAAGGTGCACAGAGGTTGTGTGCGCAAGTTTGCATTCCCCATCCCCTATTTGAAGTAGTTTCCTATAGATAAGTTGCTACTTCTATGGCATGGATGCTTCTTCCATGTGGTTAGGGTGCCATATTGCAGCAGTTGGGTGACAGGCTAGTGTGTTATTGTAGGCAGAGAGTTACACTTTGGTCAGGGAGATCCTCATGCAGCCATGCAGTTCACAGAGTCCAGATGAAATTTTACCCAAAAATTACTTAACTCACATGTGAAACTGCTGATCTTCTAACAAAGCTGTGTAATTTGAGCCTAAAATCAGTCTCCATACCTGAGGATAGGAAAGTGGGCAAAGTAACATTTTTAAGGGATCTAAGGAGGATCTGGATAATTACAGGTTGGTTAGCTTTTAATGGCTGTTCTGAGAAAGCTGTGGGAAGCATTATTAAACATTGAATTACCAAGCATGTAGGCGAATAATCTTGCTGAAGCAGATCCAGGATTGCTTGTGCGAGGGTAAGCCCTGTCTCACTAACCTAGAAATAAGAGGGAAGATCCTCTTATGAACATAGGAGCCAACTCCTAAGGACTGAAGTCCCCCCCCATAAATTATTTGAGGGGGCGGCCCCCACAAAGTTGATGGGTATTGCCATTCAAATGGTGTGTATGTGTTATAGCTGTCAACTTTCAGATTTGAAAATAAGGGTTCAGCAGCCTTGAAAATAAGGGATCAGCAGCCTCACCTGTCCCGGGGACAGTCTACGGGATATCTAACAATCCTGGATAGTAGCGGGAAGCAGCGGGAAATGGCGCTGGATAAGGGAATTTCCCGCAAAAAAAGGGAAGGTTGACAGTTATAGTATGTGTGTGCCACGTCTTATGACTGATTATGCGGGGTGGGGCTTACCTCACCCCTCCCTCCCAATATTTTATTCAATTTGGCACCCCTGCTTATGAATCAGTAACTGGTTCAGAAACAGGAAGCAGAGAATAGGAATAAATGGACAGCTCTCCCAATGGAAAGGGTGTAAAAAATATTGTGGATCAAATTCATGTGTTCACAAATGATATGGGCTTAGGGGGCAGCAGTAAGGTGGCCAAGTTTGCAGATGATGCCTCGAGGTTGTTAAAACAAAAAGGGATTGCATGGAGCTCAAAAGGATATCTTGAAGCTTTTACTGATTTTATTCTCATATATTGTACTCCCCCTTGAAATGTTTTTCATAAAAGTGTGGATTATAAATACGTACATAAACAAACAAACAAAATATATAGTACAGGTGGGAAAATGGTACCAGATGTCTGAGAACAGGGAGATGGTCCCCCCCCCCCACCTTCTAAATATTATTGTGAAAAATATGCCAGTATAGGCTCTCGGAGACTGTGTTTTATGGCCCTTTGATGTGTCAGTTGCTAAGGCAACAATATGTAGTCTTGAGCTGAGGAGCAAAATAGGGGTATCAGCAGACCTCCACATATGGGTAAGATGTTATCATTTATTCACAGCGGCTCTTACTACTTCTGCATCTTTTAAGCTTTAACATACACAACACATACCAAATAACCATACTGTCTCCAGTTTAAATTATCATGATTGCGCCCAGCTAATGTTGGCTGTCCACAAAATTTTATTTTTCTTGTGTTAGAGGATTTTTGTTCTGATAAAGTAAGATTCCCCAGCTTCCATTAAAAAGGGGGGGACCCCACTTCCTCATTGTTGGGGTGGGGGTAATATTGAAAAACAGAATAATTGACACATTGGATGAAGAGAATGAGAGGGCATATTGGCAAATTGGCAGTATTTAATTCAGGTAGTGGAATGCTAAAAGATGCACTGAATTAACACAATCAGGGTTTTTTAAGGAGTGGTGGAGGTGCTTGGCACAATTTCTTATTTGAAATTTATGGTTCACATTATGCATTTCTGTTGGGAAGTTACAGGACTTGCACTACATGTGGCTGGTCTGTCGTTCTCAGACTACTGGGAAGTAGATCTGATCGTGGGCTAGAATTTGAGACCCATTTCTCTCTCCCCCTCCCCCATTTGTCACATGTAAAGGGATAATGTGAGAGCCAGTTTGGCATCATGGTTAGAATCTCAGACTGGAATGATCCCCACTTAACTCCCTGGGTCACTTTGGACCAGTCACTATTTCTCATCCTGTTTTGACTTCTGAATACAGTATGGTTTTGTTCTGTATTTTTTTTGGTGTTTGCTCTGAAACTCAACAAAAATTACATTAAAAAAACTTATTTCTCACCCTAGCTTAACCTCCTAGGAGTAGCACCTTAAAAACCCAACACATTATTTGTGGCATAAACTTTCATGAGCTGGAGACCACTTCATCAGATGCATGGAGTGTGATCGTCAGCTGGCAGATATGTATCCATGTGATTGTAGAACAGGGGGGCGGGAGGGTAAATAATGAGATCGGAAGTAAATGTCGCACGCAAAGTGCAGACAGTAACAGTTGCCTTAAAGCTTAAGCTCACAGGGTTATTGAGAAGGTAAAATGGGGATGGAGAACCACACATACCACCTTGAGTTCCATGGAGGAAAGATGGGTTATACCGTATTTTTCGCTCTATAAGACGCACCCGACCACAAGACGCACCTAGTTTTTGGAGGAGGAAAACAAGAAAAAAATATTCTGAATCTCAGAAGCCAGAACAGCAAGAGGGATCGCTGCGCAGTGAAAGCAGCAATCCCTCTTGCTGTTCTGGCTTCTGGGATAGCTGCGCAGCCTGCATTCGCTCCATAAGACGCACACACATTTCCCCTTACTTTTTAGGAGGGAAAAAGTGAGTCTTATAGAGCAAAAAATACGGTAAATGCAGTACTGTCACTTGGGCAGTGGGTACCGCTGAAGTGGGAAGAAACTGAGAAGACTAGCCTGTGATCTTGATTCTCCAGGATCTTTAGGTCTTATTCTGTCCATCCTGGACCCATGCTGGAGTGTTCCCATAACTGTTTTTTAAAAGCTGGCTGGAATGAACAGCAGCACAGTTAGCATAGGATGGTGTGCCTACCAAATCCAGAAAGATGCTGGTTGTGCCTAAACAGGTGGGAATCTTTGCAACCAACAGAGGGCCAAGAAACCGAAATGTATATTCAGTTGGCAGTGTAACAAATCCCCCGTGGATATGAATTTCATATTCCCGGCATGCCTCATCTAGAGGTTCATGCTTAACACAAAGATCAAGAGGTCGCAGATGGAGTGGTCCCTTTGGGAGAAATGTTTGTCCATCAACAAGCTGCTTCTCTCCATACTAATTTTGCCGTGCGGCTCTATTATCCATTTCAAAGGCTGCTTGGTTTCATCCAGGGCCAGATCATTTGGTGCACAGTATTACATCCAAGTTTACACTATAGCATGAAACCTGCTTACGTTGAAGTGTTCCGACTTAACTGGTTTGTGGGTAAATTATACTTTCTGAATGGATTAGTTTGCAGTAAAGGGGCTAATTTCATGGATTTTTAACAATAAGCGATGAAGTAACTATTGCATCCCAGCTCTTATTAATCATACATTTTTTCTGCTACAAGAAAAAATAAATAATAATGTCTTTTCAGAAAACGTAATTTATCCACAAAGCAGTTAAGTCGGAACACTTCAATGTAAGCTGATTTATTTTAGGCTGAAGTCCAAGTTTTCTGACTTAGATGGTGGGTCACGCTGTGTCCATATTCATTTTAAACCTAAACCTTTCAAATGGGAATTAGAAGAAAACTCTAATGGGGGGGAAATGACCTTTCAGCTTCTTGGAATTTTAACATCTTTACAGGGAATTCATATTCCCTTTCTCATGATGGAAGGATAAGTGAAAAGCTGTGAAGAATTTTAATAAGCAGAAGGTCTGAAGGCCACGCAGTTCCCCAGAAGCTGAAAGGAATCTGATCCTTTAAACAGCATCTATCCACAGAAGGCAGATGTATTTCTGTAGCTTCTGTAATGCTTCAGGGGACCTGCAGGCCTGTGATGAGCCAAGGGATTTGTTGTTGGTTTTTTGTTTACCATTCAGGATTTTTAAAAAGTTGATCTAGCACTGCTGTATTTTAATGAAAACCAGCACTGATATTATTAAAAAGACAAAAAAAATATATGACTGATTGTTATGTGTCCTTGGTACTTAAACGTAGTGGCTCCGCTGTGCTTTCGTAAGGAGAATGTTTCGGTACAGATCATATTTTGAAGCAAAACAACATGTTATAAACAATTGGTGTGTGACTTTCAGATACAAAGAATGCTGAAATGCTCCAGTTCATTGTATACTGCCAAAGAATACAAACTAAATTGTGGTTCAGATTTTGAGTGTTGCTGCCTCACCCTCTGGACTTAGCTGCCAGATAGATACAAAATGGTGTTTCCTCTGTTAACGTTTAGGCATGGCCCATTCTCACAAGAATTTTCATTAAGTTAATTGCACCTGGCTCGCTTTCGTAACTCCTTGTCCAGTAAGAGCGGAAGTGTTTTAAACATATGCATACATTTATGCAGTTCAACAATCAGAATCTTCTAGAAAGTTCAATTAAGAGACATATCAGCTTACTTGCCTACTTACTTGACTTGCATTTTATCTACTTTTATATTTATATTTATCAATGATATGGAAGATTCTGAGTTACATTAGTCATGATTCGCAGGAATCTTAATCCAGCTTTATGAATGTGGAACTCAACAGTATGATTTGTTAAGGTGCTGAACATCACAATGAGAATGGTGTCATACTTTACTTTTGGTCATTTATTATGCTGCTCTTACGCTGTCCAAGCATATTGTAGGATGGAAGTGATAGGAGGTGCAAAATTTTAATTTGCTAAAGTCTTTTTTAAAAAGTCAGGTATGGACCAAAGAGATTCAAGTTCACAATTCTTGAGAAACTTAAGTTCCTCATGGCTTTCTCATATCTGATATTGTTTTCTGTCAAAATTGGAAGGAAATGGGCAAAAACAAAGACCTGACCCTTAATTGCGTCAACTACAAATGCACTACTTCCCTACCCTGACGTGCAAGTTTACTGTTTTTGCCCATTGAAAATTGTGGTATTTCATGGAGTAGAATTGTTTACCACCACATGTGTATTTACCTGAGATATGTGTGTTAGTTGCTCTTTCTGTTAAGTATTTTACCTAACTCTGAGGGGGGAATTGATTGTCTCTGTGATCTAGTGAGAGGCCATTATCATGGTTTATGAGCTCATGGAGCAGGCTGATTCCTCACCTATTCAGAATCCATAGTCTGCTTTTCATTTGACATGTCCATGACAACTACAAAATATAAAAATTTTTGGTTGTTTTGTTGATAGCGTGTCTCTCAAGACCTTTCCACCCCTCTTTATTGTTGCAGTTCACAAAAGTCTTCAGGCCATTCGGTTGCTGTGATGGGCATTGATTTCACTCTGAGGTATTTCTACAAGGTTCTAATGGACCTGCTACCTGTTTGCAACCAAGATGAAGGGAATAAAATAAGGTAAATGTGTGTTAGTTGCATATTTCACAATGTTTTACCTGTTTTAGAATTCTGTTCAATAAAGTCTCTCACTCAACACTTTTTTAAAAAAAAAACCAACACATTGCATTTCAACCTTAAATTCATTATCCTTGTCAAATCTGTTGAAATCTAGAAGCAGAATCATGTTGAATGTGTGAATCTCTTAACCGCTGAATTGCTACAAAAAGTAACCATTTTAATCTGTAGTAGCGGGAAGATAGAATGCAGAGCACCATAGAGATTAACTGGTTAACAGTGACAAGTGCTTTCATAAACCACTAACTTCGTTATCTAATATATGACATTAAACTATCTTCAAACAGCTTAATATTGTTGACCTGCTCCAAAGATGTTAACCCTTGCATCTAAGTTTGGACAAAACAGAAAAAAACTAGTTAATTGGAGACTTCCTGGTTTGTTTGGTGGTTTCTTAAGTCAACATGTGATCACCCAAACACTCTCCTATTGTTTTTTGGCTGCTATCTTAGATTATGCTAAGTTAAGTATCCAAACACCAGGTCTCTCCATCAGAGAAATTGTGTTTGGACAATTGTAGTTGCTTAATAAACGGAGATAGGAATGAGCCTTTTGTGCTCTTACCCAGCTTATTTGCTGCTCCCTTCATGTGAGCCAGCAAAAAAGGCAGGAAGACTGCCTTTTCCTTAACTGCAGTTTCCTGTTTCATCCATACTGAGGAATTAAAACAGGATATTAAGCCAAATCATAGCTTAATATCCTGGCATGTTCTGAAGCTGTTAAGCATGGTTTGTCTCTGGATGAAACACACGACTATAGCTAATAGAAGATTTCCTGAGTTGTTCATTCCCTTGCACAAAGGTGTTGTGTGCACACCCAGGAGGCTCATTCATATCTTGACTCGTTCTCTACTCCTGCCTTCTGGTTTGCTCTCCAATCCTGATTACTTCTTGGTCTTGACTCCTAACGTTTTCTCCAACTCTCCTCTCTGGTTGCCCATGGATTCTGATTACCTTTGGGTCCTGGCTACCAGCTATCAACACCTGGCTCTTAAATACCTTCAAAATGGTCCCTCAAAAGTCTCAAAAAGCAGAGTTCTGTGGGCAATGCTCTTGAAAATTTAAAACTGTACCATTACAATCCAAATGCCAGTGAAAAGTAGATTTTTTGTTACCTGTATGTTATGAAAGTTAAGCTTGTTTTAATGTATTTGTTTATTTTGCTTGTGTTAGTTGTGGTGATGGGGGAGAAGCAGTGTGGGGCACTGAATTTCCAGTGGCTTCAGAAACTTCGCTTACCGTTTAGCTGCATATATTCCGCGACAGATTTTCATGATTTTCAGACATGCAACACTACAAAGTCTCTGCTTCAGTGAACAAACAGAAATGTGCAGAATGCATCTCGTACCAAAGCCTGTGATTTGTATTTGTCTCCACAGCTGTTTCTGCAAAATTGCTCTCAACATACAACATGCTAAATGTACTTTTATAGGTATTCTGACCTAGGTTTCATTTTATTGTACCCTGTTGGGCAGGTGCTTTATTATGGAGGACAGAGGATATCTTGTGGCACACCCTACTCTTATTGACCCCAAAGGCCATGCTCCAGTAGAACAACAACACATTACACACAAGGTTTGGCTAAGTCATTGTACTTACCTCTATCGATCGATCTATCTATCATCTATCTATCATGTGAGAGATATAAATGTTAATTTAGCAGCTGCTGTTGCTTTGTAAAATTAAAAAAAAAAGTTAAAATCCTTACCTTTTATTTGCAGGAACCTCTGGTGGCAAATGATATTCTAAACCATCCAAACTTTGTGAAGAAAAACCTTTGTAACAGTTTCAGTGACAGAACAGTCCAGAGGTTTTATAAATTTAATACCAGCCTGACGGTATGTGTGGCGTGTGGGAGGGGAGATGTATGTGTGTTTTTGTTTGGCTGTTTGTTTTCTTGCAGCTGGATGCATGAAAAATAGTAAAATACCATGAGTGGAATTCAATACCACACTACTGTGACAGTTCCGTTGGCACAAGTGTCTCTTCATGTCCAAAGGAGCGATCTCCCCTATCATCTCCCCATGTGCTGTTCTGTTCCAACCAATTTGGGGAGGCTGGGGAGGGGGGCGGAATTTGTAATTTTACAGTAGCTTCACATAAACTTGAAACACAAAATAAACCAAAAACAGAACAGAGGAGGCTGGTCACTCAGGAACAGTACCTTTTTCTGTACACCCCAAACTCCAAAGCTGTCTCCCCTCCCGCACACACTCATATTCATTAACTTCCTATAATTCCTGTCCATAAACTCCGCTAGCCAATCACAGTTGTGAACAGCCCAGTCAATCACAAGCATCACTGTGGCTAGCAGGTCCAACCATCATCCTTGTCCTCCTAGGTTGGCGGGGGCAGGGCGGGGTTGAACTTGAGGAGGAGGAGGAGTCTCCCAGCCTAACCTCCCTCACAGGGTTGAGTTCAGTTAGATTCACGGCTTAAGCGTCCACAGTAACTTTGCAAGGAAGCAGGTTGATGAGAAAACCAGAACAAACTGGTCCAGCCTCCAGTGCCCCCCTAGGTCACCCCTCAAGGTCCAGCCACCACTGAACCCAGCTCTCAAAAAGAAACTGCATTATTTGGTTTTGCTTATAATAACCCTTTTTTAAATGATTAAAATGAATGGTGGGTTCTGATAACTAGTTTGGTGCTAAGTGGATACTTTTAAATCCTTCATGATAACTGAGGAAATGGTATAAACTGAGTTCACGTGGGGGTGGGAATCAACTTAGAGTTAAAATGAATACTCAGGAAACAAAAGATATTGATATTGTGGATTCTGTTTCCACCTCCTGTTTAACCTTTCTATAAGAAGTCAAGGAAGACACTCCAGGTGTCTTCTTTACTAACCGGTGCTATATTGGTGAGTGAGGAAATCTTCAAGAAGTGTATCCCTTAACAACCCCTTTGTGGCATGTGAAGGGGGCTTTGAGTGTTGTTAGCACTTTCCCTGCACCGGTAACAAGAACTACGCAACCCTAAGTAGAGGGAACCCTGTAGGTTTCATTGCAGGGTGACTTTTTTGTTTCAGAAACATTTGTGGTAGTAGTAACACTTCACCTCACCAGGAGACATGTTCCCTGCCATATGTCTGATGCGTTTTCCTCTCCTTTAGGGTGATCTGACAAATCTCGTGCATGGCAGCCACTGTTCCAAATACAGGCTGACAAGGATACCTGGAACCAATGCCTTTGTTGGAATCGTAAATGAAACGTGTGACTCGCTTGCCTTCTGTGCCTGCAGTATGGTAGATAGGCTCTGTCTGAACTGCCACAGGTAAGAGAATTATTTATTTTTTTTACATCCGCTATAGTGATTGGATTAGATTTATCCAAAGTGGAGGCCTTAGCTAATGTGCATTAAAAAAAAAAAGTCATTGAATGAACCATTTGTGAATTGCAGAGGAGTATTTTAAATCTTGTTTATGTAAAAAGCTTTGCACACTTCTTATTTTTGTGCACTGTAATACTTTAAGTGCCTCATGTTTGAGGCATCTGCTGAAACACAAGCGAAAGTATCCCTGGATACCTGGTTGCTGTGTCTCCCTTTTCCTTCCAGAGTAGCAGTGGCTGCTATTCCCTCTAACTATGTATATAAGAAATGATGGCACCTTTACTGTTGCACCTGCCCAAGCATTGAAAGCTGCAGCCTAGTCATATTGACTGTGGAGGTAGAATTCACACCTGTTGCATCAAAGGAACAGGAATGCCATCTACTTAATCTTGCCTGCTGGGCAGGTAGCCACTGGATTGCCATATCTGAGCTCTGCTTCCTGCTGGGAAAGGCTCAGCTGCTTGTGGAAGAAACCAGGCTTTCCCCTTTGCTGCTACATATTTGCGCACTTTGGAGGAATTTGGGAGTATAGTCTCTGGGTCAGCACTGTGATCTTTTAGGAATGAGATTTGCATCTTAATATGAAGCAGAGCTTGGTTCTAACATCAGCATAACTTCCTTAGTGCCTATGAATTCTTACCTGTCCCTGATACCTTCTGAGTATTCTGGCTCTATCATTAGTGTTGTGTGTGTGAGAGAGAGTTTTGTAACAAAAGAAACAAAACACACACACACACACAGGCACAGAACAAACCACATAGGTAATACACAGATAATGTGAAAAGGATCTAGGAGTCTTGGTTGACCACAAACTTGACATGAGCCAACAGTGTGACGCGGCAGCTAAAAAAGCCAATGCAATTCTGGGCTGCATCAATAGGAGTATTGCATCTAGATCAAGGGAAGTAATAGTGCCACTGTATTCTGCTCTGGTCAGACCTCACCTGGAGTACTGTGTCCAGTTCTGGGCACCACAGTTCAAGAAGGACACTGACAAACTGGAACGTGTCCAGAGGAGGGCAACCAAAATGGTCAAAGGCCTGGAAACGATTCCTTATGAGGAACGGCTAAGGGAGCTGGGCATGTTTAGCCTGGAGAAGAGGAGGTTAAGGGGTGATATGATAGCCATGTTCAAATATATAAAAGGATGTCACATAGAGGAGGGAGAAAGGTTGTTTTCTGCTGCTCCAGAGAAGCGGACATGGAGCAATGGCTCCAAATTACAAGAAAGAAGATTCCACCTAAACATTAGGAAGAACTTCCTGACAGTAAGAGCTGTTCGACAGTGGAATTTGCTGCCAAGGAGTGTGGTGGAGTCTCCTTCTTTGGAGGTCTTTAAGCAGAGGCTTGACAACCATATGTCAGGAGTGCTCTGATGGTGTTTCCTGCTTGGCAGGGGGTTGGACTCGATGGCCCTTGTAGTCTCTTCCAACTCTGTGTTTCTATGATTCTAAGTAATAACAGTGTATAAGGCACCAATGTCATGACAAAATTTCACACATTGGTAATTATAGAAAGAATTATATGTATCCGTTGTAGTAGCAGCATATGAAATAAAATTCCACCAATGGGGTAGAAGTGTTCTGGATTTCTTTTCTTTTTTAAAATATATTTTTATTGAGTTTTACATTGCAAATTTAAATTCAAACATTAAACATCATCATCATCATTTAGGATTTCCTGAATCCTTTGACTCCCCTTTGCCCTTCCATGGTTACCATTATCAATCTTTTTTCAACTGCTTCCCTTATTTTCTCTATTTTTAAAAAATAATCCATTTTTACCATAGTTTTTCGTACATTACAAGCATTACTCAAATCCTGCCAGAAGTGTTCTGGATTTCAGATCCACTGGAGACTTTCAGATTGTGAGTTACTTGCTAAGTTCCATACAGTTTTGTACCATAATAATAAGTGATGCTTTCCATTTTTGCACTACAGAAATCCTTGCTGCAGCCAACAGCCATGTTAAAAGCTCTCTTGAACAAAACTGGTTGTTAGTATTCTTCAGTCTTGTGCACATTAACTATGTGAATTAACCTACCCGGCTAACTTAGTTCAGTTTAACTCAGAGGAAAATGCTCATTCAGCGTAAAACTTTATGTGTTTCTGAGGGTTGATGAAAGTTTTATTTATTTGTATCTATCATTTAATAGTTGTTGTGTTTTGAATCTTCACTTAACAGCTAGATTTTGCCTCATGCATCCAGATTATCTATAACCTCTGCTGCAACCACACTTGGAATACTGTGTACAGATCTAGTTGCCACAACTAAAAAATGGTAACTGGGTAGCTGGAAAAGGTGCAGAAAAGGGCAACCAAAATAATTAAGGGCCTTTCCTAGGCAGAAACATTTGGAGCTGCTTTAGAAGAAGGCAAATAAGGAGGAGTATTAATTGAAATTTCTGACATTGTGCCTCATGTGGAAGTACTGTTTTCCACATGAAGCATAATTTTATAAATTTCCCTTATTTGTCTAGAGGCTTTCTAAATTTTCTTTCTCTCTCTCTCTCTCTCACACACACACACATATAATACCAGAACCTGGGTTATCTAATGATGGCGATTGGTGGAAGATTCAGGACAGAGAAAAGGAAGTAGTTTTTCATTCAGCACACAATAAAATTCTGGAATTTACTACCGCAAAATGTAATTAACAGCCACCAACTTGCGTGGCTTTAAGAGGAAATTAGGCAAATTCATGGGGGATATCCTTATTAGACAAGTTGACGGAGTGCTTCCTCCAGAATCAGAGTCAGCAGAGTTTAGGATACCAGCCCACGGGAAACAACAGCTGGAGAAGGGTTTTGGGCATCTGGTTGGCCACTGTGGGAAGCAGAATGCTGGTCTGGATAGCCCTTTGATCTGAGCCAGCAGGGCCCTTTGTCCTGCAGTTGCATAGGCAATATGCTCAGTACAACACAGAGTGCACTGAAACTATGAGATATTCTGCAGTACAGTGGTACCTTGGGTTAAGAACTTAATTCGTTTTGTAGGTCTGTTCTTAACCTGAAACTGTTCTTAACCTGAGGTACCACTTTAGCTAATGGAGCCTCCCGCTGCTACCGCGCCACCGACGCACGATTTCTGTTCTCATCCTGAAGCAAAGTTCTTAACCTGAGGTACTATTTCTGGGTGAGTGGAGCCTGTAACCTGAAGCGTCTGTAACCTGAAGCGTCTGTAACCCGAAGTACCACTGTATATGACATCTTTGCCCAAGTGGACTTTCAGGGTTAAAGTGTGCATGTGAAAGAGAGATTTGACCCAGGATAAGAGACTCGCAGACATCTTTCTTTCTTTCTTTCTTTCTTTCTTTCTTTCTTTCTTTCTTTCTTTCTTTCTCTCTCTCTCTCTCTTTCTCTCTTTCTCTCTTTCTCTCTTTCTCTCTTTCTCTCTTTCTCTCTCTCTTTCTCTCTTTCTCTCTTTCTTTCTTTCTGATATTTAGAAATAAATGTGATTCTAATAAGCATTGTCTCGTTTGTTCTTTCTTTCCTTCCTGAAGAATGGAGCAGAACGAATGTGAATGTCCTTGCGAGTGCCCCCTAGAGGTTAATGAGTGTACTGGCAACCTTACCAACGCAGAAAGCAGGTAACTAGCACAATAATGATTTTTTTCGGTGGGTTATATTTGCTGATAGGTGCACAGCGTACTATACGTTCTAAATCAGGGTACATTTTCTCATAACTCTTAGTAACTGATTTCCCCCCCTGTGCTTTTCCCAAACTTTAGAAATCCTAGTTGTGAAGTCCATCAAGAACCTATGACATTTATTGCAGTTGATCCCAGTCTACAAGATGCTCTTCCTCAATGTATTAATACACGGTGCAATCAAAGGATGGAGAGCAGGTGAAGTTCGTGGGTTTTCCATACACACACACAAGCATGAGTGAATCTAAAATAAAACACCTGTAGTGTGGCAACAGCAAACCATGATTGAATTTCATAGTGGGCCTTGTCACAAAACTGCCCTTGACTTAAAATCAGCGACACTGGGAAATGAGGGGAGGTGGCCTTATACAAGCTTAGTGCAACATGCCGGCGCAACAAAATGGTCTTGCTTCACTTTTAAGGAAAATTACGCCTTTAACTTTGGGGGGTGGAGAACAGTTTCAGTAGTATGTTTTCTGAGATTTGGGACAGCAGAGTTGTAATAATCCTCCCTGCCATTTCCTTGTCTTCCAGGGATTGCTTTGGTGTCTTGGACTGTGAGTGGTGCATGGTAGACAGCGATGGAAAGACCCATTTAGATAGATCCTACTGCGCTCCTCAGAAGGAATGCTTTGGTGGAATTGTGGGTGCCAAAAGCCCTTACGTGGATGACATGGGAGCCATTGGTAAGGATGGTCATGGTGGACAAACATCAATGTATTTAATGTATTCACATCTGTCATAAAGTCAAACCTGGACAGATTGTACAAGTCACAATGGGACATCCTTGTGACAGAGTATCTTGGGGCTTTCCCCTGCATTAAAATGCAGCATTTTCAGCCATTGCACACTGTAAGATGAAGTGCCATTGTCGGCGTGTTTGTTGATCACATTGCTCCCTGGTACTCTGAGAAGCTGCGGTTGATGAAGCAGGCTGGGCAATCACTGGGGTGCAAGTGGTGGAAATCTCTTTCCAAATGGACAAAGGATGTGTTTAGGACACATAATCATGCCTATCACATGGCAGTGAAGGCAGGAAACAACCCATACTGTATTGCAAGCATTTCATCCTCAAGGTGTCCGTTGGCAGAATTGTTTCATGTGGTCCAGAGACTCGTTACTTCAGATTAGGGGATGAATCTCTGGAGTGCATGGTGACTACCTGTGAGCAGCTTGCCAGACACTTTGAGGACAACGTTGTTGACAAAGCCCTGAACAATTGGGTCCAGGATACCCTGAAAAACCACCTGAACCTTTATTATATGTATGATCACAGAGATCATCCAAAGGAGAGCTGTTAGTGGCTCCCCATGTTATAGAGGCCAACTTGGCCTCAATGATAATTTGGACATTTAGTGTTGCCATTCTCATACCGTGGAACGCTCTTGAAGCAGAGATTTGGCAAGCATCCTCACTTTTGACTTCCAGACATCTTTTTTGTGCTGATGGGCCTTTGCACCTGATTTTTTTTTTATTGGTCAGTCACCTGGATGAATATCTGTATTATTACTTTTTACATATTTAAAATGGTGCTTTATGATTTATACTATACAATGCCTTGATACATCTTATGATATGGCAGTATAGAAATATTTTAAGAAAAAACAAACAAACAAATAAACTTGAACAGGGAATTTTGCATCCATTCGTACCAATCTTCCAGCATATCGCTCTTGTGTCATAGCTGTCAACGTTTCCCTTTTTTAAAGGAAAATTCCCTTATTCCGAATAGGATTCCTCGCAAGAAAAGGAAAAAGTTGACAGCTATGTCTGGTCTGCGTGTTACCTAGAATAGTCAACAGATTTGTATTCTTACAGTGTGTCACTTTAAAGGCTGATACATTTTAATTTTGGGAGTTTCTCTGTGCAGTCAGTACAGTTGTACCTTGGAAGCCAAACGGAAGTCTTCCAGAACGTTTGACTTCCAAGGTGCAGCTTCCGATTGGCTGCAGGAGCTTCCTGCAGTCAATCGGAAGCCACAGAAGCCCCACCAGATGTTCTGCTTCCAAAAGAACGTTCACAAACTGGAACACTCACTTCTGAGTTTGCGGCATTCGGGAGCCAAACCGTTTGGCTGCTAATGCATTCATCAACCAAGGTACGACTGTATTATACAGTAATTGTTGTGACTTTCTCATTACCTTCTAATTTATGTTTCGGGTGGTTTGAACTTTTTGCAAAGCATTTACATAAGCTTTTTTTCCCCCCCTCCCCCTCTGAAATAAAGGAGATGAGGTGATAGCTTTAAATATGATTAAAAGTGCTCCGGTTGGTCCTGTTGCTGGAGGTATTATGGGATGCATAATGGTGCTAGTTCTGGCAGTCTATGCCTATCGTCATCAGATTCACCGCAGAAGCCACCAGCACATGTCCCCACTTGCAGCACAAGGTAAGAACTTTTTTAAAAAAACAAAACAAAAACACCACTATTTTGTGGAGGGTGGGGGTTGCAGAGAGTATGCAAATTGTTCAGAGAGTTTCTGGCCACAACAGCTGAAACAACTTACTTTGAGGGTTGTCCTAGCACTTTTCTGATAATCCAAGGTTTATTGTAATCATGCGTCTCAGAATGTTCACTTCACATTATCTGCTGTGACATAGAATGGGCCCTGCTGCCCTCTGCTGGATGCAGAATTTAAAGCTGGACTGTTCTAGCTAAATGACCTTAAAAACATAGCAACACACCACTTTCTAGGCTCTTGCAAATACAATTTCTCATCTTAGAGTTTAGGATTCTACATTCCTGTCTAGACTCCTGACCGTGACTCCTGACTCCTGATGTGACTCCTGACTCCTGATGTGAATGATTTCAGCATAAATATGTGTGCGTTATGTTGTCATGATACTTTTGAATGCCTCCTGCTTCCAAAGTTCCTTTTTCCTAGACGTTTTCTTCTGTTCCAACTGAACAGAAGATGACATATACCAGAAACACAAATGAGAAAGGGTATCCGGTATTAGGGAATTTCTCTTTATGAAATGAAAAAACAAGCGCATTATTCCTCATTGTATTATACCGTTTCCTAAAATTAAACTAAATAGTGTGCCCCGTGAACGTTGACAGCCAGTGTGCTAGTCCTGGACAAGCAGTCACAGGAATTAAGAAACAGTCACCATTCAATAAAAAACTTAAGAGCATAACCAGAGCCTTCTGAACATAGACTGTAGGAAGCCCATTATCTGACAAATATGAACGGTTGTTATGCTAGCACACTCACAACTGACCCTATGAGCATGATAAGCAAAATATTTTTAAGGGCGCTGTTGCTGAAAAAATTGAGTTTCACGATAGCAATTTTAATAGGCAACTGCTTCAGTAGTAATTACATCAAGTCAAAACAAGTCACCCATAGTTTGTGACTAACTGTTGCTGAAGTGGCTCAAGAAAGGGAAGCAAGAGGTTAGCAAGTTTGCACCCTTGTTTTCAATATTGGTACGTACCCTTTCAGTACTTGCTGTCTGTAGTTTTAACCAAAATATTAAAATGGTTGGCTCTGAGGCTTCTGGACCTCAAATCTCTTGTTCTCAGAAAAAAAGGGGCATCTCACGGGCATTTCCAAAGCTGGGCACTTTTGCAGTCTAATGCAACATCTTCACCCTTAACAGTGGCATTTCTCTGTTTGTAATGGTGTGTAGAAATGTCAGTCCGCATGTCCAACCTGGAGAATGAGAGGGACGAGAGGGATGAAGACAGTCACGAAGACAGAGGAATCAGTAAGTATGAAGCAGTCACACTGTCACTGCAGGTGGGGAAGACTATGAGGCTCAGTGCTGTTTCTTCTGCACGCCTTTCCAACACATAGCATTTATCTCCATCAGGATGACAAGAGTGCCTTACGATTTTGGGTCCCAGTCATTCTCGCATCAACCCTGCGAGTGACACTGCAGTATTTGCCTGCTTACAGACTGGAGGCAACAATAGAAAATTATTGACTTGCCCTAAAGCCACCCACTGGCTGAACAGTGATTTGAAGCTGGGCCAACATTCTGTTCATTGTATCACTCCACCTCCTGCCTCCTTACATTCTTTCAAAGATCTTACACAGTCTGGCAAATATAAATGCAGCCCTTAGTTCAAACAGCTCATGGACCACAGTTGATCTTAACTTGCTGATTTCTGTGCCCTCACTGACGGTATGCTTGCCGTCAGACACCAAGTCACCTCCCAGAATCTAAATTAGACTTGCTAGCTTTCAAGGAGCCTGAAACATAGATATAAATGTAGCAGACTGAATCACAGCTATTATTCTACAGGTTCCTGTGGTTGCCTTGATAGGTTTTAGCTGCCACTGGTATTTTTTGCAGCAAACGCTGTAACTTATGGTGCCTTAAAGACAGGTGTGGGTATAATTTGCTTCCAGATTTGTCATGAAGCACACACAGTGCTGACCCTGCCACAGAAAACCAGCAGCTACTCTCCTTGTTGTGAGATTCAGAAATTTTAATCAATGTGCCGTCATCCCTCCACACAGTTTTAACCCTCATGTTTTCAGACGAAGGCTGAAGATGGCTCCTATTATGAATTCCACTGGGCATATAAAGTACAACAATAGATTTTTAAAAGGGAGGGGGGAGTTTGGTCAATATTGGAATTCCACAGCAACCTTATAATGATCTCTTTCATAAAATCTTTTCTAAACGGATGCTTTATTTGAGAATGTGTGCTCAGTGTAAACTTTTTTCTCCCTCCTCACCCCCTTCTTATTCTGCTCACTCCTAGTCAGCAACACCCGGTTTATAGCAGCAGTTATTGAGCGCCATGCGCACAGCCCAGAACGTAGACGCCGCTACTGGGGACGCTCAGGAACAGAAAGCGATCATGGTAAGACTTTGGAAGTTGCTGACGTCTGTATTATGCGCTCATCTTACTTCTGCCTCTTGGCAGCATTGCGGACAAATCATCAAACAGATCGTTCCCAACGCCGCTCCTTGTTTCTTCCATACTTGAAAACAATTTTGACACTTTCCCATTCCAGGGCAAGACTTTATCCAGCGTCGGAAGCTATTTTTGTCAGGGTGATCTTCCAACACGAATCCTTTAGCTTAAGTCTGTGCTCAGTATCTTAATCGTATGGATAGCACCAGCATTATTACATAACCTCTCAGCATTCCAAGAGGCGCAGGACACCACTAATCTCACACTCCCTCCCCCTTTCGCCTCCTGCTAGTCCTGACGTCTTTCGAATTCTCCAGAAAAGAGGAGAAACTCTTCATTCCTTTGTGTCGTTTGAAATGAACTGCACAAGTTTTATAAAAACAGCCTTTAATTTCTAGCAACATGGGCTTCCTGGTTGCTGGGTTAAATTAAGCTTGTGTTAGATTTTTGTTAAAAAAAAAGTTGAATGCTGTCTTGGCTTCCTGCTGTGCATTATATTTGAGCAAAGAACATGCGACACACAAGAAAAAATATTTATTCTATAAAACCATATATGGCTATAGGTAGGGAAGATGTTTATTCTGATAGCATTTGGGTTTTCTGGTATTCCCTTTGTTGCTGGGCTATGGGTTTTGCCACATAATTGACCTATGAGAAATAGCTAGCAAGAGTGAGCAGCTGCTTCTAAGTCTTCAAACCTGTATCAAGTTGATGAGTCCACTAAGAGGATTAATATAAGTTTAGCGAGTGTTTCTGCCAGCGTTGTCAGCTGTATCTTCGTGTCACTTTTACTATAAATACTGATATGTTATGTTGCTAAATGTGGGGACAGGGAGAGGACTGTGTTTGTATTTTATTTCTTGGAGCCCTTGGATGTTTCTAGATGACAACATCTCCATGCGGTACATGAAATGAAGAGATGATTAAGACTCAGAATACTCATTTCAGAACACACAAGAGGCACTTGCTTATTTGATTGTGTTCCTCCAACTATAATCTGTATCTACCTGGAAAGTATGTGTTTCAGGAAGAAGTCTAACCTAAGAAGAGAAACCAGTAAATGCCAAGGTGGTACAGTCATGGGGAAAGAATGTATCACACGAGTGCTAGCACTTTTCACTTACCTCCAAAATTACCCACCACCAAGCAAGGGTAAAGATAGCGTCTATCTCTGTGCTTGCAACAATATACTGTTGCTAGGTATTTGAATCCATATGCCTCTTCAGTGCTTGCGGGTTGGGGGCAAAAAGTGGTAAATAATGACAATGGCAATAATAGTCTGGTAAATGTGGCACATTCTATCAGTGCCTGGCGGACAAAATCAGAATTTGAAAGAGGAAACATGACAATGTTAGATAGACATGTTTTTAGCATATTTTTAAAAATATAGAACATGTTCTGTTTTGTTCGCTGGACCAAATAAAAAGGGAAAGGGGGGGGCGGAATGTAAACCTGTGTTGTATATTTGACATCCTTTATAGGAAGTATAATGTTAGTCCCCTGTGTGTGTGTGTCCCCTGAGGCAATACAGGTATTTGAGAGGACTATACCGCATGAGTGTTTCCATATTACAGTGGGTTCAGTTGGCTACAGGTACACAGCCAGACCCTGAGTTACAGGTATAAATACACATAAGTTATTGAGGGTGATGGGAAACAATGAAGTCAGAAGGAAATAAAACACAGAAAGTTCAGAGACAGTGATTATTACATCATGAATAGTGCTAAATCACAAAACAGTAGCTGTTGCTCAGACAGACTCCTTGTGTTATCACCAACTACTATTTTGTGAATGATCACTGTCAGTTATGAAACTATCGCTGTCCATGCACTTTCTGCCTTTCATTTTCCTCTGACCTCACTGTTTACAATTCTCGCCTCACACACATGTACACATTCCTGTAATTCACAATAAAACTTCATTCATCTAATGAAGTGGAGTGTAACAAGCAGTTTGCCAGGTGGGGTGGAGCCACTACACTAAATTCCCAGCAAGTGGACCATTTCTGCTTACTGGGAAGGAGAGAAGGAATGGCGAAGTGGCGGCGAGGTCACCACAGTGCAAATGTGCTGGCATGAGCACCAGATTGGCTCTGCTGGTGTGTTTGCACCATGCTGATCTCCCCATTTCCTCACCCCACCCCCTCAGTAAGCAAGAGCAACCGATTGGGAAAAGTAGCCTGGAAGCTCTGCTCCACCTGGCAAGCTGCTTTTGGACAGTGGTCCATAAATGCTTATGCTATAATTAGTTTGTGAAAGCTGCCACAATACTTTTGCTTTTTTTTTTAGGTGTATGCCCAAAGGTGTATTTAAGGTTATCCCTAAAAATTCTGTGTGTTTAGTGGCTCTGAAACACTGCATAATTTCTTTTTACCAGTCTGTTTCCAGAAGCAACATAAAGTAGTCAAGGACCTTGAACAATAGCTTGTGACTTTGGGTGTGTCCAACTTGGGATGCCTCGTTTTATGACTGTAAACATGTCATCTGCGTTTCTCATCCTGTTTGCTGCTCTGAAATGGATCCTTGGGGCATCTACATGGCAGACGTTCCCCTTTCTCCTGTTTCCTTTTAATCAGAGAGACTGGCACAAGATTAGAGAGTGTCCACCTTCCAAACGGATCTCTGTAATTCCTTACTTCAGACAATTTATAGTGTCCACTAGCTTTTCTAAAGATAACTCCCCTTTAAAATGAGATATGTTTCATAACCCAGTATGTAAAAAATGGTTCCAAAGAAGCATGCTGATATATTAAGCTGTCCTCTGTTTCGCAACAAATTACTAAATACAGGTTGGAGATTGTAGTATTGTGTTTGAAGGGGAGCAAGGCAGAATGAGGTAAGTCTAGAACAACTTGAGAGAGTGATATATTGCATAATAGTAAGTACAATCACAAGCAGGAAGACACCCCCGTCACCAAATATTGCAAATAAACTTTGCCTTTCTTGCATTTATCACCCAAAATATTGATGTCATAAAACAGGGATGGGGAAATCTCAAGCTTGGTTGCCTGGTGCCACCCTACGGACCCCTCTATGTGGCCCTTAAGACTGTCAGAAGCTGACAGTTTTGGAGGAAATATTTGCCTGATTGGCTTAACTAGAAACAGCTTTTTAAAAAATAAATGAGTAAGCAGGCCATTTAGCAACACTTTTTGTGGCTTTGTGGTCATGGACTGTTTGGAAGCAAGCGGAAGACCAGCATTCCAGTGAACTGTTACATGTTGAGTGTATTACTGTTTCTCACTGATTTTGGTAATAACAAAAATCTTTCACAGGGGAGTGCTGTTTTCTGGGTGTATGAATCTGTTTTTGTTGTTGGTGATTTATGCAAAATGTCACACTGTCCAAGTTTATTTGTAAGGTACTGCACTCAATTAAATTTTTCAGTACAAAATCTGAAGACTTCTAACAAGTAGCCACTGTGATCCACGCAACGGTCACCTCCATACTGGATTATTGTAACTCACTCTACGTGGGGCTGCCCTTGAGACTGACCCAGAAACTCCAGCGGGTGCAGAATGCCACAGCGAGACTCCTTATGGGGTCCTCGTCGCGAGATCACATTCACCCGGTGCTATACCAGCTGCACTGGCTCCCAGTGGAGTATAGGATCAGGTTTAAGGTGCTGGTTTTAACCTTCAAAGCCCTATACGGCCTAGGACCCTCATACCTATGGGACTGCCTCTCCTGGTATGTCCCACAGAGGAACTTACGGTCTTCAAACAAAAACATCTTGAAGGTCCCAGGCCACAGAGAGGTTAGGCTGGCCTCAACCAGAGCCAGGGCCTTTTCGGCTGTAGCTCCAATCTGGTGGAACGCTCTGTCACAAGAAACTAGGGCCCTGCGGGACTTGACATCTTTCCGCAGGGCCTGCAAGACAGAGCTGTTCCACCAGGCCTTTGGCCAGGGCACAGCCTGACTCCCTCCTTTGGCAATCCTCACAGACCTTCTAGCCCAATGGTTGCCATTAATTTGATTGGAATTAATTTTATAATGAAATGATTTTAGAATGTTTTATCTTTTTACTGTTGTTAGCCGCTCTGAGCCCGGCTTCGGCTGGGGAGGGCGGGATATAAATAAAATTTATTATTATTATTATATGCTGCACCTTCTTTGCCTAATACTATTATTTTAAAAAAAATGTATTGTTATTGAAAACTATTTCTTGCCTGTTCATATATTTACAGAGTATGTGTACATTTCCATATATTTTTGGGTGGCAATGTTATTGGACATTGCTCACCCTCTTCTTCTCCTCCCCCCTATCATCTTTAGGGCTTTTCTCTCTCTCTTTGTAGCGGACTTCAAAAGCTCACTTAAGTGCAGCCAGACAAATTAGCTGAAATATCCCCTCAAACTGTGGATTTTAATGGTGCTGGTTCCAATCAATGTTGCCAGTAACTGAAAGGCAGATAAATGCCCCAAAGCATCAGTGCAGATAAAAGGAAACACAAATGAGATCCCATAGGGGATCTTAAATTGTTATTTATTTTGGTTTTGTTTTCTTAGAGATACTGCCATTGTGTCTGAGTTACGGTATTGAACAAATTGCATTTGCTCAGGCAACGATGGGTCTTCTATCCAAAGAGAGATTCAGTACATCATACTGGCTCCAAACAGGTTCCTTGTATTGCTGTATTGTAGCTCTGGGCATGTTTTCATTTACTTCATTGCAAATGGTTAAGTACAAAAGATAAATGGAGTAGCCATGTTAGGGAGATCTTTATAATTACTGGACTTGTGATGGCTGTTTTCCCTCCTTCCTTTTATGGTGACATCTGACTAGTTTAGGTCCACACTTCTGTAGAGCAACTGTCTAGGAGTCCACTCTGAGATAACTTATGTTGACATACAAAACTGGCAGGTTCTGCTCAGGCTGAAGACCGATTTGATTTGTCATGGATACTTCCCCAAACATACATGAGTGTGGTCTGTTGACCTCCTTGCACAAAGAAGTTAAAGCAGTATAATTATAAAGTTGCCTTTTCGAATGAATATTTGAATCATGTGTGAAAACCAGGAATTTCATTGCAAGGCTTTATAGAGGCAAAAACCAGGGAGAGTATGGAGGAAAGCAAACAAAGGGATTATTGGGTTGTTTTTGTTTTATTTTGATTATGTATTTTGTGTTCTTATATGGAGATTTGTATCTTGTGAGCCGCCCTGAGACCTGCGGGTACAGGGAGACATACAAATTTAACAAATAATAAATACCAACATCCAAGCGGCATTTAGGATTGCTGCATTTTGGGTGCATTATTTTAGTGGTGTAAATTTCTGAGTCTGTTGTTGTTGTTGTTTGCCTATATAAAGTCACCGCTTCTTACCAATATGGCTTTATATTTTCCAGGCTACAGTACTATGAGTCCTCAGGAAGACAGCGAAAACCCTCCCTGCAATAACGACCCATTGTCAGCTGGTGTAGACGTGGGAAATCATGATGAAGATTTAGACCTGGATACCCCTCCTCAGACTGCTGCCCTCTTGAGTCACAAGTTCCACCACTACAGATTGCATCACCCAGCACTTCATCACAGTCACCACTTACAGGCTGCGGTCACAGTACATACTGTAGATGCGGAATGCTAATGACCTCTGGCCTTGGGAGGGGAAAAAATGCAGCTGAGAGGAGACTTGACGTTTATACCGTTACGAGGCATGGTTTTGACTAACTTCATTGGACTCGTTTCACTTGAAAACTTTACATTTCCAAAATGTAAGGTTGGCTCTGAAGTGGAAGAGAAATTAGCATGATGAATGAACCTGCCATAACATTCAATAAAATGGAATAGTAGGAATGTTCGGCCTCCAAACACAGGAAGGAAGGTTTATACAGTAAACGGAGCCTTTTGAACCCTGTTGGTCTGAGCCAAGAAAAGAGCGTGCTCAGACAAAGGAGAGAGAGAAAGAGAGAGAGAGTTTATTTCCTTAACTGGAAGAACAGAAATCTTTGCAGCCAGAAACAAAGAAAGTGCCAGTTCCAGAAATAGACATTGCCACGAGGTTTCCATTTGTTGAGGCTTTTTTGTGGGTTGTTGGTTTTTTTTAAGAGGAAAAAAAAAGTTCCTTTCACTTACAAATTGCTGTATGGGACCTGGGACAGTGCATCTCAAGATTTTTTAAATAAAGGATTATTTTTGTACTATTTATTGAACTCAAAACATTCATGAACTCTGAGGGAGAGGAAGATAAAAAAAGCATCAGATGCTCTCCATGAATGCAGTCTATGTTTTATTTGTGTTGGTGAAGTTGTGGTTCTTTTCAAGAAGACTTGCCACCCCTTTGAATGGGATATTCTCCTCCCCCTCCTGCTCCCCCACCACCATGCTATAAAGGGAAAATGAAGAAATTGTGAGCTGATTTGTTTACATGATTGAGGTTTGGTTTCCATGGTCATTTTGTACACTTTGAAGATGGTTTATAACACAGTATTTTTATATATAAATATATATTTTAACGTGGGGAGGAGGGATATCAAGCCTCCTGGCTAAAGCACTGAGGAATCCTCTCCCCACACTCCTTCCTGTTCATTCTCAGACCGGGGCAGGATTTGCTTCCATGCGCAGTGATAATGCAGTGTTTAAACACTATTCGTAACTGGTGAAATAGAAAACAATAATGGGTTGAATTCACTTGGTGACCTTATGTTTGTGGAAGGGATGGTGATTCAGTGGACACCTCTGGTTGGAGAAGGAAGAGGAGAAGCAATTTCTGCTAATCCCCCTCTCTTCTCCCCCCCCCCCCCCCCGCCCTAGTGACCCGTGAAATTAGCTCTAGTGTGTTGGGGAACCCTCTAGAACAGGGTATAGGATGGTGTTATAGGGACGTGGGTGCTGCTGTGGTCTAAACCACTGAGCCTCTTGGGCATGCCAATTAGAAGGTCGACGGTTTGAATGCCCATGACAGGATGAGCTCCCGTTGCTCTGTTACAGCTCCTGCCAACTTAGCAGTTCGAAAGCATGCCAGTGCAAGTAGATAAATAGGTACCACTCCGGCGGGAAGGTAAATAGCATTTCCGTGCGCTCTGGCTTCGTCACTGTGTTCCATTGCGCCAGAAGTGGTTCAGTCATACTGGCCACGTGACCCGGAAAGCTGTCTGTGGACAAACGCTGGCTCCCTTGGTCTGAAGTGAGATGAGTGCCGCAACCCCATAGTCGCCTTTGACTGGACTTAACCACCCAGGGGTCCATTACCTTTACCTATAAGATGGTGTAAGGATGATTTGGTAGTGGTGGGATTCTATTGAGGCAGATGTCTGCTGGATCAAAAGCCCTTCCCTGAGTGTAAGGGCACCAGCTGGTTTCCACCCCAATGGTCTGTTGTTTCTGACCCTTTTCACATTCACTAAATGGATAGGTCAACCCATGGGGAGGTAGATGGGAGGCTTTGTAAAGTTTTGGGCCATTGTGAAAGGTTTATTTTGGAACCCTAATGATGAGCCCCTTGTCACCTTTATCTGGAATTAATACTGCTTTAGTGATTAGCATCATCTGCTGGGTGCCACATGGGGCATCATAATTTTCAATTAGTTTTAAATCACAGCATTTTGTTCATTGTGATTCAAATATTATGAAAACATTCTTGCACTGTGCTTATGATAAACATCCATTTATATGTAGGGTTTTGGTTTGGTTTTTTACAAGATCTCTAGATATTGTTTTAATGATAGGGTACCTAATACTTAATATGTAAAAAATGGTTCTTAAGCAGTATGGTAAAGTAAGGATGCTTGTGCTACCAGGATCCCCTTTATACTATGTATAAAATTACAACCTCTAGTGGAATAAACTGTATATAAAGTATGGGTCTGTGAGTTCACTTTGGAACAGTTCCTTTTGATATAACTGGACATAACTTTGTTTCAGCAAATTCTCATTTCAGCTCAGAAGTAGATTGCGTAGAGTCTTCAAACATTAGGTCATTTCCCCCAACTGTGTCATCTTCGTGTCTCACTTTTCAAACTCAAAACTTCATGAAATACCGCTGTGGAGAGTGCATGTGGAAGGCACTGTTTTCTGATACATGTGGACTTTACAGGAATCCAGTAACACGGACTGACGTGGACTCTCCTTGCAAGGAGCGCAGCGGCAAACGCACAACAGAGGCACATGACAAAAGAGCTAACCTCTGTTGATGTTGCTCTCTGCTGTGGCTCTCCTGACACTGGTGTGTGTGTGTGTGTGTGTGTGTGTGAGAGAGAGAGAGAGAGAGAGAGAGAGAGAGAGAGAGAGAGAAAACAGCCTGGAAATGTATACCCTACACTTGTGCTGTATGCTATATGCCATCCACAGTGATGGATATGTGTATCTTTCAGACTTTAAACTCTGAAACAGGTATTGCAGTTGAGAAGGGTGAGAACAATTAGAATTACTAAATCAGTCCTTTATTGAGTGGGCAGGCTGAGCCTCTTCATGGGCAGTTTTTCGATGGTGCATCAACAGAGAGTTTGAAATGACCTTACTCTTTTCTGTTACCGAGGGAAAGAGGGAACGCACATGGGCAGCTGCATTGCAATCTTAGGGTGTCCTGGGGGGGAAGGAGGGGGAGAAAGGGTACTCGGGAGCATAAGCCAAGGAAAAGAATAAATTTATACCGATGAATTGATGGGAAAGCCAGTGAACTTGGAAAATCTGAAGCAGGTTGGGAAGGAGATGTACCAAGAATTAGGGTGAAAGTGTTCTGGCCAACCTCTTAGGTTTAACAGCTCTGGTTCACCTGATCCATCTGCTGCTCAGCTTTATACTTTTTACACATGTCCTCATCAATCCAAAAGCTACAGATTTTGATACGCACAGTATGCTCACTGCCACATGTGCAAAGCTTTCATTACACCAACACACTTTAAAGTACTTCAGAACCCACAATTGGACAATATCATTTTTTTTAACCAACCAGAATGTCACAGAAGTCCTTTGAGTTCTCCTGTACCCTTCATCAAATAAGCTTTTACACAAAGCAGGGGGGTAACGAGAACGAAGAACAAAATTAAGCTGATGTAGCCATGTGGTCAGTTTGCAGACTCTGTTCAAATATGGACTTTGTTCTGGTTGGTTCTTGCATATTGTTGATGTAATAGCACAGCTTGCAACTTCTCCAGCAGTGTTTATATCCCAGATTTGGTGCCCTCCAAATGTTTCAGACTCAACTACCATCTGACGGGCTGATGGGATTTGTAGTCAAAATTATCTAGAGGGGATCAGGTTGAGGAAAGTTTTCCCAGAAGAAAGCAGCATAGAATTCGGTCACAAGGAGCATCCCTGCTTGAGGGTTGGCAATGCATCTCTCAGATGGTGCATGCAGGGGCAGGCCATAGCTCAGTAGTCAAACACATTGTTTGCATGCAGAAAGTCCCAGGTTCAATCCCATGCCTCTCCAGGTAGGACTAGGAATGTCCTCTGAAATTCATGTGAGCCAATACTTACGGTAACTAAAGGGACCCAGTGGTCTGAGTAGAAGACTTGTTTCTTATGCCCTGGGCTTTCAGGTGCTACAGAGCACTGTAGAAAGGAGGAGAATTTGATGAAACTCACCTTTCCCTCCCTCCCTCTGGTGCGAATGTCCCATGAGCGACATTCCATTTACAGGAACTCTGAATCCCACCTACCCCATGGATCTACATTATCACCTGTTTTATCCCAGTACTGGTAGTGCTTAACTACAGTTGGCCCACAGTTAGCATGTAACAATAATAGTAAACAAATGCTTTTAACTTTTCTTGCAGGGTAGCCGATGCCACAGACTTCTGGCATTCTGTTCTCATCTTCCGAATTGGTTGAATTGAAGAGCTATCCTTCATGTTGGCTAAGGAGACCCATGTTGGCTACAGATCAAGGTCACAGAAGGGGACTCATTAGTCTGGATTAAAACCTTGGCTTTTGCTGGCTCTGCTTTAACTTTAAAGATCACATGCTCTTTATCTGGTATCTGCTGCCTGCCTATCTGTACTTCTGACAATTAAGTCCTATTAATACGCACGTTTCAGGATTTTTCTACTTCATAGGGGCATTAAAGGCATGACTAGATTTAACTTTGTGTCACTACTGTTAAATTATCCTCTCTCTTTTTTTACTTGAGATATAGAAGGTACCTAGATTTTATTATTATTTTTAATTGAGTAGTTGATTTCTGCATGTTTCTTCATCCTATCATCCCTGAGTGTAATCTGAAATCAGCACAGCACCTAGAAGAGCCTAGGTGCTTCCACACACCATTTTAATAATAATGCACTCTTAATGGTTTCAGGAGCAAGCCCCTTACTCAGCACTCAGCCTGATTAATCTGCAGAACTCAAGATATTACTCATTATTTTGTGCAATTAAATAAGTTGCCCTATTATGGATTACGGCATCAAAGGATGGAGGATAATTTTACTGTGCATTCAGTATGAGCAATAGCAGACAATATTTCCCCCCCAGACTTCATGCTGATTAAAAAGAGATATTTATGCATTGATAATTTAGAGCGGGAAACTTTGCTGGTATTAAACTCTGGACTAGAGTTTTCTAGACACACAGTGTAGATTTGTTTTAGCCCAGGAATTAAAAGCAATTGCTATAATGCAGAAAACCTGGGTTCCACAGGGTGCTCATCATTATATATCAAGTGAAAAGAAATGTGCTGAAATGGATCTTTGACTTCCTGTAGTTGTCTATAAAAAGCCCATGTGCTTACAATTTTCTGGGCCAAAGCCAAAGGCCTAGCAATATGAAAACCAAGGCACAGCAATTCTTCTTTACACCCTAAAAGGGTGTAATACACTGGGCCCAGTACAATAACGCAGCTGAATATATTCTGCAGACATTTTCATGCATCTGCTTGCATCTTCACCCCCATTTCCATGCCTCCCCCCTTTCTTTTTCTGCAGCCCCCTTTGCATACAAACCCCATTATCACATTCACCCCCCTTGCCCTCCTCCTTGCTTTTCTCAACTCTCTCTTGCACACAGCCTACCCCAAATTGCCATGCCCCATTCTTTTTCCTATTCTGCAGCTCCCTTTGTGCACACATCCCATGATGATCTATGCTCTTATATCTTTAACAGCATGCCTGACAGCTTGTTCAGTTGGAGAAGATTAAATTCAGGCAGTGGGTGTTGTCCGAATACAATAATTTACTACGTGGAAGCTGAAACTTCACGTTGAAGACAACACATGGTACCAGGAGTGAAGTACAGTCTGTAAAGGCACTATGGAATATTGGAGGAGTCCATATCCTTTATCTCTCTCACAGAAGGTAGCTGAGAAATGGAAGAGCGATAAGTTTGAATAAATGGTGTTGGAGGGGCACTGAGTGTTTTTTTAAGCAGCAGCAGCAAGCAGTTTAACAAGGAGGAATAGCAAAGGTGGGTACAACATAGAAGCTAACACCAACAAGCTAGCTCAACAGAGCCTTTCTGAACTCCCTTCTCACTGTACTGACACCTTGTTTTAAAAGGCCATCCCACCTCCAGTGTCACACACTGCTTGCCCTACTGAAAATGGTCTCTTTTCCCCTCTCAGTGTTTCTCCATCCTTCCCTTATTCAACAGGGTTGCCAACTGCTATAGAAGAAGTTCAGTCTCTGCAGTCCATTTTTAAACTGGTCACCATACTCCAGGGAAGTAATCAAATAATTTATCCTCCATGATTCTAGATCATTTGAGCCAGAGAAGAACCACTTCTGGTTTTCCATTCATTTATTCATTTCTGTTGAGTAGCAGTAGAATCATAATATTTCACAGTAATGTCCTTCAACCATTTAATGGCAGTTCACCACTCCAGACAAGCACTGCAGCTCATGAAATGGGCAGGTGTTGTTGCATTCTTTGATTCTTTTTAATGACTATTTACTTTACCTTTTATGACATTTTGGAATCTTAACAGAAGTCGTTTCCATACCTACATAAATATTGTAAAATCAGCTAACAGAAGGTGGAAAGAAATATTTACTTGGTCACTGGAGACTAAACTACTAGTTTTGCAAAATGGTTTATTCTCTCTGTTTTAAAATTATAAAACATTAGCTGTTAAATCGACTGCAAACCCATATTTAACAAGATGAAGGATGTTACGTTGCTATATAAGGTGTGTTTATACAATCAGACACAGGATACACGCGAACATAGATTTTAATGATCCAGCAGGTTACAAACTTAATATGTTCTGAGTACATTACAGATTTTTTTCTTAAAGTAGATTTCTTATACGTTCAAATCTCTTAGTCAACTGTGTCCTGAGATTAACGTAATTTCTACTGCACTTCTATTTGTCTTGCCCAGAATGGATGGGTATGGATGGGTAGTATCTCAAAGTCTCTTGGCTTTTATACAAATAGAGTGGTACCTCGGGTTACATACGCTCCAGGTTACAGACTTCGCTAACCCAGAAATAGTGCTTCAGCTTAAGAACTTTGCTTCAGGATGAGAACAGAAATTGTGCTCCGGCAGCACGGCAGCAGCGGGAGGCCCCATTAGCTAAAGTGGTGCTTCTGGTTAAGAACAGTTTCAGGTTCCCCCGGACCTCCGGAACGAATTAAGTACTTAACCCGAGGTACCGCTGTACAGCAAAAGAGAGAGCAGCAGCAGAAGACTTCTGATACTTGTGCCCTAATTGGTCACCCTGATGGATTACCTGTGTTGAGAGTGGGACAGAGGTAATGCATCTGTGTGTCTGCTTCTCAGTCTCTTGTGGCTTTTGGTACCCTTAACCATGGTATCCTCCTGGACTGGGTATTGGGCACTGTTTTACAGTGGCTTCTTTACTCTTACCTACAGGGTTCTGTCCAGAGCAGGGATCAGCAACTTTTTTCAGCGGTGGGCCAGTCCACCGTCCCTCAGACCATGTCGTGGGCTGGACTATATTTTGAAGGAAAAAAATTAATGAATTCCTATGCCCCACAAATAACCCAGAGATGTATTTTAAATAAAAGCACACATTCTACTCATGTAAAAACACCAGGCAGGCCCCACAAATAACCCAGAGATGCATTTTAAATAAAAGGACACATTCTACTCCTGTAAAAACACGCTGATTCCCAGACCATCCACAGGCCGGATTGAGAAGGCCTACCCCTGGTCCAGACAGTAGCGTTGGGAGACTGTTTTGACCTCATGGTCCTAGTCCTATGATATGCTGCTACAGTCTTGCTCCTGGTATTTGTCATTATTGTACTGAGTTACTTGTACACCACTTAGAGACAATCAAAATTAAGTGATATATCAATTGACACATAAATAAGTGAAGTCATTGGTCAGTTGCAAACTGCAGGGAGCGGAGTCCTGCACTTACAAGTGGGGCAAGTTTTTCCTGTTACGCTGATTGTCACCTGCAGTCATGCTGCAAAAGGAAACTGGCAAATATCTGAGATGGAAGAAGTGCTGACAAAGTGACATTGGGTTATCGCAAAAGGAAATGGTCACCAGTTCTATTTGCCCTCTGCCGAAATCTATCAGCTTTGCAAAAACTTTGCATGAAGTAGTTAAACCATGCGTGCCACACTTGCAGTAGCAGCAGCAGCAGCATCAACTCATACGAGCATCAACTAAGCAACAGTGTGCACCTATCCTGGGTTAACCAATCATTTCAGTGCAACACCCCATATTCTAAGTTTTACTTACTTTAAATACTGGCTTGCTCATGCAGCCAATCACAGGATCAGACAGTTGATTGGTCCGGTTTGTCAGACAAAGCCTGCAAATAGGTGTCGGTCTTTACTGATGTGCAATGTTTAATGCAACGGGAAATACAAAAATGCAGCCCAAATACAACTTGCAGCTGTAGAAAGTGAAGCGGTAATTAAGTGTGGAACCAACCAGTCTATGATGGGATGTTATAGATTGTATTGCCCAGGCCTGGCATTTAAGTAAGGCGCAATCAGGTTTATTTATAGCAATTCCAATATGGAGGATTCAGCAACCTTTAACTAAAGGAGTCAGCTGCAATGTGTGACTAATGATTTCCCAGGAAATACTGCTAACAACTGCTGCTCATATAGAGCCAAGAGTACAGGGAATCCTTAACATTAATTTTAGTTATTAACTTTCATGAATAAGTTAATTGAAAGGTGGGGAAAATATTGATTTTGCTATAGAACTGTTTTGTTGGTATTTTTAGACCATAAGGTGGGGGACAGACCGGCCAGTAAGCTTGCTGAAGCAGTGATTGGGCCTGATATTTGTTGCATGGTGGTAGTAAGACCCTGGGTTGACTGACCCCACCACCAAAACACCAAGTTTCAGGGCCATTTGCTTGGCAGCTACTCTACTGGCAAGCCCTCTTTCAGGGACATGTTTGTACCTGCACTGGCAGAGTGACCTTTGTGTTCCTCCATTGTTAGTGGGTGGCAAATTAGAACTGGGAGGGTCACAAGGTGGGGTGGAATTTCTCTACTCAACAGTTCTTCATTCTGACCCCATCTGTTTATTTTATTTTTATCCAGCTGACCTGGTGGCTGTTGAAACCAAATAAGATTTTATGTCCTTTGTGTTTTTAACTTCTGGGTCAGTTTGGTTTCTTTCTCCTTTTCCTATGATTTCTAAACGTATTTTTGCGGGGGTTTTTATTTTTATTTAGTTAACCAAGAAAGCCATTTTAAACGACAATAATATTTATATTTTTAATAAATTTGTATCCTGTCCCAAAGGAGCGCAGGGCAGCAAGCAACAAAGCAGCAGAGCAATGCAAAAAGTAAAAATGAAGAAATATTTATTAAACAAAATACAAAAGGGCCATATTTCTAAAACACAAAGATTTGTTTCACATTTTATGCCCCTAGTTTTTTTCTACAGAGGCTGTTAAACGTGGCTAAATATAAGTGTCTGGAAAGCTCATGCAAACTCCATGCCCCCATAGGAAAACAAGCACAAAGCAAAAGCAGAAAAGAAAGATCCCTAACGGCAACTAAGTTTTATTTGCTTTTCACACTCCGCCCTTCCTGTGAGGAACTCCAGCAGCTCTCACGACTCCTAACGCGCATGAGAAATGGCTTTTAGAGTGCCATTGTAACACCACGTTCTGGCCAAACGGTGCATTGTATGCCTGCCTGCTTCGAAGTAAGTCTTTTGGAGTTCAGTGAGACGTACTTCCAAACAAGTATGCATATGACCGTAGCCTAGCTCACTTCCATTTCAACTCGCACCGTTTTCTGCGAGCTGCATATGCAGCGCAACAGGCACTGCTCCCCCCGCCCCACCTCCCCGTTGCATCTCGACTGCTGGCGAATTGCCCTTTGCCTTCCACTTCGCGCGCTCTTACGCAGCTGCCGGAGGTAGAAAACCCGGCTATTTATTAAAGGGTTAGCAAAGGGGAAAGGAGAGCAGCCTTGCTAGCTAGTCGTGCTCGCCCGGATCGCAGCGCTGCAGTTCCGAATAAGAGCAGCCGCGCCTGTTTCCGAAAACAACGGCGTTTGTTCTTTAAGCAACCTAGCAAAAGTGTGTTATCATTTTCTTTCGACCGGAAAAAAAACCCAGCCACGCAAAACAGCGCTCTGACTGTGGTTGGGCGTGATTCTGAGGCGAAACAGAGGCAGCAAGAGTGCAGTGATGTACTTCAGAGGTTAGGGGGCATGTCGGGGGGCGCGAGGGGAAGGCGGAGGCGGGCGAGACCGTCCTCCTCTCCTCTCTTTGTATGCAGCGGGGCTGCTGGGTCCTGCGCGCGGGGTGGCGCCCAGCTCCCTCCTCCCCAGGCTCCCGCCCCCTGCCGCCTCCGCCGCCGCCCCAGACCCAAGCCCAGCCCGCCCCGACTGGCTCTCTTCCCCCACTCGCTGCCTCCACCCCCCGGGCGGTGTGAGAGCTGCGTTCGCGTCCGGGCCGGCAAGATGGCGGCATCGTCGGGGTCCAGCGGCGCCGAGCTGCCCGGGACTCTGGGGGAGTCGGAGGGCGCGGCGGCGGGGACGCCTCGCGCTCTGGCCCCCGAGGAGATCGCCCGCAGGCTGCGCGGAACCAGGCGGGAGCTGAGCAACAGGCGCAAGATCCTGCTGAGGAACCTGCCCGCCGAGAGCAGCAGCCAGGTGAGCGAAACGCCCCCATTTCTCCCCTTCCCTCGAGGCGCGTGGGGAGTGCCGCTCGGGCAGATCCCTCGGGGGGGCGGCGGGGGGGGAGGAGGACGACGATCCACGGGTCCCCCCAGCTTTCCCCGGGGCTGGAGCCGAGAGTTAATGGGTTGCAGCTGTGGAAGGAGCTTGGTCACGCCGAGTTGGTCACTCAAGGAGCGTGACGGGAGCCCGTGGGGAGAGAAAGGATGGCCCGGGGGTGCATCGTCTCTTGGTAGGGAAGAGGTAATTTAGAACTTGCCAGGGATAACGGAGGTGACTGGGCTTGGGAGGGAGGCTTCCAGAGGCACATCCTCTCCAAAGTGGAAGAAGAAGGGGAAGGGCCCCCCTTTTAATGTTGGGAATAATAAGATTCCAGAACTTTGCAGGTAATGATAAGTGACCCAGGTGGGTAGGTATCGTCATTCATCTCCTGAGATAGTGGGAGAGAGGGGACGTCTCTATAATTGGTTGAAAGGGAACACATGCAGAAGCCTAAGTCTTCAAAGTTCTAGGAGGGATTGTGGGCTGGAGGGAGTTAAGGAAGAACACTCCTCTCTCCCTTTCATAGCAGCAAAACATGCGGAGTTGTCTTTCGCTTTATTGCAATGGATACAGTGCTGTGGATAGGAAGTTTGCTTGTTGCCCTGTGTTGGGATTATACCTTACACTTGGTGGCATGAGCAGCAGCTCAGCAGGAACTCCCATCCCTGAATAAAGAAAGTCAAAAGGCAGCCAGAATAGGAGAAAAGAAGCAAAACAAAATGGGCATTGCTTCTTGTTCTCCTATTCGGAAAGCAGATGAGATTTTGTTCAAGTCTGTGCCTTGTTTTTGCCTTTGGAAAAAACACTTGTATGTTCTCATCCTCCCCAATTTGTTTATTGCTTTGCATGTCTTTTACTGTTGCTGAGACCATCATTTTTATTTACTTTTCATATTCACTCACCAATAATATATGCCTGTAGGGTAGGTGGAGGAAAGTTTTGTAAGAGTTTTATTTTATTGACTAAAGAACTTACACATTCTAAATTGCTTCCCATTGCTAACTTCAATGACACTTAACTGGAATAGATAGCTGAAGCTGTTTTTCTTTTTTCCCCCTTGGCTTTTCTAACTCTTGTGTAGAATAACTATGTTCTGTTGCAAAGGTTGTACAGTAGTTCAATGAGAAGATACAGACATGGATAGCCAATAGGAGGTTTTTGGAATTATCTTTCTCAGCCTTTTGGGCACCATTAGAAATTATTGTTTTCCATTAAGTAACAGATTTGTAGTCTTCATGATTGCGCAGGTGCATCTGAAAATTGGGGAAAGTTTGGGAAAACAATAAAGAAGTAGAACTCTTATTGTTTTAAATTGTCATAGTTTTCCAACTCAAGATAAGAGGTTTTCGCAAAGGCAGTCTCAAGTTCCTCTAACATTTACAGTTTTGGAATAAAAGTATAATAAACCCATGCCATATCCAGTTATAAGTGGTCAATCTCATGCAATAAAACATGCAAATTAACCAGGACTTTCTAGCTCCTGTTATGTTCCTGAATGCTGAACAAGTTGCCTTGTTCAGTGACAATCTCTATGTGCTTTGCTTTAGTGGGTGGAGGTAGGTTATACAGAATTGAGTTTTAAAGAGGCTATTAGTCCCCAGAAAATTACTGTATTGATATGCATAAAATGTTTACTAGTGGTAGGGACACACTTCTAATGAAATGCATTACTGTTAAAATAGTAAGGCGTTGGCAAGTTAAAGGCAAAGATTCTATCATGAGCAAGCTAATGAATGTCACTGAATGAGTCTGTGGATAATGAAAATGAGTGATAAAAAGAAGACAATAATATTCTGTTCTGTCAAGTACCACATAAAAAGTTCCAAAGTCTGGCATCTTTATAATAGAGTGCAAATGTTCCATTTATTATTATTTATTATTAAATGTATTCATTGCTTTTTAAAAATAAGTCTCATATCAACTTGCAATAAGTTAAAATACAGGAAAGAACGAGGCCATAAATCAAACCAGATTAAGATCTTACAGTTCTTGCAGAGACTGTGCCAGTTCCTTTCATTTGCTGTGAAGTGGATATGATAAAAAAAAACCCTTGAAACCTGTTGTGTTCCTATTTTGCCCTATGCATGGATGCGGAGGCATTCAAAATACAAAAGCTCAACTCAATGTGGACATCAATAGACAATTCTGATTTTAAGATCACAGGTGTGCCAACTGTAAACCCCATACACTTTCCACCATCACCCTACTTAAAAGAACTTTCAAAATCTGTTTTACCAGGAGTGACAATGAGACAAAAGAAATATATGTGTGCACCATGGGAAAGAATTGCTTCTGCAATTTGTCTGTGGTCTGCCTTCAGCCTCAGACAGAAGTACATATTTTTCTGGTTTCAGTGGAACTTACAGGGTAAGATCTAACTAACTCTTTCCCTGAACAAACCACCCAAAAATCAATTGACTTAAATCTGAGTATGGTTAACGTTGGATATTACACATAATGCTGATCATATATGGATACAAGGAAGGCCTTAAAAATGTCACAGCAACTTACTTTGAAGTAAGGTCCATTGAACTCAGTGGGACTTGCTGCTTAAGCAAACATGCGTAGAATCATACTGTAAGCCATTTTAGGTTTCAGCTTTCCAATTAGCATTCTGGGGATTATTAATTGGTTTAAAAATAAGTGAGACCTTCAACAAAATATTGCATTGTTGAGGTTCCAGCCAACTAGTTAGAGCTTCTTTCAGAAGTTTCTGTTCCATTATCTTCAACTTTTCTGTCTCTAGTACTTAGTTTTCCAAGCTCACTGAGCATTCTTGGTGGGTTGCTGAATCTCCCCAGTCCCCCATATATATACTTTAAAAACATTTCTGTACTTTCCCCTAATCTGCTGATACTTCTCTCTTGTTCATGGTCAGTGCTGTTTTGGCCACATAAGGAACTACACTGTCTGAACGAGTTTGCCGCATAGCATAGATAAGAGGATGGGAAATATGTATTCAGGCTGCTGCTTGTCCTGTAAGAATAATTGCTTGAAATAGATTAAAATATTCCTTAAAATTATGTACTTTCTGACAGGAAAACAGGTTCAAGTGTTTTTCCGTAAGAGGGAGTCAAGCTGCTATGCTGTGCTGAAAAGTAATTTTAGGACATATGTCTTTGTGGTCCAAATAGTCCTTGTAATAGAAACTTGCAATAGGATTGCAGGGATTGTTACCAAAAAAGGATTTCACTGCCAAGATGTTTTCATTTTCATTAGCCATGCTGTCTGAGTATTCTTTAAGCTCATTCTTTATCCAGGCTTTCTTGGATATCCATCGGAATATTGGATTACACGTAGATAGGAGTAAACACATGGTGTCTAAATATATTTTGCTTTTGGAAATATTGCAGCCTCAGAACAAGAATCATTTAGATGATAATTTAAAAAGCAATAGACTTTATTCTCCTTAAATCTTCTGTTTCATGTGAAGGATGGTGCTTCAGTGCTGTTTACTGTATTTTTTTAACCATGTTATGTGAATGAAATGTAAAAGGATGAAGCCTGAGATAAGCACAGGAAGGTATTGTGAGAAAGTACTGGCTGAAGACAATTACTGGACATATGCGTGTAGAAATCCACGTTTCAAGACAGAACTAATGATTTGTCTCTGGATATGTGCCACGGTGCATCCAATCGGCATACATGGTTTCTGATCCAGAAGGACATTCACATGTAAACTTCTCTTACTGAGTGGGATGTTTGTACATGGGTTGCAGTTATAGGTCCTGTTTAGGTCAGTAGGTCTTCAGGTAACGAGGCATAGGATTGGACTGTACTTGAATGTAGTTTTCCTTTAGGGAACTATAGATTCAGCTTGTAGTGTTTGGGGTTTCATTCTTTATAAGCTAATAACAAACATTTGTTCCTGCTTTACATGACCTCTGTCTTTGTTTAATTGGCCCATTAGCCAGTCTTCATCAATTATTTATTATTATTCATTTCTGGATTTTTGTGTCATCTGCACTGGTCCTTCCAGGTGACTTATAAAAACACAGATTCAGAAATACAGTGGTGCCTCGCAAGACGAAAAGAATCCGTTCCGCGAGTCTCTTCGCCTAGCGGTTTTTTCGCCATTGACAGCTTAGTGGATTAGCGCTATTAGCGGCTTTTAGCGGCTTATCAGCTTAGCGGATAAGCAGATAAGCGGCTTAGAAAAAGGGGGGGGGGAGGGAAAAAAGTCGGAAAAACTCGCAAGACATTTCGTCTTGCAAAGCAAGCCCATAGGGAAATTCGTTTTGCGAAGCGCCTCCAAAACGGAAAACCCTTTCGTCTAGCGGGTTTTCCGTCTTGCGAGGCATTCGTCTTGTACAAAAATATATAATACCTAATTACGTCCTCAAAAAGTGGAACAGCCAAACCCCTCTGTATTACAAAACTTATACATAGAAGATTCTCTATACCACATCACCAACATAAAAAATCCACTAAGCAACAACTAAAAACTTTTAGCAAAGAATAATAAAACTCTAAAACCCTTAAAACCAGGTGACTGTTAAGATAAATAAAACTACTGAAAAGCATGGGGGAGGGAAGAAATGTCTCCACATTGTGCCAAAAATACTGTACAATGGACACAAGTTGAGCTTGCAGAACCTTTGAATTGGGTTCAGAAATGTTCTGGCAGCCACTACAAGTGAGTAAAAACTGGTGTAAATATGCTCAAGATGCCAGGTCTCAGTTAAGCAACACCACTGCTTAATGTTCCACTGGCAGATGTTTCCAGACCTTGCTCAGGGGAAGACCATCAAATAGCACAGTAATACAGACAGGAAATAATCAGATTGTAGATCCCTGATGCCAGGTTATAGCCATCCAAGATAGAGCTGGTCAACTGTATTCAGTGCCATGAAGGCCACAGGTGCCTTCAGTGACTCCCAAGCTTCAGTACTCCCAAGCTTTGAGCTGCATCTTTCAGGGGAAGTGCAACCCCATCCAGAACTGGTTGAATCCCAGTTATAAAGATTCAGAGACGACCCACCAACATCTCCATTTTGTCTGGATTACACCTGAATATATTGGCTCTCATCCAGTCCATTCCTATGTTGAGGCACCTGCCAAGAACACCTGCTGCCACCATCACAGCTGATGAAAAGGACAAATGAAGTTGTGTGCCATCTGCATATTGGTGACAGCACATTCCATAACTACAGATTGTCCCTCAGCAGTTTCATGTAGATATTAAACAGCACAAGGAATAGAATTGGCTCCTGTGAAAGCCTATAGGACAAGCTCCTTGAAGCTGAAAAATCCCCCCAGCACCACTATCTGGTTCCAAACACTCAAATAAGAGCAGAACCACCACAAAGCATGATGGTACTGAAAGTCACTGAGAGGGCCAGTAGACCTGATGGGGTTGTGTTCCTCCTGTCACAGGTCATCCAAAAGGGTGACCAATGCGGTCTTGGTGCCAGAACCAGGTCTGTTCCGCTATTGAAATTTATACAAAAAATCAGTTTCTTCAAGATGACCTGGATCAGTTCAGCAACCAGCCACTTCAGCACGTTGCCCAGGGAGGGAGCATTTGCCACTAGCCCAGGGCGGTCCAGGCCGCATGCAGCCCTCACTACCTCTTTTGGCAGCCCTCAGCAATATTTGACACCCTCTGCAGCCTTCATGCTGCCTTCCTGAAGCTGGGTTATTGAAGCGCTGGGCTTGGGGCTCTGGCATGAGGGCTCTGGCAAGGTCCTAGAGACCTCCAGCCTCCATCACAAATCCTAGTTATCACTTCCCTAGCTTTGGGAAGGAGCTGAGAGGGCTCTGTGACCCTGCTAGAGCCTGGTGCCTCTTTTCTAAAGCACAACACTTCACTTAGCCAGCTTTGGGAAAGCTGCACAAGGACTGTGTGTGTATATACGCACGTGCCAGCGCCAACTTTTGGCTTCGCTCACTGCCCCTGCGCAACAAGGCAGTGTGTGGCCTGCAGGTTCCATGTTGAAGTACTTTTGCGGTATGAAAAAGTACTTGGTACTTTTTCACTTGGTATGAAAAGTATGAAAAGTTGGAACGCCCAGCACCAGCTTTTAGTTGTTTGAATTTTATTGGTCCTGGGAAAGTTTCTTTAGAATTGGATTCACCTCCATTCCTTGAGGCAGGGAGAAACTGTTCCCTCTTATAATGAGGCATTTGGAGCCTCCCTGGCCAATCCTGCTAGACTTCGTAAGCCAAGTGGTGCAAAGATCCATAGCCTTATCTACATCCTCAGACCACATCAACTGAAACTCATATATCACTATTGGACTAGCCAATGGGAAAGGGCACTTAGACTGGAGTCCTTTCTGCTGGCTTGCAATGGACTGGCTTGAGTTATTCCAACATTGTGTCTCTATACTCGATTTCATCAAGATTCTATAAGTCGTAGAAGCTCATAGATCCTTGTCCATCTATTTTTAAATATACACTTTTAATTTTACAGACATCTGATTATCTGTTCTAGGGAAACCTCTAGATAGATGGAGACCATTCTCTTCTTTATGTAGAAACTGATACTTTATTTGGAAGCAGGGAGTGTTTCACACTGATAGGCACTGAGCCACCAACACTCGCTAGTTGAGAGAATGATGCCTTATATATGCATTTGAAACCAAATTGCCATATTTTATCATTTGCACTTGTTTTGGAAATGTTTTCTGGTAGCTTTGTAGTGATACATACTTCTGTTTCTTGGCATTTGAAAATTGGGAACTGTTCATCTTTAGTCTTGTGGAAGCATAGCTTTTAGTTCTGGAATATATTTTTTAAAATCAGCTGCAATTAGAAAAGTCCCTTTAATGAAAAAGCAAGCTTTTTTCCAAACTGACTACAAAATAGCAGGTACTCATCTTTGCTGCTGCTTCAACATGACTTCATTTGCCTTTTCCTAGAAATAATAAATTGTGAGAACATATAAGCTCTTGAAAGTACCATAGCTTGCTTGGTACATTAGAAATCTGACTATGATTTAGCATTTTTATGAGTTAACATTCAAAAGTGGACTTTATATGATAGGTTAGAAAATATAAAATGTATTAGTTGATAAAACATTCATGTGCACTTTCTCATCTCTGCTTAGTGTCACAAGCTGCATTTTTCATAGTTAAAGTCATTTGCCTCAGAACTATACTTCCTGTTCATTGTAGTACTTATTTATTTTATTTTTAAAAATGTATATTCTGTACCACTTAACTACTATAATCTCTAAGTGGTGTACAAGTAACTCAATGCAATGAAGACAGTTAGTTAAAGCTATAAAATCAGAATTTCAGTTGTTAAAATGCCCACTATTTTTTTAATTATTTTTTTTTAAGTCTTCAGTAGGTGCTGGATGTATAAGAGGGAGGGGGCATCTCTGACCTCAACAGGAAGAGAGTCCTACAAAATACTGAACATATGGCTCCTGGTGGATATAAGCCATGCATCTGAGCAATGGGGGACCACTAACAGAGGCTCACATGAAGACCCCAGTGATTGGGCAGGGATATAAGGGATTAGTCACTTCTTTTGGCAACCTGCACCCAAATTGTTAAGGGCCTTGAACCTGGCCTGATAGCAAATGGGGAACCAGTGCAAGCTTTTATTTATCTGCTGGCATTGCAGTGAGCAGTCTTCTAATTCTGGTTCCTTTTCATAAGGGATACTGCTATGATTTTGTTGGTGCCTCTTATGCTGTCTAACTAGCAGACTGAAGAAGTACATATGCTAACTAATGGCCAAAGGCTATGCTTAGCTTTGCAGGAAATAAACAAAAAGATGGGATTCTCTCATTGTAGCATGGGATAGTACGAAAGTCTTATTATAGCTACTGTATTTTTCGCTCTATAAGACGCACCAGACCACAAGACGCACCTAGTTTTTGGAGGAGGAAAACAAGAAAAAAAATATTCTGAATCTCAGAAGCCAGAACAGCAAGAGGGATCACTGCGCAGTGAAAGCAGCAATCCCTCTTGCTGTTCTGGCTTCTGGGATAGCTGCGCAGCCTGCATTCGCGCTCCATAAGACGCACGCACATTTCCCTTACTTTTCAGGAGGGAAAAAGTGAGTCTTATAGAGCAAAAAATACGGTATCTACTTTCTCTCTTTGTAATAATGTGGGCAGCACAGCTAGCTGTCAAAAAGCTAAAAGAGACCGATTGGCCTTTTCCCACGGTAGTTAAGCTGGTGTATTGGGAGTTAAGCTGATTTTGTTCTCTTAAAGTCAAAGGTTATAAATTAACTTAACAGAAAGTACTTTGTAGTAGCGGGTTGGTGATCTAGCTGTCAGTAGTGAATAAGAAGGTATTATTTGAGATGAGAACTGAGATCAGAGTGTGGGTAGAGTATGGGGTTTGAATTGGGGTGACCATGGATAAAATCCTCACTCAGCTGCAGAGCTAATTGAGTGACCCTGGAGAACTTCCTACCTCACCATCCTGATCACAGGGTTGCTACGAGGGTGAAAAATGAGCTAGCTCCATTGATTCCTAGACTCCTTAGAAGAATAGTGGGATAGATGTGGATGATAAATAATGTGACTGTTGAGTAGTGTTGCACTGCAATCAAGACAATAATTTTGCTCCCAAGACATATGTGAGAATATGCATTCCTTTTGGAAAATAGCATTTCTGAATCTTCTTTCTTATTTGGAGTTCTCAAAGAAACACTTCACAGGTCAGGAGGCAGACTCTAGCAGCCCTGTTTAAAAGTGTGCTAACATTGTCAGGTTGTACAGCAGGAATGGGGAACTGGGTTTCCAGAAGCCTGAGTCCTGGGTTCTTAACTTTGCCCAGCCCACCTGGCATCACTCTGAAATCAGCTGGCCAATTCTTCCCTGTGGAGAGTGGCAAGCTGTATTGCAAAAGAAAATCCAAGCTAAGCAAGGGCTGAAGCTGCTGCCTGTCAGCTAGTCATCTACCTTGGAGTTGCCACCTATCAGCTGAAAGGTGGCAGCTTCAAGCCTGCTGGAATTCCCCATGCCCCACTTTGGGCAGGGGTCAGTTGCATTGCCAAGTTCCCCATGCAGAACCCAGTAGTACAGATGATGCCAGCAGGCTCGCGCTCACTGCCAATCAGTATTCCTTGCTAATGCACAATTGGGAGTGATATTAGTTGTGTGGGTCAAGGGGGTGTGATTAATGGGTAACTAGAACCCCTGTCGGGCTTAATTATATCCATGGATTGGAGGCTCCCCACTCCTGTTGTAGAATATTGGCCTGGTTTGCATGATGCAGTAAGCCAAACTATTCATTTGGGGAATCACACAACCCCCTGCAGAGAAGCCACTTTGCTCCTTCCTGGTACTTCTATTAATTCCGTGGTACACTGAGCTAAGCCACATTTTACTTAGTGTGTTGCCCAAACCTGGGCTCATGGTTTAATCTCTCCCCTTTCTAACCATTAACTGAAGCCAAGGTTTGTTCTAGGCTGCAGCTTGTGGTTAGTTGAGAAGAGAAGTTGAGCATAATAGCTCAGTCAGTAGAGCATGAGACTCTTAATCTTGGGGTTGTGGGTTTGAGCTCCACATTGGGCAAAAGATTCCTTCATTGCAGGGGGTTGAACTAGATGACCCTCATGGTCCCTTCTAACTCTATGATTCTGTTATAAGCTCGTGTTCAGGCAACATGCTGTTCTAGCTCAGCATGGAGTGGCAGTAAAACAGGACTGAGGAAGAGCAAAGCAGCTGCGAATTTGGTTTGCCATGCCGTGCTAGCTAGGCCATTGTTTAAAGTACAGTCCTACTTGCCAGAAAGTATAACAGATTCCTATATATAGAGACAGGCTTAGCCAATCATTTTAGTGTGTGAATCATTTTTAAAAATATTGTTTTATAGGTGTCAGCTAGGGATTGTTTTTATTTGATGGGTACTCCAAGGGGAATAATGTGTGCTGACAAATTTCAGAAGATGCATGTGTGAGTTTCAGGCATGCTTTCAACCTTCTGTAAACATCAAATATATATTTACACATGACCATTCCTTCCCTTTAGTGATGGTGATTTAAGACTCCAAAGAAATGTGCCTTCCTCTCATCTCCCTATGTCAGTCAGAATCCCCATTCTGGTCACAACTCCACCCCCACCCCCCCGCATTTAACCCACCATAAGGCAGATGTATTGGATTGCTGAGTAGTAGCAATAACATACTATCAGTGTATGTAGATAGCCTGAGGAGCAGCATCATGTTTTATTAACACAGCATTTGACAGCTGTTAACCGATGAAATAAGAGACTAGTATCCAATCTGACTAAAAAGAATACACTTGATCCTATTCAGATCAAACCCCTATTACCCACTAAGCTATGTATATTGAATTAGCAGATTGGCAAGGTGGGAGTGTGTTGTGATCTAGGACACTTTGTAGAGTAGAAGGATGTGTCGTAACAAATTCACTTTCATTGGAGACCTACAAGGCAGACTGAGTGTGTAAATATATCATAATCAGTCTGATTAGGGCCAAAAGTACTCTTTGTTTTTAATGCAACAACAGGGCCTTCTTGGTCACAGTTGCTCTCCCTGGTGAGGTACATCTGTCTTGCTCATAATTTACATTATTATTAACATGTGGAATTTAAAGAACATTTCTGTTCAACCAGCCATTGGTGGCTGAAAGATACTGTTTCTGGCAACTTTGAAATTCTTTAACCTGTGAGGATATTTTATTGCTTTTGCATTGTTCTTTTATGTTTTGTTGTTTCGGGAGGAAAGATGAAATAAAAATTTAATCAGTAAGTAAAATTTGCCACGTCTTTCTTTAGAACAGTGCTGGCCAACCTGTGGGGCCTCCAGATGTTGTTCTTAATCTCCCATCAACCATGGTCATACAGTCCAACAACATCTGGAGCATCACAGGTAAGCCATACCTGCTTTAGAAAAATCTGCAGGTAGACTAAGAGGGTAGCACAGGCCTCCCCTGTATAGTTTTCCTAATCAAAATCTCCATACGGAACTGATGATTGTTCCAAAGGTGCTATTTGAAGGGCAAATAGCCACATCAGGGGTGATTTCTGGTAGCAAATGGCCCAGCAGGAAATGGTTAAACTCTCCTCCAGCACAGCAGTCCTGACCTAGATTGGGAGGCCATGCCAAATGCTCTTTTTAAAAGAAAGAGACAAGCCAGTTGCACATTAATTGAAAAGAATGTTCCGCAGTGTGCAGGTCAACTCCTAGTCATGTTGAAATTCTGATACAGGCCCTCCTCGCACACTAGATACACCAGGAGAAGATATGCCAGCCATAAACTGAAATCAAAATAAACTGAACAGTGCAACATACATGGGCAATGAATATGAAAGTAGCATTAGGTTATGATTTGGATAGATTGTTATTTGGAAGTTGTAATAAAAGTAGCAAAACAAAACAAAACAAAAGAAACAAAAAAACAAATACTAATAATGGTTGTGTCCAGTTGGCACAAGGAATTTTGCCTGTGCTGGAGAACTTCCTCTCTCCTTTTCCTGTGAGCTCCCCCAAATCTGTCCTGCCTTCCATCCCACCACACAACCCTGTGAAGCATGGGGGGGGGGAGATGAAGTTCCAATGCACAGGATGAAGTCCTTGTGCTATATGACTTCGCTGGATGCAACCCAATGTTTTTAGTTGTAAATTGTTTTGTAAGAAGAGACTCATAAATTAAATAATAGTGCTTGTTTACACCCCCAAAGTAGACCTAATTCTTTTTATAATAATCAATATCTATGTATCTGTTCCTATGATGTGGGATTCCATTACAGTGGTACCTTGGGTTAAGAACTTAATTTGTTCTGGAGGTCCGTTCTTAACCTGAAACTGTTCTTAACCTGAAGCACCACTTTAGCTAATGGGGCCTCCCGCTGCTGCCGTGTCGCTGGAGCACGATTTCTGTTCTCATCCTGAAGCAAAGTTCTTAACCCAAGGTACTATTTCTGGGTTAGCGGAGTCTGTAACGTGAAGCGTCTGTAACCCGAGGTACCACTGCATTATTGTTTCCTCATTACTTTTTGCCACCTTTCCTTTCTCTTCTAAACTACCGTATTTTTCGCTCCACAAGACACACTTTTTTCTTCCTAAAAAGTAAGGGGAAATGTCTGTGCGTCTTATGGAGCGAATGCGTGGTCCCTGGAGCCGAATTGCCCAGGGGCAAAAAGAAGATCATGTTCTTTTCTTTTCTTTTTTTTGAAAGAGGGAAGTGGATGTTGAAACAAAGCCGCTGATCCACAAGCGATCGGGAGGGAGATAAGAGACGCTAGCAATAAAGTAGGCTGCCTGGGAGGGGGGGAGGTAAAGACAGCGAACTTGCAAGGAGATGAGACAGGAAGACTAAAGCAATGAGAAGAGAAATTAGAAGAAAAGGAGGAGCAAAAAACTGCTCCAGCTAAGGAAAAGATACTAAGGCAAAAGAGGGAAGGGGGTGTTGAAAGGAAGCAGCTGATCGACAAGGGAGATAAGGGACGCTAGCGATAAAGGAGGCTGCCTGGGACGGGGGAGGTAAAAGCCCATGGATCCTCAGGATTTTTACATTGGGTCACCCCAAATTCAACATCAGATCACATAGCATGTCCATGGCTACAGAGTGCACCAAAAAAAATCACGCACCCACTGTTGCGTGGGGCCGCAATGGCGCAAAAACGTGGTTGCAAAGCATGGATCCACATGGATTCTCAGGATTTTTCATTGGGCTACCACAAACTCACTGTCAAACCACATGTCTGTGGCCACAGCATGAACCACAAAAATCATACATACACTGTTTCGTTCAGAAGATGTTTTTTCTTGTTTTCCTCCTCTAAAAACTAGGTGCGTCTTATGGTCAGGTGCATCTTATGGAGCAAAAAATACGGTACTTTCCTTAAGCACTAGGTATTGCAGCCCCTGTTTGTTGTGGCTATAATCAACTATTTTCCTTTTCTTTTAAAGCTCAGATTAACAGTTTTGTAATGTCATATAGTTCAGACATCTTAGCATTTTCTCATAATTGCATTTCTTGAAGTAAACTTTCTGTGAACTTTACTTTCTGTATTACCCCTCCACAAAATGACTCAGTTCATATACCATAGTAAAACAAACCTTAGTTTACAGATTGTGGTTTATTGGGAGCAAATACTGGTTCAGGCATAGCACTAAGCCAGGAGTTGTGGTGAGTTTCCCCTATGCAATTGCAGGGAGAAAGCAAAACAGCCCAGAATGGTGTGCATTCACCGTCAACCATTAACTATGGAATAAGCCTGTTATGACAACAGGCTTAGAATGTTCTTCTTTAATGAGGAAAATCTCATGTCCCTTCTGGAACTATCTCGATTTTACCAGCCCAAATATGGTATCTATATACATTGCCTTGTCTCTAAACCTCTGAGTTTATTGTCCCTCTCGTGAGTCTATAAAGTTCCCATTGACCCCCAACCCACTTTCTAAGTCATTGACAAGAGAGGAGAAGCACATGTTCCTTTTCAGTACACAACAGGAAGAGGATGCAACACCCCTTGGAAAAAAATAAGAAGCATTTAGCACCTGTGAAACAGGTGCTAGCTGTTGAATTCCTCAGGGATGTGCACAGAATTTGCTAATTATAGAGGAGGGAAAATGCATTATAAGAGTAGTACTGTGTAAGTTCATTGAAATGCTGAAAATAATTGTGTTCTCTAATTATACTTCTCTGTGACCTTGTTTGCAATGGTAAGATGCACACAATAAAATGTTGGGAGCATGCAGACTTTCCCCTATGACTTTAGATATTGCTAACTACTCATTGACATGGTGTTTAATGCTGTATCTTTCAAAAAAATGTGACTACTGAAGTTTGGATCAAAAATTATATTTTTGATATTTCATTTCTGTGAAGAACAAGGCAATCTATCTCAGTAAGAGATTTCATTTTAAACAGAAGGAGTTTTGCTGTACAATGCAGAATAAATACCGTTGAGTTGCATTATTAGCAGTGTTCTACATCATCCTTATCTGGCAACTCAGTATGCCAGCCTTTTATAGTTCTTTTTTTCATTAGGCAAAAAGTAACTACTCTAGGAATTCCATTTTTCAAAGGACAGAGCTTGTGGTTGAAGTGAGTGCTCACTCATATTGATTCCTAATTAATGTTTGTATAGCAGTATGTCTATGGAGTAATTCTTTATTTGGAACAATTCGAAAACCTTAACATTAAAATAAAAATGTTCAGTGCACTGAGTTTCTTCTGATGGATTGTGTTTTTTTTCCTTTTGCCACCTCCCCAGGAAATCCATAATTTATTAAAAGACTTTGAATTGAAGTACTGTTATGTGGACAAAAATAAAAGAACAGGTAAGAACCAAGAAGTATTATTTATTAATCACCTTCCACACATTGCTTACAGCTTAAAAAACCAGTTAAAAACAAGTGGTGTGTGTGTATTTATTTATCTAGCTGTGTGTGTGTGTGTTTGTGTATATATACACATACAAAAAGAGTTTACGCCCATGGCAGAGAACTAGGACTATAAGATTTTGCATACAGAGCTAGTTAAGGCCATAAGACACACATGTAGTTAAACTGTGACTTCAGTACCCTTGTTCACACATAATGCAAAGCTGTGGTTTAATGCTATATGAATGAGCCTTGAAGGATTCTGAAACTGACACTCCCATGTCTGTTATCCCATTGTTTGCATGGGAACTTAGCGTGTGCATTGGAACCTCTTGTGTGTGCAAGGAGTACGGAAATGTTGCCAGATTCAATTATTTCAATTTTATCAGAACTGCCTTGAATTTCCTTTGGTTTAATCAGAAGTCTTTCATTGGTCTTAGATTCATGTTCAACAACACAATTTATTTAGTATGAAAAGCAGGGATTCCTTCCTTCCTGTTTAACTCAAGGACTAAACACCAGCAGTGAGTGAGGCCAGAGCCAAAGTGGGTAAAGCCAGATCTACCCCCAATAAGAATAAGAATAATAATTTATTATTTGTACCCCGCCCATCTGGCTGGGTTTCCCCAGCCACTCTGGGCGGCTCCCAAAAGAATATTAAAAGAACAATAAAACATCAAACATTAAAAACTTCCCTAAACAGGGCTGCCTTCAGATGTCTTCTAAAAGTCAGATAGTTCTCTATTTCCTTGACATCTGATGGGAGAGCGGGTGCTACCACCGAGAAGGCCCTCTGCTCTTCTTTCTCTCTCCCACACAAGCTTGCACTGCATCAGTCATCACCCATTCACCATCAACTCTCTCCCTGCCACTCATTGCGTTAATCTATTCGCATATACACAAAGACCTCTCTTTCCACCTCTTCTTCCTCCTCCTCTCCTCTCCTCTCCTTCCCTTTTTGCTGTCTCCTTCCCTTTCTTGCGCCTCTCCTTCTCCTGTCCCCATGGGGCAATTTGGCTTAGATCAAAAGCTTCCATTGGCACCAATGGAAGCTTTGCCTCCTAAGTCTAATGGTGGCAGGGCAATGGTGGTGGCAGCTTATAGGAAGGTCTTACTGTCGCCTCCCAAAAATGTAAATTGCCCTCACCATGCAGTGGTTAGACTTCTTAATGGTATTGTAGTTTGTAGGCATCATAATATAATTTCTTTGAGCAAAATAGGAATTAGTAGTTTATAAGCATCACACTTACTTCGTTTCAGTTTCACTACTGATTGCTACCATATTTTCTAGAACATGAATTGTGTGTGTGTGTGTGTGTGTGTGTGCATGCGCGTGTGTATATACACACACACACACACACACACACACACAGTGGTGCCCCGCAAGATGAACGCCTCGCAAGATGAAAAACCCGCTAGACGAAAGGGTTTTCCGTTTTGGAGGCGCTTCGCAAAACGAATTTCTCTATGGGCTTGCTTCGCAAGACGAAATGTCTTGCGAGTTTTTCCGACTCCCCCCCCTTTTTCTAAGCCGCTAAGCCGCTTATCAGCTGATCCGCTAAGCTGATAAGCCGCTAAAAGCACTAATCTGCTAAGCCGTCAATGGGCTTGCTTCGCAAGACGAAAAAACCGCTAGACGAAGAGAATCGCGGAACGGATTCTTTTCGTCTTGCGAGGCACCACTGTATATATATAATATTTATAGATGAATAACAGAATATATAAGGGTGGTGGTATCACACATCCTGATTGGTCAAATTGTGCAATACAGAAATTTTATGAGGAAACAGCTGTTTCCCTTCAATTACAAAACATATTGCAAGTTATAAGAAAGCTTTGTGTAGCTGGTATCTAGACCAAAGCCTTAATGATACAGTAATACTTACTCTAATCTATCTATGTATGTGCTTAATTAGTATAAGATGGTCCCAGCTACGATTCAGTTAAACCTGCTTTTAAAAAAAAAGTGTCACTATGCTTATAATTTATTTAGGAAACCTTTTAGACTTGAGGATAGTGTAACCTCTGATTATTCAGGCTTGAAAGAAAATGTTAGCATTCCTGATTCTCAGTGGTATCATCTTTCCACTCAGTTTCACTTCTACTTGAGCTTCGGTGTTCAGTAGAAGCAGATGATTAATAGGCAATCTGGAATAAAAGATGTTTTCTGTTTTAAACCATAATCTTGCAACCAGAGCTTCCTGGAATTGAATTTCAGGAAAAGGCTCTATTGAAATATGATATGTCAGCAATAACTCTAAAAGGTTACAGCGCATGAGGCAGCTCAGTCACCCCCACAGACACATCATGGCAATTTTTGACAAAGCACATGGTGGGGAAGGAGGGGGCACGGAATTAATAGGTACATCCCATGTTACTTGGTTTTTATTTAACATTATGCAGGTGTGTTTGTTTTGAGCTGTTGACCACACTACTAATAATATTTTAAGTATGCCCTCACATAGTAAAGACAAAGAATATTTTCTAAGTAAGCCTTGCTTGTACAGTGGTACCTCAGGTTAAGTACTTAATTCGTTCCGGAGGTCCGTTCTTAACCTGAAACTGTTCTTAACCTGAAGCACCACTTTATGTTTTATGTTTATTGTGATTTTGGGGCATCACGAAAGTCAACCACCAACTTTGTAATAAATGCTGGTACTTTCCTTGCTCTGAGGCTTATCCAACAAGCCAACATTGTTGCTGAAGATGAATTGTGGTAGACTATGTAAATATCTGTTGCTGTTTTTGCTGTCTTCCAGCTTTTGTTACTTTACTGAATGGAGAGCAGGCTCAGAATGCAATACGGTTGTTTCACCAATACTCCCTTCGAGGAAAAGAAATCTCAGTTCAGCTTCAGCCAACTGATGCCCTGCTCTGCATTACCAACTTACCACGCTCCTATACATTGCAAGAGTTTGAAGAGTTGGTGCGGCCCTATGGCAATGTTGAAAGACACTTTTTGATTTATAGTGAAATCACTGGGTATTCGAAGGGCTATGGTTTTGTGGAATACATGAAAAAGGATTCTGCAGCTAAAGCTAGGTTGGACCTTCTAGGGAAACAAGTAGGTGGGAATGCCCTTTTTGCTCAGTGGATGGATGTCAATCAGTTAACTCCAGAACTCATACATTCAAAGTGCCTTTGTGTGGAAAACCTCCCTACAGACTACACAGATGCAGAGGATCTGATGCAAACTTTTTCGTCGAAATATAACCCTGTGTTTTATCAGGTATGTAGAAATGTAGGACTTTTAAAGCCACAGCTCTTGTCTTTGGGGGCTGTGTGGTTTGACTACTCACCTTACATGGAATTTCCTTTGTTTGATTTTTAGCTTAATATGTTCAAGCTGGTGAATGATTATAGTATGCTTGTAACAGCTCCAATAGTAGTATAAAGGTTTATTAGGGTTGGGTGTGGCTGGCCTGCATTAGTCACCTGAAAATTATGTAAAATGCCATCTGGGCCACTTCCTTGCATTTACAGAATTTCTGTTTTACGAAGCAATTCTGGGAAACATTTTAAACTTTCACTTATAAATCTTAGAGTTCCTGGTATTTCAGGGGAGGGGAGTCGGAAACAACAGAATAAAGCTCCCTCAGTATAAAAAAAATTGTTATATTTTAGAACCCCAAATTGGAATTTTCCAGAAAACTCTCCGTAGCCCCCCCCCCTTCAATAGACTTAAGTTGGCAATCTCTTTGGATACTAGAAAAGACAGGGGCAAGAACATCACCTTTGTTTTGAAGGGGGTGTATGGGATTAGACAATTTAATACTGCTTGTTTATAGTATTGGAGAGGGGACTATAGCTCAGTGGGTAGAGTATATGTTTGCATGGAGAACGTGCCAGACTTAAGCTCCAGGATTTCCAGTTAAAAATATATTGAAAGCCAGAACTTAGAAGGGCTTTTGCTTGAGACCACGGTGATCAGTATACTGGTCTAGATACCACAAGGCTGTTCCATGTGTTCATAGTTACTTCCAGTGTGCTGAGAAACATCCTTATATTTAATATTTTTCTTTCTTCCCTACCTCTTCCTTGTAAACTAATTTAAACTAGCCCCTTCTCTTAATATATGTTGGAGATACGTTTGTCTTAGACTATTTCAGCTGTGGGCTGTTTAGTCACAGATGTTATTTTTTTCTAAACATTATTCCAGTTTTGTTTACATGTAGTTTTGGAAGAATGTACACTGCTTCCTATCTGTTTGACCTGTCACAATATTACTGTCTAAATATATAAATATGTTGAGGTTTGGGGTTTTTTACAGCATCCTTTGTGGCTTAAAGATATATTTTAGGATATTTTTGGTTGATAGGCATGGTTTATTATGAACCTTCAATGCATTTTGATAGGGTTTGCACCAGTTGATTATACCTATTATGTTTTTAATGTTGTTCCAGAGTGATTCCATAAGACAGAATAAACAGCTGATGCATGTTTATCAAAGGGCAGAAGCTTTCAGCTGGCATGAAATAAGCCCTGATGAGCTCTAGATTTCCTGTGAGACAAAATCGTTTTAGATGTTTTGAAAATGGGCTACAAGTAAATTAGTACAATGTGGAACCTTCAATATATATAGAAATGCAGCTAGTTTTTATTCATTTTACTATTTTTATTGTAACATATGTTAATTGTATTACTAAGCTTTGTAACACTGGTTGGACGTTGTATCCAACAAACAATCCCTGCTTTTCACTAGTCGATTCGATAATTACATAAAACCGACACCATCCATATCTTTCTAGGGAATACTTATGTGACAGTAAAGGCTACTGAAATAAGTCTTAAGTTGTTGAAGGTGATCCAGAAGGGTAAATGTGCCAAATTCTTTCCTCTGGCCAAATATCAAGGTCTTACCCCTCCTCCTCCTCCTCCTCCTCCTCCTCCTTTAGTGCAGCATAACTCTCACCTCTAGTGAAACGCAGACAGCTTTTGTAACATGACTATTTAAAAGGCAGCTTCTGGTGCGTTTTCGGGAGAGTGCTGCAATCCTGCAAAGAAGCAAGAAAACTAACATTTGCACGTGTGCAAAGCAGTTGGTTTCCTGTAGCTCCGCCAATAATTGAGGTGTCAAAACTAAATATATACCACCAGCTAGAATTTCATTAAATTTTGCAGATGTCACCACTGCAGTTTTTCATATTATTTAAAATGCAAAACTTTTCAGCAAAACTGTACATGAAAAAAATTAGTATTCCTCACCCATAGGAAAGAAATGCAGGGGGGGGGCAGGGAATGTGCCCATGGTTTCAAAATAATCCCCAGTTTAATTCCGTCCCTTAATGCTCCATAAAATAACTGTCAAATTTATTTCATAGCTCAAGTTCTTCATGAGATTAGATGGCAGGGCAGCAGTAATTCAAGTACAGTTCTGTGTGGCTGTCATCTGCAAAATATTTGTGTATTAAATTTAGCTTGGAGGGAGGAGTGATCTGCAATGTTAATCTGGTCTTAGAAACACATTACTTAGTATTTTTCACAGGTGGTTCGTGCTTGAGGTGGAAGGATATAGTGCTGTCTGGAAACTGATATAGAGAGCATGTACTTCATTCATTGTGTTGTGAAATGTCCCTTCAGCTTGCTCAGGATGAAGATAGCTCGGTTGATGGCTTTGCAGTCGTTGAGTATGAGACAGCAGAGCAGGCAGAGGAAGTCCAGCAAGGCACACACGGCTTGACTTTCAGAGAGAAGAGAGTTCATGTATCTTATTGTGCTCCGGGAGCTCCAGGGCGTGGAACTCTTGCTACACTTATAGCAGCACAACGCATGGTAAGAGACTCTACCACACCCTACAACCCCCAAGGAAAAACATGTGACAAATGCATTTAGGACACTGGACATAAAAAACTGAATTATATATTTATATGATGGCTGTATCTTTGGGCATGGTAGGCAATTAGTGGCTTTGTTCATACATAGTGCTGACCCAAGTCATGATTTAGCAAGAACGAACAAGAATGCAGATACCCACTCTTGACTTAGCAAGAATGAATGAGCATGTGACTACTCTGGGAGCAAATCATGGCTGCTTTGCTACTTAGCTACCAAAATTATGGCTTAGCATTACGTGTGAACTTGTGCTCATAGTTTGTCTCCCAGAAAGGAACGATGAACCGTGAACAAACCTTGGTTAAGGCTCATGGTGTGTTGAGAGTGAGGCAACCCGGGAACCCAGATTTGTGTGCAGAACAAAATCATTACTTAGTTCTGCGTCGCATGGCAGCGACAGAAGTTGCGGAGGAGTAAAGTGGTTGTGGTTTTCTCCATGGAAACTCACACAGCTACTCATTCTTGCTAAGTCACTATTTGGTTTACTTCTTAACTGGGATCCTGATAAAACCGTTCTTAGATATAAACACTGTGGTTTTCCCAGGTTTTCTCTCCCACCTTGTTTGCATCACTGCATTGATTCCTGCAATTTTTTGCTGAACTACAAGCCAATAAAATCTCTCCTGAAATTTGAGCCAAAGGCACCTGTATATATCCCAAGAACGTTCCCCTTGCTGGATTAGGTCTAGCTACCTAATTTTGTCTAAACTCTTTGGTATTTAAAAACACAAAGACCAGAGGGGGTAGTTATTGAGCTTTGTCTGACGCTTCAAAGCACTGTTGTTAAGTAATTTTGGAAAGAATTGCTTCCGTAAGAGAGTGCTATGCCATTTTAAAAACAGGCGGTGCTAGTAGGCATGGTACTGACCAAAAAGCAGAGAGGTATACAACAATTTCAAGATAGTGGAGTTGGCTTAATTTCATGCTTGATGAGGAGTGAGGCTTTCCTGCCTTTCTTGTCATAAGAGATTATTTCTTGGAATTTTGAGTAGCGAGGTATTACTGGAAGTTGTGATTTTTGTATGCAGCCTTAGATCAGAATGAATTCCCACTGCGTATGTAATGGTGGCTCACAAACTTCCTTAGGACATAATGTACTTTTCCCTCTCACCCAATTTTTAATTTTCTGGCAATGGCCAGTATGACATGGCAGTCAAAAGGAAGAATGAAAGCAATAGGTAGCAGAAATGAGTAATGTGGAGTAGAATATGGCTTGATAAACAAAAGAAGAGCAAGATGCCATGTAGGGCAAAGCTACTTTGGCCCTCATATACTGGACCCTGGTGCAAAAGCCTTGCATATCACCTATATCTAGGATGCCAGCCAGATTTTTTTCAAAATGAAACGAAGAACCTTGGGATTCCATTTTGCATATGAAACCACTGAAGCACAGCCCAATAATACCTCAAAATGAGAAAAACAGAGTTTTATTTTTGATTAGAATGTAATGCTGACATGCTGAGAAACAGGCTTCTAAAATCTCAACTCCTTTGTTCTTGGATGTGTGTGCTCTTGTAACCCACTGGTAACCCATTGGAAAATTGGAAATTTTCCAGTTTCTGATTTCACAGTCCTCTCACGAGGAGAATTGGCTGTGTGACCAGGCCTTTCATGAAGACTCTATTTTGTTGGAACAGTTAAGAGTTCACTAGGAAGTTACACACATACAAATATTGATTCCTTCAAAATAAAATGATATCAATAGATAAATGTGCACTGAATAAAAAAGAACCATGGTTTTACATGCCCAACTTTCTCAAGCTGGAACACTTTCACACTGGCATTCAGGCTCAATACCTTGATCTGAAACTGGGATCTCTTCTCACTGTGAGAGACCATGGCCTGTTGCAGAGAAGCAGTGTGTTAACCTGCAATTCAGATTGGTGGTAGTAATCAGGTGGTCTTGTCTGATAAAAGATATTTTCTAGTAAAATCCGGTATTAGTCTTAGTTCCAGAAGAGGGGAGGGGTTGGGCAAATATTGGCTGCTTGTTTTCTTGAAATTTTAGACAGGTTAGACATCTTTTGATGTCAAATACACACAGTTGGGTTGTGTGTGTCATAGTTGTGCTGGAATTATGCTTCCATACTTTGTGGAAATTGGTGCTAATTGAACTGTGCCTAATGCACAAGTATTGTTCCTCCTTCCTTTGGAAGTAAATGTTTAAGGTCACATGACTCAATGCTCTCTAATACCAAATGGTCCCAATTTTAATCTCTGGCAACTCCAGATAGGGTTGTCTAGAACCCTGGAGAACTGCTGCCAATTAAAATTAGATAATACTAAGTCAGATGGACCCAATGATTTGGTGTGGTTTAAGGTTATGCCTTGTGTTAAGGATTAAATATAAAATGAGCCCTGTTGAAAAGTACTGAATTAACAAAGAAAGGTACAGTACAGTGATGTGGAAGGAAGGAAAAGTTAAAAAGTGTCTATATCAGTGGTGTTGGCAGATATAGAAAGATATGAGTAACATAATCTAGTGATTTGATTGGTTGACATGTATTTTCAATAAACAACATTGTAGGGGTTTTTTATATTCATAGAGTAGTAGACATCTTAAGGCAGCCCTGTTCAGGGAAGTTTTTAACGTGTGATATTTTACTGTATTTTTGGTTTTTATGGAAGCCGCCCAGAGTGGCTGGGGAAGCCCAGCCAGATGGGCGGGGTATAAATAATAAATTATTATTATTATTATTAGTGAAATAGTTAAGGGGACTTTATGTTATTGTGATAGTACATAGGTAGTTTTGTCTTTGGTTAAATATTTTCTTAGACCAGTTTTGAGTATCGCAGCCTTTCTCAACTTTGGGTTCCCATATTTTGTTGGACTCCCACTCCCATCATCCATAGGCAACAGGGGCAGTAGTCAGGGATGTTAGGAGTAGTAGTCCAAAAACATTTCGGAACCCGAGTTTGAGAGAGGCTTATTTGTAAAAGATTATCTGAGATTACAGTTAATATTATTAGCTTTGACAGTGCATATAATTAAGACAGCCTGCTCATCTTACTGTCTCTTATCAAGACTGCCTGTTTGTAAATGTTCATGAAGTGATGCCCCTTGCAGCCACAGATCCTTCCCCTTAATAAGCATATATGCAGTAATTGAAATCTAAATGGCTAAAAGGGAAAATGGGAGCATCTCTAGTCTCTGTCAGAGTTACAAAAGGTTCCTCAATGTGTTCAGTCTTACATGTGACTGAGAAGCTACTTGAAGTTCAACAGCTATATGCAAGCAACTCTGCTTTACAAAATGAACTTTCTTCTATCTTGGGAGAGAATCTGATTTTTTCCTTATTTCTTCATAATTCAAGATGAGGAACAACAGAAAAGGTTTGCTTCCTGAACCAAATGCAGTGCAGATTATGAAAAGCTTAAATACCCCAGCGATGTTACAAATGTTGTTGCACCCCCAGTTACATGGATGTTCTAATAAACTTGGTAAGATTTTTAAAATATATCTGTCTGTCTGTCTGTCTCTGTCTCTATCTATCTATCTATCTATCTATCTATTTATCTATCTATCTATATCTATCTACAGTATATCTGAAGTGGGGAAAAGTCTCCACCTTAGTAAAGGCTTTTGAATACAGACTTACTGTATTAAAAACAGGTTCTGGGGCCACGTTCTTGTGATCCTTGCATTGCATTGGCCCTAACTCACATATCCTTGGAGGACCTCACTGTTTGCCTGCTTTATAGAAACTATCAATTTATTCCTGTGTTCTGACTCCTTCAACCAGTTACAGATCTGTAAGAGAACCTGTCCTCTTCTTTTTCTTTGTAAAAAATGCTTTCTGGGATCATCCTTGGGATATACCGGTTGACTCTTCCGAATACGTGGGTGATACTTTGCTCAGCAGGGTTTGTTTTTCTGTGTTTCACTAATTCTAGCTTTAATATGTTTTCAAAATTGGAACATCAAGAATTAGCCCGATAGCCATACTGCTGCATATTTGCTTTTTGTGTTGTGTGCTGCTCAAGTGAAAACTCATTTCTGTGCCAAGCAGAGTGTGCAAAGTTGGCTTGCTCTGCTTTACCTCCAAAAGCTCATGTGTGCTTTCCCTTTATATTAGCTATGGCTGGTGCATAATTAAATGCAACTGTACAGTTCTTAAGAATCAAAAAGGAGATTTTGTTTCACCCCTTTCAGATTCTGCGTTGGCTTCCATAGTCTTTCACCAGCAGAAGTAACTCTAAACTGTATCATTCTCTAATTGGTTGTGTTTTCTTCTTTGTGGCCAACTGGACAAAAACTGCCAGGACGTGTTCATTGTTATCAGCATTCAAGGACTTCACATTGTCATTAAATCGGGGGGGGGGGGGGGTTGTGGGAGATAGGAAAATTCGCACCTAAGAGGAATTGTCAGTTTTGTCTTCATGCTACTAAATACAGTGGTACCTCATGTTATGGACGGGATCCGTTCCGGAGGCCCGTCCGTAACGTGAAATGCCCACAACTCGAAGCGCTGCGTCTGCGCAGGTGCGCAACACGATTTGGCACTTCTGCACATGCACGAGCAGCGAAACCCGGAAGTAACCCCTTCCGGTACTTCCGGGTTGCTGCAGGACGTAACGCGAAAAGACGAAACACGAGGTATGACTGTACCAAAGCAAATCCAGTGTGAAGTGCAAGCAACTGTAAGGCATATGAAGAAGTTTCATTGGCCCAATTTGCAAGTAATGCAATGGTTTATTGCTATGTGCAAAAGCTAATGGCAAGCCCTAAGCAAAGCCTTAAACTTGAGTGCTCCACTCTTCCTCTCTCCTGTGTCTATGAGACTATACAAATGTTGCGTTTCACTTTTCACCTAGCTTGTGTCATGTGAACCAGATCTCTGGTTTAAAACAGACTGGTCATTTTCAAAATAAGACATGTTCAAAACGTAGCTTTTGAAGGTAGCCTTGTTAACTAACCAGAGTTTGTGACAGGCCATAATCTCTGGTTTGTATGCAACAACAAGCAGAGATTCTAAGCTGGACTTCCCTGGGACACTAAATATGTGAGAGGAGGAGAGGAAAGGAGCCCTCGATTTTGTTTGGGTTCATTCCAACAAAACCATGATTTAGCATTTTTTGCAAATGACGACGACTTAGCTATTTACACATCTAGCAGAACAATTAAAAAATAGCAAGGAAAGTGTGGCGTTTATAGCAATTATTTATACTGTTTATATATACAGGCATTAAGTGCTGTGGATTTATAATAAATATGACAATCTGTTTACTCTAAAGCAGTCCTTGGAGCTCCCATGAGTGTGCCCCACCTTGTAAACCCATCAATCAACCCAGCCTTTTTGCATTTCAACAATGTTCATCAGGTATGTCTATAAGCTGATATAAAATATTTTCACGAAGTAATTTAAGTCAACATGCACAGTGAGAGTTCACATGCAGCTAGTGCAAAATGTCAATTGTATTCCAGGGTTGTAGTCAATATAGCATTAAGGGGAACATTGCTTCAGTGCAAAGATTTCTCCTTGTGCAATGGAACATTCTTCCCATCCCCACCAGATCTGCTACGGAATTTTCCCCAACCCAGCAGAACAGATATGGGGATGGCACATGGACAAGAAAGGAAGGAAGTTCCATTGTGCAACTGTGGATCTTATTTTGCTTGTGCATTGTGGATCTTATTTTGCTCGTGCAGCTGTTTAGTTCAGGCACCCCCAAACTCGGCTCTCCAGATGTTTTGAGACTACAGCTCCCATCATCCCTGACCACTGGTCCTGTTAGCTAGGGATGATGGGAGTCGTAGTCTTAAAACTTCTGGAGGGCCAAGTTTGCCTATGCCTGCTTTAGTTGAATACCACCTGTTTTCATTGACATCTCATATAATAACAATAATATATTATATGATCCACACTTCAGAATGGAATATCGTTGAAATATCGTTGGAATTCTTACTCAAGTATAAGCCGACTTTTTCAGCACATTTTTTATGCTGAAAAAGCACACCTCGGCTTATACTCGAGTGAGGCAGGCGGCGGCGGAGAGACGAGCGGCCCAAAAGCAGCCCTTTCAGGCTGCTTGTTCTTCCTCCACTGCTGCTGCCACCACCAGGTTTGTGGTATGGTGAACCGGCTTATACTCCAGTCAACAAGTTTTCCCAGTTTTTTGTGCTAAAATTAGGTGCCTCGGCTTATATTTGGGTCGGCTTATACTCGAGTATATATGGTATATTATCTTACAAGGCAATACAGTAATGCTTGCTTTCCTAAATACACTCTCAAAAGAGAGAGAAAAGGCCCAACTATCATTGATTTATTCATTAAACAGAAGAAAAAGAAAAGGATCTGTTAAAATAAAGCATCTTTCAGTTAGGGAAATGTTCAAAACATGACCTCATTTTGAACTGAGACAGCATGAAATCTTGGGATTTTTTACTTGATCCACAATGACAGATTGTTCTAAAGTTTGGAGGAGGGAGAAGTAAAGAATAAACCATAAAGCGAATATAGCATTTCCCTTTAAAATTCTATTGTATGGCTAAAGGAAAACACATGCTAAGCCTCCAGCTTGTTCTCTTAACAGACTGTCTATAAGGCAACATGAATCTAAAGATAATAAGCCTTGTTTCACTTTTCTAGAAATACGCTGAAGCATGAGGATTTTGTTTTTGTTTGTTTTCTAAACCAGAAGATTGAGAGAGAGAGAATAGCTATAACGTGATATGCAGTTGATTCACACTCGGCAGATCAGAGGGTCAATCACACTTCTGCATTTGGAAGTGTAACTGCTAAAGTTGTGTAGGTGTTAGCTGTTACCGCTATTATGTAGGACTTTGGTTTATACCCAAAGAAAATTGCTCCCCCCACTCCTGGGAAGTATCACTGGAAACACATGTTGCATGGTTGCATTTTTAAAAGTAACCCTTTCCCAAATACATGTCATTGGTGTTTTATTTGCAAAGGAACAGGAATGCCTTTCCTCAAATCACAGTGAGGAGGCATGTTTGACTGTAGTCAGAGTCTGAATGATGAGGCTTGAGAATCCTGCCTTGGATTAGGTATGCAACGACCAAACAAGGAGGTGCTTTTACTTTGCAACAGAATTATGCCCTGAATTTACTTAACGGAAGAATTATGGTTTAAATGAGTCATTAAACTTGACCCAGAAAGGTGAATTAAACTGTCATATAATCAGCTATATTTTGTTTAACACCATACTTGTGATATCATTGCTGAAAGATTTATTTTTATACTTAACTCCTGACTAATTTAAATTGCCGCAGCTTCTTTAGAATCCAGTGGTTTTGTTTTTATGTAATTGGTTGAAGAAAGTTGGCAGCTCCCTTTATCTGTGTTATACTGCAGTTTACTTCCAAATGTGTTTTTGATAAAGTTGTTTGGTTTGAAGAATGTATAAATCCAATATCATCTATTGAAACAAGCATTGAGGGGAGAGGGGGGGGTGCAGATTAAATGCTTTGAGGTTCAAAGTGATTGCTGCAGGGGACTTAAGGTAGTATAAAAAAAGAAGGGAATAGAAAGTTGTTCCAATTTATAATGGAGACTATCCTGAATAATAGAGTAACTTTAAATAACCTCTTAACAGAATTGTGAATTGACAAAAGCAGATAATTAATGTAGCTCTTGAATTTACTTTTCTGAGATTGTAGAGTTTTCTGACAGACATATGAAAATATTTCTTCTTCTGTATCTGAATAATGCTGGTTTCATATATAACTCATTTCTCCCCTCCCACTTTAAACTGACAGGGACCAATTCTTGGAAATGCATCTAGTTTGCTGCTACAGAACCTTTCCAATTTACAGCTGGCACAACTAGCGAAGCTTGAGAATATTCAGACAAATAGTGTGAGTTGAAATCTTAGACTGACCATAATAAACCTGTAGTAATCTCCTTTAGTCTATAATTCTGGATTAGATAAAAAGTGGGGAAGTCTTCCTCCTAGAGAATGTTATCTTGTCGCACACTAAATGTTTCCTTGTTTCTTTGGTCTTCTGTTAATCTAGTAGTATACTCAAATAAATTACCTGCATTTGAAAGGCTGAGAAACAAGTCTACTAAGGCATCTCTTAAACGTATGCAATTCTTTTGTACTTCTTTGCAGAAACCAGGCTTGCTTGGAGAGCCTCCAGGTGTGCTGCTTCAGACAATGTTAGGAATGGGTGCTGTGCCATCAGTCACCACAGACATGGGGAGTCACGGAGAAGCACGCAATTGCAAGTAACATTTCGATTGCTGTTATAGTAGCAAACGCCCGCTTCGAAAATATGCTTCTGACTCAGGTGGTGAACCTCAGTCCTGGAAGCCTAATGCAGCTTTCCAGGCCCTTCAGTCTTGGCTTTCAGGACTCTTTCCCAGGGCATATTCCTTGGCCATGGGTGGCCCTCTGTTTCAGGGTTATGACCCTCAATGGACCTGCTGCGCAAGTGCTTTTCTCTGCCTCGAATGTGTCTTTGAACTGTGTAAATGGCTCTTGCTTGCCTGAATTGAACAATGTTTGTGTGGAGGGGTATGGGTGCATGCAGATACCTCTGACTTTTTATGGGGTAGCCTGTTGTACAATGCAGCCCACTGAACCAAGGTAAAGAGCCATAGTCGTTGCTCCGCCCACTTTTGCATGTGGCCCCTGGAAGGTTGTCCATGAGGGAATGTGGCCCTTGAGGTAAAAAAAGGGTCTCCCACAGTGCATATATAATTAAGAACAGCAGCCCCTTTAGATAGCATGCTCTTGGCTTTGTTTTAGCAACTGCGTTAGAAACGAGAATGTTTAACAAAGACAGTTTATGGGTAGCTATGGTGGTTTGCCATGCCAGATTTCAAATACAGTGGTGCCCCGCAAGACGAACGCGTCGCAAGACGGAAAACCCGCTAGACGAAAAGGTTTTCCGTTTTGGAAGCGCTTCGCAAAACGAATTTCCCTATGGGCTTGCTTTGCAAGACAAAAATGTCTTGCGAGTTCCTGCGGGGTTTTTTCCCTTTCCCCCCCCTTTACCTAAGCCCTAAGCCGCTTATTAGCTGATCCGTTGATAAGCCGCTTATCAGCTGATCCGCTAAAAGCCGCTAAACCGCTAATAGCGCTAATCCGCTAAGCTGTCAATGGGCTTGCTTCGCAAGACGAAAAAACCGCTATACGAAGAGCCTCACGGAACGGATTAATTTCGTCTTGCGAGGCACCACTGTACCTGGTAGAGGGACTGCAATCCTATTATAGGATAAAGTTAATTACCGTATTTTTCGCTCCATAGGACGCACTTTTTCCCCTCCAAAAATGAAGGGGAAATGTGTGTGCGTCCTATGGTGCGAATGCAGGCTTTCGCTGAAGCCTGGAGAGCGAGAGGCATCGGTGCGCACCGACCCCTCTCGCTCTCCAGGCTTCAGGAAGGTATCCGCAAGCCTTGCAAGCCCGGCGGGAGTTCCTGCGAGCTCACGAGGCTTGCGGGCAGCAGCCTGCAGCCCCGGCGAGTGTCCACAAGCCTTGCGCGCCCGGCGGGAGGTCCCGCCAGGCGTGCGAGGCTTGGGGCGGCAGCCTGTTGCCCGAAGCACAGGGAGCCCTCCGGAGGGCTCCCCGTGCTTCGGGAGAGTGTCTGCAAGCCTTGCGCGCCCGGCAGGAGGTCCCGCCAGGCGTGCGAGGCTTGGGGCGGCAGCCTGCCGCCCGAAGCACGTGGAGCCCGCCGGGCGCGCGAGGCTTGGGGCGGCAGAAGGGTCTCCTTCTGTTCCTTCTCCAGGTTCGCTGAAGGGCGATGCCCCTTCTCCCTCTCTGCGCAGCACCTCTCCTGTGAAGGAGGGGCACTGGGCAGAGAGAGAGAAGGCGCAGTGCTCCTTCAGCGACGCGTCTGTCCTGGCTTCTGCTTTAGCCCTGCGCAGCCTCTTTAGGCAGGGGGAGTCTTCATCCCGCTGCCCTGAAGAGGCTTGGCGCGGTTACCCCAGAAGCCAGAACAGCCACATGGTATCCCAGAAGCCAGGTCCAAATTGTTTCCTCTGTAATAAAGAGGAGGTGGACTGACATACTGCTGGGCTGGAATGGCCAGTATGTGATGGCAGTTATGGAAGGAGTCTATGTCTTATGTTCCTCTTGTTAGCAGATGGTGGCCCTCATATTATTTGACAATTCAGATGTTTTAAGGTATGAAGCGCCGTAGCTTTCTCCTTCACCACAGAAGATTCTTCCTAATGCTTTCTTGCCTAAGGCATCTTCTTTTAATTCTTCTCTGTGAAATTTTAAAGCACAAGATCCCGCTTTTCAGTCACTAGCAATGGTTAAGGTGTAAGACCAGTTGTATACATAGCAAAGTTAGAGAGTTTTTTGAGTTTTAATGTATTTCCTTGCCAGCCGCTAGAATTATCTTTTCTGTTGCAATCATTTAAATAGATTTCTCAGTGCTTTTCACATAATAAACACCATGAGCATGATGTTCTAGTAATAATTCTTGCCTAATATAGCTTCCTTTTTTTTCCATTTATGGTTGGCTGCACAGTATCTAATCGGACTGCAGCTCAAACACCGGTTGCAACAGGGATTAGCATGCTGCCATTCTTTCCAAATCAGCATGTATCTGGACAAGCAGTGCCAAGGCAAAACAACACGCAGGACAAGCTGTCAACCGCAGTAGGACTGACAGAAGGCACTAGCTCAGGGTCCCAGGGTTACCTGCAAAGCTTACCAAATGTCGCTGCTGGAGGCCTACGGGCAGGACATCTCAAGCAACAAGGCCAGGCAAAGAGCCCAGATTCAACCTTGGGGGTAAGAAGTTGAGTACATTATTTTGAAAAAAATGTTTTTAAAACTTTTTTTTTTTTTACTGATAACTTTGTTTTATTATCGTTGTAAACTGCTTCAAATTTATTTTGCTTCTCTTTACATTCAAGAGGTGTATAAATTTTGTAAGTTCAGTACAGTCGTACCTTGGAAGTCGAATGGAATCTGTTCTGGAAGTCTGTTCGGATTCCAAAACATTTGGAAACCAAAGCATGGCTTCTGACTGCTTGCAGGAAGCTCCTGCAGCCAATCGGAAGCCCCATTGGATGTTCAGGTTCCAAAAAACGTTCACAGCTGAAATTTTATATTTGTAATTATTCTGTGTGGGGGTTTTATTATGCAGCAGAATCTGATGTATAGATAATCAATGTTTCTTTTATGATGTAAAGTATTTAGTTATATTTAGTTAAAATTTCAAAACAGTGCATTGGGACGAGTGCAGAGATAATTAAATAGGCTTTCTAAACTGCAGTTAAGAAGAGTTAGGTCACAATATCATCAACACTTTACATTGATTGCATTGAATTCCACTGCCTGTATTAACCACAGTGCAGCACTGCATTATCATTGCCAGTGACATTAACTGCAATTATCTGAAACAGGCTTAAATGAACGAACAAATGAATGCATGAATATGGCTATCGGCCATGGATGCTTTTGCTGTGATTCCTGCATTCCAGGAGGTTCGACTAGATGACCCTCAGGGTCTCTTTCAACTACAACAACAACACCAAAAACCCCCATAAAATCTTAACGAAGATTTGAAATCTAAATAGCTTTTAGTCATATCATGAGTGTTATGGAGAGGGAAGAGTGTTTATTCTTGGGCAAGGAATAAATGCAGGTTACTTTGGAAACACATTTTTAACTGGAGCCTTTTTGCATTAACATAATTTCCATGTAAGTGGTGGTTTGCAAGGCGTCCACTAGGAGTAAATAGATGTATGTTTTTGCTGTGTTGATACAAACCTGACCCGTGGTTCTTCCTTTGTCTTTCAAGAAACAATGACTGGAAAGTGAGGAAGAGTCATACAATTCTTATCCATTCATGCCTTATGCATACACAACTTAGGAAAATTCAGACTGGGGGCAAGATTCAATATGGCGCCTGTAAATGAAATGCAACTTCCTCTTTTTTTTTTTATAATAATTTTTATTCTTTTTTCAAGCAGATAACAAAAGCAACACAAATCAACAGAATTTCCAACTGATCGTTTCATACCCTTCTTTCTTTTGACTTCCCCATACCTCCCCATCCCTGCATCCTTGTTTATTGATTCTTTAGCAACCCTTAGGTCCAGTAATGCAACTTCCTCTTGCTCCTCTCCTCTGTCCTGCTCACATCTGCTCTGGGTGTGTCTCCCAACCTACCAGAGAATGCATAAATGAGGATAATGTAGTGAGGAAGAGTTGTTGTTTAGTCGTGTCTGACTCTTCGTGACCCCATGGACCAGAGCACGCCAGGCACTCCTGTCTTCCACTGCCTTCCGCAGTTTGGTCAGGCTCATGTTTGTAGCTTCGAGAACACTGTCCAACCATCTCGTCCTCTGTCGTCCCCTTCTCCTTGTGCCCTCCCAACATCTTTCCCAACATCAGAGTCTTTTCCAGGGAGTCGTCTCTTCTCATGAGGTGGCCAAAGTATTGGAGCCTCAGCTTCACGATCTGTCCTTCCAGTGAGCACTCAGGGCTGATTTCCTTCAGAATGGATAGGTTTGATCTTCTTGCAGTCCATGGGACTCTCAAGAGTCTCCTCCAGCACCATAATTCAAAAGCATCCATTCTTCGGCGATCAGCCTTCTTGATGGTCCAGCTCTCACTTCCATACATCACTGCTGGGAAAATCAGAGCTTTTACTATACGGAACTTTGTTGGCAAGGTGATGTCTCTGCTTTTTAAGAGGCTGTCTAGGTTTGTCATTGCTTTTCTCCCATGACAAGGCAGCGATCCATGAAGGAGGGTGAGGAAGAGCGGAAAGGTTAAATCTCATTTATAGAAGCAGAGGTCCACTGCACAAACAGGATAACACAGTTGAATATCATTCTTGGACCCTTTTTTTGGTTTTGTTTGTTTCTATACCCATTTTCTCTCTTCATCTCTGCACATAGGCACCCACCCTAAACAGCTGATTGCCATAATGCTGATTTACTGTTTCCTTCCTTATATAGGATTATAGAATTGCAGCCTAAATCTCTTCAGCTCTTTGGGTCTATGTTATGAGAAGTAAAATTTCCCTAATAGGATGTTTAATTTCAGTATCTGTTCAAAATGTATTTTTTTTATGTTGTTCAACCTTTAGTAGAAGTGTCGACATTTTATTCGCTTTTTACTTCAGAGTTCTTCAAAAAACCAGACCTCTCTGCTGGGGGAACCTCCCAAGGAGATCCACCTGAGTACCAATCCCTACTTGAACTTGGCAAGTGTGCTGCCTTCAGTCTGTCTTTCAGGTAAGCAGGTAACCGGTGCCTCTGAAGGCAACTCTTGGGTATTCTCAAGAGGGGGAGTGTGGTTACTGTAGTTGTAAATAATGCCAGCGACTGCGGTATTTCAAATTATTTAAAAATAATCTTTCATTTTAAGAAGATCACCATTAAAAGAAAAAATTATCAGGTATACTGGGCCGAGGCTGTTTAGGGCTTTAAAGGTCAGCTTCAACACTTTGAATTGTGCCCGGAAACGTACAGGGAGCCAACGTAGTTCTTTCAGGACTGGTGTTATGTGATCTTGGCGGCCGCTCCCAGTCACCAGTTGCATTCTGGATTAATTGTAGTTTCTGGGTCACCTTCAAAGGTAGCCCCACTTAGAGCGCATTGAAGTAATCCAAGAGGAAAATTACTAGAGCATGCACCACTCACCTTCACTGGATTTTGCCTTCTTAATCTAATTTCATATGATCAAACTAATTCATCCACAGTCTCAACTAAACTGTGTGTCTTAACTAAACTGTATGACATAACAGTCAGTGTTCCACCTATTTAACTCCAAGAAAATGCTGATAACGAAAGCCAAAATACTACATGATATGTTGACTTGCCAAGCGACAGCAGGGCCCACCCACTTTGGATTAGGCCCACGGTTGGGGGTGGGGGGCGTGTATCTTAATCCTTTCTTTGCACACCAAAGCCTCCGCTCTATGAGCTGCTATTAGTTGCAAGGGGAAACGTGTGTCTTAATTTAATTCTGCTAGTTTTGCCTCTGCAGCTAATTGCAACTATGTGTGTGTGTGTGAGTTTCAGAACTGCAATAGGGTAGGGTACAGTGGGACAACCCTCACTGAATGCCCATAGTCCCAGTTAAAAATGGGAGTCCCCTACAGCTGTTTTTACAGAAAGGATTTACTTGGAAGCACCAAAAGCAAAGCTCCAACATAATATGCAGTTTAGCCCTAAGGCCAGAGCCTACCCCTTATGAGACAAACATGGGGGTTTCCATCCTTGTGCAAATGCACAGAGGTGGGGAGGCATTTATGGTGAGAATTGGCAGTCCTAGTGCTTTGCGTATTCCACTGATTGTTCACCAGAAATGCTCTATGCTATTTTTAGCTCATTTTCTCCCAGCTAGGTTCCTGGCTGAGGGGAAAGCAGCCTTAAGAGAGCATTTGCAGGAGCTAATCAGAAGGTGGGGTGCTCCTTACCCCCCCCCCGATTCTCCTCTACAAAAAGCCTCTGAGCCTCTGCATTTGATCTGGCCTGGTGCCTTACCACCTGTCTGTCATGCTCCCTAGATACCAGAAGTTGAGGAACTGAGAGTCCCAGTTATAACTTTAAGTAAATGACTACAGCCTACCCCTTTTAATCAGAACCTTTTAATCAGGAACCTAGGGCTCCATGGTGATACAGAATCATATATAGAAGGCAGAATAGTAGTGAAAAGACAGAAAAGATTTATACAGACTTAAACGCCTGGTCTATCTCTTCCCAAGTGTTGGGAGAGGCTTCCAATCGAGGCCTAGATTCTGATATTAATTAAGAGAGAAGCCAATGGTTAGTCAGCAAAATTGCCCTGTTCTGTATCACTGCCAGAATTTCATGGGAACTTATACTTCGATGAAGAATAAGATCTTCAGTCAGTGTGATAACCAAGTGCTCAACATCACTCCTTCCTTTTTCAGCCTAGCTTTGACCTTTGGGGCTATGGATTGATGGTGAACGTTCTGTTTTAGATGAAGCCTTGTTTTCAATCTTATAGGACATGTAAGAATGCTTGTTTTCTTCTTTGAGCAGCAGCAATTGCCAGCAAAGCCAGTAATACTAAGCAGCAGGCCGGACTTTCAAATAACTCACTCAGTGCTGCAGCTGCTCAGGGAACCACAGCGCAACAACCGGTGGAAAGCTATTTTAACTATTCACCGCAGTATGAGGATTACACACAGGTATGTGGCTTGAATATGGTTTCATTGCAGCTGGTGGCTGTGTGTTTTGTTTGGGTCAGAGTTTGTTATAAAAACATGACTGGGTTCTAGGCAGATGATCATTTAAGGAGACCCATAAATTATCATGCATTAAAAGCATCAGACAGTGAGTCAGATTTCTAGCTGGTAAATGTTTTGTGTGATGTAAGGGATGGTATAAGCTTTGGAATACTATTCACAGAGTCATGAACCTTTCTGTGCAGGAAACTGATAAAGGTGAATAAAATTGTTTATGTGTCGGTTTTGAATAGAACATTGAGGGGAAAAGTATAACCTGTCTGCATTTTGCCACTTTTTTAGTTCTTGTGAATTTGCTTTCTTCTAAAGTGCCTGGTCTGCCTTATGTGTGTCGCTGCTAATTGTGGAAACTGTTGACAGCAGGATTCTGTAGGTCTCTGCTGGCAGACAATCCTGCTGTCAACAGCTTTTCATACATTTAATGGGAGTAGAAACAAATGGCACCATTTAATATGGAAGCATCAGCGAGGCAGATGATTCTAAATTGGTGAGGTGCTGCTAATAGTGCACCTGGAACCACATGGCAAAGTATGTCCTGTAGACCCAGTACAACTCGAGAGGGATCACCAACACCGTTTTCCATTCAGGAAGTTTCTGACACTGATGAGAAGTAGCTGTGGCATGCAGACACACATGTACAACACTGTTTTAAGGCTTGGGGGAAGTTGATCTAGTTGAGCTGCTACAGCAGCTTAGTTTATTGAATCCTGAAAGAGAGAATTAAGATCATTCGCTAATCAGCTGGTTTGATTAAGTTTCTCACTGGCATTTCTCATAATTTATTTAATCCATGCCGAAAGTGCTGAGCTGTGAATGTTGCTGGGAAAGCCGCCTTTTCCTCTCTGAACATGGGGCTGAGTTAGCTTTTACCAGACCAGCCCCCCTCAAATAAATACACTGTAGCTACTAGCTTGTTATCGATTATGCAAGCCAGGGTGCAGCAAAACTAACGATTAATTCACCAAATACAGCATTTATAAAAGAAAACGTAATAAAGGATAAATTTATTCATATAAAAATTGACATAACAAGCAATTCTAAGTAAATTCTACCTTAGCTTGTGATGAATGTTGCTAAACAGATGGCAAGACTTGGATTTAGTCTTCTGTTTTAACTCAGTTTATCTAACCTGCACAAATTCTAGTTGGCCTTTCATCCTCTTCTTTATTTTTTTCTGGACAGTCAGTCAGTATACATAATAGAGGCCAACAGGTCATTAAAAATAGGTCTCATGACAACTTCAGCCTGGTTGGTTTTAAACTAGTCTTGCAAATATTTTCAAAAGCCAGAGTGTAAGTCCGTTTGTGTCACATTGACATTCTCATCCAAGTGTGTATAAAGACATTGCAACCTGTTAGCCAAGAAGCATTATTTGCTGTAATACTCAAAGTTATCTTTCAGCCAAGACAGAGGATTTTACATTTGAGAAATATAGATAAGCACGCAAGGGCAGAAACTTGGATGACTGCAACAAGAGTTACACTAAGTAAGGTCCCGAGAACAGGATGCTGGAATAGATGGGCAAGAATTTTCTTATGTTTTGAGCTGTTTTCCACAAATTGAAATACTTGTCACAGGGACTGTATTAGTTTCTTTCTAAATTAAAGGATGTGCCTAATAGATGGAGCCAATCTATTAATTCTCCTGTAGCTGTGCAAATTATAGGATTATGATGGTCAAAATATCTCAAGACACTGAGTATTAAACACTTTCCAGTACTGTACTTCCTGAAAAACCTTAAAGTTATAAACCTGTTAGATATTGTTGGGGGATTAAAGCTGATAAATCAAGCAGTCAACTAGGTAAGCACATATAAAAACACAAAATATTGCTGAGTGATTTGTTATAGGAAATGAAAGAGAATAGGTAAGAGGGAACAGAGAAAGCACCGCCTTAACTTTCTCTTGCATTCAGATGGAGCAGATTGATCCAGATTAACAAAAACATGCATATGTATTTGTTTTTGCAAAGCTTGTGCTTTTAATATCTCATAAAGAGCATATTAATCATGGTGCGAAATTGCAGAAGTTGATAAATTAAAAATTGCCTTGTCTTTTGCAGGATTCAGTCCAGCAGTGGTATCAACAATATGCCCAGGCATACCATACCATCCAAACTAGAGTAGGGGAATTAGAAAATGGTGGCTCAGAGGTAAGTGGATGATGATTCAGTATGCTTCACCAGCAGCCTATGTCAAGGTTGTCAGTAAACAAGGCTAGATTTTGAAATTCAACCAAAGTAACAGATTACCTAGCACTTCTTATAATTTTCTCCCTGAAGTTCTTTCAGTAAGCATATTTCAGAATCTTCAGGACACCTGTGTGCCATGAAGTAACCAAACACTATTTGAATAATTATTATTTTTTCTTTGCAAACTTGAGCTTATCCTTCTTAAAAGGAGAAAAAAAATAGGCTAGGCAGTGTGAACCATAGAATTCTGAATTTCCCTTTTTGCGGGACTCTTTTCGTAAATGAAAATTATCCAGGGTATTTATAGGATAGGTATTTGTTGGTAGTAGAAACATTCCTTTAATGGAATGAGGTGCATTCCTCTAATGTTCATGTTCTGCATTTATACCATATTTTTTGCCCCATAGGACTCACCGGCCCATAAGGCGCACCTAGTTTTTTTTTGGGGGGGGGAATAAAGGGGGGAAATTCCCCCGACCCTAGCCCCCAGAACAGGCAGCTCTCCACAAGCCGTGGGAGCCCGGCGCCGGGCTCCCACGGCTTGCGGAGAGCTGCGTGAAGCCTGCATTCGCCCAATAGGACGCACACACATTTCCTCTTCATTTTTGGAGGGGGAAAAGTGCGTCCTATAGGGCAAAAAATACAGTAATTGCCTGCGTTTTCCTTAGCTGATCTGGGCACAGGAAATCAAGAAAATTGTTCATTGGGCTCTAGCAAAATCTCAATACCATTGTCAAAACGCCTGTAATTTTAGGGAAGCATTTTAACAAGGTGATGTAGCATAGGTTACAGCATCTGAAAAACAGAATGAACTGGTTTTCATTGGTGTTTGGGGTAAAACGTCTCCAAGTTTGGTACTGACCATGTCTCTAGCTCAGATGTCTGAAAAAAAAATATACTCTCACCAAACAGTAAAGGGAGATTCTCAGAGATACTTTGCCTTTAAGAAACTTAGACTACTTTTGAATACAGGCAACAACAGATTTGTGTGTGCCCCTTTGAGGTGTGACTGCACACGTGCACATTGCAGAGACCCAGAAGTGGTAGGAAAAGCAGGCACGGTCGAATGGGCTTATGCATCCTCTTGCTGTCACACGTGATGACCTGGAGTGCAACCCCTGCGCAAATTGGGGGTTGCCTGCACATTGATACTCTCCTCTTTCTGTCGCAGAATTTATGATTGTTTCTCCCAGAAATATGTCTCTGTTTCTGTTCAGTGGCCAGCAACCGTAGTGCTTCCCTTTCTGTGTTTTCTCCATGTAGGAATCTGATAGTGGAGTGTATGGGGACTTCAGTAGCTACTTGCAAGTCATGCCATCATATTACGCTGCCACCCAGGGGTCCTTCCATCCAGGCATTTTGCCACTGGCGCCTCAAAACCCACTGAAGGTAAGAGGGAAGCGTTGGCACGCTTATTCCTGACGCAGCCGATAAATTACACTACACATCTGTGATGGATAGCCTTTCAGCATTCTCATGTATTTTTAAATAGTATGCAAATGAGAAATTTCGTTAGGTACAGCTTTCTGAATGCAGTGGATGAGTAGGATGAAAGTGAAATAAATAAATAAGCTAGAATTGCTTCAGACATACATATGAAATGTAGTCAAATTTTTATATTATATATATATAGAGAGAGAGAGAGTGAAGCAGAGAGACCAATTTGGAAAAGTTCTGCATACTAGTCTGTTTCTCTGTTGGCACCTACATGTTGCTAGGTTGATGTCTTGTGCTGCCACCTAGTGTTCAGTAAACGCATAATGCAGCTTAAGAATTTTTCAGGGCTGCTATACAAAGTCTTTTGACTTCATTTCGTTGCTATTGAAAAACATTCCAAGTAGCCTTATGGTTTGTCCTAGTCCACTTATTTTATTTTATTTACGTAACTAGATCTAGTGTTGGTCATCCTTAGAGAGCAGTATAGTTTGCTTATAGAAAGGGTAATTCAGTATTCTTTCAAATAACTGCACACACGTTGCTGTAATAATGGACTTTTATGATGTTTAGATGACACCAATAAGAAATGAAAAGCGGGGCTCTTCGTACCTCATCACCACTCCAGAAGATGGCCCAGTGGAATACGTTGGTCAGCAAACTCAGGGCTCGGGAGTACATTATGCAGAATTGTATCTTAAAAGAAAACGTGTTTATTAAGATGAGCATCTTGCTTGGAGTCAAAGCCACATTCATGTCATCCTTACCTTTCACTTTTAATATGTATTGTAGATACTGGAGAACCAATCTATGTAGTTTCTCTTGAGTAAATTTGTGTGTGGGGAGCTACTAATGGCAGATACGCCCCCAGACTAGTTTCTATGCATTGAGTGACAATTAAGTTATTTCTTAAGCTCTTAAAGAAATGGCAGCTTTGCCCCCTTGAGAATGTCTCACGAAGCAATAAAATAACAGTGAGAGGAAATGTTCTTTGCTGGGAAAGTTGCAGTGGTAGTCTTAAAGAAACAATTGTGCTGGGGTTTTCCTCCTTCAAAGATTTAGATTCTTGGCTGCAAGGTTAAATTCATGTTTATTCCTGATAGCAATATTCCTTTATTGGCTTTAATGGGGCTTGCATATTGGATTACAGCCCAGACAATGGTTAGGTTGAGTATAATCATTGCAGTACAGTCTAGTCAAAGTAGGCAGATCTTTTCTGGATTAAAAAAATAATAAAATAGCAGTTGTAGCTGCTAAAGTGGAAGTACGCTAGGAAGATACCAACGCACTTCATTAAAATAAATGATTGCTGGCAATACCACGTGTGCATGACAAAATTTCCATGAAGAGAATTGATACTAGCTGTGCATTTATAGGCTTCTAGGTCTATTTCTTGTTAATCGGTTTCTTTGGGGGAAAATAATGTGAATTTCCATTTAGTATCCAGTGGAACTGAATGCATTGCTATCTTACTGACTTGCATTTAGTTTAAGGATCTATGTGCTCCACACCCTATGTCCATACTACAGTACTCTTGATTAATCACTGCCACCTTGGAAATTCTTCAGTATCTTTTCTTGCACTTTATAACCATGGCAATTATTTGTGTTCACTGGAACTGGGTGGAATGTGGTGTATTCATGCTTTTTGCTGGCTCTTAATTTATTTCTAACTTAAGATTCACAGAAAGCTACTTTCCTGTTGTTTGGAACATGTTTGAAATAACCAGTACAGCTGCCATTTTCCATAGTGACCCCAATTTGTAGGTTTTTGTTTCTGAAGTAAGATTTAAAATGCATGAGGCCCATCTGCAGTGGGAGGTTATGAAGAAATGTACATCAATGAAGGCAGCATAGTTTGTCTCCAGTGAAGAGAAATCAAGGTAAGCCTGATTGAAATCCAGTCAGATTTAAAATTAGGTGCAGTTTACAAGTTTCTTGATTAGGCTGTTATATAAAACTAATATACATTATTCAGAAGTAACAGAACGTCATAGCAAGATTTTTCTTCTCTGTGTTTAGTATTATTCACATTGAATGTATCTTTTCTGAGCAATCAATTTCTCTGTAAATAAATTGGCAAGCTACACTGAAGTATAAAGCTGGCGTGGCTTATTGTGTGCTCCTGAAGGTACATTGTGAATGTTGGGGAGGGAGGAAAGACCTGTTGTGAAGCTGAGAAAGGGGAGGAGTTGTGTCCTATGAATGCATAGTCTTGTGGCACATTTTAAAGATACTTATGGTGCTATAAAAAGCAAGCCATGTCAAATATCAGCATTACCTTTCTGAAAACTTGATTTGTTGTGCCAGTTGAATATTTGTAACCCTAGTACAAGACAACTCTTTTTTTGAAAAGTCAGTGGTCCCCTAAAGTGTATGTGTTGTATTGTTAAGTTTCTAGGACAGGCTGGGCAACCTCCAGGCACCATAGGTTACCCCTCACCTCTGATCTAGAAGCGCTGCTGTATTTAATTCATGTTGTACTTACATACCAACCTATTTTCACAGTAAGGGCCCAGATTTTCACAGCAGCAAACTGGCTGCCAGTACCAGTAAGGTTATAGCTGCCGCTGTGATTCTCCAACAGTCTGACTTCACCTTTAGAGGTGCACTCAAGACAGTCAACACCCCTTGAGAAATGTTGTCTCAGCTATGAATGAAGGCAATGCATTAATTGATAAAATCTTTATTTTTTATAAAGAATAACAAAGTGCATACAGAGTACAGTGGGGGGAAACAGGCAGTATTTGCAAGAGGGTTCTTACTTGATAGCATTTCTAATTTGAAACACATTACATTATTGCAAATTCTGAATAATTCCTGAAAAGCAATATCTGACTTTAGGAAAAGACTAGCCTCCAAATTATAGTCTTCCATCTGTTAAGACAAGCAAATTCACAGAGTAAGGCAATGCATGCATTCTGGCCCCAGAGCTTGTACATGGCTCTCTCTTCGTTGCAGAACATACTGATCCCACTTCTTTTATAGCAAGTGCACAATGCAGGAATAATGTACATCCATCCCCCTATTCCAGGTTGGCATATGTTTCTCTTGTAATATCTTCATTTACAGAGTGCGCATTAAAATCCATGCACCATTCAGCCTCACTGGAGAAATTATGTCTTCAAAACTCACTATTCTGCTTAATTGTCACTTGCAATCTGTTATCCAGTAAAACCCCCAAATGTTGTCATGCTTCAGTGGTCTTTCCCCTTACATTATTTATGCACCCCTAAGATTATAGAGTTTTCCTTTTAAAAGAGAAGGGATATATGAGAAGGACTGACTTCTGTGATGTAGAAATTTTGTTGGACTAGATCAGAATGCTCCAGGACAAAGTGCCAATGGTGTCTGGATTTTAATGAATATACTAAAAAGCAAATGCTACAAATATCTATCAAGAGGGAGAAACAATGCTGGGATGACAGGAGTTTCTTCAGGTTTGCTGAACACAAAACTGCTTTTGCGAGTTGATGCAAGCTCAAAAAGTAGCTGGATGTGTGGCACAGATCCAAAGTCCCTTTGGGTGTAGGACAAAACTGGTGTTGGATTCCAACCAAAGTTATCTAGCACACCTCCTTAATATTCATTTTTGAATGCTGTCAAGAACATTTCTATTTATCTGCCATGATTAACATTTTGTACTGTAATGACAGCCACTACACTGTTTGGAAATCATATTTTGCCCTCTAATACAACATGATTCAAACTTTGTATAGGCAGCCTTAAATGATTTTTTTTCCTCCCTCAAAAGTACTTGGCCCAGCAGCTGAGATCCTACAGGTAGACCCTGTTGGCACAGATTGCTGCTTATCGGACTCACGTGTTGGCTACTCAAACAGAAAAACCCTTTTCAGACACAACATTACCAAAGTACAAAATTACACTAGGTAATAAAAAGGCCTTGTACACTTTTCAAAACATTTAAGTGGCAAGTATAAAATGCATGGATTACATTTTGTTGATAAGTGCTTCAAATCCTTGAATCAGATTGTGAAAGCTTGTCCGCTCACCTGGGTCTTGAACCCAACACTTCCCCATCAGTTGGTTAACCTAGTAAATGAAAAGGGTGTGTGTTATGGCTTACACATTGAAATTGCCTTTATTCTTAAAGAAATAAGATTTGGACATTTAAGTTTGTGTCTACATGTACAAACATTAGTCAATGACTGGGTCAGGAAGTGCAAAGGTTGCTCGATTATCAAGAGTGTTGGCTACAATAGCAGAAATAGCCAACTATGGTATCAGTAAAGCTCACATATTATGAGGGAGATACTCCAGGTTGAAGAATCACAACATTCAACGCTCTACTGGAAGGATGGAAAACAAATAAGCCAGATCCAGGAGCTGGCATTTCCCCCACCCCATATTATGGGCTTAAATGAGAGAGCTTTAGATCCTGGCCTTCCAAAGCTTCCCTCAATTCACTCCTAACAAGCCTTCTCTGCCACCCGCAGGAGCACTGTCAGCTATGGAGGCATCTGCAACCACCAGGAAGCTTCTAGGGGTGGACCTCCTCTGCCTGCAGAGAGAGGGGTCCATAGCATCTTATGGCTCCTAGGATACCTTCCTACAGACCAGCAGGTTGTGCCCATAATACTTGCTGCTTTTGTTGTAATCTCTACAATAAAATCCTACAAAATACAAGTATGATTCAGTTAAGAAAGCTGGTAGCACTTTTTATATTTATATTCAGTCTTTCTTTCCTGACAAAAAAGTTCAAGGTAGGTAACAAAAAAATACGGGAATAGGTCAGTAGCTCAGTGGGAGAGAGCACCTACAAAATCAGCCTTTGAGAGTTTCTGCATAGCCCTGACTGACGTTCGTACAGGTAGTATAAAAGATGTCATTGAAAATTAGATGGCATTTCCAGGGGCAGTTGAAGGTTTAAAAAAGAAGAAGAAGCTAAAAACAAAATATCACCCATCCCAACTGTGAGAGAATTGCGATTAAAAGAGCTTTTTCCTATGAAAGCTCATAAACATCAAGCTGATGGGAATTTGCCCAACACAAGACGATGCATAAACATTCTTAATGCCTTACCTCTGGTGGGCAATTTTTAGGACATGGCAAACGTTTGCCTTCTCCTAATACCCGCACAAGCCGTGTCACTGTCATCTGGCCTTGAGTTGGTCCAATCATATTCAAGAATTCCTGTAAGTTATGAAAACCCACGTTTAATCTCATTTCTCTATTAGTAAAAGGGTACGGCTGGGCTGGGTGCAAGAGTCAAGGGAGAGCGTAGGAGTGGTGCCTGCTTGATGACAAGGGCCCAAAGATAGGTAGCAGAACCTTGGTCTATTGGTGTGGAGGTGGGTGAAGAGAGGTTAACGATGGGGGGAATAGTTGGGATATGTATGCATGCACGGCTGCCATTCCAAAGACCAGCAATGGTGGGTTGTACATAGGTAGAAGGGAGGGAGCATGGGCATTGGGGCAGAGGGTTACGATAAATGGAAAGCAAACAAAAGCAAGCAAGTCAACTTTGCTGTAGAGACCAATGTGGATTGCAGAAACCTGGGGAGATTGAAACTGGCAGAACCTAGGCTTCAGTTTATTGAACGAACCCCTCCTTCCCTCTTTGTTGACCTGTTGTGTCTAGCTAACCAAGGACTGGGACGCCCAACCCCTTAGGAACAGTTTCACATCTTTGCAAAGGATGAACCCCTAAAAGTGAAATTTCCCAAAATAGAGGGTGAGGGTGTGTGTGGGTGTGTCTGTGTGTTACACATCTTTGTCACATGAGACAAAAACGAGAACCAAGTGTCCTTCAGGTCAAGCTCAGCAAAACTTTAAAGTACAGGGAGCCTGCAATTGGAGAGTTTCAAAGGCACGCACAGAAAAGTTTAAGAACTTGCCTATCCAGTGCTTTTTTTCAGGGGTACTCAAAGAGGTGCAGGTAGTGTATACGCTTAAGCGTGGCACTGACTGTAACAACTTCATGGTGAGTACTGGCACCAATTTGTCTAGAAAAAAAGCACTGGCTATATATCAAATTGCTTTCTTAAGATACCTAGACAACCTAGTAGTAGTAATGGTTCTCCTGTGAACATAAATAACTAGTTTCAAACAGAAATAATGGGACCACCTATATAAAGTATGATCATTTTCATCAAATAAAAGGTCTATGTTCATCCTTTCATTTCATCCCAACTTAAGCTTAGGAGTTTCATAAGTGCTTCGGGGGTGGGGTGGGGAAATCATTTTCAGAGAGTGAACAACATTCCCTTAAATGCAGTGTTATCCATGTATGCACACACTTAACTGCCCTGAAATCTGGGACTTTTAAAGATTATGGGGGGAAAAGGACCCCTTAAAGCACTTACACACACTTTACTCTTATTTTGGAAGAAAGCATATGGGAAAGAACTTTTCCTTTCACAGCTACTTACTGCCATTGGACTGCATGCAGGATCACAATAGGTCAGTAGCTCATAGAGGGTCACGCCAAAAGACCAAACGTCTGAAGCAATGTAGAATTTGCTCTGCAGTAAGCATTCAGGAGCATACCTGTAACCATATAACACTTTCATTTACTTTTGGTACAACTGCGGCACAAAAGCCAAAGCTCACTTTGCATCATTAAATAGTGGAATTCTGGATAGTGATGTTGCCGTCGCAACAGAAACTGCTAAGATGACTCCATATGCTTCACACAAAAGTATTATGCATCAATTGAACAAACAGGAAAGAAACAAATATTGAAATAAGTAAAGGTAGGAGAAGATTGTAAAGAGAAACAAATATCAAAGTAAGGAGTAATCTACACTGGTCAGTTAAAAACATTAAAAACGTGTTATAAAAATGTGACACCAGAAGGTGCTGTAGAGCAGTGAGCCATCGTCAATGTAAAATTGCATTGAGAGCTTATACTACTTTTTTAATAGTGTTTTCCAGATCAGTATAGATCCAGCCTATGTCTGTTTTCAGGCAAAGACAACTATGAGGCACTTTATAGTTTTGCAAGTAATTCCTATACCTAACCATAAATGTAAGCATAAAATGCATCAATAAATACATGTACATGCCACCACCTGTCAGACTGCTCTTGAACTAGAAAATGCAATACAAGAACCCTTTCTTATGGTCAAGTGATCATTATCAAGTTAAAACCTCCCATTACTTATTGATAACACCTACCATGAGGATAATCCGTAGTGACACACAGTGCAGTTTCAGCTAAAAATAATATCTCTTGCAGCAAAAACTTACTAGCTTGTCACTATATATCTCTCTTTCTTCCTTACCAGAACACAGGGCTGTCTTTTTCATCATTGACTTTGTAATATTCCTTATCCGTCTCAATTGCTTTGGTTAGCCCGAAGTCCCCAATCTTCACTCTCTGTTCATTTTCAACTAGAACATTCCTTGCAGCTAAGTCTCGATGAACATACTGCTGAGATCCCAAGTAGTCCATTCCCTGATGGTTGAAGACACACAAAATTTCAAGTATTGTTTCATTCTCTTGCAATTAATTGCTTTCTACCTCAAGCACCTCTAACAATGTTCTTTAGAATTTGTACACCCAATCCTTCTGTTTGGTAAGCTTTTCAGTGCTCATAGTCTCAACCTCCTACAGAACCAGCTAGAGTTTTGGAACTAAAGCACATGGCAGTGTGAAGAATCCCTAGGCCTTAGGCACTTTTTACTTTTTCTAAGAAGTCCTCTCTGTTTCTGCTGCTGCTTGGTTACATATAATTTAGCCAGAGAGAAAATTAGCAACAAAGCTCACTTTAATACAAGGCTGTATTATGCATTTTTTGCAGATAAAATCGCTCAGATTCAGGAAGAAGTAGACTCCACCGTGGGAGCAGGGCCGGGGCGGGAGAGTGCTAGAGTTCTGTCTAGTCAAGTTGAGTGGGATCAATTCCAATCTGTTACCTCCGAGGATGTGGACAGGCTGCTTGGACGAGTGAAGCCAACCACCTGTCTCCTGGATCCTTGCCCATCCTGGCTTATAAAAGCTAGCCGGGAAGGACTGGGCGATGGGCTTCGTGGAGTGGTGAATGCTTCCCTCCGTGAGGGAGCCTTCCCAGACCCGCTGAAAGAGGCGGTTATTAAACCGCTTCTTAAAAAACCATCTTTAGATGCGGCCACGATGGCCAACTATCGCCCAGTTTCAAATCTTCCATTCTTGGGCAAGGTGATTGAGCGAGCGGTGGCCGAACAACTCCAGGCACGCCTGGAAGAAGCGGACCATTTGGATCCCTTCCAGTCGGGATTCAGGCCTCATCATGGGACTGAAACTGCCTTGGTCGCACTGGTTGATGATCTTCGGCGGGCTAGGGACAAAGGTGAGAGCTGTTTCCTAGTTCTGCTGGATCTCTCAGCGGCGCTTGATACCATCGACCATAACATCCTTCTGGACCGTCTTGAGGGGCTGGGAGCTAGGGGCACTGTCATACAGTGGTTCCGCTCCTTCCTCCTGGGCCGTGTTCAGAAAGTGGTGGTGAGGGATGAGTGTTCAGACCCCTGGGCTCTCACTTGTGGGGTGCCTCAGGGTTCTGTCCTCTCCCCCATGCTTTTCAACATTTACATGCAGCCGCTGGGAGAGATCATCAGGAGGTTTGGGCTGGGTGTTCATCAGTATGCGGATGATACCCAGCTCTACCTCTCTTTTAAATCAGAACCAGTGAAGGCGGTGAAGGTCCTGTGTGAGTGTCTGGAGGCGGTTGGAGGATGGATGGCGGCTAACAGATTGAGGTTGAATCCTGACAAGACAGAAGTGCTGTTTTGGGGGGACAGGAGGCGGGCAGGTGTGGAGAATTCCCTGGTCCTGAATGGGGTAACTGTGCCCCTGAAGGACCAGGTGCGCAGCCTGGGAGTCATTTTGGACTCACAGCTGTCCATGGAGGCACAGGTCAAATCTGTGTCCAGGGCAGCTGTTTACCAGCTCCATCTGGTACGTAGGCTGAGACCCTATCTGCCTGCGGACTGTCTCGCCAGAGTGGTGCATGCTCTGGTTATCTCCCGCTTGGACTACTGCAATGCGCTCTACGTGGGGCTACCTTTGAAGGTGACTCGGAAACTACAACTAATCCAGAATGCGGCAGCTAGACTGGTGACTGGGGGCGGCCGCCGAGACCATATAACACTGGTCATGAAAGACCTACATTGGCTCCCAGTACGTTTCCGAGCACAATTCAAAGTGTTGGTGCTGACCTTTAAAGCCCTAAACGGCCTCGGTCCAGTATACCTGAAGGAGCGTCTCCACCCCCATCGTTCTGCCCGGACGCTGAGGTCTAGCGCCGAGGGCCTTCTGGCGGTTCCCTCATTGCGAGAAGTAAAGCTACAGGGAACCAGGCAGAGGGCCTTCTCGGTAGTGGCGCCCGCCCTGTGGAACACCCTTCCAGCAGATGTCAAAGCGATTAACAACTACCTGACATTCAGAAGACATCTTAAGGCAGCCCTGTTCAGGGAAGTTTTTAACGTGTGATATTTTATTGTATTTTTGCTTTCTATGGAAGCCGCCCAGAGTGGCTGGGGAGGCCCAGCCAGATGGGCGGGGTATAAATAATAAATTATTATTATTATTATTATTATTATTATTATTATTATTATTATTATTTTCAACATCGTTTTCAACTTTCATAAATGAAATCATTCACCTCATAAAACATGGGGCAGAGATAAAGTAAGAAACCTGGAGCAGAGATAAAGTGAAGGATATACATGGTTTGGTATCAGGTTGTATGAAGAACCAGATACACACACCTTAAAACTCCTTAAACCCCAAAGTGGGATTCAGGGGACCTATATCCTGCCATCACCAAGGTCAATAACTGGTGCCCCCACACTTGTGGACTCTGTCCCTCCCCCAGGAACTTGCCTTTTAAGCAACCCCTAAATACTTTTTGCATTTATCCAAGCTGCTTATGGCTGTTGTCCCATTAGCTTTTATTAGCCTTTTTGCTCAGTTGGTTTATTCTTGCATTTTTATTGCAACTGAAAGGCTGGCCTTAACTGGTATGGAAATGTTGAATAAATTATTTTTTTCAAAACGCTAACAACCCACCCCCATATTCATGCATTATGATTTTAAACAGATATTTCAATTCTGAACACATGAATGAAAATTAAACATCAAGACACTGCTACAACTAGATATTAATATATGTACAGCATTACCTTGCAGATTTGTACAGCGTATTTCAATTGCTGTTTCAGACCGATTTTATTCTTGTTTAGCGGAAGATATTCCTTTAGGCTTCCAGAAGGAAGAAACTCCATGATCAGCTTAATTCCATTTCCACCTTTGATCAAGAAAGCCAAAATTATCTCAAGCAATTTTCAGAGTCAACACCTATTATATAGTGAGTCCAGCCAGTGGTAGTATGGTAACATCTTTATTCATGGCAGCAAGCAAGTAGAAAAACACACAAAATCCCAGCCCTGCTGCTATATATAGGCACCTGGGCTAGGACTACCCAACCCAGCTAATTAAAAGCAATCACTACCTCCCTTAACTAGTTCCTGGCTGCTCTGCTACCACGCTGTGCCTGCAAATTCAATACACAACACTCTTGACCACATTATTATTATTACTATTATTATTAATTATTATTATTATTATTATTACTTATATACTGCCCTATACCTGGGGGTCTCAGGGCGGTCAAGTATTACTTTTAAGTATTTTCCATGGTCCATTTCATCCAGTGTTTTCCTAACACCTTTCCATCCCTCCTAATATCTTTCCGTTCCAAGGAAAAGAATAACTCACAATGACCGGAAAAAAGGTCAGTTTGTCCATTTTCCCAGCTGCCAAAACCAGGGGATGTAACATGCATAATAAATATGTTCAATGGGATTAAGTGTATTGTATTGCTAGAATTTAGTAATTGGTCTTTTCCTAAAGATAGCTGGGGGGGGGGAGGAGGGATAATTTAAAAGCAAACAGGAAAACTGAAAACATTTTCAGAACTTCCAAGACTTACCATCTTCGGTGCAGATTCCTTTGTATTTCACGATGTTTTCATGATAAAGCTTCCTCAGGATTTCGATTTCTTTCTTTAGCTCAGCAATATGGTTCCCACCACAGTCAGGCTTCAGTGACTTTACCGCCACTTGTTCTCCAGTATTATCACCCTCAGGGTCGTACCTGCAGAGTTCAACTTTTCCAAAATGGCCCTAATTTCAAAAATAAAATTAAAAAACATGGTCAGCCACCCACACTCTTGCTTTGCAAAAGAAAGAGAAAGAGAAAACGAGGCAGCTACTTCACCTAGGAGAATGTTTCAATGATACCCAGTGATAGGCTGCATTCGTGATCAGCAAACCACTGCAATAACGGGGTGACCTCCACTATTCAGAAGTTCCACAGCAGAAAAATGAATAGGAACCAAATCCCTGTTAGGTTTCTTTTACATACATTTGAATCTGCTTCTGGCTTTATTGCTTAGTGGATCTGTGGTTCTTGGGACAATCACTTAACCCTTATGGACCAAAAACCACTCCATGCTGGGCGCTTCCGGGTATCTGCTTCAGTCCCTCTTTGCAATACCAGAACATATCTAGCAGGGGTGGCTAACCAGTAGCCTTCCAGGTGGTGTTGGACTATGTTGGATGGGGCAAATGGGAGTTGTGGCCTTCCGGATGGTGTTACTTAGTTACCACAGATGTCAAGCAATAAACAGAATGTCTATAAAACGTGTGTGAGGTGCTTTGTCTCACTGAAGTGTTTGCTACAAGTAAAACGGGGGCCTGGAACTTACACCAAGGGAGGTGCGACTCCCAGGCAGGTTTGAGCTAAGGCATATCTCTACTCAGAAACCTTGCCCTTTGCACTCTGTGCTGCTTTTGGAGCCCTATGCATATTTACTTATGTCAGAAGGGAATATTCCACACTTCACTTGCTCTATAAACATATGAACAAATCCATTGCCCTGCACAGAGAAATGGGCTGACTTAACACGTTATTCCCGTCTCTAAAAACAATAGAAGGAACACAATGCTGAATGATCACAACAAAAATACAAGCCATCTATGTTTCAGCACACTATGACTACAGGTGCAAAAGGGGAATAAGAGCACCTTGTACAGCACCTCAGTGCCAAATCTTCAAAAAATACTGAGCAGCAGCAATAGAAGTAAACATACCTCGCCTAAGTCACGAATGCGCTTCAAGAAGCGTTTCTCAAAAATGGTAGGATCAATCTCCGCATTAGGCTTCTTCTCCGAGACGATATCAGGATCTGACACAGGTAAGAATATTAGTGTGGTACAAATGAGTACTTTTACCCTTTAAATTTTCAAATCTATTTTTACATACGCTTACTTTGCATTTCAACAGACCCCATCACCCCTTACTGAATGTTCTGTCAAACTGCAGATTCCTAACATTTGTGTATCTTCCTCTAAATCATTGGCCCCAGTGAAAATCTTCCCAGAAGATGGACAACTGCTTTAGAAATGAGGGAGTTAAACTGGCAAAGGGAAGCTGGCAATATCTGAGGGCAGGGATTAGCAGTCACCCACTCCATCCTGAACGTTCAGAGTAAACCTTGTAGTCTTATTCCTAGCCAAGAGCCAACCACCCTCTCACCAAGGCAAGCAGAATCATAGCACAAGGTGTGGGCAATAAGACTACACACAACCTCTCATTGTATACTGAGGGCTATGGAAGGGGTATTAACACTGGCAAAATAATCATTAATACACAGAAACTGATGGTGAGGCAGAGCTTGACAGCTCTACCCTTACGTCACCCTGGATGCTTCCATAACTACTGTAACACAAACAATATTCCATGACAACGGCAATCCAAAACAGTGTCGGGTTGCGGATTTTTATGTATAGAGCCATCTTGGTAACTATCTTACTTTCTGAACAGCAAATCCCTTCTGTGCCTGCGGGGGACTATATATGGCTTTTTTATACTGCCATCAAGATGTTTGCAAATTCATTAATGTTAATGTATCCCACAGAGCAAAGAAAATAAAACTGACAATGAAGAGGGGAAATAAGCAAGATAGATTACTTACTTTGTTCTTCTAGCTTGTTGATGTCTCGCATGATTGCTCTGAAGAATGGTCTCTGGCTGGGGTCATAGTGCATGCACTGCTTCATCAGGTCAGCCAGCTCCTTGCAGGATGGGACTGGAAGCGTGAAATGCCCTTCATAAAACCTCTCCTTCTGCAAGATTGGTTGGGAGACACCTGTGTTATTCTTGGAGCTAGGAAACATGCCTTCTTTCACACCCCACCCCAAGTTTCAAAAGAGGCTGCCTTCCAGCAGGAAATATCCTGTTGTAGGGGGGCAATTAGCAGTGGACTGAGGTTTTGCAAAACCCCACTGGGGTTTAATTAGGCTACTCAGAACGTGGCTTCTGTTTGAAAAACTCTACTGCGCACTACGAAAAGGTTCTTCGGCTGACATCTCCACTTGCCCTACACGCTTTCTACAAGAGAGCTAAAAATGTATTTCCACAAAAGGCAAAATATAGTAAGAAAGGGATACCTTAACGCCGCCACGCCACAGCCACCCAGGCCTTACCTCTGCTAATGTCTTGTCTTTAAGTGGCACTTCTCCATTGTAGCAAATTTCCCACAGTGTTGTACCAAAGCTCCACTTATCAGCAGCCACACTTAATTTTTTTGAGTCTTCTACACATTCTGGTGCAAGCCAAGGGATGCGCTCAACACATTCTGGGAGGAAACAAAAAATTGAGGTGAAAACGGTTTTGAAGCGAGTCATGGTATTGGTTGCTTAAATACATGTTACTTTTTAAACTACTTTTTTTTGGGGGGGGGAGTGTACATTGAGGAGACTCACTTTTAACGTAAGCACAGAACTATTAATAGAAATAGCCACTCCTATAGAGAAAATACACGGAAGGAAAGAATCTGGAAGCAGTTATGGAATGGGTGTGGGTTCGAACCCCACATCGGGCAAAAAAAACCCCTGCATTGCAGAAGGTTGAATATGGTCCATGTGGTCGCTTCCAATCTACAATTCTATGTATCTGCCATATTTCAGCTGTGCGAACAGCCTTGAACTACCTGAGTCACTTGAAAGATTCATTTATTGCCCTCTTGTTTCTAGGGAGAAACTTGCTAAATCTTGTTTTTTTACTTTTCTAGTATTCAAGGGATCTTGATCTATATACGCACATCATTCTTAATTAATGTGTAAACAATCTGCCCATTTTGAGGTGTCCTTTGAGTGCCCTATATTGCAAGAAGGGTGTACAAATATCACATTTTTTAAAAAAAACCCAAACCAGTAATTTTGGCCTCTTGGACCCATGTATACCAAATTTCAGGGCTGCACATCATCAAGAGTTATTCCAACACTTTTTTTAACACAAGTTCAAAGTTGCCTTCATATCATGGGCCAGTCAATTGCTTCAGAACCCTAGTTTCTACTGTTCAGTAGCATTGAACAAAATGAAAAACTATAGATAACTGGCTTGTCTGTTTGCTCACACAAAAGGAGGAACAAAGTACTGCAAGCAGAGAGTCAAAGCCTAGATATGAGCATGTAAATGCAACCAGTGTGCAATTAAGTTATGGCATTCAGTACCATGCTGTGGGCAAATTAGTCCTTCTAATATTAACCCAATTATAACATTAAGGGCAGTTCGACTTTTTAAGCAGAAGTTGAATGGCCATCTGTCATGGATGCTTTAGTTGCGATATGGACAATGCCAGCTATTCTCAGTGCATCTCTTTGGAAAATTAGTGCCAACACACCCTAGACATACACACTGATACACAGATACAGATGCATGATACAGGCAATAACAAGTAAGGTTGTTTTCTTTACAATTCTGATAAAAACTATTTTCTAAAAGAATACCTTTTCTAGACAGCACTGTTATTGGAATTCCTGGGTCGCTCAGTTTTATGAAAGGTCCATATTCATTGTCAATTCCTTCCCTTGCCAAGAGTATATTTTTTGTGCAAACGTTTCCGTGAACTAGATCTTTGTCCTCCTGCATTTATAAGAGAATGTCATAAAATTGGCGTGTTAATACGATGGCATCCAAATGCACTGAAAACATTTTTTAATAAACTGAAAAACGTGCTTAGAACAACAGTTCACAAAACACTACTGAAGTTCACGGAAGGCAAGCTTCCACTCACTTCAAGACTGACTGAGCCTATGTGTGCATAACTGGCTTATCAGAATGCATAGCCAATGCAAGTTGCATTTTGTGATATGGAAGACTTGCAGAAAGAATTGCTATCAGTAGATGACATCTGGGACTTACCAGGTAGCTCAATGCACTTGCCAATTGCTTTGCTACTTTGAATTTCCAAGGAGTAGTAAGCAGATCGCTCTTGCGGTGCATGAAGAGATCCAGAGGTCCAAATTCAACAAACTCTTCTACCATAATGTCTGCAACAAGCACAGGAAAAAAATTAGTGGTGTACGAAGAGCACAAATACTTCAATCTCTTTAATGCATTTTTAATTGAGAGGGAAATTGCAGGCAAGGCATATTTCAGGCAGGTTTAACTTAGAAGCATATGCATCACCAGACTGATTTTTTTATTTAAATAGAGAGAGAGAGAGAGGTGTCATTTTAAGATGAGGAATTCAACTACCACTTCGTTTTGAAAAGCAGTACTCAAAAGATTTCACTTACTTTCCACATCACGGACACAAACTCCATGGAGGAGGACGATGTGTTTGTGGGAGATCTGCCTCATCATGCTTGCGGTCTCAAAAAATGCCTATTACACACACAGGGTGACAGAGCAGAGATTTTAGATCAACGAAACTATGAAAAGAAGAAGCAACAGTAAAAGTCTACAGACAGCCAGTGCCTAAACAATAGCCAAGTTCAGTGAAAACAAAATAAAAAAATTCCTTCCAGTAGCACCTTAAAGACCAACTAAGTTAGTTCTTGGTATGAGCTTTTGTGTGCATGCACACTTCTTCAGATACCAAGTATGAGCTTCAGATACCAAGTATGAGCTTGGTATGAGCTTTCGTGTGCATGCACACTGCTTCAGATACCAAGTTCAGTGATGCGCTTATGTTTAAACTACTGCTTGAGTTTGTTATTATCCATGAGCAAAATTCCCCTTGCCAATTACAACAGCCCAGGTAACAGGTTTTATGTAAAGTCCTGCAGCCACAGAAAGATCCTGGAGTGATTCATATGGCTGTAGCAGAAACACAGGTTGCCAGTTTCTAATGACTTATAAAGGGAAGCATTCTGCTGCATTTCTAAAGCTCCAGTGATGTGCAGTCCAAGAAGCACTTGCTGGTCTGCACCATTAGAGGAGCAGTATCTTAAGATGCAGCACCTGTTTCTACCCTATAATGACACGCAGGAAATGAGAAACTCCTATGCAACACACATCTTCCCCTCCAGGCAAGAAAGAAAGATTTCCTGATAAAATATGTCAGTTACTAACGGAAATTTGGGACACCCCATTCCTAACTGGGAACATGAGACAGATCTTTCACACACACAGAGACTAGTTTCAGTTCAACAAATACCTTTAATAAATGGGTATTTTATCTCTTCCCAAGTGGAAATATGCATTGATGTGGCTTCAGAAACAATTGTATGACCTCCCACCCAGGTTATAAACCGTAATTTCAAAAAGGGTTGACAATCATTTATAGTCTTGCATTCCAGACTGCCTATAAAAACTTAGCAGCAGTGACAGCAGCCATTTCATAAAGTGAAACATACCAGAGAAAAGTGCCTGTGAGTGGGGTCCAAGACTTTCAGGAGAACCCTCATCGCCTTTTCAGCCTGATAGCTCTCATCTTCCTTATACCTAAGGACCCCAGAGTAAATCTGCGTTCTTGTTCCTCTGCCAAGGTGTTCACCCTAAAGTATAGTTGCAAGGACAAGATATGAATGCAATTATTTTGAAATCCTAAAAAGTAATTCCAGTTGGGTTGCTATCTTTTCTTCAGGCTGCAAGTCAGTTTGATGGGACAGGTTTGATAATAAGTTATTTGTACTCAAATGAATTCTGGAGTCACAAGAGTGTTCTGCAAATTGCAGTAAAGTTACTTTATGCTTTACAGAATCATGTGTGGTAAGCGTTTCTCATTAAGGAAGTCTTCCTCTTTAAAACAAACTGATCTGAGTAACCTTTCACCTAAAAACAGCTTGACTCATAGCTCCCTCTCCAAAAATAGATTAGAATATCCTTTTTGCAACAGATTAATAGCAGTGCATACAATAACTTGCAGGAATTTTAAGAAGGCGGAAATTAACCTTTTTGTTACCACAGAAACATGAAGGTGCATTGTAATCTGAACATTTACGACTGATTTCAACAGAGGTTGGGATAAGGTGATCAGTGTTTTCCTCCATTTTCTTAGACATTGGTATTAATATTTATCAAAGAGTAATAAAACACAAAATGTTTAAATGTCATGATCACTTACTTGTATTATTTCTTCTTTAAGGATTCGGTGGAAGCTCAGCTGTCCTAATGGGCAGACTGGTTGCCATTCTAGGGATTTCTTTGTCGCCACCAGCAAATTGGAGATTTCTGGAAATACAAAAACCGTTCACTAAAACACTTCAAATAGATTTGCCATTTCATGTGATGTTTCCAGAACAGTGGCAATTAGCCAGCACTGGCGTATTACTGTAGTAGGTAAAAAATATGCTGAACATACTCTTCAGCATTGCCCTGATTAAAACACAGAAAGCTTATATGAGATACGGACTTTTTCTATGAGAAACACAAGTTGAAGTTAAAGATTTTCTGTAAGAAATAAACGTCTGTAAAGTATCTTTACAGAAAGACCCCCTTCAAGACTCTACCTCTTGGCTTTGGCTGACAGCACTTCTTTAGTGTGAAGACTATATTGTCTGTCCTAAGCATCTGTCCTTTTAAATGGTCCATCAACTCCTTCAGAGATAGAAATAACCGATCAGATCCATGTAAACGACATCCATCTTTAGTCATTTCAATCTGGAAGTTCTTGTACTGTTTTGAAGGGGTCAGCATTTGCTGTGGGAAAGGAAGGGAGACAGAATAAATCATCATCAAGTAAACCCAAGTAACATGGAGATAATAATTAGGTCTAAATGTATTCCTGAGGAGATTCCAGTAAATGCAGTGAAATCATACTAGAGGTTTGTTTATCAAGCATTTGATGAAGCATTTTCATCCTATCTTGTGACACAACAAAGGAGTCCTGGATGATTCATCACATGTATGATAATGAGAGGAAACATCACATGTATTTTCTCAGCCAGAATCTGGAACAATGTCATCAATAGCTTTGCCATCCAATGTAAGTTGATCAGTTAACAGTGCCATGTCAATCAGAGAGGTACAATGACAGATGATTTCAGAACTCCTTGGTACCAAAATTTCAGATTAATACTTTAACTACACATAGATCACACTCCAACTGGTAGTAGAAATACTACAGATGAGAAGGGACTGCCACACCTTATTATTTAATCAACCACTCCCTGTCTCTAGTTTACCTTCCAGATAGTAGAAAGGTACATAGTATGGAGTCTGCTTAAATTTGTCACATTCAGAAATAGACTCAGCTAGTTTCAGCTTGCAGGCTCTCTCAGAAATAAGTGGGAACAAAATGTCACACTTGTGCTGGAGTCTCATGAGCATATAAAACCAGCAAAGGCAAGACTTTTCTCAATCCTAAATCCATAAATTATTTTTTATAGATCAAAGTACAGTCTTTACAGCTAAAGCTATTGGGCATATAAATGATAACTCTTATCGTACCTGTGAGTATTCACTACATATAACAGTCATGAGGATGTTATGGAAATCTGTACAGCTCCACCTCAGGACATACATCCCCTCCTCATTTCCTTCTTGCTTCAGCTTGTTGATCGCATAATCTGTGCTGGAAGTGTTCAAAAATGAGCAGTTATACTCAAAAGCCTCTTGAAAGCAAGTCTGTCATGTAGCAAAACTGAGCCAATTTTTTAAAAAATATGGGATAACCACAGAATAGACATTTCAGGTAGGGGCCATCAGGAATTCCAAATAAGAATAAGAGTGAGAAATTCAGAATGTGAAGTTCAGTTTTCATGACCTTAAAAGTTTGGAGATTCTGTAGACAGCAGTTTAAGAGCAGGTTCTAATTTTGGACTGTGACTCATATTTCTTAACATTTGGTTTTTTTAAAAACCTTTTTAAGATTACTGAACAAAGTATCCAAGAGGTAAGTCGTTTCAAAAAGAGGAACAGACAATCTACTACTACTATCTTTTATTTAGATACAGTTCCCACAAGTTGCAAAATCCTTATTAAACACATAGAAAGCATTCCACAACCAAGAATACCATGCTCATTCAAAAGTACCACCATATGGAGGTATCTTCTCTAGATGTTCATATTATTATTAAGTTAACCAGTGGCACTGAATGTGGGAAGGGAATACTTTAAGAACAACTTTAGCAGCTGAAGCTGTTATCAGTTCCTTCACTTCAATGTAACCATTTACTTTGGGTTTTAATTATTCTGCAGAGTCCAAAGTAGCATTGGCGAGAAATAACGTGCATGTTGTTTATGTGAACAAAACTTTACAAAGTATAGTATTTGAAGGATATCAACTAACCATATTGGACCATGGCAGCCATTTTTAATGTTGTGTTTTATCAAGGGCGGCGCGACATCAGTGCAGAGATAATGATGGGCATCTGCAGTAAGCCTGAAATACCCATCTATCAAAGCGGCAAATGACAAAGCTTCCTCACACGAAGACAGCTTGAATTCCTAGAGCAGAAAAGTAATTTCATGAAGAATTATTCCTCTTCAATTAAGAAACAAGAGTAATCAACATTCAGGAATCCATTTGTTTGCTTAGGATTTTGAAGGTTGTAAAATGTGTATCTATCACACACAGTGGACTTGAGAGGAATTTAGTTAGTTAGTTAGTTAGTTAGTTAGTTAAAAGGATCTTCAGCTTAAATCCATAGCACCTGCTCTGAGGGGGATAAACTGAAGACCCATTAAAAAGGAAACACCTCCTCTAGATCTTGGCATTTCCCTACAAAAATGTTCAGCCTTCTCTGGATTCAGATCTACTGTACCTCAGACACAGCGTCCCAGTAATGGGAAGCAGATATTGTATGCATAATCAAACAATTTGCATAGGATAGATTGCTACCTTAATTAGCAATACACAGTTGGGTTTCTGTCAGTACTTTTGCAACACCTTGCGCAAGTGGTTTGGATGATCACACACACACATATATATGAGCTAGACGAGTCTCATGTATTTTCCAGTCCTTTGATGACAGTGTAAATAGGACAAAGTTCCAATTTCAAATAAGGTTCAGCAGGCTACTGCAAAAAGGGTAAGAGGAGCCTTGTCACATGCTAAAATTCTCTTGTTAATAATTTATACTGATAGAATAACCTCCTTAGTGCAACACTTGATTTTCTACCAAAGGGCATAGAATTCAGGAATGGTAATTTTGTTATCATTTGCACAGGATCTAGAGCTCTTACCATCCTTCTGTTATCTTGCTTGTAAATGCAGACCGTGGATTCCTTGATCACAAGGTGAGTAATTTCAGGAAAGTAACAAAAACTATTCCATTCTTCTCTCTTACTTTTTTCTTCGTTTTTCTTGGCTTTGCCATCTGATCTTTTCCTCTTTGTTTTGTGTTTCTCTCTCTCGTTCTGTGTAACCTGTGTGACATAAACACATGTAGATTAGGGGCAGAAAGAAAGGGGCAGAACCCTGAACCTGAACAGTTCTGGAACTGTGTGTTGTGCCATGTGCTTGCACAGAAAAGACATAAAAGAACACTGAATGATAAAAGTGAAATCAAATTAATTGTAGGCAATTGTGTTGGCTTACAAAAAGGCAGTTTTATATTTCTTCAATTATAACTGAATTACAGTGCTTGTCCCATAACGAGAAAGCATGGGTCCAAGCAGTTTTTCATTTGTCCCAAGGAAAACCCACTGTTTACCACTAAATCGGAACAAACATCAATCTGCAGAAAAACCGTTGGTTCCGATTCAACAGTAAAACACTGGGTTTTCCCAGGAGAAAATGGTGTGGCAAGTGGAATGAGCCCCAAATGAGGCTTTAGAAGTGCAAGACTTCCCATTAGTATTGAACCATGATATGGGCAGGTTTGCAATGCAAACACCTGCTCCTTCATTCATTCTTGATCATCTCACTCCCATAAAACAAAGAGTTCAAAAGTCCTATAACTGAAAAGATCTCTGTCCATTGTTTGAACTTCCTTCTGTTGTACAGTCTTGCTCTAATGAAACCTTATTTAGGAAGACACTTCTACCAGTACAAAGTGTGTTTATAAATAAGTAAACACATCTAAGCCATAGCTACTGACTGGCTGCAACTTTCATGACCTCAGAGGCTGGGTGGTTTACCTATGAGATTCCTGATTATAGCAGTTTCTGAAATTAACAATGCTGTACAGATATTATTTAAATAAATAGGTGAAATGCAACGAAACAATTCCTCTAGCGCAAGGACTTTTAGCTAGGCAATGGAACTGGCACTTATGCCCATCAGGATACTTACAATTGGTTTCAGCCGCCACTGGATTCCATTATTGCCTGTTACCATCACTTGATAACATGGGATGATCTCGGAGTAACCCGTGTCAAAGATCTTCTCGTTCTCTGATGAAATCAACAACGAGGCAGTCTCGAGTATTTCTGCACCAAAATGTTGCGTTAACGTTTCCAATGTCGCCAAGTATTTCACCTTCAGATCATGTGGAGAAACGCTGCTGTCGCAAATGGTCTTCTTGTTAAATTCCTTAAGGAAATCCTTGAAAACGTTGTTTATCCGTGTTCTGGTTAAGAAGTTCCTCTGTCTTATGGTCTTGCTCAGGCTTTCGGGAATATACCGTTTATAGCTGGGAAGGGGTGGGGAAGAGATGCATATTCATTGTTTCTGTCAATGTTTCATTTATTCTAAGCTGCCCAAGGGGATATTTCATGAAAAACAATGTATAGAGAAACAAAAAATCCTTCAAAATATCAGATAAAAATACTGAATACATATACGTAAACACATAAAAGCATATTTGTTGTTTTTGAGTGCAATGTATGTAAAGATATGTGGTTCAATTTATTCCCCTTCCAGCTCAGAAACCTCTCCTTGAAACAGAGGGTTGATATCCTTTGATGTGTCCACCACTGACAGCATGGTTTCCAAAACTTGGGTCTCCAGCTGTTTTGGGACTACAACTCCCATCATACCTACATTGCAGGGCCCTAGTGGTCAGCGATAATGGGAACTGTAGTCCAAAAACAGCTGGTTGGGAAACCTTGATCTACAGTAGGCATTCCCAAATTGTGATCTGAAGACCATCAGTGTTTGACAAGATTTATTCAAATCAGCAGGAGGTCTGCAGTCTGTGTGTGTGGATTTGTGGTTGAAGATGGAAGACAGCACAATCACTGCACTGAATATTCATATTATTTTTAGTTATATTTGTATCGCTTCTTATATTGTATTGCAGTTTATTGCTCAGGTCTGATGGTTACTGCAGACTTGATGGAATATATGTTTTGTTTGATGAAGTATATTCGATTCTATTTCTTTATGTATTGAATTGTGGTAGTCTATGGCTCTTAGCAATAAAGATCAGCAGCAATAAAAATACAATTAAGAACCAGATAGCTTGGTCACCTGCCACACTCTACACAAAATGTGCCGAGCAAGAGACAGACGACCTTCCCGAATCACATGTCCAGATGGAACAGCCACTGAACACCTTCCCCTGACCAAGGCTAATGCTTCCGGGGACATAAAGGAGCTCTTAAGAACAAGTCAGAGAGTTTACCTGGCCCCAACTGCTACCATATTAGTCATGACTAGCTAATAAAAGTAGTGTTCTGGACAACAGTAATAAGGAACAGTGAAATAAATGGAGCTAAAGGGAGAAGGTAATGCTTCTGGTAACTGCAGAAATGTGCTACTTGATTGGTACAGTTGAGACCAGGCTGAACTGGCTAAACTACTCTCTTGTAGTCATGCAATATCAACACGACAACACAGGCACATACTGTTGCTTTGCAAACAACAGGAGACAACTGAGTGGTGTGGAATTGTGTCTGGGATTCTGAGGGGAGAAGGCAAGAATTCAATCACATCAACTCCTGAGAGACACACCATTAACATGCTTTGAGTTCAGTGACAACTTAAGTCATTATAGTTCACACCAATAAAGGTTCAGGACCCACTATGGCACATTTGTACAATGAATGCCTTCAACTTCATAAAAACTTTTTAAAAATAACAATTCCGACTCACCTGAAGTCTCTGGAAACATCTGGCAACTTCAGGTCTTTTTTAAGTGCATAGTGTGAGATTGCAAGCACAGCCATCCCCAGACACTCATTTTCAATTTCATTAATCTCCTGGTCATTTTTTGGATCCCGAACAGGTGCAAAGCATCTTATCAAATCATTTTGTCCCTAATCAGAAAGCGGGAGAAACTTGTTTTTAGCTAAAGGCATGGCTATATCATTTCAACCACCAGAAACCCATGAAGAAAACTATGTGAAACATTTTAAAGCTGGAATCAGCAAGCGGGCAAGGCCACTTCTTCACGACAAAAAATAAATAGTTAACACATATAGGATCAAGAGGCTCAGGTGTACGATGCGAAAAGGTTCACAAACCTAATTTACTTATATTGCATTATCTATAGGTAACTTTTCTGCAGATGTGCATCTAAAGAAATATAAAATTAAAATGAATCTATTAAAAAAGCATTTTTTAACATTTAGTCAGTAGCGGCCAGTGGTGTGGGTGGAGCAATATGGCTCCCCCTGCTTCCCAATACAGTGAGTCACTTACTGAGAGGCAAGGTGCAGGGAGCTCAATGTGCAGCATGTAGAGGTGGGAAGCATCAGATTGGCTCCACTGCCATGCACAACACTGGGCCAAGCTCCATGTGCCCTTACCCTTGGCAAGCACCAGTGGCCCACCAGTGGCTCACACCACTTCACTAACCACTACTGCATTTAGACAGTGTACGAACGGAGAACTTAAACTGGATTTTATATGGATATATACATTTTATACATTTTAAAAATAATCGATCAGGTCATGAACATGATCATGAGGCCCACCCCCTCCTGAAGAAACAAATACAAAATTGTACTGATTTTTTTTTAAAAAAGGATGCTGCTGCTATACCACCAAACATAAAATCACCCTCTAACTTACCTGTGCAAAGATATATTCTAGTGAACTTGCATCAAGTAGAGGTGTTCCTTCTTGTGCTAGTTTCTTCTCATAAGCACTCTTAGATTTCTTTGGAGAATGTCGCCAGACCGGGGGTTCGCTTTCGTTTGTCCCATGCCAATTAGTAAAGTAAAACCTTGAGGAAGTAAAGAGTGGGACTTAAGGAAACTATGTGAGCTCATGTGCAAAATTTAACCTTTTTAATATAAGACTGGAAAATAAGGACTCAGCAAATACCAAAATAGAACCTGGTGAACAAAAATAACATTCAGCTAATAGGAATGGCAATTCACTCATAACCACTCAAGTTGAGGCTGCTAATTTAAGATTAGCAAAGCCATCTGCAGCTGATGTACCTAGTCCCTTATACTGCTCCCTCCCAAGCCCCCCAAACTCATTGTGCAGCCCAAGCCAGTGATGGCCGTATAACCTTCTTAACACAGAATTTCCCCTTAACGTGACTTAATCCCAGCAACTACTTCCTGCTAGGCACCAGTATCACTCAGAGTAATGACCACACAAGGTTGGGCAAAACAGAACATTAAACTCCACCCAATAGGTTTGTGACCTTGTGGGGGGGGGGAGTGAATTCAATTTACCATATTTAATTTAATATCTGGTACAGTACTGTTTAGTTTAATTGTGCCACTAACAATACTGTCACTGAAGCGATGAAAACAGAGTAAATTTAAAAGAGCATTCTGATAAACAGGTGGTGCTATCCTGTTCGCATGGATCTCTGGAGCAGAGTGGGCAAGAGTGAGCTGTATACTGGAAAGTCCACAGTTCAAATCCTCCCCATGAACTTACTAGGTGGCTTTAGGTTTTGTGAATTGTAAGTAATAAAGGAGGATTCTGATGATAAAGATCAACTGAATTAGAGCTGGGAGGTGGGTGGTATAATATGTATGCTCAGGAATTAAAAGCTAGAAAATTAGACCATGTGTGTGTGTATACATTTTATATATACACACACACACACACACACACACACACACACTCACACGCCTTTTAGGTAAAAAATGATGCATGAGTCTGGGAATGGCTACATCTCCATCAGATCAGCAGGTATACCTTCTCATCCATCTGATTGCTTTACTTTATGTAGCCTGGAAATACAAACCATCCTAAAAAGGGTGTGTGGAAATGAATATGAGAAAGCAGCCATTAATTTGCTTTTTTGTTCCTTAACACATACACAATCTTGCATCTGTTTTTACTTTGCTGTTTTTTGGACTGTAGCCAATTTCTCTTTGTGCTAAATAGGACAACCCCGCCAGGGTTCAAAGAATACACTCTTGCAGGCTACAAAATGCCATAACAATTTTTCCAAAGGCAGTCAGAGATCAACGTTACCTCGAAGACCACGTTTCAAGAAACCCACAGTTCATATAAGTTTAAATTCTTAGACACAGAAACTATAAGAAGTTCAGATCCTCCTATAGTAAGGGTTGACATACATCCGGAATTTTCCGGACATATCCAGAATACCGAGGTTGGCAGCAGTGTCTGAGTGGAAATCGGCAGAATGTCCATGAAAATTCGGGTGTATGTCAGCAGTGCCATTTTTCATAAAAAATAGTTCAAAAACAGCATTTTTTAAAGTGATTTTGCAAAAAAAAAGCTGAACAACTAGGGGGAGGGAAGCTCTGTCCAGATTGCCAGTGTTTGAAATATGGCAACCCTAATTGTAAGACTACATCAAACCAAATAATTATGACTTTATGCATGGTTTAGTTATTCATTGAACTTATACCTAATCTTCTCTCAACACCCCTGGAAATTCAAAGCAACAATCAAATAACAAAAGTTACAATAAAATCATTTTGTGTCATAACCAGTAAGACTAAAACCTTTTCAAACCTTTCAAGTCAGACTCTTGGAAAGAGATATCCAAGGCTATAGTCTGAGGGCTGGTTGCATTTTAAAGTAAACTGAATTAAATACCATATTCTACAGAAAGTCACAGGTATTTGAAAAGATTTAACAATGGAATAAAAGTCTTGTTACATGTACCTCATGCGATAATGTACTCGGAGTACAGTTTTGTCATCTATTTGGAAGACATGATTCGGGGCATACCACAGCTTTGTGTGTTCGTCAAAGAGTGCAAACAGGTTGTGGCACAATGGAGATATAGCTGTTAAAAGAAAACGATGTAAGTTCATCAGCTTGGGGAAAAGCACAATAAAAATGTATTCGCCCAAGTCCTTAAAAAGAAAGAGGTGATAGGGAACTGAGCAGAGCACAAGAAACCTAGAACTAAAGGGCACGTTGCATGTGAATAGCAGCCAGTTAGCACTGTGTGCCAATCTGTGGGGGGGGGGGGTGTTACACAGTACTAGACACTTGTGAGGACAAAGTTGGATAAAACAAATACAGAAACTTCAGCCCTGTTTGCATGTTAGCAACCATGAGAGAAGTGGGAACTGTTTTAACGTAAGTTGTCAACAGAAGAACAGAGGAGATATTAAACCATCCTTATGAAGGCAGCCCTGTTTAGGGAAGCTTTTAATTTTTAAAAGACTATTGTATTTTAATATTCTGTTGAAAGCCACCCAGAGTGGCTGGAGAAACCCAGCCAGATTGGTGGGGTATAAATTGTTGTTGTTGTTGTTGCTGCTGCTGTTGCTGTTGTTGTTGTTGTTGTTGTTGTTGTTATGCCACTGCAACTACCCTTCTGAAATGTGACAAGATGCATCCCCTCAGAAGGAACTACCATGCTTACAAATATCACTCAATTCAACCAAAATATAGCAAAGTTATTGCCCATTCCATTTTTTGGTTGGGGGGTGGAGTAGGGTATCTAGCACAAAACCCCTTAATTTGGTGGATATTGGTCTGCACAGGAAAAAATCCATCTACTGTACTTCTGTTAAAGAGACTTTAAAAAAATATATCCATAACAGCGAGTGTGGGAGGCATGTTGCTTTGTTCTTCAGTATCAGGATACAGGTCTGCACCCTAAACCAAATCTGACAGCCTCAGAATCGCTTCAGATCAAATGTTGCTCTTTTCCAAAGCAAGGTACAAACCAAATATTGTGACCAGTGCACAACTTGGTAAGATGGAAGACGACACATTAGGGAACAGGACATATTAAGGAGGACTTAGTGGGTCACATTTATACATAGTGTCCACACAAGCAGAGGCAAAACTCAGAATTTGTTAAACTAATAATTATGAATGAAAGGGGGGGGGACTAATACAATATCTAAAGGGATATTTAAAAAAAATAATCAGAAAATTATTATATTTAAACCAGAAAAGGTAGTTGAGAATGGAATAGAATGAGTTTGAGTGTTGGCGACTGGTGGTATTTTCTTTTTGGGACTGTCTGTCGTAGTTTAAACCAATGCTAAGGACTGGAGAGATTGTGTTCATGGTTTGATTGCCTCATATTGTGCTTCATTTTTACTTATTTTGTTTTTTATATGTTGCATTGTATATTTGTAAGTCGCACTGAAAAGTTTTATAAAGCTACTAAGCTTCATAAACATTATGATTATTTTTGCGGCAGCATCCTGGAGGGCCCGGTCTTTCACTGGATAACATAGTGAAGCCAAGAATTCTTGGCCAACTCTATATCCATTAAGGGAAAACAAACTCTAGTTTTCTCAAAAGAATCACCTACAGGGAAAGAGTGTTCCAAAGGCCCACAAACAAGATTAAAAGTGGGGGGGGGGGGGAAACCTATTTGGGAAATTTCGGCAGACACTAGGTTACAGCGGACCAAGCTAACTGCATTGGCATTCAGGTTAAACAGTAGTATAGAAGACAACTAAAACTCACAGCATTTCCGAGCAGCTTCAATGCAAAGGTCTTCTGCTGTATACCTGCCAGACGTATACCTAAGAGAAGGCTTCTCTTGCAAATAGAATGCTACTTCCAGGCCTGGTTCTTGAGCTTCTGTGTTCACTTCATTTTTCCTGGAACTTCTCAGTTTGGCACAGAAAGCCATGGCTTTGCAGTCTTCTCTTACATTAAAAAACTATATACAGGTACATGAAAGGGGAAGAACCAGAGAACAGCACACAGAAGAATTAGATTGTACTTCCATTTCCTTCTCATCTTGCAGCTAAGGTTGTGTAGGCATCTGGGGATAGGCATCAATGTGAGAAAAAACTCCAGAAAGTACTATTAAAAATAAAGACTCTAGTAACTATGGTCAATTTTGGATACACGCTTTTCTTGCAACAGTAAGGTGCTAACAAAGAATCCTATCCAGCTTTTAAGGCACAAACATTTTTGGCTGGGACTGACAATCAATATTACTTTCTTGATTTTCATTGCAATTAACATCAGCTATTCTGTTTCAGTGCACTGTCACAGAAAGTCATCTTATCTGGAACTGCTTTTGCTCTTTCACCTGCTTAGTGAAATGGATGGCTTAATGCCGTTTCCTGTGTGTAGACACTGTACATCTTTCTATGAAGTGTTTTTAAAACTTAAATAGTGCTTTCCTCCAAAGGTGGGTGTCACATACCAGATATCTCACTGCAGCAGCCAGCTATGGGCAATGCAGGGGTGTAGGGTAGCAAGCGGGCTGAAGGCTGTACAGGTGGCTCCAGCTATTGATAGATCCAATACCAGTGTACAGTGGTACCTCGGGTTAAGAACTTAATTTGTTCCAGAGGTCCATTCTTAAACTGAAACTGTTCTTAACCTGAAGCACCACTTTAGCTAATGGGGCCTCCCGCTGCCGCTGTGCCGCCGGAGCACGATTTCTGTTCTCATCCTGAAGCAAAGTTCTTAACCCGAGGTACTATTTCTGGGTTAGCAGAGTCTGTAACCTGAAGCGTCTGTAACCCGAGGTACCACTGCACAGGTCTTGATCAATGGAGAGGGGCCAATTTTAGAATGCTGATGGTGAGCAAGTCAAATGGTAGTTTCTCCTCTGCCCTACACCCTCTCAAGCTCTGATTCTGGTTCTATGTTTGCTAGAACCTAGATGCCCTCTCACATGGCACAAGCCACTACTAACAGGACACACACTCCTAATGATATAAATACCAAGATAGTATTCCAACAGTAAAAGGTGTACACCACAAATCTGACACTGCTGAATTTGGACTCAGCAAGTTCTGGGACTGTCACTCATCACAGAAATTAACAGATCATGCTTCACCTCTGTATCACCAGTGGCTCCCTAGTTCAGAAGGGGTCGCCCATGCGGAAGAGTTGTTGCATCAATCTAACTGGATTCTGGATTCATTTGTGCTCTGCATAGCATTGAGACACACACTATTGTTTCCTGCTTGACTTTGTGATCTCACTTTGTTGAAGAAGAAAAAATCCTTTCTCTTTGTACTCAGGACATACATGCCTATCCACCTAAGTACCACTTTGAGCAACTGACAAAGTGGGCTCTGGCTAACCAATTCTTATACTATAAAAAATTGAATCTTTAAGTTGCCACAATACCACACATGCTATTGACTGGCAGGAAACAAGGACTAAACTGATTTTTTAAGGAAATGGTGTGTGGTTTGGTCTTAACACTATAATTACATTAAAATACATACCGGCATTTATATGGTTGTTTGAACTTCCAAGCCAGCTAAATAGATGTAACTTCAAGATAATCCAGAATTTAGTCAACCCTGAGCAAGAGAACAGAAAATAGTATCAAATCCCCAAATTTTAGGCTACAGGAAAATGCCAAAGATAATTTTCAGTTTACCAGAACAGGGTTTTAGGAATGCTCTAAAAATACGATACTTTAATCATCTAAATGTTCTAAACTAGAGTGGCTATATATTTGAGGTGGGGAGAGAGAGATGTCCATTCTGTATATAATATAGCTAAAATACAGAGCCAAAGCCAACTTTTCAAAAACTCTCATCCATGTCTACTGATGTTTGAAACATCGCATGTTATCATTTTACAACAGCAAGGAATCTTTTTTCCATTGGAGAGCCACATGTCCTGATGGACAACAACATTTAAGAAGTGGTGGGATCAGTAGGTGGAGCAATGGCTACATTTCAATCATAGGCAAAAATATCCGAGAAGGTAAAGCGGGATTGGCAGGGGTGTGGCCTGGGACAAATGGTGTAGCCCAGTGGTTTTCAACCAGTGTGCCGTGGCACCCTGGTGTGCCTTGAATGATAGTCAGGAGTGCCACGAGCAACACTGGCCTCTGTCCCTCTTTCCTTCCTCCTCTGATTCCCTCTCATGTCTCTGCCTCCCAAAGGATTGCACAGCTGTTCGATGCTGCAGCAGCTCTGGCTACAAGCTTCCCAGGCAAATGGTGCCTCTGGGGCTGACCAGGGATGCTTCCCAGGCCGCTGTGGGGCAATGTGAAGAGGCACCTCTCTTTGGGGCAGAAGGGAGAGCTCAGAGACCAGGGCGGCAGCTGCAGCTGCCCGGGGAACTCCCAAAGAGAGGGGAGAGGAGAGGAGGCTGAGGGAACACTCCACAATGGAAGGTGTTTGAAAATGGATGAAAGGCTGCCAGCTCTGCAGGCAAGCACCTGAGCCCCACAAGGGTGCTGCAGAAAGAATGTAGCTGGGTCAAGGGAGCTGTGGACTCAAAAAGGTTAAAAACCTCTGGTGTAGCCTAAGGAGAGTCCTGAGGGATGGAGAGAAAGACCCACCCCTATTTTACAAACACAGAACATGATGTTAACACCCCTTTTAGTACATCCTAGTATTCCACTCCATAGGGTCTCACAGCAAAATTAATTTCTCCTGAAGTCTACAGAATCTAGACACTCATTGGAAATGCCTTGTTTTTTTAATAATAACTTAATAGAGGAACAATACATTTGAAAACTGATTATACCACAACCACTGAAACATTTGTGAGAACTACTATCAAGGAAGAATACAGATTTAAAGATGAAAAATAAAACCTACAGCTTTCCCGAAAACCTCAACTCAAGTCAAAACTATTGCTTTTGAGAACTGCTTTTATGCTACACTTAACCCTTAACTCTAGTCTCCAATTATAGCAACTATTCCAGGAATACAGAAAGTAGTGAGTGCAATTCTTTTGCAATAATCTTCTAGGGGCCAAAACAATCAATGCCCAGCCAATAAGTACTTACTGCAAAGCTGTCCTCATATTCTTGTATTCAGTAGGATTTTTTAATTTTTAATTTTTAAAAAGCAGCTCTTCAGCAACAATCTAGTCAGTGGGACATAGTCATCCACAATATTCACCTTGGTTGCTGAGTACTCCATATCCAGCAAATGATACCATTTATCTAGACACTTAATACAGTTGTATCATGGGAGAAGAAAAGAACAGAAATCCAGACTTATGGTCCACACAAACAGTACCTTGTATGATCTCAAGCATTTCTACTGCTTTGGGAGAATCATGCCAGGGTGCAAAGAGCAGTTTCTTCCACCACCTGCTGCAGGGATTTGTGTAAGGTGGAGGATGGAACCTCACTGCATCCTTTGGCTTGTTGTTGTCTGCTCTCTATGGCAATGGTCACCAAACTGGCCACCCTGCACCCCAGACTGGCCACAGACTGCTTGGATATTACTGAGGGTTTTGGTGGGCTGCTTAAGGATTTTTCTGCTGTTGTAGCAATTGTAATGCACTGTGTCAGGTGCTTTACAATTTTTAATTCTGTGGTCCATGCTGTAGACCAGCGTTTCCCAACCTTTGGTCTCCAGCTGTTTTTGGACTACAATTCCCATCATCCCTGACCACTGGTCTTGCTAGCTAGGGATGATGGGAGTTGTAGTCCAAAAACAGCTGGAGACCAAAGGTTGGGAAACACTGCTATAGACCACAGGGACAAAGCTGACTGCACTTTGGTGTTCTATTAATATATATTTGCTGGCTAAGTATATTTAAAAGCAAGTGACAACTGTAAAGTATTTTGGGTCTGGCTAAATATACCTCGGAAGTCGAACGCCTTGCGAGTCTTGGCTCCCAAACACTGCAAACCCAGAAGTGAATGTTCCAGTTTGTGAATGTCCTATGCTGGTTCCGCGGGTTCCGATTGGCTGCAGGACCTTCCTGCAGCCAATCGGAAGCTGAGCTTTGGTTTCCAAATGTTTTGGAAGTCAAACGGACTTCCGGAATGAATTCTGTTCGACTTCCAAGCGGTTCTCAACCTGTGGGTCCCCAGATGTTGTTGGACTACAACTCCCATCATCCCTGAGCTCTGGCCTTGCTAGCTAGGGGTGATGGGAGTTGTAGTTCAACAACATCTGGGGACCCACAGGTTGAGAAAGGCTGTCTTAAAGCAAGACCAATAACCTTGGATGGTGTGAAAAAGCACGTAATATACTGGATATACTGATGAATAATTATTCCTCTACTTGAAGCAGTAGATGTGTTAGACATTAAGAACTTAATATTATAATGGCAATTGTTTGCCCGTAAGCAGTAGCTTAATTTAGCTACTGAAAATAATATGACATGTAATCCGGAATTTAAAATTACTCTTAAAATATTAATGTTGGAAGGCAGCTTTAGGGCATTAGGTAGTGTTTACAGAAATCTATGGCCAACATGAAAAATTAACAGCCTTATAATACCTATGTACTGCTAATGGAGGTATTTCACTATTGGAAGAAGATTGCAAGGACAGCCACTAAAATCACAATTCTTTTAAGGATATTAATGGAGGAAAACATTAAAGGATTCCACTGTTAACTTCCGTGGACAGGAAGGGAAACCAGTTCCTTCACAACTGAATCTTTATCTTGTTACCCAAATACTTCTTAGTAAATCTGAATAGCTGCAACTCATCTTCCCAACCACTTTTTAAGAAGTGTTCAGATTTGAAGAAGGCAGCAAATAAATAAACCAAACAATTATTTTATTGCACCCTGCTCTTCTAACCAGAGGGCACCAAGAGCAGATAATTTTTATTACAAGACTTTAATGCCACTTTTCAGGAATGGGGTTCTTTCAAAGTAGCTCACAATCAAAACAGAAGCCTGCACATTATCAATACAAGCATTAAAACCACATTTTTTAAAAAAGAAAAACTCATAAACATAAAAAACACTGAAGGCCAGCATAGAACCAATTGGTTGGGTTACAACCTGCCATCAGCTACGCTAACCAGCATAGCTAACAGTGCAAGGACAATGAAAGTTAGACTACAATTCCTGGAAGGCTGGTTACAGGTTCTACATCCCAGACTTAAATAAATCAAGTATTTATGTGCATGAGGCATGTTATTCCTAACATGCAACAATCAAATTCATAAATGCTCAAGGAACTAACCATTTCTACAGCATTCATTTTGGAAAGGGAAAATGAAAACCTTTCTGTCCCTCTGAGGTGAAAGTCTAAACCTTATAGCCCTCCAGAATATTATGTATGCCAAAAACTGTCCTATCATCAGGGCAAGGTGAACATCCCACATAGGCTTGCTTGCTTATTTATTTGTTTGTTTGTTTAAAAAAAATCAGTTTACAAGCGTAAAATTTTAATAATACCAAATAAATACCCACATTGAGATTTCTCTGAATCTCTGGACTTATTTGTCATCATTTTCAACTGCATATAGTTTCATAGTTCATATTTTGTATCTGTCCATAGTAATTGTTACAAGTGTTATTAAAATCCTGCTAATGTTTTCATTTGCTTACAGTGGTCTCCTAAGTAAATTATATATATTTTTCCCGTTCTTTCTTAAAGTTTTTGTCATCTTGGCGAAACTGACCAGAAAGCTCAAGAACAAAGACGACACATAGGCATATTTAAAATACTTCTTCACTGAAATAATAGAATTGTAGAGTTGGAAAGGCCCACGAGGGTCAGTCTTCTCAAACTCCCTGTAATGCAGGAACCTTTTGCCCAACGTGAAGCTAGAACCCACAGCCCTGAGATTCAAAGTCTCATGCTCTACAAACCGAGATATCCCATATTCCAGGGCAGTATGTAAGAATGTGCATTAAATTAATTCACAAAATAAATGAATCAATATACCATTTATATCCATTTCACAATTAAGGTTGTGCTACTAACAAGGCCCTATACAATTCAGGACCAGGTTATCAAGAGACCACTTCATCCCTTATATACCCAGTAGTTTCTCCTTCAAGTTCAAAAAAGACAGAAGCCTACTCCACAGTAACTCAGAGCAGGACTATCAGTGTAGTTGCCCCTGTTGGATAAAACCACATCCCTGCTGAGATATGACAGGCACTCACTATCTGTACTTTCCAGAAACTCTTGAAGATAGTTCTCATCCTGAAGCAAAGTTCTTAACCCGAGGTACTATTTCTGGGTTAGCAGAGTCTGTAACCTGAAGCGTATGTAACCCGAGGTACCACTGTATTTTCATTTGGCCAGGTTTTTCAACTGGATGCAAAGGTTTAGAAACAATACAAAGCAAACATCTACCTTCCATAGTTTCTGTACTCTTTTAAAAACCATTTAAGCTGTTTATACGGTATGCTTGTAAACCACCCAGACACATTTGCAAAAGGAGATTAATAAATAGTGTAACCATCATGCCAATTAAGATCAGGTATAAAGGTGCATCTATAATTTATACACATTCTGAAGATATGTTCTTTGTATTTAATAAATTTCTTCTCATAGTGTTTAATCTCTGATCAGAAGGTATGCAACTGGATACTGCTGTATAACCCAACTAAATTAAGATGGGGGCAAAATATATTTTGCACAAGGGCCGACAAGGAAGTATGGCCACCACTGGATCCTTTTAAATTACATCCGAAAACTATTCCCATGCACTAATCATCTGGCTAAGTTTTGGGTCTGGTAAGCCCCAGGAGCCTATCTGATCGAATGCTGGCTTTTCCCTTGTCAATCATAGTCTTCCTTTCCACTAGTCATAGCACAGTAGTACAGGTCAGCAACAAGTGAAATATGAAGTGGCTCTATGGTTGGCAGCACAGACTGACAGCACAACCAGCAGCTCATTTTATGATCAGATGAGGTACCTAGCACAATATACACCAATTATAAAATACAATCAGAGCATTTGAAAAGAAGAACAGCTTTATCTAGATTGCCTTCAGTACTTACCATATTTTTTCGTCTATAAGATGCCCCCATGTATACGACACCCCCTATTTTGGGGGACTACAATTTAAGAAAATGGGGGGAGATGTATCCGTGTATAAGACACCCCCAAATTTTTGACATTTTTTAAAAGGAAAAAAAAACCTAGTCTTATACACGGAAAAATACGGTATTCAGTCGTAGTACAAAAGAGTTCAAAAATGTTCTGTGCTTATTTTAAAAAAACCCCAACAACAACACTTTACTGATCAGCTATTGCTATAGAATCACATTTACAGTTTAGTTTTCACACAAAGGTATGCATTTGACCAACTTTATTTTTATGGGGGATAAATATTAGATTGCACTACAGACCATAAGCCTTAAAGAACTACGACTATAATAGTTTTATTGTTAAAATAACCATGATTTAAATCAGTGACAGAGAACCTGTGATCTTCCAGATGTTGCTGAACACCAGATCCCATCAGCCCCAGCCAGCATGGTCAGGAATTGTGGGACTTGCAGTCCAACAACTTCCACAGAGCCACAGGTTTCCTACCCCTGATTTCCTGTTTCCAGGAAGTATGGGAAAAGGAAAGCAGCCCTTCATAGTACATGGAGTCTTTTTGGAGTGACACATAAGGAGACACATGAGTCAGAACTACTCTCAGCAGATCTGTTCTAACCTTAAGATGAGTCTAGTCAAATATCTGTACCTCTAGGATCCTTATCTATTGGCCAGGCATTTCTTCTGACTAGGGAGGAGAATCCTTCCTCTGCTCCACACACATGGTTTATAGCAAGGTATGGGGCAAATCAATAAAATGGGGGCCTGAAAGGTGTCAAGATGCAACAGCCAACTAATTCTGTACTGCCTAAGAAGGAAAAGAAGACCTTCTCGGGGCATCAAGTGAAAAATTCATTCTCTCTCTCTCATCAGATATATTTTAGGGATGTAGCTAACCCTGTTCCCTCACCCACATGCAGATGTTAGAGAACTGTTTATTTTGTTTTAAGTTTTGCTTCTCCTCATCCTAACCACTACTGTTCACCAGTTGGCTTCTACTTCCCCTTTGAATGATGGGGTTTGATTTTATTTTTCTGAAGAAATGCTGAATTTGCTAAAATACATGTAGGGGGTGAAGCTGATTATATTTAATGTAACATGACCCACTCCCCCCAAAGGGTGCATGTATGAGAGCTTTGAGAGAGAATTATATATAGTTATGGTCCAAGATCATGAAGGAGTTCATTATTTCTAGAGGAAATTGCATCCCCCTCTCCACACATAAATATTATCAAAATGTTTAGGTGAAGAGATACGATGGCATGCACACATACACACACAGTCACAAACACATGTGCAATAATGAAGAACAAGCGTAAAGTCTGCCTTAATACAGGTGCCTATTTTAAAACAGTATTTTACAGAAAATCATAATCATATTTGCTCAAAAGGTCTTGTTTAGCCACACACTAATGCACTTTACGTAATTCCAATTCAGTTGGTGCAGCTCTGGGTACAAGTACAGTGGTACCTCGGGTTAAGTACTTAATTCATTCCGGAGGTCTGTTCTTAATCTGAAACTGTTCTTAACCTGAAGCACCACTTTAGCTAATGGGGCCTCCTCCTGCTGCCACGACGCTGGAGCACAATTTCTGTTCTCATCTTGAAGCAAAGTTCTTAACCCGAGGTACTATTTCTGGGTTAGCGGAGTCTGTAACCTGAAGCATATGTAACCTGAAGCGTATGTAACCCAAGGTACCACTGTACAGTCTTCTCTTCCCTTCTCACCCCCCACCCTGCCCTATAACATGATGAGATCTAGAGAAAGACCTACTGGCAGAAGCATTTGGGGTACATGTATGCCTTGCATTTCTCTACTTGTCTCACCACTAAAAAAGTTACTTAAAGTACCCATGAAGCACCTTATTTTTTGCTGATAAAGGACAAGTAGAAATATATCCATAGTATAAGGTAAGGGTAAAGGGACCCCTGACCATTAGGTCCAGTTGTGGATGACTCTGGGGTTGAGGCGCTCATCTCGCTTTATTGGCCAAGGGAGCCGGCGTACAAATTCTGGGTCACGTGGCAAGCATGACTAAGCCACTTCTGGTGAACCAGAGCAGAGCACGGAAATGCCGTTTACCTTCCCACCAGAGCGGTACCTATTTATCTACTTGGACTTTGATGTGCTTTCGAACTGCCAGGTTGGCAGGAGCGGGGACTGAGCAACGGGAGCTCACCCCGTCATGGGGATTCGAACTGCTGACCTTCTGATCAGCAAGCCCTAGGCTCTGTGGTTTAACCCACAGTGCCACCCGCGTCCCATGGTATAAGGTACTTGCTTACTAATGGGGGTTTTTATATCAGAACCCCCAACACAAATCAGTGTATTACATATGAAGCAAAAGAAGACGACATGCACAGTCCTGAGAAGGCTGAACTGCTGTATAAAAATACACAGAAGATAAGCTAACGCAGAATTGTTTATCTGGGCAATATATGTAACATAAACATTCAAAGAAAATTCCTAAGCAGTTTCATCTTTTTCATGAGACCCTATTCTAGTCTATCACTGCACAATTACTCATTATAATAGGCTCCTCTGGTCCCTTCAAATATTCAAGATAAGACACTTTCACACACGCAAATCCACTTAGCACCAGAGATCTACCATGGCTCCTGCATTGCTATAACACCTGCAACAGCTTCAGCTAAAAAGGTGTGGTTTCCTGTACACTTTAAAAAAAAAAAAGAAAAGAAAGAAATGCATTACTTTTCTCCATATGTGGGCAAAGTGAATACGCTGATGCCCACACTGCAATTCATATATTTTAAAATCAAGAGTCGTTTTTTTAAAAACTGCTTACACATGCTTCAACAATTAGATAATTCACAAGAAATGTGTTTTTGCCAGCAATCTACAACACAAAAAACAAAAAAGTATTTTGACATCAAATTCCAAGTAAACAAGCAGAGGAATGAATGGAGCTTAATGAGACTTACAGGTAAGCAAGTATAGGACTGTCTGCAGTCATAGTTACCAACAACTCCTGTAGCTAACATGCAACTCTTTAATTTTAAAGGGAAATCGACTGATGCTCTTACCCCATTGATCTTATTGCCTATGAAGAGAAGGGCTTCAGGCAAGTTACATTTAGATTCTTCATTCATCCCACCTTGAAGACTTATGGGTACATAATAATATTTTAAATGTAATCATAATAAACCCAAAGCATAATACAGTTCATTTTAAACCCCTGATCTCTGCACCTGACAAGCCAAGCAGCCTGCTTAAAAGACTGCAGTCCCATAATATGTGTCTGTCTCTCTCATCAGGAAGAAATACCACTACCCAGTGGGACTTACAAACACAATTGCATGAATGCTTGCTCAGTAGTATCCTAAATGCCCGGTGACATACGTGAATATAAAATAGGTGGAAATGCACAGTCCATTTCAGGTATTTTTAAGATGATCAAATAGTGAGCTCATTAGTATGAGGGACAGGGAGAGATGATTTCAGATTCTGTTTTCCATTGCACAAAGTGGTACTACCTAACTTTATTATGGTAATTTCATCCATAATGTTGCTTTATATTGCCATAGAAGAGGCACATCCATATTTCTTCACTTTGTCAAAACTATAAACTGTAACATTGTAACAACTGGCTTTATCACCCTAAAGAGCCTAACTGTGCTTTGGTCACATTTTAGCCAGTATCAGTGCTGATTAACAGCAACACATTTTTCACCTGGTGCAAATAAGTTTCACCTGGTGCAAGTTCATCAAGCTCATTCTGTACTCATATTGCTGCTTTACCACTCCTAAAATCTGAAGACTAAGATGTATACATAAAACACAGTAGATTGAGCAGTTCAAAATAGGCTTTTTAAAAGTACACTTAGCAAAACAACTGCTACTATTTTTCTCTATGACACAGAACTGTTCTTTCACACGAAGTCAATGTCCTTATGCAACATTGCTAATTGTGCCTGTGTCGGTTCCTCTTTCCTCCCCTTCTCACACCATTTGTCCTAGAAGGGCCGCTTCATTTCTCTGGCCCTCCCCCAAGCAAAAGACAAAACAGTAAACAGGGAACTTCCTGATGCTACAGCTTTCTTCAGAAGCCGTGCCATGATTCAAGATTAGGGCTATTCGTGCCCTTCTTCGAATGCTGTAGCTCAACGTACAAAACCCAGCGATCGGCAACAGCTGCAAGTTCTTTTCTGGTTTTAAAGAAACCATATAGTAGCTTGTGTGTGGACGGGGTCATCTGGTTATCGAGAACTGAGCAAGCAAACACAAACACACACACACACACACACACACACACACACCCTCACTATTAACACCAAGCTGTCTCAAGAACACAGACCACCTCTGGTGCGATTATAAACAGGATGTCAGCCATCTCCACTTCTGGTTGTTTGTCACCAAAGCGCAACGACGACTTGTACACGCGAGCTGGCTATGTATGCAGAAGGGAAGGAAGCGGGTTTGCTTCTCCTCTCTCTCTTCTCTTTTTCTGCAAACCTCTGGTCTCGTACACATCCCCAGCAACAAGTCCACCCGTCAGCCTGCCTCCATCTCTTTTATTTGCGGGTGGGCAACAGTCGAATTTATTGGCTTCTGCGGGACCCCCCCCCCGAAGCCACCACCAACCCCCTACCGAGCTTGGTGCCGCCTACTCTGGCCGGCAGCAGCAGCAGCAGTTCTCGAGGGTTTCAATTTCCCCAGTCCTGCCCGTAGGGCGCCGGGGATCGAAAGCACCGTCCAAAGCAGCAGCCCTTCCAGGGAGCTCCAGCCATTGCCCCACTCCCCGGAGGGAGGGAGGCTGGCGGGTTTCCCCTTCCCAAGGCTGTCCCGCCTCTTGCGCTGAGTCCCCACCCTTGGAAAAGCACCGCGGGGGCGGGGGGAGAGCTTTGTGGGCATGAGACCCCCGCAAAACGGGCAAGAGCGACCCCCAAGCTGGGCGGGCCAGGCTTCTAAGACGGCAAAAGAAGAGTCACCCCCGGGGGGGGGGACGCCATTCACCCCGCAGCGCCCCGGGGTAGGAGGAAAAGAGGGCTCCTTTCTCGCCCTGCGCCCCTCGACGTACTCACCGCTTCCATGGGCGCCTCCTTGGGCGAAAGGGGTTCCGCGCTACTGCTGCCCGACCTCACTCTCTGCCCCACATACTTTCCTCTCCAGCCAGAGCAAGGAGGGTGGGGGAGAAACGCGGGGCTTTCCAGGCTCCGACCCCAAGGGGAGTCGATGTCCGCTCCCGCCCACGCAGGATGGCGACGGACCCACTGAACCCCTCCGCTCCTCTCGCCGACGGCTGAGTGAGGAAGCCAGCTCCGCCGAGCCAGTGCGCAAGCGCCGGGGGGTTGCCCAGCGCAGGCGCACTGAAGTTTCCTCAGCCTTCGCTACCTTTTCGGTCTGTCCAGCCCCTTGTGTGTGGGGGGGGGGGTTAAGTGACGTATTGTTCTGCAAGGGGAGGCTGTTGCTGGAGTCCCTTTCTCGTGTTGCCACCCTCAGAACCTCTCCAGGAAGAGGCACACGAAGAAGGGCCCAGAAGATGATCTCAGGGCTCAGGGTCCGGGTAGGTTCATAATGAAAGAGGCGGTCCTTGAAGTATTGCCGTCCTAAGGCTTCACAGGTCAACATGAGCACTTTGAATTGGGCCCAGAAACTAATTGGTAGCCAGTGCAGTCGGACCAGGATCAGTGTAATATGCTCAAAGTGTTCTGCTCTGGTGAACAACCTAGCTGCTGAATTCTGCACCAGCTGATGTTTCCGAACTGCCTTCAGAGGCAGCCCACTGCGGCAATCTAACCTTGAGCTTACTAGAGCATAGACAACAGTAGTTAGGCTATCCGTGTCCAGATAGGGGTGTAGCTGAGCCACTGAGGCCATCTGAACCTTGAGCAGAGGATTAAGGAGTACCCCCAAGCTATGAGCCTGCTCCTTCAGAGGAAGTACAACCCCATCAACAGCAGGCGATCTCCCACCCATCCAGTCTAGTCTAGGGAACCACCCACCAACAGTGCCTCCATCTCATCTGGATTGAGTTTCAGTTTGTTGGCTCTCATCCAGTCCATTACCAAGGCAAAACACTGGTCCAGCACTTCCATTGCCTCACCTGCAGATGTAAAGGAGAAACAGAGCTGAGTGTCATCAGCTGATGTACTCCAAACCTCTGGATGACAACCTCACCCAGTGGTTTTGTGTAGATGTTAAACAACATACAGGATAGGACTGAACCCTGCAGAACCCCACATTGAAGGTTCCACGGGGCTGAAAAGCATTCCCCAAGCAACAGCCTCTGGGAACAACCACAACCACCCAAGCAGGACTGGAACCACTGCAAAGTGGTGCCACCCACCCCTAGTTCGGACAGTCACTCCAGAAGGATACCATGGCTGATGGTATTGAAAGCTGTTGATAGGTCGAGAAGAATTAACAGTGACATGTCTCCCTTGTCTCTCTTGACAGAGGTCATCTTACAGGGCGACCAAAGCAATTTCTGTGCCAAAACCAGCCTAAACCCCAATTGAAATTGATCCAGAAAATCAGTTTCTTCCCATAGCACCTGGATCTGGTCTACAATCTGCACCTAGATGGAGGGCAGAGTGGTAGCTGGGGGGGGGGGTGCACTGGGTGCCACACTACAGGGGGTGGCCTTTACTGCACCAGAGCCATGCATCTTTCCTGGGAGTGATGGGGTGGCTCAGGCGCCTGCAGGTGCCATGCTGCCCGAAACAGCAGTGTGAGCAAGCCTCCCCCTCAGCCACTCTGCAGTTGAGGGAGATGCGGTGGGCGGACTCTGCACTGCTTGAAAAAGCAACGGTGCCTGCACCACCCTGAGTGCCCAAGCAGCTAGCTATGCTGCTGATGGAGGGATTGCAGAGCATTCACATCCTATGAAGGTCTGGCTTCCACCAAAGGAGCAGCATTGGATTCAAAGGACAGCAAAAAAGGGGGGCATCTCCTGTGCCTCTTTGTTCAAGCCTGTCATTCTGCTCCTAGGACCTCCCCCTAACCTACCTCCTTCAAAGTTGAAAACCTAAACCTCTGCCCACTAACACCCAGCAGAGCAGGATCCCCATTCCCCCTTGGCTGAGAGTCATACCCTAACAGCTCTTCTGCCTTTATTACTAACAGCTTGCACATTTTAAATAGTGAGCATGTTTGTGCAATTGTTACACAACACCACTTTCTTAAACAGATGGATTAAAGAGGAGGCATTTGTAAAGATTCTTATCAGTGTATATCTTGAGAAATTATCTAATGATGCCAGACCCAGTGTAGTTAATAGAATTTTTCTATAATCAGCCATTGTTTGAGTGACAAAAAAACTAGAAAGCTGATCTAGAATAAACAACCCTAGAGGTTAACTGACTCAGAATGAACTTCTAGTGATTTTCTCATCCTATAAACGGAGGCTGTGTATATATTACCATTTACTCCAGCTCCAGTGGTGTTTGAAGCCAAGTACACATAGCATTAGCCACAATCCACATGCATCCAGTGTGTGCAGTAATGTAAAAATGTGACCTGAAATACAGGTGGGGGGAACATCTTCGCTGATGGAGACCCTTCAACAAATATGAAGGATAAGAGAGTTTAAGCAGCAAAATAACTGGCTAACAGCATGTTCCTAACCATTTCTACTCAGAAGTCAGTCCTACTGACTTCAATGGGGCTCACTCCAAGTTAAGTGGGGTTAGGATTGCTTAAAGCTGAAAGTTCCCAAAGAGATTAGATAAAACAATCTGAAGTTATAATGAGATAAAAGATAGTATGTACAAATATGCATTCCTCTATCACTGCCTGCAGAAGGCACTCAAAAGCAAAATGGAAAATGAAGATTAGCATTCCCAGGTAGGACGTTCAAGCATCAATGAATACTATAGGAAATTTATGGAATAATACATACCATGGCACCCTTTCTGAAGTGATAAATCTTATACTGGACACCCTGAACTAAACCCAGTTTAGCTGGCACATATGCAACCAAATGTGTAACCGAATGGCAGAAGAGCATGGATTGCACAAATCAGTCAATGTTTTTGTGTATTTACAGTATATATTATTGCTATTCATGTTCTGCTTTTCTGTCCCGCAGTGGGTCTCAAGAGATAATGAGTTGGTCAGCTTGGGGAAATAAGCCACAGACAAAGGGGGAGTTAAGGATTGACTCAATCTTGCCATAAAACATTATGGCACCAGAGTTGATGAGAACTAAAAACTGCCAGCTCCCATCTCTATGTCAAACAACAACAAGCCAACTGCATGGATCCAGAGCAGGGGGCATTTTGCATTTGAGCTGCAAGGTTGAATTTGGTCCCTGGTTCCCAGCTCATCATCAAACAGCAGGGAAAACTCTTTTTCAGGTGTTGTCTAACATCTTCACTGTAAAGTAAGAACACATAGAGAGAGAGATGTTTGGATAGGGTAGATCTTCTTCTAGACAAGGGAAGGGCAAAACTGAGCAGCAGGGGAATTGTTTAGCAGTGTTCTGTAAGATTTCCTCCTTTTCCTGCAAATGGCACCTACTGCCACTGGCAGAAACTCAACAGATGCAAAAGGGGTGTGTGAGTTTGTGTAGTGTAAGAGCATTTTACCAAGCAGAAAAGGAAGACAGCAATGCTTGTGGTATAAGGTGTGCAGAATGCGGTACTAGGATTTAGAAGTATACACATCCACCCTGCTCTCCCACCTCAGGCTTTGGGCCAAGCTTAGGAATCCTACAGTTCTGTCGAAATCGGCCTCCCAGATTCTGGTGCCCTTCGGACATTTAATCGGCCCCAACTCAAATTGTTCCAGGCCACCTGCCACGCTGGCTGGTACTAATGGGAGCTGAAGTCCAACATCATCTGAAGGGCGCCAGCTTAACGAAGGCCGCTCTGCGGAGATGCTAAACCCGAGTAATCCACATCTTTTCTAGGACAGCGTAGCAAAGCAAACGGGAGTCTGTTCCAGTCTCCTCTCTCCCTCGTTTCCACCTAAGTTCCATAGACTTCGCCTCAGCTGCATGACACGTGCAGAAACGCACGTCCTTTTCGTTTTGTTTTCTCGCCTCTGCGTTTCGGCTTGGCCCGCTCTCTCCAGCGCGGTTGCACCGCTTGCAGGCGAGTGGTCCGTCTGTTCTCCCGCCAGGGCGTTGCAGAGCCGGCCTGGGCCCTTGCTGATGCGAAAGGCCGATGCGCCCTAGGACCCGGCAGCTGCATGGAGTCAGAAGAGGAAGAGGCCGGGCGGAGCCTTGCAGCCCTCCGTGCTGCGTGTACGCCGAGACGTCACTGCTGGAAAGTGGAAGGTGGGCGGAGGAGGCGGGGAGAGAGGGCTTTACCGAAAGTGGACTGCGCTTGGCGGGGTTTGGATGTGATATCCTGGAATTCCCATCAAGTATTGATTTGGTTGTGAGATGAATAGATCAGGTTTCATGCGTGCCACTAACTTTGTCGTGTCTCCCCGCTTGCCTCGAGTCCTTTGCTGGTTTTCAGAGGCTGGAGTGGGGATCAATCCTGCGCTTGCTAACCTTTCGCGAGGACCTGAGCCCTGCCGTCTTCTCGCCGCCGGAGGGGAGGGGTGTGCGCGCGCGGTGCGGGAACGAGCATTACTCACGGCTCTTCCTGGAAAGTCAAGGTTGGAGCAGTAACGATGGCCGAAAAGAGCTACAATAAATCGCACCATTGCAGATGGAAATCGTTTTCAGAAAGCTGCGTGCTGCTCATGCAAGCAAAGTTGCTGCGGTTATTGTAGAGTCGACAACAACGACAACAACACCTTCATTAAAATGCCAGCCTTTACTACTTTTTTAAAAAAACATTTATTCCGCATTTGCTCTTACCACGGAAAATCCACACATCATTCATAGCACATTCAGAGCTCATCATCCGTCTCTCCCCTCCCCCCACGGAACTGTAGTTAACCTTCCACACAGAGCTAAACGCTCAGCAGTCTTAAAAACAACAACAACAAACAGTTCCCAGGATTCTCTGGAGGGAGGGAATGTGCTTTAAGGGTAGGGTGTATGCCAAGTATTTATTTATTTCATAACATTCACAAAGGGCTTGATTTTAGAAAACAAAGCAGTTTACAAAAGTAAAAAATAACACACATCTGCCGCCACTGCTAGTGTGGAAGCTCACTAGTGTAGGTTTTCGGGTGGGACGTGGGACTATGGGTATCCAGTTTGTGATGTTCCAGTGGGTGTCCTCTAACAGCACACCATTACTTCAATTTGCTCCTCGCTTCAGCTCTGCCTAGCTATTTTGTTTCCTGTGGCCCTTTCTAACTAAGCTGTCCCTCAAGCATATTTGCTTATTTTTTACTGATTGCCTCTTGCTGAAGTCACATTTGAATTTCAACAACCCAGTTATAGAGTTCATGTGGGGGGGTTACCGCAGAGGCTGTGATCACGGTACATGCACTGAGATATTTTCTTGCACAAGAATGCAATATACTGTACTTTTTATTTCTTTTTATCTAATGGAAATGGATATTGCTCATCCCTGCAGAAAAAGCCATGGAGCCAAGCAACAATTTCCCCGTGCTAATTTCTGGTAGCAACCATGCAGGTAGGAGCAGAACCACCTCCCGCTTCCCCCAGTCACTGTAGAAGAACACCATGGTCAATAGTGCCCAAAGCCATTGAGAGGTCAAAAGAAACCAAGGTGGTTTCATTTCCACCATCTGTCTCCCAAGAGAGGTCATCAATCAGGTTGACCAAGGCTGTTGTGGTGCCAAAACTGAGTCTGAAACAAAGCTGGAACAGGTCAACACAAGCCTAATACCTTATACATTATGTTCCAAGTGCCATCGATAGCCAGCTTTCTCCCTTTGAGATTACAGTGGGGATCATATAAGACTCCAAAGGTTCTGCACCTGCATAGAACTGGGAATTACCTATGATCAGTGTATAACTGATGTCTTTTGGGATTACCCCCCCCCCCCATTATTCAAGCCTTTCCTGTTACGTTTCCCTCTGTAATAATGAAGCCAGACATAAGTTTTGTTTTGACATAGGATGCATTCCGATGTGGGGGTTATCGCATTAGTTTTTCTGATTACAATGTTGGTGCTTCTGCCCTGATTTCCAGTGTTCCTTTTACACTGCTTTACCTGCTGTGTTGTGGAATTGTGGCTTTTTTAAATTGATGTACTCCCATGTCATGCTAAGTTCCATCTACATCACTGGCTGGCGTGTGACACAGCAGAGGATGTCACTGGACATGTCACCAACCACTACACACCCTTTATGCGCATGTGTGCTTCTGTTCCCCCATGAGTTGCCTATGGAAATGGTGGGAAAGCACAGTATGCCAGGATACCACCCTAAATTTTGTACCACAATTTTTCTAGGTTAATGGGGCTGAAAATTAGAAGCAATTAACATAGAGATGAGTGCTAAACTTCTGCTTGATTCTGCTAGATTTCCAGAAGCAGCTCAAGTGTACTTTCAGTTTGATGCAAATGTGTATTTTCCAGTATATAGTAATTAAAGCTGGGAATACCATAGCATTAGCTAAAGTGAACCCTGAAGGTATGAAAAAGTGCCAAACCTGATATTGCCTCCTGACAAAATCAGGTGTGGAAAGGTTGCCTAGTAAGCAACAATGGGGAGAAAGTTTTATAAGCTCTTGCTTAAGATATACTTACTACGATGATGTCTGAAGGTGAGTAGCATAGCCTCAGAGAGAAAGCATGGTATAAACAGTAGTATCTGGAAATTGAGGCAAGAAGCAACAAAGAGTCTTAAGCACCTTATAGGATAAAAAAATTACACTGGCATAGCTTCTGTGGACTGCAGTCCATTCATCAGGTGCTCTGGATAGCACCCACAAGACTTTCTGCCATAAAAAAATGGTTAGTCTTTAAGGCGCCATAAGATTATTTTTACTGCAATAGGGCAACATAGCTCAAATGCTACCCATATGGAAACTGGAGCTAGGATGTTCCTTTGGCATAAGGTCCCCTTTGCTACAGAGGGAAATGATTTCCTGCTTCTCATCAGTAAACTTGATTCTTGGTCTTTAATTCCAAGGTGGAAACAGATGATTGTTTGCTTTTCCTAGAGAGCTGAAGGCTGTTTTAAAAAGATTGATGCTTGTCAATTGTACATACCTCATTTGCATTGCTAGCAAACCGGCTTTGCAGGGTTTGGTATTGTTGCAAAACCTGACTGAACCTAGTTGGCAATGTGTGTAGGAGGGGATCAATGTTTCGTTATAAGTTTGGTGCGTGTATTTGTCAGACTAGGTGCCAGACCCCTCTAATCCCTGGATCAAGCAAGTGTTGAAATCTAATCAAGACAGGCTAGCTTCCTGAACCCCTGGATCCACCAAGTGTTAAAATTAATAGCCAGGCTAGCCTCCGGGTGGTATAAGGAGGTCTAAGGAGAACAAAGGAAAGGGCTCTGTGGAAGACAGCAAATGAGCAGGGCCCATCCTTCAAACTGCACATAGTAAGAAGGGCAAAAACTAGAGTTGGGAGTTAAGAGTTTGTATGACCTAGAAGTAAAGCAGCAAGTTTGTATGACCTAGAAGTAAAGCAGCAAGCTAGAGAAAAAAATCAGAGCAACATTTGAATCCAAGGCTATGGCTATGGGAGAAACAGTACTCTTTGGGGTGTTGATGCTGTGAACCCCTCCATCATAGGCTCAGGTTGTATATATGTGTAAATAAACCATATATCCTAAAGACAGCACAGTCTCCTCTGTATGTCATCCTCAAACACCTGTCAAAGCCCACACCTAAAATGGCCAGGGCCCCCGATGCCATTGCTGCTGCTCTTGCCATTTCTTACTGGCTCTCCGCTTGTGACCAAAGCAAAGAGAAAAAGAAAGAGTGTCATGCCATCAAGCTATGGGATGGTAACTGCTGCCTCTTACTCCCTTATCTGGCCTTTCCTCTCTGAGAAATGGTGGGGATTGGGCTCAGCATGAGCAAGCAAATGATTGTAGGAAGAGAGTGGCTAAAAGACATCCACTTCCAAAACAAGAACAACACATAGCTTCCTTCTGTATTCTTGCATTATTTCAAAGCTCCAAGTCATGTGGAAATGAAACTGAAAAAGGCAATCTAACATACTGCACAGTGAACTCTGTACCCCTTTTGATATTTCGCCTTATGCACTCCACATACCAAAAAAACCTCAGACCCGATGGTTGTGGTGGATATGTGTAGAATGGGCATACAAGAAACTCCCTTCCAAATGGAGTGGGACTTGTTTCTTGGGATGGGTATTACCACCAATGTGGATTATGCCCACTAGTTCAGCCAAGCGTACACGAAGAAACACTGATATTTCTCATATAGCAGGAGGAAGTACCCAAAGTTGGAGCGATACTGATGATTGGCCACCAGAGCGCATTATAGCCTATTATGAACCTGCCTCCTGGAATCCTGGTGAGCTCATACAAGGGGCACGGGATCGAATTTATAATCTAAACAGAATAATTCGATTGCAAGCAGTAGTGGAACTTGTAACCAATGCAACGGCCCAGAGTTTGAGACTTATTGCACAACAGTTGGATGAAAGTAGAGCCGCCATTTTGCAGCTGAAAATGGGAATGGACTATGTACTTGCCAGGCAGGGAGGCCTATGTGGAGTCTTGAACTTGACAGGGAATGCCTGTTGCTTTAACATTTCTGATAATGGTGAGGCAATCCGTGTGTTGGCTACAAAGATGGAGAATATAGCACATGTCCCAATACAAGCATAGGAAGGATGGGATATGGGATGGCTCACCAATTGGTTACCTAATGTCGCAGGACTCAAAGGGATACTATTGTCTTGCTTGTTTTTCTTGACAGTAGTAGTAATGGTTTTATGTATGGTGCCATGTATCATTTCATGTTTTAGAAGTACAATTAGCAAGATGATTTCAAATGAAACTTTACCTCATATCATGGCCCTATATAGAGCTATGATGAAGTTCAAGCTATCAAGGACACTTGGGATGAAGGTCCTTGAGCTTGAAAGGGGGGAATGAGGCATCTAATCATAGCCTGCATTTTTATTAAGGCTTGATCAGGCCCTGCATTTTAAAATGAGCTTAAAGATTTCCAAATGTTAAATGCCAGGCAGAAGACCAGCTGCCTAAGAACCTTGGCAAGATGTTTATCCTCCTGGACAAGGGGCCCCCCTGATTTATAGCAGAAAACAATTCTCAAAGTCGTAAAAAGGGAATTACAGGCTGACAGCCAAGGTTACACTGACCCTACATATTACAGAGGATAAAAAAAGAGATAAACATAATTAAGAGTTGATAAATAGTAAAATAAAACCATGTGCCTCCCATTAAACTTGAGCCATATTTTCCTAAGGTTAAAAGGCCAAGAACAAATAGACTGGCTTGGCTGAAGAAGGGGAGTGTAAAGAGAAGAAGAGGTTTTCTTTCTATTTTATTTTGAGGCTGTAAAATGTTCCTTCCTTTTTTACTTTGAGAAGGTTTATTCTTCTAAAAGGCTATCTATGATAATGTATGAAATATATTAGCTTAAATGTAATTATGCAAAGGATTTAGAAACCAAGAAATGTTAAATCCTTATGCTAGATTCTTATTTCATATAGTTGGAAGAGACCACAGGGGCCATCAGCCCAGCCCCCCTGCCAAGCAGGAAACATCATTAGAGCACACATATGGTTGTCAGGCCTTTGTTTAAAGACCTCCAAAAGAAGGAGATCTTTCAATGATGATGTGAACTCAAGATCCTTGACATCTGTTTAAGATAAAAATTTAAAACTATTAAACCATCTGTTTTGGAGGGCAATAGGGCAAGGAGGGCAAGAGGTGAGCTGGTAATTAAGGTTCCTTGTTGAGACAAATGTAAGATATATGACTACTTATTTGTCATTTATAGATAGAAGAATATATAGCTTTTTGTTTCCCATAAAAGGCAAAAAGGAAATGGGTGTATCTTTTGTGATTGGTTCTAGCAAACAGCCAATAGGAATTTCAACCAGGCTGATTGGACAGAGGCAGCCACAGGAGGAGCAAGGGGGCTGGATTAAGGAAATATAAGTGCTGGCCATAACGGCAGGAGGCCAGGCCAGAGCTTGGTAACCATATACCACTGTGCCTCATATTTATTTGTCCGACAAATAAATTATTATTTTAATTTCTCTATTGCTGCGTTGAATATTTCATTCCAGCTAAGCGTTAACCACAAGCAGGGTGCTACATTACCACCAGGGTTGAATTGAGTTTGATTTTTCTTTTCTTTTCAACTAGATCATTTTGATATATTTCAAAAAGGAACAACAGAACACAGGGGAATGTTATTGTTGTTGTTGTTTAGAACATAAGCTATGCCCTGACTTTGAACTTCAAAACTGGTCCCTGGCAAGAAGTTAGTTTGCTGAGTGGGCAGATTACAGTACTGCAGAAACCTATAATTTGGTATGTTGGAGGTTTAAATTATTTGTATTTGGGGGAAATTTTGTAACCATGGGAAAGCCCTGGCTTTGCATCCAAAATATCCCACATTTAATCCCTGCCATCTCCAGTTTGGACTGGAGAAGGCTCTTGCTCAAAACCTGCAAAGAACTACAGCCAGCCAGGGCACACAGTACTGAAAACCAGTGCTCTGACTCAGTAGAAGGCAGCTGCATTTGTTCCTTCGTCTCACCTGGCTTTCTCTCCCAAAAAACCAAGAAATTCTACTTTTCATATTGACTGTTCCTTTAAAAAGTCACATGAGACAGTTAAAAAAAAAAAAGATGATACCTAGCTGTATCAGCTTTTAATCTGTTTCTAGTTGCATACTATATCTGGCCAGGGAAAACAGGGCAGTTTGCGTGTCTTTATTTACCTGGTAAATGAATAATTGCTCTTTTCACCTTTTGGATGAGTCTGCAAATATAGGTATACATATCTATACAACTGCACAGAAGACAACTCTGCACGAGCATGTAATTGTTGTTTCCTAAGGGCAACACACTTGAGTTTATGCTATTATTATCATCATCATCATCATCATCATCATCATCATCACCTTCCTCCACTGTCAAAGACAGTTAACTTCTGAATACCAGTTTATGGGAATCACAGGTCATGAGAGTGGTGCTGCACTGAAGTCCAGCTTGCAGGCTTCCTATAGGCATCTGGTCAGCCATTGTGAGAACAGGATGCTAGGCTAGGCAGGCCATTGGCCTGATTCAGCAGGCTCGACTGTTGTTGTTAGGCACTTTTATCCTACTGAAAAGGGCTCCAATGGCAGGGCTGATTCCATATATAAAGTTATATGGAAATACAAATGTAAAAAAAGTAAAGACCAGTGCTGTGGTTTGGAATGTAGCTGAAGACAGTATCTATGTAGGGAAATAACTGTGTGGACCTTGGGCATGATAAGACTTACGTTGCAACTGCTGGCCCTTGGCTGTTTAGCAAGAGAGTCTTTTCATCTCTGGGTGGCTTCTAAACCTTTATCCAGGAGGGCTGTATCTGTTGTGTCATATGAGATCAACTTATTACAGATAGCCTGTGCAGGAAAATGGGATTCTTAGTATTTGCTCTCCTTTTAATCATTAAAGCCCTATCTTAGTCATAAAATGGTTGCTTTTTGCTTTTGGGGTCCCCAAAGAGGCCTGATTTCCTTTACATGTGACTTTTCCTCCCTGCCTCACCTCCTCCTCTATCACTTTCTGTTGCTGAACAGGTGCCCTCATCTCAACCACAAAAAACCCACCTCCTTGTAGACATATGGAAAGTTATTAGCCCTTCCCCCTTCTCTCTCTCTCTCTTGCAAAACCAAACCCCCACTCTCTCATATATTCTGCTTTCAAACCCAATCAGGTCCCATTTTCTTTGGTAAACCTGCTCTCTTTCTTACCCTTTTACTCTCAGATCATTCTTCAAGGGTGTGTTCACATTACTGTCCTAGAGCATAGTTACACCCCACCTGTTGTGTGTGCACTCTCCATCTCCCACTTAGTGTAGAAGCACAAGAAGGGTGCTTGTGGGGACCATAAGGAGATATGTGTGGGAGATTTGCTATCAAACCTAATAATGCCAGTTAGTATGTGAAGGGGTTAAGGACCACAGAGTTCTAAATTTATAGAGTAGGCTTACTGATGTCACCCCCCCCCCTCTTCTCCTGAGAGGGAAAAAGTAAGGCATGTAAGGTGGTGGAAACACTCAGAGACAGGGGATTGGTGGTAGGATGGTGATGTGTGGTCAGAGGGAGAAGCAGGAGCAGACTGGGAGGAGGAGGTGTCAGAAGGTGAAGAGGTAGCAGGGTTTTAGTGAGCAGGAAGTGGCTGTGCCAGAGAACAGTCCAGAATCCGAGGCAGAGAGGAGTGGAGGCTGGAAAGAAGGGCAGATCAAGAGGCAGAGATCAGGCAGGCAGCTGAAGATGCCAGGGAGACTCCCCCTCCTGTTGCGACCAGCTCCTTCCCCCCCCCCCCCGATCTCCCAGAACCAGACAAGGAATGAAGAGTGCAGAGCAAAGAAGGACAAGATGAATAAATCTCAGGTTGCTGGGGAAGGACCCAGGAAAGCAGTCATGGAGAGTGGTGGGAAGGACAGAACCTTCAGTCCTGGCAACTGCCCCACTGGGGCAAGACCTACTGGGAAAAAATGCTGTGATCACTAGGCATGAGGTGTCTTGGTTTCTTTGAATAAAGAGTTAACTTCACTGATACTGTGTTTTATTGTTGACCTGCTCCTGACTCCGGCTCCTGACTGTCATAGTCTCATTGCTGAGCAACAGTGTGCAGAGCTCAGTGGAGTGGGAAGCCAGCCAACCAGAAGAATCTCTGAGGTGTACAGTGGTACCTCAGGTTGCGGACAGGATCCATTCTGGAGCTCTGGTTGGATCCCGAGGTTTCCACAACTGGAGGGACAGCTTCTGCGCATGTACGTGCGACAGTAGAACACTTCTGCACATGCACGTGCGGCAAAAACCCAGGAATATACTTCTGGGATTACTGCTTATGTATCCCAAAGTTTACGTAACCGGAGTGATATGTAAGCGGAGGTTTGACTGTACTTGCCTGGAGGCAGAAGTCAGGTCCAGTCTTAGGTTTGGGCGAACAGCAATCCACGTGGTCAGTTGGTCCAGGGGTCAGGAAATCCAATGTTCATGGAGTCAAGGGCCAAGGCCAGGGCCAGGAACTTCCAGTGTTGTTACCCGCAGCTGACTGCTGCTGGAAGCTCTGCGTAAGAAGGCTGAAGCCAGCAGGTTATCAGTGCTTTCTCTGTGTCCTTGAAGGCTGATCAGGTGCAGGCTAAAGGCTGATCACCTTCTCCCCCTTCAGGCTACTGACTCCTGGCCCATGGCACTGACACTGAGTCAGGTAGGATGTAAAGCAACCATACCTAAAAGGATAAAACCCAGCTTTAACGGCTCAGGCCAATTTTTTTAAATATAAAGTTGATTTAGAACCAAGTGAGACTTTTTCAACAGTACCCCTTTCTACCAGTGCAATCCTATACATGCCTCCTCAGAAATAAGTACTATTGAGTTCAGTAGGTTTTAATTCCAGGTATGTGTGCATAGGATTGCAGTTCAAGTACGGTAGATATTTCTCCATTCCATTTGGATATTGCCCCAACATATGAAATGGAAGGCGAAACTGAAGGCCAAATGCACAAAATATACTTTATGGAAATAGTGTTCATGTAGTCTTCTATTCCATGAGGAATGTGAAGCTTTTAAAAGAACTGGCTGAAATGAAGACTCTGTGCTGGGAATGAGTTTGTTTGCAATTTTTATTCCTCCAGGGAAGATATTCCCCCTAGGAGCAGGCAGTGCTGAAATAATTTGTTCTGGGAAACCAAAAAGTGATAAGGCCTTTTCAAACATTTTTATTTAAAGGACAGGTGTTTAATTATACTATTTGAGATTTATCAATATAATGTATATTTAATCATTATGAAAATACATTCATACTTGTATTTGGGTTATAACCAATATTAGTCACACTCAGAGGAGGACTACAACAATTAATGGGCATGATAAATGTCTCTTTATATCTGTGGGTCTGCTCTGGGTGTATGTTAGTTGGATACAATACATTATTTCCATATACAGTGGTACCTCAGTTTATGAACGTAATCCGTTCCAGAAGTCCGTTCTTAAACCAAAACCGTTCTTAAACCAAGGCACGCTTTCCCTAATGAGGCCTCCTGCTGCCGGTGCCCTTCCACCCTTTGGCTTCTGTTCTTAGACCGAGGTAAAGTTTGTAAACCGGGACACTACTTCTGGTTTTGAAGTGTTCTTAAACCAAATAGTTCATAAACAGGGCTGTTCTTAAACAGAGATACCACAGTATCTAACAAAAAACTAAAATAATGGTGAAAATCTGGAACAAACCTTACTTACAAGAGTAGGAACAGGGTAATAGTGTATGAGAAAGTACTGTCTTAGCTGTGGACCTAAATTAGGAGTTGGTAATTATCTGGTTGGAAAATTAGACCAGGGCTTGCCAACCTTCATGGGTGAGTGGCCACTTTTGAATTTTGATAAACTGTTATGGGTGCCCACCACAAAATGACTGCTCTTGGGGTATGGCATAACACAAAATGGCTTCTACATCTAATTTTTTTGTGAGAGGGGGATTGTGTTCAACCAAAGATGAACTGTTCTGGATGCTCTGCTAGTACCATCTTGGTAATCAAAGATAACCCCACAATTATTGGTAGTTGCTGCAGCAATGAGCTCATATATGTTTATATATATATGTACCCTTATTTGTGGGCTTGAGGGTGCTGGGCTCTGAGCTCAGAAAAGGGAACTATCTGTAAGACTTTGGTATTTGCCACCTATGCCCCCATCTAGTCAAGTGAGGTGATGGGAAGTCCTAGACAAAGTGACCTATGATGCTCTGTGTATAAAGAATATGTGCACTTTTGCTTAGGTGCAGACAAGCCATCTCTTTGGTGCAGTGTTCAACCTGCATTTGTAAAGTCTAGGAGACCTACACCCATCTTTAATAAAGCACTAGAACTGGCCATTCTGATGTTTTTGACATCCTTCTTTGGTATCCCTGCACCCAACCACTCACAAAATCCCTCCTTTGGGCCAGCAGTTCAGAGCAGGAATACAGGACCACATTGTGTGGCATGCTGCCCATTAGTTAAAAGTTATACCTACATCAGCCACCACTATACTTGTTCAGTGAGCCCACCAGCACTTCATGTGGTGTCTATGAAAGTTTTCAGTAAATATTGCCTCAAAAATCAAAATGCACGAGAGTCTGTTTACTCTTATTGCTCAATTTCTGTTTGCACATTCTCAGCCTCTCGTGCACTGAACATGTTCCCCAAAATATGTCTACATTTTATTGGATACCAGAACTGGACACCCACCTTCTGTTCTGTTCTGTTCTGTTCTGTACAGAGGAGGGGTTCAAGGAAAGATGCAGCACCACAAACATGGTAGCAGCTGATGGGAGGATATATTTTGGGTTGCCTGACCTCCAGGGCTGACCTATACATGCTGCTTGCATGCTTCAGCCCAGCAACAGCTGGCTGCAAATTATTGCATAGGCTCCCTGGCTGGGGTCTGCCCTCCTTTCCATTCCTAACCAAACTTTTACACAGCCATGGAGTCCTCTCCCTTATAGAGTGTTACCATGGAAAAAAGAAAGACTGCACTGGAGTGAAGGGAATAGTCCCTAAGCCTAATTACACACATACCAATAATGGGGTGGTACACATACAAAAGGATGCTGACCAAGGATTCCTTGTAACAAGCAAATACGGGAAAAGGTGAAGCTTTGAGAGAAGCAGCCGCAGCCCCGTGTTGCCTCTGGGTTTTTGCTATGTTGCCTTCCCTGAATTGCCTTCTCCAAATCAGCACTGAGAAAGAACTACTTTTATAATGGCACGTAGTTTAGAGAACAAAGACCCATGTTCCAGGAACCATAATGGCATAGATTGTGAAAGCATTATCCTTTGCCAAAATCCAGTGCCAAAATCCAGGCCTGTCTTGATTCACGTGCATGGGAACAGCCGTTTGTAGAGGCCCAGAGTAAGTAGCAAAATCCAGCTTGCTCCAGCTTGTTCTTCAGCCCCTGTAAGAAAAACCATTCTGGAAAATGTATCTGTTCTGATATGTGGTTGCTAAGCAGTTGCTAAAAACATCTAGGCTTGATTTTAAGGTTACTGATAGAGAATCTGCAGGGCTTTATTATACCAGGTTTTAAATCTAGCTACTGTATTAAAGAAATTTAATAAATGAAAGGGCAAAAAGGAATTAAGATGTGTTGCTTTTTAAAAGCACTATATGTAATAAAGAATATATCATGAACATAAATGACTCCAGCAAGCACTGACTTACTGCACTTTCTCAGTCTGTCTGATTACTCCAGTACAGTATACCTGAAGGAGCGCCTCCACCCCCACCGTTCAGCCTAGACTCTGAGGTCCACCACCGAGGGCCTTCTGGCGGTTCCCTCACTGTGAGAAGTGAAGTTACATGGAACCAGGCAGAGGGCCTTCTTGGTGGTGGCGCCCACCCTGTGGAACGCCCTCCCATTAGATGTCAAAGAAATAAACAACTATCTGGAGGCAGCCCTGTTTAGGGAAGCTTTTAATATTCAATGAATTATTGTATTTTAATATTTTGCTGGAAGCCACCCAGAGTGGCTGGGGAAACCCAACCAGATGGGCGGGGTATGTATGTATGTATGTATGTATGTATGTATGTATGTATGTATAAATAAATAAATTATTATTATTACCCCACAACTTCCCCCTGGAAAAAGGCACTGGTGGATAGCTCAGTTGGTTACAGCATGGTACGGATAACACCATGTTTTCAGGTTTGACCCCATATGGGACAGCTGCATATTCCTGCATTGCCGGGGGTTGGACTAGATGATCCTCAGGGTCCCTTCCAACTCAAAACAAATCTATGATTCTACAAAAACCCACTCTTTGCTGCTGAATCAGAGCAAACTGCAATTCAGGTTTTCCACAGATTGTTGTTCTGATTCAGCAGTATAGAGAGGGTTTTCACAGGGAAAGCATCAGGGCAAAAATAAGAAGGGCTTGGAAAGCCTGGATCCATCCCTAGAAATGCAGAGCAAATGTAAACGAGCACTTACTACAACTATTTTTAAATGCAAAATGCATTTTAATTGTGACATTTCCTTAAATTTCCAAATGTGCCCTCTGGCCTGAAAAGGTTGGCAGCCCCTGGTCTAAGTCTTTAATACTAGGGCAACTTTAGCAACTTCAGCTAGTCAAGCGGGTAGCAGATTTAATTGAACGCACATGGCCAATACAAACACCATAACAGTTGGCCTCTATTTTGGGAAAGAGGCCAAGGATCAAAGATCCTGAAAACATTTATATATTGGCACAATATTTTTAATGTCTTCGGAAAAATAAAATTTAAGAAATGAAGGATACAGAAATTCACAACAAAAATTGGCATCAAGAACTGTCTGCAGCACTCACTGACTTCAGTGTGTCAGTGCTTTGGCAGCAAAAGGGACCATACTGTGAGGGGACTGGCAAAGAGACAGGAGATGTTATGGACTATCTTTATATGGTGGTTTCTTACATTCTAAGTTTTCTTACATCATGGCTGACACATACATAGAAGCACCAGGATTTTTTTCTGCACAGCCACTGCTTACAGCTGCAGCTTTGAGAAAATGTAGAATATATTGCATGTGGCCATCGCTACACAGCAGCTCTTCCTGTGCCAATCATGTAGTGACTGTAATGTTGGAAATGCTTTTAATTCAGAACATGCTAGGACCATGTTGTGGTACCCAGGAAGGTATGGTGTATGTTCTGACAGAGTGAACTTCAGTTTTGTATAGGAAATGTTATGCTGTACTCAATATGTGATATTTTCTCTAGGTTGCACACCCTGATCAGTCTAATTAATCAGTCTAATTAGCAGCATCCTACTTTTGTTATACCATGTTTTCCTGAATCTACTTTTTCCCCGTGCACAGGTTAGCTTGCAACTGTCTCTGCTCTGCTCCATTTAGAGACAATAATGTTCCTTTGGGAAATACTAGTTTGCTGATTTGAGCATGCTTACTATTGCAATACTTGGCTGTTTCAAACAAGATTCTTTACTGATTGCCAGGAAAAGAAAAGAAAAAATCCCGCTAATGGTAGTCAGCCATGCCAAGAACTAAAAGCAAAGAACTTAACAGACCTTGGTTGCTGGGATTGAAGTTTTTCCTATAAAAACTGGACTCAGATCTGCTGGCATGAGACAGGGCATGTATAGTAGCAGAGTTAATGCCAGAGAGGGGCAAAGGTCTAGGGAAACCCATGATGTTGATGATCTTTCAGGTTTCTTCCCTGAACTCTTAACCTCTTCATTTTAAAAGTCTAGTCCTCTTATTAAGGGAGAGAGAAAACGAAAACAACAAACAAACCACACAAGCAATATACTGTTTAATTGCTCAGTTAGAAGCAAATATGATCCCACATTCAGGTTTTCTAGATAGTGAATGCAAAAAAACAACAACAGTGGGATAACTAACTGATGCTTGTCCACAGCACATTTTCTATGCAAATGCAGATTTATTTCTTTTTTAAAAATATGAACTACCTATATTTTGTGTTATGTTGTGAATTATAAAACTCCACCCAATGTGTACTCGGATTTACCTCATCTCAAAGTTTGCTTTACTTGAGCTTTCTTCTTCTTCTCTGAATGCCAAACTGATTTCATTTTGTATTGTGCCATGAGGACCTATTATACTCCTTTCCTGTCACTGGGAAGGCCAGGGAATCACTGCAGGCTGTTATCTGAGCGCTGGGAGCTGCATCGTTCTGAAGTGTCAATCAGCTCATCTGCGCTCCCTAAGGAAGGTGCTACATGGCTGCATTGTAAACATTTTGGCAGGTGTCAATACCAGAAGCGCCATAGTACTTCAGATTACTCTGGCCCAGGCAAGTTATATGACTTGTAAACAGGCAATGGCCTGTGGCAGAAATGCAGGGAGGCACAGCCCAATGAAGTTAACACAGTTCCTATAAAATCTATCTAAGGAGGCTCCCTGACTCATTCAAATTCCTATTGAATTTTCTATTATTATTATTATTATTATTACATGGGAAACACAGTTTGTTCTGCACAGACGTTTTGTGCATTTTTAAAAGCTAAAAGAACATCGCTCTGCTGTAAATCTTTGAACACCTCCACCCCTCTGTCCGTTTTTGAATTATTTAGCATCTCCTGTCAACTTATAAAGTTAATTAAGGCAGTCAATACTGAGCTTCGATGCAAAGCAAGAGGGTCGTTGGGAAGAAGACAACTGGAAACCACCCGACCTTCCTTTGTCCTTCTAGAAATGCTCTAAGTGGGCTGCATTGTAACTGACAGACTTCCTTAGTGGTACTGACAAGCCCCAACCAAACGCTGGGTTCAAAGCAAACATGCCTTAATGTAAAGAGACGTGTGAGCACAGTGATGCAGGCCGAAATATACTCAGAGTCGCAAAGTGATTTCATGCTCTTTATTCAGCTCATAGTGGTGAGGAGGAATGAATGTCCCCTCAAAGTATCTGCTTTATATACATTATTTACACAATGGGCTGCACATGATTGGCTAATTCCGGAATTCTACTGTAAGCCAATCAGGTTGTGGATTCACTTCAATCTGGAGCATGACTGGGTGGTTCCTGCCAACCAATCATACTGCTGCATTGTTCTAGGACCAATCAGACTGCTGCATTCTGAATCCTATTGTTCTAGGACCAATCAGACTGCTGCAGTTTGGATCCTATTTGACTCAGTACATAACACAGGCCCAAATGTAGAACACAGCAAGTCCTGTAACAAGGGTCTCCTCGGGAAACATGAACACTATCTCTACAAACTAACTAAAAAAGGTGGGAAGGCTTGAACAAACGCAGCACTGTGGCCCTGTTACAGGACTGCTAAGCAGGAAAAAGAAAGAAAAGCAAAAGAAAGAAAGAAAGAAAGAAAGAAAGAAAGAAAGAAAGAAAGAAAGAAAGAAAGTATTTAACAGCAGCTGGATCTTCAGAGAGATCAGTGGGTGAAAATTTTGCAACATGGAGATAAGCATTATCACTTGCTCCTGTCTGAAGATCTAGCTACAGTTAAAAGGGAGAGAAGCAGAGACTGTTGGGAAAAAAGAGGCAGCCTTATTCTATAGCAAATAGATTATGCTTTATTGAGGCATGTGATTTTTACAAGACAAACTGCCCTTTGGGTGCAAGGAATAAGAAACTAGGAAAACTGGAAGACCCGCTGAGGGTCATTTAGTCCAACCCCTGCAATACAGGGATCTCAACGTGCCATCTCCCATCCAATCTGAAACCATACTGGACCCTGCTTAGATTTGTGAATGTGCTAGCAGCTTTATTGCTGGACCACTAGGAGCAGGATTAATATTTGAAAAAGCAATAAACAATAAGCCCTAGTAGAAAATTATGCACACCTCAAGAGTTGAGCTCACTATACAAAATCAACCAAAAATGCAAACCTAGAGCAGCACACAAAGCATTACTTAAAGGGCCTGGTTTTTTTTAAAAAAATATCCACAGCAATCAAACTTTTCAACATGTGTTTAAACACAACCAGAGAAGAAAGAGGTTTCTGCTTGTTGTGAAGCTATTGAAAACACAGGATCCCTCCTAGAAAACAGAAGGCAAACCTCTCATTCCAATCATATTGGGATAGGGGTCAGCGATCATTCAGAACTTATCCTAGCAAAAAGAAGGCAAATATCTCATTTCAATCGTATTGGGGTGGAGGGATAATTCAGAACTTATTTTGTGGCACATAAAAGTCTTAATTCAGCATGGAAAAAAGCTAACTCTTATGGGGTTATTTGCTTCACAGGATATGAGCAGGAAGGAAGTGCTCAGCTTCTAAAAAAGAAAGTAGACAAAACATGCAATGGTATCTCTGTATGGCTGCATAAACAGCAATCATAAATTGATTCTTGTTCTTTTTGTTATTGTGCATAATAAAAGGTGCTGGAGAGGAGTATTTTGGACTTTGAAGTTTGCTTTGTGTTTCTGTTTAGAATAAGTTTTGTAATGTTGGGTGTTCACAGTATTTTGAATCCAGAAAGTGTTTGCCCCACTCAAAACACATTCATATCTCCTGTATTTCCCCTTTGATAGAACAAGTACCAGATGTGTGCAGCTTCAGCCAAGATCAAGACTTGGCTGAATCCGTCATGTTTGTGATGCATGGGATACAACAGAAACCAACAAACAAATTCACCCAAAGCAACATCTGACTGCACTTTGGAATGATGTCCATATCTTAAATGCTGGTTTGGCTTTAATAATGTTTTTGCTAAAAACATTTTTTGTTTAGGCAAGCCTATGAAGACATGTTTTAATCTGGTTGGTGTGTTTTTTTAATAGCTTATTGCTGATTTTAATTGTTTTTTGAATAGTCATTTCAGTTGCTGGGAGCTATAGGCTCTGTGCAACATAAAATAGTATTGCTCACCTGCACAGAAATCTGAAGAGACTGAACTCTGCAGCCTGTGGAGAGCATCTGTGCAAGGCTAAATAGAGCAACCCCTCAACAAAAAAGCCAAACAACATTGTGGTCAGCGTCTACTACTATAGGCCACCACACCAAAGAGAGGATGTGGATCGTGTCTTCCTGCAACACATGTTTCAGAGAAGCAAGAATTAGAAGTCACAGAGAAATTCAACTGCCCTGATGTTTGCTTGTTAGACAAACGCTAAGCATGGAATATCGAACACATTCCTGGCATGCACTGCTGAACAACATCCTTTTGCAGAAGCTGGAGGAAGGACTAAAGAGATTAGCTGCCCTCCATTTGATCATAACCAGTAGTTTGGTCCGTGAGGTTAAATCAGGAAGAACCTTGCGGGGGGGGGGGGGGAGTGACCATTCAACACTGGAATTCTTATTGTTAGGAAAGCTAAAGGTTAGTACTGTATAGTGGATTTCAGGAAGACTAGTTTTAAAAAGCTCAGATACTAGGTAAGATTCCATGGCCAGATATACTAATGGAGAAAGAAACTCAAGACGTAAGGCACAATCACAAATGAGAAAGAAAAACGGGACACATCTTTAAAAGGTCTGTGAGGAGGGTGAGGGGAAGGGGGGGGTGGATTTTGTTTCCTTCGGCTACTTGTATGGATTGTTGCATATCATAGAGGCATGGATATTCCGCCTGTTTGTAAAGATATCATTCTTGATTATCCATTGGGGAGTATAATGTTAATTTAGAAACCTAGCAAATACTCTGAGACTCAAGTATCAAGGTACGTACAGTGGTACCTCCGTTTACGGACTTAATTAGTTCCGGAGGTCCGTTCTTAGCCCGAAACCGTTCTTAACCTGAGGTGCGCTTTCGCTAATGGGGCCTCCTGCCGCCGCCGTGTGACTTCCACTACCCGAGGAAAGTTTGCTACCCGGAACACCTACTTCTGGGTTAGCAGAGCTCATAACCCAAAGTGTTCGTAAGGAGGACAGTACGTAACCGGAGGTTCCACTGCAGTTAAAACTCCATTGCACATGTAAGAGATGACACGTCTCTTCTGAAGTTAAAAGACTCCAGACTTCCTTGAGCCTGTAACCTGAGGGGAGGAACATGTGATTGACAAGGGAGAATGTACATAAACTGGTAGATAGCAAGGAGGCTGGCAGTTCAAGTTATACAATAAGGAAAAAGCTTTGGAAGCCTGGAAGATAGGCAAAAGGTCTTCCATTTCACTCTTGTTTGGTGAAGAGCAAGAAGTAAACTCCTATAAATGTGCACAAAATGGATATGCTTTAATTTCTGTTTTTAAATCCTCAGTTTTGCATAGTACAAAGACTGTGGCCCAGGGATTGGGAACCTGGGGTTCCCCAGCTCTTGTGGGACTCCAGTTGCCATCAGTGCCAGTCAACAGGACCAACAGTCAGGGGTGATGGAAGCTGAAGTTCAACAACATCTGGAGTTTGCCATTCCTACTGAAACCAATAACTTCATAACACTGGAGCCAAGCTGAAGTGGTTAAGCATTCTTTAGATTCCTCCCTGTTCATAAAACCTAGGTTTTAAAATTTCAGCAAACCTAAATATCAAGACACTCTGGCACCCTCTAGCGTCCGGTTCTTAATTTTGCAGCTTTAGACAGCAACAATGCAAGACTTCCAAGGGCTGCTTCCAGCATTGCTTCTGTTTTACAAAGCCTGATACAAGTTTGAGAGCAGTTTCTGATGTCTTAACAAATGTTGATGGAAATGTGATCAAGCAGTACTTTGGTTTTTATGCTTTTTCTGTACCCTGGAAGATGCACCAACTATAACTGCCCCCCTGCCCGATCTCTTGAAGGACAGAACGCATATACCCCCAAAGTCAAGGTGTGTGTGTTTTGTTTTCATAAAGGAGCAGCAGTGGGAAAACAGGAAGTGCAGCTCAGTCACACTTCTTGTTTTGGTGGCTGTTCCATTCCCCCAACTGGGCAACCATTGAAGTCACCCATCAGAAATCTTCTATGAAGCTAAGCTCCCCAGTTCACACAGCTCAAATAATTTGGCAGTGTGACTCACATCTGTGCACTGGTTCTCAGTGCCCAGTACTGTTAATGTGGTAACTATCAACATTTCTGACCATTATTAACATTATGAAGACAAATTCCATCTTCTTCCCTACACCCATTTTCAACACTCAGGTAGGGGGGTGTAAAATGGTGTGAACCCGGATTGCTCTTGATTAGCATGGAGTGGCTCTGTAAGGGGTCAGAATGTGAAGGTAGTAACCAAATTAGATAATATTGGTCTTTGGCTCTGTGTTGCATTTGCAAGCTAGTAGCAATTCCCTTTCAATCTGGTCATGATAACAAATTTGTAGCTTCAAGAACTGGCAGTGCCTGGGTGCTTGGTTTTTTTAAATCTTCTGTCCCCATCTTTTTCCTATTGTGTTGTCTTTCAGATGAAAAGCCTGCAGCTAGGATCCATCGTGGGGTTTTTTTGCTTATTGATTTTATGTATGTGAGCCATTCTGGGATTTGAGGCTGAAGAATGTAGAATTGCTTAAAATAAATACCCAATCAGGAACAGGCCATGTGATCAGACTCTCCCTCCCCTCTATTATGAAGCAGAGATTCCTCCACCAGGCTTAACCATGACTAACAATTAAATTGGCAGCAAGGGGAATTAGAGTTACTGGAGAAACTGAGGTTGTCTGATTAATCTAGGATCTGAAGCTAGCTCTAAAGTATGGTTTCAGGTCTTGTGTTAAGTAGAACCCAGGTTAGTCCTGCACATAGTTAATGTTGATTTTGACAGGGCGCTTGTCCCATCTGAGCATTATTTAGCTGTTAACCCAATCCCCAGAATAGTTCCCACCTGCACATTTTTAAATTCATGTATGAACAGCAACTTTGGTTTTCCCATTTATACCAGTAGGTATCTCTTTTGTGTTTGTCCCTGCCTTCTAATTTGTTGATTCTGTTATGCAAGTTAAGTACTGACAGGGCATGATCACATATAGCTGCTCACGTTTTGTTTTGTTTTTAATTCCCCGCTTAAGAAGTGTGCAAAAGCACAGTGTCAAGCAATTGTCATTTGCTTGTGCAGCTTTCTGGTTCTGTGGAAATGTGAGAAAAGTATATATAAAGTACTGTATATTAAAAGGCCAAGCACCTGGCACACCCTTGCTGCCATGCTGGAAAAGAAAGGAATTGTAAATTCTCAGCACACTCTTTTCAGATTGGTGCCCAATATATCTAGTGTAGACGTTTTCTTCTTTTTCTTTGGTGATCACTTGTAGCCGAGTAAGATTGTCTTTCATGAACACGGTCTTAGCAGTGAGTCTGTAAGTGACTGTGGAGGTCAATTCTGGGGGCATAAGTTTCTGGGTGAGAGTTGATCATGGTGAGGGTTTGCCAAACATGCCTTCCTCTTAGCACGTTTCTCCCTTTTGTCCTGATTTTAGTTTGAATGTCTTCAAAGTCCATGACACCTTTGGTAAAGGCTGTTCTGCAACTGGAGCACTCGCAGACCAGTGTTTCCCTGTTGTTGATGTTTATACTATATTTTTTTAGATTTGCATTGAGAGAGTCTTTAAACCTCTTTTGTTGACCACCAGCACTACACTTTTCATTTTTAAGTTCGGAAGAGAGTAGTTGCTTTGGCAGATGATAATCAGGCATCTGAACAACATGACCAGTCTATTGAAGTTGATGTTGAAGAATCATTGCTTTGACACTGGTGATCTTTGCTTCTTCCAGTACAATGGCATTAGTTCACCTGTCTCCCAAGTGATATGTAAAATGTTTCGGTGACACCCTTGATGGAATCTTTCAAGGAGCTGAAGATGGCATTTATAAGTGGTCCATGTTTCACAAGCATACAGGAAGGTTGGTCGTACAATAGCTTTATAAACAAGCATTTTGGTTTCCCTGCAAATGTCCCAGTCTTCAAACACTCTGCACTTCAATCGGGAGAAAGCTGCACTCATAGAGCTCAGGTGATTCTAGATTTCAGCATTAATGTCAGCCCTTATGGAAAGATAACTGCCCATGTAGGAGAAGTGATTGACACTTTCCAACGTTACACCATTGAGTTCCATTTGTGGTGCTGCAGAGGGGTTGTTTTGTGCTTGTTGGTATAACACTTTGGTTTTTTTGGGATGTTGAATGAAAGGCCAAGCTTTTTGAAAGCTTCTACAAAGATATTTAGGATCATAGGCGCCGACTCCATGGGGCCTGAGGGGGCCCGAGCCCCCTCAAAAATTCGTTTGGGGGGGCTCTGCCCCCCCAATAATTTAAGAAAAACAAAGCCACTCCCGATCTAGAGAGGGGGTGGGGTTGCGGGCTCTCGACCCATCAACAATCTCGCGGGGCTGGCGTCAGCCCCGCAAGAAGCGGGGATTCCCCCTAGCTCATTAATATTCACCGCCCACGGCGGCAGCCAATCGGCTGCCGCAAAGGGCAGGCCCTCACAGGTTCACTTAAGGTCGGGGCAGCCCGGGGCTCGCCCCTTTCGTTCCCCCAGCAGCAGTGGTTTGGAGGTCTTGGGCCCCCCCAATATTTTTTATAAGTCGGTATGGGCCCCCGCCCCCCCAATATTTTTTATAAGTCGGCGCCCCTGTTTAGGATGGTTTGGAGGTCATTCTCTGAGTGTGCACACACTACGTTGTCATCAGCATACTGAAGCTCTATGATGGATGTTATGGTAACCTTACTCGTTGCTTTCAGTCTACTCAGATTAAAGATCTTTCCATCTGTTCAATATATGATTTCTATCCCGGTGGGATCAAGTGGGATCATGGCAATGAAAATAATAGTTGGGGTGATAATAAAACCCTGTTTAACACCTGATCCTACTGTGAATGGTTCACTTTGAGAGCCATTGTCATCTGCGATTGTTGCTGTGATATTATCACAGAGGAGCCGTTGGGTGTTCACAAATTTATCTGGGCAGCCAATTTTCAGAAGGACAGTCCATAGGGCATTATGATTTACAGTGTCAAAGGCCTTGGTCAGATTGGTGCCCAATATGTCTAGTGCAGAAATTTTTAATGTGGTTTGCTTGTGCAGTTATCCGGATTTGTGCAAATCTGAGAGATCAAGAGGGAGGACCCAGGAAATAGTTATTAGCACAGCTGGAAAAGAAATGACAGCATAGAGGAAGTAGTGGGCCCAGAAAGGGGAGGAGGAGAAAACGACAATGGATCCACCCACTCCAGTGCACCAAGTTTTGGAGCCCAATTCCCGCCCCCCCCCACAACTCATCCAATTATCTCCATATAGAGTAAAGTCAAATTTACTGGAGAGGGACAAACATGGGAGATTGGTACTGTTTGAGGTCAATGTCTTGTGGACTATGCAAATTAAATGGGAATGCAAACAGCTGCAAACATACAGTAAACTCCAGTGGATACAGGCCCTAAATAGCTAACCATGCTTAAGCCTGTCAGAGGAAATTTATAGCTCCAAAAATATTGCTTGGAAACATTACCTTGTTCTCTCTCGCTCAAATTGTCTAACAATGACTATGTAACTGATAGCATTATGTTTGTGTTTTCTAGTGAAACGTTCACCATGACCATAGATTTTTGTCTTTGTTCCCACAACTTGGGAAAGGGACTCACCCATCAATTCTGAATGCCAATTTAAAATGTTTAAAAGTCACATTGGAAGATTTGTGTCACATACACACAAACCAGGTAAAGTACTCTGTTACCACTTTCCCAGTCATGACTTCTGCCAAGGAATCCTGGGAACTGTAGTCTGGAGTCTCCTAACAACTCTCAGCACTTTGACGAACTACAGTTCCGAGTATCTGTTGGACAAAAGCCATGACTGTGACAGTGGAATCCAAGTGCTTTAACTGGATTGTGTGGGTGTGCTGTTACGCTTTGCTAGGCTCCTTATACCTTTGGATGAATGACGGATATTGTCAGATTCAGGTTTTCAAACTGCGTCATGTTAAAAGTGTCCTTCCATTAAAAAGGTGATTGTGCAGCAAAGTTTGATTTTCATTTTTTGGAGAGATCACCAAACCCACCTGTCACTCTTTACTCTAATGTCTATAATTTTTGGGAGAACCTCTAAATAACAGAAAGGAGTTACATGAGAAAAGCAAACTTTTGCTTTCAAATTTTATTGAAGGTACCATCTTGAAGTGAAATGTTAAGCTGCAAAAATGGTGAATGTGTGTTTTCCAGCTTTGGTACGTGCTGCTGGCTTTGGTTTTCATCAATATAATACAGCCAGATTTTCAGGACAGAACACAGTCTTCTCTGATCACCGCTTGCTGAGTTCCTGTGACGCTAAGATGGCTGCCATCCTTCAGTTATCACAGTACTGTACCTTTTGTATAGACAGCATCAGCACAGTGATAACTGAGCCAGGGCAGCCTGTCAGTCATTGCCTACCCATGTTCTTGGGATGACTGGACTTCCATTTACCAGATGCAGATGGCCCCAAGAGTCAAAAGCTTTACTTCTCCTCAGCTGCATGTACAGAAAGATGAAGGTCACAGGGGGCACCGATGCTCGACTCTCGTCACCGCTGAATCTGATGCACACATAATAAATATATAGGAAAATTTGCTTGGAAGCTTATTCAGTAATTGAGCAACCATGCTGCAGGCACTCTAGTTAATTGTTCATGATATGACTAGATGTATTTTTATACAAACTGCTCAGAGAACAACAACAAAAATCACTGGTACAGCATTTATTGACAAAATGGTGGCCGAGTCATTCCAGAGAGACTGGCATCATGCTCAAAAGACACCCATTTGTGCAAAAGAACAACACTGTGGTTGAAGAGCCGTTCACACGGGGGGGGGGGAATATGGCATGGTTTGTCTTTCACAGTGCTGCTGAAACCAACTGAAATGTTGAGTCAGAATTCAGTGATGCGTAATTATTAGACTGGCACTCCTACTAGGCCTTATTATGTCACTTTCCTCAGGAAACGTTTCACATGAAATCATGTTTTACACAATACCTATTTTTAAAAGCAGTTTTCAGACTTGGACTGGGGAGATCCTGAAAGAAGAAACATCACCCAGTGGACCTCAGTTTGTTTGCTCCGTCACCAGCATGTACTTTCCGGAAACTCCTGAAGATATTTTTGTTTCAACAAGCTTTTTCCAGCTGGATGAAAGGGTCTCTACCTTAGATGTTTATTTTGTATTGTTTTTCACCTATCTTCAGTAGTTGTTTTGTACGGTTTTTACGGTATGTTTGTAAATCACGTTACTCATGTAACTGGGAATCCCATTCAACTCCATTCAACTTGCTTCTGCATAAACATGCCTAGGATTGTGCCATTGGACCATTACTAACAGAACAGGTAGAATAGCAATGGTGTTGCAACTGCAATATTTCAGGCTTCTGCCTTGGGTGCTTGCTCATATTTAAATCTAGCTGTTGTTGTTTTTGTAATTTTTTTTACCTGCTTTTAATGGTTTTTATGGTATGCTTATAAATCACCTCTGGACCTATGTGAAAGGTAAATCATAAACTAATTAAAAAACACCACCAAGACCACCAGAGCTGTTATGTACAAATCTAATCTAGGTCTCAGAGTTTTAAAATCTAAGCTGTGGTGGGGGGTGGCGGGTAGGTCCAAACTGTTTTGTCCACAATACGTTTAAACTTCTAGGTGCCGAATAAAGAAGGAAGAGTGCAGAATTGCTGTCAGCAAACATTAAAGATCCTCTGGGTTTGCAGTGCCTGGTTTGAGGGTGGAGGGGTGGGAGGCTGCAGGGAAGATGCCCTCAGTTGGCCTACCTCTCCCTCACTGCCTTTCTTCCTCCTCCTATTTCTTCTTACAGCTGCCTGCTCTCTCCAGGAAGAAAGCAAATAGATAAGATAGAGAGAAGGGAGGCCTGTCAGCTGCTTCTGCCCATCTTCGCACTACCATAACCTGCTTGTTCATCACTTCTGATCCAAAGGAGACAAGTGAGCAGCAGTGCTTAGAGGTTATGGAATGACTGGACCCCTAGATTGTGAGCCACTGGAGGTACCCAGTCACATCAACTTCTGACACCCGTCCCAGAAGGTAAAATCATTATTAATTTACATTACTTATAAGTACCCCATGCCAACAACAACATTTTCTGAGCAGCTCAGGAAATAAAACATTCTTTAAAAAGCATTCAGCAATACATTAAAAAAACCACCACCAAGATAAAAGAAGTTATACTGTACAAAACCTGTAAATTGCTGTTTGCATACCATTTGCTATTTTGTGTGTTTTATTCATCATAGCCCAACAGCACAATCAAAGGCAAGTCTACACAGAGGCAAGTCTTATGGAGTTCAATGGGACTTCCTCCCGGGTCTGTGCATATAGGATTGTAGTCTTAGGTTAAATAGGGTTTTTGTGACTACCTACTGTAGCATTAATAACTGTTGTGGCACAAAAAAGGAATTTCCAGGACCCAGGGCTCATCTGTGAGTACATCTTTCCAAAAACAATGCAGCAAAACTCTCGGGAACTGATCCCAACAGAACTCTTGTCTCTAGTAGTGTTACTCCCTAATGGAAAGTCAGTGCCATCCAGTGGCTGGTGTGTTGCATTTGTTATGAAACCTGCCAGTTCAAATTTCAGGAGAGAGATCAGAGATGGGGTGACTACTCTAGCCCGGCGGCTAAGAGACTGTTAATGCAATAGGCAGCCTCAGGCAAACTGCAGCCCCCTTCCAGTAACAGGGGAATAAGAATGTGATCTACATTACAGGTCTACCAGAATGGTTACTGAGATGAGGTATGGTAAAGCATTCAGAATATGAAAAAGGTACTGCAGAAATGCTAAATATTACTAGCAAGTCTTCAGAACCATGCTTTGTCACGAGGCCCAAGTTCCTGAATAATAAAATCCAAAATGCTGAGAAAATATATTGGGCACTGCAGCGCACTTTCAATCTGAAAAATAGGTACTGCAAACTTTGCATTAGTGAGGAGTGGGAACCTGGGTATGTGAACTCTGAAACAGCAAGGAGCCCTCAATGAAATTTCCTTGTGATAAAGATATACGAGACCTATTGCTGAAAGGCCAGCCATCCTTATGTTAGCCAAATGACGAATGATTAAATGAACCTAGCAGCACTGTGGCCATTTAAACAGGTGGAAGCAGCAAATCACTGTGTTTCAAATGCTCATGTTACATCAAAAAAACACATATTACAACTGATGTTTCACTATACAAGCAGGGTATAAGGACTTTGTTTCACAAAGCATTTAAAAATGTTTCATCCCAATTCAGGACCTGCCCAATTCAGAAAGCCCATCTCTAATTAGGCAGGGTGATTTTGGGCAGCATTAATATGCATATACATCAATTGCATCCACACACAAACATATAAACTATATTGCTTATCTTCACCCCCACCACTGCCACTTCTTTCCTTCTGCTGTCTCCACCTCTATATTTAGATTGTAAGCTTGCTGGGGCAGGGAACTATGTATTGCTTATAAAGGTAAAGGGACCCCTGACCATTAGGTCCACTCTTGGGTTGCAGTGCTCATCTCACTTTATTGGCCGAGGAAGCCGGCGTACAGCTTCTGGGTCATGTGGCCAGCATGACTAAGCCGCTTCTGACGAACCAGAGCAGCACACGGAAACGCCGTTTACCTTTCCGCCGGAGCGGTACCTATTTATCTACTTGCACTTTGAAGTGCTTTTGAACTGCTAAGTTGGCAGGAGCAGGGACTGAGCAATGGGAGCTCACCCCGTCACGGGGATTCGAACCACCGACCTTCTTATCGGCAAGTCCTAGGCTCTGTGGTTTAACCCACAGCGCCACCTGCATCCCTGTATTGCTTATAGTTCTCTGTTAAATATCATGTTCACTGATAGTTCTGAATAAACAGAAAGCAAACAAGCCGTTTTTAAAAAAAATTGTAAAGAGGGAACCGTAGTTTGATTTTCTGCTCAGGTAAGCTTAACTTCACCTTATTTACTAATGTGCCTTAAACCACTCCTCCAGCCCCATGGAACAGAAGATTTCATCAAAGGGCTCCTGCTACATTTGGTGCTGCACACCAGTTTGGACTTCAGTAGTCAAAATTGTGATGTATGGAAGTGAGAGCTGGACCATAAAGAAGGTTGATCGCCGAAGAATTGATGCTTTTGAATTATGGTGCTGGAGGAGACTCTTGAGAGTCCCATGGACTGCAAGAAGATCAAACACATCCATTATTAAGGAAATCAGCCCTGAGTGGTCACTGGAAGGACAGATCATGAAGCTGAGGCTCCAATACTTTGGCCACCTCATGAGAAGAAAAGACTCCCTGGAAAAGACCCTCATGTTGGGAAAAATTGAGGGCACAAGGAGAAGGGGATGACAGAGGACGAGATGGTTAGACAGTGTTCTCGAAGCTACAAACATGAGTCTGACCAAACTGTGGGAGACAGTGGAAGACAGAAGTGCCTGGTGTGCTCTGGTCCATGGGGTCACGAAGAGTCGGACACGACTAAACAACTAAACAACAACAGTCAAAATTGAGCCTCAGTGCCCTCTGGTTATTCCAAGGAGCTCTGGGACATAACCTCTTACTGCACTCTTACAGGTATTAACAAACATAGCAAGAGACCAGAGCAAGTCCGGCCTCTGCTAGAAACAGTAGTGCACTCAATTACTGGAATGCAAGTAGGATAAAAAAGGCAACTTGCAGAAAGATGTCAACATTTTCCATATGAAGACAAAAGCTACTGAAAAATTACATAAGAAGATGGCTTATATAAGTCTGGTGATTTAGGATGCCACTCAGATCAATGGCTGCTTAGCCATTAACTTCAGCGAGACGTGAACTGTAACTTCAGGCTACGATGTTCCTTGACATTTAGATCCAAAATACAAAATGTTAAACCAGTATCTCTAGAAATGAAAGGAAACAGAACTGCAAATAAATAAATAAATAAATCTGCATCTAAGTTCCCAAACTATGTATGTATACGCCAATGAATGTTTCCATATTAGAAGATAGGAATCATAAAGCCATCAAGCAATTGCACAGAGAAATCGCTAGGCTGAATTAGTATTAGAATAAATCTTGCATACTTTGTTAAACACAAGAGGGCAATAAAGAGACAGAAAAACTTCTTGGAAAAATACTTTTAAAATAAATCCCAAGCAAATGTTACATAACAGCAGACAGATATTTACACAACGGGATATGAAGCCCCAGCCATCCGATCTTGGTTAGTTGGAACCTGGAGTGATCTGACAAACCTATTTACCCAAATTTTCTGGGTATCTCCCACAAACCCCTGTGCCAGTATAAAAGAAAAGAGGCATGTAACATAATAGCCCCAGATCCAGAGATTATACTGTGTATAAACAGCTGTGCATAAGCTGCAAGATGTAAGATGTGAGGATTTCCTGCACTCACCACAAAACAGATGAGCAAGATATTCAGTTCAGATAGTGATCACCTGTTGGGGAAAGAGACACTGCCTTGAGTCAGTCTCCCAACCCCCCAGGTCAGCACTGTATGCACACTTTCAGGTGTTGGATGTGGGCTTTCCCCCTTGTGTTTGTGCTGGCCAGCAGCCGTAAGAGCAGTTCACACACAGATGGCTGTTTCCAAGTACAGACTTGGCACTCATACTTATCCAGACCTCTTAGTACAAACATGTCATTTTCAGATACGATGGTGCCAGATGTTGGAGAAGCTGAATAACAGGGTTGAAAGAGGCATTCTTACTTGAGACCTACAGCAAGAAAAGCAAAATAACATATTGCCTTGGGTTTTTTTTGGAGAGGAGAGAGGTCAGAGGCAGTATTTGAATGAGTCCTTACTTCGGTATAATTCACATCAGAGTACTCTGCTAATCAGATTCCCCAAGTGAAGAAATAACAGACTCTGAAATTGAACACAGCTAGGCAACCGACTTCAGCTTCCTTACCCATCTTCACATGCCCATCATCTAGTAAGTGTAAGTACTTCCCATTTAAAAAGTACATGTTGTGACTGAACCATAAAGTGAGTTTGCTGCGACCAGTGGCGTAGCGTGGGGGGTGCAGGGGGGGCCGGCCGCACCGGGTGCAACACCTGGGGGTTAGGGTTAGGGGGCGCAAATCCACGGGTTAGGGGGCGCAAATTACTTGCCTTGCCCCGGGTGCTGACAACCCACGCTACACCACTGGCTGCGACTCCCAATCTTCTTATTCCAAACAAGCACAATGCAACTAACGTGAAAAAGTGAATGTCTTGAATCTTGCCATTTAATGCCTATTAGATTGGAATGCGAAACCTTATTTTCCATTTCACTTTTCTTTTAAAATGAACACTGAGGTGCAGCTAGCTCTCCAGAATGAACTAAACAATAGGAACTGCCAATGGTAAAGAGGCTAAACCAAAACAGCACCCAGTCTCTCCAGAAAATACCTACACATGAAAATACTGTAATAAAAATAGGCGGTGGTTTGGATCAAGAGGAAGCAGGAAAATTGAGAATTAGCAAAAGTCACCCCCTTTCATAAAGGTAAAGGTAAAGGTACCCCTGCCCGTACGGGCCAGTCTTGACAGACTCTGGGGTTGTGCGCCCATCTCACTTAAGAGGCCAGGGGCCAGCGCTGTCCGGAGACACTTCCGGGTCACGTGGCCAGCGTGACATCGCTGCTCTGGCGAGCCAGAGCCACACACGGAAACGCCGTTTACCTTCCCGCTGGTAAGCGGTCCCTATTTATCTACTTGCACCCGGAGGTGCTTTCGAACTGCTAGGTTGGCAGGCGCTGGGACCGAGCAGCGGGAGCGCACCCCGCCGCAGGGATTCGAACCGCCGACCTTTCGATCGGCAAGTCCTAGGCGCTGAGGCTTTAACCCACAGCGCCACCTGCGTCCCATCACCCCCTTTCATACTGCACAAAAAAGTGCAATTTCTTTAAATATACATATGCATATACATGTGCTCCTTGGAGAAAGAGCTATAGTTCTGGGTCATGCCTCAAGTGGTAGAGCACATGCTATGCAGTCAGACTAATGGAATTGTAGAGTTGGAAGGGACCCAGAGGATCATGTAGTCCAACCCCTTGCAATAAAGGAATATACAGCCTGTTTATAAGGATGGTGTAAACTATATGTTGTACCACTGAGCTATAGCACACTGCACTGTTCCAACAATATTTTTTTAATTATATAATCTGTAATGACAATCAAAGTTCAGCTTGTTGCTAAATGTATTATCCCCTTTCCCCATAGCACCATATGCTTCATTAATAGCCTCCACACTACCCAGCATTTACATCTACAAGAAGGAAATGCATCACAATCATGATTAGCAAGAATTAATATTTTAATCAAGGGAGATATTAAGTACAATCCACTGGGAAACTTGTATGCAAGGCCTATTGAAATCAGGGCCACATTTCAATGTGGTTTGAGCAGGAAAGGTTCCCAGCAGACAATGCTGTATGAAATTACAATAAGAGCAGAGCTCCAAGTGCTCTGGGTGCTACTAAGGAGAAAATCTATATTTTTGAAACAAATGAATTACTAACAGAAGGAAAATGTAGACACAGCAATGGAAAAGCACATAGTTCTGATACTGTCATTAAAATCAATCAATTTCCCAGTAAGTTTAATGAGCAAGACTTCTGCCTTATATTTTATTTTTGAGTTCTCTTTCCTTGAATATTTTAAAGCACCAGGCTCCAACCTTTTTTGAGTCAGGGCCCATATTTAATCCCAACCTTCAACACTGGGTAAACTTACTATTATCCATCTAAATGGCTCCAATTTTTTAGATCTTCCTTTCTCTCACTTGCTTCCTTTCTCACCCTGTCTGTCTTTTTTATTTCCTCTAGCAGGTGGTGGCTGCTAGAGGAACAGACCTTAGGTGAGGCTCCAGGTTACATCCTACCAAATGAAAACCTATATGGCATAGGCAAGTCCTATGCAGGTTCCCCAGCCATAGGCTTAAATGGCTGTTGTCTGTGGCTTAAGAAGAACTGAACATTGATGGTCCACAAGAATCACACAAACGACATAAACAAAATCTCAGCTGTGCCATCAGTCATCAAAAGGCTTCTGGCCGCCTTTCTTTGGTCCATTCTTCTCCTTTCCCTTCTACCACACCTTTCTTTATAGACATGTGTTATTTGAGAGTCTACACATGACAAGAGAATTCTCACTCACCCTGAAAGGCAACTTCTGCTGTCAGAGCACCAAACAAATGAATAATTCAATACATAAGTCTCCAAAATGCCTTATTAGTTATGCATTAGCTATTATTCACAGGCATGTAATCCTGTCTTTCTTTCTTTTCCCTGGAAGCCTCATGGACCAAACAACCTTCTCCAAAAAATCCTCAGATATGCACTCCCAAACCTGTGCTCTTGCATAAGAACAATGGAAGATATCAGGTTAACATTATGGCAGCATTGATCCTATGTCTCCTAAGACAAAGGCTGCAATCCCACTTACCTGGGAGTAAGCCTCACTGAATTCAGTAGTGTTACCTCCGAGCAGACCTGGTTAGAATTGTGAGGTTGGTATCTTAATCTCTTCCCATTATCAAGTGAAATGGAGACCAATTTTTATCACAAAGAAGTTTAGATTCAATCGCTTCCAAAGTCCTTATTAGCACTCAAAAATAAAGGGAAAATAAGAGCTGGTTGTTATTTCTAGAATGTCTCTGTCATATTCAGGTGTGCTGTAGATCAGTGGTAGAACACCTGTTTTAGTATGCAGAAGGTCTTAGGTTCAATTCCTGGCATCTCCAGGTGCGGCTGGGAAGGACTTCTGTCTGAAACTCTGGAAAGCTGCTGCCAATCAGTGTAGGCAATACTTAGCTAAATGGACCTATGGTCTGACTCAGTAGAAATACAGCAGTTTCCTATATTCCTATCAAAATTCACAGATGCTGCAGTCATGGAACCAAGGCCATAGACCTGGACCTTTGTCACTTATTGGCCAAAGAGAGCAAACATCCCTATATTTTGTTAAAATATAACCTCAGTCAGTCACCAAGAAGCAAATGGTTTATCCAAGCATTCTGATGGAGTGGCCATTCTGTTTGTTCATATATAAACTTAGCCCTAGAAAATCCCTGAGTTTGCCAAGTAGAGTTAAATGATCTTATCTCCGCTATAAAGCAAAAAAACTAGGATCCAACTGCAGGTGAGACTGGGGGTTGGTAGTATCTCCACCTCTTCTCCTTATCAACTTATGTTTTTGGGTGCTCTGCTGAAGCCCTCCTGATATTTCCTTGATCAGAGAGACAGCACTCAGCAGCAAGAGACAGGGCATTTTCAGTGGTGGCACCCCAACTATGGAACATCTTCCTTAGAGAAGCTTGCCTAGCACCAACTTTATAATAATGTTGGCACTAGGCAACAATGTATTTTATTACCCAGCTGTTTTAATCTGCTGGAAGTCAATTTTTTAAGCGTTTTATTCAATTTTATTTTTATTAAAATTATTTATTGTACACAGTTCAGAAATGAAATAAAAGATGTCTGGCAGCATGAAAATGTTTCAGGTAACACAAGCAGAAGGGACCTAGGGAAGGAACTTCAAGTCCAACCTCTTGCTCAAGGTGAGATCCAACTACAGCTTTCCTGGCAGGATAAGCTGCCCAGTCTCAGCTTAAACATGAGAGCCTGCCGCTTCCCAGGGTCAACCTGTTCCTCTGTGTCAAACATCTCCTACTACTTCTAATCTTTAGCTGGGGTCTGCTTCCCTGATATTTTCACCCTGCCCTCTGGAGCAAGAGAGAATAAGAAATAAATAATTAGTACATTAAAACCTTGAAGCTTGGCTGGCAAGTAGCCCAGTTGACACAAGCGTGTTCAGAAACAGCTAAATTGCAACATAAAAATAAAATAGGAGGGAGAGAGAGAGAGAGGAAATGCTCTCTGGATCTTGCCGGAATAGCTTCATAAGGATTTGTTATGCCTAGAACTATCAGATATCCTTGATTTTTTAAAAGATGTTATGTATTTGAAATTTGTTCCCTAACTCCATATTTTCAGAGCATATTCCTGGAATCTGAGGGTCAGAATGTCCCAGACTCAGTGTGTGATGGAAAGACACTCTGGCCATACCCAGAGGCACTCTAGTCTTACATGCATTGCCAGGAATTGAAAACAAGATGGAGGTTAAGGCTTCAGTCCTGCATGCTTAATTGGGGGTCAGCCCCAATGAACTAAATGGACCTTCTTTCTGAGTAAACGTGACTAGGATCAGTTGGCATACCACCGTTTCTGGATAAACTCAAGCCTTACAGGGCCAGTGTGAGACAGTAACACACTACTGGCTTCTGACAAGAGACATACAAGTCCTGATATCTGCTCAGCCAAGATGCCACTAGATAGCTTTGGGCAAGTCACTCTCTCTCAGAGAGGATAAATGTGGTGTGCATGCTATGACTGCTTGTAATAGGGGCAGCCTTTTAAACACCCAGGGCCCTAGTTGTGCAGATGAGGGCATTTTAGCTGATGCAACTTGCAACCCACTGCGCACCTCACCTCACCACAGTACTGATGGGGCTAAGCTCCATCTCCCCAAATCTCTCTGTCAAAAAACACAAGATCCCCAAAGTTAGTGTTGTCAGCTGACAGGCTAGAGATCATGGATGGTCTTTTGAAACCTCTGAAGCAAGAGCAAAGACACAGCCACTAGGCTGCCCTTTCCATTCCTTCACTGTTTCCTATCCAGCTGCCTTAACAAGCAGGAGTTGATCTTGCCCTACAGAGGAGAAAGGTGGGTGACAGGGACTAGTGGTGGAATAGGGCAGGTGGCACAAAACTGCAGCTTCCTTCACTTTTAAAGTGACAGGCAATAAAGAGCTAAGAGCTGACAACACCCCCCTCTTTAATTCAAAAGATGATCATTTCATGCACAGCCTCAAAGCATTTTGCCTTAAAATCCAAACTGCAGTAAAACAAACAGAACAGAGCGCGCTACACTGAGTCACTGACAATCTGCTGCCCCTTCAGTGCATCTTCAGCTTTATTATGTTGGAAGGCACCCCTGGCCCTCCCTACCTTACCAGCTGAAAATAAAAGAAAATGCACACCAAAAAGTGTCCATACTGGAGAAACACGACTCTACAGGAAGCTGCCTTAGACCAAATCACACCAATGGTCCATTTAGCCCCCTACTGTCTACTCTGAATGGCAGCGGCATCTCCAGGGTTTGAGGCAGGAGACATTCCCAGCACTGGGAACAGCAGCAGGCCAGACCAACCGGCTCGCCTGCCCTGTGCCAGCCCGGAATCTCCAACAGGGAAGAAGCTTTGGGGTATCCGAGTAGCAGCACTTGTCCGAGGAGCGACCCTCAAAAGCGCGCGGTACCAAGGCTGCTTGACAACAGCTTCCAGCCCCAGCTGTAGCTCCTCCTTTCGGGATACTCACCCCAGCCAGCCTGGGAGCCTCCTCCGTCTTCCTCTTCCTTCTGCTTCCGAGGCTCCTCCCTCTGGATGTTTCATGTAAACAACATCTAGGCTATATTTACAATCGCTTGACTGGAAGGGAGCAGCGCCAGGATTCTTAAGCAAAATAAGAGTGCGCAACGTTTTTTTAAAAAGCTACCCAGGCACCCGCCCTCGGGGGGCTCACTAGCCACGCGCCCCCCCCCGCCACCTCCACAATCGCCGCGCAAGAGGAGGTCTCCCCTCCGCAGGGTAGAAAAATTCGCCTTGTTCTAAACATCCGCTCCCTCAAAGGGTTCGGGGAGAAGATGGGACCCCACCCCTACCTACCTCCCCGTCCCTCGGGGGTGGGGAAGAAAGCAAAACATTCGCTCCCGTACCCGAAAAGTGCGCCTGCGGTAGGCGTGCCTGATGGTTAGAGCAGAATAATTAGCCAGCTGTTAGGGAGCCCCGCTTGTAAACAAAACCCAGCGTCTCCAGCGGCGTGCAGCCACGGGCGATCACGGATAGGAAGGGAAAACAAGGGGGAAGGGAACCCGAATCTGACCCACTACTCCTCCCCTCAGACCCTGCACCCTCGAGAAACACCCCTCCCCTCTCCGCCGTAGAAACATGCACCAACCTCGGCAGCTGGGCTTTCCAGGAGAGTCTGAAATGTGAATGGAGACCTGGCAGCTCGGGAGTTGGGCTCCCTGGCTGCGATGCCCTGGAAAAACACACACGCCCGCCCGCCCCCTCCCTGATCCCGTCCAACCCCCGCTCCCCGCAAGCCGCTGCCTTCTGCCCACCCACCTTTCCAGTCGCGTTTTCTACCCCCTCTCTCTTTTTTTCTTTGTTCTTAGCGATCTTTGCATGAAGATTATCTAATGACGCAGCATAGACTCGCCACAACGTGACTGTCGCCATTTTTCTGTTTTTATTATATATCTCTCTCACTGCCATGTGATAGATTAAAAAAAAAAAAAAAAAAACACCACCGAGAAAGACACACACATACACACACACACTTCCGGGTCTCATGACCAGAATGAAAGCAGCAAAACAAGAAAGGAAGGAGACAACTTCTGGGGAATGTGTGGGCACCTTGTCTCGGTCTCTCTCCTATCCAAGCGGGAGTCTCAGCGGACAGAGCGGCAGTAAACACATGGCGCATCGCTTCTAACCTGCACACCCGATCAGCTGGAGGCTAAAGTGTCCGACCAGGACCACACGACGCAGGGCAGGCGTCGCTTACCCCGGAGTCACTGACAGTTCAGATGGTATCAAAGCAAAACTGGCTTAGCTCCATCCTTGGCAGCCGAAAAGGCTTTCTGCAACATGACATCTTGGGGAACCAACTCAAGGCATTTAATTTTACTTCCAAAATGCATTAAGGATACTAAACACTATCCCTTGGGTTTCGTTTGATTTCGGAAACTGCTGCTGTTTTGAAGCACAATAGTAAACAGATTCTTTTCCTGCTTTTTAAAACATCAATAATAAGACGGAATGCCAGGGATTAAGGGTCAGTTTACATGTGTACACACACACACACACACACACACACACACACACACACACACACACTGGTGGTGCCTCACAATTGGTATTCATGCTCAGAACCAAAGGTGTGAATTGACTGCACTGAAAAAGCATTCAGATGCAGGTGACATGCAGTTCTGTGGCTGTTTAATTTCTGGTGGCAGCTTTACACATGCAAATGAGGACTGCTGCCTCCTTTACTATTTTAAATATTGGCATGAGCCATGAACTTTCATATATCCAGTATTCACACAAAACAGCATAATGGTGTATGTTGGACCTTCAACAGTTCATATGGCATCTTCACTGTAAGCCCCTCAAGCGTGGCACAGCTTCAGTGGCTGCCTCCTTCTCCTTCTCCTGTGGAGAGGAAGGAGGGCCAAAGGAGCCCCTCACCAATGGCAGTGGCAGCAGCAGCAGGAGGAGGAGCCAGTGGCCACTGAAACTATGCTGCTGATGCATTCAGCTCCACCCCGGCTCCTCCCATTGCATGCACAACACCGTGTGCATAATGTCACCCCCCCCCCAATTGCCCTTGCAAGCTGTTGCCCCTGTGCTGGAAGGAGCTCAGAGAGAAGAAACACCATGGTGCATCTGAAGTTGCCTCCATCTTCCCTAGCTGCAACAAACATGACTCTTCCTTATCAGTCTCTACAGCCACAGCAGGCACTGCAACCTTCCAACAGTTTGACTTCACCCCCAAAGGCGAACTCCTACATTGTCTCCCGAGGCAGACGAATGCCAACATTGCGTTTTATAAAACAAAATATAAAAGTTCAGGCGGTGTAAATAAAGCAATAAAAGTTCAGGCAACATATAACAGCGGTATGAAAAGCACCATTAGAATGGAAACCTTCCATTAAAACAGGAATGCAGAGCCTCTGGACCAGGGGTCAAATGCAGCCTTCCTGGCTTGTCTAACCTGTGTTCAGGATTCTCCCCAAGCCACATCCCTCACTGGCCTGGAATGTGTCCTTGAATTCTCCTAATGCTTTTTGCTTGCCTATAGGTTCCATCTGCACTATATATTTGAAGCAGTATAACACTACTTTAAACAGTTGTCACCTCCCCTTAAGGATACTGGCTATTGTAATTTGTCAAGGGTCCTAGGAGTTGTTAGGAGACAATTTGCCTCACAGAGCTTCAATTCCAAAAGCTCTCTGGGAAGAACAATTGATTGTTAAACCACTCTTGTCATAGAGAGGAAGAGGGACTGAATACGGAAAGTAGCCTATTGTAGGAACCTAACATTCACATTGGGATGCGGGTGGCGCTGTGGTCTAAACCACAGAGCCTAGGGCTTGCTGATCAGCAGTTCAAATCACAACGGAGTGAGCTCCTGTTGTTCGGTCCCAGCTCCTGCCCACCTAGCAGTTCGAAAGCATGTCAAGTGCAAGTAGATAAATAGGTACCACTCCGGCTAGAAGGTAAACATGATCTGGAAGCTGTCTGTGGACAAGCACAGGCTCCCTCGGCCTATAGAGTGAGATGAGCACGCAACCCCAGAGTTGTCCAGCCCTGACCACTGCTATTATGCAGGCTGCAGAAGGTTGTCCAGAAGGAAGTGCAGCCCTGTGGCTGAGAAAGGTTCAGCCAGAATAACCCACAGCACACTTTGACCTCTCAGACATCCCTCATGGGATATTTCCCCCAGGTTTCTTGTGCTGCAGAAACGAACAGTTCCATGATTCTCCAAGTGGTCAGAAACTCAAAGCAGTGCTCAGATTTATTACTATTTTATGAAGCATCCTTTTGTGAAGAGAGTGTGAGAATCTCTCTACGTTCACACACAGCCTAAAGAGGATGAGTATGTATGTCAAGCATGCTCAAGTAGCCACAAAATGTGGAGTGAAATTTCACAGATTTGTACTTGTACTTAGCTTACAGACTCTGGGGTTGCGTGTTCATTTATTCAATTTCTATACCACTCTGTGGTGCAGCAATAAAACTGCTAGCACATTTGCAAAGCTAAGCAGGGTCCAGTATGCTTTCAGCTTGGAAAGGGGGCCACATGTTGGATGCCTTCCAACTCTACAATTCTGTGATTCCTCTGAGGATCACGGAACAGTTTATAATATAAAATATAAAAACACAAAAGTGCACTGCATAGTAACAAACAACCCCCCCCTTTAAAAGGCCATAGACTGCTTAATTAGCCAAAGGGTTAGGAGAAGAGGAATGTTTTTGCCTAAAGATATGTAATAAAGGTGCTGGCTGAAGGTCCCTGGGGAGAGCATTCCACAAGCTCATGTTGCCTCCTCTAGACCTCTCATCAACTTTGAATAATTAACAATTACTGCAATCTTAAAACAGGTTTACTCAGAAGCAAGCACCATTGAAGTAAATGCAACTTACTCCTTGGTAAGTACTGTTACTAGGTAAATACTTTCGAACTCAAGGGGACTTACTTCTGAGTAGTTATGTAACCAATTGCATTTTAAATTTTAAAAATGTTACAAAACGGCTTGCAGTTTTGTGGTTAGATTCCCCCCTCCAAATTGAAAGCAAACTTGTTTCTTCTAAAGATAGCAGAGACTGATGAGCGATGCTGCATATGAAACTCATATGTAGATGTTTGTGATCCATCAGAAGAAACTGCTTAAATGTTTCTATTTTCCTTCTTTGCCTTTCAGTTTGTTATTATGTGATGTCTGAAACATTATTTCCATGATAATTCTAGTTTTTGTCTATTGTAGTCCAAGGATTGTATAAGGATAAGGCTGGGCACTTGTCCTTATAGATCTAGCATAAAGGGGTCTCTGGTCCATATTTTAATTATTATTAGGGATTGTGCATCTACAGCATGAGGAGAGGGTTGCATGCATTTCCTAATTTGGGAGGTGAGGGCCCTAGTAAAGCAGGTATAAAAATGACTCCCAGGGCCTTAGTACTTCAAGGTTGCAATGTACTTTCTTTTGAGCAGACATGTATCAAGTTCAGCTTTGTGGCTTGTATTTTTGTTATACAGCGTATGTGTCAGGTTGTATACTCTGCAGGAGGTGTTTTGCCCTCAGAACTTGGGTACAGAAACTTTTAATGTTGAATGGCATCGATTCAATGAATAGTGATAGTTATGTAAAAAAAATGTAGCTGCATTAATTTTAATATTTATATCCATCTCAGTGAAAAAAAATTGTTCCATAGATCTCTGGGGAACGTTGCATTTTCGAGGGGTGAGGGGAGGAAGAATTTATAGAAATGGCTAGGTCCGCCTCCAAATTGTGGCTGTTCTTTAAAAATTCCACCACGTGTCTTGTCCTCTTCCTAGACGTTGCAAACCTACGAATTAGCAGTCTTGTTAGAAGGTTGTTTCTTATTGTGTGGGTGGTTTGTTTTTGTTTTTTAAAGAAGTCATACTGTGCAAACTGTATGATACCGCCTCGTCTAATAGAAATCAAGGCAACTTTCGAGTAAGCACGATTCCGGCTGCAAATAATTGTTCCCTACTCCTTCGGTGCCAGTAGGGGGACCCGCTGCCTTCCTTTTTTTCTACTGTGTTTCCAACCCTTAAAATTAGCAAAGGGGATGGAGAAACTCTGCATCCGAGGAACAAACTTCCAGGTTTCAAACAGTTAAAAACAAACAGTACGCTTTTAATAAAATGATTGCTTCTACCTCTAGACTACTCGCTGCTGATTTAAAACATTTCCTGCACGAGCTGTCCCGCCCGCCATCCTTTGTAACATTACGAAATAGCGCCTACGTATCAAAAATCCCCATTTTAAAAATCACACATTGCCCAGTTGCACCTACATTCCAGCGTATTCCTATAAGGAGAAGGGCGGGACACGGTCGACTTCCACTGGGCTGCTGGGATACGTAGTCCAGCCGAGCGGCAGAGGTTAAAGAACGGTAGGCTTTTAAAACTGCAGTACTACAAATCCCGAAGTTCTTTGCTTCCTACAAGGGGCGGAGTTCTCCTCGCTGTTGTCTACATACAACTGGCATTTCTTTGCTTTAATGATGGGCTGGCTGCTGCTGCCGCCGCTGCTTTCGCGGGCAGGATGAGTAATTGAGAGCAGCAATTTGCATTTGCAGGCGCTCACTCTCTCCTCTTAAAGGCGCAGGCGGAGCAGCGGGACAGCAAGGGGGGGCATTGCGAGCTTGTATTTTTTCATTGGATGTCAGGATAGAGAGGTAACATGTGAAACAATCAGTTGAACATTTTAAAAACGCCATTTTGCGGGTTTATTTGCTTTCCTGGTGTTCCCTCGGCCCTCCTCTCTTTTATAACGCTCCAAAGAGGTGGTGAGTTGACTTTTCTTTCTCTTTACCCTAACAAGCTATTTTTGTTTAAATCTGGGCGTGTGTCAGTTTTCCCGACTAGGATAAAAGAATGGACCGCGTTGCTTGCTTGCTTGCGCCCCCCTCCCTTCTCCGTTCAGGCGTCAGAAGTTTTCTGGGAGTTTTCTAGGGGTCTCTAAGCCAAGTTAGTGTCTGGGGCGCTCTCTGTTTTTATAGCCTGCTGCTTTAGCGGACGGCAGGGCTGAATTTTCACTCATAACGGCGCGAAGGAAGTTTTATTACTGATTTCTGTGGAATCACTGCTGCCGCTTAAAAGGCATTTGGGGAGACTTTGTCCACGTGCAAAAAAGGCGAGTTGGGGAAGGGAGAGTGCACACGGGCATAGCTCTCGTTCAAACTTTTGCAATTGTGTGTTCGATATTGCTTTCTGTGCCTCTGCATTTATTTAACTGGCTCTGGGAGGAAGGGATTGGAAGTGACAAACCACCATTCAGTTCTCCGTTCCCCACCCCTCGCGGGGAACATTCCTGCCTCGTCTCCGGAGGTGATGGGCGGGGAGGGAGAAAGTTTTGCTAGATCAACACGGTCGGAAACGACTGCTGTGGCGCTTGCTCCGGACTTGGAATGATTTGAAATCTGGGCTGTCCTCCCCCCACCCCGTACTGGGGGTGTGTGTGTTTTGACACGGAAGCAAGGGCAGTTAGGAAGCGTAGGACGGGACCGTATGCAATTCTCTGATAAGTTATGGGAGCTGCGCTCTGCTTTGCAGGTTTTACTGGACGTCACGGTTTTGACTCTTTGCTTCTTCTCCTAGATTGGGCGCAATGGCCTCCAAGCTTCTGCGAGCTGTTGTCTTGGGTCCCCCGGGCTCCGGCAAAGGAACCGTGTGCGAGAGGATCGCCAAGAGCTTTGGCCTCCATCATCTTTCCAGTGGGCAGTTTTTAAGGGAAAACATCAGAGCAAACAGTGGTAAGTAGCGGGGGGGGGGGGAGTCCTCCTACTGCTTGAGATCTAGTACGTGCTTTGCTGCATGCAAAAGATACATTCGGAACGGAGCAGATCAGTTGCAGCAGCTGTCTTCCAGCTCTTTTTCGTGATTTGTTCAAAATGACTGTACACAGTTCCTCTAGGAAAGGAACAGATTGGCATGTGTTGTTTTCGGTGGGGGCGGTAGCATGTATCATCAGAACCTGCACTTTGGAAAGGGCTTCATGTGGAGTACTAACTTGAGAAGAGGACTACAAGATTTAACATTGCACCTTCCATCTCCATGCTGTCTTGGGGACTTGTGCAAAAGCTGCAATATGTGTGCAGGGCGAAGATTAGAACCAGTTACACGGGAGGCAGAGAGCAGCCTTTCCCCCAGTATTCTGAGAGCTGGTTGTGAAGTCCTCTGTTTAATCTAAGCTGACCTGCCATCCTATATCTACACAGTATCCTGTATTGCCCGAAGCAAGTCCTATATAATTTGGTGATGCATACTTCTGAATAGTCATGCAAACGATTACACAGTAAGATTTCAACACCACTATTTCTGTATTTCAGTTAGTAAGGCTGGAGATTGTGGACAAGGTGCTTGGATAGGTCAGGGTGACCACTTGTGTGTGCTCTGGATCCTTGTTCCTCTTGGCTGATTAGAAACTAGCAGGAAGGGAACAGTTCATGGAGGAAACTGATTTTCTAGATTCATTTCAATCAGGGTTTAAACCCAGCTTTGGTGCAGAAACCAGGGGCGAAACTAGGCATTATTTCTCCCAGGTCAAAGACACACATTTGTGTATGCCAGAGGTTTTAAACCTTTTTGATTCCACGGCTCCCTTGACCAACTGTGTTCTTTCTGCAGCACCGCATGAGGCTCAGAAGCCCAGTTATGTCACCCCTTTCCTGCAGAGCTGGCAGCCTCTCATGCTTTTTTGAACATGCTCCCTTGTAGAGCAGTGGCGTAGTGTGGGTCGTCAGCACCCGGGGCAAGGCAAGTAATTTGCGCCCCCTAACCCGTGGATTTGCGCCCCCTAACCCTAACCCCCAGATGTTGCGCCCAGTGCGGCCGGCCCCCCTGCACCCCCCACGCTACGCCACTGTTGTAGAGTGTTCCCTCAGCCTCCTCTCTCCTCTCCCCTCTCCTTGGGAGTCCTCTGGGCAGCTGCTAGCGCTGCCCCTGGTCTTTGAGCTGCCCCCCTGTTCCAAAGAGAGGTGCCTCTTCACACTGCTCCACAGGGGCATGGGACCTCAGCTCCAGGCAGCAGCACCCCCTGGGCAGCCCCAGAGGCACCATTCACCTGCTGAACTTGTAGCCAGGGCTGCTGCAACAAACAGCTGCACAAGCCTTTGGGAAGCAGAGACACCATCAGAGGAAGTAGGGAAGGGTAGAGGGACAGAGGCTAGTTGCCCGCGGCACCCCTGACCACAATTCAAGGCACCCCAGGGTGCCACAGAACACTGGTTGAAAAGCACTGGTGTACATACACAGGCTGGGAGCCTCAACGGCACCCCTCTGGAGGCTACACTGGGGGGGGGGAATCCTGGCTAGTCCCCCCCCCCCCCAACTACGGCTTCTGACAGAAACTGCTTTGATTGCCCTGTATGATGACCTCTGTCAGGGGAGAGAGGGGAAAAATATATTCCTGTTAAATCTCCTCAACCTCTCAGCTGTGGCAGACCTTGGGGTCTCAGATTTCAGCAATGCCCTGTGCAACTTCAAAATTTGGTGCTCCTTGCCTTTCATTCTACATCTTAGTTGTGGTGTCCCCTGCAGCGCCCCTGAGGCTCTGTGCCCAGTGTGACTGTATCAGTCGCACTCTCCTAAATCAGCCTCTGTTCTCAGTGGCTTTCAGTATCATCAACTGTGGTATCCTTCTGTAGCAGTTGTCTGAGTTGGGGTGGGTGGCACTGCTTTGTGGCGGTTCCCTTCCTCCTTGGGTGATCATTACCAGAGGGTGATGCTTGGTGAGTGTTCTTCAGTTCCATGGAGTTTCCATGTGGGGTTATTTAGGGTTTGATTTTCCTCCCCATGCTGTTTAACATTTACATGAAACTGCTAAGTGGGGTTATACAGAGTTTTGGAGTATGCTGTCAGAAACATGCTGATGACAAACATGCAGCTGTGGCAGTGGATGTTCTCACAGTAGTACCCTATATATAGGGCAGGGGTCAGCAAACATTTTCAGCAGGGGGCCGATCCACTTTCCCTCAGACCTTGTGGGGGGCCGGATTATATGGGGGGGGATGAACAAATTCCTATGCCCCACAAATAACCCAGAGATGCATTTTAAATAAAAGGACACATTCTACTTATGTAAAAACATGCTGATTTCTGGACCGTCCGCAGGCCAGATTTAGAAGGCGATTGGGTCGGATCTGGCCCCCGGGCCTTAGCTTGCCTACCCATGCTATAGGGTGTTGACATGTTGCCAAAAATGTGCTCTTTGCAATCAGCTTTGTTCAGCTGCAGATATGCTCTTAAGCACATTGGCTCCCAGTCACTTGTAGTTTTTTTATGCATGTGCAGTCTTCTGGTATAAATATCAGCCTTTATTGTACATTTTGGGCTTTGTTAGTCATATCTTATTCATTCCCCAACATTGCCATTTTATCAGTTTGTTAAAAATGTAACAAAGATGAGCCTTGTAAATGATATATGTTACCAAGTGTTTTGATAAATGAAAATGTCACTTAGCTCCCTAAACGGGAAGTTTTTTATTTAGACTGTAGCATTTAGAAAGCATGCCACACAGGACAGAATATAGGATCAGATGCTGGCACCAACAGCTGGCCCCATTCCTGTGCCAAAACAATAACAGCCATCTGCTTCCAAAAGGAGTCCCTGACTTGGTACAGGAATACTTTTTTAAATGATCCATTTTTCCTTTAAAGAGGGTAGCAGACATTAACATCTTTAAATCTGGCAGCCAGTTTATAACACTGATGCAGTTTTGTGCTGTTCTTCCTTGCATTGCATAAGATCTTGTTTTGTAGGTGTTTGCTCCATTACAACTGCAGAAGCGAGTAGGAGCAAGCTGCCTATCTAATCACTGCCTTGTACATGCGGCAGATTTGAAGCTGAAATTTGAACCCATAACCAAAATGTCAGAATTGGCTTATTCTAAATATTTGTTGATAGAATTTGCCTCAAGTTCCCCAGGACTGGACTTTGGCATTTAATTATGTAGCTATTCTTCATTTTACTACTATGTAATTATCCAGTGGAGTCCAGAATCAATAACTGTGCCTAAAAACCAACTATCAATTTGGTTTTGCGCTTATGTATTGCTGTATTGCTCAGTCTTGTAACCTCTGAATGTGCAGTTATATGGCTTTTTGCAAAATTGTGAACAGATGCATGCAAGCCACATATTGTGCTATACTTACATTGCACGTTTGCTTAATAATGGAGAAGGAATGATAAGTATCGGTTCATCAACTGGGGCAAACTTTTCCCTCTTTTATCACTCCTGTTAAAACCAGTGGCACACCTACTTGCTTAGCATGGGCTGGATCATGCCATGGATCTTGTCTGTATCAAAGAAGCTTGTGATTATATAACCTGATACTAACTACAGTCCTTGGAAACAAGTTGCACTGATTTCAGTGGAGTTCATTTCTGAGTAAATGGGTTTAGGCTTATAGCCTTCATGTTGAGCCTTCCTAAGTAGCAATTTTGACAGGCTTACTGAACCTAGTTGCAGCTGTTGAGCACTCTGTTAACGTGCTGACATCCCAATTATTTAAATGGGACTTGGTATATCTAACTGTGGGTGGCGGGTTGTTTCAGCCCAGCAGAGTTTCTGTGGGACAGGTGGCTTTAAGCCCATTGTACTGAATAAATCAGTTCAAAATATGTCTTAAGTGCTTCTTTAAATGCTGAAAGTATTCTGTCCCCTTATGCATGAATTGTTATATTGTTGAAAGCAAAAAGGGAAAATAATGAAGCTGTTTTCCTTTATATTCAGTATATCTTTCAGGAAATAAGCAGCAGCAAGCAGATACATTTTCCCCCGTCTTGTGAGGATGAGAAAATACAGTGCTTTCAACTTTAGTGTAACTTTATTTTAATGTATTAATTTACGATGAATGTAGCCTTTAAAATGCTGGATGGAAGATTTCGTGGTTTTTGATCCAAAAAACGCTTCCACTAATGTAAAAGTGGGAAGGGTTGTGGCTCAGCAGGAGACAATCTGCTTTGCATGCAGAATCATAGAACTGTAGAATTGGAAGGGACCCTGGCAATCATCTAGTTCAAACCCTGCAAGGCAGGAATATGCAGCTGTCCCATATGGGAATCAAACCTGCAACCCTGGTGTTATCAGACCAAGCTCTAACCAACTGAGCTATCCAGGCCAAGTAATGAACTTTCCAGATTCAATATCTGTGTAAGAGGAGGGGAGGACATCTTATCCAAATCCCCCTGCATCCCCAAAATTCTGTTCCAAAGGTTTAGGGCACTGTCCAGATGGGTAGGGGAGGGAGCTGGATGGGTAGGGGAGGGAGCTGGAGGGGAATTGCTTCTCTGCTTCAGGAAGCAAGCAAATGTCTTCATGCCTTGTAATTATAACAAGACAAGAGGTTACAGGGGGTGGCGGGAAGAGTGTGCTGCCTAGCTCTAGGGTTGGAAGCCTGTGGACCTCCATATCTTGTTGGCTCCTATTGTCCCTGGTATTGGCCATGCAAGCTGGAGCTGATAGGAGCTGGACGTTCAGCAGCCTCTTGAAGGATTACAAGTTTCCCCACCCTAGCCTGGATGAATGTAGTCTGATAGTGCCGTGAGGACAAAAATGCAGCATACTGATGAATGGAGCATATTTGAAATTTTGAATGCTGGTCATTCACTAGTGCCAGCATAGAGTCTGCTGTGCCCTCTTTCAATAACGGCAATAGTGTTAGTTCTGGTTTGCTCTGCCTTTCAGCATCTACCCACTTAAGTGACTCCATAACCCAGCAACAGGGAAGTACTTCCATGGTTTAATTTACTGATTATGGTATATCCCCCTTTTCTTTCCCAAGGGAAGCCTCAAGAGGCAAACAACAAACAGAAAACAATTCAGCTTAGCACAAAATATCAGAATGGTCAATATAACAAAACGCAGCATATATAAAATAAACCAAGGCTACATTCATGTCAAAACAATGACAGAAGAAATATATCTAGAAGAAACAAATCAATATCAAAGGTCCTACTCTGGTCTTAATATTCCCACCCTATATTCCCATATTTGGCTTCATTTGTACAATGATGTGGGCTGCATCTCCATGGGATAATCCCATACCAGTACATGATAGATGGTATGTGCCTTGATTCTACAAGAGAAACACAGCTGTGTCTGGTATCATATTGAATGTACTTTTTCCGTTGCCTCATAGTCAATTGTTTGAAAACTTGTTATAAATGAAGAGTCAGCAAGATACTCTGGATAGTGTCCTAGGTTTGCCACCAGAGCTCACTCAGTTCTACATATCATTTGGGCAATTAACAAATTACTGATAAAAAGAATTAACAATAATCTTAATTGCACAAACCTAAGTTTCTAGGTATGCACTTGAATTCTTTCCACCTGGAGGCATTCAGGCACCCTATCTGACGAGTTTCTGTGGCATGTTAATAAACCTTGAGTTGCAAGGGTTTTTTTAGAGTGAATGTCACCCCAGCTGTGTTTGGTGAAGATTTGAATGGAAAGATAATACTTGCACGGCCCTTGCACCCTTAAGTAGAGTTAGAATACCACTGGAGTTGATTGCATCATTGGATATTAAAATTCAGCATGACAGGTGTGTATGTATTTGTTAGCAAGAACAAAGCTCTTTTTCTGATCTTTCTCTTACTCCATTGTTTCTGCATTACCCTTTTTGCACAGATACAGTATCTGTGTCACTCTGTTATCATGTCCTTCTTGGCTAGTTGGGTAAATATTGGACAAATAGTAACTCGGTATCTGAAAGAAAAGTGTTGTTCTTATTGGTTACCTAGGAGATGCAATGTCAGATAAGAGAACTTGGGTAATTTAATGTTATGTTCTTCTGAAGGAAAGAGTGACAGATATATATTTTAGTTTGTATATGTTGTTTGTCAATGTGTGATGCCCTATGCCTAATAAAGGATTTTGAAAGTTAAAAGATATATATTTTTTAAAAGCAGGGCATTAGTCTAAACAAACTGAAACTTTCAAACTGGGGCAGCAAATAAAAGGTTGCAGGACGAAGGGTGTTATGGTGCAAGGATAATCCTTCTTGGGTAAAGGAACTCAGTTGGTTTGCTTTTTTAATGAAAAGACTTAATTATATAGTTGTTTTCTATTTTTGTTTTGTTTTGAGTGGTTCTTGGGAGATGGGGGGTTGAATGCAAGGCCAGATCCTAAACTCAACTGTTAGGATTTGCACATTTATAAATCTTTTTCACTATTGAATGAGAACAATATTGCGAATTGAAGTGGCCTCCTTCTGGTCCGGGTAAAGCTCTGTTACACACCTATGGCAGCAAGCCACTCACACAGGTTAAATTCTTGCTCCTATTCTCAACTATACCACTAGGCAAGAAAAGTTATTGACTTCAGTTTATTATGGGCTTGCTGAAACCATGTCTTCTTCTAATGGCAAACCCTGTCTAAGGGTTTATCCACACTTCCTCTTGTTCTGCTGCTTTCCCTCGGGGAAAACCACTTTTTAGTGCTCAGTTGCAGCAAACAGCAATTCAGCATTTTTCCAGATTGCCATTTATTCCCAGGCGGGTTTTCCCTTGGAAAGTAGTAGATCAAGCAGAAAATTGCTTAGAGCCGGGTTTTCTAGGCCCTGCACAGAGTGGATGAGCCCTAAGGTTAGACAACTAGTTGCAGGAGACAGGTCTTCACTCTTTACTGAAAGATATCTGAAACTATTATGAATTTTAGTACAGTGGTACCTTGGGTTACATACGCTTCAGGTTACAGACTCCACTAACCCAGAAATAGTACTTCGGGTTAAGAACTTTGCTTTGGGATGAGAACAGAAATCGTGCTCTGGCGGCACAGCGGCAGCGGGAGGCCCCATTAGCTAAAGTGGTCTTCAGGTTAAGAACAGTTTCAGGTTAAGAACGGACCTCCAGAACGAATTAAGTTCTTAACCTGAGGTACAGTACATGGCTAATCAAATAACAAAGTTAAGGGTCACCTTGATAAATTTTTTTATGATCAAAAGACACAATCCTTATGGTGTTACCTTCCTCTAAGCCTCACTTCTCCCACCCTCTGATTTGTTGGTGACTCTCCTACATCCATGGGTGTAGCCAAGGTGGGGGACGGGGGGGGACTGCCCCCCTAAATTAAGTAAAAAGTATTCCACTAACTGAGGTTCTGCCCCTCATAACATAAAGCCTGCCCCCTAACATAAATCCTGGCTACACCCATGCCTATATTCTGATCTGTCCGATAATTCGTTGGGGAGGCACAAGCAAGACTGATACTGCTACAGCTTTCATCTCTTTGAGGCAATTTAATCAAAGGAGGGCTTTTCCCCCTCATGGATAAGGTCCATAGGTTTATAAAGTGTGCCTGAGGGTTTTTCATAAGTCAAAATTCTCTAATTCCTTATGAAGATCAAATTGTTTCAAGTGAATTTTCTGGATGGGAAATTGGGATTTAATTTTATATTGTACCTGTGTCTTTAGCATTTGTTTTAGGGGTTGCTACCATGTAAGTATGCAGTGCTGCTCTGCATCATGTCATAAAGATATGGAACAACAAATGACCAAGTGACGCTTGTTGTTCAGACTTCTAGGCATATTCCAAAAGCAATACCTTTCCACCCTGCTCTTTTGTATCCTGCTAAATTCACTCTTGACTTCTTGCCAGCCCATATAGGTTTATCATAATCTAACATGCTTTCAAGTCTTTTACGATAAACAGTCACAGTTTATTAAACAAGAAACATAATCTGAGTGTGGAATCCTTGTTAATTATGGGGATCTTACCAAATCCAGGAGACTGCAATTTAAACCAATTGTAGGTTTTAAAATAACAATTCACCCAATGTAGCAAATGGAAATTCTCTATAAAACTAATCCTTATGTATTTTATTGGACTTTCCATCTGCTTTATTTTATACTTAATGGTTGTTTTCTGTTTGGATGCTTATTTGTTACCTTTAAACTTGTTTGGTTTTTTAAATGCCCGTGACATTTTGTCTTTTTCTTCCCCAACCCAAATTCCCATCTAGTTCTGAGCCTTCAGGAAATGTCTTCAATGCAATGAAATGCAAAATACCATGATAAAAGCAATGGGTTTTCCTTTTGCCTTGCTAAAGTTCATATTGCTTCAGAACAGTACTGAGGATTGTTAGAATGGCTTTTGGGTATTGGAAGAAGCTGGTCTTAATAGATGAACTCTAATCAACCTGGTGCATAATTTACTATAGTTAGTGTAGGATTAACTACAGCAAATATGCATGTGTCCTCATTAATGAAAGCCTTTTGCTAAATTAAAGAAAAACTAGAGGTTTTGTTTTGAGGATTTTGGCCTTGATCACGATGGATAGAGTGCATTTGGCAAGTGAAAGCAGTTAAAGAGCTGTTTGAAGATACCTTACACATATACAGTGAACCACATGCAGCGGAACTAATCATTGTAGTGACTGCAAAGACCCCCTGAATGTGCAAATGTATGTGCAGTGGACTCAAACCACGGCATGTTCAGACCCTCTGCTTTTCCAAGCTTCCCAGTAGTACAGAGAAGAGCTTTCTGTGTGTACAGATCTTCTCAATGAACACACATTCATCGGAGGTGGGAGCTTGCCACCCCAATGCAATCCACCTGCAAAAATATTCATTAGAAGTGCATAAAGCAGCTTAACAGAGCTCAAGACTGGCTATATTGCACTATTGATTTAATAGGGATTTGGGAAAGTTGCATGAATTAAAGTATAACGCAAGAATTCCATGGGACTAGAACTAGCTTCAGTAACTAAAAGAAGAGCACTGTGGTTAAGCCAGGAGGACCATTTGCCAATCTCATTGGAATACTTGCAGGGGAGGCCGTTCACATGTTTATTTGAGTTAAGCGGCAAGGAAAGAGTCACTCATGCTATAAGAATCATTTCCTAGTGTGGACAAATCTTTTACTACATCTTGATCACTCCATAGGGCATGCTTTTAAGAGTACAGTGGTGCCTCGCAAGACGAAATTAATCCGTTCTGTGAGGCTCTTCGTATAGCAGTTTTTTCGTCTTGCGAAGCAAGCCCATTGACAGCTTAGCGGATTAGCGCTATTAGCGGTTTAGCAGCTTTTAGCGGATCAGCTGATAAGCGGCTTATCAGCGGATCAGCTGATAAGCGGCTTAGGGCTTAGGAAAGGGGGGGGGAGGGGAAAAACCCCGCAGGAACTCGCAAGACATTTTCGTCTTGCGAAGCAAGCCCATAGGGAAATTCGTTTTGCGAAGCGCCTCCAAAACGGAAAACCCTTTCGTCTAGCGGGTTTTCCGTCTTGCGAGGCGTTCGTCTTGCGGGGCACCACTGTATTCCAACTGTGGATGTAATTCTGATACGAATTAATGATTGAGAATGTCAAAGATGAATTGGAATAAAAATATTATTTATAATATAAAATCCCTCAGATTGTTTCAGCAGGAGGCCAGTTAAAGTGAGCTGTACTGTGAAGTTCTATGTACAAGTATATGGAAGTGACAATTTTTAGGTTGAATTGGGTATGCTTTTAGAATGGAAGGTGTGCCTCCACATTTTTAGGGCAATTTTACACATGTGAATAGGCTGTCATCCAATGTACACTTACTTGAGAGTTGATCCATTAGATCCATGGGAATTTCTAAGGACACATTCATAGAATTTGGCTGTGGAACCTGTTGGTGAAAACAGAAAATAAAACTCAAAAAACCTCTTACAGGATTGCTAGATGCTACTTATGTTAAAAGGGTTATTCTTTATTCCACAATAATAAAGGTATATAGAGTGCTCCTTTACTCAGCATCACTCTGTACACACTTGAGTTCATTAGTAAAGGTAAAGGTAAAGGGACCCCTGACCATTAGGTCCAGTCGTGACCGACTCTGGGGTTGCAGTGCTCATCTCGCATTATTGGCCGTGGGAGCCGGCGTACAGCTTCCAAGTCATGTGGTCAGCAGGACTAAGATGCTTCTGGCGATCCAGAGCAGCGCATGGAAACACCGTTTACCTTCCTGCTGGAGCCGTACCTATTTATCTACTTGCCCTTTGACATGCTTTCGAACTGCTATGTTGGCAGGAGGAGTTCATTAGTAACCAAGAGCAAATGTTAATTGCTTTTCTTATTAAATGCAAGTAAAATAAACATGCTAAATTAGATCACTCTCTGGGGCACCAAAATTTTTACCATGAAAACTGAAAATATTCTAATGCAAGTTTACCCGTAGCAAATTTCCCTGTGGGTAATTACCCTAATTTGCATAGAATTTTTTCCTGGAAAGAGAGTCAATTATTTTCTGACTTTCAAATATCAGAACACTGGTTTTTCACAAGCACCATAAGTGATTTCTGCTAGTTATCTCAATTTAGGATTTATTGGCCTTTCCTAGCTAAGAAAATGTGGGTTGGCCTCGTAAGCGCCAGCATTCCTTGGAAAGGCCAAGGACTGTATATTCATAAAGTATTGCTTTAATTCTCAGCTTTATTTATAGTTATTGAGGCATATTCTGAGAATATGAAGCTTTAGTTCAAGGCCTTGTGCGTTGGGAGCAGAGAGATCTCTCCCCCCCCCCAATTTTATATAATGTAACTTTTGACATATGTGGCTCTTCACTTTATGATGAAATTGGTTATGATCTTTCACCAATTCCATGTTCGCATTGCTAGGCCCATAAACTGGCTGGGCCTTTGTTCAACCTTTGTGCCTGAATGATGCACTTGGAAGGAGGGAGGACAGTTCATATTCCATCTTCCTGTTTCTATTCAAGCCATGGATGTGGCTCTTCTATGTCTGGTCTTGCCTGTGTGAAGTGTCTCTTGCCATCTGACTTTGAAAAGCAGCTAAGGGATAGTTTGCTTCCTCCATCTCTTGCAGCTCCTAGGATAGGCATTTGTCATCTCTCTCATAGAAATGGAATGCTTTCCATTGTGATACTATTGGCCAGTGGTGAAAAGAGCAGGTGCCTTTTAATTATAATAATAGGTGTAGGGTAATTTATGACTCCATCTTTATTGTTATTCATTCACAGTTCTAGGGATGTGTTTGTGAAGGTAGCACTTTGATGCTGTACTTGAGCAGATAGATCTTACTCTCACCCCAGATAAAGACACTGAGGTTTTGAAAACAAGCCTGAGTCTGTGAATGAATTGCCGCACAAACCAACTCACACAAACAACTGTGTTGGGGAGTGGCTCTTCCTAGCAACAGTGCATTCTCAAGCTTTTAGCAAAGTCGTTAAAACAAAAAAGCAATCAGGAAGATGTTATTACAGGTCATCTGCAACGGTTGGTTTCATAACTTGTGTTTTTCTAGTTCTCTTAAGGAGCATTAGCCAAGGTTGCAGTGAGGAGTGGAAAGAATGTCGATGTGTCTGTATACAAAAATCTCTTCAGTGAAAATCAAAATTGATCTTCACTGACACTTTGTGTGCACACAAATCTCCCCATCTGATTTAAACTTGCTTTAGTAAAATACCTTGCTTTAACAAGTGACTCATCTTCTTTACAGTAAAATGAATGAGCTCACTTTTCAACATAAGGTGGATTATCTGGACTATGCTGTGTTTCCAACTTCTTTATGCTTCCGGCAGGGAAATGCAAAGAAATATCCATTAAGTATTATAAAAAACATTCCTAGCAATAAATATGCGAATTAACAGTTTTTAAACTTTGGTATACCTTTTATCATTGATAATGCTAATGATTTGTAGATCTTCTTTCTCCATTTGCTTGGCACAGTTACTTGCACCTTCTGAAGGACTTTGTGTTAAGTTCCGTATTAAAATGGGAACCTTCCTGTATCCCAGTTTGTGTTGATTTCTAGCTGACTCTGCCACAGAAGTGTCTTGACACCTCTCAGAATTGTCCTAAATATTATTGGTGCTTGCTGATTTGGGGCTGAAATTTATTTTGCTTCTTTGTTTAGAAATACGCCATCAAAAATTGATTCACAATAATACAGCCGTTTAAAATAAAGCTTCAATTGGACCATAACACCAAGATGTGGTAGGGCGTTATTGAAAAGGTGTCTGGGAAGGAGATGGGATGAAAAGTGTTTGGTACAGATTAGGTGGCTGCCTACTAGAGAAGAGAGAATGTTTGCAGTGGTGCTGCCTGTTTGTCAAAAGCCCTTCTTGCGGGGGATCACTTGGTGTCTACATTGTGATCTTTTGGGCACCAGGTCTCAAATGTTGAGTGTTTTTAAAGATCATTTGCACTATGGTTGTTCCCTGTCACTGGTTTTACTTTGGAATTATTCTTCTCTTATTTTTATTGGCTTTTGGTTCTATGTTTGTCTTGTATACTCATGGGCAGTGGTAGGGGGATCTTTTTCAGCCCAAAGGCTGAACTTTCTGAGGGGTGCATGCATGAGGTCAGTGGAGCTAGCAATGTGGCTATCGTCTTTGTATAGTTGGCTAAAATTCTCATCATGCAAAAGTCAGTCTCAGTCTCTCTCTCTCTCTCTTTCTCACACACACACACACACACACACACACACACACACGTGTTCTGTTCTTCAAGCAAGCAAGAGGCATTGAAATAGTTCAAGGACAAGTTCTAGGCAGGGAAAAGTACTTGAAGGGGGACTGTATTCCAGCCCCAAGGCTCATCACTCAGCTCTTGTTATTAGGTGGAATATAAATAGTGTAAGTAAATATTCCTGATAACCAAAAGTGCCTGATGCAACTACTGATGGCCAGAACCATCCTTTAAAACAGTAAGTCCACCCAGTGTGAGAGAAGATGTAATTCAAAGATGTAATATAACACAGGTGTTTTAGTTAAATTCCTAATTACTGTGCTGAGTTTCAGTGGTAACCAAGTTATGGAATACCCACCCCAGTTTCGATTGTTTGCAGGGTTAGTGTCCCCCCTCAAAAAAAAGTTGTTTTTTTCTGGACAGGAGCTTTGGTTGTGCCATAATTAATAATTTACATCAGCTTAGTATAAAGAATAGTGTTTTGTATGAGAGCCAAACGCTGGTTAAACAGCAGTCTTTTATGAAATGCTTCCAAGTGCCTGCCATTTGTTACAAGGTTTATGCTGCATTCACTTTAGCCATAAGTGGATCCGTTTATCCCCTAGAGTTCGCTTTTATACCAGGGACATCCAGGGTTTGTAGTGCCCTAGAGGGCATTTAGAAAAAGCTGTGTTTATGGCTCTTTTCATTGCACCATTCCAAGATGGGGCACCAACCATGGAAACCCACCCCCCTTAAGGAATCCCCCAGATTCTATAAGTCATTGGGCAGTATCCAACTAGTATATAACTGTGCAAATGGAATTACTCTTGCTTAAGCAGTGGGACTCCCCCCCCCCTTCTCCTCCCACCATGTGTCCCCTGCACCACACCCAAATGTTCTTCAGAGCAGATTAGGGGAGCACAAGGAGAGAAGGGAGAACGTCCCATGGTGCAAGCTGAAGTCCTTTTGTTCATGTAAGGAGTTACTCAGTGTTACAGCTCTGTCTGTGCAGATCATCCTAATTGTCCCTCTATCCCTGCAGTCAGTCCAAATGTTACCAGGAGATGGTTGGTCTAGGGCAACATGGTGACTATCACCATAACTATTAACCAGCTGTCCAGTTGAAGAAGAAAAAATCTAGGGTATGGCCTGCCTCGTATAATGAACCAACAATGTTTTGAGACAACTCCATGCCCATGTTAGTCATGATGTACCAAGCCAATCCATTCAAGGCGATTTTTGGTCGTTTATTGAAATCTCCCAGAACCAGCATCCTGGGATTATCCAACAGTACCCCAGAAACCACCTCCACCAGCTCAGTGAGGAAGACTTCTGAGCAGTGTAGTGGATGCTACACCAGCAGAATCCCTGCTTTGTATCTCTGGTGCCACATCGCATGTATGTATACTGCTTACTAACAGCCATGCCAAATGATAGTTTGCATGTATGAAACATATACCATAGATGTGATAGCAAGCATGCATATCACCTGGAACAATGTTTTAGGATGGAGTCGGTAAATGTGTTCTGTGTGTATGAATTAGGCCATGACACACTCTTCTGTTATTTTGACTTTTGCTATGATGAATAGTAATTGGAATTGACAGCTGGTGCAGCAAATCTCAGAGCTGGCCTTACAAATATTTTCCCCTATTAACCCTGTAGGAAGGCAGGTCTGGATTTGTATCCTCTGCCATGCATTTCTGTTACAAGACCTGTTATCTCCTGTCCCATCCATCTTTATTTTGAACTGCTTCCCTGTCAGAGAAGACTTACAAGCCGTGGTATTTGGTTTTTCTGTCTAGTATATTGTATCTGTTGTCTCTGAAATCAAAGATTCATTTAGCTAACAATGCAGTCTGCTGAAAAGAGGTTGTTCTAGCTTTTCTTGCAGAAACTACTGTGAAGAAATCAAAAAGCTTTTGTTGTGTCATATACTAATAAAAGTATATTTAGGGAAAGGGTTGGATCGCTCCCTTTCACCTAGTAAATGAGTTGCAGACTTTTCCACTGCATTCTTGAGTTAATATGTAAAGGTACTGGTCAACTGAGAGCACTGGTAAGGAAGGGTTAGCTAAAGGAAGTTTGAATGGGTGAAAGGTTTGAATGGGTGAATGGGTGAAAGGTTACTCAGTCTTTAGGCATCTTAACATGCTGTATATATTGTTTAACAATTTAACATATATGTAATGTAATGGCTAAATTATCACCAGATAAAAGATGACTTAATATGATTTTGTAGTACTGGGGGATAAATGTGCCTGGTAAAAAAAACACAAAAAAACTTCTTTCTGGAATAAAGTTGTCTGTATAAACTAATAACTATTTATTTATTTATTTATTTATTTATTTATTTATTTATTTATTTATTTGCGCTGTGGTCTAAACCACTGAGCCTAGGGCTTGCCGATTGGAAGGTCGGTGGTTCGAATCCCTGCGACGGGGTGAGCTCCCGTTGCTCGGTCCCAGCTCCTGCCAACCTAGCAGTTCGAAAGCACGTCAAAGTGCAAGTAGATAAATAGGTACCTCTTTGGCGAAAAGGTAAATGGCATTTCCATGCGCTGCTCTGCTTTCGCCAGAAGCAGCTTAGTCATGCTGGCCACATGACCCGGAAAAACTGTCTGCAGACAAACGTCGGCTCCCTGGCCAGTGAAGCGAGATGAGCACCGCAACCCCAGAGTTGTTCGTGACTGGACTTAACTGTCAGTTGGCTCCTTACCTCTCTCGCCCTGACCTAGCCACTGTGATCCACGCGACGGTCACCTCCAGACTGGATTATTGTAACTCGCTCTACGTGGGGCTGCCCTTGAGACTGACCCAGAAACTCCAGCGGGTGCAGAATGCCGCAGCGAGACTCCTTACGGGGTCCTCGCTTGGAGATCACATTCATCCGGTGCTATACCAGCTGCACTGGCTCCCGGTGGAGTACAGGATCAGGTTTAAGGTGCTGGTTTTAACCTTCAAAGCCCTATACGGCCTAGGGCCCTCGTACCTACGGGACCGCCTCTCCTGGTATGCCCCACAGAGGAACTTACGATCTTCAAATAAAAACACCTTGAGGGTCCCAGGCCTCAGAGAGGTTAGGCTGGCCTCAACTAGAGCCAGGGCTTTTTCGGCTGTGGCTCCAACCTGGTGGAACGCTCTGTCACAAGAGACAAGGGCCCTGCAGGACTTGACATCTTTCCGCAGGGCCTGCAAGACAGAGCTGTTCCACCTGGCATTTGGTCAGGGCGCAGCCTGACCCCCTCCTCTGGCAATCTTTACAAAGCTTTAGTTTATGGTTGCCATCAATTTTGATTTTAATTCATTTTTATAATGTTTATAATGTCACACTGTTTTAATGTTGTTAGCCGCCCTGAGCCCGGCTTCGGCTGGGGAGGGCGGGATATAAATAAAATTTATTATTATTATTATTATTATTTACCTTTTTTATATTATCTTAAGTCTCTGTCATCTTATACAGTGGTACCTCAGGTTAAGTACTTAAATCGTTCCGGAGGTCTGTTCTTAACCTGAAACTGTTCTTAACCTGAAGCACCACTTTAGCTAATGGGGCCTCCTGTTGCTGCTGCGCCGCCGGAGCAAAATTTCTGTTCTCATCCTGAAGCAAAGTTCTTAACCCAAGGTAATATTTCTGGGTTAGCAGAGTCTGTAACCTGAAGTGTCTGTAACCCGAGGTACCACTGTACCTGTCTCTGTGTTGGCCTTCCCTAAAAAGAAAATCCAGTCAGGCAAGCTGAAGATGGTTTATTTAAAGCATTTTCACCTCACTTGTTAACTGAAGCCTCAGAATGGCTTACAAGAATCTGTAGTAAGACAGTTTCTGCCCTCAGGTTTATAATCTGAAAAACATTATGCACAGGGAAAGGGGCAGGGGGTAGGGAGTAAAGAAGAGAAGAGCAAGCTCACACACCAGTTCTTTAAAAATCCTGTTCTTTTAATGGCCAACTGGGATGGAAACAGTTAAGATAGCCTGATGGAATGGCTGCTGGTAGGTGATAGTTGACTGAAGGCCAAAGGAAGTTGGTCTACTAGCAGGAGTGATGGAAAATTCATGATTCTCTACTCTTCATCAGCTCTTAGCAGAGGCAACAGACCTGGGATAGTTTGGTCAGTAGAGCATGAGACTCTTAATCTCAGGGTTGTGCGTGCAACCCCTGTTAGGCGAAAGATTCCTCCATTACAAGGGGTTGGACTAGATGACTCTTATGGTTCATTAAACCTCTACAGTTCTGTGAGTCTTTGATCATACGCCTGTAACCTCTATGGGGTTTTTTTTTTGGGGGGGTGTTTTCAGACCAAGGGCCACACCCTTTCCTAAACAACCTTCTGAGGGGTACATACCATTGGTGAGTGGGGCCTGAGGCAAAAGTGGAAAGTGCAACTAATAATAAATAAATAAATAAATTATTAAATTATACCCTGCCCATCTGGCTGGTAAATTCTACCATTGTACAGTAGTTTCCACACATCTATCCTCTATCCAGGCAAGGCAAAGGCATCATCAGAGCTCAATGACACATTCCAGTAAGGCAAAAGTGTGTTTGTGTGTGGGGGGGGGGTGTTGAAGCAGGACTAGTGAGGGGTGTGGTCTGTGGGTAGGAAGCAGGGGTGCCAACTTGAATAAAATATAGGCGGGCAGGCAAGCCCCACCCCACAGAAGCGATCACCTGGCGCTACATGCACACCCCATTTGAATGTTTTGTTCCCCTTGTCCAGACTCTAATCTCATTTTACCAGCTGTCTGGCTGCTGCTGTTCCTGTTCTGACAGGCAGGTGGGTTGATTACATGCTTGTTTTAGGTCTTCTATAAACCAAGATAAACTGCTTTTGTGGAAAGTACATTTTATCCTGTTTTGAATAATACAGTTCAATTAAAAACAATGCTTGTGATGTCACTTCATATGCTATCAAAAAGCAACTTTAAAAATACATGCTATGTACTGTCAAGGATCTAGAACACTATTCTAAATGTTACTTTAGTAACATTCAGATACGAATAGCTTGCTGAAAAGCTATTCAGGGTGTTAATAGCTATTTTGCATCATGTACAAAAAGCAGGGGTAAAGTGTAAGGTGTTTTGTTTGTTTGCTGGGGGAGTATTTATTGAGTGCTCATTTAAATTCCTTTTCAGTGTTTTGAACTCTTTCGAGCTTAGGTCTTATTTCTGTTCAGAGCTAAAATGAAATGTTCATGTTGTTACATGCCCAAGCTATTGAATGCCTGGAAATGTAACAGCTCAGTTTACTCTGTCAGGAAGTTGCTTTGCCAGATAAGTTGTCTGTCATGCATTGTTTCCTTTTACCTCTTCTCTCTCTCCCCCTCCCTAGTTACATCTCTGAAGCTTCTAATCTGAATCTTCCTTACATGGCAAATTATTCATAGCATGGAGAATACAGGGAGAGTGTTTTTTATCCCTTTCTCATAACACTAGAAATCGTGGACATCCAGTTAAGCCTAATGTTAGACTATTCGGGACGATTCCAGCAGCAGATAATTAAACTATGGAACTCTATGCCACAGGAGGCAGCAATAGCTACCCGCCTAAAAGGTAAAGGGACCCCTGACCATTAGGTCCAGTCGTGACCGACTCTGGGGTTGCAGCGCTCATCTCACTTTATTGGCTGAGGGAGCCGGCGTACAGCTTCCGGGTAATGTGGCCAGAGTGACTAAGCCGCTTCTGGCGAACCACAGCAGCGCATGAAAATGCCGTTTACCTTCCCGCTGGAGCGGTACCTATTTATCTACTTGAACTTTGATGTGCTTTCGAACAGCTAGGTGGGCAGAAGCAGGGGCCGAGCAACAGGAGCTCACCCCATTGCGGGGATTCGAACCGCCAACCTAGCTGACTTTAAAAGTTGAGACAAATTAATGGAGGAGAGGACTATTGATGGTTTCTAGTCATGGTGGCTATGCTCTACCTCAGAGGTCAGCAGAATTTTTCAGCAGGGGGCTGGTCCACTGTCCCTCAGACCTTGTGGGGGGCCGGACTATATTTTGGAGGGGGGAAAATGAACAAATTCCTATGCCCCACAAAGAACCCAGAGATGCTTTTTAAGTAAAAGCACACATTCTACTCATGTAAAAACATGCTGATTCCTGGACCGTCTGCGGGCTGGATTGAGAAGGTGATTGGGCCGGATCCAGCCCCCGGGCCTTAGTTTGCCTACCCATGCTCTACCTCCACAATTGGGAAGCAGCAATGTTTCTAAGTACCAGTTACTGGAAGCCACAGGAGGGGAGAATGTTTGTGTGCTCCAATCCTGCCTGCAGATTTTCTACAGGCACCTGGTTGGCTGCAGTGAGAACAGGACTCTGGACCAGATGAGACATTGCCCTGATCCAGCAGGTTGTTCTTATGTTCTTACCAGAATTGTGGGGAAAGGTAGCCACCTACCTGCAGACAAATACTGAAACCCAGACTGGAGTAAGCCCCATTTATAGGCAGTGGGATTTACTTCTGAGTAAACATGCAGTGGATTGTACTCAAAATATAGCTAGATATGTTAATAAGCAAATGAATTATCAGGTGATATAGTATGGGATTGTAGGTCTAAAACTAAACTAAATCATTTAGCAACTTAAATACTGGGGATGTGGCTCTAAAGTTGGGTCCCCATTTGCCTCCACTGTTCCCAGCCCTCTTAGATCTACGATTCTCCCCACTGGTTTTTACTTTCCTCAGTTATCTTTATTTAAACTCACTGCTTCTTCCACCTCTGATTTCCTTAGCTGTTGTGTTTTGGGCTGATGCATAATCTGCCCTTCTTCTTGAAGTTTCTGGCCCCTCTTCCATGGCTCCCTGCTTTTTCTTGCTGGACCAGGAGTGGTTCACCTGTGGTCCTCCAGATGCTGTTGGACTCCATCTCCCATCAGCCCCAGGCAGCATGACCAATGGTCAGGTATGATGGGACTTGTAGTCCAATAACATCTGGAAAGGCCTCAGATTAGCTACCCCTGTCCTACGCTTTCAACTTGGCTCTGACCCATGCTTCCTTTATATTGTCTTTCCACAGCAATTTCTGCATTATCTGACTTTATGCTCATTTGCAGAGCAAAATAGGTAATCTGCTCAAGAGTATGTTGCAGCAATATCTCTAATACCACCCCTCCCCATGTCCATGCACGTAATTCCCTTATGGCTGCAGATATAGCTATAGCTATATAGACTGAGCATGGGAGAAATTCCACCCTTAAGGTTTCAGAATTGGTCTTTGGCCTGCCAGATGCAAGATGGCTAAGCTGACGTACATGGCAACTTAATGATTCATCTTAGCCTGGCAGATAATGCTGGGAGTTGGAATTATGCTAATGAGATGAGAGGTATGTTTCCCTGTTTAGGGAAGTTTTTAAGGATTGATGTTTTTAGATATGCTGTAACCTACCCAGAGTGGCTGGGGAAACCCAGCCGGATGGGTGCGGTACAAATAATAAAATTAGAATTATTATAATGTATTTATTTATTTATTACTAGTGGTGTCAAAAGGCACAGAACACTGAATAGCCAGCCAGTCTTTGCATGGCTTTCTCTGTAGTTCTATAGGGCATGGGGAGATATTGGGGAGGGGGGGAATTGCTTTGGGGTAGACAGTAATGGAGGTTTCAAACATAGCCTGTTTCTTTCTCTTGCTCTTTCCCGCTCCCCCAGGCATTCTGTTTGGTACCTCTTTCTTCTGAGTTAGTGAAGCAGTTCAAGAGGAGGGAATAACTCATTCAGAATATGTCCAGAACATATTATATATGTGTGTGTGTGTGTATATATATATATATATATATATATATAATAGCAGAACAATAAAAAGTTTTTATTTCTTCTTTCATTCCTGAACAGATGTTGGCATACTAGCAAAGCAGTATCTTGAGAAAGGCCTTTTGGTGCCAGATCATGTATTCACACGAGTAATGATAACAGAACTGGAAAAAATGCAGACCCAGCCTTGGTTACTTGATGGTAAGTCGACCCCCCCCCCCTTTTCTTTAAACATTTCGAGTGCTAGTAAAAACCATTTTGCACTTCCCTCCTTCTACAGGCTCTTTTAAATTTGATTTAAATAACATGCTATTTGTGGAAAAGTAATGTAACATGAAAACAGCCTTTCCAGTATTTTTAGCAACTGGTGGTGTAATGGGGAGGTAAGTGAGAACACCCTGAGAGCTTCTAAGGACAGAGGATTCATAGTTAAACCTTTGGCAACTATGATTCCACACATGGAAACTAAGGGATGAAAATATCTGGGTTTCTTTCACAATGGTGCATTTATTGAGCAACTGAAGAAAGGTGACCACAGTCCAAGCCACCTTGGATTTCTTTTGGGGCAGCTCAGTACAGTTACGTACTTGCCTGAATTATCTTCAAGTACTAATATGAACTACTCTGCTCCTAACATCCCAACACATTCAGTTTCATTTTGCCTCAAATGTTCATTTGGTGAATGAATTGGGAAGTTACTGATGATGCCTAGAGCAGTGTGTCCTGCAACTGGCTATTATTGTTTTCTGCGTCGGCACACAATTATGTTCAAGAGAGAAAACGGCCACTTTCCCCACAAGACCTGAAAAAGGTGAAAAAGACTGGCCTACTCTTTTAGGAAAAAGAACTATGATAATATTGTGGGAGATAAAGGATACTAAGCAGGAGGTGTTATCTTTCCCTAAGGTCATCCGTGTGATGCCCACAGGGACCAGTGTGCCCACCAGCAGGTGCCTACAAAACATAATACTGTTGTAAAGATCCCTTTCAAAATCCAGAGCGTGTGGATGTTCAAGGCTTTCTGCTTTCCCTGTTCAGTGCCTGTTTGCTCGGCTTACCCTACGCTAATCACATAGCCTTGAACATGTCAACGTGTCATTGGATGCCACAATTAGACACCCACCACCCCATTTGTTCTGAACAGAGGAGAGGTACAAAGAACTGTTCCTAGCAGTTCTTTTTGAAGATGGTATCTTTTCCTTCATTGATGGGGTATGCCCCCACAGTACTTTGTGGTCCTGTCTCTTTTTCTGCTATTTAGATGTAACAGCTATTTTGTGTTATGCCATTTTGTGTTATTTGGTGAGTGGTGCCCACTGACCCCAAATGATTGGCAACCCCTGCTATATTCATATCCTGTATTAGACTGTCTCTCAACTTCTGCTGCTATGGCCAATGAATGCAAAAAGCACTAGGAACTTATATTTTTGAAAATATAAGATGGAAATTTTATTTCTGTTTAATGGGTAATATCCTATGTAGCCTGAGGGGGTGTCTACTTATGCAGTGTGTGGGGGGGTGTTCTTCCTCCACTGCCCCACACCTGTTCAGGTTTGGCCAGGCTTATGTTTGACAACACAGTCCTTCTGGTAACTAGGCCCCAAGCCATCTAGGAGTTCAAAGACAAGTACCAACATGTTGAATTGTGCATTGAAAGCAGCAGTGGTGCTGTCTGTTGTTTCAGCATGGTCTTGACCTTCTGAAATGAAATTGTGCAGTGGTTGAAAAACACATGCTTTAGCTTTGCCATCCTTCCCAGTGAAAAATGACACATAGGAGTCTTGCTACCCTCAAGTGCTTGGGGATATGACTAAGCTGTGAGGCTCCTGGATTGGCCTTCTGTTGCATGAAACAGTGTGATCTCTCTGTGTGTCTGAAGTGTGGCAAGTAGCAACTGGTAGGTGGGAAGGAAGGCATAGAGCCAAGATAAATTGCTAATAGCAACATCATCTGTGTGCTATGAACAATTGCTAGCCATGCCTCATTTATGCTAATTTGCGTCCTGGTTTTTTTTATTAAAAAATAGATACTTCATCCAAAAATCATTTTCTTTTAAAAAAGCAAGTTTCTTTGCATTCAGGAAGCTTGAGTTTATGACAAATTACTATGGGAAGAATTGATTATATGGATTTTTGAACCCAGCCTCCATACTAAAGCAGGAAGATAGAGGTCAAAAATAGAACAAATACTACTTGGGGGTGGGTGGGGTGGCAGTACTTTCCCATGCATACTTGAATTTAACTTATTGTAAATAATAATAAAAATTCTGCAACACTCTCCATCTCTCTCTAAGACATTACTGAGTAATGTGTAAAGGTAAAGGACCCCTGGACAGTTCAGTCCGGTCAAAGGCGACTATGGGGTGTGGCGTTCATCTCACTTCAGGCCGAGGGAGCCAGCGTTTGTCCACAGACAGCTTTCCAGGTCATGTGACCAGCATAACTAAACCACTACTGGTACATGGAACACAGTGATGGAAGCCAGAGCTCACGGAAACGCAGTTTACCTTCCCGTAGCAGTGGTACCTATTTATCTACTTGCACTGGTGTGCTTTCCAACTGCTAGGTTGGCAGGGGCTGGGACAGAGCAATGGGAGCTCACCCTGTTGCACGGATTGAACCGCCAACCCTTCTGATCGCAAGCCCAAGAAGCTCAGTGGTTTAGAACTTTAGACCACAGTGCCACACTGGACAATGAGACTTCTAGCCAAGTTGGCAGATCAGATGAGAAAGACTTTCTTTTCTGCCCAGGGACTTATTTACTAACAAACCTTGAGTAGCAAAGCAATAAAGGCTTTCTGCCTTGAAATGCAGCTGCTACTTGGCATTAACCAACTTTTCCCAACCTGAGGCTCTCCAGATGTTTCCACCAGTCACAACAGCATGGATCAGGGATGATAGTAGTTGCAGTTCAAGGCATCCTGGGGGAACCAGGTTGGGGAAAGCTGGTGCTAAGTGTGCATTAGTTCGAGATGGTATAAGGCACATACATCTGATATAAAAGTGAAGGAGCTCTATCTAAGTTGCTTCAGAGAAAGCTCGGGGCAGGAATCTATCCACAAATTATGCACTATTTTGCTCACTATAACATACTTATGATTTATTCAGTAGTTGTCTCCATTTTTTTCCCTTGACCAAGTTCCAGATCTATATCTCTATAATATTAAAGAGGTGGCTTGCATGAGACTTAAACAGCCACTAGCTTGAATAAATGTGTCCTTGCTGAAATACTGCAGTATTCAGAAAGAGAAATAAGTTGTTGCGGGTTCTGAAATGTTCCTGCTCATCTACATAAAGAAACCAGTGTGGGTTGAGAGCTCCAGGAACTAATGCACATGGCTTGCAGTACTGTAAAAGATCACGTTGTTTCCTAACGAAAGACATGAAGTAAATCTTTAACACTCCCATCCTCTCTTACAGTGATTCTTACTGTTGCAAAGAACATGTGTAGATCTAGTCAAGACTGCCAGTACAAGAAGATAGCACTGTGTATTTATAAAAAGAGAAAAACCCATTTGTTCTGTTAACTCAGTGCTTGGTAAACCTTGTGGTGGAAAGCAAAGCAAAACACCCCTCGGGGGATGTTGGACAGTCTGAAATGGGGACAAATATGGTTATCAATCAGGCCCTGTGTAATAGGAATCTGCCTTCTACTGAGCTGGTCCATTGGTCCATCTAGCTTAGTATGGTGTGACACTGACATAATAATAATAATAATAATAATAATAATAATAGTAGTAGTAGTAGTAGTAGTAGTAGTAGTAGTAGTAGTAGTATTTGTACCCTGTCCCATCTGACTGGGATGCCCCAGCCACTCTGGGCAGCTTCCAGCATATACAAAAACATAATGAAACATCAAACATAAAATGCCTTCCTATACAAGTTTGGCAACGAAAGCTCATGTAGTAATTAAAGTAGCTTAATTCTAGCATATTATGTTGTGTGGGGCAGCAGTCAGAACAATCCCTGATGTGATCGCTCCTATAGCCTATTGCACTTGAGATCCTGATACTGTTTCAAGTCTGGAGTCACAACACAGGTAGATAGGTATGTGATGAATTCAAAATTCACAGCAAACTCTTGTAACAGGTTATTAATTTTTGTTCTCTTTTTGCACATAGGTTTTCCAAGGACACTGGGTCAAGCTGAAGCACTTGACACAATATGTGAACTGGATCTAGTGATAAGCTTGAACATCCCATTTGAGTCCCTAAAAGACCGCCTAAGTGCTCGTTGGATTCACCCAGCAAGTGGAAGAGTCTATAATATGGAATTCAACCCACCTCAAGTACATGTAAGATAACTAGTCCTGCCCAAACAATGTGACTTGGCAAGAGAAACCATAGACTATTCATCCGCCAGTAAAAATGGCGAATTATCTTAATAGTTGTCAGTGTGTTGCCCTTGGGTTTTGATGTTGCCTTCGTTCAGGGGAACTCTCCAATGCACTGCATCTCAGGCACACAAATAATTCCTTCCATGCACCATTTTGAAACAGGAAAGTCAGGTGAGTTCCATCTGTTCTTCCCAAATGGTAAAGAGAAGGAACAATATATGTGTATGAGAAGTAGTACATAGGAGATTTTCCCTGGCAAAAAAAAAAAATAGAACCCAGTGGGAACATGGAAATTCATTGAAAACTATATTGTAATACTGGGTGCTACTTAACACTACAGTGGTACCTCGGGTTAAGTACTTAATTCATTCCAGAGGTCCGTTCTTAACCTGAAACTGTTCTTAACCTGAAGCACCACTTTAGCTAATGGGCCTCCTGCTGCTGCTGCTCCGCCGGAGCACAATTTCTGTTCTCATCCTGAAGCAAAGTTCTTAACCAGAGGTACTATTTCTGGTTTAGTGGAGTCTGTAACCTGAAGCGTATGTAACTTGAAGCGTATGTAACCTGAGGTACCACTGTATTAGCATTTTTGTGTACTCACCATTTGGCTTGGCCTGTGTTCCCATTTTTTCCACATTGGGTGTGGCTCTTTTGGGTGAGGGCTGTGTATAATTTGGCATACCAGTAGCACATGTGTCTGTCTGAAGTGTTTGGCTATATTGTGCCCCTAGTTCCTTGCCACAACCAAGGCTGTGAAGATAGGCCAAAATTTGACACCTTTTTGCCTAAATGTTAATTTTATTTTTAGCACAGCATAATCATATCCCTTGGTAATACTAACATGTTGATTTGTCATGCCACTCTTGTTAACAGGGGGTTGATGACGTTACTGGTGAGCCATTAATCCAACGGGAAGATGATAAACCTGAAGCTGTTGCTGCTAGGCTTAGAAAATACAAAGATGCTGCAAAGCCTGTAATGGAATTGTACAAGTAAGTTGGAAGCCCGAGCTCCACCAAAGACTAAATTTAATTGTTACAGAGATACAGTGTGCATGCGCCGTGGCATGGCAGTAGAGTTTTCATATTATTTCATGAAAATTCTGCTGCCATAATCATGGCACGTACATTTCTGGAAGCAGTTTCGTTGGCCAACTTAATATCCTCTAAACTGTATTAATTATTAGTACATTATATTATTGAACTTTGGCTAATGAAATCATAGCTGGGCATCTAGATTAAACTTTGGAATGAGATATCTTGTCTCCATATCATTTAGGAAACCAAAATTTTTGGTTTGGGAAGGTGATCACCACTCTTAAAATAAAAGAGATAAAATCAGAGAGTGTAAGCTTTGGAACTTGGAGCATGCATGAGTGGCTATATATATATATATATATATATATATATATATATATATATATATATTGTTGTTGTTGTTGTTTAGTCGCTTAGTCATGTCCGACTCTTCGTGACCCCATGGCCCTGAGCACGCCAGGCATTCTTCTCTCTCTCTCTCTCTCTCTCTCTCTCTCTCTCTCTCTCTCACACACACACACACATGTATATATTACACACACATACTACCTTATACTGTCATACCTCTGGTTACGTCCGCTTCATGTTACATTCTTTCATATTATGTCCTGCGGTGACCCAGAAGTACTGGAAAGGGTTACTTCTGGGTTTTGCCACTCGCGCATGCACAGACACGCAAAATGATGTCATGCGCATGCGCAGAAGCGGCGAATTGCAACCCACACGTGCACAGATGTGCCGCTGTGGGTTGTGCTCTTTTCATGTTGCGAACGGGCCTCCGGAACGGATCCCGTTCGTAACCAGAGGTACCACTGTATTAGAAAATAGCTATGTGTACACAGAACATATGTCCAAGGGTTACCACATGTTGGTGAAGCCCATGGGTCTCCTTGCAAGAGAGAGAACCAAGTGTGATGGAAAGTGGAAGTACAGGTACTGTGCGTCCACACACATATTTTTTGCGTCCACACACATATTTTTTGCACCCTGTTCTAATCTGCAAATCCACTCCAGAGGTTTAGACAAACACACAAAATCCAAACACACAAGGCTCTTCCATGTGGGAAATAACATGCCATTTATATATAACAGTCCTTCATTTCTCTTTTATTCTGTTGGTGCCCATGGCTTGTGGAATATTTCACACATTGCCTTCCTTGGTCACAAGTATGAATACAAGTATACACACTAAAAAGGGAATGAATCAGCACTCTATCATAAGATAATAATTGCATCGTAACTAAACTTGCAATACCAGGGTTGGTTGGTTTGTAAAGATTCTTCATTTACATTTTTTTTTATTTCTTTATTTCAGAAACAGAGGAATCCTACACTCATTCTCTGGGACAGAGACCAACAAAATATGGCCTTATGTGTATTCTCTGGTGTCCAGCAAAATTCCTCCACTCCAGGCCAAAGAAGCAAACTAAGCATTTCCAAAACAAGCAAGAGTTAATATAACCAGAGTTGATTTTCTATTAAGTTTGTGGTGTCCTGTATCTGTGCTCTGCATATATATAGCTGCAGAAATATAGTGATAGCTAAGAACATCTCTGAAAATGCTATATGGAATCCTAGTCCTCAGCGTATTAAGTACTTGTGCATGGACTTCCAAGGAATCCTAAATTGTTATGCAGAGACAGATATACCTTAGGAGGCTTACAGAGCCTGTTGTCTGTTCCATCTAGCCACAGCTAGTTCTTCTGCATATTCAATGTGCCATTTCATGAATGTTTGGAATTGTTTTCCTTGATCTAACACTCCACAGCAATTTAAAAACAAACACTTCTCTAAATGTACCTGCAGTGCAACAAGCACTGTGGAGCATATATGCATTATATAATTCAAATAACAAAAAAATGTGTTCGAGTATCAATTAATGGGGAATGGAAATTATGGTTGTTTTAAAACATGTTGGTTTGCGGAAAATACCAACATTGAAGAATATATATAATAAAAATGCTGCTGTAATGTTTATGGAACTAGTTTGTAATTCAGTGGTGTGGATTTAGGCCATCCTGTATACTAGGATATAAAGTGGCTATTTTTTTATCAAGAAAAGTTGCACAACTTGGATAGTATTATTATAGCCTTAATATTATACAGTGTTACAGCCTGTTACTAACTGCCAATGAGCTTCTGCTCTCTTTTTATCACATTTAAATTGTCCCAAATTATCTCCCAGACAAGTAATCATATGATTTAACATAATGACCTGTCCAGATGATCACTATTATATTGAGCTGCTTCACAAGTCACTTGTTTGCAAGTCACATTAAGTCATAGTTTAACCACGGAAATGGCATGCACTTTTACTGCTGGTTTTGTCCACACCAGAGACTTGTTGTTTCCTCCCATAAACAAATCACAATCAAGAAACCAAGAGCAAATCTTGGTTATGGCTTGTGATTTGGACAGAAACAAACCATAAACCTAGGTTCAGATGTAATGGCAAGCCAGATCATTGCTTTTTTTCCTGGGCAGTGGCAAAAGCAGGGGAAGAGTGAAATGCCTGTAATTTTGGCAGTATGCACTAGCATGCTGTGTGTTCACATTAAATGTTTAAGCCCTTTAGTTTAACTGTGGTTTATTGTGACATGTGAACCAGGACAGTAGGCGACAAATTTTCATGACCACACAGTCTAGGAAAAACGCTGTCACAAATGTGGAAACTGTTGCCAATATATATCAATGGCTTGATTATTAGGCTTGTTCATATAAGGACAATCAGTCGTGAAGGCTCACATGTGCAAAAGGAAAAAAAAGTTATGTACTGGACCAAAGACTTAGGCTATGTACACTTTAGCCGTGTTAAAATACAATGAGGTTGTTCTCTCCCACTGCATTTGAAGTTGCATTTGCATGTTGCTGTACACGCTAGAAAGGGTACAGGAATATCCTACCCAATGCACATTTCCTGTTTAGTTTTTCCATGCCTGCAACCCCGCTACCAGCTCCTATTTATAAAGTGGTCATTGTGTGTGCATGGTCATTATGCATGTGCAATGGCTATCTCAAATGTACACAGCTTAGCTTAATTGCATAGTGGATGTGAGTGGAGTTTTCAAATTGGATGTAAGCTGGTTTGAAGGGAACACATCAAACAGCTGTATTTCTCAAGAAACTACAGGATAGATGTGAGTTGTGGCCAATGACACGTATGCATGGCTTCAAACCCAGTTGGTGGGAGCAAACCAGAGCCAGATTCAATGGTAATGTGTACATAGCTTTACTTCAGTTGGTCTCTCTCTCTGTGTTTTAACCACCTGTCTTTAACTGAAGTCATTTCTTTCCTGTGTGAGTTTGGCCTGTTTTGAACCAATTTTCCCTTTCCTCTAAGTGGTCTGTCTTTGTCCACATAACTCTTAAGATCTCATCTATTAGTTCCAATGTACTTTTCTCTGAATGCTTCTTTGCGTCATTCACTAGAATCTGAATGAAAATGAAGGTAAGTAAGCACTCAGGTCTGAATGGAAGCAAAATGGTCTACTATGCATGTATTCCTTGATAGCTGGCCATTTGGAATGTTGCTCTTGAAATGTGTTGCTAAGTATGCTAAGCTGACTTGAACATTGAACAGATTGCTACCAAATAATTTTAGACCAAAAGCTGAACAAAAACACTTGATTTCTTTCCTCAAAGAACCAGCTTCTGCATGGCTGTTACTTCTAAAAAATTCCAGGACTCCCTGAACATAACATAGGATTCTAGGTTATATTTTAGCTTATGACTTGCAGTACATGCATGGGCCAGCCATAATTCATGGTTCTTGGTGTTGATCCATGCAAAATGGAGATGGTACCCTAGAATATTTCCAACACACTCCCTCAGAGAGCACATTTAATCAGATCAGTAGTGATGGGAAAGCCGGTCTGCCATTATAGATCTCCTCACTGTAGAACCTGTAGCAAGGAATGCCAGAGTTCTCCAGACCAGTCTTAAAGCTACTGTTGCAGATTAATCAAATCAAATCAAATCAAATGTGCTTTAACTTTTCTCTTCACTTTCCTGCATGTTGGATTGGCTCCAGAGCAAAATAACTTGCACTTAAGACCTGCTGAATTCAGTGTGATATGTTAGTGATAAGTAACTTGTATCCCACTGAAATCAATAGGATGTAAGTGCAACTTAACTTTGTCTCCACTTTTCTATTTCCTTTCCTGTAGTACAGGCATAGCCAATGTGGTATCCTCCAGAGTTTGCTGCACTCCAACCCCCATCGTCCCTCACCATCAACAAGGCTCTCTGGGGCTGATGGGAGTTGTAGCTAAACATCTGGAGGGTACCATGTTGGATACCCCTGCTGTAGTATATGAAATAGTCAAAGGTTATTGGTTAAAGTGGGTGTGTGTCTCCTATTAATGCACAAAAATGTAGGCTGCTATCCATGGAGAAAGAGTGTGATACTTTTCCGTGAACAGATTGTTTTCATGCTACACAGCATTGAAGTAAAGCAGACTTCCTTTTGTACCACATGGCAAAGAAATATTTGTCCGTTCATGGGAAGATCAGCAGTGGTCTCAACCATGCCCCATCTTTCCTGCTCCTGAGCTTAATCTCCAGTCAGCAGCACTGGCTGTAGTTGAACTTTCCCCCCTGCACTCGCCCCATGCCTTGTTCAGCTGGTCAGAGATTATAGCTCAGGAGTGGGGGAAACACTGCTGGGGAAAGGCCAGTGGACCAGACTGAGAAGTCCTGCAGGTATTACCCATCTCCACCCCAGAATCAAAAACGAAACAAAAAACCTGGGAGTTTCCCATAATTAATAAATGTATAGAAACGTGTGTGTGCATACCCATTTTTTGTCTATTTTTTTCTATAACCAGAGTTCATATAGCAGCTTTCCTAAACTGGAAGCAAATACTGTAATTTTGATGCGTAATATTTGACAGGAACTATAACTTGATCTGTGTGTCCTCAAGTTGCCTTATTTTATATAAAATGTGGGGGGAATGTATTTAGGGGAGAAATTATTCTGAATTATGCTTTATAGTCCCCACCACTAAGAGACCTATGCTAGTTTGATGATAAAATCATGTTGTTTAAGCTCCCCCCCCCCGTCTAGCGTATTATACAAGAAGCTTTATAGTATTTGAGAATGGGCTACTGCATTAACTGCCAAACTAAATGAAATAACATTTTAACATCAGCAGTGCAAGACTACAGCTTAATGCCATCTTACACCTATATTAGAGTTTGTTCTACCCAATAGCTGTGTGCATAACTGTTTGAACCCACTGCCTTGGGGGTCTCAAATTTCAGTGGCACCCTGTGTGACACAAAAATTTGGCACCCCTTGCTTCTCTTGCTCCACTCTAATTCATAGCTGCAGCACCCAGTGAGACCAAACTAGTTATGCTCCCCTAAATCCCCCTTTAGTGCAGTGGAAATGTTGGTGGTTCTCAGTTCTCTTCTCTACACTTGGATGTAAAGTGTGCACTTTTTCCTGAACATCCACATCCTAACAGACAAGGCTCTGTCCATGATAAGTATTTCCTTTTGAGAAGGAGGAGCTTGCTATCTGAATGCAGCCTGAGCTTTTCAGGCTGCACTGTTGTAGAGCAAAGTGACAGGGAATGGCAAGCTGTTATCTGGCTCTGCCGGTACCCAAAAAAGCATTCCGTATAGTACAAAGATGCATCCCAGGAACTAGACTCTAGCATTGCTGCTTTTTTCTTTGTTGCACTTTTATCAAGACAATCTGGACATTCAATGTAGATGAATCAACTACTATATTTGTGCTTTAGAAAGACTAAAGGTCTTCTGAAGGTCAACTGTCTCCTGAGACGCCTCATGTGGTGCTGATAACACCAAGGTTGCAAGTTTGATCCCCATAAGGGACAGCTGCACATTCCTGTCTTGCAGGGGGTTGGACTAGACAATCCTCAGGGTCCCTTCCAGCTCTACAGTTTTTGATTCTATGTACTGAGGACTCCAGCACTGCAACTCTATAACATCTAATGCAGGGAGTTTCCAGAAAGAATGCAAAGGGTTTACGTATCCCTGTAATTGGCTACAATGATGAGCACATTTTAAGCTAATAACAAAGAATCCAAAGAGTTTAACAAAAAATTCATTACCTCTCACTGTGACTACTTCTGAGTGGGCCAGGTATACATGAGGCCATCAATTATATAGAGAAGGCTCAGATGTCCGTGAATTGTCATAATGTTAATTTTTTTTAAAAAAAGCGATTTCCCATGTGGTGCACATAATTAAATGTGTGACAAATGTATGTTTACACAAAGAATGGGACACCAGTGATAGAATGCACTTTTGTATTTATTATTAGATCTTCATTTTTATACAAAAAGCAATATCTAGAATAAGCAGGGAGATGGGTCACCAAGTGCCCTCTCCTCCCCTGGCTTCCAAGGAGAAGCTTCTTTTAGGAAACCATCTCCTGAAAGTGTCTTAAGTGATGGGAGGGACATTGGGAGATACCTTCATTCACTGAAACTCAAAGCACTCTAGTTTCAAGGGGGCAGGAAGGTATGGCTGCCTTCTAGGGGGCTTCTTTGTTCAGCCTGTGGCATGTGGGAGAAGACATATATGGGTTTGTTTCATGTCTTGACTGAGTTCTATATTTTTATCATGTTTTTCTTCACCATGGGCTGTCTCCAGGGTTGCAGAAGCAGAAGTCATGTTTGTGCAATGGATCCCCTTCTTTCACCTGCTCTCCCCTGTAGACCCAACAAAAGTCCTCGCCAAAGAGTTGTGCAGGGGGGTGGGGACTGACCAAACATTCTGGGCCTTATCATTTGGGGCTGCAGTGAAAGAAGGGAACCCCAAACTGGCCAAGGAATCTTGTACTCTGTCTTCCTCTCATCCACAACATTGGATTTTAATACAACATGGTTGAGGTTACTTGCTCAGCACCCCAACTTTTCTTACCTGCTTGTATATCTATGCATTAAGAGCAACTGGCTTATGTGAGCAGAATATATTGAGTATGAGACTTGGGCTGCTTCCAGACTGTAACTATGTATTTAACAAATGTTGTTTGGCTTTATAGTGATGGGAAAGAATTGCAGAAAGATAACAAAGAATCCATCCACTTCTGTTATTCTTTGTTTTTATTTCAAGGTTGTAAAGCCCTTTGGCAAAGCTCAGTTTGTGCTTTTTTAATTTTAAGTAAGGTTTATTTTCGAGTCCTTTATAAATAAGCCAGGGTAGAGCTGGAAATGTGAAACTGGGGGAGCCAAGTGTGTGGAGATAAAGGAGCTTGGGCGTGCTCTTTTGACTCGGATGTAACAGCTCTGAGAAATTTGACTTGTTGAAAGTGATGGATTCACTTTACATACTCATTAATCTCATATTCAAAGCAAGAGTGGTCTAATTATTAAAATATATTTCTAGGTGAATTTTATAGAATTTGTAGAAATTATTCCAGGGTCAAAATACATTATCGTTGCTGCTCTGAGTACTTTCAAAAGCGCTCCATTTAGAAGCTACCCAGATACTATGTTCTCTATTGCTTTGGTTTTTAGCTTTTCCTCAGAATCACAGTCTTCTGTAATGCACCACAATTTTCACCTCATGATGTTGGCACTTTACTGTGAATCTGATGTATTTTCTAAAGTTATGGTTCTGTTTTGTACTAATGACAGTATGTTGGGAGGGAGTTCTGTACTTAGTTGTTCTAGGGAACAGTCTTTGTATGTACTGTAATTGAGGGAGGTGGGTTTTTTTGTTTTGTTTTGGATAGTCTCTCCCCCTCCCCCAAGAAAATCCTACAGCTGTATAACCATTTGATATTTGTAAATAAAGTTATTTTGAACTTATTCTGCATCTTCTCAGATGTGTTTCATTCCATTACCTACATTTGTTGGTGAAACCCAATTCTGTAAATTATAAAGATGATTCCACCTCTCTATACTATGAAAGGGAAGATCCAAGTTTTCTAAATTTGTGGTATTTGGTAGGTTAAAATAAACTATTACCTTCATGCATAGTGCTGCAAGGGAGGAAATAAGCAGAACAAAGAACACAGGACTTCTGCCAAAAATAGCAATCCTGAGTTGAGTTCATACTTCTGTTTTTCCTGTGGTATGCAGTAACATAATGTGATGTGATGTTCCATTTCCACACACACATGAGAAGCAGCCCCAGTAAGCATGGCCAATGGGCAGGGATGATTGGAGTTGTAGTTCAACAACAACTGGAGGGCCAAAGGTTCCCTACAACTGCTCTAGAGGGTGGAGGAGGGGGCTTGCAGCACCAGGCTTGCTATTCTTTGTTGGCTTCATCTCTTTTCACCCAGAAGGAGACTTCATTGTATGCAAGTCTAGCATCTTCATAAGCAATTGATTGACTATGCATATGTTAAAAACAAACATGTAGCTTACATCCCCCCCATGTGGTGTATAGCACCATAAATTACTTAAGAGATGTGAGCTAATGAGGTAATCTGCACTTTGAGTGTTTGAGTGAGAGAAAGCAGTGAGGCAGGGAATTTACAGAGTTTTGACCACAAATAGGTGATTTTCAAGCTTGTGAGATCTTCTTTGTTTTTTACTAGAATTCGAAGATGAACCAACCCAGAGCCACATGCAAACAGCACACCATTAGAATTAACCAGTAGGCCACCCCTGAGCATATTCTGGGCTTAGAAATTTGTTTTCAGTCCCAGAACTGAACTGAGCTCTTAGTCCTTTCATATCAAGACCACTTCTGGTTAGCTTTCTTCATTTCGGCAGCCTTATTTAGGTGGAATGGTTTTGCTCTTGCTGTTATTAAACAGTTGGGAATTAAACTCTTGCTATCTACTGCAAATCACCCACAGTTCTACCAGTAGATCCCAATCTGCCATTTGTTCACCCTGGTCTATGTTCACCACCAGCTCTTTAGCATTTCAGTCAAAAGCTTTCTCTAATCCTCACTGGAGATGCAAGGGCCTGAAGCCTGGACTGATTTGCATGCAAATCATGGGCTCTACCACTAAGGTAAGATGAGCAGGGAAATTACCCCAGTTCCAGTGCTGGGTCTTGCATTTCCTGCTTGCTTCTCCATGCCCTACAGGATAAGCCATTGGGGAGGTGGCAATTGTTGCTAGAAATCTGAGTAGGACAATCCTCTCCCTTCCCTCTGGATTGAATTAATGTCCACTCTCCTCCTTCCCAGTCCTATGCAAAATGCTAAGCTTTGACCACTATTTATTGCTGGTTGAATCAAAATTGGTTCATGCATAAGTGGAACTGACTTCTCTTGCAACAGAACTTCACCTTCCACTGTTCTCTTCTGTAGCTCCTACATACCCTGAAAATCTGCTCCAGGAGGTTGAGGGGGGACCCTTTGCTGAGAGGAGAGGAAAGCATTCTGTTGCACTCTTGCAATGCTGGATTCTGCCCTGTGTCCTAAATCATGTGCCCAACAGCACAGCTTTAATTAGCTGAATATTTTTTTTGCTCTGTTTAAATATACATTACAGTCATGGATGCAACTATGAGGAAAACTGGAATAAAAATAAAGTGCTGGAAGCCCGCATTTAACAAGAGGATTATATTTGTTCTAAGTGATATATTAGAGGAAAGACATTTCTGCAGAGCTATTACATAAATCGGATTTTGTTTGTGGGCTTAGACATTTAGAATGAAGAACTCTGTTACACTGGGGCTGCTTCTAGACTCACTATTTTCAGGTGGGATTCAATCATGCCCCCAGCAAACTCAGGCTTGGCAATTAAAACTGATTTGAATCTCTTATTGGACAAACCCACTTCCACAAAGATCAGGCTCTATTTAGGAGGCCCCACAGCATAATAATATGTATATTAAAGGGAACTAACTTTGCATGCTAGATGGCCATTCTACCCTTCTATCGTATTGTTCTGTGTCCAAAAGGCTCAGATAATGTAGCCTATATACATTGCCTTTCGCATGAGATCCATAGAGGCATTTACTGTAGCCTCCAACATGTTTTATTAAAATTCCCTCTGACTTCAGAGTAACCCAATATATGTCTCTTACAGAGCCAAGAGCCAATATGCTGCAGGGGACAGTGTTAGACTAACTAAGGAGACTTCAGCTCAAATCCTCTCCAAGTCATGGATTGATCTAGGTTAGGCACATAGACTTAACCTAGACTCTCACTGCCTTGTTAGAATATGAGAGGGACATCTATGCCTCCTTGATGAAAATGAGTGAGATAAAGATCAATAAAATCTGGGCCACAGATACATCATCCCATCCAGTTTTCTTGTAGGGTAATTAAGTAGCAAGCACCCATTGCATAGGGGTGGACTTCAGGCTTGTGGAATGGACTGTGTTTTACTATAACTCCACATTCACCAACTGAAGTAAGGTGCAAAGCAGTGCGAGAAGAATCTGCATACAGAGTTGGATGCAAAATTGGGGCTTGGGTGGAGTTGATAATCTTGTGCATCCCATAACACATTCCCTGGGATAAGCTGCAAGTTCAAGGACAAATATTCACCTGAGTTTTTAATACAGATCAGGGATGCTAACACAAAGCTCTACAACAGGCTAACTGAGCTGCAAAAAGACCTAGTCAAAGGAAACTAACTATTACTCTTATTTTACAAGTGAAGAACACTGAGATGGAAAGATAAGTAGTCAACAGAAAGAAGGTCAGCCAGGACAAATTAGTGTTGTCACTAAATGATTAGAGGACAGAAATCCATGCCAATCCACTATAAAATATCTATCAGTAGATCACCTGTCATAAGAAAGACTCTCCCCCTGGAAGAGGGGGAGTGGTTGTGGGCGGGAGCCGAGCTCTGCCTCCAGCAGGGGGCGTTGCCCCTGCCTCCCACTCACCTGGCTGGCGCCCACACCCATCGGCAGGCACCCAAGCCTCCGAGGGGGCGTGTACAGCAGCCTAAATGCTGCAGCGCCAGCCCCTCCTCGGCCTCACTCTTCGTCTTCCCGTCGCGAGTCACCCACCTCCACTCCCTTTGAGCTCAGGGTCTTAGTTTTCTTTGGCCTTGCTATGGACCTTAGGTTGGTCGCCCTGGTTGTCCGGGGGGCCTAGTAGGAATTTTTCCAATTGGCATTAGGCTTTTTGGTTTTTTCGCCTACCTTGTAGCAATCGTCACAACTTTTGTGGTATTGGTGGGTAGGTTAGGCATTGGAATAATGTGTTGTGGTGTGTCGAAGGGCTAGGTGTGGCCATCGCCTATGCCTTCAATTTTTGGGTATTCTGTTAAAGGAATCTGGCGGTCATGTATTCTGTCCGATGCCTGCTTGGTGGGAGGCCATGGCACGACCCTTGGTGACATCAGGGGAGAGCCTATACAGTGGTGCCCCGCAAGACGAATGCCTCGCAAGACAAAAAACCCACTAGATGAAAGGGTTTTCCGTTTTCGAGGCGCTTTGCAAGACGAATTTCCCTATGGGCTTGCTTCGCAAGACGAAAACGTCTTGCGAGTCTTGCGATTTTTTTCGCTTTTTTCTCCCTTTTTCTAAGCCGCTAAGCCGCTAATAGCCACTAAGCCACTAAGCTGCTAATAGCCGCTAAGCCGCTAATAGCGCTAATCCGCTAATAGGGTTGCTTCGCAAGACGAAAAAACCGCAAGACGAAGAGACTCGCGGAACGGATTCTTTTTGTCTTGCGAGGCACCACTGTAGTTGGATTAGCATCAACAGGCTCCACCTACTGGTGAATAACCCCCCCTTGTTTTAGACTCACCCCTCTCTGAGGGGGTGGAGTCAGCTGACGTAATCCAATGCCTAAGCCAATACCTTTTTACTTGCTGTAATCAATAAAGTTGTGGCCTTTTCTTGCCCATTAACCTTATATCACGTGTCCTTGTGTATTCATTCCACTTTGCGGGGATCGGGTCCTCGAACCACAACAAACCTATTGGATTGCATCCAACATTTTTCCTACTCTGAGTAGACTCATTTAATTTAATGACCATGAATAAATTATGTCTAAAAATTTACAACCCATTTTCTTTTTCTTATGGCTCAGCAGGAAAACCAAGGTCTATATCAATATTATATTACATTGGTCTTTGTCTTTCAAAAAAAAATTGCAACATGTGATTCATGAAGTCAGTTATTTGTATGCTTGGTTGGGACAGCAACACATGACATCTGTGTTACTAGTCATACATTTTTTATAATGAGTGTAGACCTGTGTAAAATATGCAATGATTTTACATTATTCCTGTATAAGCTCCTCAGGGAGGGATCTGTCCTCTTGTGCTCTGAAACACATCATGTATGTTAATGATTATATAGTACATGGGATATTTAATGTTATGCTTAACTTATTCACTTTTTATGGGGCATCCACACAATGCTATCATCTATTGCATGTCATCCTACATTTCCCTTGTGGGTTTTAAAAAACTTTTCTCAGACCAACAGAATATTTGCCTTTCCCCCCAGAAGAACAGAAGAGTAGTACAATCTCTACAGGTGCAGGTGCCTTTAATGCAAGTCTTTTGGTCTTTTATTATTATTATTAAAGGGGCAGGATTTTGATGTGGGCAAGTAAACCTGTCACAGAAGAAGAGAAGAAGAAGAGTTTGGATTTTATATCCCACTTTATCATTACCCTAAGGAGTCTCAAAGTGGCTAACAACTTCTTTTTCCCTTCCTCCCCCACAACAAACACTCTGTGAGGTGAGTGGGGCTGAGAGACTTCAGAGAAGTGTGGCTAGCCCAAGGTTACCCAGCAGCTGCATGTGGAGGAGCAGGGAATCGAACCCGGTTCACCAGATTATGAGTCCACCGCTCTTAACCACTACACCACACTGGCTCTCAAACAGCTCAAAACAAACAAACTCAACAGCTCAAAACAGCTCAAAACAAATCCATTTTAACCTTTGTGATGGGTTGCTATTTATTATCCCGTTTCTTTTTGAAAATCCATTGCATGAGTAGACCTTGTTCCACGCATGCAACAACTTAGTTGAATCCTGCCCAATTTGGCATGGTTTTGCAGCAAGGTCTGGATTTTTGTAGCACTAAAATCTCTGAATGGTAAAGACTGACACTAGTCCACATCAATGTGATCTAAGCTAGTGAGAGCCAGTGTGGTGTAATAGTTACTGGACTAAGGCTGGGGAAAAACTGGAATTCAAATCCACAACGCTCACCTGAGAACAACAACATATGCTGCCTTGAGGTCCTTATAAGAAAGGTGGGATATAAATGTAGCTTAAAAATATATAGGCATGTTTACATTTTAGTGTGACTATGACTGGCAGCTATTTGATAGTATCTCTGGCATGTAACAGCATGCTATATATTGCAGAAATATGCATGCTGTGGCAGGCTGCTTGTGATGTATTCCTGAAAATGCTAGGTGGTCAAGAGGAGAAGCAAACACAGAGTACTTGAGCAGAATGCAGGGAGAAAAAGAAAAGTCTAAATGGGACAATTGCACTTAGAACAAGATTTGAGAGGCAGTTCCCCACCCAGCAGGAAAGCTCCAAGGCCTTGAATATTCCTCTCTAGGACTGTTCACTAAGAATCCTCCAACTCTGCCCCAGCATCTAGCTAGCTGAAGGTCTGAGTATATTTGATTTATGGGTTGGGTATATACAACACTTAAATCCTAATTTCTGTATCTGGCACAACTTTGAGACTGTTTTAAAAGACTTCTGTATGTGAAAGAATAGGTGTAAAACAAGATATAGCAAGCCCTTTAAAAAGAGGAAAAGTTGCTAACCCTCAACTACAAATTGACTAGACCAGAAGCTTGGTGTAACAATAAAATTGCAAGCACACTTGCAAAGCTAAGCAGGGTCCAGCATGGTTTCAAATTGGATGGGATACCATGTGTTGAGATTCCTACATTGCCGGGAGTTGGACTAGATGATCCTCGTGGTCCCTTCCAAGTATACAATTCTATGATTTTATCTGGTCCAGTTAATTTCACCAATCCAGAATAATTTATAAGACAATAGGGCTGCATTTATAAACATACACTTAAATGGGAGTAACCTACTAGGACTTATTTCTGAGTACACACATATAGGATTGCCCTATGAGAGAGAAGCAGCTGCAATGAAGAAAACAGAGTGAACTCACTTTTTTCACAGTGAAAAATGGTGCCTGTCCATCATTTTTTGTTAATAGCTGCAGACCAACCAATGCTAAGTTAGAGCTGGTTCTAAAACAGAGGTCCAGAAGAAATTGCTCCATGGAAATAAACAGTTGGGTGCAGGCATGTTTTGTTTTTTTTTTTTTTTAGTAAGAATGGAATTTTATAAACAATCTCATACTTTACAGTCTATAAAACATCAAAGCCACTTACAGATTTATATGACACAGGTCAGTATAATTTATTCTCCTCTCAGTATACTTTATATATGTTTATTTCATTTTTTATATATATAATTTGGGTATTTATTACAAGGAGAAAACTGCATTCTGATAAACTCTGGAATGAATTATCAAGACAAAAATAGCTAAATGTGGAAATTAACTATCCAATTTTCTAAACCGCACAGATTCTAGGTTTCATGCTAGAATCTAGCATAACATGTGAATTGTGAACATTAGCTTCACAAAGAACACCTTTTAGCTGTTTTTCCTTCATCCTGTTTCTTGTTGGAAAAAAGTAACAGAAAGATCTGGATCTTTAAAAAAAAATATATGAACAAACATTGCCTGTAGAAATGAAATGAGGAAAAACATTTTGACTCCAGATCCTCTGTTCCATGCCAGATTTTATAAAATATGCTATGTCTTCTTGCATCCTCATCCTTCCTCTGATTTTGTATAATCCAAATTATAACCCAGCATTATACACCGTTTTCATACAAATTATCACCACATCACTGCCTCGGACTGAGGAACGTAGCCTTCGTGACCTATGACTGGCTGTGAATGACAAATCAAAAGTCAGCGTTTCAGAAATCAGCTGAGGGTTTTTTTTCCTGCTGAGCTGCAGCAAGGAGAGGGAAGGGAGGATGAAAGAATCTGAAAATAAAGGTAAGGAAAACCTATAACTAGAAACATGTACAGTGTTATAAACATATGATGCTTGAGTCATTTATGTGGTACTATTTACAGTCTATTCTGCTGAGTAACCATTTTAAAACTGCATCGTGCATCTTGAATGCAAACAAGCCATGTTTAAAAATAAATGCAGTTATATAATATGCTAAGGGATAGACTTTGTATGAAATCTCCTTCTTATTTGAAGCACAAATTAGGATGCCAAATTCGTTAGTTCATAGCTGTGAATGCAGTATGTCTTACAGTATGACTGTATTACCAAGGCTTTATTCAAATACCAATGTATATATTTACAGTGCAACCCTAGTCATGTCTACTCAGAAGCAAGCCTTACTGAGCTCAATGGGACTGATTCCCAGGTCATTGTATACAGGATTGCAGTCCTAATGTTTGATGTTATGTTATCTGATAATATTGATAATAGCAAAAAGAAATGGGATGTCTCCCCATTAAAATATTTATGGAAGCTTGTGGTCTACAGTAAATAAACAGACCTCTACTTCCTTTCAGTGTGTGTATGAAAAGTATCCAGTATTTGAGGATACTTGACCTTCATAATTGTATCAGAGTGATATTGCAAAACTGAACATAATTTTCTCCTTTAGGGGAAAATACTTTTAAATCTACATTACAAATCACCTCACATTTATGTCACATTATTTCTGCTTTGAAATCTGAATTATCAAAACTAAGGCTGCCCAAAGGAGTGAAGGGAGATTGGTTGAACTGTGTGCTTGTCACAATGTTGCTGAGACAGTGATGTGACATTACTGCCACTATTCAATGCTATAGGTAGGTTTATTCCACAATTTTGCACTGAAGTGTTTGGCCTTTCCTATCATGTTTCTGATTTATATACAAATGTCCTTTCAATTTAGCAAAAATCAATGTGAGCAGTATAGATTCAGATGCCGAATTTGGGATGAGGCCTCCATCTTCCAATGCTCCTTGAGGGAAAGAGCTGTTTATTTCAGTCGCAGCTTCATCTGAGAGGTACAGCCTCTTTCTATCGGCTCATGTAATTTAGATGCTACCAATAGCAGCCTGAAGACAATGCAGGGGTGCACTATATTTAGCCAGCTGTGACAGCATCTGTTTCCTTCTGATCCAAGAAACCCAAAGCTCATATGTGCAGCATTTATGAAATTCTTTAACCTTTAAGGAGAAACCATGGTGGTTTTTTTGCCCTTGAAACTCATGGTTGTGTGTGTTTGGTTTTTTTACTGCATGCCAACGGTAGTATAAGCACTCTCATTTAATTGCTGACTGACCTAATCTGTTCTGCATACGGCTTTTACCCAGCTGCCGATTAATCCTCAGAGTAGGAAAGAAAGCCTAGGCCTCAAGTCTATATACACTGTTTCCCACTCAGAGTGGAGTTAGAGTTGTTGCAGAGTCAGGCATGTTAAAAACAACATCATGGATTTTCCCATGCAGCACAAAATCTATAGACTAGGATATTATATATTACAGAAGAGGTAATCGTATGAAGGAGATCTGTAGAGACTATTTTGAATGAATAGTAAGCCAGTCATATGTGCACACATTAAACCATCTTATCAATTGAATTATATAGAAGCTGCAGTATATATTCACTTCTTCACCTTCTACTTTCAAGGTGTAAATACCTTTGTACGAGAATTGCATATTGCATAATATTACATTAGCATTTGGATTAAAAGGTGAAGAATAGTTGGTACCTTTAGCTGAATCAAACAGTAAAGCTTTTCTGGGACTGTACTACTTCACACTGCCAGAGGACTTGCACATTCAAAAGCCCCTGTACTAAGAAATGAAGCTGCCCAGCACATACAGAAAAATGGTGTACCAGGGTGGACGCTCCTAGGTTTCGAGACTTAATTCTCCCTTACATGCTAGCTTTGTACATGAAGGGAAATACATGAAGGGAAATATATAATGTGCTCCCGCTCCTATTGTTGTACAGCCCAGGAAATCTTTTCAACTTGATTCTGCTGAATGTATAAACATGTGCCCTGAGAGATTATTTAGGGACACAAAGAAAACATTCCTGACTCTAGATCAAAGTGATTAGGGCCAGTCTCCTCATTGGTACATGACTAGGGGTAGACAAATTTGTCATTTTTTTATTTCTTTCAGTTTTTCTAACTTCAGTTCTCAATAGTTTGCAAGTGTTTTTTTAAGTCCCCCTAATATGCACTTTGTACTGTTTTCCATTTTGCCCAATACAGATTGTTGCAAAGCTATTTCCCCCAATTAAAAAAAATGTTCATTTTTTTACTAATATATGCATTTTATGCACACTTGTCCTCAGTATATGGAAAAAAAAATTTTACACATCACTTGGCAAACAAGTACATTGCAAAACTCTGAGAAGTGCAAATTTTTGAACCATGGCTATTTTATTTCACAAATTCAATAGATTTGCCTTTAAATGTGATCTGAGTCAAGTTTCTCCCCCATCTCAGAATATGACTCATTTGGCTTGTTAGTGTCAAAGGGGCACTTTCCCTGGATTCTATGACTCACATTCTCAAGCCATCTGGCTGCATTACGTAAACTCATCCCTTGTTTTAAAGATACCTCTGACTTGGTGCTCTTTTTAATTATTATTGCTGCACTTTGGCCACACAGTGCAAGATGCATGATGTGCTTTGTTAACCAGTAATTGGACTGGCTACATAGAAGATCCTAGCTCAGGCTGCAGAGTATACTTACTCAGGACTCTGAGCTCGACTGAACATAGCAGGACTTACTTCTGAGTAAACATGCATAGGACTACATTGTCAGTGCCTGAAGCTACATTGCATTTTCTGCAAGTTGAGCATAGTTCTGTAATTCTTTAGCGCAGCCAAATAATAGAAACTGTCACTGTCAAAAAAAAGTTTTAGTATTTTGTATTTTGATGGGGCAGCTTCTGTTAATTGTTGACTGCTATTTTATATTGTGTTTTACAGTGTTTTACTACAGATCATTTTAATTTTTTATAGTTTTAAAATCATTGCTCATAACTGTCAACTTTCCCCTTTTTTTAAGGTAAATTCCCTTATTCAGAATAGGATTCCTCGCAAGAAAAGGGAAAAGTTGACAGCTATGTCATTGCTCCTAGTTGCCTCACACAGCAACAATTTCCAGAGTGGTTTAACAATCTTTGAGGGGAATAAGGATCTCCTAAGAACACTCAGCATCCTTAGCTAACTAGACTTCCCAGGATCCTTTGGAGGAAGACCCAACTGCTTAAAGTGGTATGACACTCCTTTAAATGTATAGTGCAGATGCGGCGACAGTTGCACTTATCCTAGTACTACACATGGACATTTTAAAGTACGTCCTACCCCATCCTTGTGTGGATTTTTAAAGGTTAACTCTGGAGAAATCCTTTAAAAAGGTATTTAAAACATTTACAGAACACATACACATGCAGAGTACTTATGAGGTGAACCAAGGCCTACTCTCTCCTTTGTGTTGTTTTTTTCTTATTTTAACACTTATTTCAACACTTATTTCATCCCATTGCACCTCTACCGTGTACTTTAAACACTATAAAAATAGTACAGAAAGTTACTGCATGCCACTTCCCATGTAATGGTATGTACAAAGTGCATTTTATGAACAACAAGATGACTGATCCCATGTACTGATGGCTATTTCAGAATGGCACAGGATACCATGTACCCAGTTATTATGCCCCACAAGTGGCATAAGGCACATACCAGTACTATGTATATGCCACTTTCCATACATACATTGCCCATTTGTACATACAGTTACACACTTCCTGCAGAATTTTCAAAGTGTTTTTACTTAAGGCACGATGCCTTAAAGCTGCTCCAAACAGCTTTGCACTGTTACAGCAATCAATCAATCAATCAATCAATCAATCAATAAATAGCAAGCCCTCAGTTGACCTCCTAAGTACAATGGTTGAACCAACCCTCAGAAAGAGTCGTAGATCTAAAGAACTAAACTGCAGGTCTGTGGCCTGTTTGCACTAGTCTGATGACTGGTTTTGCAGCAAAATCTTGTATTCTCTGGCATCTCACATTTAATCAAATATCTGTTTACCCTAACTGGAAACAGTTCTCCATGCTCTCAGATACAGACCTTTCCTCAACACCTGCTACTTGACCCTTTAAAAACAAAACAAAACAAAACAAAACAAAACAAAACAAAACAAAACAAAACAAAACAAAACAAAAAACAAAACAAAACAAAACAAAACAAAACAAAAACCGTATGAGGTAGGTTAAGCTGAGTGACTGGCCCAAGGTCATCCAGTGAGCTTCATGGCTGATTGGGGATTTGAACTCTAGTCTCCAAGGTTCTAGGTTAGCACTCCAGCCACTATACCACACTGGTTTTTATTATGAGCACCACCTATGTGGCGCAGATCTTCTCAACATTATCTGAATAAAGCGGGAGAAGCACAAGCTGCAGTGAACCCCACACCACCCAAGGACAGATCTTAGGACATGGTAGGCCATGCTAAAAAGAATACTAATAATCATTTCAAATATTATTCATAAGGACAAACTAATGGTAGTGTGGGTCCACCACAATCATTTGTGTGCGCCCAATTCTAAAATGCATGTTTCAGGACTATGCAATCTTGCCCACCCTCCCATCGCCACCACTACTGCAAGGCTTACTTCTAACAAGTCATTCCTCCAATATCACATTTTCATCAGCCAGGCTCCAGTTTGAAAGTGAATCTAGCTAGGAGATAAATATTTTGGGTGGTAAAAGGCAGGGTGCTGTGGAATGAGTGTTCTGAACTCCTTTCTTTACTGAGCCAAAATAGGCAAACTGGTGTGCTTGGTCTCAGAGGACAGCATTGATATACAGTGGTACCTCGGGTTACATACGCTTCAGGTTACAGACTCCGCTAACCCAGAAATAGTACCTCAGGTTAAGAACTTTGCTTTGGGATGAGAACAGAAATCATGCTCCGGCGGCATGGCGGCAGTGGGAGGCCCCAATAGCTAAAGTGGTGCTTCAGGTTAAGAACAGTTTCAGGTTAAGAACGGACCTCCGGAACGAATTAAGTACTTAACCCGAGGTACCACTGTAATGAGATGTAAGTGTTGTCGAACCAATTGAGAGCAGTGGCCATAAAGCTATTATGTTAAATATACATGCAAATTGCTAAGAAAACTCAATATGGTCACATCTACTTCAAAAGAGGAAACCACCCCAAAATGAAGAGATTGGTAAAAAGGAAGTTAACAGGCAAAGCCAAGGGGGTCAAATCTCCCTGAAATGCTTGGGAGTTGTGCAGATCAGAAAAGGTATCACCAAGGCCAAGAATATGCCAGTATACAAGCAGAGTAAAGGAAGCTATTAGAGACAATAAGGTTTCCTAAAAATGGAAGTTTTGTCCATGCGAGAACAGAAAGGAACAGAAATTTGGCAAAAGAAATGCAAGCAGACAATAAGGGATGCTAAAATTACATAAAATTTTAGGAGCACATTGCTAAAAACATAAAGACAATCACTGCCAACAAAATATTTAAATATATTAGCAGTAGGAGAAGGAGAAGGAGTAGTATAGGGAGGAAGTGATATGGGAGTTAAAGGCGTGCTGAAGGAAGATAAGGATTGCTGAATGAATTATTTTCATCTGTCTTCACAGCAGAATAGATCAGATCCTCCAAGTGTCCCTATTTTAGCGGGACATCACGGATAACAGAATCCCATTCCGAATTCTGACTGGATCCGTGAATGTCTCGCTTTCCCTGCCAGAGCTGGTGGCGGCTATCGGCGCAAAAAAATTTTATTTTATTTTTTTTGCAAACAGAGCCAGGAAGTGTGCGCGCGAGTATCACTCTTTACTTTTTCCTATCTCTATAGACACGCCTGTTCTCGGTACAAAGACTTGCTCTGCCAGCAGAGCCAGGAAGTGTGCGCACGAGGATCACTCTTTACCTTTTCTCTATGGTGCTAGCCTGGCTCATCATCCACCGATGGATCCAAGGCTGCTACCTAGACCTGCCCGAGATGTTGGGCATGTGGCATGTCGGTGCCCAGTAAGCTGCCCATGAGCAGGCGGGAAAGGCTCCTTGAGGGGGTCTCTCTCTCTGTCTCTCCTTCCCCCCTTTAGGGTCTCCCGTATACTCTGTATGCCCCAAGGCCAGGATCCCCACCCCACCCCACCCCAGTGCATTATCCATTGATTGCAAATAAACTGACTCTATTCTGCAATACTAGAAAGATCTAAGAAAAGAAAGAGTGAGCGTGCTAGTAAAAATGATCTCAAACTCTCTCAGTCCAAATTAAAAGTTATTTGTCCAATGGGCATTTGGATAGCTAGTTAAAACACACATCTCTCATGTATGGTCAGGGAAAGGCCCCCTCCCCATTTTTGTGTGTTAGCAGACTGGAGAAAGGAAGTCCTGGGGGTTGGGGTGGGGGAAGAGTGGAAAAAATGGCTGGAGCACTTGGGACCCCATTTCCTCCCAAAAGCTTTGCTCCTTTCCTTTGATCACCATACTGCTTCAATCTTCATATTGTGTTTCTTTTTGCCACTATGTGACCCCCGAGCCAAGGAGATAAGTAACAATACAAGCTTTAGAATACAGCTGAAGGCTACCCTGTATAGAGAAGGTTTTTTAAAAAACATTTAATGTTTTTTGTTATGCTTTTTTATAGGTTGGAAGCTGCCCAGAGTGGCTGGGGCAACCCAGTTAGTTGGGCACGGTATAAATATTATTATTATTACTATTATTATCAAATAGGATGTCCCTATTTTTTATCGGAGAAATGTTGGTGGGTATGGAAAAGTGAGAGGGGAAATGCAGTGGAAAGCACAAAAGAACAGCCAAGTGCTTGCAATGTCATGTAGCTTCTTCAGAAACATATAAGCATGACTGCTCACTAAACAACCCATTTAGAAGCTTTCACTCTTCCTTCTGACTCCCTCTTGAGGCTTATATATTATCAGTAGATGTCTGGAGGCTTGCAGCCTGTATTGTCAGCACCAGCCTTATCCACCTGTAGCCCATCATGGATGATTACTGGTTGTACTCCTCATGAGCAAGTGGATAGTCTAGGAGCTGCTTCTTCACATCCAGCTCCACAAAGTGTTCTAAAAAGGGTGGTTTGTCTACTGATGGAGTGGGGGAAATGTTTAGCTTTGTTAATGTTCCCACCCATCTTTTTAAACTATGTTGGTGCTGTCTTTTCATATCTATTTCTTCTCATCAAAAGCCACAGTGCATAGGGGTAAGCAGCCATATTGACCCTGACTCACTTTAAAAGTTGCTTAAAAACATTTGGGCACTGGAAACCCTCTGTAAAGCAACACTTTGTGGCAACTGCTCTTGGAAAGTTTAATGCCTTTCATTCATTTCTATGAAAGGTCTGCCACTTGCACAATCTTCTCAAACACCTTGACAATTCAACAGTGAAACAGACATTGTTCCATTGAATAATTGTGGAAGAATTCATTGATTGCCTCCCACCCTCTTTCCACCTGCCCTCCCACTTCATACATTCTTTATGAAATCACATTCATTCTCTTGGATGAGGAAAGGAACAAGAGAATGACATACAGACTGAAATTGCTTGATAACTACTGCTGAAATGAAAGCCTTGGGAGAATAATCAATAAAAAGGGAAAGGCTGCTTTATTTGGTGAGGCAATGAAGAAAAACACAAGGCAAGCAAAACTAGACAGGATGCCAGTAATGTTAGAGGAAGAGTTTGTAAAGAAAGTCTTGACATTTTTGAGGGACTGAATAAATAGTTTGCTGGACAGCAAAAGGAGGTGGCTTGGAACTTCCATCAGCTGTATGTTTCAGAAGGTATGCTTCTCAACTGCCATTGACGGGAAGCCCCACTGGGCTTGATTGCATTAAGAAGTTACCCATTGGGATGGGGTGGTTTCAATACAAAGTGCTTATGAGTGGACTTCAGAAGGGATATCTCTGCTCACTAATCAGCTGGTTGGTGCACAGAGCCAGCCCCTTTAAACTTGTTACCTGACATCATAATAATGTCAGGTGATTGACAGATAGGTGGTCCCACAAGGGTAGGAAGGTTCTAGCTCACCAGCCAGATCCAGTTATGCACTCCTAATCTAGGTGGCAACAAACAAATTTCATTTTACATAACAGTGTTTTGGGGGTGCCAGCTACCTCTTTCTGGAGATCCAATGTGGCAGCAGTGGACTTTGGCTGTCAGTTGGAATATTTTAAGTTCACCTATGTTCAACCTGTGTATTTGTAAATAAATGCAAATATTACAAAATCCAATAAACCTCCAGTAATCCTTCATTTGAAAGGCAAACACAAACCTCTGGAGCTTGTCACAGCTCAAACAAGCAGAGAGAGCATAACAATATACACAGATTTAATTTATAGAAGTCTAAATGCAGTCACTAACAGGCCACTGGGTGGAAGTCCTAGTAATGAATATAAGCACTAGTAATGAATACACATCTTGATGTACTTTGGTGAGCTGCAGGCATAAAAGAAAGCATTACATTTATCCAAATTATCTCAGTAGTTCTTGGTTGCATTCTCTTGCCAACATTTAGCATTCTGCACATAGATGAAAGTGCAGCAGCATCTTGTGCTAAAGAATGTGCATAGATTGAAGCTGGGACATAGCAGAAAGCTTTTTCCATGTTCACAGACCACTGTATAGATCTCCGAAATGTGTAGATATTGGTAAGAATATCGTCCATTTCGAAACCTTTTTTTGCGTTTGCTATAGACTATTCTAACAATATGTATGAATATTATACTGGTTCAGCAACTTATATAGCGTTTAGAAACACAATTTTATAAACAAACTTATGCGGAGGAGCAACAGAGGAGCATCTTTTTGTATGATACGATCAATCTGTAAATGTTAATCCATTCTAATAAGCTAATCATCTTCATTGTACTTGTGTGCTATAGCCTGGCTGACAGGATTTGTTCAGGAGCCCAGAAAGGATTAATTGGGATTCTAAAGAATTTGCACTGAAATCACTCAATTTCACTGCCACTCTACCCTTGTTCTATAGTCCTTCTGTATCACTGTACCCAATGAGAGGAGAACCTAGCCTCTATCTGGGTTAATGAAGCTAGGACAATATAAGCATGAGAACGCAAGAAAACTTCTGACACTCTATTTCATAAAATATATATTGCCTATGATTGTTTTTCTATGTTGGCTGAAAAAAGATATGTATTGCTTTCTTACATCATGGAATAATTATGGCCAGGCTCAGGCTCTGGGATTTTTGTGGGTCAAAGGAAGAGTAAAAGCTTCTCAATGACAGGGTACAGCTCCCAGGCAATTTGGAGTCCAACAGCTCTTTCTTTTCTTCAAATAATTGCTCTTCTTTTGATTTGCTATAATAACAGATGAATCATTAAGGTCATCCTAAACCTAGTGACTTTGGGCATGGTGACCAGTTGCTCTTTGATGTTTTTGTGTGTCACAGTTCTGCTGGCTGATCATCATTAACCTGCCTCCATGTTGACCCAGCTTTTGTTAATGTTCTAGGGAATGGTGTAAACCCTCTAGCCACCACTCTCAAAACATTTCACCCCATAGTGACTTTGTTATATCAGCTACCATCTCAACATTTCCCCTGAATCTACTCCTACCTATCTAGCAAGTAAGACCTTCCAGTTTCCCAGGCTGCAACGTGATGGTAGAGAAGTCCATTTGTAACTGCGCTTCTCATGCTGACCCCACCATCAGGTTTTGGTTTTTTATAATATTTTTATTAGATTTATATACATATATTCACCCCACCAATAGTTTTTGCAAAAGTCACAGAGGTTAGCAGCTGTAAGTCAACTGCATTGAGCTCTATAGCTGCTTAAATTGAGTTGATGTTATTTGTAGTTCTGTGTTACTCCCAAACTGAATAGTAAGGCCTCCACAGTCTTGGAAAATGAAGCACCCTAGTGGTATGGTTAGGACTGCAGCCTTTGGAAACAGAGCTGTAGTAAGACTATAGAAAAAATGGCTCAAGCCATAGGTGGCAGGTTTAACAGACAGAGCCTGTTTCTGCAGCACTATCTTTTCCTTTCAGAAAAGGTTTCTTAATGGGCCACATTAGGGCATGCAAAGGAACTCAACTTATTTCAGCAAGTTAGAGCCACTTCCTTCCAGTGATATGGCTGTTTTTGCTTTTCTCTTTCTGCAGATGGGCCACCTATTGCCACCTTTTAGGCTGCAAATCTGTGCAGTCAAAAAACCCTGTTTAACTCAGTAAGACTTACTTTTTAACTAACATAGCATCCAGTGTTTTAACACCCACATGTACCTGGATGCTATTGTTGGACAGATCCCCATCTACTTCGCTTTTCCATTAACATCCCAGTTATCCTGATTACAAACTCAGGGTAGCTCTAGGCTTCCCTTCCCCTTCCTTTGGTTGTAGTCTCTCTCTCTCTGTCTCTCTCTCTTTCTCGCCCCTTCCTAAAACAAGGGAAAGAGGCGGCAATTTAAATATATATATATGAGATCTGGGACGTGAGAAAGTGCTGGAGTCAAGAGTGGCGCATGCATCACACACAGGGCGTGGGAGGGAGCTGGGAAAACTTCCGCTTTTGTGGAATTCTGCCGGCTGACTTAAAACCGAGGAACACTCCTGGGTTGTGGAACGCGGAGCTCTGCAGCTTTCACCGTCGGGATTCGGTAGGGCTGCTCCTGCTGTCGAGCCACCCCGTCCCCTTCCTGCATGACCATTGAGATTGACAGTTGCATGGCTGGCGATGCTCTGTGCGCGGAGAGGAGAAGCCCAATGGCAACGGAGGCACAGCTAAGGTGCCTCCCGGATTGCTTCCCGGCACCAGATCTCTGGAAAGCGATGTGTTCCCTAATGGCCAGGCCCCGGCTCTCGTCCGTGGAAGGCGAGGCGTGCCTTGCCCAGGCTGCTCCAATCGCTTCCAGGCAGAGAGGCGGGGACGGCGGGAGGGAGGCGGGAGGGAGGAGGCTGCCACCGCGCGCGCATACACCCACCAGCTCGCTCGCCAGGAAGGCCCTGCTGGGGCTGCAGCCCCCTTTCTGGGCGTGTGGCTGCCTCCGCCTCTCGGGGAAGGTTATGCACTTGTGATTCCCTTTCTTCCTCCTCCTCCTCCTGCCGCTTCCTCCTTTATGCCAGTGGAGACCCTCTGTGTCTGACTAGCCCATGAGCCTCCTCGGGAGCTACCGGAAAAAGACCAACAATGATGGCTATGAATCTTTGCAGCTCGTGGACAGCAACGGTGACTTCTGCGGCAGCCGGGAGCGAACCGGCGGCGGCGGAGGCGGCGGCAGCATCAGCAAACAAGGGGTGATCCCCGCGGTGGTGGCGGCAGCAGCAGCAGCCCGGAGCCCAGCGCGACAGCAGCACCAGCCACTCGACTGCAGCACCATGGACAGCTCAGGTAGCGGCTTTAACTTCTTGGCCGGGGAGGGGAAGGAGGCTGTGGGTGATGGGAGGCTCTGGTTACAGCCCCACCTTGCTTCCCAGCAAGATCTGAGAGGCCCAGGCGTGCTCTGGTGCTGGGAGGATGGCAAGGCTGGCCGGGGTCCAGGCCATCCTCCGGTTTCTGAGGCAAGGAAACCTAAGAGGGCCCGGTGTTGCAAATTTAAAGAGCTTTGAAGACCAGCTAATGAGGAAAGTATCCCAGCTGTCACTCTCTTCTGTTAATTGATGGGGAAAGGAGTGAGGAGAGATGCAAAGGAACTGCTGAGGTCAGTGTATTGTTCTCAGGATGTGTGCTAAGTGGGCAGGAGAGTGATGGAGGGAAGATGGCTTAGGTTTCGTTGGCTGGTGGTGTGCCTTATTAACATAAGTGAAGAAATCATAGTAAACTCAGGGTGATCATTGGAAGAAGGAAAATGTATTTTTCAGAAAGTATTGGGTCCATGTCCAGTTTACCTTATGGTGAACATGCTTAAGAGCAGTTTTAAAAGGAACACATTATAACAGTGGAAAAAAAGGTTTGGGTCATTGTTTAATGGGGGTAAAATACAACTGAATATCAGATGTGGAATAAATGTTGAAGTTGTATTGGAAATGAAGGCTACTAAACAATGGCTCATTTATTTCTGCAAACAACTATCCTGAGTGGCTTGGCCAAAATAGTTCTTTTGTTATCTGTAAATGCTAACAAGCCTGCTAGTATTGTCTCTACATCTATTGATAGAGAACAACACAAGAATAAATTAGGAAACACTGCTTTATTGGCAGGTAAATAAAGTTGTGCCCCCTCACAATAGCAAAGGGAAGGAAAGCTTGAATGTAATTTTGCTGGAATGTTTTCTTCATGACCAGTGGAATTAGACTGGCATGCTGCATGAGTTGGGAAACTACCCCCACCCCTTGCTAAATCTTCCAATTGTATAGCCAGATGGCTCACAGGATTGGTAATGAGAAGCTATGCACTTCAGGGGTCCTGGTTCAGATTGGCCTGGATTGTGGAGAGTAGTTATTGATGGATTATCAGCTATGTACTGAAATGTGTGGATGGGTGTGTTCCTTCCTTCCTTCCTTTTTTTTTTTAAAGGTATTTCAATACTATTGATGCCAGCTGTGTTTGCTAACAATTTTATCCATAGCTCTGTTTCATTTCTGACGCTAGCTTCCTTTTTCCTCCAGAGAACATCTTCTTGATGTATAAGCAGTTTCCACAAAGTGATGTGCTGCCAGTCCATTTAAAAATATAATCTCATATCCAGTGAAGTGGAATCCCAAAGCACAACTGTTAGAGTGAGAATATGATAGTCTACAAGTACTTAATCCCCATCCTTGAATTTATGTGGTGTAATTAACTTGGTTGATATAAAGAGGATTGGACTTGAGAACTGGTTTATTCACTGTCTCAGGGTTGGGGGTAGAATTCCAGATGCTTTACATGATATAAGAGCAATACACATGATGAACCATATGACCTGAATTTGGGAGTCCAGTTTATAATACAATACTACTGAACTAATGTTTTATTTAAAAAAATAGACTCCATGTAGGTTTCAAAATGGTGGAAGAAGAACTAATGCTTCTTTTCAAAACTATCTGCCAGGATTACTCCTCTTCACCCAATGAGCTGAGCAGATGTTAAATTGTAGCCTGTGCTGGCTAGGCCTGATGGGAGTTGTGACATAAAGTACTTGGAGGACACCAGGCTGAGGAAGACTAATATAGTTACACACAATGCGTTACCTCCACTTGGTAATTGGCAAAAGGCCGAATCCTAGTTTACATGCATCAGTTCGTTTTAAACAAACAGGTGTGTTTAGTGTTAGTGTGCACCCACAATGGAATAACTTTGATCTAAGAAAACTTTGTCTTGGTCTTGTAGAGGTAAGGAGTCTTTTTCCCTAACTGTTACTGATCAGAGAAGGATGTAAGGGGTAAAGCTTCGGTTTCTCTTGGAATAGAAGGAGAAATGAGGTCTGTGCAAACTCATAAATTGTGCTGGACTTTCCAGGTACAGTTCAACCCTCTTGACGCTTGCCCATCTTGGCTTCTTAAAGCTAACCATAGGAGATTAATAGGGTCCAGGAAGTGATTGGTGCTTCATTGGAATGGGTGAGGAACCATTTGTCTTGAAGTAGACGGTGGTGTGTCCACTCTTTAAGAGAACCTCCCTAGACCTGGAATTCAGTGGCAAACATCCTCTTTTTGGAGAAGGTGCTTGAGAGGATCGTTGCAATTGAGCTTCAGACATGCTTGGAGGAAAATGAATGTCTGGATCCATTTCAGTCTAGCCTCAGGCCCATTCATGGCCCTAAACTGTCTTGATCACAGTGGTTGATACATTTGTTAGAAGAGAGATGGAGGGGAGTGCAATCCTGCTTATTCTTCTTAGAAGCTTTTGATACCATTGACCATGGCATCCTTCTGGAGCAGCTCAATGAGGTGGTGTTTGAGGGCACTGTATTTCAGTGGTTCCACTCCTACCTCCGGGGTCATTTCTAGAAAGCATTTATGGAAGGTCGCCAACACCATTGGAGTTTTCCTGTGGTGTTCTGCAGGATTCCAACTTGTCCCCCATGCTATTTAACACCTATATGAAGCCCCTGGGAACTGTCACCAGCAGTTTTGGAGTGATGTGTTACCAATATGTGGATAGCACTTCTATCTCTCTGTTCCATCTGAATCAAGAGAGGTGGCTGAGGAATGAATGCAATGATGTGGGCCAACAATTGGAAACTGAAGCCTGAAAGGACAAAGGTGTTATGTGTTCCAAGTCTTGTTGAAGAGGTTCTGTACAGGGTTGCAGTCCCCTGGAAGGATCAGGCTTGTCGCTTGGGGGTACTCCTCAACCCAGTGAAGTCACCTGAGGCCCAGGTAGCCTCTGTGGCCAGGAGTGCCTATTTCCAGCTCCAGCTGGTTTGTCAGCTACACATTGTGGGTTTCACCTTGATCTGGTAACTTCCAGATTGGATTATTGCAGTGCTCTCTATGTTGGTGTGCCCTTGAAGTCAACTCAGAAACTTCAGCTGGTTCAAAATGCAGTGACCAGATTACTGGCTAGGGTTTTCCTTAGAACTCTTGTATAATCCCTATTTTAAAACAGCTGCACTAGTTGCCATTTTGTTTCTGGGCCTAGTTCAAGGTGCTCACATTAGTGTTGAAAACCCTACATGACTCAGGCCAAAAATACCTGAAAGGCTTACTCCTTTCCTGTAGCATTCTAATATTGCCAGAGGATACCCTTTTGGTTGTTTCACCATCCGCAGAATCTCAACAGGTGACACCCTGGGAGAAGACATGCTCTGTGACAGCCTCTGAGTTTTGGAATTTCCTCCTCACAGAGATGTATCTGGCACCTTCACTATAAAGCAAGCTTACTCAAACTCAGCCCTCCAGATGTTTTGAGACTACAATTCCCATCATCCCTGACCACTGGTCCTGCTAGCTGGGGATCATGGGAGTTGTAGGCCAAAAAACATCTGGAGCGCCAAGTTTGAGGAAGCCTGCTATAAAGCTTTCAGTGAATGCTGGAGACATACATCTTTACTCTGACCTTTGACAACTGAGAAGTGTGTTTCCAGAAGACATCCTATTCCTGTGACTATAATTTGTTTTAACAGGTTTTATTACCGAATATCCAGATCTGAAAACAGATATAATCAACACTATTGAATCAACTCATTTAAAATGAGAGGAGGTGTAACTTACCCTTACTTTGTTGTTCTGTGTAGTCCAGTATTTGTATTTTATAAATTAATTAAATATTATTTAATTTATTTAAAAAATAATAAAGAATTTTAAATTATTGTAACCTGCCCTGGGACTTGCTGGTGAAGGCAGGTAATAAACGTAATAATGATGTTAATAATATAATCCTAGAAAACTTAAGAGAAACCATGCAAAAGTTGGCCTAATTTTTCATTAAGAGCATTTGCCACTGAAATTAAGTAAACAGTAAAGAGGAAAGCCACAGGGGGCAAGTTTTCAAATACTGAATCTGCAGCTTTGAAATCTGATGCTTTTGGGTTCTGAGGCCACAATCAGAACACCACAAATTAATTGGTGTTCCCTGCATTAAGGAAGAGACACTCTTTTTCTTCTGTGCTCTGCCCATGGGTAAACATATCTGTAAGGTATAATGTTTTTGAGTATTGCATGTATGTGCCTGTATTGACGTGGTGGAATCGTATTTCTGCAGATCTATAAGCTCTAAGCTTCCAAAGAATATAGGAATCAAGTGCGTTGGCGCTTTATAAATGCCACAAAGTAGTATCCACACACTGGGGTAAAATGAAAGGAAAAACTGAATATAGATTTGTCTAAAGAAATATAACATGTCTTATGAACTTGAGGCAGGTAAAGAGATCTTAAAATTAAAATACATATATGCTTCCATCTTATTAGAATATGCTGGCAATTTCAGGCCAGCCTTGGGAGAACCTCTGTGTCTCCTTGCTGGTTACCGGTATATTTTTTGTCTTGTGGATTCTTGAGATGGCTGAGTTATGATGGAAAACATTACAGAAATCTTTTAATACCTTTTTGTCCCAAGACCATAACATTCTAAATGGCAAATCCAAATACAGTTAATAATAACAGAAGACCCCTACTGGATCAGGCCAAAGAATTGTCTAGTCCAGCATCTTTTTTCCAGCAGTGAAAAACCAGATGGCAATGGGAAGCCCACAACTGGGATAGATTTCTAGTACACTGTTTAGAGTGTTTATTTTCCTTAAATGGCTTACAAGAGATCAATAAACTACATTAAAATTCAAGGCTTGAATAGCAGTAAACAACTGAGAAAATTAAAATACAGTAGTAGATAAAATAGTCATCAGTGGTATGCGGCCATCATGGCTAGTAGGCTTTATCCTTTGTGAAATTGTTTAATCTAGGTTGGAGGCCATTACCACATTTTGTGACAGTGAATTTAATAATTTAACTACTTGCTGGAAGAAGTCCTTCTCTGTCCTTAGTCTTCTGCCATTCAGCTTCTTCGAACGACCCAGTTCTAATATTATTCAGAGAACAAAAAAAATTCTCTGTCCACTTTCTCTACAGACATAATTCTACACACCACTATATGCCTCCTCTTTTTGCCTCTTTACCAAGCTAAAAAGCCTTATGAGGACAATGATGCTGTCAGTACAGATTCTAACAGTGCCATCCCATATACTTCGGTTTGGAAGCAAGTTCCATAGAATTCAGTGAGACTTTCTCCCAGGGAAGTAGGTGTAATATTGCAGTTTTGATCATGGGTAACATATTACTAGAAAACATTGCCATTGAGAGGCAAACCTGCCATGCTATGCATTGTATGAAACTGCAACTGTTTTGAATTGGCATTTATTTAGTTTTAAAAGTGTGCAATACTAAGCAACAGGTCAAAGAATCGGGAGAGGGGGTTGCCTGTTCTAGATGGGGTCACACTCACTCTGAAGGAACAGGTATGAAGCTTAGGAATGCTCTTGGGATCATCTTTATCCATAGAAACTCAGGTGACCTCAATGGTGAAGAGTGCTTATCACCAGCTTTGGCTGGTACATCAACTATATCCTTTCCTGAACAGGGATAATTTGGCCATTATGTGTGCCTTCCCTCATGGCTGGTCTGGAGGCTGCAGCTGGTGCAGAATGCCACAACCCCAGTGGTGAGTGATGCCTCTCATCAAGCACATATCACACTAGTACTAAAAGATATGTGCTGGCTGCCTTTAATCACTGAACCAGTTTTAAGGTTCTACTACTAACATATAAGGTCCTGAACAACTCCGGACTATGTTACATTTCCCCCTATGCAGTATGGTAAAGGCATTAATATCACTTCTAATACATCATGGCTACATTTCTATGTGCATACAAAATACTATAACTGCTGCATGTGATGCATACGTAGGCCTAGCAGGAGATAGATTAACCCAACTGCGGCCAGAAATTTCCAAACCCACTTCCTCTATGTAGCTTCCATTGTCTCAACCAAAGTGGCTCTGACTTAGCCTGCTGCAGATTCCTTTCTCTCCATGAAGAGCTTTGTTCCCTCCAGGTATCTTGTGTCTTTCCATCTCCCTTCCCTGCTTTTAGCAGAAAGGCAAGATGGGAACTCAGCCCAGAATGCAAAGAACTACTGGAAACCAGTTCTGTGAGCATCTATCAGATCCTTCAACTGCTTGGTCAATACCTAATGATTAGTGGGTATTAAGGGACTTCTGAACATCAGAAAAGACCAACATACTACAATTATGTCTGTTTCAAATTTACTGTATGCATACTGCATAGTGAGTATACTTTCAAAGTAATCAAAGTAATCAAACTGAATGCACCAGGATAATGAAAAGAGGCATGTTACATAAAACAGATAGCAATTTATGCTTGAATATAGAAGCCATGTGGTGAATATTATACAGTTGTTTAAGCTGCTGCATTTGTTCTGCAATAGCTGGTGTGTGTGGATGCATTGTTCAATTGATCACTAGCAAAAATGCTTCTGACCCCAAACTGCTCCTGGGATAATATATTTTCCCTGCTCTCAAGATTTTGCATTGTAAGCTATTATCAATTCTTGCAAACCTTCATGCTTAAAAAAATAAATACATGAGAATATCTTCATTTTTATTATTTTCATTCATTTAGCTATTCTAATTTTAAAAATGTCTATGGTGAGCTACTCTCTGAAATTTATAGGCATTGCATACCAGTTCTAGTACTTCTATGAATTTAATTATCTTCCTTTTTATGATAAAGGCACATGCATATTTCCAGTTTATTACTTCTAGTAATACATCTTCTGCAGGCCTTGCTAAAAATTCTAATAATTCAGTTGTAATAACTATACAAATGAGAGTATGTAGGAGACTGTACAGTTCTTTACCATCAGCACCTGTCAGATTCTGAACAGGTATGAAAAAACATTTCCACTGATTTCCGTAAAGCAGTGCTGATGACCATAAGCAGATATATATTTTTTGCCATGGTGTGCTTTGTTTTTTTTTTGGGTGCTGGTAGTAGTGATTTCAATATAATTGCTATATGAAGCCCTAGGGGCGGACATTGGCAATCTTTTGTAATGGTTGAAGAGCAACATTTTTGCCTGGTGCCTAAAGCTATATAATGAAGGCACCAGCTGAGCCTCTCTGGGAAGAGCATTCCACAAATGAGGAGTCACTGCAGGAAAGGCCTGTTCTCTTGTTGCCACCCTCTGGGCCTCTCATAGAGGAGGCACACAAAGAAGGGCCTCAAATGATGATAACAAGTTCTGGGTCAGTTCATATGGGGAGAAGTGGTCCTTGAAATATTATGGTTCTGAGATGGTTCTGAGCTGTTTAAGGCTTATAGGTGAAAACCAGTGCTTTCAATTGGGCCCAGAAACTAATTGGCAGCCAATGCAGATTGGCCAGGATTGGTGTAGTATGCTCAAAACCATCTTGCCCTGGTGAGCAACCTGGCTGTTGAATTCTGCACTAGCTGAAGTTTCTGAACTGTCTTCAAAGGCAGCCTGATGTATAACGTGTTGAAGTTATCTAGCCGAGAGGTTACCAGAGTACAGACAGCAGAAGTTATGCTATTCCTGTCCAGATATGGGCACAGCTGGGCCACCAGCTGAAGCTGATGGAAGGCACTCCACTTGAGTCTTAAGCAACAGCAATGGATTCAGGAATACCCCCAAGCTGTGTACCCACTCCTTCAGTGGGAGTTTAACACCATCAAGAACAGGCAACTCCTATCCATCTGGTCTATGGAACCACCCACTAACAGTGTCTTAGTCTCAATCATCTGGATTGAGCTTCAGCTTGTTGCCTCTCATCCAGCCTGTTAGCAAGGCAAGACAAAAGTCTAGCACACACACTCCCATACCTGCAAATGTAAAGAAGAAGTAGAGCTGTGTGTCACCAGCATATTGCTGACAGCATAATCCAAAACTCTGAATGAGGAAGGTTTTATGTACATGTTAAACAGCATGGGGGATAAAATCAAACCCTGAAGAACCCCACATTGAAGGCTCCATGGGGCCAAAGGGCACTCCCCAAGCAGCGTCCTCTGGAAATGATCACCAAAGTAGGAAAAGAACCATTGCAAAGCAGTGCTACCCACCCCTAACTTGGACAGGTGCTCCAGAAGGTTACCATTGTTGATAGTATCAAAAACCACTGAGAGGTTGAGGAGAATTACCGGTAATAGGGACACATTTCTGCTGTCTCTTTCCCAATGGTGGTTATCATACAGGGTGATTAAAGCAATTTCTGTGCCAAAACCGGGCCTAAACCCCAATTGAAATGAATCTAGAAATGCAAAATATCACTTTAAATTTGCTTTCTGAAACTTCATAGCTGCAGGGTGGACTATGAGAACAAACATCCTCTATTTGATTGACAAAACTAGATTCATTTACAAAACACTGACCATTCAATTAGTCCAAAATACCTTCAGACCAGGAAATGTCAATGAAGATAAGACCTCTGGAGTTGGGTTTCTCATAGATTAATCTCAAGAGCTAGCAGTGATCAGCTGAAGTAAGCAAAGTATTCTTTGCTTTTCTAGAAGTTAACATCTCTAGTCTTTTTATATTTGCTTTTCAATAAGCCAAGAGATATTTCTGTATCAGTGAAAACAAAATAAACCAAAACAATCTGTTAGACAATGTCTGGTCTGTCTTTCTCCTTTTTTAAAACAGAAGAGTCCATTTCATAAGCCTCTTTGTTTCTAAGAACTGAATAGCACCACAAGATCGCTTGCACATCTTTTGCCATTGCATCATTAGTGCTTGTTTTTACACAGTTTTGCCCTTGACTGTGTTTCGTATTGTCATTGTTTAAATGACAGTTCTAAGCACAAATTTAATTGCATTTTTTCTAGTGAGATAATACTTTGAAAAAGTAAATAATTAAAATATTTTAGTCCACATAAAGCTTAAGTGACAAGCTGATAGAAATGTCAAGGTAATGAGAAAAAGTTAAACATTCCCCCTCCCTTTTTCTATGGTAGGTGAAATCATGCAGGATTATAACTTGATGGCAGAATAAGTTATAATCCTGCATGATTTCACCTACCATAGAAAAAGGGATTAGAATCAGAACAGTATTTATTGTTATTGTGTTATCTAATTAAAGTCCGTAAACCATAGAAGAATAAAACAACAATGTACAAGGCAATTAAGACTTTCATAAAGGTGTCGATAAGGCTACTAACAGAGGCAGTTATCACAAGCAGCTGCATTTCATTAAAAAAACACAAATCCTTCCAATGAGATGTTAGCAACTGACTTAGGAAAGCATGCCTGTTACCAAATATCCTAGTCTTATTTCACAACCAAAGTAGCAGTTCTTTACCAAAAAGTTCAAAGTTAACTAGATTATAACTGATGTACTACATAATTGTTTGTGGTCTCTTGAAAAAGTGGAAAGAAGAACCAAATGCACTAGCTATGCCCAAGAGGCTCTTTGGATCCCGGCTATATTCTTGGCTATGATAAAGCACTTTCAAATCTGTAGCTGCAATGCTAAGCACACAGAGTGTTATGGAGAGGTGCCCTAGTATTTAGTAGAGCTTTACACTCCCACCCCCAGGTTGCCACTGTGCTGCCTGGTGCACAGCATTGTGGCCAGTATGTTAATTGCAAGGCAGGCTTTCCGCACCTTCCCTGTAAGCATTTGTAGGGGGAATCTGTGGACCCCTGATGAAGAGGCTACTGCCCAGAAACACAAGAACAGTTAGCTTTTGGGTGCTTGCAAAGGAGGTATGGAAGAAGAACCTGCCTTGGAATAAATAGAACAAAAGTGGCCCAGTGGGGGACCGAGCACTCCATTAGGGCACCTACACATACTACTGTGTACATCTGCACTCGTTCTTAATTAGCAGCTGTGTTGTTACAAACACACCTTTGTTTTATTTTATTCTTTTGTGCTCATCTATGCTCCAGTCCAAGGATCCATTGCCCATTCAACTCTGTGGATCTGTTTCCTCCTTTGGAGTGAATCGGAATGCTGATGTAGTCATTCACTCAAGATATGTGGTGTAGCTTCCATAAAACAAATTGCAGATTGACAAAATGCTTCAAAGAGAGCTGTGCAATGGGCTTTTAAGTAGGGGAACTTGCATAAGAAGAGAGAGAGATGTTAGAATGCTCTCTCTGTGCATGGATATCATTGCGCCTGTTATCAGAATTTATCACCACTGGGTTTCAGATCATAAGAACCCAATGTCTGGATACATGTCAGAGTGTGAATTTTGCAATGCAATTCTGTTAAATTCTCTTTAAATGGGTAGTGTATTCAAATGCTGAAAATATCTGATGCAACAGGCTTAGCCTGTCCAGGGAAAATGGACTGATAAACAGAAATTCTTTTGCATTTGTCAGAGTTGGGCATGGTTGATAGTATGCCTTTGTTCCATATGACTTTTTAAAAAATCAAAAGTAACACAGCTACAGACCTAGAGCACCATTCTTTTAAATGCCTTGCAACTTTACTTGAGACATGTGGCTCTGTATTTAGCAAGCCATGCATTAGTGATATAATGACTCAGATGGGCTTTGTCACATCAACACCTGCCTCTGAAAGCTGTCTCTGGTCCTGCAGTACATCCTGCTGAGCAGCAACCTGAAAACAGGCTTTCCTATCTGAAAAACGCTTCTTTCTGTGATACTCTGTTTCCTGTTGCTAGTCTCTCTCTGTTCCAGGTACATTCACCTCTGATTCTGTCCAGCCCACAGCCCACATGGAACAGAGCAAAACAGTACAGAACAGTACAGTACAGTACAGTGTTTGTTGCAGAACTGGTGCTCCTCATATGTGCCTGGTTTTGTAGTGACTATGCAATGTCATTGGTAGCCTGTCTTTTTGTACCATTTAATCTGATTTTTTGCTTTCCAGGAAAAATTCTGTTAACCTTTCCCCCCAAAAAAAACAAAAATTGTAACATTCTTTGGTTATGTCACTACCACAGTTAAATAACTCTGATGCATCCTGTTGTTTACCAGAGATTGTGACTAACTTGGTTGGCATTTACATCTCCATTTGCTCATTCCTAACTGGAAGCTGCATTGTTGCTGCTGATGTGTGCTAAGATCTGGTGCTTGTGGTGGTTGGTAAATCTCCAGCAAAGCAAAGCAATGTATGTGTGTGTGTGTGTGTGTGTGTGTGTGTGTGTTGTCTTATGTCTGGTTTTCTTCTTTTAAGGTGCCTCGTCTCCGGACATAGAGTCTAACTATGGGGGAGGCCTGTTAGACATGATGAAAGGAGGAGCAGGGAGACTGTTCAGCAACTTAAAGGATAACTTGAAGGACACTCTTAAAGACACTTCTACGAAAGTTATGCAATCTGTTGCAAGGTACTATGAAACAAAAGCCCTGGAGAGCTCAGCTAGCAAAATAGTAAGCTTAGTAATTATTTCCCTGTCACAGGGAAATAATCAGATTTTAGTAGGCTTGGACAAAGGGATTATTTAGCACCCTGGTGAGATCTTAGGAGGGAAACAGAAAAGGTTGCTGTAGAAGCCTGAAGTTTGAATAATATGATGGCCCTCAAGCCACTGTGGCTAACTCCAGGAAGCCTATAAGGAAGGCATGGAGCAACTACCGTATTTTTCGCTCTATAACATGCACCCGACCATAACACACACATAGTTTTTAGAGGAGGAAAACAAGAAAAAAAATATTCTAAACGTTTGTGGTTCATGCTGTGGCCACAGACATGTGATCTGAAGGTGAGTTTGGGGTAGCCCAATGCAAAAATCCTGAGCATCCATGTGGATCCATGCTTTGTAACCACGTTTTTGCACCATTGTGGCCCCATGAAACAGTGGGTGCGTGTGTTTTTTTGTGTGCATGCTGTAGCCATGGACATGCTATGTGATCTGATGGTGAATTTGGGGTGACCCAGTGCAAAAATCCTGAGGATCCATGTGGATCCGTGCTTTGTAACCACGTTTTAAGTGGGGAGGGAAGGAAAAGCACTCAAGGGACAAGGAGCACGCGTGGGGTGTGTGGAGAAGGATGCTGCTAATAATGCAGGAGAGGGGTATAAGGGAAGGAGGCTCCTCTCCTCTCCCGCTTTGCTCCTTTAAAACAAGCAGCCTCTGCTTCTTTCGCTCCTCCCCGGCTCAGCTCCTTAAAAAATTTTGCTGCTATTTAGCGAGCTGAGTGGGGAGGAGAGAGGGACAGAGAGCACGGTTGATTTAAAGGAGCCAACCGGACAGGAGCCGCTTACACTCGTGTAAGCGGCTCCTCTCCTCTCCCGCTTTGCTCCTTTAAAACAAGCAGCCTCTGCTTCTCTCCCTCCTCCTAACCAGACAGTCAACCAGACAGGAGCCGCTTACACCTGTGTAAGTGGCTCCTCTCCCGCTTTGCTGTTTCAAAGTGAGCCACGGAGGAGGGAATGAAGGGGAACCATGGATCCTCTGTTCACGACTGCAGCAGATCCCCCCGCCATCCGTAGGCATTCACTCCATAACACACAGACATTTCCCCTTACTTTCTAGGAGAGAAAAAGCGAGTGTTATGGAGAGAAAAATACGGTAACTTTCCTTTTCTCTTGTTTCTCCAGCTGATACTCAGGAGCATACTTCTAGATATGAAACAGTTCCCTTTAGCCATCATAACTAGTTAGCTATCAATAGCCTTATCCTCCATGAATTTGTGCAATCCTCCTTTTAGAAGCCGTCTTGTGGAAGTGAACCCCATAAATTAACTCTGTACTGAGTGAAGCTTTATTTCCGCTTGTTTCCTCTAAACGTACTGTCAGTCAAAACCACTGGTAGACCCTGAGTTATAGACAGGAAGAAGAATTTCTCTCTATCCATAAATTATTCACTTTTTGGAAATGAATATCCTCAAAAAGGTTAGTGTAGAACTGAAAAGGGTTCAGAAAAGGGCAACCAAAATGATCAAGCGGATAGGAAAAAAATCCCCTGTGAGGAAAGGTTACAGCATTTGGGGCTTTTAAATTAGAGAAAAGGCAAGAAGAGGTGACATGACAAAAATTTATAAAAGTTTGCATGGTGTGGAGAGAGTATATATAGAGAAGCTTTTCAATAAAGCTAAATACTGGATGATTCCAGACAGACAAAAGAAAGTAATTTTTCACACAGTGCATAGTTAAACTATGGAATGCACTCCCATGAGAGGCAGTGATGCCTACCAATTTGGATGGCTATAAAAGAGGGTCAGAGAAGTTCATGGAGGCTAAGGCTATCAGTGGATGCTAACCCCAATGGCTATTATTCTATCTTTGCTGTCGAATGCCATTTTACTGGAATCACTGTTGTCCTCAGGTCCTGTTCATGGACTTTCCATAGTCATCTGTTAGGCCACTGTGAGAACAGGTGTTGGACTAGATGGGTCACTGGCCTGATCCAGCAGGCTCTTCTTGCATTCTTAACTTGGTCTAAAAGTGTGTGGAATTCGACAGAAAAGTAAGGGATTTGTTTGAGGGCTGAGATCTTCAGTATTCAGGCTGGTGGTAACCATGAACACAAATTCATGAGGCAGCTTCTTTCCTAATGTTCAAAGTGACCCCTGCAGCCACCATTTTCTTGCTTTGGGAGGCCCTTCTGTCATTATGCTCTTTGAGTCAAATGTACTGAAACAGTAAAGGAACATTTAATATTAGCTGAGTAGACACCATAGGTGGTATCCAACAAAGTAGTTCCCTTAGTGCAAGAATTTCTGTTTGCACAATGGAACTTGCCCTCCCCAAATTTACTCCAGAGGTTTTGGGGAAAACCCAGAACAGATTTAGGGAGCATGCATGGAAAGAAGAGGGAGGGGAAGTTTTCTTGGCAGCCCAATGATCCTTGTCCTAACAGAACTACAATCTTGGATACTATCTACTGAATTATTTAGCTGGCATTATATGCAGTTGTCTACAAATAAAGACCCAGGATGAGCTTTGTAGTTTTTTGTTTTTTTTTATAAAAACTACCTAATTTCTAATATTACAAAATAGCTTGAGATTTTAGATATTTCCAACAGAGTCGTGAGAGTGAAAGGCAATGAATCCCAATTCAGGGATGAAGCAACTGTGGCCACCCCAGAGGTTGGGCTACAACTTCCATCATCCCTGATTATTGTATTTCCTGGTTGGTGTTTATGGGAGAAGGAGTCCAGCAACATCTGAGGCCACATGTTTCCCATCCCTCATATACTTTATTGTTACCTGAAAGAGAGCGAGAGCGAGAGTGAGAGCGAAAACTCATGGGAACTATTTCTTAAACCACCTTTGGTTCCATGACAGAAGAAAAGGAGGAGTATACATATAAAAAAAAAATTTGGTTCATCATCTCTTAACGCATTCTGGTGCAGGGCCAGTTTAAAATCAATAGCTAATTGACATGAAATATCTGCATAATTGCACGAGAGAGAGATTCCGCTGCATAGTCAGAAGTGAAATAATATGAATGCAGCAATTGGAGAGGAACCACAGGGGCATAATGCACCCCCAAAATATGGGGAAATGCTGTGCATTACAAGATGCTGCAGTTGTCTCTTTGCTGAGCGAATATGATTATTACTTAACAGACACAGGGAAGACTTGAGCATAGGCCTTAATGGGACATGGAACATCTATAAAACTTCTGTTGATTTTGGTGTGTGTATTAACCAGCATTTATTTTCCTGTCTTTTAAAATAGCTACACCAAGGGAGAACTAGATATTTCTTACATTACCTCAAGAATTATTGGTAAGTGTGTGAGTTACTTCAAACAATGAAGCAGTGCTCCATGTAGCAATGCAGCCATGTTAGACTTGTTAATTGTATCTTTTCTGGTTTAGAATGTAAACTTACATTTTTCATGTCTTGATAGTGATGTCATTTCCTGGTGAAGGAGTTGAACTAGGATTTAGGAATCATATTGATGATGTACGGACGTTCTTGGATACAAGACATCCTGACCACTACACAGTTTTCAATTTGTCACCGAAGTCTTATCGTACTACCAGGTTTCATAATAGAGTAAGTGACTTCTGCTGGTACTGTGATTTGACCCAGACTATCACAGGGTGTTAGCTCTGTGTAAGATTAGGCATGTTATCTTTACGACTTTCTCTATGCAAAACAGGTGCTCTACTGGTGAGCTACATCCACTCAAGTTGGCAAGGAAAAAAGAGGTGCCTAAATTATGGAAAGGCCTCTCAGTGGAGGTTCAGATGGGTACTTCTTTGCCTGCTTTTAACCAATATCATAAGACCATGTTATTCTGATGGACTTATATTTTTGGATGGAGCCTGTACTAAGTTTTTGTTTGTTATTTGCTGATATTTATATGGTTCTGTCTTACTGATATTTGGTTAGTTTCTGTATTGTTAGGACATTAATAAATCTCCTTGGAAATAACATGGAAATGAGCAGTTAATTTGTGCTGTATTCTACTATAATCCACTATAGTTCTGGAAGTAGCTTTTACATCAAGCTGCTTTTATATAATGTGGAAATTAGATTTTAGGGAAGTGTCATGAAAATGGAATAAACTGGCGTGTGAATGCAGCTTTTGAGTCTTAAAGAACAATGGCAGGGCCTTGCCCCAAGCTGGATAAATACACTTACTAGAAACAAATACCACTGAGACTAATGAGGTGTACTACCACGGAAGAATGTGGGTGCATGCAAGCTGGAATTTTGTAATACACTGTGGACAAAATGCTAGGGACTAGTGTATACTTGATACAAAGAGCACTTATTAGTCAAGCATGCAGGAAAAGTAATGCATATTTCAGAAGAGCTACTTTAATTATTATTTAAATTACTTAATTATTATTAATATTATTTAAAATAGTTTTAGGCAGTTTTTCTGGGCAAATGCCCATCCAGTGTATCTTCTCCACTGTTCATTATTCTGTATGTGGTGTTATCTAAATTCGCACAGACAGTTCTTTTGCTGCAGTGCTAAAGAATGGCTGGCACTTATATTGTTGTGCCTCAATAATAGAAGAAAGTTCTTGTTCATGGAAACTCATGTATTAGCTTAAGCTGCCTTAATCTTGTGGCTTTCAGTGAGATGTAAGCAGCCCAGTTGTACACAGAATTGCAGCCATTGTCCTTAGTTGCCACAGGTCTCTTTGCAATTATATCAATTTCATTTGGTTAGCTGACCTCTCTCCCTTTATTAAATATATTGTAATTTTCAAAGTAGCATGATCGTTGTTTTTTTTTAAAAAGCCATGCCTGAAAATTTTGTTTTCAATTCCTGAATTCTGTAATAAATTGTTACTGTTAACTGGGTAGCTGCTGAATTATTGTGTGCTATGCAAGCACAGACTGTAGATACAGTACTCAAAACACCGAGGCTGCATGCATACACACCATACATTTAAAGCACAGTGTTATTAATATTATCGTTGTTGTTTCAACAAGTTATATACAGTGTAATTTACAATCATCTCTAAGTGGTGTGCAGAAGATTAAATAAAACAAAATTTTAAAAACTATTTAAAAAAACTCCAACTAAAATGCCTGCTGGAATAATAAAAAAAGTCTTCAGTGGATGCCTACCTAAACTGGAAATTTGAAACAAAATTTGACCCACAACACTGAATGCACAGCTCCTAAGAGATATGAGCTGTGCATCCATGCCTTGGGGGACCATTAACAGTGACTCCTCTGAAGACCTCAGTGATTAGGCAGGAACTTAAGGTATCAGTCAACCCCTAAGGTATCCAGGGTCTGAGGGCCTTGTAAATCAGTATAGGAACTTCCACAAATTCTTCCAAATTATTATGGGAACTGTTGTTTGATTAGGGCAGGCATAGGCAGACTCAGCCCTCCAGATGCTTTGGGACTACAACTCCCATCATTCCTAGCTAAGAGCACCAGTGGTCAGGAATGATGGGAGTTGTAGTCCCAAAAACATCTGGAGGGCCGAGTTTGCCTATGCCTGGTTTAGGGTGCTGGGAATTTTAGCTGTGAGGGGTAAACTACAGAAAAGACTTGAATCTTTTCTTTCCAAACCATGAATTTTTATGTTTGCTAAGCAACCCTTTGTTAAATGTTTGATAAACGTGCTTAAAGGGACAGCTTGTCCATTAAAATGAATGGAGCAGATGACCTAACATGTTACTATGAAATTTCAAATTAACCTTTCCTTACTTTGTGACTTCTTTAGGTATCTGAATGTAGCTGGCCAATTAGACAAGCACCAAGTCTCCATAACCTCTATGCTGTATGTAAGAACATGCATAACTGGTTGCAGCAGAATCCCAAAAATGTTTGTGTCATCCACTGTATGGTAAGTCAGGCAGTAAGTAACCACTTTTCAAGAAAAGTCTGATCACAAAACAGCTTGTTTATAGAGGAACTGAGAAACTGCTGACTCATTTTTAAAAGCTCGTGGTGGTGTACAATAAAGTGTGTATGGAGGTGTCCAATTAAGTCATTTGTTGTCAGTGAAATTATTTGATTGTGGTGCCCTAAATATTTTGTGGTTCTTCCCTCAACCTTCTGGAGCAGATTTGGGGAGGGTGCACACAGTGAGATAAGGGGGGGGGGGAGTTGTGCAAGTGTAAATCCTTGTGCTGACAGGATCTGTTGGTTGGATTCTGCCTGCATATATTTATTTTTAAAGATCAATTAATTATGGATAACTTTTTAGTAAGCCTAATTGATTAAAAGTTGCAGTCTTACTAATATGCTTGATGCTGTACCCCAAGAACAAAGCCAAAAAGAGGAATAAAAAGGAGTATCAATTCCAGCCTGTCAGGGACACAGAAGTACCTTTCTGAGTAAATCTCAGCTGAACAGAAGACTGATTCATGGGTTACTGAGCCAGTGTGGAGATAAATAAAAACTGTTTCATTGTGGCATTGCTACAATGTTGACAAGCTTCTTGCCACATCTGCCTACTCAATTGCATGGAGAGTCTCTACACTAGAGCCACTACTGTAGTTGCTAGGGAAATGCAGTGCTGGTATGGAGGCTGGAAGATGCAGTAAGAGGTTTGCTGCTGATTTAATAGAAACAGTTTTTCACAGACTCTGTATTGGTCCTCAGAATTAATTGTGTGGATGCCACTGGCTTATGAGTTGTATCTTTACAGTGGTTTGGGAGCATTAATGGTATTTGCATTCAATTGCTACTGTATGAATTTAGTATTAAAGCCAGGAAGCTTCTAACTTGAGAGAACCTTGATCAAATAATGTATGCATTAAATAGAAAACGGCAAACCTTCTTCTCTAATTAGCCTGATAGATGCTCTTGTGTTTTATTTGACAGGATGGTCGTGTAGCATCAGCAATCCTGGTCAGTGCAATGTTCTGTTTCTGTCATCTCTTCTCTAATCCAATTCCTGCCATTCAGTTGTTAAATTCAAAGAGACCTGGAATAGTACTCTGGCCATCCCACAGAAGGTAAGTTTTCCCGACGGACCAAATGTCTAAACACATGAAATGTGACTTTCCATTTCTTTATTTCTTGGAGTCAGATTTTATTCAGTTTCACCCTTCCTGTCTGTTTAAAGCTATGTATCTGCACTGAAATCAGTGGGAATTCATTTTATCCAGTCACTGACTGGTTGAAGGCAGATTGGGAACAGTTCAGCAAAACAAATGCTTTCATCTAGGGCTTCAATGATCCCACTGGGTTCCTAAGGCTGCATTCCAAAACACAAGTATTCCTAAATTGCTTTGGTCCTGTATAAATTAGACTGTTCCAGTATAAGTAGGAGTAATAATTTTTAGTCATTAGTAATCTCAAGCCCTGGGTTTTTGACAATCACAAGAGCATCAAGACTTTAAAATGTAGTATCCCTACCACAAATGAGGAGCTGTAATTCAGCAGCATTTGGAGGGCCACATAGCATTCCAGTTCCTTGACAGCAGGATTTCTACTATTGAAAATACTAGATTCTGCAACTTGAGGAACCCCAAATACTTTTATAGAGCTAAAGGATTCTATTATCATCATCATCATACCCTGCCTATCAGGCTGGGTTTCCCCAGTCACCCTGGGCATCTTATAGCATATCAAAAAAATAATAAAAACACCAAGCATTAAAAACTGCCTGATACAGGGCTGCCTTCAGATGTCTTCTAAAAGTTGCGTAATTCTTTACCTCCTTGACATCTGAAGGGAGGGCGTTCCACAGGGAGGGCGCCACTACCGAGAGGGCTCTCTACCTGGTTCCCTGCAACTTCACTTCTCTCAGTGAGGGAACCAGCAGAAACCTTCAGAGGAGGACCTCAGCAAAGCAGTAATATGAATGGACCCCTCTTAATTATTTTTCTCATTGCAGGTATGTAGGATATATTTGTGATCTAATAGCAGACAAACCTATTCAACCTCACTGCAAGCCTCTAACTATCAAATCAGTCCTCTTCAGTCCAGTGCCCTGTTTCAACAAGCAGAGAACTGGCTGCCGGCCTTTCTGTGACATTCTTATTGGAGAAACCAGAATCTTCACGACCTCCCAAGAGTATGAAAGAATGAAGTGAGTGCCACTGTGTTTACTTAGAATACTTCTGCACCCATACATACAAAGCAGGGGAAGGAGCTATCTAGAGCACACAAGCTACTTATGCCCCCAGGCACCAGTAAACATGCTGGTTGCATCCCCTGGTTGATACGTGATCAACACCAATCTGAAATATAGGTATGGGTATCTGCTTGGGCCTGTGTCAATACAGCTGTGGCTATTTGGATGGGAACCAGGATTTCCCAATGCATATGTGTGTAGGGGCATCCTATCTTCACACTGACTCTTATCACACATGAACTGGGAAGTGCTGCCACCATACACGTTGGCTATGTTCTGGATGGGCCCTTCACACATTGGGCACCTACAGATACATAATGCTTAAATAGGGATAATGTTTTGCCTCTGAAGTTTTGATTTTTGTACTATGGGTTGTTTCAAGTTCTGTGCATTTTCTGCATATAGTATATTGGTGGATGTTGGCATAGGCTGTAGCTTGTGCTGTGAGAGAGAAGGGAAGTAAACAAACCAGCCAAACCAAGACTTCCTTCTTGTTAACTGGCCCAACCTATTCCTTCTACTGGGTAGAGTGGTACAGTACTTGGGTGTGGGGTAAGGTCACTGTGAATTTTGTTTTGATGGTTCTGATTAATATTACAAGAGTTGTAAAGTAAAAGTTATTTTACTTTTCTTTAGGGAATTCCGTATTCAAGAAGGAAAAGTTGTAATTCCGTTAGGAGTCACTGTCCATGGCGACGTAGTGGTTTCTGTCTACCATATGCGATCAACCATTGGGGGACGACTTCAAGCTAAAGTATGACTTGATGCATTTGTTGAATGTAAAGCTAAACAAGTGGGGGTGGTTAGCCAACTCCAGATTCTTTACTACTGTGGTGAGGTAGCAGTGGGGTGTCAAAATCTAAAGACACAATGAGAAGATCAAAAGCAGCTGCTGAAGTCAAATCTCAAAAGGGAAGAGACAGCTGACAAAGAGAATAGTTTCCTGATATTTTTCAAAACATTCACTTTATCAAGGGAAATTTATTCCAATACTTGGGGGGTAATGCTTGGTACTGCTCTTCTTTCAGCTCATCTAAGCAGACCAAAAAGAAAACAGATGTTCCCTTTCTGCAATACACAGTTCTGCACCCATTTTTTTAAAAAAACTGGGAGATATGGAAGCAAAATAAGAACGAGGCAGTGATGCTACTTATTGAAAGATGTTTGGTAGTTTGTCTAATAATATAGCTGAACAAGTATTGATGTCACTTTAGACTATAGTCCAGTTCAGAAACTTATGGAGAAACTTGAACCGTCTTCACAAAGTAATATCCCTCTATGTGGTGACAACAACACACAAATTCTTATTATGCATAGTCCATTCCCTTTCCAAAAGGAGTGGACAGATCATGCAGAACTAAGTCAGAATTTATATTATTACTGATAACATAAAAGCGATAATAACTCTATATTGTACAGAATAATTCTATACCATGAGCAGTATGTTTCATTCGTGTCTTAGTCACATGAATATTAGGAGGGAGTGCCATCATGTTTTATGACTCAGATACTATTACATTTTATGTACTCATGGTAAGCAGGGCAAATGGGCTTCTGTTTCTCCCCCCACTGTAAGAATTGAATGCAATAAAAAGATACATATTTCCTAACCCTGATCCAAAAGTATGTCTTCATCAATGCAACATTTTCATACTTTGTTATAATGAAGGATTTGAATTTGCAAAATAACGGTTTAAGCCTGCTACAGACTAACTTACTAATACCTGCATACTATATGCCAAATATTTTATTTTTGTGAGGGGGGTTGATTTTAAAATGGTGTTTTAATGTTTTCTTTTAGATGACAAACACACAAATATTCCAGATTCAGTTTCACACTGGATTTATAGCCCTGGGAACAACGGTATTAAAATTCAATAAGTAAGTATCTCATGACTAGAAATGATTCTGTGTTCTGAGTAGTTAGCTGCATATGGATTATTGCAGCAACACCCATAAGTGTTGATATGCAATCAAGCGACACCTATTTCAATAGACATCTCAGGAGTTTGAGTAAATGAAGCATGTAGTTCCCTATTTATCTTAATATAATTCATTGCAAAAGCAATGCATGCTTTTAAAATCTCTTTAGCGAAGGTTGTAGATACAAGACTGGGCATTCTCCTGCTTCATCCCATGATTTCAGGCACATTGGAGTTTTGTTTCAAGCAGAAGGTCTGCATAGGCCCAGAAACAAAATCCACAGAGAAGCCTGTATACTTAACTGGTTGTCATAGATCTACCTAATAATGAAACAAGATTATGCTCCTTAATTATGGAATATTCTAAAATAAACTAGAGAAGTCTTGCCTTCTAGACACTGTAATTTTGCTAGTGAGTAAGATGTTCTGTTTCTGTTCCCTGGCATGAAAATGTTCCACTTATCCTAGTAGCAAAATAGGATGTGTTTGAAGTTAAGGCTGAGATTAAAACTCATATGTGAAAATTCTTAACTTTCTCTCCATAGTACTTAATTGTAAAGCCCAAGGGACCATTATGCTCTAAATTTATCCCTCTGCTCCAGGGCAGGACCATCCATACAAGTTATGTAGATCATGACTTGAATGTTTAAAACACAAGTGGTCAGCAAGACTAAGCAAGGTACATTACTCCAGGTGTCTGTAAAGTAGGCAGGTTAAATTAGCATCCTGTGAACCAGCCCCTGCATGTGAGAGCCATAGCAGATAGCTGCTCTCATCTTTGCAAAGCCACCAGAGAAGCTAATGCCAGTTCTTTCAGCCACGGCTCTCTTGTTTTGCCTGCTGCCTGAGGAAGCCAACCTCTGTTATGATGAGCAAGGAGACAAACACTGGTAGTAACAGTAGCATGCCTGCTAAATGGTCTAAAACAGGGATGGCTATGGCAACAGCAAGAACTTTATCTGCTACATCTAGCCCAAGGCTTCTATACATGTTAGAGCTGGTTCAAGATTTCTGAAGTAGCAGAAAGGAGCCCTTTAATACAACTCTGCTCACTGAGGCACAACATGTTTTGAACTAAAATAGCTTTTTATCAGGGAGAAAGTTAAATGTGAATCAACTTTCATTTTGCATGCTCTAAAATAAAAGGTAGGTGTCCTGTCCCTGTGGATCACTATTAAATACTCCCTGAACCCATTTGGACTAGAATTACAAATCCAAACTATCCTCTTCATCTGCAATCAGAAATTTCTTCTGAGATTTTAAATAATTCAGATTGAGAGCACAAAGTAAAAAAATCCACTAAGGTAATATTTTGTCATTGCTCCTGTCCACTAGGATGTCATACTCTGTAAAACTTACTTTACATATATAGAATGCGACATATTTCAGCCATATCAAGTACTTCTTTGTGCTCATCCTATGCAGGCTCAATATTTGATTTTAACAGGATATCTTCAAACTGTTTTATTTTAATTTGAAGAACTTTATGTCAATGTTTAGACCTGAATTGGATGCATGCGACTCATCAGACAAGTACCCCCAGCTGTTCCATGTCATGTTGGAGATAGAAATAGATTCTGCTGATAGACAGACTGATCTAACACCTCCATGGGAAAACTTCACAACAAAAGATATCAACCCCAGCATTCTTTTCTCATCGCACCAGGAACACCAGGACACCCTTGCCTTGGCAGGTAAAAGCTCTATAGATTTAGTGCTGCAGTTTTGACTTTAATGAAAATGCCAAAGTTGGCCATTTATTTCACACATTTTTGGTATGCCTTGACGCTTTGTACATTATAGGTAGAGGTCCTGTAGATGCGCCACAAGATAACCTGAAGAATGTGGGGCAGGGTGCATTCTTGTCATCTCTCAGCTGGCAAGGTATGGGTAACATATCTTTTCAGAACTCATAATTCACATACTAGTTTTCTTCTATCCCTTATCTCATTTCTTGTCCCCAAGGAGCTCGGGAATGCTGTGTTCACATGGCCCCATGGCAAGGCATAAGCATTTTCTTGACTCATAGGAAAGAACTGGCCAGCGTATAGACATGCATAGTATTCATGGGCTCATCACACTTCATAGAGCTTCTGGCCAAGTTCTCATGACAGGCTTATTTTGTGCTCATCATTGCAGTTGACTGTAATAATGTCCCTTGGAAAATCAATGTGCTGTCAGCACTGTGCGTTTCCAATTTTGTGTTTTCCATTGTGTGTTTAAACCAAAGTACTTGGGTTAAGTGTAAACGTTGCTATTGCTGGTAGTGTTTACTTCCACATGTGGGGTGTGTGTGTGTGTGTGTGTGTGTGAGAGAGAGAGAGAGAGAGAGAGAGAGAGAGAGAGAAGGGGTATTTCCCCCCTTTGTATCTAGCACTGAAAGATCAACAGAACTACTAGCTAATCTTGAGCTTCTTTTGACCACTTAGATCAAAAACTGGAGAGAAGTAGCTCTCATCCCAGCTCTGAGGACCGGGCGGCACTGGTGCATGAAGAAAGTGAGCAGTCAGATGATGAACTCTTATCCCTCTCCAGTCAGCATAGTAACACCAGCAGTGACAAAATCCACGGGGCACCAAAGCATACCAAGAAGCATCAAGAACCACCAGGTCCACCACCCCCAGAGGATGTCGATCTTTTAGGCTTGGAAGGCAGTCCTATGAGCAAGAACTTCCCAGCAGCACCTGCCGCACCGCCCTCAAACTCAGACTTGCTGAGTGATATCTTTGGGGTTGGTAACTCTGGAGGACCAAATCAAGGTGGACAGTCGGCTGTTGAGGATGTATTTCAGATGGGTGGCACTGGATCCACACAATCCACCCCACGACGGTCTGCAGCTTCAGCATCCCCATCTCTGTCCCCAAGAGTAGGAGAAGGTAAAAACTCCTAATTGTGACACTTAAAAAACCCAAAACCTTCTAAAAAAAATTCTAGGCAATCATTTCTAAATAGGATTCTCTTTCTACTAGGAATGGGGGAGAAACTCAGTTCAGTTCACATTTGAAATGCGTACCACATGCATATATTGTTAACAATAACATACATGACACTAGGGGAAATGTGCAAAAATAGTATCACAAGAGAAATGTGAACTAAAAGGATGGCAAATATTAATGAGGACTTTTAAAAAATGCAAATTGATGTGGCAAAGTGAACTTAAGATTGTACAAACAAACCCTTAAACAACTGCAGAATTCTAAGAAAGATAAATGCTGTTTTATATTAACAGTTACTTGTCTGAAGCACGGTAGCCTAAGCTGTCAATTTTAGTTTCTAATTTTTACAATCAAGATTCAGATAGTATTATTTCATGATTATTAACTTGGAGTAACCATTGGCTTGGTTCTGAAAATTGTTAATGGGAGAAAACTTTCTGCGTGTTTTCAAATTTGGGAAATTTCCTCCTGCCCTTGGTGCTCCTGTGATGTCCCATCCCCCACTTCTCAGGAAAGTCTCCTGACCCAGGTGAGAACCTTTTTGCTGGGTGCAGGAAGTTGGAGATGTAATGGGAGAATGAAAAAGTCCCCTTCTGTGAACTCCCTTCCATTCACAGTTGTGAGAACTCAAGCCTTTGTTTATGAGAACAAGAAATTTCTTGTTGTATCAGTCACAAATCCTTTATTATCTCAAGTCATTCTGGTCACTTGTTTTCTGTAAGAAATTCTGAAATCCCCCTAACAAAACAGCCATGCTTATTGTTTACCTGATTCTGTTTCAGCCCCATAGTGTATGCCAAGGAGGCAGTGCATGTTGTGGCTGCCAGTGGAACATGCTGAGTTTTTAGCACGTAATCACAACTGCCAGCTTGCTTCTGATTGTGACAGCATGCTAAATGCCTATCCTTCCTTAGCGCATGCTGGCAGCAGTCATATGTCATCCCCTCACCCCACCCCCAACACTGATTGAGTGCTGTTGTTGTCAGTGTTTTGATCCAATAGCAACTGGGCACTGCAGGGGGGGGAATGTGCCATATTTTTCCACGTTTACGTGCGTTGCAACAGGAACCATTTAGAATTTGCTGGTTTTTATTAAAACTCATCACATTATTCTGTCCTTAAAAATGAAAAACCTTGATAAACAACTATTGGTATGCAGTTAAAGATGCCTGCATAGTCCTAATAAATGCATGAATTTCAGTCCCTGCACATACTTCTATCAAAGTTTATTTGCTATCCTCACAGACTTGCTTCTGTCCCTTTAACAGATTCTCTTGCTATTTTCTTCTCTTTCTACCTGGCTCCACTCCCCATTTTCCTAGGCTTCTGTTACCTCCCACTTGCCATCCCACTCCTGCTCTCTTCTCTGCTTTTTAGCCACCTGCCTTTTAGCACTATGCCTATCCCAAATTTTCTGATGATACAAAGCCCCTCCTGTTTCTTGGTCCTATGTGAAACTTTCTTCCGTTCAACCTGATTCTGAACATCTGTCACAAAACCTGCTGTGCACTGACATTACTGACACATTCACCTTGAGCTGACAGAACACCTGAACGTGGCACCACAACAGCTCAGGGGCACCTTCTGGGTACATAAGAGGCAACATGCATTTTAAATGCTTCCTCTTTGTGTCAGAATTGCTGTTCCTTAAACCTTCTAGCCTCTTAACTAAATTTAGAAGATAAGAAGAAATATCTTAGTTCACAGTGAACACAAACAGAAAGGAAACATGAGAAGAAAGTACTGAAATGCTAAAAGTGAATGAACTCACTGAACTTGTGTGCTAGTGAAATTTATGTACATTCTGGAGGAAACAATTGGTATAAATGAGAGAGCTGCAGAACATAACGAGATAATCCAAATGCAAATCAAGAGCAAACTTGCCTATTGCAAGGAGTTATTGCCTTATTGATTGTTTTTTTGGTTGCCCGAGTTGAAATTTAAACACACTCCCATAAACTCTCAATTTCACGTACGTGTGGAAGAAGGTTGTCACTCTCGTTTTAGCCTCTCCTACTCCTTCCTCCGCCAGAAGATGGAGCAATGTAATCAATACCTCTACACGAGTCTTTGTCTTCTATAGTTCTTGATTTGATGGCAAATCCTTAATCTCTTCCCTAATTGTATCCTATTTTTATGTACAAAACAGTTAGGAGTAATATGGGTTTGCACTGGAGTAAAGGAACACAGCTTAATAGTGGACTTGGGGTGAATGGGATACACGTTTAATAGAACAAATATGTTGTTCTTGCAGCAGCTGCCTTTGACCCATTTGGCAGTAGTCCCAAGAAGCCTGCCCCTGATCTTCTAGGTTCTTTTCTTGGTTCATCAAATGCCACCACTGATCCTTTTCTTCAAGGAGCACGGAGTCCTTCACCTACTGTTCAAGGAGATCCTTTCAATATGGGTAGGAAACATTTCAAATGCCCACTCTTTTGTTTTTGAATAGAAGTTTAGTGCTGATAACCATATCTTCATACACTTGCAGATTATTCATAAGGTCAAATAGTTTCTCTTCCAGTTTCTTAAGTGGTTAGTGGGCCTCAGATATACAATACTAAGATATGATTTTCATGTTTTGAAGTTAACAGCAACAAGCCATGGGCTCCAAATTGTTCACATGCCAAACAATATGAAATTGTTTGATATGAGGAAGTTTATTGGGGAGACTGTATTCTTTTCCATAAAATTTGAAAAAGACTGAAATCCTATATACACTTATGTAGGAACAAACACCATTGAACTCTGTGGTGCTTACTTTAGAAGGAACACATGGAATATGGTTGTGTGGCATCAAAAAGCATGTCATTATGAACTGTAGGTCTAGATGGGCTGGGTTTCTCTGAGGGCTACAGTAGAACTTTTCTCCATTTTAAAACTTAGTATAAGTGCATCTAAATTTTCCAGCAGGCTGCAAGCTTAATCTAATACAGTGGTACCTTGAGTTACAAACGCCTCAGGTTACAAATGCTTCAGGTTACAAACTGCACTAACCTGGAAGAGTTACCTTGAGTTGAGAACTTTGCACCAGGATGAGAACGGAAATTGTGTGCCGGTGGCGCAGTGGCAGCAAGAGGCCCCATTAGTGAAAGCACGCCTCTAGTTAAGAACAGTTTCAGGTTAAGAAAGGGCCTCCGGAACGAATTAAATTTGTAACTAGAGGTACCACTGTATTAATATCCAGGCTTGGAAAATAGCATGTACTAATTTCTGATACAATGAGTAACCAATGCACCCAGTGTTCTGTCAAAACTATGAATATAGTGAAATAATGTGCATCCAGAATTACTGGAAGGACATTTCCTTAATTTTGATAAACAATGTATGTTAATAGGCAATTCTCTTCTTGTTTAGCTTCTTCTAGTACACCATCTGTTTCCATTCAGCCAGATGTTTCAGGTGATTGGGAATGGCCTAGCAAATCAGGTTTGTCTGAAACTAGTCTTTAACTTGTTTAAGATGATTTGCTATGTGACGTTCATTCCTATTGGCTATGAACAGTGACACTTTCCACTAATTTCCAAATAGTCCACTTTACATTAAAATGAACCTATGTGATGAGGTAATTGCACAAATGGAGACCTCTAATGGTTATCTTAAATAAACTTATCAAATTCATTTGTTCTTATTTGAACATGAAACATGCACACCAAAGATACCAAGAAGATTGTACCTCTGGTCCAAACTAGCTATGAAGTTAAATGTGTCTTTGTATTTAACATGCATTAAAAACAATGCAAATAGCCAATGGTTGGTGCTTAATAATTATAATAATTATAATTAAAAACATCAGGGGAGAGGAATTTAACCCTTTCCTCACCTTTTGCTGTCCTGATGAACATATGCCTTCTGTGGCTGCTGTTTGCATTGGGAATAAATCCCCCATTGGTTTAACCTCCCTTTTCCCTACCTGTTGTGATCCCAATAATCATCACCCTCCACAGAAGCTGCTATTTGCATTAAATATGTGCACATTAAATGCAATGATAAATTTGATATCGTCTATAACTTGGCCCTCAGAAACAAAACATATAACGCAGAAAAAAACTAGTCTAAGCTTTAAGCAAGAACTACTCAAATTTGTTTTAAAAGTCTGAGCAAAATGTAACATTTTTACACACAAAGATTCCCAACTCTCTTTGTGCATGCCTAAACATGGCAAATGGCTTGTATGCTATTAAAACTGGCATATTATTCATACTGCTAGCTACATTTACACAATTGTCAAAAGCCACTTCATAGAACATGAACGAAGTTAAAATTCTTTAGTATTTGTTCATTTGATGGCAAAATTTAATGAGGGTGCAGCCTGAGAAATTGCCACCACTGGTGAGTTTTGCCAAAAGTTATTTGGGTCGCAGCAGGAACACCTTCAATGCTCTGTTCAATGTATCTTCTTGTGTGAATTTTGTACTTATCATTTATCTCTAAATTACACGTCTGCTGAGGTGTCCGTGTGTTGAGCTGACCAACTAATAAGAAGCAGCAATCTTATATTAATTTTGTATCTGAGGTCATTAAATTATATTTTATAAGCGTTCTCTTTTTTCTTCTTAGGTGGTCTACGTATGGGGAGCAAATCAGCTGCTACCAGCCCTACAGGGTCACTACACAGCACACCTACACATCAAGCCAAACCACAAACACTGGATCCTTTTGCTGACTTGGGAACTCTTGGTGCAAATCTGGCAGGTTAGATTAAACCTGAACATTGTCCATGTTTTTGGCTACCCATTCTACTCAATCAGATGTGCATTTTTACACTAGGCAATGAAAGGGGGACCACAGTGAATTGCACAATGGAGCAATTAACCACTTGCCTGCTTCTCTGGAATGAATAGCCCTTGCAAACCCATCCATAGCAGAAGCAAATGCTGTAGAACTACATAGGTTGATCCTGTGATCCTGACATATTATTGCTGCATATTCAACTTGTTATGCTTTTTATGAAGCAGAAAGAGAGAGAAAAGGCAGGCTGATCTGAGAAAGATGGTAAAAGCAGGCAGATTCAGTGGAGGAGAGCTTTAAAATCTGTTTGCAAAGACTGGCAGATTTAGAAGGCAGGATCTGCTCCATCTCTTGAGTCAATTAATACAGATCGGTAGCTTGATTAGACTTTCAATAAAATGTTGTATTTAATATGCGTGAAAGGCTACTATTTACCTTTGCCTGATCCCACCATAGTTACCATGAGAGAACCACATTGTGGGATGGCATGAAGTAAAGCTATGCTTTCAAGCTCTCACCTCTTTTACACATTCAACAATGGTTTCAGCAGTACTACAACAAAGCTTTAAAACACACACATTTGTGTTGGTTCTGCTGAGACTCATGATAAACTGGCTATGTATCTTAAATATGGTTCTGTCCAACTTAATTTGAAAAACCCTTAATTTGCATAAATAACTCCCATTGGGCTTTTACAGTCTTGATTAGCAAACAACAAGGATAGAGCAGGTCAAGAAGGGTGTTGAAGCAAAGAAGGCTGTAGAGACATTACCAGTTGAGCACTGAAGGAATTGTCCAAGCCTGCCTATCTGTTTCAACTTATGTGGATCTTTTCCCATTGCTTTAAAATTCTCACCAGTCCCCCTACCCTCCAAAAATGCTTTACATTTACAGCACACAACTTCCTCCAAAGAATCCTGGGAACTGTAATTTGTTAAGGGTGCTGGGAATTATAGCTCAGTGGGGGGCAAACTACAGTTTTCAGGATTTTTGGAGGATGTTGTGTGCTTTAAATGTATGCTGTGGCATGTGACCTGAGTCAGACCATGGTCTATATCAACTACAGCAACTCACCATGGTTTCAGACAGCAAGTATTCCCAGCCCTATTTGACGATGCCAAAGACCAGGGGTCAGCAACCTTTTTCAGCCGTGGGCTGGTCCACCATGTGGTGGGCTGGACTATATTTTTTGGGGGGAAATGAACAAATTCCTATGTCCCACAAATAACCCAGAGATGCATTTTAAATAAAAGCACACATTCTACTCATGCAAAAACACGGTGATTCCCGGACAGTCCGCAGGCCAAATTGAGAAGGTGATTGGGCCACATCTGGCCCACGGGCCTTAGGCTGCCTACACCTGCCAAAGACTAAACTAGGGACCTTCTGCCCGCAAATCAGATGTTCTAACACTGAGCTATATAGTTCTTCTCCAGAACAGTAGACATTTACAAGGTGACATTTACAGAAATAAAAACTTGGCAATATAGTAAAAATCCATGTTCACAAGACAGAAATGCATAGAGCTTTGCAAGTAGGTCTTACAGCAATATATCTGAGAGAAATAATGTCAATTAACCCCATAAGGCTATAGTTCTTTTTTTCACTATTTTTACAGAAAGCCTTTCTCCTCTGATACTTCTGAATCATGCTCCTTCTAACTAACTAAAAAGGCAGCCAGTAAAAAGTGCAGAAGTTGAACTGAGTTTGGTTTTTCTTATATTCTCACTAACTTTTTGTCAGTTGAATAAAACATGAAGAGCAGTACTGAAGATCTCTTGGGCTAATTAATTACATTTAATATGTGATAGGAAGATAAAGGGAACTGCTACACTAATTTGTGCATGGCTGCTATTGTACACAAATATTTGTTTGCAATTCAAGGTTTAACCTCCAATATCTAATACAGGCTTTAATATATGAAAAAATTACCCTGGGAAGGTGGCCTTTCCTCTCCCTGCCCCACCCATTTTAACCATATATCATGATTAATTGGATAGATGCAAGACAGATGGATCTGTCCTGTGAACATTGCAATGTGTGGCTTGCATAGGGCATCACTTAAATGTGGGGCACAACCCTAAAAGTCATGGACTGACTTCTTGTCATTGACAACAGTATGTGAAAAGTTAACCTTGCTTAGTAAATACAGTTGAGGAACAAAGTAGGAAATTCTGGGAGGGGGTGGGAAGGATGAAAATGTACTAAAACTGAGAGTAAAATGTAGGTCACTGCCTTGTTTGCAAGTACCTTCTTCAAGGGATGCTTTCGTCTTTCCTCCTTTTTCTAAATAGGCTTCCCTTCCGTCTTCCCTCCTTGGCCCCCTAATTTCTACCATAACAATAACAGCTTGCATTACCTCCGCTCCCTGTTGTTTACCACTTCATGTGTCCAAACCTCACATTGGTTCTGAAATTAGGTGTCCTGCTTCCCTCTGCTGGTGTTCTGCTGCTCTGCAGGATCAAAAACAGAAAATGTGTCTGATGTGACGTAGTGCAACAACTTGTGGCTATTTCTTCTTTTTTTAAAAAAAGAAAAGTCTGCAGTACTGAAGGGGTTCCATGATTTTAAGTAAAAAGAAGTTGAATATGCAGAATAGTAATATCTGAAGTAAAAAAAAACAAGCAGCCAAAAAAACCCCACAAGCAACAAAATAAATAATCTATAGTTTCTACTATATTTATGTGATCAGAGGAAATGGTGGAAATGGTAAAGTTCTGGTGGTACTTTACCAAAACAAATGGGTGAAGCTTTTGAATTCTGTAAAAAAAAAAAAAATTGTTAAGGACATTGGTGTTGATTGGATTTTCATTCTGATCCAGAAATTGCTGCCTGCAAGTGAAAATACCATTATCCTTATTTTGCACAATGTTGCCTTCAAATTGCTGATAGCTTGGAGAAAAAGAATGACACGTAATCTCTTTCTCTCTCTTTGCCCCCCCCGCCCAATTATTAGTAGGTTGAGTAATCATATGTGATCTATATTTGTGTAGACTGCTCCAGAATGCAATTATATTCAGTATTTACACTCTTGAGGAACTTACAAGTTTAATCTATGCCAAATCTTCCAAGAAATGCTTATTTGCTGTTTTCTGGTGCAGCACATTTCAATATAAGCTATGTCGTTTCCACCTGCCCTATGCTTCATTGGAATATATATCTATAACCCAATGCTACTAATATTCTTCTTTAAATGCTTATATATATTTATTTAAAAATCTGTATATTAAATGATTTTGTTAACAAGTATACAAAAGAATATATAGACGTAGGTGAAATCCAAACATTTATGTGTGCATATCTAAAGTGCTTCCTGGAGACTTTACTGACTTGAGAGGTTTTTATTTTTGCTTCTTGTGCTGCACTGCAACACTTCTCCAACCTTCAGACATAGAAGGGATGGGTGGAAGCCTCAATGCTTGGACCCAGGTCCACCTGCAGTCCTTTGAATCTTAGTAAGGAAATTACCAGATATCAACTGGTAATTCTGCTTTCCTATTACACAGGCAGTATTATTAACACAAAATGCTTTGCTTCATGTTTCAGGTTGTCCTTCCTTCGCTAGCAAACCCAGCACACCGACAGGAATGGGTGGAGTATTTCCTCCTATGGGGTCACCACAGAAACCATCTCCTCAGCCAATGGGAGGAGGCAGCTGGCAACAAGGCACTGGATACTCTTGGCCACAATCACAGACAAAACCCCAACAAAGCATGCCACATTCCTCTCCACAGAACAGGCCTAATTATAATGTGAGTTTTTCTGCAGCGCCCGGTGGCCAAAATGACCGTGGAAAAGGATCAGGCAGTTCTGGTAAATTGATTTTTTGATCTTTTTAGTCTTCCGATGCGGTTTTGTGGTTTTGAAGGCCTAGAGGTGGAGTATTTCCAAGCTGAAAATATTCAGTCAGCTATAATACAGGCGATGTGTTTTGAAATTAATTTAGACATTCTGGTTCTAAGTGAAGAACTAGATATTATTGCAGACATGATGTCATGCCCTGACCGTTGTCATCAGTGTGGAATAGGGATGGGGAAACCTGCAGCATTATGACCTTGCATCTTGCCATTGGCATGAGATGCTACTGGGAAGATAGGAAGAAAGAAACTCACTCAGAGGGGCTGTCATATTTGGTGGCAGTCCCATATCTGCCAGAATGTTCAGCTTCACCCTAATTTGTTCTGCATCAACTTAATGGGTGTCAGATTTAACAGATGACATGAGCAAATAGTTAGAAGGCATCTAGTTCTTATTTATCACACTATTTTATTCAGTTTGAATTGCTGAGTGAGTTCAAGTTCAAAATGGGCAAGCAAAACTTGTAAGATTCAACTGGGAAATCCTGCTTGTACATGGATGCTTTAGAAAGGGTGATGTGCTAAGTGACTTGTGTTTTTAGAGTGACCTGTACTCAGCAGAGGGGTGAATGTGCCATCTTTCTCACAACGGTGGTGTTGGGAATAAAAGTGCTTAAACTCCTTCTGTTTGCGCTGCAGAGGAAAAATACAGGTATGCCCATATGTACTTCTCTGCATCGTACGGAATGATTTTGTAAAGTATTTAGAATAATGTGACATTTATATCTTCTTAAATCAAGTAATACTTCCTTTTAACACTCTATACTTTTTTCCCATTAAGAATCCAAACCAAAAGTGTCTGCTGATTTTGAAGACCTCTTATCTGGTCAAGGCTTTAATGCTCACAAAGACAGAAAGGGACCAAGAACAATAGCAGAAATGAGGAAAGAAGAAATGGCCAAGGAGATGGACCCTGAAAAATTAAAAGTAAGCTGAATGCTTTGGATTTGATTTCCAAATTGTTCAAGATTTTGCTTTGACTGGATTGTATAATAGTTGAATATTTAATACTTCAGAGATGTTTTACGATGCAAGCATGATACCAAGATCAGTAACAGGACCTTGTCAGTATTTGGGTTTTGCATGTCTATATTTTTCTAGAAAGCTTCAGTATCCACACAAGGGAACTGATTGTTCAAAACTGAGAAGGTGGGGATGGACTGTGTCTAAATGTAGGTAAGACTCTGTCTTGATGGTAGAGACTCCCTATTTGTGCAGGAAAATAGTGTGGGAGAAGGATTAAAACAGTTCCCCCATCTCCGTTCTCCTAAGCTCTGTGTGGGTGAAAGTTGGCATGCATTCTTCCCTCATGCTACCTGGAAATATCTCTGGCAGTAGAGAACAGCATGCAGATTCTAGGTCTTGACCTGTGTGGGGAGCAAGGACTGGATCAGGAAAAAGGGCGGCCTTTGGCCTGCTCCCTCAGACCTTAATTCCCTCTCATCACTTTTTCATAATCAGCCAGCTTCAAACCCTTCAACAAAGTGTGGGGGGTGGGGGCGGTGGGGGGCTAAGCCCACTTAGCCCAGCTTCTCCCAGCAATGGCTTTGGCCATGGGGGGGGTCTCTAAACCCATTTTGCTCTTTTCTAATTACTGTTTAAGGGGTGAAAAGGTCTGTGATCACTATGGCAAATGAAGGTGTTTAGATGGAAGATAAGTGCAAAACTCACTATGCCTTCTGCTCCAACTCTCTTCATATGGTCTGTGGGTTCCAACTAATCACTAGTTGGAATGATTACCAGAAAAACTCATGAATAATTATTATAATTAAACTGACATTAATCTTTTATGAAGGACTAAATAGGGTCTGTCCCAATAACGGTACAAGTCTTTCATTTGGAGGATTATGAATTATGTATATAAGTTACCTAATATTTATTTTGCTAAGTTTATTCTATTTATATTGTTGAATCCTTGGGCATGTGATTCACACTAATTTCCTTGGTCACTAGCTATATCCATGTATCCCACAAATCTAATTTGGAGAGTTACAGAACAATGCTAGCTGAATCTCCATATTCAGAAGCAGTTTTATGTATCTGTTCTTGGAGGTAACAATTTGACATTTCCATTTGATGATATCTATCTCCTGTCTTTCTGAGATTCAAAGCAAACTGGGAAGAAGCAAACTATAAACTGTTCCAATCAAATAAGTATTCATGCTAGTATAGATATTCTCTTGCAGTTTGGTTTAGTACTACATTATCTATTTTCACAGATCCTTGAATGGATTGAAGGAAAGGAGAGAAACATAAGAGCCTTGTTGTCCACAATGCACACAGTACTATGGGAAGGAGAGACAAAATGGAAACCTGTGGGCATGGCAGATCTTGTTACTCCAGAGCAAGTAAAGAAGGTTTACCGGAGAGCAGTGCTTGTTGTGCATCCTGATAAAGTAAGTAATAATATTTTATGTTAATCTGTTACCTCATGTACTAGTTTAATGATTCCTATTTGATCCATCCCTGCAATTACTTTCACAATTATCACTTTAAAACAATATGGAGCGAAGAGTCACTGCAGTTCACTGAAAATCTTCGGTGTAGCAATTATTACCAGTTGTGTGGGAGCTTAGGGAAAGTTTATTGGGATAATTTCAGAAATAGTCTGAAAATGTGATATGGCTCAGTCAAGTGAATGAAAATAATAAGACCTTGCATGTTTACTAATTATGTTTCTGGTTTGAGTTTTGCAGCAAAAAAAAATGTTTTAAAATAAAAACTGTTGTTCATAAAACTGATATGCTTAGGCTAAGAATTAAAGTCTGATGGGTCTGGAAAAAATTAAACAAGAGGAAATGTTGATAGATTGTGTGGGCAAGGTGTGAGGTCATGGTGAACAACATTACTTTATAGCTCTAAACTATATCAATAGGTAAATACTATGCCGGCCTATTGGAAGTTGTAAGTCTATCTCCATAAGAACTACAGATTGCAATAAAGCTTATTCACTAAAGGCAAGTGAATATGTACCAGGAGCAACCACAACCTACTTCTATAGTGTCATTAAAACATACCCTATTACCCCAGGGTAAATGCTGCAAAAAAACCATGTATGCACAGATCAAAGATATGCTTGCCTTTTATGAGTAAGAATTGCCTCTAGGCAGCTAGGTAGGAAAACTTTATACTATGTTGACTGTTTCTTTTAATCTACAAATACCTGATAAGTAGATGTGGGGATATAGGCTAGAAAAGATTTATGTCAACTCGTAACTATTCTGGGTTAATTCAGGGTTTCATGCCACCCTTTTCAGCATGCTTGCTCTTCTATGATAAGCGTAAATTATACCTACACTCTGCTATTGACTTTCTGTATGAACAGTGTCATCTTTAAGCTTATTTTAATATGTTTGTGATGTATCTTGTTTTGCTTTCTTGTAGGCTACGGGGCAGCCATATGAACAATATGCAAAGATGATTTTTATGGAGCTCAATGATGCCTGGTCAGAATTTGAAAACCAAGGCCAAAAGCCCTTGTATTAGCGTACTTCCTCAGACATTGCTGTAGACCTGTGCTAGTGTTCATATAGTTCCTTGCCACAAGATTTTCACAGCTGAATTAGTATCTGGCTGGAAATTTGGAAAAAAATAAGACTAGCCCTAACACTAAAACCTTTTCGTATGGAGAGCGGGAAGGTATGGAGGCTGCTCCTTACATATGCCATGAATTACAGATGCAAAGAGAGGAGTTCTAGAAGTTAATCTTATAGTGTTCTTTCAGGTATAAACAGGGTAGGTAAGGTTGCATTCTAGAAAACTGGGAATTGCTTGTCTTGGAACAAGTGAGGTGAAATGAATGGTCTCTCTCACTACAAACCAAATAGATGCTGTGTCACTAGGAATGTGGCTTAGTCTTGAAAGTTTGTATCCAGGACAAGCTTTGTCAAAACAAAGCATAAGGATGTTCATATGTGGTTATTTGCTGTACACTAAACTCTCATAATAATTTGACCCTTCAATTACTTCTTGTTGTGTTTTTTTTATATATATATGACAGCTAGGCAACTGGATATGTCTTTGGCAACTTACTGCTGCCTTAAACATAGTACTGTATTTCGTGTTTCAGACAAGCAGACAGCTAGACATTTTACACCAACAAAGAATTTGGGAAGTGTCTTTAAATTATTATTTATTTATTAACATGCAAAAGCCTGTTGAAGCATTATCCCAAATCAACAGACCACTAAAGTTGTTTGCTGTTCATTATTATTAAAGTAAGGGTGAAAGAATACCTTGCAAAAAAATTCCCAGTTAAAAAACACTTTGAAACCTGCCTCTGAAACAAACTTTGCTGCCTTCTTCAGCATTGTGAAGTTATGTTCTTAATTGATTCAAATTGTATATTTAAATTGAATCAAATATCCAGTTTTTCCAGAACATTTGTGAACACAAGCTAATGTTACCATGTAGCCTCAACTTCTGGACTTCTATAGGTAACTTACTATGTTCATGTAGTTTTGTAAGATCTGAGGTGAGCTAAAAATACGAAAATTTACTTACTTACTAAAGTTATATTGGCCCAGTAAGCAATAATGTTCATATATTCACATTATGGTATCTGATGATAAAACAAAAGTATGTTCTCTCATGTAATGAAACTAATTTTACATAGCACTTTGAACTGTTTCTCCTTTTGCAGAGAAACTTATAATGGGAGTTTTATTTATTGACATTTCCTGAATGAAATCTGGTCTCTGGCTTGCATGGGGTAGATTAATATTATCTGGTATCCTCTCCTTCAAGCAGTTGATAGTTAAGTCAACGTGCAGCAACAGCCATGTGAAACTTGGTTGTTTATAGAGGTCCAATGTGTTTATAGATGCTATTTCGATATATTTCTTGAAAACCAAGTATCTACAGGCTGTTGAAGGCATCGTGCCACCTGACTCCATTAAACATTGGATCCCATTATGCAGCCGATTTCTTCATGGAGCTGTTGAATAGTAGCTACAAAAGTCACTGTATGGGGGGAAATGGTAACATGCATCTGCCTTTTTGATGTTCAACAGGTGGACAAAAAGGTTTCCACATGCAGGGAAAACTCTCTAGATGACGTGAAAATCTTGGTCAAATTGGTGTTTTAAGACAATCTGTTTTCTGTTGTTCTATTTTCTTTATAGTGGGAAACCCTTTTCTGCAGATTCAGCATGTCCACCAGCCTATGTTTATTTTTATATTAAATGCCATCTTTTTGTTGTATTGATCCATTATTTATTGCCATTACTGCCAATGTGAAACAAAACACCAAGCTCTCCTTTTTATATGTACAAGATATTAAGACGTTTGAACAACTATAACAAACTGGATGTTATTTATTAACATATTATGAAATGTTTTGATCAAGTATGTGCTTGTCTATTAAAAACATTTTGAAATGTGAATCATGTTCCTGTGACTTGTTTTAATCTTTCATTCACTTCTGTAGATATTGTGTGAATTATGCTTATGAAATATAAATGGATTCAGTTAATGTAGCATCAGTTTTTGAAATTACAAAAATAACATTAGCTTTGTGCATCAGACTAATAGATCTTTTTTTAAAAGCCCAGGATAAATTCAAATTTTAACAAAATAAATATATCATTTAAGCTTCATCTAGTTCAGTAAAAAGGAAAAAAACTTACTCAACTTAAACACCTTCTCTAACTGCAGTGCTTTCAATGGTGCATGAAAGTGAGACCTATGTGTCAAAACTACTGAACTCAAAAGGGCTTTTCCTTTTCCTTTTGGTCCTATCTGCTCGTCAATGTTCAGGTTTACTGTTCTGACTAAAACCACTATTATAATCTCTCTTTTTTGTAAATATGCAGTATACTCAATGAACTGTGACTGGTTGAAAGCATTTGTATATATATTAAAAAGGTGAAAGAACTTTCAGTCCTTTTTATTTGTATTTTATCCTATGCAGAGAGGAAGACAAAGCGCCTTCAAAGGGGATGTTATTGAGCATATTGATACTGAGGCTGCTGTAGCAGAAGGCGAAAGAAAATAAACCCACTACTCCATGGGACTGAATAACCTGTTCCTGAATGTACTCTCTTGTGTTACCTTACAGTACAATCCTATATGTCTTCATAGGAGTAAGTCCCATTGAGTTCAGTGGAGCTTACTCCTGGGTAAGAAAGAATAGATAGCAATGCAGCTGTAAGTCATTTTTATATGCTGAGAGAAGCAAATGACTTCATTCTTATATAAACTTAAAACTATTGCTCCTCTTTCTGAACTTGCGTCTAACATTATAGAATATGTGTTTTACTGAATGCAAAAATGCTTCTAGCTGCCATGTCTCCCAGCTTTATACCATAGAAGTCAACTCCTGGGAGCCCCCACAATAAAATATTTGAGGGGGCCAGGCCCCCACAAAGTTGATGGGCATTCCTATTCAAATGGGGGTGTGTGCACTGCGTCATGTGATTGATTATGCGGTGCAGGGCTTACCTGGGCCCCCACAATATTTCATTCAGGTTGGCGCGTCTGCTTTATACAAAACATTGGCATTGTGGTGAAATCACTTTCAGGGAAAATTGCAGTAGGAAACAGTAGAAAGCATGAATTAGAAAGGTGTGTGGGTATATAAATATGCATGAGGACCCCAAGGAGCACTAATTAGACAATGCTTAACGCTTGATTTAAGTAATGGAAACCCCTGGCTGTACAGATGCCACCCACATTTCTAAATACAGTGGTACCTCAGGTTAAGTACTTAATTTGTTCCGGAGGTCCGTTCTTAACCTGAAACTGTTCTTAACCTGAAGCACCACTTTAGCTAATGGGGCCTCCTGCTACTGCCGCGCTGCTGGATCACGATTTCTGTTCTCATCCTGAAGCAAAGTTCTTAACCCGAGGTGCTATGTCTGGGTTAGTGGAGTCTGTAACCTGAAGCATATGTAACCTGAAGCATATGTAACCCGAGGTACCACAGTATCCATGGGTGTGTGCAGTCAAAAGACTTACCCTCGCTGGAAATGAATCTACATCAATGGATCCATACAAGTGTGATTTATTTGGGCGAAAAAACCAGCACGCCCACAAAATCCCACTGACTTCTTTCGAAACTGAGGTGATGAATTGTGCATGGCCGGCATGACGGCGCTCGCTTGCTGAGGTCTTTGCTTTACTAACAGGGCCATCCTACTACGTCTGTCTGCTCTGAAGTAGGCCCCGCTAACCGCATGGGACTTACTCCCAGGGAAGTGTCTGGGATGGCAGCCCAGACTAAACAACAAGTTAAAGTTTTTTGTTGTTTTTGTTTTTAAGATGGAGTTAATATCAGACGAGCACATGCCCGACCTCAAAACCAAGGTTTTTGTTCTGTGGGGCCTGTGCTTGACCCTGAAAGTGAGATAAGAGGCCGCCCAAGCCTTTGCAATCCGAATATGCTCTGGGAGGGCAAAGGGAATGCGGGTGGATGGATCCACAAAAAGATGTTTGAACATCTGGCACAAGCAGCAGTAGGACCAGGACCAGCATTTTAAGCCATTTCTGAGGGAATTTCTGAGGGCCATTTCTGAGGGAAATTCCCCTCACTTCGACTGCCTTGGCACCGCCCTGAGGCAGTTCATAGGCGTGAAAAGAGTCTTAGTTTCTTTTTTTGAAAAAAGAAAGTGCTGCTTTTTTGTTGTTGTTCCCTTCCCCCTGTGAGAAGGGGAAGGGTTAGAGCAGGAGCCACGTGAGCAGAAGGCGGAAGAAGTCGACACATTATTCTCCGCCTCCTCTGCTTCGTCGTCCGGCGAGAAAGAGAGAGCGAGCGAAAAAGGCGCCCCGCAAAAGAAAAGGAGACATGGCGGGGATTAAAGGTATCGGGCCGCTTCTCTCCTCGCGCGGCGGGTGGCCTCTGTCTTTCTCTCTCTCTCCGCTTTCCCCGTCGGCGCGGCTCTCTCGCTCCGCCGTCGCTATGGCTACCTCGCTCCCGTCCCTGCCCGGGGAAAGTTCCTCTGCAAATACGGCTAAAGGAGCCTTTCGCTGTGCAGCCCCCTCTCGGTTGTCGCCGACAACAGACTCTTCTCTGGGGCAGCGTAACTTTTTGCACCGCGCCGGCGCTGGGTCTCTTCCTCCTCCTTCCTACGCCCTTTTCCAGGGTGTGGATGTGAAGCACGCGGGGTGGGGAATCCGGAGGCGCCGGCGAGGGCAGGGCTCTTTTCTCTGGAGCAACTGCCGAGAAGGGCTCTGGCCGGTCACCTTTTGCTGAAAATTCCTTTCCCTTGAAGCCTATTTAAAAGTTCAGGAATTTTCCCAGCTGCTGTGACCTACCCCAAACCATTGTTTTACATGCGATCGGTTTTGATTCGAAAGCAAAAAAAGTAACCTACTATAGTTCTTACCAGTGCTTTTCTTCTAAAAAAATATATGTTTATGGGTACTCTCATTTTCCTACTCATTGAAATACTGCCCCTCAAAGGAGGTCAAACTTAGATTCACAAAATTTTTAGGGGTGTGCGTCCCCCCCCCGAAAAAAAGCACTGGTTATTACAAACTTTTGGACTTTTTGTTTATTGTATTCACCAAGGCAATGAGTATACAGCTTGTGCGGAGTGTGGTACTTAACTAAGTTTAAAATCTCTCCATCCCAATTGCAGAAGTATAATTTAAGTGATCAGTGAAACCCTTAAAAAAAGAAAATTCCAGCAAGAGGGTCCCATCCTGGAAGTATGGCTGTCGAAAGTGAAACAAACGTTCTTTACTTACTTCATAAGATTTATACACCTCTTTATAGTAAAAACAAACAATATTCAAAGTGGTTTGCAAAAAAAACAAACAAACAGTAAAATCAAGGAAAATTCAACAAACCCTACTTTAAAACACACAAAAGTTAAAATACTAAAGCATTGAAATTACCTCGCCTTTCTCTGCATCCAGATAGGCTTGTCTAAATGCAAGAAGTAGTGACCGCCACCAATTTGGGATAACTTTTAAGGAAGAGAAGACAAATTCATGGAGGATCAGGCTGTCAGTGGATACTAGCAAGTGGTGGCGGCGGCGGGGAGAGCTCTTGCACCCAGGTCCTGGTTCTGGGCTTCCCATAGGCATCCAATTGGCTACTGAAGAGGATGTTGGGGCACTGGTCTGATCCATCAGGCTCCTCATATTCTTAAGGTAGATCAGAATATACTGGTAGATCTCTGGGTGATATGCATTAGATTACTAATGGCAGCAACAAGGTGATTTCCACTCCACCCCTATGTGAGGCTGCTGAAATGAAGAAAGCTAGCCAGGAGTGAATTTTTTTTACATGAAATGACTGTGAGCTCAGTTATGTTCTGGTACTAGAAAGAAATTCCTAGGTTCAGGAGGCACTTTGGTATTTAATTCTAACTTTTTTTGTTTTTAATTGGCTCTGATTGGAGTTCCAGTAAAAAACAAAGTAGATCCAACAAGCCTGAATTCTGACCACCTCTTGAGATTGAACATCTGCTGTATCAGGAGGCTACACCTTTAACTGTAATGTTGGATCACTTTGTGAATTAAACTGCACAGATTGTACAAATGAATGTTAAGCGTGTTAGTGATGTCATTCTTTTTATTTCCACTTGTGTAGCCCTGGTTGGCTTATCGTTCACTGGAGCTATGGGTCTGACGTTTCTTGTATTGGGGTGTGCACTGGAAAGTTATGGGTAAGACTGAATTAATACGAGATATATCACTGTTCTATGTTGTGTGATGGTTCCAAGCATGCTTATTTGGAATGAAATCCTTAAGCAAGCAGTTTATGAACGCAGCTTGAATTCTTTTTTCATTCTAACCCCTTTCAGATGATTGAGGGAAATGAGCGGCATCAGAGATTGTAATGGGCTTAATGTGTGGGAGAGCAGTCTGACAGCTGAGAAGGAAAATGAGGGTAGTTTGGTAAACCTTTGCTAAAGCAGTGGGTGTTGAGGAATAGAAATTGGCATGTCAGATAGAGAAGATGCAGTAGAATGCTAAAAGGTTCACAGATTAGAATCTGAGCTGATACGGAGATAGGAGATGACAAGGGATGCGGGTGGCGCTGTGGTCTAAACCACTGAGCCTCTTGGGCTTGCTGATCAGAAGGTCGGCGTTTCGAATCCCTGCGACAGGGTGAGCTCTGTCCCAGCTCCTGCCAACCTTGCAGTTCAAAAGCATGCCAGTGCAAGTAGATAAATGGGTATCACTGCAGTGGGAAGGTAAACGGCGTTCCCATGCGCTCTGTTTTCCGTCACGGTGTCCTGTTGCACCAGAAGCAGTCATGCTGGCCACATGACCTGGAAAGCTGTCTGTGGACAAATGCCGGCTCCCTCGGCCTGAAAGCGAGATGAGCGCCGTAACCCCATAGTCACCTTTGACTGGACTCAACCATCCAGGGGTCCTTTACCCTTTTTTTAAAGAGATGAAACTGCAGAAAACAAGGGGCAAAGAAGGGAGGAGGAAGAAAATGCAGTTGGGCTTGAAAACTGAGTATCCTGAAGTGAGTGGAAGAACAAATGTATATGGCCCTAGATTTATACTTCAGTGACTTTTTCCTATGTACATTGGTACGTCTGGATATGAATTTAATTCGTTCCGGAGGTCCATTCTTACCCCGAAACATTTGCATCCAGAGGCACCTGTTCTGCGCAGGCGTGCGCAGAAGTATTTGCAAAGGGGACAGTACGTAACCCGAGGTTCCACTGTATATAATTATGTGTATATGTCTGTGCTCAGCTGTTACGATTTCAGAGGATGATAATAGGTTGTGCATAAAATTCATTTTAAACGGCATTAACTTCTCTCATCTTTTGTGTTTGTCATTCTGCAGCGTCTACTGGCCTTTATTTGTTTTGATATTTTACTTCATAAGTCCTATTCCCCACTTCATCACAAAAAGAGTAAGCGATGATACTGATGCCGCAAGCAGTGCCTGCAGGGAGCTGGCATGTTTCTTCACGACTGGAATTGTGGTTTCTGCCTTTGCGTTTCCTATTATCCTTGCACGCGTTGAAGTGGTAAGGTCTTATCACAAGAAAAGTTTATATGTCACCTTTTGACCTCTCACAATCCTGGGCAAAATACAACATTCCACTCTTCTGATTGCTCCATTAGCACAAGCATTTCAGCTTGCCAGATGGAATGGACCCCCCCCAAAAAATCTTTCCCCTGTATGCTGTTCCCTCACATTCAGTCAAATTTTTGGGGGGAGGAAGCTTGGTGCTCAAGCAGAAGTCCTTGCACAGGGCTTCTTCTGATGAGAGTCATTAGGTAAATCCCACACCCTGTTTTTCTGGTGTATGGCACATTGCCTTGCAGATAAACACTTCACAAAATGAGTCATCTTAATAATGTCTTCTGGTTAAGTTGCTGCTCACAGTAAACCAGACACAACACCAAGCATAATTTCACAAATGTCACTGTGAGTGATGCTGCTGCCCCCTTTTTTTAAAAGAAAAGTTTACATTAAAAAAAATAATTGCTCAGGACTGTAAATAGAAATACTGGGTGAAGCCACTTCTAACGTCTCAGTTGAGGGGTAGGACCCAGAGTAACTGAGGATAAAGAAAGTTATCCCAACACTTTTCCAGGCCCTCTCAGGAATCCAGAGAGGCCTGGATGCTTCTGGTTCTTGAGGTGCCCAGCCATAATATCAAAATGTCAATACATGAAAACATAAAAAGCACTAAAAAGAGTGCAGCGTGAAATAAGTTATTTAACAAATGCTGCTTCTAACATATGCCTTTTACCAAATCACCTCTTGCTTAAATTTTCAGCTGTGTGATAGTGTCACATTTAGGTCCAGTGTGCATAAAAGCAAGTTGTCAAATGCCAAAAAATTAACAAGTGACTAAATATAAGCCCCCCTTTGAACTTGTAGCCCAAGCCAAACAGCCTTGGATTTGCCCTGCCCTTGCAGTTACAGTTCTGAATGAGGAACTTGCTGTTATTGCCATTAATTTCTTTAGTCCCATATCTCTGGGCTCAGACTCTGACATGCACTGGGGATGGAGCCCAGAGGTACTGTGAATGACTGTGATTGTAGGTGACTCAGCCACTGTTGAAAAAAAAGTGCTGGGTGTGAGGCAGACACAGATGCTAATACAGTGGTGCCTCGCAAGACGAAAAGAATCCGTTCCACGATTCTCTTCGTCTAGCGGTTTTTTCGTCTTGCAAAGCAAGCCCATTGACGGCTTAGCAGATTAGCACTATTAGCGGCTTTTAGCGGCTTAGCGGATAAGCGGCTTAGCGCCTTAGAAAAAGGGGGCGGGAAAGGGGAAAAAAGTCAGAAAAACTCGCAAGACATATCGTCTTGCGAAGCAAGCCCATAGGGAAATTCGTTTTGCGAAGCGCCTCCAAAACGGAAAACCCTTTCGTCTAGCGGGTTTTTCGTCTTGCGAGGCATTCGTCTTGTGGGGCACCACTGTAACTTCCTTACTCACATTGTCTCTGGGAATCCAGCATGAACACGAGAGGGCAAAAAGTTTGTTGTGAGCTGTGCTGTGTGTGTGTGTGTGTGTGTGTGTGTGTGTGTACATGCAGATGTCAGCTCCTTCACTCCTGACCTTCATGTGTTTAGTGTTAAGGCCTGAAGAGGGCTTCTTAAGTGCACTTGGCTGAACCCCCATTTTGCCCTCAGACTGAAGCAGACTGATAAGTTTTTAGTGGTCTTCTTGCATTCTTGCATACATGCATTCTGGTTCATTTCCTTTTGAAAACTTTATTTCGCAATAAGGTTTTCACGTGAATAAACCACTGGTTGTGCAGGTGGAATTCTGAAATCTCTGCAGTAAATGTTTTCTAGCTGCAGTCTAGAGGAGCATAAACACCTAGCTGAACTTACGGGGGTTTAGGTGTAGTTAACACACACCGGATTGCATTGTCTGGCTTTGATGACAGGAGCTCCTTTATATGCCCACCTGTGCTTGCAAATATGCATAGCAGGACTTCATACTGCTTTCCATTATCTGCTTGGCAACTTTTCCAAATCCACAGAGAGCAGGAAGGTAGAAGGAGGTGCTACATGTTGCGATTACTGATATCTGCAGTTGCTCACCTTCCATACTTTAAGAAAGCGAACTATTACCTGCTTTAATGCTTGACTCCTCTGAATTATTTTTTGGTGTTTGTGTTAGCTATCGCAGATGCTGTTTTGGCTTTCATTCAGGTATTCCTCTCTATCCACTTCCATACCAGCAGGAGTGAGTTCAGCAGCATCAGTAGGCAAGAGCTGCTGCCCTTGCATGTTATTATTGTGCTCTGTTCTCCTTCCCCTGTTGGTTGCCTGTGACAAGATAGGCTAATAACAACCATACTGGGTTAAGGACAGTCATACTGGGCAGCAGAATGCTTGGTGATGCTGGCTGTCTTGCTTGCAGTGTCCAGTTAGAAATCCTTTGAAACTCCAGTCTCCAGCTCACTGTTCTTAAAACATCCTTCCCATTCACAAATGGTGAACAGTCTGTTTCACCCAATTTACATTTCTATCTTGTTTACTGTTCTGTTTGCTCTCATTCACTTTGGGACCTTAATAGGACAGGTTAAGATAAGTAATTTTTTTTTGGTTAGTGCACTTGACTTTGCCTTAATGATTAAGCCACGGTGCTTTGTTACCAGAGTAGAAGCACGTAAAGATATATTTATATCTTTCTCATATCTACTAGTATTCTCCCTGGTTTCCTTACTCCTGAGCCCTTAGTTGAGGTTCCATAAACTTTTTATGTCTAGAATTCTCCTTTCCAAGATCTTATCTAATTTATTTTCCAGTAGTAGTACCTTGGGTTTACAAACATGATCTGTGCGGGAGGCACGTTCACAACCCATAGCGCTGCATCTGCGCACACGGTTGATGTCATTTTGAGTTTCTGCGTGAGCGCCGAAACCTGGAATTGACCTGCTCTGGTACTTCCGGGTTCACCGCGGTCCGCAACCCGAAAACGCACAATCCGCAGCATTCATAACCTGAGGTATGACTGTATACATCTTCTGTATACTTAGTCCATTTCTTTTGGTTAAGAATGTTAAATAAGAATAAATAATACAGTCCGACCACTAGAGAGAGCTCTAATTCCTTTTCTTACCAAACAATGTTTTGCTAAAGGCTGAAGATTGTAAAACATCTGGAAAAGCAGAAACCATGGGTGGGAGGAACATTTTTACAGGTTTTTGGTGAAAGAAAATCTGTACAATACATATAAAACCCAAAATTACTTTACTGGAAGAGCTTAAAGTGAATAATGGCTAAGCCAATAGAATTTTATTTGCTGATCTATGTGGCATATTTATGAAATGTAAAAATATAAGTGTTACGCAGCACAGTGCTTTGAAGTAAGCTGCACAGAGTTCTATGAGACTTATTTGCTCCGAAGTACAGTAGATCTTTATAGGTTTGCAGCATCAATTGTATTGAAACAATATTTCTCAATAGTGCCAGTGCTAGAGATGGAATTTTGAAAGTTACTTCTTCCAAAGGTATTTAGGTATATCTTAGTTTTTGTTAGTTGAGAAAACTTAAATAAAATACTGTGGTAGAAAGTATCGAGTTTGTGTTATGGGTCTATAACCTTAACAAATAATAAAACCATGTAATAAAACCTACATTTTGTTTACTACAGTGGTGCCTCACAAGACGAAATTAATCCGTTCCGTGAGGCTCTTCGTATAGCGGTTTTTTCGTCTTGCGAAGCAAACCTATTGACAGCTTAGTGGATTAGCGCTATTAGCGGTTTAGCGGCTTTTAGCGGATCAGCTGATAAGCGGCTTATCAGCGGATCAGCTGATAAGCGGCTTAGGGCTTAGGAACGGGGGGGGAAAAGGGAAAAAACCCCGCAGGAACTCGCAAGACATTTTTGTCTTGCGAAGCAAGCCCATAGGGAAATTTGTTTTGCGAAGCGCCTCCAAAACGGAAAACTCTTTCGTCTAGCGGGTTTTCCATCTTGCGAGGCGTTCGTCTTGCGATGCACCACTGAACAATCATTTTACAGCTTCCAGCTTTTTTAGGTGCTTTTATCTAAAAAAGACTGCTAGCAGTAATAATACCATTTTATTTTTATTTTTTAAAAAAACTTGCATATTTTTAGAAAGTTCAGAAAACCTATAATATAATCATGAAGTAGCATTAATATGTATATTGAGCCAAGCAGGGTTACTATAAAGTTTATATCATCAACTTTTAAAAATGGGCTGCTTCCTTGGATCATTGTTCTCAATCTTCCATGTCTGCTTTTTGCTTAATAGTTTGCATGTTTTCAAACAATATTGGTTTGCGTCCCCTGATGCACAAGATCAGGAATCGAAGGCTCATTGAGAAGCACAAGAGATTAGTGACTGTGTTGTCCAAATGTCTTTCTGCCTTCCTCATTGAAGGAACTCAATGTTCCCAGGTTGACCAGAGTTGTTGCATATACTTGCATTTGAAAGTAGTTTTCCAGCACCAAGTTCTGAGAATAATGCTTGGTGGACCTGTAATCCTATGCCCATTTTTCTGGGAGCAAGCACTACTGAATTCATGGGACTTATTTTTGAGTAGACAGATGGAGGATTGCCCTATTAGTAATCTAGAGCAATAACAATGGAATAATAACATAACAGTTTAAATTTATTTTAGCTGTAAGAGATTTACAAGTGTAAATTCTTTTTAATATTATTTTAAAACATTGTCTTTTGAAAACCATTTTACTCACAATTCAAAGATAAATGATGTCATATTTGTCTTTATTTTATCAGTTTCACCCAAATATTAGTTTGGCCAAGGTGGCAAAGAGAAGCAATGTGTGGACGGTGGGATTTCCAGGCCTTCATAGTTCTAGTAATGGGGGCAGACTTTTAATTTGCTCTTTTGAGAAGACTATGGCTGGCTGCTGCTAAATTACTCTAAATTATTTTCCCCTTCCATTGTGGATGAGCTTGAAAAATTATCACTGAACATCTTGTAAACTTTTCATGAACTGCTATCTCGACCAGTTTTACTGTACTCATAAAGGACAAATAATTGTTTATATATATATATATATCACTGCATTTTAGCGAAATGTTTAATTAGTTCCTGTAATGACTACTTAGGTATGTAACAATTTCAGATTACATTAGTTTGCTTGGTACTCAAAATTTACTGTTTGATCATAAGCGCTTTTAGCATCCTGATGTTGTATTTCTTTGTATGTGTCTAATGCTCAAAGTAGGGTGCATTTTCTATCAATGAATAGAGAGTAAATCTTTCTTCTTATTCACTTTGTATTTCAGATCAAGTGGGGAGCTTGTTGCCTTGTTCTGGCTGGAAATGCAGTAATTTTCATTACCATTTTAGGCTTTTTTGTTCTATTTGGAAGAGGAGATGATTTTTCCTGGGAACAGTGGTAGACTTCACTATGGATTTTCATATGGATCTGCACTTTAGGGCTTACAGGGAGCTTTACTATGACACGGATCTTAGAGTGCATTGTATGTATGTATGTATGTATGTATGTATGTGTATACACGCATACGCATATGATGACATATATTATTTGCATACATTAATAGCTTTACACTATTGCAAGGCTTCCCAAACTTGGATCTCCAGCTGTTTTTGGACTACAATTCCCTCATCCCTGACCACTGGTCCTGCTAGCTAGGGATGATGGGAGTTGTAGTCCAAAACCAATGGGAGAAACCATGCACTATTGGATATGGGTCCGCTTTTTGTATCTGGTGCCAGCCTAACACAGGGTAAATGTATTGCCTTTTAAGTACTAGTTTTTCTATTTAGTTGGATACATGCAACTTGCTGCAATTTGTGAGAATTTTTTGGACTGCAACCTACATTTTGCAAATTGGGTCTGTCTTGCAGGTTAGATGGATTTGTAGTGATATGGAGTTTCGTTTCAACACTTAAATTTGATACAACATTTGCTTTTTAAAAACAAAACAGCCCTGACGTACAGAAAAAAAGGTATTGAAAGTATATCAAATGCAAAAAAAGTATTTCATTTTGCCAAAGTGCTGAAATAACTGTAGTAAGCATTTCTTCGTGACAATAGCACAAATACATTTTAATGGTAATGTTTGTAAAATACTCAGACTATTTGATTCTTAAATTACTCAGGGTTTGTAATGCTTTGAATACAGTCTTGAAGAGCTTTTGCATGAGTGAGAAAATGGGATACAATCCTGAAGATGCATTTCATGCATTGACAGTTCTATTCTGTGTTGCTGGAAGTTTTGAGATAATTAATTTTAAAAGTAGTTTTAGCTCTGGTAAGAGTAGAGGTATGAAAAATTAACGCTGCCCTCCTCTACACGTTTGCTTGGGAGTAACCCAGACACAAGTTTACTCTACTGAAGACAGTGGGATTTACTCCTGAGTCAACATGCATAGGGTTAGGTTGTAAAGTTGCCTTATAAATTATGCTGCAGCAAAAAAAAGAGAGAAGGAATAGAAATTTAGCTTTGATCTTCTTTTCCTGGTGTTCCAAAAGTCTGTCTTTCACCATCATTTTCAGATAATACAGAATACACCTTTTTAAAGGTGGCATGATAAAGGCAAATGATAATGTTCACTTTCTGGTGCTGGGATGGGTATCCCGCAGCCTCTGGCCTTATTTCACAGGGCCTTCAACCTGATTTAATATGGGTATTCAAAAGAGTGTGCCTTGCCTTGCTTTGGGACCTGCCCCTCCAAAACTGACTTTGGTCGCACCCACCTTGACCGAGTGTGACCTTCAAAAGGAGATAGGTTTTGCCGTCTCTGTTCTAAAAGGTGCTTTACTCTTTAAAGTGGGAACACAAGTTATTTTATAGGTGAGATATAGTGATGAAAGTTCCCACCCCCATTTAATGTGCAAACTCAAATTACTATTTGTGGTGGTGTGAAATAAGAGTTATTGCAAGGGTTATAAAGGTTCCTGTGAGCCTGATATTATTTGGCTCCAAGCTTGTCATCCTGCCAGTATCTGTGACCATTTATGTTAGCAATTTTCATTATATAGTAAAAAAAAAAAAAAAAAGTATTGTGGTACCCTAAATACTCATAGTAATCTTACTCCAAAGTGCCTTTCTCCAAGATTATTGTGTTCTGCAGGAGGCATGTGCATCAAAGCCATACTGCATGTATTTGATAAATATCGCTTTGCATTCTCTTGTTGACGATGTTTCATATACAGCATATATGAACTTTTGTAACCTTTGTAATTTATGTCATTTGAAGTACTGGAATTGCACAGTATTAGAATACATTTGTGAATGTATTTTTTAAAAACTCAATAAAATTTTACTTCAAAGTCTTTTTTGTGGCGTGTCTTCTGAATTATTGTGTCCCTTTTGATTTTATAACAAATTAAAAGAAGTAAGGACTGCACTGACCTTGATCTGTGGAAAGTAAAATATAAATGCAAGTAAAAAACTTACTGTAAGTGCAGTAAAATGAAATTCCCCAAAAGACATGGCTCTACCAATGTGGGCAGCAGTTTTTGCCTAGTAAACATAACAAGCTCAGTTAAAAGTACTTCCCATTATATAATGTTTGGCACTTATCACTTCTGACAAGAGAAACCTTATAAGAACTGTTTATCTAAACTTGCCTTTAATGCAACACAAACAGGTTCTAATTACATTTAATGGCAAATTTGGGTCTACAATCAAGTGAAGATGCAATTTAAGATTTTATTATTTTCAGAAGATTAAGCGTTTCTCAAATAAGTGATAGCTTTTGTTCTATATACATATAATAAAAATGTAAGGTGGTTCTCACATTGTAGTAAGCTTTCCCACAGGTGTGTGACACTGCAAACTGCAGCATGATAAGAAGCAGTGGAGGGACAGCTAGAGCACACTGCTTTGCCCCAGCCATCTTGGGGATCCACTGTTTCTGCCACCAGTTAGGAAGAAGAGCCAGCCTAGCGGGAGGAATAGCACAGGAAGGTGATTGGAAATGGTGGCTAGCTAGCTAGCCTGGTAATCTGTCATTACTGTCACCATTTATAATGAAGAGTTGGCCTACAGCAGATCTCTAGACTGGCTAGCCACCACTTCAGGTCTGTTTCCTGCAGTGATCCTCCTGGTAGGCCAGTGGTCCCACTTGGCTGCAGTGGTGGCATGAGGTGGAACCAGAATGACAAATAGATTAATGGGGGGACTGGAAGGATGGCAAAGTCTAGGAGTTGGGGTTGGCACAGTACATGGGGGCTTCGTGAAGGCTAGGCAGATTTGACAAGCAAAGGTTAGTGGCGGAGGTGGGTGGGTGAGATCTAGGGAGGCTTGGTGAGGGGGTTAGATGGGGTTGGCAATTGACACCCCTAAAAGCATGCATATTTTCCTTCAGCATTTAATATAGCCTTGGAAGAGCCCGGGCTTACAAAATCAGTTGTTGCTTCTAACTTTTGCAAATTACAGCATTCTAACGGTTTGGGTAGATATGTAGCAGTTCTGGGTTGGATTCCCCCTCACCCTGCATCAGCTCCCATGCTGTTCCAGAGGGTCCTCCACCCGGTGGTGGGCAGGGACAAAGGCAAATGTGGATGTGATTCCTACCTCTGTACTGTTGGCTTCGTGCCAGTCATGCAGACATGTCTACACCACCATCCCATGTACACACTCCCCTACATCCAAACAAGCAAGAGGCATTATCACAGTTGAAGGACACATTTGAGCCGGACAAAAAGCACTCGAGGCATGTGCAGAACTGGGACGGTGGGTGGCATTGCGAAAGTCCTGAGGGCCAAATAGGCCCCAAGGTTCTCCAACCCTGTCCAAGGCTATGAAGCCTTCTAGAAAGAAGCTTTGATTCTCTACTGAGGTTAGTTAACAGAATTCTTCATCCGTGGTCCATTGTTTCCCCCAATTCTGTTTCTTAGAATCAGTAGCAGTGGGGAGGTTGATGTAGTGCATATGCCAATTCAGTGCTCCTGCTGTTGTGTTTGCACCAAGCCAACCTCTCCACTGCCTTTCTCCTCTCCTTCTGGGTAAGAAATTCAACTGGCAGGAGGTCTGGTGAGTGCTGCTGCTGCTGCTCTACCACTCTACCCACTAGTGCTTAGGAGATATGTGCTGGCTCGGGCTGATGGGACTTTTTGTTCAAAGCAACTGGAGGACCCTAGGTTGGTTAAGGCTGCATTAATACAATAACACCAAAAAACTTGATGCTCAAGACTAGATCTTTTAAGTAATTGTCGTTGAGACATTTTTAAAACTTCACAATAATAAACTAGTGTACCACTGTGACATTTTACAGGGCAAATACATCCTGCAATATTTCTCTCCCCTCTTTTGTGCTTTATGCCAGCTGGAAACAGAATAACAACTGCTGACTCTCTTTTCTCCCAGAGGGGAAATGCATATCTAAGGTTTAAGTGGTGTTACTTTTCTTGCCTCCTAGCAATATGCCACAAAGCACATCTTAACATAAGACATACTCGTTGATGCAATGCTGTCGCAGGGTCCTGAAATGAGATACATTACCATCACATCCTATGTGAGTGGTGTTTTGTAGAATAGGGAAACTTCCCTTACAAGATGGAAGTGTGCACATGTGTATGTGTGAAAATTAGTGGCTGAGTTACGGTATATGAAAGTTGCTTTAATTGGGAGCTCAACAACGAGAGATTAATAGACCGCTACCATCCATTACCCTAGGACGTTTTGTGGAACAAGGACACTCAGAACTATGACTAATTTCATATGCTCACATAATTCCAGTTACGTTTCAACCTACAGTAACTTTCAGACGAAATAATATTGAATGAATTGTGTTTTTTTCTTAGTCTGAAAAATGAGTCAATGCCTGTTGAGGTTTTACCATATTATTTATAATCAGGATTAACAGACTTGGTAGAGTGAGTTTATTGAGGTTGATGTAGCTATCAAATTGTGTTTACCTGATGGACACACTTTAGGACACAGAGCAGTCAGATGAGACTGGTTGAGTTTTGGTGTCAAGGTTTTCAAGTCTCAGAAATGAATGTTGGCTGTATTGAGCCATATTTGAAAAGGTAGTCAAACGGCAGTTTGTTTTCAAGCTGAGGCCATTTACTGGAATAGCAAATGCTATACTCATTATTTGATCAATGCATTACATCTCCATTCGCTACAGTATATTTCTTCTGGGAAGAAAAAGAGAAGGGTAGTACACACAGTGAGCAATTGGGTTTATGTTCCAAAGAAACTGTTTGTGGGAAATATTTGCAGTATGCAGTATGCAGCTAGGTTCTGCTCAGGGAATAACTGACTTCCTAAAATTAGCACGAGGTTGTCTTTGGGGGAAGCAGCAATGCCATGACCCTCATGGCAGCCATTTTGTGCTATGCCACTTTCCAATGGCTGCCATTTTGTGACAGGCAGCCATAGCACTACCTCAAAATTCAAAATATGCCAACTAGTCCAAAAAGGTTGGTAATTCCTGCACATCACATAAATAATATTACTATATATTGGAAGATGATAAACAGAATTGTTTTCTTATTTCTATTACACCCTGATTAATATAAAGAGAAATTGGCTTATTGTAGAGGGAAGAGCAGTTGCTGGCCCTCCAAGTGTCCCTATTTTTCAGGGATGTCCCTCATTTAGAGAAGCCATCCCAGTTTATGATTTGGTCCCAGAATGTCCCACTTTTCCTTAAGATGTCCCTATTTTCATTGCAGAAATGTTGGGAGGGTATGGAGTTATACAATCCCTGAGTTGTCTAAAGGCAATCCTGTACAGGGAAGTTTTTTAAAAAAATGTTTACTGTTTTATTATGGTTTTATATATGTTGGAAGTTGCCCAGAGTACTGGGGCAACCCAATACGATGTGTGGGATATAAATAATATAAAAAATAAAATTATGGAATCGGACGTCCCTATTTTCATTGGCGAAATATTGGAGGGTATGAAATCAGTTATCCAAAGGTTTTTTCTATTGTAAAAACTGTTGATGCAAGTAGGTTAAAGGACAAACTTGAATGTTTGTGCTTGTTTTTGGTTTTGTTCTTCTAATAGCAAGACAGACATTTTGTAGCACACGTCTCCACCAAGGTAAGGTAAGGTATTATAAGTTGTTGAAACTAATTTTATTCCCACCTCTAAATCTTTTTTGTAATGTGTAGATAATGAGGAGGTCTTCTAGTTAAACTCATTATTAGGAGCAGTCAATGTATGTTTCCCTGTAGCACTTCAGGTAATTTCATTAACTCTGTAGCATTTTCCACAGGTTTTTGCAAACTTTTAGGTTTCAGCAAGTGATCATTCATTCATACTGTCTTCTTACAGCACTATTATGTGAATGTTTACTGAGAAGTAAGTCCTATGCTTTTCAATGTGGCTTATTTCCTGGGCCAGTGATTCCCTAGCCTGCTTTCGAACAATGGTACAAACTGATAATATTTTCTTGCATCTAATGGCTCTTTACATTTTACGGACTTTAATAATGTTTAATGATTGATTTAATCGTGTTCTTATCAATCTGTTTACAAGCAACTGTGGCAAAAATGTGGCACCTGCATTTAAATGTAACTTCAGTATGCTTGCTTCTTGGATAAAGGTTCAAAAATCTTATCTCTTAATGTTCACGTGGCATATGTTTATTTATTTATTTATTTTCGTTGTTGCTATGATTAAATAAAACATACTTTATATGTAGCTTTTATGTTCAGCTAGCTTCATTAGTTGATGGTGTATACACAAAATAGACTCCAGTCTTATAATCGATTGGGGGGGGGGGAATACAGTTTGGAATAATGTTAGATGCAACCTTTGCAAGGGGAAGAGCTGTCTGTCAAAATTGCTGGGTCATGCTTGACATGTTTCATGGCAAGACCTTTCGGTTAAGGAAACTGATCAATATGTGTGAAATCATAGTGGGTAACCTCAGGGACAGCACTGAGTGGTATTGTTATATTGCAGGCATGTCCAAAGTCCGTTTCAGGGGCCTAATCCGGCCCATCAGCCAGTTTAATCCGGCCCCTGTGGCAGTTTGTTCCCTGGGGTAAAATCCTTAAAAAAGGTCAACAACTTTGGTCGACCCTCACGCATGTTCACTTCATCAAATCTGGCCCTATTATATTGTAACCAGCCGAGTAAGAACTATGTTGCTGCCCAAATGCAAAATGATGACGATGTTGATTAAGAGGATAATTATATTTCCATACCACCCATCATTCAAGGACGACAGGGCAGTTCACAATATAAAAGCACAAAAAATGCATAACATAAATGACAAACAACCCTCCCCCCCCCCCCGTTTCACATTTAGCAATTTGGTTAAAGGTCAGGATGAAGGAAAATATTAAAAGTCCCCCTCCCTTCAGCTGCCTCACTATGAATTACTACAGAACCCACTTGTGGATAGTGATGTTTTTAGGTGCCCCTGACTCTTCGTCTCTCACATTTGACACCATCAGCATTTTGGGACCAGCATATCCTTATTCTGTGCTATTGCAGGGTCAATTTATGTTTTCCACATGGTGTATGATAAAGTCATACATTTAGAGGAAAAAGGAGAAGAAAATGCAAAATTGCACATTGGAGTGTTCTTCGGCTTCTTTGTCTGGAGTTTTAGAAAGCCATATATTCTCTTTAATTGAATTATAGTGTCTGCTGTGTTAAATGGTCCAGCAACTAATTAATGTCAGGTTCTAGAGACATTTTTTTATTTATTGGCAGTGCTAGAACATGCGGAAATTTTTCATATTATATGTGAAAAAAGACATGCTTATTTGTTCCATAGTCCTCTTCCACTTTCCTCCCCCTCTGAGACATCTTTCTATTCAGCACGTACATCCTATTAAGCATCAAGCACATTTTGTGTACAGCATGGTTATTTTGAATTGGCTTTTAATATAATAGTTGCATGAAGAATTGTATCAAGTGACCTACCAACTATAATTACAGAACGGCTTTCATAGAACAACTAAGGTAACACATTGGTCAGAATAAGTATTGAAAAAAGAGATAGTTCCAGGTTAAGAATGAACAATAAATCCTAGGCCTGTGACTATGTGACAGGAGTTGCTATTCTATGGCTTCATCCCATAACACTACAATAATATTTGAATGCCTATATAGCACCATAAAGTAGGTCTCATCCTGCGGTGCTGACCAGATGGGAAGGACCTGCACAATCCCCCCCAACCCCACCTTCATGCACACACATGCACATTGTACTGAACATGCAAAATTTTTGCAGCAATGTGGGATAAATACATGAAAGAAACATGTCCTTGGTGCTGCTAGGGTCAGACATGAAGAATCCTATAGTCCCCCTACGATTCAAAACTCCCAAGAATTGAATTAACATCTGATGGTTTAGGTCCTTCAGGAAATGAAGTCTTGCTCTGCTATGTCAACAGCCCCCTGATGGCACTGTGACATGAGGACCATAAATAATCCTGCTGGGCCTTCCATGTTAGGGGAGGTTTAATATCCAGAGAGACACATGAGTTCCTCCAACAAAATGTGCTGATTAACTGGCTAATTTAGTGCCTCCCATATGTATTGGCAACTGTGTCTAGAGCAGGCATCCCCAAACTCAGCTGTACAGATGTTTTGGGACTACAACTCCCATCATCCCTAGCTAACAGGACCAGTGGTCAGGGATGATTGGAATTGTAGTCCCAAAACATCTGGAGGGCTGAATTTGGGGGTGCCTGGTCTAGAGTGTCTTGCAATATACTGTACAGAGTAAACTCAGGTGCTTGTCAAATTTCAGTCTCTGTCCAGACTAGTGCAGCAAACTACATAAGGGATATTTTAATTTGCTTTCATTCGAAGAAATGGTGGAAGTAATCATTTTAGGAAAACTGGTGGTTGCCAACTGCACTTGAAAAACTGAATGAAAGGGCTATCCTGGAGACACAGATAATTGGAACCACTGGATAGATATACCTATCAAGTATTCTGCATGTCTTCCCTTTCTCTTGGGTTTTTAGATCAGCCAGGAGTTGGGGCAGAGACTTGGGCCTGGAAATGGACTGGAAGGCAGTGAAGATGTTAAAAGTACTGGCATAATGGACTCATATTGCCCAGTCCCAATAATCTCCCTTGCCGCCATATACTGCACTAACTGCAGTCTCTGGATTATTTTCAAAGGCAGCCCATACAAATAATGCATTACAGGAGTCTAGAAGGGAGTTTAATAAGGCACGGATGACTGTAAACCTAGTAAACAAGTAGGGCTGCACTTGGTGTATCAGTCTTAGCTGTTAACAGCACTCTGAGCCACAGAGGATGCTTATGGCTCTAAGGACAAAAATTCAGCTGCCCTCACCTACTCCTCCAGGTCCTCCAAACATACCTTTTCCGGAAAAGGGTGGATTTGTTCACTGCCTTTCATATTATTATATACAGATACCCTCATTGTAGATCCATATTAGAACACAGTGGTGTGCTTCAATTTTATTGACAAATAGAATTAGTTAATTAACAGCCTACCTTTACAGTACTGGTTTTCCATTGCTGCAGTTGCTGTGAGTCTAGAGAGGAAAAGCTCTGTTTAAATGAGGTACTGGCAACCACCATTAGAATTCTAAGGGAAACAAAATCAGACGTATAAAGAATCAGCATATTCTCTCTCTCTCTCTCTCTCTCTCTCTCTGTGTGTGTGTGTGTGTGTGTGTGTGTGAGAGAGAGAGAGAGAGAGAGAGAGGGAGGGAGGGAGATCTCCAGCTGTTCGAGATAAGATGTCCCCTTTCCTCTCCCCTCATAATCATTTAAAACGTGCATACAGATCAGATATGTGCTTCTTGACATTGAAAGGCATCCACCTTGAGGAGGGAAGTTTATACAGTATTTGTTGGACAACAGACTTGTTCTTTGTAACACTGAAGAAATGTAAAAGGTTCACATGTCAGAATGCCTTTCTCTATCAGCAGCAGCATAAGTGCAAACTGTGATGCAAATGTTACTATAGAAACTACTTTTTTTTCAATTTAAACTCCATAAACAAGCTTGCAGAACACAGGTATGCTTCGGATTCATAAGGTGCAACTGTCTGGCTTTACATTTACCTTGCACTTTTCGACACATGCATATTTACTTTGTATTAAGGCACTTGATACCTATTATTTTTCTTAGTTACCAGTATTAGAGTAAAAAAAAAGGGGGGGGGACAGGGGAAGGCTAGATTAGAGTTTATTATGAAGGATGTTACCTGTCCCTGTGCTCCCATGTGTGAAGAGAGTGAAAATGTCCAAGGCTTATTTTTTTGGCAGTTCAGTTTGACAGAAATGTGAAGATAATGTGTTCTCTGAAAAAAATTAGAATTAAAAAAAAAACGCTTCCCTATGTACTCTCCCCAGTGGCTGGGGAAGACACTATTTTAGAAACATTTTTGCTTCTTCCTACAGAATGATTCCAATTTTCTCCCCAAACAAAAACCTCAGTGTCACCAACCCGGAACCCCTGGGCACCTGCACAGGGCTTCACTGGCACACCTGGGCACGGACTCCAGACTCCAGACTCCAAGCTTTTGGAGGGTTTTTTTTTGGGGGGGGTGTGGAGTAAGTCTCTAGCCCTTCTAAAAAGTAAATCAGAAAATGTGCAGGTACACATCTCTATGATTTCAGTGAACTTAGCCATCCTCCCTATTGCTGTTTTTAATCAATGAATGAAATCAGAGTTGTGATGGATAAGTGATCTGTTTGGACACCAGGCAGTAGGAGTCGCTTGAGTCCTAAAGGACTGCTGTTTCTCCATCCTCTTTAGTGGTCATTTCCTGCTTTTGTCCTGCAATCTTGGAGATTACAAGGTCCAGAAATGTCCATAGCTGGCTTTGCATCTCCCCCTAGCAAACAGAATGTATCTTTCCTGTGATGGGTTCACTGGGTAGTCCCTAGAATGCTGCTACACAAATACCACTACACAGCTAAGGGGGTTAAACAACCCCCACTCCCCACCAAAGGCAAATGTGAAAACGTTGCAAAGAGGCTTAGGGCTGTGACTTGCCTGCAGAAACCAAAGACCACACATTCATTAAGAATTAGCTGTATAGTGAACTGTCAGTTCAATGGTATTCATATCTAGTCAGAAGTTTAATGGCAGTAACTTCCAGGTAAGAGATTGTAGCCTAGGATTTGGTTTAGGGTTGGTTTTGGTAGGGAAACAAGGTTCTTGTGCCTTTAAAAACAGTATGGCAGGCAGAAATTCAGCAAGCAAGTGAAGCCTTTCCTGGTATGGAAAAACAATTGTGAGAAAAGCTTCACAACAGTGACTGCAGTTTCTAATTTTGTGTTATGCCATGCCCCCCACAGCAGCTATTTTGTGGCAGGTGCCCACTGCACATTCTGAAAATTATGAAACTGGTCCAAACAGTTTGGTGATCTCTGACCAAGAGCAATGGATAATTTTGAGTTTCAGTGCCTCCTGAGGTTCCCTAGGTGTCTCTGTGCAGCTTAGGCCACTTTCTTATTTACTTTTTTTCCTTAATGGTGCACAACTTGCCCTGCTCACCATTCAGTTTGGAAATCTGGTCAGCTAATCATGCTATTTCCCCCCCAATAGTAGAAAATTTCTTCGTTAATTCCAAGCCCAACTGAGAGTGCGATGGGGTCTGGATTCTGCCCCCAAACCCTTTACCTGGATGATGCTTCAGCAGCATGAAGGATCAGAGAGGCCTCAGTCTTTTTTAATTCAATCACTGCAGTCAGTTCCTTTTGCTTTATCCTTTTTCTCTGTTTATATGAACACATATCATTGCTGCTATTCATCCTGCAGATCAAATCCCAAGAAACATAAGGAAGAAGCATGTGTGTCCAAATAATACAAGATTTTCTGCATCCATCTCCTACTTTGGGCAAGGTTTGCTATGTCGTATGCTTGATGTCTTCCATTTATGCTGAAAGCTTTATTGTCCACCTATTCTGGAAATTGAGAGGTTTTCCAAATATTTTCCCTGAATAAGTATCTCTGTGTGTTCACATTAAGAAGTTCTGCAAGGCTTTTTCCTATATGCTTTGTACTTGCTAATCTTCATACCAGTTTGCTAAAGTGAAAATGCAACTTGGGAGTAATCGCAAACCAGTGCAGTGGTGACTGCATATATCTGTTACTAATTAAAGGGGAAAGAATGATAAAACCTGGGGAAACACTGCAGTTTATGAGTCAACCTATTTTGGACTCGAGTCACAGACAGTTATCTAATTCTGTTATCCCTGGTAATTCAACAAGGGTTTTGCATCATATCTATGTAATGCAATGAATACATTCATTAAAAAAAAAAAAATTCTTTTTTTGCAGCATGTTCATACCATTCTGTGACTGAAGTTTGCACTGAAGTCTACATTTGGGCTCATCCAAAGCATTCTCCTCCTTTGTGCCATTTTCACACACAGAGCAGAGTGGCTGCTTACAGTCCTGCTCAGTAAATGTTAATCTCATAGGTGTCTTCATGGTTCATCACTGTCCTGGGGACATTTCTTATCCACTCTGCCAGAAGTTATATTTCCTTGTTGTTTTCATTCTGGCCTTTATTAACGCACTGCTAGACATGTCTGTCAAAACTCTGCTTCTGGCTCTGTTATAAATAGATCAGACTAGGGATTCTATGTTGGATTAGTTTGGTTAAAAAGAAAAACAGATATGGTGAAATAAAAAGAGAATTCCCTCGATGCCTAGATCCAGGTTTGGGGGCAAGGACTCTTTGGTCGAACAGCCCCAGCAGAGACTTAAAATCACAAAATATGCAGCAAAGTAAAGCATGGAAATATAGGCTGTTAGACTTTCAAACTATCCCTTCTAAGTTGCTTCCAAAGTTCCCAACTTCCCTTAGCATACAAAAAGACCACACATTTGGTAAGTTAAAAATGGTTTACTTACAAACTCATCAAAGGCCAGATTCATGTGCTTTTCCATACGACAGCAAGAAAATACAGGCAGTATAACTTAGGCTCCAAAATGGTGAGAGTTTCCAAATTATTTGTATAGAAACACAAGGATGGCTTGCTTAAGCCACCCGATCAAAGCTTGGAGCATCCAACTTGGACCACCTTACTGGTAGAGTTCATATGGTAGAAAGTGAAAGTACAGAGTTTGGCAAGCCTTCCTCCCAAGGTGTTCTTTCACTTTCACTCCAGAGGGACAAATAATATGTTTAAAGGCAATATAATCCACTTCATGATGCTAGAGGTCCTGTTTATTGATGAGAGAAAGTGTGGCTTCTCCCTCTTAATTGCTAGTGCCCATATTTTTGCATTAATTTCCCCATATTTTGTAAAGCCAGAAAGGTGAGCCTACAGAATTTGTGGCACCCAAACAGCCAGCCAGCCAGCATGCTGTGATTCAGTTTAATACTAAGTGTGATTTCAGGTTAAGCCTGCAAATAACCTTCTCCTAAAAGGCTACAATTCTACATACACAAGTCCAGCAGCAAGTGCAACTGAACACAATAGGCCTAAATCCCAAGTGTAAGTTTGGACTGCACAACTATTGCAACCCGCAACTATTGCAACTATTTCATCCATCCTCCTTTTCCCCCTCAGCAGATGGCCTGAATAAGTCCTGTGAACTTGAGTAAAAGGTAAAGGTAAAGGGACCCCTAACCATTAGGTCCAGTCGCGGACGACTCTATGGTTGCAGCGCTCATCTCACTTTATTGGCCGAGGGAGCAGGCGTACAGCTTCCGGGTCATGTGGCCACCATGACTAAGCCGCTTCTGGTGAACCAGAGCAGCGCACGGATTCGCCGTTTACCTTCCCGCCAGAGTGGTACCTATCTACTTGCACTTTGACATGCTTTCAAACTGCTAGGTTGGCAGGAGCAGGGACCGAGCAATGGGAGCTTACCCTGTCGCGGCGATTCAAACAGCTGACCTTCTGATTGGCAAGCCCTAGGCTCAGTGGTTTAGACCACAGCGCCACCCGCGTGAACTTGAGTATTTTCTCCCTACTTTGTGATGTTTCCTTTAGACGCACCAAAGGTCTAGTACTACTATTGATGTTCACTGCTTGGATCTAGCACTGAAAAGGCATACCAAGTGATTCCCACAAACATGTCTTACTCACTTTCCTGCCCCCACAATGTTTTCAAATACTCCTTCTAGCATGCAAGTCTGAGTCTCGCCAGTAGTGAAAAGTGGGTTGGTCTTGCACTGCCCCCTCAGCAGCTGCCCTATGATCCCTTTCGTCTTGCGAACCTAAAATGGAAGTGCAATATCTAAGAATGCTACAACTGGTCATGGGATGCTTGGATCATGACAAACAACTCAAGGTATTGTGACCACAAAGGGAACATCCTCAAGCATGCAGATGCTTGGCGTCATTGCAAATCTGTTGACGGTGGCTTCAGTACATGGTATTTATGGTTCACAATAGCCTGGTTGGCTTAAAGTAAAAAGTTTGTTGATGGAACAAGGTCAAGTACGAAATGATTTGCAAACTGCTTTGAGGTTTTAGTACAGTCAAAAGGTATATTATTTTGTGAAATAAATAAATGCACAGAATAGTGCATTTGCAGGATAGTCATCTAGCATGGTGCTTGTACTTCTTGTACCTTAATTTCTTGTACCTTTTCAATGCAGAGCTATGGCAATTATTCTGTCAGCATTTCCACTTGCCAGACTGAACAGTCCCCCTCTCCTTGACCTGCACACTGCTCTGGGGGTGGTTCTCCTCTTCTGACCCCTCCCAGAGCCACTTTGGGGATGGGTGAGAGGATGGGCAGGGAAAGCCCTGTTGTGCTAGTGGAAGTCCTTGAACAGGGTTAATAATAATAATTTTATTACCGGTATTTATACTCTGTCCATCTAGCTAGTTGCCCCAGGCACTCTGGGCAGCTTCCAATACATATAGAAAACATCAAAAACTTCCTGATACAGGGCTGCCTCCAGATGTCTTCTAAAAGTTGTGTAGTTCTTTATCTCCTTAACATCTGATGGGAGGGCATCCACAGGGAGGGTGCCACTACCGAAAAGGCCCTCTGCCTAGTTCCCTGTAACTTCACTTCTCACAGTGAGGGAACTGCCAGAAGGCCCTTGGAGCTGGACTTTAGTGTCCAGGCAGAAAGATGTGAGAGGAGACGCTTCTTTAGGTATACAGGGCCAACACTGTTTAAGGCTTTAAAGGTCAATACCAACACTTTGAATTGTGCTCAGAAACGTACTGAGAGCCAGTGTAGATTCTTAGGACCGGGGTTATATGGCCCCAGCAGCCACTCCCAGTCAGCAGTCTAGCTGCCATATTCTAGATTAGTTGCAGTTTCCAAGTCACTTTCAAAGGTAGTCCCACGTAGAGCGCATTGCAGTAGTCCAAGTGAGAGGTAACCAGAACTGTACCACTCTGGTGAGACAGTGTGCGGGCAGGTAGGGTCTCAGCCAGTGTACCAGATGGAGCTGGTAGACAGCTGTCCTGAACACAGAAGTGACCTGTGCCTCCATGGACAGCTGTGAATCTGCTAGCAGGACTTGTTCATTGAATCTGCTCCATTGTATTTATATATATTTTTCCCCTGTATCTTTTTATCTGTTGTAAGCCACTTTGAGATCTTCTGAAAATAAGTGGTCTTTAAACGGAAATTAGAAAGAAAGAAAGAAAGAAAGAAAGAAAGAAAGAAAGAAAGAAAGAAAGATGATAGATGAAAGAAAGAAAGAAAGAAGGAAGAAAGAAAAGTCAGCTTAATAGCACATAGTGTGAATATATTATTAAAACCCAGGAAGGGAAAAACCTGGAAAACTCCAGTAAGCTCATGTCTTAATATACCCTGGGTGTTATTAAACCCTACTCCATAATGAATTTTAATAGTCCTTAAACTGGTGCAGAAAGATTTGATCATATTGGTGTATGGAATTATGTTTATGCTTCATCGTCAGATCTGAATCTTGCAAAGTGCTCTGTGACCTTATTCCATCAAGGAACCTTTACTTAAAGCCAAGCTCTTCTTGTTGTCAGGCTGTTATGAACCATAAGTATCTTGTACTGAAGCCTTCTCAATTGCTTTGCGATGATGCCTAGCATCTGTTAAATACGTGGTGATTGTTTGTTTGGTGATTGCTCAGAGCAGTGCTTGAGCTTAAGAAACTCAACCTCATTTCAAGACAAGTTCAATACTAATAGGCAAGAAAAATGGGGTGGGAGGACAGGAGGATACGGATCTCAGAAAGCGTTTTGTTTTGCTAGAGATGTACCACCTTGCAGAAGAAACAGATTAAAACCTTTTATGCTGATCTTTGAAGTACACGTTAATATGCATCCGAGTTTTTTGGAAATAGTGCACCTTTCACACCTCTTCATTGTCAGTCCTTTCCCTCAGCTATAACACTGCCTTTATTTTTCTTAAAGAAAGAAAATCTCTCAGTTGTATTTCTGCAGTAATTGAAGTCCTGTTCCTGAGAAAATGAAAGTCTGTTGGCCGTGCAGATGGAACTATGGATATGTTACCCATGTAAATTAAGCCACATTGTAATGAAATACATTTTTAAATATAATTGAAAGTCATTGTGAAATACAAATGAGTATGGTCTTGCTAATTTGATGCTGTGTGTCTCAGTGAAGCTATGAAAAGAACATTTAAGCTCTCCTCACTTCCTCTAAGGTAGACAAGTCCAGAAGCAGTGCTATAGGCTGCCTTCAGACATGGCATTTACAGTGTTACAAGGGAGTTTTGCTGATTATCATGCTAGCACTCTATTCCAATTTCTAACATTCTATTTACTCTGCAATACCTGTTGAATTATGGAACTGGGGCTAAACAAAAGCTGTGAAGCACATGCCTGCCCTTGCTATATAACTGCCATAGGAGTGAGACTAGTTATGTATGTGACCTGTCCAGTGTTCTACCACCACCACCACCTCCTCTTTACCGCCAGCTCTGGGGCACGCAGGTTGCTATCGCACCAAAGCTAAGAACTGGATCAAATAACATCACCTTTTAAGGTAAGGTTACCAGACGTCCCCCTTTCCCGGGGATAGTCCCCTGGTTTACAAACTAGTCCCCATACGAAATCCCGGATTCATTGAAAAAAAATGTGTCCCCAGATTCATTGAAAAAAATCTGGTAACCTTATTTTAAGGGCAGGTGAGAGACATTTGCTTCCATCATCATTGTTGTTTTGTTACAGTTCTTGACCACCTTCTAGCTGCTTGGAGGTACACATATTTGCAGCAATTAAGACACCCAGTCTTATTACTTATCCTCATTGCAGGGAAATTCTGTATCTTGATATAGAGCAAATTGGAGCCTGTGCTCATGTTTAAAATGTGGATACTGGGGAAGGGTGAGCTGGGGATAATATATATACAATCACCTGTGCACCCAGGACCATGGGGATATCATTTCACAGTCCGAAAGTTTCAAAGTCATAATTTTGTAAATACATGGAAGTGCTACAGGGTTAAAAACTAGCATTCAGTCTGATAAGTACCTCCCCCTCCCCAAAAATATTTTTCTGTTGAATTCCTCAGAGGGTGCTTACCACAAGAAGAAATGAGGAGATGCACTTCCCCATGGATTATTTGGCGTGTGAGTTAATTTAAGTTCCTCCATGTGCAGCCGCTCGCATCAGGAGAGCACCTAATCAATCATCATCTCCCTGATTTTAAGTTGTGGTCTAGCATGGGGAAAGAACTGTGTAAGAACTGTAGGAAGATTAATGCTATTTTGGAGTTTGTATTAGCCCTGAATATGTCTGGAAAATCAGAGACAATCGTTTACATACTTATGCTGATTAAATATCAGGGAGTTTGGGTAAGAGTGCAAGGATGAAATTATTTGATTCCTTGTTATAAAAATGATTAATGGGTGGGTGGAGAGAAAGGAATGGATCAATCCGACGTTTTAACTGAATGGAGAAGCCCCAGAACATTTTAAACATCCAGAGCATTTCATTTGCAATACAAATGTTAGCTTTTATCCAGCAGGGATTAACAGAGTGGCAGGGCCAGCTTGGGATCCAATTGATCCTGGACCAGCTGAGACCTCTCCACACCTAGAACACCCCATTTCAGGTCCCAAGCTGGCCCTGCGATATCTAGGCCAGGACTGCACACCAAGGGAAGGAACTAACTGCTCTCATCTCAAATCTCGTTATATGTACAGTACAGTGGTACCTCAGGTTACATACGCTTCAGGTTACAGACTCCGCTAACCCAGAAATAGTACCTTGGGTTAAGAACTTTGCTTTAGGATGAGAACAAAAATTGTGCTCCTGCAGTGCAGCAGCAGCAGGAGGCCCCATTAGCTAAAGTGGTGCTTCAGGTTAAGTACAGTTTCAGGTTAAGTACGGACCTCCGGAATGAGTTAAGTACTTAACCTGAGGTACCACTGTATAGGCAATCCTCCAAAGGTTTTTTTAGAAAGTGAAACAAATGGGTTTTGCACAGGAAGAGTCCTCTACCTCGTTCCCCAACTTCTACTGGTATGATGCCGCTTGAGTGGTATCTAAGAAAAATCTGCATATTTGATATTTGTCTCCTTGAAACTCAGCATCCTTGGAAAACACAATCCAGTAGGAATACTGAATCACTTTATAAATTGACATGATGTGAGTGAGAGGCACAGCTTTGTAATTCTTTCTGCTACACTATAATACGTGAATACGTGGGTATTTAGGCATATTGCACTGTAAAGCTATGGCCAAAAGTACTTGTATGGAACACCATTTAATTTCTTAACAAATGTTGCTATGGCTTCAAACCAGGTTTTTTCTTCCCACCGGGCTGCCTTGTTTGGGGAGGGAGGAGCATGAGAAGGTATGCATTCACAAGAGATAGATATACTTATTGTATTTCATGCCATTATGTTAATACCCAAAATTGTCATTGTTCTGGATATTATTGCAAATAAAAACTGAGTTAATGAACTTCAAACAGGTATGTTGACTGAGTGGGAGAAAGAGACTTTCAAAACTGAACATTTAAGCATTTGTGCCGACTTATTTCCTATTAGTAAGCATTTGTGGATCCCTTGTTTGAATAAATTCAGACGAGAACTGTGTGGCCAAAGCACACTGAAGATATTGAATATTTTAATATCAAACACTTGCTGTGAACGTTTACAATCTTCCACTGAAGAAAGAGGCAGCTACAACAGAGTAACATTATTTCTTATTCATTTTATTGGAATAAGAGTGCAAACTAATTTACTCACAGCAATTAAGTCTGGTAAATGAATCAACTTAAATAATAGCTGTAGGTATTTAATAGCTATTGCTATAAAGAATGGGTGCAAAGTAATTCCCCACCATTGCAGATTAAAATATAACAATTGTGTACAGCTTCTTACCAGAACTTACAATGCGAATGTCTGGTTTGCGTTCTTATAATTTTCAGAGGAGAACACAGGTAAGCAATCCTGAATCACATCTCATGATCATTTGTTAGATTGTTTACCCATCTTTCACCATGATGTACCAGGGTGGGTTGCAACAATTTAAAAATAAAATATTGTTGCACATCACCCCAATCTCTGAGTCGTGTGAGGTTCCATGGGTTCCAGGCGCTTACCTGGGGTTCGGTTTCCTTGAATTGAGGGAGATGGTATCTTTATGATATAAGGTTTATTTACACATGCATGCAACCTGAGCCTAAGATGGAGGGACTCACAGCATTAACACCCCAGAAGGTCTTGCTTCTTCCATAGCCACTGAAATATACTTGGAATCGAGAGTGGATTTCATGTTCTTTATTCAGCTCATAGTGGTGAGGAGGAATGAAAGTTCCCCCACAATATCTGCTTTATATACATTATTTACACAATGGGCCGCACGTGATTGGCTAATCCTGGAATTCTCCTGTAGGCCAATCAGGTTGTGGATTCACTTCCACCTGGAGCTGGATTGGGTGGCTCCTGCAGACCAATCATACTGCTGCATTGTTCTAGGACCAATCAGACTGCTGCATTCTGAATCCTATTGTTCTAGGACCAATCAGACTGCTGCATTTTGGATCCTATTCAACTCAGTACATAACAGCCACAGTCTTGGATTCAAGCAGAAATTAAGCATGGCTCTCATTCTCTGTTTCTGCCAGCAGTCTGCTTCTAGCTCAGCACACACCAGCCCAACTATGGCTTTTGTCCTTCTAACTACCAGCCCACCCATTTGCCCTCTGGCACAAAGCAACTTCCTTATACTAACACCCCATACTTAGGGCTGTTGTAGCCCTGGCCTGGCTAATTCAACAATGGGATTCTCCATTAGACTCCACACACATACACACTCAAACTCACAATAATATAAAAAGTACTTAAAACAATTAACAAGAAAAAAGCTTAACCATTAATTTTAATGAATCCAAAATACTCTCAAAGGTCCTAATTCAGAGAAAGTTAGTGTGATTCAGGGCTTATCCACACCTGAGTTTGCCTCACTGCTTTCCCCCAGGGAAACCTGATCTTTAGCGTTGAATTGGAACAAACAGCAATGGGGTTTTCTGTAGAATGCCATTTGTTCTGATTTAGCACCAAATAGTGTTTTTTTCTGGGGAAATGCAGCTGGGCAAAGGCAAAAACCACTTAGACCCATGCCTAGAAAGTGCAGGAGAAGCAGAAAAACCACTCAGAACCCATGCTTTCTAGGTACGGGACAAGCCAAAGTTGTGTCTGATCTAGAGCCATGGCTTATTTAGAATTCTAAGCTTTAACATTTTTTATGGGAGCAGACACTTAACAGCTTGCAGCACCTCTGCCAAAACATTTGCACTGGCTGCCCATATGCTACCAGGCCAGGTTCAAGGTTCCCCTATTAATATACAAAGCCCTAAACAACTTGGGTCCAGGATACCCTACAGACCGCCTGAACCCTTGTATCCCAACTCAGTCACTAAGGTCATATGGATGAGTGCTGTCAGTTGTCCCCACCACCTCCAGTCTCAACAGTAGGAAAGTTACAAATATGCTTGCTTGAAGCACACCATTAGTGTGCACACCATTAGAAGCACGCCATACTACAAGTTTCCCTCCATTTTTGTTCTGAGTTAGTACTTAACTCAGTTAGACCTGCTCTGCTCTACCTCACAAGATAAAGTGCCACAACCAGCTTTGAAACTTGAAATAGTTGTGTGATGTGACACAGAAGTTGGAGTTAGTGTTGCTATTTGGCAGGTGTGGGTGGGTGTGGGTGTGCATGTATGAGAGAGTATAAAAGCTGGACTGGGCATGAACAATCTTTTTGACGCGTAAAATGATTTGCTTTGATTACAGTCTTTGTTTCTGCACCTCTTTTCAGTGGATAGAATAAACTATTGTTGCTCCTCTTCTTTCTGAAGTGCATTTACATGGTTGAACCTCCTCAACCTATATCTCTCTACTTCTTTTTGCTAGGCTATGCACGCATAGTTCTCTCTGCCTTTAACTTGTTAATTTGCTTGGAGTATTTATTTTCTCCCTTCCTCTTACACAAATTCCTGTGGATGCTCATGGGGTTGAGAATTTTATTAGAGCCAGTGCAAAACAGCTTCTGGTTTGTGCCTGGGCATAGCTAAAAATTACTAACGGAACACAAAGTGAAACTAAACGAAAGCACATGCCTTGCCCCAAAGCAAGGGGTAGAACCTTTTTGGCCCACTGGACCAAATCTTTATCTCTCCTCCTCCAAACCGTGGTAGTCAACTTTGACAGGGGAGCAGTGCCACCCACCTGTCAATCATTATATATAATGATGGTGTTAGGTGACTGATAGGTGAACAAGACCTGTTAAAGTTAACCCATGGGGTTGGGGAAAAGGTCTGCCTATTCCTTCAGGGAATACGCTGACAAAACAACATGTTTGTCAGGGCCAGAGGCTAATACAATAAAGTTATTTAGATTGGATTGGACAAAGCAACACCCTGCAAAATTGAAATCTCTGCTCACCAGCTGATGAGAAGAGCGTTCAATCCTGTGAGATATAGAGGCCAGCTTTGTAAGCAGGACTGAACACTGCCATGGTGCCCATCAGCTGATATTACCCAGTGCCATTAGCTGATGGACAGGTAGGTGTGGTTTGGGAGAAATGGTCCTGTGGGCCAACTTGGACTCCCTGGTGGGCCATGACTGGCATTGGAGCTGAAGATTCCCTACCTAAGGGGTCAGGCCAAAATTACTATATTGTAAGGCAACACCCACAAATTCCCAAATGCAAGCAATACATTAATTGCTGGTCTTAACACCATTGCGTGGTCCCTATGACCCTATTCCATTTTCCTAGCAAGTTGCAGTATGAGAATTCATGACTGCTACAATTGGATTAGTAACACTGCTTATGGTTATAGGTTTAAAATGCTGAGCATTAATTTTAAATGCATTTTTGTTCATCTTGAATGCAGCTAAGAGTGGGATGTTCAGACCTTGTTTAATGTTTTCCAATCATTCTGCAACAGCATGTCTGCTTACTAATGCTGAGCATACAACATGGATAGTGTCATTATATAGTTTAATCACTGGCCTAAGCTGTATCTGCATAGTCAGGAGTTTCCCATTCACAAGGAGTTTGCTACTGTGTTATTTTTTCATGAAAATGAAGTTGTTCGTCTAGCTTCCTCAAATGATGTGTTTTGTAAGCATTGCCTTACACATATCATGACTAATACCTTCTGTGTATTGAAAGCATCTAAAATGACTAAGGACTTTTGAGTCACAGCATCACATTATTGACTAATGTTCAGTTTATTATCTGGTACAACCTGAAAAGCTTTCTCCCTAGGTAGTTACATCATTCATCTTGTGGGAATGTTCAGGATGGCAGAAGAGGATATATTGTTTATTAATAACCTTCCTAACTTGTGCTAGCAAGTTCCTTTACTTAGCAGAGTTTACATTCCCCTTCTCACGCACAGCAGAAAGCTAGTTGCAAACTCGTGTGAGTTTCTTAAGACAATACGCAATTCAATCTGGCTTGTCCAGCTTGAAATGTGTTCTAATATTTTCCTGGTAAGACCCCTTGAATCCCTCCGAAAAGAATAAAGACACCACAGTCTTATTCATAAGCAATAAAAAGAAAGTTTACTCATGATCAGGCAGAGCACAGTGTGATCCCTGAAGGCAGGCTTAAGGCTTAAATATAAAAACAGGTTTACCCCATAGGTGGGTTGACCTAGTGACTGCAGTTAGCAGTCCGGGAAGTTCGCAGGATGAAAGGAAGATGGGAAAGAGAGAGAGTGGCAGGATGCCTTGTCCTTTTACCAGGTCTGGAAAGATCATGCCCACCACCCACTAGTCACATGCAAGGAAGTATGCTCCAGGCCAGGAGGAACAGGAAGTTTCAACTGGCTGGACCAAACATTCCCTTGCATGTCCACTCTAGCAAAACAAGGAATGTTGTATTTGACTGCTCCCAGTGGATTAGATCCCACACATCTTATATTTTTGCATTTGGTTTTTCCTTACTGTATGGAACAGGTAGTCTGTTAAAAAGTTGGCAAGGCACTCCACAGTTCACAAATTTCATTGAGCATATGTGTAAATATTTCCAGCACACTATTGATAATATTGATGAAACTGAACAGCAAGCAAAATTTGCTCTATTGAATGTAGAGTAAAAAACTATCAGAAGTTATATGAAAAAACCAATGATGGGATGGCACCTTTAGACAAAATTTATCCAAGAGACAAATTTAGGGTAAATTCATTTATTCCTGTCATAGATGCTCTTAAAGCCAACCTAGACAGAAAAGCAACAGGTTGTAGGAGTCCAGCTGGCATTTTTGGTGAACCTGCTATCAACAGATTCGCAATGGTGGCGACATGTTAATACAAGAATATCCAAAGAATGTTGACCTTAGTCTGCTCAGTGAACTCTTGCACTCCCAACCGTATGTCAAACAAGCTCTCCCAGAAAATGAAAATTTTACCTACCAAGATATATGTATCAAATAATATTCCAGGAGAAAATTTGGACAGGTTTTCCAAATGCAGAAACAATTTTCAGATTGTTCCTGTGTTTAATGCTTACAAACTCTACTGGCGAAATATCGTTTTCTAAACTAAAGAAGGATAAAGTATTATCTGTCAACAATGTCCCAAGATCGCTTGTTTGATCTAAGAATTCTCTGCAAAGAAAATTATAAACTGTGACTTACCAGTTTTAATGAAATAATTGAAAAAATATCTTGTTCTGACTTTGTATGTAGTTCCTCAAAATATTTTGCTTCAGTTGCCATTTTGTTCCCACCTCTACCCTTTACATGATACTGAGCATGCTTGCCTTATGCGACAGTGAGGTCCCATTGACCTGAAGGGACTGAACTGCTTTATGCACAACGCTTTTTAATGACTCAGCTAAAAGTAATTAATTTTTTCAATGAAATTTAGGCTTTTTACTGGCTATTAACAAAAAGTTCCCAGTGCTCAAACCAACTGACTGTCAAGATGGGACCACCCCTCAATGGTGCTGTAATCACATCTTGTTGAATTAACTCTTGATCCACTTCTGCCAGCAAGTCATGAAGAAGTTGAGTTATGTTAAGCGATGTAAAAAAAGAGAAAAAGATAACAATGTAAAAAAGTAAATTAAGTAGTCCAGTTGGCTGTGATGTTAACGCCTCCCCTTCCTCTCCGGAGGAAAGGCTGAGTCACTGAAGATGTTCATGATGAGAAGATGGTTGGTGAGAAGATGAGAGCCAGTGTGGTGTAGTGGTTAAGAGCGATAAACTCGCAATCTGGTGAACTGGATTCGCTTCCCCGCTCCTCCACCTGCAGCTGCTGGGTGACCTTGGGCCAGTCACACTTCTTTGAAGTCTCTCAGCCCCACTCACCTCACAGAGCATTTGTTGTGGGGGAGGAAGGGAAAGGAGAATGTTAGCCGCTTTGAGACTCCTTAGGGTAGTGATAAAGCGGGATATCAAATCCAAACTCCTCCTCCTCCTCCTCCTCTCCTTTTCATTTTTGAGATGATGTCCAGGTGGAGGAAGAACCAGATCTGCACACCTCCTCTCTGTCCATCTGAATCTTTTTTTTCCTGGGCTTTATAGAAAGAGAAGGGGAGAGAAGCAGTGCTAGGGCCTGTTTAGCATTTTGCTTTGGGAGAGATGAAGCACAGAGGTCAATCCATATGCTGCTGCATTTATTTTGCTGCCTGTTCTTGCTCTGAAATTGGTTGTGGTGTCAACTCCTCTCTTCTTTGGAGCGAAGGACAAGTCAGGGCAGCTGCACTTCATGCCAGGAGAGACTTGCAAGGCAAGCAACCAGTTAGGATGGTTGCTACCCATTTTATTTATTTATTTAGAGGGTGTTGGGAGCACCAGGGCTGTCCATCTCTTTATTTTGCCCATGGAAGGGCTTTAGGAGGGGGAAAAGAGGATAGGAGAAGGTATGCTTTCTGTGGGCTTTTTGAAAAAGAGGGGAGGGAGAAGAAGCACTGGAGCACATTCAGCTCTTGTTTCCTTTGCTGACCTTGTGGAGCAGGCAGTGGGCAACTGATCTGACCATGGGAGGGAAATGCAGGGCTGGAAGTGATGGAACAAGCACAGGGATCAGCCGTTGGTTGCTGTATTTGCTCTGCTCCATGCTGGCCATATCAAACAACTACCTGAGAAACTTTTTATAATGTGTGTGTTAGAATGGAGGGGGGTGGAGGAAAGAAGCCTAGGGACTGCTGTGTTTGCTTTGCTGCCTGCCAGCTGTGCAGAGCAAGTAGCAGCCAGCTACTTGAGGGACTTTAAAAAATGTAACAGTGGGGGAAGAAGCAACTGCGTGAGATTGACGTCTGCTGAACATTAGCGGGGGGGGGGGGGGGTTATGATAACCTTTTCTTGTTCCTGCTGCCTGCCCTGTAGCAGGAATTGTTCCAAAGTTGTGGTGGGCATTGCAGAGGCATCATTATCATCCTGATCTGTTCCCTGATGCTTGCCACCAGCAAGGTCTAGGGATTGCAGCGCAAAGGCACAAACACCACTGATACCATCAACGTTACTATTACAGTGGTACCTCGAGTTAAGAACTTAATTCGTTCTGGAGGTCTGTTCTTAACCTGAAACTGTTCTTAACCTGAAGCACCACTTTGGCTAATGGGGCCTCCCTCTGCCGCTGTGCCACCACTGCACGATTTCTGTTCTCATCCTAAAGCAAAGTTCTTAACCTGAGGTACTATTTCTGGGTAAGCAGAGTGTGTAACCTGAAGTGTCTGTAACCTGAAGCATCTGTAACCTGAGGTACCACTGTATTACTCATCATTATTAGTACAATTTCATATTGCTGTCCCTTTTCTTTTTCTGTTTTTATTGAAGGTGGCAGCTATTTTGTGCTAGGCCACTGTTTCTTTCACAGTCTGTGTACTAAGAAGGTGTGAGCTGAGGCCTGCAGTACAGTGTGCATGCTTCTGCGGTTTCTTTTCTTGTTCTTTTTTAATATCTTTCACTCCAAATAAAACTTTATTGACCTCTTCCAAGGTGCCTCGTGAGCAAAGCTTGGCTATAAACCTCTCTGCATTAAGTGCTGCCAAAGTCCCAGTTGTGAGGATTTCCTACCACTCTGTGCAAGTTTCTAAATGCCATGGGATGCGACACTAAGCAAGCAAGCATTTATGCACACATGAGGGAAACACAGAGGTGTGTTATAGCATTGTGTGCATTGCACACAAATTATAACCATATACTGCGCTAGGCAGGTCTAGATTTTCTTTTTTAAAAGCGCTGCCCCCCCATCATATTTTTTAAAAAGCCACTTGCACAGCAACCAAGTCTACTAAGAAGTAAGTCCTATAGAATTCAATGGGAAAGTGGGATTAGGAGTGAGAATCCGAGCAGCTTACAATATGCAAAGTTCTCCCAATCAATCTGTTTATATAGTTCTCAGACTTGCATTCATGGCAATTATTTTTATTTTTTGCTCTGAACCTTAACTAATCGAGGAAGCAGCGTTTGGTTGTTGAATGAGGAATGCCTTTCATTGTTTTTGTGTGTTGACTCTTCATTTTTTGTTTTATTGTGAGTCCGGGTGTCCAAAGATGGAAATGGACTGGATCTCTGATAGGCCCTAGTCCCAGTTTCTGTCCTCGTTCTCACAGCAAGCAATATTAGTCAAATAATCCACCATTCCTGGCTATCTGCTGTGTATTCTCTTTATGTCCCTTAATACCAGTGTAGATTTATGTTTTTATGTTTAAAAGCTTGGCGACTACCAATGAAGGAATAAGTAATATGGAACACAGTACAGTGGTACCTCAGTTTAAGAACTTAATTTGTTCTGGAGGTCCGTTCTTAACCTGAAACTGTTCTTAACCTGAGGTACCACTTTAGCTAATGGGGCCTCCCGCTGCCGCTGTGCCGCCAGAGCACGATTTCTGTTCTCATCCTGAAGCAAAGTTCTTAACCCGAGGTAATATTTCTGGGTTAGCGGAGTCTGTAACCTGAACCCAAGGGACCACTGTACTGTATGTCTTACTTTGTCCCTACAGTCACCTCAGGGGCAGCTTTTTAGGGGAAATGGAACTCTTGTTTATGTGGTGAACCTATAGTGGACATTTGTCCTCCGTGGGAAATTTCTAAGAAACAAAATGGCCAGGTCCCCCAAGAATAGTACCAAACTGCTAATGTCCTTTCCCCCTTACGCTCCTAAGTATTGTGCAATTTAACTTCCTATTATGTGTACTTAATTTATGCCCTGGAAAACGGCAACAACTTTTTTGAAAGCTTAGTGCGGAGCCCTGGCTGCTCTCCACCGAATACAACTTGGGCTGCTGTCACGAGCATATAGTGCCCAAGTGGCGGGAAAGGTCAGAGGCGTTGGGTGGCGCTGAAACCGCGCAGGTGTTGGCGGCAGGTGCCGGGAGGTGGCCAAAGCCGTCCCTGGAGACGCCGAGCAAGGTTCCCACGACCAGCACCAACGGCTGAAGGAGCGCGTTATAAGTCCTGGTAGCGAGAGACTCGGGCGCCACGTGACACTGCCCCCAGCCTCTGGCCAGCCGGCGCTTCCCGCGTCCCCAGTAGGGAGTGCTAGTAGCCGCACAGGTAGCGAGCGAGAAGCTGCAGCATTTTCCCGCCCGCTGCTTGTCCTCACCAGCGCCGCGCGCCCGCCAGCCTCAAGGCTCCTCTGCAGACGGCGCCGACGCCGAGCTGACCGGCTGGCCGGGATAAAGGCCGAAGGGGGCTGTGGGGGGAGGCGGGGAGAGGGAGAGGGAGCTATGGTTCCACTGCCAGCCGGGTGAAGAGCGTGGGGCTTGAGGGGAAAGGGCGCGCGCCTCACAGGAGCGGGAGCAGTTTCTCCTTCTTCTTCCTTCCCCTTTCTCTCTTCCCCCCCTGCGTGAAAAGAGCGGCCGAGATTCCAGCTGGTCGCCACAGCAAAGGTACGTGTTTTCCTTTTCTCCTTCTTCTGCCTGGCTAGCTCTGGCTGAGGGTCTTTTGGCACTGGCTGCGTTGGGGAGCGCAAGCGTCAGTGGGTGCTTTGGTGCGCCACACCGCTATAACCATCACAGCTCGTTGTTATTATTAGTATTATTAGTATTGGTATTAATATGGTGTTACTATTTTGGTCGGGTAGGGCTACTTTCAGTTAACTTTGGGTGGCTCTTGGGTGCTTGGGACGGCAGGTTGGCCGGAGAGTAAGTCTCGCTGAAGCCAGGGAGGGCTTACTTCGGAGTAAACAGGGCCAGGACTGCACTGCATAAAGGATGCTGCAGGAAGGACCTGCTGAAGTTTGCGCCGAGAGGGGAAAGCGAAAAGCGTGTGAGGTGTTGCGACTGGCTGGGAGACGGTTTGCCAGGCGATAGAGGTAGGCTTGTGTTTGCGCTGCCGCGGACCAGACTGCGCATCCGCGTCAGTCTTGTTGTCCTCATCGTCTGACAAATGGGACGTGCAACAGTTTTAGCGGAACCACCGAGGACAGGAGGAACTCGCTCGGAGTTGACATTTACAGCTGCAAGTTGTAATCACTGTAGAGTTTCCTAGGTTATGTTTCAGATCAGTCTATGTCAGTGAAGCTCCTTTTGTCCTTTGGAAAAAGAGAGGCAAAGATGCTTTCAGCTCCTTGGTAGTTTGGCCACCTTAAACGAGCTATTTGTCTTGTTCTCTCAAAAGTTTTCACGACAAGGACTGCAAACTAAAACAAAAAGCCTGGAAAAAAAATAAACAGAAGAGAAGCTTGTAATGAGCGCTGGTAAGGTTTTCCTTTGCAAATCTCACCAGAGCTGTAACCTACAACTCTCTTAGTGATCTGCCACCGGTGGCATTTTCGCACATCATGTTTATCATAGTTCCTGTAATGCAGTTGGAAGACCCAACATCTACCACATTTTCATCCTAGCCTTCCTCCAAGGAACTCCTGGTGGCCTAGGCAGGGGTTATCCCATTTTTATCATCACAACAAGCTACCAAGGTAGGTTGGTGTATGTGATGCCATACCCTAGTTTGATCATGGCTGTGCAGGGATTTGCATTCATGAGTTGCTGCTCCAAGTCCAAATTCTAAAAAGCTTTTGGTACAATGTACTGTTGATTTCAGATTGTCAATTTGGGTCAGAGTGACAGTGTTCTGGTGTGGGTGACACAGTTTGGAGAGAAACAAAGCCACAAGTGCTGGTTCCTATATCATGGTAAACCAAGGCTCATGGCTTGTTCCTCCTGGCTCCAGGGAGGGAGGAACAAAGGTAGGAGCAATTCAGCAGTGTGCACTAGCATGCTGCTCATTCGCAGCAGGTCATGGCTTATGGCTTACCACAATGTGTCAATGTGTATTTACATCAGTTGGAATTGGTTCCAGAAATAGGTTTTAAAATGGTGGGAAATGTTAGATTTTGTACAGCCAAAATCTGCTGGTTGATACTAATAAAAGTCTTGCCCAGCTGTGGGGTTTCCCCCCTTTCATTTTCTTATGTACTAACATGGACCCTTTGCACACACATACACACGCGCACACATGCGCGGCAGTTTTATTGATTTGAAACACATTCCTAACTTATCTATTCTTTTGCTTGAAATTACACAAGCAATGTGTTGTTGGCATTAACTTTGTAACAGTCATGTAAAGATGCAGTAGCTATTAAAAGATAGCATAATTAAGGGTTATGCAATGGGACTGTTTAGGACTTAAGTGTTTTCATTGGCACTTGTTTTGTTTCCTAGTGTAATAATGTTCCATTCATTTTCAAACCTTGTGGGATTCGCACGACACAGAACAGGGTGAAGAGTCATTTTATTGAGACCTTTGGTTGTTTGCTTAATAAATACAATTTTAAATTATTTTGAAATATTAGCTGTTCTAATATTTTGGAGAGCAGATGCAAACTGCTCCATGGCTTGTGTTTAGGTGTACGTAATGAAAGAGAGAGGGGGAACTCTTCATGTGGCTATCTGAAATTATTATTTATTATCTACATAGATGAGATCCAAGCAGCTTCCTAGAGTTTCTGCTCACCCAGTGGATTTTAAAAACCCATTTTCATAGGATAGCTGACCCCTATGCCACATCACAAACTGCTTTTGAAAGTCCTACTACAAAGCAAACCCATATAGATTTACTCAGAATTTGCACTGTGTCCAGAACAGCTTACTCACAGTGTGCATAAAATTATGAGAGGTGCTGCTTGAAAAAAAAAAAAAATCTTCAAAGACTGGCTCCATTTGTTTCACATTTTTTTGGATCCTGACTGCAGCGCCTACAAGTACAATTAAGACTAGACAAGATTTCTTCCTGTAGCAAATCTATATAGCAGAGAGTTAATTTGTAAACATTTGAGAGAAAATATTTAATAAAAGTAGGTTAAAAAGTAGGAAGCATTAACAAATAACAATAGGGTTGCCATAATTGAAGAGCAAAAAAGAGAATGCCATAATGACTCTAATTTTAAATACCCCAAATATATGCAGGCTATAGAAGCTGTGATATATTGCTGGGGGGGGGGGGGCAGGAGAAGAGAAGAGGAAAGCAAGTCTTCAGCCACTAGTTATGTCTATGTCTCATCTAGAAAGTATAGTCAGAGGCTGCCCAGACAGAAATTTTACCCCTGAAAAAGAGGACCTGTCCTGGAAAAAGAGGACACATGACAACCCTAAACAATAACAAATACCAGCAAATAGTGAATTCCAGATATTTGAAAGTTATGAGGGGTAGAAGTCCTGCATGGCATGGGGAAGAATGTGTGAGAGAGGCACAGGTGCATGCATTCTACCCCTAATTTGCCCTGTGCCGTGCTGAAAAGGAAGTATTTAAATAACCACGTTGGAAATATCTGCATGGTTCTAAGAATGTTCAGCTGAACACAGTTATAAGGCCCCTTCAGACATTTATGGGGAATGCTTGCACATGAGACATGGTGGCTTTCATCACACATTCACTTTGAATGCCTTGAGACCACAGCAAATAGGGCAAGAACTGACCTTGCATCAAACTAAGAGACATTGACCATAGTACCACATAACTAGTTCTGCACAGCTAAGGAAGCTTTGGGCTATGTCCCCTGCCCCCTGACAACATAATCCTGTGTCACATGGTGAACTACGTTCGAAAATGAGGGGAGTTTGAAAAGTAGGGCCTTCTCGGTAGTAGCGCCCGCCCTGTGGAATGCCCTCCCATCAGATGTCAAGGAAATAAGCAGCTATCTTATTTTTAAAAGACATCTGAAGGAAGCTCTGTTTAGGGAAGTTTTTAATATTTAATGCTGTATGGTTTTTAACACTCGATTGGGAGCTGCCCAGAGTGGCTGGGGAAACTCAGCCAGATGGGCGGGGTATAAATAAATAAATAAATAAATAAATAAATAAATAAATAATAGTTGCACACAGTTTTCTATGGCATGGAGGTCTGCTATTCAAAGAAAAAAGTTTTTGAAAAACCCTATTCTCCATGCTAAGCCATTGGATTCTTGCCTTGAATTAAGAGAATGAGGTTTAGTGTAGAGATCAATCAAATAAAAATAAAAATTGTGTTCTGCAGGAATTTTTATACAGAACTTTCAATTTTTGATTTAAGTTTATTTTGTATAAGCTTCACAAGATGATGATATCCTTCAACGATAACAAATGCAGCACCGAGCAGTATGACAGCGTGAAACAGGGCTTGCCCCAACTCTTTTTGGCAAATTCTTCTCCCCAGTGCTCTCATACACCTTCAGCTCAACTGAAAATGGTGTCGCCTTACATTCGAGGAGCGACATGGGTCTGTTCGACCTGGTATGGTCTCTGCACCAAGACAAAAGTGCAGTGGATCCTTATCCAAGAGATGTTGTTTCCAGATAATGCAGCCTTGACAGCACACTCTGTGGAAGCTCTGCAGAGACTCATCATTTGTCCAAGCCTGCAAGGAGTTTGGCCTTTCCGACAGCCTGATGAAGACCAACTTCCTGGGTCAGGATGTTGCCAGCACTCCAAGCATCAGCAGTGATGACTACATGCTTGAGGTGGTAGACGATTTTGTCTACCTGGGTTCCACCATAACCAGCAACCTCCTCATTGATGCTGAGCTGAACACATGTATTTATTGGCAAGGCAGCTACAGCAATGGCTCGCCTCTCCAAAAGGGTATGGGGAAATGTCCAATACCAAGCTGGAGATCTACCAGGCTTGTGTATTGTGTATCCTTTACAGAAGTGAGTCATGGGCAACTTACAACCACCAGGAACAATGCCCCAATGCCTTCCACATGCACTGCGTCAGGAGGATTTTGGGCATCACATTGCAGGACAGAATCTCAAACAAAGATGTTCTCTCTGAAGCCCATATTCTTAGCATGCTCACATTCTTGTCTCAGGGACAGCTACGCTGGCTTGGTCATGTCCACCAAATAAAAGATGGTAGGATCAGGTTCCCCAAGGATGTGCTCTACAGGGAACAGGCTTCAGGCACCAGGCCCTTTGAAAGACTAACTCTGTGTTAAAAAGATGTCTGCAAATGTGACATGAAGGCTGGCAATATCAGTCTTGTGTGGGAAATCCTTTGCAGATGATTGCAGTGCCTGGAGACGGACAGTCAAGTCGCACATCTGTAGCAGTGACCAGAGAAGGAATGACTATTGGGAGGAGTGCAGAGAGAAGAAACACCCTGGTGCATCTGCAGCAGCACAACTGGATGTCTTCATCTGCCCCAGTTGCAGTAAAACATGCCTCTCCCATATCAGTCTCTACAGCTACATCAGGCGCTGTAACTCCCCAGTAGTTTGACTTCACCCCTAAAGGCGCACTCTTCCATTGTCTTCTGAGACAGATGGATGCCAACCCAAGCCGTAAAGTAATGTCCACAATTGCAAATAACAATTATGATTTAAAATTCTATGTAAAACAATTTTACTTTCAGTATAATATTGGCATCATGTTAAAAATTATCACTAAGGTCCACTATGAAGACAATTATGTATGTCAAGAAAACTTTGATTACCTTTTGTCTGCAATCAATTGCTTCTCAGTCTTTTGACTAAGATCAAGTGTAGTGTAGTGTGTTGTGTTTAATGTAAATGCAACTTAATGGTGGTGGTAGACTGACATAGTGAAGTTGTGGTTTTTTTGTACTTTGTGTATTCTCTGCTTAGTGCCAGAAGATACTTCTTAAGGAAGCAAATGACCTGAAAGTGAGGAGCTTTTTCATAGTTGTCAGACCAATTCTAGAAGCTTGCCAAAATGGAACGTTTATATGCTCCATCAACTTCTTCTCTGTAGACAGTTGGAAAACTGAAATGTCTATACAGAAAATAAATATTCAGCCAGCAGTACCTTCTTAATCTGTAGAGTTTTATAAATGTTTTGTTTTGCAGGGTGGGGGTGGGGGAGTGACCTTGTCCTTTCTGTATTGTCTTTTTGTGTCTACAAAACCTACTCAGTTAAAAATATTTATGTCTAAATGTGATATGCAGCCTGTTCCTCTGTGAGTCACTGTCTTTGTTTGAAGGCATTATGATATGTGATGATCTATTAAATATATATGAAGTGCTTCTACTAGTGCAAAGATTTCTGCTCGCACAATGGAACTTCCCCTCTTTCTCCCTATGTACCTCCTGTCCCCGCATGCTCTCAAAATCTGCTCTGGAGAGTTGAGGGAAACCCTAGAACAAATTGGGGTTGCAGGAAGAGGAGAAGGAGGGGAAGTTCTATTGCACAACCTTGTGTTGTCAGAACTACTTCATTGGGTATGGGCCATAGTATCAAAATAACCCGTGGTGAGATTTAATATGCTGATTATTTATACATGTATTCATGATGGCTTCACTGAAATAATTGATTCAAATCAGGATTTGAATCACTAGGAATGAAAAAAATAAGTTTGAATAAGTTATTTGAAGAATCAAATCTCTCTTTTTGTAATCTGTGTTATTTCCTGACAAGCTTGCATAGTAATTTTTTGCCATAAAGAATTAAACATATTGCAGCACAAGCCTGGATTTGCCACCAAGCAACAAACTTGGTTTAAGACTGATTTTTGTTTGTTTGGGAGAAATAAATCACAACCCTGGTTTTGGTAATCCTGGGTTCATTAATCTATTTGCTTCTCAAAGAGGGATGAGCAAAGCAGAAGTGATCAGGATACATGCACCAGAACACAACTCACAGTTTGGTTTCTTAAGCTAAGGTTTTTGTCTTACTGTTACATGCAAACATGACCATGTAGAATCCAAATCATTCCACACTTGTTGCACCCAAAAAGCTATGAGCATGAACTGTGGATTGGAAAATACCTCAAAACTAGGATTGCAAATCAGGATCAAACAATGATTTCTTCTACTAGTTTGGAGGAGTTATACAAACCACAGTTTTCTGGTTTGTCACCCAGTGGTAAACCACATTTTACACAAAAGTGGAAATAATGGATTAAAACATAGCATGCAGGTGGAAGAGGAAGTGCTGAAGTTTTCTCTTAGCCTGCCAACCCTGAGCATAGAGCCTGTTGATGCCAAGCCATGTTTGGATGTTAAATGTGAACCAACCCTCCAAATTACCTTAGCATGGGGTGCTTCCAGTCTGTTGCTAATTTGTGGATGGGATTAAAGTGCATATCAGTAAGTTCAAGTTGTACATTTAAAGTGGATATGATGCTCTTGCACAATGAAGCCACTTCAGAGAGGGGGGAAAATACAAGTCTTTTTTTGTCACAAGTGATGGGGAAATGCACTGTAAAATGTGGAATAACAATTGTTTGACCCACAAGCAAATAAGAACGAATGATCAATAGAGAGTGGACATCATGTAATCTTTAACCAACTTTGTGGAAACCAGTTGGGATGAATGCACACCTCATCTGGAAGCAACCATGGAAGTTTCATGGATTACTTATGTAACATGAAAATAGTTGTTTCTTGGTAAGTGTGTGGCAACTCTGTAATCATGTATGTGTGACAAACCTGTGAATCGATCACTCCAATTCCAGGGATGTGGCTCCCTTGTTTCACAGCTTACAGAATTTCTCTATCTACCTTAGTCTATTCAAGGTTGGCCTGCTATTGGTGTTGGGTAATACTTATTGATAGACGTGTAAGGCTGCTATGCTGAAAACTAGGGAGTAATTCCTGCTGAAAACAATGGGATATACTTCTGAGTAAACACGTATAGCATTTTGCGGTGTGTTACTCCTTCACTTTTATTGGTGCAACCCCGAGGTATCTTGAATGTATATTTGCTTTGTTTGTATTATTATTATTTTAACTTGTATGCTACTTTTCCTCCTAAACGTGGCACAACAGCAAAAATACATACCACTACAAGCTTACAATAAATACTAATACCCTGCAGCAGATGATTTTTAACAAGCCCCACTCTCGCTCTCATATTCTTGTGCAGTTCTTAAAGCAACAGAATGGGGAACTCGGTGTTCTGCTGAGCATGTAGAGAATAATTGGGGAAATTACATAGCTTTCTAAAGTTAAGGGTGCAGTCATCCATACTTGTCTTGAGTGAGTCCCATTTAATATTGTGGGATTTGTTTCCAGGGGGGAAAGGATCAAGCTACAAGCAGAAGTCTTGCTTTGCTTTTAAGGCCTTTACTTCTTTCAGAACACTTTTTGTAATATACAGCCACATTTCAAATTAAGAAAAAGCTAATTATATGGAGGACCCAATTTTTAGGAGTGTGGAGTGACTTCTAGCTCTCAAAGAAATTAATAGGAGATGCATGTAGTTAGTTATGAAAATCAGAACACATAGCCATATGCACTATATCCATATGCATTATTAGTAGGATGTTATGCTTTGGAGGCATTTATTTAATATTCAAAAACAGCTGTTTATTTTTAAAGATAGTTTGGGTGTGCACAGTAGTCTGTTCCCATTTCATGTTAACTAACAGCTGTTGATGTTTTTATTTCACAAGCTTTTTGTCCTGTTAATAGATAAATTGAAGAAGACCCAGCCAGATGTGTAGGGGTATAAATAAATAAATAATAAAACAAAGTTTATGTTTTCACTTGCCATTTAGTGCCAGAACTATTGGATGTGTTCCCACTCTTGTATGGTTTACATTTGATCATTGGTGACTAATTTGATATTTAAACTATTGCTGAAAGACCCACTTATATTTTAGTGCTGTTTCATCTATGGCTGTTCTGAAATAGAGTATAACTTCTTCACTCACCCATTGATTTCAGTGGGTCTGCTCTGAGTATGACCTAGTTGGATGCCACCCCATTTCTTCAAATTCAGCATAGGAATGGACTGGATTTTAAAACATAATTAATCAAAAGTTTCCAGTTCCTGTTGATGTTAAAGAAATGCTACATACATGCTGATATGTCATTAATGGTGGTTGGGTTTTTTTGTTTTGTTTTTTTAAAGTTTGTTGGGAAATATCAGTCAGAATATTGATAATGAAAAACAAATTCACATACAGCATCTATAGTTCATGTCAGATCCACTGTGAAGGGGTATCATCTTCTCTGTGATGGTATCTCATCTGTGGAATGCCTTCCCTTCAGAGGTACAGTTGCTTCCATTTCCATCTCTCTATTCATTCGCAGCAAACTATGGCAAGTTCTTAGAAAAATGGGAGGGTCTGATCACCTCATCTGTCTCCTGAGAAATTTCTATGTGGAACAAGAAGCTACAGTTAGAACTGGATATGGAACAACAGATTGGTTCAAAATTGGGAAAAGAGTAAGACAAGGCTATATATTGTCTCCTTGCTTATTTAACTTATATGCAGAATTCTTCATGCGAAAGGCTGGACTGGATGAAACCAAACCGGAATTAAGATTGCTGGAAGAAACATCAAGAACCTCAGATATACAGATGACACAACTTTGATGGCAGAAAGTGAGGAGGAGGAATTAAAGAACCTCTTAATGAGGGTGAAAGAGGAGAGAGCAAAATATGGTTTGAAACTCAAGATCAAAAAAACTAAGATCATGGCCACTGGTCCCATCACCTCCTGGCAAATAGAAGGGGAAGAAATGGAGGCAGTGGGAGATTTTACTTTCTTGGGCTCCTTGATCACTGCAGATGGTGACAGCAGTCACGAAATTAAAAGATGCCTGCTTCTTGGGAGAATAGCAATTACAATCCTAGACAGCATCTTATAAAGCAGAGACATCACCTTACCAACAAAGGTCCGTCTGGTTAAACTATGGTTTTCCTAGGAGTGATGTATGGAAGTGAGAGCTGGACCATAAAGAAGGCGGATCACCAAAGTACTGATGCTTTTGAATTATGGTGCTGAAGGAGACTCTTGAGAGTCTCATGGACTACAAGAAGATCAAACCTATCCATTCTTAAGGAAACTGGAAGGACAGATCCTGAAGCTGAGGCTCCAATACTTTGGCCACCTCATGAGATGAGAAGACTCCCTGGAAAAGATCCTGATGTTGGGAAAGATTGAGGGCACAAAGAGAAGGGGACGACAGAGGATGAGATGCTTGGACAGTGTTTTTGAAGCTACGAACATGAGTTTGACCAAACTGCGTGCTCTGGTTCATGGGGTCACAAAGAGTCGGACACGACTAAACAACAACAAATTCATTCATTCAAAACTGATGTATGGTTATTGGATTATAGCTTCAGGCTGGAAATATAAAGTCTCTTTTGCTGTTGAAAAAAATGTTTTTTAAACATGTAATTTAGTCTATACCTTGTTTCAAAAGTTCTATTGCTTTTTAACTGTATTTTAATGACAATGGTTTTATGGGTATTTGGGGTTTTTTAGCTGTTTTGTGGACTTCAGCTGTGCTTTAGCTACAATTCTATCATGTACACTCCTGTATTAAATTTCATGGTTTATGTTTAATTTTTATGAATATGGTATGTCAAACATCCTGAGGTTGCTAAAATTTAACACTGGCTTGATTTAAAAACAAATGCATAATCTTACCACATTTCAGATGAAGAGTGGCTGCCTTGAAATTCGGTTTCAGCTATAGTTGTGTGCCATTGTTGTGACTGAGGGACCTTTCAGTGGATAGCAGAAGGCTCTGATGAGCTTGAGGCAGCTGTCCCGACTCTGACTCTCCTCCTCAGATCTCAAACTGTCAACATGACTGGAGGTATTAAAGGCTGTATTAACGAAGTCAGCACAGTATTCCAATGGGTCTACAGGTTACAAGCTAGTAAAGCACAGCAGAGCATGACAGTGCATGAGTAGACTTAGCTAAGAGGTTGATGCAACATTTGACATGCCCCCTTTTGAAGAGCAGGACAGGCAGAGCTATTTGTGCAGCGGATGTCCCAAGCCTCAGGTCTGGATAAATAAATGGGTAGTCCTCCATCAAGGCTGGGCTTGTATGGTTTGTTTGTGGTGTCACCTCCATGTCCTTGGAGATGGAAGTGACGCTGATGGAGCTAACTTGCTGTCAGACTTATCACCAGGTGCCTCCCCAGAAGGTGTTTCACTGACATGGAAAGGTGCCAGTTGGCTTAGTGGCCTGTGACATTGCACTTGGGGTGTCCTGTGTTGCGGGGTGCAGGCTGTTCTCTTGCTACCTTGCTAGGCCTCTTCCTTGGTTCTAGATCACCTTCCAAGCTGTTGGGACCCTCTCCTAGGCCAGAGTCCTTCTAGGGTCCCATATTTCCATCCCCCAACCTGCTAGGACCGTTCCGAGGTCAGACTTCTCTGAGCATCTCCCACTCCTTCTTGTCATCCCAACTGCCCTCTTTAAGGCATCGCTATGGAACTCATGACAGCAACTTTCTCAAGTAGACCATTGCCACCATCCTGTGATTCAGAGGGTGGGTCCTCTGCAGTACTCCTGCCTCCCCAGCCTCACAGAACTCAAAAGCTACAAAATAAGGCAAGGGCTGTTTGGCTGACCAGCCAGCTGCTCCTGAAGCAGAGCTTACAGCACTTCCGGTCTGGTTAGGCTACATAACACTTTAGTTAACACTTACTCCCTGCAGTTGTAGCATCTCCTGTGGCTGGTTTAGCAGGGCCATTTAGAGCTGTCCAAGGTCCTGTCTTCTTGACTGTCTTCCCTTGTGAGTCTTCAAGCTCACATGTTGCTGGGCACATGCATTTTCTAATGCATTTGTGCTAGCTCAAAATGTATCTAAGTTTTGCAATTTTGATTCTGTCAAAACTTCAGGGATATTGCAGAGGACCTATCTTTTCTGATTTGTTCAGGGGGGGGGGATGCTGCATATCCCTAAAATTATGTTTCAAATTTCCTGTTTTGATCAGTCATTTAGCTAAATGCAAATTGTTCAGCACATGAACAATTGGAGAGAACGTAACAATTTTTACAGCCAGTGTCACAATATCCATGGTAACACTGCCAACAAACAACAGTTATGGTGCAGCATGGCAACAACAGCTTTATGACTACAGCCTGTAGACAAAGTAGATTGGGGCTGAAAGAGTACAGGAAAGTGTGGATACATGGAGACAAAGTTGTTACACTGATGAAACTTTGGAAATTGAATTGTGGGGAAAAAACATCATAGCTATTACTTCATGCACAAGTGAAATAAAAACACAACTGAGAATGTGCCCAACTGTCCCTCTGGCTCGGGAATTGATGGGGAATGTTGGTATTAGTGGATGAACTGTTTCTTTCCAGCAACTTGTTCACCATTGGTGAGCTTTCTCATTACAGAACGTTTGACAAGCAGGAAGTCTGTATGAGGGCTATTAAGAGAACATCTCATCCTCTGAATTTTAGAAATAATATGCATGGCTATTATTTTCACTGTTCTTGCACCCTTCTTCTCTGGGTCCTCTATTTTTTATTGTAGCATTGAACGAGAAGAAGGGGGGCATCTGCTTTATTTATTCTTTCAAGACAGATGCTTGCAATAGGTTTGCTTTAGATTGGGCAGTGTGCAGCGTTTGACTGCTTTCTTTGTACCCCTGCTGAGAATTGCAACATTTTTTGAACTGAGCACATACAATTTTGCAGTCAACCTGGCTAATTAGAAGTGTGCACTATGTAATTCAGATTACCCAAGTAGAGATTGCACATAATGCAGTGTGTATTACTGCACTGAAGCTTTTGCAGACTTTACCTATTATTTCAAATTGCTTGGCTAAATCCATAAAATAGTTTGAGAGATTCAGTTCCTTCAAAGTAGTAAATAACACTAAAACTGGTTTGGTAAGCAAATAACATTCCTCCAATTCAGAAAAATAACATAGCACACATCTCTTGGGCCTGTGCCTTGGCTTCCTGTTTGGTCTCTTGGTGCTAATGTCTTCAATATGTCACTGGCAGCCATGACTGATGGGACATTTGTGACTTGCCATGTCCAAGTGAAACTCTAGGGAATGGAAAAGAACAATTTTTCTTATTTTTATCTTATTTTATAAGCAATAAAATGTGTTTTCACCGTGGGCAGCCCTTTTTATTTCATTTTTAGCCTAGTTGTTGTGAATATGAATAATGAATTTCAGTTTAATTTCCTGATTTAAAGTGATGGACTTCATGACACTGAGGCTGCATCACATTAAATTTGAATTCCTTCCTAAATAATGTTACAGACCTCATAAGTTCACCCCATGTAAGCAGCTCCCGTTTAAGACTGATCTTGCATTCGTTGTTGGAATGCTGTTGAAAGTGGCATTCAAGTAGTGAATGCTATACATACCACATTTAAAATTAGAAGTTCTTGCCTTGTGGATAGGAGCCCACACATTGTGAGCATCCCCACTGCCATCTGCAGCTTCCAGGGTTGGGAAATGGTTGCTGGTGGTATCGGCATGCATGCAAAATAATAGCTGCCTTCCACAGGGCAATCCTTTAACATTGCAATGGGATGGGACTATGTGTGTGTCCATATATCCTTTGTGAATCAAAGTCTGCAGCTGACACCTGCAATCTGCCTTTCCTATCCTCCCTCTGTCAGTGACATAATGCTAATTCAGTTTTAAATGTTTGAAAGCATCTTCCTCTTTCTGTGAGACCAAATGTGGCATGCACCAAAGCACCCAGTACTTAGCTAAAACTCCCAACTTTGATCTGCATCAGGGACAGTGGGAAATCTTCCCTGGCCAAAGTCCACCCCATCTAGATGTGATTGCTTCTGCAGGAAATTTCAAAGTCAGCTTCCACATTGACCAGAGAGTTTCCAGTATGAGGTAGGTTTTTGTGTGTGCCAGACACAGCCAGCTTGTCTTCAATTTGAAAATGCCTTGAGCAACAAATGAACTTTGGGAATCAAATAAGTTTAAAGGACCCTGTCTAGATTAATACATTGTCTGACAATGAAGTAAAGAGCTTAAGATACAGTGGATGAGATTCAGAGATGCTTTTCTGCAAATAGACCTTTTCCACAAGTAGAAGAGCATTTCCCGACCTCACACATGTGAAAAATAAACTAAGGGAGGAACTCAATGTAGCACTATGGCAATTGTCCCATTGGTGCAAGCATTTTTGCTTGCCAGATAGAACGATTCCCTACTCTTCCACCCTTGTGCTATTCTGGGGGTTCTCTTGACCTCCCCAGAGCCAATGCTGGGGGCATGCGGGACTTGCTAGTTGAATCTGGCCCTGAAAGTCCGTAGTGTGTGAGGTCTTCCACTGTCTCTTGTGCAACAGTTTACAGAACAATAGCATTGCCAGTATTTCTTCTTCTGGAATACATCTGGATCCAACTCTCTCTCTCTCTTTGTTTGTGTGTGTTTGTGATGCCAATTTTAGAAGTTCCTTCCTTCCCTTATTTTCAGTGTTGTCAAACCCTTGATTTCCCTAAATAAATTCAACATTACTATTTAGTTGTAACCATGTGGCATGGATATTTCATGCTCAGTACACCTATGCTGGTGTTCTAGCTATATACTGCTTGAACTTTTGGCTCTCATATAGGTATATCCAGGCATATTTAGTGCCATGTTTCTTGTGGAAGCCCAGAAAAGAACTGGGGAGTTAAGCAGGATGTTAAGGAATCACTCTGCACCCCCAGTTTGCCACAGTGGTATGCTGCCTCAACACTCACTTTCTATGTCTTTATGGGAGCAGATATTGAGAGAGAAGGGAATGTACATGCAAATCTGCACAGTAATTTGTGGCATGAGCATTGGAAATATTTCCGTGTTGACTGAAAACAGTGTTGTGGTTCACCCAGGCTTTTATGGGGATTGATTTGTATGATCTGAGAGCTTATTCTTTTTTGGACTGCTAAGGGATTAAAGCTCCCTACCCTACCATTGTCCAGATCTGACTAAGCACCAGTTCACTTGCTGTTTACTAAATAGAACCCACCCAACCCCCGGACAAATTTTTAACAAATAGCCACATCTAGATTTGCAGAATCCATTTGGGTTACTTGAATTAATTGTTTGCTATGGATCTGAGGTAGCTAAATTTTTCATTTCCTCAGAAGGAGTATCTTCTAAGGTTATTGTAAGATGCATCATAATTATGGTTTGCTAATAGTGAAAGAGAATATGAAGCAAGGATCCCTGGACGGCACTTTGAGGTCCCAACAATCAGCTGATTATCATGGCATCAAAGCACTCTTTGCAAGAAGCTTCTAAAAAGCCCTTCATGGTGTTCTGAAGCTCAGATGAGCAAGACTTTAAAGCTCTGTGCAAGGCTCTTTGGAAGCCCTTTGTAAAGAGCCCTGCACTGTGCTTTGATGCACCAGGTGCACCAACCTGGCCACCTTTTTACCTGCCTACACCTGATGTCATGTATGAGGTCGAGTGATTGATAGGTGGATGTAGCTTAGCCAAAATGGCCTAATGTGCAAAATGTGGAGGCCTTGTGGGCATAGTTAGACCCACTAGGTCAGAGGTTCCCTGCCCCTGATGTATGGGAAGGACAATTTATAAACTCTTGAAGCTGACTTTAACTGGTTGCAGCTGCTGTTGTGCTAATAACTCAAACAGTAGTTTTCCTATAAAGGTACATCACATTCTGGCTTTGGCTTTTAAGCAGACAAAGCTATTTCGGTTTAGTAAATGTTGATAATATATACTACAGGCTGCAGAAGAAATGGATACTGTTTACTTTTACAGAAGAGGTTGAGATATACAGTGGTACCTCTGGTTACATACTTAATTTGTTCCGGCAGTCCATTCTTAATCTGAAACTGTTCTTATCCTGAGGTGCGCTTTTGCTAACGGCACCTCCCACTGCACGCGTGGCTGCTGCTCACACCCTGGGGCAAAGTTCACAACCAGGAGCAACTACTTCCAGGTTAGCGGAGCTCATAACCCAAAGCGTGCGTAACCAGAAGCGTTTGTTACTGTAGGACTGGGAAAGAGCACCTTCAAATCCTGGTCTGACTGAGTAGAAGGCAGCTTCCTATGTTCCTTATTCTGGTGAAAAGACAATTCTACCCATATTCTGTTTTATTTTCTTTCTGTTTCACATGCTATTAAATAACTGGAGCGTTATATAAAATGTAGACTCCTAACGTGTGTGGGGGGGGATTCTTGCACAATGTATGGCGTTTTTCATTTACTTAAATGGAAAGAGCAGATCTGTGCTTCATAAAAGAATGTGCAGATAGCTCTGCTCTCTCTCAACTGAAATGAATGGTGGGTGTCTAGTCAGTGCTTTGTGTGCGTTGGGGCTCTCAAGGCCATAGAAAAATGAATGGACAGGCTAAATATATGTGAGTTCTGTTGACTTTTTCTAAGATGCATTGCTTGTGTTTTTCTGCTATATCATTGGCAGCATGTTATAGCCACAATGGCTTCTATATTGGTGTTATTCTCAAATGCACAATAGCAGTTATAACCACTCCTTTTAAATTGCTGTAATGCTTGACCATGTAAACTTCCTTGTTGGGAGAAGAACTAAACTTGTTACAGTTCAAATACAGAACTGTTGTTACCATAGCTGAAAGCATCAACTCCTCTGACAAAATGCCTTTGAATTCTAGGTTTCTTTATTTTTCCACAAATGTACAGGATCTCTAAGAACTGCAATTTTAGTATCACAGAAATCCTAATTAGGCAGTGGGGGTGGGAGAAGAGATAAGTGGCAAGTCAATCCATCACTTCCAAAGTGCTGCTGGTTCACTTTGGGAGGGAGGTGTATTTTATTTTTATTTTTTTAAAAACCCCACATTTCATTGCTTTCAGTGGGAGGGGGAATTCCTATAAGTATAGGAGCTCAGAACTAGCAAGCAATGGACTTTGGATCCAGCAGATCCAAGGCTGTCCTTCTCAGTCAGCCTTAAGTAGGAGTTGGTTTGCTGTGTTGTAAATATTCTTTATTCTTCTATAAATGCCAGTGTGACATTATTTCCCCCTGATTGTTTTTGCCCTCAGATCTGCTGTTTAGACCAAGATGAACTGGTATAATATTTTGACTGGATTTCTACAGCTGAGTAAGTTGTCGGCTACTCTTTCTAAACAACAGCATAAGAAAATAATCTTAGAAGATGCTAGTCGTCTATTTGGTGCACTTCTTTCTTGGCCAGTGTCCCTGAATTTCTCTGTATCTTTGAGGGATTTGATGCTGGAATTAGTAACAGATTGGCAGACGAATATAGCTCAAATCATATCAGAAGAAACATTTTTGTGATGAAATTGTTCTAGATAATGTAATAGTATAGCAAGCCAAGCATACAGTTGCAATCAAAATTATTCAAAAAAACCCCACCCGGTTGCAAATTGGGTTTGTTACCAAAATTTAAAGGCTTTCAGCTGTTTGCAATGAGCAAATCAAACAAAAGCAATTGAAATAGCTCAACGCAACAGATGCTTCAAGTGGTTTCCCCAATTAGCAACTTAACACTGTAAATTTTGATAATAACCCTATTTGCAATGGGTTGTTTTATAATTTGACCACATACACAGGTGCATGTTCAAAAGATAGGGAACACTATATATTATCTCAACATTAGCGACATGATTCTGTTCTGTTGATTTCTTACAAAATATACATAATATATGGTCAGAATTGCCATCTTAAAGTTAATAGCCAGTAGGCTTTTATATATCGCCTTCACGTGTCGAACCAATGTGTGGGGCTGTGCTGGATAACACCACCAACAATGTTGCATGTGCTCACTTAGCAGTTGTTGCTGTCATCCATACATGTTTCTGCAGCAGGGAGCCTTTGTGTGTTCAGCTGTGTGGATGAAGGTTTCCACGTGATCTGGAATCCTGTGAAACACGTGGTAATGATTTGGTTGTTTAATTAAAAGCATTTCTAAACTGTTCAATATTTAAAGATATCTGCGTGGTGGACAGAATTACAACATGAAAACAACAAAACAGTATCATAAAAACAGTGATACAACATAGAGAGCAGGAATTCAGTGACTGGGGGTTCCAGTCTTATGGGGCAAGGCCTAGGCATAAAAGATATGAAGATGAATGATGCTTTGTTTACTGTAAGAGGAAAGGACATTTAACTGTGCAGGGGGTTCCAGGTCACATGGAAGGCCCCCTCCCTGCACATATTTGTGCTGTCCCCTTGAGCTCCAGGGGGAAGGGCTGCACATTGCCTGTAATGTTGTGGGTGGGGCTAATAGTTGTCACTCCTCATACACTGATCTACTGCACGAGGCCTTTATATGTACAGAGACATACTTTTGCAAAGTAAGTACAAGTGGTTTTAGGCAGTGGGGGTGACCAGTATCAAGACAAAAAACACCAGTTGCAAAATTTAAAAACTCGACAATATAAAACAATGTAAATAATAATAATAATAATAATAATTAATTTGTACTCTTGAATTTTGTAACTAAATTTTACTAAATATAAATATGCTGTTCTATAATACATTCGTTTATAATATATACCCTTCCTTGAGGAAAGATGAAGGCAATTTTGGAGTGCTTCTCAGGGGATGGAACTGTGGCTGAACTGCTTCAGATCAGTGTACATAAGTTATTTTATATCCATGTGAATCTAGTTCTTGATGTTTTGTTCATGAGTAATGACAGAATAAAATAATGGGGGTGGTGGGGAACCCAGAATTAAGCTGGTGGCCAAAAAATTATTTAAGTATCAGTGAATGTATTTCTGTGATTTTATGCGTGTCTTTGGAAGTGTGCGTTCAGTAATTTTGCCCAGAATTTGTTTTATCTTGTGCTAATAAATGTTCTAGCTCTCAGTTATATGAGGTATTCAGACTAATCCTTTTCCCCCCCTGTACCCTCAGATTTTCTTCGAATGGTAATTTCCTATTGCATGGTATATCAGATTCCTCCACAGAGCTTTCAGCTACCATGTGTGCCATCAGAGAAGACTTCTAACATTTCTTTGCCCGCTGGAATTGCAGAGAATGGTCCTAGCATAAATGAGGAACATGGTACAATTAAAGCCAATGCCACATCACTGGTGACTGAAGATCATTTCCTATGTTGCCAGTGGAGTGATACACATATTAACTGTTTTGTATATACTTCAGAAATGGAAATCAAGGCATTTACGTACTCGGAAAGCGGTGCATTTACATCTCAACAAATAGGTATGCTTGGTATGCAATCATTATTATTATTGTAGAAAATCATTGTTATTATTGTTGTTGTTTTGTATACAGCCCTTCTTCCATATATATTCCATGGCGGTTCAAAGCATAAAAATACAAGATAAAAACCACAAAATACATAATAAAAGCAAACAAACTAATAACCTCCACCCCTTCCCACAAACACATTTAAAAGGGTATAGGACAGGGGTAGGCAACCTAAGGCCCGTGGGCTGGATGCGGTCCAATCACCTTCTCAATACGGCTCGTGGACGGTCCGGGAATCAGCGTGTTTTTACATGAGTAGAATGTGTCTATTTAAAATGCATCTCTGGGTTATTTGTGGGGCATAGGAATTTGTTCATCTCCCCCCACCCCCCCAAATATAGTCTGGCACACCGCATGGTCTGAGGGACGGTAGACCGGCCCATGGCTGAAAAAGGTTGCTGACCCCTGGTATAGGATGTTAATCAACCAAAGGCCTGGTTGAAGAGTAACGTTTTTGCCTGGCACCTGAAGGTGTGTAATTGAAGGTACCAACCCCCCCCCCCAAGAGAACATTCCACAAACAGGGAGCCACTGCACAAAATGTAAGAGGATGTTTTGAATTTATTGGTATTGGTACCAGTAAAAGAATTAAGATCACCCCATAATTTAAGAACACTTGATTATTTATTTGGGATTGGAAACTTTCTTAGAAATGTGTTCTCTCCAGTACATGGTATTTCAGTGGTTTTGGCTTGCAATGAAGTTCTGAAAAATATGTAAATTTTCCATTTAGATTCAATATGGAATCTACAGTTTTGGTCTAAAGAAAGCACAGAGGAGTTATTTTGTCTTGTGGAATTATCTACTAAGTCACCATACCTGGATGAAGACCTTTCAGTGAATCTGTTGTACACATTGTAAGTATAATCTATGTCAAATGTCAAATTTATGTAGTTTACAATTTACAGGAATTTTTATTTTTTAAATTCTTCTTTACTTTTTCTAACACTAGCGGTGGTAATGGGTTTGGGTGAAGAGTATAGGAAATTATCAGATGCCTCTATATACCAAACTTTAAAAGCGAATTGTTAGCATTGGAATTTTCCCCTGCCCTGCTCTATCTTTGTCCTTTTATGAAACTGCTACTAACATGAGTTTGACCAAACTGCGGGAGGCAGTGGAAGACAGGAGTGCCTGGCATGCTCTGGTCCATGGGGTCACAAAGAGTCAGAAACGACTAAACAACAACAAAGCATTTTATTTAGATCAGAGGTCTCTTCTGTCAATATACTTATTGTGCAATATTTCATGGTTTGGCCATAAAGGATGAACTTAGTCTGCCTTAGTCTGATGTTGACATCAGATACTTTATATTTCTTCAGTTACTATTGGCGTGTTTTCCAGCAGTACCCTTCACGCAGCCCCTTTAGAATTTTTTATTGCTATTAAATGTGTTCTTTTGAATAGTTAGATGTTTTGCTTACATGACCTGGTGTCCTTTATGTTAAATGCAAAATTTAGTCATAAAAGTGTATGTTTGGTTAACTTTGATGATAGCATTGATCTAAGCGTGTTGCTTTTCATATGAATGGTACACATTTCTGTTAGGACTTGTAGAAGGACTACCGCTATGTTCTTCTCAGCTACAAACACAACACCAGACACTCATGATACTATAGTAAATCTTTGTCTCCTATAATGTAAACCTACTGTGCAAAAACATATAACAGAGGATCCAGCGTGTTTCCAGTCTTTCCCAATCTCCTATCGTAAGAATACTACAATTGTTGATATGGGCTGCCCATATTTTATGAAAGCACTGGCTTCTCTGTAAATATGTAATAGCTATTACAGCCTTGGGCATTCACCTCTGTGGGGAACAGTGAGCTGAGTATATTCTACTGAAGGCTGCAAGCCTAGACCTATTGATCTCAGTGGAACTTATTTCTGAGTTAGAATAGAATTGGCTGCAAATGTATCAGGATAGAATTAGGCTGCAAATGTATCAGCAAGTAGATCCAAACATCAAATCCCACATCATATTTATAGAATACAACATGCTCTCTCAAACATTGCTATGTTAACTGCAGACAAAAATAATAATAATGTGGCCCTTTTTTAAACAGCGTGACTCTAACTTTCTTGTGCCACAACAAGGGTTCTAAAATCAGTCTGTCAAACTAAGGGAAACCAAGGATTATTTCTTGGAATTTGGTGATGGAATTAGGCTGCATGCAGAGTGAAGAGTTCTTGCTCCAGAGTCTTTTGGGTATCTGAATGTTGACTGCAATGAGTCAAGCAGTGTAAGAATTTATTGGGATATAAATCTACTGAGAAAAATAGCTGCATTAATTTTGATCAAACTTTTGAATAGCTGTCCATGATTTATGATACCCCTTAACAGACAGCTTAACAGACATATATAGCCAGGATGCAGTCACAATTACCCTCATAACCACCAAATATGCAGATGCAGCCAGGCAGTTTTTAACTCTGGCCAAGAACATCTCCCTGGCTGTTCAGTAGGATGAGCTGGAATTGACCTGCATATTTCCTCTAGTGGAACAGATTCCCTAAACAACCAATTCAGATAATGAACTTTTCTTAAGAAATTTGATATATAACTCTCACTTCTATCTTTTGGCAATATGAACATATGTCTTCTTACATTGATCTCTATGGTAGCTGAAAATAAATTACTGAAAGGCTGTTTAAACTCCCAATATACCCAGTTATTTCAAATTCTTCCTTTAAAAAAAATACCCAAAACATATTTTCCACAGATGATTTTAGAGTACAATTTTTTTGGCAAAACTCTAATATGAATAATAGGCAACAATGAAACCTTGCCAAATGCTTTTTTTAATACAACAACAACATTTTTCTTGAGTGCTTCAAAGAATTTTCCATCACATTACAATGCAACTGTAACATATAAAAAAGGGAGAATACAGAACAGTGGCCAATGAATACCACAGCTGGTTTCTCTTATAACTACAGAAGGAAACGGTGGCAAGTGGAACAATGCTGACTTTCCACTTTCAAGTAGTGTAGTGTAAGCTGAAGCCAAACCGTAAAGCGAATATATTTTTTCACTCTGTTTATCCGAAGTCTGGTCCAGGAAAACATTAATTTTACAACTTTAAAAATAAAGTTCTGCAGTTTCATGCCAGTTTCAAGAACTAACCTTTCATATTGCAAAACTAATGGAAGTATTCTTTGCTGCTGTGAGCTTTTGTCATTATCTCCTCACAATAGTTCTTCATGGTTTGTGAACTGTATGCACCACCCGAAAAGACCAATAAAGTTTGTGATTGTCTCACAGTAAGCTTGCAAGAAGATCAAACCTATCCATTCTTAAGGAAATCAGCCCTGAGTGCTCACTGGAAGGACAGATCCTGAAGCTGAGGCTCCAATACTTTGGCCACCTCATGAGAAGAGAAGACTCCCTGGAAAAGACCCTGATGTTGGGAAAGATGGAGGCACAAGGAGAAGGGGACGACAGAAGATGAGATGGTTGGATAGTGTTCTCGAAGCTACCAGCATGAGTTTGACCAAACTGCGGGAGGCAGTGGAAGACAGGAGTGCCTGGCGTGCTCTGGTCCATGGGGTCATGAAGACTCGGACACAACTAAACAACAAAACAACAACAACAAAGCTTGCATTCCCTTTCCCCAGACTGCATTTGAGTGCTTTAGAAGAAACTATCATTTGGGGGCTCAGTGGATTATTTGGAAGGCTGGCCTTCTGTCATATTTCTGAACTTATTCACACTGTGTACAACTGTTATTTTTTTGTTATTAATTTCCTTATCCTAATTTTAATATCCCCCCCTCAAGATTGGGAGAAAAGGCAACTTGTGTCTACTGCATTCAGTACTGCAGAAACTGAAAGGATTTAATTTGGGAATGCTGTGAGATGCTTCTGGTACATTGCTGATCTATGTGCTCATCTGTCACATAGGCTGTGCTTACTTGAGCTGTAACTAAGTTGTAAGTGTCAAACATGCAGTGTCAGTGTATGACTCTCCCGCAGCACATTGGCACATATCTGACGAGTCTCAAAAGGGGCTGTGCATTTGTGCTACTTTTCAGCAAGCACCGAAAAGAGTACAGTGAAGGTGCCTGCTTGATCTCAGCAGGCTAGGAGTTCCAAAGTGCAAATGCTGCCACAACTAAATGACCAACCTCTTATAAATGTGGAATGGGTATGATGTGGCACCTGTCGTAGTGCCAGTTGCACTGATCAAAGTGGTCCAGTGGGCACATGGACTCAGCATTTACTTAATGGCAGTGGTGGCTGGTGCATGTTGGAACTGGTAGGGTGGAAGACAAGGAGACCAACAGACGGTAGAGCCATAACCAATGATACGTAGCATCAATGGATCCTAATTTTTGTCCCATGCTCCTCCCTGCTGAGTTCTACAAGGGCAGCTCTTGAGACTGAAGAGTATGCTGGTAGCCATTCCATCTCCTGGGCTGCTTCTAAGAGAGAAGGCAGGCAAGTGGGGGCTGGCTGATGCAGACAGGTTGGTGGGACAGCGCCCCATTTGCCCCATCCTCTACTACGTGTCAGTTTTTCATGAATTTCAGGATGTTCCGCATTCACTTAGATTTGTGGGTCATCATCCAAAGAAGTGTTCCACATGTGCAGAAGAAAACAAGGCTACAGCTGGAGGCTTTCTTTCCCCCTTGACACTGGGAACATCTGTAGCAAAATAACAACAAATGACCTGGCTGCATATCTGGGTCCTGGCCACAGGGTATCCTCAACAGTGTTTTCTGCAGATTGGGATGTTGGAATGAAGTTACGTGGTTTTAGCAGAAATGTTATAAGGGTTTAGGAAAAAATAGACTGTTAATTGGTGAAAGGAGGGAAAGTAAAGTTACATCATATTGAGATAAATTACAGAACAAAAATTGGAAAAGATGGAAAGGATTTGCTGAAATAGTTAATCGAATTAGAATACAAAAAAGGGAGGTGTGAGGAGGTCAAGGAAACAAGCAAATGAAAGATAAGTTATGGGAAGATTAGTTGTGGTTTTTCCCCCCTTATTGTGATGTGTTGTTTTGTTTTTGTTTAATATGGTGTTATTACTTCTACTTTTGCTTTTTGTAATCCCTTAAAATTTTTAATAAATATTATTTTAAAAAAAGTTCTAGACTTTTTATTGCATTTGTGTTTATTATTCTTTTTAAAAATTTTTTTTTAATTGTGCAAGTTTATCTGCTTGTTCCAAGGCTTTAATCTCACAGTTTGAAAATTAATTTCTTATTGCCTTTCAAAGCATATTCTAGTGAGTAAAAATGTGTTCATGCTTTCCGGCACTGTACTTAACATTTTATGGTATGTTTTAAAATACGTAATGAGGCTTTTTTCTTGCACTTTAGTCCCCACAGTAGGACTTCCAACTATGTGACATTTGCTGGCATAGCCAGTTTTTAAGGCTGGATTGAGGGTAGAGCCATACCCAAACATATGTGGGAAATCACTTGGAAAATGTTAAGTTTATATGCAGTGTGTAGGTTGTTCCTAAGAAAAGACTAAATGTTGCTATATGGTTTTTTTCCTCAGAATTTTGGATAAATAAAACCTCCACAGTCAAGCCACAAATCTGCTCCACTTCCCAGTGGGGAGGAGTTGTGGTGGATCATGTGGCCACCCACTTCCCTCTGGGGGCAGGGGACAAAGTCCCGTGTCACCCGGAGGTTCCCGGTCACGTCATTCGCCAACCAGCCAATCCACTGGCTGGGGGCGTGGCCGGGACCCATTTAAACTGAGGCGCAAGCCGGAGAGCTTCCTCTTTACTCGCTTCCTTGGTCTCCCCCCCCCACCCTATTTTTCGGGTTTCAAATTTGGCCTTGCTATGGACCTTGGTTGGTCGCCATTGAGGGGCCTGATAGGAATTTTTCCACTTGGCAAATTGGTATGGGCCTTTTGGTTTTTGCCTACCTCGTAGCAGTTGTCACAACTTAAGGATTGGCGGTTAGGCATTGGTTGACCTTATGATGGGGGAGGGGAGGTGTGGCCATCACCTGCCCCTCCAAGTTTAAGGGTATTCCGTTAAAGGAATCTGGGGGTGTGGATCTTGTCCAAAGCCCGGGGCGGGGCTAGGGCCATGCCACAACCCCGCCGGGAACCCAGGGGGAGTTCGAGTTGGTTTGCATCGACGGGGCTCCCCTTACAAGTAGTTGACCCTTACTGGATTCCCTGCATGACAGGCAGGAGTCAGATATAGTTGGGTCAATTCGAATGCCTAAGCCAATACCGCTCACATTCCGTAACCAAGAAGGTTGTGGCCTAAATTTGCCTAATAACATCAACCTAATATCCATGTCCTTGTGTCTTATTCATCAACAAGGGGGTGGTCTTGGGGTCTCGACACGCAATGGCATTAACTCCAGTACTCTTGCTTTTTTGTTTGATTAATATGACTAGGCATTGGAATTTTTTTTAAACAAAATGATCACAACCTTTCTCTTGTCTTTGTATGGGTAAAAGTGGCATTCTGGCATGTTCAGCATACTCTTTCTAGAGGGTCTTGATCTAAAATAATTAACCCATCTTAAAAACATCTAGTAAAATGCTTTATACATGCTACTTCATACAAAATATTCACAATTGATGGGTTTCTTTTTCTTTTACAATTCAGAACAGATGTATCATTGGGAAGTACCTCTACACGTTCCCTAAAGGACAATGTCACGGTCACTCACTGCAATGCTGTAAAAAACCAAAAATACAAATGCCAGATAACTTCAGCAAAGTTCAAGCATATTTACATTATGTGGCTCAAGATCACAGATGGAATAACATTGCTTCAGTCACCACTAATGTTAGTCAAGCCTACAGATATTGGTAAGTTTCAGTCTATTGGCCAAAGTGTTAAAATCAGAATAACAATAAGAGTCTGAGGAAGCTTCCAAAATGATGATTCCAGAATATACACTGAGTATACACTGTGGCAGAACTTAATTCTATGGAAAACAACCTCCCTCAAAGCAACACACAAATACATAAGCTAGTGTAGAATAAAATGTTGGTATTGCAAGCCCCTTTTTGCTTTTCCCAACATCCTTTAGTTATATAGCAAAATACAGTAAGTAAAATCAGTGGTGTAAGTCCTGAATGAATTCCCTAAGTTACGTGAAATCTCATCCTATTGTAATTCCAGCAATGTTAAGCTTGTTCTTGAAGCTGCCATAATTCATAACAATTACGACATAATTCTTTCCCCACATGAAACTGATGGTGGAAACTGTTCAGGATCTCAGGGCTCGTCCAGACTTCCATTTGTACCACTGCTTTCCCTTGGGAAAACTTGATTTTTATCACTGAATCAGAGCAGATGTCAGTCAGGTTTTCATGGATTTATGTTTGCTACAACTCAGTGCTGAGTGCTTTCCAGGGGAATGTAGTGGAGCATACAGAAAACCACTTGGACCTTATGGCTAGAAAGCATGGAACAAGTAGGAAACCTGGTTTTTCTAGACATGGGATAAATGTAATACCCTTGGTATTTTCAGTTTTTATGCCGCGTTTACTTTTTCTACAAGGTAAATGAAGAGCAATGTTCATTAGCTCATGGTGTCCTTAAGATTTAATCATACTGTCATTTCTGAAGTTAGAAAATTCTTGGCATAGTAACTTTGACCCCTTCGGTAGGCCGGTTCTGTTCATTGCATGGCTGGCATTGGAAGTCTGAATGACAGGAGTTTCTAATGAATTGAAATGAATTATCCTGCACAGTTCTTAACCATGCCTGCAAAATCCTTTTCATTTTATTTTTTTAAATGTGGTTGTTGTGGCACAGGGCCATACTACGCAAGATGGTGGCAAGTTCTGTGTGTATGAATATTGAACTGCCTCAGTCACACAGAAAAAGAAGGAAGTAAGGGTCCAAAAGCAAAAGTGTCATCTGGATAAATAGTGCAGAACTCTCCCTACACTTCTCCCCCTGCAGCTCCTCTTATGCTGCTTCTGGTACTGGAGCTCATCTGAGGAGAAGAGTGCATGGGGGAAAGAATTCCCTAAGAGACATGTAGGGAATCTGCAGGCAGAAGGAGTGTCCTGCTTGCGTTCCTCCCAGGTGAGTCTTTCCCCCTTCTTATAATTGGATGGATGCTCTCCCTCTTTCTGCATGGCTGGGGCAGTGTAAACATAGAACAGCCACTATCAAATCTAATGTGGCAATAGTTAAGATCCTAGAACCTGCTTCACAGAAACAAAAACCAGCTTTCCCCCCTAATGGCTGAAGGTGTACTGCCAGCACAAAGTTAAGAATGGGCTTTAAGTTTTGCATGGAGGAAATGTTCATCTGAAAGCAGGTATAATTGCCAAAATTACTAGCTTGAAGAAAACAGCCATTTGACGTGTTTTCCATAAATAATCATTTTTGTACCCAGGACTCCTTCCTGAAATCCATGGAATTTTTAAATGCCGAACTCTGGCTGGATCGTGCATACTATGTGCAAAGAAATATTCATTTATTGGAATCGTTAAACTGTTGCATCTTCACAGCACAATGTGGATTTGAAAAAATAAATATGTATACATTAACTCAAATGAACTGCCTGGATTCTTGAGGGTGACATCGCTATCAAAATTGTTGGAAAATCTCATTCCAACCCCTAGAACCGTCTTCATTCCAGCTCAGTGAAAAAACACAAGAGGGAAAAAGGGTTTCTAGTACATTCAGAAGATGCTGAGACTCAATAAAGTTCTAAAGGGTTACTTATTAATGGGTGTTTTAAAATCAAGGTACAGATTCTTTTAAAATTAGAATTTTAGCATTTAAAAAGGTGAAAGCTTTGCTTCTGCTTTTTAATCAAGTCATGGGGAAATGGTACAATCAGATGGCGGAAGCTTTTAATGCTTTGTTGCTTTCTGGCTGAAGAAGCAGCTCCTTATGAACATTTGACCATTTATGAATTGTTTAGTGTTTTAACATTCTCACCATAATGAAAAGAACATTTCAGTAGCCTATTTTTCTTAGTATCTTTTTTTGTAATTAATTGAAACCTTTTAGAATGACCATTTCATGTTGCTTACAAATTAGGTTAATGCTTTTGAAAGATGATGGGATTATAGGAATAATGCCACAGTGATTCTTTCAAATCATGTCACTGAGTGGCCTGCTACTTTAAAACTGTACTATCTAGCTTAATTATATCTAGAATTAAAAATGGCACTAGGTGGAGTTCATTTCACATCAAATCCTCTGTAAGGCCTTGAATGAATATACTCTTGTGTGTACAATCAGTCCTCTGGACCACAGCCATTGACTATATCCAGTTAAGGTTGCAACCCTGCATCCATACCTAGGAGTAACTCCCATTGAACTCAGGGGGACATAGTTTTAAATAAACATGTATAGGGCTGTGCTTTCAGTAAATGCTTTTAATTTTTTTCTTAGATGTATTTATTCACTGTTTCTCTTTTCGTAATACCCAACCAATATACAAGGCTAGAACCATAAAAGATAAAAATCACTCAACAGAAAATACCAGCATGTATGGCTGGAATCACTCATCTGAAACGGCCTGCCTGAACAAAACGTATTGAACAAGTTTCAGAAGCCTAGCATTGCCAGCATTCCTCTAACATCAAAATGGAAATCCAGAGGGTTGGTGCTAGAACACTAAAGGTGACCATGGAAACAGCTACAGGAACATATGGTACCTCTACAAATTGTCCTCCTGAGAATTATAGAGACTGCACTCGTCCATGGAGGGAGTTAGATGGTCTCTCGGAAGACCAGGGCCCATGTTTACGGATTAGCCTGGCAGCACATTGGCAGTCAGTGCAGTGCAACATGCTGTTGGTAGGTCTCTTAGGTCAGCTGCTTAGTAGCTGCATCCTGCACCAGCTGCATCTTCAAGACCAACCTTAAGGCGAAAGCCCCACAGAGTGCATTGCAGCAAAGCAATCTTGACATCCACCAGTGCATAGACCACTATCTCCAAGCTATCCCTAACCAGTATGACCATAGCTGCTGTACCAGCCAAAGTTGATAAAAGGCATTCCTAGCCACTGAGGCCACCTGTACTTGAGTAACAAAGATGGAGCTAGGAGGATGCCCAGACTATGCACAGGTTTCCTTCAAAGGGAGTGCAAGTCCATCCAATACTGACCTTTCCAGGACATGGTAAACAATTGGCCACAGCACCCTAAGGGCCTCTGCTTATGGAATTTTGCATTCAAGATAGGATTGACTAAGGACCAAATGCATGTTTGCATTTAACATAAGTGGCTTGAGTGTTTTTGGTTTTTTTAATTAACAACTGTTTGTGGGTTGACAGTTAAGTCCCCTACAACATCCCCTCTGGATTTTGTACAATTAAGGGAATGCTGTTAGTCACCCTGAGAATTAGAAAACATTATGCCATCCTTTTGCACTGTCGTCTTCATCACTGAAAGAAGCTCCTCACTTTTATTGCTTCATCACTACAACTGTAGGCTGAGGTTCCTTTTCATCGTTACATCCCAGCTATGAAGCCTCTCTTCCAAGCCTTCAAATGCTGAATGATAGAGGGATTTTGAATTAATTGTTTTTTCTTCTTTTGGAAACTGAACAAGCTGCCACCACAGCTCTTCCAGACCACAACCGCAACTCAGGAAAGCATTTATGAATATGTTGAAATACTTTCAGTGAACTGGGGCATGAGGCAGTAGGTTATCCTTCATAGCTTAAAGCCACGTAAGGTTAAAAAGCATGCTCCAGTTACTGTGTCACTTTGAAAGACATTTTGCATCATTGTGTGTATGCATGTTAATGTATAATATGCATATATTATGAAAAATGAATATAAAATAAAAATGGGAATATAAGTGGCTATTCAGAGTAACCAGCATGCTTAAACTACCTTGTTGATTATAATGTTTTACAGTAAAGCCTGAACCTCCATCACATCTGCATATGGATATGACAGACGAAGGACAGTTAAAGATATCTTGGTCTCGCCCAGCATCAATATCCTATCCACTTCAGTATGAAATAAAATGCTTTGCAAATTCAACTGAAAATGTTTGGCAGGTGATGCTTTTCTTGTTCCTAAATTCACTCTATGAAATAAGCAAGCCAAAGATGAAAGTTAAGTTCTGATCTAGGAAATCCTTGTCTTAATATTAACAGCCTGAACATTTCATTTGTGAGAATTTTGTTAAAATATATATATATATATATATATCAATAATGCACTACAAAAGTTTCTGAACACAAATAGAACTATAGACTTTTTCATGTAACTAATACAAACAGTGATAGTTTCATATCATGGCATGGTCCAGTAAACATTACTATTGAAATCAATTGAATTAAAGTGATCAAAGGGATTAAAAATCATGACTTGAGTTTTACTGGGTTGCACTAACATGGTTTGTGCTGTAGGGGCACTGATGCACAAGATTATTACTGGGAGTTGTTTTTTTAAAAAGTGAGATTAAGGCAAAATTCACCTTTAATGGGACCACATAACATTGTCCTAGCTCAAGCTACTTGTAAAAACTCACTCTCTGAATACATTTTGAACTCTCATGCTAAGCAAGCACAGTTTGGGCCAGAAACCAAACAGATGTGTGAGCAAACAGAAACCACTTCTGTGTGAACACATTAGGATTGGCAATTCCACCTAATGATGTTCCCCATGTACATCAATCCAAAAACTACTTGGTGGGGGGTGACTTGAAATGGAGATTTGGAAGAACCTCTAGGTGTACATGGAACTCCTACATGCAGTTCTTTGCATTATGGCCATAATAAGCCCACATCATATCTGAATGTATGTCTTGGCTTCAAGTTAAAGTGTTGCAAGAGTGGCATTAATAGTGTTGTTCTGTTTGTTTTTGACATAATTTAATAGGTGGTTGAGAAGACCATGGAAACGTCATTGATCATAAGCAATACACTATTTGATTCTTCATATGTAGTTCAAGTCCGATGCAAAAGCCTTTACGGACCAGGCCTTTGGAGCGACTGGAGCACATCTTATAACTTGAATCTACAAGGTTTGTCCCCGGTGGAAATCTGATTTGCTACTGTGGAAGACAAAGAATGGACTATGTGACCCTTGGGGTCCTGTCCAAGCCTACAATCCTATGAATCTCAACATATGATCATTATCTGTTTTGAAAAACATATCCCTATTTGTAAGGCGTGATGTATGAATACATGTTATAGGAATAATATATGTGTGTGGACTTTCTTCACCAGGCCAGGCTGGGTGGCACGGTTCTGCATCTGGAAACCACAGAACAAGTCATACTTTCAAAGAGCAAAATGATTAAAGAGTTCCTGGACATTTCTTCCTTATCCAGTCACTATGTGAAACTGCTTTATGCACATAGATTCCCCCCACCTCGTAGCTCAGATTCTAGTTCTCTGAGGGCAGAGCCCAGTTAGAGGCACTGTGACCACTGAGTGGGAGAATGATACAAGGGATCCTTTTTTTATGGAAAATTCCACCATGAGTTCCAAATCCCACTGAGAAGATGGGAAACTCTCCCACAAGTCTGGATGTTTCCAGGCGAACTACAGTATTATTATTATTTATTATTATTATTATTATTATTTAATATACTGCCCTATATCCACTGGTCTCAGAGCAGTCTACAGAATAAAATAAAAATACAAAACCACAAAATTCATAATTAAAATAAAAACAGTAACAACCCAATAACCCCCCCCCAAAGAAACCCCCCATTTTAAAAGGGCATAGGAAAGAAGGAGGCCAATTTTACTTTTCCCTCTATGAGCAAATAGCTATCCATTATTATGGTGGGGGAAAAGCACTTGGAGAACACCTTTTTTATGGAAACAGAAAGTGCTTAACTTCTCCACCGGTGAGTGGGCCAACCCCACTGACAGGCATCAGTGTGCATAGTGTGTCTGAAAGACATGTCTCTTTCCCATTTTCTAAGTAAAGAAAAACTTTTAGGGTGAAGGAAGGATGGGCTGTAATTTTTTCATGCTTTAGTTCTGGCATCAGGTTCAGGTGTGAGGAAGGAGAAAACACAATTCCTGTGCTTGTGAATAGGAAAGCATTTTTCAGTTTCTTTACAAGGTCTCAGGGGTATGTTCAGTTTGGACGTGCAGTCAAGGAAAAATAGTCCTGGACCCACTCCTTTGTCTGCCTCTAGCAATTGGCTTTCCGGACTCCATCCCATTTGCCAGTATACTGTAAGAAACAGTTTCTGGCAATGCACACAGAATGCATGGGAAACAATGTAGTAAAGGATTATAAGTCTCTAATGCATAAGATGAAATATTAATATTCAGCAAACATGTGCTTTACTGGTCACATACCATGTTGTGATGAGCATGACGAGAACCTTAGGAAGGGTAATATCTTCCCTGCAGGGAACTCAGATAGGGCTATTCTCTCAATGGCTAATTCTAGTGTTAAACCAATAGAAAAAGAATTAACCCATTAATGAAGTTGTGGCAGCAAAGAAGCTGTTTTGTATTCACCTCAGTGCATTAACACCAGAAGTACAAAATGCTGGAACTAAACAATTATATATTTATGTATTTAATTAGAATTATGTTCAGACCTATATTTAACACTGAAGGCTGTACTTAGTGTAAATTGGTAATGCTGCATATTGCAGAGCCTGGTTTGTGGGAACTCCCTCTGAACTGCACTGCACTGGAAGTTTATTCTTTCATTAAAGAGTTACTATGCAGGAGTCAGCAAGCTAACCCTTTATAGTGAAACACTTCATTGTAGTATTTTGCCAATTAGTGATCAAATTGGGTTCCTCTGGCTCTGTTTTATCACCCACCAAAGGATTAGGACCAGTGCTATTTTACCACAAGAAGAGGTGCCAGAACTCACCATGAACACCTCCATCATTCACTTAGAATGGCAGTGGCACCCACCTGAGAAGTGCCAGGACTAAGTTCCAAAAAATAAACCCTGATTAGGACACTAGGGACACCTGTGCCTCATTACAATTATTTAACTGTTTTTTGGTATGACATGCACCCTAACCTGGGAGTACTAGAATCTGAGCTTGGAACATATGGACATTTGACATAAGTGTTTCCATACTATGATCACTTATAGTGATCACTTGTATTATGATGTCCTGTATCTGCACTGTGTTTGTGTGTTTGTTTTGGAGTCCTCTTGAAGAATATTATGTGCATAGCTGTGGGCACCAAAGCGGCACTGAGTTGCTAAAACCTTATCTATCCATCTATCATCTATTTATATCTATCTACCTATCATCATCATCATCATCATCATCATCATCATCTATCTATCTACCTATCTATCCAGTGCATTTTTCTGGGGGGGACGCAGGGGTACGCATCCCCTAAACATTTTGTGAATCTAAGTTTGGCCTCATTGAGGGGCAGTATTTCATTATGAGTAGGAAAGTAAAAGTACCACTAAACATTTTTAAGGAAAAAATGCACTCTATCTTTCTATCATCTATCTATCTATCTATCTATCTATCTATCTATCTATCATCTATCTATCTATCTATCTATCATCTATCTCTATTTCATGTACACCCCAACCTTTCCCCAGGGATCTCAAAGTGGTGTACATAGTTCCCTGCCTCCCCATTTTATAACAACTCTGTGAGGTACATTAGGTTGAGAGTGAGTGAATAGCCTATGGTCACCCAGTGAGCTTCATGGCAGAGTAGGAATTTGAACCCAGGTTTCTTAGGTCCTAGTCTGACACCCTTGCCGCTACACCACACTGGTCCTCTTAAACGGACAAAATGGTTTCTCCTTTATAGAGTGGTATACAATACAGAAAAACTCTGAGCCCTTTTTTCAATTTATGACTCCTTTTCCAGTACATGTACATGCCATTTCTTGTTTGCTGTTCTCTGTATCTTATGTATGCTTTCACTGAATACTTAAATTGACTGAACCTTCCACCTGTAGCTAAACATTTTACACACACACACACAGTGTTTTATTCTATAAAAAATGTTGAGGCGTACTCTCATTTTGACTCAAGAAAACCACCATTTTATAGTTCAAATTGGGAAAAGTAAATACAGTAAATGAACAAAAGTACAAAGAGTCACAAAATGTTTAGGGTATACATCCCCCTGCATCCCCCCAGAAAAAAGCACTATATATATATATATATTCATTTTATTAACAAAATTTATATACAATTTGATTGTAATAAAACCTCGAAGTGGTCTGCAAAATAAAACACTGAAATTATCAATAAAAGACAGTTAAAGATGATTTGACAACAACAAATGTCATTTCAAAAACAAATGAAAATCAACAATAAGCTAAAAACAGACTAAAACACATGTGACAGGTTGGATAAGTAATCTTTAAACACTACAATTAATAAGAAAAGGGATATTCATTTTTTTCTATTGTAAATTATCATTATATATATTCTGAAAGTTTACTGCACTGCATACATTTGGTATGTGATTGTTTGCTTCCAATTTATAATGTTTGTCTCTATTGTCTTTTTTCCACTTTGTTTCTTGTAACAGAAGTCATGTATTTCCCTTCAAAAATCCTGGCAAGTGTTGGAACAAATGTTTCCTTTTATTGTATTTACAAAACCAAAGATAAAGTAATCTCATCGGAGAAGATAGTCTGGTGGTTAAATTTAGCAAAAGAAATCCCTAGGCATCAGTACACACTTGTGAATGACTACATTGGCAAAGTAACACTTGTCAACTTAAATGCTATGAAGCCTGGAGGGAATTTCCTCTTTAATGCCTTATACTGTTGTAATGAAAACAAGGAATGTAATCACCGTTATGCTGAATTATATATAATAGGTAAGATTCCTGCTTATTTTTAAATTAATGTTGGTAAATCCATTTTTTCTTAGATTTTCTGTTGATTAAGTTTGTCTTTTAAATAGATGTTAATATCAGCATCACATGTGAAACATACGGCAACTTGCAAAAAATGACTTGCAGATGGTCCACCAACACAGACCCACTGCTTTCGGAGAGCACTTTGCTGTTGAGATACTACAGGTACATGTTCATTTTAATCTGATGTTTTGTGAAAAGGTGCCACATTGGAAATGGTGGTGGATAAAAGCATGAAGCAAATAAATGTAGTTGAGCCTAGGACAGTCAAGCATCAGGTCTGAGGCCCACTTTTCCTAGGTCAAAGAGGAAAGCCTGAGATGGAAAGTCTTATAATCAGGAAGATTAGTTTGGGAATTATTTTTTTATAAGTCTTTCCCCTGTTTCCAGTCTGGTTTGATCTTAATGGCAATGTTCAGGCTAAATGTTTACCTCATATACTGAGGTCCCAGGTTTGAGATTCACTAATAGGGCTGCCATATTTCAAAATAGAGGAGGGGACTAAATCCAGGCATTCCCATGCTCCATTATCACTTGCATCAAGTGATCAGCTCTCTGATAGGACATTGCTGACTCTGTGTTCAGGGGTCAGTAAAAGGATTTAATCCAGCTAAAATTATTGCTAAGTCCTATTAAAATGAGACGTAAATTAGTTGCTACTCACTCCTTCCACTGCTTATAGTAGGACTTAAGCCATTGTCTTCTGAAGAGTGAGTAACTGACAATTTTCATTGTCAAGATTGCATCAGCTAGACTCCTGAAAATGTCTGACAGAATGTCTTGAATAATATCTATTCTTTAGAAGCTAAAGTGGTTACTGATTTTGTTTAGGGGATCAGTTCAAAACAGATGGTGTTCAGTTTAAAAATCCAAAATGACCAGCGTTGAAGGAACACTGCCACCCATATACTCCCTATTGTGCCTTGAGGGGGCATGGTTTTTATCTCCTTTTTTCAGGAGGCACAGTTACAAGTAACAAGTTCTTGGGCCTTCTCTAAGTAGTATGTCACCTCTGGAATTCTCTACAGGAGATGTGTAAGTAGTTGTCTCTAAGTCATAGTTTTAGTGTTCTGTCAAATCTGGGCCACTGTTTTTATCTCATGCATCAGTTTCACCAATGAGAACAACTTTAAACTATGCTTAGTTCAAACAAGCTAGAATCAAGCCATGGTGTATGATTCTGGCTTCTTCACTAACCACTGTATCAACTAATGACAGTCATCCAAGTCCGGACATAACATGGAGCTGTGGTTAGTTTAAGACTGATCTCACAGCCAAGGCAGGATAGAAGGGGAGTAGAACATATCTCCCTGGTAGCACTTAGGCTGGTGTAGGCAATACTGAACTAGTTGCACCAATGGTACAATTTAGTATAAAGCAGCTTCATATGTTCCTATGTGCCTAAGACTCATCCATGCATGTTTAGGTAATGTGAAGCCATGCCAGAATTATGTCTGAACTGGCCCATAGTTTCTAAATTACCATAATTTTGCAACACTGCACATAGTTCAGATAGAGACAATGTGTAGCAAACAAAGCAAATCCCTTTATCTTTACACTGATTGAAATTTTGCAGGTGAAATTCTGCAATGCTTTTCCAACGGGAGGTCAGTCATGAGTCGATGTTTATTCTTCCCTTGATGCTGGTAGTTGAAATATACTTTTCATTAAAAAAATAAAAAAATCCTGTGCTAAATCTTCAGAGAGAATTGTACTGATTTAATCTGCATTTGTTTGTCTGACATTAAGAGGGAAAATACAGCTAAATATGCCACTGAGGGGCCAATTAAATAAGCAATTTCCTTTCTGGCTGCCTGCTTGAAAGGTTTATGTGCCACAGGTATGTCTGGTCATTCTAATAATATAGAATATACTTTCAGTACTTAAAAACAACAGCAGCCAATCAGCCAATTTAAGACTCACCCATATATAGTGCTTCTGTCAAAGCAACTCCCTAGTTCCATTCCTCCAGGTTGAATACAATAACCACCATGCATATTTCTCCTTTTACTAACCACAGTGCTACTTATGCCTGTGCATACTTGGTTGGTAGTGGGTTAAAGGTTAAGAACCAGTGGCCCAGCTCACACATCACATTAAACTATAGTTTGTTTTTACCAGGATAGTACACTTGGTCAGACAGTCTCACTCCACTCCTCCCTGCTCCTGCTCCAGGAAACAAGCCAGAGTGTAGCTTATAATGAGAACTGAACCTGGGCTCATGGTTTGTTTCACCCAAGAACAAATTTTGTTTATGTAGTTGTTGACGTTCATCTATCTCGGAAGATAATGGAAAAGTACACCTTCAGGGGTAAAGTAGAATCGTTGGAGAATTTCCGTGTTTGTGGCTGTGAAGATCAATACAGAAGAGACATGTTGTATTGCAGGTGTAGTAGATGAAGATATCTAGTTTTGCTGCTACAAGTTCAACATGGCGTTTCTTCTCTCTGTGTTTCTTCCAACAGTCATTCGTCCTCAGGTCACTGTTGTGAATATACAAAACTGTCTGTCTCCAGACACCGCAATAGTCTGCAAGGGATTCCCGTATGGCGAGGTTAATGTTGCCAGCCTTCATGTCCTGTTTGCAGGCATCTTTGTAATGCAGAGTTGGTCTGCTAACAGCCCTAATGTGGAAGCCAGCTGCTCTCCCTTGGGGATACTGCCATCTTCCATTCTGTGGACATGACCAAGCCACAGTAGATGTCGCTGAGAACATGTTGGAAATGAGGTCTTAGGAGAGCACACATTTGTTTAAGACTCCACCCTGCCATGTGATGCCTAAAATCTTCCTGACACAGAGATATGGAAGGCATTGCTTCTGGTGGGTGTAAGTTGCCCACGACCCACTTCCATAAAGCAGCATGCTCAAAACACAAGCCTGGTAGACCTTCGCCTTGCTATGTTTGGTTATGACTAACCAACCAACCAACCAACCAACCACAAGTTCAGGTTCAAAGGACCCAGCAAGCCAAAGCCTGCATTGTTTCATGGCAGCAAAAGGGCCAGATAACTTTTCAGTAATATGCACATTAAACCATAGTTTCTTTTTATCTATTTTTTAAATGTGACATTGAAAGCAGATGTTTACAGAAGGATTCCAGAGACCCATATGAACTTACCTATTATGTTCCCAGTTGGACATTTTATATCACTGAGTGCCAACTCCCCTTTTACACTAACTCAGTACTTGGTTATGTCTGCTGCTTGCCACTGAACATAGGTTTGCTATGAAGTCTTAGTTAGAATTGTGGCCACAGTCATTTGGATTGCTAATTCTTATCTGATAAGAAGTGGGTGAACCTGCTAGGTGGGTTGAAAACACTTGCAGGGCACAATGGATATATTTCTAACCAGAGGCAAACAGTATGAAATAGACTAATGTTAATCAAAGCATGAGCTGGGTCATTCTAAGGGAGCACATATACTTGCTGCCAAAGTGGAGTAAGCAGGAGCTCACAAAGTGTTTTGTTTTGGAATAAGCTATGACTGTACTGAGAGGCAAAGCAGAGCCATGTGAGTGTAAGACGAAGTGGGAGGTCTAGACAGCTACTCAGCTTCACTGGGTGTATGCTAAGGAACTGTGCTTTTATAATATCAAAGACCAATATGAAGCTTGTTGGGGGACAGTCATATCCAGAGATGTCTATGTGCATGTGCAAAGCACTTCACCTTGCACTGGGGGTGGTGGGGAAGATTCCTCACCCCACCCCACAACTCCATTCTCTCATGCCTCTTGGTGTGCTGCTGTGGAATAGCCTCTGACCTTTTGAGAACAGAAAAGTAATGCCACTACAAGATGCAGAAAGCCATTTGCAGTGCTTTGGATGCCTGCTTATGAGTCAATATGTTTTTAACTGTGGTACATTTGGAGACAAAGCAGGGCATTTAAAAGTGACAATCTATGGCATAGTGAGCTGGGAAGCCGCCAGGTAAACCTGCCTATCAAAATACAAACCTGGCAGTGTTTATCTAACAGGTTATGGGCCACATTATCTAACAGTTTACATTCCTACTTCTAAGCATACTGTCAAAATGCAGGCCAAATGTGTCTTTATAGTAGAACCTCTACTTATGACCGCCTCTACTTGGACCTGATTCAAGTTGCGACCGTGGCAAACTCGGAAGTAAATACTGGGTTTGCCGTGATTTGCCCATGTGCAGAAGTGTGCTGCCACCAAATGCGCCTGTGCACAATGGCACTTCTACCACCAACCGGATCGACTTATGGATGGACCTCTGGAACTGATTACATCCATAAGTAGAGGTTCCACTGTATATCCTAGTCATTCATTCACCAGGTGTTTCTCAAATTACAGTGGTGTTCCACCCCAAAAACACATACTGTACTTGGGAAGCATGTGAGAGGCAACACTGTTGGACTTGATTTAATGAAGCTATAACACCAGGTTGCTAACATTTCACAAAGATCCACTGCAATTAGCATACTGTTACTATTTGTTATGAGCTGAGGATTTGTCAAATGAACCAGTGTGGTGCAGTGCTTAGAGTATTGGGCTCATATGTGAGAAAACCCGTTCAAATCCCTTCTTATGGGAAATCTGGGCAAGCCTCTCAGCCTAACTCACTCTCAAGTTTATTCTGAGGTTGCAGACCCAGGTGTGAGCATCTCCTAGAATTGAAGGGATACATATGTCATTCAGCCCAGACACAGATATCCGGCACTGACAGCCTTCTGGCGGTTCCCACGCTGCAAGAAGTGAAGCTACAGGGAACCAGGCAGAGGGCCATCTTGGTAATGGCACCCACCTCGTGGAATGCCCTCAGATGTTAAGTAAATGAGTAATTATATAACATTTAGGAAACATCTGAAGGCCGCCCTGTATAGGGAAGCTTTTTAAGGTTTAATGTTTTACTGTGTTTTATATATGCTAGAAGCCAGCCAGAGTGGTTGGGGCAATCCAGCCAGATGGGCAGAGTAGAAATTAGTAGCGGCGGCAGCAGCAGTAACATGTCAATTCTGAGGTTTTCTGCCAGGGAAAGGAGTATTAGATTTGGCTCAAAGCTGCTCGGCTGTGGGATCTCTGGGTAGGCTCTCTCCCCACCTTCAAAATGAAATTATTATTTACCTACTTCACATTAATTGTGAAGAAGAATAAGACAAAGGATTGTGAAGTATTCTGTGTGCTAGAAAAGCTTTATAAAAATAAATACAAGTTTTATTTAAAAATTGAGGGTAACATATAGCCCTGGATAATTTTTGTTCATGAGTGCACACACAAATGAAAATATGCTACCAATGAGTGAGAAGGAAATTATGAAACTTGTCTCTTCCCCAGTTTCCACAGCCTGCAAAAAAGTGTACAAAGAGAATAGTATAGCTGATTCATGTTTTATAAAAATTACTCAAGAATCTGTATTTTGAGCTATCCATCTACCTTGAGAGATTCCAGATAGAATTGGTAGTTTTGATTCTTTACAGCAAGAATGGGGAACCTGGGATCCACCAAGTATTCATGGGTTACAGCTCCCATCATTCCTGACCATTGACCATGTTGGCTCAGCTGATGGGAACTGAAGTCCAACAACATCTGGAAGGCCCCAGATTACCCACCCCTGCTTTCCAACATGCTCTTAGGCCAGTATTAAAATAATTCATTCATATTCCCAACAGGATGTACATTAGAGCCAGTTATTATTATTATTTTTTGTGTGGCAGGGTTCCCAGTGACTTAAACAAGCTGCAAGGCATGCTCTTTTTCTAGTGAAATTGCCAATGCATTGCCCATTGTTGAATGACTAACATGAAACTGAGTAGGAGCTGGGCACATCTTAATTTCAGAAAGCCTTCAAACTCTTGGCTTGGTCAAGTGGGGCAAATCACATTTGTGATGTAAAACAGTAATGTAGAGAAAGTTTGTACAGGTGTCTGCTTGCGAGACGGATATGGATCTGTCACAAGGTCTGTGCATTTACATCTATCTTGTAATAGGTACATTAAGAATCTTTTTTAATGACTGTTTGTTTTTTTAAAAATAATTTTTATTAACTGGCCAATCACATCAAATTAAATCACATCATATAAATTCCGAATTACAAAGCCAAATTTTTAAATTTTGTTGGGGGAACCCATACTTCAAGATCCAAAGGGGAATTCAGATCATCTTCTTATTACTGCGTTAATGTCCAAATCAGTCCCAATCAGTCCAAACAAAGTTCATAATTCTATCCAGTCTTATCTTGGTGTTGCCACATCATATCTTGTTCGTATAATTTCTCTTTTTCCTTTACGATCTCTTCTGTTAGTCTCCTTAAGCCGATAGCAAGTGTAATAATCCTGTGTGGATTTCCCGTTCCTCCACTAAGTCCAGATGGTTTCCATATATCTCCTTCGTAGATAACATCACTTTATCCATCGTAAATTTTGGCATTTGTCGCTCTTAAGTCCCACCGAGGAGTTGATTCACGATATGTAAACAACTCTATTTCTCTCTTTCTCCTCCCAGACCCAAGAGCTCCCACAATGCCTCACAAAATGGCGAACGGCATTTTTTCCTGACTGCGTCACTCCAAAACTCTTAGCTTTCCAGCTTCATCTTGAAACATTGCTTTGGATCGAAAGTTTATCTCCACACAGCCTTAAATCCACAGCTTAAGTCCTTAATTTCTGACTCATTAGGGGAGGGGGATTCTTGTTCTTTTTTAATGACTGTTTGAATGGAAATGGAGAGCAGCCTTGCTTCGCCTAAAGTACAATGACCAAGGTTGCAAACTGATGTGTTCCTGCAAAATTTGCCCGGCTCAGGTTGAATGTTTTGTTTGTTAGTTCCTTAGACTACAGCCCAATAGTGCTTAATTTCTAAAATGAGAGGTACTGAGATCCCAAATAGACTTACCAAAGGGATAGTCAATGTGGTACCCACCAGATGTTGTTGGACTACAGTTCCCATAATCCCTATGAGGCAGTTCAAAGTGAATAAATGCACATTACCATCGGAAGAGGGGATCCCTGTAAGAGTATTAAATCTGGAAATTAAAATTACCTAAATGCACCAGTGGCTTCAGGCAGTGTGGGACAGGGCAGTGATGCAGAGAACAGGTAAAAGAACATGGTGGGGATAGCAATGGCTTCAGTCTAGGCCCAAGCCTTGAAGCATGTTAATAAGAGGGACTTCCGGGTTGGCGCCTCTGGTAATGGCAGAATTCCTCTGATCGGGAGGAATTTGCCCCGTGGGAATCTGGGTCTGGCCGCCACGGTGAAGGCGGAGACCCGCAAAAAAATCACAGGCGGGAGAAGCCTGTGAACGTGGGATTCGGCGGGCACCTTTTGCGCCTCCCCTACTCGCGGGGAAACCCGGTTTCGGGCGTCCGGAGCGACGTGGGGTGAGCGGCGCGGTGCTTCGAATTGTCTGCTTCTTCCACAAAGCGAAGCCACATAGCTGTTGCCGGAGAGCGCTGACTTTTTCCTGTGGACAATTTGAATCTAAAGTAACTACCCGTGAGTAGAGCTGAAGCGGGAGAATTGGATTTCTAAACGTTTAATTTGGTATCGTAATGGGGAGGTTCAATACAGGAAGTCCGCCTTCCCCTTTTGTAAATAGACTGAAGCAATGAGGCTGCAAGCTGAAGTCTTGGAAAGCCTATTGTAAAGGACTAAATTTCCATCGGTAAAGAATATTAAACCCCCCCTTGGAGGCAGGAGAAGGGGGGGGGAGTTGTGAACTGAATAAGCCTGCGGGAGAGAGTTAAAATACCGCCGCTCAGACCCTGGAAACGGGCTGCTAGCAGGACTGACGTTTTTTGGAACGTTCACTGACAGCGATTGTTCGTTGACAGCTAGCTAATAAGAGAAATACATTGTTTCTACTGCTTTTAAAAAGGAGTAAAAGTAACTGAAAATTGAAACTAACTTTATTGCTTGAGCTGTGTTTAAAAAAAGGACATTACTGACTAACTTTAATAGAAACTGTTTCCCTCTAGAGGAAGCCTTTGAAACTGTTACAAGAGCTGGGCTGGGGGAATTTCCAGCTGCAAGATAAAAAACTGTGAGACTTTGGGACTGACCTTGAATCGGTTAAGTGTTATGGTTAATGGAAAGGAAAAAACTGACCAGTCAATTCTTGAAAAAACATTAAGGTTTGGGAGGACTTGGCAGCAATCTAGGAGAGCCTCAACATCAGCCCCCCCCCCGCTTCTTCTACTACTGCTTTTGTACCAGCATATTCAAAATCAAGAGGAATGTCGATAGAAGAGGCCTTAGCGGTTGCATTAAATAAGATAAGTGATTCACTGGAACAGCTTAACAAGAAAGTAGACGTGACAAATGCGAAAGTGGAAGCTGCAACTACTAAAATCGATTTAAATACAGAAAGTATAAATAATTTGGGACAAAAGGTGAATATCAATACAGAAACCATCCAGAAATTGATACAGGAATCTACTTTGACATGGCAGACTGCGGAGGAAGCTAGGGAGAAAGCCGTTGCTGCTGAACGTAATGTAACACAATTGGAGAGAGAGAGAGTCCCAGCCTTACAGAGGCAACTGGATGACCATAAGTCGACGCTTGCTATGATTGAGATTAATGAAAAACAAATGAATTTGAGGATCAGAGCCCTACCTGAATTGGAGAAGGAAAGTATGATAGATTTCCTCACACAGGAATTTGATTTTTGGGACCTGGACTTGGGTCAAGAAGAGATTAAAGCTGTGAGGGCCTTCAGACTTGGAAGAGGAGGGAAAAAAGAGAAGAACAGGATAAGAGACTGTTGGCACTACCAGAAGAACCTAGAAGTACAACAGCCAAGAGTGGAAATTTTTAAAGACACCCCGAAATACCTTTTGGATCTTAGGTCTAACTACGGAGATTTGGCTACCTTGCTGAGAAGGAATAAAATCATCTTCAGGTGGGAGTTTCCCCAAGGTTTACTCTTCAGCTTCAAAGGAAGGAAAATAAAAATAAGATCAGTAGAAGACAAAGTAATGTTTTTGTATAAATACGAAGAAGATCTGCAGAAGGGACTTGGAAAAGAGCTAAGAGTATCAGACAGAAGATCACCAGGTTGATGGACTATATGACTGGCGGAAATGACTGGCAGAATCCGAGACCAGGGAGAAGAGTCGGTGGAAGAAGACTAGAAAAAGTTTAAAGACTATTTATAGAAATATTGTAAAATTAATGAATGTTAGAAAAATGTTGGAATGAAGTTATATGGCTTTAGTAGAAATGTTATAAGGAATTAAGTATAAATAGATTATTAGAGTATTAGGGAAAAATAAGGTCAGAATATGTTAAGATAATTATAGGATAGAAAACAGAGGAAGATGGAAAGGAATTGCTGAAACAATCAACAGAAGTGGAATACAAAAAGGGAGGTGTGAGGAGGTCGTTGAAACAAGTAAATGAAAGATATGACATTGAAATTGTATGATGTGTGTTAAAGTGTTTTTGTTTTGTTTTGTTTAGTTTATGGTGTTAGTGCTGTGTAATGTTTTTATATTGTATTGTATTGTATTGTTTTTTTGTCTTTTGTCTTTTTTCTTTCTTTTTTTGTAGTGTTTAAAAGTAATAAACATTATTTTTAAAAAAAGAAGCATGTTAATATGAGGGTGCCATTTCAATGTAAAATAACACACAGCTATGTCAGTATAAGCTCATTGCCTTTTTGAGGTTCCATTCACTGACCTGGAAGGCTGTAACATCCCCCCCACCCCGCCATGGAAAGTGGTTATAGGTAGCCAGTGGGGAGATATAAACATTCACTTGCTTCATCTATTTTGCATTCAAACTATCACAAGAATTTCCCTTGGATAAGCCCAACTTCTGTTTTGCAAGAGAATTCAGTCCCGCTTGCAAATCTAGCACCATGATACCTTTCATAAGCAAAAATATGTTGGTGAAAAAGGTAATTTAACAGCAAAGAATAATTATATGTATGAGTTGTTATTCCCTTTTCAGTGTTCACAGGGATTGTTTTGGTTTTGGGAACCATTTTTAAATGACTGATTCTGAAAGAGATATTTAGTCCATTTCAGCTGAGTAGGCAGAGAGAAATTCTTAAAAACAATTTTTGTTAAATTGATGGGTAAAAAACATGGTGCTTGAGGGCTTTCTCATCTGTATTAGGTTTTTTTTACAGCATATACAAATGACAGTTTTGCATTGTTAATCTCCAGATGCATATAATCTCATAGCTAAACTGAAAACAATGTTTTCATGTCTTTTTAAGGAGCGATGTGTATTGTACAGAGTCTCCAAGTATGCCTTCCGATTCGGAGGTAAAAGAATGCACTTCACAGAGGAATAATTCTTACGAGTGCATTTTTCAGCCTTTTTATCTCCTTTCTGGATACACAATGTGGATCGAGATTAAGCACTCACTGGGGACAGTGACATCACCACCAGTGTGTATCCTTCCAAAAGAAGTAGGTAAGTGAAAACATTTTCTGAGAATGGATCATTGATAAGTTTGGGCCTCCCAAGGTCTCCTAGCCCAGGGCCTCCAGTTGCTTAAATCTGGGCCTGCCTGGGACCTTCTGCATGCAGGGTAGATGACTCTACCTACCACTGAGCTATGGCCATTCCCCCTGGTGCTTTTGTACCCACAGGTTGCAGTATATTGCCTTTCTCAAGGGACTTGGGCATGCTATCCAATTCATTAGGAGTTTCTTTCAAATGATGTTGCCAAGGAAAAGTAGTTTGTAAAGTAGCTTTTCAGTTTTGTATAATACCAATAGCTTTTAAGAGGAGGGATTCTGGACCCTAGCCACACTTTCAAGATGCATACAGTATGGAAAATCCCAGCTACCCCACAGTAATTCAGACTTTAATTTGAAAACTGTAAATTACAGAACTATAATATGCTTCCTTCTCGCATAAGTGCCTTTGTGCCTGCCCCCTCCAGTTCCTTATCTCCCCCACCCCATACACACACACTATGGTCTCTTCTCTAAGCATTTGTTTTTCTTATGGTATTTAAATTATCCAGTCAATGATGGTGAGCTTGTGTGATGGCCAGTGATAGCTGGTTTTATTAAAACTGAAAGAAAATTAAGTGTATGAATTACCACGGCATGCAATAACTAGGTATTTCCAACAATGGCTTAAATTTTCAATATTCCTCATCTCCTTTTCCATTTTCCATCACTTCCTTGTTACTTTTCCCCTGTTATAACTTGTCTCCAACTGAACATATACATTCATAGGGAGTACCATATATCCCCAAACTACACCCAGTTCATATGGATTCTCAGCTTCTTGGTGATGATATGCTTAGTATCATACCCAACGTTTCAGATGGCATGTGGAATAGAACATAAGGAATTATGAACATTTTGAAAAGAAAAGCTGTTAATAACAACGAAATGTTCATGGCTTTAAACTGGGGCGGTACCACCCTAGTTAAGGAATATGCCCTCCAAAGTGAGGCTCACCTGGTCCCTATATTAAGATATTTTTGGTACCAAATGAAGACATTTTTATTCTCCCTGTGTTTTTACATTTTATAGAGCATAGAGTTCTGCTTCAGTGGATTGTTTTATTGAGATTGAGATTGTTTTATTGAGATTGTTTTATTGAGAGGAGACCCACTGAAATTAATGGGCCTAACTTAGTTAGGTCGATTAGTTTCAATGGATCTGTTCTGTGTAAAACTTAGTTGAATGCCACACAATATATTTTAGCCCTTGAAACCATAGTTTAGTCCAGTTGTATTTCTCTCTCTCTCTCTCTCTCTCTCTCTCTCACACACACACACACACACACACACACCATGGCCATCCTTGTGCTTGCTTTTTTTAAACTGGTATTGAAAAACATCAAAATTACTGAAGTACCTACAAAACAGTCCTTGCATGAAGGAGTGCCTCTCCTCATACATCAGCCATCCCTACATCAGGCTCTCTTAAGATCTTCAGAGGAGGCTCTTTTCTATGTTCCATTGCCGGTGCAAGTTATTAATGTTGTGGTGAGGAAGACAGCCTCTCTTTTGTGATGGCACCACAGCTGCAGAATGTTCTCCTCATAGAAGCATAACTGGTGCCAGTGTTGCATTGATTCTGGCTCCTAGTTATCTATCTACCCAGGCATCTTAATGTCTTAAACTTGTGATTGTTGAAGTACAGTGGTGCCTCGCAAGACAAAATTAATCCGTTCCACGAGTCTCTTCGTCTAGCGGTTTTTTCGTCTTGCGAAGCAAGCCCATTGATGGCTTAGCGGATTAGCGCTATTAGCGCTATTAGTGGCTTTTAGCGGCTTATCGGCTTAGCGGATAAGCGGCTTAGAAAAAGGGGGGGAGGGAAAAAACCCCGCAGGAACTCGCAAGACATTTTCGTCTTGCGAAGCAAGCCCATAGGAAATTCATTTTGCGAAGCACCTCCAAAACGGAAAACCCTTTCGTCTAGCGGGTTTTCCGTCTTGCGAGGCATTCCTCTTGCGGGGCACCACTGTACTCTGCTGATTTGGCTGTCCCTGTTTCTGTCTATGTTATTTGCTTTGCTGCATTATTTTGGCCTGTCCCATTTTATTCCATGCTTTTGTATAGCAAGCTGGCATCAGAATGAGCCAACATGGTGTCCTTCAGATGTTTATGGACCACACTGACACCATCCCTGATCACAGGCCTTGCCACCTAAGGATGATGAGAACTGGAGTCCAACAACATTTGTAGGGCACCATTTTGGGTACCAGTGTATAGATGATGGTCAAGCTATAAATATTTTTAACAAAATGTAATAAATGAATTGTTAAGAAGACAGGATACAGCTATAATGAATATATATATAAAAAAAATACATTGCTCTAATGCCCGTTTGGTAAGAAAGAACTGACACACAGCTTTATAGATTCTATTAGAGACCTCATAAACCAGTCAAATTTATTTTGTTTAACTTTCTAGTGAAGCCGTTTTCTCCCTCCAGTGTCAAAGCAGAAATTACAGGGGAAGCAGGACTGCTGAATGTGAGCTGGAAAAACCCAGAACTTCCAAAGAATGATCTCCAGTTTCAGATTCGGTATGCTGTCAACGGAACAGAAATTGCCTGGGAGGTATGGCCACACTTAATCTAAATTAGCCTGTGCATCATGAGATGCAAGGATGCAATGGCGTTTTGCTGCTAGTTTGTAAAAATGTGTGGATTCCGGCATTTGGTTTGTCTAGCAAAATAAACATTTATGACATGCTTATCTTCAGTAGATCAACTTTCATCCATTGTGTGTGAGGGAGGGGGAAACTGGGGTTTATTTTCCACGCCAATGAGATTTCCACTATATGATGGGTTATTTTCAATTATGAACAATTACAAACAAAAACTATATTTTAAATTAAAATGTAATGAAAATATTGTAATCTTTCTTTAAGAAAAACCCACAACTTTATTACAACTGAGAACCAATGCTAATAGTTTTGTGGGGTGTTTTTCTAACTCCTGGTAGAAAATTGCCCTTGGTTAGACCAATATGGTTTGTGCCAATCTGCTGACACCCCATAAACTTCATGACCTTTCTTGACCTCCTTCTGCCTATTTGTCTATGAAAAAATGATGGGATGTTTTACTACACCAATCTGTTAACATTGGCTGGCTTAGTAAACACACACAAAGACAAAATTCATTGCATTTCTGGTGCAGTTTTTGTTTGTTTGTTTGTTTTCAGAAGGAAAATGGAAAGTGGTAACTGGCTGAAATTTGGGCATATTTTACAGGTGACAATTTGTGACAGTGTCCAGGGAGAACTGTTCTTCAGGTCAGCTTATGTGTGACTTGCACAATGAAAAATGCACTGGGGAGTGCTTTGGCCCCTACAAATTGGATGAAGATTAAGTAGCAGTTAGCCTATTGAAGATTTAAGATCTCGGCCTGTCACTCAGAAATGATTTTGTTTGTTACTAGTTTAAACATCCCTTTTTGTTGCAGGTGCAGGAGGTTTCTGATCCATTAGTTAACTCTGCCAGCACAAAGGTGCAGGATCCCTGCGCAGTATACGTCATTCAGGTGCGCTGCAGTGTGATTGATGGAGTGGGCTACTGGAGTGATTGGAGCAGACCCGCCTATACAGTTGTTAAGGATATCAAAGGTCAGTCAGTGTCTTACCTGTATGCTTTCAGTTTGTTGGGGTTGGTATTTTTTTTTTTTTTTTTTTACGAGATTTATAACCAGATAGGCTGTTGTTTGTTTCATACTGTATTCCCCCCCCCCCCCAGCTCCCTTGAGAGGACCTGAATTCTGGAGAACCATTAATGAAGATTCAATAAGGAACCAGAAAAATGTTACTCTTTTTTGGAAGGTAAATCAATGGAGGAGGGTAAATGAGATATTTGAAATCTATTTCAGGTTTGTTTTTGTGTGCGATGTTCATGATATATATTGTGGGTGTTGGCTGGCTTTGAAGGATACCAGACCTAAGACACAGGTAATTTCTGTTAGCAAAACCAGTGAAACATAGGTTTACAATAGAGCTCTGTGACAGATCAGAATATGATGTTTGGTGTGGGGCAGGTGGTAATGGCTTGGAGAAAATGGCCTTGCAAGCCAAATTAGGATTGTTGTCTGTCTAATTAGGCTTGTACATCAGAGCTTACCATGAAGATCATCCCATGATGATGACCCGCCACTCTAGGCTGACAGAAAGTTTCCCATTAGGCACAGGAAAAAGATCTCTAACAAAGAAAAGAGCCTCTTGAATCTCCAAGTGCCACCTTTTTAATAAACAGAAAGATTTTCTTATGAAGAATGAGAGAATCTGTTTTTGGACATGGTCCAATTCCTGTTGGCCAAAGCTAGCAGGGGCCTGGCAAGTAAGAACTATTCATAGATTATTATTCAAAAGGGGAAATTGAATTAAGTTAATAGCATTTCAAGCACCCTTACTGTGCAGCCTGCCAGGATGTCAGACATTCCCTTAACAATTCACAGGTCACTCATATTTGTTAACATCACTTATCAAATAGGAAGAAAGGAGGATGATTTGGTAGGTGTCTGATTCTGAATGACAAGCATTAATTCACAAAGGAAAAGGCTGTTTAAAATCAGGTTTCTTATGTAAAATTTATTTCACCAATTAAAAACCCAAATACTTCTCTTTGTGCTACACTACACTTCATACTATAAAACCTAAGTTTGATTATTTTAAACCCAACATTGCTTGCCCGGCAAACTGTGTTAAATATTTTAATTTATATTTATTGGTATATAGAAGTAATCGAAGGTGGACTGTTATAGGCAGTTATGGACAGATGCATGGTAATTATTATAAACTGTAGCTTTTAGTCTTGCTAACATAAAAATGAGATACCAACCCTCAATTGCTCCTTAAAAAAACATACACCTCTGCCCAAACCAGCCTCAATCCACAATTGAACTGCCTAATGTATCTGAATTTTTCTTACAGCCACTGATGAAGAATCTTTCCTTATGCAGTGTGCTAGACTATGTGGTTGAGCATAATACTTCAGAAAACATTACTTGGTCTGACTATGTAGAAAATGATACTGCCTACACATTTTCATGGACGGAGGATGTACATGCCATTAAGGTTCTAGCTGTCAACTCAATTGGAACTTCCTCAGTCAATTTCATTTTAACTCTATCACAACAAATCAGCACAGGTAAGAAAAACATTTTTTTGATAGCTTCAAGCATTGTTAACTCAGTAATCTAGTTTATAATAAACCATTCTCATTTTGTAATGTGTTCATGTTTAGATAAGTAGTTATTTGAGTGGTAAGGCCATGTTGCTCTTCTACCTATTTAATCATATGAGTTTCTGCTGCCAGCAGAAAATTAGGAGGCAGGGAAAGCTAGGCCACATGGTTCTTGCCATCTGGGCAGGAATTTGGGTTGGGGGTGGGGAATGCAACTTTCATCATGTGCCTCCACATGCCTAAAAAAGAAGGATCTTCATGGTGCTCCGGTTTATTTTCTTGTGAGCTTTTCCAAATTTTTAACCTGCAGGCTAAAAGCAGCAGTTGAAATATACTTCACTCTTCTCTGTAGCATCTGATGAGTTCTCTCCTAATTTGTAAGGGATAATGTACCTGATGACCAACATGCTGTTTTCCTGTTTTGTCAGTAAACATTGTGAAGTCTCTCAGTGCCTACCCAGTGAACAGCAGTTGTGTCATTGTGTCCTGGACACTTTCGCCTGTGGCTTATATAATTACATCTTTTGTAATTGAATGGACAAACTTAAACGAAGAAGAGCAGATTAAATGGATTATGATTCCCTCAAATGTTAGGAAGTACCACATTTTGGGTGAGTTTGTACTTAAAAATCTATTACAGCTTCTCTTGTGTTTCAATATCTTCCCACCAGTATTTGATTATAGATAAAGATTTACTGCAAAACTGTAGAGGCTAGCAACTATTGTACATTTAACATAAATTCCAAAAGGTCTCCACAATAGCCTTTTATTTAACATTGGCGTACAGGTTTCCTTTCCTTTCCCTGTGATAAATGGTATACTTGGTTTCTTATAGTGCAATTTGCTCTGTTAGAAATGGTGTTTCCTAGCTCATCTTTGAAATTTATTGTGGATTATCCTTCTTAAGACAAGACTGATACAGTAACTGAATGGTCTCTGTGTGAGATGAACAGTTACAGAGGATTGTTATGTGTAGTGACTTTTTAGTCTTTCCTAATTTCTAAAGGCTGTAAAGCAGGGATGGAGAACCCATGGCCCTGCAGATGTTGTTGGGTAACTGCTCCCACTATGCCTAAACAATGGACTTGCTGGATGGGAGGAACATATGAAGGAACACATTAACCCTAATGATAGAAATCAAGAGAGATGCTCATCTTTCAGCGTTGCAAGGCCCACACTGTTTTACGGATTTTTATAGATTAGGAATTGTTAAGAAGTTTTAGTATGCCCAAATTAAAAATGTGCTATGTTGTCTTTGTTCCAGATAATTTCATTCTTATTGAGAAATACAAATTTAGTTTGTTCCCAATAATTCCTGAAGGAGTAACAAAGCCCACAGTGACATATGGATTCTCCAAAGGTGAGCAACTGGCATTTTTAGTAGACTTTTCCTTCAGACCAAGATTTCTTGCTCTAACTTTTAATGAGAAAAAAAATCAGATAATACGTTGGGAATGGCATGGCACATCTCGAGTCTTGATTATGCCAGGAAAATTCAATAATTTTTAAATGAATAATCTTAATGATCTGTAAGCAATTCCAATCTCTCTACTTAAAGCATACATGAGCATTTCATTATTTTTGCTTAATTGCACGGTTTCAAGAGAAGAGAAAGGGAAAGTCCCATTGCATGAGCAGAATGTCACTCACACAACATTGGATACAACTCTATATATCCAAGTCTCATTTAACTTTATGGAATAACAAATCAAGTTCAACTGTACGAGCTGATGCAAATAACCAAGTCTGCAATCTTATGGTCACTTAATTGGGAGTAAGGTCCATTCTGTAGGATTACATTGTAAATATTCTCTGTAGTGATAGCTGTTTTAAACTGCTGGGTCTTATTTTCAGCTGGAATTGAAAAACAGAATGATGTGAACTTCTATGTGATTCTACCCCTAGTTATTTCATGCTCCGTTTTGCTGCTTGGAGGTCTTTTGATCTTGCACCAAAGGTAAACATTTCCTGTATTGAATCTGTTCGCAAGTTTAGATTGAGATGAATAATTTGAAAGGTGTTATAGATTAATCCCTGGAAAGGCAATTTCCAGTAGCAGACAGCAGGGGCGGGGGACGACAACAACAGTGGTGGTTACTTGAGCTCCCGCAAGTGTGCCACTGCTGCTTACTGGGAAGAAGAGTGAAAGGAGCAAGGAAACAGCAAGAACATTGGCACGTGTGCTGTAATGGCTATGCCATTAGGTAATTTTTGAAATTAGGTAATTTTTAAATTCAGTTGACATTTTTAAAGCATCTGTAGGTGCTATTGGTTTCAAGATGGCTTCTAAAAAGAATAAATCTTTATTTGTGAAATACGTATTCAGAGTGAAAAGTGATTATATCTTTCACTGTGCCAAATCAATATCTTATCGGCATATTTCAGAATGAAGAAATTATTCTGGGATGATGTTCCAAACCCCAAGAACTGCTCTTGGGCACAGGGAGTTAACTTCCAAAAGGTATGGATTCCCACTTAAATACATTTCAGTGATTTGTGAGCTTTATTTGCTTTTAACTAATTTATTTACTCATCAAGTTTTTTAACAACCCTGTAAATAATGGCCATGAATAAAGAAATGAAACTTAATCATGTGCCTGCTACTCTCATGCAAACTTAAATACTAGAATGAACGGGGCTTTCTGGAAATGAAAGCCAATGCCTACTATTAAATTGATGAAATTGGGTTCTACACGGGTTCCACAGGTACACATCCAACAAAAAAATGCCCTAATCCAGGGATCTTTTATGTGAACTGGAGACTCTAGTGTATGGAAAACTGTTCTCCTTCAAGGCTTTCACTTCATCACAAGAAGCAACCTCTCATGCTCACAGAAATATGTGCATGGCTCTCCTCTCTCCTTTGAATATAATAAGGTAGCCCATGTGAAGAGAATATTCTGCATGCAGTTGGTGCATAGGAAGCTCTTAGAATGAGTCAGACCATTTCACTCAGTATCTAACTTCCCCCAGCTTGGTTCCCTTTCAGATGTTGTTCAACTCAATATCCCATCAGCCCCAGCCAGCATAGGCAATGGTTGGGAATGATAGGAGTCCAACAACATCTAGAGGGCACCAGGTTGGAGAAGGCTAGTTTACACTAACTGGTAGGAGCTTTCCAGGGCTTTCACAGTAACCTTACCAAATCCTACTGGGAAATGCTAAGATTCAACCTAGGACCTTCTGAATGCAAAGCAGGTGCATTCCCATAGTGAATGGGTACATTTCTATAGGATTTTGGTGCATTTATTGGTAAACTGGACTCTGCTAGTGCAGCTGTTGTAGCTTAAATGACAATGTTTACCATTAGATAATTTTACCTTGGAATCACAAATGTTATATTAAAAATTGAGGTGGGCATAAGAAATATCCTAATGATCAAGGAGAATGCTTGCTTATTAGGTTTTCCCCCCATTATAAGTTATTTCAGTTTTCATTCCCAGTGAAATATTTATTTTCTCATCTTTATTGTTAATTTTATTTCATTTCATTTAAACAGAGAATGGACATTCTTTGAAGTCTAATCATGATCACTGCCCGCTGAACCAATGTGACAGCTCCCAGACTTCCTATACAGAGTTGTTAGAAGAATTATCTATTTGAATTCAGAAGACAGAATTACTTACATATCATTTCATTATTCTGCTGATTTTGTTCATACATAATAGTGCTGGAAATGATTTTGTTCAAAAGTTGCACTACTGGTATACAATTTTGAGAACACTTTCTATATTTCAGACCAGGTAAACGGTTTGCTGGGTTTAAAGGGAGCATACATATCAAGATAGAAGTTAGGAGGACATGCTACATTATGATTTAATAACATGGGAACAAGCCTACACTTGAGAGCAACCCTCATCCCTTTCTTTCTCTTGCTTGGCTGGGAGGAGGAGTTTGGACATCTTTAGCTCAGCTTTTTGTTTATTGCAGTTTGTCATGTCATCCAGACCAGCAACTTTGGTTAACATGGGCTAAGTTTAGTTACAAACAAACTTACTTCAAACTGCAGCTTCTGAAGCAGCCTTGTTTAAACTAACCATAGTTAACGTTGATGACATAACTGAATGATATGGCAAACTGTTGCTGTTTGCTGGCATCCGTCTGGTGAAGCAAAATGGAAACTTCTGCCACACAGGAGCATATGAGCTCAAGAAGATGCTTGGCTTGTTCCTTAATCAACTGTAAGTGAGCATAATGTGTGAATGCAACCAATGTGTGCCATGCTATTCTCACTTTACTCCCCAAGACTCCTGTTAACCAGCCTTAACTGACATGAATGCATAGAGAGAACATCAGTAGTATATGGCTGACTAAATGAGGGGTGGTGTAATGGGAAGGGAACCTGATTTTGCATTTAAGCCTGATATTTCCCATCCTTGGTTTACAACAATAGCAATAGGAGTCCAGAATGCCATGGCCTTAGAAACATCAATCTTTCTGCCATATTTCCATTTATTTATAAATGGTCTTTTAAAATGCTTTGCTAGTTGAACCGACACTTCACAGTATGTGCTGCTGAGTGTGTTGACCACCTAGAACGTGATTATTCTGTGGCTTCAATAGAGCTCTACGTATGTACAGTGGTACCTCGAGTTACAAACGCCTCAGGTTACAAATGCTTAAGGTTACAAACTCTGCTAACCTGGAAGTTACTTCAAGTTGAGAACTTTGCCCCACGATGAGAATGGAAATCATGTGCCGGCGGCGAAGCAGCAGCAAGAGGCCCCATTAGCGAAAGCACGCCTCTAGTTGAGAACAGTTTCAGGTTAAGAACGAACCTCCGGAACGAATTAAGTTTGTAACTAGATGTACCACTGTAGCTGAGTAGCATAGTCAGTAGAGGCACAGCCCTGAACTCCTCCCAGTTAGTCTAATATTTCCTATAAATTGAACAGGAAGCAAGAAGAGACTGTCATGAATAAGTAACCACATCTAAAACAGTTTTATTCAGGAAGAAACCCTCTCTACTTAGTTTGATTAGTAAGAAAAGTACCCAATTACTCTGACATTATGGCTTTTAAACTTTTGACTGACTTTGAGGTTATCAGTTGGAATATGAAATAGGAACTTCCTTAGAAACTGAACTTCCAGTTCAAAATCCTTCAAAATAGGGCACTCTGTGTTAATGAGAAGCTATTAGATTCTATGGGTCTGTGATCTTCTTTGTATGAAGAGACTTTTCTTAAAGACAAGAGATGCCTGACAACACTATTACGGAAGTACATGTGATTTCTGTTCATGTCCATCAGAGTACTGAATGTCACACAACAAGATATATGGAAAATCCCACTTGTTTGTTTAGCTATGCACATCTACTCCACTTTAATTTCATTTCATAGATGTATACATCTCCAAATTGCCTTTGAAATGAACATAATTCTTAAAACCTTCTTAATTCCCTGACTGGGTCCTCTGTGGTTATGCATATTACAGTTTCTAGTTAGTCTATTAAACTCATTTTTCTTTCTTTATTGTATTTACTTGACTATATCAATAGCGTATTAGCATTTTAAAAAGCAATGTCAATATATGTAACAGAGGATGAGTTCTGAAAGCAACAGGATTTTCCATGCCCTCCCTCCAATTTCTACTTGGTGTAGAAGTTCAGTTTTAGAAGAAGCTCCTAAAATATTGAACATGTTTGAACAAAAAGTTTATTATTGGAAACACTAAAGGGGCTATACTTCCTAATGTAAGTATAGCACTTGTGTACAGCGCATTGTACCTATGGCTCAATGGAGGCCTTTTTCTACTTTCACCTCTTGAAATGCATGCAGAGGTGAGCACACAGGCATCACACCAGGGTATTGCAGGGGACAGGAGGTATTTGAACACCTACCATCCAGCCATTCTTAATTACTTAGGCATGGGGAGCTGGGGATAGGGAGCAGGACGAGAGGGAAGACAGAGAAATAAGATTCTGCCCACACCAGAAAGGATGCCCTAAGGTAACATAGAAATACCAAAATGTAATTGAGATTTTCTACAAAAGAAAAATGCAACATAAACAAAGGGCATGCAGTAAAAATTAAATTAGTCATCTTCATTAACCTTAGTTGGTCTACTCTTGAGTAGGAGTAATGTTTCAGACAACCTCATGTCTACAGAATATTGAAAAATCATTATTTTTTGCAGCCACACTCCAATCCTTCAAAACTACCAAGTTACAGTTTCCCCAGTGAAGTCAGTGGGATCACTTTTTCATATCGTGAATACAAATAAATTGCATGTAGGACTTTAAGTGACTGTATTTTGCACTCTCTCGTTATCTTGCAGTTGAATCCAAACTAAATTTTATATGACAGCTACTGAAGTTATGAATGCTCCCTTCGTGTTACTTTTCACAGGCTTAAATTGCTGTAAAAATGTTTTCCTGGCACTCCCATTTGATGCATATATTCAAGAGCAAATATTTAACAGCCAAATGCTTAAGCAATTTACTCTGCATTTAACTATTTTATCATTGTAGCATTGTGGGGTGTTTTTTTCCAGGAAACAGTACCTACAACATCTAACTCATATTAACTCATATTAATTCACATTCTAATTCATATTCATTCATGCTAACATATGGCTTATTTGATTTATGCAATCTGTGTCCTTGATTTGACTCTGTAGGTCAAGTATCAGAGAGCAGCATTAGAAAGCTGTAGTGGTAAACTCAAGCCCTATCACTGTGTGATCTGTGGGAGCCTCATACGTCTCTCTGTACAGAAAATCTCTATAGCACCCAAGGGACCCCTGTGTTATATAAGCAGTCTCTCTTCTCCTATTTTAGCTACTGCAATTTTTTGTATTTTTATAGTCATATAGATTTATAAGCCACTTTTCTTTAGTTTCTTCTCTGTTGGGCTTATAAAAACTGCCTACCTGAGCAGGGTAAGAGGAGAAGCTATGCACCTGGAATGCATAGGCTTATCCCATGACTCTAGAACTAGCCCTGGGTAGCTAGTAGGTAGGAAGGAAGCAAAATGGCATTACATTTTAATCAATATCTGATCGGAGTATGGGTTTAGTACCACTGGATACAAATTTGTAGGAAACGGTTTTGATTTTTCAAGAAGCCAGAATAATTCCCCATGCAGACTTAACAGATACCAGAAAACTTCTCGTCAGAGTAGGGATCAACTTGACCAGATATCAGGATACAGTAGCCTGTTAGGTATGGCACTTGACTAAATTCTTGAAGCTGATAAGGAGTGGCTGCTCTTGATAAACACTTGTACCAATGACACGTATATCCATCATTATTTCTACTGGATTGGAGAAGTAAGGGGTGCAGATAGACCGCATCATTTCCTCCATATACTATAGGCTATAAAACTTGTGAACCTTAATTACCCAGGCTGGATGGCTTTGGGTGAACTTTAATAATTTGCAGAGACTGTAATTGTTGACCACAGCCAATTTTACTTGTCAACTTGTGGGTTTTAAGTGCTGCAAAACTTTGCCCTCCCCATTATTCTCATAATTCCTCCTAAATGACATGAATGAAAAACTGGCTCAGAGCTTTAACAAATTTTGAGGCCCTTTTCCCTGAAGTGGGTGGGTGCTCATTGTGCTAGTTGTATGAACCAGTTTGCTGCCAAAGTGCACTATAGCCCAGCCCTTCGAAGTGGAAATGGGTAGGAACTTTTTCCTACCAGTCTACTCCAAAGGCATAAATAGGGAGCAAGACTCAGGGCTTCAGCACTGCCAATGTAATGCATGCATACTTTCTCTTCATTGACAAGAATGAAAATCTGGTTCAGAACAATTATGTTTCCCTTTGTTATATAAGCTCATCAGAGACTGACCTGAAATGGAACCTTCAGTATTATCCAAACTCCAATGGTATCATAAATGTAAATGTGTTACAAATTTCTGGCACTAATCTCTCTTTTGTTATAATGCTTATGCACACTACTTAAAATAAAGCATACAACTTCATGAAATGTGAATGCCATTACATTCATCAGGCTTTTAAAGTTGTGCCAAATTAAGAATAATAAAATTGAAGTGTTTAATGTATTTCCTTTTCCCCACCTTTCTTTTCTGTTCATTACAAGTCATTAATTAATAAATGAGCATTAAAATGTATCTTGTCTTCTAGCCTGAAACCTTTGAACATCTCTTTCTCAAGCATCCTGAAGCACTGTCATTTGGTCCTCTTCTTCTGGAGTCAGAAATAGTGTTGGAAGATATCAGTATTGAGAAAGCAATGAAAGACGAAGACAAACAAGACTTACTAGCTATTGACTCTCTGTTTGCAACCACACGAGACTTGGAGCATGACTCAGCTTGCTCTAGTGGCCATTTCAATAGTGATAGTGTCTCTGAGAATGTCCATGATGCTGAAACCCGTGGTGGAATGACAGGACAGTCTAATATAAAATATGCGACTATTTTAACCAACTCCATGTCAAGTGGGCTTTATGAGCCACCAAAGGATCTAAGCAGTTCTTTTGTAAGAGGTTTTCTAGGCCAGGATTCCTTAGTTCCAACATCTTTCTCTGGCGGTTCTTGGGCAGTGGGAAATCAATCATTTCTGCTATTGCCTGATTGTGATGAACACGTGTCCCCTCAAAAGCTCTCTCTTTCTGTTGTTTCATCTGAGGGCTTCTCAGAACCTTCAGAGCAGGATAGAACTTTCAGTGAGGAACACAGTCCAAAGAGAAGCATGTTCTACTTAGGAATGAGCTCACTCAAAAGTGAAAATGACATCTTTTTAACAGAAAGTTCCAATGGGGTTTGTCACTTTCACACCAATGCTCTAGCTGGAGGCATGAAGTTTCCTCAAGATATAACTAGTGATCTAAATCCCTTGATCAACAAGTGTGAAACCCCTGTTCAAGCTTTCATACCATACATGCCACAGTTCCAGACAATGGCAATTAAATTGCATGAGACAGCCAGTGGTAAAGTCTAAGCTGCCACCTACTGAAGTGTACTCTTGATGTACTCTTGATTAAGGCCTCTTTTCTCTCCTCGTGATTCGCATTTTCCCGCAATGAACAGGCCCATATTTATTTATTTTTTAACTCATAGCCCACATATTTTATTCAGCGTTGCACTTCTGTTGCAAGAATATTGCATTTTCTCCAGGTACAACAACGAAACAGTATTAGGTACCTGGCAAAATGTGTTTGCTGCCCTCCCCCTGGCTGATAATTCCATTGTAACTTTTATGTGAAATGTGGCTGAATCCAAATCTTTTGGATGCCATAGTGGCCTTACTAAATTCAAAAGGAACAAATCCTTTCCTCCCCTGTCCCCCATCTGCTCCATGACTGCATCATTCTGAGAACTTTCAAAACCAGAAAAACCTTGCTGTATGGCGCTACTGCAAAAACAAACAAACAAAAAACCCTTAAAAAAAAACACCTCGCTGAGCCTTGTATTATATCACCCCATATTTCCCCCACCATTTTATGAACATTTAAAAGATATGTGTGCTTTTCCCTATTCACATTTTTAGAAACTTGGGAGAGAAGAGAAAGCCTATCTGTTATCGGAAAGGCAGATACATGCACTCGCACACAGCATGTGTTATGTGGGAGCATATACTGAGCAACTGAAACTGGATGGGTGACTGGGAGCATGGGGAATAAAGTGAGGGCTGGATACTGCTTGATCTAGTGAAGAGACCCTTAAAATGTCCACCTATATTAGATATATTGATTTATACTGAGTGTAGGGTGTTTTATGTTATTTTTAGTACCAAACTAAGTGCTTTGCTGCATAGTAGACTCAGAACTTACCCACTCCTCTGCTTGTCCTGTGGCTAGAAAACAAGGTTCTGAACAGCTTTTTGGTTGTCCTGTGCTTTCTAAACATGGGTCTAAGCGGTTTTGCCTTTGCTCCACCACCTCCCCCTGGAAAACACACTCTTCAGCTATAAACTGGAACAAACAGCAATTTGTGGAAAACTCAATTGCCATTGGCTCCAAATCAGCACTAAACCATGGGGAAAAGCAGCCAGGCAAATGCCGGTTGTCCTGAAACACATTATCTGCAAAGCAACTAGTAATAGCTCTCCTCCAAAGAGCACTGTTGTCAAGGGTATTTTCATACAATTTTCTAGCCAGGACTTTAATAGAAGGTGGCAGGGGCAGCCCAGACTGTTTTGCCACCTGAAGCAAAAAGGGGAGGTGCCACCTCACCTGGCAGCTGCTGCCCCTGCTGCGCGTCCTCAAAGTCGGAGTCACGGGGCTTACCGTTTGGCTGCGTCAGCTTCCAGCAGTGAGGAGAAGTGGTAGTGGCTTCTCCTCACTTCTATGCTGGGAGGCGACTGCGGTGGCATCAGAGGAGACGCGGCAGCAGCAGTGAGATCTGGCCAACGCCACTGCCACTGCTTCTCCAGCAGTGGGAGGGGGGGGAGCACACAGTGTCAGGGGGTGCTGCCTAAGGCATCTGCCTCTGTTTGCCTCATGGGTGGGCCAGCCTGGAACATGTGAAAAAAATGTTGAATAGGTATGGTGGGGTTCTGTGTGTGTGTGTGTGTGTGTGTGTGTGTGTGCTGTCTTAAACAACTAGATGTGGCATTGTGCAAGCATATTCCTAATATCTAATCTCTCAACACTAAAGCTTGTCCTGTCATTTGGGATCAGTGCCAGTCTGTTAACATGGATATGCTTGAGCAACACCTGTAATCATGATGATTCGGACCACACTGCATGGAGGGGATGCCTGAAGAGTATATGAGTACCAACACTTGCATATGCCCAGTCTCTGATTAAAATCTTCAAAGATATTTTTCATCCATTTACCCAGTGTAACAGGGACAGGGCTATCAAGTTCTAACGTTTTGTTTTTTAAGTGGATTTGTCAGTGAGTAAGATACTGTTGCCCTCAGCAATGGATCTTAAAACACCAGCATGCCTTCCTTCATAATTTGGATAGAAAATTGACAGTGCAAACCTAAGTTTGTGTGTGCTCAGAGGTTAAGTCTCAGTGTGCCAAATGAGACTCACTCACTAGTAATGAGTTTAGAATTGGAGCTGATACAAAGGTAGCATAGGCTGTGTTCCAATTCCAGTGTTGCTCTTCAGCAGAGAATTGTAGAGAAGTCATGCATCTCTGTCCACAAAAAGCAGGGTGGGAACAAATGCTCTAGGTATTGTTCTAGGTGGGCAGATAACTCATTGGAATTGGCTTAGAAGAGCCATGCTTCTTCCATGGATTTTGGTGGACTGAATTGGTTTAACAAATGTCCAGGTCTCCAATATCCCAGGTCAACAGGGGTTTTGATAGCTTTCATTTGGTTGTGGCAAGTCACATTTTTGCCACAACCACAAAAGTGTTCCCACTATCCAAAACAGCTGAAAAACCCATTTTTGACAGCACTGTAACAGCACTGTGAACAGGCATTCAAAGAGATAGCAAATTTATTGACTTTTACCATAGCTACCCCAACCAGTCATCATTTGTGTGTGTGTTTTTAAATATATATTTAATTAATTGATGCTAGCAACCCTAGTCCATTTCAAAGATTCTGGTAACAGGACCAAGCCACAGCTTTCCTAGTAAGAAAAGGCAATAATTTGTAACTATTTCACCATTCAGCTTAACTTTAGGTATCAAAAGCACTGCAGACTGAAATCTATTACATAATTTCTGAAGCTGAACCCACAGTTGCTACCTGTCTAATGAATGTACAGTACATGGAACAAAATCAGCCCTGGAGGAATTGTGTGTTTGGTTTTATCAGTGGCCTGCTGTTTTATCTGAATGTATGGGAAAACTCTTGTTGGTTTTGTAAGCAAGAAGCAATACCACGATGAGTTAGCAAGGCAAAACAAAAAAACACTCAGCTCTTTCACCATAGCTCTAATCTTGATTAGCACCTTAACTTTTCTATTTGCTGTGCCTCTGAACTCTGAATGCTGTGCCTTACTGTTTGTTCATACTGCTTAGCTAATTGTCGTACTTTGAAATTCAGGTTAGGAGGATGTAGTGACCCACTTCTAAAGTATACACACAATTCTAGGCAAAATCACGGGTAGTTGCTGCTCTTTAAGTAGTTATAAAAAAATAGGTTCATGTTTTTAACTGCAACCAACGAAGAGAAATTTCCCAAGTTTTCAGGAGCTTTATTCTTTGTCTTAGTTTCAGTGACATAGACAAGCAGAGTGCATATATATACTATCTAGAATTGCTATTAAAATCTCAAAATGACATTCAGTCTTGCACTCCTATAAACTCCTATAAAAGAGGCAACATCTGCATATTCTGCATCTACCATCTGCTCTGTTCTATCTATGCCCCAGCCTAATCTTTAGTAATTACTGTAGCTAACGCTAATGATGCCTAGGAATAAGGCCTTCGACAGTGAAGATTAGAAGCCTGGGCAACTCTTATATAATGCTTCATTTTACGACTGCTTTTTGTGATTCTTCAATCTATGGTCTGTTTTCTCAGTATTTCCATTACTTTAGAGCACTGTAATGAGACTTGTAAAATCTCAGTGTTCAAATTGCCTGGAGAGCGGTGGAGGTGAATAACAAAATACAGCCTCACCAGTCGGAATTGCCCTGGGACATTCAAGAGGACATGAAAATAAACAGTTCCAATAAACATGAATACTTTTTACCTTCATGGACCAATATAAAAAGACAAGGAATTTGCATCATGCAAGTTTTTATCATTATCCCAGTCCACTTATTGTACAATATCTGGAAATTCTAAGAACTAGAATATATGTAGGTCACCAGTAAAATGTTCCTCTAGGTCCCAAGAGGAAGATACGATTAGGTAGGCAGAACCAAATTTGCTTTGGCTGATGTACATGTATTGATGCTCACAGTAAATTTGGTCAAGATGCACAGCTTTTTGCCCAAATTCTTTCCTGTTATGTAAACACTGGATATATGATTAGAAGTGAACAGGTCCTCCCTTGATATCCCCCTGTTTATCCACACAAAGATGAAAAAGACACCGGAGGGGTGGGGTTGGGGAATTTTAAGCATTACACTGATGCTATTTCTACTTTACACGGTTCTGTCAAAATATAAGGGTCTATGTTTTATGTTCATGTCATTGATTCATTTAGCCCAGGGCCGCCTATACTGGCAGGCAGCACCTTTCATGGTTTTGAGCAAAAGCCTTTATTGATCTGTTACATGAAGCTGTTTTAGCCAGGCTATGCTAGGAATAGAAAACGAGGCCTTATACACAATCCCAGCACTGGTCCTTTCTCATTGTAAACAGAACATCACTGGTGGTTTCTCCATAGCACTATTCCCCCTCCCCGCAACTAAGTTTAGGGAAAATGTTTGGGTTCTAGATAATAGGAAGAATGCAAAGATATCCATAATAAAGTCCTGTCCTGAAAAAGCAGAGGACATCCTGACCCAAAGACAATCACTTGCAGTCTTTGTATGCTACCTCCTCACCCCCCACCCCCAATACTCTCATGTTTCTGGTTACTGCTCTTGCATGCACTACATGTTGCACTCTGATGTCATAAAGACAATTGCAGGTACTCAGGCAGCCGAAATTGGCCCACTTCCCAACACAATGCTGATTTATTAAACTGCAATGGCCTTAGGGTGCTTTTGCATTTCCTAGGTACAGGACTAATCAAGCAGCAGCTCAGTGCTTTGGTTGACATGGTAGTATCTGCGATCTGGTAAGAGTCAGAGCATTACATGGATAGGTGAAGCGTAACCACCATAGGTGAACCACTTTGGTAACCACCATAGGTGAAGCATAGTTTCCACCCAGTCCTCAGTGGAAGTGAGCTGGGAGAAGGAGTGCCCTCACCCATAGCTAATAGCCATAGCTGGTTTGTTTTAGTCAATGACAGCTATTTCCTCATCAGGTACCTCTGCTCTGTGCATCACCCTTGCTTACTGCATACCATTGTGGATTGCTCTAGCAGCAGAGTTGGTAAGAGGATGTTTCGTACATTTTGCTGTCAAAATGCTCCCAGTTGCTGTCAAAATGATCCTAGCTCCTACAACCTGCTAAATGCCGCACTGTGAGCAAAGCCCATGCAGGTCTATCTATACAGGTATTTAGAAATGATCATTATTATCCTTTGATTCTTACTCTTGTCATTTAAATTGGTGGAACACTGGCCCTGGAGAGCAACATATGAATAGCTTCCCAGTACTTTCAACAACAGTGTGTGTGATGCGCACATTCTGTAGCAGATATTTATTAGAGGAGTGATATGTTTATATGAACGTGGAGCATAGCTTGCAACACTTTTTCAGGTGAAAAAGTAGCAAGCTGTATTAATTAACTCTGATTATTGACATTACTTATAAAACCTGAAATAGCAGGCCTGTTCACTACCACATGGTGCTGTAGGAACAGAGGGATGTGAAGGGAAAGTCAGAAGGAGTAACATACCTTCTGTTGACAAAGAGAACCCCATCAGAATTAGTGGCTCCTGCCCACAGACACTATAGCATAGTGCATGCTGACACATGTTATTGGGTAGTACTGTGCCCAAATTGCACATAAACCTGCACTTATAGCTTTTGTTCAGGAAGAATCCAGGACAGGTGCTAATGGTAGTTTTTAACCAACACCTTCCTATCGATATACCTCAGCCACTGCTAAGTGCAAAACAGGGTTGATTCTTACAACTTTGGTAGTATAGTTGTAAGTTTTGCTGAGTGATAAATTATTTATCCATGTTACACTTGAATACACATCCAGGTGGAACATCCATACATCCATGAGTCATTTCTGTTAACCTTCAAGAAAATTACTCAGATTGAATTCACATATGCTATTCACTATTACGGGTCATTTGCAGCTAGATATGATTATATGATAGATAATCTAACTATATTTTTCAAATTGTGGCCTGTGAGTGGCAGAAGTAACAAGTACCACGTTGCTTTTGTACGTCTGTAGAATTATGGTTTGTTAACCTCTCACGCCATTCTGTCTGACTATCCTTGGTATTTGAGTGTAAAAATGTTCTGGGTTTTTGTCCCTGCCGAAACTGTGGCTTGAATTGGGCTTTGAACCATGATTTCTTAGTTGTGGGGTATCTCTTGAGCTCATGCTTTAAAATACTTGCCAGAGTACTTTTGTATTTATTTTTGTGAATAAAATGTTTACTGTTGAGGTTGTATTTTAATAACATCCTTGTACTCTTCTGTGTGTAGAATCTTTGTTTAACTTTTGGGACGCAAAGCATCTGGAGAGTTGCAAAACGGAGCCCAGTGAAGAAATTCAGTGACCACAATATGGGGCAAGAGCAGTGATGCCCAAGCGTGCAGCAATTAGAAGGTTTCAAGCGGCTACATATTTACGATCTTATGTAGAACATATTTACATATTTTTGCCACATGTCACTTGCCTTTCGGTGAACCCCACATCCACCAACAGCACAATGGTGACATTCCCAATACACTTATAGTAGTTGATCAGACATTTCTAAGACAGGACGTTTGCTGCATAGTATCAGATTCTAATGCTTCTGTTACCATGGAGTACCCAGTGGTAGCAGAGAGCAACAGCTATAGAATGCAACTGACTAAAGACATTGGGAGCAATCCAGAGAACATTTACCTTCTTAAATGCCACTGAAATCATCAACTCTTTGAATTGATGGGGAACCTCAGATCTGGGTGCCAAGTTGGCCCTCTGATCCTCTCCATCTTACCTTCAGAACTCACGCCAGGCTACATTCATTTTCATGCATCCTTTTTGGGTGTTTGTGTCTGGCTGGCATGTCGCCCATAATTCTGATAATGCTTTACAGAGGTGGGTATGTGAGTGTGTGTAGAAATTAGCGTACTTTGCCAAGCTAAAATTTACATTACTTCCTCTATCCACTTTCTCTCTCTCGCCCTACTCACCACTGGCATGTGCCTGCCCCCCACCCCTGCCATATTGCCCAGAGATCAACAAAAATACTGGCTGGAAAATGCTTCCCTATCCCTCCACTAGAACTGTTAATTGAGTGCATAAGGCCCCTTGATTTGAGATAAATTCATATGCACCTGTTTTTCATTAGCTCTAGCCTCTTTTCCAACACCATAAGGTAAATGCAAGCTCAGAATGCATTAGGGTTATATTCCAGCAATTATACGTGTTCTTTAATTAAAGGTGTGTTCCCAAAAGGAGAGGAACAGCTTCAGCCTCTTTCAGAGCTCGCAAAAGCCAGGCGATCAGGTGAAGTCTTTCCTCACTCAGGCAGAGTTGTGGCATGAGAAGCTGCACACCTGAGAAATGTGAACCTCTTTTTAGTGCCCTAGTTTAAAACCCCCCCACAAAAAACAGAAACAGAAAGGCTACCTCTTTTCAAACAATGTCACTTAGCAACTTAGCTTTAAAGGTTAAAATATCATCCAAATATCTGCAGAAAGAGTGGGTGGTTCATCCTGCCTTGACAGCAAAACTCCCACCCATGGTTCCAGCTCTCAGTTGCGAGAAAGATGATGACAAATTTAACAATCTGAGTGCTTTTGTTTTATAGCAGCAAACCCATTCTCTGTATAACGAATTACAAGAAAACTTCAGCACTTTTTGAATGCATGGAAAAGCAAATAAAAAGCCAAACTGAAATGGTTAATAATGATTTGAAATGGATGTTCAGATTACCTTTTGAAGAAGGCAGAGTCTTCTTTCCTTAATGCTTGAGTCCTGCAAATAATGACAAGTAGGCCTGTCAGTAAACAAAGGTACCTGTGGGATTTTCTGCCTCAGGTGCTAAAATAACATGGCTGCTGTTAGATACTGTGCCCACTGGCTTGCAGGGGAGGGATTTCCACTTGCTTTTCCTCCTTAGGTAATCACACATACATGTTTGGTGACTGCAGCGTTTAGTGGTGGGCTGCATATACAACACTACCAGCACAAATAAAACCCCACAAACAGCCCTTTGGGCGAACTCTCAGGCAGATTACTTTTCAGCAGAAGGTTCACACACATTTAGCTACTTAATGAGGAAGTGATGAGACATTTAGTGATGTACACACATCTATTAAGATCAATGTACCTGACAATATGCTAAGAGGTACTACTAAGCATTAAAATCAATATGTGTGCAGCTTGTCCAGAACCACTAATTGTTCCACTCAGTTGTGTGCAACTAGAGCTGGATGAGACTCAGGGTCTCCAAATCCTGATTTCATAAACAACTGTTTTCACCCAAATCTATATGCATAAAAATAAAGAACAGCCAATTTTCTTTCCAGACTGATTCTTTGCATCTAACCCTCCCCCCCCCAAAGAAGTTTCTATTTGTGTAAAAACTATGGATATCAGGATGAAACCTCCTGTGTGCTGCTGCCAACATGATCAAGTTTTGCAGGTCGTGCTGCTGTAGTTGTGCCACTAAATAGTTCAGGGTCAGGACCTCCCTCACTGGCACACCATGTGTTCATGCATTCAAGCTCTGGAGCCAAGTGAGGATTCCCAGGTAAGATCCTCCCTCTATTGTGTGGGCAGGTAATCCCTCCCCTACCTGGCCTGGTCTCCTTGGCAACGCTTCCCCCAGGTGGGATTGGACAACTGACTGAGGTAGGCGGAGACCTCCAGTTATCCCACCTGAGGGAAGGCAAAGCCAAGCCTATGCTGTTGGAGCCACTCCAGATCTAGGGGCTGCGTGCGTCCACGCAAAGGGCGCCCCCCGTTTTAGGCGGGGAACGGTCATTGTCTTCCGCAGCTCAAAATAGCAGAGGCCAAAAGCGTTAACAGAGCCATCAGTGTTATTTATCCAAGAAATGGCTTCAAAAAGAGTGGTCTAATGTTGATTGCTTTCTGTGAAGGACATTTCAGGATTTTTATTCGGATGCTTCATTTGCACCCTTTCGGTACCTTTTCTGCACCCACGGCTGGAAAGAGCTTATTGGGTAGAGAACATTTGTGCCCTCACCCTCAAGGCCATGCAAAGCTGGTAACAGGCCCAGGCCAGATGGGAAATAAAGGCCCCATTTCTGCTTTTACTTATCTATATTTTATCTTGTATTAATGTTTTATGTATCTTCTTTAAAATATTAATATGTTGTGTTAAAGGATCCCCCTTGACTCTCTTTACAATATCCTAACAGAGGGACTCAGAGTAGGCCTCCTGAAAATCATAGGCCCATGCCAATTGGCTCCCCTACCCGCTGCCTCTGTTCGGGTTTGCTCACCCCCATGCCATTTCAAAAGGCTTCATTGGGTTTTGTTTCAGGCTCCATGCAAAACCTGATACTATATTTGGGGGGTCAGAAACAGCGAAATCTCACCAGCTTAGTTAGATAGACTAGCTGGCATGGTTACTTCAACTACCCCCTGCTACAATATATGCTTTTAACTCTCTTTATGGTATCTTAATGCATAATTAGTAAAACTGACAGGTGACAGAACTCAGGTTTGCTTGGTCATTACACAGTCTGTCATGTACTCACAAGAAGGAAGGTTTTCCGGTTCATTCAATAGTGAGGAAAAACAATATGAACATGACTCTGTATTTTCCCCTCATATGTTTTGAAGCTAAGCCCTGGACATTGAAAACAATTTCTGAGAATTAGCCCCTTGGCTCAAGGCTAAGCCATGTTTTTTTTCCTGGTAAGACACTGAAATGAATTTACACTTGAAGTGACTCATTACATTCAAAATTGAAATGCAGTTATGAAGTAGGGATGAAGTAAAAGATTAGCACCTTGATGGGAGATTCTGGTTTGGAAGTCTCTTAATTTCCCGGAGCTTTGTTATGAATACAAGGTTTCACATGAGCAGCAGGTATAAGTCTTCTTTTGTTTGTCCATGTGCAAATACAGCAAGGGGCACATTTATGTGTGTGTGTGCACCCTCCTCCCTAAACATGATGTAACATGACTACATCCCCAAAGGCGTACTCCTCCATTGTCTCCCAAGACAGACAGATGCCACCAACAACCAGGGCAAGTTTGTATGTATATTATGGACAATTCCTGTGACTGTTTCGTGCCTTTCTTGAACTGGAAGGATTTCAGCAATCTATGTACATGTCTCTCCCCCACCCACCATCACAATGCACACTTAGTGGTGGTGTGGCACATGGTTTCTCTGTCCTTGCATACACACAGACCATGAACTGCCTTGAAGGCCTATTGACCCAGTTGGGTTGTCCTGGGATGCTAACCTCCAAGCTCATTAAAAACCTCTGGCTTCCTTACATATTTCAGGAGCAAATATATGTTTCAAAGGAGCCAAGTGGGAATTGTCAGTCCCTGCCAAGATCAGTGGTTCTTGACTCTTTATCAATTCTTGGCACAAAGAATAATAATATCTTTCAAACCATAACATAGTGGTTAGTTTTAGAGGGCAAAGTTCACAGAGACTTGCAAACGACCCGACATGGTGAAAAAGGGTGTGTGCCAAAGATAATTTTCAGACATTACAGGAGCAATGCCAGCTAGATGTGCAGTTTCTCATACACAAACCAGCAGTGCCTATTTGTAAGATCTGAAGTGAAACTTGCAGGAAGATACATGACTGCTGTAGATGTGCGTCTCCTGCCATGCCAAGAGACAAAATACCTGCACTTGAGCTTTATTGGGCTCATTTGCGCTGAATGAGATCATTTGAATGTTAGAGAAAAACACCACCCAGTTGTATTTTACATCTCCAGACACTCTTTCCAGTGATCCGCTTACCTGTCAAGAGGCCACATGTGAAGACCTTACTGTGAAAGTCAGCCTCCTGCCAGATTCAGTACATTCTCTGAACCTTTTATTGAAAGATTCGGGACAGACAAATTCATGGCTTTGTTCTATCTCCATTCTCGAAGATACGCTTCTGAATACCAGTGGCTGGAAGCCTCAGGACAGTGCTGTTGAATTCAGGTCCTGCTTCCTGGATTCCCATAGGTGTCTGGTTGGCCACTGTGAGAACAGGATGCTGGACTAAGATGGGCCACTGGGCTGATCCAGCAGGCTCTTCTTATATTCTGAATGTCATCCAGATTTAGTGCACAGTTAAACCATAGAATTCACTGCCACAAGATGCAGTGAGAGCCACCAACTTAAATGGCTTTTAGAAGAGCTTAGATAAATTCATAGAGGATAAAGAAATCAGTGACTGCAATAGTTATATAATGTCTCTGAGGCAGTGGGCCTCTGAATACCAGTTGCAGGGAAATGCAAACAACAGAGGGCTTTTACATTCATGCCCTGTTTGTGGGCTTCCCATAGCCTTTCCCACTTGGCGGCAACGGAAACAGAATTCTGGACTAATTGGACCTTTGTTCTGATCCAACAGGGATCCTGTAGTCTTATGTTCAACTACATAGGGTACAAAAAGTACTTAGTTGATGGTGTGTATTTTAACTTTCTCTTCTGGCATGTGTGCTGTTCCTTTGGCCATTCCTTGCTCCCACCCCCACCCCCAAGTTCTTTAAAGAAGTGGTGACATTTCTGTAATGGCATAGCTCATACTAACAGCAGATATTAGATACAGTGCTCAGGACAAAAAGCAAAATGTGCTTTATCTCTCAGCGGGAGCTTTACATTCTTTTTAAAAAGAATACCTTGGCCAAATGATAGAAGGCTTCCTTCCAATACAAAAGTCACTTAAGAATTTTTTTAAATCTGAAGTAGCATTTATCTTGCCTCTGAATTTCAAACTAAAAATCTTCTCTCCCCCTCCCTGCTAGGCTTATGCTGCAGTAGCCTGCCATCTGGTGGACTCTAAAGCAAGTTTGAATTTCTACTTGCCTTCAGTTAGTTAGGAAACCCATTATATTTAGATGATAATGGAAACAACTTCAGTTTTTTAAATAATGCACAGGAAAAACAGAATTAATGTTTGTGTGAAACTACAGTATGTGCACTGGCTGATTAAGGCTGCAATCCTGTACCCACATATCTGGATAAGCCCCATGAACTCCATGAACTTATTTCTGCATAGACATGTATTGGACTGCAGTGTTGGGCATCCCTATTAGTGAGTTGTAGACTACAGCAGGGAACTTGCATATCATAATGTTCCTTCAAACACACAAATGGTATATATTTTTAAATTCCTAGTGGTCCCGGGCCCTAAGGAAGTTAGATTGGCTTCGACCAGAGCCAGGGCCTTTTCAACTCTGGCTCCAGCCTGGTGGAACGCTCTGCCTCATGAGACCAGGGCCCTGCAGGATCTGATTTCTTTCCGCAGGGCCTGTAAGACAGAGTTGTTCCGCCTGGCCTTTGGCTTGGAGCCAATTTGATTCCCTCCCTCCCTCTCCTTTTTTTTTTTTCTCTTTTCCTTCTCTTCCTGCGATGAGGCTACATTTTAATATTTTAATGTTCCATTATTTTAATGTTGTATTTTATTTTTGTTTTTAAGTTTGTAATCATTCATCTTGTTTTTATTATTGCTTGTAAGCCGCTCTGAGCCCGGCCTTGGCTGGGGAGGGCGGGGTATAAATAAAAAATTATTATTATTATTATTATTATTATTATTATTATTATTATTATTATTAAACACACACATATACACACACACAAAGATAAAGGTTTCAGCCCAGCTGGTTTTCTATTTAAAGGATTGTTTTTGTGGGGGGTGGGGGGGGGAATGTCCCATAGAACTGGTACAGTTGAGACACAGGTTTACAACTGGGAGAAAACGAGGCTTTAATTTTCTAAAGAACATAAATATCTTAAGGCACAATACTATGCATGTTTACTCAGAATTCAATGTGGCTTACTCCCAAAATATAGGATTATACCCTTAGTCTGTTTTCAAGAAAAAGTTACCACCATAGAGATTACAGTTTGTCTTCCTCCCTTCGTTTTTTGTTTGTTTGTTTGTTTGTTTGTTTTGTAGGTGGTTTCCCTTAGGGCTATAGTGCTGAGCATTCATAGTTGGAAGTAAGTAGTTTTTAAAATCATGCAGTTTGCTTAAAGAGTATGCATTGTCAGAACAGGTCTACTAGCCTATGACGTTTTATGGAACTATTCATAATATTTTCAGGTATGCTTTTGTAAGCAAATTGTAAACAAAACCGGTATACTATTATTAGGTCACATACATATACAGTAAAGTATATGCCTAGCCAGCTAAAATCAGTAGGCTGGCAAGCTTGAGTCGGTACTAAATGTTCATATTTAAACTTTTATTTACTCCAGTGGAAAGTTGCATACATGCACAGGGTGGCCACATGCATATCCCTCAAACATCCAATTTTAAGTGAGACACCCCAGCATTACAGAAGCCATCCAGACTTCTGATTCTATCCCAGAATGTCCTGTTTTTGGTCCAACGCTCTCGCTTGAGTGATCTGGCTCCTGCGAGAGCTCAGGAACAAAAAAAAAAGCATCCCTATTTTGATCAGTTGGAGGATATGTACATGTATCACAAAAAAGGGAAAAGGAATGGAAAACACCACCCACAAAAGGTCAAAAGATGCATACATGAACAGCATAACGAGAGATTTCATCCCAGGCCTGCTTAAGCAATATGTAATATACTCTCTCTGGCATTTCATATTTACATGGTTAAGTAGAGCTCACATAAAATGTGTGCATGAATATAATACAGAGGAGACTTCAGAGGGAGGAAGAGAGCAATTATTATAAAATGATACTTCATGTAGGTTCCCTTCATTAAAATAGTGTTAGGATGAGATAGGAAGCATGTTGCAAGTAGTTGGAGTATCAAACTTCAAACTGGGTGAACCTGGACTACCTCATCTAAATAGAAGGCGAGCAGAGAACCCTCACATAATATTCATCCATCACCATCACCTCTGCTATTATTATTATTATAGCTCCCCAAGTTAAAACATAGAAAATTGCCTTATACTGAGTCAGATCTATCTCATTGTTGCTGACACTGATTGGCAGCAGCTCTCCAGGGTTTCAGTCAGGGGACATTTCCAGCCCACATACCAAGAACGCGGCAGCATTTCTTGAACAACCAGCCCTGTGAAGTCTCAGCCTAGATTAGTAATTTGTTTTGTAACCCACTCATATACGCCTCAAAATGTAAGAAGGCTTAGTATCAACACTTACCCAGCCTCCTCCTCTGCGTCAACTGCTGAAAGCAGCTCCTCCGGAAACCTTGATCTGCCTGACTCATTAACCTGCTTCTAATTTCCATAGGAAGACACTATTGCGAAAGACCAGCCCAGATCAAATACTCCACTATTCAGAAGGCATCAAAATGTCTTTGTGATGAGTGATACTTAGGAAGATGCTTTATGCTGAGTCACATCACTGGTCCATCTACCTCAGTACTGTGCATGTTGACTAACAGGACTCTTGACTGGAACGTACCTGGACATGATGGGGATTAAACTTAGGACTTTTTGCATGCAAAGTACATGCACTACCGCTTGAAGGCAGAAAGGCTGAAGGCTCAATTTTGCTAGACGTTCGTTCTTGATAGCAACCCCAGTGGTGAAGAGCCTGGTTCATCTTTGAAGTATGAAAGACAGAAGGGCTCTGTAAGAGAGAGGAGGAGGAGGCAGAACAAAATTACCTGTGAATGTCTTACGTACTTGTTGCGAGAGTCAGTGTGCCTTGATGTTATGATTCATCTCAAATTATAAAGTGACTATTGCTCAGTAACACAAGCCAAGGTTCTCAAAGTGAATGGCTCTATATGGCCAGCATAGGCCACTTCTTGATACCTGCCATGAATCCGAGTGCCCATGACTCACTATGTGGAGGCTCCTTAATAAATAACTTGATGTGTCTGGACAGTTCCTTGAGGGAAAGGGAGATTTATGCCCTAATTTTCCCACTGCATTGTGACAAGGGCAACTTCCACAGGGTTCAGTCTGCTCTGGCAATATTGGCAGTGGAAGTAACAAGATCAGCCATCAAACCCATGTGATTCACGGATGAGACCACATCATGTATTTGTTTGAACAGAATGCTAAATCACAATTTAGTGTAGTGGTGCAGAACCTCTGGCCTAATCAGGCCTGCAAATCCATTTTTAGCAAGCCATACCCACATGATTTCAGACATGGGAAAGTTCAAGGCATGGTGGCTGTAAAAAGGAAGAATTAGAAGTGTACTCTAAGGGCTCATGCAGACTTCCTTTTGCGACATGCTTTCCAGGAACAGGCCCGTGCTTTAAGGCTCCATGTCTGAGCAGTTTTTGTTTCTCGTCCTAGTGCTCTCCCTGGAAAAACCCACATTTTACCACTGAATCAGAGCAAATGGCAATCCTTGGAAAACCCGACTGCGCTTGGTTCCAATTCAATGGTAAAACACAGGCTTTCCTGGGGAAAATGTCATGACAAGAAACAAGAAAGAAAACTCTCAGACACAGAGCTTGAAAATGTGGACCTGTGCCTAGAAACACAGAACGAAAGGAAGTCTAGATGAGCCCATAATCTTCCTTTGCAGGCAAAATCCAAATGCGTCCGTTTTTGTATACCACGCTGAACAACTTGGAGAGAAACCTCGAGTCCTTCCTTCGCAGCCACAAATTGAAGTTACAACCAGATGATGCTGGATGAACTGGGAACCAAGGTACACCTTAAATCCAAATGATCCAATTCAAACCAGTTATCCAAATAGCATAATGACTTCCGATAGAAATGCTGAATGTGGAGCGTAATGCTATAATGGATTCAATTTGTTGCTCACCCTTCCCCTCGCCCCACTTAAAGAGCCATGGGTGCTTTGGAAGCAATTTCCTACCTTCTTTTTAATCTAAGCAGTTACATAATGGTTTAAATTGTCAACTGCTTCTTTAAAAATATGTGGGGGCCTATAAGCAATTGCTGAAGGAGAGATTTGTCCCCAGTCTGCTAAATCCATCTTCCCATTCAGTGGTTGGCTCAGAGTTGGAGTTCCCCCACAACCTACAGGGCATGAAGAGACCACTTTTGTACAAGTGCAAGAATTAAGGGTACGATACTCTTCTCAAATAAGAAAATATTTTAAAATAAAGGAGGAAATTCAACACTGTGCTATGTTAAACGTTCCACCAGTAAGACCTTTTCAGCTTGCCAGACTGAATAATTCCTTCTCTCCTGCGCCCATGTGCTGTTCTGGAGGTTCTCCTGAACCCCCTCAAACCAATTTGGGGGGCCAGGGGATGGGAAAGGAGGTGAGGAAGTCCCACTGTGCAACAGGGAGTCCTTGCACAGGGCATCTACTGAAGTGAATCCCGCCCTCAGAGTTTCTTTTAGTGCAGTACTAGCTTGGACTAGCTCAGTAGCAGCTCCTCAATGTGGCCAGCAAGTTTGGAATTTAAACAAGTACAGTGGTACCTCGGGTTACATACGCTTCAGGTTACAGACTCTGCTAACCCAGAAATAGTACCTTGGGTTAAGAACTTTGCATCAGGATGAGAACAGAAATCGTGCTCCAGCGGCGCGGCAGCAGCAGGAGGCCCCATTAGCTAAAGTGGTGCTTCAGGTTAAGAACAGTTTCAGGTTAAGAACATACCTCCGGAACGAATTAAGTACTTAACCCGGGGTACCAGTGTATGGGAGAACGTGAAGTACTGTATATCCCTTCTTCCCCCTTGCTTTTCTGCTGTTGTTGCCCCAACCCAGGACAAAAGGGGATTCTGGTCAGAATTCCCATCCATTCCACCCTTCCAGTAATGCCAATAGCAGCAGAGTTCAAGAGACCCTTCCTCTCTCTATCTCCTCCATTTGTTTATGTGCCCAAGAGAGCAGAGAATGAAATCTGCACCCCACATTAAATGTGAAGAGTTAATAGGGGTTGGTGCTGCCAGGGAGGTGGGGAAATGGAGGGCTACGGATCACCACCACAACAGTTCGGAACAAAACGTAACACTTTTGAGGCACTGAAACAAAGATTCTAAATTGCTAATGTGGCCCAAAGGAAGGCATGAAGCTTCCTTAAGTAAAGAAGAGCAACACCGTCATCCCCTTTCTATTGTGCCCTACTCTGTGGTGCTGTTGAGTAATTTGTAAGCCCAGACTTTACAGCCGTCCCTGTGTTTTACTTCACTTCCATCAGAATGGGGGTTCAGTAGGCCCTGTTGCATTTGCTGTTGATTCTGCTGTGTGAGTCCCTTGACTTCTGCTCCAGAGTGCTGTCCTGACAGCACCATTGACTCAAATTACTAGCTCTTCACCGCTGAGCTTGAAATGGGAGCTTGCTGCTTTCTCTTTCTCCCTCTCTCTTTTCTGCCCAAATCCAAACAGTGGGCTTTCAGTCAGAACAGTTTCCTTCCCTGCAACATTGGGCCTACCATGTGGTCACTCCCCCCCACGGCTAGAACTCTTACATGTACCACCATGGCTACACACACTACACATTTAAAGCACACAAACAGCCTACTGGAGTCCTGGGAACTGGAAATTATAGCTGGGTTATTATTTTTTTTGAAAAAGGGTGAAGGATTTTGAGTGTGGATTGGGACCCTATGTGACCCCACAGATTCCCTCGGTTTTGCACCCTCAGCAACCACGCACACCCTCTGAAGGTTACAAATATATGTAATATATCCTGCTTTGCTAGCACAGTCTCTGACAACTAACATTTTTCAGACTTCATCAATGGCAGGAGCCTGTCTAAAAGAACATTATGAAAAACCCTTGAAGCTATCCTGGTCCAAACATCTGTTCCTGCAAGGTTGCATTAGCAGGGCCATAACTGCATTAGAGTGGAGCTACAAATTCAATACAGCTGGAGATAATGGTGGTATAAGTGTTTCTTCATAGATGATAGTCTAGTGGAGGCGAAATCCGGGAATCAACAGTTTTAAAAAACACAAAAAGCCAGGCTACTGTCAATGCCTTTAATGCACAAGGCACCAAAAGTATTGCAGAAACAATAAAAAGTCCTGTGGCACAGACCTGTTGTCCATTTGTGTTGCAGCAGAATAACATGGATGCTCTTCTGGAATTCGTTGCCATCAAAAGTATTTCAATATAGGAGTGAAATCCAAGCCAGAATTTGAAGCACTTCTCAGTTTCAAATATTTGCCTTAAAAATGAAATAATTCTAATTGTAATGAAAGATTGAACAATACCTTATTTACAAGCAAGTAGCAGGTGGCGCTAAAGGTTAAGGGGACGCAGGTGGCGCTAAAAGTTAAAGCCTCAGCGCCTAGGACTTGCTGATCGAAAGGTCGGCGGTTCGAATCCCTGCGACGGGGTGCGCTCCCGCTGCTCGGTCCCAGCGCCTGCCAACCTAGCAGTTCGAAAGCACCTCCGGGTGCAAGTAGATAAATAGGGACCGCTTACCGGCGGGAAGGTAAACGGTGTTTCCGTGTGCGGCTCTGGCTCGCCAGAGCAGCGATGTCATGCTGGCCACGTGACCCGGAAGTGTCTCCGGACAGCGCTGGCCCCTGGCCTCTTAAGTGAGATGGGCGCACAACCCCAGAGTCTGTCAAGACTGGCCCATACGGGCAGGGGTACCTTTACCTTTACCTTTAGCATTAACAACAGGTTTAGTGCTGTCAGTTAGCGATGAAAGGATCTGTTGATTTTGGTTACCTCAGTTTCTCCAGTCTGAAATCTAATTCTCCACATTTCTGCAGCAATTTGTGATTTATTTATTTATTTAAAAATCCTTATGAAAATTCATTGCATTTTAATGAGATCTTCCCCTCATAAAGACATTTTGCATGCAATTTTAACCAATGTACAGATTTGCGCAGGGAATTCCTCCAATATAATGTATTTTTGTATGTTATTTTGACTAATATATTTCTTTTTACACACACTTCCCCGATATGTGCTTAATTCTAAACACTGTTTGTATGAGGACTGTATCGTGAAATTTGGAAATGTGAATTTTGAAGGATAGCTGTGCTTTGGTTCACATATTTCAGAAAGTGTGAATTTGATAGATTCACCTTTGAATGTGAACTGAATCAAATTTATTCCGCATCCTTAGTTGTTTACTTATGGATTTCAGTGGAACTTATTTTCAGGTAAATGTGTATAGGACTGAGATGTTGAAAATATCGACATTTTTCACAGGTACTTCCCATACTCCTGACTGGTTGCACTGTAACTACATCCCAGTAATATAAAATGGAGTCCTATAAATAAGAAACAAGTAGATTGCAGACAAATGTGATGTCCTTAGTATCATTACAGTATCTTTGATAATTAACAGGTGATTGAATACATATCAGTTTTTAAGAGGACAATCCAAAAATAAGCTAAATGTTTCTACATATTAATGGGAGCCCCTCAGAATGCAGTTGTATATAAGTTTGTAAAGAAATTTATCTAGAGGAACTAGACAGGGATGCCCTTTATACCCTCTGCTCTTTGCTACTGTCATTTATCCATAAAGGTACCCCTGACCATTAGGTCCAGTCACGGACGACTCTGGGGTTGCGCGCTCATCTCGCTCTATAGGCCGAGGGAGACAGTGTTTGTCCACGTACAGCTTCCGGGTCATGTGGCTAGCATGACTAAGCCGCTTCTGGCGAACCAGAGTAGCACACAGAAACGCCGTTTATTTTCCCGCTGGAGTGGTACCTATTTATCTACATGCACTTTGACGTGCTTTCGAATTGCTAGGTGGGCAGGAGCTGGAACCGAACAACGGGAGCTCACCCCGTTGCGGGGATTTGAACTACAGACCTTCTGATCATTTATCCTTGGGCTATAGCAATAACAGAAAACATACACATTCATAGGATCCAATATGGCTCTTTGGATACTAATATAATCCCTGTGTCTCACTCCCAGAAATCTTATAAATAAGTCATAAGGTTATTATCTAGTTACAGTGAAATATCAGGCTATAAAATAAATTATAAGATAGCACAGTGGCTACGTTATAATGTTTCGAATGAAAATTTAAAAGATGTTCAAGGGATAACCAAAATACCATGGAGAAATGAACATAGAATTAAATATTTGGGAATATGAGTTACAAATAAATTGGAAGATAGAGTAAAGAATGATTGATTGATTGAATGATTGATTACCGAAAGCTATTTCATGAGTAGGAAAAAGAACTGTGATTTTGGAATTTCTTCTCTCTCTTGTGGTATGGGAGAAAATCTACTGTAAAGTAAATATCCTGCCCATAAGTTTGTTTATTATTCTCCTAAACATTCCATTAGTTGCTCCATCTGAAATACTGTCAAAATGGCAGAGACTGAAAGTTTTATATGAAACCAAACACACACACACACACACACACACACACACGGTAGCTGCCAACATTCTATTAAAAACCAAGCAGCAGAGGTATGGCAGTACCTAGCATAATAACATAATAACATAAAGTTATTAAAAAACAAAATTGGTAGGCAAGCCGCACCTACAATATACTGTCGGCCCTGGACATTGCCCAGACCTAGAGGATATATAACTGCCCAATCACAGCCATACTCAATTCCTGGATTTTTCTGCTGTTTTCTATAAGCAACAGCTCTAAATCCTCTATCACAGAGAGGAAAAAAGGTGTCTAAAATAACTAGATTTTGGACAGCTTGTGTGAGTCTATCAGTTAATGCTATGGTTGCAAGCAGGTGAGAAAGGAACAAAATGTTCTCTTCTCTGAGGAGTCACTCAACAATTCTTAGCACCCTCCATAAACTATAGTTATCAGGATTCTTTGGGATAAAGCATGACTGCTGAAGAGTGCTCTAGATCTATGGAGGAAGAGGGAAAAGAATGAATTGACCTCATGCCTCTTACAGTTTATAAGGGTATCCAGAAAGCGGAAGGGAATTAGTGTATGGAAGTTGGGAAAGCCGTGGAAGGAAAAAATCGATCGACTTTAAGAAATATGTTAAAGAACAAGAAATGATGTATATGATATTTTAGATTAGATAAGTTAAAATTGGTCTTTAGAATGGTTAAAATGAAATGAAAATAAGGTATGCAAAAGTAATTAAATGGAAGAAAGAGGAAAGGTAAAACAACAGTACGTAAAAAATTATTAAGTGAAGGTTGAGAAATAAGTAATAAGGATTTGCGGGATTAATAACTTGAATGGGAATACAAGAAGGGGAGGAGCGAGGAGGTCCGAGAAAGAAGTTATATGAAAATAAGCAACTGAAATTGTATTTGTTTTTAATTGTCTTTTTAAAGTTTTTTGGTATTTTTTGTTATTTTTTCTTTTTCTCTTTTTGTGTTTATATTTAATATTGAAAATGCTAATAAACATTCATAAAAAAAAAGAAAGGGATGGGAATTAGGGCTAGCAAAACAAATCCTATGATATTAAAAAAACTTGTCCTTCTTACATTTCGGAAGTGGCAAATCTTTCATTTTCACTAGTTTATGCTCTTTTAAGCAGTTATATCCTAGCACGGGGTGGTTCCATGTCAAAGCACTCTTGAAGCCCACTTGGTATGAAAAGTTGGACCACACTACACTAGTATATGCAAGTTATACCCTGGCTGGAGAAGTACCTTGCAAAATTCAGAAAAGTGACAATTTAGAAAAATGGCTTCAATTGGCAGAGTTTCAGAAAATGGAAATTAAGTATTTTACCATATGTGGTGGGATTGTAGTAAAATAAAAAAATTATGGGAAATGATATACAATGAGTTGAAGAAAATGTTCCAATTAACATTTGTAAAAAAGCCTGAAGCGTTTTTGTTAGGGATTGTAGGAAAAGACCTGCCAAGGAAATTGAAGAACATCATCATGTACGCGACAACGGCAGCAAGAGTCTTAATAGCACGAGGATGGAAGGACAAAGAAATCCCGACCAAAGAACTGTGGCAAGAGAAACTGATGGACTGTGCGGAATTGGCAAAATTGACACACAAACTACGTGATAAGGACAACTGTGACTTTAAAGAAGAATGGGAACCTTTTACAAAGTACTTAAAGAAACAACAAAATGAACTGGACTCCTTGGCAGGTTTTGAATAAACATACACAAACTTTTTATTGGTAACATATAGATAGATAAATTAAGGATCTTTACAATTTTATAATATGCAGAGAATAACATGTGCTGAAAAACCAGAGTGAGGAGCTGAGGGTAGTCTGGGGTGGGGTGGGAAGGTTGGGCTTTTTTTTTTCTTGGGGAGGGGGGAGGGGGAAATGGGGGGGGAATGAAGATGATGTGTTTTTGATAAATTGCTATGTTGAAATTCTTAATAAAAAATATTCAAAAAAGAAAAAAAGAAAATGTAAATTAAGTAGGTTTGCTTTAAAATGCATACAGAATTGAAAATTCTCCCCCATACCTACTTGCGGTAAAGCGGGATGTTTCAGGAGAGAAGAATGGAGAAGAGGAAGAACTCTTCCCATGCAAAGGGGCGGGGGGAAGCTGGGTACACTTGTCCCAGGCCTCGGAAGGCTAAGCTAATAGGGGGACCCTGCTAGGGACTGGCTGTTTTTTTGTTTTGAGTTTATAACTTCATTCTAACAAAACTCCCACCCTGGGCCTCAGACAAGCTCTGCACGGGCCTGCTTCCCATCATTCTCCAGAGACGTACCTTACCCCACTGTCATTCACAGGAAAACCTCTCTTCTGAAGAAGCCTGAACAGCAGGAAAGGCTCTTGCCTGAGGCCACCTGGACTCCTGAACAGGAACACTCTGTGCATGGATTAGGGATACACTGCAAAGATTCTGCTGTAGGGCCCCACTTGTACTGAAAAACAGAGCCCGTCTTAATATGCTCCTTTCAGTCATTTACTTCTAAATAAAAATCCTTTTTATTTAGACATGCAGTTTGAATCACAACATCTGAGACAATCCAAGTTTTAGGTTTCTACAAACAGCATAACAAAGAAGTTCTGGGCTAGGTTTGTACTACAAAGGAATTACCATCAATAAAACTATAAATATTCAGGTCTGTTCACATTAAAGAAAATGCATTGGCGGTGAAGAAAGCACAACCTGTGTTGCATGATTTTTTTTTTCATGTTGCCAAAATAAATAATTAAAACTAGGCCTGAAATGCAACATTCAGCTTCCAGTTTTAATTTCCAGCTTCTGCAGTTGAACTTGATGTTGAATTGTGTGTGTCTATCAATTTGCAGAACAATACTTTTTTTACCCCTAAATCCTCTTTTGATCAGATTTCCTTATTTTATTTTAAACTATTTATCTGATGTAGGGCACATAGCAAAGACAATGCAAAGCCCTTCGGTCACTGCATTTTCTGTCACTTGATATGAAATTGATTTCATGTCGATATTTTAAAAACAAGTTTAAAAGGGGGAAGGAGTAACAGTTCCAGAGCCCAGCACCAAGGACGAGGCCACATCCTCATAATACATTTTAAGCATGTGATGTCTCACAGTCCCACAAAGAATCTTAGTAACTGTAGTTTACTCCCCAAAGAACTCTAATTTCCAGCAACCTTAACAAACTACACAGTTCAGGATGCTTGAGGGGCCAGCCATGCGCCTAAAATGTATTGCATGGACATGGCCTGGGACTCAGACCTCTGCCAATGTTACCTCTCCTCCAAATTCAGAAGTCCTTTTTTTGTTTGTCCACCCCTCTGCAATTGGAGGGCCTTTTTTAGTAGTGAAGCAGCATGCCTCTTTGCAGAAGCAATTAAGATCCTTATTCTACAAGACTGGGTTTTTTCCCACATGCTTAATCATTCCAGCTTTAATAACACTTCCTACCAACTCTTTGAGAATATCAGCACACGTGTGGGTGGCAGAAACACAGTGGATATTACACTGATTAAAGTCACACACAAAAAACTACTGAGTAATAGAAATTTTCTGAGCACCTATATACCAGGATCAGTGATATTCAATTTCCCCCCATAAATGACCCAGTAATAGGAAAGGGTAGTAAGATATCTCCAAGTTGTTCAGAGTCAAAAATTACTTAACTACATAGCTTGCTGTTTGTTCTTACATTCACTAAAAATACTGAATCCCACTCTAGATGTGGAGACTTCACCTTAGCATTGCTCACAGACTTTAAGCTCTTCTTTGTGGTTAAGAACTTGTTTTTGTATAATTATGAACGCTGGGATTGTCAGAATGGAGGATTTTGCCCCTGGTACCAAATTCTGTGGTGGAATATATGCACAGTCCTCCAATTCTAATGGGTGCAGTCTACTTAGGGATACACACACACACACACACACACACACACACGGATAAAATCCTGTTTGCAAAACTGCTACAAAATACTACATCAACTGAAATTCTGAGATTAGAGAGCCCATTACTTAAACAAAAAAAATCATCCCTAATGCCTATTTACCAATATATAAGCACATTTCCCCCATAAACAACACTAATTGACACTAACCCAAATGAGCACAAAATGCTCTCTGTAGCATGACTTCCTGGATTGTAATGATGATTCAAGCTTGTTTGTTTATTCACTAATGTGCATAATCTGAAAATCCACAGCAGGGTTCCTAATTAATATGGGAGAATTAGCAAGAGTCTGCTTTGTAGCTTCCAATTAAACTTCTGCAGAGGCAGAAGAGGTGTTTTGTGCCCTGATGACAAGTTGCTTCTGTGGCATTGCCATCACCCTACCTGCTTTGTGTTTTTTTAATCTACGACAGTTCACATCGACATAATTGCTTCAGTCTTCATCAGAATATTTCATGTCATATTAATTATGCATTTATTTAATTTTTAATGAATGCAGGACCTGCTACTTTAATTATTTTTCAAGCATCACTGTCCTGGCCTCCCACCATCTTCATTCCCCAATACTGACCAGCACTTTATTGTTGAGCATGCCCAGCCAGTGTTGCAGTGGGGAAAGCAGCAGCAGGAACACAGCAGTATGGGGCAGGGGGCCAGAGGACACTTGGACCAGGGCTCCTTCAGACTTGGTAGCATCATCTGTTCTTTTCAGAATGGTGTAGCCTGAGCAAATGTAGGCTATGATGGAGGTTCCATCAGTGTGCAAAAAGGATGGTAGCTTTTTGCTCTTGTTGGCAAGTGATTGCTCTGAGAGTATCCACAGGAGCAATGTTTTAAAATAATTTCCCAAAGAACATTTTATTCTCTTTATTCAGGATACTAGCAGCCTCAAACCCAGCATTACTCAGAATTCTAAACAAAATAAAAATATTCCTTCCAGTAGCACCTTAAAGACCAACTAAGTTAGTTCTTGGTATGAGCTTTCGTGTGCATGCACACTTCTTCAGATACACACGAAAGCATGCACACGAAACCTCATACCAAGAACTAACTTAGTTGGTCTTTAAGGTGCTACTGGAAGGAATTTTTTTATTTTGTTTTGACTATGGCAGACCAACATGGCTACCTATCTGTAATCAGAATTCTAAGGTGGGGAAAATCAGTGCATTTTTTAATAATCAGTGGTTAAAGTTGGTGCAATTTTTAAGTTTCAGTCCACCACCTTGATTCAAAATGGTGTCCAATTGTATCAAAACATAGATGAAACACTGCTTCTTGACTTTAGGAATCGTTATGCATGATTTCGTTATGATATCTTAAGAGCTGCAGAAATGCAGAGCAAAAAAATGAACAGCTTTCAAAAATGAATAGGAGATTCTGAGATCCCTCTTCATTCTAGCAATTATGGACTTCTTTCTTCTACAGGCGGCGACCATTTTGCACAGGGGTTCCATTCCTGCCCCCTGTGTGTTTCGGCGAAGTGTACATAAGCTTTCCCTGTTCAGCCCCACCCCTGTTTTCGGGCAACTTCCGGATCAGCAACAAGAAGTGTGTGACTGTGCATCAATTTTGGACGCATGTAAAATGGTCGCTATCAGACTACTATAGGAAGTTAAATTTGACTTCTGTGGGGTGGGTTTGATGAGTATGAGAGGGTATATTAACTACAATTTTTCTCTTCATGCGTGTAGGTTAAAGAGGGTTTTAAAATCTCATCCTTGACAGCAAAATAGAAGCTTTGGGAATTAGGCTGCAAAACCTGCCTTTTGAGCAAGTCCAGCTAACGAAGTAAGCTGGCTTCCCCCTTCTTACCTCACTTAACAAAAAAACAAACACAAAAAAACAATTTGTAAAGTAAGTTTAAAATATGATTTACTTACTTGATAGTCTTGCATTGGTTCACAGCAAAGGCAGCAGTAAAAACTATTCAGGCAAAATACTTATATTTTGAGCCTGGAGCTGAAGCAAGCAGTGACATGTCTGCTTTAACTGTTGGTTGAAAAAGAGAGCAAAGAGAGAGAGGGCAACAGGAAGGAGAAGGGTTTGTATCTCTTGTTTCTTCCTGCCATATAAATATGCTTAAAGTGGCTTACAGCAGAAATGCAAATCAATACATCATTACAGTATCAAATATAAGTAAATCAATAAATAACTCAAGTTAAATAAATAACACTTAAAATCATCATAAAACAAACTGTCCTTCAGTTAAAACATATCAATTAATAACAAATATAATGATCATCCTAATGTAACCTCATGACAACTATAATATATCTAACAGCCACTGCATGGCAGTACTAAACCAAACTGTACAAAATTAACAAATTTTCATAGGGGCTAAAAGAACTGTGCTCATAGTTCCTAGAAGCTTGATCATATATTGTAAAATAAATAGCAATTAATACTACTATGCTATAAGGTGCATAAGAACTTAAAGTGGTAAAAAATTTCATAGCATGTTTCACGGCAGTTTGATTGCATAAACTGCTAAAAACAACAACACCTCTTCATCAGTCCTCCCTGGGAGGCACTCTTCTGTCAACAACAAACAGATGGCTTTGATCACCTTTGCTTAGGACTTTCACCACAGTTTCCCATTAAAGACATCAGATAATCCCCAATCCACCTCTCAGATGGAGAATTCTATATTTGTAATTATTCCTCTATATTCCATGGACAAGGCCCTTTAGGATTTTTTCCTGTGAATAGCACTTGAAAGTTGCAATCATATTGTCTTTCAGTGAAGTAGGTCCTTGTAGAATCTCATGCCTTGCTTCACTGACATCATAGCATGCTCAGTCCACAGACCTTGCAACATCTTTTGCCACAGTGGTTTAACAATCAATCTCTCTTCCCAGGGAACCCTGGGAATTATAACTCTCTGAGGGGAATAGGGGTTTCCAAACAACCCTCAGCACCCCTAACAAACAACAGTTCCTAGGAAGCCATGACTATTTAAAGTGGTATGGTACTGCTTTAAATGTATACTGTGGCTGGATTCTGAGAGAATGGATGAGGAAGCTGACAAGCAGTTCCATCACCCAGATTTGTTGTAAGTCTGGAAGCTGGCTGAAGATGGACTGAGGTTGGTGGGGCAGTACCCTGTTTCCCCCAGCCTTTATCAATGCTTACCCACCACTGTTGCTACCAGTGGCCACCAACTCTTGCTCCCACAGGCAGTGCTGCAGCCACAGAACTGTCAGTGATTCACCCACTCACCCTGAATGGGCTTACTTGATGGCACCAGAGCTTTTGCGATGAGTGCCAAGGGCTCACTCAGCTCCAGTCTGTACCAGCCATGTTTTGGGTGATATAACATGGCATACCCTGGCCTCCACCCTCAAAACACTACAATGTAATCCCGTCCAGGATAGGCTGAGTAACTGGCAACTGCAGCACTACTAAGGAGCAGAACTGGGGGTGGTAGTGCCTGATGGAGGCCCAGGTCAGCATGTGTGGTGGCCACCAGTGGCCCTATGCAGAGGGCCTGCTCAAGCCTTGCCAGTTGTGCAAACAGCCCCTCTTCCTCCCTTGCGGAAATGGTTTATAGAAGTAGCATTCTTGGAGGAGTGGAAGGAGATTGGACCTATCAGTTTTATGGTCAAATGCTGCTTTGCCTTACCTCTTTTATTGCTAGCTGGAATACATGTTCATTCTGTCTCATATCAGTATAAATCCTGGGAACTGTAGTCACACGAAGGGACAAAGAATATCGTGTTAAGAATTGTTGCATACTGTACAAAACTAGGGCGAGATAAGGAAATCAATCTGGTTTCAAACCTTTAGTACATACCGTATGTGCATGTAAAACAATTTGTGTGTGGCAAGAAACAACTGTGCAAACGTGTGCTATGTAAAATACTGTACTATGTAAAGCAAATACAGGCTATTCCAGGTTTGGGCAAACAGAGAAACCTCCTCTCTTTCACAAGACCCAGTGGTGTAGCGTGGGGGGTGCAGGGGGGGCCGGCCGCACCGGGCGCAACATCTGGGGGTTAGGGTTAGGGGGCGCAAATCCACGGGTTAGGGGGTGCAAATTACTTGCCTTGCCCCCGGGTGCTGACAACCCACGCTACGCCACTGACAAGACCACCTCCTTGTAGGAAATTGCAGGTGGAAATGGGTAATGTTCAAATAATGACGGTGTGCAAATTTTATGAGAAAAACGCAGGAATGTCATGTGCAGTGAAGTAACAGTTTGGGCAAATATGGCCACAGACAAACACTTCTTATTTGAGAAACTTCTAAACAGCTTGTAAGGACGAGTACTGAAGTCTGACAAAGCGGTGCAGACTACATTGCGATATATAACATCCCGTGTAGGCCCCATTTTATGACTTCCCTTGCCTGAGGCTGGTACGCCCCTTGCTCATTGAAGAAGGGGTAGAAGATCATTTGTGCCCCCACGGATCTCTGAAGCTAATCTTTCAGCCTCCTGCCTGAGATTTAATATTTCTCTCCCCCACCCCTTCCTCCCAGAGCAACGCGAGCTCTCTGCCGTCCCCACGGACCAGGGCGCAACTGGCGTTTGCGTGTTTGGAGAGGGTCTGTCAGCGCCTGGAGCTGCCTGGCTGAGCAGAGCAGCCTCGACAAGTGGTGTCCCGCCCTCTCGCCTCCTTCACACACACACACACCAACTGTGTTACGTTGCCGTTCAGCGCGCTGCTTTGGGCAGCCTGGCAGAGCTCTAAGGCAGCCTTAGGTGCCGCTGTTGCCGCTGCTGCTCACGAAGAGGCGCCGCGGAGGAGAGACCGAGGCTGCGCTGCTGCTGCTGCTGCTGCTGGGCGCTGCTGGGGGAGCATCAGGTGGAGGAGCAACAACGAGCGCTAGTCGGGAGGCGCAGAAAAGAAAGCGCCTTTTCGCCTCTCCGGCGGAAGCAGCAGCGAGGGAGCCTCGTTCCGGGGCGCGCGGGGCGGGCAGGCGGAGAGGGAGCGCGCGCCGCCGCCGCCGCCGCCTCCGCTAGGAAGGATAGCGGCAAAGGTAAGATACTTCGGGGCTGGGGCTGGGGGTGGGAGGCGAGGAGCCAAGGGACGCCGAGGTGGTGCAGCAACGTTTTCGGCCCCTCAGCCCTTACCAAAAAAACCCGTGGGTACTGGCGTGGGTTGTTTACCTAGGCGGTGTGGGGAGGTGTGCAGCACACTCGCTTCCCCGTCAGAGGGGTACCAAAAGATGACCGGGGTGGTGGTGGGGAGACGGGCGGAGGAGGCATTTGGGGTTTTTTAAAATATAAAAATAGTATTCAAATTAGTTTAAACCACCCAAAGGGAGACTCAAATGCCTCCCCGCCTGCCTGCCTACCGACGGTGTTCTGGCTTCTGGAACGTGCAGCACATATGCAAGGCTCTCTGGCTCGCGCTGGCGAGGACAAACTCCTGGCGCCTTTTCGCCGCCAGAGCACCCACAGGAAGAACAGCGCCGGTGAACTTCGGGGTGCCAAGGTGCCTGTCTAGGGGGCGACAGGTTAAGACTAGCCTGCCTCTTCCCTGTGCTGACAGCTGAGGCGAAGCACCCGGCGGTTGGAGGTTGGGGGGCGGGCGGGTGATCCTCTGAACTTGCACCAAACAATCTCTGGAACAAAAACTCTGCCCAAAACGTGCAGTGAGTGTGTGGTATCATAACTGAGGGTTAGCTGTTCAGTGGAAAGCAGGGCAATTTGCACTGTTTTGCTTATAGCTGCGCTGTGATTATTTCCTTGCTTTTCTTTTTGACCTACTTTCTGGGGGGTGGCTGGGTGGGGGGATGGATAAATGGGTTGCAGAACTGTGGGAGATATTTGAACGGTTGTGACAACACTAGTTCATGCCTTCTACTTACGGTTGTATCCCTTAGTCTGCTTTTGATCTTTAATACGAGGCATCAAGGTAAATTGGTTTTACCTTAGCATACTCGTTCACCAGTGATATACATACATGGTGGATGTGTTCAGGTTACACTCGCATCTCTTTGGCCATAATATTTACACATTATACAGTAGATCTAATTAGGACTGCATCATTTCTGAATTTTACTGCTGCATTTATATAAGATTGAGACATGTGAAAAAATGGGTATCCTCACTAATAAGCAAAGTGTGTGTGCGCACGCTTCATCCATTTTTTTTCCCTTTTGAAAAGTAATTTCAGTTATTAATCCTTAAGTTCTCAGCTCTTTCTAACCTGTTGCTATCACATTCATAAGATTTGTAATGGAATGACAGGACACATTTTGTTATTTTTGCCTTCTATCATATATTATGTTTAGAAAAACAAAATGAATCAGTCTACGTTTATCTCTGTTCAGTGTTTTTTCTTGTAATAACAATAATTGTGTGGTCCATTTTCTTTCCTTTATTTTACATCTTTTTATATAAGTTTATGTTTTTCTTTTATGTAGTGTGATGTGGAGGGACTTGTGGGTATAGGAAGACCTTGAGAACTGTCCCTCCATTTTTGATTTACATATTGTTTGGAGGACATATTTGTGTTTTTAGGTGGTTGGTTCATAGTGAGGGTAACAGGTGACATGGAATTGATGGGGCATTGTATGTATTTCCTGAACAAGAAAAATAGAACAATCAATTCAGTTGCTGTGCAGGGACACTCATGGAGGGTCCCATAAAGTAACTTCCTTGAAGATTAAGCATAAGATTTACAGAAAAAGCTAGAGAATGCTGAATTAGAAGGTTGTATTATTTCACGTTCATTGTCAGCAGCTGTATATATTTCAAGGTGTCATTATCTACATGGAAGAAGAAAATCCTTTTACTGGAACTATACTATTTAGAAGCCAATATACCTAATATGTTGGTTGGGTAACAGTGGGTTTTTAAACCATATGCAGTATTAAGAAATCTTTTTTTTTAAAAAAATTATTTTTTATTTTCCAAGATTTTTTAAAAAATAGCAACAATTTCCCATTCATCTTAACACCAAATTTATCTTGTTTGACTTCCTGCCACTCCCACCCCCTGGTTTCCATTTTTTTTTCATTTCTTCCCCTTGCATATTTTCAATACTTTTCCAATTAATTTTCGCTTCTTCATATTTAACTAAAATATCAAATTAGTTCATAAGGGCTACACCAATCCTGCTAATGTTTTGACATATTTACAGTGGTCTTTAACATAGTCTATAATTTTTTCCCAATCTCTCTCGAATTTCTTCGTCTTGGTTTCTGATCTTCACACTAAGTTTTTCATTTCAGCATAGTCCATCATCTTAATTATCCATTCTTCCTTCGTCGGTACACCCTCCTCTTTCTACTTTTGGGCAAATAGCATTCTAGCAGCCATTGTAGCATACAGAAACAGTCTCTTTACATTCTTTGGTATTTCTTCCCCCGTTATTCCAAGCAAAAAGTCTTCTGGTTTTTTATGAAAAGTTTTCTTAAACATCTTTTTTAATTCATTATATATCATTTCCCAGAAGTCTTTTGCCTTTTTACAGGTCCACCACATATGCAAAAACGTACCTTCATTATCTTTACATTTCCAGCATATTTTAGAAGATTTTTAAAACATTTTTGCAATCTTTACTGGGGTCACATATCTAAAGATATCAATACTGTACTTCATATTTAAATAATGATGTTAGTTTTGGTTATACATGCAACTGAAAACAAAAAACAAAAATTCTCTCCCTTCCTCTTTCATTTTGTTACCTGCAAGATTTGTGTTATGCATATTTAGTTTGAAAGGGTAGTTAAGTATGTAGAAGCAGAAAATTACCCATTACATCTTAAGGCCAAATGTATTTGTTATTACAAGAACATTAGTAACAATACTTTGCTATTTACATCCAACTCCTGCAAACACACTCAAAAGTGGCGTCCAACAAAGGAAAGATAAACACAACCATCAGATAAAGTTAAAAATATTACAAATTAAAAGTTATTGCAGGCCAAAACTAATATTTACTTGATCAACTTTGTGTATCTGCATTACAGACCAGATACTGGGGACCAAGGTAATAATTTGAAGAATGAAAAGGAGAGAAAGAGTTCTTAGGGAGATCATGTTTTAGAAACAAAACAAAACACCATATACACTTGCCAATGTTGTTCTTTAAATTAAGGCTATAGAATGTTGGGATGCTCTGACTTAAGGAGTTATGTCTTGCTTCTAGTGTGACCAGTGGGGTGTCATGACTGGATGATTTCCCAATTGGAAATATTTCTAAGTCTGAAAGGTAGTATCTATCTACGTTTAAAATGCTTTTCTATGAGTTATTCAAGTTCCTTTGTTGTGATGGGTGACCTGCCATTTCTGAAATGGGTGCAAAATTATGTAGTCTTTCTAACACATTGCGTGTGGCAGTGACATCTGCCTTCTACAACATACAACGTTCTCTTGAATTTCTTGCCAGTCATTCTGCTTTTGAAAGCAACAATTTCTTCAAGATGAGCACAGGTATTTCAATGACTGGATTCACAGTGATATGACCCGGGGTTGATGGCAGACATTTGGAGACCTGTGGAATGAAAGAAGGCTTTCTGTTAGCTTTTTCAAGGTATTGTGAAGTGGCTGGCAAGGGGTTTACTTAGGAGATAGTAGATTAAAAGTATGCCACCCAAGTCTTAGGGTGCTCCTTCTTAGTATCTTCTTCATCTTTACAGTAGATGGATTGTTTGGCTAGACAGATGCTTTGTGGCTTTTATGGATAATGGCATATTCAGAATACCTTCTTTTTAATATTTGTGAGCACTTGATTTATTCTTGGATGGCAGGAATCCCAGTTTCAGCAGATATGAATATCAGTGTATAGCTATCTTGTTTTGTTTGGTGAGGAGAACCCTGATGAAAGACATGTGTGCATTTTTCAGTACAGTGGTACCTTGGTTTACAACCATAGTCCGTTCCGGAGGTCTCGTTGTAAACCAAAACAGGTTGTAACCCAAGGCACGCTTTTGCCAATGGGGCAAAACCAAAATTGGTTGTAATCCAAAAAAAGGAACACTTCCGGGTTTGACGTGGTTGTAATCCAAAACGGTTGTAATCCAAAGCGGTTGCAAACCAAGGTACCACTGTAGTGCTATTGCATAAAAAATTGATTCCTGGATAAACAGAACTGATACAGTTCCTGAATTGTCACAGACTTTCCATGCCACTGGTCCATACTGCAAATATATACTTAGTGTATCATCTTCGTTGGCAAGTTCCTTAAAGATGGCTTGTTCCAGTTTGCCCATGGATAATATGGCGTTAAAAAGGAGCCAAGTGGGTAGCATAGGTGGACCTTGTATGTCTAGGTGCTGTTTATCATTGAAAGTGAAGTTGTTGCTAAAGTGGTGCACCCTTTAGGACGTTAATTAGAAGGTCTTCTGTTTAGAAAATCTTAAATGATTTTAATTCATCTCCATTTCATCAACCACTTTATAAAGATTTTATTGCTAGCTTCACTCTGCTTGGAAGCTATTCAGCATAGTTGTTTTTATGATAATCTACACAGCTAAGGGACGTGGGTGGCGCTGTGGGTAAAACCTCAGCGCCTAGGACTTGCCGATCGCATGGTCGACGGTTCGAATCCCCGCTGTGGGGTGCGCTCCCGTAGTTCGGTCCCAGCGCCTGCCAACCTAGCAGTTCGAAAGCACCCCCGGGTGCAAGTAGATAAATAGGGACCGCTTACCAACAGGAAGGTAAACGCCGTTCCGTGTGCTGCGCTGGCTCGCCAGATGCAGCTTGTCACGCTGGCCATGTGACCCGGAAGTGTCTGCGGACAGCGCTGGCTCCCGGCCTCTAGAGTGAGATGAGCGCACAACCCTAGAGTCTGTCAAGACTGGCTCGTACCGGCAGGGGTACCTTGACCTTTTACACAGCTAATAAAGTATACAAATATTATTTGTACACTTATGCATATTTTCTTAAAATTTTAGCCAGATAATCTCAGGGTGAGCTCAGATACGTGTTTTTCATCCCTTGATTATTTGTATAATGTTAAACAGCTGTTTCAGGTAAAAGAACATGTGCTGAAGTTTCATATTTGCTGTTACCTCAAACACAATATAGTACTCTTTTAATGAGACCATTCACATATTCACCTAACACAGAATGAGTGATGATGAGTGATATATATTAGTCCTCAGATTTTTAAGCATGGTGAGGAAAAAAAGCTATGATGGCTGTAGGTTGTCCTGTTCAAGAATATGTTGGGTAAAATAAAACTTGTGCATAAAAATGGTAGCAGTGTGGCACACTGCTGCAAGAATTGGTTATCTGGATGAAAATATTGTGGAAAAGTTGTTTTCACTTGAAGATGATCTGAATTCTCAGGGTATATTGATTAGTACATTTTGTTATTGTATATTTTGTTCTTAAGGATTATCCACTATACTGCAATCTAAAAGCCCTTTACTTTTATTACTAGGGCTTTGAAGCCAATTCTTATAAGGTTTTGGTGGTGGGTTTTTTTACAAAGGGGAAAAATTAATTCTGTTTTCCTCCTGATTTCTCCTTAGAAACTCCTTAGAAACTTGCGACTGAAAATCAAGCTGTTTATTGATGTCAGGGGTACAAATTTTTGCAGGCAAATGGAGGCAAACATGGCACTAAAATGAAACAGGGTGCATTTATGCCCTTTTAAATTCCAGCCTAAGATTACAACCCACTTTTACTTACTTGTCAATTACAGCCCAGTTAATGTAATGTTTATGAATGTGTATGCTTAGGGTTCAGGTAAAAGGCTGCATGGAAGGCTGCAATTAGCTGCAGTATATAATGCAGTCAGAACACCTAATTCTAAATGTCTTTACCTGAAAGAAATCTTCAGTGGAACATAGTATTATGTGTGTGTCCTCAAGGCTTCAACTTAGGAATTAATTCAGTCATTTGTATACCTTTTTACATTTATTACACAGTCTTCTACCCAACTATCCCTCAGAATGCATATGTGGGAAGCACTCATTGATAGCATCCTCAAGTCACTATCTCCCTGCATGTGAAAAAGTTGTTGCTGGCATCCATGTGTCTCGAGAGACAATGGAATGTGCCTCTGGGGGTGAAGTCAAACCACCGCATTGGCAGCACTGAAATTACCTCCCCAGGGTGCAAACCTGGGAAGTGTGTATGGAGGTCCTGGGCTGCCCAGATGACCAGACCTCCCTCTCGGCCTTGCAGATATGGTCCAAAGGAAAGCAGAACAATACTTTGGTACCAGCTGGGTTGCATGAGTTGCTGAAAGGAGGCGTACAAGGTGTTATCCAACTGTCTTAGGGACTCCACTCTGGATTTGTGTAGGGTTTACTCCTTAGCCTTTTCTTTTCCTGTAGTTATCCCGCAAGGCAGAAGAGGTTTAGGATCAGAATTTTCCCCCTCCTAGATGGATTATCTTTCTAGGTTGATGAGCCCCATCTGCCCCTCACTTCCCTCTATAGCACCTGCAGAAACCACCTTTTTGACCATTACACCCACTATTGCTCTCATCCCTTCATCAGAGCCTGTCTTCGCATGCAGGGCGAAGTCCCTAACAAACCAAGGGGTTGAGACCCAGCCAGCTATCCTCACCTGGTCAGTTGAAGCCGTTTCCCAGAATGTGACCACAGTCACATGCTGACAGCTTCTAGGAGCCACAGGTGAGAGCTGAGTGCAGGGTGGGCAAACTACACCAGAAGGAGCATGGCGTGTCCCCCACCAGAGGTACTACCCCTCACTTAACATCTGAGCAAAAAGACTCTGAGTTATGAAATCTTATGTATATTTAGGAAAAGAGCTGTTAGTACCTGGCAATAGTCATGATGTGTAGGAGGGAGTGATATCATCCCACCATAGGCTGATTGTCACCATATTTAGAACATCTGCATAAGGCTGCTGCTTCCCCCCTGCCACTTCCTTTTTTTGCAGTTAGACTGTCAGCACTGTTGCCCATTGTCTATCTAATATTTGAAAAGTGTGCTTTGATTTTCATTCCAGCTTTTGCCGTTAGTACCCTAACACTTATACATCCTGTAACGTTTTAGCATTATAAATGTAGTTCTGAAGTGGAATCAGTTCAGATGGGGTACAAGGCCAGCCCCAGGCATTCGGGTGCTTCAGGCACATTTCCATGTTCATAAGCTGATCAGACTGGTAGCTGAATCTCACTTCTACAGTAGCAGTGGAACAATGTTGAAGCTAGGGTTGAACACTAGCCATGAAACAACACTTGAGGACAGGAGGCTAGTTTATTGGTCAAAAGGCAGGTTGTGCAGCATACACAGCTGTCTTCCAATCGCTCCCTGCCACTCTCTGCCCCCTGCATCTGCTACCTGAGATTAGTGGCAAAGCTGCATGCTCCACTACCGGGGTCGGAGAACAGGCAGGGGCGTGGTACACCACCCGCTAGGGGGTCGCGCACCACCCGCAAGGGCGTGGCGCGTGTTCTGGGGGCGTGATGTGCCAACTGTGGGGGCATGGCAACCGGGGTGTGTGTGGTGGCTGTCTGGGGGGGCCACCACGATGGCACCCTACCAGAATAGTGGTGCCAGGGGCAGTCCGCTCCCTCCGCACCCCCGTTCCTCTGCCAGTGCCTGAGATGGCTGCTTCACTCTGCCTAATGATAGGGACAGCCCTGGGTATTGTTGAACAGTTTGTTCGTTCCAAGTTCCACCACTACTGTGTCCCTGTACATGTCTGTAGTACAGCTTAAAGCTGCAGTGTTGGGCTGCTATAGATCAGTTCATATATTGTGTGCTATAATTGATGTTCAGTTCTGCGTTGATGGACCTCCCAAATGCTTTCTAGCTTCTGTTTTGCATTTAAAGCTTGAAATGAAATTGTTTCTTATTTGCACAAACAAAATTAATGAGGCACTTTTCTCTGATGCCATCAGATCTGTGTGTTTTCAGGAGACTGTGTGTCTCTTTGAAGACAAGACAATTTGACATGAGGTAAGCCATGCTACTTTTCTGGCTAGAATACTGCAAACATCTGAATTAATTGGATATATCTCACAATTTGGATCCTATAGGTTGATGTAAGAAAATGAGCAAAAAATCACTTTTCATGCAGTATGGACATGGACTTTTAGAGGCATAGATCATTTTCCAGAAGCAGTTGAGTTAACTTGATTCATATTGGAATGGATATTTTGATTTTGAAACTGGTCCTTTGCAGATAACGAACCAGGGGTAGCCAACATGCCTGTTTTTGGACTTCAACTTGTATCAGCTGCAGCCAATGGTAAAGGATAAAAGGAGTTGTAGTCCAGCAACATCTGAAGGACATCATGTTGACTATCTCTTTAATTAACAATACCGTCCATAGAAAGACTAAGAATTGTTAGAAAACACAGAAGAGAGATGGATTCACATATTTGTTTGCCTGTGCTGAAAATTATTATATGGTGATAAATACAGGCAAATATGGCACCAAATGGGACTGGATTTATAGTCTATCCAGATCTTTCACTGCTGTTAAGCAAATCTCTGAATCTGCTGCAGTAGCTGGAGTGACTTCCTTTCATAAGCAAGTTACAAAAACTACACAAAACAATGAAAGTAAGTTTCAAATAATGCACACTGGGGCAAAATAATAATTAAAAAATCCTAACATTACAAATTCACTGATGGGACCTGAACTGAAGGTGACTTACCTGGAAAGAGATCTTGGGTCAGTGGTGGAAAACTCAATGAAAGTGTTGACCCAGCATACAACAGCTATGAAAAACTCAAATTCCATACTGGGAATCATTAAGAAAGGCACAGAAAGGAAAAACTCACAATATTGTACTTGTCAATGCCTTTATCTGTGGTGCAGTTGCACGTGGGATATTGCACACCATTCTGGCCTTCTTATCTCAAAAAGGATATTGTTGAGATCAAGAAGATGCAGAAAAGAACAGCCAACGTGATCATTGGGCTGTAGCAACTCCCTTATGAGGAAACATCCCAACTTTGGGGACTTTATAGTTCGATGTCATGCCCCTGCTGGATGAATCCTCTTTGCAGAGTGACCTGAAGCTCCTAAAGACAAACATCATGGAGAAGCTGCCCATATCAAGGGACTTCAGAGATCTGGCAGGATCTGGCGCTCTCAGGGAACATGGCAGCCAAATCTTCTCCTCAAGGTACAGCCCCATCACAGTATCGGAGGTGGAAGCTGAGTGGACATGTGAGTCCTAGGGAGTGCAGGTTCCTGAAGGTGAAAGCTCAGTCAACCACTGGATGTTGGAGTGCTCACTTAAGGAACAAGGACTCCTCAGAAGAAAATGAGATACTCATGAGTAAGGCAGTCCTCGTGAGCTGACCAAATCCTCAGGTGACTCCGATGTCCTGCAGCTGTGCTCTGGGTGGGACTCTGAAGGCTCAGGCTTAAGAGCCTTATGTTTCAAGCACAGAATGTGAGAATTACATGTGTGCAGCCCTGACAAGTCATTGGACTCCCTGTGTTTGGGCCCCCATTTCTTGTGCTGTCTCTGCGCTTTTGACTACCTTTGAATTTGGTTCTGGTACTGTTGACACTCAGCTGCTTTTCCTGTGCAGCAGGGCATTTATGAAAAAGTGAGTAACAGGGTCATGATAGATGTGCACAGAATTATTCATGGCAAAGTGAACTTTGACAGGAGGAGGTATTTGTCTAGACTAGAAATTGTTCAATGAAGCTGAATGCTAGAAGATTCAGGGCACACTTCTCCACACAGTACATACTTAAACTGTGGACTTTAAAGGGGATTGGATGATTTCATGAAGGATAAAACTATCGATTTTGTCACGATGGCTATGTATTGCCACCAGAATAAGAGGCCACATGCATTTAAATACCAGAAGAAAAGCAGCAGAGGACTATTGCTGTTCCTTGCCTATGGGCTTCTCGTTGGCATCTAGTTGGAAACTTCAGGAAATGGGAAGTTGGGATTAGATAGGCTTTTGGTCTAATTCAGCAGGTCTCTTTTATGTTTCTTGTAAAAAACCCTATAAACAACGAGGCAACGTCCTATTTTTATACCACCATCCTTGAAAATGCATTCACATAGAAACAAGGCTGAGGAAAAGTTGGGTAAGTCAGTTGCTTTCAGTGTTTTCGCATGGCCCTTTACTATCTAAATGTTCACTGTGGAACACACACAAGCACGGAGGAAGATGGTGTATTACTGCATATACAGTTAATGTATCCCATGACAGCAGAAAAGAAAATTATCTCCCCCTCATGTCAATTGAAAAGTAGAGCAAGAAGGTGAAGATACATTTCTTGGTGTCTTAATAAGTGATTACATAGTAGTCCCTTTTCTCCAGACATGAAATACATGCCTGTTTGAGGTTTGACCTGTAGCAGGTTTGGGTCCCCCTCTGGGGGGAAAATCTGCACATAAATTGTCTTCAGCCTTAATGAGCAGTAGAACCATGCTCTTTTTTTGTATTGTAGTCTCATTTAGTAATGAGAAAAGTTGTGTGGAAACAGATCCTTTATTATATCTGCTGACTTGGTAATATACTTTGTAAGGTTAAAGTTTAAGTATTCAAAGGAGAGGTCTCAAAAAGAACATCACAACATTTCCAAGTTTGTTTCCAAGCTGATTTAAAACAAATAAAAGTGATTAAATGAACTGTTAGGACTATATGGAGAAGGGAGAGGGAAAGGATCTGGTATAATAATGTACAGGAATTTGAAAAGAACTGTTATCTTTTAAGATAGCAAAATGTTTCTTTTTTTTTTTTAAAAAAAAGAAGAAACTACTAAAATCAGCTACTGAGAAAAATGCTGGAAGAAATAAAAAGTGAAATTGCAAAATAGCATGTTTGTCTTTGATATGTGTGCATCTATAAGCAGTGTCCCACAAGAATGGGTTGGGTGGTGAAATGAATGGATTTAAAACAGGCCACAATATTGTTGAATAAACTACCAGAAGAGCCCTTATAGCCTATGTCCCTGAGGCTTGCCATGACTGCCCTGCCATTTGACCCCAGAGGCCATCTTACTTCTGAGCTGTTCCAGATTAAGCTGTTTTGCTTTTTGGTCAAGGAAGGGGGACCAGCTCGCCCACCTGTCACAGTACTTGTGCACCTGCCAGAGACGGGGCTTCTTTTGCTTGGCTTCCACCCCCCATCTCCAAACCAGAGCTCAAAACACAGCAAGAACCCCAACATAGATCCCACAACAACTCAATATAAACAATGAAAGAGGACATGATATCAAATGATATTTGAGGAAAATGTCTCACCCCTAGTCAGAAAGATGGATTTGAAAGAAAGAAGGAAAGGTGAATTTCATCACACCAGTAAAGTGGTTGTACCTACGTAACTTCTTCTTGTTGTTTGGACACCCATCACCACTAAGAAACTGCATTGGCAATTTCAGTATTTGATTTAAGTGAAGCTCTCTTCTTGGCCGTAGGATATCTTGCCCATATCCCTGGCGTACTTCCCATTGCCATGATCCTTGCCATGATCTCAAGACAAAGTCAAAGCTTCAGTATCTCAGTCATGCCCAATCACTTTTGAGAGGCAGTAAACCAGTTGAGACTGAACCCAAGTCATTATTTCCCAAATTAATCACCAGTTACATAAGCAGGGGCTGAGGACTTCAACACGCCCATCAACTCAGGGGACAAAGAAGCCATAGCATCTCTCAGGTTTTAAATCATTTGATATGAGTCATTCTGCTAAGGTTCCAAGATGTCAATGTGCAGCAGTATGCCTCGCTATCCAGTACAAGAAGCAGCTATACTCAATGACCCACATCTTTTTGGGGGAAGAAAGCTGCGAAAAAAGAGAGAAAGAAAAACCGAGGCTTAGCAGCCAAAGCTACCTGCATTCCTAGCTTCCCAAGCCTCAGTCCAATATAGGACGAATATGTCCTCTAATGCCATCGCTACTAAATCCTATTGATGAGGCCATCATGACTGCCCTTACGCAAAAAGAACAGAAAACATTACCACCACCAGCAGCCTAGGAACAACCAAATAGCAATCACTATAATTGCATAGAAAAGTCATAGAAAAAGTTAACTCTTCCGCACTTCTTTTACCACTGAACATCTGAACTTGCTAGTTTTCCTTAAGATGGTAAATAGCAGCTGGGAGTGGTGATTTTTTTTTTTAAAAAAAGAATGTGACAATAAGGGGAAGGATTATAAATTTGTCTCCCAGTGCCATGGTGCCAATCCAGGCTGAACTTTTCAGAAGGCTATTTGCTAAAACTGAAAGAGACAATCTATTGTTGCATTTAATTTGGCCCCGTACTGATGCGGGGGGGGGGTGTCTTTCCAGTTGAAATATAGTTAATCGTTAGGCAGTTGATTAGTTTGGTCTGAATGCATTATGGATGTGCTTTATTGCTGTTGCGTCAGCATGGAAATCTCACATCTGAAAATGCATGGCATGTTACAAAAGAAACTGGAAGCAGCAGCATCCGTTCTCAACTGGATAACAATTTGCAAAGCACTTGTCAAGAATATGACAGACTGTACTGATAAAGAGCTATACGTGATGGCCATGTTTCTAAGGGTCCCTATAAATAGCAAAGAGCTGTGGGATATGAAAAGTATAAGTGGCGAAGCTATCCATTTCTGAACAAAATGTTTTAAGAGGCAATCTAACAAAGCAACTATGTAAAATGACACATAAACCAAGCACAGGGTGCACTGTAACAAAGACAGGTGAAGTAATTTTGCCAATTGAGGCAGAAAATTCCACAAGTCTCTCCCTGCTTCAATCCTTGGCAATAAAAATACAGCATTAAATTAAATACTATAACAGCTGACTGCTCTTTCTTGATACTCAAAATCAGCTGCATTACTCTGCCTTATTTATTTTTAAAGCATTTCTAAACTGCCTATATTTTTTTTTAAAAAAATCTCTTTTAAGTGGTATGCACTATGTACCATATAAAACAAAACAAAAATGCAATTTGAAACAATATTAGACATCTATAAAAAACAAGTAAAACAGAGATTTGGGGGATTCAGGGACATAGATTGGGGTCCAATCTTACAGCTCAGGGATAACTTGGACAAAAACATCAGCTTTTAGAAGATGATTGCTGCTTCACATGGCAGAGGGAGGGACAATGGACAAATGCCTGGTTTGGAGTCATTGGCCTATGATATTCTGTAGGATGTGATGCCATGATCGAAATGATCTTACCGGCCTATAGAGAGGCTGGCGTTCTTTTAGTTCTGATAGTAGGGCCAGTCTTCTAAGATAATCCAAATCAGTAAGGTGTTTCTATAACGCTTACTGTTAGATAATCCTTTAATCCTTGGGATGTCAGCATGGCAAAAAGGCACAATTTGGGACACACACACCTCAGCGAAGCCTCTGAGCATTCCCCCCCCCATTCGTTGTATTGTTAGGTGAGATGCAGTGAGGATGGTTAGCTAACCCCCCCCCCCAATACTACAGAATTGAATGAAGAAGCTGGAAGAACAATGCTTTCTCTCACAACTTTATGTACTTTTCAAGGCTCAGATGAGCTGTTGAACAGAAAGCAGTTGAAGGAAAGGGGAGCGATCTTGTGGGATGGGGAAGGGGAAAACGGGAAGAGAGAAAGTGAGGAGCTTCAGAGTCAGACGAGAGTCAGTGAAAGGCCATCAAGGTACAGGTCACATCTGTCTCCAGTGACAGAAATAATGGCTCTTGTGCTTTTTCAGCACTGCCATTGTGCAAAAACATGGATATAAGGTACAGATCCTTAGGGATCTTGGTTGTTGTTGTTGTTGTTGTTGTTGTTGTTGTTGTTGTTAAAGAGATCCCTGCAAAACCACCATCAAATCATAGGCCACCTGGATATGCTCTGTGATTTGTTGGTGGTTTCACTGACGTCCTATGTAAAAAAAACCCATGAAGATCCGTAAGGATCCATGCCTAGAAAAATGTGATTTTTTTACTGCACACTCTACCAATGTGAATATTAATTTGATAGCTCTTTTTTTTAAAGACTCTGTAAAATTGTGCAAATTAAAGAGAATCAGTTTAAATCCTACTGGATCCATCTTTGAGGCAGTGTCTATATGTGTACACTCAGATGGTTTCTGCCTGAGGGAGAAGTGACGGGGGGTTTCCACAACACCCCCTCAAAATTCCAAATGTGCTGATTGACCCAAATAGGTTGGTGACCCCTGCAGTTCATCCTATAGCTATACGAACAGAATTATTTGTGTTTTTTTTAATCATGTGAACTGCCTTGGGGACCACTCCTATTCAGTTTGCATAACCGGAATATTTAAATTGTACTCTGCACAGTCTATGCTGGATTTGTTATTGAAAGCATCACTCAAAGTCTCTCTACATTTTCTCTCTCTTGTGGCTGTGAATGGCTCAATGGAAATGTCTTATGGCAGTTCTATATTTAAGAAAGTCTTTTAGATCATAGATGTATGCTCACTTCTTTATAGACAACAGCATTTTTTTGTAAAATAAAAAGAAGGCAACAACCAATTCAACAGAGTAAAAACAATGCTTTATGGCTCAGTGAATACTTAAGTAATATTCTTCCTGTTTATGTCTATGGGAAAACAAATGTGCAACTATGTAAATGCCTGATTTTTAAAGTACACCCCCCCAAAAAAAAAGATTTTTAGATGCAGTGTAAGGATTTTATCCCCTTTATAGCAGGGATGGGGAACCCATGTCTTTATGGTGTTGGACCTTCCATAGCCTGAGATAGCACAGTCAATGGTCAGGGATGATGAGAGTTGTAGTCAGGAGGGGTTTCCCACCCCTGCTTTATCTTCTCCTTGAGTTATAACTGATGCATGGAGCACAATACTATACCGGTCGAAAACTTTGTATTGCAGTGCACATGCTGAGAAGCGGAGACATCCTGCCAGGACTGAGAATCTGCCTCTTTATCTATGGCCTTGCTAATACTTCATGGACGGCATGGCTGTTTCCCCGTCATCTGTCTTGCCATGTTACCTTTTCATTTCCATAGCTATTGAGCTGCTGAGTGAGCATAGTGTCACAGCACTGTTAGCTCTGGCATTGCATGCTCTGGAACAGGGGCACTGTATGGTTAGGCTGAGTTGTCAAACAGTAGGAATATATTATCTAAGTTCATGGTAATTTATGTGAGTATCAGCTTGCAGCCATTAGAACTCTAAATGTGTTTGAAAGACTGTGAGACTGTATTCCAAGAAAACAATATGTGAGTTTGAAATTGAATGACTGACTAAAGACACCCCACAGACAAATAATGTGTTATGTTGATAGAAACCTGGATGTTTCAACTTTAAACCAACCTGGTTTACTAACCTATTGGTTCCAAGGTATTAAAAACTTTGTTGGGTCAATCCCGCCTCCTTGGAGCTTCTGAATATTTGCCTGCCATCAGGGAGGCTAGGGCTAGTTCTTGAAGTAATTCTCAATGCCCTGAAATAATTGTTGTAGCAACCCCATCCCTACCTTCCCTGGACCTACTTAAAAAAGGCCTGTGTGCCCTGACAGAAGGCAGAAGTGAGGCTGTGTCTGGCCAGGAACCTACCGCCATCCATTCCTGGTGGTTAAAATGCCATGTTCAAGTAGATGTTATCACCAGATCAACATGAAGCTGAAAAGTAGAAGCAGGGTCCTGTACACATCTGTCCCCGACGCTTGTCAACATTTTTATGAAAGCAGATAAGCTGATGTTTGCTTCATTAAATATATTAATATCATGCTAATAATCAGGCTACATTGGACCAGGAGAAAAGTCTTCATAGATACAGATTCCAATTTTGTGAGAAGTGTTATCCATATGAAAAGAGAATAAATACACAAGTTTAAATGGGGAAATAATCAGAACCAAGAGAAACTTAATTCGTATAAGACGGAAGTACTGTAGGCTGATGGTCCATCTGCATTGGGATGAGATGTGCAGCCCATTTCTGAATGGGGCTACCCTTCAATTGAAAGGTCAGGCTTATAGTGTATGGGTGCCTTTTCATTTGTTGCTACTTTTTGGAAGATCAGCAGATGGTAGTGACTACCTTTTAACATTCTGTGCCCTTCCTGGAGAAGTCACACGTGTCATGCTCTAGTCATCTCAGTTGCTAGAGCATGAGACTCTTAATCTCAGGGTTGTGGGTTCTACCCCACGTTGGACAAATGCAGGGGGTTGGACTAGATGACCCTTGTGGTCCCTTCCAACTCTACAAGTCTATGAGTTTATGATTCTACCTCCAGGCTCAACTACTGTAACACACTGTATGTGAGGCTGCCCATGAATATCTGGGCACTGGTACCATGCTACTGACATAATTAATTGGGGCATATCAGTACAATCGTATTCCATTTACCATACTTTTTGCTCTATAAGACTCACTTTTTCCCTCCTAAAAAGTAAGGGGAAATGTGTGTGCGTCTTATGGAGCGAATGCAGGATGCACAGCTATCCCAGGAGCCAGAACAGCAAGAGGGATTGCTGCTTTCACTGCACAGTGATCCCTCTTGCTGTTCTGGCTTCTGAGATTCAGAATATTTTTTTTCTTGTTTTCCTCCTCCAAAAACTAGGTGCGTCTTGTGGTCTGGTGCATCTTATAGAGCGAAAAATACGGTACTTGGGTCACCTGTTTGTCTCTAGTAATAACTGAAGGTGCTGGTTTTAATCTTAATATTGGAGGCCTTGTTCCAGGTGAGCAGCAGGGCATTTTCAGTTATGGTACCAACTTTGTGGAATACCCTCCTCAGAAAGGCCTATACCTACAGTATATGGTCACTAGACTGTTTCAGACATTGGGCCAAATTCCAACTGTTTCAAAAAGTCTCTGAGTTAAATTTAAAACTGTTTGATTGTTGTTGTTTCAGTTCTGTTGGGTTGTTTGCTTGGATTATTATATATTGTTATATTTATGCTGTTTTTTAATTGCTGCTGTAGCTCTTGCTTTTCCTGTTTTTCCTCTATATATTGTTTCCCTGTTGATTTATGTCTTTCATTGTTCCAGTGATTCTATAGCGTTAGCCATTTTGGGTTGCCTTTTGACAAGATAAGGCAGGATATAATTTTTTGAAAAAAATAGTAAAGTGGCCAGGCTATTCAGAAGGACAGGGAGATTTTAATGAAGCACAAATTGATCACACGTCTTCAACGACTTGCTGTTGTATTAGGATAATTGTAACCTAACAAAAACATTTAATCCGGTACTTTGAAAACAATAATACAGATGTGCTTGTTTCTTTTGCAATAGGTTGCGGTTTTTAATATAATTCTTAAAATTATTGAAAATGCAAGACATGTTGGAGGATGCTTGGTCTAAAGAATAAAGTGTTAAGGCAATGTGATTATGGGAGTTGAATAAGGAGGTAGAATACATGATATTTGCTACTGATGTTGAGATAAGAGGTGATGTGAAAGAGATACAGTGGTGCCCCGCAAGACGAATGCCTCGCAAGACGAAAAACCCGCTAGACGAAAGGGTTTTCCGTTTTGGAGGTGCTTCGCAAGATGAATTTCCCTATGGGCTTGCTTCGCAAGACGAGAATGTCTTGTGAGTTTTCCCAAGTTTTTCCCCCTCCTCCCCTTTTTCTAAGCCGCTTAGCCGCTAAGCCGCTAAAAGCCGCTAAGCCGCTAATAGCGCTAATCCGCTAAGCCGCTAATGGGCTTGCTTCGCAAGACGAAAAAACCGCTAGACGAAGAGACTCGCGGAACGGATTCTTTTCGTCTTGCGAGGCACCACTGTACAAGCAAGGATAAAATTCCTAACTTTTCAGGAACAAATTCTCTGGCAAACTGCAGAATTGGCTTCATTAGATATTTTGAAATGGAAATGGTTAAGAAACCATCTGAAATTATTTGGTCTAGCAGATTCTACCTCCTTTCTAGTACATTTAGTTTTTTTCTGTCCATTTTTTATTAAGTGCAGTTTATTAAGTCCAAATCCAGACAAACCTGCATAAGCTTAAGTATGATTTCGGGAAATGAGTCAGGCTTGAAAACCACAATTTTACATTGTGTTGTTTCCTTAAACCAGGGATGAGAAACTTCCTTACCTTGACAGTTTTGTTGATCTCTAATTATCATCAGCGGTAGCCATCATGGCCAGTGATCATGGAAGTTGTAGTCCAACACTATCTGGAGGGTCACAAGGCTTTCTCATCCCTGCTTTATACCAGAGTTGACCACAGTTAATTTAAAATGGAAGGAAAAGTCTCTGGTTTTCTCCTAGTGGCTGTGCCAAGGAGATGCTAAATGTTCAAAGGCACAAACTAAAGACCTATCTCTACTCATCTGCACCCGGTATAAATATAGACCAGCTTGTTTTACATTCACTTTGGAATGCAAAACAGTTACTTTAAAATTCTTATGAAAGTGACGAGGCTGATTGCATAAGGCACAGCATGGTTAAGGTTTTCATGAGCTATCTAGCCTTGCTCACAAAATTGTGCCTTAATCCTCCCTGCCTATGTTCCTCAACTGTGCTTTCCAGAGCAGGGAATGGTGATGGTTATGCGATATTATCACAGAGAATGTGGAGAATGTTCATGATGAAAAATCTTACAATAGTTTATGACGGTGCATCATTTATGAGCCACTTTTCACATTTGAACCTTTATCAGTAGAGACTAGTATGCTAACATGTTACTCCTGGTAGAAAACAGACAGATTTATTGTAGTCACACACAGCAAAAATCCGCCTACAGGAATATGTGCATGAGTGTGCAACATGCGTTAAAGGCCACATAGAGATTTCATTGAACATCTATTACTCATGCAAAATGAAATTCTTTTTTGAATGTGACTAATCTGTATTGCGGATGACAAGCAAAATTGAGGGAGATGCTAAATGTCCAAAAATGAAAAGAGTGCTTTATTTTATTGCTGGTGAGAAAACATGGCTTTGGGGCATAAAGAGAAATTACTCACTTAAAAACAAAACCCAACACCTCACTGAGTGGCCCATTTGCACAACACTCCAGTTGCACACTTTTCTCTAATACATACAGTAGGTCCACAATTTATGTGGGGGTTACGTTCTGGGGATCATAAAAAGGTAAAACCAGAATTGTGTACAATCAAAACCCATTGGGTTCAATGGCGGATGGGATTCCCAAAGCCATTTCCCCTGGAACCCTGTCCCCTTTTTAATATTTTTGTCGCATGTGCAAAATCTAAATGTACGCAAATTGCAGGCTTACTGTACTAATAATCCAGACTTCCCTAACCTTCTGCCCTCCAGGTGTTTTGAATTACCATCATCCCCCAGGAAGTACAGCTGGTCCAATACATTTGGTGAGCACCAGGTTGGGTTGGGCTGTTATAATGTATTGGTTTACAAATCATGGTTATCTCATTTTCTCAATGGTAATTTAGATATAATTTAAAATGCTGTAAGCATATCATGGGCTCCTGCTGTGCAGAATATATATCTATTACACTTTTAACATGTTCTTCCTCCAAAGAGTGGTTATATATGCTCCCTAGTCAGTTGATCATCATCCATGCAGTTTTAAGGACCAGAGATGCTTCGTCTCATCCCTAGAAAAGTGTTGACTGCCCTCAGACCATTTCTTGGAAACAACCTTTAAGCAATTTGACATTTTCCCAGGGTAAAAATTGATAATGTGTTTCATGAACTCACACTGTATATACGAAGAGCAGAAGTAGTCAATAGCATTTAAAAGAGTGTATCACTTTGAAGGTCAATATGCAGAACACTTAATTTGTGTGTTTCAGGTTTGTGTCTCTAAGTAAGCAGAACTGCTACTTTTCTTGGAATGCTTCTGGCAGGAATACCTGGGCCAGCTTCTTCTGATGTGTGATTCCTTAATGAGTCCTACTGTGACTTATGGATTATTTAGCTGACACTGTTGCCTCACTGTAGGGTGCTGTGCATCTAAAGGTTTTTAATTCACCATAACAGAAATAATACGTAGTTTTCAAGAAGCTAACCTTTAAAATCCAACAGCTTAAAGAAAATTGTTGTTCTGTTTGAGAAACAAAAGGTATTGAGTTGCTATGTTTGTGTTGCAGCTATAATATAAGTGTACTTTTCTTGTTTAAAGGTATAACTGTGTTCTGCAATATTTTTAAACAATTGCCTTGAAAGACTTCCAGAGGATATACAACCAAGGAATATCCCCAGTTCACACCAGTATCTCCAAACATTTAAACATTTAAAATTAAAAAGCGGCTTCTATATCTCAAAGCATTTTTTGTTTTGTTTTGTCCCTAAGGACAGCTTAGTATGGCTGTCATTCAGCTCTGATTAAATTCTAAGTATTTTCCATACCATCTGGTCCATTGCTGTGATGTGACTAATGCATCTGATTTAACACAGGCTCTTAACAAAAGCAGTTTAGGAATATCCTAAACTGCCTCCATTATATCCTCATTGTGCTGTCCGGCAGAGTTTTTCGAGGGAGTGTGGATCCTTTTATAGTTTGGCCCCAAGACTTATAAAGCCTTAACAGCTCAGGACCTCAAGGACTGTATTTGCCCATATGAACCAACCCAGACCTTGCAATCATCACCTGAGGCCTTTCTTTGTGTGCCTCCTGTGGGAGAGGTCCAGGGTGTGGTGAACAGGCCTTTTCTGTGGTGGCTCCCCGTTTGTGGAACGCTCTCCCCAGGAAGACTCACCTGGTGCCTTTATTTCATATCTTTAGGAGTCAGGCAAAACCATTTCTCTAAAACCAAGCCTTGGGCCATTTAAACATTCTAGGGCCTTTTAAATGTGTTTTGTTTTATCATGTATTATGTATTCTCATTTTGTATTTTTATGTTGTGAACTGCCCTATAATCTTTGGACAAAGGGCATTATGCAAATTTAATAAACAGTAAAAATAATAAATATCCCTTGGCTCATTTTAATGAGGATGAGCAATAGGGAAAGTCATAGTCATTTAGGTGCAAGAGGGGGGAGGCATAAGAGGAAGCACATTTATACTCACCTCTGGTTTCACTTTTTCTAGCTTTACATTTTCACTGTGCTTTAGAGCATGGGATATAAATGCAGGTTTTTTGATGATACAATACCAACCGATGTGATTTATTGTCTGAAAGGATTTTAATAAGAGTCTTTCATGATGTTACATTGAAAGTTCCTAGAATCCCAGTAGGAGTAGCTTACCTGGTCCGAATTGTATAGCACATGTGACAGTCTTTATCCTGCCCTGCTATTCACATAACTTCATGGGGGGAGATCAGAGAATTCTTTATTTCTCCTCCCACTCCCAGAGCTTAAGAAGCAAATAGATTGGCAATGCAAGTTTGTCATATTTAATGCTGGTCCCTTTCTGAAGTATTTTGTGTGTTGGCTTGTGCACGATAGTTTCTGGATAACGTTTCTTTGCATCTGAAATATTAATTGAAGATTCTGTACTGAGCTGCAAGAGCTAGCTTTCTTGAGCAGCGTTTCATTCCTTGCAATTTGAAAAACAAGATGTATACCAATTGGTAGCAGGGGTAGAATAAAATCTGAGGAGTGTATCCCCCCCCCCACCAAATAAGGAAACACCTTAAAACAGGATTGGGGAATTCATGACGCTCTTGATCAGAGTTTCCCAAACTTGGGTCTCCAGCTGGTATTGCATCATCCCTAACCACTGGTCCTGCTAGCTAGGGATGATGGGAGTTGTAATCCAAGTTGTTTCCCAAGTTTGGGAAACCCTGCTCTAGATATGTTGAACTCCAACTCTATCCTGTCCCAGCCATCATAGCTGGTAGCCTGGGATGATGGGAATTGCAGTACAGCAACATCTGGAGGACCAGATGTCCCCCCATCACTGTTCTAGAGACCTCTAACATCCAGAGAACCCATACTCTCATAGTAATTTGAGCATGGCAAGCATACAGTTGGGGCACAGGTGTTCTTATAACATTAAACTGCTTCTCAGGTCCTGCCTGCTACAAATGTAATTGCTGCTTCAAGTATTTACATAACAACTAAATATTTATAAAGTTTTTAATGGGATTATTATTTTTTGCATGTATGTTACTATATGCAGCTCCTCTCCTGTTGAAGTCAGCATCAAAAACTCCTGTTGCTCTTTCTAGATGTTCAATAATAAGATCATGAGGCTCTGAACAACAATTGCATGAATCTAGCTTTTGGGGAGGGACGCAGGTGGCGCTGTGGGTTAAAGCCTCAGCGCCTAGGGCTTGCCGATCAAAAGGTCGGCGGTTCGTATCCCTGCGGCGGGGTGCGCTCCCGCTGCTCGGTCCCAGCGCCTGCCAACCTAGCAGTTCGAAAGCACCTCCGGGTGCAAGTAGATAAATAGGGACCGCTTACCAGCGGGAAGGTAAACGGCGTTTCCGTGTGCGGCTCTGGCTCTGGCTCTGGCCAGAGCAGCGATGTCACGCTGGCCACGTGACCTGGAAGTGTCTCCGGACAGCGCTGGCCCTCGGCCTCTTAAGTGAGATGGGCGCACAACCCCACAGTCTGTCAAGACTGGCCCGTACGGGCAGGGGTACCTTTACCTTTACCTTTAGCTTTTGGGGAGATGGTTTACTATTCAGTTGTTGCCAGACCATGCAGCAATTAAAGAGTTGGGGATTTTTTGCAGGCTGTCAAGATGGTTTAGGGCTTATCTGAGGTAAAAAGATGACTGAATTATAAGGCACAAAAATATGCTATCTGGTACTACTTTTGGAGTGGCTACATAATTATATATGGGGAATTATATATGGGGAATAGTTTATTGAAGTAGGTGCATTCTATTGTACATGGAAGTGAAGGCAATTTGTTTCAAAAGGATTTTAGTAGAGAGTAAAATCCTCCACAACCTAAGTCTCAAAGTAATTCAAGGCTTGATCCTTGAGTAAGAGAATATTATCTGCAAATACTAAAGAGTCTGTGATGGATTATTCTGGGACATAAACGAACTAACTTGTTGCCTGGAGCCCCTGTAAAATGTATTTGTTTATATATAGCACTTGTACACCATGCTATAACGCAAAGTTCTCTGAGAGACTTAAAATAAGTAAAAAAACCCAATAATTTAATACAAAGTAAGACATAAAATCAATACACATACAACAAAAACAAATCTCATGGCACCTCCTAAAGTCCAAACACAGACTTTGAAAAAGAAATTCAGACTACATAAGTTGTTTAAAAGACCTGATTGAACCGGGTGCCAAAACCCCATAAAGATGGCATCCGTCGAGAATTCCTTTGAAGACTGTTCCATAACCGGGGTGCTACTAACAAAAAGGCCTTCTCTGTGATAGCTTACCCACCTGGAGTAGGTCAAACTAATATATATATATATATATACACACTATTTTGTTTTTGAAAGCTGTAACCACACACAAGATGTCCTTGTGCTTATTTGAATGATTGGTCTTTGAAAATTAATCTTTTCTTCGCTTCCTTAAAAAGGATATAAAGCTAGAGAAAGTTTCAGAAATTTGCCTCTGCCATAAAAAAATATGACTTGTAGAGTAATTCAAATTATTTTCATGCCTCTCTTTCTCTCTCTGTGTGTGTGTTGGTTTGAGGAGGGTATCTTACCACCTCGGCCCTCCCAGCCTCTCACCAACTACTGCCTGTGGATTGATGCCATTGTCGCCTCTCTCCTTCTGCCTGCGGAATGTGGGAGTGGGTAGGACTGCCGGCCATGTGATCGCCACTGGAGGCAGTCACTGGGAAAACCCCAAATGGGACATTCCAACAGGATATTTGATCCCTAGTTGGCCCTGCTGCTTTCAAGGAACGACATCAGACTCAGCCAAGGCCCAGTCATTGCATCCGTTTCAGGCTGGTGTGGCAGTCTGCCTCATCACCATACACAACAGGCCTGTGTTGGTTGGCTCCATTCAGCCTCACTGGGAGGGGATCAGGATTCCCCCACGCAAGTTCAGGAAACAGCACTGTTAGAAATATTTTTTTTCTGTGGAGAAAGGCTTATTAGTCAGGTACTCTTAGTTGAGGGTGGGGGAAAGATCCTTAATGGCAGAGCATGCTGGAGTGTCGATGGAGATATAATGTAAGCACTGGAAATGCAAAAGCCCTTGTTTTTATCTGATGCTTCTAGAATTATTTGCCCAGTTCATTGTGTGCATATTCATTGGTGCACCCATTGCTGTACTTCCCATTCCTTGCTGCAGTGTGACCATAAGTGCTTTCCTGTACAGCCCCATTCATATGCAAAGGTGTTTTTTTATTATTATTTAAGAATATTGAATGGAAGAAATTGGAGCAGAGGTCTGCAAAAGCTTATAAATAATACACCTACAAAAGAACAGTGTGAAGCAGCAAGACAAAACTGATAGTTTTGTAGACAAAGGTAACTTTAGAAATGTCCTATATTTATATCACTTAAGGATGCTGCTGATTACGGTATAAGCTACCATCTGGCTTGTTTCACACGGAGTACAAGAATAAAAGAGATGTCATGTCCAGAGCTTTATTGCTATGAAGGAGCATTTGTGAGAGATCGGGATGCTATTCCTGTGCTAAACCTTTTTGGTAGGAGAGGGGAAATGGTATCCTTTGCAGATCAAACACTATATATATTGTCTATGGATATGCATAGAATTTTTGAAAACCAGAGAACTTTCAGTTGCGCGCTCGTAGACTGATCAGGACTATTAAACAAAATATTGCTTCCCAGGTGTTCTGAGGACGCATGCCATGGGGTGTTCTCAACATCTCCCTAATAAAATACATTTTTTAATAGTGTTCTCCCTTCTTTAAAAAACGAATATGAAGAAAACCAGCTCTTCTGAACATGGTTTTCATATCTTCCAGTGAATGTTGTGTATTCTAAGCAGATAGATAGACAGATAGACAGATAGGTGGGTAGAGATAATTTCTGAATGCATTCTCATATTTGCATATTTCTGGTTGGCATTTTTATCTATTTACTGGTAATAGTCTCAGATTTATTTATTCTTTAATGAGCATTTCTGAAGACGGTATTGGCAGTTTGATCTCTATATAGTGCTTCACTGGCACAGTCCCCATTGGGGTTGTTTATGTGTGACCTTGGGCAAGTTCCTTAATCTCTTTCTGCCCTAATTCCCCTTATCTGTAAAATGTAGATGATTTGTGCTATGAAATCCATTAGAAGCAATGTGAGTTGGGGGTGCTTTTTTTTTTTTTAATCTGCTTGTTAAAAGTAACCAGTCGGCTTGTGTAACCAGTATTTTGACCTGAGAGATCACACTGTAGCTGTACAAATACAAGAAGCTGTTTTATATCGATTCAAACCACTCATCCATCTAGTTAAGTGCTGTTTGTGGCTTTACAGGATATTGGGTTAAGATCCTTCGTGGAGTCTACCTGAGTTACTGGTTTTAGTGGAAATGCAAAAGATTGAACCTAGAACCATCTGTTTCATGCAAAAAAGTGCCCTGTTGGTGAGGTACAGAGAGTGACAACATGAGAACAGTGACAACAGTTCTCATGACAACATGGGAACAGTGGTCTCCTGCTTGGGGAATGCTCTCCTCAAGGAGGCAACTTGATGCCATCTTTATCTAGTTTTAGGTCTGTCTCCCCTTCTGCTCCCTTTGTGTGCTTTTGGTCTTCAGGTGCTAGACGAAAATGTTCACTTCGACCAGGCCTTTGGCTGATTGGCATCCGGTCCTCTTTTAAATGTGCTTTGGGAAAGGGGATTATTGGTTTGTTGTTGTTCTTATTTTTACTATGTATTTTGTGGTTTTTATCTTGCAGTTTTATGTTCTGAACCACCCTGAGATCTATGGATTTAATAACTTAATAAACAGCAGCAACAACAACAACAATTAACAACAGTCAATACTTTCCCCTTCAGATTGCTACTGAGTGGGAAAAGAACCAACAACTATGGCTGTCACCAATTGCAATAGGTATCTAGGGCTCCCAGTATCAGGGTAGGGTCTACGTTCAGCTTTGGAGTAGTAAATTCCTCTCAGCCACACTCCCTAAGAAATAAAAACAAAAGCTTTGCTTTCTTGGTGCCGAATGGGACTGGTAGGGCTGAAGACAGGGAGGCCAACAGTAGATAGAACTCCCTTTTCTCTCAGCTCTGTCACTGAGCTAGGTCGCTGCCTGAGAAATCTAGAGGTCCCAAAGGCTCCCAACTAAGTTCCGTGACTTAAAGCTGCTAATTGCTATACGTATTTGGGAGAAGTTATATTTTGTAAAGGTCACAGTTCATCTGCTGCCATCTTGTATAAGTTGCGATCAGAAAGATGCAGCATGAAGTAGGCCTACACAGTGAAGCTTTGCTGGAAAATGAGAGCTGTGTCCAGAGTGAGGCTTGAAGCTGTTCGCCAGGAAACAGCTCTCCCCACCCCTAGGAATACAGTGTCCTTTTCCGTTCAATTAACGGTGTCACACAGTCTGTAACTAGCCAGCCAAGACTCCCAGCAAGTCTATAGATCACTTGCAGGGAGGAATGGTGGTTTATTTTTTTGTATAAGATACATCTGCAGGTTTTTATAGTTTTGTCAGTCCCAGCCATAGATTGCCACATTTTCTTTCTTTCTTTTCAGAAATAGCTTTGTAATTTGTTCTCATGAGTCACTTCAGTGCAGGAATGTTTAGCGCTGAGGGCTGTCTGTATAAAAGAATAATTGACTTCCTGTTGGTGAATAGAAATAGCAGGTAGGTGGTGTGATGAATGGTAGCTATTTGCCACTGATTTTTTTTTTTGGGGGGGGGATATTGCTTTATCTCTGTGATTGGCTTTTTTTTTTAAAGAGCGTCATCTTCATTCCTGTCCTTCATGAAACCTGAAAGTTGGCATATGGGAGTCTCTAATAACTCAATGCTATTTCAACAGTTTCCTTTACTTTGCCAATTAAGTTACTCCTGCATCATGAATTTAAAGATCCATGCCTCATGAAATTGCCAAGACACAGATATAGACACTACTATGCAGTTTTGCACTGAATTCCTGGTCGATAAAGAGCAAATAGGCTCTACTATAGGCACCCTTACACTTTCCAAGCTATTATTTGTGTCGTCTTTGGAACTGGGACAGAAAGAGAAAACCTGAGAGTACCGTGGTTTGAAAAGTAAGACAAAACGTTGGTTGAGGAGAGAGAGAAAACTAAGGGAACTTGCGTTGGCCAGGAATGCTAAGAAAAGTCATTGCAGCAAAGAGGGGGAGAGGAAACAGTAAATAGGCTTTATTTCCTCTCAGGAGAAGAGGGGATGTGACCTAACTGAGCCTACCGTAGCACTTAAAACTCTGTTGTCCTTAATCCTTTCATATACTAACAAGAAGCAAACATGATTTGTTATGTTTTACTGTTGAAATCTCCCACAGCGACATCCTGTTTCCTCATGTGACGTCCAGTTAGTTACACGGGCAGCACCCACAGCTTGTGTGAGTGACCACGGCAGTGTACCACGAACCATCAGCTTGTTCTCAGCAAATTGCTTCTAGTCTTAGCATATTTGCTGCTGTCATTGGTGGGGAAATTGATGTAGGGAAGTGCCCTAAATAAACATTGGGAGGTGGGTGGGAGAAAAGCAACAAATCCTCCTAAAATAGATGCTATTTCATAATTTATCCTTCTTGGCACAAATTGCTTTGTCTGGCATCATATCTGTAGCTACTAATAGGATTTGGTTACCGGAACATCTACATGCTCCTTTTGAAATTTATTAAATGGCACTCCAGTTACTCTTTACTCAACACCCTTCACTGTAACTTGCATGTTGGAATGAGGAAAGGATATTCTGGAAATCAAAGGTAGTTTTTCTTATTTCTGTGTGATAATTGTGCAGTGTCCTGAAATGGTGACTATTAATATGCATGCACTCATTGAGACTTACAGTCTTGGGGAAAAGTAATGGTTTAAAAGCTGTGGAGAGTAAGCTCCAAATGTTTTATACCCAGCTAGATAAAAATTGCCAGTGCACAATGTTGGAATTTGCAATTCTTATTATTATAAGCAGCAACTTTCCATTTACACATTTAGGTCCAAATGCAACAATGCTGCCCCCCCCCATTCCAAAGCTAGTTTTAGCAAAGCATTCTTCCTTCCTATATACATGAAAATGTAAGGCTGTCATCATGTAGCCCCACTGGAGGAATTATAGTCCTGCATCGCAGCCCTGGATTTGCATGAAATCAGGGTGAGGAGAAAAAGAGAAAGCAGGTTGCACCGCAGTAGAGGAAAACAATGGTTCTAAACAACACAGAGGTTTGAATAAAGTAGAGATGGAGCAAAACGGAGGGGGAAAATGGGCATGAATTTAGCAAATGAGAGAAATGCAAGAAGCAGAGGCTGTGGGGAAGAGGAGGAGGAGGGAGGAAAGTTTTGACTTGACTGCCCAACATAACAGCCTGCTGCATTGTGTCCAGCTTCAGAATGACATATAATTTGGGGTTGGATTATTTTCCTAATTCAGATCATCTCATGAAATGGCACATTAGAATTTACTGTTGAAAAGAAGTGAGGTGGGTGCTGATTGAGGTGAAGTCGTGTGGATCAAGGCACATACGAGGAGCTACTAATCTACAGTATCAATGGGGTAAATGAGTCCTCAGTATCCCAACCTTCGAGTGGTTCTTTAAAGGCACATTTTAAAGTCTTTTCCCTGCAGAACGAAAGAGAAAACAATACTCCCCTCATGGTTCTCTGGGTTGAAGCCACTGACCTTTGGCATTCTTAGAATGGAGAGCATTTAAATCACTAATAATACACATTTCTAGTTCATAAATAACACAATACTCAAAATCTATAAAGTTTTTTAAAAAATACCTTTTATCTCTTAGACATGCATTTTAACTCATTGACAAGTAAATGTTTTTTAAAAAATCTCGGTAGGGTTATGCTTTCATTGTCAGAATACTGAAAGAATTACTTGCACTTTCAGTTTAGCTCTGCACAAAAATTTAAACCTTGTGTCAAGAAGCAATGTAACACGTTTAAATTAGTATAGATTTTCCCATCATGTTTGGAGAAAATGAAAACCAATGGCAGTATAATTGTACCTTCTCTGACAGATCGAAAGTGTTACTGGAATATTTAAAGGAGACTAAATATGTTATACTCATTTTTAATGATTTGATTCCGGCGGCAGGGGGGAGATTTATCTTTACAGTCCTCTAACCATTGTGACATCAAAGTAGGAGACTCCCTAATGGAAGCTGATTGTGTGTGTGTGTGTGAGAGAGAGAAGCCATAGATATGAAGTAGTAGTAGTAGTAGTTGCTACCACCGTCCTTCATCCAAGGATCTCAGGGTGGTTTACAATCTAAAAGCACAAAAATGCATAACATAGTAACAAACAAAAGCAATACCCCCCCCACAGTTTAAAAGACCATTGTTGTTGTTGTTGTTTAGTTGCGTCCGACTCTTCGTGACCCCATGAACCAGAGTACGCCAGACCCTCCACTGCCTCCCGCAGTTTGGTCAAACTCATGTTGGTGGCTTCGAGAACACTGTCCAACCATTAAAAGGCCATAGATGGTTTAATTAGCTAAAGGCCTACAAGAAGAGGAACATTTTCACCTGGCACTGAAATAAGACCATTGTTTCCTGCAATAGCAATGCATCACATGACTTGCCTGGCTATTGCCATAAATGAAACAGGCCTGTCGTACTATGTAGGCTTGTCAAAGGTGTAAGATCTTTGTTTCCAAATGTGTTGACCTGCCCTCTTAACAATTGGGTCAGACTGAGGAAAATAAGCAAATCTGGGAGCTTTGTACCAACACCATGTTGGTCGTCTAGCATAATGAAATGAGGATTATGTGCTGTTTTGAGACTGTGTCTGCCTGCTGTTGCCCCTCCCCAGTGAACAGCTACTATCCTGCAGGGAACCTATGTCTAATTCACAACTTTCCTTATTTGAGCTATTGAGCAAATTTATAATTGTTCAAACCTTTAAAACTGTGAATAGGATTAAAGAAACAGGTGTTTGTTTGTATATAAAAAAGTTTGAAATAACTTTGGATGTACTTTAGTTTTAAAATTTTCAGCAATTTTACATGAAGGCACAGTTTCTGAGAACCATGATCACTGCAGAACCTGCTTCTTCCATGTGTGCAAAGCAGGTGATTTTAGATTTTCAGTCAAAGTGAAACCTGGACTATACTACCCGCTTTCTTTGTTAAAAGTTGCTAGCAGATCCTAAGGTGCTGCTGACCACTAAGGAAATTGGATGGTTTCAGTGTGATCCCAGCTGACAAGTGATATAATTACATCTGTGTGACTGGATAATCTCTTTCATCCATTTGTTGCTTCCTAAAGGCTTTTCGTCTTAATTCACTCTCAGGGCTCTGCTTTTTATCCCTAAATCATCTGTTTTGGTTTGTCTGTAAGAGTTTGTTGCAGTGATCAGTATCATTTCCTTCTAAAAGCATATTTGTTTTTTCTCACCATTATTTATTTTTTAAAGTTGAATGCCCTCCAAAACCCCACAAAACTCTCTTCTTTAACCTGTTGAATAGGCAGTAGTCTCCCCCCGCCAAAAAGATAGGAATCTTTATAGGATCAGAAATACAGTTTGGTCTCTGTAATTACAAACCTGTCATTGTGTATCTGCTTCAGACAAAATCCGAACAAAACAATTATGACTGCAGTAAATTGGTCCTTCAGAACATGCTGTCCATAATTTAGAGGTGATAATAATCTTACTTTAAAACTAGGTGTGGATAATAGTTTCTCTCTGTTGGAATTAATGAAATTTGACATGTTGAAAAGGAGGTAGGCAACGAACATTGAGTCATCTTGTTCTGAGTACTGACCTCTAGCAACAGAAAACTATGATTATTATTTTTTAACAAACACTAAAAAGACAGTGTTGCACTCTTGTTTTCATCAGCTGGTTATATTGCTGTTTTCTAAAATCAAATTGAGTTAAGAAATTACCATACTTTCTGTTTTTAAGTGTAGACTGATCAGGTTTTTTTAAAGAGTGCTGAAAGTAACTAATATTTTGGAGTTTCTAGAGAGCATACAAGGACCCTTGTTTTATCTGAATGGCTGAAATACATTTTCTTCAATACCTGAGATTTGGGGATTTATATCCCCAAGTACAGAAGATATGGAGCATAAATTTGATGGTGATGTCACACACCAAAGAGTGCTGCTCTCTATAAGTTGCTAGTAAATAAGCCATGAAGAAATTATTTGGCATTAGATGTAGCTGCCAGACCTAAAAATAGGTCAGTCTTGCAATGAGAGAAATGAAAAGGTTACTCTGGATCACATGATCAGGCAGCATAATAGGAATGGTCACTGCCCATGTGGGCCCAGTCATAGAATATGAATAATGTGAGCAATTAAGCCAAATTATTACAGTTATTACAGTTAAAATATCAGATAATGATCTCAAGCTCAATATGGCAGATTGGGAGAACTACTCATGCCATTTGAATATCTGGGCTTCATTGGTTCCTGGTGAAAACATAATGGTATAAACACAATCTCTTATGGTGACCCAGATCCCTGACTTGATGTTCCAGGTTGCTACAGCAGAAATAGAGACAGTACATGAGTTGCCCATCTCTCAAATGCTCAAATGTGCTAACTTCCAGCTAATGGAGAAAAATGCCAAATTGCCGAAGGTCAGTGTGTCCATTTGCCATTGATGAAGCTCAGATCTTCATCATGATTTATAAGTTGTGATCTTAGATGTACCCAGGAATTTCAGTGTTTCAAGCATAATCTTTGAGAAACTGGTGTGTAATGCAACTGGGGTTTTCTTTTGAAATTTATAGTTCATAATCAAAGGCAAACTTGACCAGCCTCTAATCAACAAAAAGAGCACTCTTTACTCAGCTAGACCTCAAGGCTCCAAACATTGGGCCAACACTGTAGCTCCTCTGCTGTAAGGGAATTCTGAACTTCCTCTCCCCCTCCTCCTCCAGCCCCCACATGCCCCCAGAGTCAGCTTCAGAGAGTTGGAACCCCACTAGTACAGCATTGGGTGCAACCCATAAATTCTAGTTCTCATCCACAGGAAAATGGCTGGACTATGAAATAGACTGAAAATACAGGAAGTCACTTTCTTCAGTTAGTTAAAAGAACGGTCTCTTCTGAATATGAAGTTTACTTGCATTTAATTGGATTGCTTCTGTTTTTATACATCGTTTAAAGTCAGGGTTTCATACGTGAGGGAAGAGCACGCATGGCATTCTGCAGTGTGCTGAGAAGTGACCGTTGCTTATTCTCTGACAAGAGGACTTGATATAAGGCTGTTGGTTGGTTGGTGTTCACTGCACATTGCTTCTAGAAGAAAGAGAAGTTCTGCAGGGTATTTATGGAGAAATGTATGTTCCTGCTGCACCAGTTCTCATGAGAAATGGTGTTGCACACCACCACAATCTTCAAGTAGTACGATAGTTTAGGAGTTCCGGCACTTGCCCAGCGTTCATGTTTTCTTTTGGGAATGAGGCACAGCGGAGACTGTGGTGTCTTTATGATATATGGTTTGGTTTTTTTACACATACATACAACCTAAGCCTATGATGGAGGGGTTCATAGAAGAGAAGAAGAAGAGTTTGGATTTGATATCCCACTTTATCACTACTTGAAGGAGTCTCAAAGCAGCTAACATTCTCCTTTCCCTTCCTCCCCCACAACAAACACTCCGTGAGGTAAGTGGGGCTGAGAGACTTCAAAGAAGTGTGACTGGCCCAAGGTCACCCAGCAGCTGCATGTGGAGGAACGGGGACGCAAACCCGGTTCACCAGATTACGAGACTACAGCTCTTAACCACTACACCACACTGGCTCCCATAGCATTAACACCCAATAGGGTATTGCTTCTTCCACAGCCACAGTCTTGGATTCAAACAGAAATCGAACATTGCTCTCACATATTGCTCTGATTCTCTCTCCAGCTTGCTGCTTTACTTCTAGATCACATCACTGCCACTCAACTCTGATTCTGGCTTCGTCCTTTTAAATAAACATGAGCTGGGGCAGGGGACCCACCCATTTGCTGTCTCCCACCGAGCCCCTTTGCTTTCCTTAATGGCCCATCACCCAGACAATCACTTCAACAGGAAGCTAACCCAGCTTATATTTCAACACTCGCTGGATGCAGGGGATGAAGGGTTTCTGCCTACAGCCTACTTCCTCCCCGTCAAACTCATAACACTAGAAGGACCTTGAGGTCTACAGATTTTCTATCTTTTAGAAAACTTTTTAATTTTCTGTTTCTTTGTACAGTTGTGAAACCCAGGAACTCTCAAAAGAGTCAACATTATCAGTTACCAGTTTCCAAGTTCACCCCATCGTGGGGATTAAAACCATCAATCTTCCGATCAGCAAGCCCAAGAGGCTCGGTGGTTTAGACCACAGCGCCACCTGTGTCCCAGCTCTGTCCCAGCTCCTGCCAATGTAGCAGTTCGAAAGCATGCCAGTGCAAGCAGATAAATAGGTACCGCTGCGGTGGGAAGGTAAACAGTGTTTCTGTGCGCTCTGGTACTTGTCACGGTCCTCCATGCGCCAGTAGCGGTTTAGTCATGCTGGCCACATGACCCAGGAAACTGTCTGTGGACAAACGCTGGCTCCCTTGCCTAAAAGTGAGATGAGCACCCAGTGGCGTAGCGTGGGGGGTGCAGGGGGGGCCGGCTGCACCGGGCGCAACATCTGGGGGTTAGGGTTAGGGGGCGCAAATCCATGGGTTAGGGGGTGCAAATTACTTGCCTTGCCCCGGGTGCTGACAACCCATGCTACGCCCCTGTGAGCATCGCAACCCCATAGTCGCCTTTGACTGGACTTAACCATCCAGGGGTCCTTTATCTTTTACCTTTTTACCTGTTTTATAGTGCTTGTACAAATTGAAGGCACTATTCAGTTCCCATCCTGCAAAGAGCTGGAACTTTCAGGTGGTTCATTGATAATGAAGCTGAGTTATGCTGTGTCACACTATTGGTCTTTCCTACCCAGTACTGCTTGCTCTGTCAACAGGTTTCCAAGGTCTCAGCAGATCTTTCCCACCACAGCTAGCTTTTAACTAGAAATGCCAGGGATTGAAACCTAGCACCATTTGTGTGCAAGGCATGTGCTTTATTGTGGTGCTATAAGTTCTTCCTATTGTGTGAATTAATCTTTCTGTGATTGTCCTAAAATGACATGGCTTGGCATGGCTTCAGGAAATGATTAAAATGAGAAATGGATTGTTTCTAAGCACCATCCTTCTATACAGGGAAAATCATGGTGATTGACCTGTAAAGATTATTTGGGCCCTTAGTATTTTTACAGTCACTCCTCTAGAGTGATAAATACACACATGGTTTCCTTACTTTAGCTGAATAAATATGGATTAATGGTGTAATGATCAATTAAGAACTTATAATCCATCTGCTTCTTTTTAATCTAAAATGTGACAATGTGACAATGTTTGGGGGGTTTGGCTGGTGGTGGGGGAAGTTGTTGCTGTTGGTTTTTTGTATTTTTATTTTAGATTTTGCTGTGATTGATGTGGAAATTGTTTAGTTTGGTTTCGTATTTTTTATGTTTTATTTATTGTTTATGAGTACTTTTGCTATGTTGTAGTTGTGTATTCCTTTTCATTTTGTAAGCTGTCTTGAGCATGGCTTGAACTGTGGAAAGGTGGCATACACATAAAAGTATGTATGTATGTATGTATGTATGTATGTATGAATGTATCTTCCCAAAACTGAACTCAATTATTATTTTGCAAAATAATTATATTTATGGAGTTCTACTGTGTCCAAGTATTTTCATGACAAATCCACATATGAAGGCCAAGTCAGTTGTGGAAAAAATGTGTGATTGATCCTTCAGCACGGACCGAGAATATGATTATCTTCTCTTTTGCTAGGTTTATTGGTCTGGCGGAAAACACCACTGAGAAAAGTGCTTGACATAACTGGGACAATTTTCGATCGCTATCATGAAGAAAAGCAGGAGTGTGATGACAGTCACCACAGATGGTGTAAGTGTGTTCTTTATATATGTACAGGGGGCTACCTTCACCTAGTTAATTCGCATTCTAGTTGACACAGTTGTTTGTATATGTATTACTTTGCCTCCTATTTAAAAGACTTCTTATTCACAACAGATACAGGTGCTTACATTAAGGCATTTCTTTGAGAACATCAGCCAGTCACACACTTCCTGCTGCTTTAAATATATATCAGCAAGAAGTGCCAGTGCCCTTTGTGACACATGATTTATGATTTCGCAGAAAAACAGTATATTGGGCTGCATAGAGAACTGAAGGTTGGCTTGCTCATAGCTGAGATAAAGCTAGATCCATTGGGTGCAGAATTTGCTCCCGCTTAAGAGGACGCAGGTGGCGCTGTGGGTTAAAGCCTCAGCGCCTAGGGCTTGCCGATCGAAAGGTCGGCGGTTCGAATCCCTGCGGCGGGGTGCGCTCCCGCTGCTCGGTCCCAGCGCCTGCCAACCTAGCAGTTCGAAAGCACCTCCGGGTGCAAGTAGATAAATAGGGACCGCTTACCAGCGGGAAGGTAAACGGCGTTTCCGTGTGCGGCTCTGGCTCTGGCTCTGGCTCTGGCCAGAGCAGCGATGTCACGCTGGCCACGTGACCCGGAAGTGTCTCCGGACAGCGCTGGCCCCTGGCCTCTTAAGTGAGATGGGCGCACAACCCCAGAGTCTGTCAAGACTGGCCCGTACGGGCAGGGGTACCTTTACCTTTACCTAAGAGGAAAATGGCATTGGTACAAAGGTAGGCCCAGTAGCATCATGCAGCATCTTTGGCCTCCATGCCCATTGCTGTGTTGGCACCTTCCCTGAGTCTCCTGTGCCAGCAGGCTTGGACCTACTGTTTTAATTTCCCCCAAAGCCTCTAAGGCAGGCATAGGCAAAGTCAGCCTTCCAGATGATTTGGGACTACAACTCCCATCATCCTGTTAACTTGGCCCTCCAGATGTTTTTGGGACTACTTTGCCTTTGCCTGCTTTAAGGCTATCAATGGCTACTAGCCACGATAACTATATACAGTGGTACCTCGGGTTAAGAACTTAATTCGTTCTGGAGGTCTGTTTTTAACCTGAGATACCACTTTAGCGGGACGCAGGTGGCGCTGTGGGTTAAAGCCTCAGCGCCTAGGACTTGCCGATCGAAAGGTCGGCGGTTCGAATCCCTGCGGCGGGGTGCGCTCCCGCTGCTCGGTCCCAGCGCCTGCCAACCTAGCAGTTCGAAAGCACCTCCGGGTGCAAGTAGATAAATAGGGACCGCTTACCAGCGGGAAGGTAAACGGCGTTTCCGTGTGCGGCTCTGGCTCTGGCTCTGGCCAGAGCAGCGATGTCACGCTGGCCACGTGACCCGGAAGTGTCTCCGGACAGCGCTGGCCCCTGGCCTCTTAAGTGAGATGGGCGCACAACCCCAGAGTCTGTCAAGACTGGCCCGTACGGGCAGGGGTACCTTTACCTTTTACCACTTTAGCTAATGGGGCCTCCCGCTGCCGCTGCGCCACCACCGCGCAATTTCTGTTCTCATCCTGAAGCAAAGTTCTTAACCTGAGGTACTATTTCTGGGTTAGCTGCATCTGTAACCTGAAGCATCTGTAACCTGAGGTACCACTGTATTATATTTAGTATCACAGCCAGGATGCCTATAAATACCAGCTTATGGGGGACATGAGTGGAAGAGTACTATTGCCCTCATGTTCTCTTTGTGGGTGTTGACCTGTTTCAGAAGAGAGTTCTTCTTATGTTCTTAGTGTTGCTCCAGAGAAGTGTGGGAACTTCAAACCATGTCTCAAAGCTTTCTGGTGCTGATCGCAGTGCTGCTGCCGCCACCACCAGACTGGCAAAGCTGGAGGGCCCCACCCAGGACTCTTTGCTGAGTTCTGTCTCAAACCTCAATCATTGAGCATATCTATTTCCTTATGAAAATAAGTTCTTCCCTGGGAGGAAATGCGGGTCACTGGAAGGTGAGATACCTCACCCTGCAAAAATCCTGTTTGAATCCCCCGCCCCCAACATTCTTAATGTTCAAAAGGTCCACATGAATTTCTCATGCTCTGATGTGCTCTTTTTTCCACATTTGTTCTGGACTAGTTTTAAAGTATGAGAGGTTGGAGAGAAAAACTATTTAACTAGGCTGCTAAATTCCCCTCTCCCCCACATTACTTTTGTGTGGATTGCAACCCTTTAAAAAAGGGAAGTAGCAAAGCTATATAAGTTTATTAGCTACAAGAATGTGCCATGTTAATGACAAGAAAGAAGTTACTACTCAATATTTTTAGTCAACTATTGACCTTTCCCCAATTGTTTAAACTATTGTGGTGGAACTAAGATTGCTTTCAGAAGCTCTTGTATTACCAAATTGGCCTGAATGTAAGCCACAGTTTCCTCCTCCCCCAAATTCTGCCAGGGAAAAGTTCAAGTGCGGCTTATAATTGTGACCTTATGCCACCAGCAAAGGTCCCCCCCACCCCAGGGAGCAGCCCAGGACAGCGGGGCAATGGCACACAGCCTGCCCACTGCTCCCAAGCCTCCCCTGAGCTTCTGGAAAGAAGGGGGAAGGGGAGGGAGACCACCGGCAGGAAGCAGCCCGGGGATTTTCTTTTTTTTTCTCCTCCCCCTTCAGTTTTAAAGGTGCGCCATATTTGTGGGTACGGGTTATATTTGGGCCGATATGGTATTCTGGTCTGTTGTTTGGCTTCACAAATTGTGCAGTTGGTCAAGCCTTTTCTTCACTAAGCATGACCTGTAACAAGGTTTTTTCTTGGTTACACCCCATGGTTAATTTGGAAAGAGCTTACGAACAAGCCTGGGTTTGGATGACACACCAAGTCAAGAGTGGGGAACTTTTCTGGCTCCATGGGCCTAGATCAGGATCAGTCTCACAGGCCATATTTAACAGGTAGATAACCACTGACCTATCAATTACCCGGTGGCACAGTGATGTCAGGTGCTGCTGAAACGAAGGGGTTTGTTGTTTTTTAAGCAGGCTCTGTTTTGTCCTTGAATGAGCAGGGGTTAAATCCTGCTGCTTTGGTTGTGCACCCCGTTCCCTTCTGGGAACAGGAGCGTGCAGTTAACACAGAATTCTACCTTGCCCACCTGATAACCTCATAATTCATATCAGTTAGTGGACAGGTAGGTATGGTTTTGGGAAAACGGACTTATGGGCCAGCTTGGACCTCCTGACATGCCCAAACTGACCCATGGGCCAAAGGTTCCTCACCTCTGTACTAAGCAATACCTTGGTTCATGGCAACAAAGCAGAAAATAGGATCAGAGGTGTGTGGCATTCTGCTCTCTGGAAGCCTGCATATCTGTGTGAAGTTAAACTTTGGCTTGGCATGACACATGAATCAGGCCATTATGCCCCTTTGATTTCAGTAGGAAAAAGTTTAGCATGTGCTTAAGTTACCTGTTTAGGCTCATGGGTGAATTGCACCCAACACCATTTTGAACTGACTTTTTACTCATTTACAGCTATTTTGTAATTTCACTGTTGTAGTCACAGGCTGGAAGCCAATCACAAAGCTTGCCAAAATATATTAGTGCAGAATTGAATATGCTTATTTATCTGTATCTATACATGTTATCAAAACACACACACACAGATACACACACACACACACACACACACACACACACACATGTTAAGAAACTATTTTATATGTTTTTCATGTGAATGAACAGTGTACATTTCCATTTTGTATTTGTAAGCATTATTGATATTCTAATTCATGAAATGGAATCCCTGTATAAATAAAAATCTCTATTTTAATTTTTTTTACAGAATGTGAAAGATTACTTAGAATGCGGCCTGAGCAAGTCTTATAGCGCATCTAGTAACACCCTTGGCATAGATCTCTGGAGAGGAAGAAGATGCTGCTCCGGTAATTTGCAGTTACCACCACTGTCCCAAAGGCAGAGTGAAAGAGCAAGAACACCAGATAACATTTCTAGACCCACGACTTTGCCCCTACTGAACCTTCCCAGCATTGCCATTACCACTTACCAGGATAGGTAAGTTTCTCGAAGAGAGATTACATCTGGGAAGTTTGTTACGTATTATCTTAAGGCCTTTCTTTTGTTAGAAAGACTGTTTCATAACAAGAAATGCTCGTGTTTCAAAACCGACCGGATTTCCATGGCATGTGCATTTTATAAAAACCATTAAGAGGTGAAGCAGTTTACCATGCACTCTTCTGGAATTTTAAACAAAGTTGCTATTTTAGGAAACTTTATTCCTTGATCCTTTGACCATGTTAAGTGTACACCTAGAGCCATGGAATGCTGAAAAGATGAGGGTAAAAGAGAATTGAGGAGTAGTGAGGGTGAATTGGCTTTCTAGAGCTTCTAACAGTTTACCTGTTAGAACAGGAGCACTCCTGGGGGCGGATATGCTGCAGTATTTTGTTGCAGGTCCTACTTATTCAATTTAATTTGTAAAACATTTTTCCAGTATAAAGATGCAATATATATGCTTGAAATCTTAATGCTAATTTAATTACTGTATTACTGTATTTTGCCTTTATAATATCTTCAAAAGGTTTTAAGAATAGCAGTCCATATTCTCAAGGAAACTTTATCTGAAAACTTTCGAGAGACTATTAGAATATATTTGAGAGCATGAGCAGAATGTGTATCTTTCAGCAAGATCTACTTAATGAATTCTGTTGGATGTTAGTGATGCCTTGTTCAACAAAAATTCATGGGGGGCGTGAAGCCGTTTCTTTTCACAAATCCAAAATGAATAGCAAAGAAAAGGCATGTGTCTTTTCTTGGGATACCCAATGCATTATGTTTGAACAGCTTGTCTCCTTTTGCCTTTAATCTGTATAGCTTTCTATTACTTTAGAAAGATGAAACATTCTTTGATCTTATTACCTTTGCATACATTTATTTAAAAAACTTAAAACTTTTCCAACCTGGATATGTTTCAAAATCCCAACACTATTAATGAACAAGTTCAGTCTAAAGTATGTTACTTAAAGTCTTAAATGGCTCAGGACTGCAATACCTCAAGGACAGCCTCTCCCCTTATGAACCAACCCAGACCCGCAACAATCATCTGAGGCCCTTATTTGTGTGCCTCCTTTATGAGAAGTTTTGAGGGTGGCAACATAAGAACAGGCTTTTTCTGCCTTGGCTCTATGCTTGTGGGATATTCTTCTCAGGGAGGTTTGGCTGGCACCTTTAGATGCCAGGCAAAAAACACCTATCTTCTCCCAGGCCTTTGACTAGTTAAACCATTTATGGCCTCACTTCATTCATGGGAGTAAGAAGCATCCATCAGTTATCCTGTCACCCTGAACGATGATGTTATTCCTCTTCCTCTGAAAAAGAGAGAGGCCTGGAACTGTGTTTCCCCCATCAGCTGTATGGTTCGCCAACAGACTATGATCATTTCAACAGTTTTATAGTTTAGTCTACTCTCTTCCCAGCTGAAAAACCTTTCCGCAGCCTCATATGTGCTAACAGACTCACACCTTGCCCACAAAAAAACCCCTCTCACTTTTGAACAGTTGGTCATAAATATTTCATACAAACTGAGGAGCTGAGCCAAGGGTGTTTACTTCAGGTTTTTCCTTTGGTTGCATTTATTTGATTTGAAGGGAAAGTGTAGATTGGCAAGACCAATGTTGATCTGAATATCTAGCTGATCTTTGCTTATATTTGATTTCTCATTCATCTCCTTACAATGATAGTAAAGGACTTCTAAATGATTATCCAAGGCTGGCTTTGGCAGCCTGAATAAGTGTATAGATTGCCATGAATATGCGGTATGTGGGATTGGGTGAAAGATAAAACGCAGGTGTTCCGCTCTTACCAAATTTGTTATATGTTCTACTTAACTATTTCCATCCTTAAAATATACTATTTCCAGAAAGAGCAAGCCCCATATGGTTGTCCTTCTACGCACTTATGATTATAGATTTGGCACAGTTTTAACACTTTCTCCTTTAAAAAATGTAATAAACAAAGTTCATGTGCATGTTTCTTACAAACAGGTTCTCGTTTAGTATTAGCTAAATCTAACCAGAAATTACTGGTTCGTGATTAGTTCTTTACAACACAAGAGGGCATTGCTGCACCTCTTTTCTGATACAGTATGCATTTAATAAAATATCTTCAAACTGGTTACGGCCATCATGGATAAAATATCTCCTAATTTTTGTTTTAAAAGTATTATTGAATTAGCACTGGCTTGTTTTTTGGGGGAATTTTAAGTTTCTGATATACGGCAGTATAAGTCATGTCTGATTTAATAGGCATTGTGCAGCAGAATCCTAAACCTAAGTGTCATTACAGAATGTCTGCTGTAGTGTCACAAATACCTTTTCCGGTAAAATACTGCACAGTTACCTTGGAGCAGTGAGCCAAACCCTCTCCACTCTTCTCATTCCCAAGCGTCGGCACCTGTTTACATGATGGGTGTTGGAGATGCAATGCTTACCTCTTCATTTGTCTGTGATTACATAAGTGCACACCCCCAAGTGTTTTTTAAGTTGTTTGTGCACTGGTTGTAATGACAAGCACCTGCAGAGGATGGATGTAGTGAAGGGAAACTGTGCACCTGAGGAAGAGCTTGGACATTTCGAGATATGTGTGAGATAACTTACACAATTTCTTTTCAACTCCCCACGCAGATTCATAAACTCTTATTTCTTGATGCCACTGCATTTTGAAAGGGAAGGCTCTTCTTGTTTATCTATACTTCAATTCTGCTCAACAATGTGAAATGAAATAAAATTGGAATAGAGGCAGGTGGGTACAGCTAGAAAATTGTGGCGTCCTTGCCTCACAATAGACACCTCTTCATGCTGTGATGCAGTCCACTTACTCCATAGCCAAAGTGAAAAATAAGATTGGACTGCCTATGCATATCAAGACTCAAGTTGTTGTTGGCATCCGTCTGTCTCGAGGGACACTCAAGGAGTGTACTTCTGAGGGTGAAGCCAAACCGCTGGGGAATCACAGCACCTGCCGTGGCTGCAGAGACTGGTAACTTGTAGCTGCTGCCGCTTCTTACATTGTTTTTTGCTGCATTAGCAGCACCAAAGTGACCTCTTCAGGGTGCAAGCCTGGGCAGTGTGTATGGAAGTCCTGGGCTGCCCATATTAGAAGCCCCCTCTCTTGGCATGACTGATATGGTCCAAAGGAAAGCAGAGCAATACATTCGGCACCGGCTAAGCTGCAGGAGTTGCTAGAAGGAGGCAACTGTTTTAGGATTTGTGTAAGGTTTACACCGTAGCCTTTTCTTCTTCTGAAGATGTCCCTCAAGGCATTGGGTACAGATTTTTCCTCAAGGCTTACTCCCAAAACCTATAGCATGAAATGAGTATTGCCTCAAGGCAGCGAATGTTTAGGATCAGAGCTTTTCTTCTCCTAGATGGGCTACCATCCCAGGTTGAAGAGCCCCATCTGCCCATCTTTCCCTGTAACTATCTTCTTGACTATTGGACCCATTATTGGTCTTGTCCACTCAATCTGCCAGATGAGGGTTTGAGACCCATTGGCTACACTCACCTGGTTTAACAGGCTGGTAGAAGCCATTTCCCACCTGTTGCTGCTGTCACTTGCTGACAGCTTCTAGGAGCCATAGGTGGGAGCTGAGTGTAGGGTAAGGGCCAGTATTGGACCAACTACTCCAGAAGGAGCATGGCGTGTCCCCCACAAGAGGTGCTACCCCTCCCTTAACACTCCCTCCCCAAATACTCAAGTATGTTGAAGGAAAGAGTGTGTGGAAAAGCTTTCTTGTGCATATTGTCTGCAACATTAGCATTTCTTGGAACTGGCATTCACATTTTATATTGACTGGGTTTTTCAAAAGTTACATCAAAGTGACTCATTAATCATTGACATCTTCAGAAAATCTCTTGGCAATTAATCATGTTTTTAATCATTCTGGCAAGCTTTCTGGCATGTGACTTCTGATACTGCAGGTCAATTTTTATCCTGTTATGTGTTGGTCTTAAAACACCTTCTAGGCACCAGTACACCTGCATGAATTTATGTATTATCATTATAAAACATATATTTTTACAAATTGTGCAAAACATATATACTTATTTCTCTCATGTAGATAAATTGGAGCTAACAAAATATATTTCCCTATGCTTGAATTGGTAGTTATGTACATTCTATGCATTGGCTATGAAAGAAAACAGTGTGAAAGGATCAACATCTCATTCTAGATGGTTAACTTAGTTGCAGTTACTTAAAATAAGAATGCATGTGCTGCTAGGTAACTCACTTTAGTGGTATATCAAACATAATACAGGGTCCCTGCCTCTTTAAGAAGATGCTGAAGTGAGCTTCAGAGTTTCTCATCTTAACAAAAGATAAGTCTATTACACTATGAGGCTCCTACCTCACTTTCACTCCCCCAGTTATCACTCATTAACTAGGCACCGTGGACCATACTTGCACTGCTCAGTCACATCCACAACCTCTTCCTTGTGGAGTCTGCCAGGCTTCTGTCAGAACCTCAGCTGCAGTTTCCCTCTACACTGATTTAGCAACGAAGGTTGCTTCAAAAGCTATCGTGCTGAAACTTAACTACAACTCTCTTATCAACCATGGGATAGTCTCCAGTTGATCTACTGTATCTTCCCTCAAAACCTGTAAAGTCTTAAAAGGGTTTGGGGCCCAATACCTGAAGGAGTACCTCTTCCTATACCAGCCTGCCAAGGTCTTAAGATCACCAGCAGATGTACATTGTTTTTCCTTAATGGAGAGGGTTGTTTCAACCCCCCCCCCCCCCCCCGTGTTGGAGTCATGACTTTGGGATTCCCTTTCCAAGGAGCACATCTGGCAATGACATTACAGGCTTTTAAACACAAGGTGCTTAAAACAGGTGCTTCCTGTTTGGGAAGCTTAGATAAATTTTGGAACTCTGTCTTACTCTGCTGTCTGCTTGTTTCTTTCTGTTTTTCTTCTTCTCTTACTGTATCTGTTAAGTTTATTTGCTGGTTTTAAATTGTCTTTCTATGTTGTGTGAATTAGTTTGATTCATAGTTTTGTACATCACCCTGGAACCTTTTGATGAATAGCAGTAGGGTATTTATTTATTTTTAAATATTTCTTACATTATTAAAGATTGAGATGATCTTCTATTGGGAAGTATGCAGATCTCTGCTAAAGGGAGCTTATAAGGGCCTAATCTGGCATTCTGGGTCAATCCAAAATTGGATGAAGTTTGGTATTTGCAATAATTTTTTTTTAGTGTTGCTAAACATAAAATATTTCATTTTTAAAAATGGCACTTGCATTTTTTGTGGGTTCATTTATTGTCATACATTGTTGTTAGGCAATAAACTGTGTATGTCAAAATAAATAATAACAAAGGACTAGGAGATAATTAATCCTGACTTTCAATAAAACAAGGAATCTGGTTTGGGTATATGAGGTTGCTTCAGAGAAAGGTCCAACAGGAATGAGTCCATGTGTAGGAGCTTCACCAATGCTGTTCAGTGGCCATACCTATCCTGTCTTCAGGACATCCAGACATGAATGATAGCATTTGGAAAGATGCTATGTAGCAGAACTCAAAATGTTTGCTCCCAGTTTGTGTGCTCATTTTTCATATTTTCAAGGGCCATTTATGACACGTATCAGACCCAACAAGTATCAGGTTTCATATACCCGCTGCTATGCAAAACTAACATCTAACACATGGTTGCCTGACACTGGCAGAGTGAACTGGGCCACACTTATTTCTTGCACAGCAGTTACCTGTATCCAGCATTATCTGAAGGAATCCCCAAGTTTCAAGGTCATTTTGTGTACTGTTTAGAATTGAAACTGATATGATTCCAGTAAAGAATTCACATATTTGGTTTTTTAAATTAATAGAAGTGCAGAAGGGACCAAACGTATTGTGGCAGTAACCAAATAATTTAGTCACCCAGGGTGTAAAGGGTTAGGAGCCTCTCAAAGAGCCAGTCAAAGGTTGCTTTGGCTTTCTAGAATTAGATTGCAAGAAAGGTTACCTGTTGCTGCTGCCTCCTGCCAGCAAGGTTCCTCGGTGGGTATTTTTTGTTAGGATTGAGCTTCTTATGATCCTCTCACTTCAAGAATCTCTCTTAGAGGTGCAGCAGTTGCCCATATAAAATTGAGGACTTCATGGGGCAGAAGTTGTTGTTGTTTTTATCCTTGCTTTTTCTGGTTAGCCTATGGAACATGAGGGATGAGCAGCAGCAAGCTTTGGTTAATTATTACATGTGCAAGAATTGTAGTAAGGAAACACAAGAGGTCTGGATTTAAACAGTAGTTAAAGCTTCCTTCCTTACCCCAGTTCTTTGTAGAAATCGAAGAAGTTGGAACAGAATTCAGTGATGAAAAAATGTTAGGGGTGGGTTAAAATGAGCAAAATGCTGGAGTATAAAGAACAAAGTGTAGAGAGTACAGTGGTACCTCAGGATGCGAACGGGATCCGTTCCGGAGCCCCTTTCGCATCCTGAATAGAACATAAGATGCAACAGTGCATCTGCACATCACGTTTTGCGGCTTCCGCACATGCGCGTGATGTCATTTTTAGCGTCTGCGCATGTGCGAGCGGTGAAACCCGGAAGTAATGCTATCCATAACTTCCAGGTTGCTGCGGAGCGCAACCCGAAGCACTCAACCTGAAGCACATTCAACCCGAGGTATGACTGTATGTCAGCTGCTTACCAACATTTGAACTCCTAAGAAGGCAATTAGCATTATGTTATATAAGCCAGGAGTGTGTGGAACTCATTTATATGCTGCCACATAAATATAGCATAGGTTTTTAAATACTGACAAATATTTTTCTAATACCAGTTCAGTGATATTGTCCATACAGATTAGTTAATGTTTTAGTCTTGATCTATGCTTGTTTGGTAAGGTTTAGAGAAGCCTTCCTCAACCTGGTTCCCTCCAGATGTTTGGGGCATGTGGGGTGGGGACAGTGCTGTTGTGCTCAGGTCCTGCATTTGGGCTTCCCATAGGCATCTGGTTTTGCTGCTGTGGGAAGAGAAATCTGGATTATATGAGCCACTCATCTGATCCAGCAAGCCCTTCTCATGGACATGCTAGCAAGGGCTGATGGAAGTTGTAGTCCAAAATATCTGGAGGGAACCAGGTTGGAAAAGGCTGGTTTTGGATGACAGGGAAGCTTATTTTTCATTTTGCACATATCTGCACACACACACAAACCATTTTGTCCTTCAGTGCCTGCCATGTTTTTCTTTAGAACAAGGTGACATTTCTTAAAAAGAAAAAAATAGATCATGTGCTGTTTGTAACATCTAATGTACTCCATAGGAAAATGGTTTTTAATTACAATCTACTGTTTCTGGACAATATAAATGATAGCTTAGTTTGGAAAAGAGAATTACTATGATTATCGCAAGTTTCCTTGACAACCAAGTAGATATCGTGAATGTTGAATTGTTTTAGAGCTGGATATAGACTTGAAGACTTCATCTAGGAAAAAGTATTTCGGTGTGCTTTGGGGGCTTCTTTTCTTAAAATGGAGATTACCATGAAGCCTTGCCCCAAATGGTTAGGAATCTTATTGGTTTCAGCATAGACCTTGATATGTGTTGAACACAATTACTCTCTCTTGTCATTTATGCCTTCTTTTTAAAAAAATTCTGAAAGGCATGTCCACTGAACTATGGAAATATGCCAACAAAATGGGAAAGTATTCCTTGCATATTGAAGTGAAAGGTTATATGCCTTTTGGTCATGTTTACTGCTATTTAGCTTGGCATAGCTCACCACAATGACATATTTCTATTCTATGAAAGTGTTCAGAATAAATATTTGTGATAAATTTCTTGCCATGACTGTGCTTTTTGTAAAGCCAACAGACCAAAACAGGAATTATTTTCTTGGACGAGAGAGAACTTGAATTTAATAATGCCAGGCAGGAAATAAATGAGTTAGATCTAGCATCTGTGGCTCAGCCAAATATTAGGACAGGCTATTGGACATACTGCTTTGTGCTTGCTTGCAATATAAGTTTTGTTCACATTATCCATGTTGTTTTCCCACAACTGTTGGTCTTTAACTGTGAATACCCGTACAAAGTATGATCAAGAAAATTCAAAACCTTAAGCCACCATTTGAGCCAAGGTAAGTTAAAACAAAGGTGGGAAGGTGGTAAATAAAGATGAGAGGATGTAAAAGTCCTGCCCACAGGTGAGAGCCATTATAGTCAGTTTTCATCTGCACATTTTTGAGCACATTGCAGTTTGAAGTGGAAAAATCTGCCTGTCCACTCAGACTAGCGTTTTATTGTGATTGAAAACAATAGAGAAGCTTTTATTATATCTATGATACATTTCATAGATACATCTTAAACTGAATTTTGGATAGCCCATTTCTAAGTTGTAAGGTTCAATAAAGAAATGAGAAATTCGGTTCAGTTTACACTTCAATGCAAAAATTTCTGACTTGCACTCCTGAATGAATATGTGAGCCAAAGTGCAGTTATCCTTTAAAATTCTCATATTTTTAAATTTCCAGTGCAGTTCTCCAACCACATATGTAGCAAGATGTGTATATTAGGGGAAGGTGTACATAAAAATGCATATACTAGTGAAAATAACATACAAAACTCATTATATTAGGGAAATTTGCTTGCAAAGATACGTATATCAAGAGCAATTCGCAAAATGCTGATGAATTTTTGTGAAAATGTTTTTTTTAAATAGCCAACAGATGTAGAATTGTGGAGAACTAAGAATGGAAAAATGAGAAATTGAGCGAAACCAAAATATCACAGGAGTATCAAAGTGAAAGTAGATAAATAGTCTGACGGGAAGGTAAATGCGTTTCCGTGTGCTTCTCTGGTTCGCCAGAAGCGGCTTAGTCATGCTGGCCACATGACCCGGAAGTTGTACGCCGGCTCCCTCGGCCAATAAAGCGAAATGAGCGCCGCAACCTCAGAGTCAGCCACGACTGGACCTAATGGTCAGGGGTCCCTTTACCTTTACCTGTTTTAATGGAAATAAAAAACAACTAAAGATCCTGGGAAGGCTGTCCTTTAGAAATTGACTTAAGTCCTGATTTTCAGCCATTTTCTTTTCAGAATTTCTTAGCTGTGCTTAAATCTAGTGCATGTTGCAGGTACTGTAGCATATATCAAAGAATTAATTTGTGCTGTCTGTGGTTTATCAGTAAAGTCATTTTAACTGAAAATATACAGAGAAGTGTTTTGGCTGTCTATATTTAGCTTTCATCTGTTGCTGTCACAGATGAATATCTTGGATCTTTCAGCTCAGCAGGAATATTCTCTGTTTAGGGTAGCTGCATGAGTATGGTATGATTATTATGGTTTAGTGTGACGATAACCCCCTTATATAATCACATGAAACACTTGTGGGGTTATTTACTACAGGTTGTGGTTTAAAATGTGAATAGATGATTCTGCTTGTTTGGACAAAGGCAGCTATGTCTTCGTTGGGAATGAAATTTATTGTTTGGGTACGCAACAGGCTTGTTATTGCTGCGGAAAATCATTCCAAGATGCAGTGCAGGTATCTGAAAATACAGAAAGCTCTGGATACAGGTAGCTGCACAAGCAGAGGAAGAGAATATGTTTTAATGATTCTCTTACAGTAATGTACTCCCAGCAAAAGTAAAGTGGGACAGCTCGAAGTGTATCTAAAACTGGGAGAGCTGTTTCAGCAGGACCAATTAGCAAAAGAATTGAGCTGCTGAAAAAAATCAGTGCTTAGATGCAGCCCACAAAATCCTAAAATAGTAATAACCATATTTAGGGGGAAATGCTTTAAAAAGAGAGGGAAAAAGAATGTGATCGAAATGAAATTTCTTGAGCTGAAATGAGGACAGTGGAAACATTTTATAACATTGCAAGTTTGAATCATAGGATAGTTTTCTAGGGAATGAACTGTTGTGAGCCTAAAACATCTGGTGCATATAACAATTTACAGAGAAGTCACTAACATGTATTTATTAACTTGTATCCTCATCCAAAAACTGGTTGAAGTAGAACATATAAATTAAGCCATTATAGTCAAATGCAAGAAAATAGAGTTATATCTGTGTGAACCAACATACTGTGGCTTGTTTGGGTTGGGATTGTGTATTAGCCACTTTCATTGGCATATATACCATCAATTTGCAATGTGTCCATGAGAAATGATCTTCTGCATATTCATACCAAAGTGTATGTGGGAAATTATCTACTATCTTGTCATAGCTACATGACAATCTTATGTTAATGATGAGAAACAACATCAGTTCCCACTATTTTAGAATTGGATGCTAAATTGTATGAATATGCAGTAATGGTCAAGTTAGCAAAATTACTATAAGTTTTATCACAATTGGAAATCTTTTTTTGTTTTGTTTGTTTTTTGCAGAATAAGGCTAACACTCCTGAAATGTAAATAATTTATTTTAGTGGTTGTGACTCAAAATATGTTTACATAGATATGAGATATGCACACTTTGTACCTTTTCTAATTTTAAGTTCTTAAAACAAAATTACACAGATACAAAATACACATCATTAGTTCTCTACTCTTGAGATGTTCTGTTCCGTGAGTCCAAGTACAGACTGGGGAGAAGGATTGACTGATGCCCCAAAGAACCTAGTTGCAGGGATTCCAAAGAAAGATGCACAAAATTCTAGAGTGTTTAGTTCTAGAGCTGTATTTATAGAGATCTGTCAAGAGACTTATGCATAGCAATGCAATGCAGGGTTCCTGGCCACTGCCGCAGGACGGACACTGAAGCACCAAGCATTATGACTTTGTCTGTGAAGGGCTAGTCATGTATGGGTTACTTAAAAGAAAAGCTGCAACAATAGCCCAATCAACCACTCCTGGTTTAGAGGCTCCGTTCCCCACTGCCATTCCCTCTCCCAGCTTACTAAACCAAAAGCTAAGGTTCAAGCAAGCAGATAAGCATATAGGATCTCCTTATACAGCTTGCACCGATGATTCCCCTATCAAGATGGTGTTTATAGGCCTTCCAGGACATTTGAACCATTTGGTTCTATTCACGAGGTTGCAAACATGTGGACAGTCCTAGCATTCTGGGAGAAGTCAATTAATACTAAAAAACCCAAAAAAACTTTTACACCTCATTTAAGATGTAATTATCTTGGCCTAAAGAAAAAGTCCATGAGCCCATATGCTCCCTTCTCCTTCTCTTCTTACCCCTTTTCCTAGCCTGGCTTGTTAAAACCACAGCTTCCCATGATCATATAATTGTAGAGTTGGAAGGGACTCTGTGGATCATCTAGTCCAACCCCCTGCATGCAGGAATATGCAGCTGTCCCATATGGGGTTCGAGCCTATGACCTTGGTGTTATCAGCACCACACCCTAACCAATTGAGTTGTCTGCCGGCAGTGTAGTTTAAGCACTGCTTACAAACCAGGATATGAAACATGGATCAGACGTACCACAGTTTATCAGCCCAAGATTGTTGTGTCTGAACCATGTCTTAGTCACTCACAATTGCCCTCTGCATATCAACAAATAGCATAAAGTCCTGGAGAGGCCCTGGATGCACATTTGGTCAGATAAATACAGGCTAATGACATTAATGATGGGTATTTCAACTTCTTTTGGAACTCCAGCCCTGCCTACCCCCCAGCCATAAATTGTGTCTAGCCTGGGTTTAGTCTTTTTGTATTCCTAATCTAGCAGGCACCCTCAAACACTAGTTAATTATTGAGACGACTTGTCCTGTGTCTCCCCCCCAAATTGCTATGGCCAGAAATTTCAGCCACCATCATATGAACATCGTCAAATGCCACTGCCTTGACTGATATTTTGTTCCCACATTCTCATTTCAAAATATACTTTCAAATCTAAACACTTAAAAGAGCTTATTTTCAGTTGCAATTCATTTTATGGTCCAGCTCTACCTTCCTTACATTGCTTTTTATTTTTAAGGCCTATGGCCCTACATGCCCTATCCATATTCCTGTTTCAAGCTTCTATCTGGATTCTGTCGTTACAAGCGTGTAATTCTAGTTTGAATCTTTATTTGAACCTTCTTACTGCAAACAGTCTCCAAGTGGTCCCTTTCAGCAAGTCTGTTCATGGTTCTAACAGGATTTAAGGCTTGCAGAATTTAGGAATGTAAGGCTGCGGAGGAGATGGTGATGCCTAAAAGCATTGCTGCATTGCACTACTTATGCATTTGAACTATATATAGCAGAATTTAAACAGAAAATGAAGGAATCCTGATGTGCTTCTCTTTCCAGTACATTAGGAATAGAATACTTTTGAAAAATAATGAATCAGACAGATTTTCTAGCAGCCGTATTTGACACAAACATTAGCCTTTCTTTCTACTTTTTAGCCCATTCCCCCAAATGAATCTGTAGGGTGCTTCTATGCCTTTTATGTACCGGTAATAGACGCCTGGAGGTACATAGCAGTTCTGTACTTCATCTGCTCTTCCTATAATCTGGAATTGTACATCTGAAGATAATGCTAGACAACACTCTGTTCTACACGAAGAAGAGTTCTGCATAACTTAAGCTGTTATACCAGAAGTATTTGGTCATATATATATATATATATATTGCAGTAGGTGCCCTTTCCTCAGCTGTCTGCCTTACCTGAGATGTCGGTAAAAACCCAATTAACATTTCTAAAAGCCCACGGCTGAACATTTATCCCAAAAAACTCAACTACATTACAATAGACTGTATTGGGTATTTGTGGTTCAGCTTCTTCTAGGATGTTAGTTGAAACACACATGTGGTCATAGTGATCAGAAGCCACTAACACTTGAGAGCTGTTTAGTGGCAGGAACTATTTCACTTTAGATACGTAATGGATATGTATCTGTCAAAGTTGCTGTTTCATTTGTTTCTCATTATTGGATGACAATCACAGGAGAGTTGCTTGGAATGGTCAAGTTAAGGGATGGAAACAGCAGTCAAAATTGACACATCAATGTATGCAAACCACTTTCTGCTTGCTCCCCGGTGCTGTATCAGAATCTCCAATTATTGAAGTGTGTCTGCATGTATATATTTTTCTCTGTGGAAAGCTTGCTTGGATTTTGAATTCATTAGTAAAAAATACATCTGTGCACTTCAGAAGAGAATCCCCAAAGCAGCCCACATCACATCCTGCCAACTGTGATTACCCATTATGAATAATAGAGCAGACGGTTAAATATTCTTTGATAAATATTCTAAACCAACTAGATTCAAACTTGCTGAGGAAGTTCTCATTGAGAGAACACCAGCTACAATTACATTAGCTCTTGCCTGCTTTATACTTCAAATAGTAATTTACATACACACACACCACCACCACCACATGCATACGTTTTTGCCATACAGAAGAATATTCTTCGTGCAATAATATCATTTAGTATTAGTTTCTGTTCCATGGCCTGAGGTTGCTTGTTGGGGAGTGGTGTGCATGTGTACGTTATGGCACACCATGTCAGCATGCCAGACATATTTAAGCCCATTATCTTCTCCATCTTCTGTTTTTTTAAGGAAGTAAAATGAGAGGAAGCCAGGGAGAAGCCTGGATTTGATATCGCTAAGGAACCCCTCTAAGTGCAAGTGATGGGTAAGATCTACAGTGGATTCCTCTGGGTAGCTACCCTGAATTTATATGTCACTTGATGTGATGTGGCTTATGACAATGGCTGGCATACACAACCATAGAAGCAAAGCTAGCTATCTGAGATAACTGAGCAAGGAATATGAAACCATGTAGGAAGACTGACCGCAGGAACTAGGCCAGAGGAGGAAGGATCCAGAGTCCTTTACTCAAGGTTTCCTGCAAGAGTTGCAGACTCCCCTCCTCCATTCTAAGGTTGCAAAGGGGAGCACCGAGGAAAGAAAAGGATACCATCCTGGGTGCACTGATTTACTTCAGATCATTCCACAAACAGGAATCCACACATGAATAATTTTTATGTCAAAACTATTTTAAATTGAACATGGTGAGCGTAATTCACGGCAAACTTCTTCTACCCTTCCCTGTTTCAACCAATGAAAATTACAGTACATGATCAACTTCCATTCAGGTCAGAATGGGAGAAGTTCTGGTGGATGGTGGAAATTCAGACGAACTTTCTCCAGTTGTCAGAAATGGCTAGGCCCAAGAAACAAGGTCTGTGTGAGTGACATGGACCCTTTAGCGCAGTTGAGGTATTACTATTCTGCAACCATTTGGAAGTACAGTTATAACTTGGTTCCATACAGCACATAATATACTGTCATTTTTACCATTACAGTCAATAAATTACATTCATATTTGCTGTTTACCTATTTATTATTTGTACTTAAAACCATGGGTTGGTTTTTTAAAAATTAAAACCCCAAACAACTAATGCAAAATAACAAAACAGAAGCTCAGATCCATGTTTGTCAACAACGGGAATGATTGAAGCCATTTTTTACTTAGAAGTAACTCCCTACTTTCTAGAAAGTATATTTGGAACTATTTCCTTTAATGACCAATTGTCTCCCTGGTGGTTGGAGTTTAACACTCCTTATATAGCTAAAATTGCCTTTCCTTTCCTTTTTCTGAACTGGCTTTCTTTAAGCTCCTGCTCTAAGTTGTTTAAGGATTGTCAATCCCCACCATTTTTTCATCCTCATTTATTTATTTGCATACTTTTGTAAAACCAAGTAATAAAAATTATCGCTAGCCATTGTACCCCTGCTGTTCCCTTCCTCAGTAGCAGCAAATTGTAGCGGTTAAGATGAGATGGTGCCAACACTATACATGCTTCTGGGTAGCATGGTTCAGCCCCTAAGGAGTCCCAGTTCTCCTCATGTGGAACCTTGTGTATAAATGAAACTGAACATTTTGGTTTCCTCCAGCAGCTAACTGCGCAGTCCCTTTCTCTTCTAGCCCTTCTTGCACTGCTCCAAGCAATGGTATGCATGTCTGTCATTTTACCTGTCCACAGTGTACAGGCTGCTTCTGCAGTTGTGTTGTAGATTCTAAAAAGTCACCACAAATCAGCTCTGAAAAGACATGCAAGTATTTGACAGTGATGTGGCCTGGATATTCTGTAGAAAGGGAACCAATAAAGGATGGCAATTCTACACAAAACAAAAGGGTAAATTAAATCCAGGATTAGGGGTCAGATGGATTCTTGAGATGGGATGTGGTATGTTTTTATGTCTTGGTCATTTTGTTCCCCCTGGCCTGGAAGGACTATCAAGCTTTCCAGGTCAAGCTGAATCTTTACCACTCAGCTGTATCTGACTTGCTTCAGTTTCCTGACTCTTCGTACAGCAGCTGCCTAAGGGGCAGAGCATTGATCATTCTCATGATTCATGAAATCTAAAAGACTCATGCTTTAATTAAAAGTAACTTCAGTTTATCATAAGAAGGGAGTAGATAGAACAAATGGATTTTCTGTTCAACTACCTGATTTTGGCATGCATCTTATCTGCAACAGCCTGTTCTTAGAAGATGTCCACTAAAAGAGTGATGCATCTTCATGGTTGTTAAATAAACCTGAAGTTTTGTCCAGCCATCAGAGACACTTCAAAGACTTGAGTGGGATTAGTTATGTGGGATGTGTGCTTTAATCAACTTGAAATCCCAGTTCTGTGGTGGGCTAATGTTTGCTGTGGGGAATAATAATTTGCATTCTTATGGATTGATAATTTCTCCCTTTTGAGCAATCAAACCTTGTTTTCACTGAATCATACAGTTTATAACTATTCATGTACTGCAGTTTTTGGTTAGCCCACCATCTTGGAAATGTCAAGCAAAAGATGAGGAAGGTCCTCAAAATATGTTGCCTGTTTTTAAAAGAGCTTTTCAGAGGCTGGCTTCTGGAAGCATTCAGCTGTGAAGTAGCAGATGTTGCAAACAAGCTGTGGGATGAGGAGAGTGGGAGAATTCTTTCTCACAAAATACAAGAAAATGGGTTCCGCTTGTTCTACAAATAGTCCTCCTTCACCCAAAATCTATTTGCATCAGGATAATATTGCTCATAGTCGTCGTCCCCGTCCTCAGCACCAACCCCTTTTTCTTACTCTGAATTAAACATTCTACAGGAAATATTTCAGGTACACCAAAAAGATTTTGCTGTACAACTTTTTGTTTAATTAACAAGGCTCTCCTAGTTATTTCTATTTTCCCTGTACCCAGAGCATTGTAGCAGAGCATGGTTGACATCCTGCACATTTTAGAAAAGGGTCGATCATCATGTTTATGTGAGGTACTCATATATGACAGCACAGACACTTGCAAAGCTTTGTGAAATAATGCAGGATGATTTACCACACTCTGCTGATTACAAAGAAATGAACGGGCTGCCAGCCAACTATACATGCTTCTTGTGAAGGTTGTCTCCAAAGTGTGCTGTAAGCCTTTATAACTGCAGATGCATTTGTAGCTGCCTTACTCCTTATTCTCCTCCTGGAATTAGTACTGTTTCACTTCTGTAGTGTCAGCACACACAGTTCTGAAATTTAACTACGGCATATTTCTTTTCCTCTTGATTGCACATAATGACGCTCCAAGCTGAGAAAACCATGTTTTTCTTCATTCACTTGGTAAATATTTTTGATATGTCCTCAATGCCAAGCAAGCCATACATGCACAGTTCTGGATTGGTAATTTCCATCTACTAATACTCCCTCTGACTTACTATACTGGCATCCTTTAAGGAATAATATTGTAGCTGATGGATACAGAGATTTCTTTGCATTTTCTTTGTTTCAAGTTTGCATTATCAGGTTTCCCCCCAACTGCTAGATTGTCACAGGTAACTGCTTATCTTCCTTTTCATCAGAAATAATAAAAAACCTTCTATATATAATTGTCTACCATGGTACCCAAGACAGTCTAGTTGTCATCCCAGTGTTTGAACAAGAAACTGATTGAAGTGCAGGGCAATTTTTTATGCTGCCTTAGAAGGGACAGAATCTGATTCACTTAACCTTAATTGCAGAGGCTCTGCTGGGCTAGTGAAAGTAAACAGCAGCTAAATGTAATTTTGGCTATCGCTGCAGGCAGATATTATTCCACATACTGTATACCCAGAAGAAATCTGCTGAGCAGAGAGATGCTGTCGGTGGGCTCCCCCTGCCCACATCTAGGTAGGTGTTACCTATAAACATAATTATAGGTAAAGGTAAAGGTACCCCTGCCCGTAGGGGCCAGTCGTGTCCGACTCTAGGGTTGTGCGCTCATCTCACTTAAGAGGCCGGGAGCCAGCGCTGTCCGAAGACACTTCCGGGTCACGTGGCAGCGTGATGAAGCTGCTCTGGCGAGCCAGCACCAGCGCAGCACACGGAAACACCTTCCCGCTATAAAGCGGTTTCTATTTATCTCCTTGCACTTAGGGGTGCTTTCGAACTGCTAGGTAGGCAGGAGCTGGGACCGAAAGACGGGAGCTCACCCCGCTGCGGGGATTCGAACCGCCGACCGTACGATCGGCAAGTCCTAGGCACTGAGGTTTTACCCACAGCGCCACCCGCGTCCCGTAAACATAATTATAGGTAGCACCTATTCAAAACCAATAGTGTACAAGATGGTAGTAATGATAATCATAATTCTGCAAACTGCCTCGCAGTCTTTCTCATCTTCACCATAGACCTTTGAGAAGTAGAACAGCACTGGGTGTGAGCTGACTTGCTGAAGACCACCCAGATACTGGATCCAATCCGTGCAAGTTGAATTCCAGCCATATTTTCTCTCAGTGTTCGTTGCAAGCAATTGCTTGTACTAAAAGCTGGAATTGCTTTGCAAAATAGAAACATCATTTGAATGGAATTTTCCAAAGTTTCCTTTCTGGTTTTGGGTGAGGTGGGGGAGCTAGTGTTATCTTATCTATAATTTGTTTGAAATCACCCTTTTTTTTTAGTTGACAGGGTTAGCATTATCTTTTGGCTTTTAGAGAACATTGTGCTAAGAAGATTCCTAGCAGCTGTTATATGAAGTTTTCCTTTCTTTTGGTTTGACTCATTGTTGCTAATCCCTTTTAGATGGTACAATGACCTAAGTGACAGAAAGAGGAGCCTTGTAACTAATTTTATCCAAATAATGTGCTTTCATGGAATGTACCTTCTGGAAGAAGCACCCAATTACTCTGCCATCAGTATTGTAAAGAGTCAATGAAACCTCCCATATTTCCCCAGCAAGGCATACAAAATGCTTCAATGTTGTGCTCTGCCACACCAATATAGCATGATACTTTTGACTTATAACTATGCAGATAGTGGGAGAGCTTTTAATGTTGAGAATCTTAAGTAGAATTCATAGTTGTTGATAATTCTATGGCGATAATAACCAAAATATGAAAATCTAATTGGATCAAATTTTATTGTGAAATTTACTGGTTGCTTTTGAAGATGCTAATCCTGTGAAAAATCAGAAGGATAACTGCAGTGGTTTCCCCCCAAAAGGATAGCTTGTTATAGTTTTAGGATGGATGAAAATGGACTTATTCTAGGCTATGTATACACTAATTAATTGTCAGCACAAAAAGGTAGTTTTCTTTAATTTGGCATTGTTCATGCTTGTCCTCAACATGCTTCTTTCAGTCTAGATTTATTCTGTTATCCACAAGGGTTGAAGTGGATACCTGAAAATCCTCCCATTGATTAGGTTATGCAGACTTTTCCCTTCTTCATATGCCCTTGGTTAATGAAGAATGAGGTGGCATTGCGGACTTGGTGTATGGCCATCCGCAATGTAATTAGGAAGGTGTAGATACGCATACATTTGCCATCATCAAGACTGCTTACATCCGTTTTCATCTGTTTCACAATAAGATTTTGTTTTTTGGGAGTGAAACCAGTTTCTCAAGAAGCAGTTGGGGAGGGGAGAGAAATGTGCAATAGATCTAGATTGTGTGCAGACTAGGGAGAAAAAAACAAGTCCTCCTTATCCATTGGTTCTAGGATAAAATGTTGTGTTTACACAGCTGAAGTGTTTTGCGGGCAGTCGGCCTGAAAATTGCAGACACGAGAGAGAGGTACCACTGAGCAATAGACCTGCTAAATCGTAAATAAGTAGGCCCTGAGGCTTTTGTGTGAGGCACCTTTAAAGTAGTTAGGGTGTGTGTAGGATGGGAATTTGCCTTCCATGTAAAATAATTCCTTTTGATTATAACTTGGAGCTGTCATGTACAAAGGAGATCCTCCCTGCTACTCCTGGGATGGGGAGCGTCTTGACATAAGCTTAGAACAGAAGTTTCACTCTTGCAGAACTCCCCACTCTTCCCAAAGCACTGGGATTGGGGAGTACTGGTAAAAACATTCCACCTGGGCTCTTCCTCTGCACCCCCTCTCCACTTTGATGTTTGCTCTCTCTTCCACCAGCATCTCAGCCTGGCATTAGGGTAAGCTTACAGATGCTATTTTCCTTGCAGAAGATACTTCTCTGCAGTATTGTTTATCTGAAGGAGTGTCTCCACCCCCTTCGTTCTGCCCGGACACTGAGGTCCAGCGCCGAGGGCCTTCTGGTGGTTCCCTCACTGAGAGAAGCCAAGTAACAGGGAACCAGGCAGAAGGCTTTCTCAGTAGTGGCGGCTGCCCTGTGAAACGCCCTCCCACCAGATGTCAAAGAGAACAACAACTACCAAACTTTTAGAAGACATCTGAAGGCAGCCCTGTTTAGGGAAGCTTTTAATGTTTGATATTTGATGTATTACTGTATTTTAATATTTGGTTGGAAGACACCCAGAGTGGCTGGGGAAGCCCAGCCAGATGGGCGGGGTATATATAAATTATTATTGTTGTTGTTGTTGTTTTTGTTATTTCTTTTTGGATTACAGAGGAGCTCCAAACTGCTTCTACTTGTTTCTGCTTCTACTTGTGCTTCCTTGTAGAGATCCCACATCACCTTTGACAAACCCAAAATACTGATGAGGGATCTCACTTCACCTTGTGATTCAGGATGAGGCCAAATCTGATTTGCATTCCTACTTTTGGCTATAATTCCATTCCATTCCACATTAATCTGCAAAATTAAATCTTCTAAAAAAAAAAAATTCTCGGGCTGCATGTTTCCTCACAAAATATGTGTGTGTATTTTGATGGTTTTAAATTGCTGATACCTGTGTTTCACCATTTGGAGAAGTGGATAAGCCAGACCTGATCCACCTTTTAATTTCGATCTATGTGGTCCATGCTATTTATAAAGGAATTTGAGAATATCAGTTTCCTGAAACATCTCCAAAGAGGGTACCATTTTCCTGCCTCCGTTATCTGAGTACTATTTAAAAACAGATTCCAGTTTCTGAGCAAGAAGAAACTATTCTGCTTTCATTGTGAAAAAAAATATCTTATGAGCTAGTTGCTTGTTTTCTTTTCCTTATGGATTCTTTCATCAGTAAAATTAGGAGGTGGCATTATTAAGGCCTTACCATGGAGCCTTTCTGCTGAGTAGCATTAACAGTTGTAAACCTAATTAATTTGTTCCTTTTCAAGGCATGGCAATGCTTTCCTTATCTGCAAAACAGATAAGCCACCAACTCACACATTATGACATAGGTGTTTGTTTTCTCTCTCGATACAAGCTTTAATGCCCATTTCTGAAAAAGTAACAAGCTGGGAATATAATAGCTTTTTCAACATGATCTGAACGACTGAGGGAACTAAAAACCGTGACAGTCACCACTATATAGAGAAGCGCCAGAAAGATATGCAAAATTAGGTGTTTGCTTCTAAATTGAAACACAGCCCTGAAATGAGATTACACTGATTATAAGAGTTAAATGGATAGATCAGAAGCCTGGTGGGAATGGCATCCTAGTTCTGCTATGTCTGAGATGTAGCTCATATGTGGGAATGAATGTCTTGTGTGTATTACAGTGGTACCTTGGGTTAAGTACTTAATTCGTTCCGGAGGTCTGTACTTAAACTGAAACTGTTCTTAACCTGAAGCACCACTTTAGCTAATGGGGCCTCCTTCTGCTGCCGCGCCGCCGGAGCACGATTTCTGTTCTCATCCTGAAGCAAAGTTCTTAACCTGAAGGACTATTTCTGGGTCTGTAACCTGAAGCGTATGTAACCTGAAGCGTATGTAACCCGAGGTACCACTGTATAGCCTCAGCACTCTAAACACAATTAATCCCTCTCTCCTCCTTTCCCTGAACTTTAAGGTAGGACTGGTGAACTGCTGGCCCTCCCAACCAAAGCTTTTGAAAAGGGCTACCCTTCTTCCTATTTTGCCAGCAGTGGTGAGTAACATTGGAGAGGGCATGGTTTTCTTCAGCTGATTCTCTTACACCCTTTGAGCTTCCCAGTTGTGTTCTTCTACTTCCTCCCCTGACTTCTGAGACCCTGTGACATGGTGCTTACTGCAGATCTTCCAAATTCTCCCAAAGCAATTTTTTTTTTTTTTTGCAACACTGCTCTCATGTGTGGTTTGGGAAGAAGAGGTGAAATGTAAGGGGAGGTTGGTTGATATAAGTATTTCCTCCCTTCCCCTGCCACATGTTTAACCCCTTATTTGCAAATCACAAATGAAAGAGGAAGCATTGCTTCCTGCTTGGTCTGGCTCAAATATATGGGAGAAAGTCAGTGTGTGTGGAATGCAGGTTGGCTGGAGTGGGTGAATGAGAGTGAGGGGCAGCTTCCTGCTCAGCCCTTTAAGCTGAGCTGCCTGGAGATGAGTCCAAGAAAGGCGCTCCCTTCCTGTCCTAGGACTCACCGCATGATCAATCTTCAGCCTTGGGGAATGATTTTTTTTTTTTAATTTGTTTAAGTAAGGGCTGGAAGGGGAGCGATGAGCATCTCCTGTGACTCATGGATGGCTTCATTGTAGTGGCCAAAGAAGGTCTTATCGTCACTTTATCTGATTTCAAATACCACTAGTAGTGATTAGTGGTGGCATCCTTGCAAAATCCCCCATTGGAGGCAGCAGTGAGGAATTTGGGACACTGTTCCTTTGTGTCTAGACTGAATGTAGGGCAGTCATGCACAATTTGGCCATGCCTTAAGAATGTGGGTTAAACCACAGAGCCTAGGGCTTGCCAATCAGAAGGTTAGCGGTTCAAATCCCCGCGATGGGGTGAGCGTCCGTTGCTCGGCCCCAGCTCCTGCCAACCTAGCAGTTCGAAAGCACGTCAAAGTGCAAGTAGGTACCACTCCGGCAGGAAGGTAAACGACGTTTCCGTGCGCTGCTCTGGTTTGCCAGAAGCGGCTTAGTCATGCTGGCCACATGACCTGGAAGCTGTATACTAGCTCCCTCGGCCAATAAAGCGAGTTGAGCGCCGCAACCCCAGAGTCGGCCATGACTGGACCTAATGGTCAGGGGTCCCTTTACCTTTACCTAAGGTTTTGCCTTGGTTTGAAAATGCTATTCTTCTGTCAGATGTGTATTATGTGTAAAACGTTAGTATTACTCTTTCTAAGTGTAATATTGCACAATACATTAAATAACTACCCCCCCCAGCTTTATTCAAATTTAGCACATTTGTCCTTCATTGGCTATCAGTGGAGGCAGAAAGAAGAGAATAATGTAAATGTTGGTCTATTGATCCACATATTGCATTTTCAACAAGCTAAAAAGCTACTCATTTTCCAATGGTGTAAAACATGCATTGATGTTGCAAAAAATACCCCCTGTGAGAAACCTTTTGCTGGTGAAAAGATACAACAATAGTGGCAGCTCAGGAAAGCACACTTATGTTTCTTCTGCATGTTTCCTGCTGCCTCCATATTTTTTATTTTCTTCATTGAACTCATATTTAAATAATCGTCTGAAAAAAAGTTGATTTTTATGGTTGCTAATGTGCACTCCCTGACATGTAGCATTATTATAATATAGGCTGAGAAGTATGGATCTCTCATTACAAAGTATGTCATTCCTTTTTTTTACACAGTGTAATGTTTGGGGAGGGGAATGGAATTAGATACAGATACAGAAAAAGATGGTGCTACTCATCTTTGTCTTGGGTTGTCCTTGTGGGAGGTACAGTCATACCTCAGGTTAAAGACGCTTTGGGTTAAATCTTTTCAGGTTGCGTCCCGCGGTGACCTGGAAGTAACAGAACAGGTTACTTCCGGGTTTCGCCGTATGGGTATACGCTCAAAATGTCACGCACATGTGCAGAAGCTGCGAATCACGAATCGCGACCCACTCAGACGCGGGTTGCGTTCTGCCCAGGTTGTGAGCAGAGGTACCACTGTATTTGGGAACAGAGGAGTGGAGAACTTGTAGCCATCCATCTGCGCTTAGACTCCAACTCCCATCAGCCCCAGCCAACATGGCCAATGGGCAGGGTTGATGGGAATTGTAGTGTGGGAGGCCATTCCTTTCATAGAGTCCAACAGCAAGAGGAAAAGTTGCTGACACCATCGAACCGACATCTAAGACACTCCCCCCAGTGACTGATTATGAGAGCTGCTCTATATTCTGTCAGGCTCTAACTGTTGGAACATCATTTGCAGCACTGCCTAGTTTGTTTTTGTTGGGCTGTGCTTCAGGAATGAGTGAAGTCCGTATAACGCTATGTGAAGTTTGAGCAAAAACTGCATACAGTTTTTGCTTTGTTGTTGTTTAGTCGTTTAGTCATGTCCGAATCTTTGTAAGGCCATGGACCAGAGCACTCCTGTCTTCCACTGCCTCCTGCAGTTTGGTCAGACTCATGTTTGTAGCTTCGAGAACACTGTCCAACCATCTCGTCCTCTGTCGTCCCCTTCTTCTTGTGCCCTCAATCTTTCCCAACATCAGGGTCTTTTCCAGGGAGTCTTCTCTTCTCATGAGGTGGCCAAAGTATTGGAGCCTCAGCTTCAGGATCTGTCCTTCCAGTGAGCACTCAGGGCTGATTTCCTTCAGAATTGATAGGTTAGATCTTTTGCGCTAGTAGCTGGCAACTACCAACAGCCGGATGGCGTGTTTGAAAGATAGGGTGTGACATCCACACACCCACCCACCCACCAGGTCTTTACGGATATGATAATATTCAGTAACGTGTCTTTCACAGTGTAGGGGGAGGGGAAACTTCCTGCAGTGTGATTAGAACACTGATTGTAATGTTTTAATTAAAAAGTGCACATCAGCCAAGGAAAGCATTTGATGGCAAGAACAACACAAACTGCATAGAAAGTACAAAACAATGAAATAACTTGTGTGAACAGCAAGCATCCCACCCAACATTGTCTGCGCCCTATGGTGCTTCTTTTGCAAGAAAATATTGTGCTCACTAATAGAATCAAAGGTACAATAGAATGGGTATAGATAAGGGTCTAAAGAAGAGAATGAGGTTGACCAGGACCTATTGCAATAGAAATACCAGATTTAAGAATCTGCAGAATCAGCCGGACACTCACCTTTCCTTTCACCTGTCTGAAGTTGTCCTTTAATAATTTTTAAAGCTATGTAGCCTTTTCAACTTACCTCTGCCAGATTTTATTTCATTCTGTATTTCTGTATGCTGCCCCAATGTTTTATGAGAGAGCAGTATTTAAATACTTCTATAAATAGATAATTTAAGAAGCAGTGGCATTAGCGCCTTCTTCCTAAACAGTTCATAGTGACTATTTAACTCTCGTTTTTGTTTAGGGCTCAGGTGCGATTTCACCATAAAGCAACAGTGAGCGTGATCTTACCTTGCTGCTCTTGCTTTCCACAATAGCAGTGATTGCCACTTCCCAGGAGGCTCTTAAACTTTTATAGAAAATAAGATTGAGCAAAACTCTACCTATTTATTTGCTTTTGCTTCCCCCCATCCCTTGCGGGTTTAAAAAATGTTTTAATTTGCTGTCTATTGACTGTAGAGCCTTTGGATGAAGATCTTTATTTTTACATTCTGCTAATAATATGGTCAATTCTAGCCTTGCCTTTGTTTAGAGATCATGAGCTGGAGGCTCTTGGTGTGTGCACAAGATCTCTTCTGAAGCAGTCTGACTGATAAAGTGCCCTTTATGTATAGAATAAGGAAGGGCAAACTTGCATCCACTTGTCAAAATAAGTTGAACCAATAAGCATGTTGTAGGTGGAGCAACTGCCGTGTGGGCTGTGAGCAAATAATTCTGAATGAAAACCCTTTAAAATAAAACATGCTGGATTTCAAACAGCCATCCTGTAACAAGCAGGAAAATAAACTGTGTCATTTTTCAGAAATGGGGGGAGGGAAGCAAAGTTTGTGTTGACCAGGTATTTTAAACCTAACATAATGTGGGAAAGGACTGATGGGGAGTCCTTATGCATTTTTCATGAGCTGGTATATGCAGCTGAATGAATTCAGCGAGTGTCACACCATGTAGCTTGCAGACAAACCACATCCACAAGGAGGCTACTGACACAGAAAGCACTCTGGCGCATTTTCAGAGGGAAAGCCAGGACTGATCAAGCTCTTTTCTGAAGGGATTGACTTATCTGTTCTTCGATTATGCTGCTGTTGCTTTAGGCAGCCTTTTCATTCAGACCTCAGCTGGCTGAATGACTGGCACGGAGGTTCTCGATTTATCAGCATTTGAATCTGCAGCAATGTCTCTGGGCTGTGCTATTGTTGTGTTTTCTGAATGGTGAAAGCTAACACAACATCCAAGCTATGACAGCAAAAGATTCTTCTAAGGAACTTGCTGCTCCAGAGACGGAGATTTACATAAAGACTTTCAAAGAACAAATGCATTTGGAACTCGAGCTTCCCAGAGTGCCGGGGAACAGACCCACCTCTCCAAAAATCTCCCCCCGCAGCTCTCCAAGGAACTCTCCATGCTTTTTCAGAAAGTTGCTGGTGAATAAAAGCATCCGTCAACGGCGACGTTTTACAGTGGCACATACGTGGTAAGGCTACCTTGATATTAATATCTATTTAAAAGGGTGTTTGTGGCTTTGCTTTCTACACTTTTTTTAAAAAAAAAGAAAGCCTGTTATCTGTTTACAGTACCTGCTGCAATAGTCAAATTATGTATATTTACATTATTTCTGCAACTGTCCTTCACGTCATGTTTTTCAAAGCAAACAATATGTTGCTCATGAGGATTCTAGTTAAGCTTTGCTAAATGTGACTTTCAGAATATATCTTTTCCAAGCAGTCTGCCCCAGTGTTGAGAATCTTATCCTGCAATGGATTGTTTTTGGAACCTTACGCTCCAATGTAAAAGACTGTGATGTGCTAGAATTTTGACATGACTGTCATTTGACTGTAGGGCAAAAATCTCCCTCTCACAAAGCATCTTCAAGAAAGGTCTAGCTGGCAGCCAGTTTTCTTAAACTGACAGTTTTTGGTTTTTCAGCCCTTTGTGTGGTGATGTAGCTGACGCTCTGATCTGGAATTTGTTATCACAGAAAATAAGTAGGAAATTGTTCTATTGATCATGGTAGAGAAAATAATAAAGGATTAGGAACCTGATTAGATTTGATTAATCTGTGCTGTGGCTTTTCTCTTCCTGACATGAACTCTGGATATGTTTCATGGATATGCACCTAGTTCCCGCATTTTTAGGTATATGTTTGATTAACATTCCCAAGTATGTTGTAACTTGATTGTGTGGGTTTTTTTAAATAAAAAACCCCTTTCTCATGTCTATAAACATATTTGTGGATACCTAATTTATAAACTAAGGCGGGAAGAGGGCTAGGTGGTGACAAAAAATTGTATGTGCTATATAAGTATGTATACATATATGAAATATACCTATTCCCTTTGATAAGTTCATCTACTTACAGTGCAGGGGGGAAATCATTTAAAATATTTTAGTTTATATTTGTGTTAGGAAAATGCTTACTGATGCATTAAAACAATAACTTGCTAAAAAGGAGCTTTCCTTCTCTTTTTGGCATTTGTTTATAGCAAATGAACAGCTGTAGCAGCTGTTTTGAATATTGACCAATACAAGTACATTGGGAAAAGGAAGCCTGATGCCACATGACCACAGATTGAAGCCAATATATTCATAATAGACTATACCATAGGGAAAAGCAATGGGAGTACATTTCAGGCAGCATGTTATTATAAATCAAATTATCTTGGAATGTATCCTTCTTTGGGACTTACCATACCAAAAAGAAATGTCATAGAATTCAATTTTCTCATGGTTCGAAATTAACTGCACGAGTCAGTTCTGTGTAGTTCACTGTCCTAATATCTTAGCTATCCGTTTGCCAGTGCTGCAGTTGGAGTATGGTTTGTTTCACTTGGTCTGAAGACACTATCCGGCTTAGAGACAGTACAAATGGGTTATTGGAAGGATGATGAGAAAGAGGTCAGTCAAATACGTCAGCAGATATATGGGCAGCTGGGCATTTAATAGCACTGTAGATAGATTCTGGGAAAAGATTTCCACTTGTTTTCTCTTCAGATTGTTAAACAGCGACAGAGTGATAAAAATAAAGATGGTACACTCTTCATCTCTCTGTATCTGGCAGAAGCAGCAGAGCACTTGGTAGTGTTCCTTATTTTTATTACATCTGATATATGTTGGCCACAAAGAAGGCCAATGGGAAACAACGCTGCTTGACCAGTATTGTTGGAATCCCAGGTGACAGCTGTGCCAAGAGCACTTTTGATTGGTTCCAGCTGATTCACTGGCTATGCCTGGTGCTGGAAAATAGAGACCAGCCTGCTGTCATTAAAGTTTTGGTGGTTTCTAGGTGAGATGGTGGTAACGCACTTCATGTGAAACTGCCCTTGAAGACAGTTCAGAAACCTTAGCTAGAGCAAAATGTGCTGACCCAGCTGTTTATCCAGTATAGACCAAGGCTCTCACAGCGCATAATTCATAGTGCTAGTTCTTAACTTTGAAGCCCTAAAGGCTCTAAAGTTCTGATTACCTCATCAGATGTCTCCTTCCATATGAGCCCATGCAACAGTTACTCTCTGACATGACTCTTCTGAGGATTTCATCTCATGGGGAATCGAAATGGCCTTCCTTCAGGGAGTGTGAGCTGTTCTGCGGTAAGCAGCCCTACAGAACTCTATGCAGCCCTATGGCAGTTGTGGACCTCTCTCGTCTGAAGGATGCTTGTAAAGCCCCTGTCCTGCTGGCTTTGTACGAACAAATGCAAAGTGGGTTGCATTTTCCATTTTCCATTGGCCTTTTGCATTACTTATACTCGTTCCCTACCTATGAACCAATCTTCATTCGATATGGGAGGTTGTCATGATTAGATTGTTGGGTACTGGCACCCTTGGTCCTTCAACTACTGTGTTGTTGCAAGACCTGTGAAGCCATTTCAGGTTCCTCTCCAGTTTCTGTGGTGCAGCCTCCTAAGCAGAAGAATCTCAATAAAGGTGAAATACTTGCCTCTCTGCTGTTGCTGTTTCTTTTTCTGTCCATATCCTTTGTGGGGTCCAAGCAGAGCAGCTTATGTATGCAGGCTAACAGAGGGCCAAACATCTGGACGCTTTCTGGGTGTGGCAAGCCTTCTATGGAAGCACCATATCTGGTACAGTATAGAGTTCTGTGACTGGGACAGCCATGGTATAGTTCAAGAGACTTGGTGCAGGTACTGGTTGTGTGCAGTGAGGCTTATGTGCCATGGGCCAGGGTAGGAAGCTGTGTTGAACCTAATATTTAATGATATGAGTTACTTTTCTTGTTCTTAAAATGTGGTCCTAAACTACTGGATAAATAGATTTGTTAATAAACTTATTTCTTATTCTGGACTGCCCAACTGTTTCCTGCTGCTTCTTTTGGCTACTTTAAGGATTTTGGTTATAGTTGATGGCATATTTTAATGTTGCATAAGCTGTAGCACTGCAATAGCTTTCACAGAAACATTTCCATTAACCTCCTGATAATTACTCAGGAGTGTGCTTATGCAGGTTTGCAGCTGCTTTATAAAGAGATGGCAGTAACTTCAAACACTTAAATGTCTTTTTTGTTTTACATGTGTTTATATTGTGAGAGGAGAATGTAAACATGTGTAAATCGTGTACTTGCAAATTACATTATCCTTGTCCCTGCTTTCAGAGGCAGACATTCGGAACATAACATAATACCTTTTAAAATGGACAAATGCTGTGTTTTTGTCTTTCATTTTGGATGGGTCTGAGTGTCTTGCTTGATGGTTAATTAGTACGGTTGCTGCATTTTGATAGTATTAGCATTCGCTGCAAGCCTAGTGAACGCTGAATTTGTATGTACACAAATGATGACATTTATTAATCTGCCAAACAATCTGTAGTACTACTTGTATTTGCAAATAAGAAAATTCTACCTACTCACCCACTAGAACAAATGGTTTGGAAGTTGTTTTGTGAAGCTTGTAGAATCACAGGAATCCAGATTTTTACATTAAATTTCAGCCTCATGGCTGCATCAGCCTCTAATACGGCTTTCAGTGTTTTATCTTTATGAGGTCTTTCAGCTCTAATGATCCGAGGACAGCTAACAAAGTACTGTATAAGAGCAGAAAAGTTTTAATATAAAGTATTAAAACAATAAATTCAAGTAATCACAAAAATAGTGGCAGAAACAGTGGAAGCAAAACATTAAAAATTATAGCAGTAAAATAAAATAAAACCAGATTCAAGTCCCCAAGGTTTTAAAAGCTCTGGCAAAATAAGGTTTTAAAATACATGAGGTGAACTTCCCTGGGGAAGACATCCAACAGATGTCACAGTCAAGAAGAGCCTCTGCTTGATGATAGCCATTGTGAGCTTAAAGTATCTCCTTCGAAGAGAACCTTAAAATACAGCAGGTTCATTTGGGAGAAAGGTAATCCACTAAGCGACACATACTGATGTTGCCAAAGTTCGCCATTCCCTGGCTCAGACTACAGATTTGCCCAGGCCATAATGTTTGAACGTATTGCAAAACAAAACCACTTTCCTGAGAAGTTTTTCTTTGCGCAGAACTAGGATCTCCACACTAACTAAAGGGAAGCCAAGTGAAGGTGTGAACTATTGTGAGCCAGGTTCCACTTGCACTCTCAGAAACGGCCCATCCTGCTAATAGTACATCCAACTAAAAAGCAATAGATAATACTGATAATACTTAGGCTTTGTCATGTAACACCTCAACAGACAGAAGAACATCAGATGAAATGATCTGCCTACAGTCACTTGTCATTCATTGGAATGTTGGTTGCCTTTAACAGAATAACCGGCATGTTGCTGGTTGTGTAAGATTTCCCCCCTCCAAGGTTGCCCCATGTGCCATTCTTTATTAACAATGTAAATAATTACTTATATTGATATGCAGTGTACTCATGGCAATGCATTTATTATTTGAACCCCCTTTTTCTTTTTCTCATTTTTTTGAAATCTGGAGGAATATATGCCAGGACGTTAGTAGTTATGGGGTATGGTTGATGTGCCAATCATATATGTGCATATACCCATTAAAATATAACAGTATATCATTGTTTGGGCAGCTGTGAGAATACGGTGCAAGGAGGATGAATACCTTTGTAGATTTGTACACTTATTCAACAAAGCATCAAAATCCTTTAAGTTAGGCTGTGTTCCTTCTGCTGCTCAAATTTATATCCAGGTGTGCTACAACAATAATTGCTTTGCTTTACTTTATTGCTTGCTGTCGTGAGTTTTATGGCAAGACAAAGTGGTCATTTTGTGTGGGTCAAAAAAACCAAAAAAACAAACTACTAGTGCTGCTAGAACAGTGTTTCTACAGCTTTTTTCTCTGGACAACACTTTCAGAATAAACATTTGCTCACCCCACACCTATTTTTTTATTATTGATAAGAAATTCATTGTAAAACAAAAAGAAGCAACTCTTGGCAGTGCTTGATTTATAACACAGAACACAACTACTTTATAATACGATCGTGGGACATCCAGAAAGTATGAAACAGCTACATAAGAGCAGGAATCATTCCCAAAATATAGTAATAAATGACTCTTCCATATATGTACCTTAAATATGTATACAAGCTCTATGAGTAGTGTGAGCTTGCTTTTGCCGGGTAATCTCATATATATTAGGTCTAATTTGAGACAAACTCTCATCTCCTCTCATCTACAAAAATAAGCCTTTTTGTTTTCTGAACTTTCATATTTGTAAGAGTTGACAGAGTTTCTTGGGCCTGTTGCTGGTCTCAAATTGAATGAGTGTTCTCCAGCATTCTGTTCTAACAGCATTTTCTGGATCGCAACTAGGACTGTCCTCAGTATCTCATGAAGCTCTTGCTCTCATCTTGAAAATTTATCCAAATTCTGCAAATAATAACAACAATAATAAATTGATACTACACTACACTACACTACACTACACTACACTACACTACACTGAGATGTTTAAATGTTTCTTTGATTGTCCTTGAATATTCCCAACACACATGCCATCCTCTCCTGTCACACCAGTGTGGCACATCACACCCTTTGGAAACCACTGCTAGAAGCTAGTTTGAACATTTCTCTAGTAGCGCTTAAATCAGTTGTGGACCTGGTTTGACCAGGGACGATGCATGCGTTCAGAGTGGGCAATGACAATTCCACTTCTCTGAAAACTGATCATCTATGCAAAGCTGCTGAGAAAAGATACTTCCAGACGGGTTGTTTTATCTTTATTCCCTACCCACCACAGTAAAGTACAGTCTTCATTCAAAACTTCATGCTGCTTAGTTCTGAAGAACAATAGTCTAAGTCAAATCACAAACAGCCTATATGCTCTCATTAGTTGCTCATGCTCAAAGTGTTTAAGAAATTAGTAGGTTTAATGAAATATGGTTAGTCTTACGTTTTTCATTGGTTTTTCATTCAGCATATGACTCCCAATCAAATCCACTTGTACCTTCATTCTAATTATTCTTTTTCATGCCTGATCTCTCTTGAGACTTAAAGATGTGTTTACTGGGTCAGATCTCTTTAACTCAGTGGGACTTATTGCTTGGTATAGATGTGTTTAGGATTGCAGCCTAAGGCAGAATTAAGTTGGATCTCCTGCTCAGATACCAGATCCTGTTGACATGAAGCCTATAAGGATAGTTTCTTTGGAAAGGGACATGTACAAGGATAGTAGTATCCTGTTGGTTTTGGAAGCTATGCTATACGATTTGTTTGCCTGCCTATGACAGTTATTCCAGTTAAAACGTCTAAAGAGTTTTCTCCACTATTCTTCTGCTGTCACTGAGCATGACTGGAGCTGAACACTGAAAAATATGAGTATTTTTCTGAACGTTATGCCTTCCTGCTTAAAAGTGTTGCACAAAATGCGAAGCACAAAAATTGAAGCTAGCTTTGATTTAAGAACTTAGGAGCAATCTCATGTTGTCAAAGCAAGGTCTGAAGGTGCCCCAGTGGTGCCCCAGTTGTGGAAGTCCATTCCCAAACAACCCCACCTTCCTTTGCTCTGTTACCCTTTAAGTATCTGTCAGGTTAAGACGTTTTCGTTCTCTCGGGCATTTTAATGGCTTTCTACTGCCGTCTCCCTGATGTCCCTGAAAAGCTACTCACTAATGTTGAGGGACTCTTCAGACTGGCATTCTACGTACGAGGCCATGAAAATGCCATTGGAAGGGGAAACAATTAAATCCCAATGCATGCACAAAACCACAAATCATAGCATACAATTTTTAAACACATTTAAAACAAAAGTAATATTTGAAAATGTGTTCCTAATAACCCTTACATAATGCCACCCATTAATCTTAACTCCTTGAAATGAACTTTACATTGCCTTCGAAGATGGATAGGGAAAATTTTTAAGCCTAAGGGCCATATTCCTTTTTTGGGCAGCCTTTTGGGGGCCAGTGATGGGTGGGATCAGGGGCAAAAGTGGGCAGAGAAATGAATGTAAATTTGACCTTTATACTGTAAAGTAGCTTCTACACAAACCCTTCCCTATCCCCCATCCAGACAAGCAAGAGCCATTATTAAGAGTTCAAGAGGCACATTCCACCCAGGCAAAAAGAAACAAACAAAAAACAAAAAAAACCACAAAGGAGGTTGTGAAGCAAGGCCAGGGAAGGTTGTGGGTGAGTCCCGTGGGACAGAGAGGTTGTATGTGTCTCCAGGCCTGAGGTTCCCCACCTCTGTTTTAGATGATGTATAATTTCTGATTTTGGAAAATTATGAGAGGAAGACTGTTCAGGGGCATAGGCTTTTCCTTTACATGCCCTTGTTCTCAAAACTGTTATGCAAGTTGTGTGCTTAAAGAATAGAATATATTTGTTCAGTAAGTAGTTCAGTAAGCTAATAAATTCTGTGGAAGGTATGTCATTGTGCTTCGGTTCAAAACCCTCCCATTGGTAATTTGTTGGTAGTACTGAAGCTTCACAGAGTGCAGATAAAATGAGCAAATTGTGACCTCTTAAAATTCAGTACAAGGTAAGTGTCAGATCCTTATTTAGGCATGTGGCTAAATGGGTCAGACTTACATGCTGAGTACTAGACAGCACCTAGGGATACTTTGCTGGATAATAGTCAAAGCATCTCTATCAAACCATGCATTGCATTCAGCTTTTCACTACAGCGTCTAAGCTCTGATGCTCATTAGTGCAGAATACATATTTAATTGCTGTAGGTGCCTCTAAAGTTGAGAATTTTTCTTGATATATTTTCAAAATCCAATCTTACAATTGCTACATGACGGAAACCAATATTGCAAGTATAACCCCATAGCAGTAATTAATTTATAAACTCTGTTTCTGGAGAATGAATGCAGATTTTTGTGTGTGTTAACTCTAAGTCTTCTGTGATGTAAACTGATTTCCTTGTAATTGTGATCCATAAACAAGTGGTGGTGGTTAATCCTTATGAACAAATTAAAATCTAGCTTTAGTAATCTTCATGGACTTTGCTGATAGTGATGCAAAGTTAAAATGGCATTTCTGGCAGCAAATAATACACTGCATATATTATTTTTTATTTTGCAGAGATAATAAGCTTAGATATGTTCAGGATTACAGTAATGCTGTTCCTTCACATAGGCATTCAATCTGAAATCCTCTGGAAGCTTTCTGGAAACAGAAAAAAACTGTATACAGGTAACTCATAAGTTACACACATTTAACTTACGTGTGTTCAGCTTTATACGCTTGGCAGTTTAAAAAAACGCCTGTTCAGGAGGTCCTCTAACCTTCTGGAGTAGACTTTAGGAGGATACACAGGCATATCCTCCAACATTTATCTGATGAAACTAGGGATGTCCTATTCCATAATGATGATTTTATTATTTATACCTCACACATCTTATTGGGTTGCCCCAGTCACTCTGGGAAGCTTCCAACATATATAAAAACATAATAAAACATTAAACATTTTTTAAAAAACCTTCCCTATACAGGATTACCTTCAGATGGCTCAGGGATCGGATAACTCCATACCCTTCAACATTTCTCCAATGAAAATTGGGACATCCTAACACACCCTCCAACATTTCTCCAATGAAAATAGGGACATTCGAAGGAAAAATGGGACATTCCAGGATCAAATCAGAAACCAGGACAGCTTCTCTAAATCAGGGACATCCCTGGAAAATAGGGACACTTGGAGGGTCTACACAGGGAGAGGAGAGGGAGGGGAAGTTCTGTTTCACAAATGGGAATCCTTGCTCTAACATAACTTCTTTGGAGACTATTATTCTTAGGTGCCAGCATTGCATTGTCTTGAGTCTCTTCGGTTGGTAAAACTGTGGCATTTAGGCTAAAGCGGAGCTATGATCACATAAACCCAGAAAGAAGTACTAGACTTCTCTGTAGACATTTTTCAGGAGCAAATGCTGTGCAGTTCACACACAGACTTTATGTTCAGGAATATATTCCCATAAGAACTGTGCATAAACCTGATTCAAAGGAAGATCAAACACTGTTTTGATATGCTGTTCCTACACACTGTGGGGAAATTATGCAATGAGATAAGGCCAGTGTTTGTTTTTTCAAAAAATTCAAACCTGAGATCTCTTAAAAGATTCTGAATTGTGTCTTATTATGAATCTCTGAATTTGTTAGGACTAGGAACACTAAGTTTAGCAAAATGCTCCCAAGATGTATCACTGGAGAATTGCACATTGCAGTTCAGCTAAGTTTATTTTTATTTATTTTATTTAAAACATGAAGAACCCACTTAATCTTTTTTTAAAAAACCTTTTATGCTGTTTTTGATAAGTAGTATATTTTCACTGCAGTATTTCCTCTGTCGTTTGTTTAAGCTGAAAAGACTAATGAATTGCAAATCTACTACACATTTTTATTAACACAGAACTGTATAAAATATTGAATGAAGTGCTTGCTCCTTACACAGTTGCATCATGATTGTACCATAATTAAAACCATTCCACAGCTATGCTGGCATACAAAAGAGACCCATCAAAATTCCCTAAAGGTCAGTCACCACACTTAATCATGCAAGAAGATAATAAATGAGAATAGGAGTGACTAAGCTGAAAGAGAGTAACTGAGAATAAAACCACAGTCGTTTAGTAACTGAGTGTGATAAAATACATTTGATGTTCTATTGAACAAAAAAATGCCAGAGGTCCATTTCAGACACAATTATTTTCAATTCCTCTCCTAAACATAACTAATATGTTTGGATGTGAGAATTACATCTGCCAGGTAGGATTGAGACAGGATAGATATAGAAAACCTTCCAAAGGCCAGGTGTTTCATGGAAAGCTGTTGTCACCTGAAGAAAATCTATGCAACATTTGCAGAATCCTGACATTCTCAGTATGCTAATAAAACTTAGTTTTGGCCATCTTCTGATTAACCTTTTAACATGCTTGACAATGTAAATACTTGCATAGTCCTAGCAGCCATTGGTGTTTGAAGCTCTATGTGATCTAGGTCATGCTACATGATGAGGCCACAGCTATACTGGCAACAAACAAGAGGACTATACAATTTTCACAATTTAGCACCTATATGATATTCCAAAGTAGAGGTGAGTTGATTATCTACTTTCGAATGAAGCTTTTAAAGAGTACAAACAAAATGGATCTGCATACCTGCTTTTGCAGTTTCCTATTAAATAGAAATCTCAGTTAAGATTTGCCTAGGTATTGTAAAGTAGTTTTATTAAATGTCCAGGTTCTTTTGATACTGCCACTTCATACTCAGAACTTGAACTGTTAGCTGTGTCTGTACGTTACGAAGTCAGTGCAGCCTCCCAACATTGGCCTCCAGATCTACATGTTCAAACCAGGTAAAGCATGTCAGAGTACTAGGCTAGGCCAGGCCTAGCAAAGCCTTTGATCATTCCTCCAGCACTCACCTTCTGAAGAGCGGAGTGGGCATAGCTTCTTTGCGTGATTGTTGTCCTGAGATCTGGGACCAGGCAAACAAATAGGAACTCCTCAATAGAGGCCGGGCATTCATGATCCACTTGTGCAAATGGCATTGTCGCCTCCACATCCTTGAAGATAGAAGTGGAGTAGACATAGCTATCTCACAATTGGTTTTCTGTACAGGTATCTCCACTGAGGGGGGGTGGGTCTTCATGACAGGTATCCGTTTGGCCATTGTAAGAACAGGATGCTTAACTAGATGGGTCATTGGCCTGTACCAGCAAGCTCTTCTTATGTTCTTACAGGCCAAGAGAGGAAGGAGATAAAATTTCTCACGGAATGTAACCCCCTAACTTCTTAATTAATTTGAGATTGGGTGGGTAGGCTTGCTGCTGGTCCTCGGTTTTACTGCTGGTGGGAGGTTCTTGACCAGATTATGCCAAAACATACATGGAATTTCACCTTGGCTCTGGTATTTGAGTTTGGAATTAACTGTGTCAGGGAGCAGCTGTCTGCTTGAGGTGAAGATTTCTCTTTGCTCCCACTTTCTCCAATGCTTCCTCAGCCCACCACAATAGCCCTCTATACTACTCTTAGAGTAAAATCAAAAACTGCAGATCAAGGTATGTGAAGAGTCCCAGCTGAACCAAGTTTCTTAGTATACAATAGGTTGTCAACAAATTCTGGAGTTTGGGCAAGGCAGAACTCACACTGAATATCTGAAGTGATTTACTAGAATTCACTATGACCTTTTTTGGACAAGAAAATTGGTTTTCAGGTGGAAAAATCAAAACTGGAAATAGAATTGTTAGAACCCACAACTAAGAATTTGTCGAGAATGTATAACTTGCTGTTGAAATGGAATACTCAGGATGAAACGGTTAAATCTGCAATGATTAAATGGGCACAAGATGTTGGACATAATATCATGATGGCTGACTGGGAACAGTTATGGACCACAGGTATGAAGTTTATGGCATGCAATGCCTTAAGAGAGAATATAATGAAAATGATATACAGGTGGTACATGACACCAGTCAAGCTTGCAAAAATCTATCATTTGCCCGATAATAAATGTTGGAAATGTAAAGAGACTGAAGGTACATTCTTTCACCTTTGGTGGATATGCCCAAGGATTAAGACTTTCTGGGAGATGATCTATAATGAAATGAAAAAGGTATTTAAATATACGTTTCAGAAGAAACCAGAGGCCTTTCTCCTGGGCATGGTCGGCCAATTGGTGCTAAAGAAGGACAGAACTTTTTTTATGTATGCAACAACAGCAGCAAGAATACTCATCGCGAAGTATTGGAAGACACAAGATTTACCCACCCGGGAAGAATGGCAGATGAAAGTGATGGACTATATGCAACTGGCGGAAATGACTGGCAGAATCCGAGACCAAGGTGAAGAGTTGGTGGAAGAAGATTGGAAAAAATTCAAAGTTTATTTACAGAAACATTGTAAAATTAAGGAATGTTAGAAGGTTGTTGGAATGAAGTAATGTGGTTTTAGCAGAAATGATATAAAGGATTAGGTTAAAATTGATTTATTAATTGGTGAAAGATGAGAATTACAGTATATTAAGATAAATTATTAGGATAAAACAAAGCTGAAAAGGATTTGCTGAAACATCTAATTGAACTAGAATACAAAAAAGGGAGGTGTGAGGAGGTCAAGGAAATAAGTAAAGGAAAGAAAGCTATGTAAAGGTCTGATCTTTTTTTTTTTTAATTGTTTGTATTTTTATGTCTTTGTTATTTTTCTTTTTTATTGTTCCTTTTTGTAATTTTCAAAATTTGAATAAATATTATATATATATTAAAAAATAGAATTCACTATGACCTTTTTTCTCTCTCTCACCCCTATCAAAGTCTGAAAGAGATTAATAAGTGTCCACAAATTATCCCACAATGTGTCTGTCTAATGAGGTGGGTGAGACTTCTTATCTTCAATAATTCATACTGTTTTGTTTCTAGCATCAAAGAATGCATGCCCAAAGCAAGCCAGTAAACAACGGTTATTTTTTATTTGCACATTCTTTCTATAGATGAGTCTTGAATTCTTCTTCTTTTGCGATCACTCGTAGCCGAGTAAGATTGTCTTCCATAAACACGGTTTTAACAATGAGTCCGTAAGTGACTGTGGAGGCCAATTCTGCGTCCACACGTCTTTCCACAGTGGGGACATTGGTCTCAGGGTGGGAGTTGATCACAGTGTGGATTTGCCAAGCATGCCTTCCTCTTAGCATGTTTCTCCCTTGCGTCCTGAGTTCAAGTGTCTTCAAAGCCCATGACAACTTTGGTAAAGGCTGTTCTCCAACTGGAGTGCTCACAGGCCAGTGTTTCCCAGTTGTCAGTGTTTATACTACGTTTTTTAAGATTTGCCTTGAGACAGTCTTTAAACCTCTTTTGTTGACCACCAGCATTACGCTTTCCATTTTTAAGTTTGGAATAGAATAGTTTCTTTGGAAGACGATATTCAGGCATCCGCACAACATGACCAGTCCAACGAAGTTGATGTTGAAGAATCATTGCTTCAACACTGGTGATCTTTGCTTCTTTCAGTACACTGGTATTAGTTTGCCTGTCTTCCCAAGTGATGTGTAAAAATTTTCAGAGACACCCTTGATGGAATCTTTCGAGGAGTTGGAGATGGAGTTTGTAAGTGGTCCATGTTTCACAAACATACAATAAGGTTGGTCATACAATAGCTTTGTAAACAAGCATTTTGGTTTCCCTGCGAATGTCCCAGTCCTCAAACACTCTGCACTTCAATCGGGAGAAAGCCGCACTTGCAGAGTTCAAGCGGTGCTGGATTTCAGCATCAGTGTTGGCCCTTGTGGAAAGATAACTGCCCAGGTAAGAGAAATGATTGACATTTTCCCACGTTACACCACTGAGTTGGATTTGTAGTGCTGCAAAGGGGTTATTTTGTACTTGTTTGTGCAGCACTTTGTTTTTTTGGATGTTGAGTGATAGGCCAAACTTTTCATAAGCTTCTTCGAAGATATTTAGGGTGGAGGTCATCCTCTGAGCGTGCACACACTACGTTGTCATCAGCATACTGAAGCTCTATGACGGAAGTTACGGTAACCTTACTCTTTGCTTTCAGCCTGCTCAGATTGAAGAGCTTTCCCTCTGTTCAATATATGATTTCTACTCCGGTGGGGAGTTTCCCTTTGACAAAGTGTAGCATCATGGCAATGAAAATAATGAATAGAGTTGGGGCAATAACACAAAGTCTTGAATTATGAAATGCTTCTTCATATATCATACAAAGTAAACAAGTTTTCCAGGGTCATGTGGTAAAATATTTATACCATATCTGCCCTATTCAGTGACAACATCATCAAATAAGCAGAAATTGGGGAGGAAGTGACTATAATGAGGTGAGCTTTCTATATGCAATTACTTGTAGGTCTGCTGTGTTCAAACATTGTTGTACCTTTGCCCATTTCTCTAATCAACAGCCAGGAAAAGCGATAACCCATCTTTTTATGTGTGTGCTAATGGGGTAATAAGTCAGTATGAAGTCTGGCTCCCTCTGCTTAAAATGGACTTATCAGTTGGCTGGTAATGGGCCTGTGTTTTTGTTGGCTTATTAGAGGGTCTTTTTGCAATGTTCACAGTGAAAGATGGCTGCTGTTGTCGTTATACTCTAACAGGTTGTATAATGTACAGGATGCTGTTTTATGGGATGTATCTTCCTTTCTTTTTCTTGGCCACTGACGAGGAATATATAAACATTAACAGATGTAGTCTTCATTGCAACATAGACTAGAAGTTCCACAAGCTGAGTCGCATAATTGACTTATTACTCAATTAAAGTTCTTAGAGATATTGCTTTCTTTTGAAGAGCCCAGCTGCTCAAACGATTCACTTTTGCTTTCAGTGTTAGCTGTGATAGTACTGAATGGGTGATTGCAGTAACATGCATTAATTCTGAAACTTGTTTATATGAAACAATCACGCATAATACGAAATGTAATTAATCAATAGACTTTTATTCCCTCTCGAAATTCAGTGAAACTCTAAACCATTAACCAACATCATTGGAATCTTCTACATCTCAGTTTTGTGTATTGATATTAGCGTTTAGAGACAGAGCACTTCAGTAAAGAACAGATTTTGATGCAAGAGTTAGTTGCTTTAGTATTGAATTATTGATGTCCAACAGAATAGAGTGGATGCTTTTTGCCTGCAGCCCTGCTGGCATTTTTGTGTGTATGTTTACGCATCATTGTCCTCTCTCTCTCTTTAGGAGAATAGTTGATTGGCAGTCTCGTTCCCAGAAGCAGGTAGATTCTTGGTCAGCAGTTAGATCCACTTTGAGGAATTGGTGGCCATTGTGGCCCAGGTGATGTGGGCCTTGTATAGGCTCTCTTTTATCCTTCCTATTCCTTCTTCTAGGAGGGTGGGGCCTGGGGGAGTAAACACATTGCCTAGCAATTTTTAATCCGTGGGCAGAGCTTTGCCCCATAAAGGAGCCTAGAGCAAAAAGGAGCAGGTTGATAGCCATAGTAGAAAATGTACACATTAGTGGCTGGAAATGCAGCAAGGTTGCACCCACCCCCACCCTCACCCCCCGGCTGTGTTTCAAGTTGTGTTTATATGTTTCTGTTCACACCAGGAGTGGGCAGGGGTGTCTTCACCCAGTGTCCATTACCTGATTTGGTTCCCTGCACTGAACTCTAGTGCATTGACGCGTACACACCTGATTGCAGCTTCTGTTTTCAAATGGAATGGAAGCTGTTTTGAGGGAAGGACAATTAAACAGGAGTATTACTCAAGAAGCAACAGGATACCTATTGCAACTGGAGACTTCAAACTTGTCTCTCTGTGTGTTCTGGTATCGTCATTTAAGGTACCTGTCCCTTCCTTAGAACGAGCTGTTTCTGCCACAGATCACACTCCCACGGGCTGTGTCCCAAATCCCTCCCAGTAACAAAGGGAGCCCTTGCAGACAAGTGGCTGCCAGTCATTCTTGAGGTGGTTCACTTGCCCAAACCTCCCTAGCACTTCTTTTCCCCCACATTGGCATTCCAGCTCTTCTCTTGTTTGCCTTACCAGCCTACCTCACCTTTTAGAGGCTGTGACATGCAAGCATGATAAGCTAATCTGGCCTTTCCAGCAGCAATATCTTTGCATGACAGCTTGCATCCTGCCAAGTTCCCTGAACTGATATTCCTATTCCCTTATTCTTCTTCACCTCCATCCCAACCCACCACAACTGTCACTTAGCTCCCATCTACTGAGATAAGAGCTCCATAGCTTTCATTCCACTCCTTTTATGGGAACATTGACAGAGTTGCACTTCCAGGCCTAAGGGAGATTATGTGAAAGCATAATCATTTTTTTTTTTTCAGATTGCAAAGGAATCAGATATGATTCATTGCATCATATTTGCTGATTCTGATCGCTTTAATTAAATCTGTACTGGATGATCCTTGCTTCAGAGCATCCAATTGAAGATTGCATTTAGAAGAAGCCCTATAAGAACCTGAACCTGAACCTGAACCTGAACCCTAACCCAATCAAATCTTGGGTTTGTCTGTAGTTCCTGACTCAATGCAGCTACACTTCTATGCTGCTAGCTGGTACTCAGTGCTTGAGTTGATATTCTTGCCCTAATTCATTTGTGTATCTTACTCATGCACTCCAGCTGCTCCTTTGAAATGGAAAGACAGTATAGGAAACTAAAGGTTGTCATCTCGTGTGAATTTCCTATCAAGTTACAATTTTCTGCCCTAATAACATCAAGATGAATCCCATTATTATCATTACAGATGGCCAGAAATCTTTCAGACTTACAAATTGTGTTAGAACGATTTTGTTTGCAGCATGGCTTTGTTGAATTTTTGGTTCCACTGAGTTCATAATCAAATACCAGTTTATGGAAATATATGATATACACCAATGGTGTGAGGAGTAGCATTGCAATGGCTTTTTATTTTAAAACTGAGGCCCAGGAAAGTTGCTTAAAACTGCAATGGTATATCAGTGTTGCTTTAAAGTGGTCCATTGTGGCTGTTGAAATATGTTTTTAGTACAATATACCAAGGTCTGGAAAATAAAGATAATCTCAAAACAGCTGGAATTGTGGAGAGATGTTGTGATTTGACAACAACTAGCCTGAATGGACCTTATAAAGACAACTTGTTTTCTTTTTGTGGCGATGTTTTCATGCATCCGTAGATTGTGTGGAATTCCTAGTGCTTGATAAATTAATTTTGTGGTTTCAAATGTTTATCAAAATAGAAGGAGTTTTGTTAAGTTCCTTTTGTAAGTAGTGCAGGCAGGCTTGGAGAACCTACCAGTTTCAGAAAAGAGATTTTTGAAGCTTTCAGGAGCTCTCCGTTATACTGACTTATATTAAAAGAATGAATTCTGTATTTATTATGTATGTGAATTCCTCTTTTTAAAAAGCGTGTGTCCACCTGCTGTCTGCAAGTGTATTCATTTATTTTGCTTTTCTTATGTTTCAAATTGCTAATTGTGGCTACAAGACTGTTACCATCAGGCTACATGAAATTTGTAAAAAAAACCCCAAAACATATTCTCTTCGTTATGTTTGGCAGTGGATATTGCCTAAAAATGAGTCAGGCTATGGAAAAAGTAACTTTGCTAAGCAGATACAGATAATATTCACAGGTGCATTGATTTAGACTGAATCCCTATTTATGTAGAACAGTAGCAATAAGGCAAAAACTGGAACATGTTTCCTTAGCCTTCTTCACAGGAGAATATCAAATCCTAAATTCCTGCAAGGGAGGAATTAGCCTTATTTTACAGATTTGGAGCGGGAATCTGCGAACAGCTCTGCTCTTTGAAATGATCCATTATATCAGTGGCAAGAAGCATGACCAATGCTTTATGCAGCAATGTTGTAACCATGACACTAATGACGTCATTCAAACCATTTGTGAAACAAAGCTAGAGCTGCTCTATTCTCTGTGCAAGGGCCCGTTGCTAAATGGCTGCTGCAGGGAAACGTATACTTTTTAGATTTAAATCGACTGCAAGCAGTCTTCTTGCCTTCGTAGCTGTTTTGAATGAACTGGACGTTTTTTAGACTGCACTTTAGAATCTTTCCAAAATCCCAATGGTTGTTTTATTTTGGGAGAAAAGGTTCCTTTTTAGAGAAAGAGGGTGAGATTTGGCACAATGGGCATGGGCAGGTGTTTTTTTTAATCGCTGCCATCTGCTTGTACAGTTGTCTTCAGCTAAGGCTCAAGTGCAGGAGGTTGGAAATACAGAATCTTTCTTTTCAGCAGGTTTTCCTGAGAGGCAACTCTGCTGACTCATTCAGTTTTATTTATTCCTGACTCTTAACTGCAGGTGGGGGGGGGGGAGACCTAATGAAAAAATGGAGCTGACTGTGGTATAACATAACAGTAGTTAATGCATTAGAGAAGCCATTAAAGTTGTTTCCATTGTCACTGTAGCAGAGAGATGGAGAAGTTGTATATAAACATAGAGGGAGGAGGAAGTGACAGCCACCATAAGGCAGACAAAAGGATGAAGTGTTGGGTAAAAGTATATGCATTTAAAAGTAGGTAAAGACACATACTGTATATGATGGAAAGGGCTGAAGCAGGGAACTCTGAAAAATAACTGGAGTCTTGAAGTCTGCAAGGCCTGTGTCGTTGATTTGTTCCACTATTCTTTACCTTCATGTTTCTAATCTTGCCCTTTTTAGATTGGATTCTCTCGTGTTCTGCAGATCTTCCCTTAGACCAGAAAATAAAAGTTTGACATCCCAGTGTAGACAAAGTAATTTCAGCCAGCTTGCTGGGTGAGGTGTCCATTGTTGGTTTAAAGATGAGGAAGGTTTAAAGATGAGGAAGGGATCAGTGATAAACCTGCTTTGATCCAATTCTCATTACTCATCAGCCTCATGCAGACCTCAAAATCTGGAGCTCTGTTACATGCATTTCTATGAACCTCTGTTGTTTGGGGCTTATCATGCTTGCCTGGGAACCATGTTAGCCATCTGATCCACGTGTTTCCTATAGATGAATATATATCTGTCGCCATCTGTGTGCATGGTGCTTTACAAAGCAGAGGTATGACAGGTCCCTATTGCATATGCATATAAAATAGACAGCAGGGAAGGAGGAAAACTGATTGTGGATAGGCTGGCAACAACACGCTATTTCAATTACACATACTTTGACTTAGTTACAATAAGGTATAGGGATTAGGGGAGATGGTGTAAAGCAGGGGTAGGCAACCTAAAGCCCTGGGGCCGGATGCGGCCCAATCACCTTCTCAATCTGGCCCAGGAATCAGCATGTTTTTACATGGGTAGAATGTGTCCTTTTATTTAAAATGCACCTCTGGGTTATTTGTGGGGCATAGGAATTCGTTCATTTCCCCCCCCCCAAAAAAATAGTCCGGCCCCCCACAAGGTCTGAGGGACAGTGGACTGGCCCCTGCTGACCTCTGATGTAAAGGCTTCTTGGAAAATGTGAGTTTTGAGGAGGGAATGTAAGGAAATAAGAGAACAGTCCTGTCCCTACCTTTTAATGATTTGAAGGAGGTGGGGCATTAGGTTTGTTCCATAAAGTGCTGCCAGTTGGGGGTTCTCACCATATTGGAGGCTCCAGTTTTCCCCAGATCGATGGAAGCTACTGCTAGCAGTTCTCACATTAGCAGCGACAAACAAAATGCCCTGAAACAGGCCAACTCTGGAAGGGGACCACAGGCCACTCAAAACCATATCTAGCCCAAGGTACATGCATTAGTCACCTTTGTTCTAGCAAGAACCTCCTGTGTAGGCATCTGTAGAGTACTGGAAAGCTAATAGAAAGGTCATAGAATTGTAGAGTTGGGAGGTATCCCACGGGTTATCTAGTCCAACCCCCTGCAATCTCAACTGAAGCATCCAGGGCAGGTCCATGTGATCTGTCTAGCCATGTGGTTGTGTTCTTTCTCATGCAGCCAGCAGAAGTTGCGGGGGGAGGGGCAATGTGGCTTCCCTAGCTTCCCAATGCTGAGGTTGTTGCTGATAATTAGCTCTGCTGCTGCTGCTGCATCTTACCTTACAGAAAAATGGTTTGCTGTGTTTGCATGCATCTGAGCAGCTTTTTGGTGTAAGGTGCTTCAGCTGACTCAGAGTGCTCAATCACAAGACAGATTGGCAGTGAGTGCTAAGATTTGTTCAAGCCCCCAGCTGAGTAGTCAGCAATGTTGCTGTTTTCTCTCTAGTCAACAACTATTTGCTATTCAAAAGAAAGGGAAATGTCCTACTCATTTCCTGATTTAACTTCAGGAGATTGGCTGATATGGTGCTGTGTTTAGAAAGGGGTTCCAGAGACAGTAATTCCAGCTGTCATCTGAGTCAAATAGTGCTGCAGTTTGGCACAGAAAGCCCATTCCTTTCTTTCGAATTTGTTTGCTGTTTTTATTTGAAATGACAATGTTAACCCTGCAATTTGCTTTAAAATAGTATAATAAAGTAAGGATTAAAGCAGAATGCTGATAATACTTGCTATGCAAGCAAAATAAACATTTCTTTATTTGCAATAAAGTTTGGGATAGGAGGTCATGGGCATCAGAGCATGAAAATAGTAATGTAAATAGTATGCTCTAAGTAAGGCTTTTGTATACTCTAACTTGACATGATGTCTCTTGGGATTTGCAAAAGGCTGTGTAACTCTCCTCTGCTGGATATATATATATATTCCTAGAGGATATACAAATGCTGGAGATAATTATGAAATGGATGAACAGGGAGATTAATTGCTACTTTGGACTTTTGAACTCCTGTTTAGAGTAACAGTTTAAATTCATGGAAAAATATTCATAGAAATGTTTCCTGTCTTTAATAAGATGTCAAATAGTGAAAATGATGTTAAGCATCTTTATGTTTTTGATCTGTGTAAAATGAGACACAAATCTGGCTTCTGGAATACCATTCAGAAGGTGTTGGGGGGGGGGAGAGAATGTTGTTCCATGTACATCTTACAGATAAATGTGTACTGTATATTTGGATTTTTAATTTATTTATATCTTGCCCCTCATACGTGTTCTCAGAGTGGATCACAACCATTTAAAGCACAATACAAAATGAAAACTGTGATTTAGTGTGTAATCTGTGATTGTAATAAAGATCGGATTACTTTAAAATGCAACCATCAGAAACAAACCTATTTTACAATAAAATTAGAAGAACTAAGGCATTTTTAAAAGGTGGTGAGCTTAAAGGACAATTTGGTGGTGGTTGTTTTTTAAAAAAATAATATGAAAAGTATTGTAGCTGGGGAGAAATTAAATATGGTGCAGTTAATATTTTTCAGTTTTGACAGCAAGCAGTAGAAGATGATGCAGAAGCCTAAATTGCATTAAGAACCTGGAAGTTGAGGACATGAAGCATGGCATATTGACTCAAATACACTTGGAGCACTGAAGTGCGTGGGCTTATCGAAGTTATGCCTCTTGTTCAGCAGAAATAGGTTCCTATATGGTAGCATCTAGAAAAAGTAGATATTCTAATTGATATCTACTGTTTATGTCACATGGCTAGCGTTTTGTTGAGGGGTGAATATCCACAAAGGAAGGAAGAACAAGAGGAGAAACAAATCCATTTATGTACAGTATCATAACTATAACCTGTTATACAATGCTGCAATAATGTATTCATAACAGTATAATCACAGTGCATTTAATATTGCAGCACAGTCTTTTCCCCTTTAGCAAAGCATGAGTCATGAACCTCTCCCTTCCCTTAAATCAACTTGAGCATTCTGTTTATTCATTCATGAAATCTGCTTGGCTGCTTTTCTGAAATGTTGTATTGTAAAGAATTTAAACCCATGATCCAGGTGTATTTTTACCTTTGACTGTTGTGATTTAGTATTGATTTAATATTTGAACTAGCTGATGTTGCAGTGTAAATGAAAACACAGATACCAAACAGACTTCCCCATTCAAATTTTTGATAGATAGGCCCAAAGAAAGGCAAGTGTTCCATATTTAGTATACATTTGCACCATTAGTTGTTGTTTATGTATATAGCCCCATTGATGTGCATGGTGCTTTGCAGAATAATGACAAACACCCAGAGTCTCTGGCTGAGGAGCTTACTATCTGAAATTCACCACAGGGGACACAGGAAATAGAGGGAGGGGGAGATAAATGGAGGCAAAGTAAACAATAGATGAATATGCTCACATACATTTTACAGGTGCTTAGATGTGATTTTTGAGGAAGAATGAAGAATTAAGGGGTGACATCATGCAGATGTTATGGGACAGTTACAGGCATGGGACAATTCAATGATAAGGATTTGAGGTGGGGTGTCATTCATGGTTGAAAGTGGCACAGCTGGAGGCCACAGGCAAGGTTATATTGGGATATAAGGGTAAAGGGAAAAGTGGGGAATACCATGCTCTGAATATTTGTGCCAGGCCTATAGTTGGACAGGAAACCACTGTAAGGATTTGTGGAGTGACATCATATCATCCAAGTATGAATGATTTGGTTAGTTTGGAGCTTTTATTTATATATATGCACACCATACAATAATGCCCAATGAAGGCAACATTCCTGTACAGGTGGGCACTCCCAACATAAATGGAGGAACATTTATGTGCCCCATAGCCTCTTCAACAATTCTGATGGCAGAATTATTGATAAAGGTGAGAGAGCTAAGATGTATGAATGGAAAGCCAGAGAGGTGGAAGTTACAGATAATTAAAGTGTGAATCATTTTGTCAAAAGGATTATGGAAGAAGGGTCTTATTTATTGCAACATAAGACAGGGAGAAGTGCTATGTTCAGGAGTACCAATGTGAGGAAGGATAAAGTCAAGTTTTTGTGATTAACAGGTGGTGTTGGTGAGTACAGAGAGTATACAAGGAGAGAGAGAGATGGAAAGTCAAGTGACCCTTGAAGAATGTTATCTGAGCAGAGGGATGCAGATGAAGAACTTTCTTGTTTGAAAACAGTAAGACAAGTAAGATGAATTAGCTGAGGATATTCATGGAAGCCCTAGTGCATGAAGGGGATTTGCACTGGAGAGGTTAAGGAGATTAGGATAGAGTCGGCACCTGTTCATTTGGCAGTGGGGAGATCCATGGTTTGGTGATAAATAGTTTGCAAAAGTCTGACGTATTGCAGAAATATCCCAAGAGGATCAAGCATTGAGCTAAGGAATATTGATTTTGCAGGTTCAATCTAATAATGCATCTCATAGTCAAGGTTAGAAGTTTCATAGCTAACATAATTTTACATTTATAATATAATGTTACATTTCTAACTTGCTTTCAAAGGTTTGTTGTTTATTAATGCACAGACACTGCTTTTAGAAATTATATTTTGCCAGTGTGCATTCTTATAAAATAGAGTAGACATTTTCCCTGGAAACAATTACCATAAAGTATTGATTGAGCAGAATAGATTAGTAAACACAGAAGGATAGAGCTTGTTGCCATGGAAACATAGATATTTAGAGAAATGCAGTATAAGAGAATGTCTGTTGTTTCTTTTCCTCTAGTTACACAACTCAAAATAACTTCATTCCTTTCACTTGTCTGAGGATATGTGTGTGTGTTTTAAACTACAGAGAATTAGCTAATGCAATTCTTTCTTACTGTTTTCAGAAAATATGGTTATCTTCAAAATTAATATGGAAATTATTTCAAAGTAACAATTTTGGTAGCAAAAGGGAAAAAATGTGCCTATTTTTCAAATGGATTTGCCGCAGAAATAGTGCTGCTTTGTAAATAATATGAAGATTTGCTATAGGTACTGTGGTAAACTTGCCCCCAGCCGCTCGCCCCTCCCTCACCTATCTTTGCTCTCCGGCCAGACCAGGTTTCTTGAGCAGGGCTGGCAGGCGCATCTACGTTTTACAGGAACAGAACAAATTAGAACCGGTAAGGCTGCCACCACTCCCTTTGGTCTGGGGAACTCAGAGCCACAACCCAGGGAGAAGGCTGTGCCCCGTTATTACTGGTTATCCCCACTCCACAAGTTGCATCCACAGACTTGCAGACAGAAATTCTACGGTAGAGCGCAACCAAGCGTAAGACTAGGAATTAGCTTCCCCCCCCGGAAAGGCACACAAACCAAACAGTCTCTTCTTTAAAATTTATTTTAAAAGAACATAAGAAAACATGCTAAAATAGCAGGCACTTCTTTAGTAAGTTACAAGCAAGAAAATAAGAATATCGTGAAATCTAACTGACTTACATACTCACGACTAAGACACAGATAGAATAGTTAAAGTCCTTTCAATGTTCCGCATTCAGAGGCTTTCGCAATTCTCTATCACAAAGGACGAAAGGATGGCTACTTAGATGGAACATCAGCAGCCGGGCGATTTGCGGATTGCAGAGCTCGCTTTCTCAGCCATTCCCAAGATCTTTTATCCCCAATTTGCACGTAGCGTCAGAACCCCCGAAACCAATCATAACTCCTGATTATTTCCAAATTCTCCAATGACCGACTTGCCGGCTAATCAATCTAACTTCTGGCAGCTGGACCCATTAAGAACCCAGAGCCTAAATCAAAGGAGTTTCCTCCCTTTCCATGGAGCTTATGCAGATGCACATTCCCAGGCAATCAAGGGCCGATAACATCACTGAGGGAATGTACATAACTTCGAACCCAGGTGTCAAAGCTTTCATTAAATCAGGGGTTTCCTTTCCCATAGTAAACGTCTCACACCCTGGAAGCCTGTTAGTCGGAGGTTAAAGGGACAAGACTTATTTCCCATGGTCCTTGTGGCTTGTTGGTTACCCACAAGGCCTCACTCTCGTTGCTTGACCAAGGAACAGCTTCCAAACAAACACTAACTTTACTACAGGTACCATACCAGAGTCCCATGTGTGCTCCCTCATTCATTTCAATGGTGGGCCTGGGGAGTTTATGTATGTAAAATTATGTGTGCTCTGGCCTACTCCCTCCATGGAGATTACTGGGCATACTTTTGTGGGTGGGCAAAATTCAATGAACCCACCAGGCAAGGAACTAATTTAGTCACACCCAGAAGTAGGTTTGCCTTCTCTTCTGTCCTCCATCTTTGAACATGAAATCCCCATGTTATGTCACAATATATCAGTTTTATCATGTGGCATCAGAGTTGCTGTGTATACCACAGGTCCATCATACTACTTGAGCACACCTGCTGTGCCTTCAGGTGCACTGTAGGATTCTATTCCATTGCCAGATTAAGATTCATCTCCCAGTTCAGTCAGCTTTTGTTGGCTGGAATGGCGCCATCTTGTCTTTTGCCCAGGTAGAAAAATGAGGTGGTCCTGTGTGGACGTGCTTTTTCAGAAAAACAAGTCCAACACTCCTTTTAGTGGATGAAACTCTCCGTGCAGCTCTTTGGGTCCAGACGGTAATCATGCCTCTGGATCATACAGGATAGGGAAGCCAGTAAGTGATCATGAGCAGAAAATTTGCTGACAATAAAAGGTTTCAGAACCTCTCAAAACTCCACTCAAAACAGCCCACTCTTGAAATTGTCTCCCTCTCTTTCTTTCTTTCTTTCTTTCTTTCTTTCTTTTTTTCTTTCTTAAAAAGGCTGCTGGACCTTTGTTATAATCATTTAGATGTAGCATGTAGTCTGCTTCTAAGAAAAAGCTAAATGAAGGGGAAAGGGAGGGAGACCTAGTGCTCACCACATAAATATTAAAAAGCTGTTTACTTCGTAACTTTTCCAGCATTACATATTAGGAGTAGTCCATGTTTCTGTCAAACTGTCTCTATCTTGAAATGAGAGATGTGCAAAACTACTCTGAGAAACGTTGTTAACCTGGCTCAAATTCTTTTTATTTTCCTCAGCGGTTATAAAGAAATTGTGCCTCGGTCCTTCTCTTCACAACATGCACTCATCCTTCACTCACATTCACTTCAGTTTGTTTTAGGTGACATTTGGAGGCAAGTCTAAAGTTGGTGAACATCCCATGTCCTCCCATGAATCTAGCCAGAACTGGAAAGAAAAAAAAAAGATTTTAATAGCATGAGAGGAAAGGGTAAAACTTTCTTAAGGAAAATTGACTGTTCCATAGATCTAGTTTATTTCCCTGCTCCATTGAATGCTACTCAACTTCCTTCTAAAATTGTCTCTAAATGTATTTTAAAACCTGTGGTGTTATGTACCGTATTTTTCGCCCTATAGGACACACTTTTTCCCCTCCAAAAATGAAGGGGAAATGTGTGTGCGTCCTATGGGGCGAATGCAGGCTTTCGCTGAAGCCTGGAGAGCGAGGGGGGTCGGTGCGCACCGACCCCTCTCGCTCTCCAGGCTTCAGGAAGCTATCCGCTAGCCATGGGAGACCCAGCTCTCCCAGGGCTAGCGGAGAGCTTGCCTGCACCCAGAAGCTTGGGGCGCGCTGAGCTCCGTACGCCCCAAACTTCGGGATTAGCACAGCGCTCTGCTAGCCATGGGAGAGTCGCGTGGCTCTCCCACGGCTAGCGGAGACCTTGCCGGCAGCCAGAAGCTTGGGGCACGCTGAGCTCCGCACGCCCCAAGCTTCGGGATTAGCGCAGCGCTCCGCTAGCCGTGGGAGAGCCGTGCGAAGTTGCGTGGCTCTCCCACGGCTAGCGGAGACCTTGCCGGCACCCAGAAGCTTGGGGCGCGCTGAGCTCCGCACACCCCAAGCTTCGGGATTAGCGCAGCGCTCCGCTAGCCGTGGGAGAGCCGCACGGCTTTCCCAAGGCTAGCGGAGACCTTGCCGGCACCCAGAAGCTTGGAGCGCGCTGAGCTCTGCACGCCCCAAGCTTCAGGATTAGTGCAGCGCTCCGCTAGCCGTGGGAGTGCTGCGCGGCTTTCCTAAGGCTAGCGGAGACCTTGCTGGCACCCAGAAGCTTGGGACGCGCTGAGCTCCGCACGCCCCAAGCTTCGGGATTAGCGCAGAGCACCTGGGGGGGGAAATATTTTTTTTCCCTTTATTTCCCCCCCAAAAAACTAGGTGCGTCCTATGGGCCGGTGCGTCCTATGGGGCGAAAAATACGGTAATTCCAATTTTCTCAATGTTTATTTCTTTTGTCATTTGAAATAATGTTTATATGTTATACAAAGATGAAAACATATCAGAGCATGACTGACAAGATAAATAATCTATTATTTAATTGCAAGTTGCTGAATTAATCTTGAAATAAATTCTCTTGAGGTAGCCATTTGTGGGCTATTTGCAGGCCCGAGCACAGCAGATCAGTGACCCCGGTGGGGTGATGTGTAATAGCAGAAATTATGACAAAACAATTAGCAGGAATAAAAATTGACCACAACTTTATTGAATACAGGTGTAGTAGATTTTGGTCTAGAAACTGGATATGTCCTAAACCAACCAACCCATCTGCTGATTGATTACTCCTTCAGGGTCAATTCTGGGTTTAGGGATCTGCCCATGAAAAAGATCAAAATGCGGTGATCCTGCCAGGATGCCATTAGCTTTTCTATGGCCCAATGGCTCCTGTCTGGACCGTCGGACAGAGTCTTCCCTCTTGACCCCTTTACTGCCCTGAATTTTGATCCTGATAAGGGGGGTATGGGTGAGTCCACTCCAGAACATAGGCTATGGATCCAACTCAGTTCATTTTTCTGCTGGGTAGTCTGGTGGCCGACTGCACTGCCTGCTCAAACACAGCTAGCATTTAAACTGGCTTTGTCCCTGCCCACCCCACCCCCTGCCATGATTGGCCATTTTGAGCAGAGCATCCTGTGAGCCCCCTATGGCCAGCTGGGGCCACTGGTGGCTACGTGGATGATGGGCCCTCTTACTCCGCCCTCTCCCTGAGGCTGTGCAGAGCCGCAACTGCTGCTCTCCCCACAAAGGTAAGCTGAATTTATATTTCACAAGGTTGTATTGTGAGGGCTGTTTCGCTTTTAGGTAACTGTGATCTTGTGTTGCTGGATTTCAAGGATACAGCATTTTCCCATACCCCTCTGCAGAGACAGTGTTATGAGTCTGTGGGCACTGATCCAAAATTTATGGACTGTAAAGGTAAAGGTACCCCTGCCCGTACGGGCCAGTCTTGACAGACTCTGGGGTTGTGCGCCCATCTCACTTAAGAGGCCAGGGGCCAGCGCTGTCCGGAGACACTTCCAGGTCACGTGGCCAGCGTGACATCGCTGCTCTGGCGAGCCAGAGCCGCACACGGAAACGCCGTTTACCTTCCCGCTGGTAAGCGGTCCCTATTTATCTACTTGCACCCGGAGGTGCTTTCGAACTGCTAGGTTGGCAGGCGCTGGGACCGAGCAGCGGGAGCGCACCCCGCCGCAGGGATTCGAACCGCCGACCTTTCGATCGGCAAGCCCTAGGCGCTGAGGCTTTAACCCACAGCGCCACCTGCGTCCCTCTTATGGACTGTAAGTGTTCGTATTTAATCAAGGCTCAGGGTGTTAAAACTCTGGGTGCAAGGTTCGTGTGTATTACGTTGTGTGTATTAAGTTCTTTGAAGAGGAAATGTATATTTAACCCCACAGGACTTGCAAATGTTATTTCTTAATTTTCATTTGTGTTAATTTCTCCTGTCTTAACACACAAGCATAAGTCAGTTATTCATTATCTGAGCCACAAAATATCTCTGTAAGCTTGTAATTATTCTGTAATTAGTATTCTTAGTTTATTTTACTGCATTTGACCCTCATGGGTACTTAAGCATATGTCTGAAAAAGTTTTCTATAGAAGCATAAGAATAATAAAATTGAGAAACAATATCAAGGTTCCCTGGAGCATAGAGTAGGGAGCCAAAATTCAAACAGTTCATCCCAATATGGGATTTATATTATTAACTCATAAAACAGTATGACACCCTTGCTATTGTTTTGTGATGTTACATAAAAATGTGTCTTAAAATGCTGTTTCACATAAGGCCTTGGAATATAAAGAGCGAGGAAGAGGAATGCAGAAAGTGGGAGAAAGCAGCCGTACTGTGGAATAAAATTTAAGATAGAAAAGGGCTTGAAGCTGAGACCTGAAAGTGAACGTATCTACTTTTGAATACCTACACCATTTTTGTGGTTGGGGTTTGGGCTGGTAATTATTTTTCTTTCTTCCTGGTTAATGTCTATCTTTTCTCCCAGGTCTCAATACTATGATGATTCTTTGTGGCTAGATCTCTGTCCACCCCTTGAATGGTTAGGAAATAGTTATGCAAATGTCGTTATTATGCTGGTTGGAGATTTAACGCTTGAACAGAGATGAGGACCAGTTAATTGCTTCTATTTTGGGCCTTCACATGAATGACTACATTTTCCTCTTTAAAACATCCTAAGGATGTTTCAGCAAGAAAACAGCTGAAAACAGCTTTTACATAACTTCATTAAATTGTAAAAGGTAGGGGCCACCTGGATTAGAAAATAGGATTTTACCTGATTTTCAACTCATTGTTCCAGTGTAGGTGCTGATAGTTACATGCATTCATAGATGAAGATGTTGAAGGCCTTTCATACAAATCATGGCCAAGTTTAATACTTATATGGTGAACACTAAGCTTCCAAATGATATTCAACCTATTCACTACTTAATTATAATTATTATATTTATAATTGGGAATTGATAATACTGTAATAATTATTATGATTGCATTACAGTCAGAACCTTTTGTAAGCAAAATAATTTTTAAAAAATAATATAATATCCCCTCATACTGTATTGTTTGATTAGTTAATTGACAGAGTTTAATCAACTCTTGTGGTGATGACTACGTTACCTACAATTAAACCTAAAATGGCATCCTGTTTTGAACACAAATGTTATGAAGCCAGAAATTGTCGATCAAGTTGTTAGAAAAATCAAGATGGAAGATTCCCATTTGGCTATTAAATCTGGAGACAGTTGGTGGATGGATGGCGGCTAACAGATTGAGGTTAAATCCTCTCAAGACAGAAGTACAGTTCTCTGGGGACAGGGGGCGTGTGGGTGTGGGGGACTCCCTGCTCCTGAATGGGGTAACCATGCCCCTGAAAGACCAGCTGCACAGCATGGGAGTCATTTTGTACTCACAGCTGTCCATGGAGGCACAGGTCAATTCTGTGTCCAGGGCAGCTGTTTACCAGCTCCATCTGGTATGCAGGCTGAGACCCTACCTGCCTGCAGACTGTCTCACCAGAGTGGTGCATGCTCTGGCTATCTCCTGCTTGGAGTACTATGATGCACTCTACGTGGGGCTACCTTTGAAGGTGACTCGGAAACTACAATTAATCCAGAATGTGGCAGCTAAACTGGTGACTGGGAGTGGCCACCAGGACCATACAACACAGGTCCTAAAGGATCTTCACTGGCTCCCAGTACATTTTTGACCTTTAAAGCCCTAAACGACCTTGGCCCAGAATACCTGAAGGAGTACCACCACCCCCATCGCTCAGCCCAGACACTGATATTCTGCTCCGAGGGTCTTCTGCTGGTTCCCTCACTGCGAGAGGTGAAGTAACAGGGAACAAGGCAGAGGGCCTTCTCGGTAGTAGCGCTCTTCCTGTGGAATGCCCTCCCTTCAGATGTCAAGGAAATAAACAACTATCTGACTTTTAGAGGACATATGAAGGCAGCCCTGTTTAGGGGAAGTTTTTAAGGATTGATATATTTATTATGTTTTTAGATACATTGTAAGCTGCCCAGAGTGGTGGGAAACCCAGCCAGATGGGTGGGGTATAAATGAGAAAAATATTCTTATTCTTAAAAGAAAAGGGATTCTAGAACACAAATAAAGGCAAAAAAGCAATATACACAAATACCATTTTGGTCCTGTTCAAACATTTCTGTTCAATACATCCCTTTCTTGTAGATGTTGGCAACAATTGCTAGGATTGGAGCTGTTTGTTTCATGTTAATATCTCGAATATGGCTTAGAAACAACATTTGTTTGCTTGTTTTGCTGCTATATTAAAGTTGCCCAAGATTTAGAAATTCGCTGGACCAGTATTGATTATTTGTAAGTTTGATAGCTGTTTTAGATGCAGATAAATTAATTTCTCATCTTTCCAGCTATGAGGTATCAAACGAAAACAAGATTCCCAATGAGATCTTCAAAAAAAATAACACTGGCCTTGTGGGTTGCTGTCATTTGTAAGCTCTTTGATTTCATGGATTAATTTCATTACTTCATTTGGGCTGGAATGTGAGCTTGGTAGTATCTTATTTATTAAAAAAAAGAGAGTGAGATAGATTGCTTCCCACCAATCACTTCCCTTTACATTTAGTTGACATGTTTTACAAATTACATACTATTATTCCCTTCTTAAAGAAAGTAATGGGCTGCTGTGGGCAGGTTTTAGCACTGGATACTGAACCACTGACAATAAGTTTTGTCTTCTTCCTTGTTGTTTTCAAATATGTGACTGCTTATAAGGAATCTCTGTTTGCTGTCATGCTGTCACCATCAACCTAGATGCCTCTTTAGCTCAGTGCAACTTCTTTTCAGTGATGTCAACCATTGAGAAAGGTCTGCTTTGAAATAATTACTGAACACCAGTTTGATTGCCATCTGTTGTTTTTACTAAAAAGTCTATTACAGATTTAGATCTTCCCCCAAATAACCTTTTAACAAAGAACTTCAGCACAAAACAGGGTTGTATCCTGGTCCCATTTTTATTCAATTATTTGAAAACCCAGAGCTATGATAGGGCAAGAGCTTATTTAGAAACAGAGGGGCAATAACATTTTTCAACACAGAGATATTTGTTCACACAGGTATAGGTTTGCACACAGGAAATGTTTGACAAAATAATTTTCAATCAATTATTTTTTCCTTTCGCTAATTTTAAGCTTTTCCATTATTTGTAAAAATAAATATAGATTGATAGTAGAAATGGAGAATAATTTTGATTAAGATTTCGATTGCAGAAACTAACTTTTGAGAGGAGGGAAGATATATTGTCCCTTTGGGAAATATAAAACAGTTGGAAAGAACAGAGGCGCTTCGTAATTAATTTATGTTCTTATTGTTACAGTCTTGGGCCTTTGCAGAGGTAATGGAAAATCTAATCTTCCGTGTTCAGTCAAATAAATGGGAAAATAAGGAAGAGGATAAAAGCGAAATGAGAGGTGGGAAGGAAGAGATGGGGTACTTTTTGTGTGTCAGCTGGGCAGAAAGAACAGTTGCTCTTTTGGTAAACTTGCAATCAAAGCACTCAAAAGAAAGGCATGGATTATGGTGAGGTGTAAGGAGAACAAAGAAAAGGGCTTTGTGGGAGGTGGCAAATGGATGGGGCCCCTCCCTCAGTTTGTAGATCGTGAGAACGACAAAAGCCAGAGTTGAGAGCAGAGAGTTTAGCGGTGATATGACTGAGAAGCAGAGCAGCAGAGAGAGAGAGAGTGCGATGCTGCATCTCTGCTTGAATCCAAGGCTGCAGCTGTGAGAAAAACAAGATCCTTCGGGTGAGTTAGTTCTGTGAACACCTCCATAGAACACTCAGGTTTTATATATGTGTAAAGAAGCCATATATCTTAAAGACACCACAGTCTCTGCTGTGCCTCATTCCCAAAAGAAAACATGAACCCTGGGTAAGGACCTGGAAAGTCTGGAATCTCGCATCACTTGAAGATTAGAGTGGCGTGCAACAATGCCATGTGGAAAGAAGGATTTTCAAACCTGTAAAACCGACCACTTAGATTCAACATGCTGCCTTAGTTGCTATGTATTAATAAAGATAAAACCGGAGTGGATATGCCCATAAACCAACTTTTGGTCTTGAGAATCCTACAAGTGGATCGGCTTCTGTAGCGACATGTTTCAGGATGGAGGAGGAGAAAATGAAAAAAATGTTCCATGACACCTCTCTGGAGCCTTCTTCCACTGTTTTGTATAGCATTTGAGGGCAGTGGTGCATGACTGGATGTTAGACCCAAACCTGAACATTGTTTAGCTATATAACACTGGGAAAGGGTGTCTAGAGAGTGGAACCTTCTTGTAGAGTTCAGGGAGGACCTCACAATTCAAGCTCCCTCAAGCCTAATTTATCCTTCCAGGATATTTTTATATGAAATGCATTGACTTATTTATTTTCTGTTTACATACACAGTATACATTGTATATCTGTGGCAATACAGTAAGGTTAAAAGAAACAATAAAGATAAAATCGGTTAAAATGAACCATAAAATTGGACAACTTTCTTAAAATGCCTCCTGAAATAAAGAGGTTTTTACTAGTCATTGGAAGTTTGACATGGGGTGGCGATGGAGGCACAGTAGTAAGTGTGTGGCTTCCCAAAGACCTCAGTGGCTAGGAAGCAGTTAAAGGAATCAGGTGGTAGTTAAGGTAAAGGTAAAGGTAAAGGTACCCCTGCCCGTACGGGCCAGTCTTGACAGACTCTGGGGTTGTGCGCCCATCTCACTTAAGAGGCCAGGGGCCAGCGCTGTCCGGAGACACTTCCGGGTCACGTGGCCAGCGTGACATCGCTGCTCTGGCGAGCCAGAGCCGCACACGGAAACGCCGTTTACCTTCCCGCTGGTAAGCGGTCCCTATTTATCTACTTGCACCCGGAGGTGCTTTCGAACTGCTAGGTTGGCAGGCGCTGGGACCGAGCAGCGGGAGCGCACCCCGCCGCAGGGATTCGAACCGCCGACCTTTCGATCGGCAAGCCCTAGGCGCTGAGGCTTTAACCCACAGCGCCACCTGCGTCCCACAGTAGTTAAGGTACCCTGAGCCAAAGTTGTTAAGGCATGTGAATTACCATGTGAAAGGGGGGGGGTGTTGGGATGACATCCTAGTGCTGAATGTTAGAATAAAATATCTGAGGGATAAGAGAAGGAATAAGAAGTTAGTAAAGACTCACTGAACACAGTATTTTCACACAGGAAATGGAGGCAGAACAACAATTTTAAAACTACTTAACTGATCTGGATTACTTTAGCAGCAGATTTTGTTTGCACACTTTTCATGTTGGACAGTAGTTGTACATCAGCATGTGAAAGCCGAACATATTGCAACATTACAGTAAACCTCACCAAATGCTTTTTAAAGGGGACGTTTGATCGTGGTGAAATGAATGGCAACAGAACGTCCTGGTTTTCTAATTAATTTCACGCAGAAAAGATGTAGTCATTTTTTTTTAATCAAGTATGAGACAATACTGAGAGACATTGATGAAATAAGGAAAGAAGGTCAAAAAATACCTTTCTTCAGATAGATTAGCTAATAGTCGGGAGCATGTTTTAGTCCTGGGGTTAGAAAGCAATATAAATCCTACAGATAGTTTGTCATGTAGCTGTAATTACCTCAGCCCCCATGTCTGCTTCCTAGTTTATTTAGTTGTCTTCTCAGCATAAAAGATGTCGGTACCAGAAGAAAGAGCAGAAGAGCAGTCAGAGAATTGCAATTCACCATAAAAGGAAACCTCTGTATATAACTGTATGTAACCTATAACTGAGTGCCCTCTAAAATAGTCCCTCTCCACTTAGGACACTTGAAGTTCAGTCGTCTCTGTGCCACGAGTGATTTAAATGTCATTTCACCTATTCTGACACATGGCTCCAGTGGCTTACTTTCAAAGAGTATAGGATCATCTTTGTGACCTGCTCAGTCCCGAAAGTGAAAGCGCAAATGGAAGAATTTCATGAGAACTAACTTGCTTCTGTAGCTAATGACTATGCTGGTCTTTTTGCATGGCGAGGCCCCCGAGCACCACCCCATTTCTTAGATAAAGAAACACACGGACACCAATATTTTGGGTTAATGGGATAAATAAGGCCACAACTTTATTGGTTACAGATGTAAGTGGTATTGGCTGAGGCATTGCAACTGAACCGACTATATCTGACTCCTGCCCGCCATGCAGGTAGTCCCATAAGGGTCAACCACCAGTATGGGGAGCTCTGTTGATGTACATCAACTGTGAGCTCCCCCAGGGTCCCCGATGGGGTCGTGGCATGGCCCTATCCCATACCTGGGCTTTGGACAAGATCCACATCCCTGGATCCCTTTAACGGAATACCCTTAAAGAGGAGGGGCAGGTGAAGTTCAAAACCTCCCCTCCCATAAACTAGGTTTACCAATGCCTAACCACAAAACTTTACAAAGTTGTGACGATTGCTACAAGGCAGGAGAAAACCACATGGCTGGTGCCAATTTGCCAAGTAGGAAAATTCCTACCTGGCCCCCTCAACAGGTGACCAACCGTAGTCCATAGCAAGGCCAAGATGACAAACGCATGAAAATAGGGCAGGAGATCTGATGCAGGAGGAGAAAAAGGAGAATGGGCACCGGCCATGCGGAGGTTTAAATCCAGTAAGCCATGCCCCACAGTCGACCTGATTTGTTGGCTGTGGGGGCGTGATGTGGCAGGGACTCCCACTGACGTGAGCGGCATCACCATGCCCCCCCCCCGCTGTGCATGGGGAGTGCTCATGGCCAGCCCACAACTCTGCCCTCCTGGGAAGGTGAGCGGTTTTGTGACATATTAAATAACCTCCAGATACTCTTAACTATGTCAAGTTTAAGAAAGCCCATAGCACTAACCAACAAAAAAAATGCATTATTCTAACAGAAATGATAAAAAAATATAAATAATAATGTTTTACATTTTCATATATACTGGTACATAGGCGACAAGGCAACTAAAAATTAACTTTTTAAATCTGTTATTCAATTCTACAATTTTCTTATTCTATGTAAAACTTGAGATTAGACATTTATCTGTATTTAGATGCTTCTCATAATCTGAGACCCAAAACCCATACTTTGTGCATAAATCTGGCACTGAGAACATCAGGTTTTTTTCATGCATTCCTGACCTTTTGTTCTCCCTCCTTCTGCTTCCTTCTTTGTGCCTAGGGCTACGCAACCTGTCCCCCTGCTCACCAATTCATGCAGCTGTTCCTTCCTAGCTACTTGCTAGACTTGATATTGTTCCCATTCACAAATTAGTGACCATAATTGCTGTCCCTGAAGATGGCTTGCATATGATTGGGTCAGCTTTGTCTTATAATAAATAGAGTGCCTTTTCTTTTCCTTACAGCGCTTTGTAAAAATCACCCTTAAATCGTAACTATGGTTTCTACATCTATAGAGTTTTCTGTTCAGTTTGGTAAGTCTTTTAAGAACAGAGAGTGTCCACTGTTTCAAGGCAAGGTCAAGCCCCACTTTCCTATAGTCAGCCATGGATATCAAGTGTGACGGTGGGGTTGGGAGAGGAAAAGCATGTAGACAGTTCCAGGTTCAGTCGCTGTCATCTCCTGTTAGGGCTGAAATCCTGGAAAGCCACTGCCATTCAATGTAGGCCACACTGATCTAAATGGACCAGTACCTGGGACTCAGCATAAGGCACCTTCTTATTTTCCTATGACTTATCATCCAGGCAAACAACCATTATAATTTAGTTTTTCCCTTCACAGGAAATGTTGAATATGTCTGTCCTTTGCAACTGCAAGCCTCTACAGAGAGCAATTCTCAGGTGCCTGGAGTTCTGACTTGATTTGTGCTATGCTCCCCATGGTCAGGATTCTGACTTAGGATGTGTGCTATTTGTTTATGCTAATTTAATTCCACTATTTCTGTACGCAGAACCATCAAGTTTTAGGTTTATGCTTGCTGCTGCCATTAATCGCACATCCCCCCTCTGCATTTACTATCCGTGTATAAGACAACACCCAATTTTTGCCTTTTTTTTAGCAACAAGCATTGTCTTATACACGGAAAAATATGGTATATATCACATTTATGTAGAATTTCACAAAGTGGAGGTGAGAGATACCTGAAGCATGGATAATTTAGCACAATCAGCAGAACATATACTGCATAGGAGAGGCTATCACATACCATAGGATGTTGATTATCAGTAAGAGGCTAACTAGCTTGCAATACACTGTGTGCTGGTCCACCAACAGCAGGAAGAGACAGTTAAGGGTATTTAACTCAACTTGGAACAGCTCTTAGCAGGTGGCTGCTTTAATTCTTTAAGTCAGGTAGCTGTATGGAGGTTATGACCTTCTATTAACAATTCAGAAAATGTTTTCTACTTCACATTTTGTGGCTTTTCTGACAGTCTTGGAACTCTCAGCAGCTATTTGCCTCTCCAAACACACTCTGGAATTCAGCTCTTTTAAACTCAGTTGAGACTTACCTTTTAATCTCCATGTTTGTTGAAATAACTGGAACTGGATTGATTATTTACTTCTCTTCCATTGTGTGGCATTGAGCAAGTCATGCTGAGCCATTATTCTAGAAAAATAGGCCTCCATTGCTTATGAGTAGGTTTCTCCTAAAGAGCTGACTCATTACATTACTAGCACAAACCGTGAATAGATGTGAGAATCATTCATGATTCTGGTTTCCCATCAGCAATAAAATCTGAGATGATTTGACTTACAGTTGGATCAGTACACCGAAAAGCACTCTGGAGGATATGGGTCCTTCCCAAACTGTCATGCTTAGGGTACGCTTAGTCTCCCAAACCCATGTATTGAAATGAAGTGACTCTTCTCCCACTTCCAATATTTGCAGTGTACTTGGTGAAGACTGGTCCATTAGGGCAAACACAGCAGTGTCCCACCAACCTCAGTCTACCCTCAGCCTGCCCACACCTGCCTGTCTTCTTATGTCCAATCCAGAAGGTGAAGACACTGCATCTTGGCTTCCTCATCTTAACTCTGTGTTGCCATTGTACAAGTCAGCGGGGGGGGGGGGGAGGATAGAACTAGTGGACTCCACCTGCCATTGGCTTTGCCTACTCTTGTGTTCCCTATCTTCTGCCATACCTGTCCCATCAGCAACAGCTACTGGCACAAGCCAAATAGTTGCCTAAGCCTGCTATAAATATTAGAACGCAATCCAAAGTAATCTAATCTTGATGACGGCATTCATTTTAATGGATTTATGATTGTTCTGTTGGTTTCTTACGGGATACCGTAAGTCTGCAGCATTTACACTTGTAGTTGAGCAAACTCAAAAAAATGAGCAAGTATTTCACATCCCATTTTCCTAAGTTTTCAAGAATCCTATTTAGTTCAGTTTCACCGTAGTTGCCAAAAGTATACTTTCCAACTTTAATGGGTGGCATTATCTGAATGGGGCAAAATATATGCAGGTGGTTTTATCTGAGAAACGTTTTTAATACAAATCTGGAAGTCACTTCTGTGGAGTCTATTTCTGTCTCTTAGGTCCATAACTCTTGAAGGCAATAGGGTGCAATTCAAATGTTTTGAAAATGGAGTCCCACAGAACTTCTCATATCTCTGCCTGCCAAAAACTTCATACCTCAGCGGTGTGTCTTTTATCTGTTTAAAGAACTCTTTAGGAAACTTTTTATTTATCCATTATGATCCAAGGATAGAAGCCATTCTAATCCAAAGCGATAGCTGATTCTGTCTTTTATAGCAAAATCAACAGGGTTCCATATTGTCAGATGTATCGATTTGTGTCCTAAGTTGACAGTGAAGGGGAAATGGTATAAGCAGTGGCCCTGTGTAATGCAAACAGCTGCAGTAGACCCATAACATTTCGATGTAGCTCCAACTATATACAAAAATGTATTTATCACTGCACCACGGTTTTCAAACTTGTTTCTCTTCATCCCAATGAGTAAACATGCCTGCCAACTGACAAAATGAGCTCTAGTCCACAAAAGGTTATGGCGAAATGAATGTGTTAGGCTTCAATGCGCCATGGGAATTTTTGTTGTTTAAGCCTTTCTTTGTTACCTGGTGAATACTGCACACATTTGTACTTCTTATATTGGCATATTATTTGCTCCATGGGTTGCAATGACCCAATTGCAGCCACTTGTCTCTTTTTAGAAAATATGTGATTAATTTTAAGTCACACTGGTAGTAAGTGAAAGAGAGGCTTGCTGTGCAATATTGCATTTAATGTTACATTACTATTTATCATGGTTTTAATAACAGTAATGCTTAAACTAAAATATAGCCTTTGCATTGCTGCTTTAGTTTTCACATGTCAGGCTCTGAGCCTTCAAAAAAAAAAAAAAAAAAAGCTGCATAAAATAATTCTCTGGTTCACTGGTTTGCATGGTTTCTATTTTCTATGTAATACAACAAAGCCAAAACACCAAGTAAAAGGTAAAGGTAAAGGGCAATTTTACTTAGTTCAGCAAATTAAAGTGCAATGTGCATATCAAAGCCTGGAGATACTTATAGACATACAGTCAACTAGTGGCACAGCTCTGCCAATAATGTATATAATAATAGTGTCATAGCACAGTTGAAACAAGCAAATTGCTCTACAGTTAGTTATCTACTGGAAGCGCAAAGTCATGTACGTGGGAACGGTGGCAAGAAAGGGTTCTTCACGTGGCCATATGTAGAGGCAGGGGTCACATGTAAGTAGTAGTTGCAGACGAGCACCTCCTCACCATCCCACGGCAAAAGTAGTACAATTGATCAGAAGACCTGTACTCCGGATGTTAAGCAGGTTTCTCAACAGCTTCATCAGTCCATAATACTATACACTCAGCACAATACACCAAGAATATAAGATCACCACAGGCACAGCAAGTGTAGGTCTTTTATGCTGAAGTAATGATCCCTGACTTAAGTGGCAAGAGCCAATCCCCAATAGGACAAATAGCACATGGCCTGAGTGTCAATACTGAGAAGGAATTTAGCAGCTATCTGCTGGCTTCCCTGGCCAGTTACAGATTGGTATTTATTGCAGTCCTTTCCCCTTTCTTGGCAAGCTCTGTTGCCTTCCCTAAAATTCCTGCTGAATTGTTTTCCTGAGGATAGAGGAGAGGACAACAAAATAATTGCAAGGGACAACACAAAGCTATAGGGTTTAACTACAGAGCTGCTATTCTTCTGGTGGGACAATTTGGATACTTCGAGAGGGCAAATATATTTGAAATCCTGTGGCATTGGGACAACAGGAGTCTGGGTGATTAGGAATTGGGAAATAGTGAGAAAAGAAGAAGATGAATGTTACATCTCTTCTGCGCCTTACAAAGTGGCTGTGTCACATTCAGTTTGACCTAAGGACTTAAAAGGCTTTTTGTGGTGTCTTCCTGTAGTAGATTAATACAGCTACTCTCTTGTTAGTTATATTATTTGCTTAACATTGTTGTTCTGTTCTTAAACCAAAAAGACTCCCAGGGCAGCTTACAAAATCAATACTAGGCCACCTCTTAAAGTTAACATTCTTATCACAACAACCTGGGATGGGAATATTTCAAGCAGCTTTATGCAGTGGCTGCTTTTAGGTGACAGTTGAGGGATGACTAAAGACAACTGGTCTCTCGGAAGAGGCAATGAAATTCTATAGTTCAGCGTAGAGTTAGTAACACAATGCAAAATAATATTTGGAATATGCCTTTCCTGACTATGACCTGCAAATGGGAATAAATGAAGGGGTGGATACAGGAAATTGTCATCTAGACTCTAGAGCAGTGTTTCCCAACCTTGGGTCTCCAGCTGTATTTGAACTACAATTCCCATCATCCCTAACCACTGCCCTTGCTAGCTAGGGATGATGGGAGCTGTAGTCCAAAATCAGCTGGAGACCCAAGGTTGGGAAAGACTGATCTAGAGGTTGCTTCCCATGTGACTGAGCCGATGTTCATAACAAATGCAAATCGTGCTGGGGTATTTATCGTTGCTTTTACATTGTAGTTGGTATTGGAGTGTGTGTTTTCATCTAAAAAGACATTTAAAAATAAAATAAAAATATGATGCAATTCTGATTTTGTCTGAGAGATCGACTTAGTCAGTGCTAACATCCCCATTTCAGCCTTTTCTTGGGGTGCAGTATCTGGACTTACCAGGCTGCTGAAGCAATTGTAAATTGTGGATGAACTCCAGGTTGTGGAAAAAAGGGAAGTAGAACAATAAAAAAGAAAGTGGATAGCTAGGAAATAGGTTTTAACCATTTTATTTTCATTCAAAAATCAAATTGCTTGTTGTTTACTGAAGGTCGTAGCGCTGCCAGGAAATATTTCAAGCCCCTCTCTTGCATTTCTCTTTGGCTATGACTGAGGCTGAACAGCAGCAGTGCAAAGGTGATTTCAAGATAGGCTTGTTCGCTTCTTGATCCTGTGCCATCTCGCTTGATGCACGCACAAATGTAGCCAGAGGCTGCATACCAGCTTTGTTCTCCTGTTACTTTATTTAGCAAGATTACAAGAGGTGGAAAGTGTGTGAGTCATTGTTTTTCTTTTTTCTCCTTGAAAACCCACTGTCTCTCTAAAATTGTTTGAAGCATTTTTTTTACACTTGCCATAGAAAAGTGGCATATTTAACTAAAAAAACAACAAATAGCCTTGTGGCACCTTAAAGATTTACACATGTATTATGGATGTAGTCCACTTCATCAGATATATGAAGTGTTATCCTGAATTTTAGGTGTGTACACACACTTTTCTTTGTGGGCTGTGTGTGCAAAATGAGTTTGTAAATAATAGAAATGCAGAAAAGGACAGACTGTGATAATAATTTTATTAACAGTAAACATCCTGGCATTGCTGAGCCAATTGACATGTGATTCAGTCCACAAGTGACAGCACTGTATTCTCTGGATGGTTTCATCAGCATCGTTTTGCAGACACCCTTTGAAGTTCTTTGTTCCAGTGTAGCCACCTTAAGGTCAGTTGCAGAGTGTGTTGGGAGGCTGAAATGTTTCCCTACTGTGTTTTTGATACTGCCATTTCTGATGGAAGATTTGTGTCCCTTCTTTTGTATATACAGAATGGCCTGCTTGCACTGTGTAGAATGCACAAGGGCATTGCTGGCAGATGATGGCTTGTCACATTAGGGGGTGAGCAGGTGAATGGACCCCTAATGTTGTGGATGGCCTTATTAAGTCCTATAATTGCACTTACAAAGTAAGCTTGGGGACAGAATTGGCACCTGTGTCTGCCACAGGTCCCCGTGCTTATATCTCTTTTATATGGCCTCTTGTTGCTGGTGAGTAGTTAACGAAAGAGCCTCTTCAGAACCTTACCAGCATTGTACCACTGAATGTTCAAGTTAAGTGCACTGTTTCCCCCCCCCCTGTTTTTTTCAAATGTGGCATTAACTATAGTCAAGAAAAACAGGAATGACAGCAGGAAAATCAGGTCTGAATATTAAATCTTCCCCATGTTAGCATACGGCTCTATCCTGATATGCAGCAAGGTGGGGGCGGGACACATCATAGAAGTTTGCTTACACTGTCAAGAAGTCATGAATATTCTATTCATTTCCAGTGACGCAGTCAAGATGGCATGAGATGCTGCCAGATTTTTCCATGAATTATTTTAAACTAAGAAGCACTGTTTCTCAGCCACTAGTTTTGTGTTTGAATTTCCCCAGTGCATTTATCATAACTTGATTTTCTAGCTCTGATAGCAGAAGGTGAATGTTTTTCTTATGGCGCATATTCTAAAGCTGCACTGACTTTCTTTTGGTCGTTTTATTTACTCCCAGAAACTAATTCAAACTGGAAAATTATGAAATAATAAGTTTAGTGGTTATTTCCTCAGCAATACCCTTATTGTTTTATGTTTTCAGCAATTTTAATTCTGTTCTGCCCCTAGATTCTGTAAGTCATGGGTGCATAACAAATGTTCATTAGCTATAGGCAGTGTGACTTCCAAGAGAGCATCTGTATTGTTACGGAAAATTCCGGGTGCACCACCCGGCTCGTCGGACGATGTCCTAGCGGAAGAAATGAGCTCAGCCGGAGACAGGAGCAATAAACGGAGATCCAAAGTTTATTGCGCAACAGGTTCAAAATGGAATTGAACCCCGAGAATGGGGTGACATAAACTTTTAAAAGTTCCCTCCAAGTCCCAGAATACAGTGCAACAAACGTCATGAATACATTATGGGAAGGTTGGGTTTCACGGATTACATCATGAATATATTACAGAAAGGTGGGGTTACATGGATTAGCATTTTAGGGAGGGAGGGGGGAATATGCAGAGTAAGAGATATGCATAGATAAACATGGATAAACGTTTCCTGAGTACAGGTGATGGCAAGACAGTGGCGCAGATATGCATCGTCTGCCACCTGGCATTGCCTGGGGAAAGGGTTTGGCAGAACGATCCGACCGGATTAGGGTCTTCCTGAGTACGTGACCTGTCGCTCAGGGGATTATGGAAGTGGGGCAGCAACATGGAGTCCGAAGGGAACTGAGTAGAATGACGTCAAGATGGAGAAAATCGGAGCTTTGGTTGATTTTATATGATTTTTCCAAAGTTTCGGCCCTTTGCCGGTCAAGTGTGTATTGTATATCAGAAGCGGAAACAAATGGATACATTGTAGCAAGACTTTGACAGTTTTACAAGGTCGCTGGTTTCAGTTCCATTGTTTCCGCAGCGGGGAGCCGTCAACAACTTGTTAGGAGGTTAAATGAGGCGTGCAAGAGCTCCCTGAGCTAGCTCCTGCAGGGGAATGCACGCTCTTGATTGGCTGAGGCACAGCCATTATAGTCAATGGGGAAAACAGTACGATACGGTCTACTCATGTTAGAAATAGGGCGAAAGTTAGGCTTAAGAAGGAAGGGCTTATTTCGCCCGTATATAGAAGGAAAGGGTATTATTTATAAAGTCAAGGGGTATAGTGTGGTGCTTGTGCAACAGTGTGGGGGTTCAGGAGTCACGGCAGAGCTGGGCGCCGTCGAGGTCATCGCCTCGGGCCCCTTACTCAGGAGGAGGAGGAGTGAGGAAAGGTACCCCCCCCTCTCCTTCCGTATCAGTATCAATAAATATCACTTTGGGAATGGCTATACCAAACTAATAGTTGGGACCTTAATCTTTTTGGAAGCTGCAACTCTCTGGAGTCCTTGTTTGTAAGCAAAATGGCCCATAACAGCAGCAGCACAGCATGTGTCAGAATGTCTGTTCGTTCTTAGACTAAATAGCCCCAGGGCTGCAGCTTTAGATACCAATCCTCAAAACACTTTATTGGTGGAGGGTTGGAAGGATAAGCTCTATTTATTTCAGTGGTGGTTGTACCAAAGAAGCAGTATAAAAGCCTGAGCAGCTTCTCTATGAGGAGTAGAGGTTAGTAACACAGAAGCAGTAACAACAAATATTAATATTATTATTATTCCCAATCAAGGAAAGCTTCCAGACTGTGACTATTTTGCAGGCATGATTCTATCCTAAACCAGCAAATTTAGGTTGTTCAGTTGAAGTGGATTGGGTTTCTTATGCAACAAACCCAATTCCGAAACGAGCCAACAAAAAGCCAGACAAACAAATCAGGGTGAATGCTCAATGTGCAAGTCATCTGGAAGAGTGGAATCAGACTGAACTTATGACTTGATCTGGAAAATTAGCTCACAGGGTGCACAATGAGTGGCGTCCCCTGCACCTAAAATTTTCAGCCTAAGGACCCTTTTGACTTCAGAATTTATCTCAAACATGCAGGGTGGTGTGTGTTTTTTTAAACTTAATGTGACAAAAAATATCCATATTAAGCTTTACAGAACCCGAGGAGGTCCATTGTTAGTGACTGATAAAGGTAAGGCTGCAGCTATCTGGTCTCAAGTTCAAAACCTCAGACTGTGAAGGGCCACTGGTAACAGGGTTGGGCCAGACCTCCAGCCACACAACCCAGGCAGCACAATGTCAGGCAGAAGAAAGGAGAGGAATCAACTCCAGGTCAGGGGTGTGGAACTTAAGGCCCAGGTGCTGAATGTGGTCCTTCAGGCCTCACTATCTTGCTCATGGGACTTTCCCTTGGCAACACCCGCCTCCTCAGCCCTGTTCTGCATGTTCCCCAAGTGTTTCTGCCTCGTTGGAATGTGTCTTTGCATTCTGATAATGCCTCTTGCTTGCCTGGATAGAGAACAAAGAGGGGAGCGTGAATGTGCATAGAAACTAGCCTATCATTTTGTTGTTGTTGTTTAGTCGTTTAGTCGTGTCCAACTTTTCGTGACCCCATGGACCAGAGCACGCCAGGCACTCCTGTCTTCCACTGCCTCCCGCAGTTTGGTCAAACTCATGCTGGTAGCTTCGAGAACACTATCCAACCATCTTGTCCTCTGTCGTCCCCTTCTCCTTGTGCCCTCCATCTTTCCCAACATCAGGGTCTTTTCCAGGGAGTCTTCTCTTCTCATGAGCTGGCCAAAGTATTGGAGCCTCAGCTTCATGACCTGTCCTTCCAGTAAGCACTCAGGGCTGATTTCCTTCAGAATGGATAGGTTTGATCTTCTTGCAGTCCATGGGACTCTCAAGAGTCTCCTCCAGCACCATCAAAAGCATCAATTCTTCAGCGATCAGCCTTCTTTATGGTCCAGCTCTCACTTCCATACATCACTACTGGAAAAACCATAGCTTTTACTATACGGACCTTTGTTGGCAAAGTGATGTCTCTACTTTTGAAGCCTATCATACCAAGGTAAAATCTGCATTAATTGTTCCACCCACTTTTGCCTCTGCCCCACCCACCACTGGGAGGGTGGAAGCTTGCCCAGAAGGGAGTGCGGGCCCTCAGTCAGGAAAGAATCCTCATCTCTGCTTCAGGTGCTACAAAACAGTATCATAGAACCTGAAGAGTCTTCCTCTTTTTGCCTGTTGAAGACCTCAGTCTGATGCTCTCGACTCAAGTCTCACCCTGTTTTGACGAATAATGTGGTTGATAGTCCACTGGGACCCCATATCTCATATCTGATTGTCCCATTCACTACTTCTACCTACAGTCACACATACTTGAATTAGAAGACAAAAGTTACTGCCATGATTGTATATTTTCATTATACAGTGGTACTTTGGGCTAAGAACTTAATGCGTTCTGGAGGTCCGTTCTTAACCTGAAACTGTTCTTAACCTGAGGTACCACTTTAGCTAATGGGGCCTCCCGCTGCTGCCGCGCAATTTCTGTTCTCATCCTGAAGCAAAGTTCTTAACCTGAGGTACTATATCTGGGTTAGCGGAGTCTGTAACCTGAAGCGTATGTAACCTGAAGCGTCTGTAACCCGAGGTACCACTGTACAGAGGTATGCATAACTCCTCTCTGCTAGTAATTGTCTGCACCACCCTTCGGCCCCTAATTATTTTGTCATCACCCCTGTTTAAATCTGTGGGCAGCAGTAGATACTTAATGCTTCCATGTAGCCTGTTGCAGCTAATTTAAAATGCAAGGCAACAAATTGTTCATTTTGTCACTTACTTGAAGGTAAACAGCATTGTTTTGCAGCAGTGGAAAACTAACGGTTACAAAAATAGATTCTAAACAAGGAAGGCTGTATGGTTTTTTTTTTATTTCTCTTCTGTGATATTTCATATTTGTGTGTTGTGGGAATATTGAGAAATTGGAAACAAAAATTGCCATAGCAAATGTAAACAGTGCGAAGTACAGTAGACACTTTCTTAAAATACAGCCTTCTGCTCAGCTAATAAGGTTCGGCTCAGCTCTGCTTTAAATTGACGTGCAATTGTATGTTAATTGTGAAACACTTTATAAGCTCTTTAGTCTTCGAAGAAGTTTCTAAGTGATCAGTGATTGCTTATAGGAAAGTTTCCTAGGTAGTTTATGTCAGTTTACTAGGTAGTTTATTTCTGTTATTTTTTCTTCCTTCCAGTCTCTTTCTCTATTAATTCTTATTTTCTGTTCCCTCTTCCATGTTTATTTGGGGTTACAAGAAGTTTGGGGGTGGGCAATGTGCTTGGCTGCTTGTGCAGCAGGGCAGGGGGAGTTTAGATATAGCTTGTCCTGAACAGTGAGCTTCTAGTTTTCCTGCAATTGGGATCCCATTTAAATAATTTATGCATTGGCCTGGCTTGAGTTCGCCACTCCCTTAAAAACACTTCGAAGGTGCATGAAGAACTGGGGACCAGAGAATAAAAGGAAGGAACTTGCTGACTGGGGAGAAAAAAACAAAGTCAGCCATTATGGAGCTTCAAGTGGAATTGTCAAGGGTTGGGAACAGTGGGCTTGAAGAGACTGCTTAGCAATTCTGAGCTGGTTTCTTTGCAAAGTCTCAGCTCTCTATTTCTGGAAACTGACTATCTTGGGAAACCACCCACAGGTTGCTTTCCTCTATTGATTATGGTGCTGGCTGGGTGGTCTTCATCTCTGCAGTAGTTGCAAGCATCTTGCAGAGAGCCTGTCAGATTATTATAAATTGAAAAGGTAGAAACAATGGAGCTCATTGCAGGATAATGCTTAGCAGGTAGGCAGCCAGCTAGTTTGCAATGTTTGCAAAGTGATTTAAGAGGGGCCTAATTCCAAGTAATTGGGCTTACTTTTGGAGCATTGCAATGCAATCCTATTCAAAGTTAAACATGCCAGAATCCTTGCTAATTAAAATGATTAGGCTCTGAATAGAATTGGGCTGAAATAGTTAAAATGAAAACAGACAAACCCTGTAAGGTATTTCTCCCAAATTCTCAGCTACAAAGGTTGTTGCTCAGATCTCTTTCCTTTTGCTCTCCATGATATCCCACGTTCTGGAACTTTCAATGCCTCAGCCATTGGTATATGTTGAAAATACGTTGTGTGCACACAGTTAAATTGCCTTGCTATAAAGAGACAGACTCCTGCAGGTTTGAAGCACCATTGGGGAAAGGAGGACTCCCAGGGTCCCAGATCATATAGTTCACTCATCTGCAGGTTGCAAATGAAAATGAGAGCAAGCAAGAGTAACTCACTTGCATTAAGTAATCTAGGATATCAACCTTATGGGTGAAGAGGGATTATAACAAGCAGGATTGATTTGAAGACTATGGACACTGGAGGTGTTTGGATTATTTAATGCGGGATACAAGGGTGTGTTCTTGACTGTGTTATTACACTATATAATTTGCTGCTGTCTTAAGAGCAGCTGTATTGAGTTAATTTTTTCTAAAGGCTTATACAGTTGTACCTTGGAAGTCAAATGGAATCCGTTCCGGAAGTCCGTTCGACTTCCAAAATGTTCAGAAACCAAAGCGCGGCTTCTGATTGGCTGCAGGAAGCTACTGCAGCCAATCAGGAGCCACGGAAGCCCTGTTGGACATTCAACTTTCAAAAATAGTTCGCAAACCAGAACAGTCACTTCCAGGTTTGCGGCGTTCAGGAGCCAAAACTTTCAAGAACTAAGCTGTTTGAAAACCAAGGTACGACTGTACACCACTTTTTTAGTCATACCATCAGCATGGTAACAGTGAGCTTTGATAGCTTGTGAAGTTTTAGTTTGCTTGATCTAATCCGATTTTAGAGCTAGTATCTTCCCTTTACTCCCCATATCATTCTCACTAGCCAGTTAAAGGATGCCTGTGTGATACCATGTAAGGTTTTAACAAATGTATAAATCAAGCTTCTACTTTTTTTGCTGTATGAAGGTCATATTTTTAAAGCACACGTCTTTCCCCTTAAGAATCCTGGGAAATGTAGCTTACCCCCCCCCCCGCACAGAGCTACAGTTCCCAGCACCCTTAACAAACTAAACTTTCCATAATTTGTATGCAGCCTTTAGTGTGAAACCGTTTGCAGTTAATAGTAATGGATTTCTCCCACCAACAATGATCCCATTTCTATATTATTATTTATTGCAAACATTGAATAAGTTATTTATTTATTTATTTATTTATTTATTTATTTATTATTAGGGTTATGTTTGTAACTATAACCCTAGTAAGAATTTTCAGCCCTTGTAAAATGTTGTTATCTGAGGTGCATTATATTTTTGTAGTTTGTTACTTATAAGTAAAGGTAAAGGTATACCCCTGCCCATACGGGCCAGTCTTGACAGACTCTGGGGTTGTGCGCCCATCTCACTTAAGAGGCCAGGGGCCAGCGCTGTCCGGAGACACTTCCGGGTCACGTGGCCAGCGTGACATCGCTGCTCTGGCCAGAGCCAGAGCCAGAGCCAGAGCCGCACACGGAAACGCCATTTACCTTCCCGCTGGTAAGCGGTCCCTATTTATCTACTTGCACCCGGAGGTGCTTTCGAACTGCTAGGTTGGCAGGCGCTGGGACCGAGCAGCGGGAGCGCACCCCGCCGCAGGGATTCGAACCGCCGACCTTTCGATCGGCAAGCCCTAGGCACTTGCATGCAAAATTCTAAGCACAAAGTGGTACTGTAAAGGCTAAGTCTGTAGCTGTTTCATTTTATCTGCAATTTTACAGCTCAGCTAAGGAGTGAATATGTAGTGGATAGCTGCACAGAATGTCTCTGGACACTGTATTTAGTAGGTAATAGTCTGATACAGAAAAGTATTCATCTGGAATGAAGCTGCTTTTTGAAGTGCATATATATATATCTGCCCTAGCTATTACTGTAATGATCACTTTAGGAAATATATTATTCCACACTATTACCAAATTGGTATTTCCTTAAGTTTGGCAGTCTACTAGCTTTTTAAAGACGAACTATATATTTGGCCTCCTTGTAGCTGGCATTGCTTATTGAAGAGTGCAAGATAGAGGGAGTTAAAGGTGCCCGTGACATTTAAGTTAAAAGACTATTATTAATCTTTAAGTTGAAGTTGAACGCTGGCACAGGCATCGGGAACTGCTACTGAAAGCCAGAAGAAATCATTTGGAGGCAGAAAAAAACAAGGCTATCTAGAGGATGAGACCAGAAGTTCCTTTTGTTTTAGAAAAGTTTATTGTCCCAGAAAACAATATCTTCATGTAGAGTGTCCTGCGTTTCTCTTCCTATTTTTTACCCTGGTTACATGTTTTTCTTTTCCTTACCCAAGCAACTATGTGTTTTGAAGACACTAGTAAAATCTAGCATGCTTATCTGCTCCTCTTCCTATCCTGGAGCTTCAGCATGTACCTGTATTTGTGGCAAAGGGAGTGTTTGACTCATGTGCCTCACTCATGATGAGCAGAAGCATCAGGGATCTAATGAATCCTTTACTGAAGATTTATCCCTTTAACAGGTTCAAACTCTTAAAAGAATCTTAAGCCTAGGTTTGGAAGTTGTTTCACAGCAACTTCAAAAGAATGTAATTTAATTATAGAGTTTATGTGCAGGCAGTGTTTTGAATACTCCAAACGTTTTTTTTTCTGATTACCTGTCACATCAGGACATCTTGACGTCTGTGGTTCGCTTGTCACCTCCAACAGTGAAGGTTGTCTCTCTGGTGTACTGTACTGCCTTAGGCACTTCATTAGCATTCATCAACAGACCTAGTTCAGTTCTGAAGGTACGACTAAACAGCATGGTTGCCCGAAATTTAAAATAAATTGATGCACTTCACATGACAGGCAGCTCTCCTTCATTCATTTGTCGGAGAGCAAGCAAGGCATTGGTATATTCCCTTCTATTTGAAATTATTTCATTTGTTAAACATTGCCGTTACATGGTGCATTAATACACGTAAATATTTACATGCAGATTCCCAAAAATATATTTTTTATGGAAAATATTGACAGTAAACTACTGAAAGAGTTAAAGTAAACAAGAAAAATTAAAATTTTTATCTGCAAATTTAACAGGGAAAATAAAAAAGAGAAGGGGGAAATAAAATTAAAGTGGAGAAAACAAAAGATAAAAAATATACAGATAATAACAGTAAACCATGATAAGTTTACATCTCACATACATAGGTACATAGTGTACAGAAATAGAATATCAATCTTAAAGTGGTATTAAAACATAAAAACCAACAAGAATTAAAAACTTCATAAATAAAATAGACTAATGTGGGATGGTTGGGAGAGAAGAAAAGTTTTCCACAAACTTAAAAAGCACTGCAAAATTGGGGCTGTGTTATTTTAAAAAATGTATATATATATATTTAAATTGCATAAAATTTGCAAATTCTACTTTATATGTATGGTTGCAGATTTAGACTTTAAATGTCCCAGGGGGCAAACCAACTAATTTCCCATCCAAACCATCCCAGCCTCAACTAATTGGTACTCCACTCCAGATCATCCCAAATTAGTTCCCATTTAACTCATTTTTCCAACAAATCTTGCTCCAAATCAGTTATACAGTGGTATCTCAAGTTAAGAACTTAATTCGTTCTGGAGGTCCTGAGGTACCACTTTAGCTAATGGGGCCTCCCGCTGCCGCTGCACGATTTTTGTTCTCATCCTGAAGCAAAGTTCTTAACCCAAGGTACTATTTTTGGGTTAGCGTAGTCTGTAACCTGAAGCATTTGTAACCTGAAGCGTCTGTAACCCGAGGTACCACTGTATTCTATTTAATTACCCCTGATTAAATTGCCCTCAATAATATCTACATAGTTATCTTAAATTAATTGATTTTCTCATATTAATATTCTACAAAATAAGCAATATCGCCTCCCTTCAATTCAATTTTCCCTGACTTCATTACCCACTCAGAAAAACTCAAGACCTGCAGAAAAGATCCCTAGCAACACACATGGGTACTGAAAGTCTTGGAAGCAGGGCAAACTACAAACCTGCTGTTTCAAAGCTCTTCAGTGCATAGATTTGAGTGACACATTGGCAGTACTAGGGTTAAAGGCACAGCAGGTGAAAGGCAAGGCTAAGCAGGATCTGAAACATTGATCCAACAAGCTGCATTCTCTGTGCCTTCTCGGTTTGAAGAGTGGGCAGGTGCAAGCCTGAATGTGGCAAATGCTCTGGAAAAGCAAATGGGCACTTCTGTGAGTGGCATGGAATGTGTGAGTTTTATTCATGCTGGTGCTGGAATCTCCATGCCCTTGACAGTGGACTCAGTATCCAACTTGCTCTCAGACAACTGGGGGAGCCTCCTTACAGACAGGAGTCACCAGATGGACTGGGGATGGCCTGACTAAAGGTGTCTGAAATCACAGGGGTGGAACAGCTCTCTGACAACCCACTTGATCCTTCCCTGGGATCCAGCTCCTGCTCTCTGCTCCATCCGCCAGCACTGGCATTTCCTGAGGCACCAATGCAATCTCCCTCATCCTACTCAGGCTCTCCTCCAGGTCATTTAGCTCCAATTAATTATCTTTGCCTCCACCTCTTCAGGATCCTCACTCTCTGATGATAGCTCCACAGGGTTTATAGAATAATTCACTTTTTTCCAGCTAAGTATGACCTCTGTTATTAGTGAAGATTAGAAAAAAAAACACCCCAAGGTGTTTAATCATGACTGAATGTGTATCCCACTGCTCTATCATTTCACCGTGTATATTTCAACAGAACACTAAAATGCAAATAAACTATAGTCATTCAGACAAATAATATATTTGTGCTTAATTCAATGGTTTAATTGCTTTAGATTATGTGAATATTTTGTTCATTCAATCAGCTGGGTTAAGTGGCCTTTTTGAAGTTCCAATGATAAAAATATAGCTTGGTGTTATCATTTTTTCTGGCTTAAAATAACTAAACCTTGGCCCTCATTAACGAGTTCTCTTTGGGTTAAGGTTCTGTGAAGGAAGGTGAAAGGCTTTGTTTCCAAGGAAACAAATATGCTTCAGTTTCCATTGCGGAAAATGCTGTAACAGTGTTCTATAGCCAGGCTTGAAAAAAGTTAATGAGATTTTTCAAACATTTTCTAAGTATAATTAATTTTGTATTTTCCTAAAATAACGAGTGTTTCTTAAAAAGAGCCACTTGAACATTTTAAAGCATATTTCATCATACAAAATATAGTCCTTGTTGAAATACAGAGCGGTTTTTTTGTATGAAAACATGCTGTTCAATAGTCTTTAGCTCTGTTAAAATTTGTCTTCGTTAATCCGTTAAAAAACACCAACCCTCTATGAAAATCATTTTGTATATTGCAAAAAAGAGAAAAGAAGTGGCACTATATTATTGACCAAAATACCAAGTATTTCCTAAGACTTGCTGGGCTAGATATAGAGCTCTGTGGGACACCTGAGGGGCACATGGAACTAACAGGTAAAGCTCTTCAGTTAGCTTAACTGTTAAACACACAGAGGTCTTCCTGACAGTGAAGTAAATCTCTTGAAGACTTGTTAAGGTCCAAGTGTTTGTTGGAAACTGTGGATGTGCGGTTATATGGATGATTGGGATGAGAGGTGTTGGACTGTCCTTCCTTGGAGGTTTTTAAGCAGAGATTGGATGGCCACCTGTCATGTATGATCCAGCTGAGATTCCTGCATTGCTGGGGGTTCGACTTGATGACCCTCGGGATCCCCTTTCAGTTCTCTGAGTCTATGAAATCAGGCTTTTGAAACTGGGACTTGAGTGTTTGAGAACAAGCTAAGTTTATTACTGAAGGGTCCTAGCGCTTAGATAGATAGGATAGTTGTTATATTCTCTACCCCCATACGTTTTGTTTCTAATCTCCCTGTATTTTCCCTTCCTTCTCATGCAATTCTTCTTCTACTTGCTTTTTGTTTTCCTCTTTCATTTTTATCTTCTGTGTATCCTAATAATAGCCTGTATCTCCATAGGGAGGCCCACTCACACTTGGAGAGCCATGACCCCAGGATGCTAGGATGTAGGCAGTGCACAGCCAAAGCTCTGAATGAAAGTAATTCAAAGAAACCCAGTGGAAGCAGCGGTATAATTGAAGTTGAACACTATCTTCAAAGCTGTTTTCCTTGCTGAATGTTGTCAGGGACCAAAATTACCTGGGCTGTAATGATTATGCCATAGATTGATTTGCCATTCTGCTTCCTATATTACATATAACATGTTACGCTGGCTGATAATTTATATCCCTTTATGCAGCATGCAATACAGATTTAAGTCGGGTACATTCCCATTGGGGCAAATTAAGCAAGATACACGACATGTAGCAAGCTAGACATGCCAATCTGTACAGCAAATTGTGTTGTTTTGACTGATACATTTTCAAATAGGATGCCACAATTATTATTATGCCACAACACTGCTTTAAAAGTCACAATTTATGAGTATAAGCAATTTTAACAACAATCCTGGACAGTTTTATTTTTCTCATGGCCTCCTGGTTTCAGTTAACGTGACTGAAAGGAGGCAAAAAGTTCTGATTTTGTCTGTGTAGATATGTCTGAAGTCACAAATTAAAAGTCAAATTGGATCGAGAAAAGAAGCAATGTAGTAGCCATATATGTTTACTTTCCCTTCTGGCTTCTCAGTAAATTACTTCTTAAATAAGCATTCAGAATAACTGCCTTCACTTGCTGTTAGTTCAAACAGCCAGTGCTGTGGTCAGATAGATGTAAAGCTGATGCTCGTGGGGATGTTAAATCCAAAATGTGCATGGCTACGCTGTTCATGAATGACTGGATTCCTCTACTTCATTCTCCATCATTTTAGCATTATAAGACCCATCACTCCATCTAACAGCAAACTCAGCTGGTGAATGCTGACAGGACTGGAGCTAAAATGGGAGAACTGAGAAATGGCAGGGGTGACCTGCTTGCGAAGGAGAAACTCAAGATTTGCAAAGCACCAATGCACTTGTATCTTAAAAAAAAAAAAACAACAACAACAACCCAAGGGGGCAAAGCACAATCCAGAACACACCAAGTATGCTCAGTAGCAATGGAGTGTTGTGTGTCAGAAAATAAAAATGCAAGACAAGGGTGGGGATGGAATTGTCTCCTGGAGGGAGGGCATGGCTGGCTGGAATCTTGGAGTATGCAGTGCAATATTTTTTACGGGTCCCACTTGTAAAATCTGACGTTAAGCTTCCAGAATTCACCCAAACCTTGCCTGTTTTAACAGTGCTGTTTTCTAAGTGATTCTTTAAAAAAAATCATAGATGAGATGAACTGGTTATTCTTGCATGTATTTCAATTCTCAGAAATGCAAGATCTCTGATGTTATTGTCCACACTAGAGACTTGTCCTTCATTCCTTCCTTCCAGGAATCTTGCTCACCACTTGCCCCATCAGGCTCTGCTGTTAGCGAATGTTACAGCTTTTCCATGGAGGGGCACTGGTGAGCCTCACAACACTTAGCAGGTACAAACACGTAATGTTGCCATGGGGGAGCACCTAGTATTGGACTGTTTTAAGCCCCTCTGCCCCCTCTCTGGCATCTTCATTTGGAGCTGAGTGGGACCTGTAACAAATTCTTTTCAGGATTTTTTGGCTAATTGACTCAGTCAACAAGGAGTCCCCCTACTCTGCACTATCTACTCTCTCTCTCTCTCTCTCTCTCTCTCGCTCCCCCCCCCCCCCCGCTCCAAATATCCTTTGGCTTGGATGCCTGTAAAAAATAGGTTGATTTGGTCACATTTTGCTGGGTATATGCGGGAATTCAACAGGTAGGATAGGGTTTGGTGAACATCTTAAGGCACCTTTTTGGAATGGGCCAATGTAATGGACAGTGTCTCCTTTTTCACATTGCAGGTTGGGTTTGCCTGATTGGTTATCACTTAGCACCCTGCATGTCTTTTTGTAGGTTCATTCAATAAATGTGCTCCATGTTTAACCAATTTCACTCTGCATCATGCCTTCTTATTTCCTGGCTGCAGTTGCAAACAGTTGAACCTGTAGTCCTGTTACGGAGCTTTAGAGGATTCTGTAGGGAGAACCTGGGGGTTTTGAGCTCTGTGAGTTGTTATGTTCCAATAAGCTTTTGCTTGCTATTTTGAGAGACAAATGATGGCTCTGCTGCTGCTGCTGTTTTGTTTGTTTTTTGTCCATTGTTACTTACAAGCCACTTTTCAGCAAAAGTCTCCAGAGAGATATCTACTTGCCAGTGTTCGAAACTCCCGTTGCTCTAGGCGTGTTTTGCGACAAGGAATTTCATGAGCACGAGCAGTTTCTGGGCTCTGGGCACAGTACTGCGCCTTGAGAAATCAGGTTAAAACTGCAGAGTGGAAGGAAAGGAGGACCTTTTTCTGCCTTCCCACTTCCAGCCACTCTCTGAAGACTGGAGAAGAGACCCCCTTGGGAATATTAGGGGGGCAGGCAGCAGGAAGCATGGCTTTGTTTTTTGCAATCTTCAGATGAGGACTAGACCATGTAAAAATGAATATAAGATTTTAGCTGCAGTTCATTTTCAGCTTTGTATTCTTGTTATTTGCGTCCATGACCCAGGTTTAAGGTGCCATTCAGCTCCTAGCTTTCATCTTTCAGTTTCTAACACTGCTTCTTGTTGCCTGTTGTGGGATGAAGGGGGTAAGTACAGTACAGTGTGCTGGGAATTACACTGTTAGACAGTATCCATAGATCAGAAAAATAGTGGCAATGTTTTGCAACCAGGAAAGGCTGTTATAGTTTGGCACTGACTTATTCTGAAATAGAACATATAATGTATGGAGGGGAAAGTTCACTACTGGATATTATTTGTATTATATCATAATAATTGTTTTCCATTAATAACTAATCCATCTTCCCAAACTAATCTTACTTATTAATCCAAATAGCTCTGAAATGGAAGTATACAAATGCTAGATTTCTTTTAAATTAGAATTGGAAGAAAATCATATGCCATCATTTCTTGGTAAATGTTAAAGGCAACCAGTTCTTTTCATACAGACATGTATGCAGGGTTGATAAATGTCATTTCATGTAGAAGGCAGATGTGGGGTGTGTGTGTGTGTGTATGTGTGTGTGTGTGTGTGCATGTTTTCCTTTTGATTACATTTACTCATAATTTTAGTCTCTTTAAGGTATATCTCTTGAGTTACAGATCTCCGGTGGAACATCTTATATATAAACCGTTGTGAATTTTTTAAAAGCTTCAGATGTATACAAAGGAAAATGAGTAATGAACTCTCCCTTAAGGTATTTTTTTAATACAAAATGTAATCCAGATGGATATGTGTTGTAATGTGCATTTATCAGAACACATTCTTGCATTTGGTTTAAAATTGTTTGTAAAAAATTTTTTTTACATATAGCTATCTATCTATCTATCTATCTATCTATCTATCTATATGAGATGTGTAAAAGATAGGTGTCGTTTTGTAATATATCTGCCATTCAGTGATTATTTGTGATACATTATTTAGGGTTTTTTATTATTAAAAACCGCTCAATATTATTTAGTTAGAGAATACAGCTTCAGCTAGAATGTTCCCATGATAGTTTAATACAGCACCAAATGTGGTTTGGTGTTTTACTCTTTGCCTCTTTCCAATACTTTAAAAGCAGGCATGGCTAGTGGCCATGGGGTCTTTTGGGGCGGGAGGCAGGAAAGCCAACAGGAGAGGGAGCCAGAACCAGAAACAACTATTTCTACCTTCGTAGTCCTCCTTCACCCTGCTGAGTTCTGCAAGGTGAAAACTATGACCGAGGTTGCATGCACACCATACAATGAATCTTGGGAACAATGGTTTGTTAAGGTGCTGGGAACTGTTGCTCTGTGAGGGGTAAACTACAGTTTCCCAGATTTCTTTGCTGGGGGGGGGGCTCTTTTAAAAGTATGGTGTTTAAGCAGCCAGAGGAGGAGGAGGAAGCAGACAGTGAGGGCCACCCCTGCACTTGATATAAGTACAAAGGTGGGCAGGTTGGCTTGGAGGAATGAAGATTGTGGTGGGTGAGACCTGCCCCATTTGCCCCAACCTCCACCGTTTAACAGTGTTGTTCCAATATGCCACATTAAATGCATCCCACTTGTTCAGACATGTAGCATCAGAGATTTCCCTAGAGAAATTTTGCTTCTGATTTCTATTTCATCTTGCTTTTTCTGGTTAGGTGAGAGAATAAATGACTTTCTGACACATTAATTGGCATTATGACATCTGTAACAGCAACCCAACGACTTCTTACAACTGGATTATTTCTCAGTGTTTTTAGAAATTAGTACGGAAAAAATGGCTGTGATCAACAATCTACTTTACATGTATTTTTCCAACCAGGGACTTTCCAGATGCTTGCTGAGGATCATGGAGTTTGTAGTCCAAAACATATGGAGAGCACCAGGTTGGGGAAAGGGGCCCTACAGTACCTGCATTCCATTTCTAACTCCTCCCATCCTTTGACATGATATCCTTTATAAAACAATGCTCTTAGTTTCAGAAGTAGTTTCTTATGCGGCATCTGAGGGGCAGGGGATAGGAAGACTGCATGAGAAACCAAAGCCCAAAGCAACCTTGGGTGGCACACAGAACTAATTGAGACTAATATATTCTGTTCCAAGTACAGGCTTTTAAAAAAAATAAAATAAAATGCAGCAATCTCTTAACACCGGTTCTTTGCGATAGGGATGTGATGAGCATTTGGGCAGGCCCTCGTGTAAACGAGCACCCCTGATCAAACACTTGCAAGCAGAATTAAGGCAAGCACAGTTGTACTTGCCACACTATGCTGGCCTTGATCTGCGATCCTTTTCTTCATGTTCCCCATGTTCCAAGGACCAGAAACTCACCTACAGGCAGGGAAAGACAGGGGTAGAAGCAGCAGCAGTGGATACTTCAAGGGAGCTGAACATTTATTTTCCCCTTCTAGCACGAGGACTTCAAGCCCCAAAACCCCCAGGGTGAAACAGCCATTGCACATATTATTATTAGCATTGATATATTTCTAGGACCTGTAATCGCAGGCCCTGGTGGGAAAAGGAGCTTCACCTGGGGCCTTTGTAGAAGCCACACACGCCACCACTGTAATTTTCTGCCATGGGGCAGGTTGGGTCTTGGCACTGAAGAAATGGAAGGTGGAAGATGTGAATGCGCAAGTCTTTGTATTCTGCATTGAAAACTCAAAGCCCTTAATTATGTCCCCCTCCCCCCCCCCCCGCCAGCACACAACAACATTTGATTGGAATGCTTGCAAAAGCAGTGGGGCGTTTCTGCATCCCTGATCAGCATGTTTAGACCGTGTGTAGCAGTTCTGACACTGACAACATATCACATTACAGTGGTGCCTTGCAAGACGAAATTAATCCGTTCCGCGAGTCTCTTCGTCTAGCGTTTTTTTCGTCTTGCGAAGCAAGCCCATTGACGGCTTAGCGGATTAGCGCTATTAGCGGCTTAGTGGCTTTTAGCGGCTTTTATCAGCTTAGCGGATAAGCAGATAAGCGGCTTAGCGGCTTAGAAAAAGGGGGGGGGGGGAGGAAAAAAAAGTCGCAAGACATTTCGTCTTGCGAAGCAAGCCCATAGGGAAATTCGTTTTGCGAAGCGCCTCCAAAACGGAAAACCCTTTCGTTTAGCGGGTTTTCCGTCTTGCGAGGCATTCGTCTTGCGGGGCACCACTGTATAATGAAATGTAGAACAATATACTTATAGAACTAGCACTAGCCATAAACATTTGGCTCTTTGAGTTCGTTTTCTCCAGTAAATTTTATTTTTCTTTACTTCTTCTTGCACGAGGATTTGCTTAACTGGCAGCGTGTGATCCCAGTTTACCACTTTACAGGGTGCAGATCACACTTACAGACATGCTAACTGTTGAAGACATAGAAATTTGAATTGCAAATCAGAGTTTCTGCAGTATTAAGCAGTATAGTCAGTAATAATGACTGAGTTGAATGGATTTGGTCTAGCTGAGTAATTTGTTGGAAGCCACAAGCAATTTCATCCTTTTAAAAATCAATCAGCGCTATTGTGCTGCATAAATTAGCCTCTGAGGGTTTGTAAATAAAAAAAGTTAAAATGAAACTCTTGAAGAGGGGGAGATATTTTTCCCCAAGGGTGAATTCTCTCCCTCCCCCCCCCCAAAGCATATGCATAACATTGTGTAAACCTCCTCACCATATTGCTGGTGATAGGGAAAAGGACTGAGGCTGAGAAAGAGTAGAGCTTGCCTAAAACCACGTGGCAATTTCGTGGCAGGTGTGAGATTCAAACTGCGTACTTTCTGATTCCTTTCTCAGCTCTGCCTCTGAGCCACTGTGCTAAGTCAGGTTACTTTTTGGCATATATGAACAACTCTAGAGTGTGTACACACCTAATGATAATGTGCATTCACTGCCTGATGCAGATGTGTTTTGGGGGCACTGTACACACAGCACCATCCCCATGTCACCCCTGTCCCATCTAAAGCATGTTCTGCTTTAGATATATTTCTCAAGTGCTTGCAGCTGCCATGCATACACAGAGAAGATTTTTGTAAGTCACCTGCTATTGGGGTGGACCTAGAAAAGCTGTGCTACTGATTCTGCCTTTCTTCTTTTGCTGCCCAACTTGAATTCAAACTGAAATGGCATATCTAAGCAAATCCTTGTGAGCCGCAGTTAAACTAGGACACTTAGGTGTTGGGAGCTGTGCGTTATAGACTACAGGCTGCTTTGGTTTTGGGAAATTGTGAATTTCCGCATTCTTTGGCATTCCTCCGTATCTTTGGGCAGCAGACAAACTTGGTTGCTGAACTGAATTTGCGTGGTAAAAGTTTTATCATAGGAGGTGCCCGCCAGCCAGCCATGCATTGCTTCCAAAGCTGTTCTTTCCAAATCCAATTTGGTTATGATGATCATGCCGGGAAATTGGTGCCTGTGGCATCTCAGAATGAAACAAAGAAGTGGACATGTTTTTAAAATACCTCTGAGAAGTCCCTTTTTTGTGGGGAAGGATACTAGAACTATTTTCAGTGAATTAAACGTGCCCCCGAAACTTCCTGTTCCCGTGGGACAGCTGTCAGTCTATTCTCATTAACAAGAGCATACTGGGGGAAGGGGACACATATGTTATGTCACCCAAGGCATAACAGTTACCCGATTCAGCATACAAATTCTACCACACATATTGCCTGGATATATTTCCGTAAAAACTTCTCTGGCTGTCAGAGATTAGACGTGGACTTAGTGGCCTTGGAAAGCATTCCTAATCCTCCCTCTCCCAGGACCCAGCGTGCGTTGAGAGTACAGTCGTACCTTGGAAGTTAAACAGAATCCGTTCCAGAAGTCCATTTGACTTCCAAAACATTTGGAAACCAAAGTGCGGCTTCTGATTGGCTGCAGGAAGCTCCTGCCGCCAATCGGAAGCCACAGAAGCCCCATCGGACATTCGGCTTCCAAAAATAGTTCGCAAACTGGAATAGTCACTGGCGGCGTTCGGGAGCCAAAACGTTCGGGAACTAAGCTTTTTGAAAACCAAGGTACGACTCTAGTAGAACAGAAAGCTCAGAGGCAGAAAGCACAGATCAGCCAGCACAGGGATGAAGTAGAATAGGAGAGACGGAGGGGGTGGGACTTTACTCGGAGCAATGCTTTGAGAGTCAGCATCATCCATCTCTCTCTGTGAATAGTGAATAAAATACCACGGTAAGAACTTGTTGTTTTCCCATTTCTGGCTGCCAGCCGTGAGGGAAGGGGACCGGATTCCCTGAAGCCTGACACTGGCTCACAGTGTAAAATGAAGTTCTGCACATTGTGTGGCTATTCCCTCCCCCCCACAGGTGGAATAAATGAAGACAACGGACACAGAGTTTTAGGTTAATGGGCGAAAAATGGCCACAACTTTATTGATTACAGGAAAGAAGGGTATTGGCTTTAGGCATTGGCCCTAACCGACTATCCGGTCTGACCGGGAAGGGTTAAACACCAACAGGGGGAGCCACCCGAGATGCATATCCCTGGGCGCTCCCCAAGGGGTTACCGCTCGGGGGCGCGCTTTAGGCCCTAGCCTCCGTAGGTTTCGGACGAGGCGTCGCCCCTCGGAGTCCTTTAACGAACTACCCTTCAAGCATTGGGGGAGGTGATGGCGTTCCTCCCCCCCAACCTCATCTGCATGATAATACCCCGGCCAATGCCTACCGCCAAAACCGAGGGAGTTGTGACGATTTGCTACGAGGTAGGCGAAAAAACCAAGTGGCTCACAAAACCAGCCAATTAGCCAAATGGAAAAACTCCTACCAGGCCCCTTGCGGCGACCAGCCGAAGCCCATAGCAAGGTCAGTGGCAAAACCTAAAGGGCGGGTGGGTGGGAAACTGCGTCGTCTCCAGGGAAGAAAGGGGGTGAGCCAGGGGCTGCCCTGACCTTAAGTGGCCCTAGGAAGGCCCGCCCCTGCCGCCAGCCAATTGGCTGGCGCCACAGGGTATGCTAATTGGGTGAATCCCTGTCTCCTGCGAGGCTGACGCCAGCCTCGCAGAGTGTGGGCGGGGTCGTGATCCCACAACCCCCCCTCCTCCTGAAGGTCGGAAGGGGCATTGTGTGGCTATTCCCTCCCCCCCACAGGTGGAATAAATGAAGACAACGGACACAGAGTTTTAGGTTAATGGGTGAAAAATGGCCACAACTTTATTGATTACAGGAAAGAAGGGTATTGGCTTTAGGCATTGGCCCTAACCGACTATCCGGTCTGACCGGGAAGGGTTAAACACCAACAGGGGGAGCCACCCGAGATGCATATCCCTGGGCGCTCCCCAAGGGGTTACCGCTCGGGGGCGCGCTTTAGGCCCTAGCCTCCGTAGGTTTCGGACGAGGCGTCGCCCCTCGGAGTCCTTTAACGAACTACCCTTCAAGCATTGGGGGAGGTGATGGCGTTCCTCCCCCCCAACCTCATCTGCATGATAATACCCCGGCCAATGCCTACCGCCACCGAGCCGCAAGCCGGCTCGCCGCCAATACCCTCAGACCTGTAACCAATCCCTAACGCCTTGAAAATTATCTGCCAACCAAATAGCATTGCCAGCATCAGATAGATGCACGCCATCCCAGTGATAAAGCATTTCCTTGTCAAACCGTATGCACGCCATCCCAGTGATAAAGCATTTCCTTGTCAAACCGTATGCATGGGTGCTGAATGACCCGACCGCCCCATGCGGCCACTCTACGAGCCACCGTGCGCTCCACAATCCTCCTAGCTTTGTTCACAGCCACGGGTTTTTCTGCATCCCTTTCCAACATCGCCTTTCCAGCAAAGATGACCAGATTATTGTAATGTTTTCATGGGATGCCCTCAACAATTCCAAGTCATTGATAATGTTCCATATCAAGTCCACCCCTTTCCTATACGCCAAGTCGTTCTCGCTCAGCTGGATGACCATGGCACTGGGTGGGCCCTCAATGCCACTCCCACCCAGGGCTGCCACTCTACGCACCACCGCCCAATGCCAGGCTTTCCTAGCCCTGTTTATGGCTATCGGGCACCTGCAATCTCTCCAAACCCGCCTCTCCATCCACGAGGCCCCAAATAAACTAGTAGTGACGTTTGGGTAAGAGGCCTTAAGTTCCTCCAAGTCACTAAAGATATGCCACATCAAGTCGACTGCCTTTCTGTAAGTTAACACTTTTCGCCTAATTGGATATCTAAAGCATCTGGGGGCCCCTCCGCCGCCTCTCTGGCCCTAATAGCGGGTAACATTTTTTGGCCCAGCGCATTCTCCTTCGAGAGATCCAAGATATATTTATGTAGCTAAGGTGCGGCCCGAGACCGGAATTGATGGCGCGGACCCTGGCCCAATGCGCCATGCTGTGCCCGATTATCCAGATGCGCGCCCTCGTAGCTCCTGCACCCTAGGTCCCCATTAGCGGCATGGTTTATATCCCAGTGGACGGTGCAGGGCCTATACTCCAAATATGCATCACAACGTCACCTGAAAGCAAAAGAAGGTAACAAAGCCAGGTCAGGTATACTGTGAACAATCACAAGGTCTTATGAATATATCCTTTATATGCATCAGACTTCCCTTAATGCATCAGACTTCCACTGCCCCCAAGTCCTTCATCCTTTCAGATGAGAGTCCCAAATGCACTGCTGTGGTGGCGGCCCCAATCCGAGAGGAGTTAACCGTGAATTTAGCTGAGGGTAAACCTCAGGCAGCAATCGCCCTTCGCATAACGTGCATGGACTGATGCCGTGCAAGGCCGGAGCCATCCCAATGTTCGAGGAATGGACCTGAGACGGTTGGTCCCATGTACATGAATTGTTTAGTGTCCTTTACTGCTGATCGGTTTTGGAACATTGGACATGCAGGACTAAATTGGATCTGAACAAGGTCAGGTCTCTCAAACTACCTCGGGCAATGGAATCTGGTTGGCCCTTACAAACTACTTCGCCACTGCGCATAGCGCCAAAGGCAATGGAGTATGCAGCTGTAAATAACTGGGCCTTGTCCTCGGACCAACAGATACTTCTTAATTTTCTTCCTTCTTGTTTTTTTTTTTTTTTATGGTTTATTATTATTATTATTATTATTATTATTATTATTTTACATTTATTTATTTATTTATGAATTAGCATAGAATGTCATAAGTTAAGGGCCTTCTACCATCACTTTTAGGAGGCTGCGGCCTGCGCCAGCCCCACAGTGCCCTTCACACTAAGAAGGCCACACCAGGGTCTCTGGATTAAACAACCTTACAGAAAAAAGAGATTGCCGCCTACTGGATGTTTAAGAGTCTTTGCTGCACGACCCAGCACTCTCCAATGTACCAAGTATTGCAGAGCTTCAGCCTTGGTAGGAGGCGTGTGAAGCTTAGGATTTTTTAATTTACCTTGAGGTGTGTCAAGCGTAGGTTTTTGGTTTTTTTTTTTTTTTTTTTTTTACTATTATTATTATTGTCATTATTATTATTATCATTATCATATTTTATTATTATTATTTTATAAGTTTGCCTTGAAACTCCATAAAGTCCACCCAAGCCCTTTTAAAAGATGTAAGCGTGGGCTTGGCTCCTGAAGCTAATACTCCCTTCAGGACATCATGTTCCCAAGGCTCCAAAGGTGCTCCCGGAATGGCTGTGGCAATTCGCTGCACCTGTGCATCCGTGATGCCCTTGTTAACCCCAGGGGTAAATTTGTTAGAGAAGTAGATGTTTATTTCTAAGCACTAAAGGTCAAAGGTCCGGGACAGGTTTGCCACTCTAGGAGTGCGATAATTGTTTAGACGGGACACTTCCCGAACTGATTCTTTGGTATGGGGGGGGGGGTTCCCCGAGTTAGGGGGTAATGAAATGAGGATCCTGAGGCCATAAGAGAAACTCTTTGCTGCCTCTATTTTTAGGGTATCTATCGAGAAGGGTTCTAAGAGGTGAGGGCTCAACAGAAGAGAACATCCCAGTCAAGGGCCAAATTAATACCAGTTTCTGGCTGTTCTTTTTGGCGGGTCTGTGAGCTTTTCAAGACCCCTGATGGAAATGCCCCCTGCTGCCCGGAAAAGGCTGTTTACCTTTAAAACACGAAGACGCTGGGTGGTTACCTAGGCACTTCTCACATTCATGCACATACTTACAATTTGGCCCTTGGCACACACCCGTGTTGTACTCCCAGCAAACCTCATGGTGAGGGACTCGCTTGGCTTCAAATTTTCTGACTTTCCTTTTCCCACATAGGGACCCATATGCTCCATCCAGTAATTCTGGTCGCTCGGAACACAGCAGGTTGTGGGCAGCAGGAAGCTTTTCTGAATCGTCCTCGGCATCAGAAGGCTTACTTCTTTTGCTCTTCTTGGCCGAATGCTTCTTCTTACTTAGACTTCTTTCTCCCTTCCACAGCATTCCCTGTGGAATACTGGGAAAGTCTGGGGTATACTGAGAGGCAGAAAGGTTATAATTGTAAGCATGAGCCCTACCTCCCGAGGATCTGTCATTGGAAACCCAGGGACACGTAGACTGTAATTATGTGTGAGGATGCATAAATGGATTGCTACCCGAATGTGGAACCCTAAATAAGGAGGCCAAAGTGCAAAGGAGCTCCTCACTATTTCGGAAGAGGCCGTAGTGACCATGGGCCTGAATTGTTGGTAAAAAGGTTTCCAAAGCAGAGGAAACACTGACTAGGCCTGCGGGTTGCAGGGCACAGGAGGCTACCCTAACCCATCTTGGACACAGGACTCACTGTTGAATCATTGGCTGCTCTCAGCACTGCTGCGGTGGCCGCGGAGGTACCAGGGCGGTCCACAACGTTAGGTGGCGTATCCGGGATGCATTCTTGGGTGAGCGCAAGAGGTACCGCTGCCACCTGGCCTGCGGGCCTATATTGCCTATAAAATGTCTAAGAGCATTGAAAAAACTGTGCCAAAGTATGTGGGTTACTAGGCACTACGAAGGCCTGAGGCCCCTCTTGGTTCCCTTATGCCCCCCCCCCCGATACAGTAGGCATTACAAAGCCTGGGACCCCTCCTGGTTCCCTTATGCCCCCCCCCCCGATACAGTAGGCATTACAAAGCCTGGGACCCCTCCTGGTTCCCTTGTGCCACCCCAGATATAGCGGCATTTTGAGCAGACGTAGTTTGATACCCTTAATTAGCCTGGTTCAGTAAAATCAACGCCAACTAGCTTGGATTATATGGGTGAGGTGCGAGCAATATCACAGTAGTTCAGTATTGTCTGCACTGGTGAGTTTAAAGGAATCAAAGATGCCTAACTAATCTCCAACAAATTGTATTTAGCTGCAAACTATCACCGTAGCTCATTATTATCTGCACTGGATAGCAAACCAAAATACCAGCCCACACCTCAAGCAATGTATTTAGAGGAATACTGAGTCTATAATAAACAGAAGAGCACCTTAGATAATGTCAGCAGCTATGCAGCAAGCTAGAGGTAGAATTATACATTGTAACCCAGCAATACAGCAGTGAAAGATGATAAGTTGACTTATGCAACAAACCTATAAGCAAAGCAAAGCTCCCAAAAGCCCTTAAGCACTATTATCAAAATCAACCAAATGATTTAAAATTGCCAGATTAAATATATACTTATAAACTAACTGATGAAATACCAGAAAGAGATGAACGTAAAAGAGGCATGAGCTATTTGCTTTAGATTCCCTATAACCTGTATGCGAAGCTCGCAAGAGATTGCAGGCGAAGAAACCCTTTAATAAATCAAATGATGTAAAACCTGGATCTCTTTTCCTTATAACTATGAATTGACTATACCAAATTATAAAATTAAAGCCTAGGCAGAGAGTAAATGACACAGCTCCACAGAGCACCGCAAGCTGAATGAAATAATTTGAATTCCAATATACTATGCACTAATGCTTCAATTTGATTTAAATGTGTTTCCTAAATTCCCAGAATGAAATTCTCGAGAGTGTAAGTATAAACAAAAGCAGTCAATTAATTAGAGGATATTAATTCTAAGATAAGCCTAGCCAGAGACGCTGTAGCCAGCTCTATGCAAGCTTATGCACCAAGAGGAGGGGCTCCCTGCAGCCCCTTGCATGCTCATATTTAAGCTAGGCTCTATTAATAGTTGCGCTATCATCCTTTGTTTATATTGCTTGTGTTTATTTCCTTTGTTTATATTGTTTATATTGCTTTTGAATTTAAAACCAAATAGAAAGTGAGGGGCACTCAAAAAGTAGATCCCACGTGGTTTTGCCTCTCCTAAAATGGCCGCCGCCGCAAGGCCACGTGGGCAATCAAAATGGCGGCCGTAATGCGTTCCCACTGCCTAGCGGCAAGGAACATGTGCGGAAACACTTAACGCTAGCCCTTTAACACTGAAAAAATTCCACAACCGCAAGAGCAAAACCTGCAGGCATTCCCCACGTACCCCTTATGAACATTAATTATTTCCCTGGTTTTTCCGCCGGTTAGGCTTAAAAGGTAGGGTTTTTAAAATTACTTCCCACGTGGAGTGCCTATAGTAAAATGGCAACCGCCCGGAAGGCAATGTGGGTGGATGAAATGGCGGCAGGGGCACGGTGGTTGCCCGGCAACGGCACAGCTGCTTCCGATGCTTTCCAAGTCTAAACTTCCGCGCGAAAATAAAACAGCCTGTAGAACTCACCCCCTCAAGAATGCTGCTGAAATGATTATTTGACAAGAAATTCTGCCCCCTCACCCCAGCAGGAAAATGAAACACAACCGGCACCAAATGCAGCCCGCTCTCCTCCCGCAGCTGCCATCCACCTAATTGCACCACGCTCCCCTGCACAAACCCCTAGCTAAAGCATGAAGCCCCAACAGCAAAAACCTGATTGGATGGGTGCGCTGTGTCCTCCGGCCTTTCTTCCTTGAGCTCCTTGCAGGACAGGCAGTCAGCAGTCGAGGGCAGGCAACGGATCACCAGAGAAAGCTCCACAAAGCTGAATAAATTCTTCTGAAGGGGGCACGCAGCAGCAGGCAAGGCAAGCTCCTGAGGGCAGGGAACTTGCACCAAAACACACAGAGCTTCCTGTAAAACTGTAGACGTGAAAGAGATGCTGGAAGGAAAGCACACAAACACACACACACAGTGATTTTAGCTCAATTACAGCTCCCGTGTTAAACTGCAGCAGCTGGAATGGAGCGCAAAGGGGGAAACCCCCAGAAGGAGAAAAGCCCCACAAAAATAGAGATAACAACTCCTGAAAATCAAGCAGTTTAGAAATAAAGCAACACCAGCAGCGAATGCTGAAAATTCCCTGTAAAAGAAAGGGAGCTTTTTCTGTGAAGCTACAGCATATTCCACGAGGTGCCCTGCAGCTCAAGAACAAAGGCAACAAAGAAGCAAGGCAGGAACGCTCCAGGCAAGGCAGATAAGATCTCCCACAAGCAGGAACAGCTGATATGCGGGAAACGTGAGGGCTGGCCGGGGAGAGGGGAGAAACGAAGGGCCAGAATGGAGACTGTTTAAATTAGCTGGGGAGAGGGAAAAAACAAGGGGGGCAGAACGGAGACCGTGTAAAATCAGCTGATTAAAGAGCATTCAAACCATGGGGAGAGAGGGGGAGAAGCAAAAGGAGGAAGGATGAGGAAATTCTGAAGCACCTCTGCTGACCACGGGAACAATAAACACACACACAAACAGCAACGAATGGCAATGTAGTCACCCCCCCAGGCACCCCAATCAATTAAAATTCAGCCAAAGTACCCAATTATGAAGAGAGCAGCGCAATAAAGGCGAATTAAGCAGCCCTCACTCCTAGAGGAGAAAGGAATAACAAAAGGTAAACTTCCCTGTGGTCCAGCAGCTGAGGGAAACCCAAACTGCAAACTGCAAACTGCGTCGTCTCCAGGGAAGAAAGGGGGTGAGCCAGGGGCTGCCCTGACCTTAAGTGGCCCTAGGAAGGCCCGCCCCTGCCGCCAGCCAATTGGCTGGCGCCACAGGGTATGCTAATTGGGTGAATCCCTGTCTCCTGCGAGGCTGACGCCAGCCTCGCAGAGTGTGGGCGGGGTCGTGATCCCACAACCCCCCCTCCTCCTGAAGGTCGGAAGGGGCATTAGCTTCTAGGTGGGCATCTGTGCTAAGTTTTCTTCAGTAAGCTTACTCTCAGTGAAACTCTCATCACTTTCTGTGAACTAGCTGACCAGACCATTCAGTCAAGCAAGTTTCTGTTTGGGGTGCCCTCTCTCTTCAGGTCAATTATCTTGATTTTGTATACATTTTAAGCAGTGATGTTCCCATCTAGCTCTAAAACATTTCCTAGTTTTTAGGTTGTGTTTGTTTTCACAGGGTTATGTGCATTTAAGTTCCACACTCCTTCTTTTTTTACCTTTTCCAGAGTCAATACAATAGGCACATTCACAGAAGAGCATCAGCAATCATTACAAGCCAGGAGAGAACTTGCCAACATAGATGAGCTGTTTTTGGAATGCTTTCAGAGATAGCTCATAAATATTGAGCTGATTTTGAATGAAGCCAAGTATGTTTACTGAACATTGTGTGCAAGAGGAAGTTAATTTAATGGGCAGAACCATTCGGTGGCCTGCCTTTCTATTAACAGGTTCTCTCGCCTAAACGACTTGCCAGTATTATAGTTTAGCGTTTCAATATTTGTTATTAAATTAGATTGTAATGTTTTGTTTATAGTCCTACAGCTATCACTGACTGGGGGCAGCCAGCCTTTCGAAATTTGGGCTCCCATACCTTTCACAGTTAATTAGAAGGGACCACGAGGGTCATCTAGTCCAACCCCCTGCAATTCAAGAATCTTTTGCCCAATGTGGGGCTCAAACACACAGCCCTGAGATTAAGAGTCTCGTGCTCTAATGACTGAGCTATCAGAGGCAATAGACTTGTCAGTGCATATTACATAGCAGGGATGGGGAACATGCGGTCCTACAGGTTTCATGGCACTTCAGCCCCCAACAGTTCCAGCCAGCATGGCCAATGGTCAATGATGACAGGAGGGTAGTCCAGCAACATCTGGGCTACAGGTTCCCCAACCCTTTTATATATAAAGAGAATTGTTTTGCTGGATGCTTAACTGTTTCATAAGGGACGCGGGTGGCGCTGTGGGTTAAACCACAGAGCCTAGGACTTGCCGATCAGAAGGTCGGCAGTTTGAATCCCCGCGACGGGGTGAGCTCCCATTGCTCGGTCCCTGATCCTGCCAACCTAGCAGTTCGAAAGCACCTCAGAATGCAAGTAGATAAATAGGTACCGCTCCAGCGGGAAGGTAAACGGCGTTTCCATGCGCTGCTCTGGTTCGCCAGAAGCGGCTTAGTCATGCTGTATGCCAGCTCCCTCGGCCAATAAAACGAGATGAGCGCCGCAACCCCAGAGTCCGTCACAACTGGACCTAATGGTCAGGGGTCCCTTTACTTTTACTTTTACCTTTACCTTTAACTTTAACTGTTTCATAATTTACATCTTCCTGTGAAGAAGCTAGGCTTCCAAAAATGTTCCACTTTACTCTGCTTCATCCAGATGATATTCCTGGAATAAAAGAGGCTCCATGGAGAAAATTCTGTCTTTTGCTAAAGTTGTACAAGTCTGTGTTCATTTAATTTAGAGCCCCTGCTCTCTTCCTCCCTACCCTCTTACTTTACCTCTTACTTTACCTCTTACAAGTCTATGGCTTGCTTAGAGCCACTCAGCATCTGTATGCTAAAGAAGCTTTCCCAGACAATCATTAAGTGATCCTTGATTTTGACTCAGATGTGTCCCAAGTCACTCCAGGCAAGTCAAATATCCATTACACCTGTAATTCAGATTCATTTGGAAATTAATAAAGCTTTGTTTAATGTAGGGCTCATTTTTAAAAATTGGAACTAATAATATATTCTTAGTTTTGTGTAGTTTAACAGAAACGCTAAGGGCTAATTTTGGTTGTGGTGTCCGGATGATTTGCCCAGTTGATTAGTTGCATCATCGAGTCAGGGACTCAGCGGGAACGCAGGGAGGAGAGGAGATGGAGAGCGAGGGGGAGCAATCCGAGGGCAGCGTAGGAGAATATGACAGCAGCCCGATAGATTCCATGAGCCTCTCCAGCGAATCGGAAGATTCACAGAAGGGGGCGCCGATGGGCAGGGCAAGGGGCGACCCAAGGGGGACACCCCAGAAGCAAGGGGCCAGCGGGGACTCCCAGAGCAGCAGTTGGAAATCAGGACCAGCTTCCCCACCAGAGCGCAGTGGGGGGGAGGAGTCCCAGGTGTCAGAGCCCACATATGCACCACCAGCGAGAGAAGATGAGTCAGGGTTGGCCACGCCTCCATCGGAGAGCGAGGGAACAGTCAAGAGGAAAGTTGCAGGCTGGGCGCGCGCGCCAAGTTCAAAGGTACAGGCGAGCGGCACAGAAGGTAGCCCGGATAGGGAACCAGGTCCTAAAGCCCGCCGGAAGGAGGGGCAAGAATCGTCAGGGTCAGCGTCAGAGGAGTCCAGGAAGGATGAGACCCTAGCGGGCAGGAGGGCCCAGAGGAGAAAGGAACTTAGGAAGAGGTGGAGCAAGGCGAGAGTCTTAAACTGGTGTGGAAGGGGAGGAGACTCAGACGGGACTTCGCCGGTCTAAGGTCGAGACGTAGAGCTGCACGCTGCGGCTTTAAAATGGAAACTGAATCTCAATAAAGACTTTTGTACATAACTACAGCCTAGCGTTGGTCCTCTGTGAGCTGGGACCTGGAGGCAGCTCTGACAAATATATTCTTAGTTTTGTGTAGTTTAACAGAAACGCTAAGGGCTAATTTTGGTTGTGGTGTCCGGATGATTTGCCCAGTTGATTAGTTGCATCATCGAAAAATCTCAGGTGTGAGATCTTTTGTTCTCTGTGACATACTATAATTTAGGTGATATGGTTAGGGGGTGAATGGTGGCTGAATTTCATGCACGCAGAGAGTGGGGCGATATTATACATGAATTCCTTTCAGTCCTGTGATTCTACAGTTATCCTTATTGTCAGTATTTTATTGGATTAATAAATTAGCTGCCATGTCCATAAATATGTATTATGTATCAGGAGGAAATAGCAAAAAATTATAATAATGTACCCAGTATCTAGCTGGGGTGTGTGGGAGTTTCTTTCTCATGCATCTTTTTCAGACTTCCTCTTATCTGACAGATTGCTTGAGCATAAAATATACATGCCATTTCTGGACAACAGTTATGTGTCAATACAAAGCATGTTAATATCGTCCTTTTATGCTGTGGGCTAACAGACTCTGCAATTTCTAGAGCATGAAAATGGGCCAAAACTCCATTTCACTTCTAGGAGCAAAAGTAATTGAATTTTGAAAGTGATAAATTGCATCCAGAATTCTGCTGCTGTTGCATGTGTGTGAGTGCATAGATTGTATCCAACTTTGTTCATCATTCACTTCCACTATGCATCCTCAAAAAACTTCTCAAGGAAGTCAGGGGGCTACTGAACACCAAGGACTCTGTCTTATGATGCTGCACTCTGGGGGACATCACGTAAAAGTGGGAACCTTGCATGAGCGATGCACAATTCATATGTTATGACCATCATAACAAAAAAGCACGGTGAATAGCCATAGAACCTGCAGACAGCTAATACAGCCCCCGGTAAGCTGCCTGTCACCACATGCATTGAGGAGATATCAGAAAACAAAAGAAATCCTGGGATAGGGCTCCAAGCTCTTTGTCCATATGTAGAGAGATCTCTATAGCTCTCCAAATATGTCCTCTGCCCATGAACAAAACAGCTCAGCTGAAATAAGCAGGAACTGAAGACTAAAGGTCACAACAAAATGTGGATTTAAGTCCACTAGCATCCTCTTCATTGAAATAGCTGCACCTATAAGTCAACAGCCATTTGAGGAGTGGATCAAATGAGCACATTGTGGAGAAGGGATGAGAAGAGTGTATGGGCTGGAGGACAAGAGAAGGAAACAAGCACACCAGATAGATGGTCCTACTGAGAGGCCGCATGCACAGGGACTATCCATTCCAACTGAAACCAGCAGAAGTCACCATTAACATGCTCTGTTTCTATCTTTCCAAGCAGGCATCCATGCAAAGTTCCAGGATGCACTTTAGCCCATCTTCCTGGAGTCAGGTAGACAGCTTAGGTTTGCTGTAGAAACACTGGACTGAGAAGCAAAGAGCGTCAGAAGATCCCGGGTGATGCTGAACAACAACTTACTCAGTCTTTTTTATAACTTTTGATAAAAGCTTTCGCTGATGCTGTTGGTGCTATCCACAGTGCTTGGAAATTCAAGAACCACCCATTCATCCACGCTGCTGTATTTACAGAGTTCTCTTTTGATCCGTTCACAACTCATTGGTATAAGCTGATCACAATGCTCTGTAGCTTAAGCTCCTAGTACTTTAGCATTGTCATAGGCAAACCCACTGAGGAGGGCCAAGCAGGCCTCAGTAGCCATGTTGGTGGAAACCTATACAGTGTGCGAGAAAATGAGGTATATGAAAAGGGAATGGGTACACAGAAGATATTGGAAATGCAAAGCACAACCACAACTTTATACGAGTCCTCTTATATGAGCACTAATTATACCATCAGTACTTTCACATGGGTAAAGTGGTTAGTTTTGAATGTCAGTCAGGGCAATGAAATAAAGCTTTCTACTTCTTCCTAGGGTGGGAAATCCACTGTAAAGGGCACGTGATGTTTCTGGCCAGCATTTTATTTTCTTTAATCCATTGAAACTTGTTTTAGTGTTTCATATGCAGCAGTGTTTCCTTTTTAAAACAAGGTTTAAACTTTCTCGCTGAAAACGACAATTAATAAAATGGCGTAAGTGCTTATTTTTCTTTTCTTTATGCCCATCACTTGAATGCACAGGCATTATTGTCCAACACTGGTTTCAAAAGTCAGGCCAATAATGATATTCTTCCAGCAGTAATGTGTGACTCATTGTTAAATGCTGCTGGCAGCTAGCGGCTAGCTGTTCAGCTGATAGCTGAGGTTGTTTCAGTGGCATTCATGCTGTTAGCCTGCTGCTAGGCTGCCTACGTTTCTTTTGTACGGTGTGATAACACATCTTTTAGAATTACCTTTGAATCTGATGAAAGCCTCCTTGTAATCAGGGGCTCCCTGCAAAAATTGTGCTTCTATGTAATGCCTCCCCCCCCCCCCATTTTTAAAAACAATTAAGAACATGGAAATCCTGTACCCACTTGTATGGGGCTTCCCCTGAAAACAGCCTTTTTAAAAAATACTATATATGTGTATATATATTCAGTAATTAGCAAAGCTGTCAGTGGTGTATGACTCCTTTCACACCTTTTATGTGTGGTTTTTCCCACCTAGTTTGTTAACGTGCACTGCCACACTCCACTTATCCACATGTGCCCCATGCCTGGCGCTTACTGTTTAGCACTTTAAAAGGACCTGGATATTCCCTGCATGAACCTGGCAACTAGCTGCGGACATCAGGACATGCCCTGCTATATGCCACTTCACTCACATGAGGTTTGGAGAACAAGGACAGAAGATTCAGCCACCTTTTCAATGCAGGTGGCACTGTGGTCTAAACCACTGAGCCTCTTGGCCTTGCCAATCAGAAGGTCAGTGATTTGAATCCCCACAACGGAGTGAGCTCCTGTTGTTCTGTCCCATCTCCTGCCAACCTAGCAGTTTGAAAGCACACCAGTGCAAGTAGATAAATAGGTACCGCTGTGGTGGGAAGGTAAACGGCATCTCCAAGCGCTCTGGCTTACATCACGGTGTTCTGTTGTGCCAGAAGCGGTTTAGTCAGGCTGGCCACATAACCTGGAAAGCTGTCTGGACAAATGCCGGCTCCCTTGGCCTGAATGGGTGTATTCCGACATCAAGTCAAAACATGCACTTTATGGCACTATCTGTTGTATTTGATGTATTTTTGATGTAACACCCTGAAGTATTGACTAACTTGGCCCACAGCACTCAATTGAACTCTTCTCTTCTAGTAATTCCAGATCATAACTTACATTTTCAGAAGCCCTGGGAATCAGCAGATCCCCACCCCATCTTAAATTGCAACAGCTACCCAATGTGAGACATGGGATTGTTGTCCACATAACTGCATTTTTTAAAGGCTTGCAGCAATAACAAAAAGTGAACCATGGCAGGAAAACTGCTTGCTACATGGAGGCAGCTACCATGGAAAGCTGTTAAAAGTAGACCCTTCATGCTTGGCTATCACTGACTAGGCTGTTGATTTGAAAGTTCACAAGTTGAGAGACAAAATTCCTTGTGCCTCTGTTTGCGCATGTGTGCGCGCACACACATGCTCAGAGGCTACAGACTTTAAAATCTTGTGAAATGTTCACTTGGTATCTTTAGCTGTAAGTGCTGATGCTATAATTAGCACTCTCTTTCTTTTTACTTTCAATGGCTAAGGATGAGAAATATATTTTCTAAACACTTTTTACCCTTTGCTGCTTTACCAGTGTATTATGCCACTGACGAAATTCAATTTTCTGTGTTAGGACTGCTTCCAGCATGCCCAGAAATGCTAAGCAGTGGTGAGCTAGTCAAATGAGAGGTACTGCAGCTGCAGAAGTAATGTGAAGTTCAAGAACTTGATGACGAATAAGTGAAGTTTAAAAACATATCCACAAATGTTGGATTTCACTGTGGACTTCACTTTGAAGCTGATGGTTGGACAGTGAATAAACTTCCTGCTTATCCTTCTCATTTTTGGATTTCATTATCGTTGGTGGAGGATTATATAAATGAAAACAGGAAACTGCAGTCAAGATATTTTTTTGCCAAGAATAGATGTTTCTCTCTGATATAAGCAGGGAACTATGGAAGGCCATGGAAGATGTTCACCCTTGAATTTTGAATAGCAAATCATTTGCATTCATTCATTCATTCATACATACATACATTCATACATACATATATATATGTATGACATCCAAACTGAAATGCAAGCTGATATTCAATTACAAAGTATAAAAACCTTTTGGAGTGCTCTGTGTGCAAGTTAAGCAAATTATGGAGAAATTAGAAAACCAGCTTCTGATTAAATTTAAGAACACAACAAAAAATTGGAAGATGTTAAATATTAATAATTTCTGTAGTAGCCGTCATTCATGGATATGGTAAGTTTGTTTTACCAATGAATTTACTTATGTTTGTGAAAGATAGCTATAAATATACTGAACCCACAATTGTGTTATATAAACATGCATTAGAATATACAGCAAGGCAGGAAGAAAAATAAGAAAATTTTGTGATTATATTCATAAATGTCGCTGGTGTTTTGTGGTTCATTGCATCAGCACTCTTCAATTTTGGTACAATACTCTCTTTGTGGTGTGATAGCAAAATTTGCCTTAAAAGTTGTTGACAGGATTGCAGGACATGGCTGTAAATAGACATGAACTACCGATCCTATGGATAAAGTTCTAGTTAAGTGGATGTGTCTTGTTTACAAGGACTGCACAACAAATGAAACGACTTGAATTGATATAGACTGTGAACATGTAGCTTTTAATTTCAGTTTAACATTTTAAGTGTTGCATTTTTGACATAGTATTATCAATACAGTTTCCTTTGCCAATATTAAAATACAGACTGCTTTTTTTTTGATGCAGATGTTTATTAATGCTGTTTGAATTCAGCCATTGTAATGCAATTGGAGGTAGAATGGTGTTTCCAAAAAATACATCCTCTTAGATATAATACATTTGTGAATTCTTGAATTAAAGGGTGGGTTTTTTTTTTTGTTTTATGTTGATATACAGATAGTAGTCTTACATTAGTATAAAACTGCAATTTGGGGCAGTTCCTCCTAGTAGTGGGACTAAAAGATAGTGGCTAGCTTATGGCCACATAATTCATTCATGTCTGATGTGAAATTTGAACTGGACACTTTCAAGTTTACATGGTTTGACCATACCACCACACATATTCTTACCAGTTCTAACAACCTCTGCCTCCAAAGATTCTCATCCCTTAAAATATATCTGACATTGACACCGGATCTGCAAAAAAGTGTGGCACAATGGCATGGTCTCACTGTGATGAAAGTTTAATTAACAGGGCCCCCGAGTTTTTGTTTTTGCTACTTTAATCTTTTCCTGTGGCATAAATAATAAGTTTTTGACAATAATTCTTCTCATCCATTCAGAGTTCTGCTGAGGTACATCCTAATTTTGTTTATTGGGCTGCTCTGTAGGTTGTATCTATTGCCAGTCCTACTCAGAATAGACCCAGTGAAATTAGTGGACCTAATTTTGTTATATCCATTAATTTGAATGGGTCTACTCTGACAAAGATTAGCATTGGATACAGACCTGTACTTTCCTAAAATAGGATATTGGGGAATTGAGAGACATGGCTAACATATGCATGAGAGGATTACAGAAGATGTTGTAGAGTCCTTTGACTTTCCACACAGTGCAAACGCATTGGGGGTGAGTTAAAAGGTTTGCTTTAGATTGCTCAGAATGAATCCTCTTGAGCCACAAGAAGCTTAAATGTTCAGGAAATACTCCAGCCTGCTCTAGCATAAAGGAGGCACTGGGCAGTGGGAGCATTTGCACATAATAGTGTTGATCTAATTCCGTACTACAGAGTACCCTGGTAATATTTACAACAGTTTATAAGCCAGTATGGTGTGATTATTACATATCACACAAAATATTATCTCCTGACTCACAAGTGCTGCTTCCAGATTATGCAAAGACTAAATCTACAATAGCAGAGAAACATTCTGCATAGAGTAACATATATCACACACCACAGAGGCTGCTAAGTTGCAAATTTCACCTAATTCTGTCAAATAAAAAAAAAGTTATATTTATTTATTGATTTCCCCATAATAGTGACTGGGTAGATACAAAGCTTCAGACTTTCAGATTTTGACCCAAATCAGGCAGTCTCTTGTAGTCAGTACTCACCCCAATAGTTTTAACTTTGTGTCCAGCATTATTATCAGTCTACTAGGAGTGTAACTGGAAGATCAGCAGGTTTCGGACCCTGAAAATGTAATATATAATCATGTATTATAGTTTATGTTGTGTTTGAGCAGAAGGAATGCCACTACATAAAGTCCTATGCTTTTTTATCTGCTTGAGACATGTGCAATTTTTAAATTAGGCTCAAAATATTTCAATCAACAGTTTCTGAAGTGATTGGACGTTTTAAATATTACCAAAAGCTGTCATTTCTCATGAAAGCTTATTAAGCTCTTCTTCTTGTTTTTGTTTAAATAACTGAAGCACTGTCATTTGGATTTATGACCTTTTAAATAGAAATTTTGCTTTAAGTGTTAATGTTTTGTCTTGTCAGATTCTGCAAATCATATGAATAATGGGGCCCTGAACTAAATCTAGGTTTAGATAGCCAAAATTGAATCTGGATTGAAATAAGTAATGGGGTGAACCCTCCCCTTGCCCCCAAGATAAACTTGTAATTGGGCTTCGAAAACCAAACAGAAAATACAGCTCACGCAGCACAATTCTTACCATTTCTATTCAGAAGGCTGATATAGTGAATTTTGGCAACATCACAAGTTCAAATTCCATTCATCAGCTATCCACTCATCAAGTGGCCTTGAGTAAACTGATGGTTCTTTGTTCGGTTCCCAATGTTCAATATGGAAATAATGCAGACCTACCTCCAGGAATTGTTTTGAGGATTAATTAAATGTGGATATGCTGTTGTCAGTTGCACTGAACGTTCAAGACAGTGTAGGTGTAAAGGTAATAAATAATATTGATGGAATACCTATGCAGGCAAAGTTTGAAGGCTTGATCTATTTCCTCCTCCACCCTAAATCATAGCTGGTTCTTAAAACTTCAGGCTGTGTTACTGATGCCGGGAAGCAGGCATATTAATTGCTTTGAATAACTTCCAATCTGTTAAGTATTACAGCAAGGCTGTTGGCCAGAATGCAGGTCCAAGTAACAATGCTTTTCTTTTCCCTTTTTTAAGCAATTAGTCAAGAACTGTGCCTTCATGGAACCAAGTGCAAAGAACTTCATAGAGTGACATTTTATACTGTCCAAGAAGAGGTGAAGGGTGGTCCAAATGTTTGTGTACTTGAAAAAATTAGGGAGGAACCTCCTCTACCTAGTTATTTCAGCTAGCCTGAGTACTAGTGTGGCTTCACAGAGGAAAGTCCTGTATTTGAAAAGCTGTCAGAGGGCAGTTCTCTATTTGAACATGGCCTGTATTTCAAGGGCTGTTCAATCCAAGTGTGGTTTCAAGATAAAGAACCAGAAGAAGTTAGAAATAGGGGCCTTGAAGTTCCCCATCAGCAGTTAGCACCTGAATCAGGAGGCTGCACACATGCCACCTGGTCAGTATTCTCCCCTGTGGTGAGACTGACTGTATTTCTATTTAAATTATAATAACTATTTCTGTATTTGCATTTATACATCTAAATTAACATGCTAAGCTGTGCCCTCTTTAGGTGATGCATTCATTAGGTGATGCGTCTTCATTAATGGTATGCTACTTAGTACAGCCATCCAGAGCAAGATGGTAACATGGCCCCCATCCACATACACAGTAGAAGGCAACCAGACCAGCATTTGAATCTTAATTTAACATTGGTGATGGGACTTGTTCTCTGCTACACTAGCAACTGGAAGCAGGAAGCTACCTTAAGGAGCATAGGGTAGGTAAGGTTGCCACCTTTGGCTGGGCAAAATAAAGGACAGGTCAGGGGAGAATTGGGGGGCTGAAAATTACTTTACCTGGTGCAGAAATGACTTCAAAGTTCTCCACCAAACGGGAGGGAACCAGAACCCCCTCTCTCTGCCTGACCTGCCTCTGCCTGTGCAAAAACTCTAATTTCCCAGTTCCTGCCCCCCATTCTCCACCAGGCCTATGCAAACCCTCATTCTCTGACTCCAAGTCTCTGTCTCTGAGCCACCCACCTCTGCCCACACAAAAACTCCCCCCCCCCCAGTCTCCACCAGGGCCCTCTTCCCCTCAGTTCTATTTCTAAACCTCTGTCTTCCTAACAGATATAGGCAACCAGTACTTTTTGCACAACCTTCAAGCTCCCATCACTTTGCACTGTTGACTCATAGCTGTAATTACATGAGGGGAGAAGGAGGAGGAGAAATGAAGGTAATGATGGAACTGAGTCTAACCAGAGCCGTGCTGCGGATGTCCTAAAACTGGGTAGCTCTCCGTTGCATTATCTCACTATAAATTTCTGATCTGAGAAAACACCATCACTTTGCCCTGCCTGCCCAAAAGCTTTGTTTATGTGATTTGTTTGTAGAGGAGCTTTTGTGTGTTCATATATTCTGATATGGTTTCTGTGGCCCTGGCTGGCAACTAATTTTTAAAAGGAAGCATGTTTTGAACTGCACTGAGAGGCTAAGTAAAGATAAATGCAGTATGCAGAACATTTCCAAAAATAATGTTAAACGAATTGCCCTGTATCAGCAATACATAATGCAACTCTGTTTATTTTGCTTTCTGTTGTTGTGTTTTGGAAATAATACTTTAAAAAATCCAAACACAGATTGAAGGGGCTGTAGGACTGGCATGGCCCACTACCTCACAGGCAAATAGCCCCTTCCTCATCAGTAAAATGCAACACAGGCTCTCTAATAATTCCTCTCTCAACCTCTTAGGTATTTTTCTCTAGTCTTGGCTTGGTAAGGAGGAGGGTATGAGCATAGCTGTTCAGGTTCATAAAGGAGAACTCCACCAAGCCTATGTTTTTCGCACTGGGGGAGTGTGGATTAAAGAGCCATTTGCCTGTATCTCGGGGTGAGTGGCTGAGGAGTGTACAGTAATATATGTGGATGTAATAAATAGAAGGGATGTGGGTGGCACTGTGGGTTAAACCACAGAACCATCAGAAGGTCGGCGGTTCGAATCCCCGTGACGGGGTGAGCTCCCATTTCTCGGTCCCTGCTCTTGCCAACCTAGCAGTTCAAAAGCACGTCAAAGTGCAAGTAGATAAATAGGTACCGCTCCAGCGGGAAGGTAAACGGCGTTTCCGTGCGCTGCTCTGGTTCACCAGAAGCGGCTTAGTCATGCTGGCCACATGACCTGGAAGTTGTACGCCGGCTCCCTCGGCCAATAAAGTGAGATGAGCACCGCAACCCCAGAGTCGGCCACAACTGGACCCTAATAGTCAGGGGTCCCTTTACCCTTTACCTAATAAATAGAAGGTTGTGCCAACAACCTGCCACTGTTCGCACTGGATGGTTAGATTGTGCAGGAGAGCAGGGGGGGGGGGAGAGGAGAAGAGAGAACAACAAGAATAACAAGAACTGGACAAAGTTGGAAGATAGACCCCTTCCAAGATTGGACATTCGAAATTAAAGACGATTAAAAGACGGTAAAGACTATTAAAAAGACGGCAAAGCGGACTGGTGAAGGATTATGGCTTAGATGTGGGAGCTCCAGGAGACAGTAGATATTGACGGACATTGGGAACGCAACCGGGAAAGGGGGGAGGGAAATTTGGAATCCAAAGAGTGTTAAATTACATTTTATTCTTTTTTCTACTTTTTTATGTTAATCTGTATTTTATATTAAAGAGGGGAACTCGTGGAAGGGAACAGGTCGATTTTAGGGGATGGGAAAATATTTTTTAAATTGGGTTAATGATAATAATTTTAAAATTTGGGGTAAGAATTTGCTGAATCTATTTGAAAGAATTGGAATATAAGAGGGGGCGGGGAGGGGGAAGTCCTGGAAAGATGATATTGAAAATAAGGCCTTAAATTTGGATGCTTTTCTTTTTTTTTGTTATATTTGAAAATCTTTAATAAATATTATTTAAAAAAAATAGATTGCTTTGCCTGTGTCTTCGATTACACAGGAGTAAGGTCTGCAGTGAAGACTGAGCCTCTGTGGTGCTAGAAACCTGTCTCTAGCATATTCACTGGATGGGATGTTTTAGCAGGCTTAAAAGGAATTTCAGTAACTCCAATCTCTTTCCCATTAATGAACATTACAAATCCAAAGGATACTACAGGCAAAAATGGATGGTCACATTAGCTTTATTGTATATATCAGGCAGTGAAGTGGGGGTGTTTGGCAATGGAAGGTGTGGTTTAATAGGAAATTTGTGACAGACCAGGAGCAGGAGATCTCAGGGTCCCTAATGCAGACTTCCACATTGCAGTCATTCTGACTTCTCATGAATAAAATTCAGCTATTGATGCCGGAGTTAAATCAGATTTTTTTAAAGCATAATACTCCATCTCCGAATGTGCTGGAATTAGCACATTATTAATTCTTAAATTTCGGCATTAAAGGAAGCTATAATTGGTCTCCTACTCTCTCAAATTTCCTATTTAGGAGAGAGATAGCAGGAGACTGTAAGCACAATGGAAAATGAGAAAGACAAATATTTTCACATACTCAAGAAACTGCAGTCAAATAAAGACAAAGAATGCATTGTTTAACCGTAGTTTTGATTAAGAAAATTCCATGAGATGAAGCAATTGGGGGGGGGGCGTGTTTGTGGTAATAAAGTATTGTGCTTCAGTGCTTCTTCTTCTTGCTCACGGAGCTTTTTTTAATATAGGGATTGTGTGTGTTTTTACCATCCTAATAAGATGTTGGTTACATTACCCTTTCCTAGAATCATAGAATTGTGAAGTTGGAAGGGACCATCAGGGTCATCTAGCTCAACCCCCTGCAATGCAGGAATCTCAACTGAAGCATCCATGGCAGATGGTAAAATATAGTATAAAGGATATTGGTTTGCTTTAAAAGTAGTCACTTTGGGAATGCAGTGTACGCGAAGCGTTGGGTCATGAGGTTTATCCTATATATACAACTATTGCTTTCCATTTTGATTAATTCTACAGATTTCATTAACATGCTGCCGACCGCATGGTCGGCGGTTCGAATCCCCGCGGCGGGGTGAGCTCCCGTCGTTCGGTCCCAGCTCCTGCCCACCTAGCAGTTCAAAAGCACCCTTAAGTGCAAGTAGATAAATAGGTACCGCTTTATAGCGGGAAGGTAAACGGCGTTCCGTGTGCTGCTCTGGTGCTGGCTCCCCAGAGTAGCGTCGTCACTCTGGCCACGTGACCCGGAAGTGTCTGCGGACAGCGCTGGCTCCCGGCCTCTAGAGTGAGATGAGCGCACAACCCTAGAGTCTGTCAAGACTGGCCCGTACGGGCAGGGGTACCTTTACCTTTACCTTACCTATTATTTTTTTTTAAAAAAAAATAATTTTTATTGGTTTTCCAACACAAATAAAAACAAACAACACATTCACATACACAAACAAAAACATATAAAACATGTATAATTTCATAATCCTGTTTTCATACCCCTTGTTTCTACGACTTCCCCATACCTCCCTTTTACTGCATCCTTATTTTTAACATATTTTTTTTTTAGCAATTCTCCAATAATTAATTATTTATTTCACTTTTATTATATTTCTTTTTCTTTAGCTTATTAGTTACAGCTGCAATTCTCTATTTCTTATTCCCTGTCATCTAACACTCCTCAATTTTGCAATAATTTTTAAGATATATCTTGAATTTCTTCCAATCTTCTTCCGCTGTCTCTTTCCCCTGGTCACGAATTCTGCCGGTCATCTCTGCCAGTCCCATATATTCAATCACCTTCGTCTGCCATTCTTCCAGAGTAGGTAGTTCTTGTGTCTTCCAATACTTTGCGAGAAGAATTCTTGCTGCTGTAGTAGCATACATAAAAAACGTCCTATCTTTCCTTGGCACCAACTGGCCAACCATACCCAGAAGAAAAGCCTCAGGTTTCTTAGGAAAAGTCCACTTTAGGACTTTCTTAATTTCATTATAGATCATTTCCCAAAAGGCTTTAATCCTCGGGCAGGTCCACCAAAGGTGGTAGAAAGTACCTTCAGTCTCATTACACTTCCAGCAATTATTATTGGGCAAATGATAAATTTTTGCGAGCTTGACTGGGGTCATGTACCACCTATAAATCATTTTCATTAAGTTTTCTTTTAAGGCATTACATGCCGTAAATTTAACACCTGTGGTCCATAACTGCTCCCAGTCTGCAAACATAATATCATGACCAATGTCTTGTGCCCATTTAATCATAGCTGATTTCACCGTTTCATCCTGTGTATTCCATTTTAGCAGCAAATTATACATTCTTGACAAATTCTTAGTATTGGGTTCTAACAATTCTGTTTCTAGTTTAGACCTCTCCTTCTGGAAGCCTATTTTCCTGTCCTGTTTAAATGCCTCATATATCTGATGATAGTGTAACCAGTCTTGTACTTTAGGCTTTAGTTTCTCATAACTCTGTAATTTAACTTTTTCACCATCTTGTTCTAAAATTTCACAATATTTTGGCCAATTAGGCTCCATATTAAGTTTTTTCACCTCTTTGGCTTCCATTGGTGACAACCACCTGGGAGTTTTACTTTCTAACAAATCTTTATACCGCATCCAAACATTATATAGTGCTTTTCTAACAATATGGTTTTTAAAACCCTTATGTACTTTTACCTTGTCATACCATATGTATGCATGCCAACCAAATCTATTATCGAACCCTTCCAGATCCAAAATGTCTGTGTTCTCAAGAAGCAGCCATTGTTTCAACCAGCAAAAAGCTGCCGATTCATAATAAAGTCTTAAGTCCGGCAGGGCAAACCCCCCTCTTTCTTTTGCGTCAGTTAAAATCTTAAATTTTATTCTGGGCTTTTTGCCCTGCCAGACAAATTTAGATATATCTTTCTGCCACTTCTTGAAACACTCCATCCTGTCCAATATCTGCAATGTTTGAAATAAAAACAGCATTCTGGGCAGCACATTCATCTTGATAACAGCAATTCGGCCTAACAAGGAAAGTCTCAACCTTGACCATATTTCTAGATCTTTCTTTACCTCTGACCAACATTTATCATAATTATCCTTAAATAAGTTCACATTTTTAGATGTTAAGTTTACCCCCAGGTATTTCACTTTTTTTGTTATCTCTAGGCCTGTTTCACTATGAAACTTCTCTTTTTCAGCCATTGTAAGATTTTTCTCCAACACTTTCATCTTTTGTTTATTCAATTTAAATCCTGCCACTTGACCAAATATCTCAATTAATTCTAGTACTCTTTTGGTACTAGTGTCTGGCTGTTGCAAAGTTAATACCAGGTCATCTGCAAATGCCCTTAATTTGTAATGTCTAGTTCCGATTACCTTACCTATTTTTATCCCACTCATCACTGCTAAAAAAAAATCTGACATTGAGACATTAGTCCCCCCCCCCCCATCTTGTAAGTGTTCCTTTTTTATGTAATACATTTTAAATTTCTGGTGCATCTCATGGTATATTCATGGATGTCACATTTTCTAGTTAAATAATGTCTTATATGGGACTATATTAAATATGGACCTTGTTTGCAAATGTGTGAGATTTAGAACATAAATACAGGCATGTTTATATTCACATAATTGGGAATGTGTGTGTAGTCTATATATAATCAATTCAGGAAGCTGTTTGTGTAGTCTATATATAATCAATTCAGGAAGCTGTTTGTGTAGTCTATATATAATCAATTCAGGAAGCTGTTTACAAAAAAAGGTTATTTGGCAAACTTCACTATCCTAGTGATTACATGTCTCTTCCTCTTTTGTATCCCAGTATTCCTTCAGCAGAAATTCCAATTGATTTCTACTGAGTGCTGGGTTTAATGAGTTAAGAATGGGACTTGCGATGCCTGGCTTTGTGCTATAATGATTGTGAAGCCTATTTCACTGTGACTGAACTGGAAAACACATCAGATCATCACAGCTTTGCTAGCACAGTAACCTTCAGCAGTCTTTCCCTGTGGCCATCAATAGCTTATATGCAATTACTCACTGTGAACTGTAGGACCAGCTTCCAGCTGCAAGCTTAACAGAACATAGCCCACAAGCAGCAGATGAAATATGGATTTATCCATAAAGAAAATCTGAGTATGTGTGCACATGCTTGAATCTAAAAGCATACTTCACGGGGCGTTCCTGATGTGATGTGGTTTAAAGTCTTCATGATCATGAGTCCCAGGTGCCAGATTCCTGAAAGTATATATAAAACTGCATCTGTGATGTTAGCAACTATACCCTCTGATTACTAGGAAGAGGCAACTGAAGGCAATGTCTTAAACAGCAGTCCATCTGCTTCTGCCTATGCTATCAGCACTTTAAAATTTCTTAAAACTATAAGCCACCTCAGGGCCGGATTTAGGTTTGATGAGGCCCTAAGCTATAATGGGGCCCTGTATATGTCCTTTGTCAACAACAAATTGCCGTTGTTTTTTGTGTGGAATATATGATATATGGCGATTTATGGACCTAATGGATATCTAGAGCCATTTGCACAGGTTGCCATGCAACCAGTCCATGCAGAATGTAGGCATCCTATATATAGAAATGAGCAAACCAGTGATATTTTAGGGAGCAGGCGGAACCCATTACTTACATCATAGGCACCTACACAGCACAAAACACTGTTGCTGTATGTAGGTTTTATTTCATTTGTTTTTTATCTTATATTTTGGAAATGTACATCCAGTTTTTTTTTCCTTTAAATTTTTTTGGGACCTCCAAGAGAGTGGGGCCCAAAGCTATAGCTTGTTTAGCCTATACGTAAATCTGGCACTGAGCCACTGGCAAATGCCATGTCTGCCCATAGCCCTGTTGGAAGCTTTGTTCAATAGTTCCACTTCCTGAGGGCCGTACGTCTGTATTTCTAGCTCTGGTGATTATCAAAACTGAGCACAGTTCCCTGGCATGCATAATGCTCTGTCTGCAAAACTCTCCTTTCTGCCCTGCCTTTCTGCAACTGGCACACAAAGCACAATGCAGATTAAATGAAAAGTCCTTGACCCAAAACTGATTAACTTGAGTCTTTATCAGCCGTCTCCACACTCATTTCCTTAGTTTAGGAAAGTAGTAGAATTAGGAAGGTGGGTGAGCATTCTCATCATAGTTGCTCCTCACAAATTATCTTCTTTGTAACTCATCACATGCGGCCATAATTGTAAGATGCGCATGAGAGAGCATATATTTTCCCCTAGTACCAAATCCAATCTGCAGTTGAAAGGCTTTGGAGTAGAAAATGAACCTGGGGTGAGGTTCAGGGACAAACAACATGTTACACTTACCTATATGTACCTTTTATCTTCGCTTTTTTCTTTTTGTCACCATACTTTGAAGCTGGAAATTTCTGCAAACAAACTCGGGAGGGGAGAGGAGGAAAAAATGCAACTTAACACTTTGCCTGCTGATCAATTTTTCTTTCAACTGAAAGGAGATACAGATAGCCATATTTTTCCCTCCATGAAAAAAGCCTGGTTGCGAAGAATTATGGTATGAACTGGCCAACAGGGAAGAGGTTTAAACATACTCTTCCATGCCACTTTGCCTCGAAATTTAAAGCCTAATGTAATCCTAATGAGTTACTGTTTATCCCTCCCTTTTTAATGCACTTTTCCTGCTTCTGTCTCATTTTCTAGTTCTTGAAAACTCTATGGTTTCCCTTCCCTATTTTCATCTTTCATATGGTAGGTTGGGCTGAAATCAGGTACCTAGATGGTATTTTCTGCAACACATTAGGTGCACACAGGGAATCCCGTTCCCTCAATTGGCAAGTGTGAAAACTTTGCAAATAGACTTAGGCATGTCTCTTGCCGTGCAGGATACCAAGCATCCATTAATAATTCACTGTACAGTGGTACCTCGGGTTAAGTACATAATTCGTTCCGGAGGTCCGTTCTTAACCTGAAACTATTCTTAACCTGAAGCACCACTTTAGCTAATGGGGCCTCCTGCTGCTGCTGCACCGCCGGAGCACAATTTCTGTTCTCATCCTGAAGCAAAGTTCTTAACCCGAGGTAATATTTCTAGGTTAGCGGAGTCTGTAACCTGAAGCGTATGTAACCTGAGTTACCACTCTATAGTTAACTTAAGGTACAACGGTATAAATGTCTACTCAGAATTAAGTCTCTTTGCTTTTAATGGGACTTACTCCCACTAAGTTGATACAGCCTAGGCTTTGGTTTAGAGTTGGCATGGGGGACAGCCAAGTTTTTTGTGCCTTTAACAGCTGTGTCAAAGGCAAAAATTCAACAGGGTAGCCTTTTCTAGTATGAAAATACAATTATGGGGGAAATTTCATCTGTCCCTGTTCTGTCTGTCACGCTTTTTAATATGGGGTTTATTTTTATGTCTTCCACTCAGTCTGCAAAAGAGAATACACATTTTACAAATGATACAAAGCATATGCAAATTGCATGCATGTGTCCTCTTTTATGAGGGCCCAATCCACATAGTGTCGCCACCTCTGCCAAGGGATTGCCAATGTGCCTTCTAGGCTCCCTAGAGAGAAAAGGAATGGTGCCCTAATGACCAGTTATTCTTTCCCCATAATGGCATGCCTAGTCTTCACTACCATGCCTGCCTGTGTCCATTACGGTCTGAATGGAAGTGCCCTACCCAGTTCTAGCCCTTTATGCCTTCCAGAAACGTACTTGGCCAGCCTACTCAACCCAATAAGAAGAAAACGAGAAGAGCATGCAGGTTGCCACATTAATAAACAAATCACAGTCCAGGAAGAGTTATACACTCAAAATGTGTGTGCATGTATTTAACCGTAGCATCAGAACAAGAATAGAAAAACACAAAACATGGCTTACACTTACTACAGTTCTGGTGAATGAGATAACCTGCTCCGCTACCAGCAAACCACCTATGGCTGCCCTCTCACTGTAGGCTCACCAGGGCTGTCTTACCCATAGGTGCCAGGGCTGCAAGGCACCCGGGCGCCAGGCTCTCAGGGGTGCCAGGCCAAGTCCGGGGCCCAGAAGTTGAGTCTGGGGAAGAACCCACCCATTGGTTGGAGCACCACGGCGGGCTCTTCTGCTGTGGGTGGCTCTACGCCACAAGTTTGGGGGTGACCGAGCCCGTGAGATGCTGAGGTGGTCGGCCGGCTCTGCTCTCCTGTGCACCTGGGACTGGGCAACCTGGGGGGGGGGGCGCGCCGGGCGGATCTTTGCACCCCAGTGCCGCATATGCTTAAGACAGCCCTGAGGCTCACAAGGGAGCTCACTCCCCTCCAGAGGCAACCCCCCTACCCCCCTGACCAGGGGCAATCCAAGGCAGGGGGTGGGAAGCTTGGCGCACTCTCACAGCACTCCAAAGAGGGACAACCCAAAGGAATAATCCCATTTCTCTTTGGAGGTGGCCTACCACTGTGGGGCACCTTTGGGGGTTAAATTCCTTCTACGCTGTCAATGGCTGTAGACAGGTGTCAATTTCTTCACTGAAACATGAAGTTTTCCTCACCAAGGCAGCGACGGTCTCCACGCCTCCGTTGCTGACTCTTTTTAGGCAGTGCAGCATTTGTTGGAAAGAAATCTGTACTAAAGCTGAGAATATTGTAAAATCAATATAAGTTAGAGTAGGCCATAAAGAAATAACCGAAGTGTTCTGGAGGGGAAAATATTTGTCTCTCTATATATAGGTCTATTGGTTATATTTAATAGTCAAGGGAGACTAGAATAATTGATATGTATTACTGAACCAGAGAGAGAGAGAGAGAGAAGGAAATCAGGTTACTTTAGATTATGAAAGAGGTGTTACTGCTTCATCTGCTGTGCTGGTTTTATAATTCCTCACTGCAGAAAAGAAAGAAAACTTTTAAGGGAAGTAAATGAAAACCTTTTAATGTGATTTCCCAGTTTTTACTACTGGGATTTCCCCCCTTAAAAGGATGTTACAGATCAGTAAGCAGATTTCATACTTAATGGCTCTGCAGTTATATATGAAACCTTATGTTTTATTTGGATTATTAATAATCATGCTGGGCAATAATATTTCTAAGATGCTCTGTGCTATTCTAATTGCTGCAGTTGCAAGGTTCAGAATGCTGAAACACTGCTGCTTTGGTGTTGAGCCAGGAGCGCCTGATTGATAATATCTGTCTCGGGTGTCACCATGAGAGAAAAGAATAAAGTCTCAGTAGATTCAGTTCAGTGCAGCTGTCTAGCTTAGCTCTAATTTCTCTGGCCCATTGACGTCATTGGGAGGTTTCAAACCAGTCCAAGACGCCTAGTAAACTTGCACATAAATGGAACAAAAATGCACTGATTCCATAATCCGCTGCTCAGGAAAAGTTAGGGATTGTCTCTTCTCATTCTAGCTTGTTTCATTTCCCACATTAATTCTTTTCACTTTTAAAAACAAAACATTTCGTTAGGTAGGATGTGGAGAAATGCCTTTTAAAAAGGCAAGTGCAGAATGCAGATGTAGAAAGATGTAAAATGACAGAGCTTTGCTTATCTGCATCTTTCAGCCTTGAAAGATGATGAATTTGTAAATGTGTATAAGGATTTAAACAAGCAAGATGCTTCAATTGTAGGAGGGTTTTTAAAAAACAAAAATGCCACCGTTGCCTCCCAACAACCCATTGTGTTCAGTATTAATCTGCTTATGTCATATTTATAGGTTTTTGGGGGTCGGGAGAGTGGGTAAAAACAAGAATGAGCTAGTTTAACTGTAATTAATTCATTTAAAGCTGTGGAATATTTTTTTTAAAGAATGAGTAAAATAAGCAGCTGAAATAGATGCTTTTGCTTGCTAATATACATACTAGGGAATTTTCTCTACGTGAAAGGGATTTTGTTGTTGTTGTTGTTAGCATTATTTGCACTACACTAATATCTTTACAGATTAGATGTAGCTTTTTACTGATTTAAAGTACTGAAATTACCTGCGTTAATTAGTAATGATACAAAAGGCATTAGTGTGTTAGGAGTGTGCATTATTAAAAAGGAGCAACGTTCCCCAAATAAACCATTTAGAGCTTTTCAGGCAGCTGAATGTCTGCATTGAAGGGGAAAAAAGTAATGCAAACGTTAATTCGTCTTATATGTCTTAAAGTTTGTAGTTTGTACAGCAGACCTTCCAAGTGTCCCTATTTTCCAGGGACAGTCCCAGATTACAGTTTCTGTTTAGATCCCAGAATGTACCACTTTTCCTGAGGACATCCCAATTTTCATTGAATAAATATTGGAGGGTATGGTAGGATGTCCCTATTTTCATCAAACAAATGTTGGAAGGTATGGAGTTATCGGACCTCCAAGCCAACTGAAGGCAGCCCTGTATAGGGAAGTGGTTTTTTAAATGTTTAATGTTTTATTGTGTTTTTATATATGTTGGAAGCCACCCAGAGTGGCTGGGGCAACCCAGTCAAAAGGGCAGGGTATAAATAGTAATATTATTATTATTATTATTATTATTATTATTATTATTATTAGGAATAGGACATCCTTTTTCATCGGATAAATGTTGGAGGGCATGTGTACAGTATGATGAACAACAACAACAACAACAACAACAACAACAACATGGCATTGTTTATAGCATAATTTGATTCTGTGAGATAGACAACATCACAGTCTGCATGGGTATGGTATTATGCCTTAAGGTATCGGATTCTTCCCCTGTACATTTCGCTTCATGCCCTTCTTCCTATTTTGTGAAGGTTAAGAGAGGCACTGTAACACCAAGTAAAACTCCTGTGTTGCGCTTCAGAAGGTGCGGACCATCCTGTGCTCCTCACTTTTGAGTCACTGGAGTGCTTTCTCCACTACCAGCACATGCTCATGTCGTTCAAATGCCTGTGGCTCTTCTGTTCCCTCACACTGCAGTACCCTTCAGAGGCTTTCTGTTTTCTTCCCATCATTCATGCTCCCAAAATACAGAAACAGAGGCAGGGCAAACAGCCACTATGGTGCTGCACTGTGTCTCCACAAAAGGTGCCCATTCTGTTAGGATTGCCATATTTCAAAAAGTAAAAACCAGGGCACCCCAAAATTTGTTGAGCTTTCTTGGGGGGGGGCACAAAATAGAGCTTCTTTTGAGGAGACCACCAAAACTAAGCTTTTTTTTAAAAAAAATGCCAAAAACCACGATTTTTCAATTGACTTTCCTAAGATCCAGGACGTCAAAGCACGTCAAAGTGCAAGTAGATAAATAGGTACCGCTCCAGCGGGAAGGTAAAGGTAAACGGCGTTTCCATGCGCTGCTCTGGTTTGCCAGAAGCGGCTTAGTCCTGCTGGCCACATGACCCGGAAGCTGTACGCCGGCTCCCTCGGCCAATAAAGCGAGATGAGCGCCACAACCCCAGAGTCGGCCACAACTGGACCTAACGGTCAGGGGTCCCTTTACCTTTAAGATCCAGGACAAAACTCTGCCTTTCAGAATTTCCCTTGCATTTAAATTCTGCATTTAAAATCCCAGACATTACTGGGAAAATTAAATAGACTTATATGCTGGAGGACCCTGTAAAGGGGCTTTCTCCTTCAAGTTCTTAACCTTAGTTTTCAAACATGAAATAGGCCAGTCTTACAGCATTTTGTATGAGGATTGCCCAATCTTGAGGCTTCATTTGGCCTGCCAATTGCATGGGCTGATGTTGCACACCCTTATCTTGATTCATTGCAATTTTTCTACAAAAATAGGTGTCAGAACTCACCGTGAACGCCTCCCTCTTTCCCTTAGAATGGCAATGGCACCCGCCTGAGAAGTGCTGGAACTCAACTGAGGGGTTCCAGAACCCATCTGAGAGGTGCTGGAACTGAGTCAGTTCCCCCTGGGGAAAAAAGCCCTTCCTGTTTTGCTCATGCAAATCCCGTAGTCTATGTTGGCAGCTTACTGGGCTAAGTTCCACTCTCTGACCCTGAGATTCCCGTAATAGCTGCATACAACATTTTCTGTTGAAAAGTGGATATCTCACATGATACCAATAATATGTAGTTCTCATCCCGTTTGCTATCTAAATCCCTGTCTCTTACATAAAGCTGGGTCACAGTGTTGTATCCATACAGAATACCTGGTACACAGCCTTAATATTCCTCTTGTGATGATATATCACAGGAAGTTACCAGGACTGCTGCAGCACAGCGGGAAAATCACTGGAGTTTGGATTGTGGTTTGTGCAGATGCAAAGGAAACAAGTGCTCTTATTCTGCTGATAGGACTCTGGTACATGTCTGTGTTGGTGCAGAAATCCTGTGGGATCAAAAGGCTTATTGGCTTGCAGAGCCAATAAGTCTCACATGGATTACTACTCTGGACAAGAAACCTTTAATTTTTCACTGAGCAAATATACTTGCAAATACAGCTAAGAGCACTCTCTGAAGAAAGCGGAACCATTTTGCAACAAGCCTGATAGATAATCAAGCAGAGAATATGAGATGGCCTTCCAGAAGAAATGAAGATGCCTGTGGACCCTAAACTGGATTTTCTGCAGAAATACTTTGTGCATGTTAATTTCACATCTCTCCTTTAAAAATATGATGTAGTTGACGTCAGCCACATAAAGTAGCTCTTTAGGAGAACTGGGCAAAGGAAATAAGCCTGGGGCCCAATGTCAGTTTGATTGTGCTGTCTGGTGGATCTCTGAGCAAAGGTCGATGGCAGCAGGGAAGCTCAGATTTTTCCAGCAGTTCAAAGGCAATTATCTTCACCTTCAAGGCTACCAACAGTGCATTTTTAGATAACGTTTGGTAACTTAATTGTATGTAGATTATTTTATTTATTTTCAAACACAGTGGTACCTCGGGTTACATACACTTCAGGTTACATACGCTTCAGGTTATAGACTCTGCTAACCCAGAAATGGTGCTTCAGGTTAAGAACTTTGCTTCAGGATGAGAACAGAAATTGTGCAGCGATGGTGCAGCGGCAGCAGGAGGCCCCATTAGCTAAAGTGGTGCTTCAGGTTAAGAACAGTTTCAGGTTAAGTACGGACCTCCGGAACGAATTAAGTACTTAACCTGAGGTACCACTGCATTTCTATCCTACCTTTCTAATAACAGTAACAATAGTACTCAAGTTGGCCCAAAAATACATTTAGAACACTAAAAAACCCATTATAAAATGCAGTATTATTTATGATTTACTTCGTCACATTGTAAAATTTAAAATGATAATTTAAAAGATCAAGATTCACAAGCAATACATTTAAAAGCCTGCTTAATAAGAAAAGGCTGGGCTGCTTGCCATCAGTGGCTGGGCAAACATCCTTTGGCTGCATGTGCCAGTCTCTTGGCACCCGTAGAGGAAAGGACCCTGCCTCTCATGGGTGAAATGTGGAGTAGAAGCAAAGTAAATGGGATGAGGCACACAGGTAAAGTCAGCTCTTGAAACGTTCTGGGCTCTTTCCAACTATACTGTTCCACAAGCACAAGCACTTTTGGCTGTAGAACGGAACTTCCTCTCCCCTCTCTGTGCCACCCCTTAAATCTGCTGTAGGTTTCCCCCACCCTTTGGAGCAGGTTTATAGAGACTCACAAGAGGAGAGGGAGGGCATTTTGGTTGTGTAGCCAAAAGTGCTTGCACAACTGTTCAGTTGAATGTTGAATGTTGAAGTATTCTGATAGTTGTGTTATGGACCAATTAGTGTTTCCAAATTCTCTTCAGATGTAACTCTGCACACAGAAAATCACAATGATTCCAGCTCAAAGGCTTGTATCAAATTTTAGTCCTACTCAAAGTAAGCCCATTTAAAATAATGAACTCTGGTCCATTAATTTCAGTTGGCTTACTCTAAGTTGAATAAAAATTGTATGTGTTGCATCTTGTAAGTCAAATGTGTGGGAACTCGGGGATATTCCTGAATGCCTTTCAGCAGAGGGCTGGAATCAGGTTTGTTTGAAGGTCACTAAAGCTCATCGTGAAGGATCTACTGTCATATCAGGCTTATTGTCAATCTTATACACATGCCATGGTCTACAGAGATGGGCCGTATCGTAAGTTCAGATTCGCGCAACACCTCTTCACACTCTGGGCTTCCAATACCTCAAGCAATCTCCTAACTACTGGTTTTCTGCTGCCACGATATAGACCTAATATTTCTGCCTGACTTTTTCACAGCCTTGATGTTGTTGTTTAGTCGTTTAGTCGTTTCCAACTCTCCATGACCCCGTGGACCAGAGCACGCCAGGCACTCCTGTCTTCCACTGCCTCCCGCAGTTTGGTCAGACTCATGTTTGTAGCTTCGAGAACACTGTCCAACCATCTCGTCCTCTGTCGTCCCCTTCTTCTTGTGCCCTCAATCTTTCCCAACATCAGGGTCTTTTCCAGGGAGTCTTCTCTTCTCATGAGGTGGCCAAAGTATTGGAGCCTCAGCTTCAGGATCTGTCCTTCCAGTGAGCACTCAGGGCTGATTTCCTTAAGAATGGATACGTTTGATCTTCTTGCAGTCCATGGGACTCTCAAGAGTCTCCTCCAGCACCATAATTCAAAAGCATCAATTCTTCGACGATCAGCCTTCTTTATGGTTCAGCTCTCACTTCCATACATACTACTGGGAAAACCATGTAGTTAAAGCCATGGTTTTCCCACAGCCTTGATAGCTTGGCCAAAATATGAGACGTAGTTTGAATGAACGAGTCTTTATTATTGTATCAACAGCTGAATATAGCATGTGCTTATACAGTTTGTTTTCAGTAACAGTGCTTGGATACGGTGTTTGTGCATTGTAACTAACATGCGCTTAGAACTCTATTCCTAATGTAAGTCCTAACCCTGCCCTATTCCCCTACGCTTCAGCAGCAACACCAGCCACCCTTCCCCTTCTCGCTTCCCTCATGTGTACGCCCTTACCCTCAGCCAATCAGCACAGCACACCCTAACATTCTATCCCTCCTCGCACTCACTCCTTACCTCTGTAAGGCGCATAACATTTTACCAAATATCTCTTAATATACAAACTTGTACAAGTCAGCTACAGTGACAAGCACCACTGGAGCACCCTAAATTGGGAACCTGACTTTTAAAGGATGTGCAGGCCTATCCAAAACGGGCCGAATATTTCCTGGAATGGAACAACTCTCAATTAATAGTACCTCTGCCTCCTCTAGAGCAAGGCTTCCAGCGGTTCATATTCCAAAAGTGGCTCCAGGCACCACTTCAAAACTTCCACCGCTTCTCTGAGTGAGATCGTTATTGTCTGAGCCTCAGACAATTCTTTGTTGGCAAATTTGCTATAATTGCTCTCCACTGACTGTAGCTTTCCAATCAAGAGGAAAATTTGTTTGGGTAAAATTTTACTTCCAAGTTTTACTTAGCTTGCATATAAAAATTGTGCAGGAAGAAACAAACGGAAATATATCGGATATTCTACTGAAATTCTGAAGATGTGTGGGTTGATTAAAGTAGTTTTCCTGTTTGCTTTAATTTAGCTTGTTTATTAATGATGTGAACGATGAAGAGAAACAGCCTGTTAATTAATACAAGAGATGATGCTAATTTGGGAAGTGTTGAAAAAGGCAATGAGGATGGAGAATTAACATGTGGGCAGCTCCTCTCCAAAGACTGCAAATAGATTATTAGGGGTGGGAGAAGAAAGAACAGGAATATATTCCTTTTCCAAAGCTGCCTCGTGACAGGCAGTAATGTTGAAAAACAATAGAGTAAAAAGTGATAGATTTAATTTCACTTATTTTAGAATGATAAGGTCCATATTTATCTGTAAATACAGACCTTCTAAGTATACTTTATGTTGTAATTAGTCTTTGGAAAACATCAATTTCCCAATGGTTGCAATTGCCCACTATAAAGATTCATAAATTTGCTCTTGAGTAGGAAGCAGGCAAGTAAAGCAGCCAGAGTTTATGGTTGTTTGTGTATGAAGTGTAGAGGGACTATGCTGTATCTAAGAGCCAGGGACAGGCAAGGCAGAAACATGGGGGAATAAGACCTAGGCAGAGGGCCTTCTCAGTAGTGGCACCCACCCTGTGGAATGCCCTCCCATCAGATGTCAAGGAAACAAACAACTCTCAGACTTTTAAAAGACATCTGAAGGCACCCTTATTTAGGGAAGTTTTCAATGTTTGGTGTTTTATAGTGTTCTAATATTCTGTTGGGAGCCACCCAGAATGGCTGGGGAAATATATATTGGTGGGGGAGGGAATGAATGAATTCCTATGCCCCACAAATAACCCAGAGATGCATTTTAAATAAAAGGACACATTCTACTCATATAAAAACACCAAGCAGGCCCCACAAATACCCAGTTATTCATTTTAATTAAAAGGACACATTCTAGTCATGTAAAAACACGCTGATTCCCGGACCGTCCACGGGCGTTGAGAAGGTGATTGGGCTGCATCCGGCCCCCAGGCCTTAGGTTGCCTACCCCTGGTATAAATACTATCTATCTATCTATCTATCTATCTATCTATCTATCTATCTGATCATGTCCGTTCCTGTTCCCAGTTTAAGTTTTGAGCATTGCTTGCTTCCAGATGCTTGGTTTTTTTATAACTTTATTAGTACTTTATTAGTACAAATATTGTTGTTGGTATCCATCTGCCTTGGTAGACAATGGAGTATCCCTCCAGAGGTGAAGTCAAACTGTTGGAGAATCACAGTGCCTGGTGTGGCGGCAGAGACTGGGAACTGCTGTTGACTGTATTGTATTAGCAGCACTGAAGTGACCTCTCCAAGGCACAAGTCTGGGTATGGAGGTCCAGGGCTGCCCAGACGACAATTTCCTCCCTCGGCCTCACTGATGTGGTCCAAAGGAAAGCAGGGCAATATGTTTGGCACCAAGAGTTGCTGGAAGGAGGTGTACAAGGCACCATCCAACCATCTCAGGAGCTCCACTCTGGATTTGTGAAGAGTTTACGCCTTAGCTTTATCTTCTCCCCAAAATGTCCTGTAAGGCAGTGGGTACAGATTGTTCCTCGGGGTCTAATTCTAAAGCCTTTCTAATGAATGAGTCTAGCGACAAGGCAGAAGAGGGATAGGATCAGAGTTTTTTTCTCTCCTAGATGGGCACCTTCCCAGGTTGACAAGCCCCACCTGCCCCTCACTTCCCTTTACAGCATATGCAGAAACCGCGTTCTTTAGGGTTGCCATATTTTGGAGAGCAAAAAAGAGAACACATTTGCTGACTTCTACTTTTAAATATGGATTGTTATGACTGCTATCATTTTACATAAGCATGAAAAAGAGGACGTGTCCTGGAAAAAGAGGACATATGGCAACCCAATTATTGGTCTTGTCCACTAAAAGCCACTGGAGGCTGTCTTCATATGCAGGGGAAGTCCCTAACTCACCAAGGGTTTGAGATCCATCAGCTACCCTAACCTGGTTTAGCTGGCCAGTTGAAGCCATTTCCTGTGGTGTGGGTTCTATCGCATGCAGACAGCTTCTAGGAGCCACAGGTGGGAGCTGAGTGCAGGGTTGGGACCAAAGGTGGACAAACTGTCCCAGAAGGAGCACAAGGTGTCCCCCAGCAGAGGTACTACCCCTCCCCTCACACCCCATACACTCTAGTAGAAATATACATGCATAATTATGTATGCATCATGCTGAATAGTCTGTCCAGCACTCAGGTTGCATTGTCCACTTGTTCTCCATCTTCTTCAGTGGTTTCCTATCAAACTGAAAAACATATTGTCTCTGTGGATGATGTGCCTCTTATGAAAATCTGTTCCCGTGGAGCTGGCTGGCAATTTTTCTCTGCTAAGAAGTGGTGGTGATATAGAAATGTAAGGAAAGCTACTGCTGTAGTTCAATGCTGTGGTAAATTGTTTTATGGAGCTGTGGAAAGAAAACTGTATCCAAAGTGCCCTCTCCATACAATACAGAATTGTGTAGCTCAGGAAATGTGATTTTCCCAACACCAATACTCAATATAAGACATGGCATTTTTCTAGTTCAGAAGTTGGGTGTTCCTTCTGAAGATTTACTACTAATGTCTACAAATTTTTTTAGTCTGACACAAATTTCTGGGCAGTATCTGTCACCTAGCTGTTTCTGGACTCGCTGTATTCCCTGTGCTGTGACAGAATCATTTACACACACACACACACACACACACACACACAAAAGATTATTACATATCCAGGTAATACATTTTTAGATAAAATATTTCTTTTGACAGTTGTATGACATATCCCTGTGGAGCCTGCTTTCTCAGATAATCGACAAGAGAACACAAATATTGGAAATGCCCCTCAAATGTTGGCTAGGTCTATGTTGGCTTTAAAATTATTAATCTGTACTAAAGCTGGAACTACACATTTTAGCTGGTTACAATTTAAGGGGGAGAATCAGTGAGTTAGAAGGAAGCTTCTGCAAGGGTAAACCCTGTCTCATCAACTGTTTATAGAGTTTTCTGAGAGCACCAGGAAGCATACTGGCTGAAGACTTGCATAAGCTTAGTAATCATGGAATAAGAAGTGAGGTCCTCTTGTAGATCAGTAATGATTAAGAAACAGGAAGCAGAGCAGGAATAAATTGATAGTTCTGCCATTGGAGAGATATGGGAAGTGGAGCCACACGTATCAGAAAGGAGAGTTGTAGTACTTTCTATAAATGATCTATAATTAGGGGTGAGCAGTAGCTAGGTTTGCTTTTGATGTCAAATTATTAAGGGTGGATTGCAAAGAGGTCCCAAAAGGTTTCTCCAAACTGAGTGAATGGGCAGTAAAAAGGGAAATGCAATTCAGCTTAAGGAAGTATGAAGTGATGCACACAAATGTGCTCTTGATGTCTGAACTGGCAGTGGCTGAGCAGGAGCACAGAGGTGTGCATGCATAGCCAAGATGCTGAAGATGTTGATCAGTGAAAAAGGTGAATGTCGTGCCAGAGATCACAGGGAAAGAGACTGACAGTTTTATTTTCAATGTCATAATGCCACTGTACAAATCTATATTGCCTTGCCTCAAAAGGGATATCGTAGATCTGGAAAAGGTTCAAAAAGGGCAGTCAAAAATGATCAAGGGGGTGGTGCAGCTCCCCTGTGAGGAAAGATTGCAACATATATGTATTCTATTGTTCTGTAAGAAGCTTTGAGACATGCAGTGGAAAGAAACTACTTAAATTAAAAAAAACACTATGCAGATACTAATGTTTTGAAACAATTAACGAGTGACTTAATTCAATCCTTTAAACCATGTTATGTGCTTAATAGAAACATTCAAAAATAGCCCCTCTGTCTTTTAAAACAGGGTCCTTCCTGTCAATTCACACACAAAAATGAGTTTGCTGAAAAGTCCAGCATAGTTAATTTCTTATTTGGTGCAAAAAGAAGCATGACTATTCTGGGATATAATGCCAGTAGCAGTGTTGAGTCATCGACTGCAGCAGAGGTAATGATAAGAGAATCTATTTATTACTCTTCTCTTCCAAGCACCGTGTGGTTAGCTCATCAAGAAATTGTTATTATTCCTTCTGGATGATTTTTATTTATTAGTTTGTAATTATGAAAATATTATCAGAGCATGGTTATATCTGGAAATTAAGTCTTCACAGTTAAATGGAGAACTGCAAGATTAAATCTTACTGCTTTTTTAAAAAAAAAGTAATAATGTAGCTTCCTTGATATTGATACATAATTCCTCATTTCTGCAGACTCTCCAGCATGTGATGCTCTATTTAAATTCCCTTCATTGGTGTGTATAAACCACTACCTGGGTTAAGACTCACGGAAGAAATAGCTCCCCCATGAAAAACAACAACACCCTGCAGTATATTGCAAGAAGTCAGTATTGTGAATCCCCTATCTGAAAACTAATAAAAGAAACATATCATTTTCAGTTCCAGGTCTCCCAATATCCTTTGTTCCCCTACTAGATTTTGAAGCAAGTCAGAGGTATGACCCTTGCTGCTTTCTTTCTTCCACATGGTAGAAAACAGGAGAATAACCTCCCTAAGTGGAGCTACAGAACTGATTGCATTCCGCCCCCCGCAGCTGAGGACATAAGAGTCCTTCTGGATCAGACCAAAGGCCTGTCCCATCCAGCATCCTGCTCTCTCAGTGACCACCCAGGGCCTCATTCAGCAGCTTTCAGGAGTTAGCTGCCTTGGAACCAAACTAAACATTCAGAAAAACCAAGTGGTTTTGGGAAAACATGGGTTTCTTCTTTTGTGAGAATGGCCATGATGGTATGGAGACCCCACTTAGGGTGCTCCACCTGGGTGCCCCTCAATCCTGGCAGTGCTCCTGACATTCAGTTTGGGCATAATGTTAAACCGTGGCACTGAATTAGGTGAATGAGCTTTGGTGTTAGGGACTGGGCAGAGGAGGAATGGTGGAGACCCCCTCTCCATCCTGACCCTTCCAGGAAGGAGGAAGAAGAAGACAGTGTAGATTTACAGTCGCAGCTCAGAGGCAAATGAGGGGAAAAGCTGGGAAATCATGGGAGATCCAGGGCAACACCTGGCTGACACGTTGTCATTTGAAAGCATTCCAGACCCTCCATCTCCCAGAACTCGGTGAGCCTTAAAAGTAGGAGAACAAAGAGCTCAAAGACAGAGGGCACTCAGCAGCACCCATAGAGGAGGGGATGAGGATGACAAATGAGGAAGTGGGAGAGACGAGGGGGTGGAGATTCACTCGGGCCAACGCCAGTATCCAAGAGGCTGGGTTCTATAGCCTCTCTCTTTAAAGATTGAAATAAAAAAGTACTGTAAGAAACTTTTCTTTTTTTTATAATAATATTTATTAAATTTTGTATAACCAATAAAAAACATACATAATAACATAATATTTTCCATTATCCACATTTCATTCTCAACTTTGGACTTCCTCACATCTCTTGTTCCTGCTTTCTAAACATAAATTTTACCAGCAAATTATTAACTTGATTTAATTCATATAATATAATTTTCCAATATTTAATGTCTCAAATTTTGGGGTTTAACATACTCTTATTGAAGCTTAATCATAAAATATTACTTATCCCAAATTTATCTTTTCATCTTCCAATTGAATTTAAATTTATATTCTTTATAACTAGTTTGTTGAAGCCATGTTTTTGCTAATCTTACATCTTTCTTAACAATCATACAATTTACAATATTTTTGTAGATAGTCCTTGAATTTCTTCCAGTCTTCCTCCACCAGTTCTTCTCCCAGGTCTCGGATTCTGCCCTTGTCTTTATACTTTCCTGGGCAACCAGCTGGGAGCCACTGGTAGCACCCTGTTGCTTGGGCTTATGCTGTCGTCCCTTCCTTTTCCTCCAGCAAGGCTGCAAGGAGGAGATCGGAAGCACCTGCTTCATATTTTTTAATGAACTAGAGTTTGTCACTAGATCCAAGAAGGACAAACTCCAGTTAGTTGGAACCTAATCGTTTATACTTCTGCTCTCCTCTCAGCCAGGCCGGATGGGGCTGGCACCCAGTTTGAGGGGGCCCTGGGCAAAGTGCCCTCTCTGGTGGGTTACCCAAATACATGTGGCTCAGTGGTAGAACATTAGCTTCCTGGCCTCTCCAGGTAGCGTTGGGAATTTCCCCTGTCTGAAACCCCAAAGAACCACTGCTATTTTGTGTACAAAATATCGAGTTGGGTACTAAACTGGTGTGACTTAATGTAAAGCAGCCGCCTACATTCGTTCCCTAACGTTAACACATACCCACATGTTGCATGCTTACAAGGGAGTGAAGGTGACAGACAGCAGTGGGCAGCAGAGTGGACAGCTCCAGCTGAAAGCTACACGGCTCCAGCTTGCTTGGCACTACTTCAGCCTGAATCTGTGAAGAGAAGCACTGAACAAAGCAGCTGAAGCCACTGCTGCCGTCCTAATTACACTGAAAAGGATATACCAAGAGCTCTGGCCAAAGGTTTCAATACAAGGAATAATTCCTACTCGAGAGTTGAAAAGAAAAACGTGTATATTCTGCTAAGAATAACAGTTTTAAACTAATAGTAAATTTGAACACAACGTATATGTGCGGCAGTTTTAAAATAATAGTAAATTTAAACACAACGTTTAAGTGCAGAAATAATGTAGTTTCAAATATGCAGTGATATAGTATAAAGGTACATAAAATGCCAATACACAACAATTGTTTTATACAAGTCTCAATGGCAGTCAAAAAGAGTCCATGTTATATAAAGTCAGAATAAAGAATCAAATAGGGCCAAAAAGAAGTATCCGGAGTATGAATTAGATGTGCGACTCAGTAGTGGTAACCAGGACAGGGCCCTGTTTCGGAGTAAATGCCTTCTTCAGCTCGGTTTTTTAAGGAATATAAATCTGTTGGAAGTCTGTATCATTCAATTCTTTTGTGTTTCTTTTTCAACATGCGTCTTGGATAAATGAATCCAAATTTTCTTGCGTTTCTCTGTGCCGTCCTAATTACGTCCGGTGTCTGTGGGCTCTCCCCCCAACATAGTACATGTTAGTACTTCTCGTCATAGTGCCAGGCCATAATTATGTTTGCGTTTTTCTTTAATTAAAAGGAGGCCAGCATCAACTGCAGTGAGCTCTCTGTGCTCATGGGCTCCTCCAGAATTCGCCTCGCCATGCCAGGTGCTGACACCAGACCTGGCACCAAACATCAAGGGATGAGAGAGAAGGGAGTGCTCACTCCTGCTTAACCACAGCTTAATGTTGCCTCTGAACTGAGCCATCATCATAATAATCTGTATAGTAAGAAGTAGGATCAATATCCAAATAAGGGAATGATATTTATATGCGGAGCGGCATATAGCTTATTTCCTGGTTTCACAGCTGCATTTTTTCAACACTGCACAGAGAAGCTGCTGTGCTGCTTTAAAACTCTCTTCTGCCGTGGGAAGTGCTGTAGTAAAGACACAACGCTCTAGATACATACACACATTTTGTTCCTTACGTTTACACCCCATCTTTGGGTCCCTAAGCCTTTCTGCCTTGACTTGCCATATTTAGATTATAACTTGCTCCAAAGCCCAGATTTTGTTGGAGTAGAGAAACTTGAGGCCCAAATTTGTCTTCTGTAGTTAAGTGCAGTAGTAGCCCCTGAGCTCTCCATAGAAGTTAAATGTGATTAAGCTCTGCAAGCGCACAGCCTGTCTAGTCCATGTTGCTTTCTTCCCTGAAAGGCTGAACTTCAGCGGGTAACTTGAATTCCTGTTTTTAATATATATATAAAATTCCCAAGGGGAGACGTTTTTGAAAGGCCAGTCTGGCACATGCTGTAGTTACACAAAGTAGCACTCAGCTGGTTGGGGCTAATGCTTCTCTATCACAATGCACCACCAGCAGATAATGGCATGCAGTTATCCTTTCTTGGAGTTGTCATTTTGAAGTATTATTCGGAGCTACCTAGAGTGCTCCGCTCTAGCCTTTCGCACTTCATTATTTATAAAAATTCACCCTTTTGTTACATATAATGCAGAAAATGAATAAAAAAAATTGGGAGAGCAACTTTTATGAGTGTGTGAAATAGTTTTGTGCGCAAAAGGCTATGCCTTTATATGCTTGTCATAAATTTTTGAAAGATTAACTGGATTTTGGTGTATTTAGACAGTACATTTTTCCTGGGAAGGAAGTGGCTGTTTCTTTTATTGCTTGCTCCATCACTGTTGTTATCTCAGTTGAGCAATCTTTTGCTGCAATCTTGCAGCCTACTTCGGTGAGACTGAAGTGCCTAACAGTGGGTGTGTGGGTGTGTGGTTCCGGCCTATGCAGTACTGTATTCTCATATAAACAGTAAAGTTGGATTGATCTAGAACAGAAGTCAATAGCCTCAACGTGAGTTTGCTTATTGGTTTATAATTAGATGTACAGTGATACCGTGGGTTAAGTACTTAATTCGTTCCAGAGGTCCGTTCTTAACCTGAAACTGTTCTTAACCTGAAGCACCACTTTAGCTAATGGGGCCTCCTGCTGCCGCCGCACCACAGGAGCACAATTTCTGTTCTCATCCTGAAGCAAAGTTCTTAACCCAAGGTACTATTTCTGAGTTAGCGGAGTCTGTAACCTGAAGCATATGTAACCCAAGGTACCACTGTATAGGCTGCTTTTCTGCCCAAAAGGGCAACAGAAGCAGCATAAAATATACTAGCAGACAGATTCCCTTGAGGGAAGATGCTGGTCCTGTACCTGTTCAAAAGTTAGGTTTCTGCTGACTTACGAACCATACATTTAAAGAGCATTAGTTCCCCCTACCAAAGGATCCTGGGAACTGTAGTGTGTTAAGGGTGCTGGGAATAGTGGCTCTGTGGTGGGTAAGCTACAGTTCACAGGATTCTTTGTGGGGAGTAGTGGGGTTTAAATGCATGGTGTACGTACCTTAAATAACAATCTGTCCTTAAAATAAATGTTTTTAAAATAGTTGAAAGCATAGGAAATATTGCAGACAAATTCAGAAAGAAGAATATGAATTAATATAGCTTGGAACATACAGCTATAAATATAATGTTCTCAAGTAAGTAACAGAAAACCTGGGTTATAAATAATGCTCAAATGTGACAGAAGTTTGGTTTTTCTAATTACATATTGTGCATTGCTCTGTGGATGATGTTCTATCAAGAAGAGGAGGTGTTTCACATGTCCACCAAAGTTAAGTTCTATTTTGAGCTGTGTTGCGAGCAAGTTAAAAGCCTAGTCAGAACAGCCTGGAGCTTTGATAAAGGGAGTAGCTATTGGTAAATCCAGTTTGTCGACAATGTTTTGGTCAGATTTAGACATTTCTCCTGGGCAAATAGCAATCCTGGGATACTCCACTACTAACAATTGCAGCTTGGGTTCTCTATCTTCATGGAGAATAGATTGACACAGATTCTTTTAGATAGTGTAGAAGAGGAGTTTCTCTCCCTCCCCCTTACAATTCACTTTATCCTTCAAAGCTGGACAGTATGTCCAAGCTTAAGCTGGCACAATTTATTGCACAAGATCGGCTTTACCGAAGAACCCACTGGCCCGACAGGAAGAAAATAAGCGGCTATGAATATCTCTGAAGATGAACTAAGGAGCCTAGGGCATGTCAGTATACAGTGGTACCTCGGGTTACATACGCTTCAGGTTACATACGCTTCAGGTTACAGACTCCACTAACCCAGAAATAGTACCTCCGGTTAAGAACTTTGCTTCAGGATGAGAACAGAAATCGTGCTCCGGCGGCGCAGCGGCAGCAGGAGGCCCCATTAGCTAAAGTGGTGCTTCAGGTTAAGAACAGTTTCAGGTTAAGAACAGACCTCCAGAACGAATTAAATACGTAAACAGAGGTACCACTGTAGTCCCCCCCCCATCAACTCACCTATGTCCAATTCTACTCCACTTTTCAGTTAGTAAGTTGAATTAAAATAGTGTTGCCTCACAACATGTGGAACTCCGTATTAAGATTTCAGAGCAATGGCTTTCTGCAGGCTCACATAATAGGGTGAACGTAAGGACACAGGGTGAACTGTGTGAAATGCTAATCTACTTGCCAGCATAAATTTGTCAAAAAATGAATTAAACTTGCAAATATTTTACACAGTTTAATATCCTTCTGATTTCTCTCTCCAGGTACTTACAAGCTCAAAGGTGCTCTTAAGAGAATGAATAGCTGTGTCAATGCTGTTTTACCCTATCTTTTGAACATATATTTAATTAATGTTTACAATATCTAATATTGATTGTACAATTTTAGAAAAGTTTGGGTTAAGGGAAGAATTAAGGCTCTCCTAAATTCTCTCATGCTCCAAAAAGTGTGAAAATTGTATCTTAAAGCTTCCCCACTTAATTTAGTAAGCCCTAAATATGTTGAGGACGCGGGTGGCGCTGTGGGTAAAACCTCAGCGCCTAGGACTTGCCAATCGCATCGTCGGCGGTTCGAATCCCCGCGGCGGAGTGAGCTCCCGTCAATCGGTCCCAGCTCCTGCCCACCTAGCAGTTCGAAAGCACAATTAAGTGCAAGTAGATAAGTAGGTACCGCTTTATAGCGGGAAGGTAAACGGCGTTCCGTGTGCTGCTCTGGTGCCGGTTCGCCGGAGCAGCTTCATCACGCTGGCCACGTGACCCGGAAGTGTCTGCGGACAGCGCTGGCTCCCAGCCTATAGAGTGAGATGAACGCACAACCCTAGAATCTGTCAAGACTGGCCCGTACGGGCAGGGGTACCTTTACCTTTACCTAAATATGTTGAATGGTCTTGCATATTGGGCGTACTTACGGGCTAGGATTCATACACACAAATTTTGCATTTCCGTCTCCATGGTCATCTTCAGGTTGGGGGCAACACTGAAACTAGGCCCAGGTTCGAATCTTCATTCAGCCATGAAACTTCACTGGTTATCTTTAGACTAATGACCACCTCTCAGTTTAACTTACCATGCGAAGCAACAGAAAAAAGTGCACAGAAACCTCCAAATTGAAGTTCATAAGATAGAATTTGGAGCACACTCTCTTTCCTTGCAACTGCAACTTGAACCTTCCCATGCCTGACATATCCCAATTCATTTGGGACCACTAACCCACACTTTCCCCAAAGTTCAAGTTACTACCGACTTGTACCACAGACCTTTGCTCACACCGCCTTGTTCAAGCATGCGTTCCCTCCCAGACTACCCCTGTTTTGCATTCAGTCACAGGATTTGATGCTTGCTTTCCTAATTTCGTGATGAAGAAAGTATGATCCGTCATGAAAACAAGTATCTTCATTGGCAGAAAGGGAACAGTCAAGGTGGACAGAGGAAAGGATTTTTGGCTTTCTGGTTGAACTTCTAAAAGTGCTTACTGATTATTAGTACGGCATACAGGTGGACTCGTTTCCTGTGGGTTTGTGGTATTTAAAGGTTAAGGTAGTGACCGACTCTGGGGTTGCGGCGCTTATCTCGCTTTATTGTCCGAGGGAGCCGGCGTACAGCTTCCGGGTCATGTGGCCAGCATGACTAAGCCGCTTCTGGCGAACCAGAGCAGTGCACTGAAACGCCGTTTACCTTCCCGCCAGAGTGGTACCTATTTATCTACTTGCACTTTGACGTGCTTTTGAACTGCTAGGTTGGCAGAAGCAGGGACCGAGCAACGGGAGCTCACCCCGTTGCGGGGATTCGAACCGCCGACCTTCTGATCGGCAAGTCCTAGGCTCTGTGGTTTAACCCAAATGTTTGGTAGCTTCAAGAATGTTGGCGATTACTGATAGGGGACTTCTTTCCAGGTTGGGATATCCTATGGTGAGGGCATTCTTTTGGGGGAAGTGTGTGTCAGGAATGTTGATGAATTTCAAAACTGCCCTGTACTGGGTTACCCCATCCCACCCCAAAGACTCCTATGTTTTGCCAGGAATTCACTTTATCCAAAAGTGAATGGGGAGTTACAAAACAGCGAAAAACAAATTTCTGAGCAGAGCAGTACAAGGAAAAGGTTAAAGAGCTTCTTGACTTGAGAAATGCCAGGTGTTCCTTTGAAAGGGGAAGGCAGGGGGTGCTGGTATGGTGCTGCTGCTGCTGCTGCGATCAGCCAAACAGTTTGATGGAGATCTCAACTCTTTCATACAGGCAGCCAGTGGAGAGGGGTCTGGTAGTGCCAGGTTAGGGCACTGCAAAATTACTTAGGATATTGGCAGGCAGTGAAAAGTAGGCAGGGAGAAAGCAAGCCAAGCCTTCAGTAAACAGGCCATGGTTTGTTGAATATCACACAGCTTAAACAAACCATGGCTTTGCATGAAATGTGAACGAGGCTAGGCATTGCTGGAGGAATAGGAGAGAATGTGTAAACATCAAATGACATATAGCACACACACATCTGTTCCTTGCACATCAATCTGTGTAATTCTGATCACTCAATAAACCATATTCAGAGAACAGAAGTAAATAAAGTGAAGCAAATAGAGAGAGAAAGCTCCAGAACAGTCAGATTACTGTGAAATACCCGAGTTAGCTGTATTTAAATGACAGTATCTGAAAAATAAAACATTATCTTGTGGAATAGTATATTTTTTCAATAAATTTGCAGAATGCAGCCTTACTATAATCATGTGTGAAATTTAAACATATTTCATGTCCAACTTGAGCTGGCCATCCTTTCTGTTCGGTTCAGCTGTGTAAATAGTCAGCGACACTCTAATATTGGCCATTTTTGTTTTGTTTACCTTGCTCAAATAGTCTTTTTGGTTGATGTGGCTGATTAATAGAGTATGTCGCATGTGACCTTCATGGTGTTGCATAAAGGCAATGCCCACTAGATTTCTCTTGCTTTTTTGATCTTGCTCTTTACCAGACTTTCCCTGGGGATGGTAGACAGATAATTCTCTTAGTCTCACGATTGATTGGTGTTTTGGACATCATCCAGCCTTAAGTGCTAAAGCACTTTTCAGAAAGGTCTTTCAGGACTGGAAATTGTTCTGTGGAGCACATGTGTGAATACCTTTATGCATACATGTAAACATGTGCAGATGTGCAGATGCACAGTCCTCAGTTTTGGACCAATTTTACATTCGATGAGAAGCTGGTATTTAAATACATGTTAGAATGGTTGGTGATCCATGGGGGTTGTTTGTAAAGTATATTAGAATATGTGGCATAGTTCAACTGTGTGAGCAACTGGCTGCAACTGTCTAGTACCTGGCAGGGTGTACCTTGCTTCCTCTGTTAGTGGTGTGCTAATATCTGGATGATACAGGAACGCGGGTGGCGCTGTAGTCTAAACCATGGAGCCTCTTGGGCTTGCTGATCAGAAGGTTGGTGGTTTGATTCCCCAGGACACTGTTAGCTCCCGTTGCTCTGTCCCAGCTCTTGCCAACCTAGCAGTTCAGAAGCATGCCAGTGCAAGTAGATAAATAGGTACCGCTTCGGCGGGAAGGTAAACAGCGTTTTTGCGCGTTCTGGTTTCCATCATGGTGTTCCGTTGCACCAGAAGAGGTTTAGTCATGCTGGCCACATAACCCGGAAAGTTGTCTGTGGATAAACGCTGGTTCCCTCGGCCTGAAAGCAAGATTAGCACTGCAACCCCACAGTTGCCTTTGACTAAACTTAACCCTCTAGGGGTCCTTTACCTTGACCTTTTTACCTAATATCTGGATGGACTGTGGAGTATGAAAATCAAAGGATTGTGTATCTGGGCTTGTGGCTTTCACACTATCTTCTGGGGAGCACTGGATTCCTTAGAAACTTTAGCAGACATTATTCAGTTAAAAGATTGCCAGTGCCGGACAACTTTCCCTGAAGGACAGTTTTCCCTTAGCCTTGCAGAATATAGCTACAAGAGAGCCTTGTATATAGTTTTGCGTGAACATTCCGTTCATGTGGGAAATAGTGAAGCCCAGGAGACCTCATTAGAGGACTACATGGGTCCTTTTTAGCCCTGTGATTATGTTTCTCTCTCCCCCATAACAGGTGTTTGCAGGGAGGGAAGTTAAATATAGATGTATGTGTGTGTTTTAAATCCACTTCAGGTAAGTGTTGTGTAAAATGTAGCAGCAGCAACAAGAATTTCTTCCTTTCTTGAGTTTGTCACCTTGGACACTCTCTAACATCTCTGCATGTGCTTTGTTTTGTCCAATAAAGACAACATCCAAACAGGATGTCTGCATCAGGGCATACTACTGAATCAGGTTCTTGAGCTTGATACAACTTGACCATCAGTTTATCTTGATCATTGTTGGCTTTATAGCATTGTTACATGGTTGTGGTTGGGTTGGATGACTTCTCAAGATCACTGGACCTAGGCAGCTGCCTCATTCTGCCAAATGGCAGGGCCATTGCTGTTGTTGACATGCTGCCTGCTCTGGCTCCGTATTGGCTCAATAAACTTGGAAATTTGAAAGGCATGGAGTCATGTCATTACTAGTTGCACCACGGCCAGCAACTGAAGGAGGAGCATGCGTGCAAAGGAGAGTGGCTGCACATGATACATTTCTGAACGTTTCTGAGATAATGTAGAACTAGGCCATGAGGCAGGACAGTAGCATATTGTTTTAACACCCATTTGATAATCCCTTGAGATCCAGAGAAAACCAGGCTGTTGACCAGAATATTATTCTGATAATTTCCCCCTTCATCTGTGAAACTAATTTGCAGAGCCTGGGACCTATTTTCAACCATTTCTGCTTCCCTGAGGCCTTGTGCCGTGATTTACTTTAATTTTAAATGAAACCTGAGGCTATCTCAGGTTTGGGATTTAGAAAAGAGGCCAACTGCAATGATATTTATTGAACTAAAGACGGCTGTCTCAACTAATGCCACTAAGGCTTAGGGGATAGGGATGGAAACATATTTGCATTTCTTTTCTTTCTTTCTTTTTAGATAATTTTTTATTTGATACACACACACACAACAAACAACAATTTGAAATCCAAATACTGAGATTACTCTGAATCTCCTGACTCTCCCCCCCCCCCGCATCCCTTCCATGGGTCCTAATAAAAATAATTACAACTACATTTCAATATTTGCATTTCTGAACCGATATTTGGTCAAACGGCCCCAGTTCCTAGTTATCTGAACTCCTTGCTGGATCAAAATGTTTGTGACCAAAAAGTATGTGTGAAGAGCCTGGCAATCATAAATTTATACCTGCTCAGCAGTCTTCCTTAGAGGAAACAGTCAGAGCTACTTACTTCCTACTGGTAAGTTGTAAGAAAATGTCCAAGCTCTTGATTTTTGCTGTAATTAGGAATTGCACAGCTCGTTCATGTTGGGGCGTATTGTAACTCAAGGTTTTATGAATATAGCCATATTTTATTTACCATACTTTTCCATCTATAAGACGCCCCCTTGTATAAGACACCCCCCCCCCCATTTTGGGAGACTCAAATTTAAGAAAATGGGGCGGGGGAGATGGCTCAGAGTTGTTTAGCTTTTGGTGGGGGTTGACCTGAGTTTTACAGTTTTAGGGGGAGAAATTGCCAAAAATTGCTCACACGCAGCATCAACACTGACAATCGTCCACTTGCCACAGCGATAGCCAATTGCAAACAGACCCTTCCCCAGCAAAAAATCTCTTACCTGACTGAGAAAACCTGTCTGCTGGCAATCACGTGCGTCCCAGAACAGCAGCTGCCAATCGCGGCAGCGACAGCCAATCTACAGCAGTGTTTGCTGCAGAAACCAATCGCCAACCCAATTAGAGAAGCAGCAGCCCTTCTAGCAGCCAACAATCGTCGCTGACCACAACTGCAGCCAATCACCTGTCCACCCCATTCACTATCCATGTATAAGATGAGGCACATTTTTGAACATAATTTTAGAGGGGGAAAACCTTGTCTTATACATGGAAAAGTACGGTATATACCATATTTTCCACAGGTTTGTGCTCAAAATATTTCTAAAGCTGCTGACAGTAATAGTCACAAGCAATACGTCCCCACACCAACTTTTCTACCCATACTCAAAAGACCAGAAAGCCCCTTATAGTTTTCCTTTCAGCTCTCAGGGCAAGGAGGGTGGTTTATGGCAGGCAGAAGCAGCCTTCACTAATGACAAACTTAGTCCACCTCTCGCCACTCACTTTCAATTAATATCAAATTGGTCTTCTTTTAGAAAAATAACGCTTGAAGTTTTCTTTTAGCATCTCTATAGTTAAAGCTCTGCACTTTTAGCTGAGGCAAAAAAATAATGTCTAGGTCTTATGTAACAGTCTAGAAAATGTGGTTTCGGGATGGGTGGGTGGGTGGGTGTGTTTAACCCACAGTATTTTTCACAGAATCACACATCGGAGTTCTTTTGCACTTAATACTGGAGCAAATCAATGTGTATTTTCATCGTGCGCAATGTGTCGTGCTTTGGTATCTCCTAAAATGCATATTTCAGTGAATTAATACAGTAACACAGATCTGTAATATTTTGCTTGCATGCCTCCCTCCTACTTAGAATACTTGGTGCTGACAAGTAATGCTACAGAGCCACCTACTGCCCTGCCTTCAGTTAACATCTAGAAGGCAGTAGGAGGTGGGGAGGGAAACTTTCCTTTATTTTTTATCTTGCTTTTGCTGGTTTTATAACTTCTGCTTTAGCAATAAGGAATGCAATTTGTTCTTCTTGGATTGTTTTCTACTCCTTATTCTGCTAGCAGTGCCTCAAATACATATGCTAGCTTTCTGAATAGTTCCATTACATGTTATGCAGTTGGATCCCCTCCTCAACAATTCCCAGAAGATTAGCAAATTAAGGTGCAGGGCAAGGAGGGAAGGAAGGGAATTAACTATTTTCACTGTGCCATTTTGCTGATTAAGTCACTTCCCTCATTTAAAAAAAACCCCACCTTGTTTTTGTTTTTGTTTTTACTCAACATGGCAAAGCATCAAGTACAATATGGGTCAAATGGCAACTATGGGGCAGGGTTTTATTTGGGGAAATAGGAAGGTCCCAGTCAGACACCACCTGTATTCCCCAGCCACTCTAAAAATATAATAAAAATGTAATAAAAACATTTTTATATATGCAATAGTATGTATGTATGGTTATCATTGTAAGCGGTCTTTGGACTGTTTGAATGGTGTTTTATAAATAATATTCCACAGTAGTAATTTGTTGTACCTGAGATCTGAGCTATCTTTCCATTCTGTGTGATAAAGATTAATATGGATCTCCAAAGACTATAGAAAGATTATTATCTTATTTTCTTTTAAGAATGTATTCTTGTATTTCAAGTTAAATAAGGTGGTTAAAGATAGGATTTTCACTAAATCTCCTAATCTGGCTAAAATGCAAGTTACTATGGTATAACAGTTACAATGCTGTACTGGTGTGATTTATAGAATGATCTACGTTAATTCTAATTCTAAATTAATTAAAGGTAATGTGATAAAGAGCTCAAAGACCAAATGGTGATGTGTTGGAAATGGCATTTCCTAGTGGGCATCATGAACGGAAAATCTGACAAGTTGGTGCTTAGACCTTGTGGCAGCTGATAGCCAGCAATATTTAAAAAGGCAAGAGTCACAATCTAGTCTGATCAGTACATCTCTTTCTCCATTATTTAAACATGTTTTCTCTAGATAGTTCTACATAGTATTGCCAACTTCATCCAGTTGCCCACCTCTGCCTTCAGATGGGGTGGGTTTTTTGAGTAATTATGATGGCAATGACTAGAACTACAGCTGGGATGCAGTATTCCAGTAGATGGCACTCACTGAATAGCAGCTGCTTGCTATGATTCCTAATATGGGACTCATTAATAGTATTCACTATTGACACCTCTACAGTATTTAGAGTTTAAATCGTGATGGCATGAGTTGATTTCAGGGACTGGCTGGATGTTGAAGAATGGTGGGAAGCTCTAGCCAGAAAACTCCCTAGGGAAGCCCTAGAGGAGGAAGGCTCAGAGCCAGGGAAGTGGTGGTGGGACCCTGAGGACAGGTCTGAGGATGAAGGGGGACAAAATGGTTGGATGCTGAAGAAGCAACAGGCTTGATTGAGAGAGAAGAGCCAGATGCTGGAAGCCATGCAGACTCAGGACATGAAGCAGAGAGGGAGAGGCCTGAGGTTGCAGAAGCATCCATCGAGCTTGTGATAATCTCATCTTTGAGTGGTTAACTTTGAGGTCAGTTGTTACCCAAAACTGCTCCATCTTGAGAGCCTACTGCAGTGTTACATTTTGCCTCCTTAAAATAACAAGCAACAATTATCCGTGTTACCCATGGGTAGGCAAACTAAGGCCCGGGGGCCGGATCTGGCTCAATCGTCTTCTAAATCCGGCCTGCGGAGGGTTAGGGAATCAGCATGTTTTTACATGAGTAGAATGTGTGCTTTTATTTAAAATGCATCGCTGGGTTATTTGTGGGGCATGGGAATTCGTTCATTCCCCCCCCAAAAAAAATATAGCCTGGCCCCCCACAAGGTCTGAGGGACAGTGGACCAGCGCCCTGCCGAAAACGTTTGCTGACCCCTGGTGTTACCTTTGGGGTGTTCTTTAAAAATGTAGTGATCTAAAGGACCCTACAGTTGTAGAAACCAACCATTGCTTTCCTTTATCAGTGAGAAAGACAAATACAGTGGTACCTTGGTTCTTGAACAAAATCCGTTCCGGAAGCCCGTTTGGCTTCCAAAACGTTCAAAAACTGAGGTGCAGCTTCCCATTGGTTGCAAGAGCTTCATTGCACTCAGCGGAAGCTGCGTCACACGTTCAGGTTCTGAAAAATGTTTGAAAACAGAAGCATTTACTTTCAGGTTTTTGGCATTCGAGAACCAAAACGTACGACAACGGAGGCGTTCGGGAACCGAGGTTCCACTGTACAGCCATTTATATGTTTACAGAAATGTAAGAAAAAGGCATTAAGGAGTGGCCACACTAGGCTATCATTCAAGTTTCCGCCCAACACTTTAATACTCTCTATGAAAGGCACGGGAATGGTCAGGGGCAGGAGCCAAATGCAGCCCACCAACCATCTCCATCTGACCCTTAAAATTATCCACAGGTTCCCTCCCTCCTCAGCCACAGCCCCTCTTCCCAGGCCTCCTTGAGTGTGCTTCCCCAGCTGGAATATGTCCTTGAACTGCAATAATTTGCTTGCCTGGAAAGAGGGTAGAGAGAGATGCATGTAGAAACTAACCTACTGTACAAATACAACATGGGCATTCCTTGTTCCACCCACTTTTCCTCTAGCCCTTTCCAGCACAGGCATGTGGCCCCTGGAAGCCTGCCCAAGAGGGAGTTTGGCCCTCTAATGCAGAAAGTTTCCCCACTCCAGGTCTAGGAAATAGGAGGATAATACTTTCAAAGACACAATCATTATTATATTACAGTAATTGCTTGATTTTGATTTTTTTAAAAGAAGGTTTTATATTTGCCTCTTTCTATACAGTGGTACCTCGGGTTAAGTACTTAATTCGTTCCAAAGGTCTGTTCTTAACCTGAAACTGTTCTTAACCTGAAGCACCACTTTAGCTAATGGGGCCTCCTGCTGCTGCCGCGCCGCTGGAGCACAATTTCTGTTCTCATCCTGAAGCAAAGTTCTTAACCCGAGGTACTATTTCTGGGTTAGCGGAGTCTGTAACCTGAAGCGTATGTAACCCAAGGTAGCACTGTATTCAGAATTAACAAGAAAGAAAATAGTGTTGAATCCAGTTACGTCCTATTGAGAGGTGACTTACTGAAATATAGCTTACTTGGATTCAACTCATTATTTACTTTGCATCAAGCTATGGATCATATTAAATCTTGCTGGCACCATTCAATCCTCTTCCTGATTACACTGAGATTTAGTTTTAATTCAAGTACGAAAAAGTGTGAATAAGAATGTGGCTGTTAACCAGAAGTTAAGGGAGAAATCATTATGATGTCACATCCATTTACCTTTTTATCTGTACGAAGCAGATGAGTTTCTACATGTGAAACACATTTAAAAGTGTATCGAAAACAGGAGAAATGACAGTTGAGTAACACTGACCTTTCAGATGGCCTAAATAAAGCTGCGAATGCACATGAACCATGCTATTGCCCTCATGCTGTGTGCTATACGTTGCTGAGGAGACAGAGGAATGTATTTGCATGCATGGATTGATCTGGTATCTGAATCAAATGACTATTTCAAATGAAACAGATAACGTTTTAATGGAATATCTAGAGACATTCTGTATGTGATTTTGTTTCTTAGTTTTGTGAATGGATGGTGAGCATAATTTATAAACTTAATCACTCAGCGTCAACTGAGTACGCTGCTGAAAAGTTAGCACTCTACCTGAAAAGCTAACATTCTGGGTGTGACTGTTTTGGCTCGCAGGGACTGTGTAAGAAAAGGAGAATAAATTGTGAATCAAGCAGCAGGTCAGAAACAAATACAGTACACATGAAATAAGTTATAACTGAAGCTTCTAAGATACCTTCATTTTTCCCACAAAGGAAAGAGATATCATTATGAAGTTCTCCCAAATTGTCCTTGTACTCTCATAATATCATAAATTGCAATGGAGTAACTTTCCTGCCATGATACGATTACAAAATAAGATCTTTTGTAGATAATTAATGGTATTTGTGATTGTAAATAGGGACAATAAATGAGATATATAAGATGAAAATATTTTAAACATTGCTGACCTTCTAAAGACTGGGAATATGAATTCTAAGAGAAATTGGGAGACATTTGAATTGGAATTCTGAGTTCCATGGAAAGAATTTCTTAAATGACAGAGGTGTTGCCTACATACCATGGGCTTCTAAATGCCACCTTATTAATCTGGTGCAAATTAGGTGAATGGTTCCTGATCATTATGGTGTGCACATGTATTCGCCAGAGACAGCCACAATCTTGCTGACGTGATACATGATAATGGCATGTATACTAGCTTTCTTTGCTTAGTGTATGTTGATTTTGAAAGTCTAAAAATTGCAATATTTGGAAGCTAGAATTTGTGCCACAGAGGGTGCCTGTCTTTGTTTTCTGTCTGCAGTTAATGGCGGTTTGGAAGGGGGAATGTACTGCAGCAGAGAATTGAAACGAGGAGAAAAGATTAGGTTCCCCACTGCTCTATTTTGCAGCCCCCATCCAAATCAGGCCTCCCACAGCTGCTTTTTGGAAAATAAAATTATGTGAGAAGATCCAGTTATGGATATACAAGTTCTTTGTTCTGAGTCACAAGAGTGCTAGTGCAGTCCTGCTAAACTGTTTATATATCTCTAGCTATCTAAAAAGACACACACACAGAGCTCCACAAAGTTTTGCTTGGCGTACTACCAGCGCTAATTGGCAGTCAACACTGATCCCCCTCCCTGAGGTTCTCCGCATGTGCCAGAGAACTTGTGGGAGGAAAGTTTCTCATGTATTGCTGAATGGGGAGGAGGCCTGAAAATGTTCCTGCAGTGTAGGAAGCCACTTCCGTGAAAGGCAAAATAAATGGGCCTGAAAAAATATCAGCTTCAGAATAAATGTAAAGCAAATGGGATAGCTGTAGCTAGAAGTTCTGCAGAATTTATTAGGAAACTATAGTGGCTACACTAACTCATTTTATTATTTCATTTTATTATATTATTTATTAGACTTATTTATTAGACCTGTATCATAAGATATCAGGGCGGTTCACAAAATTTAAAAAAGTACAGTGTACCTCGGGTTAAGAACTTAATTCGTTCTGGAGGTCTGTTCTTAACCTGAAACTGTTCTTAACCTGAAGCACCACTTTAGCTAATGGGGCCTCCTGCTGCGCTGTGCCGCCGCTGCACAATTTCTGTTCTCATCCTGAAGCAAAGTTCTTAACCCGAGGTAATATTTCTGGGTTAGCAAAGTGTGTAACCTGAAGCGTTTGTAACCTGAAGTGTATGTAACCCAAGGTACCACTGTATTACACAAACTTTCAGAAAGTGAAGTTGGAAGTGCAGTGTCTTTCATTCAGCAACAGATAGGTAGCCGTGTTGGTCTGCCATAGTCAAAACAAAAAAAATTCCTTCCAGTAGCACCTTAAAGACCAACTAAGTTAGTTCTTGGTATGAGCTTTTGTGTGCATGCACACTACTTCAGATACCTCATACCAAGAACTAACTTAGTTGGTCTTTAAGGTGCTACTGGAAGGAATTTTTTTTGTTTTGCATTCAGCAAGTTTGCCAGGAGATTTTTAGACCAATTTTGAGTTTGTCCATGCATGTTTAATATCCCAGTATAGTAAACTCGTCTCCCACCCTTTCCCTTAAGAGATAATAAAGAGAAAGTCTTAGTGGATGAGTTAGGAGTTCTGGGTTCAAAGATTTTGCAGCTGTGAAAACATTCTCTGCTGGGCTCACACCGGAGATTCAGATCTCATCCCACATGCTCTTTGAGCAAATTAGACCCAGATGCTTGTTGTTGGTCTGTCAGGTTAGCGGTGAAATTTCTGGGGATTGATATGAAGCATAGCTGAAGTTCTAAAAACATTAGAATTGTAGTAATTAAACATGAGTGATTGTTTGGGATTAGTCAATTTTGTAAACATTTCGCACTATCAAAGCTGCAGTGTGATTTGATGTTATAAAGGGAAAGCAAAGGGTAGCAAACAGTCTGGGGCAGGAAAAGCACATAATGTGGACATACATGATGATAATAATAATAATAATAATAATAATAATAATAATTTATTTATATCCCGCCCTCCCCAGCCGAAGCCGGGCTCAGGGCAGCTAACAACAATCAAATAATCCAACATTCTAAAAACATTTCATTCTAAAAATTACGGTAATTAAAATCAAATTGATGGCAACCGTTAAGCAAAATTCTGTACAGATTGCCAGAGGAGGGAGTCAGGCTGCGCCCTGACAAAGGCCTGGTGGAACAGCTCTGTCTTGCAGGCCCTGCGGAAAGATGTCAGGTCCCACAGGGCCCTAGTCTCTTGTGGCAGAGCGTTCCACCAGATTGGAGCCGCAGCCGAGAAAGCCCTGGCTCTAGTTGAGGCCAGCCTAACCTCTCTGAGGCCTGGGACCTTCAGGATGCTGATTAATATCAGATTATTTTTTTTTATTTTTTTACAATGGCAGTGTAATCCTATGGAATTAATTCAGGAATAAATATTTTGTTTGAGAAGGAGATATTTTTTAAAGCATAGTATTTGCATGTGCTGCTAGCATTTTCTGCCAATCATATTCAACTACTGGGGAGACAGAATGAATTACAGTCACCAGAAATTCTGTGCGCATTGATTTGCATAGTAGGAACAAATTTCAAGTGCATTTGTCATTTCCTCTCTCTCAACAGCAAGCATAATCTCAGATGAATACATGGTGCAACTGCATCTGGAAACACAGAGCACAGTTCTGGTTATAGATCTCAAAGAGAATCTGGGTGAACACATACAGGCAGTTCTTCTTTGGCGATCACTCGTAGCCGAGTGAGATTGTCTTCCATAAACACGGTTTTAACAATAAGTCTGTAAGTGACTGTGGAGGCCAATTCTGGATCCACACATCCTTCCACAGTGGGGACATTGGCTTTTGGGCGGGAGTTAATCACGGTCTGGATTTGCCAAGCATGCCTTGTGCAACATGTGTGGGCCATGTGAGCAAGTCTACTTGCTTCTTAAATGCGTGCTGAAGGCAGCAATTGAGACAAAAATGGCAGTTTTTGAAGTTTTCCATGGTTACCAGTGTTGGCTGGTATCCAGTGGTGGAAGGCAGGGAGCAACTAACAGTAGACGGAGCCAGAATTAATTAAAGCCACTCTGCTAGACTTAAGTTGTAAGAAAGAAAGGAGGAAGTTGGGGGCTGGCTGAAGTTGGTAGAGCAGTGCCCCATTTGACCTTATTGACTAGCCTCCACTGATGGCTGCTGTTGCTCCATCCCTAGCTATTGACAAGTTTTATGGTGCTAAGATGTTCGTTCTACCTGTACTTTCATAGATTGCTAAAGTGCTTTACCACTACAGTGGTACCTCGGGTTACAGACGCTTTAGGTTACAGACTCCGCTAACCCAAAAATAGTACCTTGGGTTAAGAACTTTGCTTCAGGATGAGAACAGAAATTGTGCTCCGGTGGCATGGCAGCAGCAGGAGGCCCCATTAGCTAAAGTGGTGCTTCAGGTTAAGAATAGTTTCAGCTTAAGAACAGACCTCTAGAACGAATTAAGTTCTTAACCTGAGGTACCACTGTACTTTCTGAGTTTTTTCTAAACAAAAAGTTGATGATTTTGTTTTAGAAATTGTAAAGTTCATACTAAATATGGTAATCTCTGCACTGGTTTCCCTCTATATATACATGTATATATATATTTTTAAACTGTTCTCTCTTTCACATGAAAAACCGCAAGGATATTGCGGTGCACTTTCTCAATAGAGCATAAATCCTCACACACCAAAACATGCATAATTAAAAGGGGGGGGGGAGAAATCCTTCGCCACCACTTCATGGAAAGTGCAAAGGAATGTTTCATGCTCCATAAACGTACCTGGAACTGTATAACCTAAAAACGGTGCAGAAAAAGAAGGTACTAGTCAGGAAACTGTATGGTACAGGACGATACTTTCCCCATTCAATATCACCATCCACTAATATGGCACCTGTAAGTGCATCTGTTCCTACAGAGGTGTTCTTTAGTGCCGACATCTCCTCATTGAAGTTCGGCATGAAAGAAGCCTTCTTTAGCTGAAACAACACTCTTCTCAAGATTAATCATATTGCGAGGGCAGTTTCAGGGGGTTACAGCTGGGGAGGGGAGAGTTCTGCAACACGTGGTACCCACAGCAGTTTCTCTGGTTTGCAAAGGTGCCCATGACAAACAACCAACTACATGACTAAGCAAGGAAAATTAGATGTTTTCCAACTTTCTCGTGTTCAGCTTGCTTGCTTTTAGCGATCACAAGACACAGTTCAAGTGCAGAACATGTAAACAGCTTAAGGCACTAATTGCATCTCATACTACATGACTTTTATCTGTTCAACAGTAATTAGGGTAGGAGTATCTTGATATTGAGAAGAAAATAGGAGGATGTAGTCCTTATCAGTTCCAAAATAAGGACTTCAGAACAGCAATGTTAGACACAGTGTTTTGAAAACAAAAAATATTAACTCCCCCTCCTCACACTAATGAATCAACTGAGTTATATAGTCAACTAAGTTACTATAGTTCAAGCCGTTTATCTCCCCTATTGAGTAATGAGCCAAAATAAGTTTCACGGCCTATGAAAAAGACATTGCAAGAGTTCCGCAGTATAAATTCAAAGTATAATATCAGGCATCACAAATGGCAGCATTGTGTGTGTGTGTATCTCATGGTGGATTCATGAGACTATTTTCTCCAGCATGAATGAACATTTTTAGCATTCCCTTGCAAATGATTCAGTATATTCAATTTTTAATCAGCTCACATCTGGAAACATTCGAGACTAGTAGGCTGGCTCATATTCTAAACAGTAAACCATGAACACAAGGGCTGCTGCTCAGATCAGCCTGAGTTTGTCCTCTTTCAGTTTCACTGGAAATGTATCACAGGTCAGTTCTATTTTGTTTTGTGTGTAAAAAGAACTTTTTTAAAGAACACATGAAAGGCCAGCATTTAAATTCTACACATTTTAGTACGCATTCTCCTAAAATATCCCCCCTCCATATTTCCAGTACATCTGCGAGGAGAAACATGAATAGTGTTATGTCTGTGTAAGTCTTTGCAGGAACCTCTGCTGGCAATAAACCAGATCAGGCTGATCAGCGCAGCGCTCCTCCCATCATGCAGTGATAAAGCAGAAATGCTTTGTGGGAGGCATGGGCTTAATGAAGAAGTAGGAAGAAGAAAAGCTGAGAGAAGGAGAGGATTGTTGGGATCCATTCTATCCTGCTTGCAGTTTAGGGGAACAAAGTTAAGAGGTTGGTACCCTCCAAAGAGAGGTTAGAGAAGAAAGGGGATTTGGGTGAGGGAGCCCTTACACTTTTGTCTTCGAGGGAACAATAATTAAAGACATTGGTGTCAGGCCTATAAAAAGAGATTGGTGGAATTGATGGATAGGCTATCTGAGCTCTTGTAGCAATGGCTCCATCCATTATACTCTGGAGTAAGGGTTGGAGCTCTGAGGATTCTGTATATAGCAGCATTCTTCAGTAAATGCATGTTTGGTCCAGGTGTACATCTTGCAGTGCAGTTAATTTCCAGGACCTTCAGAGAAGACAAAAGAGAATACTTTTTCACATTGGCCACAAACAGCTTACTGCCACATGATGTGATTATGCCTACTGTTCCTGACGAACCGCTGTATAAGGAAGCATTGTACAGTGGTACCTTGGTTCTCGAACAGCTTGGCTCCTAAACAAATCAGCTCCTGAATGCCACAAACCTGGAAGTGAGTGTTCCGGTTTGCGAATGTTTTTTGGAAGCCGAATGTCCGATGTAGCTTCCGAAGCTCCTGCAGCCAATCAGAAGCCGTGCCTTGGTTTTTGAATGGTTCCGGGAGTTGAACAGACTCCCGGAATAGATTAACGTTGACAACCAAGGTACCACTCTACCACTGAATGTCTGGTGCCAAGAATAACCAATTCTTACAGACAAATCTGAAATCACCTTTGTTTGGTTGATTTTGCCTTTGTTGTTGTTGTTATTATTTATCTCATCTGGGAGATAAATTTACAGAATTGCTGTTTTACTGCAAATCTTGTGTGTTCTGCATTTTGACATCTCATTTGCTTTTCTCTGTGTCCACAGTGAGTGCTCTCAAAGGTTATTCAAAGGTGGCTTTAAGCTCACATAAAGGATGTATAGATTTCTCAGAGAGCTTTAGGGGAGATGATGCATGAAGAGAATGTTTGGGAAAGGCAGATGATGGTGTGCAGTACATGGTGGGACGATTAACAAGAGATGCTGTTAACAAAATGGAAACTAAATGGTAGTAAAAAGACAAAGAGAAGTACAATGGCAGCCGCCCATGGAAAATATTGTTCTGATGGCTTTGCATTTCTGCATCTCCGTTTCCCTGTTGCAACATGGAGGAGTAAATGATATTGTTTGTATTTGAACACATTGAATAAAGTAATGATCTAAGGTGAAGAATATGCTATCCTGTAACAGCCATGCTTGCTTTATTCACAGCTTTGATGTGGAAAATGGCCCCTCACCAGGTCGCAGCCCACTGGACCCTCAGGCTGGCTCTTCGTCGGGACTTGTGCTCCATACCACGTTTCCAGGGCACAGCCAGCGCAGAGAGTCATTTCTTTATAGATCAGACAGTGACTATGACCTGTCACCAAAGACCATGTCCAGGAATTCCTCTCTACCAAGTGAACAGTAAGTACACATATCACAATATACTCTAGTAGTACCATGTGCCGTACCAATGCATATTAACAATTTGATGGCCTAGGTTAAGCAGTAAATTGTGATTGCCCTTGGCTACTAGTTTTTATTGAGCATGTCTTACATTAGCTATATGTGGTTGTACAGTCCTGCAGCAATGTTATTAAAACTACTTGGTCTTGTAGATTTAAGGGTTTATAGGTGAAGATAAGTTTGGCTTTAGTTGGCTTTCAACAAAAACTTACCTCCTTATTCTGGAATTATCAAATGGTTCTCCTCCTCTACCTTTTCCATCCTCTTTCCTTATGCATTTAAGGTTGCAATCCTATACATACTTACTTGGGAGTAAATCCCAAAGAATTCAGTGTCGTTTACTTTTGAGTATAGAATTTCATTTTAAGTCTTTAAAAACATAAACCAGATGGTAGGGCATTATGTCTTTAGTGTGATTTATTTATAATGCTAAGTTATGATAGGGACTGTTGAAAAAATGTTTTTTTGTTTGAGATGCAAGTAAAACAACTAATGCACAAAAAGTAAAGACTATAATCTCTAATTGTATACAGTATATATAAATAAAATATCCAGAGCAATATAAACACATCAGCACAATTGTAATATGCCATTTCTAAGTCAAAAGGATAAAGTTTTTTTTTAATTAATAAAATGTTTAGCGTGTATATGGTTGATTATAAATGAGAATATATATTTAATGAAAACCCCAAAGATTTTAATGCCCTTTCTACCATGCATTGTAACTACCATGCTGAAAATCCACTGAAAAGCCCTGCAAATAGCATTAAAACCAATGAAAGCCAGAAAATTTAAAGTTGACCTTTATTCAGATGGCTTTTCCAGCTGAGAGGGAGTGTACAGCCCTAACTTTGAATTTCCTGGCTCTTATTGCCGTGTATTGCAAGAACCGAGTGGTAGTTCCTGCTTGGATTATTTTCTTCTTATGAATATAAACTATAATTGGAGAACATTAGAAGCAGCCTTGTATGGATACATAAAACAGAGGTATAGTAGGTATAGTATAGGTGGTAAAGAGTTTCTTATTGAATATATGTTATCATAAGCAGATAATCCTTTCATAGTATCTTTCCAGCTTATAAATAAGTTGAGGTTGGCATAAATATATAGATATATAGAAGCAATGGTATAGATACAGTAAGCCCACAATGTATGTGCATTTAACTTGCATGCATTCAGCTTTATGTGTTTGGCAATTATTTAAAAAATAGGATCAGAAACCAATGTCTTTGGACCCCAGTGTCCTTTGGCTATATGTGATTGGGCTTTAGGTGCGATCCCTGAAACGTAATCCCTGCGTAAATTGCAGATTTACTGTATATATGTTAATAGGAATGTAAGTTGAGTGGTTAGGTTAATGTGCATAATAACTGGCCATTGTGCAAATTCATCAGGCCTCATGGAGAAAGTACATTTATTCCTTCCATGAAGAGGGAGTTGTGCACATTTTCAGTTCAGTATACACAATCTTCAACAGGCCCTGGAGAATGTGCAAATCTTGGCTGAATTTTGTACAGTTTCCAGCTATTATGCATACAGTGTTATGCAATATTATACAATATTATGCAACAAGAAAGGGAACTTTTACAGCTTCTCTCCCCTCCCCACATTTCTCATGGAAGTTCCCCTCCTTCGGTGCTGCTATTAAGCTAATGGGTTTCTTTATAGTAGCTAGGGCCAATCCTAATAGGAATCACAGGGGAAAGAAGATGTAACCACTTGAAGAAGGGTTACCCAGCAGGTAAAAGAAAGCTGGGAGAGAAAGTGTAAAGTACATCTGATCTTACATGCCGCTACCCTACACACTGGAAGGAGGATGGAAGGTGCTACTCAGCTGTCTGGGAAACAGCTGATAATGGTTAAAAGGGGTGCTGGATTGCAGGAAAAAGGGCTCCTTTAGAGGAAAGGTGGGATAAAAATGCAATCAATCAATTAATTAATAAGCTTTCAAGCCCCCCATTCCTGATTCTTGGGCAATCAGTGTGAGGGTATCTTGTGGACCACGTAACATTACACAGTGGGTCAGAAGCAGCCTAGCCTGGGGAGTACAGATTGCAGACTTCTGAACAAGAAATAAAGAAGAGGATTTGTTTCTTGGAGACTGCACATACTAATTTGATAATGTTCATATGTCCGAAGAACATACAAAATACATTCAAGAAATGGACCTACTCCAAAGCCTGTTGGAGATTATGCAATGTACTATATGCCCATTCCCCCCAATGCCCATTGGGTATAATGTATTTTGGCTGGGAAATGTGCACAATTCCCTCCTCATGGATGGATTCCGTGCACATTCTTCATGAGGCCTGGTGAATATGCACAATGGCTAGCTATTATGCACATTAACCATTCAAGTTACATTCCCCTTAACATATACATGCACATCTGGCACTGTTTGCATGTACCACTAAGCCAAACCATGCAAATCGAAGCTTAATGCAAAAGAACAAAATTCAGGTTCCCATACAGAACATCACTGTTTCTTTGCTCTTTGCTCTTCCTCTTGTCCTTCCGTGAATAAAGCCATGGTTTGGTTTGGCTTAGCATTGCATCTGAAGCCAGATAAACCATGAGCAGTAACTTGCCTACAGTTTGTGCTTTCTCTGCAGCAACATAAGCTATAAGATAGGGCGCAGATGTAAAGCTTAGTCCAGCCATAGCTTATCCCTGGGTAGCAGCAGGATCAGAAGAGGACCAAAGTAACCACCATCTTCTCTCCAGGAACCCACAGATTGGCTGACTAGTTCTCAACAGGTTTGGCTTTGTAATGCGTGCAGATAGTGTCAAAATATACTTTACAGCCTAAACGTAGTCTGCAACCAACCCAAAAGGTATCTGCAGCCCGCCCACTCTTTCATAATCACTTACCTCATTTAGTGAGGTACACTAAGGAGGTAGGAAAGAGATGTGAAAAACGTCATACGTGACCAAGAGATGCAAGATGGATGTGCGTCACAGAGACGGGGGTTAGAAGGCAAGGGAGCGAGGGCCAAATCAGATGAAACACTAGGAAGGTTGTGTGTAGCAGTGAAGAAACAGAATTTCCATAGTGATTCAAAGTTGCTACATGTGTGTTTCAGTGCACATCTTAATCTGTATGTACAGCATGAGTATGCAACTGTAACACAGGATGTTGCCTAAAGATTTCAAACAATATGAGAATGCATCATGTTTCTTGACTATGTGGTTGTTTATTAAAATACTGTATGGGATTCTTTTTCTTTTCATTTCTTGCTAGACATGGAGATGACCTGATAGTTACACCTTTTGCTCAGGTATGTTCCAAATATTGTGACACTGATTCTAGTGCGGATGGTGGCCTATCTGAGGCATTTGAGAGCCTAGAGTGAACTTATGAGTATTGCACTTTTGCTTCATAAGGATCCTGGCCCATGTGATTCCTCCTCCTTCGTCACTGCATCTGGCCTTCTGATTTGTCAGGCTTCACAGGTCTTACTGTATAGTCAACCATAATGTCTTGATCACAGCCTCCCATTCCGGCCCCACCCTGACCCAGGCATCCTGTTCCAAATATCATGGCATTACTAGATTGTGATAGTTGCATTATATATAGTTATCACTTCTTTTGCATCAGCTTCATGTGCTAATTGTTTCCTACAAATAACTGTCCTGATTAAGGATGTATGAGATCAGCTGTGTATATTGTTGTGATGGGATGATGAGCTGCTTGTGCGTAAAGCTTAGTCCCTCAGAGTTTGCTCAACTTAGCAAGGCTCTGTTTTTAGCGGAGCCCTTAAGCATGGCTCCCTCAGTCGCTGGCAGAATCCGACAGTGGGCGTTTACGGAATCTACTCCAGCATAAAAGCTCCTTGACGGAAACGCGTCGTCTAGATTCTCGGCGCGACAGTTTCCGGCGAGGAGTGGGTGTACCTATGGGAGGACCTGAGACTTCTCCGCTGTTATCGCTGGAAGACTCCCTGAGCCATTCCTTCGTCTCGCTCTCTCCCTGATTTCCCACTCTCCCCCTGCTGCTGCCTTCCGCCGCTGCTGAGTCTCTCCTGACTTCTGAGAGCCCCTCCACCTCCTGTCTTTCCGATGGCAGTTCCCTGACAATTGTATAATGATGTTGAATATTTAGCGGCTTTTTTGCTTGTTAGGCACGATCCAGTCAAATTCAATACTGTGAAATCCCATTGTTTTAATGGGAAAGTGTCAATCATGTGTTTAGTTCTCTCCCACTACTTAAATCAATGAAGCTTTAGAGTATTTAACTGTCTAAATGTTTATATGTACATTCTGAATGCTTGCACTTGTTTTAATATTTAGTGTGGCCTTATTTTTTTTGTAGGTCTTGGCTAGTTTGAGAAGTGTAAGGAATAACTTCACGTTATTGACAAATCTGCAAGGAGCATCAAACAAGTAAGTTGTCTCCTTTAAAAAAAAAGTGCTACAAAATTCACTGAGCTCCCATCCTATGGATGCTTACTAAAGAGAAAGACCACTGAAATGAGTGGAATCTAGGTTTGACAAAATATGCACAGAATTGTACCATAAGGCATATCTTCAATCTCAGACTGATTTTTACCAATGCTGGCACCTGATTAACACTTTGTTCAGTGAGGGAGCTATAGTGAAAAAGCATGAGGCCCAATGTAATGCATGCAGCCTGTCTCATATTGAACTCATGCCCAAATCAAACTGATTTTAATGAAACTGGATTTTAGTCACCAATAGTTTAAAATGTGTCCAGGAATTTTACCTAGCCTGTTGAACTATTTGTGAGTGCAAAGCAGTATGCTATAAATCGGGCACTCCTAAGCATGGCCAATGGCACAACTGCTTAAAACATTGTATTCTATTGAGGTTTGTATGACAACAGTAATAAGGCAGATATGATGTTGCTGGACTCCAGCTCCCATCAGCCCCAATCAGTATGGCCCATTATTAGACAGTAGTGTCATTACACTAATGTTGGGACGAGGACACGGCTGAGAAAAATAGTGGCTTGTGTCAAGCCACCTAACGGGTTCATGCCGAGGTGAAAGTTAAACTAAGAATTTCCAACTTCTAGTCTACTTTCTTAGCCCTCTAGATTGCAGGGGAAAGGCTGCAAACCTAACCACTGTCACTTGGGTGTAAGCCTGACTGAATTCGGTAAGACTGACTTCGGAGTAGACATTGTTAGGATTGTGCTGTAAGCTAAGAAGTGTTGAATTCAATAAAGATTGAAGTCAGACATTACATGCCCCTTCTGCATTATACGATGTGAAACAGTGTCACATCAGATAGCTATTTCTCATATGGCTATGTCTGAAGAAAATGAAGCATTCCTTCTATAACTTCAAAACCTCCATCATCTCTTTACTGTCATGGAGGCACTTGTAACAGAATTCATTATAATTTATTCTCATTTGAAACCAGTTTAAACTGATGGTTATTTGAGAGAATTGGCTTTTTCACAGGATGTCTATTTTTGTTGGTCTTGGAGAGGCTTTAAGTGGTATTAAAGCAACCTAGAATGTCACATAAAACTAGTACTCTCTCTCTCTCTCTCTCTCTCTCTCGACTTGTAAAGTCATCCCAGTGCAATAAGTATGCATGTGTTGCTCTATCCATATCAAAAGCACTGCTTCTTTCAGCTCATGATTTCATAGAGTGCAACCTCACTTTTCCTAAACTTGCCCTCATGTGGAAGTTGCTTGCAAATGAATCTATGTGGCAGTTGCGCCACATGGCAAGTGCCACATGGATCAGGCAATGTGCTGTATCCTCTATGCAAAACATTCCAGTTTGCTGCTTATGGATACATGGAGAGAAGGAAAAACATTGCTAAAAGCTGATCCATATGAAAATATTCTACATTCACACAATTCACATAACCATCAATTGTTCATGTGAAATGGGGAAGAAGAAAAAAACCCTTCTGACTGTATTAACAGGTACCTACCAGCCCTGGCAATATGAATCTCACGATGCATTATTTATACCTATACAGGAGGTCACCGGCAGCAAATCAACCACCAGTCTCCAGGGTTAACATTCAGGGTATGTATTCTGTTGAACGAACAGTGTTTAAGTGGCAATAATTTTTTATTTTAATAAACAGTTAACAGTACTATTGATTCCGTTAAAACGCATTAGAGATATAATATTTCAATCATCAGGGCTAGGTACATTTACAGCATAGAGCAAATCTGTGTCATAATTGTACAGAATATAATCAGAACTGCAGTGCTTCCCCCTTGTTTCTTTGTATTTGTTCTGGTCATTCATGAGAGGTGGATAGAAAACTACTTGACAATTCTATCACTGTAACCCGAGTGGGTAATCCAGGAGAAGCACTTTTTAAAAAATGTGCAATGGTTTGTGACTAAGAAGATTGTTATTGTGGAAAGATTAGTGACTGTCCATTGAGAAAACTGGATATAGAGAATCCAGCAGATGGCAAGATATGCATGCAACACATTAGCTGGAAGAAGGGGGAAACAGTAATAGAAAAGAAGAGATATAGGAAAAGATTCAGTGATGTAATGTGTGGTGGCTTTACACTTGATTTGTGACCAACCTGGTTATACAACTTTACATAGAGACTTCTGTAGCAGAGTGATGCATTTCACTGTCTTAAATTCTTTGTGCAGATACAGCAGGGGTCACTAACTTTTGGGGGCACTTTTGCAAACAGAAGAAACTCATGGGCAGCACACACATCCTGCAACTAAACATGCAGCGCAACCCATTCCATTGGCGCCAATGCTTCTTTGAAGCCTAATTTCAGCAGGGGAAAGGGGGTCATGTGGACAACAGGGAAGACTTTTGCAGCCATAGGTGCACCACAAGGCAACAAGTTGGTGACCCCATGTTGGCTGTACCTAACTGTTGGCAGTGTGTTCTTAAGCTGAAATACTGTATTGCATTTCATTAATCATTCATAAGTCGTCTTGGACTATGAAAAAGCCTTTTCAAAGTTCATGCAGCAGGCCTACTCATAACTGTATATGCCTTCTTGGGCCATGCAAGAGCCCTAAGCATAAGCCTTCATTCAAGAAACCCTTAGTGAGTTAGGGACTTTCTCTACATGCGAAGACAGGCTCTGGCGGATTGAGTGGACAAGACCATTAGTGGGTCCCAACAGTCAATAAGGCAGTTTTCTGCACGTGCTGTAGGGGGAAGTGAAGGGCAGATGGGTCTCGTCAATCTGAGAAGGTAGCCCATCTAGGAGAAGGAGAACTCTGATCCTAAACCTCTGCTGCCTTGTGGGATATCTTTGGGAGTGGATTCCCTAAGATGATTGGATAGACCTTGTATGCCTCCTTCCAGCAACTCCTGCAGCCAAGCTGGTGCCAAACATATTGCTCTGCTTTCCTTTGGACCACATCAGGGAGGCCGGGGGGAGGGATCTTGTCATCTGGGCAGCCCAGGACCTCCATACACACTGCCCAGGCTTGTGCCCTGGAGAAGTCACTTAGCTGCTGCTAGCGCAGCGGTTTGACTTCAGCCCCGGAGGAATTCTCCATTGTCTCTTGAGACAGATGGCTGCCAACAAGAACAACAAAAACCCTTTACTGATGATCAGTGCTGGGATACTGGTGCAAGTGCTATGCCTTGTTGTCTTCTTGTGCAAGAGGCATCAGCTGGAACCAAGGATACTGCTACGAAGCTCAAAGACAGCTTCTCTTAACAATTCTAGAAATTACTCATGGTTTTTGTCACTCATCCTTTTGTTCCTTCCAACTTCCTTCATAGGACACATTGTCATTGGCATAGGTCACCATCATCTCAGCTCTTTATACATGCCAGTACTCACTTCATGCTTCCAGGACACAAGACTGCCAGTCCTGGCCCCAGTTCTGTTGGCTGTACAACTTTACCACTATGCTTCTAAAGCAGCCAACACTTTGTTCAGCAATTCCTCTGCGTGATTGGGCTCCCATCAACACCATGCCTTGATATTTGGATAATGCATCTAATAACAACATATGTTCTTATCTTCCAATGGTACATAAGCAAATCCATACATTTTTAAATGTTTAGTTTACTCTAAAAGGCGGGGAGAGGAAATGATGCCCGAATTTAGGAAGTATGATTAATTTGGAAACAGATGGCCATTTAGAATCCCAGACAGCAACCATTAAACTTAATAAGAGAGTTTCTGTTTGTTTGGATAAATGTGACATAATTCTTGCCAGCTTTCAGAAAAAAGAAATACTAGAGATCAAGAAGTTAAATACTTTTTTCAGTAAGGTCAGCAATATATATATATACATATCTATATATATATCTATATATATTTATTTCTTCTGGCTTCTGTTTCATGCTATGGCAGAGTAAATTATTTTACCCAAAAAAAGACTATCGTCTCTGTGGGGGTTCTGTTGACACTTTCAGGTTGTTTGAGAAACAAGGAGCAGTGTTGTTTCCCATTTTTTGTTGTGATTCTCGTGCAGGGGGGCGGGGTATTGAATCATCCTCAAACTGAAACAGCAATCTTTTCTCATTGAAAAATGCAGTTCAATCCTCATCATTCATGCCTTAGCAATGGTTGTATGGCATTTGACTGCTCAGGTATAACAATACTAAATATTGCTTGTGTAATCATGAGTGAAGAAGCTCCCAGTTCTTCCATGCACCCCAAATGCCAACACAATGTTACTTTTTATCATTTCACAGGTATTCCTTTGAAAGACAATAATTTCACATATGGTCTTTTTTGTTTCTGCTTTCTTTTAAAATGGAAATATCAATCAAAGGATCCCCTTAAAGATCCCTGCTACACATATCTGGTCAAAATGTTGATATTTAGTCACAGGGAGAAGAAAAAAATACAAATAATAGAAACAGTTCTATGCCTAGTGAAAACAATACACACCAAGTTATAATTCCCTGGTGTGTCAACCCATGTGGCTTGTGACTATAAAAATTCAGGCTGTGATAATCATGAAAACATTCTTGGACTCTTCAAAATATTTTCCCAATTATAAGTCCTAAGATTTAATCCTAGTCAGTAGTTTAAAGAGATAATATTGATCTTTGCATAACTCCCCCCCCCGAATGCTGTCCACTGTGTTCATAGCAATTTCAGAATTTCACGTGTCTTTAACCACTGGTTCAATATATGCATTCATCTACTGTGGGGTTGTTTCCAACAAGGTCACCCCATTTGTGCAAGGACACTCTTCCCCCTGTGTGCCTCCATAATCTGTTCTGGGGGTTCTTCCGGTCCCCGGAGCACATCTGGAATGGGTATGGAGCATGAACAGAAGAGGGAGAGGAATTTGCATTGTGCAAGCAAAAAGGACATCTTGGTTGGATACGACCATGTCTCTTTATATTAATTGCACTAATTTGGTTCTCTCTTTTTTTTAAGTGCAAACTACACTATAGATTACGGTACTTTGCTTTTAAGTTTTATTTTAGTGGAGATACATGTTTACCTTGCCCATTATTTGAAACAATATACTTATAGAGTAGGGGTGAGGAACTCCCATCAGCCCCAGAACATGGCCAGTGGTCAGGAATCATGTAGTCCAGCAACATCTGCAGGGTCAGTTTCCTCATGCCTGTAACAAACTAGGTGCAAATTTATTTTTATTTTGTCCAAGTGTCTAAGAAAGATGCACAGATATTTAAAGTATACGAGTGGTGTTTCCTAGCAGATCAATATTATTTTCCATCACGGGTTGCTTCTCTTGTTAACAAGGCTAGGTACTCCCTTCACATCATCATAGAAGACACACAATCAACTAACATCAGTTGAATCAGAGGAGATTGTTCTCTTTGCTTTAGAAGTGTGACTTGTATCCTGTTATGAGAAGCACAAAATGCTTAAAGCCAGCTGACAAGTGTAATGTTCCTTGGTGAAGGAGGCAGACCTCGTTCAGCATTTGCACTGGAAATGAACACAACACATTTCTTGGCACTAAATAGAATTTCCAGAACTTGGCAAGCAAACAGCAATTCTTCACTCATTATGTTTTCTTAAAAGATTATACAATGAGTTTCTTTGCCCCACAGTGGAGCATAGAATCATAGAATTGTGGAATTGTAGAGTTTGAAGGGACCACAAAGATAAATCTAGCCCAACGCCCTGCAATGCAAGAATCTTTTGCCCAATGTGAGGTTTGAACCCACAACCCTGAGAGGAAGAGTCACACGCTCTACCGACGGAGCCATCTCTTGGACAGGACAGAGTAATATTCAACACAGATATAATGTTTAGTGCATTTTTAATATTGAAAATGCTTCATGCACAACATGGCAGAAAACTTTATGGCAACCCTGTAAGGTAGGCCTTTCTAATATCTCCATTTTGCCAATGGGGAGCTGAGGCAGAAAAAATACTGGCTTGCCTATGCCTACTCAGTGAGCTTGTGGCTCGGGCAGGCTTTGAACTGGAGTTTTCCCAGCTCACATTCTGTTACTACACTATACTACTAATTTAATGTTCTTTTAAACAGCTGTCCAGTCTTGTCATGAGATGTTTTCCTTAGTCTTAAAGCCACAGAGAGGACGAATAACATGCATTAGGAATACACCCTGTGCTTTGTCCTAAAATCCAGCCAGATTTCCCCCCCCCCCTTTAATTTTGTTGTAATTACAGACCACAGGAACACACAGAACTGTTTTCACAAATTAAAAAGACTCTTAAGGGGTCAAAAAGGCAAGTATTTGACAAATAAATAAATCTAGTTTGTGGGAACATCTGTTCTGCAACTGTGTGAAAAACTTTTAGATCAAGGCAACAGTAATATAATAGATATTGTTACTGATCCAAGTTGCTGTACCACAACCCTTGGCAGCAAAAATATATATGCAAAAATGTACCACTGCATTCATACAGTTACATGCTGCTTCCATGCTGTTAATGCTTCTGAGAAGTTGCAGTTCCACTATCTGCTGGAAGCAGTTTCATGCTATGTCAGCCTTGGATGCATATGGGAATACAGTGGTACCTCGGGTTACAGATGCTTCAGGTTACAGACACTTCAGGTTACAGACTCCGCTAACCCAGAAATAGTACCTCGGGTTAAGAACTTTTCTTCAGGATGAGAACAGAAATCGCACGGCGGCAGTGGGAGGCCCCATTAGTTAAAGTTAAGGTTAAGAACAGTTTCAGGTTAAGAACAGACCTCCGGAACGAATTAAGTTCTTAACCCGAGGTACCACTGTAGATGCATGGGGCATATTCATTATAGCTGAGTGGTAGTAACATGATGTAGCATTTCTTCTATATGTTTTTTTCAGCCATTCTCCAGCAGCTAGTGAGAAAAGAAATTGTATTCAAAAAATAATCAAAGGCAAAACAAGCTTTCAATGAAATTATCGTGGATGAGTTGTGGGTTTTTGTCATGCTTGCCTTACTTTTGCGGTGGCCAAGAAGGAATTGTGAGTGACCTTTCATTCTTCAAATCATCTCGCCAGTGGTCTGACTTTGCTGCCTCCTGGGTGCCTGCACTTAATCAAAGCCCAGGAGAAGACTTCCTTCCAGAGGGCTTTTTCAGCTCAGGAAGTACATCAGCCAGAGACTCGCTGCAGAGTGCTAGAGAAATGTTTACTGGAAAGGCAAACAAATATACTATCCTTGGCCACCTTGCAGGAATAAGGTAAGCTCAAAACCCACAGAAATTCTAAGCTGCCTGGACAATGAGGTAGAAAAAATGGAAGCCTCTTTTGCATATGAAGAACGATTTTGAGAAATTGAACAGGACAGATTTCAGCACAGTACTGCTGAGCATTTTGGAATCTCTCCTTGCCTTGAAATGACCTGTTCTGAAATGACATCCTTGCCTGCCAAGAACGCGCTATTTGCTGCTATGGTGCCTTTAGCTCTTCTACCCTCCACCAGGTAAATACGTATTTTTCCCCTCAAGTGTGGGGGCTGGCAAAGAAACATGGGGAAGAACCATAGGTCAGTGGTTGAGCAAATGCTTTGCATGCAAAAGATTGCAGGTTTCATCCATGACACCACCTTGTATGACTAGGAAAAACCTGTATCTCAAATACTGGGAGATGCTGGATATCACTGTAGACAATAATGAACTAGGTGAACCAAAGTATAAGGCACTTTCCTATGTTATAGTTGAACAGTTTGTGAATTTAAGTCACACACACACACACACACACACACACACACACACACACTCCATCAAGGTATTCCAAATGTTTGAAACTTAAACTATGCCATGAGTCCGGAGGTATGGTGGAGTTCAGGTGAAACGGACAAGGAGTGGGGAAAAGACTTAGCATCCGTTCTTTTTTAAAAGGAGTATGTTTACCTGTGAAAATACTTTAGAAAATAAAATCAATTTTGACCTTTCGTACAAATCGACAAGTAAACTCTTTAATCATCAACATTGCTGTTGAAAGAAAAATGAAAGTTTAGGATAGTTCTAAATCCTCAATCCCACATCACTGTCTTGTGAATATTGGAGTGATCATTCTGTGATATTTTGGCAGTAGACAAAGCTGTAATGTAACTTTTGTATAAATGTTTATTTAAAGAAGGGTATAGTTCTAAATAAACAACTTAGGTATAAATGTTTTACTTGAACTGAAAGCTAAATTATGTTATAGACCACCCTGAGATGAATTATTTTACAGATTAAATCGGCATCTCCAGTATGAGTTCCTGTCAGTGAGCCTCACTGAACACAGTGGAGTTCTTACTTCTGAGTAGACATATATAATATTGGACTGTGTAGGTATTACTTGAGTCTGATGGGGCTGTAGCATAATTTTTAAAGGATGGAATCATTTTATTATGACAGTGAATTGTTACAGAAACAGATTGAGGGTGGGGAGGGAGAGAGAGAGACAAAAAGAGAAAGCTCCTCAAGTATTTTCAAAAGAAAATAAATGCAGCATGATAAAGAATTACATGCCCAACAGTACAAAAATCTGGCTTTTATGCTTTGCAACATTAGCTCGTCGATGTGTGCAACAAATTGCATAGTTTCCCAAGGCTCATGGGTTTTAAGTATAGTAAAAGCTCTGCTGTTACGAGCAGGTGTGAAATGGTGTTTTCCCTTCATTACTGCATCAGCTGGCCTTTTCTTAAACTCCTTACATGCCTTTACATGAACAATCAAATGTACTTTTTTATATGGGTGTCTTCTTGTGCATGAAAGTCCAAAGAAAAAGATAAATGGCTAGGTTGTAAATTATCTAAAATATCATCGTAACCAAATTGTACAACTATTTTGAGAACTTTTTATTTTAATCCATATAGATTATGGATGTGCATATAGTAAATGAGCTGCAGGAATTTGCCATCATAGCCCCAAATCTCATGACAATCTCTGAGGATTTTCTCACCTAGCTCAGGGTATGCATACTGATGCTTTGGGATATAGACGCTAATTCATGCACCTACTCAGTTATGCAGGATAAAATACTATAACTGTTTGTCATATATCACTTGCAGAGTACTTCATAGTCTTCATTGTGGTTTTCTTGCACAAATAACCTTATGAGGTAGGCACAAAGGAATCACAGTAGAGCAGTGATTTCCCTAAGGCCACAGAATGAGTCTGTGTAGGATTTGAACCCAGATCTCTCAGACCCATATACTACTCACTGTATCCTGGTAGGTCTAAACTGAAGCCATTTAAGTTGACCTTTAGTAATAGGACAGCTCTATACTAGGAATACAGGGATATAAAATTACTGCCTTTGTGACAAAAAGACTTTAAAGATCAGAAGTTACGTTACTCCTATGAAAACCAGTTCAGATGCAAAAAATAATAATGTTAATATAGAATTTATAGTAGGGTGGTTTCATGCTAAATATCTAAATTTAACACATACTTGAAAATGGTTAGTATCACCATCACATAAGTAAGGAGGGATAGAAGCAAGCCAAGATTAATCATGCAAGTAACACAGACTTCAATAGGAAAGTTTTTTTTGGTTGTGTTGTTTTTTTTTACCAACAACCAAAACACAAACAGTGAAAACAAACAGTGAAAACCACCAGGTGGCTGATACATTGGGTATACATAATCAATAATAACATATTCAAATCAACCATATGTACAATTCTATATACCTTAACACTCCTCCCTCCACAAGGTTTATTTAACTTTTAACATTTTAATTGCCCCAAATTGTTCAAACCTGCCCAAATAAGTCAATATTTTCTGAAACCAATCCCCCTCCTTCTCACTGACCTTAAACCCTTTCATTTTACGTATCTTCACAGTTAGATATTCTAAGATTATAATATTTTTCAATTTTTCCCTCCATTGGTTCACCCCTAGCTCTTCTGCATTTTTCCAATTACTCGCTATAACCTGTCTGGCTGCAATTACCATCAATTTTACCCATTTACATTCCTCTTTTGTTTCTAACTCAGTGCTACTCAGGCTAACAAGAACCATTAATTTAGATATTTCCACCTTCCTACCCACAATTCCCGATTCAACAGGAAAGCTAAGCATGTGCCACTGAAATGTCTGGGCTTGCACAACAATCCTAAACATGACTACTCAGAGATGAGTCTGTCTGATAAAGTTCAGAGGGGGTCACTTTCCAATAAATGGGTGGTAAAGATAGGAAACTGCCTTATACCAACTTAAACCATTAGTCCATTTTGCTCACTATTGTATATATACTTACTGGCATCAGCTGTTCAGGGTTCCAGACAAGTCTCTCTTATTTCTTTGTGAAAATGCCAGGTTTTGAACCCAGGATCTTTTGCATGAAAAGCATGGCCTCTTCCATGAACTATGGTCCTTCCTCTGGCTTTAAAAGAATTTAAACTGGCTAGATTACACTGTGTGTTTTTGAAAACATAACACAGTAGATTCCTACTGGTAGAAATCTAAATTAGGAAACTCAACGGTGTCTTTCAATTGTTTCGTTTTTAATGTGAAAGCTTTTTAAAAAATTAAAAAGTAAATTTCTAATGAAGCTTGATGTTGTTGCAGATAGCTGGGAACAGCCAACAAGATAAGCTGTCATTTTGCATTGTAAATGAAAATATTGTGATCTTTAAAATATACATGAAGTCTGCTGGAGAAAATGAAGAATAGTTCTTTTGTCAGATAATACTTAAACTCCCCCCACCCCAACCCAAATTAACTGACTAGTGTCCAATGATCCTGGCTACAATAGTGGCTTCATTTCCTGCACTGCAAGGCTAGTTCATTCCCACAGAGAATCCACTTCTCATTTTCCCATTGCTTAGAAATACACACCCCCTGAAAGTTGGAATCATACATCTTACTAAGTATTTCAGTTATGCTATTGACGTCAATGCAGTCATTAAATAGATTGCTGGCCCTCCCAGCAGTAAGCTTGTGCCAAAGACCTAGAGGCAGACACGTTTTAAAAGAAGAACATCAGGTTTTCTTTTTAGAAGTTCAGAAAAATAAGAGGCAGCGTTTCTCCCTTCACGTCTCTCTGCTTCACAATCCCTCTTCCGTCTTTTAGAAAATTTCGTTGCTTTTCATTGTTGGTAGATTCGCTCAGGGGTTGCCATTCTGTTACTATGTACATAAACAACCTTAAATGAGAGACTTAAAGAGTAGTTTCTTGTGATCAGCTCCGACTGAAAAGCAACGCTAATTTTACGTTCTTGTAGATGGACTTGCTTACATATATCATGTAACATTAAGTCAGCCAAACCTTTTTAGCCTTTGACTCCAGACGTTCTTCAAGGATTGATTTCATGGAGTCTATTAAAAAATCGCTGCCATTTCTCCTCAGCGAGCCTCCTGTGGGCTCTGAAGATGTGTAAGCCAATCACGGTTCCATAGCAACCGATGTAAACTGTTCCCTGTCACCCACACCTGTGGACTCTCATGTTAGGCATTCCACACGTGCTACACCCATCATGCCCTCAGCCATTCCACCCAGTCCAACTGCCATCTATGGCAGCTGAGCAAGCAACAGTGATGTCAGTGGGACTCCCCGAGCGTAGCCAAGGAACCCTTCTGAGGTTCCAGAGGGGAGGAGGGGAGGCAAGCGCTCTTCCAAGACGAGAGTGACTGACAGATTCATTCATGATGTTAACCAGGGCAATACATACATCCTAGAGCTGCCTGCCCCATCCTCTTTAGATACACAGTGCAGGATATGCAGCTGTCCCAGACAGAATGGATCTGACAGGCAAGAGTTTTATTTAAAAGGCCTTTTAGAGCTCCACAACGGAGGATTATATGGCACTCGAAAGGGGTAAAACAAGGGTGTATTCTTGCCCCCTTTCTATTTAATTTATTTTTATCAGACTTGCCAGATTACCTTCAAAAAATAGAATCACATGCCCCTAAACTCAATCAGAAACCAGTTCCTCTCTTATTATACGCAGACGATGCTGTCTTACTATCACTAACGAGCTTGGGTCTGAAACGTCTTATATCTTCACTGATCCTTTACTGCGAATGTAACAAACTCTCTATAAATTATGAGAAGACAAAAATTTTGGTCTTCTCGAATGGTTGGAAATTAGAGAAATGGAAAATAAGAGGGCAAGAAATCCAACAAGTGAAAATCCATAGATATCTGGGAATCTTATTCCAGAGCAACTTAGGGTGGGCAACCCATCGCACAAATGCCATAAAACAGGCAAAGTGCATCTCATCAGCAGTTGCCCGTTTTTATTATCAGAAAGGTAATCAATTTATTCCTGCGGCCAATCAGATATTTCAAGCAAAAGTGCAATCCCAGATATTCTATGGTATCCCGCTATGGGTCCAAGCATATAACAGTGATATAAAAAAGATTCACTCCAGCTTTTTGAGACGTATTCTTGGACTCCCTCTTATGATCAAATATGAAACAATGTGTGCAGAAATAGGCATACACACAATGGAATACTGGGCATGGTCCACCTCAATAAAGTATTGGTTACGCTGCCATTTTCGCTGCCCTCCATCAAGTCTGCTCGCAGATTTGCTCAAAGACCCTTATAAATCAAGATGGTATCAGCACCTTGAAAAAAAAATTGAATCTTTAGGCATCGAGCTGGAGCTCCTGTACAATTCTAATGAGCAATATATTCTCCATAATATCCTAACTAGACTAAAGGATGTCGAGAGACAAAATATTATGGCAGCTGTAAACAAAATTTGCTCCCCCAGATTCTACGATTTAAATATCTTAGATTGCAGAGCCAATTACGTCTCTAAATTAATAATCCCAGCCCAACGTAGGGCTTTTATGCTGGCCCGTTTGAATGTTTTTCCCTCAGCATTTGTCTGGGGAAGATATCAAAACATTCCCAGAAGCAAGAGATTCTGCAGATGTTCTATGAATGTCCCGGACACTGTAGAGCATATCCTCTTTCATTGCCCATTGTACAGTACGCTCCGTCAACGCGTGCTGTCCCCCCTTTCGGGTGGTCTGGAACCCCAGCAAGCTGAATGTGTGGGACTCTACCTATCCGACGCTGACCAAAGGGTAACGGCGGGGGTAGCCGAGTTTTTGGCAGCAGTCCTCCAAGGAGCAGGTTAACAAGGAAAACCACTGATTTTATATGTATATATTTATATTTGTATGTAGCCAACTCCTGCCTTTTTATATATATCTCAAGGCTTTTATATGTTATTTTCCTTTTATGGTTTTACCTGCATAATGCCTAATAAAGGTTTGATAAGTAGTATATGGCACCCTTAAACATGTGGTGGACGACCTTACCTTTTGATGGAACAATCAGGTATGTTTTACAACGAAAGCACTAGAATTGTTTTCTAGCGATTTGTAGGTAATCGAGCCTCTGCTTTATTGCCATTTGCCCTTCCTTATTGCTCCCTGCTTTTTTCAGTCTGTTAGGAAGATTCCTCCATCTAGCGAAGCCAAGTTCCTTTCATAATGTGCTCCAATGTAAACAGGAGGGCTCCAGCATCACTTCATACTACATTTCTTAAAAAACCCACCGAGCTGAATTCTGGGTTTTGTATACCATATGCAGACAGACTCAACCTTGAAGAAAAGAGTCTGTCTGAAAGTGAAGGCCTGGGTTAATTAAATGTGCTTTATTGAGAGTGGTGATAGCTTTTCTACAGCGACGTGTTTCCCCCCAAAACTGACATTTCTTGTCTCGAGGTGATTTCAGGCCTCCAATTTACTTACTGACTAACTTGCACCTATACATTTCCATGTCCAAATGAGAACTTCATTGGACTCTTGTCACCTGGGGCTGATTCAGAGCAGTGATCCTTTGAGCCATCCCAGCAACCTATCATCCTGGCTTCACAGATTGCCAGCCAGGAATGGGAAGGGTGAAATTTAAGAGCCTCAAAATAAAAGAAGGGGTGCATATCAACAGTGTGTCTAAGGAAGGATTTGCACATGCCAAATATTTAATAAAGCAAACTTTTAAGTTGTGTGAAATCAAATTCAAAATACTATGTGTATATAAACTTCTGAAGCTGAGTTTTAGAGAACTACTGCTGATGACTCATTCAAGCACTGAGAAAGTAGGTGGCAATGATTAGTCAAAGTTCTTTCTTTAACTCTTGCTGTTATGGGCCATATCCCATGCCTTCAGTTTTCCTAGCTCCTTCTGATGTCAGCACCAGTCTGGAAAATCTGGGACACGGCTAGAATCCATTATTGTATGATATGATTATGAGGGCATGAAAAGTTTACATCTGATGCTACCATTCGCTGCCGAAGAAGACTAAAAGTAGTGCCTACATGTACTACTTGAGTTGAATTTTTATTTTTTATTTAATTTGTTTTCAATTTTATATTTAAATTTAAATTCCATAAGGACTCCTGACCCACTTTATGCAGTAAGTTACATTAAAACCATATCTAACAATAAAAAGCAACAATAAAGACAGCCTAAGCAAAATCAATTAAGTGGGTATTGAACAACTATATAAACCCACCAGATATTTTGCTAACACCCAGAAACTATAGATTAGGATTTTTAAGTGTCTCTTGGATGACAATTCACCTTATTTTTTCAAACTTTAATTTGAAAGGCAGACTTGCTGTTTTTGCTTTACCCTGTGGAAAATATGTTCATGCCATTATCTATGCGGTTATTAATCCCTGTGAACTAAACAAATAATACAGTGGTTAGCTAGGTAATTTGAGATGAGGGGGCTTTAGTTGGTCATGTAAATTTTTTCTTTCTCCCACCGCTATTCCATATTTTAAAAACATCTAGATTCTTGATTATCTGTGTGGGTGGCTATTTGAGAGAGAGAGAGAGAGAGAGAGAGAGAGAGAGAGAGAGAGAGAGAAATTTCCAATCTTTAAAAATAATAATAATAACAACTTGGAACATGTAGAATTTAGCATTTTAAACTCACTTAAGTGTCATTGTATAATCATGACTGCTTTGTTGATTCCAAACACATTTACTTTGGAAGAAGGACAGTTTTGTTGTAGAAACAGATAATAGATTCCAAAAGTAAAAAATAATAAAATGAGCATCTTTAACCATATATATATATATATATATATATATATATATATGAGAGAAAAAAGAAGGGCACCTCTAGATTGGTGTTTTATTGTGGGCACCTTCTGCAACATGTTCTTGACATAATAATAGTAGTGGATTTATTCTGGTTTAGAAGTTGTTCTGTGATGCTCCTCCAACGTTCCCACATTATTGATGTCTGGAGGAGCTATTGCACAAGGAAAGCAGGACAAAAATAAAGTAAAATGACTGTGGTATGAAAAAGTAGCAGGATATGCAGTGGCTGAAAGTGAAGCAGTGTGACCACCTCAGAACTTACGTAGGTGCTAACAGTATCAAAAGCGGGACTGCACCTGACCTTCCCCAGTAGCATCATGAGCACAAGTCATCATGGATGCACCACACAAAGGATGTTTGTGAAACAATAAACATACAATAAGACAACTCCAGCATGGCTATGCTGGCCCAGGTGTTGATGTGGGGTGCTTTGATGTGGGGTGCCCTCATCACCTGCCATTCTCAGAATTGTCAAGGTGGAACTGTGAGGCCCTGGACCTCAGCCTCTTGTTTGAGCCCTAACTGCACCATTAACGTAATGTATGGCATACTGCACCAAGTTCATTCCTCACTAGTTAGCAAATCTTAGAAGGGTCTGTGCTTCAGAATGAGTCACTCAGGCTCCCGTAGTTAACAGTGCTGCCCACCACAGTCTTGGGCAGATTTACTCAGGAGATTTACTCAAGTTACTCAGGAGCAACTTCTGCTGTATCCTATCCACATTTAGAATTCCAGCCTTACAGAGCAATCCTAGCAGTTGGGTGTGTTTTTTCTTAATTGATCATTAAATTGCATTATATGGCTGACATGTTGTGACTCTTAAGTAGCAAACTGTCACCAAGGGTCAAGATTCCAGGGCGGGCATAAAGTTCTCATGGGCTGTTTGCTTTGTGAAGAAAGTGAAGAGGTCTTAGGTAACTGGAAATGTTAAAATAACTTTAAATAAGCAATGAGAAACAAGATCCAGTATTTTTGTCTAGGTTTTTTAGACCCCACCATTATATTACAGCATATTATTAACATTTATATGAAATTACTAGATGAAGTTGCCTATTTCTCCACTATGTGAAGGTGATTGCTGGATGGGTTGAGTGTATGTACCAGCCTTAACCTGTAGAGTTTTCTGGGTTGCCACTAAGCCCAATAAGAAAGAAAGAAAAGTTAAATAACCCAGTTAAACTAATTAAAAATTAAATAACTAAAGGAGGGTTCTTCTAGTTCCTGTTCATCCCTCTTCCTCTCTGTGATTTACTTAGCAATAGATTATTTTTAAAACTGATTTCACCACAAGAGAAAATGAATCTCATTAAAAATGCATCAAAACCACAGGCATTGAACCACAGTTTTGTTAGTCAAGGATGGTTAAATTGCTAAAAAGTGATTTTAGAAACAATCTTAGGTCTATTAGCAGACTTTTATTTTTAAGGATTTTTTTTTCTGAGCTGCTGATTATGGATTATTCCATTGTGTACAGAATTACAGTGTTTCAGCAAGCTTTCGTGCATGTAACAAACAATAATGATGAAAGAAAACTCTGAGAACATTGTCATTATTTTATCATGTGTGCGCCAGAAAATGCAGGTGTTTAACATGCAAGAAATAGATTTCTCATACACAGTCAGAAGCTTATTTTGATGCATAAAATAAATGCTTGAGGTTTCATTCTTCAGTTAATCCGCGTACAACCTATGAGTGGACCTAAATAAAGATGTAGATTATCAAGACATATTTTCATAGAAATAGAGGACAGTGGATAAGTAGCAAGTTATTGACAACATCTCATGAACATTCATATTTGCTAATTGCCTCCAGCCTGGGACAGGGACTCAAAGTGGCTTACAGCTAAAAAAGAAACAGATAAAAACATAGGGGGAAAGCAGTCATTAAAGAAAATAAAAATAAACATTAAAACATACGCAGTATTACAATAAAAACATCATAGTACCAGCCCTTTTGTTAAAAGCGGTCGGTTCCCAAAGCCTGTTAGAACAAGAAAGTCCACTCCTACTAGTGGAAGGACAAGAAGAAGGGAGCCGGTCTACTTTTGGCTGAGAGCCCAGGAAGACCTGCTCCCTGCCTGGCTGGCCTTCTCCTACCTGGCCTGGGAGGAAAGGAGACTGCCTGCCTGCCTGCCTTCAGCTACGAAAGCTGCTGAACAGGCTCTTTAGCTGTGGTATTGTTTAGAGCTTTTGGTTGGGGTTTGTTGTTGCTGTTATTAATACTGATATTATTTTTTGTACCTTTTTTTTTTATATCCGTCATATGATTTATGTGGATATTGTTTCCATTTGGTTGTGTACTTTTTGGTGTGTTTTATTTATTTTTGTTATGTTTGTAATGATGTTGATCTTGTTGCAAGCCACTTGAGCATGGTTATAGCTATGGAAAGGCGACATACAAATAAATTGATGATGACGATGATTGATAGTAATTTCTCTAGGAAACGAGTTCCAAAATCTGGGAGCACCTACCAAGAAGGCCTTCTCCTGCATCACTATCAAGTGTGCCTGTAAGGGGGTCAGGACTAAGAGATTCATAAAAATGAAATCAGATTCATAAAAATCAGTAGACATTTGTGGACTTTTTAACATAATTAAAATATATTTCCCCCTATTTGCTTCGTTGCATATACTGCCTTAGTCAGGGAGTGTTATTTCATCTTTCCATAAGCATTTCTAAATGGATTGACAAAGGGACTTGAAACATTGTGATAAGAAAGCAAGGACGTTTTGAATTTTGCCCACAAAGTATTAATGCCTCAGCCTAGTTCTTTTTCCTGGCAAAGAGTTCTGCCAAGAGCCAAATGCAGGAAACAATGTACTGAGGCTGCCACAAATCAGAAAGAAAAGTGACAGCACTTGTATGGTGCCAAATGGAAGTAGCAAAATGCAGGAAACATTTTGTCAAATGTCACTTAGCAATGATATCATAAGGGGAATCAAGGAATGGGATTTGCCTGCATACTAGAAATACCACAGTCAATGGATATGTAGAAGCAGAAATAGCCAAGAGTACAGAGAGACTTATCTTCGGACATTGAATGAAAACGAAAGATTACACAGATCTCTCTCCCAGAACAAATGGATGATTCATCACATTATCATTTTACTGCCTAGGCTTAGTTCTTCAGCGCCCAGCTGAATTCTTGTGTATGTTCATGAATCATGGAGGAAATGATGAATTGCTTGTCTGTCAATTCTAACAAAAAGTTAGAACATTGAGGAATAACTCTGCAGGTTAACAAGTGCATCTTTTGGGATAACATTTCAAAATTGAGTAAATTGCTTTAAAATATATAAAGAGAACAGAATTAGTGGAGGAGAGAGTAAATGGTTATTAAAGTAAAACAATATATTCGAACCAGGCTAAGTATTAATTTATTGGAACTCAAAGATAACAGCATGGATGTTACAACATCAGACAACTGAAATAGTTGATTCCCAAGACTTCAGAACTCTGCTGGCTCCTATTGATTCTATAAGGCTTTTGTCCCTCCTCCAGCTGTAGGTGTAGTTCTTACATCAAATTGTGATGGCTGATAGTATAACTTCTTTTTGCTTGGTGGTGTCAGATCGTTTTGCAAAGACATTGCTCTGCAGTTGGACTTTGTCATAGACTTCCACTGAAGTGCCGTGTACATCAACTGAGTTATTATGGTCTTCCTAGATTTTCAGAGTTGTGTCATCTACTTTTGAAAAAGCTCAGAAGCATTTGTAATCCCAAGTGGCAAGATTTCGAAGAATATTTGGTTTATCCAAGGTATTTGTCAAAAAACTACTTGGAGCACTGAGGCACATCCTGGCTTGTCTCAGATTTAATAGAAAAATAGAGCTGGGTGTTGTCAACATACTGATGACATTGTGCCCCAGACTTCCTGATGATGGCTCCTAGTGATTTTGTATAGATGGTAAATGGGGATAAAATACTGCCCGGCATGATGAACACAAGCTGCTCCTCATTCTAACTTGTTTGTATGGAAAAGCATAAAAGATTTAATAGGTGACCCACTAGGCTGTGTAAAAAACAGTTTTAGCTTACGCTGGTTGAGGAGTTTTGGAATCCCTCGTAAACCTCCTCATAAATAACTATTACATCAGCTTCTGCATCTATTTTGAAATTAAGGATTGTCCCACAAATAGCTAAGTTTACTCTCCAGGGTGGGATAGTGTCTTTACAAAATATGGAGCCTAAGAAGAACTAGCTGCCCACTACCATTAGATATGCTATACATTTTGGCGACTAATTAGGCGTGAACTTTCATACGTATCAATTACACATACTCATTACTGCAGGTAAATTCCCCTGCAAGGCAGTTACTATGCGGAAGATATTTGGCAGGAACTGCAGGGACTTCCTCTATTGGGAGTATCCTTAGCTTGAACCACTGTAGCTTCCTCTATTATTTCCTTGCAGTGTCACCATGCTTGTTGTTCGGAACAAAACCAAAATGAAATACACGATCCCAGGATTCATGAAGAGTTCCAGTTGAACCAAGCTCCTTGGTACCTTTGGGCAAACCCCTTGTAATGTTGAGCTGATGGTAGCATCTTGAGAAATGGTAGCTCCCCCCCCCCACCCTTTTCCCCCTTTTTGGTGCAGAGTGCTTTTTTAAAAAGTAGCTGGATTGCTTTTGGGGCCTTTCACTTCACCTGATTTTGCAGACACGAGCGAGTTTACCCTTTTTAGAATGGCTGCTGTAACTACCCCATAGTGTTTGTGAAGCAGAGCTTACTTTTTCAAAGTCATTCCCAATTTTTCTTTGCTCCTTATTCCGAGGTTTGCACAGCTGGTTACTTTGCCATCTTTATGGCTTTGTGAAAGGTTGAGCCCCCTATTAGCTCCGTCCTTTCAGGAAGCCCTTTGCTTCGAATTCCAAGTGCCAATCACTCTCTAAGGTGCTCTTCCTTTTTATTAGCAAACTCAGCCTGTTCATACAAGGCACTGACAAATGATTGCACTGGTTCTCAAGGCTTCTGCACTCTTCGATAGAACCAGAGCCTTCTCAAAATCCAAACACCTATTGGAAATGAAATGGGCATCCAACCTGTCCAGAACACTCTCCACAAAAGTAAATGATTTATATACATTGCTGGCTTCTTCCCCTATAGCATAATGATTTGCCTTTCTCCGTGGAACTTTATAGCAAGGCAAAGCAAGCATGCTGCAGGATTGTTGTAGTCGAAAGCTTCTGGTGCCCTGGGATGTTTTACAGATGAAAAGCGGTATTTTTAAAAAAATGGGTGACTAAATAAAACAAGCAGATGTTCACATTGGAACCTGCAAATCACAAGTACGGTACTTTATCTCTAAATATATTCTGTTGGTTAAATAAATGTGGTCATAAATAGAATTTACCATATTTTATTCTCACAAGCTGCTCTCACCTCAGTTCATGATGCCATCTGAATACGAGAAGATTCAGTAACATAAACCAGAGCAAGACAACCTTGGGGTTTCTTAGCTCATAGACTCTAGTTACCAAGTGTCATCACTCTCCTTAGTCTTGAGAGAGTGTTAGGACCATTATTTGTCTCAAAAGCAAGAGTCTGAAATGTGCAGGCATATAGCTGTCATAGCTATGGTGTGTTCTGCATGAACTGTTCTACGTATAAAAGTTTTTATGTGTTCCCTGTACTCCTTTGCCAGAAATGGTCTCTTCCCTAATTTTGGTGGTGAAGTTGATTTTCACACACAGTTCCTTTGTGCACATAATCAGCTCCATGCATTGAAATAAATGGCAGGGTGTGTGCATGTTTGTGTTTACCAAAATATCTGGATTGTGTTGCCTATTTACAACCTTTGCTGCATGCTAAAGCGTTATGCAGATTGCAATACCTCTTTTCTGGAATAAGAATTGCCCATGCAGTTGGCCCCATCCACATGATTTTGCTATTAATAAGCATACCACAGCAGCCTCATATCTTGTCACAAGGAAGCTTCTCCCTCCCACAACTTTATAGACTTGTCTGGGTGGAGCAGAGTGTTTGGAACGTTGAACACACAAATCAGTGTTTATTCGGAATCAAGCCACAAAATAAAATATTCAGCAAAGTATTTGTTAAATCAGTTTGAAAAATATCCAAGTAACAGAAGCAATGGCATCCTAATTAGGCATTCCAGGCAAGGACTAAGCTAGGATCCTCAGCACTTGGATTCATTCCCAACAATGTGCATTTTAGAGCTGCGGTTTATGAAGCTTTATTTTCCCCCAAATAAGAATTATTAAATCAGTGCTATCTAATATAAATGTGCATGTGTAAAGACACAGCCTCACATACATATAAACTGTGGAAGACCACAATTTTTTGCTTGGCTATCTACTTTCTGTTATGTTTGGACATGCCTGAATGAAATGCTACTCTTTTAACTTTGAAAGTTAAATAAAGGGTGTTCCTCGTGTTCATGTTTAATTTGGGATTAATTAACAATCAGATGAACCCTGCCCAGATGTGTGTGCAGTCAGTTGCTGTAGGTCACTATTTCTCTTTCTCAACCACATTTCTAATCTCCAACGTGACTTTCAAGCACATGGTTGTTGCTTAGTCAAATCATGCTCAGAAGTAAATAACACTTTTTTTCTTCCACTGTAGAATGTTCTCTTCTGTGATCTCCTGGTAGGATTTTTGTGAAACTGAATATTTTGCTACAAGTCAATGCCTCTGGGTCCTGAACCACTACAGAAATATAAACTAGATTGTTTTAATAGCTGCCTGTTAGTTTTTATTTAAAAGTATTAACTTTAGCAACTAATTAGAAGTAGTGACATTAACAAAGTTTGCAAACAATGGGTTCATAATATGAATTTTCGCTGTTTTTAATGCTAAGACATCCTATTTCTGTTGGATATTCTCATCCTTGAGCTTTTACTCCAGTTGTAGTTAATAACAAAACGTATTTCAAGTTAATGTCCCATTTCTGCCTATTTGCTAACAGCATTTAGCAGATCAGACTGGCAAATCCTATAGCAGCTGTTGGTTCATGTCCAGAACTCGATTACTTTAACTCTTTACTCATTCAATATTATGTGAAGCCATCCTTTCTATTTGATCACTGCATTATAGTCCAGTCTTAGTTGTGAGTATATGTTGGGGGTGAACCCCCAACTACAAACCCTGCCTCCTTCCCCTATGATTACCTACTAGCATTCAGTCTACTTCAACATGGGGAGGAGTTCTGGGGGGACAATGGGGGTGATATGCAATGCACAACTGAAATGTGTGCCAGTTCCCTACTGCCAATGCTGCTACTGCTAAAACTGGGGATGTATCTTCCTCCTCCACATTCCCGCCTGCTTTCATCCCACACTACAGTTTCCAAGTGACAGAACAAAAACTCACATGTGCCAAACCATTGTGATCCCTTTTAGCACTTTCCCCCATTGTTCATAGAAAAAGCTGATAGGGGCCCAGGTATTATTCGAGGTAAATGGTGTTTCTGCATCCCTACTTAAAATTTGGTTTAGGGAAGACCCAAATCAAACTGTTACTAGAGTGCATGGATGCAAAGCTGTTTACAAAATAGGTGCAGGTATTGAGATCCCCTTTCACTGTTGCCTGGTATTTGTGCCTTAAATGTGTTGCCATTACTGGAACTGCTACCATAAAGAAGTGTGTGGAGGCTCCTCAGATAAGCAGCTATTTTGCAAGAACAGGTTCTCAGCCACAGACAAGCCAACTCCACTTCCTCTTGCTCAGTGAATTATAAGAAATTGTGACACTGATGTGAAAGATAATACTTCCAAGGAACTTCCTCTCTTTCAAGTAACATCTTAACATGAAATGCGGCCTTCCTTAAATTATTGGCCCTCTTGTAAAGCTGTATATGTACATCATTTCTCCCCTTACACAGTTGTCCTTTTTCGGGAAGACTTGAGAAAACTGCTTATGCCAAACAGTATATTTCCCCCTCTGCAGACATCTGCGGGGGGGCGGGGGGGGGAGGAATGCTCCATAGTGGGCGATAGTGGCTTGAATCCCCACTGCTTTCTCCAAAGGAAGAAAGCAAACCACCTTGACTGCAATGTCACATATGGTGCAGGAGGTCGTGTTTTACATGGCATGACCTTGCAGCACAGATTATTTAAATCCATTGGTTTCAGTGGGTCTACTCTGAGTATGACTACTATTGGATGTCACCCAGAGAAAATAACTCTCCTGCTGTAGCCCTTTTAAGCACTCGGAATAGAACTTTATGTGAAAGCACGTGGTTCCTTTTCATTGCCCTGAGTTGGAAGGGAGGGTGAGTACTCTCTACTGCTTAGAGATTTAAAGCTGCACAGATATCTATATCTATATCTATATCTATATCTATATCTATATCTATATCTATATCTATATCTATATCTATATCTTTATCTATACAGTAGTACCTCTAGACGCGAACAGGATCCGTTCTGGAGCCCCATTCGCATCCTGAAGTGAATGCAACCCGCGTCTGCACGTGCGCAGGTTGCGATTTGCCGCTTCTGTGCATGCACGGGACGTCATTTTGAGCGTCTGCTCATGCACGAGCAGTGAAACCCGGAAGTAACGCGTTCCGTTACTTCCAGGTCGCCACGGAGCGCAACCCGAAAACTCTCAACCCGAAGCTACTTCAACCCGAGATATGACTGTATCTAAATCTATATCTATATCTGTGCATGTATCCTCCAACGATATGGTGCCCACCATATTGGACAACAGCTCCTTTCCTGGCTGTGACTGATAGGAGTTGTAATCCAAACCATTTGGAAGGCATCATGTTGATGGCTGGTATATGAATAGAATAGAATAGAATAGAATAGAATAGAATAGAATAGAATAGAATAGAATAGAATAGAATTCCCAGTTGTGTTCCTTATTTATTTCTGGGTTTGCACTACTTTGGAAGACAAGAGAAATAGTTGTACCTAGAGGAGGAGGAGGAGGAAGAGGAGGAAGAGGAGGAGGAGTGGTATTACTACTAGTAGTAGTAGTAGTAGTAATGATAAATTTATTATTTATACCCCACCCATCTGGCTGGGTTTCCCCAGCCACTCTGGACGGCTTATAGCACATAAAAAATTGTAAAATGTACATAGCTGTTATACGCAGGTAATCTCAGTGTTTTTTATATATATATATATATATCAGTTACTGCAGTGACACCCTGAATGAAGATAGATATAAATTTATTGAACAGGTGCTGAGCAGTCATGGCAGCTGCTCTTTTTCTTTTCTTTTTTTCCATCTTCAGACTAATGATGCATTGTTTTGCTTCGGACTTCCTGTACCATTTCCAGCAACAATATCATGGCATTTTTGGCAGCCGGCAGCCATCATTCTACACACACACACACTCCTGGAATTATGCTACGTGTCAAAGTGTTATACCAAGGGCATTCAAGGGAAGGGCAGAATGGTAGCCACAAGTGGCAGCCACTGAGAAAGATTCCACTGGAGCCACAGGCAGTGGCAGAAATATACATCACTTACATTGCTTAAAGTGAAAAAGAGAAAAGCACCACTTGCCATCATAAGCATGCCACATGAACCAAAAGGATTTGACCCAAAATCAATAAAATAGCCCCTTCCTAAATTTGCAACCTGCAAATGAGGTAGGGGGCTATCTTTCAACCCTAAATATACCGTATTTTTCGCTCTATAAGGCGCACCAGACCACAAGACGCACCTAGTTTTTGGAGGAGGAAAACAAGAAAAAAAATAGTCTGAATCTCAGAAGCCAGAACAGCAAGAGGGATCGCTGTGCAGTGAAAGCAGCGATCCCTCTTGTTGTTCTGGCTTCTGGGATAGCTGCGCAGCCTGCATTCGCTCCATAAGACGCACACACATTTCCCCTTACTTTTTAGGAGGAAAAAAGTGAGTCTTATAGAGCAAAAAATACGGTAATTTGAGCTCCCACAATCTTTGCACCAGCAAACAGGTTTATGCTGGTGCATAACTTTTGAGTCAACGACTATCATGGGTTTTTAGAAGTAATTTTTACGACCAAATCTGAGGTGCTTGCTACCTGTAGTCCAGACAGTTACTAAGTACTTAAAGGTCACAAGCCTGTGTTCAAATTTACATAAACTTGCATTTACTAATGTGCTTGTATTGGTGTTTCTTGGTAAATTAAGATGGCAGGTCACTGCAGCCCCAACCTCTTATAAGGAAACTATTTTTTTCCTTAAGTTTGTTTGTTTTATTATTTTGTGAAAGGGAGAGGAGATCCATGCCCTCCCTGGGCCACACCTGCCTGTGATTCTTTGTGGGTCCCTTCATCAGAATCCTTTATTTGTTTACTCAGAAGTGAATCTTAGTAAGTTCAACAGGACAAATTTAGCCTCATAAGTCCATTTAAGGCTGCAGCTTTAGAAAAGATTTTAAATAAATGCTTGTTCCCCAGATCAAATGTGCAAAGGCAGGGAAATAATGGTAGTGTACTGCAGTCAAAGGGGGACACGGGTAGTGCTATGGTGTAAACCACAGAGCCTAGGAATGCCGATCAGAAGGTCGGCAGTTTGATTCCCCGTGACGGGGTGAGCTCCCGTTGCTCAATCCCTGCTCCTGCCAACCTAGCAGTTCAAAAGCACGTCAAGTGCAAGTAGATAAATAGGTATCGCTCCGGCGGGAAGGTAAACAGCGTTTCCGTGCGCTGCTCTGGTTTCGCCAGAAGCGGCTTAGTCTTGCTGGCCACATGACCTGGAAAAACTGTCTGCGGACAAACATTGGCTCCCTCAGCCAGCAAAGTGAGAGTCGTTTGCGACTGGATTTAACTGTCAGGGGTCCTTTACCTTTACCTTTACCTTACTACAGTCAAATTTTAAATCCCTCTGGAAATCCAGTTCAGAATTTCCTTGTGACTTTGGCATGAACTAAAGGGGAGTTTAAAGTTGGTTAAAAGAAGCAGGATTTCCATTTTGCCAGTTTAAATAAAAATCCAGTATTTCTGTGGTTTCCTGTTAAGAGACATTTCATTGAACACCTAATTGAATAGATACGGATTTAACAACAAGAAAAATCCCTCCTCTTTTAATGCAAACGATCTTTCTGCGGAGAGGATTATCACAGCTGCAGAAGTTCAGGGAGTTTACTTCCAGTTATTTTTCCTGCTCATTTGTTTTTTATCTGAAGTTAGTTTTTTAAAGGGAAAACTGAGAGATGCAGATTGATTGCCTAATCTCACTCGGTGACACTTTAACAGTCTTATAAAAAACCTCAACGCATGATTAATGCTTGAGAGGAGACGGAAAAAACCCCTTTGCTTACGAAGAACTTGCTTTTCCTCATCTGTTCTGTGAGTGCATAATGTACAATGCAGATGAGCCTGTCAGAGGTCCCTCCCCTTACATCCCCTACGAGAGGAAGTTTGTTGATGTAGTACTGACATTGCTTCTTCAAAGCCAGCAAGAACAAAAAGAAAAGAGAAGAAAGCCCATGAAACCACAACAGCCACTCCAAGGCGAGACGTGCATTGATTTGTTCTGCTGGAGAGTGGAACAGGAGCTCGCAGAACTCATGATGAAAGAGCACAGCAGCAGCAGCACCTACAGCAGCGTCGGTCCGAGCCGTGTCAGCGATTCCACCATGGAAAGCCTGCAATCACTCAAGCCTAACTACATGCCTGTGTGTTTATTTGCAGAGGAATCTTATCAAAAATTAGCAATGGAAACTTTGGAGGAATTGGACTGGTGTTTAGACCAACTTGAAACCATTCAGACCTACCGATCTGTTAGCGAAATGGCATCGAATAAGGTAAGAGGAAAATATTTATTTCCCCCCAAAATGGTTTTGAAAAATGGGATTTAGTTGCACAGGGATTTAAACTTTTCCCCCCACATATACAGCTGTATCTGCAGTCAGAACTGCTACTGATTTTACCAAAACAAAGTTAAAGAAAATGGGTGAACTCTTACACACCACCTCTGCTTCTTATTAAAGCTGTTAAATATTGGTAGTTCCTATCATTACACTATGGAGGTGGAGCAGTACACATGTGTGGTGTCAAACTTTGCAAGCTCTCACGCAGAACACAGTCGTATCCAGAAATCAAGTTTTGCTCTTTGATTTTGTTAAATGGGTACCTAGGTGATCTGTAAATCGGGGGAGTGGGGTGGATTATTGTATATATTACATACTCGGAACAATTCCTGATTTTGTATTAATTATCCCTTAGATACATAGGAATAGCAACAATTAGGCAGTGATATCAAGTTAAAGGAGTGTTTGTAGGAATGGAACTTGAAATCCTGATGGGATTATAATTGGGACAATCAATAACTTTGGAAATAATTGTTTTTAGTAAATTGTCTGTGGTGCTGATAATTACAGTACAGTTATCTTCGCAGTTGCCATGCAGTAAATATAGTGTGTATTGCTTTGATTTCAGTTACCGCATTGTACATTGTAAAAGAAAGGTGTTCTGGTTTTGTATATTAGTAGTTGCATGTGTAATGACAAGTCATATAAAGTGCTGCTATGTTCGGAGGCACATTTCTAAAAAGGGGTAAAAATGTGTTGTAGAAGGTTGGCTGATATGCTTGTGTGTCGTATGTATGCCTTCAACCAAACCACTTGGAAAGCCATGCTGATTGTATGGGTTTAATTTAGTAACTAATTGTAAAATTTCCCGAATACAGTGGTACCTCAGGTTAAGTACTTAATTCGTTCCAGAGGTCCGTTCTTAACCTGAAACTGTTCTTAACCTGAAGCACCACTTTAGTTAATGGGGCCTCCTCCTGCTGCCGCGCAGCTGGAGCACAATTTCTGTTCTCATCCTGAAGCAAAGTTCTTAACCTGAGGTAATATTTCTGGGTTAGCGGAGTCTGTAACCTAAAGCATATGTAACCTGAAGCGTATGTAACCCGAGGTACCACTGTATATCTCTAACACCTTATCCTTTTACAGTATGTAGTTAAAACCTGTCGCTCGGACTGTATTTACACCAGAGTCGCTCTTTCATTGGCTACTAGCCTGAATATTGATGGATTAAACAAAGGCACACCTACTTCCCTGAGGCCATGAGCACCTTATCTGCTGTGATCCCAGGCACTGTTCAACAGAACAGTCTTTTGCACTGTTAATGCAGTCAGTTGAGCTACAGCATACATGATTCCAGAATCAGCATATATAACTTTCTCCAGGTGCACTTATTAACAGTGGTACAGTGGTACCTTGGGTTACATATGCTTCATGTTACAGACGCTTCAGGTTACGGAATCCGCTAACCCAGAAATAGTACTTTGGGTTAAGAGCTTTGCTTCAGGATGAGAACAAAAATCACGCGGCGGAGGGGGAAGGCCCAATTAGCTAAAGTGGTACCTCAGGTTAAAAACAGTTTCAGGTTAAGAACGGACCTCCAGAACGAATTAAGTTCTTAACCCGAGGTACCACTGTACGTGGCGTTTTATGATAAGCAAGCTATGGGGCCCAATATCTTATTCTGTTTCCTTCTGCAAAGGTATCAGTTTTCATTTTATTTAACAAAACCCTCCTTTTAATATCCAGCCTTCATAGACCCAGCCACAAACTACCTACTTAACCTTGCTCAGGTCACCATCATGCACTTTGCTGCTTAATAATAATAATAATTTATTTGTACCCTGCCCAGCTGACTGGGTTGCCCTAATTTGTATTTAAATTAGGGATTAATAACCAACTTCACAACCCTCTTGTGAGCAATAATGAGATATGGACATTTTACACAAAAAAAGGGCTACGTGGCAATTAAATAGGAGGCAATAAAGATAGAATAAGGTTTCCGGCAAAGGACTCCCAACGCTCCTCTCATCTTTAATTTGCAGTTTTTTTACTAGATTGTGTAAAATAGGTTAGAGCATGGTGTTGATAACGCCAAGGTTGCAGGTTCGATCCCCATATGGGACAGCTGCATATTTCTGCATTGCAGGGGGTTGGACTAGATGATTCTCGGGTCCCTTCCAACTCTACGATTCTTACTATTTCACGTAAATGTATCCTTATGTGCTTTTTAAGGATTTGGATATTGGACATGTGTTGTGCAACTGGAACTACAGTGTGATTGCAGCTTTTCAAAAGCTCTTAAGAAGCCTCTTAAAATATGTCAATTCATTAATTAATTGTCAAGTTTTCCACATCCGTGAAGTATCAGAATGATCTGCCTCTCTTCCGTCGTCTGCGCAGAGATATGGCAGTAGCAAAACAGTCTGATGCTTTGAAAACAGGATGCTTCTACCTCCCCCTTAGTAAAGAATAACGGAAAGAGCAACAGTAGAGAAAGGAAGAAAGCATATAGACCCAGCATGATCCCAAGTGCAAGAGCTGTATAAACAGTGACCTATCTTCCTGACCTCTGCTATTGCTAAGTTCCTGGCCCTCTGCCACTGAAGCCAAACTACGTCATTTGAGAATGATAGTGGGCATGGCACAGCTGTTGTAAGTGTGACTCGAATTTCCTGTCTCCTTCCTGACAGACGTAGTTTTGAAGTACAGCGTTGCAAAAACAGTAGACAAAGAGGGGGGTGACTGGTTTCTAGTGTAGTGCACTTATTCAAAAATGTTACCAAAATACGTTTCTTGATCATTTTGGTGATGGGAAAAAGAACCTTGGATGAATGTATCCTGTTTGTAAAATACTTGTAGTAAAAAAGAAGACGCAAATGTCGCTGAAATGAATAATTACATTACTCAGGAATATGAGGAACTTAATCTCTGGCGTTCAACAGCATGTAGCTCTGACATTCAGATGAAGAAGCGTAGAAAACAGTTCAGACGGTCCCTGGAGGAGCAAACAGCAAAAAGTAGCAAAGCATTCACTGTGGCTGGGCATGTTCCCATTTCATTAAAATGATACACAAATGTTGTGTTAATCCCATTCAGCTATAAAATACAAATTAGGATACTTCCTGCTGCTGCTGGCTCCTGGTTCATGATGTGTTTCTTGTGCAACTCTTTGTTTTGATGAAGTTTCCAATCCTATTTTTATTGGCATTACTTATTTGCATTTTAGAATCCTTTCCACACAAAAATCTTAGTGGCTGATTATTATTAGGTGGAGCATATATGGAAGTGGTGGTTTTTAGAAATCTCATAAGGTAGCATGACATATATTGCAGGTATACAAGGGTACTTTATCGTTTTAACTAAAGTCACCCAGTGTGTAAAACTAGTGCTTCTGACAAATAAGAATAATAATTTGAGACCTGAACGCTTCTGGATGGAACCTAAAACATTGCCTACTAAAAGGAGGAACCAAATAATGACCTGCCCAATACACTCAACCTGCTTTTCGTTATTAGAACAGACATCACTTTGTGTTTTTCCATGGCCTGTATAAAGCTGATATAGAAATAAGTTGCACAGTATATTTAAAAAATCATAAATACTGCACTCAGTCAGGTCTTCAGGTATCCTGGGCATGCTTATAGCCAATTTGCATAGCTTGTTGAAGAAATTTAGCCTTTACCTAGATGATAATTTTGTATATCATGTTTTGCTCATAGGCCTGGAGAACATGCATGTCTTCTTTCTACATTTATAGAATCATAATGTTTAAAGGTACTTCAGTAACAGTATATATATATTTTTTTATAAATGTTTATTAAGATTTTTTAAATACAAATGCAAAAATAATCAACAATATAGCATATATCATAACATATTTTCAAAACCTCTTTGGACTCCCTCACATCTCCCGCTCCCACTTACATCGTCTTAAGTTTTAACCAGCAAATTATCATCTTATTTAAATTCTTAGGTCCCATTCTTTTAAACATAATCTAATCGTTCTCCAAATGATTTATATTTTCCTCGATCTACTTATCGTCCTAATTCCATCTAATTTAGTGGTGGTCAATTATTTATGATCTAGCATCCTTCTTAACATTCAACCAAATTACAATACTTTTTTAAATAAGTCTTAAATTTCTTCCAGTCTTCTTCAACCTTCTCTTCTCCCAGGTCTCGGATTCTGCCAGTCATCTCGGCTAGTTCCATATAGTCTATCAGCTGCATCTGCCACTCTTCCAGTGTGGGTAGATCTTGGGTTTTCCAGTGTTCAGTAACAGTATAAATCAGGAGTGGGGACCTCCAGCCTGGGGTCTAGATGTGGCCCTTCAGGCCTCTCTATCTGGCTCCCAGAACTCACCCCAGACCACACCTCTCACTGGTTCTGCTTTGCAACCTGAGTGCTTTTGTGTCGTTGGAATGTGTCCTTCAATTATGATAGCGCCTCTTGCTTCTCCGGATGGAGAACGGAGGTGTCTGTATGAGTGAGTGCAGAAACGACTCTTCTGTACAAAAGTAAAAAAATATATATATTTTTGTTCCTCCACCATCTGTGGAGGTTGCCTAGAGGGTTTGTAGCCCTTGGACTGCAAAAGGTTCCCCATGGCAGACCTGATCTAATCCAAACCCCTTCTGATACAGGAACCATCCCTGATAGGAAGCCATAGCTATCACCGGAAAAAGAACTTTTAATGAAGGAGAGTCGGCTCCCTTCTAAAACCACTGTCAAACTTGTCAGCTTCCCCAGAAAAACTGGGACATCCCCCCCCCCCTTTGAGAACATGGTGGTCATTATGGGTGCCTTGCTCTCTTGTGATTTCAGGTCAAGATCTCACCCTGAAAAAGCTTTTCCCCCCCAAGTTCGTGATCTTACAGGCACCCCAAAATACGCATCTTTGGGCACCTTGCCTCTAAAATGCTGTTCCCTGATCCATGATTATCTAAACAGCTCATACCATCAAGAAGCTACTCCTAATTTTTGACAGAAATCCCCATGCTTGTAATTTGAACCCACTGGTTCAGGTTCTAACTTCTGGAACAGCAGAGACGAGAGTCATCTATGTGACACTCTTTCAAATGGTTAGAGATGGTAACCATGTTACTCCTAACAGTAGCTTTTCAAGGCTAAACATACCCAACTCCTTCAACCTTTCCTAACAGGACTTGGGTCTCCAGCCCCCCAGCCCCACCTTATGACTTCATTGCCTTTATTTATGGGCATGTGACTTGACTGAAGCGAGCCATGACCTTCACAAAGCACACCAGGATATGATCTTTCAGAATTACCTAAATGGACCCCAAGGGGTATGTGTCCCTACATCACGTAGGCGCTTGCTGAAATGTTCCATTATGGCTCTATTCTGTCTTTTGTTAGCAATTTACATACTAGACTATTGTCTGTTATCTGTAAATGAAAATCTATTGGTGTAAACAAAACATTCACTGCACTATTTCAAAAGGGGTTTCAGTCACATAAGACACGCAGGGTCACGCCTCAGTTTTAGGAGGCTAAATAAACTAAACATGAGGACACTAATGTAAACTCTGGAGGTAACTGCTGGCTGCCTTCCAGCTGTCTATGTGCCTCATTGCACAATGTCCATATTGGGAAAGAAGGGGGTGTCTTATTATAAGTTTGCAAGCTCTAGATTTTGCTCACTTGGTACGTGATGGTTCCCTAAAGGTGTGTCAAACTGTTCCTGCTTTTCAGTTTACTGTAACTTCCTTTGTTTAATATACATTGCAAAATAGCCATAAGCCTCCCAAAGACTGTCTAGATTAGCTGTTGGGCAGTCAGCTATAAAACCTACTCCTTTCATTCCCTTTGCTTTTTTAAAGTGGAGTTTAATAGCTGTAAATCAGGGAATTTTGCCTAGATTTATGACCTTTGGTTTGGCATTCCTTTCTTCTGATAGGCTACAGCTATTTGTCCTTGCCTAAGCAAATGAGGAAAGTTGCTACAGGAAATAATGTTTAATCTAATCAGTCATTAGAGGTGCTCCATTATTATCAATAGATTTCTTAAATGAATCATAACCTTATAATAAATCTCACATACTCTGGAGCAATTTAGTGACTATAAGCGTTAAATAGCTAATTCTTTCTCTAGTAGCTTAAGTTATTATTACTAAACTCTTTGTGAGAGTTTATGGAGGTACTGAGGAACATTCCACCGGATAATAACTGGATTGGCTAACTTTGTTTTCAGTCAGGTTCTTCTAGCACAGAGGAAAGCAAACAGATTATTTTCTATAGCAAGGGGTGAGTTGTGCAAATATTAGTTTTTTGGGCCTATTTAGGATGCACTGCCAAATTAGGGAGTTGCTGTTGGCATTGCTAAACATTTGTATAGCGCTAAAATAGACTAAATAATTTAAAAACTTATGTAAAATAAATAAATATAAATAATAGGACATAATAAGCTTTGTGTCCAAAACTAGCCCTACTCAGCGTAGACACATTGGAATTAATAAACAGAAATTAGCCATGACCATTAGCTCTCGTGGGCAAACTTCGAGAACTCACTGGGGTTTATTTACCTTTAATATCCTACCTAGAACTTGAGAGTTTGCAGAATACCCAACTCTGATTTAGGGAGATGATGGTTGCCTTAACAGAATACAGATGCAGCCTATGGCGTGCTAGCTGGTTTTTTGAGCTTAGCTAGCACTGAGGAACAGAGTTTTGGCTATTTTCCCTTGCAAATTTGGAAACTGAGCAGTTCCATTTCATATCCTTAACACTGGGTGACATTGATTAATTGAAATCAACAATTAATAAAGGATTTTAATGTGCCATAACATTGTCTCAGGAATGCCAATGATCTTGCAAATGATCTTGCAAAACTGGCTCAATAAGCAATTGATTTGAGACCAAAATTTGTATAAGAAAAGATGGAGAGGAGTTAATGTGTTTATTTTGGACTGTCCTTCCTCTTTGTCCCCCACCCTTTTTTAAAAAAAGAAAATGTAACACCGCTGTGAGACAAATGAAAATTGATCATGAGGGAAATGTACATTTATTTATTTTTTATATTTTTGTTCTTCAGCCAAGATTCAAAACTAAATCTCTCTGTGATGTGCAGACATGTATCCTCTCACCTTTTCTAAATTGATGTTGATATCCTGTTTGGAACTGAATACAACTCACATCCTTTGTTTGAGTTTGAGCATGGTGCCAAATAAAGAATTTAGTGGGATTAGCAAGAGTCTCTTTCCCCAAACATGGCACCAGACAATGCCAACTTCTCCCATTTACAGATAGGTAGCCGTGTTGGTCTGCCATAGTCAAAACAAAATAAAAAAATTCCTTCCAGTAGCACCTTAAAGACCAACTAAGTTAGTTCTTGGTATGAGCTTTCGTGTGCATGCACACGAAAGTTCATACCAAGAACTAACTTAGTTGGTCTTTAAGGTGCTACTGGAAGGAATTTTTTTATTTTGTTTTAACTTCTCCCATGTTATCATTGATTGTGTTTCTTCCTCACGTGGAACTTCTGCACCAGATTTGTTTTTTTAAAAGCAAGACTGATTTCGTCTGAATACCTTACAACTTGAATTAATCTAAAAATCTTATGCAGTTCTTTCCCATTCAAGCCCTTCCATGCTTTCCCATGGAAAGAAGTATGAAGAAAAGTAAAAAAGGTTGTAATTTATCATGAAATTGACCGAACATTCCATCATTCCATGTGTCCAGCATACTGAAAGTCCTCATTCTTGGCACTGGCACTTATTTTAGAAAATTACAGGACTAGAAAGCATGAGGGAAAATCATCAAGTCCATCTACTGCCTTGAGACAGGTGGATTATACTCTATATTAAATAGACCAAGAACTAGTTGCTGAGGTTAATTATGTGGGATGTGAGCTCAGTAGCAAGAACTTTGTCAGTTCTAATAGTAAGTTCATGCAGTTGATGTGACAGACATTGATAAACAAATTTACCCAGGATCATTAATAATATTTATTTATTTATTTATTTATTTATGCCCCGCCCATCTAGCTGGGTTCCCCCAGCCACTCTGGGTGGCTTCCAACAGAATTAAAAGCACAACAGAACATCAAACATTAAAAACTTCCCTAAACAGGGTTAACTTCAGATCTCTTCTAAAAGTCAGATAGTTGTTTATTTCCTTGACATCTGGTGGGAGGGCATTCCACAGGGCAGGTGCCACCACCAAGAAGGCCCTCTGCCTGGTTCCCTGCAGCTTCACTTTTCGCAGGAAGGCCCTCGGAGCTGGACCTCAGTCTTTCAAGGGATAGTCAGTGGATATAGTTGGCTCACTGGTCAAATTGCCATCTGTCTTTTGAGTAAAGAGAGGGAGATGACTAATTTATTACTGTAAACGTAAAACATCAACATTAATGCAAATCTGAAGTAGTACTTCCCAAAGCCTTTTAAAGAATTGTAAGTGCAGTGTTTTTAAAAACAACAAGAAAAGCAGGGACACCATCATACTTAGCAATTCTTACAATAGGCAAACCTATTAACTGAAGAATGACTCAATGTCTGGCACAGTTAATTAGCTCATAATTGTTTTTACAGTAGCCTGAAAACATGCATAACAGGAAAACTTCACAATTGGGATCTATTTTTCACAGCTTTACATTTGCATTGACCATTGTTAAAAGATAATGATAGAATGGGTTTTAAGCTTAATCATCTATTCAGATGTTCACAAAGTGTGATCTTGTAACTGATTATGTGTACGCAGTATCTTTATTTCACTGTCTTAATTAAAATAATACAATTTAATCTCACTCTACATGCGGGGGAAAAATTATGAATGCAAATTAAGTTGTGAAAGCTCACTGAAATATACAAACTGCAGCATTCATTCAACTTACCTAACCTAAAATAGTTATAATTTTCTCTTGTTTATATACAATAGTTATTTTACATGTCACTTTTAGTAATTTAGATTTAAAAAAAAAAAAAATATTTACAGAGGGCTACACTAGTATTCATGGATTTATTCGGGGAAATCAGTATTTGCTTACCCTGCAGGCACAATTGTGTTTCTATGCGGCATCTGACATCAGTCAGTGCTCCATATAAATGTTATAAAGGCTTGTTTGTATGGTGCATACTCAGTGTGAATAAAACTCCATCTGAAGTTGATGACCAAGCAAGCAATTTATCTATATACCAGTTGCTTCAAAATGTCACTGGATTACATTTTGTTAAGCAGAGTCATAACTTATCAATGCCCTGTACGTTCCTCCCCGCCTTTATCACGGAAATTCCACTGAGTGGCACAACATTTGGGCATGGCAAAAACCAAGAGAAAGTTAAGCAGCATATCTGAATGCAACTGACATCAATGGACCCCTGTTCTGAATTCAGCTCTTGCTCAATTGATCCAAATTAGATTTGGGCATGCCTAACTTCCAGTAGCATCCAATTAAACTGGTGCTTCTTCAGATTGCCATTTAGGCTTGTGGGCTTTCTATAGGCATTTGGTTGGTCATTCTGAGGGCTTTTCCACACTTACCTTTTGCCTCACTCTTCCCAGGCAGAGGTCTGTGCTTTAATGTTCCATGTCTGAGCAGTTGTTGGTGAGGGTTTTTTTTTTTTTGTCCCCCTGAGCTTTAAAGAGCAAAAACCCGCTCTTTAAAGCTAAATCAGAGCAGACGTCAATTTGGGTTTGCTGCAAAGGAATGTTTGCTCCAATTGAACTTTAAATCGCAGGTCATGCCTGAAGAAAGCAGAGGAAAGTTAAGTGAGCATAAACCCTGAAAACAGAATGCTGGGCTATGTTCTTGTCATGTTCATGATGATGGTTCTTGTCATGTTATATGAACACACACTTACCTCCCATTGAACCTAACAGAGCTTACCTTTGAATAGACATGCAAAGGATTTCACTGTTAATTGTACACATCCATCTGAAAGGAAGTGTATTGTGAGCAAAGGAAGTTTGGACAATGAGTATGAGAGGAACTCTTTCTTAGACCCATGCAGTCTTCAGCCTGCTCTCATATAGGCCCTATTTAATTTATAGATGGCTGGGCTCATCAAATGTCAGCACAAAGGCAATTCTCCCCTGTAGACTGCTGGTCAGATTATATATATTATTTCCTCAACTGTAAGCAAATTTAAGAAAACCACTTCCTATCCAAACTCCTTTATTAATATTGCAGAGCCATACCTTTGTGTTCAGTATAAAATTAAATGTCTTAGATTATATTGATTTGGTTCTCAGAATAAAATCTTCCTTAATTGAAAGCCTGACGTTCTTTCGCTTTTGACTAAGTTGTTGGCGCACCAGTCCATTGATCTGAGTCCTAAATGAGATTCATGAGCTTGAAAGTCATTCCCCTGCGCCTACGTGGCTGAGATTCCTGACCTTCACGGGGAGCATCATTCACACCTTCTCTTGCCCATATCTTATGACATATTCCTGAGCAAACCCATCATGAGCCGGTCGGAGAGTGACGCACACCAGAAGCTGCCTCTGTCCATGTGACGCTTCTCCCAGAGCACCCACTTGGAAGCACACAATGCTGGCAGGCAATTTAAAAGACTTCTTTTCACAGTCTGTAAAGGAAACGGTTCAGATACGTTGTAGCTTATATTTAATTTCAGAGTTTTATAACTCTTTGTTATTTGTACATAAACACCAGGATTGTGTGTTTTCTCTTCTAGCATTTCAGATTTTGGCTCCAAAATCCAAAGTATTCAATCACATATTTCCCAAACTGTAGAAAGTGAGGGCAGCTGAGTACTGTAGGAGTAGTAAAAAGCCAGAGTAGCTAAAAGCTCTGAACATTCTTTGACGGCCGATTCTCAGATTTGTTTTTTTACTTGGACAAAGCATGTATAGGTAGTATTGGCTGTGTGCTCTTCCTGCAATCTAAAAGACACAACATAGGCTGCTGTTAGCAAGGTTCGTGTTGCCATTGAACTGGTTACACAACCTGTTCAGTTTTCCTGTTTCTGCGTATATAGCCCACTTGGGAAAATGAACTAAGCAGTCACATAGAGGACTGAAGAGTAAGTGTCTAACAGATGTTGTTCTGCTGCTGCTGCTAGTTTTCAGTCTTGGCTATTTTGTTCTGGGGTCAAAATTATTCATGGCTTCTGAACGAATCCCTTAGTGCTTTCCATCACAACTTGGAGCTATTTCATTTTCACAGCAATCACTTCAGATCTGTGAACATCATGGAGTATTCTGGTGTGTGGAGGAATGGGGGAATTCTGTTATAGTTATGGTTTATCGATCAGCTGGTGTGTGGTGAGTTCAAACCTGTAGGACCAGCTGTGCAACTGATTTCCCATGAGGAAGCCGATAGCATAGCTGATCCTTGCAGAAATCCACTTTGCTGTCCCAATGCTTGGGAAGCACTGAAAACAGGGCTGAGAAGAAAGGACATTGTGCAGTGCTTCCAAAATGCCCCAAAGCCAGCTGGCTCTCAGGCATTTGGGAAGCACTGCACAATGTTTTTTTCGAGCCCTGTGCTTAGCACTTCCAAAGCATCAGCCATAGGGCTGACAAAGCCCCTTGTGCTGCAGTTCCCAAGCACCTAACAACCAGCTGGCTGTGTAAAGCATTTTGGGAAGTGGTGCGTGAAGCAGTTAGCAAGCCCACAATGATGTCAAATGATTGACATGTGGGATGTCTCATCTACCAGTCTAAGGTGGCCCTCAGGGTTTGGGCAGATAAGAATAAGGTTCATAAATGGTTTATTGGAAACCAATCTTGTTTCTACCTGTTAGGATGGAGAAAATCCCGTGCAACTTCTGTTTAGCGGTGGTGATTGGTCAGTCAATTCCAATGGAACCTCTTCAGGTCAAACTTTTTTAGCCCTGCGGAGTAGAGTTAGCAGACGTCTCTACTTCTTAACAGCACGTTTATGTAGCTTGAATTCCAACACTTAGCTTACCTTGTTGCAAGCAAACAAGGAGTTCTATGAAATTATTTACATTTCTGGGCAGGCTGGTTCTTCATATGTGGTAAAGACCAAACAAGCAATTTATCTAAACAATAGCTAATCACACCTGTATACTATTTTAAGCATTTGATTAAAAAAAAAAACATGATCTATTGCCTGAAAGGAGAGTAAATAATATGTTTCTCTACCCAATGAGCTCCTTTCCAAGCCATTATTAGGATAAAAGGTTGACCCTAGGATCAGCATGGGGAGAAGCTATTAAAATGTTTGGATTGCCAAAACCTCCTATTTCAAAAGGATATCGCTTATTCCAAGCCATAAGAGATGCGGGAAATTGAATGGAATATCAATAGAACAGTCAACTTGGAACCAAGTGGGTCTCTTAATTCTGAAACTGTAATATGGCACTTATTGCTAAGCTACGCTGCAATTTGCCAGTACATTCATACCTTGGAAGTTGAAAGGAATCTATTCTGGAAGTCCGTTTGTTTGACTTCCAAAACATTTGAAAACCAAATCGCAGCTTCTGATTGGCTGCAAAAAGCTCCTGCAGCCAATTGGAGCCCCATCGGACGTTTGGGTTCCAAAAGAACGTTCACAAACTGGAACAATCACTTGCAGATTTGCGGCATTCGGGAACCACAACATTCAAGTTTCAGGGCGTTCATGATCCAAGATATGGCTGTAGAGAGAATGAGATCGTAAATCTCTTGCCTTTCCACAAGGAGTTAAAATAAGCAAGGAAAAGGAATAGACCTAGCTCTGCCCCACAGTTGCAAAATATGTATTGGTTGCTTCCAGGCCTTCATCCTGATTTGTTTGCAGGGAAGTTATACGACATTGCATCAATCAGAGCACTTTATGGTGGAGGTGTGGGGAGCGGTTTATTGTGCAAGGGCTCAAAACCCACTTTAATTTTGCAATCTGAATTTGCCAGTGTGCCATTGAATGCCACCCACAAAACTGCAACCATCTGGAAGCACCCACTGTTACTATATAATCACTCAACCTCTCTTACGCATTAACTCCACTAACATGGGAATAAATAAAGGGGGGGGAGCTTGAAGTGAGAAGCAGCACTGATTGTGGGAACAGGGGCTCATCTGTGGCTACACTTAAAAACCAGTTTAAAGAAGTATTTATGTGAATTTATGGAGCAGTGCCAACCTAGCAGTTAAAAAGCACGTCAAAGTGCAAGTAGATAAATAGGTACCGCCCCTGCGGGAAGGTAAACGGCGTTTCCATGCGCTGCTGTGGTTCGCCAGAAGCGGCTTAGTCATGCTGGCCACATGACCCGGAAGCTGTACGCCGGCTCCCTCGGCCAATAAAGCGAGATGAGCGCCGCAACCCCAGAGTCGGCCACAACTGGACCTAATGGTCAGGGGTCCCTTTACCTTTAAAAGAAACAAATGTTACTGTTTTCTGTTGCTAAAGGTCGTATTGAATAAATCACTTTGTGACTGAAGAAAGAATAATACTTCTAATGCAACTTCCATATAACAGACTATTCTTTATAGTTCATATGTATTCTATCATGATATAGATCATGACGTCATGATTCTGGTACCAAAAATGCTTAACAGCTTTTAAGAAGTAGATAAAAATATTTTTCTGGTCGAAGCTTTTGTAGCTTAGGTTTGAACCAATAAATAGCAGGATTTCTTTTGTCCAAAGAGACGGAGATTCTATATTACTAGACTTGCTTTACACACAAACACACACACACACACACACACTTTAGATCTCAGGAATTAGCTTCCAATTTGCTTAAAGCACTCTTGGAATTCCTGTAGCAGGCCATTAGGGCTGCATGACAGTAATCTGAAGGGAAGCCTGTCTGTAAAGGAGGGTGGCTGTCATGTGGTGCTGTTGCCATAGTACCGTGGTATTCTTTTGACCAGCTGTATATGAACTCTTGAAGAAGGGAATGAGATATGTGGGGTGGGGGTGGGGAAGAAAGCAGCTTTACATTATAAACCTACGCTGGCTGCTAATTAAAAACAGAAATAATGTGAAGCTCACCTTTATTTTTAGAATATCCCTGACTCCTAAAGTGGTCGGGGGAAGAGACAAAAGCGGTGCAAATGTGCTTGAAATGACAACAATCATTCAGTCTGATTTATTTCACTTTACTGAGTGCTTTTAGTGTGGATTCATATACTGACATAAGAAGAGGCAGCGTTTGCACGCCGTGGTTCTAAATGAAAACATGCAGCATCCTGCATCACATTGGGCTTCTGAATAACTTCTTTTAGGGAACAGGCTATGGAAATCACCTTACATTTTGCTCTGCAGATATAACATCGCTTTCTATGTTTGCTAAGAATTTCAGAAGTGAAAGCCGTCTGGTTTTCTTTGCACTGAAACATTAAAATACTTCTTAGCCAGATGTGAGCATATGTATCTTCTCTGTATATGTAAAGAAATACAAAATCATATTGGAATGGGTAGGGAGAAAACAATTATAATTTTAAATCAGTGTCCTAAAGCTGTGTTTAAAAATCTCTGTGAGTGAAAGGGGATTTTCCCTAATGGCAATGCAGTGATCTGGAGGAGGAGGAAGAAGAGGAGGAGGGGAGCTGCTCACCTTATTTTGCCTTGTTTAGATATGCACGGGGCTTCCTCCATTTTAATCTTTCTTTTGAAAAGATGGCTGTATAGCTAAATCCAGCAATGCCTACAAAAGCAGCCGTCAGTTCTTTTTCGCTCAGTTCAGCAAAGGAACACTAATTTGGAAACCCCCCTTCAGACAACTAAGGAACCAGGACTATTCATAATTCATAAGTGCTTTAAGGCAGCTTGCTGGAAACAGCTGGATTAGCTCTCACTCCTCTACGCAGCCCTTTTACATCATTTTTGTGTGTGTCTTTTGCCGACAAAGCCTCCAACAATACATTCTTTTCTGCAAACCTGGAATACAAACCTTGGTGTTGTCTTGGAGTAGCAAGTAGCCATTATTACAGGAATTGTTGAGTTTTACCCATATTAATCTCACTGACCGGGAAATCCTTCTTCCTGAGGAGTTCCTCCCTCTGATCTGCAAATTCTTCATAAGAGATTTCTCACTTTTGGCGTGCAAAGTCTTCCAAAAATGCCTGAGGCAAACTATTTGTTATCTGTATCTTGGGGTTATATCAAGGTGGGTTTAAAATAAAGAAAAGCAAATAATAATGTCCAGTTGTGTTATTTATATGTAAAGTATATATCAGGTTCATATTTATTGCTATATAGCCTTAAACATGTTAGATACTTGTACAGTAACGTGTAATATTGCCATACAAACAGAATGTCATGAAAAATAGGAGCATCATTTTATGATCATTTACACAAAGTATATTTAAGTTGTATGCAACTTGATAATCCAGCCAAATGCCATATTAACATTTCATTTTTCCCCTGGCAAAAAAAAATTATAAATTGATGCTGCTTTTGTGTTGTATGTGGGAAATTGCTAAATCGCTCGTGATCAAGATTTAGAACAGGTTTATAACTTGTGAGACCAAAAACTGCTCTAAAATCGACATAGTTTTCCAGAATTAGGTAAAATGTATCTGCCTTTATAAAATGATATTTTAAAAAACTGACAGCACCATAACCTTAAATCGCACCATGTCGTCTAAAAATATTTCTTATATGTTTATAGTTTATCGATAAAGGCATTGCTGAATGATGTCATCTTTAGGTTAGTTAATAATGTCCCATTTTATTTACTGTGCACGTATCGCTCAAAAAACCTGATGGTTTGGGTTTTCTTTTCTTCTAATTACCAATAGTTCAAGAGAATGTTGAACCGAGAACTGACACACCTTTCGGAAATGAGCCGATCGGGGAACCAAGTGTCTGAATATATTTCAAACACTTTCCTGGGTAAGTTATTTAGCACCAAACCCATTCCATTCTGTGTGTAAGTTAGGTTTTAACAAGCATGGCCAGGCTCTGATGTGCATGCGGGGCTGTTCTTACAGGTGCAATGATGCTTCAGTGATGTAGCTGCACTTAGTTAAACTATGGAACGCACTCCCACAGGAGGCAGTGATGGTTACCAGTTGAATTGGCTTTGAAAGAGGATTAGACAAATTCACAGAGGAGAGGACTATGGAGACAGTAATGCTTCTGAACACCAGTTTCTGGAAATTACAGGATGAGAGAGTCCTCTTGTCCTCGAATCTTGCTTGCAAGTTTCCCACAAGCATCTGGTTGGACACTGAGAGAACAGGGTGCTGGACTAGGTGGGCCAGTGGCCTCATCCAGCAGGCTCTTTTTATCTTCACAACCCCAACCCCTTCCTTTCCAATCCCAAACCCACTGCGCCACCCAACAACCCATTTTAAGAACCTAGTGGACTTCTGCTTTGAGTATAGTCATTTGTTTCTCTCACTGAAAGTTTTTTTTTAGTGGACTTTAGGAATCAGTCTCCAATGCAATGAGAGGAGCTGTGGTCAGGCAGGGTGACCATAGAAGTCCCAGTGCTGTGTAGGGATGAGCCTGAGCAAAGAAACTGGAAAAAGTGCTGTGGGGTGCACATTTCATCATGGCATGTCTTGGGCAGTAGATGAAACCGTGGCGTATGAAGGGAGTGCGATTTATTCCTTTACGCCACCTTTAAACAGAAGAAAAACCTAATTAGTAAAATCTAGAAGTATAAGAGCATACAGGTGCTATCGAGGGCAGAAGTTAATGTTGCAGGCCGTTGCTTAGCAACCATCCATACTCCATACTCCCCAGGCTTGAAGTAGTGGGGTTGAGAATGGTGTTTGCTTGCCTGGGGCTATTCATCATGGTGCATTATAAAGCTGAAAAGTTAGAGCAGCCATGTCAGCTAACTCTGTGGTTGGGCCTGAAGTGGTTTGCCCATTTCACCAGGACAGCCCTATTTGCCTGCTTTTATAAGCTCTTCATCTGATTTCTGCTTTGACTATAGCCATTCTTTTTTCTTAATGAAAGTTTTTTAGTGATTTTTTCCTTCATTATATGGAGCAGTGACAAAGTATTTAAATACTAGTACCCTTCCACAGTCAATACTCCTCCCCCCCCCAAAAAAAAAAACTTCCAGGCTTCGCTCCCTTTGTCCAAATGCATCCAGTTTAAACTGGTCCATAATATGTAAGATCTGTTGCAGTTTTGTTTTGTTTGGTAGTGTTGAATAGTGACAATTTTTGTGTGGGGGTATTTGTTTTCCCCATTTTAAGCAGCCAGCAAATTTTCAGCGATAGTTGCGGTTAATATATGCGTTTTATTTTTTATTGCTTTTCGCATTTTCGTACTGCCCATGCTCCAAGGAGCCCAGGACACAAATGTATCTCTCCCCAGTTTATCTTAACGACAAGTCTATGAAATAGGTTAGGCTAAGGCACAGTTACTGGTCCAGGATCCTTCAGTGAACTGAGTGGAGATTTGAACCTGGGTCTTCCTGGGCCTAGGCTAGGCGAGTATAGATTTTACAAAATAGCCACAATTCAGGCTTCATTACATACAAAAGCAATTTAAGAAACAAATTATAGATGAGTAGTAACACCAACCAGCATGATGAATCTACTAAAGCATCCAACACAGGAACAGTAGTATTAATCATAGTGTTAACCTATGGTTTTTCCAAAATAATGTTGGTAAATAGGCATTTTGACGCACGCACACACACAAAATTAATCTGAAAGTCCACATTTCACTTAGGATTGTGAACACACACACACATACACACAAATTATGACATTTTAAATGTTTTTACTCTTGTTTTACCCCCAAGTAAAAATAACTCGTTTGTCTTCAGTGGATATTCTTAGGTGTTGACAGTTGAACACTTTGACCCACAAAGTGAACACTTTGATCCACAATCTTTATCCAAGCACTGATTAAGTGCACAAAATATCTATTGAACAAATAATGATGATATCACTGTGTTAAAATTGTCAGTGATATTGGTCCCTTTTTAAGGGCCTCTGCCATTAATGGCTCCCGTTGACTTCATCCATCATATAGCTCCACCTTTGGTTATTAATCATTAAAAATAGTCTTGGCAATAGTAGTAGTTTTTGTCTTTATTTGTAACAGTATCCAAACATTAGATTTATAAATCCATTAAACTGTTTAAACTATTTTGAATAAGCAAGTAGTATAATATAAACATTGTACACAAGTGATATTAAAACAGATGATACTTTGCTTCATAAACTTTGTAATTCATTTCTCTATATGTTCTTCACAGACAAACAGAATGATGTAGAGATTCCCTCTCCCACACAGAAGGATAGAGAGAAGAAGAAAAAGCAGCTCATGACACAGATCAGTGGTGTGAAAAAGCTAATGCATAGTTCAAGCTTGAATAATACTAGCATTTCAAGATTTGGTGTGAAAACAGAAAAGGAAGACCATCTAGCCAAGGTGAGTGCAATTAACTTATCGTTATTTTAGTCTTTTGGTGTAAGATACCACTTGCTACCAATGGAGAGAGAGAGATTTTGATCAGCTGCTTAATATAGTATATAACACCAGTATTCAAACGTGTATTCTGATTATATCAGAAAAGTATTCTGTTATGTAGTTTAAGAATTCACCATTAGTAGTTTTGACTCACTACTCCCTAGCACATAATTGGCATGGTAGCAAAAAATAGTTAAATACAGACATACCTTGGAAGTCAGACAGAATCCGTTCCGGAAGTTGGTTCAACTTGCAAAACGTTTGGAAACCAAAGCATGGCTTCTGATTGGAAGCCACAGAAGCCCCATCGGATGTCTGGCTTCCAAAAATAGTTCGCAAACTGGAACAATCACTTCCGGGTTTGTGGCGTTCGGGAGCCAAAACGTTTGAGAACTAAGCTGTTTGAAAATCAAGGTTCAACTTTATGTTCAAATATGTAGCTGCAGTTTAGGAAGAGATGTTCTTCCTTGTTCCTTTTACATGATATATAATGTTCTTTCGATAACTATCTTATTAGTGTGTGTGTGTGTGTGTGTGTGTGTGTGAGAGAGAGAGAGAGAGAGAGAGAGAGAGAGAGAGAGAGAGAGAGAGAGACTACTTATGGGCTTGCCTTCATTGCATTAGTGTTGTATATCCATTATTTTTTGTTTAATATTGAGTGTTTTCTCCCCCTCTAGGAGCTGGAGGATCTGAATAAATGGGGTCTGAACATATTTAACGTTGCAAGATATTCACACAGTAGACCTCTCACCTGCATTATGTATGCTATTTTTCAGGTTCGTAATTTCACTGGTTATATATTGCTTCAGATGGTTGCATTTAAAGGCAGCAACAACAAAAAGTCCCATCCCATCCACCCCCATGATGAAGCCTTCAGGTTTGCATCACCTTATAACCTTCTGCAATTTAAATTACCTTGAAACAGGAGAGAGATCTGCTAAAGACATTCAAGATTTCATCAGATACCTTCATAGCTTACATGATGACTTTGGAAGACCACTACCATTCTGATGTGGCCTACCACAACAGTCTCCATGCAGCTGATGTAGCCCAGTCAACACATGTCCTCCTGTCCACCCCAGCCTTGGATGTGAGTAGCTCCTCACCTGCACTGAGAAATACTCATGTTGCAATAGTGAATTTGTTTTGCAGGTTAATTATTTATTTACAGCAGTTCTTTGTTTTATTTTAATTCCTGTTCCTTTGTAGTTGCTTTCACCCTTCTGGGATTCTACAGCTGTTCCCATATGCTCTTGCATTCTTGGTAGTTGCACAATTAAGCTGATTTCCACACCACTAATGGAGAACCTGTGGCACTCCAGATGTTGGGCTTCACCTTCCATCACCCCAGTCAGCATGACCACTGGCCATTGAGGGTTGGGAATTGTAGTCCAGCAACATCTGGAGGGCTTGGGTATATAGTTAGTAAGATTAATTTAGACCAGGCTTCCTCAACCTTGGCCCTCCAGGTGTTTTTGGTCTACAACTCCTATGATCCCTAGCTAGCAGGACCAGTAGTCAGGGATGATGGGATTTGTAGTCTCAAAACATCTGGAGGGCCGAGGTTGAGGAAGCCTGATTTAGACCTCGATTTCTAAGATGGAACTTCTCAGCAATACTCTGATATCAAAATTTTATTTTTTACATGGAGAAACTTAATATTGAATGCAGTAGATTTATATATGTGCAGTTACATTACCTGTAGTAGGTATACAGGGTCTACTGAGCCCAGAAGAATGTGTCAGAATGAAGGGAAAGTAGCAAATGGTCCTGAAAGTTTTAAACTGTTTGTGTCATTTTAATAATGTGTGACTAAAACAGTCTAAGCCCATAACAGTCTACACTTTAAGAAATGCCTATGATTTGTTTCCTGTTGATGTCTGTGTGCGTGGTTAATGAGTTCAAAATTATGATCTATCTATTGCTCATTTTTGCCTTAGGCTGTCTTCACTGATCTGGAAATTCTTGCAGCCATTTTTGCAGCAGCAATTCATGATGTGGATCACCCTGGTGTCTCCAACCAGTTTCTTATTAATACAAGTGAGTCCTGTGTTTATTACAAACACACACACACACACTTACCACCAATTTGGGCAGTTATACTTCATGAAACTTATTTACTAATTATATCTTTTTTAAAAAATCATGTAATAAATATAATACATTCATTTTAAATCATGAAGCCTTGAATATACTGAAGATGAATTTCCTTAGGAAATAATGAGTTACATTATCTGGGTTTTTTTGTGGGTTTTTTGGTCAGATTCTGAGCTTGCTCTGATGTACAATGATGAGTCAGTCTTGGAAAATCACCACCTTGCTGTGGGTTTTAAGCTGCTACAAGAAGAGCATTGTGACATCTTCCAGAACTTGACCAAGAAGCAACGCCAAACTCTCAGGAAAATGGTGATAGACATGGTAAGGATTTGGTATCCCACCCCCTGAAAACTTCTTACTACTCATTTTTCTAATGTATACAACCAATATTCAGGTTTCTACTTCCTTGCATTTACAACAATTATTTTTCTTTTCATATAGGTCTTGGCCACAGATATGTCCAAACACATGTCCCTACTGGCAGACCTAAAGACTATGGTGGAAACTAAAAAAGTGACAAGTTCCGGAGTTCTGCTTCTAGATAACTACACAGACAGAATACAGGTGTGTATGAGAGCTTCTGTTTTTGTGATGCTACTTCTCTTTTAAAAAGGCATATTGCTTACTGTGACTTCCTTTAGGGATCAAAACAGAAAACATAACAAGTTATATTCTTGATTTACTGTGGAGGTGGTGTGTCCAGAACCTGATAGTTCACTCTGCTGTGCATCAAAGGACTTCTAGCACAAGGCATTGCACTGTTGTTCTGGTGGAAAAAGCCAGCCTATTTTCTGGTAGTTGTGTGGCCGGGGCGGGGGGTGGGGGATAACTTTTTAAGGTGAGGATACAAGGCCACCTGCAATTTTAGCATGGCATAGTAATGGCTGTGGAAGTGACTTGCACCAAAAGGGGTAGTAAGAGGAAACCAGGTGGGACGAACATTGACTATATGCTACTGTAGATGTTGCAACACAAAATTTCCCCTGTGCTTGCAACTGCTGTTGGAAACATGACTGAGCTGATAAGCACACTGACATTTGCGCACGTAAACTATATAATCATATAAACCTCTCCACAAGATAGGAATCTGGTGGTTTGTGGTTTCCTACATTATTCAAACCCACTTGGAGAAGACAGGATCCCACAGTCATAAGGAGTATAATCAGTTCAGTGATCATTTGGATTTGTAGTACAGCCAAGTGTTGTGCAATCTGAAAGTTTCTTCTTCACATGCTTATGGCTTCCAAGGATTAAGACTTGTCATGGGTGGCTAAGAATATTGAAAGAAGAAGTTTATTCCTTAAATACAGGGACTCCATTCCAATAGTTTACCTGCTTTTTCCACTTTGATGATGATACACCTAGAAACATCCATTTTAGAATATTCCTAGAAATTTCTGTGACTTGAAAAAAAATTTTATGTGAGGGTACTTATTTAACCCTTATCTTGATGAAATATTTGTCCTACAGTTCCTCAGTTCTTCAGACACAACAGATACGCCAGAAGAGTAACTAGCTTTGTGGCAATGCACAGTGCCCCATGACAAACCCATTGTTCTTCAGTTCTAAATTTCTCCCAGTTGGCACAGAATTCCCATTTCTAAATAAGCATTACATAAATATGAAAGAAAAATATCCCTTCACAGAATCTCCTACATTAAACCTTTGGCCCTCCTGTAGCAACTGAGCTACAACAGTTATATAACATATTCCAGCTTCTAGGAAGTAAGTAGGGTGGAAAGAAACATGACTAGACAGACATTCGGATATCTATAATGCTTGGAAAAACAAAGGGCCGGCTAGATGCCAGTCTTGGCAGGCACTGTCTGTGAACCTGCATAAATCAGGGTCACAAATTCTGAATCAGACTCATGAGTTTGACAGCTCAGGTGCTACAAAACCACTTTTCATTTGATTTATTTCCTCCAAGGAGCTCAAGCTGGTAAATGTAGTTTTGTCTTCCATTTTATCCTCACAGCCACTATGTGAGGTAGATTAATGGCATATTACGTCTTCTATAAAGGTCAGGGGGGGGAATGAAGTGACACTTTTTAGACTAACTGAGGGAGGTTAGGCTGAGAGATAGTTCATCCCATGGCTGAGACAGAATTTGAAATTGGGTACCTCAGTCTCACTACCATACTAACACTCTGTAGGATTTGCTGACACCCAGATGAACCAGGGACCTTTAGATCTTCAGTCTAACTCTCTCCCAACTGATCTTGAATCAGATTCAAGACACGAGAGTCTGGACACATTTCTTTCTTCCACACTTGTATCTTTAAGGCACAAGCAGTGTAAAGTAATGTGCAATGCAACTCTAAGCTAAAGGGTAGGATGGAAGTTTCCTGTGAAGTAACAAATAATAATAATAATAATAATAATAATAATAATAATAATAATAATAATAGATAATAATAACTTTTATTTGTATCCCGCCCTCCCCTGCCGGAGCTGGGCTCAAAGCGGCTAACATCATATAAAACACAATATGCATAAAAACAAACAAACAATGGATTAAAATGCATCCCAAAATTAATTCAAATAAATTAAAATTAAAATTAGACTGGACAAATGGCCATCCTCAAGTTAAAATTGAAAGTGGTTAATACTCACCAGGACCAACTATTTCCACTGATATTATAAGGACCTGTGAGCGGGCTGGGAAACCTCCTTCATACTTGTTCATACAAATGAGTCAGACTGAACCCTCGCCAAAGGCCTGGCGGAACAGTTCTGTCCTGCAGGCCCTGCGAAAAGATGTCAAATCTCGCAGGGCCCTGGTCTCTTCTGAGAAAGTGTTCCACCAGGCTGGGGCCACGACTAAAAAAGGCCCTGGCTCTGGTCGAGGTCCATCTAATCTCCCTGGGGCTCGGGATCTTCAGGGTGTTGTTATTTGTACTGTAAGGTCCTCCGTGGGGCTTACCAGAAGAGGCAGTCCCGTAGGTACGAGGGTCCTAGGTCGCATAGGGCTTTAAAGGTTAAACCCAGCACCTTAAACCTGATCCTGTACTCCACCGGGAGCAAGTGCAGCTGGTATAAGCAGATGTTTGTCCTGCTCTGTGGTGTGGTGAGCCAAGGCCCAACCAGGATCTAAGAAAAGGAGAGGTTCAGGCAAGACACAAGGCAGAGCTCTGAAGTCACTCCAGCAAGGAATAAACTGAGCCCTTATATAGCAGCAGCAACTAAAGCCTTTTGGTAGCCCTGCCTGCACTGCAAGGGGCTGCTTTACTTAAAAGAACCAAGCCTTCCCCAATACTGCAGTGGAGCAGAGGAGCCTCAGGTCATCTGCTGTAAAGTCCTCCAAGTCCAAGAATGGCAGGTCCATTGGGTTGGAGAGGCAATGGTCCAACAGCCCTTTTGGGGCTGGTCCTACATCCCCCATCTCTTCAGGTTTGGAATCCTTGCCTCCAAGACCCATGAACAGGACTCTTGACTCCTAGTCCCTGATTTAGTCCCACTTCTGGGGTTTAGGTTTAGTTTTAGTTTAGTTTTGCACTTGAGTATTCAGGAGAGTGTTACTGCAGCTTGCACAGACCAAAATTATTGCTCATCATGCATATCCACAGTTAATTAGGGTGACATAACATGACCTCTCACCAAATAATCCACATCTTGACTTAGTAAAAATGTATTTTAATGTTCTCTTTTTATAAAATACTCCAAAATAAGGGTATTTTTTGTGATCAAAATGTTCTTCTTTTAATGTGAAATTGTACAGGATGTGCCAGCAAGTAGAGAATGAAATGTTTTTCTATTCTGCCTGATTATGTGAGCCTTCATATTAATGCAGGTTATGCAATTACAGGTTCTCCGAAATATGGTCCATTGTGCTGATTTAAGTAATCCCACAAAATCCCTTGAACTCTATCGACAGTGGACAGACAGAATCATGGAGGAATTTTTCCAGCAGGGGGACAAAGAACGGGAGAGAGGAATGGAAATCAGCCCAATGTGTGACAAGCACACAGCTTCTGTAGAGAAGTCACAGGTATTTGACTTTACTTTACTCCCACCACCACCACATATTCAGTTGGGGTTTTGCCATGAGTGTGAGATTTTTCTAAGGTGGGGTGGATGTCCTACCCACCCCCAATTCTGTGTTATTTGCATTTACTGGTAATTCCAGAAGGTTTATTTTTGTATCTGATGCTGAACACAGATTGATTCCAAATATCTAGATGTCTCTGAAACCTTTGCAGACTTTAGCAAAAAAATCCTCTACTGTCAGCTATGAACCTCTCCATTGTGTGAGGGATATAACGTATTTTTCGTCCCATAGGACGCTCCGTCCCATAGGACGCACCTAGGTTTTTTGGGGGGAAATAAAGGAAATTTCCCCCCCTTTATTTCCCCCCCCCAAACCAGGTCGGGGAAACCGAACCAGGTCGAGGAACAGTGGGATGGTGGCGCTGCGCCTCCCTGCTGTCCCCCGAGCTTGTGGGGCTGGCCAATGTCTGCATGGCGCGCGGGGCGCTCTGCTTCAGTGCGTCTTGCCCGCCGGGCGGCAGGCTGCTATCCGCAGCGTGGGGAGCCCTGCGGGGAACTCCTACAGGGCTCCCCACGCTGCAGATGTCTGCCCGGCGCGAGGGGCGCTCTGCTTCAGGGCACCCCTCACGCGGGGCGGCAGGCTGCTATCCACAACCTAGACAGCCCTGTGGGAACTCCCGCAGGGCTGCCTAGGCTGCGGATATGTTCCCGAAGCGCCGGGCACTCTGCTTTCAGCGCGCCCGGTGCTCCGGGAAGCAGGCTGCTATCCGCAGCCTAGACAGCCCTAGGCTGCAGGTGTCTTCCTGAAGCCTGCATTCACCCCATAGGTCGCACCCAGATTTCCCCTTCCTTTTTGGAGGGGGAAAGGTGCGTCCTATAGGGCGAAAAATACGGTAATCATTATTTTTTTATATTCCCAATTCTAGTTGCAAATGCTTGAGAACCATTTCATTTTGGGGTAATGACTATATCAAGGGTAGCCAATACAGTGTTCTCTGTATTCCCATCAGCCCCAGCCAGCATGGTTAATGGTTAGAAATGATGGGAGCAGTAATTAAACAACATCTGAAGGGCACCACATTGGCTATGCCTGGGCTTGAGCAGTGGAACTTAAACTATAGGGACTGAGTGCCCACTAGGTTATCTTTGGCTGGTCTATCTCACTGTCACTGGCTAACCTACCTCACAGGATAAAAATAGCAGAAATTGTGAGGATAAAATGGATGGGAAGTTGTATACTGCCCTTAATTCCTTGGGAGAAAATCAAGTTGGAAAAAACTAATAATAATAATAATGGAAAAGATAGCACAAAAAGATTAAACAATGTCCTTTACAATCCCAAAACAGGTAAAACAAAGTCTATGCATTTTCCTGGTTCAAGTTGTCTGCTAAGAGAATAAACTTTCTACTTAGTGTTAAAAAAGTTGAAACATTTCTAGTGGCGTTTCTTTATGGCTATATAATGCTGAAGAACCCCACCTTCTAATAACCAGGCAAAGCAATTTAACTTAAAGGTCTCTCCTGAGCACACTCTGCAGGAAGTTTTCGTCACCTTTTGGCTTAAGCTGTCTCAATGGTTACAATGGAATTATAACGGCTCATTTAACATCCTGTTGTGTCTGAAGAAGGCAAATGTGATTTCCAAACCAAACATCCTAGGACTGCAATGGGCTCCTTGGAGAGCTGTTTTCCTGCTCTGTAAAGTTGCCGTCCAGCAGCTTTTGGAATTAAGTGACAAACTTTGGCCAGGCGGAAGACGATAGCTTTTATGGCCATTCAGTTTTCTCTCTTCTGCGCTTCCTGTTGTCAAGCAACTTAGAACTAACTCAGTTCAGAGCTTACTCATCAGACAAAACGTGAAGGCATCATTCTTTCCCCACAATGACACACCATTTCCACAGAACATTACTGTATCCCCACACGGAGTGCAAGGGGCTGGCTGTAAGAGCAGTTGCCTCCTTTCTCTTTCCTGGTGGAGGAGAATATAAATATTAAAGGGAAACATCATCCACCCCTCTGCTTCTATCCAAAGATACAGTGCGTTGTGCAAAGTATGTTTACAGTTATAAACTGTTAGAAAACTTCACATCAGAGGTAGGGATGGAAGGACGTGTCAATTTCAGCTCTCAGTTTCTCTCCCCCCCCCCCAAGCTTAAATGCAGTTCCCCACATTGTGCACCCATTATAGCGGCAGCTTTTCATGTTGTGTATTTTCTTACAGTTCTTTCTTTTGTTCTTAACAAATTTAGACCCGTGGTAATTTCTTTCTATTGCTTTGCAGGTTGGCTTCATTGATTACATTGTCCATCCGCTTTGGGAGACGTGGGCAGACCTAGTACAGCCAGACGCCCAAGATATCCTGGATACTCTAGAAGATAACAGGAATTGGTACCAGAGCATGATCCCTCAGAGCCCTTCTCCTCCCCTTGATGAACGCAACAGAGACTGTCAGGGCCTGATGGAGAAGTTCCAGTTTGAGCTTACGCTTGAAGAAGAGGACTCTGATGGGCCTGAGAAAGAGAGTGATGGTATCAGCTACTTCAGCAGTACAAAGACACTCTGTGTGATTGACCCAGGAAGAAGGGGTTCCCATAGTGAAGCTAATATAGAAATTGTGACAGAAGATACATCACCTATCGATACCTAATATATTGTTATCTGTTAGGGTGAATTTAAATACTTCATGCACATGCAGGTTGTCTTGCTAACTAGCCTGAAATCGAGGTCTTAGGTCAGCACCTACCATTGGCTAAAAGACCTTTCCAGCTACTTGAGATTGGAGTCAGGGTTAAAGAGCGTGTAGTGATTGCTCAGGAAATTAACAGGTGATTTATATTGCAGCTTAAGCTTTGTCAGCCAAAAAAAAATCAAAATCTGGAACCAGTGTGAGTTGCAACTGAACAAGCCTGATCGTGAACAACACTCGGCTGAAATATTTTCTATTCTTAAGAGATTTTGAAATCTAGACAGGTCTGGCATGTAGAACTACTGATTTGTAACTCTGCATTTAAAACTTGTCCACCTGTCTGCAGACCCGTGTGCCTTTTTTATAAAAAAAAAAAGCTTCCACGTCTTTTCAAGAAACCTACTAAGTACACAACAAAACATGTTTGATATTGATGTATAATTTTTTTAAAAAAAATATTCCTGTTTTAACTAAATAGGTCTTCCTTTGTAGGGGCAATACTTGTTTCTTTATTGCAGTTTAATCACGTTGACTTGCTAAATAAAGCAGGGTGCCCTCCTCCCTCTTTGCATTACTGCACCATTGGTCACTTTATCAACCCTGCAAAACCTGTGTTGTTAGCTACTGAAAAATGTCCCCCCACCCGCCCCTGGTTAATTGTTTTTGACCTTTCTTTTGCACAGGATAAAGTGTAGCTTTCTGTTCCATAGCACAATACAGCACACGTAAAAGTCAACATACTGAGGTAATGTGATGTACATTCTCCTCCCCTTATTTTTTTTAAAAAAAACACTCGGTGGAAGTTGCACGCTTGGTCCTTTGTGTTTTCTCCTCCCCACTGTTCATGTCCCCTTTTCTCTCTTGCACTTGCCTTGAGCTCTAACATGTCCAGTACTGTTTATAACAGTGTATTTATTACTTAATGTATATAATGTAATGTTTTGTAAGTATTAATTTATATAAATTAACATTGCCTGTCAGTGGTGATGTTACTTGTGTAGAATACTCTGCATAAGAGTTGCCTTTCTTGTAACCTTTTGTATTGCATAAAGTAGAAAAACCTGAACATAGCTTAAAAGAGACATATTGAACCCAGAGAGGGCATTCAGGTAGCATTGGCTCACGGGGGTTTCATTTCCACTGGCATTTGGGAAATCATCACAGTTGGTGGGTGATGGAAAAATATTCAGAATCATCTGAAACTACTGAAACTTTGAAAGAGGAAACCTACAGTAAAATGCCACAAAATGTTAAGTGTCAGTTTCCAATTAATGAACAACCCAATGTGAATTTCTATGACAAAATGTGAACTGGTGTTATAATTGTGCTGTGAAACTTCTTCCAACAAAGCTTGTTAGGCATGTATACAGTGCCAATCTCAGTTTGTAAAACTATGTTCCAAGCTTTCAGTCCAACTTGTGACTAACTAGTTGATGAAATAGCACAGTTGTGCATGATCAATGGGTTTGTATGTCTGTTGAACACTGCATTGTTCCAGGTGGTTAATTTGTTTCAAAGTTTCACACAATGTATGTTGTTATAGTATTATATATTGTGTTCAGATGCATTCTTAAGAGATTTTTATATGAAGTGAATAAATTAAAGCATGACTTAGGTTGGGCTTTCCTAGATGTTCTTTTTAGTTATCTGCTGTGCTTCAGTTGCATGTTTAATGCAGAATTTTTAAATTGGTGGTAGTGAACAAGGTATGAATCGCTCAACACAAAAACACATACTAGTCACTGGTAGAGACATGATACAGAATTAGGTAAATTTCTTACTGATTAATAAATACATAAGAACACAGAGGGTGAAACAGATTTTCTACCTTAAGAGTCTCATACCCTGCAGCAAGTTATGGCAGTGTTGTGCCCCATTAATTTCTGTAAGCAGGTTTTTAAAAACTTATAAGCTGCCCCATGGAAAATATTTCTGAAACACGGGGTATAAATGTAATAAATCGGGAACTAAACACATAAATTTATTTCATGGGCTTAGTAATTTTCCTTAGCCTCCCTCTCAACACCAATTGGTATGAAATAACAAACGAACATAAACCAGTATCTTAAACCAGTTCCCCACAAATGAAATGCCCATTTTATCAGCATTGCAGAGAGCAGTAAAATGTAAGGAAAACTGTCTGGGTACCTGAAAATTAATATAGAAGAGCCATCTGCCTCCTGGTGGTGGCTGGAAAGTAGAAACTACTGAAGTTTGTAAAATGTCTATGCAGTAGTGGTCTTAATTCTATATTTTAACTAATAAACACATAGCTTTTCATATGTTGGAGAACTTCCCAAGAGTGGCTGCACAAATCACTAAAAACAAAATGTGATGTGACTGAAGCCATTCACTACAAGTAAGTCATTCTCAGTTCCTAATCCCAAGTCGTCTTTGTGCCGGTGATAAAGGAACAAACATCATAGGTAAATATGGTCTCAGGTTATCTTGGATAACCTCTTAAATAACCTTTTTGTCTGCTAATCTATGAATAGGTCAGGTGGAGCACATTCAGATGCCACTTCCCCTGGTTTGTCACCTAGATTGCTATGGGTATGATGTGAAAGTACCTGCAGTTCTAAATTTTGGATTGCCAAGGAAATATGATTAAATTATATCATTCTTTACTGCAGAATATTTGCATGAAGTGGTTAAACATAGAAGAAGCTGGAGAGGTAATGAAGACACATCTCTTGCTGTCAACCAGCCCCCCCCCCCACACTATGACACTCTTTAGGGGAGCGGGTGGCGCTGTGACCATGCCTCTTCGGCTTGCTGATCAGAAGGTCAGTGGTTCAAATCCCTGCAACAGGGTGAGCTCCTGTTGCTCTGTCCCAGCTCCTGCCAACCTAGCAGCTTGAAAGCATGCCAGTGCGAGCAGATAAATAGGTACCACTACGGGAAGGATTAAAGCTAGTTGTTCTGGACAACTTGCCACACTGCACAGTCCTAAGAGGGAATGAACTCAGCCAAATACTGAACAATCTCTAAGAACTATCGCAAACCCTTTTTATAATCCAGTGGAGGCATTTCATTAATGGCATCCACTTTGCTGTCACCTGGCTTCAGTCCATGGCTTGAGAATTTTATTATTATTATTATTATTATTATTATTAATTACTTACACCCCACCCATCTGGCTGGGTCTCCTACCCATTGCCAGTAGTCATATTTTTCATTGAGGATGGCAAAGGGTTTCTTCCTTGCCAAGTTTCTCTGGACATCAATATCTGTGTGAATGTAAAATTGTCTCCTGACAGCCTTCTTGAAGTTCTAGGGTCAGGACACAGCCTAAGCGACCCATTCTTCTTTTGTATAATACTTCAGCTACTCACCCATGCTATAGGCTGTCATGAACTGGCAGGATGATGGGGAGGAGGAAGAGGGTCCCAGCGAGGGGTGTAGCCAGGACTGGGACACACTGAGGCAAGCAGGGGATGGGGAAGGAAGTACTCAGAGGGTGACGGGATGGATGCACAGGAACCAGAGCAGCAGGACCCATCACCAGAGCCAGAGGGGCTCTTGTCCCCATGAACACAGTGGGCTCTGAGATGTAGGGAGCAGAGGGAGGGGTGTTCTAGGAGGCTGGGGCAGACAATAGCCCACAGCCCAGCTCCCTAGCTGGCCAGGTGGGGCTCATTAGCTCTGGGAGAAGGCGTGTGATTCCTCAGTTGGAGTAGGCTCAGAACAGGTGAGGGTCACAAGCCTCATCAAGCCCAGATGCTGCAATCAGCAAGCAAAGAAGGAAGCAGAGCTGAGGTGCTGTCTGCTCAACTGCCCCTGTTGATAGACTTTTGCTTGAATGCTCCTGGAGTCTGCTTTCGGTTTGACTCTGGACTGCATTCTGACTGCTGCACTTCAAATTTGGCTACTTGGATTGACTCTGGACTGCATTTCCTGACCTTTGGACTTTGGTCATGTGGCTTGACCCTGGACTTTGGATTTGCTGCCAGGTAAGCCTGGGGTTCAGGACATAGACTTGGTCACTTTAGAGACGACCCAATGAACTTGAGGTACTGTGGGGCTGACTGCAATTGGTCCTCTATGGTGTTGAAGATATTCCTGCATCCATAAACAACTAGGGGCACAACTTAGTCTACATAAATGTAATGCACACCTAGAAAGTGTCTCAGACCAGCAAAAACATAGGAGTGTGCTGTAAGGAGCTATGTCTTTAGCAGTGGCCAAGTGGCATGATCTTCATTCACACACCTGATGAGTTGCATAGTCTCACATGCTGCATGGTCCACCTCAAAACACCTTTCTTGCAAAAGGCTACAAATGCCCCTCCAAATGCAGTCAGGGTGACACTTGCTGGGATTGGTTTCACCTTCTTGTGCAATAATTTGGCCACATTCTCTGCACCAGTGTCCAGTTAGAAATAAATAGGCTTGCCAGCAACAGTAACTGGAACACCAGGGAGCAGGGGATACCTTTTGCACAGCATACACAAAGGATTGTGGTCCTTGTCCAGGAGTTGATTAACAAATGTCTACAGCACAAGGTAGGATTTAAATACAGGTTTCTTAGCAACCTAGCCCTCAGCCTGCCTGAGCATGCTCTACAAACAGCATGGTTATTTAATGAGGAAGATAAGCAATTCTCCAAACTCACAAGTTTGTGCAAGCATCTTTAAATCAGTGACATAGTGATTAGTGCTTTCCCCTTCCATCTGAATTCATGTGAAGAACTTGTTTCTGTCAAGTCATTCTTTTTAGGAGTGTGGTAGGCCTCAGATTTGCTGGTAACAAATGATATATTTTACTTATCTATTTGGTGAACTGAAAGATATTGAAAACCTTCCTAGCCTCTTCCCCCAGGCACATGCAGAAATAGGACAGTTTTTGATTCACCATCCTTTATAACTGCATCGCAAACAATGCTGTATACTTCAAATTCCTGCTTCCACTTTCTCCAGTTGCTGGCCACATTGCCCTGAAGTACCAGCTTCCCTGGAAACTCATATTTGTGCCATAACCACTGTGCTGAGATGTCTATGGGGAACAGGCCCAGCTCTAACACCATGCAATATGGTTCAGTGGATCATTTGTGTATCTACTCACATGGTTGCACACCTTCCTGTTAACCCTACACCACAGCATTCACCAAAAAAAAGCAGTTGCTGAACTACAGAGGAAAAACAAATAGCTCTGAGGCTGGCTTGCACCAAACTGAGTTGGTAGAGGACTGGCACACAAGCACACTATAAATCCCACCCACTAAGGAGGAATTGTGTAACAGTCAATCTCATTTTAACCCTTTACATGCCATATATCACAGGGCTCATCTTTTCCACAGATTTTTGCACTCATTGTTATATGCTGTTACCTCATTTTTGATTTTGAGTTATATCTTCCTATACAGATAACAAGTTTTTTAAATGGCAGTTTTAAATAACAGAAGAGGTTTGACTAAAGCAGGGCACAGAGGAGTTGTGAGGATATGATGGGGTTTTATTCATCTATTTATTTATTAAATTTATATACCACCCTTCATCAAACGATCTCAGGGCAGTTTGCAAAATAAGGGGTTTAAAGAGCTATGAGGATATGGGTTTGAAAAAGCTAGAGAATATGCACCTCCTTCCCATAGCTGTCAATGTTTCCCTGTTTTTAAGGGAAATTCCCTTATTCAGAATAGGATTCCTCACAAGAAAAGGGAAAGGTTGACAGCTATGCTCCTTCCCAAAGCCTACTTAGCACTTTCCCAGCTTTCAGAAGGAGGCGGGAGGGCTCCTGGCCCCCGACAGAGCCTTGTGCCTCCTTCCCATAGCCCAGCACCTCGCTTATCCAGCTTTGTGAAGGGAATGAAAGGGCTGGGGGGGGGTCGTCCAATTTTGGGCTTGCTTCCACTGTCCTGCATGACAAGGTTATGTGTGGCCCATGGGTTCTGCATCAAAACACTCTTGCAGCCCACTTGATATAAGTTGGGTTGCCCTGAGCTAAGAGGTTATTGTGAGGGTGGCAGGGGAGATGGCAATAGGAATGATCAGGGGCACAGCCCCATGTGCTTTCAAGTGTTCAATACATTATTCTGTCATAATCCTCACAGCATCCTGGTAAGCACACAGAATTACCCACATGGGGAAGGGAACAAAACGAGGGGTGGGGCTTAACTGAAGCCATCTAGTTGAGTTCATGATAGTGCTGATTCATAGCTAAGCTTCTTAGTCATTATGTGAAACTACAGCAGATCTCAAGTTATTTGGCCACTGATAATTCTTGTGTTATATTCTGAATTTCGTATCAGTGATGTTGCTCAAGGATGGTGATTTTCTAAACAGGACCAACCTTTGCTCATCCTTCCCTAACATGAACTGGAAAAGACTAACTTCTGATATTTGTGCATTCAATCATAAATCAACAGCACCATCTGGTGGAGAAAGAGATAATAATCAAGTCGTCATGCACCAAATCATTCTACCTACCTGTCTGGTCTTCTTCCTCCTTCCCTGACCCCTGGTCCTCCTCCTGTTCCTGCTCCTGTTCCTTCCTGACTCAACCAACCACTCAAACTCTCAATTAGCCCTCTTCCCACCAGCACCTGGCTATATATGCACTTCTTCTGGAACGTCTAGTCCTGCCGCAGCCAATCACACAGTCCAACTGAAAATTCAAAACTCGAACGCACCAATCAAAACAAGCATATTCTTATGCATAACAAGAATTCTAACACCAAGCAATATTTCACTGGGCCAGATAAAAAAACTCCCCACAGCGAATCCATTACAATCCAACATTACCCTACAAATGTCAGAGCACATTACGCAATGCCTGTTAACACTTCATTCGAATAAACAAGATTCCTTCACAGAAGCACAGCCAGGTTCGCCTGGCGCCTTCATTATACACCAGGGGTCAGCAACCTTTTTCAGCCATGGGCCGGTCCACTGTCTCTCAGACCATGTGGGGGGCCGGACTATATGGGGGGGATGAATGAATTCCTATGCCCCACAAATAACCCAGAGATGCATTTTAAATAAAAGCACACATTCTACTCATGTAAAAACACACTGATTCCTGAACCGTCTGTGGGCTGGATTGAGAAGACGATTGGGCCGCATCTGGCCCCTGGGCCTTAGGTTGCCTACCCCTGTTATATACCTTTAGGTGCTAGGCAAAAACACTTCTCTTCAGCCAGGCTTTTGGCTAACACCCTATATCCTTTTAAATGTGTCTGTGGGAGGGGGTGGAGGAAGCAGGTTTATTGTTTTGCTTTGTTCCTGTATGTATTTTGTGTTCTTATTTTGTATTTTCATGCTCTGAGATGTACAGATGAAGGGTAGTATACAAATTTAATAACGAATAAATAAAAAGCTGCCTTATGCTCAGTGCTATTTTTTCTAGAAAAAGAGGTGCCGGAACTGAGTTCCGGATGAAAAAAAGCCCTGCTTTTACAGAGTCAGACCATTGGTCCACCTAGTTTACTAGCTGGCAGTGGCAGCTCTTCAGGGTTTCAGTTAGGGATTTTTTCTCTGGGACCTTTGGCATGCAAAACAGGTGCTCTACCACATGCTCCACCCCATTCCCAGTTGTAAGGTGGAGGGAGAGTCACCATACACCCCATCAAAATTTCCCTGCCCCTCTGCAATTTGTGTCTGTGGGAGGGGAGGGGGAATGATATACTTTAGCAAGGGAAGGGTTAAAGTAATAGAGTTGATTCCTAGAGAAGAGAGACAGACTGCACTGGAGAAAATGGCTGAACAATGTATACAGGCCTTAACCCAACCATAAGAGCAACACAGTGCATTATCTACATCTAGGGAAACTGAGCAACTATTACAGTATGTTAAAAAAAAAAAAAAGGCTTTTCTGAGCTACAGAAACAAAAATAATATTGACAGGGAAGACTTGGGAGGGAGAGACGTTCATGACGCTCTGCAGAAACACAGTAAAAAGTAAACAAGAAGTGGCTATTCCACAGTAATTACCCTCATGCACACCCCACAATCTGTGATATAGGGAGGGGTGTGTGTCCCCCGGGAAACTCACAGGAACTCAGTTCCAGCACTCTCAGGTGAGTTCCAGCACCTCTCTGGTGGGCACCATTAAACAACAACAACAACAGAACAGGGAGGGTGTTGATGGTGAGTTTCAGCACCTAGAAAAATAGCACTGGGTATGGGGATAACTTGGCATGCCAATGGCCTGATATGGTGAGAAGTTGCAAGCACTATAATAATCAGAGATACTGAGATGTCAGGAAGTTATATGAGGATAAGAACCAATAAACATAAGGGGGGGTTATTTCTAATATGATTTAGGCCTCTGGTAGACTGCATAGAACAACTGGCACTGGATCCCAAAACATGAAAAAGAATCTAAGCATTTGTCCTTTGTTAATAATGACTGTATATACCTGCTATATTGCTTCGTCTGGCTATAAACATGCATCTCATGGACAGAAACAGAAGCTTAAAGAATTGTTTTAGATTTAAGCTATGTTGCAGTATCTGTATATGGTTCAGAGAAGTGTATATGGAAATACTGTGGATGGGAAAACCACACAATTATACATATTGTGGGTTTTTGTTTTGTTTTAATGGTGCATCCAAGGCGTAGTTTATAAGACAAAATTTATACAACTACTATTAAAAAATGTGGGGTGGCGGAAGAGGAGGAGTAAGGTTACAATCCGATACCCACCTAGCTGGAAATAAGCTTCACTTAAGTCAGTGGGTCCTACTTCTGAATTTACATGTACAGGTTTGTGCTGTAAATTGTTTTGCAAGTTCTTCAGACAAACTAGATAAATGCAGATTTATAGCAGCATAAGGACAAGTAGGTAGAATAGACAGAAATAACTGATGCATAATGCTCTATATACTTAAGTGTGGTGTGTTTTGTAATGGACCATATCCTTTTAGTGTTTGTTTTTGATTTGCTAGAGGCAGCTTTCGCTTGGTGCCTATAAACTGTATTCCTCAGAAACCACAGCAATATCAGCTGTAGGGGGAAATTTCACTTTCCTTTTTAAAAAGAAGCTGTCATGTGACAACTGTTTCCTTCAGCAAAATAAAGCTTTGAAGTAACCAAAAGCAACTAACATTCCATTTTCATTGGAAACTAAAATGCTTTTCTCCCTGAAACAATTTTAGATGCTATAAAATTGAACATGATGAACTAGGACAGAGAATAAGAATAATTGAAGTGCTCAGACAATTGATGCCCACAAAGCTGTCCTTAACATTTAAAGTATGCGGCAGCGGAGGAATCAGCATCCCAAATCATATACAGAGACTTGAATACAACATAACTCTTAACCAGACTTGTAAAGAAACCTTGCACATTTTGTGTTGGTCTGCTATGGAAATGCTGGCTTTTAGCTTCTTAGCAATGTACTAAATAACTGCATTGTACCAAGAGGACAGGTGGAAGCAGAATGGAGTGATTTGTTCATCCTCTGCCAGCTCTCTGTGTTTCCATGCTGGTTGTGCAGGAATAAACTGTGCTTCCTTTGTAGCTGGTGCAGAAATCTAGTAGGCTGGATGGAGCGATCCACCACCCCTCTGCCAACTGGAATTGATGGCTGGTCCACTTAAGAATTCAACCTAACAGTGCTGGGCAATTTTTCATTCACCAGGACACAGGCCAGTGGCACTCAAGGGCCTTTAAAGGTTACTTCTGCTCATCATAGCAGCTACCACTGGTAATTTTTGAATATGTTGTAGGATGGAAGTGTGTATGGATCCTCAGGCACAGCATTGTGCACTGGGAAGGAAAACATGTGAGGTTGACACAGTGGTCAAGTCAACTACATCCATGGGTGCATGTTTCCTGGATCTCCAGGTAGTGGTTGTGTTCCCTGGTGGAGAAGAAGCAAATGCAGCACCAAGGCCCTCCCAATCTGTTGGTTATTTGCCTGGGTGAGAATTATCTGTGCTCACACAGGTACATAGACTTTGTATGTCCATTGCCTAGGCCTCACGGCTGCAGTGCTGAGCTCCTAGGCCGGCTTAAACCCCTCCCTGGATGCCCAGTGGGATCCTGGTTTCTTGGCTTGTGCCCCATCAGGATCCAGCATGTGGGAGATTGAAGTCAAATACAACTAACAGTCATAGGGCTAGTTAGTGCATGAAGTACCACAGAGTTGTATTGCTAGATAGACTCAGCTAGGACACGCCCCTTCCTTCCTCTCTCTCTCTCTCTCTCTCTCTCTCTCAACATGTAACTAGATGGAGGTGTGTAAACTTGCTTCAGAGCTTACAGCATGTGTTTGGAACTATATTCTGTACTTTCTACCCAATAGAATTTTGCCTGTATTATCTTTGCTGCTGCATGGAACAATGCATGACTGAGACCTTGAATCTGTAAGTAAGTATTTTAAACTTATTTAACAGTGTGTGGTCTGCTCTAGGGGCACAAAGAGGTCAATTGTTATGCACCACTGAATGGGATAAAAAATGGTTTAACAACCTATATCTCCAAGACTACATTGCTGCTTATTTTTGTGAGTTTAATATTCTGCTTCTGGAGCTCACTGTGTGCTAGCCCCATGTTTTGAATCTAGGCACCTATCCATTTTCTTTTTGTTGTTCACCTACACATGTGGGTCCTTATACAGCAGTAGTCAACTCACAAGGTTGCAATGGGTTCATCACAGCCATAGTGCTGAATACTATTCCAGTAGCAAGGACTGCTTGGAATGATGACCTGATCCTTTCCCTACTTCTCTGCCAACCCCACTCAGCTGCTATATAATCAAAGCTGTGGCCTGATGGGAATTGTAGTCCAGCAGCACCTGGAAGCAAGAGGTTCCACACTCCCAGTTTAAAGAACTAAGGGTTTAAATTAGAGTATTGAGAGCTTAAATTAGTATGCAGATGATGGGTGGCCTCTCCTCTTTCAAAGGTGTATAGCACCTTGAAGATGTGCACAGATGGCAGCTGATGCAAGACTTGATGCGTGGTCCTTTATTTATTTACTTTTTTAAAAAAAAATTCTGCCCTTCAGCAAAATGATCAGCCACCTGTAGATGAAAAAAGAGATAGTCTGCAGTTTTAAACACACTAACTAGGAAGTAAGCTCCATCGAGTCCAGGGGGATTTGCCTTTGCGTAAAGATGCATAAGATTGCACTTGAAATTAGAGCTGCAGTGCATATGTTCAAACATTGCATCTTCTACCATGGTTCTAATCAAATCAGCCAGTTTTAGGAGATGTTCAACTGTATTTTGAAATACGGTGCATGGAAAAAGCCACAAAGAAGGACATTGGCTTCCCCCTAAATTAAAACAAATCCTTTAAAATAAACAGTATTTGCATCTTTCATGTAACTATTGTAGCAAAAAAAGCTATAATTATGATATGTACTGTCAAAAGCAAAAATAAATAACCAAAACAAAATCTAGATCTGTATTTTGCATCAGATGAAATATTAGCTCAGGCTGACATATGTATTTACATGCAGCAGCAAGCCTAACCATTAGATGTCAGTAGTGTGCACAGTACAAGACTGATATTTAGCTGCCAAATCACCAGCTCAGATAGTCACCATGATAAACACTTCATTTCCAGTTCCAAGAGGCAGTCATTAGCCCTTTAATGATGTAAAATGTTCAAGGGCATGGGGTTTTTGAGCTCTTAAACTTTCAGCAGTAGGTTACTGTAATGTTAAGGGAATCTGGTCTTTTTGTTTTATATGTTCCAGTTCACCAGAGTCTGGAGTAGTTCCAGTCCAGGTAAGGTTACCCCTTTCTACATTACAAACTACTTCTGAAAGTCCTCTCCATTTCAAAAGGGCTGTGTTGCATTTTGAATGGGAAGCTGGTTCAAGAGACATGGCCTAAAAAGCCCTCCAGCTACATGGAGCATGTTGTACAATTATTTGGATTCTAGCCAGTGTCTGTATCAATTCAAGGAGAGAGATAAAGAAATTTACTACACTGTAAATTCACTCTTCTGTCTAGAGTGTAGCCTTTATATCTGAAATAGCACCACCTCTTGGTCCTCTAAATCAGGAGAGGTTATGAAAGCTCTGGATCAATGTTTGGGCCCTCACTTGTGGGGTGCCTCAGGGTTCCGTCCTCTCCCCCATGCTTTTTAACATCTATATGAAGCCGCTGGGAGAGATCATCAGGGGGTTTGGACTGGGTGTCCATCAATATGCAGATGATACCCAGCTCTACCTCTCTTTCAAATCAGAACCAGTGAAGGTGGTGAAGGTCCTGTGTGAGTGCCTGGAGGCGGTTGGAGGATGGATGGCGGCTAATGGATTGAGGTTGAATCCTGACAAGACAGAAGTACTGTTTTTGGGGGACAGGGGGCGGGCTGGTGTGGAGGACTCCCTGGTCCTGAATGGGGTAACTGTGCCCCTGAAGGACCAGGTGCGCAGCCTGGGAGTCATTTTGGACTCACAGCTGTCCATGGAGGCGCAGGTCAATTCTGTATTCAGGGCAGCTATCTACCAACTCCACCTGATACGCAGGCTGAGACCCTACCTGCCCGCGGACTGTCTCGCCAGAGTGGTGCATGCTCTAGTTATCTCCCGCTTGGACTACTGCAATGCGCTCTACGTGGGGCTACCTTTGAAGGTGACTCGGAAACTACAACTAATCCAGAATGTGGCAGCTAGACTGGTGACTGGGGGCGGCCACCGAGACCACATAACACCGGTCTTGAAAGACCTACATTGGCTCCCAGTACGTTTACGAGCACAATTCAAAGTGCTGGTGTTGACCTTTAAAGCCCTAAACGGCCTCGGCCCAGTATAACTGAAGGAGCGTCTCCACCCCCATCGTTCTGCCCGGACGCTGAGGTCCAGCGCCGAGGGCCTTCTGGCGGTTCCCTCATTGCGAGAAGCAAAGCTACAGGGAACCAGGCAGAGGGCCTTCTCGGTAGTGGCGCCTGCCCTGTGGAACGCCCTCCCATCAGATGTCAAAGCGATAAATAACTACCTGACATTCAGAAGACATCTGAAGGCAGCCCTGTTCAGGGAAGTTTTTAATCTGTGATATTTTAGTGTATTTTTGGTTTTTATGGAAGCCGCCCAGAGTGGCTGGGGAAACCCAGCCAGATGGGCGGGGTACAAATAATAAATTATTATTATTATTATTATTATTATTATTATTATTATTATTGAATGCAGTGGTGGCCAGTAAACTGAGTCCTGGGAAGAAAGGAGGCTCTTTGCGTCATTCCCATGTTTGTGAAATTAGCAAGTTGCCAACTACAGTCATACCTTGGGTTACAGCTGCTTCAGGTTGTGTTTTTTTGGGTTGCGGACCGCCTAAACTCGGAAGTACTGGAATGGGTTACTTCCGGATTTCGGTGGTTGTGCATGCGCAGAAGCGCCGAATCACAACCCGTGCATGCACAGACATGGGTTGCAAATGATGCAGGTTGTGAACGTGCATCCCGCACGGATCACGTTCGCAACCCGAGCGTCCACTGTATGGCTATTCCTAGATAGGGATAGCCTGATCACTGTAGTCCATGTGTTGGTAACCTTGAGGCTGGATTACTGTAATGTGCTCTACGTGGGGCTGCCCTTGGTCTGGTTTGGAAACTCCTGCTGGTGGGGGCATCTGGTCAAGAACATGTGATGCCAAGGTTAAAACAGCTGCATTGGCTGACCATCTACAGACGTGCCAGGTTCAAGGTTCTTGCATTAATTTACAAACTCCTGAACAACTTAGGTCCAGGGTACCTCAGGGATCGCCTGAACCCTTATATTCCAACTAGATCACTGAGGTCATCTACTGGAGTGTCACTGGCCATTCTATGAGTTGGTGAGGGTCATTTGACAACCACTTTAGTATCTTTGGCCCAGTCCTTATGGAATACTTTGTGAATAGAGATTCGGCAGGTAGCTTCAGTGTCAACTTTTAAATGCCTGCTGAAACCTTTTCTATTACACCAGGCCTGAGCAGGCAATTAAAAATACATCTTTCCTCAATGGTTAATTGATGTCTCTTTTTAACCTTTTTATATGTTTTTAATTGCATGCTTTATGTTCCATTGGTGTAATCTGTTTTGATATTTTTTATGATATAAAAGGTAAAGGTACCCCTGCCCGTACGGGCCAGTCTTGACAGACTCTGGGGTTGGTGCGCCCATCTCACTCAAGAGGCCAGGGGCCAGCGCTGTCCGGAGACACTTCCGGGTCACGTGGCCAGCAGTGGCATATAAATACTTTTATAAATGAATAAATAAAAGGCAAAGTCAATCTGCTAACTTTATAAAGGGTAAGGGCTTTCTACTTTCCCAGACTAGAACTGAAAGTGGTGGAAAACTCTTGCCCTGCTTGCTCAGCCTTAATTAACATGAGTATATAACTGAAGGGCAACTGTCAGTTAGTTTAAATTTCATTGTGGAAACTACTGTGCCTTTAACATTTGATAGAGCTTGTGTGCATTTAATGGTTGCATTGCCAACATAAATTAAGCAGGGAAAGCTTTCCATAACCAGAAGATCCATTGATGGGAAAAGCTATTACCTGCTGTATTTTTGCTTGTCATAATCAGATTTTTAAAATAATAATAATGCAGGATCACTGCCAGGAAAACACTATAATGCATGAGCAGGAAAACACCAGTTTTAATATTTGCATTAAAATAGTATATCTGAATGCTGTGGATCTTAGTCTCACTTGTGCTTGAACTGGGTAGCTGTCTTCTCTAAACTAAATGGAAATGATAAACTAATCTATTGAGCATAGCTATGCAAAGGTTGTGGACTGTGTGTAATAAGCTACTTCAATTCCTTGTGTAGTCCTGACACTAACATACCTTCCTCTCACCAGCCAAGTAGCTCTGAATAGATTTTGGAGTGTCCCCGTTTGGTTAAATCAATATTACTAGATTAAGCATTTTAAAGAGAACAACCACATTTTATGTTTACTACATATTCAGAGTTCTGTTGTGTGTGTGTTTTTTAGCTAACCATCTGTGTTTCTGTCAGTCAATGGCTGAGAAAAATTGGATGGGGTCCCAGTCCTTCTGGGTCATAGTCTTTTGCACTGGCATAGTTTCCTAGACCACATGGGGAACCTGATGCCCTTCAGATGTTACTGGATTTCAGCTCCCATCAGCCATATCCAAAATGGCTGATGGCCAATGATGATGGGTGTTGTAGTCCAACATCTGAAGGACATCAGGTTGGGGAAAGCTGCATTAAAATGTGCCTTATAATGTATAGCACAGTAGTTTAAATGTCATAGTGAATGAATGAAGACATGTTTTCAATGCCTCTTTTGAGGGTATTTTGCATTTTTGTAATCAAATTTAGATGGGACAGGGCAATTCATAAAGGTTTCAGATAGATTATTTGAAGGAAGTGTTTTTTTTAAGCATGCCAAGCAACGCCTAACTATTAAAAGAAAATCTAAATACAGTTTCCAATGTGTCCTTAAGAGTATTTGCTGACTTATTTAATACAGCAAAATATGAGTGTGCCTAAGAAGACCTGCTGCGGGCATGAACAGAGCTCATATGCCTTTAATTTGTGCAACCAGGGAGTCCCACCAGGTGCAGCTGGTTATTAAATAGAGTGGTAAGGCAGAGAAAAGCTGCACCTTCAGCCACACAACTGTTCAAAGATTCAGGGAGCCGTGTCCTTGTGTCTAGTGGTATGTCTGAATTTTAAAGGAGTTCCTTCAAACAGTGTAAAGAAACCATCATTACAGATAATGCCTGCCCTTCGTAAAAACAGCCATGTCCCATCTCAATTGGTGTGCTTTAGTTGAATGATCTTTGATAATGTGAAATACATTTCAGAAGGTTTTGCGGTGGCGCTATCTATATTAGTCATCCTGCTACTTTTTTGGGGTACATATCAGTTAATTAAATCTGCATGCCTGAGAATCACAGATAGTGATACTGTGTTTAGTGGAAAGAAACTAGTTCTCATGACTTCAGTTGCATTTGCTGATTCCTGTCCTTGTTTATTCAGGAGTAAATGGATTACAGTGGAATGGACTTGCTCCCAAAGAAGTACCAAGGATTGCAGCCTGATATTCAGGTAAGCTTTATTAGTAGGGCTTGCTTATAAGAAAATTTGGTGACAGTAGCATTGGAAGTATTTATGCAACTTTGGCGAAATATGTAGGGAATGATTTGTGTGTAAGTTCTTTCAGTATATAGAGATGTGAAATTCCCTTACATTGAAGCTAGGCTTACAAATATCCCTGGTTTGAGCTTCAAACAAGCCCAAGCAGCTGGCCTCTAACTTACTATTATCCTTGTAATTAGACGTAATTTATTATTATTATTATTATTATTATTATTATTATTATTATTATTATTATATTTATTTACTGATACAGTGCAAAAGTTGGGAAGCGCAGAAAATATTGGTGAGCTTTGGTTTCTTACATTGAAAAATCGAGGCGCTATGTACTAAGGAGGTGATACTGCCTCTCTTATCAGACTGTAGCAGACTGTTCTGTCAAAAAAGATCTGCCTCTTGACAGTTGCCCATTTTAAAAAGCTCTGGATGAGGGGAAATATTAGCTGTCAGGTGAGTCCTAAGGATTCTTGGAGAGTGCTGCTAGACAGTAATTCCTGCATGTGACTGGGAGAGATGTTTCCCCAGCTGTGTGTTTAACCTTATTAAGATGGCTTTGCAGACTGGATAAGCTTTGCAAGGCAGGATAGTGGAAAATGACGTAACAGAGGGACAGAGATGTTATCCTCTGCGTTTTTTTGTTTTTTTAAAAAGTGAAGTTCTGTAGCTTTGAGTGGGGTTTTATTTCCTGTTTTGCCTTTGTTCTATCTCCATGGAATTATAGAAGTGTCTTTTCCCTGAGTTAAATAAAATGTTTGTAGAAGTGCTTCCTTCCATGGTGGAGGAAAAGGCTGAATGGACATTGTATGACACTTTAGTATGTCCAAAGATGGGAAGTCTTTCTGTAGAGCTGAAATGGCTGTGGAAAGGAGTAATTTTGGTAAATCTACCCGTGGCTGACTTATGAAAAGCAAAGCAAAAGGGCTTGAATTTGGGGTTTTGTTTTGCCAGACATACAGTTAGACCAATAGGGGTACCCTAAATGATGTAATGAAACACTTACCTCCTAAATTTATTTAAAGTAAATCAATTGTTTTAAGTATAAACTTGTTTTACAGGAATTGAGCAGGAATTGAGTTGCTGGTTAAAGTATGTAAAATAAAACAGTTATTGCTAAAGCCTGCTTCTTACTGAAATGGTAAACCTATGTTTGGCTGCCCACACAGCTCCGATGTATGTGAGGAGTGTGTCACATCTGAAAGTTCCTAAATAATGAAAGCTAAGTATTTGGGAGAAGAGTTATAACTTTACTACTCTCCCTGACATGCTAGATTTCTGTGTGAAGGAGTTTTGTACTATATGGCTTTTGTACAGAGAGGAACTTTCGGTTCCACCTGCAATTTATAGTGGCACAGTTCAGGCATGTTTTCTATCTCTCCCAGAACTAGGCCCATAAGAGACCATCTTAACAAATGCCATGGCTTTCGTTGTTTATGGTTTTTTATTGGTTTATGGGGTTATATTTCTGTAAAAGTGGAAATACTGTATTGAGCTGTGACCCGGGAAGTAAAATGCTGCCTTTGAATCCCTGTGTATGACCTGAACTGCTCTCTGTACCCAAAGGCGTAGGCTAATTGTCTCTACTTACACGGCAGGGAGGGGGGTATTAAGTGAGGCAAGTTGTGGTGTAGCTGATTAAATTTCTCCTGTACACTGTACACCACTCTTACAAAACCTATAAATTTTGTATTGACAGACTGACTGTGAATTTATCTGTAGATCTCTAGTTTCTGGGCAACAAATGAAGAGGCAGCCAAAAGTTTCCTAGTTATTTATAGATGCACCAAACTCAAAGCGAGTCACCAGCTAGGTACAAATTGGATTGAGATCCTGTACTTCTGGTTATGTAGAGTTTTTTGGCAGGATTCTTATGAACAGGAATGAAAATATCCACCTTCTGAAATTTCCCCTTCTACAACACTATTCAAGGTACCAGAATCATGTCCTTCCATTATCTGCTATTACCTTTTGCTCAGCTGAGTTTTGGGTAGGAGTCTCATGTAAAAGACTGGGTTTAAAGTTTCATAGTGTAGCCAATGACTTTGGAATGTGTTCTTAAATAAATGCTCTCTTTTCCTTACCAGATTATAAAGAGTGGCATGTACAGTGGCTAAAAGAATAAAGCTCTCTATTGCACAGGAGTAAACTTTGCATAAGGGATGCATAAGGGATGAAGGTGGCGCTGTGGTCTAAACCACACAGCCTAGGGGTTGCTGATCAAAAGATTGGCTGTTCGAATCCCCGTGACTGGATGAGCTCCCGTTGCTCGGTCCCAGCTGCTGCCAACCTAGCAGTTTGAAAGCATGTCAAAGTGCAAGTAGATAAATAGGTACCGCTCCGGCCGGGAAGGTAAACGGGGTTTCTGTGCGCTGCTCTGGTTCGCCAGAAGCGGCTTATTCATGCTGGCCACATGACCCGGAAGCTGTCTGTGGACAAACACCGGTTCCACCGGCCAATAAAGCGAGATGAGCGCCGCAACCCCAGAGTCATCCGCGACTGGACTTAACAGTCAGGCATCCCTTTATCTTTACCTTTAAACTTTGCATGTTTAGATCAGACTGGCTAGACTCAGCAATGAGATTATCACCAAAGGAGGAAGAAGGGAGGATGACAGCACAAGTGGTAATAAGATTATGTAATTACACAGTCCACTAATAACTGCCGAAAGAGTGGCCTGGGTTTTTAAAGGTTTTTTTTCCAGTTTGCAGCATCTATTCTTTGTAACCTTTCACAATATTTTCAGTAGAAAAAGAATCTCTTGCATTCAGGCTGCAATCTTATACTCTTACATGTGAGTAAGACTCATTGCAGTCAATGGGACTACTTCTGAGAATCTACTGAACAGGAAGCAATAAAACAGGGGTTGCCAATCTTTTTCGGATCAATGGACACCTTGAATTTTCAGAGTGCTGTAGGTACCAGCAACAACATGGTTGTTAAGGGGGCAGGACATAGCACAAAATCAGACAGTACAGTTATGGTGAAGATAAGTTCCACTGAATTCAAGAGAACCAACTCCTAGGTTAGTACATATAGGACTGCAGCCTAAGGATCACATAGAGGCCAAGGCAGATGGATCAAACCTAGAGCACACAATTCACTCAGAAGTGTCCCTGCACAAGGCCCACTGAAATGAATAAGAGCTGTGCTAAGCCATATTTCCTACTCATTCTGCTTAGGCTTCTAAAAATAATTTCCTGGTGGATTGTGCCACTGGATTTTCCATGTAGGGAGCCAAAAATATCTTGCACAACCCTAATTTGGTAGCAGATTTTGGCTGCAATTTAGATCCAAAGTGTCTTACTGTGATTGAGTCAAATATTGTAGAAAACCTCAGATGAGCTGCAGGGGAGTTTGTTTTTTTAAAAAACCCAAAATATAGAGAGCCTTGTGATCGTATATCCCTACCCCACACATGCACTCCACTTTATAAAATCAGGAGTGGTTTTAGCCTTCAATCAGTTCTGTAGTTGTTAATGCTCAGAGTGTGAGTTGGTACATTTTTTTTCACTTCACAATTGATTTTAAAGCAGGTTGCCTCTTCAGAAGAAAAATATGGCATGTAACTTAAATTAGAATCTAATATCCATGTGGTCTGTGTGGAAGTCAATTAGTCTGCACTAATTGCTATACAGGGATGAACTACAGGCGTTGTCAACTGGTATCTGTCAGATTTGATTTTCGTAGGCTCTTAAAAGAAACCCCAGCATCCAACTTCTATGTTCATATATGAGAGCAATTAAAATGTACACACAGTGAAATACGAACTCTGTTTCAGACCCAGAACGCTTGAAAAGGTCAAACCCATCAAATACAAACACAAGTTCTCAGATAACTAGATTGAAGTTTTATTACCTTTCTTGTGTTCTATTGAAACATGTTTTAAATGGGCTGTACATATTTTATTGCAAAGAAAAATGATGTGTTTCGTTCTTTGACTAATCAACTGCTGTTGAGCTGTCAAGTCTGAATATTCATATATGCTGATAGTTTTATAAAGTACAATAGTAAAGTTATTAGTAATATTTTTATCACCTTTAGAGACTTGCTATTGCGCCTTCTGCCATTCATTTAGCTGACACAAGCTAGGGACTGAAAGTCTCACCCATCTTCGCCACCACCCTTGTCTGGGATCAGCTGAAAGTATGGAGTTCAAGGATGAGAGGAAACTGATTAGTACATAACTCCTCTCTTATCTCAGCACAACATGTGGAGCAGTGTGTTGTCCACTTGGTAAATGCTCCAACACTGATCCCTTTATTGTGGCAAATTCCAAACTACTTTGCAAACAAGGATGCAGCCTCAAAGTCAACCAAGACAAGTTATTCAGCTCTCCCTATTTATTTTTAAAAAGCGAAATACAGTTATGGGGGAGTAGTAGATTTGGTTGGAGCAGCTGTGTGTAAGAGGGCCTAATCCTTTCCTCCAGGACCATTTTTCTGATCACACTCCCCAGCCACTTTCCTGTCCATGGTGTGGGAGTTATGGGGAAGCAAGGGCTAAGGCTGAGGAAGTGATTTGCCCAAGGCCAGCCAATGAAATCCGCACTGTGCTCGCCGGAGTTCTCAGTGGCGCTCTGCATGTACTAATACAGCTTTCTATTATTTGCTCTTTTGAGATGGCAGGAGACAGTTATTTACAGTGGAAGAAAGGTTGACATTTGCTATGGATCAGTTAAGTGGCCATAAAGCCATGCAGGCCAATATGTGAAACAAAAATGTGTGACTACCGTGTATTATTTTGATTTATGCTTTGTTATTTACTGTCACGGTATTCCATCTAGGGATGAAGCTGGCGGATTTAAGCTTTATTTAGCAAATCCCTTGCCATCAGAACCTAAAGCTCCTTGCGCTCGGCAAGCACTGTCCAGAAGGCACCTTGTCTAGCAAGGCATATGGGGCATGCTACTTGGAGCTAATAGCTAGGAACCAAGGAATACAGCTGCTCCAGCAGGACCTTGTCTCGTGTAATAAAGCATGACTTCACTTTTGGCTATGACTAAGTCATCTTATTTTTAATGTTTCTGCATGGAAACTGAGGCTGTTCTTAATTTCTGAATGTAGGTTGCAAAAACAAAAACCTTCCTTAAAGGTTCAGATTAAAATCCAAGGGATTTTACTAAGCTGCCTCTTCACATGTCAGGACTGTTTAAATTGCTGTGAAAATCCTGATTTGTTCATGACAGTTGATAGCTGTAAGAATTGCCGTTGCTCAATGGTTGAGCACATCCAAGATTTTTGTCCTGCTTTTCTCTAGATAGAGTAGTAATCAGTGTGTTTCACCAAAGTCCAAAAAGGGAACAACAGATAAAAATGGGAGTTGAAATATTCTAAAGTAAATGAAGCAGTATGTAAAAGCAGCAGTTCTCAGTAAAAGCCATTTATGGAGCACAATACCGTGGAAATCCATGCAAGAATAGTTTTCACTGCCCGTTTGAAAGTGAGCAGTGTTAGTGGGGTCACCAGTTACATATTGCCAAAAAAAATAGAGGAGATGCATTACTGAAAGGTAACACAGATCTGCATAAAAATTTCATGTGCTAATATATATTTACGTATAATATGCTATAGATACACATTTAGAAATGATTACTATAATTTAAATAGAAATACAATAAACAGAAATACAATTCTTTTTTTTTGTTTATTTATGTTGTGAGTAGATTCATATCATGCCCATCATTGCAGTGTATCTCAACATGGGGTACAACACATGACTGTGACCAGGTGAACTGTTTGCCTGCTATCTATGTGCTGTTTCAACTCACATAATAAGTGCCAAATACTTTTCAGCCATCCCACCATGGCACCAGAAATGCACACACACTTACTAATTTTTATGAAACAGTTTAATCAATGGAACAGTGCCTATATGTTTTTCAGACATTATTGGAAGATAAAGAGAGCATGCTATGGGGCAGGGAAACCTTTCTTTAAAAGTCGCTGTCTGAAGACAGTAATGGTGCAAAACTGAAATGGGCTACTATGAGACCTTGGATCTTCTCTGACTAATGGTCAAACTAGACAAGACACTATTCACACAGGAAACAATTGTGTGAATGGTGTCTAGAGATAGGTATGAGGTAGAATGCAGATAAGGATTTTGGGACTAGATGGGTCTAAGGGTGTGGTCAGCTTTGCTCCTGGTCTATTCCTCATCCAGATCTACACCTCCCACACCAACTCTTTACCTTTTAAGAGCTATTCATGCAATGTCTGAGCAATGTCTTGCCACATTTGTCCTTAGAGAATCTTGGAGAAACTCTCTGGCTACCTGGAGCTTCTATTAGGCATTTTTTAAAAAAATGTTTCTGATTTATTTCTATGACATGTTACCAGCAAGTCATTGAATGGCCTTAAGCAAGTCCCAGTCAATTCCAAGTCTTTATGTCCAGTCCAGTAGTAACAATATTGTATCTGTAGGACTGTCTGTCTCCCTGTGTGTCTCCAAAGCAAGAATAAATTAGCTGGTACCAAGACCCTAGCCTACTGTGAGTTTAGGCAAGGGTGTTCTTTTGGCTTTAAATCTCTGGGAAGTGTAATCTAACTCTGGTCTCCAATTTTCAAAATTAAAGCATAAGAGAGTTTCTAGCCCACCCTTTATAATATGATTCCAGGGTGGGTTCAAGTAGAATAAAGCAATGCAGCCCAATGTTATAGAAGCAGGCACAAATACAGAATATTTTTGAGAAACGGTCAGGGAGTCATGATCTCAGCTCCTCATTTGCCGTGGGAATGGTGGAATTTCCAACCCCCTCCCCTGAAAAACCCTGGACAAACAGACAAATTTCACCTGGTGCCAAAAGAAGAACAGTACTGGCACTAGCTGTGCCCCTAGGACAGCCTACACCAGGCTGGTATCGTACCCTCCAGAAGTTGTGGGTAACAACTACCACCAGCCCCAGCCAACTTGGTGAAGGTTCCCTTAGAGGGAGGGCATTCTGCAGGCTGTTCATTTGACAAATGAGCAAGTGATCCAGATAAAGCAGGAGCCAAAGGCTGCAAAAGTTGGCAGGAGTGGCCTCCTTCATTTGTAAGAAGGGATACCCTGCAGCTCTGCTGGAGAGAGGTGGCTATCAATTCTGCTTAGAAGTCAATCCATTATGATGCTTTCTTTTCCCTTCGTTGGAGACAGGAAGCCCAAAAGTGGGATACCGCTGATGAGAACTTTGTTTTAAAATTCTAATACCGTTCTGTGAGGTGGCTTATTTTGCTTAAAATGGCAGATAATTATCTCAGGAATTGCTGAGGCTGTTAAGGTAAGCTGAGGACCCACTGAGATTCTTGACTGTTTCTTTCATTTTGAGAATCTGCTGTTGATGGCCCCTTCCAAACTCTGGGTAGTGCGTCTTAAATAAACTACTGCTCTCTCTTTTTAAAGCTAAAGTTGGTATAATAAAACACCACAGTGTTCATGGGCATTGCTATAACTTTCAGAAATGATAGCTTCTAACTAATGTTCTTTGTTCTTGCTATGCTAAAGAGAATTTATTGCACTATTACCCAGCAAGGGAGACAAGTTGGTGGGTTTTATATATTGCAAGGAATATAAATTTTTCTAGATGACACAGTGGAATTTTATTTATTTACAGATTATTAGGTTATACTTGATCCATTGAAAACAATATAGTAACATAATCCTATTGATTTCAGTATGTCTACTCTGACTATGACTTAATTGGTTTTCACCTACTGTGTGTATTTCAGAAGTGCATTATATTGTTTGAAAATATTAATGTTGATGTGTAACCTACCCACCCCAATACTTGTTGCTTTTTCCTTATCTCCCTCTGTATCTGCGTAGAATATTCTTCCATTGCTTACTAATTTTCAGGAACCTTCCAATATCTTTCCTATTATTTAATAGAAAAGGCCTCAGCCCTTCATGCAGAATTTTGTGAGGCTTACCTGTAGTTGCCATTATATGACAAATTTAACGGCTTTTATAAGTGGAAATGGATTTTGGACATATATGAAAGCATCCAGGATTTTGAAGAATTCTTGTTCAGCCCATTTTTGTCTCTCAGAATATAGTTAGGTGTGTAAGGAAAGAAGAAATACAATTAATCAGCACATTGCACTAGAATTTTCTTTGTATTGTTTAATACCAACTCCCTTCTCTTGCGGGGGCCCAATTAGTGCCAGTACCTTCCCTTAAGGGTTTAGGTGTAATCCTTGATGCCTCCCTTTCCATGGAGGCGCAGGTTACAGCAACAGCCAAGGTGACATTTTCCCACCTTCGCCGCATTAAGCAGTTGGTCCCTTATCATTCCCACCCCGATCTGGCCACAGTGATCCATGCAATGGTCACCTCCAGGCTTGACTACTGTAATTCGCTCTATGCGGGGCTGCCCTTGAAGGTGTCCCAGAAACTCCAGCTGGTGCAGAATGCTGCAGCGAGGCTCCTCACAGGGTCCCTGCCATGGGAGCATATTCACCCAGTGCTTTACCAGTTGCACTGGCTCCCGGTGGAGTATCGGGTCAAGGTGCTGGTTTTGACCTTTAAAGCCCTTTGTGGCTTAGGGCCCTCGTATTTATGGGACCGCCTCTCCTGGTATGCTCTGCAGAGGACCTTAAGGTCCATGAATAATCACAGTTTAGAGGTCCCGGGCCCTAAGGAAGTCAGATTATCCTCCACCAGGGCCAGGGCCTCCGCAGTGATGTCTCCAACCTGGTGGAATGCTCTGTCCCATGAGACCAGGGCCCTGCAGGATTTAACTTCCTTCCGCAGGGCCTGTAAGACAGAGCTATTCCGCCTGCCTTTCAATTTGAACTTAGCCTGATCTTTTATTCCTCTTCCTTCCCTCCCCTTTTTATGAAGATTACCCGTCTGGGATCCCACAGCTAATTCTCCCCTGGTCTCCTCACTGGCCCAAATAGGATTAATTTAGCCAGCTAGCCCTGGTGATCATCTAATGTTTATTGGATAGATTTCCCCCTAAATTGATTTTTGAATTCTGAATTTATTGTTATTCACGTTTTATACTGTATTTTATGCTGCATCAATTAAGTGTTTTAAATTTGTTGTTAGCCACCCTGAGCCTGGTTTTCTGAACCGGGAAGGGTGGGGTATGTATAAAATTTTATTATTATTATTATTATTATTATTATTATTATTATTGGGCAATGGAATGTAGATTGCAGGACATTATAGTGTGGTAGTATTGTGCCTGGGTTGCTCATTCCTTCATATTTAATTGTTTTATAAATATTGTTCCTCAAATATCCCTACATAATTTAGTAGATATATTATGTTCTAAGAAAGTTAGAACAAAGTTTCATTACACCTGCTGAAGAAATAATGTAAATTTGTAAAGCAACTATTATAAAGTCAACTTAAATTAAAACATAAGGAGACAAATGGTTGTGACTCCTCTAAAATTTTCTCCATCCACCCACAACTGCTATTACTTAAAAAAATAAATAAATTAAAAATCTCCTGACATTGGGCTGTATCCAGTTTTTTCAGAGTAGATCCATTAAATTTAGTTGTCCTGAATAACGTTGCAATCAACAAAATAGTGAGTAGCAACACATTCATGGTAACATCTAGCTTGACCATAAATTACAATTACTCAATTTACCCATTGCTGTCTTTTTTTATTTGTATATTTTATTTGCCTTTTATGTTTTATGTTGCTATGGCCATTGGCTAATGCGAATAAAGTTTACCGTATCTTATCTTACAATTACTCAAGTGTGCCCCCCATAGGGTGCAGTATAAGCAAAGCACATTGTTCACATGGAAAATTTCCAGTGTTTTCCTTTTATAAGTCAAGGAGCAGCAGTGAAGTTTGGCAGTGCATAGGACAGTACCATTCACAGTTTCTCAGAGCTACTTTGCTTTTGCTGTCTGTCTAGACTTCATCATGTGTGTCTCTTACCCCACACTAAAGTGCTTTCTTGTTCAATAATTCATTTGAATGAAGAGCCTTAAGTTAACCTCCCCACCCCCCACCTGATTTCTATAACAGGCTATCTTGGGAGCCTTTAGTAAATCAAAGGGCTGAAGTAAAATGGGTGTGTAATTACAGTGGTACCTCAAGTTACAAACTCCTCAGGTTACAAACACTTCAGGTTACAAACTCCGCTAACCTGGAAGAGATACCTCGAGTTGAGAACTTTGCCCCAGGATGAGAAGGGAAATTGTTCCAGCGGCGCAGTGGCAGCAAGAGGCCCCATTAGCGAAAGCACGCCTCTAGTTAAGAACAGTTTTAGGTTAAGAACGGACCTCCGGAACGAATTAAGTTCGTAACTAGAGGTACCACTGTATAATTATGCACTAAAAATGTTAACACATATGATGCCATGCTACAGCTGGTATACATGTGGTCTTTATTCTGTGACCGATTCTGAAACAGTGTCCGTCAAGATGACTGGTTGTGTGTGTATGCAATAGTTCTCTGCACTTGTATGCACACCTTGCATAGGAGCCAACTCCTAGGGGCTGTGGGGGCTTCAGCCCCCACAATAAAATATTTGAGGTGGTCAGGCCCCCACAAAGTTCATGGACATTCCCATTCAAATGGTGTGTGCACTGTGTCATGTGACTGATGATGTGGGATGGGGCTTACCTAGGCCCCCCACAATATTTTATTCAGATTGGCACCACTGACATCTTGTATTCCTTCCAGGCCTGTACAGAGGAGGATGGGAACTGGGTACACTTGCTCCAAATTTGGAGAGCTAAGGTGGTCAGGGCCCCCGCCAGGGATCGGCTGCTTTTTTGTTGAAGTTTATTTCTTTATTCTAACAAGACTCCTGCCCTGGGCTTCAGACAAGCTCTGCACCAGCATGATTCCTTCTCAACTCAACTGAGAAGCATTGAAGAGATGGCCATATGTAGTTATTGAGGCCCAGTACTGCCCAGTGTAAACAGTTTGCATTGGAATGGCCCAGTCTTCCAGCTGTTTTGTGGGGTATGAGAAACTGGCTGTGCAGGGGTGGGCTGTCACCACAACATTATCTGCTTTTTAGTCCCGGTCACGTCTCAACTTGGAAAGAAATAGTATCTCTTTATGCACTTTGAAGTTAAGAGTTTTTGTCTTGTTTTCAAGAGAAAGACGTTATGTCTTTTTAAAGTGTCTTTGATCTTCTGTAACAAACCACAATATTAAGAAACATCCACATTCATGCTAATGGTTGGTTCACACAACCTCTAAACTGGAATTTGTATATATAGGGTGATATTAAATTCTAGTTCTACTCAGAATAGACCCATTGATGATTTTCGGAGGGTGGAAACATGAGAACAGGCCTCTTCTGCGGTTACTCCCTGCTCTTCCCCAGGGAGACTTGCCTGGCACCTTCGTTGCATATCTTTAGGCACCAGGCAAAAGCATTTCTCTTCTCCCAGGCCTTGATTTAATTATTTAAACCCAATCTATGGCCTTTTAAACTATTGGGAGGGGTATTGTTTTTGTTATTATGGTATTTTTCTGTTTTTATATTATAAACCACCCTGTGATCTTCGCATGATGGGCAGTATATAAATTAAATAAATCAATAAATGATAAAATTACTTAGTTTCATTAATTTCAGTGGGTCTATTCTGATTGGGTTATAGTTGAATACAACTACAGGAGGTACTCTGTACATGTACGATGTAAAATTGGATCCATGGTGCACATGAGCATCAGACACCATCACTCTTTCTAATGGGAAAGCTCTAACTGCAGGCGAAAGCATATATGTACAATGGGCTTGTGTAGCACATTGCATTGTATGTTCATAGGCATACATTCAGGCTCATGGTGCTGTTGCACATATGAAATTTCCAAATCACCGATTATCTGAGAATTAATTTCTAGTTAGGATTAAAACAGCAACTATGAAGGAGATTGTCATCTGGGCAGCCATACACACTGCCCAGGCTTGTGTCCCGGGCAGGTCACTTCGCTGCTGCTAACACAGTGGCTTGACTCCACCCGCAGAGGTGCACTCCATTGTCTCTTGAGACAGACGGATGCCAACAAGTCTCAAAGCAGCGGAATGTTTGTACTGATTGGAAGAGAGCAAAGAAACAATAAGAGCAGTTGGCAGTCCTGCGGGCTCCATTATTATGACTCAACCTTCATACCAAGATCATGTGAATTTCCAGTTGGTCAGTCAAGACTGTGCAAACTCCTTCCTCTCTAATCCCCCAAAGCCATTATTTCACTGACCAGGACTGTGCACTAGTGCTGCTGCATCTAAGTTGTATTTCTGCAAAGAAGACAAATTTTGAGCTGAGGTGTCTAAAAGACTGGGAGTGGTGGGTCCATTGGGCAAAATTCCATTATAGTCTCCATGTCATATGGCTTCAAGGGCATATTCCTACATCAAGGTTCAAACCAAGGCTAGTGTTCTAGAAAGTTTGCCAAGAACATTGAATTATTAGATTTAGAGGACTTTGTCCTTACTTGAACATCTTAATGCAAAAATCATACTAAGAAATCAAATCATGCCCCTTGTAAGTCTGCTGTTAACCATGTGTACCTTTTTGAACTCTTATAGCTACCTCTTATACCATAAATGAGGCGGAGAAGACCTTTGGCCCTCCAGATGTTGATGGACTGCAATTCCTATCAGCCCGAGCCAACATCACCAATTGTCAGACATGATGGGAGTTGTAGTTCAGCAGCATCTATAGAGCCAAAGGTTCCTCACAGATGGATAAATCTGTTACTTAAGAATTCTCCAGCCTGTATAGCACAGGTCACTGGAAAATCCTGCAGCAGGGATTTGAGAGAGCAGATCCTTTGAGAAAACACAGCATGTTTAAATGGAAAAAACGTTAACTTCACCAAGTTCCCTTAATCCTGGTACTATGTGAAAGAGTAAATAATTATTTTTCCAGAACTTTAAAGAATACCTTAAGACTGTTGCAGAGATAGATAACTCTTATCTAAGTCTCCTTTAGCAGTCACTGAGACAAATTTTATTTGCTTCCACTGTGAGCATTGGCTGTGGCAAAAATACCCACTTCACATATTTACTTCAGTAGTAAATATGTTTAGCAATACAAATGGCTACAGAAGAACTACTAGGATATGATTAAATACGCCTGCTATGGAAGGAGAAGACAGACGAATTACAGGGGGTAGTCAGCAACACTCTAGGTTTTCTTACCCCATCATTTAGCCTTGTATATACAGTTTGTTACTGCATTACAAGGTAACAAGTGAGAGATGCCAGTGTTAACTCTGCTGGTTCGTGTCTGTTTTACCGTTGTGTTTCCTGAAAAGCTGCAGCCTGGTCCCACAGCTTTTTATTTCTTCTCTCCTGACGTTCTTGCGCATTTCCGAGCCTGCTGGTTTTGAAAGTCCCTCGTGTCTGTATCCCTTTTGTTTCCTCTGGTTTTCTAATGGCAGTTCCCTGCCCCTTGATGCGGATGCTCTCCAAGCGAAATTAATTCCAGTGCACTCTTGGAAGGTGGTCTGGGTGAAATTCCTTCTGCATCCTCCTCCTGAGGATAATTGTTTATGATGTGACGTCAGGCCAATTGATTTTTCTCTTGAATGGTTGGTGGGGGGCAGGGAAGGAGGGACTGGCAGGGAGGAGAGGGGAATGGGGGGGGGGAGGAATCAGCCGACACAAATGTGAAGCCAGGCTTAGTTTCTCTGTGTTATGAGATCTATAGAAGCTGACATCCTGGATACATGGGCATTATCAGAAGGCAGCTGCGCAGTTCCATTTATACAGTACCATGCCAGCAGAATTTATTTTTAATTTGTTTTTAAAAATAAAAATAAAAAAGAATATAATTAAAGCAATTTTGCCCCAACCCTGTTTACATGCAGATTTCACAGCAAACCTCTCTGCTAATCTGACAGTGCTTGATAATTAATCTTGTTCACCCAGATGCTGCCACAAGATTATAGAGGGGGGAAGTACATCACAAGGCACAGAAGCTGAGGGCGTGTGTGTGTGTGTGTGTGTGTGTGTGTGTGTGTGTTGTGAAACCGAGGGGGAGAAAGGGGGGAAAATAGGTTCCTGTGTTCTCCAGGGGTATTGTGTCAGGAGATGCAAGCAAGCTACCATGTGATGAGATAGAAAGCTAGAGGGATTGGCTGAGATACTAGCAGGCGTGTGAGCTAAGCCAGCTCCCTCCACCCCTCCCTTTCTCTCTCTCTCTCTCTCTCTCTCTCTCTCTCTCTCTCTCAGCATCCTTCTGTGAGCCTGTAGGTGATACAGCTACAGCAGCATCCATGGCCTATCTTTTGCCTTAGCACACTCTCATTCTGTTTTTTCCTCCGCATTTTATTTTCTTCTGGCTGCTGCACCAATCATGTATCTAAGACACTGGTTTTAAGGGCTTACATTAAGCATCTGATAACTGGAATCGTAATTTCCTGTATTTTTTCAGGCTCTGTGGAAACTGAGGAATGCAATTCTGCCACCATGATGGAAGGTAGGTTCTACTCTGATTATGCCTTAACATTTTTAGCGCTGTGTGTCACAGCAGTGCTTGGAGGGCAAAACTGTTGATGCTTTAGATGGGTATCATCTATAGAACATTCTGGGTGCAGGATTAAAAATATTAAAAGCCGAACTTCCGTGGTAGAAATAACTGACTTGCCAGATACCATCTCTAGTGATCAAATTCTCGGTTCTGTTGATGCAGTTGTGGTTGTGGACATTTTTTTATTCATGCAGATCTTCTCAGGGTGGAAGAAAATCCAGCAGTTAGTGACACATTGAAATATTCTGTGCAAATAAAGAGAAGGGGAGAAACATTTGCATAGCAAATATGGAAGATGGGAGTATTTTATTTTATTGCATTAAGAATGGTGCGTTGAATACTCTGTAGAAAAATCACTGACACTTTTTTGTGCATGTTTGGGGGGGGGTGGGGGGAGAAAAGGGTTGCATAAAACATTTTCAGGTTAGATTCACTTAATCTTTTATTGGAGAAGGAATCTATTTTGTTCTGTAGTTATTACTTCTTTAGACATACACCTGAAATAATTAGAAGGATGTAGATATATTCAAACATAAGAAAAGAAGGATACTTTTGGGTTTTCCAATCAGTGTACTATTTGTGTTTGGAGGCCATAACATAGCAATCCTCCAGCCCTTTAATTTGCAGCAGTTGTGGCCATAGAATGTTAGCCTCTTTTAGCTTAGAGCTTTGCTATAGGGAAATGTATGTGACTTTATGTAAAACAACATGGCCCACTAAGTACCATAGGGCTCTTGCTGGTATAGTGAAACATGTACATATAAGCATGTATGGTTGAAATATGGATCATAATTCAGTTTGACAGGTCTCTTGCAAGAGGGCTTTATCTTTCTGAGGTGGAAATATTGCAAACCTCTAGAATACTATTTTTTGCTTCACCAATTCTGAGCTCTTGAGGGAAAGGAATCCACCCTGGGATGTTGAACTAAGATAAAATTCTTAATTGTTCTACGGTTTCTGAGATGATGACAAAATTAGTAATGAGGCTAAAGGCATTCATAGCTGGTATACTGAGACTGCATTTTTGTGGCTTTCATACCACAACATGCTGCAGAGATACTAGCTTTTGTAAAAATGCTCCATACAGTTTTGCGTCCAATACAAATATAATAGTCCGAAGAAGTAGGCAGCTCAAAGGGGAAAACTGCATTTATCCTGCATATTCAGTAAAGATTGATGATTTCACAGCTAAACGTTTATTTGCCTGCCATTTCCCCTACCATCACTGTAAGGTGTCTAACTATGGATGTCATCCCATATCACAGCCTTTTCTTGACTATGACAAATTTCATAAAGCCTTTTCTGTAGCAAGAAATGCAGTCTATATAGTTGAAGAACCAGTATAAATTTAAATTGCAGTTTGTGGCCTATGTGTTTCTTTAAAAATAATAATTACTGTACCTAAATTGCAATATGAATGAATACAGTCAAATAGAAACCAAACTCAGTTTTTAGTCTGTTGAGATTTTTAACAATTTAAGCATGCTGTTTGAAGATCATATCACAGTAAGACACAGCTTTGATTCCCTGCCTCCCTCTTTCCTGCTATATATTGCACTGTCACGTGTTGAGTTCAGTGCATATTATTAAGCTTTATGAAAGTTCTGTTTAATTTAAATATGAATTAAACAAACACACGTACAGTGAGTTTATTGCCTGTAATATCATAAATTTGTAGGTACCCATGAGACACATTGCAGGCATTTCTTGGAGATGACAAAATAATACCATTTTAGGTTTTTTGCAATGAGAGGAAGCTACACATAGAGAGAGATAGCATACTTGTTGGAGTGGCCTAAGTCAACTAGTTACTAGCCTTTTTAATTAGCATAATGCTTTCAGGAGCCATAAACAACTGAGAACTGAAAGGTAAAATCATTCTTATTAGCATAATTATGAAATTCCTGAATTTTCAAATGCTGTTAAGCTGGTATTTGGACTGGAGAATAGTGAACTCCAGTCGAAGCAAATCAAAACAATTTAAATCTTTCCCAAAGTTTCTTTTTCAGATAAGCATCCAAATTGTGTGAACAGACATGAGGGTCTCTTTTTAATGTTCGTTATATTTGAAAGAATGAAAAAAATACCATTTGTTATTTGATCTGTTCCACAAATTGTGTTTAAAATGTGCAAGACAATGTGTGCTGTTTCAAAGTCTCTCTCTCTCTCTCTCTCTCTCTCTCTCTCTCTCTCTCTCTCTCTCACACACACACACACACACACACACACACACATATATATATATATATATATATATATATATATATATATGAACATACACATGGAACCAATGGTATTGAGACCAAGAAATTAACCTGCTCATTCTTTAACCTCTTTCACAGAGGAATATATTGGATCATAACGGGGGGCCGGGGTCAAAGAAGAGAAAGATGCTGATGGAACCAACTTAATTATGACTTACAGCACAATCCTGTGCATATTGACTTAAAAAGTTGGTTCCCTTTAGTTCAATATGCACAGGATTGCTGTGGAACTCCCTTCCCTGGGAGTGTATATACATCCGTGTTTGGTCTCCAGCCTCCTAGAAAGCTTCAAGCCTTCTCTACTCCCATACTTCTCTCTTCTGCTTAGGTATATTTCCCTGAAGGCCTGTTTACCATAGGATTTTGATGATTTTTTTAAAAAATCTAATGTTTTGTGGTGGTTATGTTCTGGGGCTTGTATCCTAACTAGGTTTCTCTGAATGGAAGGGCTCCTTCCATGTTGGATTAGGATCTGGGAGACCAGGTAAAATTGGAAGGAAGAAAGGTAAAATGGAAGGGAAGGCCGGGTCTGTGGAGCATGGCCAACAGTTGCTGAGCTGAGATGTAATATATTGGTTGAAATAAATAACTAATTGAAATAAATAACTAATTGGCTGCAAGGCATGAGGCCTCCTCTTTCCACCCATGTGCCAAAATTTAAAGACAAAATAATTGTCTTACTGTGTTTTATATGCATATTGTATTTCAAACAACTTTGACCAGATCTGAAAATTATCACATTAAAAACAGATTGTTGATCCATCTTGTGCCCAAACATGAGCTGGATTTCTATTCTGCTGTTCTAACGTCAGCAGATCTGTTTTATAATCACATCAGCAAACAGTAATTCTTATTCCCAAGAGCAGTAGTATATGGTACCTCTTTTGAGCTGGCTTGGGTAAACCTGTACTGTTGGAAAATCATTTGGGCTAATGCACATTCCCAATACTGGATTTGTTTGGGCTTTGGGGAATATGCAGTATGAATGAAGAAAGAGGAAAGAGGAAATGTATGACTATGCTAAAGGCCTAAGAAAGCTCAGCAAATGTTGGAAATTCCATTATCATAAAAACTGATATTTGCAGACATTTTAAAACTGATTCAAGCTGAAGCTGCATGCAGATACCATATAGACAGATGCTGTTTGCTTTATTGTGTATAGATTGTGCAGTCTGGGCCTACATGCATTGATCACTAAGCAGATGCATTCCCATGTAAACAGTGTCCAGTGTGTGGACTGCAGGTGCATGTGTGGGGTGTTGGAATAGCCAGCCCAATCCTAAATGTCTGCCGTGTATTTAATATTCTTTATTTAAATATTTCCACTGCCCTTCAGCAGAACTTATAGGGCAAACTGATACAATTCAAATAAAGCATAAACAACAAACTTTTTTTAAAACCCCCATTAATATTGTTAAAAGACTGGGGAAATGAAAACATTGTTGCCTGGCACCTGGCAACAAGAGAGGCATGGTCTAAAGCATTTGTGAATGAACAGCTTCCGTGGTCAAATAACTGGAAACTTTAATTTTATGGAAGCTGAATATAAATGGACACCCACACTCATTAAGTATCCCCTCCCAGATAATTAGAGGTTCAAACAGAATTTTTGTCTCAGTCTGTACTTGTTTTGTAGAATAAATCTACTTTCGAGTTAACTCCTTTTTACTTATTTTGACAATTAAAATTTTTCAAGATGGCAAAAATCTTATGTTTCCGTCAAGCCTAAAATGACTACTGTATCTTAAGGTAAAGGTAAAGGTACCCCTGCCCGTACGGGCCAGTCTTGACAGACTCTAGGGTTGTGCGCTCATCTCACTCTAGAGGCCAGGAGCCAGCGCTGTCCGCAGACACTTCCGGGTCACGTGGTCAGCGTGACAAAGCTGCTCCGGCAACCAGCACCAGAGCAGCACACGGAAACGCCGTTTACCTTCCCGCTATAAAGCGGTACCTATTTATCTACTTGCACTTAAGGGTGCTTTCGAACTGCTAGGTGGGCAGGAGCTGGGACTGAACGACGGGAGCTCACCCCGCCGCGGGGATTTGAACCGCCGACCATGCGATCGGCAAGTCCTAGGCGCTGAGGTTTTACCCACAGCGCCACCTGCGTCTACTGTATCTTAGGCAACTGTAATGCATCAGTAACAATTGTTTGTCGTTCAGGCAAGATAGCATTGTGCAAATGTAAAGCTTGGAGCACTGCAGCTTGACAGCATACATTCCAAATAGGAAGCATACTTTCTTGTGCTATATTCTATGCTACATACAAATGGCGGAACTATTGTACCACCTTTTCTAATTTCTCTGCTTTTAATTGAGTGCTAAATCTTGGTAAAAAATGAAATATTGGCAGATATCCCCCTTTTTAGTGGTTTTCTTGGATTCTTGACGATGAAAGTTGATAGATGTTGTTTGCACTTAACACTTACAGCACTTTTAAACATGTTCATTACATTACAGTCATTCTCCAATTTCTCTTCACAACAATCCTGTGGGCTAGGCCACATGTATTCCCTGCGGCTGATCAGGAACTAAAACTGTATAACTGCAATTTGCATAAGGCCAGGCACTAAGTCCATGGCTGAGTGGGATTCAAGGTCTCCCATGGCACCCAAACATAGAACATAAGAAGAGCCCTGCTAAATGAGACCAAAGGCCCATCTAGTTCTGCCTCCTCTTCTCACTGGACAACCACATGCCTTTGGGAAGATGGCCAGGAGGGCTTGAATGCAACAACAAACTTCCCCCTTGTGCTTTCCAGCTACTGGTATTCAATAGCATACAGCCTCCAAAACATGAGATATCATACAGTCATCATGCATGATCTTCTTGCAGTCCATGGGACTCTCAAGAGTCTCCTCCAGCACCATAATTCAAAAGCATCAATTCTTTGGCGATCAGCCTTCTTTATGGTCCAGCTCTCACTTCCATACATCACTACTGGGAAAACCATAGCTTTAACTATATTAATAGCAGTAATTTTTCCTATAATTTGTCTTACCAGAAAACAGGCAAAGGGGTATTCATTGCAAAGCATCTTTATACAACATATTATAGAGCCAGTCAACACTATTTCCCCTTCCTCACCTTTCAGCGCAGGATGTTGAGATATGCAAGAACTAGAAATACTGTTCTAGGGCCACCTGCAGCATCGTTGACTCTTGTGCACTCAACAATCGGTGCCTTGCATAGTGTTCCTCTTTTGTTTTGACCTATCCAGGTGAGTCAATCTCTCATAGATGCTTCCAAAATCTACACAAGCAAACACAGCATAATGAGTGACCAATCAGCACCTAGCTGCCCTAACTTTGTGTTTTGAATATGCAGGACTTAAAAAAACAATCCCACAGGAAGTGAAAAGGTGAGGAACAACCTTCCATTTCATTTCAATAGTCAAAGACTTTTGGACTTACCGTAGTTTGAATTATATTGCTTTTCAATAGCATTTAGCAAGACTATCCACCTCTGTGATGGCTTATTCTAAGCTGTATTTATTGTTTGCTCAGAGCTAGTCTTTTAGTCTGGGGGGAAAACCTATGTGTCTTGTCCAGCTGTATATGGCACATAGCCAAACTTATGTTCAGTCATATACATGTAGAGGGGGAAATAGACTTCCAGACGTCAATCAGTTTGAGCTAATGTGCTTCTTGTATAATTTTTAGAAGTGATTTAATTTTTATGAATCCCTGTTTACTATTGTGTACTCGGAACTAAAATTTTGATATTATCACCCACCCACCCTCCAAGCATGTGTGCGCTAAATTATTTTCTATTTAATATACCTTGCCTCATAACCTCTTGTTTCTTATTTGGGTGTTCAGTACTAACACGCTGCATTCTGGTGCTCCCCTGTTTAGAACTTCCCCACAAAGTGTGAATCCCTGGAATGGCAGGGCAATGGGAGTGGGTTTCCACTCTCCCCATACTGTGTTAGTTGTGTATGGGGCTAATACCTGTATACAGCTATAGTGTTTGTTGTATTCCTTCTGGAAATAATGAGAGCAGTCCAACTAAAGTTGAGCACCTATAAAGGTAAAGGTCAAGGTACCCCTGCCCGTACGGGCTAGTCTTGACAGACTCTGGGGTTGTGCGCCCATCTCACTTAAAAGGCCAGGGGCCAGCGCTGTCCGGAGACACTTCCGGGTCACGTGGCCAGCGTGACATCGCTGCTCTGGCCAGAGCCAGAGCCGCACACGGAAACGCCGTTTACCTTCCTGCTGGTAAGCGGTCCCTATTTATCTACTTGCACCCGGAGGTGCTTTCGAACTGCTAGGTTGGCAGGCGCTGGGACCGAGCAGCGGGAGCGCACCCCGCCGCAGGGATTCGAACCGCCGACCTTTCGATCGGCAAGTCCTAGGCGCTGAGGCTTTAACCCACAGCGCCACCTGCGTCCCTGAGCACCTATACGTCCCATTTATTTTGGTGAGAGAATCAAGCCTATGGATAAGCATCTTCACTTAATACTAGTTTGGTTTAACTGCTCTCTTCACTTTGGCTAAGTTGGGTCAATAGTTCTAGTATTTCACTACAATTATCTTAGTACTTGAGAGTGCACATTATATAGGAGACGAATGGTTTGCTGGTGAGCAGTACACCAGAGGTGGGGAACCTGTGACCTAGGTACAGTTAGACCGCAGCTCAAATCAGCCCCAACCAGCTTGGCTGACTGTCATAGATGATGGGAACTGTAGTCCAGAAACATCTGGAAGGCCAAAGGTTCTCCACACCTGCAAAAAACCAAATATCCACAGTCAAATACAGAAGTGATGCTTCTTTCATTTACTCAGTACACACTTGTAGTGGTGCGTGAAAGAGTTGAGTGTCCCTTTACCAGCTTATCCTGTATTTATTCCAACATTCTTCACCCATGATATTATTTAGTATTATTTATTAAATTTATATACCACCCATTTCACTGGCTAACTCTTCTGTGTTATAAAACCAGGCACAGTTAATTGAACTTTTAAAATAACCTTCTGGTTATTTAACATAGTTAATAAGGGTTTTTTTTATTTAATACTGAGTTGTACATATTAACCTGAACATCTCTAAGCAAAGCTCAAGTATTTAAGGGGGGGCAGGGAACAACCTACCTATGTCTTGATGTCCAGGAAGACTGGAATGCAAACCCATTGCTGTGAGAGGGAAAATGAGGTTAAATTATAAGTCATGCGTGAAGATGTTTATGCAAATCTGTTTTCTTGTATCTATATAAGGAGTCCAGATCTTATGAAATTTGCAGGAGACAGTTAAAACTGCAACTAGGCCAAAGTGTTTCTGCTACTGTGAAGGAGTGGGTGGAATTCAATCCATTGCAGCCAGCGTACTTATCTATATGTCATGACACAGCAGCATTCCAGTGGGCATTGTAGGTAACAAAAAAGATGGCTGACACCACTCACATGTTTAAATATGCTTCACAGTGTACAGAAAAAGAGCCAGATTACAAAGTGAAGTTTTAAGAACCATTATCATGCCGAGCCTCATCTGGATTGGGACCATGGTACGTGGGTAGAGGGGTGAGGGTTCTTCCTGCTGTCAGAGTCCCAACAAAAACCATACTCTTGCTTTGCAATTTGTCTTGGGAGGAAAATATTCTGTTTGCACTAAGTGTGGCAGAAATAGTTGCTTCATACTGCGCAGGGATATAAGGAGCCTTTGGCCATCCATATGTTGTTGGATTTAGATTTGGTGGGTAGAGTGCCTGAAGAACTATGGATGGAGGTTCGTAACATATGGTTACCAGATTTTTTTTAATGAATCTGGGAACACTTATTTATTTATTTATTTATTTATTTATTTATTGAAGCTGAGTAGCAACAGGGAGTCAGTAGTGGGGATGGTGAGGCAAAGGACCCTGGGCCCCCAAGCACACATGCATATTGTATAAAGCTGCAAAGGCCTTCTTTTGAACCCTGTGAAACAAAAATGCGCAGTTTTTTTAAAAAAAACTGGGCAACATCACGGCGCCTGCCCATGACTCCCAAGCCTTCCCCAATCTCCTTCCCCCTTCCGCCTTTGTTTTGACAGATCAGGGGAGGCTCGGGGGTCAAAGGCAGGCGGCCGTTGCCCAGGAGGGGCCAGCCTGGTAGTGCAGTTGGCTCTGGCTGGCTTCAGGAGCTGTTTGCTGCTCACTGCCGTGGCGCAGGAAGAATGGTGGGTGCCACAGCAGTGAGCAGCTCCTGAAGCCAGCCAGAGCCAACTGCTAAAACTGCAGCTGCCATGTTTCGCGGGGACAGATTTGCAAATCTGGGGACATTCCAGGGATGGAATTTGTCCGGGGACAGATTTACAAATCCGGGGACTGTCCCCGGAAACTGGAGACGTCTGGTAACCCTATCGTAACATTATACAGGAGGCAGCAACAAAAACCATCCCAATGAAAAGGAAATGCAAGAAAGCAAAGTGGCTGTCCAATGAGGCCTTAAAATAGCAGGGGAGAGAAGGCAAGCAAAATGTTAGGGAGATAGTGAAAGATACAGGAAATTGAATGCAGATTTCCAAAAAATAGCAAGGAGAGACAAGAGGGCTTCTTAAACGAGCAATGCAAAGAAATAGAGGAAAACAACAGAATGGGAAAAACTAGAGATCTGTTCAAGAAAATTAGAGATATGGAAGGAACATTTTGTACAAAGATTACCATAATAAAAGACAAAAGTGGTAAGGACCTAACAGAAGCAGAAGACATCAAGAAGAGGTGGCAAGAATACACAGAGGAATTATACCGGAAAGATATGGAGGTCTCGTACACCCCAGGTAGTGTGGTTGCTGACCTTGAGCCAGACATTCTGGAGAGTGAAGTCAAATGGGCCTTAGAAAGCTCTGCTAATAACAGAGTCAGTGGAAGTGATGATATTCCAGCTGAACTATTTAAAATTTTAAAAAGATGATGCTGTTAAGGTGCTACACTCAATATGCCAGCAAGTTTGGAAAACTCAGCAGCGGCCAGAGGATTGGAGAAGGTCAGTCTACATCCCAATCCCAAAGAAGGGCAGTGCCAAAGAATGCTCCAACTACCGCACAATTGCACTCATTTCACACGCTGGCAAGGTTATGCAGGAGTCTTTTAATTTTGTTGCTCCTGCCAACCTAGCAGTTTGAAAGCACGTCAAAGTGCAAGTAGATAAATAGGTTCCGCTCTGGCGGGAAGGTAAACGGCCTTTCTGTGCGCTGCTCTGGTTAGCCAGAAGCGGCTTAGTCATGCTGGCCATGACCCGGAAGCTGTACACCTGCTCCCTCGGCCAATAAAGCGAGATGAGCGCCGCAACCCCAAAGTCGGCCATGACTCGACCTAATGGTCAGGGGTCCCTTTACCTCTACCTAATCCTCCCTCAGTTACTTTGATTCCTTGGAGCTCCCCCCAAACTAGTTTCAGAGTGCCTGCTCTCTCTCTCTCTCTTCCCCCACCCACTACTTCCCTCCTTTCAAATCCCTTCCCTGGAGCCTTTGGCTGAACCCCCTTAGTCCTCCAATACTGTCTCTATTTCCCCTTCTCTGTCTTCAGCTAACTCCCCATCTGGGGATACTGTAAAGCAACATGTACATTGCTAGTGCTATAGAAATCAATTAATTAAAGTGGGTCTGTAGATATTTCTGTTCTTTTACCTGACATGCTGTTGAGTAAGCTGGTTTGTGGTTTCTCTCCCTGTGTTCTGGTGTTGTGCTGCATCGAGCAGGAAATATGTGCCCTCATTCGTTCATTTATTTTGGTCGTTTATGCAGATTCTTGGGGCAATTCACATTTTATCTCTTGAATGATCATTTTGTCATGTTTTATCATTAAGAAGTCTCCTTCTGCCTGTATTGGCCTCTGGGGTCATGAGGAGTGCACAAGGTAAGGTGAATGCTGGAAGTGTTTTCCAGCCACGGTTTCTTGTATTGGCAGCCAGTAAAATGGAATCTGCTCTGCTTCTCCAGTGGACCATGGTGAGACTTGATTCTGCGCATTCTATTACTAAGCAAGTATCTATCTAACTGGGCCTCAGAAGATAGGCAAATCTAGAGCAGAGGTCAATATTTTCCTACTTTCTATTTTTTTTATATATATAAAATTTTTATTGAGTTTTCACATTTTATAAACACAGACACACACACACAAAGACAACACATATAAAGTTTCATATCCTTACTTTCCTGACCCCAGTTCTTGACCTCCCCCCACCCCCCCTTCATACATCCTAATTCAATTCAATTAGCTCAGCAAGTTCATATCTCTCATCCTTTACATATTATTATTATATATATATTTTTTTAAAGAAATACTTAATTCTTATTACTTGGCCAAATTTTACTTATCCAGTTTTCTTATAAATATTAAATCCTTTTCTAAGGTCGACTCGAATTCCTTCCACGAATTTCCCTTTTATCTTAAAAATAGGTCATAATAATCAAGCACAAAGGTCATAAACATATTTTTAAAAGTTCTTTCCCCCCCCCCGCCCCGGTTTCTGTCCCTTCCCAATGTCCCCATGTCCACAAAAACAGTTTTTAGCCTGGATTCCTCACATCTGAGGCCTTTAAATCTCTGTCAGTCTCTCTCTGCCGATTTTGTTGGTAGCCCTCTTTGTTGGTCCTCGGGTCTCGAAGGAGTTCTAGCTCAGTCTCATCAGATTTTCTTCCATCCAAAGTACTTGGTACCAGCTGCTGTGAAAGGTCAGCTAATCCATACTCAAAGAGGAAGCCCCAATCATATTTCTTGTTTCTTTTAAATTCAAATATTCCAAGTGTTCCAGGGGCTTCCTCCCTCCTCTTTCGCATCTTTCGCAGATTTGTAATCCAAAGGTCTTCTTCTTTGTGTTCTGACAATGTAGGCTTCTGGTTGGTACTCTCCATCTGTACTGGCCCTTGTTCCCTCTCCTCCTGTTCCGAAGTTGTCTCTTCTAATTCAGCTGCAGATTTTTTCCCGGTCAAATCCATTGTGCATTCAGCAGAGTCACTTATTTTAGAGTTCAAGGTTATAAGTTGTTTACTCATAGCCGTAGTCTGCTCCTGCAACTTTCCCACGAGAAAAAACATTCTTTCTATCTCTGCCTGTAATTTTCCATCTGCAGCCATTGTAGTGTTTCAATGTTTCCCCTAGGGGGATTCTGGTTACTTAATAGTCTTTTCCCAACAGTCCGTTACTTTATTATTTCACTACTTTGTTCCCAACCACTTTAATTTAAATATAACAAATTTAGTCCAGAAAGGTGTTAAATAATAAGATGTTTAACTTTCACTGCCCGTTTGACAGCTCCTTTGACAGCTGTCAAACTCCTTGTTCCTTTTTCTCCAGCTCACATACAGGACACTCCCGGGTCTGGGGGGGGGTTTAAACAAAAGCTTCTAAAATTCCACTCTTACTCTCCAGCACAAATCTTCTTCTGTCAAATTCATGAAAATGTTATCTTTTAAAGAACGCCAAAAAGAAAAAACTCTCCACCTTAGTTCTCCGATCCTTGCTTTAAATCTTCTGTAAGCAGGGGGGTGCAGACTTCCCTTTAGCACATCCCCCGATCGTACCGAATTCAAGGGTAGAAATTTTAAGGTCGAAATTCCATTCTACTCACGGATTAATTAAAGTCCGAATTTCAGGGAAGAAAGTCAGCGGTCTCCGGCCATGGCTCGCGGCTTCGCTCCACTGCAGTAGCGGTCCACTCACAGCACCACGCCGCTCCCCGTACCCTCTCCGCAGCCTTTAAAAAGGCTCTTCGTGGGTCGGGGGGCGCTTTAGGTGCCCGCCGAGTCACCAAGTCCACAGGCTTCAGCGCCTGCGGTTTCTGAGGGTCCCCGCGTCGCCGTCGCGGTAGAACCCTTCTCCAGCGGAGCCGATTCCCTCCGGAGCTCGGAGGGAATCCGCCATTAACCAGATCGCGCTACTTTCTAAGGCCAAACTAGAATTACTTGCTCAGAGGATGTTTGGAATCAAGCTTCTCTTTGTCTGTAATCCTTGTTGGCTCCAGGTTTAGGAGAGCCCTTGGGCAAGAACTCCCATAGTCCTTTCAACACCATAAGTCTCTTTCTCACTGCAGCAGCTCCAGGGAGCTCTTATCATCAGGTCCCTTGTGGGGGGTGACACCCTTGACACATGCCTATGCCATACCCGCCAACATTTCTCTGATGAAAATAGGGATGTCTCATTCCATAATGATAATTTTACCATTTATATCCCACACATCTTACTGGGTTGCCCCAGCCACTCTGGGCAGCTTCCAGCATATATAAAAACATAATAAATCAATAATTTTTTTTTAAAAAAAACCTCCTTGTACAGGATTGTCTTCAGACGTCTCGGGGGGTTGATAACTCCATGCCCCCAACATTTCTCCAATGAAAATAGGGACATCCTAAGGAAAAGCTGGACATTCCAGGATCAAATCAGAAACTGGGGCGGATTCTCTAAATCAGGGACATCCCTGGAAATTAGGGACACTGCTGTGCTGACCCTTGATGGCTGACCCTGCCTGGTTCCCTGAAAGACCAGAGCAGGCTCTTACTGGCTTCCAAAGCAAGCCAAATGAGGAAGCTTTACTTGTGTGTTTGTTGATTGGTGTCAAACCCAACCAGTCATAATGGACTTCTCAAGCATCACTTCCTACAACATGGTTGCTATGGTGTTGCTTAGAGAGGCGTTTAGTGTCATGGATCAAGAAGGGAGGACCTTTTTATCATGCTTCCAGGAAAGTGTAGTGGAAGATGGGTAAGGACTTAAAATTGTTCCCTTGCTCTCTGAAACTCTAGCTTAAGTCAATGGCCCATGCTATATGTTCCCTGTATACAAAGGCTGTGGTGCAGGAATTGGATGATGATACACCACACACAGTCAAGATAGCTGCACTTCAGGGTAATGAGGAAAGGAAAGAAGATATTTGTTCACCCTCTAATAGGAATGAGCGTAAGTTGTGTATTTGAGGGGGTTGATGGTCAGAGTGTTGCTGCCTAAGGCAAAGGACAAAATGGCAGTTCCCCTCCCCATTCCACTTAAGAGAAGCAATGGAACCTCAGTTCATCACTAACGACAGGATGGTATACTCCACTACAACTGAGGTAGCATGCTAGTTTAGGGGGTGCAAGGACATGCTGTACAGCATATACAGCTCTGTCCTCCAACAGAAGAGAATGGCCGGGGGGCTCAGAAGGAACAGCCAAGGGGCTGCTTTCACCACCACTTGAGGTAGTCACCTCACTTTGCCTAATGGTAGGGCCAGCCCTGGTTGTGTTTGATATTTTATTTATTTTTCTGCTCTGTGAACTTGGTGTCCATATCCCAAAGATTAACCTAGTGTCCGTGGCTATGGAAACACTCTGATATTCCTGTAGCAGAAGCAGGAAAAACCCATCTTACTGACAGCAGTGTGGAGAAAGATAAAATAAGCAACAAATGAACTGTTGCCAACGGTTTTCAGACTCACCCGACTGTCCCCTTTATGGTTTACATGTGGCACAAGTAGCCTGAGAACTCAGCTGGGCTTACTCCCAGGCAAGAATATATAGGACTGAAGTTTTAGAGATGCTTCTGGCTTTTCTGGTGGTCTTTTAAAACTACAAACTGAGCATTATAGATGAAGCTCTCATCTAACTTCTGTCCAAGATTTCTCAGTCCTTTTTCTTTTACAGTTCACACTGCTACAAGCTATGGTCAGTAACTGCCAGTTCCTATTATCTTCAGGGAGATGGCTCCTTACACTTGAGATAAAACCTTTAGTCTGTGGTGATTTATCTGGAAAAAACTATGTAAGAATAATAAAAAAGAGCAACGATAATTATGATTAGGCCCATAGTGACTGAAAAAAATCATTATTTGTAAACTAACACTACTTAATGACAGATAATATTATTTTTAGAAACAAAGAAAATATCCTTTTAGAAATAACAAGAAGCATAAAAGCTACTTCAGATTACTTTTTCTGCTACTCATTATCAGTTGCTGGTGTTTTCCATATTCTTTTTTTAAAAACCCTATAAAGGCAAAATATAAAGATTCAGATTCACAATATTATGTAAAAGATATAAGGATATTGACTTTTAAGTAAACTCCAGTCCTAACCCTGGATCTGCTAGCTGGCCTGGGGAGCAGTTTGGGATGAATTGGAGGCACCTCTCTCCATGCATGGAAGAGCTTCTCTGGTGAATGAGCACATCTGCTTAACAACAACAACAACAACAACAACAATAATATGACTGTGAGCATAGATCTATTGCTGGTGGGTTTTTGACCAGCCATCAGTAGGCCCTAACACTGGGCCCAATTCTGGGGATGGGGCATGATAGCGGTGGCTTCGGATACACTGGATCTAAGCCCCTTCGTTCCTCATAGAAGCCCCAGAATAGCCTCCCTCTTTGTATGCTTGTGTAACTAATTCTACCCCCTATCTAAGGCAGGAATACATTTAGTCCTCTCCTGCCCTGGCCAGCAGAAGTTGGCAGAGCTTTGGAAGAGGCAGTTAATCCACCAGTTCCACCCCATCCCACATAAAATTATGTTGCAAATCCGTTCCGCCTCTCCAGTTGTTTGTCAGATATAGTTATGGCAAATGCCACACTAATTTCTGAGAATCACATGCCACAAAGTCCTGGTCCAGTGCCACTGCATGATGCCCAGAACCACAGAGTTGGTCTACTCTAAGTAAAACATATCTGATTACCATGTATAAAGAAGTCCCCCTTTCACATTTTAAAATGGTTTTAAACTCACAATTCTGGGTGCGGTAGTCACTGAGGGGAAGAGTTGCATTAATTATTTTTATCTTGCCATCTGTGAGCGTCTGATGCAAGAGGGCACCAGGGTCACGATAACTGTGCAGAAATTCATTGTCAACCAACATGGATGCCTTCTAGTGCTGGGAAGGATGCCCCTAGGCCCTGATGGGCGCTAAGCAATATCTGCATTCCTGTAGCCAGGCCTTTTTGTGTAAAAATAGTTTGACATTTTTCTAATGGCCCCCACTGTGATGAAGATTGTGGATTGCAACACCTGTGCGTGCCTGGGTGCAGCTTGCTGGTTCAAGGCTGGCCCATGGCATCCAGAAACAGCCTAAAGTTTCCCTAGTTGGGGTTCTAACGGGGTGGGGGCAGTACTACATGGCAGGGTTTGTTTTTAGCTTGTTTATTCAACTTCCTATTGCAACCCGAGGAGGTTGTCACCCTGGATTTGGATATGTCAGTCCTTGATGGATTTATTGGGGTGTTGAGTATTCACCCTCCCTATCTTATCACTCCTTTCTTTTCATTGCCTATTGCCTAGAAGGAGCATTTCTAAGTCTGTGGTAATAATATCGGGAGGAAGATCCTTTCTATCTTAATAAAAGCAACCCCAAGCACTCTGGCATGCAATAGATTTTCCATTTTTTGCTAAATCTGGAAGAGAAGAGCACTTTAAGGACAGTATCTTTCTTGTTCAGAAAGGTGCTTAATAATGCTTGCATAGAACAAGTTCATATTAACCTCCTTGCCGACAAGACCTTTCCCTGATGGATGAAATGAAGCATTGTGCGATGGCAACTGCCAGTCTTGTTATCTCTCCCCTACCATCGCCCCCCCCCCCCCCGCATAGTTTTCCCAGCCTTTAAAACCAGGACAGGGAGAAGAGTGGATTGCAATTCAACATAGCACAGCACTGTCTGTTTCCAGCTAGTCAGTGCAGTGTTAGCCTTGTTTCCTGTGATCAGGGAAGACGTAGCCATGGTGCTGCCTCTGGAAAAACAAATGACTAGGCTGATTTGATATTTGTGATGTAGTAAAGCTTTTAAAAAGAAAGCAAGAAAGGGAGCCAAAATGTCAATTAATCAGAGTCTGCAGTGCTGAATGTAAGTGAACTGCCATAGGTACTTCTTAAACCCAGGCAGTGACGTGGGAGATGCTCTTGGCTGTGACTATTGGATGGCTTCAAAGTGCTGGTTGCAGCCCTTTCCCAAACATCTTGGGCCCTGCAGACATTACAGAATGTCTTCGCTATATCACCGCTTCCCTCTGATTGTGGGATTGATGTCTCTTTCGTATGCCCTCTTTCCCTAAAGTAAGAACAGTTTGGGCACAGAGAAGAGCTTCATCAGTGTAATCCTTTGCTTGGAGAGACTTACCAGCCCATTTCCCTCTTTTCCTTCCTCCTATGAAAATACAGTATTTACATTTTCGAAGGATTTTCCTAGTGTCTGAATTGTTGGACATTTAATCTTTTTGGTTGCTGTTTCTTTTCCTTTTTGTTAGGATTCACACACACACACACACACACACACACACACACACAAGTATTTTACCTGTTTTAATTGTGGTAGGAAGCACCATTTTGTAATTTGCTTCATGTACTACGTATTGGAACAGGAAAACACCTAACAAATAAGTGCATGCAAATTATGGAGTGGCCACTTAGGATTTCACGGGGTGGCAGCTGCATCCTTGTGGGGAACCAGTCCTCTCTGGTGAGCAGCCATGCAGCAAAGCTGGCTTTATTGCTCCTTTTTCTATCCATGCATTTCCATGTACTGTAGTTGCCGTGCATGGTCAGACTAGTTTTCATCACAAGGCTACTCATGCTGAACTAGGCCTACCTGGCCTCTGGTCCAGTTGCCAATTTGATGCCAGAAATGGTTGTTTAAATGCAAGAGAGAAAGGAGAAATCAGATGTAAATAATGTCCTCAAGTGAGGCATCATTATTTTCATTCAGTGTGCATGATGAACATGAGAAGAGTCCTTAGATCAGACCAAAGGCCTACATAGTCCAGCATCTCAGAGCTGAGCAAATGCCTCTTCCCATAGATAGAGGTGCCATGCGGGACTTCCGGGTTGGCGCCATCGCCGAATGGCGGACTCCCTCCGAGCTCCGGAGGGAGCCTGCTCGGCAGGGGCTGGGTCCTACCGCATCGGCGACGCGGGGACCCTCAAAAACCATGGGCGCTGAAACCCATGGACATGGTGACTCGGCTGGCACCTTTTGCGCCCCCCCGACCCGCGAAGGAGCCTTTTTAAAGGCTGCGGAGCGGGTGACAAGGGGGGGTGTGCTTTGAGTCCTTCGCTTCCCCTGCCGAGCGAAGCCGCATGCCATTTGACGGAGAGCGCTGACTTCTTCTATTGAAAATCTGGACTTAAAAGAATAACCCGTGAGTAATCGGAACCTGGACTAAAAAGGGGGATAATTTTTTAAAAAAAATTCGGAGCGAGCGGGGGAGGCGCAAAAAGGAAGTCAGCCCCCCCCCCGTTGTAGAAGAGTTAAAGCAAAGGATTTGACAACTAAGATCGAGTGCAACCCTATTTTGACAAAGTTATTAACTTCGCGAGGGAAAATCATAAGACTGAGCTGGAGGAGAAAGGTGGAACTGAATTGAATTAAAAAGCAACCCCCCCCCCCCCGGAATCCTGGGAGCGATTTGTGAGAGCGCCGGGAGAAGAGAAATAGAGGTTTTGACAGCTGTCAAAGAGCTGTCAAAGCGGAAGAATAAAATAGAGATCTTTGTTACGAGGACTTTGCCGGTTACATTTGTTACAAATTGGATACAAATTGTTACAAACAAGGAATAACAAGTTATTTTGACTGGTGGACGTGATCTGGAAGGGAATTTAGTTATTGCAAACCACCTAGAGGAGCCGAGGGACATTACAAGTATTGTTGGCGTGGAATCTGACCAGAACTTTCTATCTCCTGGGAAACTGCAGAAATGGAACACTATTTTGTCTACAGAGGTCTACGCACTAAAGGAGACAATAGATTTATCTATTGAAGAATGAAAGGGACTTGACGTAATGTTTTGTTCTTGAATAACAAGCCTCTGCAAAGGAATTAGAAGCTTTTGGAATTGGAACACTTGTGCAGGAGAGCAGAGGAAAAAAAAAAGGAGGAGTGAGATCAACAAGAACAACAAAAATAATAAGAACTGGACAAAGTTGGAAGTGGGAACATTTGGGACATCCAGATTTGACAGGTTTAAAGAAATAAAATTGGAGCTTTTACTCCTAGATATAAAAATCTGGATGGAAGAAATGGGCCTTTTTTGAGACAGACTCCTTCCAAGATTGGACATTCGAAACTAAAGATGACTGGGAAAGGACTATGGTTTAGAGAGATGTGGGAACTCCAGGAAGACATCAGACGTCGAGGAACATTGGGAACGCAACCGGGAAAGGGGGGAGGGAAATTTGGAATCCAAAGGGCGTAAAATTATTATTTTTATTTTTCTTCTATTGTAATCTGTATTGCATATTAAAGGGGGGAACTCGCGGAAGGGAACAGGTCGATTTTAGGGGATGGGAAAATATTTTTAAAATTGAGTCAATGATAATAAGTTTAAATTTGGGATAAGAACTTGTTGAATTTTTTTTTTGTTTATTTGTAAGAATTGGAATACAGGAGGGGGAGGGGAGGGGAAGTCCTGAAAAGATGTTATTGGGAACAAGATTTTATGGAAAATCTTAATAAATATCATTTAAAAAAAAAAAAAAGATAGAGATGCCATGCACCAAGATGGCAACCTCTCAACACTAGGACAGAATTGCTAGATCTTGGAGAGAATGTCAAATTCATAAGAAAGGGGTCAGTTCCAGAGCTCTATTGTTAAAATGTTAGCAATCAGAGAATACAAATAGGCTGTTTATGTGAATTTTAAAAAAGATAATCATGAGAAGCAGCCTCTGCAGTGGCAAGCAAAATAAGAACCCATGACCAATCATTATTATATATTAAGTTTGTATACCACCCTTCATCTGAAGATCACAGGACGGTTCACAACATAAAGAAGTGCCAAAGTTGCTTGTAAAGGCTGTTTCTCAAAAGAAGCGTTACCTACAAAATCATAGCTCAGCTGCTGCTTGTGTCTACTCCCATTCACACTGTGTGAAACCCAGTTTTTCGAATACTTCTTAAAAAAGTGATGTTGAATTGTGAATTCAAGAAGGCCTTCTCTAATTTTTCAAAGGGTGCTTTTTTTTTTTTTACTGCCCTTGCTTTTGCTGCTGTTGACTGATGTTCTGAGGAAGAAAGGGGGGAAGCAATGCCAGCCCATTGTCCTCCTCTGCTTTTCATTCACCCCCATCCCATCTTTTCTGGGCTGGCCTGAGAGTTTGGGGAAGCGGCTTCTTTGCCATGACCACCCTCTCCATGCTTCCGCAGCCTCTCAGGAGTGCCATTTGGCTACCCGTAGATCAGGTCAACTTTGTAGCATGCCAACTGTTTGCCTTGCTTGCTGCTACTTGGTTTTGAACCTACCTTCATTCAAGCAAACCTAGTCCATTTATAAGGCTTGTTGTTGCAACCCTTTGGACTCCTTAATTTTGTAATTTGTTACACAAAGTGGAATTTCCTACTATATTATGATCATTATAGGAGTGGAAAATATGCACAAAACACAATGTGTAGGCAGTATCTAACACCAAGAAGACAAACTATGATAGCCAATGGTAGATGCTGGAGGTGCAGATTACAGAATGCAGACTCTGCCACTGACAATTATCTACATAAAAGATAGCTAAGTTGACAGGATGTGGTGTTCTTAAGGAGGTTCTGCTAGAAATAAAGCATGTGTCCCTATGCTCTAGTTTGGGCAATTTTTTCTGTTCACCTTGGCACTTGGTGGCTCAGCCGTTATTAACTCAGATCTCAGGAGAAGCTCCGTTCCATATTCTGTTGCTCACACAAGTAAAATCAGAAAGTGCAAGGAGTCTAGCTTTTTCCATCACTACCCCAATACTATGGAATGTCCTTTTTGAGGAGATGCACCTGACTACTTCCTTGATGTCATTCCACTAACAAATAATAACGTCCTTGTTACTCCTAGTGACTGAGCAGAATTCATTCTGCCACTCAGGTTACTGTTTGGGAGTATTATCATTTATAATAATACTCCCAGATAGGAGTTTGGGAGTATAGCAGTTATCATTAATTTCAGTTGATTTTAAAATTACTCCATTAAGAGCTGTTTTTAAAACTTATCCTGTGAAAGGCTCCAAGCAGAGAGTGTGATTTATAGATAGACTTATTTTATAGTGCCAGATGCCCACCCAAAAATCTGCTGTGCTTGCATTCATAAAAAGGGTGCAGGCCGATGTGCTGCAAAGTTTATTTTCTTCTAGCAGCAAAGCTACATTGGAGAGAGTAGCAGGAGTGCTTGCTTGGCTCTGTTCTATAGCCGTGCCCAAGATAACTCTGTTCCTTCCCAGGTGCCATAGATAACTACTGCCTCTGCCTGTTTTGTTGCGCCTGTGATACAACTGCCCACCAGAAATCTAGCTAGACAAGATTCTGTATGCATTAAGGATCAGGAAGCAAGCATTAAAGATCAGGAAGATCAGGAACACATGTGTATAGGTGTTGAATGAAGGAGGAACAGTTAGTTAATCAATTCATTAATTTCATAAAATGTATATATATACCAGTTGAGGAAAATATTCTTTGTCTTTAATAAATTATTGAAAACTGCTTTTTTTCTCTCTTGCACTTCCCTTTTGATGTTAATATTTACACACACACACACATACACACACACACAATTTGGTACTTTCATCCTTAGGTAGATTACTTCATTGATTTTTTAACTTTTTGCCCTTCTTTCTCCCTTTACCAGTTGCAGGCAGAGTCCTGATGTTTTTATTTCTGTAGCGTGCCAAGCATATCCTAGGCATTTTATAAATGAAAATAATCGTGATAAACAATTTTGATATCTCGAATCACCATCTGAATGCTAAATACTAAAGTTGTTTTCTGGGTACCTTCTGTCTCCTTTTTCTACATTTCTGTGTTTCAGCTCAAAAGCCGGAATGATCAAGAGAAATAACTCAAAATACGAACTCCCTGTTTTAGATCAAGGCAGTCCCAATTTAAGTTAGGCAAATCCCCTTTCAGCCTTGTCTAACTCAAGGTCAAACTCTTTCTGTGGAGCTGTGCCCATGAAATGACATATCCATGGCCAAAGAGAGGTTGCCCATAAATCCAAGTGGATGGGGACTTTCCTGAGCTATATGTTCAGGTCTGCCTAAATGTAGAGAATGTGAATTCTTTGTGCTCTGCTACCAGTTTTGACTCCATTCTACTCTTTCTATGCATCCTGATCCTAAGCAAATTTCTTAAATAGCATATATTCTTTGACTGGTATAGTTTGCAAATTCAGGAGTTTTCCTTCCCATGGACCTAGCCATATGCCCATGCCTGGAAGCCGATGGGATAAGTAGAAATTGCTTTTCAACAACAATGATAGTGGCAGCATATTACCTTGCCCATAAAGGTAAAGGTAAAGGTACCCCTGCCCGTACGGGCCAGTCTTGACAGACTCTGGGGTTGTGCGCCCATCTCACTTAAGAGGCCAGGGGCCAGCGCTGTCTGGAGACACTTCCGGGTCACGTGGCCAGCGTGACATCGCTGCTCTGGCGAGCCAGAGCCGCACACGGAAACGCCGTTTACCTTCCCGCTGGTAAGCGGTCCCTATTTATCTACTTGCACCCGGAGGTGCTTTCGAACTGCTAGGTTGGCAGGCGCTGGGACCGAGCAGCGGGAGCGCACCCCGCCGCAGGGATTCGAACCGCCGACCTTTCGATCGGCAAGTCCTAGGCGCTGAGGCTTTAACCCACAGCGCCACCTGCATCCCACCTTGCCCATAGATCTCCTCAAATTTCTTTCATAAGGATTTGGCAGCAGTAAATACCAATAAAATGGAGCAGGGGAATTGGGATTGGGTCAAAGTTTATTCTTCACACTTCCATAAGATTTCCCCATATCTCATGCAGAGTTTTCTTATTCCTTTTAAATGAAAGTTTTGATTTGCAGTTTTTACAGAACTATGGGATCATTACAGGGAAGAGCTGTAGAAGGAGGCTCTAGAAAATAAAATTAGACAGACAAAAGAAGGGATGTGATATATTATTGTGGGATGGGGATGTTATGTATTGAAGTTCTCACTCAGGCCACCAGGAGTATTGTGTATGTAGTTTTTTTTGTTTTTTGTTTTTTGTTTTCCATAAACAGTTTTATTTCTCAGCCAACAGCTCCACAAAACCCAATCAAAAAGGAACAGCAGAACAGAAATAGCAGAATGGAAAGTGTCCCACAAGTGAGAGGAGCTGAGGCAAAACCTCAAATGCTACACAAAAACTGTCCCTGAGAAATGAGGGCAAGGAGAGCCCCCCAAGGCACCAAAACCAGATCGTCGATTAGACAAACAGCACTGGCAACAAGCAGCATAGAGCCCCCTGAGAAACTGCGAGGGGGGGAGCCTACCTCAGGAATCCTTGCCAAAGGCGACCTCCTCCTCACTGGTCTCTGGCTCTTCCACCACCGCCTCTCCCACTTCCATCAGGGTCAGCCGCCCCAGCTGCCAGCCTAGGCTGCCACGGTTCTTGGGTTGCGGCTGGCTGCGAGAGGCTTTGTGGCCCTGCTGTGGCCCCTGCGCTGGTTGGCTCTGCACAAATTCCGACTTGGAGCCAGAGTCCTCCTGGCCCAGCAGCTGGGCAGCCAAGTGGCCTTTTTTCCGCAAGGTGGTGGATGTCAGCAAGGGGCTCTGTAGGCGGCTGCCAGAAGTGGAGGAGAAACTGGCATCGCTATGCCCAAGGGACTCATCCAGGTGCCGCCTCTTGGCAGGTGGTCCAGGCTTCTGCTGAGCAGGTACATCTGGTGAGGGGGCTGCCTCCTCCTGGGGGCTCAGGGAGCGCTGATAGACCAGGAGCGAGGCCCAGAGGTGCTCCTCTCCACGTCGGAAGGACAGGTGCGCCTGGCTGATCTTCTTGAGATAGGACAGAAGCAAGGCTTTGTCGGGAGGCACCAGCCGCGGAGAAAACTCGCTCAGCAGCTCCAAGAAGGGCAGGTGGACAAGGTCCAGCCTGGAGTCGGAGGCCACCGGCTCCTGGAAGGCAAACTTTATCCCATCCTTATGCAGAGTGACAAGGGCGGAGCGGTTCTGCAGCTGGTGCAGCCCGAAGAGCAGAGAGAAGCCCCGTGCCAAATCCCGGATCTCCAGGAAGGCGGCAGAGTGGACGCCTACAGGTCCCTGTTCCAGAAGCAGCTGAGTCAGCAACTGCTGCAGAGTGAGGAGCAGCGTGTGAGCCCATTCGGTCCGGTCAATCTGGCGGGTCTCATTCAGTGTCGCCTTGATGATGTCCCCGTAGTCATTGTAGGCCTTGAGTAATGCTTGAAGATGTCTGAGGCAGCACTCAGCTCCAGGATTCCGTAGATAATGAGCTTGCAGAATCCGGCCAGCAGCTTGCGGCGCTGGTGCAGTTCCTCGATCTGGAGCATCTCATCCTGGCTGCCTTCGACCTGGTCGTGGTTGAAGACGTGGTCCACAAGGAAGCCAGCCAGCTGCGACTGCAAAGCTACATCTGGCTCGTACACCAGCTCCTGGAGCAGGCGGTGGTGGAAGAGCCAGAGACCAGTGGGTAGACATGACAGACGACACAGCGATTTCTCCAAGCAGCTCTTTATTTTGTAAGCTGGAATAGAAACTGAACAGCAAACATCTCAGCCGGCCTGCTTTTATAGGCAGCTGGCTGTCAAACATTGTAGCAAGAACAACCCAGGGTTTCCCGCCTAAAATAACTCACGTGGACCTGAGTGAAAACTACATACACAATACTCCTGGTGGCCTGAGTGAGAACTTCAATACATAACACCCCTCCCCACCGAGATAAGGCTTTAGTTACAATCGTAATGGTTTCCTTATATACAGCACTACACGTAATGGTTCAATTAGGCACAAAGCATATCGGTTACATTTCACATTACTTCCATTAGACCAACAGTGTTACATGTCCAACAACATAGTCCTTTAAATACGGTCTACTGGCCTTGTGGATTTCCTGGGCGGAGAGTTCAACAGCTTCTGAGGCCACGGCCTCCTCAGTGGCTTTCTGCAGCGTGAGGTCTGGCATGGCGAGGAGATGCCGTTGCAGACGGATGTCCCGGACCCCACAGATGATTTGATCCATCAGGGCATCATCTAAGTCTTGGAACTCGCAGTGCATTGCAGCCTGTCAGAGGGTGGTGGTGTAGTTGTTGATTAACTCCCCCTCTGCCTGGTTCCAGTGGTAGAACGCATGGCGGGCAGCAATCTTGGACGGCTTTGGTGCGTAGTGGTTGCGGAGCTTCTCTTGAATCGTGTCTCAAGGTGCTGCCTGGACTGCTAGAGGCGCAACCAATGCTCGGGCCGTCGCGAACACTTCGGGGCCACAAAGGCTGAGGAGAGGCCCCGCTTCTGCTCTACAGACCCTCTTGTCAGCTCATTTGCTTGGAGGTAGCAGTCAAACCGAGCGAGGTAGGAGTCCCAGGATTCAGAGGCTGGGGCAAACGGCGGTAGAGGCACGAGTGAAGCCATGGTTCTGATGCCGACGTGGAGGCGATGGATGGTATACTGTGCTCTAGCCAGAACGGTCAGCTCTGAATTGGTTCTGCTCCGTGATTTCGCTCAGTGTTTCAGCTCCGTGATTCAGCTCATCTCAGAGGGTGGCCGCGTCTGGCTGTGCTCTGATGTCCATCGATCCCATCCTCGTCGCCAGTGTTGAATAGTGGGTAGACATGACAGACGACACAGCGATTTCTCCAAGCAGCTCTTTATTTTGTAAGCTGGAATAGAAACTGAACAGCAAACAGCTCAGCCGGCCTGCTTTTATAGGCAGCTGGCTGTCAAACATTGTAGCAAGAACAACCCAGGGTTTCCCGCCTAAAATAACTGACGTGGACCTGAGTGAAAACTACATACACAATACTCCTGGTGGCCTGAGTGAGAACTTCAATACATAACAGGGGAGGAATGGAATATAATCTTAAGTAGAAGCAAGACTATATTTCATGTTCTATATTTCTAATTCAGACATGAGTGAGCAGGTAGTTTTAGTGCAGAAATTTGCCCTGCTGTTTCCTCCATGAATAATAACTTTGTTCTTGCTTCCTGATTAGATGTTCCAGATAAATAATAATGGCAGCTATTATACCTATGAATATCTGCCAGTATTATATTTCTCAAAATGTCAAATAACGAGGCAAGAACAAAGTTATACTTCAGTAGAAAATTCACAGTATGAACCTGTTCAGACCTAGGAAGACTGAGTGATTCTTTTTATACAACAAAAGAAGTGGAATTCTTAAAATGCATCTTTTTCTGCATTCCAACAGAGAATGAAATATGAGGGCAATATTCTGCTTATGTCATGTTATGTGGGGCATTTTCATTCAACCACATGGAATAGAAAAAATATTCAATGAATGTACATAAATTGAAAATGTTATTTTGAGCTCAGATTTTTATTAGAAGCAAGCGTCCACGATTCAGCTGAATGATAGAAAATAATAAAAGATAAGAGAGCTTTTAAAGAACAAGAACATACTTATGAGTAATATAAATAGCAGTTCTATGAATGAAATCCAAATGGTGCCTTTGTATTTATGAAAGGGCTTTTGACCTTGCAGGTGTTTTTGCTAACAGAAGAATGGAGGAATTTTATGCAAGTTTTGCCTTCAACCCCCAGCCTCCTGGCTTCAGTGCCCAGCAGACAGACTGGAGTGAAGCCCACAGGCTCAGTCCGGTCTGCCCACAGGGTAACCTGCCCATGATTGGACAATTTGTGGGCAGGCTGGGAAGAAAAGGAGGGATCCTGGTGAGAGCTGGGAGGGACTGCTATCCTCTGTAGGTGGTGGGGGCTGAGTATTATTGCTATCATCATCATCATCATCACCACCACCACCACCACCATCTGGGTGGGAGGCTAGGAGTACTGATCAATGTCAAGTTACTTGAAGTAATTTTTAGTGAATTATGAGACTAAATTCCAAATGAATATGCATAGGATTTGGCTGTGTGGCTTAGATCTTATCTTCACTATAGCCTTACTAGGTAGTATACAAACAAGTGGCTTTTTCATAAGCTTCCATTACCTGACCAGTAACCAAAGGGGTTTGGTATACGTAGGCAGGTGTATTACATTTCTCTGTTGCACCCAAAATCCAAATGGAGTGAATGTGACTCACCCCCAAATGGAAGCCACTGGTGTTAAACTAGCAGAGCACTGAGAATCATATGACACCAATGGGCAACGGACCTGGGACATAACATAGAATATGAACAATGGTCAAAATTATGGAATGATGGAATAAAATTCACGGCAAGTGTTGCAATTAGAGAAAACCTAGAGAAGATGATATATAGGTGGTATATAACACCAGTAAAATTAAACAAGATGTACAAGACCGGAAATAAGGCCTGCTGGAAATGCAAAATAAAAGAAGGTAATTTCGTACATATGTGGTGGACATGCGAGGAGGTCAAGAAATTCTGGAATTTGATTTACAACGAATTAAAAAAAATATTCAAGTACACATTCCCTAAAAAGCCAGAGGCCTTTTTATTAGGTATTATTGGAGAAGAAATAAGGAAAGAAGATAAAACCCTGTTTCAATATTCAACAGCAGCGGCCAGAATATTAATTGCAAAAAACTGGAAAAGCACAAATATACCAACGGTGAGGGATTGGCAAACAAAATTATTTGAATTTGTCGAATTGGCAAAAATGACGCAAAAAATTAGAAATCAAAAAAATACAAAGTTAATTGATGATTGGAATAAATTTATGGTCTATATTGAAGGAAATTATAGAAACATACCAACTATAGCAGGTCTGTTATAAAACTGACGATGTATAAATCAGTAATCAATACCAGCTGTAGAAGATGAAATTTTTAAATTAAGAAACCCGAAATCAGCAGGGAAGGAGGTCAGTTTGTGTAAATTTGTCATGTACATTAGTTGTTCTTTCTTTTTTCTTTTTTCTTTTTTCTTTTTTCTTTTTTCTTTTTCTTATCTTCTTTTTTGTACGATGTGTACAAAAAATAAAAAGAAATTTTTTAAAAAAAAAGAGAGAATCATATGACACCAAAAGTGGGACAGTTGCATTTTGTAGTGAGAAAGCCACCTCCAGTGCTTGCGGAGTTCTAGAGTTTCAAACATCCTAATGAATTCCAACTCATCAGTTTCTTGCTGAAGACTAAGCTAGTAGCACCTATCTATAGGAAAAGGCAGAGATTCCAATCTGACTTATATGCTGATTTTTCTTCATTGCCAATGTTAACAAAAAGTGATTTTAGTCTTAATTTTTCTTTGGGAAGGTATGGAAAAGTGACTGGGCATCAGATACAACATTTCCACAAGGCGATTTGTTTGGTAGATGAACGAATGAAAATTGCTTGTATCTGGTTGATATGTGGAGTAGCTTTTAAAATGCAGAGTGACACAAAGTCTGGGGGAGGGACCCTGGAAATAGTAAGATGTTTCAATAGTGGGAGCTTTCCCATTGTCCATTATTGCAGAATAGCAGAAATGGGGAATGTGTTGCACTCCAGATTTTGTGGAAACCAACTCTCTCCAGCCTCAACCAGCATGGCCAGTGTTCAGGTACGGTAGGAGCTGTTATAGTCCAGTAACACCTGGAGTTCACAGCTTCTGTGTCTCTGCCATATAGTTTTGTCTGAACATTTACCAACTTTACAGTCTAGGATCAATTGCACCTGTCTAGGATCAATATGCCAGTTTTTAGCCTCTCTTATACTTACGGGTGTTAATGACTGTTGGTTTGTTCATTTAGTTACTTATGTTGTATCTTACCCTTCTGCCAAAATGGAGCACAGAGTGTAGCAACGATTATAAAAGGCCATAAAATACCAAAAACTGACAAGGCAATACCATACTATGGGATTGCATGTAGTCACAGGCCACTGTAGGCCAGCATATGGGGTAGGCAAGAGAATAAATATTGTCACCTTCACTAGCTGAAGGGAGATGCAATTACATTTGAAGCTGGAAAAACACAACTTGCAAACTGTGACAGTGCATATAAACTGGCATGCAGAAAGTCGTAATAAAGCACTTTAAAATGTCAGCTTTCACCAACCTGGTGCCCTCCAGATGTTTTGGACTACGATGCTGGGGCTGATGGGAGTTGTGATACAAAACATCTGGAGGGTATCAGCCTGGCAAAGGCTGGGAAATGTGATCTTGGTCTAAGGTACATTTTGCTAAGGAGGTATCACAATACATGATAAACAGTTCCAGAGTTTGGATAAATGACAGCATTAATTACCTTGATAGATGCTGAGCCGGAGGGATTTGAGAGGGGAGAATACCGCAGCAGGAAATCCTAGGCTGCCTTACTTAACAGCATCCACATTACAAGCAAACAGTAGACTCGGTTCAAGCAAAGACTTTTAAGTCTCATTTCAGTGAGATACATTTAAATGCGGCCAACTTTCCCATTTAAATGAGACTTGCAGCATAATCTTATACATGTGCACTCTGATGCGATTCCTGTGGAATTCGGTGTCTTTGCTCATTACTACAGTTTCCCCCTAAAAGCTTCACCTATGCTGTATCTTGCATGCTGTAAGGCTTACAATAACTGAATAATAGACTGCTACTAGTTATTATTATACTTGTATTTCAGATGGAGGAGGTGGGTAGAGTCTGGAATATGCCCATGTTCCTTCAGTGAGTTCATAGCTAACCACAGATTTGAACTGGAGTCTTTGCAGTTCACACTAAATGTCCTTTAATGCTTCTGCAGCTGTTACTCAGCTGCCTCGTCAAATCTATGCCTAGGTAAACCAATGTGACATTCCCTGGCATTGTGGAAGCCCTTATAGTATATAACATGCAGACATGAGCTGAAGTGGCATTTATTTTACATGATTTTCTGTGTCCATTTTGCAAGTGGAAAACCTCTTATTACTTGATCAGATAAAGGTATAGCTTCATTCACAGCAGAAACAGCGGCATCAAACTGTAGTGTTGCATCAATTACAGTATTTATAACAAATGTGTATACCCTACCCTACTGGGATAGGTATTGTGAGAATATACAGTACATTATAGTGAAATCTATAAAATAATAAAGCAAGTTGAATTTAGATTATTTTTATTAAATTGGTATACCACCCTTCATCCGAAGATCACAGGGCACTTCAAAACAGAAAAATACAAAACACGAACACAAAAAACAAAAGAAAAAACAAACCAATAACCCCCCTCCTACAATCACCTTTAAAAGGCCATAGAATGTTTAATTAGCCAAAGGTCTGATTATAGAGAAACTTTTTGCTTGGTGCCTAAAGATATGTAAGGAAGCTGCCAGGCAAGCCTCCCTGGGGTGAACATTCTACAAATGGGGAGCCACTGCGGAAAAGGCCTGTTCTTGTGTTGCCACCCTCTAGGCTTCTCATGGATGGGACATACAAAGAAGGGCCTCAGATGATAATCACAGGATCCAGGTTGGTTTAGAAACAGAGTGGTGGGCCTTGAGATATTGTCCTTGAGATCCTCAAAGAGCTAACACACAATTCATTGACATGGAAGATAATACATGGTTTTATAACATACACACACCACAAAACACACACACTGCAGGTGAAGATACAGTGCAAATTGCAATATGTATTTTCCAATATAATCTGGATGATGGCATTTTATAACAGAACAGGCATTGTGGATTCTTAGAACTGGATTACTTTCAAAGGGTCTCCCTTTGTTGTTGTTTAGTCGTTTAGTCGTGTCCGACTCTTCGTGACCCCATGGACCAGAGAACGCCAGGCACTCCTGTCTTCCACTGCCCCCCGCAGCTTGGTCAGACTCATGCTGGTAACCTCGAAAACACTATCCAACCATCTTGTCCTCTGTCGCCCCCTTCTCCTTGTGCCCTCCATCTTTCCCAACATCAGGGTCTTCTCCAGGGAGTCTTCTCTTCTCATGAGGTGGCCAAAGTACTGGAGCCTCAGCTTCACAATCTGTCCTTCCAGTGAGCACACAGGGCTGATTTCCTTCAGAATGGAGAGGTTTGATCTTCTTGCAGTCCACGGGACTCTCAAGAGTCTCCTCCAGCACCATAATTCAAAAGCATCAATTCTTCGGCGATCAGCCTTCTTTATGGTCCAGCTCTCACTTCCATACATCACTACTGGGAAAACCATAGCTTTAACTATACAGACCTTTGTTGGCAAGGTGATGTCTCTACTTCTCAAGATGCTGTCTAGGCCTGTCATTGCCCTTCTCCCAAGAAGCAGGCGTCTTTTAATTTCGTGGCTGCTGTCACCATCTGCAGTGATCATGGAGCCCAAGAAAGTAAAATCTCTCACTGCCTCTATTTCTTCCCCTTCTATTTGCCAGGAGGTGATGGGACCAGTAGCCATGATCTTCGTTTTTTTGATGTTGAGCTTCAGACCATATTTTGCACTCTCCTCTTTCACCCTCAATAAAAGGTTCTTTAATTCCTCCTCACTTTCTGCCATCAAGGTTGTGTCATCTGCATATCTGAGGTTGTTGATATTTCTTCCGGCAATCTTAATTCCGGCTAGGGATTCATCCAGCCCAGCCTTTCGCATGATGAATTCTGCAGATAAGTTAAATAAGCAGGGAGACAAAATGCAGCCTTGTCGTACTCCTTTCCCAATTTTGAACCAATCAGTTGTTCCATATCCTAGGGTCTCCCTAGTACAATACTATTAGCAGTACAACAATAGTACAGATAGTACCTTTTTCATGCTCTTTTCTTGAATAGCATGAGGTTGGCATACTTGCAGATAATAGCTAAATTGTATAGAAACCAATAGTAGTCATGGATTTATGGCTAGAAAATGGGTGACAAGATCCATAGATTTTTAACAAGGCCTCATCAACCTTGTTAAGTTCTCCCACCCCCCACAAAACACAACCAACTACCAACAGAATGGAGGGGTCATTTACATGGCATGTTTTTATTTAATAACTTTGCAGTAAATACCTGCTTTTGTATTATATTTTCTTGTATCTCAAAAGCCAGTGGAAAGACAAATAGCTTTGGCCCTTAAGAGGGGATATATCAAATTTAATAATATAATTTATGTAGTATTTAAACAGCAAGGATAGCGCGTCTCTTAAATGTCATGTCATATTTCTTTTGATTTTTGGGGGGAGGTAGTGCTATAAAACTTACAATACTCTTTGATTATATACAGTAATAGAGTGGGTGGGTGAACCAGAGACTACAACATTCAGGCTATCCTATCACTGAGTGTAGTAAAAATATCACCCTCTAATAATTAGTGAGGCATATAAAATAAATAAATAAATGGTAAGAGGAAAGGAGCTTCCAGATCTGGATCACTGTCGACACCTTGACCCTCTTTGTGCTGTGTCAATAGCCTCACAGTGCACCAACAAGGCTCTTTCCATCCTTATGTAGGACACAAATTACCGTACTTTGCTCTTTGCCTAACAGCTTAGTAGCTTCCCCTCGTCATATCTTATTAAATTATTGTGTCTCTGTTTGGTTTCAAAATTGCTTTGTTGTTTTAGTGGATGGTGCCAGATATTTTCAAAAGAATGATCTAGTGATTTTTGTCTGAAATGCTTCTCAGTCCAGTGATATTCCATAAACAAACTATAGACTATTCATTATGAACTTTCAAATAAGAGTTGATATTTATAAAATTGATGCCTTATGGGTGGTATATATTTGGAGTGTGGTAACCTCACAGGAACTGTCTGATGTGTCTTTGTGATGTTCTGTATGATCAGTTACATTGCATCTGTATTGTGTGTAGCTATAATTCTGAGATCTCTATATCTGTGAGTCTTGATATCCAACCTGGTTAGCCTTCCACTGACCTCTGTTTTCAGATAACTCTGTTCTGATCTATATTTCTGAGCCATGGGTCTGTTAAAGCAGTGCGATAGCAAGGCCATTGTTTCACTCCAGCACTTCTAAGCATTTTTCCTTTCGTCCCCACTGTGTGACATCTGCAATTCTACTTGTAAATGAGTTCTATAAAATATTAATGAACATATCAGATTGTCATGCCAGACATTCAACTTCTTTTTGCAGTATTCTGCAAAGCAGCTTTGTAAAAAATGACGTAAAAAAATGAAATGGGGCACAAATTCTCCCTCTCTCCCTCTCTCTATATATACATGATAGAACTACAATTGTCTATAGTGCACATTCATATTTTTTTTTTGGTCCTGCTGTCATTTCTTATGAATTTTATTTCGGAAGGGTTATAGTATTCTTGGACTACATATAGTAATGGGTTGGGTTTGTGAACCAAAGACCCGGGTTATAGAACTTCCTCCCAAATGACATTTGGTTATCTTCTACGTTGTCCTCATTTAGATGCAAGGTGAAAATCCCTGTTCCGGGGTTAGAGGGAGCGGCCTCTGGGTGCACATTGCAGTTCCCTTCTCCTCCTCCAACAATTAAATATATATAAGAGGTCAGTAAAGTATGGTCTTACTTAACTGTATACTTAATCTAAATCGAGGCACTTCCATGCCATTTGAGAAAGGAGAAAATTAAAATTCCGCAAATGTCAGAAGATGCCAGTGTTACTATTTCTAATTCATACATTACATCTTATTGAAGCTTCTAAACAAGGTTAACACTTCTCTGGTTAAAAATTACCAGAGAAATGTTACACATTTCTTATGCTGCTTTAAGGTCAGAAAGAAATGCGCTGGGGCAAACTTTGGTCTTCCATATTTCAGCGACACCCTGTGTGAGACGAAACCCCCACCCCTCACCCCGCCTTCCATTCTGCTTAATTCACAGTTGCGGTACCCTGCAGCGCCCCCTAGGTTTGACGCCCAGTGCGATGGAACTGATCACACTGTCCTAAATCCGTCTCTGAAATACGTGTCTCTAGGATAGCAGCTCCTAGTAGCAAGCTTCTTTTAAATTATTAATTATTAATTATTAATTATTAATTAATAGGTTGAATGGAAAATAGTCTAAAAGAAAATCTAGCCAATAATTAATAATTAATAGAAGTATGGTAATTCTTTTCATTACGGCTAACTATATATTCTTTCCTCATATTCAAAATATTAATCCTGTATTCCCTGCAGATTATTTATGCAAAATACTGTTTGATTATTGCAAAAGCCAGATCCCTTTGCTTTTGACAATGCAAAGTGATGTTTTTCTTTCTGTCAAGGTTTGTTGTTAAAAATAATTAAATTACTATTTACCCCCCTTTCCTACCCTTTGGTTTAAAAAATCAAAATTTTAAAAATGCACAACATTTTGACTTATTTCTTTGGGCTAACGTAACAGAAGTTTCAATCACTTATTTTTAGAAATTTTGGTAACTTAATCAAATGCTAGAGGAAGCTTCTAGTATCAAGTCAAATCCTATCCTGCTAAAAACATCAATGCAACAGATTTCCCCGTTAATTAATTAATATTGCAGGAATTGCATGTCTCTCAACTAAAAGTGAATTAAAGCTAGTCAGTTTGAAAGAGAGCTGTAAGTGAATAGAGGTAGAAAACATTACTTTTGCTCTAGTCAAAAAGGTTTTGCAGGTTTTTGAAACTAAACACCTGAAAGTTAGATGAGCAGAGCTCCCTCTTTTAAAATGCTCAAGCTCCTGAGAAAAGCAAATTATTATTGGTCTTGGAGCCTAACTACTCTGATCTTATATTATGTGGTTAATTTCTGTTTCCTGTTTATAGTTCACTGTGGGTATTCCATCGTAATAACTATAATCAGTGTGTTTACAGAATCGTATGACTCTTTTGATGTTTAGTTTCCAAAGGAATAGCCGGATTAGAAATGAAATGTATGAAATATAAATAGTTACAATTCAATTAGAGCCAGAATGTATGCAAAATAAGTAGTGTGATCCTTTACCATGGCAGTGATAGGTGATAAAATAATGGACTTAGAAATGCTGAGTTAATTAACATCTGCAGTTGGAAAGGAAACCACTGGCTGTATTCAGGCCCAAAGGAATAGAGTTGAACTTCTTGATGAATGGAAACTGAGCTGACAGGCTGCTGGTAGCAGACAAAAGCTTGTATTTAATATTAATGAAAGTTAATGGCATATAATCACTATTATCTTAGTGGGTTTTTTATCATCCTTAGTATGTGAGTATGGGACTTAGTTTGTATAGAACTAACGTTGTAATTATTTTTGCACATAATTATTTTTGCAATTATTTTAAAATCCAAGGAAGCAACTGCTTTCCATGCAGTTGCTATTATGTACTTCACTGTCATACCTTAGTGTCTGAATTCCCAAAAGTGATTATTCTCTTGAGTTAAATGTCAATTCATATTCTTGAACAACCTCTTAAGTGTCTTTTGTATTTGGATGCAGTTGCAAGAATACAGAGTCCAGAGACTCTGTAGCATATTAGTGGTGCTGCAAATGTTTTCAGACACAATTTGCCTCTCTTAGAAAATTGTACTGTCATTAGCAGTTGGGTAAAAGTGCAGTTTGACCTCTTCAAGACTGAACCTTTAATGTGAATTGCAGCATTGTCTGTTTCTAGGCTTAGAGATTTGTGTTCTTTCTGCCGTCTCTCCAGAGCACGCTAGTGCAATAGGCTAGTGTGGAGACACCAGCTTGGCCAAGATCATTCAGGGACATCCAAAGCAAGTGTAGTATCGTGGTCTCTCTTTCATTTCTGAAAACTACTTGGGCAATTGATTAAGTTGCATAGGAAAACTGTTCTCTCAGTCAGTGTCCAGTCATCATTTCTTGGAAGCTGGTCCAGACCTATACAATCTTGTATGTTATGAAAGGAAACATCGAGTTTTATTTGAGAAATAACATAAAGAGACCATAGTACTTGCATTTGGCAGTTTATCTAGCTGTTCATTTAGTTCTTCAAACAGTGCTGTAACTGAGGCAGATTGTGGAAAGACCATGTCTCTTCTGGAAAAAGTATCTCTTAGCTTCTTTCAGTTCCATTTATTGAAGCTCCTTGTGTTTCTTGCTGCCTGATTGGTATTTGTAGGCAGGCATTGCTGTATCACATATAGTTGTGTTATTTATTTAAAATATTTTAATTTTATATTTCTGTTAAAATATCCAAAGCAGTACATAAAGGCAATGTATCAGAAAAAAGTGTAATACAAATTGAAACAGTAGCACCAGCAAAGGAAACAGCTGAAAATCAGAGTGCTCTGACAAATGCCCTTTAAACATTGTTCCCTGTCCCTGATATCCAGTTTCAGTTTTTCAGATAAAATGCAGTGGTGGGAGGGTGGTGGCTCTACCCTACCACATGGGATGTTACTGTTCCTTCCCTAATGATCAGAGTTGCAGTCCAACAACATCTGGAGTGCTACAAGGTACCCTTCTTTGGCATGCCAAATATCTGCAAAGACTAAGCAATTCTGGGACTGGCAGTTCTTTAAAGAGTATGTCACATAGACATGTATCTTCAGACCTTTAGAAGTGGGGCAAGTGACTACGGTGTGGGGTATTTTGATAACATGATAATGTGAAATGTGAAAAAACAAGACAAAAATACATTTTCATAGCATTTGCATATGAAATGATGTCTGAGTTTAGGGATATGCCACCTGGGGATAAAAAAACTTCACTGTGCATTACCTTATAACTTAGCTGCACATTATCTTACCTCAAATAAACAGGTGGGCTCATTTCTTCTGAGTCAAATGTTGATGGATGTGTTCTGATAACATGGCCGGTTTGGGTAGTTTCACGTGGTTCCCCAACTATGAAATACCGACCCTGATAAGGTTTACTAACATGGTTTGTTTTTAGTTACCAGACTAAAACCTTCCTGTTTGTTTTTATCTTTTTTTCCTGCAACATGTTTGCTGATGTTTTCTTTGGATGTTGCATTTTAATTTTTGTCCTGATATCCTTATACAGAACTGGATTGATGTGTATGTATGTATGTATGTATGTATGTATGTATGTATGTATCTATCTATCTATCTATCTATCTATCTATCTATCTCTCTATCTAAAGATATATTTAAATATACTACCTGACAACTTTATTTTTTATATAAAAATACTTACATAAGGATTAGGCTAAAGCTTTATCCGTGGTTTCCTTTTTGTAAATGGTCATTCTATGTCAGCCTTCCCCAAACTGGTGCCCTTACATTAAATATAATATTTTATTTAATATTGTTGCATGCCATCCCTATCTCTGAGCAGTGCAAGATTCCAGGCACTTACCCAGGGTCCAGTTTCATCCAAATGAAGGAGCAGCAGAGACTGTAGTGTCTTTAGGATAAATGGTTTATTCACATATATATACAACCTGAGCCTACGATGGGGGAGCTCATACCATTAGCACCCCAGAAGGTCTTGCTTCTCCCATAGTCACAGCCTTGGATTCAAGCAGAAATCAAGCATGTTTCCCATTCTCAGGCTTCTGCCTGCTTTTAACCCAGCTCTCTCTCACATCTGCCCCTGGACTTTGTTCTTCTCACTATCAGCCAGCAGAGGAAGCCCCCCCCCCCCCGTTGCCTCCCCACAACTTCCTTTCTTATACTAACGAACCATACTTATACTAAAGGTCAGCTACCAAGAAGCTGGCTTGGCTAATTCAACAGTGGAGTCCTCCATTAGATTGTAACCCTTGCTGGATTGAGGAATTAGAAGGGACTCAGACATACAGCCTAACCCTCCCCCTCCAACTCACAACACTATGTATTATATTTTTAGATATACATGTAGAATGTTTTATTCCCCCACCTGAAAGCCAGAATAGGCTGTTGCTGCCTATGGCAAACCTGGATTTGTAATATATGAAATAGCTCATCGTTGGATGAGGATGACTGCTCAATGTATTTTTTCTCCAATAGTCATGACTAAGCACCCTTTTTATAGGCAGTGATTATGACATCAGATTACTTTGCTCTCCCTCACCTCTCAATCCTCCAGAATCACTTGTGCTGATGACACGCTTTTCCCCAGCAACATGACAGAGTTGCAGAGGCTCTACTCTCTCTAAAGATACTAGCAGGAAATGTGGGAGTGTTTTTGCAACAAGGTGATTATTAGCTTGGCCTCTGGAGCTTAAATGAGCAGGTATCACTGTAGCAACGAGTTTGGAGATATAACAGTAGCCGTTCCATTCTGACTTACATAATGCTCACACAGAAGTGCTTAAGAGTTTCCTTGGTAGACATTTCTCTCTCATATCTAAGGATAGACTAGTGGTCTAGATATTTGCAGCACAGGAATATTTTATGGAGTAGGATGCAGGCCTAAACGCTAGTGAAAAGGAAGTATTGAATGAAGCAGGGACTGGATAAGAGCAGCTACAAACCACTTTAGTTTCAAAGAGTGCTATTCCCCCCCTCCCGACAGTATTGCAGTCCTGGAGGATATTATTGCTTTATTAAAGTATAGAGAACAGTTGCAGACCCTCCAAGTGTTCCTATTTTTCAGGGACGTCCCTGAGTTCTGATTTGATCCCGCAATGTCCCACTTATCCTTAGGATGTCCCTATTTTCATTGGAGAAATATTAAAGGGTATGGAGTTATCCGACTCCTGAGTCATCTGAAGGCAATCCTGTATAGGGAAGGGTTTTTTAATGTTTAATATTTAATTATGTTATTATATACAGTGGTACCTCAGGTTAAGTACTTAATTCATTCCAGAGGTCCATACTTAACCTGAAACTGTTCTTAACCTGAAGCACCACTTTAGCTAATGGGGCCTCCTGCTGCTGCTGCGCTGCCGGAGCAGGATTTCTGTTCTCATCCTGAAGCAAAGTTCTTAACCTGAAGCACTATTTCTGGGTTAGCAGAGTCTGTAACCTGAAGCGTATGTAACCCAAGGTACCACTGTATGTTGGAAGCTGCCCAGTAAGATTTGTGGGGTATAAATAGTAAAATTATCATTGTGGAATGGAATGTCTCTATTTTCATTGGAGAAATGTTGGAGGGTATGCAGTTGTAATTCAACAACTGGAGGGCCACAGGTGAAATGTGCTGAAAAATACAATTATTTCTACTAGAGAAATTATGTTATTAGAACATAATTATAATTGTGGAAGCAAATAATGTAGCTTCTCCAGAGACGACTGGGGCATAGAGCCCATTTAATAGACTTTCATATCAGCAGAAGAAAACGATTGGATATTGCTATATAGGCAGCCAATGGTTACAAATAATGTCAATGGTGCAAAAATGCTCTTGGTTTTATGCTTTGGGAGGGTATGCTTCTAAATCAGGGGTAGGAACTTCAGGCCCACCAGCTGATCCATTGTTTCCCTGAAACCACACACAGATGTTAGTCAGGTGATGTCACTCCAATGAGCAGGTGATGTCAGCTGTGATGGGTGGGGCAAACAGATCCCTTCAGAAAGCAGGCTTGAGCCACCTGCTCATCAGCTAATAGGTGGTGCTTTGAATCCTACCAGGTTTGGCTGTGTGTGCTAGTTCCCAGCATTCACACAATCAACACCTGCAGACAGCAGGAGTGACCTCCATGTACAACAGCTGATGCATGGAGAAGTCAACCCTGCCCACTTTGACCACAGGAGGTTCCAAGTGCCTAACAGCCAGCTAGCTGTAGAGCATTTGGGAACCACTATGCAATGTGTTTTCACAGGTAGGCAGTACATAGTGTAAGTCATAAAGATATGTAGTTGACAAGTGATTTCCCTACTCTCCTGTCCAAGTTAGCCCATGCAGTGTGGAGCCAAAAAGATTCCCCACCCCTGTTCTACAAAAACACAACTGGAACATGCCACATGTTCCCTAAACAGCTTACAAAACATGGCAAAAAATATGCATTTCTCATGCCTTGAAATATCTGGCATTTATTTTCTTCTCTCAATTACTGTGTCACTTGTAATATTACCTTAACTTATGTTACTTGAAAGTATGTTGCACTGATTTAGGATTGGAAAGAAATATGCTTTTATGTGTTTTTTCTAACTGCAACTTTGTAATTTATAGAGCCGTAAATAGCATTTTATTCATTATGCCATAATATTTTTTAAAAATATTTTTTAAGTTTCTGTTAAATCTTCCAGCCTAACTAACTCAGGCAGGCTTATAACAAATTTAAAGCTACCTAATTTGTTCAATTTATATTTTCCTTTTGTCCCCACAGGATTGAAAAAACGTACAAGGAAGGCCTTTGGAATACGGAAGAAAGAGAAGGACACTGATTCCACGTAAGTATTATTTATGTTTAAAGAAGTACCGGTATTTCTGTATTGCCATATGAAATATATCAAGGCGAAATAGACTATGGAGTATAGCACATCATGTAAAATTAAAATTAAAATATGAATTCTGTGTAAGTATTAATTTATATTAATTTATAGAAGAATTTCCATACCATCATATCATAAAATATATCAATGCAGTGTACACTAGAAAACATCATTTAAAGTTAAATAATAAAATATGGATAATCGGTTCAGGTGACTGACTCATCAAAAATTAGACAACTGCAAAGGCCTGTCAGCACAAAAAATATTCAAGAGATGCATGGAAGTCAAAACCAAGGAAACCTGCTGAATCTCAGCTGAGGGAGTGTTTCACAGCATGGCTGTGGTGATTCTAAATGCCTGACCTAGTTGAAGCCAATCGGGACTGTGCAGCATGAGGGACAACTAATAGTGTTCCTCTTGAAGATCTCAGTGATTGGACTGGAATAAAAAGGCTCAGGTGGTCCTTAGGTTTATAGAGTGGAAGAGCAAGGGGGCTAATGCTGAATGGTTAACAAGATTACACCATTAACTCATGAAATCTGCATTTTCACATTCACAATGGAAAACCAGCAAAGCAGTATCCAGTAATGCATACTTTAAAATACATAGCAACCTTACGCCTGCATGAGTGAGACGGCTGTCTGATATTGTGAGAATGATAGACAATTTTGTGTGTTTCAAGTCATGGACGTTTTATAGGTGGCCTATATTTTGCCCCTTTAGAAAAGTCTTAGTGGCTATGCTTCATTCCTCAGAAACATAGTTCTCTGAAAAGCCTAGGAGTAGGCTGAAACTTTCTTGTTCTAATTGCATAGAATATCTAAACATGAGCCTTGACAGTAGGCAAAGGACATCTCTTAGAAAGAGAAAACATTGATACTTTTTGTCTATGCAGAATTGTCCTGGCTTTTCAGCTATACTTCAGTGTCATGGTGATTGTTCACCAGCTGAGGTTTAGAACATAATGGGATTGGTGAATAGCTTTTGATGTTAAGCTGTTTTGTAACATGCGATGCTTAACCTTTCTGGATGATTGGGGGCGGTTGAACTATTTCAAGTGTTTTCCTGCCCTCTATTTCTATAGCACTTTTAGGGAGCAGGAGGTACAAATTGAACTACCCCCCCCCTGAAAACAGCGTGGAAAAGGGGTGTCCTGGCTCCCAAGTTGCTCAAGAACTAGAAAGAGGATTCTTTCCAAAAGCTTTAATGTTTAGATTGCTGTATACATATGCAAATCTTCAGTTTAAGCCATAATAGGCAATACACACTATTATTCCTAGGTACAGTTACACAAAAGGTTTGGACAGTTAATCTGACACTAACACACCCCCTTGCTATCTTTTATATAGGATTGGGACATGCTCAACTTAGTGCAGCAAAAATTTCTGCTCTTCAGCAATCAATCTCTCACTACACCCAGTAGGCAGAATAATCTGTTCCTCCTCCTTTAGCTCCTCCTGGAGGACAGGGGAGGTGTCTTTGCCCCCCCCCCCCCGAGCTGGGTGGGGCTGGCAGAGGCAAGGCTACTCCTCATGTCTGAAAGCACCAGTTCAGGTGGAGCAATAGGTACCGTGAAAGATTCAGGGAAAGGCTCTAATGGCTATGGAGAGGGAAGCATGGCTTGTGGATCTTGTTGTGGAAATGGGTGAGGCAAGAGAGCAGGTTGAATTCCCTATCCCACTTGAGCCCTTTCCTGGGACCTTGGCAAACCATCCATCTGTATTGTTCTGACTCAGCCAGCCCATGATGAGGGTGAGGGGGGGAGAGAGAGAGAGAGAAAGAGAGAGAGAGAGTGGCCATACTGTCTTTGTCCCTGTGATTATTGCAGGTAAATTTGTCAGTTTCTTGGGTGGTTTGGGGATTTGTTTTTGTCAAATTCTTTTGGTGACCTGGGTGAAAGTGAACAACGTTAGTTCCCGATAACCTATTTACAATCTTCCCCAAGTGTAGGGAGAAACAGTTATTGCCTCACCTTTAAAGGTGTGTGCCTCTACAGCAGCCCTAGCCTGTGAATGGGTTGCTTAGCAACAGGTAAAGGAGGTTGCTGCAACTGTAGATTCATTTAAGCTGACAGAGAATCCACCTCCAGTGCCTGAAGTTGATCAGTGCTACAGCTCCATTTCTGGAACATGTGATATAATAAGGATAATGGTTCTCCTGAAAAAGGGACAGATTCCTCACTACTAACTAAAACTAGCCTTTGTCCCATCTGAGATTAGAATCTTTGACTTTCTCAGCAGGTTTGAGTTCTGGCACTTCTCTGATTAAACATATGCCTTATTTACCTAAAAAATGTAATGCGTGTGCACAACAAACTCTTCGCAAGCATGGATGGTACCCAATGTTCGTCATTCTCAAACTAGACCCACTGAAAACCAACAGGCCTAAGAAACTTGTCCATTGATTTTCAGTGGGCCTAAGCCTGAGGATGATGAATATTGGATATCACTTTATAAGTTCAACTCCACCACTGTATGACTATGCAGTAGCAATTATTATTTGCTGCCATGTAATAGTGATCATTGCGAAAAATACGAGGCAAATTGATTATTTTTTTATTTATTACATTTTGAATATTAAATGTTTGGATTTGTGTTCTTCTCAACTTGAGCGACTCTCCCTAAAACGTAAGAGACAATTATTTATATTTCCACTATAAGACTATTAGTGGAATGTTTCTTGTTCGTATGAAGCATTAGGTTAAAGGGGAGCAGGACCAACTGAACAAAGAACATCAAGAAGGGAGCAGGCAGAATTGTGTGTTTTGAATTATTATTCACTAATGTGTCTGTCTAACAACAAAGCTCATACCAGCTCATACTTAAGAACCGCCCCCCCTCCCTTCAAGCTTCAGTGTTGATAGCTTGCAACAATGGCATAGAGACAACGAAAACTGTTTTAAATATTTTTCTCTAGAGGAAATTGTTGAGATAACAACTAACCTTCTACATTGCATCAAGCTGAATGCCCGACATAATCTTTAATAATTTAAGTTTCCCTTTTTATGGGCACTCTGGGAGCACTAATGGTATAGCTTTATAGTATCATAAAGTGAAAGTGTGTAATTATAATGGGCTGGTCGAAAATACAATTTTGAAACACGTAAGTTAGCAGAGACATTAACTGCTGAAGACCCTTGTGCTGTTTTCCTGTTCAGGCATTATGGGGTTTTCTTTATATTGCAATATGAATCTCTAACTATGCAGGCTTACAGAAGTGAAATGAGCCTTTTCTAAACCTCTGTTGTTAAGAAACTGTAGGGGTCTTGTGTTGTCAGCTCTATTCCAGTACTACTACTCTTCATATATGTCACACAATCTTCATTGTTACAGATAGGTAGCCGTGTTGGTCTGCCATAGTCAAAACAAAAAAATTCCTTCCAGTAGCACCTTAAAGACCAACTAAGTCAGTTCTTGGTATGAGCTTTCATGTGCATGCACACTTATTCAGATACACTGAAACAGAAGTTTCCAGACCCTTCTATATAGTGAGAAGGTGGGGAGGGGTATTACTCAGAAGGGTGGTGGGAATGGGTGATTGGCAGATAGCTGTGATGAGCCTGTTGACGACTCTTAACGACTGCAATAGGTCTTACAGGAAAAAGCAAGGGGTGAAAAGGTGAAAAATGGCTTTGTCATGTATAATGAGATAAGAATCCAAGGTCTTTGTTCAGACCAGGTCTCTCCATGGTTTTAAGTTTGGTGATAAGTTGCAATTCAGCAGCTTCTCTTTCCAGTCTATTTCTGAAATTCCTTTGTAGTAAAACAGCTACTTTGAGATCTTGTATAGAATGTCCTGGGAGATTGACGTGTTCTCCTACTGGTTTCTCTGTCTTGTGATTCCTGATGTCCGATTTATGTCCGTTTATTCTTTGGCGTAAGGTCTGGCCTGTTTGTCCAATATAGAGAGCTGAAGGACACTGTTGGCATTTGATGGCATACACCATGGAGAGACCTGGTCTGAACAAAGACCTTGGATTCTTATCTTAAGAGTATGTGGAGAGGGTTTGGTGTTGCTTATACCAGCCCCTATGCCTTATGTACCTGACCCTGGCTCCTCCATTTCTGACTTTTGTAAGTTTACTGCGAAGATCGGAAGGGAGGTTATAAACTCATTCAGCAGAACATGCTCATAATCCACCCCAGAACAGGAACTCTGAAGGTCAGAAGTGGACAGGGTTCCTTGTTTAATGAGAGAAGATTTATTATTTATTAAAGTATTTTTACTCTACTCTTCAGTCGAGCAGGCTTCCAAAGATAAATTAAAACCAGTGATAAAACATTTAAAAAGTAAAAATTATGCATGTGGTCTTTAAGTGAGCTGTTCAAGAAAAGTGACTATATAATAGCAGTTTGCTTCATTGACTGATACTTCTTTCCTCACAGGAAACCCAGCCAGATGGGCTGGGTATAAATAAATAAGTTAATCATCATCATCATCATCATCACAGGGCAGTTTCTTGAAGTGACCTCTGTGAGGGGGAGAAAGGGCCTAGAACAGCTGGTGAGGCAGCAGGTAGACATGACTGTGGTGGTGGTTTGCCTCATTGGCTGCCTCTTCTTCTGTTCAAAGTCAACTAATCTATGTCGATTTGATTAAAAAACAGTCCCGCATTGTGTCTCAACTCAAGTCCCCTTCATGTGTGAATTGCATAACCGAGCATGATAGGATGAGTGGAGCAGTGGTGCTACCTCACTGCCCCAACCCTGAGGTCATGCAGCTCCTTCGCCCTTTCTGTATGTTAGGTGTGGACATATTCAAGAGAGGCCCTATGTTCAAAAATTTTTCCATATGTTATGGGACCCCAGTCACGTAGGGTTTTGGAACAAGTGGGAGGTTTGTGCATGAAGATGTCTAGAGGGACTGAGGCACAGAAGGCTTGAAGAGCAGCATAGCTTCAAGGTGGAGGATAGTGGCATGGCCCTGCAGCCCCTTTCTATGCCCCCTTTATATGATTCATGTGTGAAAGAGTCAATATTGGCTGATTGTTTTGCAGTGCAGAACTCCAACCTTTAAAACGATGAGGGGAAAGTATTTCCAAAAAATTAATGCAGGAGGTTTGATGTTTTGTCGTAATGGTACATATTTTTGCTTTCTTACAGAGGATCACCAGACAGGGATGGAACTGTAAGTATTTAAAGGAATTTATATATTGATTTAGTCTTAACTTTAAATTAGATGTGTCTAATGGAAAATGCTTCCCCCATCCTGTGAATCGTCATAAGCAATTTTGAACCCTTTGCCCTATTTCTATTTTAATATAGTTAATAATATTAAAATGATCAATGTTGATACACTGTCTGATGTGCATTGGCTTATATCCAGTGTCTAAGGCCCTTCTCTCAAAACTTTTTTGGTCAAATGATTATCAAGTGAGATAAATTTTCTAATAATCGTCATAAATATGATGGACAAAGACAAACAATTACATGAAAGATGAAGAAACATTTAATACCTGCAAATACTTTAAATTGGTTAAAAGTAACAATTCAGGAAGCCTTCCTGTAAAGAATAGAAATAGGAGAAGGGTTGCTGTTGAGTTACTGTTGCTTTTATTTATGGTTTTAGGTTTTCTGTCTCTGCTAGAACTGGACTTTAGAAGGAAATGTACCACATCAGCTATTAGGCTTTAAGTTTGCAATGAAGAATGTTGGGCTCAGATATGGATTTTACTTCACTTTTTATTGATTCCTGACTTTAAAACTCCCATTTAAATTTATCTTGTGAAGACTCTAAGGAAAATTGGAGCATTTGTTAGTCTTCACCAGATTTTCAGCAGTGGAATGGAAACACTACCAGCCATAAACAATGTCATTTCTCTCCTAAAATTAAAGGAATTGGAGTAGTAAGGGCCTTTCCAGATGATCATTATTTTGCATAATAAATAAGCTGCTGTTTCATTGGTCTTGATTCAGATGTCTTCCTTAAAGAAAATGCATCTGTGTCTGGAATATGCATTGTCCAAGCATGTACTATGTCAGTGGGGAAATTGGGTTCTTCCCTACTTAGCATGTCCCTTGCTATTTCACGAGTGCTTTGCAAGGATGCATTGCATGAGTGCCACAACCACAGATAGAGCCATTAGTGATGAGTGCTGACTTCCCTGCCTGTGATCATGTTTCTTCATATTTCTGGTGTTGGAGCATTTATCTTCACAAACAGTGGCAAAACAAACGAAGGCTGCTTTTTCTTTTCTTCCTCCTGCAGCAATGCTCTATTGCAAATCCCCTTTTCCATTTATTTGGTTCTTAGAAGGCTATGCCGTTCCTTCTCCAATACAGGAGTGCACATCTCCTGTAGGTTTTTATTTTTATTTTTTAAGTGCTGAGCATCTGTCCCTATACAGCAGAAATGCATAGGGGGGAAAGAATGGGTACTAGTGGTGCTGGATAGAGGCTAGCCCAATTGTATCTTGATAAATAACATCAAGGGGTTGGCGGGGCTTTGTCTTCTGGAAAGGCCCTAATAATTTTTTCTTTCTTTCAACTTCTGTCTATTTAAACTTCTGACCCAAGATCCTTAATCCTAAACATATTTACTTGCAAGTAAATATTAATGATTTCAGAAGAACTGAACGTCCAAGTAGATGTGCTTAGGGTCACAGCTGTAGATTGAAAAAAGCCTGCATCCACACATCCTTCTGCATCCCCATTGTGTTTTGTCAAGCGCTTTTAGCTTAAAGATTCAAAAAGCAGACCACATTTGGAACTCTATACTGTTTTTAATGGTTCAGCCAAGGCTCTGTTCAGCAGAAGAAGAAAAAACAACGCTGTTCACTTTCCCAACTTGCACGTTGATTCCACCCCACAGTCCCCGTCTGTGTTACACACTTAAAGAAGTAACTGGTGCACTGCCCCTTCAGGCACTTCACATACCCGAGATCATGTCATCCGAGATTCACATACCCGAGAGTCCCCACATGCCCCCCTCTTGTCTCATGCTGGCCCTCTCCAACACCGTCAATGTGTTTGAGGGAATTCTGAAGGGGAGAAGTCTTCCTAATGCCCCCGTGAGCTGGAATTCCTGAGCATGCGGGGTTCCAGTTCATAGAAACAGCCTACACATATTCAGCAGTCTTTCTCCTTCATTCCTGTCCCCAACAGATCAGCAATGTGGGACTGGAAGAGGGATGATATGATATGGAGGGAAATACTTGGTCTAAAAAGGGAGGAAGGGAACACAGAAACCCCGTGCAAGATACAATCTCCTCACTTGTTCACCACCACCCAGTTAAATTTAGCACCAAAGTGATAAACAGAAGGCAGAGGAGGACTGGCTTTTTTGCAGATATGGGCCACATTTGCACTATACATTTAAAGCAGTATCATACCACTTTAAACGGTCAAGAATCCTGTGAACTGTGGTTTGGAAAGGGTGCTGAGTTGTTGGTAGAATCCTATTCCCCTCACAGAACTACAGTTCCCAGGGAGGAATTCAGTGTAATGCCATGGCTATCTTTCCAGCTTGCCAGATGGCACAACCCCCCTCTCCCCAGCTCTATTCTAGGGGTTCTCCTGACACACACACCTGAGCCTGTTTGGAGACACACAGGAGGAGAAGAGGGGGGAAATCCCCATTGCACTAGTGGAAGTCCTTGTGTGGGCTTCCATTAGCAGGACTAGTTAGCTGAATCCTGCCTGTAAAGTGGCTTAACAATCCCTCTTCCCATAGAACTCTGGGACTGTAGCTCTCTGAGGGACGCTGAGGTCTCCTAGTAACTCTCATCCTCTATGAGGCAAGCTGAGAAGCAATGAGCTGCTGAGCAACTTTTTTTTTCTTGGTGTTGACCACGAATGATAAAGGGGCTCTCTCTGTCCATGCTGGTTCATGCACCGTCACCACCTCGGTGTGTTCATTGTGACACACTAGTGCTTTCATTTAAGGCCTTCACTTCTACGTTTGTTGATGATGTTCCTCATGTAGCATTTTGCTTTTCGGAGGCTATGAGAACGATGCTAACTTCATTTCTCATTTAGTACCAAAAAATTACATTCTCTTTAAAATTGTACACAATCCCTTCCCACGTTAAGATTAAGAGAAGGTGCTTACTTTGTGAACCTGAAGAATTTATTCTGCTATATTTAGTATAATGTAGCCTTATTTTTATGCTGACTTTGGAATTATGCGCTTGCAATTTTTAATCAGATTAATAAAGAAGAAGAAGCTAAATGACCAGAATTTTAAAGTATGCTTGAAAACTGTTCATGTTATTGGCCTGTTTTTTAATTACTTTGTAGTCTAGAGGTCATAAAAGACTGTAGGTGATGATCAATAGGAAAAGAGCTGGCACTTAGAGAAGGATCATATTCCGTAGAACTCTTCAAGACTTACTTAATACCAAAACGCTGCTAACCTTTTTCTTGCACAAAACCAGGATGAAAACATTCACTGAGTCACTTCTTGTAGGTGTATGTTCAGTTACAAAAGAAATGCTGAGTTATATTACAAGACTCTAAAGGCCCACTGCAATGGCTGCCACATTAAATAAAGCATGTTCTGCAGAATTGTATGAGGACATAGTTCTGAAATGCATGAAAACGTTATGTCTTGTAAACATCTTACTCAAAGGAAATAAGGGGAAAACATTTAACATTAGAGATAATTGTCCATGCCACTCAGTTATAAGAGAACCAGTTTCTGCTGAATAGAGTCCTCTCATACGTTCCAAAATAGTCTGCTGACAGCAGCATTTACATTTGGCAAGTAATGCCTTTGAAAAGTGCATTCTGAGCTTGCTTACTCCATGTAGATTCATGTGTTTAAAAAAACCGAACCACCCAATACTTTAACCCTTTTTCTATAAAAAAACAAAATCCATTCCAGCCACCCAGCCCTCATCCTCATGATCCACCCTCCAATAACAAAGCAGAGTGTGCACAGGAAGGAGGAAAATCAGTTTCGGTAAGGACATGAATATTGGTTTAAAGCTTCCCGGGGGTTGGTTGGAACAATGTGTAAGCCTGGCCAAAAAAAGTTTGCATGTACAAATGTATGTTTGGCATTGTTTATGCATCACTTTCTTCAATGTATTTTTTTACTCCAGGTGCTCTGCATAGGATGCCCAACCACATATGTTTTTGCCCCTGTGATTCTGATGTGTTTCTGTGTGTCCATAGATGTCTAATTATGTTTAGGAACTCACTATGGTTTCCTAATATTCAGTAGTGTTTGGATCATTTGTGATGGATACAGGTAACTAGAAATAGAAATGGATTACCTCGTGTGCCAGGCTCACCTTGAAAACTACATTCATAAGATAAATAATACAGGACTGCGTTCATAATATGCATTAGGAAGTAGATAATTTCATGGATAATTTCACACGTATCATGCAAAAATGGAATATTTTATAGGACATTCCTTGAATGTTGAAGGTAACAGCTGGTTGAAATGAAATATTTGATTGATATCTGAACAACTATATGATTATTTTGTAGCTTTCTTCCTCCTCCTCATTAGTCTGCTATGTATTGTATACTTCTCCAGGTTTTGTAAATGGCTCAAGACTATGGGAAGAATTCAGGATTGCTCTAAGGAGATCATTCCATCACTACAAGCATTTCAGCTTGCCAGACAGAACAATCACCCTCTTCTCTCCCCACACCCCTGTACACTGTTTTGAGGGGTTCCCTGATGCCCCCCAGCCAATTTGGGATTGCACGGAGAGGGAGGAGTGGAATCATGGAAGACCTTCTGCTCATTTCCACTAGCACGACTCATTAGTTGAATCTGGCCCACTATTTGATCACCTGACCGCTTTGGTTTCGAAGGCTTCAGGAATGAAGTACAGCATATTAAAGTAATACTTATTTAAATTTAGGAGAGCTTAATTATCTCATCACTTCTGTTCAAGTGTATTTGTAACATAGGGGGCTGCCATATACCAGATCATATTATTAATTTCCATTTAATCCAGTATTGTATAATCTGACTAGTAGCTGCTGTCCAGGTTCTCAGGTCTTGCTACTTGACCAATGCCAGAGGTTGAACCTGAGACCTTCTGCATGCAAATCACATGCTCTACCACCAAGTTGCAGCTCTATCCTCATTTGTCTTGCCCATAAGCCGTACTATCTTCCAGCATGGTGGTCTCTCCTTGCAATTCCTGCTCCTGGCTTATCAGGTTTGAAAAATTCAAGAGTTCAAACACTGGAAATTACTTTCTCAAAGAAGATTGAGAGGCTGGCATTCTCTTTCTAGAGATTGATTAGTAGGGAGCCAGAACCCACTTTAGTTAAGAGACCATCCCAAATTGAAAACTCATGACTTTGTCATATCTTCTAAGAAACTAGTGCATGTTGCTGTTCTCCCCTTTTTAATATAAAACTTATCATTTTTAACTGTGTATTACAGAAGAGAACCAATGGTGCTCCAAATGGGTTTTATTCAGAGATTGACTGGGAAAGATATGTAAGTAAGAGTAATCACCTGGCATTCATACCTTCCCAAGAACATTCCTTATTATAAGAATTTTCTGAGAACTTGCCTCTCTGTTTTGTGTGTGTGTGTTCACTGTGTTTCTTGATTACTTCTTTCACACTTTAGTACATCTCATAATCACAGTACAAAGCAGATAACAATATTTGAATATTCAGGATTTCACTGACATGTCTAGCTGCCCAGCTATCCGATTGGGATCTTAAATTTGGCCCACATAGAAATATATTGTTCTCACAGTTTATTTATGACCTTCAAACTGCTGAGCAAGTGAGAGTTCACCTTCCTTCTAAGCCCTCCAGCACATGCATAGAATTTAGAAGAGAGGTAGAGTCTTTCCTCACTTGTGCAAAGCTTTAGATTGCCAGGAAACACTCTCACTATCTTATTCAAACTAGGCAGGCATGAAACATCAGTTTTACTACACACTCACCCGTCACCTGCGCCTGTCAGAAGGCTAAAGGAAGATGTGGTGCCTTTTCTTACACAGCAGTTTGGAGAAGGTTAGAAATACCAGTCGTTCTCTTGCTGTTTCTTACCTTCTTCAAACTTGTATGCAAGTGAGCTAAGACTCTGCCTCTGACAAACAGATGGAACATGAAACAATACGTAGTTTCCCCTCCGTAGTGATGTAGTTTGCACAAAAGAGAAAACTACAGCTTCTTTCTTTTTCTAGATTACCATGCAGATTGCCATCAAATTTGGAGCCCCTAGCAAAATTGAGAGTTGTGTCACACCTGTTTCAGGTTTAAGTCTGCTGGTTTTGGGAATTGCAACTAGAGCTAGAAAAGGATATGATCTTGGAGTAATTTGAATGAATTAAACCAGCAACAATTTAAATTATTTAAGGAAAATAGTGCATTCATATAGATGTGGATGCGAGTTTACACTTTACTCTGGAACAGAGATACATAAACAACCCTGTGTTCAGCTCAAAGGTTTTTGCTTCCTTTTAGTACTCATAAAAGCTTGAGGGCTTTTGCACATGCTAAACATAAAAATGTTTGCCAGCCATTGTCTGAACTGCAGTGTCTTTCAATATACCTACTTGAAATCAGCAGAAATACGGTCTCCATGATTTTAACCAGGCAGATGTAAAGATGTTTCATCTCTGAAAGCACCATGCGTGGGGCAGAAAGCAAACCTGCTTCTGAAAGGCCCTTGGGGCATGAGGATTATCAGCAACAGCTTTGGTTTTTGTCCTGCAAAAACCTTTCTTGAAGTTCTAGGTGAGGCTTCCTCAACCTCGGCCCTCCAGATGTTTTGAGACTACAATTCCCATCATCCCTGACCACTGGTCCTGCTAATTAGGGAACATGGGAGCTATAGGCCAAAAACATCTGGAGGGCTGAGGTTGAGGAAGCCTGCTCTAGGTTTTACAGCCCCAGAACATGGACATTAGCAGTGCTGTCAGAACGCAAGATCTTGGGCTGCAAAAAGCAGTCAGCCCCACACAGCCTTGTGGAAAGGGGGACTAGCCTGGGGGGGTGGGAGGGGAGGGTGAGCAGAACAGACCACTTTGGTTCTCCTCGCAGTCATTTGAGAAGGAGTGTTTGCATATTTGAGTACCCTTGCTTCAAAGGGATGCCCTAGCCCTACTTTGGAATATCTTCTAATCTTTTCGTGTTAATTAGATTGTGCAAAATTGCCTTGGAAGAATGGGAAAGAGCCAATAAAATGTTAAAGACCAATTATGCTAATAAGGTGGGCACCATTTCAGACAGATTTCGTGCTGTTAGTATGGAAGGTGTCCAAGTTAATTAGAAGAAATAAAATTTCTTTTGGAATAGTTTTTGCTTGCTTTAGCTGAAAAGAATTTAAAAGTTCAAGTGTGTTCCTGTTTACAATGATCACCTTTAAAATCACACAACTTGATCTGGTAATATAACAAAATTACTGTAGTCCCTAACTGTGTGTTTGTGTGTGTGTGTGTCTGTGTGTGTCTGTGTGTGTGTGTGTGTGTGTGTTTGTGAAGTTCTTTCTCTTCACTTTGTATACCAAGTATATATAATATATATATGTGTCAGGGGCTCAGGAGCAGAGGCACAGGGAAGAGAGGAGATGGAGAGCGAAGGGGAAGAATCCGAGGGGAGCGTAGGAGAAGAGGACAGTGGACCGAGGGATTCCATGAGCCTCTCCAGCGAATCGGAAGATTCACAGAAGGGGGCGCCAGTGGCCAGGGGTAGGGGGTTCCCAAGGGGAACGCCCTAGGAGCAAGGGGGCAGCAGGGACTCCCAGAGCAGTAATTGGAAATCAGGACCAGCTTCCCCACCAGAGCAGAGGGGGGGGGAAGAGTCCCAAGGATCGGGGCCAGTGCATTCCCCACCAGGGAGAGAAGATGAGGCAGGGCTGACCACGCCTCCATCAGAAAGTCAGACAACGGAGGGGAGGTCAGATCAGGCCAGTATCCCGGAAGAGGGAAGCAGTGACCGAAGTAGTGTAACGGTTAGGAGAAAGGTCACTGGGTTGGCGCGAGAGGCAAGTTCAAATGTACAGGAGCGCGGGACAGCAGAGAATGAGGATTGGGAACCGGGTCCTAAAGCCCGCAGGAGGCAGGGGGAGGAGCTAAGCGACTCAGCGTCGGAAGAGTCCAGAAAGGGCAATGCCCCAGCGGGCAGGAGGACCCAGAAGAGGAGAGAGCAGCGGAAAAGGTGGAGCAGGGCTAGGATCTTAAACTGGTGTCAGAGAGGAGGAGATTCAGACGGGACTTCGCCGGTCTAGGGTTTAAGACGTAGAGCTGCGCGCTGCGGCTTTGAAATGGAAACTGAACCTCAATAAAGACTTTTGTACATAACGACAGCCTCGCGTTGGTCCTCTGTGAGCTGGGACCTAGGGGCAGCTCAGACAATATGCATTATAAGTAAAATAATCAAAATATTACTATTATTTTTAGTACAGTTACTATGCCCAGTTTGAGGAGACTGGGTGTTTGGGTTGAAGTATTACTTGGCATGATTAATATCTATAAATAGAGTGGTATGCTACAATATTTTTTTTTTAACACATGTGTCATGCATTCTTTCCAGACATTGTTTTTTGGAAAATGCTTCAATAAATGAGATTTGATATAGAGACAGTGTAGTTCAAATAAACTGCTCTTTCTGGTACTACCTTTTTGGCTTTATCAACCAGCTGTGTCTCACTGTAACTGCATTTCCTTGTCATGGTCAGATCCCCTCCTGTTGAGATTTAGATTGTCAATTACTTTTCTCTTCTGCAGAGACGGGGGCCTATTAGAATGGCCTGCTGTCAAAGACTGATGGAACCAATTGGCTTCCAGGAGACTCTGGGGTATTTTTTCTGCTGAGAGGTTGAGGTCTGGTCTATCTTTGCAATTTAGGATTTGCCCTATGTTCACCCCTAAGGGCTTTGCCTGAGCCCAAGTAGTACCATGGTATGCCCTGGAGTTGAGAGCAATAAAGCAGGTTAGAATATGATTATAATGCAAGTAGAGGAAGAATTGGAATGAATGCAGTTGAAAGCAAGTGTGTGCTCATTGTAAAGCCTATTTTGTGCTGGTGAAGGCAGTAAAAAATTACTTCTCTGCCTCCATCATCCTTGGTGTCTCATCCAGCAGAGCTTTATAGGATGCTTTTACATATTGGCCTGAAGGATATGGTGGAACTCTCAATGGCCTGCTGTGAATTATTTGTAAGGCATGTTGAGGATATGATTGCTTGTATCCATAGAGACCTAGATTTCACTATTATAGCAGGCCAGTTTCTAAGAGTATCCAGAACACTATTTTGTCAGATGTTCATGGATGAGTTTCAATTAATAAGGCTTGAGAATGTGGATGATGTGCTTGGAAGGGTGTAGGTGTTCTTGCCCCCGTACATGTTATGACTGATAACATCCAGTAGGGAGGGGATGGCCAACTAGCCCAAGAAGATACAGTATTTTTCGCTCTATAAGACGCACCAGACCACAAGACGCACCTAGTTTTTGGAGGAGGAAAACAAGGAAAAAAAATATTCTGAATCTCAGAAGCCAGAACAGCAAGAGGGATTGCTCCACAGTGAAAGCAGCAATCCCTCTTGCTGTTCTGGCTTCTGGGATAGCCGTGCAGGCTGCTTTCGCTCCATAAGACGCGCACACATTTCCCGTTACTTTTTAGGAGGGAAAAAGTGAGTTTTATAGAGCAAAAAATACGGTACTTAATGCCTCTCTGAGAGAGGGAGTAGTCCCACGAAACAGCCAGCAAGACTACTAATTAATAAAATTCATTAGACCCAAAAGTTATGTATAACTATAGACTGGTTGCAAATGTCCCTTTGCTGAGCCCGGTTCTTGAGTCGGTGGGCACCAACCAGCTCTAGTCTCCAGGCACTCTTGGGTGAAGCTGATTTTCTAGATCTACTTCATTCTGTGTTTAGGCCTGGTTTAGGCACTGAGGCCATCTTGTATTATACCTTGTGTCAGCAGAGAGATGGGGGAATGTGTCCCCATTGATTGTCCTTGATCGCTTGACAACTTTCATGGTCCATGATGTTTTTCTTGGAAGCACCAGTGATAGGATGCTTGTATTCTGATTATGTTTTTATATGATTATGCAATTTATTACTGTATTTTAATTTTAGTTGTAAATCACTTTGGAGTTTTTTGAAGAAGGAAGCAACACGGGAATTTTGTAAACCATCAGAAAATAAGCAGCTGGTTCTGTTATGAATGTTGTCATGGCCATGTAAACCAAAGTGGAGGCTAGATTTTATTTTATTAAATGAGAGCCAATTTGATCTCTGATACAAGGACATCAGTTTTATAGAGTAGTAACCAGAAGGCAAAGGTGCAAGAAGAAAATTCTATCAGGCACTGGAAATGAGCCCTTCTTTAGCAAGAGGCCTCATGCAAATGTTTGCATACATAATGCTTTGATGTCTTCCATATTTCCAAGCAACCATTTTCTTATATTAGACATATTCCTTATCTATTTAATATTTTCACCCCACATTCCCCCTACTGCACAGAGATCAGAGCAGTTAGCACAACTGTTTGACTGCCTGGCTGAGAAAACAGGTTCCTGGGTAGACTCTTTATTCTTAGTTAAGCGTAGAGAGCACTGCACATACCAATAGTTTATTGGACAAGTGCTTCTTATTAATATGAAATTGGTGGGAGAGAGGGGAAAGAAAGAGTGATTACTTAATGTTTTGCAAGTACTCTAATTGCTTCACTATGTTTGCTGCACTAGAATTCACCTGAGCTTGATGAAGAAGGATACAGCATCAGACCAGACGAACCAGGCTATATCCTTCATGGTCAGTTTTACAACTGAGTTTGCAAACTCTGAAACAAGTGTGGGTTCGGTTCAAGTGTGGCCAGCTGCTGCCATCCTCCCTACCGCTGGATGCCCCTGAAACATCAGCATCTCAAGTTTATTTTATTTTATATATTTATCAAATGTATATCCCGCCCCTCCTCCTGAAGGAGCCCAAAATGTTCAAGAGGCTTTATGAATGAAAAGATAGTGGCCATAAGTAAAATTTAATTTTAAGCAATCATTATAAAAAGAAAAAAGGAGCCAACACTCATGCCTGGTGTTGAAGGCAGTGATGGTCTGGGTAGGGACCAAGAAACTGAAATTGATCCTGATGGAGGTATTGTGGATGGACCGATCTTATGTCCAGGAATTACGTGGATGACCTGTTCTGAAAGGGTTGCACTTACTCTGAAGGTACAGGTTCGTAGTCTGGGAGTACTTTCTGATCCAGAATCAACTTACACAGGGGTTACGTTCTGGTGATCAAGTGTAAAGCCAAAATTGCATATAGTCAAAACACATTGGGTTCAGTGGCAGATGGGATTGCCAAAATCATTTTTCCTGGAACCCCACTTCCTTTCCACCCCTTTTATTTTATTTTACTTTAGCCAAACGTGTAAAGCTGAATACGCACAAGTTACCGTATTTTTCGCTCTATAACACGCACCCGACCATAACACGCACATAGTTTATAGAGGAGGAAAACAAGAAAAAAATATTCTAAACGAAACAGTGGATGAATGATTTTTGTGGTTCATGCTGTGGCCACAGACATGTGATCTGACGGTGCGTTTGAGGTAGCCCAATGCAAAAATCCTGAGGATCCATGTGGATCCATGCTTTGTAACCACGTTTTAAGTGGGGAGGGAAGGAAAAGCACTCAAGGGCCAAGGAACACGCGTGGGGTGGGTGGAGAAGGATGCTGTTAATAATGCAGAAGAGGGGTATAAGAGGAGAAGCAAGCAGGCTCTGCTTCTCTCCCTCTTCCCTGGCTCGCTGAAAAACTTTGCTGCTATTTAGCCAGCTGAGTGGGGAGAAGAGAGGGTCAGAGAGCCTGCTTGCTTTAAAGGAGCCAACCGGACAGGAGCCGCTTACACTCGTGTAAGCGGCTCCTCTCCTCTCCTGCTTTGCTCCTTTAAAGCAAGCAGGCTCTCTGTCCCTCTCTCCTCCCCACTCAGCGGCTCTTCTCCCGCTTTGCTGTTTCAAAGCGAGCCACGGAGGAGGGAAGGAAGGGGAACCATGGATCCTCTGCTCACGACTGCAGCAGATCCCCCCGCCATCCGTAGGCATTCGCTCCATAACACGCACAGACATTTCCTCTCACTTTCTAGGAGGAAAAAAGTGAGTGTTATGGTGCAAAAAATACGGTAAATGTGTGCAGGTTGCAAGTTGCCTGTGTTAGAGGCTCCAGTGGCCCTTGTGGCCTCTAGAAGTGCTAATGCCCAGCTTAGGCTAGTCCACAAGCTGTGGCTATTCCTGGACAAGAATAGCTTGGGCTAAGCATGCTGTACTGATCTCCCATTTGGATTACTGCACCCTGCTGTGTGTAGGGCTGCACTTGGAGACAGAGCTGCTAGGCCCGATTCAAGATGTTAATACTAGTGTACAAAATCCTAAATGGCTTGGGCCCAATAGCATTATAGTTTGCCTTCTGCAATATTAACCATCTCATATCTTACGGTGCTGCTGCTGGTTGCTGTTACTCTCTGGAATTTGTAGATCTGTTTTTATCATTGTTGGCCCATGCCAATCAGTTCCAAAAGTTATATTTTGTGATTCAACAACATTTCTCTTTAACTGTGATCTACCTACCAAAGGAAAGCACTTTTATTCCTCAAGTGAATCTGAAGAGGAAGAGGAGGCACACAAGAAATTCAACATTAAGATTAAGCCCTTGCAGTCTAAAGATGTTCTTAAGAGTGCGGCAACCGTTGATGAACTGAAAGCCTCTATAGGCAACATTGCACTTTCGCCATCTCTAGTGGTAAGCAAAACTCTTTTTTTAATATGGTGATTGATTAGTTTTCAAAAATTAATTTTGCTTAGCTTTCTTGTTGTATTTGTTCCTTGAATTAGCATTTTTATTATAACAAATCTTGGTTTTATCACACAATGGCAAGGCTTTTTAGAAACTATTTTTGGTTCAGGATGTGTTGAAAAATGTGTTCTGCATGTTAACAGGTTGCTTTTTTAAGTATATTGCTGAACTGCACTAGCAACTTTCTGTGCATGCCAAGTACATTTCAGTAAGCCTAATGTTTCTCATATCAGTGAAGGGCACGGCTATTTTGATCCATGCCAAAAGAAAAAACATTTGCAGCACTTTAACAAAAAATAATACATTACTAATTATAGATGACTTTACTTGTTAAAAATAGGGTCACATTTTTGTAGGTACACTTTAATTATAATGCCCACAAGCCAGATAGCCATATATTGATTTTGTGAGCTCAGGAGAGGTCCTTGATCTTTTTTTAGGGGAAGTAGACCCCCTCCTATGCTTTATGCTGAGCCACCCTCTGAGACTTGAAAGCCAGCCATTATGTATGCTTAAAGGTGTAAAGCTGTAATTTGGCAACGTAAGATTCCATGTAAAGTCAGAATCTAATTTATTGGAAATAGTCTGGATTGTTATGTCATAAGGGGCAGCAGAGAATGAATGAAGATGCTATTGTTTTGCCCCTTGGAGAAGGAGAAGCCATGGCAGGTAGTTCTGTGATCTGGAGGATTCCCCCACCCCCAACAGAATACAAGGCTGCAATTTGAAAGGAAAGACTGGCACAGAGGGAGAGGTACTTTTTTAGCACTTTCCCCACATACTATTTCCATCTGAAAATTTTGCACACAAGCAGGACTTGCACTCCTGTAACACTTTCCGGGGAGAAAGCCCCACTGAACACAGGGAGACCTCATTAAGCATGCATAGGATTACACTGTAAAATGTTTTAAATGTATAAGTGGAGATATGAAGTGTGAGCACAACAAAAGTGTTTGTCGTAAAGAGAACAGAGCTGTAGTAAGCTACTAGTCCTTGTGTATCCAATGATAGCAAGTAAGAAATTATTGTTATTATTATTATTATTATTATTATTATTATTATTATTATTATTATTTTATTTATATCCCACCCTCCCCAGCCGAAACCGGGCTCAGGGTGGCTAACAACAATAAAACAGTACAACAGTACAACACAACACAACACTCTAAAATCATTCATCATAAAATTAATTTAACTCAAACCAATGGCAACCATTGGGCCAGAGCTCTGCAAAGATTGCTGAAGGAGGGAGTCAGGCTGTGCCCTGGCCAAAGGCCTGGTGGAACAGCTCTGTCTTGCAGGCCCTGTGGAAAGATGTCAAGTCCTGCAGGGCCCTAGTCTCTTGTGACAGAGCGTTCCACCAGATCGGAGCCACAGCCGTGTTTTAAATAATAAAATAATTTATTGAAGTGAAATAAAAAGAGGTTGCCAGCCATGAGAGAGAGCTTGGAGGTAAAGGCTTTGGAGGACCTTCTCCCTTGTGGAAATTACTTGTACAGTATCCATTTCCCACTGGAGATTCCAGAACTCATAGGAAAGCAAAGGAGCAGGGATGGAGACTGAACCCCTTTCAGGGCAAGCAGCAGTTTGTATATTTCAGTGTGGGCTCTGTCTCTTTAAAGTCTCATCTGACTTGTCTTTGTTAGCATGCAATGTCTTGAAGCTTTGCAAAAAAAAAAATCCTACTCACCCCCCTAAACTGTTCAGATTTGAGGGGGGGGAGTTGTAGGCTCCCTTGTTAAGGAGGTTAGGCAACAATGCCTTTTAAAAATTGTGTTATGTGTGGGGCCATAGTCCAACAGTATTGCTTGTGAGTTTTGAGGACTGTGGAATAAAAAAAAATGTGAAAGTAAAATCTCAGAAGTCACTGTTTTGTGTGCTTGTACATGAACCCATATGCTTTCTCTAAAATTTTACTCTAAATCCAAAGTAGCCAATGTGTTATTGGACTACGATTCCCATCAGCCCCATAGCCAATGGTCAGGAATGGTGGGAGCTCTATTTTAATAACATCTAGAGGATGTCAGATTAGCTACCTCTGCTTCTATCATCTGGAAATTTTAATCTAAAGTGAGGACAAGCATATATGACAGCTGAATCAAATCTATATAATTTTGTTCAATTTAGAGAGCATGTTTGGGGGGGGGAGGGGAAGAGGATGGGTTATCTTTTCCTGTTAAAACAGGTTTTCTTATTTTGATAAATGATTTTGCATTGAGGGCCAGGGGCCTGGCATTGTTGAGTAGAACAGACTTATCACATACACAAACTTATAAATACATTGCAATACTTTCTCTCAAAGCTTTTGTATAACCTGGTCACCGGAGGCGCTGCTGAACACTCAGCACCTGCAGAAGGCTGAATTTTGTAGCTTGCTAGGGAAAACCCACTTAGGTTGAAAGTGCTGCAACGATCAACTTATTTTTGGAAAATGGGATGCTGCTTTAGTGACAAGAAATGCTAGAGATAATACCCTTGGATCACTGCTAAATCCTTAGTTTTGTTTTCTATCCAGTCTACCATTGTTCTAAAAATCAAGGGTAGACTGCTGTCAGAGGGGCACACAAACAAAACATAAATGTAAGACTTACTTACATGTTATTAATTCATACCTACATTGCAAATATCCCATTTTCCCCTTTGCAAGGAACCCAGGGTTTTATAGTTATGTGAGGTGAACAGTGCTTCAGGACTTTTCAGTACCCTCACAGAAGTACTATTCCTGACATTCTTGGGAGAAAGCCATGACAGAATATATCCTGGCAACAGAAAAACTGGAGAACGCCCCTAACTGATCCCTCGTCACTGCTAATACTAACATATATTTATAATTAATTGCTGTTCTAAGTAATAGTGTTCTGTGGGTACATAATTGCTTAAAAGCTTTTCAGTTTACAATAGAACAAAATGAATTATCATTAGCTGTTTTTAATTTGCAATCAAATAAAGTTTTCCAATGTCGATTGACTTTTAGCAATTGCATTTTCATCTAATACTTACCGTAAGTTTTAATAATATGGAACTAGCTACGTAATAGGAAGTAGGTGTCAATGTCAACTTTTGTTTATTTATTTGTTGGTCTCAACCTTGTAAACCAAAGCAAATAAACCCTGAAGTTGTACTAAATTAAACCACATAACGTGTTTTAACAATACTGCTGGGATCACATTTATGTTGTTTTTAAATTTGCTGTTGCATTCTGTTTTTTGCTTATGTGCTGTGGCGGTAGGTCTTTATTCTAGCAAGTGAGCTTTGCAGTCATTATGCAGTCACCAGGCTGTTGCAGCTGGGCTTGGAGGCAAGACAACAGTGCATTATATTGTTGTATATGGAAGCCAGGTTCAAGAGTTGATTTGTGACACTCATTTCCTGGGCTGTGGAAGATGTGGGAACAGTAAATCAGAATGATGGCTTTGTTGCAGTGCAGAAAATGCAGCTTCCTGATCTACTGATGTTGTACGTCTTAAGGAAGCTTGGCATGTAAAGCAGTAATGCTCTTTATGGAGAGCAGGATGCTAATAAGAATAACTGAACTAAATTGCTCTGTAACTACACTCTTTTAATAAGGACAGAATATATACCAAGCAAATTGCATTGCTTTACATTCTTTTCTAAGACAGCTGCACTTCATGCTGTTATATTTAAAAGCAGTAAATTAAGTAAGATATTTGGGGTGTTTAATTCAAAAGACTGGACTCTGATCAATAGAAGTGATGCCTTGTTTTCTAACACAACACTTGGTTCACAATAGTTGGATTCCATCTAGTGTGTGAAAGCATTGTATATTTGTTTTCCACATCCTATTATTGGCTAAAGGGTAAATGCCAGCATCCTCATAAAGTCTTTATATTTCATCCATAAGGCACCTAGGGTGGTATATAGAGGACATGGCTGACTACTCTGCTCCTTTAAGCTTTTATAAGAGGCAGAGGATGGTGTTCTTGAGGATATCCATTAGCTAAGAAGAGATGAGGTAGGAGCAAAGACGATTGTGTGGAGCAGTTACTTTAGTTACTCAATTATTGTTTCTGCTGTACCTGATAAGGATGAAGGTGGTCAAGAAAGCAACAGGATAGGCGATTGCAGCTTCATTTTTAACTTTTATTGTCAAGGGGTCTTTCTTTAAATTTCAAAACACTAACAAAAGTCAAGCAGGGTGGAAACTCGAGATATGATTGGCAATTCTTTCAAAAATTACATTTATTTATTATCGTGTCTATAGGGCTCCAAGGAGCTCTGGCATACATTGTCCAGGCCTGCAAGTGTTGCCCTTTTGTGTAGGGTTTCACTTTCCCTCTTGCACCCTCTTTTGGGTTCCTTTCTTCCAATCTGTCCTGTCATCCTGTTCTCTAGGCCTAAAATACCTTCTGTTTGACCTTTTTATTCAGCAAAGCCAATTTAGCCTGACCTTACATTCATTCCACCTGATTCTCCTTAGCCTAGATCCTCAGAGGTATTCTAGCAAGGCAGAACAAGCATGGTGGGGGCATCATCATGGCAGACTCTACCCCAACTTTCACATGTTCATTTAGAGGTACTAAAGTGAACCTGATGCACATGGCATTTGTGCATGTGTACGGACCTCTTTATATGACCAGGAATCCTTCAAAGGCTGGGTTTCAGATTGTGTAGAGACATCACTAAGCACATACACTTACTTCAGATGTTGAAACATGCTAGAGGTGGAGACTCCCAGCACAGTGTTGGTATCTCCCACCACCAGATAAATTGCACTATTCAGTTATATGTGACGGTAGCACCTATGTTCTTTTCATGTGGCTGCCCCTGTTCACAAAGTAAAGCTAGGGATGGGATGGTCTTTCCCTGTAACTTACATCTCTGCAGTTAATTTCTCTTGGCACTTTTGTCTGCTCCTGAGTCACTTCTAGCATTGGAGCCAGGAAAGAAGAAAAGTGGATGGAGTAGTGAGGCAGAAGACAAGCAGCAGGGAGGGTTCACCTTCACCGATAGGACTTTTCTTTTTCTCTTTTTTTTTTTAGTGTGTTTCTTTTTTCTTTTTTCTTTTCTTCTTTTGATATATAGTTACTTCTTCCTCCATGTCAATTAAGCTAATAGACTTAGCAGTGCTTTGCTCTGCCCTGTAACCTGCTTTAGCCAATGGCCATCTGCTCAAACACCGAAGCATCAAACAGGATTGAGGCACTTGGGAGCGAGTAGCATTTGCTGGATATTGCAGTGTCTCAAAATAAATAGAATAAGGAGGACAACCAGGAGTCCAGATAAGAGACAAATGAGAAGTTGTTATCAGAAATAAACCAAACCTCTTTTGGAATATGAATTGCATATTCATTAGAGGATCCCATAAGGTTTTAGTAACTTCAGGGAGGCACCTGCTCTAGAGCTGAAAAGCAGAACCAAATTTCTTTCCTTATATAGGAGGGACTTCCATGCACTTATCAGACTGGCTTTACCTGCCAAGCCTCCAGGTGGTGCTTGGTTGAAGCTCCTAAGAGCCGAAATTGTCCGTGCTTCCTTTGGGGTGGGAGGTGGTAGAAATCCCTTTATTCCTTTGGTTGCTGCCTCCAGATATCCCCTCCCCCTTCCTACCAACACATCCTAGGCTTGGTAGTCGGGTTGTGGCTCCAAGGGTGAGGGTAGCGATCTGAGTTGGGTAGGTGTGTACCAGAATCTCTTGATGCTGATGGATGACGGGCAGAAGGAGGCTAGGTGCTCCACATGATCTACCATGGGGCACTGCTTTGACATCCCTGACCCACAGGGTATGTGGCTGCGTGTGGAACCCATCACAGAACTCTTATCTTATAGAACTTTCTTGCATGGCCATAGCAAGCATGCATGCTTAATGGAGCAGCACCTTGGAGGATTGAGGTAGCAAAGAGAATACTTCCTGCGGTCTATGGCACGGGGTGGAAGGGCAGGTCCCAGGGCCAGTCTTAGGACAAGAGGAAATAGGAGCTTCAGGGACCATTCTGGTTCCTCCTCTAGAAGCTCTTCCAGAGCTCTTGTACTTCCCACAAGCGTGCAGCCCATGGGTTCCAAAGAGGCACCTCCTCTCTTTGGTGGGGGAGGGATGACAACCCCCAAAAGAAGCAAGCCAACACATTCCCCTCATTGGCTATGATACTGCCACTGCACAAAGCTAAACCAGCATGTTCCCATTGACCCTGGGGTTCATTCCTAGCCAGGCCATGTAGCTATATGAGGCAGGGTCTGAATCCCCAAATACAGGAAGTGGCAGAGGGGGAAAGACTTCAGGAGTAAGACAGAAAGCAGCCTGCCCTGCTGTTTCCTTTGGAGGTTTTCCTGGTGCTTTTGGTGAACGCTGCAGAAGCCACCCAGAAGGGAGCAAGAATCACCTTCCCACACGGTCCTCCCTGGGCGTAGCCAGGGTTTATGTTAGCAGGGGCAGGCTTCATGCTGGGGGGGGGCAGAACCTCAGTTAAGTATTTTTATTGATTTACTTGATCTAGAGGGTCAGCTGCCCCCCTTAGCCACGCCCATGGGGTCCTCCTTAGGCATTGCACCTGCCTAAGGCTTTGAAGACAGAGTGGGTAAGCCCAACTAAGGGCTGGCTTAGGCTGGCAAACAAGCTGCATTTCCTCCCCAAAAAAGCAGTGGAGCTGTTGTATGTGCCTGTTCATTTATTATGTCAGCTCCTAAACTGGGGAACACCCTGACGAGGAGGCTTTTCTTATGTAACCTTTTCCCAGGTCAGGATGGTCCAGGTAAAGGAGGTTTTTGAGGAATATTTCTTTGTTTATTCAGCTCCCCAATCACTTCCAGTCTTGTTCTGGGGAGTATGGAAAAGCCATAATTTTGCTCTGTTTGCTGGCTGCAGGGGAGATGCCCCCTCCCAAATAACCTTCAGCATCCTCTGAGAACAGCAGCCCACAGTAAGAATTTGTTTTTTCACAACAAGAACCTGTCTTGTGAATCTTGCTTTATTCCATTCCTTAAGTAGATGGCAAACAAATAATTTTTGATTGAAACTGAGGCTTAGTGAGAGGTTTCTTCTGTAGCATTTGATGGAGGAACTACTCAGAGGCTTCTGTTGAGTTGTAATAGGTCTCTTATTGGATTACAAAAGGAAGCTCATTATTCTAAATGTATAACCCACAAGTTTTCTACTCATTTAAATAGGGTGGGGGTGATAGTACTAGCCTGCTTAGGCAGAAGAGAATGCATGTATCTTCAGTTACTTAGTGGATTACATCTATCATCCCTATTTTCTGGAAATAGTTTATTTTATTATCCTTATTAGCTAAAGTAAATCTGATAATGGAAGCCAGGATAATGATTGGCATTTTCCTGACTCCTTCTGTTCTCAAGATAACTACCAGAATGATGTCTCAAATAACTGCCAGAAGAATGTAGCAGTATTTGGTTGTATACAAAACACCTGTAACATCACCATCATAACAGTAATATAACATTGAAAGTTTGTTTTCAAGTCAAATAGCTTTTCACGAAAGTAAGAAGCCCAAATTGTTGCAAATGTCTGTTGTGGAGAGAATAAAAACAAGTCCACACTTTTTGAAAGGGTACAGCTTTTAAAGCCCATCAGGATACTCGGTTTACTGCCATATACATATGTTAATGGAAAATTGATTGTGGGGTTTGAAAATATAGTTTCTCTTTATTTGGTGTACCAGCAATGTGTAACTGGGCATTTACAATGTAAGACTGCAATTGTATGCACTCTTATTTGGGGGGTAAATGTCATTTATCTCAGTGGAACATATTTCTGAGTGAGTATGCATAAGCTGGGATCAGACTGCACTTACATTATTGGTTTACACTTCTATATGAGTATTTACTCTATTTTGTATATGATAACCTTTTAGGCATTTCAGAATTTGTTAGTTTGCTTGTAATGCAATCCTAAGCATACTTTCCTATAAGTAAGTTTCATGGAAATAAATCCCATTTTACTACTGAGCAGACCTGCTTGGACAGGAGACTGGGATATGCTATTTCATGGAGAGTGATATTCTATGCATAAATGCTTATGTTTTTAGAAAATGCTTATTCTCCCTCCCTTTTCTCCATTTGTTAATGCATTCTATAGAGGAAAAGTCCGGTAAGAAATTATCTATCCCGTTTTCTTTCTTTGTATCTATCATTTTAATGGATTATTTGCATTAGAAAGTATTCACTTTATTTATCTTTTTTTAAAAAAACAGTCTATAAAACCAAGAATATAAAATGCAAAATCTTATTATTTACAGGTACTGGTAATTTTCCATTTGGCTTTCTTTATGAGTGGTGGCTAATCCCATTCAATTCATATTGCACATAAATATATGTAATGGTATGAAGCTTTAAATCCTAACAATGCTGGAATAAATGGGGACATTGCAAATTTCCACAAGTAAAGTATGAACCTCTGTAACTCTACTTCTGGTTTCTTGACTGTTCATAAAATCATTCAGCCATAGTATTTTGTGGCCTATCATCATCATTATTATTATTTACTAAATTTGTATACTACTCTTCAGCTGAAGATCCAGTGCTGGATTTTCTTTCATTTCACTGCATTAATTTCTCCAAGTTTTTTAGACAACATGAAGACTGCTGTACAGTCTGGTTCAACCAGACATCCAGGACTTTGCTATATTGATATGCTAATTTGACCCCTTTCCTAAATTATGGAGACATAAAAAGGGGGTTAGCACCTCCACCACTAAATTCATGTATAAGCTTTTACATCCACAGTAATTTTTTTTTTCACTTCCATTGGGCTTATGACATCTGTACCCATCCTGCCACCCCACAAAATCCTCCCTTACCTGGGTTGTGTGGCAGCACCTGAGAAGTAGTGGTGAGCTCTGGTAGGATCTTGCAAAGCACATGAGATCTAGCCAGAAACTGCCACTGCTGCTTCTCTGCTAGTGTGGGTGGGGTGCCCATGGGGGAGTCTCCTCATGGGTGGGCCAAGGAATACACGTTGCGTACTTATGAGAATTAGACCTATTTGGTTTACTCTGCTTTGTGGTGGAAGTTAGTGTAAAAGCACAATTGCAGCAACAACCTGCACTGGCGTGGAGAGGGGTGGGGTGAGAATAGCATGACAGGCACTTTCATCTTGTTATCTGTAGACTCATCATGATGAACTATTTCCTGCAATAACGTGCACACTTTCCACAGTTCAACTGGCTACTATATGCGTGTGTAAACAGGCTTCCACTCAGCTACCCCTTCCCGATACAACAGTTGCAGTTGAGGGCATGTAGCCCTCTAAACAAAGCTGAAATCTGCTGATGGGCTGTTTGGCAGTAAGAACAGAATTCAGTCCCCTTGGACAGCAGCTGATCAGTGAATCTTAGCTTTGTTTAAAAGGTTATATGTGCATGGTCTCAGCTGCTTCATATGACGTTCTGTAGGATCGGATCAGGGCTGGCCCACCCATGAGGAGACTCCCCCATGAGGAAAATTGTGTCTGCTTGGTGGGCTGAGACCAAAACTAAAGGCTAAATTAGTGGCATACTAGATATTTGCAGATTCCTTTCCTCAGCCTTAAATGTCACAGATAAGTAGAAGTGGCAAGCAGTTGCTTACTGAAAAGAATGAAAGGAAAATATGTATTGACAAATACTTGGCTAGTGTGTATTGGCATTGCTCCACTGAAGTAACTGAAACTGTGTGAGATCATGAGCACAGTAGTATCCAAGCTATAGCCAAAAATAGCCCAACTCTCTCCAGAGAGCACTGCTGCTTCAGTTATATTTATTTATTTTAGAGGTTTACATACCACCAGTAGACAAAAGTATCTAAGCGGTGAAGACAACACACTCATAAAAGAGCATAAATGGTATAAATTACTCGGCATTTCCTGGTTAGTTTGATTTGCATTGCAATATGATTCCAAACTGATCCTTGTGCATCTTCGGCTCTGTTGTTTTTATAATCTCATCTAAATCAATAGCCAAGAGCATTTTTGAACATTTATGCACTCATGTTCAACAAGTGTCTCACCTATATTCCTTTATTTGGGCAGTCATAAATACATTATTACCCATTTTGGTATGGGGGAACTAAGAAGGATGGCTTGCCTAATCTCTGTTTGCATCTTGTATGCCACAGCATTTCCTGTATTTATAAGAATTAATGTGATCATTCTTCGGAAAACTCGTGACGTGTGTGCCTGTTTGTCTGTATTTCTCTACTAATTTCTTGCTGCAAATAAGCCAACACAGTAGAACTCTAATTTGCCAATTTAATTTTTAACAAGGATTTACTAGAGAGATATGAGAAGGGGAGCTTGAGGGCAGATTAAAATTTGCTAGGCTTCTTAACAATCAATGTCTCACCCTTCCATACCTATGGCATGTCTTCCTTTAGTTAGGTTTGTGGGGTATCAAGGTGTCAGACTACAAACGACAAGGTAGATCTGTGATTGGATAATCTTTTTTGTTTTAAAAACTTAAGAGCAGTGACAAAGAGCCCCTCAGCAGCTCTGAGTTGAGGGAATATTTACCCTTTCCCCCTGGGTCAGTTTCAGAATTTGGAGTGCTATGTGCAGGCTGCCATTCTAGGCTCCATCCTACCAGAGTATCTAAGCTGAGCAGCCCCTTTGGTATTGCTGCATAGGCCTCAAGGAGCCTCAAAGTTAACCATTTGTTTCCAAAATTTCTGCAGACATCTATATAGCTTACTCATTAAAAGGACATCAGATAGGTTCAGGATCTCCATGAGACGGGGAATCTGGGGAAATTGTTTACTTAATTTGTGAAGCTAGAGGAAGATCTCATCATCCAAAGTCCTTTTTTTATTATTGATCTGTCACTGACTAGGTATCTTTCTCTCTTCCTTTTTGCTGATAACAGAGGCGCAGCCCGGTAAGACGTTGCATGACTTTTTGCGTTAAATCAGTAGCAGGAATGACTGGGAGTGCTTGTCATTTGGGTTTAATTTAAATTAGTTTTGTGAACTGCAAGTACAGCAAATTGATCTAACTTAAAAGTAATTGGGTGAAAATTACTGTTCTTTCAGGGGTGTGTGGCTATCTGTAGCAGCCTTGTTCTGTTATAGAAATACTGAATGGAACCATACTGGCACTGCTACAGATTCCACATAATACCTGTTCCATATTTGTAAAAAAATCCATTGTTTTGTGTGGCAGCACCTCCTCTTTGGAACTCCCTGCCTATTGCAATCAAGCAGATGCCTTCACTGTACTCTTTTCAGTGCCTGCTAAAAACATTCCTGTTTAGACAAACCTCCCAGATGCTTAGAAAGCTGAGGTAATTTTAATCTGTTTTAGTATTTAAACTTGTGTGTGTTTTAAAGTAGGGTTGTGGATTTTCTTGTTTATCTTTTTGTAAACCACTTTGAGGTGCCTTTAAAAAAATAAAATCAAGCAATCTCTAAATTTTATTAAATAAATCAAATATTGCTTAGGAATTCTTTCATGTTTTATTTAAGTCTCAGTAGTGCCACTCTTGAAACTGCCCTACACAGAAACTGTCCTCCTTGGAGAAATTGATAATTTTTGGGTTACTTCATTTTGAATAAAGCAGTCTGCCAACTCTCATGATTGTTCAGAAAATTTTCAAACCAATTTCTTCATAGAACAAGGAAGCAACCATGCTAACTGAATTGAGCTATTGCCAAGATGAACTTCCCTGGTTGATTTTCTTTTTCTTTTGTTTTTGAGGTTCTGACCAAAATTTTTTCACACTTGCTATTCCAGAATAAGAATACATCCATATACTTCCTGCAATGTATTCCTTTGATGTGATAAGACGCCTATTTAACAAAACTGTGCAAAAAATAGCTTGGTCTTACAGCTTACTATTGGCTTCAAAAGAGAGAATTTGATGGAACATTATTTGTTTAATTGGCATGTGTTAACATCAGATATCTCATAGGCCGATAATATGCCTAGAATATCCATTAGAATATGTTTCTGAGGATTGACTACAGAATGGAAATCTTGGCAAGAATCAGCTAGTGACGTGTTTGGCTAGGAACCAATTCTCTTTCACCAGACTTCTGCCTACAGTGCTAACAATAATTTTGTTGTCCTTAATAACTCCCTTCCTTGAACTTTGGTGTTACTGTCTCTTCCTGTAGCATAGAAGTATTCTTAGTGGAGATATTATTACAAAGCGTGATTTGAAAGGAGAAGTTTTTGCAAGAATTTGCCTAGAAAAACTGTTTTCTTTGACAATATATGCATTTTGCAGAAACATTGTGTGAGTGAAGGATGGATGGATGATGGTGGCAGAGATATGAGAATTAGTGACTGACAGTAAATTTGCCATATCTTCCCTGTTGCTATGGCAAATACTGTTGACAGCTGTTCTGATACCTTTTGCACATTCAGACATTGTTTCCCACCTGCCTCCTACTTTTAGAAGTTTTATCTCCTTCCCCCTGTCCCCACCAATTGTTTCTTTATATCTTCTGGAATATTAAAGCCTGCTTGGAAACAGGATTTCAGTCCAAAGGCGGTGATCAAGTGTGTGAGACTATGTATGAGTGCATTCAGAAGTTCTAGAACAGTAAATAAATGACTTGTCAAGCTCTCTGGATTTGTTTGGCACATCGTTGCAATTCCAAAATGTATGATCACTTTTTGTTTGTTTGTCTTGATTCAAAAACCTGAAATTCTCAGGCAGTGCATTTGTAGCAGCTAATCAAATATTCTATTTGCCTATATCTGGTATATGTGTGTGAATGAATCTGCACTGGGGTACAAACCTCCAAAATGAAGAATGTGAATCCAAGTTAATGTATATTTTATTTTAGCAGTGTTAATGCCTAATTCTGTTTTCTTTCTTTTCAACAAAGGCAAGCTGCCATTTATTGTACATGTCTAAAAGTATAATCCTATAGTCCTAAACTGTAGTTTTTGCTTTTAATTGTAGGGTTCAATTAAAAGGAATTTATCTAGTAAGTATATCTATTTACTGATTTTTTTCTGGAACACAATATATCTCAGGAAGTTGGATATATTTAGAATCATCAAGATTACATAATTTTACATCTTAATTTTCAAACTCTAGAATCATCGGAACAACTAATTTTTAAGAGACTAAAGTCTATATATTGTTAATAGGATAGTCCTCAAAACGCTATGAGGACATTATTCCATGCACTAGTATTAAATTATGCATGAATCCATAATGTAAAATTAACAGACTCTGACAGTCTCAAAATGAGATGACGCATTTTAAATGAAAAGGCATATGGAGTATTTGCAATTGGCTGAATGCACAAACCAGTTCAACAGGGCCTAAAATTACAAGATGTTCGTAAACTGGAACGATGAAGGGTATGGCTGAAATGGGATTTTCTAAAGCTTTTCCATAAAATTGGGCCACATGAAAATAGGTTAATGGCAAGTCGTGGAGTCAGTTTATTATCTCACAACAAATGCATTATATGTTTTTAAGGTAGTAAATGAATAATATTTTTAGCAAGTTATATTCTGTTAAGAGACACCCATCATGAGTAATGTGAGGGGAGCAATTTGAAGCTGGAAGAGCATGCAGGGTCACGTTGACATGAATTATGAAAACTGGTTCAAATTATTCTGGAAAGGGACAACATAGTTAAGCTTGGACCTAGCACTATCTAAGCACTAAAACTAGTAAGAAATGGACTTGCGGAAGGAACGCTGTGGTGGCGCTGACATTATCAAATAGTTATGTGAACAAGTTTTCTAGAAGACACTATGATAAAATTACCTTAAAATGGTGTCTTATGTGCTAGGTGAAGAGATAGCAAGGCCCAGGCGTTCAACACCTACTCCAGAGCTTCTAAGGTTAGTATAAATGTTAAATTATATTTTTAAAAAACCTCATTCAAGTCATGGATGGTGTGGAATCCTTGTACCCAAAAGATGTACGTGCTCTTGTTCTGGCTTACCAAGTCCTATCTGTCAAGCCTGTGCACACCTCATTATAGGAAAAGGCAGACCCTTATCCTTCTGTATGGAATGTAGCCTACTGAAGAAAGATAAGTCACATAATTGCTCCACCCACTTTTTGCCTCTGGCCCTGCCCACCGCTGCAATGCAGCCCTCAATTGCTTTCCTTTGAGGAAACGCTGCCTTGAACTGAAAATGGTTCCCCACCCCTACTGTAAAAAACAAAAAAAAATCAAAAACTCTGCCTGTCACCTCTGCTGAATAAAAGATCCTTGCGCGTAATTATCATTCAGCATCTGTGTTGTGCTGCAGCAAAAGAGCCCCGGAAGATCCTGCAGTACTAGCGCCATTATTTGGTCCACCTCTGGAGTCTGCATTTGAAGAAGAGAAGTTAGAAGGTAGGTGTTGCCAGTTAACTTTATCAATGTACCTTTCTATGTCTGACATGACGTTTTGTTTAATTTGTTTTACATCTTTATTTCATATGCCCGAGTTCTCTGAAGAGGTGTGGGCTACAAACTCAGTGAATCACATAAATATAAACTGTTTGTGAACGCAAATGAGTCTGTGAGTATGTATGTGTGCACTTGGTGAAATCTGCCACAAGTTAAAAAGGAGAAAGAAGTGTTTAGCAATTTCTAGGCAACCACATGATAGGGGCGCAGGTGGCGCTGTGGGTTAAAGCCTCAGCGCCTAGGACTTGCTGATCGAAAGGTCGGCGGTTCGAATCCCTGCGGCGGGGTGCGCTCCCGCTGCTCGGTCCCAGCGCCTGCCAACCTAGCAGTTCGAAAGCACCTCCGGGTGCAAGTAGATAAATAGGGACCGCTTACCAGCGGGAAGGTAAACGGCGTTTCCGTGTGCGGCTCTGGCTCGCCAGATGCAGCTTTGTCACGCTGGCCACGTGACCCGGAAGTGTCTCCGGACAGCGCTGGCCCCTGGCCTCTTGAGTGAGATGGGCGCACAACCCCAGAGTCTGTCAAGACTGGCCCGTACGGGCAGGGGTACCTTTACCTTTACCTTTAGGCAACCACATGATGTTAATTCCCAGACAAGAAGCAACTAATATTTGTCCATTGTTTGCTTTTCTGCCCTGTGGGGTAGTTGGTGCTAAGGGTATCTTGTCCCAAGCCCAAGTGTAGGGTTCAGCTAACACCCCTTGCAATCCACTTTCCACCAGTGCTTCCTAGCCTTTCCCAATCCTGGCCTTAGTCAAGAGCAAGCTGGGTTGCTGATTCCTATTATATGTGACCCAGAAAAAACATGAGATCAAGCCACTGGACGCGGGTGGCGCTGTGGGTAAAAAAAATTAAAATTGTATAAATCCTTATATTATCTATTTACTATGTTAACAATCAATAAATTTGTGTGTGTTTATTCAAAAAAAACAACAACAAAACCTCAGGGCCTAGGACTTGCTGATCGTAAGGTCGGCGGTTCAAATCCCCGCGGCGGGGTGAGCTCCTGCCGTTCGGTCCCAGCTCCTGCCCACCTAGCAGTTCGAAAGTACCCCTAACTAAGTGCAAGTAGATAAATAGGTACCGCTTTCTAGCGGGAAGGTAAACGGCGTTTCCGTGTGCAGCTCTGGTGCTGGCTCGCCAGAGCAGCTTCGTCACGCTGGCCTCGTGACCCGGAAGTGTCTTTGGATGGCGCCGGCTCCCGGCCTCTTAAACGAGATGAGCACGCAACCCCAGAGTCGGACACGACTGGCCCGTACGGGCAGGGGTACCTTTACTTTTACCTTTTACAAGCCATCCAAGGTGAGAATGTGGCTGAATACTTCCTTTCCTCACTCATTATTCTGAATGGACAGACCTGCATGAAAATCTATGGTCATATTGATTCTAACTCAGCACTGAATTAGGGGAATGGTTGTGGTAATTTAGGTGTCACTGTAAAGCTTTTGTGTTTTGCATATGACAGCTCCAACCATGTTACTTTTATTGGCAGAAATCTTGATACCAGAAAAGCAGTTAACTTCCTCATTGGCTAGAGGCACCAGGAGGCCATTGATCTGTGTATCAATCTGTGTGTGCGTGCGTGCGTGCGCATGCATGCGTGCACATCCGGGGCAGAAAGACACTCAGAATGGTATTCACGAATTTGGTGGTATATGCATTTCCCAGCACTGAAATTCATTTGTGGGTTTTGAAAAATGGTTATTAACAATTTATTTCCAACAAAATTCATATTCTTGTTGTATTCCCTTCTCATTTTCCTCCTGCCATAATCTATCAGGTAGCTCCTACAGTTCAGTTTGGAATTAAGTTCTCACTTTACTTCTAGATTTGTATGCATCATGTTATATGTCTGTGACTTCAGCTCCCATAGATCACTCTGAGGTCTGGGGTTCTGTGCAGCCAGCAAGTCCAAGTGTAGAATCACCGAATTCATCACGACCTTTTCCATCTGGAAGTAAGTTGAGGCATCTCCTATTTGAAAAATTGGTGGGGGGTTTTCATTTTGTTTTTCTCTACAAAACACTGAAACGTGAGATGGAAGTGGCAATGTTGAGGGTTATTGCTCATTATACTGTCATGGAAGCAAAGAGATATTAGTTGAATTATGCATTGGAAACGCAGCTTTCAGAAAAGGCAAAGAGACGATTCGGAGTCCCTGAGGAGAAAAGCCTCTGTGATCTCAATTTGCAAAGCTAAACTTGACTCCTTCCTATCCGAAAGACAAGTCACCTAGCAACCAGTGCAGCATGCCATAAATACACAAGCTCCTAATAAGAACCAAAAATTGGATTCGTGGATGTGGAAAAGCAGAATAAAACTTCACAACATTTATATTAAAACATATAGTTCACACTGGAGAATGGAAACAAAAAAGTTGTCATCTCATAAAATATCAACCACAACAAAAGGCAGGTGATTCTTGGTGCTTAGACTCTGCGGCATGTGCTGCCATATCATAATGGTGATGGGGAGAGAAGAGGGATTTATTTTTTTTACCTATCTTCTTCTATGGGGATGAGAAACCCTTTTTGCTCTCAAGAGCCACCTGCAGCAATAGGTAGAAGCTGGGGATGGGGAAGTACACAAGCACCTTTACACACAGTCGTGTGAAGTTTACTTGACTTTACCTCCCCAACACAGTTGTGCTTCCCAACCCTGTGACTGTAGCAGATACAGAGAAACGCAAACAGAATTCCACTCACACAACACGTCTTTGTCCTTCCATTGCAGTCAGACCAGAGGGCTGCTTCTGAGGGTTCAGGGACCCTCCGGGACAGCATGGAATGAAATGTGGTGGCTGCAGCTAGAGGAGGGAATTGGCAAAAATTAGGGGACTTGCCCAAGCAGAAGTGGCTTCCACTTGCGGAACAGACTTCGGATCTCAGCCATCCTTTGGTTGAATCTCTAGATACGACTGTGAGTTTGTTTATTTATTTGACGAATGTTGTCCATTCTTAACTTAAAATTCTTCCATTTGGCTCACAGCACCTCCACCTCTTCCACCTAAGAATATTCCAGCTACACCTCCCCGCACTGGTTCTCCTTTAACAGTTGGAGTAGGTAAGTATGTTTAGCATAAATGACTTTTAGATGTGTAAGATCTCTGCTTTACTGCAAAGTAACTGTGTTTCTATTCAGTGCAAATTATAAATTGTAATGTGAACAGAATATGAAACCTTGTAATCATTTCCTAATAATAACCATCAAATTAGATGCATTTTATGCATATATGATATCCAGGCATTTAATATTTTCATCTGCCTTTAGATAGCATAGCAGATTTTCTTTATTCAGCAAAAAAAGAAGTACAAGCCTAAGTAGTGCATAATCTTTTTTTTCTAAACCCCTTGAGATTTTAAAATGATTTCTGATGTCTGTATTGTATTCAGATATTGAACACGTTTCCCACTAAAGTATAGCTATGGTAGTAACATTTTGTATGAACAATTTGGCAATAACTCTGTCAGCAAACTAATAATTTGTGTTATACCTGGTTTGGGTAAGAAGAAAAGTCGGAGGAACTTTAGTGAGCCTGTCATGAATCTTAGCACACTTAGGCCTAGATGTAATTCAGAATAATAAAGATTATATCTTGGCAGTATGGTCTTCATACAGAACCATGAGTTAATGTAGTTAAAATGATATAGGAATGTTCTTAAAGCCATGTTTCTTCATGACAGGTCCTAAGTTGTTTCTCTGTTTGTGCAAGGTGAGATAAATCCACTCCTACCTTTGCACAAACAGAGAAACAACTTAGGATCCAAGTCGTGCAAGGGCAGGAATGGTTTATCTCACCTCCCCCTCCGTCAGCAGCCCACGTGGTTCTCATACCTCCTCCATTCTCCAGGATTATATTTTTGGGACACAGGGGACTGCAGAGGGAAGTGAGAGGTGGAAAACCCTGATCTCTGAATGTGAACTCTTGAAAGGATCCTCAGGATCCAAGTGATTGTGGTACTCAGAGACAAGAAATAAGGAGCTTACCATCATATAATTCATGTTGCAAGTGAACATCATTAGCTGTATGAACCGACTTGTAAATTTGAGCATGAATTGCTTTGCTTAAATGAGAAAACACAAAGATGGCTTCTAAAAAGATTAGCATAGTATGCAACATAAATGTTACCTTGTACAACAATACTTGCAGACTTGATGTTTTAAGGGTATTTCTCTTCAACTGTCTATAACTTTTGAATTACAAATTGTGTCCTCTGCAATTCCCAACTTCCAACCCTGTATCTATGCTGGGTGAATATGACGCAAATGAAATGCACATCCATGTGTGATCATTTATTCCCCAGATTAATTTACTGTGGATTTTATGTGAATCACGAACAGAGCCAAAAAGAAAATAGGATTTTTTTCCCTACCAGCAAACCTTACATTAATTGGTAAAATAGTTTTCTACATGACAATATGACATGAAATGTAATTTTCCCATACTCCTTTTACATTGAATTTACAGATAAAGGTTCAACATACAGTTTTGCAGAATCAAAGCATCATGCAGCATTTGTGGACCAAAGAAATGACTGGAAAGTCATATGCATAGACATGACAACCTGCTCATTCAGTGGTTCTAGGACAATGGAAAGAATGGATACTGTATTCTAGATATTCTATGGGGAAAATGCATCTCTATGTTTACACAAGCATTCTCATTATGTGTGCATAGTATGGGGTTAGAATGGCAAAACTGAAGAAAATCATTCTGAAATGCCTGCTGGCTTCAGTGGGCCTTTAGTTCAACTTTTTTTTAATAGGATCCAGTGAGCACCTAATCACAGGACAGAATGCGTACTTTAAGCATAGAAGAGAAGTGGAAGTTTCGAGATCATACCTAGTTCTTTTAGAACAAGAGTGGTAATTTTCAGATGCTCCAAAATGCAACAGAGCTTATAATACACTCTTTATATATCCTTCATATAGCTTTTTTTATTATTATTATTATTTGGTCTACAAATTGCCTTCCAGCCATGGAGGAGAGGAAAAAATGCCAAATCGGTTTTCTTTCCATTAAGAAGGCGCTCCATTTGCCCAGAAATTACAGATAATAATGATTGTTCAACTGAAGAATAGAGCCCTTTGATCATCTATATTCTCATTGGTCATGCTAAAATAATCCCACAGTGTATACTGCACAGCACAAATATACTTATCTACATGCACGTCATCATGCTTGAATTTCAAATTATGTACTTTACCATTTTGTTACTAATAAAGGCACTCTGTTGGCTTTTCCCTAGCAAGCAGTTTTCCTAGATAGCAATAGCTCCATTTGGGTATATTGGTATGAACGAGATACGTAGTAGACAGCATATTTACATGCAGGTCAACATAGAACGCACTTGAATATTTGTGTGTGTGTGTTTGTGTATTTATATATCACACCTATTATGTAGATATTTGTGCACATGAATTATGTTCCTAGTAGCACCTTAAAATGCGTTATGAAAATGTCTGTGCTAGAATGTAGCTGATTTTAAAAGCCCCATACTTACGTAGAACATTAGTACAACTTAGCATCTGTACAAGTTGATGTTAAAGTTTAAAATCAACTACTTTGACCACAGGAAATGACCAGACAGCAACAGAGGTCAAAAGTGACAAACTACCATCAATCAATGACTTGGATACCATTTTTGGCCCAGTATTATCCCCCAAGTCTGTTGCTGCTGACGCGGAGGATAAGTGGATCAGTTTTTCTGATCAGTCCCCGGAAAACGTAACTCCAGAGGTGACTTCACGGGAGAAGGTGGTGTCCCCACCTGTGGCATCAGAAACCCCAGATGAGCCTCCAGAGGCTGAAACCTCTCGCAGTGTTCCTTCTCCACTCAATTTAGAAGAGGTTCAGAAGAAAGTTTCTGAGCAGACCCACGTTAAAGATGATAACTTAGCACCAGCAGCATCTCCTAAAGATTTTGGGGTGGGACAGAGAGCAACGCCACCTCCCCCTCCACCGCCTACCTACAGAACAGTGGTGTCATCACCCGGACCCAGCTCTGGCGGTGGCACAGGAAGCACCAGTGGTATGTCTAAACAGCTTTGAGTGTGCTTCAATGTGGCCATGAATGCTGCCGTGTGAACACAAAACCTTTTTAGCTACTCTTAGTTGGTTGGCTTTTAAGCATCAGTCATTGTTTGATTGTACTGTGCCCCGTGGCTTCTTTATTTTCTTTTTATTCTGTGCTCTCGTGGTCCAATTTAACCTTGAACCCTTGATACTGTGTGTTCTTTCCCTGCCATTGCTGAATGTCTGGTGTTTACAGGAGAGCGTTATGTCTTTAATACCAGACATAGTTGGAAAAGCTATTACCTTAAGAGTTTAAGGTGAATTTATAAAACTTCCTAAGCTACAAAGCAACTAGTTAAAACTCTTGTCTTCTCCCGTTGTACAACCATGCTTAGCTTCTGCCCCTCAAGGAATGGGCAGCTCCTTGTTTTTCTCCATAAGGAAGTGATGATCAAAGATACTCCTTTTGCTAAGGAACTTCAGAATCTTCTTGACCTTCCTCAGAAAACCAGTGAAGCTTTTAATAGGCTTTCTTCTTACCCTTCCAATTTAGAGCTGGGTACAATCTATGAACAATATGATGGAAATACTGTATCATAACTAGGAAGGATCTCTTGCTTGCCTAGCAAACATTTATTCTTCAAATTCATGGAGCTATCTACAGCTACTGGCCATGATATCTATATTCGGCCTCCACTGTTGGAGGCAGGATGCATCTGAAAACTAGTTGTTTAGGAACACAAATCAGAAGAGTGCTGATGCGCTCAGGTCCTGGGTTTAGGATTGGACTAGATGGGCCTTAGGCCTGATCCACCAGGCTCTTCTCCTGTTCTTCACTACAGATTAAAAACCATAAAGTTAATCTGCAATTTTCCATCAATGTTTTGTAAAGGTCGTACCCACACAGTACAATTAATGCAGATTCAAGGCACATGGATTCCTCCAAAGAATCCTGGGAACTATAGTTTGTTATGGGTGTTATGTCTTCCCCCATTGCAGGTAGGAAAAAAGATTTCATAGTGACAGGAAGAAGTAGAGGTTAAGGGTTCTATTTTTCCCCTTCCTACCACAAAAGTGTAGAGGATATGACATCATGGAATCCCCTGTCTGTGACTATCTAGCAAACATGCTGCACATCCTCCCACACACCTTAGGGCTGCAGTCCTATACAAACTTACCTGAAAGTAAATGCCATTGTACTTGAGATGATTTACTTCTGGGGAGATATGAATAGACTTGCATAATAAGTAACTCAGCTTTAAATGTGAGTGTGGGTGATGAATTAGCAGAAAAAGCAACAGTAATTGTTTCATGACAACCTTGGGTTCCTACACAAGATATGCAAGTGTGAAAGAGAGTCTTTGCATTGTCTATTGTGCATGCAGCTCTCTGAGAGCTACTGGGGGCAAGAGAGGTCATTTGGTAGCCCTTAGGCAGAGAACTTTTTCATAAATCCACTTAAGGAGAAAAGGATACCTAGAATGATCTAGGCATGCTTGCATACATGCACCATTTCTTTCCCAGGGCTCAATCCCTACCTAACTTCAAAACCTACATGATGTAGTTCTGGTTTGGAGGAGTTTCAGTTGGTGCATGCTTCTTAAGATAGGTACTCAAACAAGTTGCTGAAAGTGGGAGAGCTTTCTCTGTGTGCGCTCTCACTAGAGCTGGTCTGTATATGGAAGATTATTTCCAAGTGTGGACAGCTGTCTTTAATATTCTGCATATTTTAGGCAGATGCAAGGCCTGCTAAGAATAATGAGTCCCCATACTGGGCAAGTATGAAGATTTATGCAACTTGTTTTCTCAACTCTTTAGCAGAGCTTCAACAGGAAGCTGATCAGATTCGCTTAATAACTTATAAGAAAGGTTTTAATTATCACCAAAACTACAACTTGATTGGACTTTAGTTTCAAAACAGAGTCTTTTCCATGGCTAACAGATTCAAGATTAGCAAACTAAATGAATTTTAATTGAATTTATTCTTGCTATGAAATGCCATGGATGTAGAAAACATTGAAACCTACCTAGGTCTGATGCTGAAATGGAAGAAGATTACTTTTAGCGTAGCTGCAATTGCAGCAATATAATGAAACCATATTTGTTTTAACTATAGTGATTTCTATCTGCAAATATATATATATATATATATATATATATATATATATATATATATATATATATATATATATAAAAGATATCTGCTGATTTTGTTACAAGGTGTTGTAAAGGTTTCATTTTTTAACATCTAGATGTAAAACTCTAATGTTGTTCCTGTAGTAAGAGGTCCTCTTTTAGTTGATCACCGAGGTGACAGATGGGTTCTTACAAAACTTCCATCTGTTTCACTGAAGTTTCATAGGACACAAATCTGGTAGCTCTATGACACTGGATCACACATGCTGCCATAATTTGTTTTTCAGTAATCTGGGATTAATATTTGTGTAGTGCATGTTTAGCATAATTGGGGTTTTATGTTGTTTTAATGAGGAGGGGAAATAGTGGTTTGAGTGCACAGAACTTGGTACTTGGCACTGGAGTTTTACATGCACCAGTAAATACAAAATATTTTAAATCGCCAAGGCTTTTCCAAGAATTTCCCTTAAGCAAGGAAGCGTTTAGGGCATGCTTAGCAAATGCAGCATCATTACATAATCATCTAGCCTTATATTTTTAAAGCTCCATCAATCATCTTCTGATAGCTGTGTGTTTTGTGTGCGTCTTCCATTGACTGCATGAAGCATGTAATGCAGTCAGTGCTTACGATCAACACTGTAATGCTGATATGATAAAACCAACCCATACACAACTTGGATGTTAAATATCTTGTTTCACTTTTAAAGGACTGACTGACTTAGGAATTGGTAGGTCTGTTGAATGTGGAATATATTCCCCTTCCTTTTTCTATTTGGAATATGGCTTTGCCTTTTACAGTTCACAAATACCTGCCATTTTAACCTTGTACAAAATGTCACACACCAGAATGGCCCAATAAAGAAGGGGTGTTAATGGGGAGGGGGTTTGCTACCTTTAGCAGCATGAGAGCCACTGCAGCATAGCTCCTTCCTGTGTCACTCAGTAACATCTGTCATATGTGCACAGTATGTACAAGGAGCCCGTGCTGTGAGTCCTTCCCATGCTACTATTATTCCAACTTCCAGGAAGAATAATGCTAGAATGGGAAGAAGACACAGCAGGAATTCCTCCTGTGACAGCAGACTTTTGATGTTTCCAAGCAGGTGCAAAGGAGCAGCGCTGTTGTAGCTTAGATGCCACTGAAGGTAACCTGGGCTCTTATTCAGTCGTTTTCTATTGTTATCTCCTACTCTTAAGTTTAGAAAACATTTATCCTATTTTGGCATAGTAAATTATATAAGTTGCTATGGAATTGCTGAACTGTGTTTTGATACGTATCAATAACTATTAAACTGCCATTTAAATAACCTTCCCTTTTGTAGTTTAACCTCCTTTTTTGTTCAGTAGTCATCAATGATGATATGAAAAAACCATTATACACTTTGGAAGAGAGATTATTTTTCAATTTCTTAAATATCTGCATTTTATTCCAAGTCGTCGTAACATCAGTCTTTTTACTATTCTAGTGTTCTTAGCTATTCTTTTATTTGCTAGCATCTTACAGTTACAATCACATGAAAATAATTGTGCAAGGCTTGTCTCTTTGTACACCATTGTTCCCTAAGAATAAATGGGTATTCCATTGTTACATCATTGCGTTCTGTTGCAGCACCACTTACGTTTGCATAACAAGAACACATTATGCTTTTATTGCAAGAGCATAATAAGGAATGGGTAAGTTTCAGGAATACCCCAAAAAAACTTCAATCTTTTGGTATTTTAGACATCACTTTTTCATCTAAAGTGGGTTCACTTCACCAAGTGCTGCTTCCTCATGTAAGTTAAAGAAGTTTATGTAGGAGCAGTGTGTTAACTGTAGTCACAATATCGTCATTGCCAAGAGCATGTGAAACTTCCATTGGCATAATAGCAGGAAAATAAGCTTTTCTGTTTTATTGTGACTTCACAACTTTCTGATCTTATCCAATTCCCATCTACACATATGAATTGTCTTGTTATGCAACAGCTGCCAGCCTAAGTCAAAAGCTGTTTGGGCAACTGTTTGCTTGATGGTCTGCTATGTGTTGGGTTTTTTGATAAAGGTGGGTAAGAACTGCAGTAAGGACAGCTCAACACCATATTTATAGTGTGTGTTTATTTTAGGTTCATCATCTCCTGCTCGACCTGCAACCCCGTTGGCATCCTGCAGCAGCCCTACTCCCCCGCCTCCTCCACCTAGACCCCCATCTCGTCCAAAATTGCCTCCAGGGAAGCCTGGAGTTGATGTGGTAGGTTTAGCTTCTTCAAAATTACTAATTAAATTGAGACCACATAACTTCAGCTCACCGTGGTACAGACAAATAGAGATGAACAAAAAATTCTTAATAAACAAATGACTTCTGCCATGTCCCTAACTAGTGTCTGATTTCCTCCATTATTTGAAACCAAGAGAATGGAATAATCTCTGTTGATGACGGTAAATAGGCAGATTATTATGGAAAGTCCACATTTGAAATTGCAGGCTAGTTCTGTTGGTTTTGTTGGTCATGCCACAAACAAGTCAGAATTATTACACCTGTGTAGGAATATGCATTTGCTTTAGCAAGAACATCTCTAAAATGTCAAGAAAGGTCAAGAAAGCTGCCATGCCCCAGTTAAATTGAAATTGTCTGACACTAGTGATGACATGTATCTTTTCACATTTTCTGAAACACTTGGACCTGTACATACATAAGCACACCAAAGGGATGCTTCAATTTTTACTATTCTGACATGAAAAGCACTTCTTTGTCAGAAAAAGTGTACATATTTGTTCCTGTCATGTGACAGATGTGCATATACTTTCCACTATGTATAAACACAATCTTGGGAAGTCACAGCCAACTATGAATTCCAAGTACACATTCACAAAGTGAAAGAAACTCATTTACCATTACCATCCATGACCATCCACAGGCTCTTTTCATATCTGTTCCTATGTAGCCATCCTTGCTATATAAGAAAGAGTGTAGTGTTTGGAACAACTCTGTATGAATAATCCATCATTGTGGATTCCATTAGTGAAACAACCCAGTGATTTTATTGTGGACCATTGTTTAATTTTGCACCTGTGAACTGTTTCTTGTGCACCATAGTTTTTGCAGTTTCAGATGCATTCCCCAAACGTTACATTCTGAAGCATGTTTCTCATCTGCACTACAAATATAGATCATGTGCATTAGAGAACTCAGTAAAACTTTTGGCTACACAATTCGGCTAGTAAAAAATAAATAGCAGCTGAGAAATCAATGGATCTGTAAATCCACTCAGTGTGAATGGATTAATTCTGGGTGTTCCAGGGGCCTTAGAAGATAGCAGTTGTGCAGTTGTGAGTATTCTTGCTTGAGTTCATGTTCAGAAATGCACTGTGTGTATCTTTAATCTTGTTTGTGTTTGTCTACAGTCCAGACCTTTTAGCCCTCCGGTTCACTCTTCCAGCCCTCCTCCGATAGCACCTTTAGCACGTGCTGAAAGCACCTCTTCCATATCGTCCACCAATTCCTTGAGTGCAGCTACTACTCCAACAATTGGTAACGAAAAGCTTTTCTTTGTTTGAAGAATAGTTTCCATGAGTGGAATGGCTTGAATATTTTAATTTCTGAAACCCTTTATTTGGTTTATATTTTCCTTTGTTTTCGTTGTCATGGTCATGTTATGTTAAAGCACTTTTTAATGTAAATGAGAATTGCACTCTTGATTAACTGTAGACTGCTGCAACTGCAATGTATATTTGTGTATAAAATAGCAGGGACCTGAAGGGATGCATAGGCTCCCTTTATTCCCTAAACTGTGCCTTCCCCCAATAATTTCCTAAATTCCGCTAAGATCACGAAGCAGTTTTCATTGGGTATAGGAGACTTTCCAAGGGGAGATCAGGAAAGTGGAAAGAATAGAGCTCATCTGCTGGCAGGTTTTCTATGCTGAAAAGTTATTCTGCCTACAAACCAAACTGCTTTTTGAATTGGAGGAGGGAAACTCTAAACAGTAGTTTAGGATTCAATGCAGCATTTCCTGGAAGTCTCTTAGAAGCCAGTGGAGATGTGGAACAGTCATGTTTCCCTTTGAATTCTGACCACTATAGATACAAAATGTTTTACAGTACTGTCTCGCAATTTGGCAATAATATAAATCATTGTTAGATTAGTTAGCTGTAGCAAAACTAGATAAATGCAATAAAAATGAATAAAGTTTAACACAAAGTTTATCTTAGTAAGGAGAAATAGGAAAGGATAGCAGGAGCAGAAAGTATACTCTAGAACCAGATATTATTAAAAAGTAATGTTACAAACCAATTGTATTTGCTTCTTGGATTGCAGAAACGGTACACATGAAAAATTTCAAAAAGTTCTAAACTTTTTCAAATCCAGTTTCATAGAAATTTGAAAATATGGAAAGTTGTACTGAAAACATGTTTTTTTCTTCTTAAGCTGAGGTTAGATTACACTTGTCAAAAGTGATAAATGTTCTGTGGCTGGCAATGCCTGGATGGTGATGCTTTTCATTTTTTGCTTCATTCTCTGGTCTTCCTTTCTGCTCCCTGCTCCACTTCCTTCTCAGACAAACATATATTTGAATTCTCTTTGTCATTCTTTATTTCATTTACAATACTCTTCATCTTCTTTACACCTTAAAACCACCTTCTTCTCTCTGCTATAGTTCTTTTGTGCTGCAGACTCCTGGTTTTCCTTTCTGACCTGCGTCTCTTTTCATCAACGCTTCTGCTCTTCTACAGACCATCTCTGTCACCTTCAGTTCTCATTGTATGCCAGGTTGTTTTCTTTTATTGGTTTTCCCTTCTTTTACATCCCTTTGGACCCGTTCTGCTATTAGTCTAAACTTTCTTTCTGTAGTGTTCCTGCTGTGTGCCTCTTAACCTCAATTTTTTTATCAAGCATTTTCTAATCTGTGTAGACGAGAACGGGCACTTGAGCTGCTGTTCAAATTGTCTTTCTGACTATTCTGAATGAACTCAGAATGGCAACAAATTGGATATTCCAAGAAAGGGGAAAAAATCAAAAATCTGAATGAGCTGAAATGGATATGTTTTGTCTTCATTTGAGTAATAGCATACTACTGACTTCCCATACTAGTGGTGTTTAGTCTTCACTCAGTCATAGTAATTCATAGATACTTGTTTTGCTTATTAGAAAATGAAGATGCTGTCAACTGGGGCATATATTCAAGCCTCCAGTGATAATTTGTTAAATGCTGAACCTGGTTTGAAGTGCTTTCAGCTTTAGTTTGTCTTTTTGAAAAACCGTTCACTCTTGTTTTCTTTCTGCCTATTGTGTGTGAAATGGAAGTGTGTGGGGGAGAGTGCTTAATGCAATTTTCAGACTTCATGTTTCCCTTTTCGTACCTACTGGTATGTCCTTTGTTTCTGCTTGCTGTTGGTCAGTGCAATGACCAGGGTGATATAAATGCACATCAGTCAAAGTATTGAATAGCATTTCAAATACCTAACTAACAATATCGTATTATCAACTAAGAGGCTGTGTCATCAGTGGCTCAACTCCTTGTATGTGATGTATTATGTTCCATGGGCTGGTGTAAATTGTCTGAAACTGATGTCGATCAGTAGTTTTTATGACACACTGTTGTGTGTTCTTATCAGTAACTGTGTTTCAGAACATAAGGTTCCAATGGAATCAAGCCCAACTGATTTGTGAAAAGGGCTACTTTTAAGTTGAAACGTTAGCCTAGGTTTTGTGCAGGTAAAACAGGTGATGGGGAGGAAAACACAATTTTCTGTTGAAATAATAATTTCCCCCCTATATAAGCATGAACATGATGACTCTGTCACTATGGACATTTTCATTAATGAAAGTAAAGTTCCTCTAGATAAATTTTGTTGCTTTTAAAAGAAATAACCAATGATCCATAGAGACCATTGCTGGTTTCTGTTTGATTTTAGGATAACAATTGTGAAAGTCAAGGTGAATTAGAGTCAGGATTATTCTGTTGTTATTCAACATGATTCCACAAATCTAGATAGCCTTCAGATTGATATTCATAGATGTGGTAACTACAAAAAATGTCAAAACATTTATTTATTTTAAAACATAATATTTATATTATGCCTATTGTAAAGTTACATGTCTTTTCTAAAGCTGCCAGTACATCCAACTTGTAAATACAATATTGGAAAAATCTGATGACAGTTCAAATATAAACAACCATTAAAATAGCCATCAAATCAGTATCAAACAAGGGTTGCCTGAAAAGAAAGGCTTTATATAATCTTTCTAAAAGCCTGTGCTTATGAGCTCCAGCAGATATTCTTTAAGTTTTTTTTCAGTGGATGGAAGGAACCAGTTACTCAATAGCCAAGGACACTCTTTCAAACACAACTGTTTAAAAGTGCTATAGATTACCCCCAAAGCCTTATATTTAACCTAAACTTTAGAAGCAATGTGAATGTGCAGTTGTGATAGGGTAGTACATAGTCCGAGTTTTAGGTGGCAGCACACTTAAAACGTTACAAGCTTTGAAGGCCACATGCTTTTGACTAACCATTCAAGAACACGAGTAGGCCTTTGATTCATAGTCTTGACATGAACATGATTCATTTGCCATATATGATTTTTAGAGAAATTGTTGTTACATTTAAGTTGATTGAGTAATCAGGCATTTTATTAAAATTATCTAAGTGGCCTTTTTTACAGATGGCCTTGGAGATTTCACCACCCTTGTTGGGGTGAAGAGAAGCTTTAATACAAAACGATTGAGAAAACAGCTGAAATTGCTAATAAGGAGTTCCTGGTTTGTATTGTACATCCCAGCTATTTTTAGTTCTTGTGTATTTGTTCATAGTGACTAGCCTGAGCATTCTTTATGCTGGCAATATGAAGGTCTTGACATGAGCACTATAGTTAGACTTCCCACTGACTGGCCTGATTTGCTTGCCACGCAAAGCTAAATCAAGGCTTAGTGTGAGTACATGGGTTCCCAGAGAGGAGCTTGCAGCTGCTTTGCTGTTCCTGAGTTCTTTTTGCTGCCACATAACCCTGATCTAAGCCAAAGCTTAGCACATTGTTCAAACCTGGGCATCATGGTTATGGTCCCTAGACTAACCACAACTAACCCTTGGTTACAGCTCATAGCTAGTCTGGAGACAGCCTGATCTTAAGTCCAGGCGCAGAAGACATGCTAAGCTTAAAGTTGGTTTAGCTCAGCGAGGCACATTAGCAAAAAAGACCAGGGAGCAGCAAAGCAGCTGCAAGCTCCTTTCTAGGAGCTCACACATTCATGCTAAGCCATTGTTTGGTTTAATGCTATGTGCAAGCCTGTTCACTTTCGCAGCTTATAAAAAGGGGCTGCTTGGCTCATGCATCCCTTTTTTTTAGAAATCTGAAATTAGGATTCGCTTCTAGAGATAGCCAAGAAAATAGTCACACTCTTAGACAAGACGAACTATTTCTGGAGTGTTTTCTTGAATGTGTTAAACACAGACACAATTTTACATTAATATTAGATCAACTTGTTTTGTCCTTTGATATTGTTGGGTGTCTGTGTCTCTGTGGGGAGAATTGTATTCACTGTAGTAAAATAAAAGGAAATCTTTGTTAAATGCTCAAATTCTGTGTTCTCCTCAATGCTCTCCCTGAGTAGGGACGGAGGGAAGGACCGTATTCCCCACAGGTACCTTAATTTTAAAAATCTCCCTTTAGTTTTCCATATTGTGAGAATATATAGGTAGCTTCCAGAATTTATTGGCTTCTGGAACAAAATAATGAGAATTTTTTCATCTACTCCTTGAAAATAGGAATTCATGTTTATTGGCAACAGAGAAAGCTCCACCTGTCCCAAATAGGCAATTGTCAGATCATGTGTTGGATGAGACTGGATTGTGCCAATCTGCTCTTGTGGCCCATGACAAATAATGCAGTAAATTATGCTTAATATGCTGAATGGCCTGGCATGTAAAAAGCTTCCAGCTCAAGGCAAAAGCATGGCAGGCCTTTACGATGGAGAGGGAATAGCAATTCCTGTGGGGCACACAGAGCTCAAGTTCTTATGCAATTTCAGACCTATTGAGCCAGGGCTAGTTTGAGTCCCTTGGTTTGTATACTAAACCATGGGATTCAAAAAATTGTTCTAAAGATCTGGCCTTTGTATTTTTCCCTGTTTCAGAGAACAATGATTATGGGTTACAGTGATACTATTAGGCTTGAACAGGTTAGCAGAGTAAAACAAATATGGGAGGCCATTAGCAAGAAGCAATGGGTCCCAGTTATAGCAAACTCCGTTTGAGTTCAGCATTGGGAAATACCACTTGATTGTAGGAATGGTTGGATAGTGGAACACAATTGGTTTTTTTAGAGGATTTTAGCAAGAGTAAATGACCCTTTGCCAGGTATGCTTTGAGTGTGGGGAACTTTTCCTTGTTGCAGTAGCCCCATTTAAATTCTGTGGATCTAAGACAAGAGTAGTCAACATGATGCCCTCCAGATGTTGCTGGCCTCCAGCTCCCATCAGCCCTAGCCAGCATGGTCAACAGTCAGAAATGGTGGAAGTTGTAGTCCAGCAACATCCAGAGAACACAGGTCCTCCATCCCTGGGCTACAGTCACTCTTCAGCAGTTAGAGTTTCTTCAGCACTCCTAAACTGACTACTCCTGATTTAAGACATGGAAGGGTTTGGACACTCATTATAAAATTCTACATGAAGAGTAAGGTACACAAGATACACATCTACTTAGAAGTAAGCCTTATTGAGTTCAATATGACTTACTCCCAGTAAGTGTCCCTACGATTATGGCCTAAGTAGCTCGTAAGAAGCACAATTTCTCAGCCTTTGTGGCTTCCCTGTGTGTAGCTCTTCCAGTCTCTAAAGGTTATCCTATATATGGAGAGTTTGTCTGAGGAAATATGACACAAAATTATTTCATTTACTGTTTGTCTTTTTTTGTATTTGTTTTTGGGTTCTTGTGGTGGTTGTTGCATATGATTTTGATAATAAAAAGAGATGTGTCCACCATTTCTATGTCTATGATCTTTTTTTCATTGTAATGTTTGTGGTTTGGTTGATAAACAGCTACTTGATTTTCATTTGGAATTTGTGTTTTCATTGTTTTTCTTTTACATTTCTTTTGCTCATGGGTTTCAGAAGATGATGCTTATGTTGACAAACTGCTCACGTTTGAAAGGCATTGTGAAACTCCTGCAGGTACTGTACTAGCAGAGTGGTTTCAAGAAATCTGGATTTAAAATCCTAGCCATTGTCATCTGAATGCTTCCTTCACTGCCACCCTCACCACCATGAGTGTCAAGTGCATACAAATATATACTGTACTTATATGTAAAAGAGAGGAACTCATGCCAAACTCAGAAATGCAGCATATAGCATGCCAGTTTCCCAATGGCAAGAGTTTTGGAGAGGTGATAGATTTTTGACTTGTGGTTCTTTTTTATGTAATGTATAATGCTACCACTCAAGAGCAGGTCTTTCCCATATGTATATTCTGTCAACCCAGCTCTTCCTTCATTTTACAAGGCCCGATGTGCTTAGCTTCAGCAGTAGTATTTCCTTAGGTATTTTTAGTTTGTTTTACATGTACCCTGGGCTCTTTAAAATATTGTGATTCAAAGTAACTGGTAATTTTTGACTAGGAGAGAGAGAAGGGTAGCTTTAAATGTTAATTTATTGGTTCAGTTTGGAATTTTATCATATAATACGGTTCAATAAAATCATGCACTTAACCAACATTCCAGAAATCCTGCCCAGTAGTTAGTTAATCCAAATTTAGCACCTTTAGGGGAAACTGTCAAACCAGAGATTAATGGTGCCTTTGGAAGCCCACCCATACTGAAGATCCATGCAACATACGTTCAGAATTATAATGCATGCTTATCTCAAGAGCATGTGAGTGCCAGAATCATTGCCATGTTTTCCCCTTACCAGCCTTTTTCTTCAAGACAGGTTCATGTAATAAAGTTTAGTGCTACATTTTCAGATGTTGTTTTCATACCCAGAGGCATCTTCCAACATTACAGCAGCATCTTTAAAATGGAGACAAGGCCTTGTGTGACAAATTCCGCCCAAAGCTAGTACAGCAAAAAAACCCCAACATACTAATATTCTGTTGCAGCAACAGAACACTTCTCACACCCTCCATGCACAAACACGTAGGCAGCAATCCAGTGGGCAAAAATTATCTCCATTTAGGATTCCATAGCTTGCCATTTTTTTACTTTTTTTTTTTGCTTTCTGTTTCCTAAAATAAAACAAGAAAATTGTTTTAAACTCCCTTCTACTCCCCCTTGCACGTTAACAGCTCACAGCGCCTCTTCCTCCCCTGTAGTGAGATTAATAACCTGCTTCTGTGACTTACACTTATGTCCTTCTCTCTCCCTTCTCCTTAACCTTTCCCATCCCGCTTCAACTCCTGGCCATACAGAGAATGAACAGCCTTCCCTCGTCTGGTTTGACAGAGGAAAGTTTTATTTGACTTTTGAAGGTAAGTAGTGCATAGCATACTGGGTTGGAACTTTAAGCCCCCACTTTGCTCTTATTATTTAATAGAAGCCCTTTGGTTTCCTACAAACAAACAAACCCATTCTACCTTTCTGTATGGTAATGCTATGGCTACTTAGATGACATGACGAGTTCAATCAGAATCATTTTAAAATTTGATTTGTACAACTGTCCCTTCAATTGTTATAATTTAAAGGGGGAATGGGGAATTAATTGTTGTTGATTTTTTTTAAAAAAAATCTTCTGGAGTTACTGATTATCAAAGAACTTGACTCTGTCAACCAGGGCTTCTTTGTATACACTTTGCAAGCAGTTTTTACACCTTATAGCAGTTACACATTATAAATATAGGTAGAATGTTCTATTATCCTGTTATCCATTTCTAGAGTTTTCCTTGCCATCATATTCTTAACCATGACAATCTCCCATTCCCCTAATAAATAGAGTATTTCAGAGAAATATGAAAAATACATTTGTATTTAGTGCTTGGATCATGTATCAAGACCGTTTGACGGGGGGGTGGATAAAAATAGTACAGTATTACAATCTGAATGTTGGTCAATTAATAAAAGTCCATTATCCCTTTGTTACTTCAGTGGTGTCATTTTAACATTTATGTAACCTTTTTCCAGCTTGGCTATACAGGAGAGTTAAAGCTTTCCTATATTAAATGTTTGATTTCATGAACCTGTTTTATTCTGTGGCAAATATCCCCTGGAGTAAAAATTGGTTGGCACAACTCAAGTTGTTTTTAGTACCCCAAAAAAGTGTTCCAGAGCATTGTTGAACCCCCTGAACCATGGGAAGGTACTGCAGAGAAGTGGCGCAGAATCAGCAAAATCACCTCCCTCTACCTTCCCCTTGCAGAAACTCTACACTACAGGTTACCAATCCCTTTCCTCACAGAAGGGGCTCTTCCCTGAATGGAAGGATAGCTTCTTAACCTTTTCTCTGGAATTCCTCCACATATCTTGTTACCTCTAATTCAACTCCAGGGATAAATTTATAAGAAAAAGAAAGTGTACTAGAATGACTGAGTTTCATGTGAGCATGAAATGTTGTGATCTGAAATGGAATATGTAAGTCAGTTAGCCAACAAGGTGCCCTCCAGATGTTCTGGACTACAGCTCCCATTATCCTCAGTCATTGGCCATGCTGACTGGGGCCGATAAAGTTATAGTTCAAAATGTTTGAAGGGCACCTGATGAAGATTGAGAAAGCTAAGTTTGATGGCTCTGGAAATGTTTTTCTGTTATAAACTAGGCAAAGAGAATGCATCTTTCATTCCCGTTAAGTCAGCCTCTGCCTAATCTTAACCAGTTACTGATAGGTCTTTGTGATTTGCAAATACTGATACGATCCTTTTAGTTTTCTAAGTTAAAGGAATACCCCCTAATGGTTTATGTACCTTAAATGTACTTCACAGAACTAACATCATAGTACAACTCTTCTGCTATATGTAAAAGTTGTTGCCCATCTGCAAACAGTTGTTTTTTTAATCAGTCTTGGGAAATTGTCCATATTTGGTGCCAGTAAACTTTAATTTTGTAGGAAAACAGCTATGGGGGGGGCAGCTTTAATTGACTGGATGTTTCTCTCAGCAGTTAATTGTTTGGGCCTATACTCAAGCTGGGCTTGAGAGTCCTGTCAAAAGTAGCACTGGAGCTCTAGAAGTTTTTGCACCTGGTTCCCTCCGTGCTTGTTTTTGGTGCCATGATGCCAAGCGGCGGACCCAGTCTTATTTTGTGGACATTGTTTTTGACCTGTGCCTCTGCTAATTTAGTTTTGTGCGTTTTGTTACATTTTATTTTTTGTGAACCACCTCAAGTTCCTTCAGTAGACAGAACGGCAAGATAAAAATATTTTGAATAAATAAAACAGTATTGCTTAAACATGTGTAGAACCAACCCAGGGAATCCCTGTGGATTTGGCTCTGTGGATAAAGAACCTATCAGCACATTGGGGAAAGGCAGCATTCACACATGCACACTACCAAGCAGACATTGATCCAGCACACTTTTAGTGCATTTGAATAGGGCTTTCATTTCTGCCATTCCAGCCTGCCTTTAAAAAGCAAATATGGACAGTGGTTTGACTTCTTGTATTCACAAAGCCTATGATTTCCTGCTAGTGATTTCATGATTTATACTTGCATTGTTAAGTAAACAATTTCTTTCTGTAGGTAAGAATTATCTACATTTTTTTGTTTAAATTTGATCAGTTTCCATATATTTTTAAATCTTGCATAATCAGCTCATAAAAATACAGACAAATCTCTCAAAATAGGAAATGCCTTATACCTCAGGCTTGAGAATTTAAAAAATGGCCAAAATGCTAAGTCTTGTCACTAGGGCAAAATCAACCACAGGTTAGTCCTAACCCTTCTTACATTGACTCCCTTATGGTTGAATCTGAGAGCCCTAGACTATAAAATATAGTTTTTAAAAGGTCTTCATCAGGTGCCAAAGAGGCATTACATAAACAAACAAACAAAAACAATAACCACATGTCAATAAAGTCTGTTCAATAAAGCAATTTCAATAACCTGTAAACAAACCCAGTAGAAAAACAACAAAAACTTCAGCAGCAAGTACAATAAGAGCAGATGGTGCAAATTACCAAAAAGCTGGATTGATTTCTTAGTTTCTAATTGGATTTCTTTGACAAAGACTCCATTCAGCATTGACAGAATAAGTTTATTCAAGGCAAGGGGAATAAGCCACAAAGTGTTGGGTATTTTCCTGCAATTGCCCGTTTGTGGGAGGAGGAGAGGAAGAAAGGGAGTGATGAGCAGTAGGTGGTAAAGAGGAAGCCTGAGGAACTAAGTGAGGAGGACAGGATCCTGCAGATTCTGAAAAAGTTTACCCCAACCCTCCCCCCCCCAAAAAAAGATGGTGCTGAAATCCCATCCCAGCAACTGCATCTGCGTCACTATCAGAAGCTGCTGACTATCTATGGCAAAGCAGGATATTTGTTTGGATTTCTGCAAAGCTCAAGTTTATAATACATTTGAAGCCAATTTGCATCCTAAATAGAAGTTGTTCTTAAGGTTGGAGCCTGGTAGTTGGTGCTGCTAGACTTTCTTGTAGGGTAGAGTCACCAGATGTTCCCGGGGACAGTCCCCGGATTCACCAATCTGTCCCCGGACAAAATCTGTCCCTGGAATGTCCTCGGGGACAGCAGAAAATTTTAAGTGTGGGAGAACATTGGGCAAAGGAAATCATTGTACTGGTGCCATGTGTCCCAGTGCATGTGACCCATTGTCTAGGCCCAGCAAAGGGAGGAGTCAGCCTGCATTCACGTGGGATCTGCAAGATGGGATGGGATCCCCTTTTGTACTAACTCTGCAATTGCTTATAAAGGCACAGTTGTTGCTCAGATGCCAAATGCAAACTGAGCATCATTGGGCAGCCTGCACTATGACCATAAGTTTGGTGCTACATGAAGCTCTCAAAACAGGAGCATAGGAAGCTGCTTTATACCACATTAGTTTGTTGGTCTATCTAGCTGTGATTTGGAATGGCTCTCCAGCGTATCAAACAGGGCCCTTCCTATTTGGTAATTATAGTTCATAGTGTTTAATGTTTACATTAAGTTTATTCAAGGCAAGGGGAATAAGCCACAAAGTGCTGTCTGTTGAAAACAAGGCAATGTTGTGTGGTGGACCCTCTTGGTTGCAGTTTTAGAAACTTGACAGATTCACTCTGTTTGGATAAAGCAGTGTAATACAGAAAGTGAGGCAGGTGATGTTTAGTTCACAGAAAAAGAGAGTCCCAAGCAAGCGGCAGTAGAGTTTGATCTCCCATCCTCTTCTTTAAACTACTGCCTAAAAAAATCTGCTGCCTTTGCAAACCTGCATCCTAAGTAATTATCAATCTCCAACTTCATTGTACTGTAATGTAGTCCCTAGTCAAGCCTTAAATTGTAGTCCCTCTGCTGCTGAGTTTTGTATAACACGTAACAAACTGATGCTTAATAAATACTAATACTTTTTACTCCAAGGAGCATATTTGACAGAAAAGTAATCTCTCATCTACAGATACATTTTGTGGTACTTTATTTTCCCAGCTTTTATGTCTCCACTACAGTAATCCATGCCTCTGAAGCGCTTTGGTTTGTCATGATTGTAAATCACACTACTTGCAAATATCACATATGAAAGTTACATTAAAATTGCTGCTTCTGCAAATTTATCTCTTCACTTGTTGGGTAACATTTTAGAAAAGCTGTTTTCCATTTAGTGTGAATGTATTTCATAATCTCCAATAGTAACAATAGTTGGGTTTTTGTTGGGTCTAAAATATTGGTTCCCTACTTTTTCTTTCTTCTGTGAACTTAATTTAATTTTGTCTGCTTAGAAGACATATTCTCAAATCAACTGCTTTGTGAATAAGAAGGCTGGAGTATCAGTTTATGCTTATTGGGTCTTCAAATCTTATTTAAAATGAAGAAGGGTGCTTAAGTCTATGGGACAGCAACTATATCCATCTGAAGTGTGCTGCCTAGCCTCTGCTTGACAATTTCAAAGCTAAAAGAGGTATGAGAAAACTGGCATCTATGGCAACTCATGGGGCTGGCAGGTCAACTGAGTAAGACCTCACTCATCCACAGTTTGATTTTGGATGAGGAGGTTGATCTGGTTTGTATCACTGAGACTTGGGTGGATGAGCAGGTTGGAGTTGATCTCACCGAACTGTGCCCATCTGGGTACTCAGGTTAGCATCAGGGCTGACTTGAGGGGGGAGTAGGGGAAGTTGCTGTGTTCTACAGAAATTCTCTCCCTCTCCTTCTCCCTGCTATCTGTACAGTTGGGGGATCTAAAGTGTGTGTTCCTGGCATTGGGCAATCAGGACAGATTAGGGGTTCTGCTGTCTTGCTTCCCGCTCAGCTTTCTCCTTGCCTAAGCTTACAGAGCTGGGCTCAGAGGTGGTGTTGAGGACTCCCAGACTGCTGGTTTTGGGGGACTAACATCCATGCTGAAGCGAGTGGCTCTGGGGTGGCTCAGGACTTCATGGCTGCCATGACGACCATGGGGCTGTCTCAACATGCCACCGGTCCAACACATGTGGCAAGCCACACTCTGGACCTTGTTTTCTCAACTGTGCAGGAAGAGGGTGATCTGAAAGTAGGGAGCATTGAAATCAGTCTCTGGTCATGGTCAGATCACTTCCTGTTGAGTTTTAGGCTTTCAGCATCTTTCCCCCTTTGCATGAGGATGGTTTGCCCTTGGAGGCTGATGGACCGAGTGGGCTTCCAGGCGGCTCTGGGGAATTTTCTGGCTAATATGACTTGTGCTCCTGTTGAAGTCCTGCCTGACCTCTGGAACATCTGAATGGCTCAAACCATTGATGCAATTGCCCCTGAGCTGCTCCTCCTGCTTCATGGAGCCCATTGAGCTCCCTGGTATACTCCAGAGCTTAGGGCGAGGAAACAAGCTGGACGCAACTGCAAGTGGAGGAAAGATCTGGCTGAATCCAACCAAACAGTGGTGAGGGCTCATCATTGAGCCTACCTATTGGCAGTGAAGGCACAGGAATGAAGGCATCCTTTTTACCTCCATTGCATCCTCACTATGCCGCCTGGCATAGCTTTTCTGGGTAATACAGGCCTTTTAAAGTCTGGCCTTAGGCAGTTGACAGAATGACAGTAGCTTGCTGTGACTTGTTTGCAAAGCATTTTTAGGACAGCATGGCTTGCATCTGTTACAGCACATGAATCCTGAGTTGTGTCCAGAGCACTGTCTAGTCTTGTTATGTTGGATAAGTTTCAGTTAGCAAGGCTCAAGAATGTGGGAAAGGTGCTTGGATAAGGTTGCCATATTCCAAACAGTGAAAATCCAAACACCAAATTTGACACTGCCAACATGGATTTTATGCTGATGGATGCAATATTCCAGATATGCCCAGGAAATTCAACACATATGGCAGCCCAATGCTTGGATCAGTCAGGGCGACCACTTGCGCTCTCTACCCTTGCCCCTTTGGGTTGATAAAAACTAGCAGAGAGGGGACAGCTGTCTGTTTGATAAGCAATTGCAACATAGAGAAGATAGGATTACCTGGTGGGCACTATAGCAGATCTCCACGGTGTGCCCATGGGCTTCAGACTTGAAGGAAAATTTCATCCTCTCTCTTTTTAACCTGCTCTGCACATGTTGAAATAACCATTGTTTTTCCTGTACATAGCTCACGGTTCTGACCAAAAATGAAATTTCAGGTTTAAATTCCCTCTTCTTGTTTGTATATAAATATCACAGCTTATACAATTCACAACACTGATATTAAATATAACACCATGTAACCACTCACATTCATTCAACAACTAAACAGGCAATTTTATGTTAATTGATACTGTTATTTCCATGATGATTGCTTCATAATTGGTACACACTTGAACCAATTAATTTTACTTAGCCATGTAATTTTATCTTGACTATTTTGAATTGATTTATTCACAGTGTACTCTGAAATTTTGCTGGTTCTATCTATCTCTATTTGTCCCTAAGCAATAAAAGCATAACAGTATAAAATAATAAAATTTCAAGGTTACAGAACCCCAGTGCCTTAACCGTACTTCTCATTTTAACAAACTTTGATGTGCTGAATGTTGTTGTGATAAATGAACCTGTCATATAAGCATCAAAATACATTTCAACGTCCGAGTTTATTTTCATATTTTGTGTAGTATTTTGAGTTGTATAATTGTGATATTAACAATGAGCTTTTCATTCTTAGCTCTTCTTTATTAATACTCTTCATATTCACAGCACAATTTGTAGAAGGACATTTTGTACTATTAAAGCTATAATAGATGTACTTTGTACCTGTCTAAAAGGGATGGCATGAATAGGCTACAAGACAGAATTTACGCAAGAAGCTTTTATTACTTGCCTAAGGGCCAAACTACACATGATGGGCAATTCTCTAATTTTTCTTCCATGTTGAGCAGCTAGGAAGCCAAAGCTTTGAGCAGAGAACCAGAACAGGGAGGGGCTGAAGAATGATTTCCTTTTCTACTGCTTGTTTGCTCAGAATCTCCCCCTGGCAGGGAAAGCCCAGGTTAAAAGAGCAATTTTCAGCAAATGGCAAGAATGGTTAGGATTAAGCAGCCTCTCCTTTTCATTTTCCATTTCAGCTTCCCATGGCTGCTTCTTATTCAGGAAGAAGGTGGGAGGGAGAAGCATGGAACTTGCTATATATCCATAACAATGATTTGCTTACATACATGTTAGTTCTCCCTACATGAGAATTTACAGCCTTGTGGTTTTGATCCATTTGTTCATGCTACACACAGCAGTGGCAAAGGTTGCTTAAAAACACAAGGCGGACATGCCCCTGTGAATGATGTGATCTGCTATGAACTGCAATTCTGTAATCCTTTTTGTTTGTTGCTGTGCTATGAAACTGGATGTGAAAGAGAGGGGAGGCATGAATGCCTATGGTCTGTTTAAGACCACTTGTGCATTAATTACCTAAGAGTGACTAAATATGACCTGACTTTAACTGTTCTTTAATTGTTCCTCCAAGTCAAGTGTCAATTCCAAGCCAGGATGATAACCTGGATAAATATTGCTTTTGGGTGTTAAATTGCTCAGCAGTGAAAATGGTCCTGTAGTCTAGGTTTCAACTCTACATCTGTAAGATGTGAATCAGAGTTATCTCTCTTACTGAATAGCTGTGAGGGTGATTAAGGATTGCAAATCACTTTATGCAAGGAGAATATTCTGCATGATGACTAAAAAAGCAAATGCAGGCTACATAAACAGAAGCATAGCTTCCAGGTCACAAGAAGTAATAGTTCTACCCTATTTTTCTGCTGGTCAGCCAGCATTTGAATAACAGTCTTCAAATATCTTCAGGGCCCTCATGCAGAAGATGGGATGAACTTGTTCTCTTTTGTTCCAGAGAGTAGAACTAGAACAAAGGGGTGGAAATTGCAAGGGAGCAGATTTTGGCTAAACATTGGGAGAGGCCACCTAATGGCAAGAACTGTTCTAGACTGTTAGAACAGTAACGACTGGAACAAAGACTGCCTTGGGAGGATGTGGCTATCCATTGGGGACACAATAAATGCTTCGTGCATTACGCAGCCTGCATTGTGTAGGGGGTTGGACTAGATAAACGCTGTGGTCCCTTACAACTCTGTAATTCTATAGTGTAAATAAAGCATAAAATGAAATTTTAGCAAAAAATTACACTTGCCTAAATCTATCAAGAAAAATAGCTATGGAGAAACAACTTCTATCCTTTATAATTTCTTTGATAGATCTAAAACTACCTGGACAAATTGCATAGGAATGCACATTCAGAACCACATGGGCAGATTGCTGAGGGATTCATGTTCAAATATACTTTAGCATTATACGTATGGATGTAAGGCAATGTACAGCAATGCAGGTGGGCAACTTCACTTTCCAAAGTATTTGTCTAATCCTATAGGAGTTTCTTGCATGAGATTATAAATCGATCAGGGCCACTTGATTACTGTTCTGTACATCTACTGGATTTTAAATATGTACTATAAATAAGAATTTAGACCAAGATGTGGGTTAAACCACAGAGCCTAGGACTTGCCGATCAGAAGGTCGGCGGTTTGAATCCCCGCGATGGAGTGAGCTCCCATTGCTCGGTCCCTGCTCCTGCCAACCTAGCAGTTTGAAAGCACGTCAAAGTGCAAATAGATAAATAGGTGGGAAGGTAAACGGCGTTTCCGTGCGCTGCTCTGGCTCGCCAGAAGCGGCTTAGTCATGCTGGCCACATGACCCGGAAGCTGTACGCCGGTTCCCTCGGCCAATAAAGTGAGATGAGCGCCGCAACCCCAGAGTCGGTCACGACTGGACCTAATGGTCAGGGGTCCCTTTACCTTTATGGATTAAATATAAGGTTGGATAATTTGACACGTTGCTATCATAACTGGAAATGACCTATTTATTGAGGGCAGCTAGCTTAATTTGATTTACAAAGGTCATGCCACATCTGTCCTGCTGAAACATTTACCTTTTGCACTTGGAGAAGTGACACTTAAAAATGTATTACAGTGGTAACAGCTGAATTTATAACATGGGCAATAAGCAGTTACAACCCAAGCACCACTGAGATGATGAAACTAAATTACACCTTGATGGTTAATGTGACAAAATAAATTATTGGGACGTTGGGATACAGAAAAAGAGACAGAACCAAATAGTTTTTAACAACTGCTTACCACACATCATACAATTAAAGTATGTGACTTACCCCAGTGAAACAAAAAGGGATTGGGAAGCGCTCCAAAACGATCTCTCCAATATGTACAAATGGGCAAAGGCAGTTCAATGGAAATAAGGATAAAGTGATGAACGTCAGGGCAAAAAAAATCTTAATTTCACATATATGCTCATGGTGTCAGTTTCTCACCAGAAACGAGACATTAGGGTTATCGTGCATAGTTGGATGAAGACATTGGGCCTATGTATAGCAACTGTAAAGAAGGCAAATTCTATGCCAGGAAATAGGAATTTAATTGGAAAAAACCCTGAGAAGAAGCCTGGTATAATACAGGTAGCAGCTTATAATAGAGAACAATTTAGTCTAAGGAAACTCCACAGAAGTACTGCAGCTATCAAAATTGGGTTATCCCATTAGCTTCTTTAAAGTGAATGGTTAGTCTTAATTATAAAAATAATTCTTCCGTCCCACAACAATCCAGATTCTGGAGTTCATGAAAGATTTGTCACAAAACTTCATAAAATTCCTGACAATGCCTCATGTTGGTTCAGTTCAGACTGTGTGTGTACAACCATCACACATATGCAAAGGTATGCATAGTGCTAAATTTTGCTGTTATCGGGATGTAGATTTATATACCTATCCTGTGTTTTTTCCCATTTCATTTGCATCAATGGGCAAGGCCAAATGTGATGCTTCTATTCTTCTACACATCCATTCCATCTAGTGCATACCAGTTATCCTGTTCCTGTGTGGTTAAAGGTAAAGGTACCCCTGCCCGTACGGGCCAGTCATGTCCGACTCTAGGGTTGCGTGCTCATCTCGCTCAAGAGGCTGGGAGCCAGCACTGTCCGAAGACACTTCCAGGTCACGTGGCCAGCGTGACGAAGCTGCAGCTGGCAAGCCAGCACCAGCGCCACACACGGAAACACCGTTTACCTTCCCGCTATAAAGCGGTACCTATTTATCTACTTGCACTTAAGAGTGCTTTCGAACTGCTAGGTGGGCAGGAGCTGGGACCGAACGACGGGAGCTCACCCCGCCGCGGACCGCCAACCATACGATCGGCAAGTCCTAGGCACTGAGGTTTTACCCACAGCGCCACCCGCATCCCTTCCTGTGTGGTTACTTTTATTGAATTTTACATTTCAAGGTGCAAGCACAAAATGGTTTCTAGTGAGTCTGCAGTGTTGCATAGTTGCAAAATACTTGTGGAAGCAGGTGCTGTGTCTCTTGAATACCACTGCAAAACGTAAACTGTGGCACCCCTACCAAATGACTTGCCACAGCCAGTAAGTAGGAACCATCTCAAAATTGTAAATATGCTACCTAGAGTTCATCTATATTGCTTCTTCATAAGCATCTAAAAGTGTGCTGGTTACTGCATCTTTGAAAAGTAAGGGTCCATTCACACAACTGTACATCCAGCTAGGGATGTAGATCAAATGTTTCAGGACTGGCTGGGACTCATAGTGAAATTGCCATCTCATTGATTCAGTTTACATCCTGCACACACTTCATCTATATTTTCTGGGATGCTATCAATTCACAATTGAAGGCCTAGGGACTGAAATATAAACGAAGTCCATAATTAAGCCAGCTGCTTCATCAGTTGTCCAGCTCAACCTATTCTGTCTACATTCCTAACAAACTAAAGGAGGAATGGAGGACCTGTGGCCCTCAGATCTTGCTGGACTAAAACTTTGATCATCCCTGACCTTTGGCCATGCTGGCTTATTAGAAGTGGAGTCCAGCAGTATCTGGAGTGCCATTGGTTCCCCGTGCCTGACTATATGAAATCACCCTTAGACTGCATGTGAAAGCTACATAGAATCATGCAGGACACTCTTCTGGGTACCATACCACTTCAGGGTGCTAGTGGAGAATCACATAATTGGATACTTCCCCACATTTATTTTTTTAAAACACAACTGATCACTGCACATGGAAATCTGTTATAGCAAGAAGGAAGCTAGGTTAGAACCATTTCCCCATTAGGCCTGCTTTCCACAGGCAAGGAGGTTTTGATCTGGGAGCAGACTCTGAATTGGTGCTGTTTAAGGATGATAGCTTAACTACTTGGAATTATATATCTATATCTATTTGAATCTATATATCTATATCCATCCGTCCATTATTACTTGCATTTTGAACCTTCATAGCGAGCTATTATCTGCTAGAGCACCTAAGAATTCATGAGGATATTGGTCCATGTCAGTAGTGTCATTAGGTACAGTATTGCATAGATACATGTGGGACTATTATAACTGTAGACTCTATTGTTCAGCCTCATTTTGAGAGGCTGGGCTGAATTTCCAACAGACCCATCAAAATTTACCTCCTTGTGATGTATTCTTTTATCTTTTCCTCTTTGAAAACCAGGAAACTGTTCCCTTTGGACTTTGGGCATGAAAATAAATAGTTGCAAAACAATAGCTCCAAGCCTATATAACCCTCTTGGGACCAATATTCCCTAAAATTAAATCGTTCTTTGTTCTTTCACTGCTGAAAATATGAACCTTGTGACTCAGAGATTTCTCAGAGGATGAATGGAAGTGCAAGAAGGGTTGCAAGCAATCTAATAGTGCATAAAAATGTAATAATAAAATGAGGGAAAGTAATTAATAGAATTGGCTTTGTGGTGGGAATGAGCCAAAATATAGCGCTCTTTCCCCATGGAAAGCCTTCTCCTGCATCCATGTTGATGTTCTTTTAGGGAAACATGTCTCTCTCTGTGTGTACTTAACCTCAGTGGATTACAGTCTACTCTACCTCTTTCCAAGGCTGGGACAAGATTAAGATTCAGTTATGTTATGTTGTGGTTCAGGTCACTTTGTTAAAGTGACAGTTGCAGCATCAGTTTAAGCAAAATGATCAGCAAAGATATGCACAGTTCAGCAAGATCCCTCCCTCCCTTTTGCAACTTCATTGACAGGAAGTTGAGGGATAGCAGCTTTCCAACAAAGGACCTGTTTTTTTCCCTAGAGGAGTGTCACTCTTTCAGAGTGAACGTCACACTCCCTGAAATTTCACCTTTTGCTGCAAAATACAAGCCCTTAGACCTTTTCAGCTTAAGCCTGCTGTGTGGATTTCCTTATTAAGGTGAAATGAGTCCTAAAGCTTTTTTCATAGCATTCAAAGCTGTGTGCAATGAGCGTATGAAGGGGAAGAGTGTCATGCCCACTGTCCTCCCTCTTGGCTTATGTGCATTCGTCATGTGTCTGTGCACACACAAGTCAGGACCCGTAAACAGTGGGCATGAGCCTTCCCATCCTTCTGCATGGCCATTGTACATGGTCTCCCCTCTGTGCTGTGCCTCTTTTCAAGTCCCCATTAATGTTACTGGAACTTCCAGGCACAGGCAGCAACCAATTTGTGTGGGGGGGGGGTTATGTTCTCGACCCCTGCGCAGGTTGGCAGAGCCCAAGCAAGCATGTCCTGCCCCACTCCTTTTTGTGTCATTTTTGGGTCCGTTCTGGGTTCAGCATGATGTCTGTGTGTGTGTGGTCATGCATGTATTGGATATACCTATAAAAGGATTGCTGCCAGTAAGTCAATCTAAGGCTTGCATTCTATTTGCCTATATGCCTGCTGCAGTATATAGCTGATATTACTGCTGTAGCCCCTCTCTAAAAATTTCCTTCCTTGATCAGCTATTTAAACAGCTGCAGTAGAAAGAAATGTGATACTGTGAAGTGTTCTCCATTAGCCTGGCTAGGACACATATGCATTTGGCTTCGCCCCTCCTTGTATTGCTTCCTGTAATGGTCCCTCCGCCTCATCATTATGTAACTTCATTATGTAATAATATGGAAGTCTGTAGCTGGATATGTTTAATTTCCTCTTCCCATTCCTTTCTATCCTCTCTCTTAGTTTGTAAGTCATTGTTATACCCTGTAAACCACCTTGAGTGCTTTGGCCAGAACAGTAGTAACTAGACATAAGCTAAATTGCAACCTCTTCCTTTGAAGACTACTCTAAACGGGTGTGTTTTAAATAGACTTTTATGGCGTGAAAGTGCCCTTAGGATGTTCTGCTGTTATACATGGCCCTTTTATACACCATGGCAGGGGCAGTTTCTGCATATCACACAGTGCTGATGTTGGAGGTGGAATCACAAAGGCCAGTCATCATCTGTCCTCTAGCAGAAGAGTGCTAGAGAAGAGACCTGCAAGCCTCACACAGAAGCAACATTGGAGCCTTCCGTGTGAAGCGTAATATCTGCATGTTAAATTTCATGGTGGTTGAATCTTCATCGAACCAAGTTCTGTGTATCCGGGGGGGGGGGGGATATATTCCCCATATCTTGTCTTTGTTTCAAATCAGAAGCACTTTTGATAGTTTAAATATTTGACCAGAATAAGGACAATTTTCAACAATAATATGATAGAAAATATAATGTAAAACACACTAGAAAATGAACTTTCTTTTTGTAATTGTCATATTTATCCCTAGTATATCATAAGGGTGTGTGGTTGAGAATGACTGAAGAGAACATGACTATGCAGAGGTGTTCATCTAAAGATGGATGTTCTTTTTCAAGCGTGTTGGGAAAACATTTTCCCAGGTTTTGTTAGCCACATTAAGAGATTTTAAGTTAAGCAGGCTCTCCTCAGACTAATATGCAATACTGATCATGACACCGTGTGAACTGCTGGGGGGGGGGGGAAAGGTGTCTGACTGCAACATCATGATGGTAATTGTTTTTCTTGCTGGCCTCCTAACTCCTGCCAGAGTTATTTTCCAGATATTTTGCATAAGTGGTAAACAGATAACCCACAACCTGCTGCATACTGAATTATTACAACAGTAGCACTGTATTGCAGGGTAAAAGAAAATAGTAAAGCTTGCGTATATATTACAAAGCATTTAGTGCTACTTTTTCTAGCTAAATAGACAACCAGAATTTTAAAAAATCTCTTTTGAAATGCACTCTGTATGGCAATTCTATATGTATTCATATCCTCTGGAAAGCTAATCTTTTCCCCATGAGGTATGTTTCTGTGGGTTTTGGTGAGAAACGCAACAGAGACCAGGAAGTATAATCTGATTTACATGGTAGATTTATTCATATTATAATTTCTACTCAGAAGGACCTTCAGGGGGTTCCCCCTCCTCATCTTTTGAAGAAGAAGGAGAAAAAAATGTCCCGATCATTTATAGAAGTAGTTTATTTAGAAAGTTGTTTTGGTGCTACTGCAGACAAATGGGCTGAATGCCATTTTAAGCTCCTGGTTGTGAATTGGCATGATTTGTGGGAATTGGACTTGCAGGCCAAATTGGGACTTAATTTGGCGCACCAGCTAAAAGCCACTCGCCGCTGCCCTAGAAGGGGAAGCAGGGAGTTTCATTGTGATCTTTCCCCCTCAGACGATTCTTGTTATTATGTCCAGCTCAACAACAACGATATGTTACTTAAGTATTATTTCAGCATGTGGCATTGTACTGGTTGTATGATTCACTTAAATTTACCACATTCTTTGGCACAATACATTTTACAATACTTTGAAACTTGTTGGTGTGGGGGAAACTTTTAAAAATAGTTTAATTTGCTGTTTGTTTAGACCCCGTAATCTGACATTTCTTTGGTCTTGATGGATGTCTTGAAGAAACCTCTCTCTCTTTTCATCATTAAGCTCCAGAATAGACTTGGAACCTAGCCGGAATTAATAGACTGGTCTTTTCTTCCATATTTATATTGTCATGGTGGGAATAGATATGGAAAAAGGCGCTTCAGAGGAAGAAGCAGTGGAGGCATGTCCATTACATTGAATAGGGCACTGCCCCACGAACCTCAGCCAGCCCCTCTTACAGACTCTGTCATTGACTCCAACTCTACTTATTGTATGTCTGCCCTACCAGCCCTGAAGGGCAAAAGCCACCACCAGAGGGAAGTCTAAAATATGCTTCTTGGAGTTCATTTACTTGCTCCTCTTTATATTTCAACCTTTCCGTCTTAATGAGAGATAACTTAACCCTACCAGCCTATGTGGAGATTAGTTATGTTCCAGTGAGAAATGAAAACCGTATTTATAGGTTTTTGCACAATTTTTCTATTCTTCATTCTGGAATACCTGTTGAAATAAAGGGAGAATTGCACTGGATTTTTACTTTCTTGAGCGACTAAATATATTGTTAATCCTCTGGAGACTTACTGTATTTTTCCATCTATAAGACACCCCCATATAGAAGATGCCCCTTATTTTTGGGGACTCAGATTTAAGAAAATGGGGGGAGATGGCCCATGTATAAGATGCCCCCTCATTTTTGACATTATTTTTTAGGGGGGAAACCTAGCCTTGTACACAGAAAAATACAGTACTTACCAGAATGGCAAAACCATGGGGGTGTGATATCCGAAAACACATATCTACTCTGCACATGACTTAGTCAGATAACACCAATGGTATTGATCACGTCTGCTCACAGTGGGAGAATACATGCAATTATTTTTTGTTCTTTTGTCATTGCAATCGCTGTTTCTTTTGAGCCAGACCCAGATAAAGCATCACATCTTCAGCAGCTAGCTTTTGGTTTAGCATGACTTTCTGTTGAGCATCTGCTGAGCATATTTCAGTGGAAATAGGGGTTCAATACACATAAATAAAAATAATTTTCCCTTTTGCCTAGGCTGCTGCTTTTTTCCTCTTACGTCAGTGTGAGATTTGAGAGTTAAAATGTGTGCAGGCTTCCAGAATGGCCACACTAATGCTTATTTTATCAAAATGTTTGGGATATTTTTGGAAGAGACTCTTAATTCATACAATTGTTCACTCTTATAATACCCGTTGAGCAACTTGCTATATCTTTGCCAAACATTAATTGAAGGCATAAGGCAATTGTTGCCAAATATGTTCCTCTGTGATTCCATTCTGAGTAAACAAGGCATTTCATCTACTCTTCAATTGAATACGTGAAATTCTTGGTTTTTCCCTGCAGTCATTTACTCCTCAAAAGGCCAAACTAGGTGTGATGAGGCTGCCATATGTATGTTATCCATATGTCTGCCCTGTTCACCTATAAATCATGGTTAGGAGACAATATGTGAAAAGGAGTGCATGAGGGAGAAGAGCAAAAGTTGGCTCTCCTCCACTTTATATCTCTGTACTCCAGAGCTTTCATTTTCTTCCAGGTTGGCTTAGTTCCAGTAGTAGAACTAGACAGAGAAAACAACTTAAAGCAATGGAGTCCAGCAACATCAAGTGGAAGAGAATGTAGGTTTTCCTTTCCTTTCCTGTGTCCCTTTACTTCAGCACCCCCTTTGAGGGTTGCCATATGTCAGGAACCTCCCGAACATAACCGGAATACTGCAATCAGAAGCAGTGTCCAGGCAGAAATTGTTAAAATGTCCGGGAAAATCCGGACGCATGTTGATCCATGTCAGCAGTGTTGTTTTTGCCGATGTTCCTGAAAAATAACTCAAAAATGACATTTTTGTGGGGGAATTTTGCCAAAGAAAGCTCACCAACTTTGATGTCTGGATTTTTACTTATTGAAATAGGGCAACCCAACCCCTGCCCCTCTTTATATGTGAATGGGACAGACATTTGGGCAGCTTGCCCAACATACCTAGTTTGGCCTTACTGCTGAAAGAGCAGTTTTATACAGGGCCTCTTTGCGACTTAATGGGATTCTTACTTAACTGCCCAAAGAGGAATAGGTAAGTGAGACCCTGCATTCACCCACAACTGCCCCTGCTTTGTTGTTTTTCCCTTCCTTGAACCTCAGTAATTGTGTCCATGGGAAAGATCTATCTCTGGATAGGCAATTGAAATCAGATGGATGTCAGCTTTTGAAGAAAAGTCCAGGCACTGAAATATTGCAAGTCACCAAACCAAATGAAATAATGAATTAGAAGGTTTCTAGTGCATTAAATAAACCCAGACAATTATCCACATTCTCAGGTAGCCATTTTAAGTGTTCGAGAAACAAGAACCAACCATGACAATCACCAGGATAGATACTCCACCCAAATGGCTCCCCTTTTCAACAAACAAATAATTAACGTGCCTGATGAACTCTGCCTTTTCAGTGCAGGACTGTAAATATACCCTGTTTTAAATGAGGACGTGGTCTTCCTGCAAGTTAGCTATTACCCCATACAGTCAAAGGTACATCTTTTACCCCCTCCCATGGTGGGGGCGAAGTTAGTGTGAGACAATAGGCACCTCCAGACATCCTCTTTATTAAGCTCCCCCCCCCCTGGTTTTTGTGTGTAAACACCCACTGTTTATTGAACATTCATCCTGATTTTTTGTGCAGTTTATACAACTTCCTGTCTATTATTATCATACACTTTCTAATGCATTTCCCCCTTTGCTTTTCTTACCCGAAAAGACTGCTTGTTGTTTTTATTTTTAAAAAGTGGGTTTGTTGCACAAGTGCGCTTTAATCCACCTGAATTGCACAAATCTCAATTGTAATTGAACCCCTCTGGCAAAATAGTGACAGTCTGGGAGAAAACTAACACTACACTAGCACCAGTGCTAAAAACATTTTTAAGCCGTCTTACTAACTGCACTGCATCGCCTGCGCTTCTTGTCTCTTGCATTCTGCCTTGATGGATTCACTGGTTTCAGCTGATTTTTCTTCCCAGGAGTTTCCTTTCAACAAAATTACATTGATTATTCTCTTATTCCCTGTGGGTGGATTGCTCTGGTGCTGAAGTTCGAAACTGTGCCTGGCTTGCATTAAACACACACACACATATACACACTGCTACTAACAGTGATTAAAAGCTTTGGTTTTGATTTTTGCTTAGAGAAAAACGTAAGTATTTTTTTAGACCAGAAACAAAGTTGACGTAACTTGCCAGTAGAGTGCTTGATTTATAAAATGACTGTTTTTTGCCTTCTCTTTGCATTTCTCTGCATTTCCCTTGATGGAGTTGACTAGATGCAATCGAAAAGGTTTCTGTGTGCATAAAAAGTGACTATTTTTCATTGGTTGCAGGCTCTTCTAGAGGACCCAGCCCCTTGACAATGGGTGCACAAGACACTCTGCCCGTAGCTGCAGCTTTCACTGAAACAGTTAATGCGTACTTCAAAGGAGCAGATCCTAACAAGTAGGTATCAAATTGTTTGCCCCCATCTCTTCCCCATACAATAATAGACAGTTCAGGGTTGGTCTTACACAGTTAGAGTATGCTCACCTTTACTGCTTACTCTGCATCCTGTGTACTCCACTGCTAGTTTTTCCCCCCTGAACCCAAATTCAGAACCTGACCTTAGCCACAACCCATATTGATGCTGTAGCTTCTTGACAAATACTGTTGTTTGATGCATTTCCCGCTCTCAATTGAACTTCAGTCCAGCTGCATTCACTTAGTACTTTAAGAATGGTGTGTACGTTTGAGAAGGCAGGGAAACAAAAAAGGCTGCACTCCTTGGCTGAATCCCCCTCTCTGGTATGAACAGCACTGTGCAAATGTGGTTTCAAATGCAGCAGTGGGAAACAACCTCACTGAATTTTAAGCTGCTGGTGTGAACATCCCCTTATTTGCCTGTAGGTGGGCCGCACGTTAGGGACTGGTGATGTAAAACCAGCAACAAAGTTGGAGAAAATATTCTTTGGCAGCTGACAAATAATTCAGTAAATAAGTACAGTTGTACCTCGGGTTACATGCACTTCAGGTTACATACGCTTCAGGTTACAGACTCTGCTAACCCAGAAATAGTACCTCGGGTTAGGAACTTTGCTTCAGGATGAGAACAGAAATTGCGCGGTGGCAGCGCGGCGGCAGCAGGAGGCCCCATTAGCTAAAGTGGTGCTTCAGGTTAAGAACAGTTTCAGGTTAAGAACGGACCTCCGGAATGAATTAATTACGTAACCAGAGGTACCACTGTACTGAGTGGGGAGAGGACACAGGGATCAGTTATTTTGCCAAAAGGGGACCCTAGCATGATGCAATCAGAGTTCTGTTGAATGCTTTCATAAATTAGGGAATGCTGATATTACTGTGTCAAGAGAAAAACCAGATGCTCCAGCTTCTCAATCTTCAGCGTGGTTGGGGTATTTAAATATCATCTGATCTTCAGTGAAGTATGACTGTAATCTGGTATATTGGTTTGCTCTTTTTATTTCATTTCACAACTCTGTATTACTTTTCTTTTTCTCTGTTACCTGTTTTTTCGGTGCCTACACATTTTTGTATGCAACAAAAAATCAAATAAAAAGTTTTCTTTCCTCCAAGTATAGGGAAATGTACCTGAATGAATTGTTCTCTTTCTCTTTCTGTACGTTTCTTTTGATATTAAAGATGCATAGTGAAGATTACTGGAGAGATGGTGCTGTCATTTCCTGCAGGAATTACTAGACATTTTGCCAATAATCCCGCCCCTGCTGTTCTAACATTCCGTGTAACAAATTACAACAGGTTAGAACACGTCTTGCCAAACCCCCAACTGCTTTGCTGGTAAATATCTTTCTATTTTAACTCTTATAGATTTATAGGAGGAAGTTGCTTTTGTAACTTTCGCACAAGAAACTTTGCATAGATCATAAATGAGATCAATAGCATTCTTAATTTATAAATATCTAAAACCTTTCAGTATACTTTTGTATGTCAAAAACATACAAAAGTACCTGTGGAGTTTATACTCTGTTGTTGAAACGGCAACTCTCACAATGTTTTCTTTTATTGTTGTATAGTGATTTTACAGATGAGCAGCATGCTCATTTGTCAAGCTGTTGTCAGAAAGCAAACACAAAATGTTCATGTTGATCACCATCAGCTCGAGCATGGGTCATTCTGAAGCAGCTATAATAGATGACTATTTCGCGTTCCAGTTTTTGGCAATGCCAAATTCGGCACTCCTAGAAGAAAATGGGACTGTTAACAGTATAGCTAGAAACCTGCTTGCCATTCTTCAGATTTTCACTGTGAATCATCTGATCATTCAGCTATGTTTGCTAGCAGCCAGTGCTGCTGAAGACTCTGAATCAGTCTCTGTCTCTCATTCATTGCACTCAAATTTTGCCCCAGTAAGACCATTACAATTTGACATCATTTCTTAACACAGTGAACATGCTACAAATATAACACACATCAGAAGGACGTGTGGTATTTCATCCCTGATCACTGGACATTACAGTTGGGTTGGGGCTTGGGAGTTGTAATCCAACACCTAGCTGAGCCACAGGTTCCCCAACCCTGCTCTTCGTGTTATTACTTGTTGACAAAAGTTTTCCATTTACAAAATTAACATTTTCTCTCTTTTTTCCCTAAATGGATGCAGTGACAGTACACAAGCTGATGCCAACGCAAAGGAATTCTGGGTAAACATGCCAAATTTGATGACGCATTTAAAGAAAGTATCTGAACAGAAACCACAAGCAACGTATTATAATGTGGATATGCTTAAATATCAGGTAATACCTTTTACAGCATAAAATCTGGTGAAATGTTCAATGTGCATAAGGGCTAGATAAATATAGTTCATTTTTGTTAGTCATTGCTGATTTCAGTATCCCCCCCCAAAAAAAAAACCTTTTTATGAATGGACATGCTGAATTGTGCTAAAGGAAAAGTAAAAACAATGCAAAGTATATTCTAGGCCAAAAAAATCCTTTTAATCTGAAAGTTTATTACTACACTTTGCCTATGAAATCTACCCTTTCTCTTTCTTATAAGGTATCAGCCCAGGGTATTCAGTCTACTCCATTGAACCTTGCAGTGAACTGGCGGTGTGAGCCTACAAGCACCGATCTACGCATTGACTACAAATATAATCTAGAGGCAATGACTACACCAGTAGCTTTAAACAATGTGCAGTTCCTTGTTCCCATAGACGGAGGAGTGACAAAACTTCAAGCTGTACTTCCACCTGCTATTTGGTATGAACCTAAACTGGTCTTTGATCCTTCCCAGTGCTCACTCCAGAGATGCACTGTTCTTAATGGCTGGAAGTTGTTCCATTTGGACAACCTGAAACTGTTTTTGATCAGCCCTTGTCATTATGTGATTAAAACTTTTGCACAGTCCTGTCTGAATAACTCTGTAGCATTTAGAATATTTGTATGCAAATGAGAAAGAGAGAAACTTAATGCGACAGCTTATCCACACTTACCTTTCCTCTGCTCTTTCCAGGCATGGTCTGAGATTTAAAGCTCTGTGTCCAAGCACCCCCCCCTTTTTTTTTTGTTCCAGAACTTTCCCTGAGAAAACCCGTTCTGTAAAGCTCAATTGGAGCAAACATCAATCTGCACAAAACCCGAACAGAAGTTTGCTCCGATTCAGCTTTAAAGAGCAAGTTTTCTCAGGGAAAGCTCTGGCCAAAAATCAAACAAACACGGGTGCCCTTCAGATGCTGTTGGACTGCATCATCCCTGAGCTTTGCTTGGCCATGGTGGCTGGGGCTGATGGGAAACTGTAGTACAACAGTGTATAATGGGCACCAAGTTGGCTGCCCCGAGGTAGTGGGGTTGCTAGCTTTACACAAGGCAAATAGTTATGGGAACTTCCTGTTGGCTCCTTACCTCTCTCGCCCTTACCTAGCCACTGTGATCCACGCGACGGTCACCTCCAGACTGGATTATTGTAACTCGCTCTACGTGGGGCTGCCCTTGAGACTGACCCAGAAACTCCAGCGGGTGCAGAATGCCGCAGCGAGACTCCTTATGGGGTCTTCGCTGCGAGATCACATTTATCCGGTGCTATACCAGCTGCACTGGCTCCCGGTGCAGTATAGGATCAGGTTTAAGGTGCTAGTTTTAACCTTCAAAGCCCTATACGGCCTAGGACCCTCGTACCTACGGGACCGCCTCTCCTGGTATGCCCCACAGAGGAACTTACGGTCTTCAAATAAAAACATCTTGAAGGTCCCAGGCCACAGAGAGGTTAGGCTGGCCTCAACTAGAGCCAGGGCTTTTTCAGCTGTGGCTCCAACCTGGTGGAACGCTCTGTCACAAGAGACAAGGGCCCTGCAGGACTTGACATCTTTCCGCAGGGCCTGCAAGACAGAGCTGTTCCACCAGGCCTTTGGTCAGGGCGCAGCCTGACCCCCTCCTTTGGCAATCTTTACAAAACTTTAGTTTATGGTTGCCATCAATTTGGATTTTAATTAACTTTTATAATGCTTTTATAATGTTGCACTGTTTTGGTGTTGTTAGCCGCCCTGAGCCCGGCTTCGGCTGGGGAGGGCGGGATATAAATAAAATTTATTATTATTATTATTATTATTATTATTATTATTATTATTATTATTCAGCACTGTAACAATAAACTGGAATGGTTCCTGAACTACATTGTTCTGTACTGACGTTCTATGCTGGATGATGCTAATTTCAGATGATGCTAATTTTCAGCCTGCTTCCTGCAGTGCTTAATTTGCTTGCTATGTTTCCTGTCATTCCAAAACTCATATCAACAAGCTTTCTTGTTTTTAGGAATGCTGAACAGCAAAAGATATTGTGGAGGATTCCTGATATTTCACAAAAATCAGAGAATGGAGGTAATAAGGCAAGCTTACATGCTCTTCTGAAAAATCAGCCTCTTTGGCCTTACGTTTTCTCCCTCTACTCATACTAACATTTGCCCCACTTATTGCGTCATCATGTATAGCTGTCTTCTCACTCCTCTCTCACTGTGTGGAGTGAGGAAACTCATTGAACAGTGCAGCCATGGATAGTTTTAACATGAAACTGAATACAATTCAATAAAGCCAGGAGTTCCTGGGCTGCGCACTTATTTTAACATGTTACTGGGGTGAGTTAATTACTGAAATGTCATTGCTATTTACGTATTACGTTTATGAATTTATTTTGAATTTTTTTTTTATATGTACTGTTTCATTATAAGCATATGAATAAACTGGTGAGACTGGTATGTGCAGTGTGATTATCCACCGGGGGAGCCAATTTGAATAAAATATGAGGTGGGCAGGTAAGCATAATCAGTCACAAGATGCTGTGCACACACAGTATTTGAATGCCAGTGTCCATCAACTGGGGGGTGGGCAACCCCCTCAAATACTTTATTGGGGGGGTTAAAGGGACCTTGGCCCCTAGGAGTTGGCTCCTAGGAATCCCACTATGTTCAATGATGTTTACTTATTCCCAGGTAAGTGTGCATAGGATTGCTGTTTAAAAACACCAGTTGCTTAGGAGGAAGAAGGGGAAGTGGTGTGATCTGACTTTAACAATTAGCAAAATGAAAGCTTATCCCCCTGCCAGTGAGTCTCCTACATGTGCACAGGTTTTCTCACTATGTTACATTTTTGTAACATACTTGATGTATTTTCTACCTTAAAGGTGTGGGCTCTTTGCTGGCACGATTCCAGTTATCCGAGGGACCAAGCAAACCTTCCCCCCTGGTTGTGCAATTCACCAGCGAAGGGACCACTCTGTCCAGTTGCGATATTGAACTTGTTGGAGCCGGGTATCGTTTTTCACTTATTAAAAAGAGGTTTGCAGCAGGTAAATTTTTTGTTTGTTTGTTTCTATAGAGGCGCCTTAAATTTTATTCTTCTAAGTTGGGGGTAGGGGTGTATCAGCAAAATGAGGAGCTGGGTGGTTAGGTCTGGAAACGTCAGTGTCCAGGGTTATTTAGTCTGGGTGCCTATATCCCATCATGCCATCTGTTAAAAGATGCATGCTTCCCATTGTAATTAAGGATTGGGGGATGGGATGCTGGTCGCATCTTTTCAGTTTCATCCTATAAAACCAAGCTGTTGCCTGATGTGTTGCTCAAACTCTATTGAGCTGTGAGCACACATGGGTGCATGCATACATATGGCACCACTTCTTCCTTTTTACCACCATGGAGAATTCCTTTGGGATCTCCTGCCTCAAGAGCCACAGGTCTTGATAAGAAGTTATGGCGCAAATGGTGTGATGGGGTGGAGTCATGAAGCTGCCCTCCCAACAGCAGCATCACTGCAGTTTACTTAGAGAGGGGTGGGGTGGGGCAGAGCAGAGCAGAGCAGTGGTGAGGTTGGGATGACACAGATGCACTACTGTGGGTGCCGGATTGGCTTTGCCAGGGCATCTGTGTAGAGCTGCCCAGGTCAGCTGCAGTGACTCTGGTGTTGGGAGGGCAGCTCCTCCCCACCACCCTGGCCACTAGTGTCCTATGGGGATGCAACACGCATGTTTGGATTTCCTGTGCCTTGTCTAAGGAATAGCTCCAATATGAATAAGATATGAAAAGTTGTTTGATCTCTTCCCCTTCTTGTGCCCCACTGAGAGATCTCAACCAGTCTCAGGCACCTGGACCTAAAGAAGTACCGTAATTCACAAACTTTCTGAAAAGGAAAAGAACATGCAAGCTTGATTTAGCAATCATTCAGTATGTTTCTCAGGTTGTTATTAGAACAACCTTCCTGTAAACAGTAACTTGAAGACTATTGCCAGGTGAAAGATTTGAACAATTTGTATTATTAGGCGAAGTCAAGAATGTAGATTTGTTTCAACTGCAGTAGAGGGACAGACTTGAAAGTCCACATTTCATGATAATGTCATCAACCACCTAGGCTGCACCTTCACTTAAGTAATTTAATTGATAGGCCAATTTGCATGTAACGACAAGCTATGGTTAATGGCTTATTGGGACTGAACAGTAAGTGGTGAAGACTTGGCTTATCAATAGGTCTGAACTTGGGGTTATGGCTTGTTTTGCCCTAATAAATAATTATCAGCAAGTCATGCTTTCATTTGTTAGAGAGAAACAATCCACTGGGCTTGGCTGCAACAAGCCAAGTCTTCATGACTTGTTGGTCCCAGGCACTCCAGGGGAGAACCAAGGTGGGAGTGATTGGTTGGTGTGGAAAAGCATGCTGCTCAAACCTGGTAAGCCATGAACAGTGGCTTATTGTAAATTGCCATGTTTATAAAAATAAATACAAGCTTTATTAATGTTATGAAACTTTTATTTTAACATACCTTTTATCACTTTCCTTTCAGGAAAATACCTGGCAGATAACTAACAGAAGTTTATGCAAGTATGTGGAAAATCCATATAGCTGAGGACTGCTGTGGGTGAACGGGTTTTATACACTGTTTGAGGAAAAACTAAATCCTGTACTTGGGACATTTCTGTTGGAAGTGTCAGCAACTTTCAACATTTTCCCTCAGAAAATGCCATGTTGACCAGTCCTACAGTATTTACTTCTAGATGTAATATTGTTAATGTTTTAAATTGTAATTATTGTATTTGTAAATTGTACTCATTCCAGTAAGGCTGTATTTTGGCAGTTAGACACTTGAGTTTTAGCATTTTACCATTCATGAAATGGGTGTAATTTAAACTGTGGTATATAAATTTAATAGTAGTACTGTTGAATGGCGCAATGCTTTCAGAGGTAGATAACATTTTGTCAATATATACAATCTGAATACCATGCTAATTGCTGTGAGAAAGGGGGTGCCTCAAAAAAGAAAGTTTAACTAAAGACCTGCAAATTCACTCCATTTTTCCTTTAGCCCTTAGTATGTCATATAAATAGTTATATGAATGAACAGGTCTATCTTCTAAGTATTTGATTGATTTAACTCCAGAACATTTTCAGTAAATGTGGTGGTGGTTATAGCATACTTCCCCCAATGACAGAAATGTATCTCCCCCCACCCACCCACTTTTTCATTGTAAAAACAAGTTGATATTTTTTTACGGTCTGGATATAAGTTATTGGATACACTTCCATTGTGATGAAGCATGTGTTGGAAAAGCTTTCAGTTCCTTCCCCTTTGTCTGACATGATCAGATGTGGCGGTAGGGGGCCGTCCACTAGAAACCTCCTCACTATGCAAGCCCTATTGAATTGAATGAAAGCACAGCCAGGCAGCGAAGCAGTTCCACTTATTTTCATCACTAAGTCTTGCACAGGAGAAGCTTCTGGTGGGTTGGGCTCAAATAAGCAGTTTAAAACACAAATGTGATAACTTTTGACAAATACATCTTTATGTGGGTATAAAAGAGACTGTGTTTTATTTCAGCAACAGTTTTTCTTCCAGTTTGGTAGGCATGCCTGTTTATTTTTACAATACCATATGCATGCAGATTCCTTGCTAAGAAAATTTACATTTCCTAGTCAGAGTCTAAGGTACAAGTGAAGGGAGAAAGAGCTCGAAAGTAATGTATTCATGTGTGTTTTAATCTGTAAAGGTTTGTGTTGTGGCTTCATAGTGAGAAACCGTAGCTGCACTAAGTTTGTGTGGCAGAATTGGTGGCACAATCATTAATCGTACTGGATTCTCAGTTGCCCTGCAGATATTTAACTGCCAGCATATTCTGCTTTCTTCAAACAGACGTTTTGGGTTTTAAGCTTCTAATCAGTTTTGAGGTATTTCTTAACATCCATCGCAAAGGAGAGTGCAGCACTTTTTAAAGAACAAAACTGTCCAGTTCTCTTATGTTGCTGAAATGCTTGCTAGATATTTATAGTGTTTTAGTTCTGCTGCATTTGTTCATTTGGCAGCTAAGCTTGCAGCCTGTACAGCAGGAGCTAATGAGAGGGCTCACTGGAGTTGTGCAGAGGGTCATGAGACTAGTGGATAGTATCCATGCTGCTTTTTTTGTACACACAACTAGTATTTTTTTACATTGAGGTCTAAGTAGGTTGGCATCCAACTGTCTCATTTGCATGCGAAAATGGCTGTGCTTGAGGAACAGCTGTGTCTGCATTAAAGCAAGCAAACAAAATCAGAGGCTGTCCTGGTAGGAAATCCGGTCATAAATTATATATCCCTTTGGAAGCAAGCATGGGAAATATATATCCTAAAGTGGTAGAAGCTGAAATTTCATATATCATCAGAAGGGAGAAAATAACAGAGAATTTCTTTAAATATGAATCTTGGATGAGAAACCTGAGGAGCTAATTTTGAGGAAAATATGACACACAATATAAAAAATATAACTACTTTTCTTTGGCCCCACTGGTTTCTCTGTAGCACTGATGTTGATTTTGTGAATTGCTAGAACTCTGTGTGGCTTGAGGTGGAAAACAGTCTTATATTGTACTTTGTGTTCCTAAAAGTTGCCATGTTAGACATGTGTCTGATCTTTCTATGTGAAAGTAAATGTGGCCTTCTGGTGACATCTTCATGATGCTTATTACAAAAGCTGGAGTGAGAGAAAGCAAGTTTTTGCCTTGCTCTAATGGATGGAGAACTTTGCTTACACTAATTTTATTTTTTTCCAACATGTACAAGTTACCAGGCAGTCACATAATTGTGAGCTTAAAAAAAAACAACCTATAGCTAATGTCATTACTGTCCACAAAAAGTTCACAAATTCTGATTTGAATTAAAAAGGTTTTTTTCATGCAAATAGCACATGATGTGCATTTGAAAAATATTAGTGTGCAAATTCATTTTCAGTGCTGGAAAGAAATTCACCTTCAAAAAAAATCTAAAAGCAAACTAGGGATTTTAAATCTCTGAGCAGACAGGTAAATGGAGAGAAATATGTTCAATACAATTGAATTTGATATGTATCCAGCATAAATATAGCTTATCCCAATCTTAGAAAAAATTCTGCAAACGTTCAAAAACAAATAATTTATAAATAGAAGAAAATATATTTTTAAAAAAAGTTTCTCCATTTGCCTTACTGTTAATGTAGCAGTATTCACATCTTCCCGCAAAAAGGTCCAACTAATGGCCAACATGCCCTAGCTCTTAATACGGTTATTTTTTCCAGCACTTTCTGCCACAGGGTGTGCAATATCAACTGCTGGCAACCATGGAGTGCCATCCATATTTCTCCCTGTAACAACTCAAAAGTCCTGATCCACCAATGATATTGAAAAAGGGAATGAAAACATGTCCTGTCATTTAAAAAAAAAGTTATTCGCCAAGTTTTTGTCGTAAAAGAAGCTCTTGTGCAAGCTTTATTTGCATTTCTGTGCAGCACCCACAGGCTTTATCAAAAGCTTTTTACTGAATACTGATTCTAGAAGTACATTTTCAATTATTAAAAATGCAGCCTATGCATGACGGCTGTGTTGCACACATTGTTTGTCTTATCAGCCCCAAGCACACACTTGTGCAAAGAAAGTTCTAGTGTACCTCTGAAACAGCTTCACCTACAGGGTCATCTTCAAGTAGTAAGCATAGCTAAGATACACAAGGAATTGAGTGTCATTATGGAGGTTACCCAGTTCAGAAAAGAACTAAAATCTAACTCCTTCATCTTAGCTTTTCTTGGGTGAAGAAAGAATTGGGGACTATCTGAGCCAGTTGTGATAAGTACAAGTCATCAGCAGGGAGAGTGAAGAGGATTCATGTATCTGTAGTAACTGCTGATGGATTACACTTTCTCATGCAGGGCATATTCAGAAAGGCCTACTGTTTCATAAAATAAAACAAGCAGAATCAAAACACAGCATGCCTTCCAAGCAAGCTATTCAAATGGAAACAGCTTTCTATATTGCATGCAAAATTTGGAAGGGAAACGATAGGTTTTAAAGGTATAAGTAGGGCTGAACTCTTATGCACACTTACTCATGAGCAAGTCCCATTGAAATATGTGGAACTGACCTTGCTGTAAATATGCATAGGTTCAGGCTGTAGAGGTTTTCTAAAACTATATTAGAAAGTAAAGCATTATTTCTATACAAAGTTGAGATTACATTTCTACCAAGTCCAAGTTTATAAAACATTAACCTAGTATCTAGTACTTCAACAGGATTAATGAAGCACATGAGGTGTGTGGTGGTTTTTGTTTTTGTTTTAATTTGATACAATATGCAATATTCAGTAAGCCAACTAAACTTCAATGGGCTACCTATTTCTAGATTTGTTTTGAATCAATTTATTTGAATGTTTTTTTTAAAAAAAAATAATACAGAATTCAAACAAGGCTTTACTTTCATGGCCTAATGCATGAATAGGCACTCTTAACAGTGCAATCCAATACACATCTACTTAGGCCCTTGGTGAGGCTTACTTGCAGGTAGGGGAGTATAAAATTACAGCCTAATTCATTCTTCTTCGTGGCTTCCATACTATATTTGAAAATGTCCCTTTCTTTTTAAGCAAAGTGGAAAACATTCCTGTTAATTTATATATGCCACACAGTTAACACCTATAGTTAACTCATAGTTTATGCTATTACCAAATTGCAGAGCATTCTTGCCATTCCACATTTCGGTTGTTTAGGATGATCTTAGTGGCTGTAAACTTTCTCCAGTGCTCATACTATGTATTAAAGCATGTGTCACACCTTTTAAAAATTGTTCCTTGACCCCCAGTTTGCCTTTGGCATGAAAACATCTGATGGAAAGGGATGTGTGTTTTAAGTTTCTGCAGTCTAGGTTTAAAGAAAAAGTCAGTGCTGTTTTTTACTTAGTTACTTGATCCTGATTGACATGAAGACTTGAGAGTGAGGATTGATCCTATCTATGCTTCCCGCCCCCATACGTAAAATACTACATGCTGCATGGAGTGTACATTTGTAGAGCCATACATATGTATGACATACCAGTAGTATGGGGCACATGTGACCCTGAACCTTGCACTTGTCAGGGACTTAAGTGAACTGGTTTTTAGAATTGTACTTGAGACAATCATAATATTTTAGGTGTGTTTTTAAGACCCTAGGCGCAGCAGATCTGTTGTTTGGTTCTGAATTATTTAACTGAGCTGAATACTGTTTTACAGGTAAGCCAAATCAAGCATCATTAGTTAAGGTATACACATTTTAAAGGCGAATGATGCTACCAAGTGCTTGGAAGTTGAAATCTTACCTGCTCAGATATTTATTTATTCATATCATTCATAAGCCACTTTCCCAATAATTGGTCCAAAGTTGCATACATAGTTAAAACTATGTAACAGGCAAAGTTCTAATTGACTTCATTGGCAGAATACACTTAGTTCCATCGAAGTGGTCAGCTACTAGTTATAGAAATGATATCTCAGAAGAAATATATAAAATCGTAACAAAAATACAACCTAGTTGTCTTTTCTCTCTTTTTATACTTAAAATTACCATCCTTAGAATGCAGTACTGGACATGTCTGCTCAGAAGTAAGTCATATTACGTTCAGTGCGGCATGCTGCTAGGTAAGTAGGCATCGGATTGCAGCCTAAAAAAATATTTAGCAGGCCACTGTAGAATAAACATTTTGAGTAACACTCAGGTGCACCAACATATCCAACAGTTGGGCAGCCAAGTTGCATCTCTGATTGTTGTTGTTTAGTCGTGTCCGACTCTTCGTGACCCCATGGACCAGAGCACGCCAGGCACTCCTGTCTTCCACTGCCTCCCGCAGTTTGGTCAGACTCATGCTGCTAGCTTCGAGAACACTGTCCAACCATCTTGTCCTCTGTCGTCCCCTTCTCCTTGTGCCCTCCATCATTCCCAACATCAGGGTCTTCTCCAGGGAGTCTTCTCTTCTCATGAGGTGGCCAAAGTACTGGAGCCTCAGCTTCACGATCTGTCCTTCCAGTGAGCACTCAGGGCTGATTTCCTTAAGAATGGAGAGGTTTGATCTTCTTGCAGTCCATGGGACTCTCAAGAGTCTCCTCCAGCACCATAATTCAAAAGCATCAATTCTTCGGCGATCAGCCTTCTTTATGGTCCAGCTCTCACTTCCATACATCACTACTGGGAAAACCATAGCTTTAACTAAACGGACCTTTGTTGGCAAGGTGATGTCTCTGCTTTTTAGGATGCTGTCTAGGTTTGTCATTGCTTTTCTCCCAAGAAGCAGGCGTCTTTTAATTTCATGACTGCTGTCATCATCTGCAGTGATCATGGAGCCCAAGAAAGTAAAATCTCTCACTGCCTCCATTTCTTCCCCTTCTATTTGCCAGGAGGTGATGGGCCCAATGGCCATGATCAGCTTGAATATCATCACTTCCACTGGCCTTGTTATTAGCAGTGCTTTCTAAGGCCCATTTGACTTCACTCTCCAGGATGTCTGGCTCAAGGTCAGCAACCACACTACCTGGGGTGTACGAGACATCCATATCTTTCTGGTATAATTCCTCTGTGTATTCTTGCCACCTCTTCTTGATGTCTTCTGCTTCTGTTAGGTCCTTACTACTTTTGTCCTTTATTATGGTAATATTTGTACGAAATGTTCCTTTCATGTCTCCAATTTTCTTGAACAGATCTCTGGTTCTTCCCATTGTATTGTTTTCCTCTATTTCTTTGCATTGCTCGTTTAAGAAGGCCTTCTTGTCTCTCCTTGCTATTTTTTTGGAAATCTGCATTCCATTTCCTGTATCTTTCACTATTTTCCTCGCATTTTGCTTAGCCTTTCCCCCCGCTATTTGTAAGGCCTCGTTGGACAGCCACTTTGCTTTCTTGCATTTCCTTTTCATTGGGATGGTTTTCGTTGCTGCCTCCTGTATAATGTTACGAGCCTCCATCCATAGTTCTTCAGGCACTCTGTCCACCAAATCTAAATCCTTAAACCTCACTTCCACTGTGTATTCATAAGGGATTTGATTTAGATTGTATCTTACCAGCCCAGTGGTTTTTCCTACTTTCTTCAGTTTAAGCTTGAATTTTGCTATAAGAAACTGATGATCTGAGCCACAGTCAGCTCCAGGTCTTGTTTTTGCTGACTGTATAGAGCATCTCTGATACTCATCCTCTATTTACCTTCTACTGTATGTGATAAAGAAAAATCAGACCTGAAACTGTTAAAATGGGAAAGAACCATTGTGCTTAGATGTTTGTTTGAACATATGAAAGCCACTGCAACAATGGGTTGTATTCAGTGCTGCCATTCCACGTGTGTAAGACTTCTACTTGCACAACAGAACTTCCCACCACCACAGTCCCCCCACCACCACCACCCAGCTGCCTCTACGCCCTCAAAATCTGCTCGAGTGTTGGGGACTCCAAAGCAGATTTGGGAGGCATGCAGGGAGAGAAGAGGGAAGTCCTGTTGTGTGAGCAGAATTCCATTCACACAATGACCGCAGTCTAAATCATGACATGGACTTCTAAACTTACCTTTGGGAAGCTGCTCTTACGTGGCCCTAAGTAAGCTACTCTTGAAGCCTAGGAAGACCCTTCCTAAGTGGGACTCCCAAGCATTCTGCTGGTAACAGCAAAAATCCTAAAGAAAAGCTGATATAAACACACTGACTCTTGCATGTACCTAACAGGGTTCTTTTGCTATGGATCAATCAGCCCTATTGTTAATCGTCAACAAGCTGCAAACAAAGAGAGCCACTCTTGACTGACCCTAGTGCAAGTATACTGATGGTGCTTTCTGAACTTCTTCTGGTTGCAAGAGTTAACATGAACAATCACTACTTTATCTTTTATAGGAGTAATTTTGAAATGGCTGAATCATGTTGAAAGGGATCAATATTTTTAAAGAGCCTGACAAGAAAATTGAAATAATTCTTTTACTTAAAGATTTAGAGTAATTGTAGTGACAGCTCCTCTGTCCTCTAATTCTTGTTCTTCAATTTTTTACCTTTACCATAGCTAAATAGGAAAGACTCCTCTCTGTGTACAACTTTATTAGAAGTTACAGGATACCTCTGCATATATAGAGCACTCTGGAAAAAGTTGTACATTGTTTTTTAACTAAACAAGTAATGTTATCTCATTCATGTTTGACATCTACTTAGGTGCCGAGTCAGTTCAGTATCACTGCAGTGTAGATGTATTTGGTTTTGTTTTTTTTAAAAAAAGGCATTTTTAACAAGCTTTTCTTGTTAAATTTTTAATTTGGAAGCTTACCATGATAACCAAATCACTTCAAATGCAATATGATAATGAATACTTTTTCCCATGGGAAAATCCCAATTTTGGGTCTACACCAGAGCTGGAATTTCTTTCTTGAAAGTTTATATAAGAGGCGTTTCTAGTGATAATGGACATCTTATGCTCTTCAACGTTTTGCTCCATTAGACGTGGTTAGAAATTTACAACATCACAAAGCAATTGACCTCTTTTGACCTTTAAGAAAGGATTACTGTTGCTGCTACTGAACTCTTTACTTTTGATTTCAAGGATTAGTGTGATGATGATGTTCAAAGGGGTTTACCCATGAGCAGGAATTTCACTATAGGCCAAGCAGTACGTGAAAGTCTAGAATCTGTCTTTTAGTGACCTTAACAATGTTTAACATTAATAAATTGTATTTCAAATTAGTATGAATATGAAATACAGCTGTTTTAGCTGTTACCTCCGGTAAATTGGGATTATAAAACTACCACATCATTTCTCAACTAGACACTTAAGAATACCACTTATGCTAGTGTCTTAGAAGGGGAGATGGATTTTCAAAATGAAGGAATTGTAGGCACACACTTTTTTCTTCTTCATTTAACTGGCTCAATCAAACTCAAATGCTAAACTCCAATCCTGCCAAACTGTTGTACACATGTTTTCAAAGGCACTATTGACTTGCATGCAATTAAGCATGTGTATAAGCATTTGCAGGCCTTGGGTCTTAATTCTTAGCTGTGATTTCAACCCTAAAGGAATTTTGAAACCTGAATTAGATTCCCTGGTGTTTTATCAGATATCAAACTATATCATTTTATAATAAAAAAACCTTGTGTATAAACTGTTTATAGATATTTGTGGACTTAAAATACACATGTATATTTTTAAACATTTTTGTTTAAAAGTCTGGACTTCTCAGCCTACGTGTGCAATGAAATATACTATCCTTTTAGTCTAGTTGGCCCTGTTTACTGCTTAGTCTGTTATGAAAGCTTTGCTGCTAACCTGATGGTCTCAGAGAAAAATTGTAAACTATATAGGTTTGTTGCATCAGAAACACTGCAGCAAAGCTTTATATCTGACCACTGGTAATATGAATGTGTCGTATTGACTTGTTGAAGATAATCATAAAACCACATATTTTCAGTGTTTCTTTCCTTATAGATTAGAATACAAATGTCTATTTTTTTTGTAAATAATGATTTTTATAAATGTCTTTCCATCATGATTTCCCCCTAATCATCCATTTCACAAAATCCTGAATATGCAATTATTTATCATACATGATATTATACAAGAAATAGGGTCCCCGTTTCAGAACAAAGTTTATTAAATTCTATACATAAGAACAAATTTAAATAAGTTGTACTTGAAATGTGATTTTCCCCCTTGAAAATAAATGACAAATCTAAAAATGTTTTATGTTTGTGCTGAATTATTTTCTCCTAGAAGTCATTTACAATATTTACAGTGCCATTCTATACATGTCTACTAAGAAACAATTACTGTATTCCATGGAAATTACTCCTAAGTATGAGTGTATAGGATTTGGTTGCTGTACATTGAACAACTAACTACCCAGACTCTCTTCCCACAGTCTGTTATTTAAAGCAGATCTGAAATGAGGAGATGGATATTGGAGGAAACTGAAAAACGGGAATTTAGGGTTACAGTATTATAGCCCGGAAGTCTGCACCAGCCTTTCCCAACCTTGTGCTCTCCATATTTTGGGGAGAGTACCATTCACTCTCATAATCTGGAGGTCCACAGGTTTGCACTAGATTATTCTTTTGTTAGCTCATCATTTTATACACAAGAACACTTGGGAGAGCATTTTTATTGCGTAGAAAATCTGGCATATTCATCATCGGCTTTCTACACCTTACACTGTACAGGGGCTGCCACGTGGCACAAGCGCTTATACTGTAAAACTAATACGAGGCTACGACTTTTAATTTGGGCGCTCTATTCCTGCACCAAAGTGGATAATCGGGACTTGGCCTGAAAGGGACCGGCCAGTAGTAGCATGTAAAAGCAGAAAGGCAGGGAATTTGCTAAATCTCCGGGCTACCAAGATGCACAGACAGCAGCTCCTGGCGACCATAGCGCTTTCCCCACACGGTTCCTTTGGCGAGGTGACTTTCCAATGCTCCTTTTTAATGACGAGGGCAGCTGCCGACGTTGCTACCCGTGTCAGGACGTGCCTCACAAGACCCCCGAGCCCAGCGACTGACCGGAGCTGCTCCGCTGGCGCGCAGTTAAAAAGCAAGGCTCCGGGGGGAAACGGAGAAACAGGCAAGGAAAGGAGGGGAGTGCCCTGCAGCTGCTGCAAGAGCTGCGCTCCCAGCGCCTCTTCTCGCCCGGCAAAGCCACCTTGGGACGCGCGCGCAAGGCGAGAAGCAGAGAGCGGCTCTCCTCCGCCTCTTCCCGCCCATGAGGGCGGAGGCAGCAGCGCCGTGACCGCCTTCCGCGGCTGCAAGAGCCTCCGCGGGGTGATTGGTCACCCTGGAAACCAGCAACAGCTGCGGCTCCGTCCTGCAGCAGCAAAAGAAGGAAGAGGAAAGGTAAGAAGGCGCCGGCGGGAGGCTTGTTGGGACACCCGAAAACGGGGGTGTAGCCTGGGGCAGCAGAAAGGCGGGAAACGGAGTGGCCTCCCACCAGCGCGCGCCCCCATTCCGACGGGGCTCTTGCGCCTCTTGCAGCTGCGTCATATTGCGCGGTTGCATTCAGAGTTGGCCCACTTAAATTAATGGATGTGACAAACTTAAGTCCATCGGTGCACGTACTCCGAGGAGAACTTGGGCGGCTACAATCCAAAAATTAGACTTGAAACTTCCCACCACCACAGGGATTTTGCAGCAGTGGGGGAAATCCTCATGTATTGGCTTTCTGCCTGTCCTACAGGGTCCCTTAGCTCTGGTATTTAAAAAAAAAGAGAGATGTTAATCTTCATGCTGTAGCTGTGTACAGACGAAGGCTAATTTTATTCTGGAGCCTCCCCGTTCTAATCATTTGCATTTGAATACATCTCCCGCCTTTTCTCATTGCCCCACAAGAAGTCATTTCTTGGAAGTCTGAGGAACAATACTGAAGAGATACTGCGTCTTCCTCAGGAGAGACTAAATGTGCAGGTGGAAGGAAGTTTGTGGACTTGTAATAAATACACACAAAGTGTGCCCCAGAGGTGGCTCCTGAGTTGCACAAGAGCAGCTGAGGTGGCTGCACTTCTTTCTCCTCTGCCCACCCCGTTGCAAAGCGGGATGGGCAATTTGTAATGGTTATTTGTTGTTCAAGGTGCCAGTCCGCTTCAGGAGGCCTCAGGCAATCCTTAGCTTACAACAGCAGTAAGGAAAGGACTTGTATTGTTTCCTATGTGTGTGCATGCATAATGCCTATTTATGAGAAGAATTGGAGGAGGAGGAGGCGGCAAGCCAAATGAATGGTCCAGTTCTTCCAAGTGGCATGCCACTATTCATGAGTAAACTTTGTTCTTCTTTCAGAAGGGTGTATACATTAGTCTGATACAGCAAAAGCAGCAAAAATTATGGCATTACTTACCATTTTTATAGTATATGGTTGTGAGAGTAGAGTGCATGCATCTTCGGAGGTGGAGTCTAGTTTATGAATAATGCCATAATAATTTTGTTGAGACTTTTGGTTGCTTTTTATTTCTGAGTAAGGCTTTGCCTTGTCACATTTTTTTTTTTTTGACATTGCATTTATTTACAATAAGTCATTTCTTGGAGTATGGAGGACAATGCTGAAAAGATACTAAGCCCTATAAGGAGAGACTAAATACACACAGAGATGGAAGTTTGTGTGGTTATGTTCTACCTCCCTTGCCATCAGCAGAATGCCTCTGAATACCAGTTGCTGGGAGTCTCAAGTCGGGAGTTGTGCTCATGTGTTGCTTTGGGGCTTCCCATAGGCATCTGGTTGGCCACTGTGAGACCAGGATGCTGGACTAGAGAGGCCTTTTGCCTGATCTGTCAGGACTTATGTATGTTCCACAAACAATCCTGAATCGGGCAACTGTGGCCTCTTTTGTGGCATTAAAAAAATGCTCCACGGCACTTCTCGCCCATTTCCAAAGCCTTGCAGCACTTCCAGCATCCTCAGGAATACTTGGAGTGGCTTCTGCTGCTGTGGAAGTGCTCTGTAGGACTACTTGCCAAGAAGCAACAGTCCCTGAAGGCTTTGCTTGGGTACCACCTTCTTGAGGAACCTGCAACACCTTGAAGCAGTGGTTCCTCAAAACTTCCTTTGCCTTTCCTGATGGGAAGCAAACCTGGAGCAAGCTGAAGATGCAGTTCCCAAAGAAGTAGCCCTCTCTTTGTTGCTTTTCAGCCATTTCCTAAAGCCTCAGAAGATTAATCAACATATCCCAGAATAGGGCACCGAGTGGAGTAAAATTGCCACACTTTTTGCTAATTCTATTTAGTTTGTTGACCCCCACTCCCCCCCCCCAATAATGGAATGATTATTGAAACCATTGAGCCAATACTTTGGGGAGCTCTCCTAATACCTAGGTATAACCACTCATGCTTCCACTTCACAGACTCTGTGCATTTCCAAAGACTCTCATTACAATACCTTGTGTAAGAGGCATTGCTCTGATACCAGATGCCTATATACTTTTAGGTCACAATTATGTTTAAAAAATACATTTCCTGTATCTAGAAAACATGTCGGACACAATGAAGGAAAAAGCCGCTCGCTTGTTAAAGAAAAGAGGCAGCATATCCTCTTTAGGAAGCCATGAAGTCAGGGCGAAAGAATTTTTTGGAAGAAACAAAGAGTGAGTAGCCTATTTATCATTTTCTGACTTTTCTTCCCACCAGTTTCTTTGGAAGACCATTCCATCTGGACAGTATAAAAAATGTTCTTCAGGCTTTTGCAAATGTCATGCTCAGTTATTCTTTTTCTACATGGGGGTGGCTGGTAATGGGTGAGAAACCTACCTGGCTTTCAGCTGCTTTGAACCTAGTGCCTGCTTTAGGTAAACAAAGAGCTGTGTTACACAAGGGCAATGAGGGGCACCCATGCTCCAGATGTAACAGTTGCAATCAAGTGGCCTGATGAAAGGGCTAAAAATCAGAACTCACATCTTCTTCACAGCATGTAGTTCTGTCCTAACTGGCCATGCACAAATACTGTGCTGTGTCATCATATGCTTCGGCACAAGGAGAAATGAAAGGGAAAATGGAAATCTCATTACAGACAACCAGAGACAACGAACCACACCCTAGGCCACCTCCCAACCTCTCTTATCATCCAGGAAATATAACAAGCGAATAGAAAGAGAACCCACACAAGTGATGCTGACACAAAACCCCATGCATACACTAAGCAGAAGAATAGAAGCATTACCACCCCACCCCACCCCATGGACCCTCCCTACTCTCCCCCTCTTTTCTTCCTAACCTAATACTGCATGCAACACTAATGTCTCACAACAAATGAAAGTGATCTGTAGAAAACACAATTATTAAAAAGGAGAATGCATGTATTTTTGTAAACGAAATCTTTAATAGAAATTATTTTTTTAAAAGAGGGAAAATGGAAGGAATGGTAGAGCTTAGAACAGATGTCGGGAGTCTTTGGCCTTCCAGAGGTTGCTGAACTACAATTCCATCATCCCTGCCCATTGGCCTTGTTTGCTGGGGCTGATGGGAGTTGCAGTTCAACAACATCTGGAAGGCCAATGGTTCCTCACTGGTGACTTGGAATCTGATGATTTCTAAGCACTCAGGAGCATTCTGACAAGGATTCCCGGCCAGGAAGCAGGAAGTACAGAGTCTCAAGAAGTAGACACTGTGTGCTGCTGCCAATACTAGAATAGTGGGTCAAGAACAGTGGGTCAAGGACAGGGTTGCAGCAGCAGCACTGGTAAATGGGAGCTGAGGAGCCACTGCATAACTCCTGTCTGGGTTTCCCTACACCTGATCTCTCTAAGGGCCAAGGGTTCCCTACACTGGGCTTAGAACAGGCATGGCCAAACTTGGCTCTCCAGATGTTTTGGGACTATAACTCCCATCATCCCTAGCTAACAGGACCAGTGGTCAGGGATGGTGGGAACTGTAGTCCCAAAACAGCTGGAGGGCCAGGTTTGGCCATGCCTGGCTTAGAGTCTTAGAGACTGAGAGACTTCTGTAGTCTTGTAGCCCAGCTTCCATCCTCTATGGGTTTACTTAGGAACAAGTCACACTAGGTTCAATTGGACCTCCTTGCCTACCCCCACCAGTAACTGTGCATGGTACTGCAGACTTAATAACACTCTGAAAATGTCCAGTGTCATTGTGGAAGGTGGTTTAAATCATGCATACCCTTTCAGATGTTTATTTATCTGATTTTTATTCCACCTTTCCTCCCAAGGAGCTTAAGGTGGCATTTATTGTTTTTCACATCCCCATTTTATTCTCACAAGAACCCTGTGAGGTAGGTTGGGCTAAGAGACAGTTACTGGCCCTAGGTCACCTAGCAGCTGAGTGGAGATTTGAAACCAGGTTTCCTAGTCTAACACTCTAAGCACTACACCACACCAGCTCCAACTTTCATCAGCCCCATTCACCAAGGCCAGTGGTCAGGGATGGTGGCAGCTGTAGTCCAGCAATATCTGGTGAGCTATAGATTAGACAATCCTGCTTTAAACCCTCTTCCAGTGTCATTGGTGTTGCCTGATTTTGTTAAAATTCTCAGACTGTAATTGATGTTGTCTCTCCCTAATTCTTTCCAACGCCTAAAATGTTGTATATGACAAGTTCAAAGGGATTTAACATATTACAAATCACTGTTTGGGAAGGGCCTCATGCTCCTGAAGACATTGATTTATGATTCTGTATATATGACTGGGTCACATCTCACGGAAAACCTTCTTAAACAAAAAAACATTTTCAGTATGCGAAGCAATGCTCTAAAATAGAGCATTGCTTTGCATACTGAAAATGCTTTTTTGTTTAAGAAGGTTTTCCGTGAGATGTGACCCAGTCATATATACAGAATCATAAATCAATGTCTTCAGGAGCATGACATTGTTATAAATATGTAAAAGATAAATAAATAAAAATAGGTGGGGTTTTTTTTTAAAATCAATGTAGCTTTCAAGAAATCACATTTAATTCAATTATTACTGGGTTCGGTTTCAGCTCCATAAGTACTGTGTCTTACATGGATGAAGCTGGTCACCATGATGATATTCTTCGTCCTGGGGTTCAGATGGAAAACACGTACCAGTTGGGTAAGTATCTTATCTTACTCACTTTCTTGCTAATAATCTAGTCCCACTCTCTGTAGCACTATACAAATAATAAAAGTAATAGTAATTATTATTATCATCTTTATTGTATTTATTTGTTATATTTTATGCTGCTGTTTACATTATTGCAGTCATCCTACAATGAATACATTGCAACTGAGGAACAAACAAGAATAGCAGTATGTAACAAATAAACCATTCAAATCTTAAGTCTTTTGTATACAACAGTAATAGCCTTAGGGCAGACAAAGCATATCCTACTGTTGGTAATTTCTGCAGCGTACAGGCAGTTTATCACCAAACATTCAAGTATGACTGTTGTGGTATAATGATCAAATAAATTGAAAAGACTGGAGCTTTTCTTTTTGCTTCAAGGGGGGGGGGAGAGCCATAGATGCAGTGTAAATATATAAACTAATTTAGAAAGCTGCCTGAGGCAAGCTTCTGCTCATAAGCCTCTTGAGGAGTCACCTGGGCATTCTGCGTGACACAGCGCATGATCTATTTTTGGCATAAAACGGCAAAAGAAATTCTTTCCAATGAGAGATATTCCATGTTAGGATATGATTCCATATTTGGTGGAGAATAAAATGGAAAACTAGAATGCTCAGGCTTTGAAATTAAAAAGGTGGATTTATTTGACCAAGTATTTCCAAAAAACATTGTGCTTGAGTACCTTAGGAAATACATTATACTTTTGTAGCAATACTTATTTAAATTAAAGGGAGGAGGAGGAGTGTTCTTTGTTTTTTAAAAAGGTTATAATCTTGTTATTTCATAGTTTGGTAAATTGTAAGTGTTCTTCACAGACAGAAGCTCACAGGCCCCCAGGGGTCCACAGACTGTAGTGTGGGGGCCCTTGGACTAAGTCAGTGGTGGCCAAACTTGGCCCTCCAGCTGTTTTGGGACTACAGTTCCCATCATCCCTGACCACTGGTCCTCTTAGCTAGGGTTTATGGGAGTTGTAGTCCAAAAACAGCTGGAGGGCCAAGTTTGGCCACCACTGGACTAAGTCATTGTTTCACTGAGTAAATTTGTGCACAGTTGGTTCCCCACCCCCACCTCCTAATATCACAGCCTTCCAAAATAATGGTGTGAGTTCTCTCTGTGCTCCAGGTCCTGCAAAGTGCTTTCCAGTGGGCACTGTGAATAATATCTTGAAGGATGTGGTAACAAGTTATCTTCAAGAGGAAAAATATGAAGCCGAGTTGTGCAGACAAATGACAAAGACCATCTCTGAGGTACACAATTTATTAGTAAAGCAAAGTTGGAAAGTATATCGGAGGTATATCCTGTAGAAATCTCTGCAGTGCAGGGGAAAAACCCCTCTGCTCAGAACACCTTTTGGATACAAGAGTTCAACTTTAGGATCTATGAAGGGATATATTAAGATGTTTGTGTAAGGAGATGATAATCTAGTTAACCTTGTAGGTCAGCTGCTTCTCGGATAGTTACCACGTTGCCCAGCTTATGATTTTGTATCTTGGATATAGTGGTACAGCTAGTTTCCATGTGTGCTGATGCTGAGAAATCTGTTGCTGCATCTTGTGTCAGGAATATGAGTCTTCTCTGTACTGCATGACCTGCCATTGGTTCTCTCTCTCTCTCTCTCGTTTTCTGGGTCAAAGAGCGTATTTGAACAAACGCTGTCTCCCCCGTTTTCCTTTTTAATCACATCAGCTAGTCCACCTTTTTATGGCTATCAACTGGCACTAGAGTCAGAAGTTGTGGTTCAAGACAGGCTTGAGCCACACCAGGGTCAACTATGAGACTGAGAGGCTGCTCCTCTGTCACTGGGCCCTGGTAGGCTTCTCTAGCTGTAGTAGTAGTGCTATAAGCATCACTGGGCAGCTGTCTGGTCACCCTTTAAATTTCCCAAAATGCCTGGGAAACAAAACTTATAAAATTAAAGCCTTTGCGGACGATTTACTTGTTATGACTGAAAACCCTAAAGAAAGTCTGAAAAGAGTGCTAGAACTGATTAAAGAATTTGGAGAAGTGGCAGGCTTTAAGCTGAATATAACAAAAACAAAAATGCTTGTTAAAAATGTAACCACGAAGGAAAAGGACGACTTAGAAAAAATATTGGGCCTGAAAATCTCTCAAAAAGCAAAATACCTGAGTATTTGGATCACCCCCAAGAATATAAACTTATTTCAGGATAATTACACCAAAGCTTGGTTAGAGATTAGAAAAAACTTTGAAACCTGGAGTAAATTAAAATTAACATTTCTGGGTAGGATTTCCATCATAAAGATGAACGTGCTTCCAAAATTAATCTTTTTATTTCAAATGATTCCAATACTGGGCGAAGCGGGTTGTCTCAAGATATGGCAAAGAGAAATTTCCAAATTCCTGTGGGAAGGGAACAAACCCAGGATTAAACACCTGATCTTAATAGATATAAAAGAGAGAGGAGGCTTTTCTCTACCCGACCTAAAACTTTACTACAAGGCAGCCTGTTTCACCTGGCTTAAAGATTGGTGCACATTGCAGGATCCGGACCTCTTGGACTTGGAAGGTTTTGACAACCGTTTGGGATGGCACGCCTACCTGATATATGCAAAAGCGAAAATTCACAAAAATTTTACCAACCGTATAATAAGAAAGTCACTCTTCACTGTATGGGAAAAATATAAAGACCTGATGGAGCATAAAGTCCCATGGTGGACTTCTCCAATAGAAGCCATAGCAGTAAAACGGAAAAATACCCAGGAAAGCTGGCCAACATACAAAACACTTCTAAAAGACGAAGATAACCAACAAAAAATTTAAAGCTTCGAGGAAATAAGAGAACACATCTCAGACTGCTTCCAATACCATCAGTTATTTGAAAAATTTAAATCTGACAAACAAAAGGGGTTCTCAACAGAACAGCCTATATAGGGTGCAGAGAAGAAGCAGAAGTCCCATTGCACAAACAGAACTCAAGATTTTGGTTATATCAAGAAGATTGCCAGAAACTACTTTGTAGTAGTGTTCTGTAGTGGGAGGGAGGCTTAATACATGAAAACAGGTCACCCACCAATCTGCCCCTGATAATGAGGAGAATCCCCATGCCCCCACTCACAGCTACCAGAAATGCTAGGGCTGCAATCGTATTTACACTTACTTGGGACTAAGTTCCATGTAGGACTTGCTTCTGGTAAAGCATCTACAGGAACAGGCTGTATTGACTACCAGCTAATTTTACAGGACAAAATCCATCCAGTTTAAGTCCCATGCAGATGTGAAATTGTCTTTATTTGAAGTGCAATGCATCACTGGTGTATTTAGATTCCTGCCACTAGAGTAAATCAGTTAAACATTTGAACAGAGCTGTATTGTATCCTAGGTAGTTTATATTAGTTTGCTTATGAGACCATGAATTTAATTGCTCCCCCCTCTCTCTCTTAGGTAATTAAGGCTCGAATAAAAGACCTGATGATACCAAGGTATAAAATTATTGTGATTATACATATTGGACAACTAGACAAGCAGAGCATGCAGATTGGAAGCAGGTGCCTCTGGGATACTACAAGTGATACTTTTTGCTCCTACGCCTTCAGAAATAGATCTCTGTTTGCTCTCGCAAATGTCTTTGCAGTTTACTCTGAGTAGCAATTAAAAGTTCAATATGAAGTCTATGTGACCAAATAGACAAGATTTTTAGGCTGCAATCCTATGTACGCTTACAGGGAACAATCTCCACTGAATACAGTGGGTCATTGGTCTGGGTAAACCTGCATAAGATCACTCTGCATATGTAGACTGGCCAAACCAGTAGATTAGTTCTTCTCTGTGGGCATGAATACTCTGAAGATAACAGGTGTTAATACCACTTGTGCAATTCTCATTTCTGGTGTGGAAGTGCAGTGTTTGATCATGTAAACATTCTCAGGGTTGGACTCTGTATCGTATTAGTGATATCATAATGGGTGTGCATGAGGCCTGATTAATTGTGTTTATGTTCTTGAAAAAGTATTGAAATACAGAACCAGTTTACACTTGTCTGTTTTCCTCGAAGTGTGGCCCTTTTGCTTTATGTGTGAACTCTCATTTTTGCATTTGCAGGACGGTGTGTATTATGTCTCCGTTAAAAGGCAATTTCAATTCCACCCTTAACCATACGCAATGGGTGATGGTGGTGGTAACTTTCTTAATTTTCCCTTTCAGCCCTTTTAAAAGGCTTGATATGGGCTCCACTGTGCAAAGGAGCACCCAGCTTCTTAAAAGTGAGCTTTGTCCAGTAGCTGAAACTGAATAGTCTGAAGGCAAAGTGTGGAGAATTTTCTAACTAAAGTTTTAAGGAAGAGCCTGGAGAGTCAGTGCTTGGCTCCCCTCTGGTATTTGGGTTACAATATGACAAGGGGCTATGAGGACTGTGCTGTCTGGCTAGCATGATGTCACATATCTGATTGTTGTCGGTAAAGCTGACTAGCACATTTACTTCAAATCATAGTGGGCCAATGGAGTCTGCCATCTTGTCTTCCAAACAACACATGTGGAATGAATGCTACATCATGACATGATGTTATTTCAACCGTGGCATTGTGAGGGAACACAACAGCTCAGTTGACCACTGATTGCAGCTGTTGTACCGCTTGAAACAGCTCAAAAGTTTTGTTGAAGCAAAAAGTAGTTGATATATTATTTTTTAAGACACTGCTGTCTCTGCCTTTACTGGTAAGCCCTGCCTCCAAAAACATCACGCCCTTCTGCCCCCCCCCAATCCATTGGATTAACTCCTCCAGTGTTTTCCCTATCCCAATTTCCCACCCTCATTTTATTTAGCAACATTTATATGGCACTTAATTTTTTTTAAAAAAACTTCTAAGTGGTTTACACAAAAGGTATAAAATATTCATCAAATATTTTGCAATAAAAATATAGCAATGAAAATAAGACTTTTAAAATGGTAGACATAATCCCAGGAAAAGCTTTTCTGCATTCATTCATCCTGAAAGTTAATCTAGACAGGTTCGTCAGAAGTAAGTTGCATGTTCCTAGGAACTGCATGTTCCTAGAAGCTGTCTCATGCATGGTTAGACCATTGGTTCATCAAGCTCCATATTGTCTACTCTGATTGGCATCTGCCTTCCAGGATTTCAGATAGGAGTATTTCTACCTGGAGATGGGAGGAATTGAACCTGGGATGCCTTGCATGTGATCTGTCACTTAAGTACAGGTCCCTTATCTAGAAACTGGTATTTGCTCTTAAGACTGCCTGAGTAAACAGAACTTATTCAGTGTCAGAGGGTTTTTGGTGTCTTTTTTAATTCCAAGCCTAGCACTGCACTGGCAAGAAGAAACAGCAAAAGCCATGTTGCGAGCTGCAAATTTATTGTGAAAGCAGGAACTACAAAAAAGAGAGCTGTTTGAAATACAGATGTTAAAAGACCGTTTCTCAATTTGTACAGTATCCCAAATGGAATGGCACTTAGGAAGTACTTCAGAGCTCGGAACTACAAAGTAGGATATCAAAAATACCTATTTCAAGATGTTTCTGATGTATTGTTAGCTATGAAATAGCATGCATGACACTGTCTGATACATTTTCAGCACAGTGAACTTACAGTGCTGTCGCTACAGCCGACCAGACAGCAAAGGTCTATGAGTCGCATAATATCTTCATTCCTTTTGTGTATAGACTTTTGTTCCATGCCCCACAGATCTCCTTCAGCTTCAGAACTGGACTGGATGAATTCTTTGCTTAGGTATTCTGGCTTTTGGATCACCTTTTCATTGGCACCTGTTGAGTCATTAGTGTCAAGTGGTGAATTCAAGTGGCTTTCTTGACCTGTTGCGTGCAAATGATAAAAAATAAGAAATCTGGAGATAAACTGAAATAAGCTTTGGATGTTGAACTTCAGGCAGTCCAGTGATCAAGACAACTTTGATGTTGCCCAATCTATTTCTTTTAATTTGGGTCTGAAATATTTACAGCCTACACTGGGAAATGCAATCCTAAGAAAACTTGACATACAATTAAATTTCACAATTGATGCCTATCACTAGGATTGTCCTAGTTCTGTTGAAAAACAAGATATGTGAAGAAAGAGGAAGTGAGGGATCAGCTTCTCCTCAACTATATTTTCCTATATCCAGATAGGATTTTCATTTCCAAGGCCACAGATACAAAAACCAATCAGCTTGACTTCTGTAGGATTCAACAGTTACCATCTCAGTACCAGGATATACTTGTTAAAAAACTATTTCAAAACTGTTTTTTAAAAAAATTGAACCTAAATAACAGCAAAGCTATTCATGTATATCTTAGACACAGGAATAAACCTCAGTTTTCCAGAATTAAATACTTGTGTACAATCCCCAAATGAGATTGCTTATTACTATGTTATAAATATTTGTGCTGTTTCTAAGCACTATACAGGATCCTGTTGCTTATCTTTAAAGCCCTGCATGGCTTGGGACATGGGCACCTGTGGGGATTTTTGCCTCCACACACCCCTGCTTATTCACTAAGATAATCTTCCAGGTGCCCCCCACCATCCGAAGTGGGGCACAGGCCTTCTCTCTGTTGTCACCAGTCACCACCTCATTTATGGAACTCTTATTCTACGAGGTTTGACTGACACCTTACTTTATATTTTCAGCACCAATGACTTTTATCACCTAATTATGAAAGTGTAATTCTGTTCATGGCAGTTTTTACCTACTGTTTTAAACTTAATTGCTTTGTCATTATAGATCAGGGTTTTTGTTTTGTTTCTTAAGTTATGTAGGCCACCCTAATATTTCTGTTGGAGTGTGGCATAGACCGTTTTAAGAAATAAAGAAAATCCACTAACCCTGGCTTTTGCATGCAAAAACATTCAGTGTGCATTTGGACCACGTGTAATCCAAATTGTTACCTGTGAGACTTTTTGGAAAGTGAGTCAGGTGCCTCCTCCAGCGAGACCCTCCGCAAGTAAAGACGACAGCTCTTACAAGGTCCCTTCCGCAGAGTCTTCTTTCAGCTGCTACTTCAGAAATGGCCATAAAGAGAGAGAGCAAAAGCATCCCTAGCACCGCAGCCTTCATCTTGTCAAAACGGTGTCTGACTAATCAGAGCAGGGAAGAAAAGGACGGGACTTCTGAAGACAGGAGCCAAGACCACAGGCCAATTTATACAGCTTGCTCCTATTTTCTTGTTTGCCAAATGACAGGGTGGATGATGTTTACAGTGTTTGCCGAATATTTCTCGCAACAGTTTTAGGTGCTTTTAGGATTCACGCCTGGGTTGCTCTCAAATGGTGATTCGGGTTATAATATATTGCTATATTGTCTAAGAATAGCAACACACACAGCAGGGCGGCGTGTTTATGGAGGCCCCTGCACCTTAGATCAACATTGCAAATATGCACTTTCTAACAGTTTTATTGTACACTTCACTTATAATAAATGCCATTAGCTCACTATAACATTTTTAATAGTGGGTAAGCTTAGCCATTTGATATAGTCTTTGCTGCTTTGCCATATTTTAATACGCTTTGAAGGAACTCCTGGCTTCATTTCCACCCCCACCCCAAATTTAGATCCAGAGTACAACTTGCTATGATCATATCTGTCTTTGTTCAGCTAACACTATTTATACATACATATATTACAAGTGTACTTACTAACATTTGGGAAGGAATTTGAAAAGTGTCTATGATTAATTCTTGGAATACCTGATAACAGATTTCCACTTGATTGCCTTTTCCATATGTTTGACTGTTGTGTGTTATACCACCTAATTTGAGATAACCATGTCAGTTTCTGAGACCACTGAATTTTTCATTATCACGGATAAAGTTACTGTTGCAGACAGTTCAAGGTGATAAAGCAGAGGTGCCTTGCTACAGTCCTGTTTTACTTCTGGAAAATGTGTGTGGCTCTGAGATTCTCTCCATTTGTAAGCAAGCCCAAAGTAAGTCAGATTTTATTTATTCACAATCTCTGGATCTGTTTTAAGTTATCTCTGACAATGAAAGCAAACCCTCAGGTCAGCACTTCTCCCTTCTTATATATATTGCTTTCACTGCTTATTATCACTAAAACAACACCTGATCCCTGCAAGCTGCAACGATCTAGCTGACTTTTGTCTTTCACAAGGATCCCGTTCCTCTCCTCCCTACAACCAAGGGAGACTAGCACTGGGTTGCTCTTAATTTCCTTTGATTCTTCATCCTTTGGGGCACGTCCTGGGATGGCTATATGTGATCCACTTCCTATGTAACTGTGGTAGAGTGAACCCCTTACCATTATCACCACGTTGAGTTGAGCATCATGGGACCATAGAGTCCAAGATGATACTGAATCAAGTGGATGATTTCACTGAAGGGTTTTTGCTTTGTGTTTTTTAAATCCAAAGCAGATTGCAGATTTTGGATCAGAATTTCAGAGATGGGCAGGGGAGAGGTACTTATATTTTTCCTTGTGGCCCATTTTTTTTCTTAGCAAAATCATCCCGCTCCAAACTACCGTATTTTTCGCCCTATAGGACGCACCGTCCCATAAGGCGCACCTAGTTTTTTGGGGGGGAATAAAGGAAAAAAAATTATTTTCCCCCCCCAGGCGCGGGGCTGGGGCGGGGGAGGCCCGAGCTTCCCCCGCCCCAGCCCCCAAACAGGCAGCTCTCTGCAAGCCGTGGGAGCCCAGCGCTGGCTCCCGCTGCTTGCGGAGAGGTTCGCGAAGCCTGCAGAGCGAGAGGGGTCTGTGCGCACCGACCCCTCTCGCTCTCCAGGCTTCAGCGAAAGCCTGCATTCGCCCCATAGGATGCACACACATTTCCCCTTCATTTTTTGAGGGGGAAAAGTGCGTCCTATAGGGCGAAAAATACGGTATCTTCAGTTTTACTCATGCTGATTTATCATTCATTGTATGCTATGTGGAATTTTTTAGACTTTGCTAAATGGTACTTTTTTTGTCTCCTGTGATGCTGGTGTTGTAGGTTAGTCTGATACTTTTTGACTAAAATATAACCCTTGTACTAAACAGTAGAGATTAGAAGTTTGCTGATTAACACCTTGCATATAGTAGATATACCACAAAGACCCCTATTGACTCCTATTATCACCCATGTTCTCCAGCATTAAGAAACTAAATGTTTGTTCACTAATATTTACCTTGATGCTTACAAATGCATTGAAAAGATCGTTCTGTTCCTTAGTAGAACCAGTAAGTAAACAACTGTTTCCACTCAATAAAAGAAAGGAACTAACATCTTATCACATTTTGGGATAATGATTAACACACCGTTAACACTAATAGATAGTATATTTAGAAACATAGAGGAAATGGAGTCGTCAAAGTCTCTTCATAAAAATGTGCAAAATGCACATGGAAATGGGTTATAATGTGCTTCTTAATTGTCTATATTTTTTATCTGTTTAAACATTCAGTGCTTTTTCCAAACTGTTGAATCCAGTTTAATGTTACTGTAGTTAAATATAATGCCCACGTGTGGCAGCTCTCCTGGACTGTACAGTGGAACCTCGGTTGTCAAAAGTAATCCATTCCAGAAGACCGTTCAACTTCCAAAATGTTCGACAACTGAGGCACAATGGGCGGTGGGCAATTTCAATGGAGAAAATTGAGAAACGTGCCACGAAAGCTGTTTGACTTCTGAGGTGCGTTCAAAAATGGAAGCAATTACTTCCGGGTTTTCAGTGTTCGAAAACCGAAACATTCAGCTTCCAAAACGCTTGAAAACCAAGGTTCCACTGTATCTGCAAAGGAAGCAAGAGTATTTAAATGCAAGACTTTTGAGTCAGGAAATGGGATTTGCAAAGTTTAGATGCTGTGACATAATCTGTAGGCCTTTTCTCCTGCCCAAATAATCCATTTTTTCCAATAACTTCTGAAATGCTATGCAGGTGTCTATAGTATTTACAAAAGCATTTTCTTGCCAGAGCATATAATGCAGGTTTAGCTTCTGCCTCCTGGAGAGTCTTCAGCACATTGTTTTACTATACTACATTGGTAGCAAGAATTGATTATCTCACTTTACCAGTGTGTGTAAAGACTGGGACTTTCCAAGCAAACATCTGTGGCATTTCAAAATGATTCCCAACAAATTTATTCCCATATATAAACTCACACACACTTAATGGTTGGTTGTTGCATAATTAACTGCTAGGCATTAAATATCACGTCCTTTTTTCATGGAATATTGCTGTAAAAATTCTACACTGGACTGGTTAGAACAGAGCCAATCATATCATGCAAAGCATCCACCTGAAAAAGACAAAAAGGAGATGGATATATATATTAACAAACCTGATAATTCGAAAGCAAGTGGTAAAAAAGTAGGAAGAGTTTGCATTAGGTCTTTTCTGAGTGTAGTCAATCTAACGAGTTCTGGATGGAAAAGCCTTATTATAACTAAAACCTTATATTATTAGAATTAGAATTTATATACTCCCTATACCCGCGTGGTCTCATAATTTGCAAACAATTTTCTCCATTACCAAAGTTGCATCTACATCATAAAGCTGGGCTTGTGTGGTTTATAAAAATGTTACTGGTGTGCTGAGGAATAAAATAAGCCACTTACGCCGCCTTCTGCACATGAATGCAGCTGAACATAAGTTTAAGCAGCAGCGCCTTTCATGAATGGCTAGTCCTTCTGCAGGCTGCTTTGCTAGCGTGCCTTTGGCTTATTAGGCAGAAACGCCACCATTTGGCAAGCTATGTTCCGACCTTATTCGTGGATGGTCCCAACCTATTGCCATACCATTCCCGGTGCTCATAACTTGAATATGTATAGTGAGGCATTTGTAGTAGAACGCTGTGGCATAGTCGCAGCACCTAAACTGGGGTCGCCGTATTTCAAAAAGTAAAATTCCTGACACCTACAAAGTTGCTCCCACCAAAATTGGGAGTGACCCCAAATTCCCCCCAACTCCATTTTTACACCCCAAAACCAGGACATGTCAGGAATTTTCCTGACGTATGGCAAGCCTACCTAAACAGAGCATAGTCCAGCTGATTAACATAGGGACACTGATTAACGCACTACACACGTGTGAATCTGCAGTGGGGCTCAGGTGTTAGATGGGCCCCCAGTTGGGGTAGGCTACTTCAGCTTTTAATGCTGCAGAACGTACCTTCTTTCTGTCTGAAGGGATCATATTTCTTAGTGCATACACGGTGACTGATCCTTCACTGTCGCCAATTAGAAGGCAATCTGCGTTTTTGGCAAAAAGCACAGCCGTGAATTTCACAGTTCCAGTGGCAGGATGCACAATCAGGGGATCCAGGCTACATGCAAAACAATGGCATACAGTATAAAACTGATGGCTGCAGAGCTCTGTGGGACATCCCATTGTGAGATATGTTACTACCACAACTACTACTATTGTTTGCTGTTTGCTTGCTTGCTTGCTTGCCTGTTTGCCTCACAAGTTATTTTCCTCCACTACACTACCTTAATTATTCCTGCTAGTAATGCTGGTGTATATAACACCATTACAGTTAGGAAGCTACATAATGTATAACCTTAGATCGCTGTTTGAACCTGCAGCATTGGTTCTGCCCTGTACCATTGCTCCATTCCAGTTAGCTGTGGTCTCTGATTAGGCCCCTGGAAAGAAATGTTGAGCTCTGGGGGGAAAACAATATCCATGGAGCTCCTTCCAGTTGGGTTTTAAGTAATCAGGTGCAAGTGTTTCTCCCAATGATACATAGCTGCTTAGCAAATAGGAAATATATACAATAGCAGAAGATCTCATATTTTGTAATGCATTCCATGTATGATACTCTGTGTTTACTTTGTTCAAGAGTAACTAGATACAGTACCTTTTTAGATAGATGTATAAATTGCTTTTATGAAAATGGCTGATTCTTACGTGCTGACGCTAAGATCCCAGATTTCCACCCTGGTTTCGTTCGCTGCTGCAAACACATATGCTGAATTGGGAGACCACACTATGTCATAAATGACATTGGCAGTGGAACTGAAAGTCAAAACAGGACGGACTGAATCCTCGCGCCACAATATAATACTCCAGTCCGCAGAACAACTTAGAAACACTTCTGTACTGAATGGATTCCATGCTATCTTGTACACCGGGCCCTTGAAATAGAGAGAGAAAGAGTAATTGCTTCATTTTACACACACATACACACATGCAAAGATTAGCGCAGAAGCATTCTGCACCACAGCACTGAAGCCCAACAAGATTTTGGGAGACACTGAACTTCTCTAAGCAGTATGTGATGGATGGCACAGCTTTAGCTAGGTTAAGCATATTGGCCTGAATCCAAAGGAGATGCTGAATTCATACACTCAGAGGAGACCCATGCATAGCTGAAGCCTCTTTTACAGTTTGTACCACAGTAGCTGTGCTAGCTGAAAAGACAAGCAGAATGGCAGTTAGGCCCTGCTAGAGGGTTCTTGAAAACTGAAGGGAGCCCTGGCTCTGCTCGGTGCCTCACGTGTATGTAAGCTTCCTCCTTTGGTTTCTACATGTTTAAATTTATACAATAGCATTTTGTGTTCATATCTGTCAAGGAAGTTCACAGAGGTGTCCCGAGACACTAGTTCAAAGGGCAACCCATCCTGCGATTAATGAGGGACACAATGCCATCGGATTGCTGCCCTAACAATGGGAGTTGTACTACTGTGCTCTTCCTCTTGTCTTTAGGAACCCAAATATGGTCAGGAATGCAACAGACTGGGCTGCTTGAGAGAAAAAAAGGGTTTCAGGGGAGACAATCTGGTATGGTGGTCAGAATTCTAGAAATCTAGAGCAGCTGTCAACTTCACCCACACAGAGTGTGAGGCAGGATGTGTGGAAGCAGGTCTGGGGGAGGATAAGGAGGGTCAGATATAGCAGGCTTGCAGCACCTTGGACAGATCACTTGAATAGCAGCTTTCTCCAAGGGACTTTCAGTTCCATCCAAGGCCCTTTATCTCCTTTTCAGCCCTGACGACCTCCCAGATTCCAACTCTTTCTTTAGAGGAGAAAAGCCTTAAAGGGGTAGCCTATAAGCCTGGAGCCAAGCAGTTGCCTCTGTTTGACTTCTGACCATTGATGGCAATAAGGGGCATCTGGTATTGTGGGGCTCAATATTTCAGAGGCACTAGGCTCAGGAGGTGCTGCCTTTGGGGCACTGATGGTTCCGGGCCCCATGATGTGATGTTAAAGACCAGGCCTCAGACCCCTGCCAGTGGTATAGGTAGCATGGCTTTGAAAGACACCTCTGTGTCTGTGAGTCTTGGCTGCCACTTGAAGCCAAAGTTCCTCCTGTTCATTTCAGTGGGGCAGAGAACTTCTAAGTGCATTATCACTTGTCACCCACAATCAGCTGCTTGAGGTGGCTGCCTTATCTTGCATCAGGGCAGGACCTGCTCGGTTTAAAGTCAACAACCTGGCATTCCAGCTTGTATAATGACCTAGAAGATAACTGATTTTAAGTGGTTGGTCCAGAGTCATCCGGCCTAGTCTGGTTGAGAAACCTTGATTTCTAAACTATGCAGTATTCAAGAAAGTATTATTAAAGTATGTGGATCATTAGTCATTGATTTCCCCAACACAGAGAATTTGATTGGTACCTGAAGAATCCTGTCAGGAGAATATGTGAAGTAGGGCTAGGAGCCTGTGTGGCCCTCCAGGTATGTATAGCGGGAGTACAACTCCCATCAGCCCCAGCCAGTATGGCCATTGGTCAAGAATTACGGGGGTTGTAGTCCAGCCACATGTGGAGGGCCACAGGTTCCCCATCACTGGTGTAAAGGGTACTAAAGACAGTGTGTGAGTATCTGTGCATCTACTTATTCAACCCAATTTTATTTATGTTTACTCACTTTGTGTCCCCTGTAGGTCTCCAAGTACTGCTCATTGTAAGAACAAGAGCATTTGTGAATAAAACCTTCCTCAGTTCCAACCAAGTATATATTAGTGTCCTGAAATAAAACCAAATTACTGTAAATGGCTTTGACTTTATCCAGATTGGGCATATTCTTTAGAATCTTCACTGCAGCAAATTGTCAGGCTTGCTTCTCTTCTTTCCTGGTAAAGTAGAGTCCAATGTAATGGAATTCTCAAAGGCTTGAGCCAGAAGTCCCAACTAACCACGTGTCCAGGAATAGAGCAGACATCCAACAAACAATATCCAACAAAACATAATAATGCATGAAAGAGTTGCATGTGTCACATGTTCGGAAGACAGTGCATGCAGAGGGGAAATATGACATTCTGATGCCACCTCCAGTTTAGCCATTTCTTGACCATGTTAACGCTCCCTGCCCCTGGAGTATGCTTGTATTTCCTCTCCTTTTCCTTTGAAGGTAGATTAAGCAGAATTGGGTTTTGATAGAGAGTGGCGCTGCACCCAGCCTTGTCAAATGTGTGGCTGATTCTACCAGCTCAGAGCTACAATCCTCATTTAGTTTGATGGGAGCCCTCCATCTAGTTCCCTGGAAATACTAGGAGAGGCTACTACTACATTTTTTAGCGTTGGATGGGTTATAAAATCTCTGCAGTCTTTGGAAAGATGTCCAAAATAGAGATTCTCTGCTCTTTATGTCAATCTAACATGCTAAACTATAAAACTTGTTCAGAAACAACCAATGAGTAGGAGGAACAAGCGGACCTCCATTCCTTGCTATCCATTGTCTTCAGCTAAATTATCACTTTGACCTCTGTGGACAAAACATTCAGAAAACATCATAAAAGATTAGGATACCTTTGGATGGAAATCAAAGGATAATCCTGGAGCTTGTCGAGATATGAGTGCTTCACTTTTCTTTTCTGCCCCTCCCTTTTTCTTGTCACTTGCTGTTCGCTTGAGTTTCATTAGATCTGAGTTGAGAAACAAATGCATATAGATGGTGAGACCTCCTGTTTCACTGTGAGGGCTATGGGAATGTTTCTCTTCTACACAACACATGGCCATTACAAACTCTCCTTGTCGACTATTGGAGCTAGTATAAGAAACGGCTTTATTTCATCTCTGATTACCTATAGTAAACCCCTATAGTAAACCAGTGAACCCCTCGCATCCACAGCACGACCTGTGTGAACATGGAAAAAGAATTCTGTACATGTATCACTAATCAGAAGGTGAATCCGCAAACAGATGCTTCCTGCTTACCTTTCCAAATCCAGCAACTGGAACTGTACATATAGGCCTTTTTAAAAGAGGCCCAAATCTTGCCAATCAGTTGTTTGGAAGGGGAAGCAGTAAACTGGAATTATTAACCTCTTTCCCCACCAAGCAGCTGGCCAATGGGATTTCAACTTTTTTTAAAGAGAGCTGTGTGCAAATAGCCCTAGTTCTTTGTGCACTCAATGGCATCACAGCCCTTATGTGTAATTCTCTGTGCTGTATAACCTGGAGTGTCTTTCTAATTCCCTAACTTAATTACTTACTGAATTGTTATTATTTTATCCCACCTTTCAACATGTAGCAGCCAAAGTATCTGGCAATAATATTAAAAAGACAAGAGCATAAGAAAGGTTAGGGGAACCCACACACACACACACACCATTTAAGTAATTCCAGAATGTTTGGAGTAAGGTGACAACGCTTACCATTGCAGCTTAATCCTTTCCGAACAAACCACTTAGTCACTCTGCCATCTGCTGATATGGAGACTAGTATCTCCCCTTTGTCTTCTCCTGTTATTCCCCTGTCCTGCTCAACCCACCTCAGCTGCCACACAGGGCCCAAGTGTTTATCGTAAGATTCGCTGAAACAAGAGATTAATACCAAACTCAGCTTTGGGATGCATACAATTAAACTCAACACAGTAATAAAAGGGGAAAGTGGTATTGCAGGCAGGGTCAATCAGAGGGGTGGGACAAGGGTGTCACTCTTATTTGTGTGCCTTATTATGTTTGTTTTATGTGTGCGCCTTTTAATATTCTGGCTAGGCGCCTCAAAAGTTGGAAGTGAACTGGGCCTCTCTGGACTTCCAAGTATGTCTGATTGCAGGAGTTGGAGGTGGGAATGCATGTACATATAGGAAGCAACACATGCAGGTAATGAAAATATGCCTGAAACTCGTCATAGAGGTGGGGAGAGTGTAATACAGTACAACCAATTAATCCTCCAGTTTTTCAGAATAGTCAAAGCCAAACAGAGGTGGGATTTGGAGATGTGTGTGTGTGTTTAGATCCAGACAAACGATATACTTTGCAATGTAATGAACAATGTGTGGAGGTGCCTCCACAAGACTTACCTGGTATCTAAAACTGAAGTTGTATGATGGGTCTGGACATTGTAGACTGCAATTGTCCCATTGTACAATCCAACTGCTAAGAGGTTTGGATTGGCTAGAGAGAAATCCAATGCAGTTACTCCATGATGAGATTGATAGACACGCTCTGGCCACTGGAAAATCAAATCTGTATTAACTAAGAGAACATTCACACTTTATAAACAATCAGGGACCCCAGAAATTATTTAAAATTCAGGAGGGAGGGTCTGATTGGCTGTGATTAAATTTTGCTTCCTTTTAAGGTGCATTTCTGAAACACCTTCAATGTTGCTGAGTGTATCTTCTTCGCATGTAGATTAGAATTTTGTTTAAAAAAGAAAAAATATTGGACTGGATTCAACTAACCCAGTGCACTAGCAGAAGCCAGACAATGGGGGCTTTCTGCCCTCTCCTGACCCCATGAGCCCTGCTGTCTCCCCCTAATCCACTCTGGAGAGTTGGGAGTACCCTCAGAACAGTTTGCAGAGGAAGGGTGTCAGTTCATCTGGCAAGTGGAAATGCTTCTGCTGACAGAACAATAAGAAGAGTGGGACACTGAATTCATCCCATAATTGCTAGCAACTGATAAGAAATAAGATGCTTTAAAATTCTGAAATTCAGTTATTGAACACTAAAGCTACCTTACATTATTCGTTACAGAAAAGGAAGGGAAGAATGCCACAAAAATGCATTTTAAGTAAACTGCTTATAGGTTTCGATGATTAAATGATATATAATTCCTGTTAAATAACATAAATTAAAATAAAACAAAATGGAACTTTATCCATCTGTTGTAATCAGCAGGTACAAATGGAGATTTTACATTTCTGATTACTTTTTTGTAATATATGGTTCAAGGTTGGCATGTTTTCTTTACATTTATAATATGGCTTAGTGATGCTTATGCATACTGTATGTGGGAGGAAGTCAACTTAGGGGGTCTTACATACAAGTAAGCTTAGGACTGGGTGGTTAGATTATAAGATTGCTTTATATCTTAAGGATAGGGTATAAATGAGCTATTTGTGGTCTTAACGGGGAAGCAAATCTGAAGGCCTCATGGGCCTAAGGAAGGGTAAAAAAGAACTTTACTGCTACATTGCCGTTGTATCTTATCAGTAAATAATATCAAATTGACCAAAATCAAGAGGAACAGCCCAAGTATTGTGTTACCGTTGGGTTCTTCAGTGACCAGCAGCAAGCCAAGCCTTTCTTCTGCTCTTTAAAACGAAACTGTCCATAACCAACAGCCAGTAGATCCTAAAAACCAACAACACATGATTACACTACCAAGCCACAGCAACCATTGAGATGGCTATGTGTATGGCCCTTGAGGCTCTATTTAATTTGGAGTGAAAAGCTGCTCATTATGGATCCAGAGCAGCGTCAGTAGCAAGACTGTTCACAGCTCATAGGATCCGGTCAGTGTTTCTGCCCCCTGCTGCGACCTTTAACAGCTGGCTCCTTCTTCCATTCACCTATCTATTGCCACTATTATTGCTGTCCAAGTGTACGTATATTGTTAAGTGCTAAAGGATTTGACGCTGCTGAAAACTGGCAGTGATTAGTTAAGCTACTGTGATGTCATGAAGCTACCACAGAACAGTTTAAACTGCTGTGATCAGGAAGGTCTGGCCAACAGCATGTTTGCAAGTAGGCTACCTTTTGTGAGAAAAATGAAAAGCCCATCTTTCAAACAAACAAAAGACTGGTCACTCACCAAATGTGGGCAAGCATTTCCAATAAATGCATGACAGAGAAACGCAGGAGATGATCTTGAGGGACAGGCTAAACACAAGCCAGCCTTTTATTCTGTGGTATATTAATTCCAGTAATAATAACATTATTATTATTATTATTATTATTATTATTAGAGTCTCTTTGCAAATGCAGCTTTGACAAGCTTAGAAATTCTACTCCTAAAGTGTTACTTAATTTTGACAGTGCAAAGAACAATTTTTCGCATTTTTCCCAAGTGTTTAGAGGTCACTTACAGGATTCACTTTGTTCCAAGCTAGGCAGCTCACATTGTTTCCTCTCATCAAATCACATGCATAGGTCCACAAGCCTTCTATATAAGGTGGTAGGATTTCCTCTCGTCCTGAACTAAAGTCTAACAGAAGTGATGACCTAACTGAGAGCACATCCTCCTCTTCCTCCTCCTCCTCCTCCTCCTCTATGGATTCCTCTTCAAATATAGAAAGGCTATGTTCAGATTTGACAGTCGGCTCTAGGAACACATGTAAACACAGAAAACGTTGCTGTTCTTCCATCCCCAAATAGAAATAGCTATACTAGAACAGGCCAATAATCAGGTTAAACCAGCAGCTCTGTATCTGCCACAATGCCTGCTCCACATATGGGACGTTCTCTGTTCCCTCTGATATGAACGCCACTACTTGTTTTGTTTTCCTCCATGTTTGCTAAGTAATGTAGGTAGGAGGAAGAGTTTTGTCTGTGCCAGCAGGGATGTATGAAAATCCTGGTGCCCCTCTTATGATTTCACTGGTGATGAGCCCACAGGTGTGTGGGAGGAGCAGAAGCCTCCAAGCTTGCCCCCATCAGTGGTGTGGAGGGAATGAACAGCCATTTTAGATCTGGTCCTAACCAATGTTGATGACCTGGTTAGTGGGGTAGAAGTGGAAGGATCATTAGGCGCGAGTGATCATGCTCTTCTGAAGTTTACTATACAGCGGAAAGGAGCAGCCAAGCATACTAGGACTCAATTTCTTGACTTTAAGAAAGCCGACTTCATAAAACTTAGGGAAGTGCTGGGTGAGATCCCATGGACAGTAATACTAAAAGGAAAGGGAGTTCATGATGGCTGGGAGTTTGTTAAGAGGGAGATAGTAAAAGCACAACTTCAGGCAATACCAATGAGACGGAAACATGGAAGGTGCCTAAAGAAGCCAGGGTGGCTATCTAAAGAACTTTTAACTGAGTTAAGATTAAAAAAGGATGTGTACAAAAAATGGAAAAGGGGGGAAACCACCAAAGAGGAATTCAAACAAATAGCCAGCACGTGTAGACACAAAGTCAGAAAAGCTAAAGCACAGAATGAACTCAGGCTTGCTAGAGAGGTTAAAAGCAACAGAAAAGGCTTTTATGGGTATGTTCGTAGCAAAAGGAAGAACAAAGAAACAGTGGGGTCACTCAGAGGAGAATATGGTGAAATGCAAACAGGGGACACAGAAAGGGCTGAACTCCTCAATGCCTTCTTTGCCTCAGTCTTCTCCGATAAAGAAAACAACGCTCGACCTGAAGAATTTGGAGCAAATGATTCAGCAGAGGAAACACAGCCCACAATAACTAAGGAGATAGTACAAGAATACTTGGCTAGTTTAGATGTATTCAAGTCTCCAGGGCCAGATGAACTACAACCAAGAGTATTAAAAGAACTGGCAGATGTGATCTCAGAACCACTGGCAGTCATCTTTGAGAATTCCTGGAGAACAGGCGAAGTCCCGGCAGACTGGAGGAGGGCAAATGTTGTCCCTATTTTCAAAAAGGGGAAAAGAGAGGACCCAAATAATTACCGCCCAGTCAGTCTGACATCAATACCAGGGAAGATTCTGGAGCAGATCATTAAGCAAACAGTTTGTGAGCACCTAGAAAGGAATACTGTGATCACCAATAGTCAGCATGGATTTCTGAAAAATAAGTCGTGTCAGACTAACCTGATCTCGTTTTTTGACAGAATTACAAGCCTGGTAGATGAAGGGAACGCAGTGGATGTAGCCTACCTTGATTTCAGCAAGGCATTTGACAAGGTGCCCCATGATATTCTTGTAAAGAAGCTGGTAAAATGCGGTCTTGACTATGCTACCACTCAGTGGATTTGTAACTGGCTGACTGACCGAACCCAAAGGGTGCTCATCAATGGTTCCTCTTCATCCTGGAGAAGAGTGACTAGTGGGGTGCCACAGGGTTCTGTCTTGGGCCCGGTCTTATTCAACATCTTTATCAACGACTTGGATGATGGACTCAAGGGCATCCTGATCAAATTTGCAGATGACACCAAACTGGGAGGGGTGGCTAACACCCCAGAGGACAGGATCACACTTCAAAACGACCTTGACAGATTAGAGAACTGGGCCAAAACAAACAAGATGAATTTTAATAGGGAGAAATGTAAAGTATTGCACTTGGGCAAAAAAAATGAGAGGCACAAATACAAGATGGGTGACACCTGGCTTGAGAGCAGTACATGTGAAAAGGATCTAGGAGTCTTGGTTGACCACAAACTTGACATGAGCCAACAGTGTGACGCGGCAGCTAAAAAAGCCAATGCAATTCTGGGCTGCATCAATAGGAGTATTGCATCTAGATCAAGGGAAGTAATAGTGCCACTGTATTCTGCTCTGGTCAGACCTCACCTGGAGTACTGTGTCCAGTTCTGGGCACCACAGTTCAAGAAGGACACTGACAAACTGGAATGTGTCCAGAGGAGGGCAACCAAAATGGTCAAAGGCCTGGAAACGATGCCTTATGAAGAACAGCTAAGGGAGCTGGGCATGTTTAGCCTGGAGAAGAGGAGGTTAAGGGGTGATATGATAGCCATGTTCAAATATATAAAAGGATGTCACATAGAGGAGGGAGAAAGGTTGTTTTCTGCTGCTCCAGAGAAGCGGACACGGAGCAATGGTTCCAAACTACAAGAAAAAAGATTCCACCTAAACATTAGAAGAACTTCCTGACAGTAAGAGCTGTTCGACAGTGGAATTTGCTGCCAAGGAGTGTGGTGGAGTCTCCTTCTTTGGAGGTCTTTAAGCAGAGGCTTGACAACCATATGTCAGGAGTGCTCTGATGGTGTTTCCTGCTTGGCAGGGGGTTGGACTCGATGGCCCTTGTGGTCTCTTCCAACTCTATGATTCTATGATTCTATGATTCTAAGGCTTATCTCTTTCCTCCCTTAGCATGATCAAAGCCAAATTTGCCTCCCCTCATAAAGCTAGAATGCTTAGGACAGAACTTTCCTTAGTATGCTGGTAATGATGGGGGGAAAAGCTTGCTGGCTCTTTGAGTACCGTTTAGCACCACACTCTGACTGACTGATCTGTGACTGTAACCAGAAGAGACTGAATTTCCACAAGACATGGTTGTGATCAGATGGTAGGTACTTCTGCGTAATTTCCTGCACCCTATAGACTGCCAGATTACCATTTTGTTGCTACTTAAATACATGTGGCCCAAAATTTTGCCCCAATGGAATTTAGCACTTCGTGATTGGTTTTAGGATTCCAGCCCAAAATGATCCATGACTTACTATTATATTGGGTTTTTTAAAAAATAAAAAAATGGTGTAGTTGAAATCTATACAAATATATGTGTAAATCGATATGAAGATTTCTGTTCTTTGAACAGGGTTGACTTTCAGAACCGCACAATTACAGTTATCACCGGCTATAAGGACAAGGGACGCTGGTGGCGCTGTGGTATAAACCACAGAGCCTAGGGCTTGCCGATCAGAAGGTCGGTGGTTCGAATCCCTGCAACGGGGTAAGCTCCCGTTGCTCGGTCCCAGCTCCTGCCCACCTAGCAGTTTGAAAGCACATCAAAGTGCATGTACATAAATAGGTACTGCTCTGGCGGGAAGGTAAACGGCGTTTCCGTGTGTTGTTCTGGTTCACCAGAAGCAGCTTAGCCATGCTGGCCACATGACCCGGAAGCTGTCTGCAGACAAACGCTGGCTCCCTCGGCCTATAGAGTGAGATGAGCGCCGCAGCCCCAGAGTCGTCCGTAACTGGACCTAATGGTCAGGGGTCCCTTTACCTTTAGCTATCTTTAAGGACAAACACAGATTTGGAATCAAAGATTTTGAGTATTGCTGTGACTGTCCTGATCTTATGGTTTCTCGTCCCAACCAACGATGGAGCGTATCCACGGGAGGGCAGAGTGCATAACTGCAGTAGCCTAGTTGCTAAAGGATACAGTGGTACCTCTGGTTAAGTACTTAATTCGTTCTGGAGGTCCATACTTAACCTGAAACTGTTCTTAACCTGAAGCACCACTTTAGCTAATGGTGTCTCCTTCTGCTGCCGTGCCGCCAGAGCACAATTTCTGTTCTCATCCTGAAGCAAAGTTCTTAACCTGAAGCAATATTTCTGGGTTAACGGTGTCTGTAACCTGATTCTCTATCGAGGGTCTTTTGGGGAGGCAAGGTGGCTTCCAGGAGGCTTCACTTGTGCTCACTTGTTTTAAGATCCAGGTCAGTGCTGTTTCCCTCCCTCACTGCAGAGTCAAGGAAGGAAGAACGTTAAATGACTAAGTGGCAAGGTTCAGTTGTGCCCGGAGGGGGCACTGTGTGCCTTCCAAGCTCCTCCAAGTCACCACCTCCTGTGGTTTCAAAGAAAGGAGAAGCAAGTCTTGCTAAACCAGACAAGCTCAAGTTTCCTAGCAGCAGTCAGGGACAACCTGATAGAATGGGAGCTCCTTAGAAAGAAAATTATGAGGAGGAAGCACAGAGGCCAGCAAGATTTCTTTGTCCCTGCTCACCGCTTGTGGATTGGGGGCGCTGTATTTCCCCCCACCCCTGCCACCACAATCTGTTGGAAATAACTATATTAACTTAGCCTAGCCTACCTCACAGGGCTGTTGCAAAGATTAAAGCAGGGAGGGGAGAATGAGGTGCACAACTTTGAGCTCCTGGGGCAGAAAAGCAAGATACAAATGTATAATGTCATTCACAGAACCTGTAAAGGAACATAAACATGCCAAAATCCAGAAAAGCAGCCTCCCCCTCGCTTTAACTGCAACATTTCAGTTCTGAATTTTGCAGCTAAATACTAGCCCCCCCCCAAAAGCTGCCAGCCCTGATAAACAAGCAAAAAAATAATAATACTCTAAATATGTGCAGTTTCTCAACCTTGGTGTCTGAACTACCTGCCTAGCATAGTCTCCCTCACAGGGTGGCAATGATGCAGAGTGAGTGGGGCATGTGGGATACCCACAGGGACGCTGCCTCAGGCGTTTCTGCTGCCCAAGGCAGCTGCTTCACCTCACCTCATGGGTTGGCCGGGCCTTCTAAATAGTGTTTTAAAAGCTTGTTTTTATACAAATCACACAATTTGTTTCCAGGAGCAATGGAAAATCCATTTCCATTTCAATAAAGTCTGTTGGTAATAAGGGTGATTCCAGGATAAAAAACCATTCATTAGCTGAGTTAGAGAAAGTCGCAACAGTCTCATTTAAACTAAGAAATACTTGCAGTTACTTTTACAAGGAAGTTTCTCAGACCAAGATTAAAATGTCTGAAGAAAAATATACCTAGGAGGACAGGAAGCTGCCGATAAGCTGCTAGTTTGGGCTGGAAAATATTCTCCATTAGGACCCTCTCCATATAAAACAAATCTTGATTAAATTTTTCAGATTTCAGTATAGCTTCTGAGTGGTCTTCTATCTCTTCGTGAATCCGGGAAAGAATTACACTTTCCAAGTCAATGATAGAACTTGTAGTGCTTTCTGAGGAAAGAAAGAGACAGATGTCATTTAATAGCATAATCTAATTTCCCCCCAGAAGGAATTATGGGAAAAGAAACTTCATAATTTGCTTTCAGTATTACCCAGACTGCTTTTAGGTCTCCTGTTATCTAGAGTTTAAAACTGACAGCAAACATGTATTAAAAGCAGTATTCAGCTGCTTTTTTACTACTGTTTTATATTGACTACTATGCGATTGTATTTTGCTTTGAATTTTGTGAACTAATCTGTAATATTTGATGAAGAGTGGTATGCTCACCCCCAATCCGTGTGTGTGTGTGTGTGTGTGTGTATTCCACCAAAAGGTCATTGGGGTTACTTAGATTCAAATAAGAGTTAAAGGAAATGGGATACTGTACATTCAAGATTTTGGGGATATAAATGATCTCACAATGTTAAACTTAAAAATACTTTCCCCATAGTGTCATTACTGAAGAATATTTAACAATGCATGATTGCCTATGGAATCCCACCCACATCTATTCAGAGATAGATTGCAGCCTAAATTGTCCTAGTTCTTCCAAATTGTCCTAGTTCTTCCAAATACATGGATCTCTTATTGGTATTTCTCTCCATAGAATTAACCCAGCTTGTTTATGCTATCTTGTTTTAATTTCCTTTTCCATATTAAATCACATCCATTCCAATTTGACTAGGTTTACTTTATAGTTGGATAAATGACCAAATATTAAAGCAATTCAATTAAACTCATAAAAGATCTCATTTATAAATAGAACTTTATTTTAAATAGAAGTCATCATCTGCATATAAATTAATCTTAAACATTACTTATCCTACTTTAACCCAATTTGTATTTTCAACAGCTCTTGTTGCACTTTACCAAGCGTTTAATCAGCATAACAAACAGCAACAGCGCTAACAGACCTATTTGTTGTATGCCCCCAAATAAATCAGATTTTGTGAGATTCACTTTAAGCAGCAGGAATTTTAGCTAGTTCATAAACCAATTACTAACACTGAACTCCTCTAAAACTTGATACAGATAATTGCATTCCCAAATGTCAGATGCTTTTCCTGGGTCTAAAAATGCCATTCCTATTTCCTTTTTTGTTTCAGGTACAATGTATTTTGTTTCTCGGTGGCGCTGTGGGTTAAACCACAGAGCCTAGGACTTGCCGATCAGAAGGTCAGCGGTTCGAATCCCCACGACGGGGTGATCTCCCGTTGCTCGGTCCCTGCTCCTGCCCACCTAGCAGTTCGAAAGCACGTCAAAGTGCAAGTAGATAAATAGGTACCGCTCCAGTGGGAAGGTAAACGGTGTTTCCGTGCGCTGCTCTGGTTTGCCAGAAGCGGCTTAGTAATGCTGGCCACATGACCTGGAAGCTGTACACCGGCTCCCTCGGCCAATAAAGCGAGATGTGCGCTGCAACCCCAGAGTCGGCCACGGCTGGACCTAATGGTCAGGGGTCCCTTTACCTTTACCTTTTAAACACTCAAAAAGGCTGAAATATTAACCGCGAGTTACTTGATTCCATATTAAGTTAATGAGGTTAAAACAGAATTATCCTCTTCCTACTATACTTTGCCATCCCCAAATCAGCATCAATAATCTCTAGGGTCTTAACCTAGCTGCAAGGGAGACAGGCACTCTCCTGTGTAATTGCATGTATATGATCATTTGTTTCTTATTTTTTTATTATCATGGCATATACGTAATATTTGAAACTTTTCGTGGCTAGCAAAGATGCAAAAATAATGAATTTACCTCTCCCTATAGAAGCTACAGACATGGCTCTGTCGCGTTCCCTGTATAGAGTTGACTTACTGCTGGTCACACTTACTGGTCTGGTACTTTTTTCTGCGATAGCTGCTTCCAATGCATTAAAGGAATCATACAAATCCCAGGTAGTGGCCATTATCTCTATAGACAAAGGATATTGTTAGATAGCTTCTTGTTCTGCATGTGCATGGCTTTATGTTACAAATGATTGCAACTAAATGGGTAGTTATACTTTGGAGTAGCAAATGGCAAGATTAATTGAACGAGCTCGTTGTAATCAGCTGGGGTGAGTGTCGTTGGAAGGTGCGCAATCCTTTCTACGTGTGCATAATGTCTCGTGTTTGCAGCTGCATATTTTTCTGGGAGATTTGAAACAATGTGATCTGAGACGTTTGCCAACTTTCTAAAGGGTCTTCTCAAATTTTAATGCAATATAGTCCCCTAGAGGGATCTACACCTGCATATACCCTACCACACTTAAAGTGCTTCTAGAGTATGAGTTACTAGTGCTGCCAGATCATCATTTTCCCAGTGAAAGCTATATCAGTTTTGAGGCCTGGACAGGTACATCTCCCTATCATCTGCCATTTTTATGTTCACTCACTTTTTACAGGGCAATGAGGGGGAAATCCACATGAAAACACCAAGCCTATTTCATCTGGTAAAGGACCCCTGTTTTCTTTAAATGCTATGGGGACGGCAGTACTGTATATAGGTTGCCCAACCACCATTTTAGACTGACAGGAAAAGTACCGCCTGTTGACGGTCCTCTTTAGATAGCTTAAAGAAGCAGAAGCTCTATCCCTGGTGGAATGTGGCAATCCTATGCCCACAGTGATATCGAAGATATTTTATGAGAAGATGTTGCAAGTAGATAGATGGAATTATTTTTAGAAATACATTGTTTTCTTAATTTTTCCTTTGGGTTCTGCAGCAAAATCTTGGTGTTCCATGTGAATGTTTCCTGCTGAATGGAAGCTTATGTGAAAAAAAGTTTGGGCCAAGAGCCGTATACATTCTTATTTACCTACATGAGAAAAGATGGAAAAGATGATGCTTGGACTTTGCTCCCACATAAAAAAAGCTTTGGTTTTGTCTACAGGTCTTTCTCCATGCCTCTTTCAGTGAGCTCCAAAAACATTTCCAAAATGTAATTTACCTTTGTCATCCATGATAATTTTGTCACATTGCATTTCCTTAGTCTTTGGTGCACCGCCTATAGTTTGCATCATTCTGTTGACATATCGGTCATTGCCAGCTCTGTTTTTACAGAGTTCCATATAAGCTACATTCTTTTTTCTTTGAAAAACAAAAGACATACATATGTATATTAACAACAACAACAACACCTGTGTACTCCAACTCCTCCTTGTTTTGTTTTCCCTTCAGGGACATAAATTTTCTTAGAAATAAGCATGCAATGGTATGGTTTTTACAAGTAGTTGTAGAACAGTGTGCTTAAATGGCATTACAATAGATTGCAAGATTCTTCAGAAACGATTGTTGACCAGATTGTTGAAATGCTGCAATGCAGTTATGTAGCCTTTAGAAAGGTTATGTGAATTGCCTCCTTCCGACACAGAAAATTAAAGTTGTGTTAATAATGTAATCCAAGCTCTAACCTTGACCTTCTGCTGTTTTCCTGCAGGTTAATATGACCAAGGGTTTTAATAGTTATAGCTTACTTCCAAGTAAATGTGATGAACAGATTTGTGAATACGAATTTGTCATAGTTGGGCGGACTGTGTTTAGGATTGCTGCCAAAGGAAAGGGGTAGAACCAGCGGCGTAGCGTGGGTTGTCAGCACCTGGGGCAAGGCAAGTAATTTGTGCCCCCTAACCCGGGGCAAGGCAAGTAATTTGCGCCCCTAACCCCTAACCTGCCACCGCTGCCAGCTTCTTCTTGCTGCTGCCTGGGCGCGCGCACAGCTCGTCGGTTCCGCGAGACATGGGGCTCTGCTACAGCCTGCGCCCGAGGCTCTTCGGCGACTCCGGAGGCGGTGAGCGCGCCCCCCACGATGTTGCGCCTGGTGCGGCCGGCCCCCCCTGCACCCCCCACGCTACACCACTGGGTAGAACCTCTCTAGTCTAGTGCTTGGAGTTTTTGTTAAATCAATGCTGTTATTTTAATTTACAGAAAAGCGGGGCCCAAATCCAATGGTAAAGAGAATACTTTGAGGATAATACTTCGAGAGATGTCATTTTAAGGCTGAAATCCTAATCCCACTTATTTGGGAGTAATCTCCATTCAATTCAGCAAGGCAGGGGTGGGGTACAACTGTTTTCATCCTGGGGGCCACATTCCCTTCTGAGCAACCTTTCAGGGGACACGTGATAGTTGTAGGCAGGGCCAGATGCAAACGCAGACAGAGCAATGAATGTGAATTTCACCTTTGTACCCTTGGCACATTTCAACCCACACTCACATGCCCCGCTCTACCCTTTCATTAAGGAAAGCAGGCTGTCTTAACAGAGTTCAAGGGCATATTCCAGCAAGGCAAAAACACTCAAGGAGAAAGCAAAGCAGGTTCAGTGGGGGTGGGGGGGATATGACTAGGAAGAGTCCGGGGAGCCAGGTAGGAAAGCTTAAAGGGGCACATTAGGCCCTGGGACTGAGCTTCCCCATACTGGCACTGTGGGTTAAACCACAGAGCCTAGGACTTGCCGATCAGAAGGTCGGTGGTTCGAATCCCCGCGACGGGGTGAGCTCCCGTTGCTCGGTCCCTGCCAACCTAGCAGTTCGAAAGCACTTCAAAGTGCAAGCAGATAAATAGGTACCACTCCGCGGGGAAGGTAAACGGTGTTTCCGTGCGCTGCTCTGGTTCGCCAGAAGCGGCTTAGTCATGCTGGCCACATGACCCGGAAGCTGTACACTGGCTCCCTCGGCCAATAAAGCGAGATGAGCGCCACAACCCCAGAGTTGGCCACGACTGGAACTAATGGTCAGGGGTCCCTTTACCTTTAGGCATGGTTAGGATTGCACTGTAACTTTCATTGAAAAGCTAATGCTACATGGCTCAATGGATGGGCCCCATTGCATAGAAATTGTGCCTACCTCACAGAGTCAGCTTCCTCAGACTCTGTCGACAGCATGACAGTTGGCATGTCAAATAACCAAATTGTTTCTGTCTCCGTAAGGAAAATATCCACACGCTTTTCCAGGTCTCGCTTTGTCAGTGGCTCTGGCATTGCCTCTCGCCTGACCTGAACATCTGCCAAATTAGAAAACCATGTGAATGAATTAAATAATGTCAAACCTTCTGATACAAAGCGGCCCCAAACCAGGATGCCATCTTTTCATGACCGTACTCTCCTGGGAGTTGTGTGACCTGCGTGAGATCACCCCCCCCCCAAAAAAGCAGTTTTTTTCAGGGCAGCGATCTTGTGCTGTGCCCCAAAATGTATGTATTGGGGTGGCATGCCCCCCAAAAGTGCAGCCCGAAATCACTGGCCATTTGGGCCGCTGTCGTCTCACAAGAAAAAACAGGATGTCCCGTTTTCTTTCTGGGGCAGTTGACGGGTTTGTAATGTTTTGTGCTAAATAATTAAGAAATCATATGTAAACAATACAAGGGTTGTTTTTACTATAGGATACGCTACTATAAGATACAGCTACTATAAGATACAGTAGAGCCTACCTATATGGTGCAAAGGATGCACAGGTGTTGCCAACTCACGTTTTCCCATGCTTTCAGTAAATTTTGTTCAGTGAAATGTGACATCGCCACATCCATTCCCCTGCCCTCTGCAAGCAGTAGCCATGAAATGGAGCAGGGACAGAGAATAGTAAAAGCAATGGCAATATACCATTCTTTTACCAGATGTTACTAGGGACAAAAGCAGAAGAGATGTGGGTCAGTAGCAGCCATGCATCCCCGTAACATGTGGTTGGCCCTGAATATTTACTGACTTTGAGCATTTTGGAATGTCACGTGACATCCTAAATGTGATACCACATGAGAAAATTCCAGTGTATTGCATTTGTATAAGTTTACCTATAAAACTAGCAAGCGCTTCATGTCTGGTTCCAGGTTCTATAATTTCTTCTGCCAATGATTCAGTAGAAGTAGTAGACTTTGTAATACTGCTACTACCATAAGTTCTGTAGTTTGTGGGGGGAAAGAGGAAGTTAGTAGTGGAAGTAAAATAACAAAGAATGCCAAAGCACTTATAACAGGAATATGAGGTGCCAACCAATAAAATCCCACAGCAGTTGAATTGCCACAGAGTATTTATTTCGGATGAAGAACCACTAGGCTGCAGAAGTGTTTGAGCTCCATCAGACATAGAAAAGGCATATGGTACTACCTCTGAATTTAAGTACATGCACAACTTAAAAAATAAATATCCACTGATACCCTATCCCAGCCTCAGCTATTTGTCCCAGTAAGGAAGCATCTGTTAGGGACAATAGGAACTTCCCTCTCTGGGCTAATGACAGACTTGGAACTGGTGTGTGTGTGTGTGTGTGTGTGTGTGTGTGTGTGTGAAAGAATGAATGAATGGAGCCAGTGTCTCCAGCGCAGGAGGGAAATAACTCAGGATGGTCTTTGAGTATGTGAATCAGAATGCTCTATGAATACAGGCATACCTCAGAGATATTGTGGGTTCGATTCCAGACCACCGCAATAAAGCGAGTCACACTTTTTTTGTTTTGTTTTGCAGTGCATATAAAAGTTACGTTTACACTATCCAGTAGCCTATTAAGCCAGGTCCCTCAGCTACAGGGGGAAAACCCGGCTCCAGCCCTAGCCAGCTCCATTCCCAGTGCCAGAACAAGGGCGGGGGCAGCAGTGGAGTTTCCTTCCCCATGAAGGGTCTGGGCTGCCTGCAGCTGCACCCATGTCCTTCTAAGGAGCAATAAAATGAGGCATGCCTGGAACTGATTGGACACTGATTAGGAATGAGCACTGTCTCATCCTTGTGACTCCACGAATATCTGCCAGTTTACTTGACATGCCTATGATTCCTGGTTAAGAAGAAGTTAATTCTGGAACTGCTGAATGAATAGGCCTGCCACAAGAGAAGCTTGATATGTTAGGAGAAGGAAGGTGATACACTCAATCAATCATCCTTGAACTGCATGATAATGAAACAGAAAAATGGATGGATCCTGCTTGAACTGCAGTTTTCATAATCATATCTAAATCTGACTAGTCATCCTTTTAAAGGAGAAGCCCTTTTATGCAAAAGTTCATGGCGCAAAGCCCCCGTGGCAAGAACAATCCACCCAATCCAATCCATTATTGCAAAGCTGCCGAAGTTGGCTTCAGAATTTGCAGCCTGTTAACATCCACAACTTCTGCTCATACAACTGGAATCGGAGAAACAGCCCACAGGTGCATTAGACAGGCCTATAAAGACCTTTGCCCTTTTACCCAGCCAATACAACTAAATTTGCAACAAAAAAGGCAGTAAGAGAACACCAAATCCCTTTTCTACCCACTTCTGAATATTATGTATTGCTGTTGGAGCCCAAACAGTTTTAGGATGCCGTGTCATACCTGGAGAATGGGCCTGCTAAGCTAATACTTGTCCCAGATGTCTGTTGCAGAGAGAGGGATGACAAGAATTCTGTTGGCACTGCCCCAGCAAAATCTTGGGTTGATAAGATTTTGCTTGGTCTGTGCATGGGCCCAGGGGTGGGTCCGGCAACACTTGGCTCAGGTTGGTAGAGTGGACGGGGAGTCACATCTTTTCCTAGGTCATCAAAAACCTGTGGATACAACAAAGTTACAAGACCCAAAAAAAATATGTATGAGCCGGTTTTTGTTCTCATCACAGCTAAAACCAATAGATTTGAAGCTAATTTATTGAAACTAACAGAACAAATCATTTTGCATGTCTATTCAAAAGAAAGTCGCATTGAGCTCAGCTGGATTTTCTCCCAGGTAAGTGTGCACAAAACTGCAGCCTAACATCTCATCTTATCCTTTTCTGTTCAGAATTAACTCTCACAGAGGTAAATGGCTATGGTATTGCAGCCTAAAGCTCCCTCCTATTCACATTTGTATGAGACTAAGTCTGGTGGAATGTAATATGACATTCAGGTATTCAGGAGCCTCTGACACTCTTTTCCTGTAACCAACTTCTAGATGTCTGCAGCAAACTCTCCTTGATGATTTTCATAAAGTGGATGAAGGCATTTTCATTCCACTGGTTCTTTGCATATGGTCAGAAGGGGATGGTGTTGTTTTTTAATATGGAAATTTAAAACCTGATTTTATTGATAGAGTATATTGTTGCTTTCTTGTAATTTGAATTGTAGTGGTATTTTTGCAAGTAGTCTTCCCAGGCTATTGGCAATTTTTTTATGGGGGGGGCAAAAAATAAACTTTAATAGGATTGACTGTGTATTATTTGATAATAGACTGAGTATGTGGGCCTGTGAAGAGTCCTCATGCCATCACACTTTCATGCGAACACATGTATGTACTCAACTGATATGTGTAATGAGCTCTTTAGCTCAGAGTCATGATGTGTCATGGAGAAGAAACATGCTTCACTGGCATATGGGAGACTGAGTACTCGGATAGCAGACCAGTACTCACACAACAGGTCAATGACCTGGAAACATAGGGTTGTCTTGAAATAAGTCATACTCAAGAGTAGAGCCGTTGAAATAAATGGAGATAAGTCATGTCCATTGATTTCAGTAAGCCTACTCTCTTGGGTAGCTGGTTACAACCCATGGTCCATATGATCAACTGCAAAGCACAATATGTAGACATAGTTACTCTTACATTATATAGCAAAACACTTTGCTTGATGGTTTCTTACTGGAAACAGTATCAACAGTATCCTTCACATTTTTCCACAAGTCTCTACTCAGAAAATAGCTAGCTTTCATTATAAGATTGATCTCAACACACAAAGGTTGTGCAGCAAACGCCTGGCATCGCCAGCATCACCCATTTATTTATCAAATGTAGCTGTGTTCCTTTGTTATGTTATGCCATTACCTGGACATGAGGTTTGCAACTTGCTATGGAGCCCCTTTCGAAAGACCTTCCTTCTGAAGAAATCAGTATGCTCCTGCGAGCCAGTGATCCAACTCTGCTAGCAAGCATGGTGCTGGTGAAGCTCATTTTCCTACCAGAAGCTGAGGACGATGCTAACTTCTTAACTGTGCTCTGGTCTTTTGAGGTCCTGGTTTAATAAAAAAAGAAGTGAGATTATGTGCCAGAGCAGTAGCTTCAAAATGGAACCATTCTGTCAGTTTTTGTTAGCAGATTTTATTTTATTTCACAATTCACAAAACATTTTGCAGTAAATGCTCTCATCCTTTTCAGTAATTGCCACAGAATATTAAGAGATTCAATCTCAGGGATTGCGTAGTCTTACACACTCAGTTTAAGTGTGAGTTTATCACCTTCCATGAATATCCTTGCAGAAGGACTGCCGAACTGATCAAGCCTTTAACTATCACAATACTATCATATCTGGTGAATCCAGTAAATGGTAAATGGAAGGTAAAGGGCGTTTCCGTGCGTTGCTCTGGTTCGCCAGAAGCGGCTTCGTCATGCTGGCCACATGACCCAGAAACTCCCTTGGCCAATAAAGCGAGATGAGCGCCACAACCCCAGAGTCGGCCACGACTGGACCTAATGGCCAGGGGTCCCTTTACCTTTACCTCTATATATGCTACATTTCCTCTTTTTTGTGCTGCATAAATAGCCTAGGTACAGGGTTCAAAATTAGCAGGGCGCCAGGTGTATTTTGCACCTAAAAGTCTCCATTTGCGAACACCTCAAAAAGTCTGGGTGTCATTTTTTGCACCTGGCTGACACTCAAGGAGTTTAATCATAAAGATTAGAGTGTTTTGAAAACCGAAGGTATTCAGAATTTCTTCTAAAAATATGATATTAACCATGTGTCACTTATGTGAATTGCATATGAGTTTGTGCTCTTATAAAAATAAGTAAAAAATGTTACCTCCCCCCCCCCATTGGCAACCAGACATTCTGTTTTGGCACCCACAACCCAGGTCCCAGAAGCTGTTTGGCTCCTAGCTTTTCTATCCCAGTTTCTAACACTGCTTAGTTATGTGGGAAGGATCAGACACATAGCTACTGTGCCTTCTCTCTTCACACTACTGCCTCAGTCTCTCTGGTGAAGTCTTTTCTTTCTTTCTTTCTTTCTTTCTTTCTTTCTTTCTCCGCTTTGATTCAGGCACCTTTATTTTTTATGAGTATTCCCAAAATTCACGAGGCAGAAAGGCCTAGCTGTTATGTCATCACAAAATGACTAACATTTATTGGTACTTTTCCTGTGAACCCAAACCCATTTTCTCCCTAGACATTGCTACTTGATGTGGTAACCCATTGGTACTTACTTATTGATGATGATGCTCTGTTTCCTGCCCCTGTTGAGCAGGTTGCCTGCGGTAGTGTTGGACATGGTTGAGTGTTGTATCTGCCTTCTGGTGGGACGAAACACTAGAATAAGCAGCAACCACAATTACCACTATGGAAGAGGATAATGTGGGGAAGGGCTTGGGGTAGGGAGCTCTGAAAAAATAGGACCAGCTCAGTGCCTGGGCCACTGGGATATCAGTTTAAAATCTGAGCCCCAAAAAGAAACATTCACTGCAGCGCCTGTTTCTCTCAACAGCTGCTGCTTCAACAAGAAACTGTTTACATGGTTACCATGGCAGCTACCTTTGGAGCATGCAGCCGTGTGATTGGCTGCTAGTGAGACAGAGAAGCTAGATCAAAAGACAGATTGGCTCTCTTACATTTGCCTGCAGCAGAGACTTGTTGCTCCTTGTGGAGAAATACTAACTGCACCTCCTTGCCCCCTTGTTACTGCTGCAAGTGCCAGGGATGATTCTGGAACTGAATCTGCTCAGTTCAAGAAACTTCATTCCCATGGTCAGTGAATGCTGCACTTTATATAAGGAAAAATTGCACAATCCACTCTGCATGTGAATTTGACCTGCTCTTGTCCATTCTTCTTTCCTGCAGTCCTGAGTTGCCATGCAGTGCAATGCCATCTACTAGTATTTCTCCCTCAGTAATGCTAGATTCCCAATGCATCAAAAACTTGACATACCTTAACGTTGAAGCACACGTTTTTGCATGAAGAAAGTACCAGGATATCTCCAGTTATATCTCTCAGGATATCTCTGGTATCTCTAGTTAAAATGATGATAATCCTGAAAAGGCAGAAGTTTCATGTGTCTGGAAGGTGGGGAAGTGACCTGCCCTGGATACAGTTACACTCCCCTGGAACAAGCAAGACTGCAGTTTAGGGGTGCTCCTGGATCCAACACTGCTGCTGGAGGCTCAGGCATCCTCGATGGCTAGGAATGCCTTCTTTCAGCTGCAGCTGATTGACCAGCTACAACGTCTTTTGGACTTGGCCACTGCACTCCATGCTCTGGGAGCTTCCAGGCTTGGATTATTTCAATGTCCTCTATGCGGGGTTACCCTTGAAAACGATGAAGAAGCTTCAGTTAGTTTAAAATGCAACAGCCAGATCTCTGGCTTGAGTTCTGTTAGATCTCTGTTAGAACCCCTGTTTTAAAACAGCTGCACGGTTTGCTGGTTCATTTCCATGCCCATTTCAAGGTGGTCACGTAAGTGTTTGAAGCCCACAAATATCTGACAGATTTAGTTGAGATTCCTGCATTGCAGGGAGTTGGGTGAGATGACCCTTGCGATCCTTTCCAACTTCTGTGATTCCCTTCAGAACCTCTTAAATGCTAAGATTGGCTGATGGGACTTTCTTAGTAGTCCCTCTGCCTTCAGAGGTTTCCGGGTGTTGGTCTAGGAGAGGACATTCTCTGTGGAAGTGCCCAAGTTGTGGAACTGTCTCCATACAGGTGTGTCTGGCACCTTGAATGCTGAAGACACACCTCTTTGCCCTGGCTTTTGACACATTATGTAGAAGTAGGTGTTCTTAGTTGCATGTTAAAGTGTTTTATATGCAAATCCAAAAAGATCAGTACTCCATAAAGATACTACGATTGCATGACTAAATGTCACCAAAGTGCATGAAAGGAGAAATATGATTGCACTTAAAAGTACATTGTTTTATGGAGCTACATCATACATTTCCAGATGCTTGGCTCGTATTGTCAGCAAGGAAACCCATATATAATGTAGATATCTATACAAGTTTCAGGAAAGAGAGAGAAAAGGCGTGTAAATTAATGTTTGTTTTTAATGCAATGAGGGAATCTTGCATGAGATTTGTTTCTAGTACCATCATAAAAATGTATGATTAAAATTTATTGGTTCTCTACCTTTCCAGTCTGCCTTGAATGGTTTTGACCTAAGTTTCATATCATTTATTATGTTTTGAATCTGCTGAAATACCTTGGTAAGACTGTTTCATGCCATTCTTTCCGTGAGACAGAAAATTCAGTCACTTTTGTAGGAATATATATTTACTAAAAGTAACTTTAGACAGGGCTGCAGTCTGAGTTGCCTTTTAGAGCACAAACCACTGGAGGCTGGTAGGATACCTATGTAATAATTTTGTTCAATTACACAATTATAGGCTGAGCATATAATATAAGGATGCAGAAGGAAACACACAGGATGGTTCAAGTTCTGATAAACTTAAATCAGCTACAAATATGCAAGGAATTCATCTGCACTTGTAAAGATGGTGGCATTGATGTGCGTGGTAAACATAGTTAATAGTTATGTGGGTGTTTTGGGTTGGTGTTTTTTTTTGTGTGTGTGTGTGTTTTGGGGTTTTTTGCATTCGCTGCAAAAATTTAGAACACCAGTGCCTGTTCAACAAACAGTGTATGCATGAATGAGTGATTGGATCCATACAAATTATTGTTGTCTTACATGACAGGGGTATATCATGCATAAAAATTGTTCGTCAAAATAATGAAATTGGCTACAAACACTAAAAAGATATTATTCCGAGTTGAACAATTGGAGGGAAGGCCCGGTTTGGTCGAGATCCAGCCCTGCTAATAGACTACAAAAATAATTTCATAGTGCTCAACAAATACTACTGGACATCTGTGAATAAATGAAATGCACTCTCTCCCTCTAAAGCACCTCATAAATAATTTGGTAATGTACTTACCAGGGATGCGGGTGGCGCTGTGGGTAAAACCTCAGCGCCTAGGACTTGCCGATCAATGGTCGGCGGTTCGAATCCCCGCGGCGGGGTGCGCTCCCGTCGTTCAGTCCCAGCACCTGCCAACCTAGCAGTTTGAAAGCACCCTCGGGTGCAAGTAGATAAATAGGGACCGCTTACCAGCGGGAAGGTAAACGGCGTTCCGTGTGCTGTGCTGGCTTGCCAGATGCAGCTTGTCACGCTGGCCACGTGACCCGGAAGTGTCTGCGGACAGCGCTGGCTCCCGGCCTATAGAGTGAGATGAGCACACAACCCTAGAGTCTGGCAAGACTGGCCCGTACGGGCAGGGGTACCTTTACCTATGTACTTACCTGTTTGAAGTCAGAAAGAGATTGGATAAGGGTGAACTGAGGACTTGTCCACCCTGGAGCAAAACATGGATTTGCACCTTCCTGTCTCTCTATTAATGTAGGGGCATCCATGTGACATCCTCCCCATCCCAGTGGGATCCTGGACTTTCCCTCCCCTTTAAAGGCAAGTTGTTGTTTTTTATCCTTGCCATTTTGAACTTTCAGAGGACTGAAAACCCTGCACTGAAAGAGGCAAAGATAAGGTAACACAAAGTTACAAGCAAGTTCTTTGTTTTGCTACACTGTGGACAAGCCCTAGAACACAATACAGATAAGATGGAGTTGCTTCTGGTGGGAGGCTGAGCAACCTGCTAGATTCTGGATCTGCCTGCCTTAAATGAGGTCACCCTGAAAAACAAAGTTGTTGGTTTGGGAGTGCTCCTAGAAGATGGTCAGATAGTGGGCATGGTCAGAAGTGTAATGTTAGCTGGTGTGCCAGTTGCACCTTGTTCTGGATAACAAGGACCCTGCAGTGTGTTTCATACCCTGCCATTAGTTTTGAAATGTTCTGAAAATTGTTGAGTGTTACATGAAATAAAGGCAGATTTAATGGTAAGGGGAATGTAAAAAATAAGTCTACAGTGCTGTGGGATTTGAAAGAGACAGCTGCTCTTAAAGAATGGTTAACACTCCAGTAGCTTGCAATGCATTTGTACTCCACACAAGAATCAAATATAAACAGAAAAGAGCTTGTTTGAGACATTTTAACCACAATTTTATTCTACAGGAAATGACAACTTTTGAAAACGTGTCTTTTGTAACTGGAAACCAGATTAAAGTGATGCATCTAAGGATTTGGATCACATTAGAAACTCTCATGTAACATTTCTGTACATGTAACATCTGCAGGGAGGACCTTTTTTTTGGGAAACTAACTATTATTTTTGTTAAAAAAATATTTCCATCATATTTTGCTTTGTGCAGATTGGTAGTTACCAGCACTAGTCAGGATTTGGGAAAAGAACCAACTTGCAATTATATAATGTTAAAAAAAAAGGCAGCCAAGTATTTCCCATAAACTAAATACACTGTTTATATTATCTTTTTTTACTTGAAATACCATGTGCACCATGTGAAATACCATTGCAGTGTTATAGACACAATGCATGTTCATGTATAATTATTTTATCACAATGCATGTTATACTGTATATGTACTAACATGCACTGTGATAGTATGGTAATTGTGTTAAATTGAGACACAATTTTGCAAGCTAAACCTAGTTTGATAGCTTAACTGAAAGGGGTAATGGTCTATAAATGATGCAAATATTCCCTCTCCTATGGGCTCTCCCAAGTTTCTCCTTTATGATTCTTTTTAGAAAAGCCACTATTGTTTACAATATTTGCAATTTCCGCAACTATGTTTAAAGTACATGACTCCCCACCCCCAAAGTCCTGTGAACTGTGGTTATTCCTCATAGAGTTACAATTCTCAGCACCTTAACAAACTACAGTTCCCAGGATTATTTGGGGGAAGCCATGTTCTGTAAATGTGTAGTGTGGATGTGACTAATAAGAGCACACACAGAATGTTAATAAGCACTTCTCTGAGTAGGCAAAATGTAATTGGTTTTCTGTTTCAAAATCTAAACAGGGATTTCCTGGAAACTCACAATTCTGTCCCATGAGGTCTAGGATGCAGAAGTGACACAATCCAGAGCTCACTTAAGCACATTTGAATCCACTGAATTCAAGGGCTTAGATGCATATAATTAAATGCATGTACTTGTGAACAATATATAACGAAGGCAAATAATTAAGATGCATGAGAATCTGTAACACACAATAAAATTGTGAAACAAATAGCTGGGAACAATAAATAAATTAGAGCTTGTTTAATAAAAGTTAAAAGCCATGAAGCAATTTTAAGAGAGACTTTATTTCACTTTATCCCTTGATTTCTCTGTGGATTCTAAAATGTTGTGATTGCCTTTAACACTTAAATTACTGCCCTGTATCTAGACATATAAATTATAATTCATAAAACTCTAATTCTCTTTATGTATGTGATAATTCAGGCTCATTAGATTATTTAAATAAAAGCAATGGCCTCCTGATGCAAAATATTTGCTGTGGCTTATCTGCCTGCAATACCAGCAAAATTTCTCTTTGGCATAGTTTCATGGTTGGCATCTGTCCATCTCAGGAGACAATGGAAGAGTAGGCCTTGAAGTCAGAGTTCCTCTTGTGGCTGTGGAGACCAATATGGGGGAGAGACATGTTTTGTTGCAACTGAGGCAGTTTGAAATTCATGAATTCCGCAGTAAGGAAGACATGTCCAGGCAAGTTAAAATGACACTTCTGGTTTCATCTTTATAAAGCTGAGGCACACTTGCATAGGTTTATTGAAATCTCTTTGGTGTTACATACATACTTAACAAAGATGAGGGATTCAAAACAATGACACTGTAAAACTGCAATACTATATAATCTTAATTGGGAGGAACCCCAGTAATTTCAATGGTACTTACTCTTAGTCAGCATATGCATTCCTGTTTACATCCAGTATGCTTGCACCAGTGGTTTGGAAAAGCAGTATACACACAATGTTAGCCACAATCCATACCTGTTTTGTTGTTTCTTATGAAATACTTTTGATGTGCCCCCCCCCCCAGCTTAGATATGAATTGAGGAAAAGAACGACCTAGCTGTGTTTTAATCCAGTAATGTGTACAGAACCTAAGCAAGCATGCTATGATTGGGCCACTAGCACATAACTCCAGTCCTATGCCCCATTAGTACCATGCAAGTCCTGCAGAAATCGGCGGAACTCGCTTCCAAGTGTGCATGCATAGAATTAGATTGTACAGTCGGCAGGGAATTTCTGGTTGCACTCTGCACCTGGCAGCTACTACTACTAACCAGTCTGTTTTGTTATTGTTTACTACTTTGACCACCACCACCAACAACAGCACAGCACATCAAGTCATCTCAACAGCATCCTGTTTTTACCCATAATGCACCAGATTTTACTAGACTCATCCCTATAAGCTTAAACCGGGTTAAACCTTGGTTCCACATAGGGAGCAGTATTTTTTTAAAAAACAACAAATTTCGACAAGCAGCAAAGGGTTGTAAAATTTCCTTCAGTGTAGGGAAATCTGATTAGGAGAGGGTTTTAATTTCAAAAGAGGGGAGAGGTCTTCTGAACCAAGGCGGCGATAGCTTCTTAGTTTTGTTAGCTCAAGTTCGCCTAACTTCCTGTTTCTGCATCTCCCTCGCACGCACGTAGTTTATGAGTACTGCTGTTCACCTCAGGCAAAGGGCCAAACTACACTATACGTGAGAGGCTTCACGTATTGGGTTTTTTTAAAAAATTAAAAGCAGAGGTGGGGAGGTCGCGTCAGGGTCAGTCTGTGGCGCGCTAGGAGGGGAGAATTTAACCTTTCCCGCCATGTCTTCGACGAAAAGCTTGTCTCCCCACCCCCAAAACTGCTATCCCTAGTTGGGTGAGCAAATGCTCGGGACGAAACTAGACGTGATGTCAAATGATCCCTGATCGGAACTTTGCGCGTTCCCCCCCCCCCCGTTTTTTTTAAGACCAATGGCCGTGAAGGTAGGAGAGTATTGATCGGGTCCTGGCGGGGGAGGCGTTCACTCTCTTCTCACGTATCTTCCACATTTAATACCCTCCTTGCCCCTCATGGGGGGGGGGGGAGAGGAGAGGCATGCTTTAACGTGTCATTGGATGCATATGCATTTCTATTTTCATGTCACGAAATTCGTCCCGCCGACATTTTTTTTAAAAATGTACGCTTTGAAATACGTAAACGTTATCGAAAGGGAGGGGGAAGGAGGAAAATAAAACCAGTGTGGGGAGCACAAGCTTTCGGCTTTCACTGGCTAAGCTCCGTTGCCGGCTTGAACCGCAAGGAGTTTCTCGGGGTTGTTGTTTTTTTTTTCATTTTGGCGGGTCCACTTTTGAGTTTCTGTCAGCCCGGGGAAGTTGCGTCATGCCCCTTGCTTTGGCTAGCAGCGAGTGAATATGTGTGAATAACAAACTACCGGGGGCGGGGGGAGAGAAAAGGCGTTATGAACACGGCGCCCCCCCCCCTTCTCAGAGGGACCAGAGGAAACCGTTTATACGGTTGGGAGGCGAGGCAACGTCTCCCCCGCCCCAAGGCCCCGCTCTGAGGTAAGAGGCTGGGAGAGCGGGCCCTCGAGTCTCGTGACTCCACCGAGCCGCTCGTGCTCGCGGAGAGAAAGGAGGAGGGGCGGCGGCGCGGGCGCGCCCACCTCGTCTGCGCGGTGACGTTGGCTCCTCTTCCTCCCCCTGGTGGCTCCCCGCTTCCTCCTTCCCACCACTACTGCCTCACAGAGACCGTGACCCGTCGCCTCCTCCTCCTCTGCTGCTGCTGCCCTTCCGTGCCGTTTCCTCCTCTCTTCGCCGCGGCGGCGATGTGACTCCCCTCTACTGGCTCGGCCCGCCCCAGCTGCGCGGCGAACATGGCGGAGGTGAGCGAGAGCCGCGGGCGGCGGCGGCGAGGGGGATGGAAAGGGAGGGAAGGAGGGCGGCGGGTAGAAACGGGGAGGAAGAGGAGGAGGCCGGAGGGGAGAGTCTAGTCGGGGCCCGGCCGGGAACTTGTTGCGCGGCCGCTGCCTGCCCGCCTCTGTGCTTTCGCTTCCCACAAGTTAAGTTCCAGGGGCGGGAAAGGAGGGAGGTCCCGAGACGGGCCTGGCGTGCAGGGTGGGGAACTTGCCGCCTCCCCACCCGGCCCACCGAGGTCCGTGAGGGCGCACCGGCCCTTCTGGAACTTGGGAGGATGGCTGGGTGCGGGGAGAGTTGGGAGCGAGGACCGGTAGGAGAGGAAATGTTGTTGTCGTCTCTCTTTAGGGTGGGGGAAGAAGAGGGTCGTTTACTATGATAGGGGTGGGGAGAGAGAAGCAGCTTTTCTTGCTCGGGGCCGTCAGGATTTGCCCCCCCCCCCCATTACGACCTCCCTTGCTTTCTACAGAAGCGGGGTGGGGGTGAAGGGATGTTCTTGGGGAATTAAGAAAGCTTTGTTTATCTTTAGGAAGACGCATTATGTTGAATTCCGCCCCCCCCCGCCCCCCACGAAAAAACCCACCTCCAAATCTTTTATTGGTAGGAGATTTCAGTCGTGTCTCTTCGGAAAGAGAGTTGCTCTTTCCCCCCTTTAAAGGGAGAGGCAATATGCACTTTGACTATCTTTGTTCTGGCACATTACGTTGTAAAAAAATCTAAATTGGGCTGCAATATGATGATCCACAGCACTTTTGCATTCACAGTCCTCCTCAGTCTGAGCAGCTCTAAGTGGTTTTTAGCTCAAGCTCCCTCACTACAACACTATGTGGCTATGAGATGAGATTTTGCCCAAAACCTCTGAATGCAATATCCCATGGGCTCCCACAACTAATAATAATAATAATAATGTTTGGGGAGTGTGTTTGCTTCAAGCAGTAGTATACGGTGCTGAAATCTGACGACCTTTTGGTTAATAAAAGTTTGAAGTTCTTTGATTTCATGGCAAACTCTTTAAAGCAGGCTTGTAAATAACAGTTCACCTAGGCCTAGCTTAGGGGTTTATCCAGGAAGTGATGCAATTTATATTGTGCCCCCACCAAGCACCTAAAAAAGTGAAGCTCCCTGTTGAAGCAGTGGCATAATTCATATGATCTCTTCTCCACCCTATCCCCTTTTAGCTTTCTTATAGGGAAGAATCTTGTAAATTGGAGAGTTATCACTGTTGGCCTTTGCGTGGTTTCCCTGAGACACATGTATCTGTAGATATGCAATGGAGTTAAAAGGGACACATCTGCTACTCCACTCCATATATTGCATTGCTTCTTAGGCCTTGGTCTCCTTAAGTAAATACCACTTCTTGGTGACAGGCTTTATAACATTTTCCCATTGAATTTATTTGTGGTATTGGGTACTTTGCTGTTAGAGTGGTTTATGAATGATTTTTAAAAACATAACAAAGCAATAAAAGCAGTTATAACAATGAATAAGAATGGAGCAATATCTTAGTAGTTGTGTACAACATGGGCGGGGGGGGGGTGTTTCTACCTAGCGCCAAAAAGGCCATAAGATTTGATGCTAAATAAAGCAAGTTTCCTTCGGAAAAGCATGTCAGACCTGGGGAACCACTTCTGAAAAGGCTACAAACAGTTAGATGTGAGTACATGGACTAATCAAAACTACTGTAAGCTACTAACTTTGATGGATTTATTTGTAAGGCTGCTTTTAATGAAGCAACTTTTATTTAAATATCAAAATCAGGAAGGTCAACTTTTCTAGATCACTTGGTCATTTTTTGTTGTAGAGATGGTGCTTCTTTACTAGTTTTGATTGTGAGAAGGTGTTACATTTCAATATGTATTCTGCCCTATCAAAATTAACACTTTGTATGGAAACCTCCTTTTGCCGTAACTATATCTACACTTTTAGATGCGTTTTCATAGGCTTAATTTCCATTTCATTTTTTGTAGTAAGAGGCGTGAGGAGTTACAGTTCTTTCACTTTCTGTTGCCAGTATGTCACAATCCAAGCTTGTATGTTCAGTGTAGTCTGTATATTTATGAAGATGAAATGTAGATAAGTTTCATTAGTCAGTTGAAAATATGAGTGTAAGTGCTATATTCAAGTGGAAAACTTCCAGCACACTTGAGTGTGAGAGCTAAAGTTCCAAAATTGGCCGGGACATATTTGCATCATTTTGGTATTGGCAGTACACTGTTGCCATATGCATTGGCATTATATTGCTGCTTTAGTAACACGAGGAATTGCCATTTCAGAGTAATATATAAAGTTATCAAAGTTCATGGTGGCATGTGCTTTTGTCTATACTTTGTGGACAGTTGTGTTCGTATCACTATTGAAAATGGAATTTTGAGGATACATTGTAATCTGAGGAGAGTTCATGTAAACTCTGCACATTTTAAGACAAAATCCTTTTGCTGGCATATTTGCCTCCAGTGGCTATTGCTTTAAGACATTTTTGGGGATTTTTGTTACACCTCGTCCTCTGTGGTAGGAAACAAGCTAATGTAGGAATACAAAATAATGTACAAAGGTTAGTGACTTTGGATAAAAGCACAGTAATGCACTTTGGAAATCAGCATTTTGTTATATTGCTCTAGTCATGAATAGTGAGTTCTGCAACAAAATGTTGCAGTGTATCATTGAAGCTTAGCAGAAATGATAGAGACCATCCTTCAGAAGTTCAGAATATTCAATTTCTCCAGTACTTCCCATTTCTGTTTCTTTTCTAGTCAAGAGTCAGTGTCACAATGCTCAGTTCTCACAGGAGTACTTTGTTGAGGCATTTGCCCCCTTTTAAGTATTTATTCTTAAATTTGTACTTCTGCAGACCTTGGGATTCCCCTGAATGTACCCTTTTGTCTCTCAGTGACCCCATTTTGTCTTTAATCCTGCTCATTCACCTCCTGAGTTTGTTATTAGAGTGAGTGATTGCACTTGCTGGAGGAAAGCTGTTTCTGAAACAATTTATATCAGTAGTAAGTCCTGGGTCATACTAGCATACCTACAGGTGTAGAGGACCAACTTGAAGTGGCCTGGGCTTTGCCACAGGTGAGAGAAATATATCACCATGGTTAAACTGTACCTTTTCCCTCCTCAAACTGTGCATGAATTTCAGTTACATTTTTACTGTATTCTTCCTCATTTTTTTTGACATTTGTTAATATATTTTGAGAGGTAATATAAAGATAAAATGTTTGAAGTGCATTTATTTGTTTTTGGTATAGTTAGCATTTGAAAACTTGCACATGGCTTCTGTTCAGTAGAAGGGAAGTTAAAAGACTGAATTTAGTGGAAAGCATATTAGTGTGGGAGCAGCTTTGTGGGACATAACTGATGGCAGTGCTCAGAAATCCCAAGTAGTCACCATGTAATTATATCCTTAGAAACAACATAATTTAGGATACGTGTGCTTGATCTTAACCCCTCCCCCTCCCCAGTCATATGGACTATAAATAATTTGCAAATGAAAGGAGTACTTTTTGCCATTGTAAAAGTACTGGCTAGAGAATTTGGATTTGAGAACTGGCAGTTCCGGACTCAAATACCCATTCAGCTGTGAAGCTTCCTGGGTGGTTTTGGTCAAGATGCATTTCCCAAGGCTAAAACACTGCTCAGAGTTCTTTCAAGGAAGGACAGGATACAAATGTAGCAAGGAAATAAACAAAAATTCCCATGTCAAGAAAGTCTGCACGTAGTCATAGATCATTATTTCCTTATTCAAGGGATAATGCAAAATTTAACTCAAGTATGCATTTGTTGTTGTTGTTTAGTCGTGTCCGACTCTTTGTGACCCCATGGACCAGAGTTTTTTGCAAATTGATCTTTTTGGGGGGCGGGAATTAAAAATAATCACAACTTGAGTTAAATTGTAACCAGCAACAATATAAATATGCATCTAGGCCAGATGTCACATAATTTACTTTGGGCAGAAATAAATACCTCAAGCATTTAGCTTCTGCAACAAAGCAAATAAAATTTTGTTAATTTTATACTTTTAAGAGTTCTCTTAGGCAAAATATCTTTCATGATAAATACTGACTAGGAAATAACTGACCTTACAACTCTCTGTCTTTGGATTAGCTCTAGACTAAATTAGTTGAAATTAGGTCCTGTTAAAATCAACAGGATTTGTTAAGGAGCAATGCTAACTCCCCACTTGAACCAGTGAGGCCTTACAGAATGGCGAGGCTACCATTGCATCCACAAACCTGCTGCGCTCGGAGAATCTCACCAATGGCACTTCTGCACACTTTACGCTTGTTGATTGGAAGGGGGAGCTCTGTGCCAATGGCGTGGTATATTTCCACAAATGGTGGTTAACTAGAGGCCAGTGGAGGCTGGCAAGGTTAGGTGCACAGACCCCTCTGTACAGTTCAATGTAAACCCAAGATCCACTGAGGTGATCAGATTTCTAGCTGAGCTGGATGAGGCTAGGTTCAGCCAGGGCTATGCTGGCTGACATTCCTCTGCCAGGCTCAGGCTGATTGAGCTAGCAGTAGTCCACCTCTTGAACAGGGTTTGGAAAAGGGGTAACTTAGACCATGTTAACAAGTAAGTTTTGCTGGCTTCCTATAGTTAGGATTGTTCTGTAAGTCTTTTCAGCTGACTACACTAAATTAGAAAGAATTTTAACATTGAATGGACAGTGATTTCCATTTTTAAACATCAGCATCCTTTACTTACTCTAAAATAATAAATGCACCTGCACGAGAACTTTTTCCTCCCAAATTTTTTAATTGGTTTTTATAATATTAACGACAAACAAAAACACAGAACAAACAAAACATAACAAACATAAATCATACCCTTATTGAAAATAGTAGTTATTGACTTTGTAAAACGACTTCCTCGTTTCCCCTTAGTTGAATTTCATTGTATATCCTTATAACGCTTTTCCAAATCTCAATTTTGATTCCCTTTAAATTAAACATTAACATCTTTAATTCTTCTCCTTCTTGTATTAAACATATTATTTTATCAGTTAACATAAATACAATCCTAAGCCCAATAAGTATCTGGAAGCTATTTCCAGTTAATTTAGCTAAATAATCATTAAATTTCTTCCATTCTTCGTGGAGTTCCTCCTCCTTCTGGTCGCGGACTCTTCCGGTTAGATCGGCTAGCTCTTACTATTGGAAAGGCATTTTTAAGGTTTCAATATGACTTTTGGAACACTACATGGTTCTATCTTCTTGAGTGTACAGGGACAGTCAGCTTAATATCACGTATAAGTAAAGGTAAAGAATAAATCTTTTCCTAAGGTGGTGGTTCATTACCTTGGACAATCATAATATGGAGAACTTGAAAGTGCTGGCGTGACTGTACTGTTGTGAAGGAATTAGATAACTGTGTTGTCCTGCAAAAGCTTGTAGTTTGTGGAGTTTTTTGCCTGAGGATGAGGTAAATTACTATTAATCTGAGTGCACCCTGACAGGCAATGCAAAAGAGAGGGAAATGGTCATTGCTTGAATTGAGTCTACTTTGCAGCAAAGCAGCTTTCTGTAGATTATACCTTCAGTAGATGTGCAGCCTATTAACTGTATCTGAGCACTGATATTGATAAAACTTCATAATGGAAACTGAGGTGGCGGAACAGTGTCTGCATTTTTCACCCTTTGGTGTGCTTTAGTCAGAGTGATGTGTAAAATAGACCAACAAGCAAAATTGCCAGTATTGCACATGGATTCACAGCTACAGACAAAAACTGATTGAAGGGTCATTCCATGCCAAATCACCTGATTTTAATACTTGACCATGCTCTCATGACTCAGATTTTCTTCAAAAAAAAATATTTATGTGTAGATACCTATGAGATAGAGGGACGCGGGTGGCGCTGTGGTCTAAACCACTGAGCCTAGGGCTTGGCAATCGGAAAGTTGGTGGTTCGAATCCCCGCACAAATCATAACTAAGACGTGTATCATACTTGTTTTGTAGAATGGGCTAACCATGTACTTGTTATGTTTTAAAAATAAGAAGGGTGTTTTTTTGTGGTTATAAAATAAATTGATTTTGAAGTAATTTTTTTATCCAAAAAATTACTTTTTTTGAACAAGTTTAAATTCTCTTTAAGCCTGAAATAACTCACACATTCACGAGAATAGTTAAAATTGTACGCTCTTATGTTACAGTGTCATCTGATATATTTTAAAAATTAAGTTTTATTGATTATTTAATAAAAAATACAATTTTAACTACTGTTAATTTATCTAGTAAATTGAAACAATCCATTCCCTGCTAAAATACGGTTAAAGTACTTGACTAAAATAATCCAGACTGCTTCTTCCTTATCTGTGTAATGTACCGTATTTTTCGCCCCATAGGATGCACCGGCTCATAGGACGCACCAAGTTTTTTGGGGGGGAAATAAACAAAAAAAAATTTATTTCCCCCCCAGGCGCTTGTGGGGCCGGCAGCGGGGAGAAGCGCTCTTCTCCCCGCCGCCCGCCTGCATACCAGGTCTGGGGACAGCAGGAAGATGCGCTGCGCCTCCCCGCTGTCCCTGGAGCTTGCGGGGCTGGCGGCGGGGAGAAGCACGCGTCTCCCCGCCGTCAGCCTCCAAACCACAGCGGGATGGCGGCGTTCTGCCTCCCCGATGTCCCCCGACCTTGTGGGGCTGGCGCTGCGGCTCTCCTGAAGCCTGGAAAGCGAGAGGGGTCGGTGCGCACCGACCCCTCTCGCTCTCCAGGCTTCAGCGAAAGCCTGCATTCACCCCATAGGACGCACACACATTTCCCCTTCATTTTTGGAGGGAAAAAAGTGCGTCCTATAGGGCGAAAAATACGGTAACTTCAGAGCTGAAAATGCCTCAGTGTGACCTGCACTTGTCAATGAGGCATAGCGAAGATGAGGAACTTCGTGCGTCCGCATGTTGTTGGACTACAGCTCCATGATCCCAGACCATTAGGCCTTGCTGTCTGGGGTTCATATGTTGGAAGTCCAACAATATCAGGAGGGCCAAATGTTCTTCACTGCTGATATGTAGAGATCTCTGGTTAGTACAGATGTATATAAGACAGGTGATGGGTAGCTTAGATGTGAGGTGGATGTGTGTCTCCAATGCAGGAGAGCCATAACTGGGATCTTCTTTTAAAAAAATCTAAATTAGAAGCACACACAGCCGCCTTCCAATTGCTGGGTGAAGGGCTCATTGTTTCCCTGTGCCTTCTTCTAATCCAAATCCCTCCACCTGCTACTATTTCTGTTACCAGGAAAGCAGGTAGCCATAATATGGGAATCTCTGTTTCTCCCCTGGGAAAATAGCAGCTTTGGGTGCATTTAAAGAATAAAAACAGCCCCTATGCCACAGCCCCTATTAAGTTGCCTTCCCCATAACTGTTTATTTTAACATTATAGGAGATAGTGATTAAAGATCTCCAGCCTCTTGTCTAACTTTTCACTTTTGAATGAGGCATTCAGTGCCAAACAGTGATCAAAATTAGCCAGGAACCAGGCACATGCTGCACCTGGCTGTCAGCCACTTGTGACCAAGTGAAGATGCCTGGGTGCCAGGATGGTGCCTGACATCACCATCTGAAGGTGCATGCCTGGGAATCATTGGATCTTAACAGTTTTCACACACTAATACTACATACTGTAGAATTCTATCAGTTATATTTTATCTGCATAATTAGAATGAATTTCAGGAACCAAAATGCTTTTTCTGTGCAACCTGAACAGGAGCGGTGAACAACATTATAGTTAGTTGTTGTAGCTTGTTGTACCCCACATCACTACCCTGCTCAAAGTTATGAAGAATATTCTTACGTTATGAACGGTCTGTCTCACCATTAAGAAAAAGAGGTAGACGTAGGCCAATATATACGTAGACTTTTATATGTGAACTTTTATCAAGTCAACTGGACAATCAAGTGACTTTTCTTAAATTCTCAAAGTTCTTAACCTAGCTCAAGGTTGTCATCTAAACTAGCTAGATGTTTAACTGATAATCACAGTCAGTCCATTGTTTGAAAAATAAGACTTTAGAGCCATCTTTCCCCCAAATGGCAGCTAGACATTCCATTTTGGCGACTGTAACCTTGGTTTAAGGAACCATTTGACGCCAAGCAGCCTTGCCCCCCATGCAAGGCTGAGAGCATTTATGCTCTCTGCCTTAATTATTGGGCTCTGGGACTCTCTCAAGATCTTGTGGGGCTCTCTGAGATGTCGCAAGAGTCTCTCAGAACCCGGTAAGCAAGGCGAAAAGCTCTTCCCATACTGAAAAACAGCTTTAAAGCTCTATGCCTTGCATACATTTCATTTGTGTGATTTCAGCTAGCTGGCCACCGCGCGCATAAAGCTGAGGTTGTGCAAGTTAATGGTGTGAAAGTTGCAAGTTGACTGTATGTTTGTTGTTATTTCTTATGTATATTTTTGGTGGAATTCGGTGCTGTGGGCTTCCGTTTGTTTCATCTGTGCAAGCATTGCAGCTTTCCAGATAAAACAATCCCATGTCTCCTGCCCTTGTGTGCTGTTTTGATCCCCTCCAGAGCCAATTGGGGTGTGTTGAAAGGGGAACCCTGTTGTGCAAACAGAAGTTTTTGTGCAGGTGAATCCTAATATTTTTATTTTTATGTTATATTGTACACCTTGGGCTCCTTTGGGAACAAGGGTGATCCAGAAAGACAACTAGCAATAAAATAAAATGATCATTGTGCTGGTAGAAACACAAATGACACTGTTAAGTGTTTGAATTGTTGACTGTAACATTTGAAAAGCTAATTTTTTAAAAGGAGGGGAGGTCAGTGTTAGAAATTCAGCTATATAAGCTAATCAGCAAATGGCACCTTAAACCTAGGTTACAGTCACCACAATGGAATGTCTTCTCCCCCCCCCCCACAGATATTGGTGTTGTTGTTTATTTTCATTTCTATGCCACTTTATATTTTAAAGGAAAAAAATCTCAAAACTGTTTACAACACATTAAAACATCAAATCCAGAATAAAACAAATTCAGGCTTCAAGGAAAATATTTCATATCCTTCTCTGACTGCCATTTTGTTTTCCCCAGTCACCAACCTGGCATCCACGGATCCCCACGTGGTTGCAATTCAACCTGCACCAGTCGCAAAACATTCCTGACGTCTGGCTAATTTCTTTCACTGGGTTGGAGATCCATTTAAACACACAGTGTACTGATATTATTTGTCATGTGTCTTGCATGTTGAGCGGCTTACTTTTAAACAATTTCCAATAATAGCTAGGGATGGAAAAAGCTGTGTTGCATTGAGCTGAACATTGCTAGTCTGTATGTTGCAGGAATGCTAAAACACAACCTTGTTTTACTGGACTATCATGATGTAACAACATGTAGTGAGGCATTCATTATGAAATGTGAACGCCCTCACATGGTTGTGGCTTTTTGCACGTATATATGTTCTGCTTTATCAAACTTTAAAAACTAGAAAGTAGAAATGGCATTTGTTAAAAGTTTTCATGTGAAATGATGACAGATTTTTGTTTTTCATTGCTTATACCAAGTAAGATGCAGTTTAGAGTAACTTCCTGTGATACACATATTTTCAGTTCTTACTGTTTTTATGTTTTAACAAAGGGTAAATGTTATGGTCTTTTGTTACATAGTGTCAGTCTTGTGGTATAGTGTGTTTTCTGTCAGATATTTATTTATTCAAAACGTAAATACATCTAGGCTGTTATATGATTGATTGAAATTTTGCAGTGAAAGTCAGAAATATTCAGGTTTATGCTTAATATTTCACAATGTATTGCAAAATATTTGGCAATTGTTCACTGATAACATTTTTCTTTTTTTCTTTCCTTTTTTTGATAGCCTTCTGTTGAGTCTGCAAGCCCAGGTAAAGTTTTATTCTGATATTTACAAAGCTTGGATAGAAAAGTGAGCCCTTTATAACCGGCGAGACTTGAATATATTTTATTGTATACACAGTAACTGCTGCAATTAACTATGTTCTATTCTGCAAGAGAATCTGGTCTTGAGGGGATATTCCTACATCTTAATTTTCATCCTCTGCTAAGCAAAACATGGGTGAGCCATGTTGCTCTTACACAGTTGCCATTAACATGCCTTTGAATTTGCACTAGGGCAAAAAATGGCCACCTATGGTAAAGGTGGTTCAGTGCTTATCTGACATATTTCAGAATCCCATGCATGAATTTGTTAAGAAGGGGGTAAAAGTTTCCACTTTGTCATGGATAAAGTCATGTTCTAGTGCTGGCTGAAATTAGCAACTTGCAGTCTTATACTAGTACTGAGCCCTTTCAGGCATAGTATGATTGGGCCAGGGGTTATCCTTGTTAACAGCTAATTTTGTCCATGTTAACAAATCATTGTATTTCTAAGTCTGACAGCTTCCACTGTTCAAAATAAGGTTGCCAGAATGAAAGTCTTTTCTTGCACAGCTAGTGCAGTATTGTTAAAAATGAAGTAGGGGCAAGTCATCAAGTTTAACTGTGTTTGTCTGTAGTATTCCCAATTTTGGGGCTCCCCCTGTGCTGATCTGCTAGTCCTTTTTCTGTGGAACTGAATAACCAGGAATCCACACTGGGTTAGACTTAGTACATTATACATGTTGGGCATGGTGAATCAGGGTACTGGGCACTTCCCAAAAATCTGTATGTGGAACAGATAAAATAGTATGACATCTCTTCTCACTGTAGTCCAAAGTATAAAAGTTTGTGTACTACAGGCTTCTTTTCAGTCATGTGCTTAAATAATTTTTTTGTTGCCCTGTTGTTGAAGTGCTGTATTCTGCACCATCCACTAGGTATTGGCAAGTGCAGAGTTGTATGATTCATGCTGTAGAGTAGGAGGGGGAATTTTTTTGGCCTGGGAGGCCAGACCTTCACAAGTCAACTTTGGCAGGTAGGTGGGATCACCCACCTCACTATCTGATGCCATAATGAAATCAGGTGACTGACCTCTGCCAAAGTTAGTCTATGGAAATGGTGTGTAATAGTTCAGAGGGCTTGTTCTGCCCTGGGTGCAAGGCTTCCCAAATGTCCAGCAACCTGCTGCTTGTTGTTAGGAAGCACTGAGCACACAGTTCGGAATGCATTTTGCACAGTGCTTCCCAGGTGCCTAGTAATCAGGCGCTTAATTATTATAATAAAATTATTGAGCATTTGGGGAGTGCTGTGCAAGTGCTTTCCAAGGCAAAGAACTTGCAAATGATTTTGCACAGCACTTCCAAAGTGCCAGACAGCCAGCTGGTTAGTATTGATTATAGGAAAATATTTGCACTTCCCATCACAAAAACATGAACATTTGATCTTTCCACCTTCTACTCTCAAGCTAAAAATCCAGCAGGAAGCCAACATTATGAGGTCATAGTTTTCTATACATGCACTGCTTTATAGCTTGACTCTGCGAATGAATTAAAAACCTACCTATATCTTGCTTTGTAACACTGGGTAAAGTTATAAGCTACAGTCTTTTACCTAGGGGTAAGTTCTATTTAACTCCCTAGGAATTACTTCTGAATTGTGTATAGGCTTGCACTTATTAGTACCAATGTTCATGCTTTATGATTTTTGAATCTGTAGCCTTCAAATAACACTATTTATTTATTGGTTGACTAATTATTTAGAGATTTGGCTTTTGCAAAAAGTTTCACTGCTATATTAATCTTGGTTTTAAAATAATTTGCATGTGGTAATAATGATTTTATCACTTAAGTTTACAATGTGATCAACTGTGAGGTTAATCAAATTGTAGGAGGGTCTGCAACATCAGATGACCATGAATTTGACCCAACGGCTGACATGCTGGTTCATGACTTTGATGATGAACGAACTTTAGAAGAGGAAGAAATGATGGAAGGTGAAACAAACTTCAGTTCTGAAATAGAAGATCTTACAAGGGTAAATGCTAGAAAATATTTTTGAACAAAACACTATTTTGTTTGGGAAGTAGTTTTGTCTTGGAAATGGTTTGACATTCTATTACCTGGGAAAAGATGCATTTCTTAGTTAACAGCAGAATGGGGTTGTGTTAAATGGGCTTTGGGTGAAAGGCATAGGGGTAGGTGTGGGGAACCTGTGGCTCTTCAATTCTTGGACTTCAACCTCAGCCAGTATAACCAATGGGAGTTGTAGTCCAGCAATGTCTGGATGGCCTCATGTTCCCTATCCTTGGCACTAGGTGTTTTCAGGGTAGTTCCACCATTATAGTTTCTATAGTGTATATCAAGTACAAAGTTCATAAGGCTGTTCATTTGTTTTAAAGTATGTCTAATTTAAGCCAGTTTATTGATTCACTTTTCTTAAATTTATGTTTATTGCATTTTTAAAGTTTTCATCATTATGTAGCTTACTTATTTAATTCTGAAATTAATAATAGTTTTGGACCAAGGGATGGGGACATAAATTTTTGGACTTGTTGGAAGCTATTTTGTGTGGGCAGCCAGTTTGACTGCCTAATAAAGTTGTGCTTTGGGGAAAAATATAGTATTTCAGTAAGAGGATTCTGAAGGGGGGAAAATACCTTTAATCAGTTAACTTGTTAATGAGTTCCTAGGATGAGTTGTAAAGCCCTAAGGAACGGTAAGGAAGCCTGGTTTAGGGAATAAGAGTGAGCAGATTAGCAATGTAATGAGAACATTAAAGGTTCTGCTGTCAGTCAGTAAGCATACTGGTCATATCTGCACATCATGCTCAATGCAGTGCGGATGAGTTTGCCATGTCATCTAGGGTTACCATAGTCTGAAGAGCAAAAACCCGAACCCATTCGAGACACCCCCACCATCATCTCGCATCTCCGTTGCTCGCCCCCTCCGCTGAACCTTTTTTACCCACCTGCTCCCTCCTTCCCACCCTCCCTCCCTTCTCTTACCTTTGCTGTCTTTGGCCCCTGCTTAGGAGATGCTGCGTCTCCAGATGATGGGAGGCTAAGTGGCCCCGAGAAGGCTGTGCCAAGCCTGGCAGCTGCCGGAAACATCACAAGGCCAAGTACAACCCTAACACAGATAATACTACTACTAATAATAATGGTCATAATAAACCCCCCAAAACCCAGGCACTTCATGTAAAATGCAAAAATCCACCCGGATGGGCGTGCTGCCCCCCAAAAAGAGGACATGTCCAGGAAAACCTGGACGTATGGCAACACTAATTGATTATTTTAACAGCTTTATAGCCCATTATTTAAAATTAATCCTTGTTACACTGCATTTGTACCTCATGGGAACCCATAAACTGTGGCTTATCATGCATGAATGAGTCTGCTTTATGCACTCACACAGGGGGAAAACAAATTAAGATCCCTGACTTGGTGTTAAATCTAAACAGGATGGTAGTTTGTTTGACTCCAACAAACTATAGTTAGTAAGCCAAGGTTAATTCTTGACTCCTGGTTGTAGTTTGGAGTGGAACAGACCATTATTCCCTGTTGAGAGATAATCCTCAGGCTGTGAACGTGGTTTGTTTTCTCCCCGTGCAAGCAAGGAGGAGTGAAGCAAGTACAATTCACTCATGTGTGTGGTAAGTCATGATTTATGACTTACTGTGAAGTACAAATGCAGCCTTAGTGCAAAACATAGTAGCCACAGACAACCTGACAAACCACAGTTAACAAAAATGGAAGGCAAAAGCTTCCAAACAACCCCCAACTGCAGGGGGGGGGGGAGACTGGAGGGTAGAGCATCCAAACCTGAGACTCACTGTGGCATCTTCTATCAACCATAAACATGGCCAAGAACTCAGATTTCTTACTGTAATATTTGTTATAAGTGGTAGTAGCAAAATGTGTATCTCTTCAAAGTGCTGCAGTTTTTGGCATGGAGTATTATACCACTAATCAGATGTCAGTTTTCATAGAAAAGAACAGTGAAGGTCAGAAGCATTGAATTTTAGTGGAAGACTAGGTTATGTGTGCCAAAAATACTGCATACACTCAGCTATGTTAAGAAGCTTATTTCATATTAAGAATAGCCTTGGGAAAATACTTTGGTCAACCAACTACAGTTAAGTTGCATATGATTGGATAACAATATGATTTGCATATTATTTTATTGGACACAGATGAAAAATCTATGGTGCAGTTGTTAAGCTTCTTAGGTGATACTCTGAAAGCCTAATCCACAAGGTGTGAAAAACCTTAAACTGCTATGTTTACAAATCCTCATAATAAACCTAAGAAATCATGAGAATTGAAGAAAATGAAGTTGCTTTCCAGTCCCGTCACAAGTCAATGGTGGTAGCTCCTCGCTGCCCTCCGCAGGCAGTAAGGAGGTTTAGGCAGGGAAAAGCCAGGATTTATGAGGCAAAAATCCTGGCATTGTTCCCTAGTGGGGTCTGGGGAGCTCACTGCATCCTGCTGTGACGCTCAAGCTTGTGTCTACCAACTTGAAAGGCAGAGCGGGTGCGACCTGGGTGTGTGTCCCTGCCATGGACGAGCCTCCGTCTCTGGCATGATTTGTGGTTGGTTCCTCCAAAATTCGGACAATTGGCATTAATCAAGAGGCGCTCCTGGACTGACATATGCCGATAGACTGCAATCAGTTAGCTGCCCGAAGGACTGGTCTTGAATCTTTGAAGGTTTCTTTGGCGTTTTATTTGAAGCTTGAGAATCCTTACAACAGCCAGGGAAAAAAGGGAGTGGACAAGGTACTTTGTACTTTCTTATGGTTTTCAAGTGGTCTCCTTTTTCCCTGTCCTCCCATGCATAATGAAAAGGACATGTGTAGCCGCTGCCATGTTATTCTGTTTGTTATTTTGGAAAAGAGGGGGGAGGCTTTTGTCTGTGCTCAACAAGGAATTTTACAAGGTTTTACTATGCCCTCCCCCCTCGACCGATGCTGAATAGACTTTATTTAAAATCATTCATGGACTGTTGTTGGAGAAATGCAGTGGGAGAAAAAATAATGAACAGATGCAGTAAAGAGGCTGAATTTGAGAAAAGATCTTGTTTTTAACTGTGTGCTAAGGAAGAACTCCAGAGCGGAATTTTAATGGCGGAGTTTGGATATGCACTTTGTGAGTTATTTATGACTGCAGCTCGTACGCTAGTCTGTAAACAGTGGAAGGAATGGAATGTAACTTTGTACCATCCAGATAAACACTGCAAAGAACTGAACAATGGAAGATAGTGATTAACTCACCCAGCACACCAGGTCTGGAACAACAATATATAGGAAGGACCACACAGGTGAAATCGATCAATTATTTATAAAATGTTATGGAGGTGCTATTTGTAAGGTGAAAGAAGTGGCAAGCTGGAAGAATGGTTTAACGGCAAATGAAGGTTCTCAGCTGGACTTAAATAAGAAATGATGCGGCTATGCGATGAAATGATGACGATCGTGAGTTTGGAACAGGAGCAGGAAACCTGATTTTAAGAAATTGTATGAAATTAATTTGGTTTGATTTGTAATAATTTGGAAATTTAATAAAAATAATTTGGGGGGGGGGAGGAAAAACAATGAAGTTTTCTTCGTGTTTCTTTTACTTGTTTTTCCCCCTTATGTTTTCTGTAACATTTTCAGTTTAACTCTGCAGTCATAAGTTATAAATTTCAGCATGCTGGCAGGGGTGATGAGATATAAGTCCTAATGGGTTGAGAACTTTGATCGAAATGTATCACTCCAAACCACTCTTATCTGGTAGCTCAGTTCCTCCCGAGGCCACCTCCTCTTTTCCCCTCCCCGTCACACCTCTATTGACCCAACTGCACACTCTCCTTGAGTGTTTTTGCCTGGCTAGAATGTGTCCGTGAATTCTGATAATCTTGCTTCCTTGGATGGAGGATAGAGAGGGGTGTGTGAGAGCGTGTGTAGAAACTAACCTAATGTACAAAGGTAATATGTACATTCATTGTTACCATTCTTTCCTCTGGATCCACCAAGCACTAGAAGAGAATGTAGCCCTTGGACTGAAAATATTTCTCTATTCTTTGGTGTAAATCCATTGTTGACCTGCAAAAATATTTCTCTGGGGGAAAATTTTCCAACCAGAGCAATGGGATCATCATGTCAAAGGCAATAAATCTTATTCCCCCGCCCCAATGTCCTTGCCCCCCCCCACCTTAGTTGTTGAAGATTAGATATTATTGTCATTTCATTCTGTAGAAACCCTCCCCGCTCTATATGTGTGTGTGTGTGTTGTAATCTGTGCCTACTGTAAAAGAACTTTGCTGCTAATTACTAAGATGGAGATCACCCAACCCCTGCTCCAATTGTCATGCCCCTTGTCCTCATCATAAGCATTGTCAAGTCCAACAAAAGGGATAGTGATCAGTCTCTGTTCTATTTTCTCTCTACATATTCAGAGCAGGAAACATTATAGAGGGAATGATTTTGCTTTTCTTGTGCCTGGGGGTGTAGATTGTCATGGTATCATTGTATCAAACTGCACCAGTGCCTCATCCTGTCTTTGCTCTGCCTTGAAAAGAGCAGGATAGAGTTGAGTCAGAGGACAATACATGCAGGCTGACATCTGCTCTCCAGAGGACAGTTGTAGCCACTGTTGACCAGGCAGCCTATAGATTACAACATTGGTATAAAATTCATGGAATTATTATAATTTCCTGTTTTAATTCTTTTTAGGAAGGTGATATGCCAATTCATGAGCTTCTTAGCCGTTACGGCTATGATGGTACTGTGCCACTACCAGAAGAGGAAGAAGAGGAGGAGGAGGAGGAGGGTGAGGGTGAAGATAATGATAACAACAGTGGGTGCAGTGGAGAAAATAAAGTGAGTTAGACTTACTAATTTGAAAACTTGGTCTGTGCTATTGTGTGCTTCCTATTGTGTGCTTTTGGCAAGCTAGCATATCTGTTCCTTAAAGCTGGTATTATTTAGTGAAGCTGCTGTAAAGATGAGTATTTAAACTTGGACTGTGCTTTTGGTTCCTAGTTTCGTGTGTGTGTGTGTGTGTGTGTGTGTAGGTTGATAAAGGCCAAAAGGGAAAGCTGGAACTGACTGCTGCTATAGGACATAGGAGGCATAGCTGTGATTGTTGTGTGTGCATGAGTGCATACTCTCTCTTTTGACCTTTGAATTTATTTCATAACATTTATATACTCCTTGATTATAGAAAAAACCTAAAGAGCTTCTGCCTTTAACTAAGGACACAAAATGTACTTGCTTTCAAAGATTTACTTGGGATGGAATGGACACTGGAGTCACTGAAACATAGAATTGTTGAGTTGGATGGGACCCCGAGGATCATCTAGTCCAACCCCCTGCAATGCAGGAATCTCAACTAAATCCCTAAACTCCATTTACCTGGGAATAACATATGGACAATGAAGAACCTATGTTTGCTTACATTTAAATGACTACGTTACCTTGATGCTTCTTTCTCCAAATCTCCTTAGTTCAATCAGTAGTCTGAACTTCAGACTAATCTTGGTTGCTGGGGAAAGTGAGTGAGGAAGGATGTAAGCTCAATATCTACTCCTAGTTTCATTTTAGAGTATGATCTGAGGGTCAAGAAATGGGTGAACAGTCCCAGAAAGATCTGAGTAGTGTAATGCTGGGGCAACTAGCCTAGGGCCTCATTAGGCTGGCCTGGTCTGAGAAGTTGGCCTACCGGGCCATTTTCTTTCTTTCTCAAGCCTGACATCATATATGATATTTGGGGCAGAAATGTTGGCTTTCCTTCATTAAATTTCTTTTTTGCCTAAGGAGCCCAGGCGAACAATAAAGTGACCATAAAGGTAAAGGTAAAGGTACCCCTGCCCGTAAGGGCCAGTCTTGACAGACTCTGGGGTTGTGCGCCCATCTCACTTAAGAGGCCAGGGGCCAGCGCTGTCCGGAGACACTTCCGGGTCACATGGCCAGCGTGACATCGCTGCTCTGGCGAGCCAGAGCCGCACACGGAAACGCCGTTTACCTTCCCGCTGGTAAGCGGTCCCTATTTATCTACTTGCACCCGGAGGTGCTTTCGAACTGCTAGGTTGGCAGGCGCTGGGACCGAGCAGCGGGAGCGCACCCCGCCGCAGGGATTCGAACCGCTGACCTTTCGATCGGCAAGTCCTAGGCGCTGAGGCTTTAACCCACAGCGCCACCTGCGTCCTACAATAGAACAAAAACAACCCCCCACAAAACCATATTTAAAACACTTTAAAGCATTAAGAAAAACTAAAACAAGTTCAAGCTATGGCTAAAAGAAAGAAGAACTCAAACATGTAAAAAAAAAAGTCAGCACTTTTTGAATTTGTCCGTCTTTTCTGCCTTCTTGCACAGTGATAGAAAAAGGTGCAAAATTCCAAAAGTGTTGACTTATTTTTGATGCAGAGAAAGAATCAGGAACACTCAATTTCAGACTAGGGATTCAAAGGAACATTTTTCTTTTGGATCTTGGTTTGACCTCAAGCTGGAATTCGAAGGAAAAATATTTCAGTCGTGATGGAATTTGTAGTCCAGCAGTATATTGTCTACCCTGCTTTAAACTATTGAGATAAACATTATGGATAGCACTAAAGCAAGCTTATATCATGAAAACAAAAAGGGGCAGTTTATATATTTATTTATTCAGAAATTTATTTGCCACGCATTATAACAGTGTCCTCTGGATAGTTGATCACAAACACATCTCTCATTCCCATTGCCAATAGCATTTACTGTTCAATTCAAACATGCAGTTAGGTGGCAAATTCCATGACTTATTTCCATATTAACCTTTAAAAAAAATCTGTACAACATACTACAGGTTAGGATAGTGCAGAGAATCATTCAGAAAGTTTACCCAAGAAAGAACACTTGGTTACTGAAAACATTGCGTAATATTTTGCCATCAGAGTTTTGTCTACTAAAGCATATTGTCTTGCCCCTTTTGTTCCATTACCTGTGATGGGCAGTGCTTTATCGCTTTGGTGATGCTGTGGAATAAAGAACCTTAAGTTTTCTTTAGAACATTTTGCCCCCACATTTTTCACAGTAAATAATGCAAGTAAGACATTGCTGGTGTAAAGAGATACTCTCAGAAAATTTCTTTCTAGGACTCTGCTGCAATTTTTTCTTTTCTTTGAGTGCCTCCTGAGGTTCATATTCCAGTCTTGGCAATTTCATCTGAATGTTTTGTGTTTTGTCAGGAATTGCAGAAGCTTTGACAAATTGTATAACTATAACTAGATACTCCAGGATAATTGTCTCAGGGGGAGTGGAGTACTAAATAGATCTTGTGCTTCTGACTAGGTGGTTAATGGCAATTTGTCTCAGACTTTTAAGAAACCTTAATCTAAACAAATCATCAGCTTTCTCGATTTTTCAATACAAACTTGCAAAATACAGTGGTACCTCGGGTTACAAACACTTTGGGTTACAAACTCCTCTAACCCAGAAGTAGTACCTCGGGTTAAGAACTGTACCTCAGAACAGAAATTGTGCGCTGGCGGCAGTGGGAAGTCCCATTAGCTAAAGTGGTACCTCAGGTTAAGAATGGTTTCAGGTTAAGAACAGACCTCCGGAACGAATTAAGTTCATAACCAGAGGTACCACAAAATAGCTCACATCATTGTTCATCGGTATGTGTCTCAGGACAGCTTGAGTGATTGGTGAAAAGCTATAGGGAAAGACTATAAGGCAAGTTATAAGTATTAACTGAACTTCCATTGTTCTGTTGTTGTCATGTGTTGTGTTCCTCTGTGGCAGTGAAACATCTGGTATATAACTGAATAATTTAAGCTGAAAGAAATTGACTTAATTAGTAATTGAGGGCAATGAAATGATTAGTGCTATGGTTGGAGCACAGGTGGCAGAAGTTTTAGAAAGTATCCAACCTAACACAGAGCCCATGTTGCAGTGTAAGTGATGGCAGGTGAAAAACAACCTACTTTTCTGCCACCATTGCATATGCAAAATTGCCTGGCAGAAGAACTGTCCCAGGTGGAGAGAGATGAGAACTGCTACGAGCACTTCTTGTTTAGATTTGTTACATGCCCTGCACTGTCAGGTTACAGTAATACAAAATACAGCATTAAAACTGCTTAAAAGAAATTGCAATCAAAACTAGCATGGCTCCTAGTAATGGATACTTTTCAGTTAATTTTTCCTGCTGACATGGCAGGCAGTTTGACTAGTTGAGGTTTACCACTTACATGCTCACTGCTTTCCCATTTGAGGGGATAGGGACAAGGGCTGCAGAGGGAAAGGGGAGTAAGAGAAAATTGCCTCCCAGTGCCCCTTCATGGAAGCCTCCACTGGATCAAAGAGCTTCTATGAATGGTTGCAATTGGAAAAAAACCAATGGCTAAAATTTTTTGATTTGAAAGACAGTTAAATTGACCTTTTAATCTACTTCTTCATGATGCCTGATGGGTGCCTATTTTTATGTTTTATTACAATTACTGTATATGTGTGTTTTAAGTTCTATTTTCTCTCTCTGATTATTTGTGTGGGGTTATTGAGTTCTTGTTTTTATTTTGATTATGTATTTTGTGCTTATATATTGTGTTTTTATCCTGTGAACTGCCCTGAGACCTGTGGGTATAGGGCGGTATAGAAATTATTATTATTATTATTATTATTATTATTATTATTATTATTATTTTATTTTGGTACTCTGGGTATGCCATTCTGTATTTTAGAGGTGACCAAAGCCTTTAAGAGATGGCATAGTTCCTGTACCTATGGAGAAGTCTCTCTAATAAGTCAACTTGATCTGTGTCAAAACTGGATTATTTGGGCAAGCTTTCAAGTACGTTCTAACATCTCATCTAGACATGCCATGATTTAGTATCTGGATCTGTTCCATGCTGGTTTCTGGTCTGATTTTGGAATTGAAATTTTGTTGGCCATTCTGGTGGATGACCTGCACCGGAGATGGGCAGAAGGAGTGAAACCCTATTACTTCTCTTGGATCTCTCAACTACCTTTGATACCATCAACCATGGTATCCTTCTGAGCCTCCTGAAGTTGATCATAGGCTGAACTAGTGTGATGCATCTGCAATACATGAATACAATTATAGACTGAACCAAGTCAGAGATTTCCAAAAATTTGCAAGGCACAGGAAGTAATGGTTACAATTTTATTGTGCAGTTGTCAGAGCTCATTTAGACTTCTGTTTCTAGCTCTGGGCACCACAGTAAGAAAAATTGATACATTAGAATGTGCTTAGAGGATGGCAGCATGTAGGAAAGGTTGAAGGAACTGGGTATGTTTATCCTCCTGAAGAGAAGCCCAAGGAGGGATATGATAGCCCTCTTCAAATTTTTGAAAGTCTGTCATGTGCAAGTGGGCAAAATAAAATGTTTTCTGCTTCTCCAGAGGACAAGATTAGAGCTAATGGGTTTAAGTTACAGGAGAGTAGATTCATGTGAACATTATGAGAAACTTCTTGACAAGTCAACAAAAGAATCAGTTGCACAAATCAGAGGTGGTAAACCTGAGACCCTCCCATCACCTCTGACCATTGGCTCTGCTGGGTTGAGCTGATGAGAGTTATAGCAGACCTCCCCAAACTTGGCCCTCCAGATGTTTTGGGACTACAATTCCCATCATCCCTGACCACTGGTCCTGTTAGCTAGGGATGATGGGAGTTCTAGTCCCAAAACATCTGGAGGGCTGAGTTTGGGGATGCCTGAGTTATAGTTTAGCATCTGGAGAGTCATACAATAGTCATCCCTGGCATAGGGGGTGGTATTTGTTTCCTTATAGGAGGTCTTCAAGCCAAGACTAGCTAGCCATTTGTTGTTGTTGTGTAGTCTTCGTGACCCCATGGACCAGAGCACGCCAGGCACTCCTGTCTTCCACTGCCTCCCGCAGCTTGGTCAAACTCATGTTCGTAGCTTCAAGAACACTGTCCAACCGTTTGTTAGGGATGCTGTAAATCTGGATGCCCTAGGTCAAACAAGGGATTGGACTAGATCAGTTTTTGCCAACATGCTGGCTGTGGAGGGCACTAGGTTGGTGAAGTCTGCGCTAAATGGAACCCCTCAAACTCTAATTCTGTAACGGTGATGATGTTATATTACATTATTTCAGTAGTTTTGCTTTTTCCTAGATAGATTGTCTCAAAGTGGTGATTTGCCAGCTAATGAACAATACAGACCCACCCTCAGTTATCCATCCCTAGTTACTTCCAGGTTATACTACTGCAGTTCTGTCTCTGTTGGTTTTCCTTTAAAGAAAGCCTTGAAAACCTCAATTAGTAAAAAATGTTGGGCCAGATTGCTAGCTGGGGATGAAAGATTGCAGCATATTCCTTACTTCCCATCCCTAAATCTGCACTTACAATTGCCAAAAGTAGATTTCAGATTGCAAGTTCCCCCTTTAAAATAACAACATATTAGCAAACAGTAGCTGCTTTCCTTTCCTTTCTTTTCTTTTTTCTTTTCTTTTGGCTTCTTCAGATTTAAGCATTGGTTCTAGCCTTTAATGACTTGGGACCAGGTTGCCTCAGGAGCTGTGTTGCTGCAGAAGTTTGCCAGATATTAAGATTAGCATCAGAAGCCCTTTTTTGGTCCTGAGTGGGGATGTGACAGGGCCTTTTTGGTCAGTGGTACTGTGGAATGCCATCTTTGAGCAGCTCTGCTGTGCCTCTTTCAGTTTTAAAAAACATGTTAAACTTCTTTTTTCAGTGTGCAGCTTATGTATGATTTTAGTCTGTTAATCTGCTTCATTTTTCTTTTCCACTTGGTTTTTAAGGCATCACTTCTTACTGTTATGGGTTATGATGCACTGTCATTTACACCAATTTTATTTTGTATGTTAACTTGTGTAAGTAGGGAGAAATGATAATCGCTGCTGTCTTGTTTCGTTGTTTGTAAGGAGGAGGTCATAAAGGATTCATCTGGTCAAGAGGATGAGACACAGTCCTCCAACGATGATCCAGTGCCCTCTGCTGTACAGGAGATAATTCGCCCACGGCGGTGTAAATACTTTGATGCAAGTATGTCTTTTAAAGTATTAAGCATTGTCATCTAAACCTGTTTTCAGACATTTTAACAGCTCTTGTAATTTGATCCCATATAAGTGTTTGAGGATTCTCATACCAAAAACTGAATGAGATAAGCCTTTTCCTTACTTCCCATAGCTTAAGTACTCTCACAAGTGCCAAAAGCAAGTTTCTGCTTGCAAGTAATAAGGTGTAATTTTGTTTGTGTTCTTCCTTTTTAAAAACAATTATATAGGCACATTTTAATTATTAATTAATTATTTTAATTATTTTAATTATTTTGTATGTATGCTCTTTGGCAAATATTGGAATTATTAGGAGAAAATGGGGGGGGGGGTGAGGGGCAGGACTGTAGTGATGGTTAGTAAGCTGTGGAAAACTCAACCTATTTAGATCATTCCTAGATCTTGTAAGATGCATTCTGTGGATGTTAATCTTTTGCTGGCACTTAGTGGGGATAGGAACGCTATGAAATGATGAAACGATTGGAGATTTTGGGCCAGGTCATAAATCTGTAATATACATGTTGGCTCCATACATATAAGGAAATAGCTAGAAATTTAAACATTTATTTGGCAAATCTGGTGAGAGGCAAAGGCAGTGAAGTGAGCCTTTTTAGTTCCTTTCAGATGTCTGGAAGGACTTCAGCATGTGTGTTGGGACTTGCAGAAATATTTTCCCCCACATTACAATCAGTTTCTCCCTGCCCCCCAGCCCCAGTAATGTTAGAAGCTGGCTTCCTCAGTTTTAACCACCAAGATCAGTGGTTCTTGTTCATCAGACTTGGATATGTAGAGGATTCAGAACATGCAGTTGTTTGATTTACAGAAAATGAGGTGCTTTCCTGAAGGTTGAGGTGTCCCTAGCTTCCATTGGAGAGCAGGGTAAGGAAAGGGAAGCTTTTGTAATGCTCTTCTGACCCAAGCCCTGTTGTACAAGTGGCAGTCCTTGCACAATTTCTGGTGAATCTGCCCAATATTTATTTAGTGGCCTCACTAGAATTAAAACATACTGTTGACAGCAATCAGAACTGTGTTCTTTTATAGTAATTGTCACTAGCTGTTTGGCTGCTAGCAAAAATGGTTTCAGCAACATGGGATGTAATTTTTTAAAAAACCTTTTAAAATCTATTTCAAACTTTAAAATTCATGCTTTCTCTGACTTTGCATATGCAGCTGTTCTTTGGTAAATGCATTGCCATGGTGTTCACAGATATTTAAATGACTTTTTACAAATTTGTAATCTGCTTGCTTCTTACAGTTCTTTGTATTACTCAGTAAGGAGATCTCTGCCACAAGTCGTCACATAGAGTTGGTTGTGACATCATGTCTCAATGCCCAATTAACTTTGAGAAAACTGTCTCTAGGATATACTGTATTTGAAGGAATGCGACTCAGAGTAGCTATTAACATTTAAGCAAAAGTTGTTGGTTTTTGTATATAGACAGTGAAATAGAAGAGGAATCTGAAGAAGACGAAGATTATATTCCTTCAGAAGACTGGAAAAAGGTAATACTATATTAGCATATGTGGCTACTATATAAATAAAGAAGGTATTCTAGAACATTGGGAGTGCCCTTTGGGTACAGGCATCACAGGGTTTGGAGCGATTTTCAGCTCCAGCTGGTGTGCCCACTAAGGCCATTTCTGGAATGAGACAGCCTCACCACAGTTCTGCATGTTCTGGCCACCTCCTGTTCAAACAACTGTAGTGCCCTCTATGTTGGGTTGCCCTAGAAGACTGCCTGGAAACTGCAGATAGTGCAGGATGTGGCTGTAGGAGTCCTTACAGGCAGTTATGTGCAATGTTATGTAAAACCTATTCTGTGGTATCTGAACTTCTTCATATTTGTTACCAGAGTCAATTCTTTGTGCTTAAACTAATATATAAAGCCCTTCACGTCTTGTGGGTACACATTTGTTGAACCACCTCTCCCCATGTCAGCCCACACTCTTGAATTTGGCAGAAAACTCTGCTGGTGGTCCAACTAGCAGCTGCAGTTCACTGAGTGGAGACCTGGTGCAGGGCCTTATCTTTAGTGGTGCCACAGTTATTGAACTCCTCCTCCTCTTAGCCATATCTCTAATGGGTGCCCACTGCATGTGAAGGGCACTTGTTCACATGAGCATATGAAGGGCATGCCTGATTCTTAGTCTCAATTTGCACTGTTGAATTGATTGTTGTTGGTTATTTGCTGTTATTTTTATTGATGGCATTTGATTTGCTAGATGGAAACTGCCTTGGGGTTATTTATTACTTTTAAGTAGTATATAAGAAGACAAATCAACTGTATTGTGAAACATGTTTTTGTTGGCAACTTCTGCACCTTTGTGTCACTTTAAAAAATGGAAACAATACAACTCCACATCTTTTTATCATCTTTATCCAATCTGAAAGCCGCACACTGAACAACTTTGACAGATAATTGACTGTTCAGAAGGGAACGTTGCTGTCACTTCATAGCTTGTCCACAGGTTAAATGGATGGTGCTACCTCAATACAGAGTACTTACCTCATTAAAGTGAGGTAATTTTCTCAAACTGCATTTTCTAGTGATTGGATGCATTCATATTGTGTTAAACCTACATATTTTTTAATAATATACATAGATAGCAACAGATGGGTGCTCAATTACACTTCTGGTTATTGTGAATGTGTTTTTTTATATAGGAAATCATGGTGGGCTCCATGTTTCAAGCTGAAATTCCAGTTGGGATATCTAAATACAAAGAAAACGAAAAAGGTAAACTTTAATTGCTGTTAATGCTGTGGTGGTAATTTGATCCAAATTAAGAGATCTGACAAATTTGAGGTAAGATGTTTAGGGGAAAAGGCGGCCAATGAGGTTCATGATTGAGGTAAACTTTAGCAGTTCTCATAATGTTGCAATGTGATTATCACATTAATTCCATTGGTAAAAGTTACTATCCATTAATTTTATCATGTTAAAAATGGTAATGAGAAACAAGCTCATGACCTAGTGAATCTCTATAAGAATCTTTATTTTGGTTACTGGAAAACTGCTGTGTAAAGAATATTTATTTATTTAGGCAATAGTATAATTGTATTCAGCTGAATTTCCTGGCCTGGAACTGACAGATGAAGTAACAGCTATTAAGACTCTCATAGTCCAGGGCTTCATCACTGGGCAACACCTGCTGATCTTGTAGCGTTTGGCTCTGGTGGCAGGTGCTGAGGAAGCAAAGATGTTAGAAGTCTCAATCCCCAATGCTTTTTGTCATGAATGATGAGTGAATACTTACTTTGTTGCACACAGCTTCCCATCAGAGCAAAGTGATAGAACTGAGTTGCCCATTTACAAGAGTTAGACTTTGCATAATGTCACCAATGAATATATATCCTTCAAGTTGCCGCCAATTATTAGGGAACCAGTAGAACTCAACTCTTCAGGTTTGCCAGCTTTACAGCTCAGCCCTGTGTTATCTACTCAGAAATAAGTCTGGTTTTTTTTCGAGAAAACCATACATTCTGTGTAGAATTATTGACAGAAATGCTGTCAAGGAAGTCTGTTTAGCATTTTGGCTTGTTTTGGAGGTAAATGGAAAGAATTTTGGTAGATAGGTTTAAAGGTAGATGATGTTAAGACAATATATAATGTCTTGATTTCTCTAATTTAGTGTATGAAAATGATGACCAGTTGCTGTGGAATCCAGATTACTTGTCTGAAGAGAAAGTGATCGAATTCCTTAATGAAGCCTCTAGACGAACAGGTGATGAGAGAGGAATAGATGCAATTCCTGAAGGATCTCATATTAAAGACAATGAGCAGGTATTTAAGACACTTGGAACTCTTAGTGGCTTTAAAATTCCTGGTGGTTATTTTGTTGTGTGTCACATTATACTCCCTCATCTTGGCTGCCTAATGTTTTTGAGTGGTGCAGGATTCAGAATTTTATATGTATTGGGAAATATGAAATCTATGTTCCTTACCTGGATAGCTCAGTGGGTCAGAGCATGGTGCTGGTAGCACCAAGGTTTCAGGTTTGATCCCCGTATGGGACAGCTACATATTCCTGCATTGCAGGGCATTGGACTAGATGATCCTCAGGGTCCCTTCCAACTGTACGATTCTATGATTCTACAGCAGGATCTAGCTTTGTCTTAACACTGGATTTTAAAAACAGAAACAACTGATTTTGTTCCAGTGTTTTTAAACAATAGTTGAGAAGATCATAATTTCTTCCTTCTTTCCCAGGCATTGTATGAATTAGTGAAATGCAATTTTGATATAGAAGAGGCACTAAGAAGATTAAGATTTAATGTAAAAGCAGCCCGAGGTATGTATATTTTATCATTAAAAATACCTTTAATGAAAACAGCCAATTTAAAAAGCTTCCTAACATTACAATCCCATTAAGAGCCCTTTAATATATCAAATATATATCTTCCATCCATCCATTATTTTAGAGATCTTAAAATAATTCAGTTTAATATTTATGGTTTTAATTTTTTTATTGTAAATATTTCAGTGAAACAAAATAAATGAAAAAATGCAAAAGGAAATGAAAGGTACTCTTGAGAGTTTTCCCACCCTTCAGGTGTACTTATTAGTTACTATTATGTTGATTTGTAGATGTTTGACTGATGGAACCCTAAGAGTGCACATCAATGGTTCCTCGTTATTCTTGGAAAATAATGACAAGTGGGGTGCCATAGGGTCTGTCCTGGGCCTGGTGTTGTGACTTGAATGAAGGAATAGATGGGATGCTCATCAAATTGCAGGTGCCACTAGAGTGTTGTACGTGTGCCCCCTAGGGTACATGAAAGGGATTCAAAGGGTGGGCAGCATAATTTTTTTGTTTTACTTCATCATAGGTTTTTTTAGCTGCATAAAACAATTCAAATATAAAATAATATTATTAAAACTAGCCCCAAATTACATTCGCCTGAGAAGGTGGTGCAGTGGTAAGACAAAACTCAAAAGGCATATACGATTATTGTACCTTTCGGAAACGCTGCCTCAGAATATAGAATCAGCATTCAAAATGGCTTTAACAGGTTGGAGAACTGGGCCAAAACTATCAAAATGCATTTCAGTAGGGACAAATGTTTAAGGAGGATATCAAAAAGCTGGAATCTGTGCAGAGGAGGGCAACCAAGATTTATCAATGGTCTGGAAACCAAGCCTTAAGATAAACAGTTGAGGGAGTTGGGTATGTTTAGCCTTGAGAAGAGAAGACTGAGAGGAGCTAGGATAGCCATCTTCAGATATCTGAAGGGCTGTCACAATATGGAACAAGCTTGTTTTCTGCTGCTCTGGAAGGTAGAATCTGAACCAAAAGATAAAAATAACAAGAAAGGAGATTCTAAATAATCATTAGGATGACTTTTCTGACAGTAAGATCTGTTTGAGATTGGAATGGACTGCTTCAGAAGGTGGTGGACTCTCCTCCCTTGGTGAGGAATAATCCGAGTTTGGGTGGCTATCAGGCAGAGACGCTTTAGCTGCCTTTCGCTAGATGACCCTTGTAGACCTCTCCCAACTCTAGAATTCTGTGATTCTAAAAGTTCTAGTTTCTTTAAATATAACTGAGTCCTCATAAAATTGTCCAACTATAACCTGTAAAATTGTCCAACTATAACATATATTCAGGTAGGTAGCCGTGTTCATCTGACGCAGTCGAAATAAATAAATAAAAATAAAAAATTGTCCAGTAGCGCCTTAGAGACCAACTAAGTTTGTTCTGAGTATAAGCTTTCATGTGCATGCACACGAAAGCTTATACCCAGAACAAACTTAGTTGGTCTCTTAAGGTGCTACTGGACAATTTTTAAAATTAATTTATTTCTACAACATATATGCCTAAGTAGATTTGATACGGCAACTATGCACACATCTGTCTCATTCATATATAAAGTGGAGGTGGGGTTAATATATACTATGTTGTAATACTGTTGGGGGAAAACAACTTAAAGATTAAAGCAGCAGAATACAACATTTGATGTGATCTGGAAATTAGATAAGATTGCACAGGGTGCAACAAGGCAAGCATTTCGCTCCCCATTTGTGCTTTTTGTGTAATAGTAAACAATCCTCTCCTGTTCAATCTCTCTCCACCCATCCCCCCAAAGTTATGGTTAAGAGATGTCTGCATATGACTATGTATATTGGCTAATTTTTTGACTTAGAGCTGAGGCACTGTTAGTGGGTGGTTCCCTAGACCAGATGGATGGGAGGTTGCCTGGTCTTGATGAGGTTACACTCCCTCTGAAGGAGTAGGTCTGTAGCTTGGGGCTACTCCTGGGTCATTTGCTGTTGGTTGAGGCTCAGGTGGCCTCAGTGGTGTGGACCACCTTCCGTCAGCTTCGCCTGGTGGCCCAGCTGCACCCCTATCTGGACATGGATAGCCCAACTTTAGTTGTCTGTGCTCTGGGAACCTCTAGGCTAGATTATTCCAACTGATGCATTGTACATGGGGCTGCTTCTGAAGGCACTTTGGGAACTTCAGCTGGTGCAGAATTCAGTGGCTAGGGTGATCATCAGGACAAGATAGCTTCAGCATATAATGTATATCCTGACCCATCTACACTGGCTGCCAGTTAGTTTCTGGGCCCAATTCAAAGTGCTGGTTTTGACCTATAAAGCCTTGAATGGATCAGGAATGCAATAATCTCAAGGACCACCTCTCCCGATACCATATTGGCCTGAATATAAGCCTCACTTTTTTTCCAAATTCCAACTGTTAAAAGTTAAGGTGCGGCTTAAATTTGCAGCCTTACAAAAATGGGCTTTGACGATATCAAGGCTGAAACAGACATACGGTAAAACGGAACAAAAAAAAAATGTTTTTTTGCTGATTTGTGAGCTCAAGACTGCTCATTTGCCATTTGCAGGTGTGAGTGCCTACGGAATTGTAGCAGTTGAATAGCATTTTGCCATTTGAGCAATTGTATGAGCTTGCAAGATCAAAGGCTTAAATGGGCTCGGAGTTAGAATTCTACCAACCGCAGCGATTTTAAGCCTGTAACCCAATTTTAAGGGAGCGGCTTATATTTGGCTATTCTCTCTCTCTCTCTCTCTCTCTCTCTCTCTCTCTCTCCCCCCCCCCCGAATTTTAAAGGTGTGGCTTATTTGAGGGTATGGCTTATATTCGGGCCAATACGGTATATACCAACCTGGACTCTGCGAACATCATCTAAAGCCCTTCTTTGTGTGCCCCTTCCATGAGTATTCTATGGCCTTTTCAATGATTTCTTGTTCTTGGTTTATTATGTAATTTGTGTTCTCCTTTTGTATTTTTATGTTGTGAACCACCCTGTGATCTTTGGATGAAGGGTGGTATACAGATAAACTAAATAATCAATCAATCAATCTTTATTACGGTCCAGAGACCCAACAAATCATTACAAATCAATACACAATTCATACAGCCTACCTCCAGGTTAATCAAGCATTTTGTTTAGAATATAGGGCTCATTTGTTCTTGGACAAATACTAGAACGTTAGCAGTAGCAAAGTTTTTATCGGTGGTTGCAAGAACTAAATAATAATTTCATTTATATGCTTTTGTATTATATTTCTTAAATTCAGAGGAACTATCTGTCTGGACAGAAGAAGAATGTAGAAATTTCGAACAAGGATTGAAGGCTTATGGAAAGGATTTTCACTTGATTCAGGCAAATAAGGTTAGTGAATTGGGTAATGATTTAAAGACCAAGTGCAATAAACCTGGGTGTAGAACAAGCGACTGAGTAATTCAGAGCAAAAATTGCCTTAACGTTCCATATCTGCTTCTGAGCAAGACTGTGCTATTTACCCTATCTAGCTTAACTGTAATGTGGTGTTTTGGGAGGGAGAAGCAAGGGCAGTTTGCTTGGCTGGTCATTCAGGGGCACTCGCCTAAGGCGTTCGGCAAGGTGTTAATCTGCCTAAATGTCCCCATTTTGAACAATCCCTCAACTCCAAGTCTTGTCATCTCAGAGTGTGTTTCATAAGTTTATATAGAAAGCAGAGTAAGTATTTGGTTTACTCATTTTTCAAAGGTACGGACAAGATCTGTTGGAGAATGCATAGCATTTTACTACATGTGGAAAAAATCGGAACGATACGACTTCTTTGCTCAACAGACCCGATTTGGTAAAAAGAAGTACAACTTGCATCCTGGTGTAACGTAAGCTGTAATCAATTTCGGTTGGTTTTGTGTTTGTGTAGAAATGGGAAATGGATGTGTGCTCTTCCTAGTCAGAGTTCCACTTATAAGAAGCCGGGTCTCTCCTAAGTCTAGCGTTTGAATCTAGGTCCCTCTAAGTCTAGCATTCAGTTAGATTCTGATCTAAGTCCAGCAGGCTGGCTCTCCTAGCACAGCAGCACTTGTCTGTCTTTTATAGTGCTTTTTGGCCAGGGAGCCCTCAAAGTGGTGCATAAATACCTGGCAATTATTATAATTGGCCAGCTTACAGCATATCTAAAAATGGTAAAAACATCAAGCATTAAAAACCTCCCAATACGACAGTACCCAGCAATGTAATGTCAAACCAAGGGAGTAGAGTTCCATGAAAAAAAGTAGCTGGCATAATTGTCTCCAAGCAGCTTGATTTATTAGACTTGTTAGTCGCTTGTTACACAGAAGTTTGCTGTGACTTACAGCAAAATAGGCATAAATAAAACACATTTTGGAGTGAGTGAGCTTGATGGAGACTTCAGTTTAAGAATGTGTATGCCACCCTCCAATGGAAAATGAACAGGGTTGCTTACAAAGAAGTATAAGACACATAAAGAACAGATATAAGTGGCATAAAATACCATAAAAGCATGGGGAAACTTTAAAGGTGTTTTGCCAGGCACTGCCAAGCCTTCCTGAGTTTCACAGATGGTGTAGCACCAATGGCAAGAAATAGTTGATGTTGTCTTATGAAGTCTTGTTTCTTTATCAAGTATGAACAATATTTTTTCCAGTTGTGCAGTACTGCTTCTTTCTACAATTGATGTCCTTGCAAAATGTAAAATTAATTTGTACATAGACTGTTGTGCGCTTTCCACTAATGTTTGTCTTACTGGAATGATGTTCTAGAGCAGTGTTTCACAACCAGAGGCCAGATGGCCCCCCAGGATATTCCAGTGGGGCACAAATGGGGCACCACAGTACAAGTGGCCACAGCGGGAAGTGATAATTGAAGGGGGGGAGCATTTTTAAAAAAATACTTATTGGCTGACTATCCGCTTGGTCAATCACAAGTGAGTAAGGGGGTGACCTACCAGGGCCTAGTGCTCCTTTTTGCCCCGTGCATTTCTTGGAGCAGTCCTGGTTTCATTTCCAGTAGAGAGGGCGATCACTCTACTCCCGTTTTGACTAGTAGAGCCCGCGATCCAGAGCCCCCATGTCGGGTAAATGTGGTAGTGGGGTGGTAATGGGTAGGGCTGGGCGAGCTGCTTGGGCCCGGTGGCAGCCTGGGCCTGACTCTGCAAGCCACAGGGTGCAATCCACCCCAGCCCCACGTGGATCAGAGCTGTCTGCCCAATTCTGCAAGGCATGGGGTAAAATCCACCCCAGTGCCTAGCTGAGTGGGGTCGTCTGGTGCTACTGACTTACATCAAGTAAATAACTGTCTACTCAGAAAAATGCCACACTGAGTTCAGTGGGTTTTACTCCCAGGTAAGCATGAGGCTATAGTGTTTTATCTAGGCAGCCAGGGCTCCTCCGGATGACAAGATCTTTTTGCTTCAGATCAGTGAGGACCACTTGCTTTTTAAAATTCTCCCAAATATACAGAACATATATATACTGTGTATATATATACCATATATACTGTGTGCCTTTTGGATTGTATCTGTAGGTTTCCCCCCTGTGTCAAATAACTGGGGTCAAATAAGTATTTTTTAAATTTTTATAACACATGGAATGTGGATCTCCCTCGGGATGTTCTGGACTCAGCTTCCTTGGTGGTTTCTAAGCAGAGGTTGGATGGCCATCTGTCATGGATGCTTTAGATGTGTTTCCTACATTGCAGGGGTTGCACTATAAAGATGACCCCCGGGGTCCCTTCCAACTCCAGGATTGTATATTTTTCTGCTTCAACAATATTTCATTATGTTCCTATCATTTTATGTAATTGTATTTTGTATAAATTATAAAAATTTGTAAAATATGTAAAATTCTGTTTACAAACAAAACATTTAAATAGCTACCTTTCTACCAGTAGGAGGGGGGGTGCGCATGGGTGTAGCCAATATTTTTGTTAGGGGCCAGAACCTCACATTGGTATTGATTTTTTTCACTTATTTATGGGGGGCAGATGCCCCCCTAGGCTATACCCATGAGGGGCCACAGGAAGGAAACAAGATCAGAAGGGGGCCACGGTCAGAAAAAGGTTGGGAAGCACTGTTCTAGAGCAAGAGTGGACAAACTTTTTTGTGGGTGGGGCCGGGGGAGTTGAATTTCTTCAAGGGTAACCGGTCAGCTGCTGCATACCAGCAATGGATGGGATCAGAGCCCAAAGTTGGGTGGTCTTAGCCCTCTTTTCTGTTTCTGCCACCCACATGGTCCTATTTCTCCCTTTTTGCCACCCTGTTGATACAGCACTTTGAACAGAAAATGAAGATCCTGGTAGCAAACAATTGTATTATACTTCTCTGCTTTATCCATGCTGAAGAGCAAATGTTTTCTTTCTGCCTTTAAGGGATTACATGGATCGACTCTTAGATGAAAGTGAAAGTGCTGCATCTAGTCGGGCTCCCTCCCCACCTCCCACAACTTCTAACAGCAGCACCAGCCATTCGGAGAGAGAGGACAGCACAACCAGCAGCAGTAATCAAAATGGTATGTAAAATTTCTATGTCCTTGGTATACCTGAAATCTCTTAAACTAAACATTTTTCCAAAGCTCATTGCAGATATCCCATGGGCATTGTGAACAGTTCTATAATCTACACTTGATTCACAAACACACATAAGTGGCGTGGTGCTGTAAACTCAAATGGGAAATTTCATAAACTAAAGTGGATTGCGGCAATTACCGGTACATAGCCTCTGTAATGGTAGAATTTACTTATGTTCTGCCCGTGAATGGTCATAAGTTTAAGTACTTGTTCCAAAATGCAATTTTACAGTCCTTGCTCATTGTCTTTCTTTGTTTTCTTTATGATATAGGTGTTTCCACTAATGGGCCAGGTGAACTATCAAGTAAAGAAGAAGTGAAAATTGAGGGATTGCACATAAATGGACCAACAACTGGCAAAAAAATGCCTCTTGTGGATCTTGATACAAATGGCTATGAAACTGAAAACCTTTCCAATCATTCTAAACTTGCTCATTCAAATTCAAAGAATGAAAATGATCCTGAAGAAAAAAATGAAAGACCTGCAAAGAGGAGAAGAGTCAATAGTAATGAGAAGGAGAGTCCAGGTTCCTCAGAGATTTACCCAGAAGCAGTGACCCATGGAAAGTTTGATGAACAGGAGATGGTAGATGACTGAATGTTTGGCTTTATTCCTTCAAGCAATTTTTGGGGTGTCCAAAATTTTCAGGGTTGGTAGGTTACCCTTACAGATTCAAATCCTTTAATATAATTTATTGAGATTTTGAAATACATTTTGGTTGCTTCCTAATCCTGACTGAAGAAGTTACAGCATACCTTTCAAATCTTGAATGATACATTTAATTGGAGCACGTTCTATTGAAAAGGACTGCTTCCTCTTTAGCATTTCAAGGAAAACAGACATAAACTACTGTGCAAAATACACTCTGAAAAGTCATCAATGTCAAATTCCATAATATTGGATAGTAAAATTGTAAAGCAGGATTCATAAAACAAGTGAGGATCTGATGATAGTTTATCAGTCCATAGGAAGAGAATGGTGGTTAAGGAATGCCTGTAAATCCTGAAAGTTGTATGTGAGAAAATATTTTTTTATATATAGAAATATTTAAAAATAAACCAAGTCAGGTTTGTATATGTAAAATTGTTGACATCAGTGATGTCTTTCCATATTCTTATCTGGATATAAGAGATACATTCTGTATTTTTCCAGATTCTTTGTAGCCTTTGAAAGATTTTTACAATACTTAAGTCATGATTGAGCTGTAATTTCTAAATACAAGTGTGTAATTTTCATAACTTGTACAGTATGGTAAACTTTTACGAGATTTGATCTGTCAGCTTCATTTTATTTTGCTAAAGCTTTTTTATTAAAAAAAAGAGTAATAGTCATGTTTCAGAAAGCGGTAAAATTTTTAAATATTTAAAATTCACACCCAATTATGAATACCATAATTTTTCAAATTTCTATCTTGAGACAAATGGTGACTTAGAATTTTGGAATTTAGGACGATGCTTTGATTGCACAAGTGTTCTTGCTTTTATAATTCTTTTTCAGATTTATTTTTATGACGAGACAACCTTAAATGCTTTAATGTTGCTAAATCTTGTTAGCCAAGGTCAGGCATTACATTGTTCATTAATTATTTTTACATTTCAGTGAGCACAGTGTAGTTGTGAAATGGGTCTGGTAGCCTTGATGAGGAACAAATGCACAGCTCATATTTGGGCCTGATCATACATTCCAAGGAATTCACTTGGATTTATGCTGCTTACTGTTTCTTAGGAAGCAGAAGAGTCTTTGAATAATTATTGCATATATATGTATGAATATGCCCGTGTCTGTGAGGTACTGTAAAGGCTGGTAACCTTTTTTAAAAAATAATTTGCTTGACAGATGTCTTGACAATGTGGCAGGAATAGTCCCTGTAGCCATGATTCCCATCCTTAAGAGGATTTGGATAATGGCCATGGTAGAGGTTTGCCATGTTTGTCCCTTATTGCCATGTAAAATGACTCATTGGAAGTATTGTTTTTGTTGCTTTTACATCAGGCTATCTGTAGTTTTCTCAATCTACTTGTCTTGAGGCTTGCTTTAAAGGTTACAACCATGCTGTTTCAAGTTGGCCCGATAACTCTGTAACTTGGCAAAATGTGTGATGTTTGGTCTTAATTATGTGAACCTCCATTTCATTGTAGATGTCATTTAAGTTATTTAATTATTAATAGAGCCCCCTGCTTTCTCCTGAAATGTTTTGGCAGAATATGTGATCTAACTTACAGGGCTAATATTTATTGTCTAGAGCTCAGAAGCAGTGTATCTCCCAGCAGGCATGACTTGCCTCTATAGATTAAACCCTTCATCTTGTAAACTGAACTGTTTTTGGGAGGTGACATAGTTGGCAAAACCCAGATTTGTTAAATATGGGAATCCAAAGTTTTCATAGCCTCATATCAAAGATTGTCTCTATAAAGTATGTTAGAGCAAGGCAGCACAATGCTTTTAGAAATCTTATTGCAACTATTTTTCTTCCTTACCTATATATCTTGCAAGTGGAAATGCTTGCAATACAATTCATAGGAAAGTTTCTAAGTATATTGTTCTCAGGCTTGTAAGTAAAATATAGCACTGTGTACATTTTCAGAAATTTTACTTTGGTCTTTGATCTTACTTTCAATGGTATGCCTAAGAAAAGTCCTGACATTCCATAATCAATATGTAATGCTCAGCTGTTCATTAAGTATTTAATTGTAATGTGCATTTTGTTTATCCAGGTGTTTATACAATATTTTATTCATGTTCTTTAAAATGCAGCCACTATAACTTGATAAGACATTGCACTAGTAGTACTATTTAAAATTCTAGTAATATAGTAACCTGTTCAAGAAGCTTTCAGTTCTGTTTGGAAAAGGAAAAAATACTGCTTCCAAATTGGACTGAAAAGTCAGTGCAGCTTGTGTATAGTAATTGTAATGTATATTTTTAAGCACTATTGTGTCATGATCCATGAAGTGCATTGCGTGAAGTCTGAATCAAACCTTCAATTCAACAGGTCTGACTGTTGGACTTTATAAAAGGGTTTAAAGTGATATTTTGAAAGAAATTAAAAATTTGCAAGTTAGTTTTTATAAATTTTTCACATAGTACTTTTGCACTGTTGGTAATCCCTGTGTCCCTTCCCTAGTTCGCCATCTGCAATTCTGGAAAAGCTGATTATAAAGTATTTTTTTAAACACATTGCTTACATAAATACAACTGAATATATTAAGAGTGGAACTTCTGTTTCTTTTAAGAGAAGCTTGTGTCACTAAAGCTTGTGGAACTTTTCTGATGGTGTATTTGGACTATTCAGTAGTAGTCTTCACAGCCTTGCACATTGAACTTTACATGTGTGTTATACTGATGTATCATTAACATTTCAAAACAATTCAGGCCAGGAGAAGAGATTCTTGAAGCCATAGCTCTAGGCTTACTGTATGATCTGCCATGACTTCTGTGTTACAAAGCATTATGGGAAACAACGGAATCCATCACTTATTGACATGCTGCTGGGGTCTTGAGTGACAATAATTCAAGTCAAATGCTATTCAAACAAAATTCGCTATTGAAGTGGTGAGTAGAATAGTACACCTGTATTGTGATACACCAACCAGATATACTTATTTGCAAACATTACCAGTAACACATTTACCTGTTACTTAAAAAGAAACTGGTTTTGATTCTGATAAACCCAGTAATAAAGCCAACAAATTTTAAAACTGAGACATGGAAAAATTGTCTCAAAATTTATTTCTAAGCCAGTACAAAAATACATATGGACATAAAATTCTTTCTGGTTTCCTCTTACTTACAGTATATAAAGCCTACAGAATATACATTTTTTTTAAAAAAAGTTGACCCTTAATGCTAGAATTCTCAATCTTGTAAATAAATTCTATATATGAAAATAGTTCAGAGGAAAATTAACAGCATAGAAAATAAACTAGTAAGAATTTTGTTTTATCTTCCCAGTGTATGTAGTATCTTACAGAACTTGGCACTGCAAAGTTTTTACAAAATGCAAATGCATTCAGAACAATTTTACATGATTTTTTAAAAAGTATCTGTAACAAATACCCTGAGAGCAACTGCCTCAGTACAGCAGATTAGAGAGAGAAATACAAGAATTTGATTGTATCAGGAATTCATTATACATAGATGACATTTTCTGTAGTCAGGCCATGCAAATACTCTTATTTGCACAAGTATTTACATATATTATTCTCTATGAACTTGTGTTTTGCAGCGTTTGGTACTTTTAGGCAGGACTCTTGTGCAAGGGAAGAAAGTAAGACAGGCAATGATGTGGTGAGTAATACCATACATAATTGCTAGAGTTGTAAAATTTATGTGGTGTTTGTTTGAAGTGAATGGAATGTCTTGTATTCTGCATAAGAAGCCAGTATAGTCTTTCCTAAAAAATGAATACTTAGGCCGAATTCTCAGTTGTTTAGATTTGAAGTTGGTATGGGAAGTGAAGTATTATAAAGTGGCTATAGGTAACTGCGACTCTGATAAAGTACAAATCCAACAAAAAAGACGATACACACCATTCATTTCAATGAGGCCCCAAAAGCAGCTACAGGACTCTACTGAAATGAATGACATTAGTGCAACATGACTATCTGGTGTGTTCTTTCCATTGTTTGCGACCAGTGACTGCAGCTGTAGAAGCCCAACTCTCTAAAAAGCAAGTATGTATGAAGTGTGCAACTGGGGCTTATACTGTGTCCAATATATGCATGCACACACAATATGTTGAGGTTAATGAATGGGAACAGGGTAACAATTAAACTGTAACATGCAACTTCAGATCAAGGTGGCTCTTTAGTATTTATGTATCTAGTCTCCTGTTTTCAGCCCATAATATATAACTGTGATCGATTTGAGGGGAAAGATGTGCCACAAGAAAGGGGAAGATGCTGGATTTATGGATTATATTTTTTATACTGCTGCTTCACCTTATTTAAGATTGGAATAATATAGGAAGGTAGACTTTATGGAATAACAACCCCCCCCCCTACAGTGGCTTTCATAACACAATCTTCTGAAACAAAAATAGACCAAATGCTATTGGGCTATTGGTGTGCAACTGCCTTGCTGTTAAAATTTACCTCCTTTTTAAGTCTTCTCAGTAGCCAGCAGCATGTGCATTTTTCCTTTTGGATAAGGTGTGTTCATATTCAAAGCATTGAAAGGTGGATTTTTTTAAATGGGTGGGAAAGGGCATCACACACCAAGAAACTTAATAAGGTTTATAAAGGTTTTTTTCCCAATGTTCTGCAACATGAAAGGTTCTGAACAGGGCAGAATGCATACCAATGCCTAGAAGCAGAGAAAAGGGTAACAGATGCAGATTCCGGAGACAATATGTAACTTTGCAACAATAATTTGATTGAGGGTCATGGCTTCAAGCCCCATGTTGGGCAAAAAGATTCCTGCATTGCAGGGGGGTTGGACTAGATGATCCTTGTGGTCCCTTCCAACTCTACAATTCTATGTGTGTGCATATATGTAGGTTGTGTTTACACATGAGTATGTTAACACTCTTCCCCTTACACTGGAAGGAGTAACAAATCATGAACCCTGGCTTTTACATCCAAGCAGAGAATTGAGTGTTAGACTTGGCTTACCAGGATTGCTGGTATGAGCTTAACACTAACCAGGGATCACTGGTTATTGTGCTAGAGGATGAGCAATCTGTGTAATCACAGTACACAATTAACTATGATTTATTACGTGCAAGCCTGGCCCAGTTTTATGTTGCATTAGATAATACCCTTGTTTCAAATCATGCTTGAAAGTGCACCGGGCCTTGTCCTCTACAATCTCAAAAATCTGTTTACTGGCTGAACACAGTGGCGTAGCATGGGTTGTCAGCACCCGGGGCAAGGCAAGTAATTTGCGCCCCCTAACCCGTGGATTTACACCCCCTAACCCTAACCCCCAGATGTTGTGGCCGGTGCGGCTGGCCCCCCCTGCACCCCCCACGCTACGCCACTGGCTGAACATTTCCAGTTGTTGGGAGTTTGGCTTCAATGCCTGGTTTAGCTCTTTGCTTCTTCAACAAATGAAACCTCCCTGAACTTTGCAAAATAGTAATTGTAAAATTTATGTCACCTTTATTCACCTTTTTTAAAGTGCAGAATCTGGATTGAATAGAGACTTTTACTCTGAAAATAAACATGTACTGAAGTTTAAACACTGTAAAAATCATTGGTAAATGTCATCAACTAGGTGATGACCTACACCCAAAGAAACCAATCTGATAAATTGCTTCTTTTGGGACTGCAAAGGTAAATCCCAGTATTAGTCTTAGTTGCATCACCAACCTCCATTTGATAAAAGGTACATAGGACGTGGGGGTTAAGAACTGTAGCCAAGGTTCCTTAAATACTGTGCTTTACTAAAATGATACTTGTAGGAACATGATACACCAAGTCCTGAATGTATGAAGTGGTAAAGTTAAGTATATGGAATGTGTTAGTTTTTGCTGGTCCAAAGTCTGGTCCAGATTTCTAGCTTCCAAGCTAGGTTTGCAGCTTGGATGCAGAAGTTTTTGGTGGTTTAGGATGATTTTTCTATTAATACACTTTTCCTTGATGCAGAGAGAGAAACTATAGTGGAATTTTCTGTATCTTCTCCCCAGAACTCATTTTATGAACGTTGTCTTGTTGGCTTGCCCTTTAACCAAAGTTAAGGAAAACAACCTCTGAATGAGCTACCATCTTGAAAATTGTCACCATGGAGTCTAGATTAGAACCCATTCATCTGGCTCCTGAGAAGAGGCTGCCTGTTGCCTCACCTGGCTTTAGTGTCATTAGCATGTGTGGGAAGGCAGCAAAGTTCCTATTTATGTTTAAGTGCTTCTGTTGGCTGCAGATCTTGAAATTTCTCTTCCACACCTGATGGAAATTGTTGGTGATCTCTCTACCTATATAATCTGATGCTTCCCTAGCAAAGCCAATTCTATTTTACATTTTAGTTAAAGGCATTTAAAATCTCTGGCACTGAGAGATTAGCTGTAGTTCTCCTGTTTTTAACTGACAGAATATATTGAATATATTTATAAACCTTGTGTTCCTCAATTTCTCAATCTAAATTTCTAAAAAAATGTATTGTCAAATTATTTTTGGAACTTAACCATTTTTCTTAAGAAAAATGCTGTTAAATACTGTTTCTAATAGAACTTGGGAGTTTCGGCCTCTCCAACCTGCATCAGTACTATTATACTTTTTTATTGTCAGTTGGTTAGTCTTGGATACACAGGGTGGAAGTACCCAGGTGGGCAAAAATGCAAATATTACAAATAACTTTATTAAATATAATTATTACAAATAACTGAATTTGTATGGCACTGGTTCAATATTCTTTTACATCTGAATTGTCTTTAGCTACTTAGTCCCAACAGTTTTGGCTACCTAGCTACAATGTTTTAAGTTATAACTTGCTTAGAGTTATATTCATTTTTGCAGATGAGTCTGAGCTTAAAGGGGGATTCATACTGGGGGCATTACAATGTTATGAAAATAATTCCTTGCAAAAGAATCCATTTGTTCTTGCCGATTCTTGAATAAGAAAATCCCACCTAACTACTGTGCTTTTACAAGCCTCTTAGGTATAAATACTGCTGAAGTTAATAATACTTTACTGTGGGCCGAAAAGTTGTTTCCATTGGGATTTAAGTGATCTGAATTGCATCCTTAGTTACTACAGTCTATGCTTCATTTCTATGAGAAATTGATTGCTGTCTTATGCTGAGTGAATTGAGTCAACACTGGGCCTTTTAGCACAATAGCCTCAGTTCATTTTGAAATATTTAGGACACGTTTTCTTGCTCCACTCAAGATTATAAAAGCTATAGACTAGAGCATAAGAAGTATTTGTCTTCACAGATGGTGCAAGATAGGCTGTGACTGTTTAAGCCTTATTCCTTTCAGCCTAGTGTTAATAACCAGCTGTACATTTTGTGCTATCAGTTAAATATCTCATTCTAAAAGGCAGCGAGCAATCTTCATATTGGGTACTCTCCATTTGCACATACAATTCTATTCAGAGATACTGCACATTCTAGCAATTTGTCAGCAATCACGGCTGAAAATCAAGAGTTACTGTTGGTAAGTGACCCTTTTGTCATACAGAGCTTTTCCCTTTAATGTCCATCTTGATGCTAACTTCAGACTGCTTGTTCAGCTGCTCTTCTGTAAAGGTGATGTAAGAATACACCAGGCTTCCAGCAATACTGCAAGACACAGATTTTTCAGGTGAAAAATACAGCTTAAACTCAGTTCTCTTGAGTCATAGTAAGTAAACTCAATTCGTATTTTATATTCTACTAAACACTACAGGTAGGTAGTTGAATTAGGTGGCAAGAACATGTTATCAGGTTTGTGGTGGTAAAAGCTGTAAATGTAATGGATTGCTGCCTCTGCCTGGCTTCAGTTGTGTGGTTCTTCACAACAGCTGTGGTTTTCTAACCTCTTACAACTCCCTGTTCCTAGCCAGAAAAAGGTTAGGCTTTCATTCCGTATGTATTTATGGCGCACAAAGCCTGCTTTTCTGTTCTCAACTGTAAGTGGAATTGTAACCGACTTTCCACACTAGGGGGAAGTATGGTGCTTTTTAAATAGGTATATTCACAATGGTCCATCATACCACTTGAAGCACACCACATATTCAGTGTAACTCTTGTAGTGGGTGCTATTAAGCTCTGTGTTTTGAGTACAAAAGCAACACAGTCATACCTTGGTTTTCAAACAGCTTAGTTCTCGAATGTTTTGGCTCCCGAATGCTGCAAACCCGGAAGTGACTGTTGTTGTTGGTGAACTATTTTTAGAAGCCAAACATCTGATGGGGCTTTGTTTTCTGGATGTTTTGGAGGTCGAACAGATTCCGTTCTATTTCCAAGGTACAACTGTATACCGTATTTTTCGCACCATAGGGCGCACTGGACCACAGGGCGCACCCAGTTTTTAGGGGGGGAAATCAAGAAAAAAAATATTTTCCCCCCCCAGCCCCAAAGAGCAACGTACAGGCTGCACACAACCTCTCCCTGCTGGAGGGGTTGCGCGCAGCTATGGAAGAAGGCAAGGCAGCGAGCGGGATGGATCCCGCTCGCTGTTTTGGCTTCCCCTTTAGCCCCGTGCAGCCTCTCCCTCCTGGGAGAGGCTGCGTGGGGCTAAAGAATCCATAGCCCCAGAGGGGTTACGCGCGGCTATGGCACAAGCCTGCATTCGCTCCATAGGACGCACACACATTTCCCCTCAATTTTTTGAGGGGAAAAACTGCGTCCAATAGATCGAAAAATACAGTAAGTAAAATGCTTCTGCAGTAGGGCTCGGTGATGTCAGGTTTTCAGCATCGCGACGTACCAGCAGCTAAATACCATGATCTGCTGATATATCTCGGATTATTTCTTCCTCCCCATGTCAGTGGAAGAAGTAGCAGCCAAGATACATTGCCCAGCCCTACAGTGAGCAAGCCCAATGCCTTTCCAGCTGGCGTGCAAACCAGAGGAGCATTGGGGCTTCCTTGCACTGCTCAGCTGAGGGGCATGAGGACTCTCACCCCCCAGCTGAGCAAGCCCTGATACTTCTCTGGATTGCATGCAAAGGCATCAGGGCTTGCTCAGCTGAGGGGGCAGTCATGTGAACCAGAGGCAGGGGCTCCACTAAGGAGCATGCCCACCGATGTAGTTTGTTTCACCCTCTGTGGTATGAGAGGCAGAGTGTGATGGCTTCACCCAACAGTATCACAGGTGAGGCCGCCGCCAAGTCCCTCTGCTGCCAATGGTCCATTACTGAAAGCAGCACCAGTAGCAGGGAGTGAGGAGCGGCATCTGTTTCACCTGTACTATTGCATTCTGCCCCTCATACCAGTCCTGGACATATTGATACATCCCCCTGGCCTATTCTGTAGCTATGACTCTCAATGAAAGATGATACTATAAATACTATACTGCTTTGCTTTTCCAGCTCCACCCCCCACCAGGAGTACTTTAATCATCACACACATAAATATACCTACACAACTGTTACAGTGATTGTAGGCTTAAGCTTTGATTGGTTGACACACACACCACATCACTAATGTTCCTAAAGGCATCTATAGCTGTCAAGTATTACTCTTCCTCTTTTTTTCCGAAAAGAAGGCAACTGTTTAACTATGGTCAAAGACCAGGTAATCTCTGCGAAGGCAAAATGTACTGGGAAACATATACTCGGGAAGGAGTAAATTTAGAATTAGTACAGAAGTCAAGTAACCAGTGAAACAGTTGTCGGTGGAGCAGTCAAATGCTCCAGGCAGCCAAAACTTTTCCTGTGGGAAGTGACAGCTTCCTTTATCATTTGTTAGTGAATTAACCCAGAAGGAGCCAAAGGTAGGGGAATGAACATACAGACACACTCGTTATGAATCAAGGTGTGCTTATCCTACCTAATGTGTGTATTAAGAAATGTCCTCTAATTGTATGCGATTCAGTTTCATTTTTTCCTCTAAACTGCAGTTCCAGAAATCCTTATTTTTATTTCAAGACACTTTCAGTACAAAACTATATGCTTTTCTATACAGAAGTCATATTGATTTCAATGCTGCTTAGTTCCAGGTATGTGGATATGAGATTACAACATTTGTTGTATAACTGCCACTTATGAGCTCCCCAACAGTTTTGCACTTACCTGATATTTAGCCCTACAAAGTTTGTCCATGTGAAAATATAATCCCCTCCGAAGAACATTCCTATGTAGGTTATTAAAATATTCTGGGAAGGAAACAAAGAGGTTCAGACAGTTTTCTGTTGCTTTTTCAACATTTGTGAGATGCTAACAAGGGGGAAATGTTACAGACAAGTCTTAAGCCTTACACTGAAAGAGCTAGCAGAATATTCTACTGAAAGTAAATAGGGGCTCTACAAAAGGTGGCACAAACTGCAAATGACAGTGTTTGTATTCACACTTCATCTTTTCGTTATCTTCCCATAAACACCATTCTTGCATAGCCCAAACCTTCAAGTCAGAGCACAGGCTCTTCTACATATCAGATTTGAGGCAACAAAACATTTTCAAAGCTATTTACCCTTCCTTCCCTATGATGCACAAAGACCAGTATGGCACAACAGATCCCAAACAACTAACATGGAGTATTAGAAATTCTTTGTGTAAATGTGTAAGTCTGAAGAGCTTACCTTAATACAACCAACTATTGTAGTTGTAAGGGCAGAATTATACTGAGTACAAAGTACTGTGGAATACATCAAAATAAACCTACGGAGAAGAAAAATTAAAAAAACATGTAAAATAGTACCAAGCTGGGCAGAAAGTAGTAGTATACTGAACAATTTCTGGTGCCTGCTGGTTTCTGAGATTCTGGGAAAGAATGTTCAACTAGAAATACCTAGATCGGCAAATGAGTTATTAAGTGCAACATACCCTCAAGCCCTCATATGCCTGGAGTCCACATGTACAGCATGGTAGCAGCATTCAGACTCTCAGCCCAGAGGGATATGCATAGTCTGCATATTTCTTTTCAGCTGGTGTGGCTAGCCTGCTGTTACTGACCGAAAGCAGCTATGCTCACTAATGCATAGTTGTAAGAATACAGTGTCTCTTAGGAGAAAAAAAAGTCAAGTATCCTTACCCCATTACACATGACAGTGTAAACTGTATAAGGAAAAGTTTGTCGGACCAGCCTTTATATTCCATTGCCTAGAAGCAAAACAAATACAGTATCTTAGCAGAAAATCTAAAATTGCTGAACCAACACTGGCTTCCGGTTTGCCGCAGAACGGAACATGGCACGAGCTCAGAAGGGCTCTATCGCTAACTGGCTTTGAGGCGGCAGACGCAAAGGCTACATGTCCCCCCAACCCCCAAGAGGGAGTCTTAGGGTCAGCATAGAAGCAGTGGCGTCGAAGAGGAGTTTCCTGGTCTCTTTTGTAAGGGAGGGGGCAGTCCCGACGCAAGAGAATAGCAGCCTGTGACGAGCAGCCTCATGCAGGTTCCGAGAAGCAGTAAATCTCCGTATCCCCATAATTTAATAGAGCGGAAAAGGGAACCTTACAAAAGAAACTTCCAATCGAACAAATAAATCTGGCATAAAGAAAGGGGGTAAAAAGGGATATTGGAGCAATAGAAAATGGGGCAGTACAATATTTTCACATACACTTTGCCAACACATGTCCATTTTTGTATATGTGCCCAATCCCATATGTGTATGCCAAAGACCTCATCAGGCAGCATTCACAGATCGTACCCTCAATTATGTAATGTCTTTAAAATTACACATGAAATTACTCAAATGAGCCAATCTGCAAGTATTCCAAATGACTGTCATATTAAATGGGGAACCTATACCAACAGTCTCATCTTTGGCCTAGCTTTTTTGAACACTCTGCGTCTGTGCTTAGCATCTCCACTGAAGAAATGTAATGTGTACCAAAGGGATCAAGAGCTAGGTAGCAGGTTGTGGCTGCAGTTTGGGGGGTGGGGTGGGCACCTTGTATATTCTACTAATACTAGAATACACTCCCTGTAAGCAAAAGCAAATGATGTGAAAATACAAGGTTGAAGCCTGAACACTGCAAAATGGTTATCATTTCTGCAGCATACACCTTAACTAGGCCTCCCACTTATTAGAAGATTATATTAAAGAAGTAACATAGTGAGCATTTCAGGAGAAAAATGTTTAAAGAAATTAAATAGTAGTTTTGACACTAATCAGCTGCTTTAAAATGAGGAAAAATTACTGTTGAATCTAGACTAGAAACATTTGACACATAGACATATACCGTATTTTTCGCCCTATAGGACGCACTTTTTCCCCTCCAAAAATGAAGGGGAAATGTGTGTGCGTCCTATGGGGCGAATGCAGGCCCTTCGCTGAAGCCTGGAGAGCGAGGGGGGTTGGTGCGCACCGACCCCTCTCGCTCTCCAGGCTTCAGGAAGCTATCCGCTAGCCATGGGAGACCCAGCTCTCCCAGGGCTAGCGGAGAGCTTGCCTGCACCCAGAAGCTTGGGGCGCGCTGAGCTCCACACGCCCCAAACTTCAGGATCAGCGCAGCGCTCCGCTAGCCATGGGAGAGCCACAGCTAGCAGAGACCTTGCCGGCAGTCAGAAGCTTGGGGTGCGCTGAGCTCCGCACACCCCAAGCTTTGGGATTAGCGCAGAGCACCGGGGGGGGGGGAATAAACCCCCCCCAAAAAAAAAACTAGGTGCGTCCTACGGGGCGAAAAATACGGTAAGCCTACCAGTTTATCAGTTGGCTACAAAGAGAAAGTTGCAAAATGCATCAGCTACCCCAGCACTACCTTCAGATTTCCAAAGACAACCTGCAACGTACTGCACGAACTGTACCCATGCTTAAACTAAATGCAGCAACACTCAACTGCTGGAATTTAGAAATCTACAGCAAAGCATAGTGCTAGAAGCAGGTCAGATCACTCCATTAATTTCCCATCTCAGAACTGACCTATTCCTCTTGGCCTTTTTGGCATCAAAAGAGACATTTGTAAGTATACAATTATCTATAATAATGTATATGAAAGCTTACAAAGACAGTGATCATTACGAATAATATTACTGGCAGGATCACAAGTGCACAGTCAAATGACTACCAGTAGCGTCTGAACAATCCAGCAATAGCTAAAATCCTGGGTAAGTTCTACATCACTTTGTGGTCTATGTACACACAAATATTTGGCACCCACAGCGATCCCCTGTCAATAAAGGCTTGGTTGTGTCCCCAAGGTCAGAACTTTTTTTAATATAAAACTGTTTTCAGTCACCAGCTATTTGATATACCTTAGAGAATTAGCATAAAGAACAGCAAAAAGTATTAACAGCAAGAGACAGCAGCCCTAAAGTATATCTCAAAAGGTCCAACTAAAATGTGTAGTAAAATCAATTAAAGGGTATCCTTGTGGCACCCTTTCCCAACATTTTCAGAGCTTGCTAAAATCAGAAGAGAAAAGCAACAGCAGGAATGAGAGACAACCTTGCTTGACCCATAACCACATATGAGATAAGCAATTCTTTGTAGGAAAACAGCTGGTAATAATTCTGTAGAGCCTCTCCCTTTTAACATCCAAACCAAGGCACGGGGTCTTTATATGAAATTGCTGTGTGTTATGATCAAGTAACAGAACTTATTGCTGGGTTCTGCTGGTGTAAACAGTAAGTGTCATAGATGTACTTTTCCAGTGCTTTAATAGCTGGATGATAAATTTACCCACAAGTGCTCTATGACTGGAACTAGACAGATTTTAAAGGAACTAAACTGCCAAGTGTTGGCGCAAATTCTAATTCTCTTGGCTTGTATGGTGCCATGTGTAAAAAGCAGAGCCATGGCCTTAGAAATATGTATCTACGACAAAGCCAATGATTTCCCAGCTCTGTGAATGTTGAGCTTCCTGGATGTTTAACAGAGCAGACTTTGTTCACCTTAACTGCCAAGAGCTTGCCAGGGGAGAAGAAAGTATTCAAAAATTAGTAGCTTAAGATATTTACACATACTGTGAATGCAAACTGCAGAGTCTAGAACAGTGCTGGTATTCTCCTCCTCACTTAATTGGTGCACATATTTCTAAATGAATACTTTTCCCCCCTCCCACAAATACATAAACACTGAGATGCTATTTTCTATCGCAAGAGGAGGTTCTTAAAATGCAATGTAAGAAGAATTCCAGGAGAGAGGGAGGTAGGCAAAGACCACATTGGAGCTTGCTCCAGCTGCACTCTCCCCTTCCCACTGTCACAGGGGATCTATCATCAACCGTCCAGAGGAAACAATTCCAGGTGAGAGGGATGCAGGTAAACAGGGCATCAGGGCACACTCCAGCTGGACTATTTCCTTCCCATCAACTCTCCAGTGGGAAGGATCCTGATGGCAGGATGTGTCTTTTGATATTGTTGTGCTTTCCTCCCCTTCCCCCCCCCCCAATATAGCAACTTAGTGGGCCATTTTTTTGTAAGCCACCCTGGAAGGATTTGAAATATAATTGTAATTATTCAGTCCACTCTTTAGCTGTGACCAATGCAAGTGTTTAGTATCAAATACTGTATCCATGGTTGTTTATAGCAGGGAATGGGGAAACTGTGGCCTACTGAATATTGGTGAACTAATGGTTCCTATCAGAAACTTTATGGATATTAGTTAATCATGCATACGTCTTGTTAAGCTAAGTCAAGAAGTCTCTCCAAAAAGGCACCTGTGGATCTGGAAGTTCAACACCTTCTGCCCTTCTGTTAAAGAAATATGGGAACCAGTTCTCTACAAATTACCTTCTTTCACAAAACCCTGTGGTTCTCTCGATGATAGACTTGTTCATATTTCCAGTGGCGTAGCGTGGGTTGTCAACACCCGGGGCAAGGCAAGTAATTTGCGCCCCCTAACCCGTGGATTTGCGCCCCCTAACCCTAACCCCCAGATGTTGCGCCCGGTGCGGCTGCCCCCCCCTGCACCCCCCACGCAACGCCACTGCATATTTCAGCTACATAAATCCTGATATATGACACAACATAGGTGTTCTGGGTTTACTCCAATTTTTCCCTCACAGTGATGTGAAGAATTCCTTAGAGCATGCTGTGACATATTTGCTACAAATTTAAAGAAGTAAATAGGTTATAGTAACACAGTATTGTGCCCAAAGCACTGTTTAGTCATCGTTTTGTTGGTGGAGTTTCAGCTCTGGCAACCTGAGGATGTGGGCAGAGCATCTCACGTGTCTGCTTATCACTTGGGTTGGCTGCCTGGGTCCCAAGGCAATAATGCCTTTCTTGGGAGAGGAAATGGCCCTGTCTGTCCTGAAAATGGCAATTAAAAGGCCACTCCTAAAGAAGGCCTCTCTAGACAACAAGGATTGTAGTAATTATTGGCCAAGAATGAACATTCACTTCTCAAGCAAGTTGCTCTGGACTGGATGACTCCTGGTAGCTGCAGGCATTTTTGGATGAAACTCTTTAGATCCATTCCATGCTGGCTTCAGGCACAGAAACTGCCTTGGTGGAGTAACCTATGCCAGAGGACAAGGAAGAGCTCCACAGATGCTGCAACCGACTGCAGCATGGATCTTGCAGAGCACTGGCTGCGTAGCCACAGTATCTGCAAATATTGATGCCCCAACTGCACAAACACATTACAGAAGTTGTGTAAATGCTAGGCACTGCCTCTGCAATTCCTGCATCGACTCTTAACATTGCTATGGATTATTTAGTGGTCGCTGGTAAGGAAAATGGCAATGGCAGATAACTTAGGGCCATAGTATTGGCTTCCCAGGGACAATTCACATACTAGTATCATCGCACTGAAACCAATGCCAATATAAGTCAGCCTTTCTCAATTGCTTCCTCAGTCTCAGAGTTTTATAGGTAAGTTTCCCTTCTACATATACCTTTGAAATTGTGCACTTTCTTACTTGCAGTCATGACAAATGCCAAGATTTTTAAAATTGTTCTGAATTAAAACTAAACAGTAACGTATTTAGACATCCTAGTACACAACACCATAAACTGCATTTTTTAAAAAAGCCCACAAATTGTATTTCACAATTACTGACATATGGACATAAGCAATATAGTTTTCAATTAGAGCTGCCATTCAGAAATAAAAACCAAAGGCTTACCTTTTGCGCATCTCCTGTAAAATAGGCAATGGCCAAGGTAGGGAGAATCATAAAGAGTGCATTGTAATATAGAAGGCCGTATTTTCCCAGCTCCTGGAAATGAAAAAAAAAAAAAAAGTTATGTACTTATTTTGGCTGAATGATAAATCCGTACACAGAGAAGTTCACAAAACGAGACCTCATCCGTCATCTTCTACAAGCATTATAAATGTAGCATCCTGTCTGAGTCCTTGAGACACAAAGCAGCTTCATGTTTCCCCATGGTGCAAATCAGCAATGATATAAATAATATAGCTGGCAAAACTTGTTTTCTATTTCTTAAAGATAACATCTACTTTAAATCAAAAGTATATGAAATTATTTTTAAAAAACCCCAAATAGCTATTAAAGCATATATACTTTACTGTTTACCTTACCTATCGATGGATATAAAAGAGAGACCATAAGCATAAATACGATTTTTATACAAACCATCTGCCCCCCAAAAATCATTTGCCTAGTACAGCTGCAATACTTAAACTCTGCAAAACATAGTAAGTTGGGAGCCTGCCTTGGGAATGTATATTGTTCTTCACCACGCGTCTCCTCTCTAGAGCAAGTTGCCACCCACCCTTTAAATACAGAGCTTGAAACTACTGGGGTTATTAAGGTCTTAACCACAGATAGCACTGATGCAAACACTCTGCTTCATTGTGATTTAGGGTGAAGGAACAAACATTCCCAAGTCTGGCTCTTGATTTACTAACTGTAGATAAGAGGGAGCCAAGGCTGGCTTCTTGGTCAACTAGCCAAAGTTAAAAGGAAGGCAGTATTATATCTGTACTGATCCACAGACTTTTCCTTTTAACTAGTACATAATGTAGCTAACCTAATAACTTTATCCTAAACATATGTGTTACTGGCAGGCTGTCGTAACATTAATAAACAATTGCATTTTTCATTACTGTACTGGTCTAACTGTTTATATTTTCCATCCTGGCTATCATCTATTGGCACAGTAAGTTTCATGACATAATCATAAAATAAATACTTTTATCTCAGTACAAGTGAACCAGATTACATGCATTAACTTCAAGCCCCTTTGGAAGTCTGATCATTTAATATTGGTGTGAAATAGTTTCATGCCCCAAGTGGTCATGGTGTCATAGAACACAATGTTAGAATGATTCTAGTTTTATGAATATGATACAAATAAAACAAACCCCAACCACCAGCAGAAATTAAATGCTGTATTTGAATGGGCTTTGGTCCAATACAGTATGTTTCTTATGGGCCTAATTCTGGCCTATGTTTACTTGTGCGCGCTATCCTAAACACTTGCAAATTGTTAGAATAATATGTACATGTTTGTGCAGCAGCAGAGCAAAATGAAAAATAATAATATATCGGACAGGACAGCCACATTGTTGAAAAATGAGTATTTCCCCCCAGAAAGCAGTAACTTATTCATCCTTTACTGATCAATAAAGTGGAAAGCTGTTTTAAAATGAAGTAGCAAGCTGAACCTACCTTGGAATCTAGTTTCTGTTTTACATATGCACCGTTTGCAGCTGTCAAGACATCATTAATCAAGATAAACACATAGCCTTCCAGATCAAATGCCAGATCAGAACTAGGGGCAGAGAAGGTAATATTTAAAATCAAAGAGAAAACATAATCATGATAATTACTGAACAACTGCAATCTGCAAGCAGAGCAGGATTGTGTACAAGGATCACATTTGCAGATTAGATCCAAGAAGAAGAGGAAGAGTTTGGATTTGATATCCCGCTTTATCATTACCCTAAGGAGTCTCATAGCGGCTAACATTCTCCTTTCCCTTCCTCCCCCACAACAATCACTCTGTGAGGTGAGTGGGGCTGAGAGACTTCAAAGAAGTGTGACTGGCACAAGGTCACCCAGCAGCTGCAGGTGGAGGAGCGGAGACGCGAACCCGGTTCCCCAGATTACGAGACTACCGCTCTTAACCACACCACACTGGTGGTGCACAAGGGAAGACCCCACTGCATCCAGTATATGCATGATCAGTCCTGCCATTTATGGTGGCACTGATCACCCATCTACAGGTGTAGATGTCAGGATCCCCAAGGATGTGCTCTATGGGGAGCTGGCTTCAGGCACCAGTCCCACTGGCAGACCAACTCTGTGTTACAAAGATGTCTGCAACTTGACTCCGCAGTGTAGGAATCCCTTGTAGATGCCTGCAGTGCCTGGAGACAGACAGGTTGTGACCAGGCGGAATGACTGCTGGGAGGAGTGCAGAGAAGAAAGCCATGGTGCATCTGCAGCAACACAGCCAGACACCTTCATCTTCTCCAGCTGCAACAAAACAGGTCTCTCCCATATTGGTCTCCTGAGTGCAAAACCTTAGGGGCCACTTTAGACACTTCCAGGCATTTCTAGCTCTGCTTCAGAACTGCCTGCCAGGGAAGCCTTCATTTTCGACAAAAACTTCAAATTATTCTAGTCCATTAATTTATACTTCAGACAATCGTATATTGCCTTGGCTCTTTTCTTCCAGGGCTTCAAACTGAATTTCTATTCACCTTTCCAACAGCTAACCAGAATATTTTAAGAAGCTAGTTGAGGAACAAGCTCATAAAAAAACCTGAACAATATTCAAGCTCCTTTTAATAATGGTATACCGTACCTTGCAGCTACAAATGCACCAATTATCATTGCAAATACTGTCATCTGAATTCTCCAAGAAAATTTCTTCCTAAGAAGATAAAAATGGAAGAGCTTTCTCATTATTGCAGCTGGCGTTCTTGCAGCGTTCTTAAAACTGTGGTCCACAATAACCTTTCAAGAGATCATGAAGGAAACATTGAAGGAAAACGCTAAAAAGCCAGGGTTTTCTGTTTAGGTCAAACCCAGTCGACGTCTGTGTTTGTGTATGCAGCTGGGCGGAGGGAGGCCCACATGTACCTAAGGGTTTCATTTATCTCTCTGCCTCCTACTCCAGTTTACAGCTGTCCTTAAGTATTCTCCTATGCAATTACTGTCACATAAGAAATTAGTGACCTGCAAACAATAAAAAACAGTGGTCTACGATGCAACGAAATTTAAGAATTCCTAGGGTTTCAAAGAATGAAAGAAAACACTAACACAACAGCAAAAATCATGGTTGGCTGTCAGAGGTTGTAGAACTAAAGCAAGAACTTGCTTTAGTTGCCAATGGAGTGCCAAGGAAAGAACAGGCTCCATTGGGCCCAGCCCCATGAGGCTCCAGAGTGAAACTGCTGCTGCTGCTGCCACCAAGGGAGCTGAAGCGGTTTCACCCTGGCACCTTGTGGGGCCAAGCCAGTAGAATTTGTTCCTCCCTCCACTTTTCAACATTGCAATGTATCACTAAACCACAATGTTGGCTGGCGACACACTGCGATGTTGGAAAGCTGATTATTGCCCAGCCCTCTCCTGCACCCATCCTCCCATTTTCCAAAGGAGAAGAGTGTTTTCTTGTAATGTTGAATTTTGGCACAAAGCTCAGCATGCTCTTAGAAATTTCCTTCTCCAACTTCCCTTGTATGCAAAATGGACTTGAGAAAGGAGTCACTGGTATACATTAATAAGTCTGGCCTAAGCTTGTAGACCCATGACACTTGACAGTATTCTTTTAATTAATTTTTCATATGAAAATTTAGCAAAGAAAAGCAAGGAAGAAATATAAGAATACCAAGAGTAACAAAACAAAAAACTCACTATCAGTTCATGTTACAGATACAGTAACCATCAGTACCTGTTTCTTAAATTAAATACATAAATTATTATAACCCCCCCCCCGATGACCAAATAGTCATCTATACAATATTTATGTCTATATGAAATATATTCAAATGTAGCCAGGGCAGTGAGGTCTTCAAAACAATGGAAAACAGACATTGGTCCTTCAGGGCTCCAAATATGTCTCTTAGCAACCATAAGGGCTCACAGAATCCACTTTTGTTGTCCTGCTGTTAATCCTCATACTGCAGGAGTATAACTGAAAAATACAGAAGCATCTGGCAGTATGAAGGATTTCACCAATGCAAAACTGATGCAGATAACTTCAAACCAAAAAGAAGACATTGCTGGACAAAGCCCACATCATATGTGGGATTCTCAGCATTGTATCTCCAGTACTGGAGATTGATCGGTGCCTTCCTATACAAATGTGGAGTCCCATGTGCTTGAAATATTTCCTTTGTTCAACCCTAAGAACTACAAAGGATGCTTGACCTTGTGCAGGCTGCATGCCGGCATAACCGTATCCACCCATATGACACAAAACACATGAAGCAACACAGTACTGTACCATCTCACAACTCACTTGAGTAGAATTCCTTCTGCAAACATTGTAAACAGAATGGAAAACCGTCTCAGGACTGTAAACATTGGCAGGCTGTAAGAGAAATAATGTTTATGGACAGAGCTAGCCATATAGATACTCCTTATGTTTATACAGAGACATTTTAAATTTACTGCGGATAAATTTCAACATCAAAGCACATGGTGTGGTGAATGAGAACAGATGTCCCTGGGGGAAAGTCACAGGTGATTTTTTTTTTTTAAAAAAAGACTGTCTCTAACGTTTGTCAGAAGCAGGGAAAACGGGCTAGAAAATTCAATTCTTCAAAATTTAACAGTTTTGTTTTACACACAAGTGCAGCCCAACTGTATTAGCTATTTTGAAGCTTGGAAACTATGCGCAGAAAAGCTATTTATAAGTACACACTCTCTCTTCCAGTTCATGCCCGTGAAATGAGTTGGGATCTCAAGTTACAAGACCCTACATTAAGGTTATATTTAACCACCAGTCCAGGCTGGTTACTAAAGCAAGTACCTGCCCACATCTGCACTAGGATGCAGAGAGCAATCATTTGTTGAAAGGCTATTATATAATAATGTCTTATTCAGCAGCTTCATAAGATCTACAAACAAATTATGTGACAAGGAAATGCAAATTCCATTACCCTAACGTTACTACCCAACAGTAAATTTTATATACACAAATTGTTTTCACCTCTATATACTTTGGTATACAGTCTTAACTGTATACATCTTGCCTAGCCAGGAAAACAGGTGGCAAACAAGTGGTGGAGAGCAGAAAGGAGATGCCTGACGTTGCATGCTGTGTTTAAAATCTGCATGGCAGCATCAGGAAAGGTCACCTGCAGCTTTCCAGTCTGTTGTGTGCAAATGACACAGTGCTCTCTCTCTCTCTCCGTTCCAATTGAATCTAGGGAAGTTCATGGAGGTTCTGAACGATTGTCGGTAAGCTCAAATAAGGGTGAGCAAATGGAAGCTTAATCCAGACACGACAAAAGCAGTCAGGGTTAGCAGAACCACTGATCTGGAAATGGGGATACAATCTATTCTGAATGAGACAACACTGCCCTTGAAGAAGGGTTCACAGACTTGGAAGTACTCCTGAACAAAGCCTTTCTCCAGGATGTAGCTGTGGCCAGGAGTACCTTTGCTCCAGCTGGATCTAGCATGCACTAAAGTTTCTGTAGCACACTCTACTTGGATAGTGGCCTGGTTCACATGTCTTGCTCAGCCAAACTATGACTTAGTGAGACATGAAAACCAGGCCTTTGTCTGGAAGGTTCAGAGGGACTTCAAAGCAGCTGCAAGGCTTTGGGTTGAAGCCAATCACCAGAAGCATAAAACTCCTTTGTTATAGACTGCTAGTCTATTTCTGGACTAGTTTTCACTTTTAAATCCCTAAAGGGTTTGGAACCAGAGTATCTGAGGAACTGCTTCTTTTTTAATTTGATCAGTATTATCTGAGGTTTCACTGTATTTTACGTTTATTGGTCAGAAATACTTCATTTTTAAAAATTATTTATAGAATATGAGCCAGCTTGAAGACAAGAGACAGGCTGAAAATATTTTAATAAACAAGAGTCCTTGTTGGCTGCCAATAAGTTTCCAGGCCCAATTCAAAATGCTGGTTTTGACCAATAAAGCCCTAAATGGTTCAGGACTGCAATACCTCATGAACTCCCTCTTTCCATATGAACCGACCCAGACCCTGCAATCATCATTTGAGGCCTTTCTTCATGTGCCTCCTCCATGGCAGGTTGTGTTTGGCAACGTGAGAACAGGCCCTTTCTGCAGTGGCTCCTCACTTGTGGGAAGTTCTCCCAGGGAGGTTCATTATACACCTTTAGGCGCCACGTAAAAACATTCCTCTTCAACCAGGCTTTTGGCTGATTAACTTCCTATACATTTTTTAATATGTTTGTGGAGGGAGAGGGAGTTATTGGTGTGTTTTTTTTAAAAAATAATAATGTATTTTGGGTTTTAATCTTGTATTTTTATGTTGTAAATAGCCTTGAGATCCATGGATGAAGGGTGGTATTATTATTATTAATAATAATAATAATAATAATAATAATAATAATATTGCTAGGGAGGGTGGTAGGCCTTGGCATTTGATATTCCACAGCTCTTGACAGATTTATGCAGTAACAAGAAACTTATCTCAATGTTTTCAATGTTGCTTTTTAAAATACTGAATCAACAGGGCTCTATTGAAAAGCATCTTAAGGCTATAATTCTATACCCACTCACCTGGGAATTAGCCTCATTAAAATCAACAGAACTCACCTGAGTAACTAAGGATGTGCTGGAAGAGAGCAGAAAACTAGCTGAAGCTCCACCCCAACCCTTTTGGGTAATCTGGGGTTTTTTTATGATTTACAGAGAATCAGAAAGAGCTGATTAAATGACTTGGTGATTACTTATTATGTCCTTGTAAATTATTTATTACCAAATATGCATAGCTGAATTATGTTATATATTAATGCCAATTGTTTTGTTATATATAACTGCAACAAGACACCGGATATGAGAATTATGGTATACTGAAAGTTATAAATAAATTATAAACAAATGTTCTACACAATTTTCATTCACTAAATTGGAAGTAATCAAAAAGCCCTTCAAATTTAAGTACAGACCAACCAGAATTCAGATTACATTTTAATAAAAGCTCAATAATTTTTTTTAAATAAAAGCTTAATAAAATTGTATCTAATTATCCATACTTCAATTTCTTTGTGCTGAACAGTCCTGTGATTTGGTTCCCGAAATACAGGAGAGGTAGTGGAAAAGTCTAGAAAGTTATAAGAGGGATAAAATAACATTCAATAAACAGGTCAAGTCAGTTGGCTGTGTAACCTTTCAAAACATTTGCACAGTTTTGTTGTCGTTGCTGTTTTTTGTTTTGTTTTTTGCAACTGGAACAGTTTTCACCAGCAGGCACACAACATAGCAAGCCTTAGGAAATGCACAATCATGCTTCAACTGTAGCATAAAAGCTTTTGCATATTAGGCCAGTATGGTTTCACATTCTGACTTACAACACCAGCAACACACATCCTTCCTTTTTCTCAAGACCGTGTAGAATTCTGGAAACACAAACATAACATCTTCTGTCACATCAGACATTCAGTCTTCCAAGTTACACCAAGAGAGTGGGCATGGGAAGAGGAACAAGCGTGTGCAGATGTATAAACACAGCTAATGCTATGTTAAATAGGTCATTGATCCGTACATGTACAGCAGCGGCACACCAGGAATTCATGGTAAACTAGACTGGTATAAACTGACCTTCTTTTAAGCATGATGCTCCACATGGCGATGTTTCTTTTACACGCCCGATCATGCTTAAATACAACCTCAGAAAGCGTAATTGGGGGGACCTTCAGAAATAATATAAACATGGACATATATTCCGCAGGCAATTACTCTAAGAGGCAAGTCCCTTTGATTTAAATGACTCCCTTCCAAATAAGCTGATACAGGTCTGGTGGGTGTAACTTTGGCCCTTGCTCGCCCAGTGTTAGGGGATATTTTTTTCAGCTTGTGCAGCTCAAGGACCTGGACAGGATCCTTGGAATGTGTGCCAGATCCTTGCTCTTCCTGGTTCATTGAAAAGGCCAGCGAGAGACTGGCTTAGAAGATGAAGGGAGTGGTCAATGCCTGTTTTATAGTGGCTTCATTCCTTCTGGACTGGAGGAGGAGGAACAAGCTGAAACTTAATCCAGACAAGGCAGAGGTGCTCTTGGGGTCAGTCGGAAGGCAGAACAAGGAGTAGGGATTCAGCCTGTGCTGGATGGGGTAACACTCCCCCTGAAGACACAGGTTCATAGTCTGGGTGTGCTTCTGGACCCAGCCTTGAGCACGGATGCCCACGTCACTGTGACTGCACATTTTGCACCTGCACAATTAAAGCTATCACGTTAGTGGCAGCCGTTCCTTGAGATGTCTGATTTGGCTACAGTGATGCACAATGTGCCTTTGAAAAGCGCTGAAACTTCAACTGGCTCCAGGAGCTGCAGTCAGATTCTTGACCGGGGCAGGTTATATGGAGCATACGGCTCCCTTGCCACAACAGCTCCAACTACCTACCCGTTTCTTTCTAGGTGGTTATGACCTATGAATGGTGGTTATGACCTATGAAGCCCTACACGGCTTATGTCCAGGCTATTTGAAAGACAGGATTCCCTCATACAAACCTGCCTGGGTTCTGAGGGAGAGATGCTTCTCTCAGTTCTTCGACTCTCACAGGTAGCAGGGGAGAGCCTTCTCGGTCGCTGCTCCCAAATTTTGGAACTCCCTCCCTAGAGAAGCTACATTGGCTCCTTCCTTGTTGTCTTCCCCTCTGCAAATGTAGGGCTTTTGGGAACTGACTGCTTTTAATGAAAGGGATAGTGCTGTGCTTTGATTGTAATGATTTGTGCATTTTTAATAGATCTTAATTCTATTAATATTTAATTGTTTTTTAAAATTATCTCCTCCCCCCAACCTATATTTTTTGCTGTTTGTGTTTTATCTGTAAACTGCCTTGAGTATTGTCAGACAAAAAGGTGGGAAATAAATAAATAGCTTGCATAGGATTGTACCATGTGGCATTCTTAACTGGGAATAAAGCCCTTCAACTCTAGCAGAGCATACCTATGAGGGCCAAATCAAACATTATATTAAATGCATGATGGGAAGGTAGTCTTTGTGATGCACAGGGAATGAGGGTGGCTCCAACAGGGGGCCTCTCTCCCACAGCAAACAACAAGCAGCTCCAGGGTCTGTGTGGTTTTTTGAGGACTGCAGCACTACTAGAAAAGGTTCAGCCCTCTCCCTGTACACGGCTGCACTGACTCAATTCTCATCAACAAATTTAGCCCTGTTACCTTAACATCACATGAATCAGAAACCATTTCAGCATTTGTGCCAAATCATTTTGTTTGCTTGTTTATCTGACCTCTACAGATTAGCATCTATAATTACATTTATCAGATTCTTTCACTCAAAGTAGGATAGCAACTCTGGAAAGTCATACTACAACAAGTCAGTTAGACACAGTGGAATCTGCCTTCTTTGCTGCAGACTCACAGCTGCCCATAATAAATGAATCCTGTACAAAAGGAAAATAAAAATGCATTGGAATGACCTAACAGCACTTTTAAAATAGTTTTCTAATTTGTCATGAGCAGCAAGCAGTACTTGTATTGATGCATTTTGATGCCTTCCTTGAAAGTTGTTCTATCTTGCATTCTTTCTACAGAATATACATACACCAGAACAATTTAGACCACTCTTCCCCATTATGGGCATGTACGGCAAAAACTACGCTTCTGCCAATGGCTTTGTAAATGAGAGAAATATCATACCTTTCGAGGTATATTTCTGTCGAAGTCTGGAAACTTCACCACCCTGAGTGCCTTTCCCACCCAGAGGACAACCACCGTAGCCAACATCTGTTAAAGGAACAAGAGAGATCACTATTTTGCCTCTCCCTCTCCCGGCCCAATTAGAAATTTTCTTATTCAAAATTTCCAACTAACCTGGCCTAGTCCCACACACAGCGAAGAAGGAAATCTGTAACAAACAGCAGACAAATTAAACTAAACAGTGGCAACCTTCAGCAAATCATACATAATGGAAAAAGGCTAGCCTTTGGCAGGAAAATTGTTTGTGGCTCACTCTCCTGCCTCACATATAACGAATATATGGAACGGTAATAACCAAGAACTCAATGTATTTAAAAAATCATTTGCCTCCAGCAACCAACACTCTTGCATGCATAGTCCTAACAGGCTGAACTGTATTTGCATAGCAGTTAGATGGCAGCATCAGTTGCTTCTTTTAACGTGTCTGTTCTGAAAGTAAACACACGTATACACAAAGTGTACACAGTAGGAGGGACATTTTTTAAAAAATAAATGGAGAAGGGAATGTTTAACTGTTCCAATAAACCCTTTAAAACTGGGTGCCACGAAGAAGCAAAGCTGAACCCCAACATTCGCGTTATTGAAAATTATGGGGCTACACAGTGCAAAGCTCGCCGAGTTCAATGGAGCCAACAGGCTGAACAGGTACAGAATCGCAGCCTTGTGCTCTCTAAGCGAAATACTCCTTCCGTTTTGGGGATGGAGGTTTGAGGGCGCCTGGCAACTTCTGACCAAGCCATCTTATCTACACGCGGCCTTCATAGATGTATCTTGGGGGGGGGAGGGGCGGAGGCGTGCGCTATGCCCACTGCAAATGCCCGTGCCTGGAAGTTGGGAAGAGCGAGAGGAAGGCACCGCCACCACCCCGCGCTACTGAACATGGAGGCTTGTGGAGCGTCCCTCCTCCGAAAGCAACTTGGGAGCGGGCTCTGCCGAAGCAGCAGCAGCAGCAGCAGCCACAAAGCCGAGTCCTCGCGGCCGCCTGCAGCTCAGCGCCCACGCCGGCCTGCTCCACCTCCTTTCTCCGCGCGAGTTAATCTGTAACCCGGCCGGCGCTGCCCCTCCACTTGGCGCCGGCGAACTTTGCCCGGAGCTCTCCCGCCCACCTCCCTTACCCGTAGCTGGTGAGGACGCTCTTGTTGACCACGACGATGAGGAAGGAGCTGAAGCCGTAGAAGGCAGCCGCCAGCAGCTTGAGGCAGACGGTGAGGCTGGGCGCCGCCGCCATGCCCGGCTCCTCATCTCCGCGAGCTGCTGCTGCTGCTGCTGCTGCTGCGGTGGGGGCTTCTCCCTTCACGCCAGAAGCCTGACGTCTGCGCGCGGCCGCCGACATGGTTGCAAGCTGAACGTCAGACGGGGCGGAGCGGGACGCGGGCGGCATCGAAGCCAGGAGAGGCTGGGCCCAAGGGGGGCTGCCCGACGGCGTGCAGGGAGGGCGCAGCAGCAGGAGGAGGAGCGCGCAAAGCCGTGAGGCGCCAGGGGCGCAGCGGGGCTCTGTTCCTCACGCGGCAACCTGCGAGCCCGGCATGTTGTTCTTCTGAGCGGCAAGGGGGTCGTTCTCTCCCAGCCCCGAAAGAGTAGGCTGCGTCCTCCTGCGCGCCTAAGTCGCTCCCCTGCCCGGGAAAGGGCGGCGTCGCTTCAGCCAAGCCACCGCGTCGGAACCTGTTCTAAGACAGAGCAAGCGAGGCACGCGACAGAATTTTCCCCGAGCGCGTACAGGATGCCCTTATTTTTTGCTACTCGCCACAGTGCGGGACTAACGCCACCACGTGAGAAGCCCAGGTGGGGGGCGGCAGGGTAGCAGGGAAACTAGAGTCGCTTGCCTCTCATCACGTGTTGAGGAGGGATCACGTGCAGCGCCGCCAACACGCTTGCTGGCGACGTCCGTCGGGGGCGTGGGAAGAGGCCCTTTGCGCAGACATATAGGTTCATAGAGCTCCTTCCTGCGCCTTACCTACCTAGCTGCGCCGCGTGGGGGTGGGCAGGCCCCCCAAACAAATTAATGAATAAATAAAAATACCAAAGTAACAGACCAATTGTGGCGCAGATAACCCGGTCCTGGGAGCACCCAAACATGACGTCTGCCCCCCAAATCCTGGCTATGCCCATACCGCCCCCCCAATATGATTGCGTTATAAACGATGCAACTATAAGGTACATGGAAGACTAGCTTAGCAGTTAATATAAAAGTTTTTTCATTTTACATATAAGGAGACACAGGCGTTTCCTTAAGTACATAGGTGGTTCATATTATGTGGTTAGCATTAAATGCTGGATTGAATAGGTATAGGTATTACTTTACCAATTTCCATGACTGCATAGTGGTAATTATTCCCATATGCACTCACTAGAATTACTTTATCTTTTTGGAGCTCAGGGACTGCTCTAGATGGGTGGGGGTTGCAACATGTCATTGATGCAATGATAATACATTAATGTTGGATTTGTACAGAACCATCCACACGTTCCACTTTGCGAGTTGTTCTGCTATACTTCCCCCAAAGTAACATGTTAATTGCTATCTGGAAAGGCACTCTTATGCTGAATAGTGCAACAAAAAGAACTTCAACAGTAGAACAGACTCCCTTGGGCCCAGCTCAGTTGCTTAGACTGTGGTGCTGATAAGGCCAAGGTTTTGGGTCCAATCCCCATACAGACCACTTGCATATTCCAGCATTGCAGGGGGTTGGACTAGATGAACTCTTCACGGTCCTTTCCAACTCCACAACTCTGTGAAAAACAGGACAAACACACACACACAAACCAGAACATTTGGGTTATAAAAAAAATTACATTATTCCTGCAGGACGCCACAGGACAGGCACCGATTTCTGCATTCCTCCCTGAGGCCAACTCATCCAACCGCGGGCCAGAGGCAAAAATGGGGCAGGTAGAGCAGTGGGTGCAACAATGCAGGCTTATTCGATCCACTTAGAAGCTTGCAGTCTCTCTATGTACACATACAAACACACACCTCTATCCTGGCAAGTCCAGAACATCACAATTCCAAGAACACATTCCAACCATGAAAAAACATCACTGGTGTGTCATTGGGAGGTGCATGACCTGGGCATAGTCCCAACAGTGAGATAATAAAGGGCTGGAGGTCTGCATTTGGCCTTTGGGCTGAGGTTTCCCACCCCTCATTTAGAGCTTTAAAGGCCAGGACCTTGAACTCAGTTTGGATGCCACCTAGTAGCCAGCAACACTCTTTCACTACTGGCATAATATGGAGCATGCACCTAGGAATTCACCAGGCAGCTTTGGTTAACCCATTTACTAGCCTTCACTTTCCCCTCGGAGTGGAAATTAGTACTGGAATGCCAATGCAACATCACATTTTGTGAGACTCTGGCGAAACATCAGATGGCACACGGCATTTGCTGCTTCCGTGCATCTGATATTCTACTGCCAAGCTACTATATCATTCATAATATTAATAATAAAAACCTACGTATTGACAAAGATGCCTCCCTCACTGGTTGCAATCCCTTTGGACTACATAGTGGCAACAGATTTGGGGGAAGTGGTTATTGTACAGATTTATTATGCACTTCACACAATAGTCATTTCAGAGGTTGAAGCTACTTTTCATTACCCACAGGTAACAGGTTCTGCATGCTCGGATCCCTATGGGATTCGGAGACATCGAATTCTGCTGTTGGTATGCTTATAACTGGAGCGTGTGCAGACCCAGCGCTTTGCTCTTCTGAACATGCGGTCAATTCTGATTTCTGGGGCTCAAGGCTACTATTTACTTCTTCCTGAAAGCTCCTTAGTGATAGTGATGATGTTGGCCCAATTAACCTTTCACTGTCTTCTTGGATTGGGGACTGGGCTGAGACTTCCATGTTGCTTGCCCCGTTTTCATCCAGAAAAGGTTTCTGGTGTGAATTATCCTGGTGCTTCACTTCAGACTTGCTGCTTTCCACTGATACGATTTTAGCACAACTATGAGATGAGCATGAACTGCGAGCTGAAGGGACGGAGTTGTGGTGGTTAGCGAGTTTACTTCCAGATCTTGGAACTGGAATTGGCTTTGAGATGGGGATGTAGTCCACAAAAAGCACTCTATCCTTCTTACGGGGTTCTTCGGGGGAAGCTAACTCCTTCTCAAAAAAGTCTGGAAGTTGGGATTTTATTCCTGAAATCAGGCTTCTAGATGAAATAGTACGGTATATGGCCAGCGTTGGATTCTCTCCACATACCATAAGGCCTTCTTTCTGACACTGAGGTATGTTTGTTGAAATACTCCTTTCAGGGACCGTATGTCTGCTGAAAGTTTTTGTGACACTGCCACTCATCTTCTGAACAATCTCTTTCTGAGAACTTGTGAAGATATCATCACATGGTGTTTTCTTCACAGATAAAATCTGAACAGCGATGCGTTTTGATTTCCCAGACAGGGCTGGCTTTTTCTTCCTCTTTGTAGTTTCATTCAGGGGAGAATTTTGTTTACTTCTGGTGATTGCAGTGGATTCATTATAGTTATTTCGTAGGACCGGGTTTAGCTGCATGCATATTTCACCACTCCTATTCACACCATAAAATGCTCCATCCCCGTACATAGAAAGACATGTATTCAATGCATGCTTCTTTACATACCCTTCATTGTGGCAATAGACGGGAAATGATTCACTTGACTTCTAGAGAAAGGAGGAGAGAAATGTTAAAACCTTTCACACCAACAAAACTGATATATTCATACATATGTAAGGGAAAAATCATACTGCCACCTAAACTTTTAACTTCTGTTTCCTAGAATTATAAAAACACAGAAAACTGCCTTATACTAAATTTGAATATTGGTCCATTTAGCCCAGTATGGTTTACACTGACCAGCAACAAATCTCCAGGATTTTAGGCAAAACTCTCTTGGAGCACTCCATTGGAGATGCTAGGGATTAGACCTGGGCCTTCTGTACACATATGCTCTGCCTAGCTCAGTGGTAGAGCTCATACTTGGCTTGCCTGGGGTTCAGTTCAGTCCCTGAAAGTCCTGGCTGCTGCCCCAGACATTACAGCAGAAGAAGAGAAAGACCTTTATTAAAGCGGAGTACAGTACATGTGCAACAGCAGAAAGGGGTTAACTCAATCCCAAAGCTCCTACAAACAGGATGGAGGAGTTAACCGAGTTAGGAGCCAAGCTAGAATCCCAAAGTCCAAGACCAGGGCATGAAGTTCACAACCATATGAGAGCAGCGAAGGTGTCCCAACAAGTTCTCCTGCCCACTTGGCAAGCTTTATTAGCTTGGTGAGAATGTCTAGCTTGTAGGCATGCACACTGCTAGGGCAAGTGCATCTGTTCTCATCAGCAGAGGCATTGTCTGACCCTGGGGGTGCTTATTAGACCTGTGCCTACTAAATCCAGTTCAGCCACTGTGGGAATATGGTCATTTGTCCATAAGAGCATGGGCAAAAGTTTATTATTGCAAGGATGATTTCATAGCAGAAAGCATTGCTTGGAAGCATGAGCAGCGCATGGACAGCTCATGCCATCCAATGATTGCTCCACGTAGTATAACATGATCAACTGCGTGGTCTGGTGTGAGAACATGAATGTATTGTATTGTCTTTTATCTGCTGACTGAGGCAAAGTTTTTCTCCTTGAATTTGTATCTTTCTTCGGCACACAATAAAATGTTGGGCTACAGCAGCTTCTAGAGAGAGCTGCGGCCAGATTTCTGCAACACATCTTGGTGTGAGACTGATTATTTACGGATGGCAAGCGGGTTCTCGTCAAGCCACTTCAAGTCATAGCTCTGAGGTCTCTCCAGCCACCAACAGCACAAGGGTAGGAAGCAGCTAGAACTCCTGTTCCAGCATTGTTGTCTGCCACGGAAGAGCTTTCTTCAGAAAGGCTTTGCTCTACTGTCTCAAACCCCCCTCCCCATTCCTCCAGTCTGCCATCCCAGAACTGAACCCAAAGGCACTAAGTGACTCATGACATGAACATATCCAGGTAGGGATAGGAAGGACCTCTGTCTGAAACTCTGGAGAGCTGCTGCCAGTCAGTGTAGACAATAATGGATTAGATGGACCAGTGATCTAACATACTGAGTCATACTAAAGCAGTTTCCTTTGTGCATGACCCATTCTTCAAAGAGCTCAGACTAGCATTTCAGCTTCACAACGACCCCATGAGATGGGCAAGGCTGTAAGATAATGACTTGCCAAAAAATACACACAGCTTTATAGCTAAGTAGCAATTTGACTGAAACGAGATTTCCCATATACAAGCTCAGCATTCTCAGGCACTGTATGACGCTGGCCCCATTTCTGTATTTGTAGTATTAGTAAAATCCAATCTATATGCTTGGAAAACACATGAAGTCATTTGTGGGGGGGGGGGATAGTACTTTGTAAATGAAGTCTTCTGATTGCAATGAGGGTTTAATTCAGCAGTATCCCCGTATTTTGTGAGACATTTCACTCAGGTCCGATAAAAACATTATATCTGTGGGCTTAGATGTCAGTTAAGCCAGTTGCTAAAGGTCATGTGAATATGGTCAAGATAACATATAACAAGGCAAGAATGTAAAAAAAATTGTATATTACCATCAGCATTAGTTGAACAGAATGCTGATTAGCTGCTATCCAATGGGAAATGGGACTTTCTGTGTGGTGTTAGTCCTACTCAGAATAGGCCTAATGAGGTTAGAAAGATGACTTAGTTCATTAATTTCAATTGTCCATGCTTAGCAGTAGTTGGTTGAATACACTTCCCCATTAAAAAAAAAGAGTTTTAAAATATACAACAAAAAATGTCTTCTTTTGGTCCTTCAAATAGGAATAACAGGGATAGTTGCACTGTGAAGTCTATTGGTTTATGATGTATTTTAGCAGCCTCTTGCCTAAGACAGCTACTGATTTAACTGATATATTAAGCCACGGGGATTTCCATTTTTGTCAACCAGTTCTTCATAAAGAATTCTCTTACATTCTGTAATTAGCAATGAGAATTCTTTCAAACCATGTAACCTGTTTTTCCAGTGGATATCTTAACATTGGGATCAGAATGGGAAATTCTTAAGGTAACTACTTTCTTAACCTATAGATTTTTTAAAAAAACCCATTAAACAGGTGGTAGTGGTAGCGGTGGGGAGATGGTATTACCGGTAAACTGTCACATTTTGGCCTTGAACTGCCAGCTCTGATCACTTTGGCATTTGGTTTTTCTATTTCATCCTCAATGCACAGAGGTACAGAAACCTTTTTCAGTACTGCATCCTCAAAATGGGTAAAAGTCTTAATATTTTTTTCCTCATTGGTGAAATCATATTTCCAAAGAGCATCTCTGCATTAAAAAAAAAAAGTGATAGTAATAAGTGGTCACCAAACAATTAAATAAGCAATATTACTGGACATTGCTAGTTCCAACCCTGATATTACATTCTTCAAAAGTAATGTGTTATCAGCCCAGTCCTGTAGAACACTCTGCCAGTTGAGATTCAGTGAGTGCCTTCTGTGCCCAATTTAAAAAATCTGCTAAAAACTTTTCTATTCTGTCAGGCCTATGCAGGCAATTAAGAATACATTCCCACAATGGTTTACTGATGTTTGTTTTTCATTCCTTTTATCTTTTAACTTGTTTTTTAAAAAAACTTTTTATGATTTTATTGTTTGGTTTGGTTTTTATATTGTTGTAAACCACTGTGATATATTTTTTATGATACAGTGATATATAAATGTCTGTATGTATGAATGTATGTGTTCAGATAATGCCTTTTGCAAGAGCACCAGATCAATTATTCACCTGGTATGCTTCAAAGCCAGTAGTAATACTACTATTAACAACAACATGCTTTTTCAATGTGTCAAGCACCTTGCACATGTTAATCTCAGTCATTCTTACTACAAATCTAGGTCACTGTCATTGTCCTCCTATTGCATAGCAGTTCAGCTGCCATGGCTGAGCTGTAATTTAACTTGGGAATCTCCTACATCTACAGCTCTCCCACATTTCATTAAATATATTCTCATTTTTCCATAGGTTCTGGTGCATCCAAGAAACAATGAACATAAAGCAGTTGTCTTGTCTTCTTGTTCGCATCAGAAAAATTGTCGTGAACGCAACTCAGGGTCTGAGGGAGAAACCACACAGACCAAAGCAATAGTACCGGTTTTCAGAAATACTTTATTAATTCCATCTATTCAAGTGCTCTCGATTTTATAGCACATTTGCACATACTCTGTAGGGATATAGCTGCCAAAGACAGCTGCTCTGTCTAATCAAATGGCCAGTTCAACTTTACTGGGTGAGTCTGGAGAAAAAGAAAGCTGCTCCCTACCTACTTGCTATCCACGCTATGAATAATTGTAAAATATTTTGTCATATTCCCAATTTTACTTGCCTTTTTATTTTAGCTACAAAACCCCAAACCTGACCCTGCAGTCCAACAGACATCAAAAGTCACATAAAATAATATAGTAAAGGTATTCTTGATCCTGATGTCAAACAGATCTCAAAAAATGTGTCCTGTAAGCCTCATAAAAGGGAGGGGCAAGTATATTGGAGTTTCATATGCCCCATGGATTCCACATTCTTGGGCAAACAGGAGCATTTTTCATACTCAAGCTGTGGCACTTTGATAGGCTCTGAACAATTCCATATATGTTAGAAGGAAATAAAAGTGAGATTGCGAAAGTCCTCTTTTGTAAGTATATCTGTTATACTTTGTAATAAGTTTTATTTATTTTCTGACAGAGTGTTACTTTCTTGGAATCAAAAGGGAGGAAACAGACTTCTTAGCTTAGCTTTCAACATATAATTGAAGGAAATTTATTCTGTAGGGAGACTGAGATTTCCATGGACCGTGGACTATAAAACAAAGACATGTATAGACCCACAAATATTATTAGAGTCAGAGAAGGCATAAAAAGAACAAAGTATTTATAGAAAAGTGTTCTATATTTGTTACATATTAGAACCATAAGGTACAGGATAAAATACAATCATATGATGTATTGGTTGTTGTGTTAAATGAATAGTTGGGAAATATTGTCTAAATATACTTTGAAATAATGATACTGCATTAAAATAGTATTTATTGATTTTTATTCAATTGTTTTTATGGGAATTTGTTGACTTTGCATTTTATGTGTCCCACTGGTAATAAACAAAACCACTAGCTCTACACACACACACACACACACACACACACACACACACTTACATATTCCTTATTTCTTATGGCAGGGCATCAGGAGAGGGATAGGGAGGAGAGCAATATAAAACTGCTACAAATGAAGGTCCTCTCCCCGCTACTTTATATAACCTATTCTATTTCTGAAATTTTGAGGATAATGCCCACGCTAATTTTAGCCAAAATTGCACCACCCAAGCACAAATGGGGGAGGTATGGGCAGAATCTGGAGAATCCCAAGGAAGGCACAAGTAAAAAAATATATCAGTATCATTAAATCACTGCTCACCCACCCACCTGCACTGGCCTCCTGTCTCCCTGCCTCTGTCTCCCTCCTCTTTGCCTTCCAATGCTGTTGCAATGGTCCAGTGGTCCACAGTGCCATCTGTCTGTGGCCAAGCACACTACAGCATTATGACACCCTTGCATTTTTATTATATAATAAATTATATGAGCTTTCATTTATAAAAAGTAAGCCTCTAGCCCTACTAGAAGGAACATTATAAAGCAAAATATGCAAGCATCTTTCTAAGCAATTTCTGTGAGCTAGTCTGGTTGCTCCTGCCTTTCAGTGTTTTTAGCCAATGAGTGAAGTCAGAACTATGATTGATGAGAGATATTTGGACGCAAGTCCATAAGAATCCTTGTGTTTTTTTCCTATTGGGACAGAACACTGGATGTTGGAAGCAGCTTTATTCTTTTACTGGGCAATTATTATTATTTTTTATTGAATTTATATACTGTCCTATAGCCGGAGGTCTCAGGGCAGTTCACTGAATAAAATCAAAATATAAAACCCCATAATCAAAATAAAAGTAGCAACCCCTCAAAAACGCCCCATTTTAAAAGGGCATAGGAAAATACTGACTCCTTACTATATTATCTACAAAATTTTTAAAAATAAAAAATAAAGTATGCCACTCTGCATTCTAGTCTCCTTCTCTCCAGTGGCTACAGGCCTAAGACAACTCTTCTTAGGAATCAATCCCCTGTGTAGTTGAACACAAGTAGGACTTGTGCATTGGTAAAACATGCAGTAGACAGGCTAGATAGAGATTGGCTGAAGCATTAGCCACAGCCGGCACGGCCAATCGTCAGGCAAGATGGGAGGTGTCGTGCAATAACATCTGTAGGGCTATAGCTTAGCCACCACTGAGTTAAATGCTATGCTAATGCATTATAACAAGAAATCTATGTGCACTATCATTCCTTGATTATTAATAGTTACCTTTTGTTCAGGTTATCTTGTAACGAATGGACATTTGTACAGGATTTGACTTTACCCTTTCTCTTCAGTTCCTGATCAACTCCATGTTTGGCTTCATCATAAACACCTGAAATGACAATGAAATTTATTACATCTCACAAATACAATGGCATGGACAAGATGAAAGTGGCTTTTCACAGAGAACACTCATAGTAGCTTATATTAAATAATAACTTGAAGTCAGATAAAGTAAAGAATATGAGGGTGCAGGGTAGCACCGCTGTGGTTCTGTGGTTGGTCTGAGAGCTGATTCAGATACGAAAGCTCAGCATGGAGCCTCTGTCATTTATAAGCTGCTTATAAGCTAGCCACAAAGAGAACCTCCATACCTGCCCTAAACTATGGTTTTTCAATGAAATTATAAGCATCTGGTTTATTTTCATCATAATTACCTATAAATCAAAATATAACTAGGTCAATACATTCTAACAAATATTTTATTTTGTACTCAAAAGGTTAGGAAATTTGTTTTAAGAAGTGCACGAGATGTACCGAATAATATATGCAGAAATAAATCTTCGTCTGCTCTCCCAGTTTAGGCAAATGCTGCTGGTTCAAGAACCATCATCGCTAGTTTTCCCAGCCTTTGGGGGCGAAACTCAACAATTGGACTATGACTTTTTCAGTGATGGTCTGTTTCTCATTGAGATGGTTCTTCAAAATTACTGAGGAATTTGTGAGGCCAAAAGTGCTATGTAATGGCTACTATGGTTTTTGTTAGTCATTTTTATTATTTATTTTTCTCCAACCTTTTCCCACAACAGCAGTTGTCCGGCCATCCTCACGACTGGTTCCTGTAAATACACTCCTGTGATAATCATCCATGCCACTCAGAGATTTCTTTTCATCCTGGTTGTTGGGAAACATTTTTTTGTGCATATGTCAAAGCAGTTATACAGACTTACAGCAATTATCCTATGCAAGCAATATCACCTTGGGCTACAATCAAATGACATAGAGCCATATGAAGACAACATATCTTTGATATAATTGACTCAAATTGCAAATGTTCTTTTAATACTTTGAGTTAGGTTTTATCATGTCACATGCAAGATTGTCCCATATCAATTTACACAAGAAGTAGTCACATTTCTTCTGTATTCAAAATGCCTCTGTAGTCAACATAAGGCTATATTTTGAGGGGTGTCTCAGACCCAAAGTGTAGTGGATGGAGTGTTAAACTGGGAATTGGGAGACCAAGATTCAAATTCCTACTCAGCCATGAAGGTCACTTGGTGACCTTGGGCCAGTCATTGCCTCTCAGCATAACTTCCTTCACAGGGATGTTGAGAGGATAAAATGTGACGGAAGGGGAACCACGTATTGAACACATTAATATATTTTAAAACATGCAGGTTTTTAGATCCTCTTTGATCCTAAAACAGAGGATCCTATAAACAGGATTGTATTGCTAAGGTTGATTTCATAGGAAAAATAGTGTGGGCTCTAAATGTAATTTGTAATTACAAAAATTACTACTTATGCAATTATTATACTTATGCAAGTATTATAATTATACTGGTACTTATATTTGTTAAATAAATATTCAAGAAAGCCTTTGCTATTTCTTTCACTATTCTGATTTTCCCCCTTGAGGCTTATTTGTCCCATTTATATAATCTGCCATTCTAAATTGCATCCCACATAAGAGGAACAGTGTTGTTTAGTTTAACATTTAATGATTTTTATCTAAAATAATCTTTTAAAAAAATTGTTGGGATTAGCAGGCAACCAGAATTATCGACACTATCCTCCCCAAGGAGAACATTCCTTTCTTCTGCAGACCATTATGGGAACATTTGGCAGTAACACAGAACTGGTGTATTACGCAACACTGTGCATCATTGTTGAAACAACCCAGGCTGCTTAACGCTGTCAAAGCCATGCAAATTTCCTCCATCAGTGGTACAGGGTTGCCATACAATCTACCGTAATTGGCTTCCTCTTTAATACATCATGCAAACATATGTTTTGACCAAAAATAACAATGTCTAACTAACCACCACCACCACCGATTAATTTTTCAGCAAATAAGGACCAGTTGACCCATATACCAGACAAGTGTGCTAGATCGTTCAATAAATTATTTTATAAAAACAGCAAGAAAACGCTTGGCAGCATGGCTCACCTCTGACATTCTCCCAGGTCTTTTCTGAACTTCTGTGGCAGAATGAGCAGATTTAAGTCTTTGTTTTAGTTTCAGGAGCGTGAAACCTCCATCTAGAGCCTCCATGTTCACTGAAAAAAACATAAACATGTGAATAAATCACATTTTTGATGTTGTCTCTAATGTTATTGGTCACCCACCGAACTCAAACCCAGCTCTGGCTCTTCTGTCGCTAGACACAGATCTAGATTCTCTCCCCTCATACGAAGAAAGGAACTCACTGCCATGCTGTTTACTGCTGCCTGTTTAGAGATTGGCTCCCATTGTAAAGACTCCAAAGGACAATTTCTGACAGGATGGCTAGAAAATGTTTGGGATTTTTGGCTCTTTCTGGGCACTTAATGCAACATGGAAGCGTTATTAGAGGTCAAACTGGACATGATCATTTCAATAATGTGTGATCACCATGTAAATAGAAGTGATGGCAATGTAAGACCTCCACTACTCATGCTTCCTTATGGAGAGGTTATGTCACAGATAGTTAAAACCTTGACAATGTGTTCAATGTTTCAGTTATTTTATAGTGTCCCCACTCAACTTTTATTTTTAAATGCAATTGATATATGCATGTAACACTGTACAAGTTTTGTTGAACTGACCAATGCTATTTTACTGCATTTTTTTTTTAAAAATTCTATTAAAAAATCAAATTGTACAGCACTGAAGCCCACTGGGATAATTCAGTCTTCAGTATTCGATGACTGCAGTATTCGATGACTGCAGTGCAAGCATCAAGTACACATCTCTGCATGCTTTAAAATACATCTGGAATGGTCAAACGGATCATCAGATTTAAGGTAATCCCATATCCTATATTATATTGCATACTAATATTGACCACATTCTCCTAGTGTGGATCCTTTTGGAGTCAAAATGGTGCCATCAACACAGAAGAGGAAGGTACCATCAGGCTTGGGGAAACCCTAGTTGCAGAAGTATTAAAAAAAGGGGGGGAGGGTGTGGAATGTACCAAACCAATTCCCTGCTTTAAATAAAAACAGCAAACATACCTCTCTGATTAGTTGGTTTATGTTTCAGGTAGCTTGGAGCACTAAATAGCCTCACAACAGGTTTCCCAGAGTGATCCTTCCTTTGTGTTGACTGAGATTGGGGCCTAACAGTAATACAATAACAACAGCTGTAAACTATGGGAAACATTATATGGCTGGATACGGTTAAATTGCTTGGGAAGGGCAGCAGAAAAGAATGTCAGCATTTTGTCAGCTTTAAAGAGATTATTTTAATTGACATGTTGGTTTTCACGGGATTACTTTTATTTACACACTAGTTTATTTCTTAAATGTTATAGTCTGTTCTTTCAACATAAAGTTCTTTTTTAAAATATTAAATTATTTTAAAATAAATTTCAGGACAGATTTCAACAAAATCATAAAGCAGTGAACAAAACAACCCAAATGTAACAAAAAAACCTTGTGGGTGGGGGCAGCCATGCAATCCTTGAAGCTGGAGATGTGAGGTTGTTGGACAGGACCACCCTGGGTTCTTATTCACTATATTTATGTCCCATTCTTCCTCCAACAAACTCAAAGCACCAAACCTGGTTCTCTCCCTTTTATTCCCCCCCCCCCCACTCCCTGTGAGGTAGCTTAGGCCCAAAGCTTAGGCACACATCTCTTACTTTTGGAATGCAAGCATGCAAATTACATACATACACAGTGAATATGTTCCTGCAAGATAAGGGTTAGTGTAACCCTCAGCAGAAAGGTGGAAGGTATTTGTTCCACAGAAATGTTTGTTTGTTCTGTACAAACTCAACAGACCCGCCATGCTAGTAAGCTTTCATTGTGCTTGCAGCATATGCGGGAGCTGGGCTGAGTCCTCCACTTGTTAGCTAACTTATTGTTGTTGGCCAAGGTCCTTGCATTGGAAGACAAAAATGAGCGAAGGATTGGACACAACATGACAAGTCTCCATCTGCACCAAGACACTGATAAATAAATTCATCCTATTTATTGTAAAAAAAAAAAAAAAGATCGTTAAACCCCCTCCCCCGATAAAATTATTAGTAAAAACAGCAATTTAAAGCATTCAAATAATAATTAAAATAAGTGATAAGCTAAACAAAAAATTAAAACACATGTAAAATATTCTACATATCTGAGTAGGCTTGTCTATACAAAAATGTTTTTAAAAGGCACCAAAAAGAGTACAGTGAAGGCATCTACCTGATGCTAATAGGCAGGGAATTCTAAAGTGTAGGTGCTACCATACTAAATGACTGGTTTCTTACAAATTCAGAGCAAGTATTATGTAGCACCTGTAACAGTCCCAGTTCCACAGACTGAAGAGGTCCAGTGTAAATATATGGGATAAGGTGAAACCACTGGTAAACTGGTCCCAAGTTGTTAAGGGGTTTATATACTAATCATATTGTCTTGAACTTGATCTGGTATCAGATTGGCAACTAGTGCAGGTCTCTGAGCACAGGCGTCACATGCTGACAGCGTCTTACTCCCGTAAGTAATCATCACTCAAATCAATCATTTTATTTGTATGCTGCCTTTCCGAACTTATAACCATGCTCAAGGTGCCTTACAACTTTGTAGAAATTAAAGAACTACAAACATAACAAAAGTAGTCATAAAGAAAACATCAAAAAGTACACAACCAAATGTGGAACCATTTCCACATATAAAAATGTGATACAAAATAAAGATGCGAATAATTAACAGCAACAACTCCCACCCCCAACAAACAATACCCCAGCCTAAGATTCTGTTCAGCAACCTCAGCTTTTGTAGCTGGAGTCAGTCAGCGTCCTGCCCTCCCAGGCCAGGTGGGAAAAGGCCTGCAAGGCAGGGAGCAGCTCTTCCAAGACCCACATCCAAATAGATTTGATTTTTATCCATTCTTTTATTAGACACAAATTTAAACATAAAACCTATCCTGTACCTGCTGCAAATTGTATACATACATTTATTCATAATGATTATGTCCACAAAGTATTCTAAATTGAGCAAGGAATATGAATACATACCTCTTTCTAAATAAGGACCATTTTTTTTAATGATGAGAAACTACACTAAATCATAAAGAACCACCTTATTTCTTCACCTTACTTACTTAGTGTATCAGACCAGTCCTCAGGGTTCAGGGAGCAATACAAAGCATTCTGAGTCAAGTGGGGAAACTATAGTATGAAGATCGTTCAAGAAGATGGACTTACCGTAACTACCAAAAATAAACACCAGTATGAACTTAAGGGGTGGGTGGGTGTCTCACCTTTGTGACTGCTGAACTGCGCTCTGATCATCTTGAATAACATGCTGAGTGGATGGAGTTACAGAAATACTTGATTTTACAGATCGAGACAATTCATAATTCAGATTCAAGTCAAATGTCAGGGGAGTTCTCACACACGGGTTTACCTGTACTCTCCCCAGCTTTCGGCACTGTTAATAAAAAAGATACAGCATTCACTGGAATAGTGTTTCATGCTTTTCACTAAGGGCAGAAAGTTCCAGGGCAGCTTTATGGAATGGTTTGTTTGAGAGCAATGAGGGCTAGGGAAAAATGGTGTTTTAAGATGTTTACTTTTATACAGGGTGAGTGGGTAGTTAGCAGATAGTCCCTTCTTCAAGGACTCCCATCAAATGAGGTGTGTGTGTGGGGGGGGGTGTTATAAGTGAAATTGAAACCCTGGTTGTGGAATGTACTACCAGATTGGTTTGCCTGGGCCTTAATGCTCCATTGCCACAATTTTATTATTTTATTATTTTCCTTTAGCGCTTAAATGTTATTCTTTGCTCTTTGTATTTTATCTGAATTTGGAGTTTGTTTGAACGCTGCTTCAAATTTTATTACTTTATATGAATGTTATTTTTAACCTGTTTGTTTTTTATTATGTAAACTTGGGCACAACTCCTACTGCAGAAGAATATAGATATGTACAAGTGTAAGCCACACGGGTAAGCTCACAAGTGTAAGACACGGGGGAATGATTAATGGACTTCAATGTCTGTGCGCAAAGCATGGGAAATAAACAAGATGAGCTTGAGCTCTTGGTACAGCAAACTAAATATGACATAATAGGCATCACTGAAACCTGGTGGGATAAGTCCCACGACTGGAATGCAATAATGGAGGGATACAATCTATTTCAGAGAAACAGACCAGACAATAAAGGAGGAGGAGTGGCGTTATATGTCAGGGATGTGTATACCTGTGAAGAGATCCAAGATTTAGAACCTCAAAGCCAAAGTGAGAGCATTTGGGTCAAAATTAAGGGAGAGAAGAATAACAGTGACCTCATTGTGAGAGTTTACTATAGATCCCCAAGCCAAACGGAGGACATAGATGATGCCTTCCTGGAACAGATGGCCAAGCATGCAAAAGGAAGGGAGATAGTAGTAATGGGGGACTTCAATTACCCGGATATTTGCTGGATGTCAAACTCAGCCAAGAGCATAAGGTCAAACAGATTCCTCACTGGCCTTGCAGACAACTTCGTTGTCCAGAAAGTGGGAGAAGCAACAAGAGGAACAGCCATTTTAGATCTGGTCCTAACCAATGTTGATGACCTGGTTAGTGGGTTAGAAGTGGAAGGATCATTAGGCCGAGTGATCATGCTCTTCTGAAGTTTACTATACAGCGGAAAGGAGCAGCCAAGCATACTAGGACTCAATTTCTTGACTTTAAGAAAGCCGACATCATAAAACTTAGGGAAGTGCTGGGTGAGATCCCATGGACAGTAATACTAAAAGGAAAGGGAGTTCATGATGGCTGGGAGTTTGTTAAGAGGGAGATAGTAAAAGCACAACTTCAGGCAATACCAATGAGACGGAAACATGGAAGGTGCCTAAAGAAGCCAGGGTGGCTATCTAAAGAACTTTTAACTGAGTTAAGATTAAAAAAGGATGTGTACAAAAAATGGAAAAGGGGGGAAACCACCAAAGAGGAATTTAAACAAATAGCCAGCACGTGTAGACACAAAGTCAGAAAAGCTAAAGCACAGAATGAACTCAGGCTTGCTAGAGAGGTTAAAAGCAACAAAAAAGGCTTTTATGGGTATGTTCGTAGCAAAAGGAAGAACAAAGAAACAGTGGGGTCACTCAGAGGAGAAGATGGTGAAATGCAAACAGGGGACACAGAAAGGGCTGAACTCCTCAATGCCTTCTTTGCCTCAGTCTTCTCCGATAAAGAAAACAATGCCTGACTTGAAGAATTTGGAGCAAATGATTCAGCAGAGGAAACACAGCCCAGAATAACTAAGGACATAGTACAAGAATACTTGGCTAGTTTAGATGTATTCAAGTCTCCAGGGCCAGATGAACTGCATCCAAGAGTATTAAAAGAACTGGCAGATGTGATCTCAGAACCACTGGCAGTCATCTTTGAGAATTCCTGGAGAACAGGCGAAGTCCCGGCAGACTGGAGGAGGGCAAGTGTTGTCCCTATTTTCAAAAAGGGGAAAAGAGAGGACCCAAATAATTACCGCCCAGTCAGTCTGACATCAATACCAGGGAAGATTCTGGAGCAGATCATTAAGCAAACAGTCTGTGAGCACCTAGAAAGGAATACTGTGATCACCAAAAGTCAGCATGGATTTCTGAAAAATAAGTCGTGTCAGACTAACCTGATCTCGTTTTTTGACAGAATTACAAGCCTGGTAGATGAAGGGAACGCAGTGGATGTAGCCTACCTTGATTTCAGCAAGGCATTTGACAAGGTGCCCCATGATATTCTTGTAAAGAACCTGGTAAAATGCGGACTTGACTATGCTACCACTCAGTGGATTTGTAACTGGCTGACTGACCGAACCCAAAGGGTGCTCATCAATGGTTCCTCTTCATCCTGGAGAAGAGTGACTAGTGGGGTGCCACTGGGTTCTGTCTTGGGCCCAGTCTTATTCAACATCTTTATCAACGACTTGGATGATGGACTCAAGGGCATCCTGATCAAATTTGCAGATGACACCAAACTGGGAGGGGTGGCTAACACCCCAGAGGACAGGATCACACTTCAAAACGACCTTGACAGATTAGAGAACTGGGCCAAAACAAACAAGATGAATTTTAACAGGGAGAAATGTAAAGTATTGCACTTGGGCAAAAAAAATGAGAGGCACAAATACAAGATGGGTGACACCTGGCTTGAGAGAAGTACATGTGAAAAGGATCTAGGAGTCTTGGTTGACCACAAACTTGACATGAGCCAACAGTGTGACGCGGCAGCTAAAAAAGCCAATGCAATTCTGGGCTGCATCAATAGGAGTATAGCATCTAGATCAAGGGAAGTAATAGTGCCACTGTATTCTGCTATTCTGCTCTGGTTAGACCTCACCTGGAGTACTGTGTCCAGTTCTGGGCACCACAGTTCAAGAAGGACACTGACAAACTGGAACGTGTCCAGAGGAGGGCAACCAAAATGGTCAAAGGCCTGGAAACGATGCCTTATGAGGAATGGCTATGGGAGCTGGGCATGTTTAGCCTGGAGAAGAGGAGGTTAAGGGGTGATATGATAGCCATGTTCAAATATATAAAAGGATGTCACATAGAGGAGGGAGAAAGGTTGTTTTCTGCTGCTCCAGAGAACACGGAGCAATGGCTCCAAACTACAAGAAAGAAGATTCCACCTAAACATTAGGAAGAACTTCCTGACAGTAAGAGCTGTTTGACAGTGGAATTTGCTGCCAAGGAGTGTGGTGGAGTCTCCTTCTTTGGAGGTCTTTAAGCAGAGGCTTGACAACCATATGTCAGGAGTGCTCTGATGGTGTTTCCTGCTTGGCAGGGGGTTGGACTCGATGGCCCTTGTGGTCTCTTCCAACTCTATGATTCTATGATTCTATGATTCTATGTTATGATGTGGGTCTTCTGGAAAATGTTGAATTGGAAAACCAGGGCAATTTGCCTTGGAAAATTTTCAGTCTGCACTGGAAATTTTTCTGATGCCCTAGAGAGTGGCTTAATTTAGGTTGTTTACTTTACTTGTATGTAGCAAACAAAGCTAAAAACTTTGGAGGGGCTAAGGTTGCCTAATATTTTATTTGCAATTGTTATCCATCTGTTGTTTCCAGTAAACCTAGGAATCAGAATTTTTTCAATGGAAAAAGAAAGTGCTGGGAAATATTCTGCTCCACATCACTACACTCCATACCCTCTTTTTGTGACAGGGACACTGTATGTGCATAAAGGCATACAGATGTACAAATATACAAGGAGTTCTAAGGGACCACATACAAGAGTTGCTCTTACAACTTTTCCCATGTAGAACCTGCATACTAGGGACTTAGTCTTGGAAACCTAATGAATAATCCATTCACTAGGGTATCTCTATCAATCAAAATGGAAAACTACATTATATGAAAAGCTAAAAGACTTGGGGTTTTTGCCACAAGCACTGATAGCCACAGGTTACAAGAAAGTGCAACATTTCGCCAACGAGTCTGGGATGTAGAATTTCAGTGTCATGTGAGTGAGATGAATAAACACCCAGAAATCAAAGACAATGGGAGAGGTTTTACCCCAGCAATATATCTGTCAAAATTACAAATATCTAAATATAGATGTTCATTTACCCTTTCTAGATTCAATGTGCTGCCATCTGCCTTATTGTAGGGCAGATATGTGGGTAAACTGTTTGCAAAGTGAGTCTGCCCCTGTGGCCTGATAGAGGTAGAAGCCATGTCTCATGTCTTGCTATGATGTCGTTTTTATGAGGATATACGCTCGGTCTTTATCACCCCTGATATACAGAAAATTCCAAGTGGGTCTGAATCTCAATGCTTAAAATGCACTAAATGCAGTAAAACCCTACTGGATCCCTGGATTCACTAGGGTTTGGTTGCAACTGACAGTTATACCACAAGAAACATATTTCAAATATACACTTTTTGAAGATTGCATGTCTTCCAACCACTAGGTAATCCTAACCAAATTGGCTTCAATTTACTTATTTTTAATCTACAACACCATCTAAAATTAATCTCCACCTTTGCTAATATAAATACTGTCATGTTTTTCATTGCTTCTGCTCTTTGCCTAACCAAGGCACCGTGTTTTGCTTAAGGTTAGAGGCAGGTCTGCATAACTGCTAGCTTTGGTGTTTCCAAAAGTAGGGGTCAAACATTTGCCACAGAATCTTGCATGTAGCCTGTGACCTGCAGCATCTAGCTGAGAGTTATTTAGTCAAGTTTGCAATATCCATTTTGGGACTTTGTCTAAATGCATACCGACATGAAGCCATTTTTGTTGTTGTTGTTCTATTTGTTTTGTTTTCGTTTTAATTCTCTCTGCCTGTTCCCTACTACAGTACATAACATCTAGCCTGGAGTTCAAGAGAACTTGAAAGCTTGTTCCCTATTCTACAACGGTTTGGTTGACCCTAATAAAGGTATTGCCCAACTTTAGATTTTGATATATTTCAAAACAAAGTCATAACTGTTCCTATGGCTTATATTATACGTACCTCAATTAGCTCATATTTGCTAAGTCTTTTCTTCTCATATTGCTTCATAACATCGAGTTTTACCAGTACTCTCTGGACCATGTTTATTCTTCATTCCCTAGGGCAAAGTTCTTTTTTCTAGAGAAAGAAAGAAAGAAAGAAAGAAAGAAAGAAAGAAAGGGAAAAAGTAGCAAGAATGAATCTGCTGCTATTGCTTGGCAGAGATTGGGAGTGGTGCACAACCTTTGTAACAACGTAAAAATGTCATTCAGAGATGGGGAAAATAGGGACCAGAACAGGAAGTGTTTAAGCTTTTAAATAAATAAATATTTGCTTATGTTACATGTTTTCCTTTTTGCTCACAGTTGCATAGAAACTGTTTGATCTGCAGGATTGCCCTGAAAGTTTTTCCTTGTTCTATTCATGAATGGTTTGCTTAGAGGTAAGTCTGTGTTCACGGGTGTGTGTGTGTGTGTGTGTGTGTGTGTGGAATTACTCCTAAGTGCTCATAAGACCTTCAGCCTTAAAACTGCTATTGCAGCCCTGCTATGACTGGTCAAAGGAGCAGCAACACAACAAGAAGTGGAAAACAGCTAGACTGACCAATGTTTTGGCTTTTTAAAAATCTACACACTGCTATGAAAGTCACAGAGAAAATGGTGGCCTTCATTATGCAATGTAGGATACAAGGGATTTTATCTCTCCTGAAAAAGTAGTTACTGTGGTTGTTTTGTTAAATGTATATTCAAATACCAGAAATTTAATCTGCTTTTTTTCCAGTTTCACTGAAAGCTTCCACCCCCCCTTTTTTAAATAAGATTCTCTTACAGAATAACAGAAAGCTTCTATTTTTTATTCATATTCCTCTCGGAGTTCAGGATTTCATTGTATTTAGCAAAAAGAAAAGAAAGGCTGAATCAGTATGTTTTACACATCTTTCAATTAAAGTACAGTGGTACCTTGGGTTACAAATGCTTCAGGTTACAGACTCCACTAACCCAGAAATAGCACCTCGGGTTAAGAACTTCAGGATGAGAACAGAAATTGTGCAGCAGTGGTGCGGCAGCGGGAGGCCCCATTAGCTAAAGTGGTACCTCAGGTTAAGAACAGTTTCAGGTTAAGAATGGACCTCCAGAACGAATTAAGTTCTTAACCCGAGGTAACCTATTTTGAAATAACACACAATTTTTTCCTGATAAGAGTAAAATGTTTTCAACTGATATTACTAAAGAAAATGCTTAGATTTTAATATATTGTGGTACAGACTGAGAGATGAGTTTGAAAGAGATCACTCAATGATCCTATAAACTCAGTGACTCTTGACTGTAAAAGAACAATGATTAGCAGGAGTATAGAAACCAGTCTGATAAGATCTTTCCCCAAATCCTATACTAACTGCCTCCATATACTGTAACTAAAGGTAAAGGTAAAGGGACCCTTGACCATTAGGTCCAGTCGTGACCGACTCTGGGGTTGCGGTGCTCATCTCGCTTTATTGGCCGAGGGAGCCAGTGTACAGCTTCCGGGTCATGTGGCCAGCATGACTAAGCCACTTCTGGTGAACCAGAGCAGCACATGGAAACACTGTTTACCTTCCCGCTGGAGCGGTAGCTATTTATCTACTTGCACTTTGACATGCTTTCGCACTGTTAGGTTGGCAGGAGCAGGGACCGAGCAATGGGAGCTCACCCCATCACAGGGATTCGAACCGCCGACCTTCTCATCAGCAAGTCCTAGGCTCTGTGGTTTAATCCACAGCGTCACCCATGTCCCATTGTAACTAAAGAGATTGCCAAATACAGGTGAAGAAACTAAATTATCTGGATATCCTTCTGGAAGATATGTGTTTCTTTTTGTTCCCCCTCTTTTCAGTTGCAGGTAATGTCACTGTGTGTGTGTCTCTGTGTGTCTCTGTGTGAAAGAGAACAAAAGACTTGGGCAGTCTTGAAACTGGACATGAAAAAGGTATAGACTTGGCTTGCCATCTACTGTGAATCAAGTCGTACAGCATTTGGGAGACCCCTAGAAATCTAATGGGGGGAAGCAAGATATATTGGAATATATTATTGTTGTGAGACTTCCTTCTCATGCTAGATGTATACTGTACATCAGTAAATAAAACTTACATCACAGAACCTTTACCACTCTGCAATGGCCTTCAGTCCAAGGCCACCAAACTCAAGGCTCGTGTTCAGAGGACGCCTGAAACCTCTCACTGCTTAATAATTGGGACACATGTAATAAAATGTTTAAGCAGACTAAAGCCGTTTCCTAATGCTTATTCTTGCTGCTAAACCTCTTGTTTCCCATGATATAATACAAGTCGTTGTCCACTTGTCCATAGAATCTTTCAGGAAAAAAGCAGATTGGCAAGGCCCGAGGTTCAAACCTAAAAGGACTCTGAAATTGGTTCTTTTTAATACCTACATCATTAAGAAACAGAAAGGCTGCAAACAATCTCTGCTTTCTCAAGGTGATCTTCATTCCAGAGGCTCATAGGATTTGCAGACCAGATAACATGTTAGCCTCTTGGGCATCTATTCCAGTTCCCCAGCGTGAGAAATTCCAGTAGTAGAGACTGGTGAAAAACAAGAACCAAAAAAGAAAAGAAAAAGAAAGTACCACAACCAAGTATGTGAATGGAGTGAGATGCAAGGAGCCTAAGGCACTGAATTCTTCCTTGACTTTTAAGGACAGTCATTCATATGCAGAGTCAAGAAAGATTCCTTGAAGCTCAAATTCCTTTGATCCTCAGTGCCTTGAGGCCAGGCCAAGATCAAAGGCCATGATGGCCTTGTAAGTTAGGAGAACATTCTCGGAAGAAAGGAAATGCCCCAGGAATCTATTCAGCAAGGTGCAACAGAATCAAGAGGGGATTCTTTACCTGCTGTGCCTCCATATAGGCCTTCTGTGACAAACCCCCCAAGTGTTCTCTGAAGGCTGGATTCTAATAGAACCTCTCTAAATCCATTATGTCATCATCATCTGTGACTAGCCCAGCTTCAGAAGAAGCACGATTCCATTCTAACAAATATCACATGACTAGAAATGAATAGGTTAGAAACTTTTTAACTTCCAGAGTTAATGTTGAATGCATTACTTCCAGCAAATGAGCCACCATAGCTGCTAGAGGGCTGTGAAAATTTGTGTCCCAAGCTTTTTAGACCCACCTACCCATGTACTATACGAAACCCAAGTGCTGCATTGGTTGCCAGATGTGAAATATATTGGCATTATTTTCAGCTCTTCTACCCCATTACAAAGCAGAAGTGATTACCATATTTTTCTGTATATAACACACCCCTGTGTATAAGACGCCCTCTATTTTTTGGGATTCAAAATTAAGAAAATGCACTATGCACTATCCATGTATGAGATGACCCCTTATTTTAAACTTCAAAAATTTAGGAAAAAACATAGTCTTATACATGGAAAAATATGGTATGTTTAGCAAGTTGTGTTTTTTTCACAAAGCTGATCTACAGCCTTTTCCATTGAGATAAATAGGGTGTTAATGCATGCAGCTTGCCAGTAAATAATGTCTATAATAACACAGGACTAAACACATTCAGATACTTCACACACACACACACACACACACACACACACGTCTTTTTGTGAACAAAAACCCATGTACACTGTTAGGTTTAAAAATCACATTTGTTTATATTTTGCAGCTATTTACATATGCTTGAAAAGCATTCCAAGTTGCAGTTTCCAACATTAAAATCCCATTGCAACCCTTCTGCCTTTCTGGTCACCATTTTAGAAACATGTTAAATCCTTCCCCTGACCCCAATATGCCCCAATGTTCTTTCTAACCTACTAAAGGTATTTATTTTGTTAATGGGAGTAAGCAACAATAAAAACTTTACTACTCGGGTGAATTGTTTTTCTCTGTCCACAACCACTACTGTGGGTAGAACATAGTGAGATATATACCGGTATACACACACACACAAAACTCAATACCCTTCTTGTTAATCTGGTTTTGAAAATACATTCAAGTGGGTTAAATTTAACCATCAGAAAAGGCAGTAGACTCATGATTGCAACTGAAAGGAATTAAAATGTTGATTGATACACATTGCTCTGTGTGTGTGTGTGTAAACATCTGCAACAAATGTGGTGAGGTTGCTATGCAACTGCTTGCCAAGGTCACAAGGGATGAGGGTACGGGGAGGCCAATATAGCTCCTTACCAAGGGCAGAAGGGAGCCTAGGTACCACCTCTGCTTCCAAGAGCAGAACCAGCTCTTCCACTCACAGAAAGGCCTTTGTCTCAGAAACTGACGTCATTGCCACCAGTCTTGTTATGGCTTCGTCATCTGCTGTGCTGCTCTTTGATGTCCTTCTTAAGTTCTTATCGAATAAGATTGGATTTCATATCCTTGTTATTTACTGATGACACTTTCCTCTTCCTCAGACCAGCTATCGATGTCCTATTCAGACAGCAAAAATCACACCGAATCAAAAGTCAGTTTCTCCATTTCCTCAAAGGTTGCACAGAGCTGGACTTTTCCATTTTGGGTTGTCATGGAGTCAGCCATATCCGGTGGTTCTTTGAGTGTTTGCAGAGACAGATTAATATCTAGTAGTATGGAACACCAGTTGCAGGTATCCTCGTGGAAGAGAAGAGCAATGACCGGTTTGAATAAAGAGTTGACTATCGAGAAACACCCTAGCAGAACCAAGGCTGGACAATTTTGATATGAATACTGCTGAAAACTTGCGCTGGTACAGATAATTAGAGAAAATTGCCCTGACAAAATGCTTAACTTTTAATTCACTGTTTTCAAACCCTAAAAGATTAGAAACCTAGACAGCTTACGGTATGGGTAAGCAAACTAAGGCCCGGGGGCTGGATCTGGCCCAATCGCCTTCTAAATCCAGCCTGCAGACGGTCCGGGAATCAGCGTGTTTTTACTTGAGTAGAATGTCTCCTTTTATTTAAAATGCATCTCTGGGTTATTTGTGAGGCCTGCCTGGTGTTTTTACATGAGTAGAATGTGTGCTTCTATTTAAAATGCATCTCTGGGTTATTTGTGGGGCATAGGAATTCGTTCACCCCCCCCCCCCAATATAGTCCAGCTGACCCCTGGCTTAGGGCATGCTATAAATGCAATATTGTGCTCGCTGCAGTTCTCCAGGCAGTAAGAGTTCCAGGGCTGCAGCATTTACTCTGCTTTCATTACTTTTGGAAGGCAATCTCTAGAGATGTACTGGCATAATATTTGGTTTATTTACAAATACACAGGTTGAGCATAGATGGAAAAATAGCTCAAACACACAACAGACAACCAGAACCCACCATATCAAATCTCCAGCAGCCAAGTATTTATACAGAACCCCAACTCAGCTTATTTCCTCTTACTTAAACTGCAGTCTATTTTTTTGTTCTCTTTCAGACAGAGATAAGCTGCCCCCATCCCTAGCTTGCCTTCTTAGTTCCCATTGAGACAGGTTGCTGGGATATCAATGCTATCAACATCCTTTTGATAAACTTAAGCGAATGGCCAGGTGTTACCCCAGAAAGGAACCTACACTTCACAGAAATCTGATAGGAAACCCATAACTAAAATTACCTTAGAACCAGGCTTCAAGGAGGTGGGAGGGGTTAGGAGAAAGGAGGCAGATTTTTTTTTTAAAGAGCTGTGGGTTTTCCTACACTGACTCATACAGAGTAGAAGTTTCTTAAACTAGAAACAATATGCTGTTCTCAAATTATTGGTAATGTAGGTCACCAACTGCTTCTCTTCCCCCCTCTCAGTTGATTCATGCAGCAATGAATTCTGAATAAGATACATTAGGGAAGAAGGAAAGTTTTATTCTGCAACTATTAGTAATGAAATCAAGTTAAGCGTGGAACTGGGACACATGGCCTGATGGAGAATAAGGTAAATCTATCAATATCTTCAAGACAATTGATAAGCCTGAACTATGTGGGGTTGTTTTCCAAATCTTTGTTACTACTGTTTTCCAAATCTTTGTTACTACAGTGTATCACAGCTTTTTTTGACTATGCTGTTAATAGGTGGGTGTACATATTTTCCACAGCAGTTAAAAATTATTAGCATTTGACTGTTATAAAATTTCAGAGCATGCAATGTTAAGATGTTTTGTGCTAAGCTGGTATAATAGAGATGGTCTTGATCTTCCCATAGACATCAGTTCTTCCTGTTTGACAGGCTTATCCCTTTTTTTATCACCTGCCTCTGTTAAGATATTGCTTTTAATCTTTCCCTTGCTTTATTCTACGTACAGTGGTACCTCAGGTTAAGTACTTAATTCATTCCAGAGGTCTGTTCTTAACCTGAAACTGTTCTTAACCTGAAGCACCACTTTAGCTAATGGGGCCTCCTGCTGCTGCCGCGCCGCCAGAGCACGATTTCTGTTCTCATCCTGAAGCAAAGTTCTCAACCCGAGGTACTATTTCTGGGTTAGCGGAGTCTGTAACCTGAAGCGTATGTAACCTGAAGTGTATGTAACCCGAGGTACCACTGTACACACATCTACACTAGAGTTCTTTAGGATATAGATCCCTCCCATGACAGATGTGGTGAAGCAGTACTAGTGCTGAAGCATTCTATTTTAAGATTAAATATTATTTAGATAAAGGTTACATGCCCTCTTGCTGTCCCTAGCTATCAGAGATGGTTCCTGTTCTTGTTACCTATCCTGTAGGTAACCTTGTAAATCACTGTTCCTATTTTGTCCCTGGCTTTCCTTGTTGGGGATGCCTTGCTATTGTCAGTGTGAGCTGCTTGAATTCTGGCTTTTTCAGAGTTCTGCTCTTCCAACCGGGTTCTCTGCAAGCGAGATCTCTTGTGGAGAGTGTTAGCAGGACTGTTTGTGTCCCTAATCACACATCAGAGAAACATGCGTATCTACAGATGTAGCTTCAGAAGCAAGATATCTAGGGATCTTTTATCCAGAGTCATTGCACGTCACAGGGGACACTGCACTGCAACTTTAAATCTCTTTAATTAAATGGGGGAAATCAACAAGGAACACTGAATCCCCATTTCAAAGTTCCAAGAGAAAACCTGCATTTAATTACAGCACCAAAACAGCATTTGAGAGTAGGATAGTTTTATGTCCTCACTCCTGAATTACAAAATTCAGTGTGTACGGAATAATAAAGTGGTTCAAGTAAAATTGTACAAAGACTACCCAAACCTAGGCTGCTTAGAGAGCAGCTTACGTTTAACTGCTTGCTATGATAAAAACAGGAATAGAGGTAGGGAATCTTACTGTTGCAGTTGCACCTCCTAATAGCTGGTACAGCAGGATTAGAGGTGAGATGGACACCATTGCTAGAGACAGGATGAACTTAAAACTAAGTTTATTGGTTTATTAAAGGGGTGCATAAGGAAATACTGGTATTTTCACTAGGGTCTTAAAGGTGCATGTTACTGCCTCCCTTCTGACGTTCACCAGACAAACAAGACAGTGGGTATTAATATTTAGCCCTCATCTTTCTTTGGAAACCCTCACACCTCCCTCATCGGCTCCCTTCTCCTGAAACTCCTCCAGCTGTAAAATCTCAACTGTCTGAAAGCTCCCTCCAATACTTATGAAAATGACCTTCATGGTGTACTATGGTAAGGTCAAACCTACATTTAACTTGGAATCTAAAGAAATGAACCAAAGAACCACTCAACTGCTTCTACAATACCAAAGGAGTTTGGGGATGGGATGATGGGTTTGCGGGGAGGTAAAAGTTAAGCATTGAGTTGCTCTTTCCACCCCAGCCTTGTTGTCAGCCTCGCTGATGTGGTCCAAAGGAAAGCAGAGCAATACATTTGGCACCAGCTGGGCTGCAGGAGTTGCTGGAAGGAGATGTGCAAGGTGCCATCCAACCCTCTTAGGGACTCTACTCCAGATTTGTGTAGGGTTTACTCCTTAGCCTTTTCTTATCCTGAAGATATGCTGCAAGGTCTCTCCTAGATGGACTCCCTTCCCATCTGTCCCTCACTTCCCTCTACAACATGTGCAAAAAAGCCTTCTTGACCACTGGACCCACTATTTGTGTCATCCACTCAATCTGCTGGAGCCAGTCTTCACTTGCAAAGGAAGTTCTTAACTTACCGAGGGTCTGAGGCCCATCAACTACTCTCACCTGGTTTAGCCTGCCAGTCAAAGTCATTCCTGTGTTGTGGGCACTGCCACATGCTGACAGCTTCTAGGAGCCACAGGTGAAAGCTGAGTGCAGAGTGGGGACCAAAGGTGGACAAACTACCCCAGAAAGGTATGTCTTCCACCAGAGGTACTACCAGTGCTATTTTTCTAGAAAAAGAGGTGCCAGAACCAGTGCTTTTTCTGGGGGGTACTCAAGGGTATGCAGTACCAGCACTTTTTTCCCTGGAAGAAAAGCACTGGCTGGAACTCACCATGAAAGCCTTCCTTGTTCTCTTATAATGGCGCTGGTGCCCACCTGGAAGGTGCTGGAACTGAGTTCTGGTGAGTTCTGGCTGGGGAAAAAACCCTGGGTTCCCTGCCCTAACACACCATCCACCTCAAGTTTCATATTTTCATATACAGTATTCTTCATTCATGTATCCCAATGTTACCTCCTGAGGTTATCTTAAAATAGAAACATCCTTATATAACTTTGTCCAGCAGGATAATATAAGGCACAAATGAATATTCACTGTACTTAGAAGGTGTCACAAGGCCTAACCTACATTCAGTGTACTTTTGTTAATGAAGTTTTGTTAACAATTTTGTACTAATTATAGAGGTAAGTATGGTTGCAGAAATTTATTTCCTATGCCAATTTCACCGCTTCCAGTTGAATAGGTCTTTGTTCAACATTCTGCCATTGATGTTTTATGGCATTATTTTTCTTTACTTTTTAGGAAATAGTTTAATAGAAAAAGCCCATAATTTATTTTCCTTTGTTTTTATGCACTGCTTTTTTTTTTTGCAGATGACATCGTTAGAATGAAGGTTACAGCTAACATTTTAGTGGTGTTATACATACTCTTCGGCAAAATATGCCAAGTCGTCCTTTCTCACCATTGTTCAGCAGTTACAAAGCAAGTTAAGTATTATGTCTTCTAAGACACTGGGAGATAATGAATTTGTGAAATCTAGAAATTTATATCAGCTGCCATGTTTCCTATATGCAAGCCTTCAATGGAGCCAGCATAGGATTTGGCTACTTGGCAATATAGCAGATAGCGTCAGTCAAATCTCAGTTCAGATATCGGTCTGAGTGGTTTCGGTAAAGTGGCCAGGCTAATTGAGTGTACCTGACACTCAGTGAAATGTCTCAGTGAAACGGATAAAAATCATTTGTCAAATTAAACATCCAAGTTACAAAGCTTATAGACCCCTAGCACTTATATTTGTGCAAATGTGGAGATTTGCTCACAGTGCACTCAACCTTTTGAGCCAATACTGGTTATTAACTTGGGTTGCATATGGACATACCTACCTACAGGGACCAGTGTGGGTTTTTCTGCTGTAGCCATGCTCTGATTCCCCCTTCTCTCTGGTATTAACACATCTACCTTTACCCAGGCTTTTAGTTTTCCTTAAAAATATGTGTATCTGGTTTTTCTTTCTTGGCCAATTTGAATTGTTTTTTGTTTTTTTTAATGTGAAACATTGCTCCAGGAAGAAGTGGGGAAGTGGCTTTGAGACTGGTTGGGCTTGTCATAACTGGCAATCTTTCTGTGCAGCTGCTTCTGGAAACAGAGTTGTGTACAAACTATACCTGTAAAGCACATTCGAAACACATTCTTTTCCTCAATGAATCATGGGCACTGTACTTCTCCCATGCCCCACAGAATTCCAATTCCCAGTAAACCTTAGCAAACGATAGTGCCCAGAATTATTTGAGGGAAAGAATGTGGTTCAAATGTGATATAAGGATATAATGTGTACACTTACCCTAGTTGCTGCTTAGCTTGATTCTTTGATGGAAGGATGAATACAGGTACACAGAGGGTTAACCCATCAAGCTATGCATTTCTGTACCTATCATTCCTTCACTGCCTAGGGTTCCAATTTTGAATTCCCACATCCTATGGATGAAAAGATTTCCGAGGACGTGACACATACTGTAAGAACACGAGAGCTGCCAGATTAGGCCAATGGCCGTTCTAGTCCAGCATGCTGTTCTCACAGTGGCCAGCCAGATCTACCTATGGGTAGCCCACAAGCAGGACATCACTGCTACATTCCTCTGCCCACCTGCAACTGGTATTCAGAGGCACACTGCCCCGACAGTAGAGGCAGCACATAGCCATTGTGGATAGCAGCCATGCCATAGTTTAACTATGTGCTGTATGAGGAAGTACTTCGTTCTTCTGCCCTGAATCATTCCACATTCAGTTCATTGGATATCCTTGGGTTCCAGTGTTAGGAGAGAGGAAGAAAAATATTTTTGTATCCATCTTAGGCATGATTTCAGCATTAGGGTCACTCAACAGACAACTGAAGGCTGACCTGGAGAACCTTCATGTAAACAGTAGGGTTGCCATATTTCAAAAAGTAAAAACCAGGACACCCCAAATGATTTTCCAATTGATTTGCCTAAGATCCAGGACAAAGCGCCCCATTTCAGAAATCCCACCCAGGCATCAATTCTGCCTTTGAAATCCCAGTAGAGTCCAGGAAAATCCGGGTGTATGGCAGTCCTGGTAAACAGGGAACATGATAGATTACCAAACATTTGTTGAGTACCTATATTCTCCTTGTTACTAGTAGATGTACTCAACAAAGATGCTTGAGAATTGGGCCATCAACCCATGAGGGCCAAAAGGAAGGACTAGATCTTAGGGGAACACATGGAACTGAAATACAGGCTGGGGGGTGAAGGCAGCGATCCTCTGCACATTTACATGGGAATAAGCCTCATTAAACTGAGTGAGATTTACTTCTGAGTGAACATGCTTTGGATTGCAATACAAATCAGGGATTTCCTTATAGAGCTCTATGGAGAGTAAATGTTGTCTTCAAACACATGGGACCCACACTCAGAAGAAGTGTAAATCAATGGTTAGAGATTTAAGATATGTTAATGTCGTTCTCAGTTAGATATTGCTGAAAATGTGTAGAAACACGGTTCTAGGATGTGCTTTCCATCTCCTACTCATATCATTCCCAAAAATACATTTGTCAGCAGTGATGAAGGGCTCTAATCTTATTTTTAAAATAGTATTTGTATTTTCAGCGATTCAGCTCAAACTGCCATTTCCTTTTTGATAAAAATCATTTAAAAGGTTATCTTTTTCCTCAGTCAAAAGAGAATTAGTTTACGCCTCTAAATAGATTCCTCAGTGCTTTATCATTAAAACCATTAAGACAAAAATAAAATAAAATATATGAGCAGTAGGAGACTGGCTAGGGAGGTAGTTGGAGCTCAAGGTGTGCTAAAAGAAGATAAGGAGATTGTAGAGAAGCTAAACCAATTATTTGCAAATTTCCTCACGGTAGAAGATAAATGGCAGGAATGGAGTCTGAGGAACTGAAGCAAATAGTGGTGATAAGAGACAAAGTTCTAGGCCTTACTGGCAAAATGAAAACTAAAAAATCACCAGGTCCGAATGGTATCCACTCAAGTGTTCTAATAAAACTCAAATATGAATTTGTTTATTTTCTAACAAAAGTATGGAACTTGTCCCTAAGTCCCTCAATACCTGAGGACTTGTCAAACATTTCAGATTGTGCTTGTTGCTCTATCTTTTCAAGATTTTATTAGATTTTGGGTTTATAGGAGTACCACTGAAATATTTTGGCCAGATAGTGGGTACCTGATTAGGTTGCGTATGTTTTTTTTAAAAAAACAATTGCTAAGATATTTATGGCAATTAATTTATTTCTCCCCCTCAGATACTATACATTGTCCTGGGAAGGTGTGGACGGAACCAGCTTCAACGATTCCAATGGGCCAGAATATTACTATAAACTGCCATTCTGATAAAGATGTCTGTCAGAATGCTAAAAAACATATGCTTCTCAATCAAAAGGAGGTCGAGGACAGATTGGTGTTGGTTATAAACAAAACTACAGTTCAACTTCAGCTTCATAATTATAACATTTCATTTTCCACAGTCATTTGTTATAGTGTATGTCCTCCAGAAAAAACCCAAATAATATGTGGAACAGAATTTTGCGTGGGCCGTAAGTAATTTATGTGTATGCTGTGTAGGTAATTTTGCTGCTTGTAATTCATTTCCATTAATTTAGGAAGTAAAATGAGTTATTGATTGAAATGATCAGCCACTGAGGCAAGCATTTGATGAAGTAAACTATAGTCTACAAAATCTTATGCAATATTAAAACTGCTAGTATTTAAAGGCATCACAAGACTCTTTGCTGTGTGTTTTGGCAAAAGACTAATAAGGCTACCCCTTTGGAAATATGCGAGGATGACATTTTGCTGGTGGGGCTTTACATTTTTAATTTAAAAATTATTAGCTAAGGGCTTTGATCTTAGGCTGCAATCCTAAACACTCATAATATCTAGGGAACAAGCCCACTGAACACAGTAGTACTTACTTAGGCCTAAACTTGTTACTCAACAGCAGTAGCTGCTTTATTTATAATTTTACATTTTTTGGTATTTTTGATATTGCACGCTGCTTTGCTATTACTTATGAAAAAGTGTGTGTGTGTGTGTGTGTGTGTGTAAAAAATTAAGATCGCACTGCCAAACACATTGATATAAGTTTCACTGACTCAGTAACATGTATATTTATATTAAGTAACTTCTACTGTATGCAGTGGAGCTTACTCTGAAATTAACGTGCATAGAAATGTCTTGTTTCCAAGTGAATAATATATTACTACAGCCAACAACAATTTCAATACATGCCACTGGTTGTATAAATTAACAACTATTACCGTGAACACTTTTCCATTGATAGTTATCACTAGCCTCAGTAGCATATTTGGACATACTTCAGTTGGCTTATAATATTGAACCACTGGCAGGAGAGATGCCCACTAACTGAAAAGTTAAGGCAGATCCGAAGAAGAACAGCTCTGAGCTTTAACTTCAGACCAGTAGACTTCACAGCTTGGGCATAAAGATGGTTTAAAAGATGAGCAAAACCTAATCTTACAGTGCTTTTAAAAATGGCCAGTATTGGCCATTTCTGAGGTAGATTTAAAACAGGACATTATCCTGTAAGCTGTTTCAAGCTTTGACCTTAGAACAACGAACTGCAAGATAATAAAGGATTGCATAGTGGTTGCAGAACATTTTAAGATTCTTTGCTAGACTGGTAGCCCACCTAAACTACATGCCTATAAGTGAACCCCATTCACTTCAGTATAACTTTCACATTAGTGTGCTCAAGACTGCAACTTCAAACTGCTCAGATTGTTCTATTTCTTCTTAAGGAAAATAGCTCTTTTAAAAGTATTTGGAAAAGATGTGATTTACAGTAACAGAAGACATGATAAAGTATTTAGTCACATGATAAGCCACCCACTAACTACCTTTATGTGTTTTGAATCAACAGAATCTTACATGCTTTGTAATTTGTAGATTCACCGGACATGCCAGCCAACTTAACCTGTGTTGTATATGAGTATTCGGATAATATGACATGCACTTGGGACCCAGGCAAGAACACACAACTAAGCACTAGGTACAACCTATACTTGAAAAGGTAAGAAAGTGGATTGAAGCATCTATCTCAAATCAGACTAGATGACCCTCAGGGTCCCTTCCAGCTCTATGATTCTATGATGAATTTCAACAGTTTTGCATATTTTTTAATGGAAAGTAGCCTTTAGCGGGGGACGCAGGTGGCGCTGTGGGTTAAAGCCTCAGCGCCTAGGACTTGCCGATCGAAAGGTCGGCGGTTCGAATCCCTGCGGCGGGGTGCGCTCCCGCTGCTCGGTCCCAGCGCCTGCCAACCTAGCAGTTCGAAAGCACCTCTGGGTGCAAGTAGATAAATAGGGACCGCTTACCAGCGGGAAGGTAAACGGCGTTTCCGTGTGCGACTCTGGCTCGCCAGAGCAGCGATGTCACGCTGGCCACGTGACCCGGAAGTGTCTCCGGACAGCGCTGGCCCCTGGCCTCTTAAGTGAGATGGGCGCACAACCCCAGAGTCTGTCAAGACTGGCCCTATGGGCAGGGGTACCTTTACCTTTACCTTAGCCTTTAGCGGGCTGCAGTTTTGAGCAGAAAAGCGATGGGTAGGAGGGTGCTTGATGCTTTTCTCAGCATCATTTTGCTATATATAATCACCACTAGCTTCTGGCCACCCCCACAGAACTTCAGATGATTATTTACAAGTGTAAATATGCACCTGGAACTGGGTGGGTGACTGTGGAGAGAGGCAGAGATTTGGCTGGGGTGAACGTTTGCAGCTCACTGTAAAACACTTAAGTAAATCAGCACTCCACTGCTTAAAAATGCAGCCTTCCATGTCCGATTCTTTTTTTCTTGTTCTTTTTTAAAGTACATACAAAACATTGTTGGGAAGCTATGTGAGAAGAATTTGCAGGTAATGTCAAGCTTGCTCCTAAAACTAGGTTAACTGTGAGTTCAACCAAAGATTAAGACATGACAAAGCTGCAACTGACATTGTGGTCTGACTATGTGGACTAAACCTGTGGTGAGAGACAACTCACAAACCAGTGACGATCATGCATGTGGTGTAGTGCTGATGACTGAAAAAAAAGCTGGTGCCCTACTTACATTTTCAGGGAGTGGGGGCGGGGGGCGAGCGCAGGTCACCAGAGGTGTCTTTTTGGTGGTAGTCATGATTCACCTCTTATATCAGAGTTCCACGCTCAGCAGAAGCGGCAAACGTGCTTCAATCTGCAGTCTAGCAGCATGTGCTTTGGCTGAAATTAGTTTCAAGTAGCCAAGGATGGTTGGAGCTTGTATAACACTTGAACAGCAGGTCCACAGTCTGCGATGAAAATGCACTTTCAACATGAGTTTCAAAAATAATTTGCGATATGCGATGGCCCAGGGTGGTTCCAGCTCAAACCCAGGATGTGGGGTGGAGTGTCAAAAGTCCCCAAACTCTCTTAAAATAGCTTCTCCCAGTCTGTTTTTATATTACTATTTTTTTGCAAATATAAACATTATGGCAGCAAATAGGCATGACCCAGACACAGTAAAAAAACAACAACAAAACTCTTGTTCTGCTCACTTCATTCAGGGGATAAATTTGCTTTGGGCCAAATGGCATGTTACATGGCAGGTCAGTCATCATCTAATTATGGATCAGTGTGGTGACCTGGTGTAGATACTGAGATATGAGTAGGAGAGATGGGTGGGCAGACCTTACCCTGCTCTGTCTCACTGGATATTTGGTGCAGCACAGACCTTGGCTAGAGGGCCAGGGAAGTGGGTTTGCTGCTGTTCACAATTTGTTCTCCCTCACTGGGAAATCTCTGCCTTGGGCAGCATCTGAAGTTGCGTTTTAAGAGACAGGGATATCGTTGGTATGCTGTCCACCCAGCTGCGCAACATTCTCCCTGACCAACCTGGCTAAGGTCATCTTGAGAATGGTATTGGTGGATCCCAGACAGTAATTCTGGGTGACTTCAGCATCCAGGGCGAAGTTGCCATTGGCCTCACAGTTTAATCACAGAAAGGAAGAGGCAAGGGGCCACACGCCTCTAAAACAATGTTAGAACAATACCTACTTCTTATTAATAATATTTTGTTGCTTTTTATTTTTTTTATCTACTTTTATATGTTTAAATATTTTAGTATGGTTAACAAGGCTTTTAGGCCTTTTGGCTAAGATCAAGTATAATGTAATCTGCTTTTTCAAAAGCAGCTACTTTAGATTTTTAGTTTACAGTTACAGCAGAGTAATATGCTTCTTGACTGTTTGATCTTTATAGTTTTCAGGGAGAAGAAAATAAAACATTTCCGGCAAACAATGCTTCAGGTATCATCCCTCTGAGTCAAATGTGGAAAAACAAAACATTTTATGTTGGGGTCTACGCTGAAAATCACTTAGGAACAAACAGCTCAGAAGAACTGTATGTTCACCTTGATGATCTAGGTAGTGTGCAGTAATTTCTAAACTTTATTTTTTAAAAGCTGGTTTTGTTTTTAGTCTAGTATATGACTAAATTTATAAGATTAAGGTCATGATGGAAGATTTGAGAATAGAGTGGCTGGGGAAACCCAGACAGATGGGAGGAGTATAAATAATAATAAAATAATAATAGTAATAATAATAATAATTACCTACAAGATGCTCCAACCTATTAATGCCTCCTAAAAGGAATATTGGTAGCCAGCCATGCCCACCTACAGCAGACAAGTCTACACAACCCCAAATTTCCCCTATTCCCCTCACCATCTGTCAACATTCTGCAGCTATAGAGCCTGCTGAGTACCCACTGGTCTATTTTTGTTGAGATTTGCCCCCTTAGTTTATTCTGTACTGCTGCAAACCTCTTGTTTTCACAGAGGCCCTCAACACCTGAGTTTGCTATTAAAAGAAGTGATACTTCTAATGGTGCACAGATACTTGGTGTATATTTATACGCATGATCTTAGGTCCAATCTTTGCTCTGTGGATTCTTCTGTCCTGAGAGCTGAAGAGGTTCTTCCATGAGTGCCTCTTCCTTCTTGTGGGTGCAGGTTTCAACATGCCGTTGCTATAATCTGAAAGAGGCAGTAGTTTTTTGGCTATAGTGCTTTGCTCAACTACTGGAGACTGCATGGTCTGGGTCTTCTGTTTCAGTGCTATAGTGCTTTGCTCAACTATAGTGCTTTGCTCAACTACTGGAGACTGCAGGGTCTGGGGACTTCTGTTTCAGTGTATCTGAAGAAGTGTGCATGCACACGAAAGCTCATACCAAGAACTAACTTAGTTGGTCTTTAAGGTGCTACTGGAAGGATTTTTTTTATTTTGTTTTGACTATGGCAGACCAACACGGCTACCTATCTGTAACTGGAGACTGCATGATTGATGCCTTGTCTACATTAGGAGTGTGCTCAGATAACAGCTATGCATACTATAAAAGAGGAAGTACAGGAAACAGAATTGCATATAGCCTGAAGTTACATTGGGTTTTGTACAGCACACACCTTCCGCAATTCCAAACCCAACCACCCTAATTTCTTAATCTGCTGTTTATCCTATTGGGGATCAGAATAGCACTAAGAGATTGTTTCACTCAATGCTGAGTTGAAACAGATTAAACCAGGACCTGGCCTTCAGAATTCATACTAGAATGTTTAGAAATTAGTTGTCCCATTTAATTCATCCAGAGCTATTTGGCTTGCTAGCTGGGTTCTGTGCTGCACCTGTCCTATGCATGTGGCAGACAGCGATCTTGGCTTGTGGTCCAATACTTAAATGCTTGAGGTAAAAAACAGCTAGAATCAACTACACATAGAGCAACATCTTCTTCTTCGGCGATCACTCGTAGCCGAGTAAGATTGTCTTCCATAAACACGGTTTTAACAATGAGTCCGTAAGTGACTGTGGAGGCCAATTCTGGATCCACACATCCTTCCACAGTGGGGACATTGGTTCCCAGGTGGAAGTTGATCACGGTGTAGATTTGCCAAGCGTGTCTTCCTCTTAGCACGTTTCTCCCTTGCGTTCTGAGTTTGAGTGTCTTCAAAGTCCATGACACCTTTGGTAAAGGCTGTTCCATACATCCCAGTTAGCCACTAGGACATAATTCCTCTGAGTTGGTTAAACTGGCCTTCTGAAATGTACTCTTTTTGCCTTTCATCCAGTTGCTCCCTGACCTTGTTTGCAGACGACCTTGGTTTTAATTCTTGAAATGAAAGGCAATATAGTAGTAGTAGTAGTAGTAGTAGTAGTAGTAGTTTCATCAGTAGAGACTGGAATTAACATTTTTTTATCTCTTTTAGTGGTACCAGCTACACCCATTATTATCCAGATTGTAGACTCTCCGTTATTTAAGACTACAATACATTGGGAAAAACAAACTGCAATCAATGAAACTTATTGTGAAGAACGATACAAGGAGAAGACAGGCGAAACTTGGCATGTGAGGCAACCCATTCTGGGTTTTGTATGTACCATAAGCAGTGGTTTGGCTGCCTCTTTTCATTGATTTTGGTGCTAAACCTTCCATACACAACTTTATATAGTAGTAAGATTTCAATAGCTTCCTAAGCAGAGTCTTACAAATACAAGAGTTTTACAAAGACATTGATGTGAAATGTTCCCTGCTCCTAGGATGCGTATGTTGCATATATTCATATACCTTCTGCGTTTTGGTGAAACTGATTTTTTTATTTCTTATTGTACCCTTTTTATAGACAAATAGTATGTGTCCCTGACAGTTTACCCTGATGGAGTGTGGCCCTCAGCAGGAAAAAGTTTCCTCACCTCTATTTTATGAAATAAACTTGCATCCAACAAAGACTTAGAGCCCATCTGTAGTACACTGTCTTTGGATGTTTATTATTAGTGTAAGGATTGCTGTTACTGACTTATGGATTCACAACTACTATATGTATACAGGGCCAACTCTCCTGTATGTATACGGGGGGGGGGGGATATATTAGTATATATAAAAAGTTCACACATAATATTTTGTACCTACATGAAGAAAACATGCTACCTGGGATAGTATAGAGCAGCCTTCCCAGATGTTAGGTCCCTAGATACTATTGCACTACAGCTCCCTTCATTCCTAGCCAGCATGACCACTGGCCAGGGATGATGGGAGTTTTAGTGCACAAACATCTGGGACTACAGATGTTGGTATAGTGGCTAAAGGACTGAGCATAGTTGCTAAAAGGATGAACATAACCAGACAGTCCTAGTTTGAATCTGACCTTGTGCCATGAGCGCACAAGGTAGCCTTAGGCAAGCCACTCTTCAGCCTAAGTCCCCTCATCTGCTACATGGGAGATAAGAGTGATTTGGCTTACAGGTGTAATTTTATATTGCTTGTGAAGCACTTTGAACACTTGAAAGTACTATGTTGTTGTTTATACTAGGAATAGCAATACAGAAAGGAACACACACTTATTTGAGCTTGCTATCATGAGCATACAATCCATACTAACAATTTAAGTTGTAGGTATCTCTCTTCTACCTCATGTAAAGTAACTGAGTGAATCAGACTACACCCAGCATCATTCACTCTAATAGTGGTATCCCATCCACTGAAATAGAAGAGAGATTCCTTTGGTACAATTTTACTTATATTTAATTGTGAGTTGTCTGAACAGTCCTCATGCTATAAGGTAGGTTAATCCAGACCAGTGTCTCCCAGAGGAACACTACCTTTCTGAACTGAAATTGAACAAGGATGGTCAACAAAAAACAAACAAAAAGAAACTGAAGATACACCTCACCTTTATAAATATACAGAGATCCATGACTTTGGGCTCACAAGAGCAAATGCTTTGAAAACATTTTTTTTTCTTGACACACCAGAACTTTTTTTTTATGGCGGTGATTTTGTAATCTCTGATCTAGACAGTGGATAGAACAATACATACGGTAATTGTCCTGTCGCTTTTCCATTTTAGGTTAGAAAATGGGATGCTGACTTTAAAAGGGAACATCAAACTGAGTACAATTTAGATGCATACATGGAGTATGAGTTTCAAGTTAGATGCAAACTAACTCATGCCCAAAGCTTTTGGAGCAAATGGAGCGAATCTGCAGTGCATATGACTCCTGAGGCAGGTGAGTTTCACTGCTCTCTCTTCCCTAACCTCCGAGTCCTTTTTTCAGCTGTACAGAGAGGATTGTAACAGGAATGCTTCAAGGGATTTAAGTTGCAACAAGCCAACCAAGCATAACATTCTGAGCATATTTTCAGCACCAAGTGTGCAAAGGAAGCTGTACCTTAATCAGCTCAGGAACTGGAATACCTGATTATATCTTTGGTTGTGCTCTTATTTCCTGTGTTGTCTTCTACAGATTGTATCACTTTGGTAGCAAATATTACCTCATTGTGGTGTTATGAATCTTAAAAGTCCATGGAAAAATCCCCTGATAAGAGAGAGAGTATATACCCTATTTCAGTTTCAGTTGCACAATACAGTGTGAGCTGGAAATTCATTCATAAATCGAAAAGTGAAATGATTGTGCCTATCCTGTCTCTACAGCAGAGGAGTCAACAACAACCTTTCCCCCTCCTTTGAAGTTCTATATGCAAATAAAAGTAAATTCCAGCACAATCCTATGCATCTTCACTAAGAAGTAAGTCCCATTGAGTTCAGTGAGGCATTAGGAGTGGGAAAGCCGCCTTAGACATTATAGAGAATCATAGAATTGTCGAGTTGGAAGGGACCCTGAGAGTTATCTCATCCAACCCCCTGCAACGCAGGAGTTTCAATTAAAGTATCCATGACCGATGGCCATCCAATCTCCGCTCAAAAACCACCAAGAAAGGAGAGTCCACCACCTATCATGGGTGTCAGTTCCACTGCCAAACAGTTTTTACTGTCAAAAAGGTATTCCTGATGTTTAGTCAATCTCCTTTCTTGTAACTTGAAGCCATTGGTTTGGCTCCTACCCTCTGGAGCAGGAGAAAACAAGCTTGCTCCATCTTCCATGTGATGGCCCTAGCTATTTGAAGATGACTATCATATCTCCTCTCACTCTCCTCTTTACCAGGCTAAACATACTCAGTTCCCCCAAATTGTTCCTCATAAGGCAAGTAGCCTTATGTAACCAGAAGTGGATTTTGTGTGTGGATGGACTATGAGCTTAGTTCTGGTACTTAAAACAAATTCCTGCATCCAGAACTGTTTAGTTCTATGTCTTTTTTTGCACTGACCTCTGGCAGATCTTAGGGTTCTGATCTTTTGTGAAAAGAAACAAAAGTAGATTTTGCAAGCCTGAAATCTGCTCATCCTAAGGGGGCTGTGAGGCCAGCAAGGCAGGCAAACAAACTTCCCATAGTGATGTGTGTGCTATCTTCTATATGAAGCTCCATATTCAACACAGTAATTTAGAAGTACAGATATTTATTAATGAGTAAGTACACACACAATGTGTACAACATCTGTCAATTGGACTCCACTCTTTCTATCAAAGCTGACTACCCGATTTCATGTGTGTGTTTTACAGCATCTTAAGCTAAGCAGGCTATAAAGAAAGAAGCTAAACAAGTCTACTAGGCCAGGCCTTAATTGCTCTAAGCAGGCTCCCTCTAAGGGGCATGAGAGTCGCAGGGTGGGCAGCAGCGCTAGGCTTGGCTTTGCCTCCACCTGCAGCAACCGTGGCAGCCTCAGAGGGCAGGGGAAGGCCACAACCATGGATGGCTGACAACAGAAGGTGAAACTCTGAGCCACACAGCCTCATTTGCCTAATGTGCCGCTGCAGTGCTCTTAGGCATGGGAAGGCAAACTAAGGCCCGGGGGCCAGATCCGGCCCAATCGCCTTCTGAATCCGGCCCACGGACAGTCCGGGAAAACAGCGTGTTTTTACATGAGTAGAATGTGTGCTTTTATTTAAAATGCATCTCTGGGTTATTTTGGGGGCATAGGAATTCGTTCATTTCCCCCCCCAAAAATATAGTCTGGCCCCCCACAAGGTCTGAGGGACAGTGGACCAGCCCCCTGCTGAAAAAGTTTGCTGACCCCTGCTCTTAGACCTCTAGGAGCCTTTATCACAATACAGTGGTACCTCGGGTTACATATGCTTCAGGTTACAGACTCTGCTAACCCAGAAATAGTACCTCGGGTTAAGAACTTTGCTTCAGGATGAGAACAGAAATCATGTTCCGGTGGTGCGGCAGCAGCAGGAGGCCCCATTAGCTAAAGTGGTGCTTCAGGTTAAGAACAGTTTCAGGTTAAGAACGGACCTCCGGAACGAATTAAGTACTTAACCTGAGGTAACACTGTAAGCTGTTTTAGTAGAAATAGTAGTAGTGACCCCTGCTGGCAAAACAAATGAATAGTACAAAGAACTTACCAAGCGCTTCATCCATTTTTGAGGGGGAAATGGCTGGCTTTCAGGAATAAGCCTCCCCTTTTTACTACCTCTTGCTGCACCTTTAATACATGGCAGGGAGGCATGCATCAGCTAAAGCCGTTCTCCTCACTCCCCTAGAGAAAAGCTGCACCTCTTGAATTTGTTAGCTGTTAAAATTCTTGGAATTCAGCACAACCTATTTCTGTTTCAGCCAAAACTTGTGGGCATAGTCTGCCAACTAGCGATTACTTGTTGTTTTGTCAAATAATCAATTAGCCACCATATTGTTGCCTGAATCGGGGCTGACCCAAGATGCTTTGCTACCTGAAGCTCAGTTGCATCATTAAGTAGGCAGAGTGAGACTACCTCATTGCAGCTGGTTTTGTGTGCCATGAAAAGGCAGCAGTGGATTTTCATTTTATTTTTTTACTGCCTGGTAGGTGGGAGAGGTGCTTGAAGAATTTTCTGCCTCAGGCGCCAGAATAACTTAGCTGGCTTTGGGGACTTTCTGAAGGTGACCAACAATTAGTGCCCAAATACTCTAAGTCAAGGTGTGTTTTATCTAATGGTAGTCTTGTTATTCTAGTAGATGAGGCAAATGATCTCACATGTCTCTCTTCCTACCTGGCACAGTCATAATAAATTTAATAACGAGCAATATCCTGCTCTTTCAGAACACCTAAAAATTGACTGCCTCAGGTGGCTGCCTCACTATGCCTAATGGTTAGGGTCAGCCTGGCCTGAGGAAGTGAGGAGTTCAAAAGCCTAACTCACTAAGAAACAAAGCTGTATTCTTGGAAAATACCGTAATGTGGCCTAGCAGTAGAGACCACTAGTAATCCTGAATTCTGGATAAGAGCCTGATAATGCCCCATTGGAAGCAGACACATAGACTGGGTTATGGGCAGAGGCATAACTAGGCTCCCTTGCGTCCTTGGCAAGGAGATGTTGATTGCCCAGGGCAGCAAAGGAGTGGCCCTGGGAGCATGCGGGAAGGCAGGCAAGCTCCTAGCCACTTCAAGCCTGAGTGGAGATGTGCAACTTTTGCACATACACCCTGTCCCTACACCCTTGGCAAGGGCCAACCTTGTCAGCCGTACCCGCCTCCAGGTACACACCTCTTTATGGACTAAGCACCTTACAAGTCATTGTAAGCTCAGACAAGGGAACCTTCACAAAAAGTGGCCTATGGCTGGTATATTACCTTGAGACAGGTCTTTCACATGTGACTGAAATGCCCTTAAATTGCAGATTTTGGTGGGGCAGTCCTTAGTGAGATTTCTTTAGTAACAAAAGAGACCATCACTCCTTCCCCATACCTGATTCTAATAAATCTACATATAGATGTGGATAGAGATAAAAAAATAAAGAACACATTTGCACCTACTAGTGGCAGCAATAAGAGCTGATTCTAATGTATTTAAATATTCTTTCTTGTTAGTTTTTATGTTTTTAAAGGTAAAGGTAAAGGGACCCCTGACCATTAGGTCCAGTCGTGGCTGACTCTGGGGTTGCACGCTCATCTCGCTTTATTGGCCGAGGGAGCCGGCATACAGCTTCCGGGTCACGTGGCCAGCATGACTAAGCCGCTTCTGGCGAACCAGAGCACCACACGGAAACGCCGTTTACCTTCCCGCCGGAAGGTGCTCTTTTATATGACGTGCTTTCGAACTGCTAGGTTGGCAGGAGCAGGGACCGAGCAACGGGAGCTCACCCCGTCGCGGGGATTCAAACCGCTGACCTTCTGATCGGCAAATCCTAGGCTCTGTGGTTTAACCCTTTTTATGTTTTTAGCTCTGTACTATTTGATTTTTCTTTTCTTAGCAGAGCCTGCGCTTTTCTACCAAATAGGATGGTCTAGTGGCAACCTCTAGTCTTTATTTCCCACGCTGCTGTAGATCACCATACACCCAGAAAACACCTCATTAGCTCCAAATGTTCACAGTTAGGATTTTGCAATAGATGCCTTTGCTCTTTTATATATATGCAAGACCAAAACAACAAGTAACAGACCAAGCCAGACTTTTTACCATGATTTAAATTGAAAGTCAGTGGGCAAAAAACCCCCCTCATATTCAGATTTATTTATTTTTTTGCATTTTGTTTGTTTATCTGCAGAACCTTCTTCTATACTCGATGTGTGGAGGTTTCTGGGGCCAACGTACCCGAATGGTAGCCAAGAGGTGGTCATCTTAATCAAGGTGATATTTTTCCTCCTTTCCAGACTGAACACATTGCAGGTTAAGTTAGTCCAGGGTGGTCTTATTTTCACAAGGTCTAGAATTCAGAAAGGTATTAAAAATATAAGGCAGTTTCTTCAGTTGGGGCCAATACTGGGAAGAATCTGTCATGGGGTTGTATTTTTGAGGCATCTAATCATAAGCCTGCATTTTTATTAAAGCTTATATGTTTAATCAGGGCCTGTATCTTAAAAAGCTTAATGATTTTCAATCATTATTTTATGCCAGGCAGAAGACCAGTTGCCTAAAAACCTTGGCAAGATATTTTTACTCCTAGACAAGGGGCCCCCCTGATTTATAGCAGAAAACAATTCTCAAAGTCGTAAAAAGGGAATTACAGGCTGACAGCCAAGGTTATACTGACCCTACAAATTAAGAGTGGATAAATAGTAAAATGAGCCATATCTTCTTCCTAAGGTTAAGAAGGTCAAGAGCAGTGAAAAAGCATCTAGCTGGCAGAAACAGAACATTTTCTGGGAAGACTTTTCAAAAGCTGTTTGTTTCTTAAACTAAGATCCTTTTAAGATTTCTTTTCCTTTTAAAAGGTTGTTTATGTATTAAATATATTAGTTTAAATATAATTATGCAAAGGATTTAAGAAATGCTAGATTCTTATTTCATATAGTTGTAAGAGTTGTAACTATCCTGAAATTAAGTCAGGCACCAGCCAAGCCCCTTGCCAGACAGAAGACGCCAATCGAGCGCTCCTGATATATGGTTGTCAGGCCTTTTGTTTAGAAACCTTCAAATGAAGGAGATCTCTCAATGTTGATGTGAACTAAATCCTTGACATATGCATAAGATAAAAATTCAAGATTAATTATCTGTTTTGGAAGGCAATAGGGCAAGGAGGGTAAGAGGTGAGCTGGTAATTAAGATTCCTTGTTGAGACACATGTAAGATATATTACTACTTATTTGTCATTTATAGATAGAAGAATATATAGCTTTTTATTTTCCATAAAAGGCAAGAGGAAATGGGTGTATCTTTTGTGATTGGTTCTAGCAAACAGCCAATAGGAATTTCAACCAGGCTGATTGGACAGAGGCAGCCACAGGAGGAGCAAGGGGGCTGGATTAAGGAAATATAAGTGCTGGCCAGAATGGCAAGAGGCCAGGCCAGAGCTTGGTAACCATATACCACTGTACCTCATATTTATTTGTCTGACAAATAAATTACTATTTTAATTTCTCTATTGCTGCGTTGAATATTTCATTCCAGCTAAGCGTTAACCACAAGCAGGGTGCTACATTTTGACTCAATAACATCACTCTAAAGGCTAGGAAAAAATACACAACTGCATACAGTAAACATTAGAAATGCCACTTTCTTACTTGATTCTAAGAATTTATTTAAATAAGGAAAAACAGCTGGGGAGGGGACAACTTGGAGAGGTGAAGCAGCAGGGAAAGAGTTAAGTAACCCTTCCCCGGCTGATTTCCCACACTCCTGGTGACTGCAAACAGTGAGGCTCCTCTTTGCAGTGGCTTCTGTTGCAGTGGTTGGCAAGCAGCTAAGGAAATGCAGGTTTAATCACATTTTCCCCTTAGCTGTTGTGCATGTGAAACTGCATGAACCCCCCCCCCCAAAACCCACAATGCAGCTTTCTAAAGGCAATTATCTTCCTTTCTCCTCCTTCTCTTCCTTCCCACATCCCAGCCATTTTTTCCTAAGGAGAGCAGAGGAAGAATTTTGGGCTACAGGGTGTTCTGTGAAAACCAAGGAGAAATTGTGGATTTATGTAAAACGACAGAAACAAAATGCCAGGTTTTGGTTCCCCCAGCAGTTACCACTCTCCATGTGACAGCACATAATTCAAAAGGAAGTTCCAAACCTGCGAATATTACAGTGAACCAACCTCCCCATAGTTTCGATGGTAAGATACTGTACTTAAAAACTTTTGAGAAATGGATAATGCATTGTTAAATTGTGTCAGAGAAGAAACTGACCCTATGATTTCCCAACATTCAGACCCCCATCAACTGTATAACTAACTTTACTTCTAGTTTGCTCCCTTTGGAAGCATAATGTATTAACGCACAAACAGGACTACTTTCATCCATTACTACAATCCCAGTTTTGGAGATGCCAAACCAGATAAGTATTCCATTTCAGCAAAAGTATGAAAGATAAAGCAAAAAGCTGACATCTAAAAATATCAAATTCCATTTTAAAATTATGTCTTAACCATCATGACTTTTAAAAACAACAACTGAGGACATTATGGGAATGACTGCTATCAAGTTTAAAATGAGTTGGAATTCATAAAGAATATACAGACGCAAAAGAGGACTTGATTCCTGGTGTGCTGTGCAAAAGAGGGGGTTTCAGCAGATACAGCTATAGGTAGGGGTGGACTTTGGTACTATGGCGCCCTGAGCTAGGCCAAAAGTTGGTGCCTCTCCACAGCCCTCAGGACATGCTGGGCTTTGGAAAGGAGGTGTGAGGTTTCCGGCAGGGTCCTACAGCCCTCCCACCTCCTCCCCAAACTGGATAAGCACTAACTAGGCTTTGGAAAGGAGAACGGAGGACTCTAGGACCCTAGGAAGCTGTCAGAGCCCTCACATCTCCTTCCCATGGCTGGGCAAGTGCTTACGGGTGTTCTCTTCTTGACAACCAGTGCAAAGAGAACCAGTAATGTTACCCTCAATCCGCCTCTACTGTATGACAAGCTACACTTGCTGAAATTCCCTCTTCTGTACAAAAGATGCAGGATCCCTGTTCTCTTTTCCATCTGGTCACCCTAGGCGAATGACAATCTAAGAAATACACCTTTGCAATCCCATTAATGCCAGAGGGGTTTACAACACGGGATTGCACTCCTAGATGGATCCTGTAGAATAATCACGACAATATTTTTGTCATTTCTGCTGCTCTCTCAACATGACAGAGAAAGCTAGTACTGCAATTCCAAAGTTCTGTCCTGGTTTTGGACAAGCTTCTCCTTTCTAGCTTCACAGGATGCTTCTAGCTGTTCTGCTTCCTTAGGAATTGATGGTTCCTAGAGAGTCCAGCTCAGTACAACAATCCCTGAGGAGCAACAGAAATTTTATTCCAGTTAACTATGTGATGCTAGAAGAGAACCTTATCAAAATTCTAGCTCTTTACCACCATCCACTTGGGTTGTAGATCGGCCTAGAAATGTTGAGAACACAGGTGCTTAACACAGGTGCCCAAGTTTACTCTCTGAGCTGATTCTCAGGGACGATTCACACCCCAGCCAGCACCTCTTTAATCTTCTACCCTCCGGCAGGAGATATAGAAGTATAATCAGTTGTACCAACAGGCTAAGAAACAGTTTCTATCCGTGGGCTGTTAGGCTGCTGAACAGAAAATAATATAGTGCAACTGACTTTCGGGGTTGGTGTGTTGTGCGACAAGCACACAGAGTGCAATGAGATTGAACGTTTGTGGGGGGCGGGAGGGAGGCTCGGTTAATTTCATTGTACACAGGTTGTACATTGACAATAAAGGTATTATTATTATTATTATTATTATTATTATTAATAATAATCATTCAGCAACTGCAGAAGTGGTAAATATATTATACTTCCAAAATGTCCCTCACTTTGATGAGCTTCTCTGGAATGCATGTGTGTATATGAAGGCATTTGTCTTATCTTTCTGCTGCAGGAACAGCAGATCAGAATTTGAGGAGAGGAATGTGGTCATAGTTGGATGACATCATAGGCAAGGGTCCTAGGCACTGTATGCCCATTGGTGGATGAGTATAGCTGACAGGGAGCTTGCAGGAGGAGGAGGAGGAGGAGGCGGAGGAAAAATGTTTCTCTGGGTTCTTTCCCTCCAGTTATACAATTTCCTTGATCCTTATTGACATTGATCTTTCTAGTGTATGCACTTAGCTTAAAGAAAATGTCTATATCCTCACTTGGTTGATTTCCAGTGTGCCAGATGGAGATAAAGAAGCTGCACTCCATCAATACACCCTTCGCTCATTTCAAGGGCACCTTCTTCCTATTGCAAAAACTATTTCAAATATTTTGCTAGATTTTATACAACAGTCAAGTCATCCCTGATGCTTTTCCCTGTAGATTTCCCACCACCTACCAACATGCAAATGAACCGCGATGAACAGAAAGGGATTTCTGTTGTATGGGAACCTCCCCAACCAATTGGAAAAGTAGTTTTGTGGTACATAGTGGAATGGACGTCTGCAGATTTCAGACATGGACTTGTGTGGAAAAAAGTCCCCATCCAAAACACAACAACATATATCAAAGGTAAAATACAAGCCAATTCTTTTTAGGGGCCTTCATGATATGTTGGGCTGATGACATGCATAGCTTCTTAGACCCGGAATAATTGAGCTGCTTAGGAACAGCCAACATGGTGCCCTGCAGATGCTCTCAGACTACAACTCCCATCAGTCCCAGACAACCTAGCTTATACTCAAAGATGATGGAAGCTGTTGTCCAATAACATCTGGAGGGCACCAGGTTTGCTACCCCAAGAGTAGATTTTGCAAACATGAAGAATCACTTTTAGTGAAATCTGTTTTCCTCACCCTTGGCCACCAAAAGACAACAAACATACCAAACCTACAAGCAAACTTAGCAAAGACTACCAAAATCAACATGGACAAATAGAGCTACTGTAGGAACAAAATATAAGAAACCCACATAGAGCCACCTGAGCTGCTTATGTGGAGAAAGGGATACAAATGTGATAAAACATTCTAAAATGACTGTCTGCTCCCCCACCCTTCCCCAGGAAGTCAGAACAAAATCATGGGATTAGAATTCATTGGTTCTTATTTCTGAAGTTTTACTCATGATTCTTTTTTTTAAAATTATACAGTAGAACTTATTTTCATGATTAAAATAAATGAATAAAACCTCATCCTTACAGAAAATGTCAGAATGGGGCATAACTTCAACATTTCAGTGTATGCTGTGTATCAAGATGGCATCAGCAAGGCCTGTTCCATCCCAAGTAAGTACCATTGGGGCCATTGTAAGGGGACTGGCACTATTTCATAGTGTACTGTGTTTGAGCTAAACTTCCTCTATGGTATGGTCATATCTCCCTGACTAAAAATATTTTTCAGCGTGTTGATGTGTATATGGTAATTATCTTATTCAAACTGGAATAAGATAGTTTTGGGGCATTAACTGGAATTAAACCTTTCCTTAAAAGGTGTGGATGAGGACATGTTTCATAAATAATGTACAGTACACACATTTGTTTGCTGTATGTACCCATATTGCTCTGTAGAAGATGTGAGAGCCATACTAATCTTTCATGTTCACTGTGTGTGTATATGTCAGAGAGAGCAGCAACTGGCCCTGATTCACCTGCGTACGTACAGGAAAAAACTAAAGACAAGCATGACTTTCACATAATTAGAAGAAACATACTAAATCAGACATTCTTGCTCATTTCTGTTAACTTGCCTTTAGTTGTATTACATCCTTTGATTTTAAAGTTCTTCCATCAGAGATGCAGTATAAGACTGTTAGATAACCAAAGCATTTCTACACCATGAATAATAATGCCTTGATAGGAATTAAGACGAATTTGCCAAGGACAATGAAAAGTAATAAGTTTGCTGGAATGACTTTTATGCCCAGCCTTGATTAAGCAGATTATTGTGAAATAGTAGATACTGCACCACAATTATGTAAAGTGTTACTGGAATCCATTCAAAGTAATACAAAGGCTTTAACTGCTGAATCAGGGGACCTTTCTGTCTATCAAGGTGTATTACTGTGCTCTTACATACAGATCCAACCCCTGTGTCCTCAATAATATTAGTAATAATAATTTTATTATGTTTTTTATATGTCCTGGAAGCCTCCCAGAGTGACCGGGGAAACCCAGACAGATGGGTTTAATATTATTAAATTTATTATCTGCCCTTCATCAACAGGTCCCAGGACAGTTTAAAACAGCTGAAAATTAAAAACAGTTAAGGCAGATTACAATCACAAGAACAGGGTGGCCCTGAAAGCACAAAGGGTAAAGAGGTGTGTTTTTAGCATTTAGTGAAAGCTGTATTGTGAGGAAGCCAGATACACTTCTACAGGGAGAGGAGTCCATAACTTAGGAGCTGCCGCACAAAATGCACTCTCCTGGGCCACCACAACCCAAACTTCTGAGAGTGGTGGAACTACCAAGAGGGCACCCTCTGCTGATCTTAAAACCCAGGCGTGTCTGAAGGGACCTTCTCTTTAGGGATAATCTCAATGTAGCAGGCAGATAACCAACAGATGGAAGTTTTCTGAACACGAAGATGGAGGAATTGCATGGGTTCCTTGGCAAATCCATAACTCCAGCCAAAAATGATGAATATTTCATACATACTAAAACCCTTGCAGAAAACATGTTCCTGAGATTGCTTCTCTAAAGCTCTAACTAAATTTAGAAATTACACCACAGGGTTAATAGCGGCAACATCCCAGTTATTCTAATAATTACCTTTTACTGCCACATCATATTGCATTTTCTTGTTAGAATTTGCTGTGGCTCCAAAGACCACAAGGCGGCAGTGTTTAATGAAAAATTATAATACGTACAGTAACTATTTTAGGGCTACTGCCGTTACCTACATACAGTTCTGTTGTTTGAACAAAATCTCCATTTCTTAAGCATAATGGAGCACAATGCCCACTCAGTATTTCAGTCACAAATGACATTTTGGCCCATTCACTCCTGCAGAAATGTGGAGCTATAAGGAGAACTAATGCATTCTTTTAGACTGGTGATGGTGAATATCTAATCATTTTACCATTTGCTGCTGGTGCTAGTAATATTTTCACTAGAAAAAGGAAAAGTCAAAATGACACCTTCCCTTTTTTGAACTGGAGCTCTCTTATTTTTCTAATGCTACAAAGAAAATAGCACACCCTCTGGAATGCGCTTCCTGAAGAACTGCTGCACATTGCTTCATGCTAAAGCTGAACCAGCTGCTATTAAGTCCCTAAATCAAAGGAATGTAAACTTAACACCCCTAAATAAAATGGCAGTGATCCAGAGACATACACATGCAGTTCCCATTGCCAGCTATTGCAGAGTTTTCGGCAGGTGTGGGTGGGTTTACTAGACATGTCATCCAACTACAGAAATCTTCGTTGATTAATCAGTTAAGTTGCAATTGATTTAGTTAGCTAAACTGGTTAAAGTATGCCTATGAATAAAACATTTTATCAGAAGAAGAAGAATAACATTTATGTTGTTTTTAAAACATTAATAAGCTTGGCAGATCCAATTGTATTGTCTGGAATGGACAAGCACTCTATCAAAATAGATAAATAATAATACTTTCTACACCAGAATTTAATTCAATTACAGTTCCTACCAGGATGGCTACCAACAAACACTCTTTTTGGCAGGGCCAGTGTCGGCACCTGGTATCCTTAGGCAGCTGCCCTTACATCTCCTCCCCTTCCCCCTCCCCCCAATGCTGGCAGAGCACTTTGAGCAATGCAAAGCATTTGGATCAAGCCACATTTTCAATTTCGCAGAATGACCTCAACCTGGCGTCATTCAGGGGCATTGCGGGAAATGGAAAGGGTGGCTAGATGCAGCTGTTTTGCACTGCAGCCAAGTAAGCCTAGCACTGACAAAGAAGGGGGGCACTTGTTGTTGTTTAGTCATTTAGTCATGTCCAACTCTTCATGGCCCCATGGACCAGAGCACACCAGGCTCTCCTGTCTTCCACTTCCACAGTTTGGTCAAACTCATGCTGGTAGCTTTGAGAACACTATCCATCCATCTCGTCCTCTGTCGTCCCCTTCTCCTTGTGCCCCCCATCTTTCCCAACATCAGGGTCTTTTCCAGGGAGTCTTCTCTTCTCATGAGGTGGCCAAAGTATTGGAGCCTCAGCTTCATGATTTGTCCTTCCAGTGAGCACTCAGGGCTGATTTCCTTAAGAATGGATAGTTTGATCTTCTTGCAGTCCATGGGACTCTCAAGAGTCTCCACCAGCACCATAATTCAGAAGCATCAATTCTTGGGCGATCAGCCTTCTTTATGGTCCAGCTCTCACTTCCATACATCACTACTGGGAAAACCATAGCTTTAACTATAAGGACCTTTGTTGGCAAGGTGATGTCTCTGCTTTTACCCTGGACCTCCTCAAACCAGGCAGCCAGTGGGGCATGAAGAAACCCCAAACTGACACAACTGCTGAATTAATGTAGACAATACCCCCCCACACACTACACTACAAAAGATACGTTGGCTGGATCCTAAGGCTGAGTTTTAGGAGAGATACAGTCCCTCAGGGGGAACGTAGCTCAGTGATGACACACACACTTTGCATGTGAGAAGTCCTAGGTTCAATCCTCAGCCTCTCCAGGTAGAATTGGGAAATCATGGGGAGTTGCTGCCTGCCAGTGAATACCCTGGGCAGTGGTTAGAGATCATGGGAGTTGTAGTTCAATAGCACGTGGAGGGGTCAGAGCTTCTCACAGTGGTGTAGGCAAATATTGTGTTGGGTGAACTAGACAAATTCCTCCCTTTATGGAAGTTACCTATGTTCCTTGTTCACAGGAGTGACATATTTTCACCAACTGCAACTTGGAGAGTATTCATCCAACAACCAGTAAATACAAATTGCAGTTTAAATGAAAGCACTGAAGGGTTTAATCCCTTGGAAAAAGTGCTTTTGGTAAACTAATCGCAATACAAGGGAACAAAGTATTCGCTACACTTGCTGTTGTACCACAGTGGAAGTCATTCTCCTTTTTTTCTTTTCTTTCTCCCGTTTTCTGAATAGCATTGCCGGGGAAAACTCAAGACACATATAATGGTCCAGGAAATATGTTTGCGGTTACCAACGGTAGGAAATGTCTCTGTGTCAGGTTTCCAGAAGAGAGGTTTTCTGTGTTACCAGATTTGGGAGGGTTTTTTGGTTGTTGGGTTGTTAGTGTTTTTACACCAGCCAGTGATAACATCTCAAAGAGGTGGGAACTGAGTGCAGCATTCACTGACGTGATTATAGGGAAATGAAAGTTCAGGGTGTTTTCACACATAAAAGAGCTAACTCAAATTATTCTCAATCCAGAGACATCCTAGGTTGAATATACAATATGAAAATACTCATATGAACTTTTAATGGTTGATTTTTAAAATTGTCAGTCAAGTGGCTAAAGGCACACAGAGGAGATTTGGTGTACATAAAACAACAGGGATGAGCTGACGTGTTTGCTCTTCAGGAAACATAACCTGCTATCACCAATTGCTATCTTGCTCCATACAGTATCTCACATTCCATCAAACTGGCATGGTACCTCTCCCAATTTACTCAAGACTTGATTTGTCAAATGTGGATCTAATTATGCTACTATCTAGTTTGCCAAGCAAACACAATTCTCTAGTTAAACATCTTTATCACTCTGCTAAAGATAAGAAAGGCTAACAATGTGTATCTTGTGTAGCAAGTGCCATTGCCATCATATTCATGAGTTCTATTGAATTTGTCAAGCATGGTCAAACCAAAGCTTCATAATAAGCGTAAGGCTCCCAGCCAGTTTCAGTGGCACCTTGTACTGAAATACATTATAAGAAACCTTGACAATTTGAAAAGCCCTTCTTGGTGCATCAGCTTAGCCATTCAGTGGTTGATATGGCATCATGTGAACAGCTATGAGTAGAAGCACATGGTTGTCTATACAGGACACATTTCTAAGATGCAGGCTCAGCAAAAGCAGGAACAAAGCACTGTGATGATATACATCTGAACTTCACAAGCAATTGGTCAAGCATCATAAAGTTATGATGAATTGATTTTATTCAGCAAGTGAGGTGTACCCTGAGTTAATTCTGAATACACATATGGTGTAAAATCAAAGTGCTGATCATTTCTCTCTCTCTTTTTAAGGTGATGGTGATGATGGTGGTGGTGTTCTGTGGGGAACTGGCTTTGGAATGTTCTTCTTATTTATAATTATTTTGAGTTTGATTGCTACAAACATTAAGAGGTACAAGCGTGAAGTGTTTCCCCAGACTTTTCTCCTTAGCCTTCGAGCAAACGTTTCAGCCTTGGAAAATGTGTGTGCAGTGCCTGTTTGCGTTCATATTTTCCCTTATTAAAGCAGGGCAAGGGTGATGGTTTTGTAATTGATTTGTAAAGTTATTTAGGGCTGGTGAAAGATTGGTCCTTAGCTGTAGTACAGTATCTGACTGCAGTTAGGCTGAAATTGATGGCAAAGCTGTGTATTCAAGTGTAAAACAACTGAAAAGCAGGATGTGAGGCAACTTCATGCATAGACATGACAAAACATATTTCACAAAAGATTTTCTCCACTCTCCACTTTCCTCATCATAGTTATTTTTCTCTCAACGAGAAATGTGCTGGGGGTGGAGGAGTGATCTGGGAAGGGGCTTTGGAAGAACAGAGAAAGGGTTCAGCGCTCCTCCTAGTCGCTTGCCACTATTGCACCAAAATCATTCCAGACCCCATTTCACTTGTGTTTCTTGGTAACTGCATTTGAAGGCAAGGAGCTGCAACCATTACATATAATTCTGCTCTCAACCTTATCTAAACTACATAAGCATTTCCAATCCAATAATGAATCTGAACCGTGATCAGTTCTTCCAAAATGCAATTCATGTGTTGTGCTTTTTTTTAAAAAAGGGTTAAAACAGCATTTTGGTCGATAACACCGAAATGGCTTTTTGAAGATTATCCTAGAGTGCAGAACAGCAGTGTGATCAAATCACTTCAGGTAACTCCACAAGTCAACATTCTGTTTATTTAATGTGTCTAAAGAAACTAGAGTGAAGCAAGGTGGCACCTTGCATTTGTAGGAAGAAATGTTTGCATGACTTTAAAAACAGCAACAGCCCTGTATGCTTTATTTTATGACCATTACATTCAGAATATGTTGTGGGCCTCTTTGGCTATTGCTTCTCATGTTCATCTCTCTACATGGCATGATCAAGACTTTGCACTCCTTCCCCTTGCTACGAGTGCAACATAAAACTGCCAGATTAGGAGATCCAAATTTACCTGAATGTGGAATTGCTCACGATAATATATGACCTGATCTACTATTATCAGCATTCATCGCCCATTGTTCAACTTAGTTCCATAGCTATTCATTCTTACATTCAAGTATAACCTTAACTTTAAATCACAAAAAGTAATCTTTTGACGTGTGAATACTCTCTTCTCTTTCTATGCGTAAACAAAGGCTTACAGTAATTAAAATGGACCAACTCTATTAACTTCTGACTTAAAAGCATAAAGGGGAAATAGTTCAGTATCAAACAACAAGAAAAGCAACAAAGAAATTCCTGCCAATATAGTAGCCTTAACTCTGCAATCCTGAAGAGCTGCTGTCAGCCAGAGTGGACAATAGTGGGCTAGATTATGGACAAGTCTGACCTAGGATAAGACCTTATCTACAGAACTAGCCAGACATTCACCCTCATGAGATTCCCATCACATGAGAGGAAAGAATGGAACTATAAAGTTAATCACAACTTAACTTTAGATAGATTGGTTCAAGTTGCATTGCATAGATTTTGCCTGTATCCACATATGCAAACCTTATTTTAACATTTATGTAGTTATCTTTTTTATTCAGGTTTCCTATCAGTTTTACAGATGCCTCAATTTATTTTATTATAATGTGTCATTTCTGTGTTAATTGCTCTAGACTAGATATTGAAACTGAATAGCTGTTTGCTGCCTCCTCCTGCCTACATTTTATTAATTTTTTCTGTAATTGTTTCTTAGGGGGAAAATGGTGGCATAACACACAATTCCACTGGGTTGTTCATCGATCATGAGGATGCTGTAGTAACTGAAGTGGAGGAGACACTGGTACACAAGGAGTATAAGGTTGTAGATCATAAAGAGGAAACTAGAGAAGCAGTTCTGGATAATGTTAACATTCCAGAAGACATACTGTTTGTTGGCAATTCGGACACAATGGAGGAAAATGGCTACAAACCTCAGATTTCCAGCCAAGCAGTCTTACAAGACAGTACTTATGAAATACATTCGCAAAGCCCAGATAAAAAACCAAACACCCCAGCTTTGCCTGTGAGTAGTTTAATAAAGGATTTCCCAAGTCCCATGGCTACCACATGGCCTATTGTTGGTACCAATGAAAATACATTTTTATTTGATAAAATCAGTCTTGTTTTGAACAACAGTAAAAGTGGACAGAGCAACATGGTCAGCTCAACAGATGAAGAGCCACATACACCAACAGAAAACCAATGGAAGCCCCTACTTTCAGATGATGATATTCAAGAACAGACCTTAATACCAGATGAACTTCTCTCTTGCTTAAATGCTGTGAATGAAGATTCTTCCGATATAATGTCTTACTTTCCTCAAAACGTTGCAAAGTGACTTTCTTATTAGGACGGAATATAAGATTTCTGCAACCATGACAAACAACCTTGTTCTGCATTTTCAAGTATAATAACGCAAAGTATCCTCAACATTCTCAGTTCTCGTTGTCCAATTTAAAAAACAAAACAAAACAGCTGCAGTTGCAACCATAGCATTAATTTCTCATGCCACTTTCTTACCTTGAGATGAGACCAGAATGCCATCTTGTGAATCCTCTTCTAAAAGGCAAAATATTTCATCATATGAGCCTATCGTGGTTATCAACTGCATCAGCTGCAACTGCAGCGTTTCCAGCCAAGCAACTGCACAGCAAGTAACTACAGATAACCCAAGCAAGTGAGCCAAAGCCAGGTAAAGGCAAAGATATCTCAAGATCCCTATAGTCTTGCTGAAGGAAAAATTATTCACAATTATGATGAACAGCAAGATAAGTGTGACCCAAATCAAGACATGGAGAAATTTTTATTTGGTTACAATTCCACCATACCTGACATCTTATCTCTATAGTTGTATCAGTTTCCAATGCCACCAAGAAGGGGAAGAATCTAATTATGAGGCTGCCCCCCCCCCAGTTTATCCAACTCTTGATCAAATATGTTTCTAATAGGGGTCAATTCCTTTCCAGCTGCAAGCGCTGTTCTTCTACAGTTGCCCAGTTGGCGCTGACCCATGACGGGGCCTTTTCAATTATGGTTCCCTGTTTGTGGAATTCCCTCTCTAGTGAGGTGTTTCTGCTTCCATCGCCATTAACTTTCCAGAGGAATTTGAAAAACATTCCTCTTTCCCCAGGCATTTGGTGGCTGCAGAATACTTCCATGAAATAATGGATGAAATAATGTTTTAAATTGTAACTGTTTTTTCAAATAATGTTTTAAATGCTTTTTTTTTTTTGCTATTAAAATGTGGGTGTGTTTGCTGTCGAGCTCCTTTGGAAGGGAGGTCGGGATAGAAATTAAATATAGAAATAAGTAATACAGCAGGTGTGGGGAGGCCTTAGCTCACCAGGTGTTGCTAAACTTACCATTTTGATCAGCCCCACACATTATAACACATTATGGACAGTGGCCAGGAATGACACGAATTCCCTACCCCTGTTTTGCAGACATAGAGTACCTACTGCAGGCTGGCTAAGCCATTGCTTAAAACTGTTCCTTGTGACTCATTCTCATTTTGCCAAGGTAGCATATGAATGTTTCTCACAACAGAACCCTCATCACATAGATCCCTCTCTGGCCAACATCAGTGGACTCTGTCAAGGCAGGAGGTGGCACAAGCAGTTTTCCTACATTGCTTTGTGAAGTAAGAGCCAGCCATGATGAAGCAAATTTGCAGTGGCAACCATGTTGCTGAAATAACACGTATGAGCCAGGACTGGGACAGTCCCCACATAGTTGACTCATGGGCCCTTTAAAAGAGAAGTCACATACCTATCAAGAAGCTTTCAAGATGTCTAAAATGTACAACCTTAATTTAGCACTTAGTGAGAGGATATAGCTGACTTTAGAAAATTTAACATCTGAAGGCTCTCAGGCGCATGATTTCCTAGAAACTGAAAAATGACACTAAACACAAATAAGTCTCTAGAATGCAAGCTGGTCTAAAATTAGTAGCTGTTGCTCTTGCAGGAAGGAAATAGTAAAGGAAAGCCACACACATAAGACGTATGATATAGAAAGTTCTTTGGTTGTTGTGTTCAGGACATTTTATGCACCTCAGATAGAAATCCACTCAGTTCTTGTTATGTAATCAGGTAATATTTCTGTTTTGCCAAGAGCTATAACCTTATATTGCAAATAGCAATTAAATTTAAGGAACAGAAAATAATCCTTTCATATCCACCTCTTCAACTATATGCTGTGTTCATTATCATCACTAAATGCAATGATACAAACACACACAAAATAGCTTTGAGTTACCCTAAAGACTAAACACAACGCAGGAATCTTTTTGCCCAACGTGGGGTTCAAACACAAAACCCTGAGATTAAGTGTCTCATACTCTGCAGACTGATCTATCTTGGGGCTAAATTATTGATCACAGAGCTGATAGTACTGCAGATTAAGGGATGTTTTCCTGAGCAACCCACAGCTGAGCTCTTGTGCAGCTTCTAGGAATTTAAATGGAGCTTCTACTAGAAAACATCTTGATGGATTAATGTGAACATAGGAACACAGGAAGCTGCCTGACACTGTACACACTATTCCATTTGTATCACAAAAAATACAGTTTTTTCTCAGTCCAGAATCATTTGTGCTAGTCCTCAACAAGCTACTTTTAATGTAGATTGATTCTAGATCTTGTCATCCAAAAGGGTGGTTGTGGTTACTTGAGATTGTGTGAAAACCCTGCCCTTGATTAGATTATCCACCCTTTTCCTGTCTGCACATGCCCCAGGCGAATGAAGAAGGAAGTGGTGATTGCGCTCAAGGCATTCATCCACCCACAGCCTCATTGGGCAGCTGGGGATTCACCACCCGTTGCTGAAACCACCTACATCTCTTTCCAAATGGACACACTTCAGGTTAATGCAGAATCAATTTGTAATGAGCTTTAGTGAATGAAACTAGTTTCTCAAGAAGCGCTTTTCAGGTGTGTGTGTGTGTGTGTGTGTGTGTGTGTGTGTGCAATAGATCTAGATTGTGTGTAGTCTGCATATATAAAAAATATAGTCTCCATGGATTCTAGAATATAATATGTGTACACAGCCTTCTACCGAGTCAGTTCACTGGCCCATCTAGTTCAGCGTTGTCAACACTGACTAGCAACGGAGCACCAGGTCAGTGTCTCAGAATGTCAAGGATTGAACATGAGAACTTCTGCATGCAAACCAGTTATTTTCCTACTTCTCTGCAACCTTTTTTTTTTTTTGTAGAGAAGAGTTGGGAACACTAAGATCAATGGACTCTGCTATTCACAGATCTCATCTCAAAACCAGTTATAAATAATATCTAGGCAATGTGACTTAGGTGTACTTTGAGTAGACTAACTGAAGCCAATGAGACTTCAGTTAGTCATGACTAACTTGCATTCTGTTGAATTCAGTTGGTTAGCTCTAAGCATCACAAAGTCAGCAACTAACCTAATGTTTCAAACAATTGCAATATATATGAATGGTTCACAGGATAGGTTCCATGTCTTCTGCTTCCTTTCTAAACATTTTGACATGGCACTTGCTGCTTCCAAACTAGATTAACCTTAGTTGGTCAATGGTTTAACTTCTCAATGAATTGATATCAATAAGACTAGTTCAGTGTACTGTGTGAATGAAATGTCCTCTAAAGAACACTTTGAAAGCACCAGGCATATATAATTCAAAGAAGTAACAGTCCAATAATATTATGCTCAATTTTCTATAGCAGGTAATGTTGACAGAATTTAAGACTCTGTATTTCATATTCACAGCTGCAGGGGGAGCAGAATGGGGTTGAGGGTGAGGTTTAAAGACTGTCTCAAGGCAAATATTTTTAAATGTAGTATAAACACTGACAACTGGGAAACACTGGCCTGCGAGCGCTCCAGTTGGAGAACAGCCTTTACCAAAGGTGTCATAGGTTTTGAAGACACTCAAACTCAGGACGCAAGGGAGAAACATGCTAAGAGGAAGCTACGTATGGCAAATCCACACCGTGATCAACTCCCACCCGGAAACCAATGTCCCCACTGTGGAAGGAGGTGTGGATCCAGAATTGGCCTCCACAGTCACTTACGGACTCATTGTTAAAACCGTGTTTATGGAAGACAATCTTACTTGGCTACGAGTGATCACCAAAGAAGAAGAGAAGAAGAAGATCTGGGCAGTCATGTGAAAGCTAACTATCCATGGTTGCCCGATTTACACAGTCACTGAGATTAGCTGGTTGGACATCCCAGGGTAATTGTAATAAGTGGTCTTGGACCATTTGATGTTCTCCCATTGCTGAAGTTGAGCCAAACTAGTTATTATCCTGATGTCTGGTTTCTGCTAAAAACAGTGGATGTGTTGTTAACCATTTAATCCCTAACATTCAGTAGAATTTTATATTGTGTCATGTGGAGCTGAATCCACCCCACATAACTGGCTGCTAGTGGGGCTCAGGAGACAGGGGATATACAAAACATAGTGATGTCTAGAGTTCTGCTAGATAGTAAGGGGACTGAAGATCTAGGTGAATATAGGGCAATATCTCGTTTGGGTGTGGACGTTATTCTAGAGACTGCCCTGTGTTAAAGCTATTTTGAACATTCTAAAGGAACAGTACAGTATTATAACAATAGGAAAGGAATAATTGCGGAAAGCATATTTTATGTGAAAGTGACTAGTCTAGCTAAATGGTTACTAACAAATCTTTTCAAGTAAATGAAACTGCAAAGCAACACCAACTAGAAGACCCAAGTCTAACAATAGAAGAAGAGGAAAAGAAACTGGTGATCCCTGCAGTCTCAGATTCTCAGTCAGTTTTTGCTCATTTTGCTATCTTGAGGTTAATAGCAGTGATGGTTTGGAAACTGACATTAAAACTGTATCCTTTGTAGATAGTAAGTTCTACTTTGTACAGAGAAATAGATTGCTTGTGCTGCTGATTCCCCACCCCCCAAGGTTCACTATTTGTTTTAATATATTGAAAAGAGCAGGTTGGATACATCTTACAAACATCTGTTTCTTTATAAAGGTAAGTAGTAATTTGGAGTTTGTTTTTTGTTCTCTCTTTCTCTTGCTTTTTCTTTCAACATGTATCTCCTTTTGAAGCTACGTGGTAAATCAGAGTTTACTATTACTATTTATTAAATTTGTATACCACCCTTCATCCAAAGATCACAGGGAGGTTCACAACATAAAAATACAAAAGAAGAACACAAAATACACAGTGAAAACAAGAACAAACCAAAACCCCAGCTCCCACAAACACAATCAAAAGGACATAAAACATTAATCAGCCCAACACCTGGTTTTTCTGGAAAATGCTTTCAAAGTATATGATGAAATTTTACAAAACTTTTGTAAAACACTTTTTTTCTAAAACTACCGTACATACAAGAGGCCCTGCTACAGTATCCCTGAATCAGTTGGCCATCCTTAAACCTTGGTTTAAAATCCTGCAATGAAGGAAAACCTACCACCTTCTGCAACAGTCTTGCCCACTGTTGAGCAGCTTGTATCAACAAGGAGTTCTCCTTGTTGGCCAAAATCCCTTTTTGGCCAAAATCCCCTTTCTTGTCATTTGATCCTGTTGGTTCAGGTCCTACCCTCTGGAGCAGAAAAAAAAGCAAATCGGCTCCAATTTTTCTAGCCTTTGAAGACAACTGTCATTTCATATCTCACTCTTATCTTCTCCATGCTAAACATACCCAACTCCTTCAGTTTTTCCATGGTCCCTAACCATCTCTTCCACCCACTGTCTATTCTTCTTATTTTCTTTGTCACTATGTTGTACTCACATTCTAAAATCCCTTTGTTCAAACAACTATAGTAATTACAAATGGAATAAAAGTGGACTTCTTCCAATCCCACTTAGTAAAAGATGAGGGCTAATTCAGACTTGCATTTGACCTGTGCCTAGAAAGCACAAGACAAGTGGGAAACAATTCAGACAAGGGCTTTCTAAGCACACCTGGTTTTGCCCTTGCCCTGCTGCTTTCCCTAGGAAAACCAACTCTAGCGATAAATCAGAACAAATGTCAATCCTAAGAAAATTCAATTGATGTTTGCTCCAATTCAGCAAGAAAGATTGGGTTTCCCCAGGGAAAAGTAGTGGGGCAAGGGCAAGTCTGGAAGAGCTGAGAGTTGTCTTTCTGAACTTGATTAATCTACTATAAAAAAATCAATTGGAACAAGAGTTGAGAAAATACCCAGTGACATATGTTTTGAAAAGGATGGAGAGGGTAAATTGCCATTAGACACACAAACATACACAAAATGGGTCTATAGGTTCTGAAAGATTCACATTTTGTTCAAACAATTATGAGAATGTGACCTGAAATGCAGAATGTGGATTATGAGTTGTGTTAGTTCCCAAACAAAACTTGGGAACATGTATTGTTTTTGGTTGTTTTTAATCAATGAAACAGGAAAGAATCATGATCTTGCTAATGTAGGGTTCAAGCCCCCCATTAGGCAAAAGATTCCTGCATTGCACCTTTCGAACTCTGCAGTTCTATCATTCTTTGATCCCATCCCAAATGGAAGATAGAGGCACCATGAAGGAACTTCCTGAATAGCAGGAATTGTTATTCACATCACAGATATGCAGTGCCAATGAGAAGAAACTAGTGCAATGCTAAACTGCAGCACTGACCTGCTCCCCCCCCTTTTTAATGAATTATTTAAAACCTCACTATCAAGTTGGTTTATAACCTGCTCCTTTCCTTCCCTTTCCTAAAAAGGAATTACTCAACACCTCATGATTAAAGTTGGTTTACGAAATATACTAGAACAGCGACCGCTCAAGAGGTGGGAGGGGGAGGGAAAGTAACATGACAGGGTAAAAGAAGCCACAGTTTTAATTTTTATCCCCATTCACCGTTTTGTAGCCTGAAGCCAATCAAGTCTGACAGAGAAACCTTAATGGGGGAAATAGCCACCTGGGGCTGAGTGAGACTCAAGGCACCTTTCGTGCAATCCTTGAAATGTGGCTGTACATGGCACCTTACTGACAAGAAACAGAATTGTCAGGTGGTGAGTGAGGAAGCTAGTATGGGCGGAGAGAGGGAGACTGATGTCTAAGCAGGCAGGAACTTTGACTGCTTCTTTCACACAGACACACAGACACACACACACAGCCAGGCTTGCTCTAAGCAGCTTCTGTGCGGCCAGCCCATGAGGTGCCGATGGGAAGAGGAACTTACATCTGCAGTGAACTGGGGTGAGTTGCTGCATAAATGCAGATAATAGATATATACAGTGCTTTTTTCTGGGGGGACAACGCAGGGGTACACATACTCCTAAACATTTTGTTAATCTTTGTACTTTTGTCCATCTACTGCATTTATTTTTCCTGATTTGAACTATAAAATGATGATTTTCTTGAGTCAAAATGAGAGTACCCCTAAACATTTTTTTAAAGAAAAGATAGCACTGGATATATAACTGAAAAGGAAGGGGAAGAAGGAGCTCGTATTTGCTTGGCACCTGAGGAGAAATCAGGGACATAAGCCTCCTTACTGGGCAAAAGTATAGTGGCTTGCTCCCCCTCATCTTTTTAAAGCAGAAAGAAGCCAAATTGTTTCTTCTGATTCCATAGTAAGATCTATGGTTTTAAAATAGAGAGTCCTGTTTGGTTCACAGAGCTTACTCTTAGGTCATTGGGTATGGGTTTAGAGCCCTTCTTGAACATAGTGCAGGTAAGGTCCCAGCTGGGCATGGGCAGTGCCCACAGAAATGTTACATCTCCTGGTGTATCAAAACTTTTGCTAAAGAGAAAAGTTGAGGAGTGGAGAAGGAGTCAGAGGCATGTACATGAGCGGTGAAGATGAGGTAAGCAGCCATATACCAGTGGAGGAAATGCCTTGCCAAAAAGTCAAACAGGTGAACAAGGCATGGAAACGCTCCACTTCATGCCTTGTGTGGAAGCAGCTCTCTTAAAGGAGAACTTGTAGGAGGGAATAGAGGCCCTTTGCAAAAGCTTCCCAAACGCTTTTTAATTTAATTTAATTTTTTAATTAAGCTAGTCTTGAGCCAGTACAATAAACCAATCACACCAAATGGATAAGCCAAGTTAAATCTTGTTGCAGTGGATTCATGTTTCAAAAATCTCTAAATGGTGTGTGTGTGTGTGTGTGTGTGTGTGTGTGTGTATTCCCCCCAAAAAATAAAGAAATAGATGAAATGCAGAGCCTACAAATAATGCATTGTTTTTAAAATAAAAAGTTTTGTAAACTATCAGGACATTGATGTGATAGATTTGCTGGTGTTTGCCATTTCACAAATGATTTGGGGGGAGATGGGGGTGCTGAGCCCACTAATTTTGTCTTAAATAAATCTAAGTGGTGCAGGCATGGGGCAGAGAGGAGCTCATTATTATAGCATGATCTCTATCCAAAAAGCGTCCACCTAGTCTTCATACAGCTGGGTAACAACTGCAAAATTAATAATAAATCAGTGGAAAAGTCCCTGACAATGATAGTGAAGCTGTTCTAGGCAGGTGCTTCATGGCAAAGGACACAGTTGAAAGAGAAAGGGGCCAAGGAGAGATGAGTTTGCTGTGCAAAGCATGGCTGCAGGAAGAAGCAGGGGATGAGAGATGATCAGCAGAACAAAGTGATGGAGGGATTTCAAAGTGAAGACTAGAACATTAAAGCTGCTATACAAATCCGGGTATCACTTGCGTGTGTTTGTGTGTAAGACGTAGTCAAAGATTGGGGAATGTGGAAAATTACCAAGCAGATTCCGTTTTAAGAAATGTGTAGTACTGAAAAGGAATGCCTCAAATTCACTGATCCCTTTACGAAGGATTTAAGCATTTGAAAACCCCACAGCTGAATGCACATCTTCTTTGTTCCCAACTCTTCCCCTCTTTATCACAATTTTAAAAATCATTTGTTTTCTCACTTCCTTGTTTAATTCTCCTATTGATGAAATTAGTATAACTGGCACTTGCAAACAATTGTTGTTGCTCCCACAATTTTTCCTTCCATAATAATGCCATTTGTGAAAAGTACTTTTTCTTTATTTTTAGGTTTCTATATTGTTTAGTGGGTGTGAAGAGAGGGAAAGATGTTACAGTCTATGTGTAGATATATTTGAAGATCGAAGGAGCTTCATAAAGCTGCTGCCTTATATTGCCCCACAACTGGTTTCTCACTTTCCCATCCTCACTCCCCTCTAATTTTTACATGAGGAAAGGACCCTGGCCCAGTGGGACAACATCTGCCTTGCATGCAGAAAGTCCAAGGTTCAAGGTTCTGGGGTCTCCAAGTAGGGCTTGGAAAAGTGCTTTCCTGAAACCCTGGACAGCAGCTTCCGGTTGATGTAGGCCAGGCATAGGCAAACTCAACCTTCCAGATGTTTTGGGACTTCAACTTCCACCATCCCTAGCTAACAGGACCATTGGTCAGGGATGATGGGAACTGCAGTCTCGAAACATCTGGAGGGCCGAGTTTGCCTATGCCTGATGTAGGCAGTACTGAACTACCAGTAAATGGAGCCATGGTCTGACACGCTTTAAGGTAGCTTCCTATGTTCTCATGGCATTGGTGGACTTGGAGACAGTATGGTACCCAGTAGGCTTCTGGGTATATGGTTTCAGGCAAAGAGAACATATTATTCTAAAGACAGAATTCCATGAATTGGTCCCCACTGGAAGAAAATTCCAAAGAGGGTGCATTTGATATTTTGCGACTTAAACATGTGAAGTATTTCCCCCGCTTCCCTCAACAAACTGCCGACATTAAAAACAATTATTGTAAAAAGGAATCACACTTCTTTCTTGTAAATGGCCTAGACTGCTCACTCATCCATTTCTGAGCGCCTGACAGAAAAAGAAACCAAAAAGAAAAGCAATTCATCTGGTTTGCTTTGTTACCTGACGTATCAACCTGAACAAGCCAGATAGCCATACACCATCTCCCAAAGAGACTGTGGGAACAAGATTCAGTGAAGAAATTTATATTCCTTCCTGATGGTGAAAGAAAAGGTTCAAAAAGAAGGTCCAAATTTCCTAAAAACAACAATTTTCTACAGTGACTGTGGAGCTGGAAGCAGTCTGTAGTAATCCCACTAAGATGATCATTTTATGCTGTTGTAGACAGCAATGTGTAATAGTGGCAGGACCAGTGATATTTGGTGTGGAGACACAAAGGAGAACACAAGACCATCCTTATCTTCATTTGGGAAATGCTGGAGGATGTGGAAATATAAAATATAGTACATTATTGAAGTACTGCTATTACAGAATACTTTTGTTGGCAAAATATCCTCCATTTCCGTGCTATTTTTCTAGAAAAACAGTTGCTGGAACTCACCACAAACGCCTCCCCTGTTCTCTTAGAATGACAGTGGCACCCACTTGAGAGATGCCGGAACTGAGTTCTGGTGAGTTCCTGCTGGGGAAAAAAGCCCTGCCCTATTTGGTTGCTCCTGCCTCCCTTCCCCCCAAAACAGCTGTACTCAGTGACGGTATTGTCACCCACATGAGATGGCTTAGAAATTCAAAGGTGACATAATTAAACCATTTTTGTTCTTGGCACACAAGCTATTTTCCTTTCTCTCTAGCTGGGTCTTGTAATTCTGAAACGTTAACAGAAATCTGTTAAACCTGTTTGAGCAGATGTGGGGAGGGAGGGACTGTCATTGTACACACACAGACACACAAAGTGTGTGGTGTTGACTCTCTTGTCACACCAATTCAAAATCTCTGGTGAAACTATCATGTGCCCAGAATGCCAGCATAACTTGAACACAACCAGTGGTGTATGGTTACATAAAAAAGAACACACTGCAGTGTAGCCAGAAATGTCATTTAAAGCTTTTTCCAGTCACATAAGGGATGTTTCTGACTTACAGATTAGCACTGTGTGAGAAAAGGGGAGAATCCAGAAAAGTAGGTTGTTGTTTTCCCCCCTACATTTGCACAAGTTCCAGAGTAAGGCTTCTGAGAAGCCAATTCTTAATATATTCTTTTCTAAATGGTCACTTTATACTTATATTTTCCTTTCCCACAATTTTTATATTGTAAAACAAAATAGTATGGGGAACCACTGGTTCTCCAGATGTTGCCAAACTACCACTATCATCTCTAGTCACTGGCCATACTAGCTGGGGTTGATGCGAACTGTAGCCCAACAACTTCTGGAGGGCCAAATGTTCCCACCCCTATGTTAAATAGCTCATTGTCTGAAAACATTAATGGTACACATTTAGCTTTAGATCCATGTGGGTTGACTGAATTTTCCTTCTTGTTGATTCAGGTCAATTATACATTCACACTTTCACTGTCAAAAAGAGATCTGTGCAAATGATGATTATAATAAATAAGAAAATCCAATTTGTTACCGTTATTATCATTATTATTAATTTTTTGAACTGCCTTTTAAATGTGACTCATTTACAAATGTACCATAAAAACAGCTTTGAATCATTAAAAAAAAGTACCAGAAATAATAACTAAAGATAGATTTAGAAACAAAATGAACACCTAAAGGCAGAGACATTTTCATCCAGCTATAAAGGCTTTTTGAAACAAAAATGTATTCATTTTTTCCAGAAGATATAGATAATGAACACCTGTTCTAGTTCAACATTACTAGTTAAGTTGTTACATTCTTATTGCCAATTATATTACCTATGGCACAAAGCATATGAAAGCAGAAGTAATTTTTGCAGACAAAAACAACTTTTGAGGAACTTTTCCATTTGTGCAGATTTCTGCTGATGATACTCCCCAATTAAGTATACATATGATTCCAATTGGATTCATTTGTACTTGCAATTTCTCTGAAAGATTCAAAGATCAATTCATGTATATTGTACCTTTTCTCGTAATGTGCAATCTAAGTTATTTCAGCACAGCAAACAAAATAGAATGGGACTGCTGCTCTTTAACAACCCTTCACAGTCCTAACCTGTCTCCACTATTCTTGCTCTTCCACCTCATAAGCCTGCAGAGGCCAACAAAACCCTAATTTTGCCCCTTGGCAGGTAAGGGATGGCAACCATTTCAATGGTTCCACCATACTTGAATATAGACCACAAGTGAGCAAACTACAGCAACTGCATCCAATGCAGCACTGATACTTCCTTGGTGTATGGCTTAGGGGAAAGGTTTCCCACCCAACTAACTGACAGGATCCAGTTGTGTGTGTATCACACTAAAGTCAAAAAGTAATTTATTTGCTTTTCAGAACAGTGGCTGTAGCTGATCTGCTGTACAAAATGAATCAGTAAATATCATTAGACAGTAACCCCATTAAACCCAGTAGGGTTTATCACATAGGATTAGGGGGTTATCTGTGGTAACCATGGTGAAAATGGAAGCAAGACAGTCTATATCTGAAATATACTCAGAGTCCTGTAGTGATTTCATGCTCTTTATTGTAGCTTGTAAAACAGTGATTGAATTGCCCCCCAAACCTCAGGCTTTTATATACATTATTTACACAATGAGTCCCGTCTGATTGGCTGATTCTGCTTCCCTCCTGGACCCTGATTGGTCTTTTCCTGCAGGCCAATCAGTTGTTGCATTTTAGGATTCTACCAGCCTAACAGGCTGATTAACTTCTTCCTGGAGCCTGATTGGTCTTCTCCTGCAAGCCAATCAGTTGTTGCATTTTAGGATCCTACTTGCCTATTGTTCTAGGATCCAAGGTTAGTACATAACAATATCCTGGATTAGTTAATCCAAAACATCTTCATCTCTGGGTCTGCCCGCCACCAGCAATGTGGTTCTTGATAGAAGGAAGGTTGCCCACCGCCCTGACGCAGGCACCCTCTTTTCAGAGAGGACCTGGCAACTCTAACGCTATGAGCAGCACATTTTGGAAAAAAATCAGCACTAGGATGTTTATCTGAATTGATGCAACCCAAAGGCTGCTATGACCTTTGGAATGATTCTGTTTCTCTGTTTTTGTTTAAGCACTTGTGCTTCCAGAAAAGACAGAGAAGCAGCAGCATTTGCTCATGAACCAGAAAAGAAACCCAAGAAATATTGCTAATGAAAGGCAAAATAAAAAATAAAAAAATTACAAAGAGCTGGGGAATCCCTAAAATTAGGCCCTGCTCCTAGAATGAGCTTCATGTTTTATTGTAACGGTCTGTTATTTCTTGTAAAATCCAGATGCTCAACGTTGCACTGAAAAGTCCCAGGAGCTTGGGATGTGGTGGTGGAGAAGCTCTGCCTTCCTGTTCTGAGAAGTAGAAAAGATCCCTCAACCCCATTACCTTTGATGCTAAGGGTTATTCCCCCCCACCACCACCACAGAGATTTATTTGTTTGTTTTAAAACAGGGCAAGCAAACCCCAGCAAAAACCCATGCATCAAGATGTTCTTCACAGCACATGTTCCCTTAAAGGTTTGGCTTTTAGTACACATGGGAATAGGTAAGTATTTATAATCCCAAACAAATGCAGTGGCTTCACTATTTGGGGTTGGGGGGAAGATCCTTGGCCCAAACACCCTCAGTAGGATTCCTAAACCTGGAAGTGTTCTGTGTGTGGCAGGTGCAAACCTGAGAATCTTCTCATGAAGATGCTCCTACCAAGTAAGACGATTGGCTCCCTTTGGCCCAGTACAGTCTACTCTGACCTATTGCAAGTCCCAAAGGCTTTAGGCAGAGGTCTCTCTCATCACCTGCTATCTAACGCGCTTTTAAGTTGGAGGTTTCAGAGGTTAAGCCTAGATCCTCATGAATGCAATTAACATGGCCTGCTATCGTCGTGATGCATAGTACCATCCCCAGTTAGGAGTGATGAGCATAACAACATAAGGAGTGCCTGCTAGATCAGGCCAGTGGCCCAGTTAGTCCACCATCTTGTTTTCCCAGTGGTCAACTAGACACCTATGGAAAGCCCGCAAGCGAGTCCTGAGCCTTCTCGCCTCCTGCAGTTTCCAGACACTGGTATTCAAATGCATACTGTCCCCAACTAACCTTTTATCAGGCTGCCACTAAATCCCAGTCGCAACACCCTTTGGGGACTACTGTCTTTGCCACAGTGAGTTTCCATCTGTTAAGAAACCTTGCTCATTTGGGGGGACTGCATGTTCTGGGGAAAACTCCTCCTTTTATTTGAACTGTTCTATCAGAAAGCATCACATTTTCCTTTCCTTTTCTCAATCTAGGAGTACATTTTGGGAGCTCAGTTGCTTGCAACAGTAAACAGTTGAGTAGCATTGCTCTCTCTCTCTCTCTCTCTCTCTCTCTCTAACAAATATTCTGTTTATGTATTAGACTAAAAACATTGTTAAGAACCACCCATCAGAGTTCCTAATTGTATAGCACTCTGCAGAGCCGATACATAGATTTACCTACTAGGAACTGCATATTGACTGTGGGGCCTATTGCTGCAGCAATTGTAATTGCAGATAAAAGGACAGGCTGAATTATCTCTAAAGAACCTGCATTGACATTGACACAGGAACTACTTAAGCCTTAAGGGATATGGTTATTTCATTTTCTGTAATTGTTTCCAGCCATTTTCAGTTGTGTGCGAGAGTGCAGGAATCTGCCCTATGGCCATATATACTTTACAGTTTATTGAGAAGTCCTGCTACAATAAGATGGCTCATTTGTTGCTTTTGATTGCAAGTAGGGGCTCATCCAAACTTCCGTATGTCCCACAGCTAGGGTTGCCATATTTTGAAGAAGAAAAAAAGAGGACACATTTGCCAGAAACTGGGGCAGGGGGGAGGGGATGCGGGAACAGGGCCACGCCATGGTGGGGTGCGCATGGGAATGACATTGGTGGGCACCAGAGAGTGACACAGGAAAATTCAGTGCAAAAGGAAACTCCGCGGACATTTTGGCAAATTCAAAAGATCTACCCAAACAGAAATTTAACTCTGAAAAGGAGGACTTGTCCTGGAAAAGGAGGGTGTATGGCAACCCTACACAACTTTCCCACAGGAAAACCCACTCTTTACTGCTGAATCGAAGCAAATGTCAATCAGGTTTTCCATGCATTGACATTTGCTCCGATTCAGTGCTAAAGAACAAGTTTTCCTGGGTGAAGGGGCAATGCAAACAGAAAACTGCTCAGACCCCCTACCTAGAAAGCACAGGGCAAGCTGAAAAATTAATGGACAAGCCCAAAATTAATTCATTAGGATCAAATCACTGGAAAATATAACTGTTCAAGCAAAAATGAGACCAACTGTATTATTTCTGTATATACACTGAAAGAATTCACTTGCTCCCTACGTTGTAATTATATAATATCAGGCCTGCCAGGCACATACCATATTTTTCTGTCTATAAGACACCCCCATGTATAAGGACCCCCCCTATTTTTGGGGACTCAATTTTAAGAAAAGGAGGGGAGATGGCCCAAGGTTGTTGAGCGTCTCCCCCCACCCCCTCACACAGCTGCGGGCAGGAAACACTCCCTAGAGATCGTTTCCCACACACAGCAGCATTGGAGGAAATTGCGCTCCCGCCAACCGGCTGGCTGGCGGGCACACTGCTTCTCACCCCCCCCCCATACCAATATCCGTGTACTGGACGACCCCCGTTTTTTGACATGATTTTTGAGTCAAAAAACCTTGTCTAATACACAGAAAAATACAGTAGTTGTAGAAGGGATCATTTCCCCTTAATCTCCTTTCTTCACAAGAAGCAAGGCTCAGTCCCCCTCCAAACCCCATGGAATCTGGCTGCCCTGAGTGACACAGGAATTCATTGCAAGGGAAACAGATACCTGTAGGTGGGGGTTTTATGATCGTCTGCCTGAATCTAAACAATGATGGAAGCAAGAGCAGCAGGCATGCTGGTAGCACAGGGTTTGGGGTGTGCGATTAGTTATGTAAAATGCTAGAAAAGAGGACCTGGAAAGCCAAGACATGTGTCTAGAAAGCACGGAACAAAGTTAAGTGTGGGCGATGGGGGTCCCCTGTGACGGGGATGAAATCGATCCCACCATTCTGCAGCTGATCAGTCATTTGAGAGAGGGAGTTTTCTTCCCAATCACAGCATGCTGGACTGGCAGGTTTCAACCTTAATTCTAAAGTTTAGCAGTATATGGTGACAAAAATGTCTTTTCATGGGGGGGGGGGGGGGTAACAGCCGTCAGCATCAGGATGGTTGCTCCAGACACCCTGATTTAGAACACATTTCTCTTACCATATAAAGGCAATATGTGAAGCAATTTTCCATTGCGGTATTCAAAGTTGATTAAGTTTCCAATAAATTATTGCAGCACATGTCATGTTTGTTTCCTGCATTATAGGGGAGGCATGAATGCTAGTGACACAGTTGTGTCAAATGGATCAACTGTGATTCTGTCCTGCTGGCTAAACAACAGTGGATCATCTAGCAATTTGCAGAACAAGCATACAATAACTATTTTACACAACCACTCAGCAATAAGCAGCAGCTCTGGCTTTTTGGTCAGTGCTCACATTTCACTGCACACATTTGGGAGGCAGACGTTCAAATGCCATCGGAGTTCTCGGCAGGAAAGGAAAGTGATCGTATGTGGAGTTTACGTCGATGTTGGAAGTAAGGAGGTGCTTTTGTCTGTAAGTGTTTTGCCGGTGTTCACAGACAATGTGTGTGTGTGCAAACAAAAAATATATAATATAACACTGCAGCAGGGATGGCAAAATCAAGAGACTCTGGTGCCTTTCACTCAATAACTTTCATTTATTGAGGAATGGAATGTTGTGTCATAGAAACATGAGGTATTATTCTTTCCATATACTTTTTTTTTAACTGAGTGGGGCTTTTCACAGAGACATCCCTGGACGCCCAGCAGCACAATCCGGCTAGAAGTCAAGCATTTATAAATCCCATTCTCAATCAAAGAGATTTAAGCCAGTGATTTACTTTCCCATTGAAATCAATGGGACATAGCTTGGGGTGGTCATTCCATATTTTCAGACCTGTGTAAAGGGGGAGGGGAATCTTATTTTTTTGAGCTATTTTATTCTTTAGTGATATTATATTGTGCACCAAACTCTTAGCATAAAAAGGGCATCAGACTCAGGGCATTCCTTGCCCCCCACTTTCTTTTTCTTTTTGCAATAGATTTACTGTTGCGCAGCATGACTTTCCTCAAGGCATTTTTGTTGTTGCAGGGAGAGTGTGTTTTACAAGCACTTTTGCACCAGGCAATATCTGATCATCGCTAGATTTCCATCCCATACACACCCCTCTATGCCTCTATACCAGTCATTCATTGATGGACTCTGAATTATGCTTTAGAACTTTGGGTCAGCAGCACAATCCTATTTTGCACTTAACACTTTCTCCTAATAACAATAATGAAATAAGCAAATATGAACTCTTTACAAACATGTAATCTACAGGCCTATTTAATTAAGTATAAATGGATAAATACAAGTCCTAGATGCCAAAGGAAGGATTCATATTAACAGACATTAAGCCACTTATGTTGTCTCCTTTTAAGTTCCTCCAGCCCAGCCCAAAAATATACTCTGCATTCAGCATGGAAAGGATGGAAGTACTATTTGCACTTGGGATAAAGGACACTATACCTACCTTGATACTAACTATACATTACAGTAAGTCTCACTTGTGTCTCAGTTTTTACTGTATTCCTGTTCACTTGCACCTGCCTGTTGTCTGAGTTCTTGCTACCTTGACCTCCTAAAGCCCCACCAGCAGCAGCATATTGCACTTGTGCTGGAAACATGTCTCCTTGTGAAACCATCTGGGTTAGTCCTTCACAAATAGACTTGCATGTATTGTTTTGTACTGTTTCCTTCTAGGATTTTCTTGCTACTTTCTGAACTACTTTGTGGGTTGCTAATTGTGTCATCTGCTATGGCCCCAACTCCTGGACCTAAGCAGCTCTGGGTTCAGATCATGTAATCTGCTTAACAGAAGTGCCAATTGACTGTATATAATATGGTGCTGAGCAGTATTCCATTAACTGTCGCACAATGTTTTATGGGTGTGAAATTATTCTAATCTCAGCAACAAAGCAACATTCTTTGAGGGTAGAAAAGGGATGACGTTTTCATCCAGGTTTATCTTTCTATTGCAGGCTAACAAATGGAACCACCAATGAATCAACAGTATGGAAAGATGAAAGGAATAAAAATAGCTCATATGGCTCAGTAGAGCTCAGAATGAAGTTGGATTTTCAGTCCACCTATACAGTTGTCATCAATGCCACCAATGGACTGGGAAAGGTTTCTTCCCAACCAATTCAATTCAGATTAATTGACATAGGTAAATGTCAGGAATTTTCCTCAATTTAAATCATATTATTTGGCTGGCACTCCAAAGGCTTTCTAGAGAGTATTTGTTTGGGTGCAATTTCCTTTTACCCACCAAGAAGCCAATGAAACAAAAGAAGCCTGTGCCACAATTCACTTGGTCAGTGGCAGAGGTGCCAACTTGAATAAAATATTGGGGGCAGGGCAGATAAGCCCCACCCACATAATCAATTACAAGACATAGCACACACACACTATTTGAATGACAATGCCCATCAACTTTGGGGTGGCCTGGCCCCCTCAAATATTTTAGGGAGGGCACGAAAGGACCTTGCCCCCTAGGCTCCTATGGTCAGTGGTGATTGTTTGCTTTCTTGTCTAAACAGCAGGCTCCCACTCTATCACAGTATATCAGAAATAGGGGGGTTGTGTGCAGCTTCTGTGGTATAGGACACAATTGTTCAGAAATGAAAGTAAATGCTGTATACAGAGAATGACGTGTTAAACTTGGGCTACGGTTGAGTAGTTAACTTGTGAGAACGGCAGTACTATTAATCAGCACTGACTCACACACGAAACACTGAATCGCCTTTTTGTTTTTTTAAAAAAGCCTTGATTGCAGAGTTCCCATATGAGTGAGTCATGTGAAGAGGGAGAACTTCACGTAGTGACCATATTGCTTAGCATGTTTTTGAAAAAGCACATGGTGGCAAAGTCCTTTGCAGTGGAACCTGCCTGCTTCCATTAAAATCTGATGCCCATAAAGAGAAAAAGAGGTGCTGTTTATCTTTTAGATTTGTTAGCCACCTGTACTCCTAATTGTCCCAAGTAGAGAGATAGTTAGAATAATAGGTTATCTAGAACAGTGATATATAGCAGTGGAAATAAAGAACAGTTGAAGGTAAAAATGCAGAGGGGCTAATGCATGCCAGCACATATCGGCATTTTACCAGTCAGTCATTTGTATTTGACTGGGGCATCTGTTCTTTATTTTTGTGAGGGTGTGGGGGAAAGGAGCTGGACTCTGTCCTCTTCTTTAAATGAACATGGTCAAGGCTCCCCATGTAATACAACTGACCAGGCTGCTCCTAGTGCAGCAACAGGAATGGACTCATAAAATAGCTTACGTTGCTGGACGCAATATGTTTTCACGAGCAGTTCCCAGTCCAGTAGAGGGGTCCGCAGCTCATTCCTCAAAAAATAAGGATCACTAGTATAAGCTTTCTGTGTATGGCCACTGGCAATTTCAAGAGTACTAACTTCTGTGTTTTCATTTATTTCATTTCCTTCAAATGTATTTTTGGTCACCATAAATCAGTGAAGCCGCACGCACCCGTGAACCTCTCAGTGGCATTTGATGGTTTTGATGCAAGAAATTGCAGCATTTCGTGGCAAGATCAACAAGAGGCACAACACTTTAGATTAAGATACCAACCAATGAACAGCAACTCTTGGACCACGGTAATGTTTTCTAAATGTATTCTTGTATTACTAAATGGCAAAACAGCTTGGTTGTTTACAAATTTACAGTAATGTAAATTCCTCTTTCCATACACAACCTAAGCAACCCATACTGAAGGGATTAAGAGCATGTTATACAGAATTAAGTTTTTGATATTTATCTCAGAACTACTAGACTTGGAATATCTCCCAGGACAACCTGCTCATAGATGATCCTGTGTATACATACTTGTTTGAACACTACAAGGATGAAAAAGAAGCAGCATAGAAAAATATGGTTGGTGTGTACACAACACACACACTTCAAATTCTGCAGTCATCCTAGTTTCAGATCATAGAATAGAATCATAGAATCATAGAGTTGGAAGAGACCACAAGGGCCATTGAGTCCAACCCCCTGCCAAGCAGGAAACACCTGATCAGGAACAGGCAACTTTGCATAGACTCACAACCCAGTTACCAACTTAGCTCATACTTCTAAATGGATTTCTACTGATAGAAGCAAGGAACCTAGAAGTTCCTGGGCGCTAGGCTCCTCTATACATTTCTTTGCCATTTTATAGGCCTACAGATAATATGTAAATCTTGCACTCATAGAGTTCATCATAGTAAAAGCAGTACTGCATTTAGAGAAGGGCTTTGGGCTGATGTCCAGGGCCCCTGTCAGCAGAAGGAAGAGGAGGGCCCCTAAACACAGAAGGGCTGTCCTAAAACACTCTTAAGGAAATGAAGCGAAGTCCATTACCATCTAAAGCAGGGGTGGCTAACCTTGTTTGGACTCCCAACTCCCATCAGCCCGAGCTAGCATGACCAACAGCCAGGGACAACGGAAGCTATGTGTCTGAAGTGCCACATTCTAACCACCCCAATGCAAATAGATGCCCCCACCAGGATCATAAGGTCTAAAATTACCTAAATGCACCACCACCAAGCATAAGGTAAAAAATCATGTTATTCTCCAGGTGACAGTGAAAGAAATGACCTCACAACCTGCTGTTCCATTCAACTTTAATGGGTTAATGAGGTGCTAATGGCGCCAACACTGTTAATTACTCCTCAGTTACACACACCTCTGAAGAGACAGGATGAGAGCTTGTGGTAAAGGAAATGCACCATTTGTTCCATTCAGCAATTAGTAGTATACAGTACTGTGATCCTGTATTGACCTAGCAAAGTGTTTCCCAAACTTAGGGTCTCCAGCTGTTTTTAGACTACAACTCCCATCATCCCTAGCTAGCAGGACCAGTGGTCAGGGATGATGGGAATTTAAGTTCAAAGACAGCTAGAGACCCACGTCTGGGAAACACTGGCCCAGCATTTGGTTTAGAAAACAGATTTGATGCTCACTGTATTTTCCTTTTCATTCAAGCTTGAAAATATAAACAGCAGAAGATATTATCTACATGACCTGAAGCCAGATACAGCATATGAATTCCAGGTTTCCTGCAGGTTCCTGCCCAACAAAGGATTATGGAGTGACTGGAGTATGTTGTTTCAAACAGAAGCAGGTGATACAATTTTGATATGCCTAGCATTTACTTTTGTACCTATGTAGAAATCAGATAACACATTCATGCTTGCAGCCAAACTATCATCTCATAGGAATTCGGTGAGGAATAGAAATAATATTCATATGGCCTGAAGACCCAAGCAACAAAACAAGACATAAGAAAGAAATATTTTTCTCTGTTCAGTGAAACAGATGCACAAGACTAGATCAGAAGAATCAAGGGTCTATAGTGAAAAGCTCTCATAGCAGTCATCACAAATCAGCAACAAGGTATACATGCAGAATACCCACTAACACAGCAAGGATGTGGAACCAATGTTGTGTGGCCTGCACAACAGAACTTCCCCGCCTTGTCCTCTCCCTGCAGGCTCCAATATCTGCCCTGGAGGGTCCTCCAAGCCTCTAGAGCAGATTTTGAGGGTATACGGGAGGCTGCAGGAGGGACGTAAGAGGAGAAGGTTCCACTGCAGGAGTAAGTCTGACGCATGAGCACAACAGCCTTTGGTCAGTCTCAAAGGTATTCAGATTCTAACATGCAAGACCTGCTTCATAATTATAAAAAACATTGTCCACTTTCCTTCAAACTGGACCATCGCACAGAACCATGTCACAAAGTCTTCATTTCCTCTGTGACTTAGAAAACTTTCAGCAACGATTTGTAGCTATGGCAATTTGTAGCTTATGGTCTTTGATGTCTTTGTGGGTTTCTGTCAAGCACAGAAAGACTTTACTATAAATTGTCACCCTTGCATCACTGACCAATAGTGATATAATCAGTTCCTGTCACTGACAGATGCAGTAAGAGGTGTGAACGTCTCCCTCTCACGCCTTTGTGGCAACTGACATTTTATCGTAGTACCTGCAAACCTTTTAAAAGTGCTTGGAATAAATGGAGGATAAGGGTATCAATAGCTACAAGCCATGGTAGCTATTGCTGCCTCTGGAATCAGAGACAGCATGCATTTGTGTGACAATTCAACAGTGAGAGAGGGCTGTTGCCCTCATCTCGGTTTAGGGGCTTCCCAGAAAGATCTGGTTGGTTTCTGTGGTAAACAATGCCATAGGTCAGCATGGAGAACTAGCCAAAAAATTGCTCTGGTTGTAGATGAAGTAACAATACAGTTACCCAAGAAAACAGAGTAAAGATGGCTAAATAAGGGGAGGAAGCAACAATACATGATGATTATGCCATTCAGGCACATCACCTTTCCACTATTCCCCCCCCCCCCTGCTTGCTCCAACAGTGACCCAACCACCATGACATATTTTGGATGAAAATATTAGCTCCAATCTCATTTGGCTAAGTCATGGTTATGTGAAGTGCAGGGGGGCTTTTATAGTTGCTTGCCAGGCAACTACACCAACCTACCTCATTCTTCAGTGGGGACCCGCCACTATATAAAACAACTATTCCTTCCCATTTGTTTTCTATGTGCTGTCCAATACTTTGCAAAAACCACACCCAAATCAACTATGCAATGTGTTATAAAGTTCTTCTTTCTCCTTTCATCCAGTACCACTTCAGCCAATTGATGTCTGGTATTTAATGGAAGATGTGTCTTCTGAAACGCAGAATATTACACTTTTTTGGAAGGTAAGAATATCTACGCACCTACGCCATTTAGAGGGTGTTGCTGTATGTGTATATAAACCAAAAGCATAATAGTTCCTTACCCTAATTTAGGGGTGGGAAATCTGTGGCTGCCCAGGTTTCGTTGGGACTACAACTGCCAAGATGGCTGGGGTTGATGGGATTTGGGTAAGCGACCCCATTACTGCATTAGAAAAGCAACTCCTCTTCAAAGAGCAAAAGTACATAGCAGAGTTCCCAATTTCTTTGGATCAACTGACATTCCATAGAATAGTGAGCTGCCAAAGGGTGGTGTAATAGTTGGCCTGTTAGAACTTGGCTGGAGAGACCTGGGATTGCATCCCTGATCAGCCATATGGCATGACTGCAATCCTATGAATAGCTTGCCCATTGAATTCAGTGGTGCTTTTGGTGGCCTAGGTGTAACTTGTAAAACACATCAGGTTGAATTCAAGGAAGTTGTACCCAGAAGAGACCCATTAAAATTGATGGGCCTAAGTTAGTCATTTCCATTAATTTCAACGGGTCCACTTTGAGTTTGACTAACATGGCATACAACCCAAAAAAACTTTTCCTAGTGGAAATGCAACCTTTGGCTTTTAATTGCAAATGCACAGAAGAAAGAAGTACATAGAAGTACAAAATGCAGAGAAGTACATAGAAGTACAAAATGCAGAGAAGTACAAAGAAGTGCTACCATTTAAACCACTAACATGTAGTAAGAGAATGAGGAAAATAACCAAGGGCTCAGGACTGATTTCCTTTGATGAGGTTCCAACTCTAGGTGCCTCCAGATGAGGCGTGTTTAAATACTTACTGTCACAAAGTTTACATGTTAGTTAGACTAGGTCTGATCTCCATGAAACACTCATTCTGATTTCTTTAGAAAGTGTTACACATCATCTTGCTGATAATTCATTCATCCCACATTTTCAATGCATTTCCCTGTCACTTTCCAAACTGCAAGAAGTCTTTTCGCGTATGTGGTTTTGCACTAGGTTAACAGAGCACCTGAATCCACTTTAAATGTGCACACTTAAAGTTCTGGAACGTGCTTAAATGCCCACCTCAAAATACAGGCACCCTTCCTCTAAGCCAATCTCTCCACAAAGCAAACTTAGAAACCATGCACATGCCAGACCAATGAAGGTACATCAGTTGCTCTGGCAGATAACACCATTCCTGCCCTAAGAAAAGGCCATAAGCAAAGTTTCTCTCCCCACATACCCACTTCCTGTTCCATTATACCACTGCCTTCCCCTCATTCCCCTCTGCTACTCACTTCTTAGTACAGCTTTGCTCAAACAAGCAGTTTCTTACCTGTTTTTGTTATTCACACTGAAAGCAGATTCTCATTCATACTGGCTGCTTCTTAGAAGAGAGGAAAGACATGCTGCAGTTTCACCTGTGCTTTCTTCAGCTTGCGGTATTCTTGGTTCCACCCATTTGTCACCTTTGCCTCTGTTTGAGAGTTAAGAATCCTTAATGAGGCACACCCTACAATACTTCAATGAAATGCACTAGTAGACTATGTCGTCTTTCCCTCACATTCCCTCCGAGTTCAATAATACTAGCATCAACACACACACACACACAGAGCTTCCCCAAATAATCCTGGAATTCTAAGTAGTTTAACAATCAATCCTTCTTCCCATGGAACTCTGGGAACTGTCGCTCTCTGAGGGGAGTTGGGGTCTCCTAACATCTCTCACTACCTTCACAAACACCAGCTCCTTGGGTTCTTTAGGGGAAACCATGATGGTTTAAAGTGGCCTGAAACTGCTTTAAATGTGAAGGGACATGGAGCCTCAATATAAGGGGAATTAATAAGGAGAGTTTGTATTTCATGTGCCCAAGTCTGCTCTTAAATGAAAGTAGCCTGTGCCAAGCTAGTGAAGTATGCTCTTGACTAATGTTTTTTTTTGTCAAGAGCACTTTGAGAGGTTTTTTTTGGGGGGGGGGGATATACTTGCTACAATTGGACCAGCCATGGGCCCACTTCACCTTCCATGCAATGCATTGTGGGAGGTGAAGCTTCTTACACACACACACTCAGCCACTTCCCTCAAGCCAGCTTCTCATCAAATTGTAGTACAGTAATATAAACAATGACGGGAGTCTGAGGGAAGAAGAGATGTTTTCTTTTGCCGCGGCAGCCAAATTCATTCTCTCTCAGCTCCAACTCCCCATCTGTCAAATTGGAACAACATCAGAGGGCTTTGGTGAGGGCAGTCTGAAAGAAACCTGCATCTTAAAATGCTGCACCAATACTGAGGGACAGCAGCTTGCTTCAATACGGGAAGCCAAGTACCACATCCGCACTCACCCCATAATACTAACAAGGATTATTTGAACAAGCCTCCTTCTCTCAGCCTGGCTTCCCTTGGAAGTTTCTTAGACTGACACTTGTGTGTTAGAAAATGCTGTAGAAATTACTTTTAAAATATAACAAATGGTAACCTCTCAGGAGCTTGTCATTTCTGCCCCACCTTTTCTTAAGGCGGCTTACATGACTCCTCTCTGCTCCCATTTTATCCTCACAACCCCCCTGCAAGGAAGGCCAGTTATGCTTGGAAGGGGTATATGTGGCTGGCCCAAGTTCATCCAGAGAGCTTCATGGTTGGGGGGGCGGTGGCGGGGAGGAGAGGGAATTTGAACCTGAGTCTCTAATGGCCAACTGAATGAACACTGGCTTCAAACTGCTGCTATAACTTGTTTCGTGTGTGGGCGTTGGTGAAATATGCAAAGAAAAACATACGCTATTTTATTTTATTTTTTAATAGATGAGTGTATTAGAAGTGAGAAGGAAACATGCAAAGTAAAACATACGCTATTTTATTTTATTTTTTTAATAGATGAGTGTATTAGAAGTGAGAAGGAAAAGTCTTGAGTATAGAGTGACGTTTTCAGCCCTAAACCAGATGCGTCAAAGAGACACGGGAACAAATTCTACAGTGCAGACCACATTCTCACAAATCATTCCTAAGACAGACTATAGCATTACAATTTGTTCTCACAACTCACGGGGAATATCCCAACCCATTTATATCACTACTAAACTAGGAATTACAGGTAAGACCCTTTCCCCCGATTCATCTGATTTCAATATGATTCTGTCTATTACAAAGCTGCACTGCGATGTTTTATACATGGCAAACCATCATTTTAAGTTTATTAGATTTTTTTACTCCAGTTGTAAGTAATAGGTCAGCATTGTCCTGAGGAGGGAGTAACACACACAGCTTTGTTTAGATTTGTGTTTAGTATTTGATCACAGGTATCCTTCCCATAATTTCCTAGTGGAAAGAGAAAACCCTTAACTGGCAAGGACTGTGGCATTAACTATGGTAACTATTATGTTCCTGTATAGTGCCTAGCAATTTTAGGTGCTTTATAAATAATGTATTATTGTTGTTACTGTATTTGTTATCAATGCTACACAAATGACTTAGAATTACACTTGGGTCCAGGCTAAGAAAGTTCGGATTTAGTCCCACTTGAAATCGATGGGACAAGTTAGCCATGATCAACAGAACTAAAACATGATTTATTATAGTCTAGACTTAATCCATATTGCTTAGTTCCAGTTCTTATTCCATCTCAAGTTACTTTTACTCTTGGATAATTTTGATTTCTGATGTTGTACTCCTGTGTTCAGCTATGGATTTAATATTTTTTCCTGGTGTTTCTCTCTCTCCCTCCCCCCAAAAAAAACTTTTCAAAAGATCTGCCACCCCCAAACCATCTTTCTGCTGTATCTCTGGGAAACGGAAGAATCTCTGTTGCATGGGAAGCCCCTATTGCACCTTTCCCTTTTATCAATGGCTATGTTCTACAATGGGCAGAGCTCCATCACAGCAGTGACTTGAGAACTCCCATAACCTGGCTCAAAATCCCCGTCTCCAATCTCACAGCAACAACAGGTAAGTTGCACAGGAGGAGAGTAGTGGGCATCCCTGTGGGCTTTATTAGGGGAAAGGCTAGCTCTGTGCACTTGGCAAAGGATGGTCAATTACAGCTTTTTGGATAGCACTTCACCCCCACACACATTAGGCTGCAGCTTTGCACTGCACAATAGTTCGTTCTGCCTTCCAATATTTCCAGATGGCAAGAGATTATCTCTTTTGAGCTGCAGCTCTCATCATAGTCACTGGAGGCAAAAGAGGAATTTGTGTCCTGTCAGTCTCAATGAGCTGAGCTCATCTAATAAAAGCAAGCTGCTCAACACCTTATTACTACCAAACTCAATGTTAGCTTTCAGTTCCCTCCATGTCCTTATTATTATTATTGCACATTCAGGATGATTTGTGCTAATGATGCTCTCAAGGTGGGCATACATGATCCCACATTCAATACTGTTTGCAACTGGAAAGGTTTTGGGGTTTGGAAAAGCTTCCTTTCCAGTCAGTGCATAGTCCATTGCTTCCACCTGAAATCCCATAACTTTTTATATCACAAAAGTTGTGGTTTATTTTTCTTTCACTTTTGAAGTTCTGTAGCCCCTCCAGACAGCAATAATGTGATAGCACTGGGGAAGCCTCACAGGACTGGCAAAGCAGAACAAATCCACCACTAAAGCATTATTATTATTTTCCTTTGTTCCCTGTTTATTTGGGTCATTCCATTTGACTCACAGGAATATAAATGCTTTGTAAATGCAGTGCTCTAAAAACCATGTTTTACACCTATGTCCAACCTATGACTAAATATCAGGTGTTGTCCAGCCCATGCTTTCTCAAACTAGGCTTGGACTCAGTCTCACAATAGACAGATTTGCATCAAATACCATTATTGTCCTTTCTAGAGAGCCTAAAGCCTAACACCTGTTATCAAATCAGTGTGTTTGCCCTCTACCAGAACAGAGCAGGAAGAGCCGCTTCCACAACAGAAGATGTATCAGCAAAAGGTAAGGGCAAAGGCACTCCAGACCTAAACATACCTTTGAGACCCAACATAGTCAATTCAGTTTTCTCAAGATGATTTCATGTTTTGCAGCCCCATTAAAAGGACCTCAAATTAACACAACAGTAAAAGAAAGAAGCATTTTGGTCTCCTGGCAGGAAATTCCGGACGATCATCAATTGGGCTGCATTGTTCACTTCAAGTTATACTTGCAAAAGCAATTTGCCATGGTGCCCCCTAAAGTCTATGGTAGGTATCTGTTAAAAATTAGGGCTTGGATCCCTCTACTGAAGGTGGCAAATCTGTGGCCATACGGGTGCTGTTGAAACTTCCAACTCCCATTGGCTCCAGCCATCATGGTCAAAGGTGATAGGTGTGGGGGCCTTGCAACATCTGGAGCTGTCCCTCTATGGAAAAAAATGGGAGCAAAGTTTCTCAACAGAGGGGAGGGGTGCCCTGGCTCCCGTCCCACAACATGACAACAGATGCACAAATCACTTCGATACACTGTTGTCATTCTTTGTTTTAGCTTAGATTTTGTTAATTAATGCTGGGCATTTTACTGTGAAATCACTGTGAAAGCAAATTTTAGCCGAATTGATATTGGGAGACATCCAGTGATGGTGCCTGCTTGCGTAAGGGGACTTCGTTTCTTTTCCCTTAATGCACCCTCAAAATACGCTCTGGAGAAGATCCCAATCCTCTGGAGCAGATTTCAGGGATGTGCAAGGAGATGCTGCAGAGGGGACGGGAGGAAGGACAATCTCTGCTGCACAAGCAGGAGCCACACTGGGTTTCACTTCAGAAACAAATTAACTGCTGAGACCCTAGGCAGAAATGGTTGGCAGCAGATGGAGAAGCTCAGAAGTGCTTGTTGAAGTTGTAGACTACTGCAAATGCTTGGTGAAAGATGGGTGTGGATGGGAGAAAGTACTTGTGACTTGATACTAGCTGATACTCATATTTCCCTCATTCTCTTCCTTTTCAACCTTCTCCCCGCTCCCAACAGATATACCTAGCACAGCCCCACAGCCGTTCTCTGTAAGAAGTGTAGAGCCTGGTGCTGCATATGTTTTATGGATGACAGCTTCCACAAAAGCTGGAGAGAGCCCTGAAGGAAACAAAGAAGAGGTTTACATAAAAGGTCATTATTGGGGGGGGGGTGGATTAAAGGTTTTGGCTCCATAGTAGTACACTGAAGGCACTTCCAACTTTGCACACCACAGGGTGAGCTACTGGCACTGAAGACAGGTTTGGGGAAGAGTTTGGTCACTGGTGTGGGTGGATGTATCAGCTTGGCTCAGATGTAGTTCTGCCTATCAAGCATCGTTAGGAATGCAAAAGCTGGCCTATACTGAATCAAGCCATTTGTCTAGCTCAGTATTGTCTGTAATGACAGTGGCTCTCCAGGGTTTCAGGCAAGGGTCTCTCCCAGCCTTATCTGAAGACTGAATCATCTGCATGCAAATAATTTGTTCTGCCACAAAGTTGTGCCATTTCCTCAACATAGTGAACAGCATCATACATCTGAAATAATACTAGTTCTGCATAAGAATTGCAAGAATTGCTGAACGCATCAGAGAAGCGCATCTCAGATTTTTAGCAATAGGTTAGAGAATGTTTTAAAGCTCCCTTCCCATTAGAAGAAGTTGGCATAATTATGATAAAGAAGTCTTTCTAAAGTAACAGATATCTTGCACTTACAGATGCACCCAGCTGGGGTTCTGCTCTAACAATCTGCATTATTGTGGGTCTTTCCATCTGTCTCTGTTTTGTGCCATCCATTAGGCAAATGTAAGTGAATGCTTTCTTTCTAAACATTTAACAGCATGCAAATGGTATACTGAAGAACAGTAGTGTAATGATAAAAAAATGCATACAGTGTTCAGGTTACATGGTCAGGTTACATGGTCAGGCCCTATGCTCATTAAACCCAAACTCCAAATCTCCTGTTGGGTTCTCAATAGGTTTTAAACGGAAAACTCCAAAGAGAATAAAAAACGTTGTGACTTTTACAAGTTAACAACAAATCTGATTTTGACAATTTCAGTACTTCAGTGCATCTCTGAGGAATACTCTGGAAATCTATGCAACAGGAGAGTGTTAATGAGCCAATAGTGGCTCATAGGCAGCTTATGTCAGGAGATTTAAAAGAGGATACACAGCTTCCCCCTAGCCTCCCCCAGCCAAGAGTACTAGGAGGTAGAAGGTCCAACCGAAGGGGCTCCATGGATACAGCAGTTTCTTGGAATAGGAAGAAACAGCACAGAGAATGGCTTGAGTGAGAAGGAAAGTAAGAAAAAAGGAGAAATAAAAGTGAGCGGCCACAATGTGGTTAAGGAAGCAGAATTAGTGGCAGGGGTGGTGTATGTTGCACATATAGATAAGGGGGACATTTTGGTGTGAGTTTCTTAGGTTTAGGAGCATCAGTAGTCCTAAGATAAAGGACCATAAAGGTGAAGGTAAAGGGACCCCTGACCATTAGGTCCAGTCGTGGCAGACTCTGGGGTTGTGGCACTCATCTCGCTTTATTGACCGAAGTAGCTGGCATACAGCTTCTGGGTCATGTGGCCAGCATGACTAGGCCGCTTCTGGCGAACCAGAGGAGTACATGGAAACACCGTTTACCTTCCCATTGGAGCGGTACCTATTTATCTACTTGCACTTTGAGGTGCTTTCGAACTGCTAGGTTGGCAGAAGCTGGGACCGAGCAACTGGCACTCACCCTGTCGTGGGGATTCGAATCGCCGACCTTCTGATCGGCAAGTCCTAGGCTCTGTGGTTTAACCCACAGCACGACCCGTGTCCTATAAGATAAAGGACCATAGCTGAATGCTAACCATAATTACCACAATTTTTAACTTGAATATGATTATCATAAAACAGAGACATAGAGGCCGAGCCATTTAACTTCATTTGGCCCTGCAGAGACCCCATCAACATGAGGAAAACAGCATCATGTATAAAATCCCAGCATATTGTGCTAGAAACATGTCTCCTTGCATAACTATCTGGATTAAAGGTAAAGGTAAAGGTACCCCTGCCCGTACGGGCCAGTCTTGACAGACTCTGGGGTTGTGCGCCCATCTCACTTAAGAGGCCAGGGGCCAGCGCTGTCCGGAGACACTTCCGGGTCACGTGGCCAGCGTGACATCGCTGCTCTGGCGAGCCAGAGCCGCACACGGAAACGCCGTTTACCTTCCCGCTGGTAAGCGGTCCCTATTTATCTACTTGCACCCGGAGGTGCTTTCGAACTGCTAGGTTGGCAGGCGCTGGGACCGAGCAGCGGGAGCGCACCCCGCCGCAGGGATTCGAACCGCCGACCTTTCGATCGGCAAGTCCTAGGCGCTGAGGCTTTAACCCACAGCGCCACCTGCCCTCCCAACTATCTGGATTAGTAGTTCACAAATAGATTTGCAAGTACTGTATTGTTTTGTACTGTTTCCTTCTAGGCTTTCCTCACTACTTTCTGTTTTGCTTTGTGGGTGGCATGGGAAAGCTGTTCCAGATCCAGCCAACTCTTCATGTACTAAAGAGTTTGCATCTGTAGAGGTAAGCTTGCCTGTCACTGGTGTCACCTGTAGGAATCTCTTTGCTGATGTGCTAGTTTCTGGAAAGAGCCAAATAGCTGCCTTAAATAGCTTGCCAGCAGAGAAACAACTGCAGAAGATGCAAATAATTTTGCTACTGCCATTTGCTAGTAGGGAAAAAGAGAGGAAATTTTGTTCCTGCTAACTTTCTCTCACACAAATTTCATAGCCTGCTAAATGCTGTAGCAAGTTCCCGTGCAGAATCACTGGCTTTTATGGAAAAGCAGTTTGCTTTTAGGGAAAGGTAAAAAATACTTGTGTGTTAACTGAAATTTCTCCCCTATCTCCTCAAAAAGGGTGAACACAGCTTCTATTCTACACAGTTCCTAAAGAACCAGAACAGCATTGAAGAGCCTGAAACTCTACAAATAGAGGAGGTCCTCATGAAGAGGCAACAGATGCCATCTGTGGATGTGTCCCTCTTCAAACCCACAGAGGAAGGAGGAGGGAGCCACAACTGGGCAACTGCTGTCAGCTTCCAGGAAGAGGATCTAATTGTGAAAAACTTGGACTATGACCCTTTGATCACCACCAGGACAGATGATGCCAGCCAGCAGCAGCTGCTGCCTTTGTACAGAAAGGTTGGACCCGAAGAACCAAGTCAAGGGCAGGGATTTTCAGTGTACCTTGCCAGTCCACATGGCAATGTAACAGTGGACTACTTACCGACTATTTCACCTGCCATTATGGACACTGGTGAAGACAACGGCGAATCTGAACTAAACCCATTATTTATTTTCCAAAGAACCTCTTTTCTACCACAGACATGCCCCTTTGGTGGAAAGCTTACTCTAGACGCTATACAAATGGACTGTGATTCTTTCACAGAGTAAGGCCGCATTCGTGTAACATCTTATCCAGGAATGCTTTAAACTTAATGGGAGTAGACAGGATATAGCACAACAGGCCTTCCTTAATCCCCTCACCACCTTCATGTGAAACCTAGCGTGAGGAAGTTCATGAGGACAAAGTCCCTTATTTAGGTTCCAGCATAAATATGAGGTAGTAATTGCTGCACTAGCTCAGTCACACAAGAAATGAAAGTTAAAAAGTTGCCGTATCTAGAATAAAGTGAGAATGTGTATCAAAAGTGGTTTCAGAGAACTGTGGGTTGTAGCCAAGTTAGCCCATTTAGGAAAGGAATTCTGCCTATGCAGCCAGACTTCTCCCCGTGTGCCCCCATCTGCTCCCAAGGGTTGAGGGAACTCCTAGAACAGATGTGGGGACATGTGGAGAGGAAATCCTGTTGTGCAGGTCAAAGTCCTTGTTCTAACAGGATGTCTTCATTGGATACAATCCTGAATGTGTATGAAGCTCCCAGTTAAAAAACCAAACAGGTTGCAATGCAGAGGAGTGTGAGGGAGATGTTTGATCCCAGTGGGACTTTCTGGCTGTTGGCTCTTCTCAAATAGAAGCCCCCTTCTCTTCTACTCCATTGTATAGCAAGCATCCATTGTCCACAGTCCATGAACAACGTGGATGTTATGCGTTGCCCTTGCCTCTCAAGCCTAAAGAGGTAATATTTTGAGACTGGAAAATCTAAGTCCAGCACAGGCATTCAGGTCCACCATTTTACAGTTCATTGTCTGAGGATGTATCTAAATCAATATCATGATATTGTGTAATAATTTCCCTACACAGTCTAGATTATTGGGATTAGCTGCAGGAAAAATAGGGCCCCAATTCCTAAAAGAGTTGTGGTAAGAATAACACACTACCAGGATAGGATACTAAAGTGACAAAAGACACAAATATTAACAGATATCCACTGAATATCCTCAGAAAAGCATCACTTGATAGCCAATTATTATGGTAGTAGCATAATACCTCTACCACTATAATACTTGCCTCTCATCTTCTACAGGTTATTAAGACTGTCATCATCTCTTCCTCATCTCACACATGGCAAGGTAACTCTAGACACTAAAGTGTAGTGATTATTTGCAGTTACCATTGTAGCAATAATAAAAATGTACCCAAAACAATGTTTTCTGTGTAATAAACCCTATTTTCCCCAACAGTAGCAGAAGTAACAAAGAAACAGGGAGAATGAATCAGCACTGCCAGAAATAAATGAATGAACCAATGCAAATTCAGAGTTCATTGTGTTAATTAAAAAGTAGAGAAGAGCTAAAAATATAGTTTAATTTTCAAATCCTATGCATGCATTTTCAAGTGATTCCCCATACATTTTCAATGTAGGAAACCTGAAACACAACCCCATTCTTTCCAATAGACACCAGCATTGCCTAGCTTATAAGATCTTCCGCAGTAAAATGTGTTTACTAAAACAATCTTACCTTTACAGCATGCTCTCTCTCAATTTTCTGCCTTCTTTTAACATTTGCTATTCCTAATTTGCAATTTCTAAATGCTTGTATGAAATGCCATATGGCTAAGATCTCAATGGAACAACTCAGTCTGTGATAGTGGAGCAGAAACCTTCATTTTTCTTGCAGACATGAAATGAGTTCTGCAGCTATTTAATCATAGGCACCTGGCAACTTTTGCACAACTTCAGCTGACTCCTGTTGACAGAGTATCACTGCTACTAATTCCTTGAAAGAAAATTCCAATTATTGGGTGTCCTCAGGTAAGGCAGGTGAGGCTCTTATAGTAGTAATGAGTAGTAACTTATGGCAGGTTTGATCTGTTATGGCTGGAAAATTCTGAGATTTCTACTTTGCCTTGTTATAAAAATTGTCATTTTGACAAAGCAGCCATTCCAGGTTGCCTGCAATGCCTAAACAATATATTTTATTAAAAGAACAAGAACAAGGTTTGGCTTGAAGCTCCACCAGAGGTCAGTTTATTGTGATATTGATGCCTACTCCCAAGATATACCTTGGTCACTGTGTTTCTCTAGAGCAGGGCTAGCCAACCTCTCCAGAGGTTTCAGATGAAAACTCGCCATCCCTGACCCATTGGCCACGCTGCTTTGGGCTGATGGGAGATTTAAACCACTTAATTACTTAAGGATAATAGTTTCATCACCACTTAGCTTGCCTCTTGTTCTTTCTAGGGTAGGAGATTAAAGCCAAACTGTGGTTTTCTTTGAGCCTTTAAATCTCTGGTAGTGAGCTCATGGGTTGCTCTCCAAGAATAACTGATCGTAAGAGCGGGTCCTTAAAACAAGAGCTTACCAAGTTGAAGGATTTACACTTTTTTTTACACTTTGTTCCATTATCACTCCCTCTATTTCCAAATCACATCTTTCCCAGTTGTCCAGATGTATCAAAAGCTGCATGAACACACACATGCACAGAGAGAGACAGACCCAGAGGTTAGCAGGAATAGGGGGGAAATAACTAGAAAAATCCTAAGAGGGGGGACCCCAGAAGCAGCCCAATGAGGACTTAAGAGGGCATGGAGTCCTGTGTGTGTGAAAACAGTTTGGAGGGGGAAAGGCATGGAGTGAATGGAAAATGAAAGCTGAGGAAGAGACTTATCACAATGAGAAGTTATTTTTAAATGTCCGCAAGGACAAAGTGAGAGCTATTGACATAAATCGGTGGAGAAATTGAACATTTTAAGGTAGCTGGGATTGGATATGTGTGCTAACCTCACCCAAAAGCACCGGGGTGTGTGTGTTCAAAGTTGCCTAGTGAGAACAGTGCATGCTCGTGGGGAAAGGGAAAGGGAAAGGGAAAGGGAATGGAGTGACTGGAACCTTGAACAAAAGCACTTCATACTGCAACATTTTGTTACAGGGCTCCATGTTTCGACTGCCAGTCCTTGCATAACCAAACTGATCACCAATGCACAAGGGATAAGTGTAAGCAGACTTGGGGGAACCCAGAATTTGGAAACACTACAAAAGGTCTTTAAGGGGGGGGGGAATCCCAAGGGAGGAGTAGAATGCAGCAGCTGGAATCCTGAACAGCAGCACCTCACATTGAAATGTCTTGTTAGAGGCTCCACGGGTCTCTGCTAGTGCAAGATGACCAGGTTAAAATGGTAGTAAGACGACAAGCTGCTACACTGGGGGACCTTCCAGCACAACAGAAGTGGTATTGGGGGAACCTGCAGAAGGGGGAATCTGCAAAAATCACACATCGCTCCAGTGGGGAGTTACAACTAGAGTGGAGCCCTTCCGTTCATGGAACTGGGCAGACTGGATCCAATGTTCTGGATTTTGTACCACACAATTCCAAGACAGCAAAGATATATTGCAACAGGACACAAACATTTACATCAACAATGTCTTAAGATAGATAGATAGATTCTTTATTGTCATTACACAAGTGCAACATTGCACAAGTGCAACGAAATTGGATGCCATCCCTTAAAAACAACAAAAGCAAAACAACAACAACAACCAAACAAACCACATTCCAGCCACACCCACACCCACACCCATCAAACTCCCAGGTCACACTCCATAATTTAACCCCTCCATAATTTGCAGTTTAACAGTTGCATCAGAAGTAACAGTATAAGACTGTTCTTTCTATAGCACTTAAGATGAATTACAACTCCGCCTTTACATGCGCACCTTGTTCATTTAGATACACTTCTTAGGTAGCCTTGTGAGCTCTTCTCCAGCACCACATACTGCAGTACTTCTGAGCATTGCACACAGAGACCCTTGCTGCTATTGATTTACACAAAGCGTAAATGCACCTAAAATGCAATTGTGTTATCCCAGAGTGATTTGGTCTCACCACTTTCCCAAAGAAATTTGTATTGATCCAACGTTGTATAGACCAAATCTAACAACTGCCATTTCCCATGTGTTGGGAGCATTCCACCATGCAGAGTGCCACACTTGACAGAAGCTAGTCTGAAAGCAGCTTAGATTCGCAATGTTTTAACGCTGATCTAACTTAAGAGGCACCAAATGCCTATTTTTTACATGCAGCATCAATCCCACCCGTATAATGGGAACGGTAGCCTTCTTTGTGGTCAATTTCCCCTAACAGAAGGGTTTTGGAGCTGCCACTGACTTGTATGATGTTTTATACACTTTTGAAAAATGAAAGCCTGGTGAAGATTCAAGTTCCAGTCGAAGCTTTCTATTGATTCACTCTCTGGCTGGGCACCTACTGTTAAGAGCACCATGGATCAACCCCTTTTCATTACCCTTTGTGTCTCACTAAATCTAGCTCAGATTATACCTCTTTTTCAGAGGAAGCAATCCCATCTTTTAAAGTTCACAAGATGGTTCTGTGTCGAGGAAGACTACCAACTCCATCTGGTATTCCATCTGAGATCCTACCTACCTACGCACTGTCTTGCCAGAGTGGTGCATGCTTTGGTTACTTCCCACTTGGACTACTGCAATGCGCTCAGCATGGGGCCACCTTTGAAATGATTTGGAAACTACAATTAATCCTGAATGTGGCTGCCAGGATGGTGACTGGGAGCAGCCACTGGGACTGTAGAACACTGGTCCTTAAAAAACTGGCTCATAGTACATTTCAGAGAACAATTACTGGTGACCTTTAAAGCGCTAAATGGCCTCTGCCCAGTATACCTGAAGGAGCGTCTCCACCCCCATCATCCAGCCAGGACATGGAGGTCCAGTTCTGAGGACCTTCTGGTGGTTCCTTCATTGCAAGAAGTTACAGGGAACCAGGCAGAGGGCCTTCTTGGTAGTGGCGCCCGCCCTGTGGAATGCCCTCCCATTAGATGTAGAAGAGATAAAATGATTATGCAACTTTCCACAGACATCTGAAGGTAGCCCTGTATCAGGAAGTTTTTAATATCTGTTGTTTCAGTTCTGTTATACTCTACTGGAAACTACCCAGTGTGGTAGGGCAACCCAGTCAGATGGGCGGAGTATTAAATATATAAGTGATTTGCCTGGTGAGTCCTGGTGACGTATGACACAATCAGATGATGTGCAAGTAGCATGATGTGTTTCTTTAAAGAAAACTCCAATTCTCTCAACCTTGTACAAGATCACCTCAAGTAGCATGAAACATGAGAGGAAAGAAGAGCTGGAACATATACTTTCAGTGCTTTTCCAAAGAACTGGCTACATATTATGAGGATTCCAACAAGAGCTGTATTTCAGCTTTCTTCATCACTTTTATACCCACAAAGTCCAATATGCTATGATCCTATCCATTCTTGAAGAGATCATCTCTACAGCCCCTAAAGTATTCAGAAAAGACGTTTTATATACAGAAACCCAAACAATCCACTGCATGTGTGCTTAAAAATAAAGCCAGTGTGAATAAATAAATGAATTAAAATGGTAACTAGACACTTTTTTGGCACCTACAACCCCAGGTCCCAGGAGCCACATGGCTCCTACCTTTTCTATCCCAGTTTTGAACACTGCTTCAAAGCCTACAACATTGAAGTCAAGTCATTGTGACCGGCAACCAAAATGACTGTATGACATATGAGAAATGTAGTCTGTAGATTTTCCACACAAAATAAATGGGGATTGTTTTCTGATGGCTAATCGTAGCAGGTTGAGGGATCCTAACTTCCAGAGTATTAGGTTCATAGCAAGGAATGTTGAAATGTGAATACATGAATAAAAATATGTGGATACAAGCAACCAAAAAATTCTCCTGCAATGTATGCAAATTGCTAACAGCAGAATTTGATCTACACATCCTATTTTTTGTAGAAATACATTGTTCATTAATTTCCAAACGCTAAGACTTTATGGTGCTCTACAGTCTATATTCTTCTAAAAACAGTTATTTGCTCATAATTGTCTCTCCTCCCATTATTTTAATATGCTATAGCTTACTGTACAGCTTTTCTACTTTACTGTGCGCACAAGTGAAAACTATTTCAAAACCTCAGAAGCTTCACCATATGCATTTTCATAGCAGAGGCAGGCAGACTTCAGGCTTCTGTTTGTTTGTTTTTTACTAGAATTCTGGGTTCTGTCAATTAAGAGCCAAACTGGTGGCTCAGGGGGCAGCGCCAGTGACAATATGCTGCATCCTTCAAAGTGTACACTTGTGTGACCACACCTACAGGAATCTATTCACATCTGGAGCTACTGATGGTTCAATGATTCCAATTAAAAATATACCAGGGGAGCTGCACAACTTGGTCAAAGACAAGTGAGGAAGATAAAAATGAGTGACAAAACTGACAACCCCAAAGCCAGTCATTTTGAGTTCATGGCTGAGAATACTGGTGGTGGGCATTTGTAACCAACCTCTACTGAACAGAGCTGGAATAGTGTATCCTCCATCACAGAACACATTCCAACACGAGTAGCCACATCCAAGCCATGGAACATACCCAACACTGTTCAGCTACCACAATGGAACCTTCCCCTCTTCTCCAGGTTCCTGCATAACTCAGCATCTGTTCCAGAGGATTGGAGGACCCTCCAGGGCAGACTTTGAAGGCACACAGGGAGGACAAATGGAGAAATCCATTGTGCAAGTGCAACTCCCAATGCGGAGTGTTGGATATAAGCCCATATTCACTTGGGCAGAATGTCAATGGGGCCTGCTCTCAATGTGGACCACGATCGAAGAAGTCAAAACCAAAATGAACCAACCCAACTAAAGCTGCATGCAAAGTACTTACACAAAGTCTCATTCAAATCAGTAGGAAAATTGCTTATGAACAGATATGCACAGGCTCAGCCTGCAAATTCCAGAAAATGCAGAGTATTTTTGCACACAGCTATTCATTTAAGTCTCGTCCACCCCTGTCAGCCCAGAACATAAAACACTGTCCAAGTACAGAAAAATTTAAAGACAAGCTGAAATATAGTTGATACAACCAAATGTAATAATATATAGCAATGCACAATTTACCAAAAAAGAGAGAGAGAGGTCGTCACTGGTTTGTGTTTAATGCATAAGTGCTTTAAGGCTTTAAAAACAAACAAGTTTGTTTTTTCTCAACCAGGACCCAAGTTCTAAAATATGGGACTGGGGGGGGGGGGAATACCTCTCAGCATCTGCAAAGTCCTCTTTCCCTCTGCTTGCCAAGCAACAGAGTCTGTTCCCACACACTTAAGAATCAAACATGTGGTGGCTGCAATACTATTATACTAGCTCCACTTCTGATTTTCAACCAAGGCACTTATTAAATTATGAGTTAGCTCGCTTTTTAAAAAAATTGACCTTTAACTGTTATTTGTACCCTCCCAACTTTAGTTTTTTTTAACCCAACAAACGAGTTTTGCATATTTAACAGCTCTCCAGGAGGCAGCAAGAGCTAACAGATTGTATTTCTAAACGGTTCTCATTCACCCCTTCTGCACTGTGTTTCTGAGATGTAAACAGAGCTCAAAAGTTATCCAGCATTCTTTAACTTGTTTTTGTTTATGCCTTCCCTTATGCATTGCTAAGTCTCAAGACATGCCACCCCCACCCCCCCCAGCTTACAACAAATTACAAAACTGAGCCAAGGCCAAGTGTTTACAGGTGCAATTACGAAATAAAAGCCTAAACTGGTGGAAGCAGTGACAAACGCAATGAACCTGAAATCACAGGCAAGAAGTGAAATAATGCTTATTGTAAGAGTGAAGACAACCAATGCATCCCTTTTAGAGCTGCTGCCCCCCCCCCAATCTACATAGCTCTTAGTGGCTTTTCTAAAGCTTCAACTGGATTGCGTCAAGAAGTAGTGCAGGACCCCGGGTAGCCAACAGTTCTCTTCAGTGCACCGCAAACCTTGTGAATTAGGATAGATGTTCTGCCCATGTCTGCTGAAAAGCAACAATAAACCGTCACCATACAGTGATCTGTGCATTTTCCAAGACCACACAAACCTGCAAAAAGGCAGCTGCCTCACTACAATTTATTTTCTTATTTCGGTTCACACCCCAACTAGTATTCAGCTGAAGGTGAATGCGTATCTATACTCTGAGCACTCAAGACAGCCAGAAGCATCAGTCCTGCTTTTATTAAGTCAACAGGTATGGTATGCAAGTGAATCTCATCGGGCAAGATGTAATCAACCATTAGATGTAGCACCCATCCAACAGAAAGACGATGTATATTCACAACAGACATAGTTTTGATCCTTAGGGTTACCTTAGAAGGTCTTGTGCTCTTTTTCTTTTTCCCTTTTACTAATTTGGTTAACTTCTCTGCCTGTCAGTTGACACAAGATGAACTTTCATGCTCAAACATTAAAATAAGTCAATTAATTCATATTCAACTGACCCATATTTTTTAAGAGAGGCATCACCTCTAAATGCAGTGGTGCAACAGCAGGATAAGCAAGCAGGAGAAAATGAGGTCAAATTTGTTAATAGCTAATACTAGAATTAGAATGTACAGGTAGGTATTTTGCCAAACCTGCTGCTGATGGATCCACAAGGGCACCATCCTGTGGGAAAAAGATTTAGGGGCTTGTAGGCCAGAAATCAAGTAAGAAGCCCGACATTAGAGGCATTCATAATGCCTACCTTCCATTACGTTTTTATAAAAGAGCATGAAAATAAACCTGTATTTAACACGCACCAATATTAAAGAGAAAAAAATTCACAGCTTGACACAAATTAAGAACACAGCTATTAAAAGAACAGCAAATGGGTCGTCTTTAAAAAGCCTTCCTATGCCTGTTCTATATTACATATATGCTATATGAAGAAGAAAGCATGTGTCAAGTATCAAATTGGCATGGCATGGGATGTGTGGCTTTCAGGAATAACATGTATAAAAGGGCTATGGTTTGGGGTGGTAAAAGTCATTATTAGCCTGGAAAGGGGAAAGGGGGGGATATAAAGAACAGCAAAAAAACTATTCAGTAAGCATGTCTTTGGGGACCAGAATACTTGCACAGTGGTTATATGAAAATGCTCTTTAAGGATACAGACAACATCCACTATTTTCCAACATATTCTGAACTATGAGATGAGGAGGGGCAGGGAACAAAGAACTACTGAAAACCTATGTACCTGTTGACGCAAGAAATTTGACTACCTCCAAAGTGGGATATTTCCATGCTAAACACCAAGAAAACTTTGAAAGAATGCTTAGCATTTTTAACAACCACCCTCCTAGGGGCAAAATCGATTTCATACAGTTAAAAATGTGATTATTTTTTCTTCTTCTTCCTCCTGGCTGCAATGATGAATTTGAGTGTACCAGAAGTCCGATAAAATACAGTAACCTTTGCTTATGTAAACAAATGTTCATTAAAAAATCATTCAGATAATGCAAGCCAACTGAACACTGCAATTGTTGAGTTTATATTCAGCTGTCCAATACTGTTGCCCATCCTGTGGCTTTAAAAAAAATAGGGCATCACCGTTAAGCTTTCTACCTAAGAAACCCATGAATGCTACACACACTCCTCAAAGTGTCAAAACCTTAAATAGATGGGTTATTTCCTGCTCTAGCCTCCTAACAAAAGTTGCAGACAAAAACCCTAAGTAGTCCTTTTTATTATTTGCTGTTCAAGTCCTTTTGTGTTTTGAAAGTGGTAACATTCCTGTTCACAGGGATTAAGTTAAACTATTAAGAAAATTCTACAGTGGAAGGAGAACTTCTTACAATCGCCCTCTGAAAAGAAAACATTCACTTGTCAGCTAGCAGAGACCAGGAGCTGAAGCAGCAAGAGCAAAAATCCACATCTCAATTAGGTGGAGAGGTTTTGGTTTCTGTCCCACGGAGACCACAGCCGTCCCACTTTGATGCTCTTTGTTCTCCAACTTACACAAGTCAAGTAATCCTCCTCCCAAGTAGCACACAGTGCCCTTTGGTTTCTTCTTTAGGCCCAGGGTTGCATCTAATAGAAGTGTTTGAATGCATCCAGCACAGGTGCATTTTTTGTGTAGATATACTGCACTGCCAGACAAATATCAAATGTAGTTTAAACGAACTGTATTAGAAATAGATGCCGCTCCCCAACCTCCCATGTTTTGAAAAAAAAAGTTGCTCCAGTCTACAAAGTATTTTTGGTAGCAACAATATTAACAAGTTTAAACAAAGTTTACCAAACAAACAACTAGTTTTGTTGAAGAAAAAAAGGGAGTAAGATAAAAGAGGTGTATATGAGAGGTGTAACACCGAGTTTTTTTAAATGGCTTAGACCAATTATCCAAACAGAGCTGCTGGATTCATAAGAAGGTATTTGAGTAAAAACCAATGTGCTTTGACTATTTTTCAAGTATCTGATATCAATTTTGTATAAAGACTTTGAATACACAAACTACCAAAGATAGAAGAAAATTGACTTTTCCAAGTTTGAATTTAAGTATTAAAAACTTAAAATACTTCAGAAGTTAGTATTCCACACAGTACTAACAATTTTCCAAATTATTTTTGTACATATCCCAGCTGACTGTGGACTGAAAACAATCTGCTAAGCAGTATTAAAAGAGTGTGCAAGAGTTAAATTGTTTGTAGTTCGGGGAAAAACATCTAAAAACCTAACTTAAAAAAATAAAAACAAATGAAGTGAAAGCTTTAACTGGTACACACTGTTCACACCTATATTTCAAGTTTGGAAACGCATATTTTCAAGCAGCAATACAAAAAAGTATCCATGAAGAATGCATAATTTCTGAAAAAAATTATGAAAACATCCCTGCTACCATTACATTTCTAAATACAAAACTGACTACCATATTGTTGCTTCTGTGTAGCAAGAGAAGTTCATTTTCAAAACAGGTAAAATTCAGTCTTCAGGTGTGAATGGTATGAATGAGAGTCCCCTTTTTAATTTCTTAAGTTGTTTTTAGGATCCTTAAGCATGCAAGCCTTGTAGAGGAGGGCCCAACAAGGGGCAGGGTTGGCTTAGGGCATCCAGTTTAGGACAGAGCTGGGAAAGCTTCTGGGTCATCAACATCAGGAGCAGAAGCACTTGACTGAAAGAAAAACAGAATGTACGTTATCTGGAGAGTCCACGTAACCATTTTCGTTTGCGGCATTCCGTAAGGTAACAGAACATTCACATTGAATTAATACACTGAATTAGGGCCTGGCTGTAATGATGAACTGGATGAGGGTCAACAAACTGAAGCTTAATTTAGACAAGGCTCAGACACTGTTAGTGGGTGGTTGTCTTGTCTGGCTGAGCGGTGTGCAGCCTGCTCTAGATATCCGGTGCCATCACAGGTGGCATGGAGTGCCTTTCATCAGTTTAGGTTGGTGGCCCAACTATGACCCTATCTGGCCTGGAACAACCCAGCTACAATAATCTATGCTCTGTTAACCTCAGTATATGATCGCTTTACATGGGGCTGCCTTTGAACACTGTTTGGAAACTACTGCTAGTGCAGAATGTAGCTACCCGATTGCTGAACAGGCTCATGGCAAACTGATCATAGAACACTGAACTTGGCACAACTGTACTGGCTGCCTCTAAGTTTCCAGGCCCCATTCAAAGTGCTAGTTTTGACCTATAAATCCTTATATGGCGCAGAACCTTGAAATATTTTGGAACCCCCCTCCCAATATAAACCTACCAGGCCTTGATCTTCTTGGTGCCTTCTCTGAGCTTACGTCAGATACTTTGTAGACAATTATGTGCACTCATACACAAGTCCAGTACAAGAAAATATTGAACTGGGATTTTAAATTCTATTCTGTTGTCATGTTTAGTAGTATGGAACCATACGTAATGCAGACTTGAAGTGTGTGCTCTAGTTATTATGTACATTTGTATCACACCTCTCTTCCATCATGGTACTCAGCATACTGTATATAGGATTTCCAGTCAGTCTCCAGCCAGGCACTGACCAGACCCAGACTTGCTTAGCTTCAAGCAAGGGGGTTGCATCATTTACCTTCAGACCATACCTGTACACAAACAACTTTTCAGTTGTAGAAGGAGAAAGAGGCATGAGCGCAGGTGATTTGGTGTTAAATGGAAAATCCATCACTGGCAAGAATATTTACACCTGTGTCCATGATACAATTGAATCTATGCTTCTCTCTCAGCACAAACACTGATCTGATAGTAAGGATGCCAAGTCCTGTTTATGTGGGAGCTGTATACTTTAATTCTACACATGTATCTTTTGTCTTCAGCTCAGTAACATCTTAATATAAACCAACCCCAAATGAAATTTGCAATATGATACAGCTCACTTGCTTTGACAATGACTTTCAAGCTTTGATCTGCTTCACATTAAAACACTGCAACACTCCATTTATAAAATCCATTTCTGGAGATAGTGTGCAGAAAAATGGATTCTTAGAACCCATGTAACTATAGTAAATTATAGTAAATTATGAAGTCTTGCCTACGTCCACATAAGGACAGAGTTTCATCCGGATGTTACTTCTAAGTCAACCTGCATATGTAAATGCTATGTTATGTTGTATGCTGATGGTAAACAGGTATCTTCATTTTAGATGACATTAAGAAACCCCAATAGCCTAGATTCCAAGAACAATTCCAAGAATGGAGGGAAACTGTTACTGTGGGTTTTGTGATCTGTCTAAATTTTAAAAAACAATACCTTAATAACATCATGGTTACAGTTACAGTGTTTCTATTTTATACCCAATACAACCTCAAACAGCGCTGACATGCAAGCATTACAGAAACGGAGACATGTCAAAGCTGGGGGGAAAATCCAGGAGGATCAAAAAATGGTTGTGATCTATAAATGCTATGGGCAAGCAAATAAAAATGTGAAAGCAGGTTGCCGTTTTTAACCAAACAACAAACACAAATTAAGAGTATCAAAATGCATGCAAATAACACTTTAACCAGAAATTCTGATAAGCGTTACATATGATTTAATTCATCCTTAACACTGACTTTCACCAATGAAAAATGTCTGACCAGGAATAAGGCTACAATTGTATACACATCCTGAGAGATTTATAAACAAGTCACCAACCTGGCTGGGTGTGTGGATCACATCAAACTCCTTAACCAACTAGAAGGAAACACAGTCAAGACACAAATATTAGTGTGGATCTGCACATTCATAATGAGCAAAATCACAAAACAGAAATGCTGGATTCTCAATTAGTTCTACTGGAAAAGCCTTTCAAAAAGAGAAATCCAGCAACTGAATTCATAGTGAAAATAGACTACTCTCTCTCTCTCTCTCTTTTTAAGCACATTAAAGCCAATAAAGAAAAATATTCGGCCGGCTGGCCGAAATATTGGGAATTAATAGAAAAAATTGGAGACAAATGGAGGTTGCAGAGCTTGGAGAAACTAAAGAATAAGGTGCAAGATTGGTTACATTACGCCCAAATCCAAGAGGTTTTTAAATTGGACAAAAAGATAGGATTCCAGGTGGAGAAGTCGAAATTAGAGACAGAACTGTTGGAACCAAAGACTAAGGTACTTTCGAGAATGTATAACTTGCTGCTTAAATGGAACACACAGGATGAGACTGTTAAATCAGCCATGATAAAATGGGCTCAGGATATAGGGTATAACATTATGTTTGAGGACTGGGAAAGGTTATGGACCACCGGAATAAAATTCACGGCATGTAATGCTTTGAAGGAGAATATTATGAAAATGATATATAGGTGGTACATGACCCCAGTCAAGCTTGCAAAAATATATCACCTGTCTGACAATAAATGTTGGAAATGTAGAGAGGCTGAGGGGACATTCTTTCAACTCTGGTGGACATGCCCTAAAGTGAAAGCCTTCTGGGAAATGATCTATAATGAACTAAAAAAGGTATTTAAATATACCTTTGTTAAGAAACCGGAGGCTTTCCTCTTGGGCATTGTCGGCCAGAAAGTGTTAAAGAAGGATAGAAGCTTTTTTATGTATGCGACAACAGCAGCAAGAATACTCATTGCAAAGTACTGGAAGACACAAGACTTGCCCACACTGGAAGAGTGGCAGACCCAATTGATAGACTATATGGAACTGGCTGAAATGACTGGCAGAATCCGAGACTTGGGAGAAGAAACAATGGAAGAGGACTGGAAGAAGTTTAAGGATTATCTACAAAAATATTATAAGTTGTATGAATGTTAAGTATTTGCACGATTTAGAAAATACCAGCTCCAGCAAATAGGCTTTGTAAAATAGAAATAAGGTAATAATTTGCTGACATTCTGATTATAAATAACGCAGGGTAAGGAGACGCGAGGAAGTCCAATTAGTTATATAAGAAAAGTTATATTGAATGGTTGGTTATATTTTTCTTTTTTTATTATGTATTTTGAAAATTTAATAAAATATTTATAAAAAAGAAAGAAAGAAAGAAAGAAAGAAAGAAAGAAAGAAAGAAAAATATTCCCGCTTATGATCGAGAAATCACTGGAGTATCAATTGCTGTTTGCAAGCTGTGGTACCCACCCAGCATATTTGGGAACTTCATGTTTTGCATGAGAAATAGGCATAATTAAGTTGCATCCAAAGTGTGCAAAGACAACACATGCAATATACATGGTAACATCATGAGCATGTCTACATTTTGTCAAGAAAACAATGTCTTAAATCCAAATTTGTATGAGGGTGCTTCTGCTCAGTCTAGAGGGTGTTTCAGTCCCTTCCTTCTAGCTATATCCCTTAGTATTTCACAAAGATAAAAGATTCCATGAAAGAGTTTTCAGTCATGCACATGTGGGGAAAAGCTTAAGTAACACCCAAAGTACTTGCAGAAGTGTCTACTGTTCAGACAGGTGATTTGGATTCAAGCCTGTGTCAACTTTCAAACTCATGGTGGCAAACTAATGTATTCTGCACACGCACACATGGATTAAAGCCACCAATATTAAAATAAGTACCACCTCTTAAACTAAATTTTTGCTCCACTACAAAGGGCACAGGTGTAAAGGGAAAGACTAGGAGGATAGATCTATGTGTAATATTATGGCAACTTGCTCGGCAGCAGCTTAGTCGCTGAAACCTGCTCATGTTGTTTTTAAGTACCATCAACAGGTATACAAAAAACCTCTTTCGTTTAAATAGAAAGAACTGTTACCTTGTCAGTTCTGCTTCCACGATTAGCTCTTCCCCCGCGTCCACGTCCTCCTCTTCCACCTCTGCCACCACGCCCAGGACGACCAAGATCTCCAAAATTGATTTCCAGCTGAGATGTGATATCATTTGCTGGCTTGCGGAAGTGATGATCCATTGCAGAGTCTTCAGCATGAGACTAAAATGAAAATAAGAAAGTCAGGACCACCACTGAAAAGGTATTTTCACTAAATACCAGATACAACCCAGAATGCAACACTGGGTGTGGGGGAGGGGGGATTACAGCACTCAAACATCACTTGTATGAAATGCTGGTCAAAAACTGCCACAAATGGCCCCAGCCCTTTTGACTACAGGAAGGACAGCCAAGAGCAAAAGCAGAATGTAGCACATGTACACCTAAGCACAGTGTGCTTTCATTTATTGTTTGCTTATTTAGCTGAATGCTGGAACTATATCAATATACAGAAAATATTTACCAAATTCCAGGTATTGGTACTTATTCATCTCTATTTTAGCATTCAGTAGCTAGTAAGAGATATGATTGTATCCAAAACATGCAGAAAAAATTGCAGAGGTGGGATGGTGGAATCCAGTAGAAGCCGCCATATTAGGTAAATCGTACCCAAGCCTGCCTCACCCTCTGCAAACCACCTTGAATTTCAGAAGTGATGCAGAGAAAATTGCTCAGAAGCCTCAAAATCAAAATATTGCCTGCCACTTAATTAAAATTTCCTATTCAACACATCTCTATTAACTGGAAAGGCTTCTACAAGCTAGAACAGGCTTCTGGGTGCCAACCATCAGGTGACAGGCAGAGTGTACTTTTTAAAGTCACTGTCTCCTGGAGCGCCCCATATCCTGCAAACATCTATGTTTAGCCTCAACCAGACCTATACTGACCTTGCTGCTCTCAGCTTCTGCTTATCAGTTAGGCTTGTGTTACTGAAGTGTCCTCCTATGGCAGAGGTGGAGAATGCTTGGATCTTTAAATTTAATCCCTAAAATAAGACTGCATATACCTGCTAGTGTATTACTGCATCCAAACTGCCAGGCAATGAACTTTAGTATACAGATCACAGAACAGAGATCAACTGAGAGACAAAACTTACTTGACTGGACAGTAAAAGCAGTGAACACAATGGGACTTTCTCCTTTATGTTGGCTCCTCACTTACAACACAGCCAACAGCTGTCTCAGGCATGGAACCTGTTTCCCATGGCCATGACTGGGGAACGTGTAATAAAAAGGTGCTGCCCTAGACCTACAAAGTGAGGCATAGGCTGGCCTCTTGCCCCTGTGGAGAGCATCCAGCGCCACTGGCAGGCTGCACCACCTGATTCCCAGGAAGAACTTCATGGCAAGAGGCAGACCAACCTGGCCCCATCCATCAGGCAGCCAAAGAGCAGCTGCTCCAAAGCCCTTTCCTCTCCATTCCTTGCTCCTTTCGCAAGACAGCTATTATATAAAGAACCTGTCCACAGGTTCCCTGTCCTACCTTTTATTTTATTTGTTGGCATTTACAGACTGCTCTTCACCATGCAGGAAATATATTCATATATTCACTCACTCACACAACTTAGAAAAATGTAATGCTTTAAAACTGTTTAAGAACAACATCAACATTACCACATATAGTGTTCGTACCTCATTGGATTCCATCTGACTCCCTTGCATCTCTGTCACCCCCTTTGTCTGATGCAAATTGTATGTCGATACACAAGGAGAGAAAAAAGTACATGAGAATTTGTATATTAAAATAACACGCTCTATGATTCAAGGTAGGTGAACCCAATAGGATACAAGTGACTAAACAAGTGGACAGAGCAAAAGCAGTAAGCAGATTTTAATATGCAACTAGAAAATTTGGGCAAAATCCAACATCACATCAGCAAATGCAACATTTCCCTTTCCTCTCCTCCTGTACACTGCCAATCTGTTCCAGGGGTCCCCCAGCCCTCCGGAGCATATTTTAGGAGCACATAGAAGCCTGTTATTAATTTCAGGCTTGCACATGACCCTAAGGGTTATGAGCTTTTTATTGTTTTTTGCAACATCAACACCAATTAAGTGTTGAGAAACCATTAGTGGGAGGGGGGGAGCTGAACAATGGATCACATTAGAATACAATGGAGTGAATAACTGAATCTGGCAAATGGGTCTGATGTTATCTCCTATATGGAACAAGTTTGAAAAGAGGGTGGGGCCAATCACCTGACTCAATTGCCAGAATGATGTCGGATGACCTTTTCTGACCAGTTTGTGCAATCAACCTGTACAGCAGATGCAGCTAACAAAGCACTTTTCAAAGTGCTTCACAATACCAGACAATCAGCTGATCTGCAGTACCTACAAGCCAGATTTTTACCAGCCTCACACCTGACATCATGTATGACACAAAGTGTAGGGCAAGTGGGTGTCGCTTGGCCAAATATGGAGGACTGGCAGGCTTAATCAGGTCCCTACATTGGAGGTTTCTTACCCATGGATTAAAGTAGTAATCTTTAGTTAGTCTTAAAGAAGCTGAACAACTGTAAAATACATTTAAAGGCTGCAATTCCAAGCAAACCTAACCAGGAGTAAGCCTCAACACAGTGGGAATTACCTCCAAGTAAATATGCAATGGATTTTTCAGTTAGGTGTCCATTATTTCCCACATTTATGTGCCTTAGCCAATATTCCAAAATCAGAGAGAACTGGTGGTAAAAATAAGTGTAAACTCCAAGCCATTGGAATTAAAATTCCAAGTCATTTTGCAAGTATCACCTCATCTGCATAAGCATAAAATTAATCACATTGAAATTTCTGACAGGAAGCTACTACAGTTGAATACATTTCACCAGGTACTGAGAGTTGGACAAGCAGAGCCTAGGTCAACTAAAAGCACCTTTTCCCTTGACACTGCGAGCTCTCTGTGGACTTATAAAATGGTGTCTGTGGTGCATGCTTGAATTACTCATCAGAAGTGGTACCATAATAGAATGAAGTATCCCACACATGAATTCTGCATTTTTGAGTGTGCCCTAGGATTCAGGTTTCAATAAATTATGGATACAATCAACATCCCAGTGGTAAACCTCCCACCGAATTCAGCAGAGCTGGAATGCGTATTTTCATCTAGACATTGAATGCCCACACACCAATAACTGAAAGGTTTACTAAGCTTGACCTATGTTGGAGACTTTACCAGATAGCAGCTGTGTCTCCATGGTTTTCTCTCAAAGAGAGAAAACTTCTAGCCTTTCTAGCAAAGGCTAGAAACATTTGTTTCAAAGTGATTAAAACAGGACTGGTTTCTGCACATGGTAAAGGCAAAACATCTGCTATAGAGAATGTAAATATTGATAGGATACCTTAAACTACTTACTCTTAAAGGTGTGAGTAAAATGAAAACATCAGATAGCACAGTTAGTAGAGTATAGACTCTTAATCTCAGGGTTGCGAGTTCGAGTCCTATGTTGGGCAAGATTCCTGCACTGTGGGGGGTTGGACTGGATAACCTTTGTGGTTCCTTCCAACTCTACAATTCAGTGATTCCATGAAGACAAGATAATCCAGAAAAACCCACCTCCTCACTCTTTGACTTATGAAGAACAAAACCTTTTTTCCATTGTCCATCAGCACCTTCATTTGGTTTACGGATGTTGAATTCAACTTTTGCACGATCTTTATTTTGAATAGCTTTCCATTCATCCAGAGTCATTTCCTTAGGACCTTCTTCCTTGACTTCTTCTACTTCATTCTCTCTGAAATAAGTTTACAATGGTGGAAACTCATTTCATAGTCTTTGTCACACTCAGAATGGTGAAGTCTCAATATCGGAATGCTGGAAGCAACCAGGAAGGCCACACTTCTAGAATTTATTGTTCACACAAAAAGCTGTACTTTAATGGATGTTCTTTTCAATTCAGACAAAATACTGTGCTATTGGAAATCACTTGACCTCATAAACTCTGGCTTCATGACAAGTTGCTTTAATCCAAGTGTGCAACACATTGCTGATAACTAAAAGCTGGCAGCTAAAGATGGTCACCTTATATGTATTTTAGCAGACCACAGAGATAGGACAGTTCTGCTTAATTCCTCCTTACCAGTCCTTCTTCAGCAATTACAAAGCAATTGTTTCTCCCAACAGATACAACACCTTAACAGTTTTCAATGGTTTGCCTCCCGCCCCCTCCAATCATGTCATGACAGCTTGCCATATGGAGAAAGACAAGTTAAAGCACAGACTGTATGTCTTATGTACATCAGCCCTAAGGCATTCCCCAAAAGCAAGATTTTGCACAACAGCTTCAAATGCTGATTCTCCCAGAGGCATTATGACTTAACTGATATATCAGTATATCAATTTCATTGCCATATCTATTTTGGGAGAAAAAAATAAGGAAAATGGCTTCAAAACTTTACCAGCAACAATGAGCAACATCCTATGTGCAAAACAAAATGGAAACCTGTCTGAAGAGGTTACATCAATGATCAGCTGTGAACCTCCTGACTTAAAAAATGAATCAAGTTGTTTCATTCATGACCTCTGGTAAGGGCTCACAATTAAAGTTAGAATGTTAAATGAAATCCCAGTTTATACTTGTAACCAAGAATAAAAGACTGATTCCCAAAGTAAGTATTGCCTGAAAGCTCCCAAAGTACATGCATGGGCCAGGTTCACATGTAGGACTTCCAAATAATGGCACTGCATGATTGTGCTGAGTTATCTACAGCACAACAGCCACTTAAACAAGGCATGTGGGCTTCCTATGCTGCTGAAAGAGCTTTTCCACTCTAAAAGTTCAAGCCAGTAAGTATAGTTATCTGCATCAATGCCCATCGGTCTATAATAGTCCTGCACCTAAGTACCACCTTCACTCCCCATTTCTCATCCAATTTTACGATTTTACACAGCACTTCTGTGACGTGTCAAAACGAAGCGGCAAATTCATGCCAAGCCACTATGCAAGAAAGAAATTTTTAGCTAGCTCAAAATGCCAGCAGGTTATTCAGCATCATTGTACAAAGGCTCAAATAGGAAGGTTGAAATCCAACACTTTGTGGATTGCATGCACAACAGGGCTCCCTCGCCCTTTCATCATGCAGTTCCACAAACCTGCTCTGGAAGGTCCTTTACTGTCGTTTATGGACACCACCGGATTCCATCCTACAACCTTATTTACACACACAATCCTGTAGGTTTTGAAGTAGCTACTTTTTAGCTAGTACCAACGTTGGATTTCACAGTTTATCACTGACAATTCAAGAGCAGAGCTTCTCAACTAGACTCACCATTTCACAAGTTTAGATTTATGAGGATTTTAAGCTAAAATTCCACTTAAGCATCTCGACCTGAGTCTGCCAATCATGTAACAAAGGAAACTTAAACAAGTAAACAGATTTTCTTGTTTTTAAAAGAAAAACTTTATACAAAAAACAATCAACCACCTCCTTTTGACATGAAAGGAGCCTGGCAACCTCATAAATGATCAAACAAGGATTCTGGCAATATAATACTTACTTATTCTCTGAGTCGGCGGGTGGATGCTCCTCCCCCTCTGGTGTTTCCTCTGTCACATTTGATTGATCCAAATCACTGGAATTAAAGATAGTTTAAAAATATATGATGCTTCATATGAGCACTGCCTACCCGCCTGATACCTGATATTCAATGACCTAAAAATTATACCAAAGCTTACAGTGGAACTTCAAAGAATATTCACTCCCCAATATAAACACTGCCCCACCATCAAACCCCAAGTCTGCTTTACTAGGTGTGTTGCTGACAAAAGTATGGGTGATTCTCTATGCCAACAGAGGCAAATTTGGGATCTAGAATTATAATTTCAAATTTAGAAAAATGCTTGCTTTATGCTATACTGCTGCATTATGATGACCCTTCAGGAAAGCACAGAGGCAGGATGCGCGCGCGCACGCACACACACACACTGATAAAGGGAAATGATCCTGCAGTAAGCCAGAAAAATGGGTGGTGCATACGTTAAGGATATCCAACATTAATCATGCTCACGAGACCACCTACTGAAATCAATGAACTGGCATTCCTTAACTCCATTTATTTCAAAAGGCCTATGCAGGCTATGGCTATTAGGTATCACCAAAAATGTTTGAATCAAATTTGAATATGTTTCTTGTAAATCTGCTCTTCTTGGGGAACAGTAAAGAGCTACTCAGGACAATGAAATGGGAAATCCTGTTCCTTTTCACTACCTCTCCTGAATTTTTTCAATCATTATGTGATCTTGCAAACTTAAAATACCCATGGTCTTTTCTTATAATTTAGTTTATTCTGAACAAGTATTTCAATACAAAATACTAACGTTAGTTCATCTTTGACAGTTCCCCAGTTGTGCGATCCACTTCCACCACGCTTGTCCTCATGCTTTAGACCACTGAAATGTGAATGTGAAAGAGAACTAACAAAACTGAGTTAACATAATAGTGTCGGAATACAGATTTTCAAAAGCAAATTTTCAAAGTATTATTCTGATATGAATGCACTTTAAAAAAGAACGAGTTTAAGACTTACGATCTGTCGCTTCCACTATGTCTATCAAATTCACGTTTGCCTCGGGAGTCAAAACCATCTCCTCTGCCCATGCCACGTCCTCTGCCACCACGGCCCCCTCTTCCACCTGGTCCACCACGGCCACGCATAGGACGATCAATAATGGGTCTATTGTAAAATAAAGCGAAATTAGGAATGACACTAGAAACTCTACTTCAACCTTGGCAGTGCTAATAATCATCTTTCTTAATATTATATCAAGTTCTAAAATTATGCTGCAGCTACTTAAGAGCTATTAATGTTATTAGTATCTTTTTCCATTTCCGTATTCACATACTGCCCAACAACAAACGTTCTCTGGTCAATTTAATAGTAATAATTAAAACCACAGATAAAATACAGCATGAAAACATGAACCAGTACAAAGCAATGAAATAAAATAAATAAGAAGCAGAGAGTATTTTAAGTACAGCTGATTTAAAAAGCCTAGGAAAGTAACATTTTTACCTGATACTGAAAAGACCATAAAGTAGGTGTCAGGCAAGTCTCTCTGGTGAAAGCATCAGATAACTGCGGTATCAACAATAAAAAGGTCCACCCACCCCATCTCACTTGGCAGGGTACACAGAAGGCTTGAGAAGATTTTGTTTTATTTATTTAATAAATTGTATACTAATTTTCAAGTGAAGTCCTCTAAGACTTGACTTCTGCATAAAGCCAGAAGATGATCTTAGGCTTCATGCAGTGGTGTGTGCATGAAAAGGCAATTCTTCAGGTACCCTGGCCCCAAGTCATTTATGGCTTTTATGCTTTATACAGACATTCTGAATTGGCCCCAGAAACAAAATGGAAATCAGTGTAGATGGCAAAGCACAAGTGCAGTATGATTATATTCATCAGTTCTTGTCAGTAATCTTCGTCCTATTCTGGACCAGTTGTAGTTTCCATATTGTTTTCAAAGGCAGCCATACATATACAATATTGCAGTAATCCATATGAGAGCCTGCCCAAGTGTTAATAAGAGTGGCTAAGCTATATGCTGAAATACCGTGTTAGAAATTCACGAGGCACAGGTACCATGCCAAGGTCTCTCGATGCTAGGCTGGCAACTGACACCTCTTTCTTAAGCAGGTAAACAGAAGAGCTTAGTTACTGCGTTTATTTCCCACCTTTTCTCCAAGCAATACATGGTTCATGCCACTCCTCAGTTAATCCCTACAACCACCCTGTGAGGTAGGTTAAGAGGCTGTGACTGGCCCAAGGTCACAGTGTGAGCTTCATGACTGAGTGGGGATTTGAACCCTGATCTCCCAGGTCCTAGTCAGACACTCTCAACACTATCACACTGGCTTCCTAGAGGACTTCTGCTATGGGGCAGCTAAAAAAAAATTAAGAAGGTAAATAAATTCAGGGAAAGGATAGAAAAGGAGCTGAAATATTTTCCATGAAGCTTAATTTGTTTTATTCTGGGTTGTTTCATTTGCTGTTTTAATGTGTTGCAAATTGCTTGGATTTCTTTTCTTTAAAAGATAAATGTATAGAAATGACGGTGATAACAGTAATAATAATGTTCATTGTTTGGGGAAAAAAATCATGGTGTTTAGACATCCCGTTGTGGCGACCATAACCTAGGTTTAAGGTGCCATTTGACAATTAGCTTACATATCTGAGTTTCTAACAATGCTGACAAAATGCATTTTGAGCAACCAAGGCTGTATGTTCCTCCAGTGACAGTAGATGATCCAGGAGAACGCTTATACCAAAACTTTGATCCTTTAGGGGGAGCACAATATCCTAAAACAGGTTCATATTAAAATACAAAAGCATGCCACATTAAGACAAATATACCACACTACCCAATTAAAACCCATTATCAGACTAATCAGAGAACACCTTGCTATAACCAGAGGACATCCTGCATACAATTTTCTCTGCCAATCAATCTTAAAATGTTCAGTTCTTACTTATCAACAGAAAATTCTCCTCCTTCACCCTTTTCTTCAGCAGGTTTGTCAAACCTGCGTTCACGAGGAGGCCGTCTCTCTTGCCTCCTCTCAATAGGCTTGCCTTCTCCCTGAGGCTGCTGTTGATCGGGCCTTCTGCCAATTCGCCTTATCCCTAAAATAGAAAGCAATCTGCATCAGTAAGTTATTTAGCTACTTCCACAAAGCAACTGTTATTCTTGAACACACAGCAGAGGAATCCTGTAGAAGACACTAGTTGTTCTAAGGCTTGGAGGTAGTATCATAAAACTACTCCACATAACAAATAAAGATATCCAAATTACAGCCAAGTAACACCTCTGTTGTACTAATGGAAGCTTTCATTTCAAAAATAACCATGTTATTTGAAACTTACACAGCAAAAAATGTGGCAATGTGCCTTTAAAGGTGTGGATGAAGGTTGCACCGTGTAAGGGGCATGGTGGGAATACAATACCAATAGAGCCAGTTGTGAGGGATGAGGAGACTTGTATTCCAACATCATCTAGAAGTCAGCTCACTGGCTACCCCTGCCCAAGCTGATATAAATAGATATGAGATATTGGGTGAGTTTATTCCTTCCTTGGAATGTCAGGAGTTCTAACATTTCAGACAGATTGTTTTGTACACTGAAGCACAGCTGGAAACTAGGAAGTGTGTATAATTTTGCTTTGATAGTTTGATAGCATACAGAACATGATATAGACTATAATAAAGCAGAGAATTGTATGTACCTTGTAGGAAGTAATTTTTCTATATAGAAGATTTATCAAGTTCAAAGAATTACAACACACAACTATCCTGGAAAGACAAGTGCACATCATGCACTGAAATCTGGTATGACACCCCCCACCCCCAAGAAATTAGAAGTTAAATTCATTTGGAGAAACTTGAAAAAGACTACAGAAACTGATGTTTTACCAATGACCTGTAATATTTAGATATTTTTGTATGCAATTAAAACTCAATTAGTATGATTTGTGTCTGTATTTGTTATGCAGACTATTGTTATGAGACCCTCATGGGGTGCATTTTAATCATAGTATTACAGTCTCATAGTATTTTACTATCATAGTATTTTATGCTTTTGAGCATAAAAATGACTGCTTACCATGGAGAATAACATCTGGTCAAACTAATTTTTCAGCTTTTTAATACTACTTCAACCTGTACTCTGGAAAAGTCAAATCTAAGCCCCTAGAAGCATACACTGCCAAACCCCTTCTTTCTGTTTTAAGGAAACCCGTAAGAACATTTTCTTATTTTTAAGCTCCTCTGGTGGCGAAATTGACTAGGGGTGAAGCTGTTTCCAATCTGATCTATCAATGATACCACTCCACAGCCTTATACAAGAGTAAGGAAAGCAGCCATAGTTAGGGAAGGAGAGAACCATCACTCTCCTCATTATGTATGAAAATGTACTGAGTTATTTATTTTGGATGATGGCTTGTGCTGTGGTAGGGTAAGAAAGTTGGACCCATAGCTCCAAAGAAAGAGCTGCTAGAGCAGCAATAAGCCCTACCTTGTGGCCCACTCTGTTCCCTTCTTTAGGAGTGGTTGTGGCAGCACCAACAACTCCCATCATCCCAGACCACACTTCTGGTCACAATGGCTGAGACAAAAAAGCTGTAGTCCACAACATCAGGAGAGCATCTGGTTGGAGGAGGCTGGCTTAAAGACTCTGTGTATCAGCCCCCAAGGTTTCCATTCAAATACAAAATGAAATTTACATTTATGTGTTACAAAGGATTTTCCTCTTGGCACCAAGGGCTGCTGCAAACATTACTACCAATATCATATGCAAAACCAAAAGCCTATACCCCCAATTAACATTAAAATGATACTCTGGAGTAGCTTCCAGAACTCTGTTGAATGCTAAACCCATGTCTTCACTACATGTATGTCAACTTTCTACCTGAGCTCCTGTGCTCAACTTGCACGTAATGCTCAACCATGGTTTATGAAGATAGCTTATTTAACTACTCAGAGATTATTTCAAACCTGGATTCCTGGTTTCAATACATCTTTTAAAGCAACATTAAGTTATGCCATAGTCCTCCTCCCAGCGATGAGAGAGGGAGCTTGTGAGCCCAACACTCTTTTCAGGCTCATTCACATAGCACTAAAATATGGCCTAACATTACATGTGACTGCAATGAACTTTGCTACACTCCAGAAGGTTCCTGTACATCACAGTTAAGAAATGTACGCTACTACCAAAAGGTAGCTAGAAGAGCAGTATTGTTAATGAAAACCAATGGTCAAATTTAATACTTCTTTTAAGCAGAGGAGAAATAAAATCTGCTCTCCCTGAACAGAAATGGGTCACAGGTTCACTCAAGAGGTTGCCACTGGTGACTGGATCTTTTATTATCTATGTCTTGATCAAGTCCACTATTGAGGCTACCTGCTGTGGCTTCAGATTACAGGAAAGGGAATTCTGAACTACCACTGTTATTATACTCCTTCCACATGTTTAGGAATCATGGGGGAAATCCTCCTTGTCTATTCTCCCTGCTCCCTTTCAAACTCCCAAGCAGGTCAAATGTGCTCTCTTCCTAACCCCTGAACTCTGAAAAGATCCCCAGGCAGCTCATCCAGTCCATGTTCTTCCAAAGTCACTGCATGCTAGAATGTGCTCATGTTGCCCTGACAACTGTTGTCTTCTATGCCACTCTGTGGCAGCTTGTCCTGGCTTGTCTATGCAGGCCTAGAACTGCGCTTCTCCTCTACAGAGTCTACTTTAAAATGTGGTGGAGACATAAGCAAGAGTTTTGTCATGACAGTCACACTGGCCTTTGCAGTTGATCTTTGCTTCCAAGTACCTCCAATGAGCAGGGTGAGAAAGCTTTGATTTGTGAGAAGGGGCAGGAATGTTAGCTATCATTAAATTAAGGCTAAAATGGTAAATTCATGGAATTCAAAGTACTATAAATTAGACATGCACTTAAAGCTGTATTTGAATAATTGAATTTTTAAATAAAAAAATAGATGTAGTACCAATTATTCAGATGAAATGCTTTCCTAAAGCAGTATATAGCTTCAGATTACAGTGTAAGTCTGTGGCTCTTTTGCTGCTGTTACATACTTTGTAAAATGCCTTAGTGTGCGGGATATAAAGCTGGAGAAAACAGCAGTAGCAAGACTAGTTAAAACTAGTTTAAGGCAGTTAAAAGGAGCTCTTGTGCCACTGAAGCAGAAGATTTTAAGCTGTGTTTATGGTTGAAATGCTTGTTTGATGGTTATCCAATACTCTCCCCTCTAGTATAACATACACTGAATTACACACAACTGTCACTTAATAATTTGAATAATTTGGGACAAACTTGTGCGCATATCAACAGATCCTTGATCTCAAGGCTGGTCAATGACTGAAATAAACAACTGACTTTTAGAAGACACCTGAAGGCAGCCCTGTACTGGGAAATTTTAACGTCTGGTGTTTTACCATTTTTTACATGTGCTGTAAGCCGCCCAAAGTGGCTGGGGAAACCCAGCCAGATGGGCAGGGTACAAATAATAAAATTATTTTTAGGCCAAAATATCACATTTAAAGCAAACTTTAAAAATAGTCTTATAACACAGGATGAGATTATAGCAGCAAGAGCATGTCAGCAGGATTACTTGCACCACCTAATAGTTGTCCACAGCACTCATATGAGATGAACTCTTCTTCTATCAATGCCAGTTTTGCAGAATGGCTTCAAAATTTCTGAAAAATTATAATCTGTATACAACCCTTATGTTCCACCATTCTTCAAAGGAAGTTTACTGCACGTTTTTTTTAAATTAAGTTTCCCCCTTCAAGTGACAGTATAACAAGGGATCCATAAATTACCATTGCCACTGGCCCCAACAGTCCTCTTGTTCATGAGACACAAACACATTCTTTTGTGTTGAGGAAGGAGAAATTCTCATGTTATGCCAAGCAGGGACCCCTTGCTAACAGTGGAAATCTATGCTGGACTAGATGGGCAATAGGCCTGATCCAGCAAGCTATTGTTATGTTCTTAATATTGATTTTATGTTTGTATCAACTGCACTAATATTTTTTTCCATTTTCAGCATTTGTACTTAGCCTCCCATTTATGGAGACTTTTTAATTGTTTTTAAAATCAGGGCTGTTTTATCCTGTTTCAATTAAAGCTTTTGCAATTTTTTGGTTTTTTCATTTATTTTCAGATTGTTTTTTACATGGGTTGTAAGCCAACCAGGCAATATGTGCACTTAATAAATACAGGGTTCTTTTTTTTTAAAGCAACGACAACAACCCCCCTCCCATTATTGTATCAATGCCCAAGGTAAAATGAGTTATCAGCATGAACAGATTGTTCATCTCTTTGGAAGTTTGATACTCATATGTGAAGAGGAGTGATAATATGCAGATGGGTTCCCCCCCCAAAAAAAACACATCTTTAATTGCTATAACAAAAAAATAGCATAAAAATGGGAGGACATGGCATGGCTTAGGAAAAAGAACTCTGTAAAAACCTAATGGCATAGATTGTTGATGGCACACACCATAACTCTCTCAAGAGAGTAAGCAGGACTGGCCCTGGAAAGGAAATTTGCCCCAAGACTTCCTGAGAACTCCACAGAGACATTTGTGAAGGAATCATTACAGAAATATGTACCCATTAATATATGAAACTTACTTAAAACCATGGGCCTGAAACGGATTTAAGTGCCTTAAAATTTGAAATATTTTATTTCTTGCAATGAGCAGAGCACACATACCCCAGCCAGGTTGGAAATGGACAATGATGTAAGAACTACAGTGGTACCTCGGGTTAAGAACTTAATTCGTTCTGGAGGTCCATTCTTAACCTGAAACTGTTCTTAACCTGAGGTACCACTTTAGCTAATGGGGCCTCCCGTTGCTGCCACCGCCCGATTTCTGTTCTCATCCTGAAGCAAAGTTCTTAACCCGAGGTACTATTTCTGGGTTAGCGAAGTCTGTAACCTGAAGCCTCTGTAACCCGAGGTACCACCGTAATGTCAAAAAAACCTGCCCATATCTCACAAAAAACAAGTCACCTGAGTTTCCTTAACTAAAGCTAAACATTCCACACTCAAAGTTCATGTAAAAATGTGTTCAAGCATGACTGACTCAAAGGGTTGAATCCAGAGTGCTTGGGAATTGAACTCTACACACAAGATGCTCCTCTGCTAGAGAAAGGAGGGAAAAGGCAACATTCCTCCTTATTTATTTATTTTTCAAACTTTCATAAAAATGTATCACAGTAGTACACAACTTATAAAAATAAAATTAGCAAAAAGCATCCACAAAAATGTCACTAGGACATCAATACTATTTGCTTAAAAACAGAAAATTAAGACAGCAGAGGTCTATCTAAACCAGGGGTCAGCAAACTTACTGCGCCTCGGGCTGGTGTCTCCAGTGCCGATCGCGCAGCGGGCGAAGGAGCGCATGCCCATACGTGTGCGCACACCCTACTTCCGGGTCGGAGGAGCACCAGAAATAGCTTGTGCGCATGTGCATGGGCCTCCTCCGACCCAGATGTGCGCTGGAAATAACACTTGCGCACAAGCTATTTCCGGTGCTCCTCCGACCCAGAAGTGGGCAGCCGCGCAGCACAGGTAAGAGCGGGTGGCAGCACCAGGCGTTGCCGCAGGCTGGATAAACGAGTCCCTCGGGCCTTAGTTTGGGGAACCCTGATCTAAACAATAGTTTTCAAAAGACATCTGAAAGAAGGGAGGGATGGTTCCTGCTGAACCTCTACTGTAGAGGTTCCCTCTGTAGCTCCCTGAAAAGCTGCTCCAGAGGGCTGCAAGATCCTCTGGAACCATGAGGGAGGCTGTGGGAAGGGGTGTTTGGAGGCTCCAGTGGATCTCTGTCCCTTTTGTGAATGAAAGAGGTTCTTCCATTCAGTGCATGGGAATATGCATCTAGTTACTTCCTACAAGCACTGGTGATGTATTGACATTAAGTTTTCAGATTCTGCCACTCTATTTTATATATGCCGCTGACAGTCACACAAGACACTGTATCCATATTAACACAGGGTGTAAACTTAAATATTCCAAATCTTGGTTTGCAATGTGTTAATTACAAAATCATCTCCCTTCCCAAGGAACAGCCTTACTTACCATTTGAAACTACTAGTATACAAAAAACCTTTACTTATAAGCACAAAAATCTAAAAGCCACAATAATTTTGAATTTCAAAATTTTACTCTTTACTTTCAGAAGTGTGCAGTTTCAGAACTGCTTTAGAAGTGTTTCAAATTATTATTAAATATATATATTTTCTTGCATTTACATCCTCTGCCTTTATTCCACTGTGAAGCCCAAGGCATCATACATGTGCACAGTCAGTCATCCAGGTACCTCATGTGGCCTCAGACCATTATCACCAACCTAAACATATTTATTGGTTAATCCACTGACCACAGCTAAGTTTTTTCTTAATTCATTGAGCCAATATTTCGCTATAATAATTTAACATCCATTTCAGTTCATTTGCTGTTGCCATTCTACAGTAGCCGGTTTTATTTATTTGTTAATTGTCAAAAAGCCAAGCCTCCCACCAACACCTAACTAAGCCACATGTTACTGCTGCCACTACTCCAATATTCACAAGTCCCCTTTCCCCCTCGTTTTTTTTTTTTTGGCTCAACCTGGTAACTTGATAGTCTAGCTGAAATTTACAAGGTTCTTCAGTTTTCCCTCCCTGCTGAAAGGGAGTCACCACCAGAGTACAGTACAACGGCAAGCTGGTGGTGGGAAGAGAAATTAAGAGCCTCCATAATTGGGCCAACAAGCAGTTTAAAAAGATGAATATGACACAAGGACTAGCAGTTACTGATTACAGCTCAAATGCTTATTTCATAGCATATAAATAATAAATGAAGTGCCTTATTTATCTAGTTCTCAAATGCTTGGGACAGTAGTTATGACATTAGTACACTGTCAATTAACAGATGTCAGAAGTCTGCGCTATTCAAAAATCTTAGCACATGCTTAAGTACTAAAGCAATTTTTGAAAGAAGAACACACTTCATGCTTTTTGCAAATTATTTGTAAGCATAAAGCAGTGAATTAATCACACTAAGTAGCTATTCATTTGTAGCAAGTAATCTGGAAAATGCACACTAGCAGTCCAGTCTTAAGAAAAATGTTACTGCATTAAGTCCAATACACAAAAGGTTTTTTTTAGTGTTTACTTCATCTGTAACCAACTCTTAATTGTTCCCTTTACGTACTTTAGAATGTTGTATATGTCACAACTCAATTATAACTTGACACTTAATTTTTATCATCAAGTTACAGGCCCACGGTTCTCCCTCCTAATGAAAGTACATGGGAAAACAGTGCAACACATGGTTCTTTTTGTCTTATACAGCTTCAGAGAAATAAACCCAAATATCACCATGAAGCTGGGTACCATTTACCAAATGTTCTGAAAATTTAGACATTTACAGCCCAAACCTTTATGTGCCTACTCAGAAATGTCCCACTGAATTCAGTAGGACTTATTCCGCGGTATCTGTAATCTTAATCACATTAAACACGTGGGTTCTTTAATTAGTGCAGAGTGATAGAAAAATATCAATACTTTCTTAGGTTCCAACTTTAAAACAAAAATTTGGTGTGTTCTGCATACTACGCAAGTTACAAAGGGGTGAGAGGTTCACACAGCAGTGCACAGTTCTTAAAAATTTCATCTCAGAACATGTACAACTCATTTGATATCCACATCAGAAAAGCAGTGCAAACACTGAACTAGATAGAGACCTCCATGGCAAATCCTAGTCGCTCTGAACTGGAAATAACACCTACTGAAGTGAAGCTTACGTCCTAATAAGCATACCTAGCATTGGGCGGCATGCCTGCAATTAAAACTTAAGACCTATATTCAAAAAGTGCCTTTCTCACGTTAGCCTGCAAGGCCCAACTTAAAGCACATCAAGGGCTCACTCCATTTTGTCTCTTCCCTCAGCCCCTAGTAGGCGGCAGCAGCAGCAGATAGCTGGAGCCAAGCAACACGCGGGCCACGCACGTGGCCAGGTGCAAATGGGCTAAACTTCATTAGCAGCGGCAATCCAGGACGCTTGCAGCTTGGCAAACCTGAGCCCCTCTCCTCGCAAAAGGCACTCTCCGCTCGCAGGCTTTTTCGCCCTCAAAGAAGCGCCACCATTACAAACACTGGAGGCCCGCCACTAACTTGCCCCCCTTCCCGGGCAAGGCCTAAGTATCCTGACACACACCTGCCCAGCAACCCTCACCTTCCTTCCATGCTTCCCTCCCTCTGAAGAAGTGCAGGGGCCCAGCGAGCCCCCTCCTCTCCCTGTCCCCCCCTCCCATGAGGCGCGCGTTCACACGGCGCCTGGTCGACACGAGGTGGTCGACCCTTGCCTGCACGCAAGGCAATGCGAGCACAGCACCCCAGGCCGCCCTAATAAAGCATGGAGGAAAGGGATCGGGTCCTTTCTAGGAAATCTATCTAGGAAGAGACGGGGGGGGATCCTGCTCCAGCACCACGTGCTGCGTCAAAGGCGGGCCGGGGGCTCTTACTGCGGGCCGGACTCGCTGGGTGACGGGGGGGGGAGGCTGCCTCCGCCCGCGCAAGGGAGACGCTGCCCTGGTTTCTGGGGAGGGAGGCCCTGGCTTCCCCCCTAAAAGGAGGCACCCCTCCCTCCACTTACCTTCCTTCCTGAGGGGCGCGGAGCCAGGCTGCCCGCCGCCGCCGCCATCCTCTCTTCGGTCGCCGGCGCCGCCAGGCCCAGAGGAGGAGGAGGAGGCGAAGGGCGGCAGAGGGTTTTTGCGCTCCTTCTGCGACTCCCTGCGCAGCTGCTTGGCCGCGCTGCCGCTCCCGCCGCCGGAGCCGGGCTGGCCCGACCCGCCGCTTGAGGAGGAGTTGGCTTGGGCCGCCTGCCCGCCGCCACTGCCGCGGCCGCCCTGATGGCCCCCTGCGCCGCCGCCGCCTCCCCCTCCGCCGCCGCTCTCTTTCTTGCGGCTCTCGGCCGCCTGGATCACCTCGAAGGGGTCGGATTCGTCGTCCAAGAGCTGGTCAAAGCGGTTGGTGACGACGCAACCGAAGCCTTCCTGCAGGTGTCCGGGCATGATGGGCCCCTCTCGGTGGGATCCTCCTCCGATGCTGCCCAGGCCCCGGCCCACCCCCTCCGCGCTCGCTTGCTGCCCACACAAGATGGCCGGCCCCCTAAGAAACTCGCTTCTCTTCCGGCGAGAGCGACATCCGGGAAACAGGCGGCAGGAGGCCGCGGGCGCCCGCAAAGGGTCTCGGGAAGCGGAGGCCGGGCCCTCCGACTGCTGGAGTAATCGGCACGCCTCGCGGAGCGGGACCACAATTCCCGGCAGGCACCGCGGCAAGGAGAGACAAGGAGGCAGAGGCGAACATCCCAATGGGTTCCCGCCTCCCCCAAGCCTCAGACTATCCTCTTGGGAGGGGAGCGGGAAAGAGAGCGGCAGGCAGTTCCCCTCTTTCTTAGAAGGAAGCGACAGTGTTTTTAAACAAAAAGCAAAACGTGGGGTGCTCTTCTCTACAAATCAGGCTGAAAACCTGAAAGGTCAATAAGGCTCTTTTCTGCTAACTCAAAAGACTAGTGAGGGGGGATTATTTTTGGATTGCTTCAGCTGTTTTGTTTTTGTGGATATATGTAACACCGCTATAGATACCGTCCGCTGTAATGTGCATGCAGTACAGTAAATGTTTGTGCAAGTGAAGAAGGCAGTGTGCAGATTGCCAGTTTCACTTGCTAGTTTCTGTGCAGAATTCGATCAAGGCTGCAATCCTATAAAATCTTACTTCCAAATCCGCATTAATAGGATTGTAACTACAAATGGCAGCCTTCAGATTCCTGGAAAGAAAGAAAATCAAGTTACGAACTAAAAAAAATGGTAGTAAAATTGTGGTCTCTACTGTATTCAACATGATGCTTGTCACAGGATCTGAAACCAGTATTAAACTGTTCTAGAATTAACAACCATGCTTTGATTCCACGTTTACACATAATCAGGTCACCCATAAGCATGAAAGAAATAGGCGGACGAGGTTAGCCTTAATATCCCATTGGGCAAACAAATTATTTGTTTCTTTAGAGCATTTGTATCCACCCAATGGTTGCCAGAGGGGCTTACATACAATCACTGTGTCTCTTAAACAATGCTGCCCTTCTATTAGAGATCATGCACATCTAAGTATTTGTGGAAGCAACAAATTGACCATGGCAAAAGAAGGTTGCTGCATCATGACAGATTCATCTAGATATATAATGAACTAATTATTAAAGTTTTGTTCCACATGATCTTCCCACATTAGGAAAGGAAGAATAGGAAGCCGCATGTACGTGTTAAAAAAGGTAAAGAACCCCTGACAGTTAAGTCCAGTCGTGAACGACTCTGGAGTTGCGGCGCTTATCTTGCTTTACTGGCCGAGGGAGCCGACGTTTGTCTGCAGACAGTTTTTCAGGGTCATGTGGCCAGCATGACTAAGCCGCTTTATGGCCCGCCTCCACAAGATGTCCAGAGAGGGGCAACAAGAGCGGGCCTTCTCTGTGGTGGCTTCCCATTTGTGGAATGCTCTCTCCAGGGAGACTTGCCTGGTACCTTTGTTACCTTAGGTATGGGTGCCCAGTGGCAATGGGAACAGCTTTGTTAAACATTTATTTCTCTACCAATTTCATATTTTTTGTTAGTGATGCTGGGGGCTTGGGGAAGCCCAACACTGTTTTCATATTTGGGGTTGCTTCCATTTTATTTACAGACGAGCATAAGGACTAAAGCTACTGCCCTGGATTCTCAGATAAATTAACTTAAGGCCATTCAAAAAGAGAAAATGTCCTCATCACTTCTTGTCCCCCGTAGTAATTTCTACCAGTCAAAAAGACAGACCTGACCAAAGACATTTTCTTGCCCTAAGCATAAGACAAGATGCCATCCTCATTCCACCTATGGAAACCAACTGGCACTTTGGGAGAGGAGGGTGGGAGGAAGTATTATTTGTACTTTGATTGAAGTTCAAAAAAATATATAAAATATATTGTCATTTTTTAAAAAGACACCAACTGGATGATTAGCACCCTCTGCATTTACGGGGTACAAGGCAGGATATAGGGCACACAAAGCTCTGTCCTACAGAAGAGGGGAAAACTAGAGGGGGTAGAAGGAATGGCTGGGCAGTCTGCCACTCTCCCTGCACATACCCCAGCACCTGCCCCTGAGGCAACTGCCTCACTCTGCTTAATGGTAGGGCCAACCGTAAGAAAAAGCCTCTCTAGAGGTTGGGCAGCTCTCCTGTACAATGCAAAATGAACCACGGGGTGAGAAGGAGGAGGAGCAGATTGCTCACAGTTGGGCAAAAGTCTTTTCAATTTTAGGCAAATCTTTCTCTTCCTCAGTAGCCCCCCCCCCCCACTTGACATCAAGAGAGCTTTTGGAGTGGTACAGAGGGCTGTAGGCAGGAGCAGGGTAACAAGAAACATTCACTTCTTTATTTCTTTATTTATTAAATTTGTATACTGCTCTATATTCATAAATCTCAGGGCGGTTCGCAACATAAAATTACAATACAAGAAACAAAATACATAATAAAAATGAGATTCTAAGTTGATGCTCTTGTGCAAAAACCCTCAGCTGTAGATTAAAGAAAATTATTAGTCACTCTACTTCAAAAAAATAAATTTTAAAAGCAGTTTCACACAATTTTTTGGTGTTCACTTTCAAAAAATATAATGAAGGCAAGCAGGTGCATAATTACAGGTATGGCAGTCAGAGAAGTGTGGTTGGTATTATGGGATTAATCATGCACCCTAAATGTAAGCAAAGGCTAAACAATAGGTGTGTTTTCTCCATTCATACTCCATTCATACTTAAAGCAGAGCTTGGTCAGAAAGGGGAATCTGACAGGAAACTCTTGTAAAATCCTCCTTTCCAATTCATAGGAGTAATTCAGATCGAGTTTTCTCAGTTTTTTAGCCTTGTCTGACAAGCTGTACAAAGCAGAGCTGGAGATGTTGGTTCCAATTATTTATGTGTATAATTAGATATTATAACGTACATGTTTTTTAAAAGGAATTCCAGAGACATATGCAAAGCCAGTTCCACATTTGTAAGTTTTGCAGGTATATCTTCAGCTCACAAGCAGAGGGAGAACTAATAATCAAATAAAATGCCACTCCCTTGTTTTGTATAATGGTATCTGTCGCTTTCTTTGTAAAATGCACACAAGCACACAATCCAGACGCAATGGACACACATTTTCCAGTCTTGTGACCTAAACCAATGTGATCTGAAATTTAGAAAGCAACTAATGGAACAAAGCAAGACTTTATTCTTAAATCTAATTCTCTCCAAGCTGGAAAGGAAAGAGGAAAAGAAATAAAGAATGCTTAGTGTTGGTTACCCGTCACTGGCCTTTGGCTTAAACTGCAGCAGTCAAGGAGAGCAACCATATTAGCATCACTTATATTTAAGATTTCATTTTGTAACTTTTCCCACTTTAGCCACCTAAACTGCACCCTGGTACTTGTTTGCCTCTGGGGCATATTTCTGAATAGACATTTATTGGATAGGACTCTTAAGCACTGTAATAAATTTATCTAGAAAGTTCTGCATTTTCAGTCCATTTCTTTGAGCCCTGAGGTATTGTTGAGCTACTGAGTCCAATAGCAATCCACACACACCAAGTATTTTGGCTTACTCTGCACAATGGTATTCACTCTTCAGAGCCAAAGTCCATCAATGGAAAGATGGAACATTCTGAAGCCTGCAATTCACATTCAGGGCTGACTTGAATTGGTGTGGTGAGCAAGCAAGATGAATGGCTCCATGTAGAACACTGAAAATGTAAAGTCGTCATGCAACTGCTATGCGGTATCATTGCGTGTCAAGTTGTAAGCACATGGCAAAGCAAGCATATGACTGCTTGCTTAATATTACAATCCAAGATCTGTGTAAGAGCCAACCCAACCCACACTCTTAATTTACTAATCAGCTCTACAAATGATTCCTGAATTACAGCCATCAGGCCAAAGTAAATAAAATGTTTAAAGGCAAGATGTCTGGACAGTGTGGGAAGAATTAAGAGAACAGGAAAGGAGGAAGAGGGAGGAAATAGTGGGAATTCAACGTATTGGAGTTGTTGCTCAGAAAGTTAACTGAAAACATGGTACAGTACAGTTCTCCATAGTCTTTCCCAGCCTAGTGTCCTCCTGGATTTTTAGACTACAACTCTCAGTCGCAGCTGGCACAGCTGAGGTTAATGGGAATTGTAGTCCAAATCATCTAGAGGACACCAGCTTGCAGAAGCTTGCTGCAGACTGTACTACATTTATCTCCATCTTTCAATTATGTGCATGGATTACTTGTATGGGGGGGGGGGTGCCAACACCAGCAAAAGCTACTTTATTGAAAGTTCTCCTTGCATGTGAAAAGGCAATGCATCATTGAGTAAGGTAAAGGGACCCCTGACCATTAGGTCCAGTCGTGACCGACTCTGGGGTTGCGGCGCTCAACTTGCTTTATTGGCTGAGGGAGCCGGCGTACAGCTTCCGGGTCATGTGGCCAGCATGACTAAGCCACTTCTGGCGAACCAGAGCAGTGCACGGAAACACCGTTTACCTTCCCACTGGAGTGGTACCTATTTATCTACTTGCACTTTGATGTGCTTTCGAACTGCTAGGTTGGCAGGAGCAGGGACTGAGCAACAGGAGCTCACCCCGTTGCAGGGATTCGAACCACCGACCTTCTGATCGGCAAGTCCTAGGCTCTGTGGTTTAACCCACAGCGCCACCTGCGTCCCGCATCATTGAGTAGTCTTGCCTAAATGCTTGAATTAGCCACAGACTAAAGAGTAGGGTTGTGGTTTTTTAAAAAAGACGTTTCATTGCATGCATTCATGGAACCGCTTCGAACACGGAGATTGGATATTCATTGCCTATGGCACACATCCTCATCTCCCTGTAATCCTTGGTCAAAATTAGTTTTACAACTCTTTCCTGCCACATTAAACTCCTCGAATGTTGTTTGATCAAAGGCAACAGCAGGGCAAAAGAAATTAGTAGCCACGTAATAGAAAGCAAGGCTTCCAACATGCCACCCTCTAAGTACTGTATACCTGGTGGAGATCATCCCTCATGATCCCAGTTTTTTCTTCTCCACAAGCCTTCCTTCACTCTCTCTAGCTGGTTACTCAAGAACCTCCTTTGAACAGCTGTCACTGTCTGTCCATCTGGAGCAACTCACGGCATACTACATATGTCAAGCCATGGATTGTGTCACTCCAATCACCTTTTTTTAAAATTGCTGTCCATCAAAGGAAACAATTTAGGAAAGTGCGTGGAAAATTGAGCCAAGTTTCCTCAAGACTACATTGCTAAATATTATCTATCTTGAGGGCAATTGCATTGCTTTCTTTGAACTCTCTTGTATATATTCACTATGAAATGTTAACTTGTATCTGAATAACACGCCATTATTATTTCTGTGTTAACATCGTCCTTTAGTGTTAAAAAAGTAATAATCGCCATCCATCGAGAGGATTCCAGAATGTCACAAAACATACAAATAAAACATAAAATCAAGTACATAGAACAACATACAGCAAAAGTACGAAGCAGACTGAAAAGCCTAGAACTAAAGGGAAGACATATGCAGATGTTGCTCTAATGTAATAAAGCTGAGTAAGAATCTGGTCATTATATATATATATATATATATATATATATATATATATATATATATCATAAAAAGTAGATTACATTTGCAGTTTATTCCTTGTGATTTTCCAGGCATTCTCAGAATTCTGAAGCTTTTGCTACCTGTAACATTTTTTTTGAGCAGTGTTCACTAGGGTGGGTGGGTTTGAAAACCAGCACCTCATTCTTCAAATTAGCTGTGCACCCAGAAGCACTAACAAACTTAAATAAGTCATTTTCATACAAGCTGGAGATTGACGATTTCTAATAATTCAATCAATTTCTGAAGCACTGAGCTTCTGCAGAAGAAGCTTATTCTATTAGTCACTATTTAGCCCTGGAGTAAAGCCAGCACTTCCAGCAGCTACAGAAACAAGAAGCTGGAGCTATTTATAGCTACAGAATGAAAGCAGCATAACTTGGCTCACACAGACTCGTCCATAACCTACCTAAGGAACTGCCCCTGCACTCCTTTACCAAAAGTGGAGCCCAGTGCTTTGTGACACACTGTGCTGCCTGTGCTATTTTCAAGCAGGGAGCCAACAGCTGCTGTCAGACTCCTTATTAAAGCAGCACCAAGCAGGCAGCAGCCAATGCAACAAACTGATCCTGGAGACCCAAGGCCTCTCCAGACAGGAGATTTATTGCACGTTAATTTGGCAACATGTTCTTGGCACAATAGTAGTGAATTTGTTATTTTATTTTACTTATTTACTGCTTTATTGTGATAAAACCTCAAAACAGTCTACAAAAATACCAAAAAAATAAAACCATCCATCTGAAAAGCTAAAAACTAAATTAAAATACCTGCCAACATTTGATATGTCTGAATAGGTTTGCCTAAACAAAAATGATTTTAAAAAGCTAAGGGGACCCCTGACCATTAGGTCCAGTCGTGACCAACTCTGGGGTTGCAGCACTCATCTCGCTTTATTGGCCAAGGGAGCCGGCGTACAGCTTCCGGGTCATGTGGCCACCATGACGAAGCCACTTCTGGAGAACCAGAGCAGTGCACGGAAATGCTGTTTACCTTTCTGCCGGAGTGGTACCTATTTATCTACTTGTACTTTGACATGGGGACGCAGGTGGCGCTGTGGGTTAAAGCCTCAGCGCCTAGGGCTTGCCGATCGAAAGGTCGGTGGTTCGAATCCCTGTGGCAGGGTGCGCTCCCGCTGCTCGGTCCCAGCGCCTGCCAACCTAGCAGTTTGAAAGCACCTCCGGGTGCAAGTAAATAAATAGGGACCGCTTACCAGCGGGAAGGTAAACGGCGTTTCCGTGTGCGGCTCTGGCTCTGGCCAGAGCAGCGATGTCACGCTGGCCACGTGACCCGGAAGTGTCTCCGGACAGCGCTGGCCCCTGGCCTCTTAAGTGAGATGGGCGCACAACCCCAGAGTCTGTCAAGACTGGACCGTACGGGCAGGGGTACCTTTACCTTTACCTTTACTTTGACATGCTTTCAAACTGCTAGGTTGGCAGGAGCTGGGACCGAGTAATGGGAGCTCACCCCATCACAGGGATTTGAACCGCCGACCTTCTGATCAGCAAGTCCATTTTAGCAGGAGGCAAAAAGAGTACAGGGAAGGTGCCTGCCTGATGCCCACAGGCACGGAGTCCCAAAGTTCAGATGCTACCACACTGAAAGATCAATTTCTTACCAATGTTGAATTATTATTATTATTATTATTATTTGGCAACCGGGGGGAAATGGCAGTTCTGCTGACCAAATCAGTCAAGTGGGCATATATGAGGTAAAGCAATCTAGCAAGTACACTAGTTCCAAGCTGTTAAGGGATTTCATCTACTAATAGTAGCTATGGGAGGAAAATAGAATCCCTGTGACTAGTGTGTGGGGTAAATAACAAAAAAATCAGCTGGGTGCCTGGATTCAAAATGCAGGGCTAAATTCACTCACCAGTAGGAGACAGTCCTAAGTACCAGAGTTTAAACTCACAAAAGTCAAGCACCTGTAAAGTGGTAGGAATATAAGTTGTTAGACCCTTTAATACTATTTAGTCCACTTGCAAACGGCGCACCTTTCTTTCTATCTCTCTTGCAGTGAACAGATCACACACCGTTAAGTAAGTTTAAAAAGCTGTACTTACAAAACGTTCCAAGGGTCAGATTTAGGCATTTAGCCAAGCAGCAGCAAGGAGATCACAGTCAGAATATTCTTGGGTAGAAAATTCAAAAGCATTCTAGCTAGTGCAAGTAGATAAATCGGTACCACTGTGGCGGGAAGGTAAACAACATTCCCGTGCACTCTGGCTTCTGTCTCGGTGTTCCATTGTGCCAGATGTGGTTTAGCCATGCTGGCCACATGACCTGGAAAACTGTCTGTGGCTTCCTCCACCTGAAGCAAGATGAGAGCCACACCCCATAGTCACCTTTGGCTGGACTTAACCGTCCAGGGGTCCTTTACCTTTTACCTTTGTAACTTCAAACATGTGCTCTAAGTTTGGGAATTGCTTAGGCATGTCTTCCTTGGTCAACATAGAGAAGGAACAGGAAGCGTACTTCTGCAAGTACTAGGTAAAACCCCTACAAAGCAAACTGTAACACCACTTTCAGCAAAATTCAATGGTTAGTGCCATTTCTTTCACTTTCAACATACACTTCTCTTCCTCTTAGCATTACCAAGCAAAGGCTTTGTTGAATCATATTCAGCTTCTATAAGCATATATAAGTTATACAAAGTCACAACAATGCAGCCGGTTTCTAGCAATGCAATCTTATATATGTCTAACTCAAGAGGTAAGACCCACTGAGTCCAGTAGGGCTTCTCCCAGGTAAGTGGGTATAAAGTGACAGTTTAATTGACTTTACTCCTTTCTCTTAAAAGAACCCGTAGAGCAGGTCATGTTACTTACTCCTCTATTAGAGGGACAAGCAAAATGACTTAAGTAAATGAAAGATATGAGCAGACAGAGAAACTCCCCATTACCTTTTCAGCTGTGTCTGAAACATCATCACCTGCTTCTTCCATCAAGTGCTTTAACAAAACTCTCTCATACATTCTCATGGTTTATAGTGGGCATGCTCAGTTACACCGAAAATTTTACCGCTGCAGGAAGTTCAACTGAGAATCCTAATCCTAAACAGACTGACAGCTGGATCCCAAATCTCACCAAGTTAAACAGGATTTTTGGTTTCTAGTGTGGTTAGGACTAAGGATGCGCACATTGTTCCGTTTCAGTTTCTCATATTTTCCAATCAAAAGTTCAGTTCCCTACATTTCCACATATCAGCAATTTGCTGCAATTTTTTTCCTGATATACACACACTCCTTTCTGAAAGCGATTTCCCCTAATATAATGCATTTTTCTATGTTATTTTCACTAACACAATTTATCCAAGAATATGCTTTTTTTGCACACATTTATTGGTTGGAGAATCGTGCTGTGAAATTCACGAGACACTGAATTTTGAAAGGTAGCTGTGTTTTGGCTCCAGTTTTACATAGTGTGAATTACGTAGGTTCACCTTTAAATGTGTACTGAATCAAACTTATCCCCCGTCTCAACTGAAATTCCACTTATTTCAACATATATTATTGCACACCATCCCAGTCTCCAAGCGGCAGAAGATCCCAGGGATTCCAGGGGCTTACTCAGGGTTCATGTTTCCTTTGGAATGAGGGACAGCAGAGACTGCGATGTCTTTAGGATATAGGGTTTATTTACACACACATATCTACACAACCTGAGCCTACAATGGAGGGGTTCACAGATTAACACCCCAAGAGGGTCTCGCTTCTTCCATTTCCACAGTCTTTGATTCCAGCAAAAATCAGGCATTGTTCTGTTTCCTGTTTGCCCAGCCTATCTACCCACTCATTTGTTATCTGGCACAGAGGCACTTCCTTTGTTGCCTTAATGGCCTATACTTAGACCATTACCTCACCAGGAGGACATGGGTGGCACTGTGGGTTAAACCACAGAGCCTAGGACTTGCCGATCAAAAGGTTGGCGGTTCGAATCCCCGCGACGGGGTGAGCTCCCGTTGCTTGGTCCCTGCTCCTGCCAACCTAGCAGTTCGAAAGCACGTCAAAGTGCAAGTAGATAAATAGGTACCGCTCTGGCGGGAAGGTAAATGGTGTTTCCGTGCACTGCTCTGGTTCGCCAGAAGCGGCTTAGTCATGCTGGCCACATGACCCGGAACCTGTACGCCGGCTCCCTCGGACAATAAAGCGAGATGAGCGCCACAATCCGAGAGTCGGCCACCTAATGGTCAGGGGTCCCTTTACCTTTACCTCACCAGGAAGCTAGCCTGGCTATTCCAGGAGTTGAATCTGTGTTGGATCCAGAAATTAGAAGCAGGCTCAGGCACACAGCCTACCCCCGCTCCAAACTTTTAACCATATGTTTAGCCTGCTTTTAGGATATAGTTGCAATTTTTCCCTTGCAGGATTCTGTGCCCTGAGTACCACTGTGACAGGCAGAAATCCATCAGATGAAGCTTTTCATATCATTTTGTCTGCATATCAAGAAACGCCTACGAGCTTTTCTATTTTCATGTAATGGCTGGGGCTCCATGTTTTCTGCTTGGCAGCAAACATAATGTATAAAATGTCCCTGGACAACTACAAAAAAAATAGCTATATTCACTGTTTTGCTGTAACTTAATCAATGAACACTATTTGTATGCTTTTTAAAATTTATAGCTGCTTCATAGCTGTCAACTTTTCCCTTTTTTTGCAAGGAATCCTATTCGGAATAAGGGAATTTCCCTTAAAAAAAGGGAAATGTTGACAGCTATGAGCTGCTTCTACATGGTGCCAGTATGAAGCATATATTAAAAAATGGGCCATTTTCTTCAGCAAAACATCATAGACTTTGATAGACTGTGCAGCATCATTATTTTACTGAATGATGCCAACGTAGACATTTTATTCATGTCCTTCTGCAAAAGTATCATTTGACACTAGCTCAGAGTTCTTCAGCAAACTGTAACAACAGTTCATGCTACTTTGCCTCCTTTCTCAAGGAATGTGTGCTTCAAAAAAGGAATGATCTAGTTACATTTCATTGACATTCTTCCTTTTTTCCTGCTCTGCCCATTCTTGCAAAAGTGCTAATTTATACAAATGTAACTAGGTGCAACCTGCATATTTCTTGGGGACACCCCCTTGTTACAGTCTTGAAATGTTGCAATCTTGAAACGGATTAACCTTTTGCCCTTGTATATAAGCATAAGACATGCTTCTGTTTGCTGTCTCTCTTTTTATAATATACATGGTTTTTCCTTTCAGATAACTTAAGCTATCAATTATATCTGGCTTATTACGTTAGAGCTTTTCAGTTAGAATGTTAAGGGAACATTAGATCTTTCTAGTTAGCTGCTTCAGAACTTATTGAAAACACATCACTACGTAAACGGATTTAATATTTAGTTTCCAATAATCTTGGGAGTGGAATTTTATAAAGAGAATGGTGATTTTCAGTATTTTGGGGTGGGATTCAATTACATGCATACATATTATTTATAAATAATACTAATAATAATAATAATAATAATAATAATAATAATAATTAACAGTGGTGCCTTTCCTGTGGAACACCCTCCCATCAGATGTCAAGGAGGTAAATAACATTACAACTTTTAGAAGACATCTGAAGGCAGCCCTGGAATGGGAGATTTTATTATGATTTTCTGTGTGTTGGAAGCAGCCCAGAGTGGCAGGGTATAAATAATATAATTATTATAATATTATTATTATTCTACCAGCAAATTCAGGTTGTGCCGTTACACAACAAATCCTCTCCCCCCCCCACAAAAAGAGGGGAACCCCCCCCAGGAAATTGTGGTAAGGAATGTAACTAGGAAATACACTGGGAAGAGTTGTGTGACAATTGCTTGATGCAATGTTATATAACCTGCCTGTAAACAAATTCAGAATGAATGAACAATAAATAGCTGATGTCAGCTTCCTTCAGACTTTTTTTTTTTAAAGCAGGTGTATTTGGCAACCTGTCACGGATGCAAGAATGGCGCATTAGTGGAGGATATACATATTGGACCATCCACAAACCATTCTGCTTTGTTTCCCCAATGTTACTGCATTATTGCTGTCTGAATTCTTGTGCTGTAGCAGAAGAAAAGTGGAACATTTGTGATGTGAACAGTTACAGGATTTTAGCAGGGAAATATTGTAAACGAAGCGGTCTGACTGCCTCATATTATTTGGAGGTGCAAATGGTGTTGAAAGCACAATTGTGGGGGTAATGGGGTTGGTTTTGTTTCGATTATGTATGTTGTGTTTTTATATTTTGATTTTATCTTGTGAACCGCCTTGAGACCTGTGGGTATAGAGTGGCATACAAATTTAATTTATTAATAATAATAATAATAATAATGCATTAATTTATTATTATTAATAATAATAATAATAATGCATAGCTGCCCCAATAGCATATGAGCACAAATTATTATGAATGCTCAGTATCATCGAAGTTGTATGGAGGTGTTTATTGTCTAACATTGCTGCAAGCAAATTGGGATGGATGCTCAACAAACAGGTCACCTGGAAGCAACCCTACAGATTCTCGGCACTCTTCAAAAGGATTCCCTGGGGGCCATGAAGGTGATGCCTATGATCCAGCAAAGTGCCTTACATATATGCAAATAATTATTTGAAGGCATTGGGGTTTATCTGGTGCTTTCTTCTTTTGCAGCTCACCCTTCTTAAACCACAATCTACATTTTAAGCTTATACTTGCAGAAAAACAATATTCTAATAAGCCTTGTCACATGCCATTGGATTGCAGCCAGCATCTCTGATTACGTCTAGTTCTGCAGAACCTGCAAACTTTATCAGCCATATGCCGATTATTTGTCAGGTTTGTGAGCAAAAGTAAAAAATAAAAGGGCATTATGGGCTTACAGTCTTCTTTCATAATTCAAAATACCCCCTAAGCATTTTCTAGGTAAAATTGAACTTTGAAAAAGTTCTCCAGATAGAATAGGTATGAGGAAAAGTGGTGTTGCTGCTTATAGCAAGAGACGTCACAGATACTAGCCAATAGGTGATGGTAACCCTTTAAAGATTCGACTCTCTATGGGTCTGGTTTGGAAGCTCCAGCTGGTGCAAAGTTATACAGCCAGGTTACTGATGGGAGCTTCAGGTCGATAACATGTGACGCCATTGTTATAATAGCTGCACTGGTTGACCATCTACTACTGAGCCAGGTTCAAAGTTAGTTTAGGAAGCCCTGGACAATTTGGGTCCAGAGTACCTAAGGGACTGCCTAAAACGCTTCCTCACTCTCAGTCACTGAGATCATTTGTAGCAGTGCAACTGGTCGTCCCCTGTGTTGGCAAAGGCTTGCTTGACACCAACTCGAAGTAGAGCTTTTAGTGTCACTGGCCCAGTCCTGTGGAGCACCTTGCCAACAAGAGATCCAGTGGGCGCCTTCTGCGTCTGAAGCCTCTTACGACAGAGACAGCTCATTTCCATCGTGCCATCCTTAGCACACTGCTGAGAGGTGTTCTTGTGAAAATTGCTCTTCTACACTATGAGCAGCTACACATGGAGAGCTCAGCTGGTTAGAGCATGGTGCTGATAACACCGAGGTCGCAGGTTCGGTCCCTGTATGGGACAGCTGCAAATTCCTGCATGGCAAGCGGTTGGACTAGATAATCCTCAACTCTACAGTTCTGATTGACTCACCATGCTGAGGACACCATGCAGCTATTGGTGGGAACTGGGCCTAAGAAGCTATTGCTCTTGGCCCTTGAAGTTACCACAGACAGCACACCTCGTGTACGTTTTTTGGAGTGCCTCCGTGCTGCTGCAGCTACACTTTGGAGTCACACCCATTCTTCCCGAACCTGTCTCTCTCACCACACCCAAGCATTTAATTGCCCAAAGCTGGCTTTTTTCTGCTGAGCACTACTCACACTGCTCCCCTCCCTTCAACTCAGATACTCTCCACAAGGGCATGCCACAACTAATAAGCTTCACTGTTATCCTCATATGCAGTTTAACTGTGACTCACTTTAGAGTGGGCAGCACAGCTTTCCTTCTAAGCCTCCACACAATGTATTCATGCTAATATTCTGGCTGCGGCATTTGTTTTCTTATTGTCAAAGGCACGGGCGTTTAACAGAGAGGAGAGGACACTGTTGGGTTTTCAAATGTGCTGTGTGGAAACTGAAGGCAGCAGTCAGGGCAAGGAAGGCTCTGTTGTAGACCCCCAATGTTGAAATCCTACGAATGTTTACGTAGAAGTAAGCACCACTCCCAAATATGTGTGTATATAATTGCACCCTAAATGCTGTTGCTTCCAACACCTTTGCCAGGAACAACAGTGTTTGTTTTACTTTAGTTTGAGTTATAGGTAAAGGTAAAGGGACCCCTGACCATTAGGTCCAGTCGTGACTGACTCTGGGGTTGCAGCGCTCATCTCGCTTTATTGGCCAAGGGAGCCGGCGTTTGTCCACAGACAGCTTCCGGGTTATGTGGCCAGCATGACCAAGCTGCTTCTGGCGGACCAGAGCAGTGCACGGAAACACCGTTTACCTTCCCGCCAGAGCGATACCTATTTATCTACTTGCACTTTGATGTGCTTTCAAACTGCTAGGTTGGCAGGAGCAGGGACCGAGCAACAGGAACTCACCCCGTCACGGGGATTCGAACCGCCGACCTTCTGATCGGCAAGTCCTAGGCTCTGTGGTTTAACCCACAGCAACACCCGCTGAGTTATACTCCACCCTATTTTAGAGACTAACAGTGCAAACCATGTATAGTCAACAATAAGTCCTATTGGGGCTTACTCCCAGGTAAGTAGGGTTAGGATTATAAAATGAGGGATTTGGGGTTTGGTGAGCCAAATCGTTGCATTCTTGTGCTATACCATCCCTTGTCCACACTGGAGTTTACTGTGTGTTGGCAGCGGTTTGAGTTCCCATTTAATTTGGACAGCCCACATGATGTTACGCTCGAAGGACACCTGTCTTGATGCAGACCAATACATCTACTCTCCTGGAATAATTATTTCCTTCTGACTTTAGTGTGCTGCATACACACACACATATAGCAAGAGCAATTTTAATGGACATAAAGCAGCATTTGTTTATTATTATACCTCCCCCTTCTCCAAGAAGCTCAAGGTGGCATCCGTTGTTCTCCCTCTCTCCATTTTGTCCTCACAACAACCCTGTGAGGTAGGTTACACTGAGAGACTGGCCCAAGGTCACCCAGTGAGCTTCAGGGCTGAGTGGGGATTGAACTCTGGTCTCCCAGGTCCTAGTCTGACACTTTAACCACTACACCACACTGGCTCTTTCCAAGTGGAACTAGGGTGGTCAGATACAAAAGAGGCCATAGCTGCTGCACTTTAAATTCCCTCTTCTAAACCATGACTGAAGATGAAGGAACCCTGGCCTCTTTTGTATCTGTCCATTCAGTGAGATTCTTGAAACCGAAATTGAACTATAAACAATGATGTTACATTCCGAGTCTGGTTGAAGAAGAATGTCCTGTGGTATCAAAACTAGCTAAATCATTGCAGCATGAACTTTTGCAGATAAGAGCCTGTATTACCAGATGGGGACAGTGCAGCTGATAGTTCTTTAAAGTATAGGAAGATTTCAACCATTACTGTACTACCTGAATTACAACCCATGTGGATTTGCAGGAGAGATCAAATTACCCCACCTTCTAAAACCAAGGAAACAAAATAACCTCAGCAAGGTATAAGGGAAATCCAGATTTAAATGGAGAGTGGGGAGTCGTTTGCCACGTGGCTAACTGAGCCCCCAAATTATACGAAACTAGAAAACTTTTGCCTGAAAAGAAAACAATTCCATACATGATTAGACACAAATGATGCTGTTGAGTCACAGGCCAGACTTGCTGCATTTGGCTGAACAGCAAATTACATGCTTTCCTTCCCAGCTAAAAACACCTGTCCAACTAGATCACCAGGTTACTTCTGAAGGAAAAAAACAAACAAACCAAAAAATGATTCCCTTGGAGCCATCCTTGTGGCACCATGGCAATGTACTATAAGAGAAACTGGTGGCCACATTCTGTGCTTTGCCATCTGCATTGTACATGATTTAAGAGAAAACTCTCCATTTGATCTCTTGGTCACACCCAAAAAGTACTTTGGAGGGCGGACTTTCTTTCTCCAATCTCACTCCACAATGCCCCACACATGCTCAGGGGCAGTAGACCAACTGAAGATCAGTTGCTGGAGAGGAATAGGAGGAAAGGGCTGTTGTCTTAAGGCAGGGAGCATCTTAATTTGCCCAGAGATTTGTGTAGTAGCTGGATGTGGTGTGTGTGTGTGTGTGTGTGTGTGTGTGTGTATATGTGTGTAAAAAGGAGGTTAGGGGCCCATACATGCACCATCACAAAAAGGACAAGACACAACAGACCCGCATGCAATTGCACAAGCTTATTTATATGCACGGATACAAATTTAGAAATACAGTCATACCTCGGAAGTCAAATGGAATCTGTTCTGGAAGTCTGTTCAACTTCCAAAATGTTTGGAAACCAAGGCACAGCTTCCAATTGGCTGCAGAAAGCTCCTGCAGCTAATTGGAAGTCGCGTTGGACGTTCAGGTTCCAAATAATGTTCACAAACTGGAATACTCACTTCCGGGTTTGCAGCGTTCAGGAGCCAAAACGTTCGACTCACAAGGCATTTGGGATCCAAGGTACGACTGTAATTGCTATCATTTGCATAGAAATACATCTCGCCCTAGTGGGGAAGACAGTGACCTGTGTGCTTGCTCTGTCTACTGTCCAAATGCTGGCTGCTGACAGGTAGGTTCCAGACCCCATTTCCCCTTCTGAGAGTCCTTTTCTTTAATCCGATCTTGGGACTGGAACTGGAAAGGCCTTGCAGCAGAGGACACCTTCAAAGAGAGGTGTTTCCTCTGACAGCCCTTCAAAAAGTGGATTATTATTCTCCGTAAAGTATGAAACATGACCACCCTCAAGGAGATGGAGGTAGGTGTGTGTGCGCAGGTGTGCGCAGGAAAGAGACAAAGTACCTTGCAGGGTCCCTGCCTTCAGGCCCTCCTAGCAGCCTCCTTCTGTGAAACATCTGGCCAACCACTGTGGGAAGCTGAATGCTGGATGAGGGGGGCTTTAGGACTGATCCCAGCAGGCTCTTAGTAGGACTTCCAATTCTAGAACGTAAAGCAGTACAATGGAGCATGCAACAGAGTATATAAGTACATAAGTGATACAATTAGTAATACATGTAAAAATTATTAACGAGACTATATTGTACTGGATTTTATTGGTTAATTTATCTCTTTCTTTCCTTTCAAATTATTCACATTCCTTTCCTTTGACATTATTTTTTTCCACTGAAAACTTTTGAGATATGCTTCTCGTCTTTATTATTTGCTTTGGGGGAAAGAACAAAACAATGCAAAGCTCATGAAAAGAGGCAGCGACTCTCATAAGGCAGGCTATTGAAACAGGGGGGTTCAAACACTTGATTATACCTACAGAAGAATGGTGGTTCCATTTGGCCCCCTAGGGACTTTTGCATTTAGAGTAAAAATGTTGAATGCTCTGCACAGCAGACCCTTTTTCAGCTTTGCGAAGCAAGCGCTTAATATCTCTGAGTCATGGAACACTTAAAAAGGCATGAAGCAATTAGCCAAGCATTATGTTAAAAAGAAAATCAGGTCAAACCAGTAATATTTTTGCATGGTTGCCAGGTTTTCCTTTTTCTTTATTAGCAGAGCTGGCAGCTGCCCATCTGCAGGACAGCAGCCAAATGATCTGACAAGATGGAAGGCAAAACCAGCCATGGCAGCAGAACATCATGTATGCAAAACAGAGGTTGCCACCAAATCTCTGCAAAGTGTGTGCATGTGAGTGAGTGATTCAAAGTGGAACATGGGTAGATAGGCTGATAAAATACAGCAGAAAGCCTTAAGCTCACTCTGTATGTGAACCCTAGAATATACAACACAGAGGGGCCCCCTCCTGAGGGTTTTTTCATCCAGGCTACAGCAGGGAGGGAGGAGAGGGTAACTTTTTTTCCTGCCACAACCTGTGGGATTCTAGTAATTATCACATATGAACACCCACTGGATGCAAATGGAATAATAATAATAATAATAATAATAATAATAATACCACCAGCACAACTGCAGGCACCTTTAAACTCAATTTCCCAAGGTGCCACGACAAGGAAACTCAGCAAAGGAACTGGTGGAGCAACAGGGTGGGAAGCAGAGAGACTGCCATTTTTATTTTATTTTTTGGGGTAGGTGTTGCTCATACAATGATAGTGCGTTAGTGGCAGATTTATATGTGTGGACTTGACTATCCACACATTGTTTCCTTCATTCATTGTTCTGCAGTCCCTCCAAAATCTTGCAAAGCAAGCAACTCCTCCAAGGCTGCGCCTGACGTCTGTCACTGGACTGAGACATTGCACATGCATCTGATATCTCCACCCTGGAGCAGCCTCCGCCCTGCCAGGCAGTATCAGCCCTGCGTGCGGCAGATAAGACTGCAAGAGCATGGTGGGTGGATCTTATCATTTCTATAACCCTCATGATGTGCCAAGCATTTCACAGACTTTACTGTGTCGCACTCGCAACAAGCCTGTGCGACTGTTACTACCATTTTGAAAAAGAAGGGAGAGAGAGAGAGAGAGAGAGAGAGCAGTTTGGCCAAGGCCAGGCAGCAAAATGCTAGCTTTGAACCCGGATCCATGTCCACAAAACTCAATCTGCCAGCCCAGGCTCAGCTCTCAGGCAAGGTCCAGCAACCTTTTAGCCTGGGGATGTCTCTCTCAGTTCTCAGTCCAGCTCTCACCCCTTTTGTGGCCTGTGACCCACTGTAATCATGTGACCATTTCTGCCCTGCCCCTTTTCTTTAAAGCGCTATATGCAACACAATAAGCACAGAGGTCCATTAGAACTTCAGAGGAGACAGCCAAATTACCTCAGAATCTCTCTTATTCTGAGTATGGAATAAAACATTCCCATTTCTGTTCAAAGCTTTACATTTTTCTAAGCCCTTGGCTTCACAAGTTAATTTTAGATGTTTGGAATCCCCCACGTGTTAAGCATCCGTCCCAACTCATTGTTAAATTTCCAATACGTCAGCTTTTTAAAGAGCTACTTTCAAGTGCTGCCTGTAATGTCTCACTGAAATTACAAATGCATTTTTTAAAATTTGCTTCTATTATATGCTTGACTATGCTTCAGACTCCATCCCAGAATGTGTGTGTGTGTGTGTGTCCTACAGCCTAATTCTTTCCATCTTCTAATTTTTATACTTCTGCAGATCTAAGATGCTCTCTTTTCTCTTCAAGATTGCCAAATGTACGTATTTATAATAGTGGTTACTTCAGAGGATAGCAGATCTATTCACATTTTTTCTAGAAAAAGAGGTGTGTCCACCATTAACACCTCCCTCGTTCTCTTATACAGTAATGGCAATGGCGCCCACCTGATGTGCTGGAACTGGGTTCTGGTGAGTTCCGGATGAAAAAAGCCCGGCACATGACCAAGTTTGACATCATTTTCATCAGCTTGGGATGGTGAGGAGGAGGAAATAAGTAGGCATGTAGATTAGAGGCTTTATGGTGCAGTGAGAAGTAGGATACATTGTGCCAGACACTGGAATAGCTCCTTTGAAATTTGACCAGAACATTGCATTCTACTGATTTCATGGTGGCTCAAGACCTTGGCAGTTGAGAATGCAAATTTATTTATCAAGACTTGGTGGGTAGCCACTGGTTAGTTAAAGCTGAAAATATGGTGCTCTGGCTAAGTCATTTTGTTATCTGGGGCATGATAACGGGGGGCTAGAAAAGAAGATGGAACTTAAAAGTCATCAACTGTAGGCATGTTTACAGAATTGACCACTATTATAAATATACGGACCCATTAAAAAGTTGAGTAGCAGCCACTTCCTTCCTAAATATCCCACCTGAAACAAATCCCTATAGAATTTATGGTGGGCGTACCTGAAAGTAATTAGACACTAGGCTCAGATTGTACAATATATAAAGTATAAACTCTGCATACATCACATGTATAATAGAGTACATGTGAATACTTTGATTGCAGTTACAGTCTTACAAGGAGAACAAATCCCAATAATACAAAGGGACCCTGCTGGTCTTTTATCAACAGCAGCAAAATTTCAATTACACGATTGCTGGAAATGCAGCCAGACACTTTCCATGGAGGAATGGTTTGATGAAGTAATGAAAATACTTGATACAAGAGAATTCTTGAAAAGCGTTTCCCATTCCTAACACATATGGACAACAACAAGAAGAAAAAAATCAGAGATGTTAAGTCCCATCCTTATTCTGTAACACGAGTACCAAAGTTTCAGAATGATTTGGGGGACAGACTCAGAGACTGGTGTTCTGATATGCTGAACCCTGAGAGTTAATTCTTCCAAGATGGCTCACATAAATAATTATATAAGATAAACATGAGAACTTGGGGGAAACCCTGCTAGAGCCCATCTAGTCCAGCATTCTGTTCTCACAATTGCCAATCAGATGCCTATGGGAAGCCTGAATGCAGGACATGAGCACAACAGCACTCTCCCCTCTTTTGTCACAAAACTTATGCAATGCCAGCCCAAGGTATTTTGCTGCCTGAAGTGGAATCTGAGCACTCCCCCAGAACCAACACTTCACAAAGTTCCCCTGCACTGTTCAGATTTCAATTCCTCCTGCCTTCATCTACAGCTATTCCAGTGTACCTCCTTCCACCATTACCACCTGAAGCAGGTTGTTTCCTCTTGTCAATGTGGCAAGGCTGCCTTGATTAAAGTGAAATTTCCCTCAGGTTTCTACTTTCTTTCTTCTGGAACTTTCTCTTTGTCTTGAAAATACAAAGCGTCACTCTAGCGACTTGAGGCTTTCCTGTCAACAACACCTGCAGTGATTCAACTTCTTCCACCCATTTTGCCTCCTCTTGGGAATTTCACACCAAGAAGCTTTAACTGTTAGAATTTTTCTGCAAATCATGCAGTGAAATATGAAATCTACATAGATTTGGGTGGTGCTGGTGGTGGGTGGATCTCTACACGTGAGAGGTTCATTAATAAGACTGATGATATTAGGAATATTTGAATTATGGTGCTGGAGGAGACTCTTGAGAGTCCCATGGACTGCAAGAAGATCAAACCTCTCCATTCTGAAGGAAATCAGCCCTGAGTGCTCACTGGAAGGACAGATTGTGAAGCTGAGGCTCCAGTACTTTGGCCACCTCATGAGAAGAGAAGACTCCCTGGAGAAGACCCTGATGTTGGGAAAGATGGAGGGCACAAGGAGAAGGGGGCGACAGAGGACGAGATGGTTGGATAGTGTTTTCGAGGTTACCAGCATGAGTCTGACCAAGCTGCGGGGGGCAGTGGAGGACAGGAGTGCCTGGAGTTCTCTGGTCCATGGGGTCACGAAGAGTCGGACACGACTAAACGACTAAACAACAACAACAACAAATTAGGAATATAACTATTGCAGGTGTAATTTTTCTTTGCTTTATAGCAGGGATTTTGCCCCCCCCCTTTGCCCCCCCCCCCCCCGATGTTCTGGACTTACAACTCCTACCAGTCTCACCCAACATGGCATGTGGTCAAGGATGATAGGCATTGTAGTGTAGTACCTCAGGTTGTCCACCCCAGCTTTAAAGAATTTAAAGAAGGCTGAGAACGATTTAATGTAGAACTATTTCTCGTTGGGTTGATAAACAGCTTTTGTCGGGATGTTCTTAATGTCTGGTGTTTGTTATGTTTTTATATATATTTCGTTCTGTGTATATGCTGTAAGCTGCCCAGAGTGGTTGGGGAAACCCAGCTACATGGGTGGGGTATAAATAAGACAAAGATGAGGAGGAGGAGGAGGAGGAGGAGGAAAGAGGGTGAGAGTTAGAAAATTATGCTTTTATAATTAAAGAAGGTTACAAACTAGGAGGGCCAAAAGCCCTGCATCTATGAGCTTCCTGGCTGAAACAGCATCTCTTAACCTGAAATAGTTCCGGAGACTATTTCTGATGAGAGATATGCAAAAAGTGTCATTATTTAATTTAAACACTAGGCAGCACTGGGCTTATTTGTAGCTAGATGGAGGCCCACAGATCTTATGGCTGTTCTGTTTTTGTCTAGACATTCTGACTAGTGTGCTCTCTAAGATGATGATGATGATGATGATGATTATCATCATCACCACCACCACCGTTATAGCATTAATTTCCTCCCTTTGTTTCTAAGGCGCTCAATGTAGTATACATGGTTCTCCATTTTTTATCCTCACAACCAGGGGGGAGGAAGTCAACTGCCCCCCATCAAGTAAATCAATAAAAATACTTAACTAACTGAGGTTTGTCGTCCCCCCCCCGTAAAGCTTGCCCCCCTAACATAAATCCTGGCTGTACCAGACAGACAACCACCATGTAATGTAGGCTAGGCTGAGTGAGAGACTGTGACTAGCCCAAGGTCACCCAGCAACCTTCATGGCTGAGTGGGGATTTGAACCCTGTGGCCTCCCAGGTTCCAGTCCAACACTCTAACCACTACACCAGGGTCCATCTGCTTCAACCTCTGAGTGCTGCAAAGCACATTGGAAGGGGGGGGTGTTCAAAGGGAGGGCTGAGATGAGCCTGTCGCCTTCAGATGCCTGCTCCTCCCAACACACACATCAGGGTATAAAGTATGAATGTGACAAAATAGGCATCTGGAAACACATATATCATATAGGTTAAAAGGTGTATGATGAGTTGCATCTCCTTTGGGAGTGGCTGGTGGCACTGTTTTCTCCATCTCTTTGTTCAGTTTAGTTGTACCTTACAGTGCAATCCTAAATGGGGCTGGACTGGGTGCAAAGAGATAGATCTTCTGCCATTTCTAAAGCCCTGGACCAGCTGGAACTGGAGCAGGAGTAGGTGATATTGGGAGATCTACCTTAATTTTTAACTCCAAGCAGGTTTCTTTTGCAATCTCCCCAACTGATTCCACAAGGGGATGAATCCATAATTTACCCCCGCTCTAGGTTGGTGTGGATTGATTTTGGGACCTCTTCAGGTCGTAATTCAGCAGATTCCAGTCAACCTCACCTGCCCCTGCAGAATGCACATTTCAGAGCCCCACAACATCACTTGTAGTTGATCTAGGCTGGCCATATTTCCCATGGTGTCTGTGTGCTCTGTGAGAGGAGCACCCTCCCTGTCAACAAGACAGGGCTGCTGTTCCTAACTCTCTCCATCCAGCAGATCATTTTAATATTGCTCAACGTTTGTAACTGGATTTCTCCTATTGATGTTGCAAATCCCTTCCCTAGAATGAAGTGCCCATTAGGGACAAATCTGGGGAAAACTTAAGTAACTAGGGGTGTGTGCACAGTAATTAGCATAATATTTCAACAGATCAATCTGGAAAGAATCAGGAACATATGTAAAAGACAAAAACTAGGGTTGGCATTAATGTTCAAGACAACAATTATTAGTCTGTGAATGAAAAAAAATAAATAGCCACAAGATGGCACTAGAGATGTAGGGGAAGCACTGCAAATGTTTTGCTTCAATAATATCAGGATGGCCGGTTTTAGCTTTTCATTTGTTTGTAACATTTTTTTTTCATGTGTGCAAAATTGGTGCACAAACAGTTTAAGTACCTAAGGTTGCTACTCTTGCAAAAAATGGAGCTGTACCACAGAGTGTTTATCTTTATGCTTTGAAAAATCACATACAGTATTTATTGCTCTTAGGTTTGAGTTTCTGGGTTTTTTTACCTTTTAGTGTTGGTTGTGTTATTTGTCCTGTGATATGCTTTTCAGAAACTGGTTGCACTTGAATTCTATTATCTAGAAGTGAAGTGTGTATGGGCAACAGCAGAGAGAGCAGAACTGTGCAGCGATTAAATTTGCAATAGCACTGATCCTTGGTGTTAGAACCAGAGTGTTGCAACTACACAAGAACGTCTTCCTGTCGTTTGGGAAAACGTTGAAGCTGTTTGTAAATCCACAACTGGTTTTCTATCCTGTAGGAAGGAAGCCCTTAAAAAACACACTGGGCCTTTTTTTTTAATCAATGCGTCCCCACCCAACCCCAATAATTTAGCTATCTTGGTGGCTTGTTTGAATGCCTTGCAAGTTTCTTTAGGCTGCAGTCCTATGAGTGAGCTCTGATTGTGCTGTTTGTCCCACAGGCACCAACCCTGCCCCAGCCTCAGCCCTTGCCCTTTGCACACTTGACTGACTTTTACCCAGCTGCAGAGTGCTTAGCACTTAGTAAGCTCAACTGTCTGACCAGTCAAGGGATAAAATACAAACATGTTTGCTCTGAAAACAAGAATATGCAACATCCATACCCTTACAGATTTTTTGGACAGATGACTTGTGCCATCTGCTCATCCACATCTTTATTTAAATCAGTACAAGGGTCTGTCTTTCCTATATTCCCATCCACCTCCAGGGATCACTTTATTTTTGCAATCCCTTCCACAATCTGTGACATCTTTGCAAATCACACCTTCCTTGCAGAGGTGCCAACTTTTCAGCTGACCCCTGTAGCCCTCCCTTCAACAAATACTTTTTATCAGCAGCAGTTAGCAGGTGATGATGTTTACTTCCACACCAGGGCAAGAGACAGGAGAAGGACAGGCCGCTTGCTTCTTGATGCCATTACCTGATCTGCTGTGATGTCACAGCAATATCAGAGGTCCTCTGGTCCCCATTGCCTTGACTGCTCTCTTCTCATGTGTTGCTTCCACTTCAGCTCTACAAAGGCATTGTTTTTCTGCAATAATCTGAAAACCAAATCAAAACCATTGTTCCATATGACTCAACACAGAAAGAGTAGAAGTGATATTGCTTGATTTTATATTGCTCTAATGTTTCCATATGAATTGTTGCATGATTAGTTTGATTTCATGGCCCATCTGCACTGTATATTTATAGCAGCAACATACCCCTTTAAGCATGGCTTCCTGGGAGCTGTGGTTTGTTAAGGGTGCTGAGAGTTTCCTTCAAAGAGCGACAGTTCCCTGGAAAGAGGGATTGACTGCTAAGTAACACACCAGTACTATATCTCTGTGAGGGGAAATAGAGGTTTCCTAACATCTCTCTGCCTCCAAAAGCTCAATAACAGATTTACACTTTTGGGAATATGTTTCCTGTAGGTGGGGACTTTTAATTTCTGACTTTCTCTTGTTCCACTGCCTTTTTAAACTGTAAAATGGTGCTGCTTGGATGCTAGCCAATTAAGATAAGCTTTGCTGGGTTGCCATCATTATGGTTCAGTTAAATAAATCTTAGTCAGTAAATCACCAAACTGATTAAATTCCCACTAATTGTGCACCTGCAGAAAAATCAACAATCCTCATTTAAAATGAGAAGGTTCCCCCCCTTTTGACCAAAAAAAGGGCTTCTACAGGCTTCCCCAAAGTGAGGGATCTAGGAATAAGGTGCAATTACTACCCCCCTCCAATTGTTTCATTATAGCAACTCATGTTCACACAATAATAAGTCTAAGTGATAGACTACAGCCCAGCCCGGGCTGTAAAATACAATAAATCATGAGCAAACCACATGGAAGAGGTATGTCTTTAGGGCCTTCCAAAAGGCTTGAAGCATGGGAGACCACCACAGATCCAGCGCAGGAAGGCCCAAAGCTATGAGGCCACCACAGAAATGGCCCTCTCCCTTTTCCCACCAGGAGACCTATCTTCATCATCAGAGCGAAGGAAGCCTGGATCCTTGATGGGCCCAGCATGCTATTCCCATGCCTCTGTGGCTCTGATAGCAAGGTAGTTGAGTTCATGCCTGAGGATCCTTTCACCTTGCCCAAACCTGCTTGTCCCCACATGGAGCAGCTTTACCCTGCTGGACCACATCCTAAACTCCTGTGTTTCCTACTGGGCCAGGGGTCGAGGCCATGAAGAGCTGGGAATTTGTCCGGCTGGCTTGGGGAGGGGAAGCCACAATTAACCGGGGTGGAGGAATATTTCATTAGACTGAGAGAATTTTAGTAGATTGACTTGCATCCCTATAACTATTTATTGATCACACTCGAGCCTATTCTTGCTTTAGAAATTTGAATGGCTTCCTAGCAAATCTCCCACCCGTTACCTGGATCCAGTCCAGACCTCCTTAGCTTCATCACACTACTATAGGATTGGTGTTCCCAGACCAGGCACTTGGCTCAAATCCCGGCAAAACATCTGCTGCCATAGGTAATCTGACCCCAAAGATCAGACATTTTTGACGCTGTATTAAGTAGCAGTGATAAGAGTAAGGCAGCAGCTAAGGCCGGGGAGGGGGGCCTGAGCAGTGCTGGTGCCATCCACTAGAATTGCCAACTTTAGAGCTCTTGTGCTTTTCAGAGCAGGCAAAAATTCAACAGGTGTAGCAGGCTTTCACAGTAGGCAGAGGAAGCAACAAGGGCAACATTTCTGGCTGTTGTGAAGCTGCAAACCTTGAGTATATGGGTTTCATTTAACTAGTGCTCCTTGCCAGAGCTCATGAAAGCAAATCCTCTGGCCAAGGAGATTAGCTATGGCAAGCAGTCCTGGCTTAAGTTAAGCCCTGGACATGAGTTGGGGGCAGAAAGGTGAATATGGCTTCTAGCAATCTCCCCCCACTCAAATGAGCAGCTGCAAGGTCTCTCTATCTTTCTCTGTCTCTCCCCCACACAGAGAGACACAGAAAAAGGAAAGTGTGTCTTATCTCCAAAGTAGAAGCCATGCTTGTGTTTTATTGTGGGTGTATTCTTCAACTCTTCTTGACACAACAACAGTGCATTAGTGGCAAATTTATTCTGCTTTATCAGTTGTTATGCGACGCTTCCTCAATCCTACCACATTTTGCTGTCCGGAGGAGTTGCAGCACAATAAATGTAGGACGACAAAGAGAAAAACAAAAACCCCTGAGACTCAGAACATTGTGGCAAGAAAAGTTATGGAACTTCCGAAGGAAGTTGCAGGGTCTGCACTGATTGGAAATGAAGTCGTATGATCACCCCAAAACGTCTGCAGGCACAAACAGTATTGAAAGAAGATCATAAGCACAAATAATCATAATTTTAAAAAGGATGCTTGGAGGACTCCTGTTCCGTTTCTGGGTAGAGGCCAGTTCAGGTGAAATTCTGTCTTAAAACAGTTAGGTTACTTGCATACGATGCATATAATCCTGGGAACCATATTATGTTGAGAGTGTTGGTTGTGAAAGCTCTATGAGAGGCAAACTCTAGCTCCTGGGGGGTCTCTGGAGAAAGTCATGTGCTTTAATTGTATGACGTGGGTGTGATCTTAAAGGCACAGCGTCTGCTTCCAGCCCTTCAGCAACATCCTAGCACACCTCATGGGGCGATGGAAGGGGAATCAGCCCTAGGAGGTTTCACTTGAGCCAGAGATCCCAGTCCTCGACTAGGGTGGGCAGGTGAAAAAGAGGACAAGGCAGCGCAAAAGAGGGAATTGCACCTGGTGAAATTCCCTCTTCTACACAACTACCGAAGGTGCAGGGAGCCCAGCTCTCTTTTTCACTCGGCTACCTTACCCAGGACATAGGTTTAGAGGGATGGGGGTTCAGGGCAGCATAGTGGGAGTCCTGAGCAAGTGATTTTCCATTTCAGTTCCCATCTGTGAAATGAGAGCAACGATTTTTACCTAATGTAGGAGGCTATTAGGAGGAGGGAAAACACAAGCAGGATAATAAAGCACTTTGCAAAAATCAACGCTTCAATCCTATGCACACCAACCCGGGAGGAAGTCTTGTTGAGCTCAGCAGGAACTTGCACCTGAGCAAACATACTTTGGGCCTTGCTGCACTTTACAGTATCTCTCTCGATTTCCCTGCCGTTTCTCTTCTGAAAACTTTAAAGCTTCATCCAGACGTCAGAAAGTTGCTTTGGCAGGAGTGAGCAACACACTCTTTGTCCTGCGCGACTCAAAGATGTCCTCATTCCACACAGGCAAAAAAAAATGCTCTTGCCTCCTTTCCCCATCCCAGCAGGCCTTTTGAGCAGCAGTTTCCCATGTTGTTTTGTTTGCCTTGATAATCTAGGTGGACGTGGGGGCTGACACAGACAAACAGCACCCAGCCCTTTTCAAAACACGTTGGAAGGTGGCTGCAGTTCACGAGAAACATTTTGTGTCAAGATCACCACAGGGGAAAAATATCAAATGGCAGAGGACAAGGATATTCTATCAGCCTTTGTGCAAAACTGTGTTACTTTTTCCCAAGGCTTCAGCAGCTAAAAAGTGTGGACCAGCGAGCAGCACAAGAGGAATGCCTTGTCTCCAATGGGTGCCACTTGTGGGATGTAAAAGGATATTGTTCAATGGGCCAAGACCTCTACTTGAAACACTGTACCAGATGACCTTTCAGGAACATGAATAAACATTCTGCTTAAAAAAGAAGGATGAAAATTTTGCAAGCTACAACTTGGAATTAAATCATATAATCCAGGCTCCACCCCAGATTGTGGATAGTGGAGAACAAAATATCACTGCAAACAACAGTGCCATTTTTAGCTCCTTTCTCTTTAACGGCGGACACTTTGGGTGCCAAAGGAATTAAGGAAGTGGCAATAACTAACTGCCTGTTATAGTTTAACTTTCTTTCCTTTTTTTGCCTGCCTGATCGGGACAACCAAAATACCCAACCGTTTTTTGTCCTTGAAAAACATACCAGGAAGTGCAGGTTTGCTTCAGCTTTGTACAGTCACTCCCTTCCAGGAAAAGCAGAGACTCTGCTTCTGCCAAGTCAGTCTTGCTCTTGCCTCATTAAGTTCCTGAGCAACCTTTTCCGAGTATCTGCTGTGGTTTCTCCCCTCTCTCTTTCTGCAGAGGCCAATTATAAGCAAAGGCTTCAATGGCAATTGGAGGTTGCAAAGCGGTGCAGATCGCAGAGGCCAAAATACTGCAAGCACTTATGAAAGCTTCGTTCTGTTGAAAGCTGTCAGTTTATGCTCCTCACCAACCTTCCACGAGGACCAAGTTAGATATGGCAGGGGTCAGCAACCTTTTTCAGCTGTGAGCAGGTCCACAGTCCCTGAGACCACGTGGTGGGGCCAGACTATACTTTTTTTTGGGGGGGGGGTAATGAATGAATTCCTATGCCCCACAAATAACCCAGACATGCATTTTAAATAAAAGCACACGTTCTACTCATGTAAAAACACGCTGATTCCTGGACTGTTTATGGGCAAGATTGAGAAGGCAACTGGGCCGGATCCGGCCGCTGGGCATACCCCTGAGATATGGCATTTACCTTGCATCTATGCAAAGATGCACTTGGGTTGCAATCCTAACATGCCTGCTCAGAATTCAACTGCTACTGAATTCAGTGGGACTTATTGGAGACTCATGAGAGTCCCATGGACTGCGAGAAGATCAAACCTCTCCATTCTTAAGGAAATCAGCCCTGAGTGCTCACTGGAAGGACAGATCCTGAAGCTGAGGCTCCAATACTTTGGCCACCTCAGGAGAAGAGAAGACTCCCTGGAAAAGACCCTGAAGTTGGGAAAGATTGAAGGCACAAGAAGAAGGGGACGACAGAGGACGAGATGGTTGGACAGTGTTCTCGAAGCTACCAGCATGAGTTTGACCAAACTGTGGGAGGCAGTGGAAGACAGGAGTGTCTGGCGTGCTCTGGTCCATGGGCTCACGAAGAGTCGGACACGACTAAACGACTAAACAACAACAACAACATTCCCAGGTAAGCGGAGTTAGGATTGCAGCCTTAACTCCGCTTATGCAATGGCCCTGTGTGTGTGCGCTGCCGTCCAACATTTTGTCAGTAAAATTATCCGCATCCAGCCTGGTTGCTCTTGTCTTCTATTCTGCTGCATTAAAGGTGCAGATTTAGGACGGCCATGTGAATGAAGACGACACACATCTGCCGAAATCCCTTCTGGATAACTATTAAAGGTGCAGAAGCTTTGTCCTGTTTTCCATCTAGCTCCTTCCCCCTTCAATTTTGGGGGGCCCAGCCCTGGTGGGAGGAGACAGCTCTCCCTATGCATCAGCACTGGGCCAAACCTCTCCCAGCTCGAAGGATTCATCCTTCTGAGAATTTCACAGAATGACAAATTCCACCCAGTTCAATTTTTCACGTCTTCGATGCACTCTAATGAGAACAACCGGAGAGAGGGAGTCCAGTCAGCCCAAAGCATTTCACTGCCTGAACTGAAGAACAAGATGTCTCCCCCACTCCCAATTCATGTGCAGAATCCAGCCATCCTGGCAGGTGAATCTCATTTCAAAACTTATTTCAGCATCTTATTTCAACATTCGCAGATATTGCAGTGATGTGCAGACCAAAACAAGACTAACACATTCTTTTGCCTTGCCCTTTCAATAGACACGGCACCGTTCATCACCACTCAGCTATGTATGTAACTTGCTGGGCCAGACGCACTCTCAGCCTGACCTATTTCACAGGGTTCTTGGGTGGATAAAGTGGGGGGACACAGGGAAATGCCTTTCACCAAGTCAGACCAGCGTTCAATACCATCAGACTGGCAGTGGCTGATTCGAGGCAGGAATCCTCCCCAGCCGTATTGGGAGATAGTGAGGATTGAACTTGAGACCGTTTTGCATGCAAAGTAGCTACTCTGTCCCTGAACTATGGCCCTTTGGAGCCTTGCCTTGAGTTTCTAGGGAGATATAAGTAAGATAGCATTACAACTGCAATGCTAAGTGACTAGTAAGGGGAAGTATCCAGTGACCGAGGGGTCGAGTTGTAGGGTCTGAGTTGTCTTGCACAAAAATGCTGCTTTAGTTGCTGCAGCACAAGCCTTTGTTTACACCACAGCCACTGAAGCAACACTATACAACTGGCCTGTTGAGATGCTGCTCAGCTAAGGGAGGAGAGAGCAAACTGTGCAGGCCTAAACGGGTCAAACCCTTTGGATTCCTGGCAACGACCCTGATGGCAGCCTTGCAGGGCCCCTCCCAGCCCCTCATATGCCGTGACCTTTTCCACCCCTTGCTCTGCAGGTTCTTGCGTGCATGCTGACCACAGGGCTTAGTCGCCAAGCTCAGTGCGGTGGTCCTCCCTCATAAGCAGCGCAGAGGGTAAACAAACAAGCAGCAGAAATTACACTGCGGAGCGCCCTGGACTGGTTGCTCCCCATCACTCTGCAAGCGATGGCAGTTCACGGCGTAAACAAGCCTCCCCAGTGGACTGCCTTGACCCAGACTTTGAGGAAAGCAGCTGGCCAACTGCCCGTGCTCTCATGTTCAGCCACATGGCTCAGGAGCAGCCAAACAGGCGAAGAGGGTTGCATTTTCCCAGCTGTGTGATCCACTCTCTACGCTTGGCCAAGAATCCGCATGCAAGCCCAGCGAGGAGAAGAAAGGACGCAGCAGCTCCAGCGTGCTCCCCCTGCAATAGAAACCAAGACTCTGCAGGTTGCCAGATGTCTCGTTATTTTAATAGGCATTTGTAATGCTTGAGAGCTGGTTTCTCTTCCAGAATATTACAGCAATTATTGCTGCAAGATCTTTCTGGTTCAGTCAGTCTGCCAGTCTGCAGAGAGAAAGATAATATCAGTCTGGGGGCTTGGGTCTAGCCTGTTGGCCTCAGTTGCTCACCCCAACCCCCCTGCCATAAACCTTAGCGCCTATCTAGGTATCCTTTATAATGCACATGTATGATTATTTATGCTCATGATGGCTATAGGAAACCCCACTTTCAACACCGTTTGAGCCTGCTAAAGTTTCAAGATAGACATACTGCTTCATTTCCATCAGCACCTGTTGCGTAGCTTCTTGCTGAAATTCTAGGGCCTCTGAAGAAATATTTTTTTATTCCTGATTATATGTGCTCATGATGGTATCAGGCCAGTCAAATGCAATCCCAGTTTCAGTGCTGTTTGCATCTGAAATTGTTTTGGAGTAATCGCATGGCTTCTGTTCCAGTCAGTGCATATCCCATAACTTGTCGCTGAAATTCCGTAACTTTTTGTTACCACACATGCTCTGGTTTTGGGTTTGGTTTTGTTTTTAAACTTTTTGGCCTGCTTTTCATAGAATGGTAGTATTGTAGAGTTGGAAGGGACCCAGAGGATCATCTAATCCGATCCCATGCATTGCAGGAACCTCAACATGCAGTTCCCCATCCAATTGGAAACCATACTGGACCCTGCTTAGCTTTGCAAGCTATGCTAGTTACTGCTGTGCCACTAGGAGAACATAGCGCTATAGTTCAAGACTGCACCTCCAGACAGCAACAATGCAGTAACATCGTAGAAGCATCGCAGAACAAATTATGAAGAGAAATGATGTGTGGACAGTCCAGTATAAACCCACTGCTGATGCACTATTATTGCATCAACTACATTGTGCAAAATGCACCTGCCAAAAAACAACATTCTGGAGTGACCCATTATGCACACCCCTTAATTACCCCCTTGGCTTTCTACTTCTCACCCTGTGCACAGCCAGTTATGTTCTAAGAGGGGTCCAACTTGTTCTCGCCCTGACAGCTCCCCATTGCTCAATATGCCCTTCGAGTAAAGGCAGCATTCCCCCTCTAGCAAGGCTTCCTTCCTGGGCAGTGAAGCTCCTGGCAGCAGCTCCCGTGCATTGCCAAGCAAACAAAATGTCCTTGGGGCATTTTATTCAAGCTATGCCATGACGATACTTATTCCTTGGAAATCCAGTGAGGTCATAGCCGCTGGAAATGTCCAGCAACAACTTGGTTACGGATTATTTATTTACCATCAAGCTGTAGTTATTGATTTCAGGATTTTGCATGAGCCAGGGTTACTGTGGGCAATGTGAGAATGGAAGGGAAAGTGTAATAAATTCCTATGTTTTCCTGACTTCTGTTTCTTGTGAACCGCAGGGCTACTGGGCATGGATTGGGCTGCTTCCATGCCTAGGACACTGCAGGAAAGATACAAATGCTAATAACCAGTAGTGTGGTAACTGGACAGTGTAGTGTACTGGTTAGAGTGTTGGGTTAGGACCTGGGAGATGAGGGTTTGAATCCTCACTGAGCCTTGAAGCTCACTTACTGAGTGACTTTGGGCCAGCCCCTGCTAGCTCACCTCACAGGGTGGTTGTGATGGTAAAATGGGGAGAGTGAGAATTTTGTACACCAGTTTGAGCTCCTTGGAGGAAAAGATAGGTTATAAATATAAGAATAAATAATTGCATGGCATAGTGTAACTTTACTTTTTTATTATTAAAATAAATAAAATAACCACCCTGGGTTGCTTCACCCTGGGTTGCTTTGTGAGGCTGAGATGTAAAAATAAATAAAAATAACGGTGCTGTTGAAAATATTTTGTATTGGTTGAATTTGAAAAAAATTGATATTGCAACCTAGACACTAAAAAAGAATAGAGCAAGCCCCAACATTGGAGGGCGGGGTGGCCTGTATTTAATTTCCTCTCTGGGACCCTGCAGAAAATATCCATGCTTTCTTCTTTTGTATGGACGTGTTTATATAGGAGTGGAGCACAAGGCTTTTACGCTGCCGTGACGTGTCTAAAAGAGGGAAACTGTGCGGTTGGGGCAAAGCTGTAGAGTCAACAACAGGAAGGATGCAGTACGGTGACTGCAACACGGGATATAGTCGAGAACTCATGGCGTGGAAGAAACTGGGCTGGCAGCAATTGCATCAGTAAGGAGGGTTTTTTTTTGCAGGTAGGTGGGGAGGAATAACCCATGAAACAGGAAGAGAAACAGACAGAACTCATTGTCCCCAGTAAAGAAAATAAATAACAGCTCCCTTGTACTCTGTAGGTATCTAATACGTCAAGACTTCAAGAGTGAGCTTTCAGAGACGCATCTTGCTTCAAAACCAAGTTGCACCTTTGCATCTTGTATATTTAATACCACTTTTCTGTTAGTCAAATAGTTCATTTCTAATTGCTTGCTTGATTCATTAGGCAAGCCAGGACATAACCTAAGAAAGGGGTCGCCCAAATAGCACGGAAACCTCACATACATTTCCTCAGACCTGATTATCTTCTAGCAGTTTTTCTCTACCCCAACCCCCCACAAGCGTCATTTCTCACAGAACAAAAGAGGGTTTCCAGGCCTCATGAAGAAGGGAGCTGTTGCTGCTGCTTCCACTAGTGCACACTGCTCAACACGAGTTGAAAAATTTCCTTCTGCAAAATGACAGGCCTGCAGTTTACTGACTGTGGAAATCTAAGATCAATGAAGGAAAGAAGATAGCAAGTTTCTGTTGGCCAGAATGGATAGTGTCATCAACAGCCCATCTGGGACATCCCATTTCTTTTTAGCCCTCCCACACTGACTGCCCATTTCTCTGGTAAACTAGCTAAGAATACCAAGGTTGCAGATTTTTTTTTGGTGATTTCTTTCCCTTAAAAAATGTTGAGGGGTACTCTCATTTTCCTACTCATATTGAAATACTGCCCCTCAATGAGGCCAAACTTAGAGTCACAAAGTGCTCAGGGGTATGCGGACCCCTGTGTCCCCCCAGGAAAAAAAGCACTGGTTGCAGGTTTGATCCCCGTTTGGGACAGCTGCATATTCCTGCATTGCAGGAAGTTGGACTAGATGAGCCTCAGGATTCCTTCCGACTCTACAATAGTATGGTTCTATGATTCTAAGAAATGGAGCCTTCCCATTAACATCTACACAGCAGCATACAGATGTGTGTGTGTGTGTGAATGAATAAATATGAACTCTTGTTCACCTCTGTACACTACAAGACACTTCTGAAGACTCTCATGCCAGTGTTTGATCTACAAATCTAAAATATGCTTCATGCTTTTTATAGGTATCTAGGAATGCAACAATTGCTTGCTCAAATACTTCTGGAAACAGAACAGGCGTGAAGTCTGAATGAATTTGGCTCACAGTGAAAATAGGAAAAAGAAACACTGGTTTGCAGTCATCACTGTTACTAAACTGGTTTCCATTATCGGCTCCTCTGCCAACGTGACTGTTATGTACAGTCATACCTCAGGATGAATATGCTTCGGGTTAAGCATTTTCAGGTTGCGCTCTGTGGCGAGCCAGAAGTAACGGAGTGCGTTACTTCCGGGTTTCGCCGCACGTGCATGCGCAGACTATTAAAATGACGTCATGCGCATGCGCAGAAGCGCCGAAATGTAACCCACGCATGCGCAGACGTGCGGACACGGGTTACGTTTGCTTCGGGATGCGAACGGGCTCCGGAACGGATCCTGTTCGCATCCCGAGGTACCACTGTACTAAGCTTGGATCCTAGAACAATGGGCAAGTAGGATCCTAGAATGCATCAACTGATTGGCCTGCAGGAAAAGACCAATCAGGCTCTAGGAGGGAAGCAGAATCAGCCAATCAGCCAGGACTCATTGTGTAAATAATGTCTATAAAAGCCTGAGGTTTTGGGGGGCAATTGATTCACTTTTTTACAAGCTGCAATAAAGAGCACGAAATCACTACAGGACTCCGAGTGTATTTCAGTGACATTCCCTCTTGGAGCAGATAGTGGTTTGGGGGCACAGTTTAATGGGGACATGAAGCAAGGCTTAAAGATTCAAGCCATAGTTTCCTCACCCCTGAATTAGCCTGATTCACAAAAGCCCTGAAGAATATAATATGATGGACCAGATCCTCTTGGCCATGGTGATTAAGGTTTGGGCAGCTTGATGTTCTAGTTTCTATTTTTAACTCTTATGTTGAGCAGTCCACAAAAGTGGGAGATGGCTGGGTTGTATCTGTGTGTGCTGTGTTGTGTCTTGCTAGTTAGCATGAGAAGGGGCTAAGTCCACAGAGCTGCATTGCTGATAGGCAGCTGGTCAAACCACAGAAATACAACTGGTAGAGAGGGCTCTGTGTGATGTCATTTCCCCTCCTCTCCTAGAATGGAAGGAGCATATAGTACTTCCTGTTCCCCTCTCTCTTCCTTTGACCAGCATTGGATACAGACATGCCTCCGCCTGCTCCAGCTTTAGGCCCATGCCTGAAGCTGGTTATACTGTAAATATAAGTATTTTGACTGCATAGTTTTTACTGCTGCCATTGTTGTGAACCAATGCATAATTATAAAGTAAGTAAATCTTACTTTTAAACTTACTTTACAAGCTGTTGCCTGATTCTTTGTTAAGCGGGGTAAGAAGGGGGGAAACCAGCTTACTTCATTAGCTGGACTTGCTCGAAGCAAGGCTTTACAGCCTAATTCCTTTTAATTCTGCTGCCAGCAAGGATGGAATTTTGAAACTGTTCAACCCACACACGTGGGAGCCTGGAGGGATAAGTTGCAATTAATATATCCTCTCCTACCCGTTGAAACCCATGCCATAATTGACACATTGCTAGTGAATAAGTATGTTGACATGCTTTTGTTTTTAGGAGGCCACAGTGGAGCTAGAGGTCTAGTGCTCTTTTCATACATTGAATGTCTAGGATGGTATGAACTGATCCAGTTTAGTAAGAATATACTTCTAACTATGGTCCACCTAAAAGCTTCCCAAGTTCCTGACTGAGTGCCTTTAGCACACACCAGGATGACACAACCCAGAAGGAAAGGTATCCTCTTGCTCGGGATCATTGCATCTTTCTGCTGCCTGTAAATAAGCCTGCAATTCCACCAATCTGCAGTGCCAAAAGTGCAAGGGCCACTAGGAACGAGCCAGGTCGCTTTGGTGACACGGAGCAACGACACGGATGAGAATGCGTTTGCCCACATGCTGAACTGATGTGTGTCTGTTTTATTTCTAAAATATAGCAACTGTTTCACCATGAATTCGGTGTACACAGCAAAAAATAACAACCCACCAACCCTAAATGGCAGATAGTCATAAAGATGCTAAAATCAATCAATCAATCAATCAATCATAATACAGCAGAATGGCATATCATAATTCACAGTCAGAGCCCTTTCACTACTACAAATCAACCACAGTTAGGCATCATACCTGAGATTTGCTGAAGGGGCAACTTCCAAGCTTGGTCACTCACTCTAATTTTTGGAAATGAAGCACAGGATGTGAACACCAGACGACTTTTCTTCCCCATCCTTGAAACTCAAAACAGATGCCTTTAGCCTATGGGAATAGAGGGTATATTATGCAGGGCTGCTATGCACTCGGCAGTTCTACAGGAGTGCAGAAGAAGTGTTTGTTTTTTCTTCTTTTCTATCCTGCCTTTCCTCCAAGGAGTTTAGGAAAGTGTACATGGTTCCCCACAACCTTATATTCACAATAACCCTGCAAGGTAGGTCAGGCTGAGAGATAGTGATTTTTTGAAGGTCACCCAGTGAGGTTTATGGCTTTGTGGAATTTGAATGCTGAATCTGCTTGGTTTCTGATTTGGCACTCGACTTCTGCACCACACCGCAGGCTGATAAATCTCAACTTGCATTTAAAACTGAAACAAAACCCTAGCCCTGATGGCTGGGAAGATAAGATATGCTTGGAAGTGTGTAAACAGAGGTGGCTGAACAAGAGTCCCAGGAGCTGAGGTAGGGCTTCAGTGCCATGAACAGCTCCTTGTCTGTTCTGCAACTAGAAAAACCAGAATAAGTTATGCACAACAGTCAAAATTGTAGAATAAGTTCTGAAAAATAAGACAAACAATGCAAATTCTGAACTTGCATAATTTATATGGACAAGAGAAACCTAATGTTTGGACAGGGGAACTATCCTTGGAATTGCTGATGGCTTCACCTTTCTTGAGTTAGAAGTAAGAAGAACATCAGAAAGCATGAGATTTATTATCACAGTATATTTGTTTTATGCAAACCACACACAATTTGCATAAATTTCAAGAGCATTTTGAGGCTCTCCCATCGAGCGGATGCAAACAACTTCCCAAAATAGCTTGGAAAACCAGTTTAGTTTTCTTTCTTTCATTTCTATACCGCCTTTCATCCAAGGATCCCAGGGCAGTTTACATTATAAAAGCACAAAAATACATAATATAGTAACAAACAAACAATACTGTTCCCTCCTGAGCAGTAGTTGATTTTTTTTTTTTAGAAGCCCAGTTTATAAATGACAAGGAACTTTGCTCAATTTATTCTTGACATGGTTACTGTTCAAACAGCTTCCCTTACACAATTTACTATTTCCCCCTCCACCCCGCCCACAGAGCTCAAACAGATGGCTCTTGCTTTGACACCCAAGAAGCTTTTTCACTTTTAATGCACCTCTTCTGTTAGTCTACCTAGCTTAATGAAGCATGTGTGATTCTTACGGTTATACAAAGGGTGGCATAAGCCATCTAAGGACTCAGGTTTTGTACCTGTGCATCCCCTCTCTTTTTCACTTCCCACAAAAAGTTGCAATTGCTAATCACTCTCTTAAAATTTCTTTCTGAAAATACATATACCTCTTCTCATATATATAAAATGTAACACCTCTGCCTGGCCTCAGTTTTGTAAATACATGGAGGTTTTCTCCCCCCATCAGGACTGCAAAGCCGTGAGTAAATTATCCAGACAAAATGACCTCAGCAAGCACTCCGCTTGCGGGGGAATTGGTGTTTGCCCATACTTGAAACCACTAAGTCAAGTTGCTGGTCAATTGCTACTCGTCATTCAGCAAATGCAGCTCTCATGGCTGTTTTGTTCTGGAGATGGCAGTTGTGCTAGTATAATTAGCGACCCTCTGGGATAATTCTCATAATATAACAGGGGACGTCAACAGTTCCATTTCTGCCTCCTGCACCATTTTGAAATCCATTCCCGTCAACAGTCCCGATTCGACTGGGACACCCTGGAATGACAGAAGCTACCCTGGCTTCGGCTTGGATGTCCCATTTTCGGTGCTGAGCTCTTGCATGAGTCAGCTGGCTCCCATGTGAGTTCGGCACTAAAAGATGTGTCTTTCACACTAAAGAAGGCACCCGAGCTGGAACCCATGGAGGGGGAGCTGCCGTTGGTGCAGACCAGGCCCAGAGGCTACGCCACCTCCTCCAGACGCCACCCCTGCTGAAGGAGGAGAAAAAAGCCAGTGAAGATGAGGAGGAGGAGGAGGAGCTGGAGGTGCCGGTTTGGTGCTTGCTGAGGGAGCTGCTGCCAGTCAGGGGCTGGGGTAGGGCAGCCCCAGCTGGCTCACACAGGAGCATGGTAGCGAAAGATATGAGTCCCGATTTTGATCGGCAGAATGTTGGAGGATACAGAAATCCCCACCAGTTTTGAACTTCTCCTCTGCTTTTTATTTCTTCTTGTCAAACTTATTCCCTAGAGGCCTTGCATGTATTCTCTCCAATGCATGCTTCCTACAATTAAAACTGGAGTGCTCGCAGGTCTCCCACACACTTCCATTATGTGAACGCTGCATGATACAACAGGCACAAACAGCTTCACAAGTAACCAGGGTTCTTTTTATTTAATTTACGCAACTTTCCTCTTATAGTAGCTCCACCATTTCCAGGCTCAGTTCAAAAGGCTGCTTATCTTCAAAGACCTAAACTGCTTGGACCCACAATACTTCTGTTGGTGGCAAGGGAAAAAATAGGTATAAAAAGGAGAATTCCTGGATGCTAAGATCTTAGTTTGGGGCAAGTAATCTTTGGTGAGAGAATCATAACATAAGCAATAAAGTAAAGCATGGAAATATAGGTAGTTAGTCCTTTAAAATACGCCATTGTGAGTTCCAAAACTTCCCTCTTCCCTTAGCATAAAAAAAATCACACATTTGGTAAGTTTATTTTTTTTAAAAAAATAGTATTTATTCAAATTTTAAAGATTACAAAGATACAAAAAAGAAAAAAGAAAAAAAGAAAAATAAAAAACAGAAAAAATACACACAATTGATTAAAAAAACAGATCAGACCTTTACATAACTTTCTTTCCTTTGCTTATTCCCTTGACCTCCTCACAACTCCCTTTTTTGTATTCTAGTTCAATTAGATGTTTCAGCAAATCCTTTCCAGCTTTGTTTTTATCCTAATAATTTATCTTAATATACTGTAATTCTCGTCTTTCACCAATTAAAAAGATCAATTTTAACCTAACCCTTTATATCATTTCTGCTAAAACCACATTACTTCATTCCAACAACCTTCTAACATTGCTTAATTTTACAATGTTTCTGTAGATAAACTTTAAATTTTTTCCAATCTTCTTCCACCAACTCTTCACCTTGGTCTCGGATTCTGCCAGTCATTTCCGCCAGTTCCATATAGTCCATCACTTTCATCTGCCATTCTTCCCGGGTGGGTAAATCTTGTGTCTGGTAAGTTTAAAATGGTTTACTTACAAACTCTCCAAAGGTCAGATTCATTTGCTTTTCCATACAGCATTCATAAAAAGTCGCACAGGCAGTAAAACGTGGCCTAGTTACAGTGGTGAAAGTTCCTAAATTATTGATATAGGAACACCTGAATGGCTTGTGAAAGTCATGCAGCTAAGCTGGAGCAACCTGTTTAGCCTCTTCGCCCACTGAGCTTCTAAGGGAGACTGGAGGGGAACAGTGGCTTCATTAGCTAGTCCCTCCCAAGGTGAGCTAAGCCTGGCAGGACAGTTTATTCAATTGTCTTAAGTCCTTCGTGCACTAATTAGACTTAAGCAGGTTAGTTATGAGGCTGCTTATCCTGCAATTGAAAGGGCCATGTCCTCTCCATATTATTGCCTGCTCATTTAGAATCTCAGTCTCCGAAATCCTTCTCAGTGTCCCACTGCCACTTTCAGAGGAGCCCATTTTGCACAGGTGAATGTGCAGAAAGGTGTCCTCTGTTGTGGTACCCAGGATGTGAAACTCCCTGCTGCAGATGATCGATCATGTCCCTCCCTGTTTATGTTTTGATGACAGCTAAAGACGCCTCTGTTCTGACAATTCTTTCAGCCAGGTGAGTCTTCTTTGAATTTATAGCTCCTGCTTCCCAAATTTTCTTTGCTGCTCCCTTTGTGTGGGTTACGTTTTGAGTTAAATTTTGATATTTGTGGCCTTGGGCACTGCAATTTGAAATAGAAAGGCAAGATAGGAACATATGAATGAGCAAGTTGCAGAAAGCTCCCATGAGAAATAATCTTGGCTTGGAACATCCAAGAGTCAAGGTTAGGTTGTTTCTTTATGCCTTCATTGCATTAGCACATGTCCATGATTGGTCCCTCCATGGATATAACCTGCACAGTTGGCAGCCCACTACCATCCCAGCATGACCCAGCTCCACTTTGCACTATGAATACCTGCACTGTAAACTCTGGGCCAAACAAAACATTGCACCCAAATGCATGTCTATTTTTTAAATAGGAAAAGCAGCTTGCGGAGGGGGGAATTTAGAGTGCAAAAGCAGTGTAGGGCCCTTAACCCTTTCCTTGCCCACCATAACTTCTCTCCAGCCTCTTCCATCCCCCACCATTGGTGGGATTCCACACTTTGGCAGATATGTTTTTAGAACCCCATTGGAGGAGAACAGCTTTGGGGGGGTTGGATTTCAGAATAAAAGCAGCTGACTAAGGTAATATTAACCTCGGCAACCCACACCCACCAACAGGCTACTTCCCCGCTTCAAATCACTTCCTTTGCCAAGCAGCTGTTGGGAGTTTCGCTGTGCACATTTCTGTATAAAGTGTCGTTTGGCCCGGAATCTGAATAACTGGATGAAACCTCCCCTCAATTATATTACATTACATAAGGCATGCTCCAATTTCCTCCAGTTGTATTGTTATTTATAGGTGTTGCATTGCATGACAAGGAAATAAGACAGGTCTGCAGAAACTGAGTAGTTAAGACTGCTTTGATTGTCAACTCTTTTTTTTTTTTGTCAGAAGCTTCGATTGAGCCATTTTGGTGGCTTATCTGGTTAGGAGAATCTGGAACTTCTGATTCCCATGTAGACTCTGTTCTTCGGGTAAATGAAAGACTTCAGCTTCTCCTGTCATGCAAACACATACCACCCATATTCTTCACTCCTCCACATACTCTCAGTTGGACCATTAAGGAAGTCATTCTCTGCGGTTTGCCAGGAAAGTGTCAATGGCTTTCGCTTTGGCATGGGCATCATTAAGGGAAATGAGAGAACAAGCACTACCATCCTGATGGTTTGGATCACATGTGATTTCACATAAGGTGTTTTTTTTAAAAAAAACAACTAACCACTACAAATGCACCTGCACTGCTTTGAGCAATTTAATATTGAATATATCTGAGATCAGGGCTCTTGAAATTTGCCCTGCTTTGCTGAAATTCATCTCTTTTGGATTCTAAAATCTGAAATAGTACTTTGGATCTCATTTAAACTATTCTATGTTGGTTGATGTGGGGTAGCAGAATTTGGTATACCAGAACAAGCCACACCACAAGAGATACCTGTGATAAAGAAGAGTTCACTCATTGCTTACTCGGACCAGAGTTGTTGAACCCGGAATCAGCTCCGCTTCCTGTAAGCTGTTTTTACGTGTGGCAAAAGAATCAGGGGAGGACATTCTGACATGGCCCCCTTCACTAGCCAAAAACACAGAAATTTGTGGCTTATGGGTTGCCGTCTCTAAGTGCAAGGACATGGAGTGGCTTTCTGAGACTTTGGGTGGCTTTCAGAACCACAGGATGGGCAAGTAGAAGCTGCTAGAGTGTGGCCACTTATGTTTTGCCAAAAAAGAGGTGCGTGTGGAAAAGAAGCTCATGACTGCACCACCACATGATGAATGCAGCACATATCCAAGCAAAAATCTTACCTGTAAAGCCCAACTTGGATAGACTCCACCAACCAATAAACCAGAAACACCCTTTGTGAAGGATATCCTGAGAAGCAAACGACATCCAAGGCAAACTTGTTGCTTCATGATGCCAAGGAGTCCAAAGAACGTAAGTGACCTTTGGTTCAGGTCAAGGATCCATCTAGTCTCCACTAGTGGCCAGCAAGATAACCTCTGGAAAATCTATAGAGAATGTAAGCCTAAGGTTGCTGGTATTCAGAGACAGACTGCCTAGGGACAGGGAGCATTTAGAAATTAGATTTATCCCCCAGAAACCAGCAGCCAAGGCTGATCATACTATATTTTGCTGCCTGAAGGAAAGGAATAGACAGCAACTTCTCCGCAACCTGGAAACTAACCAGATTGGCAGCTGAACATTACCTCACCAATGGCAATGGGGCAGAGTCCTCCACAGCACATGGGGCAGCAGATCAGCCTTAAGGCATGCAGAGTGACTGCTAAAGTAGCACAGTCTAAGAGTTAATGCATATGTGATTTTCTGCGCCCTTTCCAGCTCCTACCATACCTCATTTGCGATTGGCTGATTGGTATTGCGCACCATATTTATGGAGCCAAATGAGCTCCATAAAAAGGGAGTTCCAGCCAGGAGCCTGGCAAATTATGAAAGTAAAGTTTAAAGCACAAAGGTCCATATGGGGAAGAAACACCCTTTGCAGTTTCTTGGCAGGTGATCTGAAGTACTTTTAGTGACAGCTGCCAGATGGAAACCGATGTGTGGCTATGAATTCACGCTGGACGTAAGCTTGTTGGAAAGCTCTTGGACTCCTCTCCTGGTGAGGCTAAGGGGGGAAGTTTCGTTTTCGGACATTACTGCCGCATAACCAGGATCTCCTCAGGTTTACCCACAGAAACATTTAAGCCTGTGGAGCGCCTCCTTGCTATATAGGATAAAACTTTATTCGCATTAGCCAATGGCCATAGCAACAGTAAAACATTACAGTATATGCAGAAAAGGAAATTTGATATAAGAGCACAATTTAAAGTCCTGAATCAGCTGTCAGTTCGTGGCCCTCATTCTGATTATCCCTGCTATGAACCTAGCAACCTTTGCTGTTATCTGCTCATTTTGATCTGATAGAAGAAAGGACATTGTGGCAGTGGTTGAGCGCCCTGGGATGGTTAGTACGAGTGGAGCGCCTCATTAAGTATTTAAAACACCACCCATACCAGCTACTTCTTCTTTCCCTTTTTCCTTGCTTCGGATGCACAACTTACCTCCGAGAGTCTGCCTCCCTAGTCGCTTCCTTCCTCAGCCCAGCTCCAATACACTGGTACTTGGCTGGCACAAAGTGTTATGGGAGAAGGCCTGAGGGGGCATAAGCTGCCGACAGAGCTGACTTCTGTCTGCCACGCCTCCCCCTTTTGCTGTTAAATTCAGACCCATCACTGCTTGCTTTCTGTATCTGGGTACACACTTGCTTTTACTCCGCATCCAGAGTGTTCGCACCACAATCAGTCTCCATGGGTGTAGCCAGGGGGCAGGGGGGCAGCTGCCCTCCTCCTCCTCCTCCTCCAATCAAGTAAATAAATAAATAAATAAAATTGCTTAACTAAAAGTAGAAATAACCAGAATATTTCAAGCTGAAATGCTCCCTGCGGTCACTTGGATGAGAATGTGGTGCATTCTAGCAACGCAACTGGCAACCTGACGGGAGCAACAGAGAGAGCTAGACAGAGTGTGATGACAGGTGGGTGTCCCCCCCCCCCCCGCAACATAAATCCTAGCTACACCTATGTCAGTCACTATCATCAGCCTGGATAGCTCACTTAGTTAGAGCATGGTGCTGATAACGCCAAGGTTGCAAGTTTGGTCCACGTATGGGACAGCTGTGTATTTCTGTATTGCTGGGCGGGTTGGACCAGATAATCCTCAGGGTCCCTTCCAACTCTACAATTCTATCCTGTTGTTTCTGATGAAAATACTGCTTTTTTTTTTTTACAAATTTACCTTCCAAAACCAGCTTCAATCCGTACTGAGAAAAAGAACAACCTTGTCTGCATTTCAAGCCGGTCATGTGTAGTACACAGCCGATGAAACCGAGCCAGATCTGTGTTTACACACCCAGGTTTAATTTGGTCCTAAGGGTGAGGTTTTAATGTACATTGGGTTGGCTGACCTAGCCTGCCTTTCTCCCACAGCACTTTCCAGAATCTATTTCTGGCTCACACCTACAACCGTTTTTGATATGCTGGCACAGTGCCTCTCAGCATGCGCAGAGTTCCTTTTCCTAAAGGTGAAATACGAGGGTTTTTTTGTTTGTTTTTTAAGGGCCAAAGGGTACCATGGTGCTGCAGATTGTGAATAAAATGCTCCCTTGCCTGTCTGGAGGGTAAACAGGCGTGTTTGGGGATCTGGTGTCCTGGATCAGCTTGCTTGCTTACACAAGAGAAGCACAGTGTGCTGACTGAGAACAAATTACCTGAAATGTGGCATCAGGCTGTCAAGCGATTGTTCAGTAAAAGCTAAGGCGCTACTCTGGGTGGATGGGCAAGGCAATTGGGATACAGTCGTACCTCGGAAGTCAAATGGAATCCGTTCCGGAAGTCTGTTCGATTTCCAAAACATTTGAAAACCAAGGCGCGGCTCCTGCAGCCCATCGGAAGCCATGGAAGCCCTATCGGACGTTCGGGTTCCAAAGAATGTTTGCAAACCATAACACTCACTTCCGGGTTTGCGGCATTCAGGAGCCAAAACGTTTGAGTCACAAGGCGTTCGACTTCTGAGGTACTTACACACACACCCACACACACCAATCCACCCTGATACATGCTGCAACAGTCTATGCAGGTCCATTCAGAGCACAAAGTTTTCACAAAATAATTGCAGCGGGTTGGACTAGATGACCCTCAGGGTCCCTTCCAACTCTAAGATTATGTTATATATCATTTGTTTGTTTGTTTGTTTGTTTGTTTACTTCATTCATTCATTCATTCATTCATGTAAACAATTTATGTACCGCCGAATTGCAATAGTACCCACACATACCCTCCAACACTTTGAAGCCAAAATCCAGGATGCCATGTTCCCAGACAACATCTTCCCTTTTCCCCCCCTTCCGTGAGAGCATGGCATCCATGATCTCACATGATTTTGCCTTGTGGTCCCCCCCCAAAAAAAAGCACTTTGGGAGAGCATGGTGCCCCAAAATGTGCATTTTGGGTCGCTGTGCGAGATTGTGGAGGAGACATCACATGCTCATGATACCCCCTCGAAATGTCCCAGTTTTTCCATGATGCTTGTGGGATATACCCACGTGGTTTACAAAGATACAGTACAAAAAAATTAAAAATGGGGGGGGGGGGAATATTAAATTGTCTGCTGGAATAAAACTCTTCAGTTGAAAAGTTAAGTAGAGAAGGAGGCCTGTCTGACTTGAATTGGAAGGGAGTCCCGAAAAACTGGGCCCATAATACTAAAAAGGATGGCTTCTGGTGGAACCGAACCATGGAGGACCACTAACAGTGACTCCCCCAAAGACAAGTGTGGGGATGCACACATTTGAGATGGGCAAATGGGTGCTGTAGTCTTGTGTGGAGCCTTGCTTCCAAAGAATCATCCTATTTTGCTCCTGGCTATTGGCAAAAGCACCATCCAAGGAAACATCTCTTGATATCCTGGTGGAAGAGGTGGAAGGGTAGGGCAGAAAGAGCTTGTAATTGTGGCCCCAAAGTTTAAGACAGAATTGCCCATGCCAAGGAGAACACAAAAGTTCATTTCAGCTCCTTTGTATTGCTACTCCAGCTCTATCGAGTGTGGGAGTGGCTTGAAGCTGATTCCCACATCAAGGCTGCAATCTCAGCAACCTCTGAGGCCCTTGTTTTGGAAAATGCTTTTCTCCTTTTGGAAGAGGGCCCCAGTAGAAAGGCAAACTCTGTGACTGTCAGAGGTCTCTTTTGCACTTCAGCCAAGTGAGAAGAGAAGGGAGTTACCCTCCAGCTGAAAATACTCCCAGGAAAATAAACATTTTTCCAAGCTCTGCAGCGTATTTTCTCATGCCCTGGTGTCAGGGGCTGTTCTCACCTAGAACGAGCGAGAGGGAAGACATTTGTTTGGTGGCTAGCTTTAAAGAAGATTTAGCACAATAAGTGATTACAGATGGTCTAGTTCTGACTGCTTGCCCGCTGGATAAACCTGATGCCGCACAAGAGACAATCGTTGCTGGGATTTAGCAGAAATCCAACAAATTAAGCAAGCTTAATTCAGGCTATCTTCAAACAATGCCTCCACCTGTTTTACTGCTGCCTTACCATCTGCTGCTCCCTTTCTACCTGCTGCAAGAGCAGCTTTCCCAGGCATCAGGCTTGACGATGTGTCACATTACATCTTGTCACGAAATACGGTGGCGGCGTAGTCTGAGCTAACCTAGCGAGATCAAAAGTTGAAGTGTGGGCCTCAGTTTGCAGATCTGTGTTTTGCCCTGGGAGAAGCAACTGCCTTATAATCACTGATTCACCCAGGATTACAGGAAATAAAGTTATCACCATCTACTGGTAACAAAACGGACATTGTGGTTTTAAGGGAGCTTATCAGCGCATAAGAACTACATTATAAAGATATTCTGGTTAAGAGCGTGGTGCTGATAATGCCAAGGTTGCAGGTTCAATCCCTGTATGGGATAGCTGCATATTCCTGCATTGCAGAGGCTTGGACTACATGATCCTCAGGGTCCCTTCCAACTCTACAGTCTATGATTCCATAAATCTGATTTATGTTAGACTACACTGAATGTTTCAGATCCAACACAGCAGCAAAAGGAGGGTGGGGTGACGGCATTCACCCGGCCTCCCCAAAACCGAGTTGCTGCTGCTTATTGGGAAGGAAAGGGGGGGCAAGGGGGCAGGGAGGTTGGTGCCAGCACACTGGCAGCGGCCCTGGACTGGCACCATGCCAACCTTGGCCCTCTCTTTCCCATTAAGCAGTGGCGACTCAGCTGTCAGGAGGTCAGGTTAAGTGTCATTGCCCCACTATGCCACCCACTTCTGGCCTAAAGACATTCCTCTAGCAAAATATGCCTTTGTGGTGTAATGGTTAGCGTGTTGGACTAGGACCGGGGAGACCAGGGTCTGAATCCCCACTCAGCCGTGAAGCTTGCTGGGTGACTTTGTGCCAGTCACTGTCTCTCAGCCTAACGTTCCTCTCAGGGTTGTTTTGAGGATGAAATGGAGAGGAAGAGAACCATGCACACCGCCTTGAGCTCCTTGGAAGATAAATGTAATAAATAATGATCAAACGAAGTGGGATAGCATTAGGCAGGGATGGGAACCTGTGGCTCTCCAAACGTTTCTGGATTCCAACTCCCATCAACCCCAGTCAACACGGACTGATATAATGTGGACAGTATTTTTGTTGGGATTATTGTTTCTCCAGTTTTTGCAGTTGTGATATTATGGTGGTGGATTCGGGGAGCCCTGAAACAGGAAATCAATAAGTCTCGCTAGCATCACTCTGGGCAGTGATGGCGAACTTGTGCTCTCCCACAGTTGTTGTTGGACCTCAACTCTCATCAGCCCCTGCCAGGATGGGCAGTGATCAGGGATGATGGGAGTTGTAGTCCCTTGGAGGGCATCAAGTTCCCTACCTTGTTCCAAGGCCGCAGAAATATTCATGGAATCAAAAATACTCAAAACAGAGAGAAATGCTAGAACTGATTAGAATGTCTTGATAGTACAGCCTGTTCAACAGCAGAACAGGCTGCCTTATCAGAAGGGGGTTGACTCTCCTTTGCTAGAGGTTTTATTATGAGGTAATCGGTTTCCTACATTGGCAGCAAACTGGGCTAAACAATCTTTGACTCTGATTCTATGATAAAGTACCCATAACCTTCATGTAAAGTTCTGGCACAGTATGAACTGCTTTCTTCCTACCAGCAGCCCAGTGATACTAAGAAGACAGCTGAATTTGGAAACCAGTAATTTCAGGAGTTCCGATATCTGCACATCTCACTGACGCAGAAACCAGACGTGCTGCTTTATCTCCGCCGCTTGAGAAAACCCCTTCCATTTCCTCATCATACTTCCTGTCCAAATGCCCCAAATGCGGTCAAAAGATCTCACTCTAGATTTTGCCATTGGGACTTTGAAGAAAATTTGCGGGTAGTGAATCCTCCCTCTTAATAATTATCCCTTTATTCTTATTTATTCCATAATCTCCTTTTTTAAAAATGCTTTCTTGTTCTTTGCCTTGTAATGTTTGCATGAAAGGTTGTATAGAAATAGCTTGAATAAAGAATGGCAAGAATCTTTTTCTTTAAAGTTTCATTCCAGTCAAGCAGAACAATCACTCTCCCCTTGGTTTGTCTACTCCAAACACCCACCCCTGCAACTCTCAACATTTCATGGCCGTTTAGAATGCTCAGTCCTCACAGAGCTGGTTTGGAGATACTCCTCCAGAGTGGTTTTTAAAATGGACTTCTGCAAACTTCCACTCCCCCTTGCCTTCAGCAGATGGCCTCATGTTTTCAACTCCTTTGAAATCTCTTTTTTTTTAAGTTGACAAATATTTCAATGACTAAAAGTATTTGAGCACAGCTGAAGCATAGCAGAAGACGCAAAACTGACTGACCCAGTACTCTTATCAACCCTGCTTTGTACCTCTGTAATCTGCATTCTAGCTATAGAAGGAAGTTGGTTTCCCTCCTATAACTCCTCTGTGCTAATGTTCTTTGTCGTGGCCAAGGGGAGGAAATGCTGACTCATGGAGGTGAGCATATCAAGAACTTTGCACCTCCTCTAACATGTAGCTAAGGAATGTCAATGTCATTGGACAACCAGGGCTAAATCTGCAAGTAAAGGAGGGTTGCCCATAAATCACATCATTCATTTGAGTTTCGATTAGTTATCAAGTTCCCACAGAAAAGGGTTTGTTGCAGTGTTGCACAGGTCAGTGGGTGGTATAAAACAAATCATTTAAAGAAAAATAGGTAGTAAACCTATGTAATTATTCTTCCCTTCCCAGTGCCGGCCCTTCCATTAGACAAAGTAAGACAAGGGCAGATGCTGGACAGCAGCAGCAGCAGATGCTGGCTGTCCCTCCTAAAAGCTCTAACTATCCCATCTGAATATACTAGATGACTTGCTCTGCTTCCCCTACTCTGCAAACTAGACTCCTGCTTCAGGTGCACTGGAGGATGCAATCCCATCATCATTGCATTGCAGGGGATTGGACTAGACAAGACACCCCCCCCCCCCGCCTCAGCCTCAGCTGATGTGGAAAGCAGAGCAATACATTTGGTACCACCTTGGCTGCAGGAGTTGCTGGAAGGTGTACAAGGCGCCGTCCAACTGTCTTAGAGACTCCACCCCAGATTTGTGTAGCCTTTTCCTCTCCCAAAGATATCCCACAAGGCTTAGGATCAGAGTTTTCTTTTTCCTAGATAGGCTACTTTCCCAGGTTGACAAACCTCATCTGTCCCTCACTTCCCTCTACAGCATGTGCAGAAACCACCTAACTCACTGAGGGTTTGAGACCTATCAGCTACCCTCATGTGGTTTAGCTGGTCAGTAAAAGCCGTTTCCATACTGACAGCTTCTAGGAGCTGAGTGCAGGGTGGGGACCAAAGGTGGACAAACTACCCCAGAAGGAACCTGACATGTCCCCCACGAGAAGTACTACCCCTCCCCTAACACCCCATATACCCCAAAGTTGAAAGTAGAACTTAAATAAAAATAATTTCCTTTGCACACAAACCCTTGGATATCTAAAAACCTGTCTTACATGTAGTTTTGTCCCTTGCCCCCCCTCCCCAGGAAAGGTATTGAACAAAATGCACCCCTTTGTATTGTTTGCTAACAATCTTATGTGCTTCTCTCGGGCAGAAAATAGGATACCCATTTATATACCTAATCCTTTTTTCCAGGACCCGGTTTCTCAAAGCAACCCTTGTGACATTAATAGCTTGAGGGCTCAACCCTTCCTGTTTCGACAGAGGTACAAAGTTTCTCACCATATCTTCTGCCTCAGCTCTTACGTCAATAATTTACTGGAAAAAGAAGGGAGTGAGAAAATCAAGATGTTGACTGCGTTTTCAAAAGGAAGGCAGTATGAAAGCCTATGTGGCCCATTCCCTAATGCTGAGATGTGGGCGCTTGTCTACGCATGCCGAGTTGGGGAAATTCAACAAAAGAGGTATGGCTGGCCCAAGGCATTTTGTTATCTGAGACGAAACAACAAATAGTGCCCCCACCATCCATGTCAAGGTGGATAGTTAAGAACATAAGAAGAATCTGCTGAATTAGGCCTGTTTACCTGCGCTCTGCTCACTTGCAATTCCGAGCAACTTGTATTCAAAGTCATACTGCCTGTGATAGTGCTGGTGGAACATATTGGTCAACAGTCATTGATATCTAAAGCAGGGACATACCACATTTTCCAAGTGCCCTGGAACAAATGGGCCACCCTGTTTTTTTTCTTGCAAGATCTCGGCAGCCATTTTGGTTCCCATGATCTTGCTGGGAAAAGTGCCTTTTCCAGGGCTGCAACATTGTGCAGTGCCCCAAAACACACATTTTTGGGCACCGTGTAAGATCTTGCACACCCCAAAATGTGTTTTGGGGGGGCAAGGGTGAGGCACAGGAAGTGCGTCCCGGAAGACACATGTCCCAGTTTTGCGTTGGAAGGTATGAAGCCAAGGCTGGCCCAGTTATCTTGTCACATGAAGCAGAAAATCCCATAAATGTCTCTCATGGAGAGCAAAAATAATAAGTTAAATACCTAAGAATGTGCAGCCCTTTCGTGACACCACCTTACTCCCTAAACCTGCTCCTGAAAAGAGGGCTGTCTCCTCACCTGCTTGTTTCTTCCTGGAATGGCAAGGAATATGCAACTTGCAATAGTTCTTCCTTGCCCCAGTGAGTTATTGGGGCACCCTTTGTGAATGCAGAGTCCGCACCAGCAAAGACTAACCCAAGGATTATTTGTATGTATGAAGCTCACTAGCACACTTTTCAAAACCTTGCTCCATTTGGCTGTGCTATTCAGCAGACTGCAGATCTTCTTCTTTACAAATGGGAAGGAGCCAAGATAGAGCCCTTCTGCACCAGAAGGTCTGCTCCCTCTTAGCAGATCCCATTTGTGGGGAGCAGCTGCATCTGGATGTACAAAGCAGTGGGCTAGAAAACCTCCTGGCTACAGGATGTGGAGGAAGGCTCCAGCTTGCCATTTGCAAGCAGATCCACTTGCAGAGAGCATTGTTTGATAGGCTGGAGAAGATGACTTCGTAGTGTTGTTGTTGTTTAAATTTCCATACTGCCCTTGTTGTTGTTTAGTCGTTTAGTTGTGTCCGACTCTTCGTGACCCCATGGACCAGAGAACGCCAGGCACTCCTGTCCTCCACTGCCCCCCGCAGCTTGGTCAGACTCATGCTGGTAACCTCTACATTCTACCAATAGGAATAGCCCAGAAGCCTGCACCCTAATTTGGGACACTACTGGATTGAGGAGTGTTCCACGACAACTTTTTGTGGGTCACATCTCCCAGGAGAACCATGGGCATGGATACTGATTAAGATAAATTGAATCGTGACCCCTATATAAGCATGCACTGAAAAGTTGGGTAAAATATCTCTCATTACCACAAAGATAAAAACACAAAAACGGCAGATATATCGCTTCCAAACTCCAGCAGAGCTAGGCTGCAGAACTGAAACCAGTTTTTAAAAAGCATGCAGAAATGTCTCCATTATTCCCCTCTTCCTTTCCTCTACTTGCAAAGAAAATTCACACACACCGTGTAACCATACTTCCTTATTACTCCTTAAAAATCTGCATTGCAATTACCTTTCCTTTGTGCTCTGTCTCTCATCCATTAAGCCTTGTAATGCTAATGCACATTTAACAGTACACAGTATACACAGTGCAATCCTACACATTTCTACTTCAACACAAATCTCACTGAGTTCTATGGGACTTGCTCCCAAGTCAGGCTATAGGATCACAGCCTAAATCAGCTATATCCACCTGCTTCTTCTATGGTTCTCAGAACCTGTCCTTTGCTCTAAACGCACACGTGCCCTATTTTTATTTTATTTAATTTATTTATCTTGTTTCCTCTCTCCATTCATCTTGGGGTAATTAGAAGAGGCAGAACTTTATCCTACAAATGCAGTTATGGGTCTGGAAAACATAAATGAGATGCCAGATGGAGGGCAGAAAGGAAGCAGACGGATTTGGTTAGAACGGATTTCCTAACATGGAATGCATCAGTGAATCGTGGGAACCTTCCAACAGCAGGTGAAAGCATAGCAGCACTATTTTAAAAAAAAGTTTTCTCATTCCAGTCAACGATGTGGTAAAAACGGATGTTTCACATTTCTGTTCCAAACCAAATCAAAGCTGAGCACACTTACTAAGGCATATGCCTTGCTGAACTACACAGGGTTGACTTCTGAGTAAACATGCAGAGAATTGCATTGTCTGGTTGCAATCCTATGCACTTACTTGGGAGAAAGCCTTATTCAATAATTACTTCTCAATAGACATATATTGAATTGGGCTACACACACACAAAGAGAGAAAGAGAGAGAGAGAGAGAGAGAGAGAGAGAGAGGATTGAGTGTCTACCAGTTTGAAACCAACCAAGATAGCACTGTAGTTTCTCTGTACTTAGGATATTGCCCAGAAAGGCTGAAGTATTTATGCCTATAAATTAAAAAGGGGGGGGGGCTTTAAAACTGAGAATGCTCAATGGTCTCTATGAGCCATGATATTTTGAGAGCTGGTTGGAAAAGGAGAAACAGAAAACTGGGAATTTACTTTCTTCCGCCCCTAACATAGGGGTGGGGAACCTTTTTTTAAGAATTCCTCCCACCCCTTTTATTTTCACTGCTTAGTGGCTCCTTACCTTCCTCAAGCTAGCCAAAGGGCCCTCTGGTAGTTTTCAGCTGTTTTCTCTCAACTGGGTCTTGTGCAAACACTCCAAAACATCTTCTGTGTTTCCTTCATTAACACTTCCCAGTGTACTAATGTAAGGCTGGATAAGAAACTACACACACACACACACACACACACACACACACACACACACATGATTAGGCTGCATATATAGAAGAATATATCATTTGTGTGGGTTTTTAATCTCTGTAGTTTGAAAGTGTAAGCTTATGTATCTACGGTGCTGATTTTTAATATAGGACCCCAGGCGGAAATTAATATTTGGGAAGTGGGTATTGTGGCCTTGAAGAGGAAAAAAAAAAACTAGTATGGAATAGAAAGCAACCAGATTATGGGGGGCGGGGACGGAAAAGAAAAGAAAAGAGTTTTGAGACTGGCTCCTGGATCTACTGACTAAAGGCATATTAAAGTCATTGCATCCTTTATGTATGTATTCTTTCATTTGGAGGTTGCAAAGGAGGAAGGAGCACATGCAGCATCAAGTCTGCCTTGCTCCCCTGTCACCAGTCTTGGAGATTTGCAGAAAGGCACACTATAGTGGTCAGGGCAGTGCACACTGCTTATGCTCAGAGGCACCTTTATATTACTTCATGAATGCCGAAGCTTAGCCCTGACATTCAAAACCGGATCCAGGAATTAAAACCTGGCACAAATAACACTCTGTGTGGCTCTCCCCGCTCCCCAGTAACTATAGTCCAACAGCCCCAACCGGACATGACATTTCAGCATGTTTGAGTTGTTCTTGCCATGAATAGTCTTGCTCTCTGTCAGGCCTCCTAATGACCACTTTAATACAGTGGTGTGGTTGCCACTTAAAAGGGAATTGTGTAAATTTAATGCATAAAACAATTGGAGTGAACCAGGTAGTTGTGACTTGTGACACTCTTTTTTTAAAAAAATAGGGGGGGATTCAATTGGTGTGGCAGAAACTGTCACAACCGCGTGAGGAGCTAATTCACATAAACAATGTTCTACATGGAACCATCTCCTCGGATGCAGCTCCTTTTTGAAATGAACCGGGCCTAACAGCCGCCTCAGACCTCAAGGCCTCCATGAGGGATTTACTAACAAGAACAAAAGTCACGTTAGCTTGTTCTCAACATGGAAGCTGTAATGTTTGAAATGTGTTTTACTCTTGATTTCACCTAGTCACATGGAAACGCTCTGTGCCTGCGTTAGGCACCTCATGGAATGGGTGCCATCGAAAAACAATCACCTGTGACCTCCATGTGAGGTGATTAGATTCTGGCCAACAACAGTAATATCATTAGGAAGAAAATAGGAAGCAGGAAACTCCTCCCCTTTATAGGCCTTTCAATTGGAGAGGAGGACTCTTCAATGCTTCACTTGATTGTCAGTCAGACCAGAAGCTTTCCTCATTGGCCTGAATGCAAAAGGGATGGGAGAGGAGAATTCTTTTACACCAAGCCAAGTTGCATATTTTGCCCCGAGATGACAGGTTTTAAAATGTCATTAACTTGCAAAATTATCTGTTGAAACCACGTGCATTTATGCATACAGATCCACACCAACCCCAGTTAACAGCGTGAAGTGTGAAAAATGTAAATTAGGGAAGGGAAAGAAGAATGCGTACTTCGTGATTATTATGTCCTGTTTGGTTCTTATTCTTCACTTCTCCTGCACTGAATGACTGAATAAAATTGATCTTTCACACAGTTTGTGTAAAAAAATAAATAAAAACAATTGCTTGGCATTACTAGAGAACTGTTGGGTTTTCATTCTGCTTCAGAGTGCTGGCTGGGGAGAATAAGGGAACGTCCTTATCAATCTTTTGAAGATCTGTTGACAGATCTTCAATAGCTGCTCTTATTCCCCCCACCGCCCCCAGTGTATAGAACTGTAATATTTGGTTTAGTGGTTAGACCATTGGACTAGGACCTGGGAGCCCAGAGTTCGAAATCCCGCTCAGTCTTGAAACTCGTTGGGTGACCTTGCACCAGTCACAGTCTCTCAGCCAGACCTACCCCACAGGGTTGCTGTGAGGATAGAATGAGGAGGGAGAGAACCTTGAGCTCCTTGCAGGAAATATGGGGTAGAAATGCAACAAATAAAGAAAAATGTTAGTTGTACAATCAGGATTGGTTCATGCATGCATGTATTTAACTTATGGTGTTCACACAACCCTCCCCATGTGGCGAAACATTGGTGGAGGGGGGTCTGGGGGCTGCACTGGTGTCTCACTGCTGGGTTGCCCCTCCGCTGCCTACACATTCAAACAGTGTGGGAAAGGGCTCTCCCCAGATACTGGTGCATTTAAAACTCCTCCACCCAGAGTTGGACTCTGGCCCAATCGTGGCCCCTCATTGCTTGCAGCTCCACCCACACATACCAGTATCCAAGGGAGAGCCCTTTTACACACATTGCAAACATGCAAAGGTGTGGGGAGGTGGGGCAAGAGGAATTCTGCCAAGTGGGGCTGGCCTCTCTCACTGAGTGAAGCGGTACATGTTGTTCATGTTCCCTTTTATCAGGCAGCTGAAAAAGCTAATGGTATAGACTGGGTTGTCCCCAACATAGGGGTTATCCACACTTACCTTTTCTCTGCTCTTTTCAGGCATCTTGGGAGCCAACTCCTAGGGGCTGAGGTCCCTTGCCTGGCCTCCAAATAAAGTATTTGAGGGGGTGCCCCCCCAAGTTGATGGGCATTGCCATTTAAATGGTGTGTATGTGCAACATTTTGTGATTATGCAGGGTGGGGTTGAACTCCCCTGCCCCCCAATATTTTATTCAAGTTGGCACCCTTGTCAGGCATGGTCCACCGGAGCAAGAAAGCTTGGGGAGGTGGGGGGGGAGTGCAGAAATCTTCCTGGAAACAGCAGTGGAAAAGTTAAGTGTGGAGAAGCCCTCAGAGCAGACCTACGGCTACCAATACCCTTTAGTCTGTGGAAGGTGTGGTCGGAGTGCTTTATCTTTGATGGCTCACTCTTCACACATGCAATACCTCACTTGGGGCAGCTGTCATCGAGTGATAGTGCAAAGGCCTCAGCTGACCCGAGACAAAGCTGAGGCAAGAGGAGGCCGCCCTGCCTCTTCCAAAGCTTGGTTACCTCAATGTCACTTGCCTCACACACACTTGGAAAACTGCAGCATAAGCACAATTCTCCATAGGCTAAAGCGGTTTGCTTCCCTGACATTCACCTCTACAGTAGGTAGGCGGGCTGGGGTGTAAGTGTAAGTACCTGTGGTACTCTCTGGACGTTTTGCTCAGCTCCCAACACCCCGGAGCTGGGAGAGGCGGGAGCAGGAGCCCAACACCACCTGAGGGCAAGTTCCCCATCCCGGATCTTGAGCAAGCGGCCAGCTCCTCCCCGTTTAAATCAAGCTGCATCTTACGACCCAAAGGTCACACAGATCACTGCCCGCTTAAGAAACAAGAGCCCCCGCAACCTGTCTAATTAAACGCGCCCATAAAATTCTGCCGTGCGTGCCATCCTAATAACCCACAGTGTCCTTAGGAGCTGGAAAACAGCGGCAGCGGCAGCAAGCGGGGGAACAGGACTCATTCCGGGGTGGCGATTCCCATATCCACACGAGCACCAGGCGCCGATCGAGTTAAAACAGCCGCTGCTGCGAGCCCGCTCCCTCCTGGCTTTTGCAACTTTGCTTACTAACAACTATTTATTGTCAGGGGTGATCTGCAGAGCATTAAGCCCACAAACAGAAGCTCGCGCGCAATCCCCCCTCCCCTTTCTCAAAACAAAGAGAGAGAGGGAGGGAGGGGGGAATATGCAACCAGCAAAGAAAAAACAGCTGAGGCGGGAGAGCAACCAGGCACCCGCAGCAAACTCCGCCCCCAAAAACTTCTCCCTCTGCCAATCAGCGCCGGGCGAGGACAGGGAAAGTTACTGACCCAGCTTTCCCAGCCTGGATCTCTCTCTCTCCCCCCTCCCCCCCGCCAGGGTGGCCCCAAGTCGAACGCCCCGGCTCATTTGCATGCCCCAATAGGGTGGCCGCATGCAAACGAGCCGGGAGACGGTTGGCTGGGGGTTGGCAGGATAACTCCGGCCCGGGGAGCCCTTTGTCCCTCAGAGTGGCAGCGCCGTGTGGGGAGAGGGAGGAGCGGGGAAGTGCGCGAAGGGATCGGCCTGAGCAGCGGGGCTGCAAGTGCCCGGGCGGGCGAGGAAAGCGAAAGGCAGGAGCGAAGCAACACCGCCGCCGCCCCGAAGGATTTGACTTACTGGAGGGACACTTACCCGGATTCTCCCGAGGGCAGCCGGAGGAGCCGAGAAGCAAGGCAGAGGGCGCAGGGCGAGGAGGAGGAGGATTGAAGGCTGCCTCTCCCGTTCCCCCCGCTGGATTGGTTTCTTTGCAGGGATCTGCAGCTGCAATATGACTCTGGAAGAGCTCGCTGGGGAGCACCAGACTTTCGGAAGGTACGCGATGGCAGCAGCTGCAGCTCGGCTTTGCGATGCGTGGCGGCGGGCGGTGTGGAGGGTGGAGGGACAGGAGTTTGCCTGCTGCAGATTTCGCTGAGCTCTCCGGATCGAGGCAGCACAGGGTCGCCCAGCTCGCCGCCGCGACCGCCAGTCGCCTCACAGCTGGGACCGGTGGCGGGGAGGGAGAAAAAAATGCTCTGGTGCAAAAAAATAAAATTGCCTGGAGGGGATCTGCGGAAGAAAGTAGATCCGCGCGTAAGGAAGAAAACCGGGAGTCGATTGCAGAGTGTGCGTGTGTCAGAGAGAGAGAGAGAGAGAGAGAGGCGTGGCGGGTTGTAGCTTTTTCCCTTCTTTTCTTTTTCCTGACAGGATAAGCAAGCGCACCTTTAACTCCAAATAACCTGCGCTTGGAAGCGATTTTCCTGTGGGAGCACTTGGCTCCCGCTTATTTCTGAACAGATCCCATTCAGGGGAGTTTCCAGCTCAGCTTCCCCTCAGTTTTGCAGGGCATGAGGGCGCCAGGAGGGAATGTGGGCTGGGGGGGGGCGCTACTTAAGGCAAGGTGATCTATTTCCCGCCCCCCTTTTGGATTTGTTTGGTGTGTTTTATTTAAATAAAAACGCTAATTAGAGCCTCTCGCTGCTTCCCCACCCCCCTTTTTATTTTTTCTTCGGATGCCATCAGCATGGAGAAGGTAGGGGATGCCCTGGAGGAAGTCCTGAGCAAAGCCCTGACTCAGAGAAGCATCACCATCGGAGTGTATGAGGCTGCCAAGCTGCTCAACGTGTAAGTGAGAAACTGGCTTGCTGGTGCCCTTTTGTATTGATGAGTAAGAAGAAACAGGTCCTCCCACCTCTCTTAGGGCAGCTGTGCCTGAGGACTTTTCTGAGGAAACGCTAGATCAGTTAAGAGGCAAACTTGCACTGTGCAGATAGGAAAACTTCCGGGCAGCTGTGTGGACATTGAATACTTGATCATGCATAACTGCCCCTACTTAGGCACAGAGTTTCGTCTGTGGGGCAGATTTCAGAAAAAAAAACCTCTCCCCCTTTTACCCACAATGCCAGAGTTCCAAGCACCCAGTTGACAGTTGACACAATGGGAACTGCTGAACAGCGGTTTTGAAAATGTGCCCGTCCCCTTTAGTTTGGTGCTGAAATGTAATCGGGTTCCCCTCCCCCTTTGTGTGTGTGTGGGGGGGGGGGAGAAAGTGCAACAAAAACACTCCCCCTTGCTCCACAGACCTTAGTTGTAGATACATAGCCCTTGAAAATTCAGCTCTTAAAATCCAGGGTGTGAAAGGTCAACCACATTGGGTGATAGCCAATGAATTTTGACTTGAAATAGATATAATAATCACGTTCATTGATTTCAGTGGTGAGTGAAATTTAGATGAGTACAGTTCATAGAAAATAACATAATAGGACCCCCCCCCCCCGTGTATAGTATATAGACAGTCGCGTTACCATGTGTTCATATGCCCTGTGACTTTGGTTCCTGTTTTGTCTCCCTTATGTCGTTGAAAAATGCATCATTGTTTGTTGGGGCTGTGACTAACTTAGTTGGCATTGTTTATCCCTCCAGGGATCCAGATAATGTGGTCCTTTGTCTGCTGGCAGCCGATGAGGAAGACAACCAGGATGTTGCGCTACAAATTCACTTCACCCTGATCCAAGCTTTCTGTTGTGAGAATGACATTAACATACTCCGAGTGAGCAACCCAAGCCGGCTAGCGGAGCTGCTGCTCTTGGGGGCGAGTGGAGGGGGCGAGCAGCCTGCAGACCTGCACTGTGTGCTTGTGACAGTAAGTGCTGTGTTCCATTAACATGTTGGGCATAGTGGGCAGCCAGCATGACCTCACTGTTGCTTCAGAGTCTCCTTCTGGACTGTACAGCATTTCTTTGAAAGAAGCTGAATTGCAAATTGTAAAAATCTGTCTAAATACTCTAATCTCACTCTGGCTTAAAACAAAAACTGTAGTGGTTTCTTCAGTGTTCTTGCACTGGTGCACCTCTGCCTCTGTGGTTTGAAGGAAAGATCAGCATGACCTCCTTCACTAACCTTTTCCCCTGCACAAATCATACCACGCTTCCTACTTTGCTCAGAGGGATTTTCGAGGCAAAGACATGTTCAAGCATGTTTCATCCTGCTGTCAGCAGGAGAAAACAACCCCATGAGTCACTTTCTACAGTAACTCCCTGTCTATATTTGTCTTTCCTTATTACTAATTGGCTCAGAGGTCATTATTAGATAACTCAGCTGAACTGTGATGAAAATACTCCGTCACTGTTACTCAATTCACCCAATTCAATGGGAATTGTGGACTTGTTAACCATAGCACATGAACATTGGTTTGTTTTTGAAAAATGATGTTTCTTTTACTGGTTTTAAAGAAATAATTAATTCCAAAATACCCTGTTGAATGTGCTACAAACTCAAAATTTACGCAGATCATTTATATTCGGTCTCTTTTACTGTTAACAGTATCATTTAATTTTATTTCATGCTGACAATGATCCTTTTCCCTTTTCTCCCCCTTTCAGAATCCACATGCCTCTCAATGGAAGGATCCAGCCTTAAGTCAGCTGATTTGCTTTTGCCGGGAAAGCCGCTACATGGACCAGTGGGTTCCAGTGATTAACCTTCCCGAACGATGACAGCATATGGATGAAGCTGAATTGAACAGAAAAATTGCACTGAAGTTTCAAAATACTTTAGTAGCTTGCTCAGGAAACAATTTCCCAGCCTGACACAAGGATTACAGTAACTGATGTCAAGTTGAGGTTGAACTACATGTTGTGAGAAAAGGAGAGACATTTGACTTTGCTGTTGGAAGATGATGGACTCGAAGCAGAGCTATGTTGGGGGAGCAATAGGAAGTCCTTGTGGAGGAAGTCTGAGTTCTGCAAGAAGGTTGCAAAAACAGTGTGCCGATTTCCTTTCAGAACACACCAAATGTGCTTTGTTGGAGTTGTAGAAGAGCAACTTTTAGTTTCCGTTTTTAAATACCTTTCACTTGTAAGAGCTAAAAGGGTTAATTATTCTTAAATCTCTTTTGTTCCAACATGCTTGATTTCTTAAGTTTTTATTCTAAGAAATATTAACTTATTTTATGATACCGATGAAAGATTTATTTATGCTTGGGATTTTCAAGAGCAATCCTGCTTGCACCCCTTGTATTAAAAATGTTTGAACTGCTATATTTTAATAAATTGTTTGAAACTGGACTGTGTTCGCTGAAATAAAATTTTCAAAGCTATGGCAAATCAGTGTTTTTGCTTTTGTAAGTGAGCAGAAGGAGTTGGTTTTGGCAAAGCAGTTCTTGGAAAGCTGATAACTACAAATGCCAGGATCATGCTGATCTAGGACCATGCCTCTAGGACATTGCACACAGAGCGCAGGGTGTACTTGGCCGGAAGGGTCCTAGATGTTCATTCTCATGAACTGGATGGCCACTCCTACACAAAAGATGAACAATTCACAAACAAAATGAAATAATTTATGTGGACATTGGGGGAAGAAGTTGCCACTACCTGTATCCCAGGAAGTAGCTAAATGGTGCCTCTTGACACTCTTCAACTGTATATAGTCAGAGCAAATGGATTATTTTAAGGAAATGTATTTTCCCAGATAACTCTTTACACAGTGTATCTGGAAAAAATAAAAATGCGGAAAAATCTGGAAAAAATAAAAAATAAAAAAGGAGTTCCCCGCAGGGATCCCCACACTGCGGATAGCAGCCTGCCGCCTGGCGGGCAAGGCGCGCTGAAGCAGAGCGCCCCACGCGCCGGGCAGACATCGGCCAGCCCCACAAGCTCGGGACAGCACGGAGGCGCAGCGCCACCATCCCGCTGTTCCTCAACCTGGTTCGGTTTCCCCAACTTGGTTTTTGTTTTTTTTTTGGGGGGGGGGAATAAAGGAAAAAATGATTTCCTTTATTTCCCCCCCAAAAAACTAGGTGCGTCCTATGGGACGGAGCGTCCTATGGGACGAAAAATACGGTATTTAAGATCTGCAAGTTGGATAAGCAACAAATCAAATTGCAAATGTTCTCTGAAAGTCTCCTAGGATGGATGATAAAGAGATGATAAAGAGAAATGCCACTTGATAAATGTCTTAAAAAGATTACCGTAGCTAGCTGAATCAGGAAATATATTTTCAAAATTGAGTGGAATCTAGGGAATGGCATGCACCAAACTCAGTAAGCTACATCGCATAACTTTTTCATAGAGATCAGGCCAGTTGAAAACCATCCCAATAGCTACATACATTATGATTTCATTTTTACAGGTTGTTAGGAAAGACCCATTGAGCTGCTTGTATTATGCACAAGAGATATGTTTTGAAGAGAGCACTGCCTAAGTATATACACATGAGAAACAAAAGAAAGGCAAACACTTTTGCAGAAGCTTTTGAAAGTAAATGGAAATATTCTGGAAAAAGGGTTGTAAACAAAGAGAGGTCAGGGCACATTGTGAAGGTCAGTGAGCAGGAAATCAAATTTACATTTTTCTGGGCATGAGCACTCACCGGGGACTTTAAAGGCTAAACCATCACATTTATAAAAGCTGCAGATGCTCTTTGTATTCAATACAAGACCAGATACAGCCCAATGCATTTTCATGTATGAGGTAGAAACTCTCTTAAAGGCATCCCATAATCCAGTATCTGCTGCAGATTACCTACATCCCGAGTAATGGTACAGCTGCCCCCGTAGCAGATGCCTTATGGTGCTCTCATACATTGCAGTATATACTCCAGAGAACATGTCCGGATCTTAGCTTTTTCCTAGGCTGTGGCAACTACATTTAAAGGGCAACTTGTAATCCTGCAGATGTTGGGACTACCATTTCTCATCAGTCTCAGCCAGCGCGACTGTGGGTCAGTATGATGGGAGTGGCAGCCTAGTAACCGTTGCTCTTGTTATTTAATACATTAATTTTTTTTGCACGCCAGTGGCTCAAAGTGACTTACACAATAAAAATAGAAATAACAAAGACATTAAAATAAGGTATAAATGAACAAAAATGGAAACACTCATCCCAAAATATACTTAAAAGAACGTGAGATACCCGCCCCACTTAAAAGATGGGCACCCTCCCCGAAAACCTGGGTAAATAAGATTTGCCTTGTGCCTAAGGACAGATATGGATGGTGCTAGGTGTGCTTCCCTGGGGAGAGCGTCCCACAAGCAAGGGGCCACCACTTAAAAGGCCTGCTCCCATGTCGCCACTCTCAGCACTTCCCTTGGATAGAGTACACAACAGTGTGTCTGGGTTGGTTCATGTGGAGAGAGGCAGTCCTTGAGGTATTGAGACTCCTGGCCTGTGGAAGGTGTCATAGGTCAAAACCAGGACTTTGGACTGAGCCTGGAAACTAATTAGCATCCAGTGCAAGTTGAGGCAGGAGACAGTCTTGCTCCAGTCAGCAATCTGGTTGTTGAGTTCTGCATCAGCTGCAGTTTCCAAGCTGTTTTCGAAGGCAGCCCCTTGGACAATGCATTGCAGTAATACAACTTAGCGCAGACAACTGAAGCTAGGCTATTTCTGTCCCATCTGGAGGGCACACAGGTTCCCCACCCTGTGCAAATGGGACATGCGGAAGCAGCCTAATTGTGCAAATCTTTCCTTGGGCAACGTGTTTCATAAAGGAGTATCTCACACAAGTGTCCCATACAATGATACGATAGAGCTGATTATCAAACCACTCTTGCACAGGTTCGGATGCTGCACCGAACAAGGAAGTTATGCTGCACAAAGGGATGTTGTTGTGAACCTGGTCTGTACTGTACTCAATGCCGACACAGAGCAAAGAAAGCATTAGTGATATGTCAAAAATAATGTTATTGGGAGCTAGAAAACGGGGATAAAAAAAGCATACATCACTCATCAGCTTACCCTAAGCTATTGAGCCTTGAAGGAAAGAAGCAAAAGCACAAACTGCAGCACAAAGAACAACAAAAAATTAGCAGTGAAAGAAAGCATGCAATTATTTGAAACATGACACTGTCCCTTGAAACCTTGAATTGCTGCTTTGCATGCAGTTTTAAGTATCAGTTTGACCCTGAAATATATACAATTAAGGCATACTGGGCTTCCAAAAATATTTTCCCACTTTATTTTAATCTTAAAAATTTAGAGGCAGAAATGCTGCTCATTAAAATAATTATGTGAAACTTAATTTATTTATTTTTAAAGCTGGTAGTAAGTAAGAGAGCCATCATTCAAGGATTGCTGGTATGGAATGCTGCGTGCCTGGATGAAAGGAATGGAATGGAGACTGCCCAGCAGCATATGCCAGATGGATGGAACCAGATGGCCGAGAATCCTGCATGCAGTTAAAGAACTATGACTAACTGCTGATGAAACTGAAGCTAAAGTATGTGTGTAGCTGCAAAAACTTGAAAACTAGTTTGCTAAGTCACCACTTGAAACTGCCGAAACGAAAACCTGAAAGGTATCAACTCCGACCATCTTATCCTCTATGCACACACAACTGGAGCTCTGTACACATTAGGAATGCTGCAGGTGGAGAATGCCCTTGGATCTTTCTGCAGGCGTGTCTAATTGTGCCACACAGTGTCACTTGAAACATGTTAAAGCAGCATGCACAAAACATACACAAGTGGTATACGGCATGCATTCTCTGGATGAAATTTACAAATATGCCTTAACCAGGGAGGCAAAAAAAAAGATAGCAAGGGCAAATGAACACCTTGCTTTTTCAGAAGACTGCAGCTCCGTCATTCATCCCAACTCTCCCCATGCACAGTGATGAGCAAGCAGATTATTCACAGAATTGCCTCCTACTGGCTTGAAAGCAGGGGTGTGTGCTAGCTTAACAAGCCTTTTTTACACAACGGGCTGCAGCAGGAGTCTTCACATGGAAATATATGCAATGTAAGAAGGAACCTCTATAGGCTGCAGACTGCCAAAATCCAGGTGAGCTCCCTTCGTGCACTGGTGAAAGCAATGGAATGTCTGCAACTTTTGCTAGCGGACGACATGTATTCCACTCCACTGATTACCACTGCTGTCCACGACCTATTGTTTCTTGCTGGACCAGAGGCAGGCACACCGAGCAGAACAGCAACCACAGGCAAACTCTCTAGATTGAATGAGAAACTATTTAATGCCCATATCAGCCTGCTCAACAGGTAGAGCTTCAATGTTGACACTAGGAGGCTACTGACAGGAGTAAGAAGTGGATCATTTAACCAGACATCAGAAGATGGATTTGTTGCACTTTCTACCTGCTGGTCATTACTAACCCCGAAGGATTTTGTTTTCCCACAAACTAGGTGGACAACCAACACACACAGATGGAAGGAAATTCCACATCCACAGTTTCATGCAGACTGCGTGTGAAGCTTTCAGCAGCAGCAATCGCCAGTGGGGAAGCAAATGCTCCCTTGCGTGGGGGTGGTGTTTATCTTCTCAGGGCTCAGTGACTTTCTAGAGAGCTTGACAGGCAGCAGTGTGCCAGGTACATTGGGACCCAGCACAAGAAGACAGTGAATGGGAAAGCAGAACCTGTTGCTCCTTTGGCAAGTGGCTTTCTCAGGCACAGACGCCCTGCAGAAACAGCAAGGTGACAATCCCATTCCCCATGTGGTGCTGTCAGCACTCACTCCATCACTGATGCTGTTCAATAAAAACTGTCTGTGTCAGTTGCACTTCTGTTTTTGGGATGGTGAGCATCCCCCCTCTCCTTCCACTTGTTAGTCACCATGTCTTCATGCTGAGCACACAGAATTGAAGGAGGCGCACTGAGTTTACTGCCACCAGGTGTAAATCTGGAACATTCATAAAGAATGACTATGTGGAGGCCCAAGCAACTCAAAGTCTCCCTGAATCAAGCAGTCCTGCTGCAAAACACGGAAGTGATGAATGCATGGGACATAATCACAAAATCTATTAACACGAGAGAGTGAGTTAAGTTGATGGGATGGAGATGGCCGGAGCAAAATGAGCCACCTTGAAGAATAGGTCAGTTACCTGAGTGAGGACACAATAACCTCATAGAGGCAACTGCTCCTTCCTGTGTATGACACTCATTTTGCTCTAGGCCTTTTTATGTCACTCAGCCATTTTTCCCTCCTGTTCACTGCACTTTCAGGAACACAGATTGCAAACGTGGCTCTTTCTTCCGGGAGTCTTCATAAAGGGGCTGAACTTGGAAGGATGTGCTCTGAGGAACAGAAACCAGCTTCCCTTTTAGCCAGAAGGACTCTTTTGAGATTTGAATCTCATGGATTCAAAGCAAACGACAGGTCAAATTTGTAGAAGTCCAGTGGAACACGGGATTCTGAACTCACAACTCCACTGGCCTTATTTGGCCTTCATGCACAACACAGAAAGCCACACTCCCCAGCCCTCCCAACTGATAAGCTGCAGCACAATGCCACAACACAGTGTTACATCAGCAGTCTTAGAATACGACGCTACCTTCACATGCAGGTCACAACCAGCATAACTGAAATCAACTGAACTACAATGAAAAACAGAGAACCGTATGAAAAGAAGTGATGTTTAATTAAAGTGTTTCATATCCATGGTACTATATTAATTGTGAACAAGTATCTTAATTACAGGGTTGTTGTTTTTTTTTAACCCCTCTAATAATGGCAACTGGAAACCATCTTTTAAGAAAAGATCAGGTTGTATGCAGATGCACAAAGTATGCAATCTTATTAGAGAACGACTGCTTGTGAAAGGCAAAAAACCAAAACAAATTAGCTCTAGTAAAATAATTTCACAAATCCTTTTCCGCCCCCCGCCCCAAAGGCAAATCATAGTATTATTCTTGTCAATCTAAGATTACAAAGATAATACAAGCAATATTTTGTGAAAGCAATTCAAAGATAAACCAGAGAAGAAGTGTGCCTGTAAGAAGTAAGCAGATTACAACAAAAAAGAAAACAAAGCGTTTACTGGAGTAATATTTTACTTCTGAGGCATTTCTAATCAAAGCATGAAGACGCAGTGTAGTGGTACAGTTGTTGAAAACTCTTGTTTAAGTATCATAGTCTTTAATTTCAAAACCTCACAGTGGTCTAGTAGTAATTATTTTGGTTGGTTCAGTTTTCCCTGTTGAATTCTAGTAGGTGCAATTATCTAAGCACCATTGTGGTCTATAGAAGCCTCATACAAGCCCCACAGAAATAAATGGGAAATGAGAAGAGGGACTGCATATGACGGCAGTATTTTCTACGCTTTGCATTATGATTATAACCATCACCGCAAAGTTTGCTTTACACACACAAAAAGCAATGTATGCATGTTTTGACTCTTCAATATGCCATTATTGGAAGGCTGGAAAAATGTGACAATGCATTTAGCAGTTATCTAAAATCTGACAGAAGTGTCCCGAAGCAGCTAGCTGTATTTTGGTGTTGTGTTTACAGCTGTTCTGTGACTAAAAACTATGAATGGTCCAAAACTTAAAAAGAAACCAATACTGGGGTGAAAGTTTTCAAACCATGCGTTTTAAAGAGAAAGTCAAAAGGCATTTCTGAATGCAAAGTTGGCACAATTTTTGCTTAATTAAAATTGTGTTCCCGCACCTTTTGCTTAATTAAAATTGTGTTCCCGCACCTTTTTAACACGACATTTTTAATACTCTCCTTCAGTTAGTAAAATACATTATGTTTAATACAGTTCTAAAGCACTGCTGGTGAAAATATTGGTTTGGATCCAAAGCACCGTGAGCAGAAGTAAAATAGCTACTAGCTCTGTGCTGTAAGAGCTGGCAGGTCACAGAGTGTTCCAACAGATAAGTTCTAGAACAGTTCTCATGCAATCACTAGTCCAAACAGAACCATCAGCTTTAGGCATGCCCTGCAATCCTATGTACTTACTCAGAAGTAAGTCCTATTATGATTACCGTATTTTTCACTCTATAGGACGCACCGGACCATAGGAGGGGGAGAACAGGAAAAAAATAATTCTCCCCCTCTCTGCTCAGCGCCCCTTCAGCGAAGCAGCAGGAGAAACCGAGCCCCTTCCATTTCTCCTCCCGCTTCGCTGAAGGGGCGCTGCACAGAGAGGGAAAACTGTGCAGCACCTCTCCAGCAAAGCAAAGCCTGGAGAGCTCTCCAGGCTTCAGGCGGCTATCCGTGAGCCTTTGGAGCGCAGTGGGAACTCCTGCCTGAAGCCCCCGGAGCGCTGCCTTTGAAGCCTCCGCAGAGCAGCGGGGTGAAGGCACCCTGCTGCCCTGCGGAGATTTGTGCAGCATCCCCAAGCTCGAACAGCGAGACGGAGCGCTGCGCAGCACTCCGTCTCTCTATTCTGGCTTTGGGCTTAGCTGCGCAGCCTGAATTCGCTCTATAGGACAAACACACATTAATTTTTGGAGGGGAAAAAGTGCGTCCTATAGAGCGAAAAATACGGTAAGTGGTGCTTACTCCACAGTAAGTGTGTCTAGGATTGCAGCCTCACTGCACAATCCTATACCTGTCTACTCAGAAGAAAGTCCCATTGAGTTCAGTGGGGCTTATTCTCAGGTAAGCAGGTACAGGATTGCAGCCATAATTTCACTTTTCTTGCTCAACTCTTTAGCATGAGGTATAAAATAGTGCCCACCTAGGAGCACAAAACACCTTCTGCCATGTGCGAAAGAGCACCTTTGGATCCAAGCTATTTTGTCCTGGTGCTGCAACACATGAGCATGCCAAATACGTGAAAAGGGTTTTAAAAAACTCTTAGATTATAATAGCATTGATATCAAGGATAAAACAATAAACCCAGAAAATGGGTCTGGCATCTAGGGATACACACCTCTAGGCATACATAAGGAAAACTAGGGGGTGGGAGTGGAGATGAGAGATTAGAAAATAGGAAAGGCATTGGACAGTGGCAATGCAGCCTCCGTAGACTTCTTTTCCATCTTTCCTGCAAATCTTACTCTAACCAGCTTGATAATTTTCTGACAGAGAGAATGGTTGTCCAGCTGGAACCATGCCAGTTGCCTAGGTCAGCAAGTGCCGGCACTGGCTTTGACAACAGGCATGCAATACTTATGCAGCATTTAAGCTTTACATATTTGGGAACTGAATAATTTGAAGATATTTTAAATGGGTTCTATCGGCACTGTGTCACGTTTGATTCTTTGATTTTAAGGTTTAAGGACATGGCTTATCTCAAGCAAAATGGAGTGTAAATGGAAGGCAGTGCACGGAACATAAATTTCTCGCCTGCAACAATGGAATGTGTCCAAATTTATTGTCCAGTAAAGCATACACAGCAGCAGTTGCTGGTGACAGTGTAGTAGTGTATGCAGTACTGGGGGGAAAAACAGTTTGTGGAATTAAAACACCTAAACTTAATATGCAAGCAATTAAAAATGATTGCAAATGATGACATAGCATCTTCATTTTAATATGAAAGTACCAAATTGATTAATGCATCGAAAACTATATTTTTGTTTTTTCTATTTTAACAACAACAACAATCCTCCATTAATTTAATGAGTTAAAAACTGCAACAGCTTGGCTTCTGGAGTAAGGAGAATAACATTCCTAGGATTAATTCCATTTTTTAGGGAGCTAGCATCATTTTAAGACACTGAGACAGGATTTTTTTTTCAGCTTTTGGTCCAGTATAAGACACAAACACTCTTAGGGAACAGTTACATAACAATTGTGCCCATGCACTTCTCCACATTTAGACTGCAACCCTATATGCACTTATCTGTAGCAAGGTCCACAGAAGCTATGTCTGAATAGACATGGAGTTGCTGCTAGAGGCTTACTTGGAATAAGTGCCAGACAGACACAATACTCACATTACATGGTAGTGGAGACACAGCTTCAGTGCCTGTCACATCTCAGCACAGCCATACAAATCAGTATGTTTTAAAAATTGGTAAAAACCACAACTTATGGCTTCCCCCACTGATTTGTAGGTAGTGAACTAGTTCTATGAATGGGTATTAAGATGGCAAGACACCGCATCCTCATTTGACACACTTTTTAAAGATCTTCGTATGTAGTAAAGTCATGACCCAGACCCATGCTTGTACTGGCGTGACTGATTCAATGTGAACAAGCCTACAGAAAATGCGAGACTGCCCATGTAATAATATGGATGTGTGAATCAGCCTTTAGAAAGACAGATCTGGGTATCTCACAAATCAAAAGCTGCCCTATATTTTGAAATAAACCATCAGAGAAAGGAATGTCGCTATTTCAAAATGTGTAATCGGGAGTATTTGTTTCGTAGGACCTGTTATCCTGGTTCTTGATGAAGTAGCCATTAGCTACGTTTCGGGTAGCAAGTGAAATGGCCGCAATGGGTAGCACAAATACAGATTATTTGCAGTCAAATTAATTAATATTATCAACAAACATACCTTCCTTTTGAGAGGGCAGACTGAAGTATATGGCAAGCAAAATCAGTGTGAAAGTTTATAGAGAAGTACTAAAAGAAACGAAGGTCATATCTGCCTTTAGACAGAAATCTGCAGGACCTTGCTCCTGCAATTTCAAGTTAATATATTGCAGAGCATTATGGAGTGGAATAGGCACCTTGCTTTGCTGGCTCTGCAGCCAGCTTCTCAGGATTCAGTCACAGTGAAGTCAGGTCTTTTGGGGTCCTTCCCCCCATCTGCCGCGAACCAGCTATTACTCCTGTTAGTTTAAAGCGAGAATTCTAGTTCTTTGCAACTAGGGAGGTTTTTCTTTAGTTTGGCTAAAGATGGAAACCTTTGGGCCTTGCTGTAAAAACAACGCTGAGTGGCTTTGCTTTCTGTGCTACTTGAGCACTGCTAAGGTTGTATCTAGCCATGCATCTCAAGTCTCCTTGCACATGGAACAACCCTGAACCCCAAATGTTTAACACATTCTGCAAATATACAGCTATGGCAGGCCACAAAGTTAAAAACATGAAAGGACTGGCAGCGCACAGAATACTGATACATACCTGGGCTTAGAAGTCGATATTGATTCATTCCACTCAGTATTCCATCAACACACAAAGGCTACACAAACATTTTAATACCATTTACATTCATCAGAGATTTAGTACTGTGAATTGCTGCAACCCTTCAAGCATTTCCTCAGCACAACCACCAGTGTTTTCCATAGGCCTTGTGCAGAAGCAATAGCACCACGGATTGCACCCAGAGTCTCCCACTCCTCTGTAGATATTATTTGGCATTTGATAGACGTGGATTTAGCAATGAGAGAGAGAAAATAGCCTGGATGCTTACCGAAAAATTAACACAACAGGGAAGTGCGTAGGAAAGTTAGGCAGCAGATTCCCCCTTAAAGCACAGCGAAAAAGGAGAAACTTATCTAGACTCCATTTTCAGAATCCATGTGTGACAGTCTAAATTTCAGAGGAAATGCGAGAAGGCAGAAGAACCAAAGGCTATAAATGTCACCTTTCAAAATCATTTTGAGAACAAGAATTTATACTAAGTACAAGTCTACAAGTCCTTAAGACATTGTGAAAAAGATTAAGACATACTTGATGTTAAAAGGCATGAACTGCAGGAGTTATTGATAAATGCAGCAATAAACTTTGAAGGGCGTACTTAAAGAATGCACTTGGTAATGCGTGTATATACCTAAACAAACATACGCACGGACCATAGATACAGACACCAATTACATATACAAGGCTATACGCTGGTATAAAATCAAAATGTTAAAAGTAAGCTTGATTAGGACTCTACGCTGGTCTGCCTCACTAGTCGGAAAATGAAGTTCAGGCAACTTTGGTCTTGATTGTTCAACCTCACACCTGGAACTGTGAACACTCATTGCACTTTTAAGTAAAACCCAACCCAACCCAACCCTCTGTTTATAACCCCCAAAGCCAACATAATCCAATTCCCAACTATGCTCTTAGAACCATTCCATTGACAAGAAGTAACTTTATAAACCTTGCATCCCCATTTAGAATGCGATAAAGAAAGAGACCTTTTTAGAAAACTTAAAAGTTCATTTTAACACAAAATGTAAATGAGTTGCTGTTTTATGCGGTTGATACCAGGTAACCTTCGGGTTACTTCTCTAAGGATCTGCTTGGTTGCAGGGGAGGGTCTTGAAGGCATTTTGCTGCTTAGCCTATAGGATAGTGCAGGTCTTTTTATCCTTGAAGGGGTTTTCCGAAGCAGGTATTCCCATTAGTAAAGGATCCTTCCTGGCATGCTCCTCACAGTAGCACATTAGATCTGCCGATGCCTTCGACACCTGAGGAATGTGTGAGAAGGGACACAGTAAATATGGAGCAGGTTGCCAACAACAGCCAACGAGCAAACGAGATTTCGAAGTGATATTTTTACGTTTTGTGTGGGAAAAAATTCCCGAGGCAGAAAAAAGTTCATGTTGATTGAGCCTTACATGGATTTAGAATAATACTGCATGCCTTTGTAAAATAATTAAAAGCAGCAGAAACCAGCAAATAAAACAAGATGTGAAAGAATAAATTGCATATTCCCCACTGTATTGCTGGAAATTATGTGCACTGACTGGGCGGTAAGCAAAATCTCTTCCTCGTGTTCTTAATTGGTGTACATTTCTTCTCAATATGTACATCAATTTTCACACAGTGACATTCTTTTTTAAGTACAATTCTCCACTAAATTCACACTGATGACACACATACTGTACATATGTGAACACAATCCCAATATATATGAAGAGAAAGATATCGCTTCTCTCTGGGACTGCCTAGACTAAAGGAACGTGTTCTTAACAGTAGATGGTGATGCGATGATCCTGGTCCGACTGCACTGGCTACTAATTAAGTTTCCGGGCCCACTTCAAAGTGCTGGTTTTGACTTGTAAAGCCTTAAATGGCTCAGGACTGCAATACCTCAAGGATCGCCTCTTTCCATATGAACCTACCTGGACCCTGAGATCATCTTCTGAGGCCCTCTTTTGTGTGCCCCCTCCTCAAGAGGTTCAGAGGGTGGCAAGACGAGAACGGGCCTTCTCTGCAGTGGCTCCCCATCTGTGAAATGCTCTCCCCAGGGAAGTTCACCTAGTACCTTCATTATACACCTTTAGGTGCCAGGCAAAAACGTTCCTTTTTAACTTGGCCTTTCTTTGATCTTATTGACATCCAACACCCTTTTAGAAATGTGTTTTTTGTGGGTGAGGTGGGGCCATTGGGTTGTTGTTTTGATTTTTATTAGGTTTTTGTGGTTTTATATCTTGATTTTATTCTGTGAACCGCCCTGAGACCCCCGGGTGTAGGGCAGTATATAAATTCAATTATTGTTGTTAATAATAATAATAATAATAATAATAATAATAATAATGTGCTCTGGAAAAGCGGGGGAAAGGAGGATCGTTTGCTTTATAAAGCAGATTTAAATAAACTAAAAGGTATTGCTTTAAACAATGGTCACTGCGTATGAACACGTTCTTCTTACCTTTATTCTTTCTATAGAAGCTTCTATTCTCAACTGCTGAACAGTTCTTCTGGCCTGAGCTATGTTGTTTGTTGTGCCGGATGTTTTGCTAGACATTTTCACTGAGCTCTTTCAAGCACTGTAAAGAAAAGCCAACTGGTTATTTTTCTACAAATCAACAATGGTTTCTGATTAACACTGGCGATGGTTGTTCAGAAAATCCATCTGTTCAAATGGTCTTTGATCTGTGGTTGCTACTAAGCTGGAAAGAAAAAATGATTTCACAGTACAGTAATAAAGCAGCAAAAACTATTGGGAATGTTGGGTTTATAAACATAAATTTTCGGTTTAATAGCTATTCCAGTTCATAAACACAGACATTTTCATTTTCAAATGTGTTACAAAGGGAAACTACCAAGGGAATTTGACTTCTGTTTAAGATCTACCTGTTTCACTAACTTAAAAAATAAGAAGAGACAACATGTCATCATTATCATCAATAGCAATAGTTCTACAACATGTACAAAGTATTTTTATTCTTCAGTTGCTCCCCTGTGAAATTAGGGTTGTGATCCCCATGATCTCATCTGCCCACATCTGCTTGTGCCAGTATCAATTAAGAGGAATGGAACAATGTCATCTTTAAAAAAATAGTTTACAGTCGTACCTTGGTTGCCGAACGCCTTGGAACTCATACGTTTTGGCTCCTGAATGATCGTAAACCAGAAGTGAATGTTCCAGTTTTTGAACGATTTTTGGAAGCCTAAGGTCCAGCGTGGCTTCTGCGGCTTCTGATTGGCTGCAGGAACTTCCTGCAGCCAATTAGAAGCCACACTTTGGTTTTGGAAGTCGAAAGGACTTCTGGAACGGATTCTGTTCAACTTCCAAGGTACGACCTTTCCTCCAAGGAGCTCCAAGTGGCATACACACTTCTCCCCTTCTCCATTTTCTCTCTCACAACAACACTGTGAAGTAGGTTAAGCTGAGAGACTGTGACTGGCCCAAGGTCACCCAGTGAACGTTAAGGCTGAGTGGAGATTTGAACCCAGGTCTCCAAAGCTGTAGTCCAGCACTCCCCTCCCCACTTCTCATCAGGGAGCAGGGGATGTGCTATGTGGAGTGAGTTCCTGCATCTCTGCTTGCTCACGGGCACAATCCAGGGACCACAATTAATCAAGCTCTCCAAACAAATGGTAGCATTAAAGTCCCAGGTACATTTCTATATACAGTGAATTCCTCCCCTTTTCCTCCCCTTCACAATCCAAAGCAGAAATACTACTTCCTTTCCTTTTTAAGGTTTGGGGTGAATGTGGCAAATCACGCTAAGAGCTCTTTATTATCTTATCATTTGCTCCAATGCACAAGTTTGTTTCTACTTATCTTGTCAATATTCAAGTTCTAATAGACCCATTTCCCCCCATTTAAATCCGTGTTCATTCAGAAAATGACGGTGCTAAAACTGATTCAAAGTAATGCTCATCAGTGTTTATTCTGGGGATGGAAAAGCTGTGTGGCCCTCTAGATGTTGGACTCTTAATTTTTGTCAACCCCTGATAGGGTGGCCAATGGTCATGGGAGTTGTATTTCCAACATCACCTGGAGGTTCCACCACTAATTACTATCCCTAGGTTATTTTCTGGTCCCATGCTGCAAAGGACCTTTTCAGAACTCAAATATTTCAAAGGCATTTTTCAAAATACCATGTAATTTCTTCTAAATTCTAAGCTCTAAATACATCTACAGAAGGTGTCTGTGTTGGAAATCTGCAGTGATGTGAGAATATAAGTGATTCAAAAGCAGAAGAAAGATACTATGGTGTGGTTTTTTTTTAAATCAAATCCCTTTTCTTTAGCCAATCCAAACAGTATTGTTCCTCACTTTTGGACTTGACTGCATAGCCGAGAACAAGAGTTCAAAGAAGCAACTGAGTCACAGGGTTTTAACAATCCTACGACTGGCTGCCTTCCAATGAATCGTCAAGACTTTGATCATCGTGTTTAGCCAAAGCCTGACCACAGTAGCACATGACAGCCTCTGCAATGGCATATGAGTGGCTACAATGCAATTTCTGAACAGATTTCAAGGTTATATCTGAAATGGTGCCAAATACTAAAATGTTTACTGATAGTTACGTGCGTAGATGCTCTGTTACAGCCAAACTCTATGAAGTAATAAAACAAGAGTCTTGCATCTTGTGTAAGCAAACAGAAAAAAACACAGAAAAACAATAACAATACCAAGTCTGGCTCTGACTAGAAAAGACAAAAAATCCCAACTCCTAAAACCAAACTGCAGCACAAAGACATTATCAGTCTGAGATTAGGCTGGTACTTTCACCCTTTTGCAGTTTACAGTAAGGTGTAAATCACTTAAAGCTTTGAAAATATTTTTCCATCACTATATTCACAATAGTGCATTCTGTTACAGCTCCCCCTCCCCCAGTAATACTAACACTTTGTATGTTGTAAACCTACTGAATTACAGAGCTGCCTTCAAAAGCCATAGCCTTATTGAGATGTCCAACTCAGACAAGGGGGAGATTCTTAATGGGCATCCAAGATTAGTAACGGATTGGATGTGGGCTAACAAACTGAAGTTTTGTCCAAGCGGCAGAAGATCAGCTAATCCAGCAATAAGGTTTTGGTCCTCTGAAAACCATGTTGACTTTTAATTAGACAGTAAACGGGTGGCGTTGTGGTCTAAACCACAGAGCCTAGGGCTTGCCGATCAGAAGGTCGGCAGTTTGAATCCCCGTGATGCGGTGAGCTCCCGTTGCTCGGCCCCTGCTCCTGCCAACCTAGCAGTTCAAAAGCACCCCAAAGTGCAAGTAGATAAATAGGTACCGCTCTGGCGGGAAGGTAACGGCGTTTCTGTGTGCTGCTCTGGTTCGCCAGAAGCGGCTTAGTCATGCTGGCCACATGACCCGGAAGCTGTACGCCGGCTCCCTCGGCCAATAAAGCGAGATGAGTGCCGCAACCCCAGAGTCGTCCGCGACTAGACCTAACGGTCAGGGGTCCCATTACCTTTACTATCACCCAGCCCCTTTTTATGTCTTGCTTGTTTTTAGTTGTTGTTTTGTTACTTATTAGATGCATTTACCCCTTTTGATCATTATGAGACACTGGCACTCTAACAGCCACCTACACTGGCACAGCTAGTTTTTCTTCTGAAAACATGCCAATTCTGTGCATGTGACACCTATAGAAAAAGAGCAGGGGCTCCATAACAAAACATGTACACAAGTACACAGCCAGTATAATCCATGAGAAATAGTGTCCAGAAGGGAGGGAGGACTGTAATCCAAAGTCCTGCAGTAAGAACATGTATTAACGGGATCAGCTGCAGTGTAGGTGGCTATTAGAGTATCAGATCTCAGCAACGGCTTGTGCCAGACTGCACGAATGTGTCATCGTCCAAGCTTCCTGGCAGCAAATTCAGTTCCTACCCCTTCCTAGCAAAGTAATCTCTCTGTGGGTTGGAGGTGAGAGGGAATGCAGCATAGGACATGCTGTTATTTATAAGGGAAAGGAGGGCCACTTTCAATTTTTTTTTTGTTTTTTTTTTTTGTTAGGAAATCTCATCTGATGAACTTGGTTCACTTTAGAAAGCCAGAGAAGAGAGCTCACTACTACAAACAAACACCCCAACCTTAATGGTGACATGCACGAGGGTCACTAATTGTGCAGTGCAATAGCTTTTGCGTAGCTTGCATGCCAGACCAATGCCACAAGTTGTGATGGCAGCTTGCCACACCCGAAGTTCCAGCTCCGACTGAGTCACTGGCTGCCTCCATAATCCTGAACAGCAAAGGATAGGCATGTTAGGTTAAAGGTCTTCTGATAAAAACTCATTTCATAAAAAATGTGAGGAACTAGAACAAAAAGCCTTGTGGCACCATAAAGCCTATCACATTTATTTTGTTTGCTTTCTATGATTAGTTTTTTTATGGTGCCAGAAGACTCATTCGTTCTTTTTGCTAGAGCAGCCTAACATGACTACCCCTCTCGAAACATGGAACCAGGACTGTATGCATACCAGATATTTAAAGCCCCTCTCCCCTGGGAACTGTAGTTTACCTCTCAAATAGCTATGGTTCCCAGCACTCTTAGCAAACTACACTTCCCAAGATTCTGTGGGGAGTCTTCCAGAGCATTCCAATCCATTTTTTCTTTCTGCCCAGTTTGCCTCTCTCCAAACAGACTTTCACCATTTCAAGCTATTCCTCATTTGGCTTGGGATGGGGGTTGGATTTTTTTTAAAAAAGTATTTGCTTGTAATTCCACAAAACATGGAGTTCTCTCAAATTTACCAATATATGCTGCTGCCATTTTGGCTACATAAAGCTCAGCATTTGGAGAATGAGATCATTGTTAGATTTGGGATCTAAGGGGTACTCTTGCCGCTGAAACTTACTATAAAACTGGAGGCATAGAAAATGGCTATACAATACATTTATTGCAAAAGTGTAGTCCTGTTCCGCAGAGAAGACCCAGAGCTGATTGGGATCCCATACAGAGCTAATGCTATTGCAGTGGTGCGAGTGATGGAGTGGAGGAAGGGGTGGTGTCAAACTATGCCAAGTACTGCAGCTCTACCATTTGACCTAATGAACTGCTTTTACCACTGGAATTTGGACAATTAATCAGAAATTGCTCATTTCCAGATATATGGATGATAATGCTGCTCAGAGCAACCGTTTTGTTTTGTTTTTCCAAAAACAAAAACTTTAGTCACTGAAGAATGCATAGTACCATGTACATTTTGTGTGTGTGGAAAGGATAAAACGTTAAAATCTTACTGACTCGCTTTAGAGGTTCTGCTAGCTATGCATGTAAAACGCTTGAGTACCACCGAATCAGGAGTGCATGCAGTTCACAGACAAAAAAACCAACCCCTGTAACAAGATCACATTTCCTGTTGTGAAACTAAGTAAATAAAAGTCTGAATGCCGGCTGCCCCAGTGTGCGTAATTAGGACAGTCTTCAAAAGACTCCTTACCAGAATTTCGACTGCCCACTGCCAAAGTTCTCTTGCCACTGTCCCAAGGGCAGCACCTGAACCAGTAAGTTTATAATTCTACCAGTAACACAGTCAGTATAACTATACTACTCTCCGGCCAGTTGAGTCAGGGGGATGAACATTACCAGACAGTGACCTGTCACTATTAAAAACAACAACAACAACAACTTAGAAGGAGACATTGCTTTCACAGGGCAGAAAATCTGGCTGTGTGCCCATTCACGACTTCTCCAGTACTCTAAAACCACAGGGCATAAAGCAGCCCAAGCTCATCACTTTAACATTCCAACGAATTCAGTGGAAGAAACTGAAATGCATGCTATACTCTTTAGTTGGAATCTTAATTAAACAGATGTCTCCAATGCCCTGCTTCTAAGGAATTTTACAAAATTTAAGAGTGCAATCCCGGGCACATTCATGTAGGAACAAGTTCCACTGGACTTAAACAGGATGAATAAGAATCTATATAGGATTGCACTGTAAAGCTAGTAAGGCTTAAAAGGGCACTGCTTCACTGTATTGTATCTAGCTTTTCAAATACGTACATATTAAACAATTTAAGATAGAATAGTCTAACACCCATACAAACCCCTACCTCTTTACACCTCTTCAATTTACGAAATATTAAACTCTAGTCAATGTGGCCAGAATGTTAAAAAGCACACCAAACTAAACATTATAAACATCCAAAGCCAGATACTTCCATTATAGTTTAATTATAGTTTTTTGTAACAAACACTTTACGGGATTATCACTATTACAAAATATATCTCCTAAGAATTTTTAAACACTAGCTGCCAACAATCTGGTCCACAACCTAAACAAAACAAAACAGTTCTGACTTATTTGTGAATATTTTTTCAAGCCAGTTTTTGAAGATCCAATTCAGTTTCTGAAGCCATTTTATTTTCCGTTAAGTCATTTTATTTTTATGTGCACAAAAATATCCTTAACAACGCACCCCCATTTGTTCTGTCGCTGCTTCAATAAAATCTACACGGCTGGTGAAGACTCTTGACACTGATTGGCTGAGGAGGTGGGGTGGCACAAATTGCTTAGAAAACTAAGTAAGTTTAAAATCCACTTCTGTGCAACGGACAGTTGTCTTTTAAGTTGGAATCTTGCTTTAACACAAACAGGCTGAGGACAGGAAAGAAGTTCCAGAATGCAGGGAAGCTAAAAGACAGAGAAGCCAAGGAAGTTGAAGGAAGTTTGGTACACTGTAGGCAAGTGACTGGCCAAGAGGGGGAACTTGAACCGCTAGGTATAGAATGAGGTTTAATATAAACAGCTGAGGAAACAGGAGGCAAAAGGTGGCTAATAAGAAATCTTTCAACACTTCTCACCTGGAACGATCCACTGGGGGTGGGAAGAGAAGCTAAGAAGCAGGTGGCAGCTTGAAAAGCAGAAATATGAAGAATAATGACACCAGTTAGCTTTGTGGTTAGAGCTTGGTGCTGCTAACGCCAAGGTCGTGGGTTCATCCCCATATAGGCCACGGGTGGGGACACGGGTGGCGCTGTGGTCTAAACCACTGAGCCTGTTGGGCTTGCTGATCAGAAGGTCAGCGGTTTGAATCCCCATTACGGGGTGAGCTCCTGCTACTCTGTCCCAGATCCTGCCACCTTAGCAGTTCAAAAGCACGCCAGTGCAAGTAGATAAATAGGTACTGCTGCGCTGGGAAGGTAAACTGTGTTTTGGTGCGCTCTGGTTTCGGCTAAAAAGGCTACACCGTCACGCCAGAAGCAGTTTAGTCATGCTGGCTACATGCCCCAGAAAGCTGTCTGCGGACAAATGCCGGTTCCTTCGGCCTGAAAGCGGGATGAGTACCACAATCCCAGAGTCGCCTTTGACTGGACTTAACCGTCCAGGGGTCCTTTACCTTTTTACCCTACCTAGGCAACCTGAATACAGTGGTACCTCAGGTTAAGAACTTAATTCGTTCTGGAGGTCCGTTCTTAACCTGAAACTGTTCTTAACCTGAAGCACCACTTTAGCTAATGGGACCTCCTGCTGCCGCCGGAGCACGATTTATGTTCTCATCCTGAAGCAAAGTTCTTAACCCGGGGTACTATTTCTGGGTTAACGGAGTCTGTAACCTGAAGCGTATGTAACCTGAAGCGTATGTAACCCAAGGTACCACTGTATTCCTGCATTGCAGGGGACTGGATTAGATGATCCTTGGGGTCTCTTCCAACTGTATAATTCTATGGTGTGGGAAATGGGAGCTGAAGGGTGGGGCGGGAGAAGAGTCAAGGAGAAAGTAAGACTAGCTGTAACCCTACTGGCAGGAAGGAAGGAAGCAGGCTTGGCTATGTGGGCCATAGGGCACAAGTTGCTAGGTATAGAGTTTATATTCTAATCACAGAATTCTGTACCTGTGGCTTCTATTGCCATTGCAAGAGGTATGACTCATGAACCCCAAGAAAACAAAAGGAGCAAGTGGAGGATTAATCCAACCAACTCTTCAGCTACAGCCTTCTTCTACTACTATTTATAAATTATTTACTTCCTAGGAGATTTTATAGATACTCAAAGTACATATGACTTCACCTTTCAAAGGAAGGGGAAAGAAGCATGAGAGCAAAAGATATGACTCAATTACTGTGGAAATTAGATCAGTTTTCGGCAGGAAGAAATGCAAGTGTACTTTCAGATAAATATTTGGCTTTGAGCCAATTGCAATGTAATTACATTAGTCAGAACTCAAGAACAGGAATTCAATCTAACAACCCATACTATCTGCTACCTACCCACCAATTGAAATTATGAAATACAGTAATAAATTCCAGTCAGTCAACTTGCCCAGAAAGCTATAACTGCCAAATAATGTATTTTAAACATCCAGTAGCAGATATTTTAGTTATAGTTTAACACAGTGCTTTTCCTCCCTAAAAAACCCAACGTTTAGGGGTACTCTCATTTTGACTCAAGAAAATCATTATTTTATAGTTGAAATCGGGGAAAATAAATACAGTAGATGGACAAAAGTACAGAGATTAACAAAATGTTTAGGGGTATGCGTACCCCAGCATACCCCCAGAAAAAAAGCACTGGTTTAATGATATGTTTTTGTACCCAACATTAGTTAACTTCACTGTGCCCACTGGAAGTGTTTTGCTAATTTCACTATACAGTCCAACTGGAGGGAAACTGACCAGACAAGCTTTGTGGAAATGACAAACTAGAGGCTGATATTATGATTTTATAGCATAAAAGCTGAATAGTCATATGCATAGTCATAAACTAAACTATGCATAGTCATAAACTATTGCTCATTATAACTGTTCCTCCTCTTCTCTTAAAAATAATAATCAAAGAGCAAAAAAACAAGAGCTGGAAGCCTGGATTGTGAAATTCTAAACACTAAAACACCACCAAATTACTTGCTCTTCCCAGAAATTCAAAGCAATTCCAGATCATTTCAAACTCACTCACACATTAAAGCTTTTTCTTTTTCTTTTTCTTTTCATACACTGTGGTACCTCGGGATGCGAACGGGATCCGTTCCGGAGCCCCATTTGCATCCCAAACGGAACGTAAGACGCGAAGGTGTGTCTGTGGGTTGCTGCTTCCGCGCATGCGGTCATTTTGAGCGTCTGCGCATGCACAAGCGGCGAAACCCAGAAGTAACGCGCTCCGTTACTTCCGGGTTGCCACGGAGCACAACTTGAACGTGCTCAACCCGAAGCGCATTCAACTCGAGGTATGACTGTACTCTATCAGCTAAGAAACCTTTAGAAAAAGGTTTTCTATACATGAAGAATTCAAGTTTCCATTCCATATTTTTCTTTATTTACCTGTCAGAACAGTTAATAAACATTACATACTAAACTGCACTGTGTTCAGCAAGACACATATGCAGGGATGTGTATTTGGTGTATTTTTCTCTTAAAAAGAATCATAAGCACTAATTTTAGAATACTGTTCTGCTTTTGTTTACAAACTATGTGAAATTTGCCCAAAGCCACAGTGCAAATGTTTAAAACACTCACAGTAGGTATAAATTTCAAAATTTAAAAGGTAAGCTCCAAATGAGGTGATTAAAGGTCAGCCTAGCTTATTTTACTGACTCTCTTAGACCATGAATGTACAAGCTACCTGCTGAGTGAAATGCAATTAACTCACAATGACAAAGCATGCAGGAGAATTGTGCCTGTGTCGCTTTATGGGCAGCTTTGCTGTTCACTACAATTACAAACGTTTAGCTCATACAACTTTTCTAAAATCAAGTAACTAGAAACTGGGTTCTAACAAAAGATAAATATAGAAGACTACAGTTAGTTACCTTTAATTGCAAGCTTTCACTCTGGTCTGATTTGAAGCCAACTTGCAGTGATAACTTGGTAACAATGGAAAAACGAGATCCAGTATCTCTGCTGTAAGTGGCTCAATGGCACAAGGCATGAGAATGGGGTTCTGCTACCAGTTCAGATTTGGTGCTGGATTGTCTTTCCCAGCCATAATTATTTCAGAGAGCAGGATGGTGCTACAGGAAGGTAAATCAGCTGTGACGCTCACTATCCAATGCATCCTCACTAACTTTTCCATTGAGAATTAACAGTGTCTCAAAATGCGAATAGCAACAATATTCTATAACTCTGAGAAACAATCCTGTGGCAGATTTCACAAAAACAGAAAACTCCAACAGCACACTATGTTCAAAAACGTATCTGTCTTCTCTGGGTTTTTTCAAAGGTGAGCTGCTCTCTGCACACTCAGAGTGAACCTTGGTCCAGATTCCTGATCTAGCCTGAGTTGAATATTTTTAGGTTCAGTATATGCCAACTTCGTTGAACTCAGCAGATCTGAAAGTGCTTAACTCTGGCTGGATTATGACCCCTGTGTTTAAACTTTATGGAAAGATTATCAGCCAAGCCCCAACGAAAAATAAATAAAATCAAAACCTCTGGATGACATTGCTTTATGATTGCAGCATAAGCCTTTCCATATAAGGCAATTCACACGCTCCATTTCTGGTCTTGCATTACTCAGCATGATTTGGTCATTCTAGGCTTACTCACTGAGGCAATACTGAAGTGACGAAACCACAGACTGACAGAGCAGAAGTGATTCTTTCTCCAAAAAATAGGATCATGTACTCTTCAAAATGTTACTGTTCATGCTATTAATACTTACTCCTCCTTCTTACAGACCAATATTTCAGACTGCAAGAAGAGAACAAAGCAATTTAGTGTTCAGCATTTAAACACCATCTTTCAGTGTCTATTCCTCTCACCACCACTGTAAAAACTTAAAGCTCTCACTCATTTAAAGATCACTTGATTCTGTCTGAAAGCAAAAAGCTTAGAAGAAGCCAACGATCTGTGGATTCAGTGTCAGACTTGTATGAACTTGGTGCTGATTCTTTCAAAGCAGGGGTCTTAACACAACCCTCAGCCAGGAAGGAGGTGGCCCCACCAGTCAAAAGATGTCACAGCGCCCAGTGAGTATCCCTGAATTAACCCTTGACCAAGTTTCTGGCAAGCAGACAGGAACCACCCAGTTAAAGAAGAGATTTAGTGACTCATTTTATTCCACAGGAAACCTCTGAAGTCAAGAATAAGTCCATGAACTCCCACTTTCCCCTTCTGTCTTATAATTCACAAGCCATCCTTCCTCCCCATCTGTGCACTAAATGAAACACCTAAAGAAAGGGAAGTTCAGAAAAGAGAGTATCCAGCTGCAAAGGAAGACAGGGTTCCCGAACTCATGCAGATGAGGAATCTTGGCAGGTGCAGTTAAACAAAAAACTGCAGTACTGTTCCACATAAAGCTACGTTTATTTATGAATTGCTTCCCATGAAGCATCACAAAGTGACTGAATGACACACACACATTGTTTACATATATAATCTAATGCAGGTAACAACTGGGATGACAACCTCCATTTTAAAAGCATGTTGAAAGGTCTTCAGTAGGTGCCAAAAAGACTGTAAAAAGATGGCAGGGGCCACCACATTAAGTCAAGAGGGGCAATGGTTGAGGGAGCACATGGTTAGGCACATAGATGAAAACACTTTGTCTATGCCATCAGGCTGCAGCAAATGAAACCAATCTCACAGTGTCACTTGCAAACCTTGTGGTAGGCACCTCTCTGGAGGCTGCAGTAAATTCTCTTGTACTAAAAGCATGCAGGTGCTTCTCTGGTCATCTCAACAGGAAAATGGCTGCAACTAGCTGTAAGCCCTACCTGATTCACAATCCCTTTGTGAATGTTGTCCAGTCATTTGGAATCACAAGAAATGATCCTTTTTGAAGAACATGCGCAAAAACAAAAAAGCTACAGGAAGGACTCCTAAGTGGAGATTGTGAGGAGATACATTACAGTTGTACCTTGGAAGCCGAATGGAATCCATTCCGGAAGTCCGTTTGACTTCCAAAACGTTCAGAAACCAAGGCGCGGCGTCCGATTGGCTGCAGGAAGCTGCACTGGACGTTCAGGTTCCAAAAGAACGTTTGCAAACTGGAACTAACTTCTGGGTTTGCGGCATTCGGCAGCCAAAACGTTCCGAGTGCCAAGGCGTTCGGCTTCCAAGGTAGGACTGTACTTGTGTGCATATGTTACATGTGTGTATACACACCCACACTTGCTACACTGAATTCAGAAGAATTAAATGCTGTTCAACACTTTATGTAACAAACACTTTTTTTTTGGGGGGGGGTGAGGGCTCAAACAAAATTCCATGTTTCTCGGAGATATAGTCAACTGATGCTCCCTGGTGTGCATCCTTTACCTTTTAGGGATGTTCATCTAGCCTTCATGTGTTTACTGGAGGAAACACTGAGAGAACACCATTGTAGCTGCGACAAGTCATGACTGTTGCATGAAGTGTGAAGCAGCCCTTATAAACTGGCAGATGCGTCTTGTTTACAGGGCTTGTAATCTGCAAGCTACCTCTCAATTTCAAACAAAAATCTCTCTTCCACTTTTAAGTATTATTCAATAAAAGGGCCAAATTCATTCTGTTATGAAACAATTAAAGGTTTGAATAGAACCTTTGGAGGTTATGAATATCTTTCTTTAATGCCTGCATTCATTTGCTGTAAACTTCCGTGAACCTTTCCTGCTTCATTAATACTCCCTGCACTACTTCCAAGTTTCTCTTTCCTGGCTCCAAGTCGACCTTTGAGCAAAAGTTAATAGCCCAATAGCCAGGCTCAGCTCACATTCTTTTACAAATGAATTTGGACTACTGAACAGCTGTCACTGAGAGTGGAATGCAGAGGACTGAAGGAAACCATAAAGTATGGCTAACTATCTTTACTGGTAGATTAAAATATAACTTCTTCTACTTTAACATCAAATTCCAGACATATATTGGCTCAGTTCTGATGTTCTTCATTGGCCAGCTGCCAAACCATTTATTTTTGAAGTGTGTACCCCACTTTTCCTAAGAAAAAAATTCAAAGCAGCTTACAAAATAAATCATAAAAAGCAATTACATTAAAGAAAACAAATTTAAAACTGCCAATCTAGCAATAAGAAGTCACAAAAAGGTGGATGTGGTAAAAAGTGGAAGACCTCTCAACTGTGACATGTGAACCGGCATTTCAAATCCCATCCGATGTGGGCTGCACCCTTCTTTTCAGACCAACAGTTCCCCCAAACCAAGGTGTGGCAAAAAGGAGTCCTCGGCAGACTATCAAACTCCCATCTCTCCTCATAAACCCAAATCCCCTCCTTTGAGGAGAACTAGTGTAGAGCTTTGCCCCAAGGAAATGTAGCTCTTTATGGGGCTTGGAGGCCTGAAGCACAGAAGTTCCAGCACTCTCATGGCACCAATACCTTTGGCTACTGGGGTGGAGGAAGCGTGGCATTGTTGAAAAACTGTTTAATTTATGTATGTCACATACATACTGAATTCAAGATGACAACAACTGCGAATTGGGTTTGTTTTTTGTTTCTTTAGTATGCCAAAGACAACTAACAAATGTGCAACAGAAACAATGGACCCGGAGAAGATATTCAACATATTCCCACTGATAGTGAAATCCTAGTCTGGTAACTACTTATAAAGAATACACCTAAGTATAAGGTTACAATGCTCAGCGATATTCTCATAATGCTAAATGATTTTTCAAAAACAAAGTTCTTGTATATTAAAGACAGAGTGAACAGGGTACCAGCCAATGTGAGTTATACTGAAGAGTAAACTTGTCCATTTATTTAAATGGCCTCTGAGTGTGACTAACACAGTGGCTGTCACCGTACTGTCTAATAGTAGTTGTTTGCTATTTTCTCAACTAAATGCTGGCATTTCAAACCATCTGCGTATCCACTTATTGTACCTAAATTCATGCACCCCAAGGATACACACAATATTTAAAAAAGAACTTAATAGCTCTACTTTAACAAAACCTTTCACTAATAAGCTTATTATGCTAGTTACTGTATATTCTCCATGTTTAATTGCCAGCTACAGAGTCTTACTAATGACTAATTTGTTTATCCTTAGAAAGTTGCGGTCTATTGTTTGCAAGGACTATATACTTCATTGCTCATAGAAGACTGAGCTCGTGATCTATGACTAACCAGAGCTCAAGCCTAATTAAAATGTAACTGGACCCTACAATTAAGAATACCAATATTGTGCCCATGCCCATTTTGTCCTAGACAATCCCAAAACTAATTTGTGTTCCCAAAGGGCAACTGCCACCATAACAGTTTAGCTTCCCATTCCATGGATCCCTGAATCCATTACACAATCCATTATCATAGATCTCTGAAGCATTTGTACATTTCTTGAAACAATATCCAGTGAAGCTCTGAGCTTCAAAAGGCTATCTGGACCAAACTCTGATATTCTGGCAGTATTTGATGTTAGACCTACTCAGAGTAGACCCACTGAAGTTAATAATCACAACTAACTTACGTTCATTTATTTCAGTGACTCTACTCTGAGTGGGACTTAGCAGAGTTGCTGGACCCGAAGAGGAAAATGGCAGCCTGAAGTCTATAAAAATCATGTTTCAAGAGGGGAAAAATTCTGCTAGATGTATTATCCCTGTCTTCCCTTATTTGACTCCCGCCTGTGTTTTTTTTTTAATGAAAAGCTTACTGAATATGAAATACTAACCATCTTGCCATGCCCATGATCTCTCTCTCTCTCTCTCTGCACCTCACCCCCTTTTCATTGAAATCAACTTTTAACTACAGTGGTATGTCGGTTTTCGAATGTCTCACAAGTCGAACGTTTTCGAATGCCAAAAACTCGGAAGTAACTGCTTCGGTTTTCGAACGCTTTTCAGAAGTTGAACGTGCCACGCAGCTTCCGTATTGAGTTTTCCGGAAGTAAATGCTTCGGTTTTCGAACGTTTCAGAAGTTGAAAGGTCTTCCGGAATGGATTATGTTTGAAAACCGAGGTACCACTGTATTTCCCTTTAACCAGAAGGACAAGACATACCATATTTTTTGCTCTATAGGACGCACCTTTTCCCCTCCAAAAATGAAGGGGAAATGTGTGTGCGTCCTATGGAGCGAATGCAGGCTTTCGCTGAAGCCTGGAGAGCGAGAGGGGTCGATGCGCACCGACCCCTCTCGCTCTCCAGGCCTCAGGCAGCTATCTGCAAGCCTTCGGAGTGCGGCGGGAGTTCCCACCGGGCTCCGAAGGCTTGCGGATAGCAGCCTGCAGCCCAGGGAGCGCAGCGCCAACTCCCACTGCGCTCCCCGGGCTTCAGGCAGCTATCCGCAAGCCTTCGGCTTCTTTGCTCTTTGGGGCGGGGGGGGGGGAATAATTCCCCCCCCCTTATTTCCCCCCCCCAAAAAACTAGGTGCACCCTATGGTCCGGTGCGCCCTATGGAGAGAAAAATACGGTACTCCAATAACTGATCATGAACTAGTCTAGGTCTCCAATTCACAGTGAAGCAACCTTTTCCAGATACTGTATAAAGTAAGAATGGGAAAAGATCATTTCCCCTGTACAATTAAAGACAGCTTATTCACAAACTGGCATGCAGGGTAAGTTTAAAGTGCGTTTTTTAAAAGGGGGGGGGAGGGAAAGGCAAGCCACACAAGCTTTCTAGTCTAAACTAAACTCTTGTTCTCTCATTTCCCCCCCATAAATGTTCTGCAGGCAAACTAATTCCTTCAGTGGCATTTTGTGGCCTTTCAGTTATGAATGCAGACACCTGTGCAGTGCTATTACTAAGCTCCTGGATCGGGTAAACAGTTCTGCTGACAATAACAGAAAGGAATGGAATCTAGTTCAGTCTGCTTTAGCAGTTGTTGTTGTTATTACCATATAAGATTGGCAGTTTTCATTCTTAAGGTGTTCCAAGACATTAAGGTAAAGGTAAAAGGTAAGGAGATTCTGAGTTTAGTTACTTTCCAAAAACTCTATTTAAGGAGCGGGTTTGATGTGCACATTTGCCTTCTCTTAGAAATAGTAAAAATTCTACTCCTTTCTAAGTATTTGTGAAAGCCGTTCTGGTAATGTCCTCTTTTGAAGGTCCTTCTGACAATCTTTACATGAAACTTTTTTTTACATGTTACAAGTTTCGTTCATTGCTATTTGCATAGTGCTTTCGCAACCATTTCCTGTTCATACTCCCTAGTCTTGTCATCCACAAACCATGATTTAGTGTTAGGTGGAAAGTTCAGGTTTCAAAATTTTTATTTTACACAATGTTGGTTAATAGAAGAAAATGTGTCACGCGTCACGGGATGTCATCTCCTCATCAAAAATACGTTTTTCAAAATCCCAGGATTTTAAAAGTTTGCTGCTTGTCTCACTGGTTGCAATGAACAAATGCCCTTTAGTGACGAAACTATAATACTGCACCAGACCATGGCAGATTGTATATGTAGTTTTCTCTGGTCTGGCTCCCTTCTAAGTGTTGCTATTACTACAGAGGGAAGCTGAGGGGCTTTATCAGATAATAGGAGACTGGCTGCTCCTTCTATTATTAGTTGCAAAGCTACATTAACAGGCAGATTTTATATGAGCTGGTTAAAACTGACTTTTGGAATACCAAAAATGGCATGCAGAGAGACTAGGATTAAGGAGCTCAGGCCACAGGACAAAGACAGGCACTCCAGGAAAATTCTCTGTGGAGTATAATCTTCTCATTCCCTGGACATTTGGCCAGTTGACCAGCAGCCTCTCTCCCTTATGTAAAAACTTCTAGAAAACTGTGTCCAATGAGCAGCTAGGCCAGGGGTAGGCAATGAGCAGCCTAGGCCCAGGGGGCAAATGCAGCCCAATCGACTTCTCAATCCGGCCCGCAGACAGTCCGGGAATCAGCGTGTTTTTACATGAGTAGAATGTGTACTTGTATTTAAAATGCATCTCTGGGTTATTTGTGGAGCATAGGAATTCGTTCACTTCCCCCCCCCAAAAAAAAAATATAGTCCGGCCCCCCACAAGGTCTGAGGGATGGTGGACTGGCCCACGGCTGAAAAAGGTTGCTGACCCCTGAGCTAGACTATACCACCCTGAATCAAAAGGTTCAAGCCCCAACCCTGTTAGGCTCCATATAACATTTTGCCATTTTAAACTTAAATGAGACTCATGTCTCATCAAATAATTATTAGATAAAACTGATGTGGCACAATACTGAAAGGCCAGTGACACAAATTAAACTCCCATGTGTTGATTTCAGAAACGTCTGTAAATTGTGGAACTTGACAAACTTGTTATAAGTCTATCTTGTTTATTCCACTGAAATCCCCTAAGGGAAGTACTAGTCAAAGGAAGAATACTGGGGAAATGCCTGCCCTGAGAAAAAGCTGGTTCTCTGCACTTGAAGGGTAAGAGCATAAGAACATAAGAGCACTGCTGGATCAGACCAAAGGCCCATACTACCCAGCATCCTGTTCTCACAGTGGCCAACTAGATGCCCATAAACCCACAAGCAGAACCTGAGTCTAACCCTCTTCAGTTGTGATTCCCAGCCACTGGTACTCAGAGGCATATACTGTTGGTATAACATACCCATCATGGCAAGGAGCCATTGGCAGCCTTAATCTACATGAATTTTTCCAATTCTCTTTTAGGTTGGATTTTTAAAATTCTCAAATCTTTTACATATAGCCCTACCCCCCCCCCCCCGTGGACAGGTAGTATGAATCAGCATCAAGCATTCTGTAGTTCCCCAATGGACATACAGGCTAGAAAGCAAACCATCTGATGAATTGCACCTGACCTTTCCGTAACAAGGAATGATACTTATTATACATATGAGTCAAAGGTAATTACGCTAATAAGCTTTCGAAAGCTCACCCTTCTTTTTTCTTGGTGGGGATCATTCAATTATTCAAGATGTCAAGAAATACTGTGAAACATTTTGTCTTATTCCCAGAACGACGGGCACAAAGTCCAGAGTTTTTTAGTTTGGTTATTTGTACAAACACTCTTGACTTTAACATGATAAACTATAATGGCCAAGCAGAAAAACTCTGAGTTGTGCATTCTGCAAAAAAAAACACACCCATACACTCCTAGAACAAGGTGTGCTGGTACACTTAAAGGTATAATTTGTGTCTCCTATGTTTTGAAATAAATATTGCACCTAACATCTCTGGAGCTATGTGTAGTTACCGGTATATTCTATACTAGTTCTCAAACCTTTGTGGGTAGATTATAAAAGAGAAAGCTTTGTTTACAGCAGTTGTAGCCAAAGAATATCAGACAAGTTATTTTTAAAACTATCAAATTTCTAGCTGTACACTGAAAAATTCCAAAATCATGAAAGGTGCCCAGATTTAATGAAACAATTGGGATGTAGAAAAAGCAATTTATACAAGAAAGGTTCAAAACTAAAATACTGTCATACCTCGGGTTAAATACTTAATTCGTTCCGGAGGTCCGTTCTTAACCTGAAACTGTTCTTAACCTGAAGCACCACTTTAGCTAATGGGACCTCCTGCTGCTGCCGTGCCTCCATCACACGATTTCTGTTCTTATCCTGAAGCAAAGTTCTTAACCTGAAGCACTATTTCTGGGTTAGCAGAGTCTGTAACTTGAAGCGTATGTAACCTGAAGTGTATGTAACCCAAGGTACCACTGTACATAATATAACAAAAATCTGAGTCAGACTCAAAAAAACCTCTTCTAAAGGCTATCTTATGATTTTCAAACTTTTGGGACTGGCAGCCCCGAGATTATTCTATGCCAGCTCCACAAATCTTTCATGAACTATAATCATCTTCATCAGAATAAAAACAATAAGCACTGATTTCAGACAAATGATCACATTTCAGATGATGAAATGTTAAACAGGATGGATTATCAAGTAATATTTTATATGAATAAACATTTTATCAGAGACACACACACACAAATATATATATATATATATATATATATATATATATATATATATATATATAAATTGCAGGAAAGGTTTTTAATCAGAATATTATAATTCCTGCTCAGGAGTCTTAGTGGCAAAATCTATGTACTCTTCTATTATGACGTATGATTATGCAGCTATCTTCCTCTGCATTTGGACGCTGGTTGCAGAACTGTTTAATGGTGGATTTAGTATCAGCAGAGGACTGACCTCTAGTGGACAAATGGAAGAGCCAACTCAGCAGAGTTGACAATGAATTAGCTACCGGTAATTCCATTTTACATTAAACTAGAACAGATGAGAATAAAACAGAGCTGAAATTGTGTGGTGAAAAAGTCAAACACATTTTAAAATCAGTATTTATCTACTGCACAGCTAATAAATTATTTGATGGATAAACATAACGTAAATTATTGAAGGGAGAGGGGAACCCCCCCCCCGGCTTAATTCAGAAGTCACAGAGCAGATTCCACAGGTATGAAATTTACGGCATGTAATGCCCTAAGAGAGAATTTAATGAAAATTATTTATAGGTGGTACATGACACCAGTCAAGCTTGCAAAAATTTACCATTTGCCCGAAAATAAATGTTGGAAATGTAATGAGATTGAAGGTACATTCTTTCACCTTTGGTGGACATGCCCAAGGATTAAGACATTCTGGGAGATGATTTATAATGAAATGAAAAAGATATTCAAATATACCTTCCTGAAGAAACCAGAGGCCTTTCTCCTGGGCATGGTCGGCCAATTGGTGCCAAAGAAGGACAGAACTTTCTTTATGTATGCAACAACAGCAGCAAGAATACTCATCGCGAAGTACAGTATTGGAAGACACAAGATTTACCCACCCGGGAAGAATGGCAGATGAAGTTGATGGAACTGGCGGAAATGACTGGCAGAATCCGAGAGCAGGGAGAAGAGTCGGTGGAAGAAGAGTGGAAAAAGTTTAAAGATTATTTACAGAAATACTGTAAAATTAATGAATGTTAGAAAAATGATGGAATGAAGTTATATGGCTTTAGCAGAAATGTTATAAGGAATTAGGTACAGACAAATTGTAAATGTATTAAAGGGAAAAAATAAGGTTAGAATATGTTAAGATAAATTACAGGACAAAAAACAGAGGAAGATGGAAAGGAATTGCTGAAACAGCTAATTGAAGTGGAATACAAAAAGGGAGGTGTGAGGAGGTCACTGAAACAAGTGAATGAAAGTTATGATATCGAAATTATTGGATGTGTTTTTAATTGTTTTTGTTTTGTTTGGTTGATTCAATGTTTTAGGGTTTGGGTTGTGTGGTGTTTTTGTTTTGTTTTTGTATTGTATGGTATTGTCTTGTTTAATTCTTTTTCTTTTCTTTTGTAATCTTTAAACGGCTAATAAATATTTTTTTTAAAAAAAAAACAGAAGTCACAGAGCAGATTGCCAGCAGAACAGGGGACAAGCAGAGAAGCTCAAGGAACTGCTCTGTGGTCTTTCACTGACACACAGTGAGAGGGTCCAGCTATGTCTGAAGGACCAATGACAGAAGTTGCAGGGGTGATGTCCCTGGGGCTCAACACCACCTCCTGAGCTTGGCCTGGTGAAGATAGTAACCCCTGATACCCTGGAGCTCTTGCTACCAAGAGTGTAACTTGCTGCAATGCCTGATTCCCAACACACACAGAATGAAAATATTAGAGACTGCCCTTTTAAAAAGCTTTCCACCCCTCAGGAAGGAGATTGACTGTAGGCTACATAGTGAACATAACAGACCGAGTATGTAAGTGCTTGTCTGGAACTAGGAACCCATCAGAACAAGTTGTTTGGTCTCTAAGAATTGTCCAAGGTTCTGGAGGATGTCTGACCACTCAGCTTTGGTGTGATATGCAGCCTCCGCAAAGGTACTCAATACTTATTGCCATCAGTTGAAGACCAGTTGCTAGTTCTACAGTGGTGCCCCGCAAGACGAATGCCTCGCAAGACGAAAAACTCGCTAGACGAAAGAGTTTTCCGTCTTTTGAGGTGCTTCGCAAGACGAATTTCCCTGTGGGCTTGCTTCGCAAGACGAAACGTCTTGCGAGTTCTTGCAAGTTTTTTTCCTTTCCCTCCCCTTTTTCTAAGCCGCTAATAGCCGCTAATCCGCTAATAGCTGCTAAGCCGCTAATAGCGCTAAGCCGCTAATAGCCGTGCTTTGCAAGACGAAAAAACCGCAAGATGAAGAGACTCGCGGAATGAATTAATTTCGTCTTGCGAGGCACCACTGTACTTTCTCCCAACCACCCGATGGGATCAATCTTGTCAGGAGTAGGCACTATCTGAATTAAATATTACTGTCCTCTCTGCAGTTGAAAAGTGAAAACTGAGCAACAAAACATTTTCTTTGTCTTTCGAAACAGGTGAAAAGTTATATAAACTTTAGTGGAGGGGTGAGAGTGTGGGCACATATTCCATATGCATCTACACAGTCCTATTTGTAGTACTGTGCAAAGTAAAGGTAAAGGAACCCCTGACTGTTAGGTCCAGTTGTGGACGACTCTGGGGTTGCGGCGCTCATCTCGCTTTACTGGCCGAGGGAGCCAGCGTACAGCTTCCGGGTCATGTGGCCAGCATGACTAAGCCGCTTCTGGCGAACCAGAGCAGTGCAGGGAAACGCCGTTTACCTTCCCACCGGAGCAGTACGTATTTATCTACTTGCACTTTGACGTGCTTTCAAACTGCTAGGTTGGCAGGAGCAGGGACCGAGCAACAGGAGCTCACCCCGTTACAGGGATTTGAACCGCTGACCTTCTGCTCGGCAAGCTCTAGGCTAGTATGGTATTAGTTAAAGGCAAATTTAGAATTCATCACAGAATTGCACTTAATATTTCTATGGAAGATTTGCTTGTTAAACCTCCAGGTGGCACTATAAACCTCATCTCTGAATTTTAAAAAAATGTTAATTATCTATAAAGATACAAGGAACATCTGGATTCAATAATAAGGTTTCTGCTGTGGTATAATATTTACCTTCTAGTGTGAATGACAGGAACAGTCTGGCTATTAAAGCACCAACTGGGAATCAGGTGATTAGCTTCCAATTCTTGCTCTGCGACAAATCTTGCACTTGGCCTTTGGAAAAATCTGGAAAATAGATATGAAGTGGAATGATGAGAAAAGAAGACAGTAGCATCTGGAAAGGAGAGAGTGTGTTTTTCTACTGCAACAGTATAAAATTACTTTTTAGGATGTACAAATTTACCAGTATTATTAGCACTAAACATGACCTGATGAAAAGACCTGGTGCTTTAAAAAAAGGGGGTTTATGAACTGCCATCCTAACACAAAGTTAAACAAAGCAAAGGATAGGATTCAGCTAACCAGTTCTGTCAACAGAAGCCCTGTGCAAGGACTTCTGCATGCACAATGGGGCTTCCCCCCCCCTCCAAAATTGACTCTGGAAGGATTGGGACATTACCCATCACATTACACGGGGGAAGGGGGCATTGCTGCATCTAGCAAGCTATAATGCTTGCGCAGGCAAAACGAATGGAAGAGTGTGACATTGAATTCCGCCAAATATCAGAAAAGCAGCCTTAGTTAACTCCAAATGAACAGAATGTTTAAGAAATATATAGGCAAAAAGAAAGTGTCTGCAGCAGAATAATGAAGATGTGTTCCATTCATTAGTTTTATACATGATCTCTGTATCCCACACCCGGTTTCAAAATATCCCAAATCCCATGTCTCTTCTCCTGACCCCCAAATTTTTATCTTCCTAGAAATAACTGCAGTCTTAACTCTTTTCTCTTTCTGCTACTAGAAATCCTCACAGCTTCAGCATGTCAGCACACCCAGTGACTAGGCAGCGCTTTTGTACCAGGAGCCAGAGAACAAGAGTTCTGGTTCACACACTACGATAAGCCAAATGATGGTTTAGTGAGAACCTGCAGGCTCCTGGGAAGGAGAATGTGGCTGTTTTGCACCTCTCTGGTTACCATAGTTTGCTGCTCTGCTTTACTGAGATAAGCCAGGAACTGACTTAGCATATTGTCGAAATCCAGGGCTCAAAATTTAACTTTCTCTGAACTAACCATAAGCAGTAACCAAGGTCCACAATTTTGCAAGCCACACTCACCATAGGAAGAAGTCACATGGTCTCTGGCAAGTATGATGAGCCCCAGACTCCCTTCTAATTTTGGACCTGAGTGGATGATCCCAGATTTCTACCCACCCACAAGATTCAGAGGAAACACTGGATTTAGTTTACTTTCAAGAGCACCTGGCAAAGCCAAAGCCCCACTTCCATAGTTTAGAGCAGGTCTCGTTAATTAATGGATACTGTTTTGACCAAGACAGATAAAGTATACAAGAAAAAGTATTCAAAAATCATAAAGGTAGTCATGGGAATGAGAAAGCAGAAACAATGAAGTTTGGAAAATGTGAGATTTTTCTTCCTGATGTTTAATATGTCCCAGGATGTATGTTTAACTTAAGATAAACTGAAAGCCCAGCACATAGGTAAAAGGTAAAGGTACCCCTGCCCGTACGGGCCAGTCGTGTCCGACTCTAGGGTTGTGCGCCCATCTCACTTAAGAGGCCGGGGGCCAGCGCTGTCCGCAGACACTTCCGGGTCACGTGGCCAGCGTGACAAGCTGCATCTGGCGAGCCAGCACAGCACACGGAAACGCCGTTTACCTTCCCACTGGTAAGCGGTCCCTATTTATCTACTTGCACCCAGAGGTGCTTTAGAACTGCTAGGTTGGCGGTGCTGGGACCGAGCAACGGGAGCGCACCCCGCCGCGGGGATTCGAACCACCGACCTGACGATCGGCAAGTCCTAGGCACTGAGGTTTTACCCACAGCGTCCCACATACTGTAGGCTTTTAGCCACATACTGTAGGCTAAAACATGGCACTCAGGATCAAGCTAGACGCCAAACCCATGCAGTTTTCTTGCTGAATGGGAGGCCACTCTTACAAACAGGTGCCGAACACAATTCCCATGTCAAATGCAGCATCCAGGGCTCTGGCAAATAATCAGTGACAAACAATCAGGGTTGACAAAAGCTGTAGTTCAACATCTGGAGGGCACCATGCCCTCTGTCATAAACTGCCTATGAATCTTAACATACAAGCAGTATACACCACCAATGTAAGAATGAAATTCTCAATAATCTTTGAAGTCCAGGTTTTGATTAATCTGATTTCTCAGGTTATCTTCCATCTTGTTTTCTTCTCAATTCTACTTAAATTCCTTTAATGTAAGCTTTGGAATTTTGCATTCAGAATTTATATTTTTAAACAAAAACATGGAGAAGGAAGGCTCATTGCTCAGTGATGGAGTGAGTGCCTCATATGCAAAATCTCCCAGGGCACAGCAGCTAAAATGATCTAAGGCAGCAGAGCTGGGAAAGACTCCCGTCTGCTACTCTGGAGAGTCTTCACCAGTCAGAGATTCAGGCTAGATCAGGGGTAGGCAACCTAAGGCCCAGGGGCCAGATGTGGCCCAATCGCCTTCTCAATCCGGCCCGCAGACAGTACGGGAATCAGCGTGTTTTTACATGAGTAGAATGTGTCCTTTTATTTCAACTGCATCTCTGGGTTATCTGTGGGGCATAGGAATTCGTTCATTTCCCCCCAAAAAATATAGCCCGGCCCACCACATGGTCTGAGGGATGGTGGACTGGCCTACAGCTGAAAAAGGTTGCCGACCCCTGGGCTAGATGGACCAGTGGTCTGACTCAGTAGGAGGCAGTTTCATACATCCCACCCCCCGAAGATTAATAATAATAGTAATAATAATAGTAATAATAGTAATAGTAATAATAATAATAATAATAATAATAATAATAATAATAATATATTATTATTTATACCCTGCCCATCTGGCTGAGTTTCCCCAGCCACTCTGGGCGGCTTCCAATCGAGTGTTAAAAACAATACAGCCTCAGTATCATTTAAATATACATCTAATACCCAAACACTAGATGCATTGGCTGAATCTCCCACTGTCCAGTTATTTAATGAAAGCATATTATATCCTGTCACTCAGTTTCACAATGTGCAGGGTGTCTTACAATTAAAACAATAAGCGATATTTTTAAAAAAACTAAAAACAGCAGACTGGGAGCAAGAAAATACAGCAACATTAAAATAGATCTTAAAAATTGTAATTGTTATAAGTGGTAGATGAGCTAACAGTCCCACAACTCGGATTAAACTGGTAATTTCTCCTTTACTTGGAGCAAATACTGCCAAACCAGAGGAGACTTCTTGATTTACTTCGCCCTACTGCAAGTGCAGCCATTTTTATGAATGGAACTCCTACTGTGGGGAATATTCCCAGAATAGGTTACTAGTCACCAGTACTGGCATAAAACAAATTATTTTGTGGATCAAAGGCTTTTTGGCACTTTAAATTGAACTTAATTCTATCTGACTTTTGAGGATGCTTCGATCATTAATCTCCAAAATCTAGTTGGACAATCTCTTCTCTCTCTCTCTGGCTGAGTAAGACAGTATTAGTGGTGTACACAGTATTAGTGGTGTGTCCATAAATGACAGTGGAGGCCAATTCTGGATCCACACATCCTTCCACAGTGGGGAACGTAGGTTTCTGGGTGGGAGTTGATCACGGTGAGAATTTGCCAAATGTGACTTCCTCTTAGCTCGTTTCTCTCTTTCATCCTGAATTCGTCTTTCTTCAAAATCCACAATGCCTTTTGTAGAGGCTATTCTCCAACTGGAGCACTTGCAGGCCAGTGTTTCCTATTATCGGTGCTTATATTGCATTTTTTTTAGATTTGCCTGGAGAGTATCTTTAAACCTCTTTTATTGTCCTCCAGTATTTCGTTTTCCTTTCTTAAGTTGGGAATAGAGTAGTTGTTCTGAAAGACGATAATCAGGCATCAAAACAACATGACCAGTCCAAGGACGTTGGTGTTGAAGAATCATTACAATACAATTATTGAGACTAGCCAAAGTGTCCACAAGAGTGGCAAGCTTTAGAGTTCTCTAGAACTCTTAATCAAGCAAGACACAACAACAAAACAGGGGGCAAGGGAAATGAGGATAATTTTTTTAAGTACAAAAAATTAGGTTGATGTTGTTAGCCAAGAGGTCAGGTTGGCTTCATGATGGAGACTGCAGGCTGAGTCCCTTCCTGTTACCAGGTTACAGGTATCAGGTTACACACCAAGGATGAACACCATACAAACGATGCTGATTACTGGGATGCTGTTAGGGCAAATTATATTTTAACTACTCATTTTAAGTACATTGTGATATTTCAAACTTAAATGAAACACACTAGTTCCTGATCTACACAGACAACAGAAATAAAGAGAAACATGAGAGTCTTTCATTTACCAAAGTAAGGGATTAATTTTGGGTGGTGCACTTGACAATCATCCAAAGTTCATATTAAAATTATTTTAATATGAAAATTAAAATTAGTACCTAGAACACCATCCAAAGGTAATCCCTGATTTTGCTAAATTAAAAACTGCCAAGTTTCTCTTTACTTCTGCTCTGTGCCTATGCCAGTAACCTCTGCATTCTGCTTAAGACAGTGATGGCTAAATCTTTTACAGGCCTAGGGCCAACAATGTGGGGCCAACTCTTAAGGACCAACATTACTACCTTTGCGTATTATTGCTTATTAAAGTGTTTTAAAGTTCTAGAGCCTTTGGGCCTGGACAGACTGACAGCATCCATTTAAAAATGTCAAAGGGCAAGAAAACATGTATTGTTGTTAACCTCAGATGCTATTATAATGCATTAAAAATATTTCTCATGAAGTCACATTGAAGGAATAGAGGTAGAAGAAAAGTATACAAGCTTTAAAAACCCAAAAGTGTTTGTGTTCCCATGCCATTACTAAAAAGAATATGGTTAAGGTCAAAAGGATATTGCAGCAGAAAAGTGGTATGTAATTAACTTAAATTGGGGAAGAAATGGGATAGGAAAACAGCTCCCTCTCATGAACAATGGTACTCAAGTTATTTTGTAGACTAATGAGGACAAATACATTTATATGATATACTAGAATAGACTAATAAGAGATCAGCTAATGCATCTCACTGCCAATGGTTGATTTATTCCTACAGAAACATGATCAATGTTTCATACAATTTAGATTTTAAAATGCAGAATATATTATTTCCTTAGGAATATGCTGTTAAAAATGTAAGCCTCACATTTACCTTTTGAATAATATCTACTGGATATAGGAATGTGAAGCAATTATTTAATACAGTTCAAGATGCTATCATCAATATTCATGCAAACACTTCTTTTGATTTTCCAGTATTCCCACGAATTTCAAACACAGACCTGGAACTGATTCAAACAAGCATCTCCTAAAAAAAAAACCCCCACAGTGCAGTCCTTCTAAATTAATAACATAAAAAGATCTGCATGTGCAAAGTTAGTATACTGTATTAGGGATATGCGGGTGGCACTGTGGTCTAAACCAGTGTTTCCCAACCTTGGGCCTCCAGCTGTTTTTGAACTACAATTCCCACCATCCCTGACCACTGGTCTTGCTAGCTAGGGATGATGGGAGTTGTAGTTCAAAAACAGCTGGAGGCCCAAGGTTGGGAAACACTGGTCTAAACCACTGAGCCCCCTGGGCTTGCTGACTGGAAGGCTGGCATTTCGAATCTGCAAAACAGGGTGAGCTCCCATTGCTCTGTCACAGGTTCTGCCAACATAGCAGTTCGAAAGCATACCAGTGCAAGTAGATAAATAGGTAAGGTAAAAAGGTAAAAGGTAAAAGAAAAATAGGTACCACTGCGGCGGGAAGGTAAATGGTGTTTCCGTGTGCTCTGGCACTCATCACGGTCCTCCGCGCACCAGTAGCAGTTTAGTCATGCTGGCCACATGACCCAGAAAGCTGACTGTGGGCAAACAACGGCTCCCTTGGCCTGAAAACCAAGATGAGCACCGCACCCCTTAGTTGCCTTTGACCGGACTTAACCGTCCAGGGGTCCTTTACCTTTTACCTTATTAGGGATAATGGGTTTAGACTGATCTGCACCCTGATACATGAACTTTGTTGTATACATTCAAGCCTGTCTTTCCCCAACTTACAACTATTTTTCTGCATATCTGAACTTTAAGTAACTTGACCAAGAACACAAAGGAACCTTAATGACTACGCATGGCTCTGAGCCTGGATATTTCTACATCCAAGTATGTCAGTGGCTCATTTAGTTTATTTGCCTACATACAATGCATCCTATTATTCCTCCAGGTGAGGTGGAATGGGATCAAAGGAAAAGGAAGTTATAGGCACAATATGTATCTGTTTGGATACAAAAACATTCACAGATTACTACCAATTAGGAATGCAAGATTATGCATGGTCTTTTTTGTTGCAACTCTGGTTTAGCAAGGGTGCATCATTAAATGGGAGAACAGTTAAGCACATGAACTGACTCTACCTGTCTTTTGAGCCTTGGAATACAATGTTTAGCCAACATATCAGCCACTTGTTTATTTTCTGACTGCTAACACAAGATCAAAACGATACTTGCTTCTTCCAGACCTACACTGAAAGCATAAACTTTTACCAGTGCCTAAATCGCTAACACAACAAGAACAGGAACGAGGAAAAAAGAGCAACTGAAACTATTTGCTTTTATATGGCTAAAAGTGAAAGTAAGATGTGGCAAACAAATTGTAGTACTCTTAAACTGCCAAAAAGGAATCTGATTAAAGTAGGCACAAATAAAAAAATATTGCGTGTTCTATTTCTGTTGTACAGAACCCCAGCTGAAATTTAAACACTTGGGACAAGACTTCCCGGTACATAATCCTCATGTAAGCATCACATCAAGGCAGCTGTATCGTGTTCAGATCAACATCTACAAGGCTTTTCCAGAGGAGAGAGGCTCTTGCATAGTTTCAAGTCCCAGAGACATAATGAAATTCTACAGGTGAAGCATAATGAGACCTTTAGAAGGTGGGAACATAAAAGCAGAAGAGCATGTTCCTCAGTAATGGTGGCACCCAAAGTTGAAATCCCAAAACAAGCACTGCCTTCTGGGTGCTAGCACAATATATGGCAGTTTTATTAGTCTTAGTTACGGATTTTTCAGCTTGGAGATGCGCCTCTTTATCTCGAAACCTAAGTACAGCATGGCGTGAAGATCTGTGATGTGGCATTTAAGGAGTGCTGGATTTAAGACGAAAACCAGGATTCAAATCCATGTTTAACCACAAAATGCAATGGACAGCCTGATCCAGTTATTGCTTCTCCCCAACTGTACTTCACAGGGTTGTTGGGCAAATATAAACAGCATGATCCCAAGTATGTTACCTTTGGAGGAACTGAAGAATACCCATGTGACAAATAAAATTAAAATTCTTGGGTGGTGGGCTATCTTCAAATGCTTCCCTTCACTATAATACATTTTATTGAGCTGTAATTATTTTTTGCTGTCTGGAAGTCAGACAAAAATACTACTGATGTTCTCAAGCAATGGGGGCAACATAAATGAATAACTGTCTGATTCCACAATTTTCAAGAACACAGGACAAACTTTAGTACACAGAAGCCCCATGTTAAGCTGAAGACAGCTGCTTTTGTGCGGCGTGTATTTCCATGGATGCTCCACCACCACTCCCAGCCTCCCAACATGGAAACAAATTGTAGTAAGCTTAAAGTAGGATGAGCACTGAAAATTGTTCAATAGCCCTGTCCTTCATACTATTAAGTACTATTGTGTCCCATGGCCACAGATACTGAACTGCATACCAGTTTATGTGTAAGCAAGAGTTTGTCTAGAACAGGCAAGCAATAATAGGCTTGGGAAATAAATTGAGTGTATAATTAGTTATCATAATAGAGCAAAACTTAGCATGAGGACTAAGTTTTCAGACGGCAAGTCTAAACACTTTCCCGGAAGTAAGCCTCACTGGGACTTACTTCTGAGTAAACATGCACAGGATTGGACTGTAATGGAACAGCCAACATAGCCCTAATTACCGCATCAGACACATTAGATAAGACAAAAATTGCTTTCTCCCAGTGCTGACATGAGCGAAGATGTTTGAATCGTGTACAAAAACAACTAGGCAATTACTTCACAGACACGAAGAATAGGTCCCTAATGCTGTAAAGAATGTGGTTGCAGAAGTATTAAAGAGCAGTGCTGATAATGAGCAACACTGGTTTGCCACCCATAACTAAACTATTTTGTAAATATTTTCACAAACCTAAGAAGCTATTTTTATCCAAAAAAGAACACTGATAACAATTCAACCATTGCTTTACGAAAGTCATCATGTAACAATGGTAATTTTCGACAGAATAATCTCCAATTTAACAAATTCTCCCCTTCTGTTCTCCACCCACTCAACCCACAGGAACTATTATTATTCATGTTCCTACTGTGAATCACAAGTTCCTATTAAAAAAAAAAAGCCTTCCAGAGATTTACACCGATTATGCGGAATCTGATCATTAGCCCACCTAGCCTGGGTTTATGTACCCCAGCGAGCAGCAGCTCCCCAAGTTACACTCAGAATAATCCCACTGAAATAAACAGACTTAAATTAGTCACGACTAATTTTAGTCCATTATTTCAACAGATTTTCTCAGAGTACAGCTTTGCTTTAAACCAGAGCCTAGGAATGGCACACTCTCTTTAAAACCAGGTACGTAGTTTGTGGTTGCTCCTGAATCTGACACGGTCCCTGGGTGTGCTGAGTAAAGGAGGGGCACCTCTACTCGTTCCAAACACCCCACAGCCCAGAATTGCGGGGTGGGGTAGGGGCTGGAATGCTCTGCCCAGATGGGCACAACAGCAGCCATAGCTTTTCCTGAATAAAACAGACCTGGCCACTGCCATTCGTGTCTTAGTATCATCCAGATTAGGGTACAATAACACACTTTTATGTGGCGCTGCCATTACAGAATTTTCATGAAGTACAATGGATTCAAAACACAGTGGTCACAGTATAAACTGGGGCTCATCGTGGACAGCATATAACAACTTTGATATCTGTAATTTCCCGGAACTGAAGCCCAGACGTTTATTGAAATATTAACTGCATAATTGTAGAAACTGTGTTATTGTTTTTAGGGACTGTATAATTTTCAAATCGCATTTATTTTATTGTACATGGGTTCTAGATTTGAAGTGGTTTATAAATCTGTAGTGAAACATTCAGAAAAATGTCTCTGGGTGCTGATTTTCTGCATTGAGCTGACGTATCTTTAGGACACCTACCTAAAGAGTTTACCCCGGATCTCAGATTAACATCAGAGGCTTTGCTCTGACTCATCTGAGACTCAGCCTGCTTATGAACAAATGTAAGCTTAGTATTGTGATGAATTTCCCTTGACATGGTAGGGCAACTGATTTGGTTATTTATTATTATTGAATTTGTAATATGTGCCTATTTTACGGCTTTAAGTACAATTTCCCAATAGACCATACTCCTTTGGTTTGTTTAATTTGCTCTATTCAAAGATTTAGTTATTATATATTTTGCAGTTTATTTTCAAATACAATGACTGCTTGATAATATACTGTAACTAAACTTTAGAAAAGTAAAAAGCTGTTTTGGGTGGGATATTGGGACAAATGTTGTATATAACCACTCCTGATCCCCCCCCCACACTGTGGTCTTCTTTAGTTTCAGCTCTATTCTTTTACTGAGTTATCTTGTCAGCTGCCTTGATGGCCTTGATGGAAAATAAAAAAACATGTGCACTGCCACTGTGCTATGGATCTTCCTCTATTTGGAACATATTTAACTCTGTTCCTAAACAAGAACTTGCGCATGTTGCTTAAGACACAATACAGTTCTGGATAACTGACAGGGTTTATGTTTTCAGAAACGGGGATCGCCCATTGCTTCTTTATCACAGAACCCTAGACGTAACCCGATATTTGCAGCACCTAGCAGACCACAATTTATTCTGCAATCTCCATCTTGGAAGAGACACAGACTTCACGGCTACAACATCTCCCTACGTTTTTGTACTGTTTTGTTTCATTTCACCCCCCTCCCCTTCTGCTTTGCTTAAGAACTAGCCTGATAAAGAGTTCTGGAGAACTTGCTCTCTATTTTGTGAATCATTTGTTATGATTTTAACATTATTATCTAGAGGAGACAGGCATTTATTTGGAATCTCACCATGTTTAAGGGCACAAAGTTTGCTATCCAAAACCGAGGCAAACTTCATTTGGTACTTGCATAAATCTTTCGTTTCTGGAGCTTTAACAACAGTTAATAAAAATATAAAAGCTGCAGCTTTAAGTAGCAATTGGGAACCTCAGGCCTGAGTGGGGAGAACCACATTGCAGCTTCTCTACTTGGCTTTCAAAACTATTCCCAGTCCATGCCCCCTATCCCAGGACCCTGCTTCTTAACATCCCTGTTCTGCACTCCCCTCAAGTGCTTCTGCCAACTGAAATGTGTCCTTGAACTGTGACTCTGCCTCTTCCTTGACTGTAGGATCGAAAAAATATTATTATTAATATTTATTAAAATTCTATACCGCCCGTCATCTCAGGTTTACAGGGCGGTTTACAATATAAAATATACATAACAAAATAACGAACAAAAACAATGCATGTGGAGTGTTTATGCAAAAACCTTAGGGGGGTTTATAGCTAAAAATACAGGTTACTGTAAGAGTCACACCTATTGCTCTGCTCACTTTTCTTTGTCTCTGATCCTGCCCACAGCTAGCAGGTGAGCCCCAGTGCCCATGAGGAAATGTGACCCTTAGGCTGAAAAGGGTTCCCCCAGCCTGAGAGAAAGGGGGATGTTTTCAGGCGGAAAGAGGTAAAAATGAGTTGAAGATTACAAGTATACGAAGCAAATGTGTACAAAATGGAAGATTCTGGCATTAAAAATGTTGGGTCTGAAGCAGCTAAAGTGTAAGAAGAAGCAAAGTTTAATCCCACTCTGCAAGGTTTCACTATCCAGTAAGCTTTATGTTTCACCTCCATAGCAAGCAAGACTATCATTAAACATGACAGAACTTGTTAAATAAACTCCCTGATGTTCTCGCTGTGAGATTTTTCTTGTGACTAGGCTTTCCGATCAGTAGGTGCCCATAAATCCACCTGCGCTGCAGCTTGCTGGGTAAAGGGCCCCTACTCAGTGTAACCTGAGAAACCCTCTCCTGCCTCTCACCTTGAGAGGGAAGAAGGGGGCCTTTGCACTGTGCAGTGTTTGTGGGGAGAGTTAAGAGACACTCCCACCTCCCCCGCGACAAAACACACACACACACACACACACACACACACACACTACAGTCAGGAAGGGGTGTTTCTTTTAAATTGCACTGAACAGAAGCATACTGTGCATGAAAGATTAAAGCCCACTCCCAGTGTGATATGAGATGCCCCCTTCCTTTCCCAAGCTCTCTAGCAGATGCAGAAGGCTAAGGGGATGGAGAGAGTCAGTGGCAACTATGGAGTACGGCTGGGTAGTAAGCCAAGCCAACATTTTGTGGATGCTTCCCTTTCATGCTGTTTCCTTCGAGAGAAAAGTGCACTTAATATCCAGCAGACACCAGCTATATGATGCTTATTATTGTTCTAGCAGCTCACAGTCAAGAGTTACACTAAGTTCAGGCTAGAACAACTACCACTCTTTTCCTTTTGCTTGCAACAGCATCAAGATGACTTATGGGAGCAGTTTTATCAGGTTCTCCTTCATAAAAGCATGGGAGTTTGGTAGAAACTAAACACAAGCAGCTTCAAGGATCAGGAGAATACGGAAAACCTCACCACAGACCCCATAGCTTGCTTTGTTTTCCTTGTATTTTATTTCCACGGAAGCAGAGGTGGCTGACTGGGTGGGGCAGAATTGCTGCACTAGCTTCCCTGCAAGCTGGATGCTGTTGCTTACTGGGAGGGAGGCAGGCATGGCACACCAAACTCTTTGCCACCTTGTCCTCCCCTCCCCCAGCCCCTCTTGGTAAGCAACAGCGACCCACATGCTGGAAAGCCCAGCAGCTCTGCCCCACAGGGTGAGCCACTTCTGCAAAACTGTGCATTAATTTCTTGCTTTCATTTACAAATTCTACCCTTCTGAAACTCCCAACAGAAGAATGGCGTGTTTCTTACGGAAATGCAGAGTTCAAACACCACTAGGTAAATACTGACTATGCGTCTTTGGTGGGGATCCGCTGGCCTTCCAGATGTTATTGGGTGACAGCTACCATCATCTTTGACCACTGCCCATGCCGGCTGGGGCTGATGGGAACTGGAGTCCAACATCTTGGAGGGCCCCCTGCTCTAGTGACCCTTTCTCCACAATGTAGCTCAACACCAACCATCAGCAAAAATGAGCTGGGAGTGTTGCAGGCCAGCACCATTCATCGTCTTTTGGACACACTGGAAACCAGGAGCAGTCACACTGTACTAAGGAAGCCACAGAACTAAAAGGGAATAATTAGCATCATTAAGCCATAATGGTTGGCAAGGAGCACCAGCGATGCAGTATGGTTATGTAGGTAACCACCATTTTATTAAACCTTACAGCCAGCCACATTATCTTCTAGCCAATAAATATATATCAGTGCCGAATATCCATCATCAAGCAAAAGCCGATCTGCAGCATAATAGGATAGCAGCCTTGTATGCAGTGCTTGCCTGCTGTCTGAGGCACTGATACTGTTTCTGACCCTACTGTGAGGTCTCATTGGTAACTGAAACTCAGCAATGAAAGCAGATAATGCACATGATGTGAGAACTCAACAATGCTTTGCTGGTACTCTATTCCAGCTGATGGGAGTTGTAGTCCAAAACATCTGGAAGGCACCAGGTTGGAGAAGGCTGGACTAGTCTATACCTGTCCATTGTATCTACTTTGGCCTCTGTGCAATTCTGGAAGACAGACCCATCCAGCAACCCAAGGGACCTCAGGTAGCAACCTCACAATAGTCCTGCTTCTTCCCATCAGAGCCAACAAGATGTGGCAACAGCCGATAACTCAAGATGGTTTTAAATGGGGATTCTAGAAATGCACCATAGGCAGTTCAACACTAGTGGTAATAGCTAAATGGAAGCTCCAGGTTTAGGTCCTGAAACAAGTTTTACTGTTATAATAGGTATGTTGATGCAATTCTTTATCAATATTGTGGTGGTGGTGGTGTTGTGCACCACCCTAGAATCAACCAGAATCTATAGGCAAGTTACTAGATTAGCACTCTGGTCCTTGCTTGGGGGCTTCCCAGAAACATCTGGCTAGCCATTTTGGAAACAAGCCACTTTGGAAACAAGACGGACCTTCAGCCCGAAAACTCTTCCGACGTTCACACATACACAGAATCACCCTCCATGTTCTCTAACAAGGGACAAGAGCCACCCTCCGGGTGCGGACTCCCTAGCACACCTCGTTTCGAGAAAAAGGAGCCGACCCACCCTCTCTCCACGACCCGGCGGGCGCTGGTGGCGTGGAAACAGTGGCCTAGCAAGCCCGGGAGGCGCCCGCCCGCCCGCCCGCGCGCGGCAGCCACGCCTCGCTCAGCGCCCCGCACCGCGGCCAGGAAGAGGCGGCGGGGGGCGGCAGCAAGCCGAAGGCTCTCCCGCTCCCCACGACGACGGGTCTGCGCGCCTCGGGCGGCCGCGGAGGGGGCAGTCCTCGGCCCGGCGGCTGCAATGGCGGGAGGCGGGGACAGCGCCCGGGCGGAGAAAGAAGCAGGAAAGAGCAGCGCTGCCTGGGGCCCGGGGAGGCCCTCCTCCCTCGCTCCCGCTCCCTCCGGCGGCGGCGACTCCGCGCCGCGCCCGCCCTCCTTACCGTGCGCCTCGCCGCCTCAGCCCCTTCTCCGGCCGCCGCCGCCGCCCTCGCAACTCGGGACTCCGCCGTCTCTATGGGCGACCGGAGCTGGCCGACCTCTCACCCGCTGCTCCTCCTCCTCCTCCTGCTGCTGCTGCTGCTGCTGCCTCCGCTGCTGGCTCCGCCTGGCCCCGGGCGGGCGGGGAAGGGACGAGGCTCCTTCCTGGGCCAGGACTGCGCGCTGCTCTCGTCCGCCCAGCAGCGCCTCTGCCAGCGGGGAGCGGATCCGGGGGCGGGAAGAAGCGCCCTCTCCTTCCTTCCTCCCTTGCTCGGCTCCTCGGAGGCAGCAGGAAGCCTCTCTCCCGGGCAGGGTCCGCGGCGGGAGCCCTGAGTTACCCCGCGGCCCTAAAGCACCTCTGCAGAGTTTCGTTTTAAGGCAGGAACAGGATTGCGCCCGTGGCCACCGCCAAGGGCGGGCGGGAAGTGGCTGCTGGTCGTTTTCCCTCCCTCAGAATTGTAGACTTGGAAGGGTCATCTAGTCCAACCCTCTGCAGCGCGGGAATCTCAACTAAAGCATCCATGGCAGATGATGACAACAACAACAACACACTTATCATTTGTATGCCGCCCCTCAGACTGGGTTGCCAAAGCCTCTCTGGGCGGCTCCCAACAAAATTTTGAAAACACAATAAATCATCATTAAAAGCTCCCCTAAACAGGGGCTGCCATCCAACCTCTGCTTTAAAGCCCTTCGAGTCTGAGGGAGCCCATCCCACTGTGGAACAGCTATTGCTGTCAAAAAGTCAGTTGGAATCTCCTTTCTTGTAACGAGTTGTTTTGGGTCCTACCCTCAGGAGCAGAAGAAACCAAGCATGCTCCCATCTTCCATGTGATAGATATTTGAAGATGTCATATGATACCTTCTCTCAAGCAGGCTTCTCCTTTCAAGGCAAAACACAGGCCTCTCCTGCGTTCATTCTCAAATTTGGGGTAAAACTAGGAGGCGATGTTTGTGTAAGGAGCTGTGTGAGCTCCATTCTGGTATTGAAAAGAAATTACTGGGCTGAGCATGTGCTGGATTTCACATGTGTAAAATTGCCTTGAGACAATTGTGTATAAGGCAATTAATAAATTAACAATTATAAAAATAAAATAATAACGTTTTGCACCTGTTGGTGGACTTCAGGGTTCTATAAACACAGACACACACAGTAGATCCCACCCGCCTGAAGTCTGCCCACTCCTGGTAGGCCTGCATGTTGACTGTATCCAGTTCTTAGACATACACCAGAAAAGTCCTAATAGGTCGGACCAAAGATCTCTTTAGGCTATCTAACCAGATGCCCCCAGGAACCCCACATGCAAAGCAATTCCACCAAACACCCCACTGCATTTGATTGTTCCATTTACCCATCATAGCTAATAGTTGGAAGGAAGACTTACCAGGAAATTGAGCTTCTTTTAATATTGTTGTGATATGCTTGAAAAAAGCCCAACTGGCTTAACATGGTTCTATAGTTCTGGCTATTGACATATGTTCAAATCCATGCCCGGCCATAACTCAATGACCTTGAACAAACTGCTGTATTTATTTTTATTACATGTACTTGTTAAATTTAGTCCAAAAAGAGCCTCCCCCATTTCCCCCTCAGCCCAATTCCACAACTGTATATAAGAAATAAAAATGACTTCATGTGGAAGTATGAACTAAATACAGTGAAGAATCAAAAATTATAATCAACACAGAGGAAAGGAGCTGCCATGAAGCTTCAAAATCTTAACATAACTGAACCGAGACATATTCATTAGGCTAGATCACGTTGAAGTCTTAATTATGTATTTGAACATCTTCAAGAACAAAGCAGAAAACATAATCTGCTGCTGAATATATTATATTATTGAAAATGATTTGCAATGAGTTTGCCTTAAAAACAACAAGCAGGTATTTTATAGCCTATGTTCTCCTCAGAAGACTTACTAGTTGTGAACTATAGCTGAGTAGTATACTAAGAGTTCAGGGTCATGTAGATTCAAGATAGTGTAAAACCTCTCTCTTAAATGTGAGTCAAAATGGTTGAAGATGATAATAATGGAACAGTTCCTCAGAACATGTCTCATGTTTGTCTCCATTTATTTCCATCCAGTCATGCTGACATACTAAAGAGGAAAGGTGAAATGCTTTTCTCAATTGATATTATTTATTTAATCTATTTATATCCCACCTTTCTCCCAGGTTGGAATTCAAGGTGACTTACAAGGTTTTAAAAGCATTGGTATAAAATGCAGAGTAATAAAAACAAGCTAGTTCAAAACAATAGTTAAAATGCAAGAGAATACATTTCGAAGCAGCATTAAAGTACTGATTGCCCTGATAGCAGCTCAATAAAGATTGTCTGCACCTATTGCAATATAGGAAGCTGTGGAAAGAGGACAAAAAGGGAGCCAATCTAACCTCTCTTGGAGGCAGTTCCACCATGTGGGAGCAGCCACAGAAAAAGCCCTCTCGTTACATCACCAACTGGGCCTCTGGCGGTGATGGGACGGAAGAAAGGTGCTCACCCAAGGATCTTTAGCACCCGGGCAAGGTTCGTAAAGGGAGATAAATTGCTCGGGTTACCTGGCCCCAAGCCATATAGGGCTTTATATGTCATAACCAGTGCTTTGAATTGTGTCAGGAAATAGACCTGTTGTAGGCAGTGTAGTTTTAACTGGAGGAACGTGCTCCCTGTAACCAGCCCCAGTCAGCCGTCCTGACCAGCTGAAGCTTCTGAACACTTTTCAAAGGCAGCCAAGAAAAGTGATTTATGTTAGTCCAACTGGGATGTCACTCAGGCATGTGTCACCATGGCCAAATCTGACATTTCAAGCAACAGGCCAGCAAAGACAAAAGAGTATATGATGAATCCTCAGATGGTAACATTTCTACAGAACAACTATGCTAGTGGAAGGTACATCTAATCTAATCTAACTGAGAAATAATGTCAGTGTTCACCTTCATAATATATATATTTTTAAGGGTAGCCTTGTTAGTGTGGTTTTTTAAGTGCTTAATTTAAACTTCTGCGAGGGATTGTTCAAATTGGTGCAAATATTCTCAGTTAATTATAGATGGTACTACTGGAGAGCCATCTCAATCCAAAATTCTCCCATTGTTCTGTTGCATCCATGATATCTATTTGCCAGGTGTTGCTTTAAGCAGTTAATCTACACATAGAGGCATTAAAATCAAAGCATTAAATTTTAGATCCCTCAGACAATGCACATACTTTTGTAAACCAATAAAATCTTTAATAAATTTATATATATATATTTAAAAATAAACTGTTTTGATGTGTTTAAACTGCTATAATTTAAATATTCTCAAAGGGTTGCAATCAACTAACTTTTACTCAGAGTAGTCCCACTGAAATGAATGGACCTAAGTTAGTCACGGTCGTTAATTTCAATAGGTGTACCGTGAGTGCAAGTTGAATGCAACCCAAAGGCTCGCTCTTACATTTATTCCTAGGTGGTACTTTCTGCAAATAATCACATTTGGCCAGAAGATGGCACTATCTTGTTTGAATAGTTACCATTAGGCCCACTAGTGGACTATCCTGAAAAAGGCAAGAATGTAGGCACTAACCTTTCATTAATGTGTGGGCAGATGAGCCTTAACCATGTAGGGCTTATTTGGAAGGTGGTGCTGGGCTCTGTGGTTTGGCCCATTGACCTTCAGGGTCTCTCACAGTTTCATGCTTCTCCCATGCTATTTAGCATCTACAGGAAACAGCTGGAAAAGGTCATCCAGAGTTGGGAGTTGGGTGGCATCAGGGTCAGCCCACACATGAGGACTGGTGAGGTGAACACATCTGGCCACAGGGCCCACAGGGGTAGCAGACCTCAAAGTCAATCTTTATTCCCTCCCCCCCCCCTTATTCCCAGTGTAGATCTTCGCTTCCTCCTGGTTTATGATGTAGATCCTTGTTCACCCTTTCCTCCATGGTGGGTGGGTGGGGGGCACAATTTTGTGGTTATCTCAGGCTAGCCCTGGGTACCACCGATATAAAATGATCCTGAATTACGCATGCCGTATATAGCAAGTCAACCACTCCTGTGCCACCCTGCAAGTGAATGCGAATGTTGCACTCAAAATAGACTACCCAAAATTACGAAGATTGCAGATAAGTATATTATTTGCATAAATTATTCTGACGGGGGAAATGTTTTTGCAGAATGGATTTTTTTTAAAGTATGAGTCATAGAAGGCAATTAATGCATGTGCAAGGACAGCAGATATAAGGGACAATATTTAGGAGTTAAAGGTGCAATGCTCTACAAGTCAAATGTATAGGGTTGCCTATATGTGTCAGAAGTAATTCCCATTTTGTACCATAGGTCTTGCTTCCAGGTAAGTGGATATAGGCTTGCAGCCTGAAGGAATGAGAAATGTGGGGGGGAACATGGTCTCCCATTTCCTTACCACTGTCCATTCCAAATGCTTCTTTAGGTTAGTGAGTTTTTAACCAAGCATTGCCTTCATATATTCCATCTGTTCTTAGCAATCATGAGGACCAGACACTTTAAAGAAAAAATAGGAAAAAAACTGGAATTCACAGTTGGCCATGCTGTAAGACTTAGAATTTTGTTTTACATGTTTCGTAATAATAGAAGTAGTAGAAGATTATCAGAACTCCATAAATACTTTTGAAACATCTGCTAGATGTCACTCAAACAGAATGGTAATCTAGAGAACGTTCTTCAGCAAAAGTACATAGACAGTTGTTTTTATTCTTATAGCAAAGATGAAAGCACTACAAATTCTGCATTTTACTTTTGTCATCCCCAATAAAGTTTCATGACAGTTTTTTTACAAAGATAACTGGATACTGACTGAAATAGAAGTGGAATGCATGTTCTTCTTAAACATTAGTGTGGATTATTTGTTTTAGAGATAAAATACTTTCCCTAAACTCTTTAAATGGATATCCACTGTTAGATAGTCATTGGTTATTTCCCCAATACTATGACTATACATAGGATCCAGACAGATCCCGTTGGTGGGTTTGGGAGTGCCATTTTTCCTCCTTCCAGTGGCAGCCCCTCAGTGCCCCATAGAATACTTCCCTAGAGAATCTGCTACCTTGGGTGTGGCATTTGGGAAATAGAAACCGTTGCTTAAAGGAAGAGACTGAAAAGCCTCTGTGTGCACACACAGAATCACATGCAGCACTTGGATGTCAGCCCGAACCCACAAGCCGAGACAACAAAATCCTGCTTGATGCAATGGGATCTAAACACTGTACATGTCTTGAATACAAATAAGCTTATCTGTGACATTAAAATAAATAAATTGATTGGATATTTTTGTACGTGTGCATGTGCAATTAAACATCTCATGCAAAGGCTGCATGAAATCCTGGAACTATTTTTTTGCAGCCTTACTTCACCGGCAGGATAGATTGTGATCTCCTGTTTATATGATGTTCTTTTTCCCTTTCCTTTTGACTACAGTGGTACCTCGGGTTAAGTACTTAATTCGTTCCGGAGGTCCGTACTTAACCTGAAACTGTTCTTAACCTGAAGCATCACTTTAGCTAATGGGACCTCCCGCTGCTGCCGTGCCACCGGAGCATGATTTCTGTTCTCATCCTGAAGCAAAGTTCTTAACCTGAAGCACTATTTCTGGGTTAGCGGAGTCTGTAACCTGAAGTGTATGTAACCCGAGGTACCACTGTATTATTAGTTTTCAAATAAATAAACGTGAAAAACATTTGAAAAGTTGGATGGAATTCTTAAAATGTATTTTTAAAAAAATATTTTTTACAGTTTCATGCTTGCAAACCTCTTAGATCCAACAATGAAAAGGCAGATATAGTTGGTGTTACTGATTGCTAATCTACTGAGGCAAAAAGATAACCTCTGAATAGATTGGGTAGTCTATCTTCAGATAGTGGAGACTATGGGAAATATCACATAGATTATTGGCATTATTGTGTCAACAAGTCAATCCAAGTCTAGAGTTCCCTCTCAGAAGATGCCTTCCTTGGGAAGAGCAATCCTACGGTATATTCGCATTAGACCAGATTCCTGCTGGCAGAAAGACTGCCATGTCATGTTCAGCCCAGGAAAGGAGGGGGAAATCAGCCAGAAAGTACAAAAACGTGCAATGATCACAGACACACATCCCCCACAGTGACCTTGAAACACCATCAGTGACAACCAATCAGGGACTGCTTGTGACCACACCCAGGTCATTCTTACACACGGAGCCAATGAATTTACCTGTGGCGATCACACAGGGTCCCCGGACGTTTCACCATCTATTGATCCCTGTGCCACCACTTTATTTCTCGCTGCCACCACCCAGGCCCTACCTGGTACAATACTGAGTCCAGTCAGGGTTAAATTGGAACATAAACTTCTGTTTATTTATTGCAGTTTAACAAGCGTGTGGTTTCATAAATGGTATCGGTCAATTACAATCATGGGGTGCCTATCCAGACCTATAACTTCTGCTACCTGCTCTCACTCACTAAACCACCTCTCAGATATTTACTTGTCTTCCTAGCCCCTAACTGTTCCTGACTCAGCTTATTTCACTACACTAACTCAACCTACCCACAGACTCTATCCCAATTCACTCCCACTCCAGCCAACCACCCAACTCCCAACGAACTCCCCCAGAGCTGGTTTTATAGTCCCTCTGACTCCACCCCCTGGGTTCTGATTGGGTAACCTGTTTAACTATTTCACCTCCAGCACTCTCATATGTTAACGTCACATAACCATGAAGGGGATATAGCCCCACCATATCACCCCTGCATTACCACACACAAAAAGCAACACAACTCCTCCATAGCCAGAAACTACTACTAGTGACCACTAGTGCCCCAGGCAGCTATCCAGGCAGGGAGTTGAATTTCCTTATGCAGTCTACAACGGAATGTTCTGTTTAGCTTAAAAGATTGCAAACTCTTTTACCAATTGCTTTGGGCTTTTGGAGGCTAGCAAAAACACAGTGGCCAGAGATACTCTCCACCCCAAGTAATGGTTCTGCTGCTGGGCTGTTCAGAGTTTCTCAGTGCCTAAACTGTATGTGATTCTCCCTGCAGATAGCACTTGCCCTGGTAACTCGGTTGCTGTGTGTTCATGACCTATTGGACAGTGTCTGTGCCACCGATGAGTGACAGGCTTTTCCCTCCCCTTCTAAGGCAGCCAGATACCTCTTGCAGGAAGCCCGTGAAATGTTTCTCATGGTTTGCTGTGTTAAAACGGACATGGTGCTTTAATGCAGGCAGTTCTAAATCACTTAACCTTCTCTGCAATAGAGGAACAAAATGAAGTGGATGTTAGACCATCCTCTTACGTAATGCCAGATGCGTGCATTCAGAGAGCTCAGATCTATCTGGGATACCTTTCCAAGTTCTTCAGGGCTCACCTCTATCTGGAATCGCTTGGGACGGAAGGGACAGGGCCACCAGGGATTCTGTGGACTGCATGAGATGCAGCCACAGGCCACCAGTTTCGTCTAAAAATTAGTTCCAAGGGATTCACATTGGCTGAAACTCTTTTGCAAGGTGGTGCCTCCAGGCAATCCAAAACTGTGTACAGTATAGAAAGGGGGTGCCAAATAGCTATGAAATGCAAGACTCAGTGGCAGCTCTGTGTCAGATTCATGATAATGCACATTTTCATGAACTCTGTTATTTACTGAAGTTCTCACCCTGGGCCAGCCTGGGGATACTGTAGATAGTTTTCACTCAGGTCCACATATGCAAATAGGGGATTGAAAGTGACATTCAGTGATTGGATAGTTAAAGAAAATGGTTACAGTTGTGTTGTAGTGGAGCTCTATATAAGCAGGCTGGCTGAACCCATCAGTTCAGTTCTGTTCTGGCCTGTGAATAAACAAGAGCTATTTGAAGAATCACTGTGCCGTCTGATATGTTCACCCACAACTTAACAAACTCCAGCCTGTATCTCTTGCCCTCTGAGGAGCAGCCAGCGGCGTAACGTGGGTTGTCAGCACCCGGGGCAAGGCAAGTAATTTGCGCCCCCTAACCCGGGGCAAGGCAAGTAATTTGCGCCCCTAACCCCTAACCTGCCGCCGCTGCCAGCTTCTTCTTGCTGCTTCCTGGGCTGGTCGGGTGTGGTTCTCTCCCGCACTCAGCGCTGCGCTGAGCGGCCGCTGCACTGTCCCTCCCCCAGATAGTCCCTCCCTCGCTCTCTCTCCGCTCCGCAACGCAAGCCTGGCACCCTCCCCCTCCACAGTGGGCGGCGACCCGGCAGCTCGGATAGGATTCGCACAGCCAGCACTGCAGTGAGAGAGAGTGAGTGACCCAGGTAGGGGCAGAGAGCTGCGAGTGCGAGCGCGCCCCCCCAAATGTTGCGCCCGGTGCGGCTGGCACCCCTGCACCCCCACACTACGCCACTGGGAGCGGCTGCAGTCTCCATGGGCAGGTGTTCTGCAAGGCTGCTGTGACGTGCAAAGTGGCCTGCCTGATTGCGCGGAGAGTTTCCATGGCACTGCCAGCCGCCGAGAGTCTCCACACAGCAGGCTGCACATTACAGCAATCGCTCGGAGCAATAATCACACGCTGCTTCAAGCGGCCTCCACCACATGGCTATGATAACATGTAAACTAGCCCTAAGTAAGTAAATGAATAGATCAAACGTGTCTTTAATTATATCTCTTCTTGAGCTGCTGCAGAACCTTTAGGCTGCTACAGGATTCTGCCTGGCCCCCCCTCTAATCTTCTCTTGTTTGCACATGATGGAGACAGAGCCGAAAATCAGTTTTGAACGTGAGTCACTCTCCCTCGGGATTTGGTGCTCCCCAGAAGTGCATCTCGGCCCTCCTCCATTTTGTGCTGCAATTACTCACCTTCGCAGAACCCCTATTATTTCATATGTAACAGGGGGTTGAGTTCAGCCAAAGGACATGTTGGCATAATAAACCTTGAAAACGGAAGAACTGGCCTCAGCTGTGAATTGGTTCAGACTAATTCTATGGATGGCCCTTCACCTTAGTTTTCAATAGCAATTTTCTGCCAAGTGCACTTTCAGTCATACAAATATAAAAGCTACTTCGTAGGGATGGTACATCTAGTTAATAAAGAAGCTGAGTTGTACATGTTTTTGAGTTTCACGTGCTACTGTCTCGTGAATATGAGGAGAAACAATATTTATCTCCCAAAGATGATGAATTCAAATCAGGTTGTGCAATTTGCTGTAGGATCTCAGATTTTAAGAACTCAGGAAGAGCTTGGCACCTCATTATAGGAGTGGAGCTAGTAAAATGAGTATCAAATCTGAGGGCCTTTCCCCCAGGCACAGGGGTGGGAAATGCAAAATATACACTTTAGTGGTAATGTAGCAGTAACAGGGATCCACTGCCAGGGGCACAATATCCAACTTGCAGCCACATTTAAAACACGGGTAGAAGAAGACGATTACTTCAGGGAACAGAGCTTTGCTACAAGAGGTTCCCTTTGCATTCCCGAAGGTGTTCAAAGCTCACCCACCTCCCCCTAAATCCCTCCTTGCATTATGAGGGAGGATTATGTTTTTATTTTGCCACTAATCTATGTAAAGATGGACATGGGTCATGTTGTACTATTGACACACCAGCTGAGACAGAGACATGGAGGGGAGGGGGGGGTGACACATGCGTGCCAGTTTCACAAGCAATGTCCCGCAGTTTTTCTACGAAAAAAGCTCACAGGTGGATATTAATCCTTTCCCAGAGGTTCCAATGCCAAAAATAGAGCTTCCTTTGTCACTCTCTGTTCCCAGAGTTTGACTCATCCTATGACTGAAGTTTAATGGCTAGATCTGATTATTCCAGTTGTCTCTCTCACCTCCCTAGCGCTTGATAATAAAAATGTACAGCTGAAGGTGACATGATGGTCCTCTAGTTTATTTCCTTGTATTATAGCAAGGTTCCTTTCATCCAAATATAGCTTGCAGGTATATATAATGACATCAGATGAACTGAATAAGTACCCCTGGCAGGCACCCAATAAAATCCTCTGGAAGTAGTTGTAAATAGATTCCCTATACAGCAGGAGAACCTGTGACCACCCCAGGTGGATATTGCTAGACTACATCTCCCATCATCCTGGACTATTGAGCATGCTGACTGGGGCTGACTGGAATTTGAGTCCAACAGCCTCAGAAGGACCACAAATTCTCTATTCCTGTTTTGCACAGGAATGAGAAAGACAAGAGAATTTTTCCATGTTCTTGAGGCACCGAATCCTGACCGCTTCTCCTCTGCGCTGCTTTCTTTCTTAGAGCTAGGAAAGTTTTAGGAACGATGTTCATGCATGTTTCTTAAATTTCCCACCTCCTGTTCTGAAAACCAACTCACTTCTCTTCCCTGCCAACTCCTTGTGCTCAGAACCTCGCCTGCAAATTCACAATACACTCCTATGTGAAGATGACGACTAGATGACAACTACACAGTCCCAAGCCAAGTATTCAAGGTTATGCCTGAAGGTGCAATCTGAAAATAGACAAGGAGGCGGTATAACCTTGTCCAGTTTCTTGATAGCATTTCACTTGCTGTTGTCATCAGTGGCTCTTAGCACAGAAAATGTATGAAGATTAGTAACAGGACAATGGTGGAAAATTGGAGATAAATGTCATCAGGGAGTCTGCGTGGTTCTACTATGGGGAAGAAATGAAAGCAACAAACATCCTGTTTTTGCCTAATTGAAGCTTGCTTTCAAATTTTGTTCATTCTGCTGCATCAGTGAGAGAAGCAGAATCTGGGAATGGACGGGAGAGACAGGCTTATGACTTCAAAAGCATCCAAACTCATAGACAATATAAAATGTACAGGGGCTGTGATTCTATGCGAGTAATCTCCATTGAACACAATGGGATTGACCTCTGAGCAGACACGTATAGAATTGTGCTGAAAGCATATAATAGCATCAGACAATGTGAATCAAATTACCAATTGGTACAGGTAGTGGGAAATTGCTGCATCATTTCTTAAATGCAGTAGGACTACATACATTTTTTTTTTAAAGAGAGAGACAGAGAAAGCAGCCATGGGCCTATCATCTTCTGATTTTCCTAGGGCCAACATTTGAGCCATTAACCCACATTTCTTGAGAGTTTGGGGATGGAGCACAGTTATGATTTGCAGTCCTTCAGTTTTCACAATGTTTCCTTTGATTTCTCTCTGAGGCTGAAGCCTCTAGGGCTGGGATCACACTACTGTTAGAAAGAACTTATGCAAGGAGGAAGCATGGCAGGCGTCAGAAAGGAGCCAGTCCTCTGGAGAAAACCTGTCTGATTCATGTTTATGAACTGCAGTGTATCAAAGGGAGCCAGCCCTGTGAATAATAGCAAAGCATGCGCACGATGCTGAAATATGACTCAGACAGAGCCTCATCATTAAATCGTGCTGTCAGAAATATTGATTTACTGCTGGGTGCAATTGCTTAAAAACAATAAACAGGTCCTGGTGGGAAATTTCTCCAACTTGGTTATACAGTTTTAAAACCCTACTTTTAAAAACAAGTTAGCTGCATTTTAAATATGCTCCCCAATTTGCATTTATATGAGTATTTACTTTATAGCAGTCTATATATTTTGTAATGTTCCTGAGTCTGGATGCTTCTTAAGTCATAAGATTAAGCAAAGAGCTAAAGGACCCCTAGAGAGAGAGAGAGAGGAGTGATTAAACATTACTAATTAAGTAGTTGCACATTCCATAGCCGTGTGTTGCAAATGAGGTCTATAAGATTAGCAATTTGCCCTGTATTTGATTCCCCTAGAACCCTTCACTCCAGCATTGTGCCTCCCATCCCATAAATTAAGGGTGGGCAGAAGGTAGATAAGGATCTATGTAGATCTCTGGACCATAGGAAGCTGCCTTATACCAGGTCAGACATTTACTGCATCTAGTTCAATATTGTCTATGCACAGCAGCACAGGTCCTCCAGTAGTTCAGAAAGGGGTCTCTTCTAGTCTTAGCTCAGAATGTGTGTTTCATCTCTGGAAATGGATTTTGCCATTAGAAGCAGTTGAACCAAGGCTTTTTTTCTCTTTCTGCCCGAGCAGTTCCTTTCTCTCTATACTATATTTGTACTAGTCTGTCGTCAGGCTGATGATGGTCTGTGCATGCCAGTGGCGTAGCGTGGGTTGTCAGCACCCGGGGCAAGGCAAGTAATTTGCGCCCCCTAACCCGTGGATTTGCGCCCCCTAACCCTAACCCCCAGATGTTGCGCCCGGTGCGGCTGGCCCCCCCTGCACCCCCCACGCTACGCCACTGGTGCATGCTCCAGGGTGAGGGGGGCATCTGAGACAGTCAAGTGACAGGGCGATGGGCGAGCAAGCGGGTCTTGCAGCAGGGGGCTGAAGTGAGTGAGTGGGGTGCATGAGTGAGCTGGACTTGCAGTGGCTGGGCGGTCTCAGCAAGGTGGCACAGTGGAGTGACTGAGCTGCAGAGGGGAGGGGCCTAGGAAAGTGATTGCTTGGAGAAAGAATAAGGGGGGCGGGGCCTGCGGCAAGCAGTAACGGGTAAGGAGAATGTGAGGGAGCTTCAGAGGAGAGGGACTTTGGTGGCAAGCAAAGTGAGCAGGGATGTCATCCCCTATTCCTTTTATTGCTTCCTACCAAACTGCAGGTTCCTCATAGAGCCCAGAGGCCAATTCTCATATAGATTTTGTATTCAGCTGTGCATGTAGCCCCCTAGCAAAATGTAAGTCTACCACATTGTGTGAGACGTGTATGTATTTGGGGTGCTTGTTCCTTTTGGAATACTAATGATGTGCGGACAGAGGGTCTGCCCAGTCCTTTTGCCAATCTGGCCACAGCATTCTGGATTATTAAACTGAAGTTTTCCTGACACTTTTAAAAAGCATATAGGCAGGAACATATTACAGTGGGTGATTCCAGATTCCTCATGCAAACAAAGTGTTCTGTCCACATGATCTCAGCATCAAAGTGCCAGACCATACCCCTCCCCCATTTAACTCAGATTTACTCTTTCTGGGCGAAATCCAAGTCGTTTACAGAATTAAGCCCCATCTGGAAGCACCCACTGACATTTCCTTTCCCTCAAAAGTTTTAACAAGTGTGTGTGTGTGTGTGTGTAGCAGGAGGGAGAGCATTAGTCAGTAAACATGAGCTGGAAACTATAGAGTACCAAATAAATGAGTTTTCAAAGCTATACTCCCATTTTAGTAGAAATGGTCATAAAACACAATGTTAAGCATTGATTCAGACTTCTTTTTTTGTTGCTCTTATGATAAACTTCCAAATCCGTTGTCAAATACTGTGTCATATTTGAGGCAATTTCATTGCCAATGTTACCCCATTGTCTCCCCTCCTTGTGATACAGCAGTGAATCAGAGTCACTTCACACATTGCACGTCAGAGGCGGTATGAGAGGGTGTTTGTTTTCATGCTCTGCTTCAGGCATTTCCAAAGGCATCTGGCAGGAGTCTGGACACTGGATAAAAGCAGAAGGCTGAACCGGGTGGGCCTTTGGTGTGATCCTGCAGAGTAGGTTTACACCTAAAAATGCAAAGTGTGACTGCAACAAACACAACCTTTCAAACACAGCCGGGGCCATGTTGAACATAAGCTTAGTTGCAAACTCAAGCCTGCCTCTGTGTGAGAAAGCATCCCATCAGCGGATCATTCGGCTTTGTGAGATTGTGAGCACAGCTGGAAAGTCAGTATAACATTGAAGTGGGATTGAAGTAGCTCGAATGTGATCTGAGAATAGACTATGGGTCCCTGCAGACTGGTGTTTTATCTGCAGGAACATATTCTGTGAGATGTTCCTGACACAATAGTAGTGAATAAGTGGTGGAGTTTCTCTGCTTTACTTTGCTCTGTGATGCTTCTCCCACGTTGCCACACTCTTGCTGTCTGGAGGGGCTATAGCGCAACAAAAACAGGGGGGAAACTAAACCGAAACATTTATCAGATTTCAGCAGGAAGTGACACTGCTTGGAAATTAAGCAGGTGCAAGCGGTATGCAAAGTGGGATCGAGTGCGACTGTCCCGAAACCGCCAAGAGCAAAACCAACCATGAATGCCCCATAAAAAGGAATCTGTAGGGGCCCTATGTTCTTTGGGGCTCCCTCCTCTGTGTTCACAAAATCACATGATTGTTATAGGCCAGAGGTGGGGAACCTTTTTAACCCTAAGGTGAAGCTGGGAAGCCACATTCCAGCAGTGGATGGTGTCACACCATCAAATCACACACCCAAAACATAATACCACGCACTCCTTAACACAAAACACCATCACACACAAATTTAACACACAGAGAGAGTTTAGGCCAAGGGTTTGTTCCATTATTCGTTATCTGCTACTACAGCTACCTGCTACCTCAGGTTAAGTACTTAATTCGTTCCGGAGGTCCGTTCTTAACCTGAAACTGTTCTTAGCCTCCTGCTGCTGCCGCGTTGCCAGAGCCCGATTTCTGTTCTTATCCTGAAGCAAAGTTCTTAACCTGAAGCACTATTTCTGGGTTAGCGGAGTGTACGTAACCCGAGGTACCACTGTAAAGATCAGGCTTATTAGCTGCTTTGCTTCTCAATATTCTCTGATTGGCCTCTGTTATTTTCTGCTACTGATAGGGAACCCACTTAAGAACTCTATACGGCTCTTGGATACCCCATAAGGGAAAAGGAGCAGTTTTTTCTTATAACAGCCCCAAGAGTTATTGCGAAAGATTACCTCACACCCGGCCCATCAGATGACTTCTGGGGCTTATCCAGAGAGTTTAATTCATACCAGGGCTCACTAGGAGTCACTAGCAACAAATGTCCTTTCCAGGGCTCAGTCCTGCAAAATGTGAAATATTAGCAAAGGCTTCCTCTGGATAAGGCACAGATTGATTTTCTCTCACTGCTGAGAGCCAAACTAGACTTTCGCTTAATATGCAGCAGGCAGCTCCGTAATGGAGAAGGCTCCCCCATGCAGCCAGGAGGCTTTGTGGGGAAAATCCCCATCAATGCCAATTGACTTTTCCTTAAAATCTCCATTCCAATCCCAGCAGGGGAAGGAAGAGATTAGCCTCTCTGCTCTGCATACTGCCTTCCTTGTAAAAGGACCCTGTAAAGAACTGGTTAAGCAAGAATCCCCCATGCCTCCAATTATTTTAGGAAAAACAAGGTATGTAGCTGCCTGCAACATGTTAAATAAACATTTAATTGGGCTGCATCTAGTTAGCAGAAAGGGGCATAGATCAAAAAGAGATTTCAAAAGGAGGCTGCTATTGACTGGGTCTGGCCAACGGTCTGTCTAGATCTGTATTGTCTAGGATAAGGAACATTTTTCAACCCATGGACTGAATATTAGTTGTGGATGGGGCCAAAGATGTTGACCCCTCTCACTCTCCAAGCTTCAGCGAAAGCCTATATTCACCCCATAGGACGCACACAGATTTCCCCTTCATTTTTGGAGGGAAAAAGTGCGTCCTATAGGGCGAAAAATGCAGTAGCAAGGAAATGTGGGCGTCAGGAACGAGCCAGCAGTAAATCACACTGTGCAAGTTGGAATTAACTCTTTATTAGCAAGAACGCAATCTGCACAGGACTGGCAGGCCTAATGAGCACAGCAACTCATCTCCAGGAAGTCTTGCCCCCATGAAGCAGTTGGTGAGATGGATGGTTCCCACCTCCCCACAGCTGCCTAAGTCCCCCCTGCCTAAGTCCCCCCCTCTCCATGGGTTTCCCCCAAGCAATCGGAGACTGTGTCTGCGTGTTACCAATCTCTCCTCTGTCCTTTTCATGCCGGTTCTGGTTCTTGGAGATGTGGGGGAGGAGAACTTGTTGCAGCAGGAGGGGGTGGACACCCGCGACTCTTTCACCAGCTTGACTCTACCTCTTGATCTCCATCTTCTCTGACCTCCTCCAAGCTCCTCTTCTGTCTCTGGTTCTGGACTGCTCTCTGCCACTGACTCTCCCAGCTCACGAAGCCCTGTTAGCTCTTCAGCTTCTGACACCTCCTCCCCCCCCCCAGTCTTCTCCCTCTGACCACTCATCATTGTCCCACCACCACTTCCTGAGCACTTGGTGGTTTCCCAGCTGGTTCCTCTGCATCCAAGCAGTCCATGACACCAGGCTGCTGTGAAACACTGTATGAGGGGTCCAAAAATCTGGATTAGTTCAAAATACTGCTGTAAGATTGCTTGTGCTTTACAGTGTGCCTGCAGCCTGGCACTGAGAAACATGAGCATATTTATGCAGGTGCAGGCTGCCAACTTTATTGCAGATTAAATAAACACAACATACAGCAAGGAGAGAGGGGAGCCTTAAAGTAACATATTGCAGAACAAGGTAGCGTTCCTTAGTATGAGTGTTGCAAGATTGCCCCTGCCAGGCTCAGATCCTGGATTCTTGGCCTAAACCAAGATTAAACCACAGTTTCCCATATGTAACCCAGAAACTGTAGCTTTAAGAAACAAGAAACTGAAACCAGACACATTAGTGGAGAAGAGGGAGCACACGGCTGGTGCTCAGGCCAATAAACCATGATTTAATCACCCTGACATTGTTTTGTCTGTACAGGGCAGGCACAGGCACAGGAAAACTCGGCTCTCCAGGTGTTTTTGGCCTGCAACTCGCATGATCCCTAGCTAACAGGACCAGTGGTCAGGGGTGATGGGAATTGTAGTCCCAAAACATCTGGAGGGCCGAGTTTGCCTATGCCCGGTACAGGGCCTTTGAGAGATAAAATATTTGAGGTGAAGCTTGTCAAAAATACTGTATGCTGAGCTGGTGCAAGGGGTTAGGGCTCCTGTACATTTACCAGTTGTGGAGGGGGAAATGGAAGATTTTTCAGCTCTCCTTTACAAGCCACACCTGCCAAAATTCCTTCATCTGCACCATTTTTTAAAAAAATGCACTGCACTTTTCATTTAAGAAGCCAAGAAAATTAAACTGCTTTAAAGCCAGTTTGGCTGTGGGGAGCTGTGCTTTTGGATGCTGACATATTTGTTATTTAGCATTTATATTACTGCGGAATCGGGTCTTTCAGCAGCTGAAGTCATAAGACTTCAAAAGTATTTTACTGCACATCAGAGTTCTAATTTCTGCTTACTATATTCTGCCAATATATTATGTTTTCTGCACTGCAAAATATTTTTTTTAAAAAAATTACATCTCCCTCTACCATAATGTATTACTGCCTAGTATTGTTATTTGCTGAAATTTTGGTGTGTGTGTGTGTGTTTTGTTTTGTTTTGTTTTACTTTCTTAGCTGCAAAAAGATTCCAGCTGTCACAGTCAGCAGTGGCTACACTTCCTCCACACATTTCATAATAAATGAAATTACAGTACATTGTACCCCAAAATGGAACGGACTTGCTTCACTGCATTGGTCCTTTATTCTTGGTGCCTCAAAATTATAGGCATATATTTTATTTATTTAACCAGACGGCAGATCATCAACCTCAGAAGGGGATTAGGAGACGCCTTTGTTTTAAGTTGCTGTTCATAGAGAATTAAGGTGTTCTAGCTATTGAGTACTCTCCCTAGATTTGACATACTTTATCGCCCCAGTCAGGCATTGAGCCAGACCATCCCCTCTACTCCCAGCCTTCAGGGGTGCACGTTGGTCTTTGAAACATAAACAACTCCCTGTCTGAGCCCAAAATTCGGTGCCTGTTGCCTCTCCTCTTCTGTTCTGCTCAATTCACTACATCATAGCCCTGCAGCGCCCCCTAGGCTCAGCGCTCAGTGCAGCGGAGCCAGCTGCATTGCCCTAAGTCTGCTTCTGCCAGCCTTTGCAAAGGTTTCTAACTGCAGAGACGCTTCCCTTCAGATTCTCCTTCAGACCTTCATGTTAAATGCATCATCTCTAGTGGGGACATCATTGCTGGCTGTGGGCTTGCATGGATAACACCCCCCCCCCCCGCTGCACTGCCCTATTCACATACGTTCAAACTAAGTGTCCTTTTAATATGGAATCTCTACCATTCAGATATATTTGCAGGTCTAACTGCAGCAGGTCTACTGCAATGAATGAAATATTTAAAATGATAACTAGAAGCCGAAACGTCAACTGTGACGTATAAAAAGTTTTTTTGTGATTTTCCATTCCGTTCTGATGGATTTATTATAACTGTATGGCAGAATGTTAGTAACAATAAGGAGCCTCAACCATCCCAGAAATAAACTGTCCACTTCATCTCATCAGATGGTTGGACAGACTTGAGCTGCTAAACACCAACGAACCCTCTTGCTTAATAGACTTCTTAGGAGATGCCCTGCTCTGGGTGTTAGCCTCCCACCACCAACCAACCATCCACCACCTTCAAACAAACACCAGACCTTCTGAGGCGAGAAAAGAGGTAGAAGTAGCACTTGGGGAAACACAGGAGGATTACAAATGGACAGCACAAAATAGGTGCCCTGTAAAATGTGAGCAAAGGAGGAACAGCCATCCCACCTTAAACGTCTTGTGTGGAAGTTTCTCTGAGCCACATCTTCCGTTCTACAACTTAGCCATTGCTCCATTAATCTTACTTGGCTACGAGTGATCACCAAAGAAGAAGAAGAGAAGACGATGACAGTGGAATACGTTTGCAGCCTGTTGTAGCAAAATGGAGAATGTTTAATGTGCAGCATGACTCAAGACCAGGTATGGTGGATCTGTAGCCTTCCAGATACTGCTTGGTAAGTCATGGAGGCTGAAGCTGATGAGAGTTGGAGTCCATGCCTAGAGGGACACACTTTCCCCATCCCTGTCCAAGGTACACCAAGTTCACCTCTTGGCCATCCTCAATTTGAAAAGCACAGTGAGTATTTTTGACCACAGATTCTATCTTTTAGGGGAAGACAACCTTGGATTTGCTTATGGTTAAGAAGTCAACAGATGCACACTAGGTACTCAAATCACTTTAATCGTTCACATAAAATCCTCGCGAATATACAAACACCACAAATGAAGTTTTAACATGTAATAGGAAACAACAAGCACTTCTTTGGTGAGGAATGCAGCTCCTCCTTCCCTACAAGCGTGCAGATTCAAAGACCTACGGTAAATGATCAAAAGTCATCATTTACCGCAATCAGCATTTGATTTTACCCTAGTGATGCATCCATCTGAAGAGGTCCCTTTGAAGTATATACAAAACATCAGACACAGTACTATTTTTGTTTGTTTCTGGCTTACTGACCAGAGCCCTAGTGAGAATTGCTTGGTTCCTTGAGCGTTTGCATAAGGGCAGGAGGGGAGGGGCTATGATAACTTGGAGATGGTGTCAGAAGCAGTGGCAAAATGCAGGACAAGAGTACCCTCTGTTGCTTTTCCTCAACGCACGTGACCCTAGCGGCTTGTCCTGTGACATAAATGGCTAATACTGGTTGCTGCAGGGACAGGAGGGCATGGAGAGCGACGGTGGCTGTTTTGGAAAAGCCTGCTAGTGCAGAACAAACATGCAAACCCCAACTTCCATCAAGGGAATATTCAAATAGCCTAAACGAAATTTAGACTATAAAGCAAAAACATCCTGGGTTAGCTCCTCGGGAAATCGCTACTCCAGGCACACCCCAGGACAGGCGAGACAGTTTTCAATGCAAGAAGAAGTCCTGTTTCAACCGCAAAGGCGGCGCAGAACCCAGGCATCTCACATGACTGAGCACTTGCCTTTCAGTTTATCCTTCTTGCGCTGCTGTTTGGATTTCTTACCGTCCACCTGGAGGCTGACGCTTCTCCTCTTCTCCAAATTCAAGAGCTCCTGGAAAAGCTCCTGCACGTTGTAGTTCATTTTGGCCGACGTCTCCATGAAGGAGCACTTCCACTTGGTGGCCAGGACCTCCCCTTCGCTGGCCTGCACTTCCCTCTGCGAGTCGTCGCTCTTGTTCCCCACCAACATGATCGGGACCTTCTGGATGTCTCCTTTGATCTGGCAGATCTGCTCGTAGATGGGCTGAAGCTCTTCAATGGACTGGCGGCTGGTCACGGAGTAGACCAACATGAAGGCATGGCCTTTGGAGATGGAGAGTCTCTGCATGGCAGGGAACTGGTGGCTCCCAGTGGTATCTGTGATCTGAAGGGTGCAGATGCTCTTGTCGCAGCTGATCACCTGGCGGTAGGTGTCCTCGACGGTGGGAATGTACGTCTCCCGGAAGGTTCCCCTCACAAAGCGGAGAACCAGAGAACTCTTGCCAACTCCTGCAGCTCCAAACACGACCACTCGGTAATCATTACTTTGTTCTGGCATATTGCTCGCTCGGCTGGAAACCAAGGAGGAGTTCTGTCTGTTTACATAGCCCCTTGGGGAGCAGGTCTGGAGAGAGAGAGAAGAGGGAAGGCAGAAACTTAGGCACAACAAGAGGTTCCACAACGTTGCTGAATTCAACAACGCCCCCTCCCAAACCCTCCACATTTCAAGGAAGCAGCAGAGCCAAGTCAACCTCACTTTCCACAGGCAGCCCTCCTATTAGCTGTGAAATATCTGATCCGCCTGCAGCTGTAAGGCGAAATAAGGTTATAATTGCCTATGCGAGTGGAGATCAATCGGCCCTCCTCATTAATGCTCTTCAGTCCCCAAGCAACAGAATGCCCTGCAGCTGGCGCAAAACCTTCAGGATCGCCCTTCCCCATTAAGCTAGCCTCAGCACACAGCTATTTTCATTTTCTGCTGTGATGGGGGATGTTGTTGGCTGCGAATCCCAGGGGTTTGTCGCTTCCATTTCTCCTGTTTTCTGCACACGCCCACACTGGCTCTCAAGAAGCAACAGGCTCAACAATCCAGCTGCATTACTCAGAAGGACCAATGCAAATGAATACAGACAAGCCCAGCATGTTGCCTCCTGGCATAATCACAGCTGCCAACAGGCAGGCAGGACAGCCCCCTTTTTGGTTTGACCCACCAACCCTGTCAAAGAAAGGCAACACCAGCACAAGCCTGCTGTACCGCAGAGTTACGACCTGAATGGCCAGACAGGAAGACCGTGGAATTGTAACTATTATTTCACCTTCCCTCTGCAGTACATCCGTGCATGCATACCAAGGATCACAAATTTCCTGTGCTGTAAGTACTTAAGTTGGGAATATGCCCCTGGATTCTCAGCAGCATGGGATGTAAAATCACTAAAAAATTACTAATAATGAATTGCAAGCAGTCGCAACTCATCTTGTTGACATTCATTTTAACTAATTACAAGGAATTCTGGGACTACTGGAATAACCAATCCTAACCATGTCCATTCAGAAGTAAGTCCTGTTGAATTCAGCGAGGTTGCTCCCAGACAAGCAGGGTTAGGATTGCAGACTAATCCATTATCACAGGGGTCAGGGAACTGGGTCTCTCCAGATGATGCTGGACTACAACTCCCATCATCCCTGACCATTGGCCACACTGGCCAGAGCTGATGGGAGTTGGAGTCTAAAGTATTTGAAGGGCTACAGGTTCCCCACACCTGGGCTATCAGTTTCCTCAAGGTCTAGACGAGACGTTCATGGAAACATTCCATTCAGCCCAGCCAATATTCTCAGCATCCTGCAGACCTGCCATAAGCCATGGTGTTAAGCATTTGTGGGTAAACACTGCAGAATTCAGTGGGGGATTCCTTTCGAATAAGTACACACAGGATTGGGTTGTCTCAAGAGTATCAGAACCAGGTATTTTTATGACAGTTCTCACTAGTATAGAGGAGCAGCACCTCTCTCTCTCTCTCTCTCCCCATGACAGCCATTTTGTGCTGTGCTGGCACCCACAGCACTTTTATCAATATGTGAATAACACCAACACCTCATTTTTAAAACAACAACAACAGCAAAAATAGACTGATCAAAATACTTTTTGCACAGGAGATATTGGCTACGCTGTTTGCCAAGATGACAGAATCAAACTGTTGCTCGGGTTGGGGAAAATATTTCTACTTCAGGAAGTTTAGGCATCTGGGGTTTTCCCTTCAGTCCTGATTTTACCAGCCAAAAATCCAAGCAAAAAAGTCACAGATTTTCAAGCCTTCAGGGTGAATCATCTTTTGGTGCCTTTCCAGTGAGAAAATTCTGAAGGTAAAGTTATCAGAATGTTTTTCCATTAATTCATTTATTACTTGTGCCATTGTTTTAGCGGCAGAATTAACATCTCTAAAAAAACATTGTACCATAGCATGTATTATTGGTGTACTGTGATCTTCAAATGAAGGGTACTATATAAATCTAATAAATAAAAGTAAAATAAAAATTTCACTATTAACAAGGCTAGGGATTACTGAATAACCAAACACCACATAGTTCAAGTTTAAATCTGCCAAAGCCTCTCACCAAGTTCATTTTCGTCTCCTCCTCCTCCTCTGTGTTGTTTCCTTAAACAGCACGGAGGACAGCCAAGGCTTTTTGAAAACACTAGCATTGAAAGAATCAGAAGCACTTTTGCCAGGTGATAAGAAGAAACAGGGTTTTAGAAAGCAAGAATGCTAAAATGGAACAGAACAGGGAGCAGGGTGCAGGTGCGCCAGCTGTTTCTGTGACAGGGCCCCTGTGCCTTTAACAGCCACAGGACAGAAGGAAATTCAGCAGGTGATGTTTGCCATCGCAACAAGCACATTCTGAAAGCATTTCTTCTGTTGACCACACAACCGTCAAAGGAGTCCAACCTACTCAAGTATCTCCTGGAGCTTGGAGTTAGTTTGGAACCCATGTGCTGATCATAAAAAGGTAATTCCCAGTGCTGCTCTGCCCCCGATATTTCCCCCCGGGCCAACTTCCTCCCCATGCTCTAGAAGCTGCCCATTGGGAAGATCCATGTCTGCCATTAAGCAAGCCCAACAGAGTCAGAAGATTTCGGACTTGGATCTGTAAGACCAGAACTCAAATCCTAGGGTGCAGTCAAGTTGCTGCTGTTTTGGTGTGCTTCTCACTTCCCCACCCTTCATCTGCTCACATCAGCAGGGCTTAAATTCATTTCTGTTTGTGTACACACCCAGGAAGTGTGGAAGTGGGTGTGGATGTCTTTCCCCCATGTAATGGTGTTCACACCTTGGCTAGAGAGAATAACGAACTGGTGGCTTAAGGAGTTTGAAGAACAACAAGCATCAAACAGTAGCATCTTGCAACAAAGTACAAGAGATATAGGCATTTTGGAGAACGTTGCCTGAAAACAGATTGAAAACTCAGCACTGCAAACACAGTGAGTGCACACCATAAACAAGAGTAGGAGCACAGCCCTAATTTAGTACAATAGCCAATAGCATGTTGGACAGCACTCTCTAGAAACCTAGGAAGTTGCCTAATACTAGCTTGTATATTTGTCCAGAACCTAAGGCAGAGGTCTTCTCCATCACTTGCTATCTGATCCTGATAACTTGAGACATCTAGGATTGAACGAGGGACATTGTGCATGCAATTCATGTACTCTAGTCCTGAGCTATGATCCCTCCCCGCAATCTCTCTCTCTCTCTCTCTCTGTTCCTCCAGCTGAAGGAAAAGGCGTAACAGCAACCTACCTCACTACGTTGTCCTGTTGCAAGCAGGTTCACAGCATCTGCAAGGAACGCCCCCACTCTTTAAACCTCTCAAGTTTCATTGGAATGGAGGCTTTTCTTCCAAGCAACTGTTGCGCAGGGCCGCTGCTCCGCCTAAGCACACACATATTCCCGCACACTTTATATCGCAGCGGTGAGAATCCCCCAAAGCGGGGACGTTGCCATGCGGCAGCCCGAGACCCTATCCCAAGGGGGGCGGAGGGGAGGGTGGATGATGACTCCACTACGCTGGCGAAGGCAAGTCTCGGCAGGATCAGCCAAGACTTTGGGGAAACCAAACAGGCGCGGATGCCTTCCAGAAAGCACTCCCTCTCCACCAGCCAGGAGGGAAGAATACCCCCCCCCCGAGGGCTCTCTTTCCCAGTCTCCAGGCAGCCAGCGAGCAGGCCTCCCGGCAGCTCAGTAGCCCACAGGGGCGAGGCAGCAGCCGAGCAGGAAGCCCAGCAACACGCAAACAAAAACACACAGAGGAGCAAAGCTCCCAGGACTGTCAAGAGACGCAGATTTTGTCATCCACCGATCACACACACACACACACACACACAAACCCCCCCGCAACCCTCTCGGCGCTCTCTTTACCTCGGTCTCTGGCTCTTCCAGAAGCCTGGGCGGCCCGTCTCTCTCGCTGCCTGCCGGGCGTCCCCAGGGGAGGCACTCCCGGGAAACGCGCTCCCCTGCGCCCCGGCGGGGTAGCCCAGGCAGGGCGGCGCCATCGCGCCCAGGGAACCAGGCGGCCTGCCTCTCCCCTCGTGCTGCTGCTGGCTGCCCTGGAGCTCCCCAGCTGAGTCCGCCCTCGATGGCGGCGGAGGCAGCAAAGCGTCGCCCCGGCGGCGCTTGCTCAGCCTAATAAGCCTTCTCCGGAAACAGCAGCCCGCTTCTTTCCCCGCCCGGCCATTCTCACGTTCCAGCTGCGCGGAGCATCCCCAGGCAAGCGTCACCGTGGAACGTGGAGGACAATGGCTGAAAGGCGCCCAGCGCGGGGGAGGAGGCGGCTTTCCCTTTCCATCCAAAGAGAAAGAGCGCGCCCCAGTTTGTTGGGCGGGTGGGGGCTTGTTTTTGTCTCTTTTTGGCCGAGGAGTTTTCGGGGGCTGGCTGTTTTTCAGGGAAATAAACAAGCACCACCAGCAGCACGCTCTTTGCAATGGAAAGGAATTGCTCTTAAGATCTCCAGGGCTGCTCCGAGTGAAAATCATTCATCTAGCACCTCCACACAGGTGACAGCCCCCCTCCCCCCCACCTCCGCTGTTTTTCCGTGCGGCATTTCTTGTGCTGCACCTGTTGAATTTCCGCTTTGTTGTTAAAGATATTTAGAGTCACGAAAAGGGGTGGGGGAGAGCAACCTCTTTGTTTCAGAGCTCTCCCACCACCTGCAACTTTTAGGTAAAGGCACACACATTTAAAAGCACTTCCATACGATACGTGCTACCCTGAGTCCTTGCAAGCGCAGCTGCACATTCGCCAATGGTGGACGGTGGGGGAAGAAACCTTCTTAGCATTAGCAAAGCTTTAAACACAAACGTGCCCACACGCGATAAATAACAACAGACTTCTGTGGTGGAGTCTTAGTGATGCGTGGAGAGTGTTTGTGTTTAAAATATTGATAAATCCCATTTGGGTAGCTGACTGCCATTCATTCATTCATTCATTTTATTTTGTCAATGACATGCCACTAGTGAGACAGCTGCATTTCCCTTGCCACATCTCCAACAATGATATACCACTAGTGGGAAATCCCAATCTCCCTTCTGTCCCACATTGACTATGAACTTGATTTCCCCTGCCTTCCTTCTCCTTTGAGTTATACAGCGCTGCACTCTCAGGGCACACTCTCCAGAATTTACAGAATTGCATGGGTTGAGGTTTGCAATACCTGCTTTTTGAATGATCCAGCAGAACCTCAAGATCCTTAGACAAAAGCTTGGAGCCAAAGACATGCACTTAGAATTAAAGAATGTTGAGGAATAGGAAAAGAATGTTGAGCCCAGGTTTGAGTACCAGAACTGAATGGAGTTCTTCTACACACACACACACACACACACACACACACCTGGATTTATTCCAAAGTTCTTCCTTTCAGCAGTGAAATTTAGGAGTCATTTTATTGTTGCTGTTGTCAAACTATTGGGAGTCAGAAATATCTGCCATATCTTCTGCAAATTGTCCACGTCTCTACCGTTAGGTACAGATCTACCTTCTTCCCACTCCTGCATAGATCATAGAACTGTAAAGTTGGGAGGGGCCATGAGGGTCCAACCCCCTGAAATGCAGGAATCTTTTGCCCAATGTGGGGCTTGAACCCACAACCCTGAGATGAAGTTGTGGGTTCAACTCTACCAGTGGAGCTATCCCAGCACTACTTATGGCAGAAAGTAAAGAGAGACAGAAAACAGGTGGGGTGGGAAGGGAGGCGAGAGGAGTGGGAAAATGTGTCTTTGAGTATGTACAGCTTGGGAACAGGTGGAAACGAGATTTTAGTGGAGAAGCCCAAGGCCAGACACAAAAAGGTTGCTGCCTGCAAAGTGCTGTGCATAGCATAGGGTTTTGGAGGGGCTGGTGATTGGTCCCAGCGGTGTCTTTACTCCCCCACCCCCGATATTATATCTGATGTCATCTGTAAGCTGTGGGCATGGCTTGGCCAAAATGGTCTTGTGGGCCACATGAGGAGACCTGGCAAAATTAATTAGGGGTGGAGATTCCCCTTTCCACTGATTTAGGAATTTGAATCCCACCATGCTGAAATGGAGGCTCCCCTCTTTCATTAGCAGCAATATGCCTCCTAATAAAAAGGCAAGGAAGGAGGCTTTTGATACTTTAGTATTCAGATTATCTATGCCTATAAAAGCTGCATGATGACCAACCCCCCCCCCCAAAAAAACCCCAGGGTGCAGCTTTTCCCAGTATGAGGACGCCTTGGTGAAGTGATCTGCCCCCTGGCATTTCTCCCTGCCACTCAGCTCTTACAGGCAACCCTAGATACTACCACAAATCAAAGCAAGATTTTTCTCCCCCGCCTGAGCTTGTGGGAGTCCAGTGCTGCTGTCAAGCAGTTTATTTCCCCTTGACTCATACTCATGGTTATTTATTTGCATCTAAAAAGCAGACCAATTAATTACAGTCTGTATCTTGGCTTTTTATGCTGTTTCCCAGCATTTATTCTTTAGGGCAGCTGCAGTTTTGAAGTTGTTGTTTCCCCCAGAGAGTGGAGATGCTGCAGACATAAACCTCTCCCCCGCCCCACAAAGATAGAAAGAGGAATTCTTTCTACTTCTACTTTCATATGAAGCTACTTGTGGAATGCTGAGATCTAGGCGCTGCTGCTGCATCACCACCACCACCATCATCATCATTATAACAAGACTTCTATAGCATTTCATTTATAAAACCTCTAAGTGGTATACATTAAATGGTACCAAAAATATCATTAAAAATAGCAATAAAAGCAGACTTTTAAACAGCAGGCGCAACAAAATGATGATAAAATCCATGTACATAATAAAATTGCATGTCTGGTTAGGCTTTAAAGAAGCGCAGCTGCCTTTGTGGTTGAAGTCCTTATTTTCAAACTTTGTACCATCCGACGTTGGGTGCTGCGATTGCTTCTTACCAGCCCTTCGCCTATGCCTTTAACCATGGGTAGGCAAACTAAGGCCCGGGGGCTGGATCCGGCCCAATCACCTTCTAAATCTGGCCTGCGGATGGTCCTGGAATCAGTGTGTTTTTACGTGAGTAGAATGTGTCCTTTTATTTAAAATGCATCTCTGGGTTATTTGTGGGGCCTGTCTGGTGTTTTTACATGAGTAGAATGTGTGCTTTTATTTAAAATGCATCTCTGGGTTATTTGTGGGGCATAGGAATTCGTTCATCCCCCCCCCAAATATAGTCCTGCCCCCACAAAGTCTGAGGGACAGTGGACCGGCCCCCTGCTGAAAAAGTTTGCTGACCCCTGCTTAACACTAGGTAAAGAACTACACACATGAAATGGATTACAGTGGTACCTCGGGTTACAGACGCTTCATGTTACAGATGCTTCAGGTTACAGACTCTGCTAACCCAGAAATAGTACCTCAGGTTAAGAACTTTGCTTCAGGATGAGAACAGAAATCGCACTGCACTGGCGTGGCGACAGCAGGAGGCCCCATTAGCTAAAGTGCTGCTTCAGGTTAAGAACAGTTTCAGGTTAAGAACGGACCTCCAGAACGAATTAAGTTCATAACGCGAGGTACCACTGTATATACATATAAGATGAAACCATGGTAGGTGTTTGTAAGGTGAAAAAGCAGACAGCTGGAAGAATGGCTTAATGGCAAGTGAAGGATGTCAACTGGAGACTAAATAAGAAAGGAAACAGCTATGGGGAACTATCTTGGACATATGATTGCAACGGGAGCAGGAAACCTGATTTTAAGAAATTGTATTAAATTAAAGTAATTTGGTTTGATTTGTAATAATTTTGAATCATCATCATCACCATCATCATCTTAGATACAGAGAAGAAGCAGGACCAGGTAAAACAAAACAAAACAAATGGTTTTCATTGGTTGCCAGTGTAATTGGGAAGAAACCTCTGACTTTTGCATGGCTCAAATATAACCTACTGTACAAAGGTAAGAACCACATCTGTGACTCTGTTTGCTTTTGCTTCTGGTCTCCCCCATCACTGGCATGTGGCCCTCAGAGTTTTACTCATTAGAGAATGCAGCCCTTGAGATAAAAAATGACCCCTCTCCCCTGGTTTCTTCCCATTCAGCTTGTGAGCACTGGGCTCTCGAACGTTGCTTTGTCTGTGATCCTTGTGGTATATTGCAGAGGTTTCAAGAACATAGACATTGCTGCATCTGAAACATTGTGGATTGACTCATACCTTTCAAGCATGTGCGACACTGCGGGTTTGAGTCTTTCTCCTGCCGCCCCTTATTGACACAGGAAGCTCTTTACCAGGTGTGTTCTTGGATCGGCCCACCTCTTCTTCTGAATTTCACCAGCTCTGTTGATGGTGATAGTCTCTAAGAGTTGTCTCTCGGGACAAAACTGAATTTCTATAGGGAAGAGCTTTCAGTGCAACTCTGGTTGGGTAGCAATCAGTTTTCTGCAGAGAGAGGGGAAAGTTCCTGGAAATAATATTGAAAAGACAACCCAAGTGATGGGTAGAAAATTGAAACTGGAAACTAGAGAAGAGTCCCCTTTCACAGCTGGGATACAAGAGAAATTATGTAACTGGAATTTCACCAGGATTTTATTTTGAAGTATGAGCCAGCCTGGCCCAGTTAAATTTCCACGACGTATAAAAGGAATAGACAACAACCACAGGAAAATAGCCCTAAGAGAGTTTTCATTTTTATAATGCAGTTTTGAAAGCATTCAAGAGCTGGCAGAGCTTCCTGAATATTGCCTTGTTCGCCATGCCTGCCCTCCTCTCCACTCACCCAAAGCCATCAAGCAGATTAAATTAAAGTCCAACTTCATCCAAAAATTAATCTTTTGAGAGAGATTTCTCAGCATGATTAATGGAAAAAACATGGGTTTAAGAATCCACTCTCTCCACATGATGAGCTAAAATTAAGGAGTCCAAGACCAGCTGCTGGACAGGTAGATGAGATGAAGAAAGTTGTAACTCCTTTTGCAAAAACAGAGAGTGACCAAAACTGAAGAATATTAGGGGGAAATCTTATAGAGCAATGGATATGTCCTCAGGGATGGAGGATAAATTTGGTTTTTGTTTGCCTTTTAAGGAGAAACTACTTAATTTGCACTTCTCAAACCAATCTGCAAACTGAAACACAATTATTCTTTGAAACTTACATTTCCTCAAATTTTGTGGTGCAGTTGTCCAACCAAACAATGTGCACAAAATTGCATATATATTAGGGGGAAAGTGTGCACAAAATACATGCCTCAGTGAAATTAGCATACAAAAAAATGCATTCAATTAAAGGAAATTGCTTCCAAAATGTGTAAATTAGTCAAAACTGCACCTAAAAATGCGTATATTAGGAAAAATCTGCAGTAAAATGTTGATGAAATTTAATGAGGGTTTTTTTTAATTTAAATTGCAAAAACATGTTATCCTTCTCTACAACAAAATGGAGTTTGTTATCAAGTAAATGTGTTTAACATCAGGTCAGCAGAAGCCAAGACTACTTTTTTCCCTGTAATAAAGATGGTGCAGCCATTTAAGTGAGTTTTTTAAAGGGGAAACTGCACATGCTAAGAGTATATCTTCCTTTAAAAAATATTAATAATCAGGGTTGGCCATTTGTTTGTGGGGAATATTTGCTCTAATGTATCAGAAACGTGGAGACAGTTTTCATTGTAAATAATGGAATGGGTGTGGTTGTAGGTGTGTGAGAAATAAAGAAATGTTACTTGTGTGCTTCACAACATGGCTGGCTAAGGCAGGTCCCCATATGTCTGTTTTAAGTCCAGGATCTAAAATATTTTTTTTTGAAAATAATATTTATTACTTTTCCAATAATTTAAACACTATAAAAAAGAAATACAATACAATACAATACAAAAACACTACATAACACTAACACATTAAACTAACAAAACAAAACAGAAACAGTTTAAAACACATCAAACAGTTTCAGTATCTTATCTTTCATTCACTTATTTCAGCGACTTCCTCACACCTCCCTTTTTGTATTCCACTTCTGTTAATTGTTTCAGGAATTCCTTTCCATCTTCTTCTGTTTTCTATCCTATAATTATCTTAACACATTCTAACCTTATTTTTTTCCTTTAACACTCTGTTAATCTATTTATACTTAATTCCTTATAACATTTCTACTAAAGCCATATAACTTCATTCCAACATTTTTCTAACATTCATTAATTTTACAGTATTTCTGTAAATAATCTTTAAACTTTTTCCAGTCTTCTTCCACCGACTCTTCTCCCTGGTCTCGGATTCTGCCAGTCATTTCCGCCAGTTCCATATAGTCCATCAACTTCATCTGCCATTCTTCCTGGGTGGGTAAATCTTGTGTCTTCCAATACTTCGCGATGAGTATTCTTGCTGCTGTTGTTGCATACATGAAAAAAGTTCTATCCTTCTTTGGCATCAATTAGCCGACCATGCCCAGGAGAAAGGCCTCTGGTTTCTTCAGGAAGGTATATTTAAATACCTTTTTCATTTCATTATAAATCATCTCCCAGAATGTCTTAATCCTTGGGCATGTCCACCAAAGGTGAAAGAATGTACCTTCAAACTCATTACATTTCCAACATTTATTGTCGGGCGAATGGTAAATTTTTGCAAGCTTGACTGGTGTCATGTACCACCTATAAATCATTTTCATTAAGTTTTCTCTTAGGGCATTACATGCCGTAAATTTCATACCTGTGGTCCATAACTGTTCCCAGTCAGCCATCATTATGTTATATCCAACATCTTGTGCCCATTTAATCATAGCTGATTTCACCATTTCATCCTGAGTGTTCCATTTCAACAGCAAGTTATACATTCTTGACAAATTCTTGATTTTTGGATCTAACAATTCTGTTTCCAATTTTGATTTTTCCACCTGGAAGCCAACTTTTTTGTCCAAATTGTATGCCTCCATTATTTGGTAATAATGGAGCCAATCTCACACTTTATTTTTCATTTTTCAAAGCTCTGCAATTTTATTCTGTCTCCATCTTGTTCCAAAATTTCCCAATATTTCGGCCATTTGACCTCCATATTGAGTTTTTTTCTGTGCCTTCGCTTCCATTGGTGACAACCATCTTGGGGTTTTCCTTTCTAGCAAATCCTTATATCTTATCCAAACATTAAACAATGCTTTTCTAACAATATGATTTTAAAAAGCTTTATGTGCTTTTACCTTATCGTACCACAAATATGCATGCCTGTTATCAAGAAGCAGCCATTCCCTCAGCCAGCAAAAAGCAGCTGATTCATAATAAAGTTTAAGGTCTGGCAGGGCAAATCCACCTCTTTCTTTGGCATCAGTTAATATCTTAAATTTTATTCGAGGCTTCTTGCCCTGCCAAACAAATCTGGAAATATCTTTCTGCCACTTCTTGAAACAATCCATCTTATCCAAAATTTGCAATGTTTGAAACAAAAACAACATCCTTGGCAACACATTCATTTTTATCACAGCAATTCGGCCTAACAATGATAACTTCAAATTTGTCCATATTTCTAAATCCTTTTTCACTTCAATCCAACATTTTTCATAATTATCCTTAAATAAATTCACATTTTTGGCAGTCATGTTAACCCCTAAATATTTCACTTTCTTAACCAATGTTAGTCCTGTCTCCTCCTGAAACTTCTCTCTCTCATTCACAGTTAAGTTTTTCTCTAGAACCTAAGTTTTCATCTTATTCAACTTAAAACCTGCTACCTGTCCGAATTCTTGAATCAGTTCCAATACCCTTTTAGTACTAGATTCTGGCTCCTGTAAAGTCAATACTAAGTCATCAACAAATGCTTTCAGTTTGTACTGTTTAACTCCCACTTGTATACCTTTAACCTCTTGGTCCTTTCTAATCATATTTAACAAAACCTCAAGAACCGATATAAAGAGCAATGGAGAAATTGGGCAACCTTGTCATGTCCCTTTCTCAATCTTAAACTCTTCTGTCATTACATTGTTCACAATTAATTTTGCCTTTTGTTCTGAATAAATTGCACCTATACCATTTTCAAAACCTTGACCTACCCCCATCCCATGTAGATTCTTCTTCATAAAACTCCAAGAAATGTTGTCAAAGGCTTTCTCTGCATCCACAAATATCAAAACTGCCTTGGTACTGATATTCACTTGTAATTTTTCTAGAATATTAATTATATTCCTCATGTTGTCAGACAAATGTCTGCCCAGGAGAAAGCCCGCTTGATCTTTATGAATTTCTTCTACTAGCACCTTTTTTGGAAGTGGAAGGAAAGAATATACAGAACCCAGTGGAGATCAGGAAGTGCTTTCAGAGGTATTTCAAACAACTTTATACACAGGAGAAGCCGAAAGAAATGGATATTGATCGATTTTTGAAAATAAATGGACTACACAAAATCTCTCAGGAAAAACAGTTAATGTTGAATTACAAAATAACGGATCAGGAAGTGGAAGGGGGCATCCAGAACATGCAATTAGGTAAATCTCCAGGACCAGATGGTCTGACTTCAAGATATTACAAATCTTTGAAAGAATGGTTAATACAACCATTGAAGGAAGTCTGCAATGAAATATTGGAAGGGAGAAAGGCACCAGAGTCGTGGAAGGAAGCTTACATTACACTCATACCAAAAACAGAGACTGAAAAGACACAGCTTAAGAACTACCACCCCATATCGCTGCTTAATGTGGATTACAAAATTTTTGCAGATATTTTGGCTAAAAGATTAAGTAAGTCCAGGATCTAAAATAATCCAGCTGCACCACTGGGAGATGCCAGCATGGATAACGTGCAGGTGTGGTGGATTTGTTGTCTAGCAACCTGAGTCTAGAGAGTCACAGATTCCTCATAAAGCAACATATCTGAAGCCCAAACACTTCCATGACAAAGGAGCCCGAAGTTTGCAATAATTTCAGAGAAGAAGCTACGACTCAATCTAGCAGTGGGGCAAAAGGAGAGAGGGAGGGATAGAAAGATGGGAGCCAAATCACCTCTCCGATTCTGAAAAGCCCATCGGAGCTGGGTTATGAATGGTGTCATGAAACCAAGCTAGACAGCTTCATCTCTGCCTGGTTTAACATTTAAAAAAGGAGGAGATAGGAGGACAGGCAAACAGCCAATATGAAACCCTTTCCTGGAAAGGCCTACTCAGGGGAAACTGTATGCTAGGCCTAGTCAGAACGCAGGGGAAAGACTGATTCTCAAGCATGCACCCCTTTGATATGCGAGCCATAAAGCCAGGCTGGCAAAATATGTCACTGCAGCAGCTAATATATGCTCAATAAGTACTCCCACAGCACAGGGTGAGTATGTGGGATTTCCTTAACTACAGAAGCAGTACTTTTTACTTTTTGTTATTTTTTGTGAGGGGGAACAGGAGAGTTGAGATGATCTTCTGAAAGGCTTTGGTTTAAATTGTTCAGTATCCATCCTCCGTTTCAAAAAATAAACTAAACAGGGAATGGGAATGTGGATGGGCCTCTCCATTTCAGCAGGGAGGGCCTTCCACAACACCGAGGCCTCCAGGGAAAAAGCTTGCCTTTGCATTACCACATCGTTCTTGAAGAGGTGCCATGAATTGCCAACCCTCTCCGGAACCTGTGACTGATTACCATGAGTTCCTTTCTCTCTCTCTCACCAGGGTCTGTGTGCTGCAGTCATAGGTAGGCAGGAGAGAAAATATCCTCATTAATTATCTCTTTTATATAACGTCCCGGAAGAACTGATTTGCATACGGGACCGAAGGCATAGGCACTGTTCCATATTTAATAGAACTTTAACTTTTAGGAAAAAGAAACGAAACCACGTCACAGCATGGGCAAAGAGGCTCCCACATGCTGCTTTGGAATATATTTCCTGGTTCCTCTCCAAATGTCGCAGAAGCCCAGCAGCAGAGAGCTAATTCATCAAAGGCAACATGATCGTCAGAGAGAGGCAATCCCCTACTAATGTTGGAGCAAGGAAAGGAAGCTGTCATCAGGGACTGATTTTAGTAGGCGGCTTGTGCCAGAGGTGTTACATTCCGAGCTATTAAAGCCAGTGGGATTTGCTGCCAACTCCAGTGGGCTGTAGAGTGAAGCTGGTTATCTTGCCAGCGACATCAGCCACAGACACCTCTGCCTAATGGTGTGAATTGCGGAGTTTACCTCCTTGTCTATGTCTGCACAGTAGCAGCTCAGCCTGTTCCTCTTTGCAACTTATCCCAACGCAGCACAAATCTCAAAGGAGGATTTTGCAGCGGGTATATAGCGGTCCGTGTCCTTATGCAGGGGGAAGAAATTTAGGGAGCCTGACCTGACCTTGTTTCGTGGCCTCCCTTCTTTTTAATTGAAGGGATATACGAAGAGGAAGGCTTGTCCTCGTCTGCGAGGTATAATTTAGTGAATGTAGATGTGGGAAGGGATCAGTCCCAGGTCATAATCTGTGGCAGGGTGTGGCTGAGCCTGAGCCACTTACATCCCCAGCAGGTCCAAGGAGGATCAGAGTCAGGAATTACCTGTGCAAAACAAAACAGTTTAGCATACTTATCTGGACAGAGTTCTGATAAGGCCTAACAAAAAATGTAATCTTTGAAAACACATCCTTCTAATGCCCCCCCCCCCGGTAGGATAAACACAGCTGTTACCAATCATTTATATCTAGCACATATTTTGACTGCAATCCTTACGAGATCTAAAACCCATTGAACTCAGTGGCACTTACTTCTGAGTAAAACAAAAAACATAGGCTCAGGTTGCAAGCATATCTTTACAGCTGGAGCCTATGCCTTTTTTGCTCAGAAGTAAGTGTGCATGAGACTGTAGGCTTAGATTTTCTTCTCAGGGTCAAAGTTAATTGTGGTAGATTGCATTATGTGTGCATGCATTTTCTTATCTATTTACCTTTCTTGTGTCATGGATCCCAAAGTGGCCCGCATGTGTTTCCCCAAGCCCTGACCATATGCAGACCAGATGAGCTTGAGCATGATGGTGGCTTGCTTTGCTTTACTTTACTTTAAAAATAATCATAGAATCATAAAATTGTAGAGCTGCAAAAGCACTCTGAGAGTCATCTAGTTCTTGCAGTTCAGGAATCTGAGATGCCCAGCATGTTTGCACTTCTGTCTCAGCTGGCTTGGTCGTTGTCCACAGAATGGAAGATGGTAGGATCCCCAAGGATGTGCTCTACAGGGAACAGACTTCAGGAACCAGACAAACTCTGCCACTCAAAGATGTCTGCAAATGTGACACGAAGCCTGGCAATTTTAAACTTGCCATGTGAGAATCCATGGAAGATGATCGCAGTGTTTGGAGACAGACAGTCATGTTGTGCATCTATAGCAGTGACCAGAGGAGGAATGACCACTGGGAGGAGCACGGTGAGAAGAATTTCCATGGTGCATCTGCAGCAGCACAACTCGACACCTTTCATCTGCCCCAGCTGCAACAAAACATATCTCTCCTATATCGGTCTCTAAAGCCACAGCAGGCGCAGTAACTCTCCGGCGTTTTGACTTCAACCCCAAAGGTGCACTAATCCATTGTCTCCCGAGACAGACGGATTCCAACAACAACTACTGGAATTAGAATCCATGCGCTATGAATATGTTAGGGCACAGCAATGGATAAGTTGCTGGACTCCTGGCTCCCATCAGCCCCAGCCAGCATGGCTAATAGGAATGGCAGAAGTTGTAGTCCCCAAACAACTGGACAGCCACAGGTTCCCCCGCTGCTCTGTTGGGGTTAGACAAATGCCAGTGCCTGCCTGTGGGTTGAAGGGGCCTGTATTCTCAGCTCCTTTCCTGCTCTTCTCTGGACCATGATCAAAAGCACCTGCGATCTGCCGGCTCAAGGAGCGTGTGGGCTCTGTGAGTCTGGTCACGATCAATGCTGATTAATGCACCCGCTGGCTTTCTCCCCAGAGAGCGGGAGTACATAACCATGGTGACTGAAAGCCTCTCTCGCCTGCCCTTTGAACAGAGATTGTTTCCACTTACTGGCAGAAGGCTGCTGCAGGCGAATTCTACCTGTTTTTGGTGAGCACACGTGTGCCTCAAACGCAGAGCCACTGGCTCGCTGTTTTGTCTCCCCACACAATTCTGCATCGCTGTATTTGTAATTAGAGGAAGATGACCATCGGCTTTCTCCCCTTTTCCCATCCAAAGCATATAAGCTCCAGTGACATCACCGATTCACTGTGACCATTTTGTAAGTGAAGGCTGGGTAAGCCACAACTTGCCTCCCTCTGAGAGAACTAATCCACTTCAATTTTGCAGCACAATGGGCCCGTGTGTCTGGCTGTTAACTGTAAGACTGGTGGTTCAAGCCCATCCAGTGACTTCTGTGGGTTGGACTAGATGACTCTCGGGTTCCCTTCCAACTCTGGTTCTTAGTCAAGTTGCAGTGTCATCCTTCATAGGATACCCTTGTATTTATTTTATTAAACCCTTAGCAACGCAGAGCATCTAGAACCACAGAATCAAGATTAATTCAAAATTCATTGCAGGGGTTCTGCAGCCACATTTTCTGATGGAAGCTTTCTGTGAATGAAATTTTCTCTGCTGGAGAGTGTATTTTTAACTCCAAGTGCGTTGGGTTTCACAATATACTTTGCGCACCTATTGCTTCCTTCCTTTTTAGCTCAGGTTGCTAGGTTGCATCCTGGAGACTGACACTGCGTATCTTCATCTCCCAGAGAAGCTGGACCTGCAGCAGCTGCAAGTTCACCAACTTCCTTCATCCGTTCCCTGCCCTTCTCCGATTGATGCAAACAATACAACTCCTTGGAGAAAGCAGTTTTTTTGTTTTTCTAAAGGACAGGCCATTTTATGGCTACTGAGGCTGCAATCTTCTGCCCACTTCCCAGGAGTCAGTTCCACTGAATACCTCTGACTAGGCATGCAGAGACTTAACTAAGGGATTCAAACTTGTGGACTCAGTATGTAACCTGGCAACTCCGCCATAAGATGCTGAGAAGAAAACAAGCACACATCAGGCAGCTGTACCCATCATTCTCCCATCTCGCCACTAGATGGTCTACTCTGTTAAAATATTTCTGATTCCAACAAAGGTTTCTGAATCAGGGCATCAAATAATTACTCAGAAGGCTGGCTTCTATGCCCAAAAGCCTTGCAGGGGCTGATGGTGCTTAGCTAGAGGTGGCCTCTTTTATAATTGTGTGTGGGGGGGTTGTGTAAAATGGTTTTAAAATATTCATTTGGCTTCATAACACTTCCTATCCCTTGGGCTCAGTAGCAATAATACCGCCCCTTGACACTAATGTGGGCACATTAAGTCCCATCGATGGAAAATGTGGAGAGCACTCAGAGGTTTTGCAGCTGCAACAACAAAAAAAGCCCAAAGCACTTCTGCCAGGCAAGAGGCCTTTCTAATGAACGAACAGTTTTAAAAAGAATGATTTCTGGAAAGGAAATGACATGCAGCATAGCTGGGAATCCAAGGTGATGCAGTGGATAGTGGTGGTTTTTGAGCAGGGGACGCCAACTAGTTTGAATCTCTGCTCCGTGTTGTGGGAACTCAGTAACCTTTAGCTCAAGCTACTTTAGAGCTGTTGCGCTGATACACATAATGCAATATGCAGCTCAGGATCGCGATACCTCAAGGACCGCCTCTTTCCATATGAACTTACCCAGACCCTGAGATCATCTTCTGGGGCCCTCCTTCGTGTGCCTCCTCCTCGAGAGGTCTGGAAGGTGGTAACATGAGAACGGGCCTTCTCTGCAGTGGCTCCCCATCTGTGGAATGCTCTCCTCAGGGAAGTTCACCTAGCACCTTCATTATACACCTTTAGGCACCAGGCAAAAACGTTCCTTTTTAACCAGGCCTTTGGTTGATCTTATTGACATCCAACACCCTTTTAAAATGTGGGGTTTTTTGGGTTTTTTTATTGGGTTGTTGTTTTTATTTTATATATTTTGTGATTTTATATCTTGATTTTATTCTGTGAACCACCCTGAGATCCCCAGGTATAGGGCGGTATATAAATTCTATTAATAATAATAATAATAATAATAATATTGTGACCACTCATAAAACCATGGAGTTGGGACGGACCCTCAAGGGTCATGTAGCCTAACCCCCAATGAACTGGTGGAACTCACTGCCATAAGAGAAGTGACGATAGGTTCTCAAGCTGGATAACAAATTGATCCACAGACGGCTACTAGTACATTATGGCTGCATGGGAGCTCCAGGTTCTGTTTGTTTTCTTCCTGTAGCTCTTCTAAAATTGAGTTCACGCATGGGATACAAATGCAAATCAATACAAAAAGAAATAAATGAATTGGCTTAAACTAGTAACAGGCTCACATTTTGAGGCCAAAAGAGGAGGAACAGTGGAAGGCAGCTATTGCTTCCAAGCCCTGCTTGTGGACTCCTTGAAGGCCACTGGTTGGGCAAGAGTGGGCAGCAAGATGCTGGACCTTTCGTCTGATCCAGCAGGACTCTTACGTTCACAAAAACAACCGGAAACCGAAACAGGCTATGTCCTTCCCTCTTCCATTTCCCCAGCTCAACAGTTGTATGCAGGGACTACCCAAGGATCCACATTTGGAGGGAGTTCCACATTTACACTCCAAATTAAACCACATGTTCTTCCTGCACTATAGAAGTGGCCCTTAAACTTTCTAAACCCAACCATCACAATAACAGACCCTTCCAAGTGTCTCTATTTTCCAGGGAGGTCCCTGGTTTAGGGACGCCATCCCGATTTCTGATTTGATCCCAGAATGTCCTACTTTTCCTTAGGATGCCCCTATTTTCATTGCAGAAATGTTGGAGGGTATGGAGTTATCCAACCCCCCGAGCCGTCTGAATGCAATCCTGTATAGGGAAGGTTTTTGGGTTTTTTAACGTCTTAACGCTTTATTTTGCTTTTATATATGCTGGAAGCTGCCCAGGGTGGCTGGGATAACCCAGCAAGATGTGTGGGGTATAAATAGTAAAGTTATCATTATGGAATGGGGCGTCCCTATTATCATCAGAGAAATGTTTGACGGTATGCAATAAGGTATTTTTACCTGACAATATAAAACTCCCTTTTGTGTTGGTTTCATTTTAAATCCCAGGTTACATTACCCTGCTGCCAGCAGATGGCAGCAAACAGCTTCGACATGCAGGATGAGTCACTAATTTTTTAATCAGATTTCCCAAATCAAGATAGGCAGCTAGAAGACATAAAGTTCTTTGGAACAGAGACGCATCTATTTGGTTTGATTTCCAGGAGTCTTTTTTCCTGGGGGGGGGGGGAACAAACTCATTTAGACATAGGGATTTAGCTGGAGGATGGGTTGGAAACTGGGTAAAGTAGGCAGGTGCTTCAGAATACCCCAAACATAACTGCGTATTTTGCACTCTGCAAATCTGGGGGGAGATGATGCCTCTTGGAAATATATGCCGTTACTGCAGAATAGTGAAAAGGAGCAGCAGTCCTCAAACTCTTGCTTCATTGCCTCCACACATTTCCAGTGACTATTGAAGAAGGAAGATGTAGAGCTTCCCTCTCATAAAGGGAAATGTTGGAGATAAATGCTGCTGTGCTGTGCTCAGAGAATGGCACTCTGCAAATGCTTGAAAATGCTCTTATGTTCTGTACATGTGCCAGGGCTGGGCTCTGGCACTAAAACCTAGTGTTTCTTGGGAAGAGGGAATGGTGATTATACCAGTCTGGGAATTGTTGTTTGGGGGTAGGAATAGCAACACTCAGAACTATACTTCCCAGGATTTATTTGGGGGGTGGGGTCGTGGCTGTTTAGAGGCAATGATACTGCTTCGAAGCAGCATGGTCCAGCTTTAAATGCACAAGGATACGGTGCAAGAACGATAATCAGCCTACAATTCAAAATTTGGATATGTTCAGGTTTTCAGAAAGACTGCTAGCAAACCCTGGACGTTTACGTGCTCAGGATAGGGCCCCCTGCTAGGCTCTGGTGCAGCAAAATCTAAGCCATCAGACCTCTGCTGTGTGAGCCTTCTTGTTCCTTGCCACTTTCCCCCATCTTGCTTCTTATCCTTACCCATACCTTTTGGTTATTGCCTAGCAACCACAAAATGCAGTTATGTTTCTCCATGGATATAGCAGAACAGCCTTCCTGATGAGGTGTGATCTTGGCACAAAGTAGCCGACTTCTGATTCCATGTGACAGGGCAGCCCCTGAACCTTGGAGAGCTGTGCAGAAGCGATTTCAGCAGGCATTGCTTGCCAGAATTCAGACATTAAGATAGAGAGTGTGTGTGTGTGTGTGTTATTGAGAGAGCGCACGCGCGCTTGGGCCAGTCAGTCTCTAATTAGCCCACTTCACAGGGTTGCTGCAAGGATGAAAACACACACAGAGAGAGAGAATCATGAAACCCTGAGCTTCTTGAAGGCAAGGCAGGCTATAAATTTAATACATCCTCCACAACATCATAAACACATGGAGAGCAAAGCCACATGTGCTATTCCCCTCTGGGAGAGGGCTCATCTTGGGTGGGGATGTGTGTGGAGGTAGTGGCTGTCCCCTGTTTATTATTTGACTATCCTCTACAGACGTACAATTGTGCAGAAGATAATGCTTGGGTTGTAGCCTTTCTCTTTGTCTTCGAGACGGTGTGGGCTAAACTGAATTACATCACTAAGAGCTGGAGGGAAAGTTGAGACTTGGCTGCTTGCACAAGTCGTCCTGCAGAGTTTGCGCAACTTCCTGTTCTTCCCCCCACCCCTTGATGATAAAGGGATCCCCTTCTTTCTTCTCCAGAAAACGCGAGTCCAGCTCTGTGCGATAGACAAAAAAGGGGAATGCTGCTTGGCCCAATGAAAGATCACACACACAAACACACACGCTCATCACCATCCATTTACCTGACTTAAGTTTACAGTTCTGAACCTATGCCGGGGCAATGGTCCACTGGAATGCACCCAATTTCCAGCAGATGTCAGCATTCTCTTTTCCACTCGTTTCCACAGTTAGATTTAAGGAGACAGCTTAAAACAGAGCAGCAACATTTGCTTATATGTTTCCCTATCAAAAAATAAATAAAGAAGCAAAAGCCAGAATTATTTGTATATTTTATTCATAGTATAAAAAAAAAGATCTACAGTATTCCCCAAGTTACATGGAGCATTTATTTAAAAAAGAAAAGGAATAGAAACAGAACAAAAGAATTAAACAGTGCACACGAACAGCCCTTTCACCTCCGTGGGTTATGTATCATACAAGTAAACAGGGATTCTTGGGGCATATAAAAAGATATCTACACCAGATAGACTTGTTAGTATTCACAGCACGCACGCACGCCCACACTTGCACACAAATAGCCCGACTTAAAGCTGAAATGACCTTATTTGTACCAAAACTTTACAAAAAGTAGTTTTATACTAGACTAGAAAAGAAGTCATGAATGTGCTTATTAAAGCATGTAAATGTTAACCATTACGTGTGATATAAATAAAGAACAAAAAATGGTTCTAAACATAGGTTTTGGGAGTGTGGAATAAAAAAACCTTGACTTGGGGAAGCACAAAGTATTCCAACTTGTTTCCCAATCATGTCCCTATATCAGAAGGAGCAGCAGGTGTGTGGGTAATGAGTAAGGTATTAAATCAAAGGTCCTACATGGAAACGGGCACCTCTCCTTTCCATACATCAATTCTCACTCTCAATCATCCCCCACCCCACCTTCTGCAGTTAACAACCAAGACAAACTAAAGAGTGTCGTGGGGGGAAAAAGTCAAAAGAAAGATACACTACTATCAAAGCAGCATTTCCACCAGGTTGCCACCGTTCCGTGAAAATGCCCCGTCAGTGCCAGGCACTTTAGGGATGATTTTAGACACAGATCATCACCCTTTCCATGTGTCACCCACAGTTTGTGCCTGATGAGTCCTGCTTTAGTGGTTACTCCTGGGCTTCCTTGCGAGCCAGTTTGTAAACCTCTGTCGGTCCATCCACGTGGGTTATGGTGGTAGTGAGCTGAAGCTCTTCTCCGCTGTTTACTCCCAGGTCTCCTGGAAAAAATAAAATAAAGCCATGTTTCAGACAAAAGCTCAGTCTTGGCATGAGGACAGTCACGGACCAGGCCTCCATGAGGCCTTTGGAAGAGAATATTCTTTTTGAAAAGCTGGCAGTAAGGGAACACCTTTTTAAAAGTCTGCATCAAACTTTAAAGCAGAGATTTAATTCAGGAATTGCCTTTGAGAGTTCTGTCTGAGGCAGGATTTGGTACATAAGAACACATCCTTAAACTGATCAGTCCACACGATCAGTACAAGCCAAAAGAGGTGATTCAACATGCCATTTCTGGGTCACAATGATCTAGCCACAACTGGGCACAGGCAGACTTTAGGTTAAAGGGTTCTACTATTTTAACTAAAACTTTGAGGTGAAATAGAGCGAGTTGAGAAATAATATACCTCAAATACCAAACCAGCATGGACTTAATCATGGCTTGTAGCCCTGAATGCTTCTGGCAATTAACTTTTTAGGACAGGCCTACATGTCACTAAAGGAAAAGTGGATTTCTGTCTGAATACATGCTCAGCTCGGGATTTTGTTTTCTGTACAGGGGCTTAACAGTTCTGTTACCAAAAAATCAACTCCTGGTTTCCCCCCACCATCTCAGCAGCCTCCTTTAGAAGGGGTGGGACAAGGGAGAGAAAAGCCTTTTTGCCACTGCCTTGGTGGCAACACTGCCCATCACCCGGAGATCGACCAGCAATTACAAAACAACTTCCACACACCTTACACTCAAAGAAACATAGGAGAGAGCCTGCTTTATCAGGTCAGTGGCTCATCTAAGTCTAGCATCCTGTTCTCACCCAATGCCTATGGGAAACCCTTCATGATTAGAACAGGAGGCAGAATGATCCCCAAAACCGCAATATAGGTTTTCCTCGGCTACCCTCAACATAGGAACAGTCATTAGCAGTCACAACTCCATGCTACCAATACAACTAGGCTACCAATGAGAGGATACCCAGACTTAAAACACAGAAGCCCCCGTCTTCTAAAAAAAATAAATACTGAGGTGACTTCAACCCAAGCCACTGCTGCATCAGCCCACCGTTTGATTGCTCTTCGACGTAGTTTTTGTGTGAGGGAGCATACAAGAACATCAGAGCAAAGACGTAAAGATTCCACATCCCGTAGATCCCTGTGAAAAAGGCACTGTTCACTTGGACGGTGTAGTCACCCCATTTCCAGCTGCCTTCAGTCACCTACCCAGGAGAAAGAGAAGGTAAAACCAAGTGAGGAACAGAGCAAGCAGGAAAAACAACTGAATCCCAACCATATCCTTAAGAGAAACGGCCCTTTCCATGTTGGAAATCGCAACTCCCATTCCTTTTCCAGAGTCCTCATTTCTAGGCGTAACCTTACTGGTTTGCTTTCTCTACATACAATGACTAGAAGAAAAGGAAACAGGGCCAATCCTATCTTGAACCACGATGGGCCACGTGGCTCAGGCGGTGGAATTGTATGCACCATTTGACACCTGCAGAGCTGGCTACACACTACAACCACACTCACATGATAGTTAGTTGTTAGGAGACTTCTATCCCCCTCACAGAACTACACTTCTTAAGAGTGTCTTAACCATGGGTAGGCAAACTAAGGTCCGGAGGCTGGATCTGGCCCAATCGCCTTCTAAATCCGGCCCATGGACGGTCCGGGAATCAACCTGTTTTTACATGAGTAGAATGTGTCCTTTTATTTAAAATGCATTTGTAGGGCATAGGAATTTGTTCATTTTTATTTTTATTTTCAAAATATAGTCTACCGCCCCGCCCCCTGCAAGGTCTGAGGGACAGTGGACTGGCCTCCTGCTGAAAATTTTTGCTGACGGTCAATCCTTCTTCCCAGGGAATTATGGGAATTGTAGCTGTGTGAAGGGAAAAGGAAAGGTCTTCAAACAACTTTCAGCACCCTTAACAAACGGCAGGTGACGTCATCTGCAGCACAGCCAATGGCATGTTACAGTTTAAAATTCCCTTAACGGCGTTTCAAACTGTAATTTATCGCCACTGCAGCAAAGCAGCAGAGGCACTGGAACTTTCCAGGTGACATTGGCTGCAGTGTGTCACTTGGAAGAAGGAGCCGTTTCTTAGTAAGGGAGCATCTGTGCTTTGTCAGCAGCAAGCAAGCAGGTGGAGAAGAGTGGAGTACCCCCCGTTTTGCCAGCTGGGGGCAGGAGGAGATGTAGGGGCCCCATTTCAGGTGGCACAATGCGTTGTGCTGCCCCTGGAAGCGATGCAGTGTGGGTAAATGTTTCGTAGGGGAACACGTCTGGGCCCCATTCGCCCATGCTCTCCAACATCTCCGCTACATGGTTAAAGCTCCAAATCAGTCTTGTCTCGGAAGAATAAGCGACCCCAATCCTGAATGCAAAGGTTATTTGTTGATTCCAACAGGTAATTAGTGAAGGACCAGATGAAAGCCCTTACCCAAAAGCACCATAAAGTTTCTCCAGCGGGTTTTAAAAGGCCACAGCCCAACCACCACGTAGAAAAAATTGGGGGGGGGGGAAACACCTCTGTGGAAAGTCATTTTTAGGATACTCACCTGACTGACAATGAAAAATATTATGGTCATGGCTGCACAAGCTAATGTGATTAGCATCAAGAACTTGAATCTGAAAATCAGCCCCTAGGGAGACACAGAAACGTAACAAGTGTGTGGTTAGGGGGAATGTAGCTTCAAATATTTCAAAGATTACTGGGAAAGCAAGCAAGAGTGAGACAGTCAGGTCAGCACCTTTAGTCTCAAAAGAACTTTGCTGTCAATATCTTGATCTCTTCTGATGGGATAAGCCTTTGTTTTGCTCACCACCCTTAAAGCTTTGGCTTGGTGAGCATTCAACATACAGAATGTTCAACCCTTGCTGCCTGGCAGCATCTCGATGGGAGGTAAGAAGAGAGGGATATAAGATGACCACGGCAAGTGCTGGACCTTTCACCCAGCACAGGGCAGGGCGGTGTGGCTTCCCAATGCTCTGCTGCTGCCCATTACCAATAAAGAAGGGCAGGTGAGCTAGAGGGGAGCAGCCAAATGGTTCTGCTGTGTCTGCACTGTGCTACCTGCTGCCTCCCTGCTCTACAACGGGCAGCGACACACCCACATTGGGAAGGCATCACACTGAGCTCCCACACTGCCCTACCAGCCGCTACCAATGCAAAGCTTGAAAAACATGGCCAAGGAATGAAGGAAGGGGAAGGGGCTCCCGGGACAATTGCTTGAGCAGCGGCTGCAGCACAATGGAAATCACTCACTGGGAAAGCTTATTCGCCACTGCAACTCTTCTCTTTGTGAAATTCTGCTTTGCGGAATCCCAGGATTCTAGTTTCTATGTAATCAGGTGGTTTTGGGGGGGGGGATGGGGAGAATGCCTTCAGTAATGCCCCAAGTCCAGACTTGGCACTGTTAAAACCATCCTGTATCTTCTCCCCTTGTTAGTGGCCAAACAAGCTCTGCTCTTTGGTTACAATTCACTAGTAACCTGATCAGAATATTGATGCAAAGTGGCCTTTTAAAAAGAAGACATTACTGCTCAGGCTCCTTACCTCATAGTGAAGCCTGCGCACTTTGCTCATTGCTGGGAGGCTGGATTGCTTGCCGCTGATATTTCTGAACACTTGAAACACCATGAAACACAGGAACAAGAAGTAGAGGCAGAGGCATATTCCGGCAACGATAATAAATGCCATCTGAGCAGTAAAGTTAAGTTACTTGACATACACACGAGGCGGAGACAGCAACTGTGATGGCCTGGGAATCCGATTCAGAGGCTGAACCGGAGTCCCCGCCTCCAGGGCCAGCTGAACTGGGGCAGGGCCTTGATTCTGAAGCGCCTGCACCTGTGCCGGATCCTCAGGAGTAGGAACCAGGTGAATCCACTCTGGCTCCCGAGGTGGTTGAGGACTCAGTGCCTACTGGTGAGTCTCCCCCTGGGCCCAGTAACCCTTCAGCCTCTCCTGAGCTGCAGAGGCTCAGGGCAGACAGGCGAAGGGAACTGGTTTCTCCCAGGAGGAGTGCTCGCCTTAAGGCCAGGAGAGGTGGGTCTGGCCTTAGAGAAGATAAAGGCCAGTCAGCCCGGTCCCAGGTTGCGGGAGCAACGTCGTTGAAGAGCTGTTTCAGCCAGCACCCAGTCCGGTTCCCCCAGAGTTCCTGTCCTTGCCTGGCTCCTCGCTGTGGACCTCGCTTCGCCCGTGGAGGACTGTCTGCCGACCCTCGACTCAGGTCCTGGACCTCGCCCCTGGACCAGCACAGCAACAATGGGCAATTCAGTTGGCTTTGTGAAGTTAACACAACATGGCTCTGTTCTTAAGGATAACTGGGGGGGGGGGGGCGTGCTCCATTTACTAAGCGTGTAAAAATGAGGCAGAGCATACAGGAAGTCCCAGACCTGATCTGCTGTTATTGTTCCCCTTGGCTCTTGACAAGGCATTAATGTGGGATAAAATATTGAAAATGTCAGGAGGCTAAAACAACCTCAGCTGGAATTGTCAGCTCTAGTCTGCTGGAACACAGAGAAGATGCTCAGAAGCAGCAGCCACCTTGCAATCTTAAGGAAAGGCCTGTTGCAAGGAGGGGTGCAAGGTAGCCAGAGCAGAACATTAGCCTAGTAAGAATTTAGCGACCGTTTGAAAGTGCTTCTGGCCCAGGCATGCGGTTTCCAAAAATGAGCAAGCTCAGCAGAAATGTTTTTAGGTTCACAGGCATGCCAGAAAAACAAAATATTTAAAAATATAAAAACAGGAGGGGAGGTACACAAAGACAAGCAGCATGAGGACTAAAGGAGATCCAGAAGAACTCTGAGAAATTTCCAGCAGATTGGCTCCAACTCCCAATTGCTTAATAACAACAAGCCTGCTGCACAAAAAGTTCGGCTGCAGAAACAAAAGGCATGGTAGGGAAAACCATGGGAGGTAGGTAGGGAGTGGATTTCTGCTGTTGTGCTACCATAGGTAAAGGTAAATGACCCCTAGACAGTTAAGTCTAGTCAAAGGCAACTATGGGTTGTGGTGCTCAGCTTTCCGGTTCATGTGGCCAGCATGGCTAAACTGCTTCTGGCACAACGGGGCACTGACAGAAGCCAGAGCACATGGAAATGTCCTTTACCTTCCCACAGTAGTGGTACCTATTTATCTACTTGCACTAGTATGCTTTCGAACTGCTAGGTGGCAGAAGCCGGGACAGAGCAATGGGAGCTGACCCTGTCCCGCAGATTGGAACTGCCAACCTTCTGATCAGCAAGCCCAAGAGGCTCAGCAGTTTAGACCCCAGCGCCACCTTGTTGTGCTAGAAACAAGATTGCTGGGCTGAGAATGTGACCTGGCTCTTAACTCTCAGTGTATGTCTGCTCTCTTGAGCAGGTATGGTTGGCAAACCTTAAGGTTCAAGCAAAAATAACCCAAACAAGAATACCGTGGTACCTCGGGTTACATAAGCTTCAGGTTACATAAGCTTCAGGTTACAGACTCCGCTAACCCAGAAATAGTACCTTGGGTTAAGAACTTTGCTTCAGGATGAGAACAGAAATCATGCTCCGGTGGTGCAGTGGCAGTGGGAGGCTCCATTAGCTAAAGTGGTACCTCAGGTTAAGAACAGTTTCAGTTTAAGAATGGACCTCCAGAACGAATTAAGTTCTTAACCCGAGGTACCACTGTACGCCCACCCCAAAAGCAAGTGGATTCCACAAGCCTGAAGTTTACCTGTTCCTGATTCAGTCTGCAAGCTTAAAAGCACAGCAAAGCCATTCAACTTTTATCATCGCCCTTGTAGCTTGATAAGTCTAGTCACTTTTGTGTCCTCCAACTAGCTACCTGGGTAGACAACCAACAACATGCTTGTTTCTTGTTCTAGTAACATCCCCACAGAAAGGAGCCTCTGCAGGAGAATCATCATCAAATCAATTGTCAAATTCATGAAATACATTCAAAGGATACCAGAGGTGGTCCATAATATCTATGTGAAAAGTTCCTATCAGTTTGGCCATGTCAACAGGTTTTTCAGTATGTTCAGAAAGTCCCTGAAGAAAATGCAGCCCCTTTCCCAATACCCTACGACAAGCAAAACACACAGCTTTTGTTGATGCGAACAGCGAAAGGATACAGCCAGTTCAGTGCCAACATCTGTGGTCCAGATACTGTAGAACGGATTTTTTAATTGTACCCCTCTGGAAATTGAAAGGAACAAGAAGATTAAATTACACACGGCAAAGTATACAATAAGGCAGCAATTCCCCTTGAGATCTGGAAGGACCAGAGGCAGAGCAGTGCTCTGTTGGTTTCATGCAAGCAAAGCTTGACTCTATATATTGGAAAAATTCAAAGAACATTTACAGCTGGAACAGTGTTCTGGCATTAATAATTTTCTTATTATCATAAGCCGCTTTTTAGAACTAAAAAAAAACTAAAACCAAACACATTAAGATTATGTGAACCCTCTTAAAAATAAAAAGTCTCCAGTTACCTCTCACACATGTCAAAAACAAAGAGGCAGAAGGCGCCCACAGCTATTGGTCCAACTTGTTTCCAGTAAGCGGAGAAATGGTTTCGTTCACTCTGATCCTAAAAATAAAATTAGGAGACAACAGAATGATTTGCAAATATGTAGCAGGAATAATAATAATTTATTATTTACACCCTGCCCATCTGGGTGGCTACCAACAGAATAATAATAATAATACAGGAAGAAGAAGAAGAAGAAGAAGAAGAAGAAGAAGAAGAGATAAAACATCAAAAACTTCCCTAAACAGGGCTGCCTTCAGATGTCTTCTAAAAGTCAGATGGTTGTTTATTTCCTTGACATCTGGTGGGAGGGTGTTCCACAGGGCGGGCGCCACTACTGAGAAGGTCCTCTGCCTGGCTCCCTGTAACCTCACATCTCACAAGGAGGAAACGGCCAGAAGGCCCTCGGCGCTGGATCTCAGTGTATGATGGGGGAGGAGACGCTCATTCATTTATACTGAGCCAAAGCTGTTTAGGGCTTTAAAGGTCAGCACCAACACTTTGAATTGTGCTCGGAAACGGAGCCAATGTAGGTCTTTCAGGACTGGTATTATGTGGTCTCAGCGGCCACTCCCAGTCACCATTTTGCTGCCACATTCTGGATTTAGTTGTAGTTTCCGTGTCACTTTCAAAGGTAGCCCCATGTAGAGCGCACTGAAGTAGTCAAGATGGGAGATAACCAGTAGGAAAGAAACAATAAGAATGATTTAACCTGTGTAACCAATGTGCCACTCAAGCAGGTGAAGAGTATTACTGAAGCACACTTTGAAATAGTGCTAGTTCCTCAACACCATCTCTGAGGGTGAAGCGGGACTGAGATGACCCGGGATCCATTTGTGATGGCATCTGGCACAATTTGGGCCCTGACTGCCACCCCAGTTCCAGGATAGTGCAGAATGAAGCAGGGTTTCTACCAGCCCCTTATCCCAGACATCATCAGCAGTGGGGCTTTGGATGTGGTGGAAGCCATGTGGCTCCATCATGCCCTGCTGCTGCCAGGCCAGGGTTAGGATTGCTCTGCCCACCTGATACGGCTTACAGAATTACCTTCTCATTGCTTCAAATCCATGGACTAAAACCCCCCTCATACATTCATCCTATGTTTCTGATTGCCTGCCTTTATTCTACAGAAAGGGGGAAGAAAACCCTCTTAAAATACTTTCTCCATGGCCAATAAAAAATACTCACATACACAAACAGTATTATGCCCAGAAACGATCATACCTACCATCATATGCTCTCCACAGAAGATGATCCAAAAGGACAAAAGCATAGCGTAGAAGATTCCTTGGCGAATGTCTCCAAATAGCAACATCCACGTCCAGTCAAATCCAATAGAAAACCACTCTACTGGAATATTTATGAAGGTCATAGAGATCCCAAGAGCAAAGATAACTCTGGATAACAACAACAACAACAACAACAACAGTGCTTTCAGTGCTCCCTTTCAGAGAAACTGCTGCTGCATTCACCCCAATGAAAAATTTGTGAGGGATTTAATAATATAGTGTTGGGGATGGGGAAGGAGAAATGCCAGAGGGGGGAATCCAAAGGGAAGGAGGAGAGCTCTGAGCAGAGACAACATTCCACACACACTCTCTAATTATACACTGGCCACCTGACTTCTTTTCAAAAGAAGCTATAACTTAATGCAAAGGATTCGTAGCTGTGGTAATAGGGTTCCTCCTTAAAGCAAGATTCAGGAGGCTACACCTGTGTCTCATCTATCTTTACTCACTTTTCCAGGAGCACAGGTGGTCGCGTCATCATCATGATCCGCCTCCAGTACCAAATCATGATGATGAAGATGCTCGGAGTAAGGAAGGTTTTCATCGCAAACCACACCTTTGTAAACCCTCCGTTCTGATGGATACCCTGGAGAAGAGAGAGCAAATTGAAAACGCTGCCTTTCTTCCCTTTCCCAACATTAAGATCCATTTGACATTAACTACAACACCTTGCAACAAACATCGTGAAGCTCAAGTAACAACTATATTTGGGGAAGGAAGGAAGCCCTGCGAAGAAGCCGAGCACATGAAGCAAGTTCTTCAATTAGCTGCTTAATCATGAAAATATTGTAACAAACAGATTAACTTCGTCCTGGAGCGAATATTTTGAATAATCTTTTTATATGTAAGCGACAAAGAATCGGAAGTAGTTTCTCTCTTTGTTTTCTTCTTTCATTCTTACATTGTTTTTATCTTCTTTCTTCTCTTTTCCGTGTGTGTGTGTCTACTCTGAGTCACTGAGGGAATTGTACACACATGAAGGTAATGGCTGGCTGGTGAAAGACCCTGTGTGTGAGAGGCAGGAAAGGGAAGATACTGAGGTGGGAGGAGAGAGGCTGGGAGAAGAAAAGAAAGCTCCCAGGAGGAGCTTGGCGAGCCCACCCCTTTCTGTCTGAGACAAGAGTTCAAGATCTACCTTTGAGAGAAGACTTTGCATTTTGTTTTTCTTTCTTTCAATTTAGATTAGCTTTTTATTGTATTGTATTATGAAAAACATCAATAATTTTTTATGGGGGGAACGAGAGGATCAAAATGAGACCCATACTTAAGACCCTCAATTGTAATCCAGTCCCGGTATACCTATTTTTCTCAATATCCCTTCCCCACCCCACCCCTGCTTTAGTTCCCCCAGAGACCTGTTTCTCCAGTGGAATTTGCACACTTTCACCCAAAGGCAGACGGCATGTGAGAGGCAAAGGCTGGTGGCCAGGCGGAATTGCTGGCAATCAAGAGAGCCATTCCTAGCACAGCAAGTGACAAGCTAGTTAATGCAGTGGGGGAAGGGGAGGATAATAGCTGGAGCAATGAGAGAGGGAGAAATCCCCAGGGAAGAATGAGGCTCTGAGCACGGACAGCATTCCACACAAACTGCCTAATTATACACCGTCACTTCGTTTTGAAGAAGCTGTTAACTTCATGCACTCTTTGTAGAGCGCAAAGGAGTCATATTTTTGGTAATCTGGTTCTTTCTTAAAGCAAGACTCAGGAAGCCACATCTGTGCTTATTTCATTCATACTATAAAACTGGGGCTTAGTTCTCTTGAATGCCCGTAACATGAAAAATAATCTTTAAGCAGAATCAAAACATCCCACAGAGTTAATTCATTAGCCTGTTGACTAAACTCTGGCTTCTTGATCCGTTTACTGTCAAATTAGTTAACAGGAGGTTAAAAGCAATGGGGGGGGGGACTGCTTTACTTGCATGAGTGGAATTATTACACATGGATTTTGGAGGTGCATAAACAGGATTATTACATGCTCACTTTGCTGTTAACTTACCCAAAATTCCCTAGAGCAGAGCAGCATGCACGACTGATTTACAGACTTTTTTAAATAAAAAGAAAGCTGGCAAAAAATATACTTGGGTGGTATCTTGGCAGGGTTGCCCATTATGCACTTCCGGGTTGGCGCCTCCAGGCAATGGCGGAGTTCCTCCGATCGGGAGGAATTTGCTCCGTGGAAATTAGGGTCTGACCGCCACGGCGAAGGCGGATACCCGTTGAAATCACAGGCAGGAGAAGCTTGTGAACTTGGGATTCGGCTGGCACCTTTTGCGCCTCCCCTACTCGCAGGGAAACCCTGATTTGGGGATCCGGAGCGAAGTGGGGTGAGCGGCGCAGTGCTTTGAATCGACTGCTTCTTTCACGGAGTGAAGCCGCATCGCTGTTGCCGGAGAGCGCTGACTTTTTCCTCTGGACAATTTGACTTTAAACAACTACCCGTGAGTAGAACGGAAAATTGGATCTTTAAATTCATTAATTTGGCATCGAAGCGGGAAGGTTTTAAACAGGAAGTCCGCCTTCCTCTTTTGTAAATAGATTGAAGCAAAGACGTTGCAAGTTAAAGCCTTGGAAAGTATTTTGTAAAGGATTAAATCTCCATCGGTTAAAACTATTAAAACCCCCCCCTTGGAAGCAGGAGAAGAGGGGGGAAATTTTGGATTTAGTGAGCCTGCAGGAGAGAGTGAAAAATTAAATTACCACTGCTCTGAACCTGGAAAAGGGCTGCCAGCAGAATTAACGTTTTGGGAGAGTTCATTGACTGTGAACGGATAGCATGTTGACAGATGGCTAAATAAGAGAAATATATTGTTTCCATTGTCCTCTTCTGCGTTCAAAAAGGAGGAAAAGTAATTGAAAATTGAAACTAACTTTATATTTTAAAATGCGCATGAAAGGATTGATACAAGTGGAGACTGTTTCCCTCTAGAGGGAGCTTTTGAAACTGTTACAAGAGTTGGTTTTTTCCAGCTGCATGATAAGAGCTGTGAGAATCAGAGATTGACCTTGGACTTTAAGAATGTTGACAGAAGGAGCTTTAGTGACTGTTTTATGTAAGATAAGCTACTCGCTGGAACAGCTTCACAAAAAGACGGATGTTATGAATTCCAAACTTGAGAACTTGGAACAAAAAGTGATAAATTTGGGACAAAAAGTGACCATTAATACAGAAATTGCTCAGGATTTGATACAGGAAACTACTTTGACAGGACAAACTGGGGAGAAGGCGGTGAAAGTTGTGGTTGTTGAACCTAAAGTAATACAAGTGGAAGCCCCAGCCTTTCAGAGGCAAATCAAGGACTATAAGTGGAGGCCTCTTATGAATGAATATAGAAAAAGTCAGAATTTGAAGATTGGAGCCCTGCCTGCACTGGAGAAGGAAGGTTGGATAGACTCTTTCATGCAGTGATTTATTGACCTTTGGGTTCTGAATCTGGGTCAGGAGGTGATTGGAGTTGTGGGGGTCTTTGGATCTGGAGGAGTCTTGAAACATGATTTGAGATATTGCATGGACCTTGGTTCTAGCTGTGGAGAGTTGGCTGGTCTGTCAAGAGGGGCATGGCTGGGTTGGGGCCTCCCCGAGACTTGCTCTTCAGCATTTTCAGCATCAAAGAATATGAAGAAGAACTGCAGAAGGGACTTGGAAAAGATTTAAGAGCCTCAGACAGAAGATCTCCAGGTTGATGAACTATATGGAATGGACGGAAATGATTGGCAGAATCCTAGACCAGGGAGAAGAGATGGTGGTAGAAGATTGGGAAAGTCTAAAGTTTGTACATAGAAATATTGTAAAATTAATGAGTGTTTGAAAATTGTTGGAATGAAATTTTATGGCTTTAGCAGAAATGCTATAAGGAATTAAGTATAAATAAGTATTTTAGTATTAATGGAAAATAAGGTTAAAAATATGTTAAGACATTCATTATGATAAAGATAGAGAAAGATGGAAAGGATTTGCTGAAACAAGTAACAGAAGTGGAATACAAAAAGGGAGGTGAGAGGAAGTCGATGAAATAAGGGAATGAAAGATAGACTAATGAAATGGTATGTTTTTTAAATTGTTGTTGTTTTGTTTTGTTTAATTTAGTGTTAAGGTTGTGTTTTGTATTGTTTATTGTATTGTTTCTTCTTTTGTTCTTCTTTCTTGTCTGCCGTAAGTTTGAAAAGTAATAAAGATTATATAAAAAAAGGGTTGCCCATTATGGTGGTTGTGGTATGCCACCAGTACCCATCTTTCTAACGTTCCTATCTTATTCCATTCAACAAATCAGAAGTTAAGAGTCTCCACCTTCCAAAGGCTATCCCGCACAAAATATGTTTTGACACAGTTGCATTTAAGTTTGAAGGGAACACTTACCACTAGACTGATATCTTTGATTTCTCCAATTCCCACATTGATGCGTTCCCTTTCATTCACAGGTAGACGGATATTAATAAGGTAGAATTTGTGAGCAACAGTTCCAATCTCCATGAATGGAAGCACCTCACAATCATAGAACTTGCCTTCATTCTCTATAGTCTATTGGAACACCAGGAGAGGGAAAGAGACAACCATCAGCATTGGTTTTTCAAGTGCTCTTAAAAATGCCTATGTTTTGTAAAATGGCAGATTATTTTAGCTCAGGAGGAGATGGAGATGTTTCTTTTAAAAAAACACACACACCCCCGCTCTTCCCATATCATTAGCTTAGGCTTAGGATGCGTGAAACGTAAAAGAAATACATTTAACTAATACTTTCCCCTCAATAATTTTGCCTTCCACAAATGGTAACTAAACGTTCAAAAATCAGCTGGTACAACTATTGATGGGGAAAATATTCTTGCCATTCCCACTTGGGTGGGAAAATCATGAACATCTGTGAAAACAATACATTCAATACATGGGAAGTCCAATGCCACATCCAAAAGGAGTGTAGGATGTTGTAAGCCGTGGTTGGAAAAAAAGCATCATGCAAACAGTTTAAAATAATAATAATAATAATAATCCTTTGTTGATTTTGCTGCAAACTGTTCTGCTATTTACTACGTAAACCATGACGTAGCAGGAGAACTTGTTCATAACTTATGGACAGAGTAAAGTCTCCCAGGAAGTGGGGGTACACTTTGTGTGCTCACAAGAGATGTTCTCCAAACCCCATTTTGTCTGAGATGGGAGACCTAAAGATCATACTGAAAAGCCAAAGCACAATCTCATGGGGACAGCAGTTATCTTTAGCAAATATCCAATTTAAAGCCTGATGAACACACACCTTGACATCAAGGGAATACCTGCTTTTCCAAAGCTCTTACACTAGCAGGTTCAAGATGATTTTCTCTAACAGATACTGTGCAGGCAGGCTCTTGGAACAGCTTATCGCTGACTTTAAATTGGTTTTTGAACATTTTAAATAGCTCTTTGTTTTTACTGATATTTTTATTGTTTTATTCTTTCTTTGTAAACCAATTTGAGGTTTTATTACAACCAAGTGTTATATAGAACTTGTGTAAAAATGGGGGGAAAGAACCTAAGTGTTGCATGTTTTTGAAAGCAAAAGTTACATAAAGTCTTTTGGGAATGTTGTTTAAAAAACAACAACAACAACCCGAAAATCCTAGCGATATCCAACAAGAGCCAGAAGGAACCTACTTTTGGAGCTCCAAATTTACATTTTAGCTTTCGGGTCTCAACTTCGTGTGCCATTTCTACCCACTCCTCGCTCATGTCGTCACGGTACGCTAAGGACACATCAAGCATAATTTCTGCGTTTTCTTCTGTAAGAACAAAGCAATCAAAACTTGTTACAGAAAGAAGCAGGCAGAGCATGAAAAGCAGGATAAAATTATTATTAAAATCTGCTAAGTCACTTTATCTTGCCCAAGGCAACCCAACGCGACATACAAAATCGCTCATTGGGGCGATTAGATTATACATAAAGTTTACTTGTTTCTCATTTGAAAGAAAAAAATCCAGGCTGTTAGATCCATGATGCTCTGGGATAAAGTCTAATCCTTGCTGTGTACATGATTTAGAATGGAGCCCTTTTTCACAGCTCTACACATTGGCCTAGATTCTTACAACAATGTAAGCTTCCTGGGACCATGTGGGGCTCCCAGGGGAGTCTGCAGCCTCTGTGCTCCTTCTCTGGTCCTGTGGTCACTGCCACACCCAGCAAAGCCAAGGTTTCACTTGGTGTGCTGTTCGAACGTGGGCTTGCTGTTGAGCTGCAAAGTGATCTACAAGCTTGTCTGGGCCCAGTAAAGCCATAGTTTGGCTTCCCAAGTCATAAATCCTCAGGCTCTTAGAAACATTCCATTTGTTGTTGTTGTTTAGTCATGTCCAACTCTTCGTGGCCCCATGGACCAGAGCACACCAGGCACTCCTGTCTTCCACTGCCTCCCGCAGTTTGGTCAAACTCATGCTGGTAGCTTTGAGAACACTGTCCATCTCTATATTTCGGGGGGGGGGGGAGCCATGACTCTTAGAAGTGGAATGAGTTTGTTTTAAATGTATGGTGTGGATGTGGTCAAAATGATCTACTGATTGTGACAGAATTAGAAACCCAATCAAGCGACTTTGGCACTCCGTAATTCTTAGCTGCTGGCAGGGACAAAACTCCTTCCTCCCCACTACCCCCAAAGCAGAAGGGAACATACATCCCTGGGAATTCCTTCTGAGCTCTTTAATGCAGATTCAATCCTAGCTACCCCCATTCTTCAGATTTCTACAGGAATCCTAGATGGCACATGTTTACAAACACCTGCGCCTGCCTTAAATTACAGCCAGCCGACTACAACCTTCGCTGTCATTCTTATACAAGACCACAAATACCACTTGGATTTGGCATAAATATAATCCATCTGCAAGCTCAACCTTGTTACATATATCGCCAAGAGACACTCCACATGCAAGAAGCTGCAGCCGATTAAGACTTCTAGTCCCAAGAGTCAGTGCCAAGCAGAAGACAATTGTTCCTCATGCTTCACAAATGCATCTTCCCGGCCTGCAGTTGAGAAAGAAATGTCTTTGAAGCTCTGCCGGCCTAGACATCTGTTACCGGTTTCAAAGTTATAATTTATTGGGATTACGTGGAGGGACGCTCATCTAGCGTGCTGGGAACGGGTGTGGAAGTGCTTTGTGGTTCAGACCATCTATTTATACAGTGCTTGGAGGTGGTTCTCTTCTGCATGGGAGCAATGACATTTTTTTCCAGGGCTTTTTGGTTCGCTCCCTCCACCAAAAAACAACCAAAACCTTCTAGATTATCTACAACCTGCACATTCCAGATTTAAAATGAGAATCTTAATGCCGAAGATCACTACATGAGTAATAGCTGAATACATTAAGTTTACTCCGATCTCTTAGCACAGCAAGATATAAGGGACAACTCTAAATGCAGGCCACACATACAGCATATATTTATTATTATTTTTTGTAAATCTTAATAGAGGACAGTACTGGCAGTAGAGCTGCAAGTTTTGCTGTTGTTTAGGCAAAAAGATCCTCAACGCAAAACAAGACCTCCTCCTTGTGGCAGCGATTATTTGTCCACCCTAGTCTTTGCTCAGTAACTAGATTACTGCAACACGCCCTACCCGGGACAGCCCTTGGAGGTTTAAAACGCAGAAGCCACAATTACTCACATAGCCCCCATTTTAGAACAGCCCCATTGGTTGCCAGTTCATTTCTGAGGCCAGTTCAAGGTGCTTAAAACCTTAAATGGTCCCCAATATCTCAAAGACTGTACCAATCCTCTCTGGTGTGAAGACCAGAAGAGGAGGTCTTAACGGAAGTTCATGAGGCAGCACCCTGGGAGAGGGCAACCCCTAAGATGCAGAATTCACTTCCCGTAGAGGCACATCTGACTGCATTTTGACTGTGTAGCTCTATAACTTGGCCTTTGACATCTGATACATACATACACACACACACACGTGTGTGTGTGTGTGTGTGTGTGTGTGTGTGTGTTAGGACCCACTCTATTCTTCTGGTGGAAAATTCTTTTAACCCATTTTAATCCTGTATTGTTGAGGCCTTCTGGTGAAGGACTGAGAAGAAATCAAACGAATAAATAAGTTAACGCCACTGGTTTAGAGCAGGATACTGTTTCTAAAATGGGAAGCACTAAGACAGGGGAAGGCAACCTAAGGCCCTTGGTCTGGATGCGGCCCAATCGCCTTCTCAATCCGGCCCGCAGACGGTCCGGGAATCAGCATGTTTTTACATGAGTAGAATGTGCACTTTTATTTAAAATGCATTTCTGGGTTATTTGTGAGGCATAGGAATTCGCCCCCCCCCCAAAAAAAATAGTCTGTCCCACCACATGGCCTGAGGGACGGTGGACCAGCCCATGGCTGAAAAAGGTTGCTGACCCTCCACAATCAGGAGAAAGGCCAAGAGCTGTTTGGCAGCCATACAGCCAAGGCCTCTGGGCTGCTTTGGCCATGCAGAGCGAAAAACGCTACCCTCCCTCGGTGTCTTTACTGTTCTGAAACAGGAAAAGCAGGTAGGATATGACTGCAGTTCCCTGGAGGTGCACCACACTCCTTCAGGCACCCATGTCCAACTCTCCTCAGCTCCTTTCCCTGACAAAAGGAAGCATGCAGCACAGAAGTGGCTTGGCATCTATAATTTCTTTAGCTTGGCCAGCAATAGCAGCCAAAAACTTTAGACTCCCCAGTCATTTTGCTGCATGTGAAGAGAATCCACGTGACATAATATATCAAATAAAGTATTTTTCAAGGAAAAAAGCGTCCCACCAGATCATGGATAGTGCAGTGTTGACATCCGACCAGGGAGACATTGTTCATGTTACCGTGTATCAGACTGGCAGCACCAACATTTAAGTACATGGATGATAACTAAAGCTAGTAAATGGTTTAGGATACCTACTGTATATACAAACTTAAGTCCTGCACAGGGGGAGATGGAGGAACATGAGGCCATTTCCACCTTCCACTAGTAGCTTTAAAGGTAAAGGTAAAGGTACCCTTGCCCGTACGGGCCAGTCGTGTCCGACTCTAGGGTTGTGCGCCCATCTCACTTAAGAGGCCGGGGGCCAGCGCTGTCTGGAGACACTTCCGGGTCACGTGGCCAGTGTGACGAAGCTGCTCTGGCGAGCCGGCACCAGCACCACACACGGAAACGCCGTTTACCTTCCTGCTATAAAGCGGTACCTATTTATCTACTTGCACAGGGGTGCTTTCGAACTGCTAGGTGGGCAGGAGCTGGGACCGAAGGACGGGAGCTCACCCCGCCGCGGGGATTCGAACCGCTGACCATACGATCGGCAAGTCCTAGGCACTGAGGTTTTACCCACAGTGCCACCCGCGTCCCTACTAGTAGCTTTGGGGTGGCCCAATTCCAGAAGCGGAGATGAAAGCACCCTTGTTTGCAAGGATATATAATCCATGATGATATTCTGTAACTGGACGTAAGCAAATGCTTGTACTGTATGTGTTCTGCTTGCTGAAGGTGGTAGAGGAACAGGGGCACATTCAATAGGATGGTGGAGAACCAAGAATACTCTCCAGTTCTCACTGAGCAAGGAAGTGGTGGGATATCAGATACAGCCCAGTTTATTGAGTGCTAGATGTATGGTGCAATGCTGTGCACCATAGGGTGAGGGTGGTACGGCCCAATAACAGAGCAAATGTTTTGCAAGCAGAAAGTCCCTAGTTTGATTCCTGACAACTCCAGTTAAAAGTTCAAGAGCAGGTGATGAGAGAAAAAAATGCATGAGATATTGGGAAAGCCACTGACAGAATAGTCAGTTGTACAACACAATACAACAAAGCTTTATCTGTTTGTCTTGCTAAGGGTCCTTCCTTTTCCTTGGTCAAATTTTTAGTGACCTCTTCTTAGTTTGTTGCGGCTACTGCATTGTAGAAGCATCCGCTCAACTATTTTGTCAGGCGAGAAAGATGGGTTGCCCTCATTCAAGCTGGGTAAAGTAAGAACTTTGTAACTTTAATAACCAGTGCTCAAGTTTGCCCGTTTCCTTGTTCCTTTCTCACTGCCTCACTTTTTCCTTTTGTGTCGTGTCCTTTGTAGATCGTAAGACTGTAAACAGCACCAGTCTTGCTAATCAAGGATTATTATTTTTTGCAAGCCACTCTGGGAGGTCTTCTTGGCCTGAAGAGCAGGGTAAATGCAGCCAGATGGGGATAACTATTCCCAGGCAGCATAGTAGAAAGTCTGTTTGGGACTGTGTGTTCTCCCTCCCAAAACGTGTGCATCCCCCTCTCATTGACAAACTTGGGGAACAGCCCATAATAGGAACACATTAACAGGACATTAACAGTAGGGAACTAGTTTACATTGTAGTTGATCTAACCAAACTGCTGGTCTAAAAGCAATAGCACCCAAAGCGTGGCAGGTGTTATTTCACAGAAGGTACAAGGCGAGGAGAAAAATGAAGCAGAAGGCCTTTTTCAATGGTTCTGGTGTTGCTCACCGTGAAAAAACCCCCACCATCAATCAGCAGAGAAGGCGGCTAATGCCCCTTACACTTAGGATTAAGGATTATTCAGGTCCACCCTTCTGCCCTCTGCTGTTTATTTGCAAAGTTTCAAAAGCACACACACACATATATATATATATATATATATATATGGACACATGTCCACCTAAAGACCAATGCAACCCTACTCCTCAAGTTTCCTTCGATACATCAACCTACCCAATCTCCATCCCCAGGTGCAGGGTACAAGGCTACAACAAAAAGGAAAATACCACTGCTGCTTAAAAGCCAATTTTTCTTTTGGTCACACTTGTGAAGGCTCATCAGTGTTTGGGACACCTCCCGTCCCGATGGAAAAGCTGAAGGAAGGGTTTACGTGCCCCAGACATGTGACACCTGCTAGTTGCACAGGAACGCTGCCAGTTCCCCAGGCTGATTCCTGGCTAATGGAAGTGGCAAGGTGGTATCTGGGTTGTGCCAAAGTCCTTGAGAGAATTACAGCAGAAGCTATTTGGAAATAACCAGGGAAACAGCAAGGGACAGAGGGATGAAGTGCTTAATGGGGAGGTGGAGAGAGCTGGAGTTCTGACTCGTTGAGAGGAATAAGATTGCTTACAAAACACTGGAGTGGCCTTCCTTGTTTCAGAATGAGCCTTTTGTGCCAGGCCCCAAACAGGGATCTCTTCTGGCTAGAGAACGAGAGAGCCTCTCTTTCTCCTGCCTGTGTTCCACCCCTTCCGATTCAAGGTCCCATCTAGACAAATGTCAGGTTGCTGCATACAAACATTCCCCTTTCAGAAATGCCTCCATTGCCTGGGTGACTAAGCCCTTTCAACAGCTGTGTTATTACTGGAAGGTGGTCAATGTTATTCACACAGAGGACTTGTTTCATACGCCTTGTGAGAAAGGAGGCTTTGCTGCTGCAAACAGAACAGGACTGGAGATCAGTTTGGAGATTTTTGATCAATCTCTCTCTCTCTTTTAAAATCACTATCAAGTTGCACAAATCGTTTGACATATTTCACTAGTTAAAAGCATTAGAGAGAGCTGGTAGCCACTTCCAAGAGGATACCAAGCGATTTCTTCCACCTGTTTGGCAAAGAGCATTAGTCTACTCTAAAACAAAAAGGTTATCTGTTTTCAGGTTCTGCCTAGAAAGGAATATGAGTTATTATAATGACATAGGAATTGATTGTTGCCCATTTTTGTACACTTTCTGGCAGGCAAGACAACACTTCAAAATCAATGGAAATTTGGAGGTTGCTATTAAAGGAGCAATCAATTATAGTCATTTAGGATTAACCAATTGGATATTGATGCTGCTTTAGCAGTTGAGGTGCCGTATATGAAATGCATATCTGTGCAGACTTGGGCAACTTGTGGCCCTTCAGAAGTTATTGGCCTCCAACTCCCATCAACCTCAGCAATGGGAAGGGATTTCAGAGCTGCAACCTAGCATCATCTGCAGGGCTATGGGTTCCCCATCCCCAATGTAGTATATACAATCGCCGCTGGGACTCTTGCCGTTTGATTCCAGAACGGGGGTAATCAATATAAGCAACTCATGCCTTTTCAAGAGCAGGGGGTTGGGCTAAATGGCCCTTGGGGCCCCTCTTCCTAATCTACAATTCTATGATCAAGGTAGAGGAGAGAGAGAGGAAGAGAAGATTCAGAGGTACCTGTGGCCAGAGGAAAATACAAAAGAGCGGCATGGCAGATTTTGGGGACCGCATCCTGTTCACCCGTACTAGGCACTGAGTCGAGAGGGTGTTGCAACAATGACTTAGAATGGAAGGCAAGAGGCGATAAATTTTGGCGCTGCACAGGGCACCACTGAAATCTGAAAGCTCTAAAATCTGCTACTGGTGTGCATGTCTGTATGAAGAAGAGGAGGAGTTTGGATTTGATATCCCGCTTTATCACTACCCAAAGGAGTCTCAAAGCAGCTAATATTCTCCTTTCCCTTCCTCCCCCACAACAAACACTCTGTGAGTGGGGCTGAGAGACTTCAGAGAAGTGTGACTAGCCCAAGGTCACAAAGCAGCTGCATGTGGAGGAGCGGAGACACGAACCTGGTTAAGAGTCTACCGCTCTTAACCACTACACCACACTGGCTCTCTGTGTGGTGGGTTTGGGGCTTTATGTGAGAAAGGACTTGGGGTAAGGTGATTATCTCAAGTTAAGGCAGGTGTGGGAATGTGTGACCCTACAGATGCTGTTGGATTCCATGTCCCATCAGCAACCAGCCGTGTTAGTAGAGCATGAGACTCTTAATCTCAGCATTGTGGGTTCGAATCCCCCACTGGGCAAAAGTTTCCTGCACTGCAGAGGTTTGCACTAGACGATCATTATACCTGTGGTCCTTTGCAATCCTATGATTCTATGATTCAATGGCCAGAAACAATAGGAGTTCAGTTTAACCACATTGGGAGGGTCATAGATTCCCCAGCTCTGCACTAAGTTCACCATCAATCCTCCCCTCTCTTGATCAATATTCTTAGGGAAATGGGAGTGGCCCTGCCTACTGCCTGTCCATGTGAGTGCCAACTATTTCTCCTGAGGGAGTGTGGTTGGGGGGGGGGAAGGTTTTCTCACTTTTGAAGGAGGATCAAGAGAGAAGCTGCTGACTCCCATACACCTCAAACCATCACAAATACACAACAGCCTCCAAACAATAGATTGTCTTGTCACAATCTGTCACTTCCACAAGATCAGCTTATCCCCACATTTAAATACTAGCCATTAATTTGTTCGCAGCAATTGTTGCAATAAACAGCATAAATATTTAGTCAGTGGAAGGACCTAATTTCCATAAGCATGCAAAACAAACATATCCCTCAGAAAGAAAAGCACAGCATCCTTCAAGGGCACCAATGTCAGCCTCCAAGATGTTTCAGTTACAGCATCATAATCAATCTGCATTATCTTGAAGTTAAAATGAAACCACTACAAAGATCTATTCAAGGCATCCTGCCAAGACTGGCATTTTATTCCACTGCCAGAAAATCTTTTGCTCGTTAAACGATGAATTTGTAAGGACTCAACAATGCTAGTGCCTGGTTCCTGGGTTTCTGTGCACAGTAAACAAAGAAACAGTAATTAAACTGTGGTAAAACGGTGGCTTTTAAGGCACCAATCATCTTCATTTGGTGGTTCAAGCAGCCAAGGGATACTGGTTGAAAGAAGTGACTGGACTGAGTCACACAATGAGTCACTGCAGCCATTTTTATTCCTCCGGTGTCCCCCCAATCCAAGCATTCTATATATGCCTGTACACACCCTCTCCGAATCCGAATGTCAAACACCAAAATAACTCTGCCCACCAGGAAACAATTGGAAGCAAAGAATTGCTGCAGACATCTTGGGTCTAGCTTTCTGGACTGCATATTGGAATTGCCCTGCCTTTCCTGAGAGGGAGAAAAGGATGGGTGTTCAAAAGAAGTGAAAAGCCAAGTCAGTAAATTACTATTGGGGCAACATGGAGACACCAGAGAGCAAATAATGTTTGCAGACCAGTGAGTTCAAAGAAGGCATCCTGTGGGTGCCGTAGCCCTTCTTGTGGCATGTAAAAACAAGGGGCCACTGAATTAGTTATGAAATTCATGAGCACAATTTTCAGTGCAGAGCAGCAAAAGTGTTCAAAGGTAGAATTTGAAGGAGCCAGCACTTCAGACCATATAACGCACAGCATGAATGGCTGGGGAAACGCAGCCAGATGGGCGGAGTATAAATAATACAATTGTTGTTGTTGTTGTTGTGCACAGCTGTGTGTGCACAGACCCCCTTCTCCTGCACAATATGTGGAGGTCAGGGAAATGATGGCGGACAATGACGGGGAGGAACCATTCTCCCCTCCATACATTCTTGGAGTGGTGCAAATGTATGAAGGGGTGCTCCTAAGCTTTTAAAAATGCCATGCTACGCCAGTTCCGATGATCTCAGAAAGGTCTCTGCTCTGACATGGACCAGTGTTTGAAGTGGGGGAAGAAAGAAAGGAAAGGAACCAACTGCTGTCAATTCATTCATTTGTATTACACTCAAAGGGACACTTTGACAAATTGATGCCCAAAGCAGCTCACTGGGTAAGGCTTTAGGCAGGTCAGCCTCTCACAGCCTCATTCTATATCACGGGGCTTCTGAGATAACAACCTGACAGCCTCATGTGTGCTGCCTCTTGGAGGAAGAGCAGGATACAAAATAAAGTGTCACCTTCCCACTGATGAGGAACAACAGAGGCAAATGGTTGCAGGTTTCAGTGGCTCAAGATGAAACAGCTGGGGATTGTTTTATACAGTTAAAGGCATGACCAAGTATCACCCAATGTCAATACAGTAGTTTAGCAGAGGTTGGGGAAAGGGGAGCATTTGGAAGAATGAATTCTATAGAAATCAGGAAATCTGCTAGAGTGAATTCTGACCTGGACTCAGGCCAGTCTGTATACTCCTCCTCCGTCTAGAAATGGCAAAGCCAGGGCAGAGCTACAGTCACTCAAATTAGAGCAGGAAACCCAAGCCAAGAATGATCTCACAATGACTTTCACCTTCACGCTTCTCCTTGATTACAGGAGAAAACTACACTTGTATTTTTTTTTTTTTTTTTGGTCACCAAGACAGAAAAGAAAAAGCTATTTGGGGCTGGTGAGGTCAGATCAATGTGAATAAGCTCTCCCCCCCCGGCCCCCCAACATTAGCAGCCAACTCCAATCCAGCGATTTAAAAAAAGAGAGGAAAGACATCAATCATCCTAAGACTCTATCTCCTTTGCTTCCACACATTTCTTGCCAATGCAGAAAGGAAATCTCTCAGGATCGCTGTGCTTGTCAAACTCAATGAAGTCTTTACAAACTGAGTGGAAACGCTGCTCGTGGAATTATAACTTGACTGGAATGTGTGGTTCTAGCAACTTTCCACATGCTATGCACAACGCTTAGAACTAAAACAGGCCAGCCTTAAGATCTGCGACACTGCCACTTATATATTAAAGAAAATGTAAACTCATTGCTGCAAGTCACAAAAGCGGCATGACAGTCTACTATATGGTGTTGTCACATATGCCAGGACAACAGTTCAAGATCACACAATGAACACATCTATCATGACAGCTTCCCCAAGCACAGACTTCACAGTAATTTTCACAACAGCGTATTATAATGCAATCATATTAAAAATGTGAGCCATGGCACATTCCTAATTTCATAAGAAGCAGCCTGAACCCAACCACGTTGCTGGATTTAATCATGTTTTTAAACAATCCCATCATACAATGATAAGTGGCACAACATCTGAAGGGAGCAGGCTCTTCTGCTTGATTTTGCCCTTGCAGCAATCTGTCGTGGTGGTGAACCCACGCCTCTCTGGGTGTGACTCAACTCCAGCTGTCATCAGCCCCAGATAGCATGGCTAATGATCAGGAATTATGACAGTTGTAGTTCAGCAACAACTGGAGGGCCACAGGCTCCCCATCCCTCTTACTGCTTCAAAGGGAAAGATGAGGAGGACTTTGATCTCTTCATACTGCTACCCATAAACCTTCCCATTGGCATGAGCATATTCTGGAGAGGAGATGAGCTCTCTCCTTGTCCACTGCAGGACTTTTTAAAAAGGAAATTGAGAACCGCCCAGTGGTACATGATTGTAATCTGCGTGCCTCGTCTGTGTGTAAATACAATGCTTCCTTGCTTGGAGTCACATTCCATGACATTTAGAAGACAACACAGAATTCCCAGTTCTGAGGATTTTCTCCTACTCTAACACCGCTACCACAGAACTGTGCTATCATCAAGCTTCATGCAAGACATGTCATGAACTCCCAAGAGCAGCTGCAGAATCTGTGAAAAGTGTTCTTGGCAAGGGAAGGAGAAACTAATTTACTTTCAGGTTGTTCTCAGTCACTTTTTACATCACCCAACATAATATAACTTTTGCATCACTTGAATTTCTGAACTGCTTAAATCTTTTCCGGGGGGGCAGGGGCGGATCAGAAACAAATGTTGCTTTCTGAGCTATTTCAAAGGGAAAAAGGCAAAAACGACACTGCCGACATGGGTTGCCATACATTCAGATTTTCCTGGACTGGACATTTCACCAATTTCCACACAGACACTGCTTCTGACCCCAATATTCCAGGTATGTCTGGAAAGTTCTGGATGTATGGCAACCTTATCTTTTCAGAACTGTCTTTCCCCCTCACTGGAACTAACCCATTTTGAGTCTGGCTGCCCATTAAAATAAGCCCTGGTTCACTGCAATCCACAAGTCAGAAGGGAGCCCATGTGGAAATAGGTGAGTGGAGTTGTCCTGGATAACCTTCTCTCTTGCCTTAATACAAGGAGAAGAGGACAGGCCTTCGTTCTCCTTTACCACCTTCTTTTAAAACACACACATCATACCCACTCAGCCCGACTTACATCAATACCCCTTTTCAAGTTACTACATTAGCTATGTAAACAACAATTCTTCCAGGTACTTACTAATTTGGTTGTCGATCTTGAAAGCAATGTCCATGTGCAAAATGTAGACCATAAACTGGAACCAGGGGCTCATCTCCCTGTGGGGGAGTGGCATGTGAATTGAGAACACAATATCGTTGGCTTCGATTTGCCTGCTCATCGCTTCATCAAAGTCTCTGATTTTTTCACACTGGTCAGGTCCCCAGGGCATAAGCCATTTGCTCCTGTGGTGGTTCTTCCGGACATCTATGCACTTTATTGCCACATAGGGCACAGCTGCAGTGGGACCTGGAGCTGAGGAGGAGAAGGGGGGCGGGGAAGAAACACAAAAGAACAGTTTATAAACTAGTTACAGATAGGTAGCCGTGTTGGTCTGCCATAGTCAAAACAAAATAAAAAAATTCCTTCCAGTAGCACCTTAAAGACCAACTAAGTTAGTTCTTGGTATGAGCTTTCGTGTGCTTTCCCCAGCCCTCACTTCTTACTGGCTCTGCTTTGCCCCTCAAGTGTTTTTGCCTGGCTGGAATGCCTTCTTGAACTGTGATGTCTCTTGCCTGAATGGAAAATCCAGAGGCGGGGGCATGTTGAAACCAGCCTGCTGTACAAAGGCAAGATTTACACCCATTACTCTGCCCATTTTTGCCTCTGGCCCCTTCTCAGATGAGTGTGGCCCTTGGGCTCAAAGAAGGTTCCCACCCCTGCCTTAAATCAAGATAGCAAAGCAAAACACACACACACAAATAGCAATACTGCGTCACTTCAACACCGCCATTTTGGTTGTTTCATTTGGATGGTGCCAGTTCCAAGGAGAACAATGGTCTAGAGAAGGGTCTTTCCAAACTTGGGTCCCCAGCTGTTTTTGGACTACAATTCCCATCACTCCTGACCACTTGTCCTACTAGCCAGGGATGGGAGTTGTAGTCCAAAAACAGCTGGAGACCCAAGCTTGGGAAACCCTGACCTAGACAGAGATGGAACATGGGAATGCAGGAAACTGCCTTATAGCAAATCAGACCATTGGTTCATCTAGATCTGTACTGTCTACACAGATAACACCTCTCAAGAGAATCTTTCCTAGCCCTACCTTGAGATTCCAAAGACTAGCCTGGGACCTTCTGCATGCAACGCATGTGCCCTTCCATGGCTGTAGCTTGTGTCCCAGCTATGTGGTATAGGCTGAAGCTGGAAAGCAGAACTCCTAGCTACTGGGTGATGGCACTAACAGTACTTCTTCTGGGAGAATGCAACCCCATCAAGAATAGTCAACTGGTCAATTTACCAAACTTAGCAATTGCTCACTCACAAAGCTTCTGATGTCTTGCCAGGATTCAGCTTCAGTTTACTAGTCCTCATCCAGCCCTTCATCTACTCCACAAATCAGTCCGTGAATTGCATGGTCTCATCAGGTTCAGATGTTATAGAGAAATGAGTGCCATCAGTGAACTGGTGACACCTTGCTCCAAATTGCCTAATGCCACTCCCAATGGTGTTAAAGAGTGTCTGACACACATGCAAAAGATCCATTCAGTCACATGTAACAGCTTTAAGTGGGTTTTAAAAAGAATTTGGGACAATATGGGACCCTGAGGCCACTCTGCAAATGGTCCTGCAGGTAGAACAGAACCACTGAAGGACAATGCCAGCATCTTCCATCTGACAGAGCTGGTCTAGGAGGATACGGTGGTTGATGCTATCAAAAGCTACTAAGAGAAAAAGTAGCAGGGTTGCAACTCCTCCTGCCCCAATGAAGAACATCCATCAGATCAACCAAGGCCAATTCCGTCCCAAAACCAGTTCTGAAGCCAAAATCAAGTTAGTCAACAAAACCTGCATCTTCCAACAATGTCTGTAGTTGTGCTGCCACAGTACTCTTTTAGTCACCTTGACCAAGAAAAGAATATTGGCATTCTATTGTAGTTTTATATAGGCAATGACCGTTTTGTGCAGGGGTTGTGTTCCTGACCCCCATGCACATTGGTGGAGCATGCATAATCCCACCCCCTTTTCCAGCCACATCTGGGTTATGGCAATATGCACGTGAAAGGGCACACGTTCTCGGAACGTCTGCAAAATGGGAGTTGCCTGTATTTCGTAATAATATAAATAAAACAGGGTGCAGCAGAAGGGGAGAAACAACAACTCCATGGGGAAAGGAGCAGGAAATCAACAAAAATAAGAGAAAATTTGAAACTGTGTTATGACTGTATATGTTAAAAATGTTGTACAGTGGTGCCTCGCAAGACGAAATTAATCCGTTCCGTGAAGCTCTTCAGCAAGCCCATTGACAGCTTAGCGGATTAGCGGCTTTTAGCGATCAGCTGTTAAGCGGCTTATCAGCTTAGGAAAAGGGGGGGAAAAGGGGAAAAAAACCCGCAGGAACTCGCAAGACATATTTGTCTTGCGAAGCAAGCCCATAGGGAAACTCGTTTTGCGAAGCGCCTCCAGAACGGAAAACCCTTTCGTCTAGCGGGTTTTCCGTCTTGCGAGGCGTTCGTCTTGCGGGGCACCACCAATGCTTTTGGTCAGTCTCCTCAAAAAAAGCTCAACAACTCTTGCTTAACAAACAGCTCCATATCCTAAACCAGTGTGCTCCCCAAAGAAAGCTCAACAAGTCTGGTCAATCCAATGGGCAGATCACTGTCGGTTTATTTATAGTGGGAATAGATCGCAGTCTCTAGGCCATGCCATGCTCCCAATAGGCCATGGTGAAAGAATGGCCATGAAAAGAAACTCAAAATACTGCTGAATCTATGCCAGTAATAGACCTTTCAGGATGGGATTAGAGGGATTCTGCTATAGTTGTGTACAGAAGATAGCTGCATAGCTCTCAAAAAGTCGGCGGCAGTGAATGGCTCCACACATCCTGCCTTTTGTTTTGCCCCATGGAGCACATACTTGTATCAGTAACTCTGGTCAATTAGCTGGTCATATGAGCTTCCTAATCCTGCGCATCAAGCAATGACTTGCTCCAATGAACCAGAACAGAGCATATTCTTGTGCTTCTGGCCCACCAGAGAGAGGGCTATTCCCTTTTGTTGCTGGATCACATAAAATTCTTTCCAAAGCGGGATGTGCAAACCACTGAGTAGCTGGTGCTTCACTGGATCAGATATGCTATAATACAGACACGTTTCCATGGTCAAGGGTCCATCGATTTTGGCTCGGCTTTGTAGTCAGCCCTTATTAGTGGCTCCCACCAATCCTTACCGCCTAACAAGCCTCTGGCATGCAGGGGGCTCAGGGAAGAGGCCAGGATCCTGTGTCATGCAGAGCTGCTCAGCAGACAGTAGAGGGACGAGGCCAAAAGCCTAGAGGGCAGCCCAATGTGTGAGACCTCCCCAGAGTCATCTGCAACTGGGATAAGACTCCAGGGAGGGAATCCGCCACTGAGCATGCTGGCAACCACAGATTTGTGGACACCTGTACAAGGTTGCTGCCTTTTTTTAAAAAAACCTAGCTTTTATTTTGTTCATAAAGATAAATGGCAGGCAGGGAAAGGATAAGCAAAGTCTCCCAGTATTTAAGCCACAAGCCCATAGGTCATGCAACTACTTCAGAAGCAAAGGAAATCTGCAGGCTGTTAGCCGACCATTCCTAAAGCCACACACATGGCATTGCAGATTATGCTAAATGTCACAAGCAAATTAAACCATAGCACAAGAGTATTCTGGTAAGGTTCCTATTACTGTGTGTATGAATCTCCAGGCTTAATTTTTAATATGCAGGGATGGGGGATTAAAAGCACATCCCCCCCCCTGAACTTCCCCCAAAAATCATCCTCTCAGGCTGGGGGGCGGGGGAGAGAATGCCCAGTAATTGCTTTTTAAAGAACAAAGGACTAAAAAAGTGAAACAAAACCAGATTCCAGTCCTCACCCGCCTCTTCTCTCAGCCCATTCGTCTGTCCCCTGCAATGAAATCAGTCCTGTAAAGCACCAATCTGATTATTTGTAATGGGTTTCCGTACGTTCCTGCTTTCCTTGCTATATGTCCAATTGCAGCAAATACTTAGCATATAACCACAATGCAAAAAATTTTGCGTAAAGAAATGTCTGTGTCCTGCTTGGCACAGCACTCTCTTCTCCCGAGCTTTGTTCCGCATCATGCTTTGCAATCCCGTTCAACCGACTCTGCTGCCATTCCAAAGACATCCACCACCATCACCTTTTGGCTCAACACTTCTTTCCTACTGTACAGCGCTGAAGCCAGCTCTGTCATACATGCCAAATGGTGATGATGCTTATCTACTGTACCACCCCCAACAAGTCAAGAAAATATGCGAGTTACCTCTTCTTCACAGTTGTTTAACTTTACAGTGGTACCTCGGGTTACATATGCTTCAGGTTACATATGCTTCAGGTTACAGACTCCGCTAACCCAGAAATAGTGCTTCAGGTTAAGAACTTTGCTTCAGGATAAGAACAGAAATCGGGCTCCAGCGGCGCAGCAGCAGCAGCAACAGCAGGAGGAGGCCCCATTAGCTAAAGTGGTGCTTCAGGTTAAGAACAGTTTCAGGTTAAGTATGGACCTCTGGGAAAAATTATTTAACCCGAGGTACCACTGTATTTGGAAAGGCACTATGGGCCAGAGGTTTTCAATCATTCTGAGTCCACGGCTCCCTTGACCAACTACATTCTTTCTGCGGCACCCCTGTGGGGCTCAGGAGCCCAGACCCCAGGGTGCCACGGCCCACCGGTTTAAAACCACTGCTATGGGCCACAAGTTTAAAACAGTGTTAAAGTTATGGCAGGGTATCTAAAGTCCTGCTGAGTTCATGGGTAAGAAGGAGGAGAGGCAGGAGGAGGGGCTTTTTTGCAGAACAGCATTTGTTTAATTGAGAACTGTCTACTTCAAATACAAAGACCTCACAGAGTTTTTTATCTGAAGAGCTGTGTCTGGAATGTCTGGCTCTTCTCAAAGAGTATTGCTTGAATTCAAGCCATTCATGCAGAATGGTGGCTGTAATGTTCCCCTTTAGATGTTGGGGGATTTGTTGGCCAATACAAAAAATAAAAATAGAAGCAAAGTGGGTGGAACAAAGGACCTTGGGGGCAAAAAAAAAAAAAGAAGTCTGTTGAAGTTTGGACCAGATGTCCTTTAAAACACAGCACGACAGATAAAATCTGGGTGACAGTCAACTTGAGCATCTAACTCAGAGAGATGCTCTGTTTAGTTCTACCTTGTTTCTGGCATTTTATATGTTTGTCACTATTAGTTGAACAAAACATAACATTTACTGAAGTATTTGATTTGTTTACAAAATTATTAACTTGGGTAATTTTGTAAATAAATACTTAAGAACAAAAACTTACAAGTGAGAAGCTACAATGTCAGAGAGCACTAAACAATACAGCCTCTCCAGTTCAGTTATATTCCCATCCATTCTGTTCAGCAGTTAGCAAACAAGTATTCATCACATGTGCTCCCCACCCAGTCCCCTCCACTGGGAAGAAATGAGAAGCATAGCTACCCCTTTTCCTCAAGCAGGTCCTCTGCCTTTCCTCGCTGGAATTATCAATCTGAATTGAATAGTTTGTGTTTCCAGAAGAAAGTGTTCTAATTTCTAGAGGGATAGCAGTGCTAGTGTTAACAACACTCTTGTGTGTCATCTTAAAGACTAAGAAATGTTACCATGGCACAAGCATTTCCAGACTACAATACTCTTCAGATATGGTGATGGGGAAGATAAAGTTGGAAGCCTGGGGTCAGAGGGAAAGTACAGATAGTGACAACTCAATCAGAAGCAGAATGCATGCAAAGTAACCGCAGTGATTGCTTTATCACCCATCAACTTACCATGCTAATTAACATCTGTAGAAGAAAGGGAAGCCACTGTCCCTACTGAGACCTGAGAGAGGAGTTGAACTTATATCACTGGTTTATGAATATTGCCATTCCTCATATGGGATTTGCGTCCACCGACACAATTGCTTAGGGATTGGCCTGATGGACCTACGCAGAATGCAGAAGGGGCATTGTATGCAGATGATGGCATACATGGAAGATGAGCAAGGGGGAATAAAATGCTGACATTATTAGCTCCTAGAATGGTACTGACAGAGAAAATGTGGGGACAAATTTGCCACCTGGATTTTGCACGGTCTCATTATTGTGATGTTCAGCTGGAAAGATGATTTAGGTCAAAGGTTTTCAACCTTTTTGAGTCCATGGCTCCCTTGACCAACTACATTCTTTCTGCGGCACCCCTGTGGGGCTCAGGAGCCCAGTCGTGTCAACCCTTTCCTGCAGAGCTGGCAGCCTCTCACCCTTTTTTGAACATCCTCCCTTGTGGAGTGTTCCCTCAGATTCATGCAGCTGCTGGGTGACCTTGGGCTAGTCACACTTCTTTGAAGTCTCTCAGCCCCGCTCACCTCACAGAGTGTTTGTTGTGGGGGAGGAAGGGAAAGGAGAATGTTAGCCGCTTCGGGTAGAGATAAAGCGGGATATCAAATCCAAACTCTTCTTCCTCCTCTTCTCCTTGTGGGTCCTCTGGGCAGCCGTTGCTGCCACCCCAGATCTCTGAGCTGCCCCCACCCCAAAAAGGTGCCTCCTCACACAGCTCCACAGGGGCCTGGGACTTGTCTGTCCATTCCCAACAGCAAGGGCTGGCAGACTGACTGACTGGGTTTCCTCGCCTGCTTGCTTGCGTACTCCGAGGCCACCTCAGCTCCTGGCAACCAGCACTCCCTGGTCAGCCCTAGAGGCACCATTCACCTGCAGAGCTTGTAGCCAGGGCTGCGCAGAAGCTTTAGGGAGGCAGAGACACGAGAGGGCATCAAAGCAGGGAGGGAAGAGGGGCAGAGGCCAGCGTTGCCCGCAGCACCCCATACCATCATTCAAGGCACCCCAGGGTGCCACAGCACACCAGTTGAAAATCACTGGTTTAGGTTACGGAGCTGTTTGTTAAGCAAGTATAAGCCCACAACCCAAGGCCTGAGAGAGGAAAGTATAATTCTACAAAACTGGTTTTAGATCTATGATACATTGGGGTAGTTTTAGTTGAGAGCAATAGCTGGCAACAAGTGGTAGCCTGCCACCTTATCTTCTGGGTCTGTCTTATAGGAGGCTATTCCTGGACATCAATTCACCCTTGTTAGTCTTTGTTAGATGGCTATTGTACTATCAGATGTGCCTGGTGTCAAGTTGTGAGTCTATTTGATGGGTCAGAACAAATGTGGTTTTATTGCAGGGTTTGGCTATTCTACACAATAGGCTGCCCACGTTGTACACTTTCTGGAGAAGGAACCCAGGGCTTTGGTCCTTAAAGTACTTCTTGGTGATGATGGTACCCACAAAGTCATAACAAGTGTTTGCTAGCAGCTCGCCAGAGGCACAGTCTGAATGTTTGTAGACATGTGCAACAAAATTCTTCTTCCCCTTAATAATGGCATTTATCATGTGCTTTCCTGAAATGGAAGTTAGAAGGGCTCCAAATTAAACACACACATGCCCTGGCACGCAAAAATGCATTTAGGGTACTGCAGACAGTTGTTCCACTGCACTAAAACTAACACTTTAGCCCCTCAACCAATCTTTGCTGCAGTGATTCCTGGTCTGCAGTCCACAGCTCTTGAAGGAAGCTTTCCTTGAGAAAGCTGTGCTAAGAACAGCAGCTTCTCAACTGCTTTCCAAATCTATGTTTTTATGAGGTCTGACTGGGAGTGAAGTGTTTGGCATTCCACACCTACTCCCAACAGCATTATACAGACAGTTTATAATGAGCTATATGTGATTCAGACCCTACTCCACCCTAGTTTCATCTTTAAAGGAGGGGAGGGTACAGTTCTTGTGACCAGAAGTCCATAGCCTCCCAAAATGGAAGCTCAGGAAGATTCCTCTGACTAGGCCCCTTGAACCTTTGCTAGAGTCCCACCACATGTCTGCAGCCAATTTCTTGGTTTTACCTCAAGACACCTTTCTGGAAACTTTCAACCATGGGGGGCGGGGATGTTTGCTCTAATAGTGAAACACAAACTGCTATGGCCTGCGTAAGTACTGTTTAATCTAAATACACCACAGGCTCCCAGATCAACATTTAAAATGTATCTGCAGCTGGAATTTTGCCCTTCTTTTATTTTTTACAGCTCCTTTCTGTGTTTCAGATTATTTACCGATCTTTGTTTCACGCCCCAATGGATCGTTCAGAAAAATCTGAATCGCAGGGTGTCCACACTGATTAAAACTTGAAGCCTAGTGACCTCGTGTGATGTTAACTACTCCCATGCTCCAAGAGCTCTCTGCTTTTCTGTTCAATTACCCCCTTCTGTGCAGAGCTATCGCTACCAAATGAGTGCATACAATGGGCTTCTGCTTCATTACACTAACCAACAGGAGGGCAGGAATAAACAAGCTAATTTATCATCCTCAACTCTCACATCGCTAGCCTACATCACAAATCTGTTTCTGTGGAAAGAATTAAAAAAAAAACCCACTGACTTGCAACTAGCTCAGCTCATAGCACTTTACAACCAAGTCAGACTTTTAGCAGACGCTCTTCCCTTTTGGTAGTTTTTGCACAGTTCGGCTACACTTCTACACATCCTTACATGTGAGACTGTCCCACTGAAATCAGAAGACCTTGCTTCCCAGTAAAGAGGTTTAGGATTCTGCTTATGTATGTTGTGTTTTTCGTGAGTGCGACTTAATCGGTATAAGGTACACTGAACTTAAGGGAGAGTGGCCTACTTACTTTTTACTGGATTCAGCAACAGGATTTTTTCTGCAGTCTCTCTCCTCCAATTCTCAACCAGTGCTGCCATAGTTCAGTTATTTCCCCATGTTTGTGCCTTTCCTATAAAAGTATCAAAAGGCAGCAATTTTCTACACCCTTTTCTCCTAGAACATGCTGCCCCCAACCAGAAGCACAAGGCAAGGTTGTTTCTCCAGAGAAATCATTATGACCAAGTTGATTTTGAAAATTTTCCAAAGAAGCACTGTTGACCATGAATGATGTCATAAATTGTTGTTGCTGCTGCTGCTGCTAAGAATTACATTTGTATACTGCCCTTCATCTGTAGAACTCAGGGCCGTTCACAAAATAACAAGAATAAAAACAACAACAAACCAATAATCTCCCCTCCCACAACACATTTAAAAGGGCATTAGATGTCAATCAGCCAAAGGCCTGGTTGAAAAGGAACAGTTTTTGCCTGGCACCTAAAGGTGTACAATGAAGGTGCCAAAGAAATCTCCATGAGGAGAGCATTAAGTAGGATTAGATAGCAAGTTTACTACTATATACTTCTTGAAGCAGCCAATGACTACAGCAGTTTGAATTCTGTAGCATATTTTCACTGTGACCCTCCAAGCCAATTCAAAACACACACACACACACACACACACACACACGGGAAACATTTGCTAATTGCAGCATCGTCCAAGCCCTCCTTTTGTCGATTTTTACTCTGGATAAAAACACATTTCCTGCTCCTTCAGCCAGACTATTAAATCTCTCACAACACAAGTCTAAATAGCAGTGATGACCCAACATTATTCACAGCAGAGGCGAGAGCACAGCTCTGAGAGGAAAAACAGTGTCTTTCAAGCTGAAACATTTCAATTCTACAGTGTCTAATCCGCAGGTAACTACTGGTACCTCATAAAACAGTTTATTTAGACTAGCCTGTCCCCCCTAGACATAACTCTGCATCTACCACATACATGCCTGAAGGAATACTAAAGTATCCTTGGTATGTGCACAGAGCCTTTTCATCTCAAGGGAAGCATTCCTAGCTTACAGAAAGAGTTTGAATTTTAGCTTCAGGCAAAACAGAAGCCTTCTTTGCTGGAGGAGAAACCATTTCCCTTCCCAAACATGCCAAGCTCCTTAAAGCAGGGGAAAATCTTCATTTTTAAAATGAGATTAGGGTTTCTGACACTATCATAGCACTTTTAGTCTTGTTTTATCTTCTCAACCACTCCCATGATAAGAGGTTAAGCTACAAAAGAGCGACTTTGTGATGGGCTTTTAATCGGGATCTTTTATATACCAAACCCATCAGACTCCCAAATCAGATTCACTAACAGCTTCAGAAGGTGAGGGGGATTATTGAGAAAGAAACCAGCAGTAACATTTTACTTTGGCCTCTAGTAATAGCTCTGACAATCCTTCCTAGTATCTGGAAAGAACTACAGCGGAGTGCTGTATCACATAAAACTAAGCAAAGACACTATTATAGCTATAAAGCCGTTTACTGTAAGTTATGCCATTACAAGAGATAAAGGCAAGGCAATGCAGTTTTGGTAGGATCTGAAGTATTCCCCCTCAAGTCCTTATTATCTATTCTTCACCACTCTTAAAAACAAACAGATTTGTGCCAAGTAGTTTCATTTTCCAGTGCATTTTCCCATTCAGCTGCAATTAACAGATATTCACTGAAGAAGGGAGTAGACATGACCTTTCTTGTCTATTTCCTATCTCAAGAATCTATGCTAAGACTGCAGGCTGAATATTTTCAAACAGAAGGGCCCCCATGCAGCATTCATACCCTGAGTACAGCATGTACCTATTCAGTAGAGCAGCCCTAGCCACAGATGTGGCAAGGGATCCCAGTGTTTAAAACTGCATGACGGAATAAAATAAGCAAAACTAATCTTGAATAAAGATAGGCAATCTGATATAGGGTCATCCATGAAGCACAGAACTTGATAAGTGTTGACCAAGGTAAACCTTGTTAACTTCTAGGGACTTTCTTTTAAGGATCAAAGAACAAGCCAGTCCCACCTCAGCCAAGAGTTCACCCTTGACCATGAGAATCATAGAAATGTAGAATGGGAAGGGACCCTGAGGATCATGCAGTCAAACCCCAAAATACAGGAATATGCAACTGTTCCATATGGGGAATCGAACCTGCAACCTTGGCATTCTCAACACCATGCTGTAACTAGCTGAGCTATCTAGGATTTTGTCACGAACATGGATCTTCTATGGGAGATCGCCCACACACTATAAACCACTACCAGTTGATTGAAAAAAATGACCCTTGGAGTTGATGGATGGAAATTATTATTAGGGGACTGAATGTAAGTGCAAGGTTACCACTACAAATTCATTAAGCCACAATCTTAAGTATCCTCACATAGTCTGGAATCAGAAATCACACTCCTCATTGAACTAACCATATTTTGTTGGATTCAGAATGTACAAACTCCCGTCCCTCCTTATATACCCTCTGTAAAACAACAACAACAACCCCAAACCTCCATTGTAACAGCGCGCAGAATTTTATCTGGAAATTTAGTATTCAAAAGTATTCCAGAGTCTTGTATTTGAATTGGAAGCTATGCTTCTGAAGGATGTATTCATGGCTCAAACATACTGAACCAGAAAACCTGAGTTACGTAATGGCATACAACAGCAAAATCATGTAGCCGCTATTCTACAATTTGATCTAAAGCAGGCATGGCCAAACCTGGTCCTCCAGTTGTTTTGGGACTACAAATCCCATCATCCCTAGCTAACAGGACCAATGGTCAGGGAAGATGGGAATTGTAGTCCCAAAACAGCTGGAGGGCCAAGTTTGGCCATGATCTAAAGCAATCTGTGGTCCTCCAGATGTTACTTGACTACAACTCCCATCACCCCTGGCTATTGACCATGGTTGTTGGGACAAATGGGCGTTCAACATCTGGAGTCCAGCAACTTCTGGAGGACGACAGGTCTCTTACCCCCATCTAAATGTTCTATCATGGTGCCTTAAAATATTCTCCACGCTTTCAGAACTTGAAGGTGGAAGGCATTTTAAGCAAGCACTGTGCATTAGGACAAACTAAATCAACTTTCAAAAATAAAAATATAACCCCAGCACATGATGTGGTTAAGATGAGGTGGGATAACAAACTGGCACGATCCTCGAAATAAAAACCTCTGTGAAGTTTGTTGCAACATGCCTCAGATTTGCCTGTAACAACCCATTAGTGGTGTCTTGCAGACTCACATTGGGGGAAACCTTCATGCTATGAGATGAACCTTAAAATTGAGAATTAAAACAAAGGATTTGGGGTATGCTTGTTCCAGAGCCAGAACAATTAAAGGTTACGTCACTGCTTAAGAAACTGCCTGGAGCAAGAGTTTTCAGAGTGCTGAGCACACTCTAAGGAGAGCAAGATTTTAAGTAGTCTCTCTCCCTCTAAGCATTTGCTCCACTAACATTTCCCATAAAGGTCACTCCATATTCATTTTTCTTAAGACATAAGCAGGTTTGCCCGGAAAGGGTTTTTTTTCTTCTGCATCTTAAGACAGATACAGTGTGTGCAGGTAACTAGCAATTTGGATTGTGCTTCTTAATTTAAAACAAAAAACAAAAGAAAAACAAGCGAGCGCTAAACAGAATTATTTATTTGCGAAGCAAAGCAAGGGCACTGGGTTACTAGACTATTCACCATATCATTTCCCTGTACCGTGCGACGGATGTCAGAATAAAGGTGCAAGTTTTGAGGCACAGATAGATAATAAAAAATAGTGAGTATCTGTCTGATCTAGAAACAAGGATTAGCACCCAGGTCGGGGATCTGAAAAGAAAAAGCCCTCAAATAGAATGGAACATGTTTCCACTTTTGTTTGCCATTTCATGCCCCCAAATTATTTTTAACACAGCTTGTTGAATTAAGCATTTCCTCAGTTCCTACCATTTAGTTATCTGTAAACGTAGGAATTTCGACTTGGGAGAGCAGCAACCCCATAAGTTTCAGACAGTCAAAGACAACAGAGGGAAGATTTTTGTGGGAATCCCTGGCTGAAGCCAATCTTCCTATATCCCAGAAATGGGAGGGTTAGGAGGGAGACAGTTGAACTGTGCATCCATGCAGCACAACTTTTACTTCGCCCGGAAGGAGGGCGCGAGGGGGGGGGAAACAAAAAAAACCTTTTGTCCACCCAATATGTTTAAAGATAGGTGCACCTCCCCCCCCCCCCAGCAAGATCTCAGGTAAGTGGTTAAGTTGCCTCCATCGAGACAGGAGCAAAGAATCGAAGGGAGTGTGTGCAAATAATAATAATAACCCTTCACCCTTCGTGTTTGTGTGTGTGTGTGTGGGGGTGTCACTTCCTTCTTCTCCCGAGGGAGCGTCCTTGCCCCCCTTACAGCCTTCAATCCAAACTTACGAGACTGCCTAAGCAAATGTAAGCCTGGCTCGAGAAAGAAAGGAACACAAGAGAAAGGCAGATCCCCGTCAAGGAGGCACAATGCGCAAACATTCCTTTCGTGGGCTCGAGTAGCTCTTCTTCTCATTGCAATTGAAAGAGATTAGCTCTCTCCCTGCAGCCCAGTCGGAGAGGAAGGGGAAGGGAGGGAGATCGTCGGGACGAGGCAGAAGTAATAGGGAATATCAACTTCGCGTTTCACACAATCTCCCCCCCCCCCCGCCGGCTTTCTTGAAGAAACCAAGTCGCCATGCTTAAAAGGTTTCGCCTTTCCACTCGCTTCCTTGGTGCAGATCCTGGAAGCGAGGCCGAAACACACACACACCCAAACACACACACACACACACCCCGAACAAACTTTTTTCTGCCCCGAGCCTGTGCGCGCGCCCCTCCCTCCCTCCCTCCTTCCTTCCTTCCCTCCCTTCTTTCTCCTTCCTTTGCAGCCACTCGAGTGCAGGGGGCACAAAGAGGCCCGTGGCGCGGTGTTTTCTTAACTACAATAGCCCGGCTAATTAGATCACAGAAGCAAAGTCTCGAAAACAGGGAAGAGAGAAGCCAGAAAGAGAAAGAGAGAGAGAGAAAGGCGAAGGAAAAGAAGGATAAAGTTTGCCCCTGCGACGCACTTACCGATCAGACCTCCCACCAGAAAGGCGATGATTTGGAAAATCAGCAAGATCACGCCAACAATGCACAGCTTCTTAGTGCTCATGTTCTCGATAATTGCCCCTGCCATTTTTTGCAGCTTGCTCCCTTTGCACAAGCTACTGCGGCAAAAGTTAAGGCTGTCAGGGATGGGGAGGGAGAGCGGCGGCCGCCTCGGCACTGATTGCCCGGGCAAGTCCGGATCCGAATCCCGCTCTGCCGGGAGCTGTGATTGTGGCCGGCGCTCGGCTGCATGTGGCTGCTTTAAAGGAGCAGGAAAGCGGATCACATGATACCCACCTCCCTCCGTCGCCGCCTCCTCCTCCCGCCTTCCTCTGCTATTCAGCAGCAATTGGTGTCAAGTCTCGCAAAGCGGTGGGGGGCAAGACGGAGGAAGGGGGCTTGGAATTAACAAGTGGAAAGTGGACCAGGCGGGTTCCCCCCCAACTCCAGAAAGGGCTCTTTGGGTCTCTCCCGGGGCCTAGCCCGGCGAGAACAAAAAGCCCCCAGAAAGTTCACCAGACTTGGGGATGGATGTTAAGGAAGGATAACACGAAGATGCTATTAAGATGTGTCCTTTAAAAACGATTTTATCACAGGTTCAGCGGGGGCGGGGAGAAAACTTTGCTCTTTCTGTTTCAGAATTAGCTACCCCTCCGTTTTGTGTGGTTGGTGACTTCTGTCTTACCTCCGAAGCTGGTTGAAAGGCAGAAAAACCACAACCCTGTCATATTCTTCTGCCACATAACCACATGGATGTACAATCCAGCAACAATAGTCACTACAGGTGACAGAACAGGAAATGGTAGTGGTGAAAAAGGATATCCACTCTAGACATCACACTAATGTCCAAAAATAATCTGCCATGAACTTGGCTTAATAAGTGACATAATCAAATTTCAAATGCTGCGGTTACATTTCCAAATGTTCACCACCACCACCTATAAGAAGTTCACTAATTGCAAAAAATAAATAAATAGAAAGTTCCAGTGTAAGTTCCTTCTTTTATCTTTAGAAGTGCATTATATACAAACTTAAGAAAGGGCCCTCTCTGTGGTGGCCTCTAGAAGGAGGTACATCTGATGCTGATGATGTGTTGAAACCATTTTACTAGGTTAAAACCATTTTACCTGCCAATGTCGAAGGGAAACTCCCCACAGGAGTAGAAATCATATATTGAACAAATGGAAAGCTCTTCAATCTGAGCAGGCTGAAAGCAAAGAGTAAGGTTACCGTAACGTCCATCAGTATGGACCTTCAGTATGTTGATGACAAAGTAGTGTGCACACGCTCAGAGGATCCTCAGAAGATCCAAACCATCCTAAATATCTTTGCAGAAGCTTACGAAAAGCTTGGCCTATCACTCAACATCCAAAAAACCAAAGTGCTGCACCAACACGTACAAAATAACTCCTCTGCAGCGCCACAAATCCAACTTAATGGTGTAACGTTGGAAAATGTCAATCACTTCTCCTACCTAGGACAGTTATCTTTCCACAAGGGCCAACATTGATGCCAAAATCCAGCATCACCCGAGTTCTGTGAGAGCGGCTTTATCCCAATTGAAGTGCAGAGTGTTTGAGGACCGAGACATTCGCAGGGAAACCAAAATGCTTGTTTACAAAGCTATTGTACCACCAGCCTTACTATATGCTTGTGAAACACGGACCACTTATAAACGCCATCTCCAACTCCTCGAAAGATTCCATCAACGGTCTCTCCGAAAAATTTTACACATCACTTGGGAAGACAGGTGAACTAATATCAGTGTACTGGATGAAGCAATGACCACCAGTGTTGAAGCAAAGATTCTTCAACATCAACTTCGTCGGACTGGTCATGTTGTGCAGATGCCTGATGATCGTCTTCCAAAGCAACTACTCTATTCCAAACTTACAAATGGAAAGCGTAATGCTGGTGGTTAACAAAAGAGATTTAAAGACTGTCTCAAGGCAAATCTTAAAAAATGTAGTATAAACACTGACAACTGGGAAACACTGGCCTGCGAGCGCTCCAGTTGGAGAATAGCCTTTACCAAAGGTGTCATGGGCATTGAAGACACTCGAACTCAGAGCACAAGGAAGAAATGTGCTAAGAGGAGGGCACGCTTCGCAAATCCACACTGTGACCAACTCCTGCCCAGAAGCCAATGTCCCCACTGTGGAAGAACGTGGATGCAGAATCGGCCTCCACAGTCACTTACAGACTCATTGTTAAAACCATGTTTATGGAAGACAATCTTACTCAGCTACGAGTGATCACCAAAGAAGAAAAAAAACCCCTGCCATTATTCTAGATACTGGTAGTTTTAGAGGGCTGAATAGTTTTATTTCTCTTAAATTTATTGTTGATTATGTTTTATAATTTTACTTTTTTTTTTACCCTGTGATCCATGTATGGATGTAAGGTGGTGTTTTTAAAATGTCAAACACACTATCTTAGTCACAGTCACTGCTGTGTGTAGTAGATTAGAAGAATCACAATTCTTACAGCTAAGAAACTGAGGCAGCAAATGATTGGCCAAAGCTCCCCCACCAGATTTCAGAGCTGGTATCCCTAGTCTAAGATTCCATCTGCTACCACACTTTTGCCCTTTTTAAAATAATGTGTAAAATGGAAATATTGATTAATTTTTGCCTTCATTTTGAGCAGTTTTCGGAAAGGTCCACAAGAGTGGAAATTTTCTTCTTCTGTTTGGAAATCTTTTACAAAAATTTAAGCTGCAATCCTATCCACACATACTTGGGGATCACTCTTACTGAAAAAAGTTAGACGTACACCTGAAAAAAACAGGCAAAGTGTAAGGCTGCAGTCTTGTGTACATTTCCCTGGGAGTAAGTGCCACTGAATTTAGAAGGACATGAACCAATTTGAGTGGAAAAGAATAGGGCACATAGAAAGGTGGAAGTGGAAGACTTCCTGCTGATTTAATCCACCTTTTTTATTTAGCGATGTTTTGACAGAGGGTTGTGTCTCAGATATCCTTCCTCCTGAAGTGACTACTTTTCTCCATTGCTGCCCAAATGGAAACTTCACAGCAGGAAAAAGAAGAAATCCTCTTTAATATTTGTCTAGGACCAAAACTTCTGTGAAAGATGTAATATTATTCTCGAGTGCTTGCAATTCTCCCTGCATTCAGTAATCCCTTTTAACAGCATTGTTTTCTAACAATTTTTTTTTTAATGTACAGTCCTGTGCATGTTTACTCAAAAGTAAGCTCCACTGTGCTCAGTCCTAGATCATTTGTAAACCAACTCTAATTGGGATCACAGTGTGATTCACAACACAACAGCAAAACAACAAAAATATGACGTTTTAAGGGGAGGGGAGGGAGACATGTTGTGCTCCTTCTGGAGTAGTTTGTCTACCTTTGGTCCCCACCCAGCACTCAGCTCTCACCTGTGGCTCCTAGAAGCTGTCAGCATGCATCAGCAGCAACACCCCGGGAATGGTTTCCATTGGCCTGCTAAATCACATGAGGGTAGCTGATGGGTCTCAAATCTTCAGTGAGTTAGGGACTTCCCCTGCAAGCAAAGACAGGCTCTGGCAGATTGAGCAGATGAAACCAGTAGTGGGTCCAAGGGTCAAGAAGGAGGTTTCTGCCCATGCTGTAGAGGGAAGTGAGAGGCAGATGGGGCTTGTCAACCCTGAAAGCTAGCCCATCTAGGACTTCCACTGCCTTGCGAGGTATCTTCAGGAGAAGAAAGGGCTAAGAAAAACCCCATCACATATTTAGAGTGAAGTCTCTTAAGAGAGTTGGAGGGCATGTTGTACGCCTCCTTCTGGCAACTTCTGCAGCCAAGCTGGTGCCAAATGTCTTACTCTGCTTTTCTTTGGTCCCACATCAGCAAGACTAAGAAGAGGTCTTGTCTTCTGGGCAGCCCAGGAACTCCATACACACTGTCCTTGCTTGCTTCAGGGAGGTCACTTCAGGGCTGCTAATGCAGCAGTTTGACTTCACCTCGGAGGCACACTCCATTGTCTCTCAAGACAGACAGATGCCCACAACAATCCATAAAACCATTAGCCACTGAACATTAGATAAAATCAGGAGTTTAGAAGTACTTATGCCAATACAGCAGATAACAAGAACAATGTAGATAACTTGACTTCGATATAGCCCAAAGGCCTAAGTGATGCAACATCAGCCATGAAAACAGTTTGCATGCATATAGCACCAGCACAGTACAAACCAGTATCTTGACTGATAAACCCTGTGCTATTAAGTTACTGGCTAAAGCTCGCATCTTCATAGATCTCATACTTTTAATAGGATTGCGCTAGCAGAACACTTTGGAAACTAAGCTATACACCTAACATTTTTATTGACCTTTTCTGGTTCATTTGAAGGATTCTATTCTGCATTGACACCTTTTGTACCTATCCAAGAAGTCAAAGGATATTGATGTACTTGATACTCCAATCTTCACTGTATGTTTACTGTTTGTGTTGCTTTTTTTGTCATCATTTTTCCAGCCCCTGTTTGTACTGGATTTGATATTATTTTTATAAATGTTTTTTATTGTTAATTGCTTCCAGATGTTTCATGGGAAGGGATTCATAGATGAAATGAAATAAATAAAATGATAACTGATACCTCAATAAAAATAGTCATTTTAAAGAAATACTGTATTCTTTTCCCAAACCCTTATAGTTGCCAACTAGAAACTAGAGAATGGGGGGGGGGCTGGTCTGCTTTGGTGCCTTTAACAGCAGCAGGGAAATAAACTCTGTCACTTACTAATGTTTGGGCGTTTAGATACACTGAAACACGAAGAACAACTTATCTCATACAGGTGAAATCTTGCACTCTTTTGTCTTTAGAATTCACTTTCTCATGTTGAGCGATTGTTTGCCGCTTCACACTGGTTGCATTCCAGAGTCTCAGGATAAAACACCTAAGTATTCATGAGCTTCAGGTGCCCAAACGTATCCACTTCTCTCCTCCCTCTACAGGAGTGGCAAAACAAACCAGAAGCTGCATTTTCCCCTGGCTTCCCATTACCTCCAAACTAGGAACAAAAGTGGATGGCTTCCAAACGACAATTTGAAACCATTGCTTCATGCATTGGCTTGTCTATAAGCCATGAACTATAGTTTCCCAGTTCAGATACAGTGCGAAGCTATAATTAACTGTGGTCTCCCAACTTGTTTTGCTATTTGTGCAAAGGAAGCATCTATATGCGGTGCGTACCTGAAGTTTGTGCACATCTGGGCTTATTACATCATGGCCAATGTGTATCTAAGACACTGCACCACCATTGTGCCTCATTTCTAAGATTTCTGAAAGCCATTTGGCTGGTAATTGTTGGGAGACTGGGCAACAGGGACCATGGACCAGACCTAGCAAAGCAATTATTGCTTTGTAATTATGTTTATGCATCATACCTATGGCTTCCTTAGTAGTTTCACCATTGCTTTTGGAAACACCTGAACTTTGTTTCAACCATCAGGAAATGCGAGATTCTTTGCAATGCTTGGCAGTGTTGAAGCTCAAGTAGGACTGCTGTTTCCACACCACTTTAGGAAGGCTATTGTTCCTGCTTTAAGATTTTCCGCAGTATCTGTCTAAAGCAAGGTCTAGAATATAGTGGCCCAGTGGATAATGAACAACAACAACAACAACAACAACAACAACAAAATATCTGAGATGCCCCAAAGATAATTAAGGTGAAGCTCAAAGAGGACTGCTGGTGCTCATTCATATCCCCCACACTTGACACATTAAAAGCTCTAAGACGCAAGAAGGAATGCAGTCACTGTGTGCTCTTCGCCCACTTTTCTTGACCATCTGCTCTGGGACTACATCAGAGTCTTGCTTCTCCACAGCGGAGAGAAAGAGAGAGATGAAAGGGACCAGCGACATGGAAGTCACGGTAGCTGCATCCTCTCTCAGTGCCTCTTTCCCCCTCTCCAAAAAAAAGGATGGGCACCTGTCAGAGCTGCCTCTAGGTCCCAGCTCACAGAGGACCAATGCTAGGCTGTCGTTATGTACAAAAGTCTTTATTGAAGTTCAGTTTCCATTTCAAAGCCACAGCGTGCAGCCCTACGTCTTAAACCCTAGATCGGCGAAGTCCCGTCTGAGTCCCCTCCCCTATGACACCAGTTTAAGATCCTAGCCCTGCTCCACCTTTTACGCTGCTCTCTCCTCCTCTGGGTCCTCCTGCCCGCTGGGGCATTGCCCTTTCTGGACTCTTCCGATGCTGAGTCGCTTAGCTCCTCCCCCTCCCTCCGGCGGGCTTTAGGACCCGGTTCCCAATCCTCATTCTCTGCTGTCCCGCGCTCCTGTACATTTGAACTTGCCTCTCGCGCCAGCCCAGTGACCTTTCTCCTAACCGTTACACTACTTCGGTCACTGCTTCCCTCTTCCGGGACACTGGCCGGATCTGACCTCTCCTCCGTTGTCCGACTTTCTGATGGAGGCGTGGTCAGCCCTGCCTCATCTTCTCTCCCTGGTGGGGAATGCACTGGACCCGATCCTTGGGACTCTTCCCCCCCCACTCTGCTCTGGTGGGGAAGCTGGTCCTGATTTCCAGCTACTGCTCTGGGAGTCCCTGCTGCCCCCTTGCTCCTGGGGCGTTCCCCTTGGGAACCCCCTACCCCTGGCCACTGGCACCCCCTTCTGTGAATCTTCCGATTCGCTGGATAGGCTCATGGAATCCCTCGGTCCACTGTCCTCTTCTCCTACGCTCCCCTCGGATTCTTCCCCTTCGCTCTCCATCTCCTCTCTTCCCTGTGCCTCTGCTCCTGAGCCCCTGACAGCACCAATTCTAAGTAAGGACCTTCCATGAATACTTGGTAAGCAACTCCACACAGAGCAAAATATTTAGGTTCCACCTCTGCTTTTTAAATTCTCACATTTTGTCCCTCAGCTCCTACACAAGCTATGATGAAAGCAAATGCCAAAACCCAACAAGTATGATAAATTTCCTTTCCCCCTAGAAATCACAATACTAAAATTCTCTTTTAAGCAGATAAAACTTATTACAGTATAGCTAATAGTGAAGCTCACCTTGCAGCCCCAAATAAACCCATTAGGAATATTTCAACATAAGAAAGGGGGAGGCCAGCATTTCCCAACCCAGTACCCTGTGGGGTTGCCTTCATTGAGGTCAAATCATTTCATTTTAATTTTACAGGGGGAGGAATTGCATCTCAACGGTGAATTAAATGGTAAAGCTTTGGTTGTAAGTTGCTTTGGTTAAAAACAACAACTGGAAGCAGAACTGGCATCTTAAATCCCTCCATTACACAGGCTGAATAAAACATGCATGGCAAAAATTAATTGCAATTTTCTTCCTTTAAATTATCTGTCATTTTCTGGTACAGTAAAAGGGGGTGGGGGAGGGAGGGCTGAAATGGGCTTTCAAACTCCACTGCCTCTTTTGAATTGAATTTTTTTTCATAATAATATAGCTTTAAGAGAACTCGCATTAGCAAGTGTTACAGGATTTCACAGTGTGGGGATGCAGTTGTTTGGGAAGGTGCAGGCAGTTTAAATGCATTTCTCTGCTGGCAGAAATAATAAATGCCCTGTGAAGAAAAAGAGGTGGTCTCGATGGATAATGATGTGAACACCCCCTGCTGCTAAGAATATTAACACTCCATTCCAAGCCTTTGTGCATTTCGCTCCATCAGAGCTGCCAATATGAATTTTGCTCTTTACCTCTCTTAGCAGATTCCTCCAACACACCAACCGTTATCTCGTTCTTGCCTCAATTAAGCCACAGACAGTTATCTCTCACCCAAGCTCCAAATGCAGAGACATGCTGGATTATTTTGTGCCACTGCTTCAGCTGAGGCTGACCGAATGAAAATGTAATGCAGACTGAACTGACAGAAACCGATGCTAAAAGGAAAAAAGCATTATAGGGCACACACACACACTTCCTTTCCCAAAGTGACAAGAAGTTTTTAAGGGGGGGGGCTCAATTTGCCTCCAGTTGCCCCAATATATAGGACATGAGTTAGACTTGTTCCTTCACAAGTCTGATAAAAAATGAAGGGACTTGCTTCTAAATTCATGTGCTTAGATTTGCTCTGTAAAGCAGGCCAGTCATATAGGAGGCATGGATAATTGTTACGGAAATTACGGGGGGACGGACATCTTTAAAGTTGTTAAATGTTACAAATATTATGCATAAATGTATCCTTTCGACTTGACAGCTCAGGGAAGTTACCTAGCTTTAACAATCATATAAAATCAACTCCTTTGCCAGTTTCCTCCATTTCAACACCACAGGCCCCACAAATAACCCAGAGATGCATTTTAAATAAAAGGACACATTCTACTCATGTAAAAACACGCTGTTTCCCGGAATGTCCGCAGGCCGGATTTAGAGGGTGATTGGGCTGGATCCGGCCCCCGGGCCTTAGTTTGCCTACCCATGGTGTAGACCAGGGGTGTCAAACTCAAATGAATCTGGGGCCGCAGCGCCGCTAGAGGGCAGACGTTCTCTGGCTTGTAGGCTGTCGTGCATGCGCTGAAGAGGTGGCTTTCTTGTGTCAAAAAAAAAAAAAAAAGCGAGAATAAAAGGTGAAGGCTGGTGGCCGGCGGTGGCTACACGGGCCACATGACGAGGTCTGGCAGGCCGGATTCGGCCCACGGGCCTTGTGTTTGACACCCGTGGTGTAGACGCTCCTTCAGGTATACTGGACCGAGGATATTTCAAGAAAAACAAATGCAATGTCTTTACCATTCTCCAATGTGAACAACTATGGAATTTCTGGGCCACAATGCTGCAGGTAACTGCTTTATATCAGTGCATAGCAGGGTAGCATTGATGGTAGTAATTTAGGGAGCTAGAAGGCTCTCTCTGTGTTCCAATAGGATTCAATTGCATACTGGAAACTCACTTCCGCAGAAGATCATACATTTGTGATAAGGAAAATGATTCGGCGGGGGGATGCACTGGAAAGGGTGAGAGTAACATTTGCTTTGATGCGACGTCAACCTTGGGCATAGCCAAGGGGAGGCAGGGGGCAGCTGCCCCACCCCATCAGTAAAAATCAACACAAATCTTAGGTTCTGCCCCCCCCAACAAAAGCCTGCCCCCCCCAACAAAAATCCTGGGTATGCCCATGACATCATCTAACCTCCCTGCAAATAAATCAGAATGAACACTCAATTAAAAAGGTCATGTAGAAGCTTCTGCTTCTGTGGAGCAATACTAGTAAATATGTTTTCCCCTCCCAAAATACTGGAGCTCAGGGCCATTATTTGAAGCTGCTTGGATGGAGCAATTCAGAACCAAAGGAAGTAGTTCTATCATGCAGTGCTTGAAATTTGTTCTCATTCAGTGTGGTGATGGCCACTAATTTGTACGACATTAAAAAGGAATTAGATACACTTACAGAGGCTAAGTTATCAACAGCTACTGGTCATAATGGCTACCTATTGCAAGTATCAAAGGCAGCAGGTTTCTGAATCCTGGGGAGCATGATCAAGGGAGTGTTGTTGTATTCACGTCATGCCTGTGGCCTTCCTAGAGGTATTTGGTTGGCCACAATGGGGCACAGGATGCTGGACTAGATGAACTTTTGGTCTGATCCAGCAGTGACCCCTCTTAGCATAGAATCCTAGAGTTGTAGTGTTGGAAGGGTCATCTAGTCACCTAGTCCAACAACCTGCAATGCAGGAATCTCAACATGCGGTCTCCCATCCAGTTTGAAACTGTACCGGACCCTGCTTAGCTTTGCAAGTGTGCTAGCAGTTTTATGTGCACTGAAGACATAGAGATTAGCCTCTGTGTAGTCCCCCCCCCCAAGATATTGTTTGATAAGAGTTACCACCTACTATGTGGGTGGCGCTGTGGGTTAGACCACAGAGCCTAGGACTTGCCAATCATAAGGTCGGTGGTTCGAATCCCCGCGACGGGGTGAGCTCCCTTTGATCGGTCCCTGCTCCTGCCAACCTAGCAGTTCGAAAGCACGTCAAAGTGCAAGTAGATAAATAGGTACCACTCCGGCGGGAAGGTAAACGGTGTTTCCGTGTGCTGCTCTGGTTCTCCAGAAGCGGCGTAGTCATGCTGGCCACATGACCCGGAAGCTGTACGCTGGCTCCCTCGGCCAATAAAGCGAGATGAGTGCTGCAACCCCAGAGTCGGTCATGACTGGACCTAATGGTCGGGGTCCCTTTCAGGTGGCGCTGTGGGTTAAAGCCTCAGCGCCTAGGACTTGCCGATCGAAAGGTCGGTGGTTCGAATCCCTGCGGCGGGGTGCGCTCCCGCTGCTCGGTCCCAGCGCCTGCCAACCTAGCAGTTCGAAAGCACCTCCGGGTGCAAGTAGATAAATAGGGACCGCTTACCAGCGGGAAGGTAAACGGCGTTTCCGTGTGCGGCTCTGGCTCTGGCTCTGGCCAGAGCAGCGATGTCACGCTGGCCACGTGACCCGGAAGTGTCTCCGGACAGCGCTGGCCCCTGGCCTTTTAAGTGAGATGGGCGCACAACCCCAGAGTCGGTCATGACTGGACCGTACGGGCAGGGGTACCTTTACCTATACCTACTATGGGATGCAATCCTTCCCCTATACATACATAGTGTCTCTCTCTTCTCTCCCTGTCTCCTCCTAGGTGACGGCACAGTTGTAATTGTACAGAATCTATTTGTGTAGGCTGCACATGGGCTCAGGCTGATGGAAGCAAAGGTGGCAGTGCTTTTCCTTGCTAAGCCATGGTCTCCTTTGCAGAAGTGGGGCTGTCAGGGCTGCATGGTGGCAGGGACAGAACTTAGTCATCTTGTTGAAATTTCTCTTGCCGCTGATGAGACATTCATGAAACTAGGATTTCTTATTCAACAGACTTCAACTCTCTCTTGCCAGGCCCCTGGAGCACCCACAAAATCTGCTATATTTATACTGAGCAGAAGATCAGGTTCCATGCTTGTAATCAGCAGTTGGAAAGAGTAACAAATTAAGTTACATTTTGCCAAATAATGGAGACAATCTAGTGGATGATGCCAGAAACCATTGTTTTGCTCATTGGGAGGGGTTTCATTACACACAGAAGGAAATGACTGTTTAATAATTGCCTTGAGTGCCTTCAGTCCAAAATGCTTTAAACAGCAGAGCCAAATCATAAATCTTAATGTCTTGGCAAAGTCAAGCCCAACAGTTCTCATAACAAAATCCTCTGCTCCTCCTTACGTTGTGTGTGTGCAAGGGTAGGTTGGTGGGATTGTGCAAGACATTGCTTAATTTAAAAAACAAAAACTATTAGCAGTGGGCCGTGGAAGGGGCCAAAATGTACCTCATTGTCCTTAGGATGTATAAGTCTAGTCATGTCTTGCTTCATGTGATAGTGAAGCACAGAACAGTTGTCAGATTCTGAACTCACAAAGGATGAAACATATTGTCTGCATGGCCACAATCAAATAAGCAGGGATAACTGTGCCATATTGGGTGGAGTTCAGAAAGCTTTGTGACTCATGAGTAGCCTTCGGTCAGACTGTTCCCCCCCCCCTTCCTAACAAGGACAAATTACTGCCATTAAATTGGCAACTGCGTGTGAGATCTTGGTTTATTAGTTTTAAAAAAACTTAACTTCTAAAGTTTTTCTATTAAAAGGTCTTTCAAACATGTTCTCAAAATTTACTAATCTGCTTGCTCATTCATCCTTATGTTAGTCATTTCTAGTACATAAATAACTTCTTTGCCTGCTAATTTTACTGGCTATTTACAAACCTCATTTGGAATTAAGAATTAAGAATTATTTTGCTGGAATAGAGACCTATGGATCAGGTTGCAAGTTAGAAACTGGTATTCTCCTTAAGCCCTGTTCTCATCTGATGTCCATGAGGAAACTGCTGATGATATCAAAACAACAGCCTGTCGTTGTTGTTTTTACTCTCATTTAATCTTGATTTACTCTTTGGAGGGGAGCCAAAAAGTCATTAAAAAAACCTGTGGTCAACATGGTTGTGATATCTGAACTACCTGTTCTGCAATATTACACCACTGTCTGGAAGCATCTGAGGAAATGCAACAAAATTCTTAGTTGCTGTCCTACATGAATACGGCATATGATCACAAAATAAATTTGGGGTTACAGTCATGTAGAATGCATACGACCATGAAATAAGCTAATGCTTAAAGGAAAAACATACAGTCCCAACAGAGTTCAAAGATACAGCAAAATGTTGGGTTTATGGAGTTTGGTTTTGGGGAAATAACATGAGTGCAATACTAGTAATTTATGTGTACTTGATCTCTGTGGTTTTAAATATATATACTGGTTTTAAAGGCATGATTATTTGGGATCGGTCCTCAATTAAATAACAAAAATATATTTTACAAAACACAATTGGAGGCACACAGGGAAAAACAGGCAGGACATGTTTAAAAAAAGATCTTAGGTAGATCCTACCCAGGCCTGAACAAAAGCTTTATACTTTTACTCTCAAGACAGCAACTCTTTGCTAATTATTATCATTTTAATGGAAAGAATATGATGAACGAGAACACACAGATCACTGCTGCAAGCATGTGAAGATAACTTTAACTATAGGAAATGAATGAGGGAGCAGTTTTAGAAGTTATCATCTTATTATTTGTTATTTGTCTTTTAGCCATTCTGAGAACCCCTATTCAGCATTGCAACCACGTTAAGTTACCAGATGAGGCCAATTCATTGACTGGAATGTAACAGCACCAAGTAACAAGGATTGATACTGACAGGGCTGCTTTCATGCTGCAACTTCCCCGGACACCAGCTGTGCAGCAGAAAGAAAGAAATCTCCAGAATCCACAACATCCCCTCTCCAATTAATCCACAGTTTTCATGCTGTGCAGGAATGAATAGTGCGAGGTATTGATAGCTGTATGCAGGTGGTTTCCTGATTTTCTTCAAGTTTCCTGAGGGGGAGGCTATACGGAGAGCAAATAGCCAACCTGTTAAAATGATGCCGTGAACCTCATTTTAAGCACAAATGTCGACTGTGCACTGTTTACATGCCAGCAGACTTGTGTGTATGGGAGAACAGACACAATCTTCGACATTTTGCTTTGGGATACACCTCACAGGTCACGGAGGTGCCTTTTCTCTTTTAGACTGAAGGTGCACAATTGCTAAAGGCTCTGGAAGGTTGGAGAGAACAGCTTGGATGGTTTGAGGTATTTAACAGAGCATGGGTCATATGGGAAGGACATGTTGTACTGGAATACCATCCCTAGAAACACATTCCTTGCTTGGAACTCCCACTGTCCATGCCCACAAGTTCCTCAATCAACTTTGCTTGTCTTCCTGCATAGTGTCATCTGTGCCTGGAAATTCTTTCAAACAAAACTCATGCAACTACAATCAATCCCCCTTCAAACTCTGTCTCATAAATCAGTTCTGGAATAAAACTCTTCTCACTCTAGCCCACAAACTTGTTGCATTGCTTTTGCATATCGCTGAATTTAATTATATTTTGGATGGTTTAAATAGCTGCTTTTAACTATTTTTACAGGTTGCTTGTTTTATTGTTTCATTCTTTTTGTAAACCACTTTGAGGTTCTTTTTACAATCAAGCGGCATATAAATTTTACAAAATAAATTGTTAGGAAATCATTAACTCTTGCTTGTAAACTTCTCGAAGCAGGAAGTCACACTAATTTTATTTGTTAAAGATTGCACATTGATGGCAGAATGCTTATGACAAAACATTCACACTGAAGTCTGAATAACTCTGTTACCTCAACATTCAAAACAGGCTTCAGTAAGCCTCAATAAAATTAAACTCTATGTCCTCGTTACAAAACCTTCCATTTATCCAAATCCATAGTGTGTCTCCATAGTGTTCTCAATTGAGAAATCCACAATCCTATGCAATCCCAATGAGTTCCATGGAACTTACTCCCAGGTAAGTATATGATATCTTACGAGAGCCCTAAGGATGATTCTCCTATTCTGGCAAGCTATCAGAACCAGAGGCTGACTTGGCTTTTATTTCTACCTGTAGATTAGTCTTAGTTCCTTCTGTTTAATCCAGTTTTAATGGGTTTTAGCCATTTCTACTTAATACTTGTATTATCAGTGTGGATTAAAAGAAAGAAAAAAAGCACTTGGATGAGTCATATTGCAGGGGGAAAATGTTGAAGCCTGTCAATATCTCCATTTACAAGATTCCCATTGTTACAAAACGGAGTATTTGAGTTACCAGACATTTGGAGGTACAGCCGAACAAGACTGTTTTGCTAACCTAAAACTGCTGGCTAAGGGCAAAGGTTAAAACTGTATAGATGGTTTCATTCTATCTCAGTACAGTCATTTGTTCGCAGAAGCAAAAAATCTCTTTTAGCAAACTGGAGGCTCTCTGCTGGACATCTTGAAAGATAACAAAACCATACAGAAAGATTACAAAACCATCCGGAAAGAGAAGACAGAGAAGGAAGAATCTTCAGTGTTATATTGAGGGAAAACCTTGCGACCCACTTTACTGAACAAAGATTTCTAAGTGCTGCAAAGAAACCACAGGTGACCCTTGTTCAAAAATAGTTCAAACCCACATCTCTATATAATGTATCTTATGTAGTGCATTAAAGCCATAGCTACGTTTTAAGAACCATCGTGCACGGTTCTTGCAGTTCTTGTATTTCATTACATTCCAGTTCAATTGGCAAGATCCCTGAAGAATTTCCTCTGGCAATTACCGATGGACAAATGCTTCCCTAGCTCCACTTCCATTGTATCAAGCTTACCAGAACAGGATGATCCAAATAATGCACAAAAGGATCATCTAGTCCAATCCCCTGCAATGCAGGAATAATAGATAAAGGAACCCTGACAAATGGCCATCCAACTTCTGCTTAAAAACCTCCAATGAAGGAGAGTCCACTTGGAAGGTTGTGGACTCTCCTTCCTTGGAGGTTTTTAAGCACAGGTTGGATGGTCATTTGTCATGGATGCTTTAGTTGAGATTCCTCCACTAAAGTCTATCACAAGAACATCCCCTAACCTCTCATTGATGAGACATCAACCAATCTTTTTGGACTATTAGGGAGCAATCCACCTAACAAGGAACTATTGGCCAGCAGCTGTCATGACATATACAAACGGGCTCTGAAACATCCATAAAAATGAAGATTCTTGTAGAAGAAATATGTTTAGTATTAGCATTAAAAATGTGTGGAACATTTCCCTTCTATGGCTGAATTGTTCATCCATTGGCTCCAGGCAACATCAGAGGTAGCAGCATTTATGGAACTCATTTTCCATCTGTATACAATTATTAGAAACTATTAAGTGATGCTATTAGGTGAAAAGTTAAATTATCCAGTTATTGCTACATTGCCAAATAGCTGGTTGCCCGATTAAAAACATACTAAGATAGCACACCTCAGCCCACTATTTTGAAATATTTATAATGAAAATTAGTTTCTGCTTGGCTAGATCTTCATTTTGACCGATGGTTCCAGTGAGTGCCCTCAAGCTATTCTGTGACATGACCAGCTCCCAAGACTCAACCTTTGGGTAATTCAAGGTAACAGTAGAGTCTTTAAAAATAATATAGGATACCAGGCATTTCATACCAGTGAAATTACAACGGCGACAGTGGTATCCATTAAACTATTTGAGTTTGCAAAACAATTTGCTTTAATTTTAAAAATTATTCTCCACGAGAGATTAACAATCTGTGACCATAACTAATCATTTAGTCTGGTAGTGACAGGAAGAGGTACAGTGGTACCTCGGGTTAAGTACTTAATTTGTTTCAGAGGTCCGTTCTTAACCTGAAACTGTTCTTAACCTGAAGCACTACTTTAGCTAATGGGGCTTCTTGCTGTTGCCGCGCTGCCAGAGCACGATTTCTGTTCTCATCCTGAAGCAAAGTTTTTAACCCGAGGTAATATTTCTGGGTTAGCGGAGTCTTTAACCTGAAGCATATGTAACCTGAAGCATATGTAACCCAAGGTACCACTGTACTGTATTATGTTAAAGGGGGTGGGGGTGGGGAATGAGAGAAGCCACATAACTCTCTGACCAGAACTAATGGCTCTCCCGTTAGATGCCTTTAAGCCAGAGATGTTTTAGCCATGAAATGAGAACAAGAAAAGTCCATTAGTGCCATGGTTTCATTTCTTCAAATATTAAGCAAGGTTGTAGCTTTGGGAGTCAGAGGCCAGTTGCCTTTTTATCCCAAGTCCACTGTCACTCTGCTCTTCAGAGCGAAAGGGGGGAAAGCAAAGAACAATGTATTTGGAAGCCTGCAAGAAGGTATTCAACACTGCATGGAAACTATAGATATTTTCTAAACATCAACTGAAACTTAAAGAGCTGTTCATAATAGCCCCCGTTAAGCTTTTCTGAGCAAAGGTATCAAAAATTGTTACTGTTATTATTCATTTCATTTCTGTACCGCTTTATATTTTTACAATCTACATTAAAGCATCAAATAAAACAATTCAGAATAAAACATTGCTGAAGAAAGGCAAGTATAAAGTATGCATTCAAAGCAACATAATTCACAGGAAATGAAAATATTACCCTAAAGATTTCAAAATAAAACACTACAAGGGAGGTCAACAGCAGAATGGACATTTCACACAGCACTGTTAACCATTTTTTAAAAAATCTAAAACACTACTAAAGGAAGTGAAATATAAAATGCACATTTAAAACAGCATAACAAAAAAGAGAATAAAATATGATCATAAGCACAGAACATATCAATGGTGGTTCATGGCAAGCGGCAGCTGTGGAAGCTCAGGCGTGATGACATGGGTCTTTGCACTAAGAGACAGCCAAGGCAGCCTGAGAATGGCAAGGCTAACAAGGGATGAATGCAAGCCAGTGAAGTTACAGGTAAATAGATTTTCGTCGTAGCTCAGGAAGATGACTAGCTGCTGAAGGAAAGGTGAGCTGAGGTTTGAAGAAAGAGGTGGTTCAACCATAGAGGTCTTTTGGGAAGGAATTCCAGGCAGATGAAGCGGGTGGTTTGAGTGGAAAAGGATTGCCCAGGATGGTGGTGGTTTTGCTTCTTTTATTACTTATGGACCTGGTTGAGAACCTCTCTTTAATTTTTGATTAAAATTGTTTTATACAAATCATAGAGGGACCATGAGAATCATTTAGTCAAACCCCGTGCAATGCATGAATCTTTTGCCCAATGTGGGGCTTGAACCCCACAATAAAGAGTCCCTCAGAAGTTTTAAGACTCCCTCCGGGTATAGAACTGGTACGCTGAACAAATATGAAGGAATGACTGAAGAATTCCACTGCCTGCTTAGACATCATATCTTCCAACCTGGATATGGACTGCTAAGTATTGCTGAACAATGGCTCTGCATAATTCAAATAATTGCACTTGATATATGCTACGTATTTTCAAAAACAATTGCTGCTTACATGCAGCAATATATGAAAGATTAGAGTCCTTAGCCACATCTTTTTCACTTCTTCATTACTGCATTCATGTACAATCAGTTGAGTGGACTGCTTGGTAGAGTTAAAGGAGCCAAAATTGCTGTGGTTTTGGGGTTTCTCTTGGTAAACAAACAAAACTCTTCTCTAATTTAGACACAATTTCTAAGCAATTATTGTCAGAGGGGACTGAAGGGCCTTTGGTGTTTTGTTTTTAAATTTAAACACTCTAAATAAGCAACTTGGAGTAGATTTTGGCAGGAATATGCTTAACTTTATAAGAACATTACAAGAGATTGCAATGTCCTTTTCCACTATAGCAGCCAGTGCCCGTACGTGTGTTGGTTACTAAATAAAAGTGAAGCAATGGTTACACTAACTATGCCTTGCAAATATGGAGAAGCTGTTAGTGTCTCTCATTTTGCTATCTCCAAACCTCCTATTCTATATGCAGAATACTGTATGCAATACTGTATAAAGAAGGGGGAAAAGGTTTACAAGCAAGCACATTCCAACTTGTTATTCAGCGTTCCAAATGCAAACTCCACATGCTTTCATAAATTCCATAAAACTGCGTAAATTACATGACCAGCTCAAGAAGTTTGATACATAAGTGGAATATTTGTGTTTAATACAGTATATTTTCTGTCCACATCTTCCTCCCAACTGAAAGAGCAGATTTGCAGACCACCCCCTTTTGACAACTCTTAACAATAATCAACAATAATCAAACAACCAACAAAACTCTAATCCATAAATGAATATTTGCTTCTCATGGTTATAGTACACAATTAAATAACTTAAAGCTCTGTGGAGGCCTATAATAAATTGAGTAATAGCAGCTAAAAGTAATTTTCTGGTATTCATTTGGTTAAAAAAAATGGAATCGATATAAATGATTAATAAGCCCAACTATCTGCCCTTTCTGGCTGGCATTAGATGAAATCAAGCAGGATCATGGTTTTAGCATTTGGGAAAAAAATGATGTATATAGCTACAGAGAACTGATTAAAGATGGAACACTGATTCAATTTCCAGCAGTCAAAAAGCCAACGGTATGAATGTCTACAAGTACAAAATATAGAACAAAAATTTATAAGAGAGAATAAGGTACTGAGGGGGGTAACAGAATTTATAAATATAATAAAAAAGAAAGATAAACATCCATTATCCAAGCTCTGTTGTTACAATATGATGAACAGGAATGAGTAAAGGAATATGTGATAAAGTAGGATCAGGATATGGGAAATAACATAGCTATGGGGGTATGGGAGAAAATATGGAGAAAGGATCATAAATTTTTGCTGAATGCAAATGTGAGAGAAAATTGTTTCAAGGTAATGGCAAAACTCCAGTAACCATTCAGGCAATAAACATAACATATTCAAAAAATCTGGTTAGAGTAAAAAAAGAAAATGGAACCTATTATCGTATGTGGTAGACACGTATTTACGACAAAAATACTTGAAGAGGATTATTAAAATAACAACTAAATTTTGAAATATGAAGTTCATTTAGATCCAGTATTGATTTTGTTGAACCATGTCACCCAGTATAAGGAAAGAGCTTAGGGAAATTATTTCCTATTTGTTAACAGCTGCACAGATATTATTGGCTCAACAACAGAAAATTACATTATGACATCATTGCAAAGAATGGTTTAAGTAACAACAACAACAACAACAACAACAACAACAACAACAACAACAACAAAAATATGACTTCTTATTTGAGAGGACAAATGGAAAGTGAATATAGGAACGAATTTTAGAAAAACCGGTTGTGCTTTATGCAGCATTGCCAAAAAAAATCATTGCTTCTTGCAACAGCATATTCACATAGATTTTGAATGTTTTCAAGAAGAAAATTTGTGGCCTTGTGCTAATTTATATTTATTTAACAGATTTTATTAGAAGAAAAATATCCTTACACAGTATTTTCTGTTTTCAACTTGTATGTAGACAATTGTATGTAGCTTATTGATAACAGTGTTGCCTCCAGGATGAAAGAGTAGCACAACTGACGCTTTTAATTAAACTGAAATATGTTAATGGGAAATACAACATTAAGAAGAACTCTGATGTAAAACTTGTAAGCATCAGAAAGAAGAGAAATATTTACATAAAATATCCACATGTCAGTGGGTTGGTTATCCAGATGAAAAGAGATGGTGTTATTTTAGTTGACTCTCAGGGGGTCTTGAGAATTGTGTGGCATTTGCCGCCAAATACAGGAACTGCTGCTATTCAAAGGATGTAGTATATCTAATGCCTAACGTCTTCCTGCTGTGGCAAGAAAACAAAACAAAAGCTGACAGAAGAGAGACGTATTCCTCTTTAACGCACCCCATATTTGCTTTGCCTCTCCTGTTTGGAAAAAACTTTACTCTGTCAGCCAAGGACAGCCTAACCCAAGACAACTAAGCACACTTCATACTTCATGACTGGACAAGACAGCACCCAAACGGTACAAAATAAAAGGCCTTCAATATCATTCTAATAACTCACTATCAAAGACTATCAACCATTAGTCACTGCTCAATTAGCCTTAGGAATTTTAAAGTAACTTCTCATTGCTATATTATTTAATTTTCAGAAAAGCTCTTTAGTGATTAAGCTACTGCATATTCACTTCTGGGTCTATTTAAAGGGGCAAAAAGGATTCCAGAGGAAATAATTAAGCTCCAGTGCTATTCATTAATCAGATAAGCCATCTTCCCTACATAGCTAACGAGTTATGAGTTTGTAGTCTTTCAGACAGTACTCATATTAATGTGTGCTTCTCCCTTGTACATATTTTTACAAGTTATACTGACAGTAAGAATGAACAGAGTCTGTTCATTCCTTTTATCCAGCATAATACTGTTGTGCAATGAAGGTACCAATTATGCCTTTTCCCTGCTGAGTTCACAAAAACTTTTTGCTAGTATGCAGTTGGATCTCACCCACAAAACAGCAACAATATAGACGCAGACCAAGTAAAATTGTAAGAAATTCTATGCCAATTACTTAGCATGTCATGGAGACCTCTACAGGACAGTTAACGAAATGCAAGTTGGATTGAAAAATTATGCCATAATGTCTTTTTTTCCTTTGGGAGTATGACATTTTCATCTGGTCAAACCTCAGGCATCCAAAGCTGAATCTTGTATACAACTTTAGTATGTTGTATTCTAACACCTGCAAATTCAACTCATTTGTAGGTATGTTCTTTTGCTGTAATTATAATCCTCTAATAGTAAACTCAGCTGAAGAGTACAGAGAATATTGTAAAAAAACCCAAACCTGAACCACTAAGAAATAAAAAGGGAGGTATCAGCGTGCTATGGGAACTCCAAGGTTTGCTGATTTGTTTTTTAAAAAACTTTATTATTATTACTTTATTAAATCTATATACTGCCCTTCACCCATAGATCTCCGGGGGGGGGGGCGGGTTGGAGAGAGGCAAAGCTTAAGTTCTTTTATTTCATGTATGCTTGGGGTTTTTCTGTCAGCGTCACTTAGGGACATTCTCTTTCTATTTGCTTGTAATGTTTCCTTGGTGGTGAGAGAGGCTGGGGTGGCCTAGGGTGTGGCTGATCGTCTTTGGCTGGCCGCAGTGGGATTTGTTTGTGCATGGGTGAGGGGGGTTGTCAAGTTAAGTTAGCCATATTGAATCATATGCTGTCAGTGGGTTATGAACTCTTTCTAGTGTGAGTGGGCATTGTTATCTTGGAAGAGGTTCAGTAGGGCCAGTTCTGGGGTGACTTCTAGTACCTGTTTAGTTATTTTGCTTATTTCTAGTATGACTGCGCACACTCCTTTTCTGACTGGGTCCTCGATTACTTGGTTTGGTGAGATCTGCTGGTTCAGACACAGCATATGTCTGAGGAAGCCCCACATGGGATCATGGGGAGGAGGTGCAAGGAAAAAAACTGTTGTGACATTGATTTCTTTGGCAACTTGGAAGGGCTGTGGTGGGATCCAGAAACGGCAGCCCCTGACCACTTAATTGCTCTATTAGCTTGGGAGCTTTTTCTGAGATGCTTGCGAGGTATGATAGCATCCTTTGTTGTATGAGCATCTTTGACAAGATGCTAACAGATCTGCCTGCCTTTGATCAGTTGTGCTTCAAGGAAAGCTCACCAGTCCTCTGATTCTTTAATATTTTCCAGCCCAGATAGATGTTAACCAAAGGATCTCACAATAGTCATCTCCTTGCCATGAAGCAAGGAAGCAGAGGAGAATCAGATGCACCACAAGAGCATATTGGATGGGATGGCTTTCAAAGAGGTCTAGACAATTGCATGGAGGAAAGGCCTATCAAAGGCAACTAGCCGTGATGGCTATGCTCAGGCTCCCCTGTTTTAGGGAGCAATGCTTTTGAAAAGCACTTGCCGGAAGCCACAGACACCCCAAACGTGTTTCACTAGGACCTTCCCTCTGCCCCAGTACCGGAGGGTCATCACGTCTCTCCAGGGATTTGGCCAGAACAAAGTATATGTTGGGGAAAGGCTCCCTCCCTGCAAAGAAAATGGAGGAATCAGCAGGCGCCTGGCTCCCAGCCATGCTAGCACCAGTCTGGCGCATGAGGGTGGGGGACACAGGAAGGAAGCATTCCTATAGTATAGGGCACTCAATTGGCATTTCCACCTACCTGAACTCTGAGCCTTTCCCCGCTTGTTCTGGACTGCCTCTCTCCTAAGGAAGATGCAAGCTCTTGCTGGAAGCCACTGTTGGGGAGAGTGTTCCTATGATTCCCAAATGTTTCAGAAGCATCATTTTCTTCATTTAGCAGTTTAGCTGCTTGATATAATCATAGCATGGCCGAGTTGGAAGGGATCCCAAGGGTCAACTAGTCAAACCCCCAGCAATGAAAAGATCCTGCCCACAGCCTCCAAACTCCAGCCTTCTGGTTACCATTGCAATTCTGCATGGTATGGAGAAAGGGGAGAGAGAAATGTGTTGCTTACACTCTCATAACACAGATATGCGATCCACACCATGCAGCCCTTTCAATAACTAAAGTCTAAAGGGCTGTCACATGGAGGATGAAGCAAACTTGTTTCCTCCTGCTCCAGAGGCCCTTAGGGTCTGAAGCAGTGACTCTCCTTCCTTGGAGATTTTTAAGCAGCGCTTGGATGGCCATCAGCCATGGATCATCTAGTTGAGATTCCGTCATTGCAGGGGGTTGGACTAGATGACCCTCGGGGTCCCTTCCAACTCTACAATTCTATGATACTATGTTTTAAAGAGCATCCAACGCGTTTTAAAGCACATGACTTCAAAGGGAGTTTGAATGCAAGGCACTTGAGGGGGGGGGGTTCTGGAGGAGGTGGTTGGGCAACTAACTATTCAGTTTAGGATCAGTAGTCTGGTCGTCATTTTTGTAATAAAGCAGCATATAAGATAAAGAGAATTTAAAGCCATAAGCTCAGATACACACATCATCCTACAATCATTTAGTGAATCATCCATACAGTCTCCTTTAGTGAGGGTGCAGTATCTAGGATCTGGACCAAACATTGATATTTTTTGCTTTTTTCTAGTTTCATAGGTTTGTTCTGGTTCTAATGATGTAATAGGGGTGGGGGCTCTTTTAATACTGGGGGCTGCCACACACTCCTTTTCTTTTTTAAAAAAATAATAATTTCCCCTCGTTTTCAAAAGCACATGCATTGTCTCTTTCTTCAGGTTCTTCAGTTACATTTGTTGTGAGACATTGGTGTTATATGCATTATAGGGTTGGGAAGATTCTCAGGGCAGTTCACAATATGAAAATACAATATGAAAAAAAAAAATTCATAATAAAACCAATAACATAAGTATAACATGATTGCAGACTCTGTGACCTTAGTCACATCTGTGTGCTGGAAGTCTAGAACCAAGGAGATCTAACTTCAAATGTGCATTAAGCTATAAAACTCAGTCACCATCTCTCCGCTTAACATTCCTCACAATTATTCTGTGAAGATAAGAGAGGAGAGGAGCCATGAATGCCGCCCTGAGCTGCTGAGAATAACGATTTATGTGGACTAATTAATAAGTCTGCAAAAGATCTGGCAACCTAACTTACACACCCAAACTCCTTCAGTATTTACTGAACTTGGGCTGTTTTATTCTTTAGTGGTTTCACAAGCTTATTCATGGTATACTAAAAGTTTCCTGATCTTTCTTTTTTTGGCAGAATTTTTAAATTTTATTTCCAAATAGAATGCTACCTGGGGAAAAAACGTAAGACTGGAAGGAAATGAACAAACATATAAAAGATGAGGCTCTTGCATCACTTCAAATATACCAGTCAATTTGCCACTAACTATACACCTAGGGGGACGCAGGTGGCGCTGTGGGTTAAAGCCTCAGCGCCTAGGACTTGCCGATCGAAAGGTCGGCGGTTCGAATCCCTGCGGCGGGGTGCGCTCCCGCTGCTCGGTCCCAGCGCCTGCCAACCTAGCAGTTTGAAAGCACCTCCGGGTGCAAGTAGATAAATAGGGACCGCTTACCAGCGGGAAGGTAAACGGCGTTTCCGTGTGCGGCTCTGGCTCGCCAGAGCAGCGATGTCACGCTGGCCACGTGACCCGGAAGTGTCTCCGGACAGCGCTGGCCCCTGGCCTCTTAAGTGAGATGGGCGCACAACCCCAGAGTCTGTCAAGACTGGCCCGTACGGGCAGGGGTACCTTTACCTTTACCTTTTATACACCTGTTTATTATTTTTCATATGTTTGGTTATTTTAAATAACATATGAAAGACAAACTAATAAAACGTGGCAACCTTGTTTCCCCTTGCAATCGGCTCTCAGAATCAACATAAAGCCTTCCAGTGCAACTCCTCAGCCAGATGGAAAGAGGGTTTCCATCCGTTTAAACATTCTCTGTATAAAAAAATTAAAGAATAAATCCAATATGAAATATATTGAGAAACATGTGGGGGTGGGGTGGGAAGGGCAAGTTAGGCAAAGATAGCACAGAGAAGGGATTTGAAAATGTACTGAAATCTACGCAGGGAAACAAAATGTCCAGAGCTAAGGTAAAGAGACCCCTGACCCCCTGGACAGTTAGGTCCAGTCGCGGATGACTCTGGGGTTGCGGCACTCATCTCACTTTACTGGCCAAGGGAGCCGGTGTACAGCTTCCGGGTCATGTGGCCAGCATGACTAAGCTGCTTCTGGCGAACCAGAGCAGCACACGGAAATACCGTTTACCTTCCCGCCGGAGTGGTACCTATTTATCTACAGTGGTACCTCGGGTTAAGTACTTAATTCATTCCGGAGGTCCGTTCTTAACCTGAAACTGTTAACCTCAAGCACCACTTTAGCTAATGGGGCCTCCTGCTGCCGCCGCGCCACTGGAGCACGATTTCTGTTCTCACCCTGAAGCAAAGTTCTTAATCCAAAGTACTATTTCTGAGTTAGCGGAGTCTGTAACCTGAAGCGTATGTAACCAGAGGTATCACTGTACTTCCACTTTGATGTGCTTTCAAACTGCTAGGTTGGCAGGAGCTGGGACCGAGCAACAGGAGCTCACCCTGTCGCAGGGATTTGAACCGCTGACCTTTTGATCCACAAGCCCTAGGCTCTGTGATTTAACCCACAGAGCCACCTCATTTAAACCATGGAACTCACTTCCACAGGAGGCGGTGATGGCCACCAATCTAGATAGCTTCAAAAGAGGGTGGCTGTGCTCTGCGTTCAAAATTGGAGGCAGCAATGCTTCTGAATAGCAGATGCTGGAAACCACAGTGGGTGGGCGTGGGGAAGAGGCCCCTTGCGGGATTCCCTACAGGTGTCTAGTTGGCCAGCGTGCCAACAGGACGCTGGACTGCATGGCTTTCCTTCTGCACTGCCCGCTCGCTGTACTCGAGGAACAGGCGTGAGGAAGCGCCCGCGAGAGACTCGCTCAGCACGTGCCGTTAAGGGGGCAGGGGGAAGCGCGTGAAGAAAACGGGCATGCGCACTCCCACACTTACCAGGGGACAGGCGTTGGCTTCCGCCCTTACGAGAGAGAGAGCGAGAGAGACGCCGAGGGGGCGGAGCCCGTCCTGGACGCGGAGGACGCTTTACGTACTGAAGCGGGGCCGGGGACTTCTGGGAAAAGGCAAGAGTTGAAAGAAAACGGTAACTTCGAACTTTCCTTCGGTGCGTCCCGAAGCGGGGGGCGGGGCGGGTAGAAAATGGCCGTTAGAAAACGGTCGTCGGGTGACGCAGCCGGCGGTGGGCGAGCCCAGTGCAGTTGTCGGGTTCACGCCAGAGACGGAGGGGACGGATAAAAAAGGGAAACAAGGCCTTGGTTTCGCCTACAGCGAACTTGCCTGTTCAGCTGTTTCCCTCGAAACTCCGGGGCCGCCCTTGGGGCCAGAGCTCTGAGTTGTTTCGCGGGGCCTTCGGGAAAGAAAGAGCTTTCTTTTGGGGCCATAGCAAGCGCGCTCACTTGGTGGGCTCGCTCGGCAACCGAGACCCGCCAGTTAAAACAAAAGAACAAAAACGAGCAAACATGAGGCGGACAGCAAAAAAAAATTCGTCCATCCTCTCCATTAGGTGAAATGAAATGTAGTCAGTGCAATAAAAGCAAGCGACAGTCAGTTTTGGCCAAGGACTTGTTGAACGCGCGCTGAGACAAAGCATTCAAGCTCAGTGTAATGCAGCTAGAACAAATAAGTTTCCATGAGTTGCATATATTCCTAATTCTGCATCAGTGCAGTTCAGAATACAACAACCATTTTGGAAGCAAAGAGACGAAGCAGACACAGAAGGAATAGCAGCCTTGCCTATCCTGTTCTTCTTCAGGGGTAGTACAACTCCCATCAGCCTGAGCCAGCGTTTAGCCAATGATCAGGGAAGATGGGAGTTGTAGCCCCAAACATCTGGAGTGCTCTCTGTTGGAGAAGGCTGCTGGTGCACCCTAAATGGACTCCTAGGGTTTGTCTTGCTGCAAAATAATTCCGTATGTTTTTATAGTTGGTTGAGGTTTAATTTCAGCCCATCACTTTACAAAATAAAGTTGACCTGTTAATGGCTTAATTTAGCTGACAGGCTACAAACCTATGCCCACTTAAACTGAGAGTAAAGGTGTAGTACTAACTCCCAGATACACTACATCTTAATTTCTCCTAAATTCTGCATGGTGGCTTCCTCCTAGTTACTGTGTTGTTGCACTGTTATAACTGAAATGGCATTCCTTTTTTTGTGTGACCCTGGTCCCTTCCTTGACTTTTTTGCTAATGCCTGGGTTTTGGCAGTCAGAAGATTCAAATACCAGCCTCAGGGAAGCACTGGAATCTCCTAACCACTGAGTTTTGGAATTAGCTATTTTGGATGGGGTGCTGTGAGATTTCCTGGCACAGTTCTCATGTATTATGTGTGGAATGGGTTCAATCACATCATCATGGTATTAATGCTGTTACCACAGGATGATTGATCTCTTTTTGCATTGTAAGTGTATCCTTGGGAATATTTAATTGGTGGTTGGCAAGAGCTTTTTTCTAGTGCTTTTACTGTGTTATTGATTTTGCTGCTGGTAGAGTATAGCATCCCAACTAGCAGCAGTGGTGTCCAAATTTTTTTCAAAGAGGGCCAGATTTGATGAAGTGAAGGGCCATGGGGGCCGACCAAAGTTAGGCCCCGAAACAGACTTTGGACGTGCCTGGTGTAAGGTACAAAGGTGGACCCTAGAGTTGTCCTGCCTTTCAGTTAAATGTTTTAAGTGTTGAAGTGAAATGAAATAACTAGCAGAGATTTTGCTTCAAGAAAAGTTTTTGTGTACTTGCTTCCATACAGCATTGAAAATGATAACTGAAATGTTCTAGTCGTATGCCGCATTATTTTATCTTGGGAGGGCTATTGGTTTATTTTTGTATGAATTCAGGGATTATATGGGATATGCATTTAAAAAATAAGTAATATGATATTTATGATTCTAGGATCATGTGGATCGCTCTCACCATGCTCTCCAGGTATTCACGACACCCCTCGTCTACTTCCTGCTCTTCATTATTCCAAACTTCCAAGAGCATATGTCAGGAAGTTGGCATAGGCAGACAGCAAATATGGAGCCTCTGGAGATGCAAGGATGGAACAAAATGCACCAGTATGGTTCCACATAACATGCTACATTCCTCCTCTGTGAGCTTCAAAATAAACAATAAACATAACCATACAAAAAACTTTCCAGTATTAGATGGAAGCATCCCTTCCCTGTATAGACACGTAGTTGAAGGCAATGCAAGAAACAGTGAGATCTGCATTCAGAGGTAACTATTTTTTTAAAAAAAATATTTCTACAGCATTAGTACCTTGATTCAACAGTTTTGAGTAAGGTTTTTAGGTTCTTGCAAACTAGCCTTACCTTAGGCCAGGATCCAAAATAATTCTCCTGGCTTCAGTTTTTTCCTTAATCGGTTTGCTGAATTCAATTATCTATAAACTTGAAGACTGTTACAAGTTATTTCTCCTGCCTCCTGAAAGGTTTAGAATGATTTCTCAACTTATATATGTACCTGCATATGTCTTGTGAAGATTTTTGTTTTCACAAGTTGGGTAGATGCTTTAGCACTTTTGGAGTAATGTTAGCTCATTTAAAAAGGCATCTAGCAAGTTGATACCATAAATGTTATCTGTGTTATATGCTTTACAAATTTTTGAAAATGTCATAAAACCTGTCCCTCATTTCATTTTGAATGCAAAGATATATATGAGTCATATCTTCCTAAGAGTTTTCAATTAATCATGATTCACAGATAAAGAGAGGAAAGTGACTCACTACTTGTACGTATTGGTCCTGAAGAAAAAAATGGCAGCAGCCCAAAGGGCTTTATTCAAAACTAGTAGTGCAAGCTGAAAGAAAACTCATGAAAATGAGTACTTTTCATTAGTTATTTTAGTTTAACTGTTTCCATTTTATCTCTCGAGAAAGCCAGAATCCAAATATCAAATTATACAGTTAATTTTTGAATGATGGCTGTCCTAGCTTTGTGGTTGGTCATAGGGCTGTTTGGGAATTTACAGTAAAATCAGCCAAGCACTTTTACTTTTGAGTATGAGACTGGTTCCAGGTAAGGACAATATTCTATTTGCTCTTTTCATTTCTTAAGAAATATAGTGTTGAAGGAGCTGCTATATTTTAAGTCTGTACTTAAATCTCTAGTCACAGTTCCATGAAGCAAATGTTTTCATGTTTTTCCAGGATCAAGGTTATGTCTATGTCATACAAGGTTTCCCCTAATTTGACATGTGAACACATGTATGTGTCCAGTTTAAATTCATATTTTTTTCTTTGTTGCTGAATTTTGAATAATACAGTCACAATATTTCCCCACAAGTATGATGGCAGTGTTGTTAATGTGTGTGTTGGATTAACTTGTTCTTAAGGTACTTTTGTCTTTGGCAACAAAAGTTGGTTTTCAGTTCCATTGAGCTTTTCATTTTGATATCAGGTATTCAGAGTTGCTTGTGAAGGTCAGTAAAGGAGGAGGAAAAAATGCAATATTGCGCCACACTCAGAAGAACAAAAAGTTGCTTGTTCGTGAACGCTTAAAGATGCTTCTTGATGATGAAAGTTTCCTTGAGCTCTCCCCTTTTGCAGGCCTTGATATGCCTTATGGTGATGTTCCTGCAGCAGGATGTCTCACTGGTAGGTTTTGTGTAAGGGATTTTTTAAAAGGTAAATTGCAATATAATAAATCTGCATGCACTTAATCAGTTCATGCTAATTGATAGTGTGGCCTGCCGCCGCCAATAAATAACAAAATCTGTGCTATGCCTGTTGGAAGATGCAATAGTGAAGACAGAATGAGAGGGAGACATTAGAGTGCCTTTTCAACAACCGGAAGCAAATGTTTGGGATCAGGTTTGGTTTGGCACATCAAATAAGGCTTTTCTAGGTGGCTATTAATGTACAGTAGACTTGTAAATCTGTTTATGGTATCCACCTTACAAGGCAAGAGTCACACATACTTTTTCTTTCATGCTTAAATGTAATGCTTTTGTTCTGCATATAGTAATGAAAGATTTCAGAGGGGCACATTATATCTGTTAACCAAATTAAAGTAGAAACTTAGGTGCTCTGGAAAAGTCAAAATGGCATGCTCATATCTGCAGTTAGCCTCTTGCCAGCTCTTTTGCCTACCTGCCCCTTGATCCAGTGCAGCAGTGACACATGATGTCAGCAGTGGAAACCAGTCCTCACTAAGCTACACAGTTGAGAGATTGATGAAGGGCTTATGAGAAAACAAAACTTAGAATTTAAGTAGTGGCCTTGAAGTTGGTAGAAAAGCTGTTCATTTGTGTTTTCCCATTGTGGTTATGTGTGTAGTACATATTAAGGTGTCATCTATCTGTGATGTGTAAAATTAACCTCAATTCTTTTGCAGCATGGACACAAGGTTTAATAAGTTAAATTGATAAATTAATCAACTAAAGTCTCAGTCAATTAATTGGTCAGGCTGTGATTTAGAAAACACTTGTTCTGAGGATGTTTTGGATTCTTGTCTGTGGAGCAGGAATGAAAAAAGTATTAAAGCTGGCCTTTAAATCTAATATCTCAAGCTGAAATATTGATAATACTGTATGTACATTTGATAGATTATCATCTGACTTTAACTGATCAGTGCAATCCATACCCAACCTTATACCAGATGTGGGGTTGGATTGAGCAGAGACACCCTTCAGCTCAGTTAACTGGTTGCCAGACATTCAAGTAGATAGAAGGCTTGCTGGTGGTATTCACACTTTCAGAGCCCAAGAGAATACAGGGGTTGGGATCCAGACCTTGAGCTGGCCCAGGGATCAGGCCCAGTTGTCCTGCCTCCCCCGCTTCCATTGCAGCCACCATGAGCAGCCGGGCTGGGAATGCAGTGGTGGCTCCTCTTTTAGCAGTGGGGAGGAATTAGGATTGCAGCCTTTATTTAATTGGTTGAAAGAATTAATTTGTTCAGGACAGAAAGAATCAATTCTGTGACAACAAACAAAGCAATAGGGAGATTCTACACTGAGCTTATAGGACAGGGGTCAACAAACTTTTTCACTAGGGGGCTGGTTCACTGTCCCTCAGACCTTGTCGGGGGCCAGACCCACCACCTCCTGAAAGCAACCCCCCCTCCCAAAAGGGCCCCCCGCCTATGCCACTCACACCACAGCTGCCGATGCTGCCTTGTCTTCGGTAGCATCAGCGTCCTCTGTCTTGTTGGGGCACAGAGCCCATGCTGCTGGCCTGGGCGGCGGAGGCAGCCTCCACGCCACTGCCGCTTCCTTCCTGCTCGGCCACTTCCTCCTGCTCGGCCGCCTCAGCGGGAAGGAAGGGGCGGTGCCCAGAGGCGTCTGCAGCTTCTGATTGGCTGAAGGAGCTTCCTGCAGCCAATCAGAAGCCATACTGCATCGCAGAAGTCAGTCTCCGTGCGAGGCCTCTGCGCTGCGCCTGTTTAGCGCGGGGACTGACTGAGCGGGTGGCAGGGTTTGCAAGGTTCACGGGCTGGATTAAGGAGCCCAGTGTGCCGTATCCGGCCCGCGGGCCTTAGTTTGACAACCTCTGTTATAGGATCTTTTGATAAACAATTAATTTTATCTGCATTTATTGAAAAATGTCACCATAGGATACCTTATCAGCTGAGTCACTTCTTAGTTCCACAACTGTTCTCATTCACTACACATGTTCAAAGTCTAGCAGCATTGTAAGTAAAAGAGGATAGCTGAAAGTTGAGCTGCATTCTTTCTGAGTTCCTTAGCATTTTAATATGCTACAAAAGACCTCTCTAGCATATTTATGTACTTAGTTGCCTTACTTTATGATCCAGTTACAAAATATTCCAAAGTGGATAATTCATACTGTTTGTAAAATGTAATAACAGTAGTCATTGTTGCAGGTATTGGAAAAATTTGTGGAGTCTGGTGTGTCTTCATGGCAAATGATGCAACTGTGAAAGGTGGGACCATTTATCCTATTTCAGTGAAGAAACAACTGAGAGCTCAAGAAATAGCAATTAAAAATAGACTTCCATCTGTTTACCTTGTGGACAGTGGGGGAGCATTCTTGCCACTTCAGGTAAAAGACATGTTCTATGAAACCATTTGATTTAATTTGCTTAAAATTATTCCCTTTGACTTGTTTTATCGTTAGCTTTCAAGTCTGTGTCCTAAAAATATTGTATATTCGAAAAATAGTCAAGGTAACAAAGTCAAAGCCAGTTTGTCATTGAACTGTCAATGAATTAACCATGTCAAAGAAAAATGAGCTACCGGTATGTATAAAATTACTGCACAGAATATACTTGGGGTTTTGGGGGGAGGAACCCAAAAAAAGAAAATACAGATTTTCAGAAAAATAATGATTCTTTCAGTATGCTAAAAAGAACATTTGAAAAAGAAAGAGGCAGAACAACTGCATAGAACATAGGCTTTGTAACTTTTGATTTTTTACTGTATTTCCTGCCTCTGTATTATTAGGCAGAGTTGTTTCCTGACCAATTCCATGGAGGCTGAGTTTTCTACAATGAGGCTGTGATGTCTGCATTGAGAATCCCTCAGGTATAATATTGGGAAGAAATCTGTGCATTAAGAATGCATTTCCCAGTAGTATATAGTTAATAAGTAAAAGAATGCATTGCTGAGCAAAGCAGTTCAGAGTGTTTTGGAAGAGTCATTCAGCAGTTTAAATTTTGCATTTGTTGCACAAGGAATAGGTCCACTATGATCAGAAATGGTAGATCATTGGCCATTACATTCATATCTTTAATATCTGACCATAGTTAGTCATTAACTTCTTGCATTAAACACCTGTCAGTACTTTCATTTCATTTGTTTCAACAGACTAGAGAAAGATAGCCAGTGGGTCACATTCTGAAACATTCCTTCTAAATTCTCTTCACATCATGAACACACTGGGTCCCTGAGTAACCTGAGCTGGTTACCCTTCCCTTTGCAACATGTCACACAGGCATGATACTACTGCCTCTTCTCACTGGTGATAACACTGGAGCATGTTCTGCCCACCTCAAAAAATATAGGTGTGGGGAGAACTTGCTGTAAAAACCCCCAACCCTGACAAGCTGTCACAAATCATAATACAGATTTTGTATCTGAGGTATGGCCTGCACATGCTTTCCTTGCTTAAGTAAGGATTATATATTATTGCTGTACAATATAAAATTAAGTCTGATATATTTGATACTGCTCTCTGAAATAAAACTCCTGACTCCTTTTTCCTGTGGCATTTTCAGTGCAATTTCTCAATATAATCACATGCTTGATAACTTTTCCTGGAAATTTACAACATAAAATTAAATATTTCCTCATCTTTGTTCTTTTTTTCTTACCCAGCTATCTTGGTGTGTCCTCTAGGTGGCAGTTGTGTGTGGTTCTTGTACTGCAGGAGGTGCTTATGTTCCTACCATGGCAGAGGAAACAGCCATTGTAGATAAAATTGGCACAATGTTTCTCGCTGGGCCCCCTTTAGTTAAAGCTGCCACAGGAGAAGATATTCATCCCGAGGCACTGGGAGGAGCCAACCTGCATGCTAAGTAGGTATAATATTTGTTCCTGAGCTCTTCATATTGATTGAATGATACCTTTAGTCCTAGTTTTTCTAGGTATAATGATCTCATTTTAAAAAAATGCCTGCAAATGTCAGAAGCATCCAGAAACAAAAAAGTGCTGCATTATTTGCACTTAGTTGGCCCATATCTATTTCTGGGTCGAAAATCACCCCTCAACATACAACATTTGTTTGTTTATATCCTGTTCTTTCAGCACCTTGCACAAGTACTGCACATTTTACATTAAAATGAGGGAGGAACAAAACCAAATAGCAAACCGTACAACCCACTTCTAGAAAAAGGAAGTGCTGGAGCTCACCAAGAACACCTCCTGTGTTCTCTTAGAATGGCAGTGGTGCCCACCTGAGAGGCGTGGGACTGAGTTTCTGTGAGTTCTGGCTGGAAAAAAGCCCTGGTACCACCGATTGTTATTTTCACAGCAAGAATCAGAATACATCACTGCACTATAGGCCTGATTGGAAAGGTGTGCTTTCACACCACACTAAAATCTCAAGAAGAAAGCCAATTTTACCTCAGAGCGGAGTGGTGGTCCACAGATGGAGAGCTGCAACCAAGAATACCTTCCTTTGCATCACTGCCCCATGCCCTATGCTTGGTAGAGGGTTTGTGAGAAGCTGCTAAGATCCTCAACACATCTGAAGCCATAGGCCAGAAAATAATGGGAGAGGTGCTCCTTCAAGTACTTGGGACCCAGTGAAATTTGAATTGGGAACAAGTGCAGTTTGTGCAGAACAAGTGTTATGTGGCACCATTCACAGCCCTGGCACCTGCATTCTGCAGTAGCAATAGTTTCTGTCTAGAGCACGTTGTGCTACTCTAAACATGAGAATTCATGAAGAAAACTAATAGCGCTCCTCCTTCGGTACAGTTAATGCAAATTGATATTACAGTCTCACCAGCTTTAATATATTTTTTGTAAGAAATTATCTTGTCTGAGGCACAATCACTTGAAAGACAGAAGATAAATATGAGGAATAATTTTTTTTCCTGTTAGTAGCAATGTTTTCTGATCATGTTTGTTGCCTTGAATTTTATCTGTTGCCAAATATTTGTAAATTATTTTTCTCAGGGTCAGTGGCTGTGTTGACCATTTTGCATCTTCAGAAAAAGAAGCATATGAATGTGTTAGAAATATTATTTCAACGCTCAATTATGAAATTCCTACAGAAGAAACTGTAGAGTATGACAGTCCCTTGTACAGTGCTGATGAGCTTCTGGGGCTTGCACCACAAGATTATAGCTACACTCTACATATAAAATTGGTAAGGAAAATGTTTGTTGCAATCTGAAGTTAGGCTACTTGATATAAATCCCATTGATGTTAATAGGCTTAAAAAATAAACAGTGTGACAGTATAGTTAACTGGTTGAACTACAAATCCTGTGGCTCAGTTTTCTTGGATCATTTATGTAAACTGGTGAAAACAAAAAAATCCTGTAAGCACTTTAAGGACTAACAAATTTATTATCGGCTAAGCTTTTGAGAGAATCTACTTCATTACATGAAGTGTGATCCTCAGTTGGCAGCACTGTTCATGCATCTGATGAAGTGGATCTTAGTTCATGAAAGCTTACGTTATAATACCTTTGTTAGTCTTTAAGGTGCTTGCAAGACTTTTTGTTGTTCACAGCCAACAAACACAGCTACTTCTCTGAAAGTTGTCCATTTCTGTTTGCTTTTAGAAGTACTTCCAGAGATGATACTGTGTTGAGATGCTGAGTTGAAAAGGTGGATCAAGGGTTAATTTGAGTATTTCAAATGGTCTACTCCTTTATGTGTGCATAGTCGAGGCCATGGTTTGTAGTTGGTTGTTATTTCTCATAAAACTCAGGAAGAGATGTGAGAAGTATTCACCATATTCTTCATGAATCAAAAAGCCTTATTAGTCTGAGTATTTACTTCTACTTAGTTTTTATTAGCAGTAAGACTGTCCTACTCTTTCCCTCCTCCAGCTTAATGGAGATGCCTGATCACAGGATGTACTTCATTCCAGATTTAGGGTGCTACTGCCAAGAATACCTTGCTCTGGATGCCAGTTAACAGGATCTCTCTTGATATAAGAACAAGTAATAGGACCTGCCCAGCAGATCTCAGGTCATGGACAAGATAGTATTGAGAGAGGTGTTTTTTCAGGTATTCATGCCCCAAGCTATTTATGACTTTATATGCCATATTGATGATGGCATACAAAGCCATATTGATGATGGCATACAAAGCCATAAATAGCTCGGGGCATAAACTGGGCTGAGAGACAACTAGACAGGCAACGCAACTGCATTGTAAGCAGTGTTGTATGCTCCTGAGTTGTCATATTTGTCAGTTTCCGTGCTGCAACATTTTGCTGTAGTCTCTGAACCATCTTCCAAGGGTAGCCCTACTACTGTAATGGTAGTCAACCTGGGAAGTTACTACAGCCTGGATTACTGTGATCAGGCTAGCTCCATTAGGCTGTAGCTGTTGAACCCACTAGAATAATAGAATCGTAGAGTTGGAAGGGACCATGAGGGTCATCTAGTCTAACCCCCTGCAATGCTCTTTTGCTCAACGTGGTGCTCAAACCTATGACCCTGAGATTAAGAGTCTTATGCTCTACCAATACCTACTTAAATCATAAAATTTTAGCTTTGGATGTACAGTCGGTATCTAAACAAGTAAAACAACTTTGAATGTTAAAGTTTACAATTTTGTGATGTAACATAGAGTAGTACCTGACTCAATCATACTTGAAGTAGACTCATTGAAATCATTGGATTTAATTTCAGTGTGTCTACTCTTAGTATGACTTAGTCAGATATCATCCATTATCTTAGAATATTGAGCCATAATTGGAGACAGAAGACATGAATTTTTCCCCCAGCAAGCTATCTACTATTGATTTTTCATTTCTCTTGACAATATTTTATAGATCCTGAGTCGGATGATAGATGGCAGCAGGTTCCAGGAATTCAAAGCTAATTATGGAACTACCTTAGTAGCAGGATTTGCCTACGTAGAAGGGTAAGGGAGAAATTTAAACCAGCGGGCCACATTATTGCAACACTTTTTAATGATTAGTTGTTCAAGCAAATGGTAATTTGATCCCTGTTAGAGTCACTTGAAATTGCAGAATTGAGCTTAGATTTGTTACAGGGATAGAAATGTAGCTATGCTATATTATGGCTCCCAGGTTGTTTGGATCACTTATGCAATTGTTTCTACAATGTTACTCTTTTTTGGAAGCCAAGGTGTATAACTGGATTTAAATTTTGTTGGATTCATTGTATTCCAAGTGCTTAGTGCTTACATTTTGGGGTTTTAAATTAATATAGTCTGTACTTAGCCACCTGACTAGACAATCAGCATTGCTGATCAATAGTAAATTGCACCTGTTGTGTTTTTTTTTAAAATCCATTGTATGTGTTTATAGAATTCTTTACAACTGCAGTTCTATACCCACATCTGTGAATAAGCCCAGTTGAATTTAGTGGGACTTACTTCTGTGTAGAATCCATATGATTCTATTGTTGGTAATTCTTCTTTTTAAGATTTATCTCTGCTAAATATTTTCATATTTCAACTTAAAAAGCATGCAGACGAAATTTCATTTTGGCATTTCAGAGCTCAGAAGAATTATCAGTATCACACTACTAACAAACCACCAGCAATTAAGTTCAGCCAAAGACCTGATTACATTAAGCAAATTAGCAATTTATTTAATAAACATAGCAATGGCTAGCTTTGGGCCAAGACATATACCGACATCTGAAACACAATGATCAGCTCTAAAAGATACTGATCAGACCTAATTTAATATAATCTAGTTGATGAGTTTTTTCTAGGATCTTTCCAGAATAGTTGTCTTGCACAAATAATTTACAATTGCCTTCTTGCATGAGATCTAATCCTTCTCTCATGTAGAACTTTGATGTGTGGGGAACTTGCATTCCCAACAAACATCAATTTGCTGTTGCTAGAGAAATGTGAGTTCTCAGCTATCATCACCACTCACTAACACCTCGTATACAGTCATACCTCGGGCTGAATGTGCTTCGGGATAAGCATGTTCGAGTTGCGCTCCGCGGCAACCCAGAAGTAACGGAGTGCATTACTTCCGGGTTTCGCCGCTTGCGCATGCGCAGACGCTCAAAATGACGTCGCGCGCATGCGCAGAAGCGCCAAAACGTGACCCGCGCAGACGCGCGGACACGGGTTACGTTTGCTTCTAGATGCGAACGGGGCTCCGGAATGGATCCCGTTCGCATCCAGAGGTACCACTGTATGTGCATGTGTGTGCTGGGCACCTGCTAACTAGAGTCCAGCCGCAAAAGCCTCCCCTCACCATTTGTCCGTTTTAAAAAATCAAAATTTTAAGGTGGTATGGTTTGTGTATCCAGTGGGAATAGTTACATAAAACATTTCAAACTATTTGATGAAGGGGAAGCACTGGCAAGTCTACCCAAGTCCCTCCATAGCAATGCAACATATACAACGTCTTCAAAACAAAATGTCAGTACGTTGAACAGGCTTTCCCCCAACGTGCAGCTCTCCTTGCAGCAGGCCATTGTTCTTATCCATTCTCCTTCTCTGTCCAGTGAGAACTCAATGCCATCCTGTTAGCCTTCCTTGGGCAAGTGCTACACTGTATTTAATATTTTGAAGTAATGGCTTCTTGTGCAGAAAATCCATTTCTGCACATAGCTGCTTAAGTCAAGTCTAGGATCCAGAAGCTAGTAAGTGCTTGTGGTGCAGCGTGAAAGAGCCTGATGAACTGCCACCTTCTGGGTTGTCAGTTGAATGGTTAAGCAGGCCTTATTCTCTGGGGCTGATAATAAGACTGCTTTCACTGACTCTAAGATCACTCAAAACTCTAAAAAGCTCAAATAAATATTTAAAGTCCGTTTTGTAAGTGAAAGAGAAGCCTCTTGTGGCCTAACCTTTTCCATTAATGTTAAGCTTGTCTCTAAGTAGCTCTAGAAAGTGAATTATTTTGGTAGGATTAATAAAGCATGCTGCAGACTCAAACTCGTTGATTTCCTCTGAGATGAAAATATGATAGTTGAGATGGTTTGTCTTTTCATCATAATGGAAAATTACACCACAGAGAATATGAACTGTATTTTGCTTCCTGCTGTAAGCAGACTTGAGAACATTAACAAATAAGTTCCATATTAACTACTTATGCAGGATCATTTGTTTATAAAAATGTATGCTTTTGTCACTAAAAGTACAAATTTGCATGACTAATTTGAGCTTTTTCAGCCTTGAATGTCCATAACAAGTACATAATAAGTAACCCATTAGATTGTTGCTTCATACTTTGGCACTGGAACCATGTTTGTCCATACATTCTAAGCTAGCCTACAATCTTGTGTGGACTACAACTGCCATCATTCCCAGCCATCATGGCCAATAGTGAACATGCCTTCCCCTTGCATAAGGGGCTGCCTAGATCCCCCCTAATAATTTATGACAGATCTCTTGCACAAACATTCCCGCTTTTGAGAGTAAGGTAATTTAGACAAGAATTTAGATAAGTAATGTTTCATGCCTGCACTTCGCCCAAACCATATTCTTTTAAATGACTTGTAGCAGCAGATTATTTATTGTAAACATTTCTAAGTATCTTGGGAGTTTTGAAGCAAAAGTAATGCAAATTTGTTGCCTATTTAAGGTGATATTATAAAGTTATAGTACTAAACACATGGAGGGTACTTACTGTGTTGATTTCAATGTTTCTACTACCCTTGTACTATAAAAAGTGTTTTATGTTTTTGTTAGACAGCTAGTTGGAATAGTAGCTAACAACGGTGAGCTGACTCAGGAAGCTTCTCTGAAGGGTTCCCACTTCATACAGCTTTGTAGCCAACGAAACATTCCAATCCTTTTTGTCCTGAATACAGCTCCATGTGCAGCAGAGCCAACCAGTCTCACACAGGTAAAGCAGCTAGTACAGATCACAGTCAAATGGCTCTGAATTAGGGTGTCACGCTTTCAGTTTCAAATGGAAAAAAGTTTTCTCACTGGAAAAGTTTGCCCACTTCCATTCTTCCCTGCAATAACAGATTCCTCTGCATCCAACAGGGAACGGGTTCTCTGAATGTAAAAAGTTTGAAAAATGATTGAGGGGAAATCTCTCCACTTGGTATTTCCCAGGTTTAAGGTAGCTTGTGGGACGCGGGTGGCTGTGGTCTAAACCACCGAGCATAGGGCTTGCTGATGAGAAGGTCGGTGGTTCGAATCCCCGCAATGGGGTGAGCTCTCATTGCTCGGTCCCTGCTCCTGCCAACATAGCAGTTCGAAAGCACGTCAAAGTCCAAGTAGATAAATAGGTACCGCTCCAGCGGGAAGGTAAACGCCGTTTCCGTGCGCTGCTCTGGTTTCGCCAGAAGCGGCTTAGTCATGCTGGCCCCATGACCTGAAAAACTGCGGACAACGTCGGCTCCCTGAGCCAGTAAAGCGAAATGAGCGCTGCAACCCCAGAGTCATTCGCAACTGAACTGTCAGGGGTCCTTTACCTTTTTTTTAAGGTAGCTTGTCAGCCAAATTAGGAGCCCAACAAGTTAACATCTGGACACTGCATAAGAAGTGCTGTTGTATACCTAGAAACTGTAATTTCCTTATAATGCAAGCTTCTTTGTTGGAAATTCAGTAGTAATGATTACAATTAACTAAATTCTTGCTATGTGAAAAAAATCAGAACTAGTAGATTTCACCATATACAATGAAAAATAATGTTCCCTACAGAGCTCAATGTTTCCAAGTTGTATACTTTGTTTTTGTGCCTGGAAAATGATGGACTGGCAGTTTTTGAAACTCCTGTTTCCTTTTAGTCTGCATGTGCATAGATAGAGAGCTTTGGTCTCTGTTTTGAAGAGGAACAGACTAGAACAATGAATTTCTAGTGCTGAATCCTGCATTAATTACTACCATCTTCTTTCCCCCCCTTTTACTGTTGGTAGGCAAATTAGTCACTTAAATATTTGTATAAAAGATTTGCAAATCCTTTACATGTTGAGACCAGGAATAAAGGGAACATGTGCATGTAAAAAGTAAAATAAATAACTCTCACCATTCTTTCATTTTAATTCAGGCAGAGGATCACACTAATAGGCTGAAAGCACAAGCATCCATGATGGCTGCAGTTGCTTGTGCTGCTGTTCCCAAGATAACCCTTGTGATTGGTGGCTGCTATGGAAATGAAAGCTATGCTATGGTAGGTTTTTGAACGTAGGATCAGCTTCTCTTTCCTCACCCACATGCTCCTGTCCTAGCTAGTTTCTTAGGGTAAAATTCAGCATGGTGCTAAGTCTTTTGTTCCATCAGTGCAAAGATTTCTCCTTGCACAATGGGGCAGATGTTCTTCCCCCTCCTGACCCTACATCCCCCCCAATACTTGGATTTTTACTTACCCAAGGAATAGATTTGTGATGTCATCACGTGGTCACTGGGTTGGGACAGATCTGTTCTAGGTGTTCCCCCAACCCTCTGAAGGGAAGGTTGTGGTGGTGGGAAGAAATGGAAAATGTCCCCTTGTGTAAGCATAAATCCTTGTGTTTACAAGACATGGTAGTTGAATACCACACTTGAAACTTGATATAACTAAGAATCTCTAGCATGTAGTGAGGAAAATACAGAATTATTGTTGACACAAGTAGACATGGCTCCAAAGGATCAGACTGTACTGAAACCAGAAACTGGTGTTTTAAATTAGATGGACACTATATTTCACAGTTCTTTAATGCCTTCTTAATATGCTTCCCTTGAGTCAATGCTTTGTTCAAGCTGGCTTAAATGGTGAGTTTTCATTTCTGAATTTCTCTGGTCTTGTGTTGTCTGTCTTTAGTGTGGAAGATCATTTGATCCAAACTTCCTGTTCCTCTGGCCTAATGCAAGAATAGGCCTTGTGGATTCAAGACATTGCCACACGCTCTCATTTATTTGGGATGCTGATCAACAAGGAGCAGAAGTAGACTTAAAACTATTAAAGGAAAAGTAGGTGCATTCAACAAAAACCTCAGTGTTGTGATTAAATTAATGGTATTGATGTTTCTCTTTGGATTTCAGGGTGCTGCTTCTAATTTTTTTAATAGCTAAAAGAATTATAAATTTTTGAAGTTACTTGTTTTCTATACTAGCGATTATTTTACTTTTTGAAGCAGACCGTTGTCTTTTCAGTTTGGGGGTATTAAAAATGTGCTATATTGTCTTAGTATTCCCCAAAGTACAAAATATCTGTACAAGTGCAGATGAAAATAGAATTTTTTCTTTTGTCTTTTAAGACTAGAGGAAGAAAGCAGTGCATACTACTCTTCTGCCAGACTCTGGGATGATGGTGTAATCTTACCGCAGAGTTCAAGGAAGGTAAGCTTCTTTCTCTAAGTGTATGTCTCTATAAGATGTTCAATATCTCTTCCTTCCCAAGCCTACTTGTTAAAAAATACTGGTTTCTATTTTTCCTGTTAAAATAGTATATGGAGGGGAGGGGAAGAAGGCACGTTTCCTTCCCCTGCCTTCCTCCTGGCTGTATGCTTGTTTGTTTATTTGTTTGTTACCCCCCCCCCCGGTTAAAAACCCTTTTTTAAAAACAAAAACAAAAACTAATTGAACATTAGTGTGACTTCTGAATTATTTTGGACCAGTTGTGAAGCAGGTTGGCCTGATGGAAGCCTTTTAGATTAGAGCCACAGGGCAGATCAAGGGTAAGGGCGCTTTAGACAGCCCTAGTGATTAGTAAGGGAATTGGTAGGGCAGACATAATTGAAGGTAAAGGTAAAGGGACCCCTGGGCTTAGGTCCAGTCATGACCGACTCTGGGGTTGCGGTGCTCATCTCACTTTATTGGCCGAGGGAGCCGGCGTACAGCTTCCGGGTCATGTGGCCAGCATGACTAAGCCGCTTCTGGTGAACCAGAGCAGCGCACGGAAACGCCGTTTACCTTCCCGCCAGAGTGGTACCTATTTATCTACTTGCACTTTGACATGCTTTCGAGCTGCTAGGTTGGCAGGAGCAGGGACCGAGCAACGGGAGCTCACCCCGTTGCGGGGATTCGAACCGCCGACCTTCTGATCGGCAAGTCCTAGGCTCTGTGGTTTAACCCACAGTGCCACCCGCGTCCCTAGACATAATTGAAACAGAACAGTTATTGGTAGCATACTTTAGGGATGTAATTCTCCCTGAAATAATGGGTAGATAATTTTTTTTCTCTTAATTTACTGCAGCAATAAATTGACACAACACATTCACCTCTTGTTTATCTGCTTCCACCTATATTCCTTTGCTTGCCTTTCCTACAGTTTCTGCTTTACATATTTTTTCATGATAATTGCTTTTAGCATCTTCTCCTTTATCCTTAAGAGTGACCTTCTGATACGTTTTATTCAGCTTCTACAGTAATTGTCAGTTGCATTTGTCTTGTGAAGCACTTTAGAATATTCCAAATACATTAATTGTTGTTGTTGTATTTGTTGTGTGATTCTTTTGGCAGGTTATTGCACAATGCTTAAGAATTATGAAACAGCAGAAATACCAGATCATGTCCCCGCAACAGTCTCCTCTTCCTGTCATAAGAATGTAAGCAGGAAAGCCTGCTGGTAAAAAAATGAATTTGAACATCTGGCTCCCTGGATGTTAAATAGAAACAATTAGTATTTTGATATTGTCATCATGATTTCTTAGTATGAAAATGTTTGATTTCTATATATGTTTATATATCAGTCTTCAATCATGCTTCTATTACTGTCCACACCCAATGATAGGATACTTTAAATTGATGTCTTTTGTGCTGAATATAACCAAACAAGTATTATGGAAATCATTTATTAGCTGATATACCAAGGTTTAAGGTGTGTCAAGTTAATAATTTAAAACAAAACTCAATTAATACAGAAAACAGATTTAACAGCACCAGAAACACCAGAATATACTAACCAACCAAGCCAAAAGCTACCGTTTTACTGTTTTGTTTTTAATTATTTACTTGTTTTTATCCTGTATTCTGTCAGCCACCCTGAGATCCTATGAGGAAGGCTAGTGTATAAACCTAATAAATTAAATAATTCTTTGCCACCACTTCCAAAAAAACAAACAAAAATGAAGGGGAGCCAACTGATGTAAGCACCTTATTTTTATCTCTGGCAGTTTTTACCTCCCACAGAGTTGGCCCCTGAAATTTGACTATATTAGGTGGTTGAAGCTGCAGGACGGTGCACAGAGGTGTGTCTTCTAAGTTATGAGGTTCTGATTGTAAAGAGCTTTTCATGAACATTCACAATTTTAATGCAGTTTTTACCTCTGTCTTGAAGACTCTTCAGGTTGGTGCGATAAAGACTTTTGGATTAATTCTTTCTGGATGTAAGACCATGAATGTGTCATTTTTCCTCAGAAGTGGGGAAAAAGCTAAGAGATTTATTGTAATTATTTTTTTAACTTGTTCATAATTGTTAAAAAAGTATTAGAATTCAAGACTATATTAAAGAATGCATTCTCACTTTGTTTCTGAAAATATATTTGCTCATTGACTAACAGTTACAAAATCTGTCCATAATTAAGTTGTGTGTGTGTGTGAAATTGACTTGAGTCTCTTTACCCCCACATGGGTAAAGGATGTAGGTACACAATCATCCATTTGCTTTCAAAGTTTGTGTGTCAGGCTACCGACTCATGAAAGACTATTTTGCAATTGACAATGCTTCTTTTCAGTTAAATTTATTTGTTGAATGAAAAATACCAAATGCTGACAGTTTCATATACCATTTGTTTCTCTACAGTACATGAGGATCATAAAAGTATTCTTGAATTCTGTCAGTGTGCAGTTCTTTGAAATGTTAAAATACTTCTACAGGTCCTCGAGGCAGGTAGTTGGAAGGGTGTAGTTTTTTAAGTACAGTTTGTAGCTGCATCCGTTATGCTAAATGTCAGGCTTTAATAATAGGTCTAGTGAAGGTGCAACCATCATGGTCGTTTGAAGAGTCCATGAAAAGTAACTGGGATGTTTATGTCCACTTCTGCCCTGGCGACTTCACTCATGTCCTTTGCACTCAAGATCAAAAGGTACCCAGGCTTTGGTCCACTTCCAGGACTAATGACAATGCTCAGGACAACACCTGAACCAAAAATAAATAGGAGTTACCTAGCTGAAGCAGCACCAGATACTTCAACAAATCTCCACTATATCATCCAAGAAAACTGCAATGACCATTAAACCAAAATCTGAACAAGTTTTCCATTATTCTATCAGTGAATATTTGTGTACAAGGTTTCTTTTCTTGCAATTATTGTGTAAGACGGCTGGCATTCAGAGAAAGCCTTCCTAACTCACTGGAGAAAAGATGTGCATAGACTTGAATAAAGAAATAACATTACCATCATCCTCTTCCAGGGCATCTGGGTGTGAAACAAAGATTGGTTCAGAGGGATAGGCATCTGGTTCTTGCCATACCCATGTCTCTCTTGTTTTGATATTCATCTTGCAAAGCTAGAAAGAGATAAGGGTGGGGGATGATACTGAAGTTAACTTCTCCCTTTTATATAAAGAGTTGTTAGTCAAACACTGACCAACTCTCTAGATATTGCAAAATCACCACAAATTAAGACATAAATTATTTTTACACAATGCGCTTGCTATTAGAATATGGGATGGGATGTTATCACAAAAATATGAAAATATGACAAAGTGATGGTCACTTTACCATATCCAAAGCTGTGTTGAAAATTAAATCTTAGCCCAATAGATGACAGACTTTTTCTAACATGACTATGTTTTATCATGAGGTGTAAAAGGAGAACAGAAATTTTGTGAAGAATGGATTTAGCCCAGTGCACAAGAATAGACAGATATTTGGCTAGATGTTGAAATACAGTGTTCATAAATTAATGTCTGTATTTATGGATTATGTGTCTGTGTTTATAAAGAGCGAAAGAATACATTTAGTACTATGAACACCTTTTAAATGCTGGGCTGAGAATCACTTTAAATATATTTCAGGTTTGAGTGAAACCAGATGACTTTTTGATTGGGCTTGATGTTAATATTAAGAGTCTCTTGAAGATAGTGTTAAAATTGCGCTAAACTCTGTTGTCTTGCACATTCCTATCAATGCTGGCCCTGACCATACTAAGGAATCTTAATTTGCACCCATCTTAGCACATAATACTTACCCTGTCTGGAACAAAGTGATTCAATCCAAGTCCATATGCATATGTGTACGGTTTCCCAGAATACTTTGCATAGTTTATTTGTGGAAACTCAAAAGCTATAAAACAAAACACAAGAACATTTACAGGAATTAGTGAGTCATTTTTAGTCATTTATTTATTTAAAGCATTTTTATCCTGCCCTTCGGCCAAAAAATGCTCAGAGGGTGGCTTACAGATCACTTAAAAAACGAAAAACTACAATTCCTGCTGTCGGTTTTACAACTGAAAAAAGATACAACACAAAAGGAAAATAGATTGGGAGGGAGGAGGAGATTTACTAGGCTGTCTTTGTTATTCTGGTTGAGGATGATCTTACCTTGACGGGGCCCTGAAAAAATAACTTCTGGCTCCAGCCAGATGGTTTCATCACTGTGCAGAACTGCAGTAGCTGTTGTATTAGGCAATGTGATTAAGTTTTTGCCAGTGTCAGCCTAGGATAAAAAAGGGAAGCTAATGAAAAAAGTAGTGAGGAGGGAACATTTTTATGCTTTCTTACAGGACATGCTCCATTTTCCAACAGTACTAACAGTGCTACAAAAACCAACTTCGGACAAATGTTTGCAGGTAGGAGCAAGTTTGATTCACACAATAATAACAGGCACTGTTCTGTAGTGCTTTCTCATATACAGTGGTGCCTCACAAGACGAAATTAATCCGTTCCGCGATTCTCTTCGTCTAGCGGTTTCTTCGTCTTGCGAAGCAAGTCCATTGACGGCTTAGCGGATTAGCGCTATTAGCGGTCTAGCGGCTTTTAGCGATCAGCTGAGAGGCGGCTTATCAGTGGAACAGCTGATAAGCGGCTTAGCGGCTTAGGAAAGGGGGGGGGAAGCGGAAAAAACCCGCGGGAACTCGCAAGATTTTTTCGTCTTGCGAAGCAACCCCATAGAGAAATTCGTTTAGTGAAGCGCCTCCAAAACGGAAAACCCTTTCGTCTAGCGGGTTTTCCGTCTTGCGAGGCGTTCGTCTTGCGGGGCACCACTGTACATGCAGCTCCCCATTTGTGTTCAATATGTGTGCAACCATGTAAACGTGCATTGTGCTGAACCTGGAAGTGACCAGGAAACTTCATAAAGACGTCACTAAAAGGGCAGAATGGGGACAGGGTGGGGGCAGAATGGGGTGTTCGCATTCTTTTTCAGTGGGTTTCAATTATACATGATTTCACAGATGCGTGCAGTGCCTTGGAACCTAACCCCTGTGTAAATGGGACTGCCGGTAATGTAAACACACTGGTTATGCTACCCTAAAACTGCCTCTGCCACAATGAGAGGCTAGGAGGGCGGAAACAAGAGAACAGGCATTTTATATAGTGGCCCCCACTTGTGGAATGCTTTCCCCAGGGAGGCTAGAACTCTATTTCACTATTGCAGGTACCTTCTCAATATTTAGGGGAAGGACGTATCGACGAACTTCAGGTTGAGGAGCTTTCTGGGCATTTTTCTTCACTTCTTCCCAGTTCTCCCGTAAATTGGCTAAATATAAGTAATTGTAAACGAACTCAAACCTGTAGGAGGATAAAAGTATCAGCATTCAAATGTTGAAAGCAAGCAGTTAATGACATCTAACATAGTTTTGTTGTGACACCCTAGAAGTAAGAGATGGATTAAATTTCCTGAAGAGTCCTGGCCCACAAAATTTGTTTGACAAAAAAATTATACAGTAATTGCTGCATAATAAAATATAGTGCACAACCAGTCTTTCAAAGTAGGTGGCATTAAAAAAAAAAAATAGCAGAATTGAGCATGCAACCCTAAAGATCTAGAAACAGGATCCAGAAAATCAGTAAGACTTGGGCTTAAAGTGTTCGATTATTCAGCTGATCCCTTTGTCTCTGTAAAATTACTCCCAAGTATTAGGATATATTCCAGCATGCATATTTTATCACTCTTAAAAAAGAAAACTGTCAAAATCCTTCGGTATTTGACACATGCTGCTTGGATTTCTTCAGAGCTCTTTTGAGTGCTATACAATGCTCAGGCTATATTCAGGTGACCCTCTAAACCTCTGAATGATAGTTTGCTGCATTATTTGAGTGTTGCAGGAAGCTATGGTTTGATTAAACCACAAATAAACTTGGTAAGACACATGCACCAAAGAGGAGGAAGCATGCGAGCAAAGGGAATATTCCTCATCCTCCAAACTGCGGTTTGGAGAATCACCTGAAAGCAACCTTCTTGTCAATACCCACCCCTTCCATGTGCATAAATCCACAACCAGAAAACCGTGATCTTCATAGGTGTTGATGTGATGAAAAAGGTTAAAAGGTGAAGTCCTGAATTTGATGTTGAGGTACTTCTTTTTTTTCCTATCAGCTACATGCATCCATACCTGAAAAATAAAATAAATCACACTTGAACTGTGCGAACCCATAAAATAGCATCTACTGCTTTGTGCCCTTAGATAATATACTTTTAGGCCCTGGGGCATGTAAATTGCAGAGCAGCATCACTTACCCCCATTTTTTCATTTGACTCAAAACAATCCATGTAGTTGGCACCCCAAAGACTCCAGGAAGAAAGAAACTTGAGCAAGTTGATTTTCACTGGTGTTTCCACAAATACGATGTAATTTGGAGTCATTCCAAAGCTGTTCAGAAATATAGTTGTGGGTTTTATTTCAGGTGACGCAGCATTTTGCATACATGAAAGTGTGCAATATTCAGCTGCATGCTGTTTCTTCCCGTTTTTAATTGCTAATTTACCGTAATTCAATCTTATCTGTCAATAATAGACAAGGGCTTTGACATATGGGGCAAACAATTTGTTGTTAGAAATGTGTGCTTTCAAATTTGGATTGATTATATGAATGATATATTGGTCAGGGACATCATTAAAAGCTTTTAGAACATCAAAATGAGGAGTATCTACCTGAATACCAACCCTCTCCATGTGCTTATTTGCACTTCCAGAAAATACCTAATATGTAAGTTAGGCAGTACAAACATTTGAAGATGCTATTCTCTTTACTTGATCACATTATCTCTTTAGCAATGCTTTCCATGCTACATGTGCTATAGAGGGAAATGAGGCAGATGGGGCTCGTCAACCTGGGAAGGGAGCCCATTTAAGAAAAGGAAAACTCTGATCCTAAACCTCCATTATCTTGTGAGATATGTTCAGGGAAGTAAACCCTACACAAATCCAGAGTTGAGTCCCTAAGACAGTTGGATGGCACCCTGTACGCCTCCTGGCAACTCCTGCTGCCAAACGTATTGCTCTGCTTTCCTTTGGACTACATCAGTGAAGCTGGGAGGGGGGTCTTGTCATCTGGGCAGCCCAGGACTTCCATACACACTGCCCAGGCTCGCGCCCCAGAGAGGTCTCTTCGGTGCTGCTAATGCAGCAAAAACAATGCAGGAGACAGCAGTTATGCGTTACCAGTCTCTGCAGTCATAGTAGGCGCTGTGATTCTTCAACCGTTTGACTTCACTCCCAGAGGTGCACTCCATTGTCTCTTGAGAGAGAGATGGGTGCTAACAATATTGCCCTTTTATATTAGCTGAAGTCATCATGTTTATATTGTTGGCTTATATTAGAGGGTGGAATTTACCTGTGCACATAAGATGGCTTGAACCTGTCACTGCAAGGAAACTGAACAATCACCTCGCATTTGGTCATTGGATCTTTCTTATCTAAAAAGAATATATATATATATAAAGACACAATTCACCTGCTGATCTTGTGCAAGCCAATGAATGAGAATTCCATACAAGAATAAGAAAACCGGTGCAGTAGATGAAAAAACAAAGGGTATCCAGCATTAATCATACTCGGGAGTAGACCCACTGAAACTAATGGACAGACCTAACTTAGGTCCATTAGTTTAAACTCTTGAGTAGAACTTAGTTACAACTCAATCATTCTGTCTTCAAACACAAGCACTGCTTCTCTGAAAATGAGCTCGTTATTACAAAAACCTCTTTTGATGCTTTTTTTTTGCAAAATACACAGAGCTTCTGACACTTTAGCTACTGTGTAAGAGAAGGAAAAGCGACAGAAATCATAGGAAAAGCGAGAAGTATTGCACTATGTGTAGCGGATAGATTTTACTCTTAATGGAAAAGGAACAATGCAGTCATATTCTAAGTACGCAGATGTTTTTTGGAAGTGAACAAACCTGCTTGCAGGGGAGGTATCCGTACAACGTTGTAGGCAAGGGAAAAATTCTTTCCAAAGCAGTTGCCCATATTGTAAACGGTTCCATCATTCTCAACGTGGGGGTGTGCTGTTACTCCATTGACAGAAACATATTTGCTGATATCCACCTGGAGAGCATAATAGAAAGATGCCTTGTTGGTCCATATATTCATCTGGGTTTGACAGAGGGATGGCGGCTAACAGATTGAGGTTGAATCCTGACAAGACAGAAGTACTGTTTTGGGGGGACGGGGCGGGCAGGTGTAGGGGACTCCCTGGTCCTGAATTGTGTAACTGTGCCCCTGAAGGACCAGGTGCACAGCCTGGGAGTCATCATGGTAGACAGCTGTCCATGGAGGCACAGGTCAATTCTGTGTCCAGGGCAGCTGTCTACCAGCTCCACCTGGTACCTTGTGGCTGAGACTCTACCTGCCTGCAGACTGTCTCACTAGAGTGGCGCATGCTCTCATTATCTCCCACTTGGACTACTGCAATGTGCTCTACGTGGGGCTACCTTCGAAGGTGACCTGGAAACTACAACTAAGCCAGAATGCGGCACCTAGACTGGTGACTCGGAGTGGCTGTGGGACCATATAACACCGGTCCTAAAGGATCTTCATTGGCTTCCAGTGCGTTTCCGAGCACAATTCAAAGTGTTGGTGCTGACCTTTAAAGCCCTAAACGCCCTCGGTCCTGTATACCTGAAGGAGCATCTCCACCCCCATTGTTCAGCCTGGACACGGAGGTCCAGTGCTGAGGGCCTTCTGGCGGTTTCCTCACTGCGAGAAGTGAGGTTGCAGGGAACCAGGCAGAGGGACTTTTTGGTAGTGGTGCCCGCCCTGTGGACGCCCTCCCATCAGATGTCAAGGAAATAAACAACTAACTTTTAGAAGAAATCTGAAGGCAGCACTGTATCAAGAACTTTTTAATGTTTGTTGTTTTAGTATGTTCTGATATATGCTGTGAGCTGCCCAGAGTGGCTGGGGAAACCCAGCGAAATGGGTGGGGTATAAATAATAATATTATTATTATGATGACTTCCGATTGCATGAAGCCCGGACAGCCCCGTGGTTTTCCACGGATCTGAGGGCAATGAAACAATCGTTGAGATGGCTAGAGCGCCGGTGGCGGATAACTCATTCCGAATCTGACCGGACACAGGTTAGAGCTCAACGTCGAGCCTACCAAGTGGCGATAGCGATGGTGAAGAAGAATTTCTTCACCGCCTCTATTGCATCTGCAGAAAACAGCAGCAGGAGACTTTTTCAGGTGGTTCACAATTTAGTGTAACCACCTGCAACATCGGGGCCCAGTACGGGCCACATGTTCTCCTGCAATGATTTTGCAAAGTTTTTTGCAGATAAAATCGCTCAGATTCGGGAAGAAGTAGACTCCATCGTGGGAGCAGGGCCGGGGCGGGAGAGTGCTAGAGTTCTGTCTAGTCAAGTTGAGTGGGATCAATTCCAATCTGTTACCTCCGAGGATGTGGACAGGCTGCTTGGACGAGTGAAGCCAACCACCTGTCTCTTGGATCCTTGCCCATCCTGGCTTATGAAAGCTAGCCGGGAAGGACTGGGCGATGGGCTTCGTGGGGTGGTGAATGCTTCCCTCCGTGAGGGAACCTTCCCAGACCCGCTGAAAGAGGCGGTTATTAAACCGCTTCTTAAAAAACCATCTTTAGATGCGGCCACGATGGCCAACTATCGCCCAGTTTCAAATCTTCCATTCTTGGGCAAGGTGATTGAGCGAGCGGTGGCCGAACAACTCCAGGCACGCCTGGAAGAAGCGGACCATTTGGATCCCTTCCAGTCGGGATTCAGGCCTCATCATGGGACTGAAACTGCCTTGGTCGCACTGGTTGATGATCTTCGGCGGGCTAGGGACAAAGGTGGGAGCTGTTTCCTAGTTCTGCTGGATCTCTCAGCGGCGTTTGATACCATCGACCATAACATCCTTCTGGACCGTCTTGAGGGGCTGGGAGCTAGGGGCACTGTCATACAGTGGTTCCGCTCCTTCCTCCTGGGCCGTGTTCAGAAAGTGGTGGTGAGGGATGAGTGTTCAGACCCCTGGGCTCTCACTTGTGGGGTGCCTCAGGGTTCTGTCCTCTCCCCCATGCTTTTCAACATTTACATGCAGCCGCTGGGAGAGATCATCAGGAGGTTTGGGCTGGGTGTTCATCAGTATGCGGATGATACCCAGCTCTACCTCTCTTTTAAATCAGAACCAGTGAAGGCGGTGAAGGTCCTGTGTGAGTGTCTGGAGGCGGTTGGAGGATGGATGGCGGCTAACAGATTGAGGTTGAATCCTGACAAGACAGAAGTGCTGTTTTTGGGGGACAGGAGGCGGGCAGGTGTGGAGGATTCCCTGGTCCTGAATGGGGTAACTGTGCCCCTGAAGGACCAGGTGCGCAGCCTGGGAGTCATTTTGGACTCACAGCTGTCCATGGAGGCACAGGTCAAATCTGTGTCCAGGGCAGCTGTTTACCAGCTCCATCTGGTACGTAGGCTGAGACCCTATCTGCCTGCGGACTGTCTTGCCGGAGTGGTGCATGCTCTGGTTATCTCCCGCTTGGACTACTGCAATGCACTCTACGTGGGGCTACCTTTGAAGGTGACTCGGAAACTACAACTAATCCAGAATGCGGCAGCTAGACTGGTGACTGGGGGCGGCCGCCGAGACCATATAACACCGGTCTTGAAAGACCTACATTGGCTCCCAGTACGTTTCCGAGCACAATTCAAAGTGTTGGTGCTGACCTTTAAAGCCCTAAACGGCCTCAATCCAGTATACCTGAAGGAGCGTCTCCACCCCCATCATTCTGCCCGGACGCTGAGGTCTAGCGCCGAGGGCCTTCTGGCGGTTCCCTCATTGCGAGAAGTAAAGCTACAGGGAACCAGGCAGAGGGCCTTCTCGGTAGTGGCGCCCGCCCTGTGGAACGCCCTTCCAGCAGATGTCAAAGCGATAAACAACTACCTGACATTCAGAAGACATCTTAAGGCAGCCCTGTTCAGGGAAGTTTTTAACGTGTGATATTTTATTGTATTTTGCTTTCTATGGAAGCTGCCCAGAGTGGCTGGGGAGGCCCAGCCAGATGGGCGGGGTATAAATAATAAATTATTATTATTATTATTATTATTATTATTATTATTATTATTTAGACTAAAAAGAAACTAAAAACTAAAAAGAAACAAACCATTTGCCGGGGGGGGGGAATTCAAACTGATAAACAAGGAACATGACATTTTAAAAGAGGTTTGATATTGTCCAGTTCCCCTGACTTGGTAATATAATCCCCCTTCAACTGGGACTGGATGGGCCTGTTGGAAAGTCAAGGCTTGTACCAACTGCAAATAAGATGAGAAGGTAAGATGTCTCCTCCAAATCCACTTTCTGCCTGTGTCTTGAGTCCTTGATTATTCACAGAATGATTTTGAATACTGTAGTAGCCCCTACACACATTGGGCTGGATCCAGAGTTCCTATAAGCAGAGTTCCACTCACAGGACATCCCTGCTACAGGAAGGGGAAAAAGACTGTTCTTCCCCAGCCCCCGCCAATTCCTCTCTGCACAGTTCCCTGAAAAGGTTGAGTATTCACCTGAAAAAGTTTCCCCTTCCTCCAGCTGGAGGACACCTTCTGCTAGATTTCAGCCCCACAGAATTTCCTAAACAGAGGCAATCACTGTAGAAAAAAGTTCTACATACTTGGAAATATACGAAGTTATGATGCAATGTTATTTTGCCATAAATGTATGTTTCACATTGACATTGCAACATGTCCTTGCAGCTAATTTTGATAAACACGCTGCTGCTAAGCCATAACTATTTATGCAGTTTTTTCATGCACAAAAACTATCTCTTGCAATGAAAAACAACCCGACTCTAATCTCTTAATGATGGCATTGTCCTGTCCTCTGGTACCACCTATAAGAAGGTCTGCCTGCTCGTACCAGCTGTGATATATTTATAGCAAATTCTGTAAAACTACTGGTCTCTTTATAGCTCTTGCTGAAGCACGACATCTATAAAGCTAACACGGCCACTTTACGATGTCATAAATCCAGTTATGAATGCCCCACAAGTGGTAGTAACCAGCAGAATGTCATTGGAATGTCATTTGGCTCTGGCATAAATACCAAAAATGCCCTTGTTTATTTACTAGTGCATTCTGAGAGCACAGACTTTGCAAAATATTTATTGAAGTATTCCAATATCTGGACTAGATTCTAATGGGAAGAGAGGTCTGGCATGTAGGAACTCTGCCACAGACTTCATATACAGCCAGACAGTTCTCTAATCAGGCATTGTGTTGCAGGTGCAGACTGCGTCACCAAAAGCATTTTTTCCTTTTCCTTTTTGCATTTCTCCTCAAGCTCTGCCTTCTATCCATCATCTATCTATCTATCTATTATCTATCTATCTATCTATCTATCTATATCTATCTATCTATCATCTATCCATCCATCCATCCATATGTATCTTTTTTTTTTTTTTTTACCTTTTTAATTGTTTCCAGATTCTCTGGGTTAATTTTTGTTATGAAGTTTGTCTCGGTACAGGCATAAAAATCTTCACCCACAGGGTACACATTCACCAGGGCATTGTCGGTGACCTCCACACCTTGGAAGTATGAAAAAAACCTGCCAAACAGAACCAACAAGGACACTAGTTTATTTCTTCTGGTTGGGGAAAAAAGAACACGGCTTCATCCCCTACAATATGCCTTTGTTTTGTCACCTGGAAAATATATTCTTGCATGGATCTGGGTAAGCATAAGTGCCAAATTCTGTAATCACGACTCTTTTCTCGGTCATTGCCCTTACATAGGCATCGGTCCGGATAAACCTATAGAGAAGGAAGAAAGGTGGTTTTGGTCTGGTATGTTGGAATCCTCAGGTCACCTAGGACGAGTGCGCTTCCCATGCTGCCTGTCACATGTTCCAGGGGGGATGGCATTGGCATGAGAATCAGCTCTTGTCATAGCATTTTGGATTTCTGGAGATGCATGGGAAGGTGATGCAGTTGCTGGGTTGCTGAGAGTAACTGTAGAATGGGCCCTAAGTGGTATGTCACATATCTGCTCAAACGACCCTAACTATATGGATGGAAGTTACAGACATTGTCAAGAAGTGACAAAGGAGTAGCCACCAGAGTGGAGTCCCTGTGCTGTTACCAGCAATGTGTGAATAAGGATGGAAGTAAAAGAGGCATGGAACAGGTTCTAGAAAAGGCTGGGGTGGAGGTGGGGAGCTATGTGCAGGATGGAGTAAGCCAACCCTGAGCGCCCTTGTTGCCCGAATTCTGGATATTATTAACCCCTGACATTTCAATGTTCACCATGCTATGCAATCCTTAACATTATTGTTCAGAAAGCCTGGGAGGCAGATCGCCAATCCCCATTTCATAGAACATAAAATATAGCCAAAATGCATTATTAGCTCTGGAACAGAATGTTTTTAAAAGTCAGTTTGATTTGGACAAGCCTTGGGCTTGCTATCGGTGGGGAAGGCCGAGTAGTAAAAATGGAGATGCTTACCTCCTGTGATAAGTGACATGCCCCTCCTTGAAGTCAAACTTGTGAAGAAGTGCTTGGCCATCAAACAAATGATAAAATGGTTCTGAGCCAACTTCAAATAAACCCGGCCCGCATCTGAGTAAACTGCCTCTGAGCCAGACTGGAATCCTGCCTATTGCAATGATAGCAAAAAGCGCCGTCACATATTTAAGAAATAAAAGGGCCCGTGTTTGACTAAGAAATCAGGCTGCTAAGCGGTCTCAAGTCTTCCCTTATTCTCTGTATCAATATATTTGTGAGGGTTGAGGGAAGGCCTAGCTCCTCAGGGCTGGTCATCCCTCACAGAATCAAATTGACAATGGTGGCCGCTGAGAAAAGAAGACTAAGGTTGGAAAACATGAGGGTGGTAATTTCCCACCTCATCTTCTGCCCCACAGGCTGCCTTCCCAGATGCTGCTGCAAGTGAAGGACAACATGAGGCCTGGTCCCACCCAACATACACTCACACTGTGCCAAGCCAACACAGACAGATTGTAAGGCAGCAGCTGATTTTTGGAAACCATTTAAAAGCAGTAAATTGTCAGTTGCTTGGATAAACATATTTTCCCCTCTGACTGGGCAATGATTGGGAAGGGATAGCAAATTTGGGTTTTCTGCCTCAGGGACCATAACGACTCTGGGGAGGAACATCACAGAGCTTCTCCAAGGTACTACAGATTCTAGCTATTATTTCACTTACATTACATGAACCCCAAGAATAGGGCTAAATAAATACATTTGTCATCCAGCAAAAAAAAAAAATTGATGTTCTGTTTAGAAGATGTTTACCAAACTTAGAAGTCTACTTCTGCACTGAAGAAAGCCTCACTGTACAAAGGCCAGAGAGTGGGGAGAGCAAAGTTTTGTTTCGTGGAAGGCGTTTGAAAGAAGGGCATGTCCAGAGATTTGTTGCTTTGTTACAGTATTGAATTTCTATTGTGATGTTCTAGGATTGTCAGGTTAACTTGAATGGCATTTAATTAGTCCAGGTATGCAGCAGGATTTCAGGGCTTGTGACGATTAGGTCAACAATTTCAATTTGTGGATTTTCAGCATGAGGCTATGGAAATGCAATATTTGACTTTAATTAAATAAATTAGTATTACAACGAAGAACACCCAAGGTTTCTTCAACTCTCCCTCTGTATCTCTCCGCCCTCCCCCCCAAAGGTTTGCTCATGAAGGAAAATAGCACACTGGGGCAATCTGGAAAGAAAGCATTAGAAATCCACATACCCGTGACATTAGCAGTTATTGGTGAGGAGAGTTCCTCCACGGTCTCAAAGAGCTTCTTGTATCCACCTGCTGGATGTTCAACTCTGAAGGGTGTTAAGAAAACAAAGGGTGAGAAAGTCCTTCCAACTATTGGATGAAGGTTAGAACAGAGCTATACATTCGACAAGAATTGTTTTGACCAGTATAGATAGGAGGCAAGGTAACTTGAGATGAAATGTATGATTGTGCCACACCCCCCCCCCGATAAAATTGGTAGTGTTTTTAGAGAAATGTGGCGATATTCACTTTGTAGAACAGGTTGTGGCCAAGTGAGAGTGCTGAATATATTTCCAGAAAGTGGAATCAGCACAGCATTCCTCCAGCCAAATGCAAGCTTCCCCATGACCAAATCACATTGAACATGGACTGAAGGCACAGATTACTCACAAGTGCCAGGCATCATGTTCCAGAAACTCTGTGAACCTGCTCTCATCACAGGGTGAACTCTCCTATTCCAATACCCTCCCAACACATGTTGGTCACAATTCGAAGAACCATGCTTGCAATGGATTAAGCTTTAACAATAAAAATCACAAAATGTGGAGTCCAGCTTTACTACTGTTTACTACTGCCCTGCCACAATAATTTGTGGATTCTTGTTAGAATATCATGCATGCCCCATAGGCAGCAGCAGCAGCAGCAGCAGCAGCAGCAGCATGTGAAGACTGACTCTTTGCTTCTGATAAATTTGCTAGCTGCAAGAATCTAGTGACATTATCACACTTTACTGGGTTGACATTTAAACTCTATGCAAAGCAAAGCCCAGGGAAGGTACTTACTGGCTGGCCATTTTCTCCCCAGGAAAGGATTTGGACTTCCCTGAGCCAAATGCAGAGTATGGCAGTCGGAGATGTGTGCTGGGTATTTATATGAAGGTTAGGTCTCACTGACGGGAGCAACAGCTTTATGGAAACATATGAGCCAATCAGCTGGGCCCTGGGGAACAGAAGCATCTTTCACCACTCAAATCCTCCCGAAGCTTTATGAGATTTCACCCCGCTGCTCAAGAGAGGCCTTTGAATGTTTTCCAGAGACCTAAATCCCCATGCAGAAGTAAGTGGATTACAATGAAACAACAAGGGGAAAGAAAGTGGACTATAGTCACACAGCCTGTAACGTGCTCGCTGCTTGGCACAAAACCTTTGCCCCATTACCCAAACCTCCAGCTTGGAGGAACTGGCCCGCAGCACACTGCTGGCTCCAGGAGACTGGACTACATAGGCTGCCAGACGCCCCATTTTATGTAACAGAGAGTCTCTGATGGACACGAGAAGCAGAAGATTGCAGCAGCTGCCAATGGCATCTGTATTTAACCTGTCCTTAAATCCAATCACAGCTGTGTAGGTTACACTTCATTATACACCAAAACAATTTTGTAAAGTTCTATTTTAAAAGAGGAATCTCTGCCTCCTCCCAAATTAAAAAAAAAAAGTTTTATTAAAAACACTGCATCTGTATTTGGACAACAGCACAAACACCTTTGTCAGTTATCTGTTCAGTTTTTAGCATCAGAGCAAGCAATGTGCGGCCTCTGAAAGTGCATTAGAAGGTCATGCGTGGACTGTAGCCATATAACTTTTACTCAGAGTCGACCCACTGAAATTCTTAGTTCTATGTGATGAACATTGGTTTCAACTCCTTGTTTCCTTTTCTCAATTTTGGCAGCAAGCGATTTGCCCAGAGCAACCTTTGCCAACCTGATGCATTCAAGTTGTTTGGGAGCACAAGTCCCACTGTGGCTGGAGCTGCGAGAAGCTGTAGTCGAAAACAGCTGAAACGCACCAGCGTTTCGGAAAGGCTGGCTTAGAGACTATAAAATACACAAATTATCATACTGCATTGGACTAAGGCATGCAGGCTTTGGGGCTATACAGAACTATTAACCATAGTTCTTAGAAATAGACTATTGTATTTATGGGAATAGTACAAGTTAAAGCAGATTGTTACTCTCTCAAACATTGTGAGCATTGTGCCTGTGTTGCAAAACACACATGGTTTCTTAATAGGTATCAGAGAAGAGAATATTACCAAACAAATCTTTAATTCCCAGTAATCGTTTTTCTTGTGCAATTAAGCTGCAAAGGCCACATTCTTATAGGTGTCTAAGCTTTGCTTATATGGAACTATAAAGTGTGGTAGGTCTGCCATAAAGAATATGACTTGAAAGCGTAAAGGACTCAGGTAAAACATACCTGAAAATTATTTTCTTTGTTCCCGTTTGCCTTCCTATGTTATTTTCCAAAAATACTTTGAAGCCAATTCTGTGAAACACTGTTCTAACCTTGAAGAAATGCTCAGTAGGGCTGAAAACATTAGTTAGCTGCTGTATGATGGCTCTTGCAACTTAATTAACATTAATTAAATTTGGCGGAAGTGAATGAGTCTCTGATACAAAAGGCACTGAAGGCATGTGTTGCAAGTGTAGCCAAAGGCTATAAAATGGTAGGGATCATGAAGAGAGGATGGGAATGGGCATATTAAATTATCAGGAATACTGGCACATTCCATAGGAAATATCTGTCACACATAAAAAGATAGCAAATAGTGGCTTAGAAGGATTGACAGACTCAGGGCTAAGTCAGCATTAAGAAAAAAGGGATAAACCTATCAAACTTTCACATGGAAATGAAGGTATCTAAAAACCCAGTATGATAGCTACAGCCAATGTGTGATGAAAAATAACCCATGTCAGAAAAGACTCAGAATAAGCAGGTTACCTCACAATTATTGCAATAACTCAGAGCATCTTTGGTTTTTAGAACTGCCCCATAATAAATTATGCTGTTACAATTTGGGGCCTTCCATTTACCACTGCAGCCTTTAAACATTGCTCATACTACGATAATATAAATTCAGTGTTAAGCGTCAGAAAAGGTACTCCATATAGTCTTCCATTTGCTACGATATTTAACTCCTTAAGTGCAATTCTGCGTTTAGTTCCTAAACTTGCAGGTCCTTCTGCTACGATTCAATTTCAATGCACTTTCTGAAACACCCTTCCGAACAAAACACAAATAGAGTACCAACATTATGTCATTTTATTCAACAAGCTTCCTCTGACAGATATTTTAAAAATATAAAATCAATTAAATATTGACAGATACATGCTGTAAACACAAAACATTTACAACAGATAAACATAAAAAGAAAAGGAGAGGTGAGATGAAAAGAATCTGGGCAGTGTAGTCTTACTACAACACACAATGGATTGGATTCAGAGTAACCTTAGTTGTACTTAGGTCCCACTTAAATTATATTAGTGATGACTTAAGATTTCCCCTGAAAACTAGTTGAATTTAACCCTTGCCAAAGGCCGGTGGGGGAAAGGGGATAGGATGGAAGTGTGGCTTTGCCACTGGGAAAGTGCTCTGCTGACTGGACATCCCATCTGCCTTAGAGGCCCCTCTAAGCCCCCAGGAGCCATGGAAGCAGTACGGCCATTGTTTTTCCCATCTGTGGTGGGATCAACTGGGGGTGACATTTGAGCCACTGCAGTCAATCCCCTTCGCTTGTACAGTCAACATACTGGGCTACCTACTGATGCAGTCCTGAACCTGCCATAATTAATTTCCCTCCCATTGAAACAGGCGGGAGGAAAGGTTTTAAAAACAACCAACCCTGTCAGTATGGAAGGGTGATGGCGGTAGCAACACCTTCCAACTCCCAACAAGGCCAGAGCAAGCTGGTAGGGATTTGGAAGTGGAGATTGCCTGCTACTTAACTCTCCGCCTCATCCCACTTAGGATTGCTCTTCTCGCCTGGATCCAATTTACTGGCCTAAATGGAAAGAAAGAGAACCAAGACAGCATGGGAGGAAAACCTCAACACAAATAATGGGACCAGTGACCCATTAACCACGTATTTCCAAATATTCCAGGACTACGAATGCAACACACTTTGAACCATTGCAAGCAAGGCTTTTAATTACTTCTTTATGGCCGTTGAAGCCTTTTTCTATGAAAGGCTGGATTTGTGCAAAGATGATCAGCTTTACAATCGCTCTTTTCTGTTTAACACTGACACATGTTCCATGCCTCCTTTTTCTCCTGCCTCTTCTTGGTCAACAGCGGACCTTGCAAAGTTTCAAGACAACAGACGACCAACATACACGGTAAGTGCAAATTGAAAAGTAAAAGCTGTCTAATCAAATTGCTTGCACACCTATTGCTTTCACTCAAAAAATAATAAAATATTCTCTACTTTTCTACTTACAATTTCTAAAAAAAATGCAGTACTTCTTGAAAATTAACACACACACCAGCTTACTGAGGTAAAAGTATGCCCCCATTTCTTGGAATGGGTTATAGCATGCATTCTCAATTCTACTAACTCCACCATCTCTTTCTTTTTGGCTATTGGTATCTGTACATTTTTGGTTACCCTTCATTTCACCCAACTCCACTCACACACAAATATTATCTATTTACATTGGTTGGTTTCTTTTGTAAACATCGATGTCGTCATTTCCAGACTTTAGGTATGACAAGGGAACCCTGGGACCCAACCTATTTTAGCACAGTTCAACAAATTCACATTTTTGTATACTCGCTCACTTAAATGTGGCTAATATTTGTTTTCCAAGCAAAATGGCTTTACAAACATCAAATTCGTCAAAAGACATAAAATTAACTTCTCAGGGTACGAAGCTTTGGCTTTCGCAGGCTGAGCATTGGCTGCTTAATTGTGGGCCTGTCTTCAAACAGGATGGCTTCACTTTCTGTGGTTGGAAATCTGTTTCGATAGATCTCAGGATACTCTTTCTGAAACTGAGGAACAAGATGCCATGTTAGTCATACTGAAGTTACAAAAAACGAACACAGTGCTACAACCAAGTAATAATTCTTATAAAGACGGGGTGAGCAGGGAGGTGGCCAAGTTTGTTTTATTTTCTATTTATTTTATTTATTCAATTTTAACATTCTACTTTGCTACAAAATAGTGGCTTAAGACTTCTTGCTATCCAGAATGAAACAATTATTTCACTGGCAACCAGCTAGCTACAGAGTAGGAACTTTAAAATGTACTTTTGGCTGAATTTAAGAAACAATTCAAGCCCAACAAAGTCTCCATTACTACAAGAGAGAACAGAGAATAGTAACAGCAACTTGGTGATTTAAAAGCTGCTTGCTTTAGAGCTGGACTCCAGTCATAAGACTTAGAAATTCTGGGACAAGTACAATTTTGTGTAGGGGGTTTGTCCAGGAAAAAAACAAACTCAAAGGTTTTTGCAGAAGAACAGAAATCCTCTGTATTAAGCTTCCAAAGATATTGTACTTTACCCAAAAGTAGATTACAGTAAATTGTGTGTCAGGTGACCTTGAATAAACCAAACTAAACACTTACTGAGGGGGGGAGGGGAACCCCTACTTATTCAACCTAGCATGCACTTTTTCATAACAATTGCAGGGGTGTTCTGTGTCATTTTAGAGTACTACTAATATCAAAGCAGAGGCCAACTGCAAAAGCAGCATGTCCACCATTAACCCTTTAAGCCCGAAATCCTTTGCATACTAATTGGAGAGCAAATCATATGGGACAGTGGCATTTATTTCCAAGCCAACATGCCTAGGATTCGGCTGGTGAAGGAGGGATAAATCTCTACTGCAGACTTGCTCTTGATCCATTAAAAAAATGAAAAGAATCCCCCCCACCAGCACACACCCCTAGTTTGCAAAATGCATTGCCATTCAGCCAGACATCTTGAGGTGGGCTAGATATGATTCTGCATACTGTAGCTAGGGATTTCAATCCCATAAAAGAATGTCATGTCCTCCCATTACAGAGTTACAACACAGTCGTATTTGCACTTGCAAAGCAGCTGGCACAACGAACACTGTAGCGCTAGAAAGTCCCTGTTCATCACAGCTGGGATGGGGGTGAATTTTGGAGGTCGAGAAGAGCAGCCACCTACACCTCAGCAGAAGTTCTGGTGTACTATAGGGACATCTGCTTAACACAGAAGTGCCTAAGCAGAATGCTAATTAGCAGCAAGATTAAAGTAGCAACCTGGGCCAGAGCTGTTATATCTTTGCCCGACTTGCCAGACCTAAACCTTTGCGGTACAAGCCTTGTTTTCACCACTACAGCAGAAGAGGCAGCAGTGATGGGGTTGTAGCAGGCTTCAGAAACAGATGCAGCTTTTTTAAAAGGAAAAAGAAAAGATGCCGCTGAACAGATCCCTTTGTTCTTCACACTGCAAGCACCCATTTTCAGGCAGACAATTTTCATCTAAATGAGATTGCCAGAGGCAACTTAACTGCCAGTTCTGAAAACTAAATAGCTACCTGCTTCACAAATAATGTTGATGCAGGTTTAACATCTTCTATTACCTGCTTAAGCTTCTTCTTCTTGTCTTTCACACTTAATTTTCTGTCCTTAATGACGCTTTCCAGAAGCTCAGCAACTGCTGCCTGAGAGGTGAAAATCTTTTGTGCATCAAATTCCTGAGAAGTTATCCTCTCGCAGTAGGAGTAAGTTGGAAATATGGTGCTCAGTTCTTCCCCTAGGCACTCCATCTGCAAACAAAGATAATGTCACGTTCCAGGCATTTTACACAGAGTTGGTTTAGTGCATCTGTTAAACAGCAAGTGCTCTCAGTCTGAGGCTCCCAGTTCCAATCTAAGCCAGGGATGCACTGAATGGGTTTCAAACCAGGATTCTCTCAGCCCTCTCTCTATCTGTCATATGTGGATGATGATGATGATAAAAATACCGACCTACTTATAGAGGCTGAAACTCCCAGAGGGTAAGATACCAATGAACAATGGAATCAAAGTATGATAAAAATATGACCCAATTTTCTGAAACCACAGAAGTACCCAGGGCCATTGGACTCAGAATTATAGTATAGAGAACAGTTATAGTATGAAGTAACATAATGAAAATTTGATTCCTGTCAATTAATAATCAGGTCTGGAAGTCCACGGAATTCCCTGAAGACCAAACTGAATACAGTCGTCCCTTGGTTGTAGAACGGCTTGGCTCCCGAACGCTGCAAACCTGGAAGTAAGTGTTCTGGTTTGTGAACATTTTTCGGCAGCTGAACATCCGACGCGGCTTCCTTGGCTTCTGACTGAGTGCAGGAAGCTGCTGCAGCCAATCGGAAGACCCGCCTTGGTTTTCGAACGGTACCAGGCATCAAACTGACTCCCGGAACGGATTAAGTTTGACAACCAAGGCACCGCTGTAATAGCCAGAAAGCAACCAAACGATTTCTACAGAATCTTTGCTAGGAGCCAAACTGTTACAATTGCCTGAAGATATGGGAAGAATAGTACCTCAAGGATGCAAAACATCCTTAAGTTTAAGGGGCAAGAAATGTCAAGTTCTGCATTTTAAGTAGGAGCCTTAAATAGTTAACTAATGTGTCCCAAGATCCAGGCTGAGAAAAAAGACAGCAAGCTCAGGAGTTAAGATCTCTGACTCATAAGAGTTTCTGTTTGAAGCATGAAAGGCATGCTTCAACCTTTTCCCTCACCTGAGTAGTTTTTAAAATTTCTAAGTGTTCTTGTACGGCCACTTGTAAATAAATCGGGACTTCCAGAATTTCTTGGTGATGATCCATTAGAAAGGATACTAATCTTATGGCAAGCAACTCATCAAGATCAACTTCTTCTTCACAACACAATATACATCGAGAAAATGTCTGTATCATCTGGAAACATTTAAACAAACTGGTTAGGAAACAAAAGAATTGTATTGTGGCAATTATATGGGAAAGAATGTGGTATCATGTTCCTTCCCAAGACATATCCCCTTAACAGTAACAATGGCACAGAAGGGAAGACTGATAACATTGGAAGCCTAAAATTTCAGTTGTACAATGGAACAACTTAAGAAAAAATGGGAAAGCAACGCATCTTACCAAAGACCTGGTGCCCACTGCATCATGAAGTCGTGGCATATCAACATTTTCACATATTCGAGAGATCATGCGCATCAAGAGTTGAAGTTTTCTGCGATTTGATGGAGGAAGCAATAAGCAGCAGATCTGCAGTGCTTCAATAGCAACTCTTTCTAAATGAGATTGGAGCATCTCTAGCAAATTAAAAATTGGGGACAGACATTATTCTCAGTAACTGTATCAAAAGCAGAATTAGCAATCCTGCACGTTAATTTCCCCGCATAACACAAAGTAATAGTTTTACGGTAATTGATTCTACTTCAGTTAATAAGTTAGTTATGTGCTCTATCCTAGACTTTTGTGCTAAGATCCTGAAGTCGCTTCATTTTGCTCCAGCAATACAGGTGAAGAGCAAATGAAAACGAAACGTTATTATTTTAACACCGAAGTGTGCTAAAGTCCAGTTACATAAAAACGTCTAGCTGGTTGTTTAGAAGTTTAGAGACTAGACGAGTGATTTAGCAGTCTGTGCCCAACAGCAGCTTCTCTTTTCTCTATATGTTGTTTGGAAGAGTTGCCCAGTAGCTACGCGGGTTACAAATATGCTGAATTACACAAATATAAAAGCATTGACAGAAGAGCACACACACTTGGCATTAGCATGCACTACAGAAAATACTGGTGCTTGCATGGCAAAATATTAGTTTTTAAAAATTACTGAACCTCAAAGGCCCTAGGAACCGTTGTGACAAATCTTGTTGAATACGTTTAGTCATTTAAAATCTTGGGGTTTGTGCAAAGGGGGGAAAAAAGGCAGAAAAACAAACTAGTTAGTAAATATAAATAAATAAATCCCATGCTCAGGAAAGCAATCTTACTTGTGCCAGTCAACATAAGGGTGCTGGGGGGAAGCGTGTTTTCTGAAAGCTGTGTTGCACTTTTGCAGAGTCTCTTACTGATGGCCATATCAGAATTCCCAGGTTTATTTCCTATTTTAGTAACCAGTGTAGTGGTGCTTTGGGTTTTTTGGCCCAGATGGCCCAAAGGATGTGGTTTCACCGTGATCTCTGCAACTGGAACATGGGCACTACACCAGCTAGAGCTGCTATTTCCACGTAAACTACGAGATCTGCAAAGTTGCTTTGATTTGTAGTTACCACTAGATAGCTCTTGGTCTGGAATACTTGCTGCGGAAACTCTCTTGAAGCCACATGTTTCTTTTGGGCCAGCGACATCTGAACAAAGATCCAAGAAACAGTCTGAATTACGTGCAGAGTGAAACAGCTGGTCTCCATTACTTGCAAACGGTATATGAACTCCAGTTTCAGAAAGTGTTTTTAGTCCGTCTTTACTACACTTGCCTGAGGCGGTATCTGCAATTCCTTCCAAAGAGTAACACCTCGCCTTAAGTTTGAGAGGCACAGCTTGTTCATTTTTCAGTCTTGAAAGATCCTGACAACTCCCACCTGCTAGTTCATGAACGGTGGCATGTTCACAAGGCAAACTATCATGTTGCAACTTTTTATCATGTCCCTTTTCAGCTGTACACTTTACAGAAACTGTTTTGGAAGCCTCAGCTTTGTCCTTTTCGCCAGTCTTGAGCAAACTTAGCAGAAGGCATTCGGTTGACTTGAAAGAGTTTAAGGGTGGAGTTTTTGAAAGAGTCAAGTCATTCCGTGCACTAGATTTTCCACTGGATCTATTTGGAACTGCGATGTAGCCACACAAAACTATCAGAAAATGAAATACAAGTTCAGATGCAGGCGATGTGACAGGACAACAAGACAAGCAATGCAAGTCAGGAAAGTTAAGTCAGAAATGTTAGTCACGTTGAAGAGAACACTTGCTCAGTCAGAGGATATTCAAAAACATAAGTGCAACAGATAGCTCAGATATGCAAGACTAAGGACACATAACAAGCCAGTCTGTGTTCAGCATTCAGTGCAAAGACTAAGAACAGAAAACCAAGTTGTTAAAATTTATAATAAATTACTTGTCCTATTAAGGCAGCCAGAGTTCACTCTGAAAATAAGTGATTTCTAAGTGAAAACCAAGTGATTTCGCTCAGACACATGGCGTCCTAGTCCATCTTCTCAAATGCCCATTAAAGTTTGAGGTGCCTCAGAACTAGAGGAATACGTACCCAGTATATTCACAAATAACTCATAGTACTGAAATGTAAGCAAAGGTTGAGGAAGACTAAGAAAATAGTCGGCAACTGTTTTGAATACATCTCGTTCAAAGCCCATGTACATTGGCTGGCTCGTGCCATTGCTTCTAGGCCCTAAAATACAAAAGGAAATAAATCTCAGCAACATTGAACTTGACTCTTCAAAAATTTACAACGCGAAACAGCACAAAGAGCTGTGTGTGTGTGTGTGTGTGTGCGTGTGAGTGAGAGAGAGAGAGAGAGAGAGAGAGAGAGAGAGAGAGAGAGATCTTATGGGGCAGAGGACTCCAACCCCCTTTATGGTAGGGGTTAGCAGGCAGGATCTCCAGCAGTAGAAAGCTCAGAAACAGGCATTCTGAAAGGGGAGCCAGCCTAGGATTGGGCCCAATTGCTGCAGCTGGTACAGGGATGGGGTACAAGCCTCCCCCCCCATTCTGTATTCAGTGAGTGGCTGGTGTGTGGATGTGGCAGCCCCTCTGCTGCTCTGAAAAGCCCTGACTGCAGGAGTTAGGATTTCGGCCATAACCATCATTATACATAATAATGCAAATGGAATTATCTTCCTGAGTGGCAAAAATAAAGTTAGTTAGTTATTCTGGCTGGGGTATGGTGGTGGATGGACCGCTGACAAGACGTAACACAGCAATTCTTTTAAGAACTGCCATTGTACAGATCAGGCACAAATTTGTGGTGCATTTATGGAATTACAGTGTTACTATTTTGCTCTTTTTTTTGGCCTTAATTTCACTTATCTCATAAAATATTCTAAAAATCAGATTATTGGAAGCCCAGAATAAATAAGAGCCCAGCAGATGTCACCAATATAGTATTGGCATTTCTATTCTGTTTTCCATTTCTATTTCAGCACCTGACATTTCAAACAATGTGTGTCTAACTTACAGTTTGCCAAGCACTTCATAGCTGACAGTACCCAGTGAGGGAGGTCTTCTGCAAGGAAAGGGGTAGAGGAAGGAAGAGACAAATTGACCAGTTCCCATTATTATTCTTAAGAGCAGACTTCACATATGCTTTCTATTTGTCCTGTTTCATCCATCATCTAAGGGCATATTCTGGAAGATATAACATCTCACTTTAACCCACATGCTACCCATGAGACATAGCTGGGAATTAGAACAAGAGTTACCAGCTGCTCAAGGTCACAATCTAAAAAAGCTTCATGGTTAATTTTCTAGTCACTGCATCACACTAGCTAACCCTTAGCTGACATAACCGGTTTTAAAACATGTAGTTTGAGAAGAAGGAAAAGTTCTAGACTTCCCCTTTGCTCCTTCTTCCCTTGTGCTAGGTTGTGATAATGAAGCATGTTTACATTGAAGTTCTGCTGAAATTATTATGATTGCATTTATCACCCGCCTTTCACTAGCACATCCCAGGGCGGGTTACAATTAAAAACTTGAAACAGTTAAAACAGATCACAATCACACAAAACAGGGGGCGGGGCTCTGAAAACAAACGTCTCAGGTGTCAAAGGTCAGGCACATCTTCAAAATTCACTGAAAGCGGAATAGTGAAGAAGCCAGGCACCGCCCCCCCCATGGGGAGGGAATTCCACAACTTAGGGCTTCCACAGAGAATGCCCTCTCCCAGGGCACCCCGGAAACTTCTGAGGGAGGGGAAACTACCAAGAGATCCCCCTCTGCTGATCTTAGCATCTGGGAGGGACTGTAGGAAAGAAGGCATATATCTTTCAAATTACTGAGGGCTTTATTAATTAATTATTAGATTTTAATTATTAGATTTTAATGCCAATGTTAAATTACCAGACAGGAGAAATGCTGCACTTTCCATAATATTTGAAGGGGGGTGGGGTGGAAATCAGGTTTTCAAATAATTGTACAGGACTTGCCTGATTTGTCTTGCAGAAGAACAACGCCACGTTTACTTGTATTAGTCATGTTGTATATTATGTACCGAGGAACTATTTGTGCAGGGTGCAATACTTCGTTGAGTGATGGCATGCCTAAAATAGTTTGCAAACTGCAAGGAGGAAAAAAAACACAACACCAGATAATTCCAGAACTGAGCACATCACTTTCGGGGGTCTCTAAAGAAAACAGGCTTGCAAAAGGATTCAATATATATTGATGTTCAAACATCTCTGAAATGATAAGCATATCGTTTTACTGTGTTCTTAATGTTACTGCCTTCAAATCAAAACCAAGCTTTCATGAAAACTTCACCACTGGGTGATCACAGTAAATAAATCATAGTATAGGGGAAGAGGGGTGGCCATGTAAATCCACTTTAGTGCCTAGTTCGAAATGAATTTTCCTGTGGTGTCTAAGGCATCATAATAAGCAAGGATAAATCTGTTAAGTGCAGACAGGTAAAGGACAAGGACACTAGAGACCGGGCATCTTCAAAAGTCCAACAGAAGTTCCATGAAGTATCACAAAAGCCGTGTTCATAAGTAATGCTTAACTATGATTTACCACTATTTGCATGAGCTGCTGTGAGTTTTGGGCTCACACACTCCTCCCTCTGCTCATTATCAGCTATGCAGCCAGGAGGAGTTTGGCTGAGTTTAGTTTTGGTTTTCACAAAACCTGGCTTGGTATTACATATGAACCAGAGATGGAGTAAAGCAAACTTTAGTTAGTTAAACAAGCTATCTTCATTACCCATTAAAAATAGGTTTTAAAAGAAATTAACCAGAGGAGCTTATCATTAAAATATAAACAGGGCCAGAGACAAAGCACACACATTCTTCCCTAGAAGAAATAACTCTTCTTCCCAGCTTAAGCTACTACAATAATCCATGCACTTTTTATGTTTTAGTAGGACCAGTGCTCTTTAGAAATGCTAATATTTTAATTCAATTTGGTGTATAAGCTTGCTAAGCTCAAAGTTTCCAGTACAGTGGTACCTTGGAAGTCAAATGGAATCCGTTCCGGAAGTCCGTTTGACTTCCAAAACGTTTGAGAACCAAGGCGCAGCTTCCAATTGGCTGCAGGAAACTCCTGCAGCCAATCGGAAGCTGCGCCAGATGTTTGGTTTCCAAAGAATGTTCGAAAACCGGAACAATCACTTCTGGTTTTCGATCGTTCGGGAGCCGAAACGTTTGACTCCCAAGGCATTTGAAAAACCAAGGTACGACTGTACTCAAAATGCTCTGCCAGCAATAAAGTATACAACTTAAAAGGAGGCTTCTCCCAACAAAATGCTTTGAGAACCTCAGCTGACCATCAGGACACTACAATGATCTTTGCCCAAGAAGTTAACAATTCTATCCTTAGGCACATTGGGAAATGAGAGGAGTGAAGAAGACCATTTGTCACTCACTGTATCACAACCGTGTTTCTCCAAACTTCGTCTATGTCTGCTTGGGTTATTTGTCTGATGCACATATTTTTCCTGTCCTCTTCCATCATTTCACTTTTCACATTTTCTGTGTTCTCCTACAAAGGAGCCATAATAAAAAGGCATTATAAATATGTATAGTCAAGACTTTTACTCAAGAGTTTGGAGACAGTCATACTGTCTCATAACAACCATTCTCCTCCCCATCCTTCCAGGAGTCTGGAAGCCAGAAGACCGCTAATGGATGTTCCCACAATTGCTCATCAGTTAGCTGTTCCCACAATGTTTACAGCAATCTTGCAACACCATAACGTAGTAGTGGGCAACTTGTAGCTTTCCCAGATGCTGTTGGACTACTGTGTTCATCAGCTCCAGCCAGCATGGTCATTGGTCTGGAGTTGGGTTCAAATTCCCACAGCCATGAAGCTCACTGGGTGACCTTGGGTCAGTTGCCATCTCTTAGCTTAGCCTACATCACAGGGTTGTTGTGAGGATAAAACGGAGAAGAGGGGAACCATGTATGCTGCTACACTGAGCTCCTTGGAGAAAGACAGAAATCTAATAAATAAATACTCAGAAGCAGGTCTGTGTTCCATGGGTTTACTCTCAGGTAAGTGTGCATAATGAGTCATAGAATCAGAGTTAGAAATAACCTATTACCTTACATTCCCGGAATTCATATTTTTTGGGTGTTCTTCTGGAGAAATGTGGTAACTTAAATGTCCTTTCTGTCTGTTTAGAAATATTATCTGTGCTCTCACTCAACGGATACCGACGTGGCAGAATTTTCACTGGGGAAACTGAAGGAAACCTGTAATTTTAAAACACAAAAGCTCAACATTGAACAGTAGAGTCACAGACTATTTTGAAACACAGTTTGCATTTCAAAGTATTTGGGAAAGTGTTCATCACTCAAAAACATTTACAGTATAAAAGTCAACAATTTTCATTAAGGTAATGGATACATGTCACATACAAGTACTGAAACGTAAGAAGATGAATTCTTTCGTTGTATGAACAGGATAAAGTAAGCCCAGTTTCCCAAGCAGTTTGGCACAAGCCTAGTGCATATTATATCATACTACTAGATGCTGATCTTATGTTACAGCTAATTTTCAATTCCATGTTACTCAAAGGTGGAAACTGAATAAATTAAAACCTCATTATTTTTGGTAGTAACACATGAAACAGGGGAAATCAAAAGGACTTTTGCATGCAGTCAACCCATTTTTCCAAGTTCTATCAATATGGTTATATATTACCTGAACAAGTTATGGTTGTCATCTAGATTCTCTGAGCCCCATCTTCCTTTTATATCCTCTATCACATGATTTTTGAGAAATTTCCTTAACAGCTGAATAGTTTGCTGCCTAGTAACTTCTGGACCAAAATTACTGTTATTCTTCAGTAATTCATGAAGCCAGTCGATTGCTTCTGTTGCAGTAAAACAATTCCCATATTTTTTGAAGTGTTGCCTGTGTTTCCTTCGTGGCATTTCTGCCCGAAAATATTTAGTAACTTCATTCCACTACAAGGCAGAAGTGAAATTTAGGTTTTAAAAAACAACAAGAATAAGCTAAGCAGAAGCTGCAGTTTGGAATTGGTAATGAAACAATAAGTTATCCATCACATAATGCACCAGCGCCCAAATATACCACAAACCCTGTGCTGTTTATCAAGGAATTAATGCATGTCAGAATCCTCATTTCAGCCATAATGGCAATTGAAAATGTAGTAACATTCCTCCTTAGCTAGAAGGGTATTAACAAAGGGCTGATTACACATGGCAGTGCTGTGAAGTGTGGAATCTGCAGGTGTGCAAAGGAGGAGTCATATGATCACTCCACGGCTTCCTCAATATAGGCAAATGTTTTGTCCTGCCACCACGAATCACATATTCATTAACCACTAAACATATTCAAGGCCCCTTAAGAGCAGTTAGCACCTGTCAATGCATACTTACAGGTGTTAATCCACAGATTCTAACGTGGAGTAGTAACCACTTTGTGTATGATGTTAAACATGCACTTCTAGGCAAAAGGGCAAACCAAATTAAAAATACCAGCTTGACCAGTGTGGAACTGGATAATTTTCTAAACATCTTTCGTGGCCCTAAATAGAAACCACTTCTGGGTAGTGCTGCATGTAGCAATCACACATGGAGGACTTTACACGCCATGTCCACGGGGAATCAATAAACTGTGACCCTCCATATCTTATTGGACTACAACTCCCATTATCCCCAACCACTTGTCATGCTGGCTGGGACCGCACAATCCAATATCATCTGGGGGATCACAATTTCCCCATCCCTGGTGTCCTTGGGCAAAGAAGCCAGTTGCTGCTTACTAGCATGTGGACAAGGAAGAGAAAAACCTCTGCATGCCATGACTGTAGCGTGCAAAAAGAAATTAAAACAAACCACATCCCTGATGGCTTTAAAACTGGTAGAACCCCACCCCCACCCCACAAACTGCCCCCACCCCCTGCCCAGTCTGAAGGTTTTCTCTATTTTCTTTGGGTTTAATTTTGTTTCATTGTGTGTTTTTTATTGGTTTCAAGCACCTGGAAAGGATTGGGGGGGGGGAAGAGAAGCTCTTTCGGGCCCCCAAAAGGCAACCTTAAAAAAGAAAAAGTTCTTATTAAAGAACAAAACAGACACGAAGACAAGCAGACACGCGAACTGTGTCACGTGTGAAGCCGCCCCAACCGCGCACTCCGGGCTTGCTAGCTAATGCGCCGCTCTGCATTCATCGCTCCGGGGCGAGTCCCTCCCTCGCCGCTTTCTCCGCCCCGCTTACTAGCTTGGTGGCTCGGTAGGGACCCGGAGACACCACCCGGCCCTCCATGGCGCGCCCGGACCGAGCGAGGCGAAGGCGATGGCGAGCGACGCCAAGCAGGAGGGCAACTGCTACCGGACGGTTTGAACGGCGCCCCGGAGCCTCTGATTGGAGGAGCACGAGGTCATGTGACGCGCGCGCACGCACGCGAAGGGCGGAAGGAAGGTGTGTTCTCACCAGGAAAGGAGGCAGGAGGTGGTTAATGGGCGCAGTTCCCGATTTTTCCCCTGTCAAGGAGGACTAGATAGCATTATAGGGCGGACGCGGGTGGCGTTTACCGGCCGATTTGTACAAGGGAGGGAAAATCTGGTGTGCTGAACTGGGGATAGGGTGGGCTGGAGTGAGATTATGGAGCTTTTCTCCACCGTCTCTTTTCAGTTCCAGCGGCCAGGAATCGATTCTGTTTGCATGCCGCCTTTCCATCGTTAAAGCCACTCTCAAGGGCGGCTTGCAACCTGAAAAATAAAATTGCACAACTACAAACGTAGCAAACAGTCATGGACAATAAATAAAACATCAAAAAGTAAACAAACAAGCAAATGGGAAAAAAATGCCACATAAATAATAAGATCTAAGATAAAGATGCAAAAAAGAGAGAATCAGTAGCAACACACACACACAAACGAATAGAAACATAACCACCCTCCCTCCCCCTCTTTTCTTCATAACCTTACATGTTATGTATCATTAATGTCTCATAACAAATGCAACTGAATTGTAGAAATCATAACTTGAAGAAAGAGACACCACAGTTTTTGTATACTTAAATCTTAATAAAAAACACCACCACCTCAACACCAAGGCAGTGCCCTAGCCCAAGAACCTGCTGAACAGCCTCAGCTTTTGTAGCTGGAGTCAGTCAAGGCCCCACCCTCCCAAACCAGGTGGAAAAGGCTAGCCAAGTACTGTAAGGAGCAGGTCTTCCAGGACTCAGACAATCCTGGATAGTTTCTCTATGTGTATGTTCAGTTTATACAAAGAGCCAAGTGCCTTCTGCTGTGGAAATGTCCCCCTGATGCCGTAGGTGGGTTTGCTTTTTATTCTAGGGTTCATTGTTGAACTTCCGGGGTCCCTCACCTTCACAAGGCGTTTGCAGAAAAGGAACGGTGGAGTGTGATGGATGCAGAAGATGGTAACAGAGACACTATCCGGAAATTTTCAGTTTTTATGTTGTTGCAAACCGCTTTGATGTATTTTTTTAAAGATACAGTGGTGTATAGATATTTTTTATAAGCAAACAAATAAATAAAATAGAAATGGGAGTCCCTGGACTGCAGAAGGTACAACAATGAGACAAGGAAGAGCTCAGGCCAGGGGACAAACTAGGCTTTATTTCATCTGGATCAAATACCCAGTTTGGCATCCCCCGCACACATTTGCACATTTGCACAGACACACACACACACACAGACTTAGAGCCTCAATGGCTGCCCTCTGGAGGCTTCACCCGGGACAAAAAAAAGCTTAGCACCCAAATATGAGCCACACCTGGGGTAGATGGAAAACACAATAACTGCCACTTTCACAGATTTTCTGTATCAAATTAAGAAACTCACATGATGCTCATTACAGCAACTGCAACATAGAATCATAGAATCATAGAGTTGGAAGAGACCACAAGGGCCATCGAGTCCAACCCCCTGCCAAGCAGGAAACACCATCAGAGCACTCCTGACATATGGTTGTCAAGCCTCTGCTTAAAGACCTCCAAAGAAGGAGACTCCACCACACTCCTTGGCAGCAAATTCCACTGTCAAACAGCTCTTACTGTCAGGAAGTTCTTCCTAATGTTTAGGTGGAATCTTTTTTCTTGTAGTTTGGATCCATTGCTCCGTGTCCGCTTCTCTGGAGCAGCAGAAAACAACCTTTCTCCCTCCTCTATGTGACATCCTTTTATATATTTGAACATGGCTATCATATCACCCCTTAACCTCCTCTTCTCCAGGCTAAACATGCCCAGCTCCCTTAGCCATTCCTCATAAGGCATCGTTTCCAGGCCTTTGACCATTTTGGTTGCCCTCCTCTGGACACGTTCCAGTTTGTCATAATCCAAAAAACTCTGGATTCCAGGTTACCTTTCTCCAGAGGCAGCAGGGGGTAAAAAACAGAAGAGAGGAATACTTCTATTTTAAAATGTTAAATGAGTGTTATTAATGTCCATCATGCCAGATATTCTGTTTGTTCATTCCTGTCAGTAAAACACAAAAGCTGAAGCTTTCGAGTTTGGCCCAGACTTACTGATGACCTTTTTGAAAAGACTGCAGTTACAAAGGCCTTCTGGGATGAATGGTAGTTGTCCTAAGTGGGAAACACTTGCTCATATAAAACTTTTAAATGAGCTAACGTAAATCAAACTTACATAAATCTAATCGTAGGATTTAAATATTTTGCTAACAGGAAGGGCGAATAGTTCACAAGCTTAGAAGTACATTTTTGCTTTATACAACAGCTCTTGATTACTGAGACTGAACAGTTTGTGCCATTTCCTTTACAGCAGCGGTAGCCAACGTGGTGCCCTCCAGATGGGTTGGACTACAATTCCCATCTTCCCAGACCATTGACTCTGCAAACTGGAGCTGACTTCTGGGAGCTGGAGTCAACTGCCTCTGCAGGCACCATGTTTTTGAAGAAGTTGCCTCTGAATTCATACTGTTATGTAGTGAAGTTTCACCCTGGGCCAGCAGGGGGATACTGTATATAGTTTTCACTCAGGTCTGTAGATAGTTTTCACTCAGGTCCACGTGAGTTATTTTAGGCGGGAACTCTGGGCTGTTGTTGCTACAATGTTGACAGCCGGCTGCCTATAAAAGCAGGCCGGCTGAGCTGTTTGCAGTCAGTTCTATTCCAGCTTACAAAATAAAGAGCTACTTGGAGAAATCGCTGTGTCGTCTGCTATGTCAACCCCCAACCTAACACTGGCGACGAGGATGGGATCGATGGACATCAGAGCACAGCCAGATGCGGCCAGCCTCTGAACTGAGCTGAATCACTGAGCTGAATCACTGAGCGAAATCACTGAGCGAAATCACTGGACAGAACCAATTCAGAGCTGACTGTTCTGGCTAAGAGCACTGTGTTCCATCCATCGCCCTTCATGCCGGCATCGGAATCATGGCTTCACTTGTGCCTCTACCGCCGTTTGCGCCAGCCTCTGAATCATGGGACTCCTACCTCGCTCGGTTCGACTGCTACCTCCAAGCCAACGAGCTGACAGCAGTATCAAGGGATTGGAAGCGGGGCCTATTCCTCAGCCTCTGTGGGCCTGAGGTGTTTGAGACGGCCCGAGCATTGGTTGCGCCTGAAGCAGTCCAGGCAACACCACGGGACACGATCCAAGAGAAGCTCCGCAACCACTACGCACCAAAGCCGTCCAAGATCGCTGCCCGCCATGCGTTCTACCACCGGAACCAGGCAGAGGGGGAGTCAATCAACAACTACACCACCGCCCTGCGACAGGCTGCAATGCACTGTGAGTTCCGAGACTTAGACGATGCCCTGATGGATCGAATTGTCTGCGGGGTCCGGGACATCCATCTGCAACGGCGTCTCCTCGCCAAGCCAGACCTCACGCTACAGAAAGCCATTGAGGAGGCTGTGGCCTCAGAAGCTGCTGAGCGCTCCGCCCAGGAGATCCGCAAGTCCAGCAGCCCGCGTCTTGCTAGGGAGCCAGTTCCGGTGCATCATGAAGAGGCCAGCAGTGATGAGGCATCCTCCAGTAAAGACGATGACGTGCACCAGACAAAGCGGGAGCGCAGGAAGTTCCAACAGAAGTCCAAGGGCCAACCGGAATGTGCCGGCTGCGGAGGCAACCATTCCCGTGCCAAGTGTCGATTCAGAGACGCCATCTGTAGGAAGTGTTCCAGAAGGGGCCACATCGCTAAGGTCTGCCGATTGGCTCCGTCTGACACCCCCCTTCATCGACTCGCAAGTCCAAGTCTTCACTCCAGTCTGCCAAGGAAAGTTGTTTCGCTCTCACCAACTGCCGCTGCCCGTCTGGAACCACGATTGGCCAAACCGACTCGCCTACGCGACGCAAGCTGAACGTCACGGTGCTCATTGAAGGAGCTCCATGTGACATGGAGATCGACACCGGGTCTGCCCTGTCCATCGTGTCATGGAGCACCATCAAAAGACTGGTACCCAGAGTGTCCAAAAGGCAACTCGACTCTCACCGCGTACACCTGAGAGACTACCAGGGAAACGACATTCCCGTGGTAGGCGTTGGCCGGTTCCGGATTGCCTTCAAGGATTTTTCGGGCCTGCTCCGGTTGGTGGTGGTCGAAGGTCAGCGGCCAAGCCTCCTAGGGCTAGACTGGTTTGATGCCCTCGGCCTGGAAGTCACCGGCATCAACTGCATCTCTAACGCAGAGACTGAGGGTCTGGTCAAAGACTTTGCCGAGGTTTTTGACGGCACCTTGGGGCAATATACAGGTATGCCCATCTCCTTTAGCCTTGATCCACAAGTCGCCCCCATCAAGCTAAAGCCACGCTGGGTTCCCTTTGCTCTCAAGGCTAAGGTGGACGAACAACTGGACAAACTGATCGCCCAAGGAGTTTTGGAGCCGGTTGACCACGCCAAGTGGGAAACCCCCATTGTCACGCCTGTCAAGCCAGATGGGTCGGTGAGAATCTGTGCTGACTACAAGTGCACGATCAACAAGGCACTTCAGCAGCACGCTTATCCGGTTCCTGTTGTCCAACACCTGCTGCATTCCCTGGGTGAGGGTAAGGTCTTTGCTAAGCTGGACCTTGCCCAAGCCTATCAACAACTGCCAGTCGATGATGCCACTGCTGAAGCCCAGACGATCGTCACCCACCGGGGGGCATTCCGTTGCCGCCGGTTGCAGTTCGGGGTGAGTGTGGCTCCTGGCATCTTCCAAAGCCTTATGGAGCGTCTCCTGCAAGGGCTACCGGGCGTGGTACCATATTTTGATGACGTCTTGGTGTCTGCAGACTCACACCAGCAGCTGTTCGAGCGCCTCTGTGCCGTGCTGACCAGGTTCCAAGAGGCCGGGCTCAAGGTAAAGAGGGAGAAGTGCCAGATCGCCGTTCCACAGGTAGAGTTCCTGGGCTATCTTATCGATGCCTCCGGCCTTCACCCGACCACATCCAAGATCCACGCTATCCAGCAGGCCCCCACCCCAAAGAACAAGACGGAGTTGCAGGCGTTCCTGGGGCTGCTGAACTTTTATAACATGTTCCTGCCCCACAAAGCCACAGTGGCTGAGCCTCTTCACCGACTCCTTAGCACTAAGACGCCTTGGGCCTGGGGTCATCAGGAGACGGCGGCCTTCAACGCGGTCAAGGCTCTCCTTTCATCAGACAGTGTGCTGGTACAGTACAGTGAATCCAGGCCGCTGGTCCTTGCCTGCGACGCCTCACCTTTTGGCATCGGTGCTGTCCTTAGTCACCGTTTTCCAGACGGAAGAGAAGCACCGCTCGCCTACTTTTCCAGGACGCTATCTCCGACGGAATGCAATTACAGCCAGCTCGACAAGGAGGCACTGGCACTTGTGGCTGGAGTGAAGAGGTTCCATGAATACCTCTATGGCAGGACTTTTGACCTCATCACTGACCACAAGCCACTCTTGGGCCTCCTCGCCGGTGATCGTCCAACTCCACCGGTCCTCTCGCCACGCATGCTGCGATGGACTGTTTTCCTGGCTGCCTACCACTACCGGCTCATCCATCGCCCGGGGAAATCGATGGGCCATGCCGACGCCCTCAGCCGTTGCCCTCTTCCAGCATTTGTGGAAGACCCGGCTCCAGCTTCATCACTCCTTCTGATTGAGGATCTTCCGGCAGCGCCTGTATCGGCTGCCACTGTGGCCTCCGCGTCTGCCCAGGATCGCACCATCAGCCGGGTGCTCATCTGGGTGTGGAGGGGGTGGCCACAAGGGCCTTTTGCATTGGAGTTCCAGCCCTTCGCAACCAGACAACATGAACTCTCAGCTCATCGCGGCTGTCTGCTGTGGGGAGACCGCGTCGTGATTCCCCAGGGACTCCGTCAGCGTGTCCTGGAGGCTCTGCACGTTGGCCACCCGGGAATTGTCAAAATGAAGGCGTTGGCTCGGTGTTACGTCTGGTGGCCTAATATGGACGATGCCATCACTGCCTGGGTGTCCGCCTGTCAAGCGTGCCAAGAGTCGAGGCCTGCACCACCGGCAGCTAAGGGACACACCTGGGAGACGCCAAAGACACCCTGGTCGAGGGTGCACATTGATCTGGCTGGCCCCTTTCACGGCCGGACCTTTATGGTAGTGGTGGACGCCTATTCCAAATGGCTGGAGGTCGCCCTGATGCCCTCCACCACTACCGAAGCTGTCATCCGGGTGCTGCGAGGCCTGTTTGCAATGCATGGGTGTCCTGATGTCCTTGTCTCTGACAACGGACCGCAGTTCACGTCAGGCACATTTGAGTGGTATCTTTTGGGACTGGGCATCCGCCATGCCCTAACGGCACCCTTTCATCCATCCAGCAACGGGCAAGCGGAAAGAATGGTGCGCTCGGCAAAAGAGGCACTGGCGCGCCTGGACTGGGGAGACTGGCATGAGCGGGTCGCCGAATACTTGTTCGTGCAACACATCACCCCTCATGCGGCCACAGGGAGGAGTCCTGCTGAACTGCTTATGGGCCGCCGCCTCAGGTCACCGCTCGACCGGCTACACCCGGACTTTGCCGTGGCTGAACCCCCAGGCTGTGCCAACGCGCCACGGTCATTTGTCCCAGGAAACCAGGTCTTTGCCCGGAACTATGTGGGGGACATTCCTTGGGTGCCAGCCACAGTAGTGGGAGTCACTGGACCTCGCTCGTACCAGGTGGCACTCGAAGACGGACGCTTGTGGCGACGGCACATAGACCAGCTTAGGCGCAGGGTTGGGGACTTGGACACTACCGAGGTGCCCCCAACTGCGCTTGCGGCTCCAGAAGAGACACGTACAGATGGCGAGGCCCCACCTACACCTCCCTCGCAAACTGCCAGCGTGGAGCCGAACCAAGCCATTTCAGAGGGTCTGCCAGACTTACCACAGACTCAGACCACTCCACTTGCGGAGGCTCCACCCACAGCAGCGGATCCAGGGGAGTTGGTTCCAACACCACCTAGGGTCGCACCACAGCCTCAGCAAGAACTGTGTGGCCCTCCGGACTTGGCTACCAGTCCCTGGCGGTCTGGCAGAGTTCCCAAGCACCCAACTTATTTAAAGGACTATGTTGTTGGACATGTATCACTGTTGGTCTAAGTATGGGAAATGTAACCGATATGCTTTTGTGCCTAATTGAACCATTACGCGTAGTGCTGTATATAAGGAAACCATTACGATTCTAACTAACGCCTTATCTCGGTGGGGAGGGGTGTTATGTAGTGAAGTTTCACCCTGGGCCAGCAGGGGGATACTGTATATAGTTTTCACTCAGGTCTGTAGATAGTTTTCACTCAGGTCCACGTGAGTTATTTTAGGCGGGAACTCTGGGCTGTTGTTGCTACAATGTTGACAGCCGGCTGCCTATAAAAGCAGGCCGGCTGAGCTGTTTGCAGTCAGTTCTATTCCAGCTTACAAAATAAAGAGCTACTTGGAGAAATCGCTGTGTCGTCTGCTATGTCAACCCCCAACCTAACACATACTGTATTGTTTTATGCACTGTGGCATACGTATAAAAAAACAAGAGACAGGAATTAAACATATAATGGCTTGAGGCCGAACAGAATATAGGATCCAGTGGTGTTCAAATTAATTCAGCTTTCTTACTACCCAAACAAGCCTCAGTAGTGCCACCGTCACAGTTAGAATGCAGGAAATGCCACTTATTTTTCTTATAATTATTTAGCTCCAGGACATGGCAGCAAAATTATAAATGCTGACATGTTTTGGAGGACCTCAGTTGATTCAATGAAACTAAACTGGCTTAAATCAATGCACTCTGATTTATCTTCTTTGTGAAACAAGACAGCCTCCATGAGAAACAGTAGTTTAATTTATAGGAATTGTAAGGTGAAGATCTTAAAAAATGTGGATTATCAAGTGGAATTGAGTTAATTTGCTGAAATGACCTCTTCCAGACCACTGATTTTAGGCCGGCCACCCTGTGGTAGTGGCTTGTTAGTGAAGAAGTAGGGGGTTTGCCAGAAGATTACAGGTGTATATTCTTCTTTCTGCAAATCCAAAACAATACAAAATAATGTAGAAGATAACGTGCTCTGTAGCAACTGACTTTCGAAGGTCAAAAGGAGTGAGAGGCTGATGGAGGGTTATCATGTCTTAGAAAGAGGAATAATAACAATAATAATATATTATTTATACCCCAGCCACTCTGGGCGGCTTCCAACAAAATATTAAAATACAGTGGTCTGTTAAACATTAAAAGCTTCCCTAAACAGGGCTGCCTTCAGATGTCTTCTAAAAGTCTGGTAGTTGTTCTTCTCTTTGACATCTGGTGGGAGGGTGTTCCACAGGGCGGGTGCCGCTACTGAGAAGGCCCTCTGCCTGGTTCCCTGTAACTTGGCTTCTCGCAGCGAGGGAACTGACAGAAGGCCCTCAGCGCTGGACCTCAGTGTCTGGGCAGAACGATGGAGGTGGAGACGCTCCTTCAAATATACTGGACTGAGGCCGTTTACGGCTTTAAAGGTGAGCACCAACACTTTGAATTGTGCTCGGAAATGTACTGGGAGCCAGTGTAGGTCTTTCAAGGAAGGAAAGGGAGGCTTCTGGTCGGCGCCAGCACTTAATGGCGGTCCTCCCTTCGATCTCCGGAGGAGGACTGCTTCACGAGTTCGGGTCTGACCGCTACGGCGAAGCGGGGACCCCTAAAATCACAGGCGCGGAAGCCTGTGAACAAGGAGACTCGGTGGGCACCATTTGCGCCCCCCTTTACTGTTAAGGAGCCTTTTTAAAGGCTCCGGAGTGGCATCGGGGGTGCGTGCGGTGCTGAGAATCGCTACCCAGCCCGTGGAGTGAAGCCGCGTCGCCATAGGCGGAGAGCGCCAATTCCTTCCTGAAATTTGGATTGAAATTGAATACCCGTAAGTAGGATTAGAAACCTTACTGGGACTATAAAAAATTTCTTGAAATTTGGCCGAAATCGGGGACGGTAAATAAAGGAAGTCTGCCTCCCCCGGATTGCATGATTCTTAAAGCAACGGAATTAGAAAGCTGCAATTGAAGGAAAAGCAACTTTGAATTTTTTGAACTGTTTAACTTTGACATTGAACTTTAACTCCCCCCCCCCCAGCAAGCAGGAGCAGGGGGGGAAGAAAAGGGAATTTGGCTTAACCTGCATGAGAGAAAATTTAAGGGAAAAATTTCTGCTGTCTCTGACTCTGGGAACAGACTGCCTGGGTGAAGCACTTTGACAGGGGACTGTCAGATAAGACCTGCTGCAAAGCGGAGACTTTATTGGATATAATTTTTGGGACTCTACAGAAATAACATCGTTGCAATTAGAAGATTGAAAGATTGTTGTTAAAAACTTTTTCCCTCTGAGGGCTTTTGGTTTCTTTGTTTCCTCTGCTTATTGGATACACTGAATTGCTCCCTCTAGAGGGTTGAAAGGTAACAGTTGTAACATAGACTGTCAAAAAACAAGTCACTGGATTTTTCCACTTAAGAGCTGTTCCTGTGGGAACGACCTTGGGACATGAGCGGCTCTGCAGAAGAGATAGCAACAAGATCTAAAGCTAAAGCTGCACAAAAGAAAAGGGGCTCAATATCAGGCTTATTGCCAACAGGCGCAGCTGGACAGGAGAAAGGAATAAGTGTATTCATGGATTCAGTGACACAAGCACTACTTAAAATAAATGAATCTTTAGAAAACTTGACAAAGCAGAGTACGGAAAATACCAAACAACTGACAGAACTTACAACAAAATTAGATTTAAATACCAAAAGCATCACATCTAATACAGAAACTATAAATAAATTGGTTCAAGAAAACGCTACAATCCGAAAAATTGCGGAAGAAGCTAAATTTACTGCAGAAACCACACAGGAAAACTTAATACCAGTTTGTAAGAAGCTTGACCAACATGAGGCGGTCTTGTCTTTGTGGGAGATGCAGAGGAAGGAGAGGAATTTAAGACTTAGATGGGTCCCTGAAAGTGAAGGGGACAACCTAGTGGACTTTCTCACAAAAGAACTTTCAGAATTTTGGCAGGTAAACCCAGAGGAAGAAGAATTCAAGATAACAACCGCCTTCAGATTGGGCAGAAGGCAAGGCAGGAAGATTCCAAGGGATTGTCTGATAACTTTGAGATCTAAAGAGGAAAGAGATAAAATACTAAACTTGCATTACCAGAGAACTCTTCAGATTGAAAATGCTTCTGTGCAAATTTACAAGGACATCCCAAAATACATTCTGGAGGTAAGAACCTATTATAAGAATCTGGTCGACCTGCTGAAGAAGAACAACATACCTTTTAGGTGGGAATTTCCACAAGGTTTGTCTTTTAACTTCAAAGGAAAGAAAGTTAAAATAAGAACAGTGCAAGATAAAGAACAATTCCTGGACAGAAACGAGGAGGACCTTCTGAAAGGAGTGCTAGAATCGACCTCTGAAACAGATCTTGGAAACCTGACATTTGGACTTAAGTCACCAACGGAAGAAGAACAGCTGCAGGGAGCAGCTGGAGGTAACTAATTAATAATGTCTCTGCAATTTCTAACCTGGAACTGTAATGGACTGAATCTTCCCAGAAAAAGGCGTGAGGTTTTTCACATTTTGAAAAGAGAACAATTGGATTTGATTTGTTTACAAGAAACCCACGTGACAAGGGCACATAGAAGATTGCTTATAAAAAAAAGATTAGGACAGGAATTTATTTCATCAGACAAAGTTAAGAAAAGAGGAGTGGTGATCAATGCAAAGGAGAAATTGGCCCCAAAACTGATTTTTAAAGATGAACATGGAAGAATTTTGGCAATTGAGATACAAATCCAAGGAGAAAAATTTTTGACAGTTGGCATTTATGCACCAAATGAAGGGAAGGCAGAATTTTACAAGAAATTGCATGAGATATTAATGGACTATCTGGACTATAAGGTGATTTTGTTAGGAGATATGAATGGCGTGGTTTCTACTAATATGGACAAAGCACAAAGACAGGTGGTTTCTAAGGACGGGAGACTACCTAAGACTTTCTTTGAAATGACTGAAAATATGGACTTGATTGATATCTGGAGAACAAGAAACCCTCTTGAGAGAGAGGGAACATTCTTCTCAGAGGCACAGATGACATGGACAAGAATAGATCAAATATGGACTACTAGTGGAATGGCTCCAAAGATAAAAAAAGTGGAAATCTGCCCAAAGACATGCTCCGACCACAACGCAGTAAAGATGGAAATGAAATTAACAACAGCTGGTTCCTTCAGATGGAGAATGAATGACACCCTATTCAGAGATGTGGAGATTTACAAAAAGGCCCAAAAAACTTTGAGGGACTATTTTGAGATAAATCTGAGGACAGATGTTGAGAAAAGAGTGATTTGGGACGCAAGCAAGGCTGTGATGCGAGGTTTCCTAATACAACAGAATTCTTTAAAGAGGAAGAAACAAAATGAGAAGAAAGATAAGATTCTGGAAAAAATAAAAGAAGGAGAAAAGAAATTGAGGTCTAAACCAAAGTCTCATGAGATTTTGAGAGAAATTAAGTTTTATCAGATGCAGTACATGGAATTGATGAACCAGGAGATAGAATGGAAAATTAAGCAAATGAGACAGAGGACATTCGAATCAGCGGACAAATGTGGGAAACTTCTAGCATGGCAATTGAAGAAGAGACAGAAATTGAACACAGTTACAAACTTGGAGGTGGATGGAAAGATCATTTTTAAACCAAATGAGATCAGCAACTGTTTTCAGAGCTATTTCAGAAGATTATATGCACAGGGGCCGGAAAACGAAGGAGATATAGAAGATTTTCTTAAGAAATATGGATTACAAAAAATTTCGCAACAAAGTATGTTGGTTTTAAATGAGAAAACAACAGATCAAGAAATAGAGGGTGCCATTCAAAATATGCAACTAGGGAAATCTCCAGGACCAGATGGACTAACCTCCAGATACTATAAAGCATTGAAGGAATGGTTAATGCAGCCGCTTAAGGAGGTTTGTAATGAAATATTAGAGGGGAAAAAGGCACCTGAATCGTGGAAAGAAGCTTTTATTACACTTATACCAAAGACTGAAACTGAAAAAAATCAGATCAAGAACTACCGCCCTATATCATTACTTAATGTGGATTACAAAATATTTGCTGACATATTAGCAAAAAGACTGAAGAGGGTGTTGGTGGAGGAGATTCACAAGGACCAGGCAGGCTTTCTCCCAGGAAGACATTTATCAGACAATGTAAGGAATATAATTGACATTATGGAACTGTTGACTGTAAATATTAATACAAAGGCAGTTTTAATTTTTGTGGACGCGGAGAAAGCCTTTGATAATATTTTTTGGAACTTCATGAAGAAGAATCTCCATGGGATGGGGGTAGGCCAAAGGTTTGAAAATGGTATAGGCGCAATATATTCTGAACAAAAGGCAAAGTTAATTGTAAATAATGTGGTTACTGATGAACTTTCTATAGAAAAAGGGACACGGCAGGGGTGCCCAATATCCCCATTACTTTTTATATCAGTCCTGGAGGTTTTGTTGAATATGATCAGGGGGGACCAGCTGGTAAAAGGAGTACAGGTCGGAGCCAAACATTACAAATTGAAGGCATTTGCAGATGATCTAGTATTGACTTTACAAGAGCCAGACACTAGTACAAAAAGAGTTTTAGAGTTAATTCAAGTTTTTGGTCAGGTGGCAGGATTTAAGTTGAACAAACAAAAAACTAAAGTTTTGGAAAAAAATTTAACAAATGTTGAAAGAGAGAGTTTTCAAAATGAAACTGGGTTAACGGTGGCAAAGAAAGTAAAATATTTGGGGATTAACATGACATCTAAAAATGTGAATTTATTTAAAGACAATTATGACAAATGTTGGACAGAGGTAAAGAAAGATCTAGAAATATGGTCGAACTTGAAGCTTTCCTTGTTAGGCCGAATCGCAGTGATCAAAATGAATGTATTGCCTAGAATGTTATTTTTGTTTCAGACATTACAAATTGTGGATAAACTAGACTGTTTCAAGAAGTGGCAGAAAGATATATCTAAATTTGTCTGGCAGGGCAAAAAGCCCAGAATAAAATTTAAGATACTTACTGATGCAAAAGAAAGAGGGGGGTTTGCCCTGCCGGACTTAAGACTGTACTATGAATCGGCAGCTTTCTGCTGGCTGAAAGATTGGCTACTTCTTGAGAATGCAGACATTCTGGACTTGGAAGGATTCGACAATAGGTTTGGTTGGCATGCATATATATGGTATGACAAGGTTAAAGTTCACAAGGGTTTCAAAAACCATATTGTTAGGAAAGCATTATACAATGTTTGGATTCGATATAAGGATTTGTTGGAAAATAAAACTCCTAGGTGGTTATCACCAATGGAGGCTAAGGAGGTGAAGAAACTTAATATGGAATCTAAATGGCCAAAATATTTTGAAATCTTAGAACAAGAAAGTGGCAAATTCAAATTACAGAGTTTTGAGAAAATAAAGTCCAAGGTACGAGACTGGCTCTATTATTACCAAATAATGGAGACTTTTAAACAAGACAGGAAAATTGGCTTCCAGGTGGAGAAATCGAAATTAGAAACAGAATTGTTAGAACCCAATACTAAGAATTTATCAAGAATGTATAATCTGTTGCTGAGGTGGAATACAATAGATGAGACAGTCAAGTCAGCTATGATTAAATGGGCACAGGACATAGGTCATGACATTATGTTTGCTGACTGGGAACAGTTATGGACCACCGGTATTAAATTTACGGCATGTAATGCCCTAAGAGAAAATATTATGAAAATGATTTACAGGTGGTACATGACCCCAGTCAAGCTTGCGAAGATTTATCATCTGCCCAATAATAAATGTTGGAAATGTAATGAGACTGAAGGCACCTTCTTTCACCTTTGGTGGACCTGCCCAAAGATCAAAGCCTTCTGGGAAATGATTTATAATGAAATTAAGAAGGTACTTAAATGTACTTTCCATAAGAAACCAGAGGCATTTCTCTTGGGCATGGTCGGCCAATTGGTGTCAAGGAAGGACAAGACTTTTTTTATGTACGCCACTACAGCAGCAAGGATTCTTCTAGCAAAGTATTGGAAGACACAAGAACTACCCACACTGGAAGAATGGCAGACGAAAGTGATTGACTTTATGGGACTGGCAGAAATGACTGGCAGAATCCGTGACCAAGAGAAAGAGACGGTGGAGGAAGACTGGAAGAAGTATAAAGTATATCTTAAGGACTGTTACAAAATTGAGGAGTGCTAAAATGTCAAGGGGAAGGAAGACGCAGAATTACAGCTGAAACTGTTTGATGATTTAAGGTGAAATTGAGAAAGATAATAAGTTTAAATTTAATTGGCAAAAAGGGTTGCTGAAAAACTGTAAAATAAGGATGCAAAAAGGGTGAGGTATGGGGAAGTCCGAGAAAGGAGGTTTATGAAAATGAGGTTAAGAAACTACATTTGTATGTTTGTTTGTATTTGTTGATGTTTGCATGTTGTTGTTGACTTGTTTTAAAATTGGAAAACTAATAAAAATTTAAAAAAAGAAAAGAAAAAAAAAAGAAAGGGAGGCAGACAAAGGCCACTTCAGATGGATCTCTTCACTCCCCATCTGAGGCCATCTACCACAAACTGCCCTGTAACAAACTCTTATACTTTAATATCATAATTGCAATTTTTATTAACGAATCTTTCTGATGCTTGAATGACAAGAATTCTGAAAGACATAATATAAAAAACTGCAACAAATAAATAAATAAATAAATAAATAAATAAATGAATGATACAGATATTTAGCCAGCATGAACGTGTTTGCAGTTCTTGAAAGTAATTTGTGGTAGCAGCAGAGAATTTTGGGTTTCTGTTGAGACCTCAGAATGGATTACCAATTTTGGTTGTTCTGCATTGGTCATTGTGATACTGCACAGATATTTGATATGAATTAATTGTATTTTGCTGTTGTAGTTGCAGTTGTATGGTGTGTATTCTTTCACAGAATCTTAGAATCTTAGATTGGAAGGGACCCAAGGGTCATCTAGTCCAACCCCCTGCAGTGCAGGAATCTCAGCTAGAGCATCCATGGCAGATGGCCTTGACAGATACTACTAGCTTTAAAATGGAACACTCATTCTTTAAGCTCTGAACACCTTAGGGAGCAATTCATTCTTTTCCAAGTCCTCTTTTAACTGGACATCTCAATTCTGCTTTCATCTAGACAAGGATTATTATCCTTTCTTTCTCGTGGATAGAAATACATTTTCCATATTAAGAAAATGAAAGCAGAATTTTTTTCAACCTGTGGCTAACCAGGTGGCTGCTGTTTTCAACCGTGAGATTACAAAAGAGCTTTCTCAACACATTGCCCCGCTTTTAAACAATAATCACTCTTCACTTACTGTGCTGGTTATGCTACGTGGTTTGAATTCAGATGTTTTCAGGTAGCCCTGAAAGGAGACTAATGCATTATTCCTTAGTGTCAGGAATGAGAGAAGGTGGCGGCTTCAAGATTGAGTGTAGGCAAGGGGGGTGCAGGGGTGTAGCTGCCCCCCGATCCACAAATATTATTGAAAAGCACTGAAAGTACTCAATTATCTGAGTCCAATTCAAATCATCTGTCAGGAGAGCTATTGCCGGCCTGGTCAGGACAGTGGGGCTTACCTCTTAAGTAGAGTTGCACAAGATAATCTTATCACCCTCACAGGGCTACACTCCCCAAAGTGGCTTAACATTTCCCCAGGAACTCTGAGTATTGCAACCCTGTGAGGGGAATAAGGGTCTTCGAACAACTCTCAGCATCCTTAACAAACTAGGGCTCCCAAGACCCTTTGGCGGAAGCTACGACTGTCAAAGTCAGGTTTCCTCAACCTCGGCCCTCCAGATGTTTTGAGACTACAATTCCCATCATTCCTGACCACTGGTCCTGCTAGCTAGGGATCATGGGAGTTGTAGGCCCAAAACATCTGGAGGGCTGAGTTTGAGGAAGCCTGGTCAAAGTAGTATAATAGTGCTTTAAATGTGGCTACAGCCTAAATGGCATTTGTCATGTAAGAATGTAGGAAAAGACAGCTGGATCAGGCCAATGGCCCATCTAGTCCAGCATCCTGTTCTCTCAGGATGCTTGTGGGAAACCATCCAGCAGGATCCGAGCACTAGAGCACTCTCTCCTCTCACGGTTTCCAGCAACTGGTATTTAGAAGCATTATTGCCTCGGACTGTGAAGGTAGAATATAGCCATCATAGCTGGTAGCCGTTGATAGGCACTGATAGCCTTATCCTCCAGGAATTGGTCTAATCCTCTTTTAAAGCCAATGTACATACAGTGGTACCTCAGGTTAAGTACTTAATTCGTTCCGGAGGTCTGTACTTAACCTGAAACTGTTCTTAACCTGAAGCACCACTTTAGCTAATGGGGCCTCCTGCTGCCGCCACGCTGCCAGAGCACGATTTCTGTTCTCATCCTGAAGCAAAGTTCTTAACCTGAGGTACTATTTCTGGGTTAGCGGAGTCTGTAACCTGAAGCGTATTGAACCTGAAGCGTATGTAACCTGAGGTACCACTGTATATGCCACACTGCCATGTCTAATGGGCAATTAAAAAAAACCCAGGAGGAGGAGGAGGAGAGTTTGGACATGATATCCTTTCACTCCCCTAAGGAGTCTCAAAGCGGCTAACAATCTCCTTTCCCTTCCTCCCAGAAGGGATTCCTGGAGGTGGCAGGTGGCAGGTTTGTACCAGCCATGCCTCTAGAGGTGATGCACTGCTTCCCTCCCAAGATCTCTCTAATACACTAACACATGGCAAGCTCTGAGTCCAGGTCAATGCTTGCTGAGTGCTGGTTATTTTATCTGAGAGAAGGGCTGTGCTGCATATTGCCTGCGAGTGAAGTCTCTGCCAAGACATTTCCCTGAGGAACTGAACTGCCTTAGGCTGATCTATTTGTCCTGATCTGGAGTCGAGTCCCTAAAATGAGGGGAATTGTTTCCGAAGAAGAGGCACGAAGAGGTTCAGGATGCACATGAGATACAGAATGAGTGCCTTTTCCTTTCATATCTATTTTTGTAGTTTTTGTTTCTGCCACACGATGGTGCTATTGAATTTGCGTTATTATTTTTTAAAGGCGTGCAGATGGATTGCAGAAAGATGTTGGATTTGTTTGAATTGACATTTAGCTGATGCAAGAGCGTCATAGTTGCATAATTACTGTATTAAATATGAATTGATGTTGAATTATTAGCATTCGGTTTTCATTACGTATGGGCTATAAAGAAGCCTTTATTTCTCTAGGTGGGCTGCTGAAGAAATATCCTCACTGGGAAATAATTTCAGGGTGTTCGGTAGATCATCACCCTTAACTCTGTTTCTTTTCTGCTCAAGCCAGTTTTCCATGTATCATGTTTAACTGTTCCAATTATTTATCAGCAGGAAAGAAAAAAAGTGTTGTTTTTTTCATTAGGGGAAAAAGATATATACACAAAGCTTTTGTCTTTAAGCCTTTTAAACATTATTTTACATAATTAAACATCTTGTTCATATAAATTCAACTTGTTAGACATGATGATGCCTAAAGGGGGAACATTTTACTTCTGTGCAGACTGTGACTTGTAGGAGCTCAACGGGGATTGTGCTTGTCAGTTTAATATCCATCCTAGAGAAAATAATTCTTAGAGTGAAATTGTGGCTTGGGGTTGAGCTGCAGTCACAGAACATACGCTAGGTTCTACTTCAGAGATCAGGAGCTCCAGAGCTCATGTGGCAAAGCAGCTACAGGTGAGCTGTGAACTAAGCACACCTCAACAGTTCAGGACCGCAATAACTCAAGGACCACCTCTCTCCATATCAACCTACCTGGACCCTGATATCATCCTCTGAGGCCTTTCATCGTGTGCCTCCTCCACGAGAGGTCCCCAGGATGACAACACAAGAACAGGCCTTTTCTGCAGTGGCCCCCCATTTGCGGAATGCTCTCCCAAGAAACTTTTGGTGTCTTCATTATATACCTTTAGGCACGAGGTGAAAACGTTCCTCTTCAACCAGGCTTTTGGCTGACTGACATCTAATGCCCTTTTAAATGTGTTGTGGAAGGGGAGATTATTGGGTTGTCTTTGTCTTTGTTTTTGTGTATTTTGTTTTTATATTGTAATTCATGGGCCGGCAAACTAAGGCCTGAGGGCTGGATCAGGCACAATTGCCCTCTGGATCCGGCCCGCGGATGGTCCTGGAATCGCCACTTGGATCGGCGTGATCATTTGGGCTGCGCCATTTATTTATTTTTTTGCAATTTTTTCGGGCACCATTTCCCCCCCCCCCCACCACAGTGGCTATTTAATGCTGTATTGTTTTTAACACTCGATTGGAAGCCAGCCAAAGTGGCTGGGGAAAATCAGCCAGATGGGCGGGGTATAAATAATAAATTATTATTATTATTACTATTATTATTTAATTGGTGCCAGCCAATCCGAAGCCTTGCCGCCAGCACCCAGACTCACCACCCTCCCGCCGGCCTCTCCATCCATGGTGCGCAGTCCAGCCCACCACAAGGTCTGAGGGGCGGTGAACCGGCCCCCTCCTAAAAAAGTTTGCTGACCCCTGTTGTAATTTTATGTTGTGATCTGCCCTGAGATCTACAGGTTTAGAGTGGTATACAAATTTAATAAATAATAATAACAACAATAATTACAGTGGTACCTTGGGTTATATACCTTTCAGGTTACAGATGCTTCCGGTTACAGACTGCTAACCCAGAAATAGTACCTCAGGTTAAGAACTTTGCTTCAGGATGAGAACAGAAATCGTGCAGTGGCAGCACAGTGGCAGCAGGAGGCCCCATTAGCTAAAGTGGTGCTTCAGGTTAAGAACAGTTTCAGGTTAAGAACAGATCTCCAGAACGAATTAAGTTCTTAACCTGAGGTACCATGGTATAAGCACGCCTCAAAAGCTCACCTCAACCCCATACTTGCTAGGTGGACTTCGTTAAGCCGCTATCCTCTCGGCTCCTCCTCTGCAACATGGGGGCCAATAGCATTACCTTATCTTTCGAGGTTCTGGGAGGATAATTGACGTTATGTGTGAGAACCCTATTTTGAACAATTGGAAGGTGCTACCTAAAGTGTTAAACATTATAACATGCAGAGCATTTGGGGGAGTAACAGCAATGACCCATTCCCACCCCCCACCCCCGAGAGTTAGATTATTTGCATGTTGATAATTCCAAATGTGATTTCTGGATGATTTATGCATAGGAGCCTAAGAAGCTCCCTTATACTGAGTCAGACCTGTTATGTACTGAAGTTCTCACCCTGGGCCAGCAGGGGGATACTGTAGATAGTTTTCACTCAGGTCCACATATGCAAATAAGGGATTGAAAGTGACGTTCAGTGATTGGATGTGGAGCTCTATATAAGCAGGCTGGCTGAACCCTTCAGTTCAGTTCTGTTCTGGCCTGTGAATAAACAAGAGCTGTTTGAAGAATTGCTGTGTCGTCTGATATGTTCACCGACAACTTAACAAGACCGTTGTTCTACCTAGCTCACTTTGCATGTCCATGACCTTCCAGGCTTTCTGACGGGGAACTCTCCCAGCCTGACCTGGAGATTGAGCCAGGAATCTTCTGAATACAAAGCTGAAGCCCTTCCACTCAGCCACGGCTCTTCTTTTCTCCTGGCTTTTAATCAGCTGTTGCTGCGACTCCTGATAAAAATATGCTGATTTTCAAGTGGTTTACTTTTCATCCCCTGACATGTTTAATCAAGAGTTTTTGCATTATCACAGTAGGAAAAGTTGCAAGAAGATCCTGTTTGAGCAGCCCTGATGCGGTAGTCCTCATGCAGAAGATGCAATCCTTTACTAGACCATGGAATAAAATACCAATTGTATTTGAAGGGTATAGTGTCAGAACTTACACCACACTCCATTTAAGTCCCATTTTGACGGTCTTTCAAACCAGTAGGAGTGGATGATTGCAGGGATGGCGGGGTGGGAACCCATGTAGTTATTGTACAGTACTTAGAATTTCCTTGGACAGCACTCAGAATATGCCTTAGCTTGCTTATCTTTACAAAACCACTGTGATCGCTAGACCACCTATAGGAAGCCAACACACACACAGAGCTCTACATCAGGAGGGCTCCTGGTGCAGGATTCTAGATTCTGTGTAGAGGAGAGTCCTTGTGCTGGTCCCGAGGGTTAACCGTGTGGTGAGGTCTGAGTCCAGTCCGAGGTCGAGGGTGTGGTATGGAGGCTGTCCGTCAAAGCTGAAGCTGGGTCCAAGGCAGGGAGTCGGGTGAGGTCAGGAACTCTGGCAGAAGAGCAGGACAGGGTGCAGGCAGGAACAGGCTACCAACAATGTTGCTCCCGCAACCTGGGACTGGGGCTGGCTGGCTTTTATCTGCCCTGAGGCATAGGGCGGCCCCGGTCCACAGGTGACTCGCCTCTCCTAGCCTGGAGGCAAGCACTCCTCCTGTGGGAACTTAGTTCCCTCCACCTCTCTGCCCTGAGCCTCTGCAGCTCAGGAGAGGCTGGAGGGTTACCAGACCCAGAGGCAACCTCAGCTTCCCCTGACGGGGCTGAGAGTGGAGCACCTGCAGGCAATGGGTCCTCCATCACTTCAGGAGCCAGAGCAGACTCAGCTGGTGCCTGCACCTGAGGATCCAGCACAGGTGAGGACCCTTCAGGCTCAAGCCCCAGTCCCAGCCCCGGCTCAGCTGGTTCTGGAGGCGGGGACTCCTGTGCAGGCTGGGATTCCTCAAGTTCAGCCTCCAAGTCCGAATCCCAGGCCATCACAGTCCTGCACTTGTGCAGCAAAGTTGTATGCAGCATTTTTTCTATTATCTGTGCATCCAAAGCACGTCGGGGCTGGACTGAGGAGAAATGGATGGACCACCCCCCTCTTCCTGAACCTTCCCGAGAAGAGGAGGACAGTATAGATTTACAAACAGTGGTTTGCAGAAGGTTGTAGTTCAGAGGCTGCAGAGGGGAGAAGCTGGGAAGTATTAGGAGAGGGGCAGCAGGAAGAAGACGCACCAGGGGAGAAACAGCTGACAGATTCAGTGTCTTTAGAAAGCATTCCTGACCCCCCCTCCCAGGACCCGGCGTGCATTGAGAGTAGAAGAACAGAAAGCTTAGAGACAGAAAGCACAGATCAGCTGGTGCAGGGATGACGTATAATAGTAGAGATGGAGGGGTGGGACTTTACCCGGAGCAACGCCATTATCTAAGATAATTCTCTCTGTGAATACTAAACAAAAGACTTGGTAAGAATTCTTCTGGTTTATCTGCTTCTTGACTGCCACCGTGGGAGGGATCAGATCCCCCAAAACCTGACAAAATACCGTATTTTTCGCTCTATAACACGCATCTGACCATAACACGCACGTAGTTTTTAGAGGAGGAAAACAAGAAAAAAATATTCTGAACGAAACAGTGGGTGCATGATTTTTATGGTTCATGCTGTGGCCACAGACATGTGATCTGATGGTGAGTTTGGGGTAGCCCAATGCAAAAATCCTGAGGATCCATGTGGATCCGTGCTTTGTAACCACGTTTTAAGTGGGGAGGGAAGGAAAAGCACTCAAGGGACAAGGAGCACGCGTGGAGAAGGAGCTTTTCCGCGAGCTGAGCGGGGAGGAGGGAGGGAAAGAGCACTGTTGCTTTAAAGGTATACTTAAGGTACTTGCCCTGTGCCTGGGTTTTTTTTCCATTTAACAGTTTGCAGCCTTTTCCTTCCGCTCCTTGTTTTGAGGCAGAATAGATTTGAGCAAGTGAGGAGGACTTGGATTGCAGGGGATTCACCATTAGCTGTGTAAAAGCGCTCCTCCTTGTAGCCTGAGTGATAAGCAGCCACCAGCAGCAATAGAATGGAGCACAAAAAAATGGTAGGGGCACTAGGACCCAGACAATGCTCCAATCTATCCTGCCTGAAAACAAGCTGCTCCCTCCCAGCGGATCAGCTGTGACGCGGGGATTTGCGAAGTTTTCCCCTCTCCCTCATCCCCAGCCTTTTTTTTTAACTTCCTGGTTTTCACTGCGTGGCTCAGAGCTCGAGGTTGGTTTTATTTTGCTGCTGGTTGCTTAAATTTTATCTTTCCTGCCATCCCTCTGCAGCCTCATTGCTCTGTTTAGAGAGCACACGGACCTTTGCTAGCGTCTGTCCCTCCTCCCGTGTAAGCGGCTGCTGCCCGCTTTGCTGCCATGGCTCTCCTTCCCTCCCTCCTCCCCGGCTCCAGGTCGCTTTAAAGCAAGCAAAGCGAGAGCCTCATAGAGTGTGTAAGCGGCTCCCGCTTTGCTTGACTGACGGCAGCCATGGCTCCGATCCGTGCATTCGCTCCTTAACACGCACAGGCATTTTCCCTTACTTTCTAGGAGCAAAAAAGTGCGTGTTTTGGAGCGAAAACTACGGTAACACAAGGCATTTCAGGAGATCTCTGCTGCCCCAAACATCCCACTTCAGCCTGGGATTGATCTGCTTCTGTTGCGCACCTGGTTTGTAGCTTATATCTTGGTCTAGTTTTGCCATGTAACTTGTTTCACTTAAACCAGGCATGGCCAAACTTGGCCCTCCAGATGTTTCGGGACTACAATTCCCATCATCCCTGACCACTGGTCCTGTTAGCTAGAGATGATGGGAGTTGTAGTCCCAAAACATTCAGAGGGCCAAGTCTGGCTATGCCTGACTTAAACCCACTTTGAGGTTGGTGGAGGGGAAAGGTAGCGAGTTAGGACATCATCTCTGCCTCACTCTTCCCTGGCCAGTATATGCAACTGGTAGTGGTGGCTGTGGCTCTGCCCCACTGGGTGAGATGCTGCTGTGATCACAGCCACCATCCAAAGCAGACTGCTGATAAGTTTCAGTACAATGGGAGGTGGGGCGGGGCAGTTCCATAGCAGGAATGGGGAAGGGCAGGACAACTTCATAGTGAAAGTTGAGAGTTTGGCCTAGGATCTAGACCACCAATGATTTGAGAGTTTGGCCTAGGATCTAGACTGCCAATGATTAAAAAGGTAAAGGTACCCCTGCCCGTACGGGCCAGTCTTGACAGACTCTGGGGTTGTGCGCCCATCTCACTTAAGAGGCCAGGGGCCAGCGCTGTCCGGAGACACTTCCGGGTCACGTGGCCAGCGTGACATCACTGCTCTGGCGAGCCAGAGCCGCACACGGAAACGCCGTTTACCTTCCCGCTGGTAAGCGGTCCCTATTTATCTACTTGCACCCGGAGGTGCTTTCGAACTGCTAGGTTGGCAGGCGCTGGGACCGAGCAGCGGGAGCGCACCCCGCCGCAGGGATTCGAACCGCCGACCTTTCGATCGGCAAGTCCTAGGCGCTGAGGCTTTAACCCACAGCGCCACCTGTGTCCAATGCTTACTAGGCTCATAAAATAAGCAAGAGAATTAAGACACATAGACCAGAGAAATACTTCCTCTTTTGTTATAAGTGAAGGATTATTTCTTATCTTCCAATATGGGGATTGATGAAATCCTCCTGACAAAGTCAAGTCCATATTTCAGTTAGTCTGTTATTTTCAATAGATTTTTTTTAAGAAGATCTATGACTGAAGGAACACTTTCCCCCCTTTTTTACCCATTCCTTGTATATCGTCTATTCCTGCTGCTCTTTGTTATTTATCAGGAAGGTGCTTATATAAGCTTTTATACAGTGTTATGAAAATTTATGACAATATATGCGGTTATAATTAAGTTGGTTTTGAGGCATACTCCCCCCCCCAAACCTCGGTTTCTCCACTTTCGACAGCTCTAAATTTAGACTACAAATAAATTTAAAATATGAGAACTGTCGAAGATGGTAAGAGTAATGTAATGAGGTGAAAATAAAATCCAACAGATTTGAGTAATGCTACGGAAGTGTGCCAAACTACCCACATCCATCTAGTCAGAGAACAGTTTCTGGGGGCGTAAAGCTTCATGGTAACCATTAGGGGAAAAAACAATTCTCATTTAAAGGGTACTAAGAATAAGTTTCTTGTTACCAGAGACTTTCTCTTGGCTATAAGGTCTTGTTCCTTAACTGAGCTCTGCTTGCAATCCAAGGAATGTAGTTCTCCCTTTGACATGTGCTAATAACGCCAATTATTAATGTTAATATTACTGGTTTGGGGACATTAATACCGCTGTTATTAGGCATGGGAGCTGATTGAGCTATAATGATTTGAATTCAGATTGCGCTTTAACTGCACAGGGAATTAACACTCTTTTACTCAATGATCAGACCAAGTCATGCTGTATTTATATTAATCTTTACTTTTCCAGTTGGGAGTTTGAGCTGTACAGGCCCGGTGATTTGAAGATCCCTGCTGATTTTTTTCTTTTTTCTTTACCTTTAGAAATTCTACTTTTAGGCACCTGGACTCACTAAACACAAAAGTTTTGAGTGTAAAGAACTATGATGACAGACCCGCTTTTCAAAGAGGCACTGTAACTAATGTGAGCTTCTTCAATCAATCATTTTGTTTGTATGTTGCCTTTCTAAAGTTAAAGCCATGCTCAAGGCATTTAAAATTATATAGCTACAAATATAACACAAGTGGTCATAAACAACAGACAAAACATTAAAAAGTACACGACCAAACTGAACAATTTCCACATAAATCATAAGACCCAAATCACAAGATCCAAAATGAAGGTACAAAAAATTAACAGTAACAACCCCTGCCACAACCTCCATAAACAATACCCCGGCCCAATATTCTGTTCAGAAGCCTCAAGTTTTGTAGCTGGAGTCAGTCAGGGCACTGCTCTCCCAGCCAGGTGAAAAAAAGGCTGCAAGGCAGGGAGCAGGTCTTCCAGGACTTACAACCCAGTTCTGGGACAGTGAATTTTACATGTATGATTTTTTAATATATAAATGGCTTCTGGTTGCTTCCTGTGGTTCTGCAGGCTTTACCTCAGTTAGAATTCTTTTTGCTACAACAAAGTCACATCCATGGGGTTGTTCGATAACTTGTGCTGCATTCAAAATGTTCACCTTCTTTCCCAGTGACTGTCAAAAAGGCTTTTTAATGTTGATTTACATAGGGTAACTTTATTTAATAAAAGTTGGTATCTAAAATGCTGGGACACAGGACAACTAACCATGTCATTGTTTTGTGTGAGCGAGATGATGCACGATCAAGCTTGCACTTTAAAATCAACCCCAGAGCAAACTTGAGTTATGGGGCTTGATCCTGAGTGCATGCAGACAACTCTGTTGGAGCAGTTTTGAGATCCTTGTGCCCCCTGCCCCGCTCAGATGCCAGTGGTTTTTCTTCTTTGCTGTTTATATCTGCTCCAAATACATGTGGACTCCTCCCCTTCTGGAAGCTGCTATTAAAGATTTGATTTTCTTTGTAAAAAAAAAAGAGGAAAAAAAAAGGCTTGGTCACATTCCCCATTACCTGAATGACTTTCTGTTTGTCAGGAAACTGAATAATACCACACAAGGTATTCCAGCTACTTGCCAGGGATCTTGGTGTGCTCTTTGCTGAGTAATAAACTGCCTCCCTGTTATGCTATTGAAAGCTTGTAGGCTGGGTTACATCCAGTGCTTTTTTTCTGGGGAGGGGGGGGTATGCAGGGATACGCATACCCCTAAACATTTTGTGAATCTTTGTACTTTTGTCCATTTACTGTATTTATTTTTCCTGATTCGAACTATGAAATGGTGATTTTCTTGAGTCAAAAGGAGAGTACCCCTAAACATTTTTTTTTAATAGAAAGAAAGCACTGATTACATTAGTACAGGGGGAAGCCCATAGTTCAGCAGCAGAGCATCTGCATTCAGTCCCTGGCATCTTCAGGTCAGGCTCAGAAAGACTCCTGCCTGAAACCTTGGAGGCAATGCTATGATATATGGACCAGTGTTCTGACTTGGTCTAAGGCAACTGGAACCTCAAGTCTGCCTGTGTCTTGGTAGAGCCCAGCTGTTTGGATGTCTGTATGTTTGCAACCGAGTTGTGGCCTTCCTTCATGCCAATTCAGTGCGCAGCTCTCTTTGCTCCCCACTCTGGGCACTATTCACCAGCAATCAAGGACTTAATTCCACAGTGCTGCACTGTTATCTGTCAGCCATTCATGCAATTAAGAGAAAATATCTACTGGCGTTTCCATGGCACTGAAACATTTCAGTGGAACAGTCAGCCCACACAGGTCCTAAAAGCCGCAAAACATTAATTCAGTACAATAATAAGTTGCTAATCTCTGTTTATTGCAGGTTGTAATCATTGACTCTTAACAATTTGTCCAGCTAAACAGAACTCTGCCAGATGTTGTTATACTTGACAGTTATGTATTAGTACTGAAATGTCTGTTATTGAAGCAGTCAGCTAATAATCTTAATTCCACTTCAGATAAACAGAAGTGGAATTAATATAGGACCAGCAAAATGCATATCATGACAAGCAAGACGGGTGTGAAGGGGGGGTGTCCTTAAGATGGCTTTGCCCACATTCATTTCCTGTAGGAGTGAGAGGCAGCCCTTTGAAGAGGAATGGGAAAATTGGGGCTTTTCATGCGTTGTTTGGGCTCCAGCTCACATCATCCCTGCTTGCTGGCCATGTTGGCTGGGCCTGATGGGAGTTGGAGTCCAACAACATCCCCATCTCTAACTTACATGCTAGATGTTAACGAAGCAGGGCTGTCCTCTGGTCCTTGTTCCTGTTGACATAATTACGTATCTGGCGTGGGTCCCACCTCCATTTATTTCATCCCACAGGAATTGGTGAGAGTCACTGGGAACTAAAACAGTCTGTCTCTGTGTAGCCTCGTGCCTTCATTTGCATGGACGTTTCTTGGCCACACTGCACTGTAGTGGGTATAGCACCTCAGAACCAGAGACCTGGTGGGTGGGTCTCTGGCCACACATATGGCAAATTCAAGATAAGGCTATCAATGGCCATCAGCCATGGTGGTTATGTTCTGTCTCCGGTACTGGAGGCAGCAAACCTCTGAATATGGAGGGTCATATTCAGCTAACTGGTCCTCCTAGTGGAAGGGCATGTGAGGACTTCTGCCAGAGCAATAGGGCCTCCCCCCTTCCTCTGCTCCCCACCCCCTAAATTGGCTCCAGGGCGTGAGGTGGGAGAACCCCCAGAACAGCATGTGTAGGGAGGAGAGGGGAGATTGTTCCATGTGGCAAACAGGAATTCTTGTGCTGACAGTACATTTGCAGCAGCACATTGTTGAATTCCTCCCCAGTTGCTTAGAACGACAAGTGGAGAGAATTCTGCTGTGTTTCAATCTTTGCTTGTGGGCATCCCATAGGCATTTGGTTGACCACTGTGAGAAGAAGATGCTGGACTAGGTGGGGTTTTGGCCTGATCCTGCTGGGCATAAATAAATAATCCTTATGTTCATAAATAATGGGGGGGGGGGAGTATAGCTCAGTGGCAGAGCATTTGGCTGCATAAATAAGGGATGTATATTATTGTATATTACATTGATATGGGGTACATGCCAGACAGAATGATACCAGAGCCAGTGTGGTGTAGTGGTTAACAGCGGTGGACTCATAATCTGGTGAACTGGGTTCACTTCCCTGCTCCTCCACATGCAGCTGCTGGGTGACCTTGGGCTAGTCACACTTCCTTGAATTCTCTCAGCCCCACTCACCTCACAGAGTGTTTTTGTTGTGGGGGAGGAAGGGAAAGGAGAATGTTAGCTGCTTTGAGACTCCTTTGGGTAGTGATAAAGCGGGATATCAAATCCAAACTCTTCTTTTCCACCCCGCAGGGCCATTACATGATTATCCTGTCAGTTTGTTCACCTTCTTGGCTTAGGCCTTGCTCCCTTGGTGGGGCGTGTGTGTGTGTGTTTCACTGTGACTGGGCCCACAACAGGATTTTGTAGCTTTTCAGATTTTTCCAGGGTAAATCCAAGGTAAATTGAGGGGCAGGATGGTGGGGTGCAGGCTGAAATTTTGATGCCAGAATGGCATGTGGACACTGCAATCAATCAATCAATCAATCAATCAATCAATCAATCAATACTGACCTGGGAGCCCCCAAAGTGTCTTTCTTCTCATTTGGTGTGGTTGTGTGCTTGTAGACATACATGCACACAAACAATTATATGGAGAACAATAGTGACCACAAAGCCTATTTAAACAGAAGATTAATTGGGCTATAATTTAAGCTAAAAATGGAACTGAGAAAGATTATTTGGAGTCATTAAAAGCTGAGGTGAAGTACAGGTGAAATGAACAAGTAGCTGAAGAGTACAGTAAAAACCTACAATTCTTTTTCGTCAGCCTTTTCCTTTTCTGCTGCCATTTACTTGCGAACAGAGCAGTCCCACTGTCTAAATGGAATCTTCCATGGGGTTATTCCAGATTTTGTAAATAATATAACAGCTACAGTTGCAATGAAGAAAAGTTGCTTAGATGTATCTTCAATAATTACCCAAAAGAAAGAAGATGCTGAGACCCACAATGTTTGAGTGACTACTAAAAACGCATGAAAACTTGGAATGGTTAAAGAGGTGAAGCTGCATGGCTATGGAACATATATTTGGAATATATCATATGCTCTGGAAAGTTAAAACCTTTCAGAAATCGAGTACAGTACCACTTTCAGTGTTTGGACTTACGTAGTCCTCTGCCTGTGGCATCATTTCACCCTGAGGGCACACAAACAAACTCATTAAAGCTTCCAATGTGAAAGAAGTAATAAAACCCCCATTTCAGTAATTTTATTTATATCGTGACCACCAAAACTGCCTGTTTGGGTCCTAAGATTGGGTTTCTCCATGACTAAATTTCTGTTTCCAAGGCTGTTGCGCAAAGCTAGCACGATGCAAGTCTACGATTCACAGGAACAAAGGGCCTGGCAACGGGCTTACTGCGTTCCGTGCTATAAATACCTTTTGCTGGTTCTCTGTAGGATATATTATTCAAGCAGGAGAAAACAGAGAAATCTGGAAAGCAGAAAGATAAAATGTTTTCCCTGCACCTACTCTTATAAGTGTACATGAAAGGAACATCACAGACCTCAATTTTCCTTTCATCACCTCCTTTATATCATGAAGCTTTCTGTTCAAGTCATTGCTACTGGTGGTGATGGGAATATGAATATTTGGGAACTTCTAAGGAAACCGACCCCCACCCCTCTGCCACTGCGATCAGCTCTCCATATTTAAAATTGCAGAGGCATTTGACCACTATTAAAGACATTGATAATAGAATTATCTTGTACTAAGTTCATCACTGTCAGAAAAAGAAGACACTTTTGGGTCATTAGTTGGATTTAACAAAACTCAGCTGCTTACAAGGAGAGGCTATGTGTTGTGTGATGCATTACTGGAAGCTGCCTTTGGAGGGTTTGACCCTAAAAGGTAACATCAGTATTTTTGTTTTTTTAAAAAAAGAAATATAATTAAATATGTCTAAAACGATGTCTGCCACAGAGTAATTGGAAACAGGAGTTGAAAGGAGCCAGATCTAGCCCTCTGTTTGACAAGGTTTGTTGTTGTGAGACATTATCTTGATTTTATTTAGAAGTTCTTCTGACAGCATGATGTTGCAGCCTAAATCATCTTAATTTTAAGGCAGTTTACCAGGTAGAAACTCTATTGTATAAATACAGGAAATGTTGTCTCAGTTCATGCAAACATGTTCAGTTCATGCAGTTGTGTAATAAATGTGTATTTGTTGCGCATAGTATTCCTATGTTTCCTGGAGAATGCACTTTACTGGCAAAGATATTATATTTCCTGAGCTCTCAAAACTGCTGTGTTTTGTAGCTGGCAAGATGAAATGTTTACTCACATAGCGTACTCGTTGCTACTGTGATTGCTGTGGGAATTGTATTTGTCAAGGGTACCTGTTAGATTATTGGGCGTGATGTAATTAGAGCCAAGTGGCACTGCTTTTTTAGCCCTTTGTCTGTGTCATTTCATGAACCTTTTATTAATTTGTATTTATTTAAACATACGTTTTATTTTTTTCTTCCGTGCGGTGGAAAGGCCAGCAACTGTATGGAACAGTAACACTTGAAAAAGAGCATTTCAGCTCCCTTAAAAGACATTTAACTTTCTGGGTCCGTGATTAACCTGAATAATTCTGATGACTAATGTGTGCAGTTTATTCGGTAATAGCTGTGGATGTGGAAGATGGTTGCTGTGGCAATCCAGGAAAGGGGATAGTAGCCAGACTGGGAGAGTACAAAGGAAGGAGGAACTGGCAGCATGTTGAGAGGGAGAGCTAGGATGGGTTCATGATTTCACTCAGTGTGGGAAAGGATGACTGTCAGGGGTTCAGGAGCAGAAGCACAGGGAAGAGGGGAGATGGAGAGCGAAGGGGAAGAATCTGAGGGCAGCGTAGGAGAAGATGACAGTGGCCCGAGAGATTCCATGAGCCTCTCCAGCGAATCGGAAGATTCACAGAAGGGGGCGCCGGTGGCCAGGGCAAGGGGGGTCCCAAGGGGGACACCCCAGAAGCAAGGGGCCAGCGGGGACTCCCAGAGCAGCAGTTGGAAATCAGGACCAGCTTCCCCACCGGAGCATAGTGGGGGGGGAAGAGTCACAGGTATCGGGAGTAGCGCCTCCCCCAGCAGGGAGAGGAGAGGAGTCAGGGCTGACCACGCCTCCATCGGAGAGTCAGACAACGGAGGGGAGGTCAGATCCGGCCAGTATCCCGGAAGAGGGAAGCAGTGACAGAAGTAGTGTAACGGTCAGGAGGAAGGTCACTGGGTTGGCGCGAGAGGCAAGTTCAAATGTACAGGAGCGTGGGACAGCAGAGAATGAGGATTGGGAACCGGGTCCTAAAGCCCGCCGGAGGGAGGGGGAGGAGCTAAGCGACTCAGCGTCAGAGGAGTCCAGAAAGGGCAATGCCCCAGCGGGCAGGAGGACCCAGAGGAGAAGAGAGCAGCGGAAAAGGTGGAGCAGGGCTAGGATCTTAAACTGGTGTCAGAGGGGAGGAGATTCAGACGGGACTTCGCCGATCTAGGGTTTAAGATGTAGGGCTGCGCGCTGTGGCTTTGAAATGGAAATTGAACTTCAATAAAGACTTTTGTACATTACGACAGCCTAGCCTTGGTCCTCTGTGAGCTGGGACCTAGAGGCAGCTCTGATAATGACAAAGGAGATTCTTAATAATGGTGGATGGTTCCCTGGATGAGCAGTTTATCTGCAATTATGGGACCTCAGAGTATATGTCTGAAAGCGAGAGGGGAACAGCAGTTTGGGTGAAAAGAGAAAGAGCTGAAAGTTTCCTAACTTGCCTCAGCTAAAAGTGAGGGTGCAGCCTGAGATGGCAGCTACATAAGTTGTCATCTGAGGAACTGCTGCCTGCTCCAGGGGTGCTCACTTCCTTCTACTATGCTCTGCTTAGCGGCAGAGGAAGCTGCTTGGGCGCCTGGGGCAGTGCACCCAGGGGTGGGACACATCACGGGGGCTCCGGAGTCTGCCTGTCTCCTCCCACTCAGCTGCCCTACAGCTGGGGGGCAGGCAGCAGGTGGACCGTTTGGGCAGCACGGAGCCTGCGTGCCCCCAAGCCACCGTGTCACTCCCAGGAAAGACGTGTGGCTTGGGTGTGCTGCAGGCCCTGTGGTGAGTGCTGCCCAGCATTTTGTCACCCCCCTCAGTGGTGACACCTAGGGTGGCCCACACCCACCGCACCTCCCTTCCTTCACTCCTGGCTCTGCTTGTTTATTAGTAAATGAAGCAGTTATTTCAGTGACACAGGAGCCTCCAGTGCTCTGTTGGCCAAAGGAAATGAATCCCCTCTTGCTCCCCCAAGAGCTTCTTTTTGCTCAGAGAAGAGGAGTGTAGGGATCAGATGGGATTACCATGAGGAATTATAAAATATACATCAAGCCATCATGTCCACGATGAAAGCATTGTGTTGACTGGGTTTGATATATCGATGATAATTTCTGAGTAAATCCCATAAGATTCTACATTCATGCCCTTTTGATGCCCTTTTGCCCTTGCTGCCCATTTCTCCTTGCTCTTCGCAAATCACGTACACACTTAGACAGGCAGGCGTCCTGTGTCCTCAAAGACTGGGCAGTTTTGTCTTTGTAGTTTCTAATAGGTAATCTTAGGATGTTAATCTTAGGGCCAGGAAACAGATCTCACATGAAGGTGATAGTGATTGTTGTCCTCCTGGCCATCCTCCTTATCATATGTATTTATTGTTTATTACCTCCGGGGTTGCCAGATACTCTTCTTTGTAGTTCTCGACTTATTTACCCCAGAAATATTTGTGCTTAATTAGTTTTAGTAGTTTAACTTTCTCCCCACGTGGGTTTGTGGAAATGCTCAGAGGAAATCTGATTGGTTCTTTCGAACACTCTGTAAAAAGCTCTTTTGTGAATAAAAACTACCTGGGTGAGGGGGCCTCAGACTCGGACAAGCACAGAGAGACGATTATATGCACCCTTCCCAGAGTCTTGCTGGTTCAAGTCTCTGTGTGTATTCTTATTAATCAGAGTTCAATCCTTCCTTTACTTTGCGAACGCAACAGAGGAGAACATGTAGCAACCTAAGAATGGGCAATATTAGTATTTTTTTCCCCCAGGGAAGAAATGATGTCTAAACCCTCCATGCATCATCATCCCATTGCAGTGCAGAGTCATCCATCCTAGGCATTTATACCCTTTAAATGTTTTTACTCTATTATCACGTCCTGTTTGCTTGTGATCAGACTTTAAGCCTAGGATTTGAGTATTTATATTGATGACAGCTGAAATGAGCTTTTCATCTTTTTTAACAGATCGTATCCCTGAAGCCTCTTAGTCATTTTTGGTCGCTTTTCTGTCAATGGGCATGATGTATCTTCACCGTTCCATGTCATGAGGTGGCCAGAAATGATGGTTGTGGCAGCAATACAGGTTTTTTCTTCTGACTTTGATGAACTAAAATCAGGTCCAGATGATGTGGACTACAGTTTGAAAACATCTCAACCTGCCGTTCTGAGAATGCAGTCCTTGTTGGTGGCTAATTTCCTCTGATTTCTGAACCTGCCATAATTAAAGCCTTTTAACAATCTGTCCCCACAGGTTTGAACTGGTTTTCAATTAGCCTCTCATAAGGAATTTCTAATGTGAGTTTTGCCACATCTAATTGTGCTTTTGATAGAATTACTGGGATAGCAAAATGCTTATATTGAAGGTTAATGTACAGAGGGGGTCCTTTTAGACCAGTGTTTCCCAAACTTGGGTCTCCAGCTGTTTTTGGACTAAAATTCCCTTCATCCCTGACCACTGGTCCTACTAGCTGTGGTTGGATGGCCAGCTGTCATGTAGGACCTAGCCGACATTCCTGCATCACAGGGGGCTGGACTAGGTAACCCTCAGGGTCTCTTCCAACTCTACAATGATATGGTTCTTTTGGTGTTGTTTTTATTCTTATATCCCACCATATAGCTTTCACACAGAGGGTGTGGAGCAAGAAAGCTCCCTTTTTCTCACTTACTAGGTTTTCTGTCATACGGAACAAAGTAGTTCAAAGTGATTAGCCTGAAAAAAAATCTGAAACAACTGCAAATGGAGGATGGTGTCGTTTGGAAACCCTGAAGAATTTGAATGAAAAGGACATGGCGATTATTCAGTAAGGGATGGGTCTGGAAGAACCCATTGGCATTGCCTTCCATGAACCCATGTCCTTGATTCTATACATGAATGTTGCATTTGAAATAAACAGCAATGGATATACAGCCTTTCTGCTGGGTAATATTAAAGAGAAGTGTGATGGCCTGGGAATCTGATTCAGAGGCTGAACTGGAGGAACCCCAGCCTGCACAGGAGTCCCCGCCTCCGGGGCTGGCTGAGTTGGGGCAGGGCCTTGAATCTGAAGCGCCTGCAGCTGTGCCGGATCCTCAGGAGCAGGCATCAGGTGATTCCACTCTGGCTCCGGAGGTGATTGAGGACACAGTGCCTACAGGTGTGCCTCTCCCAGCCCTGTCAGGGGAAGGTGAGCCTCCCCCTGGGTCCAGTAACCCTCCAGCCTCTCCTGAGCTGCAGAGGCTCAGGGCAGAGAGGCGGAGGGAACTGGTTTCTCCCAGGAGGAGTGCTCGCCTTAAGGCCAGGAGAGGCGGGTCTCCTGGGGGCCGGGACCGCCCCTGGCCTCAGAGAAGATAAAGGCCAGTCAGCCCAGTCCCAGGTTGCGGGAGCAACGTCGTTGAATACCTGCTTCTGCCCGGACCCAGACCTGTCCTTCCAGAGTTCCCGTCCCCGCCCAGCTTCCTGCTTCGGACCCCGCCTCGCTCTTTGTGAACTGTTTCCAGACTCGTGACCCAGGACCGGACTCTGACCACGCCAACGGTAATCTGCCCCCCGGGACCAGTACAGGAAGCAAGAATGCCTGTTGGGTTTATTTATAGGAACTTTACAAATCCCAGGGATGTTGGTGTTTCTATGCTTTTCCTTCTATTCCTTAAATGAGAGATGTGAGCCTTAATGCACTTGACGCATCTCCCTGCAGAATGTTAACATTTTAAATACATTATTGCAATACGATGTACAGAGTTCTGTTCCGTAATGAACGGGATTATTCTCATAGTTTCACTAATTCTGTCTTCTTAAAAAATAATAATTCCATAGCCTTCTGTGCTGCTGTAAGCTGACAGTTGTTGCTTGGCAGAGCTCTCAAGGGAGACTGGTAGGCCTTGAACCCTCACTGTTAAAAAGGGTTTGCTTATGTATGACTTGAATTAACATTAGTCTTAGTCGACAAGAAGGAATGTGATTTTTTTTTTTTTACTATGGCATTGACATGTTTTATGAGAATCCTCTTAATATTACAGACGTAGGTTGTGAGGATTTTTGGGAATCTTACTATTCTGTACAGCTCTGACACACAACTAAGCATTTCATTGCACTAAATTCCAGGGGAAACCTCTTTGCAAAATGACTTAATATTCCAGGCTGCCTTTATCACCCTGCTTTGTCCCACAAGTCTATCTGCATCTGATCGAACATCCTGCATAAAAGGAAGAGGGGCATATTGTGTTGCCGTTTTTCATTTGCTTGTCATCTGTTTCCTTGCAACATTTTACTGTATTGTCTTGAGACAAGGTACACCAGATGCATAGTTTAAACCAGGTAAAGCAGTTGCTTTGGCCAGTACCCAAATCTGCTTGGAGACATAGTATTCTGATGTCATGCCCCTCACGAGTTGATCCTAATTGGCTGGGATTCCTTTGTGAGTGATTCAGGCAGCAATACCCAAATGTACAGCAATACCAAAATACAGTAGTGCATATCTAATCTGGTTACCAGCTATTGTGATCCCTGATTGGGAGAAGAAAGAAACACAAAAATGGCATCACAGCAGGTAGCGGAAACACATTTAGCAAGCAGGATTGAAAAAAGGTGAAGATTCTCACAATTAATTTATTTCTGCAGTCCCCCCCCCCCATTTTATTTAGAAATTGTTGATTTCTAAGAATGAGTCATCACAATGATTTTGTTTGATTTCCACATTTTGGAAAGAGAGAGAAGGAAATAAGCAACAAAAGAACCAAGAGTGATAGCAAACAAGACACTCCAGAGATGGAATTAAAGAAAACGATTTAAATACGTTTTTTTAAAAATACAACTCTCTGGAGAGCCTACAGATGTGGGATTCCAGCTCACTCTACAACTCTGCCTAGACATGACTGGAAAACCAAGCCCTATTGTGTGATACTTCTGTTGTGAAACTAGAGTCAACTTTGGACATTTCAAAGGAGTGATCACAGAACTGACTGCCTTGGTGGGTGGAGTTAATCCAAGCAAGAGACTACATGGAGAAATTGGCCAAGAGGTTGGTGGCCAGAAATTGGCCAGAGCGTCAGACCAAAAAATGGGACATTCCAGGATTGAAGCTGGGATTGGCTTCTGTGATCTTGGATGTCCCACTTAAAAGGGACAGTTGGCAGGTCTGTAGTTGGCTTCGTCCCCGAATTTTCCAGATCAGAACTTCCCAGGGTTCCCCCACCCCAGTCACTTCCTTATTTCTGCCCATCACAAAGTTAGGACTGCAATGCACTTTTGGGCTGAGGATAGTTTGTATTGTGTAGGACAGGGCTGAGGGAGCTCTGGCCTTTCAGGTGTTGCTGGAATATAATTCCTGTCATCGCTGACCATTGGCCATGCTGACTGGGACTCAGAAACCCCAGGAGGGATACATGATCCCCATTCCTTGTGTAAGAGTATCTAAGTTATTATTTTTCTTCAAGGGATCTTAATAATCAGCATTTGAGAGCGCGCTGAATCTGAGCTAAATGTAGAACACAGAACAAAGCACTGGATATAAACTGAAATATAGTCTGGTGGAGTGAGTTGAAATAAATACTATTAGTATAGATCCTCTTTATTCATCTTGTGTTGAACATTATGAAGTGCTCTTAAATGCCTGTGTAAGCCGCAAGTGACCAATAAAGTAGAATTAATTTATCCCTCTGCAAACCACAGATAGATGCTATGCTTATGAGTGAGAAGAGCATTAATAAATCAATGAAGACAAAACAAGGATTATAAGCACAAGGTGCAGAAGGTTATAAAGGGATTGCGGGCTTCCCAAGAGCAACTGCTTCAATCCAGATACTCAAAGATATCCATATTCCTTGCAGTTTCTGCTAAGTATAACTAATTTAAACAAGTGTCATTTCAGAAAAGATAAATGACAGATGACAATTGCCAACCCCAGAGAGTTAAAAATGAACTTCTTAATATAATGGTGCACTGGGTTAAAAAAGGCTAAAACTAAAAGTACTTTTTTATTTCGGAGTCTTTAATTGCACTTGGCATTCACATGCAGATGCATATTTCACAACCATGTTGACGGTTGATCCTCAGAGAGCTCAATGGAATCAGCTCCTGGCGCCAACCTTTTAAACGCTTGTGTGTGTGTGTGTAAAATCGAGCTTCTTAATATTTTGATCATATCCTCAATTGGGGCTTTTCATAAGATTTGTGGCAAACATTTGTAATATTTGGCAACTATGAAACTGTGAACTGCCCTGGGACCTGTGGATATAGGGCAGTATACAAATTTAATTATTATTATTGTTGTTGTTATTATTATTAATAATAATGCTATCAATTATTCTCTTGCAATTGTTACTCAGAGAAACTGAATGATTTTTCTTCAATGTGGAAGATTAAGGCTAGATCTCTGTGAAAAAATAACTTCCGCAGGAAGGGTGCCTTAGAGACTGAAGCAAATAATGGCAACAAGAGATAAATTTGGAGAGCCAGTGTGGTGTAGTGGTTAAGAGCGGTAGATTCGTAATCTGGGGAACCGGGTTCGCGTCTTCGCTCCTCCACATGCAGCTGCTGGGTGACCTTGGGCTAGTCACACTTCTTTGAAGTCTCAGCCCCACTCACCTCACAGAGTGTTTGTTGTGGGGGAGGAAGGGAAAGGAGAATGTGAGCCGCTTTGAGACTCCTTAAAGAGATGAATTTGTTTGTACTTATAGCCTGCGTTTCAAACGATGTGAGAATGGGTCACAATTAAAACAAGTACAGTGTACATTAAAATAATAAAATAAAACCAGAAAAACAACCACTATAAAAAATAACTACACAGCACAGCAATACAGGAGGAGGACATATATACACCCAACCAAAGGCCTGGGTAAAGAAGTGTGTTATAGGAGGAGATCCTATACACACAGCTGCCCCTCAAGCCAGAGAGAGTGGTGACACTATCAGCAGGGCCTCCCACGCTGATCTTAGCACCTAGAAATGTCAACATGGGGGAATGTACTTTTTGATATTTTGGGCCCAAGCCATTTAGGTTTGATATGTCACTGTTAACATCATGAATTGGAATTGGTAGCAAACTGGGATCAAATGCAGATCTTCAAGAACAGTATAATATGTGTCCGGCCAGTCACACATTTATTGTCATATCTGTCATTATTTTGGGGTCAGGAACAGATTTTGAGGGTTTGTGGGTGGGGGCTGCAAGGGAGAGGACAGGAGGAGGAAGGTCTGTTCCGCAAGCAGAAGTTTCTTGCACCGGTGGAATGGCAAGATGTAACATCTATTGAGCTGTAGGCCATACATGGCAAAGGTGTAGACTGATAGGCATGGCTGGTGACCCACATGAACCATGTGCCTTATAGCCTGTCTCAGAATCCTCTGCATCTCACATGGAAGGCACAGTGTTGCTAGGCAGAGGAGTCAATTTTGAGAGTATTCTCTGAGGGCAGGAAACTTGAAAACCGCTGAAGAAGCCACCCATATATTAGCCGATAAAGTCTGCATTATTTCTCCCTTTAACCTGTTCAGTGAAGGTCAGTTACTCAGCGATCTAAAGGAAGTGAATTATCTATGTTGCCGAATGAAGTGTGGCTAATTGAAAATTCACGTTTACGGTGTGCTAAGTGAAGGCAATATGCTTTCGGCAAGTGATCACTGGGCAGTTGGTGCTCTGAAACTAATAGAAAGTGGCACCTTGAGGAAAAGGTTGGCTTGCAGATAACATGACTCGATGGGTCAAATATGCAGGACCCCCCCCCCTTTCGGTAGTAAGTCGTTCTTCACGGTCCTATTGATCTCATAAGGTGTATAAATCTACTGAACAGGAGTGGGCACCTTGCGAAGCCCTAGCAAATCTTCGGATACTGTTTGCTGACGAGTTAGATTTATTTTCCTGATGTGTTCAGTTCGGTGTAGCATATCTATTATCTAGTTAGCACATCTTCACAGCTGGAGGATTTCAGGCCGATCAGAAATAAGACCTTTTAAATCTACAGTGACACCTGAGTAGTTCTGAGGCATGTCTTTAGGATAATTGATATTATTGAATGCTTTCCCAAGTGTAATTAAATAGCTTGAATTTCTGCATTATTTTAAACAGTTAGAGACTGAGTGGGGAAAAAAATTAAGGAGATGGCTTTGGAAGCACCTCTCTTAACAGGGTCATTTGGCTTTTGATTTTGCTTGATGAAACATATGGCAAATGGGAAGCCTCCCCCTAATTCCACAGCACCACACATAGCAAAATTCAACACAATGCAGATCGTAATATATTTAGAATAAATCCCGTTTCATTTTCAGCCCACTGGCTCCTCAGTGGAGGAGTATACATGAAACAAACTAAGTAGTAAGATCAATCACATCAAATATATAGCAAAGCATTACACACACTCTTGTTACTGACCCTCCCCCCAAAACCGAGGTTGGCTTTAGAAAATACAGTATTTATAACTACCACCAGCATTTATAACAACAACAACCTAACCCAACTTTTTCCTCCACACAACACCTAAGTCTTAAACATAACATTCCCCAAATGAGACATTTTTCCTATTATTAATTTTGTTTGTAATCCCACAGAGTCTAGGGCCTTGTACATGCCCCCCATTACCTTAACACCAGTTCTGTATCATAGGCTAGGCAGAGAGAACAATAGGGAGCCTATTCAAAGTCAGCCTGAATCCCTGAATCGAAGGGAGCAGCAATGCAGGGAGCTGGCCCCTTCCCCAAATACCCAGTTTTCATGGAGGAAGAGAGGGAGAAAGAGAAAGAAGTGCCTCTCTGTCCCAGGGGTAGCCAAATAAGCACTTCCAGACTGGCACATGTTTTGGATGGGATTCAATCATATTGGCAAATTCAGATTATACTGCAGTTATAGCTGATAGGGCGATCTTGCACAACACATCCTCTTCCTTAAAAGACTGGACTATTTGCTGAAAGGAAAGTGATGGGAAAGTGCGTTGGAGAGTATGGGAGAACTCTTCCTTTGATGCAACACCATCCAGCTTCCCAACCAACAAATCATAATGAATGTCCATTAAATGGCCAATGCCTCCGGGAAAATGAATCAGGAAGAATGCTCAACAAAGAGGTTGAATGGAAGCAGCCGGTTGGGTGCCCTCCACAAGTTGTTGGGCTCCAGTTCCCATCAGCCCTAGCTTGCTGCAATCCAATGGTCAGGTGTGACGGAGGTTGTCATCCAAGAACATCCATAGGGTGCCATGTTGACTAATTCTGTTCTAGGTTATCTACTTATCCACAGCCAATATTTATACATAGTAACAAATAGGCTGCTCCATTCCTGTATTCTGGTAGTCAGTGCTAATGCACTCAATGCTAATGCACTCAGTGCTAATGCACTCTCTCATTGAGAGCCAGTGTGGTGTAGTGGTTAAGAGCGGTAGTCTTGTAATCTGGTGAACTGGGTTCGCTTCCCCGCTCCTCCACATGCAGCTGCTGGGTGACCTTGGGCTAGTCACACTTCTTTGAAGTCTCTCAGCCCCACTCATCTCACAGAGTGTTTGTTGTGGGGGAGGAAGGGAAAGGAGAATGTTAGCTGCTTTGAGACTCCTTAAAGGGAGTGAAAGGCGGGATATCAAATCCAAACGACTACTACTACTCTACTTCTTCTTCTTCTTCTTCTTCTTCTTCTTCTTCTTCTTCTTCTTCTTCTTTGCATTGCATAAGGCACTGCAATGACTGGGAGGTCAGTACATACTAATTATCATGCATTTGCATTTTTCCTTACAGTAATATAATTAATAAAGCTATTTTAGCCTATATCAACCTATGTGCTCTTTTGTGTTGATTTACAGTGGCTCCTTCATTTTTACCCTTGCTACCACTACCTCAGTCCGTTCAGTTGCAAACTTTCTGGTTGGAGCAGACGATTTTCTTTTTCATGCAAAAGAAAGAACAGCAGCAGTCCTATTTCCATCAATCAAGCGAGTGCAGTCCTGCGATCAAAACAATTATACTCAAGGATAATGGCAAAGAAAAGGCAAAGAAAACATTACCATCAAAAACACTGCCACTCTGCAGCACAATGATTGTTCTGGTGAACGATTATTTGATTTTGCTTGAGTACTGAAATAATTAAAGCCCAAAAGACGCAGACAAAATATTTGATGCCACTAATGAAATCCACAAATGCATTCCTAATAAAAGAGGGGTGGGGATCAGGGCTGCTACCAGTACTTTATTACCTTTTCTTTTTCTTTTCAATACGTAAAAAAAAAAAAAAATCCTTAAAATACATATAGCTCACGTACAGCTTTTCATTGGTATTCAGGAAAGAATCTCTAGGCCCGCGCTTTTGACAGCCTATTTAAAATGTGTGAGAGAAGGAGTCTTCCATAATAAGGTTATGCTGTATTGATTTGCCTTTCAAGTATTTATGTATTATATGTGCTATTCCCAGAAAGAGGAGGTGGGAAAGTGACATCGTGGAGAGCCCCATTATTTCAGGGCTAAAAGGGAATCTCATAAGTGGAACATAAAGGAAACATGTAGAGATTTCATTTATACGGGATCACGCTTTTGGCAAGCCTCCGTGAAATTATAGGGATGTTGCACCCTTACCCATCAGCGGTGGGGAGCCTCTACAACCCTCCCATCGTTGGAGTCATAACATCTAACTAGTCCCACCCAGTAGATGGGAATTGGCAGCCCATCAACATCTGGAAGACGGCAGGTTTCTCACTCCTGCAATACTCAGTTCCTTTGGAGGAAACCTCATTTCAGTGGGATCTGCTTTTGAGTCCACAGACATAGCATTGCATGTGCTTCTTAGGGTGGGATTTGTGGTTTCCTTAAATTGGTATGTCAATTGTTTTTACAGTGCACACCTATGCATGTCTACTCAGAAGCAAATCATTTTAAGTCAGTGGGACTTATTCCCAGGGAAATGTGGATAAGATTTTTTTTTTTTTAATCATATAATTTTTATTAATCAACATCAGCAAACAAAACAAAACAAAATACATTAATTTCACATCGTTTTCATAACTTATTTCTCTTTTGGACTTCCCTCAGCTGTTCCGTAAATCATCCATAGTCATAATTTTAATTACACATTTCTCCAATTTATATTGACATTATTTATCTCTTTTTTCCTATTCCCTTTAGACAACATTTCTTGCTTTTTTACAGTGCTTCTTTAAATCCCTTAAGCGTCATCTGTCCTTCACTTAAATATTCCAGATATTCCACAAATTTCCCCCAGTCCTCGATGAACTTTTGGTCTCTTAAGTATCTAATCTTCCCTGTCAATTTATCTAACTCTGCGTAATCTAACAATTTCATTCTCCACTCTTCCACGGTCGGTATTTCTTGCTGTTTCCATTTCTGGGCCAGCCACTCTTGCGGCTGTGATTGCATATCGAAAAAATTTGCAATCTTTCCTTTTTATCTCATTTCCTACTATTCCCAACAGAAAGACTTCTGGCTTCTTTATAAATGTGTATTTTAAGATCTTCTTTAACTCATTATATATTTTTTCCCAGAAGTCTTTCACTTTCTTACATTCCCACCACATGTGGTAGAAAGTACCCTCTTTATCCCTACATTTCCAACACCTATTGCATGTCTTGTACATTTTTGCCAGTTTTACCGGTGTCATATACCATCTGTAGAACATCTTCATCATATTCTCTTTCAACGTCATACAAGCAGTGCATTTCAGACCCTCCTTCCATAGTTTCTCCCAGTCCTCAAATTGTATATTATGACCCACATCCCTGGCCCAGCTAATCATCACCGACTTAACTTCTTCATCTTCTAAATTCCAATCTAACAACAGCCTATACATTTTAGATAAATTTTTACCGTCATTATCTATAACCTCACTTTGAAATTTCGATTCCTTATCCGTAAAACCTCGTTCTTTGCCATCTTTCTTAAACATCTCATTTGTTTGGAAGTAGTGCATCCAATCATATACATGTTCTTTTACCTGCTCATACGGTTTTATTTTCCACTTTCCTCCTTCTTTAAATAACAATTGACCATATGTTATCCATTTACTTCTCATATTAGTTCTCCTTACACTCATGACTTCTAGAGGTGATAACCAACGTGGTGTTCTAGGTTCTAATAGGTTTTTATACCTGTCCCATACCTCAATTAAAGGACCCCGGAAGATGTGGTTCTCAAAGCCTTTATGGATTCTCCTTTTCTCATGCCATAAATAGGCGTGCCATCCAAATCTATTGTCGAACCCCTCTAGATCCAACAATTCGTTATTCTCTAGTTTAATCCACTCTTTCACCCAGCAAAGACATGATGCCTCATAATACAGTTTCAAATCTGGCAGGGCAAAGCCTCCTCTTTCCTTTATATCTGTTAACAATTTAAATTGGATTCTCGGCTTTTTGCCCTGCCAGATGTATCTTGAAATCGCTCTTTGCCACTCTTTAAAAATCTTACTCCCCTTAATTATAGGGATAGTCTGAAATAAAAATAATATCTTTGGAAGCACATTCATTTTAATTGTAGAGATCCTTCCCCAGAATGACATTTTCAGTTTTCCCCACACCTCTAGGTCCTTTTTTATTTCCTTCCAAACTGGTTCATAGTTATTTTTATATAAATCTATATTTTTGGGAGTTATCCATATACCCAGGTATTTCACCTTTTTAACCACCTCTATTTGTGTTTGTTGTTGCATTACTTCTATTTGATCTTGATCCATATTCTTCACAATCATTTTTGTTTTTTTCTTGTTTAGTTTAAAACCCGCCACACTTCCAAACTGTTCCATTTCCTCCAAAACTTCTTTTACCGTACTTGTTGGTTCTTCAATCATTATTACCAAGTCATCCGCGAACGCTTTGATCTTATATTTGTTCTGACCGATTGTCACACCCTTTATTTCCTTATTTTGTCTAATCGAATTCAAAAGAACTTCTAATACCGTTATAAAAAGTAGCGGTGAGAGTGGGCAACCCTGTCTTGTTCCTTTTTGTATCCTTATCTCTTCTGTGACTACATTATTTATAATCAGTTTGGCTTTTTGTTCTGTGTAGATTGCTTTTATTCCGTTAAGAAACTCTTTACCAATCTCCATATATTCTAAATTTCTCAGCATAAAATCCCATGTTATGTTGTCGAATGCCTTTTCGGCATCGACAAACATCATTGTGGCTTGTTTATCAATCCTAACAGACAGATATTCCATCATATTAATTATGTTTCTTATATTGTCTTTCATCTGTCTGCTTGGAAGGAAGCCCGCCTGGTCTTTATGTATAATTTCTAATAAAATCTTTTTCATCCTCTTAGCAAGAATTGCAGCGAATATCTTATAATCTAAATTTAGGAGTGAGATCGGCCTATAATTTTTGACTTGGGTTAAATCTGAGTCCTGTTTTGGAATGAATGTAATATATGCCTCCTTCCATGTTTCCGGAATTTCTCCTTCTCTTAAGATGTTGTTCATCACTTCCTTCAATGGCATTATCAAAGTAGGTTCTATTTCTTTATAATAACAAGCAGTGAATCCATCCGGCCCCGGAGCTTTCCCCCTTTTTAATTCTTTAATCGCCTCTTTTATCTCCTCTATTTCAATTGGGGTATTCAGTTGCTCTTTTTTTCCAGTCGGGATCTTTTGCACCTTTTTATCTTTCAGATATCTCTCTATTTTCCTCAAGTTATTTCTTTCTCTATTTTTGTATAGTCTTCTATAATAATCCAAGAACCCCTTTCTAATTTCCTTTGGATTGGTTACCTCTTCTCCTTCTACTGTAATCTTATTTATTGTGTTCTGTTCCTTCCTTTTTTTTATCTGCCATGCAAGCCATTTTCCTGATTTATTCGCAAATTCAAAATTTCTTTGTCTCAATTTCTTTATATTCCATTCTACTTCTCTATTTATTATGATAGCAAACTGTGCTTGTAAAGCTTTAATCTTTTCTTTTATCTTCAAATTGTTTGGTTTCTTAATTAATTTTTGTTCGTTATCCATTATTTCCTTCAAAATTTCTTTTTTACCTTTTTCTCTGTTTTTATTTTTAATTGAGTTTTGCTGAATGAAGAATCCTCTCATTGCTGCCTTGCTGGCATCCCACACAACTTTAGCCTTTGTACCTTTGTTACAATTGTCTACAAAATATTCTGTTAGCTTCTTTTGCGCTTTTTCAACTATTTTCTGGTCGTCTAAGAGATAATCTTTCATTCTCCATCTGAAAGTTCTTTCTTCGAGGCTTCTTAATTCAAATTCTATTGGGTTGTGATCAGAAATTACTTTCGGTTGGATTTCTATCTGTTGGGTTCTTGGTGTCAGTTCACTCGAGATCCAAATCTGATCTATCCTTGACATTGACTGATTCGGTTCGGAATAATACGTAAATTGTTTGTCTAATGGGTGCTTGAGGCGCCAAATGTCTATCAAATTGCAACTTTTTATCATTGAGAAAAAAGATTTTGGTAAGGGAAATGTGGATAAGATTGTCATGTTTGTTGGTTTGTTTGTTTTCTTAGGAAAATTAAAGAACTGCTACAGAGCAAACATATAAAGGGTGATTCACAACACCAAGAAAAATACATGAAGATGAACCATGTCTCGGAACTTATTATTCCAAAACATTACAAAGCATATTCATTTCTCTATCCAGTTGTTTTTCAGTATGGTTCCTCATACAGTGAGTCAGCTTTGATATTTTAACAATATCCCTTATTCTTAAAAATCAGCCTGAAACCCAAAGTGCCACTGCTTCCCACCCCATCTGTCTCCTCTACATATCTTTGTGTTCATTCATTAATTCATCATCAGCTTTAAGTCCATTTCGTTAACGCAGGCATTCAAATGACACAAGAGAATTCATTTGAGAGTCTCAAGGTAAGAAATACTCCCTATTTTCATCAAAATGTGGTAATACGGTGTGTGTGTGTGTGTGTGTGTGTGTGTGTGTGAGAGAGAGAGAGAGAGAGAGAGAGAGAGAGAGAGAATCTGGCAATACAGGCAATCTGTATGTATTGCAATTCATATACACTGCTTATTTACATTATAGTGCTGTTTCATACTGTTCTCATGTAATTTTGTTATTGCAAGTTGCTCTGGGCTCCCTTTGGAGAGGAAGGAGTAGGTTATAATGGGAAATAATAAATAATGATCACCATAATACAACCACCTATTAAGAAATCATCAATTGAGATATGGCATGATAAGGTTTGTCAGATCAGAGTGGCAATCTGAAAACAGGCCAAGATGTGACCCTGAATCTTTGCTTCTGCTTTTCTTTGTTCTTCTTCCTTTTCTCCCACCCCCAGTGTATACCAAGGGATACAACTGACATAAGGAGATGATAGCATCCTTTTGGTTCTATTGATCATTCTCATTATTAGCCCTTCCAGAAAGCACAGCTACTGCATTTTGCTGCTTGGTCAAAAACCGAGTCCTAAAATAACTTGAATCAGATCAAATTATGCTTAAATCACCTTAATCTCCATTGATTTTTGGTGACACTAAACCAACAATAGAATTATGTTGTTTTATTGTTGTTTGTGGAACACATTGCTCATACAACAAAGTATATATTTTAAATAAAGGATTTTTTACAAAGGATATGTTCTGTATTGTTTCTTTGTTTTAAAGTTTAACATGTACATTAAATATACAGGCAAGTTCTAGTATCGGCTTCACTTATTATATGCAAACATATGAAATGTTTGCAGTTTTTGTTGATGCAAATTGGATGCACAAACAGCTGTTTTCTATCTATATCACCCCCCCCAAATGTAAACTCAGAGATGAACATCTAAAAGTGCAGTATATTGAAAATGATGCAATACAGTAGTATTTAGATGCCCATCTGAGTTACCTTGTGTCCCTTTAAACCAGGGGTAGCAAATGCAGGAATAGGACTTGCTCCCTAGGAAGTGAGTTTAGAAGTGCAGCTTTATAAAGCTACCTTTGCTGTCACCACGGACTTAATTGGGGCCATTAATAAATACCACCGCTGCGAGCAAGATTTGTTTAGGGACGTGGGTGGCGCTGTGGGTTAAACCACTGAGCCTAGGACTTGCCGATCAGAAGGTCGGTGGTTCGAATCCCCGCAACGGGGTGAGCTCCGGCAGGAAGGTAAACGGCGTTTCCATGCACTGCTCTGGTTCGCCAGAAGCGGCTTAGTCATGCTGGCCACATGACCTGGAAGCTGTACGCCGGCTCCCTCGGCCAATAAAGCAAGATGAGCGCCACAACCCCAGAGTCGGTCATGACTGGACCTAATGGTCAGGGGTTCCTTTACCTTTAATAAATAACAAACTATGATCTTTTTGGTCTCTGCTGTTGAGACTGGATTCTCCTCATTCACCTTTATTACTTGCTACCAGTGCACCAGCTGTCACCTAATACCCCCCACCTCAATGTTATTACTGTTGTGTTAATTTAAAAGGAATTCCCAAAGGATATATGCTGAGCAGGGGCAGCCCACCCATGAGGCAAGGTCAGGTGAATGGCTCAGGCGGCAGGATCTACAGGGGGGGCAGATGCTGATGTCACTCTTTCTTCCCTCCTTGTTGCTCACACTTTCTTCCATGGCAGGGTGGGAGGTGCCATTCTGGGGTCTGCCTCAGGTGCAAAAATGTATTGAGCCGGCCCTGATGCTGACGATATGTATAACTGAGAACCCCTCTTTGATGAGCTGCTTATGCAGATTGCTCTTCTTGTCAATCTTAGGATCGGCTAAAACCGAGGCAGTTTATTTCAGTGATGGCAACAGCTATCTTTGTTTTTTAATATATAGATATAATTTTTATTTATTTACTATTTAATAATATACATTCAGGGACGTGGGTGGCACTGTGGGTTAAACTACAGAGCCTAGGTTCGAATCCCCATGATGGGGTGAGCTCCCGTTGCTCGGTCCCTGCTCCTGCCAGCCTAGCAGTTCGAAAGCACAAAGTGCAAGTAGATAAATAGGTACCACTCCGGCAGGAAGGTAAACGGCATTTCCGTGCGCTGCTCTGGTTCGCCAGAAGCGGCTTAGTCATGCTGGCCACATGACCCGGAAGCTGTATGCCGGCTCCCTCAGCCAGTAAAGCAAGATGAGCGCCGCAACCCCAGAGCTGGTCACAACTGGACCTAACGGTGAGGGGTCCCTTTACCTTTATCTTTACCTAATATACATTCACGTCATCATTATTCACTTTACTACTCTGGCTCTTTAGAGCCTATAGACTTTCTTCCCTTCCGCCTCGTAGTTTTCAAAATTAACCTTTATATCATTGCATTTTGTACATTTTCCAATTCTAATTACACTCATTACAAAAGGACTCAAAATTTAAATAAATATAGAAAGGTAGAAAATTTCTCATTACAAGTCTTCAAACAACCCTTCTAGTGATGTTAATTGCTTACAATAATCTTTAAGATATCGTATAAATTTACTCCAGTCCTTTTGGAATATTTGATCATGCTGGTTTCGGATTTTTCCTGTCAGCTTCACCGGTTCTGCAAAGTCCATCATCTTCATCTGCCACTCTTCTTTTGTTGGTACTTCTTGTTGTTTCCATTTTTGGGCTAAAAGAATTCTTGCCACAGTTGTTGCATACAGAAACAGTCTTTTATCTTCCCTTGGTATCTCTTCACATACTATACCCAGTAAAAAGGCTTCTGGTTTTTCAACAAAAGTGTTTTTAAACATTTTCTTTATCTCATTATACACCATTTCCCAGAAAGCCTTTACCTTTTTACAGGTCCTCCACATGTAGTAGAGGATACCTTCCCTTTCTTTACATTTCCAATATTCATTAGTTCTTGTCTTCTACATTTTGGCCAGTTTATCTGGTATTAAATACCATCTATACATCATTTTCATAGCATTTTCTTTAAGTGCACTGCATGCAGTAAAACTAATACCTTCCTTCCACAACCTTTCCCAAGATTCTAACTGAATATTATATCCAAAATCTTTAGCCCATTGTACCATCAGGCAACAGCTATCTTTTATACTAGCTTTAACATAGGCCTGTCACAGTTATGCAAAATATGCCTCAGTAAATTACTGTTTTGTAAGTTGCTCTATTGAAATTATTCAGATACTGTTACTATGGAACTGCAAGTTTTGTTTGCTCACGTTGCACTCACACAAAAAGTGTCTAATAGTCCCTGGTGTCCGCTGAACTGTGCAAGAGCTCATTAAAGGAAAATACTTTACTAGGTTTACAAGACACACATGAGAACAGCTGAATACTTTCACCACTATTTTTATTTCATGCTTTCTGGTTTTGGCAGAACATGCTTTAAATATAAAAATTAGTCCCCTTCTAGATGTCCTTTTGAATGTGCATTAATGATGATTTGTGCTCATGATGCTATCAGTGCATTCATACATGATCCTACTTTCAATACACTTTGGGTATTTGAGTTTTTTGGAAACACTTTATTTCCCGCCAGTGCACATCCTGCAACTTCCTGCTGAACTAAAGGATATATAATAAGGAAAAGGAAAAGGAAAGAGTATCGTCCCAATATGTGATCACAGTGGAGAGACTTTAATATGGAAATGGGCAGAATAATTTATTATCATTCAAGTAATGTTGGTGGGAATTAATGGAGATAAAGTTATTGACATCTATCAATAATAATAACAATTAGGGAACCCATCTTGGAGTTTTTGTGGGTAAAAAGAAATGATTGATTCTGAGACACCTCAACTTAAAAGAAATACTGTTTAATAGAAGGTGGAGAAGATGAATGTTAGCATGGACTGAATGTCTTAAATAATACCTTTTTTCTTTTTTTAAGTAACCAGTAAATGGAAAATCGGAAGTTTTCTCTTTGTATCTTTTTCTTTCATTTTTGCTTATATCTTTTCTCTCTCTCCCCTCTCTTTCTTTTTATTGTCCCTTTCTTTTTTACATTTTTCTCCTCTTTCTTTTTCTTCTGCTTCTTCTTCCTTCTTTGGAGTTTTATTAAGGTCCAGAGATTGTATACTTATGTGGATGGTAGATGGTTGATGGAGGAACCTGGGTGAGAGTCAGGGAATGGCCCTCTCCCAGGGTGAGAGGCTGGGAGGAGAAAGGAAAGATTCCAGGTGGGTTGTAAGCACTAAGAATTACTTTAAAGAGAGGACTCTGTATTCTACTTATTCAATTTGTATTTTTTGTAGTTATAATTTTACTGTATTAAAGGTTTTTTTTTTAAAAAAGAAAATAATAAAAGACATGAATATTAAGGGATTGTAAATTATACTAGAACAATGGTGGCTTCTGATGTCTCTATCTTGGGTATGCAAATGCTTTCATAGTAATACAAAGGTCTTGTCTAGTATGCAAGTCAGATTCATGCCAACATTTTACTTAATCTACTAAGTTTTCTTAATTTTCACTACCATTAGTAGCAAAGGAAAGTGGCTCTGCATATCCTATGTAACTCCACTTTCTAGGTATGAAAATGTTATACTTTTTACCATTCAAAACCTTGTGTGGAAGTCTCACATTCTGAGCTCACGAATCCTGCTATTATATATTCCTGTTTGAGAGACTTCACCTATATGTGAATTGACAATGCAAACAAAAAAATGTGAGAGGTAAATTATTATAATATGAATATAAATCTAGAATATAAATCTAGAATAGAATAGATGAAGCATTTCCTCCACAACTCGTTTTAATAAACTGCTCAATTATTTCTGTTATGCATGCAAATCCTCTTACAGATGAAAACAAAGGCACTATAATTAGTTTGTTATAAGCATCCCCCCAGAACAATTCCCTAACTTATAAAGACACTGTATTTTTTAAAATAATGTTTATTTCTAAATTAGGTTACACTGAATGAACTTTCCAGTTTAATTATGAATATTATAACCTTTATACATAAAAGAAAGGAACGAAACAAAGGTGAATGTTTGCCTGATTAGTGACACAAGCAAACAGCCAATAATAATAAATAACCCCAGGAACTATACCAGAATGGTTCTAGAAAGGCCTTTGAGATGATTTATTAACATTGGCATTCTGTTCCAGCTTCTCTTTCAATCTGCTTGCAAAAACTGAGTTCATTTTTTTCCAGATGCAAACTGTATGGATCAGGGAATCTATGAAGGAAAATGTGTTTGGATGCTTTCTATTAGGAAATGCAACCTTCTTGCAGCCAACTAAGAAAGTATTGTATATAATAAAAGAGGACCTGCATGGTATTCCACATGGTTGCAATTGGCAGAGCAGCAAAAACGAACTCACATTTCAACCTGTTTCCTTAACATAGCACATGGAACGTGAGAATGTACCACTGTATTATGGAAGAGGAGTTTTCAGCACAGCTTCTGAAGTGTTTGGTAATTCAGTTAAGAAACAATGTTAACCGTTGATGGCTAAAGGGGATTATGGTAGCTTTTTGTTGACTTCTGCTTGTGGACAGGAGCAGCGCTCATTGGTCTGTGGTGTGTTCTGAGCACCATGGCAAATGTGAGATGAGGAATGTGCTGAACCACTTCCCCTCTTTTTGAATAAACAGTTACAAATGCCCAGCTATTTTGTAAGCTGCTTTGAGACTCTTTTCTAAGAGGCATGGGATAAATTTAATAAATAAATGAAATAGCTAGCCTTTCCAGATTGTGTCCCATATTGAAATCTGATATCTTTAATGGCAGTCTGGTAAGCAGAACTACCTTATGCCCAACTCTCAGTCCCTCTCAGTGCTGCCTTATGCGGACTTGCATATCACACAATAAAAGAGATATATTCCAAATGCATGAAATCACCCATCACGTGCGCAAAGGAAATATTTCTGGCAGCATGTGTAGGAAGCCCAAGATGAATAGAAAGACATTTCTGCCACTCAAAGGAGCAAGATCTTTAATATAATGGTTTAATAGTATTTCTAGTTTTCATTTATTTAAATTTGCCTTCAAAACACATCAGGCTCCTAACAGGAAGGCAGAAGCAACTCTGTAGCATTCAGTACCTTAAAGGAGCACAATTTAATTTTCAGCCCCCAAATGTGAAGAAGATTACAAGTCAAAGCAAATTTGCTGCTTGAACATCTGACTTGCTTGAAATGCACCCGAAGGTATGAAGGAATATAACTGCCTTTACTAGTAAGCCCCCTTGACGCTTGGCCTTTTCTGACACTTAGGAAGATAACCATCCATAATGTCATGGCTACAAAAGAAATTCTTCAAGACATAGCAAAGAGATTATTTTGCAGCTATGGAGATCATTGGCCTGAGAAAATGACATTTGGAAGAAAAGTCTCTGTGTGCCCCAATAGGGGGCATTTGTCAGTTCTGGAGTAAGCAATGCCAGTGGGGTGAACTATTTGGAGTTAATTTCCAACGCTGTTCTTTATTGTACATTGTAGGAAATTGAAATTATATCCCACTACAGTAAGTTAGCAAAAGGAAGTTGATTAAGCTTTCCCCCTCCGGAGTACCCTATGCCAACTAAGACAAAGTTTTTCACATCTCATTGAAGCAAGTCTTTCCGAATCAAGGGGGGGGGGGATTATTTGACACATCTCCTCCAGCCATTGAAAAGCAGTTGACTCATGTAGCTACAGCATCATGACTTGCCATCCTGTTGTTCTGAGTTTGTTTCTGAATCCAGGCACTTCTAAGGGGAAAGAGATTAATTGGAACAACTGGCCAAAAGGTCTACAAGAAATGACTCTAATGGAAGCAAACAGTTGGTGGGCAAGGGGGGAAATGGGTGGTAATACTGACTCCATGTAAACCAACCAGTGCAGGGCATAAACATCAGTGGTACATTTCCAGAGCGCAAAAAAATGCATGTTTAAAGCAAATCATATGTTTTGCCTCCCCTTCCTCAAAAGAGCTCAGAGTGGCGTACCTGAATATGATGACCTTGGGGATGAGTGATTCTGGGACAGTTTCTTTCCCTCAGCCTTAACCTACCTCACAGGGTTGTTATGAGGATAAACTGTGGCAGAGAAAAGCCATATATGCCACCTTGAGCTCCTCTGAGGAAAGGTGGGATATAAATATATATTAAAAATGGGATAACCTGCTTTATGCTCACACCAACCATGTGAAATAGGTTAGGTTGAGAGACAGTGATTGGCTGGAGGCCACACAGTGAACCTCAGGGCAGAGAAGATTTGAACTCTCATCTACCTTGTCTTAGCTCATCATACCAACCACTATATCACAAAGTATTAATGTTTCTGAAGTACATTTTAGTCACAGTCTAATAAAGAGGAAGGGAGGCTTGTGGTTGCAGTCCTAAACACACTTACTGAGTAAACCCCACTGGCTACACTGGGACTTGCTTCTGAGTAAACAAGCATAGCAAGGCCAATGAAGTGAATGAGCTTAAACAAGTGAAAACTGTGCTGAATTATGCCCACAGTATACTTTATGGTAATAAATTCTCTTCATGTTAACACTGCATATGAAGAAAAACACATTGCACATCTGCACTGATTAAAGATATAGCAACATTGTTTGTTTGTTTAAAATATCTATTAATGTGCTCTTAATGTGAAAACCACAGCACAGGAAACAATAATTATAATTAAAAATGGTATCAAATAATATAAATCTGATGAAATGAGAAAAATACATAAGACTTTAATATACTGTATAATATTCTTTTGCTTCCTGGCTGTAACATCAAACCTCTAACTTTATCCTGCCAGGTTTGCAACTTCTACCTATCATTGTGCTGTTGTGGTTAGCCAAGACTGTTGTCAAGATAGTCTATATGAGCAACCAGAAAGATACTTGAGTGAGGACGCCCCCCCCCTACAAATAGAAAGGGATGGGAGTGTCAGTATTTTTTCATTTCATCCCTTCATGAAGGAAGGCTGTGGTGGGGTCCCTCAACTTTGAGGTGAGACCAGTGGCGTAGCGTGGGTTATCAGCACCCGGGGCAAGGCAAGTAATTTGCGCCCCCTAACCCATGGATTTGCGCCCCTAACCCGTGGATTTCCCTAACCCCCAGATGTTGCGCCCGGTGCGGCCGGCCCCCCCTGCACCCCCCACGCTACGCCACTGGGTGAGACACACAGGGAACAAAGCATAAATATTTGTTAATAGTGGAGAGGAAAAAGAGGAGGGTGGGGCAACATAAACCCCAAAATGAGGGAGGAGTTTCAGTTTCAAAACGACTCAGTAGCGATTAATAAACATGCAAAAGAAAAGAAAAGATATGTAAAAGACATTTTCTAGCTCCCCCCTCTTTGTCAAATAGTACATTCTGCCTCAACCAGGCAGTGATGCTGCTGTAGCTTTGTGTTACCTAGCAACAACTTGTGCTTACTTATTTAGTAAGTTTTCAGGAAAGTAATCATTATGCAGTCGCTTGAATAGCAATAAGGAAATAACAAACACACCTCAGCAGCTTTAGTGCACTAAGGATGTATCTAGTCAGTCTCTTACTAGCTTGCTCCTTCAAATATGGGCTTGTTGAAATGGTCAGCAAATCTGATCAATTTAACTGCAGTGATGACTCTGCCCTTGTTTTGTTTGCCAAATCAAGGTAACTGATGATGGTTTTCTAGTCAAAGTCGATGTACTTGCTTATAGGGCTGGTATACTGGGGGGCAGATACAGGAGTAGGTGATTTGCGACTCTGGACTTCATGGTTTTCTGGGAAATTTAAATTTATAATGCGTACTTCTTCACTTACATCACAATGTGGTAAGCCAGCCTTGCTGCATTTGGTGGGGTCTTCCTGATTTGTAAATCAGCCAGATAATTTGCGGGTGAGAACCCTCTCCCAAAGTCTCTAATTGTGGCATGTTTATCCATTTTGCCCATATGACATTGCAGCTCTATGTCCCTAATGCGTTGGAGCACTTGACTTCTGGCACTCTCATATCCTGCCGCTATCAAGATCTGCGGGGAGAATCCCAAGCTTCTTATCTTTTCAAACAGGGAAGCTTTCCAGGTAGAATGAAAGGTGTCTAAGAGTGTTAAGGGAGCCAAACCGGCCGGGGAAAAAAATAAGTTTGAGGGCGATCTGGCTGCGACATCTGTCACCCCATTGATCGCCAGGGTTGATTCGGCTGATCTGGCTGGCTAGGCGGGTGTCCCCTTCCTCCCTCACTGCTCCATGTGCGTCCCTCCCGAAGCTGCGCGCTCGGTGGAAGAGGACGACCATCCCAGATAGAAGGAATGTACCGTTCTTCAGTCAAGGGTATACGAAGGGCAAGAGAAGCTGTGTTTTCCTCCTTCGAAAGTTAGATGTCTGAATAATAGACAAGTTTTGGAAAATTGTGAGGTGTTTGCAGACGACAGGCAAACGTCAAGCCAGAGGTGCATACAGTCATACTTCGGGTTGAATGAGCTTCAGGTTAAGCGCTTTCGGGTTGTGCTCTGCGGCAACCCGGAAGTAACGGAGCGCTTTACTTCTGGGTTTCGCCGCTCACGCATGCGCAGATGCTCAAAATGATGTCACGCGCATGCATGGAAGCGGCAAAACGCGACCCGCGCACGCGCAGATGCGCCGTCATGTCTTATGTTCTGTTCAGGATGCGAACGGGGCTCCAGAACGGATCCCGTTCGCATCCAGAGGTACCACTGTATGTGGTTCAGCCAGCTTCAATTCCAAACAGAGTGCTATGTTACATTTGACATCCCATCATGTTGAGCTTGGGACTATGCAGGTTGCATAAAGGCATACTTTAAAACTGCAGTGAAGCTACAAAACAAAAAGTGCACGGCTCGTACCACGCTTCAGCTGTGCATTTCATACTATAGCTCACCCCCCAAAAAAACCTGATTTAGTTATTCAAAATGAAATAGTGGGGGCAGTTAATCCTGAACCCACCAGGGATCCTGAACAAAATGGCAGCACAAGGGAGATGCAACAATGTGGGAATATCTGTTGCCATGCCAACCTTTGAATTTAAAGCTACAGCAGAACAGATACTATTGTTATGTTATATATTATACAGGGTTTCTCCAACAGTAACGTAATAAAGGCAATGCCTTCCCCCACATTAATCTTTAGAATAGCACACAGTTGCCATAAACAAGAAAGACGTCTCTTAATACCAGAATCCTGCAGGAATATAATGGTTTGTACATTTGGAAACTGATTGCATTTAGCTTACTGGGGCATGTTACCATCTGTCAGGAGAACCTAACTCACAGGGCTGTTGTAAGGAGAAATGGGAAGAACCATAGAACATTTTTTTTTGGTGTGTGTACCAGAGTGCAGGGCTTCAGATAATGTCCTTCTGGATCAGGCCAGTGGCCCATCTAATCCAGCATTCTGTGGTCACAGCAGCCAACCAGATGCCCATGGGAAGCTCAAAAGCAGGACCTGAGCACAACAGCGCTCCCTTGACTCAGGGCTGTCTTAAGCATATGTGGTGCCGGGGCAAAGATCCTCCTGGCATTCCCCGCCAGGTTGCTCAGTTCCGGGCACACAGGAGGGCAGTGCTGGCCAGCCACCTCAGTGTCTCGCTGGCTCGGTCGCCCCCGAACTCATGGCACAGAGCCCCCCACAGCAGAAGAGCCCGCCGTGGTGCTCCGACCGAGGGGTGGGCTCTTCCCCAGACTCAACTCTTAGGCCCTGGACTCTCGGCCTGGTGCCCCTGAGAGCCTGGTGCCCAGGTGCCCTGCACCCCTAGCGCCTATAAGTAAGATGGCCCTGCCTTATGATTTTCAGCAACTTGAATCCCGCCATTGATACAGGAGGTAATATAGCCATTGTAACTAGTAGCCGTTGATAGGATAATGCTGGATTTACACACGAAAGGCCAAGATTCATATTTCTGCTCACCTGATAGTCTTGGACAAGCGGATGCCTCTCAGTCAAAGCTGGCTTAAAAGGCTGTTGTGAAGATGAATGAAAATAAATATGTAAAGCATTTTGCTTGATGGGAGTGCTATAGAAATGATAAATCACAAACAAGCACCTTAGAGTTAAGCTTTAGAATACAGTTCTGCATGCCGGCAAATACCTTTCCGCAATGTATTCTGAGCCATGCACTTTCAGCAAGCTACCTATCAAACTGCAACCCTCAGCTCCTTCAAAATAGAAGTCTCATTTTTTATTTTGATTGAGGGATTTAATCACAATGCTGGGTAATGAGGGTAGATATGATGCTTCCTGGTGACAGCCATGAATAGGAAAACTGACTGCATGAATGCTAAGAGTGCAGAAAAATGTGCTCATAAATGTTGCTGGCAGGTATTCAGCTGCAGCTTCAACCATGTACCAGGGAACCTGGGGCATTTGTCACTGGCGAGTTTTACTGATGATTTTCCAGATACTTGCTTTCAGATCTGCTTGCAAATGAATGATGGGCTAAGCTACACATCATAAAACACGCATCCTAAACACAGACACAAACATGCACTGCATGCATGTCTTGACTTGAGAAACGCTACACACACACACACACACACACACACACACACACACTACCTAGGAGTCATACAATAGCAAAGTGCATTAATTAAGAGTGTGGATTCTGACAACACATCTGGGTAAGCGTAAGCTCTACCTTACTCAGCAAAAATGCATGAACATTCTGCATCGGGCAGTTGGTTGGAGGGGGAGAATTTTAGTGATATTCTTTCAATTATCAACAAAGTTTGCTTGATATCTACGGACATGGCACTCAGCAGAAGGCAGTGCAACAGGTGTGGAAGGCATCAGGCCTAGGGGGAGAATGTGACTCTCCTTGAGGCCTCTCTATCTGGTCATTTGGAGTTTCCCAAGCCACACCCAGTCCTTCTGCCGTCCACACATCTCATTGGCTGTGATTCACGCCCACCTTGAGTGCTCATGCCTGGCTGGAATGTGTCCTTGAACTCTGCCCATGGCTTGTCTAGATGGAAGACAGAGAGGGATGTGTCTGAGTGCATGTAGAGCCCAGCCTGCTGTCACTGTCTGTCTCAGGAGACAATAGAGGCATGTGCCTTAAAGGGTGAGGTCAAACTGTTGGAAGGTCACAGCATCTGCTAATTGTCATGTAACCTCCGAGTAAACAAATCTGAATGAGTGCGTGATAAAAACCAGATATAGCCTGAGTGCCATGTAAGCTTTGTGAGAGCAAATCAGGATGAACGCTAAATAAACAAGTTGTCTGGGGGGAGCCCAAAGAATGTTGCGTATAGTGTTCAGAGCATGCTTGCTATTTGTAATCCTTGAGTGTAGGAGTTCATACGAATCTGTGTATCCAACATTTATTCAGTAGGAAATAGTAGAATGTCACATGGCTGGTAAATTATGAGAAACGATACACTAGCTGGGAGCATCAAAGACTGAAACTAGCTGCGACAGCTGTGAAAGTTTAACTCACACTGTTGCTTTTAGTTCAAAGCCATGAGAATATCTACAGTAGACTTCCTTTCCCCCCAGGAATACACAAGGAATGTTACAGCCAGGGATGTATAGCTCATGTGGATGTGAGTAATCCACCAATCAGCACTGTCCTCATAGTGCAATGCTATATAAGCAGAAGTCAGGGAGCATTTGTGTCCAGTATCCAGAGCATTCCTGCAAAATTCCAAATGTGCCCTGGGCAGCTGATGGCCTCTTACAGCCTGACTTGCAAACTGGTTAAGCTTGAGTCATTGACTCCAATCAGGAACCATTCAGTTGCCTTCCACACTCTCTTTTAGTAATGAAACAACATTGTTTTCGAGTATAGCTGGAGACCTCCTGAGTCAGGTGGCCCTGAAACCAATCCATAATAATTTCAGTTACATTTCATGATGGATTACTATGAATGATGAAGGAAGGTCTCACTCACTCATTAATTTTCAACTTGTTTTGGTCTGCTGGGAAACAGATGTGTCAATGGTAAAGGACACACTTGAATCATTTTCTATTTCAGTGGCAATGTTATAGGAAAATAACAACAGCTTCTGAAATTATAATATGTGTCATGTCAGATATTATCCAAATTTTGCTACTTGGACTCCTGCAGCTTCAGTCCAGTGCCTGCAGTATTTGGAGATGGCTCATTTTTAATCTTTCAGTAAAATTAACTGTGTGCCATGGCTGAACAAGTTAGATTCCCAGCTGTGACACTTCTACTCTCCAAATTCATTTAGGATGTCTGCAGTTATGTTCTGGTTGCAATACATGAAGCAAATAACTTCACCGTTTTAGTTGCAAACTGGTGGTTTGTTTTTTTTAATTGCATACTGGATACAATTTTCTGGTGTTTTATATAGTGCATGCTATATTTTCTTATATCCTGATTTTCAGGTTGGTTAAGCTGGATTGGAGGCCATTTAATACAGCTTTATTATCATGAGCCTATATAAATGTGTTGTGGTGTTGATTATGATAAACATATATTAAAGTCAGAGTACATTAAGTTTGCATTAATCCAGGACACAGTATGAAGGACCAAGTGGGAAGGAACAGAAAATACAGAGACTGCTGCCCATTTCCCCATCACAGAGATACTTCTGAATTGCCACAGATTCATATAGAAATTCTCTGGCATATTATTGTACCAACACATGACAAGTGAAGATAAAAATAAGTCATAAGAATATAAGGAGGGCCCTTCTGGAACAGATAAAAAATCCATCAAGTTGAGCCTTCTGTCTACAACACTGATGAATCAGATGCTTCTGAGATTGTATGATGAATAGGAACGTACATTCAGGAGAAATGCATCCTTTTTCAAATGTAGTCACTGTTGCCCACCTTGAAATCTCGCTGGCTTTGAAGGTTGAGGTACCTTAGATTCTTCATGAGTAGGGAAGTAACCTCAAACCCAATGGTCTCTGGATTTAACCTCCCCTTACAAAAGTATGAAGGGACGCGGATGGCACTGTGGGTTAAACCACAGAGCCTAGGACTTGCCGATCAGAAGGTCAATGGTTCGAATCCCCATGATGGGGTGAGCTCCCGTTGCTCGGTCCCTGATCCTGCCAACCTAGCAGTTCGAAAGCACGTCAAAGTGCAAGTAGATAAATAGGTACTGCTCCAGTGGGAAGGTAAATGGTGTTTCCGTGCGCTGCTCTGGTTCACCAGAAGCGGCTTAGTCATGCTGGCCACATGAACTGGAAGCTGTACGCTGGCTCCCTCAGCCAATAAAGCGAGATGAGCGCCGCAACCCCAGAGTCGGTCACGACTGGACCTAATGGTCAGGGGTCCCTTTACCCTTTACCTACAAAAGTATAACACAGAGTGAAACTGGTTAGAAACATCAAGAAGACAAGTCTGAAGCAATGCACCAAGTCAGTCAACTTCAGGCGCCTGATTCTCAGTTATATTGTGTAAAGGCTTCAGGTAACGAAATAGGGAAATTAATAAGTTTCCCTGGAAATAAAAGATCCAAGGCTTGTATAACTTTAAGTGAGCTTTCAGCACTAATTTAATGGACAGCATCCTTCTCACATGCAGTATGATGCGGAGCCACAGGCAGGAACCTCAAGACGGTTGAAGACAAAGCATGTCCCAAACTTGCCAATCTTATGTTGATTCCTAGAAAGGGTGGGCAGTGGATGCGCAAAGCACTCAGCATTCAATCAGAGAGGATCTTGGAAAATTGCTTAATCTAGTTCATAAGCAGTAAGCACTACTTAGCACTGTTCAGGAATGGAGTGAGCCAGCAATGCCCTCTTGTAGGACCCTTTTGTGATTGGGTGGACTGGAGATGTTACCTGTCTGGATGTAAATATGTGGTACCCCGAGCGAGGTGGCACTATTCAATCTCACTTTCTCTACTTTTTATGTGCTAGACCTTACCAAAAGATAAATAGAACTGTGATCCACTAAATCAGCAGCTATGCATGTCCATTAGAACAAATTTGCTGGTTGTTCAACGAGGCTTACCTATCCATAGCGCATAATAAGGACACCATGTGCACATAGTCTTTGGATACACAGTCATCTATTTTTCCTCCCATTGGACACAGGAGGTCTATAGATTTTGGATAACCGTACAAATCAGAAGTCACACTCTCTGTCACCAGAGCTCATACATAAATACAGGCACAAACACATATATTCTACAGGGGCAGGATCTTTTCTTCCCACCTCATAGCCAGGATTTGTGATTTATAATTGTAGGGAGAAAACTGAAGTGGAGACTGTGATGTGTGGGATTTTAATTATACAGAACCCAGAAGTTTATAAGAGATACGCATGGCATATATAGAACGTTGAGAACACTTAACTTTGTAGTGGAGAAATCTAGCTCAAGTGGTGACATTTTAGGCTTTTGTGTTATTATCAACAAAGAAATAGGTGACCTTCACTGCTTCTTTTGTTCTCTCCATATTACTTTGCACATGCTGCTATTTTAATAGGTCTCTTTACATCATCCTCAGTGGCATGAGTCAGAGAGCCCTCTCACTCCCACACGATGCATTGCACCGAGGATTGTTGAACTTCTGGAAAGCTAGTGATATTTACAAAATGGACCATTCCTCACCAATTCCCTAGATATCTTCTGGGAAATCAAATCTCTTCCTAATAACAGCCTGCTTATTATTATTTTCTTTGGTGTATTGTGATACACACACTGCTGAAATGATAAATGTGCTTGGCATATAGTGAAGACTGACTTCTACTTTGGCTGTTCACAGAATCTATCCATTCAAAATACCCAAAATTAAAGTTGATATTTTATATTGGTTGAAAATAGATGTTTACCGCCTTCCATTAAATATTCCCATAATGTCAGTGGAGGCTGCTGTAAAACAAAAAACAAAACAAAGCAACACAAAACCCTATGCCATTCTTCTCGATACTTCTTTGACTCATTTAGATTTTCTTTTCTCATTTATTTTTCCACAGGCTCTTCTGGCATACTGTGCTTTCTTTTATTGGCTTGTGACCTGTTCTTATCTGAATAATGTGGGTCAACACTTTAGGGTGCATATGAGTTTGTCTATGGAAGATGCCACCTTAGGGTGAGGATTGGGACCCCTTGTATCTTCACAGTTAACTAATTCTGTAATGCCACTTGCTTGTCATAAGTAAGCTGAATCTCTAGAAATGCAAGGAGTGGGGCAACCACTGGTGATTTATGAATGCTGCTCTAATTGCAAGACAGAAACTTGAAATTCAAAATTTTTCTTTAAATCCTATCTTATTGGAGCAGGCCTAGCATCAGCACAGGCACTCTGGGGCAGCTGCTAAGGGTCCCATGCCTGAATAGGGCCTGCTATGTTGACACCTGCCTACACTTTGCCTTGTGGCTGCCATTTTGTTTTCTCCACAGTGCCCCTGATGTTGCATTGGACCAGTGTGTATTGTAAGGAAAATGAAGTGATTCCTCTTGGTTACTTCTGAGGAACATTCCTGCTCCTTATAGTATGAAATCACCCCTCACATATCTGCCACACAAGAATATAAATCCTTCACTGAGAATCTTAAGGTGTGCAGCCATATGGAAGGAGGCTCACAAATAATACTTTGTTCTGGATTGAAATGAAACTGTTTCAGCTATGGCTGGAGGAAGAAGTGACTGAGTAGGGCTTTAGGACCTAGTCTTCTTCTTCTTCTTCTTCTTCTTCTTCTTCTTCTTCTTCTTCTTCTTCTTCTTCTTCCTCCTCCTCCTCCTCCTCCTCCTCCTCCTCTTCTGATACTTCCCATTACAGCTAGGTTCCATATCAGCTATGGAGGATGTCTGGTCCATCATGTTTTTGGACTGCTGTTCTGATCTTCCCTGATCACTGGCCATGCCTAGGGCTGATGGAAGTTGAGAATACATTAATATCTGGAGGGCCACAGGTTCTCCACCCCTCTTCTATATAATCTCAAGCTTTAAGTTAGCTCTTCCACTTATACAGTGTGCTGTAGGTATACCTGCAATTCTAAACTTAGCTGCTCAGGGCACCTTCAGAAGGCAGCTTCTAGCTTTGGTTTGGGTGCTTGCATGGCACCAACTTAGCAGGCACTTTCAAACTGTGGGCATCTTGTTTACTCGACACTTTATGACTTTTTCAGCTACGTAGACTGCCCAGCCCCATGCTGGTAGTGGCCCGTGGTATGGAAAAGCCGAGGCAGATGGGAGAGCAACAGGGAACAGAGGCCTGGGACAAGTAAACAGCAGGAGCTGGATGTGTACTTTCAAAATAGCTGTCTGGCTGTACCCTGAGTCTCTACAGAGAGAAAGTAGGGGGGGGGGAAGATACTTTAATAGAAGCAAATAACGCAGCAGGCATGAAGATAAATGGCGTGAATTAGCATACTCTGCTCAGAGAAGTCCACCACATTAACATATCCCCGTTTCACTTGCAAATGAAAAATGACATCAAATTACATTCATTTTCTCTCTGCACATTGTGCTAAGAAGATACTGCTTGCTGGGATGGAATGGGCAGAATCAGTAGTGGGATTTCAAAGTTAGCCCCAATTCTCTTCAAAGCTATGGAGAACTTCAAGCTTCTGAATGCTTAGGCACCACGTTGTAGTGAAAATAAATACCATCCCACTGACTCTTTCAACAGTTGTCTCCCCTATTGTTCATTACCATAAGCTGATGCTGGGGCAGAAACAATTGCTATCATTTTAAATCCCCCTTTCTACGTTGTGCTTGCATATAAACTGAAATAAAAGAAAATAATGTTTGTTACACTAGGGAACTTTTTTTTTATCCCCCCCCCAACATTTATGTTTGAAACCTATTATTATTTGTGTTGTATGAGGTGAGTGGGAAGCAGATAATTAAAAAGAAGTCGACCTCTGTTAGAAAAACATCTTAATAGCTGTCTCTCATGATTAATTCATTGAAACTGGACTCAGGATGAGTAATAGACAATGTCACTTCTTTATCTCTTTCCTCTCATAAGCTGCTGTCTTCTAAGTGAAGGCAGAAAGAAGTCTCTCTCTCTCTCTTTTTATTCTGACAGATGTGGATTCATGTTTTTTTGTGGGGGGTGCGTGGAATGGATAAGAAGCCACCTGTTTGCTTAAGCAAACGGTTGTTTTCCTATAGTACATTTACATTCAGAAAAATGTAGGCAGGGAAAAAGGTAAGTTACTAAGTTATTATGGAATCTGTGAGAAGGGCAGAGCTTTTTTTTCAGCCAGAACTCACTGGAACTCTGTTCCGGCACCTCTCAGGTGGGCGCCATTGTTGTTATAAGAAAACAAGGGAGGAGTTCATTGTTAGTTCCAGCACCTCTTTTTCTAGAAAAATAGCACTGGAGAAGGGCACCATGAGAGGAAAACTAACTTTGGTTCCTTCTAGCACAAGCCCTTAAATTATCAGTTTCTGACTTCTCTTTCTGACAGCAATACATTGCTAGCGCTTAGAGAGCCAGGAAGAACCTTGGCATAGTGAGAGCTGATGTATCTCTGGCCATCATTCTTTAGGGAGTACAGTGTCGTTAAGACAAGGCCATGTGTATTTTACCTTGGCTGTATTCAGAGAATACATAATTCTGTATTTGAATAACACAATATTCAGGACACCAAAAAGATTGCCATGTTAATGGTCAAATGCATGTTTACCAGTTAACATTTTATTTATACATCATGAGTGGTTATTGTGTAATGAAGCCTTGGCTATTCCTCAGAAGTGTAACCGGCACTGCAAATATAATATATGGTACTGTAATTGGCATAAAAAGGGCTTGCACTTTGAGTTTTAGCATGGTTCCATTAGATGTGGACACTTCCTTAACTGCTAAGCCATCTCATCCATGCTTGCAAGTGGCTAGAAGAGTGTTTAAATATTACACCAGCTTTCACGTCTAAGTACCGGCTGCTTTAAAGACTTTTCATTTATAACCAGCCTATTTACATGACCAGTCCCAATAAAAGTAGTGAGGAATGTACTCACAGGACTAAAGATTACTCATCTGAATACGGACATATTGCTAAAGAACTAAATTTATAATTCTGGGGTAGCCAATGTAGTGCCCTCCAAATGTTGTTGACTACAACTCCCATCAGCTCCAGCAAGCATGGCTGATGGGCAAGGATGATAGGAGTTGTAGTCCAGAAATATCTGGTGGGTTCTACATTGGCTACCCTTGGCAAAGTTAATCCTCACCGTATCTGCTTCTAGGGCTCCTGCAAGGAGATAGAGGCTGCCATCAAATACACACTTACAGTACTTGGAAGTGACTCCCATGGAGCTCAGTTGGACCTACTGCAGAGCAGAGATGCAGAGGTCAAGCTGTAATGTGAATTTATCTAATCCCACTTTAAAGCTGTCTACACTGGACAACCATTGCCACTTCTTGTGGAAGAAAAATGCGTTGATCAGCTAGGCACTATGTGCAAAGAAATTCTTCCTCTTGTTGGTCCTGAATTTTCTACCCTTCAGCTTCCTTGGATGAAGTTCTAGCATGATGAAAGATGAATAAAAACTCATCTGTTTGTTTTCATACTATGCATCATTCTGTGCATACCTCTATCATGCCTCACCCTTTTTCTGAACTAAATAGCCCCAAATGTCGTAACCTTTACTCAGAGTTGTTCCAGCACCCTGATCATTTTGATTGTCTTCTTCTGCACCTCTGCAATATCCTTTTTCGAGGAGGAACTGAATTTCAATCCAGTTTAACATGGGTCAGGGCTTTTCCTGCTCTACCAGACATGCTTTTATGTATTTGTATCTAGATGTAGGTTGCCACCTTATATGGCATCCAATCATTAATCTACCTAGCTCAGCCCTAGACTTTCCTAACCTGGTGCTCTCCAGATGTTTTGGCCTACAATTTCCAACACCCCTAATTATTGACAGTGTTGGCTTGTGCAGATGACAGCTGGAGACCAACAACATTTGGAGGTCCCTTGGTTGTGGATCAGCAGCTGATCTCCAGGGTTTCCTACCAAAGTCATTTCCAGCTCTATTTGAAGTTTCCAGGGCTTGCATCTTGGACCTCTGCATGCAAAACATGTTCTCTGCCACTGAGCTCTTCCCATGTGTGAACTGCATTATTAGCCAAGCATACTTCTGCAAATAATTTAATGAGCTTGAAGACATCCATCCCTTCCTACTGTGAACTAGTGAGGTTAGCAACCTTTCAGGTTAGAGTCTTTACTTGCTGGTGCTGGGTTAGTGATCCCTCGAGGAAAGAATCAGCTCAGTGAGATAATATGAGCAGGCCAAGGAGGCCTCTGCCTCCTAGCAGAATTGCCGGATCACAGTAATTACTGTGGCAGAATTTACCCTTCTATGCAAACTTTAAAGGCCCTGGAGCCAATCCAGAGCACTATAAAATAATAATGGTGCAGTTTTCTCCCTCCATAGGGTCAACCTCCATGGATGCTTTGTAATGCAGCATCACTTTTAACTCAACCACCTAGGCCTTAGGCTACTTAGTAAAATCAAATGCAAACAACCTTTTATTGCTGTTTCCAAATTACTGTAGACGTTTAACTTGATGCTGCTGAGTGAATTCCAGTCACAGTAAGTAGTTTTAGCATTCCATATAACAACCGGTGGGCTTCTTAGCATTCTACTAAGGAAAGGAAACAAGTGCAGTATTCCACGTTGGGAAAACGGTCTAACCGGGATTGCAAGCTGTGGGCTACTGTTCTGATAATACTCCACAGTATCTATATGCGGGCCCCCATATTCACATGCAGAATTGCTCCTGGGGATAAGGACAGCAGCATTTTTAGTTTGCCATGTCCAAGACAATTTGTGACCTACAGTGGAATGGAGCTGTGCCTGGTAGGATGAGGGAAGGGGAGAGAAACTGGGCAAGATTGCAAACTGCAACTGTCTGCTGGACTTGGAGAGTCTTGTCCCTCTTGCCAGTGGTAGATATTGGGCTTTACAGTTTCAGTGGTGCCCTGTGCAATGCCAAAATCTAGTGCTCCCTGCCTCTTGCCTTCCATTGTTCGCTATTGCTGCAGCGCCCCCTGTGGCGCCCTTTTGGCTCAGTGCCCAGTGCAGGCAAACCGGTTGCACTCCCATAAATCCGCCTCTGCTCTGGCTGGCTTTATGCAGTAAGACAGACTTAGAAGGGGGGCGGGGGCAGACCTAGAGGAAGACTACTTCCCTCTTCGTCTTTTTTATGCAGCTCATTGTTGTCAGAGCACAATGGGCAGGTGTAGTAGCAGCAAACGTGGTGTAGTAGTGAGGGTGTCAGACTAGGACCTGGGAGACCAGGGTTCAAATCCCCACTCAGCCATGTCCCAGGAAGTGGTGGGCTCACCTTCTCTGGAAGCATTTAAGCAGATGCTGGATAGCCTTCTCTCAGGTATGTTGCTGCCTCCTGCATTGCAGAACCTGCATTCAGCAGATCACAATAGATCAGGGGTAGGCGACATGGGGCCCTTCAGATATTGTTAAACTACATCTCCCATTAGGCTCACCAAAGGTGAGGTGTGATGGGAGTTGTAGTCCAGCAACATTGGAGGGGGCACTACATTGGCTACCGTAGACTAGGTGCTCTCCAATGTCTCTTGCAGCTCTCTGATTTAATGAAACTTGACTATTCGATAGCTAGGCTGTGAGGATAAAAGAGTGCAAACCATCCAGCCATTTTTGAGAGTATATGAGTGGAACTATGTACTATGTTCCAGGTGAAGAAACGGCATACATTTACATAATGGCATTTCAGTCGTTTGATTCTATTTTCCACCCCATTGCATCATGGACTTTTGTTTGTTGCTTTTATCCACTGTAGCTCAAATTCTTTACAAAGCTGTCCCCCGTGATGTCCAGCCATGTGCACTAAGCCCCGGCTTAGCCTTCCGTCTTGTGAACACATTCTTGCATTATTTATATACTTTGCAATGCAAATGGGAGAGCTGCCTAAGCACGTGAAAACCCATCCGCTCCAAATCTGCCTTTCGTCACCTTTCTTTGCTCATTCCTATTGGGAGGCAGTAAACCTGGCCGCTTAAATAACTGCAGAGAGTTGCTCTTCTCTTCTCTTTTCCGCGTTATGTATTTCCTCATTGGACAGATGCTGATGGCAGGAACACAGTTCTGCCAGTACAGTATGATGGGTCACAAGGCAGTAGTTGGCCGTTGATTTATGGAGTCTTTTCTCAGATGGCAGAAAGAATAAGTACGGTGGGTAAAGTCACAAAGCTTTTAAGTCTTTGCTGCTGGTAGCATTTGTTGCAAGAAGAGTGTGTGTGTGTGTGTGTGTGTGTGTGTGTGTGTGTGTATAGACATGTGTACCTGGCAACTGGAGGAATTACATGTCTCAGAAAAAATATCTGCATGAGGTCATTTCCCTTCAGAATGACAATTATCTAGGGCAGGGATAGAGAATCTGTAGCTCACTGGATGTTGCTGGATTAAAACACCAAGGGTCACTAACCTTGGATTTGCAGGCTGGGGCTGATGGGAGTTGGAGTCCAACAACGTCTGGACGGCCACCCCCTGCTTGGGATGTTTGAAAAGAGCTTTTCATAAGCTTTTAGGAGGAGAAGCATCCACTCATTTATGTGGGGCATGTGGTCCATGGCTTAGGAAAGGAAACAGAACCAGGACATGGTCAAGAAGTAGTAGCTGATAAGTTCCTCTTGCTAGGTGGTCTGGGAATAGACTGTACCTGGAAGGGAGCCAGCATGGTATAGTGGTTAGAGTGTTGGACTAGGACATTGGAGAGCAGGGTTCGAATCCCACTCAGCCATGAAGCTCATCGGGGAACCTTGGACCAGTCACCAACTTGCAGCCCAACCTACTTCCTGCCCGGAAACCTATGTCCCCACTGTGAAAGGATGTGTGGATCCAGAATTGGCCTCCGCAGTCACCAACGGACACACCATTAAGACTGTGCTCATGGAAGACAATCTGACTGGGCTATGAGTGATTGCCAAAGAAGAAGAAGAAGAATGTGGAGAGAGGGAGAACCTTGTATTCCACCCTCAGTTCTTGGAGGAAAAGTGGGATATTTTGTTAATCTCTTTGGGATTCTTTGTGGGAAGTGATTGATAAAGGACATTATTAATAATAATTTCATATCAATGTCATAATAAAATAAAATATGGCAATCTTGCCTTTGGTCACCACTGGGGAAAGGAGCCCAATCTGTTATTCTGGAGGTTAATGTAGGCAGCAGGTTTCTTGAACACAATAAAAGGGTAATGTATAAATGAGCCTCAAATAGCCAAACAGAATAATTTGCATTTTAACATTGAGTCTCGGGGGAGGAAAGACCTTGGCCAAGGTTGGGATGAAATCCCTTCCCCTCATGAAACTGTCGTCCCATTGCAAAAACAGGGTCCCATTTTCTGCTGCTTTCCTGGGTGAAATAACGTTTTGGAAGGGGGTTGTTGCTTATATTGAGCCTTGCCAGGAAGTATGGCCCACAGGAAACTGTGGAGACAGCTGTGAACTGCCCCTTGGTTCCCATACTTCCCATAATGCCTTGGGAGTGTCGCGGTAATGTGGCATCACTCCCAAGGCATTCCTGCAAGTGTGGCAGGTGAGAATTTGTCCAGAGAAAGACTTACATTGCTGTGAGTGGTGTGTTGTTGTTTTTTAAAGTTTATACAGCAAGAAAAAATGTTAAACCTTTGTCCCTGACCATTGCCATATTCCAAGGCTATTCAGAATTAAGCTGGTTCAGTTCAGCATTTCAGAGTTCTGAATTCAAATAAATTTGACCTTCAACCAAACTGGGCATTTAATTACTTAATTAATTATCCTGCCCTTCCTCCCAAAGGAGCCCATGACTACAAGCACACTCATAATAAAACTATTTTTAAAAGAAATGGTCCCTCCACAAAAAAAAGCATTCTAAAAACAGTATTACTTAAAAACATTCTCTCATCTAGTGATCTCTAGGTTACCAGGAACAGTGTATTTCAGCTATGAAATGCCTGGGTGAACAGGAATATTTTCAAATTCCTCCAGAAAGTCACTAATGAGAAAAACAGATGCATGTTAGCAGCGAGAGCATGTACACTTTCCTAAGAAATATAAAAGCAGAGTCATACGTAAAAGTATTGTCAACAGACTTTATTCTTGAGTATTATGAGAAGATCACATACCTTCAGAATGCAGTATGAGCAAAAAGTTACATGGCTGCATTCCTGTTAGGTTCATTTGTTCATCGGAGTTAGCCCCCCCTTCTTTTACACCAATGAAAAATACATTATGTCCCCCCCCCACCCCATAGAGATCATAGAGATCTCCAGTCTAGCTGCTAATGCTTAGCATTTCCAATGCTAATCCTCCAATGCTTAGAGAGCTGCAGTTTGCCTAATAAATAGTATGTGACTAAGGGCACTTGTTGATTGAGCATTCTTCTTGATATGTTTGCACAAAGTTTGCAGGAAGGCTAGATGTTGGCGGTTCATTGGGCATGTGTCCTGATTTGTTTGCGGATAGGTTCTAGGACATAGCTTCAAGCGGTTGTAATTTCACCTTTCCCAATCACTTCCCTAACTGCAAACCGTCCAATTTGGAGGTGGTGGGGATGGCTCTGTTGCACAAGAGTGCCAAATCAGCTTTATTTGTGCAACCTAAATTTGCTGGTATTTGATTGAATCTCACCTGAAGTCCCACCAGTCTGGAAGTGCCCTGTGACTTTGTAAGAATAATAATCCTCCTTGTCTAAGGTTACCAGAAGCCCCCATTTCCCGAGGACGGTCCCCAGATTTACAAATCAGTCCCCTGACAAAATCCTGTCATTCCTACTGAAGTTGAAAAGTGTCCCTGGATTCATTGAAAAATATCTAGTAACCTTATCCTTGTCAGAAATGCCTGGAAGTTCTAAATATGGATCATATCTTAGTAACAAACAAATTCATAGAGGACAGGCCTTTCTGGTCAAATGATGCTAGGTGACGACGACAAACAATTGGGGAGGCTCTGCTTCTGAGTTTTGCGAAGGCACTTGGCTGGCAAGGAAACAGAATACTGAACTAACTGCACCTTTGGCCCAATCCATTAGGGTCCTGCTTAGGTTATTAATCCAGGATTGGGGAACCTGTGGTCCTCCAGATGTTGTTTGACTCCATCTCCCATCATCCCTGATCACTGGACATTCTGGCTGAGGGTGATGAGAGTTGGAGTCTGTCCACGCCTCAAAGGCTTTAGGGCTCCCCATCCATGTTACAATGAAACATTATGAAAAATGTTTTGGAGTGAACTCTGGAGTAAATCTGAGTACCTGCAGTTCAGTTTATAGTGTTAAACTGCAACCTATCATATACCCCATGCTACTGATTACACCCCAAAGAGCAGAAATGTGAATGCTAAGTTAGTTTTTCAAAAGACTCGACTTTCACAACCGTCTCAGGATAATATTAATCTGTACAGAGAAAAGAGATGAAAATGAAACCCGCCTGGAGGGAACAACACATCTTCAGCCATTATTGCCAAATCAATTCCTACTGTTGCTTAATCATGAGTAATCAGAAACCAAATACTTCAGCAATCTCTTCACAAGCGTGGAAAAATCGGAGAGCTTGAAATGAAAAAAAGCTGATGACAAACACTCACTGAAGGAAGCTGCTGTTAATAAATGGGAAGAGGCGGGAGGACATCAACAATGGGGAGAAGGAATGTGATTCAATAGCACACCCAAGGGGCAGAACCAAATTGACTCACAAAGTATTATGAAGATCCAGCAAGGGGCAAAAATTTTCATCAGAAGCAATTGTAGACGGTGCTGCATGAATGGGAGAATTAGACTTGGAGATATACAGAGCAGAAGAATCAAAGCTGCATCTTTGATTCCTTGCACATCTTTCTGCAGAAAAGGCAAGGCAGCTAAGCTCCAGCGCATGTAGTTGGATGAGTATGCAGATGAGAACTGTTTCACACCAATTAGTCATATCTCCCAGCCCACAATAAGGTCTGAGGCAGGAGGGAGGAGGAAGCGTTCAGACAGTCTATGGAGGGGTGACACTTGCTGCTGTGATGTGAGCACAGCAGAGACGGTGACAGCAATGGCTTGTGCTAATCTGCACCTTGATAGGCCTGCACAGCTATCAACCACAGCAAACTTCAAGCATACAGTACAACTACCAAGATGGACCAAGGTGAAAGGTTAAAGTTATTGTGACTTTTTTTTTTGTATTGGATCAGATTGTTATTACATGTGTGATCTTTGCTGTCTTACTTTGTTGTTTCTTCAGCTTGTAAACTGCCTTGTGTATAGTAATACAGAAAGGTGGTATACAAATGAAAAGCAAAATGAAAAATGAAAGGAATGAAAAGTTCGAGTCTGTGGCTCTGTGCATAGGCTTCGTCGAGATTTCACTGGCTGCTACATGAGACCCTGGTGTCTTGGATGATTAGATTAGAAGAAAACATGAGGCTATCAGAATAATGAAATGTTAAGGAATGCAGAGAAGACAATAGTCACTGCCCCTAAAAAATAAAAAGTGGAATCACTTTTATTGAACAGTTTTGGAAAACAAGCACTGGGATGTGTCAGGCTGTACATCAGGACTCTGCACAGTTCCTCCTAATCTGGACCTCTGATCTAGGGCCTTGGATCAGTTTGGGGGACACCCGACTGGAATCCAGCCCCAAAATGAAGGAAGGCACTTGTAAAGAAGCACCCTGCAGCTGGCAGGATTGAATACCCTGCACACCAGCTGGTGAGGAGAGGATGTTTCAGTCCTGCTGAGATGTGCTTCCACAGCAGACTCCCTGCAGGGTAAGGGGCTGGGGCTGCCTGTCTCCTCCTCTTCCTATCCCATGCATGACAGCTCTAGATTGTGCTGAGGGCAAAACAAGGATCTTTTCAACTGATTTGGGCAAAGCATAGAGGTCCTGAAATTAGCCCTGTTTGGGCTTTGGCGATAACTTAGGTGAATAATTTCTGAAGAAGTAAGAATTCTTGCTACACTTCTTCCCCAGATATATTAATCCAAAGCCAGCATCTTACATAGGTTCACCTATGTAAGTAATGGGATTGATATAAAAGATGGGAAAGTCCATCCTGCTGATGAATAGAAGAGGTTTAAAAGCGTCCTTTCTCATGCTCTCTCTGCTTGCTGTTCCTCCAGCTCTGCTTCACATGCTTCCATGCAGCTGAAGGCCACAGGATGCTGGCCTACAGCCCTGGATGGGTAACTCTGAACTTTATTCCAAAATGCTAATAAGCTGGGGAACTTAGAAATTCTGTTTCACCAACTCGATCGGCTGGAGGAAGTTAGAAGGAGGCCAAATCATCAATTAGCATAGGAAGTAACAAACGCTGAGTGCTTTGTCAAGGCACCTGCGTCGCTATTCTTATGCCAGCTTCAAACTATATTTTCTATTGATGTATTACATTGCTTTGCATTTTTTCATATTCACAGCCAAGTGGCTATTTAAAGCTCTGTGCCAGACCAAGAAATAAACAAGTAACCAAGAACCGAACGGCATGCAACGTTAGTTACATGCAAGCCATGAATATTTTGAAGTTGTGAGAACTCAATCCAGAACATGCTCTTTTTAGCATGCATTGGGGGCCATGCTAAATATCATCGCCTCTTTACTGCTTTTTGCCCCTAAAAGTGTTTGCTACAAACAGCACACAGGGAGGTGTTTGTAGACTACTGGCCCATCTAGGTCTGTACTGTCTACACTCCAGGGTTTCAGAGTGGAATCCCCAGTAATTCTGCACATTCTCCAGTCATTATGCAGTGTTTACATAACATTTCCATCAAACAGGCGTCTCATTCCATAAGCCCAGCATGATTATCTTTATTGAGGAAACTTCATGGGTGCCATTGATTGTCTTGATTTTGCATGCCAGACAATTGCAATACCTTAACACCGAAATGCACATTCTCCCTAGTGGCACGAATTCCTCAAAATACAAAGTTCTTCTGGAATATACACTTACTGGGGTCGATAGGACCTGGGGTCTTCTCAATATCTGGAGGACAGCAATTTGCTGAAAGCTGGTATGTATAAAGTAAAATGAAGCAGACACCTCTTTTCACCTAGGTTGCAGTAGCCTGGGCTGGTAATAGTAAATATTCTGAATCTTGGAAATGCATTTTGAATTTCTAAGGGCAAAGTGGTAATTGGCATGCTGAAGGGAGATGTAAAAATAATTGCTTGATAATGCCTGAAAAGACATTCTCTGTATAGAGCAGTTGCAGAGTGACAGCGGAAGGTCTCCAAGCAACATTGCTGAGTGCATTCCAAGAACAATCGGCCATTATTTAAAAAAAGCATGCTCTCAGGGCAGGCTTAGCTCTCAAATCAAGCATTTAAAATGTTTTCCAGCTTCTCCACAGCCTTGCTCTATGGCACTGCTACCAGATGCACCCCCAAGCATGGCACAGCTAAGAAGAGCCCCGTTGAATCAGGCCAGCCCATCCAGCAACCAGTTTCACACAGCGGCTAGCAAGGGAGCCTTAAGGTGAGCTCTGTGTCATGGAGAAAATTCCAGAAGTATTCAGCTTCCCTCACCATCCCCTGTTTTGTATTCCAACAGTCTCATTTTTGCCTGACGCTTTATTTATTTATTTAGGGTTTGGGTTTTTTATATATATATATTAAAAAAGAGGATTAAGTTGATAGGTCATTTGCTCCTTCACACACACACACACACACACACACACACACACACACACACACACACTATATGTTTCATATATGTTCTGGCTACTGGTCAACCCCATTGGTCTTCATCTCATCTACAGCAGAGTCCAGTGAATGAGAGGAGGAAGACGAAGAGGAAGACTAAGAGCCTTATTCAATTTTGCTTATACACGTAATGGTCAGTGACATAATGCCCGCCTGTGTTGTGAGTTAACCTGTATGTGCTGCCAACCTCTGGCGCGGCATTTACTCTCAGTTTCTCTCTCTTTTTTCCCCAGTCTTAAAGTCAGCGCTCCACATTTTCACACCAGTTTGTGATTTAAAAACAAACAAACAGCCACAAGCATTCATGAAAATTCAGCAACATTTTAATCAAATGTCTCTTAATATACATGTTCTTGTTTTTAATTTTGCCTAATATACCCATTTTTGGAAGCAAAAATTATATGATCCATTTTTATATGATGTTTTCTCTAGCAAATGCATTGTTATAAGCACCCCATCCTGTCTTTCAAATGCACACTTCACATAATTCAGGGCAGAAAAGTAATTACCTGATGCCAATCAGTCATGAAACCATGTTATATTTTTGGAGTTTTTTTCTTGTTTTAAAAAAGTTTATATGCTTTAAAAAAATGTAATATGGACCATTAAGCATCTCCCAAGAAGATCTTTTCCAGGCGTATATATCATTTGTTTCAGTCAAAACTATTTTTCATTTTGCCATTTCTGAATACATTTCGTATAATATACTACACAAAGATATGAGTGGGAAAGATCCATAGCCTATGTGTACCAATGATGCATGGAAACTATTAAGCCCTCTCAGGAGTGAACAGAAATATCATCAGTATCCTTCAGTGTGAGAAATTGGATTTACTTTACTCCCTAGGTAGCACTGGGCGTGACGTCTACAAGGCAGCTGCATCCAGATATGGTGCATGGGAATAGGTGTAGTAATTCATTCAACATCATGTTCGTAAGATGGAATCTGTTACTTGAAAACACCACGCTCTAGACTGTCAAACTAAAGGCAGGTGGCGGGGATAAGAAATCATATCACACCTAGCTTTTGGGATCAGGTCTGCCGGGAACCTTTAGTGTTGTCTCCAACTAAGTTTCCAACTCAGAATAGACCCATCGAAATAAATGTCCCTAACTTGGTCCTGTTTATAATTTCAGTAGGTCTACTCTTGAGTAGGACTAGCATTGGATAAAACCCACCCTTAGCTGCCCAGTAGGTCCTACACCTTACTTCTAAGTGGGTGGGATTCAGGCTGTTCCTGTTCAGCAGGCAGAAAGCATTCTTGCACACCTAGAGGGACATGACTTTCTTGTTACACTTGACATATTACAAGAGTGATTCCTTGTACTGAGAACAGATTGTAGAAGTGAGCCCTTAATGAGCGCCGGAACAAAGTGATACTGGGCATTCAAGCATGCCCAGTCCTTGGGCTAGCAGTGCTGGGTGAATCTTCAAGGATCATCTTGTCCAGGCCTTTGTATGTCAAATTACTGTAGACAGGTTTCCAAGGCCCAGGTTTCAAGACAGCTCTGGCCTTCTTCAAACTAACCATTTCATAGGAGATGCAGGCAAATGCCACCCATCTCTTTGGCATCTTGGGGCTCATCCACCCTTCCGACTTCTAGGCACGGGTCTGAGACGTTCTTCTTTCGTCCCGCTGCTTTTCCTGGGAAAACCTGCTGTTTACTGCTGAATCGGAACAAACGTCCACCAGGTTTTCTGCAGATGGACATTTGTTTCAATTCAGCAGTAAACCTCGGGCAAAGTGGCAGGACAAAAGAAAAATCTCCAGGACCTGGAAAGCCATGGAACAAAGGGAAGAAATTGCGGGACAAAGGGAAATGTCCCCAATTTAATCTCCAGCCGATCTTGATCTCCTCCTTTGACCTCCATCTGACTAAATGGACATGGCATCCTTTTGGCCTGCTTGTTATGTGCACACTAGTCAGTTGTGCCAAATGCAGTTTTGGGTAGCTGGGTTACAAAACCTGTCTCCTCTTCACGTTACCAGCACTAGTTCTGTTACTGTTAGTCTGTTGATCTAAATGCAGATTAAAACGTAAATCGGTTTAAATTATGAGACTTAAAGAAAGAGGCAGAGAGGGAAGGTTTTTAACCACCACCACCAGCAGTAGCACCAAATTTTGCATTTCTTTAAAAAAAAAAAAAAGGTTTCAGCCCAAAGGTGTTCTTACACGATTCCCCTGATTTCACTAAGGATTTTGCTCCAAGTTTAGGCTCCCAAAACGTGTGCCACACCACTCCAAACAGTTCCCAACTCTCAGAAGCAGCACTGGGGGACATGTATGTGATAGAGACCTGCGGGAGGAAGGTCTGTTACCATAGGGTAGTTTTGTGTGATTTTTGGTTGCAATTCCTTGCATTGTATATTATTTGTGGTTTTTTGTGTGCAATGCTTTAGGCATGGCTCACCACGGAAAAGCAACAAGCTAAGTTCTTTGGACACATGAAAGTGCTATACAAATGCTTCTTTTCCCCATTATCATCTTCACCATCATTATATAATAATGTAGCTAATTTTGCACAGGTGAAAAGCATTTGGCTCTTTCCCCGCCGGCCTGTTTGTATGCCCTTTCCTGTCCCCCACTTCAAATCAGGCAAGGTTGTGCAGGTAGAATAAAATTGAAGGAGACACAAAGACCATTAGAATCACTGAAGAGCACCTGTCCCCCCTTTTCCCTATCCAATCTATTTTTTAAAATCCTATGTGCAAGGATAGTTGAGCTTCCCCCCCTTTAAGAGCTGCATCTCCTTGCTGCAAAGTTGCCCTTTTAAGGAGGATTTCATTGACTGCTCTCTAATTTGTATTTTTATGGTTTTATTTCACATGGTAGTTGTGGAGTTTCAGTGAATCGCTGCTGAACCTGGATCAATGGAAGCTGCAGTGCTAATCGATGTCTCAAAGCAAATACCTTTCTGAAGCAGAACAATTCCACGCAAGCCTTGTTTACTACTCCCAAGAAGGTTAATCATTCTGCAGGGATTCAGCTCATCAATCCCCCTGCCGAAGCAAACTGACCCCTGCAGACATCAGCAAAGCACTCATTGAAATAAATCTCTGCAATCCCTGAGCCTGATTCTGTCCTCCTCACTTACCCAGTGATCCTAAATACATCTGATGGAAGGCCGTCTCATTGATTCCAATGGATTTTTACCTCCAAGTAAGTGTGCTAAGGAGCGCATCTTTAGTCTGTGTTTTCAAAGACATAACTCTATTGTCTTTATTACAAAACACTTGACCTTCACATAATGCAGACCACATGTCAAAAGTAATTTGATTCAATAAAAGATCCCAGTGACGGATGAGTTATTTACTGGCTTTATTCTCTTGAATGTATTTTCTGGTGACTTCAGGGTAGCTTGCTTTTTTCGGCAATGCTTGCTCTGCCTTTGACTTGCCCTGAGAAAAGAGACATATGAAGGTTTATGAAAGTTTGATGCCGGAAATTTACTCTTCCCTTCCCTTGAAATATTATGAATTTAATCAAATGTTGCCTGTAGGTTGTTTATTGTACTTTTGTTACCGTGCCCTGCATCCAGCAAGTTGAACTTTATAGGAATATTGCCAAGGGTAAAGACTGATGGCTTTATAATATGTTTTTAAGTTATCATGCCGGCGTTGGATTTTGTGCTGTATCTTCTGCATATTTACCGCAGGAGTTAAGACTGCATCCTAAAACTCTCTCTAGAATAAGAAGGGACCACACATCTCTAGCCAGCAAGTAGATGGTGACTTGGAAAAGCAGGTAAAGGATGGCATGCAAAGGCTCCGTTATCAATCCCCTCCCCAAAGTAAAATGCCACTATGTCCCATGGATGTACAGTGCCAACAAGGATAGGACATAGGGCATTCCACAAAAGGCTGAATGTGGTCAGAGGTCTAGAAACTGCCAATCCTTGTCTTTCATGCTGCCACAATCCACAGATATCATTTTGCTGTGCCATAAGGGAAACAAACAAACAAACAATCAGCACTAGAATTCTTCTACTGTTTTCCTGTGGAACTGCCAGGTTTGCAAGTGCCATATAATATTTATTACACACATGCAAGAAACTGAGGGTTTAGTACAGCAGCACCTTTTCTGTGTTATTCATTGAATCCCATTTTATGCTTGCTGGAAACTCTTTTATTTAGGCAAGTCTACTCAGACATGTAATTTTATTATGTGCATTTGTTGTTTAAAACTAATGATTAAACTATGTTTTGATCATTTCATTATGTCTACTTGTTTTCAAAGTCTCTTGATTTTATCGGCATTTTCTCATGAGTATTTTATATTATTTTATGCAAACTGCTGACAAGGGTTTTGTTATTTATTAAGTAGGCTATAAATGCTGTCCATAAATAAAAATCATGACAGTTCTAGTGCTATTGCTGCATCCCTGCAGGCCTGAACTGTTCTGCTCTTGGTAGACTTCTTGTTGAGTGAGAGATTTGGAGAGATGTTGGGAAATTATCAGATCCTGCTCTCTTCCTCCCTCCCCCCTCTCTTAAACAATTTTTATTAGTTTTTAAACTAAAATAACCATTAAACACGTATGCAGTTGTACAGCCAATGGTGTTTGCTTTATCCATTGTCTCTAGACGTAAACTTACACATTCAACATTTCTTTCTCTCTCTTGCGTGGTAGATGATTTCGTCTACATGGACTCCACCATAACCAGCAACCTCTCCATCAACACTGAACTGGACAAGAGTACAGTGGTACCTCGGGTTAAGTACTTAATTCGTTCCGGAGGTCCGTTCTTAACCTGAAACTGTTCTTAACCTGAAGCACCACTTTCTCTAATGGGGTCTCCTGCTGCTGCTGCGCTGCTGGAGCACAATTTCTGTTCTCATCCTGAAGCAAAGTTCTTAACCCAAGGTAATATTTCTGGGTTAGCGGAGTCTGTAACCTGAAGCGTATGTAACCCGAGGTACCACTGTATTGGCATGGCTGCTACAGCAATGGCTCGTCTCTCCAGAAGTGTACGGAAGAATGTGATGCTAATGACCAATACAAACATGAAAGTCTACCAGGCCAGTGTGTTGAGAACACTACTTTATGGTAGTGAGACATGGACAACTTACACTCACCAGGAGCGATGCCTCTGGTTGCCTTCCACATGCTCTGCGTCAGGAAGATTTTGGGTATCACATGGCAGGACAGAGTCTCAAATAAAGATGTGCTTTCCCAAGCCAACATTCCAAGCGTGTTTGCACTTCTGTCTCAATGACGTCTGCGCTGGCTTGGTCTCTATAGCCAAAACAGGCACTGTAACTCTCCAACGGTTTGACTTTGTCCCCTAAGGTGCCCTCTTCCATTGTTTCCTGAGACAGACGGGTGCCAATCATCACGCCTGTGATATAAAAAGTGTTTTATGTCTATTTCAGTTAATAGATTGGAGAGGCCTACACAGAGCTCTGTTCAAGAACTCTGGGATTTATATAAGAGTGAGAACTCTTTAAATCCACCATCATGAAGGTTCTGAACTTAGGTTCTGAACTTCAGCTCCATCACTACTTGTAGGTGAAAGAATGAGAAGAACAAAAAGTTCCTGCTTGAGAGAGGGCATGCAGAAGAATCACCAGAAGCTACATGGAGTTTTCAAAAGGATATCAGAATGCTTACTTATTTATTTAATTTCAATCTCACCTATATTCCCAAAGTAGATCATGCCAGCAATGCTAGAATCAGGATCCAGAAGTGATGGATGTGCAAGGTTGTATCCACATTTGATTTTTTATTTTGATTTTTTAAAAAAATCTTGTGGGGGATCAGAGTTCACCGTTGCATAAATGTGGTGGTGAAATAGCCAAGTAATAGACATGAACATGTTACTAACAACCACCCATGTCTTTGCAAGGGAATAACTAGGTCACCAGTAGGGAACCTCGGCACTTTCCCTTATCTGGGAAGTATGACTGAAAGAGCAGCCTCAGACGGATTCCTTTTCTGCCATGGACTGATGTGAGGTTTGATCCAAGCAGCTCAGCCACCCTCAGGCTAGTCACCCAGACTGTCGTCCTCATGAATTACTCTAATTAGTCTGACCAAATGAAGATGGACTTTCCTGTCCCCCCCAGTAGGTTTTGGTGACTGCTTATAAGTTTTGTTTATACGTGAAATTACATTCTTATTTACATTGCCTGCATTTTGAGCTAGCAGCACTTTCTCTCACACTATGGCAAAAAAAGAAGAGTGGGGGAAGCACTTCTGGGACAGAAGCAGAGGCCTATGAGCAAGCTGCTGGTGTTCGTATGTCTGGCTGGGCTCCATCATTTTCCTTGCTGTGAATCACAGCCCTAAATTATTCTGCTACTCAATGCATATCTTTAAAGGTGACTGGCAAATAGTGAATAAAGACCTTTCTTCGCAGCAAAGCAGCCTTCCAAAATTCTGCAAATGGCTATGTGCTTACATTAAATTTATAGTAAAGAGTTCTATTTAACATGTTCAGACATATTAAACTATAAACTCCACTCCCTTATAATAGGTATGCTTATCCTGGAAGGAGTGTTTGCACATAGTAAACATTATTTTGGAAATGCACTAAATCAGCACATTGGCTTCAATTATCTGTTCTGTATAGGCTGCTCAAGCCTGACCCACTCATGGACTAATGTTGCCATCTCTTCCAATGATGGAGATCACCTATTCTTGCAGGGGGTGGCAGAAGCATGGTTGTGGAAATCAGAACAATCCACCACCTTTACAAAACCACCAAAAACTTCTCTGGACAAGGGTTATACTGACATGCCCATTTTTCTCATGTTGCCAGAAAATATCCCCTGAAGCCTGGGGAGCACACAGTTGCTAGTCCTGAGCACGATACATTCTTGAGAGATTCTGTGGGCTGGGTGGTATGGCTCTCAGCTGTCTCCCTGGTCACTGGTTCCCCACAAAAGGATGCTTTCAACGATGAAGAGGATGACTTCTTTCCCACCAAAAAGATAACCTGCAAGTGAGAAGTTGGGGCTTCAAGGATGAAGAAAGGAGTATCTGCTCATTACTCCATTGCCTCTGAAAGATCCTATGTAAGGGGAATTGGGCTCTGAGGACATTTGTCTTCAGAGCACAAAATCACCTCCACTCACTCATCTCCTCCCCCCATGAATTCTTTGAAGATCCTAATTTGTGCACTAATCCGTTGAACACTCAGGAGGGCTGGTTCACACATGGACTGGGTAACTTATATACAGAGTGGGTCACAAGAGTGCACTTTGAACATGTTTGCTGTCCCTCAGCATACATAGGGACTTCAATGTAAACCCAGGCCTATGCAAAGAGGGTCTACTGGCTCTGTATCCTTGTCTCTTTTTCATTGCAGGTGGATTGTACATATCCACTTAAGCACTGCACAGATATTACCCTGAACCATAACAATTTCCATTGCCAAGAAGAGGCAATGTCTGGGCTAGCTTCATGCTAGACTAAGGTCAGGGATTTGGATAACCAAAAGGATCGGCTCAGAGTTCAGAAGCACAAGTTTCAGGACCATGGGCAGCAATCTGGCAGCTGAGAGCAGATTGGGTGTATATCCATTACTGCTTAAAGGAGACGTATTGAAATTAATGGACATGGCTACAATTTAGCTGGATACAGCTCATTGTCTCAGCACCAGATTCATAGTCTGGCCTGGAGGATTAAGACTGAAGCCCACGCCCCACTTCTGACTGCTGCAACAGGCCAGTGTCCTTTGGTGCAGGTGTTGGTAACTTCTAGGTGGCAGGGTTTGGGGCTGTGGGGACATTGCGGATGGAAGCTCTGCAGGACTCTCAGAGGAATTGATCGCTCATTCTCCTGTGTCCCTAGGAAATGGTACACCCTCAGGACCTGAGAGGTTGAATGTGAACTCTTGCGCTGTTGGTATTGGGTCCATCTCCTCCTCAGAGTTACGACAGATCAGCTAGATTCAACTAAACAGTGGAACAAGAAGGAGCCAGCATGGACTTCACAAGTGCAACAGGGGCCCCACAACTCCTCCCTCCCACACCTACCCAAATAGGCTCTATGTGGTTGGAAGAACCTCCAGAATTGCTTGTAGAAGGAGACTGTTCTGTCTGGGAAGCAGAAATGCTTGTGTTGATGGAACAATCATAGTGGTGCAATGTTGAATGCCTTCCTTAGAGACTGAAAGCTCGTGACACGTAGATCCCTTTTCACACAAGCATTAGTGCAGGTAGATGCCTGTGCTTTCTCTGAAATCTTGTCATGTATATATGCCAGTCCACACACCACGGCCAAGTGCAATTGAGCTCTCATGTGCATATACATAGTTGGTTCAATCTGCTTAGTTGGATAATCAGCGGATTGTACCTTGGCTTCTGCCAATAGACTAAATAAAGTCTAAGAGTTCAATATGAAATTCAAGTGCTTGCTTTTAGGCTACCTTCCTGCCTCGAATTAAAACCTTTCCACGTCATGTTGCATAATGTAGCCTGTGTTTTTCAGAATATTAAGTATCGCAGTTGCCTAATCATACCAGATTAATGAAGTTACCAAGATTCATTTAGAAAGCAATGGAGAATGTCTAATTTTAATTAGGAGTTTTGATTACTGAGGTTAATGGAACCTCCCCCCCCACCCCTGCAAAAAAATCATTTGTTTCTAGAAGTATATATTTACTATAATGAAATCACAGTATCTAGATATTATCCCAGTTTGTGCTTAACAAGAGCACAGCAAAATGAAGATGAAAACAGGCACCACGATCCTATAAGGGGATGGAGATAATCCACAGCAGAGCAACCACCACATCTAGCACCCTTCCAGCTTGACATAACAGAAAGTGGAGTGGTGGCCTCTATCCCCCAACTCTTTTCTCTCTCTTCCATTGACTATAGTGAGACAGAATTTATTATTGGAGCTCCAGGGCTGGGATAGCTCTGATTCCATGGGGTGGGTGTGTTAAGGAAAGCAATGTGACCCGGGCGGGGTCACTATCATGCCATGGACAAGTTAGGAAAAATTATGGAGAAAACAGTGAACGCTAAGCAGTAATTCTGCATTATTGTATATCATGCATATGGATTGCTAATGAGGGATCGGTTGGCTCCCTAGGGTTTCTGTGATCATACTGGGCTTTAGATGCTGGATTTACCTATTGATTTTCTATTTTGTTTGTATGTTTTGTATTTGTTCTCTACGTTATTAACCCTAATAAAATACATATCTGAAAAGGAAAGAAAAGGAAAGGAAAGAAAAGAAAAGACAAGAAAAGGCTTTTCAATAGATCTCCTCTCTACACTTCATTTAATGCAGGGATCATTAGGAGACCCTCTCCTGCTAATCTTAATGTGCAGGCAGGTTGATATTAGAGGGAATGGGTTTTTTTCCTTAATAGGAGGCTAAACAACCTGATCAAAAGGAAGAAGACTGCAATATGGCACAAGAGGGAAATTATGCTTAAAAGAGGTCTTTTCAGTTATTTCAGAGCGAATGCTAGGCAATCAGTCATCTTAATAGGGGTTAAAATGACCTGAAAATTCAAAGGCATGGCTGTAATGGATAAAGTTTTGCCAGGAATTCAGCAAGTTACTTTGAGCAGTGGATCTGTCCCTAAGTTACCCTCAAGATATTCTTTGGAAGTGAAATAGTCCTAGGAGAAAACCGGTGAGGGATTTCTTTTCACCATCCTAGAAAATGCATAACTAAGGAAGGCAGAGAAATGTTTCCTGAAGTGTTGGAGGTTGCTCAACCCAACTTGTAAGAGAGCCCTTTTCATCCCAGTGCATTCTTTATGTTGTTCGATGACTATCCCCATCACCCCTGGCTTGAGATGGCCTGGCCTGGTGGGAGTCCAACAACATCTGGCAGACACCAAGCTGGGGATGGCTGCTGTAGGGATTACACATTTTCCTCACAAACTCACAGTTCATATTCAAGAACTGCTTATTTTTAGGCCTCCCCTGGCAGCCTGGCCCATACAAACCGATGTAGAGCACATAATCTATTCAGAGGCAGTTAAGAAGTTAACAAGAATGGGGAGAGTGCATCAGGGTTGTAGAATGTGGAAGTTAATGTCTTTATTGCTTCAGGATAAAGAGTTTGCAGTAAAGCACGGGGAAGATTCAGAAGAATTAAATAGGTTATAAGTCAAGAGCAAATAGTATAACAGAGATGAAAGCAGGAGAAAGCAGCAATATATATATTTTCTACTAAAGGGATAATCCTCAATAAATAAACATGTTGGAAAAGGAGCACAAACAAAATAAATCTGAGGAACTCAAAATACTTCTTGAAATGTTGGTGGGGAATTAAATTCCCTAGACTAGTCTTTCCCAACCAGGTGCCCTCCAGCACAACTATGCTAGCTGGGCCTGATGGGAACTGCAGTCCAAATCAGCCAGAGGGCACCATGTTGGGGGAGGCTGCAGTAGACTTAGGCTGGATAAGCTTTGGACAAATGGATTGGCCAGTAGAATGCAATATAACACACAGACACATACACACACCAGTTAAAAATATGGAAGATAATAGGGCTAGAGTGATGATGTAATTATAGGAGAATTTTCTAACTAGCAGTGATTCATCAGGAAAACCATAGGGTCATATTGGATAGCTAAGTGGAAACATAAACTCAGCAGTGTCTGAGCTAGACATTATTAGGAAAAAGATTTAAACAAAAAATGGCAAGTATCAAAACACCTTTATATAAATGAGTGTGATCAAATTTAGCATAGTACTGCTTACAGTTGTGGTCACCTCCTCTGAACAAGAATATCATAGAAATGCTGGAAGGGGGGGGGATGCCTTCAGTATTTTAGATTAGATTAAGATTTACAAAACTGGAAGTGTCCGAATCTCAAATGTGTAGGGTCAAGCTTTTCATTCATTCATTTTTTTTCTCTAAAATGCTTCTAGACAATTCAACGAAGAAAGAAAAGGTAAAAGAAAACGAAAACCAACAATTCCAGTTCAATACACTTAAATAGAAGACACCAATGTAAATAAAAAACAGGCAGATAACAATACTTTAAAACGCCTGGGTAAATAAACGAGTTTTGATTACGATTCTTGTGGTGCTGAAGGAGTCGTATTTTGTAGATGTTCAGAGACCTTCCTTTCCAAAACATCCAGCACTGAGCCTTGGGAACAAATAAAAGGTTCTGAAGCTCAGTCCTGAGTTATTCAGGCCCCACCTCCTCTGTCAACAAACTCTGAAGCAAAGATATATTTTGCAGGCTCCAACAGAAACACCAGCACTGAAAATACACAAAGCAGAAATGAAGCCAGAAGGGGCAGCGGAAGATCCACATCTCACCACATCAGAGAATTGGCCTCATGCGCTGATCATCTTTAAGCAGCCCATGGGTCTGCCCTGATATGAACAGCTTTGTACATCTGCCAGTGGGATGGTTTTAATATTTGAAGTATGAAGTATTATTTTTTTTTTGGAAGATGCCCACTGTTAATTTTTAAAACAGGTGTCTTGGCCCTTGCAAAAGCTTGGTTCAGTAAAATTATGTGAAGGCCTGAAATCTAATCTCTCTACACAGTGCAAGGACAGGAAGTTTCAGAGAAATGGCAGCTTCAGTGGTGCCCAGAATCCTCCCCACCCCTCACCCTCTCACATTATCACACTTCATAAAAGAGACTTGGTCATATTGAATGTACATTGGGAAGTTATATTTATTTTTAAGCCACAGCTACACAATTGTGTGGTAGGTTTATTCTCCTCGTGGCACATTTCTGCTTTCCCCCGTCATTATTAGCTGTGCAGTGAAGTGGCTGAAAGTGAAGCACAGATGTAAAAGCAGAATATTTGTATGTTTGCCAATGGATCCTGAAGACCCAGTCCAAAAATTCATCATCATCATCTTGGGGCACCTCCAGTTGATCTGTTTCTTCAGCATCCATCCTGATTTGCTTGAACAAAGCTTATACAGAGGTTAGATAACTTCCAGTTTTAGCATTTTGTTGTGATTGGTTGCAGGACAATTGTATGGCAATTCATTCACCCCAATTTGCTTGTTTATATCTCTTCCCATTAATTATTTGCTTATCCAATCATCTCATTGGATAACCCCCATCTTGTTCCTATGCGCAAAATATCCGGGTTTCTTTTTAAGTGGATTTGTTTGCTAGAGTGACAGAGCACTTTAATCCACTTGAGTTGCGCAAACCTTAATAGCTTGTTATGCATTGGAATCTCTTGCCCAGCATAGTGACAGTCTGGAAGCACCCTTGGATAGAAGCCCCATTGAGTTCAATAACACTTCCCCCCCAAAAAAGTATGTATCTTTTATGAGTGTAGCCTAGATGCTCAAGATGTTGCCCTATAAATTAAGACAAGCTGTTAATACTATCACATGTCCATTCTAATTAAATCCAGTTAAACCCCCCCCCCCAAGTAATTATAAATGTGTCTAGAATATAAGCAACGGCCCATTGTCTATGGATAGCTCAGTCGGTAAAGCATGAGACTCAAACTCAGGGTCATGGGTTTGAGCTCCACGATAGGTGAAAGATTCTTGCATTGAAGGGGGTTGGACCAGATGTTCCTCATGGTCCCTTCCAACTCTACAATTCTATGATTCTACAAGACATGATGGCTAGCACTCCAGCATAGAGGAAAGGCACTTCAAATTCACATGTAGAATATTAATTAGTTTTTAAAAAATATTCTCAAGGTGTGCTTCCAGATGACCTGTTTATTAAGCATTTGTCCTGATTTGTTTGCACAAACCTTGCACAGAGGTTATGTGTTGTCTACTGTTTATTCATTCTGATCTGATTGCGCAGGTTTTATAGGACATCCCATCAATTTGTTGTTATCCCATCATTTCCCATCATTTTCCTTAGCACAAAAGTCCAGTTGTTGTTTTTTAAATGCATTTGTTACATAAGTAAAGGTAAAGGGACCCCTGACCATTAGGTCCAGTTGTGTCCGACTCTGGGGTTGTGGCGCTCATCTCGCTTTATTGGCCAAGGGAGCCGGTGTACAGCTTCTGGGTCATGTGGCCAGCATGGCTAAGCTGCTTCTGGTGAACCAGAGCAGTGCACAGAAACGCCGTTTACCTTCCCGCCAGAGCGGTACCTATTCATCTACTTGCACTTTGACGTGCCTTCGAACTGCTAGGTTGGCAGGAGCAGGGACCGAACAACGGGAGCTCACGCCATTGCGGGGATTCGAACCGCCGACCTTCTGATTGGCAAGTCCTAGGCTCTGTGGTTTAACCCACAGCACCACCCGCGTCTCTCTCTTGTTACATACAAACACTTTAATCCACTTCAGTTGCACACACCAAAATTTGCTGGTTAACTTCCTGCAAAATATGTAGTGTTGTTTTGGAGGGAGCCAAGCAGCTCTTGATCTATCAGTCATCCAGATGGTCATGATTAATCTCTATAGTGTACAACCAGGAGTATAGGAAGCGCTTGGGGAAAGGGCAGGTTCCCTCCCTCCTTATGGGCGAGTCTGAGAAATCAGCCATGAATAGGCTCTGGGTCCTCTTTGCTTGCAGTGTGGATTGGCTAGAAACTCTTTCAATCCTTTTCGTGCATTGAGTGCAACACAGAAAGTGTTTAGCGCTCTTAAACATCCCTGGAACATGTCTCTGAAAGATGCCATTCTTTATTGAATATAGCAATTGTATCCTTTCATTAACTGTTTATATCAACTGGCTTTATTTTCATTGATAGTTGCATGAAATGTCAATGACTTTCTGAAGGCGCTCAGATCATCGTATGGCTGAATCAGGTGAAAATGATTTGATAGGGAAAGTTTGCCTCCTTTTTTTGGGCAAATGTGTCCATCTTTTGCTTTAAACGCTTAGGGATATTTTCAGCTCCTTGCCAGATCAAAGGATGCTGCCCTAGATAAACTCAAACAAGCAGATGTAGCATGCTGACATGATTATCTGTACTCTGCTGCTACATTCTTGAAGCCAACTTTGGCTCTCTTATACAATTTTCTGTGAGGAAGTTCATGGCATTGTCAAAAGACAAGCTGAATGTAAAGTTAGGTGTTGTTCAAAAAACACTAGCTACAATGAAGGCACATTTGATAAGAGCAATTGCACTCCACTCTCCACTGCCCCCCTCTCCACTGCTGCTGGTGTGTATAGGTGGCACTTTGCTATAGCTGACTTATGCCTGTTATTATTATTTTGTCCATTTTCACTTTTCTTCTGAAATATGTGTGCTTCTGCATAGCTTCTGCTACAGACGGCTGGTTTGCCAAGGAGGTGGTGACAATGTCTCCTACATATTACAACCCTTTTTCAATTGTTCTCCACTGCTGACTCACAGACAAGTCCGGGGGACTTGCAATTTTCATCTCGGAAGCACTTGTTAGCACATATTTTTTTTTTTTTTTAAAAAGGTATTCAGTTGCAGAGCTCATTTTAATGTATTTCTTTTTATCAGTTTGAGGGATAAGATCCACAGCCAGGTCGAGAAACTAGCACTCCCTTTGTTACCTGTCTTTTTGCAGATGTTGCTGATCTACCTCTCCCATCATTCCTGGCCATTGGCTACAATAGCTAAGGTTGATGGGAGTTGTAGTTCAGTAACATCTGGAGGGCCAAGGGTTCCTCACACATTATGAGAACATCCTCAATGAACTATATTCCATGCTAACTAGTGAACTTTGTAGATAATCTAAGATATTTCAGCCCCAGGATTGGGCTACATTTTATTACACACACACACACACACACACACACACACACACACACACACACACAGAGAGAGAGAGAGAGAGAGAGAGAGAGAGAGAGAGAGAGAGAGATGTGGGTTTAATACTGTTGCCTTTTCCTTTCCTGCTGTGCCCCCAAGTATTTGATAACAAAGCTTCGTGGCACAGCTCTTGTAATCTGACATTCTTCATTCTGCAGGGTGGCGTCAGAGCTTGAATTCTCATTAGGGTCCAGCAGCCTCAGTATAAACATTTATGTATGTTAACTCACCCACTCTGCAAAAGCCATTTTTAATTCTTGCCCATGCTTTTAATTATTATTATTACTAATTCTTTTAAAACAATATTTAATTCCTTCCTTTTCTGCAATGTGTGAACAGATTCCAGGACTCATGAGGCTCTGAAGTGTGTGGTTTGTTGCGTAGCTTAAATTTTTTTTGATATGGACAATACAGTGTCAGCGTTTGGTCAGCTTTCCCATTCTCTCCCTTCACCCCAAGTTCAAGCTTTCTGCTGTGCTTTCAGATTTCAGCGTCTAATATCTCATGATCAGTAACCTTTTTCATTTACTAAGCTTTTGCCGCCTCTCAGATGTTTTCTGTTTATGTGTGTTGTACTCTGAAGCAACAAACGACGAAGGCTCAGGTTAAGAGTGTGCCAGTTCGAAATGAAAGCCTTGCTCTGGCAAAAAGTGATAAACAGAACATTTTGCCGAATAGGGTTGTGGACTGAAGCAAAAGGTAATTGCTGTCTGTTGACTTCGAGACAGGCACCCTCACTATATAGTTTTGGATACTTTCTTTTTGTTTTAGTAAGCCTACCAGGCACATCTTTTACTTATCTACATTTGTTTAACTGACCTTATCTGTGCTGTGATGATAATGATGTCTTGTTCCTTAGTTGTTTTGTGGATTTTAGCTGTGTTTCGTTTGCCCATTTCTCAGAGAGCTCTTTGATCAAATGGTTTACATAAATCTTCTAAATAAAGTAAATTAATAATGCAAAATAAAATGTTTACATCTCTCTCTCTCTCTCTCTCTCTCTCTCTCTCTCTCTCTCTCTCTCTCTTTTAGCTGTAATTAGAAATAAATGGTCTTGTCTTGCTTCCCTGCCTCACTATCACTGCCTTACAATGACCAAGGAAAGGGAAGGAAGGAATCTCGTTTTCAGACTCCACTACTCTGAACATGAGCAAAGGGATGTTGCATTTCTTAAAGAGTATTTTCAGACTTGTCTCATCCTCCCTCCTGCCCCTGCTCCATTGCCTCATTCAGAACATTGATGCAGATGCTGTATCAAAAGCTTTGCCTTCTTATTCACCATCACAATAGTGTGGTGATTATTTTGGGTTTCTTTTCTTGCTAGGAAAAGAAATGAGCTGCATTCCTCTCTGCAGTGGAAATCATATCAGCCTCAGTGTGAGGACAGGTTAGCTATTGGTCTGGATAGCTCAGTCGGTTAGAACATGGTGGCGATAACACCAAGGTTGTAGGTTCGATCACTACACGGGACAGCTGTGTATTCCTGCTTTGGAGTGGGTTGGACTAGAGCAGCCTTTCTCAACCTGTGGGTCCCCAGATGTTGTTGAACTACAACTCCCATCACCCCTAGCTAGCAAGGCCAGAGCTCAGGGATGATGGGAGTGGTAGTCCAACAACATCTGGGGACCCACAGGTTGAGAAGCGCTGGACTAGAGGATCCTTGTGTACCTTCCAGCTCTACGATTCTTTGATCTCGTCTCTATGTTCTCTACGATTGAGCTGGCCTTGTGTTCCCGTGAGCTCACTTTCTCCTTCCTCTTCTAACAACACCTAGGAAGAAGACGCTAGCTTCCAATGAAGTTGAATGTTGGAAGATTCAGCACAAGTGAAAGGACGTACTCCTTTACAAAGCACATAATGAAACTATGGAATTTGCTTTTACGGAAAGCTGCAGGAAGGCAGAATGGTTGGTGCTCAGGTCCTCCTTGTGGACTTCCCATAGGTATTTGGCTGGAAGAGCAATATGGTGGACTAGATGGGCCACTGGCCTGATCCAGCAGACTCTTATGATGTTCTTATGGTCGAACCTGGGACCTTCTGCATGCAAAGCATTCTGTCAGGTACTGTTCTGAGGAGGACTGCACTGAGGAATGGTGGGAGCCACCCCCTCCCCCTTCTCCTGAATCTTCTGAGGAGCAGGAGGACAGTATAGATTTGGAACAGTGGTTTGCAGAGAGGCATAGTTCAGAAGGCAGAAGCTGGGAAATACTGGATGGGAAACAGTTAGGTGAAGAAACACTGGAAGAGATAACAGATTCACAGTCACTGGACAGCATTCCTCTGATCTCCCCAGAAAGTTTCAGCACAGAAAGCACAGAGGGTTCAAGCTCAGATTACAAAACGTAGGAGTGACATAGATTAATAGGGACAGAGGGGGTGTAAGCTTAATTGGCAGCACCGCCACTCTGGGTGGACACTTTCTTTTGTCCTTTGCTGTGTTTATTAAAGAAACTAACTGGTAAGAATTCATTTCATTTGATCTGTTCGTTTACAGCCACGGGGGAGGAAGCCGATTCCCCAAAGCCTGACACATTCATTCAACCACTACACCTATGAATGTACAGACAGAACTGTTAAGTATAATGGTTTAATTCACACAGAAATGAAAAATTGTATATGTATTAATGAAGGTTTTAAATGGGAAACGGCTGGATGTGTGTTGCTAACACTGGGGTTTTTTCCACAGGAGTTTTCTAAAGGACTCTGAGCTTCTTGATGAGTTAATGATTAACTAATTGTTGTTCTCTGGTGGGCTAACAGGTGAGGGTTGTAAACTTTTGTGATTTTGTGAGAAGTATTGCGTAGCAATCTCCATTTTGAAAGGAGTTGCTTTTGAGTCTTTATCTCCCAAACTCAATGGAGTGTAGGTGCAAAGGGAGTTGTCTCATCTGAACGCTACAGAGAGAACAATGCATGTAATGGCTTTCCTGAAGGGAAAACAAACAGCCTGGAGGCTGGAAAGCAGGCTGGATAGAGAGAGACCTTTGCTTATAGGTCTGTTTGGATTAATTCATAAGATGCTGGGCCTGTGATGGACAGCACAAGATATAGTATAGATATTTTTGATGTTTTAATTCTGTTTTGAAGGAAGTTCTGCCAGTAAAGTTTAAATAATATTTTCATGGGTCTGGACAATGCTTCATTTCCAAAGGAGTCCGTTCTTATCCTTCTAGTAGCTTCAAACCACACAATATTTAATATCTGCAACAAGAACTGTTTCACGGAAGTGGGGATCCTGGGCCAATGTGGATTCCTAATTTATTCTTGCATAAACGAATGAAACACAGCAGAGGCAGCGCTAGGCATTAAACTTGGTTCACTTTCCCCAGCTAAGATTTCAAAGTGTTGTGTGCTAGAAAATTATAAGTGCTGTCACAGATTCCCCAGGTTCCTTCGTCTTCATAGAAACCTAATGAAGACACTGTCAATGCTTTTGAAAAGTAAGGATTCTGATGCAATGCTATTAACTTTGACAAAGACCTTACAAAGCGTGATGTGGAAAAATGAAGTGGGCACATTTCAGGAATTATTATTATTTTATTTTTTTCAGATTTTGCCTGTAGAAAAAAATATTAATGAGACACTTTAGCCATAATCATACATTCATTATCTTCGCTGAGTGAATGTCTGCTAATGAGACCTAAGTCATTAAAATGAAATAGAGAGTTTGTTGCATTTTCTTGAGTCCTTTTCTTTGATTAACCCCTACCTAGTTGTAAGTGGGGGCAGGTGGCGCTGTGGGTTAAAGCCTCAGCGCCTAGGACTTGCCGATCGAAAGGTCGGCGGTTCGAATCCCTGCGGCGGGGTGCGCTCCCGCTGCTCGGTCCCAGCGCCTGCCAACCTAGCAGTTCGAAAGCACCTCCGGGTGCAAGTAGATAAATAGGGACCGCTTACCAGCGGGAAGGTAAACGGCGTTTCCGTGTGCGGCTCTGGCTCACCAGAGCAGCGATGTCACGCTGGCCACGTGACCCAGAAGTGTCTCCGGACAGCGCTGGCCCCTGGCCTCTTAAGTGAGATGGGCGCACAACCCCAGAGTCTGTCAAGACTGGCCCGTATGGGCAGGGGTACCTTTACCTTTACCTTTAGTTGTAAGTGAACCATGGAAGGTAACTCAAAAGGCCATCTAGTTCAGTCCCTAGCTGACACAGGAAAGCCTTTGCTACAGCCGGGGGTGACAACTTGAATAAATTGGGGGGGGGGAGCAGGTAAGCCCCACCCCACATAATCCAACATATGATGCAGTGTGCACCCACCATTTGAATGACAATGCCTATTAACTTCGGGCGGGCCTGCCCCCTCAAATATTTTATTTGAGGGGACTGAAGCTTACTGGGTAACCTTGGGCCAGTCCATAGCTGTCAACTTTCAGATTTGAAAATAAGGGATCAGCAGCCTCGAAAATAAGGGATCAGCAGCCTCACCTGTCCCGGGGACAGTCTACGGGATATCTAACAATCTGGGATAGCAGTGTGAAGCAGCGGGAAACGGCGCTGGAATAAGGGAATTTCCCGCAAAAAAAGGGAAGGTTGACAGCTATGGGCCAGTCCCTGTCTATTAGCCTAGCCTGCCTCGCAGGAATATTCTGAGGGTAAAATAAGGAGAGGGGGAATTATGTATAAAACCATGAGGTCTTTGAAGGTAAGGTGGGATATAAATGTAACATATAAAAGAAATGAAACATACACAAGATAAAAAGGATTGGATTTGCGTGTCGAGGACCCCCAGGACCCCCCAAATAAAGACACAGTTCACACAACATTTTTGTTTTGGTTTTTGGCATAATTTTGGCCACAACTTTATTGAATTGCTTAGGCATTGGTTAGCGACTATCTGTTCCCACTTAGAGGTAGGAACAGAACTGACAACGGCAAGCCTGCAAAAGTCAGCAAGGGTGAACATTTTTGGGGAGAGAATAGAGCTGGGCACCAGGCTCTCACCTCTCCCCAAATGCTCCCAGGGGCTTGTGTGGCCCTAGTCCCTTGCCAGGGGTTCGGACAAGAGCATGGCGAGCCCCTGGATTCCTTTAATGAAATTCCCTTGCAGCAGCAGCATTGGAGGGCATAGCCAACCACATCCCCTCCACCAACCAAAATTAACCAATGCCTAACCGCAACCTCACAAGTTGTGACAATTTGCTACTCAGTAGCAAAAAACCAAATGGCACCAGCCAATCAGCCACATGGTAAAAATTCTTACCAGGCCCCTGCCCCAAAGCAGACGACCCCATGACAGGCATAGCAAGGTCAGCACGAACAAAGCCTAAATATAGGGAGGGTGGGCGGGTGATCCGATGCGCGCAGCGAAAAGAGGAAGCTCAACGCTGCGCACAGGGAATAAATAGCACCCCCATCAATCAAACAATTTTGCAACATTAAATTTCCCCAGCAACAATTGGAGATACCCTATCAAATTTGTGGCCATTCATACTAACCCGCCCAGCAACAGGGGATGTCATGGTTGCCCCCACTGTACCATGTGCTCTTCATGAAGGAGAACCCACTTTGCTTGACAAATGGAGCAGGTGGGTCTGTAAAAGTTGCTTTTCTGGTTAAAAACTTGAATAAGCTTGTCAAATCTTCTCCAAATGCCCACGTCATATTCTTGCTTTTTTTTTTTTTTTTTGAAGGCATGATAAACTAGGGTTGCTTTAAATAATTAAGATGAGCTGCAAATTGCAAAACATTAATCTTCCTTGGCAACGATTATTGAACAAACCAGCAATTAACTTTTCATGTCACGATGTGTTTAGCTGGCATAGCGATAATAACACATTGTGTCTGTCCACTGACTGTTTGCCCACCCACTGCAGCAAAACCTCTTGTCAAATCTGACAGGCCGCAAATGCGTCACGGGGGGGGGGGACATTTATAAAATGGTGCAACATGGAGCTGCAACTCAATCGCCTGCAATGGAAATGTGGTAAGTGGGTCCACACATCATTCATTCTGTGTTTTGGGGTCAGGAAGGCAGAAGAGCTGCTTTGTGACATGCTCTTGTGTGAGGGAACACAGGGATGGTCTGGAATAAACACGCATTATGCAATCATAATAGAAATCAACAAGGGCTTCATATTTTCGCAAGCTGCACATTGGGTATTTGATCTTAGCTGGATGCTTGTAGCAACAAACTGTTGGTCCCTGTACACAACTGCACTGTGCAAGTGTTGAATTTAAAGGAAGCATTATTTGCCCTGTTCCTGGTTAGTGGTGATTTTCAGGAATTTGCAGGGGTGGAAGAGGGCTAGTTATTTCTTAAGGCCAACAAAAAAGAGGATACAGGTGAACCTACTGTACTGGGCTCAGAGTCAACAAGGGGCCTTTGTTGGTCCTGAGCACACACTCTCTTTTAAAAGCAAATCTCTAGCTGTTAGAGGGTAAGAGATGCAGGCAAACATGCAGGCACCATTTTAACCCATCACTTTGCGAGAAATGAGTCTGCTCCCACCTTTTAGCCAACAGGTGAAGAAAATCTAGAGTCACAGCTGCACTCATCCCCTGGGAACAGGCCTCCAATCAGTGTAGACCTGGGGTGGGGAACTGGATCTGACCGATGAGCAATGAAATGGTGTGGGTGAAGGAACTGAGTGTTGCCTTTGACTGGGAGGTATGCCTGACATCAGATGTTAGGACTGCCTTGGAGAAAAGGCATCGCTGGCAAAATTGGGACCTAGGCTCATGGACTGGAGGTTTCCCCACCATAGACAAAACTGGTGTAGACAACACTAGGTTAGATGGACCCCTGATTTGAACTGGTACATGGCAGCCGGAGCCGGCCCACTGACAAGACAGAGTGAAGCACCCACCTTAGGCAGCAGAAGTGCAAGAGGCAGTGTTCTGCTTGCCCCACCGCCTCTGCCACTGCTGGAACGCCCTCTCTCAGAGGCAAGAGGGAGGTGTTTTAGCGCGTGGCATTGCTGCTCATCTTCCCTGCCCCTGGGGTGGAGAAGACAAGTGGCAGTGCCTTGAGGAGCACCCTGGCTCTTGTCGAGTTTGGCATTCTGTTGCCAGTGGAAGTGGTGGTGGTGGAGCATGGTAGGCTGTGTATCAGGGCGTGGCACATTCCCATTTTCCTAGGTGGCAAAATGGGACTGGCTGCCTTTGGAAGCTGCTTCCTATCTTTTTAACCGTGGAGACAATGAGGTCACAAGCAGTAGGTGTCAGACTGAACTCTTGTGCACTTCCCTCAATGTGCCTAGGGCTGTGTCAGGGACTGGCAGGACTCCGAGGTGTGTGCACTGGGGGAAGGGGGGCTGGGGTCTGACTCGGGAGAGGGAGCAGTGGTTTGTGGGGACTTGTCCCAGCTGGGAGGCAAGAATCAGAGGCAAGGGAAGCTTCAGAGCTGGAGGCTGGAGCACAAGATGGGTTGGAAGAAGAGGAGGAAGAGGCAGGTCAGGCAAGGAAAGGGCCAGGAGCTTCCCCACCCTCTCCCTCTCCACTGGCTCCCAGAACCAGCAGAGAACTGAAAAAGGATGAACAGAGAAAGTTTCCACACCGGAGAAGCCTCCTTCAACATGCATGCAGCCCATCAAAGGACGACACCTAAATTATGGTGCTGGAGGAGACTCTTGAGAGTCCCATGGACTGCAAGAAGATCAAACCTATCCATTCTGAAGGAAATCAGCCCTGAGTGCTCACTGGAAGGACAGATCCTGAAGCTGAGGCTCCAATCCTTTGCCACCTCATGAGAAGAGAAGACTCCCTGAAAAAGACCCTGATGTTGGGAAAGATGGAGGGCACAAGGAGAAGGGGATGACAGAGGATGAGATGGTTGGACAGTGTTCTGGAAGCTAACAGCATGAGTTTGACCAAACTGTGGGAGGCAGTGGAAGACAGGAGTGCCTGGTGTGCTCTGGTCTATGGGGTCACGAAGAGTCGGACACGACTAAACGACTAAACAACAACAAACTGGTGGAGGGAGATTGGTCCCCTGTTGCTGCAACTGCTCCATAGAGCACAGAGCTGCCTAGCGGTTAGATTGGTGTGTGTAGATGTCAGTGCCATCTTTGACAATAAATACTTAACTCTCTGTCATGTGCATTCCTTGGGTTGGGAAGTGCCCTTGACAGACTGGTGTGAAACTGCAGAGTCTAAGCTTAATTTCAGCCCGGGCCTTGTTACTGGAAGAAAGCCTCTGCCCATTTTGTTGAGCTGCTAGCTAAGCAGATCCCATACTTAGATGCCTGGGCCTCTGCTGAAACAATATGTAATATTTAAAAGAAGCAATTGAATAATGTTTCCCGCATGCCAACATTCTAATTAAGGGAGCAAACAGAGAGATGAGCAGTTCTGAGCGTTTCTATGCGAGTGAATTTTTTTTTCTTTAAATAAAATAAAATAGAAATCCTATCTCTATTCTACAAAACGTTACAGTTACTTACCTGCGAAAACGTATTCCGCTACATGAAAGTGTGGGAAATTGATTTGAACAAAGAGATACCTACTGAGATGTGGGGAAACCATATGGTTAGCACAATCCTGAGAACTGCATGCATTAACGTTAACAAATTCTAATTTAAGTTAATGAGCAGATGGTATCGAACACCATGACGCTTTATGCAGATTTTCAAAAAAATTGAATCTGGGTGATGCTCGACATGCAGCAAAGAGGAAGGTCACGTGTCTACATCTTTGGTGGTTCTACCCAGAAGAAGCTACAAAAGGATGTGCAGAGACAAGATGGGTTGCCTTCATGCAGCCTAAACAAGCAAACACCTGAAACCCCGCTTATCAGGGGAATGGGAGAGATGACATTCAGGGCACAGTCAGCCTCTTCAAAGGCTGACTGACTACATTCTGGCATTTTGAACAGGGCACACATCAAACCAGACTGGTGAATCAGATTCTTTAAAATGATTGCTCATTCATCAAGCGACGCCTTGATGATTGTAAAAGCCCAATTGGTTTGAGGTGAGAGATTTTACTATTTACTTATTTACAAATTAACATGTGAAGTCTTCTTGGTGGTGCACAGAGCATTATAAAACAACACAGCCCCTACCTGCTTGCAATCTAATAGACAAGATTGCGAATGCATAGAGGATTGTCACCAGCATGAGTTCTTCATAGTACTGTAATATACTTATCTTTCCAGCAGAGGAAGTAGTATAGTTGGCTATGTAATAGTTACAAGATCAGTGCTCGAATTGTATAGACATTTTGGAGCAGAGGGGTTGGCTTGACGGTGGCCATCATTCGCCATAGATTACTAATCCGATTGTCCCCTCTTCTGTCCATTTAGCTCCATATTTGTGTTCTTATAATTATGAATCAATTTAATTTCTGCTCTTTGGATGAACATAACTTTAGATCATGACACCCCCCCCACCATTAAAAAAGGTTTCAGCATTGGATCAGGATGTGTGTAAATGGGATCATAAGAGAAATCATTTCTCACAGTCACATAGGCTGCATACATACCATATACTTATATGGGCACCCTATGCCCTTTTACAATGTGGGGTTTTTTGGGTCAGGGGTTTAATTGGGTTGCTGTTTTTATTTTGTTTATGTTTTTGTGGTTTTATATTTTGATTTTATTCTGTGAACCGTCCTGAGACCTCCAGGTATAGGACGATATATAAATTCTAATCATCATCATCATGATCATCATAATAATCACAATATATTTCTATGTTATTTTCAGTAATACAGTATGTGCATTTTTATGCACCCTTTAGCTAGTATATGCATTTTTTGTGCACATTAATTGGCTGGAGAAGTATATTGCAAAATTCAGAGGAGCACAAATTTCAAAGGATGGCTCTGCTTCGACTTATGTAGTCCTTTGGAAAGTCTGAATCAGGCAGGTTTATATTTAAAGGATACTATAATAATACTTATACAGTAGTGCATTAAATTTGGGTTGCCATATTCTGAAGAGAGAAAAAGAGGACACATTTGCCGACTTCTACTTTTGAATATGGATTGATATGACGTCTCTCATTTTATATACCCATGAAAAAGTGGGTGTTTCTTGGAAAAAATAAGACATATGGCAACCCTACATTGAATACTCAATGGATCATGAAAACTGTAGTCTAGTCCTCACAATTCTCGGCAGCCTTAACAAACTACACTTCCCAGGATTCTTTAGGGGGTGTCATATGCTTAAAATGTATGGTGTGTACACAGTCATAAACATGTCATGACCACGTTGAGTGGCCAAAGTGACAGACAATTCTGGGAGCCAAATGGCTGTCCATCCCTGTTTCACCTTTCCGTCTACTGTAACCAGGCCCAATGGCTGTGAATGGAACAAACGATGGATCATTGCCTCCCAAGCAATTCCTATTTCTCTAGCTGTTCTCTTAAATGGGACAATACAATAACTGAAGAATGTAGATGACTTAACTGTGTGTTTACTGCTGCCAGCTAACTAAATGGGGATGAAACAGAATTCCACTTCACCCCCAGGCGCAACGCTTTAGCAATATCTGAGCCACGATGATAACAGGAGAGATGTCACTCAGTTGACAGCAGGGCAGATCCAATCAGGACGGAGTGAATTCCTCAGCACCTGGCTGACTTTTATCTTATTTGTAGATGACAGCAATCCCCTCTCCACCCTTCTGCTGAAATATGAAACGGTACACTAGCTGGATTTGAGAGCTTGGATGCTTTCACCCGCGGAATACAGAAGGAGCCCACAGTCAAAAGAAGGATATATATTTCAAAACCCTATTCGATTTCTTATTTCCCGACCCTCGTGGATTCCCTTTTTCTCCCCTCTCCCGTGGCTTGATAGTTGTATTTTGCATTGCTAAGCAACTCTAGTGCTTCTTTGTCACTATGCCTATCCTTCCATGTGAATAAACTGTAGTACCGTATGCTGACTGCTTAGAGGTCTTGAGAGAAACAGCAGGGCCGCCCCAAGGCATCTTGCTGCCTCAGGTGAAGGACAAGACGGTGCGTCTCATTTCTTGTACAGAATCTGACTGAACTGCAAGTTGAATCCTTCACCACACTTGAAGGTAGCAGGCTAGCTTAGAGGATTTAAGGGCAATGGAGAGATTTTGCTACTCCATGGAATCTGCCACCTGAGGCAGCTGTCTCACTCTGACTAACTGTAGGATCGGCCCATAGAATAGTGTGAAATGTTGCTGCTTTACCTGTCCCCAAAACAAGGAAACAAATTAGTTTGTAAAATCCTAAAATCTTCTTCCTAATCTGCTCTTGCAAGGCCTTTTTTGCAGCAGTTGTATCAATGGGTAATCAAATCAAATTTTATTAAACGGTCACAGACCAGATTAACTCGTACAGCTAGTCAGCAAAAGATAACACCGGAAAAACAAAGGACAATTTCAATACAGATTAGGCCATAACAGCAATTTAAAATTAGACAGCATAAATAAAATTAAGTATTTGCCTTCGCCTGCATATTGACATTGGAAAGCTCTTGTTTCCTGCGCCTAATAGCGGCTACACAGAATTTGGCAACATTGATCGTAATTTCAGGGACCTTATCTTCTACCAAGGCTCTCATACATAGGAGTTCTGGTTCATTTTTAAGCTTTTGTAGAACTGGGGCAATAAAGGTCAGGCGTAGGTCCTCATAATAACTACAGTGCAGCAATACATGCAGACTTGTTTCCACTTCCGATGAGCCACATGGGCAAACACGTGACTCATATGGTTTGCCCTCATATCTGCCTAGCAACAGGGCAGAGGGCAGAACGTTAAATCTGGCCAGGGTAAAGGAGTGTCTGTACTTAGGTATTTGTAAATCAGCCAGATAATTTGCGGGTGAGAACCCTCTCCCAAAGTCTCTAATTGTGGCATGTTTATCCATTTTGCCCATATGACATTGCAGCTCTATGTCCCTAATGCGTTGGAGCACTTGACTTCTGGCACTCTCATCAATGGGTATAAAATTGGCCAGCCTACATGGGAACCCACATACCTTCCCACAAGAAACAGTGTCTATGAAGTTCCAGTTTCAAGCTGTTACTTTAACATGCAGCTTGGTCTGGGAGCGAGGAAAGGTGCCAAACTCAGGAGTGGGAAATCCCAGGTTTTTCCCTCTGGCTTTCCCCCAAGTTTCTCTGTAGAGTTTTTGTGTATACCTCCTGAATGTTGATGACTACAAGCTAGCAACCCCAAGGAAAGCTGACTCTAGAATTTTGTAGATTTAGGGCTATGATGTTTCTCACAACAGCTGCCAGCCCTGATGCTGGAATTCAGTCTATGCGACAGGCACCGTGGGAGGGAAGCCTCAAAGAAGAGGGGCCAGTTGTAGCCTTTGATCCTGTACACTGCAGAACAGTCTGTGAATCCTAGGCTGTGCAATCAGTGGAAATGTCTCTCTGTGGAGTTGCTTTTGGGCTGCGTCCTGGCTGCACCTGTAAGCTGGGTGTGTGAGTGCTTTATTTGTTACACTTCCATCCTGGTTTTCATCCAAGGAGCTCAAGGTTTCATGCATGTCTCTCTGCCCATCCATCTTCCTGACGTTTTATCCTCACAACAAACCCATAAGGTAGGCTAGGTTGAGAGGGAGTGTTTGGCCCAAGGTCACCCTGATCCTAGTCTATGCAGAAATCTCTTCAGCAAAACAGTATCTCTGTTTTCTTTAGTGCTTGACCCGCTCTGTCAGCTTTCCACCTAGCTGTCAGCCAATCTTCCGTCTAGCCCCAAAATAATTGAAAATGTGTTTGTGCAACTGCAAAATCTCGCAAGCTTGACAGGCCAACTGTTTTCTTATCGTGGCATTTTATTAGCATCCTTTCTCCTGCATGTGGAGGGTCAGGATTGTTTTTTCTACCACGGGAGAGTCTGTGAATTCTGAAAATCTGCTTACTTGCTGGGTTTATCTGGAGAGCTTCTTTAAAAAAAAAAAAGCCATAAGGAAAGGAAGCTCCATGTGAAAGAAGGAGGCCAGAGCAAATAGCAAAGCTGGGAGTTCCACCATAAATCTTCACATTGCAGACTCCCTTGTTCTGCTTTCATAGCTGTTTCTTGAGAGAAGTATATGGCAACTGGTGCAAAACCAAAAAAGTGTGTCTTTTCATCCTGCACTCTGGCATGGCCAGAGCACAGGAGCCAAAACAGGACATCCCAGATTGGGATCAGAAGCCAGGGCAGCTTCTGCCAATCTAGGATGTCCTGCTAAAAATGGGACATTTGGAGGGTATGGGAATGTATTTAGGCTTAATCCAACTACTAGAGGAAAATGTTTGATGGAAGAATACCTCAGGGCCAAGCAGGGACTAATTAGGTTGATATTTATGTTGTGGTCCATGCAAAAGCTTCTGGTTTGGGAGGAGTTTTGGTTTAAACCATTTTAGCTTCCCTGGATTTCTTTGCAAGAGCACTTGTTTCTCAGAGGATTCCCCCCCCCCCGCAGCAAGATACAGAGTTCCATGTCAAGTGCAGAGTTCCAGCTGAACATTGCTTCTCAGTAACTGTAGACATAGTTAAAATATTCCTTCAGCTTGTCTCTCCAGTGAGAAAATCAACAGAATTTGTCAAAGATTTCTCCCCTTATGTATTTCAACTGTCCTCTCAATGACTTAGGCAACCTGCTGTTTCATTAACCTGAGGAGCAGAACAACTGCATAGCCTTTTTGTTTCTTCTTCCGTTGGTTAGGAACAGGATCACATCCACACCACACATTTTAAGTGCATTGTTTATGGCAAGTAAGTTTGGGAACTGCAGTTTACCCCTCTCTGAGCTTCAGTTCCCAACACTCTTAATAAAGGACCCAGGGTTCCCAGGGTTTTTTGAGAGAAGCCATATGCTTGAAATGTCTGGGATGGTTATGACCTAGGTTACAAAGCCTGTCTTGGCTCCCACTGATTAATGTTGTGGGCCCTTCAGTCCTTGATCATGGCAAAATATGTCTTTCTCAGAAATTAGCTGGCAGCCAGAATCAGGGAGGTAGAAATTCATGGTTGTCAAAATAGTTCACTGTGAACCAGGGCTGTTGGCATGCAAGGCAGATCCTCTAGCACTGAACCACAGCCCTAGTGCTAATTTAATTGCAATATATGAATAAGTTATCTTCTTTCTCTCTCCTTCTCTCTCCTTGTTTGTAATGCACAATATTATATTTTGATTAATGGTAACCAATGTTATGAATCTGGGGTTGATTAATATGCAAAATAGCAATAGTGTCAAGGAAGCCCATCTGCCAATTAAACAAACATTTGCTCGTCAATTTTGTGCTTACTATTAACGTCAGTGTTTTATGCAATGCTAAATGAAATGAATATTGGAGTTATTTGCTCTAAAAATAACCATAATATTGGAACAGTGCTCCTAAAAGAACTTTCGTACAGACAGTGGATAAATGGTCCTATTTAACATCAGAGGTTGCATAAGGTGATTTAGATTCTTGCAACATATTTTGCTCTGACCTTCTTTAACAATACTGATTATTTTTTCCTCTAAATTTAGTCCTAGAAGATCAGTCAAGTATGTAATTTCTAATTATGCCAACTGCTGGGAAAATGGAATCCTGTGTGGGGAAAGATGCAGAAACCGCTCTGACTTTAAAAAAAATATTTTGATCATGCTGAAAGTCTCAAGAGGCAGATTTGATCTAATTTTTATTCTGGTCAGTTTAGCACCAATGAGCCCTGACTAGCAAAAGGGTGTGGAAAGAGCATGGCCTGGTGCAGAATGCCTTCAGAATGGGCTGGAACGATTACAATCTCAAAGAACTCCTTCTCCCCAGTGCCACATTGTGCCCTCAGGAGAACCCTCCCAGCTATATCACATCTGTGCTCAGAGTCTGTTTTATGAGATCACGCAGAAAGATGGCTCTAGTTGCTGCTCGAGGGCCAAGTTCCACATGATATTAAAATGCATCTTTGAATCTAATGTGCAGTGTGTTTCTTTAAAAAAAAAATTCCAACTTGCAACAGCGGAGAGGGAGATGAGGAGGCTGGTTGTTATCAGTATCAGAGCAGAGGTGGAGAGGGAATTTAACCCTCCCCTTCTGTTCCTGATTGCAATCTTGACAGAAAAATCCCCCTTCTGCATGGAGAAGGCAGATGGAACCTTTGGCATTCGCAGGTAGGGCAAACAGAGGCCCAAGTCTGAAAGCCTGGAGAGTTGCTTTCAGCCAGCATAGACAATACGGACCCAGATGGACCAGTGGTCTTACTTTAGTATAGACACTTTCTTATGTTCCTATGCAGCTGGTATCTGCATTGAAAAGAAGTCCGCCACTGGTTCTTCCCATGTTACATGCATTCTGAAAACATCTGAGGAGTGTCCTGGTTAAATTTTATTTATTTTTTCATACCATAAGTTCCCTGCACTGGCCTTCACCTTTGTCTTCTCCTCCTCCCATTTCTGGCCCCTCTTCCCCCCACCATAGAACCCAAGACACTGTATTTGTGGTTCCTGGTCAATCTCCCATAAAGTAGCAAGCAAGTCCTCCTGTTCTGCCCTCTCTGCCCAGAAAAGAGGGAGCAGCTGTAGCCAAAGCTAATACTTAGAGATTCATGAGTGTGGAATGGCTTGTTTCTTTTCAGCTATTGAATCAAGCATATGTTCCAGAGTACTGCCTTCACGAGCCCATTCTGCTTCTACAGCTAGTTTTAATTTCTGATTAAGAAGAGCCAAAAACATCAAACACACACCAACATGCTCCCAGTGTCTCAGATTGTAATCTGGCAGTGTTTCCATAACAACTGCTAGGCGCTTCCGTTTTCAGTAGCGCATGAATGTGGTGGAGAGTTGCTTCACAAGAGCTCTAGAAAGCATGCTTACTAAATATATAGAGATGCAGCATGAGTCATACCACAGGCTAGTATAGGCCATGGTCTAGACTAGCTGTTCTCGCTGGGCCTGATGTGAGTTGTCATCCAAAACATCTGGAGAGCACCAGTTTGAAAAATGTTGGGCTGGAGTGTTGGGCTGCAACATGGCAGAACCAGGCTTAAACCATCACACAGCTACAAAGCCCACAGAATGATCCAGGGCAAGACAACCTTTCTCATTTACCTCAGGGGGTTGCTGTTGGCAGGCTAAACTCCTGCCCTGAAGCCCTTGAAGGAAGAGCAAGAGACACAAAAGTATTTTAATAAAAGCCCTCTTCAGGCACTGAAGAACATGTGAAGGACCCTGGGGGAACAAGCGAGGCTAGCTCCGCCCCTTGGGTGATGTCACACTGATATATATCAGCTGAGTCTCAACAGCAGCACTTCATTGCATGACGAGTTTCCTTAGGTTCAAGGCTCTTTGCACAACAAACCTTCTTCCCCTGGGGGATCCCTGGTGTGTGTGTGTGTGTGTGTGTGTGTGTCCCACCACTCCTCTGCATCCAGCCAGTCCATGACACCATTTGGGGGCTGCTCTCACTGTTGGACTTTTTTTTGGGGGGGGGCTTCTCTTATCTCCTGCTAACTTCTTCTACTGAACACTTGGTATAGTAATATGCTCATTTAACACCAGCCCTTTGTAAGAGGTGGAAAAAGTACTCATACCCATTCACACCCACCCTATGCATACTCTGTTTATTTTATGCTATAATCGTTTTTTCCATGTGTCATCGTCACCTGAGCGAGTTCCCACCTCTCGATTTGCACCTATTGAAAATACAGTGGATGCTTGGGTTGCAAACGTGATCCATGTGGGAGGCACGTTCGCAACCCGCAGCATTCACAACCTGCAGCGCTGCATCTGCGCATGCGCGGGTTGCAATTCAGCGCTTCTGCGCATGTGCGAGTGCCGAAACCCAGAAGTAACCTGTTCGTGTACTTCCAGGTTTTGGCGCGTCCATAACCCAAAAACACGCAACCTGAAGCGTTTGTAACCTGAGGTATGACTGTATAGCCTGTGCCCATCACAATAATCAGTGACCTCTTTAGAATGTCGTGAGATATCTCTTCCCAATCTGACGAGGATGCATTTATCATTAACCTTTTGACTTTGGTTATTTAACCAAAAGTAAATCCATCTTCTGATGACCTGTTGAGTTCACATTTCTCAGGTTTCTTAGGAAGCTGCCATGTGGAATAGGCCTTTTCTAAAGTTACAGTCACTCTGCTACAAAACTCACATGGAAAGAATCCGATAAGAGATGTCACCTTACCTTTCAAAGGTGTAGAGGGGGGGGGGGACAAAGAAAGATTTGTCAAGAAGAATGGGTTTACCAAGGCCCTTTATTTTTTAAAAGCAGGAACTAATGAATTGCAAGAAATATGAAACAGGTTTGCACACTGATAGGGGAGGTTTTCATTTTCCAGCTGAAAGCTTCAAAAGAAGAGCGTTCTTCTTTTGGAGAAGCAGGAAATTCAGTTTGCAGATAACAGGCTGCTGATTGAAAAACTCCCAGGACTTCCTGCATGTTAGAATCTGATTCTTTAAAAAAGAGGGAAGAGAAAAATGCTGTCTTAGAGACTGAACAGCCTGACCTGATGTCAACTACCGTATTTTTTGCTCTATAAGACTCACTTTTTCCCTTCTAAAAAGTAAGGGGAAATGTGCGTGCGTCTTATGAAGCAAATGCAGGCTGCGCAGCTATCCTAGAAGCCAGAAAAGCGAGAGGAATTGCTGCTTTCACTGCACAGCGATCCTTCTTGCTGTTCTGGCTTCTGAGATTCAGAATATTTTTTTTTCTTGTTTTCCTCCTCCAAAAACTAGGTGCGTCTTGTGGTCTGGTGCGTCTTATAGAGCGAAAAATACGGTAATTGCAAACGTTGACTTCTGAACGTGCCTTGAGGAAGCCTGAACAGATACATATTTGAAGGTGTGTCAAACATTTATGTACAGCTTTATCACCTTTGGATTAAGGGATGATTGTTAGGATAGCCCAGGGTGTAGCGCAATGGCAAAAATGTCAGACGAGGACTAGGACGAATCAGTTTCAAATCCCCATGCAGCCACAAATATCACTGGGTGACCTTGAATCAGCCAAAGCCTCTCACTCCAGCCTATTCCACAGGGTTATTGTAATCCAGGAAGAAAACATGACCCAGGAAGAAAACAGTCCTGAATAAATTTGCCTTGGGTCTTCAAGTCATCAGCATGGGCTATTATTTACTGGTTTGACAAGTCCTTGAATACAGTGGTGCCTCACAAGACGAAAAGAATCTGTTCCGCGATTCTCTTTGTCTAGCGGTTTTTTCGTCTTGCGAAGCAACCCTATTAGCGGCTTAGCGGATTAGCGCTATTAGCGGCTTAGTGGCTATTAGCGGCTTAGCGGCTAAGCGGCTATTAGCGGCTTAGCGGCTTAGAAAAAGGGAGAAAAAAGCGAAAAAAATCGCAAGACTCGCAAGACGTTTTCGTCTTGCGAAGCAAGCCCATAGGGAAATTCATCTTGCGAAGCACCTCGAAAAACGGAAAACCCTTTCGTCTAGTGGGTTTTTCGTCTTGCGAGGCATTCGTCTTGCGGGGCACCACTGTATATCTTAAATGAGAGAGTGAGTGAGTGAGTGCAGGGCCAGCCTACCCATGAGGCAAGGTGAGGTGATTACCTCAGGCGGTAGGATCCACAGGAGCAGCAGACCCAGCTATAGATCTTTATTCCCCCTTTGTTACTGATATAGATCTTCACTCACCCTCTCTTCCCTGGTGGGGCAGTGGGACCATTTTATGGTTTGCCTCAGGTGCCAAAATGTCTTGGGCCAGCCGTGTGTGTGTGTGTGTGGCAAGCCTAGACTCCCGGTGGGAGTCATACAAATACCATCACACAAAGAATCCCTCCTACACATATCTATAAATGATCGCAGCAGCTTTAGATATCATAGTCATGCAGGCAGAAAGGAATTTTATTACACTCTCTGGAACATCTCAGTAGTGTGGGCGTATCAGAAAATCTGCATGCATGATAATTTAACTATTCTGCTGCAAATTCTTCCTAGCATGGTTTCAACCTTCGTGCTGGCTGGGAGATGTGGGGCATCGCTGTAGACTTTTTTGTTTTTTTGCCATAGAGGATCTACAGCTGTCAGTTCATCTAGACAAATGCACATATTTCCTACAATGTTAATTTGTGCAATGCTGTGACTGTTTCAAACACGGTTGCACATTTATTAAAGACAAAGAACATGCACTTGGGATGTCAGTTATTATGCTGCCCACACAGACCATCTGTCTGTCACTCAAAAGTGAGGAGCTACCCATCTGCACAAGCTTCAGGATAATTTAGCTTACGGCATCTTTGCACGTGCATTTCTGACAATTTTCTGTGTTCTGTTCAGTGTTTGCCTAGTGCATGCAGATGTGGAGATGCACTTTTGAAATGTGTCCGTCTGGTGTTCTCTGGTAGTATGCTTTTTGATAGCATGTCGGTAAGATGTTGCTGTGAGAGGATATAGCTCAACTGCAAAAGCATTTTTGAGCACCAGCTGTATTCCTTCAGTTTGGTGAGGAGCTTCATGAACTGGCTGTAATTATAGTGTCAAGCCTATGAACAGGACAGCTATGAACAAAACTCTCTTAGTAGCGCTGAGCCAAAATGTTCCCTGTTCAGAGCCTGTATGGCAATTCCATAAGGAGTCCGACCAGTGATTGTACTCCATTGGGTGAGGAATTGAAATGGCCCCCACTCTACCCACAAGCAGGGGTGGGGAGAAATTCGGTTCAGTTCACCTTTAAACCCAAATTTATCAAATGTGCGATTTCTGAAACAAGATGAGAAGCAAAGCACAACTGTCCTTCAACATCCATGCTTAATCTGACTTTTGTGATGTACTTCTCAAGCCAAATAATGTCCACATAAATGCAGAGATGAGTGCCGCACCCCACAGGAGAGGCTGCTAGCAAAAATCGGTTGAAACTCCATACAAAAATATGTTTATTAGCAGAAATTCACAACAACCTGCTGAAGAAGTTTCATGACAGATCACCAATTGGTGCAGAAATGTGAATTAGAGATTAGAAAATGTGAAAGAACCCAAATTGATTGATCCTTCTATCCATATGCACAAGTCACAAGAGTTTGTCTTCAGACATCATCTGCGCTCGCTCTGGTGACTTGTGAGTAAAAAGAAAAGAAAAGATGGTAGGTATTCCTTAGTTAAGCTACTGAATGAATATAAATGATGTCTTATTCCTATTTCTTTTTTCACTCATCCTCACCAAAACCTTGGCTGAGAAGGTTTTTCATTAGAGCCCAGAAAGCAACACCCAGTACCGACCTACTTCCCTTGAAGGGATCTCTTGCTATGCTTTTTTTCCCATCTTCACGCATTCACAACTTATGTTGGAATTCTGCAAAGCTAGAAGAGTATATCTGCATGCGGCAGCTAATACACCCCTCCCTCCACCCCACCTTTTCGTCCAGGTGAATCCATGTTAGCTAAAGATCACTAGAGAGCCATTTCCTTTATTCAGCATCACAACAACCTGCAAAGAGGAAGCTGCTGAAAAGGAAATACACATTGTTGATTTGTGTACTGGTTCTTGAAAGTGTGCCTCTGCTCCAAGAACTGGAGCTTCTATAGCTGCAAATCTTAAAGAGAAATCCCCGCCCCTGCCCCATTTAGGCATTTTAATAATCGAATTCAGCCCTACAAGGCAAGCAAGCGAGACTGACCACCAAGCAAGCAGCAAATCCAGAGCTGCGGAAGCTTCCCTGTGAAGGCAATTGTACCAACATGTGCTTGCTTACTTTGAGCTCCTGAAATTTTGTCTGGGTGGCCAAACATCCCCAAGAAGAAACAGCAATTAGCCCCAAGTGGAAGACCTTAAGAAGCTAAATTGATGACAATTGGTTAATTGTGTTAGTGCCAACTCCTATGTTCCTGTGGTGTCCATTGCAACTCTTCCAGCCACACAAGAGCAGATCTGACATACCTGAGAGAACTTCCACCACAGTCTAATATCCCATGTGAAGATTATACATACGTAAAGGGCACCTTCCTGCTACTTTCCTGCCTTTACAAATGTCATTTGGGTTTGGATATCTGTCATGACTGTTTACTTCCTCATGGTTGTAGGGAAGGTGTGAGGAACCTTTGGTCATCCAGATGTTCCTGAACTACAACTCCCATCATCCCTCACCATTGGCCATGCTGCCTGGGGCTGATGAAAGTTGTAGTTCAGCAACATCTGGAGAACCAAAGGTTCCCCACACCCACTGGAAACTATTCGGCCTCGCATGCAGCTTTTAGTTCTCTTTGGTCTCCAGCATCCTTGCTGCCTCTATATTGGCCTCCTACCGATAGCATAAGCCTTATTTTTAAATGGTATTTAAATCATTTTATGATGCCTTTCATTAAAAAACAATTCCAAGGCAGTTTACAACAACAACAGAGAACATTGCAAAGACAGTAGCCAAGAATGATTAAAACTGGCACTAGAGGCTAGGAAATGCCTATGCTTTAAGTAACATATTCTGTAACGTCATACACAAACAGTGCACCTTTCATATTCTGGAGAACGAAGGCTTTTGTTCTGAACCAATATATAGTTAACAACTGGAAATTATTTGGACTAGCATTTGACATTGAGCTACTGCCTTCTTTGCTGAAGGGAAACTTTATTCTTAAGCTAGTTCATTCACAGGGCGCAAGTATCTTGGGTGTCTAACATTTAATGGAAACCGGGGGTCATGCAAGCCTTTCTCCTGCCATACCTCTGTGTTTCTGCTCTTCTTTTATTTGCTTTATTAATTTAAAACGTTTTACCATTCTTCTTCTTCTTTTTGTCCTACATATCGGGACCCTCAAGGCACTTCACACCATGTTCCAAAATATTTCTTATGGTGAGAAGCAATTTCTTATCACTATCACTTTCCAAGAAGGAAAACAACACGTTGTGAGGAGTGAGGTGAGATCCCTTCTACAGTGTTGCTTCTGTCCATCTTCTCCAATTGTTAAAAGGTATAACTGTTAAGTTGTGGGTGAACATATCAGACGACACAGCGATTCTTCAAACAGCTCTTGTTCATTCAGAGGCCAGAACAGAACTGAGCTGAAGGGCTCAGTCAGCCTGCTTATATAGAGCTCTAGTACACATAATTGTAACAACTTTCTAAAACTATCCAATCACTGAACGTCACTTTCGATCCCTTATTTGCATAACTATCTACAGTATCCCCCTGCTGGCCCAGGGTGAGAACTTCAGTACATAACAATAACAATTCAAAGTAAAAACCAATGCCACTGATAACCTTTCCAAATAACTTAAGGAGAGGTCTCTATCCGAAAGGAGTGCTTATAATTCATTTGTTCAATGTCTTTTAGATAGTGCTGAAAATCATGAGGAAATCAATACACACATCTAATGATCTTCTTGATGGCTTAGGCTTTGGCCCACTATTGATTGGGTCACGCTAAATCCTAGTAAAGCGTGTGAAACTGGGAGCCATGCACTGTTAATTTACCCACTGATTATATAAAATTATGGGACATCACATATAGTATTTCAGGCTGTCATAATGGGCAGTCAGTCAGGATGCATCTTGCTGCTTCCACCCCCCTGCTAGCTGAAAACTGGAATAAATAAATGAAAAACTACTATACTTCAGGTTGTTCTTAGAGCTATATCTTACTCATGCCCTGCCTGGAAGTGGCATTTTTTTAATCTTGCAATTTTTTGGGTGGTGAAATATTGGAAAGGAAAAAAAGTGCTTGGAAAAATAATTAAATTGCTCATTGGCTTCTGCATCTACAAGGTTTTCATGCCAGCCTGGCTTCACTTGGGGCTATAGATCACAAATGTATGAATGATGCATGCAAAGAGACAAACACAAGGGTTAAAACTTTTTTAAATGAGCTGAAGAATTATGCATTTTCCCTTCATCCTCTATAAATTGGCCACGAGTGCAAAATCGTGTAAACCCAGAAGGGGGTGGGAAGTGGGATGATGCTAATTCCAATATAACATTTGTCAGTTAAAGTGTTAAGACTTGTTTGTATAGCCCAGTCTCTGAAAAATAGGACCTTCGAGAGGAAGGTCAATAAGAAGGTCAATAAGGTCAATAAGAAGCAAAATATTCTTGAGGGTGGGTGAGTATGGGCTTGGACTTCTGCTTCCCTAAATGGCCTACCATAAGGACTCCTCTTTGCAGGCTGTAGTGAATGGGATTTTGTTCTTCCTCTTCATGTTCCTTTCTAGATTTCTAGTCCTTGAAAGCAACCTGTGCTAAAATTAGCCATTTCTGGCAGGCTGTCTTAACGCCATAAATTTCCATTGACAAATCCGCCCCAGACCAAGGCCAGGTTTTGGCTACAGAAAATGTATTGCTGGAATTGATTAAGTCTCTTCAGCATCCAGTGACACCTACAGAAGAGAAGAGAAAATAAAATAAAAATTGCCTTCAGCTCTCTGCAGGCCCAAACTTGCCATGACAGCAGAAATATAGCTAAGTGAACAGTCACATCCAGCACACAGGTAGGGGGTAACACCAGAAATCTAAATAAGTAGTGGAAGAATATGGAAGGGCTACCATTAAAATTTTCAGCTCCACAGCAGTAAGGATCAGCAGCATTCACTGGTAGGGTCATCTTGGAGCTCAGAAATAAGGAGGACTCAGGGCAGATTCACACGATCACTTTGCAATTACTGGGGTGAGGCCAGATTGTTTGCACAATATATGTGAGTTCTTTCCAGTCCAAATGCTCATGCATTCCATGAATGCACATTAGTGGGGTTACACCCATCTTTGATGCATCTCCTAACATCTGTGCATTCAATGTAATATCTGTAAAGGAATTCCCAATCACATAGACAGCCTAGGCACTGTTATTATTTACTTGCTTTGCACCCTAAGGAGTGGGGGCAGGTCACAACAATTTAAAATGCAACATTCAAAAACAGTTAAAAACAAACGGCAATCACAAGACTAGGCTGGGTCCGTAAAATATCTCTGTCAAAGGCCAGGGTAAAGAGGTGTATCTTCAGTGTACACTGAAAACTGCAGAGTGAACTTGCCGGTTAAAGCTCTCTAGGGAAGGAGTTCCACAACTTAGGGGCAGCCCCAGAGAACACCCTCTCCCAGGATCAGCCCCACAAGCTTCTGGGGACGGGAGAGCTACCAAGAAGACCCCTACGCTGATCTGAGGTGATTTATGATCATATGGTGGGAGGGAGGTTGAAAAACACGGTAGCTGTACAACCTGAGTGGGTGAAAGGCTTTCTATTAATTTCCCCACCTCCAAACATTTCATCAGCCTGACTCCTGCTTACTGTGAACGATGAATTGAATGTTTACAACACTAAGACTGCATTTTATTCATTCAATATACGGGTCGTATGGTACATTTCCGTTTCCTGACTGAAAGAGCAAAACATTTTATAATCTGCTGTTTTCTATCAAGTCTTCCTTCCAGCAAGAGACACAAGGGGCACAGGCAGAATGGAAGCATGTTTTTACAAAAAGGAATAAATGTTTGCAAAAGGATGGCATTTCCTACCTCAACTCCCTAAGCTTCACTTCTTAAATGCTGCCTGTGTAAATCTCTGGATGATCTTACGATGCCACATATTAAAAGATGCAGGACCAAATCTTTGCTACCTGTCAATACTGGTGGGGAGGGGGGCAGATGTAAGGCAGCATTACTGCATTAACCTAGAGAGAAATTGCTGAATTATTCCACAAACATTTAGGGTCAGGTTTGTCCTGCTTTATTTTTTGACTATTTTCAGGGAAGATAGCATGTTGGAAAGATTGGCACAGTTATAGAGCTAGGAAGAATGTATTGGGAAAAGAGGGTATTACCAATTTTAGAGTTTTTATCTTCCGCTTCTGAACCTAGCAATTCAACAGACTCTCTATCCATCACACCAAGCTTGTTTTGGAGATTTCGGAAACCTAAAGTACTCTAGGAAGGTCTCAGGTGCTGGATACATATCAAATGCTTCATGTAAGAGTCTTCAGCAATCCCTCTAGTAGGGATTAGAGGTAGTGGACCTGCCAACCTAGCAGTTCGAAAGCACGCCAGTGCAAGTAGATAAATAGGTACCGCTGCGGCAGGAAAGTAAATGCCATTTCCAGGCACTCTGGTTTCCATCACGGTGTTCTGATACGCCAGAAGCGGTTTAGTCATGCTGGCCACATGTCCTGGGAAGCTATTTGTGGACAAATGCCAGTTCCCTTGGCCTGAAAGCGAGATGAGCGCCACAACCCCATAGTCACCTTTGACTGGATTTTACCTTTTTTTTTAGAGGTAGCGTAACATTTCTCAGGTTGGAAGTGAAACGGGCCCACCCCAAAAAGAGATAACTTCCATATACCCAAGGTTTCCCCTCATTCCCTGTTTTGTGGACCCAAAATCATTACATGGTGTCAGAAGTGCAATACAGGGGATGAGGGGGAAAGGCTCTCTTATCCTTCCCCACTCCTGAAGCTTCTCCCCACCCCATCCCATGGCCTGAACAGCGAGAGAAAGATTCTGTCTAGCTGCACGAAGAGGAACACTCTTAAAAGGGAGTGGGAACACACTGCTATGTTTTGTATTGGTTCTCATTTGCCAGCTCAGATTTTTAACTAGCATGAAACAGACAACTTGCATTTCCAGTATATTTTGGAATACTGTAATTTGTCAGATGCTATACGTCCTTCCTCACACTGCTGTGAAGAGGAGGGGAGACAGCCTGCTGATTCCCATTTCCTCCTACAGCTCCTCACACCATTTCCCATGCTGTTTTGAAGGGTCCCCTGACCCTCTGGGGCAGACTTTTGGGCAACACAGGAAGCTGTGAAATTTGCCTTCCCTCCACCTTCATTTGTAGAGGCATCCACTACACGAAAATCTCTTCCGCAAATAGAGCAGCACAGTTAGATTCAACAACAAGCCTTATGATATTTGCTGTCAGCTGATAAAAAATTAAGAAAAACAACACTGCAAATGTGGATGCATCAAATCAGCTACCTTGAGTGATTTTTAGCAGCAAAGCACCAAGCCTACAGAAGAAGTGATGGTCAGATTGATGCAAAATGAAAAGCCCAACAGAAGGAAAATTTATCTCAACTAAATTAATGGTTCATTAAAAACAAGCATGCCTGAAATCTTGCCTCTTCTTCCCACCCGCTCCCTCTGTTCCTGCTTGGTGTGGCCTTTATTTGAGATTATATTTAAAAGGGGAAGCAATTCCTCTTGAAAGCAAGTTTTGTAAATCATAATGTCCTTAATGCATGTTAGTGCAATTACCATTTAGCTAATGAACTCTTTAAATTTAATTAGCATAATGGGGGCCAGTTCTGACAAGAGAAATTAATCCTGCTGTGATGAAAGCTCTGTAAAACATACATAGAGCCTGTGGTCAATATAAACTTAGACTCATCACAGCAGCAAAAAGTGCTTTCCCCCCCACAATCCACAAAAAGTGCTATACATAAATCCAGCACTGCTGCCAAGACTGAAATTCCCCACTTCCCCATAGCTGTCTAAGTCCCCTCCTCTCCAGGGCTTTCCCCAAGCAATTGGAGACTGCACCCATGTGCAACTTCCCACTGCTCTGCCTGTTTCAGCCCTCTTCTGGTTCTAGGAGACAAGGGAGAGCTTGTTGCAGCAGAAGGGGGAGACATCTGTGACTCTTCACCAGCCTAACTCATCTCTGCCTCCTTACCTCTCTTCTCCTACCCTCTGCTTCAGCTTTTGTCTCTGCTTCTGGATTTGTCTCTGCCACTGACTCTCCCAGGTCACTAGGCCTGTTACCTCTTCAGCTTCTGACCCCTCCTCTTCCTAGTCTTCTCCCAAAAGCCACTCATCGTTGTCCTACCACCACTCCCCAGGCTCTGAGCCTTCTTCTCTTGGTGGTTCCCCAGCTGGTTCCTCCCACCATTCCACTGCTTCTAACCAATCAATGACATCTGCTATTTGAGAGGGGAAGAAAGTCGGGTCTGATTGGTGCTATCATTCATTATCTGACTGGGGCTTACCATACAGATCCCTAGATGCTATATATTGGAGATGGGAAATCATGGCCCTCCAGATATGGTTCAACTCCAAGTCCCATCAGTCCCAGTCAGGTGACTGGTGGTCAGGAAAGGTGGGAATTGGAGTTCAACGACATCAGCAGCCCTCCGGGTTTGCCATCCCTGCTGTATCAGTATGTAGCTGGATCAGGGTGAGGAAATGCAGCTGGTCTTTCTTTTGATGCAATCCTTTGGTACAAGTAGCAATAAGGAGTAGCAATAAGTCATTATTCCATCTATGGAATCCAGAATAAATAAGCCCCTGCAATAAGTGGGTGGTGTGTGAACCATCTCAAGCAGTTTCAATGCATGTCCCCATGATCATATGTTGAATTGTCTGATCTGTAAGAATATGTTAGAGTGTTTCGCTGCATCAGGAGCTGAATGGCGTTGGTATAATGCTTTTTACAGTCATTTAGGAAACTATTATCTGGAGAGACTATAAAAGCATCTCTTTATTTTCTCTTCTAAATTGGAAGAAAGCTTTGAATGATGAAAAGCATTGGCATTATAACTTCAGGGAATTTCTTAGCAAGAAGCTTTATGTGTGCTTGGACCTAAAATAAAGTAATGCAGCCAAAGATTAAGCCTTTAATTTTTGAAGGCTGTGTTTAACTGAATGCCTATTTTTAAAGTTTGCTAATTCCCAATGTAAACTATGGCAAGATTTAACGTACACTCTTACACAATACGATGCAAATCAATGTCCATGTTGTTAGAGAAACAACATAATATTTGACATGGTTTAGGGACACACTTTACATTCCAAACATCACAACTGAGCTCCAATGCAGTGGTTTTTTTTTTCTTTTTAATAAGAAAAGCTGATTTAGACATAGGACGTTTATTACAAAGTGATGGGGGAGGTCTTTACAGAGATGTTCCATAAACATGTGTGCTGAAAAGGGGCCATAGACTGCAGGCACGCCATACATTTAAAGCACCCCCACAAGAATCTTAGGAACTGTAGTTCACCAAGGGTGCTGGGAATTGTAGCTCTGGGAGGTGTAAAGCAAAGTTTCCAGGATTTTCAGGGTGTTTGTATGCTTTCAATGTGAAGTGTGTATGTAGCCCAAGTTACAACAGAATGAGTAAGAAAGACTAATATATTTACTTTTTAAAAAGCAAGCTAAACAGATATCTAGATTGCTCATTTTGTTCTGCTGATGAGCTGCTGTCTATTCTTGTTAAGAGACTGATAGTAGTGGTATCTATGGAGCCATATTTGGCAAGATACAAATCTAGGAAAAAAAAAACCCACGAAAAACCAACCGCTGCACAAATTACAAAATGGTTTATTTGCAAAGCAGACATGTCCTTACTTAAAGTAATTTCAAATGCTTGCTTCTTGGAATTAACTCTTTCTTATGCTGTTTGTCATATACAACTTTGGAGCATGGCAATGCAAGGCACCTTAAAACAGTGGTCTGTTGCAACTTGCGTGCATCAATAGATGAGGTGGGTGAGAACCCTACTAGAATCTGAAGCCTTTGACCTGACCTGTGAAATGGATCCTTTATTTTATTAACAATGTTACGGGTTTGTGAGTGCCAGAATTTGTGAGTGCAAGGCACCCATAATTCATGGATTTAGTAAGTGTTAGAATTTAATCTATGCTTGGAGAGTTAAACTGGGAATCAAACTCTTAATAGCTGGACTCAGCTTCCCATGTATAAAAAATCACCTGAAAGATCAGCAGAGAACAGACTTCCGGAGGCGGCGCGAACGGCAATGGCGGTCCTTCTCACTCGCTGAGGAGGAAGCTCTGCAGAAACGGGTCGTCCGCTACGGCAAAGCGGAGACCCGCACCGAAAAACCACAGGAAGCAAGAGCCTGTGGTCGTGGGACTCGGCGGGCGCCAGAAGCGGCTCCTAAAACTGAGAAGAGACCCCGTAAGGAGCCTCTGATCGTGGAGGGGGTCGCGGCGCTGTGAGTCGATCGCTACTCTGCAGAGTGAAGCCGCGCAGCTGCTGTCGGTGAGCGCTGACCTTTTTTCTTTGAAAAATTCGGCTTTGAGAAATAACAACCCGTGAGTAAAATTGAGACTGTAACAAATTTGAGCTAAAATTAACAGAAATTTGGCTGAAAGCGGAGAGACGTCAAAAAGGAAGTCCATCTTCCGCTGCTGCGGTAACATCAAAGCAAAGATCCTGAGCTATGGAGCCTTTGAAGAGGCGCTAAAACTAACTGATCTTGGCTTCCATTGAAGTTGGGTTAAAGTGAAGATTTAAGTTACCCTTGTGATTTACCTTTTTATTGGAACTGTGTTAATCTTCTTCTTTTGGGGGCTATAAATTTGGACTGAGAGACCCAGGTGCTTGGGCTGCCTGAATAAATAGAACTGTCAGCTTGCAGTCTTTGCTACATGATTTCTGGGATTTGTTACAACCTGAGTGCTTACAGACTTGATACTTTGAAAAATCAATTGCTACTTATCAGAGACAGTGTAATACATTCAAACCAACCCTGCTAAATTCAAGCTTTTGAAGGTTCCTGGACATTTAATTGGATGTTGTTGACTTTATGAACTTTTAACTGGACTTTGTTGACTTTATGGATTTTTAATGACTTTATGGATTCTTGCTGGTTTAGCCTCTTCCCTCAAGACATTTTGAGCTCCCTCTAGAGGATTTTACTTTATTGTTTCTTTCCTTTCCTCCTGTGTGACTGTTTATTCTCTGGGCTGTTGCATTCCCATGGGAACAAGTCAGCTTGACCTTGACTATTAGATAAAATTGGAATGAGTGGCGCAAGAAAAAAGGAGTCTAAAGAAGAGAAGTCTACAGTAAGAACTAGACAAACAACCTTGGCCTCAGCCTTACAGACACGTAGATCGTCTGTGCCTATTTTGCCCGCGGCAGGGGAAGAAAAAATTGTGCCTATTCTTTCACTGGCAGGGGAAGAGGAAACTGAGCAACTGCAGCCAGAAGATATGGCTGCAGGAGCAACTGCTTCAATTTTAGAAAAAATCTTGGAAAAATTGGAATCTTTGGATAAGAGAGTGGAGTCTTTGGACAAGAAAGTGGATGAACAAACGGCCAAGATTGACCAAAACACAACCTGCCTAAACAAAATAACTGAACAGGTGGCTTTGAATGTAAAATCAATTGGACAGCTTGCTGAGGACACTGCAGAAAATCGTAAATTGGCTGAGGCAACAGCCCAGAAAGTTGAAAATTTGGAACAAGAGGTAAAACCACTGCATAAACAAGTTGGAGAGCATCAGACGTACTTGTCCATGATAGAACTGCGAAACCAGGAAAATAACCTAAGGTTAAGGTCAATTCCAGAATTTGAACAAGGAAATTTAATTGAGTTCCTGACGAAATAATTTTCTAAATTTTGGTCCTTAGAGGAGGAAAAGGACTTTAAAATTGTGTCGGCTTTCAGACTTGGAAAATTTGCAAGGAAGGACAAGCCCAGAGATTGTTTGATAATTTTGAGATCGAAGGAGGAAAGAGATAAGATATTGGGCCTACATTACGAAAAATCATTGGACATTTCGGATAGGAGAGCTGAAATTTATAAAGATATTCCGAAACAACTTTTGGACCTTAGATCCACCTATCTTGAATTGGCCAGATTGTTAAGGAGCAACTCAATCATCTTTAGGTGGGAATTTCCTCAGGGACTATCTTTTACCTTCAGAGGGAAGAAGGTTAAAATCAGAACACCTGAAGACAGAGATAAATTTCTAATTGCCTATGGAGAGGACCTTCAGAAAGGAATTGGAACACCTTTGGGGCCTGGATTACCAGCTGCACCTTTATCCTTGGAGCCTGAAGACCCAGAGAAAAAGATACCACCCCCAGAAAAATAACAGATTGCAACTTCTGAGCTGGAACATTAATGGTTGCAATTCTCCGGAAAAAAGGAGGAAATTATTTCATATATTGAAAAAAGAACAATTGGACATTATCTGTTTGCAAGAAACACACGTGACTAGGCTTCATAAAAAAGTGTTAATAAATAAAAGATTAGGCCAAGAATTTATTTCTTCGGACCGAGTTAAGAAGAGAGGAGTGGCGATTTATGCAAAGGAGAGCCTGTCACCTAAATTCTTATTTAAAGATGAGCAAGGAAGAATTTTGGCAATTGAGATACAACATCAAGGAGAGAAGCTTTTGATATTAGGAATTTACGCACCAAATGAGGGGAAATCGGAATTTTATAAGAAGTTGCATGAGAGCATGCTGGATTATCTGGACTATGACAACATCATTATGATGGGAGATATGAACGGGGTCGTATCAACCAACATGGATAAGTCACAAAGTCAAAACGTGACAAAAGACGGCAGACTACCTAAGACTTTTTTCGAACTCACTGACAATATGGACTTGATTGACATCTGGAGGACAAAGAACCCCTTGGGAAGAGAGGGAACATTCTTTTCTGAAGCCCAACTGACATGGACAAGAATCGACCAAATATGGATATCTAGAGGTCTGGCACCTAAGATCAGAAAGGTGGAAATCTGCCCAAAGACCTGCTCCGACCATAATGCTGTAAAGATGGATATGACACTACTACCAACCGGCTCCTTCAGATGGAAGATGAACGACAGCTTGTTTAGAGATCAGGAGATCATCAAGAAGGCCCAAAAAGTTTTGAAGGATTATTTTGAGATAAATTTGAATACTACGGTGGAAAAAAGAACCATCTGGGACGCAAGCAAGGCTGTGATGAGGGGGTTCTTGATACAACAGAATGCTGTAAAGAAAAGGTTACAAAATGAGAAAAAAGACAAGATTTTGGAGAAAATCAAAGAATTAGAGAAGAAGTTAAGATTAAACCCGAAGTCACAGCTGATTCTGAGAGAAATTAAACTCTATCAAGTACAATATTCTAAATTGATAAACCAGGAAATAGAGTGGAAAGTTAAATTAATGAAACAAAGAACATTCGAATCGGCGAATAAATGTGGGAAACTGCTAGCATGGCAGTTGAAGAAAAGACAAAAGCTAAATACAGTTACAAATTTAGAGATTGAAGGAAGAAATATTCAGAACCCCGTGGACATTAGAAAGTGTTTCCAGAGATATTTCAAAAAATTATACACTCAAGGGCCGCAAGATGAGGCTGAGATAAAACAATTTTTGAAAAAGAATGGACTATCAAAACTGTCCCAAGAAAACAGATCAATCCTGAATTGCAAAATATCACGACAAGAGATCGAACAAGCCATTCAGAACATGCAATTGGGCAAATCTCCAGGGCCTGATGGGCTGACCTCCAAGTATTATAAGACATTGAAAGATTATTTAATACAACCATTAATGGAGGTCAGCAATGAAATTATGGAGGGGAAGAAGGCGCCGGAATCGTGGAAAGAAGCGTTTATCACATTGATACCAAAATCGGAAGCTGAAAAGACACAACTTAAGAACTACCGTCCCATCTCTCTCTTAAATGTGGATTACAAAATATTTGCAGACATTCTAGCAAGCAGACTTAAAAAAGTCCTAAATGAAGTAATTCACAAGGACCAGGCAGGCTTTCTCCCAGGTAGACATTTGTTTGCTAACACAAGGAACATTATTGATATTTTGGAACTCTTGCAAACAAATATCAATACAAAAGCAGTGTTAATTTTCATAGATGCGGAGAAGGCCTTTGACAATATCTCCTGGAAATTTATGAAGGGAAATTTAGAAGGGATGGGAGTGGGACGGGGTTTTGGAAATGGGATTGATGCAATTTATTCAGAACAAAAGGCTAAACTGATAGTTAACAATGTGGTTACAGAAGAGTTTAAAATTGAAAAAGGAACACGACAAGGTTGCCCTATTTCCCCATTGTTATTCATTTCGGTTCTGGAGGTGCTCTTGAATATGATTAGAGGGGACCGGTTAGTGGAAGGAATTCAGGTAGGAGCGAAACAATACAAACTTAAAGCTTTTGCAGATGACCTAGTTTTGACCCTGCAGGAGCCAGAATCTAGTACGAAAAGAGTATTACAATTGATTCAAGAGTTTGGTCGGGTGGCGGGATTTAAATTAAATAAGCAGAAAACTAAGGTATTGGAAAAAAACTTGACAGATACAGAGTCAGAACGGTTTCAGAAAGAAACAGAGTTAAAGGTGGTTAAAAAAGTAAAATACCTAGGGGTAAATATAACAGCAAAAAATCTGAGTTTATTTAAGGACAATTATGAGAACTGTTGGTCAGAAATCAAGAGAGACTTAGAAAGTTGGACAAGATTGAAACTTTCCTTGTTAGGCCGAATTGCTGCTATTAAGATGAATGTTTTGCCAAAAATGTTGTTCTTGTTTCAAACATTACAGATTGTGGACAAAACGGAGTGCTTTCGGAAGTGGCTGAGAGATATTTCTAAATTTATCTGGCAGGGCAAAAAGCCCAGAATTAAGTTTAAGATATTAACTGATGCGAAAGAAAGAGGGGGCTTTGCCCTGCCAGACTTAAAGTTGTATTATGAAGCAGCAGCTTTCTGCTGGCTAAAAGATTGGCTACTTCTTGAAGACACTGATGTATTGGACTTGGAAGGTTTTAACAATGCTTTTGGTTGGCATGCATATTTATGGTATGACAAGGTTAAGATTAATAAGGTCTTCAAGAACCATATTGTCAGAAAGGCAGTGTTTAATGTCTGGACAAAATATAAAGACTTACTGGAAAATAAAACTCCAAGGTGGCTTTCACCATTGGAAGCCAAGGCCCGAAAAAGACTCAATATGGAGGCCAATTGGCCAAAGTATTGGGAAATATTAGAAGAAGATGGAGATAATTGGAAATTGCAGAGTATGGAGAAAATAAAAGATAAAGTGCGAGATTGGTTACACTACGCTCAGATTAAGGAAGTTTTTAAACTTGACAAAAAGTTAGGATTCCAAGTGGAAAAATCGAAGTTGGAAACGGAACTGTTAGAGCCCAAGACTAAGGTACTTTCAAGAATGTATAACTTGCTGTTAAAATGGAACACACAAGATGAAATGGTAAAGTCAGCTATGATAAAATGGGCACAGGACATTGGGTACAATATTATGCTAGAGGACTGGGAAAGGTTGTGGACCACCGGGCTGAACTTCACTGCATGTAATGCTTTGAAAGAAAATGTTATGAAAATGATATATAGATGGTACATGACCCCAGTCAAACTTGCAAAAATATACCATTTGTCTGATAATAAATGTTGGAAATGTAAAGAAAATGAAGGAACGTTCTTTCACCTCTGGTGGACTTGCCCTAGAGTGAAGGCTTTCTGGGAAATGATATATAATGAGCTGAAAAAGGTATTTAAGTATACCTTCACTAAGAAACCAGAGGCCTTTCTTCTGGGTATTGTCGGCCAGAAGGTGCTAAAGAAGGACCGAATATTTTTTATGTATGCAACAACAGCAGCAAGGATACTCGCTGCTAAGCATTGGAAAACCCAAGATTTACCCACACTGGAAGAATGGCAGATGAAACTGATAGAATATATGGAACTGGCCGAGATGACTGGCAGAATCCGAGACCTGGGAGAGGAGACGGTAGAGGAAGATTGGAAGAAATTCAAGACTTATTTGCAAAAATATTGTAAATTGTATGAATCTTAAGCAGGATGCTAGATTATGAATAACTTGGCACCATTAAAACAGATGAGGTGAATGACGAAGATAAGTTTTATTTAATTAGATAATGACTAGGCTAAATTAAATTTTTTAAGGTATTGAACAAATTTATTGAAATTGTGGGATATAATATCGGGATATTAGTTAGTAAGAATGGAAATAAGGTGATAAATTGCTGGATTAAATTTTAATTAGGAACGCAGGAGCGGGAGATGTGAGGAAGTCCAAAGATGACAAGAAAATGTGTTATGACATGTACTATTGTGTTTTATCTATTTGTATTGTAATTAAATTTTTTTTTCCTAATAAATATTTATATATATATATATATAAAGATCAGCAGAGAACATTAGCAGAGAACAAGACAGGAGGATGGGCTATCAGCAAAGCAAAGACTCTGTGACAGTCAGCAGTTGGAGGAGTCCCTACCTGAGCTATGAGGTATTGAGCAGAGACAAAAGGAGAGCAGTTGTTTTTAGGATTGCAGCTGGGGATGATATGATCTAGAGAAAATGGTTTCAGTCTGCAAGCTGGAACAGAGGGCCATGGCTGATTTCTGCTGATATCTAAGCGTGTGCCCATGGGAGAATGAAGAACCTCTTGGGGTATTAAATGCTGTGAGCCCCTCCAACCTAGGCTCAGGTTGTATATATGTGCAAATGAACCATATATCATAAAGACACCGCAGTCTCTGCTGTGCCTCATTTCCAAAAGAAACACAAACCCCAGGTAAGCGCATGGGCTCTTGGAATCCCACACCGCTTGGAGATTGGGGTGGCATGAAACAATATGTTTATTTTTAAGGAATCAAAGGTGCCAGCAGCCTCAACTAAAAGTTGGTAAGCTGATCGGCTATGCTGTGGTACAGTGAGAGTTGTTCATTTGGGATCACCAATCCAGAGTGGGGTGAGGGTGGGGGTGTCGCCAATAAAGATGGGTTTTCAGGGTCCAATACAGAGGAGTAGCAATGTTTTTATTTTGGCCAAATAGTGAAAGCCAGCCCTGTGGTGGTATCAAGCGGTATCTCATGGTGGTATCAAGGAAGCCACATTCTAAATCTAAAGACGAAGCCACACTCACACCATAGATTTGACACACATGACTTCCTCAGTGAGGGTTTGCTATATTCCCCAAGGTTTCTTCAGGGGGAATGTGCTTTTAAATGTATATGCTGTGGGTATGACTACTAATATATTTACTCTTTTATTCCTTAGACGGCAATCCATTTCTACATGCTTAGTATCGCTGAAGTCAGGAGGGTGAAGCAAGGATAACTAGGTGTGAGATTTCATTTTCTGCTGATTGGATTGTATGTACATGTATGTTGCAATCTCACAGAACCCCCCCCCTTTTTTTAAAAAATAAAAGCAATCACATATCTGAAATACTGAATGGCATAATCCCAAATGTTTTCTGAGCAAAATGAAAACGTAGTGACCATGACCAAAGGGCCTGCAAGCAATCTATTAATGTTGGGTAAGATGGCTGGATGTTCAGAGCTGTATGTGGGTTGTTGCTGGCACACAGCAAATTGCTGCATTTTCTTTGTTGCTAATATGTAATTATGTGCTCTGTGAAGCACTGTGGGACACAGAGCTTTATAAAAGCCTAGCAGCGGAAAAAAGCTCGGTTTGCTTCCACAAATCTCCACCAGCAAATAATTCACCAGGGAATTTTAGCCCAAGTAGGCAAAAATAATAGGCGAACTAAAGTGGGGTTTTTTAGGCCAACAAACAGATCTAAAACTGAACTGTAAGTTGAATTTGTTTCCTGGTATTGATTTTCATTTTCATTTTTTTAAAAAAGAGAAGCTTGATCATTTCATATTCAGTTCACATTCAAGTTTCAAGTTTGAGTGTTTTTGCTTGGCCGGAAAGTGTCCTTGAACTCTGATCTTGCCTATCGGTTGCCTTGATGGAGGGCAAGTGTATGCACAAAGTAAAAATTATATTTATTGCTCCACCCCCTTTTGCCTTTGGCCTTGCTCACCATTGGCCTGTGGCCCCCTGAAGGTTGCCAATACAGAAATGTGGCCCTCAGGCTGCAAAAGGTCCCTCACCCCTGCTGTGAAGTTCTGCAACGTACCTTTGCAATAGGCATGACGACCATCAGCATAGCAAAGCTCCTATTCCTACTCACAGCACATTATTCGACATAGGACCTTAATGATGATTCCACACAAATATACCTATTACTGTGCAGCTTTAGAAATAAACTTTAGTTAAAAATTCCTCCTTTCCACATTACTATTCCCCTCAAGTGGCATTCCCCAGCTTTACTCAGTCAAAAGATAAAGAGCAGGGGATGGCCTGATTGTTTGAAGGATCCTTGTAATTGAAAAAGCACCGGTAGGAAGAAGAAAAATTGAGTAATTCGGAGGGAATTAAGCAAAGGGTATAGTTTCTGCTTTCTGGCGGGAGGTGAGGAGAAATTCGCTACAGTGCATTAGTCATGCACATTGCAGCAACACACCACGTTGTTTCATAAAACTGGCCTCCAGCAGTCGGAGTGCTCCATCTGGAAATAAAACCCATTCCCAAACGTGTGGTACCAAAGTCGCTCAACCCCATATGTGATGAAAACACAGATTTCTCCATGTGGGAATAGAATCCTGTGCATCTCATGAGATGCCAAATGTTCATTTCCTCTCTTTTGAGTCTCAGAAATCCAGTTGTGGCCATGCCTGCAGTCCAATTGACACTGATAAAAATGCAAACAAAAATAGGTTTGATGGTGCAGTGTGTGTGTGTGTATAATTGTAGCTTTTTCTTTCATAACACAATTCAGACTGTCCAGATCTAGATGCTGCTATCATCCATTTTGATCATATTAGTCTGTGCCTGTAGACTCTGCAAGCATAACTTTTTAGAGACTTGGATTATATAATATTATATGGTTCCCACTGCTCATGACACAGTGTTATTCCGTCACCACCCCTTTTGCTAAAAGGCAACTTTTGCTGCCTTTTACACAATGCCACAGACTATGAGAACCACACTGGAACTGGTACTGAAGGTAGGATCAGAGCCACTTTATGGCCTTGCTCCAAGAGGACACCATGGTTGATGGTAGGGAAAGATACTGAGAGGTCCAGGGGAAGCAGCAGGGTTACATTACCTGTGTGCCTCTTCCGATTAAGGTCATCAGCCAGGGTGAAAGCTTTTTCAGGCCTCAAGTCAGGTTGAAATGGGTCTAGATCAGGCCAGGGTCCAAGGAGGGGGTGTAGCTCAGACTCCTTCAAGGGAAACTTCCATCACATTCTTCCACATTGAGGAATTAACACAGAGGAAGTGAGACATTATTCAGACACATATCTCAGTGATGTGGAACTGTACTGTAGGAAACATCTCTCACCACAGTTTTGTGTGTGTATATGTGTGTGTGTGTGTGTGTGTGTGTGAGAGAGAGAGAGAGAGAGAGAGAGAGAGAGAGAAATGGGCCCTTCACAGCACATTCAATGATCTTTTTCTTTCCTTCTTTGTGAAATTGACTTGAACAGGCTGCTTTTGATCTGATCTTTATAATTACACTAGTCCAATGACCTTTATACAACCAGGGAAAGGAAAGTGGATACAATTAAGACTTAGGAAATCCATCTTTGCTTCTATACTGAGATTTCCTAGTCTACCATTACATTTCTGCGGTTATCAAGCTATTGCTAGGTTAGTGTTTATGCCAAAAGAGAGAGAAATCAATCCTGTTGTTCTACAGCAGAGCTGAGGAACCTGAATCCTGGGAGCTAAAGCTCTCCCCAAGGCTTACCTTCTGCTTTATGCCTTGCTCAAAGTGTTTTTGCCTTAGTGTGATGCGTCTTCTAATTGTGAAAATGCCTCTTGCATGCCTGGGCTATCCGGATCCATTTCAGTCTGGTTTCAAGCCCAGTCATGGCACTGAAACTGCCTTGGTCACCCTGGCTGGTGGCCTTTGTTGGGAGAGAGATGGGAGGGTGTGACCCTGCTCATTCTCCTTGCCTGTTCAGTGGCTTTATATACCATTCCATACCATTCTCATAGAATTCTAGCCCAATGGTTGCTATTAATTTGATGCTGAATTGATTTTAGAATGTATTTTAATTAATTGACGGTGATTTTTATGTAAACTGTGCTATTTTTACTGTTGTTAGCTGCTCTGAGCCCGGCTATGGCTGGGGAGAGCAGGATATAAATAAATTATTATTATTATTATTATTATTATTATTATTATTATTGACCACAGTATCCTCCTGGAGTGGTTCAGGTAAGTGGTGGTTGGGGCCACTGTACTTCACAGGTTCTTCTTCTACCTCCAGGGTCATTTCCATAAAGCATTTGTATGTAGCTATGGGGAAGGACCATAGCTTAGTAGCAGAGCATCTGCTTTTGCATGCAGCAGGTGCCCGGTTCAATTTCCAGCATCTCCTGGGTAGGGCTGGGAGACAACCCTAGAAAGCCACTGCCTCTCTGTGTAGACCTGAGGTAGATCATGGACAGGTGGTCCGACTAGGTATAAGGCAGCTTCCTATTCAAGGGAGCCACATCTATCCCTTGCAGTCTGTACAGAAATGATGCTTTCTCCTTGTATTGTATGCAGTCTCCTTGTATTCAAGGGAGAAAACACATCTATCTCTTGTCAGTGCTCCCACTTCAGCCAATTACAGAGGGGCTCCCACTTTACTTTTCTGTTTTTACTTGTATTATACCTTACATGTTGCACCTCAAAAGGAAGTTACCTTCTAACTTACATTCTAACTCTCAAGGGGACTTTGGTCCATATTCTCAAGGTATTGGAATGTGTTCTGATAGGTAGGTCCCCCACCCCAAAAACAATGGCTGCCCTGCCATTAGCAGGGACAAATTTGCTCTTCCTCCCTTACTCAAAGGAGACTTGGATCTGTAGAGGAGCAAGGAGGTCATCGGGGGTGAGGTGACCAATCATGGGGCAGCAAACTTGAGCATTTAGGGCTGCCCTGACCTCTATTTTTCTGCTCTGCAACAAAGGTGGAATGTCTCAGGTGGAAACTATTGGTGGGCAATTTCTCCAAGTGGCTTTCCAGTGGCAAATGGCATCTTCCATCTTTTAGCGTCAAGAGACAAATGTTTGGCCTACTGGGTTGTCAATCCAAAAAAGGTTGCGGAGAGTTATGGAGCAGCTTTCGCCATCTAACTGCTCTGCAGCAAGTTATGCTAACTTACTGGAGGCCCTCTTTGTTCTTTTGTGTTAGTAGACTAGAAAGAGTGGTGGCAAGAGACTGAAGCAATCTGATGCCTACTGAGGAGGACATTGATCCATCTGCAAGAGATATGAGATATGGAGACCTCCTTCTGTTCGTCTGTGTGGAATGCAAGATGAACTTTCATAAACAACACAGATGGTGTCTCTGTCACACACACATACACACACGCTCGCACACACTCCCGCACACAAAGGTGTTATTTATGGATGCTGTTCAAGGAAGCTAAACTTAACCAGTGCAAGAATAACTGTAGAACAGGATAATTCTAAAACAAAAGCAACAAAAAGATAAATTAATAATGGATCGGATCCAGATTTAGTGTATGATTCCCCACCCAATGCTTTTCTTTCTTTGCACAAATGGAGCAGGAACGTACCTACTGAAAAGAATGAGCTGTGCTATTATACTCCTCATCCTCTAGAAGCACAGATGAGAACTGTAGCAATGGGCTAATAACAGAGTTAAACATTGTCTCCAGTTCTTGGGGGTTGAAGCTAAGGAACACAGGAAGCTTCCTTACTCTGAGTAGGACAATTGGTCCACCTAAACTCAATATTGCCTACACTAACTGGCAGCGGCATTCCAGGGTTTCAGACAGGGCTCTCTCCCATGCCTACCCAAGGGTTGTACAAAGTGGGTGTGTGTGGAGGGGGCAGGCAGCCCCAGGTGCCACTCTGGAGGGTGACAAGATGGCCCCTGCCTCCCCCCAGCTGTAGAGCAGCCAAGGGCGCGCGCAGTCAGTATGGGCATCGCTCTCACGTGCCAGCCATACGGGCTGCTGGGCGTGTGCACTCCATACAGGATGCCGCACATGCGCAGTCTGTATGGGATACCGCACATGCACAGTCCATACGGGATGCTGCACACGTGCAGTCCGTATGGGCTGCCTCTCGCACAGCGACTGTACGGGCTGCCACTCTCATGTGCCGTCCGTACGGGATGCTGTGCGTGCGCACTCTGTGCAGGATGCCGCACATGCACAATCTGTATGGGATGCTGCACATGCGCACTCCATACGGTCGCCGTGCGCACAGCAGTCTGTATGGATGCCCATATGGACATCGTGCGTGAGCAGCAGCCCTTACGGATGAAGCGCAAGTGGCAGCCCGTACGGTGTGTGCATGTGCGCATGTGCCTACCTGGAGATGTCTGGGATTGAACCCCCTGCGTACAAGGCTGATGTTCTCCTGCCTGAAAACTTGTTCTTGTGCTTAAGAAGGCAAAGTCTCTACCAGAGAAGAATGGCAGATGAAGCTATTGGACTATGCTGAAATAGCTAAAATGACTTGAAGAGTTTAATAAGGAACGGGGGAAATTTAATAAGGAATGGGGGAAATTTATAACTTATATTAAAGACCATTGAAAACAGTTAAAATTGTTAGTAGGATTTGGAATATCATTTGTAGTTTAAGGTTGAATTCTGGACATAATGGAAGAGGTAAAAGATATGGAGTATTATAAAAGATGCGGGAGGAGATGTTTAATAGCAGAACCCACAAAGGGGAGGGTAGAAGTCCAGAAGATTCCTAGGAATCTGGTTTTTATGATTTATGTTTGATATATCTCTGTAAAATTTTAATTTGAAAAGCCAAATAAAGAAATTTGTAGAAAGAAAGAAAGAAAGAAAGAAAGAAAGAAAGAAAGAAAGAAAGAAAGAAATTATAGGGGGATATTTACTGCTCTTGCCATCAGTCGCATTCTGCTGCTTTCAGTTCAGCTTGCCTGGTGCTAATCTGCCGGCTCAGATTGTGCTTGCCCTCCAGGCAGCCCCACCTTCATAAACCTCCATAAACTAGATTTTTATGCTATGACCAGTTTGGCATATGCTGCATCCACAAACCCTTCTATCTTATTCCTTTGTCTTCCTGCTTGCCTGCCTCCCTAGCTGTGTTATCTGCCCCAGATCTTTCCCATTTCTGACAGTTTCTCTGGACCTTCCCAAGACCAGAACCTGCCCACATATAATTCTTTAGCCCTGACCCAGGTAGACCACTTATATCGTCACACGCTTCTGACAACTCTGTACAAGGCCACATAGTAAAATCACTTTCTCGGACTGTTTATTTTCCTTTAACCGGTACTCTGCCTACTTCCTTGTTTGCTGTCATTAGAAGAGAAGAACTCTAGTTCCAAATAATTTCCTCTGATCTCTCAGAAACCTTTTGTTTCCAGACAGCTTTAGTCTTTGGAGACTGAGCGTGGCATAGCTAAATCATCACAACATTCAGAAACATTTTCCCCCATTTCGATTTATGCAGGGCCGTGTTAACAAAGCAATCTTCACTTAATCGATCCCCACAGAGGCCCCTCTTGAAGCTGCCTCCATCTTCTCATCTCTTTTAAATTAATCATTTTTGGTGTGCCAACAGCATGGTGGTGACAGTGCAGAACACACACACACACGGAAAAAGAGGTCCTTCTTTATCAAGGAGTTTTCAGCCTGCAAAATTACGGATTACAGCATTCAACAAGAAGCACCATCACTTTACAAAAAGGCATTGCTGGTGAAGCTACCACTTTTATAGCATTTTAGAGAAGCAGCTGTGAGATTTAAGGAGTGGCGGGATGAACAAGGGACATCAAGGTGTGCTCCCTTTAAACTACAACCATTAATGGAATTCGAAGAATCCTTTAACATCTACAAGTTGGGGATCATCTAGAGTTTTGGAGTACATTGTCAGCAATACGCTGCTGATGACACACAGTTCTACTTCTCCTTTACATCTGCAGGAGAGGCAGTAGATGTGCTGGACTGTTGTCTTGTCTTAGTAATGGACTGGATAAGAGCCAACAAATGAAAGCTCAATCCAGATAAGACAGAGGCACTGTTAGTGGGTAGTTCCCTAGACCAGATGGATGCGAGGTTGCCTGCTGTTGATGGGGTTACACTACCTCTTGTGTAGCACCCTGCTTGTGGTTAACGCTTAGCTGGAATGAAATATTCAACGCAGCAATAGAGAAATTAAAATAGTAATTTATTTGTCAGACAAATAAATATGAGGCACAGTGGTATATGGTTACCAAGCTCTGGCCTGGCCTCTTGCCATTCTGGCCAGCACTTATATTTCCTTAATCCAGCCCCCTTGCTCCTCCTGTGGCTGCCTCTGTCCAATCAGCCTGGTTAAAATTCCTATTGGCTGTTTGCTAGAACCAATCACAAAAGATACACCCATTTCCTCTTGCCTTTTATGGAAATCAAAAAGCTATATATTCTTCTATCTATAAATGACAAATAAGTAGTAATATATCTTACATGTGTCTCAACAAGGAATCTTAATTACCAGCTCACCTCTTGCCCTCCTTGCCCTATTGCCTTCCAAAACAGATAATTAATCTTGAATTTTTATCTTATGCATATGTCAAGGATTGAGTTCACATCAACATTGAGAGATCTCCTTCATTTGAAGGTTTCTAAACAAAAGGCCTGACAACCATATATCAGGAGTGCTCGATTGGCGTCTTCTGTCTGGCAAGGGGGGGCTGGTGGCTGACTTAATTTCAGGATAGTTACAACTCTTACAACTATATGAAATAAGAATCTAGCATTTCTTAAATCCTTTGCATAATTATATTTAAACTAATATATTTAATACATAAACAACCTTTTAAAAGGAAAAGAAATCTTAAAAGGATCTTAGTTTAAGAAACAAACAGCTTTAGAAAAGTCTTCCCAAAAATGTTCTCTTTCTGCCAGCTAGATGCTTTTTCACTGCTCTTGACCTTCTTAACCTTAGGAAGAAGATATGGCTCATTTTACTATTTATCCACCCTTAATTTGTAGGGTCAGTGTAACCTTGGCTGTCAGCCTGTAATTCCCTTTTTACGACTTTGAGAATTATTTTCTGCTATAAATCAGGGGGGCCCCTTGTCTAGGAGTAAAACATCTTGCCAAGGTTTTTAGGCAACTGGTCTTCTGCCTGGCATGAAACAGAACATTTTAAAGCTCATTCTTAAAATACAAGCCCTGATTAAACATATAGGTTTTAATAAAAATGCAAGCTTATGATTAGATGCCTCACTTGAAGGAACAGGTACGTAGCTTGGGGGTACTTCTGGACACATTGCTGTTGCTTAAGACTCAAGTGGCCTCAGTAGCATGGAGTGCCTTCCATCAGCTTCAGCTGGTGGCCCAGCTGCACCCCTATGTGGACAGCTGCACCCCTATCTGGACACGTAAGTTATAAAGAAGATTTATTGCTCAGATAAGCCTGGCGTCTGGCCCGCTTTCGCTGCGCAGCTACCGGCCAGGCCTCTGCATTTCAAACTCCACATTCTGATGCTCTGAGCAAAAGCAGAGTTCAGCAGCGGTAAGAGAAAGCTGCAAACTCCAGTGCATTCTTCAGTGTGCTTAAATAAAGTCCAGACAGGATCTTAGCAGCTAAAAGCAGTTTTTATTTACAGCAGACTATCCATTGTCGAACAGCATCGTGAAAACACGTCCACTCTCCTCAAAAGCGAAAGTAGAGAGAGAGAACAAAGGCTGGAGACTCTCAGATATGACGCAGAATCTCCCCCCCTCCCCATAGTAGGCAGGGCGTACACTCTGAGCTGTTTAACCCTGTAAGCTCAGGTTCTCCTCACAGCTTCTGTTGTCTATGTTCTGGTAACCTCTAGGCTGGATTACTGCAATGCATTATACGTAGGGCTGCCTCTGAAGGTAGTTCAGAAACTTCAGCTGGTGCAGAATTCAGTGGCCAGGCTTCTCACTGGTTCATTGCTACAAGAAAAAGGGGGAAAGAGGCTGATTTGCTAATCTGAAAAATTGATAGGAAGTTCATGAACTCCAGTTCCTCAGACAACTGTGAAGAGCTATAAACACTCAAATCTGGTATAAGCTTCAGAAACGCAACAAGAACTGAGGATGTGGGTGAGAAATACTCAACAATATGAAATTGCCACAAGTGACAAATTAAGGTTAATCAGGGCTGCCCCAAGACATTTGGGCACCTGAGAAAAACCACAAAATGTCGTCCCCCCAACACCAAGGAATAAGGGGTGAGTTAAGATCTACATCAGCAGCAAGGAAGGAATAAAGATATACATCAGGAACAAGGGTGGGAGGAGAATAGCGGTGCCTTACTTATTTTAAATGGGACGCAGGTGGCGCTGTGGGTTAAAGCCTCAGCGCCTAGGGCTTGCTGATCGAAAGGTCGGCGGTTCGAATCCCTGCGGCGGGGTGCGCTCCCGCTGCTCGGTCCCAGCGCCTGCCAACCTAGCAGTTCGAAAGCACCTCCGGGTGCAAGTAGATAAATAGGGACCGCTTACCAGCGGGAAGGTAAACGGCGTTTCCGTGTGCGGCTCTGGCTCTGGCTCTGGCTCTGGCCAGAGCAGCGATGTCACGCTGGCCACGTGACCCGGAAGTGTCTCCGGACAGCGCTGGCCCCTGGCCTCTTGAGTGAGATGGGCGCACAACCCCAGAGTCTGTCAAGACTGGCCCGTACGGGCAGGGGTACCTTTACCTTTACCTTTTACTTATTTTAAGCATATACTGAGCTGTCAGATGACCAGCTCTTTGGATATATCAAACTTTTCTTTAAACTGACATAGGAACATACAATGGAACTAGATTAGTATGGTTTCAAGCACATAGTTTAAAAGATGCAGAATAGTCCTAATCATAGTTTTATCCACTTTTTTTTACAATTTCGTGAGATATTTGAAGTAGGTTTTGCTATCTCAGAAAACTAATTAGAGATGATTCATGCATAAAAACAGAGTACATTTTCCTTTTTTTTTTAAAAAAAAGAAAGAATAGATAACTGCATTTTAATATTCTGCTTTGCAGTTACTCAACAGAAATGAATGAAAAACAGAATACTGTCCAAAAGATTGCCAAATCATATCACTAAGAATCCTTTCTTTTCCTTCATAGTTTGAAGTTCTGTTTTGTCACAAATCAGTTTTGATGGCATGTTTCTCAAAAACACAATCCTATTAAATCCGCATGCATAATTTTAAAAAAATAATAATTAAAGAAAATAAGGAATCTTTAAAGCAACAAAGAAGGCGCAAATGCAAAGTGCAAGAACAAATGACAGATCACATTATTACAATCTTAATGGAAATGCACATATTGTTAAAGTGCTTGTGACCATAAAAAGTCTAAAGTCCCATTTTAACATGATTGAAAATGCCTATGCATGCAAGAAGTAGTAGTGACATTGCTACCCGAAAGCTGGCTCTGCATTTCTGCCCCATTGGACATGGCACTCCTTTGCTCTCCTCTCCATAACAAAATCCCCACAGTTCCATCACCCCATGGCCCTTGCCTGCCAACTGGGCCAGTGTGGAGCAAGTACTATGAGCAGCACGGCAATCCTGCTCGCTATCTACATTTTGAGCAAAGCTGATGCTGGAACTGTGGCATCCACTTGAGGCTGGAGGTGAGGAGGAAGAAAGATGTTTCCGCTCTGCTTCCACTTCACCCTAATTTAGGCTAGGCATAGCTTCACTCAGTGCTGGGCATGCCAAGAAGTGAAGTCTTGTGCTGGCAGCCAATATGGCAACCAGCAGCCACTGTTTTCATTTGAAACGTCTGCCCGAAATGAGAGCAGCAGTGCTCAACCTTGGCCCACCTTCTCATTCTTACTGACCCAGAGTCTGATGAACTGAGGTTGCTGCCAGTGTTGCAACTGCTATTCCAAATAAACTTGGCCGGCTCTCTGGTGTTGTTTCAGGAGGGAGGGGTAGGGCCCCAGGGGTCAGCAAACTTTTTCAGCAGGGGGCCGGTCCACTGTCCCTCAGACCTTGTGGGGGGCCAGACTATATTTTGAAGGGGAAAAAATAAACGAATTCCTATGCCCCATAAATAACCCAGAGATGCATTTTAAATAAAAGGATACATTCTACTCATGTAAAAACACGCTGATTCCCAGACTGTCAGTGGGCCAGATTTAGAAGGTGATTGGGCCGGATCTGACCCCCAGGCCTTAGTTTGCTTACCCATGGGGTAGGGTGTGGGGCTCTGAAGTCCAGCCCTAACTGTGGCACTAATTCTTTCCATCCTGCACATAATTTCTTTGAATCATTCACATGCATTTGCCTGTAGATCCTGTTGATCTCAATGGGACTTACTTTTAAGTAGACATGCATAGGCTTCCTCTGTCAGTCAGGTTTCACCTTGTCTTATTTATCAGTGGACCAATGTTATATTTCACTAGCTCTTTAACAACATACATAATTTGACTCCTAAATATTTCTCTCCCCCCCCCCATCTGCCTTGCCTTGCACACATTACAGCTCTGATTTGGTCTGATTAGCTGAATACCTTCCTGACATGCTGCCAAACTTCTTCAACGTACCCATTGATAGTACAGGGTGTGCAAGTGAATATAAACCGTGTAATGCGTAATGAGTTAGAGAGGCAAATATAAAAAAGGGGCAGAGTGAAGGAGTTATTTTCAGTGGGAGTTAGGCATGTTTCACATTTTCTGGGATGTACCCAGTTAACCTGACCCAACAATTCTGTTTTATGTGCTGTAGGCCTATTTGTGTGCCTGGAACAGCTGTTCTGTGCTTTCAACCCTCTACAATCTACTGCACAGAAAAAGGAGGAAGAGAGCCACTGCTCTCGCATCTGAATGTGGAAAGCTGCACAGAATCCTGCTGTGAATGGATAATGAAGGGATCTCATGCATACTGGCAGGCTGAATCAATGTGCAATGCATGCGGAAGAGGGCACAATGGTAATGTTAGGTGGATGGAGATGAAGTGCATCTCTGCATCTCAGTACAGAAGCAAAGGCACTTCCACATCCTGGTAGCTCCTTAATTAATTGCAACGCAGATGCAAATGGGCACCTAGATCAAACTGTCTGCATGCGGTGTTCACGCCTCACAATTCAGCAAGGAATATTTGTGCCCATAGCTGTGGAATGCATCACAGTGTTCATTAGCAGGGCTGGCACTACTAGGCATGAGGCAGCTGCTTCAGGTGGGGGAGGCATAGGGATGCCATATTTCAAGACGTGAAAATCCGGACACAAAGAAATTGTTGACCTATTTTTGTAGAACATTCCCAAAGTTGTTGAGCAGCTTAAAAAATCAAATCCCAAAGTTGCTGAGCTTTATGGGGGGGGGGGATGGAACCAAGTCTTTGATATTTTGGGGGAAAATTCCAAATTTTTGAGCTGTGTGTGTGTGTGTGTGTGTAAAACGCAAAAAAAACCCACCCCATGATTTTTATATAGTGGTACCTTGGGTTACAGACGCTTCAGGTTACATATGCTTCAGGTTACAGACTCTGCTAACCCAGAAATAGTACCTCAGGTTAAGAACTTTGCTTCAGGATGAGAACAGAAATCGTGCTCTGACGGCGCGGCGGCAGTGGGAGGCCCCATTAGCTAAAGTGGTGCCTCAGGTTAAGAACAGTTTCAGGTTAAGAACAGACCTCCGGAACGAATTAAGTTCTTAACCCGAGGTACCACTGTATTATTACTATGTTGACGCAGATCTAGGACAAATCACTGCTTTTCAGAAATTCCCCCCGGACATCACTTCCGCCATTGAAATCCTGGTAATGTCCAGGAAAACCCAGACAGATGGCAACCCTAGGGAAGATCCTTGGAGCTATGAGTACCAAGTGGCCTGCCCTGTACCTCCCTACACTAGCCTAAGGCCTTCAAATGCAGATGAAGACACTGTACTTTCACCAGTATTGAAGTGAGGTTCAACTACCAGTTCAGTTGGCTTCTCTGTGTGTGCGCGCGAGAGAGGGTGCCACCTTGTTCTTTCCCTCAGGCAGCAAAATGTCTTGAGCTGGCCCTATTCATCAGGTTTGCCTTGAACTCTATAGATGCCCCTGGCATGTAAGAGTATGTACATCCTGTAGCCACACATAGCAAAACTAGAACCAGATCAGCTTATCATGCACAGCACCTTTTATGCACATGAACCTCTGTTGATCAATCCTGCATTAGCTAAAATGTACATTCGGTGTGACATTGGCTACATTGTACTTCCATCCTGAATTAGCAACGGTCACAAACAATGCATTTATTCAATTAAGCCATTATATGCCAGTCATCGCTCATGATGAAGACCAAGTACAAAAGCATAGGAGAGATAATGAAAAGGAGCGGGGAAGATCACAAGGGTCATAGCAGTAGAAAACGGGGGATAAAAAATTTAAAAGCCTTTCTGATTTCTGGTCCAGAAGCTCAGTTCTTCAGTTTTTCTCACAAGAACCTGAGTTTTTAACCTTATATGCTTTTTGAGTTCCTCTTCCTGTGTTTCTGTGGAAACTGTGTTTCCATGGTTTCACTTAATAGTCAAAGGCATTATTTGTAATGTAACTATAGATATTCAGGTATAATGTGTGTGTGTTTATGTGGGCATGCTGCTTTGATTTCATTGTTAGGTTGCTTTGCTTTTAGATGAGATTTTGCATACCACGTAGAGATATGATTTTGCAGCATAGAAATGAATAAAATAATATAGATATATGTGCCTTGTTGTTTAATTTCCCCTTAATTTACTAATGTGTGGGAGAGAGGGCATTCTACAGCTATGTCCATAGAATATGTTCCTTCATCATGCCTATTTTCGCCAGTGTTTCGTGATAAAGAAATATTTGCTGTCCTTGCTAATTGTTTTTAATTTGGAAATGTTGAAAAACCCCAGAACCGGCAATTACATTTTAAATGCTCTTTATGGTGTTCCATTTGTTAAGCACATTTCTCAGAATGTGCAGTGTACTCACATGGAGCTCCGTTCATATGCACTTGTAATGGTTCTAGGGGTTGCTCGTGTGTAAGTCGTCGCTGAGTTACCTGGGTGAACCCTATTCTGGCTGAGTTACCTGGGTGAACCCTATTCTGTCCGGACAGCCACTCACCCGTGGCTGTCTCAGTCGCTGGCAGAATCCGTCAGTGGGCGTTTCTTGAACTTCTTCCAGCAAAGAAGCTCTTTGACGCCTAGTCTCCGCCTACTCTCCCTGCACGGAAGCCTTCTGTGCAGGGAGGGTGTGGGCAGCGGAGGACCCGTGCTCTCCCCGCTGGTCTCCGGCAAGGAGTCATGGAGCCACCTCGCTGATTCCCCCATCTGCCCCCCTTCTCCACTGGTGCTACGCTGATTTCCCTCCCCAATAGATGGGCTGCTTCTCTCCCTCCTGGGACGCTCTCCGTAATCCCTCTGGAGCCCTCCCTCTCCCTCTGGCTCCGATGGCAGTTCCCTGACAGCACTCTTTACTGCAGCCATGAAACATCATTAGCACAAGCCGTGGCAGGGCTTGTTCTGCTTCATTCCCATTGGTAGCATCCTATTTAAGCTCATTTCCAAGGATGGCTACGTTCTACCTCACTGTCCGTGTGACTCTGAATGCCACTTCCTGGGAATCACAAGTGGGGAGAGGGTTGTTGCACTTGAACCCTGCTTTTAGGCATCCCATAAGTATTTGGTTGGCCACTATAAGACCAGAATGCTGGGCAAGATGGGCTCGTAGCACGATCCAGCAGGCACTTCTTGTATCCCTATGTCCTATTTGTTTGTCACTCATTCTAGATCCTGGATTGGGGACACATCTGCCCTTGAGAATGCAGGATGGGGAGTAAGATCTATCAAGACAGATAGAAAGTACAGTGGTACCTCGGGTTACATACGCTTCAGGTTACATGCGCTTCAGGTTACAGACTCCGCTAACCCAGAAATAGTGCTTCAGGTTAAGAACTTTGCTTCAGGATAAGAACAGAAATCATGCTCCGGCGGTGCAACAGAAGCAGGAGGCCCCATTAGCTAAAGTGGTGCTTCAGGTTAAGAACAGTTTCAGGTTAAGTACGGACCTCCGGAATGAATTAAGTACTTAACCCGAGGTACCACTGTAGTTCATTGAAATGCATTTTCCATATGAATCTCAGCATGAGAATATATACAGAGATATCAGAAAATGTGCATAGCCACGAGCAGATTGTAATATTCTCCAAGGGATTCAACCACTACCACTGTAATGCTGGCAGTGTAAGTCCTTCCAACTACTACCATTGCAATGGGAACACCATGGGATAAATCCAGCCTCATCTAACCAACATGCTTAACTCTAATGAATCCATGGCGGAGTTAAGATCATAGAGTAAGCTGTCCTGTCAGGCTTAGCTAGGTCACATCCCCTCACCTTGGGAGGAAGAGCTAGCTACCAAACTCTTTGTTCTCCCACTTTCCACCATTCTTTTCTTCTACCATGTGAGCTGACCAGGAAGGATGTCTAAGCTGAGTGCTCCAAGCTTAGACTGCATGGCTTCAGAAAGTAAAACAATTCCAAGCAAAAGCAGCACAAAACAGAAGAGGTGGATCCACACACCCCTCCGCAAAAAAACCTAACTGTCAAAGGCCAAGGTAAAGAGGTGTGTTTTCAGCATGCAATGGGAGCTGTCTAATGAAGATGCTAGATGCATCTCTGTGAAGAGGGAGTTCCACAGAAAATCACCATCCTGGCCACCATTCCCTGCAATCCTGAGAGCCCCCTCCTTTGCCTAGGATTGTGCTGTGGAAGTTCTTCTTCAGCAGAAAGCAACACAAATGGATTGTCCCTAATGTCAGTCCTGTCACAACTGATAAAATTAATGTACCATTTTTTCTTCATAATCTCCTTTTTAATCTCACTTTTGCAATGATGAATCACTTTTATCACGTCCCATATTAACATGCTATTCCATAGGGAATTTTGACCTAGATGTGAAAAAGCGAGGTAATTTCTTTCTGGATTTTCCCTCAGCATTCAAAATCAGATGTGTGTAAATAAGACCAATAGCACAAACATACTCTGTGCTTCAAAGCTGGTGATAAAAATGTAGCACCAACTACACGTAGCAGCTCTGGTGACCATAGAAGTCATCTGGATTCTGCCCTCAAGTGCTTACAGTCTAAGCGAAAGGAATATAACAAAGGCAGAGGGAGAGAATGGGACTCAATAAAAGTAAGGAGGCACTGTGGGAGAAACACAAAGAAGATGTTCCTCAGTAGTCTTGGAAAATATGTAAGGGTGGATCTATCAAGAAAAGGGAAATAATATTGCAGGCAGGCATGATCACACCACTTTGACGCACACAACATATGCCAGATTTTCTCTTTATACTCACATAATGTTCAAATCATTATCCAGCATTTTTGATTCTGTGAAAAATCACTGAAACCATAAGATGAAAAGGTTTGCAATGCTGCGACCTTTTAGGCAAACAAACTACAGAAGCTCCCATCTGTTTGAGGACCAAGGGCTGCGGGCTGTGGACGAACTTATGTCATCCCAGAAATGTGTTCACCCTCTCAGAATTTTTCCAAGGAAAAGAACTGGGGGGAAGGGGGGGAGGGGAATAAAGAAACCTGGAGGTCTTTCAAAGGGATTGCACTGTAACCAGAGATGCTTTGATTTCAGAACAACAAACTGACATGCCATATTGAAATTTGGACAAGCACCAGTTTGGCAAGCACGTTTCCACTGGCCTCCATTGGACTGTGACCTTTTACTAAAAGGGAACCTGCTAGGCTTTGAAGAGTTCAGTGCACCAGAATGAAAATTAGCAAAGCAGCACTAACAGGATAACCACACCGAGGGGTCTCTGAATGCAGGAGGTTATGTAATACTGATGGAGTGAGCCTGCAGAGGAGCAGACTAGTGAACCAAATAGGAATTTCATGTGTGTGATTTCCCTGACAATATAAGGTTCCCTCCCTCCTTGTTCTAATAAGAAATATGCTGGATCATTTTCTACTCCAAGTCATTTGCTCCAAGGTAAAATCAAGGAAACACCAAAATAAGAAATGTACTAATGAACAACTTCAATTTCCCTCACCTAGACTGGGTTAAATGTGTGTTCCAGTCACAACAGAGAGGCAAAATGTCTAGATATCCTAATTGGCAGTGCCCAGAACAGTTGGTGATGATGATGATGATGATGATGATGATAATAATAATAATAATAATAATAATAATAATGTCAAAGGCTTCTTGAAAGCTTCATCCAGAGTTTATACGACAAGCCTAAATCCTAAATCTTGCAGAGCAGCAAATGCATGGTCTAGAGTTTTGGTCTTCTATAATTTAGGCTGCCATTCTTAACACATTTATTAGAGACCAAGTCTGAAGTCAGAGACACTTTTCTGAGTATATGAGCTTATGGTTTTTAGTGTAAAAGGTAAACAGCAGTAATTCTGAAGTCTGACATTCTCCACCTTCACTTTCAGGGGTGAGATTTTATCTGACAAAGTAATAATTCATAAAGCAAGCCAGCAGTGCCTTGGCTATCCAGGAGGTGACAGCAGGGCTTCCATTAATTGCCCAGGAAGTCTAATACTTGAAACAAGGAGGTCTTGAGCAGATGGAAAAAACAAAAGGAGGAAAATCTACACACAAATCTTAATTGATTATACGGCTGTGGTGTGAGAAGGTAAGAATAATTAGTATGGTGTCACACCATGGTGGCATCATAATAATTTCTTATGGGCTTGATTTTATTGCAGATATTAATATTGTACAGCTTGAGGTGACTAGATGCATAAAAACTGACTCCTTTTGGAATAAAACATTGTCCAGACCCATTAGATTGTTCCAAATTTTACTTGGAGAACTTTTTTCAAAACAGAACAAAAACATCAAAGATACATCCAAATAATTCCATAAGGCATATGCTTGTCCAAGCATAGGCTCAGCATCATCTTAAAAATAACTTTAAACAGGATTAAGATCAAAAAAATCTCTCTGCCCCAATCCAGCCTCCATTGCAGCCTGAGGCTGTGTGCTCCTGAAGAACTTCATTGCATCCTTACTTCTACAGAGTCTGGGAACAAAGACTCCAGCCACCATCATTCCAAGATGGCAAATTTGCAATTCAATAGCCTGCCATGTGATATAAAGTTAAACACCTCATCAGAGCTATCAGAGAACAATAACAGTTAATTATCAACCCACCAAGGAGCTCAGAGAGCTCTTCTTGCTTTTCTTTAGCCATCAATGGAAACTTCCAGCTATACCCTTTCAGCAATACATATAGGCATACTCCATTTCAGTGTCAATTAAACAATTATACTTAACAGGTTTTGTTGTCTTGTATGCTGTGCTAGGCATATGGAGCCTTGTGGTGCATTTTGGGGCTTTGATACAGATTACGGTACATAATTTGAAAGATGTATCTCTATCCCAAATAATTGAAGAGGCAAAGGAAGCAGATTTGCAAAGTTGGGTTATGCTGAAGTTGATTATGAGTGGCATTTAACTAAGTTTTACTCACAGTAGACTAACTAAAATTAATGGACCTAACTAGTCACATTCATTAATTTCGATGGGCTTCATCTGAGTGAAGTTTGTGCGTTGTAGGGCTGTTTCCACTCATGTCTATGGAACCAAGATCTCAAAGGCTAAATCCTAGCCTGGAAGTTTTCAAGCCTCTTACAACATTTTATCATTATTAGCGCCTTTCCTTCTTCTTGCCTCTCCCTCCCTCGCTCTCACACACACCATGTCAGCTCATTGACATCAATGGATAGACTGTCAACCATAGCTACAGGGCAGAAGGCAGGATTAACTCTTTCTCAGGATCTTCTGTTCTCTCAAGATAAATAATGTTTGTATACAGCTCAGTAAACATATAACTAGTTATTTTCACAGCAGAAAGAAATGCTTTGACTTCTGCTAAAGGTAAAGGTAAAGAGAGCCCTGACAGTTAGGTCCAGTTGTGAACGACTCTGGGGTTGCGGCACTCATCTCGCTTTATTGGCCGAGGGAGCCAGTGTACAGCTTCCGGGTTATGTGGCCAGCATGACTAAGCCGCTTCTGGTGAACCAGAGCAGCGCACAGAAACACCATTTACCTTCCCGCCAGAGCGGTACCTATTTATCTACTTGCACTTTGATGTGCTTTCGAACTGCTAGGTTGGTAGGAGCTGGGACTGAGCAACAGGAGCTCACCCCGTCGGGGGGATTCGAACCACCAACCTTCTGATCGGCAAGACCTAGGCTCTGTGGTTTAGACCACAACGCCACCCGCATTGACTTCTGCTACTCTTGCCATTTTGAGATCAGTTGTTTCCCAACTATTTACTTTCCCCCTTCTTAGTATCAGATTAAAGATCAGTATACCCCATCAATATTAGAAGTCCCTATAGTATTGATTGGACATGCTCATGAAAAGCTACAGTAAAACAATATGGCAAAGTTGCAGTAACATAGCATCTGCAAGAATGCTGCATACAACCATGTATTGCTGCATTCCTTGTTTCCTCCTCAATTTAGCTCTGTATAAGTGAACTATTTAATTTCCATGTTTTGCTTTTGCACCCTTTCTTATTGCTTCTGTACCTGACTAACTGCTCCCACAAGTGTAGTCACCATTGTCTGGTGCCTTTGTTTTGAAGGCAACTTGAGGATAAAAAAGTTGCCTTGATTTGGTTCCAAGTGGTTTGGCATGTGCAAGTATAATATCCTCAAGGATGGTCTGATGCTCTGGGAAACAACAATCCTCCCCTGAATAATTCCAGCAAAAAGCTGGAGAAGAGAGACTCACACGAGGCAAGAGTTTAAATCAACAGTGGTATATGCATCTAAAGCACAATCCTATATGTGACTGCATGGAAGTAAATCCCAGTGATTTCAGTGGGGCTTACTTCTAGGTACATAGTTATAGAATTGCAGTCTAAAAGGACATGTCTCCCACGCAACAACTATGGTTCTGGAACATCTCCCAATGTTCAAATCCTTACCTTGATTTCTCGTTACTTCGGTAACAATCATGGACCTTCCATTCCTCAGGCAGTCTTTATTTCCATCTCTAGATGGAACCATTCTGGGGTTATCCATAAAAGGCTTAGGTAATCCCAGGTAAGTGTGCGTATCAGCCTATGCTGTCTGGGGCTGAAGGGCTGTAGTTTGAAACAACTGGAAGACAAAAGCTTGGCAACGGCAGATGATTAGGATTGCCGCCTTAGAGAGGTCATTTAACAAGCCTAGGGGTGAAAACAGGTGGGCATTTTAAGTATACTGGAAAGTGCTTTGAACCACATCTACCTCACCCTGAAGCAATATTTCTTGGAATATGTGTTCACTCCATTTTAACCACACTTAGAACATCTATCTGTCTTTACCCTGCATTAATCTTGATTCCACACAGTGTAAGTAAAATTCCCAGGAATAACTCAACCTCACAATCTGCCTCCACATTATTCTAAGATTATATATCTGTCATTTGCTTCACAAGCTCTTAAGGCTTGCTGTGTGTTTGTTAATCTCTTATCAGCCTCCAGGTGGGAGCCTCAGAAGGATACTGTCTCCACATAAATTTGGCAGGGCTCTCTTTTATTCCTCCATCCTGAAATAACTGGCACATTTACTGTATTTAATGTTTCATAGATCATGATGATGATGATTGCTGCCTATTTCCCACCACTCATTACCCTCATTATCAGGAGGAATGCTGTACATATATTTAGTTCAGCCTGGCTTTTGACAAATCATGAATAAATTTGAGAAATGTGGGTTAGGTGGATACTGAAGGATTAGCAATTAATGAAACAGTCATGCCAGAAAATGTGTCCAATTCTACAAGGATGTCTTGAATCCAGTCCTCTTCAAAATGTTCTCTTCCTTTCCCCTGGTGAACATGTGACCTTCCCAATGTCACTGAACTACAACTCCCAGCAGCCCCAGCAAGCATGGCTAATGATTCTCATTCCTGCCCCACAGTATTACATATGTTCAGTGAAGCTGAGTGTAGCCTAGATTTCTGTAGAGGAGGTTGACCTCTCTGTGGATGACAGCTATCCCAGCCTTGCTTTTTGGATGCAAACAGTAAACCAATGGTCCTGAATGAGGGGCAGTTACTCAATCACAATTGCTTCTTACCTTATATTTAATGTGAAATGCCTTGTGTGCCCTAAATGCTAATGGACAGATTCAGTCACCCACCTCACCCTCCATGAGGCTCCTGATACCCAAACCATTGTGTGGTGCATTTGAGGAAGAGTTGTGGTGTGAGCACCCAACAAGTGCAAGTAAGGAACCAGCTATCTCAATCCCTAAATATGACCATTACCACCCCATTATACATATAAGCATGCTGTTTCAGCTGCAGACAGACCATCATTTGTAAAGCTCCAGTTGTGAGGAAATGATCAGCTGAAATTCGCTCAATGATTAGCAGGTTGTTTTCATGAATGGACAATTAACCTGGACTAGGGTCTGAGAAAGGTGGGTGGCAGGGTGACTGTGAAACTAGCAATTCTGTGCTTGAAATGAGACAGAGCAGGTGTGGGAGTAGAGAGAGAGGGAATGGCGTTTCTAGTATGCACTATCTGAAACTGAAGATAAACAGGGAAAAAAGAGAATTGCATCTCAAAGATGCTGGAAAGGATTTTAGCTAATAATTTCACAATAAGCATTCCCCCTTTCCAGCATCTTTGAGATAACATTCATTTCTTCTTTGCATTGTTGGTTGGTTTCCTCTTTGAATTGGGGGTAAGTTTGAGGGTGCAACGATTGTACACATTGCTTGCCAGAAATCTTGCAGGAGTTTATTTGCCTCTTCTGAACCATATTTGTACATCTGTCAATGAAGCACAAAGCCTCCGGTTCTCTCTTTCATAGAAAGGAAAGTAAACCCTATCGTGCTGCCCCTGGAACTTCTCTCGCCGCCTGGAAGTGGGAAGCGCACAGCGCTGGTGTCAGGAACGAGATACGGTTTCCTTGGAGAGAAACTGTCAGCTGGTGCAAGTTGAGGCACGGTGGGAGAATCAGCATTTCTAGCTGAAATGAAAGGAGAGTCTTGAGGCTGCCTGCATTTCAGGATTTGAGAGCCATGTTTGATCAGCGGCTACCAGGGATGAAGGCTGATCCAGAAGCTGAGCATCCAGTCAGGGCTGACTCAGGAGATTTGTGAGATGGATGAGAAGCTGACAGGCAGGCTGGAATTGTGGAATATTCAAGGCTGGCTGTAGACATTATGCTGTCTGAGGCAAAGTTGTCACCCACCTACCTATTCCACATACAGAAGCTAGCTGCAGTTGAACCTTAATTTGATTTTAGCAATGGTGTTGGGTCCAGCACGGCACCTGAGGGGCAGAGGAGTTCTTTAATTTTATTACCTGCCCTTCCCCAGCAGGTTCCTAGGGTGGTTACAACAAACAGTTAAAACAGATTACATTAAGAAGAATAGGGTGAGTCCTGAAAACACACATTTCAGGTGTCTAAGATCAGGGTAAAGAGATGTGTCTTTATGCAGGGTACAGCACAACCTATGTGGTGCGCACACAGCTCTCTCCTCCAGAAGACAACAGCTGTGGACTTCCCCCACCTGCCCAGCATCTGCTGCCTCACATGGTTGATTCATTTTGCTTAACGGCAAATACCCTGAGAGTATTACAAGTTGTAGTTGAAGACCTGACTTTTGTCCATCCAGGAAGCCTCCAGCACTGATGAGAGGTGAAAGCTGGAGGAAAAGACCCAGGAATGGTGGAAGATGATGGGGGATCCATCAGCGACTGTTGAATCAAGAGAAAGTACAACCTGCACATGGAGACTGAGACGTGGACAGAAGCACACGAAGTCTCCAGCAATGTCAGATGATGTTGGCCCAGGTGACATAGAGCACAAATTAATGCCAATGCCTTTAAAAGCCTTGCTGCACCATTCAGACACCAGTTCCTGCCCCCTCTCCCTATGCTGCCTCCTGAAGCAGGTCACCTACATGGCTAGACTAGCTTGGATGGAACAAGTAAACATCTTATGGACTTCGTTCTCTTAATACACATGTACTCTATGAAGGCCTTACTGCAGGCATGGGGAAACCGTGGTCCTCCAGAAGTTGCTGAACTACCATCAGGGCCAGCCAATGTGGTCAATGGTCAGGGATGATAAGGCGTTGTAGTTCAATAGCAGCAGAATAGCTACAGGAGGCCCCTGCTCTTTCCCTGCTCTTACACAAGAAGTCTTTGAGTTGTGAAAGCAAAGCCCATTGGCTTCAGAACTGGGACTGCTTTGCACGCAGAAGCTCCCAGGTCCAATCTCTGGCATCTCCAGGTAAGACTGGGGATGTTCTCTCCCTGAAACCCTGGAGAGCTGTGGTCAGATGGTGTAGACCAGTGTTTCTCAAACTTGGGTCTCCAGCTGTTTTCAGACTACAGTTCCCATCTTCCCTGACACTGGTCTTGCTAGCTAGGGATGATGGGAGTTGTAGTTCAAAAACACCTGGAGACCCAACCTTGGGAAACACTGGTGTAGACAATACACCAAGCCAATGAAGGCAGCTTCTTATGTTCCTGGTTTGAGATAATGCACTGTATAAGCCAGGCCTGGTATAAGCAGTTGGCATAATGGACAAGAGGCAAATTGCTGGCTGCTAGAATTTACCCCCAAACAGGAAGCAGAACGTACTCTGGATAAAGAGTTGTTTGAAGCTTTAGAAGGTGTACAGTTTGGACTGGGAATGGGGTGAAGTGGGCCGGGAAACAGTTCACAACAATAAAAGGGGAGAGAGAGTCTTTTTTTCACAGCTTGTCACACGGTTAATAAGCAAGAATGCACGTTGCTGGTTGTACCGAGTTTGAGAATTCTGGGGATTCCAGGTGAGATGGAGGATGCAAACTGTGTTTTAAATGATGCGGAGAGCAAAATAAATGAGGATGCCTTAAGATGTACCAGAGCTTTTCTTTCTCAAATGCAAGTTTACTGTTTCAAAGCGAATTTTTCTGTATGCTCACTGTGTGCATGTTGCTGAATCTCTATTCATCTTATAAGAGACTGGAAAGGAGCTGCCTGTGGTTCAGGAAATGCTAACTTGTGTTGTGTTTTGACAAGGACCGTCCTGGGAAGAATTGTGGGTCTGTTTTCATGTAAACAAGCATGGACCAGGCACTGAGACAATGGGTTTTGCAATAGTTAAATCTCATTTTTTTTGTATTGCTAAAAGTGGTGATTTTGATGGGGAATAGGTGGGTGGGGTTTTTGTTTTGGTCCAGAGGGTGGAAATCAGTGACATGGAAGGGTGGGGGGTTTTTTGCAGTAGGTGACCCTGCCTTGCTACTAGTGGGTGAGTGGTTGCTGTTCCATCGATGGTATTAGAAGGCAAATTACTGAATGTTCCATGTGACTGCAAAATGATTGCTCTACAGATGTGCATATGAAGAAGGAGTTTTGTGGGAGGGAGAAAGCGAGAGATTGAGTTGGCTGAATGCAAATGCCTCTTTATCCAGGCAAGCAAAAGATACTTGAGTTGGGCAGATATCAGAGATAATGAGAGGTGTAGCCGGTGAGGAAGAGTCCCAAGGTGTTGATAAAAAGGCCCAGCGGGTCACAATTTTTCCTTAGGCCTAAGGTGTCCTGTATCTGCACTAAATAGTTCCTGCCAGTGGTGTTAAAGAAGGAGGGAAAATATGCTTTGCTAGAAAAACTTGAAGATGAAGCTTCATATTGCATTCCTATTATTAAGTGTGACACACACACACACGAGTTGTGTCAATGTTTGTGTGTAATTGTGTGTTGGGTGAGGAGTTCAGATATTCCACACAGGGATATTTAATGAATATTAATGACACCGTGATGTAGATGCTAGATTTTTAGTGGTGTGCAGAATGCTTAGATCATGCTAATGGTACAGGCTGATTCTCTGAAAGCCTTTCATGTTGATCTGAGATTTTAGTTTCCATGGCAACCTTCAGTGTTAAGAGGGGTGCTGTTAAAATGTATTGCAATTTTGCCTAGTCTCTCACTGAAAGAAAAATGTCAGTGAAAAACATTTGTGCCCTCACTCTTTGTAAGAGAGCCTCTTCCCACCTCCGTATTTCATTGCCTGCATCTATACAGCTTCTACAGGCCAAGGTATGCCTGGTTTTGTTAGTGACTTACTCTGTGTTGCTAACAAGGTGTTTCCTTTTCGGTGAGCATCATCTGATATCATTTGAAACAACATACAAATTGATGTTCCTCACAACCATGGAGGAACTATCAGGTAAAAGCAATTAGCTTTTATAGTGGTTGTGGTGAATAATATAAAGATATCAGCTTCTGTTCTCCAGAACTCCAAGACGAATTATTGGTCCCCTACCATACCTTACACTGTTTTTCCTTTTTTGGCATTCTGACATTCTGCTCATGCTCAGAACACATGTTATATAGGGTTGCCATACAACATGAAATTACTGTCCGGGAAGGAATTTTGAAAAATCAGCAAAATGTCCAGGGGTTTTTTACTGGAAGAGAAGAGCAAAGCAGCTCAGTGCTCTGCACATTTGGGACCACGTTTTCAGGAACAGTTACTTCAAAGTTCCACATCATGGAGAGAACCGATGCGTGTTCAGAAAGCTCCCAGCTATGTTGGCTCCCAACTTGTGAGTGACGGGTGGTGATGGTGAGGACAGGACTGTGGGGGCTGGACCAGAAGGGGTTTTAACTTTAGGTTACGAGACATCCCCATTTCCCGGGGACAGTCCCCAGATTTACAAATCACTCCCCCAACAAAATCCATCTATTTAGTAGGAAGTTGAAAAGTGTCCCCAGATTCATTGAAAAAGAATCAGGTAACTATGTGGCGCCACAGCCATGTGGCGCAACAGAACACCGAAACCAGAGCAGTGTATGGAAACGCCGTTTACCTTCCCACCGGAGCGGTACCTACATATCTACTTGCACTCTGATGTGCTTTCGAACTGCTGATTGGCAGGAGCTGGGACCAAGCAATGGGAGCTCACCCCGTCGTGGGGATTCAAACCACCGACCTTCTGATTGGCAAGCCCAAGAGGCTCAGTGATTTAGACCACACGCCACTCGTGTCCCTTAAATTTGTATACCACCCTTCAATTGTAGATCTCAGGGCAGTTCAAGAGAGAAGTGACATGGAAGCTTTGTCTCCACATTAATGACAAACTATGGTTTACCACAGACATGGGTGGCGCTGTGGGTAAAACCTCAGCACCTAGGACTTGCCGCTCGCATGGTCAGCGGTTCGAATCCCCACGGCAGAGTGAGCTCCCGTCGTTTGGTCCCAGCTCCTGCCCACCTAGCAGTTCGAAAGCACCCTTAAGTGCAAGTAGATAAATAGGTACCGCTTTATAGCGGGAAGGTAAACGGCGTTTCCATGTGCTGCTCTGGTGCCGGTTCGCCGGAGCAGCTTCGTCACGCTGGCCACGTGACCCGGAAGTGTCTGCGGACAGCGCTGGCTCCCGGCCTCTAGAGTGAGATGAGCGCACAACCCTAGAGTCTGTCAAGACTGGCCTGTATGGGCAGGGATACCTTTACCTTTACCTTTTTATGATTTACCACAAGGTATAAACTGGGCTATTCTGTAAAACGACCTTTTGTAAGAACAAGCACTTGACATAAAATTACAATGGATGTTCTAGTCTAAACCTGCTGCTGTGCAGGTAAACCGGGAACCTTCAAATTGTGGGATTTGAAGCTCATGAGATGTACTTTTTCAAAACTGATGAGGATGGATCTGATGTGTGTTATGTGAAAGGTAGTGACTTTTCTTTGAAAAGAGAGAATAAAACTGGATGTTCCTTAAATACAGAGTTGGAAGTCACTGAAAAGGAGTGGATTATCCCCCAGGTTTGCTTTTGTTGTGTTTCCTCAGCACTGGTTAAGTCCTATGATTCCATCTGTATTCTGTGGCCGAACTTCCTAATCCTTGCATTACTGAGCTAGGTCAAGAGAGCTACGATTACATTGTGAGCAAATGCTGCACAAAGGCTACTGGAAATGTTAACATCAAGCAGTGCTGAGGAAACCAGGGCAAAAATGGAGGCATAATTAAAAATTAGAAGTTAGGCTTCAGAAAAGAAGATTAAGGTATTAGACCAAGTCGAAAGCTCCAGGAGCTGCACAACAACACTTAATTTTCATTCTTGGCTAGACAGCCAGGGGGCTTCGTGCATTCAATAATGTTCCACTGGTTGAAGTTTCATTCTGCATAGAAACGTGCTCCATCCAGCAGGATAGGTTCAATAGATAAAACATAAAAGAAATGTAACTATTGTTTCTGGGGCAGGAAACGGGCAGTTTCTTCAGTTTGAAACAAAATTATCAGCACACACTTTGTTATGTAGTTGATCATTCTGTTTTGAATGCATCAATGATGTGTGTTGTATCCAGTGCTGGTCATACTCAGAGCAGATGCAGTAAAGTTAATGGGCGTTACTAACTTAGGTCCATTTATTTTGGCCGGTCTGCTCTGAGCAGAACTGTGTTAGGTACAAACAAAAGTCTAAAAGATTTGGTGGGGGCCATGTATGCCACAAAACAGACCCAGTGTATGAGAGAGTGATCTGAGATGTAGTGCACCTTATTTGTCATGGATGCTTTAGTTGAGATTCTTGCATTGCGGGGGGTTGCACTAGATGATGTTTGGGATCCCTTCCAACTCTATGATTCTATACATGCGGGCCCCCTAACTTGTTTTTCTTTCCTTTTTATCTTTCCCACTGAGCCTAGGAGCAGGCATCAATGCCACACGTAAAGGGCAGGAGTAGGGCTTTGATTCTCCACAACAGCCAGTTATTCTTAAGCTGGCTATATCAGAAAGCGATACCTTGAATGTGCAATGGGGGCATTGCAGAGATGGTCTCTCTGAACATGGGAGACAAACGACACATCCCACATCAAATGTTGAGTAATCAAGCCATGACAGATCCAGCGGTGTACACGCATGTGGGAAGTCTTCCTCTAATAAACATAGACATACTCTGATGGGCTGGGCTCTGAAATGTTGAAGGCTGCAGATGGCAGTATCACCAAGGGGCAGTTAATGCTGTTGCCTTACTTGAAACTCACCGAGACCCTGCAAGCATGGCCAAGAAATGATGCTGTCTCCCTTCAGCTGCTTTGAGGCAACGTCTGATAGACAAGTGTTCTTCAACCTTGATTCCTCAGGTGCTGTTGGACTCCAACTCCAGCTCAGCCAACAGTGAGAGATGATGGGAGTTGTAGTGCAGCAACACCTGTGGTTGAAGAAGAACACGGTGGTAGCCTAAAGGCAGAAGGAAGGAATAGTTCTCTTGAAGGCAGCCTCTTCTTGGTTCCTGTCACCTTCAGAACTGCGTCTAGCAAGGAAGTTATTAATCCCACACTGCATAATAATGAATCTAATAGCAGGGACTGCCACAGATAATCAGTGATAACTGCTAATAATGATGGGTGTAAGATGTGGGCAATGGAACAAAACCAGAACCAGCCCCTGGCCACCCCTCATTGCCTCTTCGTCGCAAGCCTGAAAGTGATAATTCTCCAGCTGGCATAAGAGCGAGATCTTCCTTCAGTGCCTCAAAGCCCTCTAGCTTATATCTCCAGCAAAGAAAACAGCTGTGCCTGGTGAGGTGGCAGCGAGTGCTCTGCTACTCCCTCAGGGCCCAGATTAATCTTGCATGTTCTTACACCGAACAGCTGCAGTCTCTTAGCTACTTATCTCAATGCTCTTCTCCCTTTCTAGCCTCTAAGCGTTTCTGTCACACTAGCCTGGACTACCTATCGATCAGACGCTCACAGAACTGTCCGACCTAAGTGTTCTCTTGGATCCAGGTTCTCCTTCCTCTCCCCTTCAGTCATTTTGAGCACACGAATTGTGACCCCCATTCTGAACTCCATATAGCAGCAGAGGTTGCCGACGTGGTGCCCATGGATGCCCGTACATCCACAGAGGACTTCCATGATGCTCACGGGGGTCCCCCACCCCTGCTGAATTTAGATTTGAAAATTCTAGCCAATAGCAGTGTGTCCAATTCCCACAACAACTTTTCTGGTTTGCAAGGTTGGAGGCTCTGGCTATATAGAAACACCATATAATAGTAACCTGTTGAATCCCCTTTCCTCCTCCTCCACCTGGTCCATAATATCACTGGCTGACTCCCCATTTCTGCACAGTAAGCTGTGTAAGGCGAGGCTGGCATAAAAAAACTGGCAAGGAAGGGCAGGGCATAGCTGACATTTGATAAATGTGCTTTCCTATAGCCCCTGAGTTTCAAGGGTCAAAATCAGCATGCACTTAAATCCGTAGCAGGGCAGCAACATATCTTGTTTTTCATAATCATAGGGGCTGGGGAGCCAGATTTTTATGTGAAGGCAGCACAGGAAGGGGAGGCTTATCTTCTCACTCCCCTATCAAAATTGGAATGGAGATCCTCCCTTTGTAGGGTTAGGAGACTTGAGGGGGGGGGGTCCCCATTTGTGCATTCATACTTCTGCCTTCCTCCCCAATAGCTTCATGAAATTGTCTTCATGCAATTTCCAAGGAGGGAAATGAGGTTCCTTTTCTACATGCAGAAAACCATGGGTTAGTCACCTGGTTTCCTCTTGCATATATTAGGAAGTAATTAAATACATGAATGACTATTGCATTGCCTATGTTACATATTAAAAGTCACTTTGGATGCTACAGTGTGGTATGGCATGCCCTTTTCCGGACACTCCATTCTGTTCTCCACCCTCTCTTGACTTTCCATTCCATAAGAGTAGTCAGTGTTCCATGTCCACTGAACAGTCCAAGTCCCCACTTTAAGGTTTTACCCCCTAAAGCTTAAAAAATGCATTGAGATTCCTCCAAGTATGCTGAAGTAATATATTACCCTGAGCCCCTTTGGGAGGTAAAGTGGGGTGAGTATGCAATTAATCATAATACAGTACTTTCCTTTTGTGTGTGGATGGTGCTGTTTTGGCTACATAAAGGTCAGCATTCAGAGAATGGATTTTCTACTGATATATACCAACATATTCATGAATGCCCAGACCAGTGGCTCTGCATAGCTCATTGTCATGAGATGACTTTTGAATACTACTACCACCGAGTGTAAACAGAGCTTTTACATTCTGGCTCTTCATTCACAGGCCAGCCAGTAGCACTAAGACTTCAATGGAGTCAGATATGCTTGTGCTCTAGAGCAGTTCACTCACATCCTTTGAAATTTGGTAAAATTTTCACTGGAGCTGAATAATAGTTTGTAGACAGCATAGAATCAACATGATCTTTAAGAACCTTTTGAAAATAAACCAGAAGGAATCGTGTGGGTAAGCAAAAGCTTCAGTGTGCACTGACTGATAAGCAACTTGAGAGTTTTCCTATTAAATGAAAGAATTAGATAGGCTTTGAACAGAGAACAAACAGCGCAAAAAATCCTCCCATTATTTCCTGCTGGGACTTTGGAAGGAAAAAACCCGTATTTTCAGCACACCCTGTGAGAAGTGCTTGATTTACTCCATTTCAAATTGCAACACTGGAGTTAGCCAAGAGACACCCATGTTTGCTGTCATTGTAAAATAATGATTATGCTAGGGTTTTTTTTTAAAAAAATGATAGCACTTTTTACAGAGTTCTTAGTATGGAAGATTATTATTTCGGAAAGACATTGGTTTTGATTTTCTAAAACTAGATTCATGTAGATATAGGGAAATATTGTCTTATTTTTTTTCCACCAAATGTAAATGAACTGTGAAAAAGAGTATGAACTGAAAGTTGAGACGGCCAAAATATTGGGAAATATTAGAAAAAGATGGAGACAATTGGAAATTGCAGAGTTTGGAGAAAATGAAGGATAAAGTGCGAGACTGGTTACATTACGCTCAGATTAAAGAAGTTTTCAAAAATGACAAAAAGGTAGGGTTCCAGGTGGAGAAATCGAAGTTGGAAACAGAATTGTTAGAACCAAAGACTAAGGTATTATCAAGAATGTATAACCTGCTGTTAAAATGGAATACACAAGACGAAATGGTTAAATCCGTTATGATAAAGTGGGCTCAGGACATTGGGCATAACATTATGTTTGAGGACTGGGAAAGGTTGTGGACCACTGGGCTGAACTTCACTGCATGTAATGCTCTGAAGGAAAATGTAATGAAAATGATATATAGATGGTACATGACCCCAGTTAAACTTGCCAAAATATACCATTTGTCTGATAATAAATGTTGGAAATGTAAAGAACATGAAGGAACATTCTTTCACCTCTGGTGGACATGCCCTAAAGTGAAGGCCTTCTGGGAAATGATATATAATGAGTTGAAAAAGGTACTTAAGTATACCTTCACTAAGAAACCAGAGGCCTTCCTTCTGGGTATTGTCGGCCAGAAGGTGCTAAAGAAGGACCGAACATTTTTTATGTATGCAACAACGGCAGCAAGGATACTTATCGCTAAGAGTTGGAAAACTCAAGATCTACCCACACTGGAAGAGTGGCAGATGCAGCTGATGGACTATATGCAACTGGCCGAGATGACTGGTAGAATTCGAGACCTGGGAGAAGAGAGGGTTGAAGAAGACTGGAAGAAATTCAAGATTTATTTACAAAAATATTGTAATTTGGTTGAATGTTAAGAAGGATGCTAGATCATAAATAATTGCCTACCACTGAATTAGATTTGAATTTGACGATAAGTGAGATTAAGGAAAATATAAATTTTTTTGGAGATAAGATTCTAAATAAGTGGGTAATTTGCTTGGAAATTTTTTTTGTAAAGATGTAAATGGGAGCGGGAGACGTGAGGGAGTCCAAAGAAGTGATGAAAATTATGTTATGATATATGTAATGTTGTTTATTACTTATGCAGTTGTATTCAAAAACTTTAATAAATATGTATTAAAAAAAAAAGAAAATACCAAAAAAAAAGAAAGAAAGTTGAGACGATAGATGTACCTTTCTGAAGTGTAGGTGGGTTCCCACAAGGCAAGACGCAGTGTTAACAGCAAGAACCTTTATTGAACAAACAAAACTGGACAACAGGAGCAAAGCAAATACTTATATTCACTTCTGGAGGCCTGGGCCATTCCCACACCCAACGTGATTGGCTGTCTAAACATTCAAGCTGCAAAGTCAGAGTTTAAGTGCCAATGGCAGAGGCCCAAATCCTGAAATGTTCTGTGATTGGATATCATGTATCAAATCAGAACACAGGGGCTCAAAATCCTTAGTCCAGACTCAAGCTCAGGCAAACACAGACCACAGAATACATAACACTTTCCCTGTTTATCTGTTTGCTTTGTAACACCAACAAAAAAAACCTTAATACAAGCAAAAAAAGGGGGGGGGGGTTAATTTAAAGGAAATATTGGCATTTGTTCAGCTTGTCTCAATGCCCTTGAGATCTGAGTTCAGGGGCAGTCAAGATGCTATCCTTCAGATTTTGTAGACAATAACTTCCATCAGCCCCAGGCAGCATGACCAGTGGTCAAGAATTATGGGAGTTGTAGTCCACATCTACATCTAATGGTCACCATGTTGGCTACCCTTGTCCTCGCTGCCGAAAGCAACGCCACGATTTGCAATACTCATTCAACATGCCGCCAGTTGTTTCCCAGAAATAAACTGGGAAGATGTATTTTTGGTCCTTTAGCTGCATATATAGCTGGATAGTTTAGGCAGAATCTCCAAGAAGGCCAGAAATTAGGACAGTGTGAATGACATATGAAAAGCTGAATTTCATGTCATGTTTGGATGAATAAGTCAGCTAAAGCACTGTGGTTCTTGCAAGAAATTTTATCTTTTTATCCCTCAGGTGTTTTTGGAACTGTAAATGAATGTTAAACCTTTCCTTTTTGCATTTAAGGGAAGCATCCCTTGGGAAGTGACACTTCCTTTACATGCACATTTAAATATTTGATTAGTTATTGTATATACCTCTCTAGTTTGTTATGCAGCAGAGATAGTTCACTTCCTATCCTATACCTCTCCTCTTTTTTTGTTTTTGTATAATGAGATTCCATGTTGAAACTTCAAATCACATAATAGCAGACACCTGGAAGAGCTTTGCCCACAGGAGTTTTACCTTCAAATGCTGGTGTCACTGACACACTCAGAAATACTTTTGCTGGAATCCTAACTCCACTTACTTCTGAATGGACATGGCAACAATTGCACTGGGTGTCAAGCAGGTAAGACTGGCACTCCCAAGTCATGAAAGGATCCAGCAATTCGAAATGTGGTATTTCCTAATTTCTTTGTATGTCTATTTATTCAAGGACCTCAGACCCGCTCTTCGTTAAATTCAATCTCAAAGCAGGATACAATATAATAAACATAACAAATAAAACATTATTAAACCAATTATATATGAAATGGATATAACCTTAACAGCAGCAAAGGAGCAAAGTCCAGCAAGGGCAGAGCCCATCTCCAACAATAATGATTGTACTGCACTTGCTTGAAGTCCCCTCTTCTGCACAGCTTGAAGCTCTTGATGAAATCCCTGTTGATGCAGACGTTCCCTTGTTCTCTTGACCCGAGGCTCCTGTTTTAATGAGACTGTTCTATTGCATATTTTAAACTATGGACATATTTTAATGTTTTAATTGGGATTCTTTTACGGTGTCTTTTAATTATTGAATTTTAATGGTGGGGAATTTGTTTTTTTAAAAAATATTTGGTGAACTGCTTAGAAGCCTGTTTTGACACTAAGTGGTATATAAAATAATTCATAATGAACAAACAATGCTTATTTATTTATTAATAATTAATTCATGTATGCCCTCTTTTTCTTCTGGCCAGATCACCACAATTCTGAGCACACATACTGGAGAGTAAGCTTCACTGAGCTCAGGGGGACTTACTTCAGAGTACCAGTTACAGATAGGTAGCCGTGTTGGTCTGCCATAGTCAAAACAAAAAAAAATTTTCCTTCCAGTAGCACCTTAAAGACCAACTAAGTTAGTTCTTGGTATGAGCTTTCGTGTGCATGCACACTTCTTCAGATACACTTTTGCTGGATGTATCTGAAGAAGTGTGCACGCACACGAAAGCTCATACCAAGAACTAACTTAGTTGGTCTTTAAGGTGCTACTGGAAGGAAAATTTTTTTTTGTTTTTACTTCAGAGTAAACATGCTTAGGCTTGCATCACAAGACATAGTTCTGTGTTCTGTGTTCAATAATGAATGTTAACTTTGGCAAAACACTTTGGTAAGTCTCTCTCTAAATATACAGTGGCAACTGAAATGATTTACAGTCGGGGTTGAATAATTTTGATTGCAACTGTGTGTGTGTGTGTCTATCTATCCATGCACAACCAACAACATATTTTGGAAACAGTGTATGTGATTAGTGCGCAGAAACCCAAGAAGAAAATATTGCAGTTTTTTTTTAGTTAAAAGAGATGGGCAAGTTATCCACAACATGTTTGATTTCCTGAAGTCCATCCCGTGCACTTCTAAGACTGCCCTTTTAAAAAGAACATTGAGAACACTATTATGGGTTTCCACCTGCCGACTAAACCGCTTTGTGGAAACAAGTCAAGAATTAAAGCCTGTCAATAATTGGCATTGCCATGAGCTATTTAATTTCCTTTGAAATGAATTCATTATTATTCCCCAGACATCAATCAGATTCCTCATTCATGGCTGAGAAAGCTCTACAGCAACAAGCCTTAAAATATGAATGAAGTGTCAGGTGGCAATTATTGCCAATTATGAATCTGGCAAAGGAAGACATAAACCGGAAGTGTCGCAGCTGGGTGCCTAAAATTAGGTGCCCAACAGTGCCGCTCTGTGCACCTTTACTCAGAAGTCTCCCATTGTGTCCAACAGATCTTACTCCCAAATAAATGAACACAGGAGTGTAGGAACTCAGAAGTAAGTGACATTGAGTTCAATGAGACTTACCCCCAAGAAAGTGTGCATAGTAGGGGTGGAGAAGCTTTTCTCCACTAAGGGTCCCCTTCCCTCAGGAGTAATGCTTCAGGGGCTGCATGTCTGTGATAGGTGTAGTCAGAGATGCAATTCGATACATATGCCCTAGAGAATAAGCCTCATCAACCCATGTGGTACTTTGGAGTATAGGAGAATTAGGTAGGTAGCTGTGTTGGTTTGATGCAGTCGAAATAAATTAAAAAATTAAAAAAATGTTCAGTAGCACCTTAGAGACCAACTAAGTTTGTTCTTGGTATAAACTTTCGTGTGCATGCACACTTCTGCAGATACCATGCATGCACACGAAAACCTATACCAAGAACAAACTGAGTCTTTTCAAAGCCATATACCAACGAATCATTTATTATTTCAGGGCAATGACACATTTTGAGTTATGTTCTATGTGTGATCACTAGTGTCAGATCACAGCTGAGTAGCAAAAATGAAAGAAAAGTCCTACATGTGTTCTAAGTTGCCCGTATGCAACAGTAGCCAAGGACAGGGACTAGCTCAGGTCCCAACTTCACTTTCCATTTAAAGAAGTATCATACCACTTTAAACAGCCATAGTATTCACCCCAAAGAATCCTGGGAAGTGTAGTCAGGGAAATATGAGTCCTCTAACAACCCTTAACAAACCATACTTCCCAGGATTCCTTGGGGGATGCCAGTGCTATAGCACTGCTTAAATGTATAGTTCAGGTGGGACCTCTGTTTATTGCAGTGCAAGCACTATAAAGCTGTGCCTCTTCAAAAACCTCTGTTGGACTCAGGAGCAGTTAGGGGGTTGGTTGTGCAGGCTGCAAGAAGCCACAGAGATTCCATTGTGCCCTGGGCTCTCTCCTGCTTATTTGTTTAGTGCCAGGGAGGCCAACTTGCTTCCTCGTTCCTGCGCTTTTAATGGCAGCTTAAATAGGAAGTGATACTGCTAGCACCACATCCACAAACTACTTTGTCAGCTTATTCCTGCAGATCAAGTTACTGTTGCTGGTAAAGAATCTGGACAGGCTATTTTTCTGGCCAATTGGCAACTAGGTTATAAATGATAGCAATGGGTGTCCTGTAATACTTAGCGGCTGATACATGGTCGCAGCCTCAGAGGAACCTCACTTTCCTGTATGGTCTGTGATAGACAGCTATTAAAGTGAAAATCCTCCACGGTCATTAAAAAGACATCAGTAGAAATTTTTTAATGGAGGCTTAAATTACTTCTGTATTTTTCCCATTTTAGCATTGTTCACATGATAACTTACTACTGGATGTCAATTTGCCTTAACGCATTCTCACAGTGAATGCAATATGAATGTGAACAATATTTAGGGTCGATTGCAATATTCTTAGCGAAATTAATTTCACCGCTGATTCAAATTGCCTACGTATGGGTCCAATGCCATTTTTAGTTTTGTAAGAAAGGCTTTTCTGGACAGCTGCAAACTATGAATGAAATGCACCAAGATATAAAATTGGAATTAATATGATTAGGTCATCATTTTAAGAGACATATCAAGGACATGAGCCAAAAGAATTTCAAGAAAAGTTCTCATTTGAGCTGAGAAGTGTTATTCATTTATGCTTTAATTTAAAGTGAAGTAGGTAGCTGAATGAGCACCTGATTATAAAGCACATGCACTTAGAATAGGTTACCACTGGAAGTAATAGAGCATTATGTTTATTGCCTATGTTAAGGCACCTAACACTTAATTTTCATCTCTTCAGGCTGATGCCTTTGATGGCTTCCTCATTTCATATCTGTGGAAACTTCAGTAGTTATTCTAAAACATAATCTCACAATATGCTCTTCGTGTGTGTCATAAATGCACACATTCCAGTCATCAGGTTGAAGGATGTGGGAAGAGTAGACTCTCCCACTTGGAGGGAACGGCTGGCCGGAACCTGAATAGGAATGCTCCTTTTATGAGGGAGGATATACTGCAATGTTTTGTTTCAGAGCTCACTTGTGATGTAAGAAGGGGGAGAATGACTCATTTAAAAAATAGGTCTGTCAGTGATTATGACAGCCTTGTCTGTGTTCTTTTTTCACTTCTAGAACATCATGTTCAACCTACCCCTTTCCCTGACATCATTGTGATGTGTGATTAGCCACTCCAGGTCCACATCACTGGCTGCCACTGGTGGGATGTGGCCTCTTGTAGGCCAGCATAAGGTAACAGACAGCAGGCTCTAACTGTGGGATCTAGTAGCAGATTGCATAAGCCCTTCTGGATCACTGGGAAAGCTCATAGGCAAAGGAACAACGTGCATGTCTCCCATTGCTCTACAGCGCCACCCTGATATTGGTGGAGAAACCATGTCACAGCTTGTCCGCCTAATCAGAGAGCACAATCTTGGTAGCCAATCTGGACCCTGGTGGCTGTTTCTGTTGCCTATCAACCAAAGTAGCTGTTTTACCAGGTGCTTTGTTTCCTCACTGGTTGAGTCCTGTCCTGAGCTTTGTCTTACTTGGAAGCTGTACCTGAATTAAGCTCCAAGCCATCCATTCTCCAGCCATCCAGTCTGTTCCCCAGCTAGTCACCATCTTTGACACTTGGTAAAATGGGTTCTGTTTTTTCCCTTTTTATTAATACTTTTAAGTATTTCAGCTATACAGAATACAGTAAAGTGAAAAAAGAAAGAAGGTGCAATATATGCATGCATGCATACACACGCACACAGTATTGCTAATACATATATGATTATTAATAACCTACTACATTCTGTATAAACTCGTTCCAAATATAAATATATTTATCCAAACAAAGTCTGCATCTATAAGTGATCTGTTCATATGTTGCAAGTGCTGTCATGTCTTCCATCCATTGAGTAAATGGGACCATATTTTTATTTTTCCAGTTCATCAATACTAGTCTTTTGACCATAGTTAGGGGCGCGTAGAATCCATTCCCATTGTCCAGTTGTCAACTTCCATATAATAGGTATATAATTCAAGAGAATATTTTCCTCTGAAATCTTAAGTTTTTCCATACAGCACAGTCAAATTTATGCAGTTCACTTCTTAATGAGCAAATATTTTTGGCTTTCTCTTTCTTAGCTAGGTAGTCACTGTTTTTATGGATGGTTATATTGAATGGATTTTATTCTGTGCTTTGCCATGATACCAGTACCGATGAAAGGTAAGCTATGAATCTTTCAGAATAAACAAATGAATAAATAAATACAAGCTGGAATATGCAATCCCATATACAATATGATCTGACAGATAAGACAGAGTAATTATTTGTTTAGTTTCTTACATTTATATCCTCCAGCTCTTCCATCATGGAAGTCAATGGAGCATATAGGTGATTCCTACATTGTCACCCATCCAAGCACTAACCAGATTTAGACCTGCTTAGCCTTAGCAAGGTGGTGGCTTCATGTGCCTTCAGCCCATACCCTGGTCCAAATAATACTAGTTCAGCTACTCTGTAAAAAGAAAGGTAGGGTCTCACACATCAGGGAGAAATACAGAATGTATACTATAGGACAGGACTGTATGTTATTTTTATGCCTTTGTTTTATCACTGTTACAAAATTATCTACATAAGAATAGATGCAAGCATGGGGATGAGAGTAATGCTATTTTTTTTTCTCATCACCCACTGAGCAGAACGAATGGCAAATTCTGCAGGTGAATTTGAGGGGGCTAAACATACTTGCACATTTCCCCAGCTGCTCATTTCATATACTGTACAGTATAACAGAAAGATAGCTAGAGTGTAGTGGGGACTCACGAGGATACATTTCCATGTAATCCAAGTGCTATATCTTTTAACCACCCTGAATATGTTGGACAGGAAGGCCCTGTAGCATTCTGCTTCTACTTCAACAATCTTTTTGTCCCCAAGGAACAGGTTTGTTTTGCTTTGTGTAACATGACATTTCACCAACACTGAGCTTAAAAGAGTTGTGAGATCGTGGCTGGCGATTTACATAAAATACAAAGGAGCATTTTGGTTGTCAATATTTACACTTCATCTTCTTCTTTTTAATGCTTAGCCGAAGAAATTTGTTTTAATGCTGCCAAATGGGAGTTTTCCATCACTGTCAGTCACTTGCATGATATAGCTTCATTGAGAGCATTCATTGAAGCGGGGAGCAGGAATACTACATAAACAGTGGTGGGAAATGTTATTGCTTATTTTGGCCGGATATATTGGAAGCCATATTTTATTATTTTATTTTAAATGGAGAAAAGGCGAAGCCCTCAGACTTGACTAATACAAATGTATATAAATTCTCAAAATAAATGAATAAACCCTGTGGGAGAAACAAAACAAGAAGAATGATTATACTCTTTCTCTCTCTTTATATTAGGGAATCAATAAAACAATGGCCATTTTATAGATATGGCAAAGGCCCTGGCTTTCGTACTGATATTGCAGGTAGGAGATACTATTTTGTGCATGAATTTCAATTAATTGATTATGATTTTATGTAAACTGTGTTATTTTTACCGTTGTTAGCTGCTCTGAGCCCGGCTTCGGCTGGGGAGGGCGGGATATAAATATATTTTTTATTGTTATTATTATTAAAACAACTTCTATTCAAAGCTACTACATTACCACTGTGAAAGAGGGGTGTGTCCCCCCTGAGGCCTTAGGTTTTGGTGATTTTATTTTGGATTTCATTTGTCTTGGCAGGGCTAGCCAAGATCTAAGGCAAAGTATACACTGGGGGGCTGAAATCAGCATATACACTGCATGCAGAATGAACTGACGGGATGAAGCAAGTTCAAAGTAGGCCATAAAGGGGAAGGCTGGGGAAACAGTAGGTGAGTATTACTCATGTTCCTTTCAAGAGAACAAGGAAAGCCTAAGAAGTCAAAGGAGGACCACACAGAGAACGGGAAGGATACATTTGTGTGTGAAGAAGCGGGCCCAGGAATCAGTTTGCTTTGTCAGCATGTCAAGCAATCTTCTCCTTGACTGGGGACCCCCTAAGTCTACAAGCAGGAATCCGCTCTGTGTTGAAAGGACCCTTTTCTTCTGAATAAACACCTAGCAAGAGTATTTATGTATTGCATTTATACCTCACCTTTCCTCCAAAGAGTTGAAGGTGGCATTCATGGCTCTCACAACCCTGAGATGCTGAGAGTTGGTGACTGGCTCAAGGTCACCCAGTGGGTTCCATGTCTCTCTGGGGATTTGAACCCTGGTCTTCCAGGGTCTTCCGGGGTTAAGATGGCCATCTTTGTCATGGTACATCACAGTTTCCTTTCCCTTCCTTTTGGCGCAACGCACAGGGTCTAATGACTGATCAAAATCTGTTTTTTGAACTTAATTGCTTTGGAAATGCGTTTGCAGAAAGTATTTGCCCCCTCGGTCTTCACTTCTGTCGCATTGCTTATAGGCTGAAGTTGCCTTAACCAGCAAAACACAACTTCTACAGTTCCAGCATCACTGCTTGTGCACTTGGCAGAGGATGAATTAGATATTTGTCTCTTTTTTCCATCACACTGTGCAGAGACTCTCGTGTTGCAGAAGGATCTCGCTTGTTAGATCTGTGTGAATGTGTGAGGGAGGGTGTATATATGCCTTCAGTGTTTGGGTTTAGAACTTGTGCTTGCAGAACTAGCCCCTCGGTTTTGGTTTTAGTTTTTTAATTGCAAAGTAATGTTCAGGTGCAGATCTTAAGGCTACTAGATTTGAATCTGAGGTGTCAAAATGATATTGGCCAGTCCAGTGCCGGCTGCAGATTTTGAGATGCCCTTGAGCAAGATGTCCTCAGTGGGCTCCACTCCTGAGTGGGCCCACCTCCTCCTTGCTGCTGGTCACCACTGCCTATTCGCTTGCACTTTTCCTCTGGGCCCAATCCAGGAGAGAGGAAGGGGCTGAGTGAGGCAAGCAGAGGCTCCTGTATTAAGTCAGGAAATCTGTCAGGAGGAGGAGGTCAGTGACACAGAGGAAAGACACAGTTTGAAGGAATACACCCTTATCTGGGAAGTGACTCAGCACACACCCTAACGAGAACAGGAGAGAAGCAGGGCTAGAGAAAGCATGTTAATTCTTCCTATAATAGCAAACACTTTTAGAAGCAGCTGTTTCTCATTTTCCTAGCTTCCGCCACTGCTCACTTGCTTCTAGGGGGTCTCTGGGGCCAGGCCCTGGACCCTCTGCTCAGGTGTGAGCCTAGGTGCATATCCAGTGATGCTGACCTACAATGTGCAGCAGATTAAATCTATAAATGAGAAGTGATGGATCCAAAGCTTGTTTTATATTATTTCTATCTTGTCACACTGCTCCAAAGAGGCTTTAGGGCACTTTGCAGAACAGCATGCATCAATAAAATGCATTATCTTAAACGTAAAGCAGCAGTAAAAAAAACAACAACAATCTATACACAGCAGCTGGCAGAGCAGTTCAATATCAAAGAAGCAAACCACAACCTCCAGGGAGCTGCCTCCCCTCTCTTTGAGGTCCTTTAAACTGTGACAGGGCAGTCCCATTACACTTACAACGAATGTAATTCTAACTGGAGCAATGCTGCTTCAATTGGCACCTGATGTGGTGAATGAGTCTGTCGCCTTGTTTGCAATGACACCTTTGTGAAATGAGGACAGTGGAGGTGAACTGGTGATGTCACTACATGAACACATCATGTTGTGTTTCAAGGTGTCAGAACGTTACTTGTGTGATGCTCCTTAAATGTGCTAGACTGGAGTTAAGAGCAAAGGAATCAAAGGCTTGATTTGAGATAAGGAGCAGAGCAATCCACACTTCCGATCGGCCCTGCTGGATGGGGGTTGGGTGTGGCAGAGGTGCACCTCTGACAGCAGGAGGCCACCACCGTGGAGGTCCCTACTGCACCTGCCAAAAGCACAGGCAGAAGCTGCCACCAGCAGTATCTCATGGGTAGTAGCCCATGTACACCAGCAGTACTACTCATGGGTAGTAGCCAGCAGAAACTCCCAAAATGAGCATTTCTGGGGAGTAGGTGAAGCTGAGTTGGGCAAAGATTCACTAGATCCGAAGCCAGTCCAGTTGCTGGTGATGGGCCTGATCCAGGCGTCTCTCCTAACCCAGCCTGGAGGTGGTCTTGTGGAACTATCTACTTTACTGCTGCCTCACATCCCCCCCTGGACAACATGAAGAGCTGGGCTCTGGATGCAGTCGTGGCTCCACTGTTCCATTCAGCCCTGCTGCTCCTGACTGGGAGTTAGGATTGGTTAAATGGTAGTTTGGGCAGGTGATAGTCCTTGGATTCCATAAAGAAGTACATTAAGGAGTCATGTGCTTTTTTAAATAGTGATAAGGACTTTATTTATTTTTTTAAAAACGCTCTGCGGCTGTCTGTGGTACAATTTTGTAACTTACAGTATGCATCATTGTATGTTGACACTAGTTACAATTATATCTGCATTTAACAATGCTTTGGGCTCTTTCTAATTAATCAGACAGGTTTTATACAGAAGGTGCTTAGATGCATTTGAAATGTTAATGTTCTCCAAGGTGTGGATGTTCCAGAGAAACTATGACACAATATCTCTCTGCTTGGCAAATGACACAGATGAAGCTGTGAAAAGGAATATATTGCAAGTGATAATAGATCAGATTTTTCAGTCCATTGTCAGCATCGGGGACCTGATATGCATAAAATGTAGGTCACAGCATTCCATTGAGCACCCATATCTAACTTTAATAGGAAAATAAACCGTGTTACTCTGAAACAATGGGCACCAGTGAGAAATAAAAACGTTTATGATACAGCATTGCTTTTTAAGTGACTTTCAGTAGTACCAAATTCCTATAGCACTCATTAAGTAATTTGTTTTCTTTACAGTGCAGTTTAAATAGTTTATCTCTTCTATTTTTCGGGGGGGGTTATAGTTGGAGAATAGGCACTGCCGACGAGATTTGCCTGTTGAACAGTCTGTCACTTACTACATGCCTGCTAACAGCGAGGAATAACTGGGGGAATGAACGAAACAACAGTAGACAAGAGAGAACTGGCCAGCCACATTTCTTTTCAAAGTCCTTAATATTGCTGCTTTAGCCTCCATGAAATAGGGATGATATGAACATTTTCAGTTTTGGGGGTTCAGGGACAATTCGATTTGCAATCAGATGGGAAACTAGACTTATCTCAAGTGAGTCTTTCATTAAGGCAGGGGCATCTAACTTGTGGCACTCTAAGATGTTGCTGGACTCCAACTCCCATTATCTCTGAACACTGACTGTGTGGGTGAGATGATGGGCATCGGAGTCCAGCAACATCTTAAGGGTCTCAGGTGCTCCCCCTACTTGGCTTAAGGTTTTTCTAAAGCACTGAAAATTAAATTGGGGTATCCTGACTCAGTTTGGTAAAGCACCAAATCAGGGCCCTCCAAATCTTGTTGGAACTGAAAGGATGGACACTGGAGGTATTGGGTTTGACCAGCCACCAACCAGTAGTCTGACAGGTGAATTTCTCTAAGAGAACATAAGCCTTGTAGCTTCTGTATATCAATCTTTTACTGTGGCAGCTCCTGCACTTTGGAACTCTACCTACTGACATCAAACAGGCACCCTCACTGTACCCCTTTCAGCACCTACTAAAAACATTTTTTGTTTAGGCAAGCCTCTCCAGATATGCAGAATGTGGGCATGTGTTTAATCCACCTCTGATTTTAATTGCTTTTTGAATATTTTAAATTGCTGTTTCTACTGATAATTTTATTGTTTTCTTCTTTTTTGCAGTTCTTTGGGGGAGGGTTACAATCCATTTTTACAATAAATAGGATGAATTTATTTATCAATGTTTTGGTGCAGAGGGGGACTTGTCATGCTTTACAATCAAACAACATGTAAATTTTGTGAAATAATAAATAAATAAATAAATATTCTCTTGGGGCTGTCATTTTCATTGTTTCTGGAGACAACTGGGAGTCAGAAATTCTTGCCAATTTACTTCAGATCACCCAGTAGATTGTGACTCATTTTCTCACCACCCCTACTTTATTGTGTTAGTGTGCCTCTCAGGATGCAGGCACTTAGCTGCACATGTGGTGGGACTGTGATGTTATGGCAGGATTCCAGTTACAAAGGTTCCAGGGAATCTCCAGAATTTTAACCATGAACACAGGACCTTTGCTTTTACTCCCCTCCATTTTTATTCTTAGAAACTTAGATTGATAGGGAAATTATGAACAAGAGCTGCTGCCAGCTATTGAACCAGTGTCCTCCAAATTACTATGTTACTAAATGGATGCAAAGAAAAAACAGAATTCAGATAATGCTGGAAGGTCCTCTTAGGAATGTGTCCAGAATGCAAATTTTCACCTGGAAACATGAATGGAACAAAAGAAAAGTAAGTAGAAAATAATTTTATATCAAACTCGAGGGCACTTCTCCCAAATGTGAAATGTGAAAGCTTCCCCACCACCACCACCAAGGAAAATATGAGAATGTCATGTCTGCAAACATACATCTTTAAGGAACTGATATTTGTCTAAATCAGAACACTGTGTGAGGCTGCAGCATGCAAGGATAAAGCATATTAAGAGAGATTCAACAAGACAGGAAAGCAGACTATTATAATAAAGGGGGAAGAACAATATTACACATACTGATAGTAATATCAGGCTTCAACAGCTGGGAACGTTTAGAGTAATGTGAAAAGAAAATTGTTGAAGAATGAAAACTTAGGCACTATTTATTGTTGTTTGATGGATTCTGCCCTCCCCATCATAGCTTAGAGGCTCTTCAAAGAGATACGGCATATTTAAATGCAAAAGGTTAAAAAAAAACATGGTTAAAGAACACAGGCTATAAATGTAGGTTTCTCTGTGTATATCAGCTTCAAAGATGCCACAGGCACCTAGTCTTAAAATGCAATAACCAGAGCAGGGCTGCTCGTAACTCCTGTTTAAACAAATTTAAAGCGAAATTAAAAGAGCAGCTCTGTTCAGTAGTCTTTCACTGAGATCTGTGCAGCTGTGGGCCATATGGATGATGGGAATTCCATTCCACCCTTTGCTGCAGATATGTGGGATTGTTACATGTCACATGTCTGTTTACATTCCAGCACAGATTGCTGGAGTCCCGTGAGCGGAACATCTGCTCTGTATTGCTTTTGTTGTTCTTCTCAGAGAAGAACATGGGGAAAGGGTCTCTACAGATGTACAAATGTGTGTGCATGTGAGGGTTTGCACATGATCCAGAAGAATCCTATGTGACCAGGGATCTTGATCACTTGGAATCCCCTGCATGTGTACAGATGGGGAGAAGTGGCTTTTATTTATTGGTTTGAACACAGAGGGGATAGAGGGATGGGCTGCAGGCATAGATTCATTTCCCCCTCAATGTGTTGGGTATATAAAGTAGTGGGGTGCAATTACACAAAACCCAGCAGCCATTCTTCTAGGAAAGGGCAGAGTTTAGAGGGGGCAATTTGGAAAAGGGAAGTTGTGAGGCTCAACTCCTTCCATTCCTTTAGCTTTTTCTGTCCCAAGTTATCCTCCAAACAGCTCCCCTGCCCCCACCCAAGGATTGCAAACATACATTTGCAAGAATAAACACATGTCTAGATCCTACTCAGGGATTTCACCTGTTTCATTTCCTGGTTAGGAAACTGAAATTAAACCACAGTTTCCTGGTTCAGCTTGTAAAAGGCAACTGTAGTTTAAGCAAACCACAAGAGAAACCAAACCCACTTCATAAGGGGAGGGATAGAGAGTAAACAGACACAACTTTGTTAAGCTGAAATAGCATACCCTCCAGCATTTCTCTGATGAAAATAAGGACATCCCATTCCATAATGATAGTTTTACTATTTATACCCAACACATGTTATTGGGTTGCCCTAGCACTCTGGGAAGCTTCCAACATATATAAAAACATAATAAAACATTTAAAAAACCCCTCCTCTATACAGGATTGACTTCATGCGGACGACATGATGATACTGTCTTTAACCAAGCAGGGCTTAAACAACATGCTCAGAGGGCTCATGACATATTGTGATACCAACTCCCTCAAAATCAACTTCGCCAAAACCAAAATTCTTACTTTTGGCATGAAAACTCGGAAGCCATTATGGAATTTTGAGGGCCACTCTATTGAATATTGTTCAGCATTCAGGTATTTGGGTATCACTTTTCAGCATGGGCTTAGCTGGTCAGCTCACCTAAATATGTCCATCCTGGCTGCCCGTAAAACCATCAAAGCCTTGGAGAAATTCTTCTATGCAAAAGGCGGCCAGTTGGTTCCACCAATCAGAAAAGCATTTATCAGCAAAGTCCTCCCGATGCTACTGTATGGGGTTGAAATCTGGGGGTGGAATTTAAAAACACTACAACGGCTAGAGATTCTTCAAAACTCATTTGCATGAAAGTTACTGGGTCTCCCCAAGGGATTGGTTGCTGCACAGTTAAGAACAGAACTGGGCCTCCCCTCCATTGTTGCGAGAGCCCACATTAGAATTACTAGTTTTTATTGTAAATTAATCAAAGCCCCAGGTTCCCTTTTAGCTAGGCAAGCCTTTTTAACTTGTTCTCACAGCAATAAATGGTCCAAGGGCATGGAGACTATTACTGCACGCTACTCCCTCCCAGATCTTGACACGCTGTCAGCTTGGGACCAACATAAAATCCGGGCCTGGATTCTTACAAGAGACGAGGCCATGGACAGGGCACAGTCCACCACAGCTCGCCTCTCCATGTGGCTCCCTAAAGTGAAAGTGGTAAGATCACTTGCCAACTACTTGATAGACCTGACGGAGCCCAATTTGAGAAGAGCGTTCACCATGGCCTGTTTCCATTCTATACCCACGGCCTTCCTGCAGGGGATATATTCTAAGACCCCTATTACTCAGCATCTATGTCCATGCACAATGAATGAAGTAGAGGACTTCATACATTTCTTTTTCTACTGCCCTATTTATGAGCTAATAAGAACTAAGCTCCTCCGCTTGCTCCCGTCCATCATTACATCTAAGGAAGACTGTTTGAAATCGCTTCTTGTGGACGCAAATCCCCAAGTTTCACGTGGGGTGGCAATCTTTATAGTGCAGGCCTTGAAACTCAGGTCTACTCTGACTGGGTAGTGTGTCCTAGACCTGGACCTGTTTTAATTCTCTCATTACCTTTTTAACCTAATGTGCCGAGCCTATTTTGGGGGCCATTTTATGCTTTATATACATCCGCGTTCTAGTTTCCCGGTCCCGGCAACTAAATCTTTATATTATTGTCTTAGGGTAATTTAAATGTCATAACCCCAGTCATATCACTTTGAATTTTGTTTGGTTGCTTGTCTATAGCATTTTTGTTTTATCCTGCTATGGCTGTATGCTAATGCAATAAAGGTTTGATTTGATTGACTTCAGATGGCTTGGGCGTTTGATAATTCCATACTCTCCAACATTTCTCCAATGAAAATAGGGACATCCTAAAGAAAAGCAGGACATTCCGGGATCAAATCAGAAACCGGGATGGCTTCTCTAAATCAGGGACGTCCCTGGAAAATAGGGACACTTGGAAGGGTCTGAAATAGTTGCATGTGAAGGGGACCAGTAAGTGCAGCTTGAAAGACTGAAATCTGTGTCAGATGTTATTTTAAAGCCAGGAATTAAGAAACTCTGCCTCTAAAATTTAAATATAAAGTAATGCATGGATGAAAAAAGACACAGAACCCCACTAACAGTGAGACCAGTGTGCTGCAGTACCAGTTTCTAGCGTGTATTTCCTTGTTTGACAACACTGATAGCTCGTGAAATGGTTCTTTGCTGATAACAACCCCCACAGCAGTTCGGCTGAGAGGGGAAAGGAATTCCAGTTCAGTTACGTTGTAAACTAAAAGGACAAACAGTTGATTAAATCAAAATGTAAAGCTACCAGGAATCCCAAAACTCCATAATATCTACAGCTGTTATTTCTCTCACCACATGATAATGTGTATAAAGAATCAGGAGGAAATGATGCTTTATATTTAAACAGCATCCAGTTCACAAGAAATGTCTGAGGTGGCCCCATTAAATGTAGCATTTTGACAGAGGTGGAAAAGAGTTAAAGAACTACCAGGGTTCTCAGGTGAGCCTTCGGTTTAGGAAAAGTTTTTGAAAGTAGGTTAAGGACATCAAATGCAAGCACACCTAGGAAAGGAAAGTTTGATCAAGGACAGTCAGTGTGTGGTTAGGAAAAAGGAAGCTCTCCCTCTCTTGCTTGTCAGGCTATTCTTTATGGGCTGGACAAAGGTGACATTACAGAAGTACCATGTACCAATGTTTTCAGAGAGTCTAATAAAGCATCATGCCAGATCAAAGGCAAAGGAACTGAAGAAAAACTTGTCTGCTGGTTTCATGAGCCAAAATAGAGGACAGCCCAAGTCCCTCTAGATTTAGATCCCCAAGGCTCCAGCACCAGCCTGATTTCCACGTTATTAAAAAGAGATGAAGCAGAAAATAGTGAAGATTAGACATTAGATAAATGTGTGGAATTCTAATGCATTCAAACTGGAATGTAGTGGACAGTGCAGTTTGGGGTTAGTTGTGGTGACAAACATGGCAAGCAAGCAAACAAATAGAAATGATAATAACAGGCAATAATTGCTGAATATTAATATTGACAAATATGGTAGGTGATAAGGAAGCATCTGCCCCACCCCCCACCACATACACACACTTCCACAGCTCATATTGACTTGGGTCAGAAATAAGTCAATTTCCCCCTGCAAAATCAGGAATGAGCGAATTTCCAGACCAACCAAAATTCACTCCTTTGAGCCTTGACATCCACTTCCAACCAGCCCTCTTCTCCCTCCTCCTTTTCCTTCCAACCTGTTGACTGGACTGCAGTTTCAGTGGCAGTCATGCTTTGGTGGTAGCAAACCTCAGGGAAAGAGAAGTCAAGAAGGGGCTGGTGCCGCTGCTTTCTTCCTCTGGTGCCTGGCACACTGCCAAACACTGCACTAGGCCACTCTGAAGTAGTTGGAGTTTTCCCAAGTGCTACTGCAGTGCCAGGACCCTTGGGGAGATTACATCTCCCAGAGGCTACTCCAATCAGCATCCTGCCATGCCTGTGGGCAAAATGATTTATGGTCTAACTGAAACCCCACTGTGAGTTGCTGCCACTGCCATGCACTGGAAAAGGATAAATTAAGAAAGTGGGGATGGAGGGGAAATTCAGTTCCATTTTCCTTTAGATATGCACCTTCCTGATTCAGACTTTCCAAAAGAGTACATACTGTAAGTTGAAGTAGAGACATCCTTTGAAATTTGCACTCCCCTGAACTTTGCAATGTACTTCTCCAGCCAATTAATGTGCACAAAAATGCATATACTAGGTAAAGGGTGCATTAAAATGCATTTATTACTGAAAATAACTTACAATTATTATTATTATTATTATTATTATTATTATTATTATTATACTGCCATATACCCAGAGGTCTTAGGGCAGTTGACAGAATAAAATCAAAATATAAAACCACAAAACACATTATCAAAATTTAAAAACAACAACCCAATAACCCCCACCCCAAAAACCCACATTTTAAAAGGGCACATTTAAAGTAAGACATAAAGTAATATTATGGAAAATTGCATTGTAAAAATTAGGCAAAATTACATTCCGGTGTGTATATTAGGAGACATTTGCTGAAGTTTTTTTTTTTTTAAGAATTGCAAAATGATGCAGAATTGCAGAGAACTGATTGGCAAAATGAGGAACTGTGAGGATCCAAATTAAACAGACAATCTCATACTCTGACATCTTCCAGGTCAAACCTGACATGGGCTTGAAAGGCATCAAATGTGTGTTTTCAAGTGCAGCATTATCACTTTATTCAGTTTCATAGCTGAGCAGGAATTTGAACCTAGGCTTTGCACATCTGAGCCTTTAGAAACTGTATCACAATGGCTTCCTTTCTCTCTCTATAGCCCTCGCCCTTTTTTTAGAGCTGTCACGATACAGCTCTCCACCAAACTGATGTTCTACGGGAAACAGGAGCTCTTGACAACTGTCATGGAAACAAGTGCCAGATCTTAGTCACTGAGAAAGCCCATTAAATAGTGTGGGCCCCTCTTCTTCTGAAGTTAATTTAATGCTAGCTGTGAAGGCCAGCACTGTGGAGCATATGCTTCATTCAGTGCATGAAAAAGAACCAGCCATTCTATAGTCATGAATCTCTAAGTGTTAGCTTTGGCAAAAACCGCTCCTCGCTTTTTGGTCAGAAGGCTGAGCAATGAGAGGACCAGCATGGGATTATGGCAGCAGCATATAAATAAATGATTCCATATGGAGGAGGGATTTCCAAAGCTGACTGACTGCATCTCCATTGACAGGCCAGCATGCAATGTGTCAGATCGAGTCTCCAAGGGCTGTTGTGACCAGGCTTTCCAAGCTGTGCCTTAATAGTCTCAATTAAAGCTAAATGAAAAGTCATCTACAGCTCCTGAAATTGTGCCCAGCTTCTGCTGGTGTCATGCAGGAAGATGTCCTTTTACCAGTTTGCAGTCACCAGCGCAGATTTCCAAAAGCTTAATAGGAAGAGCTGTGCCACATTCTGCTCGCAATTACCTTGTTGATGCGCTCTGCAGTGTGCACATTAATGTGGAAGACACTTTGAGCACACAAGGTGTAGCTGAGAGTAAGATATGCACTGGGCAGGGCACATTCAGACAGAGGAACCCTGACTAGTGTATGAGCATTACATTCCAGCAGATGTTAGTATACATCCTGTTTTGCTCCCTTTTTTCATTTGCTTATTTACATCCTGTCCATGCTTCAAGAAACTCTTGGAGGCCTACATGGTCATTATCTCAATTTATTCTTATAACCACCTTGGGAGGTAGATGAATACATTGATTGTCCCATGTCATCCAGTGAGTTTCATAGTAGAGTAGAATGCGAACTGGGATCTTTCTGATCCAACTCCAGTGCTTTAGCCATTATATGGCACTGGCTCTTGGATGATATATTTTCAGCAAACATATCTGAAGGAGCAAAAATATCTGAAGGAGCGTCTCCACCCCCATTGTTCCACCTGGACACTGAGGTCCAGCTCCGAGGGCCTTCTGGCGGTTCTCTCACTGCAAGAAGCCAAGTTACAGGGAACCAGGCAGACGGCCTTCTCAGTAGTGGCACCCGCCCCGTGGAACGCCCTCCCACCAGATGTCAAAGAGAACAACAACTACCAGACTTTTAGAAGACATCTGAAGGCAGCCCTGTTTAGGCAAGCTTTTAATGTTTGATGCATTACTGTATTTTAATATTTTGTTGGAAGCCACCCAGAGTGGTTGGGGAAGCCCAGCCAGATGGGTGAGGTATAAATAATAAATTATATTATATTATATAAAAATTATAATCTAACATTCTGCCTCTACTGAGGAACAGTGATTTCTTTTCTCCTTCTGTAATAATTTTAAAATGCGGTGCAATGGAGACTTTAGAAACTCAACATCGTGTAATATTCCATTGCCTGCTGATAACTTTTAAACCCACCTTCTCTCAAGTTCAAATGAAATAATGGACTCATCGTCCCAATTTAAATGTTCCATGTGGTTAATTGATGGCTGGAAATTGGAAAGGCAAAGAAAGAAACTCTCCCATCAGCTGTTCATTAGCAGCTGTTATATGGGGAAAGTACCCAATTTCAATTAATAAGATACCTAATCACCTCCTGGAGCTTAAAAGACGCATGAACTCTATGCTCACCATGGCAATGAAGTATTTTCCTCTGAGAAATGCAACCAGGAGATGCCATAGAGTTTCCTAGCATCAAGTTTCTATCTCCTGTTTTGAGAGTGTGATGGCCTGGGAATCTGATTCAGAGGCTGAACCGGAGGAATCCCAGCCTGCACAGGAGTCCCCGCCTCCAGGGCCGGCTGAACTGGGGCAGGGCCTTGATTCTGAAACGCCTGCACCTGTGCCGGATCCTCAGGAGCAGGCACCAGGTGATTCCACTCTGGCTCCAGAGGTGGTTGAGGACTCAGTGCCTGCAGGTGAGTCTCCCCCTGGGCCCAGTAACCCTTCAGCCTCTCCTGAACTGCAGAGGCTCAGGGCAGAGAGGCGAAGGGAACTGGTTTCTCCCAGGAGGAGTGCTCGCCTTAAGGCCAGGAGAGGCGGGTCTCCTGGGGGCTGGGACCGCCCCTGGCCTCAGAGAAGATAAAGGCCAGTCAGCCCAGTCCCAGGTTGCGGGAGCAACGACGTTGGAAACCTGTTTCTGCCAGCACCCAGACTTGTCTTTTCGGAGTTCCTGACCATGCCCGGCTTTTTGCTTTGAACCCAGCTTCCCCCTTGGTGGACAGTCTCCAGACCCTCGGCCCAGGACCGGACTTTGACCATGCCTCATGGTAAACCCCCCCCCCAGGACCAGCACAGAGAGCCTCAGCAGAAGGTCAGACTTTGAGATTTCAGAAAGCATGAAGACATGCTGTCCTAACTATGAGGACATGCTACACAACAGCCCTGCAGTGCAGTCAGTGGGTCTTACTCTCCAGTAGTTGCAGCCACTACCTTTCCCCTTACTCTTGGAGCCCATATGGGAGCGGATGCACCAAAACAATTCGTATGAGCCCACCAGAACACCTTGGTTCAACCTGTGCACAAAATGCTGGGAAAAGCAAGGCTAGTTTCCAGCTGCATTATCGTAGTCCAAGATCAAAGCAGGTAGTTTGTTTCCCTGGCAGACCCCACTAAACTTCCTAAAACCCAGGAGCTCTTAGCCTAATGCACCCCGCATTTCCCAGAACGCTTACAGGTTAATTGGAGTGTAAAGGCAGCCCACACTCCCTGAATCCCTCCCAGATCGCAGAAGAATGTGTCACTCTCTTTGAACTCCAATCCTAGATTTGCAGTAGCATGAATTCCAAGCATCTAGGCACATGGGGATTCTAAAACTCTGAGGGTGGCAATCGCACACACTTCAGGGGCAAGCTAGGAAACTTTATTAAAATTAATAGGTAGCAGAAGAGCAGGCAGAAGGTTGAAACAGAACACAAAATAAGCCAGAGCACTGTGGCTCCAAAACTGGACTAATCCGACCCTATTCACTACTATATAGTTACTCTGGTTTACTCACAAGTAACCAGCGAGGATAGTCAGCTTTGTAGGAAGTCTGGTCTGAATCCCTGATAGTGAAAGCGAACATAGCATCAGGGCAGCTGTTTTGAAAAAGGCTCCTCTGTCTTTGGAGGAAGGGACTTCTGATCCTTGCTGACCAATGAGATGCCAGAGTCAGTTAAGTAGGCATCTTAGGTACCATTTTTGCATTTGAAGAGACTGGGAGGAAGGTAAATGACAACCTGACTTAGAGGAATGGTGGGGGCAGATCAGGGCCTTTCTTCACACTTCCTTTTTCTTGCATCTTTTCTTTCCAGCACACTTGTGAATCTATAAACTGATTAAAGGAACTTACTTGTGAGTCTTGGACGTACAATCCCTTAGTGAGAATTACAGCTTAATTTTCCTAGTTGTATCACATCTATCAAATATTCAAATATCCCTGTTAAATGATGCCAAAAGCAAATAGAGTGTGCCTTGGCAAACACTGGCACTCATTCTCCATTCACTTACTTAGACAGATGGATTTCATGCTTAAAGCACTTTAGGTGACTCCAGGGGATCTTGATTATATTCCTCAGGCTGTCACTTGGTTATGGGAATCCTACTTAGGCCACATTGTTCCACTTAACACACAGCAATGGGATGCTCCCGGATGAAACACGTCCGGGATCATTGTCTGCATGCCAGATTTTAAAAGCCCTGTTGTGTTTCCAGCTTAACCCACCTGCCTCTCCTGGAAGATCTACACCTCGGTTTCAGACTAAGTAATCTACTAGCTTTTAAAGAAATGGGATCCACATAAGACTTAAATATAATTTAAAACTGCTTTTGTTATTGTTTTCTTTTTTTTTACTGTTTTTAGTGTTTTAATGATTTTGTAATTGATCTTTTAAATTGTTAAATTAGGGTTTGATTTTGTGTTAAATGACATGAACGATCTGTGATCTTTGAGCTACATGTGTGAAATATATATCTTGTGCCATCATTATGCACTGCAGATGGACCATAATTTCCATCATTCTTGGCCATTGGCCATGGGGAGGCCATCGCATTGGCTTCCCCTGCATCAGTGCCTTTTAGTGGTCATTGCTTTCTCCCTGGGAAAGTTCATTTCATAATGACATGTAAGAAACATATACAGTAGTTAACAGCTCACATGGTTGCATGGGAATCTAACATACGCCCAACCATTTGATTCAGCAGCTTTGTATGAATCTTGATTTTGATTCAAATAGTGCATGTCTAGCTCGTATCTGCTAACAATACTATGGCAACACTGCACATCAGGAGTCTGAAGACAAATATGCTATGGTTTATTCATCACATTGCTTTGAAGCCTATCTTGTATTATGGCAACATTGCAGCCCAGAGGTCTGGGGAGGAAAGTGTTAGGCTTCAAAGCAATGCGATTCAAAAACCATATCTCGTGATTGTGGAGATTGCAATGTAGAAGTGCTGAATTCACGAAGAAGTTTGAGTCACCTGTGGCTTGTCACACTGTACACCCTATCAATGCCAAGGTGTCTATGCTATCACCAACTGCTTTATGAGTGGCCACTGTTAATAACTTAATTATCACTGTCTGTACTCTCTGCATTTCATTTTTGCCTGACCACACTTTTACTATCTATCCAACAGTGTCTTTAAGCATATGATGAAGTGGACTGCAGTCCATGAAAGCTCTAGTCACAATAAATTTGTCCATCTTTTAATGTGTCACAAGTCTCTTGGTTGCTTTGGCAGCAACACGCTAACACAGCAAACCACCTGGAAATTCTCGTGAAGTTGAGTATTTGGAACTGACAGCACCAAGACTTCTGATTCTGATAGAAGAGCTACTCTGATGCAAGATCTTTTGTCAGATTTCCCAGGGATTGTTTCCAGAAAATGAATAATTATAATGCAAAGCACACAGCCCTGGAAACATCCCACACTAGGATAAATGTCAAACAGAAAAGTTAGAACAATTATCTCCCCAGAAACTAAGATAGATTCAAATGGTAGAGTATCTGTTGTTTACTGAACTTTTTGCTATGTCATCTGAGGATGCTGATCTGCCATTAGTCTCACACCAGAAATTGCACAGATGGCATCAAGAGGGAAGCGGAATAGATCCAAGAGCCAATGATCTGGTGTCCACTATATTTATGCAAATTATAAACACGTTCCATTATGCTAATTGGGGACAGACCACTGGCTGGTTATGAATTTAAAAGTTCATTGGTGACAAACAAGTTGCCAAACCTTGATTTGTCCCATTGGTCTTTGAGTACTTATCTTTAGAAATGCCTGTCTTTGACAGCAACTTAGCATTTCCTTAGAGCTATGGGTTGTGAAATGAATTGAGTACACAACAGCTCAGTGTCCTTCCTCCCCACCCCCCCAATTTTTTATCTTATGCCATCAATATAGCGAAAATAGCTCCTTAAATAATAAAACTGCTAATCTCTTATCAGAGGGTGGTTTTTACGGGACTGTAAAAGTTTATACTGTAATATTCTGTACACTAATAAAAGTTATTTTTTAAAATAAAAAAAACCTTACCATAAAAAGGAAGGCCATAAACATTTAATTAATCATAACCTTTAAATAATCATTTATAAAAGGCAATAAACCTTTGAATACGAGCTTTTGAGAAAATGAGGGGCATTAATCATTAATTAGGAGTCATCGTTAATATACATTTGACTTGTAGAGCTGGTAACCCCCACAAATTATTTGCAGAATTTTCTAGCATGGCTGACTAGTTCTGTGTAAAAGATTACTGTGTAAGTAATTCTCAAATACATCCTGGTTCTATTCTATAGCATCAAAAGCCAAGTAGAAATTTCTAATTGTGCAACTAGAAATGATTGTGCAAATTATAGCTACTACCCTAAACACATGTGTTTACTTAAAAAAACACGTTTTGGGTTTTTATTGTTTGTTTGTTTTCCTGCAGCCTTGTACAAGTATAGAATATTGGAAAACTTGTAGTTCAAAAATAAAATTAAAGAAGTGCTTGCACACAAATTATTGCCCATATGCCCACAATGGACCTCAGGTTTCTAGAACTTATTGTGGGTGGGGAAGTGCTATTTGAGAGAAGGCAACAACAACACACTGTGCCAATACATCCCATAAAGAACTAAAAGATGTAGCTGGAGGAGCCAGCAGTTGGCACTAGTCTTTATAGGCAGGGCAGAAGGAAGGCTTAATATTCCAGTAAATTTGAAGAACTGATTCTATCAAAGAGCCAGTCAGGTCTTAAAAAATGTATAAATTCCTTGACACTAATATCAAATTTGCAGGTGACCGAGCTGTAGGGTGTTCCTCTTGTTTGTCCAAGTGTGTGTGTGTGTGTGTGTGTGTGTGTGTGTGTAATCTATACAGTATTGCAGCACCTTTAAACTTCTTAGCATGTATATCATAAAAGCAATTCATTTCCTGTCCCAAGGAGAATATTTTTCTCCCATCGTTTGAAAAGGTTTCCATCATGTTTTGTGTTTTTTTATGGTCTCCATGGTACTCAAAGAGGTTTTGTGATTATTGTCCCTGTTGCTGTGACAATAATCCCCATCTAACGAGCAGCATGAAGGCAAGAGCTCTTAGCCACCTACCATGATATATTTTAAGATCACTCACAATGATACCAAGAGTGCCAAATGTAATTTGTAGGAGTACCAAAAGTGACAGTTTTCAAGTTGTCCTTCTTGCAGCATGCAAGACTCGGTATTCAGTAGTTGTTGGGTTGGTTCATACTGGAAAGAGATACATTTGCCTTATACAATCCAGTTGTGATCACATCTCTGATTCTAACACTACCTGGGTTCTGACTACAATATTCTATTGAAATAAATTGGGTAATTAGCTTTTGCCTGTCTCTTGAAAGTACTTAATGATTCAATCTGGTTATGAATATTGCTGTGACTGGTAAGTTCCCAAAGCCACTAGGTACATTACAAGCAGCTTTCATGCACAACACCTTTTAGTAACTCAAACTGGATGTTACAAGAACTCAACTGTGCCCAAGCTACTTCTGTTCCGGAGAAGTGGATATCAGGAATAACATGAAGATTTACAGATGTGTGCTGGTTTGTTTATTCATATAGAACAGGCACCCCCAAACTCGGCCCTCCAGATGTTTTGGGACTACAACTCCCATCATCCCTAGCTAGCAGGACCAGTGGTCAGGGATGATGGGAATTGTAGCCCCAAAACATCTGGAGGGCCAAGTTTGGGGATGCTGGATATAGAATGTTCTACTTTACCCTCTTAGTGCCTATAAGCTACACAGAATGGATTGCAACCATTAGGATATTATGTTAAACAAATAAAAATATATTTAAAATGGAACAAAGATTGAGACCACAGATAGAACACAGGATGGAATCCACGCGTGTTGCTCCACTAGTGAAAGGCATCCATCAGCAGAATGGGGAGGGGGCAATTTTCAGTAATTTCCCCTGCCCTGGAGTCTCTTGCTCCCTAAATCTGCCCCAGGAAATCTCTTAACCCTCCACAGCAGATTTAGGGGGTCACAGGGCACTGCGGTGTAGGGGGAATCACTGAAAACTTGCCTCTCCCCATTCAGTTTCTGGGCTAGATCCAAGGGGAAACTGCATTGAGAGACATCACATGCCGGAAGGTTGCAGCCTGTTATTACTACAGATCATTGCATCACTAAGTGCGTTCGTGGCTTGGGAAAAGATGAAAGACACGAGGTTGCACACCAACCTCATCCTCAGCTCATCTAAAACTTCTGGCTCCTTAAAAAGAACGACAAGCATAAAACCTTGCCTAAAGCATTTAGTTTATTGCAGGTTAAGAGAAGCTTATCTTCAGAGAAATTATTTCACTTCTTATAATGTGTGGCAGCAATTAATGTGAGTTTTAAGAAACAACTTGCTCTGTAACTGAAGGGAGGGGGGTGGGATGAAATTTTGCCATGGCAACTAAAGAAACATGGTACTTCGTGTACTGCAGAATTGCCTCAAACGCAGAGGGTATTTATAACAAGCTACAAATGCCAGGATTAAATACTATACTTTGGTTCTTTGAAAGAAGCAAGGGAATGCTTGTATGACCACTTTATTTAACTACTTCCCATAATTAATGTAGAAAAACTACCTCATAGCCACATCACTATTTTAGCATTTTTTGTTTTCAAAAGAAAGAAAGGTCAAAACAAATGTGACTGAAAGAAAACAGGATAATGTGAAGCAGCTCATAGGTGCAACATTTCTTCACCAGGAAGCATCCAGGAGGCACAGGGCTGCAGCAGAGCCACAACTTCCTCACTTCCTCTCACCTAACACTAGAACCCAAGCTCATGCTCTGAAGTAGAGTGGTGAGAGATTTGGGAAGGACAAAAGGGAAGAGGACTCACTTGAACCAATGGAATTGGTCACCACAAGCTGTGGAGATGGCCACCAACTTAGGCAGCTTTAAAAGCGGATGGGAACAATGTCATGGAGGCTGCGGCTACCAGTGCCTACTAGCCACAAGGGTGGAATGCCACCTCCAGGTTCCAAAGCAGCATGGATACTAGCCAGTAGGGGACATCATCAAGAATAGGCTAGCTCAGTTTCTGCTTGCAGGCTTCCTACAGGCATCCAAATTTGCCCTGTGGGAAACAGGATGCTGAACCAGATAGGCCTTTACCTGGAAGGACTCTTCTTATGTTATTCCAGGCCCCAAGACAGATGCCTTGCCTAACCAAGGGTGTACCAATTACTGCTCTTTGAAGATACATTCCCAATATTCTTTGCTGCTACAGCTAGCAATGACTACTTGGTGGCTATCATCTTCTTCATCTCAGGAGCTGTTGAAGGGGCTTGCTGACCCCTATTGCTGTCCTTGCCATGTACAAGGAAGATGACCTAGGCTTTTTCAATGCCAGTGTATCCTTCTTCTTCACCTACCAACTCCATGGGCAGCCATTCACCTTCATGTAATCCTACATATTTGCAAAGCATCGGCCTATGCAGGATAAGAGGAACTTATTTTGCTGGCTAACTCCTCCTTCCAAGCCTGATGGCTTCTGCTCCCTTGTCTCCTCATCTCCCTTCTTGTGCTCGTGCCAGGAGAACAAATGTCCCTAGAAAGGCACCACTACTTCCTCTGCCTTGTGCCCATGCTCCATTGGGCTCATGTGACGCTCCTTCTGCAAGAATTAGTGATTTACACTCCTTATATCTCAGTTCATTCATTGTATCTTTCCTCTCTTGAGAAACCAAATGTGTTGGGTTTCAATTCTGACTAGCAAGGCTTAGCCTTGCCCCCACCCACCCTCACACAGAGCAGCAGCAGCTAAATGTCTCTGCTTTCTACAGCTGAAGCTCTCTCAATCGTAAAAGCAAACATTTAACAGCTGGTAGATTGTCTTAGGAGATAATGTACCCAAGCTTGTTCATAAAAATAACAAATCAAAAACCTATTGAGGCTTCACAGTGCTTTTAACATATGCACACAAATATAGGGAGAAATTATTATGCAGTAAAAGTCTTTTCTTACCCTTATGAGCACTCTAATTTTTTTTAAGGCAACCTTTCAAGAAAGGAAAATTCAAAAGCTAATCTTCCTGCCTCCCTCTCACAATATGTCAAAGTGAAGAGAATTAGGAATACTTTCATAAATTAAGCAAGGAGGTGTATATGTGCATTCTCATGCTATTATATTTTATTATAGTATTATTATTATTATTATTATTATTATTATTATTATTATTATTATTTCTATACCACCCTATACCCAAAGGTCTCAGGGCGGTTCACATAAAAATATCAAATACATAAAATCAAAACAAAACCAACAACCCAATAAACCCCCCTCCAAAAGCCAGCATTTTTTAAAAGGCTATAGGATGTAGATCAAGTCAGGCAAAGGCGTGGTTGAAAAGGAATGTTTTTGCCTGGTGCCTAAAGGTGTATAGTGAAGATGCCAGGCAAACATCCCTGAGGATAGCATTCCACAGATGGGGAGCCACTGCAGAGAAGGCCTGTTCTCGTGTTGCCACATGGATTGGCTAGGTGAAGGCAGAAGATGGTTCTGTATTACTTACAGGTTGTTGTCCAAGGGCATGTTTCGTCAAGATGCTTCACTGACTCAAGTTCCACTGCAATGTATGAATCATGCACTTTGAGAACCAATCTGGAATGTTACAACTTATGCCAAGAGTCAAAGAAGAAGAGATGCCAGGAAGTACATGATCAGTTTCCTGACAGCTTTTTTAAAAACCACCACCACCACCCTGGAATTCAGCAGGTGACTGCAAATCTCATCCAGGCAGTGGCAGGGGACAGGTACTTATCTCATTCCCTTCCTGCCACTTAAAATAAAACCAGGCCCTATCTGCTTTCCCACCTGAAGGAAGAAGGTATTGGAACTCTGCATCTTCTCATCCTTGATGGATGGGAAAGTATCTGGGGAAGGCAATTTTGACCAGAAAAATGGCTGGAAGGAAATAGGTTTTTTACACACACACACACACACACACACACACACAGCATTTCAGTTACAACAACAACAGGCGGGTATTTCTCTTTCTAAGACTCTAATCCCAAGCATGCTTTCTTGTAAGAAGTTGGCCCCCATTGAAATCCATGCAACTTAAAGCCCAAGCTGCTCACGCTTTTACTCATAAGGAATATACAAAAATGTCTGGCAGTATTTTGTTCTCTTTAGAGCAGAGGGAAATGCTAATCTCCCAACTCCCTAAGCAATTTTTTTGCCCCCTCCCAAGGCCCCACTGATTTGGGAGGTGGTGACAAAAAGATAAGTAGATGGGGCAGAGAGGTATCCCGCGTGCATGTTCTCTGTAAAGCGGTATATAAATTTTGTTAATTAAATCAACATGCACGAAGAGAATGTGCAAGCAAGAGGGAGGGGTGAGGTTCTAGCAGCAACAGCAACAAACATATTAGGTACCATATGCTTGAAGTCTGCCCACTCTGCCCTACATCTTCAGTTCAAGGGATGTAGTCAAGAGTAGCCAGTTTCAAGGCAGAGAAGGTGTGGGGAACGTTTGGCTCTCCAGATGTTGCTTAACTAAAACTTCCATCATCCCTACTGAAGTCAATGTGACCTGTTCCACATCTAAGCTGTTTTGGGACTGCGGCTTGTTCTGTCTTTAAGAATGATGCTACAGAACGGACATCACTAGCTAGTCAAAAACCACTAGAAAAAAATGCACCGCAGTTAACAGCAGCTTAGTTTGTTAAACAATAGATTATGCACTTGTTGAAAGCATCCTAGAACATTCATGATCACAGTGAGTCAGAATGTTGATTTTTCTAAAAACACTTCAGTCAACAAACGGGCACAGAAGAAAAAAAACAAAACACAGCGTGCAGGGAGTGGTTGACTCACTGCAGAAAGCTGAAAACTGCTGCTTCCTTTGATCAGTTCTTGCTGTGACCTGGCTTTTTCCTAGGGATTGCAGCATGAACAGAATAGATGAGCAGACACAGAGCAAATAATAATAATAAATGCATCCTACAGAATGCTTCTGTGGAAGGGTTTTAGCTCAGTGGCGGAACACATGGTCCGCATGCAAAACGTCCCTGACTTCTCCAGGCAGTGGTGGGACAGGTTCCGCCCTGGAGAGCTACTGTCAGTCAATGCCGACACTACTGGGATGAATGGGCTATGGGTCTAACTCAGTCGAAGGCAGCTTCCCATGTTTTGCAGAACTTTATATTCAGGCACTCTCAGTGGGAACACTTGGACTGATGCTGGTGGGGGCAAAGGGTGAAGAAAATGCCCACAGCCTGTATTTCTTCACAATTGCTGCTCCAGGGTTGGCTCTCCTGGAGCAAACATCCTTCTTTAGCTGACACCAGAGAAATCACCCTTGAGATGGACGTACCCGAGGTTGATTTTTAGCTGCATAAGAATATGTAAACTAGCTACTTATCAAAGAGCAAGCTCTTTCAGACAACACATAATCATGTATGATTAAAACAGGAGGTATCTAACTATCTAACAGGGACTTGTGCACCAATAGAATTAAAATGGTTGTCAGCAAAAATGACCATGCTGTGTAGAACATGAAAGCTTGCATGAACCTATCATGCAACTTACTAGTTGGCCGAATAAACTAAGGTATTATTTTTTAATGCATCTTTTGAGATTCTCATAATTAATAAAATACTAATATGCGGCTGGAAATAAAACTAATTTTAATGTTATATGTAAAGTAAGGACACCATTCTGTGGCTCTTATTGATTTGTGATTTTGCAGGTGAAGTTGTATTTATAAACTGAATGTGAATTATTTAGTGTTTAAATGTGTACCATCCTTCGTCCTGGAATCATATGATGGTGGGCTAAAAATATATAAAAATATAAAACCAACCAACTAAATGATGGACAAAACCACTGCCTCTTTCCCACCCACCCTGGAATGTCTGCCACCTACCTGGATCTTACTGTGCTGCTTGAACTTTTTAGTACACAAAGAAATGATTGTTTATTATCACTTCCTCCAGTTGCTGTGGGAAAACTCGAGTTTGTCCGTTGTCACTCACTTTCAGGCTGTCAAGCTGATGAATCCAACAGACAAGAAGCTTTGCCTTCCAGCTGCCCCAGGCCGGGTTCTTCTTCACCTTAGCAAATATTCAGGGATATCCACACCCATGACTAATAGCAGGCTCACTCCAGCACAGTGCTCCCAAGCCAGAACTACTATAAGATGAAGATCAGTGTTCGTTAGCAGCAAGCCTTGCACACTGAGTTTTATTGTGACTGAAAGAGGGGAAAGCTCAGGAATAAATCTACCCATGGAAATATCAGCTGATAGAGAACAGTAATTAGGCTTGCCATGTGTCAGGAAAATTCAGCAAAATGTCAGGGGAAACCCAGATGTATGGCAACGTGATGGAAACAGCTCAAAAAGATTAAAATCACTATTTTTGGGGTTAAAAAAAAACCTTAACAATTTGGGTGGGCTGAAACATGACAACCCTAACGGTAACACAAATACAAAGGATATAACACTGAAGTATGCAAAGGGTTATTTTTTAAGGAGGGGTAGTTATTTCATTTGTTCTCTCTCTCTCTCTCTCTGTGTGTGTGTGTGTGTGTTGCTTGTTCATTCATTAAATCACATTTTTTCCCTTTAATGTTCAATTTGTTTTGGCTGTTTTCAATTGTTTTCATTTCTCATTGTTTTCGATGGCAGCCCCAGCTGTTTGTTGATTGCCTGTAACTTCTGTGTTTTCTATCCAATTAGCATGAAGCTTTCAGCCATTTTACTATCCTTCCACGGAACTGAATTGTGTCAAACTTGAGACAGATTGGAGAGTAGGCTCTAATTTTACAGACAATTTAGAAAGGCACAAACTATTAAATATTTTATCTCTGTAAACTGCAGGCTACTAATAAGTGAGCGCAAAGGAATGAGAAAGATGAAGGGTGTGGGGAGTGGTGTGGAATAGATTGAAAGAACCATTAGTGGAACCAGGGCTTCTTTTCAGCTGGAACTCACCAGACCTCAGCTCTGGCACCTCTCAGGTGGGTGCCATTGCCATTCTAAGAGAACAAGGGAGAAGTTCGTGGTGAGCCCTGGCACCTCTTTCTCTAGAAAAATAGCACTGAATGGAACCAACACAAATCACACACAAGTTTTAAAAACCCTTTGCCTCCTACCTTGATAGACTTCCACAAGTTCCTCCACGTATTGTGATGGGAGGACTCTGTGAGGAAGTTAGACCTATCAGATTGTTGGACATTTCTGCTAAAAATGTATTTGAGTTGAAGATTGGACAGTTTACACTGTCAGACAGTAGCAGGTAGCAGGCTAGCACAGGTGGGCCCGTGTAACTCTCTTGGCTTCCCAACACTGTGCATCGTGCCGTTATCAGAGCATGCAGTACTATGGCCAAGTCATTTCTGTCCAAAAGAGGCCATAGTTGATGAACCAGAACCAGCCATAGCTAGAAACAGGCAGTCCTAGCCACTGAGGCCACCTGACCCTCCAGTGATGCTGCTAGATTCAGATGTGCCCTCAAACTATGGGCCTGTTCCTTCCCTCATCCAGAACAGGCCATCTCCCCATTTCCCAGACTCAAGAACAGTGAATGCAAAACACTGTTGTCTTTTCAGGATTCAGTTTCAATTTGGTTTGTTCAAAAATCAAATAAGATATACATCAATGTGCTATGCCATACAAATATATACAAGAAAACATTAAAAAGGAGTGGAAATATAGTACTAGATATCATACCAGATGTATACGCACCATAATTTAATCAATTCATACCATTGGGATCACTTTAAACTTAAAATATTTAGGCCAATTGTGGCTAAACATATGTAAACGTGGACCTTTAAATATGATCAGCATGAAAAGTTAAATGCTGTAATCACTGCAGATGCTTGAGTTTTGTAGCAGATGTGTAAATGGAGAGACCAGATGATGAAAGGAATCATCCCATTAAAAATGGACATAAATGTTTTGTGATTATGTATCATGAAGCTAATTCTTTTCATGGTTACCCTTGTTCTGACTGGTGTTTTAAATAGTTATGTTTGAAAGGGAGTTGTGTGTAATTTGCTGCAGCAGTTGGACCTTTAGGAGAGTTGTTGACACTTAGTCATATCCATTGTGAAGATTACACTGGCTTGATTCACAGAGCAGCAAATTTGTTGCTAAGTCTTAACTAAGCTTGACCTAAATTCCATGAGATACCCTCTAAAGCAGCACACTGCAGAAACCACGGTGGTGTCAATCTATCAAAAGTGGAAGCCGCTTTCTTGAATTATGTGTGAACATGCAATCAATGCTGCATTTAACCACATGTAGTTTATGTTGTCCTCTTTTATAATTTAAGAGTTTGCTGCTAAGGAATGACAAGTTAAAACTGGAAAAATACAGGGCGAAAGTTGGGTCTTCTACCCATTCCACCTGAACTTCTTTTTTTTAAAAAAAAAAAAGTCAAAGGTCACTATAATTAAACATGTAGTTTAATGTTGCATGTATCTTTTTAAAGCAATAAATAGCTGGTGGGTGGTGAATCAGAATCCTAGTGCAAGGGGGAAAGAGTTAACTTCACCATCCCATGCCATAGTCCCAATAAAAATCTCACTGACCATTCAGTTGTTATTCATAAGGACCTAAGAACAGTGCTACTGGATCAGGCCAGTTGCCCATCTAGCCCAGCAGTGATCAAAGAGATATCTATGAAAAGCCTGCAAGCTGGACCTGAGAGCAATAGCATTCTCCCTTTCTGCATACATGTAGGTAGCCGTGTTGGTCTGCCGTAGTCAAAACAAAATAAAAAAAATCCTTCCAGTAGCACCTTCGGGACCAACTAAGTTTGAAGAAGTGTGCATGCACACGAAAGCTCATACCAATAATAAACTTAGTTGGTCTCTAAGGTGCTACTGGAAGGAATTTTTTTATTTTGTTCCCTTTCTGCAGTTTCCAGTATCTGGTATTCCAGTATTCATAAGCATACTGTCTCCATTTGTGGAGGCAGAGTATAGCCAATGCAGCTAGTAGCTGTTAGTATTGTCCTCCATGAATTTGTCTAATCCCCCTTGAAAGCTATCCAAGATGGTGGCCATCACTGCGTCTTGTGGAAGCAAATTCCATAGTTGTGGAATTCTCGTGTTATGGATTATACACTAGCCCTCTTCACGTGTTACCTGGTCCTCCTTAGAGATGTCCATGTGTTGGAATGGTTATCAGCAGAGAAGAATAGCTGTTCACCTGTAGGCTCCCACAGAACCAGGACACCACTAGAATCACTATGACCAGCTACTCTTGCATTTGTTAAGGATTGTGATCAGTGGCTTCCTTTATCCCTTTAATGATTTTGTTGCATTGCTACATGTGCACCTGTGATGTTGTTGCCCATAGTTTTAACTTTATTCCCAAATAAAATTCCACAAGGAAAGCCAAAGAGAGAAGAAGAAAAGAGAGAAAGAGACAGTTGTTTCCCCCTTAAAATCCTTCATATGTCTCTCTTTAAAACCACTGGTTCCTGTTCTGACCTGCTGGTGCAAAATAATCCCACATTTTGCATCTGTGCTCCTTTATTTTCTCTCTGATGTCAAAGAGGTAAGGCCAATGCGTGGTTTGGACTGCAGCATGGATTCCACCCAAAAGTACTTCTTGACTGTGGTCTATATGAGGGCAAAGCTTCTTCTAATGACATGGGTGATCCTGATTGGGTAGAGAGTCTCTATGCCAGGGGAACATTGCCTTTTTTGATGAAGACACTCATACAATCAAGCCTGATCCATTTGGTAAGCAGTTTACAAAAATATTACAAGACCCATCTGAGCCACAGCCTCACAGAAGCAGTTTTCTGCTGCCTCTGCACGACAGCGGCAGCATTTATACTGTAACTTTGATACCATACCCTGGATCGTTCTCATGTTAGATAAATAAAATGGCACAAGATACACGGTAATGTTCTTAGGAATTAATCTTGCAAGCCAGAAAACATTTATGCTAAGGAGATGAAGAATATTTCACACAGATCATGAATTGCGCTATGCATCAATCTGTTCGCCATCTTATCTGTTGTGTTAAAGAACTTTGGTAACCATGGAAACATGCTAGAATTCGATCTGGGTATTTATTTTTTTTAATGCCACTTTTTTATTACTCCATTTGTCCTTTGCTACTAGTGAAGAAACTCTGTTTTCTTTCTGCCGAAGCAGCTCATTATCTGTTGGATGAAATGTCAAACCATAGGATTTTATAACGATCCAATTCAAAGCTCTTGTAAGAAAGAGGATGACTCACTGGAGGAGTCTTTGCCTGTGCTCTTGCACAAGTAAACTCACACGTTCCCTGAAACAGGAAGGTGAGGAGGCACATTTCAGGCATTCCAACATTTCAATCGTTTGGGAGGAAGACAGAGGCAATGACATATTCTAGCACCCTTGCCTTCATTGCAGATCTCTTACTTAACTGACAACCCATTATTAAAACATTGCACCAGAAAATCTCTGCAAATACCCTTTCCCGAAAGTCATGGGAAGGACAAGAGACATGAGAACTGTTTTACATAGTAGATATAAGCAGTCACGTACCCATTAGCTTGACTGCAACTTTCAGTTTTTATAGAGCCATCCTGATTATTTTTGACACATCAATAGGGGGTCAATATCATGGAAAAGGATTTTGTTAAACTTAACAGGTAAGATCATCATATATTTGATGCAGCTTTAGTTACACCACCCTCAAAAAAAGTTTCAGTGACCCTTTCCATAAACATTAGCCAACATTTCAGAACTTACTTAAAATTTGTGTTGATTCTTCTGGCTGAAGATGGAGAAGATGTAGAATGCCTTACACGATGTCAACTACTTGCCCCTCGGCCTAGGTGCAGGCATTCAGATCATTCCTGGCCTGTGGCCATAGCTTGCTGGAGCTGATGGGAGCAGTGGTTGCCCTCCAAATGTTGTAGAATCACACCTCCCATAAACCTGGACCTTGGGACTGGGGTTTATGGGAGTTGGAATCCAACAGCAGTTGTACCACTGGATAGTCACCCCTGAATTAGGATACCACTTTATCATATTTCCAAAATGTGAAGTCAGGATAATATTGACTAAACCAATTAACTGTTGTAAAATTGTAACATTACTTAGCTGGCACACAATACAACAACCCCTAAGGATTGTCCATTTTCCGATGGCTGTGTGTGTGTGTGTGTGCACGTTCTTGTGCCCACTGATTAGCAAGATAACCATTTCCTCTGAAAATGTGAAGGAGTCACTGATGGAGAAAATTGGCTTCTGGCAGTAGGCTGTGGAAAACATGTTTTTCAATAAAAGAGTAGCAAAGCAAAGAAAATAACTGTGCCCATTTTGAAAATAGCTCCCCTTATCTATGATGTCAGTTACAACGGGCACAGGAGGGAAGGAAAAATCCAGGTGTACTTGCTTGCAATTAATGACCACCTCAAAATGTCCAGGCCACATAGAATACGATGCACACACTTTAAGAGTGATGTTAGGACAAAACATGGTAGGTAAGGGCTTGGTTGAGCTTCCACGTTCTGCATTACAATCTTTGACACGGCGTCTGTGTGAGACAAGAGCATTATTCATTGAGAGTATACTGAGATTTATGAAAATTGGAGTTTTCTAAAATGCAAAGCTCATGATGGTACATAGAGGGAAGCTTTGTTGTTTTATGATTCATGTTTCACTTTTTAGTGTGTGTAGTGGAATAAACAGATGCTTTGTTTTGGTAGAGTGAGGATTAAAATAATGTGTAATGGCTTAAATTAGAGAGTGATCTGCAACTCTAAGTATCAAGTATTGGTGGGGGGGGGGGGGTTGTCATCAGCACCACATTGCACATTGAAGCTAGGTTTAAGCTTCCCCCCAAAGCCATGTTAAAAATCACTCCCTTCTGAACAATAAAGATTATAGAAAAAAATCTACCATTGGCACCAGTGTGAAGTATTTTTATTAATTCTAATTGCTCCACAGGGAGTAATTTTTTTACCAGCATTATGGCTGAGGAAGGAAAAACTCAAGCCTCACTTCCCTGCATGTTGTGAAGCTGATTGACAATTGCACATGATGTTCAATTGTTTAAAACTTGTGATTTCTAATCGTGTTTGATGCAAAGTGTTATTAGGCCCTCTGCCCATAGCTTTATTGAGAGTGTGGGCAAAAGGTGTGGGGAGTCTACAGGTAGTCTTATTTTTTGGCCCAGATCCTTAAATCAATTTCTAGCCTGTACAGATTATGGAAAACCCAGCAGAAACCCAAAGAGTTTAGGTCAAACTGACATTTGGCAAATCTGCACTTGGATAAATACCTAGTCTTATTAGTCAGCAATTCTTCTTGTGGTAGGAGAAGGTGGGTTAATTTGTGAACGGCCTAACTTGGAGGTCACGGGAGAAGAACAAATCTGTTCAAATAATGCAAAATTGCTAAGCTTCTTAGAATGCCAGCTAGAAAAGGGTTGTGGTAAAAGCCAGCAAGCATTGTTCATATAAGCTCCTGCATGAACTCTTAAGCAGAGCAAGCAAATGAGCAACAGACCTATGGCTCCAACAAGGAGGAGGCAAAGTTAATCACAAATAGAACTGTGTTTATGAAAAGTCTGATGCATTTCTCCCAGCAGAGCCATAAGATTTACAAAGTAATACAATATTTATCTATGCCCAACTTAAAGCTGACATTTCAGTTGGATACTGGGGTCCTGAAATTTCTGAATCTTGCTCCCAAAATTCAAGAGGCTGAGCCAAGAAATTCAAGCTGAGCCAAGAAATGTTCTGTCATGTTGCATTTAGGTTAACAAGCAGCATATAGTCCCACAAAATTTGGATTCTCAAACATTTTGAACCTTTCACACCAAACCAGAGGGCAGTATTCAACTAAATAATTCTGTGAGTGCTACGCTCACCGTTAGCACAACAGGACCTCACCCCTCTCCCTTCTCCTGTGCCTGTGCCTGCTTACACCATCCCCAAATCTTCTCCAGAAGGTTGGGGGAGTCCCCAGAACAGATGTGTGGGTGCACAGGGGTAGGTGAGGGGGAGAATGTTCCATTGCACAAGGAGAAATGCTTGCACTGATGGAATCTGAGCCTTAGCGCTACATTGAATACAGCCTATAGTCAGTAATAGGGACGCAGGTGGCGCTGTGGGTTAAAGCCTCAGCGCCTAGGACTTGCCGATCGAAAGGTCGGCGGTTCGAATCCCTGCGGCGGGGTGCGCTCCCGCTGCTCGGTCCCAGCGCCTGCCAACCTAGCAGTTCGAAAGCACCTCCGGGTGCAAGTAGATAAATAGGGACCGCTTACCAGCGGGAAGGTAAACGGCGTTTCCGTGTGCGGCTCTGGCTCGCCAGAGCAGCGATGTCACGCTGGCCACGTGACCCGGAAGTGTCTCCGGACAGCGCTGGCCCCTGGCCTCTTAAGTGAGATGGGCGCACAACCCCAGAGTCTGTCAAGACTGGCCCGTACGGGCAGGGGTACCTTTACCTTTACCTTTATAGTCAGTAATAGCATGATATCACTCTTCACACCTTAGCCAAATATGTATCACAAGCACAGAGGAGCCACAACCCTATTTACCAAGCACATGATACAGCGTGACATTAGCAAACTCTTCCTAGCACCTCTTGAAGTGACTCCAGGAAAGTGACTTTATTTCCCTAAACTGCATGGTCAGTTTTATTATTCCTAATCCAGGGTTCAGCCATTTCCTGGGCCCTGATTAACCTTACCACTTTCTGTGTACCGAGCTAACTTGATATTAACAAAACAGCATCCTTCTTCCCAGTGCTGAAGATCATTTTTGGATCAGATTCAAAGATGAATATAGTTTGTATTAGGCATCCAGCTCTGGTAGCTAGCATGAGTTCACTGAGGTATTTTGCTGATGCATTTTCTGATTGAGGCACAGCAGATATTTAGCTCTTGAGATCTAAGGTTCATTTCCCAATAATAATTGTTTCACATTTTGCAAGCTGCAGGTGTTCACAAGAAATCTTTCAGGGAGGACAGTTCCCAAACTGGATGAGGAGCTGCACAGGCAAACGGATGCTCCCTGCACAGTTTCTAGCCTCACACAGCTCTGGCCAAATTTTATCAGTATCTCTAAAGGCAGAAGTTAGTCATCCGGTTGTGAACAAATATTGGAGAGCTGCTGTCAGTCAGTGTAGACAATACTGACTTAATATCCCTGACCAGATAAACACCACAGGGTTTTTTTTCTTGTGTTAATTTTTATTATTATTTTGTTGGTTTATTTTTAATTCAACTGGTATACTTTTTTTTTTTTTACTGGCCCAAATTATTTACACATCATGCAAACATGAAGCCATTTCAGGCTTGTACCTTCTCATACATACATAGCAAACCCACAGCAAGTTAGTACAGTCAAACCTTGGCTCTCGAATGCCTCCGTTATTGTACGTTTCAGTGCCCAAACGCTGAAAACCTGGAAGTAACTGCTCTGGTTTTTAAACAATTTTTGGAAGCTGAACAGCTTCTGGTGAGTTTTTTTTCTTTTTTCTCCATTGACGTTGCCAGCCGCCCTTTGATCCTTGGTCGTCGAACGTTTCGGAAGTCAAACGGTCTTCTGGAATGGATTATGTTCAATAACCGAGATTTGACTGTATTGTAGCAGACAAAATATTAGGAATAGCTTCTAATATGTGCAGTGATGAAAACCTAAACAACTCCCAGCAGTTACTCTCCAATGGCCATTATGGTTCCTGTTTAAATGATTAACAAGTGGCAGAAAAGCAGCAGGGGCCCGGGGGGGGGGGCAGAGATTCCAGATAAATCATATTTTAGTGTTATAACTTTATGCTGTAAAACCACTGTGTCCCTCCTCCTAGCAGTCATAGCTGACTAGACATCAGATTCACCTTGAGGCGTGTGGCTGCTCGGCCTCTAGACATGAACTGAATTGAATTTTTCCCCCATCCCTAGGACCACAGCAGGGGAGAAAGCAAGATGCCCCACTTTTCCAAGTTCCTCAGTCCCATTCCTGCTTCTTCTTCACAGACACATTAAATGCATCCCTACATTTAACATCACATCAGTTTGGGCCATGAAGCAGCTAACATTTGCAATAATGAATATTGTAAAGCAGTGCTGGAGTAAATTGACTTAATATTGGCAAAAGTGGAACATCTGATTCCTTTTTGAAAAAAGACTAGAGGTCAGTTAATTAATTAATTAATTAATTAATATTATTTATTTATTTATTTACTTACTTATTTATTCTACCCCGTCCATCTGGCTGGGTTTCCTCAGACACTCTGTGCAGCTCCCAACCGAATATTAAAAACACAATACAGCATTAAACATTAAAAACTTCCCCAGACAGGGCTGCCTTCAGATGTCTTTTAAAAGTCAGATAGTTGTTTATTTCTTTGACATCTGATGGGAGGGCATTCCACAGGGTAGGCGCCACTACTGAGAAGGCCCTTTGCCTGGTTCCCTATAACCTCACTTCTCGCACTGAGGGAACCGCCAGAAGGCCCTCGGCACTGGACCTCAGTATCCGGGTAGAACGATGGGGGTGGAGATGCTCCTTCAGGTATACTGGACTGAGGCTGTTTGGAACTTTAAAGGTCAGCACCAACACTTTAAACTGTGTCTGGAAACATACTGGGAGCCAATGCAGATCTCTCAGGACCAGTGGTCTCGGTGGCCACTCCCAGTCACCAGTCTGGCTGCCGCATTCTGGATTAATTGCAGTTTCCGAGTCACCTTCAAAGCCACCCCACATAGAGCACATTGCAGTAGTCCTAGCGGGAGATAACTAGAGCACGCACCACTCTGGTGAGACAGTCTGCAGACAGGTAGGGTCTCCACCTGCGTACCAGATGAAGCTGATAGACAGCTGCCCTGGACACAGAATTGACCTGCACCTCCATGGACAGCTGTGACTCCAAAACGACTCCCAGGCTGCACACCTGGTCCTTCAGGGGCACAGTCACCCCATTCAGGACCAGGGAGTCCTCCACACCAGCCTGCCCCCTGTCCTCCAAGAACAGTACTTCTGTCTTGTCAGGATTCAGCCTCAATCCATTAGCCGCCATCCATCCTCCAACCGCCTCCCGACACAGGACCTTCTCTGGTTCTGATTTAAAAGAGAGGTAGAGCAGGACAGCGCCTCTTCATTGCTTCTCGGTGTGATCTGCTGCTCAGGCCAGGGAGCTGGCTTGGCTGCAAGGGTTTTATATGCCTAGGGTGTCTTGACTGGCTCATCGGATCAACGGACAGCCTTAAAGCTGAAAAAGTCATTTGTATTTCTTGGACCCACAGCATTGAGGTTGCCCTGGATCAATAAAGCTAAACCATCTTTGCCTTCTGAGGAATCAAAGTACTTGCTGGTGAAGGAGGTATAGCGCCTCCACTTCCAGAACCATCATCCCCATGTCTTTTGATACACCTGCCCCCCCCCCATCAATGTGAAACTCTTTCCGCAAGAGACTGACCAAAGGCCAAGAAGTATGGTGGTTTTAACCATACTTGGGAGTGGTGTGGGGGTGGGGGAATAAGCTATTAAAGCTTTTTGGTGTTGGCATTTGCAATGTTCTAACTCATTGAGAGTTCAATCCTACTGCTTGATTCACCGTATTGGGGTGGTGGTGGGTGGGGCAAAGGTATTTTTATACCTAGCCCAGAACCGCTGTGCCATATCCTAAATGTGTGTGGCATTCTGGAGAGGAGGGTGCTGAACCAACCTGTGATACAGTGACTCCTAAGCTGGCCTCACTAATTTTGCCTGGCCAACAAGAGCAATGGAAGTGAAGATGCTCTGTTACGCCTCACCTCTGCACACTTGGGATATGGGTTGCTCATTCAGTTGCCCTTTTATTGATATATAATTATCTAATAAATATATTGTGTCTACTTGACTTTTGTTGCATTCCCAAAACCTCTGAGATGGAATGTGCAATAAATTTTAATATATTCATTAGTTATCTTGTGAATCTTGAGCATATTAAAATATAGGCTTGCAACTCTCAAATGCTGCCAACCCCCGCTGAAAAATATGTAAACTCCATTTCCCAGTACATTTAACCTTGAGTACAATTAAAATGGATCTTGCATGACAATGCATGCTTGGAGAGTGAACTGGTCCCTGCACATGATTGGATGTTTTTTCCCATTAAGGAGGAAGTAAGTCACAGTAACTTCTAGGATGGCTCTAATAATAATCACAAAGATTCTGTTTGCAGTTTCTCTGTGGAAAAGATGTAAGAAAATGCACTGAGAATCCCCCCCCCCCAAAGCTCAGAACACCTTGACCCTGAATCTGTGTTAATATAGAAGTAAATAGAACTTGAATGAATTAAATGGGTTAGCGATCAACCTTATTCTGTTTGACTTTCTGTAGAAATTCACACTGGTCTTTAATGCAATCGCGATGGTACTTCTAGAAAACAATTTTTCTAAAAGCCCATTCATGCTAGCCCTAGATTTGCCTTAGGACTTTTTAATAGAAGAAAAATGTTGAGGGCACAAAGTTCTTTAAGCATAAGCCTAGGTTCAAAAATGACCTACCTTTGAAACCCCACATTACCCATATTTACTTGCAGGGAAGTACAATTTATTTTGTTGGGAATTACTTTCAAATCGATATACTTAATATTATAGCCTTGAGGTGGTTTGTAATATTATAGCCTTGAGGTGGAAAGCTGAACCAATTCAGAATGAAGATGCAGGGATTGTGTTTGAATGAACATGAACCAAACGTCTTCAGGTTTCTACCTCAAAATGAACTTAGTTCCCCTGTTCACTACTTTTCAGGTGTAGTTCAGACATTTTGGAACTAATTTATTGGACTTCTTTCAGCTGAACAAGTTAATTCAAAACACTGAGGGAAGCAGACCTAAACCATCTACTAAACATGCTTCAGGAAAGCTTTTGTGTTGACATTCAAATGCCTGAACACTACATCTGGGCTAGTTTTAAATGTTATAATTTTAAATGTTAATGTTTAAATGACCAATAGTTATACGATAGCACAACCTTTTCAAAAATGCCTCTGTTGAATATCTTCAATCTTACTGTTTGTTATCTGTCACGAAGTTGGCATGTCCAGAATAAAACTCTGTTTGACATCTACAATGTCCATGTCTAGAACACCTGTCATCTTTCTTGATTTATGGTCTCTGCAAGTCACTGTCCAGTTTCCTGTAGAAAATCTTGGAAGCAGATTAAAAATGGAGAAACACGTGCAACACCAGGTTGATGGTGACAAAAATAATAGGATTAATTTGTGTTTCACAGGCCACAGGGGCATCAGTATTACTCAGCTTGTTCCTTTTTAATGAAGTTGTACTTCTTGTTTTCTCTGTTCCAGAAGACTGAGTGCATTTACACATGAATGATGGCAATGATCACATGTGTAAAAGAAACAAAAAAACACAAAACTAAGCTCAAAAGCAAACATTTTTCATTTCATATACAACAAAACTTACCTTCCTGGTATGCTGAGTTAACAATCTAGAGAGAAGTGTTCATTTCAGCTTCTTTGCTTAGATAACCTATATAATGTTTAAGATGTAATTATAGAGATCTCCAATGTACTTTTATGTGGTGCTGATTATTTCCTAATTCCCTCAAAAGACTAGTGTGATTTGCAAATGACTTTCAAAAAAAGGATAACAAGTTCCCATCTTGACGTGCTTTTGAACTGCTAGGTTGGCAGGAGCAGAGACTGAGCAATGGGAACTCACCCTGTTGCGGGGATTCGAACCGCTGACCTTCTGATTGGCAAGCCCTAGGTTCAGTGGTTTAACCCACAGCGCCACCCGCATCCCAACAAATAAATATTAAGAACCCTTATATTGGCAAAGATGGAGATTAATTACTGGAAGATGCTAAAGCAGGAAGGGGGAACTCATGGTCCTCCAGGTGCCATTGGACTTTCTTCCCATCCAAGCCACCCACTATAGTCAATGGTGAGAGATGGTGGAAGCTGTGGTCCAGCAGCATCTGAAGGGCCACAGTTTCCCCATGCCTATTCTAAAGAGTACCCAATGTTTTCTTCAAAATACATTTTGCTATATACACAGTTACTCCCAGGTCCATGGTAGTACCATCAAGAACAAAATTCACTTGTAGAATTTTGTATGTTTGCCTTAACATTTATACGTCTTAAAATGAAAATTAGGACACACACACACACACACACACACACACACACACACACTGGATTCATTGGAGGGCACTGGGATGTGATATATCCAATTTGACTGCCATAACCACAATGGCAAAAATAAATGGGCTACTTTGCTCAACCTAGACAAACAAGAAGCTTTTGACAAAGTGAATTAGAATTTCTTCTTGTTTCCGTTAAAAATACAACATACATTCCAAAATTGTGAACTGGATTGGCATTATTTACAATTCTCCAGATCCAAAATTCCAACAAACATGTTATCTTTTGACCCATTCCTATTAAAGCTTGTACTAGGAAGAGTGGGTTCCTCTCTCCAATTTTGTTCCATCTTGCCACTGAGCTTTGCCTATGCCTCTTCTTTGCAGCAAGCTGTTTATGTATCATAAAATATTAAACTATTGAATGCAAAATTTTGTTACATGCCAATGGGACTCCTATATTGATGGAGAAACCTGATACATCTAATTTAAAATTTATAGAATTAATAGAAAAATGTGGTTGGTAAAATCAGAAGCCCCGGGGCTTAGCATATTGGAATATCCTTCCAAAGCTGGAAATTACACCAACAACCTGAACAGTGCTTAGAGGCTATAACAAATATCTTACAACTATGGGCACAAGTGATTAGGGACATCAGCACTGATATAGAGATACGGCAATTGTAAATGGAGGGGTAGGATGGGCAAAGCTAGACAGTGAAAATTGTATTTAACTACATCTCATATATGTCTTCGGGAACTCCCAGCCACAATTCCAATTGCCTATTTCTAAAAGTTTATAGATATATAATTTCCAATGGGAAATTGGCTAGACCATGATTCTCATTAAGTAAGTTACAGTTACCTACAGAAGAGTGAACATTTAAACAGCTTATTTTAAAACATCATACAGTTTATCTCATCCTCCAGGCATGTTGGTAGTGAACGTTTCACAAAGATGTCACCCCAGACTGGGCAGTTCTTCAATCAAGCTTCTTTGGTGATCTAGTAAGTTTGAAAACATTAGGAACCAACCATGTACAATATTCCAATGAAGTCACCAATCACAGCAACCAGGCAAGAAGGGTTTGAACTAGGAAAGCACCTAAAATTTGACCCATATATTCATGGTGAATTAGCTTTATGGGCTAATCCAGCCTTGCAGACAGAAGATAAATGCTTTCTATAGAAAATCTCAGCCCACTAGTGGGATTATTGCTTTAAATTAATTTATCTGGCCATATGACAAATGTGTAAATTTCACCGAATTAATGCAACAATATGATCTCCTTGAGATGGTCCACTGGCAACACATCCAACTCAAATATCTCCTGATTTTCAAATGCATTGCTGATGCCTTGAATGCTTCTGGCCCTCCTTCTCTTATTTCTCTTATTATTCTTTTATTTTTCCATACTATACTTTGTCCAGAATGATCTCAGGGCAGTATTCAAAGCTACGTAAAAAACACACATGAAATCACAAAAAGAGAAAAACAAATCCAAACTACCATCCACAACCAAATGCCTGCATGAAAAGATGTCTCTTTCATTACCAAACCCTTTGCAGATGTACCAAATACATGAGAGGTGATTGTGGAAGATGAGGCCTTGCCAAGACAGCCAATAGACTCTTGACAGGGCAAATTTGTGCCAAGTTTGGTCACTGAATAGAAATAAACACCTGCCCTTGCATTCAGAGAAAGGTTTGTGTGTAATAACAGGATGAAAACCATATAAATTACTTTTCCACAAATAAACATTAAGAATAATGGTGACCTAAAAGAAAAGCATAAATAGAGATACATAACTGCACACCCTGGATGAAAGCTACACTCCCCTGCCCGCTCCAACTCCCTTTCCCCTTCTACCTTGCAGACCCCATCTGCCAGGGCCAAAAGTTAGCATCCTTGGGAAGTTGCTGACACCTTAGTGTTCCAGAATGGCCCACAGCCAAGTCTTACCCATTCCTACTGCTCCTGCTGCTTCCTCAATGCCAACACTACTCATTTGCTCACCTGTCAACACTCCGTGCGGTTTCTGCTACATTGTCTCTCTAAGCCAATTGGCGTTTGCAAAGCCAGGAATGAATTAGTAAACCAAGTGGAATGCTGCAGATGGGAACAGGGTTAATTCAAAGGGCTGGAGTGCGCCACAAACCCAGGGATGATTTATAAAGCCCGAATGCATGAAATCAGGAGAAGAACACAGAAGAACAGAATGCCTGAAGCCATCATGTGTAAGCTCAAGGACCAGAATGTACAAGTCTGGATAGCAAAGTATTTGACCAGTTCAAAGAAATGTCCAGAACTATAAGATAGCACAACCAGAGCTTCTGTCAGAGGGAGGCAATAGTAAAATTTAAAAAGAGCACTACTACCTAGCCAGAAAACGTGCCACCACCAAATTGATCCATATATTATCTCAGTACAGTGGTACCTCGGATTACATACGTTTCAGGTTACATATGCTTCAGGTTACACACTCCGCTAACCCAGAAATAGTGCTTCAGGTTAAGAACTTTGCTTCAGGATGAGAACAGAAATCGTGCTCCGGCAGCGCGCCGGCAGCAGGAGGCCTCATTAGCCAAAGTGGTGCTTCAGGTTAAGAACAGTTTCAGGTTAAGAACAGACCTCCGGGACGAATTAAGTACTTAACCCGAGGTACCACTGTATATTATTTCAGAAGCTATGGGTATATACTATGGGCAAGATTTATGGCTAAACTTTGTCCTGGTCTTTCTCCATCAACATCATATTATTATAATGAACAAAGCAATCATAAAGGAATATTAGAAAACATGCCTTGTTGGGAAGCAAGATTTGATTTTATTGAAGATAATATAATTGTATCCCTTGAATCCATAATTAGTAGAATGACATTGTGTATTCCTAAATCATATCATATTATTTTTTTAAAAAAGACACTATTACCACTTTAATTAGAAAATATGGTTCAATCATTAAACTGTTCAAAGCAGAGGAATTCTTATTTGCATCTGTTAAACAGGTTAGTTGGGAGAATTTAAAGGTAAAGGTAAAGGTACCCCTGCCCGTACGGGCCAGTCTTGACAGACTCTGGGGTTGTGCGCCCATCTCACTTAAGAGGCCAGGGGCCAGCGCTGTCCGGAGACACTTCCGGGTCACGTGGCCAGCGTGACATCGCTGCTCTGGCGAGCCAGAGCCGCACACGGAAACGCCGTTTACCTTCCCGCTGGTAAGCGGTCCCTATTTATCTACTTGCACCCGGAGGTGCTTTCGAACTGCTAGGTTGGCAGGCGCTGGGACCGAGCAGCGGGAGCGCACCCCGCCGCAGGGATTCGAACCGCCGACCTTTCGATCGGCAAGTCCTAGGCGCTGAGGCTTTAACCCACAGCGCCACCTGCGTCCCAGGTGGGAGAATTTAATTCATATTAAAACCCAAACTTGACTCAGAAGAACTGGAGAGTTTTTTTCTTGGTATCTGAATTATATTCATACCACCTGAAACCAACCAAAGGCTAAGGGGTAGGAGACCAGATCACCACTGGCTTGCTGGACACAACAGGGCTTGAGGTATTGACCTAAGCTTTGGGCAGACCAAAGTGTATAAGTTTTTACACTCACATGAAGAGCAGATAATATAGTAATGTGGCAACTTAGGTTCTCAAAGCATAATTTTGTGATACTTTCAAGCCTGTTGATAGTTAATAGCAGACACACTGAAACAGTCAGGGGCGGGGGGGGGGTTAAATATTTTTTCTGTTCCTGTTTTTCAAAATGCAAATAAAAAATAAAAGCAATTGCTTCCTTTGCAAAATGACACGATTAAATGAATAAGATCTGCAAGCAACTCTGTTAATCTTTTGGAACTATGAATAGTGGGAATGGCTTGTTGTTTATTTGGCAAAATTGTAGTGTAAAGTAAGCTGTTTTAAAAAGGATATGGATCCCATGGTGTAAACCAAAGAAAGAAAAGCATGTATAACTTTCTAGACAAAAGATTTTGTGTGTGTGTCTGACTCTGCATCAAATTCAGCAGAGTACTTGTGAGTCAAGTCCAGCTCAGATTTATAGAGCTTCCAGACCAGTGGAAGATAGCATATAGATCACTCACTTAGGACTGGGATGCATGTGACCTTCTGATGTTTGGGAAACAAAATGAAGCTGGGGGGAATGTGCTTTTGCAAAGGAAATATGTAGTGTATCTGAGCAGGTTCCTATTTTTAGAATTTGATCCCCAGGGCATGGATGCTTTTGTTAGAGTCCATCTGAGGAACCTTAGCTTTAGAACTCATCCTTCAAGAAATGTACTTTCAGAGCTGAAGATTTCTCCTTTTACTGCTAGTGTGTTGGCCTGGTTACAGATGCACCTCCCTCACATGGCTTCCTTCTAACACATATTTTATAGCAATATTGAAATTTTGTGTGCTCTATTTTGAGGGGCCAAGTTTGATCAAATTTCACAAACGCATTCCACTCCTTCATTCCCATTTCTGTTAGCACCGTGTTATTTGCCATCAGGTGCAAAGCACCAACCTGTTCCTGCTTTAACAATAGTTAACAATCGTTCATACTGTCACGCAGGAGCTTGTGTAACAGCTAAAATGGCATTCATACCATAGCAAGCAAAATAGAGCTGCTAGTGGAGATTCTAGTGGAGCTGTCCATGGTACTCCTTAAGGCAGTTTGGTGTTTGCTGCATGGGGTAATTATCAGTGTAGTAGATAAGAAAGAAAATGGGCCCCTGGAACTGCTGGTAGCTTAAGGTCAGGCATAGGCAAACTCGGCCCTCCAGATTTTTTGGGACTACTGCTCCCATCATTCCTAGCTAACAGGACCAGTGCTCAGGGGTGATGGGAGTTGTAGTCCCAAAACATTTGAGGGCCAAGTTTGCCTATGCCTGCTTAAGGTTCTGGGCCATTACTGCAAATGCATAATTAAAAGCAAGTTTTCCATTTAAGATGTCCTTAGGAGTTTCAAGCTGTACTTCTGCCCAGAATACTGACTACAATAGAGCCAATCTGCCCACCCCCACTATTAATTCAAATGTAGGAGGACTGCAATGTTCCTCTTTGAGCTAGGTTTCCCCCTCCAAGTCATTTGTTTTAATAATTCTGTAAAAGAAAGGGAAGTAGAAAAGATGAGATCAGAGTGACCAGTGTGTGAACTATTCATCTTACTGTGCAGAACTCTTATCATTGACTCTTGCTCAACTGAATCTTCTGAATTATTGCTTTGTACAGAATAGAGCATGAAGCTATGTTCTCTGGCCTTACTGTGCAGACAACTTTAATTCCCAATTAGCAAAGCAAGCTGGAAACTTTTGATCTACTCTCAAGCCATGTAACTGAAATTAATGAAGGCTGTAAAAATCTTATCAAACATTCTGAACCACTGGCTGAAGTTTCACCTCTTTATTCTTAAAGAAGTGATGCAAGCATGGGAGTAATAAACCAAGGTCTCTATAATAGATTGGTATTATCTTTCTCAGTCCTCACCTGTTAGTAAATGGTGTCCTAAATGAGAAAGTACTGTATACAGTGGTACCTTGGGTTAAGTACTTAATTCGTTTTGGAGGTCCATTCTTAACCTGAAGACCACTTTAGCTAATGGAGCCTCCTGCTGCTGCCGCGCCGCCAGAGCACGATTTCTGTTCTCATCCTGAAGCAAAGTTCTTAACCCGAGGCACTATTTCTGGGTTAGCGGAGTCTGGAACCTGAAGCGTCTGTAACCTGAAGCATATGTAACCTGAGGTACCACTCTATACTCAAGTATAAACCGACCCGAATATAAGCCGAGGCACCTACTTTTACCACAAAAAACTGGGAAAACTTATTGACTCAAGTATAAGCTGGTTCACCACACCACAAACCTCTCCCCCCCATCCCCTCCCATCCCCCTGCCTACCTAGGGTGCTGCCGAGAGGCAGAGGCTGGTGGCAGCAGTGGAGGAGGCTGCTCGTTCCTCCTCTGCCACTTTTGCTGCTGTTGGAAATGCGCTCAGGTGGGACCCTCCCTCGAGTATAAGCCGAGAGGGGCTTTTTCAGCATAAAAAAAATGTGCTGAAAAAGTCGGCTTATACACAAGTATATACAGTATTCTACTGACTCAGTTATATAGTTAGCTGGCTCATTATCCTACCTAGCAAAATTGGTTCAGCAGATCTGGTGTAAAAAATGAAGAGTTCTGGCACAAAACACAAGTTTAAAAGTAAGAGCTGAAGGGTCTGGGTGACTGATTCTACACTGTCTGAATGGCTAGTTTTATAGTAGAAATGGAATGCTACTTCCATATTGAAGGAGATAGAATTATCTCCCTTACTGTGAGAACTTTTGAATATTTGGTAGTCAAAAAGAGGCAGGACTTTAGGCTTGATTAAAGACAATATTAAAACAAAAAGTAGCTTAGTTAGGCAGGGGATACAGAAAGTAAACCAAAAATTTAATAGTGGGAGAAAGGCAGAAGACAGAACTATGTTGCTGAAATATTTTGCATTTTAATCTAAGGAAGTTAATATCTTCTTGATTCTCACAGGCAATGTTGAGAGTTTTTCGTAACTGTGTTCCTAGATACTGCAAAATCTAGAACATGCTTTACCACTAATTCTCAACACAACTCAGACTTTTTTTTATATAATCCACTTTCTTTCACACAGTATATACAGGAGAAATGCATTATTCAAGAACTCAGAAGTTTGACACCATTTTACACCCATTAACTCTAATCTTAAAACTTGGTTCCATAAGCCATTTTAACATTTTATGAATGCGTTCTTCAATCCCCTTTTATTAATTCACCCATCATATATGCCAAGTCCCTGGACATTGCTCCCTGTTTGTATCCTGAAGCTCTGCATCCCAGCCATGCTGCACTGGGAGGAAGAGGGTTCATGGGAGTGTGACTCTTGGGCAGGAGCTACTGTAATTACTCCAATCAGCTGCAGCATCTTTGGTGAGTCTTGTGCAGTTCCATAGGCCATGTGATATGGCAAATGCAATGTAAATGTACATGTCCCTGGGGTTACGTAAGGTCTGTATGTTTTGAGGGAAGGCAAAAGCAGGAAGCCCAGGCCAGGAAGCATATAATCAACTGCACATAGCTATAAGCTTATCTGCTGCTTTGCCCTTTATGTTCAATGCCCAGATAATTTTTTTTATCACCTGTTCTTGACTGTCTCTCTGGCCGATCCCCCCAGGAGGTGACAGTCAAGCTCCTGGCTGATAAAGATCTACAGATTACATACCCGGTAGTCATATTTGCCCTGGCAGCTAAGAAGCTCAATTTCAGATATGTTAAGGCTCTTTAATTTTAAATTTTTATGTTGTAAACTTTTAAAGCTGCAAACATTTTATAGGGTATGTCATGTGATTTCAGAGCAAAGCCTTGCCTTGCCCTTTGCTGTACATTGTAAAGGCTTTGGGCTGTACACAATAAATTGAGTGATTTTGATTGATACCACCAATGGCATGAGATAACTACTGTGGCTGCCCCAGCTTCCCTGGGATTACTTAAGACCTGTGGGCTAAGGAAACCCAAGCTAGGGAGCTAGTGCTATTAGATCCTGAAGTCAGTTTGTGCATATTTTGTACTATGTATACAGACCAACTTGGCAGAGTGAGGTGTAGAAACTTGTGGTATCACTTCATAGGGGGCTCACTTGCTTAAAGTGACATGCAGGTGCCTTAGTACTGACTCTTACTGATGCTCAATAAGAGTCCCAAATATTTAGCTGCCCAAGTATTTAGCAGATGATGTGCTGAATCAGCATAGTATTGCTCCAGCAAATGCTGCCACAGGGGGCGCTGTGTAGATGCTATACTTCCTGGCACACTGGACAGAGGGGGATGGTCACATCAACACAGAGGAGTTTGCCAATCACATCTTAACTATAAGAACTTGTTAATCCATTTCAAAAACGTATACGTATCCCCTCATTTGAGCATGGATTGGATATTTCCATCTGTGTTATCCTCCTTAAGGAAATGAGGATGTGAATCTTAACCATATGACCCTGGCCAGTGTCAGTTCAGCTATGCACCTTTCTTTAAGAAGCAATTGATCAGGTCTCCTTTATCTTAATGTATATCACAGTCTGTTGTCCTCCATTATTTTAGCCTCTACAAGTCAGCACTACATCAACTTTATACGCTATAAGAAATAGATATGAAGAGAGCGAGCCTGACATATTTAAATGATTAGGGATGCCACAAAATTTATGAGACCATCATCTTTCAGTGGCTATGCATGCTCTCTAGTCACAAAGTACTTGCAATTTATCAACAGCATCCTGGGCAATGCCTTCTTGAAACACAGGTCCATTTTATACATGAAGGCCACAGATATAACCACTCATGCTGTAATCCAATACCCAATTGTACTATATGCAAATGGACTAGGAGTAGAGAGGGAGTTATTAGAGAGAACTAGGATTATCACTCTGTTTTCTCCGTTTGCTTCTTAAGCCTTAAGGAAACTGAAATGTAGGGATCAGCTTGAATTGCAATTGAAAGACTCCTTAAACTGTAAAACAGGAAGCAAGTACTGCTTATAGCAAGGCATTTCTGGAATTCTGACTCTAAAGTTGCCTTTATGTGGAACTTAAAAAGCCATTTCTTATTTGATAAGCATTTAATTAATGTGTTACAGATGCTGGTTTTTAGCTGCTGCTATTTTTATCTCATTTTTTGATTTTGTTAAAAATGCATTGTATAATTGTAATTAAATTATTGTTTGTTCTTGTTGTATTAAACTTTTGTAAGCTGTTCCTTTTCCTTTTGCCCTAAAATGTGGGTAAATCCATTTAAATCAAATAAATAATATACATGTATAAAAGTAAAGGGACCCCTGACCATTAGGTCCAGTCCTACTCAGAGCAGACCCATTGACATTAATGCACCTAAGCTAGTCATTTCCATTAATGTTAGTGGGTCTATTATGAGTAGGGCTAGCACTGAATACAACCCCACGTAAGCATTCTATGTTCACCTCATCATGTTTAATTGCATTTCCAAGTGCGCTGCTCTATGTAAACGTTGCATTTGCATTTCAGCAGCATTCCCATTAAGGCTTCTGATTGCTGACACACTTGTGTTATATCTACAGGCTGATGCATATGCTAAGTCCACACATGGAATGTTTACACAAATAAACACATCAACCACGGGCCATTCCACACAGAAATCAGACCACCATAATGTCAGGTAGTCTAGCCTGAGGTTGCACAACATACCTGTTGCACCAGTAACAGCCCATCACAGCCAAGCCACACATAATCTTTGATGTGGCCCCATTGTGGTGAGACTTTTCCCCCAGTTGCTAAACAAATATGTGGATAACATGTTCATTATCATTATTTTTCTTTCAAGGGAATGTTATCACAGAGAACCACAGTAGAAGTATGTGGCTATGCAAATAAGCCATTTTAAAAATCATACATTATATATGGCAGTAATTTGTACACACTAATGGAACGTTGTAATTTTCTCCATCTTTTGTAACTGCGTATTTAATACAGTGTATTAGTGGATGTGTGGTATTGGAGCTTAAAAGAGATTCATTTGTTTTTATGGTTGGTTAAATACCAGAGCAGAAGCAGAAAGGGGGGGTGGGTTGGTAATGAAACTATTTACTGGCATATATGTCAAAGATATGAATATTTTTCTAATGGAAAACCACTGTAAAATAAATAGACAGTTTGAATACAAATGGTGCCACTTCCTTCATTATGCCATCCAAACACCATAATTTGGAGTAATCTATGATTCTATGATTCTATAATAATCAAAGAGTAAATCTTTTTATTCTGTTTTGTAAATGTGCAACAGAGCTTGCTCAAGTCCCCTGGATCTGTTTTCCTAACCCTTGCATTTAAGGGACATCCAAATTGCTCGCTCCCAGCTTTTGTGCCCATGTAGGAGTGACCAGAGATCTTGAATCTAAAAGCCATACACCAAAGCAACAATATGGCCAAAACCGACAGCAAAGACCAGTATGTTTCAGCATCATATCCTGAGCCCCATCACCACTCCATCTCCCCATCCTTTAGTTTTGCCCTTCCATCTCTACCTTAACTGTCCTCAAAGTACCTTCTGATGTTGGTCTGTCCATCCACAGCACCCCAAAGTCCTTAATGAAACCATTTTATATTTTACTCCAGCAGCCATCCTCCAAGAACTTCACTATCTATCAGACCTTCACTGACTTCTGACTCTTGAATCCTGAAGGTTGTGACCCCATTTCTGCCACCTCCTGGGGAAGAGTGTACAATCCTCTATCATGATCCAAGCACATAGTTGCTTCCCCTGCTCCTAACACACTTCAGTTGTGTTTCTATTAAACTATCTGGAAGAACATGATTTTCCAGAAATTACACGATTCAGTAATCATTGCCAACCCCCCCCCTCAATTGAGTAATATGGCTGATAGGGATAAAGCTATTAGTGATCCCACTGCAGTCAAACTCATCAGCAAATATGTTGCTTCTCTCTAATTCTTCACATTAGGGCTGTCAGCCTTTCAACTAGCAACTTGTACCCTGAACAATGCCACAATCTGATATTAGCAGGTAAATTATATCTACAGTATACTGATGTCTGCATTTTGCTGGGGACAGACTGTTACATATTGCCATGCAAAAGACCGTGGGGTCAGTCCTTGACATCTAAGTAAGGATTGGAAAGATTCATGTTTGAAATTATTGAGGGTCACTGAATCGTATTTCAGGTAAATGCTGAGCTATATAGACCAATGTCAGTACAAGGCAATGTAAAGGTACATAAGTAGGGCATGCTGCCCCCCCAGTATATTGGCCTCCATACTTCCCCATCAGTATTTCACTAAATTCCCTTTATCTTGGGTCGGGCCATGCATGACATGCCTACCTCAGAAACCAATTTCAATACTTTCATGGCAATGTGGTAAACAAGCACTGTCAGATCAGCTTGAAGAGGCAACGTCATGTTTTCACGCAAGATGAAGAGGCATCATTTGTAAAACTAAAGTGCAGCCTCCCCAATTCAAGATGAAGTTGATGTCAGTAGGAAGCCAGAGGAAAAGATGGATGAAGTAGAAATTTCAGGAAGGTAATATACACAGAGCTTTGTTCGGCAGGAACTCAAACACCACTTAATGACATTATAGGAGCAGAAAGGTTGACTCCAAGGATGAATGGCATGATTTAGAATGCTATAAGGCAGAGTGTAATGAAGAAACAAAACCCTAAAGGAGTCTTTAGGATAGGAAAAGATACAAGGGAAACAGCAAAAGAAAAAAGAAAAGAAAAGAAAAAGACCCACATTTTGATCATGCAGAGGTGGATCCAGGGCAGTGCAAGTGAGACCTTCAAACAGCAGATCGCACAGTATGAGGGATAGAAGGTGAGTCTTCCTCTGCCTCCTACAATTACTTCCGGGCTGGTCAGAGCAGCTCCTGCCTCAGCTTGTGAGGCATCAGGGCTTCTAGCCTCCACCCAGACCAGTAGGGTAGTGGGGGAAGGAATTCAGAAAGATCCCTCTGAATGTCTCTGAGATTATTATTATTTGCCTGGGAGAGAAAATCAGGCTGGGGAAAAGGAGAAGGTAGGAAAAGAGAGGAGAAGAAATGGGAGCAAGGCAGCTTGGTTCTGTCTTCCTCAGCCAAGCTCACACTTTCTCAGCCTTAAAGTAGTGAACCTACTCTTGCTCCGCCATCGCTGGGGGAGGAGGGCCGCCAAATTTTGTCCTCGCACAGGGCGCCATATTGCCTAAATCCGCCCCTACATGAACATTCTGGTAAAGTAACAGATGTCCTATTAAAGATAGAATCGAAAATCAGTCATCTTCAACATATGCAAAATACAGAAAAATAGCTAGAGCTAATTAGCATGCATAAGCACTCCCTGATACTAAAGAGAATAGATGCTTGAATAGATGTCCCCAGGACTTCATAGGATCTTTGGATAGCCACCAACTTGACCTGCCTCACAGGGCTGTACCACATACATTGCCTTGAGCTCTTTTAAGGAAAGGCAAGATATAAATGTGAAAAATAAAGAAGGTGATCATCAGAGTGCTGGCAGTGGAAAACTCATACCATTAATTTGAAGATGGTATCACAAAGAACTCCATTCACCATCCTCTCTGGAGGTAATAATAATAATAAAAATTATTTATACCCCACACTCCCTGGCCAAGACTGGGCCCAGGGCGGCTAACATCAGGTATAAAAACAATTGAATAAAATACAACTTAAAAACAGGATTAAAATACAACTTAAAATGCAGCCTCATTTCAGTGGAAGCCCAGATCAAAAACTGTTTGCGGGGAGAAAACGTCAAATCTTCACCAAGGCCAACTATCCAGACTGGTCCTATGTGGGCTGGAAAAAAGCCAGGGAAGTCCCCAAATAGGGGTTCCATCACTGAAGGAAAAGGAAGGAAAAGGAAAGAGGGGGAGGGGATCAGGCTGATTCCAATTCCAACACTCAAGAGAACACTCTGTAGACCTGTTCTAATTTTCTTGTTCTTGTGGCAGACTTGATAATGGCCTTCATTCACTGGATAGTGATGTAGAGTTGCTTACCTTGAATAACTTATATGCACATATATATGTTTTACAAGCAATATTGTATATATAGATGCAACTGAAAAAAGCCGGGCATGAATCATAGAGAATTTAGAGCAAGTCACCAGTTTGTGAGTCATCAGTGGGTTAGTTTGCTAAATCCTGTGTCTGGCTGAGCAGCGGAGGTGGGGGACCAGAAACATGATTGCCGTACCTCTTTTGTCTGCAACGACAGCTATGAGTGAGTTGCAGCTTTTGGGGGGCGGGTGCTTGCGTTGAACTATTCAAAAATGTCAATTGTTTTAGGCAAAGAAATGGATGGTGTGTGGTGGTAGGAAGCGAGAATTTGCATTATTAGAAATTATATTGTGTTGTGGTGGCTTTTAAAAGAGCAAACGTTCTTAAAAGAATAAAAGTAATGGAAATTGCCAGCCAGGGGTACGCCTCTGAAAGGGGCTGAATTGTTAGCGTCCTAACACTTCAAAAGTCTGTAGTTAGGTCAGTGCTGGAAATGGCTGGTTTTCCAAACTAGGATGTAACTCATGAGTGCAAATGGACTGTCTCTTCGACTCACATTCAGATTTTTGACACTACTCCCTGCCATATCTTATTAAATCATACAAACTTGTCATGTTTACAGCTTGACTTTTAGATCCTGTATGGAAGCAAGTATAGGCAGAATTCGCAGGATATTACTGACAGAGTTTACTGGCATTGTCCTGATCCAAGTGTACTTCCACACTTTTAATTTCCAGGTTCCTTTATTTTTTCCACTCATTTCTTTCTCATTCTTCCACTAGCTTGGTAATGTTGGCATCCGTCTGTCTTGAGAGACAATGGAAGATGTTGCCAGCCTTCATGCCACGTTTGCAGATACATTTATCAAGCAGAGTTGGCATTATATATTGTTATTTATTTATTTGAAAGATATTGCCACTATCATAAGAAGAAGTAATTAAGTCAGAGTGCTCTGAGATGAATGCTATAGAATAGGCAAACATAATTTTAGTGGACCAACGCTAGACTTTGGATCAAGAGTGACTTCAAACAAACTCCCAGCTAGGAAGCATGCTCTGCCACTTCCCCCTGTATAATTTTCTGGACCTCCCCAAACCCCACCAACAGTGGCAAAACAAACCACACCCTGAAGTAGATACAATGAGTGGAGAGGGCCTTGATGTGGATGGAGATTGCTCCCTCCTTGGCTATCAGATCCATCATTTGTTGAGCGGAGGATCAGCTGAGGAAGGGTGCTGTGTCCCTGTGTTCACATGCAAGAGTGTGGAGTAGCCGTACCTCTGTTTGGCCACACCCACTGCTGTCATGCAGCCCTCAGAAAGTTGGCCACAGGTGAATGTGACCCTTTCACCAAAAGAGGTCAACTGCCCCCGCTTTAGGAGCATCCAAGCACTTGGATATGCCCAGTGGAATTTTTGCTACCTTTTATTCTTTGAAAAGTAAACCCACCCACTCCCATGCCATATCACAAGATGCCTTTACAGACCTAGATTTTTCAAAAGTGGATTGCTGTGTGGCACATGGAATGCCTGTTCATGAAAGCCTCTCTCAGCATGTAGAACTAATTGTGCCATTGTTTATGTACTGTCCTATCTGTATGTTTTAATGCTCATAATTATTTAATAATTTACTTTTACCAGTCTCCCAATAACAGGAGTTCTCCTGGGCAACATGTAAAGTAAAAACAAAATAAAAGTAGCAATTACAATCCGTCAAATTAAGAAGCTGCAGACAAGAGTACATTGATACAATTTTTTTTTTATATAAATTTTTTTATTAAGAGTTTTCAGCTAACTTTATGGTGCCCTGTTGTTTTCAAATCTCTCATCCTTCTTAACACTCATATAATTTACAGTGTATTTGAAGATAGTTCTTAAATTTCTTCCAATCCTCCTCCACTGCTTCTTCTCCCAGGTCTCGGATTCTGCCGGTCATTTCTGCTAACTCCATGTAGTCCATCAGTTGCATCTGCCATTCTTCCAGCGTGGGCAAATCTTGAGTTTTCCAATGTTTGGCGACAAGTATCCTTGCTGCTGTTGTTGCATACACATTGATACAATTTTAAAAGCAAAAACAAACCACCACCACCAGCAGCGGTAATTTTCACAGGCAATGGATACTCGGGGGGGGGGGGAGCTGTATTTCCAGGGGAGGAAATTCCTTCTTTCAAGTGTTTGATAGTTTATTTTATTTGCTAGACTTGTACTGTTTCTTCTTCTAAAGAGCTCAAAGGATATGGTAATTTGTATCCAGGCAGCATCTCATCCTGACAGCGTTCAGGGACAGACCCATTTAGCAGCAAAAAGGAAAAAAAGAAGAAAAGAACTGCACCAAGAGCCTTCAGCCCATTCCATGATGGGCCTCCTGTTTGGTTCTACACTTTTTAAAAAATGCCATTGGCTATTATTTCGTTCAACATAATGTTCTCTATTTCATTAACATCTGCTCAGTTTCAAGCAGCTGCTTTCCTTGAAGGTATCTTAATTTGACTGGTAGGATAGCAGGGTTCAGCCTAATCACACATTTTAATATAAATATACAGGGATGGATCAATGAGTCTAATGTAAAAGTTCTATGTGCACTCAGTCATAGGACTCATTCCAACAATTTCACATGGAAGGAAAACATTACATAGAATCTGGGGGCATATTCCCTTCTGCCAGCTTCCCTTGTCAGCTGCTTTGCCCTTTCTGGGAGAAATACATCAAAGCAGAATGTGGCTTTGGACATTTTACTGAAGCATCAGCAGAAGAAGCATGAGTCACTCATGCTTCTTTCTTTGCTGCTTCAGTAGAACATCTGAGAGTGGGGAGGCCCTTCCATCTGCTACTGCAGCAAAAGTGCTGTCCTGTTAACATGCAACTGGAATTAAAGGTAAAGGTAAAGGTACCCCTGCCCATACGGGCCAGTCTTGACAGACTCTGGGGTTGTGCGCCCATCTCACTTAAGAGGCCAGGGGCCAGCGCTGTTCGGAGACACTTCCGGGTCACGTGGCCAGCGTGACATCGCTGCTCTGGCCAGAGCCAGAGCCAGAGCCAGAGCCAGAGCCGCACACGGAAACGCCGTTTACCTTCCCGCTGGTAAGCGGTCCCTATTTATCTACTTGCACCCGGAGGTGCTTTCGAACTGCTAGGTTGGCAGGCGCTGGGACCGAGCAGCGGGAGCGCACCCCGCCGCAGGGATTCGAACCGCCGACCTTTCGATCGGCAAGTCCTAGGCGCTGAGGCTTTAACCCACAGCGCCACCTGCGTAGCTACACACAATTACCTAGCATTAAGACTGGTTTCTGACATGTGTTCAGATTCCCCTCCACATACTTTCACATAATGACTCTAAGTGGAACAAGACAAAACATTTGAAGCCAAAATATGATAAAATATAATATGATATTTAGGGAAGCAGCACCACTGACTACAAAATTATTTAAAATATAAGGATAGGGCTATGCCATTTTCATGCAACATAAATCAAGAAGCACCTAAACCAATTTTTAGTCTTACAGAGAGTAATAAAGAGGCAGAAATAGTAATGCAATGTCATTAACTTTATAATGTTTCATGGCAATAATTTTTTATTAACAGAGACACTCTGATGTTTTCAACCTCTTCTTAGATGGACACTTGTCTCAGTCTTTCTGTATGCTAGTCCATTAATTATTTGCAAATAAAATAGATATATGTTAAATGTAACTTTCTGACTAGTCAACATAAAATAATGCAGCAATCATTTCTGACACAGCAACGTTTCGGCAATTTATTAGCCTGCAGCAAAGTACTCCTTCAGCCTGATCACATTTTTTTACCCATTCATTTCAATGGAAGTTGCTTAGAAATAAGGGTGCTTAAAACTATAGTCTTTCTTATGTTAAGGGAGCTTGTCATGATAGCCCCTTAAGGCATAAACAGCACTGAAGGAAGATAACTTTAAATATTCTAATATTATCTCAGTTTGCCTTAAAAGCTGAAGACCTGAGAGCGTGCTATCTGAACATCCGTAAGAATCATGTTCTCTTATCCTAAATGGATTATATGCCAGGATTCTTGGCACTATATAACATCAGTGGCTGCTTGGCTGAGCATGTATAACTGACAAGATTCCCTGCCCTGAATACTATTTCCCAGTTTTTCTCTGTTTTGAGGGTGGTAACTTTTAATTTTTAATTATTGCATTAACTTAACAACATTCAAGTTCAGCTAGCTGCATACACACTATTTCAATAAAGTGCATTCCCCCCTCAACAAATTGTGGGTGCTGTAATTTGCCACTCAGAGTTACAATTCCGAGTAACCTTGAACAAACTTCAGCGCCCATAACTCTTTGAAGGAAAGAATGTGCTTTAAAAGTATAGCGCGTACACAGCCTCACAGTTTATATGTAGTGGTTCTTGTCAGATTGCCCCTCTGCACAGATGCACCGGTTGGTCTGGCTGTAAAAAAACACAGTACAGTGGTACCTCGGGTTAAGTACTTAATTCGTTCCAGAGGTCCATTCTTAACCTGAAACTGTTCTTAACCTGAAGCACCACTTTAGCTAATGGGGCCTCCTGCTGCTGCCGCACCGCTGGAGCACGATTTCTGTTCTCATCCTGAAGCAAAGTTCTTAACCCAAGGTATTATTTCTGGGTTAGCGGAGTCTGTAACCTGAAGCATATGTAACCTGAAGCGTATGTAACCCGAAGTACCACTGTATTTTAAAAGCTATAGAGAATCTGCTTAGGTTGCTCTGCTCAGTTCTTACATGTATGTGGCAACTACAGCACTAGCATACTCCATTTTCTCTGTTAACTATTTCACCATTGCAGATCATGGGCTGGATTTAACTAGACATATACCAGGGCAGAACAGCACGTCCAAAGTTAATTTGGGTCTTTCTTAGATGAACATGACTTCTGTCAGCACAAGTAGTTGTGCTTGCATGTGGGTGATGCAATGGAAAATGCTCATTGTTTCCCAGAGCTGGTATTTACACAAGTGAAAACCTTAATGGGTCAGTTAATTTTGACTAGCTATCCCAGTCTTCCCATCTTTTCTGTAGTGCAAAGCAAAGAAATCAAGCAACCTAGCAAAGGAAGCATAACAATCACAAGATGACAATGCACCATAGCTTATTCAATATTGAAGTTGCTCATATCTTTTCACAATGGAAATAATGCTTTCCTCTTCCACAGAATTGTCAAAATAAAGTGATGTATGATAAAAAATACAGTGATGTATGAATAAAGGCTAGTTCAATTTGTAACATAATTGTGGTGTGCTCAAGGCTCAGCAGAACATCCGGCTGGATATGCAGCAATGCGCACGGCAGCCAGTAACATTACACTGCTGTGAAAATGGAGGAATATGCTGTGTTCTTTCATGGGGTATGTTTTAAACACAGGGCAATACATTTCTGTTGTGCAATTTCTAGGATTAATCTGCAAAGTGTTACAGAAGACACAAGGGAAAGTTGGGAAATGTGCCAGAACATGAACATGTGAAAGAAGGCTAGATGAAGTGCAGGTTGCAAAACGTGCTAACAAAGCTTTGAAAAAGAAAGACTTGTTACATTTTGAGATGGGTAACCAAAATACGCACTACACACAGTTGTGTGTTTCTTTCCTGGGATATTTTGTTTGCTTTGTTTCTTTTCAATGAAAAGTGGGGATGGAAAGAAATTTGATTTAGTTTGCATTTAAAGGCAAACCTGCCTAATTTGTGCTTCCCAAAATACTGCATGAACTGAAACACAACCATCCTTTGTCCCTATTCAAATTCATTTTGTTAGTTTTGGCCCACTACTTCAATCTGTTAAGGTTATCTTGAATCCTGATTCTGTCTTCAGCAGCACTGGCCATCCCTCCCAGTTTGGTGTCATCTGCAAATTTGATGAGCATCCCCTCAATACTGTCATCCAAGTTGTTTATAAACACACTAAGAACTACAGGCGCAGGACAGAACCCTGTAGCATCCCACTTGCCATTTTTTCCCAGGATGATGAGGAACCATTAGTGAGCACTCTTGGGTTGGGTCAATCAGCTACAAAGCCACCTAACAGTTACATCCAGTCCACATTTTCCCAGCTTCTCTATAGGAATATCATTGGGGACTTTGTCAAAAGTCTTACTGAAATCAAGGTACACTACATCCACAGCATTCCTGATCCACCAAGCTTGTATCTCTATCAAAGAAATGAGATTCATTCGACATGACTTATTTTTGAGAAACTCATGGGTCCTAGGAATTTTAAATATATGGACAACACAGAAGATAGCATAGGGGTTTATTAACCTGTCCTTGGAATTGTCCAAGAAATAAATTTTACATTCAGAAATTAATAACTCCTCATATTTTCCTGAAATGTTTTATTTCAGATGGGCACTCTAAAAATGATCTATAACAAAATATAATCATATTAAATTTGACACAGAAAAGGGGAAATCTTTTGGCCTTTTGCTGCTTAGCCTAGGAGCACAAAGAAACATATTTTGCTACAGAAATGCAAAATAGAAAAATGTCCATCAACAGGCCTGTACGTGTTATGTTCTGTAGATTATCAGTTCAACAAGTGATGACACAGCAGATAAACAGAATTGGGCCTAGTGGGTTAAATAAATACATAATGAGGCAGACAGACTAGAGAGAAAGCAGATAAGACAATTAAAATAATTTATTCAGCCTGCTATCCTGTACACACTTACCTGGGAGTAAGTTCCATTGAACTCAATTAGACTTACTTCCAAGTGGGCATGCAGAGTATCGGGCTGTCAGGAGAATAAAACAAACAATCTGAGAAGTTATGAAACATTTACAACCATGCTAGTGAGAGTCAGATGGCATTTTTAACAGACACTGCTTACAATAAAATTATTGTCAAGGTTGCAACAAGCACAAAAGATGGGAATGGAAAGAGTAAGTACTTTTGCCCTCAGTGAGGTTCTTACTTTGACAGAAATGCAAGTAGGAAGCCGGGCAGCTGAATTGTTATTCTCTGTGCACTGCTGGGAATGAAACCGGCACTGCATGCTAGATACATATTGCGTATTTGTATTTGGCTAAGTCTGTACAACATATAACTATGTATTACAGAATCTAGAAATAAATTTCAAGTCAGCCAGATTTTGCTACTACTTTAATAAAAAAATAAGAAAAATGTACAAATTGATATAAACCTACTAGCAGAATTAGGAGTTACTGAAGGACATATATTTTGCTGCGTTTATGTGGGTGATCGTGAGCTGACAAAGGTAAACTAGTTGGATTAAGCATGTTGAATTCCCAAAACAATAGATTTGATCTGTATCTAAGATAAGCATTCAAGAATTTGAGGTATAACCTTGAGCAAATTATGCAGCTTAAATCCATCTAAATACTCCAGTAAATACCAAATACTTAAGAGCACACCTTTGTGTTGTTTCAGTTTGTTCAGGTTCTCCATTAACATAATTGCTTCTCTGTTCTATGCTCAACATCACTGAAATGTATTAGAATTCCCATTCCTCTCACAAACATTTACTGGTAAGCCAGAAAGGGCCCATCCTGATGTATGACACAGTAATTAAAAGGTACTGAGGATAAATTAATCTGTGTTAAGTGATCTTGTATGACATGATAATTAAATGGTGTTGAGTGGTAACTGATCTGTTTTAAGTGATTTTGTAGGTGTCCTTAAACAGAAGTGAAAAGGAACAGGTTGTGTTTCCAGCATACAAACATGCAAATAACAGAGATATACAGTCGCACCTTGGATCCCAAACAAATCGGCTCCCAAACAATCGAAACCTGTAAGTGTTCCGGTTTTCAAATGATTTTCGGAAGCCAAACATCCAGCATGGCTTCCACACTCCTGCAGCCAATAGGAAGCCGCACCTTGGTTTTTGAACAGTTTTGGGAGTCAAACAGACTCCCAGAACGCATTCTGTTTGAGAACCAAGGTACAACTGTATTAAACATCACCAATGTTACCACTGAAATTGTTTCACCACCGAGTTCAATTTACTGATGAAAATCATTCAAGAGTGATTTTATCCACCATTTTCAATATATGCATCTAACTGCTTTTATATATGCAAATAATTAACAACACTGACTAGTGTCATAAAATGCTAGCGGCTCAAATGTGTTTGTTAGCTTCACATATGAACACAAAGCCCTACATTGGATAAACATTCCTGCCTCCATAATCTCTTTTAAGTTGCTCTGAAAACCTTATCTGAGCAGTGGCGGAAGTACTTTGGAACAGAGTTCCGCAAAGTATTTTGCAGGCGTTCAGAAAAATATTTCAGTTTCTTTAAATCGCGGAGTGTAATACTGCTTCATACATTCCCCCTGCATAGAAATTACTTGTGAAGGAAAAGCGGGGGTGGGGAACCACATGTATATTAGCATGTCTGAAATCCAGTATAATTTTTGATGTTGACATAAAGCCACCGCATCAATAAGATTGTCACTCAGGTGGCACAAGGGGTCAGTGTGTTTGGCTGTTGACCAGAAGGTTGGTGGTTCAAGCCCGCCCAGAGATGGTTGTGGGAGGATATCCTGCATTGCAGGGGTTTTGACCAGATGACCTTGACGTCCCTTCCAACTCTAGAATTTGAAAAAATGTGATTCATCTACTTGTCGCAAAAGAAACAAGCACTAACTACAATAGATGGCATGTTCCCCCATCTGCTAAAATTATCTGTGTAGATAAAATGCTATGTGTGAAGCCGTCCTTGAAGTTCTAATGCAAAGTTGAGAACATAAGAAGAACCTGCTGGATCAGGCTGGTGGCATCTTGTTCTACCAGTGGACAACCAGTTTTCTATGGGAAATCCGCAAGCAGGACCTGAGGACAACAGCACTCTCACTTCCTGGGGTTTCTGGCAACTGCCATTCGGAAGCATACAACCTCCCAGCAGCAGAGGCAGAAGACAAACAGCCATTGACAGCAAACATGTTATTCTGGAAACTGTAGAAAAACAGGTCATTACCGATATTATTAATTACCCTGGAGGCAGGTTTCAAAACCTAATACTGTTATGTAGCCCTCTTCATGTGTTCTTTAATGGCATACAATTGGGGTGTCTTCACATTTTTTGACTGACCCTCCAAGGGCTACATGTCAAAATGGGTATGGCTGAAGCATACAAGTACTGTAGACAATTTTAATGATTTAAAAGGATACATTTTGGGGGGGCCTTGTCACAACAACCTTCTGGTGGCACAGAAGCACAGCAGAGGATGTGGAGGAGTGATCAGTACATATATTTAATATCTTCCAATGACTACAATTTTTAAGGGAGATGTTTGGGGGCTGCAGATCATATTTTGGACTCATGCCATCACAGTAGGGGACAAGTAGCAGCAGTCTATTTTTCAAAAATGAATTTTTTTGAGGGCATTGGGGGACCATAACAACAATGTTGTGAACTGTATGTGGATGGCAGGCCAAGGATTAGCCACCACAGTGTAGAGTTAACACATGGTGTGGGGAGGCAGGCACAGCAAAGAGTACACTGGTTCTGCCTCCCATCATTGTTCTCATTGTCCTCCACAAGTTAGAGCATGACTGTCTAAAGTAGGGGGCTCATGGGCTTGTGGTTCCCAATATATTTTATAATCCCAGTTCTCCAGGATTCTAAAACATGTGGGGAGCCTCCATGAGAGCATAAGGCTCCCCACTTCAGACAGGCAATGGGAACCATGGGAGGGGGGAGGCAGACCCAGGGGGTTCACCCCCACTATCCGACCCATGTGTTTACTGCACAGGGTTACAGAAATAAAGAACTTTTGTTTATGAATTATACTCCCAATGTCCCCAGTGAGGATTGCATCCATAACCCCCCAGTTGTTTTTCATTGCTATATAATTTAGTGTATTTTGCAGCAGTGTCCAAGAACGCTAATTTTCCTGTTAAAAATACCCGCAAGTGCTTCATACCAAAGGCAATAAATCTACAGGGTCCACAATACCCTGGCAGACTTTACAGAAATGGTTATAGAAACCATTAAAACAGCTGGCATCAGCATTTTAAAAAAGCAAAGTTGAGGCAAGTTATCTTCTCCCTGACACTTCTAAAACACTGAATTCCCAATTCTCTCTCCCTTCTGACAAACTCTCTCTTGGCACCAGCACTGAAGTTTTTCAAGGATGGGATAAAACCAAAAGTTCCTCTTATTCAGTAGGATTCCTGGACAGTAGTTACTGACTTTCACAGTAAACGACAACTATAAGTATAAAACAGCTACCATTGCTCTGTAGAATTTAGTGAATTCTGTTATTTTAGAAAAGCTGTTCTAACACCTCAGCCTTGGGGACCATTCTAGATTACAAGTCGTGGCTGGAAATATTTCCCCACAGCTAGCAAGCTTCTTGAGATAAAACAACATTTCCTTCTGCTATGCCAATGCCAAAATTTTGCAACTGGGAAAATACTATTTATTTATTTCAGCATTTATAATCACCTACCTATGATAAATCTTACTCAAGGCAGCTTACAAGTGTCCTCATCCCCCCCATAACCAAAAACGAGTAAAAATAAAGTACCAAATCTCATTAAAGAAGTTTTGTTGTATTTTTGTTTTAAAGATTATGTTTGTTTTTATATTGTACACTACATCTTTAGAGATTTTTTTAAAAAAATATGTATGAAGAGGGTTATAAATGCATTTAAATAACCAAATGATAAGAAAAAGGCAACAGCAGACAGGACACATCTGGTATAATAATGTGTGTGTACAACCAAACCCAGTTCCACTGAGTTTAATGGAATTCCTTGTCTATTTAAAAACTCATGTAACCGACATAGGCTCTGACTGAAAAAAACATCCACCAGAATAAAATGGTCCTTGCAGCAAGACTTTCCCCTTCAGTAAGTCTCCTCATCCTATGTATAATGGGGAATCGGACAAGGCAGACAATCACACATCCGGCACTGAATGAGGGCCAATGCCAGTGTACTGCTAAGAATGTAGTCTGGGTTTACTTTTTTGGTCTTCAATAAAAGTTCTGAGAAAACACAATCAGTGCTTTTTTCTTAACATTGTCATTTGACAACCCTGTTTCTGGTTGAGATCGGTGGTTATTCTTCACTTCAGAGAAAAAAATAATGGTTAAAACATGCAAAGGGGGTTCATCCCTTGAATCATCAAAGTTGATATACTTTTTGGGTTGGATTAAGAAGAATGGAAGGAGAAACACAACAGCAAAATGATAGGATTTGGGGAAATAAAAAGAAGGCAGGAAAGAATAGCTCTACTTGGATGATTGGAAAGGCAATGGAAGCAAGTATGTGTGCAAAATTGCAAATAGGCAGGGGGAAAAGGGAAAATAAGGTGGGACAGCAAAGAACAGAAGGGGTAAACAGCAGGATGAACTCATGGGGACTTTTCGGTTTAAATCAGCTTTCTTTTAAGCTGGCTCCAGGGACTACATTAGGGTCTGTATTTGCTCAATTGCTCTTCCAAATTCTCTCTTGCCTTATCAGCATTTACACGACATAAAAACTGTGTTTGTGTGTGTGAGACTGAGAGAAAAGCTCAAATGTATTTTAATGTCATGTATGATAACACCCCTAGTCACACAGGGTCTTTAAAAATAAAAAGGAACAGGGATATGGCTGATTGTTCTTCAAAAACAGCGTACACATCTCAACATTTTGTATAGTACATAATGCAGAGAGAATGCAGTCTACAAATATTAACACAAAGTAATAGGGATGGAACCGGGTGGTGCTGTGGTCTAACCACAGAGCCTAGGGCTTGCTGATCATAAGGTTGGCTGTTCGAATCCCCACGATGGGATGAGCTCCTGTTGCTCGGTCCCTGCTCCTGCCAACCTAGCAGTTCGAAAGTACATCAAAGTGCAAGTAGATAAAGAGGTACCGCTTCGGCAGGAAGGTAAATGGCATTTCCATGCGCTGTTCTGGTTCTCCAGAAGCGGCTTTGTCATGCTGGCCACATGACCCAGAAGCTGTCTGCGGACAAACGCCAGCTCCCTCGGCCAGTAAAGTGAGATGAGAGCAGCAACCCCAGAGTCATCTGCAACTGGACTTAACGGTCAGGGGTCCGTTTACCTTTAGGTAACAGGGATGCTTCTGGAACTTGAAAGGGAGGAACTGCAATATGTTTATGAAAACAGCAAATGCACCTATCAAACTGGCCTTTTAATTCCAATTGCAGACATAAGAAATGTTGCAGGTGTGGATGTACGGTATCTAAAATTTTCCTGGAAAGAGATTTCAGAAATGACTTCTTAAAAACCCTTCTGAAAAATCCTGGGAGCCACTTCACATATTACAAAGTCCCTACACTGAAGCCATTCAGCATATACACACAAACACACCAGCTTCAATTGATAATGCAAAACTGTTGCACGTTATTGTTTGTTTATTTCTTTAAGGAATTTATACTTCCTTTTCCAATGTATCTTAGAGAGAAAAAACAGATACACAGTACACAAATATTGCAGATTAAAACATCAGACAATAGCAACCTAAGAACAACATTCATGGTGCAAAGGCCTCCTGAAAGAAAAGTTTTAGCCTGGCATCTGAAACGTTCTGGGTTAACCACTTGTCCAGGTCTGTGTATAAAACTAAGCAAAACCATGGCTTAGTTCTGGGTACCATGGCAGTAGCAGCACTGAGAGATGAACCAAGTGGCCACGATTTCCGCTCAGGGCACCCACACGCTTGCTCGTTCTTGCTAAGCTCGCGCCAGTGACTGACCAGAAGAATGGCGACTCTCACACCCCACATTTTTTTTTTAAATGTAGCGCTTCACGAATTTGCGTGTCATCCTTGCGCAGGGGCCATGCTAACCTTCTCTGTATCGTTCCAATTTTAGTATATGTGCTGCCGAAGCAAGCACCCCACACTATTTTTTTCCATTTTTTGCAAAAAGGGGCAAAAGTAGGGTCAGTGATTGAGCAGGATTCTATGCAAACTCCTGTTTACTCTGCATCCAGGGTCCTCTCGTCACTGGTTTGGGAAGTGGTGTACGCACGATGTTAGCCACAATCCATATGTTTCTTACGAAATACTGGATTTCCCCTCAAACCAGCCTTGATCCAAATGGACAAAAATAATGACCTAGCTGCATTTTAAGCTAGTAATGCACATGCAGCCCAGGAAGCGGGGCAGTAAAACAGATAGAAGTACCCTCAATAGGTAGAGAGAGCATATGGACTTGGGGAGAGGCCATGCAGCATGGATTTTGCAGTGTGCGGTGCATCATCACCCTGCCACACCCTCAGAAACCGCACAGCCCTCCTCTGCCACCCACCATACCCATGGGGTGACGCCAGATTTCTCTGGACGCCTCCTGCCCCTTCCAGAGAAGCAATGAGAACCCAGAAGCCACTACTTCTTCTCTGGTGATGGTGGACCTGCCACTGGAAGCTGGTGCCACTTCTTTCCTCTGGTACTGAGGGGCAGGGGGTGCCCATTACACACTGGCACTGCTGCACTTACCTCCCCATCATCACCTGAGAAGTGAGGAAAAGCAGCAGCAGCAGCAACAGCAGCAGCAGCAGCAGGAGAGGTACTGGATCCCCACCCTGCCTTCACCTGTGGAAGCGCTGGGTGGGGAAGCAGGATCTGCCGCCTGAAGCAGCTACCTCAATTTGCCAATGGTAAGGCCGGCTCTTCATCTCCAGCAGCTGCTAGTGCTGCTCAGTGGCTTGCGCCAGACCTGAGGCTGCGGGTCTCCAGTAGGCGCTCAAGAAACCACGCTCCTTGACCACTGGGGTGAGACTAGCGGGAAGGCGCGCGCTACTCCCACATCCAGGGTCCGCGCGTGGCTTCTGCCGCTGCGAGAAGACGAGCAAAGGTGAAGCAGCCTTCCGAAGGGGCGTGTCCATTGGCTGCGGGACCACGTGCAGAGCGTGGGCCAGGTGGGCGGGGCGTTTGTTCACGGGCCTCCTCCTCCTCCTCCACCTCCACCACGCCCACTCCACTTCTTCTTTCGGCGGGGCGGGGGGCGCGTGCGCGTGCGCGGGCGAGAAGAGGGGGCTGGGATTGGGGGGGGGGAGCGGCGGTTGGCGAGGAGCGCTGACGCGCGCGCCTTGTGGGGGCGGCCGTTGCCTCTCCTCCCCCTCCCTCTACTGCTCGGGAGGGCGAGCGCCGGCTTCTTGCCTCTGAGGCGAAGCTGAAGCCGGAGGCTCCTTCTCCTGCCGACCGCTTCCCCTCCGCTCGGGGCGTTGGGTTTTGAGCGGGCAGACACCTCCGCGCAGCGCCAGGCTGCCGCCCTCTCGGCCAGGGGTCGCTCCTTTCCCTGAGGGAGGGCGCCAGGCGGTTCCTCTTGCTTCGCTCCGTTGGCGCCGTCGGACGTGAGGGGCGCCCTCTTCTTCTTCTTCTTCTTCCTCCTCCTCCTCCTCCTCGGGAGCTTTTCGCCGACCTCGAAGGCGGTTCGGCCACATGTGGGCAGCGCCAGCCCTCCTCCCGCTTCCCTTTCTTTCCCTCCTCCTCCTCCTCCTCTCTCCTCTGCAACCATTATTACACCTGTGAATGGAGGGAAGGAGCGAAGCCGTCGCCTGAAGCTGAGGAGGAGGAGGCGGCGGCCTTGACAGTCACACACACGCTCGGCTTCTCTGTTAGTGTGTTTTTGCCCTCCGACCCTTTTCTCATCGGCGGAGGAGCCGAGGGGCAGTGGGCGAGCTCCTGGTGGCCAGCCGCGGCAATGTGAGGCAGGCAGCCCTCCTGCGCGCGCGCCCTTGGGGAGCCTCGCTCCGGCAGATGCGGCGGGGAAAGGGGGCTGGTTCGAGGCGCCCCCCCCATCCCCACCGATTTATTTGCATCGCTGCCTCCGCGGCTGTAGTGGCGGCGCCGGCAGGACCCCCCTTTCTCCCCCCTTTCTTCGCACGCCGCCTCGCTCCTAAAGGATTGACTGGATGAAGAGCCTGCCTTTTGGGTGGTTGCCTTGGGGGACTGGCAAGCGGAGAGACTTCAGCTGACAAGGTACCTGTTCTCCAGACCTGGGTGGGGTGGGAGATGCAAGATGCTCACCTGAAGGGTATCCGCATCGTGGTCTAGTAAAGGGGGGGGGGGCGCCAATAAAAAAAAAAATAGGGAGGGGAATCGCCATCCTTCTACCTTAAACTATCTTCTCACTTTTTTCTTTAAACCCCATAACCTCTCGATTTCTTTATGGGAATCGCTGTCGCCACCGTTATCATTTGCAGGCAGCGGAAAGGCTCCTGGGCAGATTCCCCTCCCTGCAATGTGCATGTTTGGAGCAGGGGGCTGCGTCCTTTTTCTTGGGGAAGGGGCTGCTGCTCCTACGGTTGCCTGCTGTAGGGGCGTGTTAGCAGCGCAAGCGCTGCACGCTCCGGCTCCCTGCACGGGCAAGCCGGGATTCAAGCTGGAGGAAGGAGCTCTTTGTGGTTTCACGCTCTTCCCCGTTCCCCCACCCGCCACCCCCTCCCCAAAAAATTGCTGCTGGGTGTTGCCTCCGTTTGGGGGCGGATGGCGGTTCGGGGGCGGTGGGTGAGCCATGGAGTGATGGAAGCGCCCGAGGGTGCTGCTGCTGGTGGTAATCGGTTGAAATGCAGTGGTTGCTAAGGGGAGAAAGCAGAGCTGCAAAGAAGCTATATTCTCCCCCTACCTAGCTTTGTGATTCCCCTTCACCCCCCCCCACCTCCGCTTAAAAGACGTGTAGATTTGGAGGGGGCGGGGTGGCATGGGGGACAGGATCAAGGTGGCTGAAGCTGTTTGCTGGTTAGAGCAGCAGAAGCTCCCACTTGGCATTTATGCACAGGAAAATTTGCAGCATGGTTGCAGGCTATGGAGGGCCCTTTTGTGGTGTGTGTGTGTGTGTGTGTGTGTGTGTTTCTCACCGCACTGTAAGTACAATACTCCCCATCTTGCCAGGAGAGGGTGTGAACAAGTAGGAAGATGTGACTGGTAGGGCATAGTTTCTCTCTGTGGAAAGGGACCCATGTTGCTACCTAATGTCTGCCACTATAGCTTCCAGAGGGAGAGGAGAGGTATGCAAGTGGAGAAGAGTGAATTGCTCACGCATTGAACCAGCCATCTCATATTCACATTCACTCACCTGCACTTTCCCTCTGGGTGGCACAAGCATAGCAGCGGAGATCAGGCAGCATTCTAGAGGGTTACCAAGTAAAGGTAGTAGTGACAGCTTCTGCTCATTCATTCTGGGAAGCTGTGCTGGGCCCAATATTCTCTGCTGCCTGCAGATGGAGGGAAGCAAGTAAAAGGAAACCACAGGCAAGGAAAAGAGGAGAAGCTGTTCCTTGTAGGATTGTGGAATCACTTACCTTCCCCTCAATCTTAAGAGCATGGCAGGAAGGACTAGGCAAGTGATGGCTGCAAGGGGTTGTTACCATTACTTCTGGTTGCTTAGCTGGCCTCTCTCAAACTCTGGGAGGCTCTGCCTACTCACTCTCTTTCTCTTTGGGTGCAACAATTGGAGTGATATGATGGGGAATGGTTGGACACAGCAGGGCTTCGCAGAACAAGTGAATCAGCGAAAGTTGCTACTGCCTCTTCTTGGTTGCTCTCCGCTCTGGACAGTGCAGAAATGAGTACTGGCTCCCTGCATCCAGTCACTACTTGCTGCGAGCAGAAGGACAGCACTACTTGCTGCACAGGTGAGCAAGCAGAAGAAATAATTGCTCCTTTCATGAGCAGTTGCCTCTGTCTTGTTGCACACCTACACTCTCCTCTCCCTCTGGCTGCAGCGGTGGTGGGTATTGGACACAGTTGCACTGACCCAAGAGAGGGCAAGTTAGCTGGGGGAGACCTTTCTCTGTTGACAGTGCCACAGGGCCCAGTCCTCCCTGAGAGAGAGAAGATGAACAAGTGAATGGAGGTAGCAGTCTTTTTTGGTTTGTACACGCTCTTTAGGCAGCCCTGCTGGTTCCTGTTTTTAGTGCCGTGCTGTCCATGGAAAGAGAAGGTGGGTGGGCAGAGGCAACCACCACTGCTTTCACTTGCTTTCCCACAGTGTCCCTCTGGCAGTGCAGTGAACAGAGCCCAAAGCACTTGGAGGCTGTTGTACCTTAGCACCAAGCTAGTTCATGGTCAGTGTAAGCCATCCTGTGGTGCTGGGCCCTTGCAGCATATTACGTTTCTGCAAGATTTAAGCTTGTGTGAGTGCTGGAGATGACAGGCTAACCTTATGGCTTCACAACATATTATGAAGATTTTTAGATACATAAACAGATAAGAGGATTAGACTGTTAGATCTCATAATTTCAGGGGCAATTGAAACACACACACACATCAGAACACTAATCTCTTTTTTCATTGTCTACAGATAATAGCACAATTGGGGCTTTCTCATTTGAGCCACCAAAAGAGTGTGGTGTGGATACAAAATGGAAGGGTCGATAGCTAGAATTGCATTGATTTTAATGCAGTTCAGACTGTCCCCAGTGGAAATTGCTCTGCAATTATGTGTGGGCATCATAGTTCTCTTTTAGTTTTAAAAATAGGGAAACTCAATTGGTGTTATTTTATGTCAATACTGTGGTGGTCCTCTTATTAAAAATATTCATATTCTTTGTTCGGTGTGACTAGAGACATTTAAAATACTCATCTATTTCAACCCACCAAGAGCCCGCTTCCTCCACCCTCTTCTTCCCTATGGTTGTGACTCAGAATGGCTTTCCTTTTTTGGTATCTATGTGAAAGAGATGTCTGTAACCCAACTTTACTTTGCTGTTCCTTCTTAGCCAAGCCTATTCATTAAACGCCCACAGTGTGCTTGCCATTATGTAAAGTTTAGTTGAATTCTGCACACTGGGCATGCTCAGTTCTCATTAGGTTGCTTTGGGCTTGCTTTACCACCTCTTAGGATTTTTTAAATAAAGACTATAAATCTTGACATTCTCTCAGACCTCCCCACTCCCTCTTGTGCATGGTTGGCGCCATTTTTCCTAAATAAACCACATTCAGTCCTGAATTTTGAAAATAGAAGAAATGATTCTCAATACAGTTTTTAACTCATGAAATATTTCTCTAAATTAAAAAAATGTGAATGAATGTGCACTACAAAGAGTATGGAAGATGGTACCTCAATTAGGGAAAATGTTGGTAATTAGCATGTATTTGTTTCTAATTAAGGCTTACTAAGGCCGTGTAACTTAAGTTCCAAATTCCAGCAGCAACTCATTTTAATAATTCTTGAAATTTAGTCATACCCATGTTGGATAAAAAAGAAATAATGGGTTGTATCCTGTGTTTCTACAAGTTGAAGCTATTTAACAACATAGTTGTTTCACTGGTGAAATGTTTTATTGTACAGGATAATTCATAAGCATGTTGCTGGTAACTTCATTGCACAATAGATTGCACACCTGTTACACATTGAGTTTCTGCTAGCACAGTTGTTGGAGTTTATTTCTTTGTTGTGAAACATTAAAACCCGAGAGTCCTTGCGCTAGCTAACAGAACATTGAATAGAGCCCAGTGTTCTTCCATTCAAATTTATTATCGCCTTGAAAGATAATATGAAAATATTTAAATATTTGCAACATTAAAAAAAAAAAATCTTGAGGCCTTGAATTTTGCAAGCCTTCTGGGAAATTTGTTGTTTCCCCCTATGCTACCAACATCTTCACCATTTGTTTGACCAGAGAAACAGGAACAGTTTCTGTGTAACGTTTAGCGGTCAAATAAATGATTCCTCAACTGATTCCCTTGACTTGAAGATAGCACAACCATGTTTTGTAGTAATGTGTCATCTGTATAGCTAGCTTATAGACCAGAGATATCCAGTGTGGTGCCCCTCAGTTGTTACTCCAACTCCTGTCAACCCCAGTCAGCATGGCTTATGGTCAGGGTGACAGGAGCTGTGGTCCAAGAACATTTGGAGGGTACCATGTTGACTATCCATTATATACCCATACCCTGAACTGCAGTTGGGTTCCTAAATATTGTGGTTAATCAGGCTGGTGTTGCATCTTGCTTGAAGGCAATCTGCATGAAAACACCAGCACATGATAAAGATATGGGAATTGTAGTTATTGCAAGAAAACAAAGTTTAGATTTTCTTAACTTTGTTATAAAATACTCACTTTATACGTATTTTAAAATCTATGTTAAAGCTTGCTGTGTCATCATATATATCTATATCTACATCCCAACTTCTTTCTTGTTCCTCTCCCTCGGGACAAGTTTTAGTTTTGAAAGGGATAGGGCCCTGTATGTCTTTTCTCCTAACCCTCTTCTTTCATTCTCTGTGGAAATACATTTCTTTCTTCTTTAGTCTTTCCAATTAGATGTGAAGGTGGAAGTTAGTCCCTGCCTTAGATGGACACCTATCAGTGCTTGATATGACAGGAAAACGCATGAAATTCAAGTTGGAATCAACTCTTTGGGTCTGATTCCAGTGTAGATGTGTTGAAATCACTGATCAAATGCTAGGTTGATTCAATAGGAATGAATGGTATGCCTCTTATGCTTGCTCTCCTAGGGGTCACTAGCTAACAAAGTGTAACACAAGCCCCTTGAGATTTAGAAGATTTGTTTCCTTTTACTATTGGTGTGAGTTGAATCAGATTGAATCCTTCTGAACCGTCTAGAGGGGCTGGGAGCTGGGGGCACTGTTATACGGTGGTTCCACTCCTTTCTCCTGGGCTGTGTCCAGAAAGTGGTGGTGGGGGATGAGTGTTCAGACCCCTGGGCTCTCACTTGTGGGGTGCCTCAGGGTTCCGTCCTCTCCCCCATACTTTTTAATATCTATATGAAGCCGCTGGGAGAGATCATCAGGGGGTTTGGGCTGGGTGTTCATCAGTATGCAGATGACACCCAGCTCTACCTCTCCTTTAAATCAGAACCAGTGTAGGTGGTGAAGGTCCTGTGTGAGTGCCTGGAGGCTGTTGGAGGATGGATGGCGGCTAACAGATTGAGGTTGAATCCTGACAAGACAGAAGTACTGTTTTTGGGGGACAGGGGGCGGGCGGGTGTGGGGGATTCCCTGGTCCTGAATGGGGTAACTGTGCCCCTGAAGGACCAGGTGCGCAGCCTGGGAGTCATTTTGGACTCACAGCTGTCCATGGAGGCACAGGTTAATTCTGTGTCCAGGGCAGCTGTTTACCAGCTCCACCTGGTACGCAGGCTAAGACCCTACCTGCCCGCGGACTGTCTTGCCAGAGTGGTGCATGCTCTAGTTATCTCCCGCTTGGACTACTGCAACGCGCTCTACGTGGGGCTACCTTTGAAGGTGACCCGGAAACTGCAATTAATCCAGAATGCGGCAGTTAGACTGGTGACTGGGAGTGGCTGCCAGGACCACATAACACCGGTTCTGAGAGATCTGCATTGGCTCCCAATACGTTTCCGAGCACAATTCAAAGTGTTGATGCTGACCTTTAAAGCCCTAAACAGCCTCGGTCCTGTATACCTGAAGGAGCGTCTCGACCCCCATTGTTCAGCCCGGACACTGAGATCCAGCGCCGAGGGCCTTCTGGCGGTTCCCTCATTGCGAGAAGTAAGGTTACATGGAACCAGGCAGAGGGCCTTCTCAGTAGTGGCGCCTGCACTGTGGAACGCCCTCCCAGCAGATGTCAAAGCAATAAACAACTATTTTACTTTTAAAAGACAACTGAAGGCAGCCCTCTTTAGGGAAGTTTTTAATGTCTGATGCTGTACTGTTTTTAATATTCAGTTGGATGCCGCCCAGATTGGCTGGGGAAACCCAGCCAGATGGGCGGGGTATAAATACATTATTATTATTATTATTATTATTATTATTATTATTATTATTATTACTCTGGACCACTTATATTATAAAGTCCTGTTAAAACATAACTTTCTGATATGAGGGAGATAAGAATAAACATATCTTGGGTATTTATAATGTCACCATGGTAACATTTTCATGCTTTGTACTTGGCCTCTGACATTTTCACCTAAACAGAGCTCAACATAAAATTCTATTCTTGTTTCTACTAGGGTAAAGTGTTGCGGGCAATTGAAATGCAAGGAAGGATGCACTTTGAATCACAGTTATATTTAACATTTTTTTGTTAGTGTTAAGTGTAGAAAAAAGCATAGTAACTTGTGCTGGCAAGTTAGATGGGTGTTGGTTCTATGCATCAATTTACTGTATTCCAGTATTCAACAAGAGATTCAGGCTTACCATGACAACACCCGCTCCCCTCTCTCTGTTCATCAAATATTGCAGTGGATTTTTTTTAGCACAAAAGCAGCACCTTCTTAAAGAAATGACAACACTACAATATATACTACAGTGAGCAAACTTAACTGTACAGAATGCTTGTTCTGAATGGAATTATACCTGCTTTGGGGGGGAAAGCTGACCTATTTTTCCTGAATTTTAATGCAGCTTTTAGATTAAGATGACTTCACACTTCTATTTTTAAAAAGTTTGATGAAAGCACATTGAGGAGAGTCATGATTTTTAAAACTGTAGTTCTCTTCCACCAAAACTAGAGTGCTTGCTTTAAAGTAAGTATGTGGTAGATCTGTATACATTTGAGAGGACATAAGAGCCCTACCGGATCAGATAAAAGACCCATCTAATCCCTCGTCCTGTTTTCACCAAATGTCTGTGGGAAGTCTGCAAGGAGGACCTGAGTGCAACAGTGCTCTTCCTCATGCACGTTTCTCAGCAACTGGTATTCAGAGACTTAATGCTTCTGACAGTCAAGGTAGAACATAGCCATTGTGGCTAGTAGCCACTGGTAGTTTTATCTTCCATGATTTTGACTAATCCTGTTTTAAAGCCACCCAAGTCTGGCCATCTTTTCATCTTGCTGGAGTTCCATACTTTAATTATGCACTGTGTGGGGAAGTACTTTCTTTTGTCTGACCTGAAGCTTCTCTTCCAATATTCAGCTTTATTGGATGGTTCCAAGTTTTAGTATTGTGGGGGAAGCTAAAAACTTATCCATTTTCTCAACTCCATGCATAATCTTGTATACCTCTACCATGTTTTCACCCCTTACTTGTCTTTTGTCTAAAGTAATCCCCCCGAAGTCATATTTTTACTCATAGAACAGTTGCTGCAGTCCCTTGATCATTTCAGTTGTCCTTTTTGGAAGTTTTTCCAGCTCTATAACATCTTTTTAGGCGAGGCGACCAGAACTGTACATATAATCCAAAGTACAGTATCACCGTAGATTTGCATAGCACCATTATGATATTGGCATTTTATTTTCAGTCCCTTTCCTAATGATTCCTAACGTGTTACCCATTCCAGAGAGGAGAAGGCTGACAAAAGCAATAGCCATGCAGCAAATTTCCACATTCACAGAAAATAAGGCATTGAATAAGGGAGCCATTCCTGCTGGTTTATAGTGACCAAAGCACATTTCCCTATACAGATAAGAGATAAAATTAACACATTTTCAGTTATTTCAGATTAGATTTAATCTAACTCAGTGATTAAAGAAGAATGCAGATTTTGACAGTAAATTGATTTTTCATGTTATTTTCCAATAAGAGAATGCTAGTTTATGGAGAGATTGGTCAGAGTCTGATCTCTATCAGTCCACAAGCGTCATGGCTCTTTGGTGCACAGAAGTTTCACAACACACATTCAATTTGCAATACTTGCATTTGTGATGTGATTTCGAGGTGATAAGAATCAGTAAAGGTCCCCTACAAAACAACAGCAGACAGTTGTCCCCATCCCCAACAATCAATCAGCATTCTATGCCCATTCAGGTTTTTTCTCATTAGGATTCCCCCACCCCTGCTAAAGATTTATTATATTTGTGCAAGCCTTTGGGTTCCCTCAAGCCTCTTGATTTTGTGTGTGTGTACTCAGTGAACATTAGCAATAGCGCAGGATGTGTATAACCTGTCTGAAGTTTCATTGGTTTTTTGTTTTTTTTAATGGATATAATGTATGGTATGGATTCTTTGCTACAGAGGTCTGTTTGCTGGGAGTGGATCCTTTGTTGGGATCATGTAACACTTCCAGTGTGAGTGGGGAGGAGCAAAGCAGGTATAATTTAGGCATGGAAAGCCGGGCTTTATGCCTTATCTTTCAAAGGAACTGTTAAGGGGGTTCATTTTAAATCTAGAATTTGCCTTCATTTTTTTCTTTTCTAGATATAACACAATATGTTCTTCTTTATTACAGTTTTTCTAAATCTGTTTAACTCTGTATGTTATCTTTTTAATTGAAAAGCAATAAACCATGTAGATTCTCAGATCTTTAGTCAGCAGTCTTTCACAGTATCATGAGGCAAAGTATATATATGCATTAATTTGTTACAGTGCACATGTAGCAATCTCATTGCTTTCTAAACAGCAGCTTTACATGGAAACTTGGTTCTGTAAAAGTAAATGACATCACAGCCGGCAACTGCTCCTAACTAACTTCTCCTGTTGGTCAATGTCCTACATAGAAAAAAGTTCCCCAACTTGGTGGTAAACCTTGATTTAGTATTATGTTCTAATGCAGTTAATTAACATGCAGCAGTTACCAATCAGTCATTTCAATAGAAGCACAGATCCACATATATGGTTATTTGCATTAATGAGTCAGTTTTATTGGCTGAAATGGGGACTTCTTGCAAATGCAGTAGCTGTATTTGGATGTTGGAGCACTAAAGAACTCTGGATCTGATTTTGTAAAGAAAAATTCCACTCTCCACACACCTGTGGTAAGGAAAGACTCAATTCAGAAACAGGATTGCTGAAGCATCCCATGAATCTTTCATAGGAAAGTTGTGCTCATGGTAAATAGTGTAGAAATCATGTCCTAAAAGAAATAAGTACTGAAAGAAAGTCTGAAAGTAATAAGTACTGTTAACCTTGAGAAAAGAAAAGAAAAAGTTATCAAAAAAAAATACTTAGATGACACCCAGGCATATAGAGGAAACGGTTGCTCGTTGCTCGTTGTAAATATTCAGGAAAGGTCCTGAAATAAATTATTTAAATTGCAACAAAGATTATATAATTCTTGTGACAGGGGTATATAGTGGGGAGAAAAATCCTAAAGGAGAAAGTTCCAGCAACATACGTAATATGTTATTTAAAGAGCGTTTGGACTCTTGTGTGAATGGTGCTTTAGATTTTGGACATGGTTTCTTAGCTCATATAGTATAGTGGCTCTAAAAGTATGAATTGTTGTTTATTATAAGATTATTAGGCAGCATCTCAGTGGCAAGAGTTAAATGGTTGTTAAACTTCCTCTAAAGTGAGATTCCCCACCACTATCTGTTGTGCCTTACAATGTGTATTCTTAGTTTACAGAGGAAAACGGTGAAGCACAACAGACTTGCCTAGTATCCCATGTGACCTGAGTGTGCAGAATCCTCTGCATAATGTTCACTGGTACTGTGCTTTGGCAGCCAAACTTCCAAGCTTCATGGAAGTTTTGAAAATCATTGATAGACTCCAAACTCTCTGGAGTTCTTTTGTTTTCCAGAACATTAAAACTGGTGCACAGTAATAACTTGTATTTTGAAATCAGCAAAATCTTTGATATTCACTACCATTCCATTCTACATTTCTCACTTTGACTGGATTTTTTGGTGGTGATGTTCTGTGGATGGATTTAAGTATGTTCTATTACATGCTTGTGAAATACAGTGTCGTGGTGATTGTCCTTCATTCATTCTCCTTCCATGAATTTTTGCCGATTTCCCCTGAAACCACTATGAAGAAGTAAGTAAATAATGAGTAGAATAAAGAATTAGCAAGCTGCCTGTTATATTCTGCAACACTGTAGTCTGAAATACTGATTTACAGCTCAATCCTAACCATGTCTGCTGGAGTTAGGATTTGCAGTTTAAAAGAAACAAGTGAAAGGATGCCAGTGCTATAACTCTCAGTTTGAGCCTTTTAAGAAATATGACCATTTGACAGGGCGCTAAGAATTCCATATTCTGTCAGTAAGGAGACAGGGTGCTGTAACCTGTGCCTCACTGCTGATTGCAAAATCTTACTGGAAGGCACTTTACAGATGGGAAACATAGACTGATTAATAGCTTAATTCAAAGCTCTATGAAGTAAATGGATGCCTTTCTTTTGACAAAATGCTCTTTATTGGTCCTTAAGCAGCTTGCTGAAAGGCAATATCTGGAAATGTCCACTAGAAGACTGAGATGTGCCTATAGTTCTAATGTTCCAATCTGGCACAGTTTGTCATAAGATATTGCATGTTTACCATCACAGTTTTCTGTTTTGTATGTCCATTCTTTGTGAATTCCTTGTTTCTATAAAAGGCAGCATTCAAGGCTGATTTCTCTCAATTTATTTTGCCCTCTTCATCTAAAAATGTAAACAGGACCTTTAATAATAATAATATAATAAATTTTTATTTATACCCCGCTCAGGGCGGCTAACAGCAAATATAAAACATTGATTAAAAAGTGACTTTAAAACAGCATAAAATACAACATAAATGCAGGATCAATGTCAATAAAATTAAAAAATTCAGGGTCATTTGGAGGGGGACCCAGTCAGTAAACATCAAATGATCACCAGGGCTAACTGGCCAAGTTGGTCCTACAAAGGCCAGCAAGGAGACCAGGGAAGAGTTTAAATATGGGGTCTCGGAAGGTTTTCTTCATAAAAAGGGAAAGGGAATGGAGTATCAGGCTAATTCAAATTGAAGCTTTCTTAACAATTATTATCAGCTCCAAAAATGTGCCAAACGTCTTAAATACATAAAAGGTGATAGATAAAAAGGTTTTTTATATATATATATATATATATATATATATATATATATATATATGCAAAGAACCAATCTATTTGTGAAAAGGGTGAAAAAGCTCCCTTCACCACACCACAGGCTGAACTTTCATTGCAGTTGCAGCCTACACTGTTGCGCTTTGTAAGAAAAGAAAACAACAGAGGAAAGACACATGCCACTTAACATCACATATAGCTTAGCCTGATAGATAGAATTCCAACACCATAATAAGAAAGAATCAAAATGTAAGCTGTCCTGGTTTCCTCAAAGCTTTAACCAAGTACAACAAGTAAAGTGATGTAAAGAGATGGGACTTCCCTGCACAGACAATTCCCCATAAACGGTCTTAGAATGCACAGTTGATATATTTTATAATCAGTAACTAGGCATACATGGAAGTCAAATTTATTTAAAATTGTTGAGGTGGTGGCAAGTAACTTTTAATGTTGTAATTAAATATGTACTAAAAGAGGTTTCTTTTTTCTTTCTTTCTTTCTTTTCTACTTCTATAAAGGGTCATCTTGATTATGTTTTGTGTAGAGTGGTCCATAAAGTCCGGATTCAGAGTCAGTTAAAGTATCCTAGACAGAGCAAACATGCAGGAACAACATTGCCTAAGATAATCAATCTAAATTATGTTCATATATTTTTCCATGTTTCTCCTTCGCTAATTGTTTCATGTTTTGGAATTTAAATTCTTTTGTATGTTTAGTGGGTCAGTATAAAATGACATGCAACTCTTAGTATTTCAGTTTAGGCTATTACATTGGATTTTTCTTTGCAACTAGAAGCCATCTGATGATACGTGCATTTTCATATTAAAGTACTGCTCTCCACTGCAATGCAAAACTTTTAAAAAGACACCTCTGAATTGTTCAGTATAAAAACTCTTGACAACCTTGTGAATTTTCATATTTGACAAATGGTTCTTATTCATGCCAGCACTTCAGACTAATGTTCTGGGACTTGTGGGTGTTAGAGAACAGAACAAATTTCCATATCAACTAATTTGATCCCACACTAGAGTTTTAAATGGGATTATTTTTGACAGTCCTTATATGGTAGATTCACCCCCCAATAAACATGACTATCAAGTACACAGTGGCAATTATAAATTTTGAATTCAGTAGATATGAAAGCCTTGCTTCCAAAAATAGTAATTTTGCATGCTTCCTCAGAGTCTGCACTTTTAGATAATTAACTTCTGATCTGCAGCACTAGCAAAGTTTGGATAGCTACAGTATTTAGGAAACAGAATATATTCATATTACTACTTGTTACTGCCAGTTCACTCCCACTTCTAATTTTTGAAGCTGCATTCACATGACGTTAGTGACAATTCATATCGATCCTGTGGTTTCTTGACAAATACTGCTGTTTGGTGCATTCTCCCCCTCCTCAAACCAGCTTCAGACCAATGGGAAAGCAGGATGCTGAGTAAGCAACAATGTGAACGTATCCAAACAGCTGTCTTGCAGGCATAGATAAGCATGCAAGCACAGATGACAGTGTAATAAATAGGAGTTCTAGTGGGATTGCAGGGGCAGGGAAACCAAAAAGGTTCTGTGTGCCGGGGGGAGACATCCCCACCCTCTCTCTAATGTGAACATCTCAGTGCACATGCAGCTTGAAACACAGTGTGGGGAAATTGCCCCTATGCTTAAAAAAAATATCCTCACTAATGTGAGCATACTCTTAGATAGGAAATAAACTGCGGCAGAATCTGATTGTTTTGGGGGTTTGAAGTATGTGAAAAAACACAACACCCCCCCTTTCAGCCAATAAAGCTATCAGCTACTCCCATACTGGTATCAAATAGCAGGACTAGCTGGTGCCCCTGTGCTAGGAGAAGCAGAAAGTGCAGAGACTTAGGCTGCTATATACAGGCCAGCTCCTGCCTTTTGTTGATGGGCAGTGTATGGTGTCCCATGTGTCAGAATGCACAAACTCCTAAATTGTATGTCTCTACCCCAGATGCAAGAAGCAGTGTGGCAAAACCAGCCTCGCTATAACAGTATGAATCAGCATTTTCCCAAGGGTAAGACCATTCATAAAACCAGGCCACATCTAGCAGCAGTTCCTACTTAATTTAATGTTCAGTTTTTTCTCAGATGAACTTAAAAGAAGCAATATAATAGTCCTATTGAGAAAAAGAAACAACATAATAGTCGTGTTAAGAAAAAGAACTTTTGTTGATAGTTTTTCTCTTTTTGAAACTCGGGGCTTTAATCCTATAATAAATAAATCCCCTCACCTAAACTTCTGGGGCTTAACTGCTAATGCTATGTTACTTCTTGGTATGAAAACATCAGTAAAGACGATAATAGTACAGAGAGAGAGACAAAATATATATCAGAAGTATCTGTAGAATAGGTAAAGGTAAAGGGACCTCTGACCATTAGGTCCAGTTGTGGACGACTGGGATTGTGGCACTCATCTCGCTTTATTGGCCGAGGGAGCCGGCGTACAGGTTCCGGGTCATGTGGCCAGCATGACTAAGCTGCTTCTGGCGAACCAGAGCAGCGCATGGAAACGCCGTTTACCTTCCCGCCGGAGCGGTACCTATTTATCTACTTGCACTTCGTGCTTTTGAACTGCTGGTCGGCAGGAGCAGGGACCGAGCAACGGGCGCTCACCCCGTTGCCGGGGATTCAAACCACTGACCTTCTGATCAGCAAGCCCTAGGCTCTGTGGTTTAACCCACAGTGCCACCCGCGTCCCTGAATAGCAGTAGGTAAACTAGTTCTTCTGGGATTGTGTCCATTGCACAGCTAATGCAGTAGGAGTCCTTCCTCGCTCCCCTCTCTCCCTGTACTCCCCTAAATCTGCTCCAGAGGATCCCCCAACCCTCTGGAGCAGATTTTTTAATGTGTGGGGGTTGCGAAGTTCTGTTGTGCAAGCAGAAGTCTGTTGACTGAATGGAATAGCAGCAATGGATACAACCCAAAATTTGTAAATATTCTCTGTTTTAGAATAAACTATTCAGATTTCATGAGTTACTATATTGCATAGAAGTATAAATATAAACTAGTTAAAAATGTTGTAAAATCTTGCGCATACTGTAATAAGCAAACTGATAGCATGTATCAATTGGAAGTGCAATTTTTATTAGGCTTAAATTTAGTGTCAAAGGGACTTTCATATTTAGCCTTTTCCATGATATTTTAAGATGTCTGAGCTTTTAGAGTATTCCTGCGAACATACTAATAAACTAATTTAAAGTAGACATTTTTTAAAAATTGTGTTTTTTTTAATATCCTTTACATCTCTATTAACATAATTTTTAAGCACAAACAGATACCCCCCTCTTTGCTTATTCAGCTTTCATGTCCCTTTTTAAAAATTCCTTATGTCCCTACTTACTGAAAATAGGAGACCGATTTCCTTGCCTCACAGTAATTTACTACAGGCCAAGACACTAAGAACAGGGACATTATTTTATTAATTAGATTCCTCTCTTTTTCCTTAAAGGAGGCAATATACCTGTTTTTTCAAAACAGTTGTGATTTTTATCTTGCCAGCTATAAATGTTGTCCTTTGTTTTGTTTTAGTTATTGTTACTGTTTACGAAAAATCTTAATCAACTACTGTTCTTAAAAATCGTGGAGTTGATTGGATTACTAAACACTTGCCAGGTAGGATAGCTCGCAGCTAAGTTTAGGTAGAATCTGATGGAATATTTCTTTTCTAAAATAGTGTATTAGGAAGACGATACCTGTTGTGACTAGGGTCATAGTACATGTATTACAAGTGATATTTGTTCCGGGTGAAGTGGTCATCTGTCACAGCTGCTGAAGCAAGTAAAGTAGGTCTATATGATCAATTATTAATAATTTAGTGCTCATCAGAGTTTGTTTATGCATCCAGGAGTTTAATTACTGGAGAGGCATTTGTGCTTGTTTGGAACTTGTAAACTGGGCTGCATAGGAAGATGTAAGCTTCAGTCAAGTGGAGAAAAGGGTGCACCGTACTTCTTAAGTGCAAAGTACAAAGAAATGTGCTGTTTTAGAGAATAGGCCATATGATTGCCCTAGAGAAATTGGTATAAGCTACCTGCTAGCTTATGTCCTTATCCTTTGGACTTCTTACTGTTTTATGTTGATGCTGCTGGCAAATTCCTGGAGCTTGTGTCAACTTTTTTAGAAACTGTTGCATAGTAATTTACTTATTAAACTTTCTTCCCCTTTCACTTTATTATTTCCATTTTCTTTATGAATTTCATAAATACTTCTGATGCACATCGTATATACATGATTTGGCATATGGGAAGGAGGAGAGCCTCGAAGTTCTCGTAAATAGACAGGCAGTGCTGCATTTATTAACCAACATTGTGCCATTTCAGGGGCTCTCAAAGGGGGTCCTAATATATATTATTTTAAAACTGTAAAACTCCTGCAGTATATTAAAATTCAGACTTAAATCCAGTTGTAAAACTTACAGTGTTTCAGCATATCTAACCTTGTGCGGAAGATAGAGCAGCAGTAAATTGATGTAGGTAGTTTTCAGGACTGTTCCAGATTAACATCTAACCCACAAGGCCGAACATCAAAACACAAATTTATTTCCAAGTGGAACAAATGAGACTAATACTCTTCACATCTTCTCAAGAGTCTACTTATACAACACAGGCAGCTGTTGCAGGTCAGAGAAAGCAAAAATAAATATTCTATTCAGATGATGGTTTCAATGGGATTTTTACAACTGAAAGAAACTAGGTCAATACAAAGGGAATAGTCAGAAGTTCAGATTTGCATGTCATTCAAAGTGTCTTTTTATTTGAATGTTTTATCAACAATGTTTTCTCTCTCAACTAGCTATCAAAACTATGAGTACAATCCGGACAAAATTAAAAATTTAAGTGCTACAGAATTTCAGTGCAAGGCTTAAGCTTAATGTTCCTACCTTAAAAGGCTGCTATGGGCTATTTCACATTACATTAAATTCAGTTGCTCAACCTTCAATATGATCATTTCACTTATGAATCATAGAGATAGTAGAAAGAGAAACAAGGGAGAAAATTACACAGAGGTTTATTGCACTTTCAGCCTAGGATCAGGTCAGTACTAGGACAAGTCATCTCCTAACACCTATAGCTTCCTCATATGTATTCTAACCCTTGAAAGCCACTGCAGTTTAACCCAGTTCCTTAACATGCTTGCAATACTAGCCTTTCATGACTTCCTGAGAATTGGATCTGACAATGTTGCTTGTGTGTGTTAGGGAGTACCACTGGTTGGTGACATGTCATGCTCCTTCTGGGGTAGTTTGTCCACCTTTGGTCTCCACCCTGCACTCATCTCTCACCTGCAGCTCCTAGAAGCTGTCAGCATGCGACAGCACCCACACCCCAGGAAATGGCTTTGACTGGTCAGCTAAACCAGATGAGGGTAGCCAATAGGTCTTAAATCCTCAGTGAATTAGGCACTTCCCATGCATTAGGCACTTCCCAGGCTCTGGTAGATTGAAACTAATAGTGGGTCCAGTGGTCAATAAGACTGTTTCTGCACATGCTGTAGAGGGAAGTGAGGGGTAGATGGGACTCGTCAACCTGGGAAGGTAGCTCATCTAGAAGGATAATGCTGAACCTAAACCTCCACTGCCTTGCGGGATATCCACTGCCTTGCAGGATATCTTCAGGAGAAGAAAAGTCTACGGAGTAAACCCTACACAAACCTGCAGTGAAGTCCCTAAAATGGTGGGATAGTGCCTTATATGCCTCCTCCTGGCAACTCCTGCAGCCAAGCTGGTGCCAAATGTATTGTTCTGCTTTCCTTCGGACCATATCCACGAGGCTGAAAGGGAGGCCTTGTCATCTGGGCAACCCAGAACCTCCACACACAAGCTTGTGCTCCAGGGAGGTCACTGTGCTGCTACTAACACAGCAGTTTGACTTCACCCACAGAAGCGCCCTTCATTGTCTTTTGAGACGCCAACGGAACAGAACAGAACACAGAATTCTGAAAATTAAGTTTGGCAGCTCTAATGTGTGGGAACAGACAGGAAATGTGGAAATATTTGTGGTTTAGGGAAATGTTTATCTTTACATTTTTCTTTGCTATGTTTTAAGATAGGCCAAGGAATGCCTAAAAAAGAGAGGGTTTGTTTTACTGCTTGAATAAACAGTCCTTCAAATGAACATACAATCCTAAGCATGCATACTCAGAAGTAAGTACTAACACTTGGGAGGGTTTACTTCAACTCCCACATTCCCTAGCTATTGGCCCTGCTGGCTGGGGCTAGAGGGGCACAGATTTTCCTTTTCTGACTTACATGTACTTGTGTATAGAATTGCAGCATTGCCATACTTGCACGGGTAAAAGAAAACAAGGGAAAAGAGAACTGAAAGAGGCAAGAAATAAATTTCTATTTTTTTCAATCATAGAACCCTTCATTGTTTAGGACCAACATGAATGTAACTCTCTATTGTGAATTATCTGTCATTTAATATCTGCTTTGTAAATCTGGATGGAATAGAGTTAACTTGTTTTCCTTCTGCTAGGAAAGATTGAAAATCTTTTTAATTGGATTTCTTACATGCTTTAAGTGATGACATCCATGCTTTTATCCACAAAATAAGGGATTGTATTTTATGGCCTCATTCTCTCACTTTGATCAGAACACAGTCCCAAACTAATTAAGCACAGATAATAAAATACTCCCAGAATGTGCACCCTGGCTCAGTGCCACTAAAATAACTTGCACTCATTTCTGTGGTTCAGTTTTCCAGGGCACTGTCTGATGTTAGTGCATTGGTATGTTTGTTTTTGTCTACAGGTTCACAACTTATTTCTACTCGATATTAGGAGCAAAAAATGATGGAATCTCTGGGTAAGAACAAGATGGTTTTCAACTATTTACATATATTGGTTTTGCAAGCAATATTGATATGTTTCTGTAGCACTTACCTAATTGTTAAGTAATATGGTGATAAGGATAATATTAGCACACCTTTTAGTTTATTCATATTGTGCCTCATTCCAGGCAACTCCCCTACTTGTTCTAAATTCTTCAAATTGAAATAATATCTGGTGCAACTCTGTTTCTCTTATCTGTGCAGCTATGCATTTGAACAAATATGTTCCTCACTCTCTGTGTTCAGATTATGTATAGCGAAGATGATGATACCAATATAGTTCACTTTTTGTATCATGATTCACATGACTACTGAAGTCTTGAACTGGTATTTGTTCCCTAAAACTAGTTGTGGCAGCAGAGCATATGCATTTTAATCCTTTGATTTCACGTGCTTCTGGATTTGAGGGCTGCTTAACCCAATAAGGATTAAGAGCACACACAACCATGTGTAAATGGGAAATGGTCCCTGTTTGTCACTTCATGATTGTCTACAGGAACTACACTGTGGCTCTGTTAAGAGCTGCTTCTAATTTGAGGGACAGTGTTGAGTCTGTGCATATGACAGTTACTGTGCCTAACAATCAGCATGCATCATCGTACATTCACCATTTTCTAGTGCAGTGTTCATTTTTGCATTGTTCCCATGTGTGAGCAAGACTCAGAGCACAGTCCCTCATATGAAGACTCTTATTGACTTCAATAGTAGTAGTAGTTGTTGTTTACCAAGCTCCTATGCATATCAAGGGACAAAAGCATAATATCTGTGGCAGAGGGCCACATTCCAAGAAAGCAGGCAAAGTTGCTATCACAGGGGGTGCTTCTATACCATGTGTTCACTTTGGAATTGCCATGCTTTGTTACTCATTTTTTTTTAAAGAGCGTCTCCATGGCATCATCACCAAACTGTTATTTACTGTTTCCACTGTGATTCTTCTATTTTGTTTAAGATCACAGCAAATCCAGCCGCATTCAGTTCTTTCCCCCCAACTCCAAGGTGCATTTTGCCTTAGTACCCCTTTTCTGTTGTCTTAAGAAGCATGGTTTTGACTTGTGCACTCATATATGGATGGGTGAACTATACGTCTACTTAAGCACATCTTCACATTATTGTTCCCATGGATGCCATTTTATTAGCATGTTTTAAAATCAATCTAAATTTGTAGTAAATTTTAATTTCTACTAAACTCCCTTTAAAAAAACAACAAACAATATTTTTACTTTTTGTAAGAAAAATGATTAAAACCCGCTTCACGTGATGCCTTTCTGGCCAGCACTGTTATAGTGACCTATACTATTTATTTTGTTGGGGGGGGGGTAGGGAGGCAATCTTCAAATTACAGTAATAGTAAAATAACTGTTGCCTACCTTTTTTTAATAGGACGCAGGTGGCGCTGTGGGTTAAAGCCTCAGCGCCTAGGGCTTGCCGATCGAAAGGTCGGCGGTTCGAATCCCTGCGGCGGGGTGCGCTCCCGCTGCTCGGTCCCAGCGCCTGCCAACCTAGCAGTTCGAAAGCACCTCCGGGTGCAAGTAGATAAATAGGGACCGCTTACCAGCGGGAAGGTAAACGGCGTTTCCGTGTGCGGCTCTGGCTCGCCAGAGCAGCGATGTCACGCTGGCCACGTGACCCGGAAGTGTCTCCGGACAGCGCTGGCCCCTGGCCTCTTAAGTGAGATGGGCGCACAACCCCAGAGTCTGTCAAGACTGGCCCGTACGGGCAGGGGTACCTTTACCTTTACCTTTACCTTTTTTAAAAAAGAAGGTAACTCTGCAATTGCACCTTAGTAAAACTGTATTTTAGTGCAAATTATAGAACTTATAAACTGATTTTTAAAATGGCATCCTCAGAATTATTAAAATTGTCTTTCACACTAACCTTTACTCAAACTTGTCCATTTGATGATCAGGTAGCAGCCGTCCCTCTACTTGTTGTGTTGAAAAAGAAAATCATAGGATGTCTGAAATTTGATATGTTTGACATAGGATTGCTGAACACACAGGATGTATTATTCATCCTTGCAGCAGTTTCATAGTTTCCTGAAGCCATGTTTTGGCATAAGCAGCATAAAGGGTTGTAGTTCCATCATTTTGTAAATTCCAAGGCCATCCGTTTTAAGCAGTTCTTTAACCAAATTTGGTTTCTCATATTTTTTTTGTTTAGCTATTTATATAAGGTATTTATATACTCCTTTTTAGGCAAATCCACAAAATGGTTTACTTCTTTTAAAAAAACAACAACCCACAACCATCAATAGCAAGTACATAATAAAACAGCCAAGACAACTTAAAAAGAAAAAGAACCTTTTTTGAAAGCCAAATCTTGCCTCCCCCTAAGGGCAAGATGATCCTTGAATGGCCCTGTGGTGGCAGTTACAGGGGGACAGCTCAGCTAAATTACCAGAATCTAGAATCTCTTTTCTTCCCCAAGGGTTAGATGTTTCTTGAGTAACCCTATGATGGCCACTGGAGAAGGATATAGAGATAAAACAAATTCAGCAGTCCTATTCTGTGCAGCAGTTCTGATCACACTCTTCGCTGCAGAAGTCTTTCCTTATTTGAAAGGAGTACAGGCAGCAAGCATGAGCAGTTCAAACAAAGCATATATTGTAGATTGAGCTAGCTCTGAAATTCATGCTTTTAAAACTGTTCATGCTTCTGTATAGTCACTAAGGTTTTCAGATATCTTGCTAAGATGGATAGATGAGTGAAGTTGCTGTTATTCCCATATTGCAGCTCATAAAATTTGTATGAGGGAGATCGTAACTCTGTCGCTTATAAAAACTGCACACCCAGCAAAAGCATCATCAAGATCTGTTTGTATCGGTTCAGATGGAAAAAAACTTGCAAGTGTCTCCAGTTATGCGATACCCATGGCGTAAGTTGCCTCACAGTAATTTTCAGGATGCATTCTAAAATAGCCAGGGGATTCAAAGTGTTTGATTAACATAAACTTTGAAGGCTTGCTTTTCTATTTTCTCTAGGTATAAAACTGTGCATCTTATCCTATGCCTAATTCCTTAGAAATAAATCCAGTGGTTTAGTGGGGTTTACTTTCATACAACAGCATTAAGGGTTGCAGTATTAATTTGCCTGCCACCATTACACTATATTGCACTTGACTTCACAAGTAACTAGAGGTGTGGCTATTTGCAGTTGTTTTAGCAGTGACCCATCATGCTAAAGGCACAGCCAATACGACATTTGCTTTATCACAGCCTGAGAAAATCAGCAAGAACAAGTGAATTATGGATAGTGGTGCTGTACAGCCAGAATATAGTCCATTTCAACATCCTTTTATAGCAAAGTATGTATAATACCTTTCTTGTGGCAGCACTTACCCTTTTGGAACTTCAGACAAATGCCTTATCTATTGCCTTTTTGGTCCTTTTGGTCTATTGGTCCTTTTTTGTATCTTCATTTTTCAGCAAGCCTTGTCCTTGTCTATATCTCTATTGGATCAGAAGTTGTTTTATTGTTTAATCACCCTGGGATCTTTCATGGGAAGCAATTCATAAATGTAATGAAATAATGAAATAAAAATAAAACAAATAAATGAACAGACTTTGTTGGATTCCATCCCTACATCTCTGTCAAATATGGATAACATTCTAGTGATGGTAATCTCTGTCTTCCAGTTCAGTGACAGGTCACGTGCTAGCCATGGTTTGTACTGCTCCAATTTCCATCTTCAGTTTGGAATAAAGCCTATAAATGTGTTGGCATACAGACCCCATGATGTTTACAGGGGAGATGATAAAGTGGAACAATGATTAAATGCAAGAGTTGATCAGCAAGATGATGTGTGTGTGTGTGTGTGTGTGTGTGTGTGTGTGTGTGTGTGTCAATGTCAATGTCAGTGTCAGTGTCAGAGAGAGATTGTGTTGTTACTCTCCCATTTTCCCAAGTGTCTGGTAGAATATAGTACTGTTATTTTAAAATTTTATTTAGCACTTTAGATTAACTTTTAGGAACAGAAGGCAGTGAATAAAGCCCTGGAACAAGAACCGTATGTCAACAAATTAAGCGTGATGTTCTCAAGCTGCTACTCGTAAGAAACTCAGTGTTAATGTGCTTAAATTTTAAACCAGAATCAGTTTTTTTGTTTGATTAAACATGAACTATCATTTGAGAGAACCTTGTTAAGAGACAAATTCATTACTATTTCAATGTATCTTAAACATACTTTTATAATTCTGAAGAAGCTGGCCCAATACATTTTGCTGCTTCAGGCAAAGAACAGGGCCACCCCTCCCAGTTCCTCCTAGAGCAGTTGACCAAATCGGCAGTTAAATCTTATTTCAACACTGGCAATGGGACAGCATCCCCAACTGTACTTGAGAGCAGCTTCCCCAGTGGCAGCAGGTGTTATGTGAGAAAAACAATGCAAATGCATATGTGATGCCCACTGAAATGCAAGTCCTTTGCATGCTGCCTACCTCTCGGCTTCCTCCCTTGGTTGTAGGCCTTAATGGTGTTGTAGGTGGCACACTGATAGAAGGCAACAGCAAGATGAGGCTGCCAGCCAGTATTGCTATCATTGCAGTGCTGACTTTGAAAAATGGAAATGGTTACGGGGGGGGGGGGGGGGACAACTTGGGATGAATTGCTCCCCAACCTCAGCATCCAGTGCCCGAATAGCTACCTGCTAATCTTCCTAATGGTAGAACTGGTCCTGTGAAGAGGTGAATGTAGGATGTATGAAAATAACACATGCTTACATGTGCTGAGAACTTCAGTACTGTACACAGATGTGTATGTTTCCAGCAAGGGAAGCTTTGAAAAAGTAAGAATCCTTGGAAGAAAGAAGGGTTAGCCTATTAGCTCTTGCCAAAATATTGCTTGATTGGATACATTGCACATTGTTTGCATAGTAATGGGAGACAGAGCAATTAAATTATTAGGGGAATCTTTCATTTTTAAAGTTAATAAAATATTGTATGCATCAGAGTGGGTAGGAAAAAGATGTTATTTCTAATTACATCACTAAGAATATCCAGTAGCTGACTGTGGCACATTCCATCTGCTATTGTCACCTTCTCTGAGATACAAGCCATTAAGTCAACATGTCTATAAGACTACAATATTTCCAAAACCAGCTGAAATTCAAAAGAAGATACATTGACAGCATGCAACTTAAACCTCTGCACAAATGGATGTGTATATTTGTATACCCAAGAGGCAAATCTCAACTAAGGGCAAGAAAACCTTAACGTTACTTCCTTTGAAACAGAGTTCTTCCTTCGGGACTTTCTTGAACAACCAATTTCACACTGTTTCAAATGTTACCATGTTCAATTGTGATGCTCCTGTAATTGGTGCTCTGTAATTGCTGTTCTTCCCACCTTTCAAGTTCCAAGTAATATGTTTAATGTCAATGCCGTCAGCTTTTCAGCAGAAATTGAAGTTTGGTGCCAGATTGAAAACTCCAGAACAGTGTAAATTTGTGGTGATCATATTCAACAGGATTAAATGTTTGAGAAGTCTGTTTTTAGGACTTGATGAACTTATTTGCCTAGCTAAGATAATATGGCCAGATATTTATGGTATTAGAAGCTAGAATTGGTAGAGTTACCTCTTGGGGTTGGGGAAGTTATGCTTTGTTGTTTGTTTTGTTGAAGCCAAGTATGTTAATGGGAAGAATATGTTCAAAGCAATGTTCATACATAGCAGGATTTTTTTTTTCAGGTTGCCTTTTCTAAAGAGTCAGTCAGTTAAAAATAAGTAAATCTATGTTTTTATAAAGAGCATAATAATTGCTATTTTTTCCACAGGGTTACTTGTTTGTCCATGGCTCTTACTAAGCCTCTGGGAGTGTAGTTAAAAGGGCACGGTTCTCATTTGCATTTGTACCTCTGCCTTCACTTAGAATATATAGCATTCATCATATGTACATCTTTTCACAGCCTTGAGGCATTGGCAGAACTGCCTCTTTTAAGGTTAATGTTTGTTGAGAGGCCAAGGGGCTACATTCTTAGTACAAAAGCTTCATGCCAGTTTCTATTTTTGGTGATCCAGGATCTCAGTTCTTTGTGTCATTTTGTTGTAATATCAGCATAAATGTATATTAGTAGCCTATCCTTTTTATTTGAAGTTCACATCTGAATGATTAGTGCCTTTATGCTTACATATTCAGTCAATATTTGTATTTATACAGTTAGTAATGATATATTGCTAAAGGCTAGCTGTTCATTTTTTACTTTCTTGTTTTCCCCACCCATCCATCTATTATAATAGACCCTGTGGAACTTACAGTGTAGTTGAATCTATCTTTTTTACTGTTGTCCTTTTCGGTTTCCGAGCCAAGATTGATTTGAAATTATCATAATTAGTGAAGTAATCATTTTTTAAGTCTTGAAAGATCTGAATAAATTGTTTCTTAATACATATTCCTCCTGCCAGTTGGCTATTTCTTATTGATTACTTTCATTTTCTGGCAGTCAGATATTTGTGAATGTGTAAGAACATTATAGCAAACATGAAATAGTGGCAGTTTTGTTTTTGTTTTATATATATATCTATAATTTGTCTACTGACTTTTTATATTGAGGTGGTTCACAACAAAATGCAGTTACAATAAGAAGATAATATATCAAATAAAACAATCCATTTTGGTTAAAAAGCAGCAATAAGACAGAAATGCTTAAAGGCTATAGCTTTATGAATGCCTGCAGAAACTTAACTCATTTTGAAACCCTTTTTTAAAAAGTAGGAGCAACTCTTTGGGGAGGCCAGTCCACGTTGTAGGTGCCAGCCAAACTTATATTGCTGGATTAGAACAATGTGTCATCAATTTAAAGAGATTAAGCCAACACTCACATAGGGTCTCTCTATGCTGGGTAGAGCAGCAAGACAATTGTTTGTCGTGAGGTATAAGGCTTCAGAGACATTTAAAGCGAAACAAACACAAATTTTACTTAAGGCCAACAGTTTTGAAAAGATGTTCCAGAAAAAAACTCCTTATTTTAAAAAGTTATCCATAAGAACAAAAAACAACACTGCTACTAAAATCAATATTAGCTCAAATCAACCCTAAACCTAACCAAGCCAATACATGCTAACTTGTCTCCCTCAATTTAGCATCTCAGTCCTTTTGCAGCCTCTCCCTAGCTTCTTTCTTCTGTAGTACTACGTTTGTGCTCTAGGAACGTAAGAGTCATAGAATCAGAAGAGTTGGAAAAGACCCTGAGGATCATCTAGTCCAACTCCCTGCAGTGCAGGAATATGCAGTTGTCCCATATGGGGATCAAACCTGCAACCTTGGCGTTATCAGTGCCATGCTCTAACCAACTGAGCTATTTGACTTGTCCTCCCGCATCAGACCAAAGGCTCATCTAACCTAGGGGTCCTTTCTCACACTGTCCCACCAGAAACTTATGGGAAGTCGGCAAGCAGGATATGAGCACAGCAGTACCTTTTCCACTTGTTTCTCTCCAACAACTAGTACTGAGAGGCAGGGGATCAGGTGGTGCTGTGCCTCTTGGGCTTGCCTATCAGAAGGTCAGTGGTTTGAATTTGCACAACAGGGTGAGCTCCCATTGCTCTGCCCCAGCTCCTGCCAACCTAGAGTTTGAAAGCATACCAGTGCAAGTAGATAAATAGGTACCTCTGCGGCTGGAAGGTAAAGAGTGTTTGTTTGCACTCTGGCACTCGTCACAGTGTCCTGTTGTGCCAGAAGTGGTTTAGTCATGCTGGCAACATGGCCTGGAAAGCTGTCTGTGGACAAACGCCAGCTCCCTTGGCCTAAAATGCTAGATGAGTGCAGCACCCCATAGTCGTCTTTGACTGCACTTATCCATCCGGGGTCCTTTAGCTTTACCTTTTTACTGAGAGGCATTTCTGCCACAGATGATATAGGTAGTACACAGCCATCATAACCATTTTATATAGTAGCCATTGATGGCTCATTCTTTCATTAATTTGTCCTTTTAAAGGCAACCAAGTTTCCTAATGAGACCTAAGATAGAATTGGACTTTTTCAGATGTGCCACACACTGCATTGACATTTTCATCCAGCTATCCACTGCAACTCCAAGGTCTGTTTCTTGGTCAGACACTGTCCACTTAGACTCCATAAGTTAGCACTCCCCCATCTGAAGTGAATCACTTTACACTAGGATAAAGGTGACAAGAAGCCTTGTTGAAGAGTTGTAATGTAATATTGTTAACTTTCCATTGTATAGATACCTTCATATAACATTTTCTATATTTTTATTTTTATTTTATATTGTGCATTTGAGTAAAAGACCCTGACCCTAAGAAGTATGGCGTACTCAAATGTGAGTGTATTATAGAAATCTATGAAATTAAAATATATACAGTATCCTCTCTTTTTTCTTTATCTCTAATGTGTTAATTCTTCCTTTTGTAGTATGTAGCATATCTAAGGGATATGCAAGACAGCCTTTGTGTCAGATACCCTGCTATTATATCTTGCTTTTTCTTCATATAGCCTAGTCATCCGTAGTATATAGAAAACGTTTAGTTGAATATCTAACTGCCAACTTTTTTAAGTTAGTCACTTCTGTTGAGCAGGTAATCTGTTCACTGTAGCTGTCTATTTTTACACCCAGGGCAAACACTGGGTGCAGACTGTTTTTTACTCCCTACTTGTCTAATCTGGTCATGTTAAGGTTACAGCCTATTTCTTTTTTTTCTTCACTCAACCATCTCAAATTAAAATTATGATGGCCAAAATAAGGATGTGGAATGTTAAAACATTCTCATAACAGAGGCTTGTTCTGATTGTCACCCTGTAGTGTTAGATTATACAAGTAGATTCCCATGTCATAGTTGTAGTAGTAAACACACAGACAGAAAAAAATGTTCTGTGTTTTTCTACAAACAAAGCATAATACTGCATGTTGCAGAGGCTTGATCCTTGAATTATGAAATCCAACCAGTCCTTTAAGTGGATAATATTGTAAGTGGAAGATTTGCCCTGAGGCTGATCGCTAAACATTCAAAGTTCTTTTTGTGCCAAATACAGCAGCATGGAAACTAAAGCAATCCTCCTGCTACCTAAATCCTAGGGCTTGTGCCAGAGCAACATTTAATATATAATATGCATTGAAGCTCTAGGATAAAAATGTGTCTTTTATAGTTAATGTATTATGGAAATTTTTAGAATGTAAAAGTGCTCATGACAGAATGGCTATTTGCTTTTTCCAGTGTGATGTTGTGAAATCATTACTGCTAACTGGGTTGTCATCATGGTCAATAGGCCTGCTTCATAGCTTTATTAAATAAGAAAAAGCTGTTTTTGTCTCATTTTATTGCATTAAAAGAACAAAACATGTGTGGCTGTTTGCTAATATATGCTGATGAGCTCAAGTGTTGCTGCTTTAATATGCTGGATGCAGGTTTTAGTTCTTGAACAGTGCATCCACGCTAGATTGTGAACTTTATGTGTATGCCAGGGTTGATTATGCCTGAGACACACAGCATGGAAACTTTTCTTTGCGAAAGGAGAATGCAAGGATACCAGGATAAACAACTAGACCAAAAATGAAAGTTCAAAGCTTTATCTCCTAATCAAGTATTAAACAGCTTAGGATTTTCTCTTCTTTGTGAAGAGAAGTCTTGGAAACAGAGATTTGAGTGAAATAATTATCCTACTAGCACAGTAACCCTAATCCTCCCCCACACACCAAGGAAGGAATACTTACACATGCAAAGGACCTGGGCTAGGGATCATTATAACAAGCAAGAATAGGAAAAAGGGTGATGCCTGAGAGAAGGAGGTGCCTCTTTGGATTTCTGCTGTTTAAATCTTTTCTGAATTGTAATCTTTTCTTCTAATTGTAATCCTTTGCCCATTTGGTCTTCTGAGTTCTTCTAGGCCTTCTCTGCAGTTGACTTCTACACCCCAAATTGCCTTCTCCTTTGCTTCTCCACCAAACTGCCTTTTCCCTCTTGGCACTGAGACAGTACACATGGGGTGTTGAAGCAGTCATATTCCACAGGAGCTAGAATGACATTGGATTGCGATAGTAGCATATCTGAAATCCAAGTTTGTCTCAATAGTGTCCTCTTCACGTGCATGGGAACATTTCCTGTTTGCATAGGCCCAAAATTGAAGCTAGCAAAAGTCCAAATTGCCTACATCAAAAATCCAACTTCACACCCATCATAGTAACAGATGCCCAGATTGTCAACTTGATAACCTTCTAGGCCAAACCTGCAGATTGAATACTATTCATTATACCTCAGAAGACAGCTGAAACATTTCCTTGCTGATATGCCCTATCTGGAGAAAGCGGCCCATGCCTCAGTTACATATGTCCTGCTATATATATGTCCCAGCAAGTTCACACTCTTGTCTCAACAACGTCTACACTGGCTTGATCATGTCCACAGAATGGAAGATGGCCGAATCTCCAAGGACATGCTCTATGGGGAGCTGGCTTCTGGCACCACGCCAATTGGCAGACAAACTCTGAGTTACAAAGATGTCTGCAAACATTACATGAAGGCTGGCAACATCAACCCTGCCATGTGGGAATCCCTGCAGACAACCATGGTGCATCTGCAGCAGTAAAACTAGACTCCTTCATCTGCCCCAGATGCAACATAGCTTGTCTCTCCCACTTCAGTCTCAACAGCCACAGCAGGAGCTACAACAATGGGCATAGGCAGGATTTTTGTTAGGGCGGGGGCAGAACCTCAGATTTGTATTCATTTAGGGAGGAGCAGCTGTCCCTTCCTGTCCTCTCTTGGCTATGCCCACGGCTACAACCATCTAACAGCTTGACCTCACCCCCAAAGGCGCACTCCTCCACTGTCTGCCAAGACAGATGCCAACAGACAATGGTTACATCTAGAATATTGTGACATGCCCTACACGGGCTGCCTTGGAAAATAGTTTGGAACCTACAACTCGTACATGATACATGATTCTTGCTGCTGTTAAGCATTTGGAACACAGGCCTTGTTGTTTCTGAGCCAAATATAAAGTATGGTATTGACCTTTTAAAGCCCTAAGGAGTTTGGGACCAGGCCATCTGAAAGATTGGTTACGAACCTGCCTAGCCTTTAGGATTGGTGTCAGAGTCCCTGCTCATAGACCCGCCATCGATAGATTGGCAGGCACTAAAGATGGGGACATGGTCCATGTTTTATTATGTTTTAAATGGGCTTTGTAAAGCTGTGCTGGGATTCTATTACTTTATATCACTTATTATTTTAATTACATTTGCTATTTATTTAAAGTGTTGTACTGGATTTTATTTTGAACAACTGCTGTTTGCTTTTGTAATTACTGCTTGATAAGGGCATTAATATCAACAAATGGAACCTAGTTAGTGTTCCCATGCCCTGATGATGGTTACCTTGGGGTAATGCAGAGGTGGGCTTTTTCACTCGTAGCACCAGTATTTGGGAACTCTAGAATACAAGAGGCCTCATCAGTATTGGCTGTCTGCTGGCTTTTGAAGACACTCCTATTTACAGTAGTAGTTATTGCCTAAGCTCTGTAGTCCTGAACAGTTTCTTAAAACGGTGGTGGCTCAGGTATCAAACTCTCTGCTTTATCTTTCCGGCATGATAGTCAGTGAGTCATGCCAGATTCTTCTGTTTCCTATATCTTGGGGTATATTTTGTGTGCCCCTTAAGTCATCTGACTTCCTACCTCCCATCCTTTTCATTGACTGAATTTCAGCTAATGACCATAGATTTGGAAACTGCTTCTGTAAAAATAATCTCTGTTACTAAGCCTGGTACACCTGTTGACTAGTTGCAAGTATTGTGCCATTTTGGCACATGTGAATATCAGAGCTGAATTGGAAAGTTTAGATTTGTACTATTTTCCACTTTGCTGTCAGCCTGCTAAGATAGATTGCTGCCTTTGGGTACAGTGGAGGATGCTGTTCCATCAGCAATGTTGAAGTAAGGTTCAACCGGTATTCCATTTGTCTTACATAATGTGGGAAGGGTATCTTGCCATTGGTTTTAAATGTTTTAATCGCTTTTAATTTGCAGCACTTTAAATGGTGGTTGTTGTTTTTTATAATATTATATTATTTCATTATTTTATTTTTGCTTGGGGTGGGATAAGCACTGTCAGCACTATTGTTCCTTGTTTTGCTTTGTTTTGTTTTGTTCTGTTTTGTTTTATTATTATTATTATTCTGTTAAATTATTATTTAGTTTGTATTTTGCCTTTTAAGGGGGAGGGTCATGGCTGCCTGGGAGTGGGCCTCAGCCAATAGATTGGGTGGGGCAGGTTCCACAGGGGGAGATATATTGGGACACCCGATCTCGGTGATCACGGGCAGGAGGAGGAGTTATGCTAAGACCAGACCATGTCATTACCGAGGAGGCAGGTTTAGTCGTTGTTTGAGGACTATCCCTGCCTCCAGGTCTGGTCCTGACCGGAAGGATACAGTAATCAGCAAGGGAAACCCACATGACCTGAAAGTGTTGCTGTGCAATGCCAGGTCAATGATGAATAAAACCACTGCCATCCACGACCTGATTGTGGATGGAGGATTTGACCTGGCATGTGTGACAGAGACCTGGTTGGATGAGGCAGATGGGCCTGTCCTTGCCGCTGCTTGCCCACCAGGTTTCTCTTACGCACAGCAACCCAGGTCATGTGGGCGGGGAGGGGGGGTTGCAGTGATTTTTAGGAAGTCATTAGTCTGCACCAGGCGTCCTATTGGGAAGACCCAGTTTTCTGAGTGCATGTTCTGGAAGTTGGGCAATAGGGGCAGTACAGGATTCCTACTGGTGTACCGACCTCCCCGCTGCACCAAGGATTCCCTGCCCGAGCTGCTTCAGGTCGTGGCGGATATACTCCTGGAGACACCTAGCTTGGTTGTCCTGGGGGATTTTAACATCCATGCCGACACGACCTTACAAGGGGCAGCTCGGGACTTCGTGGAAAGCATGGCCTCCATGGGGCTGTCCCTGAATAAGTCTGGCCCAACTCATAGCCACGGACATGCCTTAGACTTGGTGTTTACCTCTACGGATGTTGGTGATCTGACATTAACTAAAAGCGAAACAAAAGAAGTGCCATGGTCAGATCACTTCCTGGTGCAACTGGACTTCTCCGCAACCCTTCCCCTCCGCAGGGAGGTGGGACCGATTCGGATGGTCCGCCCCCGCCACTTAATGGATCCAATTGGCTTCCAGAGAGTGGTAGGGGATGCTTTATCCCAAGTTGATGGCCTTTCAGCTGATTCCCTGGTGGCACGCTGGAATGCGGAGTTAACCAGGGCTATTGACTGTCTGGCTCCGAAGCGCCCTCTCCGATTGCATGGAGCCCGGACAGCCCCGTGGTTCTCCCCGGAGCTGAGGGTGATGAAACAATCGTTGAGACGGCTAGAGCGCCGGTGGCGGAAAACTCATTCCGAATCAGACCGGACACGGGTTAGAGCTCAACGTCGAGCCTACCAAGTGGCAATGGCGACGGCGAAGAGGGCCTTCTTCGCCGCCTCCATTGCATCTGCAGAAAACAGCAGCAGGAGACTTTTTCAGGTGGTTCGCAGTTTATCGGAACCACCTGTACCACCGGGGCCTGGTAGGGACCCCAAGATCTCCTGCAATGCTTTTGCAAAGTTTTTTTGCAGATAAAATCGCTCAGATTCAGAAGGAGGTAGACTCCACAGTGGGAGCAGGGCCAGGGCGGGAGAGTGCTAGAGTTCTGTCTGGTCCTGTTATATGGGATCAATTCCAATCTGTTACCTCCGAGGATGTGGACAGGCTGCTTGGACGAGTGAAACCGACCACCTGTCTCCTTGATCCTTGCCCATCCTGGCTGATAAAAGCGAGCCGGGAAGGGCTGGGCGATGGGCTTTGCGGGGTGGTGAATGCTTCCCTCTGTGAGGGAGCCTTCCCAGACCCGCTGAAAGAGGCGGTCATTAAACCGCTTCTTAAAAAAACATCTTTAGACCCGGCCAATTTGGCCAACTATCGCCCAGTCTCAAATCTTCCATTCTTGGGCAAGGTGATTGAGCGGGTGGTTGCTGAACAACTCCAAGCACGCCTGGAGGAAACGGACCATTTGGATCCCTTCCAATCGGGATTCAGGCCTCACCATGGGACTGAAACTGCCTTGGTCGCGCTGGTTGATGATCTCCGGCGGGCTAGGGACAAAGGTGAGAGCTGTTTCCTAGTTCTGCTGGATCTCTCAGCGGCCTTTGACACCATCGACCATAACATCCTTCTGGACCGTCTAGAGGGGCTGGGAGCTGGGGGCACTGTTATACAGTGGTTCCGCTCCTTCCTCCTGGGCCGTGTTCAGAAAGTGGTGGTGGGGGATGAGTGTTCAGACCCTTGGGCCCTCACTTGTGGGGTACCTCAGGGTTCCGTCCTCTCCCCCATGCTTTTTAACATCTATATGAAGCCGCTGGGAGAGATCATCAGGGGGTTTGGACTGGGTGTTCATCAGTATGCAGATGACACCCAGCTCTACCTCTCCTTTAAATCAGAACCAGTGAAGGCGGTGAAGGTCCTGTGTGAGTGCCTGGAGGCGGTTGGAGGTTGGATGGCGGCTAACAGATTGAGGTTGAATCCTGACAAGACAGAAGTACTGTTTTTGGGGGACAGGAGGCGGGCAGGTGTGGAGGATTCCCTGGTCCTGAATGGGGTAACTGTGCCCCTGAAGGACCAGGTGCGCAGCCTGGGAGTCATCTTGGACTCACAGCTGTCCATGGAGGCGCAGGTTAACTCTGTGTCCAGGGCAGCTGTCTACCAGCTCCACCTGGTACGCAGGCTAAGACCCTACCTTCCCGCGGACTGTCTCGCCAGAGTGGTGCATGCTCTGGTTATCTCACGCTTGGACTACTGCAACGCGCTCTACGTGGGGCTACCTTTGAAGGTGACCCGGAAACTGCAATTAATCCAGAATGCGGCAGCTAGACTGGTGACTGGGAGTGGCCGCCGGGACCACATAACACCGGTTCTGAGAGATCTGCACTGGCTCCCAGTACGTTTCCGAGCACGATTCAAAGTGTTGGTGCTGACCTTTAAAGCCCTAAACGGCCTCGGTCCTGTATACCTGAAGGAGCATCTCCACCCCCATCGTTCAGCCCGGACACTGAGATCCAGCGCCGAGGGCCTTCTGGCGGTTCCCTCATTGCGAGAAGTGAGGCTACAGGGAACCAGGCAGAGGGCCTTCTCGGTAGTGGCGCCCGACCTGTGGAACGCCCTCCCATCAGATGTCAAAGAGATAAAGAATTACCTGTCATTCAGAAAACATCTTAAGGCAGCCCTGTTCAGGGAAGTTTTTAATATGTAATGCTGTATTGTTTTTAACACTGATTGGGAGCCGCCCAGAGTGGCTGGGGAAACTCAGCCAGATGGGCGGGGTATAAATAATAAATTATTATTATTATTATTATTATTATAACCTGAGACAGAAAACGCCTTGGCCTGGCTCCAGAAGGTAGACTACTCATTGAATAAATTGTCCCAAGGCTACTTTTTCTTGTAATATGCTGATTTATCAAAGCAAAGGAACAGAATATGTTTAGTTTTTTATGGCAAACAAGTAAGAGCTTTCTCTTTAAAACTGCTTAATTTTGTTTGCTGCTGAACATGTTACTTGCTTCATTATATACTGACCTTGGTCTAGGCCACTGTATTTATGAATAAAATTAACACAGAACTTGAGAGCGCTTGTCAGTACTACAGTGCAGATTAGCATTAAAAGCAGATTTTGAAAAAAGAGATAGCTCAGCAGGTTTCAGGATTAAACCACTGTAGCAATCAGGAACTAATTGGAAATTGGGATAGGAAAAGACTAATGTTAAAAAGGAGATCTTTAACACCTCTGAGTCAGCACTTATAGTTAATCAGGCTCATCTCCTGGCAGAATACCTTGACAAGTTACTGGCTCAGCTCCTCTTTTCTGACAGACTTTGAAGGTCTGCTAGCCACACAACTGAAGATTTGTAAACGGATAGATTCAGATTTTGAAGTAACCAGATTTTTCAAGGCGTTTCATCCCTTTTAATTAACATTGATTCTGGGAGTTGCGGAAGAATGTGAAAGGAAGATATATCTTTGTCCAACTTTACTTTCATTGGCTGCTCCCAAACTTTGAAACCCTTTTCCTAGAGAGATTAGTCTGGCTTCCCTCGTTGTCCTTCCATCAGCGGGTGAAGACTTCTTGTTCCAAGAGATGTGTTCGAATTGACTCTTTTTAAGGAATGGGCTGGTGTTGTGATGTCTTTATTGTAGTGTTCTGTGTGTTTTAATAGATCTATGTTATGTTTAATCATTTTTTAATGATTGATTTCCCCCATGATTATAGCTGCTTCTATTTTAACTGTAAGCTGCCTTACAGTGAATAGTGAAATGTTTTATAGTTCTTCATCTTGTATGTAATGATATTGCAGAATAAATAAGAGCTCTTCAGACAAGGTTACTTTGATTTAAAATGCACGTGAAGAGGTTTTTTTTACATATATTGTGTGATATTTGATTGTTAATGAGCAGTGTGTAATTACAAGATAATTTTTGTTCAAATTTTAATTAAAGGAAAGCAATAAAGAAACTGATAATCACCTGGTTTTAATGGAACCAATATATGACTGTGTAAACCAGCATATGTTTACTAAGCATGTACGACCCATTTGGGGCCATAGAATTTAGGTAAATATTCTAAAATTGATATTTTATTGCACATAAGAGTTGCATCGTGGTATGAGTTGCTAGGAGTTCAAGAATTGGAAATGGACTTTTTTATAAGGTGGGCCCAAATGGCACTAAATCGCTGGGCCAAGTAATCCTTTTCTTGCCAGAAGATTATTTTGGTGGCAGTTTCAGTAATGAGAGTTCCATTAAGCTATGTTGTGTAGAAATGGTTGAAGCAGAAAAGTGACACAGAAATATTATCAGGAATGTAAATTCTTTGAAAGCTTGACTTTCTCAGGAATGTGAAAGTCCTATGCCTTTACTACAATATATGTTTCCCCTCTGTGATGGGAATTAATTAAATGTGTGTGTGTGTGTGTAAATCAGTTATCCAACACTTCATTCATTCTGCTGGTTAAATGCAAGCTTAAACAAAGTGTTACTGGAAGCTTTTATGTTTGAACTCTAGCAGACCTATAGGATAAGGCTGTTCAGTCATAGTACTCTGCTGGTACAGTGAAGTAAATAGAATCAAGTTAATTAATGATACAGATTACACACCCTACTATAGGAAAAACAAAATAAAAAAAATCCTTCCAGTAGCACCTTAAAGACCAACTAAGTTAGTTCTTGGTATGAGCTTTCGTGTGCATGCACACTTCTTCAGATACACTGAAACAGAAGTCACCAGACCCTTCTATATAGTGAGAAGGTGGGGAGGGGTATTACTCAGAAGGGTGGTGGGATTGGGTGATTGGCAGATAGCTGTGATGAGCTTGTTGACGACTCTTAATGACTGCAATAGGTCTTACAGGAAAAAGCAAGGGGTGAGAAGGTGTAACCTACTATAGCTACTGTAACCTACTATAGGAGTTTGCGCATGGCCATGCAAACAAAATTTCAGCAGTTTTCTGTTTCTAAGGTTACATTGTCAAATAGTTTCCTTTTCACGGGTTGAATAGAAGGAATAATAAAAATATCTTACAGGATGAATTATAATCAAGGGCACTAAGGAATGGTGGGTTCCTCTTTTCCTTACATTTTGGGTAATGGTCAAAGTAAGTACAAATCTTCAGGCAATGTAGGAAATCTGGTAGCATCAAATCATTCTGATTGTAGACTGATCTAAGTCCCTTGTGCAAAGAATCTGGCCTGAGAGCATTAAACACAATTAACTGAAATAAGCCCTTTTTCTGTATTGAGCATGACAAGATCAATGTAACCTTACTGGTTCTCATTAACCTGAATTAAATTATATCTAGAGCAAGTGTTTGACCTGTCCTGGATAAATTCAAATTAATCAAAAACACTGATTTAGGATAATAGTGTTTTTAAGACTTTCATAGAGCCTCATCTTCTTGGTTTGGTAGTGTAGCTTTCCTTATGTCTTACATAAAGCAGGATGAGTAGATGGAAAAAACTGTCTCCCTCTTTCAGTGGCTGCCCCAATTATATAAAAGCTTAGATGTCTACTCATCTCTCCCAATCTGATTAAAACATGGTTACAAACTCATAGTAATAATAGTAACAATAATGTTAAGCATTTTAAGTTCATGTTGTCATTTTAAATTTCACATCAGCTGCTCCATTTTATATATTGAGGCAGCAATCCTGGACACTCTTACTAAGAAGTAAACCACATTGGACACAGTAGGATTTATTTCTGAAGATAGATGCATAAGATTGCATTGTTAATCATTAAACACTGTTCAAAACAGTTTGTAGTAAGGTCCAAGTACAGAAAATTTAAAAAATATGCAAATTAAAACGTTTAAAAATATCACAATAACAAATATTTTCATGGCAATAGCTAAATATTTCTTTGGCAAACTGATGAGTCTGCTCATTTGATTTTGTCTCAGCATGTTAGGTAGTCGTTTTCAAGCTCAGTATATGAGGAGTGGTTCATTCTTAGCTGCTTTGTTTTGTTTTAAAAACTTAGTAAAGTTAATAGTTTAGAGTAGTTAACTTTCAAGCAAAACTCCAGCAGACCTTATTTTTCTATCTCTTCCCGTTTCCCCAATTTTAAATGTACTGGTATGTAGGATACAAGTTAAAATGTTCCACCTCATGCAGGAATAATATTGGGTACTGGCAGATCTCCCTCTTTTTCCTGCCCCGCTGCCTTTTAGTAATATATATTTGTGACTTACTTGGATGATGGAGTGGTGATGAAGTGTATTTTTCTGCTATACTTTCCTGGGGAGAAATGATCTAACAATGCCAAAGTGGTATTGTTGGCTGTAACACCAGACCATGGTTTAGCACTACATGAATGAACCTAGCTTTTTCTTGGGCTCATGCACTTTCCATGCCACCCCTAACATGCCAGAGCATTTTGTTTCTGCATTTAGTTAACTACACTCTCCCATGTCATCCAAATTGTGGATTGTGGTATAACAATAATCATTTAACTGTAGTTAAATGAAAGTGGCAGCTTCCAGTCTTTCCACCTTGGTCTCAAGAGGGTGGGGAAAGAGAGAGTATTCGAGGCCAGACATACTCATGTCTTCTGTATGCTGTCTCCTGTAATGTAGTTTGTGCCTTAGCTGACTCTTCTATGTCTTCTTAATTGTCCTGATTTCGCTAATTTTAGATCTTGGTCTTACCAACTATCCTGCTTGTGTTAACTCCAGATATAATGTGAGAATTATTTCTGCAGTCTTCTCACATCTTCTTTGAAATATAATAGCTCTTGGATTCCTTTTTGGTTTCAGTTTCAAATATTTACTGTGTTAACATGAAGCTAAGTGAATGTTAGGGACACGGGTGGCGCTGTGGGTTAAACCACAGAGCCTAGGACTTGCCGAACAGAAGTTCAGCGGTTTGAATCCCTGCGACGGGGTGAGCTCCTGTTGCTCGGTCCCTGCTCCTGCCAACCTAGCAGTTCAAAAGCACCTCAAAGTGCAAGTAAATAAATAGGTACCACTCCGGCGGGAAGGTAAACGGCGTTTCCGTGCGCTGCTCTGGTTCGCCAGAAGAGGCTTAGTCATGCTGGCCACATGACCCAGAAGCTGTACGCTGGCTCCCTCGGCCAATAAAGCGAGATGAGCGCCGCAACCCCAGAGTCGGCCATGACTGGACCTAATGGTCAGGGGTCCCTTTACCTTTAAGTGAATGTTACATTTCCCCCCTACAAATTATCTCATGGTTCCAAATACAGTGGTGCCCCGCAAGACGAATGCCTCGCAAGACGAAAAACCCGCTAGATGAAAGGGTTTTCCGTTTTTCAAGGCGCTTCGCAAGACGAATTTCTCTATGGGCTTGCTTCGCAAGACGAAAACGTCTTGCGAGTCTTGCGATTTTTTTCGCCCCCCCTTTTTCTAAGCCGCTAAGCCGCTAATAGCCGCTTTGCCGCTAATAGCCGCTAAGCCGCTAATAGCGCTAATCCGCTCAGCCGCTAATAGGGTTGCTTCGCAAGACGAAAAAAACGCAAGATGAAGAGACTCGTGGAACAGATTATTTTCGTCTTGCGATGCATCACTGTACATGCATGCAAATTCCAGAGAAATATTTACCACTTAAACTTTCAGAATGAGACAGTTGCTACCTTGTGTGGAGTTCCCACTTATACACAGTCCCCCTGTTTTGGATAAGCGTGTTAATCAAATTGGCAAACATCTAGTGACCACATCACCCAGAAGCCCTGTTATGAGCTGAAATATCAAGCGGCCACCAGGGAGAGAAAGGGAAGATTAGAAGTAAAAAGGCTCTAAAGAGCCAAAGAGGTGAAGTGGATAATGATGTGAATGTATAATATTAAATGGAAAATAAATAAAAATTATATATTTTTTAAAAAAGTAAAAAGGCTTCTCCTGTTTGAATTTTATCCACATATGTGGATGAAAGGGGACTCCTATGTGAAAAGGGATATTTATTTAATGCAAGAACCATCACACATAATAAGAAAACTTTTCCTGCAGCTTTGCCTTTGCTGTCATGTCAGCAACATGAAATTCTTCATGCAATGAGTATTTCATTTTTTGCTTTTATACAGTCTTTCTAATATACTTAACACAATGCAAAGTGATACAGCACTTCTCTATCCGCAGTGGCTGTTTCTGAGTACTGCATTTCTTGGAAAAACATGTGTGCAGCTTGTATTATTTCCCTTTTAAAAGATACACTTGTCTCTTAAGGACAGTTTCAGAAAGTGCATTAATATTTTATCAGTCTTTTAGCCGAATTCAAGGCTACTTGTCCTTTATATATGTTGTGCATGCAATTTTTTAACAAATGGATTTTATCTCTCTCTCTCCCCCTGCCTCCCCTCAGTTTTGTTATGCCACCATTTCCTCCTGATTCCTTAAGTGTTCACTTTCTGTTACAGGCACTTCTAATTCACTCGCCATAACTTGCTACTTGGGAAACTTTGATAGTGTGGTATTCTGTGCTTTCTTCTTCTTTACTGTCTGTCTAGATGCTTAACAATATTTATTGTTTGAACTTTGTTTTTATAAGTGGTTTTGTACTTTCACATCTTGTGGCACCAGTTCACACAAGCAGCTTTTCTTCTGAATAAGCTGGTTTCTTTGATTACCTATGTCCCAGATGGACATATTCCATATTGCTTCCTTCCTTTTCTGGTTTGCAGAATGAGATCATATGAAGGAATAATCCATGATAACGGTTCTGCTGCAGACAACAAAATGACACTTATCAGTTTACTGCATGTAGAAGTAGTGTCATGGAAACTAATTGTAGGATTGGATTGCTTGACATTCCCCGGCAGCTTGTTTGGTGCATGCTTCTACAATTCTGCATCCTTCGCCACACTTCCCTGGGACTGTCTGTTGCCCTTTGACTGAAATTAGACTTTTGCATTTCTGCCAGATTTCACACAGGAATTTCCTGGTTGACTTATCACAAAATTTCTAGACCTTCCTATTGACATAAGACAAGGGAGGACTCAGTCCATGCTATCATTATTTTCCATTTGCCTTCCAAATATTACAGTCTCTGGCCAGCATCTCACCTTTTGTGACCTCTCAAAAAGCTCATAGGCAAATGCATGGATGCTATCCAATATTTACTGACATTTTATTCTGATGTATCACATAACTGTGTAATGGATATGAGCTCTTTATAAATGACTTTGACCTTTGACTTTGACCTTTTGTGTACTCCCTTAGTTTATTGCAGTTTAATTCATGGAAAGAGGGTCTATTTTATTTTATTTTAAAGGTTTTGCACTATATACAGAGAATCCAAACCTCTTGGGGCGAAAGATTGTGGTCCTGGATCTTTAAAGTTCCAGGTCTTTTTGGAGATGTAGTCTGGCCAAGACACAAAGCCAAAGCTTTGTTTTCAAGCTGTTTTTGTATGTCCACTATGTGACTCCAATGTAGGTATTCTACTCTTCTGTGCTTGCTCTCACAGTGCCCACATTAAGAGGGGAACAGCCACTCTTGATGTAAACCCCCCCCCCATGTTTAGAACTAACTTATCTAGTCACACTTCACAAATTATTTGAGACCATCTTCACCATAGCTTAGCTGTACTGAACTGAGGATCAGGAATAATTTTGTTTTTTACGTTCAGGGAGGCTGTGCTTAATTGATGTTTCATACCTGGGTTTATTATGTATCTGTTTGCCTTGAGTATATTGCCTTGAGTATATTCTTTTTATAAAAAGATAAATAGGAATAGATAGGAATGAAATACCAATAATAAATAATAATTCATTCAAATAATAATAATAATAATAATAATACAGGTTGAGCCTTGCTTCTACCAGGCACTTACTAGTTGGTCCTGGACAATCTATTATTTCTGTCTTAGCCATGCACGCGTAATACAGACATAAGAATGTTGTTTTGCTTTACAGGATGGCTGTAAGAATCACACACATGGAATTATGTGAATCAAGTTGAACTGCAAAAAAAATCAAGTGCTATATAAATGCAAAGTATTCCTTATGTGGTTGAGGCTTTGAATCCATGCATTATTCCTTAGCTAAGTGATACATATGGGTGCAATGTTTGAACTAGAAGTTCTGGGACTCCATAATGTTTTCAGTTCCTCTCTTTCTGCTCACATTTTCACCACTTCTAATATGCAAATTACAAACACTCATGTGTTTGCAGATAAACAAGCTCTCCATGCAAACATTTTACAGTAGTTAAGTCTGGTATTTACTAACTTTTAAAGGTATGATAGTCACATGTATGACTGACTGACTGACTGCTGGATAGAAATTATGGGTGTGTGCTTGGGGCAGTGAGCTCCTAGCTCTCAGGAAACAGGTTAGTTCCTTTGAGGCCAAAATAGTTGACCTGGAGAAGCTGATACAGGCAGGGAAATCGGTTGGCAAGCCTGCAGGGACATGATAGCAGTAAAGTGGCAAATGCAGTTCAGTGTAAAGGAGTGTAAAGTAATGCACATATATAATTTCACATATACAGTTATGGTGTCTGAATTGACAATGACTGACCAGGGCTGACTTTTGGGATGTGGTGGATAATTTGATTAAGGTGTCAACACAGTGTGCAGCGGATGTGAAAAAATGGGAATTCTATGCTAGGGGTCATTAGGAAAGAACAAATATATGATGTAACCATATGCAGACTACTGTGTGTGGTGGTGTAGAGCTGGAAAAGGTTCAGGAAAAGGCAACCAAAAGAGCAGCTGGGTAGAGTTTTTCTCCCTCTGTCATAATACAAGATCTTGGGGACATCCAATACAACCAAATGTTGCAAGGTTCAGGGCAGACGAAACAAAGTTCTTCTTCACACAGTGTATGGTTAAAGTATAGAATTTGCTTCCACAAGAAGTGATGATGGCTGCCACCTTAGAGGGTTTAAAAGAGAGTTAGACAAATTCATGGAAGATAAGGCTCTCAGTGGCTAGTAGTAAGGATGTCAATGTTCAATCTCTACAGTTGAAGGCAATAGGAACACAGGAAGCTGCCTTACCCTGAAACTGACCATTGGTCTGTCTAGCTGAGTACTGTCTACACTGACTGACAGCAGCTGTTCAGGGTTTCAGATCCCAACCCTACCTGAAGATGCCAGGGATTGAAGCTAGAACTTTCTGCATGCAAAGCGGATTTTCTGCCACTGAGCTATAGCTCTTCTTGCATTATATCCCTGAATAACAGTTGCTGAGAATCACAGGTGGGGGAGAGTGCTGTTGCACTCACATTTTGCATGTGGGGCTTTCTGTGGGTCTCTGGTTGGCTACTTTGAAAACAATAGACTAGACAAGATGGCTCTTCTTATGCTCTTATGACTTTCCAAAATCTTCCCAATGTGCATCTTTTTTCTTTTAAAGAACAGCAACCCAAATTTACTGAAAACACGATCAAATCCTGCTATTTCATCATTCATACTTAGGTGTGAAATACAATGAAGATACCTAGCCAAGAGCACAGAGACTAGCTTTTCAAAGAGTATTGTTACTGCATGAATATGCATTTTTCTAAAAATTATTTTTTAAGCCTTTTTAAAAGAGCAACTTTCCCCTGGAGATATTGTTTTAGTTAACATAATAAAAGGACGATATATTTTGAAACCTTTTAAGTTTGCTGAACACCCCTCCTCCCCACAAATGGTTTCTCTTGAAATAAAAATCATTTTCCTTGATGCTACACGTGGCACAATTTTCTGGCAGAGAGAGTACATTTAATTCCACCAGGTTAAGATAAGTTACAGGATTGGCCCTACCACTGAGAGATTGAGATGGCTGCCTTGGACAGTAGATCCTGGGGACAGGGAATAGCAACAATGTGTTGGCAGAGAAAAGCAGCCCACACTATTCACATGCTAAACTTGACTCCAGCAGTGGTTGTGGCTTTATAGTCCAGCCTGCAGCCAATTACACACTTCCTCCAAGTTGGAAGGGGACACTACAGTCTTTCCAGGCTTGTTTCAAGCAGATCTACTCAAATGTCAGCGGGTCTCCTGAGAAGTCATAAGAGGGGGTGGGGGAGAGATGACACACTTCTGCTGTTCAGGAAAAACATCAACAAGATGGAAATCAGTTGCAAGGGTTTTTTAAAAATGCTGTCAACACTCATATGGATTATTGGTTTATTCTTTCTGGCCAAACTTGTGGTTCTCTGCTGTTTAATAAAACCCAGTGACTGCATGTCACGTGCATGCAATGATATGACAAAGTTTATAGCCAGACACTAAGGCTGCCGTCCTGTGCTTATTTAGATTAAGTTGTATTCAGATGTGTAAATATAGAGAAAATTTAGTTACATAGTGTTTATGTGCAAGTATGTAAGTTTATGGTGTGTGGAAATCTTCCCTAATACAAGACTCACCTACCATAATCACCATTGTCTGCATACAAATTCAAGATATCTCATGTAATAGGTAAATCAGGTGCAGTTTCCTTCATATCATGGATTTGACCCTGGAGATAAATATATTTTCTTGTTCATACACACTCATGAAAATAGTATTTTAAAGAAACTGGTATTTGTGTTGCGTTTTCTGAATGAAATATTTCACTCTTATGCTATTTAGATATTATTAAAGACTGTTGCATGTTATATGAATGACTGTTTGAATTGTACATTGATTTTGTTTTGAAGCATGAGCACTTTAATATCTGTCATAATTTGGAATTTAAAAGATTAGAAATCTAACATTCATTTGTGCTAGGTGACTAATTTCTTTTCTACCATAAAATTGAGCTGCAAATGAAAAGAAATTTTACATATACTGTACCTCTTCTTGCCTTAGAAACATAGGAAGCTACCTTAATTCAAGTCAGACCCATCAGTCCATCTAATTCAGTATCATCTAAATTATGTGGTAGCAGCTCTCCAGGGTTTCAGACGGAGTCTCTTCCAGTCCTTCCTGGAGCTGCCAGCGATTGAAACTGGGACCTTCTGCATGGAAGACAGATGCTCCAGCACTGAGCTATGGTCCTTCTTTAGAAAATAGGACCTCCTGGAACATTTCCTGAATGTCTTGCATCATTATCCTGTTCTCAGAAGTAAGTCCTGTTGAGTTCATTGAGAACTACTTCCAAATAAATGGATAAAAGACTGATGCCTTAGAATATTAGGCTATTCAGTTTTATTTATGCTGAATATGTAGTCCTTGCCTATTTTGTTTCCTCAATCTGCTGAGCTAAAAAAATTCCGTCATAGATGCTATGCAAGTGCAATAACATTCTTTGCAGACTTGGGGAAAAAATAGTTTTGAGCACTGTTTACCTCTTTGGTCCTATAAAAAGTCTAAAAGAAAATGTGATGAAAAATTCAACACCTTAGGCACTTTAAATAAACATCTGAAATTTTCAAAATAAACATGTCAGACATTCATTCCCTCTCTCAGAAAACCAGATATATATTTATTCCACTTTACTAGTTAACCCCTACTTAGTTCTTTGAAGCAAGAGGTTTATGTCTGCAACCAAAGCAGAATATTTTGTTCGGGGTCCAAAGCAGCCCTTCATTTAGCTCAAGACAAGATTTCTATAGAACATTAATTTTACTACATCAGACATTGCTCCTAGAACAGAATCATCATACAAGAGAAGCTGAAGGAATGGCACAGAATCCAGTCACAAGAAAGGCAATTTGGACGAGCATCCAACTTGGATGATCATACCAGTCTCAAATGAATAGTTAATATAAAATGTAAAGTTAGCCCTGTGATGACAGAAGGTGGACCACACAGTCAGAGCAAACCCTGATGTCTTTGCCTGTCTGTGTTGCTCTCTCGTTCCCACTGGCCGTTGGCCCTGTGTTGGTGTGAGAAAGCCAACTGGAGCAGGCCTTCATGTTGTATTTGCTCCTCTCCTTTTTTCTTTCCCACAGGACAGATGCAAATGAGCCACATTGAACGCAAGCGGAAACATGCTTAGGCTCATGTTTAGCATAATAAGCATGTTAAAGGTAAAGGTACCCCTGCCCGTACGGGCCAGTCTTGACAGACTCTGGGGTTGTGCGCCCATCTCACTTAAGAGGCCAGGGGCCAGCGCTGTCCAGAGACACTTCCGGGTCACGTGGATAAGCATGTTATTCACTTGTATATCTGATCCATGGCACATATTGAAAAGGGTAGCTTTTTCTGCTCAAGGATTATTTCTGAGGAGTGGTTTAGAAAAGTCAAACTCAGGTTGATGTGATGGGAAGTGCAAAGTTTGAAAGATATGTTGAATGACTTTATTCCTTTGTTCAACTGAAACTAGGGTTCATTTGCTGCTGTTTGTATCAAGCAGAGAATCCTTCAAGTGGTTAAATGTCTGGTAGAATTTCTCTTTCTACCCTGTCTCCCTTTACTGATCTTTACTGATCAGGGATCAGCCTCAAGTCACACTTTTGAGTGGAAGAGTCCTAGGCATATAATGTTTGCTGGTCCCATCATAATCCTTTATTTCAATATTTGTTAAAATATAGTTCTGAAAGAGTAATGCATGACCACATCCTTCTGAAGAGGGTGACCTAAATTCTTTGGGCAATACTAATGTGTTCCCCAATCTACCCTCCCTCCTGCTTTTTACATTGTGAGTTATTTGTATGGAATTAAAAATTGCTTTCAACACTGAAATGATTCTGATTTAATTCACCCAGTTCATATGATCACACCTCATTTCATTGGGATAGAGTTCACTTTGCCTATGCTCAAAACAGAAGAATCCTTCTGCATAGGGAAGATAAAGTTAATTAATTCAGTCATTCAACCGTACCATTGCTAGGTTGCAGATGAGGCAAATGCAGAAAAGCATTTAAAAATATCTACTGCATAAACTTGATATAGAACACTAATGATCTCACACCCAAGTCTTTCCTACCCTTAAAATTAGAAGCCTGGATGTTCTGTTTAAATAAATAATTGCCTGAAAAATTATACTTTCCCATTTGTCCTCTGCTATAATTGATGTCAACCTACAAATTAAGTGCCCATTAAGTAAATTAAATAAAAACCAATACTATGGAACTACTTTATGCTTTTCCTTTTCATCTGGAATTAGCAGAGTAGTAAAATGGCTTGGACCAGAGGAAGTAGGTAATGCTAAAACTTAAAGAAATTCCAGGTTTGTTGTTGCATGTTTTAAAAGCATGGGGCGACCTATCATGCTGTATTAGGGCATTTATTTGTACCACAATTTGTATGGCTCAGATGAATTATTGAATGGTGGGGAACACAATATTTTTGAAGTAGCAAAATGGGAACCAAGCAAGAAGAACAATTTCCTTTTATCCCAGTGCCCCATCTGCCAAAGCTAAGCAGTAATAAAGGAACTGGCTTTCATTGTTTCCATATAGTCAAGGTAGACAACATTGCCTCTGACACTTATGGAAGGAAGCATGGCACTCTAGAAGCTTCAGACTTGGCCAAAACTCAAGGATCTCCAAAGCAACCTGTTTTGAGAGGTGAGGCATGGGAAAGAAACATAGGGAATGAACTTCCCCTGCTCTTCCATCTCCTGTTTGCTGCAGCTACAGATCTTGGTGTGTATTTCTATAAAAATCATAGAAAGTAGGGGATGTGCCACATTTTCACCCAGTAGTCATGCTCAGATAAATTCCTTATAGTTGTCAGGCTCACTGGCTGACTACCCCAGATTACTTCCAGTTCTGTCAAGCTAGAAACCTGGCAGCTAATATTAATTTGCAGACTAGTGTAATATCATGTGTCTTCAGAAAATGAAGAGGTGGCTAGGGCCTGGAGGTTGTGGAGGCTATCCACAGAGGAGGTACAATTATTTTAAGAGCTATATGTATGTGTGTGTGTGTGTGTGAGTGAGAGGGGTGGGGTGGGGAGGAGGATTGTGGAGCACTGAAGCAATTAAAATCTCATAGACTAAGAAATTCCTTGTGCCTGCATAATTTATAGGGTAGCTCAGCACATGGATCTAGCTTTTCATATAATTCTACAGATTGTGATTTCATGCATCACATTTTATGGCCATATCCATCAATCTTTTATGTAGTCAAGCAAGAGGATGCAAGACAGACAGACTTCACATCCAGTCTTCCAAACCACCCTACCTCCTGTAGGTTCTCCCTGTTTTAGAATAGTTTCATCATGTGTTTGTGTTTCCTTAGGGAAATTGCTATTACAATTCTATCGACTGTTTAATAGGTCAAACTGCCACACCCGCCACAACTTGCTTGCAGTTTTGGAGTGAAATAAACTTATTTGAATTTAAGTTAATTGATCACCTGCAATATCTGATGAAAGTCCCATTTGTATGCTTTTTATATGGAAGCCTTTTAGTATATATTGATTTTAGTACAATTTTAGATGTGATTTACAGATATGAAAATAACTTAATTCTACTGACATTAGTTCTGGCATTGGTGAAGGTATGGGCATATGTTAATGCTGCAGGGGTGGGAACTTCTAGAGGGAATGGTCAGTGCTGACTGACTTTCTGTCTCAGTGGCTATGTCATCGATATAGCTGTTCTTTTCTGAATGGATATAGCTCTTTTCTGAATGACATATGTGAAATAGAAGCAATATGCATCTTCAAGTGTGGTTCAGAATCCTGGGCTCTTTAAATTGACAGCTGTTAAGTGGTTTATGAAGTGAGATACCTAGTTATCTGCTGTGTTTGAGTCTCTGTGGAAACTAATCAGGGAGCAAATTACAGGTCAACCTTTCTCCCCCAGATAGTAAGCTTTCAGTGGGCTCTTTCAAATGGCCTGTTTATTGAGTTCACAAACCTTATGCAGAGGCTCACTACTGAGTATTGAACATTCTGATTTGTTTCTGGGGTAGTTGTGACAATGAGCAGTCATCCTGATTGTTTATGTAGTGGTTGTACATCTTCCCATCAATAATTATCCCATAGTTTTTAGTTCATTTCCCTGTCATTTTTCTAACTGCAAGAAGTCCATTTGTTGCATCAGGGGACTTTAATCCATTTTAATTGCACAAAGCTAAATTTACAGTATGTATTTTAATCCCCCCCCCCAAACCTGATAGTGTTAAGATGCCCAAGATTTCACAGGTTTAGCGTTTAAATCCAGTTGACAAATCATACTGTTCAGATATGACCATCACATTTCCCTCCATATGTTTTCTAACCGCTCTCTTCATAAATGTTAACCCCTCCCTTTGTTTTGCAGCTGTCCTTTCAACCATAGTCTCCAAATCTAAAATGTAGCCTCACACTTCAAGCCACATGGAATGTAAAATGTTGCATGACTAGATAGCACAAATGTGGGGGGCCACCAGGTGGCGCATTGGAAGATGGCTGACAATAACATCTCTCTGACCCATACGAGGTAATTAAGGGGCTGCTATGGGAAGTATGCAGCCTTCCCTACCCCCCAGGATGTGGGGGGATTCTGCCTTGTCAGCGGTGTTCACAATGCACCCCCTGATCCGAGAGATGGGGGTGCCGAACACTTGGCACGAGCCCTTGGTGAAGTCAGCTCTTCCTGACGTCGATTCCAATTAGCGTGTGCTGGTTGCTTCAGCTCGGAATTATAATTGGAAACATACGATTGGAAAGGAAGCTGAAGCACATACATCAAGTAAAGCTCGACAGATAAGGCTGCTGATTAATGGATCTCTGTGACCGGGAGTGACGGATGGATAAGTAAATCTTCTGATGAATTACCATTAGGAGACTGTATGTTTGGAACGAAGGGGGGGGTGGAGGAAAAAACCATTTTTTTCTTTACACGATGTGATATTAATAACCCTTCACCCCAGAAAGAAATAAGATCGTCGTGTTTTTATTAATCATAAGCAGGATTTTAAGAACTGTGTGGGGAAGGATTACAACAGGAGAGAAGACTGGTGAACGGTGAGAAAGAGGAATTTTTTTATGATGCAGTTAAAAAATGGCGTCTCGCCAAGACAGGCTTGCCGGAGAAAGAAGGACAGGGGGGAGGAGAATCAGGATCGTTCAAAAGAGAAGGAGTGCTGGAATGCAAGTTTGACCTGACAGAGCCCCCTGATTTGTCTGATTTATTTGGCCAACCTGAGAAAAAATAAAGGACAGACCGAAGGTTAACTTTATGGAAGCGTTGAACAGAGGCTGTCCCTGAACGAGATAGTTTGTGAAGAGTACAAAACCCACACAGAGACGCCAGTTTGCAGTCTGCTTGTGAGAATCATCAGAGATCGCAAAGAAAGGAATATATGATAACAACAAGATGAGAAAGAAAGTAATAAAGGACTATCGGGATCAAACTGGATAGAACTGTCTAATGCAGTAAAATATGTGATTCCTGGAGTTATCCGGAATTTTGGACTCGTGCGGAGCTTGATGTATGGGTACCCTCAAAAAAATTTAAAATTTGGCTGTATAATTTGGAACTAATGTGATTTGAATAATGTGATGTGACTGGCCTGTTAATAAAAATTATTTTAATTTTTTTTTTAAAAAAAAAAGATAGCACAAATGTGATGTGCCAGAGAGGTTTAAAATATTAAGGTGTTCATAAATGCTTTTAAATAAATAAATACTTCATTGGGGAACACTGTTCAGCGCCATATGATCTCTCTCTCTCTCTCTCTCTATATATATATATATCAATTTCCTTTAGACAATAACATAAACTAAAAGGTGAACAGTAAGAAAAAGCAAGGGGAGAGAGGGCAGGTAAGGTGTGTGTGGTTCTGACACCCTGTCTAGTCAACTAAATAACCCTTTGTGTATCTAGGAATTTCATCAAGCAGGATTTTGTATATATACCCCTACATGCTAACCAAATACCCATGTAATCCAAATATCACGTTACAGTGCGTTATGTTAAAGCTAAGCCAAAATATAGCTCACAAGAAACTTGTAGCATCTACAATTCTTTTCTTTCCCATCCCGCCTCCAAACCAAATATACCTTAAATTCATTTCTTTTGTGGCTGTTCACAGCTCTATTAATTAGCACTTTTTTGTTCTCGCTTCCTGTGCTGGAAGATAGCTAGATTCATTTGGTTTCCTAGGCAATATAGAGATGCTGCTTGTTCAGTAAGACTGGAGGAGTTACCCGGTTGCCTAGCATCCAGGTGGTTCTTCCTATCTTTGGTGCTGAGCTGCAACAGAGTGCTAGAAGACTGGTAAGTGCCCTTGTATTGTTTAGGTTACCGAAGAACTCTCCTTGCAATCTAGCACAGTACTGGAAGACAGGAAGGTACTACTTATACTGTGAGCCCATTTTTTTGTCCTCCTTGGGAGCACTGATAAAAAGCTTTCTTCACATCCTGCAAACAAGGTTGCAGAGTTAGTAGGTCTGTTTCAACTCAGCTCTGTTTTATTTCTAATGTAAACATTGCTTATGTATCATTGTGTCAGCGTAAGTTACAGTAAAGGGATATTATGAGTCTAACCAAACAAGCCTCTGAATAACACTTGCTGTGAATCATAGGTGGGGAGAGTGTTGTTGTGCTCAGGTCCTGCTTGTTCTTACCACAGGAATTTGGTTGATCACTGTGAGAACAGGATTCTGGACTAGACAGGTCATTGGCCTGATCCAGAATGCTGCTCTTATATTATGTTTCAATGGAAATGGTGTTATGGGGTGTTAGGGGAGGGGTAGTACCTCTGGTGGGGGACATGTCATGCTCCTTTTGGGGGTAGTTTGTCCATGTTTGGTTCCCACCCTGTACAGTGGTACCTCTGGTTATGTATTTAATTCGTTCTGGAGGTCTGTTCTTAACCTGAAGCACCACTTTAGCTAATGGGACCTCCCATTGCTGCCGTGCCGCCACTGCACGATTTCTGTTCTCATTCTGAAGCAAAGTTATTAACCCAAGGTACTATTTCTGGGTTAGCGGAGTCTGTAACCTGAAGCGTATGTAACCTGAAACTTATGTAACCCGAGGTACCACTGTACTCAGCTCTCTCACCTGTGGCTCTTAGTAGCTGTCAGAAGTGCCCACACCCCGGGAAACAGCTTTGACTGGCCAAATAAACCAGATGAGGGTAGCCGATGGGTCTCAAATCCTCAGTGACTGCATGTGAAAACACTGAGCACATGTGTAAATTACCCTGAACATTCGGGAGAGTCTCTTTCTTAACAGTAGACTCCTTTATATGGTGTCATGAACTAATTTTAAAACTTTCCAGTTCCACAGGGGGCCACCTTCCAAAGTCTGCTGTAATAGGAGGCTGCAGAATCTCATAAACTCATTTTGTCTTATTTTTAAAATGGGAGCAATTTCTTTTTTATATGCAGCAAATAATCTAGAAAAACAATTAAATGTGGCAGAAGTTGCATTTTCTACTGTAGGTTTTTCTCTTAATTTTAACTTTTGTTTTTCCTCTTGGTCCACCCCCCACCAATGTTCTGTTCAAAGTTAGCATATGTTGAATCAGTAGAATGGCAATATCTAATAAGCAGCCACTTTAGCTATAATAAATAATTTGTGGAAAATTGTTCCATATTTTTAAACAAACAAATAAGCTAGTTTTGAAAGTAGAAAACAAAGGCTTCCCACTTTTCCATGCTTCCCACTTTCTTGCAATTTACAGCTTTTGCCAAATGCAATTTTTATTGAACCTGTCCTACAAATTGCAAATAAATATTATTACTAATTGGTGTGAAGCTTATGCATAGATTTGGAAAGCTAGCAACGAAGAGAGGCCTAAATCATAAAGCAAAATACTGGAACATCTCAAGCTGAAAGACTAATATTTGGAAATGGATGTGCCAATATTTTTCTCATCTGCAATTTTCATTGAATTATGCCCAGGGGTTGCTGAATTATTCTTATGTAAACGTGTACCTGGAACCTAACATTTGTTTATTTGCTTACCATACCGTATAATACCATGTTTTGATTTTGTGCTGGAGTAGAAGTCAGTTTACCCTTTCTGGAACTCCTGCTGTTTCAGCAAGTCTGGAGGTTATGTTTTTTGGTTATGTTTTACACTCAAGTATAACATTTGAGTAGAAATCGTACACAATGCTGTCAACTGTTTTTGTGCACAAACGTGTGTGCATATCTGTCTGTGTCCCTTTTGGGAACAGGGTCCTACTCTTTTTCTTTCTGCTACGTTAGAAAGACATGCATTAAAATTTATGAATGCACTCCTGACTTGGTGAGAGATGCATGCATTTTATGCTTATGTAGCCGTACCCAAACATAAAGAGTTGTGACTAATAAAGTTCTTCTCATACTAGACCCACTGAAATGCATGGCCTTACATTGGTCATGTCCATTAACTTCAATGGATCTACTGTGAGTATGGCTAATGCTGGATACAATCTAAAATTCCATGTGTGTGAACTAATCCAGAGTTTATGAATCTGCAGTGTTTGCTGCCTGTGTGAAGTGTGAAGGGCGAAGTTGCTTGTCCAACTGCTAAGTTAGTCCCATGCTGGGGAGAAGTGATTGACTGAGGTCTTGCCTCTAGTTATGTACCACATGTGTTTGCCCTTTGTCTTTACCACATCAATTGTGGTCATCTCTGAGAATTGGCCTTTTCGAAAAGAGCACAACATGCAAACTAGTTTACATCAATTAGCATCATTGCATTTTATATTTTCTATGCACCATTTTCCAATTATTAATGTAGAAAATTGAGTGGATACAGAAATCAACTTTGCATGTTAATCAACTTTTTATATCTGGGGAATTTAAATACACTTCTAAGATTCCATGTGGGAGAGCTGCCTAAAGGGAAGCTCCTACAATTTTTAAAAAAAATGATTTCTGGAATTGCAGGTCTGTTTTTATCAGTATAGATAACATATTTTCTAATGCAGAGCTTCAGAAAGGGAAGAAGAGCTGATATAGAACAAAAACAGAAAAAGTTGTACTAAAACCTTGGAAGGAAAACAGGTATAGAAAGGAAATAAGCATAGGATGACTAAACACCTTTGTTGTGTACTTGATCCCCTGCAATAGATAATAGTACTTTAATACCCTCCAGGCATTTTACTGCCATTGAAATGCAGTTAATATTTCTGGGAAATTCTGCAGTCCTCATGCTAAAGTCAAACTGACTGGTATAATAGGAAAGGCCAGCCCCAATCAGCCTCCACAGCAGGTTGATGATTGGGGTTGCATGCAAATAAGGGACTTTGCAATTTCCATAAAAGAATGAGATGATGCTATAGTGGCCAGAAATCACTTTTTCAATTTATTCCAAGATTGCTGCAAAGATTAAGTGTGACTAGGAAAAAATAGTAGAATGTTAGTACATGGAATGTAGGGAGATTAGAATGTATGTTCTTCAGACCAGATTGCACAGGACTACAGAGATTCAAATCAGGATACCAAAACTGTACTATAGTAATAATCATGCAGATAATGGCATAATTTGTAATTGCTTTCATGAAAGTTTGCATTTTGACAGTATGTCATATCATTTCTCTCAAGAACTGTGCTTTTTACATGCAAAATCAAGAGTCTGCTTTAGGCCCGAGTACCGGTAGTTAAAATAATCCATGCACAGTTGTAGAAGAGAGGGCCAGAATTTCCCTAACCCATAAAATTAAACCCTATTGGAATATTTGCTTCACTCTTAGATGCTTTTCTGTGTTTTTCTATTACTGCCCTTAGTCTGGATCTGGGTTGCTCAAACAGTGGGCCCGGAACCTACCAGTGGGGCTTGTGCTACTTTGAAGTGTGCCTCAGTGCCACAGCCTGTCCAGTGACTCATGACTTGCCTGCTCCACCCGCTACCCATGCCACAGCTAGTTGCACCAGTGCCGGCACCTGCAACTCCTTGCATGCTGAGTAAAGATGACTGGCAGACAGAGGGGAGCAGGGAGAGAGAGAGGAAGGTTCCTCTGCTCAGTTGGCCAAGTGACATAGGATGTGTTTGGGGGGGGGGACAGAAAATGCTATTAAAAAGTCAATATTCATTATCAAAGTACACAAACTCCAATAGAAAGGAAGGGGAGAGGAAAGGTGTGATAAGATGAAGCAGAGAATGTAAGAGAACCAGCTAGAAAATATGAAATAAACCATCAGTTTGGGTGGGTAGGTGGGCTAAGGTACAAATTGAATGTGTAAGGGGAAGTGGGAGAAGAAATTATAGGAGATGGGTAAAAAGTGCTTTGAGAGGCATGTGTGGGTGGGAAGAGAAACTATAAAAGAAAAAGCCTTTTCTTGTCAGAAAATTCGGCATGAAATGTGGAAATATCTCCAGAACAAATGTCTGTAGTTATGTTCAGGAAAGCTGAGTTTTGGAACTCTGTGCTGCAAGGAAAATGCTGTGGCAATTACCGTAATTTAGCTATTTCCAAAGATGAATCTTAGATACCAGTAGAAAATTCTGCCAGTAACCTGAAGCTGATTATGCTAGACTCCACCTCCATCTGCCACCATTTTCTGCCCCTGCACAACATGTTTATGACTGGTGGGTCTTAATAATTTTCTGGTAGGTCCTAATGGTAGAAAATGTGAGAACTCTTGATGCAGATGTTGATGACCAAAATCAAGATCTTGTGCCAACTGCTCAATATTCTTAGTGGAAAGGTTACATAAAGTAATATGTTTGAATGTTGAACGCTGGATAAGTGTTTAATAGTAATTGTATTTGTATTTGCTTTAAAAAATGAATGTTCAGATCTGGATCAGTTTAAATTATCTTGCATTAGAATAGCAATCTGAGTGTGCTACAAATAATGAAGTGCAGTTTTCTTTTGCTGGATATCTGCTTCTAATAGTAATAATAATTCATGGTTGTCTGTGTAATTAAAAAAAATCTTTTCCAGTCTAAAAGTGCTTTGTATTATCAATGGAACTTTCATATTGCTGACCTCAGCAGCATGAACACAGTTTTCTTTTATTAAGCTCTTGCTGAGCTGATCAACATGTCAGAAATTATACAGAGGAAACTGTGGCCAAAACCACTGTAAAAAAGTTGAATGGTTAATAAAATCCCGTTAGTGCAATAGCATGAAATCTGCATTTGTTTAAAACTACATAGTAGTTGTAGATTTGTTTTTTGCTCAGTTAATGTGTACATTATTATAGTGCTTTTCAAACTGTGCACTAGGTTCATTGGGACCTATATGGGAGGAGAGGGATCCCCATAGTGAGGGTATGATTAATAGCACAACACATCTCTAAAATACAGATTTTCCATCATTTTTTATTCCCTCCTGGGAATTTGTTATGTGCTTGTGTAGAGCAACAGTGAGTCCTTACCAACCTAGGAGGCACTCTGTGTGCACAGTATCTGTGTTCTAGAAGACAGCACAGGGTGTTCTGCAGTACTCTGGTGCTATAGAAAGAAATATGTCGGTTTCACAAGAAGCAGGCTAATGTGGAAGGGTTTCTTGAAAGCAGAAGATCTGAAAAATACTGTGTGGCATCGCATATAATCCAGATCACAAAGGTCTGTATGTTCACCGTCAGTATGCCCAGGAATTAATGCAGAGTTTTGAAGGTCCCAGCTTAGGTATTAGGGTTCAGAGGGCCCCCTGTCCATTGCTAATTTTGATCTGAAGGGTTGTTGCCACACTATTTTTAGCCAACATGAAACTGGGGTTAGTTGCATTAGGGAGGGGAGTATGGTTAACACCAGCTTCATGTGTTTGCTTCAGATGACCCTCAAATTAGGAAACATTAAATACCGGTAATAAAATGTACTTACAGTGGTACCTCGTGTTATGTACCGTCCCCCTTACGAATGCTGTGGGTTACGTGCTCCGCTAACCCAGAAGTAGATGCCCCTTGTTGCGACCTTTGCCCCAGGATGCGAGCGGAAGTCACGCTCTGGTGTCGCGGCATTAGAGAAAGCGTGCCTCATGTTACGAGCGGTTTCCTTTTACGAACAGACCTCTGGACCAGATTAAGCACGTAACACGAGGTACCACTGTACAGTGGTACCTCAGGTTACATACGCTTCAGGTTACATACGCTTCAGGTTACAGACTCCGCTCACCCAGAAATAGTGCTTCAGGTTGGTTAAGAATTTTGCTTCAGGATGAGAACATAAATTGTGCTCCGGTGGCGCGGCAGCAGCAGGAGGCCCCATTAGCTAAAGTGGTGCTTCAGGTTAAGAACAGTTTCAGGTTAAGTACGGACCTCGAGAACGAAGTAAGTACTTAACCTGAGGTACCACTGTATTTACATTTGTGAGGATATTCTTATTTTACTTCTGATAATGATTTTCCCCCAGTCCAGTACACTCTAGAAGAGGAAGTAAAGATTTGCTTCTATACATGTGAATCATAGAATCATAGAATCATAGAGTTGGAAGAGACCACAAGGGCCATCGAGTCCAACCCCCTGCCAAGCAGGAAACACCACCAGAGCACTCCTGACATATGGTTGTCAAGCCTCTGCTTAAAGACCTCCAAAGAAGGAGACTCCACCACACTCCTTGGCAGCAAATTCCACTGTCGAATAACTCTTACTGTCAGGAAGTTCTTTCTAATGCTTAGGTGGAATCTTCTTTCTTGTAGTTTGGAACCATTGCTCCGTGTCCGCTTCTCTGGAGCTGCAGAAAACAACCTTTCAGGTTGAAAAGGGACAGCCATTACTTTATAAAATTTGTGGAAATTATATTATGAAATTTCAGCATGATAAGTCACTCTGAGCTTCTGTGGTTTTTCTGCTACTGTCTCTAGCTTCTGTGGTTTTATTGCAGGATCAAATTAGTAGTATATTAAGAAATATCATACAGTGATGTTTTAATGAAAATATAATTGTTGAATGAAACTTTCATTTCTCTGTCTAATTTCTTGGTGTGTGAGGCTAATCATAAGTGCCCCTATGTACTGAAAACCCAGTTGAGTAATATTCCATTGTTTTGTTCAGATTATTTTCAATATCGGGGCATTCTGTTCTGCTGAGTACATTGTAATTATTCTGTTATAATGATACTCCATTTGGAAACTAATGACATCTTTTCACAACAACATTTTGGACTGTAGTGCATATAAATGTTGACAATCTGATATGAACAAAAAATCAAGAATGTGAGCTTCCAATTACAATATAGCTTAAAGCCATGCCATTATCATCTGGTCTTTGCAGTTCCTCCCCCCAATATGGGAACAAGAAGGAAAAATGTAATGATGACCTTCCCCCACAAAAAATCCTTTGTAGACACCATAGTAGTGACCTCTGCTACTAGGATCCAGAGGGTAGCAACACAAGAATGGGCCCTCTCTGTGGTGGCTCCCTATTTGTGGAATGCTCTTCCCAGGGAGGCTCGTCTGGTTGCCTTCATTACATATCTTTAGGCACCAGGTGAAAATGTTGCCAGGCCATTGGTTGATTAAACAATCTATGTTTTTGTGGGAGGGGGTTACTGGTGGTGTTACTCTATGCTATGTATTTTGTGTGTTCATTTTGTATTTTTATGTTGTAAACTACCCTGTGGTCTTCAGATGAAAGGGCTGTACTTAAGCTTAATAAATAATAGTAGTAATATTAGTGATCTTTACTTTTATACTCTTTTCTTTCTTTACTTCAAGATTAGATTTTCCATAGGCACTGAAAATACATTTCAACACAATTTCTATTCACTACAACTTTTTAAAAAACTTTCTAACATTTTGGGTGGGTGGCAGATTTCAGAATCTCCACTGCTCTGTGATTCCTAATGGTAGTCCATATGCTTTGGCAGACATGTAATCAACCATGTAATTGTCTACTGTTCCATTTATCTAAAGCATGTATCTCCAGAAATCCTGTAAGGCTGTGCATTACCCTAGTATCCATGTGGCCATGAATGTTTGAAGAGCAACTTGAGGTGGATATTTTTGCAGCCATTAATCTCATGGAAGTTTCTGAAACGTTTTTGTTTCACCTCCTTAAAAACGTTCCTAGGTGGTATCCTACTCCTAGGGCTTATGGACACTTCCTTTTCCTCTGCTTTTTCCAGGCACAGTCCACACTTTAAGGCTCCCTATCCAAGCACACTTTTTTTTTCTGCTCCAGATCTCTCCCTACAAAACCCCGCTTTTAAAAGCCCAGTTGGAGCAAACGTCAGTCTGCTTAAAACCCGATTGACATTTGCTCCAGTTGATCAATGAAGAGCAGGTTTTTGCGGGGAAGGCTTGGATGCGGAGATTTTAAGTTTGAACCTGTTCAAAACATTACAGGATGGACTTAAAAGAATACAAGTACTCAACACTCCAAAGTTTAGGGCTTGAGGTTTTGTTGGTGCTGGTGGTGGGCAATTGCACAGGTTCAGAATGACCCGGAACTGTGCTTTTTATTGGTTTGTGTCAGTTAACAAGGCAGATAAGATGTCACTTTTCTAACAGCCTCCACTAAACTCTGGAACTGCACGTATGAGTTTGCAAAAAAAGAAGAAAACAACCCATGCAGGTAACGGCTTACAAATTACTGCAATAAGATTTGTTTCAATGAAATGTTATCCTGTTATTTTTCAGGAGCTTTTCATGTTACAAAACTTGCTTTTCTGTTAATAAAACTTTTCCTTGTCATTTTCACCAGAAAAGGTGCAAGTGGGCAGGCTTAACCCTTTCTCTACCCACCATTTTTGCTGTAACTACCCACTGCTTTTCCTCACAACAGAATTCAAGAAGTGTGTTTGCTCTTGAAAAGGGTCAAACAAGTAAGTTGGGGTAGAATATGCTGTTAGAGGATGTGATACCAATATAATATATAGCTGATGGCTGCCAGCAATTAGAAAAGGAAAGATATACTGAAAAATGCACTTAAAAACAATGTAAATAGTTGACAATAGCTCACAATGTACCAGGTAACTGCTGGACAGAATAACGTTATATGGATGTCTGGTGATCATCTCATTTATTAATTCTATAGGTACACATTCAGAAACAGTTTCTTGATGGCAGGCTCAATTGTTCCATTGTTGTTCCATTGTTTTCCTAGAGCCTGGAGCCCCATGACTACTTTGAATGAAAAGTAGAGAGAATTTCTTGAAAAGCAGCAGGAACAAAGGAAATGTTTCTACATAGTTGTTATTTTCCTCGATTCTTTTATTTTACATCCATTTTGTTTCTGTTTAAGCCATCTAATTGTGTTCAGGATTGAAGCTCTTTGAACATCATTTATGTATAGTAGGGGAAAGGACTCACAATAAGTATAGCAAAAGTGTATTATACCTGAAACCATCTGTGACACACTATTATCAGGTGTAAAAGAACCTTGGGTTATAGCCAATGGTTTTATGCAGCTGATGATAAGACTTCTGTCAGTGGAACAATGAAGGAAGCCATTTTCAGTGAGTTCCCCCTCCCCACTCCTCAATCTGCTCCAGATGATTGGGAGGAAGACCCTCCAGAGCAAATTTAGGAAGATGGGGAGGAGAATCAGTGAAAAGTGCCTCCATTTCTATTCTGCTGATGAAAGCCTTACCACCAACCGATACATTACTTTTTCAATTGCATATATAGCTTTAAATAATTTTGCAAATACAGAGATATCTGTAGGGTTAGTAAAATCCAAATTTCAGTTTTGCAACATTCTTACAATTTCTTTACCCAACCTTTGGTAGTACATGGCATTTATCAAACCTGTATTGAAAATAAAATGCTAATAAGATCTAGTAAAACCTTTTATTATTTTGATGTTGTTTTTACTTGGTTTTGAACAGGAGAGAAAGCTTCCACGTCTCCTGATTAGTGAGAAATAAGGATTAGTTATTTTGCTGCACAAAAGATCCTCTAATTGAAGAGAGATTAGATTTTATTTTAATTAATTTCTTTACAACCAATGGTTTTATGCTAGATTAAACGTGGTCCTTCTAAGAGGATAAGCCTTACAGATAATTATAAAGGCAGAGCAGACACCATGGCATTGTTTACATTTGCTTTTCTACTGTAGATTCTTTTTTCGCTTTAACACAGAAGAGAAAGAAAGGAGTTCATAATATCGTTTGTATCTCAGCTTTCTAGGCTTTATTAAAAAGGGCAATGTGTATATGCTTAGCACTGAATTAAAGTGTATTGTGGACTTTAAATGTATTTATGGAACCTCCTGCCCAGGCTTGTGCCCAGAAAGGTCACTTTGGTGCTGCTAACGCAGCCGTTTGATTTCATCCCCAAAGGTGCACTCCACGGATGCCAAGGACAAATAAAAAGTAATGCATTAAGTGGAGATTCACATGGTATGGTATGACCAAAGAATGGTACCAAGCATGCTACCATCACATTCAGAAACTATTTTCATTTTTCATTCTAAATGTGGGTAGATTATCATGGTGGGTGTGTCCCCCCCCAAGTACATGGACAAGCACTATAGACCACCAAATTAATTCTATTTATCCTGAAAGCCAGACTTCTACACTGAGCAGCTTCCTTGACTTTTAACTAGTAAATAAACTCTTCTGCTTCTTCGTTTAGCTACATTTTTCAGAAACATATTTCAATAAGATGTTTTCCAGTAAAAAAAAAAAATGAATGATATTTGGAAATGATATTTGGGAATAGCATTAGAAATCCATAGTATTTGCGTGTTTGACATTTTAAAACTATAATGTTGTTCCTCTATATTACACAGCATTAAAAGTAACCTCATTTTCCATTTCTTCTGCTGTGTGTGTTCCTGGTTTCCATCAAAATGGCATTTGAGATTTATCTTAAGCACTAAATTTACTGCTGAATAAATATATGCAATGTTAATGCGGCTTTTGGAATGCCTGTGGGAAAGTATGTTTTCTAAAGACATCTCCAAATACATGTCATTGTTCAATTATTTGTTAACCTTAGATGATGTGAAAAGCTACAAAAGATGTGATATCCTAAGGGCATTTATTTGTACAATACCAAGCTCAGAAAAACACTAAGATGGAGCTGCTTTGCATGCAAGGGGACAGAAAGTTCAGGACATAAGGTCAGAAACTCTCTAAAAATATATAAAATGCAACACAGAAGTCTTCTGGATAGCAGTGTGTACAACATCTTCTTTTGAATGAGACCTAGTGATAAGTAAGCAAAGTAAACAGTTCCTGTAACTTTCATTTAGAGATAATGCACTTCTCCACAATATTGCTCCTACTCCATGAGAAAACACAGTTGCAATGGACAAATATATTTTTCTACATAAGAACAAAATAATACTCATTTCTGGAAATCATAAATCTCAGAGTTAATCTTGATTTTGAGAAGATGCCACTATTAAGGGTAAGGCATGTGTGCTATAGTCTTGCAATGTATCCCTTTTTCAGGTCCCTCTAATAAAATACATGGCCAATTACATATCGGCCTTAAGCCTATGACCAATTGCTCCATCCCCTGTGTTAGTAAAATCAGTTGAATGTTGTTTTTATTATTGGTTGGGTTATCATGGCTCCCTCCTCCACATATGGTTTGGTGTTCTGTGGAGAGAACCTAAACTGATTTGTAAATATCTAATTCCTCTCCTTTTCTCACCCAATTTTGAGGGAACTGAATGATTCAGAAGGTTCAGACTGAGTTACATGCACTGTAAACATGCTTAAACTTTGATAGCTTTTCCTAATTAAAATGTAATTACTGTATGCTACATCAAAAGTCAGCATCTGGCCAAGCTAAATTATAAAATTGCTTTATTCCGTGAACTCTGTTTTAACTTATACCCGTGGGCCAAAGGCAGTCAGACAGAAAGATCGTTATTGGCACTGATAAACATGAAACCAGGTGCACTTCGGTCTCACTGATGCTCATTTCTGCCTCTTTCACTTGTTCTTCATATTTTGAGAAAATGTGATGGAGAAAAGGGGATTTGTCCTGACAGCATTCATATGTTAATCTCCTTGTAATTGCTAGGGGCTGACAGAACTCTCACTTGATTGAGACAATGAAACATCTGAGAGTGATTCTTGGAGCAGAGAAAGGTTCCTTTAGCACAGGATATCATGTGAGATAAATAAGCTACTTACAGCTATTTGAGTAGTTTTGTGCTTTGAGGAAACTTGGTATCTATCTATCTATTTAGATATTACCTATCACCAAGAGGCTACAGGGCAGTATTGTTTATAACATAAGTAACATAATAATGCAACACAGGAACTTAAAAACAATTACGACTCATATACATACAACTCATAATAAAAGCAGGAGTGTCAAACTCAGCCACACTCTTCCAGCCACAATTCCGCTCATCCAAAAGAAAATAAGAGGGAAATAAAATTAGAAACATACCATGAATTTTTATTTTATTTCAGCTTTATTTCAAAGGGAAGGCAATCCTATATTTATTGATTGCATTTACTGCATTATACAACTTTTAAAGAGTAAAAGGTAGCGTACATGCCCCCTCTCCCTGCCTCACAATAATCCTGTGCTAGGCTGAAAGATAGTATCTGCTCCAACATTACCCAGTAAGCTTCATAGTTGAGTGCGGATTTCAGCCTAGGTTGCCCAAGTTGTAATTTGATATTATAGCTGAGAGTGGCTAACCTATGGCCCTCCATATGTTCCTTGTCTGCAACTCTCATCATCCCTGATTTGGCCATGTGGCTGATGGGAGTTCGAGTCCCAACAATGTCTGGAAGTCTACAGATTAGCAATTTATGCTCTAACCACTACCCTACTCTGGCTCTTATTATTCCTGTCCACATCACCTGCAAAGGTCAAATACAAAGGTTCCAACGTTGGTGATTCTCTCATTCTGTTAGAATGCGGCTGTCAGATTGGTAAGTAGGGCTGCCTGAAGGGACTGTGTGTCACCAGTCCTAAGAGCATTACACCAGCCATCATTGAGCTACCAGGCCCATTTCAAGGCATTAATACTAGCAGTAGTAGCTGGTCAGATGGGGCACTTTTGTCCTCCTGGCTTCCTAACACAGCTGGTTGCTGCTGGCTACCCAGAGAGGAGAGACAAGGTGCTAGGGCCAGTCCACCACTCCACCACCATGTGTTGCACCACACCAAGCTTTCCTGTGCCTCTCCCCTACCCTCTACATTCCCCACTGTGTTGGGAAGCCAGGAGGACAAAGATGCCCCACCCACACCGCATCACTGGCCACCACTGGCTTGGGACCCAAGTACCTAACAGAGCACCTTCTCCAGTACAAACAGTTTCTGGTTGGTGTTGACCCATGACAGATCCTTATCGGTGGTGGCCCCTCATTTGTGGAATGCCGACCCTAACAAGCTGTGTCAGTCTCCTTCACTGTTGACTTTTATGATGAATTTTAAAACATTCCTATTTACCCAGACATCTGATGGTTGAAAGGTCTGTTCCTGGCAACCCTGAAATAATTAGTTTTAGAGTAGGTGATTTTTAAAGAAGTTTTAATTTGTGATAGTTCTGCATTGACATATTTACTTCCCTGGGCTCCTTTAGAGGAAGGTGCTGGATATAAATGTAATAAATAAATAATAAATTCTGCCCGGAGGCAATGGCAGTATAAACCTGCACTCCAGTGTTACAGATTTTAAAGTTGTTTACAGCTTTTCCAGGAAGAATGGAAATAAATATACTGAATAATACAATAAATGCTTATTTGTTGTTACAGGAGGCTGAAGGGAATAGCGTTTTTAAATAATAAAAAATGTTTTTGTTATTATCAGTTGACTACTGATTGTATTATTATTATATTCCTGATGAATCTTGCACCTCACTGAGGATTTTTCAATTGCTCATTTTATGTTGTTTTCCTTGGTTTATTTCTTAGTGAATTGTCTTTATTCGTGATTATATTAACCAGAGAGATTCTTATTGTGCTAAAGGCACCTCTAATACAGGACTCTCTGCAGATGTGGTTAAAGTAGGATTAGGGTATGAAATTGCGGGACATTAGGTTCTAGCACCACCCAAACCTTGATTAGGTTCTAGCCAGGAACAGAGGACTAGTTGGAAATGTTAAAGATATTGTGTAAATATATAAAGATATATTGTGTAAATATATAAAGCTATTGTGTAAATATATAAAGAAGTAATGTGGGAATGATGACTGGAATACAGCAAAGAGGCTGATGAATGCCCAGAATACAGGGAAATGGCAAAAGACCTAAGGGCACTGTTAGCAAGGGGGTGGGGGCAGAAGGTAAACTGGAATCTACTGGCAAATCCCTGAGTGAGTTATGAGGTTTCTGACTCTCAGTTTTTTACAATAGTGAAAATGAGGCTTTTCCAATGAAGCTGTTGAAACAATGAAAACCAAAAGTGGGTTTTTGTGTGAAAGAACAGCGAACCCACTTCCGGTATCGAAAATAAATTATTTAACTCAATCAATGCTTAGTGGGGGAAGCCTGTTCTTTATTTCTAAGTGTTTCACTGCTCATAATAATGAGACACCATTTTGACCTTACACTGGTTGGTAAATTTCAGGGTTCTAGTAATAAATAAATATTTAGTAGTTTATGCAAATACTGTATGCCCATCCATGCCTGATGGATTCCCCCCCCCCCTTTTGAACTCTCTTCTGTGTTATAGCTATATTGTCTAAAAGGTAGATTATGAGATGTGGTGGAGAAGAGGACTCATAAGTGCCATGTACCTTTCGTTCACATGGCTCAAATGTTACAAAATTAAATTATTAGGATAACTTTGTATGGAGAGAGAGAAATCAGAGTTCATTTATACTCTGGATTGTGCCAACTGAGCATTCTCTTTTCCAATAATGTACACAGATATTTAAGATTTTTGTTGTTGTTGTTATTTTCAATTACTGTTGTGCTATCATATGCTTCTGTGTCATCATATGCTTCCTTGCACTTACGTTTTCCCATTGGAAACCATGGTCCTTGCTAGGGAAATTAAAAGCTTTTCCAGCTTTTCTGTTCAAATCCCTTTTCCCTAAGAGTTTGAATATTAAATTATGTATTTATTTTTTGACTTAAATATTTAGAGATGAATGCAAAGTAGCCACTGGAAGTAGGGTCCTTACAGTAAATAATTGTTGAATGAGCTTGATATAATGAATAGAGTTTGTGTGCTTGCTTCTTTATCCTGATCAGTTTAGACTAAAAGGTAACAACCAAAAACCCCCTCCAAATATATTATAATTGTGCATTGCATATTTTGGGTTTAGTTCAGGGCACACAATGGATGTAATTCAGTGTTGCACTAAGACTAGATTGAACAATCTCCCTTCTGCTCTCCCCCCCCCATGCTATTTTAGACTCTCCTCCACAGGAGGGGGGAAGGTGTGGGCTGCAGGGGGGAGGAGATGGGGGAAAGTCCCATTGCCTTAGTGGGCTTTCTTTGATTATTATTTGTTTATTCTTAAAAGTATTCATATACTGCTAGATCACAAAGCATAGCAAAGCAAATTCCTTCCAGTAGCACCTTAAAGACCAACTAAGTTCTTGGTATGAGCTTTCGTGTGCATGCACACTTCTTCAGATATCTGAAGAAGTGTGCATGCACACGAAAGCTCATACCAAGAACTAACTTAGTTGGTCTTTAAGGTGCTACTGGAAGGAATTTTTTTTGTTTTGACTATGGCAGACCAACACGGCTACCTATCTGTAACCATAGCAAAGCAGTCAACAACACTAAAAGCAATTTAAAAGCATTGTGTGTAAACTGTATTTGCATTTGTGAGCTCGAACAGAGGACCTAAATTGTAGTGTTGACTGATTTACTGTTATATAGCAGCGTTCCCTACCCCCCTTCATCCTTTCGCCTTGAGGTATCTGGTGTTCTTCACCAGAATGCACAATTAGGTGGTGGTTTGGGGCTTTAGGAGTTTTGATCTGGAAGACTTTAAAACAGATTCCCATGGTAAAAAAGTGTAGTGACCTATAACCAGCAACCAGGTTACAATTTTAAGCCAAGTTAAAATTATTGATGTTTTATAGAATAATGGAAAGTGGAGCAGATAATGTTTATCAAGTTCAGTATAACTGCTTAGGTGTGTGTGCTTCCTTAAATGCAAGAAAAAATTGCATGGATTAAACATATTATTGTGGGCATGTGGAGGATTCTGACGAAATATACTTTAGCTTGTATACTGTATAAAAAAATAACCTAGTTAGAAAAGACTTCAACATTAAATATAGAAACATGATATTGATACTATGTGCTAAGCATTTATATTGTAAATACTATAATTACTTTATGGATCTTATACTATATATCAGCTATAGTATTAATAACATTTAATTATAAAAACCTAATTGTATTTATACCGATAATTTCTAGCATTTACCAATTATATATAAACATGCTATTAAAGGTATGTTCACTAGGTATTTTTCTAACAACAGAAACAATGATTTTGGAAATCAATTTCTCTTCTATATTTTATCTTTTAGTTCAGTGTTTGGAGATGACAACCAAAAGGAAAATTATTGGTCGCCTGGTGCCATGCCGATGTTTTCGGGGGGAAGAAGAAATTATCTCAGTGCTCGATTACTCCCACTGCAGCCTTCAGCAGGTGCCAAAGGAAGTTTTTAACTTTGAACGGACATTGGAGGAGCTTTATCTAGATGCCAATCAAATTGAAGAGCTACCTAAGGTAAACTCTGTTCTTTCTCTAATACACAAATGCAGTTGCCTTGCTGAATGAACATTTAAGGTCTGCTTGGAACTCGCAGTATAAAAAGGGAAATTGGCATAAACAAACTGCTGAGTTCAAGTATTTAGAGTTCTAAATATTCTCACTGTCAACTAATTACACATTTTCCTACTTTTAGAAAATACTGCTTTCAGCTCTGCAAACAGACAAAGAGGTCTGTGGATTTGGTCCTTCCAAGTGTATGAATTGAAATTCCTTTATTAATGCCACGTTATTCAAGAAATATGCATTGGGAATTATCTAGAATGTGCTAGAATTAAGTCACAACAAATTCTAAGCTCATGGGTATATTAATGATGTGTCATTTGCTTAATATGAAGAAAATATTTATTTTTTTGTAGGCTAGAGACCTAGACATGGTGAACCCTATTTAACATTTTCACATCTCTTCCTGTTATGTATAAATGAGAAAATTTGTGGCATGGCACTATTATACAGTATTGTGCATTCCTTGCCTGTATCCCATGTTGTTTGCTGCTGCCGCTGGGGTACACAGATCAAGTAACTTCAGGTTTCATTTCTAGCCTGGGTTAGATGGAATAGAAGGTAAATGTGGTGGCAGTCTACCTGAGAAGCCCTTGCTTGCCCAAACTGACAGTCATAGCAGCAAGAGAGTAAAAGTCTCCTTTCTGTTACAATATCTACTTCACAGTTGCTCTCTTCCATCAATAGATGTGAAAACTCAGATCTGGCATAAGCTTACGCTCCTCATTACAGTGGTGCCCCGCGAGACGAATGCCTCGCAAGACGATAAACCCGCTAGACGAAAGGGTTTTCCGTTTTTCGAGGCGCTTTGCAAGACGAATTTCCCTATGGGCTTGCTTCGCAAGACAAAAACGTCTTGCGAGTCTTGCGAGTTTTTCCCCTTCCCCCCCTTTTTCTAAGCCGCTAAGCCGCTAATAGCCGCTAAGCCGCTAATAGCGCTAAGCCGCTAATAGCGCTAAGCCGCTAAGCCGCTAATAGGGATGCTTCGCAAGATGAAAAAACCGCTAGACGAAGAGACTCGCGGAACGGATTATTTTCGTCTTGCGAGGCACCACTGTACCAGCCAACAGTACTGCTCACTGCTTTGATCATTACATAGGAAGTGTGAGTAAATGAATTTGCACCTTCTCTTTCCTTTCCCTTCTGTCTCAAAACATAACATTTGAAGCCATTCACTGACTAGATTCCCACAACTTCACCTTTCTTCTAGTGTGAAGGATGGCTAACACATGCACATCCCTCCCCCACCCAGTCATTTGTACTGCAAATGAAACAGCAAGAAACAAGATATTTTCTTTCTGTCTGTCTTTTCCCTTTTCCATGCAGTGCAAATGACAGAGGTGCCTGCCTATCTCCCAAGCCTCTGCGTTTACCTGTGGGCTTGGAGAGAGGCAGTTCCTTCTCTCACTTGTTTTGAGAAGAAGCCTCTTGCTATTTCTTTCTTATCTTCTCCAAACTGCAGTGCAAACAGAATAGCACCTTGCCAAGGCCTTGGAAGCACGCAGAGGGTTTAGGAGAGAGCAAAATATCCCCCAACTCTTAACACAAGTGAGTTAAGAGAAGAAATAGCACAAGAACAGCTGCAGTTCCTTATCTGCTCCAAGTCACAGTGCAAATGAGAAAAATCCTTGCTTCTCTCCTAGGCCCTCTACAAACACTGAAGGACTCGAGGAAGGAGACTGGTTTGTGGAAAGCACAAGTGAAAGCTGGATAGCAAACGGATATTTTGTTGACACGTACAGCTCACCTGTATATTCATGTCACCATAGTGCCTCAAATCTCTTAACATTTGAGATTTGCTGTCCATGTCCTTTTCATAGCTTTAGAGGAATTTTGCGAGAGAAAGAATGGGAGGAAAACACAGACACATCCTCACTGGGAAACATAGCACAAAGCAACTTTCATTTTTGAGGGCTGGATGAGCTTTGGAAAGTTTACACGTGCATGAAAAACACTTCTTTTTGTGGCATCATTATTGCATATTGCTGTTGTAGTGCTTAGTGCCCCAGTATCACATTACCAAAAGCCAGTTTGTTAGTTCTTATCAAGTAAGTAGCATCTGTTTGGGAGGAAACAACCTCTGCAGTGGCCCTTGCTTTATATGGAGCTGAATCTTTAAATTTACACTCTAGCAAAAGCTACACAGTATCCTTCATTCCAAATTATTAAGTCTCATTGACTTCAGTGGAGGAACTTAAAACTGCTTGACTTGGGTAGATGTTGCCAACTCTGTATTGTTCTATTGCTAAACTATCTCCCCTTTTCTTGCGTCTTTAGCCAAATTTGGATGCTCAGTGCAGTGGTTTATTCACTCCACCGGGCAATTGTTTATAACTGGAGAAGCAATTTAGTTATACTCTCCAGGGGGTTGAAGGAAAAGTGATATAGAGAAGTGAGTCATTTACTCAGCTGTATGTATCTGTTGATAGAGAAGACTCCAGATACCAAATCATATTTTTCTGCCTCATAGAGATGAAATGGTGTGTGATAGAGGTCAATTTGTCAGTAGATAGTTCAGAGTTATTGCTTCATTTTAATCATAATGTATGGTTACTATTTAATAATAATTTAAAGAGACTTTTTAAAAAAAGGGATTCCACTTTCTAGATGCGTGTGTGTGTAGAACACAAAATGTGTCATCTCGACGATCACACTTTAAAAAGAGATTCTAGCATGGAATTTTAACATGTGGCCACAAGTACATCACAATATAATTTTGTGCATAATAGATAGTTGAGTGAGAGGTACAGCACCTCATTAAAATATGTGATAATCTATGAAGTCTATAGAAAATGCTGTTGAATATGCTGACACTTTCCATTTAATAATGAACCTGAGAACATTACATTACATTTTTTCCTGTAAGATATGAATGCACCATCTTAGCTTCACAATGAAAGGTACTTGAGGGCTATAATATAACTTTGGCAGTGCTGTAATATAGCTTGTTTATCTGTAGATAGACAGATTAGACCCTCTCCTCACTTGATCCAGGACAGCAACTGTGGCAAAATTGCCAGGATGTTACAATGCAGGTTAAAAGGCATTCCCTGCCCCCAGGATTCATGCTACAATAATGTTGCCTTTTTCTTAATTCATCTAGCTGAGATTTGCATTGCTATCAATAAAAATAACTTTTCAAGCTCATCGGCTCTCCGTTTTGAACACTTATGCTAAGAACATGTAGTTTGAAAACTTGCAACTTTTAGTGACCTTAGCTGTACCCATAAAAATGTACATGAACTTAATTCTATGCTTCTCATTCTGTGGAACCACTACACTGATTATAAAATGTGTTTTCTTATGCCAGTGAGGTCATTTACATAGTCCACACACCAAATCTCAACAAGCTATAACATGGTTTGTCCATTGAGCTATTTCTCTTTATTAAAGCAGAGAGCATAATCTTAAATTCTAGATACAAATGCTTCTTCTATAGCAGGCTTCCTCAACCTTGGCCCTCCAGATGTTTTGAGACTACAATTTTCATCATCCCTGATGGCTAGGGATCATGCTAGGGATCCTGCTAGCTAGGGATCATGGGAGTTGTAGTCCAAAAACAGCTGGAGGGCCGAAGTTGAGGAAGCCTGTTCTAGACTTCCGGGTTGGCGCCTCCGGTAATGGCGGAATTCCTCTGATCGGGAGGAATTTGCCTCGTGGAAATTTGGGTCTGGCCGCCACGGCGAAGGCGGAGACCCACTAAAAATCACAGGTGGGTGAAGCCTGTGAACCTGGGATTCAGCTGGCACCTTTTGCGCCTCCCCCACTCACGGGGACTCACGGAAACCCGGTTTCGGGGTTCCGGAGCGACGTGGGGTGAGTGGCACGGTGCTTTGAATTGACTGCTTCTTCCACGGAGCGAAGCCGCATAGCTGTTGCCGGAGAGCGCTGACTTTTTCCTGTGGACAATTTGATCTTAAAGCAACTACACGTGAGTAGAGCGGAGAATTGGATTTTTAAACGTCTTAATTTGGCACCGAAACGGGGAAGTTCAAAACAGGAAGTCCGCCTCCCCCTTTTGTAAATAGATCGCAGCAAAGAGGCTGTAAGCTAAAGTCTTGGAAAGCCTACTGTAAAGGACTAAATTTCCATCAGTAGAAAACACTAAACTCCCCTTGGAAGCAGGAGAAGAGGGGGGAAGTTTTGGATTGTGTGTGCCTGCAGGAGAGAGCGAAGAAAGTCAAAATACCACTGCTCCGAACCTGGAAACGGGCTGCTAGTAAGACTGACGTTTTTCGATTGTTCGTTGACAGTGAATAGAACGTTCGCTGACAGCTAGCTAAATAAGAGAGATACATTGTTTCTTTTCTCTCCGTCTGCTCTTAAAAAGGAGTACAAGTAACTGAAAATTGAAACTAACTTTACTGTTTGAACTGTGTTTAAAAGGACTAATACAAATAGCAACTGTTTCTCTCTAGAGGAAGCCTTTGAAACTGTTACAAGAGCTGAGCTGGGGGAACTTCCAGCTGCAGGATAAAGCTGTGAGACTTTGGGAATGACCTTGAATCGGTTAAGAATGTCGACAGAAGAGGCCTTAGTGGCTGTATTATGTAAGATAAATGATTCATTGGAGCAGCTTCACAAGAAGGTGGATTTAACTATAGAAAGTATAAATAGTTTGGGACAAAAGGTGAACACCAATACAGAAACTATCCAGAAATTGACACAGGAATCTACTTTGACATGGCAAATTGCGGAGAAGGCTAGGGAGAAAGCTGTTGCCGTTGAACCTAAAGTAACACAATTGGAGAGAGAAAGAGTCCCAGCCTCACACATGCAACTTGATAATCATAAGTTGATGCCTGTTATGATTGAATCTAAAGGAAAACAGACTTTGAGGATCAGAGCCCTGCCTGAACTGGAGAGGGAAGGTTTGATGGACTTTCTCACACAGGAATTTGCTGATTTTTGGGACCTGGACTTGGGCCAAGAAGAGACTAAAATTGTGAGGGCTTTCAGACTCTACCAGAAGAACTTAGAAGAACAACAGTCAAGAGAGGAAATTTTTAAAGACGTCCTGAAATAACTTTTGGATCTTAGGTTTAACTACGGAGATTTGGTTGCCCTGTCGAGAAGGAATAAAATCATCTTTAGGTGGGAGTTTCCCCGAGATCTACTCTTCAGCCTCAAAGGAAGGAAAATAAAAATAAGATCAGTAGAAGACAAAGCAAAGTTCTTGTATAAGTACAAAGAAGACTCGCAGAAGGGACTTGGAAAAGAGTTAAGAGCATCGGACAGAAGATCACCAGGTTGATGGACTATATGGAATTGGCGAAAAGGACTGGCAGAATCCGAGACCAGGGAGAAGAGACGGTGGAAGAAGATTGGAAAAAGTTTAAAGACTATTTATAGAAATAATGTAAAATTAATGAGTGTTAGAAAAATGTTGGAATGAAGTTATACGGCTTTAGTAGAAATGTTATAAGGAATTAAGTATAAATAGATTATTAGAGTATTAAAGGGAAAATAAGGTTAAAATATGTTAAGACAGAATATGACAGAAATAGAGGAAGATGGAAAGGATTTGCTGAAACAATTAATAGAAGTGGAATACAAAAAGGGAGGTGTGAGGAGGTCGTTGAAACAAGGGAATGAAAGTTAAGATATTGGTATGGTAAGATGTGTGTTTTAAATTGTTTTTGTTTGGTTTTGTTTAGTTTATTGTGTTAGTGTTGTGTTGTGTATTGTTTATATATTGTATTGTATTGTTTTCTTTTTTTCCTTCTCTTCTCTTTCTTTTTCTTTGTAGTGTTTAAAAGTAATAAATATATTTTTTTTTTAAAAAAAGGAAGCCTGTTCTATAGTCTATGAGCCCTTTGGGAACTTTTTTTTTTGGTGCAGCTAGGATTCTGAAAAACTACAGAATAGATGGGCGACCTAAAGCTCAGCAGTTAGCAGCATATGAATTCCTGTGTAAAAGAAATAAGTACATATTGCATGTTGGTTATGCCCATTAGAGTCTTAATGTTCAATGCCATCATAATTTCTTAGAGTTAAATAAGATTTCCTGAGAAAATGTATATCTTAAAAGGCTCTTCAAAGTAATTTGATTCCTTTGTGAGTGCATTTCTCACTCTGCCTTATTGTTGCCATTACTTGCCATTTCTTTCAAAGTGAAAAGCAGATGACAGAATTATTCCAAAAGGAACTCTTTTCTTCGCGTAAATTGGCTTGCATTAAGCTACTGCATTCACCAGCCCAAATTAATGGTCTCTGTATAGTAGCTCTCAGACTTTCTGGAGCAATATTTTTATTTTGTCCTTTGCTAATAGATTATAGGGTCCATCATAAAATATGAGGTAGCTATGCTAATCCACACTAAATGCTTTTAAAAAGTGAGTTTTGTTAGTCCATAGTTTGTTCACCAGCATTTTAGCACTATCATTAATTACACATTGTTTGTGTTTTAACATTGTGGACTATGGTCACATTGAATTATAGTTCTGCTCCCTTTTTAGTTTTATAAACATATCAGAAAAAGTGATGAGATGGTTTCAAAATCTTACAAGGAGAACAGATTTATTGTCACCTAAATTTCATAGTATACCAACACAATATCTTACTCTTAGGTCTCTAATATCATTCACTCCTCCAGTCATTTGTGTGCCAGTTTTTCTGTAACTGGTAGGCTTGTTGTTTCTAATCACTCCCATTAAGAAGTCTGGATCTCCCATATCCTTATACTGAACTGCCTATAGCTTAGTTCTACACTACTTTGCAGCACTTCTCCAAGGTTTCATACAGCAAGCCCAGCCAGACCTGGATATTTTAGGGATTGAACATGGGACTTCTGTGTACAAAACAGGTGTTCTGTCACTGAGTTTCTCTGGGAGCTGAAGGATTCACTCTCGGGAGGGACATGTAAAGGGAGCATGTTCTGCAGCTCTTTAGAGATCAACTTCATGTACACTGGGCCTTACTGGCCATGAGCAAATGTGCTTTATTTTATTGCCTCTAAATGTTAACACTAGATCAAAATTTAAAGCAAGGATCATAACCAATTTTCTCTCATTTTTGCAGCAATTATTCAACTGTCAAGCTCTGCGTAAACTGAGTATCCCAGACAATGACCTTTCAAGCCTGCCAACCAGCATTGCCAGTTTAGTGAATCTCAAAGAACTTGACATCAGTAAAAATGGTAAGGAAAAATGTCTGCCCATTCCTTTTCATTTATCATAGAATCACAAACTTAAACCAATGGAAAGTTTGAAGTAAGAGCTACCTTTACCATGCTTATTTATAAAGTAATTTATCAGTCACCTTTTGTCCCCAGCCCACTCAAGGCAACTTTTGGAGCATACAAACATAATAATAAAAGACTTAAAATAGCAGCAGCGCTAACAACCATTTAAAATAATAATAATGGAGCAGTAATAACAAGTAAAGCAGCAATGTAAAAAAAAAATTCAGATAATGAAAAGCTGTTCATCTTAAAATAACAACCAAGGCCTTGTTTAGAAGAAGGCTACCTGATATGAATGAGTTTCTATAATCCACTTAAAAGTTTATAGCATTGGGGCCAAATTGGGCAGTTGCATCATGTGGGAGTCACCATTTTAGATTAACTGAAGCTTGCTGAGTCATATGAATCAGGACCATGTACATGGAGGGCAGTGTGTGTATCAATAGTGGGATGGATTGATAATGAACATCTATGTCTATTTCTAATTATAAAGTAAAATCAGTACATGGGGAAATGCCACATTTTTATAATTTGTTAAATCAGAGTTTGAGATGGAAAGAACGCTAAAAATATTAATTTCTTTTCAGACCCTTTTTCTCATGTATTGTTTTTGACAGCATTAAAAGAATTCTCAGTTGCCCTGAAGAATAGTTTATTCCTAATATTATTATTAGAATTTCTTATGCACCTTTCACCATTAGGTCCGGGTTACAGCAGTATAAAAATACAGCATTAAAATCAGTGGTGATTGGAGTATGGTATATGCCTCTTGGTTTAAACCAGCTAGAGTTTGTGCCTGAGTTGGAAACTTTGGTTAGCTTAAATAATTCTCCTCAATGCTGTCCGACAAACATTTTGCATTACAGTGAGACAAATAATGAGTGGTAACCAAGGTTTGTTCTTGAATTTGTCTGGACAAGACACTTAGGATAACACACAAAGTAAAGCTATGACTTAGTTCATAGCACCCAGCAGCAGGAAAATTAGGGGAGTAACACAGAAGCCATGAACTTGTTCTTGAAACATCCATGTTCATGTGTTTTGCATTATGTGTGAAAGGTTTTTTTTTTTAAAAAAAAGGTAAAGGACCCCTGGACAGTCAAGTCCAGTCAAAGGCGACTGTGGAATTGCAATGCTCATTTCGCTTTCACACCGAGGGAGCCGGCTTTTGTCCACAACAGCTTTCTGGGTCATGTGGCCAGCAGGACTAAACTGCTTCTGGTGCAACAGAACACTGAGACAGAAGCCAGAGCACATGGAAATGCCGTTTACCTTCCTGCTGCAGCCGTACCTATTTGTCTACTTGCACTGGCATGCTTTCAAACTGCAAGGTTGGCAGCAGCTAGGACAGAGCAACAGGAACTCACCCCGTCGTGCAGATACGAACCGCCAATCTTCTGATCAGCAAGCCCAAGAGGCTCAGTGGTTTAGACCACAGTGCCACCCACTCCCACCAGAGAAACAAGCACTCTGACCTTTATACCAACCAGAAGGAGAGGGAATATTTCCTCTAGTCTTGTTAAAGTGTTTTTTTGTGGGGAGGGAGAGAGATCAGAACATCTGTAAGCATTAGCCAGTTTATTAAATGTCATTGCCTATATATCCTTGCTGGTACTGATATCCAGTATTTAAGATGCCAGGAAACAATGTTTCGTACCCTACAAACTGTTAATTACAGAATTCTATATCTTTTCTAGAATTATAAGACATAGCTACCATAATGCTTCATGTGCTTACTTTAGATCATGACTGTACTTTTTTTCCACCTCACAATATGTGTAATATAGGAAACATGTGAGGAACTTCTAGGTCCTTCCATGCTCAGTGCTTTGCTGCAGAATCTGACTAGTTCTGCAATGGCCATCAGGCACAATTGGTGTCCAAGAGGAAGGAAGAACTGTGTGCTGTGTAGACTTTAGCTTAATATAGTCTTCAAAATAGGACTTGACTAAAGCTAAGCAATTTCTAAGTGCCCAGGGGAGTTTCATGAGCAGAACAAAACCTCAAAGGGATATATTCTGACACCAAAGCACATAATTGATTCTCTTTAATTTTTGCTGCTACCTATTTGGGAACTCTGCTCGTCTAATGGTGTCAGAATAGAAGTGTTACATAATGCACAGGATGTATCATTACAATGAACATTATGTTATGTTCAGTCCACCTTTAGGGCTGCAGCTATTTTTATTTTTGTAAAATCGTCTCTCTTCTGCAACGATCAATGCTTGCTTTATTTTAGAGCCAGTTTAATGTAAACTTTCTCAGCTTATTTCACTTGCCAGTGTATCATCACTGCATTGGGCTTACTTGCACCTCTAGTGGACAATGGCACCAGTAGCTTTTACAGGAAATAGACTGGCCCCTTTTAATTTTTTTTTTGCTCCATGTTTGCTTAATTCTTTTTTTCATCCGTCAATACAGAGATGACTCCATGCATGCCCAAACCTCCCAGCCCACGGTTTTATATCCGTTCACCTTGACAGAACCAGTTGATGATGAATGGAGTAAAGGGTCCGTAATTAAAGAACCTCAACCAGACAAGATGCTTCAAGATGCTCATTACATGCACTGTTACGCTGTGCCCTAGCCACTCTAGGCTTGTTTTCAAAATCAGCAGAAAACAGACACTGTGCAGACCCTTCCTGCCACTGTAGACCCTCAGCCAACTTGTCCCCACTCCAGTGGTTATCAAAAAAGTCACTAAATTGGAGTGGAATGCTCCCATGCAATTCAGGAAGTCAGCACAGCTTTGCCAATAAGCATTACACACTGGATACAGATTTCATGGACCTCTTAAAGACCCTATCAATGGACAAATCAGAACTTGTTACCAAAGGATGGAGATGCTTAGTTAAATGATACCTCTGACAGGTGACTGGATTTTGCCCTTAGGCCTATTCATGATGCAATAGCACTATCTATCCATGCATCTTCTGCAGCATCTATGTTTGCTAAACCATCCCAAGTAATGGGTGAAGGATCTTCTCACTACTCCATAACAGGATCCTGCATGCATCCGCAACACCTTACTGAAGATATCTAGCAGGGCAGCATTCATGGTGGAAGCCACCATGAATTCACCACAGTTTTCAGCATGCTCCATGGCAGGAAGTGTTGTAGCACGCAAAGCGTTATGGCTTCAACAGTGGGAAGCAGGTGCTGCTTTCAAAGTCAACCTCTCCACAGCATCTTTCCTTGAACCAGTGCTCCCCCCCCAAGAACCCCAGAAACTGCCAATGATGCAATCCATAACCAAGTGTGTGTGTGTGGGGGGTAATCACCTACACGCACTAATACTTTTTTGATTCTTACAACAGCGGATAAATGGATCCTGAATACCATCTGCTGTGGTTACTGCATAGAATTCAGCAGTCGCCCTCAACCTTGGTTCATCCCATCACCCCTCTCTGCTTCACCCTCCAGTTGCTAGATTGTGAGAGACTGTGTCTAGCTGTTACACAAGTATCATGAACCCACATGCATGTTGAAGCACTCACATGTATTCATACACATGACAATGAAAGTTTTGAGATATTTTGCTAGAGTTACAAGGTACACCAATTTATGAATATGTGCTTGCCCACTCTCACTTTGTCCATCTTTCAAATCAAGAGTTTGGAAGAACTCTTAATTTCCTAGTGAGAAAATGACTAAAATTGGCTATCCTATTTGCTTCCCCCTCTGTGTTTTGCTTTAACAAAAGGTGAAAGAAAAACTGTAATCATAGTAAGTGATTAACTGAACCTGTCTATCTCTTTGTCTGCTTCCTGTACCACCATTAGCTTGAAAACATCCATTCAGAATGTTAAGTAGATTTTAATGGTAGCTAGATTTACATGTACGGTCTTTACAGGGTGTGATATATTTTCAGGACACTTGAGATCAGGCTGGTACCAGGGTCAAGCAAGGTTCATGATGGAGAAGCTCATGTCATATTTCAGTTATTTCAGTTTTACAGTTATGACATGCTAAACCATAGAAATAAGCTCAGATTCACACACCTGTTCACACAACATCTCATCAACATGGCAGCAATAGAACCGTACTGCCAAAGAACACTCATTAGGCATTTACTTGATCATGTTTGTAGTTCCCACAAAAGACCACAAAGTCTGGAGGGCAATTCTCAGTCTGAAATATCTTTACTGCTGGGTGATCTACAAAAAATTCTGACCAGAATTCTTAGCCTCCTTCAAGCAACCCCTTCATCTCAACGACTTCATGACATCCATAGACTTACAGGATGGAAACCTGCATGTTCTTTTTCATCCAAAGTACCAGGAATGTCTTCTATTCTCCATTGGCCCACACCATTACCAATTCAGAGCCCTCCCATTCAGATTGGCCTCATCTCCAGGAGTCTCCACAAAGGTAGTGGTTGCACTGGTGTCTCACCTCTGCCTCCAGGGCTTGCACATCTACTCATATTTAGACAACCTCCACCTTCTTCTACAGATTTTTTATAGCAGCTGAATTTGGGTCTGCTATTGGTTGATGGCTGAAACGTATTTTATAAAAGACAATAGTGAAGGTTAGTCCATGAGGACAAGTGGGCAGTGCCCCACTAACCTTACTCAGCCCACCTCTGCCTTCTTATGTCCATTCAGTCCAGGGGTTGATATTGGCTGTCAGCTTTCTCCTCTTGCCTCTTGGTGTTGCCCATTATAGAACTTACTTCCGAGCCAGCCACTCCCTCCTGCACTCAGGATCACTTCAAGGAATCATGAAAAGATCCCCGCTGGATTGGGACCAACATCTATAACAGGGAAAGAGCTTGCTCAGCATCAGGGCAGCAGCAGCAAAACGAAAAAAACAAACATTTTATTCCAAGGTAGATGTTGGTGCTGTGATGGATTGCTGCCGCCTCATGGGCGCCGCCATTTTAGCGCAGCAGCTGTTTTGAACACAAGCCATAGGAGCGGAGGCAAGAGCGCCATCTGGTTATGCCCGGACAACCTTCAGCCATATTTCTGATAATTGCCAACATGAAGCCAATTTGTCAGCTTTGACTTGTTTGTATCTGCCCATAATTACACCTCTGTGCTGCACTTTTAATATGAACGCTACAGGAAGAAATCCAGCATGTGAAGCTCTCATGACAAAGACTTGTAAACAGGGGCATTTAGCAGAGGAGTCTGAGGGGAAAGCCTGGAGTGCTGACTCACAATGTATGTAGGACCAAGAGACATGGACTGTGAGAGAGCTACTGCAGTGACCTGCAACACCTGTGCCATGTTTGTCTTCCTGCCTGATAATGTGCAAAATACACCTGCAGCAAGAGTAATATGGTTGCTTTACCTGAAGAGAAGGTGGGGACAAGGTGGTGCTATATATTCAAGCTGTCCTATGTACCTAAAGGTGTTTGCTAGGAGATTTTAAAAAAAAAAAACATTGCTAGAAAAGTTTGTTCCTTTTCAAAGACAAGGAGTCCTTGAATAAGGACAGTCTCCTAGTCCTTGGGTGATAAATTCAGCTTTGATACTTTGTTTTTCTGTGTCATTGCTTGGTGACTTCCTTTGCATTTTATCCACCTCTCAGATGATTTACTCTATTTCATTTTCAGAATAAACATCCACAGGCTATAACCTTGACATGCGTAATAAAAAAATTAACATAAGTAAGTTCCTGTGATGAGTCATGGGCTAAGAAGAAAGACAATATTAATACAAGTACAAGCAAAGGCAGTAGCTCCCGCCAGAGCACTCTGCTTCCTTTACTAACGTCTTAAGAACAGCAGGGATCTTTCTGTTATTGGCACATAATTTGCAGTTGTAGGTAGTTATGTATTAACACCAGCTGATCCTGTAACATTGCAGTGTGCTTTCAATTAGCTCTCTTCTTCATTTTTCAATCATATATTGCTTTTTCAGTCCTCATTCAGCTTCTCATGGCCAAGAAGGCCACAGTCTTGCAACCACCCAGTCACAGTGGCGTAGCGTGGGGGGTGCAGGGGGGGCCGGCCACACCAGGCGCAACATCTGGGGGTTAGGGTTAGGGGGCGCAAATCCACGGGTTAGGGGGCGCAAATTACTTGCCTTGCCCCGGGTGCTGACAACCCACGCTATGCCACTGCCCAGTCAAGAGCCGTTTGACTGAAGTTTTTTGGATTATTAGACTTTAGAAAGTTTCTACATTATTATATTATTAAATAATCTAGCTAAATTCTAGATTAAAGCAATTTATTAACTGCTGGGTAAAATGGATGCTGTTTAGGGTGTGTTATTGGCTAATAGCACATCCCTGTATTCCCACAGCAGAGATTTTGGTACTGACTGTTTGTGGTAGTGTATTTGTTTACCAGCAGCAAGATGTTATATACAGTATAGGTGAAGGGGAACCTGTGACCACTCAGCCCTCACCCAGAAGAAGCAAGGATGAGGCATGTTTAAAACAAAACAGGAACATTATTTGTTCATGCTTAAAGGCATTATAGCTTAGTGGTTACTTTTGCAAGGCACAATACTTTATTTCAAACAGACTTTCAATGAAGTATAAAGGATTGCATTTAGAGGGGAAAATGGTTAGATATGATCCCTGTACAGAAGTTCTTCCACATGCTAATAGAGTTCTTTCAATCCTAGCCATACCCATAATTTTTTAAAAGCTCAGATATAATTACTACAATGTGTGGAATTGTGATCTGCTTAGGACTAAAATGAGAGTTTAGGTACTTTAAAGACCAGTCATTTGTTGTATTCCTTCCCTGATAACATACATCTTTGTTCTCTTTTTAGGGATCCAAGATTTCCCAGAAAATATAAAGTGCTGTAAGTGTTTAACAATAATTGAAGCCAGTGTCAATCCTATTTCTAAGTGAGTATCTGTCAATGAAGTTAAATGTTTCCTCTTATATATGTTCAGTGGTTTGCATATTAATGTATGTAATGTAAAGTGAAGGTATAACAAATGGATGGAATTGTCATTTGGTTATAATGAAGCTATGCAAGAAATTTTTGTCCAAACTGCGGGAGGCAGTGGAAGACAGGAGTGCCTGGTGTGCTCTGGTCCATGGGGTCACAAAGAGTCGGACACGACTAAACGACTAAACAACAACAAGAAATTGAGTGAAGTGTAAAATAGCCTTACAGCAAATTCTGCAGTGACTGCTAGGAAAAAAGGTGGACACATTTTAAGAGTTGTACTGATTTAGTTTTCTATATTGTATTTTTATTTTCAATTAGGATTTATTTCTATAAAAACATACACAAACAAAATTTCAATATTGTAAGTTTTTAGGGTTATTGAAGAGGGTATGAAGGCTGATGCCATGCAGAACCCAATATGAGGTACACAGTAAGCTCCCAGTTTATAAAAACCATTTTCCAGCACGTTTTAGGAACATGGATAAGTCAGACCATTGATTTATCTTGCTCAAAAATTTGAGAAAGGTAAACTCTGCCTTAGGAATCCACATGGGTGTGAACCGAAAGAGGCATAGCAATCCCTGGAGCTTGTAGTGGTTTAAGGAGGATTATATTTATTTACTTTTATTTTTAAAAGTATTTTCATGCTGCTACTCATATACAAATCAAACATATATATGTATAATAAAAACCATATAAAAATTAAAAATCAGAAATCAACTCCTACAGAGAGATATTTTCTTAATTGCCTGCATGAGCTTGGAAACAGAGAAAAGTTATCAGCAAATGTTTAAAGATTAAAACAGAAGATGCCTGCTGAATCTCTTCCCTATTTCCCAGGCACAGGAGCCACCCACCAAAAAAGGCTCAACCTTCCCAGGATTCAAGCACAGTTTATTAGTCCCCATGGGGGCAACCACTACATTCAGAGTTTTTGCATCCTCTCCTGATTTCAGATGTCATGCAGAAATAGAGCTGTGTGTCATCAGCATAGTGACACCTTACTCCAAAACTCCTAATGACCATTCCCAGTGGCTTCATATAGATGTTAAATAGTACTGGGGGGAGAATAATACCTTGCGGAACCCTGTAGCACAAGTGCCAGGGGACCAAGGAGTACTCATCCAGTGCTGCTCTTGGAACACAGTCCTGAAAGTAAGAATTGAGCCATAATAATATGGTGCCTCCAATACCCATCTCACTCGAGGATATCATAGTCAACAATATCAAAAGCCGCTGAGGTACTGAGCAGAATTAACAGGGTTGCATTTCCCTGTATCTCACACAATAAGGGAACCCATTAGGGTGAAAAGGGCTAAAGTTTGGTTCTGAAATGGACTCTGAGTCCGGATTGTAATGGATCAGATAAGCAGTCTCATCCTTGAACTTGATTTCAGTGGGAATGGAAATCAGTATGCCAGCTCCAAAGCTGGCATGTTGAGAGACCTTCCTTTTCCCCTCTCTGCTATTAGAGCACCAGTGTTGGAGGAGTGAGAACTGTAAAAAGGAGGCCTTCATGGGTTGGCCTGCTCCACTAGCAGATCTCTCTTTCCACACAGAGAGGGTGACCTGCAAAATCTTACAGCCCTTGGAATGCCTTGGTAGGAACCATAGAATTGTGCCCTTCAAAACTTGAATTGATCCATATGGTAGCATATTTGCCAGCCAGTGTTGTCCATGTGGATCATAGTAAGCCAGTGCTGAAAGAGCTGCATTGGCTGCATTTTTTTCATAGATCAATTCACATTGCTGATTGTGATGGCCACCATGGGTCCCTTTCCGTCTGAGGGCAGGGTGTTCCCTGATAATACAGAGTGTACCCCTCTGTTCAGTCCAGTCTCCCACTTTAAATAACAGCTGTCGCCAGACAAGGGATAAATTAATTAGCTTCCAAAATTTCCTGGGATCTCTTAGGATAGCAATCTATTAAAGCTTCTAAGTGCAAGGGTGTTATAATTAAGAGAGAGTACACCATGGCAAACTAAGGCCTGGGGGCCAGATCTGGCCCAATCGCCTTCTAAATCTGGCCCACGGACAGTACGGGAATCACTGTGTTTTTACATGAGTAGAATGTGTGCTTTTATTTAAAATGCATCTCTGGGTTATTTGTGGGGCATAGGAATTCGTTCATTCCCCCCAAAAAATATAGTCCAGCCCCCCACAAGGTCTGAGGGACAGTGGATCAGCCCCCTGCTGAAAAGGTTTGCTGACCGCTGGAGTACACCATGTTTATGAAGCAGGTTCTAAAGTTTACTAAAACAGAAAAAATGAACTTTTTTGGAGGTGGGGAAGATATGCCATGCAAAAGTTACAGAAACCCACTATATTTTCTTTGGAGCAAAATACAGTGGTGCCCCGCAAGACGAACGCCTCGCAAGACGGAAAACCCGCTAGACGAAAGGGTTTTCCGTTTTGGAGGCGCTTCGCAAAACGAATTTCCCTATGGGCTTGCTTCGCAAGACGAAAATGTCTTGTGAGTTCCTGAGGGGTTTTTTCCCCTCCCCCCCTTTTCCTAAGCCCTAAGCCGCTTATCAGCTGATCCACTAAAAGCCGCTAAACCACTAATAGCGCTAATCCGCTAAGCTGTCAATGGGCTTGCTTCGCAAGACGAAAAAACCGCTATACGAAGAGCCTCACGGAACGGATTAATTTCGTCTTGCGAGGCACCACTATAAAGCAGTTTAAAACACCATCCACTTTCCCAGGACTAAACTGTCCCCGAACTCATCTGATTTGCAAAAGAATCTTAATCTGCTTTGTATTCCTCTTTCATGGGTCTTGTCACAGGATGCCTGGGGTTGCCAGGGGAGGAGCATAGGTAACAATAAATGACATGACAACTGGATCAACCACTGTATGGGAAGGAGTACTAACTTGTTCTTTCCAGGGTAGGTGTCAGGAGCCCTGTGAAGGTATCACGGAGTGGGGGTTAAGTCTGGAGGAACAATGGGAGGAGCTCAGAGAGCAGGAGTTGTATGATCCTGGAGTGAGTCACAGAAGGTTATAAGCTGCCCCCTCTGAGCCTCAAAAGGTATCTGATCTCTGGAAGAACCCAGTGTTCTGGGGTTGGAGAGTTAGACCATGGGAAACGCCCAGGTGGGATAATAGAGAAGTGTCCCACCCCTCTTTCACTCCTCAGTGGCCTGACAGCCACAGGTGACACAGCTAACTTGGAACTTGCCTTATGTGCCGATGTGAACTACACCTTGAGAACTGACAGAAATGGAGTTGTGAGTTAAAGTTCTTAACTGAAGGGGGAGAGTTTCCCTCAGGCCTAGAGTACTGGTCCTGCACGTACTTCCCATCCAGCATGGAAACTCCTTCAGCATCAGCGGAGGAGCTCATGCAGATTGTAGAGGCACAGCCCGTGCTGACAGAGGATAATAAAGAGCAAAGACCACTGTGGAAAGATGGGTCATTATTTCACGGCATGTCCCGCCAAAGTGGTTGTCAAGACATTGGCACCGGAAAACTCCCAATCCTAGCTCTTGAACAAGTCCAGGAGCTGGGACCAAAGAAGAAATGTGGACCTCCCATGGAGTCCCCAAGATGCCACTGCTGCCCAAACCAGCTATCTTACCCGATGTTCTGCATCTCCTGTTGAGGGAAAGGGGTACCCACTTGAGTCGTGATCAACTCAGAGCAGCCAGCGACTTTATGGACTGAGACTTTGTCAAGCAGCACAAGATATGGTTGTGGAAGCTCAACAAGCTGCTCACTATGGAGACCGTTGTCCCAAGGGGGGCGGTGCTGGTGTCAGGTGTTGTCACCCATGCAGTCACTTCACTTCTTTTTGGAATTAATTGCTGGGCCACCAGAAGAACTTGAAATTTCATCTGGCAACCCTGTTGGGTTTTCTCATTGTCTTGGTGTTGACCTGGCTCACTTTGCATGATCCATGCATCTCCCTAGGGCAGATATCATTGGCCTTCTCCTCAGACTACTGTCAGCATTGCCAGGGGACCCGAGCTGTTCTGGCCATGAGAGCCCTATCACAAGACTCTGGGGAGACCTTGCCACCTCTCACAGGCAAGAAGTGCTCCGTCATTCAATTACACAAATTCAAAGAAGATGTAACACAGACCCAAATAAGAATAATTATGGTCATTTATGGGCGGGGGTGGGGTGGGGATGGCAGCACATTTCATAGATAGAGCATAGTACTCATCCTGCATAAAATGGTATGTTCTCTTGGTAACAGTAAAAATAATGTTTAATTCCAGAGGTTGTAAAAAGTGTCATTGATATAATTTGCTTGTAATTTCAAAATTAAATCCACTACCAGAAAGCTTACACAGACAAATTAATGGGATGATGTAATATTAAATAGTTAGGTGCATAAATATCAACGTAAAAGAGCAAGATAGTGTATCATTTGCTGCAATAGATGGCAAAATGTTAGATCTAAGAAGCAGCTCAATACAGTATATTTTATCTATTCACTGTATAGCAATGAAGGTGTGAGTTAGGGTATGTATCTGCAGGGACTTACTTATATTGTTCCCATAGTAACAACAGTATGAAAGCTAAAGCTTTAACTTGTTTTTTAGGCTCCCAGATGGCTTTACGCAGCTTTTAAACCTGACCCAGCTCTACCTAAATGATGCCTTTCTGGAATTTCTTCCAGCTAATTTTGGAAGGTAAGCACAAATTGTGACACTTCCCTTTTATGAAAAAGCATGTGGATTTTTATTTTTTGATTGAGGGAGTTGGGTGTTTTTAGCCAAGGAGGAGGAGGAGACTAAGAGGAAATATGGTATCCATCATCAAATATCTGAAGGACTGTTGCATGGAAGATCAAGCAAGCTTGTTTTCTCCTGCTACAAGAGGGTAGGACATGAACCAAAGGATTCAAGATACAAGAAGAGAGTCTGACTAAACATTAGGGAGAACTTTCTGGAGGTGTTTTTTTTTAAATATATTTTATTAAGGGTTTTCTTGTTTTACAGTGTAAGTGTAATGCCTCGTATTTTTTTTTTCCCCGTGTAACATTTTTACAAATCCATTTCATTTGTTGAGGCATTAGGGGGAGAAGAAAAAAGAAAAGAAAAAAAAAGAAGAAGAAAGGAGGGTGGAAGGAGGGGAGATGGATGGGGGTGGGGTGGGGTGGGGTAGAGGGGTTTCTATTATGCTTAATGTATGTAGTTTGGTGTCAGCGTGCTTGTGTTGTTCACTTGTGTTCCTTTGGTGGTGAGAGAGGTTGGGGTTGGCCTAGGATGTGATTGATTGTTTGTGATTGGCTGTGGTGATCTTTGTTTTCGTGTGTGAGTGAGGTGGGTGGGTGTTTTGGATCAAGTTAGCCATATTGATTTGTATGCTGTTGGTGGATTATTGTCATTGTCCTGTTGGGCTGTGTATGTGATAAAGGGGAGCCATACCGGGGTGAAGGTGTCTTCTTCTGTTTGTCCCCGTGTCAGTTTCAGTTTGTTAGTTAATTTTTCTAGTAGGGCTGTTTCCCATACTATTTGGTACCATTGGTCCATGCTTACTCCTGACAGGTCTCTCCAGTGTCTCTGGAGGTTTTTAAACAGAGATTGGATGGTCACCTGTCATGGATGATTTAGCTGAGATTCCTACATTATAGGGGATTGGACTAGATGACCCTTGGGGTCCCTTCCAGCTCTACAGTTCTATGATTCTTTGAAAGTTTACAAACTGTCATTCTAGTTTTTACTTTTTGATAGCTATGATAACCCTTTCTTTCTGAATTAGAAGTGCAATCATGTCTACTCAGAAGTAAATCCCGTTGTATACCCTATATGACTGAAGACTTAATTGGTGTTTCTTAGGGTAACCTGACTTGGAGAAAGAGATCCTACCACTATTGTAATGAGAGATTGATAGAGATGGAAGAGGGATAATTCTGAGCTGAATGACATCAGAGCTTAAACCCCCACACCAACAGGCTATTCAGTAGACTGCTGAGGCCCAGTCTTTAATCAACAACACCAGGAGTGGGGGAATACCGCTACTTAACTGTGCAGTGAGGGGGGCAAGGTTAGGGACACACACCAGTAGAGCCAGTCAGGTGTTTCCGCCAATGTGCCCATGCTAACCTGACTTTGGCACCACCCCTTCACCCAGTACGTTACAGTGATGCCATTATTGGGAGGCCATCACCACAGCACCACCCTGACCCACTGACTGCTCCTGCTGCTACAACAGTCAACATAAAGATGGAATGAAATCTGCCAGTAAATGTATTTCAATGTGCTTTTGGACACTGAGGTCTGCTGAAATGTGATGGGGCATTCCCTCCCCCCCCCCCCAGGGTTAAGAAGAAACAACAGTGTTTTCTGACTTGTAAAATAAATATATTTGAGAACAAGTAGGCAACTTGCCGCCTATTGCTTTTAAACTGTTAACATTTGTTAGCAATTGCTTTTGCATGTAACTGCAAACCATGGTTTGACACAATGGGAACAAGCCCTTTGATTGAAGATTTTCTACTTTAACTCATTTCAGGTGAGATACTCAGGTTCCGCTTAAATATTACAGCAAAAGTAACAAACGACAATTTGAAAGTTGCTCACACTTCTGTTTTGCTTTAATGTATGGATAAGCTCTGACTCATAGCATCTAATATAATTTGCTTTCTCAATGTAGTTTCTACATTTTTTATCTACCAGTGGAATTATTTGATGGTGTGTTTCTAGCTTTTAGACACCTTAGTTACCTAAACTAATGTAGTAGCATTCTTTTAGCATACCATCTGGATCTTCCAATAATAAAAGTTAAACTAATGTGGAGTGGGATTTTGACATTGCCACATTATTATTTTGTTGTTTCCTGTTCTATTTCAGGGGAGGCGTTAACCCATAAAGCCATAGAGACTTCTAAATTGTATTGGCTTGTTTGTCATGGGGGAAATAATAACATGGTGGGAATTTGCTTGAATTGTTCAAGTTATATGAATGTTAAAATAATATGAGCAAACGAAAGCTCTTCTAGCTCTTCCAGATAATAATGCATTACATAGTTTTAATAGCTTTCCAAATTGTAGTTTAGCTTCTTTAAGCAGATCAGTTTAGTTTGCTTTAGATACATAGTGAGAGCCTTAGGCTGTCAGTGGTTATGTGAGAATCAACTGTGTGTGATTCACACAGGAAGCATTTGTATATTTCATATGAAATTACATTGTTTGCTCTCTGGAGGATGACAAGTGTATTTATCCTTATCAAAAATTACAAACATTGTGGGAATATGTTTTGCTGGGATCCTTGAGAGAGCATTAGAATAGTTTCTCTTTTCTTGTGTCCCATAGGAGGCCTCTTCTTATCTTAATTTTCTCTTTTAATAGAATTATAGAATTATAGAGTTGGAAGAGACAATGAGGGTCAGCTAGTCCAACCCTCTACAATTCAGGAATCTCAACTAGATCATACGTGACAAATGGCCGTCCAAGCTCTGCTTAAAAAGCTCTAAGGAAGGAGAGAGTACCACCTCTCATTGGAGTCTGTTCTACAGCCTAACAGCTCTTCCTGTCAGAAAGTTCTTCCTGATGTTTAGTTGGAATCCTTTCTTGTAGATTTCATTATTTTAGCTGACAGAAACAAAATTCATTGATTGATTTTCTACAATTCTCTAAAATATATGATGACTTGAATCATGTGTAAGATGTTCTTTTTTATTCTGTTTGGTATGAAATGAATAAACCTTATAAACTGTCATTTATAGCAACATTTATTTCAACATTCTGCATTTATGCCTGTTAATTGGTTCTCTGTGGTTTGTCAGGATCTTCCAGAAGAACACAGCCGGCAATCACTGTCATGAAGTTAGATAAAATTCTAGAACCGCAAATATCTACTGAATTTGAAGAGTCAGCATATTTGTGTTAATTAAATAATCTGCAAAAAATAATTTCAAGCTGCTGCTTTTCAGCTACAGATATATGGCTATGATTCTCATTAGAGGCTGGCCAGGTGAACTGGATCAATTTTATGCAAATATATGGCTAGCATAATTTATGCTAAAACAAATAGCTTATTAGCAATTCTTGTATATGTTTAATGACTTCCTAATTTGAATTTATACTCTTTTAAATTTTGATACTTTTAGACTTGTTAAATTACGAATATTGGAATTACGAGAGAATCACTTGAAAACTCTACCAAAGTAAGTGCTTATATATTTTAGTTACCTCAAATATTCAAAGAATTCCCCCCCCCCCCCCGTCCTTCTGTTATGAATTGTGCGGTTTTGTTGTGTGATTCCCACTGCTGTTTCTATTTTGGAACATTGTACCACTGGGGGATATATTAATGGCTATAAATGTAAGCAAAAATGAGTAAAAGGTAGATAAGAATTAAAAAGCATACACATTCTAACAAACTTTAATCAAAATTTGATAAATTATGGTTAAGACCTAACCATTGGTAAACACATCCGTTACACATATATGTTTTTCTAGTGTTCTAGATAATAGTTTTGTTTGTATGTACCAGCTGCCCTCAACTGGCTGATGAAAACCAATCTTACTTCCCAATCTTGGTAACTCTGCCCATCTACTTAGGATGAACTTCCTATCATGCACAGGCAGGATCGTGATTAAACCAGCAAGCTTAATAAGTGTTTGTAAACCAACTTCAAACTCTTGTTACTAAATCTGGTTATGATGAAAAAGCTTTTTTTTTTTTTTTTTTTTTTTGCATTTATGACAAGTATTCAACTTGTTTGTAATACTTGGCAGCTCTGATTATATTTGCATAATATATATATTTCAAAGCCCAGGATATATCAGAGAGTCAGAGAGCATATAACATAGATTACATTTGTGTTTGAACCCTTTTTTAAAAAACAACATTTTTTAAAATTATGCAGCAGAGTCATTTTAATAACTATCAAGCAATTACCTAGACTGAGCACCATTATGAGAGGTAATGCTAAGAGAGGCTTTGTATGTGAATAAAGGGAGTTTTAATCTCTCTGGAAGTACTTTTTCTGAGCTCAAGGCTGGTTCAGACATATCAGTTTGTGCATAAACACATGGGAAGGCTATGTTGAAACACATGCAATCCCTGCCTCCAGTGTCCCTATCCTTTCCAACTGCAGCCTTGGGCCTTTGCATATTGGGTAGAAGGTTTGAAATGTGATCTTTTCCACATGCCTATAATGTTACAGGAGAGGGACGCGGGTGGCACTGTGGGTTAAACCACTGAGCCTAGGACTTGCCAATCAGAAGGTCGGCGGTTCGAATCCCCACGATGAGGTGAGCTCCCGTTGCTCGGTCCCTGCTCCTGCCAACCTAGGAGTTTGAAAGCACGTCAAAGTGCAAGTAGATAAATAGGTACCGCTCCAGCGGGAAGGTAAACGGCTTTTCCGTGCGCTGCTCTGGTTCGCCAGAAGCGGCTTAGTCATGCTGGCCACATTACCCATAACCTGTACACCGGCTCCCTTGGCCAATAAAGCAAGATGAGCACTGCAACCCCAGAGTTGGCCACGACTGGACCTAATGGTCAGGGGTCCCTTTACCTTTATAATGTTACAGCATTAGGAAACCCAGGTTATGCTTCTGATTGTAAGCATATTCAGATTAGAATCTGCCTTCAGTCCTTCCTGCTCAATGCAAGAAGGTTGATGGTGGAACTAATCAGGTCAGGAAGGGATATTGGGTGGTGGTATGCACAGCCCTGCACTCTCTGGCCACTTTAGCTCCCCTCACCATATGTTCTTTGAATGGCTATAATAGGACCGCTGTGCATCTTCCTTGAATCTGTAGGCCAAAACAGTTAAAAACCCTCACTGATCCAATTTTTTCCCACTCACCAAGCAAATGAACAAATGTCCCAAAATGGGAGTGTTCATACATCAGAGTAAACCATTGTTAATGGTAAATGGTTTACTTTAAACATGCATATGGCTCCCATTTTGCACCTCCTGTATTGAGAGCAGGAGCAACAAACCATTATCCCGGCTTAGCAATTAGTCTGAATGAGGACTTCTGATTTGTTTCACACCAAACAAACCAAGAAGGTTTGTTCTTGGGTTACTAAATGTGGTTTGTTATGAGTGGAACAAACCATGATTCTCAGTTCAGATGTAACACTAAATCAAGGATCATAGTTAATTCTCCACACTAGCAGTGGAGTAAATCACAGGAGCCATAGAAACATTCCTAGTAAATCATAAACGGTGGATTACCATGACATTTGATCCATTTTTCCTGTTATTATCTACTCTGACTTGTGAAAGATGCTGAATAGGGTCTTTACCCAACCTGCTGTATTGTGCTAAATAAACAAAAATAAAGCAAAATAAATAAAAAGGTTTCTGAGATGGGAAAGTTTAATAGTGAAAACATTCTCTCTGCATTCTGTTACAACAGAAGGCTTTGATATGCACTGCTATAAATAAACCTTATTTGATTTTGGATGTAAATGTGCCTGAGTTGAAATAAGGCAATTTGTGCTGTACACATATTGCCCTTTGAAGTTTTCTGTGCAGAAAATAGATTTGGACACTGATGTTGGTGGGTTGTAGATGGCCTCTCTATCTGAGGCCTATTGGAGATTTATTAAACCTTCAGGGTTTTTTGCAGTTAGTAGCAAAGGACTGAAAAATGTATTTTATTAATATACATACTAGTTATAAAACACCACTTTGGCTTTCACCTTTGGAGGCCATAGCGGTGAAAAAGAAAAATATGATGGAAAGTTGGGTAACTTATAGAAATTTATTTAGAGAGAAGGGTGGAGAATTTAACTTAAAAGAGTTTAAGAATCAGGAATGTTAATAACATGATTACAATATCATCATTTGAATGAAATATTTAAAAAGGATATGAAGTAGGGGTTTGGGGAACAACTATCCCAATTAGAAAGAGACCTGTTAAATTGTAGTGTTAAAGTGATGTCTGAAATGTACAGGATGTTATTGGAATGGGAGACAAAGGATGAACAAGTGAAATTTTCAATGATACACTGGGCAATAGATGTTGGTCATAATATAGAAATGGAAGCATGGGAACGATTGTGGAACACGGATATAACATTTACAGCATGTTATAATTTAAGAGAAAATTATATGAAAATGCTATATAGATGGTACCTAACTCCTAGTAGTTTGCCAAAAATGTACAAATCAAAGTCAAATACTTGTTGGAAATGTAAAGAGAAAGAAGGTTCCCTTTTCAAATGTGGTGGTCTTGTAATAAGGTTAAAGCTTACTGGGAAATTATATATAATGAATTGAAAAATATGTTTAAGATGACCGTAAAACCCCCCCAGAAGCTTTTCTCTTTGGAATTATAGGATTAGAATGACTCAAACAATATAGAAATTTATTCATGTATGCAACTACAACTGCAAGAATGTTATTTACTCAAAAATGGAAAGATGAAGAGGTGCTGACGAAAGAAGATTGGATACAGAAACTAATGGAGTATGTAGAAATGGCAAAACTTACTGGAAGAATAAGAAATCAAGGCAACAAACTTTTTAGAAAGGAGTGGAAGTGGTTTATTGAATATTTACAAACAAACTGTAAACAGATTAGGACATTGGCAGGATTATTGTAAAAACCTGCAGTTAAAAAAAGAGAGAGAGATATTAGAATAGATAAATAAAAGAATAAGTTCAGACAATTTTGAGTATGCAGGAAAGGATAAAAATAAATGTAAGGAACCACAGAAAGAGGGGGGAAAGGGAGTTGAAATTGAAAATGTTAAAACTTGGCAAAATAATTATTGTAATGTCTATAAATAAGAATATAAATTTTACACACACAGAGACGTGACATTCTCCGGCTCCCCAATATATGCTGTGCAGATGTCATATTTTCCCTTTTGCCAGTGTCCTATAAACACAGTTAGAAACCTCTATTTAAATATAAATCTTGTTTGTTTTATTTAAAAAACCCTGCTTTTGAATATAAATATTTAAAAGCAGTTATTTTTAAAAAGTAACCAACTACAGCATTATATATGTGAGCAGTCTTCATTCTGGACCTAGGCCTCTGGGGAGTAATTTGAGACATCCTTTCCCAACAGACTGGCACCATGATAGTATTATATACTCCAGCTGAGTATTCTGACTAAGAGTACAGCACAATCTAACAGGTACTCGGCACATTTATGGGGGAAAGAGCACTGCAGTTTAGTCAGGTGACCTTTCCTTGCCTGAAATGTCAATGCTGTGGCTGCAGTGATGCTACAGTTATATTATGGTGCTGACCTTCTGCTAGGGAGTTTGGAAAGCTCCCTGCCCTTTCCACACTACCTGACAGATGACAGGATCATCTGCTGGGCAAGAAAAGAGTGCTGGGATGCAGTCCAGATGTTCTTCAACAGTGCAGTAATATATTTTGCAAAGTTCACCAGAACCTTTCCCCAATAGATCAATGCCTATTTGGATGAAGAGGTTGGATAGAATGCTTACAAAGGTATTCAAAATGCATAAGATTGTGCTGAAAGTGACTGTTGCTACTCCTAAGTAAGATTCTGAGAGCAGCAGTGACCATGTCATTTGAAGAGGGGAAATGAGGAGGAAAGATTGCAAAGTGTGCATGTGGTGGATTTATCTCCTACTACAAGTGTTTCAATTAATACCCTGGTTAGTATGTTTTGCAAAACAAATTTGCTTCCATACTGCATATATCCCCAGAAGATAGTACTTAAAGAGCAATAGGGTATAGGAGTCATCCCTTTCCATGAATTTTGAGGCATTCTTATTATCATCTTCATCATCCATTCACTATATATAATGGCAAGCTTCTATTTGTACTTGCAATTTTTCTATTCAGTTTGTCCCATTTATAGAGAGATGCAAGTACTGTAGCTAAAAATAAAAACCAGTAGTTTACATTAAGCAGGGAAAGGCGTTCGTCTTAACCTAGGTCAGGGGCAATGTGAACAGTTGGCTAAAGGACATTGCTAATTCACTGAAAATGTAATTCCCAAATTATTCTGTTGGGGACATGTCTCTGAGGACTGTGTTGCTTGGTTGCAGCTCAGTATTGATTGAAGATAATGCAATTGTCTGAATTAATGATTAGATGTTTATAAATTCTCATGATTACTTATGGTGTGTGCTGGCATGATAAAAAAGTTGGCTGAAAAGGGACAGTTAAAAATACTGTCTTTGGGATTTCCAATCAGAGTAAGCAGAACATAAAAGCAGACCCTTATAATGCGAATTTTTCAGTTCCTTAGATGGCAGCTTGCTGGAGTAGAAATATACCTTCACTCCTGTAGAACTATTCCTATATTTTAATTAAGTATTTTAATTTCATAATGAAATTGAAAGTTGAGCTTGCTGTAAGATGCAGTTAGGCAGTATCACGAAAGGCGTGTGGTTGTGGGTGTGCCTGCTTGTGACCTACATCCTCCTAGTAACATTGGGAAATGAAACACATAAAGCTGTGTTCTGTATTGCTAGCAAGGTACACATGGCAGCTAATGAATTGGAATGAGGCATGGAAAAACTGGATGCAATTAGGACATGTCTTGTGCTTTTTTTGCTGAGAAGATGTGTGAGTCGCTTCACAGAAGTCTCACATTTCCTGTAACACGTACTTAGGTCAGCTTTTGGTTTGATCCTGTCGGATTCTTATGTTTGTATGTGTTTTAACCTACAAAGACGAGTCTCTATTTCATGTATCCTTGGAACAGCGTCCTGTGAGATGACCTACTATTCAGATAATGAGAATAACACTTTCTAAAAGAATGAGATCACATTATGAGAGGTGGAAGGAGGTTTAATTTTGGATATCTGCCTTCAAAATTATTTTTAAGATGTTCTGGGAAGACAATATTCTTTGTAATAAGAATTCAGTAGCACTGGGATGGAACATAGTATGCCTCTCTTTCTTTTCTTGTGGTTAATATAAGGTTATTAGACAATTTGCAAAACATAACTTTATATCCTTGCATGTTGACAACCATCATTTGCGGTACTTTCAAGCAAGCATTTTGCTTTTTTGTGTAAATAATTATTGAGCACCTAAATATTATTGGTCCATCTTGTAAACAGCATACAAGTTCAAAGATTTATAGTTTGTACTGAGCAGTTTGTATCCATGGTGTCTTTCTACAAGAAGATGGAGGTACTTGCAGTGCATATAGTTTAAAGAAATGTGAACAACAAAAATGGCTTTTTATGCCAGAAATATATTGCCATGCTCATTGTTTAAAATAAGTTTTAGTAGTTCCAAACATTATTTTCAGATTAAATGTGTATTTTTAAAAGTATTTTAAGTGGAACATCTCAGACTGCATATTCAGTGCTGCTACATGCTTAGTTCTTCCTTCAGAAAGTCGTTCCAATTAAGTTATTTATTTTAGGAATGTTGGTTGGGGACATTGCTGCAGCTGCCTGACATCTTCTTTCCCCTAGAATGCCTATGGGGTTGGCTGAGCATAATGCTTGGTTTGCTTACATTCTTCTCAATCACTCCCCCCCCCCCATCACTTGCCTCCTCCAAAAGTCTGAATTAAATGCTTATTTCACTTGAATATTATTCAGTGTAACCCGTTTCCCCATCTGCCCAATTTCTCTTCCTTCCACCTGTACATACCCCCTTCCAAGTACTGTTGCTTATCTTTAGAATTTTCTTAACTGAGCATGTGCAGCCTTATTACTTTCCCTGCCTCTTGCACATGCTTTTTTTCCTTCCTTTTTTTTAAAAAAAAACACTAATGGAAATTCATGGTTTTCTGCATACTTTCAGAGTTACTTTGCTAAACTGCCACCTAGTCTTCAGTGTTCTGCTCGTGTCTGTTCATGGAATGTCCATTAGGGGCGTGATTATACACCTGCATTTCTTTAAATATAGTTTTTTGAAGGACAATTATACAGAGTTTTTCTGCTTTCTACAGATAACAATTTTACCAGAAAATAATTGCATTAAAAAGTGAAGTGTTTGCCTTGCATTTATTATTTAAGTCATAGCACAGTAAGCTATACTTAGTTGCATATGCTTTGTTTGTAGAAAAAAAAACCCCTGTTTTCATTTCCAGCAGTTCTAGTTAAAAGATCTTGAGTCATAAACCTGAATAAAGATTTATGATTGAAGCCTTGTAGAAATGGTATCAGAATATATTGTAAATAAGTTGTGTATATCACATTTCTGTCTTTAATAATTGACAGTTATCTTGCTTATCATTGATAAAGCCATTAGGCAATTATGTATTTGGTGTAAGTAGCTCATTTTACATTGTATTTGCTGAAGATCAGGTATATCATAGCAAAGATTATTATAATAACATAGAATTTATACATATCATATTACACATAGATATGTGCAGAAACCCATCATGCTACTTACTATGTGCATCAAAAAGATAGAAGAGGTGGGAAGAGTGTGGCACCATCTTTGCATGAAGGCTGCACCTGCATATTGAAAAACTTGTCTCCAGTTTTTTAATCCAAAGCACCTGTTCATATTTTACTTTAAATAATTATTGATCAGACATATAATGTTGTCTTTTTCCTTGATGCATCATTTTATTTGACTGTACTTCCAGTTATAGCTTTTGGAGTTGTTTAGATAAAGGTAGTAATTAGAGTACTAGTTATACTGGCAGTCTATTGAACACTTTTACAGTCATCCTGAAAGATTGTAGAAGAAGTTAATTAGAAGTCAGTACCAGGGCATCTCCCTGAAAAGTCCTACTAAAACTTTTAAAACAATTCCTGCGTTACAATTGAATTTGGAATTTGAAATGACTCTTGTGTAGGTACAATTAATGATCCTCCACATTCTGTTATAGAATCATTCTGACTTTCATTGTCTTTGTTCATCAGTTCTCATTTATTTATATCTTAACTGTTTTCAGTTTGAATTAATCCTACGTGAACATGATTGACTAAACTGAACAGTTCGTATCAGGTTGCCTGTTCCCTTTGTAAACAAGACACTTGTTTTTCCAGTGACTTGGGAGAGTATACCGTCTGGTTGCAGACAGTCTGTTTGAATTAACTATCACCTACCAGTGATGTCAGCACCTTCCCACGCACTAAGATACTTTGTTCTATACTTTAGTCCTAAGATATTTTATTCCGCTTGAAGAAGTTAGGTGTCGTGGGAAAACTAAATTCCCTAGAGTACCTCTGCTGCCGCTGTTGCAGGATCTGAGATGCTAGGAAATGAGTAATGGAGTTCTTCCACTAGAGAGACCTCCCTTCTTTAGCGGCTGTCCACATAAGGACAGGTAAGCGGGGAAAAAAGAAGAAGAAGAAGAAAAAGAAGAAGAAGAAAAGAGTTTGGATTTGATATCCCGCTTTATCACTACCCGAAGGAGTCTCAAAGTGGTTAACATTCTCCTTTCTCTTCCTCCCCCACAACAAACACTATGTGAGGTGAGTGGGGCTGAGAGACTTCAGAGAAGTGTGATTGGCCCAAGGTCACCCAGCAGCTGCATGTGGAGGAACGGAGACGCGAACCCGGTTCCCCAGATTACCAGTCTATTGCTCTTAACCACTATAACACACTAAAGAGAATGGAGAGTAGGGCAGAGAAGCTCACAGTGTAGCAATTTGTTGGGAGGTATCTGAACCCTGTTATAACCCCAGTTAGGTCATCAGGTATATTATGGCATCTGAATTTCAAAACAGGGTTTTTGAAATTCAGATCCCATCATATACCTGTTTCCTGATTTTACAAAACCTGCTTAGTTTGCTCAGCCCAGTTTGAATTGACCTGAGGGATGTTTTCCCAGCACCATCTGCAACTTGCATTTGCAATCTGTGCTTGTTCATCTTGCAGGATTTTTTTGCTGATAGTCATTTCCCCCTATTTTATAACATTTTGTTGTATCATAGTACCAAACAGTTTACCAACATAACATTTCTAATTATTTACTTGTCTATATAAGTAGATATTTTCTAAAAACAAATGATAGCTTATATTCCTAAAATTATTTCAGTGCACTAAGCATAAAATTGTATTTGCACACCTAAAAAGCAGTTCTTAAACACAAAGCCATGGCACCACCACCACCCCTCCCAATTTTTTATTTTTTAGGTCTAACTGATACAGGGTTCTGCTTCACTGCTGAAATGCCTGTACTGTTTAACAAAATGTTTAGAAAAATAATAATCCAAAATTAGTTATACATGTTCTCAATTTCCATTCAATTTCCTGCCTGTTGACATCTCAGATTAATTCATTTCCTATAACATTTTTAATTAAATATAAATTAGATTGGCTAGGACATTTTTCACTATAACATGACATCTCTTAATCGCCAGTGTTATGTTAATACTACTCAAGGTTGAATTTCCTTTGAAATGAGACACAATACTTGATTAGGAGTTAAGACTATAAGAAGAGCCCTGCTAGATCAGACTGCCATGCTGTTGTCACACTGGCCAACCAGATTGCTATGAGAAGTCTGCAAGCGATACAGACACAACAGACCTCCTCAGCAACAGGTATTCAGAAGCATATTCTCTCTGGTAGTACACAGCCTAATAACCATTGATAACCTCCGTGAATTTGTCTACCCACCTTTTAAAACATCCAAGTTGGTGGCCATTACTTTATATACATTACGATCTATACATTATCTGTACTCTGTCTGAAGTATTTGTGTCTGTCTTGACTCTTACAACATTCAGCTGCATTGGATGTCCTTGGATTCTAGTATATTCAGGGAGAGATAAAAACTTACTGATTTCCATTTTCTGCATTTCATGCATAATCTTATACAGCGCTATCATGTCCCCCCTTCCCTCCCCCCCCCCGAAATTTCCAAACCCTTTCTCATAGAGGAGTTGTTCCTAGCCACATTATCATTTTGGTTGCCATTTTCTTAACCTGCTCCAGTTCTGTAACATTCTATTTGAGGTGCAGCAACCATTGCAGGCTGGTAGAACCTACACTTGTTGGGACATCTAGGAGGTCCCGTGGGTGGGGTTTAGGTCCCCATGCTTCCCCATTGTGAGGAGGAGGTACTACTAAGTTAACCACTCTGTGGCTTCCCCCTCCCCTGGTTGAACTAAGAAAGGATCTTAATGCAACTTATTCTCATGAAAGTGGACGACGATTGCGGGCAGCATACATCATCCACTGAAATTAAATTGTAGCAATTACCCCAGTGTCATATTGTGAGCTTCATGGCTGAGGGAGGTTTTTTTTATTATTATTAAAATTTTTATTACATTTTCAGTTTACAGAAAAGAAAAAGAAGGACAAACCAGAAAAAAGAAAGAAAGAAAAACAATCCAACTTTCAAAATACATTTTTAGGTTACTAACTGGACTTCCCTACATCTCCCTCACCCTGCGTTCTTTACAATAAACATATCAGCAAATTATTACCTTGTTTCGTATCTTATTTATATCTTTCAGAGTGTTTTACTTCTAAATTTAAAGTACCTTTTGTCAAATATTTATACCTTAAGATAATACATAAAATAACTTTAAATTTCAACTTTTTTTTACTTATAACTTAACTTTCTATTTTCCTAATCTAATTGCAGGAGCTAAAATTTCCAAGTCATGCAGATTCTTAACATTCATACAACTTATAATGTTTTTGTAAATAGGCCTTAAATTTCTTCCAGTCCTCTTCCATTGTCTCTTCTCCCAGATCTCGGATTCTGCCAGTCATTTCAGCCAGTTCCATATAGTCCATCAACTGCGTCTGCCACTCTTCCAGCGTGGGAAGGTCTTGTATCTTCCAATATTTTGCAATGAGTATTCTTGCTGCTGTAGTTGCATACATAAAAAAGTTCTATCCTTCTTTAACACCTTTTGGTCCACAATGCCCAGGAGGAAGGCCTCTGGTTTCTTAGGGAAGGTGTATCTAAACACCTTTTTTAACTCATTATAGATCATTTCCCAGAAGGCCTTCACTTTTGGACAAGTCCACCAAAGATGAAAGAATGTCCCTTCATCCTCCTTACATTTCCAACATTTATTATCAGACCGATGATATATTTTTGCAAGTTTGACTGGGGTCATGTACCACCTATATATCATTTTCATAATATTTTCCTTCAGGGCATTACATGCCGTGAATTTCATTTCAGTGGTCCATAACCTTTCCCAGTCTTCTAACATAATGTTGTACCCAATATCCTGAGGATGGCTGAGGGAGGTTTTGAATTCAGGTCTCCCAGGTTCAAGCCCTTTGAGGTGGTGATAGCAGCAGCTTGTGGGTATATGACTAGCTGCTGCAAGATGGGGTAACCACAGTAAAGATCTTGCTTCTTTCCTTATATGTTCACATTTACTTTGCAGAGCAGCCTCTAGAAACATGTTTATTTGTATGTGAGATGGAAGAAGTTCAGTAGAACTTACTTCCAGGCAAATGTGTATAGGTTTAATGTAGGATATATCGGCAGGTTCCAATCAACTGGGAAATCTTGATAAGAGTTTCTGGTGCCTTTAATGTACATTTAAAAATGCTCACTAAATTAGTGGAGGGCAGACTTCAAGCTTGTGTGTCTGGGATCTATTTTACTAAAACTCCAAGAGCCACCAACTACAGCCACTCTGTTAAGCAGCTTGTTTTGTTGTAATCACTGTTGCAGCCCCATCTCCCTGAAATAATTTCATATATAAATGTTTAATACATTTAGAGTTGCATTTATACAAACATATCTATGAGCCCTTTTGAACCCTATAGGAATTACATCTGAGTAGTCATGTATAGAATTGTGCTGGCACTCTCCACTTAAATTTAAAATGATTTAAATGCTATAAATATAAAGTTCCAAAAAATAATAATAATCACAACAAAACTGTTTAGGATAGCTTGCAATTTCAACAGAAGCCTCCATAATTCTCTCTCCTGTCCTATCAAAGAAATAGTTTCCCTTTGCAAGTTCTTGCATTCATTTCTCTCACCTATTTCTCTCATACTAGTCTTACAGTAGAAGCAAAAGGGGGGATTTTCCCTTCTTACCTCAGTCAAGGAAATGTCATGCATCTGCAAAAGTCCCGCCTCTCTGCTCTTTCATGCATGCACACACCACTAGGGACCAAGGGAGGAACTGATGAAGGGAATTACATGCTGCGCATTAAAAAGAGCAAAAAGCTTGGGGCTATGCAAGAATTTCCCCACCCCTCTCCCATGGAGATTAGACCTTAAGTTTTCTGCTTCCAGTTGTGGCTTCTGAGAGAGAGAGAAGCAAGAATATTGAAACAAGAAACACCCTACCCTCTCTGCCCTGTGCTTTCTGTGAGAGAGTAGCTTGATTTTATTTGTGTCCTCTCTTTGGAGACAAAAGAGCGATTTACTACTAGAGATTTTTATAACTGGTGAAGGAGAGAAGATGGACAGAAACTACTCAGTCACCAGTGGGCTGGTTTGGTAGAAGGCAGCTTCCAACATTCCTGTGACAATAAACATGCAGAATACAAAGCACTTACACTATTCACAGGTATTTTGCATTCAGTGCATTTCCATTACTAGAATAATCTCATGTTGAGAAATCACTAATGAATATATCAGTCTTTATTCATTTTTTCTGCTAATAGACCTGATCAGAGATTTATTTCACAGGTTACAATACACTGTCTTAAGAGTCCACTTTGTGTTAAGACAATATAGGCTTTAATTATTCTATCATCCACTTTAGCCTTGCAAGCTCTCAGTTGGAAACTCCATAATCTACTTTCCAAGGTCTGTGTTTCTTCTGGTAAAACTCCTGCTCTGAATATTTATAGTTTATCAAAGCTTCAAATTTTAATGAAACTGCCACTTCAAACTGAAAGTTTTAGGACATGAATATCCTTTTGATTTTCTAAATAAGATTAACTGCATTTCAACTGAACTAATCCTCAACTGTCTGATGATTCTCTGTGGACTGTCAGCAGTTTTAATAACTTTTAAGAAATCTTTACCTGTATTTGAAAAAATACACTGGCCTGGATCCATAACACAAGCTGTCCATGTGCGGAAATCACTACTGCATGTGCTTGAGATCATTCTTTCTGGCATTAGCCCCCCCCCCTGCAATAAAGGGGACCTTTTGAAGGGATCCTTGAGATATCTACTGGAAGAGGGAGCTAAAAAGCTCCCATGTGCTATCCAAGGCTGCCCCTTCCTCATTAAACAGAGGAAGGTAACCTCCTCAGGCTAGGGAACAAGGAGGTGAAGAACAGAGCTTTTTTGCACCCTAAACTATCTTGATTCCTCTGGGTATGGTGGAAGACAATGTCCTGTCATCACTGATAAATTAAAATGCAACTGAGTCCTCTTGGATTCTACTTTGTGGAATGGAGGAACATCATTTTGTCCTACTCAGGTCGCCCTGATCTAGACTAAAGTCTGATTAGGAGAAAGCAGCATTTTAACATATCTTGGGAGTCTTGGAAATTGATGACTTATTTTACCTTCATTTTCAGTTGTGAAGACATTTGTTATTCACTAACATTTGAGAAAATATATATATCAATGTGTGTGAAAATATTGTTCATCTTATACCTCACAGTGATAACTACTTCTGATATGAAGCAGAACCTTCTATAGGGCTTTGTCATAGGAGAATATTGTTAGTCATAGAAGGAGGCAATATATACAGATTGGGTGCTCACATTTTTGTGTCTGTAGCTTACATAGGAACCTGGACAAATCATTTTCTACAAACTTAACAATAGTAGGCTTCATTGCCGTAGTAAAAATATTGAGAGAAAGCCTTGATGACACATGTTGTTCTTACATAGATTAAAAAAGAATGGCCAGCAATAGAGATCTAGTGTGTATTCAGATGTATGTATGTATGTGTTAACATTATTTTTTCTTTACCCCCTTTTACCTATATTTTATGGAAGTATTTTTCACAGATATAAATGATGTAAATGTTTAGATGGAATAACTTCTTTTATCTTGTATCTGACAAATTTAATTTAGTTTTATACAACATTTGTTGTTATTATTAAAACTGGTATACCACCCTTCATCTGTAGATCTCAGGGCAGATGACAACTTAAAAATACAAGATAAAAACTGCAAAATACATACTAAAAATAAGAACAAATACAAACCAATAACCCCCCCCCCATTCCCTCCCACAACACATTTAAAAGGGTATCATTGTTAATTAGCCAAAGGCCAAATGTAGTTTATTGGGAATTGTTTACCATGGCATAATTCTAATTGATTGGCAATAGATAGAAAATGAAAAGTAATGCAATATATTTTAAGATCAGAGAAATTAAATAACAAATCATTTATTAGTGTATCTAGCTGCAGCTCAGCAGGTAGTTTTCTACCGCTTGACAGATTTGAGTAATTTCATGCACAGTTGAACTTTTAAAAAGCAGAGAAGTACAATTATGAATTCTATTTCTCATTTAGTATAACTTCTTTATTCTACATGATCTTGCACAGTGCAAACTGCAAATATTTCTGTCCAGAATGATGACCTTGATATTTCCTGTTGAAATAAAAATCAGTATTGGAATTTAATAGTCTTGCAGAAGATTTTGTACTCTGGCATTTTACCATCAATATATTGTTGCCAGTGTATTAATAAGCAGTGTGAACAAAAAGAATTAAAAACTCCTGAAATTTATGATATATTGTAACTGATCCTATGTCGTATGGATGTGGAACCAGTGGCATAGTTTGCTTGCTAGTTAAATATGTATTGGGAAAAGGTTTACCTGTTGATGATTTATTATGATTGTTGGGTGCTAGCCACGTAAATAGATCCATTACTGCAAGGACTTTTGGCTATGCGAAGGAACTTCTCTTCCTCTCCTTGTGTACTCCTATGTCTTCCAAAATCTGGAGCAGATTTCAAAAGGACGTCAGAGTGCTCAGAGAGAGGAGAGGGAGAGGAAGTTTGTTGCACAAGCAGGAATCCTTGCTGATAGCAAATCTATTTTGTTGGATATTATTTATAGCTGCTAGTGTAACAATAAAAAGGTAGCAACTCTGAGTGCTGTAGCCAAATGCACTTACTGTACCACTTTTGCCAGGTTATTTGAATTAAGGATTATTTTTAAATACAGTAATTTTAGTGAGATTAAAGCCAGTTTCTTAAAAATTTAATGAGAACTGACTATCTTTGTGCACATTAATCTGACTAAAAATGAATTTGCAAGAAACTGGACATCACTAAAAGAGATTTTGATGATTAATGCAATGTAGGGCCACTAATTTAACACTTAGGAAAGGGATGGTGAACCTACAGGCTACCAGGATCTCTGTACTTCCCTTGGCATTCACACGCCTTCATTTAGGCACCACCTGACCTTCTTCAAGCCCTTTATTTAAGACTCTCATTATAACAGCAGCCAAAGCATAACAAAGTGCCCCTTGCAATATTTTTGTGATATTTGGCAACACTTTGGAAGTGTTCTGCTCACCTTTCTGCTGATGCTATAAAGAAGAAGCACTGTATGTCTAAAGCAGATAATCTGAATGGTAAGGATCCAAATGTCAGCAAGCTGAAGAAGTGACAGTGTTGTGTTCCGTTCTGCCTATTTCCATGAGCAGATTTAAATGACCAGTGGAAAAGTGAATGTTGTTTGTTTCTTAGGGAGGGTGTGTGTGTTAACGTAAAGGATAGATGAGAATAACTGGTGTGTGTGGTGGCAGTAGTGGGAGGGATGTGCTGAAACGGTACAGAAAGAAAACATTTTTCTTTTCCCTACTGACAATGGGGTAACCCCCTACAGTTGATCTAGCCTGAAAAAGTAAGAGTCACATCTGCTATGCCAACCACTTTTTGGTCCAGCCCCACCTATTGCTGAAATGGATCTCCTGATAGCTTTTCACCAAGATAGTGCAGTTCTTACTGACGTAGGCATGAGAAACTGAAATTTGAATGAGAAGGGCACCTAACTACAAAAACAAAGAAAAAGAACCACAAGCAAGAAGTGTAAAACCTTTGACAACGCAGATGGCAAGGTTCCCTTCAAGGAATCATGAAGGTTTAGCACTTGCATAGATGAATCACTTGGATAATATTACAGAAATTATGTAATTGCAATTTTATACTGCAGTGTTTGACATTTTCTCAGAATAATGTTAAGGTCATATTAGCTTTGTCTTTAGTCAATTATGAAGAAAACCACCTTGTCTCTATTTCCGTAGCATGTTCTCTCAGCTTCTACTTTATGCACCATTATGACAATATTATGTTAATAGAGAAGGACATTCATTCTGGATTCTTGGTTTCTGCTCCTGAAATTCGTACTTCCTGGCTACAGTCATTTAATCTTTTTATATTTAGGTTTTTCCATTTGTAAGAACAGATATTATTTCAGAGAGTGAACAGACATCCATAGGGAAAAGTAGTTATTTGGATAATTTGGTCCAATACACTTAGGGCTTTTAAAGGGAACCAGCATTTTGAATTGTGTTCGGAAATGGGCTGATGGCCTGCGCAGGTGGTACTGCAAGTGGGTGACCTAATTCTGACATTTAGCAAGTGTCAGGAGCTTTAGCGGCAGAATCCTGTTTTTGAAAAGTCTTTGAGGGCAATGGCAGCCCTATGTACAGCACAGTACTGTAAATCTGTTTGGATGTAACAAGTATATGTGTGACTTCCGTCAGGTCAGCTACCCCAAACGCAGGCTCAAATCATGATCCCTGGTTAGGTGTTTTTGACAATGTTGTGTATTTTTTTAAAAAAACAAAACCAAAACAGAATGAGTTTCACATGTGTTATACAAAATAGTTTCCTGTATGAGTTTTATTTAAAACTAAACATGCATTAATAAAGATAGAGTATGAGATCAGAAAGAAGGGTGAAAATTAAGGAGGACGTCAACTCTATACCAACTCAATGGTATTTCCAAGTGGACTTGTATAGGATAGTGCTGTTATAGACAGAATGAAATGGTATGGCTATGAGAATATGCAAGTGAATATTCACCTGTTTACGATGCTATTGATGCTCATTGTGGGCAAGCGAAAAAGATAAGGGTCTCAAATAAAATGTAGACACTTCCTGTAGGCGATGGGACAAGCGGAGGAAAATATGCCTAACATGTTTTCACACAGTTACAGATAGGTAGCCGTGTTGGTCTGCCATAGTCAAAACAAAACAAAAAAAATTCCTTCCAGTAGCACCTTAAAGACCAACTAAGTTAGTTCTTGGTATGAGCTTTCGTGTGCATGCACACTTCTTCAGATACTTCTTCAGGTATCTGAAGAAGTGTGCATGCACACGAAAGCTCATACCAAGAACTAACTTAGTTGGTCTTTAAGGTGCTACTGGAAGGAATTTTTTTTGTTATGTTTTCACACATTAGACTTGTCTAATAGTAGAATCCCTGTTCTTGTAATGTTTGTATTTAGAACTTATTTGCTTAATATTTCTTTATGCTGAAATCTGATATTTAAAGCATTAGGAAGAATTTAAGTTTTCCTTGGGCATCCCTTTCAGTTTAGATAATAGATTTCACCATGTAAGGGTTCATTCATAAGGAAGATTAGCCACATGATAATCACATAGTGGTGTATTCACAAAATTAAACATTATATATAAGGGTCTGAGCTAAAAACTAAGATTTTACATTAGTACTCTAGGTTACTTTCCTTCATGACTGAATGATATTATACAATATTTGGAAGAATATTTTCACTAAGTTGAGGTATTCAGAAAACGTTTCCCTGCAATGAATACTATTTTTCTCCTATCTTTGCCCTTGAACTTGGGCCTAAATGGCTTTAATCAAGCAGGAGACACTAAAATATATTTTCATCACTCTCCAAATTAATTTTAAGTTGATTAAGTAAGAAGTGCAGAAAATTTAATTTCAAATTATTTCCTAATGTTATAAGTTAGTGCTCTCTTAAGTGCCATAAGCCATTTGGTAGTTTTAGACACCTCTTCTACTCCAGCAGTTCCATCTTTTGGGCATTGAAATTGATTTTTCTCATCTTAGCATTTGAAGATCCAGAGTGTGCCCCTTGCCCCATCGCCTGGGAGAGTACAATGGCACCAACAGCAGAGGATGTGAAGGCAGCAGCTTTTCGAGCACCTGAAATGGCAGCATCAGGAGCATCAGCACGAATAGACTGTGTTGAGGTAGTTCTCCCACACTATACTATGAAACCAAAACAGTTTGGGGATACTACATGCTGATGAAGGCTGCCTTTTACTATATTGACCTTTATGCAAATGTTTGCTGTGTTTTAGAATATTCACATTTTCTTTGCATGGCCATGAGAATCTGCCCATGCTTGAAATTTTGCTTAGACATACACTGGGCCAATTCCCAGGAATTTTATCAATTCACAGCTATACATTTTGAAGATCAATATTACCACTTTGTAATGTAGCCAATGCAGCCACTGAAATAATAGTAGTATAATCATTAACAGAACCAACAAATTTAAAGTTGTGTTAGTTTAAATGTAGGAAAACTATAGGTAAGATGTTAAGTTTCTATTAAAGCCTTTAGTCCTGTCACTTAAAATTGCTTCTGAAAATACTTTTTTTCCTCATAGCCAATTAATAACAATCATTAATGACAGAATATCAGAAGGTCTTCTGCTAATGCTTACTTCCAAGTCCGGCACAGGCATGTGTCTGAAAGGACACTTCAGACATTCCGGGGAAGAAGCATGAGTGATTTGTGCTGTTTATTAAAATGTTTCCAGTCTTATTTGAAGGAAACATAAATGCATATCCTGTTTGCCATAGGGCTGGTGGGGAAATGCATTGTGCCTCTGAATCAGGAGAAGGTACATCTCCCTCAGGGAATATATGCATCTCCTTTCAGTAAGACATGGAAGATGGAGAAAAGAAGCCAAAGTCACTCAAGTTTATTCTCAACACTATTCTAGACTGTCTAAAATAGCTCTGATTTGTGCAGAGACAGAGGGATAAGTCCTTTTGATGTTGTTGTTTTCCAACACAGGAGTGACTTTTAGATGTTTTCCTATATTTCTAAAGTAACTAATGATTTAAGTACGTTGTTGATTTATGTTCTTATGTTTGGATGATCTTCTGTACAGAAACTGCACTATGTTTATAAAATTTTAAATAGGCTCTATTTTTTAGTTTGTATTAGTCATAATGTCTTGATAGAAATTTATATATAGTATTGCAACAGAGATATGATTCATTAGTTGTAGATGTGTTCACATGTATGTTTTTGGTTTTTTTACTGATTGGTGTACACTTTCATTGGCACCATTTGAAGTGTGAGTTCCAATATTGAGAATGTTAGATGTGTATGTGAATATAAAGTGTAGCAGTTTTTATATTTAAAGACAGGAATGGAGTTCATATAGCTATTGCAGTGGGTGCATGTAATTAACATAGAGAACTGTAAGCTGGTTATATGTCAAATGATATGAACAACTTTTATTTTTTTAAATTGAAGAATTCCCAGTAACAAATGGACCCATGTTAAAAAAATTCACAAATAGAAATGGCAAGCTAAATCAGGTTTGAACTACCTGCACAATAACTAAATTGTACTAGTCAAAACTGAAATGTGAACAACATTTCAGATCTCTTCTAAGGGACCTTTTCCACCCTCCTGCAACCCTGCACAATTGCCTCTGTATGTTGGGAAGCAGATCAGAAATGGGATATGACATATTTTCTTCAACTATACTTCCAGTCCATTACCAGAGAGAAAGTAGCAAGAGGCTGCTCTCAAGAAGGGACTTCAGTTTTATGACATTTTCCCCCAGATAGACACTAACTGCAATATATTCTTGGAATATACAGTCCTTGCCTCTGGCTAAATAGGCCATTGTGATTTGAGGTGCCTCTCCAGAGAATGGTTATACCTGAGAATTAAATGTACGTACTAAAATGATAAAGTGTGAACACAGCAAATGGATGCTTAAAATATCTGCAGTTACAGATAGGTAGCCGTGTTGGTCTGCCATAGTCAAAACAAAATAAAAAAATTCCTTCCAGTAGCACCTTAAAGACCAACTAAGTTAGTTCTTGGTATGAGCTTTCGTGTGCATGCACACTTCTTCAGATACACTGAAACAGAAGTCACCAGACCCTTCTATATAGTGAGAAGGTGGGGAGGGGTATTACTCAGAAGGGTGGTGGGATTGGGTGATTGGCAGATAGCTGTGATGAGCCTGTTGATGACTCTTAACGACTGAAGATTTGTACTTACTTTGACCATTACCCAAAATGTAAGGAAAAGAGGAACCCACCATTCCTTAGTGCCCTTGATTATAATTCATCCTGTAAGATATTTTTATCATTCCTTCTATTCAACCCATGAAAAGGAAACTATTTGACAATGGAACCTTAGAAACAGAAAACTGCTGAAATTTTGTTTGCATGGCCATGTGCAAACTCCTATAGTAGGTTACAGTAGCTATAGTAGGTTACACCTTCTCACCCCTTGCTTTTTCCTGTAAGACCTATTGCAGTCGTTAAGAGTCGTCAACAGGCTCATCACAGCTATCTGCCAATCACCCAATCCCACCACCCTTCTGAGTAATACCCCTCCCCACCTTCTCACTATATAGAAGGGTCTGGTGACTTCTGTTTCAGTGTATCTGAAGAAGTGTGCATGCACACGAAAGCTCATACCAAGAACTAACTTAGTTGGTCTTTAAGGTGCTACTGGAAGGAATTTTTTTATTTTGTTTTAAAATATCTGCATCATTCAGGTGCACTAAACCAGAGAGCCAAGATTCTCTGCAATTTCCTGGGCAGATTCAGCTAACAAGTCTCTCTAGTAAAAGCAAGTATAAGGGTGCCTGCTAGCACACTGGGGCTTCCTCCCTATTGCACACCCTTTCATAGAAATTTGCTGGAGAGGGAGGCCAGGAGAACCCCAGAACAGCACACAGGGGAGAAGAGGAGATTGTTCAATCCAGCAAGTTGAAAAGCTTGAGCTGATGGGATGATTGCCATAGTGCTACATAGAATTCCTCCCCCTGTCAAGTATAAACTAATTGGCAAACCAATGTCTGATGTTGTGTAATTTGTTTAGTGGCTATCACATGGGAGATGAAACTGATGAGCTTCAAGGTGAAATGTGAAGAAGCTCCTTGTCGGTTTTACCTTTAGCAATTGTTCTATTGCATACATCTTCATCAAAAATAATAATTTTGATATCACTTTATTATGGTGTTGGATCAAACTGCAAATCAAATATGTCATTTGTAGTGTACCATTAAAGTGAGACTATTTTCACTAATTTAAAGAATGCCTGGTATATAACTTTGTAACATGTTTATTTTTCCATATGGATATTTTGATGCTTGTGCCATCTTATACTAATGAGTACATAAGATCTACTGACTTAAATAGCTCAAGATTAATATATAATGCATATATAAGGATTCCAAAAATATTCTGTTGCAGACTCTGTTGTATTTTTATTGAATTCTGTTGTGATTATTGTGTTTTGGAAAACCAGTAAGTTTCTAACAATGGATCACTCTTTCATATGTGTGATATTCCGGGGGGGGGGGGTGTTCCAATCATTGAATTGTGGGAAGCAATCTGCTTTCTCTGTGACTTCCTTTTAAATTTATTATAATTATAAGTTTCTCTTAGTATCTGTGCAGTCACACATATATGGGATCCGCACTTCCAAATACATCATTTTTAAAAAATCTAGAACTAGACATGCCATCACCCACGCCACTGTTTGGTGCGCATTCTCAAGGGTATGTGGCTCCTGCCTTCCCAATTATTTTCTTTTCTACAGGTACAGCTGCAACACAATGAAAAGATTTCTCCTGCTATTTCTTCATCCTCACATGGCAAAATAAATAGATGATTGCCACTTATTCTTTCTTCTCTTCTTGTGATTTTATTTTGTATTTATTCTCTTTTTACATTGTGTGTTTTAATTTGGTTTGGTTTACTCATATGTCTTTTGGCATCTCTCTCAACATTTTTGCTGAGTGGCTCTAAAGCTGGTTTTTCCTGCAAAGTTGCCCCATAAAGTGGTCCTTGGGCTGAAGAAGGTTCCCCAGCTCTGCTTTATCAGGTCTAAGAAAAGAATTGAGAATTCCTCTTCAAGCATCCTTCACCTTACTTGATCATCGGTGAAACTTACATATTGCATCTCATACTGCACATACAGATAATGGAGGTAGGAGACAGGCTATCATAGACAGTAAATTGTGTTCCATAGTGGCACTGTCATTGTGCATTGCCAGCTACATGGTGTGCATATCTCAATATCAACATTCTTTGTGGGACAAGGCATCCTCCTTTTCTGGTTATCTTCCAAACAATGCAGGTGAACACGTCTCAGTTTTGTAACAGGAAGCAAACAGCAAATCCACACTCCTGACTGTATGTCAGAAACATTGACAAAAGCATCCATGGACATGCTTAGGTGCACTTCTCTGGACTGACATAGGATGCTAGAACTATGATTCAAAACTTACCATGGCTTAGGCCTTTTTTTGGAAAAGGCAGTTGATGCCTTGGATAGAGGACAAAAACTCTGCAAGACAGCTTGTGATATGGATTTGACAACACAATAGTATACAAGTTTTGCTTTGGTCAAGGTTTGCTTTGGCACAGGACCTCTTCCAGTCATCCTACCTCCCTAGCTACAGAGGCTTCCCAGCAGACCTCTTTGTACTTTGAAAAGCTTCTCAGTTGGGGAGTCATTCAAGTGACATAAAACATCAGACTCTTCCAGATATCAGCTTTGACTTTCTCTTCATCATTTTTCTCTTCAGCATTTTGCCAGTGTTTAGCAAGTAGCTAAGGGTGTTGGTTTTTTTTTTTTGGTTGTTTGGTCTTCCCTCATTACTGACCAGTGGCTGCTTACCCTAGTGTTTGACTTTCTTCCTCAAGACAGAGTCTTTCACTTTATCCCCACCTCTCCTTCTTTAGAGGTATTGATACTCATCTAAATGGAAGCAGTGGAACAAGTACCCAGACATCAAAGATTGTACTAAATGTTCTTAGGGGAGATGGGGAATCTCTGTCTGAAATTTCAAGAGGTAGGTACATTCATTTGACATTCCTTCCTTGCATTCATTGATCCATTGCATCCCCTGAAATGTGTGCAGACGAGGGTGAAGGGTCTGGAAACCAAGCCTTCTGAGGAGCAGTTGAGGGAGCTGGGTATGTTTAGCCCATGGATAAGAGAATTCTGAGAGATATGATAGCCATCTTAAAATATTTGAAGGGCTGTTACATGGAAGATGAGCAAGCTTGACCACTCCAGCTTTAGACCAATTGGCCAACTATCTTGCCACAATGCTGAGTCTTCTTGACTCTCTGTGTAAATGTGGGGAAATCCTGTTTGGTATTTAATGCACTGGCCTGAATTCATCAGAGCACTTTCCATCAACATACATTCTTACCTTTCACATGGAAGAGAAAGAATATTCTTATGTTTTCAGCTATGGCTGACCATAGTACTGAACAGCTTGCAGTCCAAATTCAGTTTTTCAGTTATTTTGCTTCAATTCAGGGCTAACCCATTTGCTTTGAGCTTACTATTGATTATGGCACTTAATATTTAAGCTGCCTTTCCTGGTTACTATTGCTTCAGCTCAAAGGGTTACTACATCAGCTTTCTATGTTCATCTGGTACTACAGACTTGATGTTTGATCCAGAATGGATGCTCTTCTGGAAGGGCTGTGCTGAACCCAGAGCTTTCTAGGCAGCTCCCCAGCCTTTGGTATGTTAGTTTGCTATTCATATAGCCTGCTCTTGCTCACTTTTTTTGTATAGCCACTGCGCGCAATCCATTAGGAATTGAGCAGGAAAGTGGGGGCCATGCCCTTTTGAGTGTGCACACACTGGGATAAGCAGCCTGCCAATACACTAACCAAGTTCAAGAAATCTGAAAAACAAGACTGCACAGTCACAAAACCTATATGTCTCTGCACAGATCACTCATTGAAGAACTACAGTTACAGATAAGCAAACTTTCTGAGTACCTCCTGGCTGTTTGTGTGTGCTTATGTGTTAATGTCAATTTTTAACAAACTCTTTGCCTCCTAATAGCCTTCTCTACCTGATGTGGGATTATTCTTCTTGGGTTGAAATCAAGATACATTACATCTCCCTGATCCACTGAGCTTGAAACTCTTTCAAAAAATGGAAATAAGATTAGGCTGGTATGACTTGTTTTTGAGAAAGATGTGCTAGTTCTTAGTAATCACAGCATCCTTTTTTGAGTGTACACCTTTCCTTGCATCAGTGTCAAGCTGACTAGTTGGTAGTTGCCTGGGTTTCCCCCTTTTTAAAGTTGGGGACCACATTTGCCTGCCTCCCAGGGACCTCACCTATTCTCAAAGAATTCTCAAATATTATACACAGAGGCTCTGATATTACATCTGCAAATTCCTTTAGTATCGTCAGATGTATTTCATCAGACCACGGAGATTTGAATTCATTTAAAGTAGCTAGGTGTTCCCTTACTGCCTCTTCTCTTTTCTTGGGCTGAAGCTCCCTCTCTGCATGATTTATTGGATTATCACCAGGTTGGGCACTGTTTTCTTGTTATTTTCATGCTTTATCATCACTACTGCTGCCAACATCTCACCATTCAACAGTATGTTATTTCTTCTACACACATAAGTATGAGAGAAACTTACTTTCAGCAACTTCCACGTTGCTTTCTGCCTCCAGCAGAAGCCAGCTGTCATAGAATGAGTGCTGTGAACTATCCCCACACCTGTGCAATCGTGATCATCTTCCCATGAAGTCTTGAGATCCCTGAATCCATACATATGCATGCTCATTACTGCCTCTTCTATGGCACTGATTCTATATCCCATTTCAAAGAGCAAGGCCAGCATTTGGTTGCATTAGTATAGTGGTAGTTATTACTTAGATGCATGCCTTATGTAAGGCTGTTCCATAGTGTTCCTGAATTTCTATAACATAAAAATGGTTAGAAGGTTCAAAAGGTTTTCCGAGGGGAAAGCAGTTACCAAACCATTTTGCAATTATAAATGACAAATGGAGTATAAACCCCAGATTAATTATTTAAGGCAAAGAAATGCCTAGCTCAAGCCATGCTACCATTGAATTTAAGTCTCAACTTGACAGCAACACACAAGGCTTTCAAAATAATGAAACGAAATGGCAGAAGTAGAAAGAGAAATAGCACTCGTATAACAAATTTCAGTCGATATATTGCAGGCACAAATCCAAAATTGTTAATAATGAAGCCTCTTATTTCAGGTTTTATTCATTCTGTAGGTTATAATAAAGGAAGCTGACAAGATACTTGAAGAAATTTGACTGACAGTTTGCTTGTCCGGTGCCTGCCCCTCATGCTTATCTAAGGCTAGCCATAAGAATCTTGTTGGTCTGTTTTTAGCTGTGGTAATTGCCTCAGAGAAGGAACTTAACGTTTAAGGAGCAGAACTTTATTTATTTTTCTAAGCTTTCAAAGAAATAAAAAATATTGTTCTGTGCTGTCTCTTGAACAATGGAAAGTTCAAGACTCTTTTTTTACAGCATCAATTTCCTTTTTGAAGAAGGTACCCAAGAGGCATATGGTATTTTTGTTTTCTGTTTGTTATTTACATGTATGGGCACATTATACATTACTCTGGAAATGTACTTGGGCAAGCAGAACTGGATTCATTAAATGTATCAGTCTTATATAAAAAACAGTACCCTTGAAACTCAAAAATGTTTTCCCCCCCTCAAGCCAGTCATTGTCCGTTAATTAGTATCCGTTGTTAATGATGAAACTACTACTAAACAAAAGACAGTATGGCTCACAAATTCCTTCATGATTTATTTTTAGTATTCACAAAGGGAGAAGTATTAACGCTGCAACATTGTTTGTGTCTCTTCTCTGTACTATTTATAAATACTGAATAATTTGCAAAATATGCTTTCAAAATATAATGACTATATAAGTTGAGTACAGAGGGATCAATGTGATATCATAGCTAACAATAGATTTTTCAACTCATTAAGGATGAAACTAAATTTGGGGGCAACCCATAAATGCAATGTTCCAAAGAAAAGAAAAGCTAATCCTGTGAAAATGTATTTTATAAGGTGTAGCTTATTCCTTTAAGGGAGGCATACATCTACAATGCTTGGTTAATAAGAAATATAAACAAACTAAGATTACCCAGTCAAACCCAATTAGTAAATTTTTAGATGGTTGCCTACAGACGAGCTTTTGTTGTGGGATTGTTATCACTCACACATGCAAATTTTTCACAGCACCCATATGAAACTTGCTACCAGCTTTCTGTTGTTTTTATGCTTTTATTGTCTGTGTAGTGTGCATTACATTGCTTATAAACTTTGGGTAGTTTAACGCTAGGTACTTGGGTTTAATTGGCTTATCATTGTTATCTTTAATGAATGCCTAATGTCTGATTTGTTGTTGTTGTTTTTCATGTTACCTGACAGTTGGTTGACTGGCTGGGTCAAAGCAATATGTGAAATTGTGCCTCCCCGCCTTTTTACTCCAAATCACACAGTGCCAGGCCACTGAAGGGTGGTGACAAAGATAACTTTCACTTTGCAGAATTCTTTTTATAAGAATGCCATGCTGGATCAGACCAAAGGCCCATCTAGTCCAGCATCCTATTTTCACATAGGCCAATAAGATGAGAAATTTGCAGAGAGAGTCTGAGTACAACATCATTCTCCACCCTGAGGATTTCCACCAAGTAGTAATAGAACATGGCCTTTATAGGACTCTTAAATAAAAGCTAATATACTGTTCATTTGAGAATCTTATTCCATTTGCAGATGTTTTGCAACATGCACTCTGATCCAGCATTTCCTTGTAAGTGCTGGAGCTAGATTGTGCATATGAACCCTCCTACCCACAAGGGCTTTCCATCTTCAAACTGAATCTTCCATTTAAATAAATTGGGACCACCCTGTATGCCTTGGAATGCTAACCAGGCTCCTAACTGTAATTATGGAGACTTCTTGCTTACATTATGTAAGTAAGTTGATAGTTATACAATTTTTAGAAGACATCTGAAGACAGCCCTCTATAAGTTTTTAATGTTTCATTGTGTTCTTATATGTGTTGGAAGCCGCCAAAGCGGCTGGAACAGACACATGGGTGGGGTACAAATAATTAAATAATAAGAATATTAAAACTGATTAAAATCAGCTTTAGGGAGATTCATTTATCATTGTTTATTGTAGACGTTGCTGTTCATATATTGAAATAAAAATGAATTCCTTCATTAATTATAAACAATGTGACAAAAATGTTTGTTGTCCTGTCAAATATGTTCTTTATTCTATCCAATATGCGCTGTCTACCTCTAAAATTTAATGTAACAGCACATGCAACCTTTGCCACTGTGTATAGTATAACTGCAGTAAAATTTTAACATTCTCATTACTGTATTATCTTTTGTTTTTTCCAGGTCAATGCACAAACTGACACAGCTAGAGAGGCTTGACCTAGGCAATAATGAATTTTCTGAGTTGGTAAGAAAAACCTGTTTTAAAAAGCATAACAAAACATGTATGTTCAGTAGTGTTCAGTATATCAATGCAATTTTCCTCAGTTCCCACTATGAGAATTGTGCTGCATGCAGAAACGAGTAACTCTACTATTTTGCTTTCCATACATGTAAAAGCTGCATAGGATCCTGCTTTGCATTGGTAATAAAAGGAATTCGTGATGAAATATTTTATGTCCACAGACAGGGATAATAATGAGGGTGTACAAATAGTAAGTCTCTTATTTATGGCACATGATACTCTGGATTGTGTGACATTATGGGGAAGGGTTGATAGATATGTAGGATCTTGCTTCAGAAACCAGCAGCATCACAGAAGCTGTGAGAATAAAAGCCTTAACTCCTAATACCTGACAGTTCAGAGTTTCTGAAATACTAAATCAGCCATTGCTTCTCTGTGCTGCTTCTTCTCAGTGTTAGTTGATCCATCCTGGTAGATGGATTTAGACCAAACCACACTCAGAAATGTGACTTGTAATATTTAACATAATCATCACTTATAAGTACAACCTTGAAGAAAATGATGAAGTAATCAGATTAAAGAACTATAGTTCTATTCTGATTTTGTTTGCAAAAGATAATCACTTGGCAATAATTAAAATATCATTTGGTTTGCATAAATGTTATATTTATAAAATATACTTTTTTACAGCCTGAGGTTCTGGAACAAGTTCAAAATCTAAAGGAATTATGGATGGACAGTAATTCACTTCAAACACTGCCTGGGGTATGGATATTGTATACATTCATTGTGTTGTTTAGTTTCATTTCTTGTTAATATAGGGAGAAGCAACACTGAACATGTTTTTGACAAGGATACTAACATAATGTTGCATAGTAATGTGTAAAGAATAAACTTAAATTGATTTGTTCTGACACTGCACAACTCTGCAAAATTTCAGCTATGTATATATTTCTGTTATATTGAAACATTTGAAAGATGTTATTTCTTTAACAGGTGATGGGTTTCAATTGATCTAAGTTGCATAAGGCTCTCAGAGAACCTTATTGCTGTTTATATATGAACAATTTTTAAAAAAATATTACTGTAGCGTGCCTCATGCATTTCACTACTGAAGGATGTCTAGCTAACAAAGCATCTGCTAATCTGACTCTCATTGCTGCTATTTCTGAACAACTAGATCTGATACAAATAACCTAGATACCATATAATAATATTTCTAATCATTCTTATGTGTGGAACAAGAGAATGCACTCCAGCAGCTTGTGAGACACCATCTCAACAAGTGATGAATGCTGCTTATAGACATGCTAGTTGCAGATCACACACATCTAGAGTGGTTTTGGGGATTACAGCCAGATGAGTATATGATAACTTCTGCGTTCATATGGTAACACAGGATCATGATGTCTAAAGGGTGAAGTTGTTCTAGGAAATAGTACAGTGAGAATGTGTAGACCCCTTGGATCTCTGGTCCTAAGTAAAGCATGCACACACACACACACACACACACACACACACACGGGCCCTGCCCACTGAACTCATGGTTTATTTCTATTTTGACTCCTCTTGTAATACAGTTTTTCCTATCTTCAGCTGTCAGTTTATTGAGTTTGGCATGAAATAAATCACTATAGTGTGAATCCAGCAGCACCTAACCCCAGAACAAAGGCACTTCTGCTTATGTCAATTCTCCCCCTGAGCTTCAGCCCTCTCCCGAACATATCCAGTGCTGTTCTGGAGGGGCCCCTTTTTTGTAAGCTGAAGCAGGAAGAGGGAAGTAGGGAAGCTATAATCTGTGAATGGAACTCTGATCAGTGTTCTTAGGCTCCAACTCAATGATTTTAAGAGAATTTTAATATAAGAATTCTAGTTCAAGCACACAGAGTAAATCATCTTAAGGCAAATTTCTATGCTGTGACTTGAACAGAGGGTAGTGTTTTCTGTACAGCTTTTGCCTAGCCTATAGCATGTAGAAGTCCATTTTCAATTTAAATACTACAGTATATGCTACAAAAATGCCTTTGGGTAACAACATTGCTACTTCAGCTCAATATAAGAGCACTCTAGTTCAATTGGCAATGTGATTTAGTGCTTGTAGAACTTTTTCAAACCCTTTAAATGTATTTATACATATCCAAAGTAAGTGTTGGATTCTGTTTCACATATTCATATCTGTTTGATGATTAGCAGTGTCAGAGTCGACAGCTACATCTGTTGTGTAGTGCTCAGGTAATTCCAATCCAACAACTGAAATTCATGAAAGGATCACACGCAGGAATGGTGCAATTTAGTGAAGGATCCGTATGCAACATCCTTTTTTTCTGCATTAAGACACTGAAATATTCTTACATTTAAGAACTATTCAGATGTATCTTTATAAATAGCACTAATGATTTTCACTGATATTTTGAGAGGCGCTTAAAGGCTGTGAAATACGTGAGACAAGTATCTGAGTTGCCTTTAAGGGCAGCTCTATGTAGAGCACATTGCAATAATCCAATCTGGAAGTTATGGGGTTGAGAAATAATGGGGATGAGGGGTCTGTGTGTATCTTCAGTATCCCTGTCTAGACACCCCTTTTGGTTTGTTAGCTCACTGCTCAGAACTCACATTTATTGGTTAAGCAGAGGTAGCAGGGTGAATTGGAATGTGGGAGGTATGTGTAGGCCTTCCAATTCCTTGCAACAATCTGTGCCACAGACTTTGTGGATGCACTTATACCAAAAATTGCTCTGTTAGGATCCTATCTTGTGTGAGTCATTGGGAAGAATCAAACCTCACCATTTAAGTAGTGATCATTGTTGCTGTATCTTTAGATACAAGTTTAGAACAGTGGTTTTTCTAGCGTACTTGACCAATGAAACATCAGACCAGATCATTTTTGCTTCTGTAATCACCATTAGCTTTCTATTAACTTTAATTTCTAAATATTATTGCTGTTAACCATTGGTGCCTGCTACGAAATGTAAATCTAACCAACAACCTATTCTTATGTGATGTCATCAAGCCTATAGGAAGGTTAAAGCAGCTGGTGTACTTGGATATGTCAAAAAATAGGATAGAAAGTATAGATATGGACATATCAGGATGTGAAGCCCTGGAAGATCTACTGTTGTCATCCAACATGCTACAACAACTGCCAGATTCTATAGGTAAAGAAAGAAATGTTGGCTAAATGTGTGGTATGTGTGAGAGGTTGTTGCTAAGAAAATGGGTTTTTGTTAATAGTTGCTGGTTTGGATTCAAGGGTCCGTTTCTTCTGAATCAAGATCTGCCTCCCCTATCATTCATTATCCTGTAATTATTATTAGCAACTTTATCTCTAAAATAACATACTGTTTTTATGTTAAGAGTTAAGAATTATATGAAGAATACAGGTATAACGTTTTGAAGTTTTACTTCATAATACAGAAAAGTGTTCCTGGTCACATTGCCTTGCATCGCAGTTTTATGTGTAGAAACTCATATTTGAATATGAGGTGCAATTATTTTTTAATGCTAGAATCTGTCCACAGGTTTATTTTTAACTATAATACATGTGTTAGGGAGGTGTGTCTGTAATTTAGCTTCCTGCTATGAAGAAATACTATGGAATGGCTTTTCTCACATTACCTAAAATTCATGTCCTCAGGCACAAGTGTGAAACTTCAAGTGCAAAAATACAAAATAGCAATCCACTGTTAAACTGCATGACTTGTATCTAGTGCTAGTTCTACTCAGAGTAGACCCACTGAAATTAACAAACATGGCTGACTTGGGCACATTAATTTCAGTGGTCCATATTCAACTAAATTGTTGCACGAGGAAAAGCCAGTGCAAGGATTCATGCTAGCACAGTAAGAATTCCCCCTTTCCCCCCTATCCTGTGCCATCACCAAATCTAGTCTGGAGGGGTTAGAACCTCCCAGAATAGATTTAGGAGGCTTTGTGGGGAGGAAAGGAGAAAAGGTTCCATGGCACCAATAAAATCCTTGCTGCTGATGGAGCCTTAGCTACTGATGCAATAGGTCTACGAAGAGTAGAACTTAGTTAAATTCAACCCTGTGTTTTTTGCAATTAGAAGATACTGTGTTTGCAAATTTAGGGATCACATGAGAAAATATGTTTGAAACAACTGTGTAGCCACCTCTGGAAGAGGATTCTTTTGAACTAACCCGGAATCCTTTATTTCAAAAATACTATTCATTATTCCATTTATTTTGTTACTTCTGCTGAAACTGGCCTCAGAATAGGCACTATGACCACTAGTATTGAGAGTTGAAAAAGGGGTGTACTTCACAGTAAAAAAATAATTATAGAGGGGAAATAATGCTGTTTTCAATATCTAACACATCTCTCTCTGTCTCTGTCTCTGTCTCTGTCTCTGTCTCTGTCTCTGTCTTTCTCTTTCAGGGCTCTTGAAAAGGCTTACAACTCTAAAAGTAGATGACAATCAACTCACAATTCTCCCCAATGCCATTGGAAAGTAAGTGGTGGAAGTTTATAGATTTGATGTATTTAGCAATAAGATTGTTTTCAAGACAAATGTGTATTTTCTGTCTAAGGAGGAAATGGATGCTTAAACCTTCCTGGGTGTGTGCCTCTTGTGGTCTCTCATGCTTGGCCGCCATATGTCCAGGTGCCTGTTAGGGGTCTTCCCTCTGGCAACCTGGACATCTGGCTTGAGTTCCCGCTGGCTGCTGCATCTCAAATGGGCCAATCAGTGGCCTCCCATGGGGGGGGGGGTGCCTCGCCAACTGGTAGTACATTGGCTGTACATGTGTCCTAACAGCTGGTGAGTCATAAAAGCTGGGGGCACTAAGGAAATAGCTTTTAGCTTATACCAGGATGTTGTCTTGCCTGAGTTTTATCTGAACATCTCAGAATGATCTTTCCACATCCTGCACATCCATCATGACTTCACCTTCTACATTGATAGGACAGCTGTGTTTCAACATGATCCTTCCCCCCCCCCATGTGTTCTGAGGGCTCTAGAAAGACTCTACCGATGTTGACTCAGGTCCTTTCATGTTGTTTTCTGAAAGCTATAAATTTTGCTATGGACTGGCATAGCTCCCAGTACCAATGGGAGTCCGCATCTACTTTTACAAAAGCCACGGCCTTTCAAAGAGGAATTTCCAGCTTCTTTTGCAGGCATCTTTGTTTGTTAGGCATGATGCTATGGATATTTAGGCTTGGACAGGTACCTCTTTTTGATGGGCTGTGTTGAGCTCAGCAATTACTAGTCAGTATTGCCCCACCTTGGGGTAAATTAGCTTGCTATTCTACCATGTGTGAAACTGCACAAAGACCCCAAAGAAAAGCAGGATGTTTGCCTGCAACTTTAGTTCATGTGGTCATATGTTCACTCAAACAACCCACCCTTTTTCACACCTGCTGTCACTCAAGTGTTTCCTTATATAACTGCCATCCGTTAGTATCTGAGAGGGAATGTAGGAACTACACCCCTTGAACATGTGCTTTGGGCAGATTTCCTGCCAAAATGTTTATCAGAAGGTTTCAGGCTTTGCACAGGTACAAAACTCCATGTATGTGCCTGCACAAGTGACTACTCAAGGAGCTACAGTTTAAGACAAGCAACCTGTTTTTCTTTAAGTGTCATTGATTTCGTTTGAAGAACTGAGCACATGCTTAAATCTCTTCTGTTAAGATCGATGGGAATTACAAGTGCTTAACTTGAGCTGTGCTGTGTTCATAGTGTTCTTTTCTGTTATACAAAATTTTGAAATGCTTTCCAAATACAATGCCTGCTTTTTGTGGGACATGTGGGGGATAACTTAACAGCCTACTCCTTACAGCTTCATTGCCTTGTGTAGTGAGAAATAAACAGACAAGGGCATAACAGCAGCTACATGTTCTGGTAAATAAACTGTTACTTTCTTGATCTAGTTCCATTGCAGCATAGGGAAGGAATCACTGTAGCACTCTTAAACCTTAACTCTGCTCCTTAATTATAAAGTTGGATCAGTTTTTTAAATTGAAAGTGTAAAAATAATATAAAATTCAAAGACTATCAAGATTCTTTTAAATTTCCCTTGCTAAGTGGAGTTACAGAATAATTTTAACAACTAAGTATAAAACAATAAGTGTTTTATAGAATCATACTTATTTATAAATAATAGCTTTGGTAGCATTTTCCAGATGTTTAGCAAGAGCTTAATGAGTGGTAATAAAAAACAGATACATAAATTACTACTTTATTGAGATGATAGCTTTGGCAGACAGTGTTTTGTTCTATTTTTATCATTTGTGTAGCTGATGAGAGTTTTGTGAGAACTCCAGTAAATGTATGTTGCATCATGTAAAGTGTCATATATGAATATTTTTATATATGATTCAGTTTGGACTCTGCAGAAATTGTTGCAAGAAGAACCTTGCTTTTCAGTGATGTGCAAGTTAAAACTATTTATGTTAAAGATTTTTGTTGTTTGATTTAAATTTGCAATGTAAGTTTTTCCATAAGGTTTCTCTTTTATGAAATGATTATTTAAATTTACAGAAGAATGGGACAATTTAAATAATGGGGGGGGGGAGCTCTCAATGAGTCACAGGTGCAAGCTCATGAGTGCCACCATCCACAACTGTCTTCCACACATTTGCAAACCAGTTTTTTTTTAGAATTTTTAGGTATTTTCTAAAGCTTTGCTCTGTTAGCTGTTACTGCAGCAGCATGGGATCCAGCCACAGGAAAGTGGCAACCAGGCTACAGAAATCATGTATAATGGGATCTAATAGGCTTTTTCCCTTATCTCTCTTTTATTATCTATATTTATTGATACTTGTCAATAAATATACTGCACTTGATCATTAGTAGGACACGCTGTGTTTCCTTCCTTGCAAATGTTCTCATCTTCAAAGTATCTTAGCTAGACCTAAAGCTTCTTAACATTTTGAAATGATGCTTGTATATTTTTGTCTTTATACTGAATATTTCAGATGAGATCCACATAATTTTAGAATCTTGATGACCATGGCTGGCATGAATATAGCAATTATCATTTACATCTCATAATTTGTCAATTTAAAATGACCAATTTGTTTCATTCTCATTTTGCAATTGAGAGGTTATTACATCATCCTAAGTCCTTATAACATTTTTCATATTTCAGCTGTACAAATAGGATTTTCCTCCCCTTTAGCCCCGCAGTTCTCGGTGTGGGAGGGGCAGGTGCAGCGGCTGAAGGAGAAAGTGAATGCTGTTGCATCCACAGACACGATATTAGATTGCTCCCTTAATGCTTACGTATTGAATGATTTTGTGATAGCACTTTTCTTCAATCCTGAATGCCTTTGATCTGAGCAATACATGCCTTTTTATTTACACATATAAAGTTGCTTTATACTGAGTTATACCATTGGTCCATCTATCCCAGTATTGTCTACTCTGATTGTTGATGGCTTTCACAGCTGTCTTTCTCAGTCCTGCTACCTGAGATCCTTGAACTGAAGGTGCCAGGGATTGAATTCAGCATTTGGTTAGTGTGGATACATTTGAAATGCAACATTTCCCCTCTTCCATATATTCTGTATTGCTATTCTAGGAACTTGTGGCAGCTGAAAGGGAATTGCAATAAATGATAATGTTTCTTGTCTGGCTGTAGCATCACTGAAGGTGCAGCGTGATCATTTTGCCAGGTGGTCTACTAAAGCACAGTCACCTATGTCTACATCTTCTGTCAGCGCAAGCCTAAAGTGGATCTGGGCCAAGTTGTCTGAATGCTGCCTTTAGAAATGATCACTTCCTCTGGCTTAAATTACAGCTTGGCAGCCGCAAGCATATAATGAAAAGCCTAACAAAGCTTTCAGCTGTTCTCTTTCCAACCCACTTCATGAATCACTGTGCAGTTCTCAAGAGGATGACACACTTCAGTCCTCCAGGCTAGTGTGGTCTAGAAGCTAGTTGCAGGGGAGATGTGTGGGGAACCAGATGGGCTGTGGGTTGTGGAGCAGCTGCTTTTAGATTTGTTCGTCTGAGGAACGTCGAAGTAAATAACTGAAGGCCGTATTGGGCACTTGCTATTTTACTGTTGCCAATAAATTTATGGGGGAAAGCTTTGATCTTGGTCATTTGTAAAATATAATACTTCTGTTAATGAGAAGTCAGTGTGTACCCCCTTCCCTCCTGTCCTGGGTAGTTGGTAGCCAGTTTTATACCTGCTTCATAACCATAACATTATGGTAGTTCAGGATTTATTGAAACAGTTTCTTTTTAATTCAGTCAAGCTTTCAATAGAGAGTGCCACTTGTCAGGCTGTTTTAGCAGTTAAATTCACAGAATTGTTGCAGAATTATTTTGTAGGATTATGAAAACTTATATATTTATTTTCATGTTTATCTTACCCTGCATCAAATCAAGTGACCACAAGGGTGGGACACATCAATTATTAAAAACAACATCAAGAAAAAAACGAGAACAGTATGCAGTTCATAAATATTATAACTGCTCTCTCCAAGTATCAGTGGCTAAGTACCCCACATCATTAAAAATTTGGACAAAGAGGTAAGTTTTAACTTGGTTCTGAAATCCAACCAGTGTAGACACCAACCTAAATTCAAGGTGGAGGGCATTCCACAACTTTCCACAGGTCTCTTCACAAGTCTCAGGTGTATGAACCCCACTTGGTGATGGAATAGTGAGTATAGCATCTCCAGCAGGCAGGATAATATAGGATGAGGTGCTCCTTCAGGTAACTTAACCCTAAAATTCTCAGATCATTATAAGTCAACATTAAAACCTTGAAATAAGCACAGTAGCATATTGGCAGACTGTACAAACTCTTCAGAACTGGTGTTATATGAACTAAACTGGCTGAACCACTCAATACTCTTGCCATGGTGGTCTTCCCCTGCTACAACCTCTGAACCATTTTCAAGGGCAAAGCCCCACATAGAGTATATTAGAGTAATCTAACTTGGAGTTACCAGACTGCAGGAGCCTGCTGCCAGGCTATCGCCGTCTAAGAATGGCTGTAGCTGGCAAGCAAACTGGTGCTACTAATAGGTGTTCCAAGACACGTGAATCCAAGGGCACCTCCAGATACCATCAGAAGGAGTGCAGCTCCCTCCAGAATATGCCATCTATCCAGTTCTTGAACACAAGAATCTCCTGTCAACAGGATCTCTATCTTGTCAGGATTCAGCTTCAGTTTTGGCTGTCATCCAACCCATTACTGTTTCCAGACATCCGTCCAACAACTGCACAACCTCTCCTGACTCAGATGATATGTAAAGACAGTGATTGGTATCAGTGTATTTATGGAATAATACTCCAAGTGCAGTGGGCCTCAACTTATGCTCACTTTACTGACACAATCGCAACCTTAGGTGCATGGCCGATAAATAGGTAAATAAATGGTGAGCTGGGAAAACCCACCATGGAAAGAGTTTTTAAGCCCTCCAGCTCACTTGCCAGACTTTGGGAGGGAGCTTGAAGGACCGTGAGATGCTTTGAAGGCCGTGAGAAGGAGCCTCCTGCCTCCTTCTCAGATACCTTGCTTACTGGGCTTTGGGAATGAGGTGTAAAAGCTCTGGGAAAGTCCCAAGAGCGTGGTAAGTGAGGCAGAGGGCAAATCCAACTCTGGACAAGTGGGGGGGGTGCACCAGGGGTGGGTGGGTTCCTGGCTTTACGCAATGGCAAGAGCTTTTTGATCCATCTGTCTCGCTTACCTGGCTCTGGGAGCATCCCGAGGCTTGTGCAGTAAGTGAGGCAAAGGGCAAGGCCTGCTCCAGACAAGTTGAGAGTGGTTTCTGGGAATCCTGGCTTCACATAATTTTGCCTTTGCATGTGGACTTTTAGAACTGAACCCTCATGTATGTGGCAGGTCCACTGTACCTTGAAGAACTCTCAGAATGGCTGTAACATCTATTTAAACAGCGTGGGGGACGGTATGGAATTGTCTTGGTGCCATTCTCTGGAAACAGCCCTGTAGGTAGAAGTTGAACCTCTGTTTCACCATGTTTCTGACTTCCAGCTACAGAACTGATTCAGAATGAAACAGTGGTCAGTGCTATCAAAAGCCACCAATAAGTCTAGGAGACTTAGCAGGATTGCATTCCCCTAGTACTGGTCAATCAGAGCAACCAAGGTCATTTCAATACTAAAACTGGGCCTGAAGCCAGACTGAAATTGGTCTAGACAATCCCTTGTAAAATATGTATTACTTAAGTAATACTGGAAAGTGTTTCTGCCGTTTTATTACAGCACATTTATTGTCAGTATAAGACTCAGTTGCTAGCATTTCTACTTAAAGGATTCTTGGTTAAGATATCTATTGATGGGGCCTGTTTATGCATGATAAAATTGCATATGTCTATTTTGCTTCATATGCAAATGGGAGGAGACCAATACACACATCTGCCGTAATTACATGTGGTAGGAACTTTCTGCCAATCATATACATGTAACAAAATATACATGGGTGTTTGCCATATACTACTGCATAAATGCTCTCCTGTGGCTTTATTATTAGTTCGTGTTGATAGTAGTGCCCTAGATGGACCGTTCCTCTGCTTCAACTAGAAAGCATTTCCAAATATAATTCCATTATGTCCTTCAAATACATATTTTGTACTGCAGCTCAAAAATGTGTAAGATACTTATATTTTTGTCATTTGAAATTCTTATGCCTATTTGCATAGTTTGCAGATCTGGAATGTTAAGATTTAGATATAAAAAACCCCCAATGATTGATGGCTTTGTGACATAGACTAACAAATGTACTTAACGTTTCAGTTTATCTTTATTAGAGGAATTCGACTGCAGCTGTAATGAACTAGAGTCTCTACCTCCCACCATTGGCTACTTGCACAGTCTGCGGACACTAGCTGTAGATGAAAATTTCCTGCCTGAACTGCCTAGAGAAGTAAGGATATATTATGAAATATGATTACTCGAAAATTTCCCTGTCTTTATCCAGAATAAATTTACACTGAAGGGACTATTACCAAATCAGAGTTTGGTCTCAATACAAAAGGGCAATATTCACATAAAAATGATGAATTTCAAACATTTTTAATTTCTAAAGTTTTGTATCAGCTTGTAAATGTTACATCATACTTTGAAAATAGGCCAGTTTGGAAGTTAACAATCCAGTGCAACCATTAGGTAACAATTTATTTCTTCAGGGAGCAGTGCCCACAAGGAGGAGTCAATATGCTGACCACTCCTTTGCCACAATGCTTTCTGTACACATTTCTACTCTTTCTTACTGAGGATGCTTCCAACACATTCAGGAGCTTCAGGCTGATGTCATTCTTGGTGCACCATCTTCATTCTCAGAACTGTTGTATGAAGACATGACAAACCAAGTAGACTGGGACCCTATGGTTACAATTTTTCATCTTCATGCAAGCCTTTCCTAACTGAGAGCTTGGAAATAGAACAGCAGTGGTTTTATCAGTTTGGTGCAGCTGAGGTTGTTAGACATAATGCCCAAAATTGATTAACTTGTCTGCAAGATGGTATCTAGTAACTGGTTCTACTAGAATCCATAGGTGATTTCCTTACACGGTGTAATGGTGTGGGAACAGACCTTCTAAAGGCAAAAAAAACCCAGACATTTTTGGAAATTGCCTTGCCTTCAAAGGTCTTTGGTTTCTAAAGTGTTCATTCACTTAACCCTATAGTGAGTCAAAGATTTCCAACTTGGAATCATAATGCAGTTCTCATCGGTCAATATGTTGAGCATATGCTTTTTTCCACTCAAGAGTTTGAGATTATCAGTATTGGGATTCATTCAAATATAAAGGGTTGAGTACATTCTGAAAGAATAAAAGGCATATCCACTCCCTATTGGTGGCAACTTGTTATCCTTAGGTTAGGATTCAAATGATTCTTGCATGAGTCTGTTCCTCTTTGGCTTTCTGATTATTGACTGAATATTGTTTTTGTATTTATTATGATTTTGCATTGGTTTAAGTCTTTATACCTTGTATATGAATAGAAATACATTATATAAATAAATAAAATAAATTATGTTACACTAGATTTGAAACACCACCTTCACTCAGTTTGTTGCAAATTGTCTTCTATCCCTTTGAATAAATTGGCTCTTTGTGTTGTATAAGTTGTGGACAAAATATGCAGGAACAGAAAAATAGTTCCAATAGCTCCATGCAGATTTCAGATCTAGCCAAAAGCTGCAAAGTGAAAACATTCCATCCTAGGGGGAGATGAAGTCAATTTCTCAGCCTGTGTTATAATCCAGAGCAGCTGACAGTACCGAATCTGACTTCTAAAAGCATAATTCCAACTCCTGTCAGTCAAAAGTATGGGTTTTGCAGCCAAGGCCAGTGTTCTTTGTCACAATCTTTGCCAGGTTCTTGGTTAAAGCTTTGGTATGATGGTGATAAAGAACCACTCAATCAAAGCAACAGCAGTTTCTGTAGCTTGAATGCAGGAATACTCATTCAAGGCATTTGCAAATCAGTGACATGAGTTCAAGCCACACATCTGTTGAACACTATAGATCATTTTTACATTCTTCTCCCACATCACATCACTTCATCAGAAAATGTCTAAAATATACAAGACTCAAGCCTAGCTTCTGCTCACATCCACATTGCATATCTTGAGAAATGGGTGATATTGGCATGGGAATAAACTGTCTCATGTACCTTGTGGCCTGTATCTTCTCTTGTGACATATATGCTGGAGTGGTTTTCAAGCGGCTTATACTGCATTACATCATAGCTTAGGTGATGTCAGGGGAGGCCTTAAGGTGCCACATCTCTGTCCCGACAGATATTTCTGTGAGGCAGTTACTTAGAAAGGCTTGGTAACTTAAGGGAGTAGTTTTCATATAACATAGAGGGAGTAGCATCTAGATGATAAGTGGTGGGTGGGATATACGTGTGCCTACCATTGGGATCAAAGTTTTTTATGGGTAATGAATGCAAAGGTTTGTGGTTTGTAAAAGAGGGTTCCATGTCTGCTGCAGGGCTCTATACTTTATGCATTGCTAATGCATGACAATGTTACTACCATGGAGCATGGAGTTTCTTCCATAAATGATCTAAATAGGTCAAATTAAAAGTAAAGTGACCCCTGACCATTAGGTCCAGTCGTGACCGACTCTGGGGTTGTGGCGCTCATCTCGCTTTATTGGCTGAGGGAGCCGGTGTACAGCTTCCGGGTCATGTGGCCAGCATGACTAAGCCGCTTCTGGCGAACCAGAGCAGCGCACGGAAACACTGTTTATCTTCCCGCCGGAGTGGTACCTATTTATCTACTTGCACTTTGAGGTGCTTTTGAACTGCTAGGTTGGCAGGAGCTGGGACCGAGCAACAGGAGCTCACCTCGTCGCAGGGATTCGAACCGCCAACCTTCTGATCAGCAAGTTCTAGGTTCTGTGGTTTAACCCACAGCGCCACCTGCGTCCCTAAATAGGTCAAATTAGGATGTGTTTAAAAAGGTAAAGGTACCTATGACCGTTAGGTCCAGTCATGGATGAGATTTAGGATGACTTAATTAGGCTAGAGGTCAGACAAAGAGAAAAGCATTCATATTTTCTAGAATTTTTATACTTCTTCGTGATTTTCCCTTATTGATCAGCATCGAGATCAGCACCAAACAACATGTAAAAAAGCATATATAATTAAGTTATTTTAAAGATGTAACTAAGCTACCTATATAGATGGCAATTATGGTGACATAGCCCATGCCTTAACAATTGTTTTTGACCCCTACAGATTGGAAGTTGTAAGAATGTAACAGTTATGTCTCTGCGCTCTAACAAACTGGAATTTCTTCCTGATGAGATTGGACAAATGCAGAAACTCAGAGTCTTAAACTTGAGTGACAACAGGTAATGCTTTTATTATTTTAGATTTCTTGTATAATCAGTCCACTTTTGAACCGAGAACTGTTCAAAACGTATCCTAACATTTTTCTCTTAAAGCATTGCCAGATTATCAGCTGACAGAACAACATATGTGCAGATATGTTAATTTGTTTCATGAGATCCAGACAGCTTTCCTGAAGAAAGCATTTCTCTTTTTCATTAGTTGAACAACAGCAATGACATTATTGTTGGCATAAAGTTATTTAGGTGCTGCACAAAGTTTATTAAATAGCACAATACCTTCCACAGGTTTACAAACTAATGGATGTAATTAAAAAGGAGAAGGAACAAGGACACAGTTGTTCTAAACCATGTAGCGTAGAGAGAAAAGAGAAATGTCAAAAACGTTTCTGGTTTAGAAAGCCACAAGAGGCTACTTCATCAAAGGAGGAAGGCAGAGCTAAAACTGGGTTCCTCCCAGTGGAGGTTCTACAGACCTTTGGTGTCCAACTTGCAGAACAGGATGACCTTCTCCTCTGAATGAGAATTACATTTAATTCATAAAGAAGAACGCAAACATTTGATAAATGTTGCAGATAGTCTCTCTTTTTTTGCCAAAATATTTCAGGTCATTTTATGAATAATATGTCATCAACTGACATTTTCCAGAGGCTGCAGTAATTAAAGCCGAAATCCTATGATTCATTTAACTGAAAAGGGTAGCAAAAAAAAATTCAACTTCAACTAATTTAAACATCCCTGTTCTTCTTGTTGGAACTAATTAGAGTTTTCTATATAGCACTTGTTTCCCCCCACATGCAGTCATTTAAAACACAAAAGTGGGAATAATTTCACAGAATCAGCATACTGATATTGTGATTTAATTTTCATTTAGCATGAACCATGTTTGTCAATGTAGTGCCCTAATAGGGTTACAGGGTCTTGAAATCAAACATTCTGGTACTTGGATGGGGCCTGTGTTATATGGAATGTAAAGGGTTAAAAGGTAACTGGCTGCAACCATTGCTCCTCCTGTGATTAGGTGAGTAGGATTTATGGTATGTTTGTGTGTGTGTGTTTTTAGCTCTCTACCTGTTCAGTTCTATGTAAGCTGGACTCAGAACTAGTCCTGTTTATTGTCCGCTTCATAAAGCAACTGTCTTTCTGTCCCCTTGGAGTCTTCTGTAGTGCACGGTTAACAGGAAGGTATGCAACTGAATAAGTAGATACATAAAGAGGGACCCAGTTAAGAATATTTCGTGGTTCCTGTTTCTGCTGACATCCCAGCCCAAGGGTTATGCCAGAAATACAGTTTCCAAGAAGCTGCTGTGTCAGGACAATGTGCACTACAACTGGAGAAAATGGAAGCAGAGCTCTGAAGTATAAAGCTTTTCTGGTGGAACAGATATAAAGGACAGCAGGTTCCAAACTGCCCTATTTCTGCATGTTAGAGAAGAGGCTAGGGAGGGTGTCAGAATGAGATTTATGATGGACACAAGGGAAAAGCATTAATTCCAGTGTCACAGATTTAAAGATGCTTGTCCTGCGGTGAGAGGGCACTTTCATAGGAGACTGCTAAGCTTGCCCTCATGTTTGAGCACATATCCAGCATAACAATGAAAGCTATTCCTAAAAAAAGCACAAGCCTTTATTAATTCTTTTGTAAATGCATGCTAGCGTGAAAGTGATTCATAAGGATTTTATTCTGGTAGCAGTCAGAAGTGAGACATTTAGCAGCTGGAAGACATTTGCAGGGTTTCCTTGCAGCAATGGTGTTCTTGAGTTTGGAATACTGCCTTGGCTAAAAACTTAACACATAACAATAGATTAGGTAGGGGGTACACACACACACACACACACACACACACGTGTGTGTGTGTGTGTGAGAGAGAGAGAGAGAGAGAGAGAGAGAGAATCTTCTCTGAGTATTTAGGAAATTAAATTATGTATACATTTTTAACTGGAAAAATATTCTTTGAAAAAGAATCAAGTATTTCCATAAAGATGTCTTTTAAAAGCAATTCAAGAGCATAACCAAAGTTGAAATTGCTGTAATCTGACTGTTAAAATGCTGCATAAATATATTGACAATGTTTAAGTAAATACTCAAGTTGTCCCAATTTTGTTATTTTTACAGATTGAAAAATTTGCCTATCACTTTTACAAAACTTAAAGAACTTGCAGCTTTGTGGCTTTCAGACAACCAGGTAAAGATTTTAATGTCTGTTCTCATTTTAACAGCTAAATAAAAGGGCAGCAAGCTCAGCTGTATTTGTATTTGTAAAATATTTATGGTGAACTTAAAAGTGTTTAAACCTGTTAAAGTAGATGATGCTTTCTGGCGGGGGGGGGGGAATAAAAATTATGAGTATAATGCAAAATTGTTCATAGCATCTCAAGTTCTGCTTCCTTCAAGTTCATCTGTATCATCAGATCTCCCAGCAAACCCCCAAATATTTTGAAGCACCAAGCAGTGCTAGCCCTACTGTTAGGCAGAGTGCAGTGACATGGGGAAGCAGTGAGATGTTGGGCGGCAAGAATTTACTAGTTCAAATAGCAACCTTTTTATGTATTTATTTCCTTCTGTACAATGTGAAGGGTGTTTCACAAGGGAGGGTGCTTAAGCCCAAGACCTGTTGAGTCTAACCATCTGTCGGTGATGGGGAACCTCTGATCCACAGGCCTAATTTTGGTCTAGCCATACCCATCTGCCATCACATACAATGTGGGGTGTTTGGCAGTTAAAGATATGCCTGGGCTGAAAGGGATTTTGCAGACCGTGACTCTCAGCTGATCACCGGTGCCAACAAAGCCCTATATGTTGTAAGCGACAAACATCAGTAGAGTATCAAGGCTTGCAAAGTGCCTGGGCTGAAAGGGATTTTGCAGACAGTGACTCTCAGCTGATCACCGGTGCCAACAAAGCCCTATATGTTGTAAGCGACAAACATCAGTAGAGTATCAAGGCTTGCAAAGTACTATGCTTTTCCCTGCAGAGTTTGATTTCATTCTGACACCAGGTGTTTCAGAGGTTGGCAGCCCTTTCCAACTGTCAGACGTGGCCCATAGAAGGCTGGGGAAAGTAAGGTTCTGCCCCACTGGCTGGATGCAGTTCTCCATCCTTGTCATATAAAAGGAGGATGGAGTCTTCTATCTATGATAGAACTGTGGCATTGTAGAGATGTTACAGGAAGGACAGTGTTTATGTAAATGTAAAACAGATAATCAGTATACAGGCTTCTGGATCATACTCTTAGTTTTAAGGATACAGTGGTGCCCCGCAAGACGAACGCCTCGCGAGACGGAAAACCCGCTAGACGAAAGGGTTTTCCGTTTTGGAGGCGCTTCGCAAAACGAATTTCCCTATAGGCTTCCTTCGCAAGACGAAAGCCCATAGGGAAATCTCCGGGACAGCGAGGAAGCACAGCGCATCTTCCCCACTGTCCTCGGACCTCCTCCGAAGGCAGGCGGTGGGGCGGAGAGACCTCCTCCCGCTGCCAGCCTTGGGATGGCTGCTCCGAAGGCGGCGGTGGGGCAGAGAGACCTCCTCCCACCGCCAGTCTTCGGATGGCTGTCCTGAAGACTTGCGGTGGGAGGAGGGTTTTCCTTCCCACTGCCAACTTTCAGAATGCTGTTCTGAATGTTGGCGTGGGGAGGAAAAACCCTCCTCCCACCGCAAGCCCCGGGAACAGAGGAGAAGCGCTGCGCGCCTTCCCCTCTGTTCCCGTACCTGTCCTGAAGGCTTGCGGTGGGGAGAAAAGCCCTTCTCCGCACCGCCAGCCTGGCAAGCGGTCTCCATAGGAACGCATTAATTGATTTTCAATGCATTCCTATGGGAAACCGTGCTTCGCAAGACGAAAAACTCGCAAGAAGAAAAAACTTGCGGAACGAATTAATTTCGTCTTGCGAGGCACCACTGTACCGCAATTTCTTCTTTAGGACAAAAGGGTGGTAGCATATAGAACAGTATCTAAGTAATAAGAAAACAACACAGCACCATCTGTTGGTTGGAGCTGCTATTTCCTAATCATTACAATGCAATTTAATACCTAGAAATTATGTAGTTAGTATTGTTTTGATCAAGAATGTTAATTACAATGCTCATTGTAATGGCACACTATTTGTTAGTGTGCATGATAATTTTAGATGCCATCATTTTGGAGTTATTGTAATGTTGTTTGCTTTGAATTTGCAGTCCAAGGCCCTTATCCCTCTTCAGACTGAGGCACATCCAGAAACAAAGCAAAGAGTGCTGACCAACTACATGTTTCCTCAGCAACCTCGTGGTGATGAAGGTACTTATCAAAAAAAAGGAAAGCTATTCAGTAAATAATCAATGTTGACTTAAGTATCCTAAACAATTATTTTATAGATAGTTGTTGTTTTACAATGCAAACCACTCCCTTCCCCACTTTTAACTTTCATTTTTTATAAACCATAGCAATGAAAGCTAGTGCCAGATTTGGCAGGGCTGCTAGGAATTCATGGGGGCATGGCCAATGAGTGGTCACTGGACTGTGGCCAAGTTATTCTGGTTTTCTCGCCAACCTCCTCCCTTGCTGTGGATACTTAGGCATTGCAGTTTTACAAACAGCACCTAATACAATTGAAAAGCGTCAGAAGGCATCCCTGCTGTCACAGTTGCTTTCTTCTTAAAGATAGGTTGTGTGGTCCCCACCTGTTCTGGTTGTCTCCCTATCCTCCCATGAAAAAGGACTGTTAACAATATATTTACAGACTGTGGGAAAAGATTGTTCCCCTTCCCCAGTTTATTAAGTTCTACATCTTTTCCCGCCAGAATGTGAAATAAGGTAAAGGGATATTAAGTAGACTAGGACCTGGGAGACCAGGATTAAACTCAGCCACACAACTCACTGTGACCTTGGGCCAGTCACTGTATCTCAGCCTAACCCACCTCACAGGGTTGTAGTGAGGGTAACATGGGGAAAAGAAGACCCATGAATACCACCTTGAGCTTCAAATAAAAATGCTACCTCCTGCCTGCCTATCCCTGATTTTGAATTTGGGGGATAGGCTTCGAATAATGAACACAATTCAGGCCTACAAACATTTGACTTGTAGGTCCTCAGCAAATCCAATATGTGACAACTGTCTGTTGGAACTGTGCTCCTGTACTACATATAGACTCTGCACACTGAGTTCTCATCTGCAGTGTCCTACTTTTTAAATAGCATTTTAAATTTGTTTTACAGTCTTTTTATACTCACAACGACATGGTTGCTTTGATCATAGTTCAACAAAAAGAACAGTACTAGCCCCTTCAAGACTAACACATTTATTATGGCACAAGTTTTCATGTCAGTTTCATCATTATTGGTAATCCATGAAAGTAATAATGCATTTGCTAGCCTCTCAAGTGCTAGTGGACTGTTGTTTTGTTTCTGCTGGCCCTTTGTTTGAAAGTGTACCAGAGTAATATACCCCATGCCATACAATGAGCCTCTGACAGAAAATGGGTGGTGGTCTTCAGGTGGGCTAGCTTTAAAAAAAATGATAAAAAAGGCCAATAATTGGTAATCAATGAAAGTTTCATTTCTGCTGTAAACCATTGTGGTTAGAAGTTAGAAACTGGCTCTGGATTCCTAGAACATCATATCAAATGAATTTGCTGAACTTTAGGCAAGTTGGTAGCTGGGAAAGGATGTATGTTTGCATGGACAAAAATCAAGAGTGACCTTAGCTCACAGCCCCAATCATGCTCATACTGGGCTAACTTGAGGCCTACATGCTTTTGACTATTTGCACCCACAGATGTTATTTATTTAAAATAAATAATTTAAGATTTTCACAGCTCAATGTTTCCAGTTCAGAGTTATTTGGTTGTTTAAGTTGATATTGTGGGTAAAGTTTTATTACTAGGTATCTTTTGATTATGACGTTAATTTCTACTCTAATTAGATTTCCAGTCTGACAGCGATAGTTTTAATCCTACTCTATGGGAGGAGCAAAGACAGCAACGTATGACTGTTGCCTTTGAATTCGAAGAAAAAAAGGAAGAGGAGGAAAATGCAGGAAAAGTTAAGGTAACTAGGATTATCATCCTTGGTTTTTTTGTAGTAAATAAGTAGGTGGTTGCTAAGTGTGTGTTTAACCAATCTAGACATGAGTAAGGCTGCAATCCTATACTCACCTATCTGAAAATAAGTCCCATTGAACTCAGTGGTGCTTACTTCGACATGCAATGGATTGCACTGCAAATCTCTTTAAGAATTTAACTGTGTTTCCTACTGTCATGATTGGACCTTCAATTGCTGGCTAGGGTACATGAAATTTCCAGATGCACTGTTAAAATCTCATATTCCACAGTTGTCAATTAGAAAGTCCTCTTTGATGGGCTTCCTCATTTAAGTGCAGTCCAGAAGTTTGCTCTTGCCTTTAAAAGTTAACCTGCTGATACGCATATTTTCTTCTCTTGATATTTGCCATAATGTCCCCTTAAAGCATGTGACATTTAGAACTAAAGGGATTGGCACTTTTACAAATATATAGAGAGAGTAAGAATTAGATATTGCCTCACTGCAAATCTTGTTTTGCAGAACAGAAATGAAACTGATAGAAGTGATTCTTGCTGTGCTGTTTATGAGACACAATTACCAAAAGGATAACAATGTGTGATCAATAGAAACTGATGGCTTAGGTTCACAAAGACCATTTCTAATTTGCTAACTCAGAACTGTCACATCAGATGAAACAAACAGCCTTTTAAGCAGATATTTCTCTTCTGTATAAAATTGAGGGAGGGAAATAGGTTAGATTCCTTTATAAAAGCCAAGTGTAATGTGAAATGGCAGTTGCACAGGGAAAAAATATTGTAGGAGTCAAGTTAATTAACAAGTCCTGACGTAAATATCTTCTTTCAGAAGTTTAAACAAGGCACAAAAGACTTTATAAGACACAAAAATGGCTGATCTATTGCTCATCAGATTGCTATATTTAGCTCCAAGTAATCATTCCACAGCCACCAAAATTTCAACACCTTGAATATTACATTTCAGTGACAGCTGAAATTGTCACCTTAGTACAAGAGATGTTTTTTCTTGAATTTCTGTCTCCTGCACAAAAAAAACTTTGCAGTCTCAGTGTTCATATGCATTTGTTCTTTCAAAACCAATGAAAGGATTCATAAGCCCATAATATAACAAACATGAAGACCACTTAGTGGGCATTCAGCTCTATCTTTTCAATAGTATCTTCAGTGTTCACTAGAAGAATTTCTTAGGTTTCCAGCCCACAAAGACAGCCCATATAGCATGCCTTTTACACAATATTCAATAATACAGAAATTATTTTCTGATCTTTATATTAAAAATATGCCCAATCTGCTCCACATTCAGAATGGGGATTGGCCTTGACATGATTATTATACCGTATTTTTCACCCCATAGGACGCTCCATCCCATAGGACACACCTAGTTTTTTTGGGGGGGGGGAATAAAGGAAATTTTTTCCCCTTTATTCCCCCCCCCCCAAACCAGGTCGGGGAAACCAAACCAGGTCGGGGAACAGCGGTATGGCGGCACTCCGCCTCCCCGCTGTCCCCCGAGCTTGTGGGGCTGGCGCTGGGGAGAAGAAGCTGGGGAGTTCCAGCAGGGCTCCCCACGCTGCGGATGTCTGCCCGGCGCAAGGGGCGCTCTGCTTCAGGGCGCCATTTGTGCCGGGCGGCAGGCTGCTATCCGCAGCTTAGGGAGCCCTGTGGGAACTCCCTACGCTGCGGATGTCTGCCCGGCGCGCGGGTGCTCTGCTTCAGGGTGCCCCGCGCGCTGGGCGGCAGGCTGCTATCCGCAGCCTGGGGAGCCCTGTGGGAACTCCCGCGGACTCCCCAGGCTTGCTGATAGCTTCGTGAAGCCTGGAGAGCGAGAGGGGTCGGTGCGCACCGACCGCTCTCGCTCTCCAAGCTTCAGCGAAAGCCTGTATTCGCCCCATAGGATGCACACAGATTTCCCCTTCATTTTTGGAGGGGGAAAAGTGCGTCCTATAGGGCGAAAAATACAGTATTCTAGCAAGCAAGTACCCCTGATGTGTGTCAAAACCAAGTACTTCCAGGAGGTGTTTTGTAAAAGCATTGCCTTGCTGTTTGGGGGCAAATATGTTTTACTTTAAAATGAGATTGACCGAGGTCAAGAGTCACATCTATCAGTCAAATCATTTGTTTTTGGAACAAGACTTGAAATTGATGTTAGTTGCCAGGAATAAAGAAAAATCAGACCTGTCTTTCTTGAGTTCTTACTCTATTTCCCTCTTTTATTCTACAGATATCTGAGAGGGGGGAAACTGCCTTACTCTTCATATAATCCTCAAACAAAAATAATACTTTATTAAAATGAAAAGTAAGATTGGGTTGTATCCAGCGACGTCCCTCTGCTGAAAGAAGGTTCTTTGATCCAGTGGAGGTGTCTGTAAGCCAAAGGGAAGGAAGTGTTTTCCATAGACTCCCCCTTTCTTCTGCAGTCCCCTTAACTACTTACATAACTGTTCCAAAGGATTTCCTGTTGAACAAATTTGGGGGAGCTGCACAGAGAAGGGAATGAGCTAAAATCGCCTTTGCCACTTTCCACTAACGTGAGCTTCTGCTGGATCAAAAAGCATACTGTTGCAAAAATGAGCAATGTATGTATGGACGCAGTGGGATATTCATCCATTGTATCTGACTTTTTGTGGCGATCCCTTTAAAAAGTAAAATATATAAAACTTTTTTTAGCAAATAGAAAGCAACACAAAAACTGTATTGGTAGCTCTCTAGGACACACATACTTATGAGGGTACTAAGAGTTCATTTTTGTACAGGAGAATGGCAAAAGATGTTTTAAAGCAGCGAAGAGGCTAAGTAGTTCCATGTTAAGCCATAGCCTGTGTTATTTCACTTCCCATATATCTTCACATGACAATCAACATTTCTTATACTTCTAATGTTATTTAATTGAAAATCAAAAAACAGTCACTTCCAGTAACGTTGCCTTTATGCCTGAAAGGTTTGAACTAATCAATGAGACTGTACAATTAAATGACATCTGTATAAATGTCAGTAAATAATGCTTTTTAATGGCTTTATTCATTTCAGCTTCCGTTTTCATTTTAGTAAACAATTAAAAAAGAAACCTGTATATAAAAATATGGTTCTGTCTAATGCTGAGTGAGCAGAAAACAGCTCATACAATGGCTCTTTCCTGCAGCCCTGTACTCCTTCACAATGTTTCTCTAGGAGGTCCTCAGCGGTGTGGTCTGTATCATGTGGGGCTATAGTAGTAGGGGGAAATCACACAAAACCAGGAAGAAGAATCTTGTACCAACAGCATGCAAGATTCCTCTGCCTGATTTGGTGTGTTTTCCTGCTTATACTGTAGTCTCCTGCAACACACAGTGCAGGAGGGCTCTTGACCTTCTCAAGGGGCTTTTGTGTCAAGGGTCCAGGTAGCTGCAGTGGGCAATTTCGCCAGGTGTCCTTTTGCTTAAAAATAAGATAAACTGGGTTTCAAAACTTTTGATGTCATGCTAGACAGGTGAACTTATGTTCAGCTCATCACCGTTTTTTTATTCATAGGATAAAGATAAGCGTGTTTCTGAATGGTGGTAAAAAATTAAATTTTATCATTTTTTGTTAATTCACAAACTAGAAAAGTGATCTATTTGCCTGCGTCAGGGGTAGATAATCTTTTGCACTCAAGAGTTGCATGTGGCAGTGGTCAGGGGATGCGTAGCAGTAATAAGTGGGCCTGAAAGTGGTAGCTGTGGGCAGGATCTTGGGCTTCTTTCTTTCTTTCTTTCTTTCTTTCTTTCTTTCTTTCTCTCTCTCTCTCTCTCTCTCTCTCACACACACACACACAAACGTACGTACATACGTACAGGTGCATATACAATACCCACTTTCCCCCCAAAATAAAGATGAAAATCCACAGGAGTGCTGTCAATTATATCAGTGTAAAGCCAATTTTAATGTATTAAATAGATTTTTTAAAGTCACACTGGTGCTAGACCTTTACAGTACTAAACATATTAAAAAGAAATCATGTTAAATGTTTCTGTTGCATTATTCTGCTTATATTAATTATATTTATTCTATCTTAAAACATAATCAAATAGTTACAGATCAGTTCAATACCTGGGTGTTTGGTGATGATTCTCATATGTTTATCCAGTAAACATGCAAGTAATATTGGGACTCACAGTGTTTAAAGCGCATACAAAATTTCTTTGACATCATGGCTATCTGTGCATTTGCAATATCAACTGCAGGCACCTGTCTGTTTGGCTGATATGAAGACATTTCCAGAGTGGTGAAATAATCCTTAATATTAAGGGCACAGTTCTCAATGAAATGTGTGCCTGGTGATTGGTTGGTTGCATATTCATCTAAGTTTCATAGGATTTGGTTTGTAATTTTATGTTATTTAAAATTATACATTTGGTAATAGTTCTTAATATTCATAATAACTTTATTCTGATGAGTCTTGTGAAATTTGATTTTGGTCAAGTGTATCATTGTTTGCTGAAATGAATTTGACAGTAGAAATTAAAAAAGAAATTCTTCTATCCAGGAATATTGCACTTTGGAAGGTTTTTATCCCCAGCGGCATGCTACTTCTGAGGTAACTTTAAATGTGAAACATAAAAGACCATGAATAGAAAGGGAGTCTAGACTTCATTGGTAATTATCATTTTTAATATCAACTATGGGATTTTCTTCACCCTAATTCTATCTAGCACATCTGCGAGTATGTTTAATAGTGAAAGTTAATATTTACCTAAGATAAATTAACTTTACTCAAATTTCCTTACATAGTTAATTAGTTACACTGTATTCTTAGCAACCTTTGCAGTGCATGTAGTATTTGATTTACATCCCAGTTATTGTTAAGGTTATGTGTAAATCTTACGTATACCATGGCCCAGGTCATGTAGAAAAGCAAGTGATTAAGTTAGACCAGCAGCAATTACATTCTTTCAACTGTAAGGCAATTAGAACAATAGTACTTTATTCCACACATCACTTAGTTAGTTTTCTTACTGGAGCTGTACATTTCCTTGTAACATAATATTTCACATTTGCTATTGAGATCCATGTTTGGATGTGCTTGTCTGTAATGCATACTTTATTATATTTCAACGCTCAGTGCAAGTTGCTACCATAGTTTGTTCTCTTCACATCAGTCAAGCTTTTTGAATGGTTGCCTATTAACTTGTGTCTACCTTGGCTTTACATGCAATTTTTTCCTTTGTAGTAAAAATTATATCACACTTTTGTACAAATACACATCCATTAAATGAGGTGGGGGGCCTTCAATTTTTATTGAATGCAATCCGTTAAAATTGAAGGGTACTCAAGTCCTATTGATTTCAGAAGGATTTAGGAACATCTAATCTTTTTTGGATTGCTCACAGTCTTTTCAAATAAGCTATCACAGTGTTGTTTTATAAATCCAGAATGACTTCCCATATGCAAGTGAAGTTCTAGATTCTACCTGAGCCATTAAAGTGATGTTTAGCAGTCTGAACATCAAGGTGTAATTTCAGTCCAAGTATTATTGCATTATACAGTTCTAGGCAAGTGGGAAAGAAATTACATTCAGTCACCAATGGATTTTATTCTGCATTCACCATGTTGTAAATGACATAGGCTTTAGCATTTCAAAGGCACAGTTTTATGTTAACATTGTCTCAAATGCCTAAATTCACTGTCTCTGTGTTTTCTGTTTTGTATAGCCTTGATAATCAAAACTAGAAGTTTAATAATGGTTTTTGTTTCCTATTTGTGGTTTTAATTTATTTTGTTAAACGACTGCTCAGGTTGAAATAAACTTAAAGCGCTATCCAACTCCATACCCAGAAGATTTAAAGAATATGGTGAAATCTGTTCAAAATCTGGTGGGTAAACCTAGCCATGGAATGAGGCCTGAGAATGCAACACCAACCGTCAGTGCAGAACAAGCTGTGAAAGACAAATATGAGCACAAGTGGCCAATGACAGCAAAGGATATATCTGTGGAGGTAACATGACAGTGTTATTTAAACAATCGGGAGCTTATTTTAAGATCAGTACAATATAGATCTCTTTATTCAGAGGGTTGTATGTAAGCAGAAGTAGGCCGATCTATAACCCCTTTCCTTCCCTCTTACCCCCCTATTAGATATAATTTGCTTCACCTTTCAGTGCTGCCCTTCTGATTTTCTTTTTTTTATCATTATTGGGGCAAATATCATGTAGTTCTCATACTACGCAGAACAAAATGGGTATTGCCAGCATTGCATGACACAGAAATTGTCAGGCCTCAGCAGGGTTTGCTGTTGATTGTCAGGTACCAAGGCTGGGGCATGGCCCAAACAGGCAAGGCTGAGGTCAGATCAATCAAATGTCTGCTGCTCCTTGCTGCAGCGCACTCTAAATGCAAATACAGGAGATTCCCCTGGGAGCAATGAGAACTGACGACATCCTTTCTCAGGGGGAATTGTACAGGAAGAACATGGCTTTCTGCCTGTAAACATCAAGTCCTCTCACTCTTAGGTAAACTTGCTGTATTTGCATTCAAAGCACGCAGTGGCAAGAAGCTGCTTGCACTAGCAGCCCCAGGCTGTGGGCAGGTAGATGCCTTATTTTTAAAAGTCTTAAATACTTTTAAAAACTTTTTTGTTATTTTTTTAAAATGTGCATTTCCATGCGGATTTTTAGGCATTTCTCAGGAATAGGGCAGAGCAGCCTTAGTTCCCTCCCCATGCACAATTGGGACAGACCAGACTGTAACGGGTCCATCCATGGATGCCCACAGGATTTCCTAGACCCGATACACTGTGTACTTTGGGTCCCCTGAATCTCCCCACAATCTCTTGATAAGAACTGCTGTTTATGTGCCTATATTAACTTTACCGAGCCTACCACACGGGACTGTTTCAGATATAAAAGGGGAAGGGGAGGCCTGAAATTGGTAGCAGAGTAAGGTGGCAGAAAACTGTCAAGAAAAGCAGGTAGTGATCGGTTAAAAAAAAAATACTCTACCACCAACAGTACATTTGTCCAGGGCAAAATAGCTGTGAGCACAAAGCACAAAGTTAAGCTTCTTCCCACCTAAGATCAGACAGGCCTCTATTAATTCAAGCAGAACCCATCTCACAGGCCGTGGTGTTTCTAGATTATTAGGAAAGTAGGCATCATTTGTTATTTTACCCTACTGAGGGTGTGTGATTCCATGCTGAGTCCGCAAAACAGGCTTAAGAGCCACACCTTGAGAGTTTCTTCTGCCTTCATCCACAAGGTGGAGCCCAAGCCACTGACCCTATGCAGGCTGTGTAAATATGAGTACCAATTGTACTTTTTTAAACATCATTCTATGACATTTAAAGTCACATTTGCCTGGTCAGCATTCGTGCTTGGAAGTTTTATAATTCCATGCTCCTGATAAAATTTCATCATTAAAGTATCACTTGCTGGGCTATCTTTTTATAATATTCCACAATATTATTGCATTTTACAGGACCCATATGTACATGCTGTGAATGATATGAGGATAGGGGAACTTCGTCCCTCCATGACTGAAGCACCATTGTACCAACCTAAACTTGTCCTATTGGGTAAAGAGAAAAAAGGTACTAAGTCACTTTATAGATATTGAACGTGACAAACAATGAAAAATGCAGCAGAAAAATGTGCTCAACACTGTATTCTCTTTTTTACACTTAGCCAGAATCAAATTGGAAATTATGTTTAATATGCAAAGCCAGTCGATTTAGATACACAGCTATCTATATTTCTCTCCTACCCCTTTTCCTTAGACTAATAGCAACTTTAAATGGTATGAAAAGGTCAGGCCCCAGGTTCCTGCGGGCCTTAGACACAGGGTACCACTGGGCCTCTTGTCCCCTCCCTTACCTCCTCAAACTACGCTCCCTTCCATTCTTGGTCCCACCCCATACCTTTTTTTTCTGTCTGCCTGCTTACATTTGCATATTGCAATATTTCTGTCACCCTCCTTTTTGCCTCAGCTTCTATTTCCTTACACCGGCTGGTATTGCTTTTTTGTCTCCCTCTCATCTTCCTTTTCATTTCAATCACTTTTTTCTCCCATGTATCACATTCTCTGCCACTTTAATGCACCTCTCTGTGACTGTGCCTGGGGAACTGAGTCTCTTCTTCCTTCCCTGCATTCCCCCCCCCCGCAACCCTCTGTGGATGCCTCCCCCCCGCCCTTAAAACTGCCTATCTGCCTTCTCTTCTCCTGGGTCAACTTGGCACATATGTAATGTACAGAAAAGAAATCTAAAGTAGTTTCAGTACTCTCAGAACGTAATATAGGCAGCAGTTGTTCTAAGCCCTCTTAATTTGGATAAAACCCCATTTAAATGAATGGCTCTTCCTTCTATGCAAGAATTGTGAGCAAATGGTGGGCAGGTAAGCAGCCTACTAAGTGAACAAGCCCCTCAAACCATCTGGACTGTGGGTCATTGCCTCACTTGGGCCACTCCTAGTATTGGGCATGGGTATAAAGGTGATTAAATCCTTCCTAATCACTGCTGCCCTGACAAAACTCCCTGTGCCTGTTTTTTAAAAAATAAATATTGGGAAATCTCCCATGTCACATTTGGTTTGGCCCTGAGTGTGGGATTTGGTGTATAAAGAAGGCTATATGTGTCATTAAAAATAAATACTAAATTATTATGTTCAGCAGTAGCCAAAAATGGGGGTGGGGCGTTCAAGACAGTAGCAGTTTGGTCAGGTTCGTAAGTGTAGGAAAGGTGAAAATGGATCTTTTAAAAATGCAAAAAAATAAATAAAAAATGTTCCATCTCACAAGGCACAATGTTTATAAGGATAATAGTAAAGTAATACACCGACCAATAATTGTTGATTGATACAATCAGATGATACAGCATCTTGGCTGAAGATGGATGGGAAAGGGAGGTGGTACTGCTGTACAAATGTCTTAGGTGTCTTTGAACATCCCAGGGATAAGTTCATGGCTTGCTATATTTGTATGATATAGAAGTGGAAATCACATTTCCAAGCTAATTACAGTAGTTGTTGTATATATGTCTCTGTGTTCAATCTTCTGTTCAACTATTAATTTCATATTTCTTTCTGTGCTTGTTTTAGAATCAACAGATGAATCTGAAGCAGATAAAGTTCACTGCATGAATAACAGTGTTTCTTCAGGCACCTATTCAGACTATTCACCTTCACAGGCATCTTCAGGGTCTTCTAACGCTCGTGTTAAAATGGGGTCCTTGCAGACTACAGCTAAAGATGCAGTGAATAATTCTTTGTGGGGTAACAGGTGTGTTTACTTTGTAGACCCCACTTGAAACACTGGATCTGACCATAAAGGCATCTCAGACAGCCAAAAGTACAAAGAGCTTAAATAAAAGATGATGATGGTGATGATGATGATGATATCAACCCTTGTATTAAAACAAAACAGACAGGAAGTCACCAGGGCCAGACTAGCAGGAGCAGCAGCATGATTGAGATGCCTTTGTTTTTTCTTTGAACTAGCAGTGCTTCCTAGGACACCTATGTGACTATGTGACATCATGTCTCAGGAAGTACTGCTAGGCTGGGAGCTGGTATACTACAAGTGTACACAAGACTTCTAAGAAGTCTAGTACTGGAGAAAACCTGCTGCACTTGGAACAACATCACACTGGCACTACTGCAAATAAGTGAAGCATTGTGCAAAAAAAGGTAAGTGTTGCAGCATCCCTGCCCCCTCAACAGCAGGAGAGGGAGAAGAGCAGAGCAACCAGAGCAGAGTAAGTTCTCCCCCACAACTAGGCACCTCTGTGGAAAGGCCCATGTTTGTAGGCGAGAGGAAGGGCACCTTTTTCCATGTCAAGGCCCAGAGGAATTATGCCTTACGGGTGGAAATTACTCCGGCAACTTCTACCCAAAATTCAGGTCTATCTGCAAACTTTCAGAGTAGATTACAATAGTTGAATAGCAGTTCGTCTATCTTACCCATTTTTCAGCTGACGAGAATGAAAAACGTACAAAATGATTACGTGTCATCAAGGTTTTCTGTACTGTCTACATTTACTCCATGCATGCAGAATCCTATATAAGCAACTTTGTCCCACCATAGATACAGACTCAGTTTTCAAAGAGACTTTCACTTTGCGTGCAGGCTCAGTACTATGTGCTTATCTGTCACTAGCATAGAGATTTTTATACCAGAGGTTTTTTGGAGGCAGATTTTTAGATTTATGCAAAGCCATTTTCATATACATATAAATTGTGATATTTCTCTTTTTGTGTGCTTTCTCTTTGTTCCCACTCCAAACAAGCTAAAGCTTCCATTCATTCACGGGTTAAACAAAACATGCAATAATAGTAAGATATTTATTAGCATTTTATTCTGCTGTGATAGCTTCCTTATCTAATACCAATCTTTCTTCTTGTTTTCTCCAGGCTTGTCCAATCTTTTCCTCAACCTCTTGAAACAAAGCCATTGCTCAGTCAACGGGAGTCTGCTCCAGCAGGAAACTTACAACAACATAACGAGAGGCGTCCAATGAGCGACAACTTTGCTGACAGCTGGAATGATGGCTCTCACTATGATAACACGGGATTTGTAGCAGAAGAGAGCACAGTGGAGAATCCAAGCGCTAACCCCCTCCTAAGCTCTAAATCGAGAAGCACATCTGCTCACGGACGCAGGCCTTTAATTAGGCAAGACAGGATAGTTGGTATCCCCCTAGAACTTGAACAGCCTACTCTCAGAAATACACCAGAATCAGAAGTGCCTCCATCAAACCCTTGGCAGAACTGGACAAGAACCCCTAGCCCTTTTGAAGATAGGACAGCCTTTCCTTCTAAGCTGGAGAGCACCCCTACCACCAGCCCTTTACCTGAAAGGAAGGATCTTGTTAAAGATTCTGCGGAAATAGCTAGCACTTTTTCTCCAGGAACACCGTGGGAGTATCATGAGTCAAATGCTAACAGAAGTCTTGGTAATGTGTTTTCGCATATTCACTGTCGCCCGGATCCTTCTAAAAACGTCATTTCTATCAGCAAGAGCACAGAGAGGCTTTCACCAATGATGAGGGACTTGAAAACGAATAGGTTTAAGAAGTCACAAAGTATAGATGAGATAGACATTGGCGCATATAAAGTTTATAATATACCGCTAGAGAACTATGCAGCTACTACGGACAATGCCGGTATGCATGAGAGGCCAGATAAAATGATGGGTCCAGAACATGGAATGTCTAGCATGTCCCGTAGCCAGTCTGTGCCAATGCTTGATGATGAGTTGCTGACCTATGGAAGTGTTAAGGTGCAGCAGCAGCAAAAGCCTTCTGTAACTAAAAAAGTGTACCAGTTTGACCAAAGTTTTAATCCTCAAGGATCAGTGGAAGTGAAAGCCGAAAAGAGGATTCCGCCACCTTTTCAACACACTCCAGAGTACATTCCCCAGCAGACTAAAACTGTCTCAAAGGATTTGGTTAGCCCAAGAGCCTACCGAGGGTATCCACCCATGGAGCACATGTTTTCATTCTCCCAGCCTTCTGTTAATGAGGAGACTGTCAACACTCAGTACTCAAGTCAGGGATCAAGGGCTGGGTTTTTGAGAAGAGCAGATTCATTGGCCAGTTCCACAGATATGTCAATGTATAGAAGAGTCAGTGAACCACACGAACTGCCTCAGAGCGATAGGTATAACAGACACCAGTATAGAGGACCCATGGAACGCCAAAGCAGCATGCAAGTGTCTGAATCCCAATTCCTCAAAAGAAATGGCAGGTATGAAGATGAACACCCTTCATATCAAGAAGTGAAAGCCCAATCTGGAAGTTTTCCAGTTAAAAACCTTACTCAAAGGAGGCCATTGTCTGCAAGAAGCTACAGTACAGAGAGTTATGGTACCTCCCAAACCAGGCCAGTTTCAGCTAGGCCTACAATGGCAGCTCTGTTGGAAAAGATACCATCAGACTATAACTTGGGTAACTATGGTGACAAGCCGTCAGATAACACTGATTTAAAGACAAGGCCTACCCCTGTCAAGGGAAATGAGAGCTGTGGTAAAATGCCCGCTGACTGGAGACAACAGCTACTTAGACATATAGAAGCTAGAAGGTTAGACAGGGTATGTTTGGCATTTCTCTGCAATTAATGCCTTTTAGTTTTTATATTTCTATATATATATATATATATAAATCTGCTTGCAGTGATTAATATGTTATCCAGTAATAATTCCTGGATTTGTGTACTGAATTAATAAACCATGAAATGTATTTTGTTACAGTTTATACATAATGAGTTAGAATTAGGGTTGCTTTGGGGAGCATTGGAGAAGTTCTTCCCTGATATACTGTTGTTTTTTAAAATGCAAAAATGATAATCTCGGTCTTCTAGTAGTGGGTAATTTATGAAGCTTAAAGGAAATCACAAAAATAGTTTATAATTTAAATATTTGTTTTATTTGCTAGCCTTTACAGTGCATAGGAAAAATATTAAAGACAAATTCCAAAGCAAAAGTATTGGAAATACTGACTTTGGCAGGCTTATAGTTAATGGGGATACTCCACAACTCTACAGAATTCAATAGCACAATCTTCAGTGGCTGTGTTATGAATCAGTCCATGCCCTTGTGTGCACAAAGTAAGATATGCATGTGTGAACCATCTTCATGTATCAGAACTATTGGATCATGGCAGATATAATTAAGGATTTCTTTTAGAAAATTTAGCCATTGATTAACAAATAAGCTACAATTACTTTTGTTCTGGTACCCCAAGTCTTAAATCTATGTAATTGGAAGTAAGTCAGTTGATTTACATTTAACTTATTTCCAAGTGTGTTTAGGATAACGGGTTGAAATACGTAAAGCCCCAACAGAGACCAACTATAACTTATATTTTCTATGTTAGGAAGTGTTTGTCAATTAACATTTATTATTGGTAAATGTGCAGAGTAATTCATTGACATGAGACACAGTTTCCAAGGCGTGAAGAATTAAGAATATGAGGTATTGTTTGAAATGATGATAAGAAGTAAATGAATAAAACATCTTATAACTGATATATCCAGAAAGCATTTGGAAGGAATTCTGAGAAAAACTACATACTACACGTAGTTCCATTATTTTCTTTTGAAAGAAGTCTAATATACTGTGCAGCCATTGAGGCTACAGTTTGAAGTGGAAGACTAGTACAGGAGGAAAAGGAGCTTCTTAACCTTTCCACTTTATTCCATTTGCACATCTCTCTCTCTCTCTCTCTCTCTCTCTCTCTCTCTCTCACACACACACACACACACACACAAACACACACACACACACCCCAAAATGCAGGTACTCATGTTTTCCCCAATGAAGGTAAAAGCAATGGGAGTGGGAACTTTTCAGTGGGAGAATAGTTTGAAGGGAGGATTACGAAGCTGGTCTTCCATCTTAAATTGCAACCTTACTGCTGCCTTGTATAAATGGCCGGGGGGGGGGGGGGGGGCTTAACAAGGAACTTAAACATTCACCCTGTTGGCTGTTTTTCGATTTTCATCACCTTGTACTCGTTAAATGCTGTGTGTCTCATACAGCCTTCCTCAGCCTCAGGAACCTGTTTGCCTTCAATCAACTACTATTGGAAATAAGATGAATTACGAAAGACCAATTCATGTATAATTTTAGTCCTACAGTTCACCAGATGCTTTCACAAAATAAGTGAAAATTGAGATTGCCAAATGTGGCTGTCAAAAATGCTGAAATCATCCTGGAAAATTGGAAGCCTACAGACCTCGTTCTCAGATTTGCTTTCACAAAATTACCCTTCCTTATACTCCCAGATACATATCGGTTTGTCATTCAGTGACTGCAATAAGTGATTATATTTCAGAAATAACCATAATGGAGCAAAAATTGTAGACTGTTTCATATCTTTTGATATCATCATGTGTTTTTCAAACAAAGTAATTCACAATTTAGCTGTGGCTCACTGAGAGCTGAACTATCCATTCAGTAATACAATTTATCTGTTTTTATTTATTTAAAGGGGGTTGGAGAGCAGGCCAAATCAGTCTGCCAAGCGCCAATGATGATCTGATTGTCAGGTCTTGCAAAGCATTCTTGTATAGCTTTTGACAAGGTGCTTTGCAAGATCTGCTGATCAGATCATCATTGGGTCTTGTGAAGTCCTGTACACAGGGCTTTGTAGGTGCCGCCAGTCAGCTGATCAGCAGTACCTGCAGACTCCCTTTTGGCTGAGGTCTTTGCCTGCCCCACACCTGATGTCATATAGAACAGTGAACCACTTAAACTAAAGAAAAGACAATTTCTTGGGCTTAGACCTGGCGTTCTCAGATTTCACCACCCTGCTGTCGCCAGAGCCCACATAAACTTGTTGAAAATTACCGAGGCCTACAAGTTGTAGAACAGTGGCCTATGGAAATGGAGTTTGGCACGATTGGCTGGCTGACATCACTTTTCTATTGATAGCTAAACCATCTTTGGAAATTGTTTAATTATTTACCATAGCATTTTCATTGTAGCAAGGAGTTCAATACCTCAGCTTCCCTCAAGCAAAATATAGACATTCACTCTGGAAGTATTGAAACTCATCCTCTCCACTTTAGGCAGAGTTTGCCAATCAATCCAGAGGCTTTAAGTGGAGAAGGCTTTTTATTTTATATTTTTCCTTTCCCACTTCTAAATGCCTCTCAGAGTATTTTTACTAATCTATTGTAATTTCTTCCATTCTGCTGTCACACAAATCTATTCCCCTTCCCTTGAACCTGCCAGTTTCGTTCTAACTTTCACCCTGGTCCTTTTTATCTTCACTTCCTTCCATAACAACTTTATTCTCTCGTCCCTATCCTTTCCATTATCAGTTGCTTTATTTTTAATAATTAGTGTAAATATTAACCTTTTATCTCCCTTTCTAATTTCCTTCAGGAGCTCCTCTGGCTGCTTCCCCTCAGAGGAGTGAGACCTCCCTTCTCTCTTCCCCACCCTCCCCAAACTTCTCCATCTCCTGGTCACCATTACTTAGCATGCAAGGAGTTGCTAGGGTTGGCATTGGTTCAATCAAAAGACAATGGCATGGCTGGGGGGTGGGGCCAGCAAGTGAGAAGGCGCTGGGCAGGCTGTGACACTGAGGTTCTCCTGAAAATGACCCATGGCCATCTCTTGGGTCCCAGCCCCCTGTTTAAGAAAAACTGACTAGAGACTACAAAATTGCAGCAAGATAGATTTTAAAGCAAAGCTGTTAGAATGAATGAATAAAAATTGCAGAAACACTAGATGAATTATAAACCAAATTATATTTATTCTGGTGTATCAGTTAAGATCTACAAAAATTTATTTAATTGGTTCAGTTTTGGAAATCAGACATCATAAAAAAAAATTATGAAAATTTTAGCCTGGCTCTCAGATACACTGATTACTAAGAAAAATACGACAATAAGCCTTCAAATCAACAAAGCATTGCAAAGCATTCTCATCTCCTAAGGAATGGTCCTATTCAGGCTCTAACAAGCCTGGAACAAGAGTTTTGTGTTGCTGTTTGGAGTTCACAGGGGAAAGACAAGCAAAAAGGGTTACTTTATTTCTTCCTCACGTTTGTTGAAATCTTCTTTTGCTGTGCTTGGGTTTGGTGCTGGTTTCTAGCCCTGAACCTGAATCCTTTAATGCTGTACAGTGGGCAGAGGGGTTTCTAGAATTTGGAAAAGGAAAAGGAAACTTAAGGTCTCCTTACACAAGCATACACATTTCTTTATTTTAAAAAACCAGAATTACTTCTTAAATACAAGTTTTCTGATATCCCAGATTTGCACAAAACAGCAGTTTTTCAAAAAGTGTGTCACTCCCAAGTCATGTGACAATTTGGAGTCTCTGGCATGAAAGGCTGCTGCTCTTTGTCACATTTTCTTTCCCAACCTCCTGTGCCTGCAAAGGCAAATTTTATAATTTATTTTTAATGCAACTATTTTGTGCATGATTTCCCCTGTACAAAAGAGCTGTCTCAATATATATATATATTAAAAAATTACTGGGAACCAACATCCTTTCCTGTCGGCTGACAGAAGCAAAATAGGAGTAGGGGGAGTGGCAAAAGAGGGCATCACAGAAACATCGTGGAAACCTGCCCATGCAGTGGGCTCCCTGGCATTAGTGGCTTCCGTAAATCACTGAGCATTCATAAGAGTTTAAGCTTATTCCATTGATTATTGTGATTGCTTTCAGGCTGACACTTGAGAGATCTGTGTACTACTTCATTTGCATGGACAGGTGAAGCACAGATCTTTCAGATGTACTTCCACAGCTATGCTCACTATGGGTGGAATTCAACATTGCACCAAGCGGAGTGTCCCATCAGCACTGTTCTGTGACCAACCCAGAGCCAATTTCAGGGGGTGCAGGGAGAGGAGATGGGGGACAGCCCCATGGCACAAGCAGAAGCCCTCATACAGGCTTGCACTGATGGGACATGTTGGGTGAATACTGCCCAGTGCATTTTACTTTTTATATTGCTGTTTTTTTTGTATATATATAATCCAGAATAATTTATTCATGAAGATCATTTGCTGACTGATCTTTTTAATCACACTGCATATAGTGTGGATAGTTCTTTTGAAGTGTAAATTCAAAATAGGTATACATCCACTACAATATATTGGAGCAGCTCTTGATAGCAGTTATTTTGATTGGTTCTTTGTGAAACTAAACCATAGCAAGTCAGATGTTTCTATCGTTCAGCAACTAACAGATGTGCAAAACTCTTTTTTTACCATTTTCCTTGACTCTTTAAAACCTTATTCTCTCCAGAAACGTCTTACATTTTTAAGAAGCGTATTATATAGAGTAGAACCTCTTCTACCCAATTTATTACTTGCAGAAAAGAAATGCATATTTTATCATAAGTTTGTAGAAAATCTCTGGGTAATACCCACTTCTGCATGAAATAAATTACTATAGCTTTGTATTAAAAACAGTGGCTCAGTTAGTAGAGCATGAAACTTTTAATTTCAGAGTCGTGGGTCTGAGCCCCACATTGGGCAAAAGATTCCTGCATTGCAAGGAGTTGGGCCAGGGGACCCTCATGGTCCCTTCCAACTCTACAATTCTATGATTCTGTGAATATGAAAATATATCTTGTTTGATTTTTTTGTCAATGTCTTTTTATGGTAATCATTTTATGTACAACTAGCACTCTATGTGCTTCTGTCTGACTCAGTGCATGCATAAAAAGCTACTTATTTCTTGGTATTGTTTGTTTGCTTAAAATGAGACCATGTGAAGTTAGTCATATATGTGCAGTACTTTCTCTTAATGAGCATGCGTGTTCATATCCTGTCACGTGGTTGTTATTTCCTCTACTCAGACTGCTGCTTATAAGCACAACACTGTTAACCTTGGCATGCTGCGCTCTGGAGGTTTGTCAGCAATGCATGCGGGCAGAAGCATGACATTAAACTTGCAGACTAAATCTAAATTTGAAAACCAAATGCATCAAGAGCTACCTCTACCGAAAGTAAGTATGAGATAGCCTGCATATATCAGACAAAACACAGTAATATTTTTTCATGCCCTCCTTCCTCTTCCTTTTTAGCATTTGCATTACTATTCATGCTTGTGTCCTATAAGCAATTCAAAAACCAAAGTTGCTAACACAACTTGCCGACTTTATATCTTTGCTTCTTCAAGTAATTGGCTCACCACGTGACAGTCATGCTGCTTTCTGCTCTTTTGTTGCAGACTAATGTAGTCAATTTTATGTGAACCAGAGAAATCTGAGGGCCATGTTTCATGTTGTAGTTGGTTAATGATGTTGATGGCGTCAGAATGGTGTAGATGTTTAATGTCAACCAAGTTCGGTCACAAACTATGTTATCAATTCGGATGATCTCTTAGAAGCTAGGACCTACTGGTCATGTAGTTCAGTGGTCTAGTTAAAGACTAGATTATAATCAAAATAGCTCAAATGAAAATTTCAGAATGTATGTCCTGTTTACATCTTTTATTATATTAGCACATTTCTGTATGTAGACCATTGTGAAATCAGATATATGTTGTATGTAAATATGTTTTGTATTTTAAGCCTTTAAGGTGGGGACATATCTCAATAACATTTTGAAAAATATTTGTGAATCAAGATTGAATTCATCATGACCACAAACCATTAGGCCTGTTTATAGATTGTGTAGGTGAGATACATATGATGGTGGAAAACCTAAGTGTGTGAAAATTAATTATAAACTGTTCTTTTAAATGTTATTGAGAGAAGGGAATGAAAAAGTGGATCTAAATTGAAACAGTCTAGATTAAACATCAAGTAATAAGTCATAGTTGCCAGTCATCAATGCAGTCATGTTATCTGATGAAGATTAGACAGTGAAAACAGTAGCCAAGGAAAGGTGTAAGATTGCTTCCTTTGATTATACAGCTACCTAAGCATTGTGGGGGAAGGGATTAGTCAAGGAAATTTTTGGCTAACATGTAGAGGCTGTGAGATTTCCTCTAGTCTAAATTAAATGATTCCATGATTTACCCTCCTTTGATGGAGAGGGGAAGTACTGCATCAATCGTCAAACTGCCATAAATGTCTGGAAGAAGGTTTTTTCAAGTTTTTTTAAAATGCATTTGTTGATGTTTTTCCAGTAAAGCAATACAGAGGTCCCCCCCCCGTAAAACAATATAAATTATTGGGGTCAACAGCACCTCACAATGTAGAGTGTATTAACCTACAAAACACTCTTCACCACATAGTTTTTAAAATACAGGCGATGACCATTTTGCCCAGGGGTTCCATTTCCAATCCCTGCCTGCATCAACAGAGCATACATAAGTGCACCCTGCCCCATTACAGCCTACCCTGCCCCCCTACATCTGCCCCACTCCACCCTTGTTCTTCCCTCTTCTGGATCCAAAAGGACCCGCACTTCGCTGATCCCACGTTATTTGGACGCGCCTAAAATGCTTCCAAGGGATGCGGGTGGCGCTGTGGGTAAAACCTCAGCGCCTAGGACTTGCCGATCACACGGTCGGCGGTTCGAATCCCCGCGGCGGGGTGCGCTCCCGGCGTTCGGTCCCAGCACCTGCCAACCTAGCAGTTCGAAAGCACCCCAGGGTGCAAGTAGATAAATAGGGACCGCTTACCAGCGGGAAGGTAAACGGCGTTCCGTGTGCTGCGCTGGCTCGCCAGATGCAGCTGGCCACGTGACCCGGAAGTGTCTGCGGACAGCGCTGGCTCCCGGCCTATAGAGTGAGATGAGCGCACAACCCTAGAGTCTGGCAAGACTGGCCAGTATGGGCAGGGGTACCTTTACCTTTACCTTTACCTTTACCTAAAATGCTTCCACCTGTACAAAACATATTGTCATATTAAAATTCATAGACTTATAACAGTTACATAACTATAGCAGTGCAGCAACCATGAGCTGAGAAGTATTTGTAACAAAACCAAATCTCACAGACCTTGCAACAATAGCATGTGCTATTTGAACAGCACGATTGCCACATTTCACAACTACGTATATGAGGAGGACATAGTTGCTGTGACTTTCTGTTACTGTGTTGACAACCAAAGTTATATATACCCCTTTTAAGAGTGTCAGCAATGGTAGCTTCTACCCAAAAACTTGCTAGAAACAGTCTCTCGGGGTTCTATCAAATCCAGACCCAGATCTAATAGGATGAGTTTCCATTTGGGATGTTCAGTTGCTCAGTTTCCAAATAATATAGACATTTAAGCAGGCAATATTACTGCATGAGGGGGGACACTAATAGGCATTGTTTTTTTATTATAAAAAGAATAATATCAGGCTTGGGGTTGTGGTCTGCCCTTCCTTTCTTTGGCATAATTACTTCCAATATCACAAGGCACTCAAGCTGGCATACTATCCTCACAACAACCCTGTGAGGTAGACTAGATTGAGAGACTGTTAGTGGCCCAAGGTCACCCAGTGAGTTTCTGGGCTGAGCAGGGATTTGAACCCTGATCTTCCAGGTCCTTTTCCAGCACTCTAACCACTACACCACGCTTTGTGCTGTCTATGGGCGATTCTGAACGGTCAACTTGGATTCTTTATGGTTGTGTATGGAGGTCTTCAATTCTCTCTGGTGTTCTGAAATAGTTTACTATGAACATGCCTATCTGGACTGTTTTGCTCCTCCCTGTGAGCACACAAAGAAAACAAACCATGGTTCCTGTCTTAGCATTACGTTTGAACCGGAGATTGAGGTTTGTTTTGTTCAAACAACCACGATCAGTCAGCAAGCCAAGAACAAAACTTGGCTGTCAATTGTAGTTGGGAGCAAAACTCTGGCTTTTTAGGATGTAACTCTAAGCCTAGCGGTTGTGTTTTGTATCTCCACAGTGCTAGCAGATAGGAATAAAATTCCAGGAATGGTCTTGTGCACAGTAAGCCATGGTTTATGGGTTACTATGACATGTGAATGCACTCTTTGTGCAAATTGAAGGCCTGTTGTGCATTGAGGCTTCTTGCCCACTCCCCACTGCCAGTGTTTGTGCTCAGTTCCAAAGCCTCTTAAAACTCAAGGACCTCTTGGTCCGGGGATCCAGTAGAGGCCACAGGTCCAGCAGTTGGAGGGAAGATTGAGGTCCCCTGGGCAGCAGCTGCAAGATAAACAAGAACATCAAATTGAATGTCTGCAGAATAGAACTATTTTCCTTTTGTTAACTAAAAATTAGCATTTGTATTTAATTTCCATAACTAATATGAACATTCACCAATAGCCTAATATTTTCTGTGATACTTTGAGAGTTCCATTAACTGTAGCAGCCTATTAACCTTTTTAAAGCCAAATACTCTGGCTTATGGATCAGACTCTTTCTTGATTAAAAGAATCACAAGTGCTTTCCTGAGCTGGAGCTTTTAAAAATGCATATTAATATGGAACAGAAAACGTCGTTGTTAACTCTGACATTTAGAGCAATTTTCATACTGATTTCAATATCTGAGATGGGATAAAAAATATGGTTCTTTGCCATGGAATTTCCACTCTCATAGTACAATTGTCTACTAATAAGTTGACACTTTCTAAAAAGCAGAAGCATGAAGATTGTATTACTATGTACATTAAAAATGTTCCTTCTGATAGATGTATTTAGTGTGTGTTTAAATTTGTGGTGTTGCCAGTTTCTTACTAAGCACTTTTTGTGTGCATCAAAGTCTTATCCAAATATATGATCAGTTATAAAAGAGCATTGATGCTTTTCTATATCTTGATAAAATGCAATAATATGTAGTGTGTGGATATTTCCCCATCAAAACTAAAACAAAAACAATGTTTATCAAAAAGGCTAATTTGGGGCAAATGAACTGTTGATCGTTTCTCTCACTAAATAATCTCTTACCTAACATTTTAAAAATAGACCCCATCACAACAGAGCAGCATTCTAGACAATGGACAGGAAGATGTTTCTGCTGGCGGCCAATGGAATCCATATCCCCTTGGAAGGCGAGATGTGCCACCAGAAACTGTTGCTAAAAAGGTAACAACTATCACACACAATGAATACTGTATATGCGTAAATACTGCCACTCTAATCTGGTAGTGATGTATGCCAGTGATCTCCTATAGTAAAAAGATTGGGAATGAGTGATGGATTTGTGAACTCGCTTCATTGCAAATTTTCCTACTGTCTTTAATCATGATTGTTACATTGATACTAAAGTAAACATGGTTCCCTCTTGACCATGAAGTGAAACTAGGGCTTCAAGTTAGTTAGGAAACCCAATGACTCTTGGCCAGACAATGCCAAAGTTAAATGACTGGAACAATTTAGCTTTGAGGATGGTGGAAGCTCACAGACATTCCCTAATCTTCTTACTACTATTAATTGACTGCCAGCATTGCATTTGTGCCATTGTTTCATCCATTGTGATGTGTTTTAGCATCACTACCTTGTATGGATGGAAGGGCAGAAACAGGCTTACTTCACCTGTCAACATTTTCCTCCAATTTTTGTTTGAGAATATGGTGGTTTTTTAAAGGCCTTTTCCCTAGACACCTCAGTATCCTTCCTCAATGATTCTGTATGCTAAATGATTACCCTACATGCCAGAATCTGATTAATTCCCTGGCACTATCCATTGTTGCATTCTTTGCCAACAATTTGTATTGTGCTGTCAGTAGAGCATTCCCAGCTTGAAATAATTAACTTTTTGTGAAGGATGGTAAAAGAATATATAAAATACAAATGAAATCATGGGAAACAGGCCTACACAATGGAGATTATTTCCCTAATCAGAATAAGTAATTTTGTTTTTCTACAAAAAAGATTTATTTTCAGTTCATCCATATACATTAGGAGCTGTGTTATGAATGCCTAAGCTGTGACAATATGAGGCTTTGCAAACAAAAAATCTATTAAAATGGATGAGAATTATTTACCTTTCACTCTCAGTTTTTGAGCATGCTGCTCTAGCAATACTGATTTTCTTTCAAAGAATTTGACCTCAGGAGATTCATGTCCGCTATAGTTGCTGATGGTTTAAACATTGTGAGTCATTTGGAACCAACTTCACAGTAATTTTTTGTAATAGTTAGACTTTAACTACTGATGTTATTTATGACTATAGATTGCTTTTATATGATTATTTTAATATTTTATTATTTGCCTCTGGTGTGTGTATTTTCCTTGATTATTTTATAAACCACCCAGGGATCTAAACAGATGGTGGATGGTTTAAAAATACAATCATTAATAATGATGATAATAATACCTTAAAAAATGTAAAATAGGGGAGGGCTCTTTGCTGACAGGGGAGGCACTGGCAGCTGGTGAGGTAGCACCTGAAGTTTCCAATATAACAGAAATAAGCCAACCTCCAACAGACAACTAGACCATCCCTAGAACTCAGACCTCCTCTTCCTACTCTGGTGAGATCCTCCTCCAGAACAGATTCCTCTAGGACAGGCATAGGCAAACCCGGCCCTCCAGATGTTTTGGGACTACAACTCCCATCATCCCTAGCTAACAGGATCAGTGGTCAGGGATGATGTTTGAGTTTGCCTATGCCTGCTCTAGGGGTCCCAAGTTTTCATTCCTCAACCCACTGCAACCTTCCCCTAGGTCAGCTTCCTTGAGCTCTCTGAGCTTCTTCCTCCTCCTCATCTGACCGCCATGGGACTCACGACAGGCATGATCCAACAGAAGTTATGTGTGATCCAGACTTTGCTTCCACAGTCAGGGGGCAGGAGATGACTTTTACAAATTCAGCCTCTTCCTAGCACTTCCTCCCATGGGGTTCTTGAACATTCAGAGCCCTTTGGAACAATGTGGGTGGTAGCCTGGAGATAGCAGAGAGAAGGGAATCTGCAAAAGTCATCTCCCTGCTCTGCCGGCAAGATCCCCCCCCCCCGCCCCCCGCATCTGAAGCCTTCCATGGATGGAAGGATATTGTCACTCAGCTGAAGGTACTAATATAAATAACAAATACGTTTTTCCACTTTTCTGTTTTACAATTGATTTTCTACGCCTTACAAATATATATAATATAGCTGAAGGAGGGACTTTTTCACTATGCTGCTTTGGAAAAAAAGTCAGAACTTCATATGTTTATACTCAAGAACTTTGTTGTGTGTGTGACTGTACGTGACTGTACAAGTTTCAAGAAAAGTGCTTTTTTCAGTTTTCTAAATTCCTGGCCTAATGAGTTAATGTTACCCACAGGCAGGTAGCCATATCCAGACGCTGATGGGATCGCAAAGTCTACAACATCGAAGCCGAGAGCAGCCATATGAGAGCAACATGAATAAAGTGACCATCCAGCAGTATCAGCCACCACTGCCGATCCAGATCCCTTCTCAGAGCACTCGGGCACCACAAGCAGGGAGATGTGTCATTCAAACTAAAGGGCAGAGGAGTATGGATGGTTATCCAGAACAGGTGAGCATGCAGCAGAACGGCATGAGGATGAGAGATGTGAATGGAATTGTGTGCAAGATGTCTCAAAGAAGTAGGTTTATTTTTTAAGTCTGTGAAAAAGTTTTCCTATTTACTGTTATTTGAAATTGCTAAATAAAAAGGCATGTATGTGTAGATTATAAATTTCAGTTCTCATGCATATCTGCAAATTCAGAGTGATGAAGTCACTATGAGGGATTTTTATTGTAGTAGTAGTGAAATTGGTGTGCTCCAAATTGTAACTCACTATAGGAAACCTTAATAATGTTGTAGAAACCTAGAAGGTGTTCATCCCAATGTGTCCTAAGCATTCACAAAACCAAACATTAGGACAACAAAAATCAATCCCTTGTGACTTCAGCATGTAACGATAACCATATTTTAAAAGGCCACATGAGTCATCCCAATGAAGTTAAGCAATTTATTTGATTTGGCTGCTATTATGTTTGGATTCTAGTTATATTTATAGTTCCATAAAGACATATGGAAATGTGATGTTCTCTTTCTATAGCCTATGTAGAATTTCAATCCAATTAAAATGGATTTGCCAAAGTTACATTTTAACTATATCTAACTACATTTTAAGGGACGCAGGTGGCGCTGTGGGTAAAAGCCTCAGCGCCTAGGGCTTGCCGATCGAAAGGTCGGCGGTTCGAATCCCTGCGGCGGGGTGCGCTCCCGTCGTTCGGTCCCAGCGCCTGCCAACCTAGCAGTTCGAAAGCACCCCTGGGTGCAAGTAGATAAATAGGGACCGCTTACTAGCGGGAAGGTAAACAGCGTTTCCGTGTGTGGCTCTGGCTCTGGCTCTGGCCAGAGCAGCGATGTCACGCTGGCCACGTGACCCGGAAGTGTCTCCGGACAGCGCTGGCCCCCGGCCTCTTGAGTGAGATGGGCGCACCAACCCCAGAGTCTGGCAAGACTGGCCCGTACGGGCAGGGGTACCTTTACCTTTACCTAACTACATTTTGATGGGGGGTGGGGTTTGAAGATTTTCCAAAACATTTCTTCTGCAGTCTTATTATCTTAAAATTATCTTTTAATGTATTATGTTTCTAATTGTCATGAAACAAATATGATTGTATCAGCTTTTTTAAGTAAGAAAAGCAACTTAAATAGAATACATCATTGATGATCGTATCACAGTTGATTCAAACATTTTACATTGTATCACACAGTATATCCACAAATAAACTTCTTAAATTAAAAAAAAAAATCATCCTAGAGTAGCCTCAAGGACATTTGTCAAAAAATAACAAATTTGTAACAATTAATTAAATGCATGCATTTAAGCATCCCTTTGTGTCTTTTACATCTAGTTTTGTGTGAGGATAGAAAAGAATCCAGGCCTTGGATTTAGTATCAGTGGAGGAATAAGTGGACAAGGAAATCCATTCAAACCTTCTGACAAGGTAAAGTGGTAATTTCTTGCTTGAATTAGTGACCAGATAATGCAGTTTGAACATTTAGGGTAGTTAAAGTTCAGGTATTCATGGCATCTGTTTCTTTGCTTGCAATTAAAATGTAATCAAGATAAAGAGCTGAAAAAGACAGGTTGCCCTACTGTGTATTATGATCCCAAAACATCCTTTGGCTAGGGATACATGTCACTGAATGTCTGCAAAAACGTGTTGCCAGCAAATTCTGGGATTGTAGAGACTGGGGGCTGTCACTTTACACTTTTGCAACTACCCTGGTTAGTCAGTAAATGAGAATAGGGCCTTCAGAAAGGCATTCAGCAAACACTTATCCCACTTCTGCAGTGGTGATAAAAAATGCCTAGGGTCTCACATGCTGATCTGAACTAACGAAAGGCCATCAGGTTTGGTGAGTGGGGACGCAGGAAGTGAAAAGTATGAGCAGTTCCCTTCCTGGCCTCAGTTCTCCTTTCCTTCTTTCTACCCTTCATTGAGATTGTGGCCTTAGACCAGCCTTCCCCAGCCTGGTGCCCTTCAAATGGTTGAGGCTACAATTCCCATCACCCTGACCATTGGCCATACTGCCTGCGGCTGATCCAAAACATTTGGAGGGCACCTGGTTGTGGAAAGCTGCCTTAGACAAAGCAAGGGGTGGGGCCAGCCCTCCTCTTCCAAAGTTAGTTTTATCTACTGTTCACCAAACTGGGAACTCTTCCATCTTCCCATACCAGAAGCATTGTTTTTTTCCCCTTCCTTCCCTCTCAAATCCAGCTTTTGGTTTAGAGGTGGGACAGGAAGTGTCAGTTTCCAACTTGTTACATCCTGTGGTTATAGAAACAGAACTCAGGACAGGGTTATATAAACAGGAACTGGCTTGCTTCTCATTGACTTCTAAGTGATCTGGGACAAAATAAACAACTGCAATCTGGAATGCAGTCAAGAAGGGCAAAACCTGTTTCACTCTCTTCACACTGGCATCATCAGGGCAGGTGTAGCTTACACATGATGGTACTTCTGATTACATACCTTTATGCTATCAAATTTAAGCAAATATCTATCATCCATTCCCACCATATTTGAGACTGAGTGACCTCCCCCTACGGGGGAAATATTCCCGAACCCCAAAGAAATTTGTAGTTATAGGAGAACCACAATAACTTCTGAACATTTATATATAGATGAAGTTTTAGATGTTTGTAGAACCATTATAAATGTTTTTTTTCTATGGATTTTGAACTCAAATAAGCAGCAATGTAATAAATAGCATGAATAAGCAATATGAGATATTTTGGAATGTATTCACTGTCAAGAACAGTTTGCTAGGCTGTTAGTTTATGAATTCTGACTAAGATGCATTCCACTAGCTATACACTAAGCAAGATCTCATACTATTTTAGCAAAAATGTTAATAGGAGCAATCATTTAGCATATAAAAATCATCAATCAGTGCTAAAGCATTGATAAATGTACCGATTTTTACCTTATTTCTAAAGTAGCTAAAATGCCATACTGCCTATTTTTAATTTGTCTTACGATAGCATAGTTAAATTCTTTATCAGTTGTTTTGACATTTCACATATCTACAAATTATGCTTGCACCGTTTCTATCTAACCCCTCTGGTAGAACTAGATGTTATGATAAACATGAGGCAGCCTGGTTTCAAGTTTTCTCCTCTACAATTACTGGTTTGCCTGTAACACTAAACCAGGCATAGGCAAACTCGGCCCTCCAGATGTTTTGGGACTACAACTCCCATCATCCCTGACCACTGGTCCTGTTAGCTAGGGATGGTGGGAGTTGTAGTCCCAAAACATCTGGAGGGCTGAGTTTGCCTATGCCTGCACTACACCATGGCTTAAAGTCATCCTACATCACTTTCTTCAGAGGAATGAGCTGTAAACCTTTCGTGGAAGCAGATCCAGTGCAGATCCATAGCTCTTCATTCTTTCGTAAAAACAGTTGATGTTATGGAGGCAGATAGGCAAGATAAGGCAGGAGGTTGTGTTTTGTGGCAGAGATCCAAATCACTACAGGGAGAACATACATATGTGCAGTAGGGATTCAGAGGTCCTGCTTTCTGATCCATAACACTGAAAATAAGAATGCACCATGACATATATTTAATTCAGCAATGAACTGTTGGTTTGATCACAGGCTTCTTTTTCTAAATTATAAGTAGATGTTGTCTAGTACAGAACTTGTAATATTCAGCAAGTAGGCTGGATTCCAGCTAGTGTAGCACATAGGCATATTAATTATTGCAGTCCACTTAGTTCATATACAAACCTTTAGCTTAGTTCTTGGTTATAGTTTCCTAACCTCTGTTACTTCTGACTTATAGGGTATCTTTGTTACTAGGGTTCAGCCTGATGGACCAGCATCCAACCTGCTCCAGCCTGGTGATAAGATTATTCAAGTAAGCAAAATCTTTTAATTAACAAAAGCATGGATTCAGTGCAAATATTCCTTTACATGTGCATGCTACGGTATTGTTCTTTTCCCTGCCTTCCCCTAGTAACCTTTAGATGACCTCAGGTGGGGATTCAGGTTTGGTAGGAACGGCAATGTGCACTGGTGAAAACAACCCCCTCGTGAGTAGGTGTGAGCCCAGTGGTGGAAAGGGTGGCTTAAGTAGTCTTTGGGGCACATGAAGGAGCAAAATGGCTAGTGTGCCAGAGACGAATTAGTTGCTTCCTTTGCAGGTTTAGGTACTTGTTACATCTCTGACCCAGTTGTGGACTGGATTCTGCAAGCTGGAGAATGACCCTTTTTTTAACTTGATTTCCATGAAACAATGTAAAGTTTGCCCAGTCTGAAGTTTTCCTGACTATATATTGCTAATATACAGAACTTTGTGTTTTACTCCTTCATGTGTGTTTTTTTGCATTGGCTCCATTTAAACTGAAGCCACCTGGGGAGATGCCTGTGTGCAACTGGTGTCAGAAACAGTGGTGAGATCAGGGCAACGATCCACATCATTCTCTCCCTCCTCCCTTAACTATGATTTTGTGGTAATAAAATTGAAAATAACACAAAAGAGCCAAATATTTTTGAGGAAGGGATTTTGTTTGATTTTTAGGTTATAATGAAATGTAGTATGACTAGATTGCAACCTCTGGGTTTTTTGAATTATTTACAAAACTTTCATGCTAACACAGGGACACATCCAGTTTACTTTTCTTCATGCTCAAAACAAAACTCAAAATATAGCTTAGACCATTGCTAATGACAGGGGTGGTGCTGGGCAAGTTTCCCTTTTACAGTTATTTTTTTATTTCTTTTTTTATTTGTTTACACTTTTTCCATGCTTACTTTTCACTATTCGTTGCTGTTCTTCAATATTAAAATTAGAGCATGGAAGAGATACTGTTAAAGCATTTGTTCAAAACAGATCTTCGCAAAAATAATTTAGATACCTTGTGCTATGGTTTGCTCAGGCTTGACATTTCCTGTCTGAGTCAGTTGCTTCTGCAATAATGAAAGGCAAGCCTGCAGCCAACTTTTTTCAGTGGTCATATCCATATCAGAAGCACTCTGAAGCACCTCCTGTTTTCCGCTGATTTCTCCCTCATCTGTATGCACTGCAGAACAGGACAGTTACAGAAGGATATTGGGCCTCGATATCTTTCCAATTCCTAGGGCACAATGTTCTGTCCACAACAGGGAAAGAGCCAGGGAGCATTCATTTGAATGTGCCTATTTTATTTATGGATCTTGCTGAGATAACAGTTATCATGGTGGTCACCTACTGAATCATAATTCACAATGGTCGCCTGACACCTGTTTTGCCATTACAACACATTCCATTATAAAGGGCATACAAGAAGAATAGTGTCAATTAAATAATAATTATTTTAAAGGGTTTTTTGTTACAATGTTTGGTTTAGCAGCATGGTTTACAGTTAGGTGATCAATAAGTTTGCCTACCTATACGCAACTGTTTAACCATCAGCAGGACATGAAGCAGGGAGTTGTATGGGAGAGGGGAGTCCTTAACTTGATAATTTGCTAGGTCCCACAACAGATAAGTTTTGTGAACTGGCCCACGGAATGGCATTCGAATCCATAAGTACAACAACTCACTAAGTTTATATCAAATATATGATTATTGTGCAGCATTTGTTTCACTTTTATAAATTGCTTGTCTCTTTGAGAATGGAACTTTTGTTAATGAAATAAGAAAAAACAAGCTGCTCTTGTGCTTGTTCCCCCACTCCTGTAGGTGCCTGTCATGCATCCTGCATTCATTCTCCTACTTTCTCACTTATTCATTTATCTGTACAGATATTGCGCATCTCTTCTTCCTTCTCTCTTGTTCACTGTAGGCCCATCTCCTTTTCTCTATATATTAACAGAGCACATGTTCTTGGTTTCTATAGAGAAAAAGAAGGAAATCCACAAATGCTTAAAAAAAATAAACTTAACATCTGAATTTGCAAACAAAGGATATTTTCTACATTTGTTTCAGGTGTTATTTACTGCCAGCTTTATCTGACAGTATACTGTAACTAGTTTGATTACTGATGTAACTTGTAGAACATGTAATTTCCCTGGTGTTCTGTGAATCTGTGGATAACCTTAAGAGGGGAGCAAGAATTTACTGACAGACCTGGATTGGAACTCTGGCCACTTCAAAACAATTTCAGAGGGGAGTGCAATTTTCAGGGCAGAGAAGTTGCAGGAGAGAAGAGGCAGGTGATGTGAGTTTAGCAGCTTTCCCCTCCTTCCTCAGCTGTTTCTTCACTGCAGCCCCAACCCCAATGTATTTGGCAACCCCAGTTTGAGGAAGAGAGGTAAGTGGAGGGCAGGAAAAGGGTTGAGCACCCGCACCTACTTGCCACTTCTCCCTTGCAAATTGTACCCTCCTTGTTTTTGTTTTCGGCTTTTAAGTAGCAACTGGCTGTCTAGACCTTTATCTGCTGTTGAACACCTAGTTTGTCCTAACAGGGTTATTTGAAGCTCCTGAATATAATTCACCTTCCCCATTGCATTCCCTTTATATGATGGAAAAACAAGTTCCATGTTCCATTATTCTAATCACCAAAGGGACTTCCTACAAGTATTATTGTGCAGACAGCTGGCCCGCCTATGAGGCAGGGTAAGTTAGTCACTCAAGAAGCCCTCATGGAGTTTGCCTGCTCCCCATCATGGAGGCAGCAGCAGGGCATTTTGCCTCAGGTACCAAAATGCTTCAGGCTGCCCCTGGTGGTACAAGCTTGAAATAGGGCACAAGAGGTTGAGCAACCTACAGTGTCTCAAGTCAATGTGATTTGGTATGTTCTAAGATGCTGAGAGACTGGAGACCTCTGAGGTAGTAACTGGCTCCTACCTGGTGGGAATGAGGTTTGTAAGACATCTGGTGGAGCACAAAACAGAGGTACAAAGTGTGCACTAGGCCCTGGAGGCTGCAGGGTTCACTGGTTCAGCTCTTTAGTGTACAAGGATGAGTTTGATATTTGTGTTCTCGCCACAAAAACTTGCCACAATATACTCAAGTGGCACACAGCCACTTGAAGAGGATATGTGAACTCCAGAGAAACTCCTTTGTCAGTTTAACAGAGCCTGTATGACGCTTAAGCAATTTGAGTTGCCACCTAGGATAGCAGTCTGAAAATAATTTTGCATAAAAATGTTAATCAAATTAGTTGTGACAACTTCAGGCTTTACTAAATCATATGGTAAGTCAGAAAGCTGAAGAAACACCATCTTATTGCCTTAGGTAATATATATTAAACAGATAATAATGATGGGAATAATTCAACTTACTGAATATTTCAGCATCAGCATTTCTCTGAAACAGTATTTCATTTCAGCGTAAAAGTAATAAGTAAGGGAATTGCATACTTGGCATGAATTCTCATGATACCGTTTTTCAGTAGCCATTCACTTAATGTAAGTCCTAAATTTTATTGGAGTATTTTGCTCACTAGAAATATCAACAAGAAAAAAATATTCTGACGTCATATGCAGTGTTTTAACCACTGTTAGACAGCTAAGATTAAAGGCAAAACTATAAGTGACATGGAAGAAGAAGAAGAAGAAGAAGAAGAAGAAGAAGAAGAAGAAGAAGTAGTAATTAGAATTGGGTGGGAGCAGAAACATAAAGTATAGATGTATCTTTCTCATTTCAGGGCTAATTTTAGCTGGCAGAAGGGCTACTGTAATTGGGAAAATGACATTGCAAGGAAATGTCACTGCCTCCCCCCCCAAAAAAAATGCTCCAACTGCCCACATTCTTCAAGAAGGGCAGAAACAAAAAGAAATGCATCAAATTTGAAATGTGACCTACTTTCCCACTGATACCTGGTCACCTTTGCTTTTTTTACATTGTGGTTTTATGTTGTGAAATGACCTAAGATCGAAAGGTATAGGGTGGTGTACAAATTTAATAAATACAATAAATAAAAATAATAATATGCCACTACAGCAAAAATCAGTGACTAAAATGTTATCCGAAAAGTGCAGAAAAACTATTAAGCCAACTGCATCTACAGTACATGGCAGTACTAACCAATTTAAGTTACTGAAACAGAAATGCAAATGACACAACTTATATTAAGTGTAGTGATTGGCACAGACAATTAAACATTAAAAATTATTAATGATAATACATTTTAAAATAATAATAATTTTATTTATTAAATTTCTAAACCATCATTTATCCAAGAGCAAAAAGGTTTACAGTAGAAAAATACATAACAAAACCCCACCACAGTTTAAAAGGCCTGCAAGTAGAGTAATATTTTTGCCTGGCACCTAAGTATATTTAATGACGGCACCAGGCAATCCGCCCTGGGGAGAGCATTCCAGAAGTCGGGAGCCACTGCAGAAAAGGCCTATTTCCATGTTGCCACCCTCTAGACCTCTCCTTTAGGAGACACACAAAGAAGGGCCTCTAATGAGGATTGCAGGGTCCGGGTCAGATCACAGGGGGGAAAGGCAATCTCATGAAAGGGATCGCAGCTTATGCCCCTCAAGTTTGTGTAGTGAATACCGCAAACTAGAAAACACCAGGAAAGCACACGGTATGTCCAATACCGTCTAAATTTGTTTATCTGTTTTCAGGGTTTTTTATAGCTAGCATCCAAAATGATCAGCTGATGCATAAAAGGTAAAGGGACCCCTGACCATTAGGTCCAGTCGCAGACGACTCTGGGGCAGCGGCACTCATCCCGCTTTACTGGCCGAGGGAGCCAGCGTACAGCTTCCAGGTCATGTGGCCAGCATGACTAAGCCGCTTCTGGTGCGCCAGAGCAGTGCACGGAAATGCCGTTTACCTTCCCACCGGAGCAGTACCTATTTATCTACTTGCACTTTGACGTGCTTTCGAACTGCTAGGTTGGCAGGAGCAGGGACTGAGCAATGGGAGCTCACCCAGTCGTGGGGATTCAAACCACAGACCTTCTTATCAGCAAGCCCTAGGCTCTGTGGTTTAACCCACAGCACCACCCGCATCCCAAAGCTGATGCATAAACCCTGCAAAAATAAGTAGAATTTACAATAGAGCTGAGCTCCTCACCGTTGTGCTAGAGTTCTGTTAATTTCAGTGGTGAAATCTCCCAGTAGATTGTGTCCATAATCACATCCACTCCATCATAATCCAGTGTAATTAGATTGAATGTTAACTTTTCCAAAATCTGAGGCAATAATTCAATCTTTTACTAAGTCAGAAAACGCTGGTGATGTATATTGACTACATAGCAAATCAATGTAAAGTTGATGAATGTAGCTCATTCATGTTTCCCTTTATCTGGAACTACTTTATAGCAGTGCTTGCAATGTCAGATTTACTGAACTTTTCAGCAAAGGAATATGGAATTGAGTCAAAGTGGTCAATTTTTCTTAATTTCCTTATGGACATTGAGCTGCTTAATCTAGATAATTCATGACACAAGAAGTAACAGTCAACAAGGAGAAAGTCGCAAATAAAAATCCTTGTACTGCTTAATGCAAACTTTACATGTTCCAAAGTATCAGCAGTCCTTTTGCAGTACTATGCCTTCTTCATGAGGGGAAGAGGGATGGATAAACTGCAAAATGGCCGCCAACATATGCTCCCTTCTTCTACATCACATTGGCTGAATTTTCTGGTTTGTTACTTTAGACCTGGTTCTCGGGTTCATGTTTGAGGTGTCATCACAAGATTTTTACCTTGCAAGTTTCACATGCTGAGCATCAGACGTATGTTCCTTTGCCAGGAATACTTGGTAGTATTGCTCCTGAAATCCGTCAGTTGCAGAAAATACCTGACTGCCTCAGAAAGATCTGCTGAGGAATAGACTAAACCAGAGTATAGAAAGGAGAGGAGCATTTACCCACCCCCTGTCCTATCTAGGGGATGACTGGGTCCCAGGAGTGCCTTGCTCATGATACTTTTGCCTCCGAGATCAGGTTGGCAGTCCGAGAACAAGGGTAGTTTCTTATGTAATTCACATGTGAGTACATTTCAAAAGCATATTTGCAGTGTGGAATAGATATGGTAAACACTTCCTCAGGATTTTACCACACCAAGATGAACATGGGATGAACATCTATTGATATGAATCTTTGACCATTCTGCTTTAAAATCTCTTCCATGACTTCCCAACTTGTAATCCAAGTTTAGCTTGTAATAGTTAAAGCCAGCCAGACTTAAGTATTTATTTAAATCCCACTTTTCCTCCAACAAGCTCAAAGATGCATGCCTAGTTCTTTGTCTCCCCATTTTATCCTCACAACAATCCTGTGAATTAGGTCAGGCTGACAGTGATTTGCCCAAAGTCTCTAACACTCCTGCCACTACATCTCTACTTGGCTGAATATGGGAAATGCCTCAGTTGAACAGCACTGTGTTTAAAGTGTCATGGAATGATAGTTAAGTTTGTAGTGATTAATCTTCAATAGCTCATTCAACAAGTCATAGCTGAATGCAAAATGATGAACGTGTATTTGTAAACTTGTCCTTATTCCAGGAGCATAGTAAGCCATCAAGTCAAACAACTAATGGTCACCACTCAGCAAACCTTTTTGTGAAATAGCTCCTATTCCAATTTGTGAAATAGCACTTGGAAATCCCCCCAACAATCTTAATATTTATTATTGATTGATCGATTATTTAAAACCAATTTAAACAAGTTTTAATAATCATTGCTATAATTGATGTCTTGTATATTTTTATCCAGTATGTAGCTTACTAGAGACTCTAATATGTAAATATCATTACTAATAAGCAATATTGTTAGACATTCTATCACTTTTTGGTTTTCTAGGTAGATACAATAGTTGCAAATATATCATTGTTTGTGAAATCCTTGAGAAAGAATGGATTCAAAAATACACTGGATTAGCAATGAAACCTGCTCTACACTTGCTGAGTTCCACCTTCTACATCACTTCTGTTCTCTCTAATCCATTTTCCATGAGCTTGCTTGTTGTTCATCAACAACTATATTTATTTATTTATTTATTTATTGTTTTGCATTAATGCTATTTCCAAGAAAGATCTTTTTCAAACTTCAGTCGTATTGAAGAGTGATATGAAAGCGAAACTAAACATCATGTGTCAGTTCTGGATGTGGGTTAAACCCTTGCCTGCCCCAGTTACATATAATGTGAGGTCATCTTACCTTTAGAGCAGGTTTTGCCGCCTCGCCATCACTCCCCTCCACTGTGTTTCACCTCAGCTGAGTTTCAGAGCTGGAAGTTAACTCAGCTGTGAGAGAAGTGCTTGAGTAAGTGGCTGGGGGAGGTACACAGCAGTCACAGCAAAAATTCAGCTTCCCTTACCCACACACCAGTACAGCTCCAACTCTAACCTGCCATTTATATGACTGGGTTCAAGTTGGGATTTTACAAATAGGTCTGTCACCATCACATCTAGTGCTGAATAACCTTTTTTCCCACGGGAACTCACCTCTGGCATGAAACCAACGCAGAATTATTAATGCTAAACTATCAAGCACATCCGTGTCATGTGAACTAAACTGTTACGTGTGTTCCTTAGCATATGGATTATGTCGTGGGTTTTCAGTATAAACTGCTGGCATTCAAGTACCAAGAAAGCAGGCAGTGGCAAAGTAGCCATACCACAGCCACAATACTTTCCTTTTTCAGATTTCAGAACCTGGTTATTACCCTGACTACTGGTCAACAAACCTGGGGTGGTTTCATGGTAAGTCTCACAATGAGTATAAACTTGAAGTATTTTTTTTGTAAACCAAAGTTAGCAAATGAGGTTCTGAAATATATTTGTTCTTATTGCAGATGGCACTGAGTACACATGAAGCACTGGATATCTCTTAAACCCAGTTTCAAAATCCAGGGTCTTGTTCCCTGAACAAAACAATGCCTCACTCAATCTGCTATAATGCATCATCAAACGTCTGAGTTAAAGAACTTGAGATATAAATATATATTGTTTGCCTGCCTCATGTATTGATATAGATCATCAGCAAAGAACTTTTTTTCATCACAAGACTACCTTCTGATTTTTTTTTAATGACAAATATGTCAATAACTCCCACGATATAAAGTAATTGAAGCTGTTTCAAGTAAACCCATATCTCAAGGCCAAACCATAGGAAAATGGAACATGTATTCCCAACCCCAGAAGTCCAGCATGCAGTTCTTATGAAAGGCAACTACTCTTTAGGTTTATGTTGGAAAGGAATCATATATGATCTGTTGGTTCATTATCAGAGCTCTGTTTAAATTACCATCTTTCACTACTGTGGAAAAATAATACTTTTGACATCAAATACTGCTATCAACATCCATGGCATACATTGGTATCTGTAAGGAAACAACCTTGTGAGCTTAAAGTGTAATGGTGCCCCTTCCAGGTGGAACCAAGTAGGCTAGGATGCACTGACTACACCTCACCTTTGAAAGTTGAATGGGTCTATGTTTCACTGTAATTGTAATTTGGATTTCTATGCTTTCAATAGAATTATAATTTATGTGCCCTTTAATTCTGCCCTAAATAATCCATTTGATTTAGGATTCCTTTTTGTTTTTCTGCCCCAATTTGTGCCACCACCCTATAGAATGTGCTATTATACCAGTGAATCCTTAAAAACTCATGTTCGTATACTTTTTGTAGCCAACTGCATCGAATTATCAGATAAAGGTTGTAAAAGGAGGAGGGCTGAAAGCTTGCTTATAAGGTAAATCACTCCTGCTGACGTACCATGTGTCAGATGATCCACGCTGCATGTTTAGGAATCATGTTCTGATCTTTTGATGTACCCCTTGGATAAAAAAACATGTTATTGGCCCTTTGCACTGCATCATGTTCAGGTAAATAGAACCAAAAATAATAATGGGTTCACTCATTTTCAGTCAGCAATCCATCTGAAATCCTCCCCCCGCCCCTAAGACCAGTAGGATTACTCTGGAGGTAACTGGATGGAGAAATGTGCCCTGTTAAGAGTTTTTCAGTCCTTCAGTTGGAAGCCAAAATTAGGCCATCAGGATACGAGAAAGGGACATGCAGACAGATGTTTTGCACTTAAGGCCATTTACTGCAACATGACAGACTATCAGCCTTTACAGAAAACAAACAAACCTAAAATCTAAATGGAGTCCAGCTTCAAGCTGGCTCTCAGAAAATATTCCTCTGAGGTTTTGCACACTAAATCCAAGGCTTTGTTGAATGTCTTTGATCTGTCTGGAATTTGTACTCTTTCTCTTAAATTATTTTCCTGCTATTTGTTAAAACATTTAAATTAATAAAAGAATTTTCTCTTTAGTGTGTGGGCTCTCTGTTCATTATATTTTTTTCTTATTCCTCGCCTGCCTGATTATGCTTATACTTTCAACACTGTGTTGCAACTTTTACAAGTTTCCCCCCGCTACCACTCTGTACACACAGACCTAATTAAAGACCCCAAACTGATCATCTCCTTGGAAGCATGGAAAGATCTCACACACATCCTGCACTACACCATCTACAGGTGCTTCTCTGTTTGATTAAATATGGGGGGCAGCTCTCTGCATAATGAAGGAAGTAAATGTGGAAGTCTGGACCTGCAGTTCTGTGTACATAACTCTGAATATGAATTACAGCAATCGTATCTGTTGGGAATCAAAAAGTGCCTTAGGGACGCAAATCAGCTCATTCGGATTTTTTGAGTGGCTGCCCTTCACATTACTGAGTTACTGTGGCTCCGTGCCTAGTGTGTTAGACTTTGGTTGGGGAAGAGCTAAACCGAAATCCTCACTGACTATCTTGGGTTTCTATCTGTGTTTTGGGGGTTGCGGTGCAGAAGGAGAAGCATGCATGCAGCAATGGGGTCTTTGGAGGAAAAGGTGGGATAAAGCATGTAGTATCATAAATACCTTTTAAAACAGCTCTATTTTAATTGCAGTTTGCCAAGGCAGATGATCTTGGACTCCTTTGGGAGGTGGGCTGGATAAAACTGAATAAATGTGGGTTGTGCTATTCAGTAGCACAGATTCAAATACACTAGATCGCAGCCGACACATTGTTATAAACTGTTCTTCCAGGACAGCATTTCTACATACATTCTGAAATACATTTCTAGCTTTCCTTGTCAAAAATTTTGACTAAAGTATCTGTAAATGAATGAGCATTTTTACAATGCTGGTCACCAGACGAGTTTAGAAGAAGGAATAGGGAAATGAATAAGACCCTCATATGAAAATAATACTGGGCCTGTTCAGATACGGTTTGACTATCATATGGCTTGTTTCATTCTCGCTCGTATGCTGATTTATTTCCTTATCTTCCTGGTTTGAGTAAACCAGTTTTCATTCAATCCAGAATTGGAATTTACAGATTGTGAAGTAAATAAGGTGTGTGCAAACCAAGGAGGATGGAAATTTGAACATGAGAGGGAAAGCTCCATCAGCCAGACCATGATTTCGCCATTATCTCCCAACTCTGGTACTAAAGAAATGCCAATCACCTTGGGGAAAGGACTGGCATTTGTGATGTCTCTTGGAAAACACTGGATTTGCTCTTACAAGCATATAAAATGAACTGAAATATCTGATAAGGGTTTGTTTGGTTATTTTTTACCAAAGTTGTTTAACTTCTGCAGATGATGGTTTGAACTATGGCACAGCATGCAGAATGCAATAAATATGCTTAATTAATGCATACAATGGAAAGAAAATCAGTAACTGGTATATTATATTAATATGCAAGAAATAAACTTGTCAACAGTTTCAACTATTTTAGAATGTTAAGAATGAAAAATGAAGGTGGTAATAAAAAATCCTAAAATAAACATACAAATTCTGAATCTGTTATGATTTCAGTTTGCTGAATCTAATACAGGTATAATGAGTATGATGCACAATGAATGGCCATTCTGAAAGGAGAACTCAGAAAGGTATTTCAGTGCCTGAATTCCTATTACTAGAAAGAAACCTAAATATATTCTGAAGCTCAGGCATATTAATAACTAGTGCAGACTGTGAGGGCACTTTAGTGGTACCTCCCCAAAGCATGTGACATCTCTCCCTAAAATTATGTTCTGCAGACGTCTTGGTCAGTTCTGACACCATTGTGTTAGCTTCTGTTTACTGCATATGAAATGCTAATCTGGATTAAGGAGACTCAATGGGGGTGGGGAAACTGGTTATATGGCATATACTTGGGTCAAGATGTTGAAGTCAAGATCTCCAGGTTTCTTCTAACTCAGATGCTTTGAAAGCAATTATCATCCCAAGCCAAGCATCAGTTTTTCCTTAACAGAACCTTGAATTTCCACAAATGCTATACAGTGGTACCTCAGGTTAAGTATTTAATTCATTCCGGAGGTCCATACTTAACCTGAAACTGTTCTTAACCTGAAGCACCACTTTAGCTAATGGGGCCTCCTGCTGCTGCTGCGTCGCAACCCGATTTCTGTTCTTATCCTGAAGCAAAGTTCGTAACCTGAAGCACTATTTCTGGGTTAGCGGAGTCTGTAACCTGAAGCGTATGTAACCTGAAGTGTATGTAACCCGAGGTACCACTGTATACCAAATCCTGTCATCTTCACAGAACATTTTGAAGTCTTAACGGAAGTCTTATATAAACTGCACTGCATTCTCACTTTGATGAAATCTTCAGGGTATGAGACCTTGAAGAATGAAAAATATTTTATTTTGATGTGATGAACATAAGAGTTTTGCTAATCTGGACTGGCATTGTATTTGTAGAACAGAGCATATTACACATGTGTACAATTGTATCCATTAACAAGTAATCTTAACAGGGAATTTGGATCCCTGAGAAAGTTGGTTTTCATTTTCTAAGCTTTTATGTTACAGATAAAATCATGGAAATAGGCAAACCATGTTTGTTCTGAAATCCATGGCCGGTGTACCTGCTTGGCACTTCAAAACTACTTCTGCAGTATCTTACCCTTCTACTTCAATACTGGCACTTCTTTTTTTCATTCTCTGGTCCTGCTGCCTTTGCTTTGAAAAACAAAGTCAATTATGAAATAAAGCAAAATGTGTTCATTTTACGTGGAGTACATGGGTATTCTCAGCGTTCAGCTTGACATTTGTACAAGGGCAGTGCATGCTCAAACATGCCCAGCTTATAAATTATAGCTGTTGTCACTGAATAGTTGTTCTTTTCACAAACCCTGACCTAAACCTCACACAGCAGCAACAGTGTGCACTTAAGGATCTCTTTGGCTAACAGATCACCAGCGTCAGTGCCGATGTGGAAGGCAAGACTGACCAAATTCAAGCGCTCTGAACTCATGCTTGCAGCTCTCTTTACCACACTAATACACTATTAGGTAATGTGGATTAGTCCAACAAGGATAACACTCATCCAAGTAGAGTTGCGCGTTGTAGTTATTTATTCTTATGAGACACTTGCATACACAGAAACCAGGGTGATCAGGATGGAAACCTGAGTAGCTTCTTTCTGAGAGCAAGTCTCCTTGCTGAATTGAAGCAGACCCCTGGAAACTGAAAATTATAAACCCAAATAAATTGGTATAAGGTGGAAATAAACAAGAGAGCAATAGATGACCACACCAATATGGGGTTGCATAGACTTTTGGAAAACAAATTTGAATGGAGCTTTTACTGGGATAACTTTTCAGCTGATTTTTATACACTTGTAGGATTTCAGTTGATTTTACAGCTGTATTTCCCATGTAGCCACAATGGATATCTAGTTACAATTTTTTCTCTTTTGTCTGTTACAGGCAAATGGACACAGTTTTGTACATATGGAACATGAAAAAGCTGTACTACTACTGAAGAGTTTCCAGAATACAGTAGACCTAGTTATTCAACGTGAGCTTACTGTCTAAATATTTTTTATAAATAGTAAAATATGTCTAGCCAGATCTAATGTTTAATTAAATAAAAATTTATATACATATATATATATAAATAAATGAATATATATATATATATATATATGGGGGGAAATTGCCAATTGCTGGACCAATGGCAAACATAGTGCCAAATGTATAATATATGTTAGTACTGATCATTGGGAGGGATATCTATATAAATGTAACTTCCATGGGATTACATATTAGTTCTCATTCTAAGCCTCTGTGCGTTGGTACCAGCTTTTTTTCAAGATGATTTTTAATTATTTCTAGATGTCATGTAATTTCAGAACACAGAAGCACACACAAGCTATTTACAAATTATTCCGCCCATCAAAAAACAGGCTGCATGCACACCACACCTTTAAAAGACATGACACCCACCTACCCCAATAGCCTTGTGAGGGATAAAATACAATTCCCAGAATACTCTGGGGGAAGCCATGCCCTTTTAAGGTAGTGCCACAGCCTCAAAGTTCTACATGGCTTTAGAAAGAAAACTATTTAAAATTGTAATTCCCACAAAGTCTAAAGTCAAATATAATGGATTATTAAATAGTATTTTTATAGACACTTAAAATGAAATCTATATATAAATTAACCTGTAGTCCTATATCCACTTACCTGAGAATGAATTCCATTGCACTTAATGGGGCTTTCTTCTGAGGAGACATTTATAGAATTGCACTTTAAAACTTTTCAGCCTGATACAACTAAATATTTGCGCTAGCAGGAGACAGTGCAATGAGCTCTGCTAGTGCAACAGGGCTTCCCCCTATTTCTGGCCACCCAGTCAGCTGGGGGGGGGGGAGAGGAGGAGATCTTTCTGACTGGCAAGCAAAAATGCTTGCGCTGACAGAACAAACGTAATGGTGAGACACTGAATTCCTCCCTTTGCCTTTTTAAATTTCATGGGTGGTGTTCAACTGTTTTACTCAGAGTAGTAATGTCTAAGCTAATCCTTTTCATTGATTTCAATGCATCTATTCTGAGTAAAACTTAACCGTATAGCACCCAATGCCTTACAGGATTAATTTAAGGTACTCCCTGAGCTGGGAGAGGGTGTCACACATGCAAAACTGAGCTTCAGTGTGTATACTATTATTTGAAAAGCTCATCTCCTGCCCTTCATATGTATTTGCATCACTCAGGGTAGCTTGAAATAATACAACCATATAAACCAATACAACAAAGACAGGTGTAGCCGAAGATGATGATAAGATGCACCACCCAGCAGGCTTAAGATATACAGTGAGATATGATATAATGAGGTAATATAATGTGGGTATGACCATAGAGGTGGCTTTTTTTGCCACTTCCCATCCAATATTCAATGTTCAACCTGGAACATGACATGGAAGGGAGCCTTTAAAGCAAATCTTAGGCAGCAGGCAACCTAGGAGGGGGAGAGATGGTCCCTCAGGTATCCTTTAGGGCAGGGATGAGGAACCTCTTTGGCCCTCAGATTCTCCCTAGGCCACACACTGCCCAACTAGAATGTGTCTCTGAGCTGTGCTAAGGCCTCTTGCTTGCCTGGAGAGAAAAAGGTGGGTGGGTGGGTGGGTGAGTGGCTGCCTGTGTAAACCTCTGCCTTTCTCATGGGTTTGCATGGCTGGAATGTAGTCTAGTGTACAAAAGTCTCACATCCTTTGTTCAGCCCACTTGTCCTCTGGCCCCACCCGCCACTAACATGTGGCCCCTGGAAGGTTACCCATGACGTAATGCAGCCCTCAGTTTGAAAAAGGTTCACCATGTTTGCTATTAGGGCTTCAAAGATAATTACCAGAACTTTGAATTATGTCCAGAAATGAATTAACAAGAAGGGGATTTGTTCTTTCTTACCACAGTCATAGGGACACGGGTGGTGCTGTGGTCTAAACCACTGAGCCTAGGGCTTGCTGATCGGAAGGTCGGCAGTTTGAATCCCCATGACGGGGTGAGCTCCCGTTGCTCGGTCCCAGCTCCTGCCCACCTAGAAATTTGAAAGCACATCAAAGTACCTAAGGATCAGGGGTACCTCTACCTTTACCACAATCATGCGACGTGGTTTAGGGTTATACAAAGAACAGTCACAGCTAATCTGAATATTTGTAACCTGCAATGCACTCCTTCCATGTCATTTCCCATGTTCCAAGCTCAGACCCTCCTATTGCAAAAATATGCTCAGCTCAAATTCTTAATGAACAACATGCTTTATTTGATAAAATATGTGTAGGAGTTAATCCACAAGACGACAGTTAATGAAGGGGAACAGTGTGCAAATCACTTAATATTGCTTATCAATAGAAAAACCATTACTGTAGCTAATTAAAAGTGGTTTGGCCCTAATGTAATTCAGTTCTCTTAGCACTTTACACAAGCAATAACGTTTCTGACTATACATTATAATTAAACTATTTAAAATATTTAAATGACACCTTCTCCTAGGTTCAAGACAGTTGGCAATGAAAAATAAAACCATAAAATAACTCAGGATAGCCTTACGACTAAACAGAATGTGGTTTCAGCTCAACTGTTTTATCAAATCAGATAATGACGACAGGTTGCTTAATTAACAAGTGGGGATAAAGTTGATCTACCTGCCATGGAAGCCAGGGAATCATATGTTCTTGCTCTTTGATTCGTAGCAAGAATGGAGAATAAGATGTTATTGCTTTTGCATGCTGTGGGCCTGTAGTGATCTTTGAATCCCAGATCAATGATCTAAAACTTCAAATGCTATGAAACTTACTAGTCCTCCTATCCAGATGGGGATCCTATGTTTTAAAATTCATTTGTTTTCATTTTTGATAATGATTTAAAAATACAGTGAAATACAAAAATTGACATTTATTCTACACTTCTTTAGAATTTGACTCTGCTGCATTGGTTGCCATGGCACCAGTTCTGTTAGCAACTGTTCTTAAAGGTTTATTTACCAACTCTCACATTAGAGCTACACTGTAAGTAAAATAAAGGGAAAGGCTGACATTCCTTCAATTCATCACAACAGCTGTTCAGGAAAACATAATGTGTATGGAGCATCACTACATGGAGGCAGTGACACAAACTTGTTATGTATCTGTGCAGGCAGGCAGGACATACACTTGTGGGGAAAAACTCAAAGTATTTGTTTAAAAACGGTAGATGGCAAGTACTCTTAAGAATCGTGCTTTTCTCCCATGCCTCTTGCAGTATAGACGTCTGCTCTTACATGCATTAATAAATTCAAAAGCTTCTTGGTTTGGAACCATTGTTCTTACCTATATGCAAATTTTAATTTATATATGAGCTATAACACATGACCACCAGATAACTCAAGCAACCACCATACTTAAGATTCAAAGTCATGTGTTCTGCTTGTAGCCACGTGCTGCAGCAATTGCAGAAACCCTATGACTACAAATATAGGTAGTCAAAATGTAACTTCTGCTATTACTGGGTTTGCCACTACACTAATCTTTCTTCCCTCATGGAACTCAAGTCAGCATACATCTTGTTTCCATGTGATCTCCCATCTAAGCATCACACACTTTCTCAGTGATGATGCTTCCATTTTGGAACCAACACCACCCCTCCATGATACCCAAGTCTTGTTAAGTTTTAGATATCTGGTAATTCACACAGGCACATAGCAAGATCTGATGCCAGTATTGTTATTTTTAGGTGGCTGGCTCTATGCCTCCTTTTAGTAACTGTATTGTGAATTTGAAACTGTTTTGTTGTAACTCACCCAAAAATTGCTGTGCAGTGAGACTAGATGAGAAATGTTTCCCAAAAAAGGGCAGACCTCTTAGCTACATTGGCTGCATCAAGTCCCTCTGGATGGTGCCCTGTGTGACCGGTGCCGTTTTTTCTAGAAAAAGAGATACTGGAACTTACCTTGAATGCCTCCCTTCTTCTCTTATGATGGCAATGGCACCCACCTGAGAGGTGCCACAGCTGAGTTCCAGTGAGTTCTGGCTGGGGAAAAAGCCCCGCTTGTGACCAATTTATAAATAAAAGATGGAACAGTAGTTAATTTAAAAACAAAAACCTATTGTAAACCTTGTGCCTAGGATATCTGGAATGAAAGCTATGTTCCACAAAGGATAGTCTTCTTTATCCTACCACTCTCTGCTTCCCTTTCTTGCAGCAGCAATGCCTACCCATTTACCAAACTAAAACCAGTAGTTTCAGCATTGTACACAGCTAACTTGTGAGTGTACTGAGTTCTGTGTCTGACTGCAATACATGCCTCTCTAAGAAATAATCAAGCAAATCACAGAAATATAAGCAAAATGCTAATCTGCTCACCTCCCTGCTAATGTTCAGAATGTATCATTGTCAACAGCAAGAGTGTTTAGTAACATTGATTCGGGTTTTCCATGTTTACAGTTTTCATGTACTTTTGGGGCAAAATTAAGATGGAACTCAAATAGTGACTTACACTTTCACAAAACATTTTTTCTTCCTTTAGGAATTGCTGTTGAATATTTTCATTTCCATTTTTTCCTTTGCTCATGGTCTTCATTATTGCATTGTGTTCCAAGTATGAGATAATAATAATATCTATTTCTAAACCAGTAATTTGGATTGGATTCACATGTAGTGAAGGTGGGTTAATGAACAACAAGGGCAGTTTTTGCTATGCTCAACAACAATGGTAGTCATATTTGCGCAGCCCAATACTGACACCCAAAGGCAAAGCCTAGTTTTCCTCAGCACACACATTTTTAATAGCCAGATTTCTAATGCTCTATACAATAGCAGAATTTTAACTCAGACTTTTAGAATGAGTCGTCCTTACTAGTCTTTTTGAACTTTTCAGATGCGCATTAAGTCAAACACAAAACATGTATAATACACACCATTTTACTCCATCTAGAATTTTCATGCCCTCTTGTAAAAGCTTTTATTCTTAACATCAAGAAGCCACACCAGTTCAGCACAAGAGGCTGAATTTTTATAAACTGGGGCCTTTCCTGCCTCTTTGCTAGCTTAGGTGGCTTAACACTGGGCAAGACAAAGACTTATTAAGTTACATTTTTCTACTTGTGAGTACTGTAATCAAGTCAAAAACAACTTACTTTATTACAAATTTTACCATTTTATAAAACACATGTTTAATTATAGAGATAGCTGTATTGTAATTAATATTTTGAGAAAATTGTGATTTTGAGCTTAAATTATATACAGAACTGTCATTTTTGTATGTGTTACAAAGATTGCTATATGAAGAACTGTACTTTTCAGTTTAATTACAATATCATTGTAAATATGGCTGAATGAAGAACCACTTACTACTCTATGAACATAGATTGTGAATGTATTTCAATGTCTTTGCAGTATACAGATTTACTGAACTTGGAAGCTGCTTCATTTTACGTGCAAAAAGGTACTTTAAAGCTATATTTTAAATCTATTGATTCAGTGAAATCAATTATCTTTCATTTGCACATGCAGGTGGTATCGCTCCCATTTTAATTTGTGTATTGACACTAACTGGTAAGGTGCATATTGTGTCTAGAATGCATTTTGCAGATGCTTTCTGTACATAAAAAGAATACAGGGACTCAAACAATGCTGTGCAGCGTATAGCAGAGCCATTTTCGGCTTTGATGTACTCAACCTTTTTCAGTATTAAAAAAAGTGTTTTGAATAATATATTAAAAAGTCTATTGTATAAATAAAGGCACCTTATTGCAAGTACTTTGTGCGGGAGTCTTGCAATTACTTTTTTTTTTTTTTTAAGAAAACTATTTCACTTTTGCTAATTCATAGACACAACGTTTTTTCCAGGTCTCTTATTATTATTTTATTTCCTCAGTCTAAGTGCATCAGAAGTACAGCACTAGAAATGCATTCGCCAACATAAAAAGACGCTGTCAGCTTTTCAAGTAGTTCTCACTACCTAGGGGTTTGGACTTGCAGAGAATGGTTTAGTACAATGGTTGCTAGTACTGGATGGCTGTCAGCATGTTATTACGCCAGTCAGCTACATAAAGCTCTACAACCTTTAGAAGAACCCACTGCCATCATCGAACAGATACATACGCTTCAGTGCATCTAACGCTATGCTGGATTGGGGTTAACATGTAGAACCAACTGGGGGGGGGCCCTAAAGGATTGCCACTGACGTATTTAGAAAGATCCAAGTATGCAAGAATTGTTGCTAGTACTGCACCATCCTCACCTTCAGTCTCAAAGTATTCACCTTTGTAATTTGCTTCAAAATATCAAGGACAATCAGTGCCTAAATTGCACTGTGGCCAGCATACTCCCTTGCGTGTCGAGGTCCCCAAGCCACCCCCCAAATAACTCACAATGCACACTTAATTTTTGTTTAAGGTTTTTGGCATAATTTTGGCCACAACTTTATTTAAATACAAAACCGTGAGTGGTTGTTTAGGCATTGGTTAAGACTATCTGTCCCCCCGCCTGGGGACAGAACTCACTTCCGGGCACCACCGAAAGACAGTGCGGGGGAAAGCAAGTCGGGGAGAAATGGAGCTGAGTCACAGACCCTCAATTCACATCCGCATGCTCCCCGAAGGCTTGCTGGCCCTAGTCCCACTCCAGGGATTGGACGAAAAGATGGCAAGCCCCAGGATTCCTTTAACGGAATTCCCTTTCCGCAGCAACCATGGAGGGGCAGGCCCAGCCTATCCTAACCCCTCCTCCACCAATTTATAACCAATGCCTAACCGCCAATCGAGCCCTTTACGCTTGCCAACCACTCACAATCCCAACCCAACCTTCAACCTTGCAGTTACCGCATCCAACCAAACATCATTCCCCAGTACAGAGAGATGTACTCCATCATTGCAGTAAAGGGCCAGAGCCTTGAAGGTAATATCCGGGCGGGAAATAACCAATCCACCCAAATCCGCCACCTTCTTACACACTGCGGAATTAATGCGCTTCCTGGCCCTTTCAGCAGCCTCAGGTCGAGAAATGCCGTGCCAATTGCGCCTTTGCAGCAACTGTGACCAAAATATTTTAACTGTGGGTATTAAGGTCACCAATTCCCCCAAGTCTCTCTGAATCATGGTGTGCAAAGTAAAGCAATCATAAGTTGCCACATCGTTCTCCCCCAGCTGAACCACAATTGCCATGGGGGGGCCATCCGAAAGCACCCTCTGCTTAATTAGTGGGATGAATTCGCTCCACTGCATTCTGCGCCTGGACATCCACAACACCTGCACATGCTGCGGGAGGCCAAGACCCAGTCCCCTTCCAGACTGCCTAGCTCTGATGCCAGCCCAGTAAACGATGCTGTGCCCCACAATCCAGATGTGGACTGGAGCTAGAAACATGGGCAGGAAGGCCGAGATGGCGCCCCCAGTCCAGACTAGTCAGGGTGCTTGCCAGCTCAGTGCATGATGCTGTGGCCGACAATCCAAATGCGCACAGCTGCTCCTATGACAAAAGGAATAACAGACAGGCATCAGCTCAGGCATCATTGGCGATGCTTCCTGACATAACCTTTGTAAGCGTCAGACTTCCAATGACCCGTATTCACAATCCTGTCTACGCAGCCTTTGCAGCAGCACCTATTTGGAAGGAATGAGGTGTGTTCAGCGGTAGGCAAACCGCAGGCTGCAATAACTGGCGCACGACGTGAGCAATTAGATGCCTGATGAACCAGAACCCATTTCTGTGCACTAGGATCGAGCCAGCCCCCAGGGGAACGAAAAGCCAAATATTTCCGGTATCCAATAACAGGGCAAGGGCCCACCTCACCTGTGACTGGAAGCCTGATGGTGGCAACCCTGCTCACTAGGTCTGACTTTCAGCTCCAGACTCTTATGACAAGCTCCAAAGCAGATAAGGAAAAGTCCTGAGGCAATAAGCCTCCAAACTCTCAGCCCCGTGCTGGCTCCAACACAATTTCCCCAACCCTCAGTACACCAAAATTACAATGGAATACTGAAATAAGTCTCATCTTAATCTTGAACCAGCCGACAAGTCTTAACTTGTAGCGGATACTGCATAGGTCAGATTGACCGGCTTCCTGCCTGCTGTCCTGTGAAGGTTGGAGCCTATTCCAACCTTCCGAGACCCTGCGCACGACACACTTTTAGAAGGGTCTCTGAAAAATTAAAGCTTTACTCTCACAGACATTGCAGCGGACTGAATTCTGATAGTTTTAACACTGCATCCGATCTGCAGCAGGTGGGTGAATTACTGCAGGTCCTGCTCAGAGGATGGGGGCAGGTTCCTCTGAATGGCCGAGGACTGCCAGCTAAATATTAAGAAATCAGTCCAGGCCTTCTCATAAGACCTGAAAGCGGATGGGGAAACGTAAGCTACTACTCCTCATAATTATTAATTGTTGCCAAGTGCCACAGGAGCTCCAGAAAAATCCGGCTATAGCTGGGCGTCCAGAGCCCAGGATCTGAAGCTTTCCAACTGAAAAAACGGGATAGAGCAACAGCAAAAACATTAGATGATCCCGAAATAAAGCGAGCAGAAACGCAATATTAAACCTTAAGCAGTGCGAAGACTCTGCCAGAGCATGAGGACCATTTTGCCAGGACTCTCACACTGCCTGGTTATCAGACCAAGACAGACCCGACGGTCCCTAAACTCCTCAGTCCAGATGTGTGCTGACACTACAATGGGGAAAACTCGAGAAACATTAGGTTACATGTGATTGCCTTGCCCTGCCAGGCTCAAGGCCACTGTACATGATGATGAAGGGACCCTGGGCCATGAGACCACCTGGCCAAGCAGGAATGGAAGGGGCAGCCTGGAGCAACCACCCTGCATGCAAAATTTAACTGACCTAGGAATGATAGGATCTGACAAAGCAACACTTGCTTCAGAGGAAGTATTACAAGAATAGCATCCTTCAAGGCAAACAGCTTTTCCACAGGCAAGCAGATGTTTGAGCAACGGTATCCAGCTAGCCCCCAAATACGTTAAAAGGGGCAGTAGGACCCACTGTCCTCCACTGCCAACAGAACACCCAGCTCCTCAGGGAATAAAGGGGCATCTAGTAAGCTAAGCAGAGGCTGGTGTCACATGAACCAGCCAGTAAAATAATCCACATAATGATACCCCCAGTTAAACGAGTCTTGACTCGCAATGTTCAATCCAGAAAGACGCTAAAGGATTCAAGTGCTGCACAGTCTATTGAGCAACCCACTGGCATCGCCTTATCAATATAAGGACCATCCAATTAAAGCCTAACTACTTAAAATCTTGAGGGTGAACCGGCAGCAGCCTAACAGCCAATTCAATATCGCATAATGGCAACAAGGCACCTCCTCCAATTTGTTGGTAAGCTCAACTGCCTGATCCAAAGATGCGTATTTCACGGAACAATTCCGGAGGGAAAGCATCATTCACTGAGGTGCCTTTGGGGTGCGATAAATATGGATCAGATGGAATTATATGGGGCTTTCTTAGGGACGATCCCCAATGGGGATAAATGAAAATCGGGACTAGAAGGAGAATCAAGGGGATCCCACCATACGTCCCAATGAAAGCTGCTTCCTAACCTTCTTTCTGGCTACCACAGGTAGCTCTCTAACTGGCTTTTGAGTTGCTGTATTCTGAGCCACTGGCTGAAAAGCCAGAGGAATCCCAAACCTTGGGAAAAACCCTTCCCACAAGCACAAAGCTACTGACCCATCTAGATAACCTTTTAGCCACGCTTTCAAGGGAGATATGTTTATGGAAATATGGGTGAGAGGTGTTGAGTTATTGCTTGCCAGCCCCTGCTTGGGCAAGATGCCCTGCCTTGTGTTGCCACCATGATGTGTAAATTTACAGGGCCAACACTGGCCAGAAACCCTAAAGAAGTCCCAGCAAAGCTGCCACCGGGCCAGCTTCCTGCATACCAGCTTCCGGTTCTATTGCTCAGGGAATTTCCATTTGAAATGTGGAGCTGCGCAAGTGGTCCACATGTCCCCGTCCCTGCTATCCTAGCGAGCTAAGGGGATGATGGCAGCCCTGCGTCTAACATTCCCATCATAGTGAATTACCACTTATAGAATAGTGGGGTTGGAAGGGACTCCGAGGATCATCTAGTCCACTCTCCCACAATATAATAATAATAATAATAATAATAATAATAATAATAATAATAATAATAAATCTGTTTGTACCCTGGGCTTTCCCCAGCCACTCTGGGCAGCTTCCAACAAAATATTAAAATACAGTAATGCACCAAACATTAAAAGCTTCCCTAAACAGGGCTGCCTTAGATGTCTTCTAAAAGTCTGGTAGTAGACATCTGGTGGGAGGGTGTACCACAGGGCGGGTGCCACTTCCAAGAAGGCCCTCCACCTGGTTCCCTGTAACTTGGCTTCTCACAGTGAAGGAACCACCAGAAAGGCCCTCGGCGCTGGACCTCAGTGTCTGGGTAGAGTAATGAGGGAGCATGTAGCTGTCCCATACAGGGACCAATCCTGCAACCTAGGCATTACCGGCACCATACACTGACCAGGATGATACACTATCCAGGATGATCCCTAAAGACCCGGAACAGCCTCACCCTGACCCCTGGAGAGGTCCAAGGTGATGTCTGAATCATCCATCAGAGCCCAGGGATGATTTACCTGCAAGGAGGTGTAAGCATCATCCCTGCTCCGCTTTTTCCTGCCTCTGAAGATGCTTCCTTCTGGAAGAAGGCACCTGGGGCATCAACAAGTCATCCTCTGCAGGAGAGGCAAGCTCTGGAGGCATCTGCAAAGGCCCTGTCATAGTCTGCAAAAAGAAAAACCTAAACAATGTGAGGAACAGGTGAAACCAATGCTTTGTGCATCACATGGGGACGCTATTCAGGCCAGAAACGCTGCCAGAGGCCATCAAATTCTAGGGCCAAGAGGGCCAAGCCCTAGGATCACCTGCTAGGCCAGACATAAATGTTTCCAATGAGATAACAAACTCGAGGCAGCCCACCGCCTGTCCAGGTACCCCTGCTTGCCCTTTAGAGGGAAGCACCTCCTCAAGAAACCCAAAGTTCTTTTTGGGAGCAATAACACAAATGGGCCAAACTACCCAGCAACAAAACAGTCCAAAAGGAGCAGCTTGTTTTGCTTTGTTATAACAATGGCTAAGTGGGGGATATGAACCCTGTCTCCCAGGTCCTAGTCCTGCACTCTAGCCACTAAGCCACAATGGCTCGTCTCTAAAACGGCAGTCGCCACTATCAGGGAAAAACAAACTTGAAGAAAATAAACTTGTTCAGAAACAGCATAGTTAAAGAGCATACAAAGAGTGCTCATTGGAGGCACAGAGAGCCTCTGGCTCCACTCTGTCTGGCCAAGATATACATTAGCAACAAGTGAGCCTGCAAACAAACAGATACATTCTTAATAGAGAGAATCAGTCACATGTCACAGAAACTTAACAATTTACTGTACTGCTAACTGTAGCAGGCTTAGGCTTGAATGATATGTGCAGGCCGAGCAGGCTGTGAAGGCCTCCCTGCTTCTGCTCTCTGCCTTTTTTGTCTCATTGCAATATTAAAGGAACTCAAAATAGTGCTCCCGCCCAAGGCTAGATTAAAATTCAGCCAACAGCACTGCAATCACCCAAAATAAAGCCAACCTATGGGGATACTATAAACGAAAGTGATTCCAAGTAAGCTGGTAATTTACTATACTGCTAACTGTAGCAGGCTTAGGCTTGAATTATATGTGCAGGCCGTGCAGGCCTCCCTGCTTCTGCTCTCTGCCTTTTTGTCTCATTGCAATATTAAAGGAACTCAAAATAGTGCTCCCGCCCAAGGCTAGATTAAAATTTGGCCAACAGCACTGCACGCACCCAAAATAAAGCCAACCTATGGGGATACTATAAATGAAAGTGATTCCAGGTAAGCTGTGAACAGCCCTGACTAGCCCCACAATTAAACAGGTGAAAATAGGGAAAACCTTTTTGCAAAATAAAGCCTCCCTGCTTCTGCTCTCTGCCTTTTTGTCTCATTGCAATATTAAAGGAACTCAATAATGGGGGCTCTCTCCCTATTGGGAAAGGCAAGCCCAGGAGGATTATGCACAGGCGGCGCTCACAGGTACAGGGAGAATCTTCCCAAAGGGCAGGGTAAGGGGTGGGGTGGGAAATCAAACAGGAAAAAAGGGGGGGAATTAAATTAATTAAGGAACTAGAGAAGATTAAAAAGAAGGGGAAAATAAAGAAATGTAACCAGACAATGAGACAATGAGAAGATCGCTCCACTGTCCTCCAGACGGTCCAGCGCTCCAGGTGATCCGTTGCACACAGCAAAGAGAAAGCTCCAAGCTGCGTGCAGAGTATTTAAACATTCTACCCCTCCCACCAAAATTGCAACATAACTTTTACCCCAGCAACCCAGTGAACCAATCACTGCCCCAGGCCATCTTTAGAGACCCTGCCTGGTAACAGAGGGGTGGCTCAGCAGACCCCACCGCAACACGTGCTCTCCATGAAGGAGAACACGCTTTCTGGAAATGTTTTAAGGGAAGGTGGCATGGGCAGTTGCTAGATCACAACAGCAATGAGACCAGGGGCAGCTAACTGGTGGCCTTCTAGATGATGCTGGACTCCAGCTCCTATTAGCCCCAAACAGCATGGCTAATGGTCAGAAGTGATGGGAGTTTTGTTCCAAAAACAGGTTAATCACCCCTGCACTAGTCTCTCATTGGGTGCAGACTATGGCTTTCATAACTGTATCCAAAGTTTGGGGAAAAGGAAAATATCTTATGGGCAATAGTGTATATATGCTTCTAATTATACATAACTCAACACAGGGGCTACTATAATAATCATAATAATTTATTATTCATACCCCACCCATCTGGCTGGGTTTCCCCAGCCACTCTGGGCGGTTCCCAACAGATTATTAAAAACACAAAAGCAAGACCAGGACAACACATTTAAGGGTTTAGGCATGGCTGTCCCAAATTAAGAACAGATCAGGGAAATTCACATCAATAACCCTCTTCCAAAAAGTTTCTAGTTTTACAAGTCTTAAAAATTTAATCTGAAAGTGGGGTTGCATGGTTGAACAGTTTTAGAGTTAAAAGAATTTCATATAATAGATCGTACTCTAGTGCAGCTACACGCCTCCTCCTTTCCAACTCCCAGTTTCACAGTTTTTTGCAAAGAAAGGAGAAAATTCATATGTGTGGTGTTCACAGCTGACACAGGCCATGTGTCTTCATCCTAAACTATCCTTGTACAAGTAGGGCATCTTCAAAAAGAAGCAGCTCTTAATAGCAATAACATTTAAAAAAGGAAAATAAATGTTAACTGCTCATTTTGGCAAACTAGCATCTTGAATAATTGCAAGGCACACACACAACCAAGTATTAATTGTAAAAAAACAGAAAAAAATATTCCAACATTTGTGATGTTCCACACAGCAGAGTTTTTCTAAACATTTCTGGCATTTGTAAACAGTTGCACTAAGTCATTTGGTTAAATTTATGAAACTGATCATTTGATATATAATTTGAATTTTATTTTCAAATACTATTTTGATAAATGTGCCAATTCATTAGTGATTAAGTCAGCACCATAATTCTTCAGCAGGCAATCGCTTGGTGCAAATGCTTCATATTATGCAAATCAAGATCTGCATTTATTTTATTTTGGGGGCAGCCCTTTTCTTGGTGACCTTAAAATTAGCTAAAAGAAAAGGAAATTTAGAACAGGATTTTAAAAAAATTAACACAATAGCAGAATTCTAACCATATCCAATTTTGGGTAACGTACAGCACCTGTTCATATAGAATATGTGGGTTAAGAAGAGACCAGATGGGTACATGGATACAGCTATCAATAATGCCTAGATGATAGCAGTATTTTTACAATCATGTCATGATCAGGGGAACTGCTGCTGGACAAATAGAACCATCTATCAATAACCTACCATACACCATACAAGTATGTACACAAGCATCGTTTGAACTGGAGGCATGCAAGGTAAGAGTCCTTTGTGAAACAGCTCTTAAAAAGTGACCCCAGCATATGCATTGAGCTTATGCTAAACGAAGCAAATAGTTCTCATGTATAAGGACTTCGATCTTCATGTTTCAGAAGGTAAGATCTTGCACACATTTCAGTTCAAACCAAGCACAACAGATCAAGTAGGAATTCTGCTTCTTAGGTATTCAAGCACAGCAGCTGTCCCCTTGGCAAGAATAGCAGCTCGAGGAGTCCGGAAAGGATTGCCTTCCAGCAAAAGTGTCCTAACAGAAGGACCAAAAACCAGTTAAGACTACTGTATGTGTGTGCACGCATGTACATGCATACACACAATCGCCATTCATAAATGAGAAAATATTATCACTTTTATTTTATTGTGTCATTTATTTTAAAATGGAAGTCAGCAATGCCTCTACTCCAGCCTAGTGCCCTCCAAATGTTTTAGACCAACTCCCATCAGCCTCAAGCAGCATGGCTAATTGTCAGGAATTATGGGAATTGTGTCCCACACATCTGGAGGGCATGAGGCTGAGGAAGCCTTCTCTACTCATTTACCGTATTGGCCCAAATATAAGTGGCACTTCCCAGCCCCCCAAAAAATTCTTACCGTGAAAAGTTAAAGTGTGGCTTATATTCACAACCTTACAAAAATTGGCTTTTATGATATCGCTGCTGAAACAGACATATGGTAAAACGGAACAAAAAATGTTTTATTGCCTATTTGAGAGCTTGAGCAGCTGCGGAATTGTAGCAATTGAATAGTGATTTGCGATTTTAGCGATTGTACAGTAACTTTTGCGGGCTTGCAAGATCAAAGACTTAAATTGGCTTGGAGTTACAATTCTACCAACCGCAGCAATTTTCAGCCTGCAACCCAATTTTAAGGGAGCGGCTTATATTCGAGTATTGTCTTTGTGAGAGATTGAATAGAAACACTAATCTAGTGTGTTGTTGAAATTTTAAGCAGATGAAGCGATAATAATATTTTGCCCTGAATAAGTCCAGTTGTGGTTGAAAGATGGCAAATAAACCATATTGGCCTGAATATAAGCCGCACCCGCAGATAAGCCACACCTTTAAAATTCAAGGGGGAAAAGAAAACACTCTCTTTCTTAAACAGTCACTTGGGAAATGTTTTACATTGTTCTTACTCAGACCTTTGTAGATGGAATTCATTGAATTTGAAACCAGCTTAAAATTCTAGTGTTATTGTAAATCTTGAACCTGGTTGGGGGAGTTCATGCTGCAGATATACATGATCCCCTGACTCAATATTGATCCCTTAATTGGGACCAAAGGGATCAGGAGAATACATCTAAATCAATTCTCCCTGTCTGCATCAGACCATTATTATTTTATTCAACAGTTGAGCCACTTCACCACTCGCTGATTTATGCATAAAATTCCAGCATTGCACCTTGAAAAGAAAACTGCATCACCATCTATTTAGGACCATCAGTTAGGATGAGCAGTTTTGCAAACAGGGTTCTCCTGAGCTTATTTGAACATGGGCTTTCTAACAAATCTCGTTTGTGAAATTCTATCCCATATAGGATTAGGAAAACTATTCATTCATTTATATTGTACCCATGCTTACTAAGTGTATACAATCCTGGGAAGCAGAATCTTGTTCAATTCAACCAATGTCTGAAAAGATCTAAAAAGTACACATTTTCAAAATTGTAACCTAATCTATTCAAATAGTCAGATGACACAAAAATGAGATTGATTTCATTATGAACATTTGTACTGCTTTGTTTAGTCTTTCCTAGAATATGAACATTTTCAACTAGAATATGCTGTATAGGAAAAAGTTATCCAAAATTCATGAAGTTAATCACCTGAGATTGACACAGTTCCCAAGTTCTGGTGGTACTTGTAAGAGGTCATTATTTTGAAGATCTAGGGTACCAAGCCTGCCCAACTTCTTTATTTGCAGAGGGTCCAGGGATCCAACCTGATTATTAGCAAGGAGGATTGTTTCAAGAGTTGGAATGTGATACAGCACATATGGAAATATTTTAAATCTATGAAGAAAACCAGAGACACTTCATTAATATAATTACGAATGACCTACCCAAGAATATAATTTGTAAATACAACTACTGCACAAGTGACTTGAGTTCATTAGGAGTCTTTAGAGAACTAATTTACAAAACCAAGGGTTGGATTCAGATTAAGTTCTATTCTAGGCTGCAGCAACAGAAGTGTAGCATCCATATCAAGGGAAGTAATACCACTCTATTCTGCCTTGGTCAGACCACACCTGGAATACTGTGTGCACTTCTGGGCACCATAATCTAAGAAGGATGTTGACAAGCTAGAACATGTGCAGAGGGCAACCAAGATGATTAAGGGTCTGCAAATTAAGCCTTACAGGGAGCGCTTGTAGGAGCTGGATATGTTTAGCCTGGGAAAGAGACAGAGATATGATAGCCATCTTAAAATATCTCATGGGCTGTCATCTCACGGGAGGGAGCATGCTTGTTTTCTCCTGCTCTGGAGAGTAGGACTCAAACCAATGGCTTCAAGTTGCAAGAAAGGAGATTCTGACTAATACATTTAGAAAAACTTTGACAGTAAAAGCTGTTCGGCAGTGGAACAGTCTACCATGAAAGGTGGTAGATTCTTCTTCCTTGGAGGTTTTTAAGCAGAGATTGGATGGTCATCTGTCATGAATGCTTTAGCTGAGATTTCTGCACTGCAGGGGGTTGGACTAGAGGACCCTTGGGTCCCTTCCAACCTAAGATTCTATAATTCTAAGTCAGCCACTACTTAACCATATTGCTTTCAATGAAACTATGTGCAACCAATTAAAGTCTAGAACGAAGCCAATATTTGGAGCTTCTAATTTTTCAGCTAATAATGGCTGACGTTCTTCATAGAGATGCTTCCTACTGAAAGTAACATGGTCCACTCAAGCCTTTTGCAGCCTTCTCCAGAACTCCAGGAGTCATCCCTCTCACCAGACAACCTGCCTGAAGTTGGTGACAGTTGGCTCCTTCTGTTCTCTTCTCAAGTACTTTCCTTTACTTGATCTTGTGTCTTTCCTATTGTGTATTTTGTGAGCTGGTGGGGATTTTTTAACTGTGTTTCTTCCTCTCTATCCCTTTTGGTGTTGCTAAACTGAGGAGTTTTCTTGCCTTTTTCATTCCCTGCCTTCATGACAATGCTAGAATTTCAGGCTCAAAATGTTTCTCTTTAGAGAGCTGACTCTCCCAAGGCATAAAAGGTCAGGGGAATGTTTCCAAGGCAACAGCACCTAGAGGGGCACAGTCAAATAAATGTATAAACACTAATTCCCTCAGCAACTTTTTCGTAAGGATTCAAAAGCATGCCTTTTCTTTCACTTTAGGTATTTTCCCCTAGATGCATATATGTGGAAGGATTTACCGTATTTTTTGCCCTATAGGACGCACTTTTTCCCCTCCAAAAATGAAGGGGAAATCTGGGTGCGTCCTATGGGGCGAATGCAGGCTTTCGCTGAAGCTTGGAGAGCGAGAGGGGTCGATGCACACCGACCCCTCTCGCTCTCCAGGCTTCAGGAAGACATCTGCAGCCTAGGCAGCCCTGCGGGAGTTCCCACAGGGCTGTCTAGGCTGCGGATAGTAGCCTGCTTCCCGGAACGCCCTGCGTGCTGAAAGCAGAGCACCCGGTGCTTCGGGAACACATCCGCAGCCTAGGCAGCCCTGTGGGAGTTCTCCGCAGGGCTCCCCATGCTGCGGATAGCATCCTGCCGCCCGGCAGGCAGGGCGCCCTGAAGCAGAGCGCCCCGTGCGCCGGGCAGACACCCGCAGCTTGGGGAGCCCTGCAGGAGTTCCCCGCAGGGCTCCCCACGCTGCGGATAGCAGCTTGCCGCCCGGCGGGCGGGGCGCCCTAAAGCAGAGCCCCCCGCGCGCCGGACAGACATCCGCAGCGTGGGGAGCCCTGCAGGAGTTCCCCGCAGGTCTCCCCACGCTGCGGATAGCAGCCTGCCGCCTGAGGCAGACATTGGCCAGCCCCACAAGCTCGGGGGACAGCAGGGAGGCGCAGCGCCGTTCCTCGACCTGGTTCGGTTTCCCCGACCTGCTTTTGGGGGGGAAATAAAGGAAAAAAATTTTTCCTTTATTTCCCCCCAAAAAAATTAGGTGCGTCCTATGGGACGGAGCGTCCTATGGGACGAAAAACACGGTACAAGGGTAACTGGTCCTTTTAAACAGTTACAGTTTTGAAATGAATGAATGAATGAATGAGTTACCTTATGAGTCCATGAGGAGTTGGATGTGTCCCTGCAGAGGGTGGATTTGAATTACACTGCTGTATGAAATTACAAGATGGGCTTGTCCTTTTTCTAATTTCGTGAGGCTTCACCCATAGCTATTGAAAATGCATAGATGCTTCTCTTTTTTCACCATTTTCAATTAATTGGCTTAAAGAATTCCAGTTTTCTGCACAATGATGTGCAACTTGGCTATGGCTTGCACATGGTACAATCTCATATGCTCATCTGTTTTTTCTGCCATCATCTTGACAGTTCAGGGTGGTTGGGAAAATAAAATGAGGAGTGGGGAAATCACATACACCATATTGTACTCCTTGGAGGAAAAATAAACACCCAACTGAATACTGAGCTCTGCAAAATAGGGTCTCTGTCAAAAACCATTTCTGTTTTCTTTCATATGATGTAGGAGTCAGGCCTTTAGAGTGACAGTGCCTACTCTTTGAAATTCCTTCCATTAAATAACAGATAGGAGCTATCGCCAGTGCTTCCCCCCCCCACCCCCCACGGGGTACACAGAGTACCGTCAAGGGTACACAGTACCGTCAACTCTCTTTTTGTTGTTGTTAAAAAGTGAAGCACTTACTGCAACAACTTCATGGTGAGTACCAGCACCTCTTTTTCTAGAAAAAAAGCACTGGCCATCGCTATTGTCTTTCTGGCACCTGTTGAAGACCTTCCTTTTAAGGAGGATATTTATTCCAATCTATATTTGTATTTGCTTTGACATGGTTTTCATTGTTGATGTTTTTATTGTTAAAATCACTTCAGGAAGCAGTTCATTCATAAGAAAACAACATCTGGAACGCCACAGGTTCCCCACACGTGACTTAAGCTGAAGTGACAGAGAAGTTTCCTCTTCCAACAGGACACTGATGAGGCAAGCAGATTTTTTGAGTGAAGTTCTAAAAGCAGAAGCCTGCTGTAGATCCTAGGAATAGGGATGTCCTGTAATACTACAAAGCTAAGACAAAAGACCGACCATGTATTTAGCAATTTTGGTAAAGTTATCTACAAGACCACTTACCTGTTAAAGGCAAGATTAATTATTTGCAGTTTTGTCAGTGCTTCCATTTCATCAGGCAGAGATGTCAAAATGTTATTTCTAAGTTGAAAAAAGCAACCAAATACACCAACTATTATTTTTTATTAAAAGTTGCTATTTTAACTGAACCATTTTCAAATACAAGATTTAGATTCATTTGTCTCAATAAGCAAGCAGAACTGTTGGTACCTATTCTATTGTGAATTCCCATGACAAAGTATCACTTGTGTATAGGAAATTACAGTGGTGCCTCGCAAGACGAAATTAATCCATTCCGCGAGTCTCTTCGTCTAGCGGTTTTTTCGTCTTGCGAAGCAAGCCCATTGACGGCTTAGCAGATTAGCGCTATTAGCGGGTTAGCGGCTTTTAGCAGCTTAGCGGATCAGCTGATAAGCGGCTTAGCGGCTTAGAAAAAGGGGGGGAGAAAAAAAAAACCGCAGGAACTCGCAAGACATTTTCGTCTTGCGAAGCAAGCCCATAGGGAAATTCGTTTTGCGAAGCACCTCCAAAATGGAAAACCCTTTCGTCTAGCGGGTTTTCTGTCTTGCGAGGCGTTCGTCTTGCGGGGCACCACTGTATGTACCCTACATATAAATCAACATATATGATGAGTGCACATTAGTACCAGTAGAACCACCATGTTCAGGAACAATATGCTTTTGACTACCAGTTGCTGAGATCAGAGAAAATGGAGGGTTAAGACCCACTTGTGAGCTTCTGAGAAGCATCAGACTAAGCATCTGGAAAAAGTGTTATATGCATATTACAGGTACCTCACAACTTAACGTGTAACTTAACTTACACAACTGAAACTTTGTGCAGGGGGGCGGGGGGGGGATAAATAAATGGAGAAGACCATTCACCATTTATTTATGCTCCCTCAAGCTGCACAAAGCTGCTACTGTGGGCTTACTTGGCTTTGGTAAGGCAGTATGAGGGCTCTGGGCCAGAGCCCTCACACTGCCTTCTGAAAGCCTCACCGTAAGGCAGAACTTTCCAAACTGTGTCACAACACGTTAGTGTGTCAGCTGCAGTGTGTCAGTGTGTTGTGCGAACACTTCCTGTGCTCTTCCAGGGGCTGGAAAGGGGTTAGTTTAACCTCTGGTTTGTTAGTAAAACTTAATTAATGGATTGCAAAATGATGCATGTCTAAAAAGTGTGTCACCAATATGAAAAGTTTGGAAAGCTCTGCTGTAAGGGCTCATAAGATGCAAGTTACCTGTACTGAATGGAAGAAGTAGGGTATGGGTGAATGTAAAAAAGTTTAGCCTACTTTTTAGCTACTGTTTTATTAACATTGCTTTATAGATTACAATAAATTATTATATATTGTATTATTTGGTAGCAGACCCATTCAGGGGGCGGGCAGCAGATACACTTGCCCCTAGCCTCAGAGGGTTAATCCAAATGGGGGTCCTGTCAGGGACCAGCTGCTTTTTCTTTTTCTTTTTCGAGTTTATAACTGTATTCTAACAAGACTCTGGTCCGGGCCTCAGACAAGCTCTGCATGGGCCTGCTTGGTAGGGTCAGCTTTAATAGCTCAGGCACTGAAATGGTTGTGTTTGTGTTGTAACTGGGATGTTCTACTGTTATGTTCATTGCTGTTTGCAAGCTGCTCTGGGATTCACTTGAATACAAATACAGTGCAATTTTTTTAAAAAAAAACAAAACACCTACCTACATTGCCTAACATTCAACTGTCAGCATTAATCAAGCAGAAAATCTTTAAGGGAAACTACAAATTCCCTTCAAAAATGTCGTATAAACAAAGGTTTAAGTAATCACCTACCTAACATCCAAATGTGTCAGTCTGTGAAGCATACAGAGCTCCAGAGAAATAGACGAGAGCTTGTTGAAACCAAAATTGATATCAGAGACTGATTCTTTTAGTTCCACAATTCTGAAGCCCAGTTGTAAAAAAAAGAAAAAAGCAATTGATCTCATCAATTGTTCCGTGCTATTTCAAAAGATCAGATTAGACCAGATTGTATTCACCACTGTGTAACTTTCTATTAGTTTCTCTCAAACACTGGGGCAGGACCCACCAATGGGCCCTAGGTCAGCTTCAGATAGGCCTCAGCCACAATATGAAAATACCTGCTTCCTGCTTCAAACTAACTCACTAAGTCTGAATTGGGAACTCTGCTTACTTTAAACCAGCGGTAGCTGATGTTTTGGGCCACAAGTCCCATCACCTCCAGCCAGCATGGCCAATGGCCAATGATAATAAGAGTTCTAGTCCACAACATCTGTTTGGCATCATGTTGGATTCCTCTTGTTAAACTATGGTTTGTTAGAAGAAGCCAGTATCAGAAATCTTGGGCCACATTCACATGCAACTCTCAACCATGGTTTAAAACAATGTGGACACACCTGCACTCCACTCTTCACATCCCATGTGCCTAGGAGGATAATTTTGCCAAAGTGTACAATAGTTTACTTTTACAGAACCATGGCTTAGTTTTTATATATACAGTACAGTATATACATAGATACACACACACACACAAATATCTATCTATCTATCTATCTATCTATCTATCTATCTATCTATCTGGGTTGTTATAAAACTTAACAGAGTTTGTTTTAAATCAGACCCCTAGGCACTGGTGGAGGAAGAGGAATGTGGGGGGAGCGCCCCGTCCCCCAGAAGTGTGATCCCTGTGGGGTGCCATCATGGCTGCCCTCCCTCCGCTGGGCGCCCTGCCCCAGGATGCGCATCACACCCCGCCTGCTCTCTGCCCCCTGATGCCAGAGCCTGAAGCTCCGCCACTGGCCCTACGTTCATATGTAGAGTTAAGCTGGGATTCTTTAAAAGTAAAAGTAAACTCTGCTGTAACTCTTCTCCCTTCACATAACACTCAACTATGGTTTAGTGTTGTGTACAAATCAGGTCACTTGTCTGTCTATCTATTGTGATGATTTCCTAAATTCTGCTGTAGGCCAAACCTTGGTTTATTTGCTTTTAAGTTAACACCACTCTGCCCTCCTCCACCCCAATGAAAGGTCTTACAATTATTATTATGGATTACTTAAATTTATATACTGCCCTTCATCTGAAGATCACAGGGTGGTTTACAACTTAAAAACAAATACATATCATAATAAGAACAAAAACCTATCCCAATAACCCCCTCATAAATACATTTAAAAGGCCATAGATTGCATAATCAGTGAAAGGCCTCATTATAGAGGAATCTTTTTGCCTGGTGCCTAAAGATATGTAGTGAAGGTGCCTGGCCAGCCTCCCTGAGGAGAACATTCCACAAACAGGGAGCCATTGCAAAAAAAGACCCATTCTCATGTTTCCATCCTCCAGACATCTTGAGAGGGCACATGAAGAAGTACAACACCCCCACTACCAAAAAGTACAGTCGTGTATGTGATTGCACTCCAGTCCCCCCCCAATACCATCTCAAAAAGGTTTAATTAATATTTCTATAGGAGAAACAGTACCTTACTGGAATTTCAGTCAGCTGATTCTTGCTGAAATTTACAGTAGTGACTGGATTGGTTCCAACTGCATTCAGCACTTCATTTGGAATTACAGCTGCCTGTTTTTCACTGGAAAATATTTATTTAAAAAGTCATATTATTTAATAGAAGGATAACAACATTATCAGTTGGCCAGAACTCCAATAGGAAAGGCACTGTACTTTTAAGAGTCATGTTGCAAAATGAATTATATTGTACTCAAATATCAAAATAAAACATGGTTAGAAAGCCAGATCCTTGTATCCTAAGGAGACAGCATTTTTAAAAAGGAAAGATGCATTAGAGTTTTTATAATCTTTGCAACTCCAGCTAAAAAACCTCAACAATACTAATCCAAAGACACTTTTAGAACAGATTGTGGACAAGACAGAGTGCTTCCGGAAGTGGCAGAGAGATATATCTAAGTTTGTCTGGCAGGGCAAAAAGCCCAGAATTAAGTTTAAGATACTAACTGATGCGAAAGAAAGAGGGGGCTTTGCCCTGCCAGACCTAAAGTTGTACTATGAGGCCGCAGCTTTCTGCTGGCTGAAAGACTGGCTACTTCTCGAAGACACTGACGTACTGGACCTGGAAGGTTTCAACAATGCTTTTGGTTGGCATGCATACTTATGGTATGACAAGGTTAAGATCAATAAGGCCTTTAAGAACCATATTGTCAGAAAAGCAGTGTTTAATGTCTGGACAAAATATAAAGACTTATTGGAAAATAAAACTCCGAGGTGGCTTTCACCTCTGGAAGCTAAGGCCCGAAAAAGACCCAATATGGAGGCCAAATGGCCAAAATATGGGGAAATACTAGAAAAAGATGGAGACAATTGGAAATTGCAGAGTTTGGAGAAAATGAAGGATAAAGTGCGAGACTGGCTACACTACGCTCAGATTAAAGAAGTCTTTAAAAATGACAAAAAGTTAGGGTTCCAGGTGGAGAAATCGAAATTGGAAACAGAATTGTTAGAACCTAAGACTAAGGTACTTTCAAGAATGTATAACTTGCTGTTAAAATGGAACACACAAGATGAAATGGTTAAATCGGCTATGATAAAGTGGGCACAGGATATTGGGTATAACATTATGTTTGAGGACTGGGAAAGGTTGTGGACCACTGGGTTGAACTTCACTGCATGTAATGCTTTGAAGGAAAATGTAATGAAAATGATATATAGATGGTACATGACCCCAGTTAAACTTGCCAAAATATACCATTTGTCTGATAACAAATGCTGGAAATGTAAAGGAAATGAAGGAACATTCTTTCACCTCTGGTGGACGTGCCCTAGAGTGAAGGCCTTCTGGGAAATGATATATAATGAGTTGAAAAAGGTATTTAAGTATACTTTTCCCAAGAAACCAGAGGCCTTCCTCCTGGGTATTGTCGGCCAGAGGGTGATAAAGAAGGACAGAACTTTTTTCCTGTATGCAACAACGGCAGCAAGGATACTCATCGCTAAGCATTGGAAGACCCAAGATCTACCCACACTGGAAGAATGGCAGATGCAACTGATAGACTATATGGAACTGGCTGAGATGACCGGCAGAATCCGAGACCTGGGAGAGGAGAGAGCTGAAGAAGATTGGAAGAAATTTAAGACTTATTTACAAAAATACTGTAATTTGGTTGAATGTTAAGGAGGATGCTAGATCATAAATAATTGAGCACCATTAAATTAGATGTAATCTGGATGATAAAGGAGATTGAGGAAAGTATAAATTTTCTTTGGAGAATTATTAGACTAAATTAAATAATGAGACTTAAGAATGTAAACAAGTTGATAAATTGCTGGAAAAAGTTTTACAATGATGCAAGTGGGAGCGAGAGACGTGAGGGAGTCCAAAGAAGTTATGAAAAGATGTTATGATACATGTTATATTGTTTATTATATTTGCATTTCTGTATTTAAAAAATCTCAATAAATATTTATTAAAAAAAAAAATAGAATGAAATCCTGTGCATAGGTAGTACTGTCTGGTTTGTTACTGATCTTACGTAAGCCATTCTGAGAGCCTTTTAAACTTAATAGTGCAGTACCTGATTGGGGATATTTGGGTGCATCTGTCTCCTCCACCTAGATACCCCTGGAAAGTGCTGCTGCTGGGAACCTAGCACTGTGGCTCTACCCCACTAAGTGAGCCATTTCTGACTTATTTATTTAGCAAAAATTTCTATACCGCCTGTTTGTAAGGAAACATCAAAGATTATAAAATATTAGAAGTTTAAATAAAGAAGTAAAAAACAGGTATTTTTTTTTTCTTTCACTCACGATTAAGGGGTGGCCTCATTAAAACTGCACCAGTGCCATTTGCTCTATCAAGGATGCATCACATGGTATCCAACAAAGTAGTTCTGTAAGCACAAGGACTTCTGTCTGCACAATGTAAGTTCCCCTCCCTCTCCCCAGGGACCCTCTAAATCTGTTCTGGAGGTTCCCCAAAACCCTTTGGAGCAGATCTGGAGAGGGCACAGAGGGGGAGAGAGGGAAGTTCCATTGTGTAAATAAAAACAGAACAACTTTGCTGGATTCAGCCCATTATATATATTTTTATTTACTGTATTGGCTTGACTATAAGCCGCAAACGAATATAAGCCACACCTTTAAAATTCATGGGCGGGGGGAGACAACACCCAAATATAAGCTGCTCCCTTAAAATTCCACAGGCACTCACACCTGTTCTGTTTTACCATATGTCTGTTTCAGCAATGATATCGTAAAAGCCAATTTTTGTAAGGTCGTGAATTTAAGCCGCACTTTAACTTTTCATGGTCAGAATTTGGAGAAAAGTGAGGCTTATATTCAGGCCAATACAGTATATGTCTAGAGCTGATAAGCTTAAAATTCTCTTACCTATAGTCCAATGTTTTTAATGCAGTTATAGCATGCAGATTAATTTTTGACTGACTTGGCAGAGTCATTGCTGTCACAGGAAATTCTCCATTTGGACCAATTATGTCATCATCTAAAGAAAGCAAAAGTAAGTATATGTGTTTAATATTTTACAAACATGAGAATCTGCAAAAATCTGAAGAAGATTTTTAAAAATGTAGCCAAGTAGTTAGGATGATTTTTCATTTCAATTTTACCCACTTTGGAGTCCGAACATCATCAAAGTAAGAGTTTTCACAGCAGATGAAGTTTGCTTCATTCAGACACAAGGATAATTAATGAAGACTCTGTTCAAAATATTTCATACACCGGATCTAGAAGATTCTCAGGCTTGTTCTTTGGAAAGTCTGAAAAGGCTGGGAATATCAATATTTCTTCCAAGTGTAAGAAGGTATTTTGGACTGCAGTTTTATCCAGTTCTATCTATATCAGTGACTTAGGGCATAGAAATTTGTATTCCTTAACTATATCAAGACCAATGGAGCAAGTGGCTTTAAGTGAACCATTTTTGGATTGCATTTGTAAGTATCTTGTGGTCAATCTGTTCAAGCATTGCCAAATGTCAAAGAACTGTACAGGGTGTTACAGGAAAATAACTTTGTAATTGTATAGCCTAAAAACTTGGCTGCAATACAATTTTAATTTATTTAAGAGGAAGCTATACAAATGACACAGAGAAAATGCTCTGATCACATGTGGCTGATACAGTTCCCGATCAATTTTGGAACATGTCTTTAAAAACCTGACTATGAAATATATTGGCAGTTAAGTCTGTATTGTAACCCAGGTTCATTAGTTCTACCACCTAACTTTTACAGTGCTACCTCGGGTTAAGTACTTAATTCGTTCCAGAGGTCCGTTCTTAACCTGAAACTGTTCTTAACCTGAAGCACCACTTTAGCTAATGGGGCCTCCTGCTGCCGCCGCACCACCGGAGCACAATTTCTGTTCTCATCCTGAAGCAAAGTTCTTAACCCGAGGTACTATTTCTGGGTTAGCGGAGTCTGTAATCTGAAGCATATGCAACCCGAGATACCACTGTATACATACAAAATATAGCTAAGGAATTATTTTCAAATTATATCAGAGCCAGACCTTTCAAGTGCCATCACCAGCTAGTTATTACGCACTAGTCTCGAAATCCTCTGGCACAAACAGTTAAGATTCATTCTCTCTTTCTCAATGTATTTATGTTTAGAGCCATAAATTTCAATTTAAATGCAGCACCAAGGGAGAAAGCAGCCTTAGTGCTCAGACATGAACACATTTACTTTCAATTATGCCCTTCATCTGAAATCAATAAAACATTTTCAAATGCTTTTAAGCATAAGTATGTGGCTATTTCCTTATTAAGTAAAGGAACACAAGCAAGTTATCACCTTCAGTCAGAAATGTCATTCTTAATTCCAAGTTACCCAGTCATCTAAGCCTACTCATTGGGGCTTAATATAATTTGGATTATAAATCTTAGTAATACAAAAATTATTGGTGAATGTATTTTGGGAGGGTACAATTTATAAATTCCCAGTGTTCTTCAATACTGAAGTCATGTGTGATAATCCAGAGAGTGACCTTAAGCATATCCACAACTTACATTTTTTCCTTTTTTTCCTTGGAAAAGCAAACTATTGCATCACAAACTGCTGCAAAAATTTCCTCTAGATTCTAAGGCAGTTTGCTATGTAGTGCAGGGGACTGTCATGCTCAACATTCAGAGCTAGCTGTAGGAAATGTAGCAATTGCTATCTTTGCATCTTTCACCTCCATGTCCATTTTAAAGAAATACAGTGGTACCTTGGCTTAAAACTTAATCTGTTCCGGAAGTCCATTCTTAAACCAAAGCGTTCTTAAACCAAGGCATGCTTTCCCATAGCAGTGGGGGACTCAATTTACAAATGGAACACAGAACATGTTCTGCTTCCAAGGCAAAGTTCACAAACCAAAACACATACTTCCGGGTTTGCAGCTTAATCCAACTTGTTCAGAAACTAAGCAGTTCTTAAATCAAGGTACCACTGTAGTAAACTATTAAGCTGGTATCTAGTCAACAAGTGATTCCTCTGGACATTGTTTCCCACTGTTCTATTAACACTGAGCAAGAGTTTTCAATTTATTTATGTAAGAATTTATTTATGTAAGAATTTATTTATGTAAGAATTTATATAACAAGGGATGTACTTCATTCTGATACATACTGGAAACCATCTCTTATGTGGGACTTGGAAAAGAGAAGATATGGAAGCAACCAGGTGTGAACAAATAGATTTCTAGACATAACAAGATCATGAAGAGTTAATCTAGCTAGTCCAAGAGTTGATTTAACTGTAACCTTATGCTCACAAAGAAAACTTTTACCTTGTATTTTACTTCTAAGGTATTTCAGAATTTCTTGTGTCCCTTTCTGAAATGGAAGAATAAAAGCACAAAAAAATTGTCAACCACTTGCATCTTTTGAATCTTAAGGGGTAGAAACAACTCAAGACAGTATGTAAAGTATGCTCTTACTTGTACAATATCCCTTCGGATTGTCCTTAAAGGGTTTCCTTCCAGCCCCAAGAACTTCAGTTGAGACAGGTTTCCTAGCTTGTAAGGAAGGCTGCAGAGAGAAGAGTTCTCTTTATAAACAACCTCAAAGCCAAAAGATGGAAGCAATGCTCAGTTGTTATTCAGGCTTGGATCCAAACTACTAAGTGCAAACAGTCACCAGCTCCTTCTATTCACTGATAAGAAAATATCCAGTTGAGAATCCCCCTGGCAAAAGGGATGGGAAAGGCAATTTTCACAGGTACATCCATGCCACTTCTCCTGCTGGTCTGAATGATTTCCCCAATCATCCAGTGCAGAATTTCATGTGGACACCCCTCTTGTGGGTACGCGGAAATCAGTGAAAGATGCCTCCCCCCACTTTTGCTGACGGGAGCACTCTATTAGTGGAACTTTCACCACTGGTTAAGATCCAAGCCCCTGCATTCTGAACCTCGTTAATTAGAGCATTATTCATGGTTCAATATTACTTTACCAATTAATAATAATGTATTTCAAGAAAAAGTATGGTCTGAGCATTTGCTTTTAAATTCAGTAACAGTGTAAACTTGCTCCAAACTAAGGAAGACAACTAATTATTATTATTTCTACCTCGCCCATTTGGCTGGGTTTCCCCAGTCACTCTAAATAATGCCCATAGTCTTACCTACTAATATCATTGTTGGATAGGTCTAGTCGCTCTAACCCCTGTAACAGGGTTATTTCATCAGGCAGCGATTTTAGCTTATTATCTCTTAGTTCCAATACACACAAAGAATTCAGATGTTTCAGATGGTCAGGTTTTAACACTTCAATCTGATTTTCACCAACATGCAACTCCTAGAAGAATTTTAAAAATCAATAAATCACATAATCTATCAATTCTGTATCAAGGTTAATCTATTACATAGGAGGCAAGAGTCGTATTATTACATATTTATTGAATTTAGAGTTTTTTAAGCAGATAGTCTACAGCACACACGTCCAACTCCCTAGAGACTGTGATCTACTCCCAGTATAAAACCACTGACAGTAATCTACTCACTAGGGGGAGGGACCAAATTTGTTGACTTTTTTTTAGGTGAGACTACAGTTGCTCCGCTAATAACAAGCAGGAGCAGCAATACTTTCCGACAACAGCAGGGGCAGAGCCAGTGATCATAAGGGAGCCCACGGTCGACCACAATCAACAGCGATCATTCAGGTATCAACCTGTCGATCGCGATCAACCTGTTGGACATATAGCTGGTCTATAGTTACCTTGTAGAAACTTAAGTCATTAGAGTTGCTATTTTATTCACTTACTAAGCTGTACAGAACTCAGCCAGAAGAAGAAGAAGAAGAGGAGGAGGAGTTTGGATTTGATATCCCGCCTTTCACTCCCTTCAAGGAGTCTCAAAGCGGCTAACATTCTCCTTTCCCTTCCTCCCCCACAACAAACACTCTGTGAGGTGAGTGGGGCTGAGAGACTTCAAAGAAGTGTGGCTGGCCCAAGAAGTGTGACTGGCCCAAGGTCACCCAGCAGCTGCATGTGGAGGAGCGGAGACACGAACCCAGTTCCCCAGATTACGAGACTACCGCTCTTAACCACTACACCACACTGGCTCTCAGTGTGACTTCTGCATTGGATTGGCCCACACCAGCCTTATTATAATCTGGATAGAATTAGTTTTCATTTGAAAAACGTCCCATCCACACTTGAACAAAAGCTTTGTGTGCATGTGTCAGTGGGATGCCCCTCTCTTTGAAGAAAATGCTGCCTAACATGTTAATTGTTAAATGCAATGTAACCCTAGCATCACAAGACAAAATAAAGCTTAGAATCCAATTTCAGAAGCTAGCTGCATTAACCTGACCACTTTTATTTCAGTTTCACCAACATAAAGATTAAATTATCCTTAATTGCAACAGGCTTCAGAAAAGAAAAGATTCAATACCACAATCTATACACACACAAGCATCAAACGTACTGAGAATAAATCTGTTTTAAAAGATGTCTTTATTGGAGTTTACATATTTTAGGTAATATGTACTGAGAATAAAACTTACCTTTAAAAATTTACATGAAGGAAGGTCTGGCAGATAACACAATTTATTTCTCCTTAGATAAAGCTGCTCTAATGATACTATATTGGCCACTTCAGGAGGTATTGTTTCCAGATAGTTTTTTGAGCAATCAAGCTGTCTCAGACCTATAGAAAGGAACATAAGAATAGCTCTGCTGAATCAGGCCTTAGGCCTATTTCATCTAACATCTTATCCTACCAAAAGCCTACCAAAATGCCAAATGGAGAAACAAGTGGAAACATTAGAATTAAAAAATAGGGTGGCTTTACTAAATACAAGCACCACAAGAATATTTTTTTTATTATACTTCTGAAAGAGGCTTCAAATATTTGCCAGTCAAGCCAAATATTAAATAATACAAAGGCTGTAAAATATATTGCTGGATTTTTAAGTTATACCTACATTAGAATCTTCAGAATTCTTAGTTAAGAGCAATGCCACTTGGGAATAAAAGACAATGACTCACAGCTGAGGAAAACCCTCTTGTGTAGGCAAGAAGGTACTTCCACTTACAAGGCAGAGTTGCCCCTTTTCCCTCTGCGAGTTTTCACACTGTTTCACACACTGTCTAAAGGGTCCCAACAATAAGGAATGACTTTTCAGAGGGCTTGGTAGTCTGCAGTGTGAATGGTGAGTGGGAAAGCCCTGTTACATGAGCAGAACTCTGCTCATGTTTCTTTCAGTCCAGACCATTATTTCTAGCTGTACAAAGACACATAGCTGTTAACACATTTCTGAATACATGCTGCCCCACATTTGCCAGGGAAAACTATTGCTTTCTGCTGTGAATAGCTTACATTGCATGCAGATTACAATGCAGAGGCACTTTACATATAAGCGTCTTCTCATAACTTGTCACAGGAAAGTCTTACTGCACTGTGAAGACCAGTTCTGCTGGACTACCAAGTTCTGGTTAAAATTGAGTTCCACACTTTCTCAACTACATCAGTGGTTCTCAATCCCTTTCCCCCATGGACCACTTGAAAACTGCTGAGGGTCTTTGCCGACCACTTAATGATTTATCTGCCTACTGTAGCAACGGTATGCACAGTGCTAGATGTTGTGTGGTTGTTGTTGTTTTGATGTTATATATATATATATATATATATACTCTATTTTTATAGGCACACTATGGGCCACCTGAATGAAACTAGTGATCCACAGACCAGTTTGGGAACCACTGATGTACATGAACATAAAATTCATTAGAGAAGAGTGATAGCAATGTACTTTTAAAATGAAGTTTCATTAAACCCCTACTACCAGGAAAATAAGACAACAAAAAGATTCCAGTCAAGTCATAATTCAAGGCTTCCTTACTTTTCATTGCACTGATTTCTGCTGGCAGGCTCTTCAAATGATTACAAGTCAAATTGAGCCGCACCAAATTTGTTAGAAAACGAAAACTTGTTGGGATACTAGAAATACGGTTGTTGGAAATATCCTGAAGAAAGTGGAAAATAAAAATTGATGTTATGGTTTAGAATGGCTACGTAAGAAAATTGTGGTGATGTATAAATAAGCCAAGTAGTATTGGTTCAGCACTAAGTATGAAAACATGGCACAATTATTAGTCAACACTTGCAGTATTTCCACCCTGGTTCTTTTTCAAATGAAGTCCCAGAATTTCTTGTTTGGCATGGCCAGAATGCAGTAGTTCCAGTGTCAAAGGGATTATAAAATAGCAATATGAATAGCTAGCAACAATGATCGGAATATTCACTTAGGTAGACTGAAGGCAGTCATAAGCCTCATCATAGAAATACATTGTCTGAAATAAATATGATTTACTGTGTGTGAGCAGCCTTCTCAAATATGATGGACAATTTTCACACCTGCTTACAAGTACAATCTCAAATATCGGTAGCTTCTCAGTTTAGGAAAAAGACAACAGGGGAAGGGACAGAAAAATAATAAACTGGAAATAGTATGGAAAAAATGGATTACATTTTCTCTCTCTCTAATTATGCTAGAACTAGTGGTCTTACCCAAGAAAATTGACCTGCTGAAGATTCTGGGCAGACAGAATAAAGTACTTTGCAAAACATGCATCATGAATTGGAATTCACTGCTACACAATAAAGTGACTGCCACACTCAGGTATCTTTAAAAGAGGTTAAGTTATTGGTTATTAACTGCGATAGCTATATGGATTCTTGATGTTCTCAGGTAACAAATCTATTAATAAAAGCTGCAAGGTGTGGGGAGATGGGGACAAGAGAGGAAGGCTGTTGCCTTTCTAGTGAACTTCTGGGAAGCATCCCATTGGCCAGAGTTGAAAACAGAATTGTTGGCCTTATGAAAGAGAATTCAAATTTTCAACACCTCCCATGAGACTTCCGAAGGAGATAATTTATTTTTTTAATTAAAAAAAACCCCACACGTAATTAATCAGCTTAATTTTAAATGAATCAGATACAGTAAAATAAAAGATTTGACAAATCATACAATTCTTGCAAGCAGTGTCATACATAGAATTTAAATGCCTTCATAGCAAAACTGTCAAACAGACACCAAATGACTTTTAATATGGGGCTGGTAAATCAAAGGTAAGAATTTTAAAGAACAGTACCGATTCAAGAGTTATGCAAGTATGAACTAATATTAGTAACCAAAACATCACCAGAATCATCATAAAAGCCTTCTCTACTTACCAACTCTTCCAAACTAATAAGCTGTCCAAATTCATCAGGCAACTGATTTAATTCATTGTGCTGCAGAAGCAGACTTCTTAAATGTTTTAGTTGGGTAAGCTCCTCTGGTATATCTTTTAGTCTATTATGGCTGTTGATAAAATAAAAATTAGGAAGAAATGCATTAGTAAAGAGGTAAAGGGACCCTGACCATTAGGTCCAGTTGTGGCTGACTCTGGGGTTGCGGCGCTCATCTCGCTTTATTGGCCAAGGGATCCGGCGTACAGCTTCCAAGTCATGTGGCCAGCATGACTAAGCTGCTTCTGGCGAACCAGAGCAGCGCACAGAAACGCCGTTCACCTTCCCGCCGGAGCGGTACCTATTTATCTACTTGCCCTTTGATGTGCTTTCGAACTGCTAGGTTGGCAGGATCAGGGACCGAGCAATGGGAGCTCACCCCATCGCAGGGATTCGAACTGCCGACCTTCTGTTCGGCAAGTCCTAGGCTCTGTGGTTTAACCCACAGTGCCACCCGCGTCCCAATACATTAGTACTTTGTTCTAAAACAATCTTGCCTGTTTATCTACAAATGTTACACGTCCACAAGAACTTACTATCTACACATAACTAAAAACTAATGTACTTAAACTTTCCTCACCTCAATCTTTACTTTAAAGATCTTTAAACTTTTTTCCATTCCTTAAACATGTTCTGTGTACAAAGTTTGTACAATATATTTACCTCACATTAAGTTTCTGGAGATTTTCCAGTGTTGCTATAGCAGAAGGAAGAGATGTCAGTTGATTATCATGCACCTAAAAATAAAAAGAAATTGTCAGCAGTTTTACTTACTTCAAAAAAGTAAGAATTGTTCCCTGTACCAAACAGTTTAGGATCCAAGCATTACCATCAGCCACTGCATTATATTCTGAACTATGTCTGAAAATATGGTGATAAATGACAAAGCTCTTTAAATCTTTCCAGTTATTATTTAACACATTGTTAGAGTGTGTTTATTTATTTCGTAAAATTTTTATACTACTTGATTGCATGAACACAAAAATGTATCTTTAACATAAGATCTATGCATATCCCTGAAGATTACGAAACACAACAAAGCTCTTACAGAATGAAAGAGGCCTATTTCCCCCACTTTTCATCATCACAATATGAATATGAAAGCAACATTAATCAAAAATATTGTACTCACATCCAATACAGTGAGAGCAGGCAACAGTCTTAGATCATCAGAAAGACACTGCAGTTTATTCGAAGATAATATTAGTTTGGTGAGATCGGTTTGCTCCCACCACCGTTCATCAGTACTAAAGGAAAGGTTTTGCTTCGCCTCTTCTGGAGTATCCAAGTTTATTCGCCATACATGTGGAGGGACTGGAGACAGAAAAATGAACACAAGAAAAGCCCTTCTGGATTAGACCTAAGGCTCACCTAGTGCAGCATCCTGTTCTCTGTGGTTGACCAGCAACCTATGGGAATCCCACAAGAAGTCACCATTTGCAACTTCCAGCAACTGCCTCTGGAGGTAAGTAGGAAGTCACCAGAGCTAGTAGCCACTGACAGTCCATGAATTTGCCCAACCATCTTTTAAGACAACCTGAGATGAAGGAGAAATGGTTGTATTCAACACCCCCCCCCAATGAAACCCACCCAAATCAATCGACCTCGTGTTAGTTAACTTCAGTGCTCCTACTCCAAGTAGGGCTGGCGCTGGATGCAACCCAAGCTCTCCTCTTCCCTTCGCCCAGGCTTAGGAAATAATAAGCGGGTTCTTCCCCCAGTTGCCAACCTCCATCCAGCCCCCCACAGGAAAGGCACATTATAAACTTCAGAGGGATAATAAAATGATGGCCAATGCCCATTCAAATGCCCCCAGACTGTGGCAGACGAGAGGGAGTGGAGCAAAAAATAAAAAGACCAAAGATACAGAATGTCTGTGGAAGAGGGGAGACCCTTTTCCGACTGTCTGAGAAAATATTATGGTCAAATGAAATCGCAGGCAGGATTTGAAATATAAGCAAAGGAAGGAGAATAATAATAATAGTCACCATTATTATTTATTTGTACCCCACACAAATACTATAGACAAATGAAATCTCAGTCTGGATTTGAAATATAAAAAGGAGAATAATATTTATTTGTCCCCGTACAAATATCTGGCTAGATAAAATTAATGTAATACAAATTACTGTATATGTTTTAGGGAGGAGAAGTATTGTATTTAAGGCAGTAGATAAAAGATTTGAATGGAAACCTCACAGAAGAGTAGGGAGTCAAAATTGTGTGGAAATATTTTTTAAAATTTTAATTATTATTATTAATAATTATTATTATTAAAAGAGAGAATGAAGCCGCCCCCTGCTCAGCACACGCCCCTGGAGTGCTCGGGCCCCAACCAGCGCTCTTTCCTCAGGAATAAAGCGGGAAGCAGCCGGGCGCGACGTGAGGGGAAGACGCGGCCTCCGCTGCCGACAGGTGGGGACCGCCCGGTCCCCTCAGGAAACGCAGCGCAGCGGAGGCAGCCGCGGCCTCGGCCCGCGGAGACGGGGGAATCCAAGCGGCGGCCCCGCTCACCTTCGGTCAGCCCGCGGCCAGAGAGGTTCAACTGGCCGCTCTTCCGCGCCGTCCGAATCAGCCCCTGGGGCACCGCCGCAGCGCCGTCGCCCGCGCCCCGCCTGAAGCCCGCGAGAGAATCTCCCGCGCCTCTTCTTCGCGCCCTGGACATGGTCTCCGCCGACCCGCTCGGTTGCCCGCACCGGCTGAGCCCCTCGGAGCGCAGCGCAATCCCGGGTTGAAACGCGGGCCCGCCCGCCTTTGCTCGCGTCGTAGGCGGTTGGCGCCTCCTCTTCCGCGCGGGGAGGGGAGCGACCCCAGAGGAAAGGCCTGACTGAGCTCCCGTCTGAGCTTTAGCTGAGCCGGGACTTGCTTTTTTATTTTAACCGGGAAGCACAGCAAGATGGCTATAGAGTATATGTCGGCGGCTTTTCTCCCTGAAAGTATGCACGCTGAAGTCATAAATAAGAAGAGCCTGTGTAGTTGGACTGAGTGGCAGAGCTCACTGAGCTGCCCCATCGAATGGGCAAAATGAAGTGTGCATGCAAGACGCAAATTTAGTATCTAGAGACGAAGGTCCCCCAAGCCTAAGGTGCGACTCCCTGGCAGGCATCGCCTCAGCTTTTTACAAATGAAACGCTGTTTATTCCGCTCACCATTTCCTAAGAGACTGTTCTGAGCCTGTGGAAGAGTTCTGATATACAAGTCGTGTTATAAACGAAATTCCGGCTCTAGGAATAACTATATACATGAGCAACTCAGGCTAGTATCTGACGAAGTAAGACTGGAGTCCACAATGTGCGGACATTGGGTTGCACCATTATTTATTTCCAGATTCGAAAAGCATCGGATGTTTTTTACAATCCCAGTGTGGGAAACAAAGTAATGACAATCAAGGGAGCAAAACGAGATACAAACATTGCAAAAATCATATAAACAGGTCCGACGAACAACTCAACATTTCTATTATAAGGTTAAACAAGCAAGCTACGGCAACAAAATTGCTATTGCCAATTTAACCAAACACTCAGGTATAAAGAAACAAATCATTCAAACTGAATAAACAACCAATGGTCTTAGCAAACCCCTCTGTTCCCTCTCACACAGAGGGCGTACAAAGAGATTATCTCATTCTGTTGCTTTTGAGTTAATTTAGCATGCATCTTCCCCCTACCCTTAATAAATACTTAGTCCAACTTTCTGTCTAATGGCTGCTAAACAACCCAAGGAGCTTGTAATGCGAATGGACCCTGCTGCAAATTAAACACACAGAGAGATAAACAGATAGAGAGAGATAAGACTTGTTCACTTCAGTTAGTCCTGTCCAAAGCCAGGCAACCCTGCAGCTCACAACCCCAGCGCTAAGTAGCTGCCTTAGTAAATAGCAAAGCGTTCAACGTGACACGCCTCCGCAGAAAACCTAAGCGCGATTACCGCTTCGAAACCAAAGGCACATCCGAGGCATGCGCAACAAAGTGTTCTATGGAACCCACACACGCGCGCGCGCCGCGCAAAGAATCAGCGGGAGTGGGCATGCGCAGGACGCTAGTTCTGCGTGTCTACCGCGGCTGGGCGGCTCGCTTTGAGCAGGCGCAGGACTGAAAAGGCTCTTGCGCCGAGGAGGCGCGGGGTAGGGCCGCGGAGGATTGTGGGATATTGCGGCCCAGGCTGGTTGGTGGCGAAACGATCGCTCGACGGCGGTTAGTTGCGTGCGTGACGGGACTGCGATAGCTCGACGGGAAGCGCTGAGGGACACAGGGAGGAGGCCACCGTCCGGTTCTCCAGGGTCGTGGCGACCCCCTCTCCCCTCGATGTGTTTGTAGTGACGGGGGCAGGAGGAGGAGGTAGCGCGATGGCTTCAAGCAGCGGCACCGACGTGATCCAGGTCACCAACGTCTCCCCGAGCGCCAGCTCCGAACAGATGCGGACTCTCTTCGGCTTCCTGGGCAAGATCGAGGAGCTGCGCCTCTTCCCTCCCGAGTGAGTCCCGCGCGGACGCCCCTCAGGGGCCGCTTATGGCCGCCGCAGTCGCGCCTCATACAGGCCTAGGCCTCAGGGTGGCCTAGTGAAGGCCGCGGAGCCTCGCGCTCGGCTGCTTCCCAGCGCGGCGCGCCTACCAGGCCCAAATTGGTGGGGGCGACGACGGAGGAGGAGCAGCTGGGCGCGAGGTTGCGAAGGCCGCCATTCTCAAAGCCATGGTCTCGCCTCACCATCTTGCGCTCATGGAACGACAGTTGTTCCCCCCCGCCATTACACTTCTCTTCAGGGGGCGAAAGCGACGCCATTAGTCGCTTCGCGTTCCTTTCCCCAGCCGCCTCTTTGAGACGTAATTTAAAGCCGGGTTTGAAGCAGGTAGAAGAGGGTATCGTGGCGAGTACTTCGCCGTGGACCTGCAAGGGTTTCTTAACTCCCAAGTTGTTTAAAAGGAAAGGAACAATGGAGTGACTTCTGCCACCACATTTAAGCTGGCGAAATGAAGAGAAGTTAATCTATAGTGGACTTTGCTGTGTGTAAGGACCGTGCGCTCAACTTCGTTCAGTTTAGGATGTGCTCAAAGAGGGTCGCCCGCACCCCGTTTGTAATTGTGCCCAAGCTCCGTGTTTTTGGTTTTTTTTCCTAAGCCTAGTGACTGAAAATGCTGAAATCAGCCCAATCTTTCAGCTGAGCGTAATTTATGGAAACAGTAACACATTGATTGATTTATTAAATACACGTGCCGCTCTTCCAGAGGAGCCCAAATTTATATTTTCACCAACAAATGTTCACAATATGTTATATGAACTGTACTGTGAACACCCCTTGAACTTGATACGGGTATTTATTGTATAAAAGGCGCCTTTATTTACACTTCTGGGAATCACTGGGAAGTGATTTCCCTTCCTGGCAATATTTCACTGATGATTTTTGTTACCTGGTTTAGCATGGCCGTATAGTGCAAGTTGCAACGTTATATAAACACACTAGCAAGAGGTTTGTGTGACTCCAGTCCCAAATTATGCTATCTACAAACCATAGTTTAATTTTTAAAGTTAACATGCACTGATAATGCCGAAAAGCAGTAATCTATACTGTCTGCAAATTTTTCAAAACATAAGGTTATGTTGGTTCTGCTGGTTTGTAAATGAAACCTGGGAGCAGGAGAACATTGGTAAGGCCTCCCCCCTCTAGCGCCTCCATATTATTGCTTTTAGAGTTCTCCAGGAGTTTGAGGGCAAAGATCTGAAGTGGGGAACCTCCTCAATAAGTGCCCTGCAATGTGCAGTCCTGATTAAAATCCCAAGTACTTTATACACTTTGGTTTTGCAAACGTTAGTCATGTGGAAGTTTAGTTTTAAAAAATACAGTAGACAATGCAAGATTGACTTCAGCCAACCTTCCTTGCTTTAGAGCTCTATTATTTGTCTGATAGGGTGTAAAAACCATGTGTAAATCATTTATACCTGCTGTGACTAAACAAGGTCTGTTGTCTTGTCACCACCTGCCACAGTTCATTTCTGTGAGCCACATCTGTACGTAATGTTAAATAAATATTAATTCTCAGCCTCATCAATTAGTGTTTTCTGTGAATTAAACTAAGACAGCAATCCTATATACTCACTTACCTGAGAGCAAGTCCTAGTGAACTCAGTAGGACTTACAAAATAATATTTTAATATCTACTTAAAGTTACAGATAGGTAGCCGTGTTGGTCTGCCATAGTCAAAACAAAATAAAAAAATTCCTTCCAGTAGCACCTTAAAGACCAACTAAGTTAGTACTTGGTATGAGCTTTCGTGTGCATGCACACTTCTTCAGATAGTGTGCATGCACACGAAAGCTCATACCAAGTACTAACTTAGTTGGTCTTTAAGGTGCTACTGGAAGGAATTTTTTTATTTTGTTTTGACCATGGCAGACCAACACGGCTACCTATCTGTAACTGGAACTATGGAAGGCACCACATTGAGCCGCATGAAATGGAAGTCCATCAATGGTATCTGAAGAAGTGTGCATGCACACGAAAGCTCATACCAAGTACTAACATAGTTGGTCTTTAAGGTGCTACTGGAAGGATTTTTTTTATTTTATTTTTTATCTACTTAAAGTAAGACTGGAATATACGTACACTTGTGAGGGAGTATATTTTAGAAATAGGCAGTAGAATGTTTTTCTGGAAAATGTAATAATACTATAAATTGATTGATATCTTGATTTGACATGTTTGAGTTACAGTTAGTAAATACAACTTTTTAAAAGTATGGATTGTTTCCAAGGCTGCATCAGTTGTGTATCCCCCAACCCTGGAGGGGTGATTAGATTCTGTTGCATGCATGGAAGTCCCTTGCTTCAGCAGAGCTATGGTGTTGGATCTGGCCCTAGGTCATATTAATCTTACATGCTGAAATACTCTGTTAGGGAAACATTAAGCAAAATGCAGTTATGCTGCAATCCTAAGCACACTTATCAGGGAGTAAGCACCGTTAGCTAGAATGGAATTTACTTCAAAATAAGTAAGTACAAGTTCAAACACATTCAAAATTTTACTTGGAGATTGTTTTTATTGGATTCAGTTACTCATAAATGTTTTAGGATAGGACTTGGGAGCTCAATAGCATGTACTTCACTTGTTTAAATGTTAAGGAAAGTAATATAGGTTTCACGCTTCTCAGTATTTAGGACAACAGTATGTTCCATTGAAAATAATTGTATCTATGAATTTAAAACTATGCGTGGTATATAATGATATAATTATGTGTTTATTTAAAACACTACTGTACCACCCTTCTTCAATAATACTGGGGTATTTTAACAGGATAATACTATTCCAATAAGAACAATACAATAAAATACATTACAGTCCATAGTGGACCAGCCAGATCATGCCCAGGCTCCATATTAACAGCCCACAAATAGGCATTTATTGAAGAGTGAAGAGGTAGGTCTCTAGACAACATTGAAAGCCCATCAGAATTATTGCTTGTTTTATTTTGGGGGATGGGGAGGCACATACTTAGAAGCTGGGCACAACGATGGAAAAAGCCTTCTTGATAGTCACAAGATTCAGTTCAGCAAACTACAACACAAGTGGGAGGGCTTTATAAAAGTGCTTAGCACTCAGACAAGTCTATGATATCCAACTCCAAAGCTGTTTATATTTAATGTGCTTCTTGTGGATAGTAACCTAGACAAAGTTCATTGAAACTTTAAAATTGCCCAGTTTGACTGATACTAGGTCCATTATTTTACTAATTAATTTCAGGAAGCAGAAGGTGTATTGTTAGAAGTGAAGAAATGTTCTGCTACATTTCATCCGGGATAAACCTTCTAGCAACCTCTGTGGGTTGAAACATATGTTTGTTCCAAATTAGCCCAGACTAGGTGCATGACAGAATCCCATGTCAGTCACCTATTCCTGCTTTTGAAATCTACAGTGGTGCCTCGCAAGTCGAAATTAATCCGTTCCGTGAGTCTCTTCGTCTTGCGGTTTTTTCGTCTTGCGAAGCACGGCTATTAGCGGCTTAGCGGATTAGTGCTATTAGCGGTTTAGCGGCTATTAGCGGCTTAGAAAAAGGGGAAGGAAAAAAACTCGCAAGACGATAGGGAAATTCGTCTTGCGAAGCACCTCAAAAGACGGAAAACTCTTTCGTCTAGCGAGTTTTTCGTCTTGCGGGGCACCACTGTATCTGCAACTAATTTTAGATGGTGAAGGGAAATTGAAATGATGAATTTTCTACCTTTACCACTAGATGTCTCTTCCTCCAGAGATAAAGGTATTGTGCTGCTGCCCAAATGATGCCCTAGTATGGTATATACATCTATTGTGCAGCTGTGTATGACCTTATTTTGTAATAGCGTCTCTTGATTATTATTTTTTTGCATGTAGTGACAGCCAGCAAACCACAATGGTAGTAGAGAAGGCTAATACCCATCAGATCTCTTGCCTCTTGTGGCTGCTTCATTTAATGGCAATGTAGTATAATATGAAAATAAAATACCATTACAACTCACTTTCAGTTTCATCTTCAGTCAGGTAATTCACTGATTTTGTTGGTCTTGCATTTAATATTCTTCCAATTTTTTTTCCTTTCTAGTGACTCCCCTTTGCCTGTTTCTTCCCGTGTGTGTTTTGTAAAGTTCCAAGAACCTGACTCCGCAGTTGTGGCTCAGCATCTGACAAATACTGTATTCGTTGACAGAGCGTTGATAGTCGTACCATATGCAGAAGGTTTGTGAATTGTTTAATGATCTATGAAGCCATAGAATAATGGTACTAAATCCTGATGTAGCTTAATAGCATGAAGTTTAGCACGTAAAACATTGAAGCTATTTACCTATTTAAAACCCTTGGTATACTGACACTGCTTGCTTTTATCCAAAAGTGAAACAATTAATTATTCAAGCAAAAGCTGGAACTTGCCTGTCAGTCTTTTTGCAAAGGCATTTAGAATATTGATATGTTTAAGCAGCATTATTTGAATTTTTGTTTCATCAGGCCCCTTCAAGATAAGCAGTCTTTTAAAACTGATACATTTAAACAAGATAACTTGCATTAAGTAACTTGGCATGTGTTGCCGTATGATTCATTCTCATAGAGAGTGAGTGGAAATGTGCTGCCAGTTCCAAGGCAAAGTTCTGTTTATCATAGTTGACAATAATAATAATATAAAAAAAAAATACCCTCAGTACAAATTCTGGTACACCAAGGGTTTGATCTCAATTAGACAGAAAATATATCCAAAGGTGCTAAATGAGCACTGGGTGTTAGATCTTATTCCGCATTTTCTTGTTCAGCCTTGCTATATTATCTAGAATTTCACTAAATAATAAACTCTTCTCTCTGTTATTTGTGTGTGTGATTTTTGTAGTGGAGAAGGCAAATGCAAAGGCCCTTCCAGATGACTGAAACAGTGGGGTCCTCTGCAGCTACAGGGGATTCTAGACATTAACTAAAGGCCAGCAAGCACTCAAGTCCCCAAGTGTTTTCCTGGTGTAATCACTTGTTAACAACATTTTTTCTCTTCTTTTTCTTACATTTTTAGGGTGTTACAGTAATTTGAAAACAATGAGCAGGGTTTGGGAACATAATTCAATAATTCAGTACCAAGAAGACTGCTCTTCTAACGAGTTCTATTAAACTTCTGTAGATTTCATCACAACTATTTCAAAGGCACCATTAATTGATAAACTAGTTAAATCGCTTGATTACAGTAAAATATGTGTAGTCTTGCACTTAATTCCTGCACTCACAGGCAGCTGGATCTCATGGAGGTCAGTGGGATTTAAGCAGCCTAACTATGCAAGATTGTAGTGCAAGTCTTACCATTACCTGTTTTTATAAAAATATGTTTACACATTAACAAGGCAGAGGAATATGCAGTGTGCAGACCTGGCAAAGACCTAGTTGTAGGATATTCCTCACTGAAGCTATAAGTAGTGTAAACAACTTTTAATCCTGATCAGTTTTAAATTTCAGAGTAGAATATTTTTAGAATGTAATTGCTTCTGCTTTAGTTTGGACAAAATAACAATTGAGATATAATTGTTCTTGCATGAACATCTACATATCAGGGCCAAACTAGATATGACAGTCTTTGCATTTAAACATAGACTTTCCCCAGTCACATAGAAAGAGCAGTTTGGAAGTTGATCTAGAACAGTTAAAGAACTGAAGTGCACAGAATCCTTCCTGTGCCTGCAGCTTAACTTCCTTGCAATCTGTCCCTCTGTGTTTTTATCCTTATCTGAGCTCTGATGCTGAAAATATGCTCAATGTTTGCAGAAAGGGGCTGTGGGGAGGTAAGAGCAGGTTGGGGTAGGTTTCAGGGGCTCTCGCAGTTTTGCTTTTATTATTAAAAATGGACCCGGACACCCTTTTTATGTGATTGGGGGAGGACTGCTGCACTCATATCTAGTTTGGCTCTAATAGCAGCAGTCCTGCCCTGTCAATTTCGTTAAGACCTAATTTGGCTCTTACAGAATCACCATGTTTTAAGAGTTTAATATTTTTATCTTTGAAAATAAATGTTCATTGTGCTAGAAAGATAAATCTGGCACTAAGAAATCAGCCAAATATATCACTTGAGAATTTCCTGAAATTTGTTTAATGCAGCTTAAGTAGCTATTATTGTCAGGGCCTCAATTTGGTGGTGTAGGATATGTGTACAGCTGTGTAGTTTGTGCGAGAACTATAATTGTGGACACAGTACTGTATAAGAATACTAGGGTTTTTTTCTGTGAACTTGAACTACTTTGTTCTTGCAATTCTTCCATGTCTATGGAATCAAACAAACTACTCATCAGTGGTTCATATTGCAAGAACCCCATTTCTGCTAGGTACTTAAGCATCATTCAGTGAAGTATTTCAAATTGAGTGGGGTTGTTCATATGCATTGAACCACATGCTTAAGTACTCTGCTGAATTTCGATCTTGATTTTTAACTAGTGGTGATGGGTTTAACATTACCTAGCTGGAAGTATTAAAATACTGCACTGTGCTAATCACAGCTCCCTGTATCACTTACATTCCTGTTCTTTGTGTGTTCATATATCTTGGTGTTGGCTATTGCTTTGTGTTCTAGACTTACACAAAGTTCACGGTAAGGCATAGTACTATAAACTTCACTATGAAATTCAAGGATTTGGAAGGAACTCAGGTATTAACAGTGCCTTTGGGTGGGGTTGTGTAGGTTCTTTGGTTAATGTTTGTTTATTTTGTCTGTTTCTTTTTCTTCATTTCTACACATTCATGCAGTATTTCATGGTTCTAACAAAGCAGCAGTAAAAAACACTTGACGCATGAAAATTAACTGGTGAGGGGCCTCATTGCTTTTTTAAAAATTGTAGTTTTATTTCTGAATAACTTTTTTCCTAAAAATGAGAGGATCAGATGCATGACTACTTAATGGATGCAGATCTTCTATGAGGTGTCTCAGGATAAGAGAATTTTTAGTTAGATGCCAGAAATGTTATAGTTGCACTATTTGTGTGTAAACATAAATAATATCCTCTGAGACATAATTTTGCATGCAAAATTATCCCATAATCTCTATAGATAATGTTTATATTGATGCATTAATGCCCTGTATCTAAATGACCTTCCCCCCCTTTTCCCACCATAACTTTTGGTATTGAAATTATGACAGCTCAGTGACAGAAGAAAGATAACAGTGCTGTGTATTATACATTTGTTTATATTATCGGCACTTCTCAGTATAGGTGGAAGGAACCATTACCTTTATTTAACAGTGGTTTTTCTTTTTTGTTGTTGTGTTTTACAGTTCTTTTCCCTGGTTCAGCCTGAACTATATACCAGGCCCTGCTGAAAATACCACCCAACAGTTTTCTTCTGCAGCTTATCCAGTTTCTCTTAAGTGCCCTGTACATATTGTATGTTTTATGATGAGATGCAGTCTTTTTAATATGTATTTCAGAAACGCTACTGGTATTTGCAAATATATAGTACAGTTGTCTTATTGAACTCTCATATTGGGGGCTTGGGCACATTAACAGATTAAGCCATACGTATAGGGCTTTTGCTGTTGGATAAAATTACAACGATCAACATTACTCTTTGTCCCACATTGGACCTCATTAGTAAGGTTATTCTCTATTCAGGTTAGGCAGTAAAACTAGTCCCTTGCAGGCTACAAGGCTGCAGAGCAGAAATTTCTTCTGAAATGGCAATATGCAGCAGCATTCTTGGTATAGTAAGCATGACAAACAGTGGAGCATGTACTTTACTTCACAGGTAAGGAATGTGCCACATTTTAGGCATTTACATAAACGCATACACATGGACACATATGCAGAACCTTTATTTGAAGCTCTGTGGAGACCTTCATATCCATGTGACATGTCAGCAAAAGCCCTACATTTTTTCTTACCTTCGCTTAAGATTTACAAAATTGTATGGTAGGTGTAAAAGAAATCATAGTGAACTGTACCATATTATTAACCCCTAAATCAAACTTTTTTTGTCTTGTGTATCTTGATTTTTCTGTGTGCTTTATAGTGAAGCAGCCGACACGAGTCGTTGTTCATAAAACAGCTTTTGAAAGTTGAGAGCACACCCCTGGAGAACCGACTGTGCTTGCTTACGTTTGGTTCATGACTTAAAAATCGAGTACAGGTGATGAAATCTTGGCAGTGTTAACAAACAAGTAGTGTGTATTGTGCTATTTTTTTATTCTAGAACTTAACCTTTTGTAGAGAAAAAGGAACAGTCAAATTTTCACACATTGAAGTTTCATTCTGGCATACAAATTAATGATAAATTATTAAGAGATCAAACATTGTATTATAGCCAACATAAGTACTTGCAGCAAACTCAGGTGGTGTTTCAGGGAGACATTTTCTGGGTGTATTTGTGTGTGTGGTTTTTTAAAAAATCAGTGGTGAGTGTCTTCTAATGCAAAGCTGTCTCTCTGCAGGAGTTATTCCTGATGAGACTAAGGCTTTGTCTCTCCTGGCACCAGCTAACGCTGTGGCAGGTCTTCTGCCGGGGGGCGGACTCCTGCCTACACCCAACCCACTTTCTCAGGTAAGTATACATCTTAGGAGATGTATAGGAGAATGTACAACTGCATATATCTGTATTTTCTGAGATAACACCCATTGCACCAAAACAAATAGAAAAAATGTATAACAGGATTGTGGCAGGTAAGAATCCAGATAACCATGCCTCTCGCTTTAAAGAACTCTCTGGTTTGAAACTTGATTCATGGTTATGCTTTGAAAGATGTCCCATTTATTCATTAAAATATAAAGTGGGAAGACATGCCAGGGGTGGGGAGACGAGCAGTTTTTGTAGTTGCAGAAGTGACCTTTGCAGTCTTCTGGGGTGCCCTGCTTCCAGTATAACGGTGCTTCTTCATGAGCAGTTAGTTGAGAGGATTAGCTGGCTGCATAACAACTGCATCAGCTTATAGGTTGAAGAAAGACAGTTTTCAGGCAGGCAACAAGAACTGTCACACTAACAAAACAAAAAAAATTCCTTCCAGTAGCACCTTAAAGACCAACTAAGTTAGTTCTTGGTATGAGCTTTCGTGTGCATGCACACTTCTTCAGAAGTGTATCTGAAGAAGTGTGCATGCACACGAAAGCTCATACCAAGAACTAACTTAGTTGGTCTTTAAGGTGCTACTGGAAGGAATTTTTTTTGTTTTGACTATGGCAGACCAACACGGCTACCTATCTGTAACTGTCACACTAACACACAGTGTGATACTGGTAATGCTATTCTTATTTCTCACACAGCCTCTACAATACTTTCCCTGGACAAGGACTGTACTGTGGAGGCTGGAGTTAATGAAAAAAGCTCTCTAGCTTCAGAAATCCCAGAAGAGGAGTATTCTAAAAGCTAACTGTAGAGATTTTCATCAAAGCTATACAGAAGAAACCTCTGCTGTAGGTTTCAGAAAACTGCTTTCTTGGGGCTTCCAAAGGTCAATCTAGTCCTGCCCATGTTTTCTTGGATAAAACCCCTAAAATAGGTCTTTAGTCAATAAGTTTAGCAGCGCTAGATCCTGTCCATAATGGGATCTTGTTAAAAGTGTACAAGTAGTTTTAGTAGCAAGGCCGGCATTGAGCATAGGCTTGACCCTGTGCCATATGGTAGTACGTCTGTTGCAGACTAGAATGCCACAGAACCCAGCAACTTAACCACAGCTGCCTCTTAAACTTATTTTAAACTTGTTAGCATGCTGTTGGTTAGACACCCATGAACTAGGACTGTCACCTGATTAAGTGATTAAACTTACTTTAATTGTACAAGTTGCTGTTAGCTAATCAATTGATTAAATCTGCACCTGCATAGATCAGTAGTTCTTAAGAAGCAGAGCATGTTTTATGGATCAGGTTACTTGGAAGTAAGTCCCAATGCTACAATTAGTCTGCTTGGAAGTGCACATTGTGACTCCTTGCCTTGGTGGCAGGGTGGTTTACTCGTCCTCTTTCCTTTAAAGACAACAATTTAAACAAGTGAGGTGAAGGCTAGAAGTTGCACCAGTGCACAAGAGTTATGTGTCACATGCATGCATCTTTCCTTCTATCACCTGCGGATTGGAGAGGAGGGAAATGTCAGAACATTAATTTCTAAAGTCAATCAGGGACTTAACTAATTTGAAAATCTTAAATCGATTAATTGGGTTAATTAATCGAACTTTGCATTCCTAACTAGGACACACATGCTAGATAACAGGGAGTGATAGTATATATGCTTTGCAGAAAGCTCAGATTCAATCCCCAGAATCACTATTCAGGTAGCAGATAACAGGAAATACTTTTTCATATGCTGGAGAGCTGCTATGATTTAGCGTAGAAAATGCTAGGTTAGAATGATAGTAGTCTTACCCCTGTATAAGTCAGCTTCCTATGTCGCTTCATATGAATGTGCTGCAAGTCATTTTACATCAGTACTTGAACATTATGCAGAACAGTTCAAAACTATTCCTTGCCTTGTGCAGATGGTGGAAACTGTTTTCCTGATTGTACATTCTGGTATAATATGCTGTCTACTTCTATTGATTCTCTTTATTATAGATTGGTGCTGTTCCCTTGGCTGCTTTGGGAGCTCCAACTCTTGACCCAGCCCTGGCTGCTCTAGGGCTTCCTGGAGCAAATTTAAACTCGCAGGTATATTGCTTGTGTTACATTCACATACACTTAAGTTTATTTTTAATTTGTGAATTTAACAAGGGGGGGAGGAAAAAATAAAAAATTATAAGCATAATTTTTTGAAAATGAAAAATATTATTAATGTATACCATCATCAGTGCACCTTAAGGGTACGGTAGCCATCAGTACAGCCATCTTGTTTCAGTAATCCAAATAGGTACCCACACAAAATTGGTGTCTGTAAGACATATGTTCATATATAGCCAGGGCAGTGAGGTCCTCAGACCATTGCATGCAGATAGCAGGTGTTTATCCTTTAAGGCTTGCAATATAAGTCTTTCAGCAACTAAGGGCTCACAGTATTCATTTTTTGGTTGTGCCTTTAATTTCTGTACTGTGGGAATATAATTTCAAAGTACATGAGCATCTGCAAATATAACATATTTTGCCACTACAAACTTGATATGGATAGCAACTTCAGACCACTGGAGAAGTTCATACCATATGTCTCAATGAGGTACCGTATTTTTTGCACCATAACACTCACTTTTTTCCTCCTAGAAAGTAAGGGGAAATGTCTGTGCGTGTTATGGAGGAAATGCCTACGGGTGGCATGCCTACGGATTTTCCTCCTCTAAGAACTACGTGCGTGTTATGGTCGGGTGCATGTTATAGAGCGAAAAATACGGTATTTTCAGCATTACACCTCCATCCAGCATTATCTGTAATAGGCAGTGCCTTCCTTTACAGATGTTGTAGAGTGCAGCATACCTGGAATATTAATTTTTGCTGTATCAATCTCAATTTCAAATCTAAAGAAACATTCCATATTGATTTTGAAGCATTTTTTATTTCTTTAGGCTCTACTATATATGGTTTTGGACACTATATACTGCTTTGATCTAGAATTTAATGAAACTGATACTTAACCAAGAAGATTCAGCAATGAGTTAAATATGATTTTACATCAAGCATTACACCTCCAGTATAAAAATTACAATAATTAGTCTTTCTATTATTTCTATAGATTTGTAGCTATCTCCCCAAGCCCCATTTGTTTAGAGACTCCATGGAATTTACATTTGTTTAGTCCTGCAGGCTTCAAACTGTGTTTTTTAACATCATGAAAATGCAAGATTTGAGATAGTGTCATTGATACCCAACACTATTCCTCCATTTCATATAATTCAGATGAAGCAGTTGATTTGTTAAATCTTTATCTCAGCCCAGGAATGGATCAGAGCCTATAAAGCTCAATCCGGACAAAACATTTGGTGAAACTTTGGTCTTTATCATTACTCATGTTCATATGACCCATTTGATATATAAAACACAGGGTAGCACTACCCACTGGCAGAGCTTCTTGTTGTATTTATTTTATTTTGCTTTAAAAGTTTTATTTGATAGAGATTTTCTTAAATAAATGAAATGGTTTGTATGTTTAAAATTGTACAGTCATACCTCAGGTTATGAACACTGCGGGTTGCGCGTTTTCAGGTTGCAGACTGCGTCAAACCCGGAAGTACCGGAACAGGTTACTTCTGGGTTTCAACGCATGTACAGAAGTGTCGAATTGTGTCACATGCGTGTGCAGATGCAGCGCTGCGGGTTGCGAACGTGCCTCCTGCACGGATCGCGTTCACAACCCGAGGTATGACTATTCATGTGGCCTGTCCTCAAAGCCAAAGTTTTGCAAGAGTTAGTTATTGTTACTTCATCAGCATATTCTGTATTATGAACTCTTACTCATTCTCTTTAGGGGTTCTCTCTACTCAAACAGGGCATCACGCAGGCAAGCTCTATATTTATATCTATGGTCAATTGACCCCCACTATCCTATTTCCTAGTGTGGCTAGATTTGATTAGATTTGCTTACCTTTAAAAATTTTGCAGATGAAAATTGCTGGAATCTTTAGAGTCGCATACCTATCTATTATAAAGGTTATGTAGAAAACTTGTAATCTGGAGCAAAATTTCTAAAGTGTGAGTCTCAATAAACTCAGTGCAACTGACTTCACACTAAACAGATTAGGATTATGTTGCACTGGCTAACTTTAAAAGCTCATAGTTATCCACCATTGGAGTTCACACTTGGGGGTAACACAACTTCTAAGCAACTATCCATCTTGGAGACTAGCTATATAAGAACATTTGACCCGTAGTCAAGCTTAATATATAATTTAGCTTGTAAAATAAAACTATAGGTACAATTGAGAATTAAATGTGCATTGCAACTTTAAAATCTAACATTACTGTCAAGAACCACATCTGTCAATTAGATTAAAGTACCATTAATGTTTAGAAAACAATTGCTACAAACATAGCACAAGTTTAGCTTCGCTCTTTTCACTCAACAGCTTAACTGTTAAACCTTTGGCATTTTAAAGAAACAGTAAAATAAAGACCAGTTCTTCAGCAAACTGGACACTCTCAATCAATGCAGTTGAGAATTAAGTGCTGACATTAACCACTACAGGTCAGAAAGAAAATTGCTGTTCTGTGCCTGGAACACTGTGACCCTATCAGAGAACATTAGGTGACTACTTCCATGAGACAGAGAATCTTCTTTTGCATATTCGCTTCTTTAATCTGCAAATGTCTGCTCACTTGGGTTAGATTTAGGGGCTGTTTGGATATTCTTTCCTTCCCTTCTGCAAATTTTCGACTTCTTTCAATGTTAAAAGCAATTTTTGATTAATTTTCTTTACAGTCTCTTGCAGCAGATCAACTACTAAAGCTTATGAGCACAGTGGATCCAAAGTAAGTTTCAATTTTGATGTTTAAACTGTATCATATTATAAAATAAATTTATAGGACACTTCATAAGCTTAAAGCCATTGAAGCAGTGTAAAAGATAAAAAGAGAGCAAAACACCTGGAGAATGGCAGTGCATGCACATCATGATAAACCATAGTTAAAGGTTTACTGCGTACATACGATTTTCCCTCTGCTTCTCTCACAGTCTGAGTGGGAGCAGCAAACCATAATCCAAATAAAGGATCATGGTTTATTTGGGTGAAGCAAACCATGATTCTCAGTTCAGATGTAGCACTAAGCCAGGGATCATGCTTTGCTGTTCCATTCACACTACAGGAGAGTGGAGCAAATTGGGAGCTATCTTGGCATTCATGATAAGCCATTAACTATGGGGCAGTGTGATCATAGGAAACGGAGGTCAGTTTGTAGAGAGCCTCTAGAGTATTTTTATTGTGGAACCCAACATCTTTTATTACAGAGGAAGCAACATTTTTTAATGCTGTTGCGGATCCAAGGCCTATTACGTTGCCAGTTCTTAACTTGTCTTTTTGCTTTTAATGGTTATATTGAAGTTTTGATTTTGTATTTTTGGTCAATTGAGTTGAATATATGTACTAGCTACCTATTCATCCAGTTTTGGATAAACTGATGGGGAGCAGGACCACTTTATTGGTTCTACTAAGATGCTTCTCTTCCTTTGGTTTTTTCCTCTCCCACCACGATTTTAATCCCAACTGCATACAAACTTTGAAACTTTTAAAATTAGTGCCCATGTCTGATTGAGCCATCAATCAAATGTTTTCTTACCATCACTTTTTCCTTTTGTGTTGTGTCTGTTATGAGCCTATGGGTGGGGACTCCTCTTTTATTAATCATCTGTCAGTTCCTTCGTTACCATTTTCAAAAGAAGAGGGGAGTAAAAATAAATGATATATTTTTGGTTTCTAGGCTGAACCATGTAGCTGCAGGTCTCGTTTCACCAAGTCTGAAAACAGATACCTCCAGTAAAGAAATAGAAGAAGCCATGAAACGAGTACGAGAAGCACAATCCCTGATTTCTGCTGCTATAGAGCCAGGTAAACTGATCTTGACTGTCTTTCTTGTATTACAAAAACTACTTGTTGTTAGAATGCCAATGACATCAAATTCTGCAGGATGGTAAAAATGGGGGCATGGGATTGAGAAGAGCTCCAAAAGATCTGTCCAATGTCAATGAATGGGCAATGAATTGTCAAATGCTGTTCAGTGGAAGAAAGTATAAAGTGAGGCGAATTGGTGCTATCTTTGTCCATATGCTGATGGGTTCTGAACTGGCAATGGCTGACCTGAAAAGATATTATGTAGTTGTTGTGAATAGCTCCATGAAAAAGATCAACTCAGCATGCAACAGTTTTGTAAGGCAAATTTTGTGTTACGAATAGTTTAGAAAAAGAGACCATAATGATTTCATACACCTGTGGTGTCATCACACTTGGAAGACTGTGCAGCCCTAATCTCAAAAAAGGATATCACAGAGCAGAAAAACATGATGCCCATCAAAATGGGCAGTTCTTCTACAAAGAAATATGATGTATGGAGCTATCTGGTTTATCAAAAATGATGAATAAGGAAGAATGTGATAGAGGTGTATAACATTTATGCGTGAAGTAGAGTTTTCTTCATTGTGGGGTCATCCAGCAAAACTGAATGCTGGGTGATTCAGGACTGACAAAAGGCGGTACTTCACACTGGTGATGGCTAGCTACTAACTTACAGGGCTTTGAAAGGCAAATAGATAAATTCATGGAGGATAAGGATATCAGTGGCTACTTGTCATGATGGATGTATACTACTTCCTAGATCGGCAGCAGTATGCTCCTGAAAATACCACTTGCTAAGTAGCAACACCAGGAAGCCTTTTGTTCACATGCCCTGCTTATGGGCCCCTCATAGGAAGCAAATAGACTTCTGCAGATGATCGGATGCTGCGCTAAATAAACCTTTGATGTGATCCAGCAGGGCAGCTCTTAAGACCTCAGCGTTGAACAAAACTTTGGCCTGCTCGTAGATTTTAGGCACTTTGGCTTTTTTAAAAATCTTTTGAAAGTTCCTCATCTCTTAATGAATGTAAACTTGCAATTTCATAGAATGGTTGTGTTAAAGAATTCAGATGTAGGAATTGATGGTTTTTCTCTCTTGAGTAAAAAAAAACTCATTCACTTTCAGCTTTTTGTACAGAGTGCCCCTGAAGGTGGGCAGCCAAACATAGATGTCATATGATAATGAAAGGATTCCAACTTTTTAATATTTTAATTCCAGATAAAAAAGATGACAAGCGAAGGCATTCAAGATCCAGATCACGTTCAAGAAGGAGGAGAACTCCATCTTCTTCTAGACACAGGTAAAATTTAGTGAGGTGGGATCATTGACAGTCCAAAAATCAAAGTGCTTTAGGATATTTCTCTTGTTATGCTCCTTTAATTATATATATGACGATAGAAAAGAGTTTTGTGTACCTAGGATTTGAAAGTGAGTAAAAGGGCAAACTTTTACCAGGTTATGGGTGAAATTATGTTGCACAGAACATGTTCTCAAACCCTGATTATATCCTTGATTCAACATATTAAGCTGCATTTGTTGAATATTAAAACTAACAATTTAGCATGGTTGGTGCTGGAAAGAGTTGCATCAAAAGATGGCCACAATTATTGTGAAGGTAACTTTTTTAACTTAAGGTAACTTTTAAGGTCAACTTCATTGAGATAAATTGAGAAGTTGGTTATGGGACAACTCAATCACAGTAAGTAAAGTACGGTACAATACAGTAAGATGAATATTAAATATTGTTCTGTTCAATAGACGGTCAAGGAGCCGGTCAAGGAGACGATCTCACTCAAAATCAAGAAGCAGGAGACGATCTAAAAGTCCTCGGCGACGGAGGTCGCATTCCAGAGAGCGGGTTAGAAGGTCTCGGAGCACATCCAAACCCAGGTAACCCCTAGAAACTTAGTACATCCTTCAATACGAAAAGTATCAGAATTACAATCTTGGCTATTAGAAAGTCAGAGCTATAGCTACAGGAGTTTGATAAATTCATTATGCAAGGACAGTGAGAGAGTTAATCTGCTTGTACCTTTTTTATCTAATTGGTTTTTTAGAGACAAAAAGAAAGAAGAGAAAGAGAAGAAACGGTCTAAAACTCCACCAAAGAGTTACAGCACAGCCAGACGATCCAGAAGCACAAGCAGGTGCCGTATAATCTATAAACTTGCATTTACTTTGCAAAAGTAATTGTGCATATCCTGCTGCATCGGACTGACGAAAAGAGGGTTATATAATATCAAAGAAAAGCATTTTCTTTGAACTATAGGGCTTCACATAACAAAGATGATGTAAAACATATTTAATGAGTTCATTTATGTAAGTTTTTCCTATTTTGAGAGCCAGCAGACCCATTTCATGCAGGCATCTTGCAGTCTGAACTGTAGGTAGGCAGGTTGCTCTTTCCTATATACATAGCCCCCTTTTACTTTCCATTTCTAAGGAGTAACAAAACCATAGGGTTGTATCTGACACTGTGTGAGCAGAAAGCAAGCTGATGTGAGAGATCTTTACCTTCCCTTCCTCACCCCATACCTTCTCCCCAAAAAGCCTGTCCAAAGGTCAGCTGTCCCCCTCCCCCCACCCAACCAAGGAAGGCGATAGTTAATTCTTTATTGACAAAAGCTCGCACTTACAGCAGCTCCTAAGGTGCACCAGAAGCATACAAACGCTTCTAGTGTTTACGTAGCTGGCATTAACTTTCCCATGTTTGTGCCCCAGTGGAGCAGTTGAAGCAACAGTGGGACCATGCGCTCTCCCCCCAGGCTTATGTATCCTCATTTGACAGAGTACACACACGCAACCTGAGACTTCTCTTGCACAGAAGTCGTTGCTGTACCTCCCTCTTCAAGACCCTCCTGGTTCTGTATAGACAACATGGGTATGATGGGAATTTTTAAGTGATACTAAAAAACAATGGAGATGTTTATTTGAAGGCATATTGACTTCTGTTATTAATTACAGAGAAAGACGGCGCAGAAGAAGCAGAAGTGGATCTAGGTCACCTAAAAAGCCCAGGTCGCCCAAGAGAAAGCCGTCCAGGTCTCCTTCACCAAAAAGGTTTGTTTGTTTAACAAATCCATAAACTGTAGACTTCTGCTTTGGGAAGGACACAGTGAGAAGGCAGCTGTCTCATTGTTGCAAGGAAATCCTTGGAGCATGTTATTTTGTTAATAAGTGTACTTAGATTACCATGACTGTGGCCGTTTGAGCAAACAATGGTATATACTGGGATATGTTAAAAGGATTATAGCTTTTATTATGTTATTTTTATAAATGTTCTTTGCTATATAACATGTCAAAATTGGTGACCATATAAGTTGTAGAATTTCCTCTTTTTTATATCTGTACACATCTTGGTTTATTTAGTGTCTCCATTGTTGTCCTACTTTATGTTAATTAGCAGCTAGTGCCTGATGCTGCCTGTGATTTTTTAGAAACAAAAAATACTGTGTTTTTGAAAGGAACAGTGTAGTTTGTGAGTTGGACCTATCACACCCAAAATTGGGTGAAATAATTTCTTAGTCTGCCATCTTGATTCAGAATGGCACCCAGAACCCTTGTGGTGATTCTGGCAATGGTAATTTGAGAGGTGGCAGAAGCTATGTCAAAATGGCCAAAGTCACACTAAAGTGATGTTTCAGTGCACCACCTTGATTCACAACGGTGCCAAGTAGCAACGAAGTCTGCTGTCCCGCTGAAGGAACCCTCATGCTAAGTTTGGTGATGATATTGCGAGAAGCAACCAAACCTGTGCCAAAAATTGAAGAAGTGACATTTCTCTCTGCTGACTTGATTTAAAATGTCAACCAGCTTCCAAACATTTACAAAGATCACTATCCCCACTTTGTTTGGCAATGATATCTCAAGAGGCAGCTGCACCTATAGAGAACAGACAGACAGACATATCCCTTTCCAAAACATAAAATAGTTTAAAATTTGGGGCTGAGAAGGTATTTTAAAAACTAAAATCAGATTGATGGGAGGGCTTGTTACATTCATTTTAGTGCTTGTAGCCAATACGGTTGATATTTTTGTGTGAATAATTTGATATACTTCTAAGGAGAATGGAATTGTTTGGATGGGTTTTAGTAAACTAGCTTTTATAGAGTTATAGGCAAGAGTAAATTTCTTTAGCTTGAATCTGAATATTACCAACAGATCAGTCCAGCAAAAATCTCACCCCTCGGCAGAACCAGTTTTGGATTTACAGCTTGCCATAACCATGCTTTTTGTTCAAATTTGGCTTCTGGCTACTTGAAAGGGGGCGGGGAGGAGAACTGAAATATTTCACCGATCCTACAAAATGCCTATATTTCTCAGTTTCTTGAATTATCTTACTGCCTTAGGCACAAAAAAGAGAAGAAAAAGGATAAAGACAAGGAGAGAACCAGGGATGAACGTGAGAGGTCAACAAGCAAGAAGAAAAAGAGTAAAGACAAAGAGAAGGATCGAGAGAGAAAGTCAGAGAGTGACAAGGATGTCAAAGTATGCTTTAAAAATCTGTTTTGTTTGTTTGTGCAATGCCCTACTTAATCCTAGAATCCCAAGAGCCTTTAAGCATGTCTTACATATTTTGCTTTGTGTTTTATCTTGGCAAAGCAGGTCACAAGGGATTATGATGAAGAAGAACAAGGCTATGATAGTGAAAAAGAGAAAAAGGAGGAGAAGGCAGCAGATTCTACTTCCCCAAAACATAGGGAGTCACCAGCCGAAAAAGGGAGCGGAGATACAACAAGGGAGTCCAAAGTCAATGGGGATGATCATCATGAAGAGGATATGGATATGAGTGACTGAAAATTGCCTTGGCAGTGAAAACAGTTGCCGACATGCATCAGTGTCATTCCTGTGTGATTCCTTTATGCTGTACTTGTTTAACCTTTTAAGCTAGATGTACACAGCTGTAACTATAACTGGTTGTAAAGCTCCTGATATTAAATAATTACATCAAAAGCTTTAGAGAAAGTGATGTCTGGGTTTCCATTCTTGTTATTGGCCAAACTGAATTGAGTAGCCCAGCAGTTCTTATTAAACTTGGTGCTGCTTTTTTCATTTTTGAGCAAAAAGCTGCATGCATCTTTGGCAGGCATGGACTGTTTGTGTTGTATGATCTTTTTAGTAAACCAGCTCACCTACAATAGTGTTTCTAGAGTTTGATTCATTTGCGGTAATAGAGCAAAATAGGGAATGCACTGGCTGCATGTTAACTGTGGCAAGAACATCCTCATCTCCTACAACATGGTGGATCTACTAAGGGTCTTAAATGTAGACAAAGAAACTAACATTAGCTTCATCTGGAAACAAACGTTCTGATAGAGATAACCTTTTTAGCCTTGTGGCTAAATCTTTTTGTTGTGGATTTGTTTGGCTTTGGCAAGGTTGAAATGCACTAGCCTTTTTTGATGCCCAATGTAAGGTGAACTTCGAGTCTAAATCCTTCTCAGGTGGTGTGTTTGATTTTTGACAACTTGGACTTCTTGAGATAGTAATGCAAAACTTCTGTAAGACAGAAGGGAGTGAACCTTGTGTAGTTAGTTCTTCATAACCTGCGTTTATTTCATTTTGTTTGTATGTGTAAAAACCCTGCAAAAAAGGATAGTGCATTTAAAAAAATTGAACTTCATGATAATTTTAAAACATGATGATTTTAAAACAAGTCTACTTGATAATGTACTTGATCGCAAGTTGTATAAACTAATAAATTTGTGTTACAGTCACTGAAGTAGTAACCTTTTGCACACAGTGATTTCCTGTTATTATGCAAAGTAGTTGGGCAACCTCTTTTAGTTCTGGACGTTTTTGGAGCATTTACTTTTGTGCTGGTAAAAACAAAAGTAGGCTACAGTCTGTGCCATGTTGATGTACAGTTTCTGAAATTGTTTTACAAGACTTTGATAATAAAACCCTTAAATATACACTTGTATTTGTACTACAGTGTACATGTATCTATTTATGCTATTGACTTGTACGGCATTACCTCACTTGTCTCCTATTCACGTTTCCACTTTGGACCAGGCATAAACTGATGCATAACTCTGCTTCCAGGCATTTCCCACATTACTTTGGGAATGGGAGAACAAACAAAAAAAGTGTTACAGTAAGTCCTTAAAAGAGGAAATATACAATGTAGTCTAAAGCTTTCGTTATCACTGGAATGTCAACTCCTGTATTTCTATTTTTAAAAAGTGGGAAAATAAGGTAACATCCAAGTGCCATTCATTCTGAATGCCAATCTGTCAAAGAAAACTTGCTCTGATAACCAGTGGAGGCTGTTAGAAGTTACATGTTAGTAACCATATTGGGTGGGTAACCTGTGACCCTCTAAATGCTGTTGCACTCTCAACTCCCTGGGGGTTAGGATGATGGAAATTGTAGTCCAACATCATGTGGAGAGTCACAGGTTAGCCATGCCTGACCTACATTATTTGTTTGAATTTTATAAATTTAACACAAGTAGCATATGAAAATGACATTTTTCCACAGGTGTTTTACAGTGAAAATTGCTATTTAGAATAACTTCTTAGAATTTATGGATATGTAACTTTCTAAATAACTGTGAGGTATTTTCTCAATATAGTGAAGTATATAAAGAATGTCTCCCAGCCTTTTTTTTTCCTAGAAAAAATGTAACCTTACACTCAGAAGATAATGAAGTACTCTTGTCTTTAGATAGCTCCACTGATGAGTATGTGCTGGAAATCTCGGTTAATTGTTGTGGTTATTTGTGACTATACAAAGCAATTCAAAAGCAATCCATTTATGCTGAGGTCTCAAAAGTAAATTGAAACTGTTTTGGTGCTCCTAAGGGCCAAACTAGATGATGCATTAAATGTGATTGTAGTTTCACACCTTCCCAAGTTTTGTTTTATGAAAAATAGCTATATGATGGGGAACTAGTCTAGGAATGCAGAGAGGAGATGCATAACATTTTCCCCAAACTGCACACAAAACACAGCTGTTAAGGGTGGAAACTGCTTTTCTCTGTCGAACAGCTTAGGGGTCATCATTGGGTATCCAATGCCTTTATTTATTTAGACATGCAAATATGATTCATTGTTTTTAAACGTCTATTTTGGCCCCTTGGCGAGCTTGTGAAAAATGGAATAATAAAGCAAGTGACTCAACCTGCATATAGAAATAAGTGTGGCTCAGATGTAGACTGACTATATACTTCTGTAAAGCAGCATGCACACTGATGCAGCATTCCTGAAGCTGGTGTATCCTGAGCAAAGTTGTCTGCAAAACAGTCGTTTTTTGGCATTTCACCGAGAATCAAAATGCATTCTGGTCTATGTCAAAGCTGACCTTCAATCCCGTATAGACCGTGACCTCAAGTTATGACAGCAGTTATGATACAATCTCCAGAAACACATGGTAGCTGCTAATCCAGCACCATTCCACACAGGTGCTGTGAGAGGGAGGTCCTGGCGTATGCAGCTTGTCACCTCTTGGGCAACGTGAAAAGGATGGCCATCACTGATCAACTTTTAGCCAGGTAGATGGTATGTGGAGATACTACCGTTTAACAAATAGGGACTCCACATTTGTGCTGTGAGCTTGGAGGCAACACCATGAACTGAGCAATCTGCTACTGTTCACAAACGAGCATTTTGTATCTAGGGGAATGCTTTGGAGGGATCTTTTACTTCATAGGTCTGCTGCGGATATCTTGTTGAAATGAATTGGTTGGTTGTGCGATTTGAATTTCCTTGGCTCCCACGTTCTGTGCCAAAAGAGATATTTCGTACCCATTTTTGAAGCTGTCGTCTTGAGTAGAATCCTGCTGAGGAGGAAAAAAAGCTCTCTCTCCTTTACAAAGACTCTCCTTGACTAGTCTCAAAAGGAAAGACTAAAGTGTCAATATAGTGTGCTGCTCAGCTGATTTCATCTTGATGAATATAAGGCTCACCCCATAAAGTTAGAGACTGAAAACAACAAAGATGCACTGAAAATTGAGGATTTTATTGAAAAATTGACCAATAAAATGTCCTTGTGAAAGTGATACACTGTAACATCCTTTTTCTTTAGCCTTCCTCTAATAAGGAGGAAGTGTCCACACATGGTAGAATAGATTTCTGAAAATGTCCATATGTTCAGTCTCAAAAGCAAACAGCATCTTTTGGTCTTTATTCTAAGTGGTACAACCAAAAACACTATTAGTGAAGGTGAGTTTAGATTAGACAAAGAACACATGAAATATACAAAAAAAAAATGACATTAGGTTTTCACAATTATAAACTGTCAAAAGAAAATTTGCAGCATTATAGGAAGTTTGTTAATAAAGTTTAAATAATGTAATTAACTTTTAATGAATCAAAATCAACAAGTATATATTTAAAAAATGAACTTTTTGAATATATTATGCTTCAACTTAAGGTAGGTTTCCAGCACAGATTTATATCCACAGTTGTACTATCTGATAAAAATTGCTAGGTATCCATCAATTGCAGTTTAAAACTTAAATAAGGAGACAAAACATCAGCTGCTTGGAAAGAAAGATTATTCCCTTTGCCACAAGTTAAAGCAATAATTTGGAAGACCAGTAAAACTGAGTTTGGTTAAGGAAGAGCTCGGGTTTCTTTTTTAAAAGATCCCATATTTATGCCTACCAATACACTTTGCTTGGTTTCTAAGAGGATATACGGTACTTCAGAGAAGTTTCAAAAGCCTCAAAGAAAAGTCAAGTTCAGGTATACTTTTGCATCAGTCTAAAATATTTAGAATGCTACTTCCTTTACACTCTTGCTTCCCACAGATGTTATATCCAACAATGACCTATAAGCATGCAAGAGGCACTTAACCTATAATCTGGCCTCTTTCTGGTTCTTCTATTGCGATACTTTAGCACAGTTTGCATGAATGCTGCTTCACAATGCACCCCCACCCTGCTTTCCCAATACCCTTGTGAGATAAAAAAATCCTTGAGAAAGATTCAAATGTTCTCCAGGACACAGTAATAATGCCCAACTGAAGTTCCTAGCTGTGACACTGCTATGTCAGAAAATATAAGTGCTTAACTACTAAGTGCCAAATAATTTGGATTCATTTATCTCTACTCTTCTTTAATAACCAAGTATCAAAATCTCAGATCCAAGACTTCCTAATCCAGCGGTAAACTCTTGGGAATATTACTGCGGGCATGGAGCTCCCTTTACTGAGGTGTTTCTTTTCCCAGAGTCAATGTACAACATTCCTATTGCATGGGTTGCTAAACTACCTGAATTGACATACCAGGAGCTTAATGCATACCAAAGATCTGCTTGTATATGCATCTGCTTGCAGACGTTTTGCCAGCAACAATGGGTGCTGCTTCTTCCTGAAAATCCACTACTGGAACAAAACTAAACTCCCTTTATGTAGCTACAATTTTTTTTAATGGGATGAAATACAACATAAACTGAAATCTTTAAAGTAGGGATGTAACAGAATAACACTGCTCCGAAATCACTTCTGTCCTCCAAAATGGTGCAGCACCTCCACCCGGTTTAAGCCCTTCTTCACAGAAGGACACAAGGTTGTGACTTGAACAGCACAAAGTTCATTGTTTTTTGTTACTGTGAAAGGAGACCCACTTGCTAGACATTAGTCTGACAGTTCATGGGCTAACATTTATTTTTGTAGAACTCGATGAAAAACAACTTTGGCATTATTTATCCAGTAATTTTACATATGTAGGAGATGACCAATTGCATATTTCCACAGTTTAGTGGCCATCACCTATCAAGTCCATACCACACACCATTCACTGGTGTGAGAACAGCATTGTAAATATCATTTTAAGCATCTCAGCTGTTTTATGAAATACTCCCAGGATGGGTAACATGAAGTGTCAAGCACCTTCAAATCCAATGTCTCCTACAGAAATTATCTGGCAGGGGAAACACCATGATTTTTTTATATATATAAAAAATATTGACAAAACAGCTCTGCCTTCAAAGTTCATTTTCTATTTACAGGCAGACAATATCCTCTGACAGTAGATACTGGTAGTGAAATGGAACTTTCCACAATATGGCAGCTACAATGATATACTAAGCCAGCAGAACTGTCAGTCTTCACTGTCAACGTCACTCAGGATTGAAGCTTTAAACAAATTTACAGTATTTGTTGATTTGGGCCCCTATTTTAGGTCATGAAGATTTTTTTTTCTCGTGAGTTTCCTCTCTGCACACTGCAACAGTACAAAGCTATAGGACTTGGGAATATGCTTGAAACCTTTTTCCTGGCAAAGGTTATGTGGCTCATGAGTCTGGTTTTACTGTGCACTGTGACTCACCTCGGCCCATTTGACATTCCAAGTTATCACCAGCACTGAGTGTGTTAACTAGCATGGTGGCTTAAGTCTGAAAGTGACTTGAGCAGTTTCCAAAAGAAGAAAAAAATGACTAGACTGCACAAAGAATATACCTTTGAAAATATTTACATTTCTGTACATTTACACATCACTGGAAGCTAATAAGCCTTGGAATACAAATGAACATAGTACTGACAATTCTGGACACATTCTTTCCAGTAGAGCAAAAAAGGCTAGTTTCTCTTCAAGTTTCATACAGTGGAACCATATGAAGATTCTAATTTTTTTTATTAAAAAAACAACAACCCTTCTAAATAAAAATGAACATTCTTCTTTCTGTAGCTACCCATGCTGGAAATACCTTAATTATTCTTGTACTTTCATTTTTGTACTCTCCACCCCCAATCTATTGCAATTCCTATTCACATCTAGGTTTGCACTTTGGGAAATGAAAGCGTAAACCAAGATTATTGTAGTAATATATTCAATATATTCCCAAATACTACTGGATAACAAATACAAGTTTAGTAGGTTTGATGGGCAGCTTTTATGGCGCTGAGGAACCCAAAAGAATGTCAGCGATTCAACCTGTGAGCTGTTTAATAATCTCCAAGCATGCTCTCCAACGAACACAGCAAGGACATTTCCAACCAGCTTGGGTGGGGAGGGCAGAGGGGATATCTGCAGATTTATATAAGATTAGTAACAACTTTCATTGGAGAAATGATAGGTTGCCGGGGGGGGGGGGAGAGAATATGAATAGCACCACAATGAATTGCACTAAGGTGCTAAAGGAGGTACCTTATTCCCTGCAGAGTGAAGGCTCTAATTCTGACACATATTGCAGTAAATGAATGCAACTGTTTAAATGCTTACCATTTGGTTCATTCGTCTGCAGAAAATCAATTCCTTCTACTATATGCTCAATTTACTGAACAAATATTACAGAATTTACAATATATGAAAACAAAGCTCGAAGGAAGGTTATAAGAGCAGCTTAAGTAAGATGGGTATTTTAAAGGGCTAATAGCCAGGTAAGACATTTTAGTTCTTTATGCTAATGGTCCAAGGGTTCTTTTATTACCGAGAAACGTAAAAAAATTAAGAACAAATTACAGTCCTTATAGCTGTTATGTAAGTTTTCTGGGGGGGGGGGCAGGGGGAACTTACTGAGGTGCCAGGCTATCATGCTTGCAGGTCTGGATGTATAAATGCATGTGACACAGCAGGAGACCAGCTTTCGTTTAGACACTAGGTGGATGCTTGCTATATGGTACTACTGATTGAGTTTCATGGTGTGTTCCCTTTCTGGTTTCATTTTAGCGAGTTCTGTCCCTTCGTACTTCACCCACTTTTAGACAGATGTCTGTGGGCTACCTGCATCCTCTCTCTCCCTGTCTCCTTGTGGCATGCTGGTATTTTCTTTTTATTTACTGCTAACTTTCCAGTTAAGTTAGAGATCAGGGAAGCGGCTAGGGTCCTCCTTGTAGTCATCAGGAATAGTGAAGATTGATTCATCAAACTCATCATAGCGGAACTCCTGAAAAGTCACAGTGGCTGTGATGGTTGGAAATACAGGTATATCTAGGAAGAACAGAGCAAAGGATTGGGAGGTTAGAAAAGGCACAATGCACAATGGAAAGGGGCATTTCTGTGGCAGAAAAGGATTCACCAGCCCACTTGCTCAACTTCCTGGTAATCTGTCTGGAACAGCGTGTCAGAGGAGAGGTTGGAGGCAGAGTTTACAGTGGTTCTGGTCCTTTCTGGAGGGATATGTGTAAATTGTTTTCAACTTATTGTAAAGTAGCTTGAGATTGCCCTAAAGGGCAGAGTGAAAATATATTTTTAAAAATCTTCATTGTCCAACTCTGTTCACACTTCTAACAAATACTTGCACTCCTCACTGTTCTCATTTGTTAAGAAAAGAGCACAATATTAGCCTCCAACCATGTTAAAGCACTGACAAACTCGGTGTAACTCTGTACCTTCACAACACAGCAAATCCCTGGGCACGGACTGTGTGACTTCTGTGTTTTCTATGACACCCAGTAAGCTTCTGAAGAAACTTTGGGTAGCAGGCAGATGAAAACTGAATCATTGCTTGTGGTGTATACCGTATTTTTTGCCCCTTAGGGCGCACCGCCCCATAGGACGCACCTAGTTTTTTTCTTGGGGGGGGGAATAAAGAAAAAAAAATTTATTTCCCCCCCAGGCACGGGACTGGCACGGGGGAAGCCCGAGCTTCCCCCGACCCCAGCCCCCAGAACAGCCTGCTATCCGCAAGCCTAGGGAGCCGCGCCGGTCTCCCTAGGCTTGCGGAGAGCTGCGCAAAGCCCGGGCGCGCTCTTCAGCGCGCCCCAGGCTTCAGAATGCAGGCAGCTCTGCGCAACCTTTAGGAGCCTGGCGCGGCTTCGCGCCGGGCTCCCTAGGGTTGTGCAGAGCTGTGTGAAGCCCGGGAGCGCAGGCAGCTCTGCGCAACCATTGGGAGCCCGGCGCGAAGTTGCGCCGGTCTCCCAAGTGTTGCGCAGAGCTTCCTGAAGCCTGGAGAGCGAGAGGGGTCGGTGCGCACCGACCCCTCTCGCTCTCCAGGCTTCAGCAAAAGCCTGCATTCGCCCCATAGGACGCACACACATTTCCCCTTCATTTTTGGAGGGGAAAAAGTGTGTCCTATAGGGCGAAAAATACGGGTACTCATCCCGTTTTTGGATTTTGGATAAATAGTACTGCAGGTTTTTGTATATTTGGGAAAACCTACTAGCCTGCTTTATCAGAGGGGACAAGGCCCTAAGATATTAAACCATGTTTGCCTCTCTTGTGAAATGCTGTCTCCAGCCTTAACTCTATTGCCGCACTTCTCACTGGCCAAAATTCACTAGTTTTGAAGTAAGACTATGAAAGAAACAAGTGATTTTCATCAGAGACTATGGGCATACAGAAAAGGGTTAATCTCCCTTCCATACACACTGTATCTCCAAATTCTAAATGTGTTTCCTAAGTTGCCTACTCCTGCAATAACTTCACTTTCTATTACTGTGTACTTTCCACTCAGTACACTATGAAATGGCATGCTAGTTTCACTCCAGGATCTGACTATCTTCCTGCTAAAGCCTGAGTGACAGCCCACTGCATTTCTCACCACAAAGTTTAAAAGGCTTTTAAATACAATCCATGTTCTTGGCAGGACAGACAGTCCCTTTTAATTGATGAAATACACTTCGACAGCTCACCTAACTTTACAGGAAAACCCGGTGGTAGTTTCATCTGCACAAACTCCCGCAGTTTGTTAAAGTGCTTGAAGGGTGCAATTACTTCTAAAACATTCAATAACCTGGGGGGGAAACACACACATGTAACAATTTCATCTCGTAGCAGTTTTAGGATTTAGCCACACACTCCTAATCAGTGCACTGTAAGAAAAAGAGAGGTGTCATCTCAGCAAATCACTGCAAACTGAGCCAAGACACATGCCGAGGGAAAGACGCTATTGTTCATGGCCACTGAATCAAATCAAGTAATTACACTGAACCATTTTTGTTAGCACAATGTAGGTCAAGCAAGAGTAAGCTAAATAGTCCCACATAACTTTGGTCCAATGCAGCTCAGAGGCAGTCACAACTGAGCATTCAAACTGCAGCGAGCTTCACATGACTTGGTAGGAGGATTTCCAGATTGTTTCTCCTTTGGGTAAAACTGAGTTTTAGCACTCATTTATTTTATGATAGATGAGTTTTAAATCTCAGGATTTCAATAGGTTTCGAAACTTAAACTTATTAAGAACTCCGGTAGTAAAGCGTCAAGCTTAAAACAAGCTTCCTTTTGAATCGTAACAGGAAGAATCTTCCAAAATTCCAGTTTAGGAACTTTTCTTTATAGATGTCGGAAAACTTCCCATCAGGGCACACAAATAATAAAAGATCTAGAAAAGCATCACACTTCAAAAACTAGACATTTCCAAGTCACTATATATTCCGAATATCTCTCATTAATTTTTTCCACATCTCCTCCACAGCATCTATGTAAGTGGCTAACTTATTCAGATCACAAGTAGAGCTAATGTACTAGTATGGGTACACTGCTGAAAGGATTCAGAACCCAACATGTTGCTTACAAGACCTCCAAGTGCCCATTCTTGCAGGGGTTCATTAACTTCCATAACTTCAACCCCACACTTACGATTCCTATTCCTTGTCCCACAATCCTCCTAGCCAAAGTTCAACCTCCTTCACCCCAGATTTTTCTTCTACTTGAAAAAGTTGCCAAAACATGGAAAGCTCTTTGGCTCTTAGATGCAGAATAAATCATACACCTCATTTTTTTATATAGATTTGAGAACAGAATACAGAGGACTTGAGACATCTGGATAAAATCTGAGAACTTTACATTTAAGAATATTGGAGAAACTACAAAAGAATTGGATCATTGTAGAGGTGAACCTATGGCAGGCAACATGTTTTCCCATTTATTCTATGACAATGTATTATACTGCAGTCTTTGGAACAAGCAAAATTTTATACATATCAGCGTATTTTAGCTAAATCACATGCCCTTTCACAAACTTTTGTAGTGGACAGTTTGAGACTTACGATTCAATTCCTAGAGGAAATTCTTGGCTCATGGCTATTGTGGCTTTAAATGTTTTCTTGCTTTCTTTGCAGACCAGTTCCCTACCCAAATGAGGTGCTCTAAGTTAAAGAAAATAAAAATTAAAACCTCCCTAGAGACATAATTTATAAAAACAATAAGAAATTGGAATGCATTTCTCTTGTGCAGGAAAACAAGTTGACAGAAGTTGTTTAATGATGCCTGGAAGAGTTCAGATAGCAAAAACTGCCAAAGCAGGCAAGCTGCCCAGGCACTAACAGATTAAAGCAACTGAACAGAAGTCTGTAGAAAAGAGAAATATATAAATATACATACACACTTTGGCCGGATGATTTCACAAAGTTAAGAATCTAGGACTAGGATCTAAAAAGCTATTCAGATGAGCCCAAGGGGAATTTGTCTTTTGACTTTGAAGAGCAAACCCTCATACCATTTCAAAAACATTTTGCAAGTGTGGCATGGAGCCCAATGGTCATGATAACTAGTTTAATAGTTCTTTGCATACTGGCCATGGGACACTAAAATGGAAATAGTGTGGAAGCCTTAAAAAGGGGGGGGGGAGAGAAGGAATAGATACCATCATGTTACTTTCTAATTTCTGTGATCAAACAACTTCTGCTGGACCAATGTGTAAATATGGAAGAAATTCATACTGAAACAGACTGTCTTCCTTGAGTACAATTTTGTTTAGAAACTTAGAACTGTTCTTTAATATTTACATTTAAACTTGTACATTTGGGATTGGATCTAGAGTTATCTTTCCACAAAGAAAAGGGCTCCCTCAAATCTTGGAAGGAAGTGAGATCCAGCAAAAAGTCTCATTAGAGTTCACTCTTCCTCATGAAGCCCACAGTGCCCTGTCCTGTGGTGGGATAATGTTTGGGTGTCTCCCACTCTCCACAGCATCTTCCCATAGGGCTGTGGGAGGGTGGGAGGAATTGGCAAAAACATCTCCCCCATCCTCTCCAGTTGGAGATGCTGCTGGAATGCTGGAGCCAACCCTCTGAATAGTGTTAAGAAAGATATCGCATTCTAAAATTTACAAGTAAGGACACACTGAGGCATCTGAAAAATATCCAGTCATCCAAAGCTCTCCATGTCCATCAATATTAGAGACTTGTCATCTTGTGTTTAGTCAAGCTTTCATGACCATTTCACCCCAAACCCATGAAAGTCCAAAATGAAGAGACCACTTCTGATTTGGTCAAGCATGTGGAAAAGTAAAAACAACAAGGCATATATAATCAGTTTAAGATCTTATTAAAACAAAGACAATAGCATGAGTTGAGGGTTAAATAGCAGTCTTGTCAGAGTTAAAGTCTAGGATGAAAAAGGCTTTGATTTGATGCCACTAATACTGACCAAATTCGAGATAGCTGCTTTAGCTCTAGTAATGACAATAATATTATGTGCATGGAATAGGAGTTTCATTCAACAGCATTCTGACATGTACATCCCAGTCTACACACATTATCAAATCATCCTTCAAAAGCTGTTTGCTATAGGGTGCGGAACGCTGCTTTTCATGAAACCATTTGGAGCTCAGGAGTAGTTTTATGGATCTCTGGATCCTATTCTTCAAGATAAATCACACCAAATATAAAGGACATATCTGATTCCCATGAGAAAGGGACTGATTTTACACCATCAAAATCAATGGGACCTAAACGCATTGGGGTCAGTCCGTAAAATCTAAAACCCGTGTGTGCAACTTTAAGCAGACATTTCTATTTTCAAATAAATAAGGCTTTACTGCAGCAATAGGAAGAATGGTTTCATAAATTCATCTTTGTTCTCAATTCTATACTAAACGTTTCAAATGACTACCTATGAGGTGAGCCAAGGACAGCACCTTATGCAATAAATTTGGGTGCCATGGCTGGTTTCACAGATAATTAAATTTCACAGGTGTGCACTTTTAAACCCCAATAAAGGCCCAGAGCTGATGATATTTGATTCCTTCATGCATTCTGATTGAAAAGATACTCTCAATGCAGAAATTGCTTGTATGCTTCCAATGAAAATAAACTAATATATAAAACTAAATATATTGAGAAACACAATTTTAATTTAAAAAAGCTTGAAAAATAGAAGGTTTTGATTCCCTGTAATTATTATTTTATAATTGTATTTATACGGCTGGCATCTGTCTTTCTTGTGAGACAACGGAAAAGTGTGCCTTCGGGGGTGAAGGCATATTTATATAATGCTTATATCTTGCCTTTTCCCCAGACCAAGACTCAAGGCAGCTCTCAGATAATATAGGGAAAGCTAAAAACATTGAAGAGTACAGTGGTACCTTGGGTTAAGGTCTTAATTCGTTCTGGAGGTCCGTTCTTAACCTGAAACTGTTCTTAACCTGTAGCACCACTTTAGCTAATGGGGCCTCCTGCTGCTGCCGCGCCGCCGGAGCACAATTTCTGTTCTCATCCTGAAGCAAAGTTCTTAACCTGAAGCACTATTTCTGGGTTAGCGGAGTCTGTAACCTGAAGCGTATGTAACCCGAGGTACCACTGTAATGCCAAATAAAATGCACATGTAGGATTTAACCCAGGAATTACACACACTATGGGCTTCTGCTCATGGAAGGGACCCTGATTCAGTCAAAACTCATGCCTGGTGAAAAGAAAAGGTAACATTCACCAGTTCTTCCTTCCCCCTGAAGCCTGCAGCGCCACCTCCTAGAACAGGAGTCAGCAAACTAAGGCCCCTGAGCCAGATCAGGCCCACTTGGGTCCTAAATCCGGCCCGCTCCGCAAAGCCGGAACCCGCCACGAAGCCAAGACTCCCGGCGATGGCGGCAGCTCCTCTGCCACTCAAATGCCTGGTTTACCTCACTGGTGTTTGATTGGCAGAGACGTCCCTGTGCCGCACTGAGGTAAACCAGGCACAGCGTTTGATTGGTAGAGCCTCCACCACTTGGCCTCTTCCTCCCATCCGCCGGGAGTCTCGGCTTCGTGGCGGGTTCTGGCTTCATGGCACGGCCTCTTCCTCCCGCCGCCGCCGCCCTGGTGTTCCTGTGGGCCAGAGAGCGGAGCGGACGAACTCGCTCTGCCTACCCACGAGAAGCGATGGCGGGGAGGAGGATTACTTGCCCCCCTCGCCTCTTCTTCCAGCTCTTCCGCCCCAGGTGCTGCTTCTCCGGCCTGCCACAAGGTCTGAGGGACAGTGGACCAGCCCACAGCTAAGGTCCTCCTGGGCGACATTTCACAGGGCACAGGGAAAGGAGGAATCGGTGAAAAACAATCTCCCTCCTCCCAGTGGAGTGTCTCGTGAAAAGAACTCAATTCATGTGAAACCCTGATCCAACCCATTATGTTTTGAAAACGACATTAAGTATATACGTAGCAGCAGCTATATACACACACTATATGTATTTAATACTCACTTTCCATTTTCAGCAGATATGTACTCCTCCCATGTAATTGTGTTTGGTGGAGGTGGAGTAAGAGACTGCCTCCTGACAGGCTGTTAAAGAAAACAAATGGGAATTATTTGTAAATCAAAGCACTTTACTACTTAGTAGGCTACCATCATCTCGTCTAAAAGAACATCTGTGTCTCATGCTTCCTCCAACATTTGCCAATCTGAAGAAGAGTAAATTGGGGCTAATTCAACATTAGAACACTGCACTCCTGACAAATGAACAGCAACCAATCATTTAGACATGAAACAGAAATGTACACTTGTTAGCATGCCTGAAGAGCTGCGTAAAAAAATGTAAGCATTTCTTAAGGATAGCCACCTGCAAAAGAAATACTTTTTGTCTCCCCCAGATAAATCACAAGCATCAAGACAAGAGCAAACCTTGGCTATAACTCCTGGACTGTCTGGAACAAGACAAACCATGTGCCTAGGTTTGGCTGTAACGCTAAGCTCTAGCTGGTGTGGCAGCCAGAGGACTGGGAGAGGACCGAAGTGGTCACGATTTTTGCTGTGAATACCTACACACTTGCACATTCACACTCAGCAATGGCTTGGCTTAGCATTACATGTGAACTAGGCCAGCAAAAGGTCATCTGTTGTTAAATGTTCAATTTAAACAGAATTTTTAACTGTACCTCAAAATTTTGTTCCATCAAGTTTCCACCTTTACTCAAGCTTTCCATAATAGCCTTGTTTCGAAGAATATCTTCCTCACTGAGATGTTCCCGTCTTTTCCTTGATTCTAAGACAAGTCCATTAACCAGGTAGAAGTCTGCCAAAAAGTTTCCTACCCTTTCCTGCAAACACACAAAAATAAAACACATGAAGTATTTGAGCCAAAATGCAAAACTTCTACTGAAGCTCACCTAGTCCTTTCATTTATTGTCTACCTGCCAACTGCTTATGTTCTTGCCCCTAATGTCACATTTTTATATATTTCACTCACTTTTCTTATAACCCTAACTTTTAACATCCTCCCTTCTCCCAATCCGGATGACTGGGAAAGCAAAACTGACAACCTATATGTTTATCCCACATTTCACCTGCCTTACAGACGTCTTCCCTGGGGCACACTAGCACAGGATGGATGGATGTCTTAAAACAGTTATTAAAAAGTCTTACTGTTTTATCTTCTCGAAAAAGCCATCCTGTTTGGGCACGTGTGAAGGTGATTGATTTGGTTGATAATGTTGCTGAATAAATATCGCTGCTCATCAAAATGTCAACTTCCTCCTCTGTTTCCATCTCAGATTCCTGAAAAAAAGGAAGAATATTAATTGTGGTTTGTTTTTTTTTTTTTTTTTAAAAAGCAACCCAAATTATTTAAACAGATTTGTTATCCTCTCCCTGTCCAATTTCTGCCTGAAATAAATAGAAGCCTTCCAGTAATAATTCCATTAGGTAGCAGTCTTAAACACTGCAAGTATGAGTACACCATATCTCCCATTGATATACATGCTCAGGTACAAGATTACTCTCCATTTCAGCTTCTTTCTAAAGCTACACATTCACATGTTGCCTTTGGAAACCTTCTGCGTAAAGTAGTCTTCTGCAGCCTTCTGACTTCTCAGACCCTAGATGTACATCGTATTACTGTCACTGCTACGTAAGTAATAAGTATATTTTGGGAGGACATTAGCAATCTATATGGGAAAGGAGTTTAATATTGTTTGCAGCAGAATTGTTAAGCAACTAGGTATCCTGCAAAGCAATACTAAACATAAGAGAAAAAACGGCAGTGGAATTATAGCCCTCCTCCATACATATCTACTGTGTTCAAGGGAAGAGCTCCCAAGTAAGGGCACAGAGGACTGCAGCATTACATGTCTGATACTGGAATGACAATATCTTGCAACTACCTTGTACATTTTTAAAACAAGTCATTTATTTGGGGCACAAAACAGCAGGAAACATATTTTGCTTTGCTTTTGAGTAGCATTGTGAAAGATTTTACTAGCGGTGCTGCAGCTTACCTCGTGATGTATTCGCTGGTAAACTTTTTGTTCGTTGTCTAAAACTACGAAGGATTCAGAGGGTGCAGCATCACCGTTGAAAATGAAGCTCAAGTCCCCTCGTTGGCACTTCATGTCAGTAAAATCTATGAGTGTTGTGTCAAGCCTGGGGGAGGGGGGAACATTCCAATACTTCAGCTGATCCAGAATATTAGTTCACAAAATTTACTAATAACCAATGAGATTTGATTATTTTTTTTAGAAGCAAGATTTGAAACAGAGATCAGCCCTGTTTGGGTGTGCTATCTGTGTGCAAAGGCAACATACAAGCAGGGATGAGTGTGCTAAGATCTGCCCCCTGCATTACTCTGCCCATCACCCTCCAAAAGAAGAGGGTAAGGTATGAAGCAGGGCGCCTCCTCTACTCATGGAGTAAACTTACTACTCGTGGAGTAGACTTACTACTCATGGAGTAATTTAGAACCCTGCACAACTGGGGTCGCCTACAACCCTTGAAATGACTTTTAACCATCCGCTGAATGGGGTGGGCTAAAATGTGACAGAAGGCAGCAAAAACTGTGTGGCCACCTTCAGCGAGAAGAGCTTCTGCTCACAGAAGATGCCTCTAACCAATTTTTAGCGATCATTTCTCTTGCCCGCTTTCCCCACAGCATCCTGTGCTACAGCCCAGTGAGGTCTCCTGACTGCTGGGAGAGGCAGGAATGAGGCAGCTCACTCCCTTCCATGCAGATTTCATTGCATACAACCCAAAATATACAACAAGATCTTGTCCTATCAAATCTTTTGAGTCTCCACCAAGAGAAAACATTCATACAACAGAGAACTTCTGCCACCACTACTATGCAAGTTCTGTTCAGAGAATTCTAGTAAATTCACAAGATCAGAGCAGGTAAGTCTGAGAGGTTTAGCTTTAGCAGAAGAACAAACTTGCTGATGGTACATGTCTGAATAGGGAATTCCTGTATATGAAAAATTCTCCACACACAGTACAATAAGATGAATTTTAACAGCTAACAGTAGTGCTGAAATCTCACTCAGATAAGAAGGTAGTGCAAAATTTCCATTGGATTAAGCATGTAGCCAGCCCGAAAAGTTTATTTTGCTTCTTTCAGTATTACACAAAATATATATTCCATTTATTTTAAAAGTTAGCAAGACGTGGAAATTTCTCTTTGACAAAAACCTGCTTAAATAGCAACATCTTTAGTTAAAAAGAAACCCAAAGTCATCTTGACTTATTTAGAATCATCCAATCACCTAACAGGCAGCTATGCCAATATTTGGCTACAGGTGTTTGTTTTAGAAGCAGCCATGCAATATTCACAGGATTTAAGGAGACTGTGCTGAAGATGGTCCCTAAGCAAGCACTAGCCTTAAAAAAGTCAAATACGTAATTCACAAAGGGGTAGAGCGAGCCACTTTACAGAATAAATCTTATTCATCATTTGTCCAGTTGAGAGCTGAGAACATTAATTGTGAGAGAATCATGACTCTCAATAAAAGGCATTTCAGTAATGAGTTAATAGTCAGCTCACACTAACATCACATCACAGCACCTGGGATAAAGCGGCAAAACATGCACAACTCCATTTATCTGGAGATTCCCAATTATGAGCAGGCCAACAATGTAAACACAGCTATGCAGACCACTGGTAACTCTTGTACAGTTATCTTCTTTAAATAGTTTTTTTTTGTAATAAACCCCAATACTTGTAGAGTTTCTTTAAAGAGTTCAAGCTCATGAGCCCAACTCCACACCAGCAGGGGGCTGTGCAATTTTCCCTCTTAGTTGCAACTCCTTACACCATGTTAAATGCCACTCTGCAGGGCAACGTTTTGGAACATTAAGGTGACTGCAAAGGAAACACAGATCAAAAGGCTCTGTGAATGTGCAGTGCGCGGCCTCTACATCTTATCCTCCTCACCCACATTACAACAGGGTATGAAATTTGGAAATGCATGAAGACATTGGCAACAGAATTAAAGCTCAATATTTTAACATCATTACATTTAGTACAGTCTAGGGATGGGTAATTTGTAGTCCTTCAGATGTTGTTAAGTACAACTCACATCAACCCCAGTAAGCATGGTTACTGGTAAAGGATCATGGGAGTCGAATTCCAGTAGCATCTGGAGGGCCACAGGTTCCCCATCCCCAGTGTAACCCTTCAAAGGTGAAGACTATTCTTACCTGATATTTATACCTTGTTTGTATATTTTACATGCATCAGAAGGCAGGATTCGGGAAAGTAAAGGCACTGCATTTAGGGTAAAAACGACACCCTGTTACCATTAATGTCCTTCTAATGTATCCATTCAGCATACAACACACAAAATAAAAAACTATCAACCAAATCATATATAAACACATCCAACAAAGCAACTAAAACAGAGCCATATGTAAAGCTATTAATCATGATAGCTGTATAGTACACCCAATGCCCACAGGCACCTTTCCTCCAAATACCAGTCACTGCAGATTAACAACACGAGAGGCCTATTGCTCCATGCCCTGCTTATAGGGTTCCTAGAGGTAGCTGGCTGACCACGGTGGAAAGCAGGATGCTGGATTAGACAGGCCTTCAGTCTGATCCAGCAGCTCCACTAGAATTGAAGCCGATAGAACTGTAACTAATTTAAAGAACGTAATCTCTTCCACCAAAAAGTGGCAAAACACATTTCAGTTGTTTGAATTATGACAAGTAGGATAGCACTTTTGATATTTTATGCTCAGCTGTCCACGGAGGCACAGGTCAATTCTGTGTCCAGGGCGGCTGTCTACCAGCTCCATCTGGTACACTGGCCGAGACCCTACCTGCCTACACACTGTCTCGCCAGAGTGGTGCATGTTCTGGTTATCTCCCGCTTGGACTACTGCAATGCACTCCACATGGGGTTACCCAGAAACTACAACGAATCCAGAATGTGGCTGCCAGAATGGTGACTCAGAGCAGCCGCTGGGACCATTTAACACCGGTTCTAAAAGATCTATATTGGCTCCCGGTACATTTCCGAGCACAATTCCAAGTGTTGGTGCTGACCTTTAAAACCCTTAACGGCCTTGGCCCTCAAGGAGTGTCTCCACCCCCATCATTCAGCCCAGACACTGAGATCTAGCTCCAAGGGCCTTCTGATGGTTCCCTCACTGCGGGGAGGGAGGTTACAGGGAATCTAGAGAATGCTCCCAATCTCTTAAGGGATCAAGAAATATTACATCACCATCAAGCACTACCAAAATTAACAAACACAAAGGGGCTGGATCCAAATGTCTTCAGTGGAACTCAAACTACTTGATGGTCCTGTGGGGAGGAGACTCTTTTTTCCCTCTGCAGCACCCTATGCCCCCCGAAAATATGATCCAAAGGGTTGGGTGACCTTCTGGAACCGTGTAGGAAGTGGCACTGGGCATGTAGGGGAAATCAACAAAAATTACATTTTCCTTTCATCTGCAGGAATAACCCAGCCACGAGTCCCCATGGGATCAGAGTCCCATCTGTGAACAGAAAGAACCTTTCGATTTGTGGAAGATGTCTGGATCAAACTCCAACTATGTTTGTGCTTTTGCATAACTATCTACAACAAGTTTAGTACAGAAAATCCAATCATTTCAAATAACAAGTCTGTTCTGGAGAAATAAGTATTTAGACTGGATAGCTCAGTTGGCAGAGCACAATACTCTTAATCTCAGGGTCATGGACAAAAAGATTCCTGCACTGCAGGGAGTTGGACTAGATGACGCTCGTGACCCCTTCCAACTCTACAACTATGATTTCCATAAATATCTTTAAAATCTTACCCCAACTTTGAAAATCCCAGTGAAGTTCAAGATAGAAGTCACCTAGCTGGAGAGAAAGAGAATTTTTGTTAAATGTTAAGAAACTGGTGACTACTTTCATGTCCACCCACCCAGGAAATGCTAGCAACCATAACTTTCATTTGGACATGCTAAACTTTGGGGTAAGTGTGTATTAATTAAAGATTTGATTTGCACACTTTTCACATTAACAGCTTTTTAAAAGAAGAAGAAGAAGAAAAAGTGTAAATTAGTCTTACTTGTTTTATCTACGGAAGTACAGAAGTAACACGATCAAAATAACAGCCCAAACTATACAATATCTGAATCAAGCTAACCTTGCAATCAAATATAATGTATAAATTATTTTACTACAACTACAACAGCTTGGCTTCTTAAAAGTTATTTTTCAAAGAGTAGCTATTTTTTTAGCAATACATTTCTCCTTTGAAAGCAGTCAGTGTAGGTGACAATTTTTGATAGCTGCTCCTTAACCGAGAGCTTATGTTTGTAGAAAACGTCCTTCTGTGCAAGATAATAATTGCTATATGAAGCCATTCTTCTGAAGAGCTAGTTATTTCTGAAGCAAGGGAATCAAATGCTAGCTAAGCTAAACAACTTTGACCCAGACCAACAAAATGAGGAACCTGCGGCAACTCTTAAAGTACATGGGTGAGGGATACCTAGAAGCAGCTAATGTAGCTGGAGAACGCATGATATAACAGAAAAACTTGCTTTGAATTGGAGCCACTGAGTTTATGTACCCAGTTTATGTACAAAGTTCTAAAACAGGCCTTCTCTGTCCATGGGAATTAGCATGACAAATGGAAACTGTCAAATGCAGTTTTTCCTTCCCTCAAATGGAAACTGTCTCTCTCCTTATATCAATAATTATGGTATGTTAGGAACTGATCTCTGGCTCACAGTTTAAATGCTGTTCAAATATTTTAACACATTTACATCAGCTTCCAATTTCACTGCAACTTCAAAATGCAGAAGCTACATGTAAACGAAGCATTATTAACTTGTCTTTAAAACCAAAATAGAAACATATTTTTTCCCACAGTGAAACTTAATTTTTAAAATCACAATTACGATCCATAGCAGAGACTTAACACTAGAACTCCACACACGGAATTTAGAACATACAACCCATAGGCCATATCCAGTCACCAAGCCCTTTCTCTAAGTAGGGAAGAGGTCACGGCTGCAAGGTAAGTCACTTACAGGTCAGACATTCTAAGACACAGACAAGCAAGCAATATGCAATTCAGCCAGCAATTCCCAGAAATAGAGGCCTGTGTTGAGTTGTTTGCACTTAATGAAGACACAATGGCAATCACACATAAATTGTTTGAAAAGTAATGACTCCATACTCTCCAATGTGGGTGGAAAAAGCCTTACAAACTTACCTCTTTCAGAGCTTTTAATAACCGAGGTCGCTTTTCCTCAACACTTTCCCTGGACTGTTGTTTTAGTTTCCTTAGAAGTGCTGTAACTAAATAAATACACTGTAAGTCCAATGTAAAGGCAATCATGTTAAGCATCCACTAAGCTGGGAGCTGCCTTTACCTTTTGTAATGGCTGGTGGCAAAAGAGAAATCAGCATCAATTGCAGGGCCACCTCTACTGCCAGCAGAGAAGCAGCGTCGGCATCAGCACCAATTACAGGTGAGATCTTGCTGGAATCACACAAGATCTTGCACCCTCTACAAGATTTCACATAATTTTGGATGATACTGGTGCCGCTTCTGCAGCATGGGCAGGGTGCCCATGGGGCTGCCATACTGGGGGCTTCTGCCACCTGAGACAGCCGCCATAGTCTGCCTAATGGCAGAGGCGGTTCTGGTCAATTAGTAGCTTTTCGAGCTTTTCGTTACTTAAGCAGTATTGTCAAATAAATAAAACAAAGTTCAGTCAAGTAAACTGACAACAGTAGGCCATATACTACCATTCAGAGACCAATATACAAAGCTTCCATGGGGCAAGTGAAAGATCTCGGAATAATAGGTGTTTCAGTGTTACTGAAAGTGTGATCTAATCAGTAATCTGGATCAGAGACCACTGGGAGTCTCATAAACATGCACAAAGCCAACACGTGTGCTTCCCTAAGAGTTTGCCTTTTGGAAATGAAGCAGTTACAGCAATGTTGTTTCCTCTTCAAAACCTCTGGCATACAATTCCCAGACTGTTTTCTGAAGGAATTTAAACAGCAATTTGGGGTTTCTGTAGGGGAGTTTTCATGCAGACATTTCCAAATTCAGGTACAAACATGCTCCTCCCAGCTTTGACCATAATGCTAATGCTCCTTATGCTTAAAATAATCCCTCATTTAAGTTCTGGAGCTGTACATCAACACACCATTGATCAGACACACTCAACTGCTAACCTACAGCATAACATTTGATATGCTATATTCTATTGCACTTGTATATAATTAAATGAATAAATCACCCATCCTGAACATTCTATGTAAGTAGCAATGCAAAAGTTGTAAATACAGCTTTGGAACATTACATGTAATAAACAAAAAATTGATACGTACGTTATATTAAGCAAGAGTAGCTTGCATTTTAAATCAAACTCTCAGTAATTTGTGCCAAATAAAACTAAAAGTTTATATTTGAACTGAAAATGATATTCATTAGTCATGAAAGACTTTATCTTTACAAAAGCTCGAGAAGCAAGGTAAATCAAGCAAGTCAGGTTTTTATAATTTGGGAACATTTCAGTTGAGAAGCAGGATAATGTAGCACCACCACACTGCCTTCTTAAAGAATGAGAACTCCGAACAGCATGGATTTCAACACTTGCTGGTTGACTAACTCCTACCTAACAACAACAAAGGTGCAATGCTGCTCTTGATATAGTCATACTTATTGCTAGTACCAGTGTAAACCTTAAACTATGATTATGACCAGGGATAATAGATGAATGAGGAGAGCTCCTGTGAGCAATTCCTGATCTAATAACCATAGTTAAGTGGTAGACAGCTTTATCTCTGCATCTATCCTAGTATTGGCATTGTTGTTGCTGCAATTTATTAACTGCCTTTCACTATGAGGTCCCAGGGTAGGCTACAGCAATTTAAAATACAGTAATAAAAACAGAAAATTGTGGCTTAAATCACTTAAGGCTTGAATCACTACTATGAGGAGCTTGAGCTGGACCTGGAATAACCCTGCACAATCTGCAGAAAAGCCTAACATGAGCACTTGCCTTTACAAATTATCTCAAGATTAGGTGTTCATGATCTACAGTGGTACCTCTGGATGCGAACGGGGTCCATTCCAGAGCCACGTTCTCATCCTGAAGCGAACGCAACCCGCGTCCGCACGGGTTGCGATTTGCCGCTTCTGCGCATGCGTGTGACGTCATTTTGAGCGTCTGCACATGTGCGAGCGGCAAAACCTGGAAGTAACGCACTTTGTTACTTCCGGGTCGCCACGGAGCGCAACCCAAAAATATTCATCCCGAAGCATATCTAACCCGAGGTATGACTGTACACATTTCAGTCACAATTTGCAGTAAGCTGATCTTAATGACTAAATGGATTTCATGTATTTATGTCCAGACAACCAGAGCGACAGTTTCTTACTCATTTGTCTATCTCCATAGCTGATGGCTTCTGCGAGAGGACTCCATCCCTGAGCATTTTTCACTTTCACAGGAGCATTGTGGGCCAAAAGCAGGTGGGCACATTCTATAACAAAGTATGAGACAATAATTATTTTCCAAATAAGACCACCAGATTGCTTCTCTGTGAAGAGCCACTTACCATTTGAAAAAAATACTGACGTAAACAAGTTTTGAACTTACTGAAGTTTGAGCAGCACATAAAATCAAGCTAACCAATGACCTATTTTTCATTTGAAACCGTTTATGTAGCATTTGGTGCAAAGCAAAATCTATTGGGTGGTATCTGACTAAGTCATACTCATGGTTAACGTTAAGTGAACGTGATTTCAATAGATCTGTTCTATGACTTAGGCTGCATTCTTAACTATGTCTACTCCTATTGAATTTAATGGTGGTTACTCACAGGTTAAGTGGGGTTAGTCTTGCAGCCTCAGCTAGGTACAACCTAGTGTCTGAATTGTATCCAAATAATGTCTTTCTACTGACAGAAGTCTCTGATCCAATAGAGGCTTCCATCAGCAGGACAGGGAGGTAGACAGACTTTCAACAATTCCCAGAGTCCCCTGAGCAGTGCCCCCATCGCACAATCTATTCCTGGGGGTTGGGAGAAAAAGATAGAACCTGTGGTACTATGATGATTTAGTGATATATACCTTTAGGAACTATTTTGATTGAGCAAGTCAATCAAAAATATTTAAGAGCAGTTTCACTCCCTATGTATACACAAATAACAGCAACAGGAGATTAACAGGAAATGCTTCAACAGTCTTGACTGCCATAGAGGAAACGTAACCTGAATCCACCGTACCTAATTAAACAAAGTATACTGAGCTGATGGGATTGTTTGGTGCTGTATCTTAACTAGGCAAGTAAACCAAGGAGTCCAGTGGAAAATGAGGAATGGAGACAACACTTATGGCTAACAGTTTTAAATTTATTGGGAATTACAAAGAACTTTATATCCTACGCTACGCTGCTATTCTACTTGAACAAGAAATAAAAGCTGCCTTTTTAAACAAAAAAAGTAAACTCAAAACAACTTAAAATGAAACGAATATAAACCTAAAACAAAATGAAAGCCATGGTACACCTGCATCAGCACAACCAGGCCCTTTCAACTACCCACACTAAAACAAAACATGCCTCTCCCATATTGATTTCCAATGGTTTGACTTCATGGGCATACTCTTCCAGTGCCTCCTGAGACAGGCGGAGGCCAAACAACATACAAGGCAGTTAAACACATCCCACCCACCAAAGGAAGCCACAGTATCTTAAAATAAGATGCTTTGGTGCCAAGACCAAATATGGGTGCAAAGGAGAGGAAGGAATCAAATAAACCTGAGCAGCACAAAAATCAACAAGAGGGTGAGGTAGTGACATTGGCAAAAAGAAAAAAGAAAAAAAAGAACGCACAATGCAAATCAGAGGAAAGATAACAGAGCATGTAGTATGAATCTTAAGGACCAGACTGAGAGGGTGAAAGCAGAAAGTGAGAGCTTCTCCCCAGCGGAAATGCCGAAAGAGTGATTAGATTAGTGGGAAGAGTCAGAGAAACCTCAGGCATGAAGAGTGTCAGGCACAAGAGGGTAATCAACAGTTTCAAAAGCAGTAAAGTCAAGGATAAGTAGAAAAGGGAAGACAAAGCCATTTTGCTGAGGTCATTTGACAATAGGGAACTAAGTGCAGAATACAGATTGTAGTGGTAGAGCCTCATAGAGTAACCAGTTTGATCCTGGAGTCTGAGGGTAAAGGGTGGAAGGGAAATTAATGGAGAACAACCAATTTCACAGTAAGGGAACAGCAGACGTTAAGTGGGAAAGCACCTGCAGTGTTCTTGTTTCTAGGATCTACTTATCCAAGAATCAATTCCCAGAGAATATCTGCTTTCAGTGTTGATGGTTATGACAGCACTGCCTTCAGGATAACAAATGAACTTTCCACTAAAATTACTTAACTGGCAAATGCAGGAATCTTTTTGCCCAATGTTCTTCTGACTGAGCTATCCCACAGGGTCTGAGTTACAAATTTCTAATAACCTGAGAATCTTCTATCCAACACCTATTTAATACTGAAAAGGCATTTCAGTAACTGGAGAGGCAGAGGGTTAGAAGCTTCCACATCTGCCAGCAATGTACACTGCATTATGTTGCACTGGTAGGACCTGAACAGAGAATGAAGGCGCTTGTGCACCTGCTAGCAGCTATTTTATCCTCTCTGGAAAAACCTCTCTCACAGTCCACAGTCCCCTGTTCTACAAAAACTCTGAAATGGCCATTGTTGAATTCCTTTAATTTTAAAAGAGGGAACAGTCTTATTCCATTATTAATATTATAGCTTTTAGGACCAATTATTATGACTAGCCTTCATTATGACAGCAGCCTTCATTAATTTTTCTGAACTTTTGCAGATAGTTCTGAACAGCATCTCATAGCTTCTCTGCCTACCATACTTTGTTCCAATTTATTTGGAATTTTCTCTTAAGTCACTGCAAGACAAGCAAGGGGTAATACAGACCCTTTTCTCTGTGCCCCTTCTTATCCCTCGCGATAAAGTAATAATGGTAAGGATTCAGGACTGGGCAAGGTAGATATGTGCAGGGAACTTCCCTCTCCATAACCTTCTGAGCAGCTCTTGCCATTCAGAAGCAAAGGGCACTGAAAAGCACAAGCGTGACCATGACCCCAGCTCACAGTAAAACAGCACTGGCTGCATTTTCACAATGGGCTCTGTGAAAGAGATGTGTTTCTTCTTCATCCAACTGCAGTTCCCAACAGCCACGACCACCACCACCACCATGATCTAGGGAAAACTATGAGAAGGTGAATTCTCCCCTTGTTTGCTCTGTTATTCCCTTTTCCATGTTTTGAGAAATATGATCTGGAGACTCTAGTTGCTACGTTTGATGCTGCATACATATTTTAAAAAGCAAATATAAATGAAGTCTTACCAACCTTTATGCCCCAGCATCACAGCCAGATGTAAAGGAGTGTTTCCTATTTAAATGAATAAACAAACAAAAAAGATTTTAAATCAGTAATCAGACTGAATAAAACATCAAGTTTCATGCTGATAAATGGTCCTAATATCAATTATGAGTTAAATATAGCAAACCTACTATTGTCAATTTGACAATAAAGAATAAGCAGTGTTAAATCACATGACAATTCACTTTGATACATTATCTGCATTGGGTCAATCTTCAGTTTTACTCCTGGGCAATTAAGAGGACAGGAATAATTAAAGAATATTGGAAAGAAAAAGAAAGAAATCAAGTGACATTCCGTCACTCTAAATTAATTAAGGCCTGTAAAGTCTCCAATGTTATTAAAACTGACGGATGTAGGTCACTACACATAAGGGATATATTCTAATAAAAAATTAAACAGCATGTTTTATTTATTCATTGCATAGATCCAGTTTTACAGACAAGGTATGTTATTAAAAGTACCTTAATGAAAACCAGAGAGCTTGAAGTCACTCAAAATACATAATTACTATAAAATATTACAGTAACAGCTTACAGTTATGTAAAAACAGAATTATGAGTATTGTATTGTTGCAATATACTTGAACAGAATTCACACTGGACAGAGAAATCAGCTGCTTCAGAACCTTAACTTTTATTTTTATGGCAGTTAAGAAATGCAATGGCTGGAAAAATCAAAGAAGAATGAAAAGGTAAGCAGGACGCTTATACCACCCTAAAGGTGGTATCCAACACTGCACTATGATGAACATACCATCTGCACAAGCATTGTAGATTGCCAGACAGAATTGTCTCCCCAATTGTTCTCTGCATGCCGTTCTTGGGTTTCTGCTGAGCCCCTCCCCCCACCCCTGGTTGCACTGGGGGAGGAGAGGCGGGAAATCTCTATTTTACAAGTAATAGCCCTTGAGCAGGGATTCCACCAATGATCACATAAAATAACCTGCCCCCAGTTAATTATATCCATAATAATTGCTGACAGCTTGTATTTGGGTTGCAAAGAGAGCTCTACCTCTCTTTCAAATCAGAACCAGTGAAGATGGTGAAGGTCCTATGTGAGTATCTGGAGGATGGATGGCAGCTAACAGATTGAAGTTGAATCCTGACAAGACAGAAGTACTGTTTTGGGGTGACAGGAGGCAGGCAGGTGTGGAGGACTTCCTGGTCTTGAACAGGGTAACTGTGCCCCTGAAGGACCAGGTGCACAGCCTGGGAGTCATTTTGGACTCACAGCTGTCCATGGAGGCGCAGGTCAATTCTGTGTCCAGGGCAGCTGTTTATCAGTTCTGTCTGGTACGCAGGCTGAGACCCTACCTGCTCGCAGACTGTCTCGCCAGAGTGGTGCATGCTCTAGTTATCTCTCACTTGGACAACTGCAATGTGCTCTATATGGGGCTACTTTTGAAGGTAACCAACTAATCCAGAATGCAGCATCTAGACTGGTGACTGGGAGTGGCCGCTGAGACCACATAACACTGGTATTGAAAGACCTACATTGGCTCCCAGTACGTTTCCAGGCACAATTCAAAATGTTGGTGTTGACCTTTAAAGCCCTAAACAGCCTCGGTCCAGTATACCTGAAGGAGTGTCTCCACCCCCATCGTTCTTCCCGGACACTGAGGTCCAGTGCTGAGGGCCTTCTCACAGTTCCCTCGCTGCGAGAATCCAAGTTACAGGAAACCAGGCAGAGGGCCTTCTCTGTAGTGGCACCCGCCCTGTGGAACGCCCACTCACCAGATGTCAAAGAGAAGAACAACTACTAGACTTTTAGAAGACATCTGAAGGCAGCCATGTTTAGAGAAGCTTTTAATGTTTAATAGACAATATTTTGTTGGAAGCCGCCCCGAGTGGCTGGGGAAACCCAGGTGGGCGGGGTATAAGTAATATATTATTATTATTATTATTATTATTATTATTGCAACACTTAATCAGAGCAATGGGTTAAAAAACCTTTTGATCACTTTAAAAAGTGCCGCTGATCAATCAGCAGTTTATTAAAATATTGTCTTATTGTTCATACAAGTTATAAATGACAAGCAACATCTTAGAAGCTGCATTTCCCCTTCTCTCGCATAGGGCGGAATGTCTCTTCTGAAGTGAAACTCACTACAATAGTCATTTGCAACTGACACATTTAACTTACAGGATTTTGTTTTTACGCAGTTGACAGCGAGCCAGTTGAATTTGCACAAATTAAATGCATGGAAGGCGGAGAGCTTAAACTTTTAAGTTCTCCACCTTGCTCACGAGGTTCTGGGAGGCTCTGGGAAGATTTCACAGGAACACAGGTGACTACATGTGATCTTGCAAGAGCCACCCAGAGACCAGTAAGCAAGGCAAAGAGCTTAAAAGCTTTCTGCCTTGTTGAGGGGGGCAGAGTTTAAGACCCATTTGATACACCAACTCCAGAAAGTAAGAGTGCTAGCACGAGGGTGGTTCCAAGGGAGTGGTTCAACTACACATTTTTGCACATACACACCACCCCTGGAATATAATCCTCTGTCTCTCTATATATAATCCTTGCACAAGACGTGAGATGCTGTATATAAATAAGAACATATAAACACTTTTCTTTAAGACTATTTTTAGTAATACAGAAACATGCAGATTTAATTACTTGATGAAAATGTACAATAGACTAAAAATCAGGAGCCAGTTTTTGCTGTTTTTATTGTGAAGCTTTTGTTCTGAATGGCAGGTTGAAGTTCATTACAACTCCAACCGATTATTTTTTGGCATCCTGGGGCATAATTTTCTGGGGAAAACTCTAAACAAGAAAATGCATACTGCCTGGTCTTCACTGTAATACCAATTTGAGCTTTTTACCCAACAGAAAATCACCTTTGTGCATGCAACACTAATGTCTCACAACAAATGAAACTGATCTGTAGAAAACATACCGGTAACGTGAAAAAAAGAGACAATGCACGTATTTTTGTAAACTAGGAATTTTTTTATAAAAAGAAAGAAAGAAAATCACCTTTGTTTCCCTAGTCCAGGCATAGGCAAACTCGCCCCTCCAGATGTTTTGGGACTACAACTCCCATCATCCCTAGCTAACAGGACCAGTGGTCAGGGATGATGGTAGTCCCAAAACATCTGAAGGGCCGAGTTTGCATATGCCTGCCCTAGTCCCTGTGAGAAATGAGATATGACTGATCAAAGACCTCAAAATGCCAGGGTGCATTTGATGTAAAGGAATAGTTTCTAATCTATGTACTTTGTCCTCAGCTACAATTCAGCTGACTGGATAACCATCCACGGCAGTGTAATTGGATGCTGCTAGTCAGACACAGAATTAAGTGTGTTCTAATGAGGTTCCAATATTATTCTTGGAAATGGATCAAAGCTGTAGTTAATCACACAAAACCTATGCCTACCTTACCATCATGGTGTAAGAAAATGTGCCCTTGAATGTGTCACTGCACTGATCTCGCTGGCAGTCTTAAAATGGCAGTGACAGAAGATAAGCCACCACAATACCAGTATTTGCCCTACTGAAGTAAATCGGGCTGGAACAGCAAGCAATCAAGAGGTTACCATATTTTTCGCTCTATAGGACGCACTTTTTCCCCTTCAAAAATGAAGGGGAAATGTGTGTGCGTCCTATGGAGCGAAGACGCCCTAGCCCCGCGATCCTCTCCCGGCTGGAGAGGTGACGCGCAGCTATGGCAGGAGCCTCTATAGCCGTGCGTCACCTCTCCAGCCGGAAGAGCTCGAGCGGGACTAAAGCACCCTTCAACCCTCTCCTGGCTGGAGAGGGGACACGCGGCTATGGCAGGAGCCTCTCCAGCTGGGAGAGCGCACGCGGGGCTAAAGCAGCCCCCTGCGACCCTCTCCCGGCTGGAGAGGTGCCGCGCGGCTATGGCAGGAGCCTCTATAGTCGCGCGTCACCTCTCCAGCTGGGAGAGCGCACGCGGGGCTAAAGCAGCCCCCTACGACCCTCTCCCGGCTGGAGAGGTGCCGCGCGGCTATGGCAGGAGCCTCTATAGTCGCGCGTCACCTCTCCAGCTGGGAGAGCGCGCGCGGGGCTAAAGCCGCCCCCTGCGACCCTCTCCCGGCTGGAGAGGTGACGCGCGGCTATGGCAGGAGCCTCTATAGTCGCGCGTCACCTCTCCAGCTGGGAGAGTGCGCGCGGGGCTGAAGCAGCCCCCTGCGACCCTCTCCCGGCTGGAGAGGTGACGCGCGGCTATGGCAGGAGCCTCTATAGCCGCGTGTCACCTCTCCAGCTGGGAGAGCGCACCCGGGGCTAAAGCAGCGCCCCCCCCCCCCCGCGACCCTCTACTGGCTATGGCAGGAGCCTCTTTAGCCGCGCGCCACCTCTCTAGCCAGGAGAGCCGCGTGGGGCTAAAGAAGCCCCACTTACTCTCTCCCAGCTGGAGAAGTGACGTGCAACTATGGCAGCAGCCTCTCTGCTGCGCCTTTCCGCTGCTCCCTGACCTGCTCTTTGGGGCTGGTGGTGGGCTTCCCCCGTCACACCCAAAAAGCAGATCGAAAGGAACCTGAAGCCTAGAGAGTGAGAGGGGTCGTTGCGCACCGACCCCTCTCGCTCTCCAGGCTTCCAAGGTAGCCGCTTGAACGCACCTTAAACGGCACCTTGTTTTAGAGCGGGAAAACAAGAGGGGGAAAATTCTCCCCCTCTCTGCGCAGCACCTCCTGCCGCTTCGCTGAAGGGGCGCTGGGTAGAGAGGGGGAGATTTTTTTTTCTTGTTCTCCCCCCTCTAAAACAAGGTGCGTCCTATTGTCCGGTGCGTCCTATGGTGCGAAAAATACAGTATATTAATACAATCAAGAGGTTATAATCAATCAAGAGATTATAATATTGTATTACTAAACTAATATTGTGGATTTAAACTCAAAATTTGAGATAAATGATAGCTAGTTTCCAATCTTAAATTTAGCTTAGCTCCAAGACACACACTTTGCATTATGACAACTGTTCAACGGAAATGTGTTGTTTAGCCACAAACTGAAATAAACAAATACAGAAAATGGTAGCTATGCCCGTTTTTAAAATAAGTTTACAACTTAGTTCTTGCTCACTGGAAATCTTATAATTATTTGGACCAGTTTGAATTAATAATGCTCTATAATAAAAGGCTAATACCTCAATCCTACATCTACTCAGATGTAAATCCCATTGAATTTAGTGAGGCTTACTTTCAGGTAAGTGGATCTAGGACTGAACAATAAATATAACTCTTTCCATTAAGAAAATTCCAGTGGATTGATATGACATTTAGTAAATTACACAAAATTCTACTAGATAAAAAAGATCAAAGTAAAAATAACAAGAATCTCAAAGACTCATAGCAACTTCTCATAGAAATAAATGCAACTAAAATTAAGCATACCCTTTAGATCTAGTAGGTATTAAAAACTGGCTGAAGTACAAATTCATGGCTGTAGGTAAAACTGTAGGTGGCATAACAATTATTCTCCTGGAAAATCAAACCACTGAGTAATAGTGACTAATTTCCAGAAAGGCAGTTTTCTATCTTCAGAAGAGAGATGTTCCTACCACGTGTGGGGAACCTCTGGCTTTCCAGATATTGCTGAACTATGTCCCATCATCTCTGGCCACTGGCCATGCTTGCTGGGGTTGGTGGGAGTTGTAGTTCAGAAACATTTAGAGAGCCAAAATTTCCTCAACCTTGTTTTATATTAAGGTCCTTCCAATTGGCAGAGAGAGAAGAGATTGCATGTACTCCAATATAACTCAGAATACACTGAATTCAACAGGTAGTACTTCCAAGGGTGCATCTAATCGCAGCAGAAGAGCCTCCCCAAATAACACTATTTGCACATTGGGCATCTCTTAGTAAAGGAAGCATTTCTGCTAACAACTATGGTTGACTACAACTGTTTCAGATCAGAAAGTGTTCATTCCTACTTCAGAACTAACATGATACTTCAAAGTATATTATTAGAGTCACACAGGCCTGTACAAGAATCAGAAGCATCACAAATAGGGGGGAAATAATCATGTCTGCACTTTTGATTGGTACATCCACTCTGAGAGAAAGGAGAGATCTTATACACATTAGCTGTTTTGTTTACATGAAAAATTAATTCCTCCGGTTCCGCCTTCAAAGGCAGGAAAATTGTATTCATTCGGCTAGCCAATGACTAAGTGAGTCGTCAACCTTTACTCTAATTTCCACTGGATAAAATAAAAGCATAATATGTTTTTCAAGTTCAGGAAGTACACTGCCCCATCAGCATTCCTGTAGGCAATTTAGAAATCAGCACAGGAGCCAATTCCTCTGTGCATATACACATACACAGGTCTCATCAGTGTTTCTTATCACAATCCAAAACTGGGATAGCAGTAGTTCTGTCACTTACTTCCTGCTTTTTAAAACACGCTTATTAACATCCCCACCCCCACCCCCCACATTAGACAAGACGCTCCAGAAGCCTTTCTGAACTAAAGCTTCTTTACTGGGTCAGGATCGGTTTAGGGCATGAGATGCCCAAGCGTAAAAGCAGACACAGATGCCAAGGGAGGTGAAGAGAGATCTCAGGTCGATCCGCATCTAGGTTAAGGTGATCACGAATAGAGAGGTTTAACCGGTAGCATGCCGGTGCGCAGCCGTCCCCCGCCACTGCAGAAAAGATCGGGTGGGGAGATGCAGTGCCGAAAAACACGTAATAAGGGCAATGACCAGCGGAGGGGGAAACACAAGGCGCCTATAACGGGGGCGTTAGACACATAGCGCGCTGGGGACAAAACGGAGCTCGAGAGACCGGGCAGCAGGATGTCCTTAACTCCGGGGAGGCCCAGGGATGCTCGACCTTCTCCCAGGGTGGCCGGGCGAGCCCTGCCGCTTACCGTGGCTGTCCTTCTGGCCGATGCCCTGCGTGCGGATCAGAGCCGACAGCCGCCTGACGTCCCCCTTGAAGACGCACTCGTGCACGGGGAACTGCGCCGACGGGCCCTTGTCCGGCTCGGCGGCGGCGGACCCGCCGGTTCCCCCCTTGAGCGGCAGCCGGTGGTGGTTGGTGGTGAAGATGCGGTGGCTCCCGGCGCGGCCGCTTTTGCCGGCCCCCGGCCGGCCCCCGGTGAAGGCTCCCCCGCCGCCGCTGCCTGGCGCGGCCGCCGCCTCTTCCTCTCCGGGCGCCAGCAGGTCCCCGTCCTCCTTGCTGGGCTTGTGGTCCCTGCGCAGCGAGCGCAGCTTCTCTCCGGTCATCGCCAGCGGCGGCCCCGGGCGCTGGGGGCCCCCGGCGGGGAGAAGCGGCGCCGCAGTCGCTGCCGCGGGGGGCTCGGCGAGCTCAGAGCCGCGGCGGAGGGTCTCTTCCGGGCTGCAGCATCCCCCCTTCCCGCCGCACACACTCGCCGCCCGCCGCCCAGGGACTCCCCGCAGGCCGAGGGGGCTCCGCGCTCCTTCCGAACCGCCTTCCACCTGCCGCTCCTCTCAGCGGCTAGACCGCGCCGCCATCTTGTCGGAGGGGTCTCGCGAGAGCGGAGCGGCTCCGCCGGGCGAGATCGAGGCGCTCTCGCGAGATGGTGACCTCCGGCGCCTGCCGTGGAAAGCAGGCGAGAGTCCCGGCCTGACTGTTCCGAAGGCGGGGTCGCTGCTCTGAGCGGCGAGGTGGGACGGGGGGGGGGGGAGCCCTGGTGAGTTTATTGGGGAGACGCCTGGGGCCCCCCCCGTTGAGTCCTGACAATTTACCGGCCGTTTTGCGGTTCTGGCTGGCTCACCTGTGGCCGTCCAGGTGCTGCCAGACTCCCAGTCTCCGCCACGTGTATGCACGTGGAGTGCTGGTGGGAGCCGGAGCCCAGGAACAGCTGGGGGCCTTACAGGATGGCACCCGAGGTCCCTTTGCCCCGCCCCTAAAATATTTCCCAAATATCCCCTCTCCCAAAATTAATAGCCATTGCTAATCAAATGACGTTCCTGTGTGCCGCATCTTGTGATCGATTATTCAAGTTGGCACCCCTGATCTTGCAGATGAGTCTCTCCCAGGAGAGGAAGGGACGAAGGTTGCATTTGCCTGCTTTTTTCCGTGGCACAATTTTCATGGGAGTGGGAGACGTGCACATGGCCGGTGGCAGTGGAAACGGGTGCAGAGTGGGGCTGCGGAATAGAAGACAGTAAAGGCTTCAGAGTTGGGGTAGGGGAAAGTGAGCTTAGTAGTCGCATGGGGTGGGAAGGGAGAAGCTCTGGCGGTTAGTGTTGGCGAGTGGAGTGAGCCTCCTAGTTAATTCATTGTTTCTTCTTTTCTTTAGGACTGCAATACGAAACATACTGGGAAGAAAGCCTCATTATTTATTTATTTTTTACACCACCGTTTATCCGAGGATCACAGGGCGGTTTACAATATAAAAACACAGAAATGCATAACATTGGAACAAACAAAAACAACAACACCCTCACCCCCGTTTAAAAGTCCTGGAAGAAGAGGAATGATCTCAATGATTTATTTACTAGTAAATATGTAGATGTTAAGATTTCAAATGCTGTTATTCCTTGGGTTCCAAGAATCGTCCTTCAGTAAAACTTAATCCTGGTTTTGTTCATTTCTAATACATTTCAACTTTCCATTGTGTTTGAAATGATCTATTCTTACTTGAAAAATGAAATTGGTTTATTTTATCCATGCTAACCTGGAAGTGGGACGCGGGTGACGCTGTGAGTTAAACCACAAAGCCTAGGACTTGCTGATTAGAAGGTCAGCGGTTCGAATCCCCGCAACGGGGTGAGCTCCCGTTGCTCGTCCCTGCTCCTGCCAACCTAGCAGTTTGAAAGCACATCAAAGTGCAAGTAGATAAATAGGTACCGCTCCGGCGGGAAGGTAAACGGCGTTTCCGTGCGCTGCTCTGGTTTGCCAGAAGCAGCTTAGTCATGCTGGCCACATGACCTGGAAGCTGTACGCCAGCTCCCTCAGCCGGTAAAGCAACCCCAGAGTCGGTCACGACTGGACCTATGGTCAGGGGTCCTTTTACATTTACTTTAACCTGGAAGCACCACTTGTTTCAATGAAATTTTCTTCCATCAGGTTTGTAGCATCAGGTTGCAGTCTATACAAACTTACTTTCAATAAAGTCCACTGAAATAAATTGGACCTTTTGAGTATATATGTATCAAATCTGGTGGTTCTATTTTTATGTAAAAATCAACAAAAAATAGTATTGGATTGACATTTTCAAATTTCTCATTGCATTACTCAAAATGAGTTTTGAAAATACTACTATGCCGCATTTCCAGTTTATTATAGTGGGTCACAGGCAATATGAGTTCTGCAGTTTCCTGAGTCATACAAACACCAGGAGATTTAGAATGCTGATTCTGTGGCAGGTTGATGCATCCACTAGAAATATGAGTCAGCTGAGATAAAGAAGTTCACCTCAGAATAGTCAGAAACAAAACTTAACTTAGCACCTTGTCTGTAATTCATGAATGCTCATAATGCATTAAAGTATTTATTAATGTCCCCCCACGCACATGGGAAGCAAATACTGTATTCAGATATACAGAAGCATAAGACAGAAGCATATACAATTTCAAACCATTGATCCATCTACTATTGTCTACACCAGGCATCCCCAAACTTGGCCCTCCAGATGTTTTGGGACTACAGTTCCCACCATCCCTGTCCGCTGGTCCTGTTAGCAAGGGATGATGGGAGTTGTAGTCCCAAAACATCTGGAGGGCAGAGTTTGGGGGTGCCTGGTCTACACTGACTGGCAGCAGTTCTCCAGGGTTTCAGATGGGGTCTCTCCCAGCCCCGCCTAAAGATGCCAGGAATTGAACCTTGGCCCTTCTACATGCACAGGAGATACTATACTACACAGCTATCCTGTGTACTGATTTATGGAATCAAAGAGATGGAATCATTATGCCTGCTTTATATTTTCTTCCAGTTCTTCACCATGCTAAGAGCATAGGCCATGTGATACTTGGGGACTTAAGGGCTTCAAAGGCCTAAAGGTTTTTAGGATCATTCCAGAAAGCCAAATAACTCAACACAGATACCTAAGGATTGCCACTAAAAAAAACCCCAGAAAACTCTACAGTGTTGTAAACTTCAGCTTCAGCTTCAAGCATTAGCAGGAGGCAATACTTAGCTCTATGCTGCGAAAGCAACTTCTGATTTCTTGCCGACCAAGCTGCTGTTAAATGCACAGGAACAGGCCAGAGTTGACAGCCTTGCGGATGTTGAATCTCAGAGAAGTAGATTTGTTAAAAGGGTATGTTATTAATAGAATAAGAATTAATACAGCAAACAAACAAAAAAACCTAGCAGCTCTTAATTCATTTTCAATTGGAACACACCTTGAATTCAGCTCAACAATGCTGAACCCCTGCATCTTTTTTTCAGTATCAAGGTTAGATAAGTAGTAATTAATAAAAGTGCACCTAAACACGTGCATAATGCCTTTCTCTTAGTACTTAGTAACCACAGTTTTTCCTAACACATCTGAGGTTAGAGGAAAGGGATTTAATATTAGAGGCTGTTGCTTAAAGACGAAAAGTTTTCCAGCACTGCTCATTGTCATTTAGAAATGAAGTAGTGAGCTGGAGAGCACCCAATAGAGAACAGCTTGATCATGAACAAAGCCGTTTTTTATAACAATCCTGAAGCAAACTCACCTGCTTATTCACTAAAGCTGCATCCATGTAACCAGGTCTACAGGATTTGAGTCTCTGTCTACAATGCAATTATTGTTCATACAGTGGTACCTCGGGTTAAGTACTTAATTCGTTCCGGAGGTCCGTTCTTAACCTGAAACTGTTCTTAACCTGAAGCACCACTTTAGCTAATGGGGCCTCCTGCTGCCACCGCGCCACCGGAGCACGATTTCTGTTCTCATCCTGAAGCAAAGTTCTTAACCTGAAGCACTATTTCTGGGTTAGTGGAGTCTGTAACTTGAAGCATTTGTAACCTGAGGTACCACTGTAGAAACAAGCTGGCTGAATTTGCCTCATGACAACGTACTTAAATGCATGTAACTGCTTGAAAACAATGTAATCCCATTCTTTCTATCTTTTATAACTTTGTACTGTACTCCAAATGGCAAAATTGTACAGAGAAACAGCCCCACCCTAATCATGTTTACTTGGAAGTGAGTCACACCGGGGGGGGGGGGGGAGTGATTCACTTCCAAGTAAGTTTGGTTAGTATAAGAGCCAAAACAATTTAAAGCACAATTCTATACATGTGTTCTTAACAGCATAAATGAGTACAGTGGGGTGTACCCCCAGGGAAGTGGGTATAAGATTGCAGTATGAATGTTGTGTGTGTGTGGTAAATTGTCTCTTGTCATCATCAAATGACTGGCGTGATTAGTGGTTGTGGGCATTGAACTCCCATGGTTCCTGCACTGCTGAAAGGCTCTAGAAAAGGGATGGGAAAGTTTTTTTAAAACCAAGGGTTGCATTGCCTAAACTTTCCACTCTCCTGTGTTAATATGTACATGAATCTTCTGGGCATGGGCATTCTGGGATTTGGTGTGGATTATCAGTATTATATCCACTTCTCTTTTCCATGTGAACCACATGAACCAATCTTGCTATGAAGCACCTTCTAAGGATCCTTAGAGTTTAGGGTTGGAAATGAACTGGCTGATGGTGAATAAACTGAAACTTGGTCCAAGCAAGGAGTTTTTCTTAGATTGCAGCCCTGGAGTGGTGAAAATGTCTGTCTCAGATGGGCACAAACTGTTCCCCAAAATATGGGATTTGTAGATTGGGATCCACTCATCCTTGATGGCTGGCCTAAGGTTTTGCCCAAGACCATATTCTATCAACTTATCTGCAATAATAAACATGACTGCCATTTTAAACATGCTTGTTAGTGATCCCCACCAAATTGCTAGTGGGCTTCCTATGACCCCCTGGCTGGCCACTATGACAACATAATGCTGGACTTTACAGGCCTTTTGTGTAATGCAGTGGGACTCCTCTTATGAAGATTGCTAGATTGTTTACTGCCCCTGGTTCATATTCCTTTTATCAGTAGATTACTCACATGCTGATTCCTGCAGTTCAGCCTCCTGTTAAGAACACAGGAGCAGGAGAGCAATTTTCCTCCCTATCTCTTGATATTTCAAAACCTTGCTACTGGGTAGTGAGTGCCATTGAACACATTTTGGAGCTATGATTAGAGGGGAAGTTGCCATTTTAAAGGAACTGAGACTTTAAAGCCTTGGAAAATGTGGCTGTAGGGCACTATAGTAAAAAATAAATAAATCCCCATCTCCCCTCCCAACAACCAACACCACATCATTAGGCAATTTCCAGAGGGGTAGCCATGTTCATCTGTTGCAGCATAAAGAGCCCCCCAAATAGGCTTGGATAGATCCATTGAATTCAGTGGATATGCTAGGGTTGCCATATGTCCAGAAATTTCCAGACACAGCTGGTATTCAGCCCCCTAAAGCAGTGTCTGTGTGGAAATCACTGAAATGTCCAGAAAAATCCAGACGTATGGCAAACCATGTCTGAAGTATAGATTTTGCCGAATTTCCTTAAAAGCAGCTCAAAAACTTCATTTTTTTCCAGATTTTGCAAAGAAAAAAAACAAAACAAAACGCTCAATAACTTTTTTTTTTTGGGGGGGGGGGAAAGTGCTCCACAACTTTTGTGTCCAGATTTTCACTTTTTGAAATATGGCAACACTAGGATATGACCAAGGTAGGTCAGTGGGTCTGCTCTAACCTACCTGGATACAACTAATATGAACAAACTGATCATAGCAGAAGCTTTTGAGAACTACAGTCTACATACATACATACAAGAGTGGTGGTGGTGGTGGCTAATTGTAAGCAGTGGGCTCAGAAGCAAAGGAAATGCAGAAAAATACATGGCGAGAAAAACAGTTTATTTCCTTTGTTTTTAAGTCAAGTTTAAGAGTTAGCTACCGTCAGGCCTAAGGGACGCAGGTGGCGCTGTGGGTAAAAGCCTCAGTGCCTAGGGCTTGCCGATCAAAAGGTCGGCGGTTCGAATCCCTGCGGCGGGGTGCGCTCCCGTCGTTCGGTCCCAGCGCCTGCCAACCTAGCAGTTCAAAAGCACCCCTAAGTGCAAGTAGATAAATAGGGACCGCTTACAAGCGGGAAGGTAAACGGCGTTTCTGGCTTTGGCTCTGGCCAGAGCAGCGATGTCACGCTGGCCACGTGACCCGGAAGTGTCTCCGGACAGCGCTGGCCCCCGGCCTCTTGAGTGAGATGGGCGCACCAACCCCAGAGTCTGGCAAGACTGCCCTTACGGGCAGGGGTACCTTTACCTTTACCTTTACCGTCAGGCCTGGTCCCAGATTGGGGTGTGGGGCTTAGCTGCTCCCCCAGCACTCTCCCTCGGCCACTGTGGCAAGTGCCGCTGCTACAGCCGCCAACTCCCCACCCCTTGACACCCTGGAACCGCTTGCAGCTTGTGAACTCGATTGGTGTCGGTGGCTATTTCAAAATAGAAAATGCCAGCACTGCATTTGCCCTTTTCTTTTTTTGAGGGGGGGGGAGAGACACGTGTTCAGAGAATTCAGGGAGGCAAAGGAGCCAACTCCTAGGGTCCGAGATCTCAATAAAATATTTGAGGGCAGCGGCCCCCCCACCCCCAAAGTTGATGGGCAATGCCATTCAAATAGTGTGCGTCTTGTGATCGGTTATGGGAATGGGGCTTACCTAGCCCCCCCGCCCCCAAATCTTTTATTCAAGTGGGGGTGTGCTGCAGGGAGAACGGGCTGTTGTTATCTTTCGTCGAAGCTGCTTGGCTCGCTGCCGATGGTAGGCAGTGCACCTTCGCCCCAGGCCCCAGCCGACGGCCCCACGCCGCCCTCTCCGCTCCCCGACCCCGAGTCCACCCCGGTCGCGGCGCGACGCGCCTCCGCCGCGCGCCAATGAGGGGCCCCGGCCGGGCCAGCGCGTGGCGGGATAGGGCTGCCCCATCTCCACCCACCGCCAGGCGAGGCGACTCACTGGCCGGGCGGCTCGCCGGGGTGGAGCTTCGTCCGCCTTAAGGCAGCTGTCCCTGCCAGCCACAGGGAAGCCGGCGAGCCGCGCAGGAGAGAAAAGGCAAATCTGACCCGAGATTGCACCAGCGCTCCTCGCCCTCGCCGTCGGACGTGCTCGAGCCAGCGGCATCCGCAGCAGCGACCCCAGCTCACCCCGCGCAGCCAAGATCCCAGCGCCGCCGCTCCTCCGACAGCCAGGAAGGAAGGATCGCTTGCCGCCGAAATGGAGAACGCGAAGCAGAGGCACGCCGGTTTCCTGCCGCCCTTCAGGCACTTCGCCACGCAGGCCATCCACGCGGGGCAAGAGCCCGAACAATGGAAGTCCCTGGCCGTGGTGCCCCCCATCTCCCTCGCCACCACCTTCAAGCAGCAGGCGCCGGGGAAGCACAGCGTGAGTGAGGCGGATGGGGCAAGCAAGGCTTCAGAGCCGGGCATGGGGGGGAAAGGGCAGGACTTGGAGGGAGGGGGTCCTTCTCTGTCTTCACAGAATCGGAGAATTGGAAGGGACCTCTAGGGTCATCTAGTCCAACCCCCTGCGATGCTGGAATCTTTTTGCACCACGTGGGGCTCGAACCCAGGACCTTGAGGCCAAGAGTCCCATGCGTCTACCGACTGAGCTGTTTGCTTTAGTTAGGGGCTCTCAGAAAACAGCGCCCCCCTCCCCATCTAGTCAATCGACTCTTTCTGTCTGCCCCAAGCCACACACCTGTCTGTTCTGCTCAGACGGCTCTTCAGCTTACCCATAACTCCTTTCCTTCTCGCTCAATGCGCCTAACCAAGGCTGCAGCCCAAGCTATGTTTCCTCAGGAGTTAACTCCACAGACTACAACAGGGGAAGTGAGGTTAGGATTGTAGGCAGAGGCTGCGATCCTAAGGTTTTATGGCAAGTGGTAGAAAGAGGTCTGCACAGAGGTAAATCCTGTGAGTTCAGTGGCACTTACTCTCTAGTAACTGTGTACATGATTGCAGCCTCTCTCTGTGTTCTAATTATCAAAACCACACACACACACACTTTATATATCTATAGATACAGATATATCTCGAGATCCTAGCTTGCAGTTTATGAAGATTTTCAGTATATGTCTGTTACTGATTCCTACATCAAAAAGGCTAACCCGTATTGGCTAAATTGTACATTTCATTATGATAATCCTCACTGAATTGTGAAAGTCCAGCAGAAGCACCTGTTGCCTATTTATGAGGCAAGAGGATGACATCGCCTCCTTTTTCATCATTTTGCCTTACCGCTTTGCATTTTGAGGGCCAAACAAGACAGTCCTGTCTCTTGTTTTTCCGCGGAGCAACTGCAGGTGTGTGATCATGATAAGGACTTTGGCTTGTGGGGAGGACTTTGTACCACAGCCCTGGTGAAAATTGCTCTCCTCCACCTTCCTTCAAAGCTGCTGTGCTTTGTTGCATGGTTGGCACCAGTGGCAGCTTCCCTTTCAGGGCAAAGAGTGGTTCAAGAGGGAGAGATTTTAATTGGGACGGTAATATCGGGGGTGAGGTTAACCCCAGTCCTAACCAGGCACACTCTGCTGCTAGTTTGAAACGCAAGAGATGCGTGCATTTCAGTGTGAAATTAACAGACCTAACTTTGATTCCCTTCCATCAGTTAAAGTCATTTCTATGCTTGGAAGGAGCTCTTTCATTAACTAAAGGCCAGCTCAGGATCCAAGCCAAAGTCTTCAGAAGTTGGCCTATGTCTTGCTATCCCAGAAAGCCAACCTAAGGTGGCTTGTACACCTATGGAATTGATAGTGTTTGTTCACTTCGTTATTATAGAGAAGCTAGATAGCATCTTTGCATTCTAGTGTTTTCCCTATTCTATCTTTTTAAAAAAACCATTCTGTAGCAATGCGTGTCCAAACATGGACTGGTACAGATAGTATTGTTGACACAACTGGCAGGAGAAGTGACCTGTGCTATTCCACTTGTCTGAATTACCTGTCCCACACCTGTCTCATAAAGGTCGAAATTCTGTAATTTAGCTATTCAGAAGAGGCAGCAGTGAACTGAATAGGACTGGATTCACCCCCTTCTTTTCCATTTCCCCACCATGGTTGATGGACAGAATCTTAATCTCGCCCTGTTGGATGGTTCCTTCCTCCATTACTTTTCCACACATTTTTTCTTAATTTGACTCCTCCAAGTACAAGTGAGCAAATGTTTAACCTTTTTAAAAACAACTTGGAATTGCTGGCAAAATAATGCACTGTCTGTTTTTGCCTTTGTCACATAGACAGACATGCTAGAATTCAAATGGGTAGTATATTATTAAGTGTCATGTGGAACCTCAGATATATTTTGGCTTTATATGATTATGGAAGAGCAAGATGCTCATGTGGAGGGGGGGGGTGCGCGTGTGCAAGCAATGGAACTCCAGATAGGAAATGTGTTGCATCTGTACTATTTCAGTCACCAAATGACATTTCTGTGTATAAAGTACATACTGATTTCCTCTTTCTTTTTTTGCCCTTTAGGGTTTTATTTGCTTTCTTTCAAGCCCATTTTGTTCTTCTAGGTATGGCAAATTTGGCATACTATTTGAAAACGTTTTAAAAGCAGATCCCTGATTTAGTTTTGCCCAACACATTCAATCCATGTTGAATTTCTGGATTATCATCCTAGTTGGGTTGCAAGAAAAAGCTGACTCATTTTTAACTCTGCAGATTCTTGTGGGCAGGGCCCAACAAACTCGCCTTGCTACCCTGTCCTCTGCATGACACAAGACAATATGGAAATTGCATAAGCAAGCCGGCAGCTTTCCAGAGTATTGCATTACTCATTATGTATCTTGGGTTGAAAAAAACCTGTGTGTTTTAAAAGCAATGAAACACCACGTTTCATAAAACCAACGAAGAGTCTCATGACATCTTAAAAGACTAAGTGGTTTATTTTAGCATAGTCTTTAATATGCTACAGAACTCTTAGTCCATTGTAGCAAAAACAGGTATTCTTCTGTATATTCAGTAAGATACTTAATACTTTACTAGTTGACGTACAAGAGTTTAGCCAGGCAGGAAGAGTTAAAGTACAAAACCACAGGCGGAAAATATGTACATGGCGTTCTGTTCGGAATAATTTGTTTCACTAGAAAGCATTGTTTTCTCCCCCACTCCAAGGCTGGCCAGCTTGGATTCCTAATTTGTCATTTTCCCATATATTCAGACTTTCAAGTAATCAATGCCAAGGCAAGAAGGCACTGTAACTATAATACAGTCTAAGAACAGTCCTTTTAACGATCATTTGGGGCAATGCAGGAAGCTGGCTGTGGTGGAAAACTCTGAAGATGATTCAGTTGCCTGTGGTTTTGGTCTGCTCTTGCAGTTCTCACCTACCTGCATTTCATGACCCTGCCAAGGAAACAAATTTGTATGAAATTCATAAGCCATTTTAGTTTTATGATTAGTGGACAGAAAAGGAGGCAATTGAACATTAAGGTCATTGGTTCTGTTCCTGCTCCTATGCTTAAGTTCTCCAGATGTTAGTCTACATATCCCATTATCAGCTAGAGGTGATGGAAGCTGGAATCCCAACAACATCTGGAGTTCCTCATCCTTGCTCCGAAGAGAATGGATCTGCTTGGCTTGTGTGATAACCTGGAAGACAAACTGCTTCCCTAGCAGTTTCACTTCTGCCGCATTTAGAAAGCTTCCCCTTACTCCCGTCTTGGCCCTGAGCTCCATATATCTGGATTATCCCCCCTACCAGTCACATAACTCTGACTTGCAGTCTAGGTCTTGTTTCAGTTCCCCATTCCAAGACCTCCTGTCCACTCTAGGAACACGGAAAGCTGCCTTCTACTGGGTCAGTCTGTCTAGCTCAGTTTTGCCTACCCTGACTGGCAAGCTCTCTGGGATTTCAGACGGAGACCATTCCCAGCCTATGCTGGAAATCAAACCTTGGACTTTTGTGCAATGCAAAGTCCAAGGCTACAGTTATTATAGCATTAATTGCAGGGCATGCAAGGTGCCTTACAAAACACAGGAGATGCAGCCTTGGGCCTTGTTTTTGCATCAAAGTGTATTTTCTGCATCCTCTTCCTCCTGTATCCTCATCCTTCTCCTTTCTCTGGTCCCTCTGCCCCCCCCCCCAATTTTATACCTGCAACAGAATTGTACTAGGAATGTGTGCTTTTTGAAATAAATCCTCCATTAGCTCTGCTAATGTTCCGAAGAGCAAACATTTCAAATGAGCCTTGCCATGGGAAATTCAGGCCTTATAAATTGTCAGACTGTCACGTGCCGCTTCCACAACCTGTCTTTGAGCCAAATGATTGTTTGATTTTGCTTTCATCCCAGCTGTCTGCCAACAGTATAGAAATTTCTTTCAGGAGAAAACTCAAATGGCTGCCATAGAAAGCCTGGATGCAAAGAAGGATTGGGGGCTTCTGTACCTTTAGTTGTTGTTTAGAACTGTTAAAGGTGCAGGAGCCCTGGGACTTGTGACTTGACTGTGTTGAAACATTAGATTGCAAGATTTAATCTGTTTTCATGATTTGAGTTTCATATAACATGTTTTTTTCAAGGAGGATGGTAATAAAGGCAAATGGAAGGAAATATATGGAAACATTTTCAGGATTTCACAAGAAGAAAATCTAAGAGGCCGCTTCCTTTCTCTTTTGAATTGACTTGCCCTCATTTGGTGCATAGATTCCAAGCATCAAGATTTTTTCACCTTGTACTGTCAATTCCACTGCAACATATCTTCCAACCTCATCCTTGAAGATCATTTTGGGACTGAATTTCTCTTTAACATAAATCACAATGCCTCTTTTTTTAACCTTATCTGAAGAAATAAATTCCTGGCCTAATTTTGTATTTTGCAGAATTTTCCTGTGGGTTCTTATTACAGGTGCACATTATAAATAATTTGATCTCTAATAATTTGATCAACTATTGATGTATATTTACCTTATTTTATTTTATTTTTGTTCTCTTTCATAGGGCTTTGAATATAGCCGCTGTGGAAATCCAACCCGCGATTGCATGGAAAAGGCTGTGGCAGCACTGGATGGTGCCAAGTATTGTAAGCTGTCAATATTTTCATTACAAAAAATGATGATTGTCTTTGGCTAACAGTACACATAAGGTGCAACAGTAGTGTCTTGGAAAAGAGACTTTGGTTTTTGGTTAGCTCTGATTCTGGTATCATGCTATGCAACAATGCAGCTATATCTTTGTATTTTATCTATTTCATCAAACCTGGATAAATTACTTTTGGCCACGTTATTAAGGCATTTCCTAATCCACATTTTCAGGCGTGGAATGCTTGGAGTTTGACACGGCTCATAACATAAATGTCCACAATCATCTCCATAATGTAGTGTTTTTTTTCTAGATTCTTGGAATTATGGGTAACTTTAATGGTTCTAGATAAAATTGTTGTTACCTATTGTGTCAAAGCCCCATATCTAATCCACACACACACACATTAAGGTATTCGCAGTAAGCTCTCCTTTGAAAGCGAGTTAAGTGTTCAGAGACACACACCTGCCACAAAGCTGAAATATATTGAAGAATTCATTTGTTCACTTGTCAGATGTTCTTTGTTTATTTCCTTTTCCCATTAGGTTTATCCTATGCGTCTGGGTTAGCAGCTACGGTGAACATTGCACACTTGCTGAAGGCAGGAGATACTGTTGTTTGCACAGACGATGTCTATGGGGGTGAGTGCTGTACTTGCATATGGTATGGCAGGTCTTAACTGTCCTAGATGTAATCTCAGGGTTGTAATCCAGAAGCGTTTCAAAGATCATTAACCTGAGCCTGCACACTTAGGTCTTTCACTTCAGCACTGAGGATGGCTTGAAAGTCAGCAGTTATAACAGGTCAGACACCACAGGTGTGACTTATTATCTTAATTAATACTTCTTAGACAGAGCCAGTTGACACATCCGGCAGTGAGGCACTAACTGGTGTTCACACATTTGTGATTTAGCCCTCAGTCACATGCCAAATAAAACTTCCATTATGGACCCATCATAAGCCTTGCTACTGTTTCCTGGGCATAATAATAGTTTTATTCCTGGGCATAATAATAGTTTTATTCCTGGGCATAATAATAGCACTAACTAGTCCTCTGTTACACATGGATTTGATGCACCTATCCTGCCCTTGAAATTAATAGATTTTTGTGCTCTTTCTTTAGTTTTCCAAAATCTTTAGATTGGTGTTCTTTCACGCAATACGTTGGTTCATCATTAGTTGATCTGAACTTGCTAAGAAGCTTTTTGCTTTTTTAAAAACACTTTTTAAAAATTCAAACCTATGCCCTATTGGATTTTATTTTCTACATTGTCCATTTCGCAAAGTATGGCTTGCACCATCCTTTCCCAAACTAGTACCCTTCATATGTTTTTTTGGACTGCAGTTCCCATCATCCCTGACCATTACCAGTGCTGGCTGGGGCTGATGGGAACTGGAGTCCAAAATATCTAGAAGCCACCAAGTTGGGTTTGGCCGACTTTAGATGCTATTGTAGCATACAACCCTGAATCTGTCTCTCTTCTTTCAGCTCCCAATACCAGGTTCCTTGACTTCCACCTGACGCAGAGTTCTCAACCCCAGTTGTCCTGGGACACAGTGGGCTACATTACACTTTCTAGATGTTGTCCCATGTAGCTGTGTCCAGGAATTGGATCAGCTCTAGCGAGTTGCCTACCATTATTTGCATTATGAGTTATAAACCACTGATAATTACTGATTTTCACCTAAGACAGTGTTTTCCCTTTGAAATAAAGTGGTGTCACTGATGTGTGTTAGGATAATGTGAATAATGCTTTAATGTGGCTAAGGTAAAGGTAAAGGAACCCCTGACCATGTGGCCAGCATGACTAAAGCTGCTTCTGGCGAACCAGAGCAGCGCACGGAAACGCTGTTTACCTTCCCGCCTATTTATCTACTTGCACTTTGATGGGCTTTCAAACTGCTAGGTGGGCAGGATCTGGGACAGAGTAACAGGAGCTCACCCCGTCACAGGGATTTGAACCACCGACCTTCTGCTCGGCAAGCCCTAGGCTCAGTGGTTGTCTCGAGGTTTTCCTCTGCTGAACTTTAACACATACTCTTGGACTAACTGGAGGGGGGCCAGGAAGATGGCGCCGGGTCAAGTCTCAACTGAGTCTCTGTTGCATGAGTAGGAGCTCTAATGATCAAATTACCCTGATAAAAAGGCTCAACCTATGAAAATATCTGCCAACTTTTATCAGTAAAAGACTCCGGGAGCTGTTGGGTGGACTTTTAAACCTCCCCTCCCTTTCAAAGCTACTTAAATCAACTTTGAACCACGTCCCTTGAAAAGCCCATAAAGCTGTGGGCTGGATAAAATGGCCCTATTTATTTCCGAGTACGAAGATGGTACTTACAAGACACATACTCTTTAAAAAACAAATACCTCGTAGGCAATAAATAGGAGTTGCAGACATTTACTGTATGATTTCACTGGGTGAAAGGTGGAAATTCCTTACCCAGAATCTCTGTGCTGTTGACTGTGCAGCTACTGGTGCATCAACTTTCTGGGAGGACAGCCAAAGATAGCTTTAGGGGTAAGCAAAACAGGTATCCATTTACCATAACTAAAAGCGAGGGGTAATCTAGGAATGATTCTCCTTGTGACTGGGCCTCTCACATAGCAGTATGAGCAGAGAAACATGTTTTCCACAAAAGCGGAAGAGGGCATGGCTAGATCAACACCATCAGCCAAATGTTTCCTTCTGTCATTTGATATCTGTGATTGTGCCAGTTTTATTCCTAGGAGCAATTAGAAGTCAAATAGGGTAGGATTGAAGTCTAGCGTGATAACAGGAAGGGGGATTTATGTAACCTCTACCACTTTGAAATTATCTGTTAAGCAAATTTGTTAGCTTGGGAAACAAATATTCTTTCTAGGAATACTTAATGAAATCTAGAAGACAGGCAAAGTAGAGAAGCCGACATTCTTTGTTTAGACCAGTGTGGCTTGATAAAAGGATTCCATCCACGTTTGTAATGTTTACTGAACTTTCAGAAAAGAAGAGGTGTGAGTTGCAACCCTAAGCATTTCACCAAGGAATTGATCCTAGCAAGATTTATTTCTTGGTTTATTTGATGAAGAGGCCACCTTAGAACAGAAAACGCTATTTACACATCTATTTTGAGACCAAAAGGCAGGCTGCAGACATATTAATAACAAAAATATTTAGGATTGGGCTGCAAATCTGCTTACCTTGGAAGTGAGACCCTGGAAACCAGTGGGGCTTGCTGTCGATGCTACTCTGGACATAGCTGTCGTTAAATGTCCTACCTTGTGTTGGTCCTTTCTTTGTTCTGGTTTCCATTGCTTTCACCTTTAATTAATTAAATGTGGGTCTTTTCAAATCCTAGGTACCAATAGGTATTTCCGGAGTATAGCATCAGAGATGGGCCTGAAAACTATTTTTGTTGACTGCACCAAACTGGAAAACCTCAAGGCTGCAATTACACCAGAGACCAAGGTAACAGAGGAATGCTCATAAAACAGTGTTTGCAACTTGCCTGGGATGACTTTATTATATCAAGCCTCCTCGGTTTACAAGGGCCTGGGAGTGACTGCAGATGTGTAGGAGAGGGAAATATTAAAGTGATAATACTACTTATATACTGACAGTGTTGGAGCAAACTCTTCTTTGCTTTAAGAGGCAAACACAACTGTATATCATGTAGCTGTCACTCCTGATCTCTGGCAAGTGCCTGGTGGGCATTTGCCAATGTAAGCAGGAATGGTGTAAGTAATATGAAGATTATTTTTTGAAAACATTATTGGGTATGATAGGAATTGGAGCAGGATCGCTTGGATCTTGTCTATCCCCTCATGACAGCTTGGGTGATTGCCATTGGAATTCATTTGATGAACAAAACATGCATGATTGGATCCTCAATTCTGGCAACAACAAGATGGTCATTGGATACAACCCAGGGAGTTTTCTGGGTTGGTTCCAGACACTTGAGGCTAGTACAGCTCACATCCAAATGGCTGCAGGTGAAATTGAAAAGCAGGTTTGATGCCCAGGATTTAAAGTCTGGCAGTTATTTCCATGGAGCCAATTGCGATTAATCAATATGGAATAGTGAATGTGCCACAACAACAGAAAAATCTGTTCTGTGGTGGGGTGGGTGGGTGTGCACACACGCATGGGTGTGTAAGCAAAAGACAAGCTCAGATTCTAACATATGTGATAGCCTTTCCGTTCAGTGTTCCCTTGAAACATAGAAGAGAAAGGCAAGTTATTGGTGATATCAACAAAATCATATACACTTGTGTATCATTTCATAACTTTTACTGACTGTCTGTCTTCTCAATAAACAGCTTGTCTGGATTGAAACTCCTACAAATCCAACGCTGAAAGTTGTTGATATTCAAGGTTGTGCTGACATTGTCCATAAGCATAAAGGCGTTATTCTTGCAGTAGACAATACTTTCATGTCTGCATATTTCCAGGTAAGCTGATTTCCCAGTGCAGTCCCAGAAGTGCTTCATGCATATAGTAATTTTTTCCTTCTCAAAAACGGTGTCACAGGAGGGAACTAGCAGTGATGAACTCTTCTGTGTTAAAGTGGTGCTGAATTTTGGATATGTGGTTGACTTTTCCAGGGTGTGTAGGCATTTAATGGCTCTTCCACATAACATGAAACAGCATGAGACCACATTTTCTGGCATGTAAACCTGCTCAACAGGGGACATAAAGTTAATCTGGTAGATAGAGGGATATGTTTCTTGTTTTCTAGAGCAAGCTGCAGCATAGTTCTGTGCATGTTTACTCAGATGTAAGCCCCACTGTGTTCAGTGAGATTTACACCCAAGCAGATGTATTTTGGTTTCCCTTGTCGCTGATCTGGTAAGATGTGTGGAAGGTGGGGTGGAAATTCCGTAATTTTATGTGGAGTATTGGCTTTTTATTGATGATCCACTGATCTTTTGTTTCTTTAATGGAATAACATATTTTTCCTGTTCTTAGTAGATGAATACTCCTTTCAAAGCGATAAACTAATTATATATTTTATCTGTTAATACAGATAAATAGCTAACCTTCAAGGGGCTCCAGTTAGGCTTACATGGTTCTCTGCCTCTCCTTGTTAGCTTCACAACAACCCCGTGAATTAGCTTAGTAAGAGACTGTGGTTAAACCTGAGTGCACTTAGTAGCTAAGTGGGGATTTTAAACCTGGTTTTCCAGGTCCTAGTCAAGAACTCTAACCACAACACCACACTAGCAACTCTTGAAGTTATCTTCAAATTAGCCATGTGCTGGAGTTCTTGTCTCCCATCAGTATCAGATCTCCCTTCCCCTCTTGCTGTATATAAGAAACTATTGAGGAAGTGAAGGTGTCCAGTTACCAGCCTAGCTAACATTTCTTCTGTGGCTATACTGAGAGGAGCTGCATTGCATTGGTAACTCTGTAGTGTTATATGGCAGGTATTAATAAGTACCGTATTTTTCCTTCTATAACACGCAGATTTTTTCCTTCTAAAAAGGAAGGAGAAATGTCTGTGCGTGTTATTGAGCGAATGTGTGGTCCCTGGAGCCAAATAGTGCAAGGGGAGGCAAAAAAAAGCAGGCAAAAATCAAACCGCGCGTCTCCTAGAAGGGAAACCTGAAAGAGGAAGCGGCTGCTTTCCGGCATTCTGCCTCAGGGTCTTACTGCCCACCCACCTCTGTTTCCTTGCTGTGTTTGCTCAAACGGAACAAAGAGCAGGGAAAGCCCCTCCCCTCCAGGCAAGCAGAGGGGAAAGCTGAAAACATGCAGGAGGGAGAGAGAGCGCGAGCTAGCTGGCTTGGGTGGGTAGGTGAGGGAAAACTTTTGCCTTCCTTTCCTCCCTACCCCTCTCCTGCATTCTTAGCCAGCTGCTTCTCTTCACACCCCTCTCCTGCTCCTTGTCCCTTCTGTGTTTTTCCTTCCCTCCCCACTTAAAATGTGGTTAAAAAGCATGGATCCACATGGATCCTCAGGATCTTTGCATTGGGTCAGCCCAAATTCACCATCAGATCACATAGCATGTCCATGGTTACAGCCTGCCCCCCAAAAATCACGCACCCACTGTTGCCTGGGGCTGCAGTGGTGCAAAAACGTGGTTACAAAACATGGATCCACATGGATCCTCAGGATCTTTGCATTGGGTCAGCCCAAATTCACCATCAGAGCACGTAGCATGTCCATGGCTACAGCCTGCCCCCCAAAAATCACGCACCCACTGTTGCCTGGGGCTGCAATGGTGCAAAAACGTGGTTACAAAACATGGATCCACATGGATCCTCAGGATATTTGCATTGGGTCACCCCAAATTCACCATCAGATCACAGCATGAAGCACAAAAATGATACATCCACTGTTTCATTCAGAATGTTTTTTCCCTTGTTTTCCTCCTCTAAAAACGATGTGCGTGTTATGGTCAGGTGCGTGTTATAGAGCGAAAAATACGGTAATTGCTTTAGCAATTCAATGGCCCCCAGAGTTGCTGTGTCAACAACTAGACCTGTGGTGTGGAATATTCAACATACTGGGCCAACCGCATAGTGAAATGCTGGAGACTGCTGCCGTACGCACTGCAAGGACTTCACAGCACAAAGAGAAAATGTTTCAGCTCACTAGCTTCAAAAGCAACAGAAAGGTCATTGCTAGTACATTACGCCAAGTTCATGCAGTGTTTCTGTTACTGGTTTTGAGAAGTTGCAAAGCGTTCCTAGTTCAACAAGTATTGGACTAACATGTTCCTTCTAAAATTTAATTTATACCTTGTACATGAAGTCCAGCAACCACGACCAAAAGATAAATAAAACAACAATAACCTAGATATTGACCTAGCCATCTAACCATATAGTTTAGCACCACTAATGTGAAGCCACTAATAACACAAAATTATTCACAAGAAAGGAGAAACTGGTATGATGGAGTAAGAGGGAGAAAAGGTTATTGATTGAAGAAAAAATTAAGCAAACATCTCTTTGATTCATTAACTTAACAGTAATGTTCATACTGGTTTTTTTAAACAGTTGCATATGGTTGCACGTGATTGTGTACTTTTAATTCCAATTCATGCCAATACATGCACCATATTTCTGTAAATATTACCTAAGTTAGTGAACCTGATCTTACACAGGACGCCCCAAATTCCTGATAGCCGTTGAAAACCTATTTGTATTTTCAGGCCTGCTTCCAGGTTGGTTGAGGGCCTCAGGGTTAGAAGGGCCCCATGAGCTGCATTAGAGGCAATGACACTTACTTCTGAGTAAGCATGCCCAGGAATTGCACTGGAAAGAAACAAAATACAGGGTTTAACTATGAAGGCGCAGAGTCTGTAATTTAGTAACCTATTTGAAAACAGGAAGAGCTGTCATGGTTAATAATAATAAAGCTACACTGAGACAGTGCTTGGGGAAAATACAAGGGTGGTAAAATTGAAGGCCTTTATTCCATGGAATTAGAAGCCTGATGATGACGTGGGTCTATAATCTAGCCCCATTCTCCTTTACTAATCCTCCATGACCAAACATTCCAAATAGATTAGCTGATATAATAGAGGGAAACATTGTCCAATTGTCCAATTTCCAGTGTGCCAGAAGCAGGATAGAAAAGAAGAGATGCTATGACAGTTACAGTATTTCTTGGGGAAGAATGCAATATTATTATTATTATTATTATTATTATTATTATTATTATTATTATTTATTATTATTTATTATTATTTATTATTAATTTAGGTTAGACCCTAATGGTTGGCTAAAACCATTCCCTATGAGAATTTAGGGCAAAGAGAGAAAGAATACTCGCAAGAAGATACTTTAGCATTAGTCATCTTGCTTAAGAAACCCATATCCAGTTATGTAGTTCCCAATGAACAGGGATATACAGTGTAAAATTCCTACAGCTTCTGTTTACAGATAATAAAGCAATACTTTTTAATTCTGAATTCATGTGTTTATTTTGTTGTTTCAGCGTCCTTTATCTTTAGGAGCAGACATCTGTATGTACTCGGCAACCAAGTACATGAATGGTAAGCGCCTGAGTGTTGTTGCAGAAAACTTCCATGTTATATTGATATTTACCAATCCGACATTACAAACAGTCAAGGCTACCAGACCTAAAAGGCATTCTATTGTTTCTTTCTACTTTCAAGTTTTTATTTTCTTCATGCCACTTTGAGGCGGGTGGGAAGGTTGATTTACAGTAGTGCCCATAATGCATCTGCCCATCTTCTAAACACAGTAGATGTACACAATGGTTATTGTCTAGACTGGTTTCCCTTCTGAGGACTTTGTTTGATATTAGTTTAACAACTCCACAAGGCAAATTGTATTGAATATATACTTGCTCAACAAGGAGCTCTTTCGTTTGAAGTCTTTCTGCATTTTCTTTTTTCTTCTTCAATTTTTTTTTTATTTTCAAAAATTCAAAACAACACAAACAAACATACATACATCCTATTTAAATCTTGGTAACATTATTAAGTGACTTCCTCGTATCCCCTTGGTTGAATTTCATTATATCTCATTTTAACATTTTTCCAAAATCGATTTTCTCAAAAAATTAACTTGATCACTTAACATCTTTCATTCTTTCTAATTTGACTTTAAACAGCATAAATCTTATCCGTACATATTTGAATCCTAAGCCTGTCTATTATTTGCAAGCTTTTCCAATTAAGTTATCTTAACATATTTAACTAAATAATCTTTAAATTTCATCCATTCTTCCTGGTACTCCTCCTCCTTCTGGTCATGGACTGGTGAAGTCTTTCTGCATTTTCATTCTTGCCCCGGGGTAGAAAATCTTCCTCAAATGTTTGAAAAACACATTGTGTCCAACTAAAAATTGCACGGTACAGGTCTGAAAGGAATCGTTTTGAGGTGCTGAGGGGCTTTGCCACTGAGCATTAGGGTCCTATCTGGTGCAAGCCTCTTTCCAAAGTACTCACTATCAAGGTTGCAAAGGCAGCAGAGGGATAATCAGTTTGGCTTCAAAATAAGCCACTCAAGGAAGATGATACTACTAAAAAGAAATAAGGTGTCATGCTTTGCAACAGAAATGCCCTCTCAAGAAAAGGCTGCCTGGAACCCTCACCTCTGCCGTTTAGGTTTCAGAAAAAGGCATTTCCTCACTTTTAAGAACTGCTAATCTAAGCATTTTTAAAGCTTAGGCCATTTTCATTTGAATGGGCTGTTGTTTTTTAGTTGTGTTTGCTTTATTGTTTTTTATCAATTAAAAGGTGCTGTAGTTTCTAACCATGTGGTTAAATGCCTAGTGGGCATAGATCTATGTTAACATGAAGGCTATAAATTGGGTATAATTAATTACACAGGAAGCACGTAGAATGAAAGCAGAGGAAACAGCTACAATTTTATGTCTGACTTCTCTACTTAAAGAGGGCTAATTTGCCATTTTTCTTCTGCCTCCTTGTTTCTTCAGGTCACAGTGATGTTGTAATGGGACTGGTTTCTGTCAATGACGATAATCTCCATGAGAGGCTCAGATTTTTACAATATTGTGAGTACACAAAAATATGTGATGAATGCAGGTTTCTGATACCTGCCTACTTAAATTCAGAACTGCATTTCTGCGGTAGTCATTCATTTGTTTTACGCACGCTTATCTGACTTATTGTCAAAAAGCCTCCCACAAAAAAAGATTTTGTGCAGCCTTTTTTACCACCCCACTTTCCTTGGGAGCAAGGAGATTCATTCTGACACCATAAACCAGTTGGCTCTCATGGGAAATTTGAAACTGCAGTGCTGAAGTCATGTTTCAGGCCTTACTAAGGCCTTCAGTGGCCATACATGAATTAAGACTGAGCTGGTGTGTTTCCTCACTTGAGGCCTCTGACTAAAATCTACAGCTTGAGCTGGAACAGTTGGTGCCTGAGATGCAAGTGGTGCTGCTGTCTAGTCCATTATCTATCAGGCCTGCCCAAGCCTGAAGTTCATGCTTCCTGTTAAATGGAGGGCCTGTAGTTATATATCACTCAATGTAGTGGATAGATTGTTTAATTTGGGCCCTGGAGATCTAGATCAAAATCTCACAAAATCTTGAAGCTCACTGCCTACCTCTCAATTTAACCTACAGAGTTGCTGTAAGGATGCATACATTACCTCAAGGGCCTTGGAAAAGCAATGTGATAAAAAATATAATATCATTGTTTCCTTCTTTGCCTGGAGAGGATTCAAAGACCTAAATTAAAAACCACATCATTTTGCTAGGCTATGTCTCAGTTCCTGAATTCAAGGTTCCTGTTTCAAAACTCAGAAGCCTTAATAGCTGCAATGCCACCTGAATGCTATATTTTAACTTTTTGATTAAAACTCTGCTGGGGTTTGGGCTTCTGTTCTGAACATATGTCTATACTTTGATGAGCCAGCAGTATTGTCTTGCTGAGTTCCTCCTTATACTTTTCCCCAATGGGGCTGAAAAGCCTATTCAGCAATAAAGCCATTAGCAAAGAGGGTTATCTCTGTGTTTCTTTTTCCCCTTTTCCAGCTCTTGGAGCAGTTCCATCACCTTTTGACTGCTACCTTTGCAACCGGGGTTTAAAGACACTGCAAATCCGCATGAAACAACATTTCCACAATGCGCTGACGATTGCCAAATACCTTGAGTCAGATCCAAGAGTTGAGAAAGTCCTCTTCCCTGGTAAGTTGGCTTTACAGAACCTGGCAGGGGATATAAGCTCTTGCAAAAAAGTGTCGCTGGCTGTAATTGGAGCGAGGAGAGAAGCAAAAGAATCTGCATGACTAAGTGGACTCTTCCAGCTCAGTAACTCTGAAGACTCAAATGACTGATAAAGGGTGGAAACAATAAGTGCTTGTGAATGACTTGTTCCATATCTGCCTAGGGCACAGTTTGTTATTTGAATTTCCCTGCCATGCTCTCACTTTCTTCCTCTCTCACATATGTTCACAATCTTTACATGGTTCAATTGGCTTATTTCTTTACACACACTCATCCCAGGCAAGCCATTCAAAATCCTAGTCTTCTCATGCATTATCCTTTTGTAAAGCTTAAACACATGTAGAAGATGGAGAGGTATTGAACTGTTGGCCCAGTCCCTGATGGTGTGTCCCTTGCAGCTCCCACGACCTCTGTGGACACCTTGAAAGGGGTGGCAGCTGTCCCTTGGAATATTTAGTCATCATGGGATCAGGGGTTGTAATAGCAGGTCCTTGCTCCACCTTATGGAAGTGAACCTTGCAGAGATACTTGCGTAATGCTGTTTATATAACTTTTGTAACCACAATTCTTTTATTTTTGACAAACAGCATTTTCAAACTTAACTTGCTTTGAACCATAGCAATGATCAAAGTACATTTTATGCCTTGGTCTAGCGACTTCATATTTTAATAGATTGTGTGTGTTTTAAAGCAACGATAACCTAAATCTGGATGCTCTGAATAATGCATAACTCGTTTCAGGATTGCCGTCACACCCGCAGTACGAGCTGATGCAACGCCAGTGCACAGGCTGCCCAGGAATGATCTCCTTTTACGTTAAAGGAAACCTTGAAAATGCCTCCACATTTCTCAAAAACTTAAAGGTAAGAAAGAGGCCTGATTTGCATTGCTTTTGAAAGAGGAACACTCCCCGCCCCTCCCTTGTCAGGATATTGATGCTGTAAACGACTTTGCAATATGCTTCTTCCCTTAAAGCGTCTCCACCCCCATCATTCTACCCAGACACTGAGGTCCAGCACCGAGGGCCTTCTGGCAGTTCCCTCACTGCAAGAAGCCAGGTTACAGGGAACCAGGCAGAGGGCCTTCTCGGTAGTGGCACCCGCCCTGCGGAACGCCCTCCCACCCGTCATCAAAGTGAACAACTACCAGACTTTTAGAAGACATCTGAAGGCAGCCCTGTTTAGGGAAGCTTTTAATGTTTGATGTATTACAGTATTTTAATATTTTTTTGGAAGCCGCCCGGAGTGGCTGGGGAAGCCCAGCCACATGGGCGGGGTATGAATAATAAATTATTATTATTATTATTATTATTAAAGGAAGCTTTAAAGGACGGGCTGTCCCCAAATGTAAATAACTAACCTTGTTATGCAAAGTGGCACTAATGACAGGGAAGGAAAAGGAGTATTTTAGAAATGATGTGTTCATTCAGGCAACTGCTGCTTGCCTAAGATATCACGCAGTGCCACTCAGGGCCAGCCAACTCTCCTGTCTGGAATTCTGGAAGCAGGGGAGCCCTTGCTTATGTAACACTGGCCTGGTGTTTTGAAATGCCTGGCATTAGTGCTGAGTCCTCAGAAGACGCTTGTCAAATCAATGCCTCATCTGCATGTATCACTGGAAAAGTATGCTGCAGCAAAGACTGCTGTGCAGTCATTTCTCCTGAATTTCTGCCAGCGGCGTATCGTTCATCTTGGCTTGCGCCCGCTGGCTGCAAACAGGCATACTTTGGTTTCACCAAAAGTTGGCACCTAAATTAACAACAACGAATGAGCCAAGAGCTTTACTGTACTTCAACAACAACTGAAGATATAAACATCCCACAAACTAGGGCTGGCTAACTTTCCCCTCCCTGCTCATAAAATGATCAATCTGATGACCAGGGAGGGGGCGCAGTTTGTATCCCCATCAGGCACCGGGCTGGGCAGATAGGTTTAAATTACTACCCTGCAGTGCTATGTCTAATTAATACCTTTTTGCAGCTTCTACAAAAATTATTGAGGTCTTGCTGAGGAGGGCAGATTGGGCACCCCAAACCAGGAGGTAGCCACGCAGTCCATAAACAACTAACAGGAAAGTCATAATCCACCTTCTGGGGGCAGGTGGTAATTTGTTTATCACAGTCATTTACCCCCCCTATTGCTTTAATTCTATCCCTGGCTGCTATAAACCAACCAAGCCAGAGGAGAATCCTATATCATTCCCAGAAAATGCTCAAACACAGGTTTTTGGAGAGTCTAGGGAACAGAAATTTCACAGAAGTTCCTGAGAATGCCTGTTGTTCCCCTGATTTTTTGATTTATTTATATTTGCTCCTAGGTGGAAAACCTGAAAAGCTTTTCCTGGCCTGTATCTGAGATTGCCATGGCACAAAGAGACAAATGTGGTCTCTGGGGCTGATGGGAGTTGTAGTCACCAGCTTGGCCAAGGCTGCTTATGCAATTACTATTAGTTAACTAGCGGGTAGGGAGTTGTGCTCACCCCCTTTGGAATCCTGGGAGCTCAGGGGCCCATAGGATTTAATAGGGCAGGGCTGCTGAATACAGTGCTGCCTTCTCTTCTTGCCATCCTTCCACAGGGCAGCAATTCAGTGCAGGCTTGGCAGCTACAGTCTCTTTCCCATGTTCTAGTACAGGCTTGCGGGAGAAGCCATATTTTGCCACAAAGATCTCCGTATCATGCAGAAAGGAAGGCACATTCTGGCACCTGCCATTGGCCAGGGGACGAAGGCCATTAGGAAGCTGCTCCCCTTTGCTCCCAGGAACAAGTTTGCTTCTGCTCCTCTCTGCCGGAAAGAGCATTTGGCCCCAGCTGACTAGAGAGCTGACAGCAGCAGACTCTGGCCTTCTTTGTAAAGGTTTCAAGTGAAAAGTTGAATGAATGAATGCTGGAATATAATGCTCCATATTCTTCTTTGTTTTAGCTTTTTACGCTGGCTGAAAGTCTAGGAGGATATGAAAGCCTGGCAGAGCATCCGTAAGTGAAGTTAATCTGAAATCTCTGTTGGAATCAACTATCCTTATTTTATTTTAAATCTGTCTAATACTTAATACGATTCAGACTAATGAACGCAATAATAATTTGGCCACAAAGAGCAAATACTGTACTTTATCCCACCATTCTTTCAGTGAAGGGAGATTTATTTTATGTAGTAAATATATAACTTATGAATTCTTTATATGAAGGGCTGATCCTTCAATGTAGTTGAAAACAAAAACTTTTTGTTAAGGTTAAACTTAAGGTTAGGTTAAACATAATTTTAAAGGCCTAAAATTCGTTCATGAATAAATTATATTCCTCCCAGTATCTTTTAGCCACCAAGCATTACTAACATAAGCTATAGTGGTCTCATTTCTCTTTTTTGCGCTCCCAAAAGGTGGATAACTAATTTTAATTTTACCTTATTTATTTTTACTGCCATCATATCATTTTGCCCTCATCTTTTGTTGTTGTTACCTATAAAATATCCCGCTAGCAAATTTGTCCTTTGAAAATACTAAAACCAGTGAGAATTCTTATTACCTTGGAGGATTGCAGTATTTTACTACAGTCAACAAGATAATTACATGGGAAGTATTTTTTAATTTCTTTTGCTATTTTAAAGTCTTTATTAGTATCCAATTTCAAGCCATCTGCCACTACTCAGCCCAATCTATCCCAGATCCTTAACCAGTTAGATGTTTAAAGAAAATCCTCTTGGCATGAACAGTTCTACTGTTTTTATTCCTCCATAATATGCCGTGTGCACGGGACGCAGGTGGCGCTGTGGGTTAAAGCCTCAGCGCCTAGGGCTTGCTGATCGAAAGGTTGGCGGTTCGAATCCCTGCGGCGGGGTGCGCTCCCGCTGCTCGGTCCCAGCGCCTGCCAACCTAGCAGTTCGAAAGCACCTCCGGGTGCAAGTAGATAAATAGGGACCGCTTACCAGCGGGAAGGTAAACGGCGTTTCCGTGTGCGGCTCTGGCTCTGGCCGGAGCAGCGATGTCACGCTGGCCACGTGACCCGGAAGTGTCTCCGGACAGCGCTGGCCCCTGGCCTCTTAAGTGAGATGGGCGCACAACCCCAGAGTCTGTCAAGACTGGCCCGTACGGGCAGGGGTACCTTTACCTTTACCTTTAATATGCCGTGTAGCAGTACTCTAATCAATGCTTTCTCAAATAATGAACTGGCAATCTGTTGTTTTAAGCTGTGTACAGAGGAGGGCATGCTTGGTATAGGAAACTGCTGAAGAGCATATGATTTTGTAAAAGTGTGTATTTTAACGATAGACATGGTACAGATTGGAAGCGTCACTTTATCACTTCTAAATTACTGCACCTTTCAAATTACAGGAGTTTGGTGCTAGCATTTCTTTGCCTCTTAGGAAGATTTATAGCCAGGAAAAATGACAAGGGTAGTGAACACAATCTTTTTCCTGGATGTCATCCTGTGGCCATATCGAACCCTCTGGTTAACAAGACTGGCCTGTCCAAATTGGATAGAATCACTGCAGGTTCTGCTGCCACTGTAGATATAATTGTACTTTTAATTTTGGAAGTCCCTGTGAGACCTAGATGTGATGGAAAACCAGGTACATTTAAAAAATAAATAAAGATAAAGTAACACTGCAAGCTGGACATAGCTAGGTCCGAATCTCTAGGCAGGGCTTCTCATTTATCAGGGAAATCCACATTTATTTCTGGGTCTTTCTAGATCACCACAAAAGCCAATAAGATGCCACACAGTGGAGCGGCAAAGGTTCCACCTCTCTGCTGACATGACACACCAGTAACTTTTAGGGTCTCGGTAGGATTGAATATGTTTACTGTTGTCCTTGGAAGCTTTCTTGCTGCATTCTGTCCAAATATAACTTCTCCTGTCTGGGGCTGAGCTCTGGGAAAAACTGAGCTTTGCTAAACAAGAACTTTATGGCAGAAGGATGAAATTGCTTCTGAAAGCAAGTGTAAGGTATCAGTTGACTAACCATCATTACCTCCACCCCCAATAATGTTGCCAAGAAAACAACCCCATTAAAATTATTATTATTATTATTATTATTATTATTATTATTATTTATACCCCGCCCATCTGACTGGGTTTCCCTAGCCACTCTGGCCGGCTCCCAACAGAATATAATAATAAAAAAGCAATAAAACATCAAACATTACAAACTTCCCTAAGCTGATGTCTTCTAAAAGTCAGATAGTTGTTTATTTCCTTGACATCTGATGGGAGGGCGTTCCACAGGGCAGGCACCACTACCGAGAAGGCCCTCTGCCTAGTTTCCTGACTGCCATCTAGAAAACTGCTTGCTACTAGCATAGCAGTTCCACAGCCTTCAGGAAGGTGTCACTATCCCAGAGCACTTGACAGGGATTTGAGGCCGTAGTCTAGCATGATCTTAGCGCTCACTTGATGAGGATCAGAGATCTGTCTCTTAAAGGGAATACATTGGCATTTTGCCCATGGGTTGATAGCTGCCTCTCTGCTGCCTCTGTGCAATTCTTTTTAACTGTTGCATCTGGAATGACAGACCAACCCTCCAACATTACTGGGTTGCCCCAGCCAATCTGGGCAGCTTCCAACATATATAAAAACACAGTAAAACTGTAAAAAAAAACCCTTCCTTATTCAGGATTGCTTGGGAGTCAGATATTTCCATACCCTCCAACATTTCTGCAGTGAAAATAGATATATCCTAAGGAAAAGCAGGACATTCTGGGATCAAATCAGAAACCATGATGGCTTCTCTAAATCAGGTACATCCCTGGAAAACAGGGACACTTGGAGGGTCTGACAGACTATCTGTTCTTGTTTAGTGCCATCATGACTCATGCCTCAGTCCCAAAGGCAGACAGAGAAGTCCTTGGGATCTCGGATACGTTAATCCGCATGTCTGTCGGTTTAGAAGACTCAGAAGACTTGTTAGAAGATCTGGACCAAGCTTTGAAGGCCGCGGTAAGTGATTTCCGTTATGGAGAAATGTAGGGGTATGTTTTTGCTTTTTAGCTCCCCCCACTGCTTCAGAAGTCAATAGTAATTCTGATGAACCCTTAAGTTACATTTGTCAGATAACTTGACAGAACACAGCTAGAAGCGAGAAATGTTTTGTAGTAAGCTCCTGTACTATTTCTTACTATACATACTATATAGGTCCATGATTACTGAGCAGGCTAGCTGAGAATATTAGTGAGGTGTTGGGGCCAGGTCCCTGCCCCCCTCCATGCCCATGCGCACATTCCAATTTATATTCACACGTAGCCCATACACTACTATAAATATACATAAAGGTAAAGTAAAGGGACCCCTGACCATTAGGTCCAGTCGTGGCCGACTCTGCGGTTGCGACGCTCATCTTGCTTTATTGGCCAAGGGAGCCGGCGTATAGCTTCCGGGTCCTGTGGCCAGCATGACTAAGCCACTTCTGGTAAACCAGAGCAGCTCACGGAAACGCCGTTTACTTTCCCGCCGGAGCGGTACCTATTTATCTACTTGCATTCTGACGTGCTTTCAAACTGCTAGGTTGGCAGGAGCAGGGACCGAGCAATGGGAGCTGACCCCGTCACAGGGATTCAAACCGCCGACCTTCTGATCGGCAAGTCCTAGGTTCTGTGGTTTAACCCACAGCGCCATCCATGTCCCCATAAATACACAAATAAACATACAGGCATACTATTCCAGGGGCTACCAGCCTTCTGAGGCCAGCAGGCCCATTTTGAATTTGGGTATAACCCAAAATGGCTGCCACGGGGGCCATGATATAATGGCAGATGCGTTGAAAAGAACAGCCGATGAGGCACAACCACAAAGAGGTGTGGGTATGCAGATGGGGGCCGGGGAGGCATCTACATCAGTCACCACTGTACTTACTTCCAGGGGGGAGCTCTTTTGCACTTCTGTTCTGCTCAGAATCGGAGGAATGTGGGTGTCCAGTCCTGGAAGTCAATGAAATTTGGTCATGTTTAAGGGGACACCCTCAGTGTAAGAGAGACTGAGCCAGTGAAACAAGGAACTGAGCAGGAAGAGCAAATCGTCTCTAGTACAATTGTGGATTTCTGAGGGGATATTTACTAGACCTGTTGCAGGTGCCATAGGACTCATGCCTACCAAGCATGAGAACTTGACAAAAGGGGATTACCGGAGTGGTAATGGCACTGAAGATTAGCTTTAGGCTAAATGACTGACAAAAAGCATGCTGAATTTTACTGACAACTACATGTCTTTTGCAAAGCGACCAAGATGCGTTTGTCTGCTGACTTCCTCATTTTTCTGCCAGATTCTTTTTCCTTTAACATAGCAGAAAAAGGCAGCTGGGAGTTTGGATGAGTAGCATAGTGTGTTACAATATGAATCTGATCTGCAATTAAGTTGAGTCATTTAAAGAACAATAGTGATAAAATTTCACTTGCTTTCTCTTGCCACAGATTCCCGATTACAGAATCTATAACTAGGAATCTTGACATCACATTTAATTCCTGCACATCTGTAATACAAATCAACTTGGTGATCAGCTGCTCATGAACTTCCATTGGATTAGATTTCCTGCTGAAAATGAAAAAGTTGATGTTTTTGACGCCCGGAAAGGAAGCCTAGAATACTTGTTGACTCCACAACCCCCTTTTCCCCCCAGAAGTGTCTTCCGAGGTCATTTCCTCATTGTCTGGTTCCTTTGATTTAAAAACAAAAAGAAAGCCTTATTTTTTGACAGCAGTAGTTCCCAGGTGACCGTGGTCCACACTCAGGAAGATTGTGCCCAATCACACATATTTATATTTAAATATAATTATATTTAAATTAGTGTGGTATAATAGCTAAAAGACTGTGCTGTAAATCAGGAAGTCCCTGGTCTGAATCTTGCCTTAGGGTAGGGTTACCAGACGTCCCCGGTTCCTGGGGACTGTCCCCGGATTTGCAAATCTGTTCCCAGGAAACATGGCAGCGTCAGCAACCCAGAGCCAGCCTGGTAGCACAGTTGGCTCTGGCTGGCTTCAGGAGCTGCTTGCTGCCATGGTGCCCGCCATTTCTCCTCGCTGAAAGTCCCCATATGATGTATCTTGTGCGCAACAGTTTTTTAAAACTGTGCATTTATGTTTCACAGGGTGCAAAAATAGGGCTTTGCACCTTTATACAATATGCATGTGTGCTTGGGCCCAGGGTCTTTTGCCTCACCATCCCCACTACTGACTCCCTGTTGCTACTCAGCTTCAAAATAATAATAATAAAAAAAATTAGTGTCCCCGGATTCATTGAAAAAAAAATCTGGTAACCATACCTTAGGGAAGCCAGTCTCTCTCAGCCTCAGTTTCCCCCCATCCACAATCCTAGGTTATTGTAGGGATCACAACTAGCTAATGTTTGTGAAGTGCTCTGAAGTCTTGAAATGGCTATGCCAATAATATTATACTTGATTATTTTGATAGAAAATTGCCATTATGCCAGCATACTTGGTTGTTTCTTGTCACTGTTATACATGCTGCTGATTTATTTTATTGTTTTTAAATGTTAATAACCAACTTGGAAAAAAGACTGCTGCATATACCAAGTGTGGATTTTAGATTGGTTCCCACTGTTTTTCTCCTGTGCAATATTGGAAAATGAAGCAAAAAATCAGTTGCATGGCACCCTATGCATTGGGTTTTTATCTAAAATAAATAAATATTGAATTTGCTTTGGTTTCTGCTTTTAATTTCTGTTAATATAGATCTAATCAAACTCTACAATCCTATGATTCCATAACCATCTTTTAGTTACATTTTTGTTGCTGGTGGTTCTAATTTTTTTTTTTTACAACATTCAAGATTTTTTTCCATAAAAGACACGAATTTCATCGTCATTTGCACTGTTTTTATCTGTTTTATAAAGTTGAATTATTGCTTGGGCCCATTTCTCTGAAGAAACTAATAGGAGGAATGCTTGGTTAAAAGCTCAATATTATACAGTGGTACCTCTGGTTAAGAACTTAATTCGTTCTGAAGGTACCTGAGGTACCACTTCAGCTAATGGGGCCTCCTCCTGCTGCTGTGCTGCTGGAGCACGATTTCTGTTCTCATCCTGAAGCAAAGTTCTTAACCTGAGGTACTATTTCTGTGTTAGCGGAGTCTGTAACCTGAAGCCTCTGTAATCCGAGGTACCACTGTATTACACACACTGCTTGATAAAATGACTGTGGGGTGGGGGGTGGGGAGATTCCTCTTTCTCTATTTCTCTTTAATGGTACCAAATCCTGCTAAGATTGCATATCCCTGAGAAAAAAAGAGCACTGAAAAACATAAGGGAGAAAACAATGTCGTTAATTTCTGCTTTGGCTTGCTTCCCTGGAGATGAGCTGCCTAGACAGTGCTGGCTGGGATAGGTCAGGCAGAGAAGGGAAGTCAACAGGAGGTGGAGGCCCAGCCCCAGCCCAGAACTGGCAGAGTCAGCTTAGTCTAGCCATCTCCTCCTCCTCCTCCTCCTCCTCCTCCTCCGCCCCACCCCTACTGCTGAGTTCTGCAAGGACCAATCCTAAAGCTAAGTAATGCCACTCCTTTCATTGCTTCTGAGAAAGAAGGCAGGCAAGTAGGGGCTGGCTGAAGGCAAACTGAGGTTAGTAGGGCAGTATGGAAAACACCATACCTCAGTGGTAGAGCATCCACCTTGCATGCAGAAGGTCTCAAGTTCAATTCCTGGCATCTCCAGGTAGGGATGGGAGAGACTTCTGTTGGAAACTTGGGAGATTCACTGCCAGTTGCTGTGTACAATACTGAGCTAGGTAGACCAGCCATCTGACTATTTCAGGCAGTATCCTATGTTTCTATGCCCCACTTGCTCAAATAGGCCAGCCTCCATTGTGCCTTGACCTGAAATAGCCCACTTCAGAGAGAGTGGAAGTATTGGGACTGAATCTTCCAGATTAGTTGGGGGGAAATTATATTACGGAGTAGGGTCCAGATGGGAAACTGAGCCTCCAGATGTAGGAAGGCAAGATAAGCAGAGAACAAAACTCTAGATGTAAAGGGAAGGTAAAGGATCCTTACACGGTTAAGTCCCGTCAAAGGCGACTATGGGGTTGCAGTGTTTATCTCGTTTTCAGGTCAAGGGAGCCGGCGTTTGTCCACAGCTAGCTTTCCGGGTCGTGCCTCCAGCCAGGGTCATCTTTACCTGGGGGTGCAAGGGGTGCAGGGCACCCGGGCACTGAATTCTGGGGGGTGCCAGGAACCCACCGCTGTAGCCGCCTAAGATCTTAAATATCTACCTGTTATGAAATAATAAATAATTTTGATCAAGCTAGAAAAACAAAATACATATATACCTAGGTATTACCAAAATGTATACCTACTGTTTCACTAAAGGACTTTCGACTTTGTGCGCTCATTTACCAAAGATGCGCCGTGCCAGCAGCGGTGCCTGTCATTCACAATGGCAGCGCTTGACTCAACAACAGCGCTTGTCATTCATAATGGTGGGGCTTGTCAGACTCAACAATGGCACTTGTCATTCTCAATGGTGCCGTGAACGCAAAATTAACCCTTACATCATAATAAAAGTTAATTTGGGGCTAAACTAAATTTGGGGGTTGTGGGCAGATCTTTGCACCCCGGCGGCGCATATGCTAAAGACTGCGCTGTGGCCAGCATGACTAAACTGCTTCTGGCGCAACGGAATACCATGATGGAAACCAGAGCTGCAGCAGTCCCTGTTTGTCTACTTGCACTGGTGTGCTTTTGAATTGCTAGGTTGGCAGGAGCTGGGTCAGAGCAACGGGAGCTCAGTCTGTTGTGGGGATTCAAATCGCAGACCTTCGGATTGGGAAGCCCAAGAGGCATGGTGGTTTAGACCACAGCGTAGATGATGAAGTAAGCTTTAGCAGGCCCAACCTATTTCAGTTTAATCCTTCAGGAACATTATAAAGGGTTGGTTTAGTTTATTAGATTCATTTTTCACTTCACACAACCAAAAAGGGCCCCAAAGCAATTCACAGGGGAAGTAAAATGCAAAATGACACAATAAAAATATCAGTTAAAACGATATACTAAAAAACATTCATCCAAAATTCATAGTGAATCACCATATCTGGCACAAAAGGAAGCACCAGGAACCGCCACTAACTGAAAGTAGAATGTCGAAGAAACAAACCTACCCTAAACTAAGGAAAAACAACTTCTCAGTGACTCGGCACTCAACCAGTCTGGTGGCAACTAATTCTCCCATATGAATGCATCTAGGAGCCTTTGTTGGTGGGGGTGGGGGTGGGGGTGGGGGTGGGGAGAGAGCTTTGCCAGTAATAAATAAGGCAGCTTTGGGAGGGGGGTGATTTTCCTCAGGAAGACAACAGAAGGGAACATTAAAAAACTCTTTCCTCCTCAAACTTGCCCCCTGTGGTTCTGCCACTGCTCAGGACCCCCTGCTGCTGCTATTTGCATTTTTAAAACATGCATTAAAGTAGCATCTCGTTTGGCCCACAGAGTTTTTAATGTTAAACCATATATGGAAAGGTGCAGAACAGTGCCATGTATATATGAATTGAAGATGTATTAATAACGTTTCTAACTGGCTGGCATGAGGTGAGATTAGTGAGGGATTGCTATGACGAACTTGCCATAACTTGCCATGCTACATTATTTTGAGCAATGCAAATGTAATCATATTTTAATTGCTCACTGAAGCATGCAAAGTTAACGAGGCTTGCTTTTCTGCCTATATTCTGTGACAGCTATTATTGCTCAGTGAATTTCAAGCTTTCTGGGGTATTTCATAGCTGAGTAGCATAGCATCCTGTTAGCCAATAAAAAAATGGCAAATGTAACCTAGATAACTTGGAGTTCATAATGCCTTTTGTTTTTAAATTGGTTTGATAATGGGGGATGTTTATTCCTATCAGCTCCGTTTCCATGGCAGCAGAAAGCACTCTTTAAACTTGGAAGGCATATAGGATAAATTATTGAAGCTCAGAGCCTATGGCATTACACTAATGGCTTTTACTAGTAACTTCAGAGACTATAGGACCACTGCTCTCCAACTAAATATGCAAAGTAAGCCTGGTACCTTTTCACTGTTGAACTCCTGGAGTTGAGCGCGGTGCTTGTATGGTACCATGCATTTTACAAAACCATAACAGGTCTCTATAAAATCCAGTAGAGTGTATTCCGGTAAATTTCCATCTGTGCAATTTATGCAGCTATGCAGTAATCTCAGAGCCCATGAATCATATCCATGACTACCCATAGGCGCCGACTCCATGGGGCCTGAGGGGGCCCGAGCCCCCTCAAAAATTCGTTTGGGGGGGCTCTGCCCCCCCAATAATTTAAGAAAAACAAAGCCATTCCCGATCTAGAGAGGGGGTGGGGTTGCGGGCTCTCAACCCATCAACAATCGGGGATTCCCCCTAGCTCATTAATATTCACCGCCCACGGCGGCAGCCAATCGGCTGCCGCAAAGGGCGGGTCCTCACAGGTTCACTTAAGGTCGGGGCAGCCCGGGGCTCGCCCCTTTCGTTCCCCCAGCAGCAGCGGTTTGGAGGTCTTGGGCCCCCCCAATATTTTTTATAAGTCGGCGCCCCTGTGACTACCTAAGATAAGCAGTTACCAAACCTTTGGGCCTTTCCTACCTGGGAAGGAAGGAAATAAATACAGTAAATGCTGTATTTTACAGTACTAAGCGATGCTTAGATTTTACATGTAGTGATGCCTTGTGCAAGCAGAAACGCACTTTAGCTTGCAGAAGACAATTCTGCTAATTTCTCCTTTTCCTGTGGCACCCCACCCTGCTCCCCATTTGTCTCATCACATGATATTCAAGAGGGATTTCCTATCACATAAAGTTCTTTTAAGTTCTCTGTCTTGCTGACAGGGCATTGGGAAGGTCTCCTGAATTATGCCAAAAACCTTAAACAAAAATTAAGTGTCAATTGTGTTTTTCTTTGGGGGGGGTGTCTTGGGGACCTTGACGCGCAACTGTGCGAAGGCTTTCACCTTTATTATTTTAGCTTTCCCTTAGAGGTGTGGTCTAACTTAAAATTGTCATTAATGGGCTGGATTTCTGTGATTAAGATGAATGTGCTGCCAAAGATGCTTTTTTTGTTTCAAGCCCTCCCAATTATAGACAATGTAAAATGTTTTAAAGAATGGCAAAAAGCTCTTTCTAGATTTATCTGGCAGGGGAGGAAACGTAGAATTAAATACAAATTACTTACGGATTCCAAAGAAAGAGGGGGATTCTCTCTGGCAGACTTAAAAATCTATTTTGAAGTTGCCGTACTTTGTTGGATTAAAGAATGGATGAAATTAGAAGATACAGATTTACTAGATTTGGAGGGATTTGATAATGTGTTTGGTTGGCATGCATATTTGTGGTATGATAAAGTAAAAGCGCATAAAGCATTTAAAATTTATATAATTAGGAAATCGTTGTATAATGTTTGGATAAAATACAAAGACCTTTTAGAAAGAAAGACGCCCAGATGGCTTTCACCAATGGAGGCAAAGGCCCAGAAAAAATTAAATATGGATACCAAATGGTTGAGATATTATGACTTATTAATAGAGGAAGAGGAAGGCTATAAATTAAGACCATTTGAGCAAATTATAGATAAGCTAAATTGGCTACATTTCCAACCAGATTAACAAATTGTATAAACTGGATAAGAAAAATGGTTTTGCCTTGGAAAAATCTAAGTTGGAGATGGAGTTGTTAGATACTGAAGGTAAAAACTTATCTAAAATGTACAAGCTTTTGCTGGACTGGCATACGAAAGATGAACAAGTTAAATCGGTGATGATAGACTGGGCAAGAGATTTAGGACATAACATAATGTTTGAGGACAGGGAAAGATTGTGGAAGAAAGGGGTGAAGTTCATTGCATGTACTTTGTTAAAGGAAAATATTATGAAAATGATGTATAGATGGTATTTGACACCTGTAAAATTAGCAAAGATGTATCATAATTGTGATAATACATGTTGGAAATGTAAAGAAAAGGAAGGAACATTCTTTCATATGTGGTGGACCTGCTCCAAGGTGAAAGACTTTTGGGAAAAGATTTATAATGAATTGAAAAAAAAATGTTGAAATATACATTTATAAAGAAACCAGAGGCCTTTCTTCTTGGAATAACAGGTTCGGAATTACCCAAGAAAGATGTTAATCTATTTTTGTATGCCACAACTGCGGCTCGTTATTTTGTTAGCTAAAAAGTGGAAAACTCAAGAATTACCAACAGTAGAAGAATGGCAGATGAAGATGATGGATTGTATGGAGCTAGCCGATCTAACCGGAAGAGTCCGTGACCAGAAGGAGGAGGAACATCACAAAGAATGGAAGAAATTTAATGATTATTTAGTTAAATTTGTTAAGCTAAAATAACTGGAAATAGCGTCCAGATACTTAAAGGGCTTAGGATTGTATCTATGTTAACTGATAAAATAATATGTTTAATACAAGAAGGAGAAGATTTAAAGATGTTAATGTTTAATTTAAAGGGTATTAAAATTGGGATTTGGAAAACCGTTATAAGGATATGCAATGAAATTCAACTAAGGGGAAACGAGGAAGTTGTTTTACAAAGTAAATAACTTATTTTCAATAAGGTTATGATTTATGTCTGTTATGTTTTGTTTGTTTTATGTTTTTGTTTGTCATTGATATTGTAAAAACTAATAAAATTTTTGCAAAAAAAATAAAATTATTTCACCTTTCCCTTTTAAGACAAATATTTTTGTATAATGTTCTGTGTTGCCTGCTGACCTGCATTCCCTGCTTTGAACTTGAATTTAAATATAGCATGTCATTCAGATATTTGTTATGAAGTTATTTGAACGCACTATTGAACGCAGATGTTGGTCCTCTTTTTATTTTCCCGTTAATTCAGCACCCAGATTGAAGTGTGACTTGAGAAAGGCTAAAGCAGGATCACGATCTGTTCAGAGTTGTATAGTTGCGCGTCGAGGTCCCCAAGACACCCCCCCCCCAAAGAAAAACACAATTGACACTTAATTTTTGTTTAAGGTTTTTGGCATAATTTTGGCCACAACTTTATTCAAATACAGCAATGTGAGTGGTTGCTTAGGCATTGGTAGCACTAACTGCCCCCGCACGGGGACAGCTCTGACATTCGCACCCCCCGCAAAGTAAGCAAGGGTAAGTCACCTGGGGAGAGAGACGGGACTGGGAACCATGCCTCACCTCTCCCCAGAATGCTCCCAGGGGCTTGCGTGGCCCTAGCCCCTTGCCAGGGGGTTTCGGACAAAAGCATGGGGAGCCCCTGGGTTCCTTTAAAGGAAAACCCTTGAAGCAGCAGCAGCAGCAGCAGCAGCATTTTGGAGGGACAGGCACAGCCAAATCCATACCCGTCCACCAACCAATTCCAAGACCAATGCCTAACCGCAAACCTTACAAGTTGTGACGATTTGCTACGCAGTAGGCAAAAGCCAAGTGGCACACACTAATCAGCCAAATGGACAAAATTCCTACCGGGCCCCTGCCCCAAAGCAGACGACCCCATGACAGGCATAGCAAGGTCAAGCAAACAGCCTAAAATTAGGGAAGGGAGGGCGGGTGATCCGAAGTAAGCAGCGAAAAGAGGAAGTTCCTCGCTGCGTGCATTGTATTTAACAAATAGGGCTGTCAATCAACAAATGGCAACATCTAGATTTCCCCGGTAACAGCCCGCACCTGCTTAAAGGATGGCCAAACCATTTGTCTAGTAACAGTGAGGTGTCTTGTCAGCCCCGCCCGCAACCTGTGCTCTCCATGAGGGAGAACACACTTTACAGGATCCTTTGTACCTAAAGCCACTGACATATTAATTCAAGCTGTAGAGTAGATGTGAGGAACCTTGGGCCCTCCAGATGTTGCTGAACTGCAGCTCCTATCATTCCTTGCTACTGGTCAGACTTGCTGGGGATGATGGGAGTTGTAGTGCAGCCAAAAGTTCCATTCTCTTGCTGTGGAATGACTTATGGTTGTCTCCCACCTTGGTTTAAAAACCTGGAAGTAGGATCAGAGCCAGTGGGAAGTCTGTTCACAAACAGTTTTCAAACCATCATTCACTCCTAAATTGAAGCAAAAAAACCAAAGGAAGAGTGAAAATAGCACCTCATTTCCTGGAGTCTGTCAGCTGACGTCTCTCCCACCCCAAGTAACATTTGCTTTTAATTGTCTGTCCTGTCTCTTACTAATCCATGTACCATGTTAGTCAGACGCTGTTCTTAGAAATGGCCAGCTTTGACTTATAGGAAAGTTTCTAAGATAGAAATGCAAAGATAATTTGTCACAATTAAGTGGCACTTATTTATATGCCTCTTGTCGAGCCCTACGGTGGAGTTTCCACTGCAGTACATCACCTCTCTAGCACTAAGCCAACCAGCCACTGACTGTCACTGTTAGGCTATTAAATGGAAATATATATAAGGTGCTTTATCGTCTTCATACCAATCTAAATCTGCTGCTGGACAGAATCTCAAGCTAGGAGTCATGAGCATCCATCAGATTTATGATTCAAGCGTGTGGGACTGTATTTGAGCAGATGTTAGTGCATTGCTATACAGTGTCCTAAGTATATTAGTTACAGTTCTGTGAAATATAATAATGAATGCTGATTTGTCACAGGCATTACCAAGTGTTTGTTTCACATTTCCCCTTATCTTCCATAGCTTGCAGCATCCTATTTGTGAAAAAGCAATTTTCTACTTATTCCCTTTTGTTGCTTGCCACTTATAAAAATACTGATTGCCTCCCTTTTTATACTATACAAACCCATGCAATTTACTGATAAGCCACATGGATCTTACTATTTAGAAAGTGAGTTTATAGCAACTTCTGTTCAGTTTCCGGGGGCGGCGGGGAGAGAACATTGTTTTATAGATAGTTTCACTGTAAATAATGGAGTCCACTAATTAAATAGCCTTATTCTGATTGTTTTTTTCACACAAGAGGCTTAACTCAGATCCTTACATCTGACTTCACTTCAGCTTTTATATTCTGCTTCAACAGCACAAAAGAATGGCAATAGGTCAGTGTTATTCAGATGGCTCTATAATATGTTTTAGGTACTCCTAGATACTCACCTCATCTGTACTCACCTCATCTGTCTCCTGAGAAATCTCTATGTGGGACAAGAAGCTACAGTTAGAACTGGATATGGAACAACTGACTGGTTCAAAATTGGGAAAGGAGTACGACAAGGCTGCATTTTGTCTCCCTGCTTATTTAACTTATATGCAGAATTCATCATGCGAAAGGCTGGGCTGGATGAATCCCTAGCCAGAATTAAGATTGCCGGAAGAAATATCAACAACCTCAGATATGCAGATGACACAACCTTGATGGCAGAAAGTGAGGAGGAATTAAAGAACCTTTTATTGAGGGTGAAAGAGGAGAGTGCAAAATATGGTCTGAAGCTCAACATCAAAAAAACGAAGATCATGGCTACTGGTCCCATCACCTCCTGGCAAATAGAAGGGGAAGAAATGGAGGCAGTGAGAGATTTTACTTTCTTGGGCTCCATGATCACTGCAGATGGTGACAGCAGCCACGAAATTAAAAGACGCCTGCTTCTTGGGAGAAAAGCGATGACAAACCTAGACAGCATCTTAAAAAGCAGAGACATCACCTTGCCAACAAAGGTCCATATAGTTAAAGCTATGGTTTTCCCAGTAGTGATGTATGGAAGTGAGAGCTGGACCATAAAGAAGGCTGATCGCTGAAGAATTGATGCTTTTGAATTATGGTGCTGGAGGAGACTCTTGAGAGTCCCATGGACTGCAAGAAGATCAAACCTCTCCATTCTGAAGGAAATCAGCCCTGAGTGCTCACTGGAAGGACAGATTGTGAAGCTGAGGCTCCAGTACTTTGGCCACCTCATGAGAAGAGAAGACTCCCTGGAGAAGACCCTGATGTTGGGAAAGATGGAGGGCACAAGGAGAAGGGGGCGACAGAGGACGAGATGGTTGGATAGTGTTTTCGAGGTTACCAGCATGAGTCTGACCAAGCTGCGGGGGGCAGTGGAGGACAGGAGTGCCTGGCGTTCTCTGGTCCATGGGGTCACGAAGAGTCGGACACGACTAAACGACTAAACAACAACAACTCCTAGATATTTCAGTGATGCACAATCAAAAGTGATATCGTTTTGCTTTCTAATGCCCCAAACTCAGGCCTGTTGAAGAACCCATGAATTCCCTTTGGCTTGACATTATTTTCCAATAGAAGGCAGAGCACGCTTGTAGGTGTCTCAGTAAGTTGGAAGTGATGTGAGGCTTGACAGCAGGAGTTTCTCCCATGCCCATGATGACATCTGACCACTGGTGTTTTGACACCATGATTTCAATACTGGCAGAAGTGAGCTCTGGCGTATTACACGTTTGTACAGATGGTCAATTAAAGCACAGATAAATTAACATTTGCTTTGGATGTCTCCAAAAGCCCAGAGAAGTTAACATTTGTTTTGTAAATATTGAAAAGAGCATAAGCAGCAGCATTCAGTATTTACGGGGACATTCAGAGTATAGAACCAAAATCAGAATAGACCTTCAGAGATGCTGTGAATGGAGTGCATTCAGGCCCCCATTTTAAAGGTTACTTAAAAGTCTTGACTCTCATAATATTTAAGAAATGCCAGTTGCCAATACAGTGGTGCCTTGCAAGATGAAATTAATCCTTAGCGACTTAGCGGCTATTAACGGCTTAGCGGCTTAGCGGCTTTAAGAAAAAGGAAACAAACTTGCAAGAACTCACAAGACGTTTCGTCTTACGAAGCAAGCCCATAGGGAAATTCATCCTGCGGAACGACTCAAAAAACGGAAAACTCTTTCGTCTTGCGAGGCATTCGTCTTGCGAGGTACCACTGTACTTTAAACCCAACTCAAAGCAACCTACTCTGACCATTATTTTACAGGCAAACTTGCTGCAGAATATCCTGCCAAAATTTACTTTTCATTTTCTTCCGAGACCTAATACCTTGCTCTGCTGGAGATGTAAAGTCCAATTTACAATATTTTCTGAGAGAAAAGGAGGGAGGTACTAGAAGCTGATTACTGGCAATGTAGAACTGGGAAGTTAAATGCCAGGTTCTTATACTGATGTTCATGTACAGTATTTAGAGGAATGCTGCTGCTGCTGCTGTGTGTGTGTTAATGTATTATTTAAAGTTACAGCCAAAACAAAACAGCTGAATTTGAGGGGTGTAAAATGGCTGGGAAATGGTTCTTGTCATTTACATACAACCTTAACAGAATCAGTCATAACTGTTAAGAATTACTGTCAGGTAAGCAAAATATATACTCTAATGCAGGCTTCCTCAAACTTGGCCCTTCAGATGTTCTTTGCCTACAACTCCCATAATCGCTAGCCAGCAGGACCAGTGGTCAGGGATGATGGGAATTGTACTCTCAAAACATCCGGAGGGCTTAGTTTGAGGAAGTCTGCTCCAATGTTTTCCTACTGAAACATTCCCCCAATTATTAACTCTACAATCCTATGGTCCCTGGGAGGGCATCCCTGAGCAACAGGACATTTAGGATCTCCCAGTGGCGAGAACAGTCTACTCTTGTAGAGAGGGATCCAACTTCATTAAACTCTCCTTGCTACTGCAGAAACCTCTCTACCCTCACCTCCTGATGTCAGAGCTCTGATACTGGTACAACTTGTGAAAGGGCAGATCAGGGGTGTTGCAGGGTGCACTGGGGAAAGTCATAGATCCAAACATCCACAGCCTTCTGTTTCCCAATGTGCTCCTATAATGAGGGGAAATATGCAAGCCCTGGAGCTGCTTGATGAATTTTTCCTTCCCATGTGAGTGTGGCCCCGTAATAACTCTCTGAGTTCAGAGATACAGTCTGAGGGTCACAAAGCAACATAAATTAACCATAATTAACTAATGCAGAAGCCGGAATATGTCTTTGATATGCAATGAATGAGAAGAGAACCTGTTTTTGTCTATTACTCAAAGTAATTACTTGCTTAAAGAGCAGAATCTGAGCAAACATTTGTGGCTTTAGACTCAATTTTTTAAGAAAACGGTAAATCACTATCTGTGCTATGGCCATGGCACCTTATTGCTGAGTTATTAACACTGAACAATCCAAATCAACAGTAATCATAATAATGACGTATCTATTTCCCGCTGCCTGAATGAATATAAATGCTTCTGTCTTCCAGAAATTGCGCATCACAAGAAGCCATTTCCTGTCCTTATTCATTCTTATAATTGAATAGAACATTTTACTAAATGTGGCCTGCTGAAGAATGGGAATGTACTTTTAGCATTCTCTTAACACTCAATTAGTGGCCACTGTTGATTAAAAGAAATCACTTTAATTGTCTGCCAGGACTCAGTTAATTTGTTCTAACAGCAAAAGTACTGATCTTATTCTCAATGAAGTCAAATCGCAGCTTGGCCACCATTATTATTTTAGAACAGTATTAAAGTCTTAGCTAGGTATTTGGGTGAATGTGTGTAACCTTAAAATAGGAAATGTGCACACACAGACTCAGTCTCTGAGATCTCCTCATATGTCTACCCCACACTGCCAGAGTTCCTGATCATGAGAGGACTTCTAAGTGTATCTAGCTGGATATGATTAGAAACTCCCTTCAGATCTTTGTGCTCAACAGACTGTTTGAAAGCAGAGCCAGTACCTATGAGATATAAGGGGCTGAACCTGCATGAACTTCCATCTCCTCCCTGCTTTAAGCCCAGACATGTTCACCCAGATTCCTCAACATGTCTATGGAACTGAAACAGTTCTATATATAAAAATACTTGAAAGGAAAATCTAAAAAAATGCAGTACTCAAGTGAGATACAATGGCAAATGGCACACCTTCTGCCAAGTTTAGCAAACTGAAAGGATGTGTTGGTGTATTTTTCATTTTAATACACCTCAACCTGCATATAGTATTTTAGAATTTATAAACGTTTCCCTACCTGATTTGGAGTAAAGCTTGATTGAATTGGATGAGAAGGAAGTTGAAATGAAACTTAAGCTATGGAAGTTGGGGGGAAAGACATGTTGGTTTCTAAATGCTGGTTTCACAATGTATTTTCTCTCTTGATTAGAATAAATAGATGTTATATATCCTAATGGAGTTCAAGGGCAGTGCTTCTGTCTGTAGTTAAAACTCTGGACCAGATGCTTATTATTTCATATTATGTGACATTCCCAGATGGATTAAATTCTGACATTGAACAGATTGCAATCTTACAGCCTAGAAAGACAAACTTATTGTGCAATTGTTGCTCATTTGTTGGATCTGGACATCTTTCTCTAAGGAAACAGAAATGTTCACATTTCTCCAAATGGAAACCATCATATTTTGTTACTGGGAAGATACACTTCCCTCCACCAGCGCCTGGTACATTGATTGTGGAGTGACAGTGATGTTTCTGGGTTGTGTCGTATCACCTCTCCCATGTGCAGAGTGGTAGACAAAGCTACTTTTTCCCATACCAATGTTGCACTAATTCAGCTCTCCAGCTTTACAGAATGCATCCCCATCCTGTTTGTTCAATTACATTGAATTTAATGATCTTTGCTCCAAAGAGTGTGTTTATAGGATTGCAGCAGATTATCTGTGTCTCCAACGAAGAAAATACACAAGTAAATTATCTCTCAGTGCGTAAGCAGATTGCCCTGGTAAAACTGAAATATAGCCCTGCATATTTGAAAATGAGATTATTGTTCAGGGCTGTTCTACTTTATTATTTCAATTCCAGAGTACAATAAGAGAAAGTTGATTCCCTACTAACAGAGGTATGATAAACAAAATTGGTGGAAATCTCCAGGATGGCCTGCCTGGACTCAAATCAGTTTGTTTGCTTTTTAAAAAATGATGTCTAACAATTGCAGTGTGATCTATTAATGTAGAACATCTTTAATACTGCATGCTTTACATGCTCTGAAACTGCAAATGATTAGCATTGGACAAGGTGATAAATAACTTTCTGGCTTGTTTTTGTAGTTTACAAACTTCTTTATAGGGTGCCAGATACTGTTTTCTAGCTAACTGCTGCCTTCCTTGGCTATTTTATTGAATGCAATATGTTTGTTTCAATGCACATTTTTACAGAATGCCTTTGATGCCCCTGAGCATTCCAGATTTTCATTTGGAAATGACTCTACCTGTATTTTATCTTACGGCAGTTTTGGTAGAAAGCCTTAATACAAATATTGATTATGCCTTTTCATTATCTCTTCTTATGCGTTTTATGCTTCACTGCATGCCAGGCAATTTTGGGATGATCTGTTAGCTATGCCTAATACAGTATGCTATCGTCTAGTTTGTTTAAAATGTTTTTATACGAATGAGAGCTGTGCAGGGTTGTGAAATGCTTTTAGTTTAGTTTTATTGCAATAAGATGTTTCAGTTCTATGCTTCATTTGTATGTAAACCCCCTTTAAAGGTCTTAGCCTGAAAAAGTGTCATAGGAAATGAGATCAATAAATACCTATGGGCTCTTAAGTACTACAGTCTTGAATGCATCCTACTTTGGGTTATTTTCAGATGTTAACCAAACTTAAAACAGTTTGTTTTTGCACTGTGGGGTCAGGCAGTGGGGTTAACTTGTTTAGTATTGAGGGCCTGAAATTCACAAGCCAAGAAACCAGAGCTTATTTTTAATTTAGGCTGCATTCCTAATCACACTCAACCTGGGAGCAAACTCCACTGGATTTCATGGTACTTCAACATGCATGCATAGGATCATGCTGCTTTCATGCCATCAGCATGACTTGTGTGTAGCCCGTTTCCAGCGGAAGTTTAAGAACCAAGTTGTGAAGTCCGGGAAAGAGTCGGATAGAATGGTCAGCTTATATGGGCCATCAATAGTCATTCAGAAGAGGCGAGTGGCAGCTCACCATGATTCAAGAAAGGCAAGGGAAGGCAAAGCAAGAGTAAAAAAAAACAAGTAATGGGATGATATGGTGCAGAACAGCATGGAATACAGCAGAGGTCGGCAAAGCGTGTTCTCCTTCATGGAAAGCACGTGTTGCGGTGGGGGCCGCCAGGACACTCCAAAGTTGGGGGGTGGGCTAATTGATCGTTGGCCACTGATGCGATTGGGGCTTCCCTTGTTGTTGGGAAGAAGTTAATGTTGCCATTTATTGATTGACAGCCAGAAATAGTAAAACTCCTTGCACGAGGCTAGGGCTTCCTCTTTTCGCCCGTGCATTGCATTGCCTGTCTCTCCCTCCCTAGAATAGGGTTGTTCGCTTTGACCTTGCTATGCCTGTCATGGGGTCGTCTGCTTTGGAGCGGGGGCCTGGTAGGAATTTTGTCCATCTGGCTGATTGGCTGGGGCCATTTGGTTTTTGCCTACTGCGTAGCAAATCGTCACAACTTGTAAGGTTCGCGGTTAGGCATTGGTTTATGGTTTGGTTGGTTGAGGGGCATGGATTGGCTGTGCCTGCCCCTCTAATGCTGCTGCTGCAAGGGATTCCGTTAAAGGAAGCTAACTATTGCTTGTCCACTCTGTCAAGGGGGCTTGGGCCATAGCAATGAGCTCCTGGTTGCATTTCGGGTGAGGGCAGGTTCCCTGCTCCGCGTAACCCCCAAGTGTATTCCCCCATTCTGACTTTCGCATCGTGCGGAATGTCAGTCTGTCCCCCATGGTGGGGGCAGATAGTCGCAACCAATGCCTACACAACCACTCACAAATTTGTATTTTAATAAAGTTGTGGCCAAAATTATGCCAAAAATCTTAAACAAAAATTTCTGTGTGATGTGTGAGTTATTGGGGTGGACCTGGGGACCTCGACACGCAACTTAAGGCCCATGGGCCGGAAGCAGCCCATGAGCTGCCCCTGAACCGAGCTGCCCGCTCAGCAAGTCCCCATGCGCTGCGCTAAACCAGCGCAGCAGAGCGCGGCGCAGGGACTCTCTTCTGTGGCTCCAGAAATCACTTCTGCACATGCCCAGACACCAAAAATTGCCTCTGCCCAGGCACGCTTTTCAGCGTCTGGGCATGCACAGAAGCGATTTCCAGCATCTCACTGCACTGGTCCAGCCCACGGAGGATCTCCATGGAAGTGATCCGCCCCATGCTCAGTTGCCTGGTAAGCCTTGCTGACCCCTGGAACAGAGTGAGCAGGGCTGTATACACATTGTTGACTGAAAATGCAGTTAGGTCATTCTTTTTCTCAATTTGGATTGAAGCTGTTTTGGGGAGAAATGCATCAAAATGCTGTATTTCCTCAGACATAACAGGGTGGATTAAAAAAGCCAAGAGATGGAAGGAAGGAGAAGTACCAACAAAAGAAGAATGGCAGATGAAATGGATGGAGTAAGCAGAGATGGCGAAACTGACGGGGAAGATCCGAAACCAGGAAGATCAAGTATTTTTAAAAGACTGGAGTAAAATTATAATTTATTTTAAAGACCACTGTAAACAGTTAAAATCATTGGTAGGGATGTAATGACACAGGCAATGTGGAATTATTTATGATAATTATGGATCTTTAACAGATGGATAATGGCAAAAGATGCAACAAAGTTAATCTTAAATATGGAACTCATGGAGGGAGGGATGGAGGTCTGAAGGCTCAAAAGAACCTTGTATTTTAATGTTTGAAACGGTTAAGTTAAAATGTATTAATTTGTGAAAAAACCATTTTAAAAAGCATAGGAAAGCTTAAAAAAGAAGAAGAAAAGATGTGGATTATGGCTAATGCCATGTGTAGACTGCTTCTCAAACCAGAAGTATGCGCATATTGGATGCAGAGCACATAAATGGAAATGTGTGCACAGCCCAAGAACAGTGTTAGATATTACAACAGACAAAAACGTATCTCTTGCCATTCTTTCTGGTATAATGGTCATAAACCTAATTGCCAGGGGAGATTTCCAGTGAATGTCAAAGGTGGGGAAGGAAAGGTCAACCTTCCCCATGCACTGTGACTTGCAGCCGCAAATCTCTTTCTGCACAACAAATGTCTCCAATCGCTCAACTGTCAAATGAGATGGGTGGGGGGCACTCTTTGTAAAGACTGCAGCCGGGGAGAGGTGGATTAACCCTCTCGCGTGCTACAATTTCCATGGATCATTCCTTCCCCCTGCTGCTCTACTGCTTAAAAAAATCCCAATTGATGCAGATGTCTGTGTGAAAGACATGCCCCCTTTTTGCATCTGCCCAACTTACTTTAGCATTCACCTTGCACTCTGCTGGAATGTTGCCCTTTGGCAGAAAAAGATTACTCCATCGTGGTCTAGTTGCAATGCAAATGGAGAGATGATGTCATCATTTAAGATGCATCCCCATCCTGTATTATTTGCTGTTGGTGATAAGGGGCAGGATAGATGCACATCATGACAGCATTTTGACAGTTATACTATACATTTGTATACTAGAAAGAGATGTGGAGTGGTTGCAGGTGCATTCATATTGCACCTAGTCCTGCCCCAGTACAAGATGCGTCTTGTGTTTAGAAGGACAATGTCTGCAAATTCTTCATTTGACCAAACTCCAGTTGGTGGCACCACATGTTCAACCTTCGCCTGAAAAGCCCAGAGGCTTCAGTCTAAAATCAGTTATGTGTTATGACTCCTGAACGTTTTTGTCTTTAATTATGCATAAAATTCAAGCTATTATTTATGTTTATATTGTTAGAGAGCTGCAGGAGGGCTCTATGATTCAGACAGCTGCCATTCTCAATTAAAACCATCACAATTCTGTTCCTTATAAAACTGAGATCATTCTTCTCAGTATGTAATTTGGAGGGTCTCTTGGGTGATGGCTACAAGCTGTCCACAGTTCACAGAAACTGGATGAAAATGGCTGAGTTTAAAAACTGGAGGCAGAAGAGGGTTTTTTAAATGCTTTGGGTGTTTTCAGCTATTTTTGTTGTTATTGTTGACTGAGAAAACACATGCTTTCTGTCCAGATACACAATGTTTCAAAAACATCAAATCTGCTGTCTTTCATTTACTTTTTGAGAACACTTACGACATAATTATTTTTTTCAGTTCCCACATTGTTCGATGAGAGAGATGGACCTATGCACTCAAATGTGGCACTTAAATAAGGAACAAGCATCCATAGCTGAAGCTGCCGCTCTCTCCAGAGTTCCCTGGGAAGAGGGACTGATTGTTAAACCCACTTGGAACTGTAGCTCTATGAGGGGAAGAGGGGTCGCCTAACAATTCTCTCAGCATCCTTAACAGAGCCGGCCCATGACATTTTGGCACCCAAGGTGAACCACAAAATGGCACCCTCCCACTGTGTATGTGTGTGTGTGTGTGTGTGTGTGTGTGTGTGAGTGTAATGCTGGAAAAGCATTTTAGTGCCACTTAAATAATTGCTTTTAAAAAAGAAATAATCAGGTTGACAAAATAGCACTCACTGCAAAAATTGTTGAGCTTCAAATAATTGTTGTATGTGAAACATAACAGGATGGACACTTGTAACTTAATTGGAAGACCAATGATTTATAACCACAAGGCAGCAAACAATCTGGAAACAGCAGCAGCCTGAATGACTTTGTTAACAGCCTCTAACTCTTATCTTGAACCCTTTGATTAATGAGTGTTACAGTTGTACTTAAACAGTGCTAACCATGACTAGAGTGTGGTTTGGCCAAGGTCCTTGCTCCAAATGGATTTTATGCCCTATCCAGCTTTTGTGACCCATCCAAGAAAACATTCTAGAAACTTAACACAAAAAAGTCACGAGCAAAGTCAAACTGAGCTTTAAGTTGTATTTGCACAAATGACATTAGATAATAATTATTTCTCATGAAATCTTTTTCTGAACTGTTTGATGAGGCAGCATAAATACTTTCAGATGATTTTGATTATTATTCTAATAAAAATAACTTATTAATGGAACAGCCATTACTCTGAAGTTACTGAGCAATATATATATGAAAAATATAAAATAAGAACCCATATATAACCTAATAAACCAGGGGGGAAATGATAAAGAGGCCAGAGGATATGGTAAGCCACAACATTTGAGGAGGGGTGCATTCCTGACTATGGTGGCACAGATACTCACCAGAGGTGGGAGGGCATCTGCCCTGCCCTCTCCGCTTCTGAGCCCAGCAAGAAATATTTATTTAGCTAACTAAAATCAGCTACCCAAAGAGGAATGAGGGATGGATAATCAGCTCTGAGGTGCAAAGTTAAGTTTCCTAGCAAGTTTTGGGGTATCACAGCGAGTTGATGTTGGAACCAGGAAAAATTCTAGAACATATTAAGCAAAGCATCTTACGTTTGGGTATAAGGAATCAAAGGCACAAGTGTAGGATGGGAAAAGTCCTGGATGGGCAGCAGTATTTCTTTATTAAATGAACTAGTTTAGCTCAAATTTCTAGGAACCATTCCCTCCCTCTTCCCTATAAATGAAAGATACAGTGGTACCTCGGGTTACATACACTTCAGGTTACATACGGTTCAGGTTACAGACTCTGCTAACCCAGAAATATCACCTTGGGTTAAGAACTTTGCTTCAGGATGAGAACAGAAATCGTGCAGCGGCGGCGCAGCAGCAGCAGGAGGCCCCATTAGCTAAGGTGGTGCTTCAGATTAAGAACAGTTTCAGGTTAAGAACAGACCTCCAGAAAGAATTAAGTTCTTAACCCGAGGTACCACTGTGTCTGTCTGTCTGTCTGTCTGTCTGTCTGTCTGTCTGTCTCTCTATCATCTGTATCATTTCATAATTCTGATCCTAAAGCTCTGCTGCCTTGTGGGATGTCTTTGGGAAAAGAGAAGGCTTAGGAACAAGCCCTACACAAATCTGGAGTGGACTTGCTAAGACGCTTGGATGGTGCCTTGCACTCTTCCTTCTGGTAACTCCTGCAGCCAAGCTGCTGCCAAATTCCTGCTCTGCTTTTCTTTGGGCCACATCAGCGAGGCCGACAGTGGTGCGGGGTGTGTGTGTCTTGTTGTTTGGGCAGCCTAGAGCCTCCATACATACTGCCCAGGCTTGTGCCCTGGGAAGGTCACTTTGTGCTGCTAATGCAGCAGCTTGACTTCACCCCCGGAGGCACACTCCATTGTCCCTCAAGACAGATAGATGTCAACAATAGCATATTCAACTTCCAGTCAGGTAAACTAAGCATATAGGAAATATGGTTATGATACAAATATTATCTTTGCTCCTTTTTCCTCTACAAATGTACCTTTCATGTGGAAAATGTCTATAGAGGAGTCCAGAGGTTCCCACGAACAAAATGTAAGCAAACCAACAGATCTGAAACAAGTCAGTAAAGCAGGTGTGCATTAATGAATATTACATAACTAGACTGTTTGAACATGCTTGGCAAGATTATTCTCCCACAGATGTGTTGCCAATCAATCTTATTTCTCAGTATAATGAAAATCTGACAGCTGAGTTGCATTCTGTGACATCTTCACCTTGCCTTAGGACAGGGTTAGCCAATGTGGAGCTTTCCATGCATTATGGACTACAAATCCCATCATCCATTCCTTGACCCAACACAGTATTTCAGACTGTTAACTTAACAGGGCTACTCCATCCCAGGCTTTATATTGAGCTGGTGTGGTGTAGGGCTCACTAGGAGAAAGAATCAAGGGTATCTTATGTATGCAAGCAATCCTGTTCTACAGCCTGCTGGAGATCTTAAGCGATAAACATCTCATAGCCAATCCACATATTTCACAGTAACAAACCGAGGTTCAGCACCAGGCTCAACACCGTGAGCCGATTCTCAGGTTCCAAAAAGTGTCCCTGCGGAATAATGTATTTTCCAATACAATTTTGTTTCATTCTGTACTTTTCATCTGCACTCTTAAAAGAGCAGTTCTTATTTCTAATGCTCATGGTGTATTTGGGACGCAATAATTAAGTGCTCTGGGAATACGCAGAGGCATTATCTTAACATTACTGTTTTAAACCAAGCTTAATTGGTTTTTACAAATGGAAAACTGCTTTGATTCAGTGTTCATAGGGATGCAGCCGACAGCCAAACTAATAAGTCAGGAACTCACCATACTTCTCCCCTGTTACTTCAGGATGCCACAAACTGTATGTGCAAAACCCCAGGAGTATCAGGTTTTCTTAATACACAGAATCAAACTGAGCCAGGTAAAATGCAGATGGGAAATGTCAAGCATGCAAACATCTGCTGTATTAGAGCCATAAACTGGCTAGGGAGTGCTGTGTCTCCAACTATGTTTATCCTGTATATTTGTAAATAATTGCAGATATTAAAAAAGAAAAGAAAAGGTAAAGGACCCCTGACTGTTAAGTCCTGTCGTGAATGACTCTGGGGTTGCAGTGCTCATCTCGATTTAAGGCCGAAGGAGCCAATGTTTGTCTGCAGTTTTTCCGGGTAATGTGGCCAGCATAACTAAGCCACTTCTGGCGAAACCAGAGCAGCACACGGGAACACCGTTTACCTTCCCGCCAGAGCGGTACCTATTTATCTACTTGCTCTTTGACGTACTTTCAAACTTCTAGGTTGCCAGGAGCAGGGACCAAGTAAAGGGAGCTCACCCCATCGTGGGGATTCAAACCGCTGACCTTTCGATCAGCAAGCCCTAGGCTCAGTGGTTTAGACCATAGCACCACCTGCGTCCCGCCATTGCAGATATTACAGCATGCCAATAAGCATCCAGTGAGTGACCTCCTTGCAAAGGGAACCAAACTCCACTATTCCCTGTGCTTCTTCCTGCTTGGAAAATTGGGATGAACAATATTGTGCTTCCATATTCATAACACTTCCTTATAGCACCAGAAGAACAACACATGTACGATAGCATATTTGGGTCATAAATTCTGTTCTTTCTTCATGGTAGGTAACGCCCCCCCCCCCCCAGAAGAAGAGCTTATTCATGGAAAAACCTACAGAGGGATCGTTGAGGTCACCACATTTGGCCCATTTTCAGATAAGCTAAGAAGCTGAAGCCTTGCATTGTTATTTTTGGAGTAACCTCCATCAAGTTGTGTGTGTGTGTGTGTGTGTGAGAGAGAGAGAGAGAGAGAGAGAGAGAGAATGGAGGGAGGTGTGACAGGGCAAAGTGTGTATTAGATAGATAGCTAGAAATTATCTATCTATATAAAATAGAATACTATTGTAGTTTGTCATCAGCTGGCTTGCCTGTTCTAGAAAATAGCAACAAATGAGTCGAAGACTTGGCAGACCTTCTGACCAGCATAAAACAGATCTAGCAGCCAATGTGAAAGTCTAGAAGAATTAGCTTCAAACTGCTCGTTCTCATTGTGTAGTCTGCAAGCTATATCTCCAGATCAGAACTCTGGGGGGAAGAAAGGTAATGTATTTGCCGTCGGTTCAAAAACATGTGCTGCATTATGTTCTCAATTATCCAAAATTGCATTCTTTTGAGTTTCACTGTTGGTTCCTTCACATTCGTCATGATCACACATTTTAAAGCCTACCTTTAATTACTTCAGTGATTGTTCAGACATTCTCAGCCAGTACATAAATATCTACCTTTCTGTTCTCTGCTACTGCTATGCTTGACTAAGCATCATGAGAAAAGGAACAGCACCATACCATTTAAGAATTTGTCCAACAAATGAAGAACAATTTTGTTTTGTAAATCATTTGCAGACTAAATTTTAGCTGGTTTGTCTTCTGCAGGAAATTGAGCATATACAAAGGTTAGCCTATTGCTAGTACATAATTTACAATCCACTTTCTCCCGCTCAAGTGCCACTGGAAAGAATGGGAGCTGTGCACCGATCTTCTCGACTGATTGTCTAGTCTGCTCCTTTGATTACTTGCATTTTAAAAGCAGTAATGTTTTCACATTTTGGACATTTCTAAAGGTTAAAATCTCGTTTGCATTCCTTTGTTGTGGCCACCCTGCTTTTTTCTGTACAACTCTTCACAGATACAGTATATTGATGCAAATACTGATGCAAATATGTATTTGCATAAACAGCTGCTGATTAAATTGCTCAGGCATTTTAAATATGGCTTAAAACATATTTCAAGATGGGTACTGGAGCTATTTATACAATAACTAATTCGGCTAATTCATGATTGAATTAAAATATATTTACACAGCTCTACAGAAATAGCAAGCTTCAGTTAAAAAAGGAGGGGGATCTGAGGATGATAGCAATAAAAATTCAGTCTGGAAAGTGTTTTAAATGTTTAGGAATCCCTCATCATTTGATATGGGTTTAGAATGTCTTACAAGGACAGTTATTTTTATTCTTAAAAGCAAGAAATTGGGAAATTGGGGCCGATTCAAGTAATCTGGCGCACTAGCAGAAGGGTTTTCACTAGCACAACACTTTCTCCCTCCTCCCTGATGCCTCCCCATTTCAAAGGTTGGAGGACCCCCCCAGAACAGTGGGCAGAGGGAGGGGAAGGGGGATGATTTCACCAGGCAAGCAGAAATATTTGCGCTGATGGAATGATCGTAAAGACACAACGTTGAATTCCTCCCATTGTATTAGCAGCTAATCTTTTGGAGTTTGCATCAGGGTTCTTTAGCACTACCAAGACATAGGATATGTGGATTCTGTTATTTTCTTTTAGATATTTATACCCTGCTTTTCAAAACACTTTTTTTTCCAGGGAAGCTTTGCAAGGAAGATAAAAATGCTACAAAACACTAAGCCCAAACACTAAAATATTATAATAAAAAAGCAACAATACAATCTCTGCGGATAGCAGAGCAGCATAAAAGCTATTCACTGGAGAATGCCATGGAACATGAACTTCAACAAGTGATTCCGACACAAACAATGCCATAAATGTGGCTAAATCAGAGTATGCAGAAGTCTAGAAAAGGAAAGGGGTTCCTTTTCTCTCTTCTGAATTGACTGATATGGTGAAAGAGAAGTAGACATGTACACATGGCTCAAACTGCACTTTTTGTGAGGGTGGCTGGGTAAAGTAACATCCTCCTGACTGAATAAGGGTCTTGAAGAAATAGCACACCCAGGGAGTCAGCAAACAGTGCATGAATCAGCAGTGCTATTTATCTAGAAAAAGAGATGTCAGAACTCACCATGAACGCCTTCCTCTTTCTCTTAGAATGGCAATGGCCCCTACCTGAGAGGTCCTGTAACTGAGTTCTGGTGAGTTCCCTCTGGGGGAAAAACCACCCTGTGAACTGGGATTCAAGATGATCTTAGTAGATTGGAGAACAGAGCCAAAACTAACACAATGAATTTCAACGAGAGCAAATGCAGTGTTCTACACTTAGGCAGGAAGAACCAACTGCGTAAATATAAGATGGTGGGCACTTGGATTGCCAGTAGTACCTGTGAAAAGGATCAAGGGGCCTTAGTAGACCACAAGCTTAACATGAGTCAACGCAGGAGCAAAAAAGTTAATGCTATTCTAGGCTGTATCAACAAAAGTATAATGTCCTGATCAAGAAAACTCATAGTATCACTCTATTCTGCCTTGGTCAGACCACACCTGGAGTACTGTGTCCAGTTCTAGGTGCCACAATTTAAGAAGGATCTTGACAAACTGGAAGGTGTGTAGAAGAGGGCAACCAAGGTGATCAAGGATCTGGAAACCAAGGAATGGTTAAGCAAATTGGGTATTTTAGCCTGGTAAAGAGGAGATATGATAGCCATCTTCAAACATCTAAAGGGCTGTCACATGGATGATGGAGCAAGCTTGTTTTCTTCTGCTCCAGAGGCTTGGACCAATGGATTCAAGTTACAAGAAAGGAGATGCCGACTAAACATCAGGAGGAACTTTATGACAGCAAAAGCTGTTTGACAGTGGAACAGACTTGCATGAGAAGTGGTGGACTCTCCTTCCTTGGAGGTTTTTAAGCATAGGTTGGATGGCCATCTGTCATGTATGCTCTACTTAAGATTCCTGCAATGCAGTGGGTTGGATTAGATGACATTTGAGGTCCCTTCCAACTCTAGAATTCTATGATTCAATGAGACCTGATTTTCTGGCTAGACCTGGGAAATTCACCTTCCATTTGCCTTCCTAAATGGGTTGTTGTGAAGGTGAATGAGATAATGCAATTCTGTTATTCAACCAGATTGTTAATAGGCCTGGTCCAGATAGAGTAGCTTCAGTTCTGACTCCTGTAGAGGTGAACAAGGAGGATCTATTCATCTGTTGCCAGCCATTATTAAGCAGAGAGCAAGTAGCTAGAATCATGTGTGTGTTTCAGATAAAGTCATGCAGCATCTGTACAGAAACATCCAGTAGCTTGCACTGTCTGTTGATATCACTAGATCTGAATTGAACCCTCACTATAAGCCGTGACAGGATAATGGCCGTGCATTTATCTCATTTATTTTCACCATGAGCCTGCAATTCAAGTCATTATTATAATATGTCACATTATAATATGATTGCCACTAGCAGTAGCAGTGATGTGTACAGACTTCTTGGTCCTGAGCAGTGACAGCACCCTAAGAACAGAAGACACACTATACTGAACAAGGCTGTGAATTGGGCATATTCATCCTTATATATGACACTAATCTAGTGTCCCTCTGTTCTGCTTACTGTTTAGCCTTCAGAGCAGTTTTACAAAACTGAGAGGCTGTATATACAGCATACATTTAAAGCACATTTAAAGCAATCTTCCCTCACCAAATCATCATCATCATCATCATCATCATCATCATTATCATCATCTGTGAGGGGTAAACTACAATTTCCAGGGTTCTTTGGGAAGAATAGTGTGCTTTAAATATATAGTGTGAACACAGCCTAAGTGGGAAAGAGCTAGTAAAAAAACTTTTGGCTACACAAAAGGGAGGTATGTCATCATATCCAAAATAAATGCAGCCTTGGCTTCAGAAGGAACTAGCACAAAATTCTGTGAAAAAACTTGGTGAGTGCAAACATAGGGACTATATCCGAAAGGTGGGAAAGTGATTACCCAGGGAATTGCAGGCTGCTGTTGAAATAATTTTGACCATAGGAAGTTATTATAGTAACTCATAGAACAACTGATTTGCAAGTGTCTAGAAGAAAATGATTTGCGCCAACATGGATTTGTAAAGCTCAGACCATGTCAAAACAACCTCATTTCCTTCTTTGGCAAGGTAACAATTGAGAGTGCTATGATTAAAGTGCACACATTTATTTCATCTTTATATTTACAGGAACACTATTTACATTCCACCACCCCCCCCAGTGGTCCTACAACCCAATAGCTTCTTTATTCTTCTTTTTTTTTTAAAAAAACAACAACAATCTCTTTAGTGTTTCTTATATAGGAGTAGACAAAAATGAGATTGTGGTTTACTGGTGGACCACAGACCAATTTTTGGTGGACCACTTACCATTTACTGATTTCTAGGATTTTTGGCACCAGATCATTCCTGCCCTGGTCCAGCAATGCACTTCACACTCAGGATTACCTAACACAGATTGGTGATGCAGTAGCTATTAAGAGGTTCTGATTATTCATTCTGCTTATCTCTACAGAGATATTTGTAATAAGAAAAGTGGACCATGTAAGTATGGTCAGATCACTTCATTTCTATGCTGAATAAGCATCGTATATATGCACACATAGATTTATTTATTTTTTTGCTTCAGGGACACTGCATACATCCCTCCCACATCAATATAGATGCTATTTTATAACTAGAAATAGAAGTATTTTTGAAAACATAAATAAGGGCACATGAACACTGTAGAGATTTAAACACCTCTGAAACCAACTGAAGTGCTGTTGTAGTTTTGTGAACATTTTGTTAGCTATACTTAGCTAACATTATTACAGTGGTACCTCTGGTTACATACTTAATTCGTTCCGGAGGTCCATTCTTAACCTGAAACTGTTCTTAACCTGAAGCACCACTTTAGCTAATGGGGCCTCTTGCTGCTCCCGTGCTGCCAGAGCATGATTTCTGTTCTCATCCTGAAGTAAAGTTCTTAACCTGAAGCACTATTTCTGGGTTAGCGGAGTCTGTAACCTGAAGTGTATGTAACCTGAAGCGTATGTAACCCGAGGTACCACTGTACTATCCTGAGGATTCGCGGGTTTCAAACCCATGACAGTGAAAGAGGTTTGGAATGCGCTTAAGTTTGTAATGCAGACACAATTGAATGGAAATATTCGAGAATGACCGCTCCCCACATAAAACAGGGGGCGCCCTTTGCGTGGATGCACGCAGCCCCTGGATCTGGAGCGGCTCCATCAGCATAGGCTTGGCTTTGCCTAGAGGTCTCTGCCTACCCCAGTCAGTTGTCCAATCCCACCTGGGGGAAGCATTGCCAAGGAGACCAGGCCAGGTAGGGGAGGGATTACCTGCCCACACAATAGAGGGAGGATCTTACCTGGGAATCCTCTCTTGGCTATATTTTAAGGATTCCTAATATTGTCTAAATTACACACCACCAGTAGATAATATCAACCAGGGTTCCAGACTTTCTCTCAGGAAGCTGCAATCTACTGATGTTCTGTTACTAGGATTTGTTAGCCTCTGAAGCAGTGCTCAGAAATGCTATTAATATGGGGAAAATGTTCTTCAACCTTTCTAGCTCTTTAATATGAAAGCTTAAGCAGGCTGGTGATGTTCTAAATTGGTTCAAGAATTCTCACTTTATAACACAGCTGAAGGGCACCTTCTGATTGTTGGTAGTTTGCTAGAGAGTTTCAGGCACATACTGAGAAATTTAAGTTTTCACAATTCAAGAAGATTCAGGTTATCTGTCGCTCCAGTGCAAGGAATCCATTTTTAAATGAAACAGGAAAGTGATGGGAAATGCTTCAAAAAGTGTGGCATGAATGAATGATTAACGTGAAGATGTATAAACAGAATGAATGAAAGATGAATGTTCATTGTCAAATAACCTCCCAGCAAACAAATCAGAATGAATGCTCAATAAAGCCTGGATATTATCTAAGCTCTGCATAAGCTTTGTGCAAGCAAATCAGGAAGAAAGCTCAATAAATAGATCATCTGGAGGAGCCCAGATACTCCCACTTTCTACAAGAGAATCTATGATCCATTTATACTGTTATTTTATTTCCCCCCTGCCATCTTGCACACAGAAGTTTATTCGAGTGTCTCATTGTTTAATTAGGTTTCTTTCAATCTGCCTTCTCGAATGGGAAGCCTTTCTATCATTGTCTTTGGAAGCAGAACCATTTCTGACTGGTTCCATGCATGAGTTTGAATATGAAATGCAGAATGTTGTCTTGAATGTGCACAGCAACTGTAATGTTTGTGCTTCAGCCTTCAAGGATTACAAGGAAGGGATCATTATATGCATTTCATTTTTATCCCTTCTTTGAAACTAGGGGTGCTTCCAGACTGTCACTATTTTTAGTCACTTTCTGGCAAATTCAGGCTGCACAATCAAAGCTGATTTGGAGCTCTTCTGAAACAAACCATTCCCCACCAAAGACTGGGCTCTTTGCAATAAGGAAAGTGATGGGGAAAATGTGCTGCTGCTGCTGTTGTTGTTTAGTCGCTTAGTCGTGTCTGACTCTTTGTGACCCCATGGACCAGAGCACGCCAGGCACTCCTGTCTTCCACTGCCTCCCACAGAACACTGTCCAACCATCTCATCCCCTTCTCCTTGTGCCCTCCATCTTTCCCAGCATCAGGGTCTTCTCCAGGCAGTCTTCTCTTCTCATGAGGTGGCCAAAGTATTGGAGCCTCAGCTTCACGATCTGTCCTTCCAGTGAGCACTCAGGGCTGATTTCCTTCAGAATGGATAGGTTTGATCTTCTTGCAGTCCATTGGACCCTCAAGAGTCTCCTCCAGCACCATAATTCAAAAGCATCAATTCTTCGGCGATCAGCCTTCTTTATGGTCCAGCTCTCACTTCCATACAACACTACTGGGAAAACCATAGCTTTAACTGTGTGGACCTTTGTCGGCAAGGTGATGTCTCTGCTTTTTAAGATGCTGTCTAGGTTTGTCATCGCTTTTCTCCCAAGAAGCAGGCGTCTTTTAATTTCGTGACTGCTGTCACCATCTGCAGTGATCATGGAGCCCAAGAAAGTAAAATCTCTCACTGCCTCCATTTCTTCCCCTTCTATTTGCCAGGAGGTGATGGGACAAGTGACCATGATCTTAGTTTTTAGTGTGTGATAATGTCATTTCAGCTCCTCTCAAACAAATCCAGATAAATACTAAAGAGCTGATGGTGTCTAATCTCTTCACAAACAAATCAAAGTGAATGCTCATTAAAAAGGTCAGTTCAGGAAACCCCCAGGGCTTGGCTGAACTGGTGACTGAATGTGACATGTGGATCTGCACCAACTTCCATATTGACATCTCAACCTTCAAGACAAATATATACATCAGAAAAAGTTTGCACATCACAATCCACAAATACATGAACTTTCACACAGTGCATGGTTAAACTATGGAAGAACCTTTCCAGGGGAGGGAGTGATGAACACTATCTTGGATGGCTTCAAACGAGAGTTAGACAGGTTCATGGAGGGAAGCGCTATCAATGGTTAGTAGCCATGGTGGCTATGCTCTGCCTCCATGGCAGGAGACAGTAATGCCTTTGAATATTAGTTGCGGGAAACTGCAAGAGGGAAGAGTGCTGCTGCACATGGGTCCTTCTTGTGAGCTTCCCATAGGCATCTGGCTGGCCACTGCGAGAAGAGGATGCTGAACTGGATGGGTTCTTGGCCGGCTCCAGCAATCTCTTCAGAACAGAGTCCAGTGAGCAAACTCTTCATTAAACTCCCGTGGAATTGTTTGGGTGAAGGCAGCACAACTATCAGGAGTGATATATGGTAATTAATGGAACAGTAAGCATTACTTCTAAATATTTAAGAAAGGCATGAAATACGTCTCCATTGTGGCCTGGCCTGGGATGTTGCCACTTGCACCTCATTATGCTGAGTGCACCAAACCACCATTTTAGGATGGAAAATGTAGCTAACTCCCATCTCCCCCTCACCCAAGGTGGTGGTTCAAGTTTTTGAAGACTCCGACAGCCTAGCATCTATGCCACTATGTTGGGGAAGGAGTAAAACATCAACAACAGTTTGCTCTTCCCTTTGTCTCTATGATTGAAACCGGATAATTGGTATCACTATAGTTGGTAGGAGGAGGAACCCATGAGAGAAGTATACTCGTCAGGAGGCAGGCTGGGTGACAGGCAAATTGGGCAGCTGCCCACTGTAAACTGTGCTCCTTTCTTGCTCTCTGAATATTGCCTCTTTAGGCTGAAGCAGGAAAGCAGAAGATCAGGTTGGTATTGCACTGGCTCAGGCAACAGCACTGATGGTCAAGGCAGGCATGGTTGGTATTTGTGGCCCCAAGTACTAGTGATAGCTTTAAAACAGGATGAGGCAAATTAATGGATGATAAAGCTATCAACCACTACTAGCTATGATGATGATGTTTTACATCTACTTACAGAGGCAGTAGGCCTATCTCTCACTCTACGTTCCTTCTTCTGCAGTCAGTGCAAAGCAGCTGGTCTGAGGTTCCATCCAGCCAATCATAGCACATTATAATGGGTATAAAGATAGAAGTCTTCTGTTCCCACAGATAGTCGATGCCTGCTTTTACTTTTATGCACAGTTTTGTGAATCTCTAGATGTCATAACTATGGGGTTGGGCACAAAGTATGTGGACAAGGATTGTAGCAGTGTTCTTGCAATTTGGCAATCCTGCAAGGAACTGGGCCTTGTCCCTCAAAGCCATGGAGGTACACTCAATGCCCAAAATTTCACCAATGGAAACAGAGGGAGGAATTCACTTTGCACTCTTCCAGGCCTTCTAACAACACAAGCATTTCAGCTTAATATCGGCATTTTCCCCCATAGTATTTTCTTCATTTCATTTTTGGGAAGGACCGCGTCTCAGCGACGGGAGGTTCTTGGTTCAATCCCAGGCATATCTAGGTAGGCCTGGGAGAGAACCCTGTCTGAAACCCTGGAGAGCTGCTGTCCGCCAGCGTAGACCATCTGAGTTACATGGGTCAATGGTGTGGCTCAATTTAAGGCACCTTCCTATGCTTCTATCGCTGTGTACACATTTAAAACGCAATGAGGCCATTCACCACCACCCCGCTACATTTCAAGTCACATATGCACATATCTGTACATGCCGGAGTAGAGGTGTCATCACCGAATGTGCATTATCTGTTTGGTTTTCCCATTCCTGCAACTCCCCCAAGCTCCTATTCATGAAGCTGTCATGTGCATACCTCAGCTTAACTGCAGGTTACATTTTTCAAATTGGACGGAAGCACATTTGAGGAGAAACGCATCAGACAGCAGTATCTATCTCTCCAGAAACTACAGGATAGGTATGGTGTGTGGCTGACGGTCACCAGTCGTGGGACAGCACTGGAGCCAGAAATATACTGCCTGTATTTCAGAGCAAAGGAAAAACAATGTTGCAAGTAGTCATGAATGATTTTAGCTGTGGACCCTGGCTATGGTTATTTATAAAGCAGTGCATTAAATATTGTGTTGCTGCCCGTTCTTCCAAGGAAGCCTGCCAAACTTTCCAGGAGTAACTGATCACTTCCAGGCCTCCTGGAATGTCTCTTAGGCATACTAAGTATGGGCAGTGGTAACAAAGATACTGATATTCAATTTGCCATGTCATTTGTTGAAATGGAATGTGGGTTCTTAAAATAGAAAAGAGCACTGTTTTCTTTCTCAAGCTTGGTGATGAAAAGCTCCATCTTGGCACAACTTCAGATAAACTATAAAATTTAGACACTAATTGTATTATGCTGACCCAGAGCACCATGCTGGTATTAATTGGGTTAGAATAACAGCAGAGGAAAGACTGTCTAAGCTAATAAATGAGGGAAATATACAGGTAGTAGTTTCATGGCAAGAAGCAGAATAAAATCAGCTCTTAAGAGAGAAACAGGAACCTTGGAAAGGATGTGCTAAATAAAGCTGTCAGTGTTGCTCATTACTAGTGAAGTTTGAATTTCTATGGCATAAAATATAGTGACAATGCCACTCAATACTGATTTCCCCTGTGGGCTATGTTACCTTTAGTGAACAGGAAATTAACTACGTTGTTATGTCACTTAGACAGGGGTGACAAAGCCATTCTGAACACCATGAATTCATGATAGTCACAAACTAGCGATGTACCAATTTGGCATGAAGTTCACCCTCTTTCAAAGTATTCCCATCCTTTGCAGTGTGATGTGTTGTCATCACAACACTCCTAAAAGAAAGACATACTTATATTCATGTTCTGACAAAGCAGGTTCACTGGACTGTTGTGAATTTTCTTTTTAACACCATCAGTATTCATTAATGCTTTTTAATAATGTTTTCTATGAAGACCTTTGTGACTATTGTAAACTTGGTTGCCTGTTGCACTCAGGTGGATGAGAACTTTCTGTACTTAATCTTGTTAACAATTTATAACTTTGCACTTAAGTCCACTGGTTGAATCTGGCACATCTTAAAACAGGCTCTGCCACTGTTTAATTGGAATCCAAAGAAATTGCGTTACTCATCTGCCTTCCTAAATACTCAATATACAATTTACACATGAACATAACTGAAATCAGCCATAGTTTTAATTACTTAATTGCCAAGAAGGCTTCTAAGCATATTCAGTTGGGAGGGCTTAGAAGTCCTTTTCAGACTTTCTCACTCAACATGGGAAAGTTGGTGGCAGAGCAGGTGCACCTAAGGCAATGCTTATTGAAGGTAATAAACATGTAAACCATGATCTCCTGCACACTTATTGTCCTTGTGTATTTAAGCTGGAGTGCTCAGGGGACTGGTAACAGCAAAGGAGGAGTAGAACGTGTCAGAAACACTCACATGCAAACCTGCAGAGCCAAAGTCCTAAAGAATAGCAGGCCATCAGGTTCTCTGTTTCCCATCCATGGGAATTTTCCATGGCTAGTGGCACAGTGGCTTGATCCTGGTAGCCATTCCAATAATACAGGAGCCACGTGAGCAAGAGGTCAGGGCTCCTGAATCTTTATGAGTTGTGGAGAAGAGGAGAATTCAGTAGGTAGAGCCTACATGACAAGCCACACCTACTGAAATGCCTTCTTCCCCACAATTTGTAAAGGTCCAGGAGCTCTCACCTGCTTTTCACCATGCTGTTTTTAAAAGCACAGGGGTTTGGAAGAAGAAGAAGAAGAAGAAGAAGAAGAAGAAGAAGAAGAAGAAGAAGAAGAAGAAGAAATAATTTTATTTATATCCCGCCCTCCCCAGCCGAAGCTGGGCTCAGGGCAGCTAACAACAATCAAAATAATCCAACGATTCTAAAAACATTTCATTATAAAAATTAATTAAAATCAAATTTATGGCAACCAATAAGCAAAATTCTGTGCAGATTGCCAGAGGAGGGGGGTCAGGCTGCGCCCTGACCAAAGGCCTGGTGGAACAGCTCTGTTTTGCAGGCCCTGCGGAAAGATGTCAAGTCCCGCAGGGCCCTGGTCTCTTGTGACAGAGCGTTCCACCAGATTGGAGCCACGGCCGAAAAGGCCCTGGCTCTAGTTGAGGCCAGCCTAACCTCTCTGTGGCCTGGGATCTTCAATATGTTTTTATTTGCAGACCGTAAGTTCCTCTGTGGGACATACCAGGAGAGGCGGTCCCGTAGGTACGAGAGTCCTAGGCCGTATAGGGCTTTAAAGGTTAAAACCAGCACCTTAAACCTGATCCTGTACTCCACTGGGAGCCAGTGCAGCTGGTATAGTACCGGATGAATGTGATCTCGCAGCGAAGACCCCATAAGGAGTCTCGCTGCGGCATTCTGCACCCGCTGGAGTTTCTGGGTCAGTCTCAAGGGTAGCCCCACGTAGAGCGAGTTACAATAATCCAGTCTGGAGATGACCGTCGCGTGGATCACAGTGGCTAGGTCAGGGCGAAAGAGATAAGGAGCCAACTGCTTAGCTTGGCGGAGATGAAAAAATGCTGCCTTTGTTATAGCTGTAATCTGCGCCTCCATAGAGAGGGAGGTATCGAAGATTACACCCAAACTCTTAATGGACGGTGCTGGCACTAATTGCGCCCCCGCAAGAGATGGGAGTTGCCCCCTCAATCCCATATCGCCCCGTCCCAGCCAGAGGACCTCTGTCTTCGAAGGATTTAACTTCAACCGGCTCCCACGTAACCATCCAGCCACAGCTTCCAGACATCTGGTCAGTGTGTCTGGGGCCGAGTCAGGATGGCCATCCATCAACAGATAGAGTTGGGTGTCATCGGCATACTGATGGCAACCCAGCCCAAAACTCCGGACAAGCTGGGCGAGGGGGCGCATAAAGATGTTTAAAAGCATCGGGGAGAGAATCGCACCCTGAGGCACTCCACACACCAAGGAGTGGCACGATGACAATTCTCCCCCAAGCGCCACCCTCTGTCCCCGACCAGAGAGAAACGAGCGCAGCCATTGAAGGGCTGTGCCCTGAATCCCAACGTCGGCAAGGCGGTGGTCCAGGAGTTCGTGATCGACCATGTCGAAGGCTGCTGACAGGTCTAGAAGAATCTGCACCTAAGGCAATGCTTATTGAAGGTAATAAACATGTAAACCATGATCTCCTGCACACTTATTGTCCTTGTGTATTTAAGCTGGAGTGCTCAGGGGACTGGTAACAGCAAAGGAGGAGTAGAACGTGTCAGAAACACTCACATGCAAACCTGCAGAGCCAAAGTCCTAAAGAATAGCAGGCCATCAGGTTCTCTGTTTCCCATCCATGGGAATTTTCCATGGCTAGTGGCACAGTGGCTTGATCCTGGTAGCCATTCCAATAATACAGGAGCCACGTGAGCAAGAGGTCAGGGCTCCTGAATCTTTATGAGTTGTGGAGAAGAGGAGAATTCAGTAGGTAGAGCCTACATGACAAGCCACACCTACTGAAATGCCTTCTTCCCCACAATTTGTAAAGGTCCAGGAGCTCTCACCTGCTTTTCACCATGCTGTTTTTAAAAGCACAGGGGTTTGGAAGAAGAAGAAGAAGAAGAAGAAGAAGAAGAAGAAGAAGAAGAAGAAGAAGAAGAAGAAGAAATAATTTTATTTATATCCCGCCCTCCCCAGCCGAAGCTGGGCTCAGGGCAGCTAACAACAATCAAAATAATCCAACGATTCTAAAAACATTTCATTATAAAAATTAATTAAAATCAAATTTATGGCAACCAATAAGCAAAATTCTGTGCAGATTGCCAGAGGAGGGGGGTCAGGCTGCGCCCTGACCAAAGGCCTGGTGGAACAGCTCTGTTTTGCAGGCCCTGCGGAAAGATGTCAAGTCCCGCAGGGCCCTGGTCTCTTGTGACAGAGCGTTCCACCAGATTGGAGCCACGGCCGAAAAGGCCCTGGCTCTAGTTGAGGCCAGCCTAACCTCTCTGTGGCCTGGGATCTTCAATATGTTTTTATTTGCAGACCGTAAGTTCCTCTGTGGGACATACCAGGAGAGGCGGTCCCGTAGGTACGAGAGTCCTAGGCCGTATAGGGCTTTAAAGGTTAAAACCAGCACCTTAAACCTGATCCTGTACTCCACTGGGAGCCAGTGCAGCTGGTATAGTACCGGATGAATGTGATCTCGCAGCGAAGACCCCATAAGGAGTCTCGCTGCGGCATTCTGCACCCGCTGGAGTTTCTGGGTCAGTCTCAAGGGTAGCCCCACGTAGAGCGAGTTACAATAATCCAGTCTGGAGATGACCGTCGCGTGGATCACAGTGGCTAGGTCAGGGCGAAAGAGATAAGGAGCCAACTGCTTAGCTTGGCGGAGATGAAAAAATGCTGCCTTTGTTATAGCTGTAATCTGCGCCTCCATAGAGAGGGAGGTATCGAAGATTACACCCAAACTCTTAATGGACGGTGCTGGCACTAATTGCGCCCCCGCAAGAGATGGGAGTTGCCCCCTCAATCCCATATCGCCCCGTCCCAGCCAGAGGACCTCTGTCTTCGAAGGATTTAACTTCAACCGGCTCCCACGTAACCATCCAGCCACAGCTTCCAGACATCTGGTCAGTGTGTCTGGGGCCGAGTCAGGATGGCCATCCATCAACAGATAGAGTTGGGTGTCATCGGCATACTGATGGCAACCCAGCCCAAAACTCCGGACAAGCTGGGCGAGGGGGCGCATAAAGATGTTTAAAAGCATCGGGGAGAGAATCGCACCCTGAGGCACTCCACACACCAAGGAGTGGCACGATGACAATTCTCCCCCAAGCGCCACCCTCTGTCCCCGACCAGAGAGAAACGAGCGCAGCCATTGAAGGGCTGTGCCCTGAATCCCAACGTCGGCAAGGCGGTGGTCCAGGAGTTCGTGATCGACCATGTCGAAGGCTGCTGACAGGTCTAGAAGAATCAGCTGCCCCGACCCGCCTCGATCCAGCTGCCTATGGAGATCATCTGTTAGGGCGACCAGAGCCATGTCGGTCCCATGACCAGCGCGGAAGCCAGACTAGAAGAAGAAGAAGAAGAAGAAGAAGAAGAAGAAGAAGAAGAAGAAGAAGAAGTTGACAAGTTAGGTCATGAGTGCATCAACCCTGCTTGAGTATATAGGGTGACAAGATACTACCAAGGCCTTTCAGAGATGGGGCCTGAGTTGTTTAGGGCTTTAAGCACTAGGGTCCTTTAGGAGGAAGGGCAGAATGTAGATTTAACAAATACATAATAAATAAACAGAGAACAGCGCTCCTTTACCTTTAATAGAAGCAGAAACCAAACTTTCCAAAATTCCCTTTTCTACACAGGTATGGAGTTCACCTCCTTTTGCATCTAATCAATTGAACGTGCACATGTGCTACATGACCATTAATGGGTTTAAACCATGAGCATGAGAGCCCCAAGGCTCTAATATGAAAGACTGCAGCTTCCCACATGTACCTGTTTTTTAAAAGAACCATAGGAAACCCCCATTCTGGGCAGTTGCACCTTCTGAGGCAAGTGGCAATTGGAGACTTTGCTGGTGGTAGAATATTACCTTCAATAATACTTGCTTCTTGGCACCCCAGGAAGGCAGTTTTATTCTCCCAAGCTTTTCATGGGTGATTAATTTTCTTATTCATCTTCATCTGCATTTATTGATAATTTTTTCGTTGCTTTTACTGTTTCGTGAGTAAAAAATAATAATTTCATGTTCGCTGTTAAATCAGCCAATTACAACAAACAAATTGCATTCTTCTCTTCCTCTGTGTGTGGTAATGGAAAATAACATCAGGGGAAAGTCAGGTAGAGAGAGTAGGGAGAAGCAATGGGTACACAACTGCACCATTGCACAGGACAGAAAATAAAATCGTATGGTGCATTGAGTAATGAAAACTTCTAACAGAAAAGGTTGACAAGCAGAAATTCAGCCGAGACTCCATCACTGTCTGTTAGGAAAGTTACATCCATTGAATTACGGCCTGCTATACCATTGTTAAAGGGCACATGTGCTTAAGAACACAGTGAAAACTAAACCCATTTTAAGATTCAGGAAGCATCACAAGGATCAGGGGAGAAAGCATAATTCAGATGACTTACAGTTTGCTTTTAGCTCATATAATCTATTTAGTTCCCACAGCAACCAGATTGTATTATAAAAATACTGAATGCTAAAGGAATTTGCACTGGTCCTGAGTTCAGCTTTAACTGGATTTTGAAAGAGCAATAACAGAAATGGATTAGTTGAAGGAACTCTTGGCAAAATCCGTTTCTCAGCGGCTGAAGAGTATCGTAACTATCTTAGCAGGATATGCTAGGGTTGACTACATATGTGCCTTTAGGAGATGAAGGATCATTTTACTCGATGTGGTGCTGTACCTCCAGGCCTCATTATATATTTTTTTGTATATTATTAACAACAACCAAGCACTGGGGAGAAAAAAACCCAGAAGCCAACTAGAACAGAAGTTCTTAACCCTTTTCAATCCATGGCTCCTTTGACCAAGTCTTTTTGTGTGTGTGTGGCTCCCCTGTGAAATACCTAGTTAAAACTTATGTTGTTTCATCATTTAGCAGTTTTGCCTATCATTTTTTAAAGGCTTAAAATTTTGTGCTTACTTCTGGTTGCTAGAAGAGGAGGGAGGTGCATGAAGTGCAAAGGGATGCATTTTGTTCTCTCTTTTGGCATGCGGGTGCAGGGGAGGGGAGTGGGTTGCTGCAACCGAATGGCAAGATCTCATACTGGCAAATTCAGCTTGTGCAATTTGGTGCTCTTGGTCAACAAACTACTCCCCCCCCCCTCAAAAAACTTGGACCTTTTGCAATTAAAGAAGTGATGTGGAAATGCACTGGAAACTATGGGGTTACAGTTGTTTATTGCAACATCATGTGACCTCTCAGCAAACAAATCAGAACAAATGCTCAATAAATAGGCAACATAATTAACCTCCCTTGAAACTTTGCAAACAAATCAGGAAGCATGCTCAATATACAGGCCATCTGGCAATGACCTAACATGCAAACTTTTAAGTTCAAGGTGCAAAGCTGACAAAGTAGCCAACTCAAACTGTTCTCTCAAAGGATTAATTGGGGGGAAGTAAACTGATTTGGGTGATCGGAAGGGTGTAAATTAACCAAGAATGTATGTCTTTGGGGTGATGTGTATAAGAGATTGTTTGGCTAACCTACTGTGAAATGTAAATTCTATGGATTATTTCTAAAGCTGCAAATATGCTTATAAATTAGCATGTGCAAATTTAGTCAATGGGCCAGGGCCTCTGAAATATTTAAGTACCTAGTCAGGACCCTGCTTATCATTACACATGTTGGTATATAACATCTAATTCAGACATGAGTCATGCTGGATTAACTACTGTTCCTTCAGCATAAAAGTGAGCTCTTAGAACCACAAAATCTCGATGCTGCTGAACAGCAAAAAAATTCTATTTTTGCAAAAAGAAGCAGAATAAATCTCTGGTTTAAGGTAGTGCCTCACAATATTAAGTTTCACAAAATGAAGCTGCCTAACTGCTCCTGCAGGTACTGCATGTAATAAAGCACTTACGGTACCTAACATTTATGCAAATATACAAAGCAATTGCTATTTGAAGGCGAATGCAAGAGTTACACATTAAGGACATCCCTCAAATAAAGCTCTTAAAATATAATATAATGTATTTTAATAAGCTTAAACCAATATAACCAAGCTGTATTCTGTTTTGCAAATTGGTGCAATACTGCCCTAAGGTTTGGTGGAAGCTCACAGAGGAATTCAGTATATGGCAGCACCATGACAGATATCTACATTTAGGAACCAGAGATTACCGTATCTTGCTCTTTCTCTTCTAATTATGCTTGCCATTTCAAACTTTCAGCTCATAGTTAGCATATAGTCAAGGCAGAGGAAGAAGACATCATTAAGATCTACTTTTTGCCTGTGCCAATGCTCTTTACTGGAAGACCTTTAGTTTAGCATTAAAATAGATTTCCTTTGATCTCATACAAGCTTCTCATGATGTACCTGAACACCTGGACTCCCTTCCCTCAGCCACCTGGATTTATTTACTTCCAGGTTCTCAGGGTTTGAGGATTAAACATTTCAGTTTAGAATGTTCTGGTTGAAGCTGAATGTCCGTTATGGAAGTATCTGGAAATTGTCTGTATGGCTGAAACGTCAGCAGAAGATGAAGAATCTAATCCACCTGGAATTCATGTGCTCACCAGTGCTGTCTGACCAAGTATCATATATCCTCTGGGTTTTAAGTCCTACTGATGTTTCAGATTGTGTTAAAATATTTTCATGCATTTGCATGATGACCAAAGCATGAACTACAGATGATTTCACGTTTTAATGCCAGCCAACAGTTTACAGTGGGCAAACAAGGCCTTTCTTTAAGGCAAAGACACAGCTGTTGCAATGGATCAGATATAACTATCAATAACCTTAAGAAACCAGTGGCTGATCAATTTAATCTCCCGAGTCAAATCATGTGGACCCAAGGATCATGAGAGAGTCAAACAGGAGTTCATACAGAAATCTGACCATGCAAAATTATGGTTTATCTCCGCATTTTAAGATACCATATAACTTTCAGTATACAGTACTATTACGCTTCCTTTAAGAAGGTTTTCTCTTGATCCACTTATTCAGGAGAAACTTTTTATTTAAAGTGGCATAGATCTATTATATACACAATTAATCCATTAATTAAATTTCTATTCCACATTCCTCCCAAGGATCCAGGTTTGCAAAAAAAGAAAGCAGCAAGAAAAATAAAAACAAAAACAACAATCAAATATGAAATATGTTGTTGTTTAGTCGTTTAGTCGTGTCCGACTCTTCGTGACCCCATGGACCAGAGAACGCCAGGTACTCCTGTCCTCCACTGCCCCCCGCAGCTTGGTCAGACTCATGCTGGTAACCTCGAAAACACTATCCAACCATCTCGTCCTCTGTCGCCCCCTTCTCCTTGTGCCCTCCATCTTTCCCAACATCAGGGTCTTCTCCAGGGAGTCTTCTCTTCTCATGAGGTGGCCAAAGTACTGGAGCCTCAGCTTCACAATCTGTCCTTCCAGTGAGCACTCAGGGCTGATTTCCTTCAGAATGGAGAGGTTTGATCTTCTTGCAGTCCATGGGACTCTCAAGAGTCTCCTCCAGCACCATAATTCAAAAGCATCAATTCTTCGGCGATCAGCCTTCTTTATGGTCCAGCTCTCACTTCCATACATCACTACTGGGAAAACCATAGCTTTAACTATACGGATCTTTGTTGGCAAGGTGATGTCTCTACTTCTCAAGATGCTGTCTAGGCCTGTCATTGCCCTTCTCCCAAGAAGCAGGCGTCTTTTAATTTCGTGGCTGCTGTCACCATCTGCAGTGATCATGGAGCCCAAGAAAGTAAAATCTCTCACTGCCTCCATTTCTTCCCCTTCTATTTGCCAGGAGGTGATGGGACCAGTAGCCATGATCTTCGCTTTTTTGATGTTGAGCTTCAGACCATATTTTGCACTCTCCTCTTTCACCCTCAATAAAAGGTTCTTTAATTCCTCCTCACTTTCTGCCATCAAGGTTGTGTCATCTGCATATCTGAGGTTGTTGATATTTCTTCCGGCAATCTTAATTCCGGCTAGGGATTCATCCAGCCCAGCCTTTCGCATGATGAATTCTGCATATAAGTTAAATAAGCAGGGAGAGAAAATGCAGCCTTGTCGTACTCCTTTCCCAATTTTGAACCAGTCAGTTGTTCCATGTCCAGTTCTAACTGTAGCTTCTTGTCCCACATAGAGATTTCTCAGGAGACAGATGAGGTGATCAGGCACTCCCATTTCTTTAAGAACTTGCCATAGTTTGCCATGGTCGACACAGTCAAAGGCTTTTGCATAGTCAATGAAGCAGAAGTAAATGTCTTTCTGGAACTTTCTAGCTTTCTCCATAATCCAGCGCATGTTTGCAATTTGGTCTCTGGTTCCTCTGCCTCTTCTAAATCCAGCTTGCACTTCTGGGAGTTCTCGGTCCACATACTGCTTGAGCCTTCCTTGTAGAATTTTAAGCATAACCTTGCTAGCGTGAGAAATTAGTGCAATTGTGCGATAGTTGGAGCATTCTTTGGCACTGCCCTTCTTTGGGATTGGGATGTAGACTGATCTTCTCCAATCTTCTGGCCACTGCTGAGTTTTCCAAACTTGCTGGCATATTGAGTGTAGCACCTTAACAGCATCATCTTTTAAAATTTTAAATAGTTCAGCTGGAATACCATCACTTCCACTGGCCTTGTTATTTGCAGTGCTTTCTAAGGCCCATTTGACTTCACTCTCCAGGATGTCTGGCTCAAGGTCAGCAACCACACTAGCTGGGGTATATGAGACATCCGTTTCTTTCTGGTATAATTCCTCTGTGTATTCTTGCCACCTCTTCTTGATGTCTTCTGCTTCTGTTAGGTCCTTTCCACTTTTGTCCTTTATTATGGAAATCTTTGTACGAAATGTTCCTTTCATATCTCCAATTTTCTTGAACAGATCTCTGGTTCTTCCCATTCTATTGCTTTCCTCTATTTCTTTGCATTGCTTGTTTAAGAAGGTCTTCTTGTCTCTCCTTGCTATTCTTTGGAAATCTGCATTCAATTTCCTGTATGTTTCACGATCTCCCTTGCATTTTGCTTGCCTTCTCTCCCCCGCTATTTGTAAGGCCTCATTGGACAGCCACTTTGCTTTCTTGCATTTCCTTTTCATTGGAATGGTTTTCGTTGCTGCCTCCTGTATAATGTTACGAGCCTCCATCCATAGTTCTTCAGGCACTCTGTCCACCAAATCTAAATCCTTAAACCTGTTCCTCACTTCCACTGTGTATTCATAAGGGATTTGACTTAGATTGTATCTTACCGGCCCAGTGGTTTTTCCTACTTTCTTCAGTTTAAGCTTGAATTTTGCTATAAGAAGCTGATGATCTGAGCCACAGTCAGCTCCAGGTCTTGTTTTTGCTGACTGTATAGAGCTTCTCCATCTTTGGCTGCAGAGAATATAATCAATCTGATTTCGATGCTGCCCATCTGGTGATGTCCATGTGTAGAGTCGTCTCTTGTGTTGTTGGAAAAGCGTGTTTGTGATGACCAGCTTGTTCTCTTGACAGAACTCTATTAGCCTTTGCCCTGCTTCGTTTTGATCTCCAAGGCCAAACTTGCCAGTTGTTCCTTTTATCTCTTGACTCCCTGCTTTAGCATTCCAATCCCCTATAATGAGAAGAACATCCTTCTTTGGTGTCATTTCTATAAGGTGTTGTAAGTCTTCATAGAATTGGTCAATTTCAGTTTCTTCAGCACCAGTAGTTGGTGCATAAACTTGGATTACTGTGATGTTAAAAGGTCTGCCTTGGATTCGTATCGAGATCATTCTATTATTTTTGAGATTGCATCCCAGTACAGCTTTTGCCACTCTTTTGTTGACTATGAGGGCCACTCCATTTCTTTTACGGGTTTCTTGCCCACAGTAGTAGATATGATGGTCATCCGAACTGAATTCACCCATTCCCGTCCATTTTAGTTCACTGATGCCCAGGATGTCAATATTTATTCTTGCCATCTCATTTTTGACCACCTCCAACTTACCCATGTTCATGGTTCTTACATTCCAGGTTCCTATGCAATATTTTTCTTTACAGCATTGGACTTTCCTTTCGCTTCCAGGCATATCCGCAACTGAGCGTCCTTTCGGCTTTGGCCCAGCCGCTTCATCAGCTCTGGATCTACTTGTACTTGCCCTCCGCTCTTCCCCAGTAGCATGTTGGACGCCTTCCGACCTGAGGGGCTCATCTTCCAGCGTCATAACTTTTATATGCCTGTTGTCTTTGTCCATGGAGTTTTCTCGGCAGGGATACTGGAGTGGCTTGCCGGTTCCTCCTCCAGGTGGATCACGTTTGGTCAAAACTCTCCACTATGACCTGTTCATCTTGGGTGCCCTGCTCGGCATAGTTCATAGCTTCTCTGAGTTCTTCAAGCCCCTTCGCCACGGCAAGGCAGTGATCCATGAAGGGGAATCAAATATACTCCCAGCTAAATAATTTCAAGGTCGCCATTCGCAATATATATTTCAGCCATCAAATACCTGGGTGAATAGATTTGTTTTAAAATTCTGCCGAAATGTTAATAAAATTTAACAACCTGAAGAGATGAAGAGCTTTGTAGCCTGTTAAATGAAGAAGATATGAAGAAGAAATGAATTGTTTTATAACCTTTTATGAGCCACTTCACACATGGGTGCTTATCACTGCAGTGTCAAGTGATGATTTGCATGTGTGAAATCTACCCACTGATCTTATAGTTGTTTTAAAAAATGTCTAAATAGTTCACATATTCAACTGGCAGTCTTTTATCAAGGATTAATATAACCCAGTCTCAAGTAGATATAAAATACACGTATGAAAAACAGGTCATGATGACCACAACAAACAATAAATTACTGAGATGCCTTCACCTATATGAGAGGAAGATTGTACTAGAGCTGAGCATAAATTTCAGAGAAGACCCTTTTTCTGACAAAATTTCTGAGCTGTTTCTTTCTTAACTTTCTCCATCAATTTTTCTCCAGCATTTCCTCTGTTCGCCCTGTGCCTCAGAATGATGCTAGGCCTGGGGCACTGTTGATGGTGCAAAATGGTGGACTGGCTGCCAACACATTTCCAGCAGCCCCAAAATAACTCTGCTATATTTTGTTCAACTGGAGAAGGTTGTCCTTAGTAGCATCCTGTAATGGAAGAAGAAGGTGGGAGGAGGTAGAAGACATCATTTGAGAGGTGTTTCCAGCTACCCCACCTGCTGCCTTTGGAAGCCTTGCAAGTCGCTGCAGGAGAGGGACTAGGAGGAATATAATGGGCAGGGGATGCATAGGACCAAGATGAAAGTGTCAAGCTCCTTTGTTGTTTTTGCTATTACCAGGAGGTGTAGTGTTGCTAATCTTGTTATGTTTATAGTACAGTGGTATTTCTGGTTACGTACTTAATTCGTTCCGGAGGTCCGTTTTTAACCTGAAACTGTTCTTAACCTGAAGCACCACTTTAGCTAATGGGGCCTCCTGCTGCCACTGCGCTACCGCTGCACAATTTCTGTTCTCAGCCTGAAGCAAAGTTCTTAACCCGAGGTACTATTTCTGGGTTAGCGGAGTCTGTAACCTGAAGTGTATGTAACCCAAGGTACCACTGTAGTGAATTGTTCTTCTTATGCTGCTACATTTGCTATTATGTTGTTGTGAAAGTGTGATTGTGATGGTTGATATTCTTTGTTGTACACTGCTTTGAGTATGATTCCTTTTGTGGGAAAAGTGATATACAAATGAAATTATGAATGAATGAAGAAGATGGGTAAGAATATGGTTGAGAATGTGACTGGAGGTTATCAGTAAAGCTTTCTTTGAGAATTATTATGAAGATGTAGATACAGAAGAAGTGGTGATAAGCTTTTTGAAAAACCCACAGCATACAAGCTCCCCCCCCCCACTTAGGACTACAGAAATAAACTGTGCTTCTACTGGTGCCCATGGTGATCACCAACACCATTTTTTAAAGAGAATTTCTCCTCACCCTAGACAGCATTCTGTGAAATTGTCCCTTGCCAGTTTCCCTGCCCACAAACAAACCTCTCCCTATACTTCATGCTATTGAATCCTAAGTATTTGAAGAGCAGCACTCTGAAACTGTCACTACCTTCCAGTGTATTTTTAAATTCAAGGTTTTAATAAATTTTCACCATCCCTTTGACACTCTTATTTGAATAAAGCAAACACGGTAATTTTCTTGTCTGGTTCTGTCATAGATCCTAGATCTATATGGGAGTTAGTTGGCATCCGTCTGTCTCGGGAGACTAGTGAAACAATACGATCACTCCCACTGATGATCTCTTGTACATACATAAATCAGGTTAAGCTTATAACTTGTAGCTGCTGCCTCTTGCATTGTTTTTTGCTGCATGAGCAGCACCAAAGTGACTTCTCCGGGGCACAAGCCAGGGCAGTGTGTATGGAGGTCCTGGGCTGCCCAGGTCCTGGGCTTGCCTTGCTGATGTGGTCCAAATGAAAGGAAAGCAATATTTGGCTGCAGGAATTGCTGGAAGGAGGCCTACAAGGCGCCATTCAATGCACCTACAAGGGTGAAGTCAAATTGTTGGAGAGTTACAGCGCCTGCTGTGGCTATAGAGACTGACACATGACAGACACGTTTCGCTGTAGCACCAGACAGGCCCAATTTGTCTGCAGGGAAAATTCTAAGATGTATTTATCAAGCCATACCAATTTATTCTAAGTACTGTCAGCCATTTATCTTTGAAGATATATTTGCACCCATTTTGTCAGATCTTTTAATGTTTGCTTTTTTAGGCTGGGTTTTCTTTCTTGAATTTTAATTTAAATCTCACGGAATGATAATACATTTTAGTAGCTGGAACAGGCCACCCATCTCTGTGAGGTGGTTAAGGCTGAGAGAAAATGACTGGTCCAAGGTCACCCAGTGAAATTTATCGCAGAGTGGAGATTTGAAGCTTCGTCTTCTAAGTTCTAGTCAGACACTCTAACCACTATACCCTGTGGGCTCTCTTCTCTTCAACAGCCACCTAATGTGTTTATATCTTGCCTTCTTCCAAGTTGAGCCACTCAAAGTGGCTCACAACATCTTAAAAATATCCTTATAAAATACAAAATAACAAAAACAATCTAGTTAAAAACAAAAGTTAAAATAAAAACAAAGCACATTTAAAACCAGCATTTAAATTACCATTGCCCTAATAGCATCCAAGTGGTCACATCCAGTCAGTCAAGTCTCTCCAAAGGGCCTTTGAATTCCTGTCTTGGGGTGGTGATGGACTGGCAGAGGGCATCTTTGTAGCAGCATCTACTGTGGAATTCTCTTCCTACAGAGATGAGTCTGGTAATTTCAGAATATACTTTTCAGTGAATGCTGAAGACCTCTTTATTCTTGACTTTTGACACCTGAGACGTATACTTTCAGGGCCTACCTTATTTTTTGTGATCGCATTTTTAAAATGTAAGTTTTAAAATGGTTATAGATGGTATTTTAAGTTGTTGTAACTCACCTTAGCACTTTGGCGGGGGTGTAATAAACTAAAATCTTCATCATTTTGTATATGTGGTGGTCATTTGTTAAACATTGTTCACCTGATATATGTAGAATTATAATTGTTTGTGATAAATAGGAATGCTAGAAGTTAATGAGATATAAAATGATGTTGACACATAATGACCCTCAAACAACAGATAAGGGCATAGGGCTGGTCCACCCACAGTTTAGTTGGTTATTACCATGATAAATCATTGTTGCGCAGGACAGTTTCAGTGTTTGAATATGTTTGAATGTTCAGTGCAGCTGTGGCAGCTGAACTCCAGCGGTGCTGCTTTTGAGACAACGCCATGGTTTTAGACAGGGAAATTTCTCACTGCAGAGCAAGCTGACAATATAACTGAACTGAAATAAAGCATGCTTCGGTATTGCAGTAAAACCAAGGAGAAAATTAGAGGAAACCCAAATTTAAGAAACATGTTCAATATGTGGATCAGAATTAAAAGATAACTAAGCCCCACCTTCGCAACCAACCATTACAATGAATGAACAGAAAACAAAAACATACTTGGCAATTTACATCTCTGTAAAATAATATGGATGAACTTAAATAACAAAACTGCTTGAAAACAACACTATTTTAATTGAAATTAAGAGGAAGAGATGACAATGAATTTAAAGAAGATTGGAAGGACTTTATTGCATATATACAGAAGCAATGTACACAGGTTAATACATTAGCAGGATTTTAAAAAGACTTGTAAAAACATGATGACTAGACAATAAGTAATTTTAATGGTTTTATAATTTAAAATGGACATGCGGTATGGTGATAAACAATGGAACCAGGGAAGGGAATAGGGGGTAGTCAACTCTACTTTTTTCTATGTTTTGAATATGTATTGTTGCTTTTATTTTTTGTTGTTTTTGGAAAATTAATAAAATATTTTTTAAAAAAAGGAAAGAAAACAACACTTTAAAGTTTAGCAATTAATGCAATGCAATTAATGTTTAATGAATAGACACAGTCAATTCCATGAAATCACAGAAGCTAAGCTCATACTTATTTTAAAAAATAAATAAAAATAATGAAGCCAAACGTATAAAATTAGATACAACAGCTGATAGTTACAGAAATATACTGTTTTGAAAACTAAAAAGCCAGAGCTCTAAAATACCTTGTCTTCTTTAGTATGTCAGCATAGCTAACAGTGAGCCTGGGTTTGGACATTAAGCTAAGCCAAACCACAACTTAGCTCCTGGTAATGCAGCAGCAGCATGAGAGACGGAGGAGCACAGTGGTTGCAATCTTCTCCTTGTGCATCGGGAAACTGCAGGTTCACCTTGAAATCGTAAGCTATGGTTTTAACCGTGGTTTAAAGTGGCGTGCAAACCAGGCTTATATTTTCTGGCACACTGTAAAAAATTATGGTTACTATCTCCTTGATGAAGCCAATATAAAGTTTAGCAAAAACAATCCTAAAAATGAATTAGGAAAAATATAAGGTCTTTCTCCTCCGAGTCTATCCCTTTGACAAATATTTTATTTTTCTCATTCACGTGTGTTTTTGACTTAATCACTTTCTTTCAAAAAATATGCCTTGGCCCAACTTTTAATTTATTTCACCTTTTATGACTTTGTCTGTGGCACTAAAAAATGTCCCACCTCAATTAATTAAGGCAATAAATATTGCTTTTATCAAACTTGTTTCGTTTACTTTTCTGAGCCCTTTTAAGGAACATTTTTGGCTATTTGCACTTCAAGGTCACAATATAACCTCAAATGAATACTAATACAAATGACTGCTTCAATAGTTGTCTCATTTTGTATTTTATAACCCACAATGTATTAAAAATTCAGATCCAAATTACAGCATTTCCTATTTAACATTCCACATGCAAAGTTGTTGCATAAAGGTCCATTCTTCTGGGCTCAGACCATGGTTGGTTTGGGTATTGCAATAAGTGGTTGGGGTGCTTGCCTGAACCACTGTGACTTGGCAATGCAACCCTCATTGCCCCTACTAGGTGTGTGCATCATTATCAAAGAACTCTGGGGGCAAGACAGTAATCAGAATAGCTCTTCAATTTAATGTGAATTGTAAACAATGTAGCTTGTCAATAAACAAACAGTAGTGTTAACACTATAGTGTTCTGTGTTGGATTTTGGGTAGGTCTGCAAAATGAGAAGTATGATGCACATTCCTAAAGATGAAGGAATTGCCTTTCATTCATTTTAAAACTGCATTCTAATCTTACTGTTTGTATCATGTGACACATGGCTGCTCACAAATTTTGCCTCTTCAGTGTCATTAGAATTTACCATTATACCTCCATCAGTCTTCCCTTTGTTAGTTACCCCTAGGCTTCTTTTAATTTTCAACTGAGGCCCCTGGGAAATTTACAAGTTGGGATTTACAACGTCCCTTTTGCACAAGCAACTTTCTGTCTCGTTATTCAACCTGCTCTGCTGTCACCCAGATCTCCCCTCCTCCCCAATAAAATAAAATTCAAAATGCTACCATAAATCTATGTAAATAAATTGATACGGTTTTGAAATGTCCCTGTAATTCTTAAGGGATGGTGATTCCTGGGCTTACAATGAAGCAATTTCCTTGAAGCTGGAGACTGCAATATATTTTCACATTAGTTGGAGACTGCAATATATTTTCACATTAGTGATCTTGTCCTAAAATCCAAGCATCTACATTCTTTCCATGACTTATCTTCAAGACTCTGCACTGATAACCAGTGATATCCTAGAGGTTAATAAAGGATGTTGAATAAGGCTCTGCTAGAAAATTATTTGACTGATAGAAATTGATGGAAAACTGGAAGGGCTTTGTCCTTGTGCAGATGATCCTAATTAGGCCTTTGTACCACTGAATAAAGGGGACGCAGGTGGCGCTGTGGGTTAAAGCCTCAGCGCCTAGGGCTTGCCGATCGAAAGGTTGGCGGTTCGAATCCCTGCGGCGGGGTGCGCTCCCGCTGCTCGGTCCCAGCGCCTGCCAACCTAGCAGTTCGAAAGCACCTCTGGGTGCAAGTAGATAAATAGGGACCGCTTACCAGCGGGAAGGTAAACGGCGTTTCCGTGTGCGGCTCTGGCTCTGGCCAGAGCAGCGATGTCACGCTGGCCACGTGACCCGGAAGTGTCTCCGGACAGCGCTGGCCCCTGGCCTCTTAAGTGAGATGGGCGCACAACCCCAGAGTCTGTCAAGACTGGCCCGTACGGGCAGGGGTACCTTTACCTTTACCTTTTACCACTGAATAATGAATGTCCTAACCTTACACATGGGACTTTGTTTGTAATGAAGATTTGTGTCCATCTTCACTATTTTCTACACATTTTTGGTTTTCTTTTTATGCCCTGTTTGACTAGACAGAGGATTATTGCCAAAAGCAGCCTTGTTATTTTCATTTAGTCTTCTCATTCTGCAGTGAAGGAGGAGGAGTAGGATTTACTTTGCTTTACTGTTTTCTCCTTGGGCTTTCTGCTTCTTTTGAAGCATTGTGTAAGACTGAAAAAACCTGCAGGGAAGGGGAAACATATTAGTTCTGCTGGGCTGTGGACTTCTGGATTCCTGCTGCTGCAGATGATTGCCTTGCCTGATGATGTGCTGCTGGAGTGAGACCATCCTGTCAACACAGCGTTCTCGTGGCCATATTTTATATCGCAATGATCGGAACTGCTCAGTTTGAACATTCTCTTTGCATACTCACAACTGCATGCAACCTACGAGCACAGGAATGGATGGGAACATGTGCAGCTGAAACAGCAATAGAGTTATAGGATCAAAAACACCAAGCCCCAGTCAGAGCTCTATCTGTTGCATTTTGCAAGCGCATTTCAAAGACCTACACTGAGTGCCTTACAGTAACCCAACTATGGCAAAGGTAAATGGTGTGTTTATGTGGTTGCCACCTGAGTGGTCAAAATACAAAAGCGTTACTTTAGAAATGTTGGAACTGAGCATACTCTGGGATTGTGCCTTTAGGAGTAGTTTCAAAGTAGGTGCTAGAGTTAGAACTGTATATAAAACCCCCCAGAAATAAAGCCACTTTTTCCTTTCATCTTACTAGTGTAGCCTGCACACCTTATAGTAAGCATGGCAAATTACTTAGGAACTGGCACAGCTGACACACCCATTTAAGCTGCTCAAAAGTTCTCTCGGCTGCAGCTGAAAATCTGGGGGCAAAACTGGGTCCAGGTGCACCCCAGAGCTACAAACCAGATTCTTCAAGAGGAATGCAATGCTCTCCAAAACAGGCAACATATGCCAATTCATGGGTCAGCAGTCCTACTGCTCCAAAGCACTTCCACCATGGATGGAATTGTAAAGGAGGAGGCTCACAGTTTTGAGGTACTCCTGGATCTCATTGAGCATTCCTTCTGATTTGATTCAAGGGCAAGTTACACAACAGTTATGCTCCATTCATCCTGATTTGCTTTTCACTTTTCTAACTGCAAAAAGTCTGCCCCCCCCCTCCTGCCACAAGTGGACTTGTTTTACAAGGGCAACGGATCTCTTTAATCCATGTTAACTGCAGACCTAAAGTTCCAGTACATGCTTGCATTTCCTTGGAAGCACCCTCAGGTAGGCTTGACGGCTTGCAGTGCCTTCTATCAGCTTCAGCTGTTTTACCAGTGGCGAGCCTATGTGAGCAGAGATGACCTTGCTACCGTTATTCACAGTGTGGTGTCCTAGCTGGATTCCTGCAATTGATCCCAAAACATGAATCCAGAGCCTCAGCTACATTAGTAAAAGAAGAAGTTAAAAATGCGTTATAACACTGTGACACCAGCTGGCGCTGTAGACCTGAAATCAGAACTCTATGAAATTTTCCATTGTGAGGTTTAAAACGTCTTTTTTTCCAAAGCATTTTTTTATAGCTGTGTAGATGCAGCCCAGGCTATAGCACCATCATCTGCTCTGACTTCCAATCAGTTTCTGGGCTCGATTCAAAGTGCCTAATGAAGTGAGGATCCTTTTGGCATTTATGCCCTCCCTAGAAAGGTTCATCCAGCCCCCAGGTTTATGATATTTTAGGTGCTGGACAAAGATTTTTTTTTCTTTCCCAGATGAGCATAGTCATATGATGTTCTTAGATGTTTTGCTCCCCACCTCCCTTTTAAATTTTGCTTAGCTCCTATGCCTGGGCTGTGTTTTAGTTTTTTCTTTTTTGCATTTTGTGTTGTTTATAATTGGTTTTACCATTTTTATTTGTTGCTTAAATGATGGATTGCTTCTGCACTTTTAATAGGTTGTACTGCCCAGAGACCTATGCTGTATGTATAGTAAACAAACAAACACTGTGCCTGGATATTTGTGCACCACATATTTTTAAACTATCATTGATGGTTTGAAGAACTAAAATATGCTTTTGAAATATTAAATCAAAAGAGATATTCACGACATTTTTCCACATGCAAAATGCTGGTTCATGTGCTGCATGATTTTTGTCCCATGACTATGCAACTTTCTAGACCTCTGCAGTTTGTTGAAGTGAGAGTTGCGTGTAAACTCTTAATTTCTTCCCCTGACTGCTAATATGAGAGAGAGAGAGAATTTAGATAAATTAAGATAAATAGTAGGCAGTTCTATTACAGGCGGTAAGTTCTACTGAGATTAATTTGTCAGGTATTTTGGAGTTGTAGTGGGAGAAGTCTGCAGCTGTGGCTGCTTTAATATCTCAGAGATAAGCTGTACTTTTGAGATTTGTAAGAGGTTAATAAATAAATAGCCCATCAAGGCTGATTTCTTACTTGGCTTGGAGCTTGTTCCAGACATGGTTGCGTTTCCTTATCTTCTTTTCAGACCAGTTCTTAAAAAAAAAAAAAAAAAAAAGATTTGTGTATTCTAAATTTGTGTATTCTAAAGATTTGTGTGTTCTAAACTCATATGTGCATTTGGGCTGTGATTAATTTCTGATGGTAGAAAATTCACTCTGGATATGCTCAGAATCAAGCCCTGGCACTGATTGTTTTTGGTTCTCAACTTGCAGGTCCTATGGGTGCACCTTGTTCAAATACACAGCTTCGCTGATCCATAGTTATTCCCACATTACCCAGTAGGTAATATGAGTTTTAATCCAACAAAACCTGTCAAATAATCTCTTGAGCTAATTTAAGGCAGCAGAAACTGGTGCAAGGAATGTGGCATTCTATCTCGTTTTTACAAGAGCCAGTGTGGTGTAGTGGTTAAGAGCGGTAGTCACATAATCTGGGGAACCGGGTTCGTGTCTCCGCTCCTCCACATGCAGCTGCTGGGTGACCTTGGGCTAGTCACACTTCTTTGAAGTCTCTCAGCCCCACTCACCTCACAGAGTGTTTGTTGTGGGGGAGGAAGGGAAAGGAGAATGTTAGCCGCTTTGAGACTCCTGAAGGGGAGTGAAAGGCGGGATATCAAATCCAAACTCTTCTTCTCTTCTTCTTCTTCTACAAACAACGATTAAAAATGGAAGAGATCTAAGATGATGGGGAGAGGAGCCCGCTGTATCAGGCAACTGGCCCATCAAACTAGAAATTGATATTGCAGTGTGGCAGCGCCTAAACTTTGGAACTCCCTGCATCTTGACATCAGGCTAGCACCTTCATGGTACTTTGTTTGGCGCCTGCTTAAAAAACAAGCCTATCCTGTCAATAGTTGACAAAGTGTTTTAATCTGTATGCAATTTATCACTGATCTTAATTTTTTAATTTAATAGTTGTTTTAAAAACATTTTGTTCTTTTTGTAAACCCTCTTGGAGGTATGTGTGTTTTTTTTAAACAAACAAGCAACGTATACATTTTATTAAATAAATAAAACAAAGGCCTGCAACCTGTACTCACAGCGGCCACACAGATACCTGTGGGAAACTGTGGAAGCAGGGCCCAAGCACAACAACACCCTCCCCTCCTGGTGTTTCCAAAAACTGGTGTTCAGAAGCATTACTGTCTCTGATCATTTTTTTTTCCTTTTAAAAAATATTTTATTAAGGGTTTTCTTGTTTTACAGTGTAAGTGTAATGCCTCGTATTTCCCCCCCCCCCCATGTAACATTTTTACAAATCCATTTCATTTGTTGACGCATTAGGGGGAGAAGAAAAAAGAAAAAAAAGAAAGAAAGGGGGTGGAGGGAGGGGAGATGGATGGGGGTGGGGTCGGGTAGCGGTGTTTCTATTATGTTTAATGTATGTAGTTTGGTGTCAGCGTGCTTGTGTTGTTCACTTGTGTTCCTTTGGTGGTGAGAGTATGGGAAACAGCCCTACTAGAAAAATTAACTAATAAACTGAAACTGACACGGGGACAAACAGAAGAAGACACCTTCACCCCGGTATGGCTCCCCTTTATCACATACACAGCCCAACAGGACAATGACAATAATCCACCAACAGCATACAAATCAATATGGCTAACCTGATCCAAAACACCCACCCACCTCACTCACACACGAAAACAAAGATCACCACAGCCAATCACTGTCTCTGATCATTGAGGCAGAACACAGCCATCATGGGTAGAAGCCATCGTTAGCCTTATCAGAGCTACTGGCCATTGATATTTGAATGGTTCCTTGCCTTCTTTATGCCCTGTGTTGCTTCCCTAGCTCTTGTACAGCTGCCATGCAGACATGCAGAATTTTTTATCGGGATGGTTGTCCTGAAATGGAAATAAAGTGATGGAACAAACTTGCTAAATTTCTGTGTAGCATAAGAACCCTGTGAGAAAAAAGTTTGGCGACAGGGTAGGTATTTCTCTCTCCCCCCACCCCTTTATACAGCATGTGTGCTTAATGGAACTTCTTTGGTTCCATTAGCTGGTGATAATGTGGTAATTATCTGATACAGTCCAGTGTAAAACATTGACTCAGTGTGTGGTTTGGTTGAGAAAGGCAAATGCCATGCGAAGGTTCATTAGGAAAGGGATTGAAAGTATCATAATGGCTTTTATAAATCTATGACGCAGTCGTGTTTGAGAAACGGTGTACACTCTCACCATCTTGAAAAGTAATACTGCAGAGATGAAAGCCTTGTAGAAAAGAGTGGCCAAAATTAGCAAGCCATTGGGAACACCTTTCTAAAGAATGAAGGCTGTCGCTGGAAGAGATTTAGGCTGCAATACTATATGCACTTAATGGGAGTAATTCCCACTGAATTCAATGGGGATTTCACTTTGTAACATGTACTTAAAGAGCTTTACTTTGGCTGAATTAAGCCACAGGCTGTATCCCTTTAACAGCATTTGGCGTGAAGGGTTATTGTTTCCACTATTCACATCTTACATCTATTCCCCTGTGTAAGTGATGGAGGATTTCAAACTCAGCAAGTTAATAAACAACACTGACTGGTATATATTTTGGAGTACTAATTTTGTCAGTGGCTTGTATGCCATTGGTATTTGAATCAAGCCATAAGTTACGAGTTTGTGTGAAGTGTCCGGAGTATAGCAGGTAAAGACTTACAAATTGCAGGGCAGTTGCTAAGACAATTGACTCTTGGTTCTGAAAAGGAGGAAGATAAATTATGTAAAATAAGTGATGTATATTTAACCCTCCTGCCATGCTATGAATAATCATGATTTCTCTGCCTTCAGAAAGGGCTTCTATGTTCAAGGCGCTTGTCCAGTGTGTCACTTAATAACAAAAGGTCCTCCAACAAATTGTGGGATTTATTATATCCCACAAAGCCAAACCAGATAAACTGTAGATGAAGCTTTTGAATTCAGAAAACGAATTAAACAACAATCATGTCAGCACTGACTTGCATGCTTACATAGCATAGAAACTATATCAAATGAAAAAGGAGAAAAGGGTCCTTCAGCACTTAATTGGAGCAAATGGCAATTTGGGTTTTCCCTTGATTGCCATTTGTTCCGATCTATCGCTAAAGATTGGAAAGGAGTGGGGCAAGGGGAAAACCACTTGGACTTGTGCCTAGATAGCGTGAGTCAAGTGGAAAACCACTTGGACCCATGCTTTCTAGAAATGCTGTTGCAGAAGTGCAGACGAGCCTTAAGTATGCTTATCAAGAGAGTAGGAAGGAAATAAATGGAAAATGGTCTGAGAGATGTCGTACCTTTAATATTACTATTTAAGCTCCATATTTTAAATTTTCTCTTTCTTTTCGCTCCTATCTGATCACCACCTCCCTGTCCCGCCACTCTGTGCAAAGAGAACATCCCTTGTGTGTACTTTTCTGGAGAGGTGACTATGGCAACAGTGAATGGGAGGGACAGTAATTGTGTGCTCTCTTGCTTAAGTGGTTGAGTAGAAGGCCACTTGAAAAGTCCTCACGTAAAAGTGCTCATAAATTCCACTGGCGATTGAGATGGCTTTGCAAGTTTACTTCTGGCCTTTGCTTTTGCCCCATCCCCCTAGAATGTAGGTGCAGGAGGAGGCGTCAAATGGTTCAGCTGTGGCTTAAGGACTCTTGAAACTCACTTTGAGTGGGCAGCCCCATGATGGCCACAAGCATCAGATCAGTCATTAACAGCCATTGTCTCTTGTCAATGTTTTCTAAAGAGACCCTTCAAGTATTGTAAGCCTCATGCCATTAAATGATGGTCATCAGGTCCCATGGGATAGATCTCACTTTCACGTGCCCCCTGGAGCCAGTCAGCTGTGTATGGTTTAGCCAGCCTTCCTTCACTACCAAGGTGTTCCTTGTTTGTTCTCTTGTGCCTGTTTATTTATTTGTTTGTTTAATAAATAAATATTCCCTGTTTAGGGAAGGTTTTAATGACTGATGTTTTAATGTGTTTTTAATCTCTTGTAGGGACGCAGGTGGCGCTGTGGGTTAAAGCCTCAGCGCCTAGGGCTTGCCGATCGAAAGGTCGGCGGTTCGAATCCCTGCGGCGGGGTGCGCTCCCGCTGCTCGGTCCCAGCGCCTGCCAACCTAGCAGTTCGAAAGCACCTCCGGGTGCAAGTAGATAAATAGGGACCGCTTACCAGCGGGAAGGTAAACGGCGTTTCCGTGTGCGGCTCTGGCTCGCCAGAGCAGCGATGTCACGCTGGCCACGTGACCCGGAAGTGTCTCCGGACAGCGCTGGCCCCTGGCCTCTTAAGTGAGATGGGCGCACAACCCCAGAGTCTGTCAAGACTGGCCCGTACGGGCAGGGGTACCTTTACCTTTACCTTTAGGAAGTGGCTGGGGAAACCCAGCCAGATGGGAGGGGTATAAGTAATAAATTGTTGTTGTTGTTGTTGTGGTTGTGGTTGTTGTTGTTATTCCTGCTCTTCAGCCAAAACCAGCTCCCAGTGCAGCTTAAAAATGTCAGTGGTAAGCCAGTCCTCACTTTTAGGCTAACAATCTATAAAGCATGTCACAAAAGGAAAAGGAATTGTGAAGAAGAGGGGGAAAGCAAACTCAAGTGCTGTTCGTCAAAGCAAGATTTATGAGGGAAAATATCATGTGGGGGGAGAGGGAAGGTGGAGAAAGGAAGGTGGCAAATGACTCTCCTTATACAGTAACATGATTGCAGGCCTGTTGTGAGTGCCTGCGGTGAGAGGAAACTGGCAGCCCTGCTGATGAAATTGTAACCTACTGACAATTAAGGGTGCCAATACCTGGAGGAACCACCTGACTAGCCAAAAAAGAAAGAAAGAACAGCTGGAAAAGTGTCCCTTTTCTTGTTTTCTTTGCCAATTTAGGATGTATTTCTTTGTTTTGCTACTTTGCTTTTAACTCCCCCCTCAAAGTCTCAAAGTGACTCACACAGTAAAGAAAAAGTCATACTACACAATTTGAATAAATATAACAATAATAACATTAATATGTAGCAAAAATACCCTTTTCCCTTTCATCCACAATTATAGATAGATGGAGCCATCAATTTCAGTCCTCTCAGTTTCCCAATTTTAATTCAGTTCTCCACACTTTGCAGCAATTTGTCATTAAAAACAACACAAAACAAAAAAAACCTCATGAATTTTTTTCAGCATTTAAGTATGGATTTCTTCTATCACATTTTTATATGCAGTTCTGAGTAATGTACACATTTTTGCAAGCGATTTTCCCTAACACAATTCATTTTTGTATGTTCTTTTCACTAACACGGGTGGTGCAAGTCTAGGCATAAATCTGATCAAACAGAGGTACAGTTACATAGCTGGTCCCACAATACAGCAGTGGTGGCGGCAAAGGGAGTATATTTCTTGGCCTCGATTGCATCCTCAGTGATTCACCCAGCAGAACTGTTTAGAGTGGTGAACTGGCTTGTCCAGACCAGTGTTGTATCATTGACAATGGGCCAGTCAATAGCCAGCTGTGAGAGATTTCCGAATCACTTTGAGGAGAAAATCTCTCGAACCTGTTCTCAACTTGATGCCACAAGTGGTTCAGGTTCATTCATCCTAAATTATGAGCTGGATCATTTTTTGACACCTGGTTCAGGATATACCTGGGTGCAGCGTGGTTCTACTTTCAGAATTATGGAGAACAGCTAATTTGGCACATAGATTGGTCCATACAGATTTGATCCATAGAACTTCCCATCCTCAGGATATCATGGGACATTTTACCTGTGAATACTGCCCATGTTGCTGATAGTTAAAGAAATTCATAAACCTTGCTGTTAACACTAAATATGCTTTGAGTTCATGTGCTAATTGTAATTCAGATCATGTAGCCTATACTGTATTGTCACGTGTGCATGTCCCAACTTGTATGTGAGACATATATATTTGAAACTCAGGATTATTGAACATAAAAATAACATTTGCATACAGATACTTGAAACTCCTGTTAGCATGCACTTCATACAACACTATCATGCCTTGGATGCTTTAAGAATTTTTTCACTGGAACATGTACAGTCAACTCTTTTGAAATGTGTATCTCTAACTGATTTATTGGTTTAGACTCAAGAGAGAAGTGTTTTGGATTCATAAATTAAAGTCTGTGTAACATTGGAATTTGAATGACAAATTAGATTTGTGTGTCTTTCTGTAAATCATCCCTGATATCGAGTCTCCCTCTTAGTCACTGGGCCTTTTCCCAGGAGGTTGTTTATCATATTGGATTCTTATTTGTACCAATTGCCTGTTATACTATTCTTTCTCTTTCAGCAGTAATAGCTGCTGACTTCGATTTTCTGTATACACACAGCTGTAGTCAGTGGCTTTTTATGAACTGCCTATGGTGACCTGCCTTTGAAATCTTAAAGGTAAAGGGACCCCTGACAGTTAAGTCCAGTCGCGGACGACTCTGGGGTTGCGGCGCTCATCTCGCTTTACGGGCCAAGGGAGCTGGCGTACAGCTTCTGGGTCATGTGGCCACCATGACTAAGCTGCTTCTGGCAAACCAGAAGCATGCACGGAAACACCATTTACCTTCCCGCAGGAGCGGTACCTATTTATCTACTTGCAATGTGTGCTTTTGAACTGCTAGGTTGGCAGGGACCGAGCAACGGGAGCTCACCCCGCTGCGGGGATTCCAACTGCCGACCTTCCAATCGGCAAGCCCCAGGCTCTGTGGTTTAACCCACAGCGCCACCCGTGTCCCTTGAAATCTTAGTGCCCCCCCTTTAGAGGCATCATCTCTTTTTGGTTGTTTCTACAGCAGTTTCTTTATTTTTCCATTACAGCAACATGACCTTTTCACTGTATAATTTCAGGGATAATTCTTCCCTTAGATAAAATTTTTTCTGACTTGAATTTTGGAGTGCTGCTGGTAAAATCAACAACACTGGTTATTTTTTTGGCTACAGCTTTCTACTTGTTTGTTAATCATTGGGGCTTTTTTGTATTGTAAACACAGTAACATCTTGGAGAGAGTCAAGCTTGGTTGCGGTCCAGTAAACTAATGTTTGAAGAAGTAAGGAAATGAAAATACATTCCAGTGTTTACACAATTCAACTGCTATATAGTCTACTATATAGTATTTGGACTGTGTGCTATTCAGTTGGTATATAGCATTTGGACCATTTATCACTTCATCTATCATTTCATTCAACTGATACACAGTATTTGGACTGTGTCTTACCTCTGTTTATATACAGGTTTTATATTGGTTGTTTATTCCACTGAGATATAGTTTGGTATCCTCTTACTGTACCTTATATATGATGTATGTATCTTATTACTAATTTATTATTCTTGCCATTCATTGGTCTGCGACTGGGTTATTTTGCTTGTCTATCACTTAATAGAACCACCCACCATTGCCTAGTTGACAGGTGCGCACAGAGGGATGGAATTCCTGCTGCCACCTATGAGAATACTGTGCTCTTTTGAAGCTAAATCTATGAGAAACTGTCAAATGAATAATCTTGCATTTAGGCTGGGGACTGGATTTAATATGCACCTTGCCATCTTCCTCTTGATGAGGATGATTTATTTAATTTCTATACTCAGGTGCTTTCTGTGGCATGTTATATGTAGGGCTAACTCGAAGACGGGGACGCAGGTGGTGCTGTGGTCTAAACTACTGAGCCTCTTGGGCTTGCTGATCAGAAGGTCGGCGGTTTGAATCCCTGCAACGGGCTAAGCTCCCGTTGCTCAGTCCCTGCTCCTGCCAACCTAGTAGTTCAAAAGCACACCAGTGCAAGTAGATAAATAGGTACTGCTCCTGGGGGAAGGTAAACAGTGTTTTCGTGCGCTGCTCTGGTTTTGGTGTTCCGTTGCGCCAGAAGCGGCTTAGTCATGCTGGCCACAGGACCTGGAACAACTGTCTGCAGACAAACGCCAGCTCCCTCGGCCTGTAAAGCGAGATGAGCACCGCAACCCCAGAGTTGTCTGCCACTGCACTTAACTGTCAGGGGTCCCTTTACCTTTTTAACTCGAAGACAGTTTGGAAACTTCAGTTGGTGCAGAATTTGGTGGCCAGGTTGCTCACTGGGACAAGATGGCTTGAGCATATTACACCGATCCTGGCCCAACTATATGGGCTACTAAAGTGCTGGTTTTGACCTATAAAGCTTAAACAGCTCAGAACCACAACACCTCAAGGATTGCCTCTCCTCACATGAACTGACCTGGACCCTACCATCATCATCCAAGGCCCTTCTTCATGTGCTTCCTCCACAAGAAGTCTGGAGGGTGGCAGTGCAAGAACAGGGCTTTTCTGTGATGGCTCCCCACTTATGGAATGCTTTCCCCAGGGTGGCTTGCCTGGTACCTTCATGACATATCTTTAGACATCAGGCTAAACTGTTTCTCTTCAACCAGGCTGATTAACATTCTATGGCTTTTTAAATGTGTTTGTTGGAGGGGGGTTATTAGTTTGCTTTTGTTTTATTATGTATTATGTATTACATATTTTTCTGTTGTGATCTTAGGATGAAGGGCAATGTGTAAATTTAATAAATAATAGTGATAATACTAATACTGCCTTTCATCCGAGGATTACAGGGTGCGTTTACAACATAAAAACACAAAAATACACACCACAGTTAAAAGCCCACAGATTGTTTAATTAGACAAAGGCCTAATGATTCTATGGGTGAGTCTATGCATGCTCCCCAGTATGGATAACATGAACTCACAATGTTATGACAAGGAACTGGACAAATGATTCAGAAAAGGCAGCAGGAACACAGCATGTTTTACAGTAGCCTGCAGTCTGCTAAATCTTTGAGATTATCCATTTGTCATACAGTGTAATTTTTATTCTTGAAAGAACAGTGTGAGAGAACCATTTCAACTCTAGGAGACTTGAAATTGATTTTCTTTTCCACTAAAGTAGGTGCTATACACACATTTCATTAGAATTGCTGGTGTGTCATTATTATAATCTTTTTGTGAATTATTTAAAATGTAATTGATTTCTCTTCTCGGTTCCTTTTCAGTTTTGATATAGCACCTAGCCTTGAATGAAAAGTGGACACACAAAGTGATGAGCACACAATTTTCTCTAAATATTTGCCCTGCACATGGCAAAATCATCCTATACTGGTGACACTAAATATTATATATGTATTGTTATAATCATTATAATCCAATCCCTCTGATGCCATTTCTCCCTCCCCATCTTCATTATCCAATCACACCTGGATTGTAAATTCCTATATTAAGAATGTATAAATTGCTTAATATAAATATCTAAGCCAAGAACAAGAATATATAAAAACATATAGGATTTTTTAAAAAAACAACAGCAACCTATAAAACAAAATTCTAAAATATACAAATCCTTCATCACAGATTGCAAACTAAAATTAACAATTCAGCTAGGAAATACTAGGAGTAAAAATAAATGGCTAGCTAGACCCATTGATGAACATGGCTAAGTTAGATCTATTAATTTCAGTGGGTCTACTCTGAGTAAAACTCAGTTGACTGCCACCCAATGAGCAGGATCCACCTAACAAATTCCAACAGTGAAAGTCCTGCACAAGGGCAATGTTTTTAGGCTGCTTTTCAGAGGAGGCAAATGCCCATTCAAATGGCCCACAATCAAAACCACAAAAAATAGAAGGAACAATACACACATTTTAAACTTTAAAAATCCCTACTACTAAATAACTTTCTACACACTTTATATTTTTTATTTTTCAAAAAAGCAGAGCTGGAATTAACTTGCTTCCATCAGATCATTACCCAGCTAATATATGTCTAACCTCAAAGGCCAATTGAAAACTAGAGCACTTCATTGTGGTCACTTTTTAAAGAGTGAAAAGTGGGGACTTTGGGGCACAGGTGAATACCACCAAAGTTCAGGGCATTTTATTATTCACACACAGAAAAACAAATAGCTGAACCATTTGGTTCAGCTCTACTCAGAAGTCAGTTCTGGACATACTATTGCACTATATTTGCAAAAGACAATGTTAAAAACTACACAAAGTATGCCCCTATTTTTATCTGTGAAATGTTGCAGGATATACTAGCCAATGTTTGTTCCTGCTGGTAACAGTCACCATTTGAGTTCTCAAAATGCTTTTAACATGGACATGTCAATGCAATGTCTCACATCCTACAATTGTTGGTCCTTGCCTGACTGCATGTACCAAACAGCCCTTTTAATTGGACTATTTTGCAGTGAGACGTGCTTTCTCCCCCTTGAGAAATTACAGATCATTTAGATCCCAGTATGGTGCCTGGGATAGTTTGAATTAATGTCCACTTTCCTTGCATCTGTTGACATGTGGATTTATTTGCTGTCGTACAGTTCAACTCCTCTTATAAATGTTTTCTGTGTGGGTCTACCAGGGCTCAATTTTGCTGTTTTAATACAGATCTTTAGTGCTTCCCATGCTGGAAAGAGAGATTAAAGAACAGTGGGTTTCTACTTTAGCAGTTGCAGCCTTATCGTTTTGAAACGGATAATGTGTGGCAAGCAGTAGCTTTTATCTGCAAGGAGGGGGATCACGAAGGAGAAGACTATCAATGGCTACTAGCCATGACAACTGTGCTTTGCCGCCACAGCTGGAGGCAGAAATGGTTCCAAGTACCAGTTGCTGGAGACTCCAGGAGGAGAGAGTGCTTTTGTGCTTGAATGCTGCTTGACAGTTTTTCCCACTGGCATCTGGTTGGCCACTGGGAGAAAAGGATGCTGGACTAGATGGGCCATTGACTGGATCTGACAGGCTCTTCTCATGCTCTTATGTATGGGATGATGAGAGAACAGGTACGTGCTGGTGGTTCTGCCCTCAACATCTAATAGCCCTGCCCCTTGACTAGGACAGTGGCATGTCCATCTCCCACGATAAAACCTACGCAGGAGAAGTTGGTTCCATGTGATTGGGACCCCTGGTCTTTTTCTGGACATGCCGTTGCTTCTCTTCCTCCTTCTCCTGGCAAGGAGATGACCAAACTCATCATATGTTCACATTATTGAATTTCGAACCAGAATGGGAAACACAGTTCATTTTCAATGCCATCCCTGTCACCCCAATTCCCTGCTCTATGAGTATGCACCAATCTGTAGACATGTAAAAGAAATAGTTGTGGGAATAGTGACCCTCAAGATCTGCTTATGTTTGGGTTTGTCTTCTTCTCAGGAAAGTATGCAAGTTGGATTTGCTTCCTAATCCTACGCATGTTGACTAAGTCATGCTGAGTTCCATGGAACGTACAATTGCAGCCATGCAGATACATGACTATCCAGAGTCACTAATAAATTCCACTAAATTCAATGTGACTTATTCCTGGCCAGGTTAGCACTGAGTATTGAGTAGCGGCTGCCTTGAGTAAGAAAATACTGTGGAATGAACCTTGCTGCACCTGTAGCAAGGTGTGGTCATTTTTTTCAAAGCATATCCTCACATTGCAAGCACTATTAGGCAAGGAAGATGTAGGATTAGACTGGGGATGTCCAGAACCAGTTCCTAAAGCACTTGTCTTGGACCTGGCATGCTTCCCAGAAATTGGTGTGTGCAAGCCTGCTGTTACTATTTGATATAAGCTTGCCAATTCCACACAGTATTGGGCTGTTCTGTCTTGGTTTTACTTTAGGCAGCGATTTGCTGGCAAGCTTTGAGATTATACTATCAATCTCAGTTTTCCAGCTGTAAAATGGGAGTAAAGGTTTATGAGAGTATGAACAGATTTAAAGCTCTAAAACACTGAACAGCTTGCAGCCTGATCCTCTGCAGCGTTGGGCATGGCTAAGTTCACATAAATTAGCAGGTTTCAGATCAGAATGTAGATGGCATCCTATTGTCATACATTTAGGCTGCAATCCTAAATACATTTTCTAGGGAGCAAGTCTCACTGAAGACTTACTTCTGAGTAAACATGAATAGGATTGTGTTGTTATTCCAGTTCCACATGCTTGAGAGCACCAATGTAAATTGAGCCAAGCATGCTTAACTAAGTGTAGGATTGCAACCTTAAAAGGCCTTTCCAGACAATTCACATTAGGAAATGGAATGCATAGTTGCACAGGATCAAGACAATGTTCTTAAATGTAGTTCTTGCATTGAAGGGGAATCCAAACACTTTTAACCAGGCTTTGGGCATTTGAATAAACACTGTCTTTTGAAAAGGCTCGTGATTGCTGTCCATTATATATTTATTTTTCTTACAGCTTGCAGAATTAATGTGCAAGTTACTTTTTCCTTCCTAGAGCTATTTATATTTATATTTTAAACAATCTGGCATTTTATTTTTTTCGGTATGAGTTATTAAGATTTTCATTTTCATCAGTTTGGTTGTTTATGAGACAGTGAAAGGTGTATCCCAGTATATAAAACTAGGGAAACACAGGACTTTGCTATTCTGTTGTTCTTTTAATCATCTTGATAGTAGTCAAGTTTGTTTAAAGTTGTGTGTATTACGGATGGGCAAATCTAGGGCTGCCATATCTCAAAAAGTGAAAATCTGGACACAAAAATTGTTGAACTTTTTTCGGCCAAAGTTGTTGAGCTTATGAGCTATTTTTTAAATGAAATTCACCAAAATCTATACTTCCAACATGGGCTGCAATACATCTGGATTTCCCCAGACATTTCAGTGATTTCCGCTCGGACGCTGTTTACCAGCTATGTCCGGGAAATTTCAGACATATGGCAACCTTGGCAAATCTGTCACCACCCCTAGGAAATCTGTCACTTTCAGTTTCTCACAGTTTCTCTTTTTCCCATTCTTCAGTTCAGGCACCCACATTTTGACATGTTTGCATTAAAAAAAAAAAAAAGTCCTCTTGAAAAATTCATCAGCATTTTGGTGCAAATTTCTCCTAATAGGCACATTTTTGCATCCAGTTTTGCCTAACAGACACATTTTCCCAAAGCAGTGTCTCCTAACAAAAATATTATTATATGTTTCACATTTATGAACATATGCATTTTATGCACACTTCAGCACATATGTATTTTTGCACACATTACTTGGCTAGAGAACTTCACTGCAAAATTGGAGACGTGAATTTCAAAATTTCAAAGGATAGTTGTGTTTTGGTTTTTGTATACTTTCAGAAAGTGCAGAGTAGGGGGATTTGTCTTTAAATGTGATCTGAATTTAATTTTCCCCACCTCCCTTTTGTGCATATGTATGTATGGGTAGATATACAGTCATACCTCATGTTACGTATGCTTCAGGTTACGTGTTTTCGGGTTACAGACAGTGGGAAACCCGTAAGTACCAGAACAGGTTACTTCCGGGTTTTGCCGCTCACGCATGTGCAGAAGTGCCGAATTGCGCTTTTTGCATGCACAGAATCACCGAATCCCGCCAACGCAGTGCTTCAGGATGTGAACGCTGTGGGTTGCGGACGTGCCTCTGTCACGGATTACGTCCACAACTCGAGGTTCCACTGTAGAGCATGTTGTGGCTAAGATGTACATTGAATATGTACTTTAATTTATTGAATCTGTGGCACCAAAAACAATATGTGCACTTTGCACTCCAAAAGAAAAACATTTCTTTCTTTTGTGTATTTGACCTGCCTTGATGAAATATCTCTTTAAATATCTTTTAAAAATTAGTATAAACCCAGGTGTTGTTGTTTTTTAAAAATAGGCAGTTGATAAATTTCCATTCATTAGCATAAATAGGCAGAATGTTCCTCCGGCAATACATCACAGAATCCAGGAACATAAGAAAACATTTTCCCCACCCCTCCTACTTTCTCCCCAAAGGGAGCAACAGGTCAGTCACATGGAGGGGAATTATGAGTGTCTGTCTGCATCAACTGAAGACTGCAGATCAAAGAATAAGTACTTCAGAATCTCAGAATCTGAAAGCTGGAAAGAACATAGAATAAAACATATTGGAGGGAACACAACAAGTTAACCTAGTTATCTGCCTTTGCTGGACGGCCAGAGAGCTGTCATTTCAAGCCTTACAGATCTTGTGAATGTGGAATTGGATTAATAAATATTTGATCCACTCATGGGATATATGCAAAGTGCCCTCTAATGCCTTAGAGCAGTAAGGAGCAGCTGAGAGGTGAAAGAGTTCAGGTTCTACATCTCAGTAGGCTTTTATGCCTTGTCGATATGCAAAAAGGAACCTATGCAATTGGAGACATGCAATTTTGTGGATGCGGTTCAGTTTTAAAGATTGAGGCGTTAAGCAGCTGCAAAAGGCAGGGGTTACAGCTCAACATACTTACTTGCATTCTTCTGCTGGTTGCCTTTTGCCCAGCCAGGGCAGATAAAGGGTGTTGGTCTTTTTGTCTTTTTGATTACAGATCTTGTAACTAAAAAGGCTGTGGAAAAAATGGAAAGTGAAACTAGGGTGGAGTTACAAAGAATTAAATATATGTCTCTCTTTCCATGGAGACAGCTTTGCATGTGAGTGTGTTTCTCTGTGCTAAGGGTGTGCTATTCTAACTTAGCCTGGCCCTGCCCACTACTGGAATCCCTTAGAAGATTGACACAACAATGCCTGAGCTATAATAGATGAAGAGAGTTTGCTACTGTTTGACAGCATTGTTTTTCTGTGCCAGTTTTCAGGGCACAACCTTCCCCAGGTGGCTTGCATGCATAACTAAAACATCTTATTCCAATAAAAACAAACCATTAAAACATCAGTTTAAAAACATTTCACAGCCCAACAGAACACTCAGATTAAAACAATTTAGACAATTTGGAAGAAGCAATTTAAAAAACAGCCACAGTGTAAACCATTAAATAATAATGAAGTCAGCCCAAGCTCTCAGCACAAAACAAATGGGGTTTCACAGCCTATTTAAAAAGCAAAATGAACATGTCCAGGTTTATATCCCCTTGGGAGGGGATGCCACAAATATTCCACTGAATATTTGGTTCAGCAGCTGAAGCTCTCTGTATGAGATCTTCTGTTTACCACCGATTAATAGTGCGGTGGACTCACCCCGCCAACTGCCCCCAAATTAATTATAGCACACACACACCTCACTGCAATCCAAATACACCAAGTTTCACAATTTACCATTTATCATGTGGGGGACTTGTGTGAGGGAAAACTTAAGAGTCTCTTAGGCAGAAAAATGATGAAACAAACAAGAAAAGTTTTATTGAAACAAAAAAAGTTTGTGAAACACACTGAGTCAGGAAATGTGTTCTTTCAGGTAGAAGTTAACTTGTTTACTTTAACCAACCATAAGATGTTTTTATTTTATCAAATAAAATATTATTTGCAAGTTAACTCTTGTATTTCATAGAAGCATCACTTTTTATTTCTTGTGTACCTATGTTCCCTTTCCTCTTGAATATCACTTGCGTAGTTGTGTAACTGAGCAGAGCAAGGCTTCAAGCTTCACAAAATATTTTTTAGTAACTGATTTGGATTACTCCTTAATACAGATGTGACTAAAGTAGATTTCATAGATGTAGAGAAGAGGGAACTGTGTGAGGAACATAGAGTGCCATCTGAATAATTTGATGATCCCTACTGATTATGAAAATCAAATTAGTAGTAATTGATGTGCATGGCACACCTTTCGCCAGAAGCTGCAGTGCTGCTTCAGCAGACAGAAATAATCATAATGTAAAGGAACAGTGCGCTCATAAGAAACAAAGGCAGAAACTAGGAAAGGTTTTGAGAGCAGGGTGGCGCTGAGATCGTAGAGAGCTGAATTTTTTTGGTGGGTGGGGGTGGCGGTTTTTGTGTAAATTATTCCAAATGGCTCTATCCCTTCCAAACCCCCCCTCCCCAAATTCAGATACTCTTAAACTCAAGAATTGGGAATGTAAAATGATTACCTCCATACCAGTAAGCCTCAAGACTGGTGATCCTGATCACAATTACTTAGGAGGAGTAATTGCTACTGATATCCATCCACTTAAATGAGGGCCAAATGAGACATGTTGCTGAGATGCATGAATGGTCTTTTCACATTTTTACAAATAGAAGCTGCACTCCTCACGCCCAATCTGAATTAAGACTGTGGTTGCAAGGTGATTAATGCATCTTATCTGTGCTGTTCTCCTGATGAAATAGCGCCCCATGCAAACTGCTATTTTTTCCCATCGGGTCTAGATTTAGGATCGAAGTGCCTCTCTGTACACTGATCTGCCCCATATCAAACTGAAAGTAGGACGACAACACTGTGAAGTATATGGGCTGGTTAGTTACTGCATGTCTGACACAGATATTTCTACTATCTTACTGTTTTGTGATATAAAGCTCAGAACAGTAAGGAGTACTTGAGTTGCACACTTTAAGTGTATTTACTCTCAGAAGCATGACCCACTCAATACGATGGGACTGAATCCCTAGTGAAATGGCCCTAGATTGCCACTGACAATGTCTTGCAATTCTTCTTTACCTGTGGTTTATATCTCTGAAAATAATTTGAACTGTGATAATCTTTTTGACTATTTCAACTTTAACAGCAAATGCTTTTTAAAAGTTTCTCAAAGATCAAAGGATGTAAGTGTGCCATTTTACTACTTTGCAGTTCAAAAGCATTGCTATAATTTTGATATACCTGTCTTATATATGTGTTGGTTTTTCAGAGGTTGGTTTTTCAGAGACTTGAATATTAATTCCCTCAGCTGTGGATTCAAGAGCTCTGGGTTTGAATTATAGCCATTGGGTCTGACCTGTAGTCTGTTAATGGTCCTTTTTATTTCTATGTTCAGCATCCTAGCCGCAGTACAGATGTCTTTCCCAGTAAAACTACAACTCTTGTTGCCATTTATATTCATTAAGGATCAGGCTGTTCCAAAGATTTATATTATAAACATTGCCGTAGTTCTCTAATTCAAAGTACTTTTATTATTAGGCATTTCCTAGTAGATGTTGACAGGCTTTTCACTATCTAACTTTGATCATCAAAACATATATCGTCATCTTCTACACCCTTCTTGCAAACCCCCAGAAAAGTACTGCTGTAATATGATTACCTCTCCCTTTTCTGAACATCTGATTACTTGTCCAATATGTTTGATGCTACCCAGCAAACCGAGAAACTACATATTGTAATGAACAAACAGAAAACGTTGTGTGTTTGATTCGTCTTGACAATATTTATACACTGCCTTTCAAAATTAGTTGTCAAGGATCATTATAATAGTCAATCAAGACTAAACCGCAAATCTAGCATTGGATTGCCAACTATTGAAGTTTTATTTTACTTGAGGTTTGGATTGAGGTGTCTGTATACTTGAGCAATGGGGCCCACACAAAATGCTCTGTTATGTGAGGCGTACAACTACTATATATACTTATGAGTCTCCTGCCACCAAGGAATACTGTGCAAACATAACACCAGGCCTCCATACTTTGCAACACAATAGAGATTACATTTGTACCATAATTAGGAAATAAGCTACCTGCACAACTGGTAGCTCCCCAAAATGAGCCAAGCCATAGACTACAGATCAGGTTCCACATATATTGTCTTTGGTCAAGAAATTAAGCATCTAGAAGAAATCGCTTTGGAAGGAGAACACTGAAGCTGAGGCTAGTCCCAAGAATGGTGGATCCATGACCATCGTTCAGCCCAGACACTGAGGTCCAGCGCTGAGGGCATTCTAAGCAGCTCCCTCACTGTGAGAAGTGAGGTTACAGGGAACCAGGCAGGGGGCCTTCTTGGTAGTGGCGCCTGCCCTGTGGAATGCCCTCCCATCAGATGTCAAGGAAATAAACAAGTATTTGACTTTTAGAAGACATCTGAAGGCAGCCCTGTTTAGGAAAGTTTTAAATGTCTGATGTTTTATTGTATGTATTCGTCTTTTAAAGCCATCTATTTGGTAACCATCAACAAAATGCATGCAGCCAAGGTGGTAAGGATGAGGAAGGGGGAAAGCCCTCTATTCTCAAGGAGGGAAGCAAAGAACTAAGCAGTTTCACTCACTGTCTTGTAGCACGCATGCATATAGGGAATGCTGTTCTTGACCCAGAGCTGACACAAGACATTGCATTTCCCAATTCACCCCTTGACCCTACTTACTTTTCTCTCCCGCCACCTCCCGCTCGTCCATTGCTTTGCTGCCACTAATGTGGCAGCAGTGCTTCACGTGTCTTGGCCTCCAGCTCCCCCTGTCTTCTGTCTCATTCTGAAGACCCTTCAGAACAAGGCATTTCACTCTGGGTGACCCAGAAGATTGCAGCCACAGCTATTAATTCTTTTTGAAAATAATTAAATTTAGCCACTCTGAATTAAATTTACAAGGATGTGCTGGCAGGTTGTGTTGGTACTAAAGGGTTAAGAGGTAACAAGTCGCTCTAATCACTGAGCAGCTGGAAGTCATTAAGCATCCAGGAATGTGAGTTGGTTTGTATAAATAGTCAGTTCACCCGTGTTTCTCTCCCCCCCCCTGACCTGACTCGCAGACTCAGTTTGTGGCCATGGGCGTGTTTGCTGATATGAGTTAAGTTTAGAGTAAAGTTTTCTTTATGCTGGAGATAAAAGCATGTGTGCTTTATCGCCAGGGTTTTTTTTTGCTTTTGTGAATAAAGTTTTTCCCTGAGTTCCAAAGTGCTTGCTCCAGGATTCTTCATTTATAAAAGGTACTGACTCTCCTGCCTCCTTCAGCCGCTGCACGAAATTCTCTGCTGAGATAAGACTTATGGCGTTGGAAGCGCACTGGACGTTTACTTAACATTAAACTAATCAAAGTTTAATGGACAGGTTGGGCCTTGCAGGTCAGGGGAATCACCCTGGTTGCACAAAGCCTCCTGGCTGCTTTGTTGTTTGCCTGATGAAGAGGAGTTCTTCCTCCTTTGCTTAGCTGGGCAGCTGCCCCCTGCCTGTCTAAGCTGATGCCTGGTTCCTTTTTGCTACTCATAAGTGTCAGCCAACAGTCAGTGAAGTGGCAGAGGAACCCCTCCTTGCTGCTGCTCTTTTGCCTCCTGCCACCTCTAGTAGTCTCTTTGGGTACAGCATGTATGTGCAACAACATTGAATATTTTAATGTATATTGCATACCCTCCAACATACCCCTCAGTGAAAAACCAGGACACAGTCTTCTGGGGCCTCACTGACCTGCACAAGATCATGGCCCTGAAAACAGCATTTTGGGGGGGGGGGTTGCGAGATTGCGGTGTAAAATTGCAGCACCCAAAATGGCCGCCATGCTCTCATGGGAGAAAACGTGATGTTCATTGAGGGGTATGATGCTGCTAATAAAAACATTGCAAATAAACACATTACTGGTGTGTGAGAGAGAAACAGTAATTGTGTGTGTGAGGGGGGAGAAGGCTCAGCTTTTTCCCTCTGCCTGGCAACTTACATCCTGAAAACGAAAAACAACAGCAGCTGGTTGTTCCCCGCTAGCTGCTTGGCAGCCCTACCTGTGCATGTCTCAGCCAGTTAGCAGTTTAGAGCTCTGCATGCACAAGGGCTTCTATGTTCTCTTCCATAACCTTGGCGTTGCACTGAGTACAATAGAAGCATACAGAGTTTTTCCCGAGGTTGAGGGCAAAGAAAAGGCTCCTGCATACACCAAACTCTATGAGCATACATATATTTGTGCTTTGTGGGAATGTACAGGGTGGCAGGAGAGGATATATTGTTTATTAATATCCTTTCTAACTTGCTCTAGCAAGTTCCTTTATTTAGCAGAATCTACATTCCCTTTCTCACACACAGCAGAAATCCGGTTGCAGGCTCGTTAGAATAATTCAGTCTCCCTCAGATTGAATTGTATGTTCCTGGTAAGATCCCTCCTAAAAGAATAAACACACCACAGTCTTATTCATAAGCAATAAAAAGAAAGTTTACTCATGATCAAGCAGAGCACAGTGTGATACCTGAAGGCAGGCTTTAAAGTTACAAACTTAGACTAACAGGTTTATCCCATAAGGGAGATGACCTGGGGGAATGCTTGGCTGGCAGCCAGCAGTTCATTCCAGGAAGTTCGCAGGACGAAAAGAAGATGGAAAAGAGAGAGTGTGGTAGCATGCCTTGGCCTTTTACCAGGTCTGGAAAGGTCACGCCCACCCACTAGTCAGAAGGAAGGATGCTCCAGGCCAGGAGGAACAGGAAGTTTCGACTGGCTGGACCAAACATGCCCTTGTATGTCCACTCTAGCAAAACAAGAAATGTTGTATTTGACTGCTCCCAGTGGATTACATCCCACAATATTGATGTTCTTGAGAAGTTTGGGCATGAACTATATGCATCTTCTGAAAAGTTGTACAATAGTTGTAAAATCTAATGTCCCAATAAATGGGTACAGTTCTGTTCCCAAACGTGTGCAGAAGCAGATATTAGAATTCTATATAGATGCTTCCAAAGCCATGTGCCAATACATTTTTGAGATGCTCATTTTTACTAGCCACTGGCTGCTCTATCATTTAAAGAGCACACTTTTTAGCGTGCTTTTGCAGTTTATTGCAACACATACTAGATACTGAGCTTCTGGGATAAAATAAAATCCCTGAATCATTTTACGTGCAGTAATGAAAACTGCACAGAATTAGCCAGGAGCTTTGCTTTGGATGGCATTATACATAATTACTTGGCACATTTGGTTTATGACGGCTTATCGGGTAATTGCTAGGTTATAAAGAGGCATGTCAGATGGCTTTGATTTGAATATGGTCTTCTAGCTCCACAGTCTCCTGTCTTCAACTGACGCCCCCCCCCCCAAAACCCCCCCACAGTAGGTGGTAATCAGTGAGTGATGAAGTATGTTAAAGGTAAAGGTAAAGGTACCCCTGCCCGTACGGGCCAGTCTTGACAGACTCTGGGGTTGTGCGCCCATCTCACTTAAGAGGCCAGGGGCCAGCGCTGTCCGGAGACACTTCCAGGTCACGTGGCCAGCGTGACATCGCTGCTCTGGCGAGCCAGAGCCGCACACGGAAACGCTGTTTACCTTCCCGCTGGTAAGCGGTGCCTATTTATCTACTTGCACCCGGAGGTGCTTTTGAACTGCTAGGTTGGCAGGCGCTGGGACCGAGCAGCGGGAGCGCACCCCGCCGCAGGGATTCGAACCGCCGACCTTTCGATCGGCAAGCCCTAGGCGCTGAGGCTTTAACCCACAGCGCCACCTGCGTCCCTCCGATGAAGTATGTTACTAACACCTTAATCTACAATGTTTTAATGAATGTACAGATTTTAATGTGGCCTATGTGTAGAACACTTGCAGTATTAGTGGGAGCCTGTCCTGGGGGGAGGGGAATGGCTGGCACCTTGAAAACTCCATGATTCATGGGGAAATATACTCAGCTGTAACCCCAATTGAAGAAAAAACAGGTAAGTGTGGCAACCCCAGCTTTACTGAGCTTTGGCTCTTGGTATAGGCAAGGTCCCCAGTCTCACACTCCCTTCCCATGGAGTGGTCCCATTCTGACCCTGGATGACCCAAGCTTGATCTGATCCAGATCTGGGGGCCCCTGTGATGTGATTTGGTGATGGTGGTGGAAGAAGGAGATACACATATATCCTGCCTGTGCATCCCTCTTCCCTTCCTCATTTCCAGGCGGTCCATCACTGACACCACCGATTGCCCTGAATGGACCCTATCCAACCTGGGGTCATTCAGGGCCGACACAACCTAATCTGGCTGAATCCTGGATCAACTTGAAATGGCCTGATTCGGTTCAGGATCCAGCCAGATCCACTGCACAACCCCGGTGGAAATTTCTGTTCTCTTCAGTGTTGTGTCAGATGAGGAAGAGGAAATATTTGACTTCAAGCTTTGTTGAGACTTGGACTCATAATACTAAACCATGCTTTAGTGCTCTGTCCAAATGCAGCCATTATTGTGAGGGTCTCAATGAGTTGCCAGCATCTTGCTAAGATATCGTCTGTCAATATTGCCTTAGAAATTGCTTGTCCTGAGAGCTGTGCTATGCATTAAGAGACTGAAATGTCATGCCTTTTAGTATTTGCTCATTTTGCATCACACAGTGCTAAGAGAGACTGCTTGGAGCAACATTTTCAGTTTTCTATTGATGCAAGCACATTAGTGGACTCAATAGCTGGAGTTAATGGAAATGCTTGCTGGCTGGTGGCCTTTTCTCATGATTTCTTCTAAAGGCTACATGTGAGCAATCCCATACTCACATAATTTGCCCTAATTTTTTGTAGCGGTAATATAAAAATGTAAAAAATATGACTTTCCGCTATAGAACAAAGGGTTTGATCCCCAGCAGATGTTGTCTTGCATCATATTAAACACTGGTTGACAAAAACATGGTTGATGTTGGTTGATGGCTCGCTTTTGTTTTTGTTTTAGTCCTCCACCAGTCATTTGATGGCACCAAGCAGGTTACAATTGCTTGTCATTTCAGTAAAGGTAAAGGTAAAGGTACCCCTGCCCGTATGGGCCAGTCTTGACAGACTCTGGGGTTGTGCGCCCATCTCACTCAAGAGGCCAGGGGCCAGCGCTGTCCGGAGACACTTCCGGGTCACGTGGCCAGCGTGACATCGCTGCTCTGGCCAGAGCCAGAGCCGCACACGGAAACGCCGTTTACCTTCCCGCTGGTAAGCGGTCCCTATTTATCTACTTGCACCCGGAGGTGCTTTCGAACTGCTAGGTTGGCAGGCGCTGGGACCGAGCAGCGGGAGCGCACCCCGCCGCAGGGATTCGAACCGCCGACCTTTCGATCAGCAAGCCCTAGGCGCTGAGACTTTAACCCACAGCGCCACCAGCGTCCCTTGTCATTTCAGTACTCCGACTAAATAAAATGTGAGATGATACCACTCTGAAAAGAGTAATTTTCATCAGCCAGAACATTATCACCGCTCATCAAAGTAGCAAACACAAACTCATCATAACAGCAAACCCAAAGAAAGAGATCAGCATGCTTGGTCCCTTTACTCACAAGAATCTCAGGTGGTGGTGGGTGGAAAATTCAAGGAAACTCAATTTGCTTGCAAAAATGGAAAGAAGCATATTATGTAGCCACCTTTCTTAATAATTCCTTGATGGTCTCAAACATCACACAGTTACACCTCTACTTCTCCTGGGGAACTCAACTATGATTTCAAATTGTGTAGATTTTGTGTGTGCCAAGCTTGAGCCAACATCCTTCTCCTCTGCCCTCTGCCCTACTCCAGAGCACTCTATACTGAACCACAGGAGTGGGAATCAGATGAAGGAGGACCAACAGGATTCATATGGGGACAAACACTTCGCATGTGGCCAGTATGTTTTCCCCAACCTATTTATGTCTGTGCCTTTTACGTAAGTGGAACGAGAGGAAAAAGAAGAAAAGGAGAACTTCTGTCACAACTATTGCTGCCGCCTTGTCATAATAACCTTTGATAAGGTTAAAATGTTCGGTCAGGACAATTAAAATAAAAATAAAAACCTCCCACAATGATCATTAGCCTATTTTGGCAATGTACTTTGTTCAATGCTTTGTGATTTCCAGAACAGCTATGTATAGATTTTTATGTGTTTTCCCATACATCAAAATTAACTTATTATGGGAATAGGAATGAAATAGTCATGCTATGTGAAGTCATGTTTCCCCATAAGTCTCCTAGAAGCTAAGCAGTCACAGTTGCCATATGTCCTCTTTTTCCAGGACAAGTCCTCTTTTTCATTATGAGAGTCACCGTAGAGATCCATAGTTAAAAGTTGAAGTAGGCAAATGTGTCCTCTTTTTTGCTCTTCAAAATATGGCAACCCTGGACTCTGGCATATCCCCTCCCTGCCTTGGTCAATGTATCAATGTGAAAGGGAACTTATTCCATGCCTGTAATTAAAATTTCATTTCTAAGAAAATGTAGCCAGAATTTTAAGATTATGAAGGAATAAGGCTATAAAATTTTTATTGTTAATGAAAAGACAATTAATTAGGTTCAGCTATGTAATGTTGGAGATATTTTTTAATATTGCCCAGTTCTGTATGAATGTTGGGGGCGGGGGGAAAGGAGAAAAAAGAAAGAGGCTCCCAGAAGGCTCATTCATTAAGAAAGGAGGACACAGAATAAATGAGAGAATGACAAGAAGAAAAAATCAGAGTAAGCCAGAAATAACAACAAGTGATTGAGTGGTACCTTGAAAGATGAAAATGAAGGATTTTTCTGAGTTTATGGTCCATTGGCTCTTCAGAGGGAGGATGGAATGTTTCAGGGCAATGAGTGACTTACTGTATGAGAGTTTGAAAGAATGGCAGGTTCCCCTTCCATTCCTGTTGATGTCCTCATAATTATGAGCCTTCTGAGATGATATCTGCATTTAAAAAAACCAAATCCAAATCTGCACATTAATTGAAAAAACTGCAAGCTAACTTGCCAAGAGCCAGTGTGGTGTAGTGGTTAGACTGTCGGTTTAGGAGCCAAGAGACCTGGGTTTAAATCCTCACTCAGCCTTGACACTCACTGGGTGACCTTGGGCCAGTCACAGCCTCTCAGCTTAACTTTCCTCACAGGTTGTAGTGGGGATTGAACAGGGAGGACCATGGGCACCACCTTCAGCTTCTAGGAGAAAAAGGTGGGATAGAAATGCAATAAATATTAGCTACCCGTTGGATGAGATTGTGTCCTATAGAAGTTACTGGAACAGAAGGATGCAGGTGACCTGGATAGATCAACCCTGCTGATATGACAGAATAACTCCAGTTAAAGCTGGCTCTGAAAGGAGTTGTAGTCCAGAACATCTGGAAATTACCAGGTTGGCAAAGGTTCCCTTCAAGACTCCAAGACGCTCTTTCATCCAAAGGAAACAAAACCCAGCAGAGCTGTCCCTGGAAATTCTCACTGCTCAAGGAAGCAGCAAACACCTAACAATATGTATTCCATCCACAAAGTCTGGCATGCTATTATTCCATAATGGGACTTGTGCATGTGTTAGAGATAATATAATAAAATCATCTTGTTTAAAGACGATTTGGACCCTTCCAGGCGATGGAGGCTTTGATGAATCTTTAATGTTTATGTCATGGCAGCTAATACTGGGAACTGTTAACTATATTCTGTTTGGATTACAACCAGCAACAGGCCACAATGAAACTGTGTGTATGAGTAACCCGGAGCCTATGAAATATTGAGAGCCTGCTCATTTCTATCCACTTGTGAAATATCCTGAGTAGCCTCTCTAAATTTATGGTGCTTACTTTGACTCATAGGAATAGCATTTTGTTCTGATTTATTAGATTCTCCTTTTTAAAAAAGCCTTCACACTTAGCATTTTGAAATAGGCTTCTGCATTCATGGTGTTTAATCTCAAATAAGCAAAATGTGTGAAAATGATAGCAGCACACATTATTTTGCTTTCGGACTGCTTTTTGGAAACAGAGGTAATGTTTCCTGGATGTGTGAACTGAGCCGATAACCAGGTAAAATTATTTTAGTAGAAGTTTTTCAATTCTTTTTTTTTTTAAAAAAGAGGTTTGTTTTATTATTGTTGTATAGAATGCTATTTTTCTAGAAAAAGAGGTGCCAGGACTCACCAAGAACACCTCCCTTGTGCTCTTATAATGTAATAGTCAGCGTAAATATGTAGCACACCTTACAAGATTTCCCAAACAAACAAGTTAGCTAACAGTGTATACCAGGATGACATATATAAGAAAAGAATGGTAAAAACATAATGACATTCTGTTCTTTTTGCCAGCTAAATTCACCAATAAGTAAACTAAAAAAGCCATTTAAGGTGAAAAATGGTAAATAAGGAAAGAAATGTTTGATAAAATCTACCCAACTTAAATTGCTCTTAGATAACATACAGGTGGACTGCATCTTGTACTTTATCTTTCCAATAATGAATAAATAAACCCCAACAACCATATTGTTATTCCCCTTTAATTTTTATGAAGTTAGTCCATTTGATATTGTAGGTCAGTTTCTAGAACCTTAAAACTAGTCCCCAGTAAAGGGCAGGTTAATCTTCTTCCATTTATAACTGATAAATATCTGGGCTGCGATCATTTCCCTGTGGTCAGGAAATAGCACTTAATAATAATAAATAATATAATAAACATTTATTGTCACTACACCACTTGTGTGCAGTGAAATTAAATGAGCCTCCCCCCCGCCATACACTCAGTCTTGTTCGCACTCTGTGTGCTTGTCAGAAGTCAATTATACCACTATTTTTTTTCCATTCAGCAGCCCAACAGCCCATGGATAAAAACTGTTCTTTAACCTGTCGGTGCAGCTGACTATACTTCTGTATCTCCTGCCCGAAGGTAGGAGATTAAAGAGGTGCTGGCCAGGGTGTGAGTCGTCCCTAAGAATTTTCCTCGCTCTCCTGAGGCAGCGGTCTCCTGTTATGTCATCTAGCGAACTCCGGGGACAGCGCATGATGTCATGTGCTGTATTCGCCACCCTCTGTAGGGACTTCCTGTCCGTGGCTGTTAAACCAGCATACCACACTGTAATACAGTATGAAAGGACACTTTCCATTGTGGCACTTCTTATACATAACCAAAAGAGAATTATTAAAGGGCCTACCAATAGCTCATAACCAGTTATTTTGATTTCATTTACTATGCTGAAACAGAAATCCTCAACTTTAGGGCATCTGCAGAATATATCAGACATGATGTCATTCCTCCAACATTTATCTGTTATGGCCATAAATATTTGTGGTGCTAGATACTATCTGAAAACCAGTTTTCTTTCTTTTCTTTTCTTTACGATACATACAAGCCATAAACTGTGGAGTGCTTCCACATTTACTTCCATATTATCTGTGAGATATTTATATGTAAGTCATTTCTCCATTCATTTTGGTAGGAGTGTGTAATGGTGGCTGTGGTGATTTTATAAAAGTCTATCAAGTTTCATTTAGCTGGCTGCTTAGTTAACATCATTTAAAAATGTTGATGGTCTCTAAGTGAAACATGCCATACAATACTAGAATTTACTATATGTTTAATTTGTAAATATTGGAATATTGGGATGCAAGAAGTACCTATCTTATTAATAATTATCTGTCTATCAAGCCATTATAATGCAGACTCCTGATCGGAATTAAATTATGATCTTCCCAGATATTTCCCAATAGCATTTATCTAGCAGATGTTTCTCATAATAAACTGCTTTGCAGGGTAGTATGCTGGGACTTAGCTTACTTGTATCCATATGGCAGATTTTAATAAATCATTAAGGCAAAGGTTGCATTGAAAAGGAGCAATGTCCTCGTTGGTCCAATATCAGAGAAAATATTTTAGATCAGCAGATAGCGTTATGTTCTTCTATTTTAAAGGCTTTATCTAGAGTAGACCATGAAGTAAGATGGTTCAATATAGCCATCTAGTTTTAGGAAGCTAAGAAAAGCTATACCCTGATTCCCAATTGGTTGAAATAAAGTTTTATCTTTAATTTTTGCTCCCCACCCCACCCCACATAAGAAGTTGTCTTGTTCTCACAAGGTTCTCAAGTTTTGTTCTTGTTCTCAAGTTTTGTTTTCTCTTTTCCTTGTTTGGGAATAAGTATAATTTTTGCCTTTTCTTATGTTTGGTGGAAATTACAGGTTTGCAGTACTTCAGTTAAAGTGTTTAATAAAGAGATAGTGCTGTGATTAGGATTAGTTTAAAGCAGCAGACATCTGAACGTTGACTCTTATTTCTGGCACGTTACGCAGAGCTGGTAAAAAAAACAAGTCCTACTCTGCCTTTCAAATAACCAAGTTTCATTTTCTCTGGCCTCTGTGGCTCGTACCCGTCTATGTGAGTAGGGTTAGGGAATGGTTGCTTAGTTCTCACAAATAGTAGATGAAGTGGAAAGCAAGTCTGACTCAGTATTTCTTCTGTATAAATAGATCCATGGCACACAGAAACCTAGCAGGTCAGCGAGAAGGGCTTTACACTTCTCACTATGTCTACCATGATTTTGTGCACATTTTTTCTGGACATTTGCATCAGCCATACATGAAATTGAAATTATTAGCATCTAACTGCTCTTCCACTAATCTATCTCTGCAGCAGTATTGTTAGTTTTCGAGTTGTTATTCATTGTTCTTATACCCCAGCCTGCAATATAATGATCCATTGGAAGGCCAGCTGGGACTGCCTCTTCCCTCTGCATCACATTAGGCATGTGGAGTGTTTAGGATGCGACATATTTGGAGACAGCAGTAAGCTGTAAATCTCTGGAAGCTGAGATATATGATGTGTATCTTGGCAGTCTCCTTATGAGAACATAACCTGGCTTGCTCCCAGTGTGAAGAAGAAGAAGAAGAAAACATTGCAAATGTTTCAACAACTCTGTGCTTTGCTGAGTTCTAGTACATGTTTTGTGCGCAATGCACCCAGACGAGTTATTTTGCTCCTGCAGTTTATTTTTAAAAGTCTCTTCTGTGTTTCAGCTTGCAGAAACTCTGCTTAATCATAGCTTGGGAAGTCTCTATTTTCAGTCCAGTTCTTTCCTCTTCTCTGTAAACCAAATAAACAGGTGGCCATTCTTTGAAGAAATCGTAGGTTCTCACACATAATGTCTTTGATTCCTAGGACACGAATGGGAAATCTCAAGTTGGGAATAAAAATGGCCTTCCAGGTATCTCTCTGTGGTCCTAGGGACATTTTCCAGGTCTTATTCCCTCTCCAGCTCTCCCTTTCCCCAGGCCACCCCCCTTACCAATTATGTTTTTCATTCTCCTTGAGTGTTTTTGAACTCTGGTCGTGTTTCTTGCTTGTCTGGACAGAAGACATATGCCTGCCCCAAAGGGAATATAGGCCTTGGATGAAAAAAAAATGTTCCCTGCCCCTGTTCTACAATGGCAAAGCTTGTGTCATGTCAACAGCAAAGAGACTCAGATTTACAAAACAGAAGTTTTATCACTTCTTCTTTTCTTAGCCCGTGCAAGCTGCCTCCAGCTTTGTGGGAGCCCTGGGGGCGGGGGGATGTGTTTTGTCAATAGCTCGGTCCCCCTTTGAAGATCTCATAATGCCCCTGAGCTGCACCAAATCAAGAACAATGCAGGGAATTAAATAGCTGGCTAGATTTAGCTGCTTGACTATGCCAGGCCTGCGGAAAGCAATTTAAGGGGGTGCAGGACAGGGATCATCAGGGGGCCCTGCCAGGATGTTGAGGCTTTGGCAGCTGCCCACAGATGTTAGGTGTTGATGCCAACCCTTTCCCATTACTCTCCTTGAGGTAGCAAGAGGGGACAGAAGGGATGTCACAATGGAAGGAACACGGAGTACTATGTTATACAAAATCAGACTATTTTGTTTGTCTACTATGATTGACAGCATCTTTACAAGGTCTCAGGCTGTCAAAGCTCTTCTCCATCACCTGTTCCTTGACACTTTTATTAGAGGATTGAACTTGGGACCTCCTCTACGCATCTGCTCTGCTAGTAAGTCATGGTTCTTTCCGTAAAGTGCTGGATGCAAAGGGATATGATTAACCTGATGCTTTCATAGTCACTCCATTGGGAAAGAGAGTTACTGACTGCCAACAGCTTTTTCTCTTTCATCATGTAAGTTCAGTATTCCTGTATCCTTCCGTAGAAAAAGTGCAGCCAGAGGTAGGATTAATATTTCTAGAATACATCACTGAGCTAATCTGGAAGTCCCTTCCAGTTCTCTAATTCTGTGTGTGGTGGTAGGGAAGCATCCCTATATAAAGCAAACACAAATGTTTCAGGAGCTGAGATTAATAAGGCCCTTTTACACTTTGTGAATCAGATATTATTCACTGAGCTTGGGAAATAAAATGGAGCACTTGTTTTGCTGTGGAGTTGAGCTGCCTGGTTTACAGTTCCATCATCCATAATGCACAATATCTTGCCCAACACATTTTTATGGTGCTGTTAAGAGAGCTTTTAAAAGTATTGTAGCAAAGCTGTCAGACAAAGTCTGAGCAGTGCACACTTTGGCAAAAGAGTACAAACAATAATTATTAATTTTAATTGCATTGTCCATCCTGAAATGTTTACTTTGTAGATCACTCCAGTGTCTTTGCAAGTCTCTGGAGGAAAGGATCCTATGGCAGTCTTTTTTATGATATGGATTGAACATTGATAATGATACTGGTAGTACTTTATTTTGCTTGTAATAGTTCACCCACTGCTTATCTGCCAGATCTCGGAATCTTTCCCATCTCTCTTCCCATGAACAACTATCTATTCTGTACTTAGTGTCCAAGATTTGACAATGAATATGGGAAACTTATACCAAAGGAGACGATGGAAACAGAAATATAATAATGCTACTAGAACTTTCAAAATCCATTCACATTTGTTTTCTTAAGGCTTCAAGCTTCCTATATGTATTTGGGAAACACGGTCCTTTTATTTGACTCTTGGGCCCACCTCAATTTTCTTAACAAAGCTCTTAAGATAAGCAACAGCTTTTGAGGTTTCCTGTATGGTTCTTATGACTCTGGCAAAATTGGCAAACATGATTACTATACAGTACATGATGAAATATTTCATAGAACAATTGGAAGCTACTTCTTTTTACTTTGCTTGAAAATCAATATAAAATTCAAATGGTACTACAAGCGCATCAGTTTGTGCAGGCGTAGGCTTTTTTTAAACTGTCAGACTCTTAAATAACATTAACCAATTAACGACCAAACATAAAAGTCTCATTAGCATTGGCAACATGACATCACTGCTCATCATTCTTTTGGTAGGCAATTCCTGGAATATGAAAGGGTTTTTTTCAGTTTTTTTTGTTTTTTGCCATGGCCCTACTTAGATTGATGGAACGATTTAATGCATCCCAGGAGCCATTTGACAACACAACATGTCCTTTTTAGATTTTACTTTGAGCTTGTTGGTCCAAATCGAAAAAGAACAAAAGGTGAGGACAAAACAAGGAAGTCGTGTTTTATTTTTTGTCCATGGAATAATAAGATGGACAGAGTTTCACTCCTCACTCCCCTTTAATGATGCTTGGTGTCTCCCTGCTCAACACTTAGTTATATATATGGGCTGTTAAGTGAAAAAGAAGTTGAGAAGAATTGCAATTCCTGTAGCTCTGATCTCCCTGTGGGCCAACAATAGTCAGGATGCTCAAATGACCCTGGTGGGTGGCAACTGATCTCTCTCCAGTCCTTTGACAGAGAAAGCAAGCTCTTCATTGCTCCGGGCTTTGTTGTTGCTCTCTGGAATGGCATGGGACATGAGAAAGAAGGGAAGGGAATATACAGGTCCAGATTAATGTCACTTTGCCATACTATATAACTGAAAAACTATGGCATAACTAAAAGCAAGGAGCTGCAGCAGACTCCCTGCAATCCACCCAAAGAATGATTCAGCAACTGCCAGAGGAAAACAGCTCCGAATGGCTGCATTTTGGAGATGAAACTCTGTTGTTAATGCTGTGTCACAGGACTACGCAAAAGCTTCACTTAATCATGATCTGCACATGCACAGTTCTGTGTGATGTGGGCCTCTTGGCAGGGCTGTTACCTCTAACATCTTGAGAATGTCTTTAAGCAGACACACGTTTATCTCTGTAAGCAGTGAGTCATCCTTGGGAGAAACAAGCTTTTCATTTTTTCTTTTTTTAAAAAAAGATTCATATAGCAGTCGCTTTCTGCAGGATGGTTTGAAATGGCATCTCTTTTTTTACATTTTAATTAATTAAGAGTGCTTCTGTGTTTGTACCCTTCAGTTCCATTTTCTGAGGGTTTGAACTTTCTCACAAACTGTTTGGCTTCTGATGGGTGTATGGGCTCTCTGAGGTGCCTGAGAGGAAAAGAACGTCAGCAATGTTCTTTCTCTCTGATAGAAAATGGGCACAGGGTAGATCTGGCCAAGTATGTGGTCCAACGTTCCCCTGAGTTGAAAAATGTATTTATTGTAAATATTTTTAAACCATCCTTCAGTCACATTCTCCACTGCATAGCAGGCCTTGCTTTGCCCATTTTGCATACCTCACCTGTATGGACAATGCTAGGTTGTTTTTTTACTAGTGCAGCCGCAATCCACAAGAAGTATAGACACTGAGCAGACAACTATAACATCCATTTTACTGAGCTTCCATTTCCCACCTCTCTCTGTCTTGGGGAGATTTGTCACTTTGATGTCAATGGCATTTATGACATGGCAGTGAAATGAAATCTGTAGTTATGTTTCAAAGCACCACACAACCTTCAGGAGATAAAACAGCAAAGAGCCCATCCTCTTTCGGCTTTTCCTTGCCTATTCCCCCTCCTGATTGCCAGACTTTACTATTACACAGTGAAACTCCAATGTAACTATATATTTTGAGTTAGATTAGATCCTTCAGAGCTTCTCAGTGAGAGTGGAAATGCAGACACATAATTTAGTGCAACTAGCCAGCTGGCCTTTGGGATTACACAGGTTACCTGAAGAAATCTCCCTTTCCACATGAGACTTATGGTTTTGCTATATTGTCTGTTGAAATGAATGTATATTAGGAGAATAAAATAATAAAGGCAAAAGGGAAAAAAAGGTTCCTCAGAGCCCCAGGTTGACTCTTAGCACCAGAGACTGCCTGGTGGGAACACTTACAACTTGGGCTTGGAACAAGATCCCTTTTCTATTTTTATTTCCTTAGTGTAGAGCTACTAGCCATGATGGGTATGTTCTACCGCCATAGTCAGAGGCAGTTTGCATCTGAATACCAGTTGTTTTTTAATCATAGGTAAGCAGAGTGCTCTGTGGGACGCAGGTGGCGCTGTGGGTTAAAGCCTCAGCGCCTAGGGCTTGCCGATCGAAAGGTCGGCGGTTCGAATCCCTGCGGCGGGGTGTGCTCCCGCTGCTCGGTCCCAGCGCCTGCCAACCTAGCAGTTCGAAAGCACCTCCGGGTGCAAGTAGATAAATAGGGACCGCTTACCAGCGGGAAGGTAAACGGCGTTTCCGTGTGCGGCTCTGGCTCTGGCTCTGGCTCTGGCCAGAGCAGCGATGTCACGCTGGCCACGTGACCTGGAAGTGTCTCCGGACAGCGCTGGCCCCTGGCCTCTTGAGTGAGATGGGTGCACAACCCCAGAGTCTGTCAAGACTGGCCCGTACGGGCAGGGGTACCTTTACCTTTACCTTTAAGCAGAGTGCTGCTGCTGCACTCAGGTCCTGCTTTTGGTCTTCCCATAGGTACCTGGTTGGCCACTGTGCCTATAGGATGCTGAACTGGACTGGCCTTCGGCCTGATCCAGCAGGCTCTTTTTATGTTCTTAAACCATACATGTGATTTCAAAATACTATTGGTTCTTTGATAACTGTCATCAATCATGTAACACAAGAAACTGCTCGCTTTCTGCACAGAATCCCCCATAAAAGCAAATGCATACAAAAGTTCTCAGCTTTGAAATGCTGACTTCATTATGCAGTGAGTTTGCTTCAGTGCAAGCATCAGTCTGAGTTCTCTTTGCTGTTACAGCAGAGACTATTGTAAAGTCCAAGAAATGATGCCTAAAGCATTACAAATGTTTCAGAAGGCAGGAAGTAATTCGCACATGGATTCATTTTGTTGCATTGCTGTACAGCTTGCTGTGCAATGTTATAGAAGACTGAGAGGGGTTTAGGTTTTTATGTCTTTTTACAGCTCTGACATTCTTTGGTTGTACCTATTTCTTGCATGCATTCGTAAGCTGGCAGGCTTCAGTAAGACGGCTGGGTTTGTATCATAAATGTTATAGTGTGGCAGGCTGTAAACCAAGGCTACAAGTTAAAATTGAAAGTTATTGTGTAAATTGTATGAATCCAGTCAGTGGAAGCCCAGGCAAGCACCTTGGAGCATACAGTGCATTTTAGTGCCTGTGAAATGCTTCCAGTAGGGCATGTCACATAGCTAAAAATGATTTATGTCCATGTTGGAAATGGAAAAGTGCTAAGAGGCAGAAGATGGTGGCAGAGAAAAAAAGGGATTAATTCCCCACAAAGACAGACCCTCCTCTACAACAGCAGGAGCTACTGACACAAGCAAAAAGAACTAAGAAGCAGGCCAGCTATGGATTCACCGTCAAACCATGCTGAAAAACACCATCATGGAGAACCACGCACCTACAGTTCATTCATTTGGCACTAAGCAAGAAGAGGAAGTTCCCTGTGGGAACTTACATTATGGAACAACCTCTCCTAGGAGGTTTTTGCCAGTAGTCAAAGTCATCCTTGTTTACCCTAACATTGCTGGACTCTTGAGCAACCGGCTCATTTTCTTATTTACTGTGTGATGGTTTACTGTATGACATATATATTTCTTGTGCAGTTTAATTGGTTGACATTGTTGTACACCACTTTGATACATTTTGTGAAAAGCAGTACTGTACATAAACCTTTAATAATAATAATAATAGTAATAATAAATAGTAAAATAAGTTTATTTCCGCTGGATTGATCAAGAGACAGGAAACTGGAAGCTGCTTTGTGCCAGATTAGGCTACTTGTCCATCTGTCCTAGTATTGTTTATTCTGACCAGTAATGGCTTTCTAGGGCATTTTTCACATCACCTGATCCTTTTAATGTTTCTTTATAAAGTGGCAATTCCAGCCTGGGCTCTATCCCTGACTTCTGGTCCCTCTCAAGTTGTAGGGATTTGTCTCATTGTATTTGCTCAAAAATTCTTACCACAGGGAAGTTAGATTGATAGACAGAGATTTGAATAAGGCTTCATAGCAGAGCAAAGCCATCTCAGCCCAAGCTCGTTATTCTGCCCACTAGACAAGGTTGGGACCAGTTTACTTGCAATATCTCCTTAAATCATAAAGGCAAAGTTGCTAAGACCTCCAGACACATAGGCAGACCAGATTTATAGATTTCCTATGGTGTACAGAGATCACGTGTCTTTTACAGTATGATTATTATCTAAAGCTGTAACCATTCGCAGTGGGTTTGCATGGTCTTTCTGGACCCATTATGAGATGCTGACATCTATTTTGGGTGTTGCCTGGAAGCACTAGAAAGTGCATAGATGGTTCATTCATATGCTATCCCAACTTCCAGGTAACAAGTACCAGTAAATGGTAAAACTACTCAACTCTGTAATGTGAAGACTGATAACATAGGCGAAGTAATGTCTAGGTACGTTTAGTGGTACTTAGCTCTTATGTAAGCCTCTTTGGGCATTGGAAGTGGCCTATAAATTCTTACAATAAGCAATTAAATAAATGAGCCATTCTGAGAAGTAAATAGAAGCTCTGAGTCACAAAATGGGTCCCTTATCAGAGACTTTCTTCGTTGTGAGTCCCAACAAGCTTCCAGTCCGTTGGCTTCAGAGGTGCCACAAAACTGATAGGAGCCCAGCAGATTTGCTACTTTTGGCTTTGGAAACCAGCTTGAATTATGAGGATTCTGTTTCATGTCATTTTCAGTGGTGTTAATGTCCCTGCTAATTAAATGTGCAATATGTTTCTGTGCTGCTTCAAGCTTACAATTAGTCCTAATGTAATTTCAGCTGAAGAAGACCAAAATGTACTTTTTATCTTACAGAAGACAAACTGTTCCAAATGAAACCAATGAAAGATTTTACACTGCCAACATGTTGTTTGCTCATTTATTTTGCTGCTTATTTTGTGAAGGTCATTGGTCCTATGTTCCACCACTGTGGCATCAAATGTGAAAGATGGCTGTTCTAATCCCTCTAAATTGTTAAGGATCTGATTTACCAAGCCTTCTCCAAATGCCCTATAAATATACTTTAGTTCCTTTCCCTTATAATTCCACTGCCACCATAAAAAATGCTAATTAAATTCTCCAACTTCTTGGGACAAGCCCATTCTTTATCTTCCCCTGTGGTCTTCTTTCTGGTTAGAAATTTAATAATTAGGATCCAGCCAAGAAGATGGCACACACTTGCCTCCTCTAAAGTCTTCCTGCTTCCTGAGGTCAATTGCTTACTGCTGTCAGTCTGCCAGAAGCTACGGTATATTGGAGAAGTCTGCTCACCCTTTCGGTAAAGCTATATAGGATTGCCTCCAGATTAAACCTAAACTTATATATAATTGGCATACAGAGAGCGAACAACTCAAGGATATAGCTTGCCCAAAATCTTAACGAAAGAAACCTTGTGATTTTTTAAATTGCCATATCTTTAAGTCTGAAAAAAATCGAATCTTAAATAAATATAAATACAAAACATAATCGCTTACAGCATATGAGGAAAAGCGGTGGACTCGTAATCTGGTGAACTGGGTTCGCATCTCCGCTCCTCCACATGCAGCTGCTGGGTGACCTTGGGCTAGTCACAATTCTCTGAAGTCTCTCAGCCTCACTCACCTCACAGAGTGTTTGTTGTGGGGGAGGAAGGGAAAGGAGATAGTTAGCTGCTTTGAGACTCCTTAGGGTAGTGATAAAGCAGGATATCAAATCCAAACTCTTCTTGAGTTGATTCCTTCTTTGTTGCCAATTCCTTGCCTCATGTGATATGATCTCATCACCCAGTGAATGCGAAAAAGTTTTTACTGTGTCATATAATCAAAATCCAGGGCTCCCTCCCCCCCCAGCTGGAACTCACCAGAACTCACATCTGGCATCTCTCAGGTGGGCACCATTGCCATTATAAGAGAACCAGGGAGGGTTCTTGGTGAGGTCCAGCACCTCTTGTCCTGGAAAAATAGCACTGTCAAAATCTATATGGATGTCTAAAGTTGGTTTCTTTCTGAAATGTCAAGTAGCTGTGAAGGTTGGCTGGAGGTTGAGGTAACTGTAAGGGCAGCCAGTTAGATTACTCTGGTAATGTACTTGATAAGAAAAGCTAAATAAATATTTGTACACAAGTACCTTGTTAAACACCTTTAGGTCAGAGATGGCTATAATACCATGCAAAAATCTGAAATAGCAATTCAATAACAACATTAATTTGAGAGAGACTTTTGTTGTCTTTTATCTTTATATGTACCTATGTGTGCCTACATTAGATTCTAATGAATGAGCAAAATGAAATGATCATCTATATATTTCACCTATAGTGAAACCCTACCTTGTGTTCAAGATAAACTGCAATCCCAACCTGTGCACACACCATACATTTAAAATACATTTAAAGAACATTTTCCCCTCCCAAGGATCCTGTGAACAATAGTTTACCCCTACAATTCCTACTTCCCTTACAAAACCCGCAAAACAATACCCCAAGCAGCCTCAGCTTTTGTAGCTGGAGTCAGTCAGGGCATGAAAATGAAGTCATGAATCATTCAGAATGTACTCTATTTATCTCAGAAAGGCAGAGATCTGCTGTTATGCTCACTGATAAGCCATACAACTGCTGCATCCATGCTGCAGGCACAGAATTAGAAAATATATTGTGCCTTATGGGTCAGTCACCAGATTCTGTTCTGGAAATGTTACAAAGAATTCAGGAAGGAGTCCTTTGAAAACTCTAGCCAAAAGAACATTGACTTCCTATTCCAAGAATCTAGAAAGTCAAACACTCCCCCTCCCCCACTCCCCCAGATTACAGTAACTTCCCGGCAACTTTTTAAATCCCAGAAAAGAAATATATATATATAAACTTGTGAGGAAAAATGTTTTTAATCACTGATCTTTTGAAGAATATTTTTCATATCCAACATCTGTGAGGTTTTTTCTCTTTCGAGAAGTCCTGTACTGGATCCATTCCACATACCATGGCACTCTGATTCCCGCAGCTGACAGCCAGATATGATGCAGAAGGGCCTTTTCTGTTTCCTGCATTTCACCTCCAAGGCAACTCTGCAAGAACAGCAGACATGTTAGCTGGGGACCATTCTGTAATGTGGACGGTGGTGAGAGTGATTCAAATATTCCATTAAGAAGCAAATAAATGTGTTGCCCTTTTCAACTGTATATTGAACATTCACCAGATGAAGGTGTTGTTTGAAGAAGCCAGTGGGGGAAAGTTGTTCCATTCTGTATTCCTCAGTAGCATCTTGCTACAGTTTCCTGTCTCGTCACATCTAGATTGACTACAGTGGTACCTCAGGTTACATACGCTTCAGGTTACATACGCTTCAGGTTACAGACTCCGCTAACCCAGAAATAGTACCTCGGGTTAAGAACTTTGCTTCAGGATGAGAACAGAAATCGCGTGGCGGCGGCGCAGAAGCAGCGGGAGACCCCATTAGCTAAAGTGGTGCTTCAGGTTAAGAATAGTTTCAGGTTAAGAACAGACCTCAGGAACGAATTAAGTACGTAACCAGAGGTACCACTGTATTGCATTGCTATCTTATTCTGGCTGCCCCAGAAGTCTCCAAAAGCTCCAGCTGATGCAAAAATCAATGGAGAGACTGCTGACAGGAGCTCTGGTCTTTGATCATATCAGCATATAATGAATGGGATTTTGGTGGTTAATGTGGCAGCCACATTTCTTCTCTATGAAATTCACTTTTATGCAGAAGGGAAATCAGCACCTAAAATATTGTGCTGTTCCCTTTATATATCAATATATTTACTTGTACTGTGGAGAAAACTAAAATATGTGGAGAATTAATGGGAGAACACAAATACTCTGTTGTAGACTGATGAAGGGTATTTTGGTATCAGTAGGCACTTATTTCTCCTTCAGAAGTGTTGTGAATAATTTGATTTCCTCCCATGGAAGTCCAATTCCCAGCATCTTTTGGGGAAGCCATGTGTTTGAAAATGTGCATTGAAAGTGATTTAAATGTATGGTGCAGATCTGCCCTTTGTTGAAGGGACCAGAAACAGATCACCAAGTGCACAATGGACCCAGTCTCCTTGGGTAGCTTTCTATGCAATAATAGTAATGGAGAAATTGAACCGGAGCTGTTTTTCAATCTGCTGTTGATTTAGCTGGGCTATAACACCCATATTCCCATTGACAGCAAGAGAAAACATATATTGGGAGACTGTATTGAAGGGGAGAATTAGATTCTGAGCAGGCAAACTCTATCTGGCATATAATTTGTTGTTCTTAAACATATTGACTGAGTGTAGGTATCATGAATTTCAATAAGCTTTGCCATCCTAGTAAATGCTTTTAAGATTTCAGCCTTAATTAAAATTCTGATTATGTTTCTATTCATATTTAGCCTCTGGTGCTGCTAAAAATTCAAGTCTTTTTTTTTTCTTAATAGGGAATACTAATATGAAGCCTTCTCAATCTGTCTTGTGCAGGTAAAAAATGTTTTTAACAGCATTACAGCACAGTTCAACAGGAAATGTGTTTTTCAGGATGGAGGGACATTAAACTGCGGGAAGCAGTGGAAGACAGGAGTGCCTGGTGTGCTCTGGTCCATGGGGTCACGAAGAGTTGGACACGACTAAACGACTAAACAACAACAACAAAGCCTTCAGGTGCTGCTGGACTACAACTCCCATCAGCTCTGACCACTCTGGCTGGGGCTGATGGGAGTTGGAGTCCAGCAACATGGAGGACCACAGGTTAGTCATCTCTGTGGTAATGGAAATCTTTATGTTCACTATCTGCCTGATAAAGGAGCAGGAGCCCATCAACCCTTTTGGAGATTCTGCATTGTCTTGGAGAGTGAAAGCTCCTCCAGTCCACAGCATTCTAGCCTAGTCAACAAGAACAAGAGGGAATCTTGAACTGTAGCCGCAACAAGGACAAGTGTTCCTTAATCTCTTTCTGCAGTATAATTACATTGGCAGCAGCCAGGTTGCCAGCTGTCATTTTAACAGAAGTTTGATCTGCCGCAATTAGCAGGTGATAAATGTTTGCCTCCATGGCCTGAAAAGATTTACCAGCTTATTTATGCATATCAAACCTGTTAAACAGACAGGCCAGGCCAGAGTAGGGTTGTTTTTTCCTTGGCAACTTAGCAGTTACTGAAACGTTCTCTCCCAAATCTCTTTGCTGTTGCTTGAAGCTCAACCATTCAGCCTTCCTTCCTCCTGTCCTTTCCTCTCCTAATGCACCATCAGGCAGTTTAGTTACGTGCCCTTTTGCTGATATGTCACATAGGACCTTCTGCCTAAATCTTGACAGTGCCAGGAAGGCACCATTTTGACTGGGTGAAAATGGAAACACTTGGGTCACTTGGTCACGAACCATTTAGTAAATTCATAAGCTCTCGTCAGCGGCAAAGACAAGGGACGTAGTTGAAACTGAACCTTCCCCAACAAATATTACATGCCGTCATGCTGGGATTGCCAAAATAGTTCCAGTGGGTGTGTATGCACCCACAGAGGCCTTTTCTGGAGCTTGCAGGGACCCCTTCCCACACTGAATTTAGGTTTGAAAGAAGCATTCTGTTGTAGGTGATAGGCTATTAATTCCTCTTGTTTGCAAATATGCCTTTGGAGCTTTGTGACTCCTTCCGCAGCTGTGCGTATGTTACTGCTTCAGCTGTGTTGGCTACTGCTGCTAGATAGAATCAAGGTGTTAATGGCTATGGCCTGGGTCATAGCCGCGAGTCATAATATACCCAAATTAATAATTAACAGTAATCAAGAAGAAAAATGGGAGGGAAAAGATGTTTGCTTTACAAACAAGGAACTACTGAACAGGGAATTATTTCTGGTTCTTGCATATTGCCAAGGTCACACACACACACACACACGCGCGCACACACACTCCACAGATCGGTTCTCTCCCTTCCTCCTCCAGTACTGCCACACTCCCGCAAGACCTTGTCGATAATTGTTTCCATATTTGCTTGTAAAACAGACAGCCTTGGTGTACATAGCACTTTGCACAATATGCGCAGGCCAGATGGAGCTAACATAGTAATTGTCCAAGTGGACAATCCGTCCCTTATGCTAGGATTCTCTGTACAGTGGTGTTTTGATGCGTGTGAGCAGATGCCTAAGCATCTGAAGTGAGCAGCAGCTAGACAGAGGGTCAAATGCCACTGGAGGCACAAATGAGTGCGTCAACATGTTGCTTTGTAGTTGGCGTGTAATGGTGGTGCTCATCTATTCATATCTAGCAGGAACAGAATCAGAAGAAGCCTTCATTGTAACTGAGAGGAAAGAGAAAAGCTACCTGCAAGCCAAACAAATTTCTTCTGTCATTTTGTTGCATTTCATAATTAGTTAATTAGTTAATTAATGTATGGATAAAGATACAAAGAGTTGCTCAGACAGAAACCTTTGCATACCCTCCAACATTTCTCCGATGAAAATAGGAATGTTCTATTCCGTAATGATGATGATGATTCTCTGGGTGGCTTCCGACACATATAAAAACATAATAAAACTATATAAGGCTGCCTTCAGGTGTCTTCTAAAGACTGTATAGTTACTTATCTCCTTGGCTCTGTGAGTCAAATAACCCCACACCCTTCAGCATTTCTCTGATGAAAATAGGGATGTCCTAAGGAAAAGTGGAACCTTCTGGGATCAAATCAAAAACTGGGACGGCTTCTGTAAATTTGGAATGTCCCTGGAAAATAGACCACACTTGGAGGGTCTGCCTTTGCAGAGAAGTTAATCCTGTTTCCATCTGGCTAACAGTCTTCTTTGGCGATCACTTGTAGCTGAGTAAGATTGTCTACCATAAACACGGTTTTAACAATGAGTCCGTAAGTGACTGTGGAGGCCAATTCTGGATCCATGTCCTTCCACAGTGGGGACATTGGTTCCCGGGCGGGAGTTGATCATGGTGTGGATTTGCCAAGTGTGGCTTCCCCTTAGCACGTTTCTCTCTTGTGTCCTGAGTTCAAGTGTCTTCAAAGTCCATGACACCTTTGGTAAAGGATGTTGTTGTTTACTAGATTCAGAGCAGATAAAATAAAGTACATCTTCATACAACACATAATTAACTTATAGAATTCATTGCTGTAAGAAGGTGATGAATTTTGTAAATTAAGGTAGTTCTAAAAGATTCAGATAGTTCTGGAAGAACATTAACTGAATTCTTGCTTATTAGAGATTTTTATTTTATGTGTAAGAGGGATCTTATTAGCTAAATGAAATGGTTGTTGCCTTTATACCATGCCTCTGGGAAACAAGACACTGGACTAGAAAGAATCTTGATTGGATTCAGCAGGGCTCTTTCCATGTTCATTCCTAGTGGACACTTTTTTCCATTTTAGGGATCATTACAAAAGGATCTGCACAAATCTATGGTGCAAGCACACTTGGAATACTGTACAGAACATCTGACTGCAGATGTTCCAAAAGGTTATTGTAGAGCTGGGTGTGTGCAAAAAAGGGCAAACAAAATGTTAAATGTGCTACACCAGCTTTTTTATTTTTAACCTGACAATGTATGAGTATATTGGAAAAAAGCAGGTGCTTGATCCAAGAGGTGTTCCATTGCGAACAAAGCTTGATTGTGCCAGAACCACCAAATTCCATGTATAAAAGAATTGGAAACAGAGCCCTCCTCCATCTCTAGTTGTACACACTCTTGTTTACTCTGCATTCAATACCCTCCCACTGCTGGTTTAGGAAATGGTGTACACACTACCTTAGCCACAATCTGTTATCTAGTCTGTATCTTTCCCGCTGTTTCTTTTGGGATATTGTGTTTTGGTGCATTTGCTCCCAAACCAGCTTCAGTCCAAATTGCTAAAAAGAAGGACTTGGTTGTGCTTCAACCCAGTAATGTGTATACACAGCCGTTGTATACACGTAAGAAGTTTCTTGGTGTACAAATGACTTTGAAAAGGGCCATTTTCCAAAGCACTAAAACTGTGGTAGCAGGCTTTTGGTCAGATTAGTAGAACTATTCGAGACAGACTTTTCGTATAAAGTAGAAGGGTTCTGAATAATTCAGAAATGATGACAAAATAAACAATTCTGGAAATGAAAACATTTCTGAGTAACTCTTGCCTGCAGAGGGCACTGGGACACTTCCTCTGTAATTCAAGGTCTAAGAGTCATCTTTTGACTGGCCATGTAATTATGATCTAATGACATATAAACATTATTGTGCTGTAACTATAAAACCAGTAGACTTTGGCCACAGGGTTTGCTCGTTTTCCATCCAGATGCAAATTACATTTCAGATAAATAAATCACATTGATAGATATGATTTCTCATCAAGTCAGTTGTTTTATGACTTTCTGATTTTGATGATTGGATGATAAATCAATCCTTTCTGTTTCTATGAATGAGGGAAGTGCTAATGTCCTTCTTCAAATGCCCCCCTGGCAATGATGAGGCTGCCTAGAGTCAGTTGGCATATTAAGATGTGGCCAGACAGATGTTATTAAATTATATTCAGCCTCTGATAAGTTAACTCCACTTTTGCACATGTACTGCTGTGCTTTGAAATGTTATAGAAACAGAGCTCCTTTGCACCATGCTGAGCCATTGGCGATCTCTTTTGCCAGTAACCTCCCTCAGATATTAGTCATGCTCAAAACAGTTCTCTCCATCTGCAGCCATTTACCAGTTGTGCTTGCCTTAAGCTAATGTGGTGTAGGGAACATAATGAAATGATAAATCATATTATGTTTAATTATATCACACCTTTTTCTCTGACGAGGTAGGAAGGTGGCTTACAGCTAAACAATAACGAAGCAATTGGGGAAGCAATAATGAAAAAAAAATTAAGCATGAATGCTATATCCTGTACTTTTCCATGTATAAGATGCCCCCATGTATAAGACATCCCCTAGTTTTGGGGATTCAAATTTAAGAAAATGGGGGGAGATGGCACAAAGTTGTTGAGTTTTTCTTGGGGGGGGGGGTTTGCCAAGGGTTTTTGAGCTTTTTTTAGGGGGGAATGCTGAAAATCACTCACCTGCACGCGCCACAAAATCCGCCTCTCATCTGTCCTCTCACCAGCAAAAGCTGAAAAATCACCCACCCAATTGCCACAGCGTTGGCACATCAACACCACCCATTTACCAAGCAACAAATAAAATACACAATAGCCGCTGACAGCCACGGCAGCAACCAATCAAACGTCCACCCTCTGCACTACCCATGTATAAGGTGACCACCACTTTTTAGCATGACTTTAAAGGGAAAAAACCTAATCTTATACATGGAAATGTATGATATATATATACACATTTATGTTATATATACATGGGTTTCAAGCCCCATGTTGGGCAAAAAGATTCCTGCATTTCAGGGGATTGGACTAGATGACGCTTGTGGTCCCTTCCAGTGCTATGATTCTGTGATTCTGTCTGTGATCTATTAAAACATACAGATCATTACAATAAGAACATCACAGCCCCAGCCCCAGTCAGTTTCCAAAAGTCTGTAGGAACAAGATAGTCTTCCCTTGCCTGTGGAAGGACAGCAAGGAGGGAGCCAGTCTAATTTCTCTAGGAAGGGAGTTCCAAAGTCTGAGAGCAGCTACCAAAAAGGCCCTTTCCCACATCCCTACAAAGCATATCTGTGATGGTGGAAGAGCCTTCCTCGAAGATCTCAGAGCCTGAGCAGTTTCTTAGAAGGGAACCTTTCTTTCAGAGAGCATGGACTTTCTAAGTCATAACCACTACTTTGAATTGTGCCCGGAAACTGACCAGTAGCCAGTGATGCTCTTGTAATAAACTCACTATAACCAGCCCCGTTCAACCATCTGGCTGCAGCTCTTTGAGCCACTTGAAGTATCTGAGCGCTTTTCAAAGGCAGCAGCATGTAGAATGTATACTACAGTAATCCAGACAGGATGTAACTGTGGCCAAATCAGACGTCTCAAGGAATGGGTGCAGCTGGCACATTGTGCACTCTGAGCCATCACAGAGACCTGGGCATCCCTGCTCAGGACTGGGTCCAGGAGCACACCGAAACTATGAACCTGTGTCTTCAGGGGGAGTGTTACCCCATCTATCACAGACCGAACCCCTATTCCCTGTTCTGCCTTCTGACTGACCAACAGCACCTCTGTGTTGTCTGGATTAAGCTTCACTTCGCTCATCCTCATCCAGTCCATTACTGATGACAGACACCAGGTTAGAACCAAGGCAGCTTTCTTGGATTTATGTGGACAGGAGATATGGAGTGTCATTGGCATATTGGTGACACCGAACCACAAAATGCTGGACAACCTCTCCCAGTGGTTTCACGTAAATGTAAAATAACATGGGGGGATGGAGCAGAACCCTGGGGTATTGCTCTGGAGCTTCTGACAGCTCAGTATTGTGTGGTTAGAATGTTGGACTAGGACCTGGGAGAACAGGGTTCAAATGCCCACTTGGCCCTGAAACTGGCTGAGTGTCCTTGGGCCAGTCACCGACTCTCAAGCTAACCTATCTCAAAAGGCTATTTTGAGGATAATATGGAGAAGGGGACAGCCGTGTATTCCACCTTGAGCTCCTTGGAAGAAAGGAGGGAGATATATGCAATAAATAAATAAAATCTTTCTGGCCAGGACCAGGCCTGCTATATTGCCAGGTGAGTTGACCTGTTTCAGGTGGTACCAAAAAGGAAATGAGGACGAATAAAAGGGGTTGTATAAGCTGTACTTTCATTATTATTTCTACATTATCACACAAATAAAATGTGTGCTTGTTACATTATGGTAATGATCTTATTGTGAGATAACAAATAATATGCTGCTGGAAATTGTTTTCTGAAAATCTCATTTCTACAGACATATGGCTGGCATCCTAAATGACAAATCTGTTCTCGGCATCAGTGTGATTATCATCCAGCCCAACACGTCAAACTTTGTGAATGATGGCTTTCTTCCGAGGAGTGACCCTAACCCTCAGGCTCTAAAAACCTTCTTTCTATTAGCTCCAGGGACTGGGTCTGTGCCAAAATACCTTTCTAGGATGAGTTATTATGAAATGAAATGTTGTTTATTTCTTCAACTTGTTTGTTCTTCATACTGTGACACCTGCAGCTGTGGGACTGAACATCTTTATGTTTCTGCTGGAACGCAAGGTAAATAAAAGCTTATCCAAAAATATCAGTCATAGCAATATTTTTTGGCCACTGTTCTTTGCATAATAGTGATTCTTACTCTAAAGCAAAGGTCGCCAATTTGTGTCCCTCCAGATTATAATTATTACACTTTATTAATGACTTTCTAAACCACAATTTCAAGGCAATTTACACACAAAATAGTTAACCAGTTAAAAACTCATCTATCTATCTATCATCTATCTGTCACAAGACTAGAACCTTAACAAATGGACTCTTGTGATGAAGGACTCATTTATGCAACTGGGAAAACTTGTTGGAACAAAAATGTCTTTAGTTATTTCCAGAAAGTGCAGTGCCTGTCATATATTGACAGGAATGCTATTCCAACAGAACAGGGGCAACCACACTAAAAGCCCTGCTCTGAGTTAACTGCAGAGCAAGCTTCTGAAATTTTGCAGGCCACAGTGAACTACTGTGTGTATCATGCAGTCTTTTAACTAATCTGGTCCCAAGCTATATAAGGACATACATTTTAGTACCAATGCCTTGAACTCGGCCTGGTAGCCAGCTGGCAGCCAGTGCACATCCCACAAACAATGTGTTATATGTTGGGTGTGCTCATACAAGCTGCAGCCTCCAGGTCAACTTCAAGGGGAGGCCCAGAAAGAGCACATTGCATAATCCAACTGTGAGGTTACTAATGCATGGACAACTGCGGTCAATCTACAACTCCATCAGCTCCCGTCAGCATTAACACTCTAGCATTGCTTAGTGCCAGCAGTGAAGCAATAAGCATGCAGCAGATTGGCAGGGGTGGGGCTGATGTGTGTCAGGAGCTCGTCCTACACTCGAGTAGGACCCTCGCAGAGACACATGCCCGACTGGCATGTTCTCTCCCTTCTGGTCGATCGTTCAGGAACTTCGTAAGCTTTCTTCAGCCCGAACATCACAGCGACCAATGCCAACAGACATCTGCACACTTAGGGATCTGCAGAGTCTTCGCAGCCTGTGTGACAGACCTCAGCAACTCAGGATTTTGGCTAATCTACTTTATTTACATATAAACACACACAGAGCACTGCAACATGGCTCCCTCTCTCTCTAGCATCAGACAGCAAAGAGAGAGAACAAAGGACAATAGTCCCACTTCACGGAACACAGTAACACAAACATCCTGTCTCCGTCACTTCCCACTCTGTGGAGTCAAAACATATACCGTCATGTGATAGACAAAAATCCCATGACTGCAATCATGGAGCAGGAATTCTAACAATGTGGTCATGGGAAATACCATTAGAATATTGTAAAGGAAGGGGCTGCCTAATGCTCCATTGCGTGAGGAAGTGATAAGCAGACAATGATGCCAGCAGACTGTAATAGGCGCTGTTACTGCAACCTTTCTTCTGTGGCTCCTGCCTGGACCGTTTCCAATGGCATCCGCCGTGAAGCATACAGCCCTCTTTTGGGCTGCTGCTTATCGCTGGTGGCTCAGCAATGCTGCCTGCCTCTGGCATGCACCACTGCTGCTAATATAAGGGAAAACCTCTCTAACAGCTTATCAGATCCCAGGGCTTACGCAGGTATTATATGGGGCGTGAAAACAGCAGTCATTTTCTCATGTGTAGAATGCTGTGGAAGTCAGGTGTCTTATCACTGCGGCCCTAAGGGAAATTCTGAGCATTTGACTCCATCTCTTCTTATATAAAAAAATCAGCCAGGCTCCCTACAGGTAGGGAGGTGTGTGCTTAGATAGCACAGGTGATTACAGCCTAACAACTTCAAGTCGGGGCAGTAAATCAATGTTGTATGCTGTAGGTTTTTACGTTGATGCAGTTATCACCTGCCTTACAGGACTGACAAATCAAAAGAGAAGCAGATCAATAACACATGTAACTTGCTATAAATGGGATGTGACTTCTCAAAAGCTCTGTTTCTTTGGCAAAGCTTTTTGCTGGGACTTCTGACCAGATTCGAAATCTGGGTGTACAACAATTTATGTGAAAAGTCTGGCCGGCTCACCAGAAATGGAAATGCTTTTATTGAATCCACTGTCCTCCTCATCCATAAGAGTCCATGCTTTCATTCTACAGTAATAGGACATTCTGTAGACACTGGTTTGTACACAGTGCAGTGCTAAGTAGCTATCACATCGTCACAAGGATTGAATCTTGCACAGTGGGGCTTTCTCGCTTCTCCCCAGTGTTTCGCAGGGGAGATTTGGGGAGAGAGTGGGGAGCACATGGCAGGAGGAGGTGGGGAAGTCCCATTGCACAAGCAGAAATCCTTCTTCTTTGCCAAACCTCTATTAGGCATTACAAATATAGGCTATCATAAAACATCCATATATGAAATTTTAAAACATATACAAATACTGTAAACAGCAATGTAAAAATATGTAATACCAAGGATTTTCATTGGAAATGAAATCCTTGCTTGATGGGATGATTACTTAGCGCTACATTCGATACAATCCAATATTTCATGCTAAACCGTTGCCTGTGCTCTCATTATATCCCATGCTGTAGTTTCAATCTATTACTGTTGTTGCACTCATGTATTTGCAAGTTGCAACTGCAACTCAGCAGGGAAAATATCCACCCTGCTGTGAATAGACACATCCCACAGGATGGGAAAGGAGTGATCCAGATGCTCAACAAATCATTATGTTATAATCTGTGGCATTTTATGTCGTCTGTTTTTTTTCTGATGTTGTCTTGATTGTTTCTAATTTAATGATTCATCGCAACTGTCATTTGCTGATAGTTTGTAGATGTTATCATATATTATATGTGAAATGGATTCTTGAATTTTGTTGATTATTTTTGTTATAATTTGAATTGTTGCAAAATGACAATGCGTGCGTACTTTATTTTTCTACGGGTTGAAAGCTGCATTGACTACAATGATGCAGAAAGGCAGTATACAAATTTTAAAAATACTACTCATTCATTTATTTCATAAGATTCACACAAGACTGGATTGTAGAAAACCTCAAAGCTGTTTACAAAAGATAAAGGAAAATCAAGAAAATTTCAAAATTCAAAAATTCAAAAATTAAAACCCTGTTTTAAAACATACAAAATTTAAAATACTAAAACAGATTAAAATTACCTCAACTTTCTAAGCCACTGGGTATGCTTATGTAAACAAGAATGTTTTTAACAGGCAGCTAAAATGGCACAGTGAAGGCACCTGCTGGATCTCAATAGGCAGGGATCTGCAAAGTGCAAGTGCTGCCACACTAAACGACTGAGGCACCTGTAGTAGCGCCAGTTCTGCTGATCAAAGCAGTCAAATGGGCACATGTGGGGTAAAGGTGATCTCATCGGTAAACTGGTCCCAAGTTCTGAGTGGTTTCCCAGAGCAAGAGGTAATGTGTGGACAGCACACACACATAGGTACGTATATCTTTAAAAACTCCTTATATGTGCCTGGGAAACATGGCAGGTCCATAAATTTGCTTTAGTGAAAGAGCAATTCAACTCATTAAACTAATAAATAAATAAACTTGAAATATCACCAGTTATCATCCCTAGAGTCAGTTCTATCTATATTTCAAACCTCCTGGCTTCAGACAGCATCACTTCCCGTACACTTAGCTGAAAGTCCTGTGGAGTGCACTTTGCAATATATGAAAGGGCTTCCCTTCCCTTTTTGTTTTATGGAGGTTGCCTTCTTTCTTTTGCTTACAGGCAGCAAATGCAAATGCTACTCCATGCTGCCAAGGAAATTCATCTATAGACTATTTTGTGCTGGAGCCAAATAGATGGAAGCCCAGGGATAGAGACTCAAAGCAACTTCAGAAGTTCTGGCTGGCAATAGCATTAGCTTCAGATTTTCTAAAAGTGAATCGGGATCAAGACACTTGGAAGAAAACACTGGAAAAATGAATACTCATATGCATCTGCTTTCTTCACTGCTAATTCATTCAAGCCTTCATTGGTTCAATTTAAGACCATTTTTTGCTGTCCATGTTGAATATCTATTTATTTATTTCATTAAATTTATTTTAAGCGCATGTCTCCATTGCCCTGCAAAATGTGCTTCTTTGGGAAATTATGCTATCTGGCAACCACATCTACTTTTCTTTCGTTTTATACCTATATCATCTTGGCTTCACAAATTCAGCCTTATCAAATTTTAGCTCTTTCTTTCTTCTTTCTTTCTTTTCTTTCTTTCTTTCTTTCTTTCTTTCTTTCTTTCTTTCTTTCGCACTGACTACTACATTTTGGATACAGCCATTGCAACAGGAAATTATAACAGAAAGAATTGAGAAATTATGGTAAATATGCTATATCCATACTCAAAAGGTGTCAAAATATAGCCTTTCACAGGGACCAACACTGGTGCCAGCAATAAGGTGGACTGATTTAGGATACATACCCAATGCCTGTACCAAATCCTATCTACATCTGTAATCTCACAGTTGTGAACATTTCGATCCCAAGCAGGTGCCATGTCTTTCTTATTGTCTTCACACTGTTAATTCCCCCACCCCATCCCTCCGTAATCACTGGCCCGCAGCGCTGTGGCCAGCGATGCACACTTCTGCCCAACTGGTAAATTTGTATTAGATCCTGAAATAGGATATAAAAATTATATTCTGGCTTCAGACTTCTCAAGTACAGTGTGCATTAAAGGTGCCCTGCCACATTTCATTTCGTTTTGCCAAAGAAATAAAAATTAATGATCTTTTCTCCTGCCTAGTTTTCTTCATCCTAAGTGAGAACAGTTTGATGTAAGCCAAAATTTAAAATGGTGCTCTGTGTTTGTTCATTTTTAAAGCCAGACTTTGAAAAGGGGGCCATTTGACCTGGAACACGGTGGAGAATCTTTTAAAGTATGATTTATTAGGTACATCATATGCAGATAATAAAGACTATTTTTTCTTCTTCAAAAAATACAGATGATCTTATTATCCCCAGCCTTGTTCTTTAGTGCAGTTGATTTGGGTCTTTTCTTTTGTCCAGCATTGTTACAGTCACTACAGCTAACTGCTGCCTTCACATGAACTTCTAGGTCGCTTTAAAAATAATAATTTAGAAATGAGTTTTTGAGCATTGGGATGATGATATCACCTCAACCAAGATTAGCTGAAATGGGATTTGTTATTCCGGTCTCAGGAACTGCATTAGGGGGGCATTTCAACCATTAAACTCTAACTGTTTTATGGATTCACATGTCTGTTGCTAATAGTTCCAGCTCTACTTTAGCCATGTTCTGGTTGCTGAAATACTGCAGTGATAAGCTAGACATTTGTAGCTCAAAATATATGTTTGCCTTTAATCAAGCTGTCAGAGCTGCCTCCAGGTCCCAGCTCACAGAGGACCAACGCTAGGCTGTAGTTATGTACAAAAGTCTTTATTGAGATTCAGTCTCCATTTTAAAGCCGCAGCGTGCAGCTCTACGTCTCGACCTTAGACCGGCGAAGTCCTGTCTGAGTCTCCTCCCCCTCCACACCAGTTTAAGACTCTCGCTTTGCTCCACCTCTTCCTAAATTCCTTTCTCCTCTGGGCCCTCCTGCCCGCTAGGGTCTCATCCTTCCTGGACTCCTCTGACGCTGACCCTGACGATTCTTGCCCCTCCTTCCGGCGGGCTTTAGGACCTGGTTCCCTATCCGGGCTACCTTCTGTGCCGCTCGCCTGTACCTTTGAACTTGGCTCGCGCGCCCAGCCTGCAACTTTCCTCTTAACCGTTAACTCGCTCTCCGATGGAGGCGTGGTCCACCCTGACTCATCTTCTCTCGCTGGTGGTGCATATGTGGGCTCTGACACCTGGGACTCCTCCCCCCCACTACGCTCTGGTGGGGAAGCTGGTCCTGATTTGCAACTGCTGCTCTGGGAGTCCCCGCTGGCCCCTTGCTTCTGGGGTGTCCCCCTTGGGTCGCCCCTTGCCCTGCCCATCGGCGCCCCCTTCTGTGAATCTTCCGATTCGCTGGAGAGGCTCATGGAATCTATCGGGCTGCTGTCATATTCTCCTACGCTGCCCTCGGATTGCTCCCCCTCGCTTTCCATCTCCTCTCCTCCCTGCGCTCCCGCTGAGTCCCTGACATCCATCCCCCCCTCGAAGCCCCCCCTTCCCCCCTCCCCCTCTTCTGGCGTGGGTTCCGGGTGCTCCAATGCTATGGGGGTGCCTGCCGGATACCGGTCTTCCCCCCTGGCATGCTGCCAGTCCGTGACGGGTACATCGACGTCGCTCTCCTCCGCTTCCATCTCGTTGCCGGCGTGCTCGAAACCAGGATCCTCCCCCAACCCGTCCATGCCCCCTTGTTCCCCCATTTCCTCTGGGTAGTCTGCGTGCCAGGGCCCTCTGAGCAGTCTCCTGCGCCACTCCTCCTCGGGTTGAGTGTCCCACCAATAAGAGCGCTCCGCACCCAAGTCTGAGACCGACCCCTCCGGCGAGGTAGTCTCTGGAACCGTCTCCTCAGCCGAGGAGAACCCCTGAAACGTACTGGCTGAGAGTGTGGGGGTGAAAAGATATTCATCAAAATAATCCTCCGGCATGGGCCTGTGTGGGAAGAGTGCGTGGAACTCGTCTTTGAGGTAGTGCTCCTCCACCGCATAGTACGGCACCCAGCTGTTGGCGCTGGCCGGGGCACCTTCCCTTGCGATGAGATATTCGACGCCCTCTTCCCCCCATCTCGAGTCCAAAATCTCCGTCACCTCGTTGAGTGGCCCCGCCCTCGGCGACCCCCCTGTCATGGGTGCATCTCTAAGCGGACTGGGAGCTGTTCCTGGCTCCTGAAACCTGTGAGGTGCCTTGTAGGGCGTTAGCACCGATCTATGAAAGACCGGGTGCATTCTGGAACCCTCCGGTAGTGTCAAACGGAAAGCCACTGGGTTGATCTGTGCCTCGACTAGGTAAGGGCCCAACTGCTTGTGTCCTAGCTTCTTCTTAGCTAAGGATCTGGCCGGCACTGCCTGGGCCGCTAACCAGACCCAGTCCCCTACCCGTATGTCCTCCCCCACTCTTCTGTGTTTGTCTGCTTGCATCTTGTATACGTGTTTTGCTAGGTCTAACTGTCTACGGAGCTGTTCATGGACCTCCTGTAACTCCTCTGCCAATGCCTCTGCTCCCTGTGGCTCCCCCTCCCCCTCTTTCTCTAAGCCCGGGAAGGTCCTGGGGTGTCGCCCGTGGTTGGCAAAAAACGGTGTCACCCCCGTGGACACGTGTTGTGTGTTGTTGTAGGCAAACTCGGCCAGGGGCAGATAGTCCACCCAGGTCGAGGGCTGCTGGTTGGCGTAACATCTCAGGTACTGCTGCATGACGGCGTTGACCCTCTCCGCTTGTCCGTTGGTCTGCGGGTGTCTTGCCGACGCTAGGTTGACCTTGACGTTCAGGATCCCCATCAGCTTCCGCCAGAAACTCGAGATGAACTGGCGCCCCCTGTCGGACAGGATAGACCGTGGCAGGCCGTGTACCTTGAACACGTGGTCTATGAACAGCTTGGCTGTCTGTTCCGCTGTGGCCACCTTCGCGCAAGGAATGAAGTGCGCCATCTTGGTGAACATGTCGACTACCACGAGTACTGCTGTTTTGCCCCTCGAGCTGGGCAGGTCAGTGACAAAGTCCAAGGCTACCCTCTCCCACGGTTCGGACGGGGTCTGTAGCGGTTCTAACAGTCCCGCCGGCGGTCTGTGTACTGGCTTGGCCCTTTGGCAGGTGTCGCACCTCGTGACGTATTCCGCGACTTCTCCCCGCATCTTGGGCCACCAAAAGTCTCTGGCTACTAATTCCACCGTCTTTTCCTTGCCGAAATGTCCGGCGCTGGGTGCGTCGTGTAGCTGTTGCAGTACTGTCGCGCGGAGTTCATCTCCCGGTACGTAGATGGCCCCCTTGCGGAGGAGCAGTCCGTCGCGTATCTGGAACTCGTCGTCCTTTGCCGTGCCGCTGCGCACCTCCTCCATCTTGGAGCGCGCGAAGGAATCTGTTCGCAGCTCGCGCCGTATCGCTTCCAGGTCTACTGTGGCAGAAGCGCATGCCCACGCCTTGGGTGCGAAAATGTGTTTGGCCGCTACCGGTGCTGCTTCCTCCAGATACTGCGGCTTCCTGGATAGCGCATCAGCCATGACGTTGTTGTCTCCGGGGATATATTCTATCCTGAAGTCGAAATCCGCAAAGAACTCCGCCCAGCGGATGTGTCTCTGGTTCAGGAACCGCGCCGTGCGCCAGTACTCCAGGTTCTTATGGTCCGTGCGAACTTGCACCGTGTGTTTGGCTCCGATGAGGAAGTGCCGCCACGCCTTGAATGCTGCATGAATGGCCAGCAACTCTCTGTCCCAGATGGTGTAGTTCTGCTCCGACTTGCTGAGCTTCCTGGAGTAGAAAGCACACGGCCTCCAATCCCCTTGCGGGTCTCGCTGCAACAGGACTGCCCCCACGGCTCTGTCGGAGGCATCCGTCTCCACCCTCATGGGCTTGCTGGGGTTCACATGCAGCAGTTGTTCCTCGGAAGCGAAAAGACGCTTGAGTTTCTGAAAGGACTGCTCCGCCTGCTCCGTCCAGATGAACTTCTTCTTCTTGGAGCTGAGGGTGTCCGTGATGGCCGCCGTCTGCATAGCGAAACCCTTGATGAACTTGCGATAAAAGTTAGCAAAGCCGACAAACCTCTGGACCTCCTTCCGATTGCGCGGGCTCTTCCAGTCCAGTACGGATCGTACCTTGGCACTGTCCATGGCGATTCCCTTGTCGGACAGCTTGTAGCCCAGGAAATCCACCTCCGTCATGTCGAACTGGCATTTCTCCAGCTTGGCGTAAAGCCTGTGCTCCCGTAGTCTTTGCAGGACTTCCTTGACATCTCCCTCGTGAGCCTCCTGCGATTCCGAGAAGATCAGAATGTCGTCCAGGAAGCAGACACACTTCTTGTAGAGGAGCCCCGCTAACACGTGATGCATGAATGCTTGGAAGCAGTGGGAGCCATTTTGTAAACCGAAGGGCATAACCCTATACTCATAGGTGCCCAAGGGTGTGAACATGGCCGTCTTCCACTCGTCGCCCTCCCGCATGCGTATAAGATTGTACGCCCCTCGTAGATCCAGCTTGGTGAAGATGCGTCCCTTCCTCACCGTCGCGAGCAAGTCGTCGATCTTGGGCATCGGGAAAGCCGTGGGCTTGGTTTTCGAATTTAAAATTCTGAAATCAACTACAAGCCTCTTCTGGGGCGTGTCCTTCTTCTTCACAAAGAACACAGGACTGCCCCCCACTGCTTTGGATTCTCGGATGAATCCCCGCTTCAAATTGTGATCTATGAACTCCCTGAGCTCTTGCAGTTCGTCTTCAGACATGGAGTACAGTTTTCCGGTCGGCAGCGTTGCCCCCGGCAGGAGGTCAATCTTGCAGTCGTAGGGTCTGTGGGGAGGCAGCTTGTCCGCTTCCTTCTCGCAGAAGACCTCCAAAAACGCCTTGTACTTGTCGGGTACAGCTTGCAGCATGCCCAGTTGTAGCTGTGGGTCATCCTCTTGCCCCTCGTCCTCCTGGTTAGTCATGATGCAATGTTCTGCGCAGTAGGAGGAGCAGAAGGTCAATTTACGCTGGTACCATGCCAATGCCGGGCTGTGCCTGTCCAACCAGCTCATGCCCAACACTATGGGCGTGTCTGACAGTTGGGTGACGTTGAAGCTGATGACTTCGCGGTGATTTCCAATGCGCATCACCATTGGCGGCGTTTGCTGTACCACCTGTCCCCCCAGCAATTCTCTTCCATCGACTGTCACTACTTTCAGGGGCATCGTGGCAGGCAGGAGCGCTATGCTATGTTGCTTGATGAAATCCACCCCCATAAAGTCTGCATTGCTACCAGAGTCAATGGTAATAGGCACTTCCATGGTGAGCCCATTGGGAAGCTGGAGTGTTGCGGTGAGCTGCACCACTGGTTTGGGCGGGAGGGGGTCTGTGGGCTGCAAGATTCCTGGGGACTGCTTTACTGATTCGTCTGGCTGGGCCCCAGCGGCTCTGCTTCCAGCCAGACTTCGTCGTTTCCCTGCTGCGGTTCCCTCTGCTGAGCTGCTTCTGTTACTTTTGCTGAGGCTGCATTGTGCTTGTGGAGCCTCTGGGGGCACTCTTTTGCCATATGCTGAGCACTTTCGCAGATGTAACACTTCCTGTTCCCTCTAGGAGGCTTCACCTTGGCTGCTCCTGGTGTGAGGGCTCTGGTCGCTGACTGAGCCTTGGCACCACCTATCTCCATCGGCTCCTCTCCCCCTCCCAGTGGAGGCGTGGATTGAGCGCGCGCTGAGTCTCTGGGAAAGAAAGGAGGTGCCCTTGCTGGTGTGCGTCCCCAACGCCCTTCATCTTTGCTCCAGGGACGTTCTTCCAGCCGCACCCCAATCGTCAGCGCCTTCTGGACCACTTCTTGAGTGCTCCGTGGCCTCTCCCCCCTTGCGATTTCGTCTTTCACAGCCCCGTTGAGCCCCTCCCAGAACAGGTCCCTGACGGATGCTGAGTCCTTTTCCCATCCCAGCGCGTTGACCAATGCAAAAAAGCGGGAATGATATTGCCTTACAGTGGCTCTGCCTTGTTTCAGACCGTGAATCTCTTTTCTAGCGAGATCCACATCTATCTCTGATAAAAAACAAGCGTCCATCGCCTTAATGAAGGCTTTTGCATTTTGGAGGGCTGGATCATTATCTCTCCACAGATTGCGCAACCACGCTTTAGCTTCTCCATGGAGATGCGTTAGTATGAAGCCTACTTTCTCCTGCTCATCTCTAAAGTCCTTCTCCAGCAACTTTAGCGCAAAAACTACGTCTGCTCTGAAGTTAGGATATTGCTGCAGACTCCCATCGAAATGCGACACCAGGCTCCCCCCTCTCTTCCCGAGCCCGATCCCTTCGGATTTGGCTGCCGGTGGCCCCTGTTTAGTCAACATTTCCAACCTGTTTTGCAGATCCTTGCAGACAGCATCTGATTCCTCTTCTCTCCTCCTTGCCGCTCGTATTTCTGCGTTAAGTTGTACCACTGCTTCTTGCAAAGCTGCCAGTCGTTCTTCTGTAGTCATCTTGTGCTGCTTTTGTGAGCTCGCGAAGCACCAATCTTCGCCCCTCGCTGCGTCCTCTCACGTTGCGAGGTTCTTTGAAATCTGAGACAGGACTTACTGTCAGAGCTGCCTCCAGGTCCCAGCTCACAGAGGACCAACGCTAGGCTGTAGTTATGTACAAAAGTCTTTATTGAGATTCAGTCTCCATTTTAAAGCCGCAGCGTGCAGCTCTACGTCTCGACCTTAGACCGGCGAAGTCCTGTCTGAGTCTCCTCCCCCTCCACACCAGTTTAAGACTCTCGCTTTGCTCCACCTCTTCCTAAATTCCTTTCTCCTCTGGGCCCTCCTGCCCGCTAGGGTCTCATCCTTCCTGGACTCCTCTGACGCTGACCCTGACGATTCTTGCCCCTCCTTCCGGCGGGCTTTAGGACCTGGTTCCCTATCCGGGCTACCTTCTGTGCCGCTCGCCTGTACCTTTGAACTTGGCTCGCGCGCCCAGCCTGCAACTTTCCTCTTAACCGTTAACTCGCTCTCCGATGGAGGCGTGGTCCACCCTGACTCATCTTCTCTCGCTGGTGGTGCATATGTGGGCTCTGACACCTGGGACTCCTCCCCCCCACTACGCTCTGGTGGGGAAGCTGGTCCTGATTTGCAACTGCTGCTCTGGGAGTCCCCGCTGGCCCCTTGCTTCTGGGGTGTCCCCCTTGGGTCGCCCCTTGCCCTGCCCATCGGCGCCCCCTTCTGTGAATCTTCCGATTCGCTGGAGAGGCTCATGGAATCTATCGGGCTGCTGTCATATTCTCCTACGCTGCCCTCGGATTGCTCCCCCTCGCTTTCCATCTCCTCTCCTCCCTGCGCTCCCGCTGAGTCCCTGACACAAGCGATGAAAGATGTTATACCTCTGAAAAATCAGTGTCTCAGAATGGCCTTGCAGCAGCCACATTATAGGGTATTTGTTGGCAAATTCATAGCTATTTAGTTCAGCAACATTTGTTGCGTAATGGATTTTCTTATGCTATCAGTTTCCCACCCACTCCTTTTTGAATGTAGACATTCCAGGGATGTTTCCAAAAGCTTAATATGCAGTATGACTATAAAGGCGTCACACAACCGAAACAAATCACTAATAAATATGAACTCGGCTGAAGAAATATCCTCATGTGAAATGCCATATTTAGGAATAAAATGTTGCTGCAACAACAACAACACCTTTGGCTCTCTGTTAGCTAAAGTTTCTCTGTTAGCTGAAACAAGAAACTTGTGTCTGGTAAAATTAGTATTAGACCAATCAGCTCCTGATCACATAAGGCAAATTAAACATAATTATCTGTCCCTTAAAGAGACCAGTTTTGGAGTCCTACTGCTAGGTTGGTGCTGCCTCCAAATCAAGTAATTAGTATTGATATCATTATGTGCACTGACTTGAAACTGAGAATTCTTGCCATGCTGGAAGACAGGTGGTAAAGCTCTGGCAGAATCTTTCAGTTATGATGCTTCTGTGATTTTAAGTTTATGTCAGGGGTGAGGAACCTGAGGGTGAGGCCCTCATATGTTCTAACGCCCATCAGACCTGGCCAGTGGTCATGAATTAGGAGAGTTGTACTCCAGCAACATCTGGAAGGCTACAGGGTCTGTCCATCCCCACCTCTGGTTTATGACACCAGGTAACACTTTCCTATAATAATGTTCTGATTTATTGCAATGCTGTGTTCAAAACATCTTTTTCAGTGTTTTCGTTTTACTCACTCAGATGGCATAATGCATCACACAGGCTAATGTGCTTAGTGATATGGGTGCCATTGTAAGTATTTATCTAAGACACTGGATTTAAAGCACTGGAGTAATTGAAATGTCATGCTGATATACAGGGCAAAGTGTGTCACTATTTGCATAAAGTATATTCTGCTGCCTCCGTCTAGACATTCCTTTTATGCCGTTTGATAATAGTTGGTGATACTGTAAAGAGAGAATGAGTTTGATTTCATTATAAGTGGAAAATATACCTGCTTTTAAGAAGTGTTTAGCTCTACATTTCCCCCATGTTATTTATTTTCAACATTAGGTGTAAAGCAAAATAAAGGTGGGCAGAGGAAGATTCAATCAAGCTATGAAAAGATATGCAAAGTAAAAGAAATATTGAATGGAAATAAAGGACTCATCTGCATGCAGTTTTTGTGTATTTCTTGTTTGGTGCTGCACTGCTTATTAAAAGAGAGTATAAGGCAGAGTGAGAGAATACCTTTCCATTAAACCATGCAAACTGTATAGAGAACTGGTCTTCATCTGATGGATTATGACATTTAAGTAATTTGTTAAGGAAGGTCTCACTAGTGACATCCCATTCTCTTTCTTTCATTCCTTCATTTTTAAGGAGAAAAGAAAGCTATGGAAAGTAGGAAAGGAGAAGAAACATAGGAGAGGAAACAAATGTTGTCCAGTATTTAAATCATGCAAAACGACAATCTCAATGAGCTGTGGTGCAGCATTTACATGAGATTCTCTACTAAATTGTACTTGCATATTCTAGAAATCAGGTAAAGGTAAAAAGGACCCCTGGACAGTAAAGTCCAGTCAAAGGCAACTATGGGGTTGCGGCGCTCATCTCGCTTTCAGGCCGAGGGAGCCAGCGTTCGTCCACAGACAGTTTTCTGGGTCATGTGGCCAGCATGACTAAACCACTTCTGGCAAAACGGGACACAGTGACGAGTGCCAAAGCGCACAGAAACGCCGTTGACCTTCCCGCCACAGCAGTACCTATTTATCTACTTGAACTGTATGCTTTCAAACTGCTAGGTTGGCAGAAGTTAGGACAGAGCAATGGGAATTCACCCTGTCACAAGGATTTGAACCACCGACCTCCTGATTGGCAAGCCCAAGAGGCTCAGTGGTTTAGACCACAGCACCACCCGCATCCCACTAGCCATCAAACCAAACCCAAAACATATGAATGGGAAGATCCTGTGCAGCCTCTTATTTTCTAGGATCACTCCCTTTTTTATTTTGCATTTTCTCAACTAGTATTGGCTGATGTAATTGACTTGTGGCTGAAAAAAACTAGGTTTTGATTCATCCAGAAATGGGATGAACACTGTTTAACATCTGGCTGGTGTTCAACTGCTTGGAAACACCTCTACATGAGTTCAATGAAAGACAGCATACATATGTTCTAAATGAATGAAGATAATAATAAATATATTAAAGATTTGTTAAGCAGACCTTCCTCCTTTTTGAAGCAGTCAGTGCAATGTTGATTTCGTGAACAACTGTATAAATACTATAGATATTCCACCCAGCAATGGAAATCCTAGCTGTGAGGCGGCAGAAGGGTTAGTATTGCTCAATAAAAGAAAATAGATTTCATATAAATGAAACTAACAAGTTTGTGCATCCTGAGAATGTTGTTGTAAAGTTTAAACAAATACAGTGGTACCTCGGGTTAAGAACTTAATTCGTTCCGGAGGTCTGTTCTTAACCTGAAAGTATTCTTAATCTGAAGACCACTTTAATTAATGGAGCCTCCCACTGCTGCCGCGCTACCGCAGCACGATTTCTGTTCTCATCCTGAAGCAAAGTTCTTAACCCAAGGTACTATTTCTGGATTAGCCGAGTCTGTAACCTGAAGCGTCTGTAACCTGAAGCGTCTGTAACCCGAGGTACTACTGTATAGGCTATTCTCTGTCACCACTCAGTCAAGCTGAAATGTTTGCAGGTATCAGTGAAAGAGCTGAAGCGCAAACTTCCCCACTTGGGAGACTTTCTCCCTTGCTGTACTTCTGCAGCAGCACAATATGAGTCTCAGTTTCTTGATTCCTGCTGAACTATTGGTCCCATGAGGACACTTCCCCAGATTGGCTTTGAAACAAGCTTTTAAGTAAGATCCTATGCGTAGGAGAGCTCTATTCTACATTCCTAATATAATGACACTTCTGCCCCAAGCTTATTTATTCTGCCAGGCTCTGCACCAATTTGATATGTGTTTCACTAATACAGGAAACTAATAAAATCAAATGGAGTGAAGCGGGAAGATCAAAGAGCATAGCCCCTTATCATAGGGGGCTTGTAAAAACTCAGCACGTCTTTTTCAAATGAAAATACAGGTCTGTAAATTGTTTTAACTTGTGCACTTTCTGCTGACTGTGTTCTCAAAGACGAGCCTTCATTGAAAGGGACAGGTTTTAGGATTTGTTTGTTTGTTTTTTCAATTCAGGCCAAAAATCAGTAACTTAACCCATTAGCACACACAACAATTAGGCTATTAGAATTTCTGGTTTCTAGTAATTATGGGTCAAACTATACATGACACTTAAGGCATGGTGTACAGCTATGACTTCTCCACCCCCTCCACTTGAGTTGATTTTGATTATTTAATTTCTATACTGCTTAATATATTATTGCATGGTACCCCAACCTCTGAACGGTGTGAGATTCCTGGGGTTCCAAGAGCCTACTCAGGCTTCATGTTTCCCTGTGGGAATGAGACAGTGGGGACTGTGGTGTCTTTATGATATATTGTATATTTACACACACACATACACACACACACACACACACACACACACACACACACACACATATACCACTTGAGCCCTATGATGGGTGTGTGTATCAGTACCCCAAAAGTGTCTTTGTTTCTCCCATAGCCACAGCCTTGGATTCAAGCAGAGATCTGGCATGGCTCTCTCTGTCTCTGTTTGCTGCTTTGCTTCTAGGCCACATCATTGTTCCCAACTCTCTAATCTCTGATGAGGGAGGGGCCGTCACCCATTTGCCGTCTTGCACCAAGCCCCTTAATTCTCCCTTAATGACTCATCACCCAGGTTTATCACCTCACTGGGAGCCAACCTATTCCAAGAATTAGAAGCCTTGATTAAATTCTAACACTTGCCTGATTCGGGGATTAGGGGGATCTGGCAGCCAGTTAAACACCCGAAACTCACAGCAATATTTAAAACACCTCTAAGCTGCGTACATGAAGCTGAAGCAAAAGCAGGCAACTTAAACAACATACTAAGAAATACACAGTTACCTATAAAAATGTTACATTGATAGAAAGTTACTAATATGTAAAAAAACCAACACAATATCAATTCATTTTCCTTCCGAGACACTTTACCTCTCAGCCTCTGGGTTCTCAACCAGGGTCCAAATAAACTTACAGCTCACCCACAAAAGTCTCAGGCTGACCACAACTGTCTCATTTAGCTGCAGTCATTTCCAGGTACAGCAGGTTTGTTGAGTTTCCCAGGGAGTTCAAAGGATGAGGAAAGGGCCCCCTCTCAACTCACACCTCTTTCTTCACCCTCTGTCATCACCTCCTTCAGCTGTTATTTACATGTTGTGGTGGAAGGCTGATTATCATTGGGACTGCAGTGCAATGTAGAGACAAGGTTGTTTTTTTTAATTTTCCTCCCCCTTCCCAATCCTAGTTTTTTTCTTTTCTTTTTTTTACTTATGCCCTGTTTCCACAATCAAAACACAGAGGAGAATGAGCACCCCTCACCCAATTTGCTGTATGGTTTGAGTGGCCCCAGGAAATAATTCACTGTTGTTTGTGTTTGTTGTTCAAGAGTGGCAAATCCACTTTATTGTGCAACCTGATTTTGCCAATATGTAACTGAATCCCACCTGCAAAATAGTACCGCAGAATTGAATTGTATCTGTGCATCAAAGCAATGTATGGCTCATGGCTGCAGTAGCTACATTCTGTACGTCCAGAAGGCTGCAACATAAATCTACATGGAAATCTGGAGCAGAGCATCTATATTTTTCATCTGGCATCTTCCAAAACTATTTCCTTTCATAGCTGTCAGCAGAAGAACAGTTTTTTTTAAAAGCACTCTCTCTATTAGAATAATCTACAGTCAGTATAATTTCCAGGAAGCTGTTCTCACATTTGATGTCTCCCTGCCCCCACTTTTCATTGTCTCCTATATTTCATCTAGGACATTACTTGCTCTGTACTTGTTCTGTAATGCCACAAGGGAATATATTTCCTGGAGCACTTATTTCTTGCACTTTATCTCTAGAATATAAAGCAGTGATACATCCACCTGCAGGCATTTAAGAAAATCACTTTGAAAGCTGGCTGTGGTTCATGACAATGGAAGTGGTGAACATCTCAGCCATGATCCAACAATGGAAAGACAAGGCGCTACCTTTTAGCTATAAGTTGCTGAGCAATGCTTTTAGGTGTTGTTGGTCACTGGCAATAACAGAAAGAATTTTAGTCTAGTTGATGGCACTTACAGCATATAAACTAGGGCTTGAGGGAAACTGAAGGCTTGCAGAAGTGCTAAGAAACATTAGGGGGGAAACAAACAAACAAACAAACAAACAAACAAACTACTAAGGGGTGGGGTAACCCTTGTGCCCTCAAAAACAGCCCAATGAAGACCAAGTATGGCCAGTGGGCACTGAATACTGACCGGTTGTCAAGGGCAGAGGAACCAGGAAGATGGAAAATGGGATGGTTTTTATTCAGAGAATTTGCCAAGAGCAGCTTTTTTGGATTGCCATTTTCAAAGATTATTTCACGCATACAATACATGGTGAGATCATTTCAGGATTCTGATATGTAATTGATGCTGAACAAATATGGGCAAAGCTCAGGAAAAGAAAAGAAAAGAAAAACAAATAAAACAGTCAATAGTTGTTTCAGAAACCCCAACTGGCTTCAGCTAGAAACTTGGGGATTTAGTGTCACTGGTCCACATTGCTATCTTTTAAGTGTCTCTTGAAGATTCTTTGTGCTGAAAGGCCTATTCAGTGGTTTTAATTTTCTTAAGATGAGCCAGTCATTTTAAACATTATTCTGTATATTTTTTCATGGTTCCTTTCTGTTTTATTGTATACATTGCTTCACACTAGCTTGGTATTTTATATAGATAGATAGCACATCCATATTTTTTAAATAAATAAATAGAACATAGCACCAGGTTACTCTCAAGTAACAAGTATATACATGAGTAAGTTGGGAAGCAGAAAGAAACAATTCAGTAACCTCTAATTTTATAATGTTTTTATAATGTTGCACTGTTTTAGTGTTGTTAGCAGCCCTGAGCCCGGCTTCGGCTGGAGAGGGCAGGATATAAATAAAATTTATTATTATTATTATGATACCATCAGGGTGGGGCTGGAATCAAGGCTGAGGTGAACTAGTTCTTCCAGAAAGACTCCTGTGCCTCAGAAGACGACTGCTGTCAACAGTTTCTGTTAAACTGCATGATGGCTTTTAATGCTACCTTAATGTGAATCCGATTTTGTTTTGGAATCATTTTCTGTAGGAAGAGGCAAGGAGGAGCAACCACAGTGATTGTGGTCCCTGTGGCCATATATAGCAATCAATTAATTCATGTCATGGGTTGTACATACAATATTTGCCCATTGCCTACTGTTCTTTCAGACCAGAGTGATTCAGTTCCAACCTGTGCAATGAGGTGTACCATTTTTTACAAGGCGACTTCCACAGTCACTTCAGTAGGAAAATGTGTCAGCATTATGAGCCCCGCACTTCCATTTCCATTATAATTAGATTAAATGCTTTAAGGAACTCAGTGCCTCATAAACCCATACATTTATTGAAGGATCAATATTTCCTTGGAGAAGACACTATATCCACCTTTTTGTGTCAGGTAATCCTGCTACCATTAACAACCACACCCAACCTTTGCTTTAAATTACTTGAGTATTTTAAATTCTATACTACTTAGCTAAGTATTAGCTTATTCATTTATTCACTCGTGTTATATCCTGTCCTTCTCCCAGAGGAGCCTAGGGTGGCAAATGTATCACGAATAAACAAATACAAACGCAAAACAAGTTAAAAACATTCTGTAAACAGATTTACAGGACATATCCCATGCTAGGAGCAGTACAAGAAGAAGATGAAGATTTGCATTTGAAGGAGCTGCATAGATATCCCCTTCAAGAATATCAGCTTGTTTTGAACCAAAAAGCATTTTCTTTCTGACAACATAAAAATACCTGTACATTTTAAGCACATCCAGTGCATATCTGAAGCATATGAAATCCCTCTGAAGAAACATGGGAACTGTAGTTTCTTACCAGAGCTACGGTAATTCACAGTACCCGTAACAAACTACAGCTCCCAGGATTCTTTGGGGGAAGTCATGTGCTTTAAATGTATAGTTTGAATCTGCCCTTTATCACACAGTATTTTTTCCATTGCATCCACAGATCATTTTCTGCTCATAGGAGAGAATGGAAAACAAAAACAAAACCATTGCACCCAAGGAGTTCCATGAGTGCTGCTGATGCTCAGCTGATATTCCTCTCCTGCTGTTATCTGCATTGTGGATCACAGTAGTGATGACACAGTAAGATGAAAATTTAAACTATAAGGGAAGTCCCACTTCCCCACTTCACATCAGAAGAGAATGGACACTATGTGCATGCACAGTTATCTCAATTATGCCAGTTATAGATCACAGTAACATTACAAATTAAAACTACTTGCTTTATGAGCGTATACACATGGGCCCCAGGGGCATGTCTACACCATAGAATCAGAGCACTTTAATTGCCATGGATTCCTTCCCTGGAGGCCCCAAGAGTTGTACTTAGCCTTTATAGTGTGTGGGTGGGAGCCAGGCATCTCTAAAAGGGAGAACGATTAGGTGCAGTACATTTCTTATGGTTCTCTTGGGTGGAAATCATTGCAGGTGAATTACCTTCTTAATTGAGGTCATTAAAGTTGTCCCACTCCAAACCACACAACTCAGGTTAAGATTGTGAATTTGAATACTCTTTGTATCTTCCCATCTCTCTGGTTTTCAGACCACAGTGTACTGGTAGACCCAAGGACTCAGTATTTAGGTTTTACACATCATGGGGTACATGTGCCCTAACCTAATAGGGCTGTCATACATTACTGAGATTTCAAATGGCATCCAAAATGTGGCGTTTTGTCCTGGATCTCAGGCAAGTCAATCAAAAAATTGTGGGGTTTTTTTTGTCTGTTTTCAACAACTTTAGGGTTTGTCTAAGAAAAGCTCAACAACTCTGGGGTTTTCCATAATAAACTGAATAATTTAGGGGGGTTCCTAAAAAAATGCTGAATAATTTTGGGGGGGTCTCCCTAAAAAACGTTTGGGGTGTCCTGGTTTTTACTTTTTGAAATTTGGCAACACTACATAGTATGTACACTGGAGAGATAAATTGTATGGCTGGGGCCTGCAAAGATCCTGTACCTGATTGTGGGTGGGTGCAGGGGCAGGTCTTAAACCTACACAATGGAGCCTTGCCTCTCATCTCAGTCATATTTCTGAGTTCCTAGGCATGCTTTCTGCTGCCTCTGTGACATGCGTTATAATGAAGACCTCTTCTGTTTCTCATTTATCTTCAGCTGAACAGCTTGAACCCTCAAAGTTATCATGATAAGTCATTATGAACTTGGGCAGTAAAATCGACGTACAATTTTCTGTGAAGTACGAGTGGGTGTAGCAATGTAGAATACAATTAAGGCTTAAACCTCAGTGTTTGTATTCTTTTGAAGAGAAGCTCTTCTCCCCGAGTGTGTTTTCAGTGCTATTATCTATTAAGAGGCCAGTAAAAGTATGTGTGTGTGTGTTTGATAGAAGAAAGTGATTGTGAGCACTCTTCTTTTTTATGAATGCTAATGTAGCAATTCGAAAACACGCCAAAGTGCAAGTAGATAAATAGGTACCACTCTGGTGGGAAGGTAAATGGCGTTTCCGTGCACTGCTCTGGTTCACCAGAAGCGGCTTAGTCATGCTGGGCACATGACCCGGAAGCTGTCTGCAGACAAATGCCGGCTCCCTCGGCTAGTAAAGCGAGATGAGCACCACAACCCCAGAGTCATCCGTGACTGGACTTAATGGTCAGGGGTCCCTTTACCTAATGTAGCAATAGACAGAGCAAGAGCAATTTGTTGCTCAACCTCTTACATGATGTGTGAATTAAGTAAATTAAGTTGCCAGAGGCTGTAGTCCTATTCCTACTTACTTAGCAGCAATCATAATTGAAAACAATGGGACTTAACTCCTGAGCAGACATGTATAGGACTATCCTGCAAAAATTGATACTGGAGTGGGGAGTGCGGCTCCCCTTATATTTTTAATTTTCTTACCTTAATGATCTTTCAAAACATCCATTTCATGCCTCTCTTTTATCTCCTGCTTGGGGACCTTTAGATGAACTGTACACAGTGCATTTGTCAATGCAAAGCATTTTAAAACGGAACAACTAATGAATGAACAAATTTCATTGGAATTCTCATTCATTTTTTTCATTCAAAAACAAGTGGCAGCTTATTTCTTCCTTTCCTTTCCAAAGCAAATTCAGACTTATATTTTGTTCAACTGGGAGGGGTAGATGCTCAGCAGGGGGGAAAAAACCTTGTTCTGTAGACTTGTACCACATTTCTTAAAGAAAAAAGAAATAAAAAAAATATATGTGGTGATGCAGTATAGTTCTGGTGTCAATTGACCCATACTTCATTTTTCTCAGGAAAAGGCATGAAGAGTAATGGTGGCTTGATTAGATGGCTTCCCTTTCCCCCCACTTACAAATGGCTTTTATGTGATATAGAAGGCAGGGAACGGAGGGACTGATATCTAATCACAGCAGTAACAATGGGTGGGGGGACCTCAGGCCAGACAACAACTCTTGAGATTTCTCCCTGAGATTCTTCTGTGATTATCCTGCCTTGTGCTTGACACAGGTAAGTCAAAGAACAATTTGTACAAAGCAGGCAAGATTGTGCTCCAGCATTCAACTGAAATTGTCCGGGGACCAAAAAGGGAGATGCTTCCCTTTCTTATTTGTCATGGGATCAAAAGAGCAGAGTGTAATTGTTCCTGCATCGGACCTTCTTATTAGCCTCTGCTCCATGCGAAACCTTTGCAAGGAACAATATGCTGGTCTGTGTGATTAAAAGTGGAATCCGCAACAAAACCTTGCAGTGTGCAGAGTTCCACTATAAGGTTCCAGCCACCTACCTACTCCTTCAAGAGTACTCCATTGCACCCCCATCCTGCACTCTTCCATTGCTTCCCCATAGCATTCAGTGGTCATGGTGCATGCTTAGTTCTCATTGGGGTGGGTAGCTTTCTTTCCTTCTTAATTTTTTTCTGCCCTAAAGTTCTTTGTTCCCCTATGCCAGGCACCCCCAGACTCAGCCCTCCAGATGTTTTGGGACTACAATTCCCATCATCCCTTACCACTGGTCCTATTAGCTAGGGATGATGGGAGTTGTAGTCCCAAAACAGCTGGAGGGCCAAGTTTGGGGATGCTTGTCCTATGCCTATTAATACTGCCCTCTTGTGCATGGGTGGTAACAAAAACGACGTTTGCTCTCCTCAGTTTAAGTTTCCATGTTCCAAGGAGAAGTGCTTGATCAGGGCGTAATGGTGTTGAGATATTCTAAGTCCTATATTTGTTTCATGACTTGCTGCCCTGCCCTGAGGAAGACCTCAGGGAGAAAGACATACAGCAAAATGGAAAAGTTGTGACCTTCAAAGTGTTCTCAGACTACAACTTACCCTTATGCTGCTCATTGGCCATGTTGGCTATGGATGACTGGAGTCCAGCACCATCTGGACAAGACCATATTGACTACCCTTGTCTTTTGATCTGGCTAGTGTGCCAGATAATTATCTCCCCCAACCTTTGTGGCCAAGTTCTGAAGTCTGGGTGGGTGGGATGCCAAGGACCATGTGAATTGCATATTGAACTGTAGATTGAACTGGAACATAACTAGTTCCGTTTTGGAGGAGGTGAACTGGAACTAATTCGTTTTAAAAATGAACTTTCCAAACACTGAGCAAAACCATTCATCATATTTGTTATGGTTTTCATCAAGTCAAATTAAATGGTTGGGATGTGGGTTTTACTTTGGAGAAAACAATATGAATGAAAGACACATTTAAATGGCAAACAGTGTTTGAAAAGATGTATTTGAGTTTGACTGTCCTTGTATGGCACTGGCAAAGAGCTTCAGCCCCAGGAATTGAATTAAATTATTAGGGGAATGACTATATATTTAAACTGAAAAATATATTTCACTGTGCAGTCCTGTAAGCCTGACTGAGTTCAATGAGGCTTACACCCAGGTAAATGAACATAGAATTGCAGGCTTATGCTTTTTTTTTTTAAGCAACAATACATAAATTCTTGGTAACATTTTAAAGAGAATAATGGAAAAAATGAGCAATTTTGCTTAGCATCTTATTCATCACAACTCAAAGAGCTTCTAGGCAATGAGTTAAAGCTATCATATGAATAACACCATTGTAGTGGTAGGACATTTACTTATTATATATCTCAATACCTGCTATCAGGCAGCAGTGAATATATTGTGTTCAGACAAAATATAGGGGCCATGGCATTTTTAAAAAGTTAGGCATATTTTGAAGTTTGATTAGTATAAATGCTATGAAAGCTTTATTTCTCCCTGCTAAATGGGTGGCTGTGGTTTGTTGGGTAGTCCCAAATAGGAATTCCGCTGGGTTTGGGATTCTGAACAGAATGGATATAAACTGCAGACCTCAGAACATTTTCTCTTGGGAAGGTGTGACAGCACAGGCTGCAACCTGCATCTTGAGAGACAAAGGAGGCAAGCAAACCACAAAGCCAGCCCCTCCCTCCTTCACCTGGCACTGCCCTAAGTAGAGATCTTTCTTCCTTGGTTGACTTCACTAAACAGACCCGTAACCTCTGGAAGATGTGTACTTGTCCAACCAACTCTCAGCTCCAGGTGGCGAATAATAATAATAATAATAATTTGTTATTTATGCTGCACCCATCTGGCTTCATTTCCCCAGCCACTCTGGGTGGCTCCCAACAGAATATTAAAAACACAATAAAACATCAAACATTAAAAGCTTCCCTAAACAGGGTGACCTTCAGATGTCTTCTAAAAGTAAGATAGTTGTTTATTGCCTTGACATCTGATGGGAGGGCATTCCACAGGGCAGGCACCACTACTGAGAAGGCCCTCTGCCTGGTTCCCTGTAGCATCACTTCTCACAGTGAGGGAGCTGCTAGAAGGCCCTCAGCGCTGGACCTCAGTGTCCAGGCTGAACGATGGTCATGGATCCACCGTTCTTGGGACTAGCCACAGCTTCATTGTTCTCCATCCAAAGCGATTTCTTCTAGATGCTTAGTTTCTTGACCAAAGGCAGTATATGTGGAACCTGACCTGTAGTCTTTGAATTGTGCTCAGAAATGTACTGGGAGCCAATGCAGATCTCTCAGGACCAGTGTTATATGGTCTCGGCGGCCACTCCCAGTCACCAGTCTAGCTGCCGCATTCTGAATTAATTGTAGTTTCTGGGTCACCTTCGAAGGTAGCCCCTTTATTAAGGCAATTAAGCAAACAAACATACCTCAATACGATTTCTAATCAATGTTTGGCCATCATTTGCAGTTCTACATTCCAAAACCCTAAGACCAGAAGAGGAGTTCTCCTGGATCAAGCCAAAGGCACAGTGTAATTAACCATCCTGTTCTCACAGTGGCTAGCCTATGGGAAGTCCCTAGCAGAACCTAAGTGCAGCAACTGATTCCTAGCAACTGATTTTCAGAGGCATACTGCCTCCTACACTCAAGGCAGAACTTCCCTTAAGACTATAGAAGAAATGAAACATCAGCCTCTGAAATGTAGTGATGGGAGAAGAATGTACGGTAAAATGTAAAGCAGGTGGGGGAAGTAATAAAGAATTATTAGCTAGGAGTGGAGAAACACAGAGTATTTAATTCATTTAACACATTTTTTTTCTTTTAATTTTCCAATCAAGGAAACCATGTTTTGGGTGGTCCCATTTCACTGTCAAACAAGCACAAGTTCACTATTACAGGGAATAATGAATTACCTTTTGATTGACAAATGCCGTCTTTCTTTCAATTTATTTCCTTTTCTTCAATTTATCTGGAGTATCTCCCACCACTATGTAATATTTTTAATGAAACTTGCTTCCACAATCTTATTTGCCCCTTTTTTTTTTTTAAGGAACAAGTTTTCTCTCTGAGGAAACATATGTCGGACTGGACTGTCTCAGCCCGCCTCGCATCCAGTGTTGGGAACAACAGCTGCATTCATTTTCAATATCACAAGGACAACAGTAAGGGAGAGAAATTTATATGATGGGTAGATAGTTAGACCCATTACACCTAGAAAGTACTAGCAAGTTGATAAAGCTTGGTGACCAAATGGTTAAGCCTTTATTACTTAAATAATGCAAAGCAACTGTTTATTCCTAGAGGTTGTAGCTAGCAGTAGATGATTTTGTACACCTCTTTCCCCCCTTTTAACAGCAGTTTTAGGGCATCATAAAAGGAGCACCTGCTCCTTAGTTCCCATAAATAAAAAGGGAAACATAATAATGCATGCCAAGGATACCAGGGAGGTCATGAAAATATATATATATTATGGCATGCTTATAATTTTTTTCTAGGCATAAGTGTGCAATGAGGGCTTTTGGACTATGTAAATATCATTAAAACTGTAGCTTGTTAAAATGTTAAGCAGCATTTTTTCCTACTTCATTCCAACAGGTCTGCTTTTAAGCTCTTGCATTCAGTTCAAGAAACCATGGGATTGGAAAATAATTTGATTTCATCAACTCCTTGGCTACCCAAATCTATGTGTGCAGTCCAGGCATAATGCAATAATTTATGCCATGAAGTTAACAAAGGCCACACTTTGACAGTGTGATCTGAGGATTTGTATACATGCAAGGGTTTAATGATGTCAATGCAACCAAAATAGCACAGCTTCCATTCATGTTGGAGTCCGATGTGCATAGGTATTAGGAACAATGGCATTTGAAATATTTTATCCAGAATAGGGCACAATGATGCAACTGCTGTGATAATTCAAAACCCAACTGTACAATTGCTTTAGTTATTGAGAAAGCCATTAAGCATCTATTATTACAGATCGACTTACACATAATGAGCAACCTGTGCCAGAAGTCAGCAGAATGTTGTTCTAATCAGACGAAGACATTTTCCCACTTCAAGTGGCTCATACCAAGGTCCAATAGTTGAGCCTTGTCTTCTTCAGCGGCAGCTAGACTGGTGACTGGGAGTGGCTGCCGAGACCATATAACACTGGTCTTGAAAGACCTACATTGGCTCCCAGTATGTTTCCAAGCACAATTCAAAGTGTTGGTGCTGACCTTTAAAGCCCTAAACGGCCTCCGCCCAGTATACCTGAAGGAGTGTCTCCTCCCCCATCGTTCAGCCCGGACACTGAGGTCCAGCTCCAAGAGCCTTCTGGCAGTTCCCTCACTGCAAGAAGTGAGGTTGCAGGGAACCAGTCAGAGGGCCTTCTCGGTAGTGGCACCTGCCCTGTGGAACGCCCTCCCACCAGATGTCAAGGAAATAAGCAACAGTTTAGAGAGAATAAAGAACTTCCTTCACCTGGAAAACTTGGTTTTGCTTCATGAAATTGTATTTACTTTGAACAGATTTATACAGCTTTTTAAAAAAAAATGTGCAGAGGTGAATCACAAGTTGATTCTGCTTTTCATTGTATTTTGGTGCATTGAGCTGAACCTTTGAAAGTGTCAGGAAAATGCTTGTTGTTGTAGTCCTGCCATTGCCAACCTGGTGCTCTCCATATGTTTTGAACTACAACTCCCATCAGTCCCGGCAACATTCTGGCCAGGACTGATGGGAGCTGAGGTCCAAAACATATGGAGAGCACCAGGTTGGCAAAGGTTGTTGAAGGCTGTGGCTTAAGTCAACATGCACATGCACTTCAATGAATGTTGTATTTAATGTCACAGTACCCTTTAATGAAGATGTACTTCATTGTGCCGAATTATAGTGCAGAAACTTTACTGATGTACCCACAAGACTGGTGTGCTATGCTAAAATACACACACAATAACATCTTGCTGACCAGATATTTGTGTGTAATCAGTATATAGACAGTGAGGTAGGGATTGCCTCTGGTTCTCATTCCCTGCACATATGGATACAAGCCTGTGCATGTTCTCCTTGAATGCACCTTGAACACACAAGGGCACTGTCCAGGGGTAGGAATAAACTGTGGATGTTGTGGGTACAGCCAATGGGTGCGATTCCACTTTCCTTCGTCCATATGTACACAGGGCTTAGGGCAATGTAGGATGGCTTTGATGTGGTTTATATTTTGACAGTGAGGCTTGAATTTTTTAAAAAGAGGATTTTGGCCATTCCACAGGCATTTTACATACAAAGAAAAAAAAGATTTTGCCCGTGCTTCTAGCTTGCCAGTGTTTCTTTCCCCCCAGTCAGAGCAGAATGTTTTATTACCAGAGCTGACCTTACAATAAAGTAACAGGGCACAATTCTGCCATTAGGCAAAACTAGGCTGTTGCCTTAGGTGGCTGATATTGCATATCATGGAAGTGCAGTATGAATGAATTCATTCATTCATTTTACTGTCAAGGAGTGGGTAAGTTGGGATGGGTCATGCAAGAGGTCCCTGCTTCGATCCTTGGGGTCTCCAGGTAGGGCTGCGAAGGATTTGTGCCTGATGCTCTGCAGGGTGGCTATTGGCAATCAATGTCAACAGCACTGAACAAGATGCATAAAGGATCTGACTTTGTCTGGGACAGCTTCCTATGCTCCACCTGTGGGGTTTTCTGTCCAAGGTACCAGGATAACTTGAGCAGCCTTAAGTTCTCTTCTCCTTGACTTCAGCAAGTATTTCATCTCAGGTAACAAAATGACATGAAGCTGTGCCTGCTATAATATATAGCATTCCATTTTGTGGTAGTCAGTTCTAGGGGTGAAGACATTTTCCTTCTTCCATTATTCATCTCTGCATGACCTTGAACAGAAGGAGCTTTACTCTATAGCAGGGGCGATTATCGTACCATGTTTAAGTTTCGTTCATCATGCAAAACTGCTAAGCTATTATTGTTCTAAGATTCCTTTATAATCCTTTCCCTCCCTTGTGTTTTTTTTACGGACTGAATGATGACAGTTCTCTATTGCCTCTGCAAACTAAACTCAGAAGCACGTCAGTCTGGAAGACAAGACTTGTTCAAAAAAGAAAGGGGGGGGGGGAAGCAGTTCACGAAACGTCAAAGTGCCTTTGGTGGTTATTTGCACTTTCACTTAAATTAACAATATGATTGCCAGAACAATGAGGTTACGTATTCACTGTAAAAGCTTTGATGGTTAAGTTTGCCGCTGACTTCATAACTATTGGGTTTTCTCCTTCCTCACTCACATAATGATGCTTAGGGACCTTAAAGCAGAACTCTATCCATGCTTATTTGTAATAAAGCTCCTCTGTGTTCAGTGGAACTTACCCAATACCCATCTCCTGTGTTTATTTTTGTGGTCTACCCAGCGCCAGGCTGCAAACATCATGCTCCTGTGACAACTATTAACACACACATATATATTAAATTCAGAATCAAGAAAGGGATATCAAACTTTCCTCTAGTTCAGCGGTTGTCAACCTGTGGGTCCCCAGATGTTGTTGGACTACAACTCCCATCATCCCCTTGCTAGCTAGGTTGAGAAAGGCTGCTCTAGCCCATAGGATAAAGAATGGGTAACCTGTTGCCATCCAGATATTACTGTAGTACAACTCCTATCATCTATGCCCATTGACCATGCTAGCTAGGGCTGTTGAGAAAAGAAGTCCAACATCTTCTGCAGGGCTACAGGTCCTCTCTACCTGCTTTAGGGATGCAGGCTCACTCAGCTGTACCTTTTTTATACTGAACTTCCTTTACCCCTGTCTAAGTGTTTTCTATAATGTAGCATCTATGTCAAAAAGCAAAAGAAAAGTCTTTCTTGGCTCAGATTCCAAATATTTACTCATAATGATTCATGAAGTAGATGCTGAATGACATCAGTATACCCAAATCTCATTTGAAAAGTATTTTTTTGTCTTTTCATGGTGCAGCTGCTTTTCAATTACTGTTAAAGGTTATGAGTAAGTAGAAAAAAACATACTATTTAAAAGCAATTTATTTTCAGGAAGACTATCTCCCCTCATGGTAGATGAAGCAGCTCAAACACATATAAAATGGGAGAGAACATTGCTAAAGCAATTTTAAAGATACATGCTAATGTGACTTTAAAATAATACCAAAAAATACCTGAATAAAATAAAACAAACTGCCCATGTTTGACATTCCCATGATACTTACTTCACACTGAGCAGATTATTTTCAACACAGTTAAACATGAGAGTGCAGAGAGCAGTTTCCACTCATTTCTCTCTTTTACAAGAAAAGTAGTTGAGAGAAGGACTAGCTAGATACAAGGCCTTTCATCAAAAGTCAGAAATGAAGCTAGAAATACACTGAACAGGACGCAGTTAGAGGTAGAAGCTGCAAGGAGGAATCTTCTAATTAAATTTGCAGGTGGTCTTTCCTGAACAGGTCATTTTTCTATTATGTTTACGCAGAAGTAAACCCTGGGCTCCTTTGGAGGAAGGTGTGAGGTATAAATCTAATACATCATCATAATCTTAACTATTACTTAAAAGAGGTATAACATAGAGTATTTATGATAATCTGAAAAGGTGGTAATTAACTGTATAATATAGAATTATATTAAGTGCCTTGTGGAACCGCTATTTTATTTCTGCTTCTAATAGATTGAAGAAAAGCACTGCCTTTCCAGGGCCAAGAATCCTAATATAGAAGCGACAATTTTTTTTCAGAGGCAAAATACTGTAGTTTGACTATTAGGACAATGTGCTTTCTCCAGAACATAAATTCTTCACTGAGAGTAGACACATGGATTCTCTGCAGCAGCAAATAACAAGGGCAACTTGCATAAACAAGTGAAAATATACAACAGGTAACAAACTATCATTTGAAAAAGACCTTTAGTGTTTATTGAAAACAAGTAATTAGTGTGGTGACTCCATGCATTTGACAGGCCTCTTGCTACTTTCCCAACTTTAAGGAAAGGACACAAGCCATGAACACCCACACCATAGCATTTTTGATTCCTCAACTCCCACCCAATCCCTCACTTCTGGAATCAGCATGAAAAAGGATCATCCTTCCTTTTCGGTTAAATCGGTAAGTCAAAAAGAAGAGCGGAAACAAAGGAAATTTCTGACAATAATTTTAGAGTCAAACAAATGTAGAGTCTTCAATAACTTAATTGCCACTGAATATACAGTCAAAGTTCCGATTTTTAAATGGCAGGTTCTTCTCCCATGCAGTAGGAAAAATCCCTGCGATGTCTTTGGACGTACACAAAAAGCTGCACTCTTAGCTATGGATTTCAAAAGACAGGCAGGTTTCTTAGTTATATCATTATAAGTTAACAATTTCTGGCAGACATTGAAAATACTAGTCCATGGAATATATTATGTCCTTGCAATTCAGTTACAGAGGGAAACGGACAGAACGTGGATGCCCATATTCACAGTAAGGTGGCGGTGCAAGGTAAGTTGTTGGCATGCAACCTGCTTCATGGTGTGCGCCTGATTTTGTCTGACAACATGATGTGCCGCCCTTTCCATCCCTCCTGGGAGTGGCAGGAGATGGCACTTGCCAACTGGCAAAACTTTCGCAGGAGGATCTTCCTAAGCAGCAGGTAAACCCAGGGGTCCAAGATCTGATTCAGTGAGGCCAAGCGGATAGCGGTCAAGAAGAAATTGCACTCTGTCTGCAGTTCTGTGCTTCGGGTGGAGTTGCAGGATTCTCTGCAATGATCCATAGAGGTGTGGTTGAACGTCACTTTCAGCATCATAATCTAAGGGAACAAGAGGTGCAGTAGAGACAGAGTCAATGATTTAAAGACATTCTTTGATGTGGAACAATAGTCCATATTAAGGCAACTTGACGGCATTCCCTGAAACCACTGCAGCCTATCAGATCAAAGACATTCATGAGACCGTAGCACTACCTGCTTCAATTAGTTCTTACATGCCAATCCTCATTCCAGAAGACTGCATTTATGGATGCCAAAATGTGACCTGCGCCATTTAATTTGATTTATGTCTCCCAAAGGAAGATAAGAGTTTGCCTCACAATTTCTAAGGCTTGAGGTAGACCATGTTTTTAAAGAGAGTTGAAGGAGCTGTGATAGAGGCATGCATGTCTTTTGTCCTATTGTCCTCTCAGTTGGACGCTCAGCTCTCTCTGTTTGAAGTTTTTGCAGGTTTTTTTCAGCACTGCAAAACTTGTAAATGTAAGGCAGCCATTTTGCATTTATAAGAATATTTGTATACCAGTATTCATTAAACAAAAAACAAAACAAAACAAAACAAAACAAAAAAAATCAAAGCAGTTTATAACAGTCATACACATATACAATAAAAAATGGGGAAATTAAAAATCTGGGATCATTCCCCCCCCCCCCGGTGAAATATGTATTCTTAATTGCCTGCATAAGCTTGAAAGTACAGAAATTTTTTCACAGGTCAAAACAGAAGGTGCCTACTGAGTCTCTATTAGAAAAGCATTCCATAGGACTGAGCTGATGACACCAAGTTCACATCACCAACTTGGGGGATGACCTGTAGATGGCAATGATTGAGCTGAGATATAAGGGTATAAGGTATGAAGAGTCATGGACTGAGTGTGCACGCCATTCCTCTATCACACTCTCTTCAACAAACACTCCAGCATGAATCAAAACAAGACTTCCTCGGGGTGGTGAGCTGGCAGTCCTACCCTTGAAGTCAAGCTCAATTAATGAGCAACAACTATGTTGTATATCTGGGATTGTATCCAATAAGTTTTACTCGGAGCAGAACCAGTGAAATTAATGGGCCCAAGGTTGCCCAGGCTCATCAGTTTCAATGGGTCTACTCTGAGTAGGACTAACCTTGGACACGACCCCTGGAATTTTCCATCACTTCCAAATTAATAAGGGACAGAAGGAGGAACGAAAGCACCATTCTGTGCTTATGTTGTAAGTCCATTTCCCTCATGTAATAACCATAAAATGTTATCAGCATTTACAACAACTCTGCAATCCAACTCTTATTTTATACAACACAGACAAACATGGGGTACCTTCTGATGAAAGGCAAAGAGGTATTTATTTTTCCATGGATTAGTTGGCATTCTTTCTTCTATTTTCCCTTCACTAAGCTCTGCCTATAAAAACACAGCTGCCATATATTTTAGTGCCTTTTAAAAGGTACTTGATCAGCTTCACCCATTTTAAGGCCCACCGGGTTCTCTGGCAAAATATTTCCCATACTTAAATAGTAAGAAATTAATCCAAAAGCCCATGTGGAGTATTCTAAAGTGCACCTGTGGTTCATTTATTATGCCCCAAACGCAGTATATTTTACAATGGCAATAATGAAAACCGAATTAGCATTTTAATGAACATAAAGGAAAATCAATTATATTGCCTGGGTTCACTAATTGGCTTGGCCATTCTGCAGAAAAGAAAGCATTTGGGCTGAATATTCTGAATGGTACTTTTATTAAAAGGGCTCTTTAGAGACTCGACTGATATCACCCACATTATTTGGCTGTTCTGCTGCACATTATTCACACCGCATGGAGGGGGAGAGCAGGGCTGTGCCCACCGCCATGACCCCACTTGCCCCCATCCCAGTGCAAACCCATCGGAGGAAGGTCTGAAGAGGGGGAGGATGCGCTATATGTGTTAAGTTGTGGGTGAACATATCAGACGACACAGCAATTCTTCAAACCGCTCCTGTTTATTCACAGGCCAGAACAGAACTGAAGGGTTCAGCCAGCCTGCTTATATAGAGCTCCACTACAACACAACAGTAACCACTTTCTGTAACTATCCAATCACTGAAGGTCACTTTCAATCCCTTATTTGCATATGTGGACCTGAGTGAAAACTATCTACAGTATCCCCCTACTGGCCCAGGGTGAGAACTTCAGTACATAACAATATGAATCATGATTAAGCAGAAGGCAAATTTCACAGCCAGCCCACAATGCTGGGTAGGCTGCACAACTTTTGTTATGAAAACAGAGGGTTGGATCCAGAGTTAACCACATGTAATGTAGCTAGCACAGCTACCATTTACCCTGGTAGTAGGCGAGGAAGCAGTACTGCCACACTGCCAGAATATCCTAAGAACATAAGAAGAGCCTGCTAGACCAAGCCAATGACTCCATCTAGTTCAGAATCCTGTTCTCACAGTGGCCAAACAGGAGGGTTGCCATAATTCCCGACACCCGCGAAGTTGCTGAGCTTAGAAACCCACCAAAATTGTTTAGCTTTTTTTTTTTTTGAGAACAAACCCAAATTGTTGAGCTTTGAGTGGGGGGTACCTCCCCCCCCCCCGTAGTGATTTTTAAGCTTTTGGAGTTGTTTCTCCAACTTTTTGGAGGGCCTTCTCGGTAGTGGCTCCCGCCCTGTGGAATGCCCTCCCATCAGATGTCAAAGGAATAAACAACTATCTGATGTTCAGAAGGCATCTGAAGGCAGCCCTGTTTAGGGAAGCTTTTGAATGACTGATGTTTTAATGTATTTTTAATCTGTTGGAAGCCACCCAGATGGGCAGGGTATAAGTAAATAATAATAATAATAATAATAATAATAATAATAATTTCTGCTGCTTTTCCCATTGCGTTGCCATGCATACTGGGTCGTCGTCCCCCCCCCCCGACACCATTTTTACACCCGAAAACCAGGACATGTCAGGAGCTTTCCTGACATATGGCAAGCCTACCAAACAGATGCCTGCGGGAAACCTGCAAGCAGGAGCTGTGTTCAAAAGCACTCTCTTCTCCTGTGGTTTCCATTGCTGCCTCCAAGCAGCGTTCGAAATTAGCAGGGCGCTAGGTGCATTTCACGACCAAGAAACCCCTGATTGTGAACGCTTCCAAAAGCACAGTACAGTGGTAACTCGGGTTAAGAACTTAATTCGTTCCGGAGGTCTCTTCTTAACCTGAAACTGTTCTTAACCTGAAGCAACACTTTAGCTAATGGGGCCTCCCGCTGCTGCCACGCGATTTCTTTTCTCATCCTGAAGCAAAGTTCTTAACCTAAGGTATTATTTCTGGGTTAGTGGACACTGTAACCTGAAGCGTCTGTAACCTGAAGCATCTGTAACCCGAGGTACCACTGTAGTGGTATTTGGCGCCTGGCTGAGACTCAAGATGAAATTTAAAAATGCTGCCGCTGGCCATTGCCTCTCTGCAGGCATCGCAACTTATATGGCTTTCTACTGCAAATGCATACAGCTTTTTCACTCTGCCCAATCTCTAATCTCTTGCTTATATAGAGAGGAGGCAATATTAATATTGTTCTGCCTAAATAAAACCACCAGAAAGCATGTTCTTTTTAATATGTGTGTGATGCATTTAATTAGAGCACACACACACACACCATTTCCTGCAACCCTTCTTAACAAAAATGCATCACCTCCATTCTGAAGAAGCTTCAATGATTGATCAGAATTCCTGTGTTCCATTTCCAAAAGGCAAGATGATTTATACATCTCAGGAATGTAAAAATTTGAACACTGTGTAGTATAAAAACTCAAAACCTTTAAAATCACTGTATGTTGCTTCTGAGTTTTGAGCAGACTAGTACTGCTTGTTTTATGTTCTGCATAACATAGTTAACATACAGTAGATTAGTCAGAGACAGACCATTTCTAAATGCGCCAACCATGTACATCTTAGATTAACAGAAAATGCAGCAAGGGGAAAGGGAAATAAACATAGCAAGAGTTAATGTTGATATTAGATGCACTTGGGAATACCAACAGACTTATTAATGTCTTATTATTTTTAGTAAATTGAGCTCAGGGCAAGAGGCAGGAAGAGAGACTGAGGTTGAGTAAATTTATTATAACTGGAGTGGCTTAATCAAATGAATCTTTTAGGTCCACACGCATGTTGGTATTCCTGAGCTGAATCCAGGAAAGGTACAAAGACTTTCTCCTCCCTTTATTGGAATTCTGTGACCAAGCAGTTCTCAGGTCAGGTGCATGAATTCAGTCGACTCTGAGAAAAGGAAAGCTTCTGCTCAATCACAGAGTACCTCCCCCTTTAAAATTTAAACAAGACAGGGTTTGTTTGTTTTTCACACATTATAAATCCGGTGCATGTAGTGCAAAAAATCTCAGGTTGAATCGGTGTCATTTGGAAAGGGGTGGGAAGATTAAGTGCAGGGAAATAACCAGAAGGACTGCATATGGATATGTCAAGGTGGCAGAAAGACAGCTATGGCAGCTTGCTCATCATGTGGATCATGCATTTCAAGCAGTCACTACCACAAGTGAAGCATGAGTATATGCCCGTTCCATTTTAAAGGAAGCTCTCTCTTTCCTATATTTAAAAAAGGTAAAGGGCCACCGTTAGGTCCAGTTGCAGACGACTCTGGGGTTGTGCACTCATCTCACTCTATAGGCCGAGGGAGCCGCCGTTTGTCCGCAGACAGCTTCCGGGTCATGTGGCCAGCATGACTAAGCCACTTCTGGCGAACCAGAGCAGCTCATGGAAACGCCGTTTACCTTCCCGCTGGAGTGGTACCTATTTATCTACTTGCACTTTGATGTGCTTTCAAACTGCTAGGTGGGCAGGAGCTGGGACTGAGCAACGGGAGCTCACCCTGTCACGGGGATTCGAACCGCCGACCTTCCAGTCGGCAAGTCCTAGGCTCTGTGGGTTATATAATAATAATAATAATAATAATAATAATAATAATAATAATATATTATTTATACCCCGCCCATCTGGGAGGCTCCCAATCAAGTGTTAAAAACAGTACAGCATTAAATATTAAAAATTTCCCTGAACAGGGCTGCCTTAAGATGTCTTCTAAATGTCAGGTAGTTGTTTATCTCTTTGACATCTGACGGGAGGGCGTTCCACAGGGCAGGCGCCACTACTGAGAAGGCCCTCTGTCTGGCCTGTAGCCTCATTTCTCGCAATGAGGGAACCGCCAGAAGGCCCTCGGCGCTGGATCTCAGTGTCTGGGCTGAACGATGGGGGTGGAGACGCTCCGTCAGGTATACAGGACCGAGGCCGTTTAGGGCTTTAAAGGTCAGCAGCAACACTTTGAATCGTGCTCAGAAACGTACTGGGAGCCAATGCAGATCTCTCAGAACTGGTGTTATGTGGTCCCGGCGGCCACACCCAGTCACCAGTCTAGCTGCTACATTCTGGATTAATTGCAGTTTCCGGGTCACCTTCAAAGGTAGCCCCACGTAGAGCGCATTGCAGTAGTCCAAGCGGGAGATAACCAGAGCATGCACCACTCTGGCAAGACAGTCCGCGGGCAGGTAGGGTCTTAGCCTGCATACCAGGTGGAGCTGGTAGACAGCTGCCCTGGACACAGAGTTAACCTGTGCCTCCATGGGCAGCTGTGAGTCCAAAATGACTCCCAGGCTGCGCACCTGGTCCTTCAGGGGCACAGTTACCCCATTCAGGACCAGGGAATCCCCCACACCCACCCGCTCCCTGTCCCCCCAAAACGGTACTTCTGTCTTGTCAGGATTCAACCTCAATCTGTTAGCTGCCATCCATCCTCCAACTGCCTCCAGGCACTCACACAGGACCTTCACCGCCTTCACTGGTTCTGATTTAAAGAAGAGGTAGAGCTTGGTGTCATCTGCATACTGATGAACACCCAGCCCAAACCCCCTGATGATCTCTCCCAACGGCTTCATATAGATATTAAAAAGCATGGGGGAGAGGATGGAACCCTGAGGCACCCCACAAGTGAGAGCCCAGGGGTCCGAACACTCATCGCCCAACACCACTTTCTGGACACGACCCAGGAGAAAAGAGCAGAACCACCGTATAACAGTGCTCCCAGCTCCTAGCCCCTCTAGACGGTCCAGAAGGATGTTATGGTCGATGGTGTCAAAGGCCACTGAGAGATCCAGACCACAGCGCCACCTGCATCCCTTCCTATATTTTAGCAGTGCTCAATGTAGAGGGGGCACTTTACCTTCTATGATGTCTTCCTTGGCTATTGCTTTCAGAAAATTATGGGTGACATAATTTGGCTAGGACGTGTAGCTAGGCAGCGGTGTAGCTAGCCGCTCAGATGCCCGGGGCGGTGCGCACGCCCTGCAGCCGAGGGCAGAATGAGCCAAGGCAGGGCGCGCTGTGTGAAGCTTCTCTGCAGCATCTTCCTCAGCTGTAGGGCGGCTGAGGCGGAGGGCAGACACAAGCCCCACGCTGCTTGAAGGAGGAGAGCTGTTAAAGGCTACTAGCCATAAAGGCTGTGCTCTGCCTGCAAAGTTGGAGGTAGCAAACTTCTGGTTTCTGGAAATCACTCAAGGGGAGAGTCCTTCTGCAGTAGCATAGGAAGGGGCATGCGGTGGGTACGGGAGTTATTTTTTCAAAAACACATATTTTTGCCATTTTGTCACCCCCCTCAGTGATGACACCCGGGGTTACCCACACCCACCACACACCCCTTCCTAAGACACAGGATTCAGGAATAGGAAATCTCCTTAAAATCTTCCTTAAGCGCAAGCCCCAACATGTTGCCTTTCTCAAGACTGTTGAATGGAACTGGAGTTACACAGCTGGGCCTCGTACGGATCTGAGAAGCAGCTATGCAAAAGGCACTAGAGAAACAGGCAGGAGTGTGTCATTTGCTACTGTGCTAAGTTCAAGTTATTATGTGAATTTCCACTCATGAGACACCTGGGTAGCTTTTGTCACACTATCAGAAAAAGAGCTTTCTCTCTCTCTCTCTTTTGTTGTCTTGTTGATATTCACCTTGAAGAGCTTTCATCCAGCTGTTGGCTGAGTGTGGTTGTGACAAGCACAGAAAGCAACTGTTAACACAAAGGCCCAGTGAACAGCAATTATGAGCAATGAACAAAGGGTAATTAAAAATGAGGGGGGTTATCCACATTGCATCTGTTTGCATAACTCCCTCAGAGCTGCGAATTCTTCGAAGTGTGTGTAAAGCAGGGGTCAGCAAACTTTTTCAGCAGGGGGCCAGTCCACTGTCCCTCAGACCTTGTGGGGGGCTGGGCTATATTCTGAAGGAAAAAAATGAAGAAATTCCTATGCCCCACAAATAACCCAGAGATGCATTTTAAATAAAAGCACACATTCTACTCATGTAAAAACACCGTCCAGGCCCCACAAATAATCCAGAGATGCATTTTAAATAAAAGCACACATTCTGGCCCCCATTCTGGCCCACGGACCATCCGTGGGCCAGATCTGGCCCCTGGCCCCTAGTTTGCCTACCCATGGTGTAAAGCAATTTCCAGAATGGAAGAAAATAGTCACAGCAAAATTAAAAGATCTAAAGCTGTGGGCCTAGAGCCCTGAACCTCATAGGAAACCCCCTGTTGCTAGCTAGGGACAGGCAAAATGACATTCCCCACACTTCAAAATGCCTTGCTGCATAGTTCAGACACCAGTTCCTACATTCCCTAATTATACCCCTTCTTCCCCTGGTTTTGGTCATTTCACCCTGCTTGCATGGCAGGGCCATGGCGAGATGTATCTGACACATTCTCACTAAAGTCCAAGGACTTCTGATGGCCTCTGCATGTTTGAAGTCATGAAATCCCTCCATTGCCCTGAAGAGCTTCAAGACTATGGTTTCCATTCTCTCACTCAAATGCTCATATTGACACAACCTCTCAAAAGCACAGAATTGTAGAGTTGGAAGGGAACTGACATAGCTCAGTAGTACAGCATCCACTTTGCATTCTGAAGGCCGCAAATTCAATCCCTGGCATCTCCACATAGTGCTAGGAGATTACCAATGAGAGCCCCCACTAATCAATGTAGAAAATTCTCAGCTAGGTGAACCGATGGTTTGACTCAGTATAAGCTTCCTATGGTTCCCAGAGCTTATGTTGAGAGAGAGAGAGATGCGTCTGTTCTGATGCTCTCTTGGTGCTAAATGATGTTGGAATTCTCACGTCCAGGAAAACAATAGTGGGGAATGATATTTTTTTTAATTATCCATTCCATTTGGCATTTTGTACACGACAGTTTATACAAAAAAATTCTATAGATGACAATCTATTCTCATCTACTATTGGAGTTGATTGTACAGAGTGGGCCATTGAGCTGATGGTACAAACTCATTTTTCTTACTCATATGTAGAGATTACTGTCTTTTCTTTTTGTTATTCCATAGAAGATAACCTTAGCAATTTGATTAAATCTCAGTTTCCTTTTCTTATAGACCACATAGAGGCCAAGATAAATCAATGTTTCCCAACCAAGCTGTGGACTTCAGACAGTTTTTAGACTAGATTTGTTCCAACCTTTTGCTGTATCTACTGTACAGGCAATATTGACAAAACAAAATAGACTGCATGCTTGGACATTTGCTAAACATTTGAAATAATATTTTGAAAATATTAATTAGTAACATGACATTTTGATCTATTATTATACGTAAGGGAGGTCAGATCTCTTTTAAATTAATTGTCATCATTCATCATGATTCACTAGTATTCATTTTCTGAAACTCATTTTTAATTTAAAATAAGCATGTTAATTATGTTAGAGCACCTTTTCATCCCCCCATACTGAAATTAAAGACGTGTTCTCTAAACAACTACCTCCTCCAAAAGATTAACAAACATCTACAATATTGCAATTTCTGGTCCTCCCTGTGAACGGTGAAGACATCGTTTTAACCAAGTAAAACTACAGCATCCGATTCTTAGAACTATAATTGAGTCAAGGACAGGTGAGCCAATACTTTAGCTATTTCTGCTTACCAGTCTATGAAGTTACACTTGATTCAGCAGATGGCAAACTGGGCCATCATATGATCATGTTAGCTGGAGGAGAAATACAGCACTGTGGCCTAGGGCTCACCAACATTTTAGGACCCAAGGACTGGAGAAACATTCACTCCATGTCCTGACTGAGAGGGAAATTCTGGTTGTTAAATGTCTTTTTATATCCATTTAAATGCATTTCACAATGTAATGATCTCATCCACATGGGGCTTCCTGGGTTATTTACTTACACATTCTTTGTGAATGGGTTACTGTTGACATTTATACCTTCTATACCTCGTTTGTATCTGACCTCACTTTACAAAGTACTCATTCACCCAGAAATCTCTGAAGGCCTCTAGATGGGAATTTAAATTATCACTCTCTCCATTTAACTTGCTCGAGGTTGCTTTTAAAACTATGCAAATAGAATCTGTTTGGTATGGGGGCAGGGGTGTGAATCTGAATGTGGGTGGAAAACTAAGCCCTCTCCTTATCTGCTGTGGTCTTGATGAAAATCTCTCCCTCTCAAGTTGGGAGTTTTTGCTTCTAATGCAAACAGCTTATTTTAGAAGAGGGGTTTTCCTTAGGACTGCAGTAGGGGAAGAAAGGGTTAAATCCTCCATCACACAATTACCAGCCCCTCTTTAGCTGATACTGTTTCCTGTTAAATGCACTGATGTATTTAACATGCTAGCCACAAGCTCTTGATTCATTCAGTCCCACTTCACAAGTGCCCAAAGGTACAATCTATTCTCCATCCTCAGCAAAATTCTAACCTTTTTGCAAGCTTCCCTCCCAATGCAGTAACCACAAGATCTTCCCTGCCCAGGAGAACCTTGGTAAATCCTGAGGAATACTTTATCTCCTCAGATGAGCAAATGGGCAAAGGCAAACTATCGCCACAATCAACTAGCGTCCTGGAAGCAGGCGCATATAAGAATAACTCTCAGTGCTGTGCATATGTAGCCTTGCTGGATATTCACAATTGGTCTGCTCAGGAAGGGAAACAAAGGGTCTGGATTTAGCCACTCCCTACCATTCTCTTCCTTGACAAACATCTGGTTGCTGCAAGGGCCGCTTGTCTGGGAGGCTTATGCAAGAGCAGTGTTTTGGGTAGCTCATCCCTGCTCTCAGTTACAGCCCAATGATGATATACTCACCATTGCTCTTAATTACAGCCAAAAATGCATGCCCAGCTCTCTCTATAAGCTTTTGTGCACAATGATAATTACTTATATCCCACCCATTTGACTGAGTTGCCCCAGCTACTCTAGGAAAGGGAACCAGTGTAATGTAGCATTGAGAAAACCAGACAGTCTTCAATAAGGCAAACATGGCCTCACCCAAGCAGTTCACTGGGTGACCTGGGCTCCAGCACTCTCTCTTAACCCAGGGATGGGGAACCTGCGGGCCTAAGCTCCCATCATCTCCATCCACTGACCATTCTGCCTGGGGGTTGAGGTCCAACAAGACCTGAGATGCCACAGGTTCCTGGTCTCCACCTAACCTCATTTATTTCTATTTACTTGTTTGTTTTCTTACATTGACATCCAACCTACTTTGCTACAGCAGCATTTTAAAGCTAAAAGGGAGAAAGAACCACGGCTCCATGTCAGAGACAAGGCAGGACAGAAACATAAGAAATGCATGAAACTAAATGCAACACGCACTACTAGTTGCAAGTGGCAAGGGAATCGCAAGAGGGACATTTCGTTCTCCCTGCTCATCTAAACATACCGCAACAGTTATTTTTCTTTTTCTCCTGTCATGGGTGGCAACAGCTTCTCTGGAGTTTCATAAGCAGAGGAAATTCAGTCCTCTCTTTGCGTTGGACTAGTGAAACTGGGGGGTGGAACATGTTTAGCTTAACAGTGATGAAGTTTGCCGAGCTGTATAAATAGGGCCTAGGGAAAGACTTCAAAGATCAATTATCCCTTTTGCTAGATCAGCCTGATATAGAACTACAGCACAGTCAAACTAAACACGATTATGACAGACCCACATGTCAGGAGCAGGAAGTTCGCTACTGACTTCTAAGAGAGAGCACAACTTAAAATGATGCATGAGCAAGATACCCGTTTGCCTCAGCTGTTTTTCTCCTGGTGAGGCTGAGAGAACCCAAAAATAACCCCTGCTGGGGACAGAATGAAGAGCAAGAGGATTAGGCAGCTTCTACTTGCTTATTATTTGTCATGTTTATAGCCTGCCTTTCCACCGAATGGTGCTCAACGTAGCTTAATGGCAAGAGGATGCAAAGTAAAAATGCAAGAGAGCAATCAGAACCGCGAAAACAAGAGTAGATAAAATGTACCCATAAACTCCAATAAAGCTGACAGTTGCAGCAATTTTTATGAAAGCCTATGATGTAGCAAGTCCAAAGACCAGTCTGAATTGAAGGTCTGTGGTGTCTTGGTGGGACATGGCGACAGGAGAAATGTTCAGTAAAAAAACCCCTCCCCCCCATGCTTGGAGCTTGGATCCGCCCATCTTACATAGGGAAATAGCTGCATTTTGGCACATAAAACATGCATTTTCTTTCTTTCACAGAAAAGCATGGCAACTGGTTTGTGTCACCAACTGGTCCCACACGCTTCCCCAAGTTATTCTCTAATTTATTTAAAAAGGTTACAAGTCAACCTGGTACTCAAATATCAATTGGAGCTCTCGTTTCTTATACTTGTGTGGCTTAAAATGTTGCAACCATTTCTAAAATAGCTAGAGTAAGTCCAGTAATTTTTATGCCTCGTCCTCTTTTTAAAGACTGTTAAGCAGGGGGGGAAAAGATGATCGCCGCTGTTTTTACAGAGTGCTGAAGGCAGTCCATAGCTCAGTGGCAGAACACATGTTCCGCATGCAGACGGCACAGAGTTCAATCCCTGGCATTTCCAGTTAAAAAGGCACAGGTAGCAACTTGATGGGAGAGATCTTGGAGATCTGCCCACCAATACTGAGCTAGATGAACAGCTGGTTTAAAGCAGCTTTGCTTCCTACTTTCCCATATGAGAGAAGAAGATGCTTCAGGTGTGTACATTCACCCTACTTTAACTTCTGGTGAAAAACCTCTTCACACTGCTTCAAATGTTTGCAAAACCTGTTGGGCTGGAAGCACCAGAGCGGCAAAAGAAATGAGCAGAGGGCAGGAAGGACATGGGAAGCAAGCTCTCTCAACCCTTTCATCTTTCCTTAAAACTATAGTTCAACTCTAGCCTGATGCAGCCAAGAGTGTGCACAACTCTTCAAAGAACATTTAAGACGTCTAAAGAAACTGGAAGGCAGGAAATAAGTTTTCCAAATAATATACCTGCACAAAGTGCTTAGCATAACATCCAATAATAGGCTCCCTTGCATCGCCAACTCCCTCTCTCCTGCTAAATCACTTTCTAGCATTATGATCTTAAGAAGCGTGCATGCACACAAAAGCTTATACCAAGAACAAACTTAGTCGGTCTCTAAGGTGCTACTGGACAATTTTTTATATATATTTTGACTGCGTCAGACCAACATGACTACCTACCTGTTTCTAGCATTATGGTAAAACTTGGGAAGTTTTGCAGAAGTTATTTGCTGTCCTCATCAGAGGGCTAAAAGCAGAAGCTATGCTTTTTAATTTTGCTCATGACTTCTTTTTTTGTGTGCTCAGGTATTCAAGCCCTCCAAATGGGCAATGCAAACTATAAAGTTTCATGTTTATTTACATTTGTCCAAAAAAGGAATGATTCACATATATTTTATTCTGAGCCCAGGTTTTCCCCCCTATTATTTTTTTCCAAGGGGGTGGCGGGTAGCCAGCTATTCTGCGGTGAAGTCCACACACACACAAACACAAGAGACAGGTTGTCCACCTACCAAGAGCGGCGACCAGCAGGCAAAGAGGACACACATGATCCCCAGCAGCTGGATCAAGGTTTCCATGGTGATTCTGCCCCACTGCCTCCTGGACTGAGACGCGGAGTTTTTGGAGCGGCAGCGGCACACCAGGGCGACGATGGTGGCCAAGTTGCAGGCCACGGTGACGGCGAGCGAGAAGAGGCCCAGGAAGGCGAAGGTGGAGGCGAAGATGACGTTGCCCACGTGGGGACCCTGATCCCCGGCGCTGATGAAGCACCACGTGCCGGGCCACTGGAGGGCGTAGCGCCCGACGCCCACCACGGGCAAGCAGGCGAAGGCCAGCACGGCCACCCAGATGCTGAGCAGGACGGCCTTGGTGACGCGCGTCTTCATGTGGGCCGAGTACCAGTGGGGCGCGCGGATGGCCAAGGTCCTCTCGACGGCCATGGCGCTGGCGATGAAGAGCGGGCACAGCCCGAAGACGGTCATGCTGAGGCCGAAGAAGGTGCACAGGCGCAGGGAAGGGTCCACCGCCCGCCAGTCGCGGCCGGCCCGGTAGACGGCGATGACGATGGGGCTGGTGAGGAGCTGCCCGGTCAGGTCGGTCAGGGCCAGGGAGCCGATGCAGAGCAGGAAGGACTTTTTGCGCGCGTTCTGCTTCTTGTGGTAGGCGCGGTACACCAGCAGCATCGCCAGCCCGTTGCCCACCAGGCCCGTGGTCATCATGGTCAGGGCGAAGACCACCGAGACCGAGCCGCACACCTCCGGGCTGGTGGCGTTGCCCTTCTCCCTGCCCGCCATGGGCGTGCAGTTGAAGCGCCCGTCGTAGGGCCCGTAGGAAGTCATGTTGCTGCTGGTCGGGAGGGCGGCGGCACCGGGACGGGGCGGGCAGCGGGGCAGGCCCATCCCATGGTGGGGCGCCCGCGAGAAGGCAGCTGGGTGCGCGCGCTAGACGGCCACAAGCCAGACGGGCTAAAGGAGCAGAGCGAGCCGCGGCTGCCTTTTAAAGGCAGGCGCGGGGGGCGGAGCCCCGACGGCGGAGCGGCTCCCTTGATCTGGGTCTGGCAGCGGGGCGGGGGCGGGGGCGGGCGGCCTTCCCGCGGCGCCAAAGAGGGACGACATCCGCTTTCTTGCACCTGCCCGGCGCGGAAAGGGGGTCTTCCGTCCGCCAGCGAAACCGTTCAGCAGACCTTGTTGTGAACTCGAGGATGGATGTCAGGGAAGCCGCCGTCGGAAGTCCCGTGGGTGATTCTCCCTCTGCCAGCGCCGGTGCCCATACCTGCCGCTTCGAGACTTACTAGGCTGCCAAGCGCGGGTGCTCCGTCGAGGATTTCTCGCCCTTAGAAACCGCTCGGGACCGCTTAAGCTTAAGTTGCACTTCCGCGGTTCCTTTACACACCTAGCCGCAGTTTTGCCTCCATCGGAGAGTGGTTGGTCGAATCGCTCATGAAGCGCGGTTCCTAACCGCAGCTACAAAACAGGAAAATGAACTTGACAGTCGCGGCGAATCCCAGGAAAAAAACCAAAAAATCATATAGAAGTATAGAGAGGCGCTGATGCCATCTAGCGGGAAGCAACTCCCGTCCATTTCCTAGTCACCCAAGATAGCGGCACGCGCGGATTTAGGGGTTTATTCCATGTAAATAGCGGATGGGCGCCCGGCTCCCAACGTGCTGAATTTTTATAGTTGCGAAAACGTCAGTGGCCCAAGGAAACGCAATATGCTGCAGACACCGCTATGTCACTTGAATGAACAGCGCGATCTGGGATTTCAGAGTTGTGTTCACTTACAAGACGTCTAGCGCTTTGCAGAGGACATATTTAAAGGCATACACATAATAAAAAGGGCCTATACCGCTTTCAGTTTTGGCAGCTAGAGAGACACAGCGTTTATTTCTCGTCAGTTACTATTTGACCCATATTCTCATGCTAAATTAACTTTATTGGTAACTCAAATGTGAAGATAGGCAGCCTTGTGTTTGTAGAACCAATGGGTTGAATGTGGGATATGTACATTAGATCACCTGATAAGCTCAAATGCAATGCTTTTGTAATTTCCTATTTTACAACCCGAAATCAGTTACTGGTGAGTGCCAAATGACAGTACTCTATCTTCAATCACATCACTTGTTGACATCCGTTTATGGACCATCTGCTTTGAGTCCTGCAGCAGCTTCCAGATCGTTGGAGGGTATTGGTGGATCCTTACAAAAAGCCAAACTCTTGTTTACAAATGCTTAATGTATCTATGTACAGTGAGGGGAAAAAGTATTTGATCCCCTGCTAAATTTGCCCGTTTGCCCTCTGATGAAGAAATGACCAGTCGACATACAGGAACTTAGGGAGGTGTGGAACAGGGGATTTGAATACAGCCTAAACAATGGGAGATTGCTTTAGAATATAAACAAGAGTGTTTATTTAGATTTGAAACCAAGTTCGATCCAGCAAAAAGACTATTTTTGGTATAGGAAGCCACAGGCCAATGCAGACAGATGTGGGAGGTGTAATGTTGAAAATGCCTCCTTGAAGCGTATTGTGTGGTCCAGTGATATTTACTTTTTGGTCTGAAGTTGTGTTGTGTGTATCAGTTCTGTGATGGTGAAATCTTTTATGTACTACAATTTTTCTTTTTGTAGTATGGGGATTAATGACAGGACAACAAAAGTGGATTTTGAGTCCTTATGGTTGCCAAGATGCTTTGAGACCTGATGGATAAATACCCACGCAATGGTCTGAAGACCTCACTGCTTTGGCTATATTTGAACATATTTCATATAGACATCAGTTTCTTGAGGATACATGGTTGAATATCTGGAAGGCTTATACAGGATGAGTCTTTTAAAAGAGGCCCCGTGGAACATGTGTACTCTTATCCACGGGGCCTCTTTTAAAGGACTCACCCTGTATTATATATTATATTATGCTTTTTAAAGATTTGTTTTATTCTTCTGAGCATTTGAGTATGTGTAATTGGAATGCTGTTGTTCTGGATCTACTATTTATGGTTTCTGCTTTTTACTTTTTATGTTTTATGTGAGCAGTTTTGTAAGCTTTACAACACCTGAGCCACACAGGATACGAATTGCAGGTAAAATAAAAAGCATTGCCCAAATGCTAACATTCTGCTTCTTATTGAAAAGAGCAAATGGTTTTGAGCAGGAATAAAAGAGCTACCTCAACCTTTTGCTGTTTTGCCTTTACTAACACCCTGATCTTTGTATTGGGGGAAAAAAATCATCCATTTTAATATATAAGGATTACACCATTGGCACAGAAGTATATGCTATCAGGAAAACAACTGCACCATCTAGTGATCTGTTGGATATGACTGTGGTTAATTACGGTAACTTTTTGAACCCACTTGACAGTTAGTAAACTCATACATGGGAAGCTGCATTATCTTGTTAAAACTGAAACAGTTTTAAGGAATTCAAATGCCAGGGTCCCAATACAGCTATCAAATTAAAATGAGCAAACAATACCGGTAATATTATTTTTAAAATATTTTATCTCAGCTTAACTTTACACGAGCTTCAGAGGTATATGTAAAATACTGCTCTCATGGCTTCACTGAATGATGCTTTAAATAGATCCTACCATTTCAAAGAAAAGGTTGGAAAAACTGTTAGCATCCACATCAATACAAGAGAAAATACAAACTGCTTCTCTCCAGTGAAAAAAACTGGAAATTTCTAAGGATTTTGCTTTCCAGAATAGGGTGGGGGCTATAAAACACAAATTTCAAGATTTAACTTAGGCTGCCTTGGCTAATCTTGTTGCAGCCAAACTTCAGGAACCATTTTCCTTTTCCATTCCCTGCCCGGTGACAAGAGTAGTGGGCTAAAACTACTTTTAAAGTGGCTCTGGACCTTACAAAAGAAGTTCCCACAAGCTGAAGTCATGAGTGACTGAATCTCTGGATACGGATACTTCTTTACAATGTCCAAAGCTGCTGTTATTACATACCGATACTATTGGTATGTAATAGTGATATATATCTGTGTAAGACTTAGCATCTGCCATGATTTTAAAAAACAAGATTTTTATAACTGTAAATGAGGAAAAGATAAAATTACAGCAGAAACCATCTATTACTTTAACATACACTATCCATAAAATCCAGTTGGAAGCTTAAATTTATAGAAGGGTTAAAAAGCTACCTAAGAGGAAACATCTATAACGATAAGCTGTAAAAACTGTCTGAGGAATCTTATTCCAGTAACACCAACGCTGCCCTAGAGGGCATCTGTCCCCGCAGGGAAATTAAGTGATACATTTCTATTGCTCAGCTGCTTTTCTGTTACTGGAAACATCCCATTTCATTTTATGATTGTGCTTTAAAAAGACCCAATAATTTATAATACTTATCAATGGTATCTACATACTTTCAACATTCTCTCCCAAATAGCAATAAAATAATTCTGAGTAGCAAGTCAATGCCAAAAGTCAGCACATAAACTTTATGCAAGCAGTACTGAACTAGGCATTTAAGAGACAAGTTACTCTAAAGTACAGTGGTGCCCCGCAAGACGAATGCCTTGCAAGACGAAAAACCCGCTAGACGAAAGGGATTTCCGTTTTTCGAGGCGCTTCGCAAGACCAATTTCCCTATGGGCTTGCTTTTCCCTCCCCCCCTTTTTCTAAGCCGCTAAGCCACTAATAGCTGCTTAGCCGCTAATTGGGATGCTTCGCAAGACGAAAAAACCGCTAGACGAAGAGACTCACGGAACGGATTATTTTCGTCTTGCGAGGCACCACTGTATAAATATAAATATGAATGCATATTCATAAAAACATTAAACCAAACAAGATTTAGCAAGCTTTTAAAACTCTCCCAACCTATTTGTCACCCTCTTCAGATTAAAAAACAAAACAAAACAACTTCAGCAGAATTTCATCTTTGTGAGCAGGAATAAAACAGCTACCTCACCTTTTGCTGTTTTGCCTTTACTAACGGAGGAGAGGGTAATAATTCCCACCTCAATTTCCCTAGCACAGATTGATGTTGGTGCCTCTTCCACCTTAATGAACCCTGTATGGGGAAAACACAGAGACCAGCAACAAACGTGGGTCTCCAGATGTTGTTGGATTATAATTCCCATCATCCCTAGCAAGTAGGACCAGTGGCCAAGGATGATGGGAACTGTAGTCCAAAAACGGCTGGAGACCCAAATTTGGGAAAACCTGTTCTAGGACTTCCAAAGTGTTGAAGCCTTTATATTTATGCAGTACTTGTGCCCTTTTTAGATTATACATCATGGGTTCTTTAGAACATCCCCCCGCGCCCGGGGAAATGTGAAAGCTGCTCTTATATACAAACACACACATCTAGCCACTCTCATACACACAGGTACACATCACACTATCTATTTACACACCTGCATCCACAACAGGTCTGGACATAAACTAGTCTCTAACCCACACGACAATAGACTATTAGATTTTCCCCCCTTGAAGTGTACAATTTCATAGAATGTTTATGTTATGAGGATGGGGTGTGAGAATGAATTGGCCTGATCAAGCTGGCTGCAGTCTAATAAGTATCTCAGCAATAGGGATAAAGCTTTAAGGGAATACATACTATGTTTCCCTTTGCTATGTGAAACATTTCCCCTTCCCCACTCCTCAGAAATCTCATCCCAATATCTAAGTAACAAAATGCATATACTGCTTATTCAAAGAAAATAGCTTTGAATAAAGCCTTCTGGTTTAGAGATGACAGCCCTTTTGTGCTATATAGCAAAACAAAGAAAAAAATTATGTGTGAGTGAGCAAGCAAGCACGTGTGTAGTTTTAATTTTCCCCTCCCTCTCCCCATAAACTCCAGATCACTTCTACAACACTCCTGATACAATGCAGATGCAGCTCTGAAAATGAATACCCATCAGAAATGTATTTTGGAAAACATTTTTACAGCCTTACAACCTGTACCTAGCAACAAACAGCTGCCCTTTGGGCCAGAAGGATCCCCAAATAAGAACAGTGAAGTTATGAAAGCTGGCTATTGATTTCAATGCCGCATTAATTTGTTCTAGATCAGATTTTTAAATACTAGGTTTACTTAATATTTAGTATGTATTTCTTGTATCTTATGTGGTGTTTAACTGCCATGGTCTCTGGCTAAGGTGACTTGTTCAATTGCTCATTAACTATTTTAGCACCCAAACCTTTCTACAATAGGATAGTTGTTTGTGTTCTTTTATTTTCAGTTCTATTAACCAACTGAACAGTAAGTGCTTGAGAAGAGCATGCTGTGAATTTTCTTATAGCACAGGGGGTAATTATAGTGATATTGCAGCATGTAATAAACTACACTTTCCAAAAACCACTAAGTAATTTTTTTTAAAGTCTTAACAATAGAAGGCAAGCATTTCTAAATGATAACACCATGCAGCATAGGTTAAGAACTCTGTTATTGCTGGTGGTTACTATGATGCAATCTCTTACAGACCTCTTTCAGTTTTGGAAGATGAGCTTTGCTGAAAGTTAGCTAGTTAATCCACTGTAGAGGCACAGGAGGCAAGCCAAGGAGTGTAAATAACACATCTCTCTGATCTTAACCAACTACCAAATACTCAGAATAGACCCACATGAATGCAAAATGGAACTAACTTGCAGAATATTCAATATTTTTGAAATTATTCAGACAGGTGCACACTTCATCTTTGATTGACATGCTTTATTTACATATGTCTACAGAATTATATCGTCATAGAACAAACCAGTACATTTTAATCCAAGCCAAATGAAACCCATAATTTTCCCAGTCATCTCTAACCTATAATTTGCTGAGTTTAAGAACTTGTTAGGTACAATACTTCAGAATACAAAGCACAAGAATAACTAAATTAACATGTAGCATCTAGCAAATCTGATTTTCACACTTTTAGACAGACTTTCAAGAAGTCAGAGGCACAGTTACAAAGACTATTTGTTCTTGTGCAACCTAAGCTATGCTTAGCAAAAAGGAAGAGAGAAAAGAAAAAGAAAAGATACCTAAGAGAAAGCAACACAGGATTACAGGGCATTTTTTTTCCTGCAAAATTTATCCAAAATATTTCTACAGCAAAACCATTTTACTTTGTCTTTGATCAGTCCAAAAAAATTAAGATGTTCATAAAATAAAAATAAAATAAAGACAAGTTCTGCTCCATTTGTTGTTGTGCAGTTTGCTTTAAAATGCAGATGATCCAATATACAAGTAAGATATACAGCTTCTTTCCTAGAACCACTAAGCTTCCTTAACATACTTACCTTGGGATCTCACCGAAGACACATTTCTCCCAAGCAAACGGAGCTTAAGAATGGTCAGTATTTAACAAATATTTGCTAGTAAAACAAATTTAATGAAGCATTTTAAGCCATAAATTTACAGTCATCCAAAAAGATATGCGATGATTTGTGATTTGTTTAAGTAAGCATTTATACTTTAGAAGAGTCACAGTGTTTTCTGGGAGAGTTATAAATATATAGTTTTCTAGTGTAAATTGAATTTTACTGACTTAGAAGAAACTGATTTTGTTATTACATTTCTACACATTTGGAAAACATTTCACAAAATCTGAGCGCTTTGGATCTTAGTACAGGGCACAACTGTTTTGCATGGGGACTGAGTTCCTGACCCCTGCTTGCATCAGCGGAGTGTGTGTAAGCCCGTTACGTCCCTGCCCCACACCCTTTCCTGGCCACTTCCTGGTTGCAGCACCTACACGTTTGTACTTTGTGCGCAAAAAGGCCATTGCCTGTACTTAATTGTATCTTAATATACACTAGCGGCCCAATTTCTAGCATGAACCAAAGATTCCATGCATGTGATGGAGGGTGGAGGGGGAGATGGCACACCAGCGTCCAGTTCTGGTACTAAAATTGAATGACTCAAGAGAGTACTTCAGGAACAGCTTTTTGGGGAAGGGACACAGAGAGAGATGCCTGAAAAGCTCCAGTAGGAAGGAAAATTACACATTCCTTTAGATGCTGTGCATATATTTTTTGTGCTGCAGCAAAAACAGAGCTATTGATTAGCCAGGATGTGGCTGCCAGAAACTTAGGAAGTTACATGCCACCAGAAAGTACTCACAGATGCAGCATCAGGGCAAAATTGTAACCAAGTTTTGTTTCTGGCTGCCTATCTAAGAAGCAACACAAGGTAGCTTACATGTCTACTTTGATCCTGTCTACTGAAAGAGTAATTGTTTTCTAGTTTGATTTATTTTCACTTAGAAAGCACAACACTTGCTTATGGAAGGCAGTTCTCTCTCTGAAGTATCTCTTGATTTGCATCTGAAGATCTACTACAGTTGCTTTTGTGATCCTTGCAGGAATAGCTGGTGGTGGGGAAGGAGAGGCCGGGACTAGTTTAGAAACCAGAGTGCATATCAACATCAAATGAACTGTCCCCTTGGTAGTTTTGTGACTAGCAAACGTGAAGGCTAAATGACAGATCAGAATGGCAGCATAACATAGAAAGTTCTTCAACAAAATTAGTCTTAGAACTGGGAAGCAACAAACCAGTCAAATCAAGAAGGGGCAGGCACTTAGAAAAAAAAAGTCATGCTACTCACCTTTCTGGAGGCAATTTATGGCTTAAAATATTTCATTACATTTTGTTTCATGAATTAAAATAGCTGCAGTTTTCCATTAAACATGCATCTCTACTAGCAGGATTTAGCACTTCTGACCAAGTAAGACACCAACTTCTTAAAAATGTCTCATGCAGTGGACTATTTTCGTGTGTGTTTGAGTTTTAATATATTATTTCTTTTTAGAACTTGTACGGGATCCAGAATGAGAAGATCCAGATGATGACCTTCGGTGTCTGCAAGATAAAAGATGGAAGAAAGCATGCAAACAAGTAAGTTTGAATTGCAGTGATTTTCATTGGGGAGGGGGAATTGGGAAGGAGAAAGAAAATGGGGAATATATGAACTGGGAACGCAATTATTTGGACTTCATCTCTGTATCATAACTGCATTCCACAGTTTGCATCAATATAGAACTTTTAGGTAATAATACCTTCATTTGTAATCTAGAAAAAAATCTAAGAGTGCTTCAGGACTTTAAAAACATTTTTCCCCCTAATTTATTGGTGAGAAGTAGATATATGAAAAAAAATAACTAAAAGGTTTGACCATCTTTTAAAAGAAATGGCATCAGCTGGGATAAATGGAATCTACAAAAATGAAAACAGCTATCTTCAAACACACAATACTTAAACATACTGTTCCTTTTCTAGCCCTTCCACAGTTAACATTTAAAGAACCATTCTTATTCTACAGAAACCCAAACCTTTCAGGTGACAGTGATTTCGTTCGCCTTTTTTTGCGATCACCAGATGAAGATCTAGATCGGCTTCTCTTTCTGCTTCTCTCAGGGGAAGATGATGAGCGAGAGCTTGAGTAAGATCTTTTTCTTGGGGTTGAAGAACCCCTGACGGATCTGGAGCTGGATCTTTATTAAGAAATAAATCAGACTTAATCCTAGCATAAATAACGAGGTTGCAACAATCTACTACATATATATCCAATCTAGAACACACGCTGCAAATGTAAAATGAAATTATATTAGGACATAAATACTTACTGCTGTGCCAATAAGAATTCTGCCTTAAGAGCTTCTCAATATGGGATTGTGGGCAAATTACTCACAGACTGACCAGAACTGATCATATAATGATCAAGACCAATGCAGAAGCAATTATTCAGCTTTATGCAATTGCTGCTTCTCAGCAACAGCAAACAATTTAAGTCTAAAGTGAGAGATGAACATTTTCACATTCCCTACATTAAGAAAAAGGCTGAGGCATTAGTTTAGACATTTTACATAACTGTATGCATTTCATAGACCTTTGAAAACAAGTATAGTCACTAGGAAGACTGTACGGCCACAATAATCTTATATACATACAGAAGTCGCATTGCATAGGCACATGCGACTGCACACTGCATTGGCTCTCACACATTGTATTTCATTTACTTTATAAAGCGTAGCTTCACAGAAAATATAACAAGGTAGTATACAACATAAAGCACAGTACTCAACAGTAAAACTATCAGTAAGAAAGGACTGGCAGAAGGCTGTTACAAGGGTCTGAAAGAAAGCAGGGATGACTCCTGATGTACTTTTATTTGGAGGGAACTCCACAGGATACACGGCCTATCACATTCAAGGTTCAGTTCCTGGTAAAGGTCAATTGAACCTCGGGGGCGTGGAGAACCACCAAAAGCGCCCCATCAGACTATTTCAGTGATCAAGGTGGAGCAGAAGGAATTCAAAGTATTTTGAACTCAAGTTGTGAATGAACACAAAAACCTTAAACCTGTCTGGTAGTAAATAGCCAACCGGTACAGCTCTCACAGTAAAAGACTAACATTTGCTCCTGTGAACAATTTGGCTGCTACATTCTGTATACCTTAAGCCAATGCTCTTCCTCTGTCATAGGGTACAACCCTTTATCTTTCCCTCTAGTGCATATTGACACACACAAAATATCAGGGCAGTCTGAGGGAGACTGGTGCACATATTCAATATTCCCAACTGGATTTCCCACTCTGCTTTGGGCAAGTTTTGTGAGGTCCATAACTACATAGACCCCTCTCCCTTTGTGCTGTCTATGAAAGAGAGAAATTGGGCTCTGTTGATTGAGATTTCTCAGAAAAGAGGACTGGTATGTTTTTAAAGCCTTTTACATCAGTGAAGTATATTTATGATACAACAATTTTTATAACAAGTTCATTACTATTATTATTGTTATTGCATTGAACAAAAATTATATGTCAGAACAAAATATTCAAAATAAAACAGTAATTTTTGGTGATCTTTTCGCCTCTCTCTCTCTCTCTGACAAGCAGAGAGGTTGCTACCTCATTCACCTTGATTTCGACCCACGAGATCTAGAACGTTCTCTGGAAGTGGAATGAGATCTTGACCTTGAGCTGGAAGAGCTTCTTGACCTGAAACAACATGAAGGATTTTAATTTTTTTGTGAATAAAAATATAAGAATCAAATGGAAATCTACTCTTCCATGTAATTTGTATTGGAAGTGAAAGTAATTTTTATTTCCTTCACAGCATTTAATAAGTGGTTGGTCAGGATCCAAAAAGCTGCTTTGAGCCAACAGAAGCAGAATGTGCTAAGCTGGTTGAACAGATTTTTGCTTTGAATACCTAACTTCCATACAATGTCATAAGCTGGTTTTTAAACATTTTACAGTTTTAAAAGCAGTTTGCCACTTAGTAAAAAGGGAGTGTCATTAAAGAAATACAAGCCTAAGGCCCTCATGGGCTTTCAGGGTTTTTTGGATCCTGATCAATAAAAGATAAAATATTAAGTTACCTTAAAATGTTAATAATATCATCTGTTATTAACCTCAGTTTATAAGCTGCATATACAAAAAATTCTAAAATTTTACTTTTAAACATTAAAAGTTAGTAAGAAATATTTGGCTCAAAATTGAAAACCAGATATTGTAAATAATGTAAAGAAGCCAACTTCCAATGTTATAATTGTGTCAAAAAATAAACGCTAGGATGCTCTGAAGGCAAGAGTTAAAGATTTGTTCTAATAGACCAGTGAACATTCTACAATTATTTTTCAAACAACTGTTTTCAGGAAGGGGCAGTTCAAGAAGCCTGGCATGTATCTATAAGCCAAACATGGAGGCACAGTAGATTCCACAATTCCCAAATTAAGAAGTGTTCCCGTAGCACTGTTCCATATTAATGAAGAAGTTTGTCTCAAAATTTTAATTCCACTTGGGAAACATTTTTTATTGCCTGCCAGGAGTTTATTCTCAAATAACATAACCACTAGGAAACACATTTGACATTAAAATTGCATTTGCGGCTTAACTAGCACCCAAAAGGCATATGAGTGTCAATAACTTCAAAATTTATGTACCAAACTACATTTCTCCAAAGTTTCAACCAGCAAACTGACAAATTAAATATTTTTATTTATTCGATGTTCTGCAATAATTATGTAGAATTATCTTCTCTCAATAGTATTATTCTATATACAGGACAGTGGCTACATAAGGTGATCTCCAACACAGAGAATACAGAATGCTGGGGGAAAATAACCATTGTTAACTGGATTATCCAGGCTGTAAGTCACCAAAGAATGGTTGTATTTGCCAGGGTTCATAGAGCATTTCCTGCAACTGATACACCATGGAAATGTAGCATATAAGAGTATTTCTGATGAAGCAAAAAACTGGTATCAAATATTTGGTGCCATCACAAACCTAACCAGCAAGAGTGACAGAGAAAGCCTGTTTGTTTAGAGATATAAAATTAAAATTATAAGCTACAGTTTACTTGGTCAGTAAGAAAATGTTCACTTACACTGTCTATTACACTAACACGTACCCTGACATTTATAGTATGCACCTGCAGTTTTCTCAGTTTAAGCACAGACTACCTGTGCAGGCTAGCTATGTAAGATTTATTAGCTTATCTCAAACCGTGAAAAATAAAAAGTAAAAAAAATCAATCACAAAAGAGATGTAAATAAAGAAAGTTAGATACTGACATTTTGTCTGGCGTTACCCTTGACCTGTACCCGTTTACCTGGACCTAGACCTTGAGCTTGAGTGGGAGGATGAGCGAGATGAAGATCGTGAACGAGAAGATCGAGACTTGGAACGGCTGCGCCTAGTTGTAGATTTCTTCTTGGTGGAATCTTCCTCCTCGCTAGCATCAAGATTATATTTTGAGAGATCTGCATCTTCTTCATCTTCATCCTGAAAAAAACCCCAACAAGTTATTTTTGTTAGAAACAAAGCATTCGGAAAACTATTTCATTTATACGGTATATGTATCTTTGTCCTGCCTCAAAACAATTTAACACGGTGCAGTTAAACAACTTGCAGCATACTTACCTTTATTTATAAAATAAAATAAACTTCAGCCTGAGTCCAGGGAAACCTGGATGGAATCCTTACTCGGCCATGAAACAGACCAGCTACGGCTGCCATATGTCCGGGAAAACCTTGACACATCCGGGAATCGGACTTGGAAAATGGCAACAATGTTTGGCGGTCAGGGTTGCGGCCACTTTTGGGTGACAAGCCGTGTGTGGAAAGAAACTGCAGCGGCAGTTTTGCCTGCTTCCCTGCCAGGCACACCTGAGGTGTCTCCTCCGGGCAATGAGAGCGACGGCAGCAGGGTGGCAGATCACACTGTACAGAAGTGCAAGTCGTAGTGCAGGATACCGAAGCAGTCGGGCCCTTCTACGCCCATTGTCCTGTACCCGGGAGACATCAAGACCACCCCTGTCAAGCCACCCCATGGAGGTAGCGACGGCCCCGCCCCGCTGCTGCCGCCCATCCCCACCAGCCTGGGCTTCAGTGACTTCACGGTCTACCCGTGGCGCTGGGGGGAGAGCGCACACAATGTCACTTTCAGCCTTCCACCTGCCACATGCAGCCACTCCACAACGGCAGCAGAAGAACAGGGGGCTGCAGTGGCATCTGAAGAGCCACAGGGCACTTGGGTAGAGAGGACGGCGATGTGTAAACAGATTCACGTATGCTAAAACAAAAAAAGGCTAAACAACTCTCATCTGGATTTTCACTTTTGGAAATATGGCAACTCGAAGACCATGTGGCCTCTGAAACCTAACTTAGGTCACAGAGGTGTGAAGATGAAGTGGAATAACTGAATGTGTATTGCTCCTAGTTCATTTGAGGATGAAAAATGTGGTTAAAAAATGGAAACATACAAATTTCTCTTGAGGGAAAAATTAATTTTCTAAGAACAAGCATTTCTCATATATTCATCTGTATTTGCCCGTTGTCAAAACTGGATATTTCAGCTGGCTACTGTGCATGCATGCACACACATTTGTGCATATGTGACACATGCATAACCCTAAGGAGCTGTCTTTACTAATTCAATACGAGGGGGTCACATCTGGCACTGCTTCCTTTTCCTGTAGCATACATTATCCTATGCCAATTTGGCATACAGGTTAGTACCTGGTTATGTGAAGAACTGCCGCCTCCTGTAGGAACCTGCTTCTAAATTATAGCCAACTTGCCTGAGATGTTGAGAAAGGCAGTCTAAGAACTGGTAGAGCTTGCCACTGCTCACACCAAGAGCAAGTGCAGGTATCATCTCAATGGTAGTCAGCCTTTCATGTAACCATTTTCTTTCATACTCCTGCAGTTGTGAAATGTGGCGGTTGCCATAGGGGACTTGAATAACATGTGTATGAGTGCAATCTATGTGTTATTGTTACAGCTAACTTACAACTAATGGTTATTGCTTTGCTGACTTCTGTAACCATTATGGTTGCATACATGTTAATGGCACAATATGTTGTTTTTTAATGTTTAAAAAACTGTAGGGTCAGGTAGACCCCATACACTGTTCTCATAGATTTACAGTCATACCTCGGGTTACGGACTGCTGAAACCCAAAAGTACCGGAACGGGTTACTTCCAGGTTTCGGCGGTCGCGCATGCACAGAAACGCTAAATTGCGTTTTGCGCATGCACAGAAGCGCCGAATTGCAACCCGCACGTGCGCAGATGCGCCGCTGCGGGTTGCGAACGTGCATCCCGCATGGATCACATTCGCAACCCGAGCGCCCACTGTATATACTTTACCTTGTGGGGTACTGTTGATCCCAATGAGTTCATTGCAACTATACAGAGAAGGAACCTTCTCGATAAAGGCAGTACTTTTAAAATTTGCACATGTTGTCATACTTAACACCTCCCCAATATATTTATTTTTATAGCTGTCTTGGAATATAGCCAACTCCAAAACTGGATTCAGTATTTTCTTCTTTTTTTATGGAGGGGCAAGGAAAACCGTGCCTTGTTTGTTGTTTGCCAGTGAACACAGGGAGAAGGCACCAAGAGAATGGATGAATTCCCAAATTGCTAGTTCACTCACATTAGCCATCTAAGAGTTCTGAACAGCAGTCAAATCAAGGTTTAGCTGTGTGAATTTTGCCAATAAGGCAACAAGACAGAAGAATGGTTTTACCTCATCCAACTTATACTTCGACAGATCTCCATCCTCATCCTCCTCTTCTTCTCCTTCTCCTTCAGATTCCTTATCTTCAACTTCCTTTAGGATAGATGCAGGACCAACAGGCTTCCCTCTGTATTTTTTCTTTTTGCGACCAAACTGCAAGAGGTCGCATTGTATTCATAAGAGAGTGTACTGTTGTTCAATGCATGCATGATCATACATAAGCACATTGCAGCAACCCAGAAGCAGCCAGAAAAGGAGGCGGAGCGGGCTTACACGCACCCCAAAAACACGCAGGTGCCAGGAACACAACCCCCAGGCAAATCAGGGGTTGCCTGTACAACCCACATCTACTTTTAAGTACTTGGACGAAGCTTACTGCTATATACATAACTTGTGCACATTTAAGTTGCACTCATTTGGCTTTATGCGCTTGGCAATTTTTAAGAGGAAAATTATAAAGGGGACAGGTGCCTGGGAAAAAAGGCTTTGGCAATCCCACCTGCCATTGAACCCATGTGTTTTGACTATGCACGGTTTTGGCTTTATGCACTCCTCGATCGGTTGCCTGTACTCAGTCTTGACAATTACATACACATTCACCAGGTACATACTGCCTACCTCATCATATTCCCCATCTGACTCTTCACGTTCTATGTATTCAACATTCTCTCTTTCATTAAAGCCCCCTCCATATCCTGCAAAAAGAAGTTTCAGAAATGTCAAAAAGCAAACATAAGGACACAGAAGAATATACATTGTTTCTTTCTACAACAGAGAGTAGAGAGGTCACTTAGTCTCAGTGCCAATTTTTCCAAGCTTGTCTAATACCACTCAGTGTTAAGTTGTGATCAGTGTAATTGCTGCTGCTGCCTCTACCAGTAAGTACATGTCACTTCTAGCCAAAGTCAACTGGATCAGAGAGTTGCATATGCACATGCTCTACTCAGTACATAGTGATGGTTGCTTCCCACATGCTGAGCACTCCCAAGAACTGAGAAATGCTTGAGCAAAACTGACTAGGTGGTGGAGAGAGGATTTTTCCATGAAGCACAGGACCATGAAGACAGCGTCTCCACCCCCATCGTTCTGCCCGGACACTGAGGTCCAGCGCTGAGGGCCTTCTGGCGGTTCCCTCATTGCGAGAAGCAAAGCTACAGGGAACCAGGCAGAGGGCCTTCTCGGTAGTGGCGCCTGCCCTGTAGAACGCCCTCCCATCAGATGTCAAAGCGATAAATATTACCTGACATTCAGAAGACATCTTAAGGCAGCCCTGTTCAGGGAAGTTTTTAATCTGTGATATTTTAGTGTATTTTTGGTTTTTATGGAAGCCGCCCAGAGTGGCTGGTGAAACCCAGCCAGATGGGCGGGGTACAAATAATAAATTAATTATTATTATTATTATTATTATTATTATTAATCTGCTTTCTTCCTGCACTTGGAATTTGGAGACCCCCTTCCACAGCTGCTTTGTCCATCTCTGTGGCAGTCATTTCAGACACCCATTTCCTTTGAAGTTAGGAAGAAGTTTCCTCCTCTCTCGCACCTCTCAATTTGAGGCAGTATTCAAAGCTCAAGCACTTACATTCTGCAGAGTGCTTGCACCTTCCTACTCCACATGGTCTGCAAGAGGCAAGGATACAAAGGTAGAGAGGAGCGGTAACTCTCATACTGAGCACTCCTTAGTGCTGAGAGGTGGCAGAGGAAGGGCATGTGCTAAGCATTGATGGAGCTGGGAAGAGGGGATTGACAAAACACGCAGATCAATGTAGCGGTGGTATTTGCTATGTATGGCAGAGGGAGAAAGGCCTTTTGTTGTGTGTGTGCACATTAAGGTAACTTGTTGACAAGCGTTATAATGTAGCATACAGAACCAAACCAGCTTAACACAAAGATCTCAAGGGTCTAGTTATTAGCAACACAAGGGGGCTGAGAACAAGGCCAAGTCTCTTCACCTATGTTCTCTCAACATGTGAAGTAAGATGTTTGGAAATCTCAGTAACTCTTGAAGAAGTTATGGGGTCTCTTATTTCACCATTATGGTCTACCATAATGGTTTTGGTGCCCTTTCAGCAGATTTTCATTTTCTTTCCAGGACACACCCAAATCTCTCAGAAACTTAACTTCAAATTGCCACAACCCCAGAGAAAATTGCTAAAGCAGAAGCAAAATTAAGCAATGTGTGGAATGCTTTTGGTTCCAAGCCAACAGTTCCCAAAGTTCAACATTGCTTTATCACAAAAGCTGCTCACAAAGGAGGAGGGAACATGGTTGCATGTGCCTTATCTCTAAAAACATTATTTTAGATAATTTGAAACAAATACCTGTCCTTTCCTCAAGTTTGGCATATTTTGGAGTGTTGCACATATTGCATTCTGATCTCCTGGCCCAGTTAACGTTGCCACATCTTTGGGAAGAAAAACATATGATTGACAGTTTAAATACCGGAACTACATTGGTTCAAAAATTAAGAAATTAAACTAGTCAATACCTCAAATTTTAAAACCCATTTTTGAGACCTACAGGAGTCATTTTATTACTTCCAAAATACTTTAAGGACCAAACGGGCTTTCTCCCAGGGAGACATATGTCAGACAACATGAGGAACATTATAGACATTTTGGAGTTGTTAGAAGTCGACATTAACAGGAAGGCTGTTCTGATTTTCGTGGATGCGGAGAAAGCCTTTGACAATATTTGTTGGAGTTTTATGAAGAAGAATCTCCAAGGGATGGGGGTAGGCCAAGGTTTTGAAAACGGTATAGGTGCAATATATTCGAAACAAAAAGCTAAGTTAATTGTAAACAATGTGGTAACGGAAGAAATATTCATAGAAAAAGGTACACGGCAGGGATGCCCAATATCCCCTTTGCTTTTTATATCAGTCCTGGAGGTTTTGTTAAACATGATTAGAAAGGACCAGTTGGTTAAAGGAATTCAGGTCGGAGTTAGACACTACAAACTAAGAGCATTTGCAGATGATCTAGTATTGACCCTGCAACAGCCAGACACTAGTACTAAAAGAGTATTAGAATTAATTGAAATATTTGGTCGAGTAGCAGGTTTTAAATTGAACAAACAAAAAACGAAAGTGTTGGAAAAAAATTTAACAATGGAGGAAAGAGAGAGATTTCAGAATGAAACAGGTTTGGAAATAATGAAAAAAGTGAAATACCTGGGGATAAACTTAACATCTAAGAATGTGAATTTATTTAAGGATAATTATGAAAAATGTTGGTTAGAAGTAAAGAAAGATCTAGAAATATGGTCAAGGTTGAAACTTTCCTTGTTAGGCCGAATTGCTACTATTAAGATGAATGTATTGCATAGAATGCTATTTTTATTTCAGACGTTGCAGATTTTGGACAAGATGGACTGTTTCAAGAAGTGGCAGAAAGACATATCAAAATTTGTCTGGCAGGGCAAAAAGCCCAGAATAAAATTTAAGATTTTAACTGATGCAAAAGACAGAGGGGGGTTTGCCCTGCCGGACTTAAGACTTTATTATGAATCGGCAGCTTTTTGCTGGTTGAAACACTGGCTACTTCTTGAGAACACAGACATTTTGGATCTGGAAGGTTATGATAATAGCTTTGGTTGGCATGCATACTTATGGTATGACAAGGCAAAGGTGTATAAAGGCTTCAAAAACCATATTGTAAGGAAAGCATTGTATAATGTTTGGATTCGATATAAAGATTTGTTGGAAAGTAAAACTCCCAGGTGGGTGTCACCAATGGAAGCTAAGGAAGTGAAAAAGCTTAATATGGACTCTAAATGGCCAAAATATTGTGAAATTTTAGAATATGATGGTGAAAGGGTTAAACTTCAGAGTTACGAGAAATTAAAGCCCAAAGTTCGAGATTGGTTGCACTATCATCAGATAAATGAGACATTTAAACAGGACAGGAAAATAGGATTTCAGAAAGAGAGGTCAAAACTAGAAACAGAATTGTTAGAACCCAATACTAAGAACTTATCAAGAATGTATAATTTGCTGTTGAAATGGAACACACAGGATGAGACGGTGAAATCAGCTATGATTAAATGGGCACAAGACATCGGTCATGATATTATGTTTGCTGACTGGGAACAGTTATGGACTACCGGTATTAAATTTACTGCATGTAATGCTTTAAAAGAAAACATAATGAAAATGATCTATCGGTGGTACATGACCCCAGTCAAGCTTGCAAAAATCTATCATTTGCCAAATAATAAATGTTGGAAATGTAATGAGACTGAAGGTACTTTTTATCACCTTTGGTGGACCTGCCCGAAGATTAAAGCTTTCTGGGAAATGATCTATAATGAAATTAAGAAAGTCCTTAAGTGGACTTTTCCTAAGAAACCAGAGGCTTTTCTCTTGGGCATGGTTGGCCAATTGGTGTTAAAGAAGGATAGGATTTTCTTTATGTATGCTACCACAGCAGCAAGAATTCTACTGGCGAAGTATTGGAAGATGCAAGAACTACCTACTCTAGAAGAATGGCAAACAAAGATGATAGACTTTATGGGACTGGCTGAGATGACGGGCAGAATCCGTGACCAGGGGAAGGAGACAGTGGAAGAGGACTGGAAGAAATTTAAAATATACCTTAAAAACTGTTGCAAAATTGAGGAATGCTAAGATGTCAAGGGGTAAGAAACAGAGAATTACAGCTGTAACCAAAAAACTAAAGGAAATTTAATGAAAGGGAATCAGGATAAATTGACCAAAGGGTTGCTAAAGAATCATAAAACAAGGATGCAGGGATGGGGAGGTATGGGGAAGTCGAAGGAAAGAAGGGTATGAAAATACAATTTTGAAGTTATATTTGTTTAAATGTGTTGTATGTTTTTGTTTTGTGTTTTGACTTTTTGTTTTGTGCTTTGCTTTTATTACGTGTTTGAAAAATGAATAAAAATTATTAAAAAAAAACCAAAAAACAAAATACTTTAAGTATACAATAGTGAATATCACTGATATTTAAACAACTTTTAATCAAAATACAGAACTGACAACAATTATCTCCTTTTATAGCAGATAGATTGGTGAAGACTTATTTTGTGTAGTGAAAACAGTTCCAACAACATACACAACAAACCTATTCTCCTACTTGGATGACATCTGAACAAAGTACAATTAAGAAAAAGAAAGCAAAGCCCTGTAATTCGAGTCAGCAGGCAACCAAACTGATTTTTTTTTTGCGGGTCAGCAAAATGAAGTTTGGGGAAATACTCTTCTACTACATACAAATTGTAGTGCAATTATGCAGTTCCCATATGATGTCAGTGAAATAAGGGAAAGGAGAAGAGAAACAGATGCCAATCAACTAATGCCACTTAATTCAGACTAAATTACTAATACAAATAAATGTTTATAAATTCAGAAAGTTGACTTTCAATAGGCATCACATGGCTGCACTTTTATCTCAGGCTATATGAAAACCTTTAGGTCAATTTTATTTTCCAATATGAATTGCAAAAAGAGTGCTTAAGAATGAAGAGGAAATTAAAATATTTAGTGCTGTCAACTAAAGGATTTATAATTGAATTTTTAATGTTTTAATATTTTTATAATGCATGTGGTTGTAAATAATATGGCAGTAGCACAAGCATAACACTGGAATCCTATGCGCACAGTGGGACTTACTTCTGAGTAAACATACATAGGATTGGTTTGCATAAAAAGTAGGAAATACATGCGGATAATAAAGAAAAGGAAGAAAAACAGACAGCTAAAAATAGACAATTAGATATTAAAAGAGAAAAAGCACACGTTTAATAGAAATTAGAAATGAACTAGAGCTTTAGGATAAACGTACGTTTTACACTGCCAATCATTAGCACTGAATAGACCACGGCTTTTTTCAGCAAGTGTCTTCCCTATCTCAGTTCCCCCAGCTTTCATCATCTTGGCCTCTGTGGTTTTTTCTGAAAGGTTAACAAGATTCAGACAATTTATTATAAATTGGAGTTTCTGCAATAAATTTCCCTCTCAAAAGAACCATAACTTATAATTACCTCGACCACATCTGTTGCAGCTGGTTCTTCTAGCAAAGTTAACGTTTCCACACCTTCAAAAAAAGGAAACATGACTGAAGAGCCATTTTTTCTAAACATGATATTAAACAATAACTTTAAAGTTCTACCGAGTTTAATGGGATTTTCCCCCAGTTAGTATGCTTAGGATTGCAGTCTACATTTTAAAACTAAATTTCTAAACACAAATATAGAGTCAGTCTTAAGATATTCATGTTGCTTGCACCTCATTAACTTTTTGAATATTCTTCTTCCATGCAAAAGGTATGCAACACAGTATGTTAATAACTCACTAGAAACATTACAACTGTGTGACTTTATACCTAAACATTTCAGTAGTAACACCGTTACTGAAACTGAGTTTGTACTACCTCTGGCAAGATAATGGTCATCTTCTAAATAAGGCACTTGGGCAACAAGGGCTTTCAGAAGCTTTGTATATATTAAAAATGCTTTATAGCTGGCATGTTTTAGATTAGTGATAAGAAACCTGTGATGCTCAGATGTTGCTGGACTCCAGCTGCAATCAGCATCAGCCTAAACTGCCAAAGTTAAAGGATTCTAAGAGTAGTCCAGTGATTCTCAAAACACTACACTGGTGTGGCAGGAAAAGATGGCAAGTGTGGTGGAAATACAGTGGTGCCTCGCAAGACGAAATTAATCCGTTCCGTGAGGCTCTTCTTATAGCGGTTTTTTCGTCTTGCGAAGCAAGCCCATTGACAGCTTAGCGGATTAGCGCGTTTAGCGGCTTTTAGCGGATCAGCTGATAAGCGGCTTAGGACTTAGGAAAAGGGGGGAAAAAGGAAAAAAACCCCACAGGAACTCGCAAGACATTTTCGTCTTGCGGAGCAAGCCCATAGGGAAATTCGTTTTGCGAAGCGCCTCCAAAACGGAAAACCCTTTCGTCTAGCGGGGCACCACTGTATTCAAGGACAACCAAAGAACTGATTTGTTGTTGGCTTATGGACCAGGGCTGTTTTAACAAATGCTAGGCATTATACCTGAACCCAGCAAAAGCAGCTGAAAGCAAGCAAAAAGAAAAAGGTGGAGCTTGTTTCCTCACTGGTGAGGTGATCTGTAGTTTGTTGAACAAGCCATGTTTAAAACAAAACATGGCTCAGCAATGCATAAACACAGCCAATGACTCAATTTTATATGTTTTATACCAGTATATGTTAAGTGTTTAGAATTCACTGGCTTTTTAAAATACTATCTGAAACACATACAATGAGTGATAAAAATGTGTAAACAGCTGAACAATATAGTTTCCCACCAATGCCTTTTCAAGTTCTTAGCTTGCTCACTACTACATGGTATTTTAGCTAGTTCCAGCATGAGATTCGAAAATGTAATAATTTGAACTTGTTCCAACAGAGATTGGCACATTTATCTTTCATTTCTGCAGACATTATGATTGTCGTTACCCCATAACTTTCTAGTGCTGTGGCAATTTAAGGCTGCCAGGTTTCCAAGAACAATTGTCAAAAAACATCCACAGAACATCCCATGCATCCCTCATAGCAAACATAGCTGCTTTGCTTCAAAAGGCAATGCAGCACATTTCGAACAGAAAAGCGTCCACTACGAGGCAGCAACCCCGCACATTGAGCCTAAACCCCACTGAACTCAGCTGAACTTGCTTTGCCAGAATGGCAGTGCAAAAGAAAAAAGAGATGAGTAAGAAAAGATGTACAGAATTACACATTGCGTGGAGAAAATTTCAGTCTATCTCCCTCTCACAGATCCTCCAAGTGTCCCTATTTTCCAGGGACAGTCCCGGATTTCTGACTTGATCCTGGAATGTTCCACTTTTCCATAGGACATCTATTTTCAGTGGAAAAAATGTTGGAGGGGATGTCTCTATTTTCACTGCAGACCCTCCAAGTGTCCCTATTTTCCAGGGACATCCCTGATTTAGAGAAGCTGTCCCAGTTTCTGATTTGATCCCAGAATGTCCTACATTTCCTTAGGGATGTCCTATTAGCATTGGAGAAATGTTGAAGAGCATGCAGTTTTCTGACTCCTGAGCTCCCTGAAGGCAATCCTGTATAGGGAAGTGTTCTTTTTTTAAAAAAAGGTTAATGTTTCATTATGTTTTTATATATGTTCAAAGCCGCCCAGAGTGGCTAGGGCAACCCAGTCAGATGTGCGGGGTATAAATATCAAAAATGATCATTATGGAATTGGGCTGTCCCTATTTTCATGGGATAAATGTTTTATCACTTTATTCTTATAATTATTCTTAATGTTCTGTTGGGAGCTGCCCAGAGTGACTGGGGAAACCCAGCCAGATGGGCGGGGTATTAATAATAATAATAATAATAATAATAATGTTGCAGCATGTGCTCTCACTCACTACAACCCTGGCCCTTGCAATGAGGCCGAACGTTAGAAGAAAGGTGGGATACAAACTCAATAAACAAACAAATGAACGGCCGGAAACTCCCCACTCCCGGGTTTTCACCCGCAGGCAGGAATATTCTGCAGGGGGGAACGAAGCAGCTCAGGAGGAGGACCGGCGGCAACGGCAACAACAACGGGCAAAGCGAAGACGCGCGTTTCTCCATCCATCCCTCTCCCCGCCTCGCCGCTGGACAAAAGGACCATTGAAGGCGCTGAGGGAAAGCGGGCCCAGCAGCAGCAGCAGCAGCAGCCTACCTCTCCGTTCCCCAGGAAAGCGGCGTGTGTCTGAGAGAGAAAAAAGCGCGCTCCCTCCGCCCGCCGCGACACCCCGGGGGCCGAGGCCTCACTGCTACCCGCGTCCCGCCCCAGGCCTCTCCCTCGCCCGCCCGGCCTTTCTTCCTTCGCTGCCTCCTCCTCCGCTCACTTTTTGTCCGGGCAGATCCAGTCGCCGTCGCTGACGCGGAAATTCTTGGTCGACATTTCGGAAGGCAGGCTCGGCCCGGTGTCTTGTCCCGCTCCTTCCCCTCAGCTCCCCGGAATGACACGAAGCGGAGGGGGGCTGCTGCGCCACTGCCAGCAAATGGGCCTCGGGTGAGGACCCCAGGAGGGGTCCTTGCGGGGTGATGGGGTTGCCTCTGGTGCTGCCTGCTCCGCCGGGCCCGCAACTCTCACACGCTCTGACCCCCGCGTCAAGCGCTCCCTGCTCTCGCGGCTTCTCGGAGCTGCGGGACTCGCGCGGCTCGCCGGCGCACACGTCACCACTTATTCAAATCAGGATCAGGCGTTGCGGGTAGACGGCTCTGCAACTCCCGCGGCGGGAAAGAGGAGAGGTTTGCGGAGAGCGGCACCTGGCGGGGGGAGGACCGTACAGCGCTGGGAGGGCGAGATACGGGGTCGTGCAAAAAAAGGGTTGATTTGATGGACGGTGGAGGAAGGAAGAACCTGTTTTTTGGGCGGGGAAAGAATTATGGTTTGCGGGAAATAAGTTTGCCACACGGAGTTGGAGGAAAGGAAGAGCTGGAATGACTGACGGATCCCCCTAAATAGATGGACAGCTGTGGAGAGGCTGCCACGTGAGCTTCGATCGCCTAGGTTTTGTTTTCGAAATGAGACTCAGGTCTCTTATCACTGATTCCCCGCTCAGGATTATCCACCTTTTCCCAATGTACATATACCTGCATTGGTTATTATGATGTCCTATATGCAGATGGGGGTATCTTGTTCCATAGATCGGATGGAATGAACCTCCTTTGCTTTTTTTTCTTGTTGGTAGGCAAGGGAGTGGCTGGGGGAGACACATAATCTCAAAGACTCTCCCCAACTCTCTGGCGTTTCTGTTGCTGTCCTTAGGAGCCTGTGACGAATCTAAGTGAAATAGCTCCCTTTCACGGCCAGAAGACATTTTAAGTTACACGGTGACTAATAGGACCTACAACAAAACGTTGCAGTGCAGAATACTCCTGTTCACTCTTACATCTGTGCCCTTCTACACGATGCTGCACTTCAGATGTTGGGATTTTGGTCTTCCAGATGCTAAATGACAACGGCCACCACCCCTGGCCATTAAGCCATGCATGCTGGAATTTATGCCATTCTGCAGCATCTGGAGGGCCAAAGTTCCCCACTGTGCTCCATTGCAACCCTTCTTCCAGCTTGGTTTTCTATTCTTTCCATTCCACAAGAGTCACTCTATGCTTGACAATAGCAATCCAAAATTTTATGTATTTCTTCAAAGCTTGGAGTTCCTTCAGGCTTCCTTACTATTGCATACTACTAGACTTAGTCTACCCACCAACTCTTATCATTGCGTCTTGAATCACATTGCTGTAGCAATAATTGAACAGCTTAGTGTGCACACATGTGAGGGCAGGTGCCTATCATGTATAAACAAGCATCTACATAGCACGAGACAACATTGCCTTACATTCAGTCATGTATCCTGAGAAATATCCTACTGTTTTTGGCACACTGACTTCCGCTTCCTGTTGGTATGTTGTCACCGTTGGTTCATTTATTTGCTTATAACATGTTTTCGGTGTGCCAAGAGATCATTGAGTTATAATTTGCCCTGCTAAAGTGGCAGATCTTTTCTGAAACTTGGTCCTGGAAGGAAGGTGCAAAATATCACTAGTGGCGAACCACCTTTAAATGAACTCTAGACAAGAACAATAACTTAGACTTAGACTGCTCCTGGAATAACTCAAAGTACAGTGGTACCTCGGGTTACATACACTTCAGGTTACATATGCTTCAGGTTACACACCCTGCTAACCCAGAAATAGTACCTTGGCTTAAGAACTTTGCTTCAGGATGAGAACAGAAATCGTGCTCCGGCGGCGTGACAGCAGCAGGAGGCCCCATTAGCTAAAGTGGTGCTTCAGGTTAAGAACAGTTTCAGGTTAAGAACAGACCTCCGGAACGAATTAAATACTTAACCAGAGGTACCACTGTATATTGCTGACACTGCCACAGAACAAACATTGGGGAGTGTGGTCTTTCTCCTTATAGGGCATTACAGATTCTTTACATCCACCCACCCATGTTCCCTTGGCATCCATGCCAAGGCAGTATGCCAGGACAGTCAGAGGCTTGCATGCCAGAAGGAAACAGCCTGTTAAGGGATGTTTTTTCCACCTTCTCTATCTGCACTCAGTCTTTTTGAGCTCTGGCGCTCGAATCTGAGGGGTTTGTTAGGGCAGGTGCATCCAGACCTTTTATTTTTCATAACAGTGCATAGGGTGCAGACGCACCATGACAGAAAGGAAAGGAACAGCACCACAGGGTTTGTTCCACATAAGCATACTGCTGTCCTGTGTGTGGTCTCCTGCCCCATGACAGGGATGGGGAACCTGGGGCCCTCCAGAGGCCGTTGAACTCCAGTTCCCATCATCCTCAGTCAGCATGGCCTATAGTTGGGGGTTGTAGGAGTTGTAGTCCAATAGCACCTGGAGGGCCACACCCCTACTGTATGTTTTCTTTTTTTAAGCAGACCATAGGCTTGCTTCAGAAACAGCTTTTCACAAATGCTAATTAATAAAGGACATGACTTAACATCCTCTACCCAGTTTCCTGAAAACCTAGCAAAAGTTACCCATAACAGGTCACAGAACTGGAGCTGTATTTCTCAGAAAAAGTAGTCAAAGGTAATACATCAAAGTTGTATTACCGGTGCTTTACTCCTGGTCCCACATCTATGAGGAATCAGTGCAATTAATACCTAGAATATTCAGTAACACTGTAATTATTTTAGAAGTGAGAAGAGTACTTAAAATAAGGCACAGAATGCATGCACAAATCTCAGAAAGGGTGCAATTCCTCCCAGAGCTTGACCCTGACCCTGCAGACTGTGCTGACAATCCCATAAGTCACATGATTGTTTTGTCGAGCCTATGGCTGGGAGACTTCTGGGAGCAAATTGCACAGTTCTTAATCCTACGCACAACTAATTGTGTGTGTTGGCTTCCAAAACTTATGAGCAAGACTCACATTATCATGCCGTGTATTGTTCCTGATGATACAGTAGGTGGCACTTTAGCAGCACACAATTTTAATACCCAGTGGCGACGGAATATTAACTTGGAGGGTTATCTTTTATTAAAGGTGTAAAAATAAATGTTTTAAAATATAATTGTCAGGTCTATCTGGCAAAATGTAAAATCCATTGTCTCTAGGCATGAGTCATGCTGGGGCTTGAAAGGCAAAATTAGCCATAATTATGGCATTTTAGAATGCAAGTGCGATAAAATGAATCGGAAGACTGTGCTGTCTCTCTGCGTACTTTCCTCTTGATAACATATACCATTGATTTGACTCCTGCAAAGCAAAGGCTTTAAAAGGTATCTTCAAAATAGAATGGTCAAAGGAATGAGAAATAACAAGTCCCCCAACAGAGTAATAATTACATTTATACTGTCAGTTCATATTTACTTTTCCAATAAGTAAAATATTTACTCTTCAGAATTGGACCAAAACGTATCACGTATTTCTAGCTCTGAAAAGACTTAAAGCAGCGTTCTATGTTTCCTACATAAGTGCAAATGTTTAAACATTTCTTACATGCTTTTTTTGTCAAGACTGAGGTGCAAAGGCACATACAGTGGTTCTTCGGGTTAAGTACTTAATTCATTCCGGAGGTCCGTTCTTAACCTGAAACTGTTCTTAACCTGAAGCACCACTTTAGCTAATGGGGCCTCCTGCTGCTTCCGCGCTGCCAGAGCCCGATTTCTGTTCTTATCCTGAAGCAAAGTTCTTAACCTGAAGCACTATTTCTGGGTTAGCGGAGTGTGTAACCTGAAGCATATGTAAGCTGAAGCGTATGTAACCCAAGGTACCACTGTACCAATGAGATGCGGAGTGTTTCCTCAGAATGACTTTGATTTCATGAAATCTCTTTCAGTGCCAAACACTGAACCCAATATCTGCACAGTCTTTATCTGTGCTTCCTTTCACGAAATGAGCTGTGTGATCCACACCCCAAAGGACTCTTCAATGTGATCGAGCATCCTAGAATAAGAACTCAATTAAAGGATGACTTGCATGTGTGAAACTGGCCTCATATGCAGAATCCATATGCAGCTGCTTCTGTTGCAGAATCATAGAATTGTAGAGTTGGATGGGACCACAAGTCTTATCTATTCCAACTCACTGCAATGCAGGAATCTCTTGCCCGACGTGGGGCTCGAACCCACAACCTTGAGATGAAGAATCTCATGCATGTTATATATCACTTAAACCAAAATCCACTTGAACAAATGATCACATGTTCAGTCAGAAGCAACTGAATTCTGTGTTATATTGAGTAATGTAGAGGCATGTATGAATCAGTCCTGTATTTATCCTTTGAGAGTCAAGTCCTCCTAACAAGATATAAAAATATTAATATCAAAAAAGTCCTCCTTACAAGATGAGAGGCTCCTGTTTCACCCTGGGATAAGTAACAGGGTAAGGCAGGGATGGGGAAACCTGTGGCCCTCAGATGTTGTTTGACTGTTTTGGTTGAGCAAATAACAGGGTAAACAACACCAGAAATGCTGTCTGGTGGATGCAATTTAGTATGCAGATACAGTATCCTACGGCTGAGCCAATTAAGTCAGTAAGGGAATGTGTTGTAAGACCCTGAAATTCCTGGTTTATTTATCTACTGGTTATTATTTTAGAATAATGACCACTCAATTTTAATTGTATAAGTAAGGCCTAACATCTTGTAACAAATGTGTTACTCAGATAGCACACTATGGGCAGCTGTTCAGATTGCTGGCTTCGCCGGAATGAGTAATGGTCCCGTCTGCAAGATTATTTATTTATCAATTTGCAGGATTTATAACAGGGTTCTTGGGACAACTTGCAACATTTTAAAATTCAAAAGAATACTGAAGCACAACAAGTCCCAGAGAATAAAAACAGCTTAAAGCTAAAATGTATTAAAAGGTCCTAGAAACAGAAAAGAGGTTTTCCCTGCTGCTAAAAAGACCGTAAGGTAAGTGCCAGGTGAGCTTCTCTGGGGAGAGAATTCCACTGCATGGATGCCACCATTGAAAAGGCCTCATTCATCCCTCTTATGAGGGTAAGTAGTCATAGACCGATGGCCCCGTTATCTAACTGTTGTCTCCTGACTAGTTAAACAATCGGTGCCGTCTTCTATAACTGTTGGTTTCTTTGAGGTAATGGGGTTTTCGGCTGTGGGGATCACTCTTCAGGGCTCTCTTGATCTCCTCAAGTGTTTGAGAACCAGCCACTCAGGGTTCAGGACACAGGGAGCAGACTGCAATGTCTGTGCATCCACATCTCCTTGGAGCTGCAGTTGCTGAAGGACTTGGCTTCTGAGGAAGTCTTGACCTGTGGCCACGACAAATGCTAAATGTGTGCCATGGTGGCGCTTTTGGAATTAGAGCTCAGCTCTGGCTTTGATGGTAAGGCTACCCAATCTTATTTCATAGATAATCCCCTCATCTCTTGAACTGTTCCTACAAACCATGCATTCAGTGAATTTGTGCGGGGAGTGAAGCGGGCTGTACCATGCACCTGATGCTGAGTCATCTGTTGGCCATGGCCCTTTGTAGTGTTTGTGAGAAGGGCCTTATAAGTGTACATGAAAAAGGAATCGTCTGCATGTACGGCATGCCCTGTATCCAGGGTTCCTGAAAGCATGGGAGACCTGGACACACAGCTGCCAACATTTCTCTGACGAAAATAGGCGTGTCCAATTCCATCGTCATTTTACTATTTATACTCCACCCATCTGACGCTTCCCCCAACCACATCGGGTGTCTTACAACATATATAATAAATAAAACATTAAACTTTTTTTTTTTTAAAGAAACCCTTCGCTATACAGGGCTGCCTTCAGATGACTCAGAGGTTGGATAATTCCACAGCCTGCAACATTTATCCGATGAAAATAGGGATATCCTAAGTAAAAGTGGGACATTCTGGGATCAAATCAGAAACTGAGACAGCTTTTGTAAATCCGGGACTGTGCCTGGAAAATAGGGGCACTTGGAGGGTCTGTGGACATAGGGCCCATACTGCCCCTTTCTCAGTAATACTAAGTGCATAGCCATCAGGGATATGGTCAACAAAATTATGTTTTTGAATGTGACCAGCATGCACAGCCCTCCCCCTGTTCATGTTGCACCTCACCTGCAGAAAGTTCAGCCTATGACTTCTGCCTATCCACTCCTGTTTTCTTGCCTGATGCGGTTAACTTGACTGCCCCCCCCTCGCCTCGTGGTTTTGGTTGATTTTACTTTATTAAACATTACCTTTTATCTGTTGTCTTTATTTTTGCACATGTCTAATCTGGAATAATTAAGGCATTCTCAGATCAGCTGCCAGGAGCCCTTCTATGAAATGCACATTTTAAAAAAAACAAAACTTTTTTTTAAAAAGCGATGGCTTTTGCTTTGTGCATATCTGATCACTCCTGGGAATAGCTCCTACTTGCCTATTTGTCCCAGAGGAAAACTTGTGTGAATACAGCCTCATTCAGTGCCATCTAAATCTTACTCTTTGGGAGGAAAGAAAACAAGGATCAACATTTTCTGAAATTAGTTAATGAGATAGCAGTGGCACGACCATGCAAACTATAATCCATAGTGTTTTGAAACAATAATGGTTTTGATGGTTTTTTAATGCAAATATGGGGAACTTGTGGCTTTCCAAAAGTTGTTGGACTTCAACTACTACCAGTCCTTCTAGGGAACATAATGGAACATTTGTATTTTGAAATAATTTTTACCACAAGCTTTTGTGTTCATGTCTTACAGTTGAGCTTTCCATAGGCATCTGGTTGGTCACTGTAAAGACAGAATGATGGGTTAGATGAGTCTTTGGTTTGATCCAGCAGGGCTTTTCTTAGGTTTGTGGGTGACTGCAGGATTTTTTCTGAAGTGGGGGAATTGATTAGAACAGGACAGAGCTGGTAGATCAGGTGACTAGGCACCTGATAACTGCTGAGGGCTAGACAAGGTAGGCTTACCCTCTGACAAACTTCCATGCTAGGTGTACAAATCCATTGCTTCTCAGTGGGTCTGCCTAGTATCCACTCACCAGTTGAAGTATGCAGTTCTTTTCTGGGGTCCTTTCAATTTCCTTTTTGAAATGAAGCCAATTGGATAACAATACTGAACTACATTGCAGGGCTGTCCTACACTCACTCATTATCTCCTGACACCACTGCCCAATCATAACTACACTAAAATCTGAATTATTTTCTCTTGGGGCTGCCACACGTCTGGGTTTCCCCAGGTATTACCAGGATTTCAAAGGCAGAAGTGATGTCTGGGAGGCGGAATTTCCATAAGGCTTGTCCTGGATCTTTGGCAAGTAAACAAAAAAATTCGTGTTTGGGGGTTTCCTAAAAAAAGCAACTATGGCAACCCTATTTCTACAGCAACCACTACTTGGGGGCGGGGGGACACAAAGAAACAAGGGACTCAGCTACATTCGTAAAGAAACAAAGAATTGAATGTGTTTTAAACAAGCAACACCAGATGGTGCCAGAGAGAGGAATTGTTTAAAATCACGTTTTCCATAGGAATTTCTTTGTTTGTTAAAATAATCTAATTTCTGACTTATTTATAGTGGGGTCCCGCCCCCATGTTTAGATCCACCCAATGATTAAAAATGAACAGGGAAGTTCTTCAAAAACATGAATGTGTCATTCTGCCTTTTTTGTTAATGGGCTAGCTCTGCTTCATTAAACGTGTATCATTCCTATGACCCTCATTCATTGGCTAAAAACACTGAAATGCAGGAGCAGACTAGTTTTGCATGAAACAAACAGTGTCTGCACATCTTGCCTCCTACAAGGACTGGAGTTTTCATAGGTTTTTTTTTTAAAACATATGGTGATGGTGGCTCATCTGGAAGAGGTAATAATGCTCTCTTTCATCCCCCTTGCATAAACACATGTAATATTATTGGAAAGTCACATTTCTTTGAAATGAGAGAGATCTTTCTACACGTTCCTGCTGAAAACAAGAAAATAAGGGAGCCCCAAAGCAATCCACCAATCTAGACAATGCTAATTTATTCCACTTCTGTTTTCACAGGAACACTACTTAGTGCTCTGTTCCCAAAGCATTTTGCAAATGTGTGAATTTTGTAAACCATCAAGCAATGTGCTATTGTTTATAATTTGCATATATATATATATATATATATATATATATATATGGGCTCTCTGTGATAGTAGTGGAAAACACACACCCCCCCTCCAAGCATCATAACATTTTAACTCTCTTGGTCTCCTACAACGTTTGTTCCAATTTTAAAGTGTGACAGACTTTCAGTAATAGAATTTCTGTAACAGATGCTTATAGAGGGGTGCTCACATGTCACTCAAGCTGACATCGCTTGGAAGATATTTTCTTCAACATGTAATTGTTGTAAAAGATAAAAGATTAGCGCTTGCATGTAAATCTCTCGTTACATTAAATGAAGAGTTCATACCTCCTGAGAATGTGCCAAAACAAAACCCAAAAGATAGCAGTAGCTCTAATAAAAATGCTAATACATTTTTTAGCAGCCATGCAGTATAATATCTGCACTCTTTTTTATTTATTTATTCCCACATGTCAGTTTTTCTTTTCCTTTGTCATCAATCTCGGTGCTCGGATTTTTATTTTATTTTGCTTCATTTATTATAAATGCAGGTTTGTTGGTTGGTTTATTGACAGCGATCTTTGTGATTCAGATTCATTGCAAAATTATCCCGTTGTCAGGTTTGCAGGCAGAGAGAATGCAATGCCGCAGAGAGCACATCCCTAGTCTGAGCTGTAGGCCCCATGGCATCTAGCCGTACAAGTTAGCAACAATACCTACAGATTTTCCCCAATCGACTCACTAGGGCGGAGTTGCTTCAACACAGTGGTCTTGGTTGCATCTGTCAGGAAAGCTCAAGAGAAGGTAGGAGAAGGGTTTCTCAGTTGGAGTGCCTGCCTCACGTGTCATTCTCCATGGTAAAACACTGTCCCAGTTTTGCCTTTTGTAGATATCTTTTAATATTGTTGCTCAGGGATCCCACATGCACCGATGTTATCTAGGTTTCATTCCTATTCCATGGTTCCTTCCACTTTTTAAACACTGGATGCTTTGCTAGATGCGGCATTAAAATTAAGGTTCTTCACAAGCGCTTCATATCGTGACATATTATCCAGCAGTGGCTTTTCCTACAGTCAAGATCAGAAATAGGCAAACTCGGTCCTCCAGATGTTTTGGGACTGCAGTTCCCATCATCCCTGACCACTGGTCCTGTTAGCTAGGGAAGATGGGAGTTGTAGTCCCAAAACATCTGGAGGGCCAAGTTTGCCTATGCCTGGTCAACATCTTTTTATAAGTTTACTTACAAATAAGTCTGTTTTAACTAAGGGACATGTACAATATTAATTAGTAGCTGCCTCTTTGGAGGTTCTGTCCTTTTAATTGGTTCCTGTTCAATGTGGTTATGGGATAAATGACGAGTGGTCCCTTTACCAGTGTCTTAGGCCATGTAAAAAAATGTACCTGGGTGTCATCATGATCCCAATTTCATGGTTTATATCTATTTTCCAAACCTACAGCTTCTTATTCTCTGGCTAACCTCTGTGGTGTTTTGATTGGTAACAACCTCTCACCCAATCAGCACAGATGATTTTCTTCTGCACATTGCACTTGTCAAACAGATATTTTCAATAGCAGGGCTCCTATTTGGAAATAAATAACTCACGGTGCACTTGAGCTTATCTCTCTTCCAGCAAAACCCAGGCCTTTATTTGCCAGCAATTTAGCTGACATTTACAATACAGATTTGGATTTTCTTTATAGCCACTGAAGGCCCAGCTTGGATTTCATAAAACACATATCATATAACGGGCAGAGAGATATGTGGGAAGCATCTATGGATCAAGCTGTCACATCCACCTACTTCAGATCAAGTTTTAATTTTAGGTCGCAGGACTTTTCATTTTGTGTCCAGATTCAGATATCCAATTACAAAATACACACACCTCTCCCCAAGTGTGAAGGGTGCGCATGTGCACAAATTGAGGCATGCAGTCTTTCAAAAAATGGCAAACAAGGCTAAATGTAGCCTTTTTAAAAAAAGGAACATGCACCAAATACTGATGACAGTTGCATGTATTTTGTGCTTAGACATCTGTACTTGGGTATAATTTATAAACTGAAAATCAGTTCCGAGAAAACATGGATCTAATATAAAATTAAAACATGCTCATGAAAGGCACATCTTGTGAATTCACAGCAGCAAACCATTTTTGTGATGGCACCCAAGAATTTTGCACTTAGCAATTTCTGTGGATAACCTTACAGATGTATAAATTATCATGCTTGTAAACTGTTGTGGACAATAATGTTACAGAAATGGGCCAAGCTTTTCTGCTGTAGACTTTGGAAAGCAGAGAATGATCAAGATGAATATATATTCACCTCCACCCCAAATGATTTATCTAGGTGAGACACAGCTCAGTAAATAATCAGACTAAAGCTGCAGATGGGGTCTTGATTCTAGGAAGCACAAAATAAATCCAAGCAATAACACAAACATGGATTTTTTTCAAGCCCCTTCACAACACACAGATCTTTTGGCATCCAAACCATCTCAGCCTCTGTGCCACGAGAAATATATTTATGTTCTAAGGCAAAGTAAGTATATAGCATTTCAAATTCCTGAAACACATTGCGCCAATGAGTGAAAAGGGTTTGAGAAATATTTTCAGATATTTCTTTTTGAAATAGCAAAGCAAATTGTCCTCTATCCAATATCCAGTGCCGTAGACTGCCTATGGGGTGCTGACCGAGTGACCGTGGGAGAGGGGGCAGGGGGTGGGTGGAACAATGGCTGGTAGATGGAATGGAACAGAGTTTCCTAAAAGAGAGCAGGGTTGACTGACTGGAACCCTGAGCGGGAGCTCTTCACGCTGCAACAATATGCTGCAGGTTCTGGAACAGAGGACTGGTTTGTACTGAGTCTGTTAGATAATCCATCTATGTCATGCACTTCTGTGGGTCAAATTAGGCCCACCAGGAGTCCTCATTTGGTCTGTGAGGCCGTCTTTTGCCAGTTATATGCCCACCTGCCCCACACCTGATGTTGTCAGATACCTTGAGAGGCACAAATACAAGATGGGTGACACCTGGCTTGAGAGCAGTACATGTGAAAAGGATCTAGGAGTCTTGGTTGACCACAAACTTGACATGAGCCAACAGTGTGACGCGGCAGCTAAAAAAGCCAATACAATTCTGGGCTGCATCAATAGGAGTATAGCATCTAGATCAAGGGAAGTAATAGTGCCACTGTATTCTGCTCTGGTCAGACCTCACCTGGAGTACTGTGTCCAGTTCTGGGCACCACAGTTCAAGAAGGACACGGACAAACTGGAACGTGTCCAGAGGAGGGCAACCAAAATGGTCAAAGGCCTGGAAACAATGCCTTATGAGGAACGGCTAAGGGAGCTGGGCATGTTTAGCCTGGAGAAGAGGAGGTTAAGGGGTGATATGATAGCCATGTTCAAATATATAAAAGGATGTCACATAGAGGAGGGAGAAAGGTTGCTTTCTGCTTCTCCAGAGAAGCGGACACGGAGCAATGGATCCAAACTACAAGAAAGAAGGTTCCACCTAAACTTTAGGAAGAACTTCCTGACAGTAAGAGCTGTTCGACAGTGGAATTTGCTGCCAAGGAGTGTGGTGGACTCTCCTTCTTTGGAGGTCTTTAAGCAGAGGCTTGACAACCATATGTCAGGAGTGCTCTGATGGTGTTTCCTGCTTGGCAGGGGGTTGGACTCGATGGCATGTTGTGGTCTCTTCCAACTCTATGATTCTATGATTCTACCAGGTACGAAGCACCTCCATGAAATCTTTAATAAAAACATTTCGAAAAACCCTCCACATCACTTTTATAGTAAGGCAAGAATTCCCTTAGGACAATCAGCTCTTAAGAGAGTTGAAGATGGCATGTTGGAGGTGCTATTGACATTCGTTTGTTTTGCTCCACCATCATCTGTAGTCCAGGCCACTACAAACACCTGTAGAACTGTTTGACCGGAAACAAGAATGGGATGGATGTGCACATCACAGGCAACGATGCCTCCATTACTCTGAAAAGACTATCATTTGTCTCCAGCCTTAGTCCACCCACTCCAGTTAGCTTCCTCCTACTATCCATGCCTTGCATTATGGCACTGTATGATTGATGCTCTCCAGAGCAACAAAGCTATGCTGATAGCTGTCTCCTGGCGAAAGCAGATACAGGCATGGTCCTTAATCAACCTATCATTATTGCTATTACATATTAGTAACAAGGAGAGCTCGACAGAGCTTCCCACTGGGCAAAAATCCTGTAATGCTATGTTTATAGCAGCCTTCCCTGCATTTCCCCAAAAGGCACAATATGTACAAACACATGTAACAAAAGCCAGGCCATATTTTGAACTGGAAAAGCGATTCTGTAGGGTAAGATTCGGAGCAGAGAGGTGACAGAGAAGGGAGAAGGTTGAGCCATTTCCCCTGCCTACTCTTTCTCCACCCTAAAGTAGATTTCCCACTCCCTCATACCATCTGGTGCAGCTTCAAGTTAGAATTTGCTCCTGATTGCATCATAGGAAAGGCTTTTCTGGTACCCAAATGGACCACTTCCAGGTAGTGGCAAAGTTGAGCATCTGATGGGAGCCTTAGGACCATCATTCTTCTCTTATAGCACTGACATTCTCTTTGTATGGGCTATCCCAAAAGAACAAAAAACGAATGTCAGAATGTGTCTTCCAGACTAAAGGGACCCATCTGAGTGAAACTTGCCCAAGAGCTGTTCTCCTCAGATCTTGGAGCCAGCATTGAACAGGCTACCTTTACCAGAGCACAGTATAAAGGTGCATAATACAGCCACTTTACTGAAACTCAGGAGGTCTCAGTCCGGCCAATACCTGAGTGGGAGACTTTGTGGAGTCACGTTATCTGGAGCGGGTGGGGGGAGATTATTAAATGTACTTTAATATAAAAGTCACATGTAACTCCATGTTAATTTATTCCAGCGCTTCACTCTTAAGTGCTGTTTGTGTTGTAGTCTGGTGGAGGAGGGTGTACTCCTTTTATGCTACTGCAAAATCAGCACTTTTAGTTAGTGTTTTTAAATCTTCTGATGTATTTTAATTTGCTATTGTGTGTGTGTTTTGGAAAAAAATGTAAGCTGCTTTGAGACTTTTTTTGTAGTAAGATAACAACAACAACAACAACAACAACAACACCAATAATAATAATAATAATAATAATACTGTAATAATGGTTCTGTTTGGCTTAAGAGGCAAAAGGAGCTACAGACACAGAAGCTATTGTTTTGTGTGGTATTGCAGAGAAATGGCTTGGACTGGGTGGTATTCAACTAAATTTTAGTAGACCAAAAGAGAAAAGAAATAAGATTGGCTTCTTGCAGTAGGGAACATGATGGCACTGGAAAGTATGGACACTTGTTTGATGTGGCCTCCCTGGAAACTAATCGGCATGGGTGCTCCATAAACAGCTGAAGTCATATATAACTTTCCTGCAAACATTGTGCAAAAACATTGAGGATGAATCCACAATAAATAGGTCCCCTGGTAGTAGAGATGAACAATAAATCTGTTTATTTAGTTTCTCATTTTCCAATCCTATTTTCAGTTCTCCACATTAGTTTGCTTTAAAAAAAAAAAGCACTCGTGAAAATTCAACAGCATTTTAGTACAAATTTCTACTAATTTACACAGGTGTGTATGCAGCTTCCCATAATATACATCCCCCCAAATGTAACACATGCTTGTATGTTATATTTATTAATATATATTACATAAATATATATTGTGTATGATTTTGTGCATATTACTTGCCTGGAGAACAGCATTGCAAAATTTGTAGAAGTGTGAATTTTGAAGGCTGGCTGTGTTTAGGTCCCTACCTGGAAGCTGCATGTCTCTCTTTATATGCATTCAGCAACATTCCTTCTCCTGAGACAAGGAGTAAAAACTGCTATTTCCAGAATGATTATAATACACCCCCGAGTGTCATTCCTCAATAGTTGTTCCCTCTTTCCCTGAGGCCCGTATCATACTCACAAAGTTCGTTGTCTCTTGCTATGTCCAGAGGGGCACAGGGAATCTGAATTTTGAGGCCTCTTACTGCTTTCCAGCTGAAGAAAAAAGTAGCTGAGGCTTTGTAATGGTGATTGACAATTTCATTTTAAGCTGTTTATCAGTTTACACTCTGCCCATCAGGTACCGAAAGAACATGACAACTCTTGTCAGTTAAACAAAAGATTTGGATGACAGCATTTCAGTAGAATGTATATTTTTTTCCACCTCATGCTCTCTGCATCAATACTGATAAAACAATTCCATTCATTATTCCAAAAATAAAATAATATAATAAAAATCTGGATGAGATCCTGACAGGTTAGATGAATATTGAAAAATAACAAAACAAACCTAAAACTGCACCTGATCCTAGTTCTTCAGCACTTTCCAAATAACCTGTCGGGGTTCATTAGAAATCCTTTTATTTGTTGAAGACAATAAACCAGACGCGGTCATTCTGTCAGTGGAAGTGAGTCACCCACTGCTGATCCTTCATAACAGGAATATTCTTTTTTTGGATTGTAAAGTTGAAGTAATATATATTCAAGAAGCAAGCGTTGGATTTTTTTATTTTAAAAATCTAACTTAATAATATTCTCTGCCATTGTTCTTCCATCTAGCACCTGCTTCAGGTGTCCCGTGAAAAGTACGGAACCTCCCCATATGATCTCTTAATTGTACACGCATGATGATTTATACTTATGAAACTATTGGGGGAAACTACGGTATGTTGCAGAATACATCCTCAATGAAACACAAATATGAAGGGGCCCATATCTTTCTTTGCCCAGGTTTTCCCTGACCCACTAGATTAGGGACTGTTATTTCTGAATTCCTGCTTTTCCCTGTGTGTGCTCTTCTCTCTTTTATAGATGTTTATGATAATGTTTTCTGCTGTTTTTGAATACCACTTTGAATTTCTAAAATATTAAGTGGTTTAGAAATGCTTTAAATTTAACAAAAAAATACATTGTAGGATCAGAAGGGACAAAGAAGGCCAGCAACTCGGCCTTCTATATAAGCCAAGCAGGGCTGGTCCAGACATATAGATTGTCTAGGCAGCTGCCTGGAGTAGCACAATGAGAAGCTGCCTGCTGTCCACATGAACTGAATGCACATCAACATCTTCTTCTTCTTCTTTTATTATTATTATTTTTATTTTTCACAATCAGACATTGTCTTCACATACCATAATAAACAAATACAATAAAAATAAAAATAGAAAATAAAATGTTTTCATACCATATTAAATTTATATTTTGGGATTCCTCCGATCCCTTTACTTCCCTCCATTCTCTCCCCCAGTTCTTTTATATTTTCTTATGTTGTACATGTCTACAGTGGTACCTTGGGTTACATACGCTTCAGGTTACAGACTCCACTAACCCAGAAATATTGCTTCAGGTTAAAAACTTTGCTTCAGGATAAGAACAGAAATCGTGCTCCAGCGGCGCAGCAGCAGCAGGAGGCCCCATTAGCTAAAGTGGTGCTTCAGGTTAAGAACAGTTTCAGGTTAAGTACGGACCTCCGGAACGAATTAAGTACTTAACCCAAGGTACCACTGTATAATTTTCTTATCTTTAAATATTTCCAATTTCAAACATCGTCCTTAATATTACAAGTGTTTTTTAAAACCCTGCTACTGTGTTAACTTCTATACAATGCATTTGTAAATATGCAATAAACATTTTCCATTCTTTTTTATATTTGTTGTCCTCTTGATTTCTTACATCTTCCAGTTAATTTAGCCATTTCAACATATTCCATTAGTTTACATTGCCAATCTTCTTTAACTGGGACTTGTTCTTCTTTCCAGAGTTGGGCTATCAATGTCCTTGCGGCTGTTGTTGCATACATAAATAAACTTTTATATTCTTTCGGTATATCTGTTCCAATTATACCTATTAAAAAAGCTTCCAGTTTTTTTAAACAAAGGTTATTTTTAACATTTTTTTCCAATTCGTTATAGATCATTTCCCAAAAACATTTTATAACCTTACATTGCCACCACATATGGTAAAATGTACCTTCTACCTCTTTACACTTCCAGCACTTATTATCTTTTGTTTTGTACATTTTTGATAGTTTAACCGGTGTTAAATACCATCTATACATCATTTTCATATAGTTCTCCTTAAGTGCTGTACATGCCATGAACTTTATATCATTTCTCCACAATCTGTCCCAGGCACATCAACATCTTCTGAAACTTTGCAGTTGGGGATACTGAGGCACACTCCGGTTTACATACCACTCTGAAATTCACAGATGTATATTGTCTTCAGACACACTTCTTTTGTAGTTCAAAGGGCTTTCCTCTTACTCACTTGACCTATTGCCTGACTCAGTTTCACTCCCTTAGAATTTCCCTTTCAATGGCTACAGTAACTCCCCTCTCCATGCCTCAATTTCCCTCCCAGGTACCACAGTGTGTTTTTTCTTCCTCAGCTCTTTGAACCCACAGTTGGGCCACCAAAAGGACAACATTTCTGCTTCTCTCTCCCAACCCACTTTCTCTTTCTTCCATGGTCAGCAATGCACCCCCCTCACATCTTTCTCTTCCCAAGGCAACCTATTCATGCTCTGAGGAAGATTTTCTTTAAAGTTTGTTTTTTGATTTTTCAGGTTTACAAACAACAAAGAAAACAATTAAGATACACTGGTACCTTAACTGATAGTGAACAATGTGGTGACGGAAGAGTTTAATATTGAAAAAGGAACACGACAAGGTTGTCCAATCTCCCCTTTGTTATTTATATCGGTCCTGGAAGTGCTCTTAAATATGATCAGAGGAGACCGGTTGGTGGAGGGTATTCAGGTCGGAGCGAAACAATATAAACTTAAAGCATTTGCAGATGACCTAGTATTGACTTTACAGGAGCCAGAGCCCAGCACCAAAAGGGTACTGCAATTGATTTATGAGTTTGGTCGGGTGGCGGGATTTAAACTTAACAAGCAAAAAACTAAGGTTTTGGAAAAAAATATGACCCCTTCAGAATCAGAAAGGTTTCAGAAAGAGACAGAATTAAATGTGGTTAAAAAAGTTAAATACCTAGGGGTAAGCATAACAGACAAAAACAGGAACTTATTCAAAGATAATTATGAAAAATGTTGGTCTGAAATTAAAAGGGATCTAGAAATCTGGTCAAGATTGAAACTTTCCTTGTCAGGACGTATTGCTACTATTAAGATGAATGTATTGCCAAGAATGTTGTTTTTGTTTCAAACTCCACAGATTGTGGACAAAATGGGGTGTTTTGAAAAGCCCAGAATTAAGTTTAAGATATTAACTGATGCTAAAGAAAGAGGGGGCTTTGCCCTGCCAGACTTAAGGTTGTACTATGAATCAGCAGCTTTCTGCTGGTTGAAGGACTGGCTACTTCTTGAAAACACGGATGTTTTAGATCTGGAAGGATTCAACAATGCTTTTGGATGGCATGCATATTTGTGGTATGACAAGGTTAAAATACATAAGGCTTTTAAGAACCATGTTGTCAGAAAAGCAGTATTCAATGTCTGGATAAAATATAAAGACTTACTGGAAAACAAAACCCCAAGGTGGCTATCACCAATGGAGGCTAAGGCCCCGAAAAGACTCAATATGGAGGCCAAATGGCCGAAATATTGGGAAATAATAGAAAAAGACGGAGATAATTGGAGGTTGCAGAGTATGGAGAAAATAAAAGATAAAGTGCGAGATTGGCTACATTATGCTCAGATTAAAGAAGTTTTTAAGTTGGATAAAAATATAGGATTCCAGGTGGAAAAATCAAAGTTAGAAACAGAACTGTTAGAACCCAGCTCTAAGATACTCTCAAGAATGTATAACTTGCTGTTAAAATGGAATACACAGGATGAAACGGTCAAATCAGCTATGATAAAATGGGCACAGGACATAGGGCACAACATTATGTTTGCTGACTGGGAAAAGTTATGGACTACAGGTCTGAGATTTACCGCATGTAACGCCTTGAAGGAAAATATTTTGAAAATGATATATAGGTACTACATGACCCCAGTCAAGCTTGCAAAGATATACCATTTGCCTGATAATAAATGTTGGAAGTGTAAAGAAGCTGAAGGAACATTCTTTCACCTCTGGTGGACTTGCCCCAGGGTTAAGGCCTTCTGGGAAATGATATATAATGAGCTGAAAAAGGTATTTAAGTATACCTTTCTTAAGAAACCAGAGGCCTTCCTTTTGGGCATTGTGGACCAGAGTGTGCAAAAGAAGGACCGAACCTTTTTTATGTATGCCACAACAGCAGCAAGGATACTCATCGCTAAAAGCTGGAAAACTCAAGATTTGCCCACATTGGAAGAATGGCAGATGCAACTGATGGACTATATGGAATTGGCAGAGATGACTGGCAGAATCCGAGACCAGGGAGAAGAATTGGTGGAGGAGGATTGGAAGAATTTTAAGGACTATCTACAAAAATATTGTAAACTGTATGAATGTTAAGAAAGATGTAAGATCCGCAATAAGATGGTTCCAACAAATTAGTTACAAAGAATATAAATTTAAATGTGATTGAAAGAAAAGATAAATTTTGGATGAACAATATGTTAGAACTAGAGTGTTTTAAACTATAAGATTTGAGATTTAATATTGGATAATTAAATGATATAAATTGAATTAAGTGAATAATTTGCTAGAAAAATCTATGTGTTTAGAAAGCAGGAACAAGAGATGTGAGGAAGTCCAAAGATGTGAATGAAACGTGGTTAATGAGAAAGATCTTGTTGTTATCTATGTGGATTTTTGTTTTATAAAATTAATAAATATTATTATAAAAAAATAAAAATAAAACCCAGGCAGAAGTCTTGGACTTGTGTTGGTCAACCTTGGGTCCACAGAAGTTGCTCAGTTTTACAACTCCCATCATGCCCAGCCAACTTAGACAATGGTCAGGCATGATGGGAGTTGTGATCCAGCACCTGGGAACTCAGGATTGAATAACACTGCCTTAGACTATAACCTGTCTGAGAATTCAAAAAAAAAAAAAAAAATAATAAAAAATACACTGGCACCTTGGGTTAAGTTCTTAATTCGTTCTGGAGGTCTGTTCTTAACCTGAAACTGTTCTTAACCTGAAGCACCACTTTAGCTAATGGGGCCTCCTGCTGCTGCCATGCCGCTGGAGCACGATTTCTGTTCTCATCCTGAAGCAAAGTTCTTAACCTGAGGTAATATTTCTAGATTAGCGGAGTCTGTAACCTGAAGCGTATGTAACCTGAAGCGTATGTAACCCGAGGTACCACTGTATAATCAATAAATCCCCATTTAATTCCCTCCTCCCCTTTTGTGGATCCTCATGCCAACATTTTCTCCTGCATCTCATCTGTCACTCCAATTTTATCAAATCTTTAACTAATCCGTAATTCAGCTTTTAGCTATAAGTGTCATATCAGTCCTACTAATGATTATACTTGCTTACAATATTTTTTTAAAAAAATACATTATATACTTTCTCCATTCCTTATTGAAATGTAAGTCTTCCTGATTCCTAATTCTTCCTGTCAGTTTTGCCATTTCAGCATAGTCCACCATTGTTATCTGCCATTCTTTCTTTGTAGGACCGTGTTTTCTTTCCATCTCTGAACTAACAAAGTCTGGGCAACTGTAGTCACATACTTGAATAATCTCTTCTGGTCACTTGGGACTTCGGCACCTAGAATTCCTAAAAGAAAAGCTTCTGGTTTCTTAGAAAAGGTTATTTTAAACTTTTTTTCAACTCATTGTATATCATCTCCCAGAATTCTTTTACTACTTTACATGTCCACCACATGTGATAGAAGGTGCTTTCATTCTCTTTACATTTCCAGCATACATTTGATCTTGATTTATACATTTTAGCTAATTTACTGGGGGTTAAATACCAACAGTATATTGTTTTCATATAATTTTCTTTCAGAGTATAGCATGTTGTGAACTTTAAATCCCAATTCCATAACCTCTCCCATGCTGCCAATTGTATGTTATAACCAAAATCTCTCACCCAATGTATCATCACTGATTTGACCTCTGAAGAAGATTCCTACAAGGGCTGGCTTCCGAGTCTCCGTTCCATCCATGCTTCTCTTGCACCTCGAAGTAGCTCAGACTAGGCCAGTGCGATCGCAGACTATTGTAGTACAAATATAGAGAAAAAGTTGACTCCTTGATATTGTGCAGCCTCTGTTATCTTGGTGCTGTAGCACAGCTGAGAAGGGATTTCTATTCTTAATGGGCAGGCTATAAATAAACAGCAAAGACAAACAGTCCTCTTGTTTCCATTCGAAATGCTGCAGCAAAGATTATTTCCTTGGCGCTTCTATCAGACCATGCCTCTCCTCTTTCACAGCCACTTCATTGTCTGTCTGTTAACTCTAGAATACTCAATAAGCTTATTGTCTTTACCTTTAAAGCCCTTGAGGGTCAGTCTCCTTCCTATCCCTCAACCCTGGTGTCCCGCTATGGACATAGTGGTTTTCTTTGTTCTTCTAATTCTGGACTTTATTGTTTTAGGGTTTTCTTGTTCTCTACTGCATCTTCATTCTTGCTGCTCCATATGCTTGGAATCATCTTCCATAACATTTGTGGGCTGCCCCCCCCCCCCACTCCATACGTTCAAATCTCTCTTAAAAACTTATCTTTATTTCTGAGGCCTTTGGGTCTGGTTAGATAGCTCAGTTATGCTCAGTATAATGGCTTGTGAACCAAGTATTTTAAGCTATTGATTTTTATTGTTTTGCTTATATTTGTTTTAGATTTTGCACCCTTTGGGGTAGAATTTCTTACTTTCATTCTGTACGGAGCCATGTACATTGATGGAGCTATATAAATAAATGCTATTGCTACTAATGTTTCCAACAAATAACATATTAAACAAAGTTTAGGCCATTTACTCAAGGAATAAAGTTGACAACTGTGTTTTCTCTTCTTCAGTTCCCAGGAACTGAATGAAGTAGCACACATCTTCAGTATACTGTGAGGCCTTCTATCAGCCACAACGGTGATTTTAATGCACTGCTGTCTTACTCCTTAACCCATACGATGCATGGCTTTCCAGCTAACATAGGAGCCAACTTGTAGGGGCTGAGGGGGTCTTCACCCCCCAAAAAAATATTTGAGGAGGCTAGCCCCCCTCCAGTTGATGGGCATTGCTATTCAGACGGTGTCCATGCACTGTGTCATGTGCTCAGTTATGCAGAGCAGGGCTTACTTGCCCCCCCTTTTTTATTAAAGCTGACACCCCTGCTAGCTGTTTATTATGTTAAATTAAAACCTGTGACCTTCCAGTTGCTGCTGCAGTATAGTTCCCTTGATCCCTGACCTTATGCCATGCTGATGAGAGCAGAAGTCCAACAATAGCTGGACAGCATCATATTGGCTGTTCCTGGTTTAGGTTTCAACAGTCAGTGCCCAACAGCATTTGAAAGATTTCAGTTTCCCCATTACTGGTTCAGATTGGGGGTAGCCAGCACGGTGCCCTCAAGATGTTGTTGGACCATAGTCCCTAACTGTGGGCCACGCTTACTGGGGGTGATGAAGATTTCAGGTGCAGAAAATGGGGGCGGGGAGCACAGAGAAACACACAGTCACTAAAAGTCCAAAACAGATCTAAACTTCAGTGGGTTTTCATGTTCACAATTTCAATTCCTGCTTTTTAATGTTTTATTATTTGTAAGCTGCTTAGAGAACGCTGTCAGTAAATAAATTTTCAAATGCAGTTAGTCAATCGCATTCCCCTGCTTATTTGACGTAACAATTATTTAGCTAGGTGACACTAGCCCTAAAATAAGCAAAGCCTTTTTGGCTTTCAGTGTAATGAAGACTGATCAACTGTGCCCAGTAGGTGTCATCATTGTCCTGCTACTAGCCAGAGAGAGACCTTCACATTTCATTCTGAATGAGCCATAAATATTCAGTATGAAATATACCGAGATGTAAAATAGCAGGTGCAGCAAATTTGTAGTGAGGATACAGTTAATGGGTGAAGGATTCAATATTCTATCTACTGAGCAAACAACTGTATATAAAAACTCCATCTGTAGCTTTTTATGTATGCAACCAGATATACTATATGATTTCCTTTTTTTAAAAAAAATACTGATATCTTTGTTTTCAAAGATGGTTTTATACAATTAAGTGGCAACATGTTTGAAAGACATTGCTAAAAATATAAACATTTCATTTCAGTAATTTTAGGTTCCATCTGCATATTTTGCAACAACAAAACTTCCCTACTAACATCCTCTCCTGCCAAAACTCCTAGGGATTTTCTATGTTGTGCCTCCTTGTTCTCTCATCTTTGACCCCCACTCTTTCTCTCCTCACCTTTTCTAGTCAAAACCTCTTTTTCAGTCTTTCATCAACATTGTCTTTACAGCATATACACTCCTTTTTTAAAAAAAGTCATTACAGTAGTCTAAAGTTCCTTGCATAACTTTGCTTGTGGTATCTGTTTTTTGGGTATAAAACTATTCAGACTATTGGGATGAAAATGTATGAGGTTGTTAATGCCTATGTTAGCATATACTTCAAAATCAAGCCCAAATATATATTAAGATAGGCATTAATAGCTTCATACCTTTTCATCCGAAGTCCCAGTACTTACAGCAACTCAAAATCTTTGTAGCGGAAGATTCCTACTATCATATTTGTCATTGCTGATTTCCGTGGGGGAGGACACTGTTTTATTAAATGCAGGGACGTGCGGCCTATATGCTACTTTCTAATATAATATTGAAAGGGACGCAGGTGGCGCTGTGGGTTAAAGCCTCAGCGCCTAGGACTTGCCGATCGAAAGGTCGGCAGTTCGAATCCCTGCGGCGGGGTGCGCTCCCGCTGCTCGGTCCAGCGCCTGCCAACCTAGCAGTTCGAAAGCACCTCCGGGTGCAAGTAGATAAATAGGGACCGCTTACCAGCGGGTAGGTAAACGGCGTTTCTGTGTGCGGCTCTGGCTCGCCAGAGCAGCGATGTCACGCTGGCCACGTGACCCGGAAGTGTCTCCGGACAGCGCTGGCCCCTGGCCTCTTAAGTGAGATGGGCGCACAACCCCAGAGTCTGTCAAGACTGGCCCGTACGGGCAGGGGTACCTTTACCTTTTAATATAATATTGAAGCTGAAACCAATTAACTGTTGGCTCAAATGCACAGCTAGCATAAGCAGACACAAGTCTGTTGAAATCCATGGCAAAGCTATGGCATGTATCTTAAATTAAAGATGATGGGATCTGTAATAAATTATACACATAACACATAAAGCTGTGTAGACAGGATGCCAGCAGAGAGCTGTCTCAACATAATGTCTGGCAAGTCCTTAGGACTTACGCATGTCTCAAGCAGTGAGTGTCTGCATTAGTCTATTCACCGGTGCTTCCGAGATCTGTAGCCAGCTCTTCTCTTCTCCATGTGACATCTACGGGAAATCAATTGGATAGTGCCTTATCTCGGCTGCGTGCCCGCCCACAGGTAACATGTAAATCCTAAATGTTATTCTAGTCTGCATTATACAGTGCAGTGTGTTTTTATTTTCAAAGGCAAGAACATCTGTCCTGCTGCCTAGAGCTGGTGTAAAGGTTATTTGCTGAGAAGGTCCGTGAGAACTGTACCTGGAACCGATGACCAGGCAAGTAGCAAACCTCATGGCAGAGCTGCATACTTCCTGTCTTTCACTGTCTCTCATGACCACCAGCACCATTATGATGACTGAGGTTGCATCTCCTACTCTTGTGCTATGATCTTCATAAGAAATGGTGCCCTCCCCCGTGCCTGTTATTTAAAAGTACACACAGTGGTTGCTATTAATTGTGTTATAAACATCACATCTCGTTAAGTTCTAGTCCCTCATTAATGGGGAAGGACTCCATGTTGAAAGCAAACACAGAAGGAAGTTTTAAGGAATCAAATGGGGATTAAAGAAACCATTATATGAGAAACTGTTTCAAACAATTTCATTGATTGCTATGTATGTGCAGGGCCAGATTTAGGTTTGCTGAGGCCCTAAGCTACTGAAGGTAAGGGGGCCCTTTATATGTCCAGCTGTCTTTTGTCAACAACAAATTGTCACTGTTTTTTGTGTTGAATATATGCTATATGGCAATTTATGGACCTAATAGGTATCTAAAGCCATTTGCACATGCAGAATATAGGCACCCTATACGTATATAGAAATGAGCAAACCAGTGATATTTTAGGGAGCAGGCTAGCAGGTGGGGCCCATTACTTACATCATAGGAGCCTACACAACACAAAACACTGTTGCTGTATGTAGGTTTTATTTGTATTTTATCTTAAATTTTGGAAATGTGCATCTAGTTTTTTCCCCCTTTTAATTTTTTTGGGGGGCCCCAAGAAAGTGGGGCCCTAAGTTATAGCTTGTTTAGCTTAAACGTAAATCCGGCACTGTGTATGTGTTAAAATTAATATAGCATAAATATTTTTAAAGTGTTTCACCTGTGCTTTTGTCTATGTGATGGCTCAGTTACTGTTCTGATACAAGGTGTAATGTTGTGTTAAGATGTGCTGTAGCTACAGCTGTAGCTGTGTGAAATGGAATTTAATATATTTTCCTCTGCAGGAAGAGGACTCAGCTTCTTTCCATCTTCTCCTGTTCCAGTAAAGAATTCAGAGAAAGGTTCTGTGTTGTATTGGTCAGCATACTTAATGCTGCTGGCCGAGATAACTGCAGTGGTGCATCCGTCAATTAATGTTTGTGATTCCGTTTTTTTAATCATCCACTGTCCCTAATGGGTTAGGGCAGTTTCCAAGTGCCAGCCACATTAAAATAGGAAGTATTTTAAATACCAGGAACAACAAAAAGTCCACCCACAATTTAAAAGCAACAGGAATTCAAAGTGACTAGGGAAAGAACAGCAACCCAGCCATATTTTTGCCAACAGTGACAGCTGGGTTGCCAGTGAATAAGCAAAGTGTATGCAAAAGGAAGGAAGGAAGGTGAGGGGGAGAGAGATGTTATAATAAGGAAGCATTGGGATGCCACTGCACTGTATGCAATGATGACCACACTGAAATGGGCTGTGGTTCAGAAAATGTGGAGGACATCTGTCAGGTTTTAAAGGTAGCTTGCAATAAGGCACAGGAAATCTGCTGTTAAGAAACTGAATGCAAAAGATCAAAAGCAGTCCATTAGATCACCATTATGGTCTCTGCCTAATTTAGCTCCTTGTAAACTCAAGGACGCAGGTGGCGCTGTGGGTTAAAGCCTCAGCGCCTAGGACTTGCCGATCGAAAGGTCGGCGGTTCGAATCCCTCGGCGGGGTGCGCTCCCACTGCTCGGTCCCAGCGCCTGCCAACCTAGCAGTTCGAAAGCACCTCCGGGTGCAAGTAGATAAATAGGGACCACTTACCAGCGGGAAGGTAAACGGCGTTTCCGTGTGCGGCTCTGGCTCGCCAGAGCAGCGATGTCACGCTGGCCACGTGACCCGGAAGTGTCTCCGGACAGCGCTGGCCCCTGGCCTCTTAAGTGAGATGGGCGCACAACCCCAGAGTCTGTCAAGACTGGCCCGTACGGGCAGGGGTACCTTTACCTTTACCTTTAAACTCAAGGAAATATTACCATTGACCTCAATGGACGAGGGATTGGAACCAGGGTTTCACCTCCCTTTTGCCAAGACTTGGGTGCAGTTAGGCTACTGTTAGGCTACAGCAGGATAAACAATGACTTGAGCAGCGCATTTTGGGCACAAAGAATGAAGCACGTTTGGGCATGAAGCAGAAGAAATCTTGAACTACCACAAAAATGCATAATTTTTCATAATGCATTGCACCAAGTACCGTATTTTTTGCTCTATAAGACTCACTTTTTCCCTCCTAAAAAGTAAGGGGAAATGTGTGTGTGTCTTATGGAGCGAATGCAGGCTGCGCAGCTATCCCAGAAGCCAGAACAGCAAGAGGGACTGCTGCTTTCACTGCGCAGCGATCCCTCTTGCTGTTCTGGCTTCTGAGATTCAGAATATTTTTTTTCTTGTTTTCCTCCTCCAAAAACTAGGTGCGTCTTGTGGTCTGGTGCGTCTTATAGGGCGAAAAATACAGTACTTATCATTAGTAGTCAACTGGGAGAATAAATGTATCCAGTGCTTTTTCCCCCTCTAAAAAAATGTTTAGGGGTGCTCTCATTTTCCTACTCATATTGAAATACTGCCCCTCAATGAGGCCAAACTTAGATTCACAAAATGTTTAGGGGTAGGCATACCCCTTCGTCCCCCCAGAAAAAAGCACTGAATGTAACCAAATATGTTCTTCCTTGGATGGATGGATGAGGTCAGGGGCATAAACAAATTCTAGGCCAGTTAATTTCCCGTTCATATGCTGAAATTCAATACAGGGAAAGGATAAACCTAAGCTAAAATATCACAAAAAGCTTCTTCATGGGAATTTATAGTGTGATGTATTTTAAAACAATTGATCTGATGGCCCTTCTAATGACATAGGGTGCTTCCATACTGCAAGCTTTTCGTGCTACCCACTGTTGCTCTTCCACTGTATGTTGCCTGCAGACTGGCAATCCCACCATAAATATAGATTGTGAGATCACCTCTGAGGTTCACAAAACTACGTGCTCCATTTCACATTAGGACCAAGCCCTTCTGTCAACTACAGGAAGCTCTTGAGGTGCTGTTTCTGAGGAGGCAAATGCAGCCCCACATGCCTCTCTGTCCAGATCTAGGGACTGTCCCCAGGCCATGGCCCCTCCCTACACCACATCCCTTCTCCTGAGGTCACAATCTCACCCACCCTGCTCTGCAACTTCCTTGAGTGCTTTTACTTGGCTCTAAGGTGTCCTTGAACTGCCATAATGTCTCTTGCTTACCTGAATGTAGAATGGAGTGCTGTGTGTGTGTGTGTGTGTGTGTGTGTGTGTGTGTGTAGAACTCTATTGTTTTCGTGTGGCTGAAATGTAGGCTATTGCACAGAGGTGAGAGTCACATTCCCAGCTCCACCTTCTTTCCCCTCTGGCCCCACCCATTGGAATGTGGCCCTTAGGCTGAAAGCATTAGAGGGATACATAGCATTCTTCAGGTGGGAAGGCTAGTGGCTGAAAGGAACTGTGTCAGGGGTCTGGACCACAACAAATGGCCAAAACACAGGAGGTTACTAGAAATGTATTTTTCATCATCATGGCTATGAAAGCTGTCCTGGGATCTAATATGACACATGGCCTCTGCTAGTATTTGAGCCCAAGGTCATCTTTAGACATGCATAGTCTGCTTGATTAAACTGCTTCCAAACAAATTTTACATTCTATGCTACTTAACATAGGGTTTTGGGTTGTTGTTTTTTGGTTTTCATTCAGCTTTATTCATCATTAAAATGAGAGTAATCTGCATACTTTTTAATCCAGGATTAGCCCTTTTTAGTTTATTTTCCCTGCAGACTGATTGTCAGTGCTTCAAAAGCATCAACTATTGATGGATTTCTATACAGCTGCCTGCACATCTGCGGCAATAAAATGTGAATCTGCTTTAACAATATCTGAAATCTTCTGTTTGGGGTTTTATGCAGCTTTTTCTTTCTGAAAGCACCTGCATATTCTTCAATGCTAGCTCGGAAATGCATATATAAAAAAGACTCATCACTGGAAGATGCTGTTTTGTTTTGTTTAGATATGTCTGCATTTAGATATAACAGTAGTAATGTTTCGGCTATAATGAAAACAAGAAATCTTTCTTATATCCTTTTCTAAAATAAAAGTTTATAACCCAATTCGGCAGCCATAAAATCCAAATATGCAGGCTGATCTTTTAGGCTGGTTAGTTCTGGACTTCCAATGCAGATACTATATGGAAAATTGAAGGAAGAAAGTATGCTGTTTGCCATTTAGATGTTACTGATGTAGCACAATAATAGCTCCTGTTCTGTTCTTCCTCATAGCTGCATTTAAACCTGATGAAGACACCAGTCAAGACCATGGCCATACAGAGGCATCTATTGTCCTCTGAATAAAGGTAAAGGTAAAGGTACCCCTGCCCGTACGGGCCAGTCTTGACAGACTCTGGGGTTGTGCGCCCATCTCACTTAAGAGGCCAGGGGCCAGCGCTGTCCGGAGACACTTCCGGGTCACGTGGCCAGCGTGACATCGCTGCTCTGGCCAGAGCCAGAGCCGCACACGGAAACGCCGTTTACCTTCCCGCTGGTAAGCGGTCCCTATTTATCTACTTGCACCCGGAGGTGCTTTCGAACTGCTAGGTTGGCAGGCGCTGGGACCGAGCAGCGGGAGCGCACCCCGCCGCAGGGATTCGAACCGCCGACCTTTCGATCAGCAAGCCCTAGGCGCTGAGGCTTTAACCCACAGCGCCACCTGCGTCCCTGTCCTCTGAATAGAAGACAATAAATAACAAGCCAGAAAAGAATAACAAGTGGGGCTCCAAAGGGATCAGTCAGTGCTGTGAGGTAACTTCAAAGAGATCCCAAGAAGGTCCAACTGGATGGAGTTGGCACTTTATTTATCATATTTGTGGATGATGCAAAACTGGAAGTCACTGCCAATGCAATCCAGAGTCGGGGGAGGGAATCTATTTTGGCCCAAGGGTAGCATTTCCTTCTAGGTAACTTTCCAAGGGTCAAATGCCAGTGATGGGCACAACTCGAGGCAAAGGTGGGTGGAGCAATTAAGGCAAAATTTACCTTTGTTCAGTTTCTAAACACTCATACACCCTGACTGTCTTCCATCCGGACAAGCAAGAGACTTGTGGAATTTCTTCTCTGGCTCAGATTAAAATATGATCTGAGGAACAACTTCTGGTTTACCTGGCTAAGAAGTGCACTGAACCTCCAGCAAAGAAAGCATTAGATTTTCGATCTTCAAGCGTATTAGTTTTCGTCTCTACCAGCGTATTAGTTTGTGACTTATCAGTGCATTGGAGTGATTACCCTGTCCATGGCACTGAGTATGGCTGGCATTAATATGTGCAGGGGGGGGGGGAAATCTAGAGAGGCAGAAAGACTATCCCCCTTCATGGGAGACCTGCAGAGACCTGACTTCCCCCAAAGCCTTACCTTCTGCCCTTGTGCCTCTTTATTCTGGCCAATACAATGTAATGGTGAGTTGTAATAAGGAATTACAACTGTCATCGTTGACAATCACCATTAGACAACTGTCCACAATCACTGACATATTTTCACCATAAATTTGGTCACTCATTAGGTATGTCAACATTCTCAGTGTCAACAGTCCTGGCATTTTGGACATTACCAGACCAATCCTACCTTACATTGGTTGTGGGATTAGGGGAGATATACAAATTTTGCTATGGGCAGGATGGGAAGGGGCAATTTTGTTTACTGCAATGGGAGGGAATTTTCCAGTTTCAGGATTACACCTGAGAAATGCAAGGGCTAAGATCTTTGCCCCACCCTTGGCACACACCCAGTGTCATGAACACATCTGCCCCAAGTAGAGAGGCACAGCATGAGTTAAGAAGCAGCCAGCAGCAGGAAAGCTCACATTTCTCTCAGGCACCTGGGAGCAGTCGGCTGTCTACTCCCCTGCCCCCTGACAATGAAAGGAATGCAGAGGGCAGGAGGAGAGAAGCCAACTTGCTCAAGAAGCACAGGCAGACTCAGAAAGCAGGAGGAGGAACATTTCCTCACCAGAAGAGGAGGCAATTAATCCAATGAGCCCAAGGAGTAGACATATGGGAAAGGTATTAGCCAGGAAACAAAACCAGAAAGGTAAGGGTCATAGGTTCAGGATATTCTGCAGAAGCAGGAAGAATTCCCCAGAAGGGTCAACTGATTCATAGGGTATGGAAGCTCCAACAGAGCGTCTGGGGCTGATTGTTTCTTTTGCAATAAATCTCGTAATCGCTAATTACGACTTGCGTGCTTTGTTATCAAGATGGCAGTCTGGGCTCCTGACACCCAGTATGCTCTGCATCTACCCTTGTGGTGGAACATCACCAGTGGAATAGCTATACCCATGGAACTTTCTGTAAGTGGTCCAGGGCATTTCTGTCCAAGCCAGCATTGTCCCACTGACATATCGCTGTCAGTGGAGTAGTACTCTGCTCTGCTTTTCGAGACCCTCAATTGGCTTTCCAGTGACGGTACTATATAAGTCTCTCTTATGCTGCACAAAGAAGAGCCCATTAATCACATTCTAGAATATTATCAGAGAAACAAGTAAGTAGGCACAGAGTTGACACCTGGTTGGTTGAAAATCACTTCCAGATTTATCCTTCAATTCATTTTAGAACACCATGACTGAGCAGCTGTTTTTAATAATGAAAGATATTTATAAATTGCCATAATAACATTGTTTACTGTTTGCATTGCCTCTCTCAGCCTGGTTCATTAGCTATCATTAAAAGCTTTTCACAACATGCTCTCTGCATATATAGAAATGTTGAGATGCCATCTTAATGGGAAATGTTCTATTTGCAACGCACAGCACAGTGAACAATATGAATGGAAGGCGGTTTGAAGGAGGAGTAATTTTTTTTTAGATCCCCAAAGATATCATAGTGACAGAGCTGAAAGATTTCCAGATACTGCACAAGGAAAAGACCTAGAGGTTTCAAGCTAAGTTGAGAAATATTCTGTAGAAACTGAAGAGTATGTGGCAGCTGCAACAGCAACTCTTCTTCATGCATTTGCAGATGGAATTGTCTATATGGTTTTCCATCTTTAAGGACATAAGAATTGCTTTGCTTTATCAGACTAAAAGTCCATCTGTTCCAGCAGAGTGAACAGCCATATGCCTCAGGAAGTATTTTTACACATATATGTGGGAAACTTCACTCCATGTAAGAACCCGGAAAAAAACATCGCTTGAGAGAGGAGAGATCTTTTGCATGGAGAAACAATCAAGTACTGTTGGGACGCAGGTGGCGCTGTGGGTTAAAGCCTCAGCGCCTAGGGCTTGCCGATCGAAAGGTCGGCGGTTCGAATCCCTGCGGCGAGGTGCGCTCCCGCTGCTTGGTCCCAGCGCCTGCCAACCTAGCAGTTCGAAAGCACCTCCGGGTGCAAGTAGATAAATAGGGACCGCTTACCAGCGGGAAGGTAAACGGCGTTTCCGTGTGCGGCTCTGGCTCTGGCTCTGGCTCTGGCCAGAGCAGCGATGTCACGTTGGCCACGTGACCCGGAAGTGTCTCCGGACAGCGCTGGCCCCTGGCCTCTTAAGTGAGATGGGCGCACAACCCCAGAGTCTGTCAAGACTGGCCCGTACGGGCAGGGGTACCTTTACCTTTACCTTTACTGTTCTAATGTATGCTTAAGCCATACTTATCCCCTAAATATGTAATGACAAGACTTATTTTTTATTACAAGAAAGAAAGCCTACATAAATTAATTTCATGGTAATGGATGTGGGCAAAATACGTTTACATATAAAAACCACAGGTACACTTAATTAATACATTCATACTCCTGAGCTGAAGGAATGATGACCTTATTCTGTAGTAAGTACAAAAGTAGGTGAGTTACTTATGGACTCGGAAGATCGGGAGAGAAGCAAAGTTACCATTTTGCAACTAGGGCAATCCAACAATAGAGAGAATGAAAGATGGTCAGAACCCAAAGCTGGAATGAATACCTCTGTGCTTGAGAGAATTAGGGTCTCTCTGATAAATAGTTAGGCAACAAAATCTTACCAGTTCCTTTTCTGATATCCAATGGAGCACTACAGTTGGTCCTTGAGAGCAGTGTACAGCATGTTGAGCATCATTGAAGTCATGCTATGCTGATTAGGCCACTCAGAATGGCAGCCTTAAATGAGATTTTGGATATCCTAGGTGTATATATAAAATGGGAGGCGGAGTGATGTCATAAGAGGAGGAAAATAGAAGTTTCTTGTGAAACAAAAGTTGGTAACTTTTCTCTCAAATGTGCTTAATGATTTTCATTTAGTTTACATGAGATGCCTTGCGTAAATTCCTGAATTCAGAGTAAACAAGCTTTCTCTTTCTAATTTTAAGATGTCATAAATTATGCCTGGGCTGACCCTAATGTATGTTTGGAGAAAATTTGGTTTTCGGAGAGGACTGGGAGAAGGAGATTGTATCCTATTTTGCCACCTGAGGTGAAACAAAAAGGTTCTGCCCCACCCCACTGCTGTCACCCTGCTGCCATGACCCCTTACCTGGCTTGTGTGATGGTGCCTGTGAAGCAGCAATGATGGAAGGTTCTGATGAGCTCTTGCGAACTCTCACAGTCTCTCACGAGATCTTGCTGGAAGCCACCACTGCTTCTCTGTTGGTGGGGGGGGGGCTGTGGGGGATGCTGCTTCTTGGTGTTTCAGTGCCCAAGGCAGTTGCCTCCCCCCGTCTCATGGGTGGGCTGGCCCTGACGGGGAGTTTTCCCCAATGTCATTGATGACTTATCAGCATTTGCCTCCTTACAGTCTCTGGAGTCAGGAAGTCTGGTCTTGTATTCTATGTCACAAAGAAGAGTGAGGGTTATGGAGGTCATGGATGCCACAATGCAATGCAAACCAGACGTATGCCCTGTTCCTTCAAAATAAACCAAAGAAAAGTCAGGTCAAGCACTCTCTCGTTACAGTGTACCAGCAGCACAAGCTGCTCTAGCCATTAATTGGATGGATGGATGGATGATTTTAACATATTTATACCCTGCTTCTCCTTCTCAAAGTTCAAGGTGGCTCAGAAAAGAATTACAAAATGCAATAAAATCAAAAGCTATACTAACCAAACAGCCAACAGCAGATAAAGAAATTCTAAAAGCTGTGCAATATCTGTTTGCCCCTAGAATCCTGAAACAAATTTAAACCTGGAGACTTGACATGGCTTTTCATTGCATTTCATGCCATCACCTTCCTTTACCTGGTAGGCTACACCCTCTTAATGAAAAAATGGCTGCAAATGGAACCACATTGACAACAATAACATCTTTATTATTGGTTGGATAAACAGTTTGTTAGGCACAAACTAACACATCATGATGTAGCGAATATGCTTCTCATTTCTCCTGCATTCCTCTTCTTGTTGGATGTTTAAAGGTCTGAAATGTGGGGGGATTTTTGGTGTGTGTGTGTGTGTGTGTGTGTGTGTGTGTGTGTGTGTGTGTGTAATAAATGCTAGGCATGATAGAAAAGCCCATTTTAATATCACACTCACTAGGCATTATACAGATTTAATTAGGACATGCTAGGTGCAAAAACAGTTTTCAGCTTGCACTTAGAATTGCTGGAAGAAAGATGTAGCGATGGCCACCAACATAGATGGCTTTGGGATGAGACACATTCATGGAGGATAATGCTATAAAAAGCTACTAGCTACAATGATAGCAGTGCTTTACCTCTACCCCAGAACGCCACTTGATGAAGATGACAGGAAGCAGAGTGCTATTGTGCTCGTGGCCTACTTGTCAGCTTCCAATCCAGTGGGCATCTGGTTGGCTACTGTGGGAAGAGAATGTGAGAATAGAGACTAGATAGGCCTTTGGTATGGGTCCAGCAGGACTCTTCTTGTGTTTTTAGATAACGTGACAACAGAATCCCAAAATTAGGTGCTGCACAGAATGTTACATAAAATTAGGAATGACAAACACTGCCCACAGACTTGTAATATATTTTATTTATTTATTTAACAGGTCTTTAAAAAAAACAACTTTGCTTTTCTTCAAAGCTGCAAACATAGCATGTATGGTAACAATGCAAAACATAGTTTAAAACTTTAAACAGTTGGTGAAGAAGAAGAAAGAAAAAGTCAACAAATGAAGAGTCAGAGACGGGCAACTCAACATTAGAAGAGGGATATGGGAAAATAGATAGGCACTAATCATGTAACAACAATTTTAAAACTTTTCACCTAGTTGTCCCCATTACATGGAGATCTGTTGTCTCAATCTGTGCAAAGAAAAAAGCATAACTACATTCCAGGAAATACTTGCGTCTGCATTTTAAAAAATGCAGACTTCTATTTCCCTGCTGGTCCTGCTCAGAAACTAGCTCCTTTCTGCTGTACTTCAAGAGCATTAAACATTCAGAGCCATATATATATCCTTCAAGGCTGTCACTGGTGCGGCTAGCAAGAACTTGATCTGGTGGTTTTTAAGGAAAGAACTTGAATGAAATATATATATATTTCAACTTGCTACTTCCCCTGCCTTACCTTTTTCTTATGCTGCTACAAGGAGCTGGTGGCCTATATTAAACACCTACAACTACATTTGTTGTCCTCAAGTAAAAATCACAGTTGAAGAATTTCTGTAAAAGACAATTTGTTCACAGCCAAGATGGGTGTTCAAAACGGAGGACATATATCATATAAATAATACCAATGTTGCGAGAGGCAAGGCAATGGCCTACTAAAAACAGACTGGATCAGGAGGTCAGCTTTTATTTTATATTAAAGGTAAAGGTACCCCTGACTGTCAAGTCCAGTCATGGATGACTGGGGTTGCGGTGCTCATCTTGCTTTACTGGCCGAAGGAGCTGGTGTACAGCTTCCAGGTCATGTGGCCAGCATGACTAAGCCGCTTCTGGCGAATCAGAGCAGCGCACGGAAATGCCATTTACCTTCCCACTGGAGAAGTACCTATTTATCTACTTGCACTTTGATGTGCTTTTGAACTGCTAGGTGGGCAGGAGCAGGGACCGAGCTGTTGTGGTTCTGGACATTTCGACACGAGCAACGGCAGTTCACCCCATTGCGGGGATTCGAACCACTGACCTTCCGAATGGCAAGCCCTAGGTTCAGTGGTTTAGACCACAGTGCCACCTGTGTCCCATTTATTATATATTAGCAAATAGCAGTGCATATTCAGAAGTTCAGAAAACAATCAGAGGTGCAGAAAAAAATAATAACCCAGTAGTCACTGCTATCCATGTCCTGATTTATTTACAGGTTCTTAGTCTGAAAGTGTCACTGCCATCACCAGAAGCACTTTTCCTGAGCAGGCATTCCTGAGATCTCAGTTGCTTTCCATCATTTGATGGCTCCACAGGTGCCTCTAGGCAACAACTCTGTTTTCCTCCATGTCTCTCCCTGCTTGGTAACCTTTCAGCACTGAGCACAGCAGAGCGCCTCAAGCAATGAGTCTCAAAATGATGTCACAGGGAACAAAAACAGCAACTTTTCACCAGCCACGTTACGTGTCATAAACAGCCTCCAAAGCCCTAGGTTCAATCTTCCTACTGCCACCCGCAATCACATTAATACAGTACATTCTCAGTGACAAAGAGGCTTCCTAGTTGCTTCTGTCCATCTCCTCTTCTTAGCCAATCATAAAAATCACTAGCAGCAGATCCCACCCTTGCCTCCAGGGAGGGAAAACACTTACAAAACAAAACAAATAAGCAACTATGTCATGTAGAAAAGGCTTGGGATAGTGTCTGTGTGTGTTTTCTTTGAATTTAATTTGGTACAATGATACTCCAGTCAAAATACAGATTTCATGTTTGCTAGCTGAACAAAGGGTTAAGAGACATAAGAGTTCCCTGCAAATTCCTAGAGGGCACTCTGTGAGGTCACGTCCTCTGTTTGCACAGGGCAGGAAGAGAACAATAGGGAAAAAACTTACTACAGTACTTCCTTCCTGTCCAGAGCTCATTCTCTTTTACATCTTGCAGCTGTGGAGAAAGGGTGTAGTCTGTGCTCTGTTGAGCACAGGCACCATATTCAAATGTGTGTTTTGTAATCTAGAAGTCTATTTTGCCTGACTTACTTGACTGCCATTTTCTGCTTGAATCAAGTCTGCAGTGTTATGTAAGTAAACAACATTTTTATGTTTACATTACAGACTGCTGTACTGTGATGTTATCATTTAAGTTTGGAGCTGCAGGTTTTAAAATGCTGTCTTTATGAATGATTTATTTTACTTTGCTCAACTGGGTTCTGCAAAAAACCCTCTTCCCCTTCAGCCAAACCCAAGAACTTACCCAGTGGCGGAGGCTACAGTGAGTATTTCCAGCATCCCAACAGAGTAACTTTTTTTTCTTCTGGCTGGAAACTGATGCTAGGCTCATCATTTTTGCCACAGATTCTGGAGCCAATTGCCCTAGGCCTCTGCAGGAAGAAACACTTAACAGGGAGCAATTCCCATGGACGTAAAATGGGGCTTACTTCTGAGTAATGTACAAGGTAATGCACCGCAATGTTTCATTGTCCACTGTTTCTTTGCAGAGGAGGAGGATAGAGAACCAGAACAGAAGAGGGTACCACACAACTTTTCTCCCAGTGAAGCAGCAACTGCGGCAGCTGAGACCCCTTCTGAATCAAGGTAAGAGGCTGTAGGCCCCAGGTACATCTCCACTGCTTAAGTGTTTGCTGTTCCTTTCTCAAGTGAAGAAGACGGGGACCTCCTAGACACTACCTAAGTGACCAAGGTGTCCCACCAGTTCAATTTTATTTTTATTATGGATTTATTTATTAAATGTTTATATTGTCCTTCATCCATAGATCTCAGGGCAGTTCTCAGGTCTAGGTTCCCGGTGGCGCCATTGATTGCAAAGGATTGTGTTTGCCCGAATGACCTATATGGGCTTTCAAATGGGTCAAATGTATAATCTTCCCAGAAAACATGTGAAGGGGTTGTATTTTTTCCCCTTTTTTCCTCCAACCTGCCTCTACTTTATCAAAGCAGAACCAATGACATTTATGTTTTGATGCTCAGACCTACAGAAACGCCCTATAGAAACTGCTGGCACAGTTGACATCATCACAGCCCCAATAATTCCTGACATATTACATGAGATACCTTTCAGTAAACTTGTGCTTGGCGGGGAATCCATAAATCCAAATTCAGTTAAGTCATTTTTATGCTGCACATATCCACCATACAGTACATATCCAGCTCTTTTATCTTGTGAAGGGGAAGGTAGAGGCAGGAGAGACAACAGAACCACAACACTTATAAAAACGACTTGCTTACAGTCGCTCAGTAATTATTATTCTAGCATTGCCCTAATACATTGTCTTACAAATGCCAAGGCAGGGAGATAAGCATTTGCCTGTTGAAGGTGAAGAGCTCTGTTCTGTCTTTAGATATTTGGAGCTAAATTGCTACTCTTAAATCACTTCTATTTTTTCCCAGTGTGCAGTGTGGGATTGTACTGAAGACACACTGTTGCTATGCCTTTCCCAGCCCCCACCTCACCTACTACATACAAGTCCTCTCTTTTTAAGGGCATTTCCCCATTATTTCAATCATTTATATCTTTGAATGCCTGACATTTTACAGTGCCCAAACCCCACGTTTCAGTGGGCATCAGTAAATCATCCCCCAACGCTGTGTCTTCCTTATACACTCTTCCATACATAACATCAATCATTTTACCATTTCATAGGAATAAAAAAAGAAAGAATGTTTTCTTAACTGTGTCTTGCTTTATTGGCCACATTACATAAACAGGATGATTTATGAAGCAGGAAAAGGAAAGAAGGTGGTGTTTGCTCTTATGCGTTCTTCTCCCATCTGTGATTTTTGTCGTGTCTTTAGGCTTCATGGAAGCATCCTTGCACTAAGTTAGTATAGGGGCATGTGCAAATGTCTATACCCCCCCCTTAAGCTTTCTGAATGTTTGTAAAATGACTGTGCCTGCTTTTTGCTATGTTACAGTGCAGATAACCTGACTGTTTGCTGCTTTAGGCCATTGATAAGAATGGGCATAGTATGGGTTTCCTATACAAGTTGTGTCTTTGTCATGGAAACCAAGTTAACAGACATTAAGCACACCCTTGGCTCTCCTCTCTACCCCACTCTCTCTTTCTCTCTCACACACACATTCACAGTTGCTATGGTGGCACAAGATGAATGATCTTCCCTGCAGTTTCATTGATGACATACAGCCCTGTAATGAACTGTCAGTTCTTTTGTAGGGTTGACTTTTGGGGATTCGTAGCTTCTACTGATCCAAGGCCGGCGAGTGTTTTCCACTTTTTTTTTAATGAACTGTGGCTTCTGAAAAAAACAACACACCAACCAGCATTTGTGGGCAGATAGAGAACCAAGCTAAAACACATTATTTTTAACTAAGCTAGAGACCTAGGTAGGCTAGACAGTGAAAACAAAGGTGGACAAGAGCAGAAATAAGTTGGGTAACAACTTATTTTAGTATTTTTATTTGGGTGCCTGATATCTGTGTTTGTTGTTCAGCATTTGGACAAACAAAGAAAAGAATGCTGCTTTCACACTGTCCCTTCCTTCCTGTCTCTTTACTGCAACTACTGTCCTCTAAACTAATTTCTTCTGCTGTGGTGTGCCTCTGCTTGCCATTGGCTTAAATTTGGTAGCTGGCCATTTTGGAACCTACTCTTTGCATGCACCGGACACAGTAGAATTCTCAAAATGGTGGCTGACAGGCACTAATGGTGCACAGCAGTAGAAAAAAAGATACAAGAAACAGCATGGCATTTTTGACCCGGGCAATTGTGAAATCATGGGTTGGAATCCACTACTACAGCAACAGCATGGGAAGCTTAAATCTGAAATTATGAAGCCTTCTGCATGAGGTTAAAGCTTCAAGGATAAGACTCTTGGAAGAATTCCATCTTGTTTATCCATGCGCTGTACAGTAGTAAAAACTAGCTATCATGAAGACACCCCCCCAAATAAAATCTGGGCTTTCTCTGCCTTGAAATCCTACATTCTTAGAGTAGAAAAGCAGGCAGGATATTAACACTTTCCTTGCTTATTTTGTGTATAATTAAATATTCAAAGTTATGGACAAGTAATCTTGCAGAATTAGACTTCCCTAGCTGCCTGTGGCCCCTGTAGGGCTGAGAGTATTTCATAATGAAGAGGCGTACTGGGGAGTAATGAATAGAGGTATTGTGGAGAATGGGGGGAACCTGGCAAACAACTGCATGCCTACGCTATAAGGTTACAAAGAGACAGTGGAGAATGGGACTTGGCTCACGCTCAGGTAGAGCTTTCCTTTTCCTTTTCATTAAAGTTCTTTGTTGATAACTTCTGCATTCACATGCATTTGAGAAAAGCGTCATATCAAGGACTCTGCATCTTTGCAAGGAAAACAATATACCAGGAAGCATTTCAAAACACAGGCAGCATCTTCTGCAGAAGCTTGTTTAGAAAATAGGTTTGGCTAAACAAAAGCCTTGGAAATAACATAATCAGCACTGCCTCTGTTTGGGCGCATGGGCCGAGGGAGGAACAATTTGTCAAAGATACACGCTTGTAATGTTCAAAGAAACAATTTTCTAGCGCAGTGTTATCTCTTGCAACTCCTCTTTTCTATCTATTGTTTGCTATACGTTTTTGTTCAAGAGAAAAATTAGGCACGCTCTGGAGTGTTTGCTTGGTCTGGAATTTCCCCCCTGTGCCAAGCTGTTTAATTTATGATGCCCTTCCATAAGAAAAAAGAATCTTGGAGACACTGTACACACTGTAGCAGAATATCTAATTTATTTATCCTCCAACCAAGGCCCTAGGTCAGCCTTCCCCAACCTGCTTCCGTCTGGATGTTGCTGAATTTCAGCCCCGCCCGCCGGTGCTAGCCATTAGGGATGATGATGATGATGATGATGTTGTTGTTGTTGTTGTTTTTAATCTCCTTCCACATATATGCCCAAGATGATTTACAAACATACCCTGAAAAAAAGATGAAATCATGTTTAGAACTGTATAAAAAACAATGGAATATGGGTTTAAAAACAACAGAAAACAAACACCTAAGGCAGAGAGACCTTTTCATCTAGCTGGAAAAGTTTGTCAAAACAAAAACGACTTTAATTGTTTCCAGAAACTACAGATTGTGAATAGACAGTACAGCAATGTCCAAAGGCAACCAGGATGGGGAAAGCTGTGCATGCATTATTTAATTGTTGCAGTCATTCGACTCGTTGATTAAGGTTGGATATGTGGATTCCTACACCAGTGTTAACTAGGGCTGTTACCTGTGAAATGGCTTTGGGCGCCGAGAGAAATGTTCTGAACATGTCTCTGGACGTTTCTTCATCCAGGCAGTGGCTGGGATACAAAGAGCTCCTTCAGGCATGTGCATGCCCAGTGGGATTTCCCCTTTGAATGGCAGTCTGCTGTGCCACATCACAAATGCTTTTTAAACTCCCTTCAGTTTTCCTCACGCAGCATGGAGGGCTAATGGTAAAAAAAAACCCCACTTTTTTTCTAAAAGGAAAAGGAAAGGTACAGTTGTATCAACCCACATGTACAACTTACAAAATAAAGCAGCTGACAAAACAAATAAAATAAAACATTGGGTTGTATCCAAGGTGCTTTTCGACCCATTGAAAAGCTGCTTTGGATTTAGTGGAGAAATCTAGGAAGTCCCTCTGTTTGTGCAAGCTCTTGTGTAAGACATTGCGCTTTTGAATGGGCAACCAGTATGAAAACGAGAAACACAAAGAAAAATCTTAGCTCTAGCCTCTTTTTCCCCATGCTGCGCATACATTTAAAATTTTATTTATTTTCATTTTTATACTTCCCTTCATCCTTCGAACTCAGGATGGTTCACATCATAAAAATACAATATAAAAACATAAAATACATAATAAAAATAAGAACCAAACCAATAATCCCCCCCTCCCACAACACACCTATCATGTCACTTCTTACTTGCCCCATATCTCCTTGCGATTCAGTGTACATGCAAAACTGACCGTCCCCAATATCTTATTACTCTCCTAAAATTGTAACTCACCACGCAGTCTTATTCATGTCTGCTCAGAGGTAAGTCCTATTAGTTAACATCTTACTTAGTTCTGTGTGGCTTACTTCCATATAAGTGGGTACAGGATTACAGTCTTTGTTTCCTAGCTGGAAGAAATTTGCCCTGATCTATATGTGGATGTCCAGATATTATGGAATAACAGAATCATAGAATTGTAGAGTTGGAAGGGACCCCCGAGGACCATCGAGTCCAACCACCTTTTAACCACAATGATGCTAATATTTTACAATCTGTTTTCAGTGATATTGGACAACAGCTGGCTTGCCTTTGCTGATTACAGTTACTGCCTGAGTCTTGAGATCATTGTATGGGAGAAATGCTTCATTTTTTGTCATATACAGTCTTCAAAGTTTTTGTTTTTGTTTTAGAATTTTTGCAGCATCATTGTAGAGTTGCATCCAAAGTTCCCATTCCTTCCACCAGAAAAAGGAAACCTATGGATGCACCCCATAGTGCTTCTAGCACAGGTGTTGCTTGAAATTTTTTAAAAATGTGGAGCTATTCTAGAAACCTGAACTTGTGATTACTTTGTTTCCTCACAACTTTCACTTCTCTTTGTTTTGCTGGTTTCTGTGTTCGGAATAGGTTTGTTTAGATGGTTTTGGTTGGATGTAGAAGCAGGCAATCCTTCAGGCGTTCTGAAACCAAGCCATATGCATGGTTTTTCAGGAGTAGCACTTTGAGTTGTACCAGGAAATGTATTGGAAGCCATGGAGGAGCGCCATATGTTTCCATTACACAGCCCCAGTTAGCAGTCTAGCTGCAATCTAACATACCATTCATTGCAATCATCTAACCTGGAGATGAAATAGTTCTGTAGAAACCAGGCCTTCCTTTGCAGTTGGTTGCCCAGCTATAATAGCATGCATTTAAGTCGTGGACTGGTGCTAATCCAAGTATTACAGCTCAAAGTTTCCACAGTAGGTCTGAGCAAGCTAGGAACACAATGACTTCCTGATCCACAGGGTACCCCCTTAGTGAGAAACAGTCGGCTAGAACAACATGATGTTGCCAATACTGTTTTCATCTAGAAAGGAAAATGTGGCTCTGTAGCTCAGCGGTAGATCACATGTTCTACATATAAAAAGTCCCAAGTTCAATCTTTGATTTCTCCAAGTGAGGCTGGGAAGACTCCTGTTTGAAACCATGGAGTGTGGTTGATAGACATTATAGGCAATACTGAATTAGATAAACCTATGGTTTAATTTGGTACAAGCTGTCTTCCTATGTTGTAGAATCACAATGACCGCTCCCCACTTAAAACGGGGGGCGCCTTTTGCGTGGACGCGTGCAGCCCTGGATCTGGAGTGGCCCCATCAGCATAGGCTTTGCCTTCCCTCAGGTGGGATACCTGGAGGTCCCCGCCTACCCCAGTGAGTTGTCCAGTCCCACCTGGGGGAAGCGTTGCCAGGGAAACCAGGCCAGGTAAGGGGAGGGATTACTTGCCCACACAATAGAGGGTGGATCTTACTTGTTAATCCTCACTTGGCTCCAGAGCTTCTCCTGGAAGGACGTTGCTGTACTTCCTTGCTCCAAAAGGTAAGCCTTTACAATGGGTGTAAAAAAGAGAAGTCAATAATTTACAGCTCTCCACAGGCATCTAATTGCTCTGGGGAAAAGGGAAGCACAAGACTACATTTTTTTTAGCTTCAGTACAGTGGACAATTCACTAAGTGATAAATTACAATGCTGGACAGTTTAATCTATGGAATACTGGTCATCTGTACATCTGCCCTCATGGTGGTGTGGAGAATCCTGTTATACCACTTAGAATTGACCAGAAATCGGGGGATGCCAGGAAATTCTAAGGTTTCCTTTACCATGTAGGCAGAAATTATAGGCGAGCATCTCATCATGTGGTTTTCGGGTAAATGGTTGTCTGTCAAATGGGAGAAAGGGTAGAGAACTACCTGAGTGCATGTAAAAGGAAAGACAAATGTGCACTTATTCATCTTTGAGTTGGTCGACATGCTCCAGAAAGTACCATTTTTCTATATGGCAAGTTTCACAACCTGCTTTAAGCATTTCTCAGCTTTTCTAGAAAGCATTTTGCAGTGTAGGATAGGTGCAGAAAGGAAGATTGACTTCAGGGGAAAAAGAAAACAAAAAAGTCCCATTGTGCACTTTTCCCTATGCCCCTCTCTGGATTGGAGCACAGTGATTTTGAAATAAACGCCAGTATTAGTCAGGGACTGTCTCCCCCTCCCATTTTTTAAAGAAAGTTCTTTATGTAATCTAGCCTTACTGATTGATTAATAGTGTTCCCTGGGGTGAAGTCTTCAATAGGCTCTGTTTGAAAAAGAATTGTTAAAAGCTGAAGAGCCACATTATATACTTTATAGGTCAAAAACAGCACCTCAAATTGTTCTTGAAAGACAATAGGAAAATAGTGCAGAAGCTTTTGTGGGTAACAAGCCTCCGGTAACCAGGCTCTGCTAGGAGGTAGACCACAGGATTCTGCCTCAATTGGCAATATTCATCTCTTATTGAGAGCAATCATGGAAGATGTGTGATGATCAATTTTACATGTACCATTTACAGTGCTTTCGAGCTTCACTCTCATGCTGCTGTGCAAGCTTAAATGTGCTTATACAGTGGTACCTCAGATTACGTACGCTTCAGGTTACATACGCTTCAGGTTACAGACTCCGCTAACCCAGAAATAGTGCTTCAGGCTAAGAACTTTGCTTCAGGATGAGTATAGAAATTGTGCTCTGGCAGTGCAGCAGCAGCAGGAGGCCCCATTAGCTAAAGTGGTGCTTCAGGTTAAGAACAGTTTCAGGTTAAGAATGGACCTCCAGAACGAATTAAGTACTTAACCCAAGGTAACACTGTATCAGCTTTCTAAAATTGTTGATGGTGATACAGAAAGGAATAATTAGAATGGTATTTTATTATTCCTGCGTGTTTTGGGTCACCTGTGAGCAAATGACATTACCTGAAGTGCATTTTTAGTCCACCATTTGTGTGACCCATTGGGAATGGCTTCTCTAGACATTTTACCTCTCATTTCTGGAGGAAAGTGGCTCATTGGTCACACTGACCTAGGCCCAGATTAACATTCCTTGAGTCATACCCATTTCGATGATGGACTCTTTGTCATAGCCATTTCCTGCACCTCCCTGCTCTCTGTTAAGAAAAAGGCAAGGTAAACATGAAATGCTTCCCTCTCCTTATTGACATCTGCTGGTGTGTGTGCGTGTGGGTGGGAGGGGAGAACTTATCAATTTTGCCAGCAGTGTGCTCTTTTCCTTTCCTTCAAAGCAGATATATATTTTTAATCAGTGCTGGTTCACATGAACCATGCCTTTTGAAACTGACATGGTTTTCTCTACCTTTAATTTCAACAGATGTTAGAAAGGGCCAGTGGTAGAATTGACAGTGTATCAGATTCACTGGAAACCAAGTGGTTAGATGTTGAAGGAAGTGGTGATGGGAGGGTGGGGAAGTCATGCAGAAGGAGGGGATAATACCTTGTCAGACTGTCACCAACCATGCCATGAAGGTAGTTGTGGGCCAGTATGGGTCTGCATTTGAGGCAGACAAGTGAGAAAGTAACAGGAACTGGCAAAGATTCCCAGGTGATCTTCAAACAAAATATCTTCAAGAAAAGGTGCCATAGTGATCTTGAGTATGCATTCTAAGAGACTGGATCAGCTTCTCAGATCAATTCACTGTTTATGCCAGCATTGTGAATGTTATATGTGGGAAGAAATAAGCAGCATACTAAATGCTCTTTATGTAAAGAATTATTATGAAGACATGAATTGCTACAGCTTTGACCTTTTCCTTTTTATATCATTATTTCCGCTTATTAGCCCTGTCTTGAACCACCATTGACCTTGACCTTGATGCCCCAAACAGCAATAATCTGTGCAATCCTATGTATATTTATCTATTTAGAAGTCCCACTGTGTTTGATGAGACTTGCTACCTAGTAAGTGTGAATACGATTGCAGTCCAAAATTATTTCAAGATGCAAGAACTACACTCTCTGTCAAACATGCCAGATGATAATGTCAGTTGAAATCATCCATTTCCAGATGGTGGTATTCTGAGATCTAAGAAATTCAATGAGCATATTAAGTTTTCCATTTAACTTATGAGGATTAATTCCAAATTAAAAATAAATATAAGCAAGCTGTGGGCCAGTCTCTTTGCATAAACATTTGAAATGACCACAGCAACCTCAGATGGCCCCAATATTTCCAGTCTGTAGGCACTGGTCAAGTTAAGCTTCTCTAAGATACTTTAAGAGGGACGCAGGTGGCGCTGTGGGTTAAAGCCTCAGCGCCTAGGGCTTGCCGATCGAAAGGTCGGCGGTTCGAATCCCTGCGGCGGGGTGCACTCCCGCTGCTCGGTCCAGCGCCTGCCAACCTAGCAGTTCGAAAGCACCTCCGGGTGCAAGTAGATAAATAGGGACCGCTTACCAGCGGGAAGGTAAACGGCGTTTCCGTGTGCGGCTCTGGCTCGCCAGAGCAGCGATGTCACGCTGGCCACGTGACCCGGAAGTGTCTCCCCTGGCCTCTTAAGTGAGATGGGCACACAACCCCAGAGTCTGTCAAGACTGGCCCGTACGGGCAGGGTCACCTTTACCTTTACCTTTAAGATACTTTAGCTGTTGCAAACAAATAAACAACAACAACAAAAAGGAAATAAATTGAAAATCTGCTCCAAAAGGAATGGTAAAGTAAGGCATCTGTTTAGACCTCTTTGAGACTCCCAGTCAATACCAGAGTCTTTTCCTATGAAAGTCTGAATTTGTTTGTATTTCATATAAATCAGTTGACCTGGTCTCAGCAGCACTGCCTTTCAAATTGTTATATTCATTTCATTCCGAGCTTATTTCTTCCACAATTGGTCTCTGAGGTTTTATTTGCTGGTTCATTTCTCTCAGCCTGCAGCAAGCTTTGCTCTCTTCACCCACCCTCTGCTTCACGCAGCTCTTCTGGGTCTTCTGGTCTACAAAAGGTCAGGTTGTAGTGGTTTGTTTTTAGATTTGGGCATTGGACTGTTTCCTACTCGTGCCATGCAAACCCAAGCCATTCATTTCAGGAAGAATGCAACACCCTGTAGAAAGGAAAACCTACACAGAAATTATTGGAATGCCTTGAACAACACTCTTTAATAGAACTGTCCTTGCCTCATATAATGTACCTGCTTCGCATTCAGAAATGTTCATTGGCAAATATAGCAATAATGGACATGACCAAACATTCCACAGCTTTTTCTTCCTCTCCAATGGCATATTAATCTTCTCCTTGTTTTCCAATATGATATGCATTCATTATACACCAGAGAAAATGAGTTCAATTTAGCTAAGGCTGCAAGGATTGCTCAACTATATCAATTAAATGGTGCAATTAACTGAATAATTTGTATATCAGACATTTGTTAAGTGCATTCAAAGTCTATTCCTGGGCTTGTAACAGCAATGTGCAGTTATTCACGGCATTCTTAAACAAAGGAATGTGTTGATTAGTTAGAGAAGATGCTCCTCTTTCAGTTGTTAATATTGGGCCTTATTTCAGTCACCAGCTCATACTCTGGAGAGTGCAACATAGTTCAACACTGCCGAAAGGTGGTGAGACCTCTTGGCTTCTCCTGCTCTATCTACTCCATCTCTTTCCTCAGCCTCTTCACATGCAAAACAAAAACCCTGATAAGATATGAGGAAAAGAGCTGAATAGGAGAAACTTGGATTGTTTTTGCACCTCTTAAAGGGTTAGTGTAGCAAATTTAGCCTTATTGCTTCTATAGGCGTGATTGCTCTGTGACCATTGCAAGCTGCATTGTACCCAAGATGCAGCGCAAAGCTCCCTGATGCAGCACCAGAATTCTGCCGAAATGTTGATGTTTTAACAGTTATATTCAAAGGATTATGCATAAAGGGGGCTTTTAGTCTCCCCGTTTTGGTGGCAGTCCCCACAAAGACACCTCTAAAGTTTAGAAGGCACATGCATAAAAATACATGTATTGGTGATAACAACATTGAAGACAGCATGATTATAGTAGGGGAAATTGCTTGCAGAAATGTGTATATGGGGCAATCCTATCCAAGAGTTTACGTCACCTCTCTGCACCAGAAGTGGGATAATAGTTAAATATTGGCTCCTGCCTTTATGTCCGCCCCCCACAATTGAATTTTGTCAGTGCGGGAGGTGTGCCAGGGAGGAGGGATTGAACCCACCTTCCCTCATGCAATTTGGTTGTGTATGACTCTGTTGCTGTGGGTCTCTATTGATCTTACATACAAAGCTCAAAGGCTGTGTCCCATTGAATCCCTTCACAAAGGGAATGAACATAAGAAACAGTATTGGTAAAACATAATGAAATGAAACTAGAAAGATAAAGCCAAATTCAGGTTCCAGACTCATGCTGTTTTCATCTTTGTAGGTCAACTGTGCTGCAAAAATCAAAATTTATACATAGTTGTGTAGGGCAAGGAGATACCGGGGGGGAAAAGCTTGGTGAATGAAGTTAAAGGAAAATGGATAGTAAATGGATCTATATTGTGAAACAAAAAGTACCACCTGGGTCAAGCTGTTGTTTCATCCACAGCAGCTTGACCCAAAAAACAGTTCTTACCCAGGTTCTGGGAAAGCTTGGATGTGTGAGTGTTTAATATGTGTATGAAAAATAATAATGAACAGAACATAAATGTTTGCAATACAGTTTGTTTGCCTTTAACACACACACACACACACACACACACACACACAGAGGGGGGGGGGGAGAATGCAGATGACATTTAGGGTGGTAGAAAAGACAAAAACAAAGCTTGAACAAACTGTCAGGCTCATTGACCTTATCTACCTTACAGTACTAAAAACCTAAATAAATACGCAGAGACCTGGGCAGGTCATGGCAAGAGAACTGACTTGCCTCGCTTGCCTTCGTCTGTTTGAAAACTGGCTCAGTGAATCTTCAGGAAACAAGGCAAAGCCTGCAAAGAGCGTTTCTTAAGCTGGGTTTGTAGACAGTGGTGAATTCTTAGCACTCATGAAACCACCAGAACACAAGAACTTTGATGTCCATTGGGGGGACATCAAAGGCGTTCTGAAGCAGATATTGACACTGGTAGCCATAGGAGCTAAGGCTGCAGCTAATAACGGCTTTTCAGATTTGCAATCCAAATATACTTGCATTATTGAATCAAAATGGACAACTCCGTAACTTTTGTTGTCAAAATTGGCTGGAACATTTATCTAGTTTTGCTCAGAGTCTGGCGGCCTCATAGCTCCCTTATGCCCAAGATACCTGGAGCCTGGATTTGTAAACAGGACTTGGGGACTGTGTAGCTCACTTGGCCTGATTCCTCTGGAATTGCAGTAGATTTTGTTGAGCACCTATGCAAATCCCACGGCATGTTCTGCATCTGCAGACAACCAAGCCCTACCACCAGATTTGGAAGGGCATTCAGTGTCATTTTGATTCAGCATGTGACTGGTCATGTGTTCCTCTTAGTTGCATGCATGGACTCACAAGCATTCTGATTCTTTTCGCTGCAATTCATGTACCGCATCCTCATCTTTGACTGTTCAAAGTGGCATCACACTTTCAGTTCTATACACACTTGCTTTAGAGTAAGCTCCATTGACTTCAGTGGGGTTTAGTTTTGAGTAATGAGCATAGCTTTGCTTTGCCCTACCTCCTGGAGCCTGAAATAGCCTTAAAGATTTCCCAGCTTCTTTGTTTTTCAAGCCCAGAGATGATCCGATTCATTAGAATCACCAGAGAAGAAGTTTTCAAGGAAGGAGAGAGGAAGCGAATTTTGAGGCAAAAATAACAAAATATCTCGAATTTTTACTGCTCTGCATTGAAATGATACATGAGAGAACATGCTGGTTAAAGCCTGAGCTTTATAGATAAAGGTCACATGTTGAATGTTTGCATAAATTTGCTGCACAGATTGCTTTGACATGTCACGTTCTGTAAGCGCAGGCTCTCCTGTGGTGCTTCAGAGCAGCAGATACACATGCTCAACCTGTACAGCCATGGAGCATCATTTGCCTCTTGTGAGATGGCTCACTTAAAAGCACAATGCATTTCCACTGAACTGAGAGCAGAGGATTTTTCTTCCTTTTACTTTTTGGCCTTTCTAAGGCAGAACTGCTTTACCTAGCCAAAGATACTATTTTCTTCATATGCAGTTCAAGGGTATGCACATGGGCTTTCAACAGTGTCAGACTCTAATGCCCTTGCTCTCCCTCTGCTTATTCAGCATCCATTTCCCTAACATTTTGAGAGCTTGTAGGAGATGATGTGAGTGAGATTACTTGGAACACACAAGATGCACCAACCAGACCAACCAAATATGGTATAGAAATTTGTTGTTTTATCCTTCTTTCATTCCAAGGAGCTGAAAGCATCATTTTAGCCATCACAGCCTTATGGCACATTTGGCCAAATACTGTGATTTGTTGAGAGCTTCCTCAGTGTGCATGAAGAACAACCACACGTCCCTTTTGCCCTGCTCTTTCCATTCACAGGTTTGCACTTCAAAGCTCTGTGTCTGAACCCCCACCCCCTTTCCCCTGCGAAAACTTGCTCTTTAAAGCAGAATTGGAGCAAATAGCTATTTGGGTTTTTAATGGATTACCAATTGGTCCAATTCAGCTTTAAAGAGTGGCGTATCATGGAGCAAAAAAGGGGGGGGGCTGAGATACAGAGCTTTAAAGTGTGGGTCATGCCTGGAAAGTACAGAGGAAAGGTGTGGCTAAGCCCTTAGTCCTGTGCATGTTGTCTCATAGAACTCAATAAGACATACTTCTGAGGTGATATGCACAGGACTGAGAAGTTATTCTCTTTATCTACACATGCACATAGAAAATACCCATTTTCTTTAGTAGCAAGGGTTGGGAGGGGATTAATGACAAGTGAATGGTGAAGAGCTGGATTCAACTATAGATTATCTTAAAGGCATCATTGCATCCAGTGGCTGTGGGTTCAGTTTTTTAAGCTAGTACAGTGGTACCTTGGGTTACAAACGCTTCAGGTTACATACGCTTCAGGTTACAGACCCGTGCTAACCCAGAAATAGTGTTTCAGGTTGAGAACTTTTCTTCAGGATGGGAACAGAAACCGTGCTCCAGCGGCAGCAGCAGGAGGAGGAGGCCCCATTAGCTAAAGTGGTGCTTCAGGTTAAGAACAGTTTCAGGTTAAGTACAAACCTCCGGAACGAGTTAAGTACTTAACCCGAGGTACCACTGTATTTGCATGGGGGGAGTTGGAATCCCCCACTGGTGCCAATGGGTAATTTCCTTCCAAATTAAGAAAAGCACCAGCTTCAGAAAATGAATTTTCCCTAGGACTGCAGTGGAGGAGAAAAAAGTTAACTGCTCCTCTCTGTATCTTTTATGATTCCATTAACTGACATTCACCCCTCAGCTGATGTGATTTGTATTTTTATAAAATAGAAAATCTGCACACTAGATGATGCAAAGGGACACTTAATATGTAGCTTGGTCCTCAGCTGCATAGTGTCTTCCGCCTCTAGTTAAGAATTGGCACCATAACCATATTTGTAGAGGAGTGTGTGTGTGTGTTTAAATTAATAAAATCATTTCTGGGTTAGGGATCAATTCCAGAGAAAGAAAGGTGTTTGTGGGAGATGGCAGTGTGAGAGCCTAATTGAACAAGACTGAAGTTCCAGGGATTTGTAAGTGGAACAGGTGAAAATGGCAGTGGCGATAATTTAATACTAATTACTTCCATCCTAGCAACTGTCTGCCAGGTGCTCTAAAGAACAAGAAAAGAGAGCTAGGCATGCACAGATCCCTTGCCCATCTTTTCCTGACAGGACAGCTGGGGGTAAAGGATTGCTTTAGCAAAACCTCGGTGCCTATATTGTGAGTTTTATTTTTGCTCACTTTGTCCATCATTTCATTTATTCATTTATTTGCTTCCTTAGTTACATTTATATCATGCCTTTCAGTCTAAGACCATTTGCTGTCATGTTTCATAAAGCAGATGAAAAGAAATTAAAATTACCTATGTGAAGCAACACCACAACTGGATCAACATACACTACACTGGGGGAGGGGGGAGATGAAATCACAGCGGGAGCATGAAATCAGAAATGGAGGCACAATAATAAATGAATGCTATGTTAGTTCATTAGTCCTATTCTATAAAAAAGGGGCCACCAAGCAGAGAAACGTCGGCCCTTGTAGTCCCTGTGATTACTTAAAACAAATGACAATTTTGGTTTGATTTCTGTCACTCTGTGACTTGTTTTCATGTTGCCTCAATGCAAAGCCTTAACACAAAACTCTTGTAGTAGAAGATCCTCAGGGCATAAGAGAGAGAAGAAAAGAAGCAATGTATCTTGTATGTAAAGAATGTACCCCGAAGGAAGTCTCTCATTAGAAGAGCATCCATGGAAACATGGCATTGAACAGGAAGTAAAACCCCAGCAGCCAAGTTGAAGAAACCCCTCTTACCTTTGCCACACATCTTAAGAGGCTTCAGTCAATAAGCATGGCTGCTTTCCACAAGCTTTGATTCCAGCAAGACGGAGTGCAGAGCAGATTGTAGCCATGTCTGCCAAGTAGGTGGCAGAATATTGCTATGGGGAAGGTGACTCATCCTTGCATAAGAGTCAGCCCATGTTCAGCATTCAGCAGCAGCGCAGTTGGGTGTCAGCTGATAAATACTGGGCACAAAGAAGTACGATACCACTGCTACAATGTTCTCTTTAAAGCCCAGCATAGCAGAGTGACTGGAGCTTTGGGCTTGGATGTGAGAACCCTCCATTCATTTTGCTGTTCAGCTGAAGCACACTGGGGCAGCCCTGGGCAAGCCATGGTTTCCTGCCCTACCCTGGTTGTGATAGCTAAAACGCTGTTTCAGTGCTAAGGAAGGAAGGAAGGAAAAAACAAACAAGTGTCTCTGATATATAATCCTCTATCCCTTCATCTCCTACAAGTTCTCCAAAAAATAAGCAGAGGAAGATTCTGTGGCATGTGGGGTTGGCGCTATTGGAAGCCCATGGATGAGCCCTGGGATGTCCTAGCTTTGCTGCTCCATCTCCCCTTTCTTGCTGTTGCCTGGTGAAGTGTTGTTGCTCAGGGATACAGCATCTGCTTTGCATGCAAAGGATCCCAGTTTCAGTCCCCAACGTTGCCAGAAAGTGCTGGGAGAGAACCCTGGAGAGCTGCTGTAGTCAGCACTTGAGTAATTTATAAGGTGGATTTCAGAATCCAGTAACAGAATTTTTAGATCAGAATTCAGAATTGATATACCTGTATTATTATTATTAATTTTAAAAAACCAAATCCTGGATACCAGGAATTCAACGTAGTGCTTCTGCGATCACTCCATCAGTACATCAGCTCTCCATGTGCTGTTTTGGGGGTTCGACTAACCCCTGCAACCTAATTGGGATGTGTGCAGGGGTTGTATGGGGCAAGGAGAGGGAAGGGGATAGCCCTATAGCACAAGTCTTTGCATGGGCCCCATTAGATGAATCCACCCCCATTTTGGTAGCATTTTGATGACAAAGCTTGGAGCAGCCTCACTGATTCTGTGCTGCCAAGGACAACGCAAGAGCTAAAGATTATAGCATGACAATTGGACCTTCTCAATCTATTTCCAGGCCCATGCAAAATAAATAACAAAAAACCAAATCCAATGGTGTGTCCAACTTCACATTTCAGATCATGTAAACAAAACTTTCATGGGTCTGCAATCCTTTCTATAATGCAAAACGCTCTGTGCCATACACACTGACAGGCCAGTGTTCTCCAGGGTTTGAGGCAAAAGTCTTTCCTAGCCCTAACTGGAGATATTGGGGTTGGGCCTAGGACCTTCCGCATTCAAAGCCGATGCTATGGCCCTTCTCCTAGTTCATAGATGCCCTACAAGGAATTGATTTGGCTCAACACAGTTCAGGTCATGTGATCTGTTCCAGGGATAATTGAACCCGTGTTGTTTACTATCTCATCACAATGGAAACCTGACAAATTGTGCTTTTGTTTATTTTCTCCATGCTCCCCAGGCGATGTGCAGGGCAGCCTTTCCAAACTTGGCACCCTCCAGATGTCTTAGACTACAGCTCCCATCATCCCTGACCATTGGTCTAGCTGGCTGGGACTGATGGGAGTTGGATGTCAACAAGATTTGGAGGGCACCAGATTTGGGAAGGCTGAGGTTGTATTATCCTATCACAGTTCTGGCATGGACTGAAATGTCCTAAGCGCTGAACTGTGAAAGGGAATAAAAACGGTTAGCCTCTAGGACAAAATGGCAATATTTAAATGCATCTCTGGTGCATTGCCTGTGAACAAACATGAAACCTTAAATAGCATACTTAAGAAAGGTTTCATCTTTGTTTTTCAAGAGAATGGCCCTAGGAGCTCCTGCTGCAATGATTCTATGAGCCAACTGGATCAGTTAAGCATGCTCCCCACCACCATCAATTCTGGTTTTGTCGCTTTGTAGGGATATAAAAGAGGAACAGAGAGCAAAAGTACCAGTTGTGCTTTTCCAAGCAGAGCCACGATGAAAGTGGTTTAACGGGGTTCAGGCGGAGAGGGTGTGGCAGCTTGCCAGTGTTTAAGCCAAAGCAAACTGCTGTCAACATGGAAATGGCTGAAGAGGCTGACCTCATGCCTCCCAGGATTAAGCTGAAATCTTGCTGGTGCCATGGTGGGAATATTGAAAGGAGCTGTAATCCTGCCAGTTTGATTGAGCCAAACTGGCAGGGCCCATGCGCACAATCAGCAGCTGAATGGGATCTCTCCCCCTGCTTGCCCCAATATTAACAAATGAGTAGAAGCTGCTTAGGGCTGTAAGAAAAAAAGATGCAGGCAGCCAGGGAAGCGGGGGGCGGGAGGGGGGGAGGCCAAATTGCCTGCTACCTGGAAGAGCGCAATTGTGTGAAGGCTGCTGTTATGAAATTGCTGCACCAGAATAATAGGCGAATTGTTCCAATGCCTTCCACTTCTCCTGTGGATTAACTGACTTTACATTATTTCCCAGTGATACACGCTGTATTATTTATTGCCATAATCAGTAAGATCCCAATGCCATAAATAACTCGGATCCGACGATGTGACTTTGCTTTATGGACCCACATTAATGGTTTAAATTAGATTTCATAGGAAGCAGCTATTGCTTTGTGTCTTCCACGAAGATGCTCAGATTTCCTTGCATCTCAACTCTGGCCCTCCGTCTGTGAAATGTTTTTTTTTTATAGAGAAAGGAGCAGAAATCCTAAAATATATTGACTTGTGTGAGTACAATCAACCAAGGGAAGTGTATTACAAGAGGGAGGATCACAGGCCATTTATGTTATGGGGAGCCACTTCCCTCCAAAGATACAAATGGGTGACCTTTACTTGCAGCGTTAAATGCCCAGGGGTCATTTGTGCAAGACACAGGGAGCTTTAACTGGAACAGGCCAATCTCATAATGGCTGTGTCAGCCGCAGCAGTGCTAGAACAGGCTTGTGCTGCAGCAGTTAAAATAGCATTTTATGTGATGTTAATGGTTCAGAGTCACACAGATATGTCCTGCTTGCCAAATACATCACCCCCCAAAGACATCTTGGCACCACATGTTTCTGGCACAAAGGGCTATAGCTAGGGATGGATGTGGGAGAGGGCTTCCTTCCCCAGGGAACCTCCAGACCCATTCCTTGAATTTTCAGCTCTCAGTGAACTGGGTCCTCTGAAGATCCATTTATTTGAGCAGACCTTTAGAGGATATCAATGGTTGACCTGGTTGTGGTATTGCTGTTATTGCTTCTGCTGGTTTCTTGTTGTTGTTCTGTTCTTCTGTTTTTGATTTGTGGCTGATATTGTCATTCCTGTTGTGTTTTATTATATCCTGCCCTGGGATCACTACTGCGATGGAGCGGGTGGGGAATAGCCATGTCTTTTCAATAAGCCGGTCAGTCGGTAATAGTGGGAAAGGAATTCTGAGGGTTCCAACAGTGCCTGAAAATGAAAGGCGCCGAGGCTCAGATTAAGTCAGCAGCCATGCTTTGCTGCTCTTCCCATCCCAGCCACTGTAGGCACTAAAGGGGGGGGGGATTGGGTCCTAGTGCTGGAATATTCCCTTGTATCATTCCTAGAAATTGTGCCAGTGCTACTACATGTTAGAGAAGAAAATCAGAGGCAGAGCTATACAGGCAATACCCAGCTTGGACCACCACATCATAATATAATTATGATGATGATGATGACGATAATAATAAATTATATGCAACCCATTGAACTGGGTTGCCCAAGTCACCCTGGGTGATTTCCAAAGATTAAAACACAGTAAGACATCAAACATTAAAAACTTCCCTATACAATGCTGCCTTCAGATATTTTCTAAAAGTCAGATGGTTGTTTATTTCCTTGACATCTGGTGGGAGGGATTTCTGCAGGGTGGGTGCGACTACCGAGAAGACCCTCTGCCTCACTTCTTGCAGTGAGAGAACCACCAGAAGGCCCTTAGCACTGGCCCTCAGTGTCTGGGCTGAATGATGGAGGTGGAGATGTTCCTTCAGGAATGCAGGGTTCAAAGCTGTTTAATTAATCATCCTGGACCAAGCAAAAAGACAAATCAGAAGGGGGCAGAAAGGTGCCTACCATTATATCCTAGGGGATAAAATTTTCCCTCATGATCTTGCATAAGTCTAGTTAAAATTTCAGAAGGCACCTGTCCTCCTCAACTTCATCTACGGTGTGAATGGAAGGCAATTTTGTATTCTTTTGTGAAGCTGTAAAGTATGTACACCTTCTGTTCTCTCACACTATGTGTCAGTCTCTGAAAATATATAAAGCAAAAATGAAAAAAGCAACATGCCTTGAAAAGGTGATGCAGGCATCATGAATGACTTCAGCCCTGCGGCATTTAAAAAGGTATAATGATCCGTAGATACTGCAAACTATCATTTTATGCCTATTGTGATGATAGTAGGGTTTCTAGTCTACACCAGTATTACAAAGAGCTTCTGCCATTACGCTGTCTCAGGAAACCCAGTTGTCTAATAAAGACAAAAAAAGCATATTTCTGTCTCTCTCTCTCCCCGCCTCTGTTCCACAAGTTCAGAAGGCAATGTCAGTAAAAGTTCTGGAACTACGGGGTGGGGGATTCTTGCTACCTGGGATTGGGAATGGAGGAGAAATTGGCTTGGTCTGGATTTCGATACAAACCAACTAAATTTTCCAGTCCCGGACATATTCTGTGGGTTGAATGCAGCTTTTTGATCGGATTGCACACTTCTCTGATTTTTGCAGTGCAGTTTTTGTTCGAAATGCAACCAAAAATGCTCACTTCATTGAAAATATGGATTCAAAATGCATAATTTAAGGGAAAATGCATTGAAAAGCACATAAAAACATGTACTTTGGGTAAACAATGGTTGTACTAAATGTATACAATTAAAGTGCAGTATTTTGAAAAATCCTCAAAGTCTGGAACATAACAGACTATGACTGAATGCACACAAAACTTAATGTGGAAAGGAATTAAGGTGATCCATCACTAAGTTAAGAATAGACAGTGAAAGCTTAAGATAACAATTTATAAGACTTTGGGGGAGAGAATCAGTGTATCGGTACTAACTGCTTGTTTGAAAATAACTTGAACATTTAAACTAGTAATGGACGAATCTGTAAACAGTGGTTTCTCTCTGTTTGTCTTTTTCCCAGTGTTGACTTCACCGTATTTCTGCATCAGTTTGTGATTTTGTTAAAAAAAAGTCCTCATGAAAATATATCAGTATTTTAGTGTGCATTTGTCCTAACAGAAGCATTTCTGCAAATACATTTTCATATGTCACTTTCACTACTATATGCAGTTTCATGCAAACATTCCCCATGTATATGCCTTTCTGTACACATTTTGGGTTGGAGAACTGCCTTACAAAATTCAGAGAAATGCGAATTTTGAAGGCTGTCATGCATTGTTTCAGAAAGTGTACATTAAAATACAAACTGAACCAAATTTCACCACCATCCCTACTCTAAACCTCCAAAATAAGGACTGCTGTGGGAAACTGATGGATTCACTAGAGTTGTGGCAATCTGGAATAAGGTCCATAATGTCCCTTGTGAGTCTGATATTCTGGAATAGAGGGCTAACCTTTAAAAAATAATGGATGCATTCTAAAGCAGCACTCCACAACCCTGTACTTATCTCAGATATTCAAGGAAGCCAAATGTGAAGTTGAGGAAATATGCCAGTTAACAAAACCTTCATTTGTTTTTAGATAAAGAAAATACCCACAACATGACCAAACAGGCAATGCATGCACCTTTATCAGATGAATATCACTGCTCATTAGCCATGAAGCTCTCTGGTATCATTTGAATGAGCATACCTTGAATTATATTTTTTGCCCCCACAAAATATTTGTTTTGTTTTTTTGTCTGATGTTTTGTTTTTTTGTCTGATGAGGTAGAAATTCTTCAAAACTCATTATCAGTTTGAGCATTTTTACATATATAAGGGCGCTGCCTGACCACAAAACTAGTAAGAACCAGTTTTGGAGGGGCCTAGCTGACTGCTAGAGTGAAAAACAGCTCCAGATAAGATGCAAGGAGGCCAGTGGATGAGTGTTTTCAAGGACTGTGGTTAGAGGAAGAGAAAGTGAGGTGTTGGGGTGACAAGTGGTGGCAGAAAGAAGTTGGCTAGAACAGGGATCAGCAACCTAAGGTCCATGGACCACAAGTGGCCCATGGGGGTCATTTAACTGGCCCATGGACCCCTGCTGCCTGCTCGGTTGGCTCCTGTGCGCTGCACTAAACTGGCACGGAGCAGAGCAGGGACCGCCTTCCGTGATGCTGGCTGGCTTCCCATTGGCTGCAGGAAGCTCCACGCTGGCAGGAGCCACAAAAACTTTGCCGACCCCTGGGCTAGAAAATATGTGATGCATTTTCTCCTCTATAGGGACTCTCTCGGTACCAGTATGGCTGGGAATGGCATTAGGCCTGTATCCAGAAACAGCTGTGCTACCTCTTAACAAATTGCAAACAGACAGCGACAGAGTACCTATGAACTGGGGAAACTGTCTGCATGGTAAAAAAGCACCTTGAAGCTGTAAGTTCTGATTCATAAACATAACTTTAATGCACTAATTTACATTTTTCTGGTGGCTACAAAGGAACCAAGGACTGCCAGTGATCAGAAGAGAAATGCTCTGATTTGTGCTCATCTTCTTGTTTTCTTACCACATTTGAAAGGATTCTGAAGCAGGTAAAGGTGAACATACCTGCAGGAAATATGAGAATAATTTGCAGATACAAAAGAATGAAAATTCAGTGGAGACCTCATCCAGTATTAGGCATGTGCTTAAATTTAGGTGTACATCCTGACGGAAGCCCCCATTGGTCAAAGTTAAGCGCCCTTAAAGCATATTGATTTCAGTGAGAGAGATGTAAGCTCATTTAACTGTTTTGTTGAAATCAACGGATGCTTAATATGGGCTCTTGTAAGAGGTTCCTTACAAAATAACTTGCCTGAAGATAAGGTAAAATTGCCCATAAGTAATTAACTTTAGCTGGATTGGGAAGTTAAAGTTATGGCTTACTTCCAGTGACTGCAACAGAACTTGTTGGTACAGACGAACGAGTTCCATTGGTTTCAATGGGACATGCAGGGCAATTGTAGCTAGAGTCAGTATTTACTCAGAAAACAACCTTTCTGTTGAGTTACCCATGTATATAAATGGATATAGGATTGCAGCTTTAATACAACTAACTTTAGCTCTCACATGGCATTTCTTCCCATTTTCCCCTGCTGATATTGCCTGTACCACTTAGCATGGAAGGGCATTTTGGGCTGACATGATGATTATGCTGGCTAGGACTGACTTCGACAGGTAGGGTGTCAAGGCCAGAAGCAAAGGCTCTGAGAACAGATTAAATCTAAAGTTGATGAAATGGTCCGAAGTCACTGCTTGGCCATTTCCCCAATATATAGAACATTTGAAACTAGCAGAGAAGCTTCTTTTGGACGTGCCACCCACATAAGTTTTCCTGGGAATTTACTTTCTGTCTGTCTCAATTCCCTCTGCAGTGTCAATTTATCAGCTCAGACTCATTAAGAATACATCTGCTCACAGTCTCCTGGGGACTGATATGTCTCAGCATGCAACCTCATTCCTAGGCCCCTACCATAAGCTCTTGCAAAAGCAGCATGCAATTATTAGGACTTTATTCATTTCATACTTCACACTGTTTTGCTTCAGAGTGGCTGTGAGCTGTTCAGTGGGATCTCATGAGTTGAAGTTCAGTGGGCAGGTGAAGTAATTCCTTTCAAGGTAAATGCAGTTAGGGTACCCCAGTATTCCAACATCATCCCTGCAAGTCATGATCCATTTTTAACACACCTATTATAGTTCACCTTCTAGAGGACTATCCAAAGCACAAGACTGTCATTCTTTATGGGAAGGATTTGGTTGATGCCTGCCTTCTTCTTGAAATTATATGGTTAGACAATTGCAATTTGTTATTTGTGAGGTTACCAGAGGGTAGACGTCTTCAGCTCAATTTCATTTAGAATACAGCTGTTTCTGATCTTATGGGGCTGACGCTTTCTCAGCAGGCTCCCCTTCATTTCCAAATCTCCCCACAGGCTCTTCAAACAGTTTTGATGTTATGGTTTTGTTAATAAACAAGCAACTTAGATTTAGTGCTTTTTGTTTCATGAACTTTTATTAACTTCCACTTGTTTCTCACTTTGCACTGGCTGTGGATAACAGCGATTATGTTCCCCTCAATCCCCAGTGGTGCTTTATAAAAAGCTATTCAGGTTTCATGAAACCAAAAACCAATTCAACTATAATGTGTGGGTGTTGTTGTTTTCCCCCCATGGGGGAATACATATGCCATAGAGTACAAAATTTACATGAATTTTTGGGCTGCATAAAATAGTCACCAGTTCCAATATTAAGAATTGCCATAGACAGTTTTGGCAAGGTGTAAATTTTATCTCAAAAAGATTTAATTGATGTCCTTTTAGTTCACCAGTTGTGCCCACAGATAAGAGTGGAGGTGAGTGGGGCGCAAGGAGCAACACAGTGTCCCAGACTCAACTAACCTGGTGCACGAGTGGAAGCCAGTTCCCACTAGCACAATAAGGCTTTCTCCCCTCTCCTTCCTCTGTGTGCCCCTGCAGTTCCTCCAAGTCCATTCTGGAGGGTCACAAGAATCCTCAGAACAGTATGCAGGGGAGGAGATGGGGATTGTTCTGTCTGACAAGAAAAAAAGCTTGTGCTGGTGGAAAAATCAAGAGAGCATGACATTGAGTTCCAGTATGCACTATGGCTGAATCCATGTCTTTCAAGAAAAGCTCCAACTATCCTTCTGAAATTTGGCAGGCATTATCCACTCAGAAGGGGTTCTGTGCCTGCAAATTTAACCAAATAATAACAGTGAACGAGGAGACATTAAACTTTCATTTTCCTGAAGTGAGGCCACTTTCTGAATGGCCAAATCAAGGTTTTTCCTGAATCTAGTGTTCAGTGCACATCCTTATTTGGGGCCATGACTTTGCAATCATTTGGTTTGGGGGGGGGGCTAGGGGAAGTACTATTCTGACAAAGATGCTGATAATGACAATACTCATATTAGTGGCTTATTGATAGCTGAATCTTATTTAGTCTTGTTTCAGAAATGCAAGAATTGGGAACAATACAGCCAAAATGTTTTATTTGGGCAATACAAATACAATCAAATCAAAAATATCACAGATTTTCATACATTAGTAAGAAGTTACTGTACACTTGAACAGTTGCCATTTTATACAGCGAACAAAGCTTTACCTTTAATAAAATGTATTTTCCTCTCACATAAAATATACACTTTTCACTGACGTATTTTACATCATACACCTCTCTGGGATAAGAAACATTTCACAAACAATGCACAACAGAGGCCATCTTCTCTAAACCCATACAAAATATTACATTGAAGCGAGAAACACTGTAATATCCTACTATAGGCTGCCGCCCTCAAAGTCATATTCTGTTGCTACTTAAAATACTACATGCATCATAAAATGCTGTACATTGATTGAAGATTGGACACATCAGATTTGCTCAGCACTCTGCATTGTACTTTAGAATGTCAAGCTTCTAGCTAGATCAGTGGCACACTTGCATCGTTCTTTGTGTCCAAATATGTGCAATTCAGATAATGGCCCACATGTTAAATACTGTGTTTCGGCAGCAGAACACCAAGAGTTGTTATTTGGTATCTTGGTGTGCCTTGAAGGCATGCAGTTCTGTAAAAATTGAAGGCTGATTTTTGTTTGCAGACATTAACCCCAATTCAGAGATTGCTCTATGTAGACATGTGAGGGGCCCTTGCGCATGGAAACACCTTTATGCACACCACAAACCCACAATGGAGCTCAGTGATGGAGGGCAGGAATGGCAGACATAAGAGACCTGCCCTCTGTACAGATAGTTCATTGCTGGATAGCATCACATTTGAGCAAAGGAAGCATCATCCAAGGATGGAGAAGCAGGTGCGCTAGGTCTTATGCACATGCTTAAGTGCATGTACACCCCAATACTCCTCACAATATTATGAGAACGCACCTTCTCATTTGTTTCTTGATGTGAATGAAAACACCTGTATCCAGGATCTGTAAAGCTACATGCAGATTTCCATACTTGGCGCGAGCCACATGCAAAGCCTAATTGCGCACAAGAATCTCTGGCTCAGGGCCACATGTACCCATTTTACTGAAAACTACCTTGTGGTAATAGAAAAGTTAGTTTTAATCTTAAAACGTGTCCTTTGCAAAATGTTTAAATCTGAACCAGGAGTCAATGGTTGCATGCTGCGGGAGGGAAAATACAGCCTTTATGTTGCCATGTTATAGATTCTGCAGTAGTCTCATGGTTTCCCTTCCTATCCATATAATAGAGAGGAGGGGTGGGGTGGGAAATGTTCTCCCAGAAAACATTCTAGCCATGCTGCAACCCAAAGAACAATAGTAGCAAGCCTCTCTATACTGCAAGGTTTCTTCTATGCTTTTGATAGGAAACTACCAACAGATTTGGGTTTTCCCCCCCATCAAGTGTCATCCTATTTAAAGAGCAGGTGACAAGAGAAAGTCCCTTGAATCCTGCATGGTGATGCTAGGATCTAGGCAAACCCCACGTTAAATTCAATGGGACTTGAATTCCAAGTAAGTGTTTATAAGAACGAAGCCTTAGATTCAGGATAATTTGTGATGGCAGTAGACTTGATTGTCTGTGAGTCTCCTCCAGCCATGCATAATGTGCATTGGGAGCAGATTTGAATAGCAAAAATAGTATGCAAGTGAAGAGAGCTAAGCCTCCCTCCTCCCATAGCTTACCTAGCCCCGATCTGTTGCCTGAATACTTTTTCCACGTTAGTCAGACTCTGATGCAGTGAGTGAGTCTAGCTGGGACAAAACACCTGGAGAGGTAATGAATAGTGGGGAGGTAAAATGCAAGAAGAGGAAGGTTCAGCTCTCTCCTTATGTGCTCTCTTCATTCTGGTTGGGCCCACAGTTCTCTGTAGGTTAGTTCCAGCATTAAACCAACAGACTTGCCAGCACGGTGGATACTTTGAATCTTAGAGACTCAATGAACCTCAGGTCAAACTGCATCAATAGAATCATCTCTCTCAGAGTTTATCCTCTTCAGTTAACCAGAATAATTCCCCCCCTGCTAAATATGAAAGGAGATTTTCGTCCTATGCATTGTATGATAGAGTAAGGAATGATACGTGGATATTAACCAAGAGTTTTGGAAATCTTTTGCAATTACACTAAGCACCTGTTTAGTTTTAGCGGATTAACCCCTCCCAATTGCACATATTAAGAAGTATCAATTTAAATGGACAGCTCAATATGCACAGTAGCTTTGTTTCCATAAGATGTTTTGCATTTTGCATTTCTCTTGTAAAGAACCAGCTTTCTAGAGACTTAAGTCTTTGACAACAATGATATAGCTCTGTTGATTTTTAAGTCCTTTGTGTTCAGTGAAAATGCAGCATTGAAATCACCATTTAGGAACATTTTTGTATTTCTACAGTTTCCCACAATACTGAACAGAAGATGAAGAACCACAGAACCTTCTAAACTTGGACTAATACCAGAGTAGTGAATATTTGCCTGTATATTTGCCAGAATATTTGTTAGATTGAGGTAACGGTTTCAGCAAGTGTTAACCTACGTTCAAATATCAAGACTCCTTTCTGACCTCAGTTTCTTATTTTGCAGAGTTTTTTTCTTATCTTGCTGTCAAACTGACTTCATATAGTAATATCCTAGGCATCCTAATCCCATTCCCAGGAAGAAATTCCCCTACTAAGATTTCTTCTTTTTTACCTGAAGTTACATTTGGAACCCCAGACCGTTGGCATTCAGAAAATCTTACTACATCTAAATAAGGCATCTATTTATATTTTCTTTACTATGCTCCAAATAAAAGGTTTCCATTACGTCAAGAGGATATATCAAGAGAAGTAAAAAGGAGAAATATGTATCTCTTGCTTAGAAGCTGGCTAGAATGAAGGTCAAAGAAAAAGGCAGTGCCTAATGGATTAGAACACTAAAGACTAATATGAACATTGCGCATCACTAAACAAAAGTGTCTGTTGTCTGATGGGAGCAGAAAGGCATGTATGAATAAGGAATGCCCCAACATAGAAGATACAAGATGCTTTTTTACCTCCTGATCTCCAGCATCAGCCATCAATGCCATGGGATTTCTTTTTAGAAAGAAACTGTTAACTTACTCTAGATTCAACATAGTGGCTTTGTTCAACTGTGAAGAATATAACTCATAAACAATGTGAGTAAATAAATGTAGTGTATGAAAGAGCACTGAGCCGGGTGGATTTTTTAATTTTTTTTGTGGGTGTCAGTGTTAATTTGAGTCCATCAAGTCAAATTTCAGAAGGATGTAGAGAACAGTCCTTCCATGTTGGCGATTGATATTTTAATTGTTATCTGATGCCATTGGGCCCATCCTTATCACATACATTTCCCCTGCCTGTGCTGCTTTCACCTGTCATGGTTGGGAAATGTCCTTCACATATCATTTGGCTGGTTCTTGACCAGAAGAAACCGTGTGCACACTTGTGTGTATTTACAATTATTTGTGTCTTTCAATCAATGTAGTTTAATTTTGCCAGATACATCATTTCTAGCCATCTACCCAGCACTTGTTATTTAGAAGAATATAACTAGCTGAAGACACATTGCTTTGAAAAAGTCCTTTTCTCCCCGCTACCACCACCGCATCGCAAAATATATTAGGTGCAATGCAGTACTTAGACTGCTCTTCCTTATTGTGAAAATGAATAAAGAAAGAGAATCAATGTTTGCCATGCACCATTGGGACACTGAAGTGAATGGAAACGGATCGATTCTCTTCTGATTCTTACCAAATCAGCCCCATGTGAGCCAAAAGATTAGAACAGAATGAGGTCCAGAGTACTAACCCAAAGTTAATATCACCTTCTGTGCACATAAGCCAGACTATGTGAGTATTCCTGACTCCCAGCCGAGTGTCAGGGATGCTCTGCCAATGAAATATTTGCTATGCAAATATGTACACTGTCTCTTGGATGGAAAGATGAAGACATGGCATTATATGACCAAGTCCATGCGAATAGAAAAATAACCGAACCTGCTTTTCCCACTGAAAGTGCAGCGTTCTATATACACTATATACAGATCTACAGAATACAACATTGGCCAGAGTGCCCAGCATGCCTCAGTTATATGTGCCATAATTTCATAAAGCAAAATTTCCATCAGTTTGCTCCTTCTATTGCCTCCTGTCTCCAGAGAAAGGATATTCAACTTTCATTACTCTGTTCTATTTTGTTTTGTGATTTGATGTAATAAAATGGAACCTTATTTCCATTATGGGTCATTATTTCTTCGCCAAGACACATCAGTTCTGACAAGTTTCAAAAAGAAATCTTTCTTGATATACCTAAGTGAAGAAAGCCAAGTTTCTGTGATTTTTTATTTTTTTAAATTGTTGGCTTTTTGCAAAGGCAAAGGGGAGAGAGATAAAGAGTGGTTGAGGCAAAGACTGGAAATTAATTTATTTAAAAAGGGAAAGGGAAAAACCTTGTAGGATAGCATTTTAAGCATGCTGTTTCTCGGCAGTGATTTCAGGCCAGGAGTTTTTGGCAGAGGTTCCGTACCCCACTGAGAATAATCATCAGGAGAGCCCTCTAAGGTGGCAGGGTTGGTTCCCCATATTTTGAAGTTTAAGTGAAGTGCACAGATTACCATCTGAAAGAGGGAGCCTCCATAAGACCGTTAAGTCCAGATGGTTGAATCCAGCTATGTCATCGCATGAATACAACAACGTCCTATTGTGCAGTGGAACATCTTCTCCCTCTCCTTCCCACATGTGCTCCCTGCCCGCTTCCAAATATGCTTCAGAGGGTTGGAGAGACCCAGAGCAGATTTGGTGCACATGTGGAAGTTGTTCTGCTCACACAACGACATCATTAGATACACTCCAGTGTTTAAAATTACGTAATTGCCCAAATGACAATTTCTTACATATTTTAAAAAATATGTAGATCTTTTAAATGCCAGTTCTTAAAATTGGGACCTTGTTGTACGAAGATAAGGAACTTTTTAATATGAAAAAGACTTTCTTTAAGTATGGCAGTGAGCACCACTAAGAAATCTATCCATCAGATGTGAGCTTTAGAAATGCTTCAAGGTTCGTTTACCCTGCATAAACTGTACATCTACTGAAGCAACGGAGAAGTGCTCAAGAGAATCGCTGATGGCATTACACCATCATTGGGTTCACCATTATATCTTTGCCCAAAGAGATTATCATATTGTACAACATAAATAATTGTCTATTCGGTGCAGAAAAGCAAACTATAATGCAAATGTTTGCTTTAAGTGTCAATTGTTGACATGGTTTTTTTATGCTTGAAAGTGAGGATGAAAAAATGTTAGTCTCCCTTCATTCTCCTTAATGCTTTTTGACCTTATTTTGCTCTTAAGTAGCTTTTGCCATCAAAAGCTATTTGTGCAGAATGATTTCCCAAATGCGAGAGAAGCCCTACTGTGTAATACTTGCCAAATCTCACAGTGTGCAACATTACATTACAGGCAGGTTTCACTACTCACTGATTCCATTTTGCAGTCCAGCTAAAACCATGCCATAATTAAATAGCAAAGCCTATGCAGTGTAAAGGGCAAATGCTTTAAACGTGTCAATAGAAATGCTCTATATGTTTATGACTCAACTTACTTTACAGCAAAGTCAGCATAAAAATCAAACACATCTGTTTTGTTAACAATGATGACTTGAGCTAATGATTTATAAGTTAAGCATTAAAATGCACTGAAGTGTGGAAATCACTGTACAAAGCTTGCAAGCACACAGAGCCATCACTGTAGACTGACATTTACATTAGCTTTACCATCAGGGCAAAGTTAACACTTTATGTTTTGCAGCCTAAGTCTAAAAACGTTTCTTTGGAAGTAAGTCCTATTGATTTCAATCAGGTTTATTTCCGGGTTAAGCAAGCTTAGAATTTCAGCAAAATGTGCCATCGATCTTCAGCATATGCTTCAAGATTACCTAAGGCGTAACCCGTTACACCTTTTAACCACCAGGATGTGCTTACTATCAGAGTGTTTAAAAAGAGTGGATTTCTTCCATGTCCTTCTGCATGCTTATGAATGAAGCAGGGCTTCTAGTTCAGTGACTGTGTAATTAGAGGATAACAATTATTCCAGGTTCTTTTCCGCTGAATGCATGGTTGTGGATATGCATATATAGTGCTTGTGCCTAGAATGCATTCTAGACATCAATAGCTATGAATTCTAAGACTCCAAGAAGAGTCTTGGACTGGAAAAAAACCTGGAGTTTCTTTTTATTAATGCACTCACAATTTATCAGACATACAATGTGTATCTAGGCTAAAATAAACCATGCTATTGCAGAATTTGGGCTTTTTCTGTACGTCAAGACTTCTACATAAGAAGCGACCTTATGCTGGTCAGTTAATTCTTCTTTTCTAGGTCAGTATTGCCTATTCCAAGGGACAGCAGTCAGGCCATTTCATGGCATCTGCCATTGCGGGCTGCCACCCACTGGCCACCCATTGTGACTGGTGGGATGGAAAGCAGAGAACTCAAAAGCAGGTCGAGCCAATGAGAGGCAGGCGACTTATGCTAGTTTAGCTCCCATCTCCTTCCTCCTTTCTGAGTTCTACAATGGCAGAAGGCAGGTTAGAGTTTGCATGCGCTGACTGAGGTTGTTGGGGCCCCTCCCCCTTTGCCCTAATGGACCACCCACTGCTGGTCTGCTACTGGATCCTTTTGACTGGTGATGCCAGGGATTGAACCTGAGACCTTCCACATACAAAGCACATGCTTACATTCTTGACCACTGAAATATGGTCCTCCCCCATTCCTAGAGAACCCAGTCACACAAGAATTTTTTAGTTGGGCTATTTCTCCTAGTAGTTGCTCAGTTGTCCTCATTACATATTGTAAAAAAACAAACTTGAAAGTCTTTTTTTCTGATTATGGGTTTGAAGGTTTTGGTGAGGCAACAAAGGCTACTCTGTCCGAAGGAGAAAACATCAATAACAGTACGTTTTATAAATTAATCCTAATAATAAAGTGCAGTTCACAATGAAAGCAAGCTATTATTTCCCCTCACACATAGTATATTACAGTGTAAGATCCAGAAATACCATGTTCTGCAGGGTAGATAATAAGCAGAGTCAACTGGGGAGCTATTGAGGTCCATTGGGTAGAGCAAGGGACCTGCATCAAGAGCAACTGGGCCTCAGCAGGAGTGGCTCAGGATGGAGCTGCAGTGTTAGTCTCCAGGCAGCAGCGTTGCTGTCACTCACCAGGAAGGGCCAGGTGGCCATGAGGTTGGGATTATGTGGATTTAGGCAAATCACAATGTTCTCTCGTTTAGTCATCCATCAGTTAAATAGCAATAATGATGACCATTCATGCAATGCATTTTGAAAATTAGATGTGCTAGAATAGCGGAAGTAATTTACCCAGGAAGGTAAAAACACGAATCCTCTTGTCTATCTAATGGGAGAAGGGTATCGTTTTCTAATCCTCAACTTGTTACTCTTTTAGACTACAAGAAGGATTGGGGTGAGTTTTTTAAAATGTATTTTATCAAATTTAGAACCAAAGAGATCCTCCACAGACATCATGGATGATATTGTAGAAGTGGTTTTACATGGAGAAGCTCCATCTTTAAATGTAGGGAAATTTGGGGTCCACCATTTTTTAATGGAATGCTGTTTCTCCCTCACTGGAAATGCTGGGTCTACTGTATGAGTGCTCTGCATTTCTTGCCCAAAATCTTTGCCCTACACAGCACTGTCACTTTTAGTATAGGTGTTACTGAAAGGAGGCCTGATCATCACAAGAATTAGAACTTAAGAGGATTGTTCATTTGGTACAGTTTCTTTTAAAAAGCGCCATTAACCAAAACAATGAAGGCAACATAGACTGGACAAAAGCAGCATGTGAAATATGAAGATATGTAAATCTTATAGCTGCTGGAATCAGAAAAGATAACTGGAAGTTATAGTTGATTGGTTTGCAGCAGTGGACTGATGTCCCCATTGACAATAAATGAAAGCCACATGAGAGCTAAGCTGTTCTCCCTGAAGTGATGAAGGTCATTGTGGCTAATGCCGATTTTATGTTGTCATCAATGTAAATGCTTTAGCATTATCTTAGTTTAACTCCTATAGTTGTAAAATTTACAAAACGGGAAGTCCAACCAAGGAACCCCCCCCCTTAAAAAAAAGAATATTGACAGGCAGAATGGTTTAGTAGATACTCTTTTAGATGTGGTCCTATGAATCTAAAGTTCAAAGCCCTGGACTTTGGACTTGGACTGACTGGCTGGACTATATTTCTTATGTCTCAGCCGTTTTGCACCATCTGTAAAACAAGATCATTTTCATTAGTGAGAAAGTTGTCTCTCAGTGAAACATACTACATCTCAGTGAGATATTCCTATCGTTGAGAAGGTTAAACTAAAATGTCCAAGTACAAGGAACTTTTTATGGGGGGGGGGAGAAATATAATCATGTGATTTATCCCATCTTTATTCTGGAGTGGTACTGTCCAGGAATCAATTTTACCATGTCTTGAGCTGATTGTCTATGTGTCTATTAGGTACTGAAGTTCTAGATTGACTTTAGGTTTATTAAGTAGAATTGCCACCATAAGATTGTGAGTGAGTGAGTGTTGTGTGTGTGTGTGTGTGTGTGTGTGTTCGTTCACTACTGACCATGTGGAAGGGTGCTCAGCATGCTCACCAAAGGGTATATAACGTAGACATGAGCTAGAACAGGAGAACTCCATTATAGTGCGCATGTGATTGTACTAGTCCATTGCAGTGCTGCGCTGGGGAAATCCAAGAGCATTTCAGCTGTTGAACTGAAGGAGTGAATGGGGGCAGCTGTAATCCAATACTACCACTTCTAGGCTGTCACAATTTTGCAGGAACGATTCAGTTGTATACCATCTAATTTAGGTTGCACAATTAAAGTAGATCTGTGCCCTTGTGCAACAAGTCCACTTCCAAAAAGAAAGAAAGGATATTTATTGAAGGCATGATACAGAAACCGAAGGGAGAATGCACTGGAAAGTGTGTGTTAATAGCAATGTCTGGGGAAGTTCCATGTAATCCAGTCAGAATGAATGCGCAATAAATAGTGACACAGGCCAACCAGTAACATGTCTAACCCCCCCCCCCCCCAGTTCTCAATGAACAGGTTCTTTAGAAGAGGCCCCAGGAAAATATTTAGTAGAAACCTCTTCCTTCACATCATCACAGTATCCTGTACAATTTGATATCTTTTTTCCCTTTGCCCACTCAGTGAAGAATTAATTTTTTTCTGTCAATTTCATCTACAATTGGTTCATTTTTACTGACAAAAGATATACCAGAACGACAAGTAATTAAGCTTGACGTACTCCAGAAGTAAAGCAAAAGTTCATAATTAAGGGTAAGCACCCTTGAAATAATCAGAAAGTGTCATTATTTGGACATTAGTCTCAAAATTAGTAATGTGAAACTTGCTATTCACAGAGAGGCATCAACACTGCATTATCACTGGCTAGTACATATCTTTCCTTTATGGAAGTTACTGAGCCAGATCATTAGAAGGTGTAAATTAGCTGGGCTCCATTGCCTTACATTAAGCCAGTGGAGTTACATTGTCTGAGGCTCAGAAGAGACATGGAATATGAAACTTCCTATGCTTTAATGATGCAGACAGGGACGCAATGTCCACTTCTCTTACAGGGTTGCAAAACAAAGATTCGTTGGAAATGAAGACCAGGGACTGTAGAAACACTGCAGAGGCAGGTTTGCCAATCGTTGACTCTGTGCACACCATACATTTAAAGCACGTGGACCCCTCCACAAAGAATCTTGGGAACTGTACTTTACCCCTAAAAAGCCATAATGCTAAGCACCCTGAACAAACTACAGTTCCCAAGAGTCTTTCAGGGAAGTCATGTGCTTGAAATGCATGGTATGTATACAGTCATTGTCTACTAAGATGATGCTGGACTTTATACTTCCAAATGGATGGCTGCCGCAGTGCAGCCAACTATATTAGTCAGGGGGTTATGGGATGTCCCATTTGTAGTTACAGAGTAGTACAGGCAACGCAAGGTGCCCTTTTAGCAGTCTTTGTTTGTTTATTTAGCACTGTTATTGTTGCACTTTTGAGGGGGTAGTGGGGCTTGAGCAACACATATGAGAATATTGCAAGTAGACTTAAAATTGATGCTCTTCTTAAAAGTAGTGTACATCCTCACAGGACTTCTGCAGTCAGTGCGTTTTAGAAGATGTCACTGTGCCTCAAATTTCCTCCACTATTAAGTTTTACCAGGAAAGATGAGAAGGGCACCCAGAGTTATTTTCTTGCATTGGCCCAGCCTAGGACAGCCTTTGTGATTGGTTACATTTGTTCTTTAAGCTAACTTGACACTGGAACATTAACAGTGTAGGTGAAACAGGAGTGATGAAACACTTATTTACGTACAGAAATGCTCTAGGGCTCAGAACATGCCACTCTTTTCCCATTCCATTTCAATATGCTGTTCAAATATGTGTCTTTTTCATCTTGTTTATGATTATAGACACAATCCTGAAGCTGTGAGTGCAAGGAGGACCATGGTATCTGTCACACCACTGTTTTTAACCTGAGTGAGAAACCTTATGTGGGTGTATTATGAGCCCAGTCAGGGAAGGAACTTGTGGGGATATTTATACTAAAAGCAATTAGGACTGTGGATGGAACTGTAATGAGGATCTTTGGAGTGGAGAACTGGCAAGAGGAGTTTTCAGGGCATAGCTTAGAGATGAGTGACAGGTGAGTCATAAGGCAAGAGGCAAGAGACTGGCAGCTATTTGGACAACAAACTCTAGGAAGTATGGATGTCTGAGTAGTGAACAGTAAACCCACAAGAAAACCAGAAAAATGGAAAATTCATAGGATCTGCTTCCTAAAATAGCCAGTCCTCCCTTATCTCCTCGAAGCTCAATTAAGTTGGAAAGAATTGCTTCATATTTTTCTCTAGTCTTCAGTTGGGGAAGCATTTGTGGTGCAGGCCAAGCAGGTTGGCAGAGAGTCATAGTGAAGAGGGAGGGTTTGTATTTGGTCTGCAGGAAGCCATCAGGTCCAGATACTTGTCTTCCCAAAAGCCCCCAAATGCCTCAAAGGTTGCAGAGAATCAGGGGGAGAAATAACAGAGATTTTTTTTGAACCCTCCAGAAACACAAAGCACATTCATTCCTCAAAAGTTCTAAATTCTGAAGCCTCATTTTAATCACAAGTTGATTTAAATGCCATGGCTGACCCAAAGTACTGTGGAAACTACAGTTTGGTTTGTGCAGGTGCTTAAAATTCTTTGTTTGAGAGTTCATGTCTCTTCAAAGAAGTGCTGCTACACTGAGAAGAAGTCAGCCTGATGGAAGCTGGTTCAAATTTGTCATATTGGTAGCCTTGAGATGACTCCATAACAGTGCAGAAGCCACAAAAGGTCGGCTTCCCATGCACACAATAACTTGCAGGATCAAGTTTTATATTCAGTACTTTGCTTTGGGTGAACGTTAGACAGATTTGCAATGCAAGAAGGTCAGAGGATCTGTATATGTGAACATGTGGCTCCTCCAGCATGCATGGTTACAGACAAAAATTTAGTACTGAGTATTACTACAGTGAGATAGAAATTACTATAGAGAGGCAGTTTTATCTGTTTCTGAGATTCATTGTTCATTACAAAGAGCCACAATAAAAACAGCTCCACCACAAGCACACAGCAGCATTGATTCACAGTTCCTGATAAATCATCTGAGAAGACCCCATCAATTACTTGTTCTGAAATGTCTTAATTTTTTTCCCTGAGCTATATTTAGCTCAGAAATATATTGTTATCAATCAGTTTGTGTTGTCACAATGGCCTTTTAATTCTAAGCTGCATCGTGCAGGAATTATTTATTGTTTTAATATGTCTCATCATACGATAATGCACTAAACCTTCTGTACAGGACCACTAATGAAAATATATCTATGAAATGAGGAACAGATGGCGCGTCACCAAAATGAGCCCCCCCCCAAGCAATGCTTTTTTTTTTTTTTTTTGGCTGCTCATCAAAATCCCAGAATATTAATGCAGTAATTAAAATATAAGCTTGAGGTATTAACACTAAGGGCATTTCATAAGCAATATTTCCTGCTTCTGTCTTAGTCTCCCTACATCTGCAGCAGACTTGGAAGAAGGGAAAACACAATATATCTTAAACACACATCATTTCTGGCAGCAACTACAATCAATTCAAAACACCAGCGCCTCTGCAATCCAGCTCAGTAACTGAGGGCTCAGTGCAATACAAAGCATATCCAGATTCCGGGCTGCAGCAGCCACTATGAAATCATTAGCAACAAAACCCTCACAAAGGATTTTGCAGGGTAAAAACCTAGGTAAGCTTCCCAGCGACTCGAAAGGAAAGGCTAAGTCCGAACTTGAACCGAAGGCAGCTGTATGAAGAAAGGCACATCCCCAGTTTGCTGTGTTAATACAGTTTAATTGAACATCCTGAATTTGTAATGAGAAGCAATCCATCTTATAACTGTTGATCTAACTGTGCTGTACAAACACGGAAAGTCAATCAGTCCACTGGGTGTGTAATATGAATGTCAATCCTAAGAAGCTCCATTCGTTTGGGTGCTTGGCAGGATGAGGGTGTGTGTGTGTGTGGAATTAACATAATCTGTACAGAGATTTTTCCTTGGTGAAACAATGAAGCTCAAATCCTGCCTGTGAGTTAGTAGAGCAGACATAGATGAGGGAAAGAGCTTTAATGTCTCTCTGTTGCAGGGAAGTGGGATGAGCCAACAGATGCCATGGGCTTTGTAAAAGATATTGCTGCTTTCAGCACCAGAAAATGCAGTGATCTCTACTGTATGTAACTTGATCCTAAGCTTATTTACTCAGACGTAAGTCCCACCAAGTTCAGTGGGACTTACTCTCAGGTAAGCGGGCACAGGATTGAAACCTGCAGGTTGCGGAAACTATGAGAGAAAAGATGTTCACGACAGAGGGTGGTGCACTACTTGTTACAGACTTCATTGAGAAACTCAAGGACTTTAAATCCTATCAACGGGGTAGTAACTTTCTAAGTGGATGATGACACTGGCTATCTAAAGAAGCCACAATAACAATGTGAGACTTTGAGTCCTTCCAAACATCTTTTTTATTCACATTCATGCTGATTTGTGCTGCAGAGCCTGTTAGGGCCGTCCTCCTCTCAATATTGTTTGTGCTTGATCACATTGCTTCATTCCCAGTCACTGCATATTCTGTAACTTCCTGCTGAAAGCTCATAACTTTTTAATACCATTCTTTTGGTCCCACTTTTGTTCTGCTGTAGCCCCTCCAGAGAGCATTAATGTGGTCACATTGGGGAAGCCTCGTAGAACAGACGGAAGCATAACAAATCTACCACTAATGCACTGTATTTGTGTCAAGAACATGTTGCAGACTGCACCCACAATACAACACCGGTCTGGAAGGAAGTTTTTGATTAGGAATGGGGAGCCTTTGGCCCTCCAGATGCTGTTGCAGTACAACTCCCATCATCCTTGACCACGGGCCATGCTGACTGGGGCTGATAAGACCTGGAATCCAACATCACCGGGAGGGCACTGCAGTTTCTCTGGCAGTAGAGCACTTGGAAAAATTAAGTGCAGATGCACACCTGTAGCCTGCGACCACTCATGCTGTCTTAGGAGCTGCAGGGAAACAATCAGCTTGGGGGGGGGGGGATAATTCTGCAGTAGCACAGTGTGCTAACACACAGCCTTGAAAATATTACCAGGCCATGCAGATCATGTTTGAAAGTTAATGATCCAGTATGTAGCAGTAGGAAAGACTTACAAAAAATGGTCAGTAGTTGTAAGAGCAAGAATTCTGCACCATGATTTCTGACCTGAAATTTCTAGAGGAAAACAACAGGCAATGCTTTGGCAATGGAACACCCATGGTTTATGTCCAGGTGTTCCTTCCTGGCCCTTGCGGCTCTGTATGACCGCCAGGTGCCAACTCAGGGCCAAGCTAGATGTGGCATTAAATGCATCAATGCATGAATGTTCAGGGCTCCCCAACCCAATGGAAATAGCACCAAGTAGGGGGAGGGTGCTGATAATTATTAGGATCATAGCAGATGTGGGGAGGGAATTTAACCTGCCCCTGTTGTGGTCCAGAGGAAAATCTTATCTGAAGCTGGTATTTAGTGTGTGTATGTGTGTGAAATCCCTCACTGTTGTCATTGCAACTACAATGGTACCTCTGGATGCGAATGGGATCCATTCTGGAGCCCCGTTCGCATCCTGAAGTGAACGCAACCCACGCCTGTGCATGCACAGGTCGTGATTCGCCGCTTCCGCGCATGCGTGATGTCATTTTGAGCATCTGCGCATGCGTTAGCAGCGAAACCCGGAAATAACGCGCTCTGTTACTTCTGGGTCGCCACAGAGCGCAACCCGAAAATGCTTAACCTGAAGCTACTTCAACCCGAGGTATGGCAAGGGAAGAAAGGGTTATGTTTCCCCTCCACAACTGTAGCGGTCCTGGTAAAGATCCCCCTCCCCATGCACCCTTTTAAAACCCTGCACAGTTAAATGTAAGGGCACATATAATGCCCCTTACTAGTCATCCAAGAGGAAGAAGAAAGGCTGACTGCTCTTCCACATCTAGAAAACATCAACAGTATTGGCTCATTCCGATTTGAATAGAGACACTATTTCTCAAGCTGATAAAAATCTGTTGCAAAACCAGGAGAAAATACTGTTAATTTCTCGTAGAAGCAGATTTCCACTCTTTTCCCATCTTTGTGGGGAGATAAAACACTTTATGCTAACAGTGAAAGAACATGCTTTTTAAATTAGCATTTGGTAAAAGACATTTGATAGTAGCCTGATCATCAGATACCGGCTATGGCTTTATCCATTAAAAAGCCATTCAACTAATGACAACAAAAGCACAAATGTTGCTTCTGTTACTGTACTAAGGAAATGATGTGGGTCCCCCCCCCCCGGCCTGCTATTGTTTAGGCTGCTGATTTTTTTTTGCTTTGCCGGTTATAAAACATATATGCTTTTGTCGGGTACAAAACATGCATGGTACTTCTACCACTCTTTTAAAGATGAACTTCATAATTGCTGACTGGGGCACATTAGCCCTGAGAAGATACATCCCTGCCAGAGTCAAAGTTCTTTGTTTGCTGCTCAGTTATACAGTACAGGGCAGCTCACCCAGGAAAAGTCTACCAGCCAGGCTATATATTATGGTTAGGGAACCTTTGGCCTGCCAGACATTGCTGAATATAGCCAATGGCCATGGATGATGGGAATTGTAGTTTGGCAACATCGGGAGGACCAGTTCCCCATGCCTATATCTTCTGATTGCCTGTAGCATCTGTCACTTTCTGCAGCTACTACAGGCAAGTGGAGAACTCCATGGCAGCTCTCTAAGCAGCAGTGCACTGCTTACCCACTTGCCCTCTTCTGCAGCAGAGAAGAGTAACAAGGAAATTCCAAGGAAACACCAGTTTCCTGGGCATTGCTGAGAAGGATTAATAGGCAAGTGGATGTGGTGGTGCTGCCAAACAGATACAGCGGCAGAACTCCAGCAGCCTGCATAAATGTTCTCTTGTGTGAACCAGTCCCCGGAGACTGGAAACCATTGCAGCCCACGTGTGATAGTACACTGGCAATTTTCTGCTGCAAGGCATTTCTGCCTCGCAGCACTTTCAGAACCACACAATGCCTACAGGTATCCTTATGGTATATATAATAGCAGGCTAATGAAGCCTGCTATATAAGCTAGATAGGGTTTTTGCACTTAGGAGCTATTCCTATGTCAATTATTCTAAAAAGGGGAAATGAATCAGTCATTGCAGCAATGCACGTTTTCTTGAACTTGCCCCATTATGCTAAAAAACGAAGCATGCAAAGTTTTCTTGATTTGACATTGTTGATCCTTCCTGGGTGTTAGGATCCTTGTTCCATTAATGACTACTGAACCTGCCTGATTAAGATTTGGGGATATGCCAGATAAGCATTTATCATTCCTCTCTAATCCTCTACAGTCACTCAGATGTTCACATGGAACTTCCATTCTGGTGATGTGCAGTGTTGCCTCGGACATGCCTATGACAGCACTCAACATGTGTAAGGAATCTGTGATCATTACATGTATTCCTTTTAAATTCCCATTTTTAAAATATTGACACACCTAATTTGCTCACTTAAATCAATTAAAAAATATCACTAAAATCTTGGAATAATAAGCATTTCCCCAAACTGCTCTGTATTGGTTCCACTACTATTACACAGCACGTTGTCTTGGAAAGGAGACTTTTGGTACTCAAGATGGCTTAGTCTCAGGTAAGTGTGAATAGCAGTGGTAGCCAACATAGTGTAGTTGTGGGCTACAACTCCCATAATGCTCAACCATTGGCCATGCTGGCTAGAGCTGATGGGAGATGTAGTCCAAAACAACTGGTGGGTATCCCTTGTGGCTTCTCCTGACATATCAGAAGGACATCCCTATATACTCTTACCTGGGAGGAAGCCCTGTTGAACTTAATGAACCTTACTTCTGAGTAGGCATGCAAAGGACTGCTGTGTTAGAAAAGCAAAGAAAGCATGTCGCAGGTAGCTCAAATTACAACTTCACCATTTCTAATCCATTTTTATAAACCTGAAAAAATGCAGAATTGCACAGTTATTTTTATGCTTTTGAATAATAGGGCATCTTTTTCATAAAATCTCTGGGTCTTAAACTTTCCTGTATATGATTGCATTCAGTATACTGTTCGCATCACTTATTTCACTACTTTTTATAAACCTGTTTTTAAAAAGTGCTCATAGAATGTGTTAACGTTTGACCAGAGTAATGTTTCTTAATTCCACATGTGTGCACTGACAGTGAAGCGTACATTATTCCTCCTACACAGCACTTACTCTTATTATAATCGCCTATACATATTAAGTTATTTTTGTTGACAATTATGAATGAACATGAGCATGGCAGGTCTGGGCAAAATAATGTTACAGTGCCAGCAGCCCAAATTTCTTTTTTTAAAAAAATGAAGAAAAATACAAGACATAAACAAATGGCTTGACTTGCCAACGATAGCATCTAAATAGTGACTCTGGCTTAGGAGAATTGCCAAGAGGATGTTGTGTTTTACACTTTTGTCATTTTTCTCCGCTTTAATTTCTGCTATCTGATTCCCTTCTTATGTAAATGATACACTCACAAGTCAAGAAGGGTACATAATCCTGCATGGTATTATAAATGTTTCTGTCAATCTCCCTTCCTTCCTTTTGAGCAATGGCAAGATGTACCCAGCGGGCTAGGGGACAGCGTAATTTTCTCTTACCACCCGTTCCATCAGTGAAATGATTTATTACTGTGTGTGCAGTTTGCAAACACCATGTTGCTATTACACTGCTACTTATGCCCTGAACGCTTTCCACCTTCAAAGCCGCAGACATGCAATCTATGCAGAAGTAAGTCCTAGTGAGTTCAATGGGACTTCCTCTTCAGTAATGCTGTATACGATTGCAGCCAAAGTGTAACGATTTACAGTGCAATCCTAAACATGTATTCGCAGAAGTAAGCCCTATTGAATTCAATGGGGCTTCCTCCCAGGTTGGTGTGGTTAGGATGGCATCCTTAGATATCAGCAACTATAGCAACTCTACAGCACAATATGTAGCGTTTATACAGATTTTCACAGTGTTGATAACTGTAGCATCTCTGCTACAGTAACTAAGTTTTCATACTATTGTTTAAACTGTTTTGCATTGTTCCATTGGCACTGCAGATATTGCAACTGTAATGCTCAATGTGTGGTAAAAAGAGACAGGTATCCATCATTGATTTCCTGCTCCGTTTATTCTATTGGAAGTCCATGGGGAACTCTTCTGTGTCTAGTTATCATTGAAACCTGAACTGAAGGTGTGCTTAGCATGGAGGGTAAATAGCAAGAAGAGCTATGTGGTTGTTTCCTAGGCTAGTTCTACTATTGCTGTAGTAGAGATTCTCCAACCTTGGTCTAGGACAGTTTTTTAAACAGCCTGATTAGTAGCATTAAACACCAAAGCATGATCTGGATGGCTGCTATGGCACTGGCAAAGCTTTAATGATAAGACCAGTCTTCTTAATGTAAATGGGACTCATAAGTTGACTTGCTACTTAGTCCAAAGCCACCTTTCCCAACCTGATGGCCTACAGCTGCTTTAGAGTGCAATTCACATCATTCGGGTACTGGCCATGCTAGCTGGGTGTTGATGAGTGTTGTCATACAAAACATATGGATGGTTGGCAAAGGTTGGTCCAATCAATGAATCTCACGTAACTGATGTGGCACTTTGTGCCTTCATGGGTCTAGGAGAAGTTGCATTCCAAAATGCCTTTCTGGATATGATGGCGTTGTTGTCAGATGCTGAGCAAATTGCATAGGCTGTGAGAGTTAGGCTAAGGACTCAAAGGCACATCTGCTCAGCTGCTACACTGAGAGCCAATGCAGCTTGAACTCTGAAGGCTTTACAGAGAAAGATTTCACTGCAGAGGGGCAGCTGTTAGAGATCTAAAGGTTGGTGGCTTTGCAGAAATATGGTTTCTGAGATTTCTGAGATTAAACATCATCCTTGTGGCATCTTGGATGAAAATTAAATTGGTTATGGTAATGTCCCCTCATCCTGAAGCAATGTGCTGAGAGACACCAGTTTCAGTTCCTTTTGCAATCAGTTTTAAACCGTCTGCAAATGGACCACAAAGTGTTGGCAGCCATGCCTTTAACTGCCTCACACCTGATGTCACAGGCGACATTAAGGAGTGTGTGGTTTGGGAGAAAATGGCCCCGTGGATCCTTGCAGGATCTAATTAGACTTCAAGGTCAAAGGTTCCCTATCCGTTTCCTAGTTCACCTGCTCTTGTTTGCAAATGAATCCTAACTCTCCTCTGTGTGCTGCACCAAGCATAAGGTTCAGTCCTTGGTTCCTAACGAAAGAGGGTTTGTCAGTTAATTTCTTTTACAAAGGAATAAAATTTAACATGGTTCAGGAGTGCTTGGCAAGGTACTTTGGGAAGCAGGGAAGTGATGGAGAAGGGTTGGTGCTGATGTTGCATCTTGCATGTTTTCTGAAGACATGACCCACAGCTCTTAATGGTTGTGTGGCCTTGAGCAAGACAGAAGCACTAACAAGATGATTGATCTCTATTTACTGTATATACTCGAGTATAAGCTGACCCGAATATAAGCCAAGGCACCTAATTTTACCACAAAAAACTGGGAAAACTTATTGACTCGAGTATAAGCTGGTTCATCACACCACAAACCTGGTGGTGGTGGCAGTGGTGGAGGAAGAACAAGCAGCCCAAAAGGGCTGCTTTCGGGCTGCTCAATCCTCCTCCACTGCCGCTGACAGCGGCAAAGGCGGAGGAGGAGGAAGGAGCAGCCTGAAAGGACCCTCACTCGAGTATAAGCCGAGGGGGGCTTTTTCAGCATAAAAAATGTGCTGAAAAAGTCAGCTTATACTCGAGTACATACAGTATGTCACAACAGTGGCAGGAGGGGATAGGGTTAGGCTTTCCTGACTGAAATGTAATAAGGAGGAAAGACAGTGATCTGTAATTGGCCATTCCCAAAGTTGGAATCTGACAAAAGAAACAGAACAACACACACACACACACACACACACACACACACAACATTCAGACTTCCCACCACCATCAAGATGAAAAAATGCCTGGGATCATATCATCTAATGAAATACAATTAAACTTTATAGGTCTAAAATTGTTTCAATAGGCTCATCAATTGCATCAGCTCAAACTAATAGCAAAATTTTACGAGTATACAACGGCTTGCCTTGTAATTATCACAAGGGAGCATTTTTCCTAAGCTCTAATTTGAATGGATATTGGTTTAATTCATCAGAATCCCCCATTATTGCATTGCAGGTAAAGCATTAAGTTATTACTCATGCACAATGCAGTGTCTGAAACAAAGCGAACAGAGAGAAACAAATTTATTCCAACTCTAATGAAAGCAACAGTGCCTCTCCCCCCCCCCCCCTTTTGCTGTTGCTACTCTAATGGCATCCTACGGGAAGCAGAAACCAATTTGCGCACCACAACTCCTGTTTATATGGTTAATCACACCAATGGATATACATTTATTAACTTGAATGCAGTAAAAACACTGACTGTATTTACTCAGTACATTTAATATGGTTAGTGCAGTGAAACATTTTAACATGCCACTGTTAAACAGTTATATATAGAATGGTATCCACACACACACACACACACACACACACACCTTAGACAGTGGTAAAATGAGGGAAAAGAGGAATGTGATGAATTTCATATATCAGGTATGTTTGACCACTTTACACTCTGTTCACTAATCCATCTCTGCTGGAGGAACTGCTTCCATTCCAGACCTCTGGGCAGCTTCAAAGAGCTGACATTTAAAAAGAAGCCCACTTTATGCTAAATCACCTTTCACATTTCTTAATGGCGCTTGTGAAGAAAGAAAGAAAATATATAGCTTCTCTCATATGAAAGCTGAAGAACTATCATGGAAACTATTGTGATTCTGTTGAGGGGGGGGTGTTCAAAGAATCTAAGCAAGTCTGCTTACTTGTAGATTAAATTTAGGTTCCAGCCGAGACATTCAGGCTTTGCTATGAGCACAAAAATCCCCCTGAAGTCCTGTGTTGGATATTTTATAAAATGAGACTGATGGATCTTGAGGGGGTGATGGCTGTTTATGCATCTTGGTACCTAGGTATACATAGAACCATAGAACTGTAGAGTTGGAAAGGGATCACAAGGGAATCTCAACTAAAGCATCCATGACAGGTGGCCATCTGACCCCTGCTTAAAAACCTCCAATGGAGGAGAGTCCACAGCCTCCCAAGGCAGTCCATTCTAGTGTCGAACAGTGGCAATAAGTATACAGCCACTTAGATGAATGGGATGATATAGTGAAGTCTGGCGACACTAGCAGGGCACATCTGTAACAACAGACTGGCATGACAGTCAGCCGAGAATCAAATTCATGCTGGTTTAAGTTTTGGGTAGTGCTCAAGGAATGTAGGGAGATGCTGCTCCCTATAACTCACTGTTCTCCCTTTGGGCTTAGTCTCCACTGCTACCCAGAGAAAAAGGGCAGAGCAGCACGCAAGAAGCTGCGGTTTCCTTCTGCTGTCTGCCCTTGTTTGCTGGTGCTCCCTTCTCCCTGGACCACATGGACAGAGTAGGTGAGCAAGTGGCAGTGGCAAGTAGGGATTTCTACTGCAGAATTACCGTGGAGAGTGGGAGAGCCAATCCACTCAACACGGCTACTTTGAATCGGACCACTGTTTTTATCCATTCATAGCATTAACCTTTTATTTTAGATTCTGCATATCGTAACTGGCAGTTTTCTCCAGGGAAAGTTGTGGGTATTAGAAGTATCAAATGGAGTAATAAAATAACTTGAAGCCCAAAGAGATTTAAAAAGCTTTTAAAACGTAAGCAGTTATGAAATCAGTATTAAGGGCTACAGACCCCATTTGATCCCTGCAGAAAATGCAAGAGTAAATAATGAGCTGAAGAAGGTATTTAAGTATACCTTTACTAAGAAACCAGAGGCCTTCCTTCTGGGTATTGTCGGCCAGAAGGTGTTAAAGAAGGACCGAACATTTTTATGTATGTAACAACGGCAGCAAGGATACTCATCGCTAAGAATTGGAAAACTCAAGATGTACCCACACTGGAAGAGTGGCAGATGCAGCTGATGGACTATATGCAACTGGCCGAGATGACTGGCAGAATCCGAGACCTGGGAGAAGAGAGGGTTGAGGAGGACTGGAGGAAATTCAAGAATTATTTACAAAAATATTGTAATTTGGCTGAATGTTAAGAAGGATGCTAGATCATAAATAACTGCCCACCACTGAATTAGATCTGATTTTGACGATAAGTGAGATTAAGGAAAATATAAATTTTTTGGAGAATTGCTAGATTTTATTTAAATGAGTGGAGATAAGATTGTAAACAAGTGGGTAATTTGCTGGGAAATTTTTTTTTTTTTGTAACAATGTAAGTGGGAGCGGGAGATGTGAGGGAGTCCAAAGAAGTGACGAAATTATGTTATGATATAAGTAATGTCGTTTATTATTTATGCATTTGTATTCAAAAAAAACTTTAATAAATATGTATTAAAAAAAGAAAAAAGAAAATGCAAGAGTAAATAGGCCTTAATGATATTGCTTCAGACTACATTAGCTAAAAAATATTATTCTGTGAAATACCTTGCAATAATACAGGCATATACACTTATTTATTGTAATTTGAATGTGAATAATCTTTTTTTTATTATTAAAATAAGCATTAGAGCTGATTGGGTCTCTTAAATAGCAGTTCTTTATTTGGTGAGCAAGGCCTGAGAGCCAGGGGTCCCCACTCGACTCTTGGCTGAGATGTTCATTATGACCTAGCGGTTCCCAAACTTCCCCCTCCATAGACCATTTGAAAATTGCTGAGGTCTTGGCAAATGACTGAGTGATTTGTTTTCCCGCCCGCTGTAGCTGCTGTGATACGCTGTAGTAGATGCTGCACAATATTTTTAATCGCTTGTTTATTGCTTCTTTTCATTGCAATTGTAATATTATAAAATACAAAATAGGAAATAAAATCCCCATATTTCATTTTATTATATTAAACTTTGAATTCTATGAAATTGAATTTTGTAATGCAAAAATAAGAAGTAAGAAGTAAAAGAAGCAATAAGAATAGAATTAAAAATCAATATGAATATTTAGTGCGGACATGCCTCAGACCACCTGAATGAAACTTATGGACAACCAGTGGTCCATGACTGGCCGTTCTGTTTGGGATGAATGTGCTAGCAACAGAATATTCAGAAACAGTACGGTTTCTTTGAGTGTGGAGTAAATCTCAGTTTGCGGAGAGAGGAAAAATTAATACAGTGCTCTGAGAAAGAAGGAGCTATTTGTTGGAAGGATGAATGTGAGCAGATAAGGGAGATTCTTTATGGTGGTGGTGGTCAAAGTGACCAAAACAGGGAAGGCAAAGAGTGGCGGCAGAATAATTTAGCATATTGATTTTATCAAGAGACATACTGGGCTGCAGGCCAACCAGTTAAGATTTGTTGTTATATAGGGACTTGGGGGAAGGGCTCCACAAATGAAGCTTAATTGACATGGGGCTGGGGGCACGTTTCTGGGAAATAAGATTCTGCTGTCTTTGAATCCTGTCTAAAACTTCCATCATTAATTTGACTTTTTAGCTTAAGGTGGCAGATAATGTTAATTTTTTTTTAATTTTTTTTTTTGGTGGCAGATAATGTTTAAAGGCGCATCCTGTATCATCTTCTTCAGTGGCTGCTGTTAGGCATGGGGGTGGGGGGAAACCTCTCACTCTGCAGGGTAGGAGAAACTTGAAAGAACAGAGTACAGTTTGGAGTGTGTGTGAATCTGCACAGCTCCATAGATGTCAGTGGAGGTGATGTCAATGAAACATAACATAAAAGCTGGACTAACATTAAAAGAAACAAGCCCTGGATTGCTAGAAGCTCATTTTGGGAAAGGGTTAGCTCTCAGGTTTTATTTTGATTGTGAGCATAAATACCAAATGCCCTGGAAGCAAAAATACAATGTATTGTCTATTTCACTGGGGCTGCATCTTATCTCAAACAATTTCCCAAGTGTGCCAAATGATCGCATTACAAAGCAGGAGCTCAGAGAAAGGAAGCCGGCAGCCGATACAGACTCGACACTAAGATGGGTGCACTCTTGCCACATACTTCAACAGAAAGCACTCAAAAGATTTGCTCAGAAATAAGAACAGAGATCTTGGCAGTGCAATTGCATTTGCTTCTCTAGGAAAATGCTGCCCAGATAACATTCCATACAACTCTGGAATGTGCTTATGTCTTTCTGATTGCACTGTAAATCTGACTCCGTCTTAAAGACTGGCTCTGTCCCCCCCCCCCCACCTTTCATTGTCCCCCACCAACAAAATGGTTTTATGTTGTCAAATCCCTCTTCCTTCCCCTCCCTGCCTCCTAGTCCCTCTCACCACTTTATGACTTTTTGCCAATGGTAAATGTTATTAACTCTCCCTGAATGCCGTTGGGTAAAGCTGTGAGAGCAACTCCAGCAAATTAACAAAGCCGGTCAAATTAGATTAGCCACCACTGAATGGGGCCTCCACAAAAGAGGAGACACTTCTTAGCTTCCAGCTTCATTACTGCTCGACCTGCCATGCTTCAAAACTTGGGTGTCATGTGCATGAAACCACCCGTGGCTTTTAAAGTAGGAATTGATCTTCAAGAAAGGGAAAAATGCTAGGACAGGAACAATGAGAGGGGCAATTATTTTGCTCTTCTTGAGCCTTGGATGTGAAAACAGACTGGGGAACAATAGAAACAATAGAGTTTATTGTTCTCTATTCATGAGCTGTCATGTGACTCCCAATGGGCCACAATAGGGCCCATTTCCTTTTGGAAATGACTTGAGATTCTCACACACTTTTAATGCGTTGTCATTTTGTGAAGGATGGCAATTGCACATTTATGGAGCTATTAACTGTGGGTTGATGAATTCTTTATTTTCTAATATATACTGCTGAGTTTTGCCATATGCACATAAAATGTTTATTTAGGATTATATAGGCTGAGCAGAGACAAGGGAGAAACATCTGGAATCAAATCTATGTGGCTGATTTAAAAGAATAGTCTCCCCCACCCCATCACCACCTCATCAAAATTCTATTCAGGGAAATCCTGTCTAAGCAAAGCAAGAACATCATGTTTTTCTTGCAATGAAGCTGCATCTGTCCTAAAAGGCACATATTCCCCTAGGACTCATTAGGTCCTCTTGTATATGATAAGAAATGGGGCACATTACAGTGGTAGATTCTGATCCTTTCAGCCGTCATCGTTTAAGACACTCAGCTAGAATTGGGGGATATGTAAAAAGCAGACAGATGACCGTGAAACTTGGTGTTGGGATCAAAAATGGAAGGTTCACAAGATCTGCTTGGAACTTACATAGTTTCTTATTTCTGAATATGAATATGGTGGACTAATATTCTGACTCCTTATAAGGTGGCTACAGGTGGTTCTTTTTGTTGATGTGTCTGTGTGCATTTTAAATGGACTCTAGGCTTGAGGGTGGATGAATTTGCAAGCAAATTATGATCCAGGGCACATTGTTTGGCAGAGTGAGGTGGCCATCTTAGGTGGCAGATGCTGGAGACGGAGAGTGGCAGTGAGGTGTTGAAGGATAGAACTGGGCCACATGGCCTGCTCTGGATCTTCTAAGCTAGCCTGCTACCCTCAGGTGCAGTGGAGAATATTGTCCTGTTAGCAGTAATAAAATAACATTCATGGATGAATGGATGAAAACATTTGTGTCTTTATTTGCCATTTCTTATTAAAAAACCCAAACCGAAAACACTCTTTTAGAAAACACAAGCATCTGATGACATCTCACCCCAAACCCCAAAGCTGCAACTGGGCTGTCTACCATTAAATTTAAACTTCAGATTCATTTTGAGAATTTCCTACAGCTCATTAAGAGCTACTTAAAATTTTAACTATTAAAAATTTAGGAACACTTTCTTTTTTTAATTCGGGTTGCCTGAAATTTTAATATCTGCTTAATTTTTAATCTGAGCCCTGACATGCATAAGGAAATGCAAAACCTGTTATCTTAACAAATATGCAAAGATGTAGATTTCATATACTGTAATGGAGTAGCTCATTCTGCCCTCCACCACATAATTATTAGCAGACACATTCCAGCTTTTGGTTTTCTTTCTACAGGTTTTTAAAAGGTGCAGGTTACATTGCAGTATTTTTAAGTAGCCCCATTCTGTCTGCTCTGTGATGTATTGAGGGTGTACTTACAGGAATACACCACTATTACATTACAAGGTATGTCAAATGATTTTCATTCTCTATTTTTTTTCCTTTGCCTAATTAACAAGGAACTGAATTTGATCTTCTTTCTGTTAAAAAAAAAAAAAATCTCCCAGCAAACGTAGTTTTAAAACTTCTGCATCTCTTTCTGTCACATTGTATCTGTATTGTGTTCTGTATTTTTTTTTTAAAAAAACCACACATCTACAGTGTGAAGTCTGACATTCTAGGAGAGGATGACGCCCCCTTGTCCCTAAGATTTACCCAGAATATAAAACACATAAAGTTAAAATAATGAATTAGAGAAAGAGTGGTGGATCTGTGGCTTTCCAGATGTTGTGGAAGTACAGCTCCCGTCATCCATGGCAGTTGTATGCTGGCTGTGTTTGATAAGAACTAGAATACAACAACACCTAGTAGGGGGGCACATGTTCCCTTGTTAGATGAAAGTTAAATTACCATGAATATAGGCAACCAAACCAAACTAAACCAAACCAAACCTAAAGACATCATTATTGTGCTTTTTGTCATCCTTCAGATGAGATGAGAAAGTTTCTTTCCATGAACGACCTTAAGTAAACTTATTTTAGGAGCTAAGATTGGTTTGTTATTGGTTTGTTTTGTTTTTGTTAGGGTTTTTTTTAATCTTGTATTTTGTGAACTGCCATGAGATCTATGGATGAAGGGCAGTATACAAATTCATAATGATGATGATGATGGTGATAATAATAAATTTAATTTTATTATGATGGGGGCATATTGCTGAAAACAGCACAAGGGGTTTGCCCCAGTGGTGCAATTCAAACTACAGTACTGTATTTCACAGTATGGGTTCAAAGCCCTATATTTTAGGAATTGGAATCCATTCACCTAGTCAAGGGCCACAGAAAACTACTTGACAGGTAGCATTCCATATGTGATCTGTTATCCCCTCATACACTCAGGTCCTTTTAACCTCTGACTGTGCTTTATATCTTCAGTGGTTTTAGATACATGACATTTCTCCCCCCTCCGCTCTCTTTTTCTACCTGATCACTTTTGTTTGTGTGATAATGAGTAGGTAATCATTGTAAAAAGCATGCGTAGCTAAATGAGTAATGCACTTTTTTGCTTTTTTTACAATTTTCTGCATTAGAGTGAAGCTGCTTTTTCGAGCACTTATTAAGAAATGCTCACAAAGGGTAAAGGCAAACTGGTAGTTAAATTGAGGTGGGGAACGAAGCTCACATTAAGGGCACCATTTGTATAAGATACCACATGTAAAAGCACATGTAAAAGGAAATAAAGGCATAATATAAATGGACCATATTTGTAGGTCCTGAGTGGGGAAAAAAATCAAGATAAAATAGTAAATGGAGAATAGCTTTTTAGCATTAGCAAAAAAGCAACGTGACACAAAGATTCTGCTATTGAACAACAACTTCTAATTTGTGCCCATTATCTTGCCACCACATGTGGCACAAATAAATTGTTCTCCTTCTAGAAATGGGCTATATACTCAGCTTCATGACCTCAATGCATCATGCAACCTAGATTTACACTGAGGGGGGTGGGAGACAACCAGACATGATTAGCAGACTCTAACACACGTCAGTAATATAAATGGATTCTCCATGTGGAAGCAGGCTGCTTTTTTATTTTTCTTAGGTATCTACAGAGTTTTCTCCCTCAGAGTTATATGTGCATAGATCAAAAACCAATGCTTGATTAAAAATACCTAGACAACTTTTTAAAAATACTCAGGGTGGCATTTTTTTAAGGGGGCATTTCCTTAACTGAAATGAATAACAAGTTCCTGGTTCAAGCAGTTACATGACAAGATTGCTGAGAAAGGTGAATCTGGGATTTAGTTTTATATCCATCCAGTCATGAGATGTTCAGTTTCTTTGTTTTGTTTTGCTCACCACAACCTCCCCTTCTGAGGAAAATTTAACCATAAGAAGAAGAAGAAGAAGAGTTTGGATTTGATATCCCGCCTTTCACTCCCTTTAAGGAGTCTCAAAGCGGCTAACATTCTCCTTTCCCTTCCTCCCCTACAACAAACACTCTGTGAGGTGAGTGGGGCTGAGAGACTTCAGAGAAGTGTGACTGGCCCAAGGTCACCCAGCAGCTGCATGTGGAGGAGCGGAGACGCGAACCCAGTTCCCCAGATTACGTGACTACCGCTCTTAACCACTACACCACACTGGCTCTTAAATGTTATTAATGCTGCCACTAGTGTAGATATTTGTCTCCTGTTCATTATATTATTCCAGCCATGTATCAAACACGTTTCCTTGTCTTCGATCAGAGTTTGCAGATTTTACTGCTCTGTATGAAGATCTCCTTGTTGAACAGATGAGGGTACAGCCAGTTTTAGCTGTGCTGTTCAGCTGCTGACTGCGCTAACCATTATTGTAGTAGGTGTGCCTAAAGCCTCACTCCAGTAAATTCGCCAGGGTTTTAGTAAACATTTTGTTTTCTGATGTAACATTTTTACAAGCAATTTTTCCATACTGGTATGATATTTTCACTAATATATGCATTTTTATGTATACTGTCCGCTAATATACACATTTTTGTACACAGCATTTGATTGGTAGAGATGCACCACTAAATTCAGAGAAGTCTGAATTTCAAAGGATAGTTGCGATTTAGTTCTTTCAGGAAGCAAATTAAATAGGTTTTCCTTAAAATGCAAAACTTTACCCCATTGTTTGTTGTTTTATAGACAACTTTCCACATACTTTTGACATTGCTAAAGAGTCAAATCAAGGAAAAGGACATGGGCCTGTAGAGATAACACTCTGAATCTTTCAAGGTGGACTGTTGTAATAAAATCTCTTAGCTAGGATCCAAACCAAAGCATCACCGTGTGCACAGAAGCAGTTCTGTGTACACACGAAGGTGCTTCAGGTATTCTGTTTTGTCAATTCCAGGGAATTCCCATTACTATTTATATGCTACCCATCTGACTGGGTTGCCCCAGCCACCCTGGGCAGCTTCCAACAAAATATTTAAACACAAAAACCTCAAATATTAAACACCTCCTTGTACAGGGCTGCCTTCAGATGTCTTCTAAAAGTCAGATAGATGTTTATTTCCTTTACATCTGATGGGAGGGCGTTCCATAGGGCGGGCGCAACTACCGAGAAATAACCTCTGCCTGGTTATGTGTCTTTGAGAAAGAAGACTTCATAAATTGAGTCGCACATGGAACAAGAAGTCCTTTACCAGCATTTCATTTCAACAAGGCACTGATAAACAATGTACTGTACCAGAACTTCTCTTGCACTCCTTTGATATGGGTGTGGATTTGCCTGAGAGCTGGCACCATCATCTGGCATCTGTAGGAAGCTACTAGGGCCTCAACACCCTGGCGAGGCCCACATAAAAATGTATTCTTTTATTAATTAATTAATTAAAATTATATCCCCTTCCTCCCAAATGAGCCAAGGGTGGAAAACACATAAGCGATTAAACAATTAGAACATCCGAATACATATTCAATAAAATTCCAACACAGATGCGAACTGGGAAAGACTTCTACTTAAAAGTCTTGCTGGCAGAGGAAGTTCTTCAGGAGGCACCAAAAAGGCAATGGTACCTACATAATATTGATGGGGGGGGGGATTCCAGAGGGCAGGTGCCATGACACTAAAGGTGTGATTCCTATGTTGCGTGGAAAGGGACTTCCTGATAATATGGTATCTGCTGCAGAAGGCAGCAGGATCTCCTGCAGGGGGCAACGATCAGTCGGATACATGATTGGGTGAGATTCTCTTTTCAGCCCTGAGCCAACTTTCCCCCCACCCTGGTCCTGTGCTTTAACAGCAGCTCCATCTAGTTGCCATTTTAATTTCCTACAATGCTTCCTGGCATCACAGGGACGTTGTGGGCAGTTTACATGGCAGATCCCAGCCAGTGCTCTTGCTTGGAGCAGTGCCAGAGGCCTGAAACATGGAGTTGCACAAACCAGGGTGCTCTGAGATTTGTATGCACGAGTACACAGAACAGTCACAAAGAGCAATGAGTCCTCCCCTTAATTTTTTTTTAAATCCTCCTTTTCTCCTTTTAAATACTCTGACTTTTTCCTTTCCATTTCATTTCTCACAGTTTGTCAGGGAGGTTATGACACTTCAGCAGGTATTCTGTGAGAAATGGTCTGGGCCATTTATACTTTTCACAGTGGCTCCTTCCCCATTCCTTAAGCTAGATAAGGAAACAAAAGAGCTTTTGTTGCTTCCAATCACAAGCCAATGGAGGGGGGGGGGGAACGACACATACAGGTTTATAGACATTTGTTTTCGTTTTTGAAAAAGAAAATCTCATATCCCCTGTATACTGCTGTTAGATTAAGAGGAAAGGTAACAGGAATAATGGAGAGAATGTTTGCAGAAAAAACGGCATTTTGCAGCACTCAGTGTTACAAACATTGGTGATTTTTAAGTTTAAGTTGCTATTTTTCAGATGCTAACTGAAATGGAGTCATCATGAAACTATCACCATTCATATACAATTAAAAAAATATTTGCCAGATGTCACTGCTGATTCAGTTAATACGGGTATGGATTTTAATGACTGTGTAGAATTTCATGTTTTCCTGGAAGCAACAGCATTTCTATGTGATGACGTTTCAATAAAAAGGAATTAATATCTTTTGGGGTCTTTTGGGGGATAAAAGGTGTCTTTTCAGAATGCATCATTTGTGCATACTGCCATTTGTGCATTATTTTCAGCATTTTACTCAGAGCTGCCTTTTGCTTTGTGCATCCTGCCCCTGCAAAGTACTTAATATCTTTGCCAATATAGCATCCAGGTTCTGCAACTTCTTGCCTAGGGAAGCCCACCTTGTCCCTTCACTGATGGCTTTTGGATGTAGTATGGGTCACAGCTAGGACCACAGCATGCAATGAAAGGAATTAGAGCTGTCTAATCGAGTTTGTGCAGCACATACGGAATGAAGGTATGGAAGAGAGCATTGGTACAGAAAGCCCAAAAGGAGCTCCCATGGTAGGTTCTCAGTTGTTCTCAGTTTTTCCTGGCAACAAAAGAGTTCACAGGCTGAGATGGTATGAATCATGTGTTCGTTGTTTTGTATTCCCAACAATACTAGTCCTTGATCAGATAGCGAGAAGTTGCCTCCTTATGCTCTGAGAAATAATAGCAGTTCAAGGACTAGGAGAAGGATTGGCTCATATTATCTGACAATCCTGCATGTGGCTACTTCGGTGAAAGAATTTATGGGTTTCAGGAACAAGGAAGGAAGGAAGGAAGGAAGGAAGGAAGGAAGGAAAAAGAAGCGGTTCCATGTTGTGGATTTTAGAATGAGCTTCCCTCCCACTAATACATGTAGTGATGTTTGAAATGAGTCATCAATTGCTGAATAGAAAACACATACACTTGGCTCATTGCAGGTCATATTGGGAAAATAATCTAAATGTGTACTGCTTGGGGCAACAGATGCACAAGAGGCAAAACTGCAAGATTGCAAAGAGCAGGTGGCACCCATTCACAGGCTCAGGGCCAAACTTGACTAGAAATCAATTGGTTAGGGTCCTTGCAGATGGATGATGATGATGATGATGATGATTACTATTAAGACAGTCACATTGCCAATTATGTGACTGGTAAATTAATCCTGTTGGATTAATAATCTGTATCTTGAAAAAAGAGTACTCTATCATGCTGGATTTTCTGACTGTAATAAACATCAGCATTTATTCCTCAACAGCTAATGTACAAAAAAGATGTATTTTGGAAACTGATAATAACCAGGTATATATTTTAACATACTTTCGTTGCATTGCCTCTGGGTAAAGTTCTGTTCACTGTTCCCATTAACCTTTCTAGAGTATTTAACTTGGTTTTCAGTTATAACATCAACACCCTTTGCTTAAATTGATTTCATGGCATAAGAAGCGTTATTTTGTTCACAAGAGAGTGCAGTACATTGAAAGCAGAAGTGTTCATCAGTGTTGCCCTCTTGACTGGTGTTACTCCAATTTCATTTTAAAAGGAACCTGTGCTGCCTGGGTTGATGTTAAACAGACATTTGCTAGAGTGTTGGGCCGCGGAAACTTGTGTCAAGTCTACAATGAAAATGATCATCTAGTGCTTACGGGCAATCTGTATCCTCCTATGTGTGGAGGTTTCTTTGGGAATCAGAGCTGCCATTAGGCTGTTGTTAGAATTTTGAGAATGCCCATTTTGTGCTCTTTTAAAGGACACTTGCTACTCTTCATTGTTGCAGGTGCAAATTTGAATTTTGTGGCAAATGGGCCAAATGATGAGATCCTCAAATAGTGGGGGTGCATATTCTAAAGTATCCAAGAGCTTGGGGCATTTGCATAATATGAATGCTTCCAGTTAACAACAAGCTTCAAGAATGTTTCCAAAAGGAAGCATTCTCAGCAGTGTGTTGATGTGTGGGACAATTGGTTAGTGGGAAAGCACACACAATGCATATGAGAGGTCCGTGGTTCAATCCCTATAGACAAGTGGTGGTGAACCTTTTAGAGATAGAGTGCCCAAACTGCAACCCAAAACCTACTTATTTCTCTCAAAGTGCCAACACAAAGTTGTTCAGCTTTTTTTTTTTTTTGGTGGGGAAGGGGGTTGCACACTGTTGTTGATCTTTCATTGAGGGGAATGCCGAGAGTTGTGGGGCTTTTTTTTGGGGGGGGGGTTGTTTGCCATGAGTTGGCTTTTTTTGGGGGGGGGGATGTCCAGGTTTGTTGAGCTTTTTTGGGGGGGGAATGCCGAGAGGCAGCCACCAAACTAACACAGAGGGAGCCAATCGACAACAGGCAATAATCTCCCGCCCAATCGCCACAGACAATCTCTGGCTCGCACAAGCAAAAAATAACCCGTTTCCGGCTCGCAGCGGCATGGGGGCCCGAGGAACTCTAGTGAGAATTTCCTGCCCACAGTGGCCTGGGGGGGGGGAAACGGCTACCCACTTCATCAACCCCCAGCAACGGCGCGGATTGACCAATGGTGCATGTGCCCACAGAGAGGGCTCTGAGTGCCCATTCTGGCACGTGTGCCATAGGTTCACCACCACTGCTATAGACTGTGTCCAAGAAGGGCAAATACTTCTGCCTGAAATCTTGGTGAGCCACAGTCAATCAGTGTAGTTAATCCTGGACAGGATGGAACCATGCCCTGAGTTCATATATAAAGCAACTTCCCATGATTCATACACAGGCATGAATTAATGCAGCTGCTTTCCTGGTTTACTTCTGTGCACACACACACACACACACACACACACACACTTCTGAACATCTGCAACAAGACCCTATTACCCCTTTCCCTAGCTAAGGTATGTTGGTTGGTTGCTTTCAAATAGATCTGAGATGAAGGTGGGGACTGGAGAAATGTCTGCTGATGTGACAAAGGCACTGATGCCACCCTAAAGATTAATATGTCTGAAGATGCAGTTGCATGTTAGACAAGGATCAAGGCACTGAAGTTTAAAACTCGGGAGTCAATTATTTACATATTTACCTGGAAGAGAGGTCCCACTGAATGTGGAATGGGGCTTACTTCCGAGTAGGGATGGGGAGAAATTCAATTCAGTTCACATATAACAGCAAATGTATCACATCCACACTTTTTGAAACAGTATGAGAACCAAAACACAGCCATCCTTTAAAATTCACACTTCTCCAAATTTTGTGACGTACCGGTAGTTCCCCAAACAATGTTTACAAAGAAAATATTAATGGAAATAACATACACAAGTGCACTGTTTTAAAATAATTGCTTGCAAAAGTGAGTTCATTAGTCAAAACTGTGTACATAAATGTGTTTATTCAGAGAAATTCAAAGCAAAATACTGATCAATTCTAATGAAAGCCCCCCACCTCAATTGTAAATTGCTGTAGAAATGCGAAGAATTGAATTTGGAGAAAAGAGAAATTGAGAGAGGAGAAACTGACAGATCTTTCCATTCCTACTTCTGAATGGGATTCATAGGGTTATTCAAGTTTCTTTTATCCAAAATGACCCAGGGGGTGACACTGTAACATGCAGTTATACATATGAATGCCATGATGGGACTTTACACCCACCAGCCCAGTTAATCAGGTAGGGAATATAAACACAGCAAACATAAAAGGATTTCTACTGTAAAAGGTATAAAAGCTCTAGGCCTGTCTCCCTGAAAAGCATGTAGCAGATCACCTCTAATAAAAGCAACTTTTCAAGCATATACCCTACATCCACGTAATATAAATATATACTCAGATAAAAGATAGTATTTTAGTGCCACAACTCTTCCTTGGAGCAAAGTCAATGTTCACACATTCAGCTTGAGGGGGACAGTTTTGTAGAGTCACAAACAACACAGGCCCTTCAAACTCTTCTGAGTGAAAATCAAATCTTATCATCCTTTTATTGAAGTGTCTGTTTGCTTTTTCCTTTCTTTTCTTGAAATGTGTGTCGTAGCAAAGGTAACTTGCAAAGGTAGCAAGATGAACATACACATGCTATTATAGTGCTTTAAACATCTAGCTGTTTTTTAAAAAGTTTCTTTTAAACTTAGGAGCAAAAAATAGTTGCAGGGATAGTAAGGAAATGCTGGCTGTGGCATGGGGGTGAATTGAAGCAACAATACTTCAATTTTCTGGCTTAAACTAAGAACGCAGTAAAGTGTGTGCTTAACTTCAAAGTTTGTTGCATTGAGATCAATGGTTTGTTTGAACAGTCTCCTAGTGATTGCTTTAAGGGGAAAAAAATAAGAATATGATGCTCCCAATTAAAAATGCCTACTCTTCAAATAATATATAAAAGCATGTAATCAATAGCACCAATAATTGTTTCCGGAGGAGAGATGAATTGTGGGGACGGAAATTACCCTTCCTACTCTGTGCTCCTAAAATAGATAGGGACCATGGTTGCCAATTGCCTAAACCGGGGCTACATGGACATGACCCAGGAACCACATGCACCAATGTAAGGCTGAGATGTGCTGCTGAGCTCATGTTCTGCTTAGGGCTTCCTATGGGCATCTGGTTGGTCATTGTGGGAACAGAATGCTGGACTAGACTGGCCTTGGCCTATTCCATCAGGGCTCTTATTAAATTAGGAGATCTTATACTATTCCGCATCCAGCTAAGGTTATACACATAGAAACCTGCATCCACATATATTTTCTCACTCACTGATAGATCATGCCTGCAGAATGTCTCAGGTTTGATCTTTTGTATCTCTAGGTAGGGTTCAAAAAGATTGCTTCTGGAAACTCTGGAGTGCTGCAGCTAGTGACTATAGACAAGTAATGAGTTAGAGGGACCAGTGAGCTTACTATTAAGGCATCTTCTCATGAGTATTCCTCTAGTGCAGTTAGGTTTGTTGGAAAAGCCCCACACCCCACTTTCCTGTGGTTCAGACATGTGTCTGCTTGATTAACTCTGTCAAAAGATGCTGCTTATGCAAATATCGCTGAAGAAATCTTCAGATGACTCTGTCAGCTATGTTTAGTGGTGGCGGTTTGCGTGTGCATGTGTGTGTGTTTAAATTCTAAACTCTACATGGTTGACTTGTGAGCTTATTTTCCAGATCACCGAGAGAAATGAGAGACTTTTTTTGACAGACACTGGCTAAAGCAGCTTAAAATCAGAGGCACTGGGTTTCTAAAGGAATATCTCTCCGAGAGCTATTGACCACATTTTCCGCAGGTCATTGCTCAAGTGGTTGTTAGGCAGTGCGTTGGGACACAAAGTGTGCATGATGCTGCTTGCATTTTTCTGTTGTGTATGCGGACCAGAAACGCCATTTTGGCACCCTTATGTAGTCATTTTGACAGACTACTTTATATTCTTCCAATTTAGCACATACCCCTACTATGCAACCTAAAATATTTGGGTGTTGCTGTTTTTTGCTTTAAAAAAGTCACAGGTGCAAATGCAGGCACATATCACAGGGAGCTTCTGATTGGCTATGGCTCTCTGCAGTATATGCCCATGGGGGCAAATGTAAGAAGGGAAGCAGCCTTAATACTGAGGAATCCATAGGGGGGTGCCTTACACCAGACCGCTCTTCATTTACCTAGCCCAGTAAGGTCTACTTTGACAGGCAACAGCTCCCCAGGGTTTCCAAGTGGAAAGCTTATACACCACCTTACACAATCATTAGACCTGGAGATGCCAGGGACTGAACCAGGTATCTTTGCTATGTGCATCATGTGATCTACCACTGAGGCATGGCCCTAACCATAATTCAGGTTTGAATAGGTTTTGTTGACATGTGCAGCATATCACACTGCACATCACATTTTAGATGTGGGAAAGTTTAAAGTACAATTTGTTTTTTAAGCAGTGTGCATGTTACAATTAAAATGTCTAATACAGTGGTACCTTGGGTTACGAACTTAATTCGTTCCGGAGGTCCGTTCTTAACCCGAAACCGTTCTTAACCTGAGGCACGCTTTCGCTAATGGGGCCTCCCTCTGCTGCCATGCCGCCGCCATGCAATTTCCTGGGGCAAAGTTCTCAACCTGAGGTAATACTTCCAGGTTAGCGGAGTTTGTAACCTGAAGTGTTTGTAACCTGAAGCATTTGTAACCTGAGGTACCACTGTATGTCCAGAAAAACCTTTCTGAATCATGGCCTATGTCTGCAGAATGTTGCACCACTTTGGCACAGACACAGTGGACTTCTGCTACTGTGATTATTTTAGCCTATGATCAGGAGTCACAAAAAATGAACCATACATAACATTAGCTACATCAATTTTTAATTCTAATTTGCTGTGAGGAAGCAAAGCTGTTATAGATTCCCCCTGCTCCTAAAGCTAACTCCTTTTTGTTGTTGTGAAAAAGTACATGTCAGAAGGTCAAAATTAACGAAGAATAATGCAAATTCGGAGTTCCACTGGAGGAACAACCCAATGCTTTTAGCAATTTCTGATGAAATTAGGAAGGGGAAAACACCCAGTCCTACTTACATTTTACAGCCTAATGAAGCATGTTACCTCCTGTAGTTCCTCCCAACTTGAAACTGGAACTGTCTCATTAGCATGAAGGGCAAGAAGAACAGGCCAGTCAGTGAAGTCAGCTTTTCATGGTGGATTCCTGAAATGTCTTCCCCTCACACCTTTGGTTTTAAGCAGATGATGGTTCACTACAGTAAGTAACATCTGAAGAAAGCGACAAATGTTAAGTACATCTAGAAGACTTGGAAATTCCAGGCTAAATTAAGCTTTGCTTAAAAACATAATTTTGTGTGTGTGTGTGTACATGCATGCAAAAATTGTCCAACTTTCCCCTCAAGATGGGAAACATAGAGGAAATCAAAGTCTGTGGTATTACAGATCCCTAGGGCTTCTTCTAAGGCTTTTTCAAAAGGTCAGTGGGAGCTCTGTTATAAATGCAGTAGCTTGGAGAGCGAAATACGTTATTATTGTGCATTGTTAGAATAAAGATAATTCTGGTTCTTGTTAAATATCTTTTGGCATGTATTATACAAAATCGTCCTCTTGCACAGTCAAAGTTAAGCCCTTTTAACAAGCCCATTGTTTTCAATAAGTGAGATTTAAGCGTGTGCTTAATTCTACCATTGAAACAAATGAACTTTTAAAAGTACTTAGCTTTTAGTGGAATTGTGCCTATAGTTATTATGGGAAGAAATTAGCGAACATTCATATACAGAGCCAGTTTCTAGCCTGTCAGACCCAGTACTACTTTCTGTGGTTGAAGGAAATGTAGAAGGATTTCCAAAGGTGTACCGTTTGTTGGTTGGGAAGAATCATTGCAAAACAGCAGACAAAGGGGGTATGATTGCAGCGTTGTACTGCTATTTCTGTTCATCAAATTAGTATATTGGCAGACAAGTAGAGTCTTCATCAGGTTGATCTTTTACTCTGATCTGCCACCTTGTGCTACGGTGAGGTGTGAAGCAGGAATAATAAGGCAGAGAAAGTCATCCCAAAAATCATAGGTTCAAAGAATGTAGCTTCCGATAATGCCCTTGCTACGGATAACAAATCTGACATTTGCAATGTATTTTAAAACCTCATTTATTGCAAGCTGTGTTCAATTGGCGTTATTCTCCAGCTTACAAAAGCCCAAGGGCTGATAGATATTTTCGCAGAGAGGAAGAAACTTGGCTGGATCTAGACACATCAAAGAAGCGTTTCAGTTTAAAGCGTTGTAAATTTAAACAGGGAAAACGGGTAGAAAAAAAACAGGACTCCACTTCGCCCTCTGGTGGCACAATGTTATATTGCATAAACAACACATATAAATCTGCTTTTTCCTTACCAGTCTAGCTGAGTCCCCAGATACAGTAGTTACAGGGGAAGTTAGAACAGAAGGGTTAGGGGAAAGGAAATGAAGTGATTCATGCTTAGTAATCAGTGCTTAGCACCAGAGAAATGAATGGCTGGAAGGAAAACCCCACACACCCAAACAGAAATTAGTTTTCAGAAGAACAGTTCTCGTTCAGAATCTCCTCAATATATTTTTTTTCCTGCTCTGCTTGTTAACATTGTCTCAACTGGACTATTTTTAGGTCTGTCCAGGAGGCAGCATAAATATCCCACTTTCCTTCAAATATTTAAGAGAGAAGGAAGAAAGGTATTAAATTGTCAACAGGAACAAACCCAGTTAAAGTGCACTTAATGCTTTTATTCATGTGTAATAATGAATAGACTTAAAAGCAATCAAACTGAAAATGAAGTATTTTCCCCTCAGTGTAAACAGTGTATATGGATAAGCACAGGAGAGGGCTGTAGCTCAGTGATAGATCTTGCCTTTTACATGCAGAACATTCCAGGTTCAATCCTTGGCATCTCCAGGTAGGGCTGGAAATAGCCTCTGCCTGAAATCTTGGAGAGATACTGCTGGTCAGTGAGGCAGGGAAGAAAGTAAAACAAAATCCAGGGTTGTTTGTTTTTTAATTGTATCATACCTCATGATCTCAATGAGGCATGCAAGGCAGTTCAAGTATTTATAGCTTTCCAAAATGTGCTGCTTTTCATACCCTTTACATCCAAAACTGGTATTTGTGCTGGCAAGGTGCAGTAATCAAAATATTAAATACGTGGCTATTGCGTTTTCTTAGCCTAACAGTTCTGGGAGGTCTTCCGTATAGCTGCAAGGCAGCACATCCTTGTATTCTCCCTTACTGCTCTGTCTGTTAACAGTTTCAGAATCCAAAGATAAACTAGACCATGGGCTTGTGCTCACCCTATAGGGAGTCCTTCTGGGGGGGGGGGGAATCTTTGAATGATCGATCCTAATGCTGTATCACAAATGGCTTCTCTAGTGCCTCCCTGTTTCAAAGTCTCTTGTCGTGCTTCATAAGGGAGAGCATTTCTTTGAGAAACACAAGTCCACATCACCCTTGAATGTATATCATGAGCAGAGCGGATTTTCTGATCCTGGCCAAAGTTGAAATAGCATCAAATGTCACTTACAGCACTTTGCCTTAACATAAAAAATGAGGGATTATGGAAGGGAAAGACCCTTCCTCGGAGGACTGACTTCCTGGGAGGTCTCCACAAAGACCTGAGTTAGGGTGACATTTAGTCAGTGGAAAGAGTGGCTTTCCTTAGGAGAGGAAAACAAGAAATAGAGAAGACTGAAATGTTTGCAGATGCAAACATTCTTCAGAAAACAAAATATCTTTCACAGAACTTGGAAGGAACTAGTTGGTTGACCTTAATGAGTGAAATGGAGTAGTTTTTATATTTTAGGCTGTAATCTTAACACATACTTACCTCGGAGTATGGATGGAGGAGGAATTAGATTCAATTCACGTTTAAATTTAGAATATTTGCGCTTTCCAAGAAGTATGAGAACCAAAACACAGGCAATCTTCAAAACTTGTTCTTTTCCAAGTTTTGGGATGCAGTTCTCCAAACAGAGTTTACGAAAAAACAACAACCCTGCATCCATTAGGAGGAAATGTGTATACAAAATAATACATTTCTGAAATTACATACAAAAATCTAATATATTGTGTTAAGATAGGTTGCTTGCAAAAATGTGTACATTAATCAAAACTGCAGACAAAAATGTGCTTATTGGGATAAATTTGCAGAAAAATGCTGAAAATTTTTCATGAGGATTTGAAAAAACAAACAAATTGCTGCAGAAATGTGGAGAACAGGATTTAAGATTGGAAAAGTGAGAATCTGAGAGAACTGAAATGGACGGACCCTTCCATTCCTACCTGGAAGTAAGTCCCATTGAACTCAACAGGGCTTCCTTCTGAGTAGACACAGATAGGTTTGTACTGTTAGTTACCTTAGTAACTTTCAGCTAGTGTATTCTGTGATTAGGCTACAGAATGCAAGTCAGCTAGCATGACAATGAATCTGTCACACTCCCAGTCAAGAGGTGTACTAAGCAGGCAAAACCTTGCATGTAAGATGCCTGAGATAAAATATATTTCCTGCTTTGCTTTTCTAAACCATCATAATGTTTCAGTAATATGGCATACACAATTTCACAAGCATGCTTCTGCCTTGAACAGCTATTACCCTTTACTACCTCCCTCAAACTTCCATTTCTTTGGCTAATCCTTTGACTGGCTCATTGATCCAGCTACAGTTTCCTCAGCCATATTGCAAAGAGGGACTCGTTTGCTTGGAAGCAGAGGCACTCTCCATTGGGCAGGCCAGAAGAAGACTGTGATCCTTGGAAAGGCTAGAAGGACCAAAGATGGAAATCTCGCTTAGGGAGGAAGAAGAGAGCAAACTGCATTTAAAATGTGCACAGAGTAAATCACCAATGAACTCTTTACAAATAAAACGGAAATAGGTTTTCATTAGTTCCATACTCACAGTACTTTAATTATAACTACAGGATATATGCCACTATGGCGTGCACCAACAAGCCAAACGCAGCCCATCATCACCTATGTATCATGGTCCACCAGGTATCCCCATTTCCATAGTTCTCAACAGGTAGACTTGTTGGAAGCTCCTGGTAAGCTGCCATACATGGTTGGTGGGCTACATTCATCTTGATGAGTCACATTTTGTGCAGGCCGGGTCTATACCATATGATTATCTACTAGCAAGAATCAACAGTGTGAAAGTTTCATTAGGGTTACCATAACCCCCAGGTACAATCCGTCACTGGTGGCAAAATGCCAACAGATTTAAAAGGATCTAGATTGCAACGTTAATAGTTTCCTTAGAAAATATTACTGTGCCCACCTACAATCTCTGGTTAGAGTTTCACCATGGCTTTGAATTTCTGACACAGTCTAATTGGTGAAAGTGTTGAATGACCTTTTTGGGATAAAATGACTTTTCAAAAACAAAACTCTTTCACGGCAAATTATGGAATATGGACTATTTTCCTCAGACTGGAAGAGGGTGATCCAGTCCCTAAAAGTAAGTGCATACTGAGGCGTTAAGGCATATTATTTATCCATTTAAATACATATTTTGGTATACACATTCTTAAGTGCACACAGTTGTGTGGGGTAGATGGGTATTTTGGTCAGCATAATGTTGAGCATTGATTCTGAAAATGTGCAAAATAATAATAATAATAAAAATCACCCCAGGTTTAGTTGTGGTTATTAACACTTCTGGATCTGAAACAGAATGTAATTTTAAACAAGAGTGAAGAACAGAAAATCCTATCTACTTCAACTGAATTTTGAATAGTTATCTTCCCAGCTAATCTCTTTTAAACCACCCATCAAATTATGTATATTGAGACAACCCTTACTTCAGTTAGCAGCACTACCTGCACCACAGTAATTGCACCTTATTTCACAATTATTTTGCACCTTATATATTAACCTGGCAACAGCACAATCGTGGTTAAGTGTCCTGATTTGCCAAACAGATTGTCACAATCATAACTATTCAACACTTCGGACAATTTATGCATAATAAGTCCTCATTTGTATCACTTGGAGCTAATCCATTTATTTTTCATATTTTTTCATGACTGGGAGAAATATAATTGTGGTTGATTAAAAATATGAACAGCGATGATATCAACTAGATGATCACAGATTATCATGTAAGAAATATAAGAAAGCAAACATACCCCACAGTTTAAGGACTAATAAACTCTGTAAAATGTTATTGTAATTTGCGACAATCAACACAATCCACATCAAGTCCCAATAAATCCCAAATTGTACAATGAACATATAGAAAAGATTTACCAAAGAAGTATGGAACTTTCATTAGGGAGTAATCCTATAAACACACAGGCACATGCTATTTTTTTTTTAAATATTATTGGGACTGTTCAGTGCAAAACTGTATGCATGTGTCTGTCTTGACAGAATTAGGCCCTTGGCTGACCATGGTTTCAAAAGGAGCCTCTGTGGGACTAATCTTGAAAGCACTTACTGAGCTGGTCCCAGTATCACAGTATGTACTTTGAGAGATTCAGCCCCTGATTTGTTCTTATGATCTCCTCCCTCCTGAAGAAGCAGGGAGAGATTTGCACAAAGTTTTCTTCTACAACTACGGTATTTTGCATTTATAAAGTAATCACACCCAGCAACTGCAAATGAAAATTCAGAGGCTGGTTTGAACACCGGGCTAATAATGCGTTCCAACTGCTCCCACACAAACAAAAAACATTACTAGTCCCTTTCATTAGGTATTATCATGTTCAACAATAAAAAATAAAATGTCACCCTGTTTTGCTGCAGGAATCATCAGACTCCATGTGCTGGGGGAGGATCGTGAAGGCAGTTAACTTGACTATAGAGTTTGGATGAGCAAATGATATTAAAACAGCTATTGTGCCTGTGAGAAACAATGCTGGATATGCTTGGTTTCTGACATTCCTTTGACTTGTTTCTTATTCCCCAAGAGAGCACTGGCAGAGATAATAGCTTCTGCCACCCTGCTCTTTCAACCTGTTGAATGGATTCTAGAACTTTAAAGCTGCAATACAAGAGGGAATACAGAGGGTGGCTTCAGTCAGTCCAACTTGGAGGAACAGGGTATGCACCCAACGCGCACTTCTTGTTCTCTGCATCTTTGTGGGACCCCACAGGAGACAGCTGAATAAGCTCTCATCGCCCGCCGCAAAGCCTCCGTTACAAAGATGCCAAAAAACAGCCCTTGCAAGTTACCAGTGCTTCCTGCCATCCTAACAAATTTGAATGTCTAGTCACCCCAAATGTCGGGATATTGCACCAGTCCAGTCAAATATTTCCATTAAAAAGTGCCATAGCGCAACACCACTACTGGTCCACAGCGCATGATATGAGACGAAAGTATTTTCTCCTTCAATACAAACTGCATGATACATTATGGTTCTGTCACCTAACACTCTTAATATAGGACTTTATTACTATTTCTAAAGAGCCGTACTATTTCTAATGTGTCAACATTTTATTCATGAAGAACAGGAGCTAATAAAGGAGCTAAATAAATTTATAATGTAGGTCTTAGAAGTGGTTTATGTGTAAAATAATTGTGTCGAATCTCCCGCTAGCAGCAAGAATGTCAGCAGAGCTTTGAGAACAGGCTTTGTTGAACGTTTTATGATGGCGATATTAAAAGCGAACTGTTACTATGTAGTCAATAACATTCTCCTTCCTCCATGTTTCATAGGGTTAGAATGGGTGATGTAATTATTTAATGTACCACGGTTCTTTATTCAACAGTCAGTTTACTTGACTGTGGTTAGCTGAGTCATCGCTAAATTCCCCTTTTAAGCTTTGATGCCTACACAAACTCATTCTGAGATACAACAGTTTATGTAACATCATCAGTTAGTTATTGCACTTTGTAGTACAGATCTTAGCAACTTCAATTAAAGAGGCAAACTGTTAACACACATCCTGAACTGATGAAAACAAATGAATCTTCTATTAAGTAGCAAAGAGCAATTTCTCACTATTTGTTCTTGTGAACAAATTCGAACGAAAGTCTTTGCACTTATTTTACACTGGAGCAAAATTTGTACAGATTCCCTGCTTTTTCAAGTGTCATTTTTTTAAAAATTGGAAGTGGGTATGCAGTGGATACAGAGTATCAGCTATCAGATTGCTTATTTTTCTTCTGTTTTCAAAGATGAACCTTTACTAACTATGTTTCTTTCACTAAAGTTCTATGTGGGGGTTATTTTCAATGTCAGCTTTCATGGAAGCAGGACTTATAGGAACCAGGGCATTAGAAGTCCTTTCAGAAGAGAAAAATGCAGTTGTTATTCTAACAGGAGAACGATGCTAATGACATTTTGGCAAATAAATATGTAATAGGCATCATTTGAGAATATATATATATATATTCATTCTGGTTTCTAATGTTGCATGTAAGATAAACTATGAATGAGGACAAAATAGGACATTTTAAAGGTTATATCCATATGCCTTTGCAGATTGTGCAGCATGAATGATGTTTAACATAACATTTACAACATGTAGAGATGTGCTGACATGTGGAATAGAGCCACAACAGGCATTTGGGGAAATTCTTGAACCAAATGTTTGTGAAGGGAGAAAGCACTGGTATATTTTTGCAAATCACTGGCTTTTTTGAAAAAATGGCACTGATATGTTATCATCTGTCTTATGTAGCATTCAAATTATTGTTGTTATTTGTGTGCATGAACATGTGTGTTTTAGAGCATGTGTGTATGATCAAAACTCTAATCCTTCTATAGATTTTCCAGACCTAAGCACTATGTTCTATAAACCAACCAACCAGATACTGTACAGTATAAATTCAATAGGAAGAACAATACTGATATGTAGAACTTATCACTAATTATAAAAATACAATAAAATAAAGGGATGGTCATTTTCTCTGCAGCCTTATAAAAATTCTGACTTTGAATGAACAAAGGAAATGTTACATTCACAAAGGAGTCTCTGAGAGATATCTTCTGCTTTGTACAGGTTTGGAATATGCTTTGAACTTGACAGACTGAAAAATGTACCAGCTATTACTTTTTCTGCTGTGCTCAATGTTTGGAGTAGTTCCTTTACCCCAATGGTGGTTCATTTTACAGCCAATAGCACCTTTTGTCCTTAAGAAAAGATTCGGTACCCTTGAGCTAAGCATCTACAAAAAATAAAATTGAAAAATTCCCCTCCCATTTGTTGGTGAGGAAGCGAAAAGCAGTATCTTATGAAGGCACACCCATGCTGAACTGACGAGAAAATCAAAATCAAAGCATAACTGCACAGTGCAGTCATATCACAAGGCTCATTCTTGAAATCTGAGTATCATGCTAGAAGAAAATCTAGGTATGTGATCTAATTTTGAAGAAATGAATCAAAGGCAATATTATTTAGCTTTTTTGTAAAAAAAAAAATTCTGTGTAAATGAAGATAGACTCTTATTTAAAGAGGGAAATGGATGTTTGTATTGCAGCCTTAAAGATCACATATTTTTTTAAACTGCAATATTTGGGTTCTTTTTATGTAAACTACAGTCTGCAAATCAGCAGACCATGACTGAATGTTTTTTTGAAAAGTTATAGATTACAAACATGAACTCACAATTAATATCCTCTAAAAGTAATTTCAGAGCTCTCACGTCTTTTTTTTTAAAAAAAAGAAGAAAAAGGACAATGTGTACTTCTTCACAAGGTAATGCAGCTAATAAAAAAGAGAGTAGAATTAAAGTATTTACATAATGAGCAATTCTACAGAAGGCGATCATCCCCACATAAGCACTGCTGATTATATCCCACGCCGCTTTTTAACAAACTCTACCAGATTGGATCCAGTCATCAGCACTTTCAAAGAATCCTTAAAAGCCATTCATGGTTCTTTACATTTATTGTAGAACGATGTTCTTCAGGTACATTAAGCTGGTGTAAGAGGACAGTGTCAACACAAGGAACCAGCAGGATAATAGAACTTCAGCACCCCCAGTGATCCCAAGCTGGGTTGTACTTGGAGCTGGAAAAGAAAGAAAGAAAAAAGAAAGAAAACAGATTATTTAGAATCTTTTTGAGCTTTCCTCACTTTTTCTTCTTACAATCAGCTATAAATTATTTTACCAATAGATTTCAAAATAGCAACTTTCAGCAAAGCATAGCTAAAAAGGAAATCACACCTTTACACCACTAAAATTCCTCTATAGCAAGCAGAATTTTATGATATAGATGAGGGCTGGTTCACACACTACATTTTTAAAAGAGGGAATGCATATGCTTTATTTCCCCACTTGTCTATTAAGGAATCCTGGAAAACAAAGCAGATTCCTTTGTCAATAGGCAGATAGGGCTATTTCATATTGTATAGAAGGTACAGGTTCAAGGATGGCTGTGAAACAGAGAATTTTAGAACTTCATTCTTTATTAGAGCAAAAATGGCTCTTGCTACAATTTCCCTTCTCTCTGCCACTTTCCCCACAGCCTGAGCAAGTATGTTCTTTCCTGGACCTAAAGTGTTGGTATATACTAATTCTTCCCCCATGTAGGACTTTCTTTTATACAAGAAACTGCTCTGTCTATCTGTCATCTATCCATCCATCCATCTTAGGCAAATAAAATCACAGGGCAAAATGAACTATGGTGATTATTGCAGAAGAGTGTTCTATCGTTAAGGTCAAAGGCCACTTCTAGGATTTAACCCAGTAGAAAGTAGCTTTTGCCACCAGCTCAGTCTACTGCATAAAACTTTCTTTCACTCAGCTCTCTATAATGTTGAAATATGCTTCTTGTGCAGGGCTCTCACTACCATTTGGCCGCCATAGTGGCTCTCTGCTGGAGGATAGACTTGTGTGTGCCCTCAGTTGCAGAGGACCATGTTGTCCCACTAGTATTGTTGAAGTAAGATCCAGTTGTCAGTTCAGTCGACTTCCGAACGTTGAATGGAGAGAGGGAGATGCCTTTTTGTTCTTTGCTTCAGGCAGCAAAGGGTCTTGGGGTGGTTCTGTTCTTTTGTATTTAGTTCCAGATGCATTCAGAAGCTGTGGTGGCTGCTCCTCAGTGCTTGGTGGCAGCACTGTCCTGCTGTTCATTGTTCTTTTGTTTATACTCAGACACATTGTGCTGCAAGTGAATGTGTGCCTGTGCATAGGGTTGCCATATTCCCAAAAGTGAAAATCTGGACAAAGTTGTTGACCTCCCCCACACCCACGCCCCAACATTTTGCTGATTCGGTAAAAATCCTCCCAGGTGCCATTTTGATGTGTCCAGGAAAACCCAGACATATGGCAGCTCTGGCTGTGCATAACCTCTGGATTGTGCACCACCAAACTTTAATGTACCTCTGCGGCATCTTGCATCTTGCCTCTGTAAGTGCCTCCACCTGGTATGATCATGGTTCTTGACATGTGGCTACTCAACATGGCTGGCAGCCAACCATGGCCCATTTCCATGTAAACAGCACTTCATGATGCTACAGGAGCTTAGAAGTGCAATCCCAGTAGTGCTTTTGTTGTTTCTCTAATTGCTTTAGGATGCCACGGGCTCGCTGTGGTATAGTACACTGTGTGAAGAAGGATAGCATCCTACCCTTCAGCAACTGTTCAGAAAAACAGTCCATGGCTCTCAGCAGTGTGTTCCAGTAAAACCAAGTTGTTTGATCACAGCTTGATACAGCTGTTTTGTGGAACATTGAGTTCATTGTCTGAATGCCTCTCTCAGCTGGTCCACTGAAACATAGGGGTCTCAAGATTGCAGTATATGTTATTCCCCACTGTATTGCTTCTATTCGTTCCTTGTCTGTAAGAGACATGGTCCCCTGTCAAATATTTGAGGAACACCAGGTTTTGCAAAGATGACTTTTTAATTTGGTTGCATCGAAGTCTGCTGAATTATCTCAGAGGGTATTTGGAGGAACAGTGAATTGGGAGTAGGTACAAATGTCTAAGAAATACCTGCAGTTATATTGAGCTGTGATAGTTTACAGATGTTACTGGGGCAAAGCACTTTACACCTTGTCTTGTCTGGAATGACTGCTTTGTCACCACTGCTTTGTGATGAGAGGATCTTTTGTCGCCCAGCATGGCTACAGTCCAGGATTCATTTGCTTTCTTTTGCTTGTCCAGCCTTTCTCTTTCAGCCTCTGTTCTGAACTCTGCATCAGAACTCTGTACTTTCATAATAAACTCCTCCTTCACAAACATCATCTGTGTCATTCTACAGATTCCTGCTAATGTTCTTGATAACAAGCATCTCTTTTTATAGCTTTGCAGTCATGTTGCAATAGGCAGAGAAGCATCTTGCAGATACTTTGCCAGACTTTGAAAATACAATACTTCCTAAGTAATGAACTTCTAGATGTGGGTTAAACAAGCTTCTAGTCCATATTCTGAGGCATAGGCTGGTTTTAGGGCTGAGCCACATCAGAGGTGGCCAACTCCTGAGAGACTGTGATCTATTTTCAGATTTAAGATTTTAAATCTGGCAATGATCTACGAGGTTTTCCAGGGAAAGCACTGGGACAAAAAAGAGAATTGCTCAGACAAGGACCTCAAAAGCCCAGACCTTTCCCTAGAAAACATGGAGCAAAAAATTACTGTACATTTTATACTAGATGTCTGACAGCTCTTGATGTATTTCAATTAGGATGGTCAAAGGGAAAAAGTCACTCACAATAATATTGCTTTGAATGAAAACGGCCACAGAGAGAAAGCTTCGCCTTCCCTTCCACTGATCAGACAACAATGGGGGGTAGGGCGCGGGGGCGGGGCAGGAGTCAGTTTCAACAACACTGAGGAAAGGGAGCCAGAGATTGACCTGCAATCTACCAAAACCTCATGGGGATCTACCAGTAGATCGTGATCGACTTATTGCACATCTCTGCTCTACATGAATCTGGCTCATCCTCAAAAGCCTTTGCAATGCATGAGGGAGATGGGGATGGATTGTGTCGACTTTGCTGTCATCAGGGTTGATTACATGTGATGAGAGGACATGTTCCATGCACTTTACTCCTTGGGCCAAGCACTGCTCTATCATGTTTCTCACATTTTTCAGTATCTTGTTATGTTTTGCATGTGTGGATGCTGTTACACTCATGTCATTTGCTATTATGTGCACTTCTATGGTATCTCCAAATGTGTCATAATTATTTTGTTGAAGCACTTCAATATTTGACTTAATTCCAAAAGGTAGACTAAGAAATTTGAATCTGCCCCATGATGTGTTGAAAATACATAGGTCAGCGGAATTCCCTATCCAGTCCATTTTGCCAAATGCCTATTTTGCATCCAGAATCATAAAGATGTTTATACCAGCGAAACGACACTGAACATCTGCTGCCATTGGAATGAAATAATGTTGTCCTCCATTCTGGGATCCAAGCAAATCTGCAGTTTGCTATTTTTCACTCTGTCAGTGATGCTCAAGCACTCAAGCTATTAACCCATGCGGTAGACAGAGTCATTCTGGCTATAAACCCTTCTTTCTCCAAAAGCTCAAGTGATTTATTTTTTTAAAGGCTGTTAAAATGATATCTGCATACCTCCAATTTGATGGATGGCTGTTCTGGATTTGTGGATCTATGATTTATCCCACAAATTTTGCCGGGTTCCTAAAAATTCCATTCATCTTTAGCTTGGGGCAGTTTGTGCCAATTCAAGCTGAGATGTGGTCAAGCATCCTGACCTAACAGTAGTGTGGTAGATGATGTGGTGATGAAAAAATTGAAGACTAGTTTTGAATCTTCCTATAGCTGCTATGTCTTGTCACAGAATGAACAGAGCCTGTGAGGTGGTGTTCTCCTTGTCCTCCTATGGCCTGGCTTTGATCCTGGTGCCTTGAGTGCTATGCTGTTTTAGGACTTGCAGACTTCCAGGAATTTGTCACTCTGTCACCCAGCCGTGAACTCAGTCTGTGTGTGTGCAACTTCAGAGGCTCTGCAGATGTGTTACTGCCTTTTATAAACTCAGATTCCCTTAGTAATGTCTCCTTTAGTTTCTTAATCTGTCACACTGCATACAGTTTTGACCCTGAGCATGTATGATCCTCAATGCCCCCAAGCGCACTGAACACATTTTGTTTCTTCCTGTTCTGAAAGATTTTAAATGTTAAAGTTTCTGTTTCTGTTAAATGAGAACGCAGCAGAACCAGTAAACCCCAAAAACAATGTTTTTATGATAATGTGATTTCTTAGGACTGTTTAATCACCATCCATTGTTGGCTCCTTTGTATCTGACTGCTGACCTAGGGAACCCTTCTTCAACCTGGTGGATTCTTAAATAAATAAATGTTGGAAATTGCTCCAGGGAAGAGAGACAGAGCAAAAGAGATTTCACGGTCCCTCATATTATGAGGTTAAATATACAAGAGCATTTTACTGACCATTTAAATGAAGCAATATCATCAAGCTTTTAGATCATTATCAGAAAAGTTATTAACTCTTTAGAAAAGAGATCCAGCAGGATCTCACTAGTCCCAGCTGAGGCCTTGCATACTAATGAGATCATTTAAAAATAATAATTAAATATACACTTAAAATGTATACTCTTAAAAGATCACATACAGATTGTTAAAATAAAAATTACAGTAACAGCCCTTTCATTAAAAGTAAGCAGTCCTAATAGAGAAGAAAGTTCCAAAGGGCTGATTACAGCAAGCTGCCGATTCTGTTCCCCTTATCTGTACTTAAAAGCAATCATAAAAACAGGAAGAATAAAATTACAATATGATAAAATAATAATCATAATAATCATCATAGAAAGCTTTAAAAGAATGAGTGGCATAAAATATATTCCATAGTGGAATACAAGGTTCATATTTCTACCAAACATATCAAATATTCATGAATGTTGCCAAATAATTCATTCCCACTATGTATGTTTGCTCATACATCTATATCACTAACAGCCTCCAAGCTGTTACAACGTGCTTCCAGAACTTGAGTACATAGTTACAACTCCACCACATATGCCAATATGTTCCTCATACATTATAACTTTGCCAGCATAAAGGGGAACCTGATCTCGCCATACAAGCTAGTCAGACCGGGGTTTAAAACGAGTAGTGGACCACCTTCAAAGAATTCTCCCTAATGTTAGTAGACATGGACTTAAAGGAACAAGTGGACCAGAACTTAGGCTATTGAGAATCTTTCTATGCCCTTCTAAAATGTGTCTGTGTGTGTGTGTGGGGGGGGGGAGTTATTGGGTTGCTGTTGTTTTTATTTTGCTTATGTACTTTGTGGTTTTATATTCTGATTTTATTCTGTGAACTGCCCTGAGACCTGCAGGTATAGGGTGGTATAATTATTCAATCAATCAATCAATCAATCAATCAATCATCATCATCATCATCATTCAGTTCACCTATAGGGTCCGGCTCCCACACTGATTTCAAAATAGTAAGTGGAGAGAACCGCAATTGTAGGGAATATATCAGAGGCCCTGCCTTTCTGGGCACTTGTTCATAGCTGTCAACGTTTCCCCTTTTTAAAGGGAAATTCCCTTATTCTGAATAGGATTCCTCGCAAGAAAAGGGAAAAGTTGACAGCTATGCACTTGCTACAGCTAGATGTTCATAAAGTTTCAGCGCACTAGTGGCTACACCATGCAATAACAATGCAATTTAAGTATGTTGATGCACCAGCCCTGGGCCTTTGAAGATGCAGCACATTACTATGCCCTCAGAAACAAGATGTCTGTCTTTTCTTTAGAGACGGTTTTCCCTAAAATCTCAATGTCTAGTTTATTCACACAGATTTTCCCCCTCTTAATTCCTGTGTTCTTGCTCCTTAATATTGACAAAAATATGCTAAAAATATGCACAATTCTCACACAGTATATGTAGGGGCTGGGACATAAGCAGGCACTCAGTGCAAGAGGTGGTCTCAAGCAGGTGGGAATTGCCAATTTCCAGTGTAATTCCATTTAAAGCTTATTCCTCCTCCATCCTCACTCCTCCTTCTGTTATGGGGCAATGAGCGAGCCTTTGTGATTACAGTCATACCTCATGTTATGTTTGCTTCATGTTACGTTCTTTCAGGCTACATCCCGCGGCGACCCGGAAGTACTAGAAAGGGCTACCTCCAGGTTTTGCCGCTTGCGCATGCGTAGAAGCGCTAAATCATGCTTCGCACATGCGCCCAAGCACCAAATCGCAACCTGCGCGTGCACAGACGTGCTGCGGCGGGTTGTGCTCTTTTCATGTTGCGAACGGGCCTCCGGAACGGATCCTGTTCACAACCAGAGGTACCACTGTACAGACATGGCTGCAGAGTTGTCTGTGTGTGCAGCTTGGCTCACACAAAAGCAGCTAGACTGGGGTCTATGTCTCTGAGCACTGGAAATTATTGTTCCCTCAAAAATATACCGACTGAATTCCAACGCAACTTAAAAAGCAAAAATGCCAATCTAAAAGCAAAACCCATTTCAACTTTTCTCTTATTCATGTGTTTAAGGAAATGGGGCATCTGCAGTTGTTATTGATTTATAACATTAAGATAAAGGTAAGCAAATGAGCCGTGTGACTCTCTAAGCTTTCATTTAAAGTTCTTTGGCAGTAGCAAAGGTATCTGTAAAGCAAGATGTTTTGGTAATCAACTTCCAAAATAGACAACAATGCATTTAATTCAAAGTACCCACAATTCACGTCAAGGGCTAAGTTGAGAGAAGTAGAAATGCAAATGAAGGTCTGACCTCAATTTTGCACAAAGGCTTGAATACAGAACACAGGCAGAGCAGGTGAAATAAATGGGGTTGAGGCTGATGAAGCAAATTAAATAAAGTCAAAGTTGTCAAAATGAATTAAACAATGTTGGAGTTGCTGAAGCAAATTATTCAAAGCCAAAGTTGTTTTTTTAAAAAATGGCCCATATCAATTCCATGTGTTCAGCTAATAAACTGAACCTTTAGATTTCATTTGTGAATCTGAAAAAGCTCTCTTTGTCCCAGCCATAATCAGTCACGGACCTTGCCGCAAGGAGCCTAATCCGCACTTCATTCTGACCTGTGCCTTTAAATGCCTTGTAAAAAGCCTTCAACTGGTTTTTTGAGCTAGTGCATATGTAAATAATAATAATAATAATAATAATAATAATAATAATAATAAAGCACTGCTCCAAACAGATATTTTGCATTGTTCAAGCTCTGTGCTGATAACTTTTGTAGACTACTAATTAAATACCTTCCCCTCTATCCAATCAAGGCCCTCTTTTGATGTGTGCCTGGCCACTCCAGGCTGAGGAAGCAGATGGAGCAGCTGTTGTCGCATGGCCCATCAGCCTGGCAACGGTGATGGAGTATTTCTCCCGATACTCTTCTCATCACTGTTATGACAATGTACGTTGGGAGGAAGTACTCCTCTATTTCTCTAACAATGTCAGATACTACGATAGCAGATTATACGAGCAAGACGGTGGACGGATTCCAGCCTGTTTCCAAGAAAAGTTCCACCACCCCTGCTTCTCTCACACCAAAGAGGAACAGAAGCAGGTAGTTCAGAATGACAACTGCCACTGATGCACATTTTGAGTAGCAAACAGTAATTGAATTTCTCACAGCTGAGGAGATCTTGCCAACTGAGATTCACCACTGCATGATGAATGTATACAGACCTCTACATGTTGTGAATGTTGGATACGCTCTTTGAAAATTGAGCTTAAAGCTAGACCTTATGGCAGCCAGCAGGAATAACTATTAACAAAGAGAATGCACAGATAGCAATTGAACTGGTTGGCAAAGACTGACACATCACATGGCACGAATTGAAAGGAAATCTCTGCATCATTTAGTGCACTACACTAGCCACGGAGGCCATTTGCACAGAATGCTGCGGGCCTACACAAAGGAGCATTGTTCTGCCTCAAATCACGATGGGTGTTAGGAGAAGGCTCTAGAAAGCATCTGTCCACGATCAAGGGACCTTGAAAAGGAGTAACATTTTTTAAAAAAAAAAAAAAATCAAAATGTAACAGTTTTCTGTCTGATACTACACTAGCCATTTTTTTGAGATCTTCAGGAAATAACTTTATGAAGTTTGAATGGATGAAGAAACTATGCACTGAAGCACTGAAAAATATGGCCAAATGGTATTATGGCAGAAATTCTTTGTATTAACGTGAATAGCAGATGTTATACGCCTCTTAATCTCTTATGTATGTATGGCACACTGTAAATTGGGCAGTTCGTGTTATTCTAGGGATGGGTTTGTTTGTGTGTTTTTGCCTTTACACTGGTTGGCTTATGGTGGTTTTCTACCTTATTAAGAGCTACTGATCATGATTGTTGTGTACAGTGGTACCTTGGGTTACATACGCTTCAGGTTACATATGCTTCAGGTTAAAGACTCCACTAACCCAGAAATATTACCTCGGGTTAAGAACTTTGCTTCAGGATGAGAACAGAAATCGTGCAGCGGTAGCACAGTAGCAGCGGGAGGCCCCATTAGCTAAAGTGGTGCTTCAGGTTAAGAAAAGTTTCAGGTTAAGAACAGACCTCCAGAACAAATTAAGTTCTTAACCCGAGGTACCACTGTATTGCCTTCAGTGTCAGAGGTATGTATCCCTGGGGAATCACAAGTGGGCTGTTGCATCCATGTACAGCTTCTGGCTTCCCACAGGCATCTGGTTGGCTATTGTGAGAGCAGGATACTGGACTAGGTGATAGTGGGGTGTAGAAGCTCTTGGTGGGTGTTGAATATTGAGATGAGGTGAAGTAATTTGGGGTGCTTCCTCCCCTCCCCGACTCAAAGGGTAACATTAATAAACCCAAGTCAAAAGTTTTGTGTTTCTTTATCTCCCTGTTGTTTCCATATTTTCTGCTCTTATTTCTCTGTGTTTTCCTAAATCTCTGTTGCTCTTCCTGTTGCGTTTCCTAAATCTCATTGTTGTGGTTATATTTATTTATATCCCACCTTTCTCCCTGATGGGACCCAAGGTGGCTTACAACTAAAATAGAAACAGCTAAAAAGAAAAGGCAACCATTGGAAAAAAGAAATAAACATGCACAGGGTTGCACTGTAAAACATTATCTTAGACATGGGAGGGAAAAGTAAATTTAAAAGAAACATATATACTCTCTACTTTACTTCCATGGGCTCTCTCTTTACTTCCATGGGCTCTCCGAGAAGCAAGGCTGTCCAAAATGTCTGCAAAGCTTTGAAGAACTCTGCGTTTATTTATTTTTGTTGTTAAAACACAGCAGTGGAAAATTTATTTAAAAGGCAAAAGTTTTTTAAACATTTTTTAAAAATCTACATTGCTATGCTTTAATAGCAGCAGCAGGAGCAGCAGCAACCCTAGAGCTGTTCAGAACTCTGCAGGCAGCTGGCTAGGTTCATGTTGCAATGGAAGACACAAACAAGCTCTGGAAAGGTCTGAAGCTGCAAAAATCCACACGCAAAGATACACACCACTCAGCGAACTTTTAATTATGTTTAGGTAAGAGGAAGAAGAGACAAGCCCCCACTCCCTCTCAAAAATGTGAATCTTACGAAGTTTTAGCAGGTGTGATATGGGCATTGTGCTAATATGGATTATGGAGGAACTTTCCCAAGAAAAAAAATCCTCTAGACTGCCTGCAGTTTAGCAGACATAATCCACTCTGGATAGGCTTCTATGCTTGTAAATTTCACCTACTTTGGCCAAAGGGGGGGATTTTTAGATTCCGCATTATAGTGAATGAGGAACAGAGAGATTCATTTTATACAGAGTGGCACAGAACCTGAATTACAGATTTAAGTGGAGAAAACACAGAGCAACTCAGAAAAAAATGAATTAAAAGAAACATATAGATACAAGGTAATATTGGGGCCACCACACATTTCTACTAAATATGCCTTTGGTCTAATCAAGCAAGATGCTTCTTATGTTCTATTCTTGGAACTAGATTGTTCCTGGTCCACCCACAGGATCTATGATCTTAATATTCATGCTCTCTAAATTTCAGGTGCCAGTATCAGATACAAATGCTCTCTCATCTTCCAGACAATCAAGGACTTTCATCTTTCAATAGCGACCTAAATAAGTAAGTTTGAAAAACTAATGCTTCTTTGGCAATACTTCTAATGCATTGTGTTACCCAGGTACTTCTGCAATATTGAAATTGGTGCTTTATAGTTCTGAGTTTGGTGAATTTGGTGGTCAGGCCCTAAATCCTGGCCCTATTACACTGGTTCCCAATTAATTTCCAGGTCCAGTTCAAAGTTCTGATTTCGACCTATAAAGCCCTAAAAATATTTTCCTATGAAAATATTGTGAGTGAGCATAGAGAGCTTCCTCTCCCAGGATTCTCTTTAAAGGTATCAGAGAAATAACAGGTAACCCAATAGAGCTTCATGTCAATTTGTAAGATTGCATTAATCATCATAACAAATAAATATTACCTGAATATTTGCTAATTAAAGGTCCTTTCTGAACTTAGCAGAGTATGAAACACAAGAGAGGCAATAAAATTAATGGAAGAAATACGCAAAAGTTCATCCCATTTTGTTTGCTTTGTGGTGCTGCAGTCCCCTGAGTTGGCAATTTAATTGTGTTTTGAATAGCAGACCTAAAAATCTCCCTCATTTCCTTGTAAGAGAAGTCAGAAGCACAGCTGTCATGCTCTTGACAATTTCCAATTTGTGTTGAGTTATTTGCTTCTTATTATGCACAGAGTATGACATGAACAAAACATCACTTTAACTCCTTCTTGGGAATCTTCACCTAATATAATAAATTTACAGAATATAAAATCAAGGCCCCAATTCGGGAACTTTCATTTGCATGAGCAATTCCCTCAGCTTTAAACACTTTGTAGGCCTCACTAATCACCTGAATTTTCAATGTTGCTGAAGCAAATGGAGTTCTCTTTTACACTTTCCTTCCTTTGATTACAAAGCAAAGTTAAATTAGAAATCAGTATGACAAACCAACCTTTCATTTAGATCAAAAATCAAGCTAGGAAGATCAAGCATACTGTAGGTGGTATTTCATCTTATCATATTAAAACAGTTTCCTCAATTTGCTACATAATCTGGACTGTTGTGACTTCTTAAGCAAGCAGAAAATTATGCTAATCTGCTTTCCTTCATATGAACTTCAAGCTTAATAAATCATATCCAGATTGTACAAATGCAAACACATCAGATCTACAATGCATCTGTTTTATTTTTATTTTTTAATGTAATATTAGAAAGGTAATTCAAAGTAAGTAAATGAAATATTCATATTTCTTCTGGTAGATTGGATTCAGCAGCTGGTAAAAGACAAACTTCAGTGCCCGACACCTACAACCTGTTGACACCAGACCTTTTATCTTCATAGAATCATAAAATCAGTGGGGCTTCTGGTATTGCCAAGCATTCACAAGACTGGCTTATTCCCAGAACTGAAGGATACAAATGTACAAAATAAAAACCCAGCAATGCTGTTTTAGCACTAATTGCACAGAGCTGTTGCTTAAAAATACATAAAATACATATTTTGAGAAGGATTTAAAAACAACAACAAAAAAGTGCAGATTTAAATGCTTATCCCAAAGTTTACCTGTTAATGCAGAAACAGGACAAAATGGACTTCAAGGTGCATAGATATGGATATGATTAAAAATAAACTGAACAGTCCACCCCTTTTAGTGAGTCTGCATGTGGATTTAATCTTAGAGCCACCAAACTTGTAAACCAGCTGAAGCACAAAGCCAACGTCTTTTTCACCAGTGTGATTGCTTACTGTTGCTGTTAATTATGTACCCTTCACCCTAAGGTGGGTTACAACATTAAAACACAATCTTAATAACAGTTTAAAACAACCTATAATCACAAAAATAAGTTGGATCCTGAAAAAATAAATAAATAAATAAAGAAAGAAAGAAAGAAAGAAAGAAAGATATAGTTATTAAATTTATATACCACTCTATACTCGCTCTATGCTCAGGGCGGTTTGCAAGATAAAATCAGAAAATAAAACCACAAAATAGATAATCAAAATCAAAACAAAAACATCCCAATAACTCCCCTCCCATCTGTCTGTCTATCTGTCTATCGCACCGAGCCAGCTTTTAGTTAGTGCAGTATCTGTATATTAAAGTATATATTCTTGGGAAGCTGTTAACCTGAATTATACTTCTAATAATGTTTTAAATTGCATATCAGTTGTATATTGATTTCAGTGTATGTAGTTTTAACTTTTGTTTTGCTTTGGGAGAAACCCAGTGAACTCCTGTTTTCGGAGGTGATAGGAACATAGTTAACAAATTCACCCCACTTACCCAGGAGTATGCTTCACTGACTTTAATAGGACTTGTTTCAGAGTAGACATGGTTGGAACTGCTGCCTAAGATAGCCACCAGACACAACAGAAGTGCTAGTTCCTGTTGCTGTGGGCCCGTGACCAGCTATTCTGTGTTGAACCAATTAAAACAAGTAAGCCTGGTTTCCTTTCATAGTATTCATGAGTCTCCTGTTCCACATATTATCCTTACAACACTGAGACATAGATTGACAGTGAATAGCCCAAGGACACCCAGGGAGTGGCGATTTTAACCCTGGCTTCCTACACTCTTGTCCATTTAATATCCTTCCACATTTTGGGAAGAGGCACAGAAATGAATAAGTTAGGGATAATCTTTTTTTGATAGGGCTGATAGTTTGGGGGAGAGCTGGATAACAGCTCTGTGTGTCACTTAAGACTAACCAATTCATTCTCCAGTAGTATTTGGGAGCCATTCCTATGGAATTTAATGGGGCTTACTTCTGAGTAACATATGCTTACTGTGATGCCAGGGACCCCTTCTAGAACAAGGCTAGACACTTTTCAGTTGAGTTATGCACTTAGTACTTTAGTATTCACACTTTTGCAAGGGAGGAGGAAGGGAAGAAAACCAGAACTTGGTCCCACCATGTGACTTCCTTGATCTGACTCATGTGGCCTTATTGGTCCGGCCTACATGACCTCCTTGGCCACAGGTGACCTACCAGTTCCACAGCTTACTAGCAGTCATCGTCTAAACATATTTTAGTTCTTGAATGTTCATTTTCTGCAGCATCTATATTTGTTAATTAGGCTGCTGGCAGCAAAGCACTACGCTGAGAGACATTTGGGTTAGATCTCTTCAATTTCAAAGAGCTGTGCTACTTCCCATCCCTTTATAATCATCCTCAAATTGGAAAACATGCGGATATGTTATTCTTAAGAACCCTAAAAGTATTCAAATTAGATGTGAAGGTCAAGTGACTGTTTGTCAAATAACTAGTAAATATAGCAGAAACCTAATTCTGCTTAGTTTAAAATGATGCCTGGAATGAGAATTTATTATGAGAACATCTTGGTGTCGGTTGTGGGATTGTGACTGCCTTGGGGCTAAATCAACCTTAAGGAAGTCTGGCTATTAGGAAAAGAAAGAGAAAGAAACCTAAGAGACCAGATGCTAGTTCATTTTGTAGCTTGCCAAACCTCTGAGGCATGGTGTGTGGTGAGTGATCTATTGGAATGTGCTGCCATCTGGGAAGTCCACTAGGCACAGACTCCTTGTCTTGACCTGTGTGACCTCTCCAGCTGTTCCTTGCTTTTCTCTATCTGTATACAGTATATAAATTAATACCCCTTTATCAAATCTCCCTGTCAAACAAGTGGCATCAACAGCAGTACTAAGAGACAAGACACTAGCCATGCTGTCTTTCTAAACTCCACATTAAATCATTTTAAAACTTTTGGAGATTCCCCTCCTCCCCCAGGCTTCCTACTGCAGCCTGAAGATGAATCCCCTGAAACATGTGAAAACATCAAACATTGTGTTTGATGTTAACTTATTCGTCCATTCTAATACAGGTACTGGAATGGGGAACCTTGGGCCTGGAGACCAAATGCCTCCCTCCATGACTCTCTGAGTCATCCTTGGAGCTCTCTTCAAACCACACACCCATCACCGACTAGGGCTGGGTGACAACTGGTTTTCAATATTGTGATATATCACCAGCTAAACATTGTGATATATTGATATATCACGATATCTGAAATAAAGGAGCTACACAACGGCGAACAGGACAATGTCTTGGCAACTGCTACTACTTAGGGGTCTAAAACTGATAAATGATATTATCTATCGCCTCATGGTCACTTTCAGCAGCAGGCAAGGAAAAATGCATCCAAATGAGACTTTTGGTTTGGGGCTTGTCTACCAAATGGTGGTATTCAGCACAATCCAAAGTATGGGGATGAGTCATAGTGAATACAAATAATCTGGGACTGCCAGACTTCCAGCAAGCCTACTAGGTAGCAGCAGCCTGGCGGCAGGGGCACAATAATCAGCAATCTGCGAAGCATCGCCACAGCAGTGGATGGCAGCGGCAGAAGCGTTGGCAGCCTGCGAGGCCTTGTCATGGCGGCGGCAGTAGTGGCGGCCTGCAAGGCCTTGCAGTGGCGGCAAGAGATAGTGGCAGAAACAGCTTGCCTGCTGATGAAGCTGACGGTGTGATGATTGATCATGTCATTTATTCAATTTAGACCCTTAAGTAGTAGAAGTTGCCAGGACATTGTCCTGTTCGCCTCTGTATAGTTCCATCCTTATTTCAGACACTGTGGTAGATTGCAATGTTTAGCTGGTGATATTGTGAGGTTTAGCTGCTGAAACCATTGCAATGTTTAGCTGGTGAGGTATCGCAGTGTTGAAAACCAGTTATCGCCTAGCCCTTACACACATTGTGATTCGTGATATATTGCCAGTTCTAAAACAGTGGTAGGGACGCGGGTGGCGCTGTGGGTAAAACCTCAGCGCCTAGGACTTGCTGATCGCATGGTCGGCGGTTCGGATCCCTGCGGCGGGGTGCGCTCCCGTCGTTTGGTCCCAGCGCCTGCCAACCTAGCAGTTCAAAAGCACCCCCGGGTGCAAGTAGTTAAATAGGGACCGCTTACCAGCGGGAAGGTAAACGGTGTTCCGTGTGCTGCGCTGGCTCGCCAGATGCAGCTTGTCACTCTGGCCACGTGACCCAGAAGTGTCTGCGGACAGCGCTGGCTCCCAGCCTATAGAGTGAGATGAGCGCACAACCCTAAAGTCTGTCAAGACTGGCCCATAGGGGCAGGGGTGCCTTTACCTTTAATACAGTGGTACCTTGGTTTGCATACGTCTTGGTTTGCATACATTTTGGATTACAAACACGTCAAACCCGGAAGTGCGTGTCCTGGTTTGCAACCTTTTTTTGGATTACAACCCTTTTTTTTGGATTACGAACAAATTTCTTTTGGAGGCCCCATTGGCAAAAGCGTGCCTTGGGTTACAACCTGTTTTCGTTTACAAACGGACCTCCAAGGTACCACTGTATTATGAAACAATTATCATGATGTGAACTTCAAACCAGTGTTGGACGATATACCGCTATATCGCCCAGCCCTATCACTGGCCTTACTTTGCACCCTTCTTGAGTGTTTTCGCCTGCTGGAATGCTCTAAGAGTGTCTCTTGCTTGTCTGTATATGGAGGATAGGAGTTTGCCTAGGAACTAGCCTACTGTACGGATCTATTAATCAACCTAAAATCCTAATTGTTGGCTTAAGAAAAAGAGGCACAATAAATATCTTGGCATTAAATAAAACTCTCCACCATGGATCACTTAACCATTCTTCCTGCAAAGGAATAGCTGCCTGCATTGCATCATAAGGCATATACAAACAATTATATATCTTTAGGGAAAAGGGCTTGCTGTTACAATATAGGCTTAGGCACAGTGGGACTCTACCCTAGTTGGTATTTTCCAGATGATAATGAAAGACAAATAATATATAATAAGCACTTATGCCTATTTTCCTGATAAAAGCACTACCTAATATTTGCTGGATAGACTATGCAGCTTTGGAATTGCAATTCAGTTGCAAGTGATAAAGTGTAGTCATTATGTGCTGTGTTCAACATTGCTACCTTACATTATTTAGCAGATATATGTAAAGATGAAGTAAAATTTAGCTTGGATGTAGGCTGCTGAGTCTGCTAATGACATCTTTGTTGCAATAGCTGAAAGAGAGAGGGAAATGTTGGTGTTAACGTGTGTTATATTAATATAGAAGGATCTTCCCCCCCACAAGATAAGCCTCAGGTTTGGAGAAGGTATAATTGCCATGTAGTGAAATAAGACCAATCCTTAAAATAAGTAATGAAGGAGAGAAGGATTTTGATAAAGTAGTATCTTGTTATCATTCAGAGTGCAAATTGTTTTACCTTCAATTAGTGAATTCTGCTATTGGTAAAGATAGATCACATATAGGCAAGCATGCCATTTTTAGTCCTTGGGGGAGAGTACCCTTGCTTTATTAAAGGAAGAAGCTAACAGTCTTAGTTTTCATAACTTCCTGGCCAGGAGGTTATTATTGTCTAGGGATCTAATTTCTTCTGAATGGTTCTGCCCAACCACTGTGGACTCACGGTGTTGCACATCACTTTTACAAGGAAATCAGCACATTTTGCCTGCCTGATTTCAGCACTCTGTTCCACGGATAGGAAATAATAGACAATATACTTTAAATGAAACGAGATACCATTCCTTGGAAAGAGTCAATATGAGCCTAATAATTTGACAGTCCTCTTGAAGAAACCTCAACCAGTTTGCTTGTGTTTGTTATTGTAAGAGTCATAGGTCCCCCAGGAAAGATTGATTTATCCACATTTAAATCTCATTCATGCTACAATCTCTCCTTTATGATTGACATCAAATTTGATGACAAAAGCAGCATGGTTAGAGCCAAGCCTTGAAAATGAAATGTTTTTCACAAAGTATATATGCATACTGTACTTGTCAAGTATCTATTCCTACTCCTACCTGTATAATCTTAAAATTTGTAAAGCTGCATTACATAAAAATATTTAAACTGAAAAGATAACTTTTAAACATCATTTTTGGTGATGAATAAAGGGGAACAAACTACTCTCTATTACTGTCTATTGAGAAAAAGAATTATAGCCCTAAATGGCACGGTATCTTGAGTACACTGAGAAGCACCTCCTTCTACATAGTTTTCCCCCCATATGCTCTGTTCAGCATGTGAGGTCTTGCTTCAGATTCCTTGCCTATCTGAGGTAGAATGGGTGCTGACAAAATGCAGGGCATTTTCTGAGGTGATGTTCACGCGGTGGAATCTCCTTTTTGTTGAGGATCTGCCTATCCTTGACACTATATGCTTTCAGGAGCTTGATCAAACCTGGTTATGTAAAAAGGCCTTTTCACTTTTATGGGCAATTGCTAATTGTGTCCCGCGGGGGGCCTCCCCACTATTTTGTCCATACATTATATTTTTTTAAAAAAATAATATTTATTAAAGTTTTAAAGGTTACAAAAAGAAAAAGAAAACACACCAAGTTAAACACAAACTTGTAAAAAACAGAAAAGTAGAAAAGTAGAAACAATTAAAAAAACAACAACAAAAAGACACAACAAACCTTCCCATAACTTATCTTTCATTTGCTTGTTTCCTTGACCACCTCACACCTCCCTTTTTTGTATTCTAGTTCGGTTAGCTATTTCAACAAATCCTTTCCATCCTTCCCAATTTTTATCCTATAATTTATCTTAATATAATGTAACTTTACCTTTCCTCCTTTCATTCATTAACAGTCTATTTTTACTTAGTCCTTTATATTTCTGCTAAAGCCCATACATTATATTTTGGCCTTGGGACTGGCTGATTTGCTGTTTGCAGGAATTTCTGGCTTCCTATGTATTATTGTATTATTATGAATGCTGTTTAATGTGGGTTTCTTTTTATGTTGCCTTACATTTTATTATTGCAAGAGACACAGGGTTCTTTTTAAAGGGTGGGCAGGATATGAACTTTTAAAATACATACATACATACATACATACATACATTGCAATTATTAATGCAAACCAATTACACAACGCATGACTTTTTCAAAGGTGTTTGTATAAACACAAAATAACCCACTTACCGGTAGTTTGATTATAAATCATGAATATTAAACGAACCACAGACTTCTGTATTTGGACTTAGTCAAGGGGTAAAACTTAACCATATGCAGGGACTGAAACAGACAGAGGATAGCTGACTGAAGGTCAGAACATATTTTTTCAAAGTAGAGACAGAGGACAACAAACTCTGCATGTCAAAAATGTTTCTTATGAGGAAAGATTGGATGATAATGGAGTTCTGAAGTCCCAATCGAGCCCTACAGATAAAATCTCTAAATATTATACTTTAGTTGAGGATTTATGACTTTTTAGAAGCTGGACAACCGTCTGTATAAAAGCACTGAATTAGAAAGTGTTGGCTCGAGATAGGAGACCTAATCTACTCAGAAAGTGTCACAACAGAATTACGAGTGTTTACACCAGATGAAAGTGTGTCAAAATGGAAAAACCCCACACACTATAATTTATAGTTTCAAGGCCAAAATATGATAATTGAAACAGTGACCTTGGGAGAAGATCAAAAGATGGAATGCACAAAAGACCCGAACTGAAGAAACCTAGAATTGATATTCTCATATAAGTTTCTATTCATTTATCATGACTCAAACCAACAACTTGATTGATCCAGTTCAAGTAAAGTAATTTAGAAAAGGAAGGTGTGTCAAGTCAACCACATAAGCAAGGAGAAGGGGGAAGAAAAGAAGGAAAGTGGGGGAAGAAATATCCCCCACACACAAATAAAGAAGTCCCCAGAACATTTTAACATTTAAAATTTAGTTTAAAATATGGGATGATGATGATGATGATGATGATGGTGATATATATATATATATATATATATGCAACCCAGAAACTCCCCCTAGATTTTTTTTTGTTTCAGCACTGTACACAAAAATAATGGTTTTCAGGGACTGGTTCAGAAATAGTTAAGGCATGAGTTCAAATGAAATATATCCTGTCTTTCTTCAAATTACATGTCTTGAATTGAGTCTTTGTAATGAGAAATGGAAGTATTTAGGTCCATGCACACCTGTACCAGTAAGAACGATGCTAATTTATTAGCCTAATCTACAGGCTATTTAAGCTAATGTAATTGAACTTCAGCCATCATACTCACCAAACTCAATGAGGGTAAACCACATTAAATCCAAATACTTCATATTAGGCTATGGATGAGATAAGGTACCCATGCTGAGCAGCTGAAGAAAAAGTCTAGATAATTTTCACTGAAAGTTTTGCATCTTCAAAAAAAATTTGGTTGGTTGGCATCTGTCTGTTTCGGGGACAATGGAAGAGTGCATCATTGTAGCTGAAGACAAACGGACTTCACACCTGAACCACCATTTTGTGATTGATGGGCCAAAGTAATATTTATTTTGGTCAAGCGGGCCCTGGGGGTACAGAGTCCAAGAACCTCTTATCTAATCAGATTTGACAGAGAACATAACTCAGACTATTACACATATAAATATTTGAAACACCAACCAGACTTTTCATATTGAGACTCTTGGGAACTCGATGCATAAACACTGATTCCTGCTGCTGTAAGAAGCTATTCGGTGCTTGAAACACAATTAACATCTAAAAACCTTATGATTCACTTCTACCCGTAACAAATTATTTACAAATCAGCCCATCTGAAAAAGTAATCCAAATAAATCACACTAATATGGCTACACTGAGGCATATCACACACTTTAAACATGTTGGATTAACAGTGACTTAATTTTTAAAAATTGTACTGTGTTATCAGGCACATACAGATACCCCAAAGGTCGTAATTTTGAACATTGGTATAATAATCTGATGCAGAATGAAAGAGTGAAATGTCAGGCTGGGGGTGGGTGGGATTGGTTTGAGTTGTTGTTGTTTTGCTTGGCTATGCTAGCTGAGCCAGTCTCCTAATGGCTGCTGAATATGCATTTGGGATGGAGGCATGCTGGAAGTATCCCCTCCAGTTAAGTCAAGTGGGAAGCTCTAAACTGGGATGTTCTAAGCAAGGAGCAGGGTTGAGCCAGCCTGGGACCTACTGGACCCTGAGCTAGTCTCACACTGGAGAGCCAGTGTGGTGTAGTGGTTAAGAGCGGTAGTCTTGTAATCCTGGGGAACCGGGTTCGCGTCTCCGCTCCTCCACATGCAGCTGCTGGGTGACCTTGGGCTAGTTACACTTCTCTGAAGTCTCTCAGCCTCACTCACCTCACAGAGTGTTTGTTGTGGGGGAGGAAGGGAAAGGAGAATGTTAGCCACTTTGAGACTCCTTCGGGTAGTGATCAAGCGGGATATCAAATCCAAATTCTTCTTCATCTTCTTCACAGCCACCAGAGGCCCAGCATAGAGATCAGAGAGCCCAATCATCCTTCCCCCCACCCCACTTTCTGCCATGGCTGCCGAGATTGGCAGGGCTGCAGATATGCTGGGGAGTGGCGTCACTCCGTCACTCCTCACAGACCTGCCAGAAGCACACATTTTGGACAGCAACCTTTCATCACTGAGTTGAACTAAAGATTTGTGAGATGGGAGAATATTACACCAACTGCCCCCCAAATTCATTCTGCTTGAGCACAGGCAACAGCCTTTCTTTCATCTTGATTAAGTGAAAGCACGTTAAGCTGACTGTATTTGAAATTATGAATTTTCTACTGTGTATATAAATATAGCACAGGTATAGTAACACTGGCCTGATCAATCGCTTTCAGAGCGATCTTGAGCCATAAGACAAATTCGGCTCTCAGATTTATGGCTACTTGCTTCTCTGTACATGGCATAAAAATGAAAACAATGAATAGTCAAATTCTATCATGGTATAATGAGAATGTATTATCCCATAAAGTTCTGCAGGTAAGGTACATACATCAAATCCTCATTTTAAATTTTCTACAGCTGCACTTTGTTCAGATTGTACAGACTACGCAGTAAATTTCACATGATAAGTGTTTTGTCAGATTTTATCTTTCCTTGCCCACAAAGCAATTTTTATTTACATTCAACATCCAAACTCACTATGGCCTAAAATTATTGTCCTAGAATGTCAGTAATAAAAAAAAAGTTCCTTCCAAGTTCACTTTTAAAATATGGAATGGAAGAAATAGGAAATGAATGTATGGATTCAGGGGAACTTGAAAAAGTTTAGGCAATCAAAAAAGGCATGGAATTTCAGTTTTTGTTTTATTTTATGCCCTTTAACCAGTATCCTTGAAGTAAATTTTCTGCCCTTGAAGAGAAGATGGGCTCTAAACATAACAATATTGTTGGAAAGTCACATATATTGGTAGCCTCTTGGGTAGGTCTTTTTCTGACACCTGGAGTTTGTGGAGTGAAAAAAGGTGAATATTTGTTACACTAGGTGCATGTTTGTGGACAGGTTTAATGCAGATTTTTAAAATATTAACAGTACTATTCACTTCTACCAGTAAAAATAAAACTGCACGAATAAGTACATACCTAGATAAAACAAAGCTAAACCTTAAATTGTGACAGTAGTACTTCCCCATCAATCCAACTTATCCAAACAATTTGTTGTGGCTCAGTTTGTATCAGTGCCACACAGCTGTAGATTTATGCAGTGGTTCTGTTTAGTCACAACTCAACACACGTATTGTAAATATATATTTAGGGAGGCATAGTACTTGTAATTTCTATAAACATTCACATTCATATATTCACCAGTTATTTTGAAAAGTAACTAAATATGGAATTCTTATCTATTAAATGCCGTACCAATTGTGTTTTAGGGTAGCTGATTGAGGCAAGAGCAGGTGGTATGCCTTGTCAGAAAAACTAATTTTTGTCTTAAAAAGGGTACATATGTCAAATTTCATCTGCTATAATTAGACAGAAGGCTTGGTTACTGCTGTATGTTTAGCTTTTGACAAGTTAAGAGCCTCCTGATTATTAAACTAAATTGACTTGGCTTGTCGACTGAAAGTTGAGATAACATACGCTGCATAGTAACAGAACTCTTCAGTGGGAAAAGTTGTTCTCTCAATAAAATTTTAGTGACACCATCATAAAAAATGTTGAATTGGATATCTGAAGTCAAACCAAAATGTAGCTTGAATTTTTCTCTCAAGGTATTATCCATTCAAGAAAACACAGTTGATTAAAATCATGATCACCTCAACAGCCTCTAATGATCTAGTGGCTGCATTTCATTCACAAAATAAAGGGATTCAAACTATGTTCCATGTCAGACAAAGTACATCAGAAAGGGATTGTAATTTACGGTTCACAGGCAATTATTATTATGTAAATAAAAAATCTCAATAAGCACTCTTCTCCTTTTGAACAATAAAAAGCTCCAGGGACAATGCTATAGGGCTTCACTTATTTTTGGATGAAAGGTCACTGGAAACATGGGGCGAGATCCAATGCAATGTTAGTGTAAGAAGTTGAAGAGTTGACATTGTTGCACATCTGGTAGAACGTGGTAACACAAGCTCCCCTGTCTCCAAGTATAACTGCAGTTGAACTACAGTGGTACCTCTGGTTACAGACGCTTCAGGTTACATACGCTTCAGGTTACAGACTCCGCTAACCCAGAAATAGTACCTCGGGTTAAGAACTTTGCTTCAGGATGAGAACAGAAATCACGCGGCGGCAGCAGGAGGCCCCATTAGCTAAAGTGGTGCTTCAGGTTAAGAACAGTTTCAGGTTAAGAACGGACCTCTGGAACGAATTAAGTTCTTAACCAGAAGTACCACTGTATAGTTAAAGATAAAGGACTCCTGGATGGTTAAGTACAAAGGAGACTATGGGGTGTGGCACTCATCTCGCTTTCAGACTGAGGGAGCCAGCGTTTGTCCCCAGACAGCTTTCCGGGTCATGTTGCCAAAATGACTAAACTGCTTCTGGCGCGACAGAACACCATGACAGAAGCCAGGGCGCACGGAAATGCCACAGTAGTACCTATTTATCTACTTGCACTGATGTGCTTTTGAACTACTAAGTTGGCAGGAGCTGGGACAGAGCAACAGGACCTCACCCCATCACATGGATGCACTATAATAGGGCAAACCAAAACCATGTCCTCCAGATGTATGGAACTGCAACTCCCATCAGCCCCAGCTAGCATGGCCAATTGCTGGGGGGATGGGAGTTGTAGTCCAAAACATCTGCAGGGCATGGGTTTGGCTAGCCCCACACCATGTATTTTTCAAGCGCAAGACACTCACAGGATTTGGCTGCTGCACAGTGCCAAGAATAGGGATCCTACTAGCAGAATGGCTGTTGTATAAACAGGCTGTCAAAACTGCAATGGTACCTCGGGTTAAGTACTTAATTCGTTCCGGAGGTCTGTTCTTAACCTGAAACTGTTCTTAACCTGAAGCACCACTTTAGCTAATGGGGCCTCCTGCTGCTGCCGCGCCGCCGGAGCCCGATTTCTGTTCTTATCCTGAAGCACTATTTCTGGGTTAGCAGAGTGCGTAACCTGAAGCGTATGTAACCCGAGGTACCACTGTATATACATAAGCACACGTGTCAGATAATGCTAGCATGTAAAACCAGTTTTCCCCAAAACAAACAGTATTCTCTTGGAGCCCCTTTTGGTTAACTGCAGTCATCTGCAAATCTCAGACCAGTTTCTTTCCGACTACAGTGGAACTAATTGCCCAGCATCAACCAGTCCATCAATCCATCAGTCAATTTCCTTACTTTCTTTACATACACAAACAAACCAGATTGCTGATCTCAGCTCCACACTGCCTGAATAGTGGCTAGGAAGACAGACCTGGAAACATTGTCCATATTTAAAGCTCCTCTGCTGCTATAATTTAGATTTTCTATATCGTACCTAACATATATATACTGTAAGGTAAAGGTAAAGGTACCCCTGCCCGTACGGGCCAGTCTTGCCAGACTCTAGGGTTGTGCGCTCATCTCACTCTATAGGCCGGGAGCCAGCGCTGTCCGCAGACACTTCCAGGTCACGTGGCCAGCGTGACAAGCTGCATCTGGCGAGCCAGCGCAGCACACGGAACGCCGTTTACCTTCCCACTGGTAAGCGGTCCCTATTTATCTACTTGCACCTGGGGGTGCTTTCGAACTGCTAGGTTGGCAGGCGCTGGGACCGAACAGCGGGAGCGCACCCTGCCGCGGGGATTCGAACCACCAACCATACGATCGGCAAGTCCTAGGCGCTGAGGTTTTACCCACAGCGCCACCCGCATCCCATATATACTGTACATTATGGTAATTCCACATTTTTTAAAAATAAAATGTATGAAATATATGAAAAAAGGTTATAAATGAATCATGTACCAAAGGGAAATACATTAATATATTTTAATTGTGCGGGCGTTTTATAAAATAACATTTTAAAATGCCATTTTCCTACCAGACACCACACAGTAACTTTTCATTTCAATATATGCACCATCATTTGTAGCCGATTGCCCTCACACTACTTTCAAACCCAAAGTACAGTGGTACCTTGGGTTACAGATGCTTCATTTACAGACTCCACTAACCAAGAAATAGTACTTCGGTTTAAGAACTTTGCTTCAGGATGAGAACAGAAATCGTGCAGCGGCGGCAGCGGGAGGCCCCATAAGCTAAAGTGGTACCTCAGGTTAAGAACAGTTTCAGGTTAAGAATGGACCTCCAGAAAGGACTTGCTGAAATAAAAATCTGAATTTGAATACAGAAAGGGGAGGTGTGGGGAGGTCAAGAAAATAAGTAAAAGGGAAGTTGTTATGCAAAGGATTTAAATTGTTTTTTTCTTTTTTCTTTTTTAATGATTGTATCTTTTCTTTGTATTTTTCTGTTTTGTGTTGTATTATGTATTTTTGTTTTGTTTTTTGTTTTCTCATGTTCTCTGTGTAATCTTTAAAAAACCTGAATAAATATTATTATATATATAAAAAAGAATGGACCTCCAGTAAGAATTAAGTTCTTAACCTGAGGTACCCTGTCAAAGCACATTTAACTGTAAATCCCTGTTATAAGATACTACTTTTTCTAGAACTACAAAAACAACAACCAGCAACTCTATCTACTTGAGCACAGTGGTTTCAACTTTAAATCAAGCCTTCAGCACTTGAAAACAACAATGGAAAAATAAATGAGATTTATCCAATTTATTGTGAGTGGTATATTGGTAAGAATGGGACTGCATAATGAGAGTCAAAGTCCAAGGATGAAGACCTAAAGGGAAAATGGGGTTGAAAAAACAGATCACTATATACTCCCACAGTAGACCTCCCGTGAGTTCTTGTATAGCATGATACATATTAAGTTGACAGCAAATTCTGCAGGTATATGATCCATGTTAGGAAAGGTAGCTCATGAGGGAGAAAGAAAGACAGGACAGAAATTCTGTTTTCCATTGTCTCTTGGCATGGCTTGTGTCATTGTCACATATTTTCCTTTGTATGTAAATATGGAATGCATTGACTTCTATTTTTTAGAGACCCTTTTTCAGAGACAGAAAAATCTGCAAGCTTGACTGCTTCAAGACAGTGTTGGCATTTTTAAAATTCTTGGAAGTATTTCAGAGGCGAATTGTTTAGAAGACTCAAATAAAAATTCCAGACAGGTAATTCTCAATACCGTTGCTCATTATAGCCTGTTTTTATCAAAATGTGGAGAGTTGACCATCGTTAATCTAACTAAATCTAAAACATGCAACACACATTTGAGGAAGACACTAGGTCAACATAAACATTTCCCTACTTCATACTACCTAAAGGAAAACAAGCAATTATTTTTACAGCCTTTGCTGTGCTTTAAATACTAATGATGATTTACAACCAAGGAGAAAAGAGGCTGATTTTCTTCAGTTTGCAAGATTAAAGATAGATAGATAATATTCTAGAATGAGATCAGAGAACCTACCCCTGAAAAAATATTATTTAGACTGTTATTTGTTGCTTAGTTGTCATATCCACACACCCAGAATGATATGTGACAACCATGGGGTTTGTCCTAGCTTTATTAACAACAGATCTGAAACAGGCAGAGAAACAGCAGCTTAGAAGTATGGATGGTATAAATCTAGCCAGCTAGCAGAAACTGTTAACTGGCTGAGAAAGGGCAGTATTTGCCCCACACTTAATCTTCATTCTGTAGGCATGTCGGAAGGGCAAATCTAGTCCCCGCTAAATGTGGCAGAATGGCATCTTTGTACTTGAAAGGTTAACCAGCCTTTTCCCCATTTTCTCCCCTGAATTGTTCCACTGAACCTGGAATGCTATGTGCAGGAGTTTTTGCTTTTTGGAGATGTGGGACATGGAAACGGAACTCTAGACACTCTGGGCATCAGCTTAAGAGAACCGAGTGCTGGAGAAAACTGACATTTTGCTTCACAAGATATAAATCTATTTGTGGATCCCAGAGTCACCATGCGTACATCCTATGTTCTGCTTCTAACATAGATGAGATGAGAACTATGTGCCTTCAAGGCAGACTGAGGTAAGATATTTAGAATTCAGGAATGCTTAATTAATACTTCTTATGATATAGTAATGGTATATAATTTATTGTGTGACTCATCCATCTCTCTCTCTCTCTCTCTCTCTCTCTCTCTCTCTCTCTCTCTCTCTCTCAAATGGGTAGATATCTGAATGCTCAGGGAAACCCTGAGGTTTGCAGAAGTACCAAAACACATAAAAGCCTTAAGGAGACACACAGACCCCCGAAAAGCTCAACAGTGGGGCTTGAACATGGACAGTGAACATCAGGAGCATGAAATGTTGGGTATCTGAAGGTGGGAGAGAGCAGGAGAAGATACACTGCAATGTTTTCTTGCAGGTGTTCATTGTATGTATTGTATACACACACTGACACCTCAATACAGTTTCTTTACTCTATTTTTCCACTAGCCCTGTGTCTCTGTGTGAAGTCCAGCCTGCAGTCCTGGGATGGTATCAGTCAGATGTTTGTTGTTTGTAGCCAATGGCCATTACAATGTAAACCAAACAAAGCAAGTAAACCAAAACTAAGTTAAATATATAGGGTTCCTTCTCAGAGTAGGCTTGAAATAAATGAACCTCAACCTGTCCTGTTTGTTAATTTCAGTGAGTCAACGCTTAGTAGGACTAGCATTGAATATCACCCACAGATTTTTGGACATGCAAGTTGTAAAAAAAAAAAAAAAGTTCCTCAAATCGTTGAAAATCGTTAAAAATCCCCTTGGCAGTCCCCATGGGTCAAAAAAGTGGCCGGTGATTTTCTCACTGCTCAGTGCATATTAAGCAAGCCTATAGGTAGAAAACTCATCTACATCATCCAGTAAACACCTAATTTTGAAGTAATCTGATTGGCCCTCTAGAAAATTCTGAAATAAATAAAGGAATCTATTTTTAGGTGAATTGTACAAAGGACAATACAGGATATGGTAAACAATGCCTGATTCACATATACAGGTCATTTATTGGCCTGTTTAAGAATTAATTAACTTAGATATTCTCTGGGCATCGTTTGAAACCTAATCTGAGTAAACACATGTCTAATAGGAAAGAAAGGTTAATTCCTGCAAATAAGCAGCCCTTTTATGGTTGGATTTAATTTTAATATACAAAAACGAGGGCTTAGAATTCTTCATATATTCAAACTTCATTTTGGCATCTTCAGCAAACCCCATATCGTTGATCTTATGGCCAAAATTGCCCCAAGATTATAGGGGAAATTGAATAACCAAGCCATTACAATGTTGTGCTCAGTCTTCTTTACTCTGCAGGTCTTAAAAACCTCCAGTTTGGGTAGCTGTTTTCTGACATTAGTGAAAGTCCCCCCCCCCCCCAGCCCCTGGCCAATATTTTAAAGGACATATTTGCTGTGTAAGAAACAGCAGCTAGTTTATTCAAGGAAGTAAGTGCCCTTTTTTCCATGGTCTATGAAATCAAAGGCAAATAAGACATTAACAAATGCAATATGATGTTGGGACATCTAACATATTTTTTGAATAAAACTAAACACTGATCAATTGTGCAGTGTACCTTGTCAAAGCTGGCCTGCCATGGGGAGAGGATTTGGTTCTCTTTGTCCCTTTGTTCTAACTTACCTAAATGATATAATATACCTATTTCTGAGGGTCCTTGGATGATAGGCCCTAGCTAGTGTTGGAACTTACTGGTAGAGGAGCAATTGGTCTTAAAGATGTTCCCACATGGTTTGGAATCCATGGTTTGGAGATGGAAGGGAATATTCAAATGGCCACCATATTGTGCAGAAAATCAGCACTACCTACTTTATTTATGACTGCATGGCAGGAATGGCCAATGTGGTGCCTGTCAGAGATTGTTGGACTGGAACTCCTATCCTGCATGGTCAATAATTAATGGAATTGGAGTCCAGAAGCATCTGGAGGGCAGCACACTTGCTAGTTCTGTTGTATGGGATTCAAATGAACTGTAATTTTATGCTTTATAACTTTGGTCTAGGTTTGGAATGATAGGAACAGTTGTTGAGATATGTGTGCCGGGGGGGGGGGGGGGGGATTGCTCCTTGACTGCAGCTTTGACGTTGGTGATTAACATTGCACTTCAAAATATTTTTCTCCTGTTGGTGGCTTGAGAATCAAATATTGCTGCATAAACCTTCCCACCAGAGCCCTTTATTTCACTATTTGTGATTTCATATCCATGGCAATGGGCACTTTTTGTATGTCAGATTTTGAGCTTCGGGCGAGTCTTTGCTAAGCTAGGGATGTATGACCATGCCTCATTCCATTCCAATATTCATTTGCATTTTCATTTGTTATTTTCCATTCAGCTGCAACTGGTCTATTTCACACAAGTTTGTGTTCTGTTTCATCGTATGCATGTGCAGATACAGTGGTACCTCGGGTTACATACGCTTCAGGTTACAGACTCCGCTAACCCAGAAATAGTGCTTCAGGTTAAGAACTTTGCTTCAGGATGAGAACAGAAATCGTGCTCTGGCGGCGCAGCGGCAGCAGCAGGAGGAGGCCCCATTAGCTAAAGTGCTGCTTCAGGTTAAGAACAATTTCAGGTTAAGAATGGACCTCTGGAACGAATTAAGTACTTAACCTGAGGTACCACTGTACATTTGTGGGTTGTGTGTGTGTGTTTTACATATTTTTTACTTAGCACACAATAGACATACATAGCTCAGCCATCAACAAATATTTACAAATTATTTACCTTCCCTGCAAGTCACTTTTCAAAGTTAATGAATTTCCAGAGTCCTGTTAGTCTTTTGCAGTAAAACCAACAGAGAGCCTTGCAATACCTCAAATACAAAGTTTATGGAATGGCTAATGGCCCATCAGAAAGCTATCTATTCAGAATTCCTATTGAATTCAATGGGGTTTGCTCCCAGGTAAGTATGGTTAATAATAATAATAATAATATTTTTTATTTATACCCCGCCCTCCCCAGCCAAGGCCGGGCTCAGAGCGGCTTACAAACAATAATAAAAACAAGAAGAATGATTACAACTTAAAAACAAAAATAAAATACAACATTAAAATAATGGAACATTAAAATATTAAAATGTAGCCTCATCGCAGGAGGAGAAGGAAAAGAAAGAAAAAGAGAGAGAGAGAGAGAGAGAGAGGGAATCAAATTGGCTCCAAGCCAAAGGCCAGGCGGAACAACTCTGTCTTACAGGCCCTGCGGAAAGAAATCAGATCCTGCAGGGCCCTGGTCTCATGAGGCAGAGCATTCCACCAGGCCGGAGCCAGAGTTGAAAAGGCCCTGGCTCTGGTTGAAGCCAATCTAACTTCCTTAGGGCCCGGGACCACTAAGGTGTTGCTATTTATGGACCTTGAGGCTCTCCGTGGGGCATACCGGGAGAGGCGGTCCCGTAGGTATGAGGGTCCTAGGCCGTGAAGGGCTTTAAAGGTCAAAAGCAGCACCTTAAATCTGACCCTGTACTCCACTGGGAGCCAGTGCAGCTTGAAAAGCACTGGGTGAATATGCTTCCATGGCAGAGACCCCGTGAGGAGCCTCGCTGCAGCATTCTGTACCCGCTGGAGTTTCTGGGACAGCTTCAAGGGCAGCCCCGCATAGAGCGAATTACAGTAGTCAAGCCTGGAGATGACCGTCGCATGGATCACTGTGGCCAAGTCGGGGCGGGAAAGGTAAGGGACCAACTGGTTAGGATTGCAGCCACTTTCACAACCTTGATTTCACAGTACAGCATAAAATTATCCCTCTCTAAAGCATCAAAAACAAGAAAAGCAAAGAGGCATTTGCATATAACACCGAATATGTAAATAATGCATATTGCAAAAGAGTTTGCATATCGGTGTATAATGTGTGCATGTGAAAAAGTAACATTTGTTGAAGAGAGCTAATGTCAAATATTTCATAGCAGGAGTCTGTGCAGCAATGGGGTTGAATGGGCAAACAGAAGGAAACTCACTTGATAGTCCGTTTTCAGTGGATTCATCTGGCATCCCTATGCTAAGCTTCCTTCCTAACATTTTATAAGCTTCTTCATCCTGGCTGTGAGGAAAATTGCTGGAGAGAGATACAAATAGATTTCCTCATGGATGGTAAGATGCCCGTTTCCCACCAACAGATTGTTGTACTGTCACATATCAAAAATACTGCAGTGTTCCCAACAGAAGATAAGCTGTTGAGAAAGGCATATGGCAGCTCAACCTCATGCTGCTTCCTATTAGTTAATGGTGTGAGAATTCTCCCATCAGAATGGATCAATTTCCATAATTCATCAACTATTTCCTCAAAGTAATCATAATAAACTTCCTGAATGGGTCCAAGTCTGAATATGAATGGTTAATTATATGACAAGGGAACCATAATGAAGGAACAAGTTCACAGTTTTGAAACCTTCAAACACTGCCAACTCTACAAGTAGCTTCACCTACACCAGAAAGTAGTTCCAATAATTGTTGGGTGGACAAAATATGATTTAAGTTCATTCTGTTGACTAACTTTGAACAATTTCTAGTTAATATTCACATTCATCCCCCCCCCCCACAAGAGGACTAGACCTTTAGCTTTTATTGTTAAAGTGAGTCACTAAGTCAATCGTACATTGATAAATAAAATTAGAAATCAAATTGTGGAGGCTTATTAGACAGATATGGAGGCACTGCTGTTCCTAAGGTGGCCTAGCCCCTTATTAACTGTTCTGAAGCAAGCAGAAGGAAGGAAAATGAGGAGTTTCTTGCATCTTCCCTGCTGAAGAGATTTTCTCCCTTCCAACAGGGACAGTTTGCATTGAAAACTAGAAGTACAAGAGTTTAGTGAATAATGCCTTGTACCTTTAACAGCAGTGTGGCTGGCACAAATTAAACAGGGTAAGCCTTTCCTAGCATGGAAATACAATTATGGGTAAAGCTTCACTTGTTGACATTCTGCCTGTCACAAATCTCATTACTTGTGTGTAAACCAACCAACCTTATCCTTACCACCCAAACTAAAGCAGAATGCAAACTGCTGGAAGCTTCCATTGACAATTGTATTTCATTTAAATATGTTTTTGCCTTGTGGCTCTTAATTTCAAAAATCTCTGCAAAAAGTTCAAAGCATACAATAAAAGATGCAGTTCTGAGTGGTCACCTGAAACGTTTTCTAAACTTTAAAGTGGTACACTTTTTTTAAAAAAACTAACTCCCCTTTGATTTAAGGAGGTAACTATTGCTCATCAACCTCCTGCTAACTCATTCATTCTAGGAAGCCACAATGTATTGATTTAAAACACTAAACAGTCCTGGACAAACTCCATCCTACACTTTTAGCATCCCAATCAAGACATACTGGAGAAGGAGAAAGAGAAAAATTGTCTGAGTATTCCAATGTATATCTATAGGAAGAACATGACTAAAAGTATGTATCTATAGGAAGTGTTTACCTACAAGAATAACAAGAGCCACTTTTGCTCAATTGAATACTGGCAAACTCAGGTTGCAGAATTAAAATATATTTGGCACTCCTACCCGCAAAGAAGATTGGAATTTTTGCAGTATGGAAATTGATGTAAAGTTTGGAATAGCTTCCCACAAACAAATCAGAATGAATGTTTAATAAACAGCAGGTACCAGCAAACTCACAGTCCTACCCACTACAGTGAGATGTATTGCATCCGTCTTTTAATTAAAGTGCTTACTTCTGTATTTATATGCTATAGATGTATATGCTTATGCACATTTTATCCTGTTGGTGATGCATTTCCTCTTTTTCAGCAGTGCGTAAGTGGCCACCCTATGAAGGGCAGGAAATATGATTGTTTATATGCTAGATGTCTTAAAATGTTTATGTGAACATGGGTTTACTTTGACAGCGACCACCTTGAAAATAAAACCAATGGCCTCATCTTATCCTACAACTCAATTCTTAGTCTTCATTTAGGCTGCTCCTGCTATGCCATTGTGCAGTGTTAATTCATCTCCATAGGGCTCCAGCAGAGTTGAATGGAAGCTGTACAGCCACTCCCAGTGATTTCAGCAGCCCAAAAGGGAGGGCAGAGGCATCCATGATCAATACTCAAGTCTCACACATTTTCATAAGCAGCAGAATAAATTTGAGCAACCTGCCTCAGTTATATTTTGATAAATATGCCTAGCACAAAAGTGTCAGGTTATAACAATAGCTACAAGGTGATAAATTAAAGCGGGGACAAACATATTTCAACTCTAATATGCACTGCACATACTATCAGATGTTTATGCATATACTTCTGGCACTCTGCTTCTTCAACAATAATACCTTCATTTGTTAATGTCGTGTTGGAGAAAAGTAAGAGCATTTTAATGTGCGAGGATATTTTAACCGGGATACTAATTACTCTAATTTGATAGAATTTTGTTGTATTTGCATCCCTGTCAGTTATTTATGACTTACTATAGGTAATTAGGGCTCAGGAGTTGCATTTAGAATATTGTAAATAGCTTTAAAGGCATTAGCCAAACTCCTAATTGTTAAGTAGTGTGTGTGAATTTATTAGTAGCTTGCATGCAAAATATTTGTGCATTTGACCTTTTGTAAAACATTTCTTTCCACGTTTCTAAAAGATTGGCTTCTGAAATAATTTTTCCTCAAAATAAAGTGTGACATTGTAAACAACCTCTTAAAATGAAACAGCTCGTGAAAAGCTATGCATTCAGTGGGAACTCTGGTTAGTTCTCCTCCTGTATCGAGATCATTTCAATGGTTTGCCACATTTGGGTATAGTCATCTTGCACTTTATAAATGATAGTAACTTACACTGAGCTTTGTATCTCTGGGTCTTTGCAACCATCACTCTTTTGAACTCTGCAGAGGATTTGAAGTTAAAATCTTCTTCTTATTATTATTATTTCTTAGGGTTGCTCTGTGTTAGAGATGGTCACACCTGTAAATTTCAGTTTCTCTCAGTTTCTAATTTTTCCACTCTTAAGTTCAAAAAAATGCTTTTAAATATTCCTTATGGGTTGGCTCCGCTTACAACCTAAATCCATACTCTCTGACCATCCCGAAAATCCCAGGAGTTACAGCAATTTGCTCACAATTCTGGCTACATTATTGCCCCACAGAAATCCTTTTTAAAAACAACACAACACACACACACATATTTCCCTGGTGGGGGCAGATACTAAAACTACCAGTGGGGTAGTAGGGAGCAGAGCTCTCATGCCAACCTATTTAACTTGGTAAAGGTAAAGGGACCCCTGACAGTTAAGTCCAGTCACGAATGACTCTGGGGTTGCGGTGCTCATCTCGCTTTACAGGCCGAGGGAGCTGGCGTTTGTCTGCTCTGCAGACGGTTTTTCCAGGTCATGTGGCCAGCATGACTAAGCTGCTTGGTGCAATGGAACACGGAAACCAGAGCAGCGCATGGAAATACCATTTACCTTCCCACCGGAGCGGTACCTATTAATCTACTCGCACTTTTTGGTGTGCTTTCAAACTGCTAGGTTGGCAGGAGCTGGGACCGAGCAATGGGAGCTCACCCCATTGTGGGGTTTCAAACCGCCGACCTCTTGATCGGCAAGCCCAAGGCTCAGTGGTTTAGACCACAGCGTCATCCATGTCCCTACATAACTTGGTGCTTAAAAGCAATAGAGGAAGAGGAAATGGCAGCTTACCCGGTCACAGGGTGGGTAGCTGTTGTGACCTGTCACGCCAGGCTCCTCTTCCTTGAGAGCAATGTTGGCTGGCTGTGGGGAATTCCCAGGCTGGCCACTGGAGATTGGTGGGCTTTTCCACAATCAGCTTATTCAAATCCTAGCCAATCTGGCACAGCCCGTTGGGTGGGGCTTGGGACGTAATGAAGTCCAGCTCTGGCCATCCCCGGGGGGGCCACTGTTGGCTGAAGGATGTGCTGCTTATATAGGTGTACAGAGGAAGCTTCAAACCCCATTTGCCCTCAATGCAGCCATCATGTGCTTTTTCTTGGCACAACCATGCCATCCAGCAACGTTGCTCTTGGGGTTCAGGCTCTTGGGAGCGGTATCTCCTTGTGGTGTGAACTGTAGGCTGTGTTCCTTGGGCAATCAGACTCCAGCTGACATAATCACAGGAGTGTAGCTATTTTCATCCAATAAAAATTAGAGGATATGGAACACTCTACTGAGGAACTGGTGAAGTTTATGATCTTAGAGCCCAGGGGTTGTGTGTTTTTTCAGCCAGAACTCACTGGAACTCAGTTCCAGCACCTCTCAGGTGGGCACCATTGCTATTATAAGAGAACAAGGGAGGCATTCATGGTGAGCTCCAGCACCTCTTTTTCTAGAAAACAGCACCGTTAGAGCCTATTTACACCACAGACTAATTTAATAGTAAAAACTTTACTTTTCTATGGAGTCTAAGGATCTATAACAAGGAAGCATCTGTTTCCAGCATTTGTGGGCAAAAGCCATGGCTCTGTCCGGACCACTTAACCATTCTGAGAATCTTGTTCCCATGACAAAGAAGCAAGCAAGTATATGCTTTCTACAGTGATGACAACTTAAAAAGAGATGTAAAGGCGGTACCACAGATGCCTGCATGGATAAAGGGTCAAATTTTGTGAACTTTCCTTCTTTTGATTTGGATGATTCGGGCTTCATCCATGTGGCAACACCTATGCCAAACATTATATTATGAGAGTGGTGGGGTATGATTCAAACACTCCCTTCTTTTGGTCCAACATACATTTCAAGTCAACTCAAAAAATGGTTCCATTGGTATAAAATTGATAATTCCTTAGAAAAATTGAATCATAACATTGAAAGAAGCCACCTCAACCAACTGCCTGCCCAAAGAGTCATTCATCAGCTCCACCAGACTCTGTAATCCAATCCAAAACATGCCTCAAGAAGACAGAAACCACTTCAAAAACCTATTTACAGGACAAATCAGCCCAAATGACTCGGGATCATTGTCAATATGACATGTTGGAGATTAAATATTTCTTTTGGTCTTAGAAATGGAAGTCATTGATACCTAAAATGTGAGCAAAACCCAACCCCCCAAGTAATCCCAAGGGAATTCCAATTGGGTGCATTTTCACATTTCACTTGCCAATGACTGGTGTTTAGTTGTTTCAAATCACTTTGCCCCAGCATATATGAGAGACTGTAGAGAATGTTCCCAGGTCTAGTGAGCCATTACTCTTTGTATCAAAGTAAAAACTACACAATAACCTTCAAACGTTTGTATAAATGTACTGTATGTTAAAATGTTCCCTCTGATAAAACAGGAAAATGTGTGCTTTCTTTACATCTCTGATATAGTAAAAGTGGGTCTTGTCTCTTCTCCATAGTTCACTATATTTGGTCTCCCCCAAACAAAGCAATGTCAATCCAAGTAGTGCAACAGATGGGCTGGATTGACATTGCTTCAAACCAAGGCTAAAGACATTCAAGAGAAGTTTAAAAGCCAATGCAGCAATACGATGACCAAGACAAATCACCTGCCTCTGACACACCAGGAAGAATCTTTACACGATTTTATAAAGTAGCTAACTTAAATGTTTCAACAACGTAAGGATTATTTCATATGAAAAGTGCAAAATCCTGTCAAATATCTCCAACACATATTGTGCTTAATTCTGAATATAAAAAGCGTACTGGCCTATTTTTCTTCTTGAGAGTATTTCTAGGGCACATTATGTTTAAACTTGCACATAACACTTCATGTATCATTGCACAACATAGTAACATTGAGAGTTGCCTTGTACAGAGTCAGGACATTGGTCTGTCTTGCTCAGTAATGTCTACCCTGACAGACAGGTAAAGATGTCAGGGCTTGAAAATGGCACTTTCTGCAAGCAAGGCATGTGTTCTTTCACTGGGCTGTGGCACTTCTCCCTAACACATAAAAAGAAGGAAGTGAAAAGCAAGATACAAAGCATTTAGGGAACTTTGCCCCCATTCCAAATGTGACCTAATAATGCAGTCCTAAATATAATTTACAGGTTAGATTGTAGGGATGTTTCCAAAGTGTCATTTTACTACAAGTTTTGAGAATCACACATTCAGAAGCCTCAGTGGAATGTGTGCCAGTAGTGTGCATATGAATGAGAGAAACTTCCACACATTATGTGCTTGATGGACTCAAGAATAAAGCATGCCAGCTGGACAATTTTGTATTCGCTATAATAGTTAGTAAAACCAATGGCCACCTTTATTCTTCAACAATAAAACTACCCAGCCTTTTCATGAAAGATGATTGCAATTTCCACTGACCTGTATATGCACTTAAAAAGCCTCCCTATAACTAATGAAATTTTGAAGTATTTGCTCTTAAGATACAAGAGTCTTTTTATTGAAGACTCTGTGACATTAAGTATTCATGAGACCTAGAGTGAGCTCAAATACCGCCCAAGTAAAAAGTATTACAATTTTTCAACTTGATTGAAATCTCTTTTTTCTGCAAGATGTGCACCATAGCCTGCTGAGAGGGGCTATTTTTTTTTTTTTTTTTTTTTTTAAGGCTGTAGAGATATGCAGAATACATCCAGGTACCTTAGCTGTTAGTGATCGATTTCCCTGAGCACCCTTGTCCCTCCTTTGAAATTGATTCATGATAACTGCCTCCATTTGGGTCAAACAGTATTTAACCGCTTGTAAATTTTAATTAAATGATTTGTCACTTTGAACATATAGTTTGTCATCTTGCAGCTAAGCAATATGTCTTTATCAGAAAATGACTCAAGGGAAAGACATTCATCTACTCTGTCATTTCAACACCCATTAAGATAATTTGGTTGTCGCAGAGACGCAAACTTGGGGATTTGTAAAATGGGCTATTCCACTGTATATGAGTTGTACCACTGTGTAAAGTTTAAGAGTATAATTTGTTCTTTAATTGCATCCTAATAATTAGTTTAGCTGGGTCATTTCTCATTAGTGGATGTTTTATTTCAGTGTAGAACAAAAATGTTCTCCAGCTTTCTTTCTTTCTTTCTTTCTTTCTTTCTTTCTTTCTTTCTTTCTGTCTTTCTGTCTTTCTGTCTTTCTGTCTTTCTTTCGCTCTGGTTCCCTGATTTGTTTCTTTAGGAGGGCAGTAATGTTTGCGTGCAAGCAGTGTTGCCTGAATATCAGAGGACTATATTTGCTTGACCGTTCGTTTTGATACAGATTTGATACAATTAAAAAGAAAAACTGCTGCTTTCAAGTTCAGCTACAGAAGAATGGTAATGAAAAACACTATTTGGAAACTAAACATTCGGATACCTGTGGTTCGCCATATGTTGCTGGATGCCACATCCTATGAGTTCTATCCAGTGTGGCCATTGTTCAGGGGTAATGAAGGGCAATAGACTCCCCTGTTCTTAAGGAAATCAGAGATCTAACACCATCCCAAGTAGCTTTTATATCATGAGTTTTTACAGCTAGGAACACACCCAACGATGTTTTTTCTTAGATTCTCAAAGGACACCGCATACATTGCCCAATATATTTTTGTATGTTGTTCAACAGGTCATAGACAGAAACTGAGATTCACTTGTAAAATTCAGCAGATGATAATCAAGCAAACAAAAGTACAAGAAAAACTAAAGAGAATATCAAAGCAGCTTTGACTTCCAACTAAACCAGGCTGTGTTGATCACAACAAAACCCTTTTATGAAAACATGGGTTTCAGATATACAAGGGTGGGCACCAGCCAGGAATTCCAACAGATCTGCAAGTAGGCTGCTTCTGAAGTCACTTGGTGTGATGCCTTGCTACTCTGTTATTTCTAGGTGTAAGATCCTGTCTTCATGTTATTGTTCACTTATATAGTCATTTGCTTAGTTACTGTATCAGCCACCTGAAGACAACCTATATATCTCCCAGACCTCAGATAGGACCACATTGCCAGTCTTTCACCTGCATTAATTTAATCACAAACTGAGCAGTTTTTAAAACAACATTATTACATATTGTTATACACCACCCCTATCTCCAAGCGTTGTGAGATTCCAGGGGTATCAGGTCATTTTAACCCAGGATTTGTTTTTCCTTTTGGACAATTAGGCACAGCAGAGACTACAGTGTCTTTGTGATATATGGTTTTATTTACACATATTTACAACTTGAAGCCTTCAACGGAGGTAGTTCAGTGCAAGAGGTTTCTGCCCTCTCTTAGGCACAGAATTATTTCCAAGAACAGATCTCAACAGGACATCACTCACCAACCCTTGCTGCTTAACTTCAAAGTGCCATGCTAAATCCTACCCTCACAAAACACTGGTGTTGTCTTTTAAACTAGCCTTCCAGTTGAGGGAGCAAGGAAACCCACACTCTTGCAAATAAGATTTGCCTTTTCTTCCCTTTTGTCATGCTCTGCCATTGAGCTGTGCGCATTCCTCAAAACCTAGATTACTTACAGCAATCTAATCTGAAGGTGACTAAAGCAGGTGTAACAATAGCCTTGATCTGCTTCACCCAGGATGGGGTTCATCTGACGCACCTTGGTATTTGTGACAAGCATTACATTGCACAGCTGAGCTGCTATGTTGTTGTTTTTCTGCAGCAAAACCACCTTTCCATTTAAGCTGAGGAATTTTCCCTTCCAAATAAATGGCAGTATGTTTCTTTAGGAAAGAAAGCCGAGATGTTATGATTTCCTTGATGAGTTTCTAGACGTATACACATCTCGGCCTCCCTTCCAACTTTTAAGAACAAACACTCCAAGAATGAGGCTTACTTTCTGTGACATGTTACTAATTGTCTCCCTGGTGGCACTTTGGGGTCGGCATGCATATTCCCCAGCCACTCCATGTGTAGCCAATGCATCTTGAGTTCTATTTTTGCCTCCAGCTGTGCTATATGGTTCGGCTTCCACCATGCAGCAACTTAATGCTGTCTCACCCAACTGTTCAGCAATGGCTGCTGATATTGATGGGAAACGGCACAAATACCTCCCGGCAGCTGAGAAGCTGTGGGTTGAACTTGATGAGCGGATGGATGAAAATGTGAGGTATGCTCTCATATCAGAGCGTTGAATCCTGGATTCCAGACAAACCTGTCAAAATGATATTTTATTTAATATCATTTTGACATTACCATGTTGACTTTTATTCTTTAACTATCTGCTTAGTTCTAAAACCATTTACCAGTCCTCAAGCGTTTGTTTTTTTATTTTACTTAGTAGCTTCTTCCATTTTTAGACTGCTTACCACCAGAAGATCTCTAAGCAGTTTACAGCAGTTGAAATGCAAATATAAAGTAAGTACAGTTTTAAAAACCCATGTCAAATGAAGTCAAGTTCTCAATTTTTTAAACGGTTTTACAAGCTTCCTTACAAATTGCTCTGCTGCATCGTTTTACATTTCAGTGGTATGTGAACAGTGTTGTAGAGCCAAATAAAATTTAGTTCCAACGAAACAAAAATTCCATTTTTTCCCCAAGCTTTTGACCAATGATCAGTTGGACTTGGGGTTTCAAATTCCCAGTGAACATTTTCTCTGTTTTTCAGCAAACAACTCAATGTGCAGCTGACACTGAAAAAGATAATTCTGCTTCCCTCCTTAGGACACCTCTTGACTACTTATGGTGATGCTTATTCCAAAAAGTGCTGATAGGGATAATGCTGGATTGTTGTTACTCCTTATGATTTCTGTTTGATGGTTGTGAATTTTGTGATACTTGGATTACCTGCCCAATTCCATGCATAAGTTAGTCCCACTATGTTCAGTAGAGCTTGATCCATATGAAGTGTGTTGATGAACTGCATCCAAAATTACTGTTTTGGTTTGTAAGCTGACTTTTGAATATTATGATAAAAAGCAGCCTATAGTATGTGTATATAGATAGATGGATGGATGATGATAGATTAGATAGATAGATAGATAGATAGTCAGTTTTGAGCAAACTCTTATCACTAAGCATCTCTAACCCTTGACAACAGGGTCTCTTTCTAATGCCAACTTTAGGTGAAAGTATATTGTTAATCATAGCAGAAGTAGTAATACTAAAGCTGGTACTACTACTGGAATTAATGAAGATGCAGATGCAGATAATGATGATTTCTTATTGGCCTTTCACTATCAGGTGTCAGAGTAGGTTACAACAATTTTAAAATGCAATATTAAGAATCTGTTAAATCAAATGGTGGAATTATATGCTGCTTTGCAAATGCAGGTTTCTTTAAAATGCAAACCGGGTCAGAAATTAATCCTTTCCTACCTTACAAGGCTACTGAAGAAAATCCCTCTTCTGATGGTAGCATTGGATTTCGGGTAGGGGATCCCCCATTGGCATAAAAAAAATACTACCTCCCAAAGAGATTTTCCTTAAGACCACAGCAATGGAGGAAATGTTTAAATTCCCTCTCTGTACTTACTGTATTTTTTGCTCTATAAGACTCACTTTTTCCCTCCTAAAAAATAAGGGGAAATATGTGTGTGTCTTATGGAGCGAATGCAGGCTGTGCAGCTATCCCAGAAGCCAGAACAGCAAGAGGGATTGCTGCTTTCACTGCGAACCGATCCCTCTTGCTGCTCTGGCTTCTGAGATTCAGAATATTTTTTCCCTTGTTTTCCTCCTCCAAAAACTAGGTGCGTCTTGTGGTCTGGTGCGTCTTATAGAGCGAAAAATACGGTACTCTGATCCTGTTAATTATCAACTCCCCTCGCCAGCTGATACAATTCGCATCTTTTTAAAGTGCACATTAGAAGCAGATACATTTTATTTCATATCTCGTTTTGGCCCCGCTTTAAACGAGGAGAAAGGCTCTTCATCCCAGCCGGAAGTGACATTTGACAACATACTTTCCTTTAAATTAACACCAGCCTCAGTGAAGGTGAATTATAGCTTCACTCTCTTTGGTGCCATGTTATATTTATGTGTTCCAGTCAGATAAACTTTTAAATCATTCATATTCCCTGGTTCTTGAAAAAACAGCAGACTTCAGCTTCAAGAGGATTTTCTCCGCCTGCCAATATGCAATTAGTTTTTGCCATTGATTTTGCCATCTCTTTGGCACTTGCATCATTTTCTCAGTGCCCTTGCCTATTCAGTACATTCCCTTTCATGTAGATGAAGAGTAATTGTCCTGCTGATACACATGCGGGTAGTGAGAAGGAATGTAAGTGCCTTCGAGTAATAGTTATGCATTTTGTACAATGTACATATTTTCCTTTCAGTCAGTCAAATGTCCTGAAGGAGGTACAATAGACAGTAATTCAAAACAAGCCAATGTAGGCAAAATGACACCTGCTCCTTCCAAACGACACGGCTCAGATTGTGTCTTATGGGCCATTCAATAAGTTACGACTTCCTGGATAGAGATTTGCTTCTGCAAGTATGAAGGGCACGGTGCTGTTTGAAGTAGTGGCTTTTAAATCAGCATTTTAAAGATGCAGTCCACATAGCACTTATTCTGGAGTAGAATAATTCAAAACAATGGAACCTCTGTAGAATAAGTGCTTTTTGTTTGGGATTTTAGAAACAAATATTAAACGAACCATTCCCCCTATAATGTAGTCCAATATCCCATCTCACTCTAGAGCAGTGTTTCCCAAACTTGGGTCTCCAGCTGTTTTTGGACTACAACTCCCATCATCCCTAGGTAGCAAGACTAGGTCAGGGATGATGGGACTTGTAGTCTGAAAACAGCTGGAGACTCAACATTGCTGTACAGTAGCCAAGAAACCAAACCCTTGACTACAGCAATTCATGCCTTGGTTGCATCTGGAGTGGACTACTGCCATGCATTCTATATGGGGCTACCATTGGGAAGTGTTCAGAACAGCTGTCTAATGTTGCCACTCCATTGTTGACTGGAGTGTCAGTCACACCAAGCATTTTATACCAATTTTACAACAGCTAATTAGCTTCCAGACCCAGTCCAAAGTTCTGTTACTGACCTTTAACAGAAGAGAGAGAACTATTCATTAGGTGGGTGGTTGTAAAATGAAACCATTCTCAAAGGTTGGGGGGAATTTTCAGGTGACAGTTCTCGCTTACCTTATCTAATCAGGTGACCCAGTGTGTATTTTTTTTGCGGGGCTTCCTCCCTTTCCCCCCTGCTTTTAATAATCAACTGCATGGAAAATTCTAAGCTGCATGTGTGAAGAATCTCCTTAAGATCTGCATCAATTTCTAAGAATACATGGAGGCAAATGCCTAAACAGGGCTTATGGTTCTCTTTGTTCAAGTCAAGCCCTGTTTTGAAAATAAAAAAAACCAATCACAATCCATGTTTACTGCGCTCCAAATGTTGTTGGACTAAAACACCCATCTGCCTTAGTCAGCATAGCCTGTGGCCAGGCATGATGGGAATTGTAGTCTGGACAGTATGGTGTGGTGGTGGTGCTCACCTGATCTTTCAACAGCTGAGTCACTGCTGCTTACTAGGAAGGCATGGTGGTGAGGCAACAAAGAGGTTGACACAAGGCAAACATATCAGCAGAGCCAATTTGGTGCTCCTGCCAGTGTGTTTGCACTGCCCCTCTCCTTCCTGGTAAGCAGCAATGGCTCCAGCTGTTTGGAGGTCAGGTGGTGCTCACCTGACCATGCACCACCACACTGGTCCAAACTCACTGACTATCCCTGGATTATGATCTTGCCTATGGAAGCAAATGTTGCAGTGAATTAAAGGACTGTGTAATACATTCATGGAGCTCTTTGCCCTAGCGCTGTGCTGAGCATGCTGTCCTTTCTACATGTCAATATGGTATATTCTAAAAACTAGTTATCAGATCATCAAAGGCCATTCAAACAATTTCCTCTTTTGATCTGTTCTTCTCCCTTACATTTGCCCAAATGGTTGTGACATTATCAAAATTTGCTGTTCTCAGAATAGCAGGTGCTGAACATTGTATGTGGCATAATAGTGTACAAAATAGAGGTAAATAATGGGGAACTAATGGAGACGTCTGGCAAGTGAATCATCATTTTTGACCTGAGGAGTTTCAAAGCTAGTTTTAACTAATATGTACAGTTGTGCAATACAATAGATGCATTACAGGAAAGAAATAAAAAAGGTGGTTGTAAATATATTGAATTAAAAGGGTCATGGCTTTATTAAAGGAAGAGGACACCAACTTTTAATGATTTTGTGGCCCAATCAGTCTGAGTGTGAAACATGGGTGATGAATTTGGGTAGGGACATTCCATTTATTTTTGTGACTGATGGGCCAAAGGGATTAAGAAAGAACAAGCTCATTCCAAGCTGATATAAGGCACTTCTTTCATCTCTAGTTTTTCTCCCATAGGGAGGTATCAGTGTAGCTTGCCAGTCATTCCATTAATTTCAAAATCTCAAGTTGTCTATTTCTTAAATAACTATTACACCCTTCCTCAGGAAATACTCTCCCCACTGAACATATGGTCTTTCAAAGCTATACCCAGATACTTAATTACTGGGTGCTCCACCTTACAAAAACCCAGCTCGTATTCCTAATTATATCCCTTTAATCTGGCAAGGTTCACACTTCTTTACAATGCCCTTTTCTACTCAAGCTATCCTAAACCTTCTAATCAACTAATTAAGGAGCCTAACTTTCCTCTAGACTTTTATCATCAATCCAAGGATGGCTACTTTGCAAAGATCATTCTCACTATCATGGCTTGTGAGTACCTGGAGAAATTACTTCTGCTTTGCCTTTTGGTGGAGCAGCACATTGTGAGCCAAAGTGACGGATACAATCCACTGAGTCCTTAGATCACCACTAATAGCTCATTTCCCTATACAATTTCTAGATTGTGGCCACAGATCCACATACTCAAAAGAAATATCTAAAAGAAAAGAATGGATAAAACATGTATTCTTCCTCTAAACCCAGCTGCAAGCAGACCAGTGTCTCTTTTCATGATACCATCCTTTATAGTTCCATAAGGCCACAAATATTCCTTATATACAGTAGATCTTCACTTGACTGTCCAGAAGTCCCTACAAAGGCATTTACTACCCTTATGTGGTGAACTGGACTGCATCCTGCCATGGCAGGCAAGGAACCAGATCACCACTCAGATAGTGGTACTGGGATGCTTCAGGCCTCCACCATCTCAGGGAGCCCAGCAGCACCCTTGGTTGGCTCTGGTGGGCAATGCCTGGCCACCAGCAAAGATGAAACCTATGCCTGGGCTATAAAAGGAAGTTAGACTGAGGTGGCTCCAGTGCTTCTGAACATCATGAACATCTGAACATTGCCACTGGTTGACAGAGCTAGGTAGGCATTTTACCAACAGTTCAATGTGGGGCCCTGCCTGTAGGGATTTTGCCTTTCAACAAGAGTATATTATTGGTATTTGTCATAACTTGGTGAGGGAAGGCTTTGGGAAGGATCCTTATCTGTAGAGCAAAAATGAATCTTCAGTGAAGCCTAGCTTGGGGTGCCAACACCACACAACCAAGTCGTGGTGGGAGACTCCATACCATGGTCTCATAGCAACTCTTTAGGTTGCCATGCAGGTGGGTTGGGTGAAAAATTGGACCAGCAGGTAGGCTACCTGGGAAGAATCAGAAGTACCAGCTTCTCGAGATGATCGTGCGCTCTAAATATGGAGGGGGCCAGCCCCCTAAAAAAATTAAATTAAATTAAATTAAAACTGCATCAGCCCTTAGGAGTTGGGGCCTATGGGGACAATGGATTGTTTTCCCATGCTATGATTTCACCCATACAGAGCCTCTTTCAGTTCTTTCTCCTGCCTGCCTGCCTGTCTCCCTCCCTGGCACACAAATGCTTATCTGTTACTGAAGTAATGCAGTGTTCTTAAAATAAATGGAAAGCCCAAGCTAGATAATTTGGAAGGTGATTTGTTTTTAAGAGACTGAAAACAACCAAACTACTGCATTTTTATCCAAAAACCGTATGCCCATCTGTAATTACAGAAATACCTGAGATTACTATAATTGAAAAAAATGATAACATTTGCCTATCTTCTCCCAGATTGCTTATTTACAGCATGTGACAACTGTTTCTGTTGAGCAATTTTCTCATTTCCTTTTCACATAGACTTATGAATATCAACAAGCATGCACATAGAAAAATACTGTTGGTTGGATTTATTTTTTAAAAGGTCTAAATTAAACAGGTTGATTATAGCCACTTCATGTAATGGTAATGAATAATGTGAAGTTGGAAGTGAGGAAAGCGGGAAAATTGCATATTCTTAGGCACATATTTTCAACAAAGTCTGTGAGATATGTAGGTTGAAGCATGAATCGTCAGCACCATCATGATTATGGCCAAAAGTAATTTTGCAAGGGCTGTGATGAATATTCTCCCATTTAAATTTCTGGATAGAAAATAACTCTTTGAATTGCCAAGAAGTCATTGAAAGAAAAAAGCACTATTCCTGAAGAAAAATGTTCTTAAAAACAATATCAGATTTCTTAAAAAGTTACTTGCATAATTTATTTCCAACACATTCAGCATAGATTTATGTTCCCAGGGAGACTTATCAGAGTAGTAAGAAGCAAAAAGAACAATTTAAAACAATAATAATATTTATAGCATACCAACCAGTACAGAAAATTTAAACAACAAACCAAACCAATAGTAACCAACAAACCAAACCAAACCAAGCCATGTCGGGGAATGGCAGCCCGCAAAGGCACCCCCCAGAGATGGTGAGTGGACTTATGGGTATAGAGGCTAAACCAATAAAAAATAAAAAGCATATATTTATTAATCACAACTTCAAAACTCTGTGGAGCCTTTTGTGTCCTAATAGAGACCAGAAGCATCTTTAGACAATTCAAAAGGAAAAACTGGGCAAAATTGATCAATCAAAATAATGCATAAGGTGCTTGAAATGGTTGGGTATTCTAATTTCTCTTTGAAACAGTGACTTTCATGTGTTGGACTATGCACAGCATAAGAGATGCATCAAAATAGCTTTCTGACTCACTGTGGCAAAGCTCATTAATATTATAATTGTTCACAATTTGATACACAGGTCTAGAAAATGTTAATCAATGAACTCCAGATGACCTGTTTCAGATCTTGTCCTTACTTGATAGAAAATGATCTGATTCTTTATTTATTCAGTGAGCAAGCGAATTATATTGTTATGATTCTCTGTAACCAAGCAGGTCTCCTGGAATAATCCAGTCTTTTTATGCATTATCCCATGAGTCAGCCAAACATTTAGCTCTTTAGTATAGAAACATTTACATTTATCACACAATCTTTTTTATTTTCGGTATTTCCCTGGATATTTTAGAACGTTCCTTTTTGAAACCTGCATTTGCCACTAACATTTCCATCTGTGTTGACTGAATAAATTGCTCCAGAGTCCCCACAGTACAACTGTTTTTGTCATTCTTCTAAAAGCTACTGTTCCATTATTTTTGAACACGACTCCTCAGTGCTTAAAACAGAAAGCGTTGTAAAGCAGAAAATAAATAACATTAACAATATATCATTGTTCTATGATTCACGCCATCTTGGATACTAATGGGCATATGATTCACGCCATCTTGCTGTTATGGCGTGAATCATATGCCCATTAGTATCCAACAACATAATTCCCTCTTTTCAAGTGCCCACAGACTTCACCTCAAACACTGAAATGAATCGGGGGGAGTTCCATGGGTAGGTTTGAGTTCTATGCAATTTGGCACTCAAGCCAATGAAACTGATTCAACTCAGTGAAGCACTGCAGTCTATAAATGTTGTACACCAAGCACATAAATCATTCCTAAGGGCTTTAAAACATAAGAATTGTATCTTCCCTGACCCCCCAATAAAAAAATCACTACAAATTTGACAGGTACAGAAACGCCTCCCTGAGCAGAATAATAAAATGAGTTGATACCGTACAAAATATTTTCTATGAAAGGAACTTGGTTGTTCACTTGGGAGATGTTGGATAATTTTATTTTTTTTTGGTCCAACCTCAGTTGATACAGCTGTTCTTGAGGCACATGACAACACAAAATCACTGCCACTTGATCATATGGGTGACAGTCCCTTATGAAACATGCATTCAGTATCTCTCTGGATTGTGATAATCTTTCCCCAGCAGAAGTGAGGGGTAATATATCTATGTGAAAGCTTTTGATCCCATGAGTCAGCCAAACAGAGAAACAACCTCTCCTAATCAATTTTAAGTTAGAAACACTTGAAAATTATGAATATTACTGCGAGGCCCAGGCAAGAGGTATGGGCTAAAAGTTATAACTTAAATCCTGACATTTGTTGTTCCATTTATTTCATTCAATGGGATTTCAGCTGCGTAAATTCTTGCTTTAAATCTGGGGTGGGGGAGATGACTAACAGGGAACTTAGATAATGGTTTGTTCAAGGTCTTTCATTACTGAGAAAATCAAATGCAAATCTTCCTCCATAACAGCAAATCCATGATTTATTAAACAGAATATTTCTGGCCACAATAAGACTGCACATTTCAAGGATACCAAGTCCAGAAAACAATTACTTAAGTCCAAATTGGCATTGAAAAGAGAAGTAAACATGTATCTTCTGTGTTAGTTCATTCTGAAAAATGTTATTTTAGTATCTTTTAATGTTTTAAAATATACTGAAGAAGTAAAATTGGTAGTAATTGGAATAAAAATAGTAAGAATCAATTTACTAAAATGCACACAGTGTACTTTTCATCTTAATAAGAGACACAAATGGAACATCTCTCATTGAATTAACTTATACCAAAAAAAAAAAAAAAACCACTTCATGAAATGAGCCAATTAGGAAAGGTCACTAATTATTTCCTACTAATACTGCTACTTGATTTTCTAGCGTTTTATTTCAACTCTTTTCCCTATTTCAGTACTTCACAGAGATACCTCCTCCTAATCAATTTCAAGTTAGAAACACTTGAAAATTATGAATATTACTGCCAGGCCAGTTTTCAAATCTATAGACCCATTTCATCATCTATAGAATCATTAAGGGTAACTAAATATTAACACAGATGTCTAGGGAATATGGTATAGAATACTGAATACAAATATAATGCTAAACTGTGGACTTACACTTCTCATTTCTACTGTTATTAACATGAAACTAAGCAACTAAGCTTCACAGCTTCTCTGACTCATTGTATGTGGCCTTAATTAGATGTAATTGAGTTTTTTGTTTCTCATATAACATGCTGGATTTAGTGGAAATACTTGCCACCTTTCAAGTTTCTTGTCTTCACGCTGTAGAAAATCCTTTTGTTCCTAAGTTAATGCAGGCTCTACTTTATTAACTGTTTTAATATGTTCATCTTCTTGCGGAATTAAAGTATAAAAAGAAAAGAAAGTCAGTTGCCTCAAATTAGCATCCATGTAGTATTTCCCCCCCCCTTTTTAACAAAGGAAATTGTCATTTGAAATCTCTTTGTTGTGGATAATAAATGTTCTCTCGCAGTAAGAAATGGAAAAGTAATTTCAACTTACAAAAATAAAAATTTACAAAGCACACCAACACAGTTCTTATAAAGGCTCTATGGGCAATTTTAGTAAAGCAAAGAACTCCCAACACAATGGTAAATACAGACAACAATGTACATAAAAAGAACCAGATTTAATCCACGTATTTATTATTGTATATTTAAAATTTTACATCCCACTTTCCCCGTGAAAGAAAGCGAAGGTGACTTTCACCAGTACCCTTGCTACATTGATTAGTTTCCCCAAAGTTAGTGTACAGTCAGCTGAGCTTGAACATTGGACAGGGTATAAAGAATCTTGGTCTGATTTGGTATGAGAGGTGTTTGTACTTTTTTCCCTCCTAAGTATCATAGTGGAAAAATGTGGATCTTACATGCTGAGTACAGCAGCTGCACCTGATCTTCTGCAAACAGCCCATGCCCCAAAACTTCTCAAGAAAACTTAAGAAATGCCTTTACCTGGCAGTATGCAACACAGAAACCCCTGACATAGAGAGACAGCCAGAGAAAAGTGGAATAGAGTAGTATATACCCATGTAGTATATACCCATGGTGACAGCAGTCACAAAATTAAAAGACGCCTGCTCCTTGGGAGAAAGGCGATGGCAAACCTAGACAGCATCTTAAAAAGCAGAGACATCACCTTACTGACAAAGGTCCTTATAGTTAAAGCTATGGTTTCCCAGTAGTGATGTATGGAAGTGAGAGCTGGACCATAAAGAAGGCTGATCGCCGAAGAATTGATGTTTTTGAATTATGGTGCTGGAGGAGACTCTTGAGAGTCCCATGGACTGCAAGAAGATCAAACGTATCCATTCTGAAGGAAATCAGCCCTGACTGCTCACTGGAAGGACAGATCGTGAAGCTGAGGCTCCAATACTTTGGCCACCTCATGAGAAGAGAAGACTCCCTGGAAAAGACCCTGATGTTGGGAAAGATGGAGGGCACAAGGAGAAGGGGACGACAGAGGGCGAGATGGTTGGACAGTGTTCTCGAAGCTACAAACATGAGTCTGACCAAACTGTGGGAGGCAGTGGAAGACAGGAGTGCCTGGCGTGCTCTGGTCCATGGGGTCACGAAGAGTCGGACACGACTAAACGACTAAACAATAACAAACAACAATACCCACGTAACACCTGCAGAATTGAAAAATGATCTAAGTAACATTAAAACAGCCACCTGTGCCATCAGACAGAGTCCATTCCAACAGTAAATACTTCACTGAGTTTACTGGATACCAACATACCTTAAACACATGGGCATTATACCCATGGGCAGCTTTTGGAAATGTAGTCAACCACAGGCAGACCCAACTGACCTACGGTATTCAAACCCTTCTGGAAGGAAATGCAAACTAGAGTCACTCTGGTCCTAAACAAATCTCTGTCAATAAACACTGCAATTGTAATAATTGACCACACATATTGTGGGAGGGCAGAAAAGGTGGTTCCACCAGGCCATGTTCATAGCTTCCAAGAGATCTATAACAATGTTTTGAAGCTTTTTGCAGAGTAATCTCCTGGACCAAAAGAAGTGAGTGGTTGATGAAGTGCTTCTGCTAGCACAAGGTTTTCTACCTGTGCAACTGAACTGCTCCCTCTCTTTCCCCTGTGTGCCCTTGCCTCCAAACTGTTCTAGAAAGTTGGGGCAACTCCCAGAACAGATTAAGGGGGCATATGGAGAGAGGAGGGGAGGGGTTCTGATGCACAGCCAAGTTGTTGCACTAGTAGAAGCACTAGTAGATACCACCCTGAGAGGCACAGCACAAGAACTAGAACTCAGCAGTTGCTTAGCTAGGCACTAGACACAGCCTTGATGGTCACCTATTTTTTTACTTGAGCATGTAAATTTGAACACTGCGTTGTTTTAAAGCAATTGCATGAGTCCTGGAATAGGAAAAATACAGGATATAAATATAATGGTGAAGCATGGGGCTGGATCTTTAGCTGAGCAGGTACTCCATTAAAGTGGCCCAAGAGGGATGACTCTGTCTGGGAGTCCACATAGGGGCCAACGAGCCAAAACACCTCTTCTGCTGGCAGCCTGTGTTGGGTTGTGGCACCCGGTCCACATTGGGGTTGACTCCCCAGCACGGCCGACCACACTAGGTTCCTATCAGCCGGCATGTGGGCTTTCTGATGCTGGATACATGCCCAATGCCTAAGCAAACCTACTGACATCTGTAATCAATAATGTTGTGGCCTAATTTCAACCCAATACCCATCTCCTATGTTCATTTCCTTGTTCCATGTCTGTGGACATCATGCCTGTGACAGCAATAGTCAGCAAAAATTAGTGGATTTATACCACTAGTAGATTTATGTCCACACACCAACCTGCTTTAATAATCGTTCTATGAGGCTGCCTCAAAGCTATAGCTCAACAATAGAATTCCCTCTCCCTCAGAATAGGTGTGATCTTTATGACTGCACAATAAAAAATATGTTTCAGAGTTAACTGAAATATTTCAGTGATTGATTATAATTGGTATGGGGGTATTATGGTATGGTATTGGGGAAAAGAGGGAATTATTTTGTCATTCATGTAATGAAGCCTGGCCAATGTTCTCCTTGTTTTCTTGATTTGCCAGTTCTATTCATAGCAGGCTGATAGTAGACATAGCTGTAAAAACCACAGATTGAATGCAAGGTGGTACACAATATATTTGTTAAATTCAGCTACTACTTAAATAATACATATATATGTCTTCTTTATATATTATTTAGAACTCTTTGTTTTTATTTCCTTTAATTCCTAGTGGCATCTCAATGTAATACACACACACACACACGACTGGCATTTTTGGGAGGTGGCTGTTTTCTTGCTTGCTTGCTTTTTATTTTTTATTTATTTAGAATCACAATTATAGTTTCAGTCAGGTGATGTTTACAAGCCTTAATTACAGCCTAGACTTGAGTCAAGAAACCCCTTGAGTGGATGATCCCATTATCAGAAGGTGGGGAGCCAATTTGCACTGATTTCCCCATCTTCCTGAGAATCTCTGTGTTCTCTGAAAAGCTGCTTTGAAGGGGTTGCGGGACCCTCCAGAAAAAAAGTGAGGGTGGCATGGGGTATTTGCTGGGAAAAGGGGTAATCAATTAAAGCCAACTCCCCTTTTTCCACCTGTCAAACCTCAACTGGGTGAAAAACCATTTGTGTAAGAGCAATTTAGTTATTTTTAACTGGAAGACACAGAATTGCTGTAAGTCAGTCAGTAAGTAAAGATTCAAGGAACTAATAGAACCTCTGAATCTAGCCTATGTCCATTTGGATCATAATGAGGCAAAGAAAGAAGGGCTACCCTTATGCTATTCATATAATCAGTTATCAGTAATCAATATATTCATATATGCTCACATATAATCAGGGTTTACAGTATTTTTATAATCCATTTTGAATCAAAGGAAAGCTTTTGCCTTAGCTAACTGCAAACTGCTTGGAACAGCAACTTAGAACCGATCTTTCCCCTAGAAAACATCCTTGTACCCTGAACAAAGGGGAAGACATGAATCGGAGACACTGGTACAAAATCTCCCTCAGATGCAGGCTAAAATAATCTACAAGAACAGGAAGGGCCAAACCACAAAAACTTCAAAACTCCCTGTTCTGTCAGAACTGGGGAAAAGGTCAGAGTGTGCATCATTGTGCAGACGATGGAAAGCAGAAGTTAGAAGTAGAACTCTGCGCTTGACCAGGAGCCGTGAGCATAGCATGAAGCACGCTAATTGGCTAATTTCGCTGGCGATTCGTGACTGCCTCATGATTGTCTCATGATCTATGATTTGCTGTGATTTGCTCAGGTATAAAGACCTCAGGATTTCTGTCTCTCGGGGTCCCAGTTCTTTGGAAGAGATTCCAACTGGGTCCTTATTGCTTGGCAATAAAACCTCACCTTCTTTTTCTCCAAAGCTGTGTCTGCCTGATCCTTATTCACTCTAAGTGGGTACCTTCTATACTTTCACGTGCTTCATTAAGGCTATCAATGGCTACTAGCCACGAAGTCTGTTTTCTGCCTCTAGTGACAGAGACAGTATGCATCTGAATAACAGTTGCTGAGAATCACAAATTGGGAGAGCACTGCTGCACCCAGGTCCTGCTTGTGGAATTTCCATATGAGACCCCAAATTCAGCCATATAAGTATGCAGACATTTGTAAGGTTTCTGTTCTATATAATGCCAAGTTTCCTTTTCTGCTTTCATGAAAAACATATGCCACTTTTATTGTTTTAAAACAATCAGTTAATTAGGGATTCTTTTTACAAAACAGGAATGCAAGCAACATTATTCTTAATATAGATCTACCTTCTGTTTTTTGTGTATCTACCTCAGCCTGTAAACTAGGAGAGAATGCTTGCCTTAAGCACTTTTAAAACTATATCTGAATGGCTGTCATGCTCTATGACTATAGTCTAACAATAGATTTCCAGTGGGTGCTACACAATCCTTATTTCCCCACAATAATTACGAACGGCACATAAAATATGGCTAGACGTAGGCAATAGTTTTTTGAAAATATAAGACGACAAAAGTGTTGTGCTACATCAGAGCAAAGACCCATCCAGTCCAAAATCCTGTTCGCACTGTGGCCGGCCAAATGGAAACGGAAAGCTTGCAAGCAGCACCTTAATTTGGCAGTCCTTTTGCTACTTGTGATTCACAGCAGCTGGTATTCAGAGACATACTGCCTCCAGCCCCTAGTGGCACAACACAGCCATCATGGTTAGTTGCCATGGATAGCCTTACTCTCCATGAATTTTTCTATTCCTCTCTCAAACCAGGCAAGCTGATGACCGTCACTACATCTCGTGAGAGGGAACTGCATGGTTCTAACTCGGGCATAGGCAAACTCCGGCCCTCCAGATGTTTGGGACTACAATTCCCATCACCCCTAGCTAACAGGACCAGTGGTCAGGGATGATGGGAATTGGTAGTCCCTAACATCTGGAGGGCCGGAGTTTGCCTATGCCTGTTCTAACTACATGGTCTTTGAAGAAGCACCTTTCTTTAGGCTGTCCTGCATCTTCCAACATGAAGCTTCATCAGTGGCTCCAGGTTCTACAACTATGAGAGTGGGAGAAAACCTTATCTCTATCCACTTTCTCCATTCCATGCATCATTCCATAGGCATCTCCCCCCCCCCTTAAAGCCCCAGTGTTTTAACCGTTTCTCACAGGGAAGTTGATCAAGCCCCTTGACCATCTTGCTTGCCCTTTTCTGAAACTTCTCCAGCTCTTTAGTATCCTTTTTGAGAATATTCACAGTGTTCCAAGTGTGGTCACACCATAGATTTGCGTAACAGCATTATGATAGCAGCAGTTTTATTTCCATGGAATTCACCCTTTTTTGAGGGGGGCGGGTTGCCACACACTGCACTGACATCTTCATTGAGCTAAGCACTGTGACTTCAAGTTCTGGTCCCTGATCATTCGCTACCAGTTCAGATCCTATTAGCATACATATGAAGTTTTGGAGGGTTCCGCCCACCCTTTCACAATAATATCTGATAAAATAGGTTAATAGATTTTTAAACCCGTATATCAATACATCACATGCATTCTGTATGCAAGGAAACAACATTATGAATATTTATTCAAGCTCGTCGTCCTTGCATTTGAGGCTCATCTGATCAAATCTCTTGATCACATGGTGTTTTTTCATTTCTTGAATATAGCTGGCATAGTGAACCTATGAGCATATTAAGCTGCTTTTATGTGGAGTGAGACCAACTGCCTGTTTCAACTGGCAAACAGTCCTCCAAGGTTATGCAAGTAGTCACAGCTCTGAAACTTGACATCCTGTTAATTGGAGATGCTAGGGATTGAACGTGAGATTTTGTGTATGCAAATCATGTACTCACCACTGAGCTGTGGCCCCTTGTTCAGTTCTCTAGTTCCTATTAATATTTTCCCCAATTATATAAATTCCTCTTGGCCAATCTACTATAAATCAATCTGCTTTCTGCAGTCCTTTGCTTGCAAATGTTCATCTTCTTCATTTTTAAGCTGTAAATTTCCACACTGCATCAACTTTCACCCAACACTATCTTCAGTGGAGATTATACATGTTTTGCAATGCTTTTCATTTAGTCATAGTTAATTTTGCCTGTCAGTCAATGATCTTCATGTAGAATTTCAAGCCAATTCTTGAAGTTCACTAGAAAATGTTCATTTGTTGTTGTCTCTCCCTTTCTCTCTCTTCATTGCTGCCAGCATTTCTGAATCATCATCAGTTGCAACAACATTGATCAGTACTGCCTGCCTCTCAAAATGTCAAACATTTATGTTTATGGTTTTTGTCCAGATGATATTTTCAGGGTTTGTGAAGGAAATCCCTCTCCAATTATTTTTGATGTTGACTGAAAGTGAACAATGGCTAATTAGCAGCTAGCATGACAAGAAGAAATGTTCATCATTGAGAGGTAGTTGGGTATGGTATGATGAACTAATGGGAAATGGAAGTTCTGCCAATGATGTCAGCAAAACAGAATCAAAACTGGGACCAAGATAGGCTCTTTAAACACATTATACTCATTTCTAAGGCTGTAATTTCCCCCTGTCATCACTGATTCCTTCTTTCTCATGAAAGCCTCCTAAAACAGTGTAACATAGGCCACCCATAAACATTTCTGTTTTCAAAAGTACTCCATAAATCTTCATTATTTTCACTCCAACTTCATTTGCTGACAAGGAATAAACAGCTATTAAAAACACACAGGCCTAGATTGCTACATTTTAGTTGTACATTCAAAGTGTTGAAAGAACTCGAACATTAAAGCTAAGCAATTTACATCGCCAGTGAGACAAAACAAAATGATACAATATCTATTTCGTTTAACGTTAAAATAAACTGGCCATGATCCAGCATGAAGTCAGACACACTAAAGCCCATTTGTATCTGTTATTAACTCCTTACTGGATTGTAGTAAGCGTTATTTTTTTTTGGGGGGGGGGTGATAAGGAAGCAAACAGATTACTATCACCATCACCATGAAATGTTTGAGGGCTGTTTTGTAGGTGTAATGACCCATCCAAAGCAGCTTAAAATAAGAAAACGCCACACAAAAAAGAAATCAAGGGTACAAAAATAACCAAACTCATTCAATCTCCTCAAAAACCAGGAAGCCAATAAAAGGACCTTCTGTGTTTTTTTTTCTGTTTCTACACTGTGCACTGCTTTGATGGCTTCATGCTGTGAAGCAGTCAATAAATCTATATAACAACAACAACAACAACAACAACAACAACAACAACAACAAAAGGTGGACAGATGAAGCCACAAAGACACCCACTGCCTGTGGAACACTTATAGAAGAAGTGAATGAAATAAATCAAAAGGGGACCATATTAAGAATCCATCATTTCTTCTTGTTCCATCGGTGGGCTTCTTCAAGCATTAAGCCATTCAATTACATTCATCTGGAGTGGGACCTGTCCTGCATCCACAAGTTGACTGAAGGTCTGAAGAAGGAAACTTCTTGTTTTGCCAACTGGCAGGGGTTCATTTTGGACATACAAATGGGATAAAGGGTAAATATTTTTCTTAAACAGCTAAAAGCAAGCTACAAAGCATTACAGCTATGCTTACGGTCCCTGTGGTTTCTGGCAACCCTATCAGCAATAGGGGGTTACGTTAGTAGCCTTGACAATATTTATGCATTCTCGCTACAGCGAAAGATCAATTAGTCATTGGGCGAGTAGCAGTAAGATGAATGGATACTCCCTACAGCAGGTATTGCCACTGGATCCTGCCTTTATCTAGAAGATAAATCTTCTAGATAAGGCTTACCTAGCAGATTGAAGTTCCCAAGGAATCTTAGCACATAACTAGCCATGGGAAAGCAAAGTATTATGGAATACTAATAAAGAGACAGTATTAAGAGTTTGAAGATCCCAGACCCACAGGATTTCTAGTCCTGAAAGGAGCATTGCTGCATGCCACCTAAATCTTCATGCAAGGTGATAGCAACCCTTGCTTCTTTGCATGTATGTCTATGTTTGCATTATGGCCCTATCCTTCTGGGGAAAGCTTCAGAATTCTCAATAACATCCGCTTGCATGTGCCTGTTTTTCACAAAGCAGACATAAATGTAGCCTTTCTGGGAAGAGAGGAGGGTAGCGTATGTGGCCATTGGCCACCAACTTGGAAAATCCTCTGCAGTGAACCACCAATACTTTACAGTGCTCATGAGGGAATAATCTATCTGATGGCTGTTCAGATTTGTTCAGATACTGTTCATACTGTTCAGATTTGTTATGATCTTTGGTTGAGCAACAAATCTACTGATTGACTGTAAGTTTTAGGCTCAGAAGTAGGTATGGGGAGGAATGTTAAAACTATAGAAAAAGTGAACCAGAACACAATGCTCCTCAGCCTGCAAAATGTTTCAATTGAGGATCACTTTCTAAAGAAAGAATGTGTTCAAACAAACAGCTAACAACTTGGGTATAAATGAACTTTAGGTTGAATTAAGTTTTATAGCATAGCTTTTTTTTTTATAACTCTGTGGTAAAATGAAAAGAAAAAGCAAATTCTAGTGAGCTATATTATCAGCTATGTGACAAGTGAGACTACCAGACAAACCCTAAGCACGACTTGTAAGTGTTTCTTTCAAGACACTGCTAGATTAGTTCATTGCACAGCTGTGTCAGACACTGCATGAATGACACAGAAAACACATGAGAATTTCTACAGAAGCAGTGGAACTCTCATTCTTTTTATAGTTCAAACTATACATCTTCAAAGCAGGGCAAATCTCCACACTAAAGACTACCATATTTCAAAAGTTTGCGAAGCTAGAATTTTGGTGTCAGCATCTGCCCTCAGCGTTGTGGCTACCAGGGGTAGGCCAAGTCTTTGCTGAAGATTTGTAGCATGCCTGTATCAAAACACTGCTATGGTTTTGTAGAAATATGCACTGGTTTGGCAACAGAAGCTGTTTCCACAGTTCTGATTTTTTTAGAGGATAGGTAAAGAAAGACATTCCCTAAGTACTATGAAAAAATATATATACAGCCATTCTACCCATCAGGGTTTTTGGTTGTTTTTTTTAGAGCTAAAGTAACTTCTGCAGGTGTTAGTCCAGTGAAATTATGGTAGGGAGTAAATAACAGAATAGCCCTCAAAGACCAAGGAATGATTCTGTCTTTTTTATTAATCGAGAGATGGAAAATCTGCATTTCTCTCTGAAGATCTCACCCTGTAAGTTAAAATTAATAAAATTCTTCATCTTGTGTTACTTCTGCTCATGAAGCTTTGCTATGTGAACAACCTTTACAGAAAAAGGTACCCCATCATTAGCACAGCCCTGCATTCAGTCATAGATGTTCCAACACAATATGCACAAAGGAAGAGCCAGGGGGGAAAGAAAACTCACACAAATGCCTTGCTTCCAGCAAAACAGCCAACAATCAATTTAGCACAGATAATACCACAAAGAGAATATAAAAAGCACAAGGCATTTCACCACTAAGCCAATGCTGTCTGCATCTGCTGTGTGATCTTTGGGACAGAGGGAAACAGAGAAGCGCTTTCATAAAAGAAATCTACCAAGGCAGAATAGCATTTGCCCAAAGAGCAGCACAAACGGTGAGTGCACAAAGACAGGAAAGAGACAATTCAGCAGTAATAGAAGTAATACTGCTCAACACCAACTGCGTGTCTACTGGCATGACAGCAACATATATGTTGTCATTCCTTGGAAAGACAGAGGGAGGGAGAGAGTACCCAAGCATACTTTCGGGGTGTATGTGGATACTGACCTGGGCTTGAGACAGGACTAGTAGTAGTAGGCTCAATAATTTCTACAAAAAGGGAAAAGGAAGAAAAAAAAGAACATTTGGATATTAATCACATATGGAAGACAAATACAAAATGAGACAGTCATCGGTCATGGTCATGCAACAGATAATGCTTATGAGGTTAACTTAGGAAACAAGGAAAACAAACAAAACCCACCAAGACTTTGGCGTTTTCTGTGAAAATCATGCAATAAGCAAAAACCGTGTTCATGGGTGACACACATCAGTTTCTTTATTCATGCATCACTAAGACACAGGAGTCAAAATAAAACACTCTGAGAGACAAACTACAGCCAAACTGCCTTTGCTGACCTACCCTTGAAGTTCTCTGATAAAGTTGTCTGGTAGGTGACTGAAATCAGCATACAAAATACACCTTAATATCCATCTTTTAATGTGAATACAGATGTAATTATCTGCTCACACAACGGATTTTTAAAATTTTATTGGGGTTTTTAAAAAATGAATATGTCCATACAAAGGTCCAAAATACCTTTCAGTGATTTCTTTTAATCAAGGATTTTTTTTTTAATGCATCAAATGGACAAAAATGGTGACATACATTTTGGTTTAGTAAATTTGAAAGGAAAGTTTAAAATAAGGTTCACAGCAGCTCAGTGAGTCATGAAACAAGGCATTAATTTAAGGTTTTCTCAATACAGGCCAACTTTAATTTCATTTAATTGGTGGCATTCAATAATGTCCACCCCCCTGTACAATGGAAATCTGCTTGCATAGCAGAATGTAAACTTTTCCCCTTCCCCCTTGCAGCCCCACAACAAATTCACTCCACAGGGTCCCCCAACCCTCTGGAGCAGATTTTGGGGCACATGGGTGGCAGTTTCAAGGGAGAAAAGAAAACAAAAGCCCTGTGTGTTCAACGGGACACTTCCGTGCACTACATTGGATTCCACCCATTGACTTTTATTAATGGCCAACAAACAAATCATATCAGATTTATAAATATAGAGAAGGTACAAACCAGTAGCAGTATTTCAAACCAGAAGCAATATTTTCACACCAAAGTCCAATTGTCCACAAACACTTTTCTTCAGAATCAAGTCACACTGATTTAGTGCAAGTTACTTTTAAGTAAGTATCCAATGGATTGTAACATACCATTTTTCACTTTTCATTTCCATCTATATTTTTGTCACTCTCTGCCTGACACAGCATACGCAAATCAAAACCAGGCTAATACACAACTCAAAGAATTAAATTCAAATGACCATTTCTTTAAAATGCTGCTGTATTTGAAATGAAAAACATGTCAAAATTGTGTATCATTATATTCTAAGCACTTTTTTTTTGTAAAATACATTCTTTCAGCTCTCAAAAAAGAAGAAGAAAAGCCACCATCAACTTCACCTATAAATTAGCACATTTTTTAAAATGGAAAACGATTTTGGATTGGCACTTCTCTGATAATTATGCTACTTGAAGACCTTGACCTGCTATGCAGTAACTTCACAATTCCTTTGAGAAGCTAAAATGCATGGCCTTTGAAAGGCTATTATTTCGTATCATATACTGTCAATCATATCCAAGGATTGAAGCCACAGTATTAATTCTCCCTCCCTTTTGCTCAGACAGCTCGTAGTTGCTCTTATGCTGACTTGAAACGCCATGGCATTACTTCAGATCAGAATTCAAGCATCACTCTATTATATGGTAAAAGAAGTAAGGAGCATTAAATTTTCACTCACACTTAGAACACATTAGCTTTCTTGGGGAGTTAACCTAACCCTTGGCACATATTGGAATTATGTATAAATACTGGTAGGGAGGAATTCTTCTACATCTCAGGAGAAGAAATATCCCTGCAAATCAAGACAAAAGTTACAAGTACCAGGAGTTTTATTTCTTCTCTGTGGCACACCAACAACATGCGTTCGCAGAAGTGATGATGGCTGCCAGAAGCTGAAATTGTACATCAAGTGTGGTAGTGAATGCAGCAGATCCAGCACACAGATTAGTATCCATTAGAGAAACGAAAGTACAGTAACTTGAAGGTGTTCATAATTGCCTGTTGCTGCAGCCCTATCACATTTACAGAGCAATCCAAACCTGGATCCACCATGCTTGATTAGGGGTTGGATGGGGGTGGAGGTAGAGCAGGAAGCCCTGCTAGAAATCAGTGCTCCAGTGCACCTTTCCAAACAGCAAGCAGCCAGCAGAAATCCCTAGAACATGACGAGGCACAAGAGGCAGAAATAGCACAGGGTCTGCTGGATAATTAACCAACCATACTGTTATCATGTGATGTTATTGAGACTGGCCTGGGTCTGGAAACGGGCACAGTGAAAGGACCCCTGCCGCGTTCCCCTCCTTCTGTCCTGTGGATGTGGCACTGGCTTAAAGCAACCTGGGACAAACCCCATGTGGAATGGGAGAGCAGGGTGAGTCAAGGAATGTTTGGTCTGGTTCAAATGTGCTCAAAAGCAACTCTCAGAGTATGGCTGCGGATTAAATAATCTGGCCTGGTGGTTGCAAAGAACACGGGGCAATGATTTATTAGGAGGGTGAAATATTTCAAGCAGTCAAGATGAAGCTTATTAGGAAAAACGTTTTACAAAAAATATTCCCTGTTAAAGCCAAAAAAGAGAGAGGTGAAATTAGCAGAGAAAGAAAAACAATTCAGTTGCCAGAAGGAATCCAGATAACCAGCATGGAGTAGAAAGGAACTTTGGCTGGGTTTGTTAAAAGTGCTGGGAATTGTAGCTCTTTGAGGAGCCTCCTAACAACTCTCAGCACACTTAAATGAACTACGGTTCCCAGGATTCATGGGGGTGGGGGGTGGGTACCAAGATTGCTAAAGTGGTATAAGAGTACTTTAAATGTATGGTACATGTGTGACTTTGATTTAGGGCTCAAAGAAATGTACACAACACTTTCCATACATCCATAGTTCCCAAGGAATTGTGGTTATCTTTATTTTAAAAAGCATTATTCAGTGGTGATGATGACATAAATTTTCTCTCTTGCTGTTCTGTGATAACATGCTATTCTGACACTGAAAAAGTTAATCTTCCTCCCCCTCCCGTTTGGTCACTTTATAGAAGCTATAGGGTCCATTTAATACAGCAAACATCATTCTTACAATATTTACGGAGGCAATTCTGCTTGCCATAATAATCTATATATATCTCAGAGTAAAATTTCCACAAAATCAGTTTCTAAAGGTTGTCCAGGAAAAGAAATTGCTTGCTTTTACCTGCAAATGGGATCGTTGAAAAGAGGCCTCTGTGCATTCACACCCATGTGACTAAGTTACAGCCTTTGAGGAATCATCAACATTGATGCAGAGTTTCCATTCTTGCCAACTCTTGATATAGAAATTCTAGCAGCTTTCCTGAAATTTGTCATGCTTTCTGCACATCAGTTTATGGGTGTTTTAACCTGTTCACAGCTAAACATCTGAAGTCTTGTGAACAGGACATACGTGCAATAGAACAATTAATACCACATAGCATGATGCGGTGCTGCAGCACGCGAAAGCTACATGCACAAAAGCATCCTGGGCTATTACATGAATCAAGGAGTTGATACTGAATGAATTGACATGCATGATGCAACTGAAGTCCAATGGATTCAGGGTGAGGGTTGCATTTTCTGCAGACATCTGCTCTTCAGGATCAAGAATTCCCTTCCTCACATTACATTTCCCTTCCTTCACATTATTAGTGAGTAGGCTGAATTCTCAGAGGCCTCTTTCAAATAATTTGTTCACAAATAGAAGACCTCAACTGCTGCATCAATCAAACATTACCAGTTTGAGGGTTCTGCCATACAGTTATCCCCACCATTTGCTCTCCTCACCTCTCAGATGATGGCAAAGAAGCCAAATCTTAATCTGGATAAAATGAAGGCACTGTGGGTGAGGAAACCAGCTTATCTAGATGGAGGTGTGTGATCAGTCCTGGATGGGATGACAGTCCCCCAAGTTAGCAGTTTTTTTGGGGGGGTCTTCCTGGATCTGGATCAACCTATGATAGTTGGCATCCATTTTCAGGAGTTCCTTTTATCAGATTCATTTGCCACCTGGGACCCTATGTTGCGAAAGCAGACCTGACCATGGTTATTCATGTGCTCTGGCTTCATACAGATTAAGCTACTGTAGCATGTTCCACATGAGGCTGCTGTTAAAGACAGTTTGGAAGTTCACATGAAGCTGCTGTGTTCTTTATGGGGCCAAGCAATCAGAGCACAGAATACATGGTGTTCCTTCCAGGAGAGATGCTTTCAGAGAAGGCTCTTTAAAATGGAAACCTTTCATTATTTCCTTAAAACCAGGCCTATAAACCACACCCTGATAAGATATATGAAGTTTCTGGCTTTTAAGCAAATGTTTCATAATGATCTGGGCTAAACAAACTTTTCAAACTGATTTCTTTTATGAACATAAGGATGTTGTTGGATATAGACATTCCCAATATAAATATCATTACTACACTCAGTAAATATTGTTGCTTTGTATAATTTGTGAGAGGAATAGACCTAAAATATTGTTATGAAACAGAATACAAAAGGAAGAAGAAGAGTTTGGATTTGATATCCTGCTTTATCACTACCTGAAGGAGTCTCACAGCGGCTAACATTCTCCTTTCCCTTCCTCCCCCACAACAAACACTCTGCGAGGTGAGTGGGGCTGAGAGACTTCAAAGAAGTGTGACTAGCCCAAGGTCACAAAGCAGCTGCATGTGGAGGAGCAGAGACACGAACCCAGTTCCCCAGTATATGAGTCTACCGCTCTTAACCACTACTGATAAATCAATAAAAGCAAGCTTTAGGAAACAGATTCCAAAGTTAATATAACGTGCCAAAAGGGCCACAGATAGACTGACTAGTCTTCAGAATCTGCAGAGATGTTTAGAATGAGTAAACACCTAGATACTGGATTCTGCTTCCTCACCAATTTCTCCATTGGGTGTTCCAGAAACAAATGTTTTTGAGTATGTCATCCATGGGAAATAGCTTCCACAAACCACAAACATACACAACATTCCCAGCTTTCTGAATTCATGCAACTGTAATAAGAAGCTCTTCAATTCAACATATTTCAAATAAAAGAATGATGCTCAGACAAAGAAATGGTGGTATTTTTATATCACTATTATGTGAACATAAGGCACTGCATTTTTCTCCTTCAGGAAAACCAGCAGTAGAACAAAAGGTTGTTCATAACAGTCATGATGTCTAATCTGTCATGTGTTAAGGCTTCTATCCGATTTTTAATGGGAAACATAATTAATTTTTAACTGGCCCATTACAGCCATCCATGCCTCCTTGTAATGATTTTCCCTCACACATGCCCTTAGGGTAGTATATGAAAAGACACTGTATGGGAGAAGCAGAAGTGGTAGACATCTTCAGAAATATTTCCTCGCTATTTATCCACTTATGATTTTGTAACATGATATATCCCAGTGAAAATCCAGAGCAGTAGCCATTCTGCTCTTTATTTTTTCCACAATACAGCAGTACTACAAGGCCATTGGCTGTTTTTAGCCAAATGAAATGAATAAATTAAAACAAGTTTTGCACATCATGGCAACTTTTACTATGCCAAAAATAATGGGAAACCCATTCCTCCTCCACCCCCCACCGCCAGGGATCCAGAGAAAGCAATGTGTATGTTGGAAAGCTTCAGCATAGAAACATAGGAAGCTCTCTTATACCAAGTCAGACGACTGCTCCAGTTAGCTCAGAGTTGTCAACATTGACAAGCAGTAGCTCTCCAGGCAGGAATCTTTCTTGCCCCACTTGGACACCAAGGATTGAAGCTGGGACCTTTTGCATGTAAAGCATGAGGCATCTACCCATGAGCTACATCCCTTCCCCCAAATCCTGTGGTCCTTCCCCCCAAATCATGCACATGGTTGATTATTTCTTCTGGTGGGAGTATCCCACTCTAGAAGCCCCCTATAATCAACAAGGAACAGAGGGGCTGCCATCAGACGGAGGGGTTTGAAATCCCCCATGCACAGATTATGTTTCACTTTGTTCATACCATTCTGCCATCCCTTATTACCTAACGAGACAGAGGACGATGATTTTGAAAGGAAATATTTTATATTCTCAAACCTGATTCTTAGATCCATATTCGGAATCTACTTTATTCCATTAAAACAGAGACTAAGCTTCTTTCAAAAGAAACAAGGTTGGCTGAGACTTATCATCATGCTTACAGTAGACCCACTGAAATCTATGGAATTTAAATTAGTCATGAGTACTCACTTAACTTAAAACCTATCATTTCAATGGGTTCAGTCTAAGCATGACGAAGTCTGGAGTCAAGCCAGGGAAAAAACCTCCTTCTTCAGATTTAAGCATTTTCAAAATTCTTGTACACCAACTCAGCTACTTATTTGAAATCGTCTTATCAATAAATGCACACTAATGACAGGATCAAAGAACCCCCAAACTCCTTCCACGAGCCCAAGAGGGTCTGATTTTCCTTTAACAGGAGCTACAAATCTCCCACCCTTTTAGGAAATGGATTTTTGCACTGAGGGAAATATTTAAAAGCACAGATATGGTGGGTTCTTAAAAACTGCAGCATACGCAAACAACTTCACCACTCCTTTCTCATGGATTGGCCTCTTCAGCAAAGTGAATGGGGCAGGTTGTGGGTACAAGTAGGTACAAGTTGGGGCAGGTTGTGGGTACAAGTAGCCTTGTTTTCTCTTTTCAAGTAATCTTTTTTAAAAAACCAACAACCCCCGCCCAAGGATTCTGCTTTTATCCATTTTGAGAAACATAGGTAATCATACAGCAGTCGTATCACAAATTTCCTATTCTTGAAAAAAAAAAGTTTTGTAGCACACACTGTGGGAAGGTTAAACTGCATCCCACTTAATAACATTTTCTCAGACCACTGAAGAAGATGGAAAATATGCAGCCAATTATCATATCCGGAGAGAAAAAGTCACATCATTTGAGTGAAGTAAAGAGAATACTGTTAACAGCTTTAACATTTTGCATCAACCATCAACTTTCACATAATAGCCTATCCAAGAACCTCAAGGGAACTGAGCAGCAGTGAGCTAGTATGGGCTCCAAAAACATGTCCTTTTGTCAGCATTGTGACCCAATACCCCTGCAGCAGAACCGAAAGAATTGGTAGCCCCAATATTTGTATTCCATTCTCCCAACTTTTCATTGTATACTCTTGATAACTTGCATCAGCGGCACTGTGGAACCTGGCCCAAAATGCAAAGGAAGACCGGAGTTGAAGTGCAACATTGCCTTACGATGCCATCCAAATTCTGAACTGCAAGTCCTGCGTTGGGTAGGGTGATGTCGGTCCTATATTGCAACAACATAATATATGACATATTTCCCTGCTTTTCTTTGTCACACAAAATGAAGCAAAAGGCAAAGCTATGACACCTCCTTAAGAATATGCCCAGGGGCATAGGAAGAGGTATGTGGCCCGCCCCGGGTGTCATTCCTGAGGGGGTGACAAAATGGCATACCGCGGGGCCTGGCCTGCAGTGTGCCTGAGCCACGCGTCTCTCTTGGGAGTGACACAGTGGCTCGGGGGCCTGCGCTGCCCGAAACGGCAGCGTGGGACTTGCGTCCACCAGGCGGACTCTGTGGGGGCTCGCCCTGTCCCCGCCACTTTGGGTGCTAGAGAAGCTAGCTTTGCCCCTGAATATACCACCTGAAGCAACTGCCTCATTTAACTCTATACGCAGGTCAGACCTGTGAGTCAATTACAGTGGTACCTTGGGCTAAGTACTTAATTCTTTCCGGAGGTCTGTTCTTAACCTGAAACTGTTCTTAACCTGAAGCACCACTTTAGCTAACGGGGACTCCTGCTGCTACCACGCCGCCGGAGCCCGATTTCTGTTCTTATCCTGAAGCAAAGTTCTTAACCTGAAGCACTATTTCTGGGTTAGCGGAGTGTGTAACCTGAAGCATATGTAACCCGAGGTACCACTGTATAGGATTTACTGTTGTAAAAGTTGGAAAGTATCAGAAAATTGCCCATCTCTGAAACTTCAACAATCTGTAGTTCCTTAAGTCAACGTTCTAAAGCTGTAGCAATTAGATCAATGCTAGCAGACAATGATACTGCCATGAGGTTTTTTGTTTTTTGGGGGGGCAGGCTGAATGCCTGCCTTCCTCCTAATTCTTGGAATAGCCAAGCTAGCTTCCTGGTGATCTGGTGATCCATTCAGAGGAACAAAAGAAGTGTCTCTGTGCAAGATGGTAAATCAGCGGGGAAGTCCTCTCTCTACCCACAGCTATTAGAAGGACAAAGGCAGAGTTGAGGCCAGAGTTTGGAGTGATGTGAGCATGAAGCAAAGAAGCAAGTTGGAAACCAAGACAGACAGACAGACAGACAGAGCCATGATTACAGTAATTTCTGTCTGAATCCACATCAGAAGCAAGGCCCTTTTGGCGTGTTAATGCTGTGAGTCCATAGGCTCAGGTTGTATATATTTGTAAATAAACCATATATCATAAAGATAGAACAGACTCCATTGTATTTCATTCCCAAATAAACACAAACCCTGGGTAAGCACCTGAAATTCCTGGAATCTTGCACCACTCAGAGACTGGGGTGGTGCGCAACAATATAGATGAACTGATCGTAGCTCGAGTAACTTGCACAGCTGTGTTACTATTTTTAAAGAAGGGCTTAATGAAAGGACAAACAGGAAAGATTATGGAATCGATAACAATTAAAAAATTAGTAAGCACATCATATCCAAGAAAGACTATCTCGTGCATGCTGGTAGGTCTGAGTGTTTTGATCATCTACTGCAGGATGCCGGAGGATTTGTTCAGTCTTTTTTTTTTTTATCTTCTGTGAATGTCTTAACTGGTTTATATTCATAGCAAGAGTTACATGCGTGGTGACAACATGCAGAATGGTCCTGTCATCACTCACCGCAGACAAAATGCTGCTTATAAGCAGAACTGTAGACATTTTTATGAAGATTGTTCCTCAGCCTGGCTACAGCTACTAACTGCTGTTGGCTGGACTGCGTGTGTATTTTTAGAAGTTCCCCCTGATGATTCTGCTAGAAAAACAACCCCTCAGGAGAAGACTATAGGAAAGACAAGGGCTAGATTAGAAAACGTTACAGCTTTGTTATTGGTTTTACAGTGGAAACAGGCAAGCACAGGACTAAAATTCAACTAATCTCAATTACATATCACAGCATGACCTGGTTTCTTCAGAGGCATCGTACTCACAGCCAATCTCTTCACAGAACTTAACTGGATTTTGCCATGTGACACCCTTTCTATCTTATCATCAGGGAAAATGAAGCATAAACTGCTTTAAAAGCCTATAACCTCCAAGCATTCCTCATCATGCGATTTCACAGTGTGAGCTCCACCCCACTGTTACATCACCACCACCAACATGCCGACAGCAGTCCCCACTGCAGAAGGTCAGTTCTCAATGTGCTTGATAAGTGCAGGGCAGGACTGAGATTGAGATCTTTCTGCAAAACTATGGTTTCCTCTTTTCAGTCTGAAATAAGTCTCCTACAAATAGCTCCTCCCTTAGTGCTGCAACAGATGTGGAGAAAGTATAGTAAAAAGCTCCATGAATTCATAACTGGCAGCTTATGGACACACAATTGTTTTCGTAGGACTGTCTGCAAACAAATTCAGGTAGTGGACTGGCAGCCAAAATTAGTTGGAAAAGAGCTGAAGAAGTAACACCCAAGTGAAAGAAAATGGTTATTTAGTGTGTATTATTAGTTAGCATAAAAGTTGGATTCCCTTGAAATACTATTACATTAATTTCAGCTGCCCATTTGTGTCACATTTTATGCTGCAGTTTACTCATCAATTACCGGGATAGCTTTTGCATCAGAATATACACATTATCTTTGAAATACAGACCATTCTAACTTGCAGGAGAAATCTGTCATTTGCAGAAAGCTGCAAGGGAGATCCTTTGAAGGATAATGCTTTTACAACATGCACACACAAATAAAAATGGGAGGAAATGACTTGTTTTATTTCATTGTAGAAGTAGAAAAATATTGTTTCTGTGCTACTAAATGCAGAGATGTCTTAATATTTTTTTAAATATTTAAAATGTTTTTTAAACGATGGACATGGTGAGCTGTACAACTAGCTCTAAATAACCAAAATCATTACAGGGAGTTTGTTGGCATTGTAGGGGGAACTGACAAACTGCTTCTAAACAACAGGAAATCCATGAAAATCACCCCCCCTTTTCTATTGGTGGAGAAGCCCACTTTATTGTAACCCTACCTGCAAACAAGGAGCCTTTCCACAAATGGAAGAGATGGTCTGGATCAAATGCAACGCACAGTCATCCTTACATACTGTCAGCTGAACAACAAAAATAGATCATGAACAATCCAAGTGAATAGTTCGTGCCTAGCAATATCATCCACCTCTTTTATCTGACCATGGCAATGAAGCTAAGAAATACAAACTCCTAAGATGCTTGTTTAAAGCCACAAAACACAAGAGGAACAGAAAACTGTGAGTAGATTCAAAATTTCTATGTGATACTTTCAATTATTACTTGGCTGTATGTATTGGTGAAAGAGTTCTCCTGTGTCATTCTTCTTATTCTCAATTGGCCTTACTAGGAAGTAAACAGATGTGATCCCAGAATGATTCAGGATGACCGATTCCATGAAAGCAGACGAGAGACAAGACTATGAACAATGAAAGTGAACAAAGAGAAAAGATAATCGCTTCGAAAACACTGTAATGCAGGGGTCCCTTTCAACTCAACAAGTCTATGATAAAATAGACTGACTGGAGTAGACTCTGGGAATCCTAGAGCAAGCATCTTATTTTTAAAACACGTTGCAAACTTTTTGATCCAGTTTACAAACTTCCTTGGGGTATCACGGTAGCCACTGTTAAAGTCCAGGTCTACATGTACCTTCGGTCAGACATAGGAAGGCAATTATTTTATTGTTATGTAAAGGTGAAGTCATGCTGTGATAATTCCTTGTAAAGAAAATGAATGTGCTGTTATATATATATTTAAGCATCTCGCTTAATCCAGAACTACAGCCTGTTGTCTCTACAGTACATTTCTATGTCAAATAGAGAAAAGTATACAATAAGCATTTAGGAAGCATGAATAGAATCTGTAGTGCTGCTATAAACACATTCATGTGTAAGATATGCCAAAGTACTTATTCCCAAGCGTAAGCAGTATGTGCATTAAAATCCTTATTTCTAATCTTAGAATAGTCAGAGGAAACAGCTGGCTTAGGTGTTATTTTTACAGCTGTTCAGCACAGAACAAAAAGAAAGTGACAAAGTACTCACTGCTCGTTAAAGCTTATTCTTTCATTAATATGTATAAATAGAAAGTCCATGAATAATGTAAGACATAGGAAAAATTGTTTGCGGTTTTGCTCTTAAAAATCCATCTGATTAGCACTACTCCAATAATTATACAGCCTTGTTCTCAGAGGTCATTTTCCAAATCTGCATAACTAGTTATGTAGGGGAATAACTCAAGTTTTTAGGAAGGCAAACATATAAATTAGAATTGCGACATATTCATTGCTTGCTACAGGGATGCCTTCTGCACAAAACCCCTTCATCTTGGAACACAAATTAATCAGCACTCCTTTCAAATTAGATGTTTTTTAGTTACATGTTTCTCAGTTACTGTAAAAACCAGGTTGCTGTCCACCCTTCTCTCCCCCATTATTTAAAAATGTACGTCTGAAGTGTTCAATAAATCAGCATAGTTTTGTCTTCTACTGATTTCTAGCTTGAAATGGTAACAGCGTAAGTTCTGCTGTTATGCTTGGTTTTTTTTAACAAAGACTCTCCTCCCTGGAAGAGAGGGGAGTGGTTGTGGGCGGGAGCCCGAGCTCCACCTCCTGGCCAGGGGCCGTGGCCCCCGCCCTTCCTCACCTGGCTGGTGCCCACGCCCACCGGAGGCAGCCAGCCAGGTGTCTCCGGGGGGCGTGTTTAGCAGCTTAATGCTGCGGGGCCAGCTCCGCCTCCTCCTCAGTCTTCGTCGTCCCGCAGTGAGTCACCCACCCTCCACTCCCATTTAGCTCAGGGTCTAGGTTTTTGGCCTTGCTATGGACCTTAGGTTGGTCGCCCCGGTTGCCCGGGGGGCCTGGTAGGAATTTTTCCATTTGGCATTAGGCTTTTTGGTTTTTTCGCCTACCTCGTACCAATCGTCACAACTTTTGTGGTATTGGTGGGTAGGTTAGGCATTGGATTCATGTGTGTCAAGGGCTAGGTGTAGCCATCGCCTATGCTATCTACCGTGGGTTATTCCGTTAAAGGAATCTGGCGGTCGTGTATTCCGTCCGATGCCTGCTTGGCGGGAGGCCATGGCACGACCCTCAGTGACATCAGGGGGTGAGCCTATAGTTGTATTAGCATCAACAGGCTCCACCTACTGTTGAATAAACCCACCTCCTATAGTCATCCAATGCCTAAGCCAATACCTTTTCACTGCTGTAATCAATAAAGTTGTGGCCTTTTCTTGCCCATTAACCTTATATCGCGTGTCCTTGTGTGTTTATTTCACATATCGGGGGTCGGGCCCTCGAACCACAATCATTTTTATTTATGAGAACTAGTCCTCCCTATCTGCAGAATGAGGTAGATGCTTCAGGTCACTAATCTGGTTGTCACGAAGTGGCAGCAAATGGCCTCAGATGCCAAAACAACTTGTACACCTTGAGTACTGTGCACTCCTCCACTCTGGGGCAACTCTTGACTTTGCCTTAGTCTAATATAGATTCAAAGGTGTATAATAAAGACATCACATATGAAAATATGGCTGATACTAGTTAAAATTATTAATATACATAAATTAACCCTTTACTATGAATTTCATACCAACTTTGTACATATACATACATATCAACACAATAAACAAATATGAACTCCATTAAATACCAATATGAATCTTGTACTTTCAAGCTACAATACGAACACTATTTCTGAGCAAAGCAGTCATCTTTCTGTTTCTCTTCTTTTACATTAACTATATTAGTCAATAGATGGAACTCCTATGAAGTATGCTTGTTTCACTCCTGCACCGTTTGTTGCTGGCTGTCAAAGACCCCTCTGTTCTGTCATGCTATTGTTTTTGTTTACAGCTGATGCTTTTATGCTTGGTTTTAATTGCTGCTTCTCTCTACTTGCTTGGGTCGCCAGCAGCTTTTGAACTACAGTTCCCATCATCCCTGACCAGTGGTCCTGGTAGCTAGGAATGATGGGAGTTGCAGTCCAAAAACAGCTGGAGACCCAAGTTTGAGAAACCCTGCTCTATATTATTTGTGTGTGTGTGTGTGTGTGTGTGTGTGTACAAATGCTGTAAGCTGTCCAACAATTGTAACCCTAACTCCCCCCTCCCAAAAGCAAACGCATAGCTGCACAATTTGAAAGCATCTGATGAGTCAGGGAAAATGACTCAGGAGCTTGACCACCAAGCACCTGTAAGGAAGATGGTGGATCAGAGAGAGGTATGATCCACAGCCCTCCAGACCCTACCCCTCTCCTCTGTGCACCATGTTTCCTATCTATGACCACCTGAATAGGAACACCACTGTTTTCTTCTTACCGAGGCATATATATCCTAATTGCATATAGACTGTTAAAAACTGTCTAGCCATTTGCTTCTGGAAATGGCTATGAAGATCACCAAACTGCTTTTGGTGAAAAAACCATTACTACTTTTCAGTCATTTGTCTTCTTTACTAATTGGATTGATTCTATTTATTTTGTTTCAACCATACTATCACATAATTAAGAAAATCTTAGCGTATTAATTGTACAGGCTTGACACAGAGCACCTAACTTTTTAATAGAAAAGATTTTAATAGATGAATTTTTAGCCAAGAGGTGTATAAATGGTAACACTTTTCAGATATTAGTAGGTTGACCAATAAATGCTGATTAATGGATATTGGGGATTTATCTCATTTATTTCTAATCTTAGGGAAGCCAGGGGAAACTGCTTGTACAGTGTCTCTATCATTGTATCTGTCTATTGTATTTACCATTGTATTTATCTATTGTATTCATAATTATATTTATTTATAAAGAAATGGTTGCCTGTTCTAATAACTAGTCATTTATGGTGATCTTGAATAACACAACATAGTCATGAAATGCACAGTATGTCATAGATACCCAGTGATAAAATGGTTGGCCTTGCCTCACCTCTCTTCAATCTCAGTTTAGCCATGGGTTAAAGGGCTGGTCTTCACCGAGTCACTTTCTTGAATAATTCCGTTCCTTGTTTTTCAAATAGGAATATGAGTCACTTCTGCTTCAGCTTTAAGAGCAAAATTTTGATCAGAACTACTGCATATATATTTTTTTAAAAAAAGTTATGTGGATGATAAAAAAAACCCCGTGTGTAGCCTATTTGATGCAAAGCTTTTAAAGCTTAATGGAATGGCCTTGGGGCAAACAGAAGTATCTAAATTTCCCTCACATTTCAATATATAGCACTTGGCCTTCCCCTTTACATTTGCAAAGGAATCTGGAATACATTTGCTGAAAAAGGTTTCTTTAGTTCACTGAACTAAACCATGGGAATTCAGTTTAGGATATGTAAGTGGGGCTGTTTTCTTTTTTCCTTTTAACCAAACAAACAGATCTAAAGGATTTCCTGACTGGACAGAATATTATGAGCTTATTCTTCTTTGAAGTGATTGCATATTCAATAGAAACCAAGGCCATTTGGTATTTATAAGTGAGCAAAGTCATGGGGGAGGGATTATAAAATTGCAGATGAGATATGTCAGATACACTTTCACTTTCCTTACAACCACAGGAAGTAACGTCCCAGGTCTGTGGTGCATCAGTGGGAACGCCCACTGCCATATCCAGGCCACATCAAGCACTTCCTGCTCTTCCTTCTTCCCAACACAAAACAACAACACCCTCCTCGTCTAGGGGAACTTATACACAGAGTGCATCTTACCAATGAGCAAATGGGACTTGACTACAAGTCCCAGGATCTCCCAGTAGGGAAGCCACTCATTGAATCATTTGTGGCTGAGCAGGAGGGCCCCCACATTGGCTGAATCTGATGCATAAGTGGAATACAGTGGTGCCCCACAAGACGAACGCCTCGCAAGACGGAAAACCCGCTAGACGAAAGGGTTTTCCGTTTTGGAGGCGCTTCGCAAAACGAATTTCCCTATGGGCTTGCTTCGCAAGACGAAAATGTCTTGCAAGTTCCTGCGGGGTTTTTCCCCCTTTCCCCCTCTTTTCCTAAGCCGCTTATCAGCTGATCCGCTAAAAGCCGCTAAACCGCTAATAGCGCTAATCCGCTAAGCTGTCAATGGGCTTGCTTCGCAAGACGAAAAAACCGCTATACGAAGAGCCTCACGGAACGGATTAATTTCGTCTTGCGAGGCACCACTGTATCTTTTACAAAAACAACTTTTCACACATTGATATGAGTGTCTGCCACCTCCTACCTCATCTTCCTTCATTCCTAAGGTATTTTGTCTTGAGGGAGGGAAGACTGGTAGGTAGGTTAGGGTTGCAAATTCAAGTTGGCACTCCTTATTACAGGCATTCTAGGTGCCAACCCAAGGTTCTTGTTTCCTTCGCAGTGAAGTACAATATCATTCACAGAACCCCATGCCACACATGGTAGTCAAACCACTGCTACCAGTCCCCATTTCATGGATACAACTTAGTATATGATATACAATTTTACAATGTATGTATCATTAGCTTTAAAAACTGATCTACTTCCCTAAATTTTGGAGTAGAATTAAATCCTGAGTTGGAGCTATGATTGGTACCATTTAAAACATGATCGAAAATAATTTCTTTCAGATAATATATTTTCCATGACAAATGTTCCTCCATTGTCTATGGATTATATCTGAAAATAAAAAGTCTTTTGTGAATGAGATGTTACACAAAAGTAATTTACCTTTCTCATGCTGTGCCTATGTTCCTGCCACTATGGCAATTTGCACATAAGTTCTTTGATAATTACTGTGTAATTACTGTGCTACTGATCCATGATGAATTGAAATCCACAGTCAATGTCCCTCAAATGAGTCGTTACAAATTTGTATAAATTGCATAGTGAAATGGGCTTCATGGTAAAATTCATAAACCAGATAAAATTCTGAGAAAAACAAATTCATTAAGATGGTATTATAGCTATAAAATTATATAAACAGTGAAAGGAAGAAAGAAAACATTTGTACCTTCTTGGATCCAAATTCCTGTAAAACATTTTGTTGTTGACTGAACTTAGCTTAAAAATGGAACAAGCAGGTTTTTTCTGTGTTCCAGTTTCATTCATTACTTATGTTGTTGTAAGCTGCCCCAGAACCTTAAGCATCATCATCATCAGTACCAATATTCAGGAAGAACAGACTTTTTGCTAATAAAATATAGGATCAAGTGCTTTCCAATGAAAAGTAAATGAAAACATATATGAACTCATTTGCAACAATTTTCCATTTGCTTCATTGCTGCCTTTCTGTTGTAAACAACGAAACAAAGTACTGGTGTTCCTTTTCTCATCTAATGCCAAACCAGTAACAAATTACATCTGACTTAAGCATATCCAGCTCTAAAGATTCCTTAATGCTGGGACAGGGAACCTGCACCCTCCAGAAGTTGCTGATGGACTATATCTGATGATCCCTGATCATAAGCCATAGTGGCAGGGGCTGTTGGGAAAGAGTCTAAAGGGCCACCCCTTTAAAGGTGTCCCACCTCTGCCTCAAAGAAATGTTGAGCTTTATTTTTTCTACTATTCATAGAACATCCTTGGGTGAAAATATCCAGGACAACTTCTGAAGTATAATGTAATGATCTCAGGCAAGCAAGCAAGCAAGCTCCGATAAGAATTAATGAGTCTCTGGCAGTTTTATGGTACATTTATTTACAATTACTATCCAGAGAGTGGCTCCGAGCCTGCTGCTCTTAGCTATGAGTTGGTCACTCTGAGTCTCTGCCCCTTTTGCAGCACAAAGGGCGCCAAAGTCCAGTCCTTCCTGTCTTGTACTTCCGTTGCATTTTAACCCTTTCAGCTCTTTTGGTTGGGGGAAAAGGTGGGTGGATTCCCCTCCCCCGCTCTCAAAAGAAGATATCTCTAAATGCTGCCTCCCTCCTGGTTGCATAGCAACCCCCTCAATGCCATCTATCTCCTCCACTCCCTCTGCCTGTGAGCTATCTGAGTCTGCTGTTCTGAGTCTGGGAACTCTTGATGAAGGTGGGTCGAACTAACCCACTCCTGCTCTGTCTGTGACTGATTTCCCTCATCTACAGACTTTGGCTCCCTCTGTGCTGGCATTCCTTCATCGCCAGAGTCTGACTCTTCCCAGGCGTTTGATTCAGCCACATCCCTGACACATAAAAGGAAGAGAGATTTGATAGAGAAGGTGCCATGTGGGCTCCCCTGGAAAATATATTGCACAAGCAGGGAGCCACCATTGAAAAGGCCCTCTACCCATTGCACAGTTCAGACAGCAGGAGCATCAGAAAATAACCTTGATTCATTATTGATTTGTTTATTTATTTATTATTATTTTATTTTATTTTATTATTTTATGTACCTCCCTTCATCTGAAGATCACAGGGCAGTTCACAACATAGCTATTAAAAAGTGAAGACAACTGTACCATGCTACCCAAACTGCAGTTGCCTTTCCAAAAGCAGCTCCCACATGGCTGTTGTAGTGCTCAAATGATGAGTAATCAACGTGGGCACAGTTTGATATATTGGAAAGGCTCCTTCCTATCTAGCTGTAGGTGAACTTACATAAAGTGAGAGGGAGGGCAGAAGGAGACAAGAAATTAACTTTTAAAACTACTGATTTTCTTAGGAAACATGAAACATTTATTAACAGTCTTTCTTGCATAACACATATCTAGTTGTATTGATAGTTACAATTCACACTATTTCGATGTGTGTCTTTCAAATAATGTAACGAAGAAGAAACAAACTTTGAGCACTCATTTCGTACCTAGAAAAGAGGATGATCAAAACAGAAACTATCAATGGACTTCATGGTAAGGGTTAATTTTATTTAGCATGTTGTTCTTTAAGATTCCCAAACCATCACAGTGTTTTTCTGAGTGCTTGTAAGCTGCCTGCTTTCATCGCTTACTCTTAATCAGAACACCTCAAATCGCCTGTTAGGCTTTCTGTTCATCAGAGGACCAAGCAAAAGAAGAAAACAGCACCACTGAGATGATGGGAAATCCTAATTGCTCCCAGTGAAAACAACAAAGGCGACTGAAATGCAGTTACATTCAAAGCAAAAAGAATAATCCCTTAGAATGAAATTTCATAGGTGAAATGAGGGTAGGCATTCCCTTCTCAAGAGGAGAAACATGCATGCAAGGCAACATCTCCATAGCATTCCCTTGACCAACTATGAATGACAAAATGGGGCCCACTGATACACTTAAAGGTAAAGGTAAAGGGACCCCTGACCATTAGGTCCAGTCGTGACCGACTCTGGGGTTGCGGCGCTCATCTCGTTTTACTGGCCAAGGGAGCCGGCGTACAACTTCCGGGTCATGTGGCCAGCATGACTAAGCTGCTTCTGGCGAACCGGAGCAGCGCACGGAAACGCCGTTTAGCTTCCCGCCGGAGCGGTATCTCTTTATCTACTTGCACTTTGACGTGCTTTTGAACTGCTAGGTTGGCAGGAGCTGGGACTGAGCAACGGGAGCTCACCCCGTCGCGGGGATTCGAACTGCCAACCTTCTGATCAGCAAGTCCTAGGCTCTGTGGTTTAACCCATAGCGCCACCCCACCCACATCCCTGTTCTCGGATTACACTTATCCAGTGCTAAAAACCCCTCATTGCTACTGGCATGAACATTGTCCTTTTAACTCTGTGCTTTTTGCAAGGTGCTTGCAGATAGCACGAGCTTCCACCAATAACCCTTTTTGGCCATGGATGCACAGATATAAATATGAAAAATGGCTTTGCCTATTATGAAGCACAAAACTGACCCCCGCTTTCTCTCTTTGCACTTGCAGTGTGCAGGGAAAAGGGAGAACTTGGACAGTTGTTTCCCTCTTGCCGTTCTTTTGTTGCACAGGGCTGAAATAAAGACATGGACTCATATTGCTGGGTTGAATAAGGGCCACTTGATTGAATGCTAAACCAAGTATGCAGAGGGAAACTATAGGTACAGGAACCAATTATAAATCAGAAAAGTCTGCAGCTAGAAAGTCAGCTAATCCCCTGCTAGGTCAAGCCACATCCTAAAAATGAGTATGAAGGCCTTCTTGCATCACCACCCCCTAGAGCCCAAAAACTCTAGGGGGATGTGGCAAGTTGGCCACAGAGGCAGTTCTTATCCTGCCCCCAGACCCTACGGCCTTGAGCTGCAGGCCTTTGAAGCCCCAAATTACCCCCAAAGGAGCATAAGCTGGAATCTAGTTTCCCTTCCTGCACCTTCTTCCTAAAGTGACCCTAAATTAACCTATTTTGAAAAACAGAATAATCACATGGCCAGATTAATCTATCAGCTAATCAAAACAATGAAGAGCCAGGACACCCAGAAGAGCCTAGTGAAAAGACACTGCACCTTATCACCTCCAATCCCAATTTGAAGGCTCCATTGCCCCAGCTGCTATCACGCTAATGGGTGCATGCACCCCAGGAGACAGAATGGCAACACTGGCTTCAGATCCAGGCTGCAAGCTCATTCTGCTGCCTGAAGCAAGCTTGGGCAGTGGAGCAGGAATCCTGTTTGGTCTGCCAAGGCCCTGTGGTTTTAACACAGTTGCTTCTGGACAATTCTAAATGCTGCATGTTTTTTCTTTACATATCTCTATAATAAACTGTGTATTAAAGTATAATAGACCCTAGTCTACTGCCCCTTTATTTTCTTTCCAATCTATGAAACCTATTATGTTGTAAAAAGGTAAAGGTAAAGGACCCCTGACAGTTAAGTCCAGTCACAGATGACTCTGGGGTTGCGGCGCTCATCTCGCTTTACTGGCCGAGGGAGCTGGCGTTTGTCTGCAGACAGTTTTTCCAGGTCATGTGGCCAGCATGACTGAGCCGCTTCTGGTGAAACCAGAGCAGTGCACGGAAATGCCATTTACCTTCCCGCCGGAGTGGTACCTGTTTATCTACTTGCATTTTTTTTTTGGCGTGCTTTCAAACTGCTAAGCTGGCAGGAGCTGGGCCCGAACAACGGGAGCTCACCCTGTCACGGGGATTTGAACCGCTGACCTTCTGATTGGCAAGCCCAAGAGGCTCAGTGGTTTAGACCACATTGCCACTCGCGTCCTGTTCAATTATGTTGTAGCATACTCCAGTTTCAGACTGAAGATCCAGACTCATGTCTTTTGTGTACCTGTGATTGGTATATACATGTGTATGCAAAGGAAACATGGTAGCAAAGCAATCTCATCCACAACCAGGTCATACCCTCCAACATTTTTGTCCCCAAAATCAGGACGTCAAGAGGGGCAGGATCTTCTGTTCTAGTGCTCTGGGGATCATCAGTAGGGTTGTCTCAGAGTCCTGGACTAGAAGGACTGGAAGGTGCTCTGGCGCTCATCAGCAGGGTCATGCCAGACAAAAAAACAGAATATTCCGGGATCCAAACAGAAGCTGGGGTTGTCTTATGTGATCCAGGATATCTCACTAAAAATGGGACACTTGTGCAACATGCCAGCTGCTGTTATTCCACCACTATCAACCAAGGATGCACATGGAAGCCTCACTTTCTCTCTTAATTCAACTCCACTTGCAAAGCTAGAAGCCTGTGCAGCCTCACTGTGCTCATGCCTGGGATTTCTTTTTATTTGAGAAGAAATGTACAACTTCACCACCGATTTATCAAATAGTGTGCATGGTATATATAGGATCTGGTGGGCAGGGCCAAGACTAGACCAAACGGTGCCTCGACTTTAGAATATTTTATTTATTTTATTTTGCATTTGCCATCCATTTCATGACTTGGACGTGCAATTTGCATGCATGATTTATCCCTGTCATATAAGACACTTAATGGGCAGGATTACTTATTATTATATTAAAAGAATAGAGAAGTATAGTAAGAAACCCCAAAGCAAACAGTGGAAGCAAATGCAGACCCTTTTGCTGTTGATCTTAATATTTTATTTCTGCTGTGCTGTGCACTCCTCGGTTGCTGTGGGGAATCCATCAAACGTATTCATTAGGTTTAGCTGAGTCATTGATATAATTCCTGTACTTTTCCTGTTTCAGAGTATTATAACTAAAGATAGAAAATGTAACTTAAATCATCGAGCTCTCAGCTTTGAGGTTGCTCACCGAGGAAAGTTCAGGATGTCAATATGCTATAAAGGATAGAATCCAGAGCAATACTCTTTGCATTTACAATTCTTTGCCATCATCCAAGTACAGTTCCCAGGATTCTTTGGGGGAAGCCATGTGCATTGGATATGCTTTAAATATATGTTGTGGACCTGCCCTTAGTTGCCAAAAGCATTCAATTTTCGTATGGATTTCATACTTGTTGGTTTAATTTCCTAAATATGACTAGACAAACATTTTCCCCATTCTTATTGAGTCTTTAAAATTTTGGATCTTACCCCAGTGCTGGAAAGAAGCACAAGCTTTTTCTTTTCATAATTGTTCTTTCTTCCTAGTAATATAAATGTCGCATGTTGTTGTTTAGTCATTTAGTCATATCCGACTCTTCGTGACCCCATGGACCAGAGCACGCCAGGCACTCCTGTTTTCCACTGCCTCCTGCAGTTTGGTCAAACTCACGCTAGTAGCTTCGAGAACACTGTCCAACCATCTCGTCCTCTGTCGTCCCCTTCTCCTTATGCCCTCCATCTTTCCCAACATCTTTTCCAGGGAGTCTTCTCTTCTCATGAGGTGGCCAAAGTATTGGAGCCTCAACTTCACAATCTGTTCTTCCATCCTTCCGCCCTTCCCTTCATGGATCACTGCATTGCCGTGGCGAAGGGGCTTGAATAACTCAGAGAAGCTATGAGCTATGCCGTGCATGGCCACCCAAGATGGACAGGTCATAGTGGAGAGTTTTGACCAAACGTGATGCACCTGGAGCAGGAACCAGCAAGCTACTCCAGTATCCCTGCCAAGAAAACTCCATGGACAATGACAACAGGCATATAAAAATGTCACATAGGCGCATCTAAATGTCTGAATGTCTGCTTTGGTGTGTGATTCTTTCCCTTCATTTTTTTTTGTCTTCCTTGAAAAAGCACTAGAAAAAGAGTGCAGTTTTCATGGGGGCAGAAAACATCCATGAAACGTACCTCTCCGACCATTTCAGTTCAGCCCTGATCACACAAAACAATGCTACTTATTGCTGTATCACTGACACTCTTGGCTAGTCAGAGACCAGAAAAGGAAAATGTTCTTTTCAGAAGGTGCCATCTTCTGAAGAGTACTGAGGGGGCCCGGCACGACATCACAACATTGTGCAAAGTCCTGACATAGGGCCAATGGGGCCAATGAGAATAGAACAGCAGAGACATTGAGTGTGGCCCCATTTCCACATCACATAGTTGTAATCACGAATGGGGAGAATCCCTGAAAAAGACATTAGGGCTCTGATGGAAAGAGCTGTATAAGTGGTGGTTGTTATTAGAATAATTCTATGGCCTGTGTTGCGTATATTCTATGAATTTTTTTAAAAAAAAGAAATAAGCAATGTTGTGTGAACTCTTAGGATTAAAATGCACTGTGGGTTAAACCACTGTGCCACTTGGACTTGCCGATCAGAAGGTCGGCGGTTCGAGGCCCCGCGACGGGGTGAGCTCCTGTTGTTTGGACCCAGCTCCTGCCAACCTAACAGTTTGAAAGCACACAGTCCAAGTAGATAAATAGGTACCGCTCCAGCCGGAAGATAAACAGCGTTTCTGTGCACTGCTCTGGTTTCGCCAGAAGCAGCTCAGTCATGCTGGCCACATGACGCAGAAAAACTGCGGAAGTGGACAAATGCTGGCTCCCTCGGCCTGTAAAGCGAGATGAGTGCCGCAACCCCTGAGTCATTCGCGACTGGACTTAATTGCCAGGGGTCCCTTTACATTTACCCTTTTAAGATAACAATGGCTATTTTTAAGGTTAAATGTAAACCTACCCCACTTTACAGTAGCCTGCAACTGTTTCCAAGTTTGGCTGAATTTATTAGAATTGCAACTTGAGTCACGGCTTCTCCTTGCAAAAATTGCAAGGAAAGTCCTCTGCAGCCCAAACCTGATGCTACATCAAATAGCAGCCAGATATCATTATGATTTGTTTTTAGGGTTAGTGTTTTGTGAACTGAGTAGAGCTAGCAGGGGGAAAAAAAAAGGCTTGGTGGGTTTCTTTTCCTTTTGTAGGTTATTGGCTGACACAGAAGCAAAAGCATGAACATAAACTAAATTTCCCTGGAGAGTAACTTTCTTTTGTAGAGATGACAAAATGGCTAGCTCAGTGGTGTTACTGAGCTAAAACCTAGCAAAATCTGCCACAAAACCAAACACATTAAATACAATATCTCAGCCAATAAAAGAAAGCACCTTTAAATTTAACGACAACGCAAGCCAATAAAATACTCACAATATTTTCATTCAGTCTGTGGAGCAAAGTAAACGAACATTTTAAACTAATTCTCCAGATCCCTGTAAAAACAGTCAACTTAAGGAATCTTCCTAGCAATGGCCCCCATTTTATTTTTAGTACAGGTAGCGAAATAAGAGCTGAAAGAACAATTCAATAGAGCAGGTGACACCATATGTAAAGGATATCAATAAAGTATTGAAGTGTCAAGTCATTATTTATTATCCAACGGGAGAGCCTGTAGATGCACACATTTGTAGCAGAGCACAACTTAATACTGCAACAACTATTATTATTTTCTATGTGCCTAAACCAATTTTTTCTCTATTCAGAATCTTTCCAGAGTTGTGGGTTCGAGCCCCATGTAGGGCATTGCAGGAGTTCGATTAGAAGACCCTCTGCAATTCTATGATTCCTCTGGGTATCAGCTCTCCAAACACACACACACTTCCTATCCTTCTGCGCAGGGCAATTATATTCATAGCTGAAGGCGTGGTGACAACAGCTTTCTGGTCCACACTAATGGTAGCATGGGAAGAGGAAGCATGTTCATATATTACAGGGTGGAAATAACCTGTTTCTGCCTCTGACAGGTGGGCTTGCACAGACTAGCATCTGTGTGTAGCTGAATAATGAACAAAGCTCTAAGTGTTCACAGTCTCTGTCTGTTTTTATGTAGTTAAAAAGAACAAAACCCCAAACCCAACCCATTCAAACCAAATAAATTGCTATCAGTCATGGTAGTGGTTTTCAAACTTTTTTCTCTGGGCCACCCTTTCAGAATAAAAATTTGCTACACAACACCAACTTTTTATTGATAAGAAATACATTAAAAACAAAAAGAATCAACCCCTGATTTATAGCAAAGAACACAACTACTCTATAATATGATCATGGGACATTCAGAAAGTAAAAAAAACTATGCAGCTACATAACAACATGAATCATTCCCCAAATATAATATTGATAGTCCTTGGATCTTCTCGCTACCAATGTGGCATTCTACACCCTTTGAGAATCACTGGTCTAAGGCCCAAGTCTGGTTTTCCAGAAATCATTGCATAGGCAAAATATACACAGGAGACATATCGAATGGGCTCAATGGGAATCAACACAAATGGCCACACAGATAAATTATACATACAGGCAAACTGCATTAAAAGTAAAATCCTATAGTTTCGGTGTTTCAGAGTTTGCATTCATAAATGTAGTAATGGGAGTTTAGACCAACAAGCACTAACACATACTCCTATGTATGCTTATTTTTAAAAAATAAAACATAAGCTATGGCAATGAATATTCTGTGGTTGGTTCAGCTCTATGTATAGTGCTGCTTAACTGAAGTTTTAATGGGCCTAATTTATTTTTAAGCCATTGACTAGCAGCTCGGGGGGCGGGGCAGCCCTTAATACAGTCACAAAAATGAACACAATGCTAATACTGTGTTTTTGAACACCATACGACACCCCTGCTCCTAGAATATGTACCACTGTGATGTGTTTCTATTCAATCACATGTTTGTTTACGGATAAAGCAAATGTCAAAGGCACACAAATCATATATAGGAAACACACATTATGTAGAATAGAACAATATTTATTCCATATGATGCTAAGTGCCCATTTGGCAATTTGAACCTCGCATTCAAATAGTATGTGTAATTACACACTACTAGATTCAGTGTTCTAATCACAGAGGCTTAATTAAGATGTTTATTTTAAGCAGCATTTTTTTTTTTTTACAATACAGCTTAAGAATTATTATTATTTTTAATCTGATGTGGGTTTTTTGTTTCACTATCAGCAGAATCAGTGTTCTCACTTCCTGCAAATTTTGCTTCAGGGCAGATGGGCTGTGGTGGGGCGTGACTGAGGATGACTCATCAACTCTAGGTGCTCCTGAGCCAGCTAGGTCTAGGTAAACAATGGGTCTCCAACTTTGGGGGCTTAAGAATGCATCTGGAAATCTAAGGGCACCCCCAATTTGTCAATATTCTGCAGGAGGGATTAAAACCGAAACTTGAGGTTTGTGTATTTTAAAGTGGATTAAAAACACTCTGTTGCCCTAATGACCGCTCCCCGCTTAAAATGGGGGGCGCCCTTTGCGTGGATGCGTGCAGCCCCTAGATCTGGAGCGGCTCCAACAGCATAGGCTTGGCTTTGCCTTCCCTCAGGTGGGATACCTGGAGGTCTCCGCCTACCTCAGTCAGTTGTCCAATCCCACCTGGGGGAAGCGCTGCCAAGGAGACCAGGCCAGGTAGGGGAGGGATTACTTGCCCACACAATAGAGGGAGGATCTTACCTGGGAATCCTCACTTGGTTCCAGAGCTTCTCCCACCCTACCCACCCTCAGTTAATGTCTTATTTTGCAGGTTAACTTTTCTTTACAGGTATGCGGGCGCTGCTACGTTAAGGTCGCCGTTAAAGGGCCGGAAAGGAATTTCCCTGCATTGGCAGGTTTCGCCTTTCCCGTAGCAAAATGTCACAACTTTGGCGGTATCAGGCCTTGGGCGGAATCCTTTAGTCTATCTTCCTCTTTGCGGCGGCGATACCAGGGTTCCCCGTTAAATGGGTTTCTGAAGGGAGGCTTTGACCGTATGCTGAAAGGTCGTCATTGCTCTCCCCTGCGGCGGCGGCGTAACGGGGGCAGCTATCTCTGCTTGAACATATGTTCTCCAGAGCCGGCCCACCCCCGCCACACACTGGATAACCCTGATGCTCCCTAGGTCCCCGGTTGGGGACTGGGGAGGGAGAACGCCCAATGCCTGAGCCAAGGTCTACCCACATTTGAAATTTAATAAAGTTGTGGCCAATTTAATCCCATAGCACGTTGTCTTGAGTCGTTATTCCACATGACGGGGGGGACCACTCAGGATCTGGGGACTCCGCCTGTCCACGCAATGAAACAAATTCACTTCAAACCAAATCAACAAACTTTTTGCAGTTTGAATGTGATGGGGAAACGCACCAAAAAGTGTGTAACAAACAAATTATGCCCCACGAACAAATCTGGAAATTGTCATATAACTGCTCTGTAAACAAATCAGAACAAATTCTCAGTAAAGACCAGATAAAGTCTAGCCACCATTTAGACTTCATTCAAGCAACTTGCTGGAAAAATAGGTTCTCCAGAGGAAACCTAAAAAAACTGTAGCAGGTATGACAAAATAGTCTTTTCACAGATGAAGGAATGGTCATGATGTGAACATGACTCTTCCTTGAAAAGCAGGAAATACCGACACTCATCCCAAAACAAAACACAGGCAAAACCAGCAGGAACTCCATCTCAAAGAATGTTCCCCTAGGCCAGAAAACATCAATTAGAAACTGGAAAGGGGTAAGGGATTTAAATGGATGAGAAGGTACACTGGTGCCCACAAAGCCTTTCCTACTCCCAGGAGACGATTCCTGCGTCATGCAGGGGGCGCTCCGGCCCTGCTTCAACTCCAGGGCTGGCGCCACGCCCCTCCCCAGTTGGGCACCCAATAGGGAAGCTCAGCAGGGGTGTGGCTTGCTGCTCAAACGCAGCTGCGCCAGCCATCTCCACCATTGCACACACATTTTCTTCGAGTCACCCACCCTCCACTCCCTTTAGATTAGCTGTTCCTGAGACTTTGCTATGGACCTCTGGTTGGTCGCCCTGTTTAACCAGGGGGCCTGGTAGGAGTTTTTTCCAATTGGCTAAATTGGCCCGGCCTCTTGGTTTTCTTCGCCTACCTCGTAGCAACCGTCACAACTTTCGTGGTATTTGGCGGTTAGGCATTGGAATGTGTTGTTGGTGTTTCGGGGGGCAAGGTGTGGCCATCGCCTTCCCCGACAATTTTGAGTATTCCGCTAAAGGAATCCGGAGGTTGTGGATCTTGTCCGATGCCCGTGTGGCGGGGGGCCATGGCACGACCCTCGGTGACATCAGGAAGAGAGCCTATAGTTGGATTAGCATCAACAGGCTTCCCCTACTGGTGGTTAACCCCTCCTCGGACTCACCCCTCTACGAGTGGGTGGAGTCTAATGTTCCGTGGTCCAATGCCTAAGCCAATACCTTCTCACATGCTGTAATCAATAAAGTTGTGGCCTTTTCCTTACCCATTAACCTTACATTCTGTGTCCACGTGTCTTTATTCCCCAAGCGGGGATGGGGTCCTCGAATCACAAGAACCATGTTGCGGACTCCTGATATAGACCAACACATAGCATGTGGTAGCAAACTAGAATGCACAATAGCAATCCAGATCTGTAGCACTTGGTCCACAAAACATGCCACACTCCATACATCACTTTGGTTACCCCCAAGGCCATCAAATGGAAACTTTACTATAAAACATTTGCAGTGAAGGATACAGATATTTAGCTAACATAGTTTGCCCCAGATGCATCTTTACCCAGCAAAGGATCATTTTTTAATGAGTGGACTTGAAGACTCCAGTTCCAGGTATTTTGCACTAGGCCCAGGTTCTTGTGCCTTTACCGCCTTCTAAAAAAGTTTTGTGCTTTTAAGTTTTGCTTATGATCTTGCATCTGTTCATATAAATTAGAATATGCAAATTTCATGCAACTTTATGCCATAAATTTTATAAAGGCCAAGTAATGCCTCAGCTCCTCCCCAAATATATATGTCTTGTCTCCATATATGGAATGCATACGTCTCCCTCCTTTTCTTTCCTACCGTCAGAAGGGCCAAAGCAACTTTCAAGTTCACTCTAAACTTCTGTTCAGCAAAAAAGTTCTGCTTTTATTACTGAATTAACATGACGTAAATATGCTGTTATCTATTTCCTTCTTCTGCCACTAAAGCAGATGTTCAAGACAACATGGTATTTACATTTCACCATCCTTATTACCATCTCTCAACATTTCTATGGCACCTTTCATCCCCAAAGAGCTGAAAACATATGATAGGTATACAAACAGATCACTTAATTCATCGCTAAGATGAATCTGTGACAGCTGCTTAACGACATTAAGCGATGATAGAAGCTTTTGTATATGCAGCTGAGTCCCCTTTAAAATATTATGATGCATAATTCTCTTTGCTTGACAGGAAGGCAGTAGTTCTCAATTTTATTTTATTCTTAAAGTGAAGGGCTAAAAAGCTATCATGCAGGGCACAGAATGGCTTCACCAATGCTTTCTTTTTAAAAAAAGATATAAAATAGCAAAATAATGATTTCAAAGCAAGTTTATAGTCTAAGTACCTATTTGCTGCAATCATGAACATTTGTATCTTTTTTTTCTTTGTTACAGTGCAATCAGAAGTGGGAACTGGAATGGAGGAGGGTTGGCACTCACTCAACCTTGTGCTGCCCATGTCACTCCTGCATACTGGGAGAGAGAAGGGAGGGGCAAGATGGCGAAAGGATTGGTAGATTGCGATTGCACTGGCAGGAGCTCCAGGAGCTTCTGTGAACTGCCCTGAGGCGGAATATAAATTCAATAACTAACTATAAATTTAATAACTAATAATAAAAAGATTGCCTAAGTCCAATAGAGTACAATCTGTTTTGTCTTCAATAATTGTGCATGGGACTAGCTGCGTTTTTTTCTTATTGAAATCAGCGGAACTCATGTCATGCAGTGACTAAATTGCCTCACTTATTTCAGAATGACCAATGTAACACCGGATCCAAGACTATAATCTTAAATCTAAACCATAAATGTTGAACAATTAAGAATAAGTAAAAAATTAAAGCTGTTGGTGATAAATGGTAGCAGTACTCAAACTATGATCAAACATCTTATGATTTCTTTCAATAAGACACAGATGGTGACCTTGAGTTCTAGCATGGTGGCTTAGAAGTAGCTTCTTAAAGCATTCACAGTGACACTTCCATAAATTCTGCAAAACCAGCCTGTTATTCCTAGTTGTTTTGAATTGATTACAACTTAGATGACTGTTGCTTGTAGGTAGAATCAAAGTGATTTTTGGAGTCCCAGTTCCTATTTTCTGGGGGCAGATTACTCAGCCATTACCTGCCCCTCCCTTCCACACAGCCTCCTGATAAGCTGCTCTGGAAGTAAGAGTGGATCACCTGGTGAGGTCGAGCCACAGCTATAGCCTCCAAGCAGCAGCAGCAGCAGCAGCAGCATTGCCATTTACCAGTAGGGGTGAGGCATGGCAGTGAGGTTGTGCTGCATGGGTACATCAGTGGAGTGGTTCCCTCTGACCTACTGGATGAGCCACCTGAATTTTGTTCAATGGGGAGTAGGCTGCAGGTAGAATCAATGGGATCTGGAGACACAGCTTTGAGTGAGCAGTAGTGCTTTGAGCTCACACTGAGGCCTCGTTGGACCCAAATCAAACCAGTGCATATTTACCTGTGATTAATTTCCATGAAGTGCAGATGAAATGTAAACAGAAATATTCAAATATATGGTCTGCATCGTAAGCCTACTTAGCACTTTTTTTCCTTGGGTACATGAGGTTTCTGAATACACACATTTTAATATATGTGGGTATTTCACTTGCTTTTTCCACACAGAATTTGCAGCTTTGTTTAGGAATATTTAGCAGCAATATTGCTCCCTTGCTTCTGTGGTTTGAAAATAAGTAAAAATTATGCAAGGCAGAGTTAGTCCCTGTTTTCTGGCAGTCTCCAGATTTGTTTTCAAGGAATAGGAATTTTGTTTGTTTGTTTCAACTCAACACTGTGCTAATTCAGAAGCAGGGTTTGCATATTTAAATACGCTTAACTCCTTTTTCATTGTTTCTGTGTCTTAGCTCCTCTGCAAATGGGCCCTTTCATCTCGGGTACATATGGTAAGACTGCTTGTTCCTTTGGGAAAATGGGTTTAATGAATCATAAAATGCATGCTTTTACTTATAGCAAAGACTTCATTTTTCCTCTTTCTAAGCAGAGGAAGCTCTGTGCAAAAACCTGCCAAGTAAATAATGCAAAATGCTTAAGGTGGGCCCCTAGATGGCAGGATGGGACTATACAGTATACACACCCACACAGTGACAGTGTTATCTCAGAAAGCTTCCAGTATGTATTGGAAGCAAATTATTAATAATATATACTTCAGAACTAATATTGTTGGAATAGACTAGAAGAAAGATTAATCACAAATAATTAAAATTCTGTGACTTGCTATATTATCCTTGATATCGGGAGATGCTTCATTTTTCATGTCTACTGATGATAGGTTGTTTATTCAGCCACAAGTTGTGCCCCAGTGCTCTTGGCAATGTGGTCACAAAATTCACAAGGCACTGATTAGCTGGAAAGGTTGAAGAAAGATTTCACAAAATCTATTCTGCCATCTAGATCCCCATCGCCTTAAAGAAATTCTCATTTGTGCTGGCTTCAGCAATTCCATTCGTAGTATTATTTGCATAGCATACATGTGGTGATCTCTCATTTAGGAAATAATCGGGGACACACCTGTTTAGCTTCAAACAATTACATTACTGAGTAGCTAGACTTGAGTTCCATCCACCCACCCCAGTGGCACTTCTACACCTCAGCACTATAACTTCTTTGAAACAATTATTGTTATGATCACCTCCCTCATTTATCAACTTCTTATACTACTGCTATACTGAAAATTGTCTCTCATTTTTTTTGTGAACCTTTCTCCAACAATGAATGAGAAAGGAAACTGAAATTATCAAAGGGGAAAGACAAGTTTGGTGAAATTCTTGTGGGTGAGATGCAGGGTTTGTTGTTGTTGTTGTTCCTGTGCTTACCTTATTTATGAGGTGGCTGAGGAATGTTTGTGGAATGTTCATTCTGCAGGTCATCTCACCAGTGGTCTGTAGTCTGCAGCCTTCCCAGGTGCTTTCACTTTACTTAAATCCCAGGGGAAGACATCATGAGATAACCCCTCCCACTGTGCTTTTTCATATCAGGAAGTGGAGGCAGCTAGAGAGCCTGCAGAATGCTAGAGTGTTTACTGTAAAGGAAAGCACACACAGCACCCTTGACCACCCTGCAATAATAATAAGGGATATCAAAGCCTGAGGGAGAAATGGGGAAGAAAAAGCCTCTTTTGCAGGGGAACAAAACCTTAAAAATATGCAGTAGTATTTCTTAACAAAGATCTGTGTGCTTTTATACACCCCTGATCCCAGGGTGATTATTACAAAACCAGGCAGGCTCATGTTAACTATTTAATAGGGATGGGTGAATCTGTCAATTTCAGTTTCTCTAATTTTCCAATCTTAAATTCAGTTCTCCACATTTACATATCTGTTTCTGATTTTATTTTATTTTAATAAAAAGTCCTCATTCACCAGTCCAATCCCTGAGGCTTTCAGGTGAGTCATGGTTTGTGGTTTCTTATGGCTCAGACAGACAACTCATATTCACAAGGAGCTGTGTGTTAAGAACTGTGGGCCTAATGTTATGGAATTCCCTTCTAGTTGACATCAAAAAGGCCCACTGTTGAATTTCTGCTGCTTACTGAATACTTTTTTTTATTTAAGCAGGCTTTTAAATTCCATTCTTATTTTATAGTTTTTACTCATTTTCAGAATTATTATATTGGGTGCCCTGTGCACCACTTGGAGATTTAATATAATGCACTTTTGAATGTTATTTTCACTAACAGGTGCATTTATACTTACACTTTGCCCTAGTATGTGTACACATTACCTGGCTGGAGACCTGCATTGCAAAATTCAGAGAAGTGTGAATTTTAAAGAGTAGTTTTATATCAGTTTGTGTATTGCTTCAGAAAGTGAAGACTAGGTAGGTTCACCTTTAAATGTGAGCACAATCAAATCCATCCATTCTCTACTATGTTTAGATACTCCTATAGGTAAGTATAGACTGGTTTTGTTTTAATATATTCACTTGGTTACTTATCCTGAACTAACCATACTTCAACTAAAACTCTTGAATCAGAAGTTGGTTAGCTAAACAAGGGCTCTTGATTCACCTTTCTCACATTTTTGTGTGTGGGTATATGAACAATAGCAAAGCTGTTGTCTTTTTCTCAGTTCCATAGAGAAACAAGTGTTCAACAAACAATTCAAGGTAAGTTGTAAAAGGGTTGTGTGACTGTCAGAGCTGCCTCTAGGTCCCAGCTCACAGAGGACCAACGCTAGGCTGTAGTAATGTACAAAAGTCTTTATTGAAGTTCAGTTTCCATTTCAAAGCCACAGCGTGCAGCCCTACGTCTTAAACCCTAGATCGGCGAAGTCCCGTCTGAGTCTCCTCCCCTATGACACCAGTTTAAGATCCTAGCCCTGCTCCACCTTTTACGCTGCTCTCTCCTCCTCTGGGTCCTCCTGCCCGCTGGGGCATTGCCCTTTCTGGACTCTTCCGATGCTGAGTCGCTTAGCTCCTCCCCCTGCCTCCGGCGGGCTTTAGGACCCGGTTCCCAATCCTCATTCTCTGCTGTCCTGCGCTCCTGTACATTTGAACTTGCCTCTCGCACCAACCCAGTGACCTTTCTCCTAACCGTTACACTACTTCGGTCACTGCTTCCCTCTTCCGGGACACTGGCCGGATCTGACCTCTCCTCCGTTGTCCGACTTTCTGATGGAGGCGTGGTCAGCCCTGCCTTATCTTCTCTCCCTGGTGGGGAATGCACTGGCCCCGATCCTTGGGACTCTTCCCCCCCACTCTGCTCTGGTGGGGAAGCTGGTCCTGATTTCCAGCTACTGCTCTGGGAGTCCCTGCTGCCCCCTTGCTCCTGGGGCGTTCCCCTTGGGAACCCCCTACCCCTGGCCCCTGGCGCCCCCTTCTGTGAATCTTCCGATTCACTGGAGAGGCTCATGGAATCCCTCGGTCCACTGTCCTCTTCTCCTACGCTCCCCTCGGATTCTTCCCCTTCGCTCTCCATCTCCTCTCTTCCCTGTGCCTCTGCTCCTGAGCCCCTGACAGTGACCAATAAGACAAAAGAGTGCATCATTACAGCAATAACACCAACTCTTGACTTCTAATTCATCATTATTCTTATCTGTGACAAATACTTAATGTTACAAGACTACACAATGTAAGCATAGCAGTCTGTAGTACTGTACATTGCTATTTAAGCAAACACAAGAATGAGTATTTCTCAGAAGTCTTTCTGAACATATTTCCAAAACAAATATGTTTCTTCATGAAGGGGCATTATGGTGCCCCTGAACAAACCAGTACTACAGTATAGATAAGGGGTCCCCAACATGGAATCTGTTAGTGGACATTTGCCCATAGAAGCTTTTCCTGGTGACCATAGTGCCTCCCAATGGTATGAGGCTTGAAAGAAGCATTCTGCTATAGCCAATAGAAAAGATTGTGGTGTGTGCTTAGTTACTTCTATGTGTGGTGACCATGACAGTTTCTCTGGTTTGCAGATGTCACCATGGGTCAAAATGGTTGGCAACTGAAGCACACTTTTCCTGTTACTCTGCCCACTCTAAGCAATGCACCCATGTTTCACTGCTATGAAATGAATTGTAAGTTCAAAGCAACTTGTATCTGAGCATGGGTGTAGCCAAGGGGGCGGGGGGCTGCAAACTAAATCAATAAAAGTACATAGGAAGCTGAGGTTCTGCCCCCCACCGCAACAAAAGGCCTGCCCCCTCCAACCAAAATCCTGGCCATGCTCCTTGCGTCCAAGTCTAAGTTTCAAGTCAAACATACAAACAAGTTGGCATTCCTAAACATACGGCTTGTAAATCAATCTTGCTCATTTACATTTTTCACCATGAAAGTGGTTAAACACTGCAAGCAGCCCTGGGATCACATTACCTCCACTACTTTAGCACCTAAAGTTGAAAAAAACTGCCATCACTAGAAGTCTTCCATACATATCCAAATCCTTTTCAAGGGACACAAATATAAAGTTAATTAGCAAGGATTCTGCAATAGTGGGAATTTTGCAAAAGCGGAGGTGTGTTGTCTTCTACATTTATAGAATCAGTTGCTCCAATGCTATAGTAAGGCTTTGTTACAGAACCATGATAAAATCGCTGTGTCTTCACACACCAATTGCAATCCTGCAGGGGAATGAAGATAGCTGGCCAACAGGGGCTCCATATCCTCAGTCAGTATTGGCAGCTTTTCTAATTACTCCATTCCAGACACTCAATTATTTCTTGTATCTTCCTAATGTATCACCAGCTCTTTATTTATTCATGAACATTTTAATTAAGAAATCAAAGTCTATTTTTTTAAAAAAAAATAGTGAGCAATATTTTTTGTCAGATTCTATTTATTGTAACACTCGATAAAATATGTCAGTGAATTGCTCATTGTCAGCTAATTGAATTCTAAAAGAATTATGCATGGCGTATGATATGGCAAACTTCTACAGCTCCCAGAACACACATACCCAAATAAATAGTTCATTCCTGTAGGCAAAACCTTGTGGCAATCTCATTAGTATATTGAACTTGCTTCTTAATTGTATATGTCACAATTGTTCACCTGAGCTCATGAGACGGCTGCAAACTATCATAGCCTATTTGCGTAGGAACCCCAGTAAGTTCATATTCAGCGTCCTACATTAGAGAATGATGTACAAGCCAGAAACTTCCTCTCATACCTTGGGATATATCCCATACATGCGACAGGTGTCAGAAACAGAACACACATGAAAGAACATTAGGACCTGCAAGTAACACACATCAAACAAATAGTCTTTCAGGAAATGAATTAATCTTAAGTAGGAACTGATGGCAGACACTGAGGCCTACTCAAAGTATTAAAACTTTCATTTGCTTTTTCATGTGCCCTGAACTTGTGCTTTGCAAAGCACTTCATGAAACTGGCCGACCTTTGCCTACAAAATTCACTACTGGTTGGCATGTATGGTGAACTCCAAAGTAAGACTTTTTCATGAAACATGGTGGCACTTGTCTTAACCATACTCAGCAAAAGCACAACTCACCTACCAGGCCTTGTATGATCCAGCCCTAAGACTGAGATTCCTCCTGCCCATGTCAGCCCAGGTACAATGTTCTTGTACTCTGCTTGAACCAAATGAAGCCAAACAATCACGAAACAGACTTGTTGTATCCTGGGTCACTTCAACCCAGATCTACCACCAAATGAAATGCATGTGAAATTGTTCAGAGAAAAATGTGGGAGTCAACAATACTTCTCAAGAGATCATGAAGCAGGTGGACCTCTTCAGGGCAGAGAGGGTAAAAGAAAAAGCCTAAGCAAGAATACTTTCCACCATCTTTTTTTGACTTACGGTTAAGAAGCAGGCTGGCATTGGTTGTGCCTAGTTTGTTGGCAGCGACACATGTGTAGTTTCCAAAATGATCCTCCGTCACATTGTTGAAATTTAAAAATGATCTTGAACTATAGCTTTTAATAGTAATCCCTTGTTGTCCATTGATCAGTCTAGAAGGGAGGAAAAGGGAAATATTAAATTAGAAGGCATAGGCAAATATATTTTGCATTTTTCTCTCATGTGGATGGAAAACAATAGTTTTTACCTGATTGGGATGGAGGAGTGAATGAGATAACATGGACAAGGAATGGCAGTGATGCCATATTGGGTATATGATGGTGTTTGCCACAGCAAAGGGCTTTCCATTTTTGCTCAAAAATAGATTAAAGGTACCTTTCCTTTCCCTACCAATTGACAGGGGGCAAGCCCAGTTGTGAGTAGTGAAGGTGGTATGGGGGAAACGCCATAGGTAAATAGTCTGGAAAGAGATGCTCAGTTCAGGGAGCATTTCATGGGCAATCAAGAGAAAAGCTGGCAAACGACTTAGGCCCAAGAGCTCTGAGTAAGGAAAGGCTCTTCTTGCTTTCCTTGGGCATTACAAAGGGAGTAAGGAATACTGGCACCAACAGGAGACAGGACAGGTCAAAGGGCTTCAGGTGAACTTGTATTCCAAAGCAAAGCAGGACTGATACCAATAGTCTTACGACTAAAAATTTGTTCCAGTTCATCAAGATGATGATTTAGAAATTAAGAACTCTCAGAAGCCCTTGTTGCAATGGATGTGTGTGTAAAGGAAGACTGGGATTGTATAGCTGCATTCAGCTAAATGCCTGCATACAGCCCACATGGACTCTTTGCATATGATCAGTAACCCTAAGAACCATTGTAAGAGCCATGCAAGTCTATGGCAGCTTTGGGAACTGAACCCGTATGTCCACTGAACATTTATTTGTTGATTCGCTTATGATGCTCTCAACACAAACCCCTGCACCATCAGGAAAGTCTCCTATTACCTGCTTGGTTTAGTTAAACTTTGTTCCGTTTTACACACATCAATAGCACTCGCCCGAGCCCAAATGCTACTTCTGCATATGCAAAATGTTGCTCTCCTCTCCAAAGAACAGCATGTTTGCATATTATTTTAGACTGCACTGATTCCAGACATTTGGCTTGACTCCCTACACCAGCACTATTGCCAGTATTGGTGCTAAGTTCTCTCTCCACCACTGCTCTTGTAAGCCCTTTCCTTTCCTCCCATTTCTTTTTATTCCTCCTACCAATAGCCATCTGAATCAATTGGTGTGCACCCATCAAATGATCTTGAAATACACATCTAATATAACACCATTACTTCTTAAAAACAGACCTGGTAAATGCAAATGATCCACCATCTTTTTTTGTCATCGACTACACATCATAATGGATTTTTGCACATCATAATGGCTTTTCCTTAGTCCTATGAATTGCTCACTTTTTCACACTAAATGAGCAGCTTATGAAAAGCAAAAGCCCATTTAAGAAGGTCAGGAAGCAGCCAGGTACATTTTAATCCCAGCAGAAGTATATTAATCCCTGCACAGCAGTATATGGTATGTACTGCGACTAGACCTCAGCCTTATGTGTGTTTATTTAAAGGTAAGTCTCACAGCATAGTTTTTTTTCATTCAAGCCAAGTGAATGTAGTATTGCATTCTAAAGAGATTGTACTCTCTCTTTTCATCAAGAGCACATATATTATCCATAGAAAGCTCACTCGCCCCTTTCTGTTTTACTATAGGGAAATTTTGCAGATTCACTTCTTTAAAACGATAAAGAATCAAAGTTGCTCCTTCCTATCACTTGCTACGCAAAAGGGAAGCAGTATTTTCTTTAATGTAACTTTCTGCTTTAGTGACTGTGCTTATTTCCCCTCTTCCCCCCCTTTCCTATCCTTGCAGAAGATTGCTTGTATCAGACTGGAAATACAAATAAGTTTAGCAGGCAAGTAGCTCTCTAGAAAGGTGCCCCCAGTGCTGCAGAAAATTTTGTGTACAGAAAGCTGTGGACCGGAACAGAGAGGCCAATCTTCCACTCAACAGATCAATGCATAGCACGAGTGTCCAAAGTTTGGGTCCGCATACTGAGGTGGAAGAGATTTCCAGCAAAGGAGAAAGCTTCATGTAACAGACATGCTGCTCCATCTTGGATTGATCGAGAAGATTTCCTTTACTCCTTTATTAGTTCCACCCTGGACTTATTAGAAGAAGGGTGAACTCTATCAACTCAGCGATCCCTATTTCTCAGAAAGAAAAAATATCTGAAGAGATTTTTTTTAATGAAAATTTTGTTTTTTAGACTTGAAAAGGACTGCCATTTTTCCAAAAAAAGGTCTGAATATTCTCTGCCAATTCTTCCCACAATGCCCTGAAATTACACTACATCCAATGCATTGTGGGAGATGCAAAATGGTGGTTGGATGGTCAATAGAAAAGTTCTGGTATGCTGCTTTCAGTGGCCACAAAATATTTGGATGGGGGAAGAAAGAAGCTATGCCACAGCTAATGAAACCACACCTGAGTCTTTTGGGCCCTCCTCCCAACAAGCTGTTGTGTCAATTTTGCCACTTGTTGAGCAGTGTGAAGAATTTTGGGTGGCCAATTTCGCTTAGCTCTTTTTAAAGCCAAATTTAGGAAGACTCCATCAGTCAGAAAAGTGACATTTAGAGTCTTCATATGACCAAAGGTTGAGACTTCTTGGCATAGGAATTTCCAGAAATAGATGAAGGAGCAATTGGTAAACACTGTGGATAATTTGAAAAATATTTTTCTCTTGGACTCATTTATTTTCAGGACATATGTAACCACATTCAGAAGTTGGATAGGCATAGTTAAATGTGAAAATACTTAGCTATGCTTGATTACTCGGGGAATTGCTTATATTTCATCCTGAAAGCAGAACTCTTGCCTATATCAACAAGTTACCATTTAATTTTGATATATTGAGGCAGCACATCATAAATCTGGGAGAGAGGTACAATTCCCTCCCCAGCATTCAGCCACAAAATGCATATCTATCATTATTAATAGTATAGCTGCATATTGATGATTTAATATTTTACATTACATTAATGCTCCTGTTTTTTATTTAATAAGTACACAGCCCTGCATATAAAATAGCATTTGGTTTAGTCATCTCAAAGCAGTAGACAACACACTAGTAGGAAACAAATAGTCCTTTTCAAAACCCTGAAGCATGAGTTATTGCTGCATTGAGCAAACATGAACATTTAGGAATTATAGGTTTGAATAATTATCTCTAGAAACCTCACCTTTGTTTAATCTACTTTTTTTCTAAGTGATTTACTTTGAGAATTCAACTTCACTTGCGTAATTTTCAAGTGTTTGAAGCTGTTTAATTCATTTTGACAAAAGGGATGGAAACTCTCAGTTTCTTTTCACTACTGTGGTACAGCAGCAAACCAAGAAAAAATAAATATATTAACAAGTATACCGAAGTCTAAAAGCAATTCATATTAAGATGATTCATTCACGAATGCTAAAGTGTAAATTAAGCATTCAGAAGTACTTAAGAGTAAGCAATGAGTAATGATGAGACAAACATAATTGTGAATATTGAATACTGATGCTACTTGATTAGGATCCTTTTTATTACTTTTTATTTCACAAAAGTTTTATATACTACTTATTCAAAAAATCTCTAAGCTGTTTACATAAAATAGTATAATATTAAAATAGCAATAAAAACAGCTTTTAAAACAGTAGAATTTATTATTATTATTATTATTATTATTATTATTATTATTACCTCTGCCCATCTGGCTGGGCTTCTCCAGCCACTGGGGGGGGGGGGGGAGCTCCAATACAAAAACATAATAAAATGTCAGACATTAAAAGCTTCCCGATACAAGGCTGCCTTGTTTGAAAATGCTACTGATTAAGGGCTATGGTAATTGCTTCTAAGGGCTAATTAACATAGAAGCACTAGAAATATCAAATATCATTGGAATTATCACAGGGAATTTAAGGCTGATTTACTCCATATCATAGAATTGATCTACACCGTATTGAGACTATGGTTTACTTAAGCTTTCTCCCTTACATGTTACTTTTTTTTTTTTAACGTTCAGTGAGCTTTCTAAAGACATGGAATTCAGATATGAACCTTCTTCAGCCAGCTGCAGTCTGGTGGTATAATCCAAATTTAAGTTTGCTGAGTCTGTTTTAATGCATACCTTTTGGTCACCTCAAGGTCACGATGTACTCACAGGGAATTTTGAAACCTGCCTTCTGCATCCCCACTGTACCCAGAGGAACATATCCCAATATAAAATTACCTAATTATACTTGATCAACCTCTAAGTTAAAAGTGTATGTTTTCTATATGGAACACATGAGGAAGAAAATGCACAGAAAGTCAAACTCCCCTTTCTAAAATGTCATCCTTTATTTTTGGAATTTCAGTTTATCTCCTCACCACCCCCATCCCCAGCACACACACGCACACACCAGCCACTTTGCAGAGAGGAAAAACATAAGCAGGCAGCATTTATGTTCTGTGCATGTGCGTGTGTTATTTACACAGAGGAATTACGGCACTACAAGATTTAACTCGTCCTTCAGAGACAATGGGAAAGACCAAGCTGGAGAACAGCACGAATCAGCTTCAGCCCTGAAAAATATCTATATTTAGGCTCATATTTGAATACATTAATGATATTATAATATATTAGACCATTATAACAGTTGTAGTCTTTATTAGGCTATTTGAAATGTACATTTTGCTTGTTTCATGGGTTTTAATGGAAATAATATTTTAGATTCAAGCTTTTTTGTTGTCTCGTTCATGATGCCTAATTTGCAAGAAGAATATAGTTGTGCTTAACCAGATGCTGTGCTGATCATAAATATTCTATTTATGTAGAATGTCCAAGTATGCAAGTTACTTTACAATCTTTCTCTTGCTAATCCTAACAGAGTCTAAGATAACCAACCTCTGTGGGTTCCTTTACCTGCATTACAGCAGCGCTCCACTGTATACCAGATACCTATGATATTTGTGGTGGCATAATTGGATGATATCAGCAATGCAGGCAAGTGACTGACTGCTTCCTGTGAGGAGCCAAATTCGGATTCATTGCCCACGTAATATACAGATCCTAGAGCACATGTAAGAATGAAAGCAGGTTTGGCACTCAAACTTACTTCCTTTCACCTCTGAACCATTCAAAAGCTGGGGAAGGAACACCCGCACTTTCGCATCTTATGAATCCACTCCCTCCAAGCGTCACTCCACTCGATTTTATTTCCTGAATTGTTGGGGCAACTACAAGGAAACATAAATATTTGTTATTGAAAGTTGCACTCGTCACAAAGCCATGTAAAACATGTTGATCCGTGTTACATTTCATTTCCTTGTTGCTCAAGTGGGCGGTATCATCCCAAAATAATTTAAATTGAAATAGTACTAAATAATCGAAAACACTTCACATAGTCATGTTCTATTCACTGCCACTTCACCCTTCCACCTCACCATCCCAGAATGATGTCAGGTGAACAGCGCAAGCCCACCCTGCTGTCAAAACGCTGCTTACGCTGCTTAGATAAAGCCATAGCATTGGTCAATCCAGCTCATCACAGTCTATTCTACCACTAAGCTATGATCCTTCCACATTCTTAAACAAATTGCCATATTTCTGTGTATCTAATGTGCCATCAAATCTAATGCACTCCTCAATTTTCAAAACCTTGAAACCAAAAAAGTATTTGGTGGCACTATCAAATCTAATGACGTAATTTGCCCCAAAAAGGTGCAGTTGAGTGAATACAGCAGTGATGGCCAAATTTGGCCCTCCAGCTGTTTTGGGACTACAATTCCCATCACCCCTAGCTAACAGGACCAGTGGTCAGGGATAATGGGAATTGTAGTCCCAAAACAGCTGGAGGGCCAAGCTTGGCCACCACTGGAATACAGTAAGCTCCACTATGTTCATTTACTTGCAACAGTTAGAAAAAATGTTCTAAGATTTTTAAAATCCATGTTTAGGGAAATACATTTCCCAATGAATACCAGGAAGCATAAGCAATGACCAGTCTCTCTCCCATAATTTATTTTATAATTTCTGTTTAAAATATAATGTATGTGTACTATCTAAGCAGGACTCAACTTATAAATGCAAATTCATTTTTCCAGGCTACATTCCCGTTGATATAATGTTATTGTAGATGTGTGAACTTATGACTCCTCATCATTCTCTTTCTTCCATAATCACACCCATCCTTCTGCTTGTCATGTAAAGAGGCTATAATCTTTTATGATACCAACTATTCCCAAAGAAGAAGAGCTGTATTAAAGAGGGGATTCATCAAGAAGCCTGGTCAGTGTCTCTATGGTTTTTATATGTCTAGTGGAACAACAGCAAGTAAATCATGTTCAGATTCTTTAAAGTATATAAGTAGGAGGATTTTTAATGTGCCCAAGCAATTCTTAGAAACATTGGAGGCTGGCATTAAGTGCTTTCCGCAATAGTCCAACATTACTACTGATTATCAGTGGAAAGATACAAGCTACTGTGCCCCATGATACAGTTTGAAGGCACATGAGAGCTCCGCCTTACTGAAGCTAAGCAGGTCTGGGTCTGGCCAGGGCTTGGATGAGTGACTGCCTGGAAAATACATGTACACCATCTTGGGTTCCATGGTGGAAGGCAGGCAAGATATAAATGGAATATTAAAAAACAAACAAACTGCTGAACATGACCAAGTATTGCAGTGTGCATGTAACCGATTGATATGCCGATAAGAGATATTTCCCTTTCAGGGAGACATGTAGAACAACTTTGTTTATTGAATAGCCTGGAGACAACCCAAAATACACTTTGATAACCCAAGTGCCGTGTGCACAATTCAAGACTGCAGGATCTAACTACTTCTCTTTTCCAAAGTATCTAGTGAGCAGGGGTGCCAAATTGAACAAAATATTGGGGGGGGGGGAGGCAGGTAAGCCCCGCCCCACATAATTGATCACATGATACGGCACACACACACCATTTGAATGGCAACATCCATCAACTTGGGGGGGGGGCGAAGGGACATTGGCCCCTAGGAGTTGGCTCCTATGTTAGTGAGTTTGAACAGCATAGACAGTGGGGTGTAGTGGTTAGAGTGCTGGATTAGGACGAGGGAGACCCAAGTTCCAATCCCTGCTCAGCCACAAAGTTCATTGGCTGACCTTGTGCCACTCATCATCCCTCAACCAAACCTACTTTATAGGGTTGCTGTGAGGATAAAATGGAAAAGAAGGCACCTATGTAAGCCAAGCTTCTCAGAGGAAAGGTAGGAGGATATCAGTGTAATAACTAGATAAAGAAAAAGGTTTCCAAGACGCATTGATGACACAGTATGAATAAACCATACACCCTAATGAAAGAATTTTAATTAGAAAGATATTGACAAATTTCATATAATGACTGATTCATATGTTTATTTTTGAGGTAGTAAAGGATAACTTTCTCCCCCACCTACCATTTTACCATAGGTTCCATTTCTATTAAAAACAACAGCTCACATATGAAAACTAACTGCATGATACATCTTCATATAACTACCATTTCTGCGTGCTTTCGAAGTTTTAGCTCCTAAAACAGTACTCTCCAAAAAGGAATCTGCTTGTCCTGAAATCATTCAAAAATCAATAAGCTGCTGCAGACGATTCAAAGCCTATTTTCCTCCATTATGCAGCCACACATCTCCATGTCCCCTTGAAATTATTTAATAAAGAAAACAACGCCTTTTCATTTCTCAGCCCACAGAATAGGGATGATGTTGATCAGTGCATTTATTTTAATATAAATTCAATAACACATTTTCCTCATTTGAATAAATATATAGCATTTATAGCATGCCTACTCCCCATTCACAGCACCTTAAATCCAAGGATATGTGTTTACCATTCTTACAAAAGTGAGCAATAATTAAGACTATGGCGATGATGGTGCAAAAGAGCACACAAGGGCTCTTATTTTTCTAATAATTGGAGGGTATATACTTATTTGTTTGCAGAAGTAAGTGGGCAGGCAGGTTCAGAAGATGTGCTGCAACTCACTGCAGTTTCCTGTTTAACATGACTTCTGAAAGTACAGGCACTCCTTTTCACCTCACCATCCTAAAATATCCAACATTATCTTGCAAAATAGTAGAATGCCCTTCCAGTAAAGCATGTAGAGCAGTGCTGGAGAAATGATGCTGGACCAGTGGACCATGGTTAAGTTTTTAGTGGCGCTACTTCATAGGCCAGTATTTTCTAGCTTTTTGTAGATCCCCCCCCCCCCCCAAAACACACACACACACATGTGAAGCCCAGTTTTGGAAGGGGAAAAATGTTTTCAGGCTTCCTGTAGCATTTTGAAGAGAAAAGTTCATGTGGTTCATAAATAGATCTATTTTCAAAATGTGGTTGAAATGACTAGAATTTTATGATGCAGAACTGTTTGCAGGCTTGCAGGAGCTAATATTGACTATTTACTTTAATGGAGAGTCATCAAAGACTCACATACCAGTGTATAAATGACTTTAGGAGTGTAGCTAAATTCCTGGCTAGATTATTGGTAATGTTACTAGGCTAGCAATCTGAAACCCCTGTTGCTTCCACTGATGTGTAAGACTTAGAATAATTCTGGAGGAAATTACACCTGAGAATATCTGCTGCTTTGTGGTTATTTTTTGTTTGTTGGTTTCATTAAGACCCTTAAAAAATAGTGCTAGAAAAGTTCCAGTTACAACACAACTCTCTCCTTACTTTAAGAAATAGTTATTTTGTATGTCTTGTATGAACCACAGATATACGCTACTCCCCTTCTTTTGCTGAAATTTGTATTGCCGAGCACCCCTTCATGAAACAGAGCTCCTGTTTCTCTGAAAAAAAGTACAAGAGAAGCAAAAATATCATGGATCTCCCACCACTGCTTTTGTATGCTGGAAAAAGCATCACTTCTGAGGCAGCTGCCAAAGACCAAACAGGTAGTGCCCCAGGTGCAGGCTGCTTAAATGGCCAGGGGCCTCCCCACTCCGTTGGTTCCATCCCCCAGCACAGGCCAAGTCCCAGCCTGCATCCCATTAGCCAAAACAGGATGTAGGCCAGAATCCGGCTCCTGATAGATGGCGGGGGCTTATGCACCCTGGTTCCCTTGTCAAGGCCCCAGTGGAGCCTCTGCCGTCCTGCAACACTGGCACACCAAAAGGGGTGAGTGGATTTGCTGGAAAACTGGGCAACCCATGCTGAAGCAATGAGTCATTCTGAGAGGGGGGTGGGGAACAAGAACATACAAATGATGTAGATTGACTAGGTAGTGGTTAGACCACTTCCAGTTGTTCTGTGTAAATCAGAAGAATAGAAAAATGAAGTTGGGTGCACTGTGCCCAAGACCTTCTGATGGCTGTTAACTAGCATTGTGGAAGAAATAGTGCCTTGTGGCACCTTGCAATGGGTGGTCCTTTGGGTCAACAATTTCAGCAGTGTCCTGTGTAATGCCAAAATTTGATGCCCCCTGCCTCTCATGTTCTAGTCTAAATAATAGGTGTGGCGTGCCAAAGGCTCTGCACCCAACATGACCAAACTGGTTGTGCTCTTCTAAATCTGCATCTGACCCAGCAGCTAACTTGCCAAGATGTAGGGACATAATTCCACAGTGCTGTTTTCTTAGACTGACCATGCAAGTAGAAGCAGAACCACCATAAAATATTGCCTCCAAGTCCCAACCCACAAAGAAAAGAGGATAACATGGTCAATGGTATCAAAAGCTGCAGGGAGATCCAAGAGCAGCAACAGGGTCACACTACCCTTGTCTTTCACATGAAGGAGGGCAACCAAGGGCTATTCTGTGCCTAAAGCAAGCCTGAATCAGACTGGAATAGTTCCAAGCAATCCATTTCCTCTTGATTCCTGAAGTGCCTGTGGATAAATTGCCACAACCCTCTCAAGCACCTTGCAACAAAAGTGGGCATTAGTGGCAGGGCAGTACAGACATACCTTGGAAGTTGAACGGAATCCGTTCCAGAAGTCCGTTCGCCTTCTGAAAAGTTCGGAAACCAAGGCGTGGCTTCCGATTGGTTCCCGATTGCGCAGGCAACAATAGCGGAAGCCGCACTGCACATTCGGCTTCCAAAAAAAGTTTGAAAACTGGAACACTCACTTCCAGTTTTCGATCATTTGGGAGCCGGAACATTCAACTCCCAAGGCGTTCGGGAGCTGAGGTACGACAGCAATTGCCAAGTACCTCAGGGTCTAGGGAGGGCTTTTTAAAATGGGAATGGGCTTTCCACCACCTCCTTCAAGGTGGTGGGGCCAACCCACTCACACAAATATGCATTAACTACCCTCTGAACCCACCTAGTGAGCTGCCCACCCAACTTGCACAAACAAGCCAGGATGTGCAAGGCTCAAGGAGGCAAAGAGAACCTCACCTCTCTACTCCCAATTGCTCCACATGAAGTGGCTTTTCCTCATTTAAATGGGCCACTGGGTTACCTCACCTTTTTATGCCCCACCCTTTTAACTTGGCTCGACTCAATTCAGGTTACGGATAAAAACCAGAAACACTAAAAACATAGAAAAACCAGTCATTAAAATGCAATTAAACACTGACAGACTTTAAACTACATACGTATATAAAATCTGTTTAAAACGTACAACTAATCACAATAAAAACAGCATGGCACCAGCCCTTTCATTAAAAGCAGTCAGTTCCCAAAAGCCTGTTGGAAAAAGAAAGTTTTCACTTGCTGGCAGAAGGACAGCAAGGAGGGAGCTGGTGTAGCTTCTCTGGGGAGGGAGTTCCAGACTCTGGGAGCAGCCACCAAGAAGTCCTTCTCCCGTCTCCCTACCCATCATGCCTGTGGGGGTGGCAGGGCTGTGAGAAAGGACTCCCCCAAAGATCTCAAAACCCAGGCAGGTTCATATGAGGGAATACAGTCTTTCTGATAGCTTGGACCTAAGTCATGTAGGGCTTTGCCAGCACTTTGAATTGTACACATTTATTTGCAACGTGTAGTTTAGACTTCAGAGCCACCGATAGCACACCTAGAAAACCTGTGGTTGGAGTGCTTGGATTCACTCCTAGACCAAAGCCATTATATTATTATTGTTAGAATATATCTGCACTAAGCCAGGAGGAACCAGACCTTTAAATATGCTGGCAAAAAATGATTTAAACTCTACTAAATCCAAGTAGCAATTATAATCCTTCTAATGTTCTTGGCAAATTTCCTGTGAGGCCATTAGAAATATTCTAATTGATATTAATATTCTTCTCTGGAAACAAATACAGTAAGTAATACTACATCATTCCAAATGATTTTTTTACCAGCCAATCAGACTTTGTTAAAGCTAGCTGTTTATTATTGTTAATTATTGAAACTGTAGCAGCACTCAATAACGTTTTATGTCAAATAAGATCTTTTTATTTGGATATTATTAATATAGCTTCAGTTCCACAAGAAGGCTATATTGCACTGTCATAATTTTCTTTTTGAAGATAAACAAATCATGATGAAATCAGTCATTAATCAAATATACATTTTAAAATTTGATGTCTTGGCAGTGCAGAAAACAATGACTACAAAGAGATTAAAAAAACCCAAGGAGTCAGGAAGATTTTTTAAAAATAGATGGCTTTAAAAGTTTGTTCTATACAATAGGAAAGGAGAAGGAAAATGTGGTAAACCAAAATATATACAGATAGAGGACTAGAGTTTTCCTTTATGATTCTGTTACCCTTCCCAGAAATATACAGGTATTGTACTTGGACTAAATGTAACAGGACACTGGAGTTGCTTGAACAAGATACTTGCAGGATTCCACCCCACTCCCCGCTCTTTCTAAACTGTCTGGTACAGGGCATGAAAATATGATCAGAGCAGGGCTTGGGAGAGATCAACCCATTTACCTTCACAGTTTTTCAGGTTGAAACCAGCCTATCTATCAAAGCTGCTGTTTGCCCAGTGTAGGGCAACATGCCATATGGTACCTGCATGTTTGCAGCTTTGGATGACATTTTAGTTGAGCAAATTGTGCAGGAGGAACAACTTTAAAACAGCCTTCCCTAGTCATAGAATCATAGAAGTTGGAAGGGACCCAAGGGTCATCTAGTCCAACCCCCTGCAGTGCAGGAATCTCAGCTAAAGGATCTAAAGCAGTGGTTCCAAATTAGTGGTCTGGGGAGCCCTGGGAGTCTGCAGAATGCACCCAGGGGGTCCCTTGCTTCCCACCCAACTATTTTTTTTTTCATTTTTGCATGGTAATATCACAAATTTTATGGTCTGTTTTAGCACTGTGCAATTTTTCAATATATTGGCCAAAATTGGATTTGAAATCACCCTGCAATAACAATTTTGACCTTGCAATATGCAGCAGTATATCGCTCCTGATCTGAGATGCCTTCCCTCACACTAAGGGAAACCAGGGCAGAATATCGCCCTCACTTCAAGGCACTGTGGCACTACCCTCCCCTGGCACTGAGGCAGAGCAACTTTCCTCAGTCAGCAGTAAAAGCAGCAGCAGCCACAGTGGACATGCATCTTCGCTGGCTGCCCCACTGATGGGGCTTGATGTGCCCCCCATCCCCATCCCCTCCCACTTAAAACATGCATTGGAGGTAACTCCACCTCCTCTCATCCCCCCTACCCATCTGATCTCTGCCACTGCTCCTTACCTCATCCGCATGCCTGATCTCCAATTTCAGACATTGTGATATATCGGAATATCATGATGTTTAGCTGCTGATTTATCACAATGTTGAAAGCCAGCCCTAGTTTTGCTTATTAGGGCTACCACACATTTTGTTTAAAAAATTGCTTTGCAGAGGTAACTATAATAGAGTTGTGTTCAAAAGTAGGGGGTCCATTGCTCAGCTTTTGAAAAACAGGGGGTCCTCAGTAATTAGCTAATTTGGAACCACTGATCTAAAGCATCCATTACAGATGGCCATCCAACCTCTGCTTAAAAACTCCAAGGAAGGAGAGTCCATCACCTCCCAAGGGAGACTGTTCCACTGTCAAACAGCTCTTACTGTCAGAAAGTTCTTCCGTATCTTTAGTCGGAATTTCCATTCTTGTAACTTGAAGTGCTGTGGTCTTTCCCCAATTCGCCACTCCCTTTCCACAGCTACAGGGATTCAATAATCAATCCTCAATATCATTTCTAGCGGCACCCTTAGTAGCAATGAGCCTGCAATCCCTTTTATACAATGGGATGCACATGAATATCCAAAAGGGACACACATATTCCCTTCCCTTCCATTTTTGCAGGTTGTTGCAAAGCCTGTTGCAGGTTGGCCTGAAGCCTATTTTTAAGTGTAGGAAGGGACTGAGGGGTTCCCAGGGGGTGGCACTAAAGAGGTTAGGTGCTGAGCAAATGCTAAGGAGTTTCTTCAGACTTCATTGTGGTCCTTTTCCATCAGTTCCCAATAGTGAGATACAATGAAAGTTACTGGGAGTGTTAGCAGCTTCTAGTTATACTTTACATATATTGTGGGAAGATTAGCCATGTGTAACCCAGGCTGTGATTATTGAAGTTCCAAGAGACATACAACAAATCATGTGCAGAACTGCTGGACACTTTCTTTTGTTCCTAGTTTTACATATGCTTATCTCAGCAGCTAATTGTTCCCCCTAACTGGGTCAGCTTAGGACATTATGCTGCCAGAGGCAAAGGACAAGATAGCATCCCTCCCAGAGTGGGTGCTAATGGCTCACTTTAATAAGCATTTTAGTTGCTCTTTTCCATACATTCTTTGGAGCCACAAACTGCTTTGCAAAATGGGGTACATAAAGTATTGCTTACATGGCCACATCATGCATGTATACAATGGCATTCTGAATCCATCACATTTAAGAACAGGAAAAGAGCCCTGCTGGATCAGACCAAATACCCATCTAATCCAGCAGCACCTTGCTCTCCAGTTGCCAATAAGATGCTTATATGAAGATGGCAAGCAGGACCTGAGTACAAGAACACTCTCCCCATGTGCATATTGTGTAGGACACGAGAGGCATTACGTAGTCATTATAGCTCGTGGCCACTGATGGCCTAATCTTCCATGAATTTGTCCAACTCCCTTTTAAAAACACCCAAATTGGTGGCAACCTCTTCATCCTAAGGTAGTGAATGCCATAGTTTAAGTATTTATTATGCCTTAGGGTCTGACCTAAATTTCAGAGTTTAGCCTTCTTCTAAGGCTCCTAGACAGCATCTTATAAAGCAGAGACATCACTTGACGACAAAGATCCATATAGTTAAAGCTATGGTTTTCCCAGTAGTGGTGTATGGAAATGAGAGCTGGACGATAAAGAAGGCTGATCGCTGAAGAATTGATGCTTTTGAATTATGGTGCTGGAAGAGACTCTTGAGATTCCCATGGACTGCAAGAAGATCAAACCTATTCATTCTTAAGTAAATCAGCCCTGAGTGCTCACTGGAAGGACAGATCCTGAAGCTGAGACTCCAATACTTTGGCCACCTCATGAGAAGAGAAGGCTCCCTGGAAAAGACCCTGATGCTGGGAAAGATTGAGGGCACAAGGAGAAGGGGACGACAGAAGATGAGATGGTTGGACAGTGTTCTCGAAGCTACGAACATGAGTTTGACCAAACTGCGGGAGGCAATGGAAGACAGGCATGCCTGGCGTGCTCTGGTCCATGGGGTCATAAAGAGTCGGACACGACTAAATAACTAAACAGCAACATCATCAAGGCTCCTACACCTAGACTTCACAAATCTCAGGATCCATGTGCTCAGGAGACCAGGAGACCTTGTTTATATTTCATCTTTTCTCCAAACAGCTCAGGGCACACGCCCAGACTGATCCCATTGTATCTTCCCAATTCCCCTCATATGTATGTTAAGCTGAGAAACGGCGAGTTGTCCATGAGAGATTAATAGCGGATAGCAAGTGTGGTGTAGTGGTTAAGAGCGGTAGACTCGTAATCTGGTGAACTGGGTTCGCTTCCCTGCTCCTCCACATGCAGCTGCTGGGTGACCTTGGGCTAGTCACAGCCTCACTCACCTCACAGAGTGTTTGTTGTGGGGGAGGAAGGGAAAGGAGAATGTTGGCCGCTTTGAGACTCCTTTGGGTAGTGATAAAGCGGGATATCAAATCCAAACTCTTCTCCTCCTCCTCTTCTTCTTCTTCTTCTTCTTCTTCTTCTTCTTCTTCTTCTATGCAGTCCAATTTCCCGTCGCTATGTTGCGATAGCCTTATACCTGGCAAATTTCTATATGCACAGCTCCATTATGCTTGCTGAGAACTCCAGGCATACACTGGAGCACTTGTGGATCTTTGCATCCGGGCCTGTAGCCAATGAGGAACACGGAAGTCTTGTTGCTTAATGAGCAGTCCATAAGAACGTCAATAGCATAAAGAGGGCCAACCCAGAAAACTTCACAAAGAAATGTGAAGATCCAAAAAAACAGTAACTTCTTTCTATTCTATAGCAAGTTTAATCTTTTATCATTTTAATGAGCTTTGAAACCTTTTTATGTTCATGCTTTTGAGGGTTTATTTAGTGGCACATTAGCACAACAAATGAGAGCATTTCTTTCAGCAAATATGTATAATTTCTTTGTCCAGGAATCTCTTTTGGCATCTACTTTGCATGGCCTTCTCTTCTTCCATTCTTCACAACTCACAGCTATGTTAAAAGGCTAAAGAGCCTCACTAGAAGTGAAACTGTCTCTCTCATTCCAACTGTATATTAGATAGAGTAGTGCTAAATTTTGTTCACATCCCAAATGTTTGAGTTCTGTTGTGTTTTAAATATGCAGATAATGAAAGTGTAGATAAAGCTGTGCAGGAGGTATATTGGCATTCAGATGGATGCAAAAAATATGCAAAAAATCCTTCTTCTATCTGCACCAGGTTTCATCTTTTAACATTTTAATGAGCTTTGGGACTTTTATGCATATTAGTTATGTTGCCCTAATTACTCATTATAATTCTAATGTGCATTTTTATATTTAATTACAATGCTTATAAAGATTTGATATGGACAGTAAATTATTATAACTAGCATGTGCATAATGATTATGAGCTGAATTTATTAACTTTTACGCTAGCATTCAACAGTGCTAACTTTCAATTTCACCTTTGTGATTAACCACATTGTCTGATTAAACAAACATTTTGTGGTATTAATTGTAAAGTCATAAAGCAGTACGGCTTTATTTAGCAAGATTTGGGCCCTGTTTTTTATTTGTGCTTTTCATTTTCATTTTGTTGAGGTTGTTCTTTTAGCAATTTGCTTGTCAATGTGCTGAAACAAAGATTATTTTCTTTTAAACGATCTTTCTAACAAATGGAGAAACAAGAATGGGTGAGATCCAATGTAGCATTAGAACAAGATGTTGGAGAGTTGGCATTGTTGAACAAACAGTAGCACACAAGCTAGATTGTAACCGCATATCATCATCATCATTGATGCCCAACATCCTCCACAAGTGTAAAATGCCCACTAGGTGTGATAGTTACATTCCCATTTATAGAATTCATGTTGTACAAGTGGACTGGCATGATTGGATATTGCCCAATGATTCTGGAATGCCTGGAACTTACTCTAGTTGAAAATTATTTGCCTCATTGCACATATATTATTTGTTTCTCTCTGTGTCTGTGTCTTTCTCATATCTGCTTTGTGTCCATTTGCCCATCACTTTGTCCCTCAGTGGCAGCTGGGAGTCTTGTGGAGGGTTTTCCTTGGATTGGTCATTTTCTTTCTTTCCTTCCTTCCTTCCTTCCGCTCTTATTGCACGGGATTTCAGCCACAGTGATAAGATCTTTGCTTTAGATATCTGTATAATTCGGGGAGAAATAGCTCTTTCAAGCAGCTCATACACATTTCCTCCAATTAGTCCTCATAATATGATGATGAAACAGAGGCACAATTATTCCTTCTAACAGATTATCAGTGTTTTTAATTATGCATAATTTAGATAATTTCAGATTCTTATAAAATATGAATTTCCCACAGGTACGCCTAATGGATTGTTATAACTGCTTATAAAAATTGCTTATAAAATCAGTGATACACATTAAGTGGCTCCCGGTTTCCAAATATGCCAGCAGCAGATGAGGATTATACTGAAACATGAAATTTATTAGGGCATGATCCATCCACCCATAATTAAATACTGCTGAGTCCCATTGATTCCTGTAGAAGAAACGAAGGCAAAAATTGCCCAATGGGGCACAAACGTTTTATTGTGTCATGATCTCAGTGTATTGTAATTGCAATATTGAAAATTTGGAACTCCTCCCCCAACCTGCCTAAAGCAAGTTAATGGAAAATAAGGTTCTTTTTAGTGGAAAGGAAGGATGCAAACATTAGGCCTGTTTATTTTATTAAATTTATTTTGAAGGGGATAAATAAAATGAAGACAAGGCTTTAAGATTTGTAGTTTCATCAAGATGCAACCCCAATCGTGTTATGTTATGCCATGTTATCAAATGCTGTAATTTGATATAGTGTCAAGTCATGGAAAGAAGAGTAATATGAGTTGTCAAAAATCATGCCTTAGTGTAGGGCTGATCATGGGCTATAGCAGTAATATTCAGACTTCTGGCTATAAAGAACCCTTGCTGCATGGTGTCCTCTGCTGAAAATCCTTCACATTTACCATGTCTATGGAGGAGGATTGCAGATAATGTGCTAGGGCACATATGCCACCCACGCTGGCTGAATCTCACTGCTGCTGTCCCGATTGAACTAAAATGGCAATCTAGAACATTCCCAACATCAAAGGGAAAGCTCATAACAGCTGTTTTTAGTTGTGTCCTTTCAGGAATTGAAGTCCTTCCATTTGTGGAAAAGTTTCTGATCCACCGGAGGCCCCTGCTAATGGAAGAAGAGGGGCGATATTCACCAGTCCTGCCCCTCCCTTGCAGTTCCCTGAACCCCTCTAATCTGTTCAAGAAGATCAGCCGGAGAAAACAATGAAAAGTGGAATCAAGCCTTCAGAAATAGTAAACAAAATATGCTTCCCCTCATCTAGTGTTAGCAGAGGCATTTGTTAGATCAGTGGTAGCCAATGGGCTCCAGATGTTGGACTATAGCTCTCACCAACCCCGACTGGAAGTTCTGGAAGGCACCATGTTAGTGTTTCCTGTATATTATTCTGTGAATGTAATGATTCTTTAAACTTATGGAAAAGCACCATTGTATACAACCTGGTATCTTGATATAATAGTTCGTTATATTTGTATACTGTTTAAGGACACAGGCAATGCTTGTTAAATGCTATGCTGCCATCCCAATGGTTAATTTCCCTGCCATCCGTTCCCCTACATGTTAATTGTGTGCCAGTGCAAGTTCTCTAATGGGTCTGTCTGGTATGGAAATCAAACACCAGACAGCCAATCATCCCTACCACCTGTACTTATTGTGCAGACTATCTGTCTTAAGAAGAAGCTGCATGTGTTCATTGATGGGAGACTATATAACAAGCCATTTTCTTTACAACATGCATTACAGAATGACCATATCCACTTTGCAAATTAACTGAACAAAGAACCCAATAAAGAGTTTGTTCTTAGTCCCATGCATTTAGAGATGAACTTCCACAGGCTTTTTAAAAAAAAAATACCGTAAATAAATGTAGAGAACAAACTTATATTAAGTATTAAATTATGATTGCAATAAAGAACACAAAAACGAGTTGTACTAATTATATTTGTTGTTTCAGGTCTCTGTACATATTTTGCAGGTATTTTCCTTGTCCATTTTTTATTTAAATGTGTTTGGTTAGTTTCACCATTTCTGCAAGTTCCCTTTTTTTCTTCAAAGAATAACAGAAGCAGGATTCTTGACAGTAATTTCCCAGCAATAATGTCACAACTCAGCAAAATGGGAGTGTTGCCAAAGTCTGAACTATAATTGATGAAAGTTGTGATGGCAAAAATGAAACTTTCTTCTTCAGGAACATTATGAGCTGTATTCAAGTATTCCGCAGTGCTAGTGGAAGTCAGCACAATGATTCCTGCTAGTACAGCAAGACCCGCCTCTCCTGCCCCCTCCCCAAATCTGGAGTGGAGAGAGGAGATCAGGCAAATAGGAATGCTTGTGCTGATGGAACATTGTCCTTATAACTACAATAAAAACAATCCCTATTTCTTCCTCATACCATTTGATGATTAATATTGTGTAGCCATGGGTCCACACAGAGGGCAGGACTCTATTCGAAGGACTGTCACAGGTCAGTCTTCTATTTGAAAGACTGATCAGTCCAAATCCATTGTGAAGATAAAGAATAATAAGATGGGAGAGCTGAGACCTTGATATTGCCAATCAACAATCTGCAGTTGGACAGCAGAAACAGCACAGAGGTCTGCACCTGTATCTGTATCTGTATCTGTATCTGTATCTGTATCTGTATCTGTATCTGTATCTGTTTCTGTTTCTGTATCTGTATCTGTATCTGTATCTCTGTATCCATTCTGACTGGATTTTGCTAACCAGATACCAAATAGTAACAAGTAGTGGGCAGGTAACTGAACACTAAATGGACTGTTGAGCTACCTGATTCAGCATGGTCATCATTCTGCTTTTAGACAGGGTTCCTCCATCAACTTATAACTATGTGGCTGAGAACAAAATGGACAGCGGGGGCTTTTCTTGGGATTGCAGCTGTCCTAAAAGAAAAGCTTATTTATTAAATATATTTTATAAAAAATACTTATACCCCACTTTTTTATTCCCAAGGTGAGGTTCCCAAGTCAGATAACAAACCATATATATATATATATATGCAACAAAATGAAACAAAACCAAAAACCCCTTGGGAAAGCCAGCACCAAAATAATAATAAACAACATCCTTTTGAAACAAAACAAACTTCAAAAGATGTTAAAATGTCAGTTGATAAGGCAACAAGCATACATTCCCAGATAGAGAGATCTACAGCGAAGGCACCACAGTTTAAGAAGGCCCCATCCTGTATATCTAAGAGTTGCACCTAATATGCCTTGAAATATATTGATCCCCAAACATTTAATGTTTTAAAGGAAAGGACCAACACTTCACAAAAGCTAAGCCTATAAATTCTCCCATTTTTGTATGGCTATCAAATTAGCCCTCTTTGCTTCAGAATCTGTAAGTACTTGAAAAACAGTGCTGAATCAGGCTAATATAAGTCAATTCAAGTGCAAATCCATGATGCTTATGTTAGCAAAGGATGCACCAATATTATGACAGATGGGTGGAAATGGCAAGTGCTCACTGCTTCTAGTGTTATGTGAATGTGGTTAGTGGTATCCAACTAAGTCATACTCAGAGTATACCCATTGAAATAAATGGATTTAAAGCCGCCGTCATTGAAGCCTGTTGACTGAAATGGGTATACTCTGAGTGTAATGTACTCAGATGTCACCCTATGTGTTCATTTTATCTATTACAGGTAAGTAAGTGAAGAACTGAAAGAGAAGTGAACATACATCAATCTATTTTTCAGGAAGGTTAGCATCCTAATTTCACACATCTGTAAAAACTAATGGTCACAGACTGCAACATCAAAACAACTAGTTTGCAGAAAGCACTGGCTTCCTATTTTAGAGGAACAAATACATAGCAGGAACTGCCAACCTTTGGGGGCCAATAGGCTCAATTGAAAGTTAGAGAAACTGTTATGGGTACCAAACACACACACACACACACACACACACACACACACACACACACTGCAATCAACAACTTATTATATACATTAGAATACCTATTTCAGTCCTGATTTTGGGTGCTGCCTTGGCAACCCTTGTCATAGAAAATTAAAAAGAGGGCAAAATGTTTTTTCCTTAGATATAAGAGAAATGTATGCTTTTCATCATAAGAAATGCTAAAGTTAGCTGAGTAAGCAAGATTCTTGTTACATCTTCCATTGGCACTGGATAAAACCATGAATGTAACAGCCAAATGTTCTGGAGATCCTCCAGACCAGACAACAGGAAATAGATTAACCAATGACTATCACATAGGAGCCTATTACTTCCTTTTTGAAATGGTCATTGCCTTGAATGGGGAGGAAATAATAACCATTCATTATGTTCCTTGTGTTCTTGTAAAACTTGCAACCTCACTAAGCCTTATTATTTCAGCTTTGAGTCTGAATCATATGAATGGGATCTGCCAGGAGAAACATACTGCACTTAATTAAAGAACCCAGGCACCATATGCAACAGAAATAGAAAGTTTAATTAAATTTGGAAGGGCTTCATGATGCTGTTTAGATGGGAGAAATTGAGCTTATCAAGTGGCTGCAAAGGCACGCGGGAAGAATGATTTCATAAAGCTTGGGGATCATAGAACTGGTGCAGAAAGATCCTGCCCAAATAATGTAGCTTAATAGGAGAATACATGACACCAGACCAGATGGCACACACTTGTGTTATAGCGTAGCTTTTTCACAGGAAGACAACTTTACTATAAGAATGGCAGCAACCATTAATCTCTACTTGGAATGTCAAGTTTTCTTAACACTACATCATGGGATTCTAATTCTGCCCTTCCTCCAAGCAGCTCAGGGCAGCATGCATAGTTCTTTCTCTTTTACCCTGTTTTATCACAACAACCCTGTGATGTAGGTTAGTTTGGGGGACAATGAGTAGTCCAGGCTCACCTTGTGATCTTTGTGATAGATTTCGGTTTTGAACCTGGACCTTCCAGATCCTAGTCTGGCGCTCTGACTCAGGGATGGACTTTGTTAACCTTTGGTAATCTGGTGCCCTGAATGAGGTCAAAATTTGCCCCCTCCCATGGATCTTCTCAACTATGGACCCTCTCAGTTTTGCACCCCTTTGACCTGAAGCCCTATGTGGGGCAACCGTCTGCACTGCCCTAAATCTTACAATGCTCTGTCTGCTCCGCCATGTTGTGTGTATTACTAAAGTATCTGAGATGTATTGCTAAAATGTTGACAATTTATAATAATATTTTAAATGTAAGCATGTTCCCTTACAAGTAGGTCTAGCTGTGCTCAGCTTGGCCTAATTGTAATTTGCAGCATGATTAGGACTGCAGACCAAGGCTTGCTGCAATTACTGGGAAGGAAAGTCCATTGAAAATAATGGGAATCGCTTCCAATCTAACGTGGCTAGGACAATGAATACTCTCAGATTACAGAGCAACGCACCCCAATTAGGAGGGTTTTTTCTTTTAAAAGAAAAAAAATCATTAGATTACTCCTTGGTTGCTATACCAACCATCAATTGCTTCATTTATTTCTAGATATCTGCAAGCCATGTCTTTCAACAGACAATAGAAGGCATTCACTAAAGGCAACTGCAGCCTTCTTCTGATATAATATAAAATCAGACGAAAATTACCTGGAATGTACTTCACAAAATGCATGCATGATATCTACAATCCACTGAGGCATGTACCTGTAAACCTCTGGGTACTATCATGACCCTGGCAACTCCTGTGAATACACAACAGGTCTCAGTGGCTACAGGTGTACAAACTGTGTGCACCCATCAGTATATAAAGCATAGTGGTCCTGGTACATGTACTTCTATCACTTCATGTGTCTCCTTAACGGCTGAGAGTCTTGCTTGCTTCCATGGAAAAATATTGTGTCTGAGATAATGTCAAGGGGGGTTGTATTGAGTGCTTCATCTGCAATGGCTTCTTCACACGTGCAAACCATTGCTTGATGTTGCAGTCTCTGATACTGAATGACAAAATCATCATAAGGAGTGAAAAATGAAGAAAATAACCTGGATCCTTTCAGTGGGGTTGAAAGATCATGAGCAATGATAACAATGGAAGTTAAAAACCATAAACGCAACCAACAAGAACTCAAAAAATTAAAGTTAAACCTACCCTAGTACATTAACAAATAAATCCGCTTTGTTCACTGGAGATTACTCTTGGGTAAGGTACATAAGATTGCAGACTAAAGTTCTGTGCTTTCTCCATAGCAATTAAACTGTTTGTGTTATGAGCAATTTCTGAATTGGGACAATTTATTTACCCTGATTCCCAAGTGACAGAATAAACAAACTGGTTTTGCAGAGAAGCAGCATCCTATTGCTGTCTTTTGCGTTTGTGGGGCATATATACATAATAAAGCAGACCAATACGTCCAGTCAAATGATATTGCTCAGGACATTGCTCATTATTACCACATAATGAATGGGAGGGTTAAGCCAGTGTTAGCATAGAACAGATTGTGGAGTTGTGAAGACAGCAGCTGCCACAGCATGACAGCTTTCTTGTTAGTGAATCAGCGTTACTGACAGGGTTTTCTTTCTTTTTTTATTAATTTTGAAAAGCCACTGTTCACTGACACTGCCTTGTACCTGATATACATGCACATTTCATGAAGTAACCATGAGAAGTGTAGGGCCTACCCCTCCACATTAAAAATAAACCAAGTTTACAAAATGCTCTTATGGAAAGCTACACAGACAGACAGAAACAAATCGAAGAATATTAGGCTGATGACTGGTAAACTCCTTTTAAAAAGGAAGGAAAAAGCCATTATCCCAGCACAAAAAAGATTTATTTTCCAAACAGATGCAACAACTACAGAAATAAGATTTTTTAACTAACTAGGCTCACTAACAGGAAGATATCATAGAAAAACATGGCCACAAGCAGGGAAAATTGGCAATGTTAAATAAATCTGCAGTTGTTCTCCTCCCCTGCCAAGGTTTAAGAATTTCCTGTTATTTCTATAAATCCTGTGGGACAGGAAAAGAGAAGACGACCAGCACAAACAGAGAGCAGGTATCAAGATGCCCGTTGCACAACTTCTCACTGTAGAAAAAGCACTCGGTCCAGGAATACAGAAATCAAGGGAAGTATAACCAGTGCTTTCTTTCTGGAGGGACACAGGGGTACGCATACCCCTAAACATTTTGTGAATCTTTGTACTTTTGTCCATTTACTGTATTAATTTTTCCCAATTTGAACTAAATGGTGATTTTCTTCAGTCAAAATGAGAGTACCCCTAAATATTGTTTTTAGAAAAAAAGCACTTTGAATACTCCGTCACATTAAATGAATTTGCTTACAATATCCTGAGAAATAAGTCTAGCCATCTCTTTTTGATGTTAGTTTTGTATGGTTTTGATTGTTGTTTTTAACATGGGGAAATTTTATTCATGTGATTCTTCTGCACCTATATCTTGAAGTGGTAACAGACCACGGAACACTATATGACAATCCTTTTCTGGATGTACAGATTGGCTTTGAATCAAAAACACAATAATCTTTTATTTTTAAAAATCATTTTCTTACATTTATATCCTGCTTTTTTCCTCATCCCAGAATCCAAAGTGGCATACATTTGGTTGCTAAGCACTGACCAGACTTGCTTAGCTTTAGTAACTGGAGATCTTGCATGCCTTTAAACATGCCCTGGAACGATGGACCTTCTGTGTATATTGAGAAATGATTCCCCCCCCCCCCTTCTTGAATTCAAATAGTGTTGGAGCGATTTGTGGTTACAGAGGCCCAATTTGTGGTGCTGCCTCAGCACCAACCATTGCACTAATCTGCCTTAAGAGCTCAGCTCCACATATAACTCCTAAAACAAAAGTGAGGGGGTAGAAAGGGAAAGATCCATTGCATGACTTTGCTTTCTGTTTGCACAATGTTTGATATGGCCAAAAAGAACCCAAGCCATTAACCCCAAATTTAGTGCAATCTTCTTGTGTGTGTTTTCATGATTGCTAGCAGTGTTGCTATTGAATATCAATTTAACCCTCAACAATTATATATTTGCTGATATCCAAATTAACAGCTCAGGGTGGAATCCACACACACATTAAAAACGCTGTGAAAATGCTTTTTTAAAAAACGTTTTGAAAAATACATAACTCACTGTCGCCATCTAGTTTCATATTTGTATATTGCACTTTACAACACATTTAAAATGTTTTATTTTCAGCTGTATAGCTGAGTACAAGGTGTCTGTTGGGGGAGAAACTGTGTGTGTGTGTGTGTGTGTGTGTGTGTGTGTGTACACCAGTGCTCTTGCTTGTCCCCCCTCCCTTTTAATAATAATTAATTGCTCTGGAAGGAAAACAAGTGACCACTGCCTAGATTTCTGAACATTTCAGATGTCTGGTACAAGCTAAAAACAAAGGATTGCCTGCCTGAGACACCACCTGCAATTCTTTGACAGATCATCGAGTAAAGAAAAAGAAACTCCACAGCAAGTCGTCAGAGTTAGCCATCAAAGAAATAACATAGAGCAGAAAAGCCTAGGGGTAATGATTACTCCAATCTGTATTTCACAACCATTGGGGAAGTATTCTTTTTATTGTACAGGTCAGAAATTCATTGATGTTTTCTGTTTGAAACGTAACAGTGGATGAAGGCAATTAAAATAATTCCTTTGAACATATTTTCAAATTCCCCATAATTATTCAGTGTGACTGCCTGGAACTCGTGCTGAAAAATGCATCTATTCTTATGCCTTAGAGCAGCAGAAACATGTGTTTGCTGGCATTCTGATTGACTTGTAAAGCTTGCCACTTGAATATATGTTCTATGTGACAACAGCAGTGTTATACCATCAGTATCTTCTTAGCTTCAAGCAGGAGCCAAGCCGTATCCCTTGTCCTACTCAGCTTATGCAACTGATCAGCTCAATATCTCCATGGAAGCAAAAGACAGCTCACCTTGACAGACTGCTGTCTTAAAATGACATGCTCTACATGATAACACAACATAGTCTGTGGACAGAAATGTGAATGGTGGAATGGTGAAGGCCTTTTAGATTTTTAGTGTGGCTTTTAACTTTCTTTCACACTACTCATGTGGAATATTGGACAGTTTCAGAAGATTCATTCTTCATTCTTTTTTTAAAAAATGGGGCTCTTGATTTACGCAGCTTACAAGCAGTGAAATATACAGGGCTGTGTGTGTTTTATGCAGCAACAGGACTTTTCTGCAAGCACAAAACGGAGGCTATGGTGCAAAATGTGGCAATTGAATAAACATTGTTTTTTAAAAATAACGTTTTTGTAATCCTTATAGCAATCTGGAAAGGTCTCAAAAATATGAAAAAATGACAAAAGCTGTCAGTCAGTGTAGACAACATTGAGCAATATAGCACAATGGTATCACTCCATATAAGGCAGCTTCCTATGTTCCTATGACAACAGACAGTGAAATAGTATAGCGTTTACCATGAACTATTATCTCTTTCCCCAGGCAACTGATTTTTTTACCCCACAATCCAACTAGTCAGTTATATCCACTCTTTCTTAAACTTCAATTCATTTCCAGTTGAGGGGGGAGTAGGGGAATGCCAAATTTCTGGAACGGCTTCAGATTAAAGATAATAAATCGTGCAAAACAATAAAAATGCATATCTTCCTGATGATTTGAATGACAATATTTATGCAATTTGCGTGAATTGCAGCATTTCATTATTGCAGGATTTTGTTTCAAATGCTGGGTTCAATGTGCATACAGTCCTTATCGTAAATTAATCAGGGCAATATTGTACACAGGGAGTCCAGCTGACAGTGGACATTACTGCATCAACAAAGCAGTACGTGGAATTGCTCCATAGAGTTACAGCTGCATTTTATTCCACAGTTTCACTAGGGAGGGTATCTTCCTAGCAGATGTTGTTTGCATCACTTCTAAATTGCTCAAGAAGGAAAATTGCATCAGCTCACCCATAACAGTGAATCAGGCTGCAATCCTATGCACATACATTTAAGAGTAAATTGCACTGAACAAACATGAATAGGATTGCATTGTTAGCTTGAAAGATTTGCATGTATAGTACAAGAACTGGTCAATTTCCATGCAGTGTATAGTCATTCATTCGGCCTTTATTGGCATAATGTGTAGAGTACATGAGTAGACTAGGAGAAGTGTGGGGAGAAAAGTATTATTTTGTCCCTTTGTGTATGTACTATTGCATGCATGGGGATTAGCAAGTCTAAACCACAGAGCCTAGGGCTTGCCGATCAGAAAGTTGGCGGTTCGGATCCCCACGACGGGGTGAGCTCCCATTGCTCGGTCCCAGCTCCTGCCAACCAGCAGTTTGAAAGTACGTCAGAGTGCAAGTAGAAATACAGGTACCGCTCCGGCAGGAAGGTAAACAACATTTCCGTGCACTGCTCTGGTTCACCAGAAGCAGCTTAGTCATGCTGGCCACATGACCCGGAAGCTGTCTGCAGACAAACGCCGGCTCCCTCGGCTTATAGAGCAAGATGAGTGCCGCAACCCCAGAGTCATTCGTGACTGGACCTAATGGTCAGGGGTACCTTTACCTAGTTCCCTAACACTGGGCAAGCTCCATTCAAGATATGTCCATGAACAGCTCAACTGAAATTCCAACACGATGCTGTGGCTGAGAACATAAAGGATATTTTCACACAACTGGTAGAGAATCAGACAGAAAAGGCAGATTATGTTCAGTAGGCAACTTGCAAGCATATAGTAGGATGATTAACAAGTGGCAGATTTCAATCTGCATACATTTCATATTAGGCTTTCATTAATGTTAAATAGTGTACAACAACTGCATAGTTCCAATAATTGTACCAAAATTGTTTGTGCTATTTGTTCATTAGATAATACTGTGAAAGGGAACTCAACATTTCTGGGGTGGGGGAAGGATTTCATTTGTTCACTGTTTTGGATCTTGTACTGCAATTTATTCCAGAAATCCAAGCTGGCTTCTTACCATTCTCTAATGTTTTTTTTTTAAAAAAACACACCCTCTTTCCAATGGAACATGCCTTCCAAAAGATTAAAGCAAGAATGATATGTCTCGACAGCAAAAGCCACAACACACACCACAGTCCCCTAATTTCTTCCACAGTAGGTTTAAGAGTACATATATAATTAAGTTCAAGCAACTGGTACAGTATGTCTGAATTCAAAGTGAAATGAGCATTATAGATAATATTATGCAAACTGCCATAGCAACAGCAACACAGACTTCTAAGAAATGCTAATATGTTAAGCTGCTTTGCAAAAAATAAAAAATCCTCCCCCCCAAAAAACAACCACCCAAAAGTATCCAAGAAAAATAAATAATTAAACCCAAACATTCTCTGTTGAAAGAATTCTGATTCTTGTCTGTGAAAATAAGGTTATAGTGAAGTCTGCACAAGGTGACTTTTATCCCTCATTTTCATGCGGCAAAGTTTTTATGCCCCCCCCCCAACTGCCTCCATGTGGTGATACTGAGATTTACCATGTCCTGTGAAGCTTAAACTAAAGTTCTGCTGGCATGAAGATCTCAGGTCTACAGGGCATATACAGGGAGCGGGATGTTACACCCACACAGAAACACAGATCCACAAACATGCAAGGGAGCTGCTGTGGATCCATTTTTATTCTTTACTCAAAATACTATACAGAAGAACTAGGAAAAAGTAACATTAGAGTAGTTTGGGTTGGGGTTTTTGCTGCTGCAGTTGCTTACATAGAGATTTTCTTAATTTTTATAGGGATGGAGGTTGCGGTGGATTTTGTCCATTTAATGGCAGTAGGTGTTATGGGGATACTTCATGTGCTGTATTTTACTGATGAGACAGTTGTGTTTTATAGGATAATAAAGATTTTCTCTTCTTGTTTTAAATAGCTAGGGATATTTCTTTTTAATTACTTTTCTCTGGCTATGAACATTTCTAAGGTGGGTTTTTTAAAAATATAATGTTTATTACTTTATTTTAGGAAACATACATTTTTTCTGAGTTTGTGGGGGAGAGGTAGGCTATATACCGAGTTCCTTCTAATTCCTGAAATAGCCTGGCTAGCTTCATGGTGAGGTAATGGGTTGTTAAGGTAAAAAAGGAAGCAGATCTGTGTCAGATGACAAATAGGTGGGCTCCACTCTCTCAACTCACTGGTAGTTGGAAAGACAAAGCCCAGTTGACTTGTGTGAGCTAAAAGGTAGAAGCTGGAAGGAAGACAGCAGGCTGGGAAGGCAGAGAGTCAGAGCCATGACTGATTTCTGCTGGAATCCAAGGTCCCCTTAGGCTGTTAATGCTGGGAACCCCTCCATCATAGGCTGAGGTTGTATACATGTGTGAATGGACCAGACATCATAAAGACACCACAATCTCCAATGCACCTCATTCCAAAAGAACTTGAAACCTGAGTAAGTGCCTGGAACCTCTGGGATCTCACCCTGCTTGGGCATTGGGGTGGTGCACAACAATATATACTGTATTTCTGAGTGAGGTTGCATGTCCAACTCAACTATAGGGCACAGAATTTAAAACACAATTGAATGTGAGAACACAGTTTTTCTGCAGAATTCCTATTGACTTAGATGATAACAAAACAAGATTCTGTGCTGTTACATAAGAGCATAAGAACAAGGCTACTGGATCAGGCCAAATTATCCATCTAGCCCAGCATCTTGTTCTCACAGTGGACAACAGATGCCACAAAATTATTCTACATTTGGTAACCAATTATTTTCAGCCACAGAAGCAAAACATTCCGCAGAGGTGGTACATCTCTAGGACATACATAAAGGTAAAGGTAAAGGTACCCCTGCCCGTACGGGCCAGTCTTGACAGACTCTGGAGTTGTGCGCCCATCTCACTTAAGAGGCCAGGGGCCAGCGCTGTCCGGAGACACTTCCGGGTCACGTGGCCAGCGTGACATCGCTGCTCTGGCGAGCCAGAGCCGCACACGGAAACGCCGTTTACCTTCCCGCTGGTAAGCGGTCCCTATTTATCTACTTGCACCCGGAGGTGCTTTCGAACTGCTAGGTTGGCAGGCGCTGGGACCGAGCAGCGGGAGCGCACCCCGCCGCAGGGATTCGAACCGCCGACCTTTCGATCGGCAAGTCCTAGGTGCTGAGGCTTTTACCCACAGCGCCACCTGCGTCCCATAGGACATACATAGTTTGGACAAAGTTGAAGGAAGAGCAAAGGCCTCAGGCAATCTCAAGGGTAGGATGACAGCAGCTTGTTTCAGTTTACTATGAAATGTAAAGTATAAGTTACAAAACGCACACACACACAAAATATCTTATTTATTTAAAAAAACGAAGCCAGAAAGACACCATCAAATATAACTGAACCTCATAAAAATACTTTCACAGTTGAGGTGACTGAGGCATGTTTTCCCCTTTTCACACTTTAAAAGAAGGTTCTCCATCCACTGTAGTATTGTTTTGACTTCCTTCCGGCCACATTTGCTGTTCCTGTGCCAGATCACCTAAGAAACAAAGCCTAGCTCATATTTCCATGGTGAACTGGCACAGAAGCAGCAAGCTGATAGGAAGCCTGAACTTTGCAGAGAGATTCTCCTCCCCCTCCCCACAGCCTTCTGACTTCTTTCCAGCCACATTGGTGCCTACACTTACCGTACTTACAATTTTCAGAATGATACTGCTGCTAGGAATAGGATAAATTAATCTTCTAATTTCACTATTTTAAAAAAGCCCTTTGTCTACAAGTCTGAACACCTAGCGAAACTGCTGTAGGTACAACCAACCAGCCAGTTTTCTGGTAAAATATTAAAATCTAGTTAATACATGACTCAACAGGGGTTAAGATTATCATCTACAAATCAGCATTTGCTTTATAAAATATAATAGAAAATGTCAGGTGCTGGTGTGGTTGCTTGAGAGCAAACAGGCAAGACTCCGACCTGTCTTTTCCAGCTTTATTATTAGTGCAAACTATTTACAGTGAAGAGCGTCGCAAGTTCATGTCTGGCTCAGTCGCTAGCAGAATCTGGGAGTGGGTGGTCCTTGTACCCCCCCCCCCAGCATAACAGTCGCGTGACCCCTAACCTTCTCCTCCCTCCCCTTCCCTGCACCTAAACCTACTGCGCAGAATGGGCACTGGAAAAGGGGTACTGCCCTCCTCTCCGGTTTGCTCAGGCTTGGTGTTGAGGCTCTGCCTAGCATCCCCTGGTCCCACCATCTCCTCTCCACTGGAGGTGGGGCTTCCCTCCTCGTCAGAGGAGGAACTGCTTTGCAAGATTTTTGGAGGCTCCCTGTAACACAACTGCCCTTCCACCTCTCGCCTCTGAACTGATGGCAGTTCCCTGATAGAAAATGATAAAAAACCACTGGGAAAATAAAACGGTATTAAGTCTTATCTGTCTTAACTCAGTTTGGAATAGTAGTCTCACATGAAGAAGCTCGCAACTTCACAATGCTTCTAAAACGTTCACTCGCTCTCTCTCTGAAACACCCCACACACTTACCATGTTTTCTAAGGTCACCATTAAAAGAGCATACGACACATTTATTTTTCGAGAAAACATAATTTATGCAATAAAAGTAGATGAAGGGAAGAATAATACTATTTATGCTACAAGAGCACTCACAGACCTTGTTTATGTCTCATTTAAAGCAATCCATCCACAAAACTTCAAATTTGAAAAGCAATTTAAAATGGATAATTTTTCTTGCATACATTTGGATGGCTAAGCAGCTGTTTACTACATGAAATGAATATTCAATATTTTAAAAAATATGCCTTGTGTTTCAGCAGTGTAGCTTCTCATGCATCTTAACAATATTGTACAGTACAGAGCAAAATCTTGAAATGATAGGAAATTATCAACTGCATCTTAGTCCGGACATCTTTCCCCCTTTTAAATTGGAAATAACAAAAAATCATGCATAAATGGTATGGCCTATAAGGTTTTACTTCCTCATCTCCTGTTTGTCTAATTTAGGCCTAAAAGGGCCACTCCTGCTATTTTCCTCCTGCTTTTCTCTCTGCATTTGCTGGTCCTGTAGTTCCTGCAACCTCTGAAATATTTTTACTGTTACCGTGCACACACGTGGTGGTGTAGGCATAGCAGCTCAGAATATGACCAGAAAGCCCTTGGTTAAGTCTTCGTCACTTACCTCAGCAACCTTACTTGTAATATGGATACAATAATACCAAGTTTCCTTACAAAGTGACTGTGTAGCTATGTTTGCACATAACCCTAATCCATTGTTAACATAAGCCAAGGTTTATAAACCAACAACAAATCATGACTCACGAGTGTTGGTTTGCTAGTATCACTAAACCATGGTTAAGACACTGGACCAGGTTTGGATAATCAAACTAACCTATGGTTTATTAAACCATTGCATCATGTTATATGCTAACCAAGCCAATGTGGAGTATAATAATTCCAGATTCAGCAAGATCTAAACTGCAAGTACAGTGGTACCTCGGGTTACAGACGCTTCAGGTTACAGACACCGCTAACCCAGAAATAGTACCTTGGGTTAAGAACTTTGCTTTAGGATGAGAAAAGAAATTGTACTGTGGCAGTGCAGCGGCAGCAGGAGGCCCCATTAGCTAAAGTGGTACCTCAGGTTAAGAACAGTTTCAGGTTAAGAACGGACCTCCAGAACAAATTAAATTCTTAACCCGAGGTCCCACTGTATTATCTGATGATTAGAAATCATTAATACTTATATGCAAAAACAGGCTTTAAGTTGCAAAAATGGCACCCCACTATACATTAATCCTCCTTTGGTTTCTGCAAATCTTCCCTCCTGTCTAATGGGTAATGTTGGCCCATGCTTATTCCTCCCTCTTTTTATAAACTGGGATCTGTATCCAATGAAGCCCTACTCAGAGTAGTCCTACTAAAATTAAACAGACCCAAGTTAGTAATGTTCATTAATTTCAATGAGTCTACTCCACATAGGATTAACACTAGATATACGCCATAGTGTCCCATGGTTGGACATAGTAGATGGTAAACCCTGGGAAGAAATAGGGTTGGAGGCAATTGCTGCTAATGGGAAGTCTCCCAAGGTATGTTTCAGAATACTTGACAAAGAGTTTCCCTTGAATAAAGCCCATCAGAAAAGTCACTTGGTGCCTGAAATGTCATTTGAAAGAAGAACTGAATAAAATTAGATATACTGGTAGTTTGCTAAAATGACAATAGCATTGTGGCAGGCATGCCCAAAATGGGCCCTCCAGCTGTTTTGGGACTACAATTCCTATTACCCCAGACCATTGGTCCTGATAGCTAGGGATGATGGGAGTTGTAGTCCCAAAACAGCTGGAGGGCCAAGTTTGGCCATGCCTGCATTATGCTGTCTGGCTTGACTATGAGGTTCAAGCAAGTCTATGAATGAACTGAAGAAGCAGGGAATCCAGAGGCAGGTGAAACAGAATAGTTCTTTTTCTTGTACTGTTAGTCTGTTCCTCCATGGCAGCCTCTCTTCCTGGAGCCCAGGAGAACCATATTGTGGGAGGGGTGCCAATATGCCCTCTCACACAACATGCTCCCTTCCACCCTTCACATTCTCCTTTGGAGAGCTAGCTTGAGCTGCTTTTCCTCTGCTACCCTGGGGCCAGTCAGCATCTTCACTATTTCCAGGTCTGCCTGCCACCTGACAGTCCCTTTGGGTACCATTCCAGAAGCACCATCTGGTGCAGCCAGGGATCTCATTGGCATAGAAACAAGAAGGCCAGCATCTCCCCATAACAAACGTTCAACAACTTACCTCCTAATGAAGACAACTCAAATGACAATTCATGTTCAATTCCATGAGTACAATAAAAAACAAGAATCAGTCTATCCCAACCACCACCAAATAAACTGAGTGTCAAAGGGCTAAGTATACAGGAATATACCCCACCACACAAGTTTTAGCAATATGACTTTCAGAATTAGACTCATCGAAAACAATGAAGTAGATTAGGGGTATTATAGGAATTTGTTTCCAAACATGAAAACAAACACATCCATTGAAAATGAACATGCAGACACACCCACAAATCATTTCTCCGACTCAGAGCTGCTTTTTTCTGCCTGCAGCTGTTCTGCTAAATGCACATCTGGTGGGTGTAATGGCTGCTCCACCCTAATGAGTTAACTCTCTTGCCAGGCATATGCTCATTTGCATGATACAGAGATCACAATGTCTCTCTTGCAGGAGTTGCTGCTGGTTGAAGCTTCATCAGTGAATCATGGCTTACACGTACACTCTCAACCATCCATCAATATTTACCGCTACTTTAATTACAATTGTAGAACCAAGGCCATTAGGACAAATTGGACTTTGCTATGCTGCCATAAATCTGGTGTAACTTCATTGATTTCTAGACAGTTACTCCAGATTTACAGCAGTGTAGATGAAATCAGAATCCTATTCAATGTGTCCAAAGGAAGCTGAGTGGCAAATGATACACAATTTCCACATCAAAGGACCAAGTGACTATGATCTTTCCCCCCAGTTGGACTCTCTCCCCTTGTTAATACAGCAGTTTACTCAAAGTCTTCTTTTCATCTAGCAGGCAAGGCAATAAAGTTTACTCTCCAGTGTCAGAGAACCAGAGGTATACAAGTAGCAATATACTGTGATTTAAGTGCAAGACCTGAACACACAATATGCTGTGCTGTTATGAGACTCTTCTGCCAAACTGTATGAGATTTTGTTTTCCAATATGAGGAAAAAAAGCAAAGAGAGAAAATGGATGGAAGACACTGGAATATATTTGATCAGCTTCTTAGAGACCAGGAGTTTTATATTTAGTGAGGAGAGGGGGAAGGGATACTCAAATACTTTTCATTAAGAAGCCCCACCTCTGCACCAACAAATAGCTGAACAGATCTGAGATTTTGGGTGGGATTGTGTGCATAAAAATACTGAGGAATTTATTTGTTACAATAGCAAGCATTCAAAAGAAAAAAATGAAATTGAATCAATAGAACTTCATGTTTTTAATGGAAGCTTAGACTGTTTCAAGAGGTTTGAGATCAATGTGTCTGCTATGAAGACTAAATATGCCAATATCCATCTTCTGAGAATTTAAGCAAGAATACTACAGCCCAGTACTGCACCCCCCAAAGTGGCCAGCAATGTCTCTTGGACGCTCACAAGTGAGAAATATTAATTATTATTTTTGTGATAATCAAAGGTAGTCAGCTTCTGAATACAGAGGAACCCTAAGCATGTTGGACGGCTAGCAAATTTGCACAGACTTCACAGAAGAGGAAGGAGGATATGAAAAATGGTCTGCATTAATACTGCTGTGGATTATTCAAACAGAAAATAAGGAGGCACTATACTGTACTAACCACTCGATTTATGCAGGCTGTGCATCCAACATAGAGTTGCATTACACAGAGGCAGCTCAAGGCAATCTAAGGAGGATTCCAGTGCTCCTATTCCAGCTTCAGGCAATAATCAAGAAACAAGTTTGACCAAAAAATCCTCAGAGATAGCCCATTGCTAATAGTATGATATGCTTGCCAGCAAAGCAGAGCATTCTGAGGTGTTTACAGACCACCAGCTATGCTTTAAAGCACAAAGCACAAGTCATCCCCTGCAGATCTTTTGAAAATTGCTAATGGCCTTGGTAATGATGACTCGATTATTTCCTGCATGCTGTAGCCATTGCAGTGTGCTGTGCTAGATGCTGTATGATTTTTATTGCATTTGTTATTGCTTCCTTTAATTCTTATATTGCATTTCATTGTATTGCAGTTTGCAGAATTCAAATTGCAATGCAGTAAAATACAATATAAGAAACATGGTTGGCATCTGTCTGTTTTGAGAGACAATGGAGTGCGTCTCCACTAACTGCTGAGTTAGCCAGACATGCCATGGACCACCTGTATGAAGCTCATGGACCACTGATGGTCCACAGACCACAGTTTGGTAACATCTATTTTAGAGAATCAGATCCAGTTCAGAGGTTCAACAATCACTTAACAATAGTAGGCAATTGCTCTCAAGAACATAATACATAGCAGCTGGATGCTCAGAATTTGTTACTTCACCATAGATCATACTATAGCAGGGTGGTCCAACTTGCAGCTTGAGTGGCTGCATATGGCGCTTGAGGCCTTTTTTCATGGTCCTCAGCAACATTTGACACTCACCCCCAGCCCTCGTGCTGCCTTCCCAAAGCTGGGCTTTGGGATGGAGCTGTGATGGCTGTGACAGAGTCCAAGAGTCCTTTCCCCCTGCTTCCCAAAGCCAAGTTAGCACTTTTGCAGCTTTAAACTTCTAGTTGTGCTTAATGTTACATTTAAAGTCCAATGAAAATCAGATACAACCAGTAGTTTTTATAGCTGTAGAGAGCATATGCTCTCCCAATACAAGTAAGCTTTAGCCTTAAATGCTGCTGAATGTTCTTCTTCTGCCTAGTCAGAATGAATCATTGCTTGTAGTAGGGAACAGATGTTGACAGTATTTCTGCATTTCACACGAAATGGCTAGGTGAGGAGCTGCTAGGTAGAGACAGACAACTGCCTCTTGAAAAAGCCTTCTAAGAATATCCTTCACTTCTTCAGCACATTTTTCTAATGCCAATGTCATCTTGGGATTGCTATTTATTGTTTTCCTTATTTAATAATAGTGTTGAAAGCATATTACACACAATACAGACCTTTGAATAGAAGCCCTGGAACTGAAACTAAGTTATAGCAACATGGGAGGTGACACTGTCTATGAAAGAAGGACAAGAAATAATACAGTGGTATTTGAGAGAAAGCCCCAAGCAACAGAAGTCTTGAAACCATGTGTCTGAGAAGTTAAAAAAAACAGACCTAGTTCCTGTTTCCAAAATAACTTTCCAGTGTCCACCTTGCAGAAAAACTAAAGTTGTATGTTATAAGGAACTGGAGAGCTCAGCAAGGAGAGAAACTTACTTAGGTACCCCTGATGTTTATAAGGACACAGATTTTTTTTTAAAAGCTGCCCGTCTGAGATGTGATCAAGGGTCCATTCAGCCTTCTACATCCTGGTATGGTATCTCTGAAAAACTCACAGGATGGGCATAATGTAAAAGCCCTACCTGGAATGCAGCAATCCGAGGCAGCACTAAGCACCCAAATGATGATTTTGTTAGTCTGAATGGAATTGCAAATCATATTCTGGAACATACGAATAATAAATTTAGTCTAGTGAAGTGCCCACTGTGACATGAATTGGAGTACCAGGAGAAGAGCCCATATGCTGCAGGGGCCTCCAGGTGGTGCAATGTGCATCTTTAACATAGCCCTACAGCTGTGAAGGGATCTGTCTTGAGCAGGCTTCCTCAACTTTGGCCCTCCAGATGTTTTTGGCCTACAACTCCCATGATCCCTTGCTAGCAGGTCCAGTGGCCAGGGATGATGGGAATTGTGGTCTCAAAACATCTGGAGGGCTGAAGTTGAGGAAGCCTGGTCTTGAGCTCAGTAGGGAAGGGGCAAAACCTTCCTGCTTACCTCACTGTCTTTGGAACCAGGGTGGGACCCAATAGGAACAAATAAAGCTTGTCATGTCAAAAACACAATGCACTAAAGTAGTGGACAATCTACTGACCATTTACAGAGTTTCCCAGGATTTGAGGAGTTGAGCCCAGGTCTGAGACTGAGACCTAGTCACGTAAGCTACCAGGGATTGTATGCTGCTCAGGTGTCAAACCCCCTTTTCAGTCACAGAAAGGAGCAGCAGCATGAAACATCAGTCCTTCTGATTGCCAGGAAAGAAAAAAGCTCTTGGTCTGATGAGAAAGGCTTCCACCTTGAGTATGGTTGCTTTTGCACAGAACCTGCTGCCATGGTGCTAATCTCTCGCAGCTAACATCACAGATAACCACTATTTGACAGCTACCTGAATGCATCTTCTACATCACGCTGTTTTTCACCAACCTCTTTCATTTCAAATATTTCCCCCCCCCCCTCCAAAACACATGCAACTTACAGTTTACTGTGACTTTTACTTTTTTCACATCTGGGACTGAGACGTCATTTTCAGCACTGCATTCATATTCCCCAGCTTGGTCTCTTGTAATTCCATAGATGTCCAAATACTGTCCACTTTCAAATGGTTTGGCTGAAATTAAAGGGGAGAAGGAGAGAGAGATTAAAAAGAGTGAACAGGAAATTTCATTGGAGCTGATTGAAGCTCCATTCAGGTAAAAACAACCAGCTTGTTGCAGGAAACTGCTGACAGAACTATTCCTGAAATCAAGGTGACAAACGATTACATCTTTCACCCCTTCTCCCATGTGATGAAAACAACTGCACATTGCACAGCCTCACATAAGGTAGCAATACTGTAACAATGACTACCACAAGAAGCGATATACACCGTCTCTTTATAATTGATTAGAGTTACCTAACCTTGGCATACATCAAATAAATCTATGCCCATTTTGCAATTGAGTTGAACAGCCCTCTAGCAGGATAGATGAAAATTCACCATTATGCTTCAGTTCATATTGACTTTTACAAAACATAAGGTTCCGCCTTGCCTAGAAAAAAAGCTGACACACGTTTCAAATATTTGCTGTGGAAAGGCATTTCATTTTGACTAAAGCTTCTGAATTGCAATGTTCTGTTAACAGCTCCGATATCCATTGTGTTCTAGTCCAGGGTTAAATGTGTATACAAGCCTGTACTGTACGTGCCTGCATTCAAAATCAAGGCACAGGCCAAGAGAATTCCTGCTCAGCTGCCGGACTCAAAGGGCTCTGGTGACAGCAGGCCTTTGCAACCATGCCAATATTTCCTGGTGTGGCTTCAGCCAATGTACACCACACTGATGCACAAGAGGTGGGGCTCAGCAGTGGTGTGTGGTGAAGTTTTTCATAGGGGAACAGTTAGGGCCAGAGGCACTGGCTTGCGAGGGCGAGGAGGGGCAGATGTTGTGTGTGTGACATTGTGCCTCAGGCTTAGGAAAGGTGGTGGAAGGGCTCTTGGACCCCGTCAGAGCATCTTGCCTCCCTCCCCAAGCCAGTCAGAAGCACAATCCCCTACCTCAGTAGGGATGAATCTGTCCATTTTGGTTCTCTCGCTTTCTTATTTTTGCATACTTACATTCACTTCCAAAGGAAAATCCTGCATGAAAATCCACCAGCATTCTAGAGTGAATTTCTTCCAAGAAGAATATTTCTGTAAGCAATTTTGACTAATGTGCACATTTTTTTGCAGGCGTGTTTGCCTAATATGCATTTTAATGTTATTTTCATTTTTATGCACACTTTCCCCTAATATATGCATTTTTGTAAACATTGTTCAGAAGACTGCATCAAAAAATTCAAGTAAGTGCAGCTTTCATGCAGTTTCGGAAGGTGTGAATTTGATAGATTTGGCTTTAAATGTTATTTGAATTTCTCCCCCATATCTACTCCCAGCACAGGACTGGGACCTTATTTCAAGTGTTTCAAAGCATAAATGGGAGCACCAATGCAAAAGAACACACCAAAATATGCCTGCCAAATCATAATTAAAAATGAGGAAAGGCAGAGGCAGGGAAATCAATTAATAGGATACAACAAAATACAGTGGAGTGATGCTGTTTCCTCCTTTTCTGTTTCACTTGGAAGGAATATATTATGAAAGGTAAGCTTCTGCTAAAGAGCCAGCTGTTCCTGTTTATGTGGTTGGCTGCTGTTACATTCTGCTAGGGCGAATGAATTTCTAGGAAAATATTATTTACTATCAATTTGAAATGAAGCATATGTTACCAGCCAGAATGGAATAAAAGCTACATTTTGCATTGCTTGAAAGTAGTGTGGCCTAGTAAAAAATGCTCTGTTTTCATATGCTGTTGCAGCAGTATTTGAATACACTTTGCTATGTTATACTGGAATCAGGTTCCTACTGAGAAGCCGCAAGTGAGTTTCGCAGCACTGCATTGCATTAAATTGCAGCAGATGGGTGTGTGTTTGTGTGTGGAAAAAGCAAAAAATACGCTTGGATCCAAAATTCCTCAGATGGTATTTTTCTGTGGGAGAAATGTGATATTTCTCTCTCTCTCTCTCTTTTTATATGATTTTTATTAATTTTCCAATAACGACAAATTTGTAACATCATTAAACATCAAAAACTCATCACATATCTTTTTTTCTTTTAGACTTCCATCAACATGTCTGATAATTTTCCGTAATTATCACAAATCTTCACATTTCTTAATTTATATTGCACTATATATATCTTTACTTACCATGTTGTTTAAACAATATTTCTACCAAATCTTCTTACAGAGCTTCTTGAAAACTTACAAACGTTATATCATTATCACAAATATTTTTAATATATTCTGTAAATTTACTCCAGTCCTCAGTGAATCTTTGGTCTCGTCGGTTGCGAATCCTCCCCGTCAATCTGTCCAGTTCCGCGTAATCCATTAATTTCGATCTCCATTTGTGATATTTTTCTCTTAATAGAACCCACCCACCCACGGCCCTAGAAAAAGAAGGCAACTTTAGGAAAAGGCCACGCTTCAGTGGCAGAGCATGAGCCGTGCATGTAGACCAGGGGTCAGCAAACTTTTTCAGCAGGGGGCCGGTCCACTGTCCCTCAGACCTTGTGGGGGGCCGGACTAAATTTTGAAAAAAAGAGAGAACGCATTCCTATGCCCCACAAATAACTCAGAGATGCATTTTAAATAAAAGCACACATTCTACTCATGTAAAAACACGCTGATTCCTGGACCATCCACGGGCTGGATTGAGAAAGCAATTGGGCCAGATCCGGCCCCTGGGCCTTAGTTTGCCTACCCATGTTGTAGACGGTCCTTGGTTCAATCCCTATTATTTCCAGGTAGGGCTGGGAGAGAACCCTGTCTGAAACCCGGAAAACCACTGCTAGCTAGTGCAGACAGTACTGAGATAGATGGGCCTATGGTCTGGAGGAGACTCTTGAGACTCCCATGGACTGCAAGAAGATCAAACCTATCCATTCTTAAGGAAATCAGCCCTGAGTGCTCACTGGAGGACAGATCCTGAAGCTGAGGCTCCAATACTTTGGCCACCTCATGAGAAGAGAAGACTCCCTGGAAAAGACCCTGATGTTGGGAAAGATTGAGGGCACAAGGAGAAGGGGACGACAGAGGACAAGATGGTTGGACAGTGTTCTTGAAGCTACGAACATGAGTTTGGCCAAACTGCAGGAGGCAGTGGAAGCCAGGAGTGCCTGGCGTGCTCTGGTCCATGGGGTCATGAAGAGTCGGACACGACTAAATGACTAAACAACAACAAATGGTCTGTCTCAGTATAAGGCAGCTACCTATGTTCCTATGCAGAATATTTTATGAATATTCCCCACTATATCCCCCTGACAATGCACTGGAATGGAAGCAGGTATGGGGAATTATGGAGGGTGTGAAATGTGTCCAAGCTGCCAACATGCAAGTTGTTGGTATTGCCAGTTTCAATGGCAGCAGCAACAACAACAACAAAAGACAGGAAAATATAAAAGGTGAATGTCTTCTGAATTAGCCCTTGCTCTGAGGAGCACAATGCTGATGGTAAGCCCAACACCTGAGGAACTGCTGGCTCTCCCAGTTTTTCTGTCTACAAATAGGATGGATTGCATGACACTGTTTGCAATGAAGCCTATGAAGTGGGTGTCATACCTCAGAATTCAAAGCATCTCTTAAAACTCTGAAGGTTGGTATGGGGGGTTTACAGAGCAATCCAAAGCCCTTTACACTGGGTGGGGGTTGTGGGAATAGGCAGAGACCTGCAGAGCTACAGTTTCCAAAGTGATGTAACAATCCCATAACCAGGGAATTATATCTCAGGGGTGGGTGGGTGTTTCCTAACAACTCTCGGCGCTGTTGACAAACAACAGCTCCCAGGATTCTTGGGGGGAAGCCTTGACTATTTTAAGTGGTATGATACTCCTGTGAATGTACAGTGCAGAATGGGGTCTTGGTGGCACATTTAATTCTGAACTTCATTGAATGAGGGAAGCAAATAATGAACATGGTGCAGTTCAACTCTGCACATTAGGGTTTTTCCCAGCCTTCAAATTTTCATCTGCCTCTAGGATTGTAATGCTGGTAGAATTTGCTTTGCAGCCTTGAGAGCAGCAACATTCGGCTCCAGCCAAGGTCAATACTGCTGCCACTCCAATATTGACAGAAGTGACAGGCTTCAGAGGCCAGCATAGCACTACCGCACAAGCAGCGTAACTTGCCAGCTTGAGGAAGCAGTCATCAGTCCAGTTGAAAAATATCATGAGAAACAATAACTGCAGGGAAAATGGGTGTACCTTGTACAAAAGACTGCTACTGTACTGCAAAGGGTGCCGATGGAGGAATAAGCGAGAGCGAGAGGATACTGAATAGCAAATACTTTCAGAAATGAAATGCAATGTAAAAAAAAAAAAAAAGTTGCCAAGAGTGCCTGCAACAGTTCTTATTAGAGCTGTTATTAGTGTCTGTCAGAGTTTCTTAGAACAAAAACGCACGTGGGTGTATGTTATTTGAAGATGCCATAGTAATCTATTAAAATTATGTGCTGCAAAGAACATCATATAGAAGAGTCACTATCATGCTCAGCAGATTTGTTTAGGCAGCACAAGGCATTTATAAAATTCTGAATTTGGGTGGCAGGAAAAATCAGTCGAGGCTAACTCTGGATGTGGGGAACTAGAATATTTGTCCCAAGTACAGGTCTGAAAAGAGATTATAAGTAACAAGTTGTTATGTGTGTCCCCCACCCCCGGCACAAACACGTCTTTCTTCACCCTTAAACTCTTGTATTTTATGATAGAGGAAGGAAGCCACATGTTCAGAAGTTAACTTTGCATAGGAACTACAATATTACTTCCCCATCCTTTGGAGGAAGCACAAGGCAGAGGGAGGGCTTCAGAGTGTACAGAAAAGAGAATAGCCAGGAAATGCTGAGTGTAAGAGAAAGATAAGCATTAGGAGGATGTTAATCTAAGTCCTTCTTTTACAGCACAATCTAATTCACCTTTAGTCTGAGTTCAGTGGGAAACCTCAGGTAAGTGGGCACAGGGCTACAGCTTTGCAGCTCAATCCAATGCACTGTAAGTTCCCTCTCCTCTGAATTTACTTCTTCTTGTGGGCATGGGTCTGCAAGCACTTTATGTCTCTCCTCACCCCAGTCTGCTATCTTACGCTGCGTTTTTAACATACATAAATGAACATACACCAAGTCCAAAGCAAAGAGGGAACTTTCCAGATGCCCCATTCACTCATGTTGCCAGTTCATTTGTCATCATAAATAAAAGTGCAATGTAATGTAAGAATGCCTGGACTCACAAGCAAGCAGTCTAGATCTTAAATAGACCTGGTTTTCCATCATGATAAATATATCTGCATCTTATACTATATAGTTGAAGTTGAACTTTACTGATATTTACAATACTGTGCATAAAACTGGACTAACAGTAACAGTAAAAGCAAATGCTCAGTAGCAGTTAATTAAATAAGAAATGTGGATTAATGATCATATTTGAGTGAGTCATGAAAAATCAATCTTGCTGAAGAAGAGGAGATCGTCTAATAAAGTCATTTAAAGCTCAATTATATGCATGGCTACTTGAAGGCAAGATCCACTGAGATCAATAGGGCTTACTCCCAGGTTAGTGTGTATAGGGTCCCAACCTCAAATTAGTTAAATGTCCTGCTTGAACCCCAGAATTCATAGGCTAAATGGACATGGTTTTCCATCACAATAATCATATTTATTTTATTGTTTATCGGTTCCCAGGATTCTTTGAGGGGAGCCATGACTATATAAAGTAGCAAGATTACTGCCCAGAGGCCTCGGAAACATGATGAAGGCATCGTTGGGTATTATCTGTGAATTTTCATACATTAACAAATGAATGAACATGAGAATGATCAAGTACAGATATAAAATAAAAACACATGCTTCTTGTGCATGAATGATTTCAGTATATAAGAATGTCTGCCTGCACAGGATTAACATCATGGGTAGGCAAACTAAGGCCCGGGGGCCGGATCTGGCCCAATTGCCTTCTAAATCCGGTCCGTGGATGGTCCAGGAATCAGTGCTTTTTTACATGAGTAGAATGTGGTTTTTTTTATTTAAAATGCATCTCTGGGTTATTTGTGGGGCATAGGAATTCATTTATCCCCCCCCCCCAAAAAAATAGTCCAGCCCCCTACAAGGTCTGAGGGACAGTGGAGTGGCCCCCTGCTGAAAAAGTTTGCCGACCCCTGGTTAATAGCCCAAAGAGATGTGTAATACCTGTGAATTTGGAATTATTGCCAGATGATGCAAACTGTGAAATTTGTTACTTAAAGATCTTTCATGGCTTTTGCATTTTTTAATTATCAGATTGCCTTTAAACATGCTTATTTTGAGCAAAGAAAACAGACAACTCCCTATTTATTTATTTTGCCCATGTCACGGGTTGTACTCTCTGCTCTGCAGTATGAGTCATTCCTATCTTGAATACTGATGATCTATAGCTCTGAAATGACATAACATGTATCTCTGTATCATGTATTATTGCTTTATTTGAATTTATATTACTTTTCTACCACTGTAGGGCATTGCAAACTTGGGCTCCATTGTAGAATTTAGTGCAATTTAATTTCCTCATATTTTCTAGCAAAGTTTATTGCAATCTGTTCCTGCTATCCATTTACTGTCCAGGACACCAACTCTGAACCACTTTAGGAACTGGAGGGTAAAGGTCCTTTGTTCAAATTAGGAATTTTAGCAGCACCCTGTGGGACCCCAAAGTCAGCACCCCTCCACCTTATGTGTAGGGACGCGGGTGGCACTGTGATCTAAACCACAGAGCCCAGGGCTTGCCAATCGGAAGGTCGGCAGTTTGAATCCACTGCCACAACGGGGTGAGCTCCCGTTGCTCAGTCCCAGCTCCTGCCAACCTAGCAGTTTGAAAGCACATCAAGTGCAAGTAGATAAATAGGTACCGCTCTGGTGGGAAGGTAAACAGAGTTTCTGTGCACTGCTGTGGTTTGCCAGAAGCGGATTAGTCATGCTGGCCACATGACTTAGAAGCTGTACACCGGTGCCCTCAGCCAGTAAAGCAAGATGAGCGCCGCAACCCCAGAGTCGTTAGCAACTGGACCTAATGGTCATGGGTCCCTTTACCACCTTGTGTGCTCCATTCTAAATCATAATCATGGCATCCCCAGTGGCACCTCTGAGGCGCCACACCCCATGTGACCGAACTGGTTGCACTCCCTTAAATCCTCCTCTGTGGGCAGAGGCTAGGAAAACAAATTTCCCTATAGCATTGCACCAGGTGGTAGCCACTGTGATAAAAGTTCGTGCAACAACAGTACTTGAGAGGGTTAACAGCTCAGGAGGGTCCACCTGCTTCCAGAGACAGCATGGAAGCAAGAATTTCCTGGCGTTTGTGTATTTTGGTAAGACGCTTGACTATTGTTGGAGGCTCGAAGCCTCCTCAGTTGTGCATTAAAATAAATGGTCACATCCTTTTAACTGAAAGCAGGGACTGTCTTTACAGTAACATATGATGAGCTTGCTGGATCAGGCCAGTGGTCCATCTAGTTCAGCATCTTGTTCTCACAGTGGCCAACCAGTTGCCTGTGGGGAAATTGTAAGCAGGACCTGACCGCAAGCAGTTTCCAGCAACTTGTATTCAGAAGGATACCAGCAGCAGTTCAGGGATTAGCAGTGTTCCTCTGAGGTGCTAAAGCAGGGGTCAGCAACCGTTTTTCAGCCATGGGCTGGTCCACCGTCCCTCAGACCATGTGGTGGGCCGGACTATATTTTGAAGATAAAAATGAACAAATTCCTATGCCCCACAAATAACCCAGAGATGCACTTTAAATAAAAGCACACATTCTACTCATGTAAAAACACCAGGCAGGCCCCACAAATAACCCAGAGATGCATTTTAAATAAAAGTACACATTCTACTCAGGTAAAAACTAGGGACGTGGGTGGCGCTGTGGGTTAAACCACAGAGCCCAGGACTTGCTGATCAGAAGGTTGGCGGTTCGAATCCCCGCGACGGGGTGAGCTCCCGTTCCTCAGTCCCTGCTCCTGCCAACCTAACAGTGCGAAAGCACGTCAAAGTGCTAGTAGACAAATAGGAACCGCTCTGGTGGGAAGGTAAACGGCATTTCCGTGCACTGCTCTGGTTCGCCAGAAGCGGCTTAGTCATGCTGGCCACATGACCTGGAAGCTGTCTGCGGACAAATGCCGGCTCCCTCAGCCCATAGAGCGAGATCAGTGCCGCAACCCCAGAGTTGGTCACGACTGGACCTAATGGTCAAGGGTCCCTTTACCTTTACTTTAAAAACACACTGATTTCCAGACTGTCCGAGGGCCGGATTGAGAAGGCGATTGGGCCTCATCTGGCCCACGGGCCTCAGGTTGCCTACCCCGAGCTAAAGCTTTGGCACCTGTCTGAGAGTACCAGCCCCTGAGGTCTTTCCTGGATGTGCCATGGATTCCATCTGATATACAAAGTACTTTATCCCTAAGCCATGGATAGTAGCCAATGAGGTGCATTCCAGATGTTTTGGACTTAAACTCCCATCAGCCCCAGCCAATACTGTCAATGGCCAGCTGTTGGTAGATGTAGTCCACAACACCAGGAGGCAACACATTGGCTATTCCTACCCTAAAAGCTGTGATATCTCCATAAACCCTAAAGAGCTAATGGCAACCCTTATATCTATAAAGATTGATAACAATTTTTTAAAAACAAAATTATCATCTCTGGGTGTCACTTTCTGCGCAGATTTTAAAATAAACCATGCAAATCCTCTAAGTGCTGATTCAGAAAAGTTTCATGAAATGATGGTCCATCATTACACAAATGCATCATTAGAGAAACAAATCTTTTAAGGCTATTAAATTGATGTATTACTGTCAATCATCAAAGTGGTGTTGCTACAATGCTGTGAGAATAGTAAGTAACAGTAATGCCAGCATAAAGCTGTCCATTTCCAGAGAACATTCTCTATCTTGTAATAAATCAAAAATTTTATAGTAAACTGCACTGCAGTTTCCCTTTAATACTAAGTGGCAATCCTCAAACAGCACTTTATTGAAAAAGTATATTTTTATGTTCTATTCAGAGATAAAATGACTCATAGGGACTATTTATATTTTTCCTAGAAGCACAGTGTCCAGTTCACTGCTGTTTCAAAATTGCTAGTTTTGAGGCTAGTGTACATATTGGTTTTAAAACTGAAAAAGCCAGGTTTAATTCCCTACCACCACTCTCAAAGTTATATTAACTTTTTATCATTGAGCCGAACTGCTGTCAGGCTAAATTATATATAACTGAGATCCATAAAGTCACCATACTCTGAAGTAACTTTGAATTTTCCTTTTACAGTCATTTTACCACAGCATCCTTACCCAGCTGTTGTGCTAGGATACATTAGGGTATTGATTTTGCTGCCTTAGAGGTAGAATCTTGATATAAAGGATGTCTATCTACATTTTAATGCTCTTGATGTAGATAAAAACAGCTGCTCTCGGTTGGAAATAGCATAAGACACTGAAACAAATAGACCAGATGGATATCTGTACACTATATGGATAGCAGCGTGGTCAGACGTCCTTCTGTTGTGTAAGAAAAGAAGAAGAAGAAGAAGAAGAAGAAGAAGAAGAAGAAGAAGAAGAAGAAGAAAAAGAAAAGTCAGGCTACCTACACTACAGGTGCAAAGGTTCAGTGTTCACCAGAGATCAACAAAACAGCCAGGGACAGAGTTAATTCTCTTCCATGTTTTTGTTCAGAATGTTCCCATGTCACAAGCATGGCCTAAGCAATATACTTCCCATCTTCACCTTCGTGACAAAATGTTTACTCTGATCCTGGGCATGTTGACTCTGAAATACATTCTCCTGGGTACAAATGGGAGTACTGAGAAGTAAGTATGCATAGGAGTGTGAGCTTAATTGCTGACTTCCTTTTCCTGCTAACAGCTGAAGATCGCAGCAACCGCGGATGAAGCATTTTCAATAAATATCCTCCTACAGCTTGTGGCCATGAAGCCAATAAGAAGCCTTCACAATTTGATGCCAGATAAAGCCTGGTAGACATATATAGCAGTCTACCAAGGGTTAAGACCCTTCTTTTCACTACTTGTCACCGGTGCAGTGTTCTTATTCTGCTTTAACACAGGCCTGGGTTAGCCTTGCAGCACACCTGGTTTAGTGCCACTGATCAAGGAAAGGTCTGTAGGTTGGTGGCAGAGCATCTCCTTTGCAATGCAGCAGGTCCCAGGTTCAATCCCCGGCATCTCCAGGTAGCGCTGTCTCCTGTCTGAAATTCTGGAGAGTTGCATACTGAATTTCCTATCTTCCTGGTATTTCCTCTACCCAGAAGCACACCTATTCCACATGTTGCAGTTCATCATACTAGCACAAGACTGAGCACCTGTGAGGCTGATTGCCATTATTCTTATTAATGACCTGCTTGCCCAAAGTTTGCATTCAGTCTGAGTTAAATATATACCGTACTCATCACATCTAGCTATTTCAGTGGTGGTCCCTCCATTTTTAACATGGCTCTTTTAAAGAATGGAGAATATTCTTAGGGCTTTGGAGAGCTAACAGATCTTGTGAAGCCTTATTACTTGGTCACAACAAATCTTAAGTCTCTGAACATTACAGATGCTGAAATAAATGTTACAATTATTTTGTCACTGAAGCCTAGTGGTTTTTTTTAATAGTTAAGAAAAGCCTTTCAAAAAAGGCCAAAGCGTTAGAATGGCAGCAGAATATATGCAGACCTAGAAGGAGCAACTCACCCTCAACAACAAGGAACAATAGAATAAAGGGTCAGTAATAATAATAAAAAATAATAATAAATTTTATTTATACCCCGCCCTTCCCAGCCAAGACCAGGCTCAGGGCGGCTAACACCAGGTATAAAAACAATTGATTAAAATACAACTTAAAAACAAGATTAAAATACAACATTAAAATGCAGCCTCATTTCAGTAGAAACTCAAATCAAAAACTTTTTGGAGGATGAAAACGTCAAAGTAGGTAGTGTGTCCAAAATGTCATCATACCTAACCAACATCTCTGCTGCAGAATTCTCATATCATGCTCCTATCCACTATTGCACATGATCCAGGTTGTAAGAATACCACAAGCAGTAAAAGCAGAACAGAAGAAAGTGACAGAGATGTCTAAAGACTTAGACTAGATAAGTCCCTGAGTCCCTGTCAGGGGGAAAAGGGTGCGGAATGAATGAATGATAGTCAAGCCACATGATGTTCCTATGGTCACATGCGATGTTGGCATTGGAAGGAAGGATAAACGTCCACATGGCAAATGTGTTATGGATATTGTGGCATAAAACAGCACAGAATGTGGAATGTCACCCTATCAGATGCCAAGGAAATAAACTACTATTTGACTTTTAGAAGACATCTCAAGGCAGTCCTGTACAGGGAAGTTTTTTTGTGTTTGATTTTTTGTTTTGTTTTTAGTATTTCGTTGGGAGTTGCCCAGAATTGATCTGGCCCCTACTACCATCAGAATCCTCCCTTTGAGTTTTACCCAGTTACAAATACTCAATCTAAGCTGTTGGGACAGGATGAAATAGTCCCTATCCAGTACTCTCATCTCCCCCTACTAAGACATGAAAGTAAATATGAAATACATGCCACAGACTGAGATTGAGATAAATAGCTTTCAGCAGGCCAGGGCAATTATTCATAATGGCCTAATGTCCAATTTTCTATTTTCCTACATGAAAAATGAGAGTCCTCTGAGCTTTTGGCTATTCCTGGCCAAGTCAGAGTTGATTCTTCCTGCCGTGGTTTGCCACTGAAGGATTTCTGGCTAATCTCCAGACCCATTCCAACTTAGCTGCAGGGAACAGATGTTTCACCTCATTCCTTCATCTCTCACCTGGAAGATAAGAGCAGTTCTGGTGCCCATAATCAAGCTGTTGCCTGCCAGCAGAATAATGATGGCATAAGGGAGGTATGTCAGTGCTCATCAAATAAAACCACTGAATTGTTTTACACTGTTTCCCCATAACACACACACACACGTATGAAAATGTCTGCAACGAATTCTTTCGGTCATCTAGAAAATTCAGCTATTTCACTACGATCTGTTATATCTCACCATTACAAAGAGAATATGAATCTGGAGCTGACCAATTTAAAAGAGAACAAACCCAGAGTTGTCCCAGTTTCCACATTGTTCCATTTGTTTCCTATAGCATGGGACAGTTGCATCCTTCCCTTGTCTTCAAGAAGGGAGCTATGATAATGTTTTCCTTCTAGCTTTCATAATTCCAGCTATTACAACATTATGGTGCCTTGGGCCACAGGATGCTTTAGCTGAGATTCCTGCATTGCAAGGGGTTGGACTAGATGACCCTTGGTTCCCTTTCAACTCTTCTATGATTCTATGCTAAACCAACTGGAAGTAGTGGGAAGAGAGAAGTTTTTCTGCAACAGGAACCTCTGAAATTCAGTGGTCAGTTTAAGGGTCACTGGACATATGATGAATAAAAAACATATACAAAGTGTGTGCTTTTCAACTCTAGGTCAGTCAATTTGTCCATCTAGCCCATTATTTTCACCTATGACTAGTCACCTATGACACCTCTGAGGGTCACAGGCATGCAGTGCTTCCTGACCATGTGTCAGGGACTGAATTTGGAACCACTTGGTCTACCACAGAGCTAAGGGCCATAACTCATTTTTTATTAGTCTAAATGCCATTAATCCACATGTTGTCGCAATATTTAATATACTTGTTTTTTATATTGCATTTCCTGCAAGGAGCTCCAACCCCCACATCCATTTTCTTATTGGAACAACCCTATGAATTAGCTTAGGCTGAAACGTAGCAGTGACCTATAGTCACACAGTGAGGTTTCGAACCTTATGTCTCCCTGATCCTGGTCTGATTCCCAGTATAGAAAGATCAGTCTGCATACATGGATGGAAGTTCTTCAAACATGGCATGTGCCCTCACAAGCAGACTTTATTTTGTGTACATTCTTTCTCTCTAACATGCAAAATGGGCATCAGTGTTCCAAGATACTGTTAAATAAAACCAGTATAATAACCACCTGAAGGATGGGTTTATAGCTGTGCTGCTGCTGAATTTCTTTGATACAATAGGGTTGAGTTCTGGTATGCCTATCCTTGATCTTGTCTTGCATATACCTATGATTATGCAGAGGGAATTAGCAGAGAAGTATGGCACACACAGTTACATGATCATAGCAATTTCCCAAAACCACATAGCAGTAGTTTTTGGAAACCATGATTGTAGGAATTAGTGCAACACAGCTCACCAGCGTACAATTGTGTTTCCTCCTTATGAATACAGGCGTGTGTGCTCAATATCATTGTGCAGAGTATGGCGGCAGCCTTCACACAATAGCAGCCTTCATAATGACATTTTTGCACTAATGCGCTCTAGCAAGGCTTCTACAGGAAGTATTCTCTCTCTTTCTCCATTCAGTTGACTAGCAATGCCTTTTGTCCAGTAATTGAATTGAATCAACTCCTAGACAGCCCCATCATTTGAGTGCTCTGAAGATGTATTACACTAATATATCGTCAGAATGACAGTGCTATGATGATACATTAGTGTAATACATCTTCAGAGCTTTAGTGCTGTCCAGAAATAATAGGGATTGTATTGGATAGAGTTCAGTTACAGCACGTGCACGTACACACGTACGTACACACACACACACACACACACACACAGAATCAGAACCGAAATTTGCTAATGGGGAGGGGATTCCTCCAGGATGAAAGAGCAACAAAGCTAATCCTGAAGCACAGGCTGGCGATATCACTGAACTGCAAATGTTGAGTGTTATTACGGGAATTTTATGCTGTGTTGCAATTATGCTCCCCAGCACACTGTTATTATTCTGTCCCTTGTTATTTTCAGCTGTAGCCCGTGTGTCCTCCACACCTCTGCGATTCAGATATGCTTGGTGTATTTTAATTTTAGCCATTTACAAAGAAATCATTGCCAGCTTTTTCCTTTTCCTTTACATGTGTTGCATTTGTTGTGTTACAGCACCTTGCTTTGTGACAGGAAAACAAAACAAAACCTTGAACCTCTTGGTAACATCATAAAGTTTTTACATGTTGTGAAATAGTTCCTGAAACTGCTTTTTCATACATTCACCTGTGGGTTTAGGGTCAAACATACTTGCCATTCAGCGCTTAGGAAGGCTATCCTTGCAGAAAAAGAAAGGCTTTTATTGGTGGCAGGCATTATTAGCACACTACACAGAGGACAGAGAGATTCAGGCAGGAAGAGGAAGTGAAATGCTGCAATCTCTTCTTATAGAGACACACAGGCACATCACAGAAACTGAAAGGCTGCTTTGCAGAAAGGGCTCCACCAGTGTTTCCCATCCCCCTTTAGGGGGTACTCAAGGGTATGCAAAACTGGCACCTCTCTTTTTTTGGTCAAGAAGTGTGTTCCAGCACCTATTTTTCGGGAGTGGGGAGCACTGGGTTCCACTACTGTATTTCTGACACACCAAGATCCTCAATCTCATGTTTCATGTTGAAGAAGCAGGATGTGGCATAGATTCCTTGCAGGGAGATCACAAAACTTCATACAAACTAATATACTTCAATTTCTTGGCCTGGCTTTATGGGAATGAGCAGTGTGACGGTACACGAAGCTAAAATCCCCGGGCAAATTGCTTCTCCTCTGTGCCTGCTGCCGCCACACAAACCTTGGCCTCCTCTTCTGATTTGTCTGGAGGAAAACAAACCATAAAACTGGGTTCATGTGATGTGGCAAGTGAGGCCACTGCCTGTCTCCTAGCAGAAGTAGAGTGATTTCAATACACTACACTCAGTTACATTGAGCTATAGTTCAACTATGGTTAATGTAACATGCAAACCACATCACTGTATCCGTGATGAAATAACAACATCTCCAACTGGAGAGGTACTTCAGGGCACAGAACCCTAGAATTTTGAGTCAAAATGATCTTACCACTTCTATAATTGGGCAGTAAGTAATTAGTTCTCAGTGTCTGATACAGACCCACTTCATAAAGGAGGTCATTCTACAGCTTAGGGGTATCCACAGAGAAGACCCGGTATTGTGCCTCCACTCCACAAACCACAGCTTGACAGAGCTGGCAACAAGGGCCTCGTCAGCTGATCTTAACTGCTTGTGGGTTTCCCACAAGCATCTGGTTGACCACTGTGAGAACAGGATGTTGGACTAGATGGGCCCTTGGGATGATCCAGCAGGTTTCTCTTCAGTTCTTATGTTGAGACCCAGGCAGTTTGATATGAATAATTTTAACATCCTCAGTGATACTTAAGAGCTAGAGCTATTGGAAATAATAGGACTCAGTAGGCTGAAAGAGTAACAACTATGTTGATTTCAGTGGGTCAACTCTCAATATGACTTAGTCTAACACGATTCTTGATAAATTCTGCACTTCTCCATTGTTTTCTATGGACAGCTTTCACTTCTGCTTTGGGTGAGACTAAAGGCATGGCAACCAAGTGAACCCAGGATTTAGGTGTGAACTACATATGCCTAATCACTCCTTCTTTTCTTCCCTTTCCTATACCTCTGTCTACTATTCTTAAATGCATGGTAAGGTTAGAAACCCTTGAGATCTGCAATGGGCATGAGTTAACATTTTCTGATTGTACCAGCAGTGATATACCTTTTACTCATTCTTGGAAAGAGGAGTCTTAATTTCTCTAATAGGCATTGATCTCCCCCTTGAACTTACTATCGAATTAACGATGAGCCTGATTTAGCATCAAATACAAATCTTGCAGTCTCCTTCACATGAATGGGGGCAAATGCTAAACACCTTTTTTGTGTATGTGAGTAGGAAATTTTGTGTTACAGTCACCTGAGTAAACTGCTTCTGAGAATATCATTTTCATTACAAACAGTGGTGATTACGCTGCACAATTTGGTTCCATATGAACCATGTCATATTACTGTGGATGCATTAACAGCATACATTTAAAGCACTTTAAACAGTCGTACATTTAAAGCACTTTAAACAGATCTACCAAAGAATTCTGAGAGCTGCAGTTTTTTAAGGGTGCTAAGAATTACAATTCTCAGACTTGGCTGGCAAGAGGGATTGGTTGTTAAACCCTCTGAGAATTGTAGCTCTGTGATGGGAATAGGGATCTCCTAACAATTCTGAGCACATTTAACAAATTACAGCTCCCAGAATTATTTGGGGGGAAGCCATGGCTGTTTAAAGCAGTATGGTGCCTGTGGCCTATGTTTGGATATCACCATCAACTCCTACGAAACACACACATGTCCATCACTTTAAAATTAATATTTTACAAGTGCTCAAACATTTTTTTTATTGGCTTGCAGGGCCACTTCTCTAGTCAAGCTATACACATCTGGTTTATTATTCCAATAATTTAACCTGCTCATCTTCTAGGCCATAGGTTCCCTCATCTGACAACAACACCCTTCAATTGTTTGCACAGACCACAAAGGACTGCCCCTAAGGACACCGAATGGACGCCGAAATCAGGTATTAAGAATTGAGTGGACAAACATTTCAAAAACCCCTAACACATCAGGGAACACTTGGTGAAAGATGCATTAGATGAATTACATTGCAGAGGAGGAATATTTGCTTTTCTCCTGTGCCATTTCTGATCTTACTGTCATTCATGCAGGATTAATATACATTACTGTACATTAATGTATTGTCTATTATTGCCCCTATCATGACCACATATTTGGTGTTAATAGGAAAAGGCTGTATGCCCACAGGATGTTTCCTCATAATCAGGGACACTGGTGGGTCATAGGGCTCCTTCTATCTTTAGCTGTATGCATATGGGGCTCTCGTTCTTTAATGCTTTACAGAAAAGGAGGCAAGTTTATATTCACTTAGGTACATTGGAAGTCCAACCAAATTGATAAGATGGGAATAAACGAAAGACAAGAGACATAAAAAGAACCCATCCAGAAAGCTAAAGCTGGAGTGTAATATGAGTGCAAAAGGTCTTAAGTATCGTTCTCCAGGCCCATTAACCCATTTCACAATTAAGGCCTTTTCCTGCTTTGTAAAGCAGGAAAAGGCCTTTAACTGGAGGATTAATTCGTATCCTTTAGCTTCCTTCCTTCCCTTTGTCTAAGTCAGTCTTCATGCACCGGTTAATTAGACTTATTGGTAATTAAGTTCTCATAGCATGATAAAGAGCCAGCCTTTAAGGTGCTACAAGATTCTGTGACTCTCCCCACACCCTACTCTGCCAGTCTGACCAAGGCATTCTGCTGAATTTTGTTTATTCGTTATATTAGTGGAGAGCGCTAGTGAGTTATAGGGAAAGCGCCATATCTGCAAGAATGGCTCAGCAACTGAGTGAGCTCTCCGGGGCTTTATTTACATTACCTTCATCACAGGGGGGAAACAACAACCCAGCAACTTGAAAGGATGCTGCATGCTGGAACACCATTCTTGCCACTCTGATGCATAAAAAACCCACTTAGATCTGATTGTTTGGAGCATCTTGATGCCAACACCATACAGTCCCAGAAGCAACTGGGGATTATGTGGAGATGGTACATAGGATCAGAAGGGCAAAACAGTGACCAACTCCACATGTTGCACTGAGATAGAGCTAAACCATCACACCTGGAGGCCATTTCAACATGGCTGCACAATAAAGGTAATGTGTGAGCCAGTTTGAAGAGAAATTGCAGTAGCTCATTCCTTGGAGGGCTTTGAGAAGGTTGGAGAGCAAGCGCTGCAATGCAGCTCCTCTGACTTAACATTTCTAGCTCTTGCTTTCAAAAAATGGAAAGTATAATAAGCATGCTGTGCATACAAGTGTTAGGAGGCAGAATTATGTCTCAGACAACCCCAAATTCTTTTAAGATTCCAGTTTCATTCTTCAGCTATTGATGTTGCACTTTGCTCTTAAATGTCAGAACAAAATAACTAATACCTGCAATTTATTCAGATGACATTTCAACAATATAAGATTTTCAGATTACAAGCTTCTGTTCCATGTTCCTTCTAGTGTTACACTAAATGTGTAGATTTGGCGGATTTACATAATAGCTTCAGATAATGAATATTTATAATAATGAATGAATTTACATAATGACTGCAAGTTAAACATGCCCCATTAAAACTCATGCTCTAATTTATGTACTAAGTTAAAATAACTTTACAGTTTATTTTCATTCATATTAGACTAACAGTTTTTCCTCAACAAAAAGCAATGTACCAACCTCTGCCAAGTGGAAACTATACAAAGTGGTTATTTTTCCTCTCTTCAAATTATACTGCATTTTATAGTTTGCACTGTGAAGTGCTGATTCCATGGCCGTATACACACTGTCATTTAATCTGGCTCCTGTGCACTCCCACCAGCGGTGTTTGAAGCCAAGTACACATGATTTCAACAGCAATCCATATCAATGTGCAGTCTCATGAATAGCGGGGCGGTTACATGCATGGGGAAACCAAACATGTAACGTGCATCAGATAATATGTAAACATGCCCATAGCCCTCTCTGCAATGTGAAATTGTAACTTGAAATGCAGCGAAGAGCAATAACCTTGCTGCATGCTATGATGCTAATATGAACATAAAGGTAAAGGTAAAGGTACCCCTGCCCGTACGGGCCAGTCTTGACAGACTCTGGGGTTGTGCGCCCATCTCACTCAAGCGGCCAGGGGCCAGCGCTGTCCGGAGACACTTCCGGGTCACGTGGCCAGCGTGACATCGCTGCTCTGGCGAGCCAGAGCCGCACACGGAAACGCCGTTTACCTTCCCGCTGGTAAGCGGTCCCTATTTATCTACTTGCACCCGGAGGTGCTTTCGAACTGCTAGGTTGGCAGGCGCTGGGACCGAGCAGCGGGAGCGCACCCCGCCGCAGGGATTCGAACCGCCGACCTTTCGATCGGCAAGTCCTAGGCGCTGAGGCTTTAACCCACAGCGCCACCTGCGTCCCTGCAATATGAACATAGTCTGTGTCTAATCTGCTCCCTTGTAGGGCATGCTTAACATTGTGGGACTTACTTCTGCATGAACATGGATAGGATTGTACTGAAGTGGTGTTATGAATGTGGAACACTACAAAAAGAGAGGCTGTATTGACTCTCATATTAGGGAGAAAAATGGCACTAATTCATACTGACTCAGGTCAATGGTACATTATCCCAGGTATGCCAACTTAACCTGACCATACCAGCTCTCCATATCTCCAGGCACAGGTATTTTGCCAGTCCTCTACCTTCAAGTTCTTCAAATGGACTTGTGGGACCTTATGAATGCAAGGCATGAACTCTATTTCAGAGCAACAGTCTTTGTAATTATATGGATGCTGCTGTGAATTACAGGTGAAAACTGAGGAGAAACATGAAGTGCCAATGAACCTTAGTTCATCAAGTGAACTAAAAGCAAAAGCAAAGCAAAAATCTAACGTGTGCCACATAACGAAAAACCCTGTGTTCTTTCCCCTATAAGCCCAGTTTCTTTTATTACCTCTCTGATAATTTAGTTAGACTAGAAGGTTCTATTCCCCCCATCCACACAGCTTCTGTGTGTGTTTTTCTAGACTCTATTTTAGGATGCCTACAAGCTGTCTCCTTATAAATTATTTTACCCTAGCATAATTTTCTCTGTGGTAGAGGGTGACCCAGGATTTCAGCCATATCAGATTGCCAAGCAGTCACCCAAAAAAACTCTCTAGTAACACTGATACAGTAATGTAGGTACTTAGAAGCCAGTGCCTCAAACAAGGCATGAAATATACTGCAGATGCATCTTTTCTTAAACAATAGTCTCCTTGCCATAGTCTCAGAGAATAGTTTACAGGTGTACTTCTTCCATTTATTTTGTCAAGCTTGAAATCATCCTCATGATCACACCTCGTTGACACAACAATGAGCATCTTATGCCTCTCTGGAGTAAGATCCACCAGCATTTCTGTGCTAGAATGTACATGGTTAAACGTAACTGGAGCATTCTCTGAGGCCTTATTTTAAATGAATGATTCTTGTTTCTAGTTAATACTTATGTCCAAATGGAATACTATTCAGTTAAGTGTAATCAATTCATTCATTTTGTTCATTCATTAAAATGTAATTCAAGTGTTCTATGGATCTGCATGGCTGCAGTTGTGCAAATGAAACTAAATATTATCTCTACCAAAGAACTGAGACACCATGACCCCTATATGAGTTACTTGTCTAGGGAAGACCATAGCAGAATCATAGAACTGTATAGAGTTGGAAGAGACCCAAATGCAGGAATCTCAACTAAAACATCCACGACAGAGGCAAGTGTGTTCTGGTTGGGTTGGTTTAGAGTGGATAGTGGGGAGAGAACATTCAGTCACTTCTCTACCCATCAGATTTCTTTTCCCTTCCAATTGTTCCTATTTCAATTTTTGCAGTAACAGAGTCTTGAATTTTTTTTCTTAGGAGACTGGGAAAACATCTCTATAATGCCTTAACGAATAGGTATCCTGCCCTAGGACAGGGACCAAACTCAGTAGCCTGCTGTGCCCTTTTTCTAGGCTTTAACTGTTTCCACAAGTTGTCATGGGATTATACTTATTCAGGCTGCAGATTGAGGGTAGCATATTGGAAAACTCACCCAAAACTTCCCTGTTATCCTAGCTCTCAACATGCAGGAGCATCTTTACTGAAAAGGATCCAGATATGCATTCTAAAGCTGTACATTCCAGGAACTCCTAAATATTTGAATCAGACTTTATTGGTTCAGCACCATCTGGCATTAACAAGTGTTTAACTTGCATTCATCTCCGCTTATTATTCCCAGTGGCTGATTACTAGAAAACATTTTTCTTCTTTAGAACATTCATGCATCAACCAATCATTCAGAATGCAAAAGGAGTGGCCACGACAGGGAAGGATCCAGAGTTCTTCCTTGTGGATCTTTTCTGACCAATGCTAATTGATTTTGTTATCCAAAGGTAATTTTTTTAGTTTCAATTTACCTAAGTAGTCCCAATTCTCATGCAATGTAGATAAACAGAAGTTTTTATGAAGACATCATTCATCAAAGGATGCTATCTCATGGGAGTAAGCTATTCATATCTAATCTCTTGATCCAATGAGTTGGCCACATTCATCAGCAGGATCACCTGTTTACTCAGAAGGAAGTCCCAGTGTATTAAATGGGGCTTACTTTTTAGTAAGTATGTTTAGGATTGAAGAAAAGACTTAAGTTACTGCCTTGATATATCTTCTGAAAGAGCAGTTTATAAATATTTCTATATATAAATAAATCCTGTGCTGATTTAATCAGAAATTCAGCTGTGGAGGGACATTCCAAATTTCTCTTTGCAGTGAAATTGCAAGGTGGCAGCAAGGTTCTGCTAATGTCATTTTCACAATGCAACTCAAGGCCCCGTGTCGCCTTTTAGGAGAGTTCACGTCCTAGGCTCCCACTTTGAAGACTCCCCAAGGTTCCCAACACAATTTTGTTTGACATTTAGTTAAAGACCACCTTTATGAAGTAACTGATTTTTCTACTCCCTTGGTGGTCACTTAAAAAGGTTTAATTGTTGCTCTTTTAAAGGTCACTATTAGTAATTCTTTCAAGCCCTCCACTATAAAGCAAAGTGCTGCTTAGCCTTTCTTTTAGGCATGCTAGGATGTGGCTACATCCATACAAGGTTGATTTACTATCTAAATATTGTCTAACTACCAGAATAAGCTCTTAAACCCAACATAAACTCTCCTCCTTGAAGTTGCAGTTGGTGGCCATTTTGTCAACGCTATTCATCTGACACAGAGATGGCCAATGTGATGCTCTCCAATGCCATTCATGGCTGATGGGAGTTGTAGTCCATCAGCACTGACTACCCCTGATCTAGCGTCACCAACATGCATGCCACTTTATACAGCAAGAACAAAAAGAGGAGAGGGGAAGGCAGGCCTAAGAAGTCACCACCCTGAGATGATTAGCTGTTAAGGGGGAGGAAGGGAAAAGAGGAAAACAGAGTAAAAGAATGTAGAGGAAAAAGGAATGTAGAAGAAAGGGAAGCAAAGGATGAAAATGAAACTGAACAGAACCTGTGGCTCTCTAGACTACAACTCCCATCAGCCCCAGCCAGCATCACCCAAAGACAGGGATATGAAAAGCTGTGGTCCATCAACATCTCCAATTTACTTCTCTAGTCCACTTTTCCTCCAAGAAGCTCAATAAAGCCCCTTTTTTAATTTGCCACAAACCTTCCCTGTGAGATAAGTTGGGTTGAAATAGAGAACAACTGGCCCAAGGTCACACAGTAGGTTTCAGGGCTGAGTAAAGCCTATAGCCCTCTCTCTGCCTGAGCCTATCCCCTGCCCAACTCCCACTGTGGGAATGGAGGAGAAACAATCACTACTCACCCACTCCCTTGGGGGCCCTTCTCCTTCTAGGGTCACCTAATTCCCATGGTGGGATGGCAAAGATAGCATTGTGATGAGCAGCCTCCACCTGCCCCTGCTCACTCTAGGCCTCTCTTTCTCTATTAGCCTTGGTGCTTTCTGCACTTATGTGCATCTCCAAGATCACATATCCATCCTATCCTCCTTGAATTCCATACAACATGCAAGTTTCATGGGAAAGGGTTGCAGCTCTGTGGTAGAGGATCTGGTTTCCATGCGGAAGATACAAGGCTTGATCTCTGGCATGGTTAGGTAGGGATGGGGAGCATCTTGCATGAAATTTTGGAGAGCTACTGCCAGACAGTGTAGACAGGAGTTTCCCAAACTTGGGTCTCCAACTGTTTTCAGACTACAGTCCCCATCATTCCTGACCACTGGTCCTGCTAGCTAGGATTGATGGATCTTCAGCTGTTTTTGGACTGCAACTCCCAAATTTGGGAAACCCTAGTGTAGACAATACTGAGCTAGATGGACCAGTGGTCTGAATTAGCATAGGGCAGCTTCCCATGTTCCTATGAGACAAGGGAGTATACCTCCATTGTTCTGGCAATGGAGCTGCAATTCCACACCATGCTGCTTCTGGCAGGAAGACAAAATTGTGTTTCCAGCATCTGAGCAGGAATCCCAACTTGCAGCTTCCCTGCCACCTCCTTTGAGGCTGTTAACCTAGCTGTCTGTATTGCACCACTTCCATTGCCTGGAATCTGCATTCTCCCTTGCACAGGAAAGCAAGAGAAGAAAACATCAGGGTGGAGTCTATTAAATAGTTAAATAGCCATGTGTGTTGGGTGCCTGTGTAGGGTGGAGCATGAACAGATAAAAGCTAGAAACTAACTTCAGATCTCTTGCCTGAGGCACTCAAACATGGGGAGAAAGCCTTGAAAATGTGCAGTTCCCCCCCTTTCTCATTAACCAGTTTCACCTTTTCCACAAGGTACTGATTTTGGCAGGAACTCAAAGCCAGAAACTGTCTGTTAACAATAAAACAAAACAAAACACACAGAAACACACATATATAACATTTTAAAGCTACTAGCTACTCTCTAACTGCTGCCATTTATATCATGGACTTTAGCCACCAGTATGATCCAATTAGTGATTTTAATCAAATTCTGTAACATATTTCAAATTTCCTAGCAAATTTCCAGGTTCCTGAACAACCTGGCACTTGGAATTCATATTAGACTTGTATGTAACTTAAAACAGCTGCAACAACCCAAACCGCACACAAACACACCAAAACCCCATGCACATTGTGACAGAGAATCAAATCGAGTGGATTTTGAGCATACCTGATGGAGAGATATGTCTCCAAGAAATGGAAGGGTCTGGTTTCCCTGTAGCCAAGCAGGCCAACGTGACGTTACTTCCTTCATTCACCACAATGTCATTTGAGATATGACTTATCTTTGGAGAAACTGAAACGACACAATAAAACCCAGTTAAAGATTTCCTTAATCTGGGAAACCACTAGAGATGTCATTAAAGATGCAATACTGATATCATTAGAATCCAGCTTCATCCCAGACAAGAGTCACCCTTGCTCCGCAATGCGCTATGCAAGGTTCAGTTTATATGCCCATTTTCTATAGGGAAATATCTCTACAAAGTAGCACCTCTGCATACACACACAGAAATACATTTCCTTGATAGTTATTAGCTGATACAACATTCAGGCTGCAATTCTAAACGCACTTACCTGGAAGTAAGTCCCACCAAACTTAACAAGGAATGCCTATGTACATGGCACTGAATTTTGGAACATCACTATGAAAAACCTAGTAGGTTAATATTCCATTTATATTTCATCTTTCTTCGCCCATTATATCATTGCAACAACCATGAGAGATAAGAACATATGAGAAAGGCTCGGCTCAGACCAATGGCCTATCTTGTCCAGCATTCTATTCTTACAGTAGCCAACCAGATTCCTGTAGGAAGCCAAGAAGCTGAACCTGTCTGCTATAGCACCCTCTGTTAAGTTTGACATTGACTAGTATTCAGTATTTCTCCTTACACTGAAGGTAATATATAGTCTTCATGACAAGAAGCCATTGGGTAGCTTAAGCCAGCACTGGATTTAGGGTAGTGCTGGTGGTTTCCCTGCAACAGGGCACAAAGCAGAGTGCAAAATGCAAAATGATGATGATGATGATGATGATGATGATATCTAAGAATTTATACATTCTTAATGGTGGTTATTTGGCTTGTTATACTATGTATCTTTTCACCATCAAACTCCAGAAGTAGGTTTACAATAGTAAAAACAGTAATAAAAACAAAAGTCCTAAATGTAATTCCAATTCATTTAAAATAAAACAATCCAACACAATAAATCACACCAAGAACAACATAGGCAACAGCATCATCCTCACAGACCTGCTAATCCAGGAAAGCTTTGGCTTGTTACAGGAAGACTGCAAGGGAGCTCATCCCTTTGATTTCTTGAGGATGAGCATGAGCACTTCATAAAGCAGGTGCCACTGTCAAGAAGGCCTTGTTCCTTGCAAATAAAAATTGTGGCAGTCATGTTCTTTGCAGATATTAAGCTGTTTCAAGTGATTTGTGGGCTGTGCTGTGCAGCTGTATTTATTTGCAATAATCCCTCCTTCACCAATTATTCTAGGTTTAGTGCACTGCTTGCGAAGAGATATTACTATGGGGACCAATTTATGAAACATTGTGTTTTTTGGGAACCCAAATGTCAGTTCCAGCTGATGAACCAGGACTGGAACTCCTGAATCTGAACAGCTTTGTCCTCTCTCTCCTGTCTTCAGCACTCTGCTTCTCTCAGCCTCTTGTTTAGTCTCTTTGGAGAACCCAGTTCTGCAGCAAAACCTTTCCTGAGCCACTTAGCCTCTCCTTAATTGCTCTTCTACTGCCGCCTGAGTTATTCCCACTGTACCTGCATTACTCACTTATTAATCCCTCATGAATATCCCCAGCCCTTTGGTTTTTGCATCAGATTGCAAACCCTCTAGATAGGAATGTATGTGTGATATCTTGCACAATGTTGGAGGGAATGATGAGAAACTCACTTGCCCCTCACAATTACACTCATGTCAGAATGACTCATAATATAAGTCAAGTGATTTTGTTGTTTTCCAGTAAGCAAAAACCTAAAACAAGAACTGGCAAAGTACCTGGAAATGATCATTATATGTCAGTAGCACCTGCTCCAGATACTACCTCTTGCTGCTTATGGATGACTCTTTCTTGCATGACTCAGAAATACTCTGGTTTGTATGGAAGCTAGGTATCACGAAACAGCCACATTGCGGTGACAGGTTTCTGTCCCTTATCAGGCAATTCAGTTTCAGGAAGGATTGTGTACCTCTTAAACCACATTCACACCATATATTTAAAGCACTATGGTGCTACTTTAAACAGTCATGGCTTCCCCCCAAACAACCACTTTGGGAGCAGAGCCGGGGCGGGAGAGTGCTAGAGCCCTGTCTGGTCGAGTTGCATGGAATCAATTTCAATCCGTTACCCCCCGAGGATGTGGACAGGCTGCTTGGCTAATAAAAGCAAGCCGGGAAGGGCTGGGCAATGGGCTCTGTGGGGTGGTGAATGCTTCCCTCTGTGAGGGAGCGTTCCCAGACCCGCTGAAAGAGGCGTCATTAAACCACTTCTTAAAAAACATATTTAGACCCGGCCACTATGGCCAACTATTGCCCAGTCTCAAATCTTCCATTCTTGGGCAAGATGATTGAGCGGGTGGTTGCTGAACAACCCCAGGCACGCCTGGAGGATGCAGACCATTTGGATCCCTTCCAGTCGGGATTCAGGCCTCATAATGGGACTGAAACTGCCTTGTTCGCACTGGTTGATGATCTCTGGCAGGCTAGGGACAAAGGTGAGAGCTGTTTCCTAGTTCTGCTGGATCTCTCAGCAGCTTTTGATACAATAGACCATAACATCCTTCTGGACAGTCTAGAGGAGCTGGGAGAACTATTATACAGTGGTTCCACTCCTTCCTCCTGGGCCGTGTCCAGAAAGTGGTGTTGGGGGATGAGTGTTCAGAGCCCTGGGCCCTCACTTGTGGGGTGCCTCAGGGTTCCGTCCTCTCCCCCATGCTTTTCATCTACATGAAGCTGCTGGGAGAGATCATCAGGGGGTTTGGACTGGGTGTCCATCAATATGCGGATGATACCCAGCTCTACCTCTCTTTTAAATCAGAACCAGTGAAGGCAGTGAAGGTCCTGGGTGAGTGCCTGGAGGTGGTTAGAGGATGGATGGCGGCTAATGGATTGAGGTTCAGTTCTGATAAGACAGAAGTACTGTTCGTGGGGGATGGGGGCGGGCTGATGTGGAGGAATCCCTGGTCCTGAAAGGGGTAACTGTACCCCTGAAGGACCAGGTGCACAGCCTGGGAGTCATTTTGGACTCACAGCTGTCCATGGAGGCGCAGGTCAATTCTGTATCCAGGGCAGCTGTCTACCAGCTCCACCTGGTATGCAGGCTGAGACCCTACCTGCCCGCGGACTGTCTCGCCAGAGTGGTGCATGCTCTAGTTATCTCTCGCTTGGACTACTGCAATGTGCTCTACGTGGGGCTACCTTTGAAGGTGACCCGGAAACTAAAACTAATCCAGAATGTGGCAGCTAGACTGGTGACTGGGGGCGACCGCCGAGACCATATAACACTTGTCCTGGAAGACGTACATTGGCTCCCAGTACGTTTCCGAGCACAATTCAAAGTGTTGGTGTTGACCTTTAAAGCCCTAAACGGCCTCGGCCCAGTATACCTGAAGGAGCGTCTCCACCCCCATCGTTCAGCCCAGACACTGAGACCCAGCACCGAGGGCCTTCTGGCAGTTCCCTCACTGTTAGAAGTAAAGCTACAGGGAACCTGGCAGAGGGCCTTCTCAGTAGTGGCGCCTGTCCTGTGGAATGCCTTTCCACCAGATGTCAAAGAGATAAACAACTACCTGACATTTAGAAGACATCTGAAGGCAGCCCTGTTTAGGGAAGTTTTTAATGTGTGACATTTTAATGTATTTTTAATCTTTGTTGGAAACCACCCAGAGTGGCTAGGGAAACCCAGTCAGATGGGCGGGGCATAAATAAATAAATAAATAAATAAATAAATAAATAAATAATATTAAATAAAATTCTGAAAGCTGCAGTTTGTTCCCTGTGAAGAGGGATTGATTGTTAAACCACTCTGGGAACTGTAGCTTGGGGAGCGGAATTGGGTTTCCCTGACAACTCTCTGCACCCTTAATGAATTACAGCTCCCATTATTCTTTGGGGAAAGACGTATCTGTTTAAAGTGGTATCATACTACTTTAAATTAATGGTGTGAATGTAGCCTCAGAGCGTTGCTTTGGGTTATAAGAGGTACTGAGAGAGAAAAATGGGGGGAAGCTGGATGAAAATATCTGCTTTGTTTTCATGTCTCTTTCTGGAGTACAATAATTACCTGTTTGAACATTAGAAATATTCCTTTCTTGTCTCTTGAACTATCAGTTTTATTATTTGCATACCCTCCAGCATTCCTCAGATGGAACATTTTCACTCCCCACCCCCAACTGACCCTCCTTGACGCCCCATTTTTGCCCGTCTTCTTCCACAGAGCATGTCCTTCAGAAGAAAGGCGAGGACCACCACACCAATAGGACACAGCACACATGCCCTCCACTGTCTGGAGGAAACCCCTTAATCCCAGTCTTATTTCATTATCTGGGACACACACACAGAGCAATAAATATATTTTAGAGAGGGGAAAGATTAGACACAGACACACAAAGCATTTTTTTTAAAAGATCAAGACTCCTTGTGCTCCACTTTGCTCCCCCTTTCTTCCTGCCCAGGGCAACTCTGCCCTCTGCCTGCCTTGGTGGATGAAGCTTCTTGTCCTCCTCACTGGCTCTCCAGCAGTCACTACAAGCTGCCCAAGGGAGGATTCTGGCAGCAGTGGCCCTGGAGAGGCCCTGGAATGCTCCCTTGCTTCTTCTTCTTCTGCTGCTGCTCAGAACAAGTGATGGCTCATCCTCTTCCCTGAGCTTGGCAGCAGTGGCGCAGGCATGAAAAATAAAAACATTCCAGGATCACATCAGAAGCCAAGATGGCTTTCATATTTCCAAGACTGTCCCTGGCAAACCAGGACACTAGGAGAGTATGTACTTACATGTCAGCATCACCTAAGCGATGAATTTCTACAAACAAGACACCTGACTACAGGATATGCTTGAGTCCCCACTCATGTAACTGCTATGAAACTTCAATAATATTTCCACTAGGTGTTCTTTGTGACATGTTAGCAAGCAATATTAGCTTACACAGATTCCTTTCCCTTATGTGCCTTAAAGACCTTTCTTTCCTATATTGGGGGATAGGAATGAAGCAGAGGTACTGTGTGTGGATGAACAACTGTCTTAACCATGTTGGAAGATACTGATTAAGCTAGGAGGTCACAGGTAAAAGGTACACATTGCACTGAGAGGATACAGCATAAATCAAAATGATTTCAGTTCATATTCTCATTTCCCCTCTTATTATTTCTACAAGATTGTAGGTAACAATCCAGTCTTGAGGCAAAGATATTGAGCAGACTGTTTAGGCAACAAAAACTTTCAAGGTTCATTTAAACTAAGTGAAACAAAGCATTAGGCACCAGAACAGAGACTTCTGGGATCACACTATCAACCAGACCTACATCTCCACCTTGTATATTTTAATCTGAGTCAGAAAATGATGTGGGGCCTTGTAATGCTTTGTTTATGATGATCAAAGAACACCAGAAGCTTTAGCAAGCCTCACTGGCATTTCTTCTTGGTGTTTAATCATAGCAGTTGTGGTTGGTATTTTAGCAATTGTAACAGGAGCCTCTAATCCTTATTATGTAACTCGCAGCTTTGAAGTTTAGCAGTCTGTCCTCACATCAATCAGGAACTGCCCGTTTGTCCTTTTTCACCTATCATTTATGAATTCCAGAGTTGGAAATGCCTCCCCCGAAATCTCAAGGGGATGACAAGATTAAAACTCAAATTGTTAGTAATCATGTTTTGGCGTGGTTCTGATGCTTTGCATGTACATTCAGGGGATAACAAAACAAAGCAAAAGCCCTGTAATGATATGTATCGGGTCGCACTGGTCAAACAGCTCTATAAAAATTACATAGTGGCAGAATCGATAAAAATAATTCTGACTAGCTCTCTTCACAAGAGCTGCTGCAAGACTGCACGGACGAAAACCAATCAATTCGAGGCAGACTTCCAGGATGGAGGGAGCGCATGGAATGTTTATTGAACCTGGCCTAGGGACATCACATGCCTACTATTGCATCCTTGAAAAGCAACTCTCCAGCATTTTCTTTTCTTTTTCTTTTCTAGGTATATAAAAAGCAACTCTGCTTCTCACTAGCTAGGAGGGGAGTCGCTCCAGATTGTTTCCAAGATATGGAAGGCAGTTTAAAAACAAAAAAAGAAAAAGAAACACTTCCTGTTTATTTCTACAATACAAATTATTTTCATGTGGGCACAATTTCAGCTATTGATTTTTCCCGAGGAGACTTAACATTTCCAGTGCAGCATAACAGCGGATGACACAGTAAACACTCAAGAGGAATCATGCTGTGGGCAACATCACTTTGGAGCCCCTAGCAGCCCAGAGTTTAGATGGTTTCCAGGTTCAGGCAGGCAATCAGTGCTTTCAGCATGCAGAAATGTGGGCTATGCCTTATTTTCTTTACTGCCCTTACTCTACACTTTCCACACAATGCAATATCTATGTTTCTTCTTCCTCTTTCTTCTTTTTAAAATTTGTAAACTGCCCTTCACCTGAAGATCGCAGGGCAGTTAACAACATAAAAATACAAAATGAGAACATAAAATACATAACAAAAACAAACCAATAACCACCCTCTCACAAATACATTCAAAAGGCCATAGAATGTTAAGCAGCCCAAGGCCTGGTTACAGAGAAGCGTTTTCACCTTGCACCAAAAGATACGTAATGAAGGTTACAGGTCAGCCTCCCTGGGGAGCGCATTCCACAAGCAGGGAGCTATCACAGCAAATACCCATTCTCGTGTTGCCACACTCTGGACCTCTCATGTTAGAGGCACATGACAGACCCTCCAAGTGTCCCTATTTTCCAGGGACAGTCCCAGTTTTACAAAAGCCATCACGGTTTCTGATTTGATCCCAGAATGTCCCACTTTCCCTTAGGTTGTCCCTATTTTCATCAAAGAAATGTTTGAAGGTATGGAGTTATCCAACCCCTCAGCCATCTGAAGGCAGCCCTTTATAGCAAAGTTTTCTTAATGTTTAATGTTTTATTATGTTTATATATATATATCTATATTGGCAGCCACCCAGAGCGGCTGGGACAACCTAGTCAGATGGATGGGGTATAAATAGTAAAATTATTATTATAGAATAGGACACCCCTATTTTCATTGGAGAAATGTTGGAGGGTATGACATGTGGTCGTAGGGTCCAGGCTAGTTCAGATTGGGAGAGGCAGTCCTTGAGGTATGGCGGTCCTGAGCCATTTCAGGCTTTATGGATCAAAACCAGCACTTTGAATTGGACCAAGAAACTAATTGGCAACCAGTGCAGTGTAATATGATCAAATCGTCTTGCCCCAGTGAGCAACCTAGCTGCCAAATTCTGCACCAGCTGAAGTTTCTGAACTGACTTCAGAGGCAGCCCCATATATAACATGCGGGGGGCAGGGATGGAACTGCAAAGGACCCCCAAGAAGCAGGCATTCCAAAGGCCATAAAAAGCAGGCGCAATTTTGGAAGCGCTGACTCCATCAGTATAAAGGATGCTCTGTGCTGTGGCTTTGATTGAGACACAATATCTGTTTATTGTACAGCTGTGATTCTAATCAAACAGTGTTGGCAGTGACTGCCTTGGAAGGCCACAGAGCAGCTCATCCACAAATGGGTGAAAAGCAAGCTGTATGCATTTGCAGACAGCCAGTGGATTCTGCTCCAGGCGATTGGGACAGTGTCTCTGTTTGGAGTGAGGGAAATTTTGAATTTATTTTACTTTTGAGTATGGTTTGTGACACACAGTTTGTGAGCAAGCATCAGCATGGATAGATTTAAAAAAAAAAAATAATAATTGGGTTTAGAGCACCAGAGGTTATACAACTGCACAGCAGATTGACAGCCAACAGGTACAGTGTTTGGACTGTGCACCTGTTGAATTTCTGTCTGTTAGGCAACGGCTATTTTATTTTATTTATTTTATAAGGCACAGGGAAGAAGAAAAAACAATTAAAAGGAAGTTGGCAATCCTGGTCAAATGAATCAACCTGGATCGTGTGATCATCATCTGAGGCCTTTTTTCATGTGCCTCCTCTGTCCAGAGGGTGATAACATGAGAGTGGACCTTTTCTATGGTGGCTCACCATCTGTGGAATGCTCACCCCAAGGAAGCTTGCCTGATACCTTCATTGCATATCTTTAGGCACCAGGCAAAAACTTTTTCTCCTCCTCCTAGGCCTTTGGCTAATTAAACAAACTATGGCCTATACCTCTAAGGGTCCATTTCCATATTAGCATTACAGCATGTTTTCCAGGGGAGGCAATGATAGTAGAAGAAGAAGCTAGAGCAAAGACTGGAACCCATGGTCCCCAAGATACCGTTGGATTACAACTCCTGTCAACCCTAGCCAGAATGGCAAGTGGGCAGCGAAGATGTGAGTTGCAGTCGCAGCATCTGGATGGCCACAGGTTCCCCATCCCTGAGCCAGGGTTTGTGCTTCACCCACATACTCCAGAACGTCTGACATTGCTTTTGCAGTGTGGGAAGGAACAGGTCTACAGAAGCTCCCAGACTGCTGAGGTCTGTAAACTCCTTGAGACAGAGAACTGCAAAGTGCTCTGCATACTCATGGCACTACAGTGGTACCTCAGGTTACAGACACGTCAGGTTACAGACTCTACTAACCCAGAAAGAGTACCTCGGGTTAAGAACTTTGCTTCAGGATGAGAACAGAAGTTGTGCTCCGGCAGCGCAGCAGCAGCAGCTGGAGGCCCCATTAGCTAAAGTAGTGCTTCAGGTTAAGAACAGCTTCAGGTTAAGAACGGACCTCCAGAACAAATTAAGTTCTTAACCTGAGGTACCACTGTATATAAATTATAGTAAAGAATGATAAAAGTTTCTTAGTCAAGCAGCTGGGTTTATAATGATAAGGAGATAGCAGTCCAGAGACTTGAGCTGCCTGAAGAATACAGAAATTGGCCATCCCTGGCAGAACTCCAGAAATGCAGACAGAGAAAATGAAAACATGCGTTTGGCATGTGAGTACGGGATGAAGCAGATGATGCGAGGCAAATGTTTTGTAAGCGATGCAAATCAAAACTGCTGAAAATATAATTGGAATATCATACAGACGGTACAGCCATATCCTTGGATTCTATGTTCACTTTATGGCTAGTCTTATTACTATTAGACATAACTTTATTAGTTCCCTGTCTCTGAACAAATACACAGTCGGATACAAACACAAACATTATTAAAAAGGTAATAGATACACACTCGTTGTAGGCCAACAAACACCTGCGACTGAAGTCAGGTGGACTGTACAAATCCCTGCATGAATTTTGCATGCCACTCAGACAGTGGGTTGTATCCAAGACTAGTTCTACTAAGGGGCTTATTTTACTTACTTTGCCTCTCTACTTTTCAGACACGGACTGAACTTTAAAGCTCTGGGTCCAAACACACCTTTTTTGTGTGTGCTCCAGAGGTTTCCCACAAAGAAAACCCATTATTTACCGCTGCAGCATAGCAAATGGCAATCTGCAGAAAACCTTAATGGACTTTTGTTGCAATTCTGCTTTAAAGAGTGGGTTTCCACAGGGAAAGCTTTGGGGAGAAAAAAGAGCAGTCAGACATGGAGCTCTAAAGTGCAGGCCTGTGGCTGGAAAGCACAAGGCCAAAGGTAAGTGCAGATAAGTCCTCTAATTTCCATTAAAGTGGGCATGACTAACTTAGATTCATTAGTTTGAATTGGTGTGCTCTGACTAGAATACAATCCAGAACTGGTAACAGAAACTTCTTTGTCTCTTTCTATTGCTAATGCAGTGTTTCCCAACCTTGGGTCCCCAACTGGTTTTGGACTACAACTCCCATCATCCCTAGCTAGCAATACCATTGGTCAGGGATGATGGGAATTGTAGTCCAAAAACAGCTGGGGACCCAAGGTTGGGAAACACTGTGCTAATGAACCCTCGTTGCCACTAACAATTTCCCATAGGAAGGGAAAGGTCCCATTACCTGCCAACGACATGCTCTAAACATAATCATTATTAGAGGTTAATGTATTATATTCTGTGAAGGAACCCAACCCTCCAGTTTACAGCAAGAGTTAAGATGCTTAAAATTTCACTCATGGACCAAAACCACATGGGTACAGATGGGGGATGCCAAAGCAACTGCCACCCCCATTTGTTAAAATGTACAAGCAGAGCAGAGAAAGCTTGAAAGCCTGACACAATTATGGTAGGGATTGATAGATGGATAAATGAGTCTGTTTCCAGTCTGTATCACATGCACCCAAAAGTCTGCTCCGTCCCATTTCCAAAGTAGTCTGTAAATAAACATTTGAATTTAAGTACATCTTTATACATGTCCTTTTACAGTGCAAAACTGTTATCCCTGTCTGCACAGAACTAACTCTTCTTGACGTCAGTGGATCTTATTCCTAGGTGTATAGGACTGATGACACGCACGCACCATTTTGAAAGTATTTTGATTCTATTGCTGTGAGCTTGTGACTGCAATTGAACATTCAGAAGCATGGAAGGCAGGGAACAACTAAGACCCAATCCACGTATTAGTTCAGGAACAAATGTGCTGATTTAATCTTGGTTTCTATCTGACATGCAATACATAATTTGCCTTAAGATTACTCTAATTTAAAAGGGCAAGTTTGAAAACTTGTAACGCTATGGATTTTCATTAAATAAATGAAAAAACCCCCTCCAACATCCATGAATTTTTAGCACACCCAAAACATGCAAAAGAGAAACTTGTCTTATGTTTTGGATGCTGGGGGTGGGGTGGGGAACAGTTGCAAGAAACTAATGTGATCCCCTGTAGTTGGAAGCTAAAGCAGCTGTAGTACATCTGCTTTTCAATGGACACTCTACCCCCCCCTCTAACCTCCAAGAATTGCCCAGATTATATCATTCACTACTCAGGGTCTCCATGCAAAATTCCATACTGATCATACAAAGAGTCTTGATTTTACAATGAACAGAATTTACAGGCTTTGTAGAATACAGTATTAGGAAAAAATGGAGCAATTGTGGTCACTTTACAGACTAAGAATTCTGGAGCTGGTTGCCTTTGTCCACACATTTACACATAATGTTCAGAATAAAATGCTGAGTCCATCATTCTTTCTTTCCCCATACTCCCAAGAACATTCCTGCTTACCTTTCCCCTTCCTACATTACAGCAACAAAATCCAATATATGTATAGCTTACTAAAACAGTAGAAGTAAGCACAAAGCCTTGTGTATGTGTAGGTAAAGGACCCCTGTACAGTTAAGTCTAGTCAAAGGCAACTATGGGGTACAGCGCCCATCTCACTTCAGGCCGAGGGAACCAGTGTTTGTCCACAGGCAGCTTTTTCAGGTCATGTGGACAGCATGAGTAAACCACTTCTGGCACAACGGGACACTGTGATGAGTGCCAGAGCACCCAGAAACACCGTTCACCTTCCTGCCACTGCGGTAACTATTTATCTACTTGCACTGGTGTGCTTTGCACTGCTGAGTTGGCAGAAACTGGGACAGAGCAACAGGAACTCACCCCGCTGACCTTCTGATCTGCAAGCCCAAGAGGCTCACTGGCTTAGACTACAGCGTTACCTGCTCCCTGATATATATGTACATGTGCATATGTATGTGCAAATTTAGATGGCTTTAAAAGGGATGGGAAGTGAATAGGTAGGTCTCCTAAAAAATCTCAGCACCATTAAGAAACTACATCTCCCAGAATTCTTTAGGGGAAGCCATGACTGTATAAAGTGGTATCGTGGTGCTTTAAATGTGTGGTGTGAATGGGGCCACAGTGTCATTCCATGGAGAAGTGCCAGGAGGAAAGGTATGGCTGCTTTTGTAACCATTCCAAGGGCTGTAAGAAGAGGTCACAAAAAGAGGAAAGATAGTCACTTTGTTAATAAAGTGATTCACCCCTGACCCACCGTTTCCAGGAGCAGAATTCACTTCCCTCTTCAAAGATCTTCACCCCATTCTGACCAAAAACCTATTCAAATACTGTGGGGAAAACAATACTCAGGCCTTGATTTGCTTCCTGCATCCATTTTTATTTTTTATTTTTAGGGGGGGAAATCACTTAAAAGTGAGGGTTATATTAGATTTGTGCCTAAGGATGATTAAGCCTCCCTCAATTCTCCCTTTTTCATTTTTAAATTAGCAGAAAGAACCTTTGTAAGTAGTTTGGGTGTCAGAAAGAAGCTGAAAGAAAAATATCCGGCTTTTCAATTTCCTAGAACAGCCAAGTATAATATTACTCTGCCTTGCAGTTTGAAATGAGTTTGTACATTTCCCCCCAAATAGAAACATATTTCAAAATATGTCACAATCTAACCCTCAAAGGCAATAATCCACTCTTAACACAGTTCATTTAATGACCTCATAGGGCTTGCATACGTTGCAAAGCATCCTCAAGATTAGAAACATCCAGAAGTATTATTTCCACATAAAAGGATAATTTATTAATCAGATTCCCCATGTAGATCCCTGAAATGAATCCATTACTCTAATTCACTCTGTTAAAATCTATTCTGTGGCAAAGAAAAAAAAAACACACTGAACAGCTGTGACCTATATAGCCCCAAATGAACCAAACTAAATCGATTTGACTTTTTTAAAAAAATTAAATAACCAAAACCACTCTCATCTTTCAATAAAAAAAACTTGTAAGTTAATAACAATTAAAACTGGAGAAACAAATAGTCAAAATGCAGATTTTTGAAGGACAGCTCTTTATCCTCAACAGTTGCTTCTTATTAAGTAATCCTTTAAGACCCCAAGACATGATACTGTATTATCTGCAATGAATTACTGATGAATGAGCTTTTCCCTACAAGCCCATGAATAAAATCAACTCCTATTCCTATCATACCGAATTGGCTTAGAGTTGGGGTTATTTAAAGCAGTATTTTATTTCCTAGGCTATTGAAGGAGTTCTGTTTTTGTAGGCATCACAAATGCCATTCCCCCTTCAAAATCTGCCTGGCAGAACTGTAGGTTGAAGCTAACAGCATCCTTCTCTATGCAGAGCAGCCTTTGATACAGTGGACCTCTCTGTGAAAGGAAGAATGAAGACCTAGAGGGGGAAGGGGGAATTTGAGGAAACAGTTCCCCCTTCTTTTCCATTAGTAGAGGCCTGGATAAAAGACTCTTCCAGGAACAGGACTCCTCTTTCAGTTCATGAAAGGGCACCAATGGATCCAGTCTCACACCTACAAAGCGTGTTCTCCTTCATGGAGAGCACATGTTGTGGTGGGGGCTAACAAGACACCCACTGTTGCTGGGCGGGAAAAGAGTTTGGCCACCATTATCATTGTTGCTGGGGAGATTTAAATGTTGCCATTCTGACAGCCATAGCCTTTAAATACCCTGTGTGCAGCGTTGAGCTTCCTCTTTTCACTGCGCTCATCGGATCACCCGCCCTCCCTCCCTATTTTCAGGTTGTTCGCTTGACCTTGCTATGCCTGTCATGGGGTCGTCTGCTTTTGGGGCAGGGACCCGGTAGGAATTTTGTCCATTTGGCTGATTGGCTGGTGCCATTTGGTTTTTGCCTACTGCGTAGCAAATCGTCACAACTTGTAAGGTTGCGGTTAGGCATTGGTTTAGGAATTGGTTGGTGGAGGGGTATGGATTGACTGTGCCTGCCCCTCCAAAATGCTGCTGCTGCAAGGGTTTTCCATTAAGGGAACCCAGGGGCTCGCCATGCTTTTGTCCGAACCCCTGTCAAGGGGCTAGGGACACGCAAGAGCCCCTGGGAGCATTTGGGGAGAGGTGAGGCATGGTACCCAGTCCCATCTCTCTCCCCAAAATGTTTTCCCTTTCTGACTTCGTGGGCGTGTGAATGTCAGTCTTTCCCTGTGCAGGGTCAGATAGTCGCAATCAATGTCTAAGCAACCACCCACATTGCTTGTAATTTTAATAAAGTTGTGGCCAAAATTATGCCAAAAACCTTAAACTAAAAGTCATGTGTCAATTGTATTTTATTGGGGGATGTCTTGGGGACCTCAACACGCAACTTTCCAAGAGGCAGGGGAACAAGTGAGGACAGTGGTTGCGTTGCAAGTGCAGATTGCAGATATACCGTAAGTGATGAAACAGGCAGAGTTGGCTTTCTTGATCCAGTATAAAAATCTTACAAATGGCTGCATGTCTTTTCATTTTCCTCATTGTTCACAGGTTCAGACAGCTAAGTTCATTCCAGCTAGCCAAGCATTTGGTGCACCATGTTTTGCCACCTTGAAGAATGAGACCAAAATGACCTCCACACTCAAAGTATAAAATGCATGTGCAAGGCTGAGAGCCAATGTGGTGTAGTGATTAGGTGGTTGGATTGGGACCTGAGAGACCAGGGTTCAATTCCCACTTAAGCCATGAAGCTCACTGACTGAACTTGGGCTAGTCACCATCTCGCAGCCAAACCTACCTCCCAGGGCTATAGTGAGGATAAAATGAGGAGGCAGAGAACCATGTATTTCATCTTGAGCTACTTGGAGGAGAGGTAGGATATAAATGTAATAATAAATAAAAAAATCGTTTTTACTTCCTTTAATGTAGGGTTTAATGAGAATAAATGAGATTAAAGGGTATTTAATCTTTGTGTGACACCATTTTATGAGAGAGAGAGAAAATGACTCACTCTTGTGTAACTGATCTTTCAGAAGCTTAATTCCTACAGTCTCCTGTTGTATGCCTGCTGAGTGCTTATAGGTCCTTCTCATTGTGATTAGCTACCTATCAATGAAGGCAAGAGCATGCCAAATGCAGAATTCAAAGCCTGACGGTCAGCTTGCCACAACGCTACTTAATTGTTGTGTTCAAATGTCAAAAATACTTGAAATCATTCAAGAGCAACAGTGGAGATGTCCTAAGGCAGCGTTGGGGTCTGTGTATGGGGGGCGGGTACGAAGTACACTAGATGAACAGCAAGCACAACGTCATGGGAATGGCATAGAGGGGGAAAGGTCAGGCTTTTGTAAGATTCAGATTTGGCTCTAACAAGCACAAAATGTGTGCGCTTCACAAAACACCAAACAAGCCTGGAAAGGGAACTCTCAGTAGCCTCGAGCAAGAGCATACTCCGAGCATCCTTTACTCTTCAGGAGCAGGAGTTCCTTTATATAGCTGGAACTGGAAACCAACTCTCTTTCTTTCTTTCCTACCCAAACAGGATAGCAAGGAAGGGAAGATCCGAGGTGTTTGTACAATGGGCCTAACCATTTCATGGTTTGTCTGAGAGCTGCACTCAATTCTGTAGAGAGCAGACCACTAACAGCACAGCTGTGATCTGCACAGCATGCTCATTATTCCCAATGCATAGCGTGGAAGTATTTTCCTGCGTCTTCATGCAATATTTACTCCTTGTTGTGCTACTTTCAAAAGGTCACATTGCCTTCTCTCAGACCCAGAAGCAAACAACTTGTTCGAATCCCCATGACACTCTTCCTTTTGCACTGGCCGGCATTTTGGCCTGGCCAGCTCAGGAAGACCCAGGTTAAAAGAAAAACCAGACAGAGTCCTAATATAGATAAGGGGATCCACAGGGCTCAAAACTGCTTTGCATCTATCTGCCATAGCCCTATGCAATAAGTGCAAATGGGCTCATCTTTCACTGGCACACTGTGATGCTTCATTTAAATAGCTCGTTTTTAGCTGCATGATGAAAATATAGACATTCTACCAAAGCAAGCCTACGATCAAAATTGAGTAATAACACAGCTCCCTTAATGAGCATCATCAGTGTGCTTGGGGTTATTCGGTGCAAGCAGGAGGACATGGATCTTTGCCAGAAAGGGTATGAAATCCAAATTTAAAAAAGAGCACAGAATGTTCAGATAGCTGAGGATGGAAAAGTCGGTATGGAAGATTTTGAGAAGATCCTCAGGGTAGGATATGGTTTAATTAAAAGGATTTGCAGAAAATCTATACTTCTAAATGGTTTGAATATAGTGGAAGGAAATAGTGGATAATATCATGAGAAAATTATCAAAGAGCCATTGGTGTGAACTGACTTTTAAACCACAATAAGAATTTGGAATTTAGTGTGAAAGGCAAGAAGATGTCACCCAAATGGAGCATGTTTCTGAATCACTAAGCAGTGTGCTTTCTACTAACTTGGCTACAAATTCTAGCTAAAATGGCACCTTCATCGATGACATATTTATATCATTACTTCATAGAAATATAGGGAAAATAAGGCAGTTATTTGCATTTTCTTATGAATCAACTTTCCAGATGTTTCCTCCCCCCGAACATAATAAAAAGATAGCATGCAAAATCAATAAAGGAATATGTAAAAAAAAACAGCAAGTCCTGGTAACTAGTCTACTGTGTTCAGGGATTTAATATATATCTATATACACACATTCATACATGGAAGAACATTCTACCACATGAACTTCCACCTGCAGTCTGAAATGGTACACTCCAGAAACAGGTTTACCACTTCATCTGCTATTTGTGAGAGGTAAAAAGGTAAAGGACCCCTGGACAGTTAAGTCTAGTCAAAGGCCAGCATTTGTCCACAGCTTTCTGGGTCATGTGGCCAGCATGATTAAACTGCTTCTGGCACAACGGAACACTGTGATGGAAACCAGAGGGCATGGAAGTGGTGTTTACCTTCCCACTGCAGCGGTACCTATTTATCTACTTGCACATTTTTGGGGTGATTTCAAACTGCTAGGTCGGCAGGAGCTGGAACAGAGCGACGAGAGCTCACTCTGTCGCGGGGATTCAAACCACCAATCTTCTGACCAGCAAGCCCAAGAGGCTCAGTGGTTTAGACCACAGTGCCACCCACGTCCCATAATTTGTGAGAACTACATAATAATGGAGGGGGGGGCATTCCTCACACACTCATCCAAATTTAAAGTGGTTACATGGTCTGAGCTTCTTAAAATACTTTTCTAATGTAAATACAAATACAACCTGTTAATTACAGCAGGATACATAGTTGCTGCTGTAATTGAAAACAGCAATCAGAGAATAAGCTAGTGCTGCAATTATTATGAAATAGCACGTTAGTGTCCTGGAAGAAGGCAGTGCTCAATGACATTCTTTCTCTCCCTTTTTGTTTTAATTACTTCTGGCAAGAATTTCTGTCTACTGACAGTAACTGTCATGTTCTAAATATCTGCAGGGAATCTAATTTGAATATGAATCACCCAAAAGGAGAAAAAAAATCTGGACATTTTTCAATGTTCATGGATTTGGAGCTATTCATCCAGTTATAGGATTGTTCTATCCAGATCACTAAATCTGTCAATTACAATTACTGTGCTGTATTCCTGGCTTCTGTTCTCAGGAGGTGCAAAGCAGAGAACATTGAACATATTAAACACTGAAGTCCTAGGTATACTTACTAGGGGATAAGCCCCACTGTGTGCAGTGGGTCACTTTTGAGTAAATACACAGAGGTTTTGCCTACTTTACACATAAAGGGTTGGGAGAATGTCCTACCAAAATCAGTAGCACTTCCTGCTGAATAAACATGAATAAGATCAGACCTTAAAAATCAATGTGCACTTAAGAGCTTAAGGCTGAAATTCTGGAAGTAGTCCTTATTGAACTCAATGGAATTATTGAGTAGGCATGTCATAGAATCATAGAATCATACAGAGGGTTGGGTTGCAAGTCCCACTGAGCAATTACTCTTGATTAGGTGTGTGTGTGTGTGTGTTGTGCCTATAAACTATTTGATTTATGAGTAAGTTGTGAATTTTTTTGCATGATGTACATGGTGCTAGAATAAACCTATTTTTTCCCTATTTTTGTAACTTTTATAGTAGTTTTGACAGAGATCCCCACATGCTGATCCTCCTGAGATCAGTCCTAGCACAGCAGCAATTAGAGGTGCTGCTAAAATTCAAAACAAGTCCTTCTTCCATCCAAGAAATTTCAATTTTGAATTGATTAAATTCAATATAAATTTCATGTCAGGTGTGTGTCTCATCTCATAAGTTATCTGGATGCAGACAGGGGCAGATCTACTTTGAAACTAATGAAGCTTCAGCTTCAGGGTCCCTAATCCCAGAGGGGCCCCAGAGGCAACTTTAGTGCACATTGCTTAAAAGTTGTGGGTCTAGTGGACCCCATTTGTGTCACACAGCTCAATTTGATTATTATTGTATATATTTTAACAATCCCAAAGTTTGGGAGTCAGCAACACAGATTTTGTAAAGGTGTGGTGATCCATCATGGAACAACTCAGTTGACAAAGATGACAGTGGCCCCCAATATGTAGGTCTGCCACTCAATGCATAACGACCTACATAAGTGAAAAGGTAACCAAAGGTAATGGGTTAGATTCAAATGGTTGGTTGAGGCCCATGAAACAAGTCAATCATGACTTAAGTCTGATTGATTCCAGTGAGACCTAAGTTCAGCCTAGATCATACCTGTTATAAGCCCAGTATCAAACTGGGGCTCAAAAAGTATTGATTTTGCAAAGTTTCTTCTCATGGAAAAAAACATATACACTACGAGGCACTATAGATTGCTTATCACTGATTCTCTGTACCACCATTGATTGGCGGAGGAAATGCAGACTGATACAGAGCTAGTCATAACTGCCAGGGGTAGTGCATCCCATTTTGCAGCTTGAGGCAAGTGCCACCCTGCCTTGCTGCCCACACCGCTGCCTCCAACACCAGCATCTCACATGTTCTGCAAGATCTCATGCAATTTCACCAAGATTTTTCAGGAAATTGGCGTGATCTTGTCCCAAATTGGTGCTGGCGAGCAGCAGCCTCACACTGCCTAATGGCTGCGCCAGCCCTGATAACTGCCATATTTCCTTAACTTGAGTGACTTTTCATTGATGGAACCTGCTGTGCTGCCTCTCTAAGCCAGAGTGGTGCACAATTTATAAAGTCAAATGAGGACTGAAGAGACCCAGTTCCAATTCCTGTTCAGCCATGGAGCTTTCTGGGTGACCTTGGATGGACCATTACTTCTTGGCCTAACCTACATCACAAGGTTGTTGTGAGGATAGAAGGGGGAAACTGTGTTTAGCTCCTTGGAGGAAAGACAGAATATAAATGTCACAATTCAATTAAATAAATGCTGGTCTGCTGCCTCCCTTCTCCCAGGTACTTGCCCAACCTTGAGCATACTATTTCAGTGCCCCTTTCTTGTAGTCAACTAGGCTGGCAGATGAAAAATGTATTACAAATTACAAGGAATTAATTCTTCACATTAATAGATAATTTCCCAACAGTTTGTGGGCTGCTTTGCTTTTTAAAGCAGAACCAAGGGCACGCTTGATGAAGAAAGTTCATCTTGCTTTCCTTTTTAGCTCATTTGCAGTTAGCACAGTTTTAATATTTGCCGGGGCTTGCAGGGGCTACAGAAATCATTAAATAAATTAATGCATTTTCTAGAGAGCTTCAAATCAATGTGCGGTGGCAAGGGGGACATTAAAATATTGTCATTTCTCCCCTAGGCTCTCCAGTAAGTGGGAGTGTAATTTCCCTTTGCTTCCAAAACTGATAAAGAATGATTCAATAATGAAGGCCTACGGAGTGCAAGCAAAACCCTGCCCTTTTGCAAATGATCTCAAATGTGAGCAGGAGCAATAGAAATAACAGCAGTAGCAACTTGATTTTGATCTCATACTTGGGCAACCAAGGATTTAGTGCTTGCAAGTCATTCTTCGGTCACAGCAGAGTTCATATAAAGAATAATAAAAGCTACAGATCATGGCTACCAATACAAACCAGAAGTGATTACTGTTTATTAACAACGACAATACCTGACACTTAACAGTATTTCATATATGTTATCGTAGTCATCCTTGCAATATCCCTGTAAGATAAACTCGGTATTATTATCTCTGCATTGCAGGTACAGTGGGCTAGAAAGCAAGGAGAAGTGGCTGAGTCTTGTCTAAGGTCCTGTGCAAATGTTCATTGGTGGATGGTCGAAAATGCAGAGGCAGGGTCAGAACTGCTCCTCCTGCCCCCCACCCATGATCTCCACACAGCTGAGATTCCATCTACACAGGGATATACAGTGGTACCTTGGTTCTCAATCGCCTCGCTACTCAAACATCTTGGAACCCAAACACTGCAAACCCGGAAGTAAGTGTTCCGGTTTGCAAATGTTTTTTGGAAACCGAACATACTCCGTTTTGAGTGCCACACTTCCATCTTGAGTGTCTGTCTGTTTTTGCTATTTATTTTGCATTTTTGTTTTGGGGCTCTTTTTGTTTTGTTTTTGTGACTGTGTGGAATCCAGTTCAGTTGATTCATTGTGTGACTGCAGTACATTATTTATTGTTTTCATTTTATGGATCAATGGTCTCGTTAGAAAGTAAAATTCATGTTCAATTGCTGTTTTAGGGGTTGTCTTTAAAAGTCTGGAATGGATTAATCCATTTTGTATTACTTTCTATGGGAAAACACGCCTTGGTTTTGGAACGCTTTGGTTTTGGAACGGACTTCCAGAACAGATTAAGTTTGAGAACCAAGGTACCACTGTATATCATAGAGGACAAATGCTCTGTAGGTATGAGCTGCACCTTTCATTTCTGCAGGCCTTCAGACCATAACTCGCAACTGTTCTGGAAAAACAGAGGCATCCTGTTTTCTCACATTTTTTTGCGGCATCCATTTTGAGTGCATTTTTCAGGGCTGAGTGTCCCAGATTGGGATCTGGATATGTTGGAGGGCATGTCACATATCACAGATTGTATGCAAGTAGGCTCCTGCGCAGATGTGGCTTCAGACATGTGGACTGTAGAAGTGGAGGTGCATATGCACTCCACACATTTTGAGCTCCTTTGAATACCAGACATATGGATGAGATGGCACAGGCAAAAATTACAGGTTTCCCAGTTTTCAGCCACGATACTACAGCAGGAATTTATATTTCCTGCAATAAGATACCAGGTCGCTATTTTCATATTAAGTGGTGTAACTGCACTCAGCCTATTTTTGTAGTAAAATTCTATTTCCAATAGTCATCTTCCATGCTGAAATTATTTCCATGCCCAATACCATAGGCACTAAATAAGCTCTTGCCTTGTGTCATTGCCCTGCCCTGAAGTTCATGCTGCAGTACGAATTGAGCCAACAATCTATTGCCACATTTCATGAGTGGGTGATTATTTATGGTTTACAAATCAGTTTATAAAGCACTTGGGGCCCCATTGTGATGAAAGATGCCAGCTAAATGCAATTTGTTATCATTAGAAGGCAGGAAATCGTGCCTTGCGAATTATATTAGCAGCTAAAGTCCAAGAACAATATTGAAGCCATGGCTTATATTTTCTATCTGTCTTATTTTATCCCTGCTACAACCCTGACTCTTAAAAATAAGTGCCCATCAGAACCCATTAATCACATAGGCAAGAGTGGGCAAAGCACAGTCCTCGTGCCATCTTTCCCTGTTAAGGAACTCACGGTAGAAGCTCAAGAATTACAGCTCTCCTCGGGAAAGTACATTTTTATTCCCTGTGATTATGGAATTTCAGGTTTGAAAATGTTTCAAAAACTGCAAAGTGAGCAGAGGCCTAAATTCCTTTGCTCTGATTTAGTGATTCCTTTTAGACATGGACCTCCATTGCACACATGTAGCTCCTCATTCATTTTAGTAGTGCAGTGATGTGTGTGCATTTCTTTGAGTACACAAGTTGGTACACAGTTTCATAATAATAAATAATAACAAAAATAATAGTCGTACCTTGGATCTTGAACGCCTTGGCTCCCGAACAAATAGGCTCCCAAATGATTGAACTCCGGAAGTGAGTGTTCCGGTTTTCAAACGATTTTCGGAAGCCAAACTTCTGGCAAAGCTTTGGGTCCAAACGTTTTGGAAGTCAAGTGGACTTCTGGAACAGATTCCGTTCGACTTCCAAGGTATGACTGTAATAGTTTATTTATATCTCACTCATCTGGCTGGGTTTCCCCAGCCACTCTGGGCGGCTTATAGGATATATAAAAATCTATTCAAAACTGTGCAGGCCATAATCTAGATTTTTTAAATGGCTCTTTATATTTCAGGGTAAGAAGGTTTAAGAGCTGAATATTTAGTTATGCTCTAATGATACGGAAATTATCCAATGTCTTGAAAATGTGTACAATTAAAACAGTTTAGCTTTGGCTCTTCCACTCATGGCACTTTGTTGATGCAGCCTCAATGCAAAACAATTTGAGATTGACACTAAAATATTTTTGTGTACTTGAGAAGTATCTGAATCATCTTGTCTGAGGACTCATTTTATCCTAAAGTTGAGATGTGTCAAAACTGTTCCTATAGATATAGATCTATTTCATAATCCATTGAGTGGGAGGGCTTATTCAAAAAAATGATTCAGGGGAGAAACAATGAAAATCCTTCCTAAAAGTTTTTGGAGGTTGCCGTTTACCTTACTTTGGCAGCCAAGGGTTTTCCATTTTTTCCTTTCTTTTAAATTTCCTTTCTTTTAAATTTGTTTTAAACGTCTCATGAGAATGTCAATAATATACTATGAAACTTACCGTGTGTGTGTGTGTGTGTTCTGATTTATTTCCAGTTTTATTGCACTTGACAATTAAATATTATATCACCATTACAGTCTATAAAATGTCGTTATGTTGCCCAAAAGTTAGTCCACTGCCGGCCAGACTGAAGGCTATCCATTGAAGACTCATAATAAAAAGCACAAAGACTTACAACCACCTTTTGTGTGTGTGTGTGTGTGTGTGTGTGAGAGAGAGAGAGAGAGAGAGAGAGAGAGAGAGAGAGAAAGAGAGAGGGGTGGGGGGGGTGGGGAAGGGAGAGACATTTGCAAAGTTTTAACCAGTGCAGAAGGTACTTATTAATGGACCCTTCACAACAGTTTATCCTGAAGATTCAGTTGTTTTGCAGAACCACAAAGCCACATGTGGTGTTTGCTACTAATTGAATTGCTCTTAGTAATCATTATCCTTATTGAGAATTCAAAGCACTCCACATGCAAGACCTTGTTGTAATGCTTAAACAACACTGTGAAGAAGATCCTCATTCTGCAGATGGATGCCAAGGCTAAATGGCTTGTCTACCATCACCTGTGAGTTTATGGCAGAGGTGAGATTTGATAATGGAACTTCCCCATTTGTTATTCAGTCTCTTATCCATTGTCACATACTAGCACATGTAATAAGTCACTCTGAGTTAACTCTGATTCCCTGGTATAGGGTTGCAGCCTTAGTCTCTATGGTGGTGCTCTATGGTGTGGGCATTGTGGCCCAGATCTTTAGGTGCAACCTTAATGTGTGTTGTGAACACAAGTGCTTATTTGTAATCATCCTTTCAGTTCAAAACAGGGATGGAAAGATTACAAAATAGGGATATGCCATCTACAATCAATGGCTTCACATTTTAAGTTGGCCTAGGACTATAGGAACCTCTCTTATACCGAATAAGACCACTGGTCCACTTGGCGTAGTATTTATCTGAACTAAGGATGGGGAACCTTTTCCAACCAGAGGGCCACATTCCCTCATGGGCAATATTTGGGGGGCTTGACAGTGTTGGATGGGACCAGTGGCCAAAAGTGGTGGACCAGAAGGAAGTGTGGGTGGAGCAGCAGATGGACAGCAGGGGCTCGCCCACACTTCTGCTGGTCCCATACCTAGAAAGCAAGGGTCCAGTTGGTTTTCCTCTTGCCCTGTTCCTTTCCTAGGAAAAACCCACTCTTTAGTACTAAATTGGATAAAACTCAAATTGCTGTTTGCTCTGATTGTGTGCTAAAGAGTAGTTTCCCACGGGGGTAAATATCAGGGCAAGAGGACGTGTAAACCCTAGGCTACATTCTAGCCACACCAAAGCCAACGGTTTAAATGCACACACACACCCTGACACCTTTATTCGCCATTCAGGCATGGAAGAAGCTGGATACAAACCAGCCAGGTAGAATAATAAGGCAAGTAGCCTGATAATGTCTACTTTATTCTCTAGTATATGAAGCTGCCAGTATTTTAGAGCATCTTCCACTCAAGACATGCTTCTTCTATAATGAATATAGTCTACCAGCACATTATTATATAGAAGTGTATAATTTTCCCCATCTAATGATAGATCATTTCTTTAAGCTTCTGAGAAGTATGTAATAATTTTTAATTATTAAAAATAGGGCTTTTTGGAAAGGTTTTTGTAATTATGCATTTAGATACACACAAATAATTTCACTGCTTTAGAAAAAAAAACATTATTTGCAGTGGGTTTTTTAAAAATTAAATCAACAAATGAAGGGTGCAAAGCCCTGAAAATAGTGTATTGTAATGTGCTTTATTTCAAGCCCAAAATGCCTGCTTTTCAAGAAAATTAATACCCTGACAAGGAATTGTGATTAGGACAGATATAGTCTGTGACTCAAGTAGGCCACTTAAATCATCTGGTGTCAAACAATGAAGAGGACTTCTTTGAAATTGTTTTATAATTTCCAACCCATTCAAAGACTGCAGTCCTGGGCAAAACAGTGTTATCCTTAAAACACAAAGTGGTTGATATGGGGGGGGGGGAATTGTTTGCCTACACAGCACTCTAAGGTATTCAATGCATGAGCCTCTCTAGCTCAAGAAGCCTTCAGTGATTAGTTGAACCACATTATATTAGACAGAAACACCAAAGGAGTGAGCACTAGCTACAGACAATTGATAGCACATGATCCTGTTCATCTAATCACTCCACTCTTCAGCTGAAGAGCACTAATTCCTTTGCAAGACCCACATGAAGCAACACCCCTTCAAAGCCTATTTCTATGAGATAATGCAGCACTGTATAATAGAACCTATTTCTTCCATCACTTTCAAAGGGCAGAGTAGTAGTTTGGGTTTGATATCCCGCTTTATCACTACCCTAAGGAGTCTCAAAGCGGCTAACATTCTCCTTTTCCTTCCTCCCCCACAACAAACACTCTGTGAGGTGAGTGGGGCTGAGAGACTTCAGAGAAGTGTGACTGGCCCAAGGTCACCCAGCAGCTGCATGTGGAGGAGCGGGGAATCGAACCCGGTTCACCAGATTACGAGTCCACCGCTCTGAACCACTACACCACACTGGCTCTATACATTCATAGACATTACACCAAAATCTGAAGATCCATGAAAATGGAACCATCTCTGAGTGATTGATTTATTCTCTGAGTAAGGGCAGATCTACACTCATGGTTTTTAACATTAAGGAAGGCTTAAATAATGATTTTGATAACGTCCTACGTTTTACGTTCATAATGCGTTATTACCTTGTCTTTTTTATCACTTTATTTTTAATCGTTTTATGCTGCTATATCGGTGAAACACTGCTCATATGTCCCTATGTAGCGTTTCACCTTTTTGTTTTTTACTTCCAATAGTATTTGAGGCACAGATAACAAAGGAGATGGAAGGAAGGAAGAATTAAAATGTGACACCTGGGGGTGGAGCAGAGCAACCAGCAACCAGGAAAGAAACAGCGTTTTGGAAAATGGTGTGGCTGGGTATTACTTACATTTGACAAAACAAACCAAGGTAAAACAATGTTTTAATTAACAAGTATGCCCTGTGACATTTTTGAATAACATATCTAATAACATTCTAATAGGAGGAAATAACATTAAACAAGTCAGTGTAGATCTAGCCTAATTTATCCAGGATACAGCTAGGGCTGTGGTAATGGGAAACGGGTGCTTTAATTCTTTACCCCATGCTGTTTTCCCACATGAAACTGCCCTTCAGATGAAAGCTTGCAGATGCTCATATGGCAACACGTTCTTTTCCTGTGGCTAATAGCAAATTGAGGTATGGTATTTGCAAATGCTCATATGCCAACATGTTCTTTTCCTGTGGCTAATAGCAAATTGAGGTATGGTTTAAATTTATTTACTAAAAATATTTGCATGCCACTCATTATCCAAGGTTTTGTGGGTGCCTTGCACTAAAATGCCCCCAAACCATAAAAAAGAGAAAGCCAGCATTTTTTTAAGACAGCAAAAAAATGAAAATCAACACAATAAGTCTCATAAGCAGATCTTAACACTCTCAACATACCAAAGCCTTCAAAATATTTAAAAAGCCACTAATCTCTAAAAGTCTGAGAGAATATTAAAGAATGTCTTTACCTAGGGTTGAAAAGAGTACAAAGGATATTTGGCAGGTGCTACCACCAAGGCCCCCTTCCAAGTAGCCACACACCACACCTTACTTGACAGAGGGACCTGGAGAAGGTTCTCAGAAGATGATCTCAAGTACTGGATATTCATTCATTCATTCAATTTATAAGTCACCTCTAAGTGTCAAAAAAACTAAGTGCATGTGATGAGCTGTCCATAAGTGAGTCAGACATTTCAAAGTTAAAACTAGCAGTTTGAGCTGGACCCAGAAATGGACTTGAAGTCCACCAGTGTAATATGATCAAAGCACAAAAATCTCAAAGTCAATAGGACCCATAAGCAAGACAGAGTGGATGTTATAAACAAAAATGAGGGTACAAAACATGGTCACAATACATAAAACATACGTAAAATGAATTAGAAGAATGGTACATATGAAGATGTGTAAGGAAGAAAACACGCATGAATGCAAGTTCGTATATTGATTGTGCCATTGCAATCTTCCCCAGTGAGTGCAGCCTGCTTACACCATACAAAGGATACCTATTGCTAATTTCTGATTACCTTGGGTGTCCTTTGTATTGTGATAAATGCTTGTATTGTGTGTACTTGCTCAGTGTGCGTGTGAAGCAATGCTGCCCAATGTGGATATGCTAGTTTGGCTATGTTCAGAGAGTAAAATTCTTCCTCATTTCCAGATGAATGGCTTCATTGGTTAGCCTGGGCTAGCCAGTAGCCCAAGCCAAATAATAAATCAAGTAAGAGCTACAGCATTTTAAACACAGAGCACACCCTATATCTACTTACTCATATTGGTACATGGAGGGAAGAGAAAGCATAATCTCCTGCATTTTTCCAGCTCCATTTCTTCCTTCCTTTTTTTGCCTGCACAAACCAGCCATTGACCAAATAAAGCTACAGTATACATTTTAGCCTTGCATTTAAATTATTAGATCTTTAGCAGAATTTTTTTACTGATAACCAGGGCTTGGAAAAGTTCTCACCTATCGCATCTTAAACACCATTTGCCTTATGTGCAAAGGTAGCTTCAGCCTTAGCCTAGGGCTGCCTGACAGAGTAAGCGATGGCTGTGCTGGAAAGAAAAATGGCTGTGTCTTGATTTATCATTTGCTTCCAATTTATTGCCGAGGCAAAAAATGAAGCCTCTTTGAGGTAGTAGTAGTAGTCTTGTTCCCAGCTTTTGATTAACCTGTATCATCAAACTTCCTCCTTGCCATAGGTATTATACAAAGTGTTTAGATAATGTAGTTTAACAAACCCGTGGATTTCAGCTAGAAATTTACTGTCATGTAAATGTTGTTATCTACTGCTGATGGATTCCTTGCAGACTGATTTCAACGTCAGCTTTATGGTGCGGGGGGGGGGGGAACGGGACAGATAGGGAACAACTACAGTGAAGTGAATAAAATTTGTATGTGCTGGCATATCAAAAGCAGTGTATAGAACTGTGCACTTGCTGAGGGTACCAGAATAATGCTAGGTCAGAACTGTAGTGCCACTTACCAGATGATGCCTCCACTAAGAGCCTTGACCTTTAACGGCCTATTAGCAATTAAAAGATTATTATAAAGTGCATCAAATAGAAAATACATTCTGAGTTAATTATGACAAGGTGGGCCTGCTTCTAGCTGTCACCATACACTTTTATCGCTTCAAAACAAAGATTAATCATTGTTAATTGCTGGCAGCAGCTTTCACATCCTAGTTAGTGCTAAACATGGGGCATAACTCATAATGGCCTATATATCTATCCAGAATAATTAGTTCAAACAGGTATTCAAAGGGGTTTGCTGTGCTTTCTCTCTCACACATTCGCTCCTGTCCCTCTGTCTGACTCAAATGCAACTTTGCATTACATCAGTGATGTTGACTCATGGACCTAGATTACTGCAGTGTGTAGACAGCTCGGAAACTTCAGCTACTGCAGAATTCAATGGCCAGGTTGCTCACCAGGGCAAGATGATTTGAACATATGAAGTACAAATCATGGCCTGGCTGCCAATTAGTTTTCAGGCACAATTAAAAGTGCTGGTTTTGACCTATAAAGCCTTAAATGGCTCAGGACCGCCATACCTCAAGGACCGCCTCTCTCCATATGAACCTATCTGGGCCCTGAGACCATCTTCTGAGGTCCTTTTTCATGTGCCTCCTCCTCGAGAGATCCAGAGGGTGGCAACATGAGAACAGGCCTTTTTCTGCAGTGGCTCCCTGCTTGTGGAATGCCTTCCCCAGGGAGGTTTGGCTGGTGCCTTCAATATACACCTTTAGGTGCCAGGCGAAGATGTTCCTTTTTAAGTAGGTCTTTGGCTGATTGGCATATTTAAATATATTTTGGAAGAGGGGATTATTGGTTTTTGTTCCTATTTTTATTATGTACTTTGTGGTTTTTATATTGTAATTATATGTCATGAACTGCCCTGAGATCTATGGATATATGGCAAGACAGAAATTTAATTAATAATAATAATAATACAGTGGTACCTCAGGTTACATATGCTTCAGGATACATATGCTTCAGGTTACAGACTCCGCTAACCCAGAAATAGTACCTTGGGTTAAGAACTTTGCTTCAGGATGAGAACAGAAATTGTGCTCTGGCAGCAGCAGGAGGCCCCATTAGCTAAAGTGGTGCTTCAGGTTAAGAATGGACCTCTGGAACGAATTAAGTACTTAACCTGAGGTACCACTGTAGTAGTGAACAGTATGAATTTCACCGAGGAGGGGCCAACATGGCGCCGAGGTAAGACGCGCTTACCGGTGCTCTTCGGACTTCTTTTAATCTTCTTTTAATCTTTTATATTTTATCTTAACTGACCCAGTCAGTTTTTGAAGTATTTTATAATTGCTGCAGCCGCATGCTATAGAAACTCTCTGAGAGACTTGGCCCTGCTCCAGACTGCTACAGGCTGCCCGTTGTTTCTCTCTTATCAGCAGGCCGGCCTCGGCTGCTAAAAGAGATGAGAACGCCATTATCTTAATTGTGTGTCAAGTGTTTGTTATTTTAAGAATCGTATAATCCCTGGCCTGAGGAAAGTATGGGTCAGAAAAAACGCTTGAGAGACTTTGACGAGCCCCTATCATCCCCCAAACCAAAACTATCAAGGTTGGTGCCACATCGGAATAGAGGAGGGAGTGACCATGCCGAGCATTGCCTTGCAGTGGAAACCCAAAATCGCTTCCTACCTCTAATTGATTTAGAAGCTACTCCAATTCTGATGACTCAAAATTTTTCAAAAGTAAAGCCTGTAAAGGAGAATACAAAAGAAAAACTCTCATCACAGGAAGATGGTTTAACATCTGATATGGGGGAGTTCCCCAGTTGTGAGCAGTTACACTTAGTAATTAAGACCCTTCACTGTATTTTTAAAAGGATGGATGAGGTATCTTCACAATTATCCAATATCTTGCTGAAAATCGAAAAACTTGAATCAACAACACAATCTTCAGTTTGTGAGGTCAAAAACTTATTGCCTCACCCCAATTCAGATAAAATAAAGGAGACCAAAATTAAACATATCTTAAATTCCCAATTGAATAATCAGACATTAACTCTGCAACCCAAGAAAAGCTGCCTGTCTGTCAGGTCAGAAATAGGAAGATGGTCAACGCTAGAAGGGGCTAAAGACTGTTTAAGCAAACTTTTAAAAATTAAGAAACATCAGATTGACCTATATGCTGTGATGCCCCTTCTCCGGCAGAACAACTTCTTGAAGGTGATACTTGCGTTCCACTCTGAAAAGATACCATCTATTATAGTTAGGAGGAAAACGCTTTTGTCCATGGCCGACATCGTAGCAACAAGGGTTTTTGCAGATAGCAAGATCAAACCCCTTCTAAATAGGTGCCCTGGCGGTGAGGACATTAGGACAAGAGACTCTGCCTTACCTCAAAATACTGTCAGGCCCCACTGCGATGACTCTGCAGCGTGCCATCCTCGACCAAACTCGATACCCTCTCAAACAGCCATATATGAGGACGAAAATCTGCAGACTGCCCTTGACGAAAGGGAACATATTGATTCATTCAGAGCCCTCCCTCCGAAAGAACAGTCGGTGATGATGCAAAGATTTGACACGCTTAAATCTCAGCTTTTGCAAGTCCAACATAGAGGGGCAGATACTAACGATGTCTCAAATAACTCCACTTGGGCTCACCGGACTGAAGTGGTTGACCTTCTTCAGCTAAGCCCCACTCTGAAAACAAAAACCATCCGGCAAGACTCAAACCTTCAAGTTGTTTCTGCCCCGTGCGCTATATCACGAGACGACCAGGCTCGGCCATCCTCACTGAACCTTCATCTACATTCATCGACCAACATACCTAAGGACGAAATTCTGATTTCCCTGCTTGACTCAAATCCCTCTTCAACTCACTCTTCTATGCCAGAGCTAGAATCTTCTCCAGTTTCAACCAGATATAGAAGTAGTCCACAAGTGATGCCCCTGAGAGAGCCTTCCGCAATTCCCGCCCCCGTGATGCCCCCTCAATTACCTTCTTCAAAGGAAAATGTGAATGTTACACCTCAGGACCCGCCATCGGAAACGATTGAAGACCCGATGGGACGCATCAATAAAATCATCCTAATGTCTGATGATAAATCTGCGAGAGGGTTTCCTCCGACGGACTTAACTTCTCCCTCCCTGGGTATTGCTCTGTCAAGTTGTACCAAGAATTTCGAAATGAAGAGACTTCCTGTTCAGGGATCTACTTTCAGTGGATCATCCACGGTGTGCCAACAGTCGAACCAAATTGTTAAAAATTTTAATTTGGAGGGCTCCTCACAGTTACCATCTTCCCAAAGTAAAATAACTGATTTTTTTGTTACATCTTCTGTCTTTAACAGAGAGTCTGCCCCCCCTCCGTTTTGACTGTTAAAAGAACAACACAGAAGTCCCCAGCTAGCAGTCCTAAGTTGGAACATTGCTGGCTGGAAAAGGAAAAGATTAGATCCCGAATTTCTGTCCTATATAAACTCTTTTCAGATAATCCTTTTGCAAGAAACTTGGGAAGAAGACAAAATAGATATAAATGGCTTTGAACTGATATCACTTCCAGCTAGCCCCTCCCAGAAAGGTGGCCGGTCCAGAGGTGGTCTTGCAATCGCCATATCGCTTAAAATGAGAGCTAAACTCTCGCTAGTTCAGACTTTTCCTCCTTTTGCTTTTACAGGTCTGATTTCAAGCGAAAAATTCTCACTATTAATCACCAATGTTTATCTTCCTCCAGGTGGTCTTATATCAGACCTCCATTATAGATGGGATTCTCTGGAAGATCATTTATTGGCATGCTATGTTATGTACCCTAATATTCCATCGATAATGGGTGGTGACTTTAATGCACGTACAGCCGCCAACTGGGATGGGATAATTAAGGCCAAGTGGTGGGTATCTCCCCCCTACCCAAAATCTGATTTAATCTCTTTTACATCAAGAAGATCTAAGGACAACAGAGTGAATGAGGCGGGAGTCCTTCTTTATCAATTGGCCATTCGTATGAATTTGAACATTTTAAATGGCAACTGCCCTCCGGACGTGCCAGGTGAATTCACTCATTTGGGCACATCATCAAATAGTGTCCTAGACTACCTTCTAGTTTCAGATGACCTAGTTTCAAACTTCTTTTATTTCAAAGTAGACAATGTACAATCCAGTGACCACCTACCTCTAGCGGCCAAGCTAACGCTTGACTGGCACCCGGTTAGCGGTACACACCCAATTCATGTAGGTTTAAATGCCACAGCTCAAGTAAGAGGCATTAAATGGTCTATGAAACAGGCCCAAAAATATGCAGAATTCTTCCAGAGGAATATCTCCGAATCCCTTATTGTTTCAATGGCGGAGTTGTCGGAACCAAATAGGATACTGGAGTGGTTCTCCCACTTCTCTGCAGATTTAACTAGCTTCTTTACGATGCCGGCTCACCTGGTTAACCGAGATCAACCCAGGTTCGGTGCACCTTGGTTTGATTCCAAATGTAAGCAAGCTAGACTCTCTCTCTGTTGTATCTACAACAGATACAAATCTTCTGGAGCTGAAACCCTTCCCCCAGAGTACTTGCAGGCCAAAATTGCTTACAAACAGGCACAGAAGTCAGCCAAGCATGAGTGGCAGCTAAGACGTTGGCAAGCGCTGATTGCTGCCTCTAAGCTTCGCAACTCTCGCGGTTTTTGGAATTTAATCAACAAAAGATCGAGGAAATACCCATTGACGGTTATCCCAGCCCCGACATGGGAACAGTTTCTAAGAAAATATTTCTCCCAGACAGATATCTCTAACATTCATTCTGATACTCTTTCAAGCCACTTGCCCATATGGCCAGATACTGACCCGGAGGAAATAGTAGATTTAATTGCTAAACTGAAAACTGATAAAGCCCCAGGGCCCGATCTGATCCCGGCTGAAGCTATTAAACAACACCCAGCATGGTGGGCCAAAATTCTTGCAAAAATCTTTGATGCAATCAATGCCACGGGCCAGATACCTAGATCATGGAAGGAGTCCATCATAATCCCTATATATAAAAAAGGACCACCAGAGGACCCAGGAAATTATCGTAACATCAGTTTATTATCAATCATCGGGAAAATCTATACTCGCTTCCTGCTAACCAGACTAACCCAATGGGCCGAAGATTCCAATCTGATAGGCCATGAACAGGTCGGGTTTAGACCAAATCGTGCTTCTATTGACCATGCAATAATTCTATATCACCTGGCGCGGAAGTATTCTTCCCCCACTCATGGTCTTCTATGTGCCGCTTTTATAGACCTGAAGGCGGCTTTTGACAGTATCTCTAGAGAGCTGTTATGGGAAAAACTGGCAAAGTGGGGCATAGATAAAAGGCTGTTGTGGCTTATGATTAAATTACATGAAGGGACGGCCGCTAGGGTGAGGTTAACACCTGAGGGTGACCTCACAAACTCGGTACCAATAAATAAGGGGGTACGACAAGGGTGCATCCTTGCCCCCTATCTTTTTAACCTCTATATTAGTGACATGAGAACCCCCCTAGCTGAGGCCCAAACTACCATTCATGCACCCAGGCTTGCAGACTATTGCTGCCCCTTATTATTGTACGCTGACGATGCGGTGATCCTCTCATATTCTCGAATCGGTTTGAGGAGGGCCCTTAAGATCTTTGCGTTATATTGCCAAACAAATTTACTTACTATTAACCATTCCAAATCTAAAGTCCTAATTTTTTCCAGGAGTCGTAAACTGTATAGATGGGAACTCGAGGGGAAGCCAATTGAACAAGTTTACAAATTTCAATATCTAGGAATTTACTTCCAGTATAATATGGGATGGAAAGCGCATATCACATATTTACAAAATAAGGTTAAAGCCCTTATCTACGCTCTATTACGCTTCTTCTTCACTGAGGGGGCTATGCATGTTCCATCCGCCTTAAAAGTTTACAGTGCAAAAGTGGTTGCAACTATGGCCTATGGGGTCCCTTTATGGGGCGCCTTTGTAAATCTCATGCCTCTGGTGACATTGCAAAATCTTTTTCTAAGACGCCTTTTGAAACTACCCTCCTGTGTAAGCAACTCTGCCATTCGCTTAGAACTTAAGACCCCCTCCTTAGAGATTCTGATGTGGAGACATGCCTTTAATTATTGGCTGTCCCTCTGGCATAAATTGCCAAATTACCATCTTATTCAGTGCCTTTGGAGAGACGAATTCACCAGCCCATGGGCAACAAAAATCCATTCCAAACTGTTGTCTTATGGAATCTCTCCTTCTGATATACTTAATTTAGATCTAATTACAGCTAAAAAGGTCATCAAACAAAGATTGGAGGAGGTTGATTTGCAACAAAATCTTACTACAGGCGGAGGTACATGTTCCCCAATAAATCAGGGCATTACATCTATGTCCCAGATACCTCGATATCTGTCTACCTTATCGGCTGCGTCGCATAGATTCGCACATTTGTTAGAGCCAGATTTAATGTGTTCCCCTCAAATGTGCTGAGCAATAGATTTTCTAACGGTAAAACCTCTGTTTTATGCGCATGTGACAACAAATCAATAGAATCCCTTTATCATATCTTGTTTAATTGCCCCATATACATTGTTCCCCGATCAAGGATTCTGAGTTCAATCATTCTGGAAATTGTTGCTAAACCACCTGAATTACATCTAGCTTATCTACTCCAGGACATTGACTCTTATAGAACATTACAGGTTGCCAGATTCCTGATTTCAGTTCTTTCATATAAAAGACTTCATGGAATGCTGCATGACTACTAAAAATCTAGTAAACTCTATGCACCATCTTTATCTTCAAGGCCATAATACGGTACATCTGAATAGTGTGATGGAGATTATGCGTTGAAATATTTTAGTTGATATTTTAGATTGTAAAATGCTATTTTTATCTATTGATTTGTTTTACCTTGTGGGCTTATAGCCGAATAAAGTATTATCTATCTATCTATCTATCTATCTATGAATTTCACCCAAAATGAAACTTATTACTGCCAAGAATAGGGCTGTCATATGTCTGGGGGGAATTTCTGGAAATTACTAAAATGTCCAAGAAAACCCAGATGTATGGCAACCCATGTTGGGAATAGATTTTTTGGACGAATTTCTTTTTTAAAAAGGTCAGAAACTTCAGAGTAGGCAAGGTCTTTGAAAAGGGTGTATGTCATATCTCTAATCTCAGACTAGAGGTGTATAGAAATCACCAGGCACATTTTGTCAACCATATTGAAATGCTGAATATGTGGATGGGCTATGCTGGTGTAGCTCCCACATCCAGGATCAGCCAGGCATCCCAGTTCTTTCAACCCAGCTCTGCTGGGGCTACAGTATGAAACAAACTCCTTCTCTTCAGTTACCCCATCTATAAAATGAAAATCATAACAGCATACCTTGTGACGTATGATGTTTAATGGGATAAACAACAACAACAACAACAACAACAACAACAAAACATTTCCCAGTAAGCGTAAGTGAGCAGAGCCATTTTCTCAACACAAAGATTGGGGTGTCATCTTTTATCAAAAATTTATTCAAAAGCCCTTCGTTGTGAATGGTTGAAAAGAAAATCTGGCATGCTGGACACATAATGGTTGTAGGAGAGCTGCGCACCTTCCAGGTAAAGGTAAAGGTAAAGGTACCCCTGCCCATACGGGCCAGTCTTGACAGACTCTGGGGTTGTGCGCCCATCACACTTAAGAGGCCAGGGGCCAGCGCTGTCCGGAGACACTTCCGGGTCACGTGGCCAGCGTGACATCACTGCTCTGGCGAGCCAGAGCCGCACACGGAAACGCCGTTTACCTTCCCGCTGGTAAGCGGTCCCTATTTATCTACTTGCACCCGGAGGTGCTTTCGAACTGCTAGGTTGGCAGGCGCTGGGACCGAGCAGCGGGAGCGCACCCCGCCGCAGGGATTCGAACCGCCGACCTTTCGATCGGCAAGTCCTAGGCGCTGAGGCTTTAACCCACAGCGCCACCTGCGTCCCGCACACCTTCCAGAGCCGTTCACAAAACCTGGTTTCGTGTAGATTTCCCTGCACGGGAGAGCTGACTCAAAGTTACCTTGTGTGAGAAAATGGCTGCATGAATTGCCATAAGGCTGTAATCTAGCAACCAACTATGCTATGATGTCGCTGACATCAGCGACACTTTCATGTTCATAATTGGATGCACACAGACATAAGGAGATACACATAAACAAACCACCGACAGCTGCTACAACTGAAGAATGGGAAGGCAAAACAAGCGCACGTAACATACAATGCTGGGATGTTGCTTAATATTGCATCCTTTCTCTCACACTGTCATGAACCGGCAGGATGATGGGGAGGAGGAAGAGGATGCCAGAAAAGGATGTAGCTGGGACTGGGACACACTGGGGACAGCAGGGGATGGAGAAAGAAGTACTCACAGGGTGCTGGAGGATGGGTGAGAGGATGCACAGGAACCAGGGCAGCAGAACCCAGAGCCAGAGGGACTCCTGTCTCTATGAACATGGCCAGCTCTGAGGCATATGGAGCAGTGGGAGGGGCTCTCTAGAAGGCTGGGGAGGCAAGGGCCCACAGCTGGCCAGGTGGGGCTCGCTAGCTCTGGGAGGAGTTGTGTGATTCCTCAGCCAGAGTAGGCTTGGAACAGGTGAGGGCCATATTCCTCATCAAGCCCAGATGCTGCAATCAGCATGCAAAAGTACAAAAGGGAAGTGAAGCTGCAGTGCTCAACTGCCCATGTTGGTGGATCTTGGCTTGGGGTTCAGGACACACAAACATGCACATATGAATATGCAACACAGTCCAAAATGTTCCAATTCACACAGACTAAATAGAATTAACTTCTGAGTTCATATACTAAGCATTCAAACCAGCAGATACAAAATGTATATGCTTGATTTGTTTTAAAACAATTACACTCCATGAATCCAAGATCTTTCCTGGGGAGGTAAAAGCCAGTTCAGACTCTATCAGAATATACGTGAAGTTAGATTTATATATAGATTTATAAAAAAAAACCTATTATTTTGCCTGATGGACATCACTTGGCATTTGCTTATACTGACTTTGCTTCTGCATGTTGATGCCCATTCAATTTGTTTGGTAATATTATTAGCATCTTTAAAATCATTTTGTCTTCCTGGTGGTACAGCCCATAGTTGCCTTTGTTTGGACTTAACCATCCAGGTTCCTTTACCTTTTACCTTTACAGCAATAAAACTGCTAGCAAATTTGCAAAGCTAAGCAGGTTCCTGTATGCTTTCAAATTGGATGGGGGACTATATTGCAGGCGCTTGGACTCGATGAAGTGCAGGGTCCTGTCCAACTCTACAACTCTATGATTCTACTGTATATAGAGGGTCAGTACACAAGTGGTAGTCAGCATGGGGAAAATATTGTTTAAGGAATATGGATTATTCATAAGCGAAGCTACTAATTATAGTCACTAAATGGAGTCTGATGTGTACATAGGAGCCAACTCCTAGGAGCTGAGGGGGCTTCAGCTTCCCCAATAAATTATTTGAGGGTGCTGCCCCCCCCCAAAGTTGGTAGGTATTGCCATTTGAATGGTGTGTGTGTACTGAATCATGTGATCCATTATGTGGTGTGGGGCTTATCTGCCCCCCCCCCCAATATTTTATTTAAGTTGGCATCCTTGGTTGTGTGGAAACATTTGTCATCTTCCAAGTGGGAGTCAGAAGGCATAGATCAGCCTTGAAGCTACAGCTGATGAACATTGTATCCATTCCTGTGCTACTGAAGTCAAACAATTCCACAAGATCAGGTTAAGTTATTAAGTGTATGTAGGCTTCTTAAATCCTCTTTGCTGAGTCTCAGGCTGTGGTATCAAGTCAGAAGAATGCTGTTGCTCCTAAATGTCTCTCCACAAACCTGGTGGTTTCTTGTGGCAGGTAATATACATAAGATTTAATGATGATATTCTCACAGGTAGTTTCTTGCATGACATGGTGAGGTTCTGTGAAAGATACCTTAGAAGCATTTTTGTGTGTCAGTAAATCAAAGGGTCTTCATTTCTTACCAAGAGTTATTTTGTCATGCAACAATTTTCCCGTCAATGAAGAAGGAGAAAGGCTCTCTGGAGATAATCATTCTTCAATTTTTGATGCCATAGATTTTCCCCATTTTCTGTGACTCATACCGTTCTCCTGGTGAATTCAGAGAGAGGGAGAAAGGGCCAGCACTTGTTCTTTCAGCAGACCTTTCATCACTCTCCAACATTTTTTCATTACTGTACCCAATTTATCACTCAGAAAACAGAGATGGGGAGGGGGGAGCTGTAGATACTGAGCCTTGGAGATATATTTGTTGCCTGTAGCTTGATGGTAGTAAAAAAAAGGAAGAAAGGGAGGAAAATAAGGCTGCCATTTCTGTTGATTTGTTTTCCAAAGACTGGATTCAGGGCTGGGTGAGGTAGGGAAAAGTGAAGTACAGTGGTACCTTGGGTTAAGAACTTATTTGTTCTGGAGGTCCGTTCTTAACCTGAAACTGTTCTTAACCTGAGGTACCACTTTAGCTAATGGGGCCTCCCACTGCTGCCACACAATTTCTGTTCTCATCCTGAAGCAAAGTTCTGAACCCAAGGTACTATTTCTGAGTCTGTAACCTGAAGCATCTGTAACCCAAGGTACCACTGTAAAAGGAGATAATCTATCAGTCAAACCTTTCCAGTTTCCTGACTCAATTAGAATGGCTAAAAGCCTTTTAACGTGATAGGAGCATAGGATTTGGCATATCTGATTAGATTAGTAGTCCATCAAGCCTAGCCTCTGCCAGAAAGGGATAGAAGAAAAATATACACCCACCTCAGCTCCCTGCGGTGGGTGTATATTTTTCTTCTATCCCTCCCACCTCAGCTCCCTGCGGGACGCAGGTGGCGCTGTGGGTTAAAGCCTCAGCGCCTAGGGCTTGCCGATCGAAAGGTCGGCGGTTCGAATCCCTGCGGCGGGGTGCGCTCCCGCTGCTCGGTCCCAGCGCCTGCCAACCTAGCAGTTCGAAAGCACCTCCGGGTGCAAGTAGATAAATAGGGACCGCTTACCAGCGGGAAGGTAAACGGCGTTTCCGTGTGCGGCTCTGGCTCGCCAGAGCAGTGATGTCACGCTGGCCACGTGACCCGGAAGTGTCTCCGGACAGCACTGGCCCCTGGCCTCTTAAGTGAGATGGGCGCACAACCCCAGAGTCTGTCAAGACTGGCCCGTACGGGCAGGGGTACCTTTACCTTTACCTTTACAGCTCCCTGCCTGTCATGGAACAAATGTGCAACTTTGTACACTTTTTGCCACCTACCCACCTCTTACAAAATCAGCTGCAAAGGCCAAGATAAGATCTCCACTGATTAATTAGAAATACTTTGAGTTTTATATTGTGAGCTTCTTTGTGCAGGATTTGTTTGCCTTGCACAGGCTCTACTGAAAAAATCATTACCTGTATTGTGACACAATAATGCCACTCAGACCATTTTCTAAAATAACCAAGCTGTTATTTAATTATATACTGACATGTTTGTGATCAATTTTTTTTAGTGATTAATAAAAGCATAATTCTTGGCAAACTGATTGTCTCTTGAGCATTCGGTAACTCTGCTCTACAGCTTATTCATTTTCTTTGAACTACAAAACCCCATTTAATCCATTCCGAAGCTGAGATCAAGACAGACCAAATGACAGTATTTTTTGGGGGGGGGGAGGTGCCCCCTCTCTTTTACATTGTACTAACATCCAGTATTACATTCTCCTAGTTTGCGAAGAAACTTTATGTGGAAATAACGGCAACACTGGGGTGCCTTCCAAAAGATGAGTGAGCCCCTTGGGTGCTCTAAACATGTAGCAAGCCTATTGGGGAGATTTCAGATGGGTTGTGGGATCAGTGCTCCTCATGCATGCAAGCTTTCCACATTAAGGATAGAATAAAACAAATGCCTTCTACTGAGTTTGGGTTCAATATATTGAGACAAGAGTTAACGTGGTGGTTTCATTAATTAGCAGCAGCAGCATCAACAACAACAACAACAAGCTTTCTGCTGGTGCTTTTTCAGCCAGTCAAGCTTCCCCCACCTCACAACTTTCTCCAGGGATCTCACAATGTTTCTGGTAAAGAAATGTTTCTAAATTACTATAATCTCTACATCTCCTTTTACCTAAACAAAAAGTAACAAGCACCAACAGCCAACTATTCTGGACAGGAGAGGCTACTTGTACATCACTCAAGAGTACATCTTACTACTTACTTCCCTGCTCCACACCAGGCTTCTCAGCATGGTTCTGTAAGTCTCTGTGGAACATTCACCTTCCTTCCTGACCACTGGGACATGTCACTTTCCTCTAGGCTGCCTTCTTTCATGTTGTCCTGGAGAGCAACTTGTTTTTCATCTTGATCTCGAAAATACGCAAAAGGTGTTGATGTACAACCTGCCCTGTTCCCATCTACTGGAATGAGTGGATCACTTTTTGGCAGTGATATACCTACAAATACTTTAGAAAGTCTCTCCTTGATCTTTCTGAACTAAATCATAGGTGCAATTAGCTGCTGGACTGTGCTGCTCTATTCCCAGATAGCGGAGCTGTAATTTTTCACGCACACTTTGTTACCTGGTTGCAGACCAGGGTGCTCCTTTGCTCTTTTGTAAAAAATGTGTTTTTGCTGTTTCTTCATAGCTTCTTATTTCATACATCAGGCGTAGGCAAACTCGGCCTTCCAGATGTTTTGGGACTACAACTCCCATGATCCCTAGCTATCAGGACCAGTGGTCAGGGATGATGGGAACTGTAGTCCCAAAACATCTGGAGGGCTGAGTTTGCCTATGCCTGTCATACATCGATGTGGCTATGCCCTGTAAGTAATTCTTCAGCTATGGATAGTATAAAGCTTATCCTTCGACCTATAAATAATTGTGCTGGGGACCAGTCATTGTTCAATGCTGTACTGCAGTAAGCCAATAATGCTTTATATATAAATCTCTAAGGTCAGTTGCTTTTTTCATTGGGTTTTAACTGTCTGGACAGACATTTCCATGGGGCCACTGGTTTGTGGGTAATGAGGACTAGATGTTCTTTGATTAGAGTGCCAGTCCTGCTTAAATTCAGAACTGGAAAACTGAGGCACATTGCCACTAAAAAGTTCAGATTCCATGCCTTGCAAACACGCCCTTCAGGCAGGCTGATGCACTGCTTATACCATTCAGATTGCAGATATCTGCATGTAGATAACAACAATAACTATCTCGTATGTCTGTGGATTCCAAGTAAGGAGCTTGGTACTTACCTTCTCATATGCTCTCTATCACACATGGTGTGGATATAAAGGCTACATGGCCCCTCAAGCCCTCTTCTTACATTTTGCAATTCCTAGATGACTTTCATGAACTTTTCTGAGCATTTCATGCCAGAGAGTCTTCAGAAACACTGCCTTGCTAATAGGATGGAGGGAGCTGTCAGTTTTGGTTCTCTTCGTTTCTCATTTTTACAATTTTAAATTCAGTTTGTGAACTTGTGGGTGTTTTTTTAAAAAAAATTCTCATGAAAATTTATTAGTGCACATTTATCCTGATAAACACATTTTAATCTGTAGTTTTGAGACTATATAATGCATTTCTGGGGGGAAAAAAACCAATTTCCCTAATATGATGCATTATTGTTTGTTATTTTCACCAATGCTGTCATGCATCTTTCCCCTAAAAGATGCATTTTTTTGAAATATTGTTTGGTTTGAGAACTGCACTACAAAGTTTGGAGAGCTGTGAATTTAGAAGAATAGCTGTGTTTCAGTTTGCTTATTGTTTCATAAAGTTCAAACTTGATAGCTTCATCTTTAAATGCACAGTAAATCGAATTTCTCCTACATTCCCACTTGCTGCCTTTGAAAATCAGCCCAGCTATTACTGAGAGGTCATGCCTGCAGTTCCAATAGTCCCAGAGGCTTGGATCACAGCCGCATCAGTCCTCTGGCCAACATTCATGTATAAGTTCTTTCAGGACTCCTGTGGCATCCTAGTTCTCTGTTCCTGTTTTGATTTGCTATAATTTTCTGTCGGCTATGGGAAGTAACTATACTATCAGATGCCTGCACTTCCACATCAGAATTATGCTCTGGGTACAATGAAGGTTGTGTGGCCCTGGAAAGTGCATCAGCTGTAAACATCAATTTAATAGGTGTGTAAGACACAGTGGAGCCACATTTTTTGTCTCAAAGTACAGTCATTTAACTGCTTCTCACACAACACTATCAGAGGTTTATTCGTTTCTACTTGCTCTTTCTGTCCTTAGGAAAACTGGTGAAATATCTGGCCAGCAAACTCAATAGTTCTTTTTCAATCTGTGCATATGTGGTTGCCAGTTACCACCATGGTTCTGCATAATCACTGCACTTAGCCCAGCTGCAAGATACCACAAGAAATCTTGAGTGGCTTACCGGGGTCACATAATTTTAATACGTACAGGGGTTTTGCTAAGTTCCATTTTAAACATGATCCATGTTTGTTCCTCTGGTGCACCCTGTATCATCTGTTTGTTTTCAAAGTGCCCAGAGTGGTGTTGCTTTAGATGACAATTTCAATATCAATTTCCAAGGGCAAACCTGCCCAGGAATCATTGTATAGCTTTCTCGGACTGGGTCTATGGCATCATTTCAATACCCCCAGCCTGTCAGGTTTTACCTTCCTCTTTACAGATCACACCTGTCAATAATGTCAGTTGTTGTTGTTGTTTATTAAATTTGTATATTGCCCTTCATCCACAGATCTCAGAGCAGTTCTCAACATAAAATTACAATATAAAAATTCAGTGATTCCAAATGCACTTTTTATTTAATTTCCGATTTGCTTCTCTTGTTGCACTTAGGACCTTCCAAAGCCTCAGATCATTTTCAGGTTTTGCAGAACCTCACACAATGATATAATCAACTGAAGAGTCCGCTCTATGTGCTAATATATCATGTGTATGATTCTATGGTACATTTCAGATGTTGAACTGACACCAAATGGGAGCTGCAGAATTTGATACCTCCCCAAGGGGATATTGAATGTGCAGCGTTTGGAGCTATCCTCTGTGAGTTTTGACTGTTAAAAGCCAGAGGAGGCATCAAGTTAGCTGAGGAAAAAGGCATTTGCAAATTGTGAAATGATTTCCTTTCTAGTGGGGAGTTTGAAATGCTTCCCTCTTGACAGGCTTGTTAAGTGCTTCTGGGATCAAGGCAAACTGGTAATTTACCATTAGGTTTCTCTACAATGACTAGAGAGCTCACCAGTTCTTTGGGTTCCTCAATCTTTCCTATGACTTGTAAAGCCTCCATCCTTGAAAGCTCCTCTCTGTCATCAAGTGAAAAGGCACTTTTCCGCATGGATGGATCAGTGGGGAAATTTATTTATTCATTTGGATGGTATGTTTGCCTGGTAAGCAGCCAAGTTCTTCAAATATATCTTGATAACTCAAAATCAATGCCTTATATTCCTGTTCCTCGCTGGTTTCATGGCCAGTACTCATTTAATAAGGTTAAACTTCTCACATGCTGCCAAACCTAAGATTGGAGTCACTTGTTTAAGAACTATAATAAATTCCAAGTTATACACAATGTCTTCATATCTGATCCTGGCAAATAGCATCTTCTTACTGGTACCTTTACTGCAGAATATTTGTTGGGTGTATTTTTGGCCTAACTTGAGTGTATTTCCTAGTCCTCTTTGAGTGACATGTTAACCCGAACACCCATGTCAACCTTAAAGGACACCTTTGCTACTTATACTTCCGTTGGCTGATACAGAAGATGCAGTTTTATGCGGGTGGAGTAGAATTATGCAGCGAGAAGGGAAGAAAGTACCATTGGTTCCTTCTCCCTTCCCTTCTCGCTGTGTAATTCTGCTCCACCTGCATAAAACTGCATCTTCTGTATCAGCTCAGCAACATGCACCTGAGGATTCAGCACTTGTGATCTACAATATTTTGCAAAGTGGCTGTGCTTGCCACAGTTACAACAGGCTTCACTAACTACAGCGCACTGTTTTTGACTATGCTGCATGTCGGTTTCTGTAAGATGGCTCAAGCCCCGTTTACTTTCCCAGAAGCTTTGTTAAGTACCTACTACACTCCCTTTTTAACTGCTGTTGTGCTTGTTGCTGCTTTTAGTGCATGGACAACCCCTTCAGCTAGCCTCAGTTCTCTTGCTTGGGCCCACACTACTGTTGCTGCTCTACATATCTTGAGAGTTTTTTCCTATCTCGAGATTCCCCCAAATGTCACAAATAAGTCTATTTCTGATGAGAGAGCCTGTTAGGGCCTCAAAGTCACAGGTCTTGCTAAGGATTTTTGTAGCATGGTGCTCTATATTTTAATCCGTTTTCTCCATTCATGTAAATAATCTATGGCTTTCAAATGTTTCTTTTTGGGTATATGGTATTCCTCAAATGCTTACATTACTGCAACCGTTTTGTCCTTCTGCAGACTGGAAATTATTGTAAATGCTTCCTCCCCCATCACATGCAAACAGTACTGATGATTATATTCTATCAGATTTTCCTTCAGCCCCTCTGGCTGTCTGATAAGAGTTCAAATCTTTGCTTGAACTTTCTTCAGTTTTCTATGACGTTTCTAGACATCTACAGGGGGTGGGGTGGGGGGGTTGTAAAAATTCCATAGAAGGCTGTCAGTTCTATTGCTGGATGGAAACCAGGCCACAGATTTTTGGGTGGGGTCTATCTTGCCCACAGTGCCTTGCAGTCCCAAGGCAGAAGAAAGCTACACACTCCTTCAGAAGCCTTGCGCTTCCGCTTCTGACACCATGTAATAAGGTTGGGTTCAATATATTGAGACAAGCATTAACATAGTGGTTTCATTAATTAGCAATTACAGCAGCTAGCTTTCTGCTGGGGCTTCTTCAGCCACTCAGGCTTTGCCCCCTCACAGTATTCTCCAGGAATCATCTCTAAACTCCCTCCCTGATGTTTCCAGTAACAAAATGTCTCTAAATTACTATAATCATCACATAACCACCCACAACTTGCAACCGCATTCTCACATAGCAAATTAGGGTGGCTGCTTTGGTGCTATTTTAGGGGTCACAATTCAACCACTGAACCCGTGAAACATTTTTTTAGAGACAGGAAGGGGTTATCATGATGCCTTCTTACTTTACCCCCCTTTCTTTCAAAACTACCCCCCTTTTTTCCTATAGCTTTGAAAATCCACCAATTCTGCCTCCCCTTCTAGACTGTCTCTAGGAAGGAAGCTAGGCTTGAAGAGAAAGAGTGGCAGGAGTGAGAAAGGATAAAGAGGACATTTCCCCCTATTCATCCCTCCAAGTCTATATAGTTGTGCTAATGTAATTTTGAGATGATCTAACTTTCTGGAATGCGGGTGGCGCTGTGGGTAAAACCTCAGCGCCTAGGACTTGCTGATCATCAGGTTGGCGGTTCGAATCCCCGCGGTGGGGTGCGCTCCCGTTGCTCGGTCCCAGCGCCTGCCAAACTAGCAGTTCGAAAGCACCTCCGGGTGCAAGTAGATAAATAGGGACCGCTTACTAGTGGGAAGTAAACGGCGTTTCCGTGTGCTGCGCTGGCTCGTCAGATGCAGCTTGTCACGCTGGCCACGTGACCCAGAAGTGTCTTTGGACAGCGCTGGCCCCTGGCCTCTTAAGCGAGATGGGCGTGCAACCCCAGAGTCGGACACGACTGGCCCGTAAGGGCAGGGGTACCTTTACCTTTAACTTTCTGGAAAGGTTTTGTGAAAGGGGCAGAAGAGCCCAGGATGGCAAAATGCTTTTAGGATGTACCCCGTTATTTCAACTGATTGTAAACTGTTCAAACAGATTTTAATATATTAATCTTTTTACACCCATATGTGTGAGTATGGAAATCACATTCATTTAAAAGGAGCATTCACTAATTACTCTATCCACAGATGTCATTTTTGTGCCTAAATAAGACCTTAAACCTTTTCATTCTCAACTAGGAATATTTACAGGCATTACAAGGGAAACTGTAGTTGTGAGTGCAAATATCCATTTGCACTTCGTTTTCAAGGATAATTTCCAAAGCCACACATTTTTAAGTAATTGGTCTGTTGTGAAATGGAGGTGCAAACTGTACTCTCACTCTACTTTCTGCATTTTCAATGAAACATTGCCACACTCTGGTACATGAAAGCCACAGAAGCCCCCCACCCAAATAATAATAATAATAATAATAATAATGAAATGCCACAATAGTTCAGACACCAGCACCTGAAGTATTTGTAGGGTGACCACATGCAAAAGAGGACAGGGCTTAATAGTTTGTATAGAAAAAGAAATGTTATTAGCTGTAGCTTGCCCAACTGTTGAAATTCCTTCTTCTACACAACAGTTGAAGGCTCAGGAGCCCTGTCCCCCTTTTTGCTTACCCTCAGATTAAGGCTGCGTATACACTATATACCTTTAGAGCAGATTTTCCACCTCAACGAATTCTGGGCATTGTAGTTTGTTAAATGATGCTGGAAATTGTAACTCTGTGAGGTGCAAATTACAGTGCCCAGAATTCTTTGTGGGGGAGTGTTTCAAATGTGCTTTAAGGTATAGTGCATACGTAGCCTAAGCTACACATTAATGTATTATCAAATTCCTGGCCCAATGTGAAGCTGTGGAGCTACATGTGCATTTTTTTACCTTAAGCACTTACAGGTATAGCATGGGGATGGTGCCGCTGCGTCCCCTACCTCTACTCTGAAGGATTCTAGCCATATTTAGCATATATGTATGGTTGGACCATAAAGAAGGCTGATCGCCGAAGAATTGATGCTTTTGAATTATGGTGCTGGAGGAGACTCTTGAGAGTCCCATGGACTGCAAGAAGATCAAACATATCCATTCTTAAGGAAACCAGCCCTGAGTGCTCACTGGAAGGACAGATCCTGAAGCTGAGACTCCAATACTTTGGCCACCTCATGAGAAGAGAAGACTCCCTGGAAAAGACCCTGATATTGGGAAAGATTGAGGGCACAAGGAGAAGGGGACGACAGAGGATGAGATGGTTGGACAGTGTTCTCGAAGCTACCAGCATGAGTTTGACTAAACTGCAGGAGGCAGTGGAAGACAGAAGTGCCTGGCGTGCTCTGGTCCATGGGGTCACGACGAGTCGGACATGACTAAACGACTAAACAACAACAAAATGGTTGTGTGAAGATGGGTAGGTTTCAGATCTGACCACAATGAAGCAGGAAGAGGTAAACTCCCTCTTCCATGTGCTGCATTCCCAGTAAAGATCCTCTTTCTCCACATGCACACTTGCAAGTAATTCAAGTATGCATTGGGCTTAACATGGAGTTTGGTCCTCAGTCCACCACATTCCTAGGAAGAACATAGGAAGCTGCCTTATACCAGACTACAATTCCCATCATCCCTGACCACTGGTCCTGCTAGCTAGGGATGATGAGAGTTGCAGTCCAAAAACAGCTGGAGACCCAAGTTTGGGAAACACTGATCTATCAGCATTGTATGCACTGACAAGCTGCAGTTCTCCAGTGCTCAAGAGACGGGTCTTTTCCACCTCTATCAAGAAATGCCAGGGATTGAAATTGGGATCTACCTAAAACATGCAGAGCATGTGCTTTTCCACTGAACTGTGGCTCTTCCACTTTCTGAGGCTTTGCTTCTATCTTGGGGAATATCTACTGTGGGAATTTGGGTACTTTCCTTTACAGATCTGTATAGTTATTTTGACATGGCCACTTAGAAGCAAAGCAGGCAGTTTAATAAGTTTCACTTTTCTTTCCAGTTTTTAGCAGTTCCCAGGGAGGAATCAAGAGAAACTCCATCTTGATTCTAATAACATTTTCAACTAACCCTTTATTGCTGTGAAATTATTACAGTTTGGTTACCATTGTTTGCTTTTCCATTAGCCTATGACTATATATTAAAAAGTACACAGCATGAAGGGAGTGTCTGAGACCATAATTGCACTACAGACAAAAAGAAGTTTAACTACCCAGGGTTATTCCCAATGAGCCACAGTTCTATCTGGAAAGCTAGGAATCGCTAATAGAAATTTCAAGGCACCCTCATAAAACTGCAATAAAACTACTGCACCTTTGGTTTGCTGCTATCTGTAATCTCTTTTTCTGAGAAACAGAAGGTACTTTGCAGTGATGCAACAAACAGTTTAAAAGTCTCAATAAATTTGGTTAAGCATTCTATTTGCCACCTGTAAGAATGACGCTTGCACCATATATTATGAAAATGTGTTAATCCATGCATCCCACAGTGGGGTGTTGAACTTCTTTGTTAAAGCCAGCTTTTGACAGGCTTCCATTCTTAATTTAAAGACTCTCAGCTCAGGAAGCCCCAAAAGCTTTATTGATAAAATCAGCACACTATTTCAGCATCAGCTAAAAGTTCTGTGGTTCATAAGCATAGTTCTAGGATACAAAGCTAGGCGTAAGTAAACTCAGTGTCCCAACACCTGACAAGCTGCTTCTGCTCCTCTTTTAAAGGGCAGATGGGACAAGTCAGTCAGGCAGCTGTCCCAAATGAGAAGACTGTGCTTGCAAGCAAGCACTCCTTGGGAGTAGGGCTGCTAGGTCTGTTTGTGCTGGCACAGATGACAGCTCATCCTTGGCAACAGGCTCCAAGTCCAGCCCTTTGACTCTCCCTCGACTTCCAATTCACCTGGCTTAGCCAATTGGACAGCTGCCGCTATGGTGATCCTGGTAATTTTGTTCTCATGAGACTGAGTAGGAATCAGCCCAGCTAACTCTCCTTCCCTTGCAACAGCAGCATGGGACCCCTTCTCCATCATTGCTTGAGCTTTCCCTACCCTCAACCTTTGAGTCTTTCTCCTCTGACAGCTCCTGCCATTCCCAACCCATCCTGGCTGGTGTCACAGGGCCCACAACAGCTTTTATGGTTTTTTTTTATAAATGGGTTTACTGCTCTCTCATAATCATATTTAGCATTTGTTGTCCTGGAACTAGGGAATGGAAGTAATGTACACTTTGTTCTGCCACTCACTGGTCAGGGCACCTAGGTCCACTGAGAGGCTGCATCCCTTGCCTCTCAGGGAGAACATAATGGCATGGTAAAACTAGCTTGTTCCCATCTATCAATCAGGGAAGGAGAAACTGTTGCAATGCTTACACTCAACTTTCTTTCTTCATTTCTCTTTGCCTTTACACTGTCTATGAAATTGTGAACCATTGGGTTGGGATTGTTTTATCTGTACAGCCCTTTGACATTTCAGTGCTTTATAAGTGTTAAAACAACCACCGTCATCCTTTCTACAGCACTCTGAAAGAACATGCGTTAACTTAGTAGTTCTTACAGCAATCCTTTAAGGGCAGGGCGGGATGACCCAAGGATTACCTGAGATCACCTAGCAGGTTTATTGAAGTGACACCTGAAACAGGAACATTTTGTCTGACAGCTCAGTCTAGCCTCTATGCTATAGGACACTATGCTATACACCAGTGGTCCATGAGCTTCATTCAGGCGGCATATCACAAGTCTGGTAAGAACATGTCACTGCTTGATTTCTGTGGCATTCATGTTGCAGTACAATAAAATGCAATAAAAAGAAACAGAAGAAGCCACAAAGATACAATTAAAAACCATGCAGCATCTACTGCAACACATTACAGCCACTACGAAAGGTAGATTTTTTTTTATATGGTCTGCCAAGTCTCTCAGCAATTTTCAAGTGGTCCATGGTGGAAGTTTGGGAACCATGGCTATACTATATTATGATCAGTATTTGGCTTAATTTGAATGTGATGCTCTCTGTTGACATTTCCACACTTTTAGTTCTACCCATAGAAGAATATCTGTCTTATTCTTTTTAAAGAAACAAACATGCAAGGTCCTCGCAATACTGCTTCAAGTGTTATCCCCTGGGTCACAGAATACTTGAGTTCAAACAAATATTTCCAAATCCTATATTAGATGATTCAATTTGATTAAGGGAGGAATCCCTGCCCAGTGGAGACAGATTTCAGCGCCAGCTTCCTCTGCATGTGGTAGTCTTCCCAGGGCTAAAACTGTAATAATATTGGATCTTCTATCTGGGCTGAGGGGAAAAAAAGAAACTAGATATTTCAATGAGGCATAAGCAGACATCAAAAATCAGACTTGCTGTGAAAGCAGTGAAGAGAGAAAAATTAAATCCCTCTTTCTGAACGCTTTTCATATGATCTGCTGGCCAGTATCTTCCAGAGAAGTTGCAATTGTGAAGGTTGGCTAGGCCTACATTCAAGCTGCCAACTGGAACAGGAGGAAAAGAAACATCCTAAATTAGGCAAGACTCAGTATTGCTGTTTGTTAATTTTTCTGCCAGAATGGAATTAATCTCCTTTCCCCTCACTTTAATGCTCTTAACGAGTCATGCACTTAAGAGCATATTTCCCTTTGTTGGAAGGGACACATTCGACACAAAGCTATTGCTCACAGAGGCCAAAGCAATGAAGCATTGGGGCAATAAATAGGGAACTAGAAAGAGCCAGATCCCACCCCCCAGAGCATTGCTATTCATAGAGTAGTAGAACTGTGGGAATAAAGTTAACCCAAAAGTAATATGGTCCAGTTCTCAGCATTCAAGCAAGATGTACCCGAGAGATCACCAGGAAATGAAATGAATGAAGCTTAAACAATTAAACCAAGTGACAGCTGAAAGTAGGGCACACTCATTTGGCAGCTTCAGATACTCATGGGGTTGAATCCAGACTTAGTCATACTCAGAGGAGGCCCATAGAAATGAGCAAGATTTAAGTTAGTCACGATTTATTTATCTGGATCCATCACTAACATTTAAAGGTGTTATAGTCTATGATTAGGAGCGTGCCTGGAAAAGTCAAGTTATTTTATTTAGCTCAGAGCCAAAAATAGCAGCCACGGGAGAGCCAGAGCAGGACTAAGACTATGCCCTGTGAGTATGATATTTAACTCTTTTCCCATCTGCCATTGGTATGAATATGAAATTTGAGGAAAAAGTAAGAAGTCACAAACAGGAAAGCACAGTAGGATGTAAGCAGAATGGAGACCAGAGTCTGCTTGAATTTGTTTATTATTACATTTATATCTCACCTCCAAAGAGCTCAAGGTGGCATTGTTCTTCCTTTTCCCATTTTATTCTCACAACAGCCTTGGTTGGCTCAAGATCACCCAGTCAACTTCATATCTGAGTGCAGATTTGAACAATGGTTTCCCAGGTCTTAGTCCAACACTTTGACCGCTATACAACACTGCCTGCAGTTCAGTTATCAGTTATCAAATGATGTGTTAATGGGGAGGCGCACTGCATTTCCCCTAATATAAAGCACTGTGGTTTCACATGCTGGGGACCAACAACAAGAAGCACCCCCTCAAGGAAAGATAGCTGATTGCTAGGCAATAAATGAGTAACAAATGCAAAGTACTGTGTAAATAAATGATCCTTCGGCAACTTAGAATGAACAGTAGCAGACAATAGACATTTCACCACGGGTGGTAAACAGAAGGATGCGGGGGGGGGGGGGGGAGAAGATGCCTCAGTTAAACAATGAAAGACAGGTTTTGGAACTGTGGGTACAATAGCATGAGCCCCACCTTTGTTTCATTTTAGTCTTTGGTTATTTGATTTCATAGTCTGCTTTATTTTATTTATGGGACAACTACCGCATTTCTTCTTATATTGATTGCTTTTAATCAAATTTTAGAAGAGCCAGGAGTCTGGAGCTGTTGTTATTGTCCCATAAATCCACAAGAATTCATTCACATTCTACGATGAAGCTCCATTAGAAGCTATATCTCCTTTACCAGCAAAACCGATCAGACAAGCCAGCACTAGATAGTTAACATTTTTTTTACTTTATTTGAATCAAGCATGGAGAGGGGGGCTGTCATCTTCCAGATAGTTGCAAATCAAGGTGAAGCTACCTCTTTAATCTTTCAAGGAACAGAAACATTGGCAGTAGAAAAGAACCTGGGGAAGAGCTGTTTAACCTTCCCCCCTCCTGCTGTTTGCCCAATAAAAGTTCCTCCTACCACTTGTCTGCTAGAAATCCCCCCAGGCTTCCATTTTTCCTGAGAGGTAAAGTCTTCCATATATGTTTTGGTAGACAAAGGGCAGGAGTCCTTTTCAGCTATTTTGGTTTTTTTGCTACTTATCATAGCTAGCAAAAGTGTGTGTGTGTGTGCCTAGTGTGTACACATGAGAGAGAGAGAGATACCACAAGAGAAAAGAGATTTGGAATTCACTTTGTTCCTTCCTGGTCTTTTTGGGCTCCCTCACCATGCTGAGCTAAACCAAGATTTGCCTTAGCATGACACCTGAACCCAAGATCTTGGTTAAGCTCTTGCCTATCCAACCATGAAGTAATAGCCAGTTTGTTCTTGGCTTTGCTCTGTGTGGCACAGAAGTAAGAAAGACTGGAGAGCCTCTCTAGGGGGTCACATATTTGTGGTAAGCCATAGTTTGGCGTACTGTGCTGTGCAAATCAGCCTACTATATCACATTCAGTTTGGACTAAGAGTTCTGTACTTAAGCTATATTACTTTCTATAATTGAAAAGACTCAAGAAATTAAGTAGAGGAGACAATGCATATTACCTTTAAATGTTAAGGTCAGTGCTGTTTTTCTAGAAGAAGAGGTGCCAGAACTCACCATGAACACCTCCCTCATTCTCTTATAATGGCAATGGCGCCCACCTGAGAGGCGCCGAAACTGAGTTCCGGTGAGTTCTGGCCAGTGCTTCTTTTCTTAAAAAACGTTTGGGGGTACTCTCATTTCCCTACTCATATTGAAATACTGCCCCTCAATGAGACCAAACTTAGATTCACAAAATGTTTAGGGGTATGCATATGTGTCCCCCCAGAAAAAAGCACTGGTTTTGGATGAAAAAAAGCCATGGTTAAGGTAACATATATGGTTAAATATGTAAAAAAAAATCTTTTGTGAAATCCAATAAAAAGTTAATTTGAGTTTAATTTTTTTAAAGAGTCTATTAAATAACTTCATAAAACACAGTGATTATTATTAAAGTCTTTGGTAATAAGGAATAAATCAAATCTGAAGTGCTCTGGTAAGGTATTACAAGGATTATAAGCATTCAAAGTAGCCAGCTTACTCCAATTAATATTGACTTCCAGCAATGAATATTCAAAATCCCTTCTAATTAGAATTTCAACAGCAAGCTAATGATTTTGCTCAGATATTGGAGCCGGGAGGAGTCATCCTTTTGGTTAAGAAGCAAAGAAACAGTCTCTTAGTTGCAGATAGTGGTTTGGCATTCCAGCAGATATATTCATCTTCCAGATGAAGATATATTTATAGATATAAGTTGTCCATATCTCAAAAGAGGTAATTCAGCATTCAGCATAATGTGACCAACAGTATATTGATTGCTGAAGAAAAGAAAGAAAAGCTACAATTTATAGCAATTAATTGCTCAAAATGCAAGTTCACAACCTATTTTTGGTTATTTATGATGCATACAACCATCAACCTATGAATACTTGCTGTCCTGCACCATGTAAATTCATGCAGAAATAATTTTTTAAAAAGAATGGCAATAATAGGTTTCTCCCCTAAGGTTGTACTTAAATTTTTGCAAATCATATCATGCATACATTCCGAGTCAGATATTAAGGATACTAAAATAAACTTCCCTTACCCAGCTATGAATGTTTAATAGATTCTTACTCTGTGTGTTGATTTAGTTAATGGTAATTTGCGATAGAATTAATAAATAATTCTGTATTTCTACAAAGAAAAAAAAATCTATCTAGATGTTACAATGCTAATAACTTAAATTTACACTAATATTGAAAGCAAACAGCTCAAAGGCCCAGGGACATGCTACATAAAGAAGAAGAAATTAAAATTAAAGATGGTTCCTTTTCCTTATATCATAACACATAAAACATTGATGCTACTAGGCAAGTATAACCATGTGATCACATCATGGAAACCTTCAATTCCCAGTCGGTAATAGTGCCATTTCCACATTCCATATTAATTTCTAAAGGGGCTTGTGGGTACAACACTAGCATTGATCTGCATGGATTAGCTTTTATTGACTCTCCACGCCCTCTGCAAGCTCTAGAGCACCCACAATTTATCTGTTTACAATGGTACAGATCTTTCAGCACAGAAAAATATTGACAGACCACCTGAAGTGTGTGTGTGTGTGTGTGTGTGTGAGAGAGAGAGAGAGAGAGAGAGAGAGAGAGGGAGAGAGGGAGAAAGAGAAAGAGAGAGAGAGGTGTCTCTCTGTCACTCACTCACTCACTCACTCACTCTCAATCTCTTAGCCTAATTTAAGTCACACTGTTATTGTGAGGATAAAGAGGACAATAGCCTTGCATGTTTTATGACAGAAAAGTAAGATCAGCGCCATCACCATTTATCAGACCAGATAAATCTGTATAATGCAGACTACAAACTACAAGCTGCTACTGGTTTACTGCAAAGAAGTAAACCATATAAGTTACTATGATCTGTTTTTTATAAAAAATTAGAAAACAGATCAAGACCTTTGGTCAAAAGGGAAAATGACAATTACTTTAGCTGGCCAAGGGTCTTGAACTATTTCCTTATTTTTCATAAATGCAGTAAATCATAAGCAGACAATGCAGAGCTTGTCCAAGGTCCAGGGTGGGAGTCTTATTAGAATAAAGTTATAAACTTAAACAAAACAGCAGCTGGTCCCTGGCCCCCCCTGTCCCCAACCAGCCAAGCCCACCAAGCCCTAGGGCAAGTGTACCCAACTGCCTGCCCCCTGCATGGGCCTGATAATAAATGCATATTATAAATGCTTACAAAGCTTGCTTTTTTACAGACTCAAGTCACAGAGATCTTGGTGCTGTGCCAGTTGAAGTGGTTAGAAATACAGTATACATTTGGAGAAGCAAAGGCCTTTGAATTGAGATCTTTTTCTTATATTGATAATAATATTCCCTGCCTAAATGTATGCATTCCAGTGTAATGCACGATTTGTATGCTTTACATTCATGTACATATATGGGACCCTGATCCACCTGATCCAAACATTTCTACACATTTGAACTATCTGCACAGGACTCTTGACAGAAAGAAATGAATCCAAATGTACAGATCTCTTGAGTCTTGACAGAAAAGAGAGGATGCCAGACACCAAATTAGATTTCATACAGTACTGGACACATGTGTAATATTATCCTGATTCTCTCTCCGACTCTCCAATTAAAAGCAGGTGCATGAGGCTGCCAGTTTGAACACAGGAATGGAAGGCTTGGTCTGCTCAGCCTTCCATCTGGGTATTCCTGCCCCCCGCCCCCTCAGATGTGTCCCACTTTAAGTTGTTTTTGCACCTACAGGGGAAAAAATTGAAAATATCTGTGGGGTGGTGATGGTAAGCAGAAACATGACAGGAGGGAAAGGGTTTACACAGCCCATCTGCTATCATTCTTCTGTTTGGACACTGAGCCTCCAGCACTGCTTTCCTGTTTCCTTTTAAATGGGAGACTGCTAGATCTGTCTGCTGCTGATTTGGAAAACTATGATTTCTCCAACCTAATATTATAATAGGATTTTATGAGATATTGGTGTGGAAAGAAACAGGGAACCAGTGGAGCTGCCAGAAGGGTAATCAGTCATTTAAAAGTGCTTGTATTAACTGAGATGAATCTTTTATGTATAAAACGGTGGTTTGTTTCCGGTGTTATGATATTTGTGACAATTCCAAAAGAGGAAGCCCTGTTAGTCTCTGGCAGCAAAAATAACAGAGTCTTGTGGGGTCTTAAAGACAAACACAACTGCTGTCTTCAACAGAATCATGAAGTGTCATCCTGTACTATAGGTCTATATTACCCATGGTTGGAAGGAGGTGTTGCATATAGTGGAGTCAGAAGGAAAATAAATGTAAAAAGGAGCAGACAATGATAATTACATAATAATAGTAATTCTCAATATATCATGGCAATGCATATATTCCACAGGCAATGCTGCCACACTTGTAAGAGAAACACGTGGCTAAAAACATTTAGTGAAATCATGTCACAAGTAGTTTGGGACAGTTATAGTTTCGGTGCGTGGCTTTACATACCTTTCCCCTTCACATCATCCATGTCTGCTGGAGTGAATTTGAATGAAAAAATGAAAAATGCCCTTTTCCGTGATATAGGACCTTGCACTAAGGCAAGGGTGGCTAAGCTGTGATTCTCTAGATGTTCCTGGGGTACACCACACATCAACTCTGACTGGTCATGCTGGCTGAAGCTGGCTGAAGCTGCAGTTCAACATCTGGAAAGCCACAGATTCTCATCCCTGCCCTATGGGGATCTATAATCTCTCCTGTGGCAGTGGTTCATCCTGAGAGAGCCTAGCTAAATGTTAAACTGGGGGAGGAAACACACAACGTTTTATTGCCACAAAAGAAAGACAGTTGAGTTTAAAAGTCTGCAAGCTGCTTGTTTACAAAGACAAATGGAGATTTCAGACAAAAGAATAGCTTTAGTACAGAACAATCTGTGTATCTGCTCTGTATAGATTTATGGGAGAAATAATTTTGTGTAGGTCAGTTGCCATGACTGGAAATGGATACTAAAAAAAAAGACTTTGGAAATTAAGCAATAAAACACAACAGGCAATGCACTTCCAAGAAGTTGCTGCAAGCACTTTGAAGCAGTGGTGAAGTGCCTTTGTATTTCAGACACCCACTTTCTAAAGTGTGTTTTTGCTCTTACAGCATGGAAATTATAAAAGAAACCCAGTGGGAGATACCAAGCAAGTGCATTTTAGAGAACTTAAAGAGATAACAGTGCACAATTCGTGAGAAACTCTACCTACGGCCAACATTTTAGAACTGAGAAGACTGTAAACACAACACATTTCAAAGCTGGGGGGAAATGGCTAGATTAAAAAAAGACAGATTGATGTTGCAACATATTCACCACTGAAGCTAAAAAAAGTTGCTTTTGGTAAATAAAAATTAAAGTGGCTGTGTTTTCACTGTCTGCAAAGCCTGTTTATAAAATAGTAACAATAAAAACATAATGCCTCCATCTGTCTTCTGAGAGAAGAAAGGTGTCAGTCAGATTTCCATGGTGTGTAATATTATTACTAGCACCACCCAAAAGGACAAATGCCAAATTCAAATTCCTGCTGTATATTTTCCAATGATCCTTTGTGTGCTTAAAAATTGAATGCCTATACAAACATTGCTGGCGTAACTAAGGATGCCTCCTGAACAATCATCCACAGCCCTGCATCATGGTGATTTAATTTCCTCTTCTTTTATTTGTTTTGAAATGAAATCCTTCTGTGAAGGGCTCTTTGATGCTATTGCTAGCTATCTTCTCATAGGCACCATCAGAAGAAGTTTGGGGAAACTGACTTGGGGGTATGGGGGGTGGCTGGCCAGCCAGCAGTGAAAGGGGTATACAAATGACCAGGGTCATAAAACAGGAAGGAAATGCAGGCAGAGGAAGAAGGAAGAAGAATAAGCTGAAATCTATAGGGGGCTGTACATGCCAAGAGAGAGTTCAGGGATCAGGATGGCTGCCAGCAAAAGTCATATCTAAATGGCCAAAGTTCTAGATGGGAGCACAAGGCTACCACATAATTTTGAAGAAATGGAAAGCACTTCAAACCACTGAGACCACTTGAGCCTCAAGTGACAGCAATGGATCCAGCATTACCCCCAAGCTGCGTACTTGTTCCTTCAGAGAGAGTGTAACCTCATCTAGAGCAGGCAACCTCCTATCCAACTGTTCTAGGGATCTACCCACTAACAGTGCCTCATGGATTGAGCCTCAGTTTGCTGGCTCTCATCCAGTCCACTACCAAGCCAGACAAGGGTCCAGCACACCCACTGCCTCACTTGCAGATGTAAAGGAAAAGTAGAGCTGTGTGGCATCAGCATATTGCCCAAGACATAGTAGGAAATGGTGCTCCCACCCAAGTCAACCTGCATACCCAAAGCTTGTCTAATAAGTTTTGTACCTAAGGTAAAAAGTCCAACAAGCACCAGCTGTGGAAACTATGGGGCCCCTCCAGACTGGTTTTTTATTGTGGGTGTATTCAGCAACATGGTCATGACACAATAATAGTGCATTAGCAGTGAATTTATCCTGCTTCATTAGTTGTTCTGTGATGCTGCCCTGGTGCTACCACATTATTGCTGTCTAGAGGGGCTACAGTGCAATGAAAACTGAACAAAAAATAAACCAGAACATTTGTGGAGTGAAAAGTTACGGGATTTCAGGAGAAAGTTAAGGAGACGAGCTGACTAAAGCTGAAGCAGTGTGAGCACCCCAAAACATTTGCAGGTGCAAACAGTATGCAAAGTGGAGTAATGTGTGACGGTCCCAATACCTTCATTAGAACAAATCATAATGAACACAAAATAAAAAGGATGCCAGGAGGGGAATAATAACTAAAAATCTGCAACCCTTTCATGGCACCTCTAATCAGAATAGTAAAGTCAGCAACTAAAACCAGTATTAAGCAGTCCTAAAACCCTACTGGAAAAGTACAGTTTTCAGTCAGTGGCAGAACACTGGCAGAGAGGGGTCTAAATTAATCTCCTTGCACAGGGTGTTCCACCACAGAAAAGGCTCTTTTGTGCATCCCAAGAGTAACTCAGAGACTGGCAGGCTGAAAAGAAGGACTTCACCAGATCTTAATGCTCAGTGTGCATAGCGCCACACGATAGATGGTGGCATCTGGAAGGGAACTGACAGTTGTCAAGAGGAGTTGCTGTCACCATAATCAGCAGCAAGTCCCACCCCAGGGATTTTCCTCCAATCCTCCCATTGGCAAAATGGCCTCCCAGTTTTACCACCTGAAAATGGGGTAGTAAATAGAGCAGGGGTCACTTCACAACTGGCCTAATTTGAGAATATGAGCCTAAATCATTAATTTTTGAAAACTGTGAATGTGAAACATTATAACCAAACATACTATTTAGACGTCACTTTGAAATCTTTAATAGTAGGCCCATTGCTACCAATTTTTCCTTCGGGCGCAATGGAAGCCAGTTCTGAACACCATGCATGGGCAAAATATTTGTAGGAATCTGAGGCAGATGATTCCTCAGATTCCTTTAAATATGATAGGTAAAATTTCTTGGCAGAGCGAAGTATTTATGTATTTCTAACTCTCCATGATTTCTCATGTGGAGAGACATTTGAGGCATATATGGAGAGTTTTGCTTGGGAGGAACAGCTGTCAGAAGTTCTCAGGGACCTTAAAAATATTTTGATAAAAGTTTTGGTATATGAACATTCTCAGGTATTATTTTTTTTTAAAAAAAAACTTTGTTGCTATACACTAGCCAGTTTCATTAGCCATTACATGATATCTGAAATTCCCCAAACATTTCCTTTCCTTTTTTATGTAGAGGCAATGAGTGTGATACTTCATACATATATCTGCTGGTAGCTGCAGGCGAATTAGGTCTCTTTAACAGCTTAAGCTGAATGCAGCTCCCATTAGTTCTACTGGAAGTTATGTCTCCATGCCGAAATACGACTATATCTTCCGTACGTTGGAAGCATAGCCTGCAGCAATTTTTTATGGACAAGCTGTAAAAGCTTAGAAATAGATACAATTGCAAGGCGTTAATGAGAAAGAGAGAGAAGTGGTTGTTGGTGTTGCTATACAGACGGCTGAAAGACGAGTGAGAAAAATATTGGGCAAGCAGGAATGAGAGGAAGTTCTCCTCTTCCCCTCCACTTCTGCTACCTAAAGTAGGTGTTATCTTATTGGAACATCCAGATTCTCACAGGGACCATCTTATCAGAATTCTGAAAGGCGGCAGAGAAGCCCTTCAGGGAAATGCAGTTAGAGTAATGTTATTTAATGTGATGATTAATTATTTACCAGATTACACTGACAGAAATGTAGAAGGCTCGCTATTTGCACATAATGTGTGATTTCTGAAAGTGAAGTTGTCGTTAAAGAAATGACATGGATGGGTGTGTGTGTGTGTGTGTGTGTGTGTGTTGGAAAGGGAGAGGAGTTCACCAAACAAGAGGTGAATAGATAGCCAATTAGTGTCTGGAAGGACCAGGATAAATGCAGAGAGAAATTGTTCTATAACAAAGAGGAGTGGCCCTAATGTGCCTACAGTAGATTGTCATGCATATGACAAGATAGTGTTTTTTTTAAGGTGACTATTGGTGGCTTTCTTCAAGGAGTTTGTCAGTAAATAATATGACAATGCTGTAATGCTCCGTTTTCAACCTTTCATGAACTCAGCTGTGCTAAAATGTTTTCAGGCCTTTCAAGGGCAAGTGTACACCACACCCCACAAAAAAAGATTTGCTATTTTAACACCATAATTATACTCTAGCTATTGATCGCTGACTGACCTATGAATCACATAACAAACCACAAAGCGGCAGAAAAGAATAGCTTGTAGTCAGCAAAGTTGGAAAGGAATAGGTTGCTGAATCTTCTTTAACACATTATAGCAAGAAGTGGCAACAATTAAGATGCAAGGTGCAGATTAAGACAATAACCTGAAATACAAAATGATGTTATTACTAATAGCCTGATTAAAATTTAGCTAGGGTGAAAAAACAGTCCTGCTCCTTAAAATATTGTTGCACGCCAAGACTGGTGAGATTCCAGGAGAGGGTCCATAACTTTAATCAGATTCTCAAAAGGATCTGCGATCCAAAATGAGTTAAGAACCAGTGGCCTAGATGTTGGTTGAAAAAGTACAGACCTATGAAGGGAGTGAATAAACTTACTCTTTATGGCTGCAATCCTATACACACTTTTCACTAGGAAATGACTTACTTATGAGCAAACATGTATAGGATTACTCCATTAAGTGCCTCTTCACTCAAGTTCAAGGTTACTTTTCTCACATAAAAAAATTGTTCATTCTCTACTCAGCACACTGACATGAAGAGGTACAATGCACCAGTCAAAGGAATATATTTCGAATGAACATCTCTCTCTAAATATGGCAAAAAACAAACAAACCCAGGAGCAAGGAACTGGGGTATTCAGTTCTCTGTGCTTATCAAGGTTTTTTATGTCTACCTGGAGATAAAAGATCTATGAGAAGTGTATATAATAAATATATATGTATTGGGTTTACATTAAAACACATTAACCTGTCATAGGATTATCTGAGGTTATAAGCATTTTATTTATTTTCAATATAGCTATCAAGATATCAAATCTTGGAAACCGTTATTTTGAGACATTGCACTGTAGAGAAAATGTGCTGATAATTCATCTTCACTTTATTTTCTCTTCCACCAAAATAATAAGTAAACCAATTCTTCTTTTTTTTTTAAAAAAAAGTATTTGATGCATACTGTCTATGACACATACAAAAAGGACTTGTTTTGTCATTTTAACTACCTGACATATTTTGCTAGCTATTCCTCAAATGAATGCTCAATCAATTTCCTGCTAGCCATTGGTATTTTTGAAGTAAAGAACAAACCTTTGATCATCTTTGTATGGGTTTCTTGAAGCACCATTGTTGTTGTTTTTTTAAAGTCATATGGAATTTCAGCTATGTCAAATAGTAGGGAAACCTACTACACCATTTTGTTGTTGTTGTTTAGTCGTTTAGTCGTGTCCGACTCTTCGTGACCCCATGGACCAGAGAACGCCAGGCAGTTCTGTCTTCCACTGCCTCCCGCAATTTGGTCAAACTCATGCTGGTAGCTTCGAGAACACCATCCAACCATCTCATCCTCTGTCGTCCCCTTCTCCTTGTGCCCTCCATCTTTCCCAACATCAGGGTCTTTTCCAGGGAGTCTTCTCTTCTCATCAGGTGACCAAAGTACTGGAGCCTCAGCTTCACGATCTGTCCTTCCAGTGAGCACTCAGGGCTGATTTCCTTCAGAATGGATAGGTTTGATCTTCTTGCAGTCCATGGGACTCTCAAGAGTCTCCTCCAGCACCAGAATTCAAAAGCATCAGTTCTTCGGCGATCAGCCTTCGTTATGGTCCAGCTTTCACTTCCATACATCACTACTGGGAAAACCATAGCTTTACACCATTACTTGTATATTTAAACCAATTACTAAAAATGAGCATTGAACACAGGGTCAAAGGCTGAATATGAGAATTGTCTGTTTCTGAGAAGCAGAGAAGGCCTTTCCTGCTAAGCCATGGTCTGGGCAAAATGGGTACATGTACTATTATCCCAGGAAAGCATGCTCATATTATAAGACCAGTTCATTTATCAATTCCCTAACATGACCACAAAGAAACATTCCTGTGAAAGAGACAGTAAGTATACATAGATAGCCAGCAGTCATTTCTGTGATCACAGTTGCAGTTCTTCAAACTGCTGTGATCATGGGAATTGGTGCAACTGTGTACATATTCAAACTCCCTGCTCCCACATTTTCACTGATCCGTTTACCCTCTATGAAAGAGGAAGGAAAAATTATTTGCATCTTAAAAAACAACAATCCCAGAATACCTCTAGGAATTATGCTACGGCATCACGTACTGCCATTTCCATAGATATGTTGACTCATGGAACCTCATCATTAGTGGAGAGCCATTAATATTGGCAGTGAATCCCAGAATACCTTCTCCCTGCCTTGCAGTCCTTTTCCAACTCGCCTGGTAGTGCAGAATTCTTTAGGAGTTTTGTTGCTGCTGTTATTGATATTATTTTTTGAGGTATCTTTGGTTTTGTTTTTAGATCTTATTATTTAATGTGGAAATTGTTCAGTTTGGTTGTATACTTTCTGATGTGTTTTATTTATTATTTATGACCATTTTTGTTATATTTATAATTATATAATTTTGTTATATTGTAAGCTGCCTTCATGGGATGCGGGTGGCGCTGTGGGTAAAACCTCAGTGCCTAGGACTTGCCGATCGTATGGTCGGCAGTTCGAATCCCCGCGGTGGGGTGAGCTCCCGTATTTCAGTCCCAGCTCCTGCCCACCTAGCAGTTCGAAAGCACCCTTAAGTGCAAGTAGATAAATAGGTACCGCTTTATAGCGGAAAGGTAAACGGCGTTTCCGTGTGCTGCGCTGGTGCTGGCTCGCCAGAGCAGCTTCGTCACGCTGGCCACGTGACCCGGAAGTGTCTCTGGACAGCGCTGGCCCCCGGCCTCTTAAGCGAGATGAGCATGCAACCCCAGAGTCGGACACGACTGGCCCGTACGGGCAGGGGTACCTTTACTTTAAGCTGCCTTCAGCATGGTTTTAACTATGGAAAAGCACCAGACAAATAAAACGATGTATGTTTGTATGTCTGGTGATGCTTTTGTCAGAGTATTAACAAAAACGATTAATAAGCCTTGGCTATTTTGTTCAATATAAGGTTACCCAATTCTCCCCCCTGCAAATTTCTGAGAAGTTCACCAGTCCTTCAGTCTTCAGGATATTTTCATTTCATCCCTGCTCCCTTCCACCACCCCAATGCAAAAAAAAAAAAAAAGTACAAAAAGGTTCAAACTATGAGTCCATGTGCATTTAAAAATACTATCTCATTTGTATTTCAGTCTCTGGCTGGGTCTCTGACAGCTCTTCATTCTCCTGTAGGCCTCCCTCTTCAGTTTCCATGTATGTCTCTTGTTTACTCCTTTTCAGTTTCTGATATCTAATTGTTGGCAGGGTCATCATTTCATTCTTCTGTTTTTGTCTTCAACAAGTCCACCAGTTCTTAGAACATTCCCAATTTACTACATATACTCAGTCACTGGGATTTTCAAGACAACCCTTAAAAGATGTTCCTAGTTTTATTACCGTAACTCTCCTTATGTATGGAAGGGCTTTCTTCTTCAGTGGATGTAAGAGAAGGTATTTCCCTTTTCTTCCCAGTTACTGAATGATTTCTTGAGACAATTCCCACCTCTAGTGGTTCACATGCTAGGTCACTTCTGCAGTGAACGTGTTACAGAATAGACTTTTTAATGCTTGAATCTCTACTGCAGCTTATCCAAAAGCAGACAATGCTTCATAAAATGGGGAGAGGTGGGTATTTTGCAGTATCTTTTCTGTCTACAGACAATGACAGGCCACAGTCTACTGCTATGGAACTGAACCTACAACCAGAAATGAAAACCACTTTGTAGAGCAAAAGGGTCACCGAGCTCCCATACTATCTTAAGCTTAGTGCTTGAAAGGCCTTTATGTGAACTTTCTAAACTAGTTTGAAAAACCTGCAGTGAAGTTTTATACACGGCGCTAGAATTAAATTAATCTGGCACATAGAGATCAGTAACAACCTCCACATTTAAAGCTTTATACAAAGCTCATTGACATCTGCAGGCTTGGGCTCTGACCCTTGTACAGGATCTTACTGGTTATAATGAATTGTGGGGACCTCAATAGCCGATAATCGTGATTTGAATCTAGAGCTAGCATTATTTCACCCGATTGTATCTCTGTTTGCTTTATCCTAAAGGATGGTGTTTCCCATTTAAATCCATGGCTCCCCCCACCTACCAACATAAGGACAGGAGCTGTGAAGGAGTTCAACGTCAATTTGCTTTAGAACTAACAAAAGTAACACCATAGAATATTGCAGCATAGTATTTTTCATTCATCTGCCCCACCTGTCTCTCTCTCCCGTATTGGCTTCTACAGCCACAGCTAGCACCGCAGCTCTCCAACAGTTTGACCTTAGCCCTGAAGGCACACTGTTTCATTGTCTCCCGAGACACATGGGTGTCAACAACGATTTTGCCTTAATAGATATTCTACCATTCATCTTCAGTATAACTATGCCTCAAAGGTCGCTGCGTATTCTTTCCTATATAGATATACGTGAATGTTTCAGAAACTAGAGGTATGAACTTTAAAAGCTATAGATGACAAACAAGTTGTTCAATGTCATATGAAGAGTAACAAATCCAAATAAGAAATCTCACATAACATAGACAATGGATTAGAATTTATAGGATCCTGTAATATTTGAACGTGTACCCATTTAGGATGTGTCATAATGCAAGATGGAAAACTATAGTATAAAAGGGTCTCTTTACCCCAGCCTTCACTGACCTTGTTCCATGCAGATGTCTTGGATAGGCTGGCTGGAAATGATGGGAGTTGTAGTCCAAAACATATAGAGGGCACCAGGTTAGTGAAGGCTGCCTTGCCTCTTTCTTTCAGATTTCACCTGTGGTTAGGGTTGGTCTGGGCCAATGGTGCTGAAATAGTTATTCATATGAGAGTCTACGCACACAAATACTCATGTGAGCATCCCATTTCTTTGTCGCTGGGCTAGGAGTTATATGAAGCAACTACTGCCCCACTCCAATGTTGTAGAACTGAACCTTATTGTAGAAACACCCAGGGGCAATTTTCCATAACTGTAGTCAAGAGTGCAAAGAAGAGATTTTTTTGAAGACCAAATTTAGAAACGCTAAACCTAAATTAAATATCAGTATGTTGGATTTCAAATGCCTGCAACAGAAATAACCAAGGCTTTGATTCTGGCAGTGGGCGATGTGCTTTCCCTAGACAGTTCAGGTTAGTTAAGCTCATTATTGACTGTCAGGAAATCTTTTGAAGATTATAAAGTTACTCTGTATCTAAAACCTTTAAATGTTTTCCTTATAAGGAAATATTTGAGAGGGATAACAATAATGATGATGATGATGATGATGATGATAGGGACTTATGTTTGGAAACAATGCAACTGAGACACAATTTTTAATGCTTCACCACAGTGGAAATTAAGATAATTGTGAATTGGATTGTATTAGGTAGGGAACCTTTTGAAACGGGGTACGGGTGACATTAGCATGGATGTGTACTTTGCATTGCATATACAGTATATGTTTGCATCACATTTGTCATAGCCTAACCTTTTTCTTGTGAGTAATAAAATCAAAGGGAAAAAATGATCCAAGTCTTGGTTTTCTGTTCCCTCACCAAGCAGGTAATATGTGAATCTTTCCCTTTTACTTAGTTTAGTTCTTCTACAATAAATTCTTATTCATTTCATCTTCTTTCTTTTTTAACCCTTTCTCATTTTATATGAGATTAAGATCTTGTATAGAAAAAACTAAATCCGCTTGATTTGAAAGAATCTTGTCTGAGAACAGGATTAGTTTTCAGGTATTTAATTTTATGAATTGAGAGGAAAAAGAATGACAAGCTATGTCACATCCATACATACTTCTCACACATGAGAAAGCCCCATTGAACTCAATAAGACATGTAGAGGACTGTGATTTAAGAGGCTGAGGTGTGGAAGACTCTGGTTTGAATCTCACTTCTATGATGAACTTGCTAGATGGCCTATGGGAAGCCACTGGTCCAGACTGGTCTGGTGCTTTAAAGCCCTTCATATTCATTATCTAGTTTGTAAAGCTTACAACAACCCTATAAGCTGAATCAATATTATTATCCCCCATGCTGTAGATCAGAGATTGAGGCTGAGAAACCAGTGGTACAAATATTAAGTCATGTTTGTCCAAGTGGTGGTTAAGAGTTAGGAACTGTACTACATGTGTTAATATTCTGTATTTTTTTACAGAGCTTCAATAACCAGACTTATTTGTCCTTGATTGCTTCCACCCCTGGAAGATCTTCCTGGTCATACATAAACAAACCCACACAACTAGATCTGTTGCAAAGTTTATATCCAAACAATAAAGATTTGAAAGCATATTTTACAGAATTGTTAAGGTATGCTGGTTTTCATTTTGTCCTAATGGTGTTTACATTTTTAACAATGAAAAATGTTCTCTTAGAAGACTTCCTTCTATTTTTGTGTTTCTTTTCCCCTTGATTATATGCAGGGCTTTTTGCAGCCTGAACTCACCTGAACTCAGTTTTGGCATCTCTCAGGTGGGCACCATTGCCATTCTAAGAGAACGAGGGTGGTGTTCATGGTGAATTCTGGCACCTTTTTTCTAGAAAAATAGCACTGATTATATGGAATCAAAATGTTTCTTTCTGGAAGCTGAAAGGCTATTTTTAGCTTGTCCCCATACATTGCTCAGAAAAAAAGTTAAATTATGCAAAACAAGAGCAACGCAGAGCAAGCCAGGTCAGGAAAAATGAATGCGTACTGTGGGTCCATTTCAATTCTACAATACCATGTGCAAGTACCTGAAATAGTTTCAGTGTTCATCAGTACATAGCTACTACCTATTAAAGGCTTAGATGCAGGAATTTTACATTAATAGTAGAAGTGTATTTTATTGACATCTAGCAAACCTATTTTCAGCCTTCTCTGTTATTACATAAATGGAAACACTTCATCAATTGCAGTTTAGTAGAGGCATTAGAGGTCTTTTTAGAGAGTTTTGCTACACTGGATGGCATGCAGCCAAAAATAAAAGAAGTTAATTAACCTAATAAACATTACATTTTCACTTTCCCATAAGTAATGAATAATCTCTGAATTCAATCGCTTCTTCTTATGGGGGTATTATTTCACAGAAAAATGTAGAAATAAAAGGCATGGAACTTTTCTTTGGAGGCTACATCTTGCAGAATTTTTGGCCATCTGCTGCAGCCTTCTTTTGTTATAAGGACAGAAGATGCTATTTCATGAGTAACGTTACAGGCCCAGTCTCTCTCCTTGCAGGAAGTTTCAGAATTTATAGGATCATTTTGGAGTAAACTGAGGGAGTGTTTCCTACACATTAGCATCTAAGGTTGACCATGTGTTCTACTTTACAAAGGAGAGACTTGTATTTGAAGAGCTGTTAGAGAGCTGTTGAAGCTGTCTTCTATTTGAAGGGCTTCCTGGTTCAAGCATCATAAGAAGGAAGAACGGGGACCTTGAAATTGCTCATCAACAGCTAACACCTGGAATATGAGCAGGCATGCAGGTCACTGGTCACAATCTTCCCCACTGTGGTGAAATGTATTTATTACTATTTAAATTGCAGCAATTCTTTCTAAATTTGCATAGCTACATGTGCAAATTTTATGCAAACCTGCCCTCTTCTGCCCTCTTTCTTGATGCACAAGTCACTCCCTGTCAACATGCCCATGCATTCATAAACTGAAGACATATAGTCATCTGACAATCCTATGTTTCATCACTCTTATGTAAGAGATGCCATTAAAGGGAGGAATGTTTTCTGCTGGTATGAAGGACCAGAACTTCCATTAGAAAAGCACCCCTTTGAAGGATAGATGAATAAAATATGTTCTGTGCATCTGGTTGTTCTGAAGAACATGGACTGGGACTGAGGAAGGCTGAAGGACCTGACTCATTCAGCCACAATGTGCGTTTCACAATTCAAATTAACAGCTATCAATGGTCAATCAAACCTAGCTACTCACAATGAATTTACTATGCCATGAGTCGGTGCAATCAGCTGTATTCCACTCTTACAGTGGTTGAAAGTATTGATCAAATCTGCACCTGCTTAGCATGAACAATGGTGCTGCATCAAGTGTTCCTGGACTATTCCTTATCTGTGTCATGATTGACATGTCACAGATACAGAAAAAAGCATTGTAAAATGGGGTGGGGACTGTTCTGGACTGCCATTGGGGCCTTCAAACCCCATGTACAACTGGTTTGGTGCAGATAGGCTTGGCTGTAGATCACTGCAAAACCACCTGCTAGCGTTTAGTCATGCACAAATGCCTTTGTACACTTCAAAATGATCCCATGGGAAATCATGCCTGGAGAAGAAACCAGTTCACCAAAAAAGGCACTCTATATGCTTCTGCCACTTTGTAATGCTGTATTCTTTTAAATGTTTACCTATTGCTAAATTTCAAAGGTACAGAATTCTGTTCCATCCAAGGGTTGTACTACCACAACACACAAAATGTTTCATCATCTACATCATTAAAAGGGTAGAGTTGGTCTTTTGTGCTTCAGAGATTGAATTTAAATGAAATGATTTACACATTTCCATGTTTCCAGTTAATTCAATCACCTGTGCAACTGCTGATAAATTTCGCTTTAGATCCATTTATGGTACATCAAATAACTTATAGTAAAATCCAAAAATAGCAGAATTGTTACCATCAGACTCCCTCTATGCATTCTGAATTTTTTATAACAGCTTAGGGGAATGCCTCATATCCTAAGGGGTTTCATTATTAATGGGAATTATCCATGTACATCAGGAGCAGAAAGACTTCCTCAATTAAAAGATCTTACGAGGAAGAATACAGTAAATGCATTTTTTTAAAATTTTTTTGGTCTAAGTAAAAGCAACTTCCCATAAGAATAATAAAAGATTCAAAATTTATTCTCTTGAAAATACAATGGATAAAAAGGACTCTTCTACTTAAATATTAAAGCCATACTAAGTTATTCAACTGAAAAACAGACATAATTTTTGGCTTTTTACATCAAAGAAAAATAGATTAAGTACTCTGAAGAGTAAGTACATAATTTACTGAACATTTACAGCAAGTCAATGCATGCTTTTCAGGATAACCCAGAGGAGACCTGGAAGTGGGTGGAACTGTCTTATCAGCTAAGTTTGTGTGATAAATCAATCTTTTGATAAGACCCCTAGGAAGGTCAGGAGGACTCACAGTGAATCCAAATCGAATAGTCTTTTTTAAAAATAGAATACTTTGGTTGTGTGTGCTACTTCCTGAATGTAATTAACAGTTATATTGTGCAAATGTAAAATTTGATCTCAAAGAGGATGCCTAATGAAAAGGCACAATGGAGGAGAGTGGCTGCTTGCCTGGTCAGTTCTATCCCACCACATTCCAGAGGTTCGGAATAACAACAAAAAAATTGGCCCAATACATACAAATAACATGTTGCGAGTGATCTTTAAGGCTGGGTGAAAGCATGCACATAACACATCTGGGCAAGATCAACTAAATCTGGGGTGAGCAGACTTCCAACTTGTGGGATATACTTTGTTCTTTTAACAGAACCCACATCATTCATCAACATGAGCAGGTGCAAAATAGTGACACTCTCTCTCTCTCTCTCTCTCTGTCTGTGTGTGTGTGTAGGGCAGAGACACCTAGATTTCATCACAACTGAATTCATGTTTCACATAAGAATTGTTTTCAGTGGCAGAATTGATCTCACAGTCCTTTCACACAAAAATCCACTCGTGGTTTTCTTCAATTCAGGTGCCATTTTGTTATTTTTAAAAAGGTGGGAGATGGAAATGCTTGTGAGTCTACTGCAAATCACCCTGAGATCAAAACATAGATTCAGATGTACATTATTTCCATCCCTATACTAAACAGAAGAAAATCTCTAAAATTCTACTTCTCAACCAGGTTGGCCAAATTAAGCAAACAACAGAATACTACAACACTTCCAGTAATTATTCAGGTATTGATGAAACTGCAAGGAAAAAGGGATGACCACACAAGAACTGTCAAACATTTCTCTTTGAACCCTTTCCATCTAATCTATTTCTGAATCTGACACAAATGTTAGGAGCTTTTTCGTGGAATGGAAGCATTGAGAAGACCTCCGCAGCCCAGGCTTTCAAGCAAAGTGATGGAGCTACTTAAGCTTATGGTCACCATGCTTTCATGACAACACTCCCCCATCCTTACTAGATTACACAGTCATAATTGCATCAGCAACATTGTTTCCATTAAGTTTTAATGTCCAACCTGCCAACATAGTCACTGAATAATCGCAGTAAAGGTAAGGTAATCACAGTAAATGGGAGGACACAGGGGAGACAAAAAGAAAAGAAGGGACTTCATATTTCTGCACAATTTCAGCCAGTGATTCATATACACAGTAAGCACAGCAGACAACAGAAGACCCTGCAAGAAAAGGTCACGAAGAGCAATCAATCCCTGAGAATCCCCTGTCACAAACGACTAGAATGACTTGAGGAAGATTGTTCAGATGGTCACTGCCTCTGACAATTGCAACAACTGCACCCGCAATTGATAACCAGGGGTGTCAAAGGCTACTGAAAGATTTAACATGATCAGTGGGCATTACCTACACTATGGATCACTGACTATGGCACAAGCACAGTCTCGGTGCTATGTCCACAATGAAAGAAGAGAGTCAAGGCTAACTTACAGAGAATGTGCAATGTAAAGGCCTGCCTGCCATATTGCAAAAAGGTATTGTATCACATCACATGAGTTGCAACTCTCACCAACTGAGCTGAATTTAATTGGTGACTCTTATAAGGGAAAACTGTAGCCGGAAAGAGTAGCATAAAGATACACTTGCAAAAGCAGGTTTTTGTTTTGTTTTTAACCTTAAACTACACTGCCATTTGCTGTGTATAAATTACTGGTTTATTTATTGCTGTGAGAAGCAGGTTTTGTGTGTGTTTTACAGTAGACCGAATCAAATACAATTCTGTTCAATCATGCAGAACTCCAGTTTAAGAAGCTCCCTAAATGATCTTACTTACACAGCAACATTTGCAAAATTTTCAAATCATTTTTAATTTCTAATCTAGGTACTTCCCCCCCTTTTGCTTACAATATGTAAAACTGGCCCATTACTCTCTCCCCAGCCCCTTGCATCACAAAAACAACAGATTAGCAACATAAGCACTTGTAAGAGGATTTGGATGAGTAAAAAACCCCATGAAGTTTGCTATTTTTTATTATTATTTCAGTCTCCAGTTTTACTGAGTGAAGTTGTTTCTAAATGATGCAGATTAATGAACCAACTACTGCATTCGTTTTAGCTGTAAGAGAAAGGAAAAAAAGAAACTTGGGAGAGTGGGGTGGGCGGGGTGGGAAGAGAGATCACTGTATGTACTGTCTATTCAGAACAGTCAATTATGGTGAAAATAATAAAGGGAAATATTTACTTGCATCTATTTGTTCCCCTTAAATTAAATAAAGGAAAGCTCTCTGCAAATTGTGCCAGTCCAGCAAGGGCAGTGTGTGTACACTGCTGAAATGTATGTGTAGCACCGTTATATATGATCATTCATACTATTAGTATCTGGGTCCCAACCGAACTTCACACTAGGTTATAGTTAAACTATGGAACTTGCTCCCAGAAGGCAGTGATGGTCACCAACTTAGATGGCTTTAAAAGAGGATAAGACAAAGTCATGGAGTATCAGTGGCTACTGGCGATGATGGCTATGCTCTGCCTCTATGGTCAGAGTATGCAGTGTGCTTCTGAATAGCATAGGCTCCAGTTGGTGGAACTTGAGATTCTAGGTAACAAAGAGAGAAGAAAATCTCACAAGGGTGGAGTCCACTTACTCCTTGTAAGTAGGCAACCATTTCCAGTCACACATGTAAAATGTAAAACTTCACACCCTGCTCTTTATTAAACATTATTCATGCCTTCCCAAACTTGAGATATAATTAGTGCTACCATAGAAGTTTAAAAGGTGAACCTGGTCGTGAATGACAGTCCTGCATTCTGGAATGGTGTGTAACAAGTGCACATAGCACTTGTTGTTCACCAGTATATATAGTAGCATCCATAAATCTTCCAGACAAAATTCAAGGTGTAGCTTTCAACCTCTGGTTGACATTGGTGACAGATTGCACTAAGCAATGTATGATCTAATGTGTTACATGTAAGAAGTTACCAAAAGGAAGTCATGGAGGCAGATATAATTTAGCGATATTTTATGGCTTTACAGACATTGCTGAAATTGTAAACAACAAGTGTAACCACATTCTGTAGTAAGATCTACCTGAATAGTGTATATTGGATCCCTAATCCCAAGACAGGTGTCTCTTTCTCCTTCACACACAAATGGCATGAAAACAGCAGGCATTGTAACCCTCCAGTGTCAAAAGCAACAGTTTCTTCATATAGGCAGTGGCAACAATTTTCTGAAGCAACTACTGACATGTTTCAGCAACACACAGTCATTTTCACAGGCTCCTGTGGTACAAAGCACAGGAAGGAGGGGTGGGGGAAAGAAATATTTTTAAAAGCGGCATGCTGTGATGAAGGATGACAACTGAAGGGAAATATTTTAACCTTTAAGAAACCAGCTGTGAGCACCCATCCTTAGAGCTCTTTAATGAGAGAGTGCAGCATAGTCAACCTGTTCTCAGTAGTACTAGGCTCCTTGTCCTTCCCCGAGATTGAGAAATGTGGCTTTGTTCAAACATTACGCTCTTTTGGCACCCTGGCCTTTAGGTTACATGAACCCATAGTAAATGTTAACTCTTTTTTTCCTTTTCATTATTTTCAAAAGGGTAGTTGGAGATTGGGGCGTCTCTGTTTGGGGGGACGCCAGCTCTGACACTCAGGTAGGAAAACTGCCCATTAGAAAATTCCAGGTCCCGACAAGATGGAATAATGGCCTTATTGGAATAACAAAGTTTGCCCCAAATCACACCCAAATAAAGATGGCATTGACTGTCATCTCAGCTTTTTTTACATCTCCATGTAAGCAAATTGTTTGGCCAAAGCCTGGGGTTCCTGAGCATTCAACTTGCTGCTGACAGCAGCAATGCTTGCAACATGTCCAGAGGCATGAAAAAAGCTTTTGGGCCTTGTCTGGTCATCACAGACCACAGAAAGAAGATGAGGTGATGGGCAGAATACTACCAAGAACTGTACTCATGGGAAAACATGGTCACTGACACAACAGTTATCAGCATCCAAACTCTGTCTTGGGAAAGCTGAATGTCCCTCCCTCCCTTGAAGAGCTGAAGAATACCATCAACTCCCAAGCAAGTGGGAAAGCCCCAGGACAGGATGGAATCCCAGCAGAATTGCTGGAGCTCACGTCTCCAAAAGGGTATGGGAGAATGTGATACTAATGACCAGTACCTAGATGAAGGTCTACTAGGCTTGAGTATTGAGCGCAATTTTTATGGTAGTGAGACATGGTCAACTTACATCCACTAGGAGCAATGCCTCAATGCCTTCCACATGTGCTGCGTCAGGAAGATTTTGGGCTCCCCCAAGCCTACACTGCCAGAATGTTCACATTCCTGTCTCAAGAAACATCTATGCTGGCTTGGTCATGTCCCCAGAATGGAAGATGGCAGGATCCCCAGTGATATGCTGCAGGAGGAGCTAACTTCAGGCACCAGGCCCATTGGCAGACCAACTCTGCATTACAAAGATGTCTGCAAATGTGACATGAAGGCTGGTGACATTAACCCTCATATGGGAATCCCTTGCAAATGATCACAGTGCCTGGACACAATAGGTCAGGTCATGTATCCACAGCAGTGACCCAAGGAGAAATAACCACTGGGAGGAGTGCAGAAAGAAGAAAACCATGGTTCACCTGCATCAACAAAACCAGACACCTTCATTTGCCCCAGCTGCAACAAAACATGTCTCTCCTGTATTGGTCTCTACAGCCACAGCAGCCACTGTAACTCTCCAAAGCTTAACTTCTCCCCCAAAGACAAACTCTTCCATCGTCTCCCGAAGTACAGATGCCAACCAGGGCATGTAAGCAAATAGCTTGGCCAATTCTAGAGTGGTGGGATTTGTAGTCCCTACATCACCTGGAGGGCCACAGAGTCCCAATTCCTGGTCTAGGTCTTGGATGCAAGACTGAGAACACTACATAGACACAGAATTAAGGGCTGATGTCATAGCCCATGCAGGGATAGCAGCCATGTTTTTCAGTTAACTTGTGCTTACTTTCTGCTGTGAATTCCACATACTGAGACACACATATACTGAAAGGTCCATGAGAATAAGTAACATGTACAATGTTGAATTTGTAAATCTGCCTTTAGGGAGAATTTGAAGTAGAAAAAGAGTATAGATTCTCCTTTAGATTGTAGCCCCTTGTGTGGGGGTAGTAGTACTAGTTGTGAAAAGTTGGACATCACAGACTGTGCATAATTCTGAAAGCAGAGCCAAGGAAAATGCTTAAGACAGACACACATAATCTCACACTAGATGAATCCTACCACCCAAATTAACAATGCTGCACTCCATTTAAAATGTTTGTGAGCAACACATAAGTAAGGGGTCCCTTAACAATCCCTGCAGGTTGTTGCCTATGCAGGTCATGACAGCTTCTGAGCATTTATGAGCAAAGTAGTAGCTATCTCTTCCCCAAATTGCTCTATTTAGCTGCTTAAGAATCACTAAGAGAAGCATCTTGGGATAATCATTTCTCCTTCTTTTTAGAAGATTAAAAGTGGAGCCTTTCATCTTCAGCCTCTCATCTGCAGTGATAAACCAGAAGCGGGGAGAGAAAAGCACTGAGGGAAGATACTACCAGGAAGTACAGGGAAATGTGCCACCATCTTGCTAGACTTGATAGTGTGCAATTTGGGTGAGCACTTGAGATTCCCAAAGGGTCAAATTCTTCTTTTTGCATGCTTGCCATTTGGACTACTCTTCACAAGAGACTGACACTTCTATTCATTTTTGGGAGGGGAAAACACTTATTATCATTATGAGATAAGGGTGGCAGAGGATTCTGGTTGCTTTAAGAAGAAGCATTAGTGTCACTTCAGATGTCTGTGGTGCTGCAGTCAGCAGCCCAGCAGCAAAACATTGTCTTCCCATTGAGTTTGGCTAGTGCTGTTTTGTTTTGTTTTTAATCTAAAGAACCCTTCTACAAATTTGGGAAATGATATTAGATGCAGCAGCACTGCCACTGAGGAAGGCTATTGGGTTAGAATGCATCTGATTATGGAAGAATAGCCATGTGAGATAATAGTCTAGTGCAAACTGGATGTGTCAATATACCTTAGGGAGTATGGACCATTGGTCTGAAAAAATTTAATAAGTTCTGTACATATGGTGTATAATACGTTGAAATGGTTTGTGTGATATTGAATGTAGACATTGGCCATTGTTGGACAATATTTTATGAAATGTGTTTTAAAGTTGCATGCTCAGGGAATGCAAATGATTTGTATTAAAAGTCTTGAACTGTTGCATGTATAGGCTTTTATTTTATTTTTTATTTTGGTCAGGAAATATACCTTCTTGGTTGTTGTTTTTTACCATCATACGCTGGGACACTGATGTGTGAAAAATATGTCTTCCCATGCTTGGGGGATTTTGCACCCCCCCCCCCCAGATAACACCTTTAGTTGGCTGCTCTTTTTTGTTCCATCCTCCCTGAAATCACTGAAATAGGCTGAATACATTAACCCAGAGCTAGTCAAGACCATCACAGTCCTAATGTAGCTTGCAGGCATCAGGCACATTGAATTGCTATGCCTGGCACATGGGAAAACAAGCCTGCAGTGTGGAAACAGCCTCAACCTCTTGAGACCTTCTTTAACCTCGTAGCTATAAATCCATTCTTCCACCTGATATCCCTTCTTTGTAAATAAATACTGTTTATAGCATTCCTGGACTGTTCCAATTATTTTTGCCGTTGTTTCAAAATGTAAATGCCCCAGAGCAAATTCATTTTGCTTCTCAAAATTATAATTTTCTTCTTAATTACATCCCCAGCATTTTAATTGCCTTTATTGATACATGTAATGTTCTGCATGTTTATAATTATGTTTGTTTAACTTGCAAGGTTGCAAACGGAAAGATGCAGGGATTTATGTAATTACCACCAAAAACGGATGTTTAACAAATAAGAGTAAATATATTGCTTGCATTTAAGGAATGAAGGATGGGGGCAGAATGTCAGCCTTAAGTAGACATATTTTATAACTCTTTGTCCAGTCTGGTTTAGCATTTAAAGGAGAAAACATTTTCCTTCCTTTCATTTTCTGAGTGACTGAGCCTTCACTATCAACTCATCAGTGAAGGGTAGGTGTTATCATTAAATAAAGACCAAGTGCATCCTATCTCTCCAACGTCCATAGGCCTTTTTCGTGTGGTGCTGCGTAATGGATCTGAGGCTGAAAATAGTCAGGAGATGTTCTCCCTCCTACCTGAAATCTGAAAACAATGGTGCCCCCCCCCCAATATTGGTGGGTTCCTAATTCTCACTTCAATACAATCTCTTGGTGTCTATATTGCTCACCTCAATACAAGGCAACTTCAGATATTCTTCTCCAGCTTAGCTGTTAAACTTAAATCATCCTTCTCAAACTCCCTATGCCTTCCTTCTTTCAAGCCTCTCCCTTGTCTTTGTAACTGCTTCAGCAACAGTGGAATAAGAAAGGGAGAGACAGAGGAGGCTTGAAGGCTCATGACACAAGGCTGCACTGGACCTAATGGTGCTCCCAAGAACAAAAGGAGGAATGTGACAAGTTCTTAGTTAGGTTTGGAGTAAACAAAACAAGTTTATATGCCCAATTCCGAAGCTACTTTTATGATATTGTCATATGCCACCCCAATCTCTGAGCAGGATGAGATTCCAGGGGTACCAGGTGCACTTACCCAGGGGCTGTGTTTTCTTTCAGACAATGAGGCATGGTGGGGACTGTGGTGTCTTCATGATGTATGGTTCATTGATGCACATATACAACCTGAGCCTGCTGAGAGGAGTTTCGCAGCACTGCACTCCAAAAGGGTCTCCTGCTTCTGCCATAGGTGAAGCAGCAGCTCTTCTGTTGCTCTCATGGCTGCCATGCTGGATCCCAAACTGCCAGCAGACATTCTGCTTTGCCTCCCCCTTTCCTGCTTGCAAAACAGCTTGCAAATCATAACTATTTTTTTATTCTGCCTACCTCATTTCCCACTGCAATTCTGCCCCTCCCTCCTGAAGCACTGGGCTTTTGTCTCTGCTAACTATCTCTCGGAGGGACATGGGTGGCGCTGTGGGTTAAACCACAGAGCCTAGGACTTGTCGATCTTAAGGTCAGCGGTTCGAATCCCCGCGACGGGGTGAACTCCCATTGCTCGGTCCCTGCTCCTGCCAATCTAGCAGTTCGAAAGCACATCAAAGTGCAAGTAGATAAATAGGTACTGCTCCGGCGGGAAGGTAAACGGCGTTTCCGTGTGCTGCTTTGGTTCGCCAGAAGTGGCTTAGTCATGCTGGCCACATGACCCGGAAGCTGTACGCCAGCTCCCTTGGCCAATAAAGTGAGTTGAGCGCTGCAACCCCAGAGTCGGCCACGACTGGACCTAATGGTCAGGGGTTCCTTTACCTTTTTAACTATCTCTCACCTCAGGGAGGGGCTTTTGCCATCTGATGTCCAGCCCAGAGAGCCTCTGTTAATGGGTCATTAAAGCTCAATGGGTCATTACCCACTTCTTTGTGCTCTTTTAATGCTCCATCTCTCCAGGCAGTTACTTCATTGGGAAGCCAACCTAGCTTATTTTTTAACATGCTGAATTCAATGTCTGGCACCCCGGAATTAGAAGGGTGTGTGTCCAGAGTTTAAAAGGGGAGTCTAGCCACCCCACAAATTTATAAATAAGGTAACAGGAATCTTATCAAAGACATTTAGAACACATATCGTTCCATTCAAGCAATTCCTGGTTCCTCAAGATCCCTCCAGGCTTTCCTTCTTTCCCTTGTTTTCCTGCAGCACAAGACAGCTTTCAAAAACACACATTTATCCCTTTGCTGTCATACACAGTTGTACACCCACCCACAAGGTTATCAGAACATTTCCTAAAATCATTAACCAGTTCCCACCACCAGAAACATGTCAACAAACAAAATCACAGATCAACAGCATTTGCTAAAACTTGCAGGAAGAATCCCTGCAGCAAAAGTAAACAGTCTCATAAAGCAGCTACAAACCTCAAAAACATTAAGCACAGTTTTCCAAAGCACAAGCGCCTGGCCCCCTGCATTCTCACTCCATGCAACTGCCCACATGGCCCCTTATCCTGGGGTTTTCAGGTCCAGAATTAGAAAGGGAGTCCAGGCACACCACAAACATATAACAATATCCTCATAATGAAATGGAACACTGGATAGTGCATAGTGGGTACTGAGCAAAGCATGAACATATTTTGGTACAAAATATGAGGTACAAAATCCACATAGTGCCACTCAGTTCAAACAAGCAAACAGCAATACAGTAATAATCCAAATAGCCAACATTTGCTGCTCTTCAGTGGTACCCCAAGATGTGCTACCTGAGGTGGGTTGCCTCTCTTGTTATAAGAATGGTGTGGAGAGTAGAGCATGCAGAGGGAAAGCTATTGTTAAACTGCTTGTCTATTTGAGGAGACAAATTAAACACATTGGCTTTCAAGAGTCTTGAACAGTTGTTATTTGCTCAGGCAGCTTCAGTGGATTTCTGTTTTCTTTTGTTTTTATTAAATGAGAAACTGTAATCATAGTAGTTTTTCTTCTGTATGCTAATCCACCATGTCTAGAGATGGTGTTTCCAGTTGCACTGATGGGATTTCCTTGACATGGAGGCCATGTCTCAACCTTGAGGGACCCAACCACCAGCTTCATGGCTATCGTCCTTGCATGGAAGACACATGTGGACCTTGGGTGGCTGCAACCATACTGCCCAGCAGTGCCCAAGGCAACCCACCTGTCTTTCCCACAATCTGGTTTAGGACAGATTCATTGGAGGGAGAAAACTTGGGTCACCACTTTTGGGCTTAACTAGGAAGGCCAATCAAATATTTTAGACCTCTGTAAAGCACACAATGCAATATGTAACAGGGTACGGTAAATGAATTTAAGTAAGTAAGTAAGAACCGTAAAAACCAAGATGGAATTAGATATATGATGATGATGATGATGATGATGATGATAGATGATAGATGATAGATGATAGATGATAGATAGATAGATAGATAGATGATAGATAGATGATAGATAGATATAGATAGATAGATGATAGATACTACATTACTTTTAGGAAGAGACACTTGCCAATCAAAATCCTTGTGTAAGAAGGTTTGAGGCACAAAACCATACTGAAAAAGCATACGCTGGAAGCGACAGAGTTTGGATTCTCTCAATAATCAATCCAATGTTAGGTCTGGACTTTTGAGTATGTACAAATGATTTCCTTTGGCATTCCTGCCTGCAAACCTCTTCTTCACCACTGTGGCTTGATACACTCAATTTCTCAGCAATCTTCACATCTTTTCGGTGAAACTATGGGATTTTATTTCCAGAGCCATTTCACCTTATACCACATTAACCAAAGTTGACAAAAGGTTTTGTCTGATGATAACATTTCAGTGCAGATACTTAATGTGTCAGACACTATTAACTTTACATCAAAGAGCAGAATCCTGACCTTTGCCTTCCAGCCAGAAAAACCTCACCAAAAGGCATACAGCTCACAAAATGATTTCTGCCATGTGACAAAGGTGACACACCCTTGGCACTGTTTTGAATCAGTTCAACATTGCCTGGATTAATGATGATGTCTGTGACACTGTCTGCATTTCTATTCATACCAGGCTTTCTTCTTTTCCAAAGTTTAATCTCAGTTTAATTAACTGACTTGTTTTCCCCATGATAGTTTCCAATTTAACTGGTTTTTTAGACCATCAGAAAACATGTGATGTACTACCGGCAAATAAATGATTGTCATTTTATAGTCATTTCATTTGGATGTTTTATTGGACATTTTGGTATTGTAACATCCTCGAGACTTGGTGGAGTGTGGAGAGTAAGTGAACAAGGAGTTCAAAAAATGTCTTCGTACAACTTACTAACACACTCTCAACAAAGAGCAAATTATTTTACCTTCTTTATTCAGGTATTTCAAAAATATTTTTAAATGGTTACCATTTCTACCAATCCATTCTCCAAAAACTAGAAGTTGTTGTTGTTTAAATCAACTTATTTCCCTTTTCTATATATTCTGTCTTCTAAACATAATTTAGTACCTACAGTCATGCATAAGAACTTCCTTCCTGATCTATATCACTGACCTAATAGGCCTCCCTCTCCCCAGCTTTAATTTTACATAATTATCACATTTGCTTTAGTGGAATCCTTGCTAAATTACACTGTTATAACCAATGGTGCCAGGTCCCACAGGAACTCATATGTTAGGAACACTGCAAAATTATGTATAGAAATTCTGAAAACCATGGCAAGAATTCCACTAATGTGAAAAAAAAATATCACTGAAAATAATGGGGGCAAGTGTGGTATGGTGAATAAAGTATTGGTCTGCCATTGGGCCCTATTCAGTCTCCGGATAATTCTGGAAATGCAAATGATCCCCAGAGAGAGATCACTTAGATAATATTACAATAAAGTGGTAGATAAATTGTCAAAAAAATAAATAAATCCATGGACACAGAAATGCTTCCATTTGTGACTGTACATAGGAATTAGCTTCTATGGTGACTTCATTTCCATCCCCACAAGGGGGTTTGTAGATCTCTGCATTTAGTCCAGAATTCACAAAGAACAGGTAGATGCTAGATTTCAGCTATTTCTACCCTCACCGCAAAAACAGCCTCTTGACTCTTTTGATATAGTGTAAATTGGATAGGTGGACATAGGCCCTGAGTCTCATTTTCTACTCCATGCCACCGTGGGCAGCCAAAAGCCTCTTTCAGTCAGTCTCATAGAACTAGCTTCTTTTATTCTTTTGGGTTTGGCTAGTTTTCCAGACAATAATAGATGCACAAAGATACTCATACATTTTTTGTAAGCTTAAGTGACATATGACTGTAAACCATTTTGTATCCAGGAAAGTACCAGAGAAATGAGTCACAGTCACAGTACTGCCAGCAATCATGTATCCATGAGATGCATCTTAAAAGAGGGTAAATATGTATTTTACAGAAGGATTGCCTTCCTATTGTTTTGTAAATCTTGCTGAGCTACTTTGGAATCCAGAACAAATTTGCTAAATCTTGCTCTTTTTGTTCTGAGAGAGAAGACAAGATGATAACAGTGGCTGGCACCAAGAAGTTAATTTTATAACAAACTGACATCTCAAGTAGCAGCAATTTAAAAGAGCAATGCTTTGTCAGTTTTAAGTGGGAAGTGGTTGCTGGTATGATTATAGATGTCTTCTGCATATTTATTTTGCCCCACTTTAAATAAATTTGTGTAAGATTTATCTTGTTAGTTCCAAATACAAGTCCCTCTTGGCTAGATTTAGGAAATAAATTAGTCTTCACAAACATTGAGGAGACTGAATCAATACATTAATATTTAGGAGGCATTAAGGAGGTTTATTAGTGGGAAAGGGCAGCACACGTTGCACTGGAAATATTGGACATATTTAATTCAAAAGCATCAATTGCAGTGACGCACTGAATCTATAAATTGTATTTACATATACAGATAAATGAATTTTGATGCAGGATATGGTAAAAGGGCTGAATGTTTGGACAAAATCAGAACACTGGCTAGGCACAGAGATGAAATGTGACCAGAAAAGCATGAACTATGATCTCTCCTTCTTCTGTGTAGATGTCCAATTCTCTTCCATTTCAGCTAGAGTGGGCAATGGGAATTCTCAATTATTTGTTTGCCATACTCACGAGATAAGATGAGGACTGCCATTTATTTAGAATTGGCTCTTATTCAGATACAGAGAGCAGATAGCATATTTAGCTTGATTTTGAAATCCATCCTCAAGGAGGACAGAAAGGGAGGATAGAAAGTTCACATAAATATGCTAAATATGTTTAAATGTGTTTAAATAATGCAAAGGAAAATCCAGTCTGAACGATCCTGATTTAAGTATCTGATATACATCTAGTTAAGATGCCAAAGTCAGCATCATTTTCTGCAGCAAAAATGATTAGAAGATAGTGATCTTAAAGAAGTATAACAAAATTGCTCCTCAAAATGCTCCTAGTCAGAAGAGGGGTAGTTTTTGTAAGGGGTATTCAGCTTGTTTAGTCTCTTAGATATTTGAAGTCAAAGTTATCCTAGGGCTTTAAACACTAGCATGTACATCTTGAACTGGGCCGGAAACAAACTAGCAGACAATGGCATAATCATACCAACACTGGTAACTATTGCCACAATATCCCTGGCAATTCTACTGCTACCCACCAGTCTGAATGGCACTTGTTGGCAATGTCTCCAAGTCATCAGTGATGATTGAAACACCAAGATGACATCTGAGAACCCAGACCACAACTCTCTACACACCATGGGCAGCCAAAGACAGCTTTACACATGTCCCTTCTCAGATCCTCTGCAATCCTATATGTAGGACTGAGAGGGAACAGTTTCATTGGGAGAATTGTTTTGAAACCTGCTGTAGTACCAAGGAGCCTACATTACACATTATTTCAAACTTCACACCTAAATCATTTGTATTTATGAATACGCAGGGATCACGTAAGAGACAAACATAAATGCACACTACAAGAGGAATGGCATGAAAGCCATATTGTGAACTGGTTGCTGGCTAAGTGGGAATAAACTATTTAACTTTTTAAAATATTTACAGGTTACTGTTCAAAGTCAAATGTTCTTAAGGATGTTTGCAAAGTCACAAAACTGTGATGGCAAAGTTGTTTGGAGACCTCTGTGCAACAAATGGCTAACAGGCCCACTTATTATTAATAACAGCAATAAATAATAACATTTAGGTTTGTCACAAAAAGGGGAAATGACCAACTGTAGGGACCACTTACCTTTGTATGATGGCGAGCAGCGATTATGGGCCAGCATGAGTGCGGTCTGAGCTTGGGGCAAATTTCCAGCCCCACATGACTATTGGGAGATGACGCTCCGTACCCCTCCAGTCATACAGGTTGCTGGGAGGCTTATATTGTAATGGGTTATCACAGGCAAACTACATTTGCTGGGATACTTGTATCTAAACAGACCTATCACAGACAAGATGCATTTGAATGGGCCTATCACAGGAAAACAGGGGATGGGTGGGGCTTCATAATGAACCTGAGTGACAACTTCAGCCCCTGATCTTCACTCAGGTCCACCCGCTGGGTAGATAGAGAGGCTTTGCCCAGACTCAACACCAAAGTTGAAGCAAGATTCCCCACCCTCCCACCCTATCTAGCCTGCTGACTTGCCAGAAGGTGAGCAGGCAGGTTCTGCATATGACCTTGCTATGGAAATACTTAGTTGCCATATTTTGACCAATGAGGAAATTGCCTACAGGCAAATTGGGCCTGTCTGGAGTTTTGTCTTCCTCACAGCAATTATTGCAACCTGATGGCGGATAAGGCACTAGACTAGTTCCTTAGTCAGGGGGAGTTGATAGGAGCCCACTGACATCCGTGCTTCAGGGAATTAGGAGTACCCTGTTAAAGGAGTCCAGGGGAGGTGCTTCTGTCTGCATGCCCAGTTGGGAGCTGATAGGCCGCAGCAAAATAGCGGTCCAGAAGGGATCAGTGTTATAAAATGTGGCCGGCTAATTGCTTTATGGCCCAATTAGCCCAGTTTATAGCGGTCCGGCACACTTCTTAGCCAAGCTGCGCCGACCTTCTTCTCTCCGGTTTCGCCTTGCAGAGTAAAAAAACACAGCGGGAAAAACTGTTGCAGCAGATCCAGACAAACACACCAAGCACTTGTGTGTCCAAATTATCAGTTCTTTATTGCAGCAAAATATTTACAGCTCAGCATTTCTCAGATTCTCCTGGACTGCTAGCATTCATGGCTGCCTCCTCTTTCAGAGACAAAGAGAGAACAGGAAGTAAAGCTCCTCCCTCCTTCCAAACGTCAGAATGTGAGGCATTACTCAGAACATCTTAACCCTGTACGTTCTGAATCCCAACACCCCCTCTTGCCTTGCATTCTGACGAGACCTGTGGATGTACCTTTGCAGACCTCTGTGAGATCAATCCCTTCCCCAATGCCTTGCGCCCTCTCCTGGCATTCCTGTCAGGCATCTGTGGAACATCCTCACAACTCTCAGATTCGCACTGTGCAAAACTTACCCATGCACCTGTGGCCTGATACCTCTCAGGTGGAATACCCTTCGTTGTGCGACTGGACCGCCTGGGCACAAACTCAGGCCCTTCCTCTGACTCACTGTGGTCAGCAGGTGTGTCCTCTGCATCCTGGGATTCCCCCTCTGACTTAAAGCGTCTTCGAATCCTTTGCATTACCCTCACAGGAGAACTAGGCTCACTCTTGGGCTCTCTTTTTACAACCTGTGGAGATGCCCCATCCTGCTCCTGACTTTGGTCAGTGAGCTGATCGTCATCAGCAGACTCAGCCCCTGGCTCTCCTTCTTCCTCATCAGAACCTTCCTGCTCTGAATCAGAAAGACATTCTGAAAGAACATCACGCCTGGCAGGAGTCTTTGACCTTTCATCCTGCTCATAGAACTCAGCGTGTTTACTGATCAGCAGCTTACTCTGATCACCTGACGGGTATGCAAACCTCCATGCACGAGCCACTGGCTCATACCCACAGAAGATCATTTTCTGGAACTTGGGTCCATCTGGCCCTTGCAAAGCCTTAGGCACCGGCACCGAGGCCATTGACCCAAACGCACGGAGGAAATGAACCTGAGGTTTCCTCCCGTGAAGCATGAAAAACGGGGTGTCTCCTACCACTGAATTGTAGGACCGATTCCAGGTGAAGCTCACATATTTAACTGATTCCATCCAAAACCTTGGAGATAACCCAGAATCTGACAGCATCACCTGTGCAGCCTTAACCAGAGCCTCACTTCTGAGCTCTGCCACCCCCCTCTGTTGAGGAGAAGTAACTGTGTGACTTATCCCTTTCTTGTGAAAGAACTTCTGCAAAGCAGACCCAGTAAACCGTGCACCTCTGCCACTAGCGACTGCTCGCACTCTGGTGGAGAACCTTAGTTCCACCTCCTCAATCCAACTTCTAATCAGCTGTGCTGCATCTTCCTTGGATTTGAGACCATGTGTCCAGGTGTTCTGCGAAAAATCATCCTGCAGCGTCAGCAGAAACCTGGCCCCTCCCAAACTTGGTTCCTTCATGGGACCCAACAGATCTATGTGAACAAGATCAAAAGGTTTTGTGGTTACCCTCTCCACCCTGGGGTAACTGCACCCTCTTACCTTTGCCTGTCTGCAAGCCTGACAATCTAGGACTCTTGCACATTCCTCAATTCTACAGCCTTTGCTAACCTCAGGTAGCACCTGTAGTTCTTCAAGAGAACAATGAGCTGTCTTCTTATGCCAAGCACAAGCACATGAAACATGAGTGGGAACTGTAGCACGCAGGGCTTGTGCTCTCTCAACCTTCCCCTCACCCACCAGAGACGTTTTAAGAATGAAGAGATCATTCTGTCCCTTTGCAACTCTAACCAGTTGCTTCCCTCCTTTGGAGATTGCACAAAAATCATGTTCAAAGCAAACCTTAAACCCCTTTTTCAACAAATAAGGCACAGATAAAATACAGTGTTGCATTCCTGGCACAATGCAAACTTCCATCTGCTCCTGCAAAACAGAAAAAAAGACATTTGCAACGTTAGTTACATTTTTCTTTTCTCCACTAGCAAACTGAACAGTTTTTCCAGCCGGAATTGCTGTGCAATTCCACGTCTCGCCTGCAGGGGTCTCTGGAATCAGGTTGCGGTTAGCTCCTGAGTCGATTACAAAGCATAAGTCATTGTCTCTCTCAGAGCTGTTCTCAAACATCGCCATAGCAATAAACGTCTCGCTGCCCCCTCTCTTTGGGCTTCTGCAGCTGTTCTCTCTGGTTGTCTCGGCAACCAACTCCCCCTTGCTCAGGACCTTGGCAGCTTCCGTAGAAGTAGCCTCCTCCGTTGCCTTGGAGACCGGACTGGCCTCTGCGTTCCCACGCAACTCTTTAGGCCTTATCTTCACTTTGTCCAGGTGGCCGACCTTGAAGCGTCTAGCTCTCCGCAGCTTTCCAGACTTTGGCTGGCGACGATCACCAGTGGAAAAACACTGCCCAGGGCTTCTTTCAGCTGGCCTGGCCCCCTTCTTCCGGAAGAGCACTCTGTGCCAGCCCTGCCCTCGCTGAAACTGCGTTTCACTTCAGCACTCACAGTGGAAAACTTTTGAAACTTGCCTTTGGAATTCTCAGCCCCCCCGACTTGCACCTCAGGGACTGGGACTACAGCCATTTCTAGGCTCTTCATGACTTCTCCAGGGCCCTGGCCTCCTGCTGAAGTTTCACACAAACTTCTCAGCACCTCCCAGGCAGCCCTTGCTGACTTTACGCCCTCCAAACTAGGCAAGAGCGATGCGTGTACGCATGCTTTCAGCATAGCAAGCTCTCTTTGCATTCTCTGCTGGCCATCTTCAAGCAACGCAGCCTCAAAGCCTGCAACGTCTGTCCCTTCCGCTCCTCGGCTGAGGGGTCGTGGCTCTTTCTGGCTTACATCCCAAAGCCCAGTAACCAGAAACCAACCCCTTACTCTTCTGGACCAGGTTGCCCAACTTTTTAAAGTGAGCTTTTCAAGCGGAACGTCCTCAAGGACCTGGCTGTCTGCCATTCTCTCCTCTTTCCCGGGGCCCCAGCTGCTACTCACGTAAAACCAGTCAGCTCTCCGGCACCCGATTTTTCAGCTGCTTTCCCAGCTCTCAGCTCTCAGCATCAGGCAAAACTCAGCGTCCCAGCCAGCCGCTTTGCCTCAGAACGCAGACCTCCGCTTTCGGTAGCGTCTTCCCAGCTGACCAAGCTGACTTCAAAGCATTCCGGCAGACTTTCAGCAACAGTTTTACAAGCGGTAATTAGTCCATAACCTGTTATAAAATGTGGCCGGCTAATTGCTTTATGGCCCAATTAGCCCAGTTTATAGCGGTCCGGCACACTTCTTAGCCAAGCTGCGCCGACCTTCTTCTCTCCGGTTTCGCCTTGCAGAGTAAAAAAACACAGCGGGAAAAACTGTTGCAGCAGATCCAGACAAACACACCAAGCACTTGTGTGTCCAAATTATCAGTTCTTTATTGCAGCAAAATATTTACAGCTCAGCATTTCTCAGATTCTCCTGGACTGCTAGCATTCATGGCTGCCTCCTCTTTCAGAGACAAAGAGAGAACAGGAAGTAAAGCTCCTCCCTCCTTCCAAACGTCAGAATGTGAGGCATTACTCAGAACATCTTAACCCTGTACGTTCTGAATCCCAACAATCAGCCCTATGTTTCCGAGCACAATTCAAAGTGTTGGTGCTGACCTTTAAAGCCCTAAACGGCCTCGGTCCAGTATACCTGAAGGAGCGTCTCCACCCCCATCATTCTGCCCGGATGCTGAGGTCCAGCGCCGAGGGCCTTCTGGCGGTTCCCTCATTGCGAGAAGCAAAGCTACAGGGAACCAGGCAGAGGGCCTTCTCGGTAGTGGCGCCCGCCCTGTGGAACGCCCTTCCAGCAGATGTCAAAGTGATAAACAACTACCTGACATTCAGAAGACATCTTAAGGCAGCCCTGTTCAGGGAAGTTTTTAACGTGTGATATTTTACTGTATTTTTGGTTTTTATGTAAGCCGCCCAGAGTGGCTGGGGAGGCCCAGCCAGATGGGCGGGGTATAAATAATAATAAATAATAATAATTATTATTATTATTATTATTATTATTAGAATTATGTCATAGGGGGTTCCTTAACCCAAGATTGACCCTGCAAAATAATCAACCAGCAATCAGGTTGGTTGATGGAGGAGACATGCCCAAACTGTCACCTATTTGAACCCAAGATGTTTGTATTGTGTGTTTACCGTATCTTCCCACTATATAGGTTCCCTGCTCCTGGGCCCACAAATCTTGGTGTTTCTTTGCTCTTTTTTGTACAATTCAGCAAAATAAAATGAAATTTCCTTCTATATAATCACAGCTTAGTATTCTGGAGTAGGAACAACAAACAGAGGCCACAATTTAACCTCTTCACTAATACTACAACCTACATGCTTAAAGTTTGTTTTAGCATGTATTTATATGTGATGTTTTAATGAGGTATTTTTATCTGCTCTTTCTTTGCTCAATTTTTTATGTTAGTTTTGTTGTGGCAAACCACTCTGGGATCAGCAACTACAGAGGGTAGAATATAAATGTCTCAAATAAAGAATGCAGTCCTAAAGATAAACTTTTTAGAGCCTGCCTGAAAAATACCAAGGATAGGAGCTGCAAATATATGTGCCAGTGAATGGTCATTGGCACATACAGCGTGTTTAATGTGTCCAGTGCTACAGGAATCCAAACAGCTGCTGAGATTCCTAGCATGCTGTTATGGCAGAACACCGATAATAAATGAAATGGGAGGGGGAGAGGTAATGATAGCACTGGAAAAAAGCTAAAAAGAAAATAGAAGCCACCATTTGAAAATATCACATAACGGAAGGGACTTCAGTCTAACTGATTTGACACTGATAATCTCTTGTTGCACTTGAGGCTCAATTTGATGAGAGAGGTAATATATTTTGGGACCTTTTCCATTCGGGAAGGGGGCATAACATTTCCCTCAGGTTATTCTATAGTAACATGTCCTTAAATAAACAGAGCTCCCATTGCAGGGCAGGATTAATTTAAAATGTTATACATGTAACAATCTATCCAGTTCTTTTATTACTATTTCATGTGCTGCCACAGCCCTCATCTAAATCACCCACACAATGCGAAATGAAATAGAATATGTGCATGCATTGGTTATTGCTCTGCCTCTCTACCTACTTTTCCCATTCTTGATTCCATTTTTGTTTCCTCCGGGAGTGCAACCCATGGCAAACATTTCAGACTAAAAGGCTTGAAAGACTCTCCTCCCTGAAAGAGAGGGGAGTGGTTGTGGGCGGGAGCCCGAGCACCGCCCAGCAGGGGGGCATTTGCCCCCTGCCTCCAGCTCACCTGGCTGGTGCTCACGCCCCCCTCCTGTGGCCATCCAACCAGGTGCCACGGAGGGGGCGTGTTCAGCAGCCTTTTGCTGCAGCACTAGCCTCTCCCTGGCCTCATTCCTCATCGTCGTCCCGTATCGCCTATGCCTTCAATGTTTAGGGGTATTCCGTTAAAGGAATCTGGCGGTCGTGTATTCTGTCCGATGCCTGCTTGGCGGGAGGCCATGGCACAACCCTCGGTGACAGCAGGAGGTGAGCCTATAGTTGGATCAGCATCAACAGGCTCCACCTACTGGCGAATAAACCCACTTGTTTCGATCCAATGCCTAAGCCAATACCTTTTCATTGCTGTAATCAATAAAGTTGTGGCCTTTTCTAGCCCATTAACCTTATATCACGTGTCCTTGTGTCTTCATTTCACTTCGCGGGGTCGGGTCCTCGAACCACAATGAACCATTCCAAAGGGAACTTCAAAATCTCCTTGCCTCAGTTTGCATTATACCCTCACTGGGAGCCAAAGTAGCTCAATAGTGGACATTTGTTAGAAACGATAACTTCTTGATGCCATAAAAGCCACAGTTATTTCTAGCTACTGTATCTTAAAGTAGTTTCTTAGAAATGTAAAACATTTCAAAACTTTCTGCTATCTTCTATGAAAGGAGATTGGAGTATTTTTTTAAATAATAAACATAACACAGCCTTAGAAACTCTTTACAAAGTTGTAAACATGAAGGTTTACAATCTGGCCTGAAGTTTTGAGAGGAAGTCAAGATATCTGAGGGGCAGAATAATTGTTGAAAGGACTTTTACTGCATTATTCATCAAGGGCTGCTTTTGGCCAACCTTCATATGTTTTGGTGGATAGTGCCAGTGATTAAATGCATGTGACTGAATCCTGGAGCCATGACTTCCAACCAAACAACTTGCCATGCTCTACAACAACAACAACAACAACAACAACAACAACAACAACAACTACTTATATGCTGCCCAACTGACTGGGCTGCCCTAGCCACTCTGGGCAGCTTCCAACAAATTAAAACACAGCAAGACGTCAACATTAAAAACTTCCCTATATAGGACTGCCTTCAGATGCCTTCTAAAAGTCAAATTATTTCCTCAGCATCTGATGTGAGGGCGTTCCACTGAAAAATATGGCAGGCTTCAGCTTCAATGAATCATTGTCCCTTTAGGGCATTTGGAATATGGGCCAGTACGAATCAAATGACAGAGATTTTCTTGAGCTCTACAATTTCAGGCTATAGATGAGATATGTTTATGTATTGCATTTTTAAGTATGATTTCAAATCCAATCTTTAAATAAATTAGTTTGGCAAAGACTAACTGAAGTACAAAATTAAATCAATTAAATGCTACAGCTGCAGTTCATTCAGAAAGTAAGGGGTTACAGCAATCAACATCGGAGCATGGGCAAAGAGGTTAAACGTTGGATGATTCATCATGCAACATGTATGTGGACTCAGAGAATGCAGAAATTAACCCACAATCTGTCTGAATAATGAAAATATTAAATTAAGGAAACATTGAAATTTGTCAGGTAAAAAACCACATTTATGAACCTAACAGATTTGACTATACAAACTGCCTAATATACAGTTTTGGTGGTGATACAAGTTCTGACCAAGTCTTGGTTTTTTTGTTTTTTGTTTTGTTTTTGCATAAGGTGTAGAACAGGGGTGGGTAACTCTTGTGGTCCAAGGAATACAATTACGGTTGACCAACCCGCTGAGGGCCACATACTAGTTCATGCACATGTCACTCACCACACATACATAAAACCGTGCACAAACACACACCAGGAGTGGCTGTTGATGATGAAGGAACTCCATTTCATTTATAAATATCAACTATTTATTAAAAATTCAGGGTACTTAATGCTGCATCCAGTAGCACACTCCTTCCAGTAACTTTTGATGCCTCCAGTAACTTGTGTTGCCTCTCTCACACTGGAGATGCTCACAAGTCTACCAAAAGGCATTGCAAGTAGAAACCATTATCTGCCACTTCCTTATTCACTGTATTTTCCTATCACAAAAGTCAACAAGAAATTTCTCCTCTCACGATAGCTCTCAATAACAGGTACAGTGGTACCTCAGGAACTTAATTTGTTCTGGAGGTCCGTTCTTAACCTGAAACTGTTCTTAACCTGAGGTACCACTTTAGCTAATGGGGCCTCCCGTTGCCACCACACCACCGCCATGCGATTTCTGTTCTCTTCCTGAAGCAAAGTTCTTAATCTGAGGTACTATTTCTGGGTTAGCGGAGTCTGTAACCTGAAGCGTCTGCAAACTGAGGTACCACTGTATTGTGTTTTGTGCTATTTCTGTAACTTTGGGCTTCATCCGTTCTCCACAACAGCCATGACAGATCATCTCTCTCTCTTTGGCATTGAGTGATGCTTAAGTGCTCTTAATTAGGAAGTGGCAAAGCTGTGTATGCTTGAGAAGATTTAAGGGGACTTCTTCCTTATTGGCCCTGACAAACTCCTAGGGTATTTTCCTTGGCCCCTACAAACTCCCAGAGAATCTCTGGAACATGCAGTGCACACATGCAACAGTGAACAGAGCAGTCAGAAATACACACAAACTTAGACTGCTGATGCCAACAAAATTTGGAATGCCTTCAAGGGGGCACAGAAAACCTTTGGGGGCAGAGTTGAAAAGGGCTATGAGTTAGCCACCACTCCTGCAGTTGCTACAAGTCAAGCATTCTTGCATATAAGTTTATTTCAGCAAAATAAGGCTTTGATCCTTTTTCTTTCAAAACTATGGGATCTACATCCTTGGTTCAGGGTGGCTCTTTAATCAATCTAGGATCATTCCGTTTAGCAGTTTTCACTGTGGTGTTATCAGAAACAATCCTCATCATTGTTCAGGATGCTTTATGAATGTATCCACAGCACACTACAGAACTCAGCAAACTCTGGGTGGGGTCTCACTTTGCACATAGGATTGGAACTTTTTGTCCATCCCAGTGACCCCACTAGGATTCCCATTCCTCATGGGCATAGGCTAAGGCCAATCATGCCTCAGCAGAGGGACACCTGTTGGTATCTAGTCCACTATTCTAGACTGCCCCTGCAGCATTTTGATAGCTGTGGGTAGCCATGGGTTTTTTAAACTATTTAAAAACAGATCAACACAAAACAGCAATTTGCTATTTTAAGCCACTAGAAACAAGAGTGAATTCTTCATATTTTGTGGGTTTGCTGCACATTCCACTTTCTCTTCATTTCAATTCAACATGGATAATACCTAAAGCAAATTCTGGCATTTACTACACCTGCAATTTGCAGCAGCTTTCAGATAATTTATGTTGCATTCCTCCTTGCCCTGGGCCTATACAGATTATCAATGTAAAGAAGCTCCTGTGAGCATTGATGGAGCAAAACCGAGGGATGGTGGTGGTGAACACTGATGTGATTATGTGAAGAATCGAAGCAAGATTCCATTTGTGTTTCATCAATGTGTGCAGGTCCTTGTGTGCACTGGTAATCTGGCCAGAAAAAAACAAAATGCCACTGAACAGAAGGTACTTGAAAGCAGCGGCAAACCGCTTACACCCAACAGTTGGGAAAAGTCTGGAATCCAAAAATAGAACAATAGCAGATTGCTAATGCATCAGTGACATGCCACAAACAGGATCAGCTAAGTCAGACAGAGAAAATGTCATAAGGATATCTAATTCTGAATGGCAGCTTTGGCTTCAGATTGTGAAGAACATTGATTAGCCAGATTTGGTGTGGACTGCTATGCAACACTAGTTGTCAATACAATGAATAAACCCAGATCTTCCCTTTTGTCAATCTTGTAAAATCAGTAGTCTCTGTCAAGCCTGGATTCAACTGTTTCTATGATGTGATGATACCAGAACGAAGTGTCCTCATCAAAATACATCCCATTAGACAAATGGACAAGTAAGGGCTAAATGTCACTTCTTATTCTGTTTCGTCTTTTCACCCTCCTATCCCCTTCCTACTTCAGTTTCCACTTCAGAAAATGGCCAGCTTGACTGCAGAATGGGTGTTTTACGGGCTTCTCATTGGCTAGTTTCGCAGTCATAAAACTGGTGCACATCTGATATCGTTTTGCCCTGTCTGTTTACACTGAAAGCCAGCACTTTAATGAGTGTTGCACCATAGTTTTATCAATTAGGAAGGAGGTGATGATTTTAGATTACAAAAAGGTGGGGGGGGGTTTGCACTGATCAGCCTAATCTGCTCTGCACAGTAAATGTAACTAGGACATCGTGATTATTTCTGTTCCTAAATAAAAGTTTTTTAAAAAAGAAAATAATCACAATCACTATAAGAATTCATTTGCATCAACAGAGGGAATGAACCACATGACATAATATTCGTTGTATGGGTCACTAAATGATTTAAGATGTTTCTGGACAAATAGCATGAAAGGTTTTCCCAACATAGCTGTAATTATGCTGTCATTACTTGAGATAAAGCTCAAGGCAATGCAACTGTAAGGAGAAAATATCTGCTGGTGATGATTTGTATCTGCTTGGAGTGCATTTGTTTAAAAGGGAAAAAATATCTGCAAATCTATTTTTTTTTCCTAATGAACAGAGTAACTGATCTGCATGTTAATGCAGGCAGAGCCGACAAGATGTTTTGAGGATCACATGATATGCCTTAACAAGATTTCTTTTCACCTGGGACGGCATAATTCTCCAAAGAAGAGAAGTTAAGAAATAAATAAATGCAGCAGAAAATACTATCAGCTGATAAAACTTCACTGTACATGGAGCTTAAAGAAAGTAGACTTAACTGTGCAATCTTATTCGTTCTGTCTACCCAGAAGTGCATCCCACTGAATCCAGTGGGCCTTACTTCATGGTGGGGATGGGAAAGAAATCAGTTGGCATTTAAAAGGTGATCTGAAACAAGATGCACAAGAAAGCACTTCTTTGATTTTTGCAATGCATCTCTCCCACCAAGTAATGTGTACAACCATGCATGTACCAGTAAAGTGTGCATAAAAATGCACATATCAGTGAAAACATACTAAAATTCATTAGGTTAGGGGAAATCGCTTTGCAAGAATGCATACGTTAGGCAAAATTGCCCACAAAAATTTGCATATTAGGAGACAGTCACACTAAAATGCTAGTGGATTTTCACCAGGACTTTTAAAATAAAAATTTGCAAGCTAATGTGGAAATGTGCAGAACTGAAATTAAGCCTGGAAAAATGAGAACAGATTTGGGCATCCCCACTTCCAAATAAATTGGTATAGGACTGCAGACTAAGATGACTGATGGACTGTTTTCTTCACATGCTGTGTTGCCAACCGATGGTATAACATGAGGATCCCCACCAAGCTCAGAAAGCCAAGGAAATGCCAAACATACACATGTATGAACACGGCCTGGGCCTAAGAAGTTAAAATATTATTACATATGTGCTGCCATATGAAGCAAGACCACTGGCCCACCTAGCCTATATGTAAGCATATTATCTGTGGCTTTCCAGAATTTCAGGCACAGTTTCCTCAAGCACTGCTACCAGAAATAAATGAAAATGGATATGTCAGCAAGTAAACCTGCAATTTTCTGCATGTATTGGGGAAGGGCTATAGGGCTCAGTGGTAGGACATCTACTTTGACTGCAGAAGGTCCAAGGTTCAGTGCCCAATATCTCCATGTAAGGCTGTTGAAACCATGAGAACATGAGCTACTCTCAGTCAGCTGAGACAATTCAGAGTGAGATAAATCAATGGTCTGACTTGGAATAAGGCAGCTTCCTATCTGTACTACAGACCACTGAAATATATACCTTCCTATAATAAAAATCCCCTTCCATACTTTTGTTCAAAAATAAGTTTCCTTCCAAAGTTTCAGTATGATCCTAACACAAAATATGATGGTCATAAATCTGATGCAATGCAATTAACCTGTCAAACATACCACTTTAGTTATGTATCTATATCTGTACATTACTAAAGATATTTCAGTTTGGTTCTTTGATATGATGGGCATTATTGCTCAGTAAAGTGCAACTGAAAGGTGCTAATGATAATTGCACCAAATACCAAGAATTTGGAGCCTTAGGTTGTACTTGGAATGTCAGAAGACATAAATACTATCACTTAATAATTACGCCTAATGATACATTTCTCCCCTATTTTTGAAGGCAAGGTTAATTATCCTCGAGCTTACATTTATGCTTTATACACACCTAGTTTGAAGACACTAAGTATTTTAATAAAGGAATTCTTATATTCTCAGGATAAAGCCCTGGTATCCCCAGGCAGAGCTGATAAGGAGAGTCCAAGGGAGTCACTGACAGTCAATGTAGACAGTACTGAGTAGGATGGACTAACAGTCTGACTTTGCAGTTTCCTATATGTCACAACTCTGGAGAACAATGGCAACCAGAAAAATGACTTGGAGGCTATAGTGTCACCAGCTATGGAGTCCAAGGGGGTTCCTGGCTTTTAGACTGATGCTGCTGATCAGGGGGTCATTGAACCTGGCAGACAGGATCTCCTTGAACCAGCTCCCACATCGGCATGGCCCATATAACTAGAGCCAGGACCTTCAAAGGCACCTTCTCCTGATCCTGAGGAACCAAGTACCTCCCACATTTCCTCACCTGTCCAACGGTGCAGGGAGTAGTGCAGTAGGTGGAAGGCATTGCTCTTTTAAGAGGCTCTAGTTCACCAAAGGGGGATGGAGCCTAGGAGAAGTGGGCCGGAAGCAGAGGCTTAAAAGATCTCTGTATACTTCCACCGCTTGTCAGAGCAGGCATCTAAGTAAAGGCTATCCGTGGTGCTGCAACAACTGACCTGCTTTACCCTATGCACTTCTTCAAAGGACCAGAAGAGGATGCGATGAAACTTTTCTCTATGAAGAAAGGGGCACTTCTGACCAATCCTAATCATAATGTTTTAAAAGGTATCGTTCTTAGGAAACAGTAAAATTGAAAGTAGAATTCTGTATATACTGTATAACTGTATAAAATTATCTGACTCTAAGCAGTTTCATATCAATCCTAACCCCCACCCTGTCAGTGGATCTGGCATTTAAAATTGCAGTGGATCCGGCATTAAAAATTGCATACATTAACCTAAATCCCACACAATATACTTTATTGAAATAATATGCGGGGAAGATGTTGCATGTGAAACAAAGCACATTAAATACACAGTATTTCTGTTTCCTTAAAAACTGGCCAAAATTATACTATTATGACTCCTATATTGATGATATAGATTATAACTAAAAGTAATTCAGATTCATCTAGCTCTTTTCTGGCATATTCAAGGTACATATATTATCCTAGTAACCTTACAGCTGCTCTATAAGATATGCCAGTTTAATTATCCTTGTAACGCAGATGCGGGCTAAAAGACTACGGCAGCGAGCTTATCAGAGAGCTAACATTTGAACCAGAGATTTTCAGATCATGGCACATACTCTAAAGTACCAAACTGCACCAGTCCCTTGGTATGCACCAGTCATTTGGTATGGACATTCTGTTGCCCTGTGGCATGGTGTAGAATGTGGTTATATTTGAAAGTGGAAGTCACGTGGGAGGGCCCGTAACCTGGTTTCTTCTCCTTGTAGCCTTTGTAACCATGTTGTTAGTCCCTTACAACTAACCTGCTCAGCTCCATACTGTTAAAGCAATGTGGAAAGCAACATATAATGCCTGGTATTCCTTTCTCCATTCTTGCACACACACACCCTGACCCAATGGGTTATATTCAATGTAGCACTAAAGTGAATGTTGTTTCAGCACAAAGATTTCTCACACAATGGAATGTAATCCCCATCTCCTTCCTCCACATGCTCACTAAATCTAATCTGAGGATTCCTTCAACCTCTGGAGCAGATTTGGGAATAGTGTGGAGAGCACACAGGGGGAGGAAGGAGTGGAAATCCTGTTGTGCTAGTGCAAAAATTTAATCGAATACAACCTAATGACTGCAAACCAGTACAGATGCATAGACCCACAAGCATAGCAATTTCAGCATGCTTAAAAGGTAAAGGGACCCCTGACCATTAGGTCCAGTCATGGCCGATTCTGGGGTTGTGGCACTCATCTCGCTTTATTGGCCGAGGGAGCCGGCGTACAGCTTCCGGGTCATGTGGCCAGCATGACTAAGCCACTTCTGGCGAACCAGAGCAGAGCATGGAAACACCGTTTACCTTCCCGCCGGAGCGGTACCTATTTATCTACTTGCACTTTGACGTGCTTTCAAACTGCTAGGTTGGCAGGAGCAGGGACCGAGCAACGGGAGCTCACCCCGTTGCGGGGATTTGAACCACCGACCTTCCGATCGGCAAGTCCTAGGCTCTGTGGTTTAACCCACAGCGCCACCTGCGTCCCGTTCAGCATGCTTAACCTACTCTTAACTCTTTGTTCAGTTGTGGCTAAGTGACATTCAAGGTTAAATGGCAGAGCACATCCTTCAGCAAGCCAGATTGTGCTGGTCCCGGGGGAAAGGTACCGTGATCGTAGTCAGAGTTCACGAGATGAGAGGCGAGGTCCGAAACAGGGAGCCGGGCGGGGAACAGGAACGCTGGGAGGTCAGAAGCAGAAGTTCCCTTCGCCTCTCTGCCCTAAGCCTCTGTAGTTCAGGAGAGGCCGAAGGGTTACTGGGCCCCTGAGGAGGCTCACCTGTAGCCACTGAGTCCTCAAGCACCTCTGGGGCCAGAAGGGTTTCACCTGGTGCCTGCTCTTGAGGATCTGACACAGGTGCAGGCTCCTCAGAATCTAGGCCTTGCCCCAGTTCAGCCGGCCCTGGAGGCGGGGACTCCTGTGCAGGCTGGGATTCCTCTGGTTCAGCCTCTGAATCGGAATCCCAGGCCATCACACAGAGGCCTAGGATTAATCCCTGCCATCTCCAGTACAAAATAGTTTCACGTTTAGCATAGAATATTCTCTGTATAAAAAGGCCCCGAATGAGGTCCTGCAGAGCCACACTCAGGTAGAATAGATCAGGTTTTCCCAACATTGTACTTTCCAGATGTTTTGGACTCTAGTTCTCATCAGCATGGCTAATGGTTAGGGACGATGAGTTGTAGCCCCAAACATCTGGAAGGAACCATACTGAGGAAGGGTGGAGCAGGCTGTACTGGACAAAGTGGTTCAGAGGTCTGATTTATGTTAAGGCAGCTTCATATGTAACTTACTGATATTCTGCACATCCAATAAGTGGAATGCCACAAAATGAGAAAGCAGCTTATCTATCTATATCTATCTATCTATCTATCTATCTATCTATCTATCTATCTATCTATCATCTATCTATCTATCATCTATCTATCTATCTATCTATCTATCTATCTATCATCTATCTATCTATCTATCTATCTATCTATCTATCTACCTTTTGTAAACAGACTATTTATACACCTAATGTATCATTTCTTATCCAGAGGCTCCTGCTAATCATGAGGTATTTTGTGGCGGGTTTTGGATTTTTGTTTTGTTGTGCTTGCTTGTGTTTTATTGGGACTTAACTACAGAGAGTGGGTTGACAGCATGAATAGGCATTTCATGAAAGCTATGGACAGCAATCAGATGGTCTCAGCTTCTTGTCACTGCCAAGCACGGCCGGATTTGTACTGCAGATTGGGAGATGAAAGGCTTCCCTCATCTCATTGCTAATTCCTAAACCACCTGTCCCTCAGAATAGTTAATGAGGGCACACAAGCATTGGGAAATGGATGATCATTGAGATGGTTATTAACACAGAGCTGCAGTCTCTTTTAAATAAAATGCATCACCATATCTGCATCAGTAGTGCTCAGTATGGAAATGATCCAGGACCTTCCAATAATTGATTTTCATTGTATCTACAAACCTATCATGCAAATCACAATCTTCAAATATGCATCTGAGCTTGCATTGACAAGACAAGGATGAAAGAGATTTTTCTGAAGAACAGTATGCTTGACAGCTTGTTTTTGCATAATGATGATAATCTCTCTGAAAAGAACATTGTTTTCAGTGACATTTACTCTCTTTTCAGTTTGACCCTGTTTGGTGGTAATGATATCTGTCCCACTTGCACTTTATTAATGTTTCCAAGTAATGGTTTAAATGCCAATCAGTTTCAAAAGGAATAATTACATTTACACATGGACATTAGAAGAACTAACTTAGTTCATCAAAAGAGGTACGATTTTCTGCTGCCTAGCCTAATCACTGTCACACTAGTGATTTGCCACTACTGTTGCAAGTTTGTCAGTAGTGAAAAAGAAGGGAGAGACACTGAGAGGGAAATGGTGGTTTTAAACAACAGAGCTTAGAGTAAAGCGGGGGTGGAGAGAAACTGGGAGGGGGAAAGTGGTCATTTCAAACAACAGCAGAGGATTAAGAGACACTGAGAGGGAAAAACCACGCTGATTTAAAACCATGACAGAGGTTTGAGTAGAGTGAGCGGGGTGACACTGAGGAAAGGGAAGTGGTAGTTTTTACTACAATTTGAATACAGCAAGTGGGGATTTGGGAAAGGTTCTATTTTGTTAGCTTTTCGTGTTAGCTTCTGTGTTGCACAACAATTAACTTGTTGAAACTTAAAAAAATAAACCCTTAGAGTGCTTCTACCTCTACTTTACTCAGACTACTGTTGTTGTTTAAAACCGCCACTTTCCTCTCATTTATCTTAAGTTTATATTCTGCCCTTCCTCCTAAAAGAGCCTCTTAGTTTTTTCAAGGTTGCCAGGAATAGCATATTTCAGCCAACACATGTCTGAGTAAACAGGGATTTTCAAATTTCCCCCATGAAATTTAATAATGAGAGAGACAGAACTAGGAAGGTCATTCCACAAATGGGGAACCATCACTTGTCCCAGATCTCTGAGAACTAGGCTGCTAACCATAAAGCTCAAAATGGTTGATAATGAGAGAGGTGCTCTTTTCAGAACTAGGACAACAAGCCATTTAGTGCTTTGTACACTCACAATATTAATTGAAAGACCATGTTTTCCCACATCATTCTTCCCTCTTGTGCAGATCTTTGATAGAGACATTATTTTGCATTCTTCCACAAGCAGAGGCATTATGGCCCATATAATTATAATAAGGGTTCTAAACTGTGTGAGGCATCTATGCACTGTCTCCCTACTTCAGGTCTTCAGTCCAAAAGCATGGACAACAATGACATTGGGAGCATGCCAGTGAAGGTGGCCCAGCAAACTGAACTCTGACCTCCCTGTCATGTGCTTCAGTGCCTGAATAGAGATTATGTTTACCACTTTTCCAGAACATGTCCTATTCTTACTGAGTAGCTTACAAATGCTTATGTCAGGATTCACAAGCCATTGCTTGCAAACCCAGACACATTTTATGATTGCCCCCAAGCTCGGTAGGACACTTATGTATGCTCTCCAGTTATCTAAATGTAATTTTCAGCATTCACTGAAGTGTGTCTGAGGAATTGGGTAGAATTGGGGAAGAGTTATCCGTTTCCCCAGTATTACTCTGGGGTTGCCAGCATTCGTATGGGATCATCTTTCAAAGAGAAGCCAATTATCACATTAATTGCATCAGAAAGACAGTCAATGAGTGAACTGAAGGGCACAAATAGACAAACAAGAGTAAATTAAACATTTTGACGTTGCAGCACATAAGAATGCCAAATAGATTTCCTTTTGAAAAGCAGATTGCTTATGATGTATATATCTATATAATGGGTGACTAATACCTTTTACTGTTAAGTACACCTGCATTGTCCTCGGCGTGTGTTGAGTCTGCACCGAACAAGTATAGGGACCATCATCTGAGACATCCACGTTCTGTATCTGGAGGCTGTACTCCTTTTTGTTTGCTGTTGCAATTGAAACTCGAGGATCTACTGACCACTTGTCTCCTCCTGCAAAAATAATACTTGATCGGTTCAGCCAGGCACCTTTCGAAGCTCCATCTTCCAAGTAACACCTGTAGGTTTCAAAGGAGAGAAGCAATTAACATTTTTGGCATATAATATACTTGTTTAATGTTTACATATTTTGAATTGGATGCATTCCGAACTACAACTTGTAATGGAAGAGTCTAATTTTTTACAAAAATGGCAAGCCAGTGCAAATGACACCTGATGATCTATTGCTGAGTAGCTTTCTATTTTCTGAATGCCACCCCCTCCGCCAAAGGGGGATAAGTTATTATTAGCGTTAGCGGTATCAGAATTACAGTTAAAGTCTCCAAAGGCAAAGATATACAGAAAAAATATACAGTGAAATGCAATAACTCAATCAGTGCACAGAAAACAATATAAGGCAAAACAACTATAACAAAGGAAACCCCATGACTGCATAATGCAGATGTTTGAAAAGTTGAATAGATAAATAGAACGATTCCTGCAAGTTAAGAAATCCATGTTGTGGATGCACCTTGTCTACATTTTCTACATTGTCTACAACGTTCAGAAACAAAGTACTGGGATAAATGGACCTAACAATGGACCCAGCAACACGCCATTCACATTAGATACATTTTTATAAACTAAACAAAATCTTCCTCCCTTAGACAATGAGCTAGAACTTTTGAACTATGGACATATTATAGAGAAAGAAAAATGTTCAGCAGTGAAACACTGTTGATGAGTTTAGCAGTATGTGTAGATCATGTATAGATCTTACAGGTTTATTAAAAAAAGAAAACAAATTGTGAAACCATAGGGTATTGCAACAAGAGAAGATGAAACTGGAGTTCTATTCATACTAATAGAGACCATTAAATGCTGGGAAGTAGCGATACTCAGGCCATTGTGACAGACTTCTGCCTCTCTAAACTTCATTTTGAAAATGTTCAGCTACAAATTGAAGAGTGGTTCTTTTAAATGAGCACAAAGTACAGCCACAGAATGAAATACACATCCACCAAAAAGGGTTTGACAGAATCTCTACACAATCCCTCAGGGGTTTGAACACCGTGCTGAAGATTGCTACAAAATCCCAAGCTGAATTCAACAGGGTAAGTTACTGCCAACAGTATGAAACTAATCAGTTGAAAAATAAGGAACATGGTATATTGTAGAATCTAATTTGCAGCCAGTTTCATCCTCCTGCCAAACCAATCCTGCCCCCCCCCCAGGAAAAACAGGAGGAGTCTTTAAAGGTTTGTATTAAGAGAAATACTTTCTTTCCATAAATATTTTTTCAAGTAGAGAAATATAGTTTTAAAAAAACACCTAAAATGTGACTATGATGTTAAGGTATGTGGTCAAACATTCAAAAATGGATATTCAACATGTCACTGTCTTCTGAGAAATCTATTCACGCTAATTGGGAATTAAAGATAATATTAATTAATGACAGAAAACTGAAAAGGATTTCTCAGGTTTTTGACAAATATGCAAAAAAGACTAATTGCATTTTTATTAAATAATTCAATCCATCACCTTTGATGGAATGATTGGAACATTCTCACTTAATGATGCATTTTAAGTGAAATGTGGATACAGTATTTGCAAAGTATCAACGGGGCAGAAGCTTCCCAAGAAAGAGAAAAAGCCATTAGGTTTTTTTTGTGCAGAACGATGGACTGAAAATGCAGCACACTGTCTATTGCCAAAGTCATGCTTAAATTCATATACTCCAAACAACAACAACAACAACAACAACAACAACAACAACAACAACAACAACATTTATACCCCACCCATCTGGCTGGATTTCCCCAGGCACTCTTCAGCATATACATACAAGAGAGCCATCATTTTTTCAAGAGCATCCTTTTTCTCTGAAAATACAACTTAAGGAATTGGATACGCAACACTCCATCAAACCTTTAAGCACATGTTGATATATCAAGTGATGAAACAGGCTGAGGCCCTTGAAAGACCACCATCAAATCCTGGGAGACAAGTCGAACCCCATATGGATAAGGAAGGTGTTATGGGGTAGAAGGCACTCATGCAGAAGAAGAATGGAGTGCTAAAGTGCTTTTAGCTCACCATCAGTTTATTATTTGTGCTCTGTACACAGTGTCCAACCCTTAGGGCATTGGTTCAGCCTTTGTGGTACGGAATGAGACATTTTTTAAAAATTGCACAATGAATTGGTAACATAATTACTTAAAATTGCATATTGAGAACAAATCCTTTTCTACTTACACCTTTGTCTGTTTCATGATCATTATGTGCCAATTGGCGCTGTTGAGTATTGTTGTTACAGGACAGTTTGAGCCAGCCTTGAACATCAAATCAATGCACGAGCATGCATAGGAAGTTTCCTAATACATCTGCATGGATCAAGAGGTCCTTAATGGAGGGTAACATATGGTACTTCTGACTAATTATGACTAATTTGCATTTGCTCATAAGCATCTTCTGCTCTGAGCTTGACCTCAATATTGGAACTGGCCTTCTAAAAACCATGGTTCATGGAAATGCATGAAGCATCATCCTAAGCATGCTCATCCAGTTGCTTGAAAATCAATGCCTTCTCAACCTGCTCAATAGGAATCAGGCAGGATATGCTCTTCAAGATGGAATTTGGGTTTTATAATGGAATCTGGAATATATGTACCTAATAGCTAACTTAATAAGCCCCTGACATAGGCCAACACAGGTAAGAAGAGCCAGTGTGGAATAAAAAGATAATATTAATTTTCAACAAGAGAGGACAAAAAAACTGAAAAGAAGTACAGAACAATGGGGAATGTTATCAAAACACTTGCAGATGACAAAGGCATTTTAGGAAAACAGAGAAAAGGCATGGCAAGAAAGAGGTGATAAATTGCCAGTGCAGTTTAGGGAAAGGGCATAAGTCAGTGGCAGAGCACATGATTCAATACTTAACATCTCCAAAGAGAAGATTCATGTCTGAAACAATAGGAAGCTGCTGTCATCTGTGTAAACTAAGGATGTGGCTGGACCAACTCCCATCATCCATTGATAGCATGCCCAATCTTTGGGTTTCAGACAGGAGCCATCCTTCCTTATTCATGGTGAGACAACAGTGAGCTAGATGGCCCAACCTTGTGATACAACATGAAGCATCTTCATATGTTCCTACTGTGAATGTATTTATAATCAGGAGCAATGCTATTTCTCTATAATATCTTATGCGTTCCCCCCCCCCCATGGGGCTCATATCAGGGGACCTGCCCAGGGGATTGGATTTTTGACGCAAGATGGAGGTCAGTAGAGCTGAGGTTCTGGAACTGATGGGCAGATAAGGTAAGATAAGGTTAGGACCTCAGACAATTAGCAAGGTGTTGGCCCTGGACCATAGTTTACCTGAAGGCAGAAAAAGCAAGTTCTTTCAGCAGAGTCTTGGAGAAATTGGCAGAGCTTTGTGATCTAGACAGGAGAGTGGAAATTAAAGGTCTGCTCCTGAGTGCTGCAGCTGGCCAGTTAAAGGGCCAATGCCTTCCTTTTTCTGTGGCCACTGGGCTTCTAGTCAGCAGAGTTTCAAGCTTCAGGGAACCTCAGGTTTCCCTGATCCTCCAAGGAGTCTGTGATGTCAGTGGCAGATCTATCTCATTAGGGTTTAGGGGGGGGTGAGGTGCAGGTTCCTGTGCCAGTGGATTCATGTGGAAAAGAACAGGATCCATCCTTATATATACTTCTGTAGGAAGAATCTGATACCAGAGGTTCCTGGCACATGGTCATGACCATGGGGAAACTGTGACCCTCCAGATGGTGACCTCAGTCTCAGCCAACATAGTCAATGGTTTGGGGCTATGAGTACAGTAGCCCAACTACATCAGGAGGACCACTGATTTCCTATCCTTCTGGTATCATCTTGGCATATTCATTTTTACGAATACTGGCAAATATAACCTAGACTTAAATGCACATGTTTCTAGAGTTATATCTTACATATATATTTAGAGCCAAAGAATATGGCATTTTCTTTTTCAATGAAGCATGTCATGTCAGCACTATAAAACAATTTCAACAATGCATTTCATTGCTTTTGAAGAAGCTTCCCCCCAAATAACTAAATTAATGAAGTCAGATCTCAATGCATGAGATGGGAATTAATTAAAGATTAAAGGCATTTCTCCCTTCATATTTAATCTTAACTCGTATGAAAACTATGTTCAAGCAGACAGGTTTAGCCAGGTACTTTCACAGCTGTCTCCTCAGCCAAACGGACAGTTCTGAAGCTTTGAGTGCAGAGTCTTCAAAAGACTATAAAGCAGCCAGATGCTGTGACATGTGTTTTGAAAGTTGCAGAGTTTCCTCTCTGCTCTTCATGAAATAAATAAATAAATAAAAATCAGCTCTTTGGACATCAAGGCTTTAATGCTGAAATGGATAAGATAAAACAGAGTTGGAAGGAGGAATCATCAGACTTGCAGTAGGCTGTTTTATTTGCTAGAGTTCCTATTCTCTCCTCTCTCCCAGCCTCTCTTGCCACCTATTAGAACAATTTGCAAAAGTCACGATAATACAGTATTGCTTACTTGGCCAATCTAAAATCAGTTTCTCCATGAATAAGGGCCCTTGTCCAAAAGGAGTTTACATATTAATAAAGCAAACCAATGATGGGAATATAGTTAATCAAAAGCCACCCATAAACTGATCTCTATAACCAGAACTTTAAATGTAGGGCATCAAACCTAATTCACAGAATAGATTTTGGGAGCCCATTCATCATTCATACTTGTTGTTATTTATGGCTGTTCAGATTGGAGTATCCCAAACTTTAGGAATATATGTAGTTGTTGCCATATAAATGTAGATTTTGCTTGAGTGTGTCTCATCATCATCATCATCATCAATGGAACATGTCATAACATGCAGCCTTCTTCTCTGACAGCTTGATAATTTCAGAATGTGGTCTTTGAATTTGGAATGGGATCTAGAAATGGGCATGATACTTACATATGTAATTTTATTTGTATACTGCCTTTCCATAGGTAAAACTATGTTCAAGGTGGCTGTAACATGTGTGTGTGTGTGTGGGGAGGATTACATAATTTGAAATGTAACAAAAGTAGTAATAAACAATAAATAAAACATCAAAAAAATTACAACCAAATTGGGCAATTTCCACATAAATCATACTAAAGATACTAAAGATACATCAAAAAACAAACAAAAACAGCAACAACCCCTGCCCCAAGCAATATCCCAGCCTAATAGTCTGTTCAGCAACCTTTTGTAGCTGGAGTCAGTCAGGGCTCTGCCCTCCCAGGCCAGTTGGAAAAAGGTCTGCAAGGCAAGGTCTCATAGCCAAGGTCCTAATAGCCGTAGTTCTAGTAGTCAAGGTAGTATGTATGTAATGACACATATACCACGTGGATGAGTAGACAAAGATTACCTACCACTGAAAGGGAATGTATCCTCCTCTCTAGAAATTATATGGCAATTCAAATGCTATGTCGCAATTAATTAAAAAGTGATCACTTGGTTTCCAGAAATATCTCCTAGTGCAATTGTTTTGTTATATTTAAGTACAAATTATACATTCATTTTCACTGAGCATTTACTATGGACTTCATCTTTCCTCCTTTCAGTTGTTTCAGCTTCTTGCTGGTCACCAGAAGATTATACTTAATGCAATTTATTAATAAAAAAATCTCTATGAAGCACCAATTATTCCTTATGAATAAAGAATGACTATACAGCAAAATTAATTAAACCCAGCACTACAGTCATTAGACAGAAGCGACATTAATCCTTATATTTCTCATGTCTCTTGAGAAACTTTTCTGTGAGCAGGAGTTCAGCTAAAGTTGATTTTCTATTTATGAAAAGATTACTGTGTGTGAACAGCAGAAAATCTAGTTTCTGGGTTTTTTTTTTTTTTTAAAAAAAAACCCTTCTGTTGTGATTATTTAAGCCATATGCTTCTAAAATACATTTACTGACATCAATTTTATCATATCTGATTGGAAAATTCTTTATTTCTTTTACCAGTGAGTTTATTCTCTTGGTTTCATCAAACATTTTAACCCTAATGTCAGGGAACTGCCATCGGAAGGACAGGTGGTGAGAAGGCTTCAGGAGAATAGGAGAGCCTCTTCTTCAGCAGAAGAGGGAACCAGTAGGGGGAGTGCGGGAGCTCCAAAGGAAAGGGAGTCGGAGGGGAGGCTCTGGGATACTTCCAGTGAGAACAGCGAGGAGGTATCAGAACAGCCTTTAAGGACCCCCACCCCTCGCCGGAAACTGTCACGCAGGGAATCCAGGAGGCGCATGTCTGTGAAACAGCTTTTATGTTGGAAACGTTTCCGCAAACGCCCACTGTCAGATTCTACCAGCGACTGACGGAGCCTTGCTGAAGGGCTCCGCTCAAGGCAGGGTTTCACTACACTGAGTGAGCTCTGAGGGATCCAGTTTCAACGCACAAGCAGCTCATTATCCCACCACAGCAATCTGACAGTCCCTGAAAGCAGCTTGTGCAAAGAGAGGCATCATGAGCAACCCAGCCGGAGCCGGAGATGGGGGAGCAGCTGCAGCCGGTCCTAGCCTGGAAGAAAGGTACAGGATGTTGGAGGTACAGTTAGCTCTGCAAACGGCGAGGCTGGAGGAGAGGAGGGCTCATGATGCAGAAAAGGGGAAAGCCGCCCAGCTCTCGAGGAAAGTGCCAGGACTGGTGCAGAAGTTTGGGGGTGATCCCAGGAATTATCAAGCCTTCAGGACAGAGATGCAATATGCCCTCAATCTGCAGTTTGATGATTTTCCTGATGAGGATTCGAGGGTTGCTTTTGTGATTGGGCATCTCGAAGGCGGGGCCAGAGATTGGGTGAGGCCACTAATGGCAGCCAATAATGAAGCCCTAAGGGACACAAGGAAGTTTTTTCGCGCCATGGATCTGATGTTTTCCAGCGAGATTGAGCAGGGAGTGGCGCGCAGGCAGTTAATGGCGTGTAAACAAGGGAACCGATCTGTCCGTGAGTACTGGACTGAGTTCACCATGTTGATCCATAAATTAGGATGGGATTTGTCAGCGGAACCGATACAAATGCTGTTCGAAGAAGGACTATCTTCGGCAGTGAAAGACGAACTTTCCCGGGGGCCCAGGGCGGAGTCTATGGACCATCTGACTAAATCAGCGCTGGCCATAGGGTCACGCCAGGAGGCCAGAGCCTTGGAGAAGCGGGAAGGGAAAGGGGAGCGTTGGAGGGATTTCCGCATTCCAGAGATGCCAGAGCAGCCCTCTCTGCCAGCAGAGCCGATGGAAATCGGAACAGCGCGCGCGCGCGCAATTTCAAACCCCAGTGAAGGGCGGAAGAAGGAGGGAAAAGGCGCCAAGAAATGTTTTCTCTGCCAACAGCCAGGTCATTTTGCCAGAGTTTGTCCGCAAAGAAAGGAATGGCAAGGAATGGCGGGGGCTGTTGGGGAGGAGGGGGAAGGAGCTAAGGAGCAAGTAAAAGCCAACGCCTGGCTGCCACCGACGGGGCACAGCAGCCAGGCCAAGGAACAGTAAATGTGCCCACGCCAGAACCCCCAAGACCAGCTCTTGTAATAGAGGTGTTGCTGGAGCTGGCAAACGGACACCCACTAAAAGTGAAGGCGCTATTAGACTCAGGCAGCTCCTGCAACTTTATGAGTAAGGAGTTTGCAGCCGCCCATCAGATACAAACCATTCCTTTAAAAAATCCCCTGCAGGTGACCACGATTGATGGGAGGGCGCTGTTGGGGGGAGAAGTAGACCAGCAGACTGTCCCCATGACAATGAGGGTGGCAAGACACACGGAACGGATAGCGTTTAATATAGCCACGTTGGGAGGAGCGCCCATCATTTTGGGGATGAGCTGGCTAGCGCTGCATGATCCGCTTGTGGGATGGCATCAGAGAGTGGTTTCCTTTGGGTCAGCACATTGTATGGGACACTGCACAGAAAAAGGGGGCCAAGTAGGCACTCAGGCCACGTTAGCAAAGATAGAAGCAATGGAACAAGGCAGGGTACCACGACAATATGCAGATTTTGCTGACGTCTTCAGCGAAAGGGAAGCAGATAAACTACCCCCGCACAGACCCTTTGACTGCCAAATCAACTTACTTCCAGGAGCGCAATTGCCAGTGGGCAAGGTGTATGCAATGTCTGACAGAGAGATGCAGGAGCTAAGGGAGTTTATTGACAAAAACCTCAAGCGTGGGTTCATCAGGGAGTCACGAGCGGTGGGGGGTAGCCCAGTGTTCTTTGTAGACAAAAAAAACTCGGACAAACCGAGATTAATTGTGGATTTCAGGGCCCTAAACGCAGTGTCCGAACCCGTGACCTTCCCTATGCCCAGAATCGATGATATTCTGACCCGGGTGAGAAAAGGGAAGATTTTTACCAAGCTGGACCTGAGGGGGGCGTATAACCTGATACGTATGAGAAAGGGAGATGAGTGGAAAACCACTATGTTCACTCCCTTGGGGGCATTTGAGTACTGCGTTATGCCTTTCGGCCTCCAGGCGGGTTCCGCAGTATTTCAATCATTCATGAATCACGTACTAGGACCATTGCTGTACAAGAACTGCGCTGCGTTCTTGGACGATGTGCTGGTGTACTCAGAGGATGAAGAGCAGCATGTGCGAGATGTAAGAGAAGTACTGAGCAAACTGCAAGAAAACCAGCTGTGGGTGAAACTGGAGAAGTGTCAGTTTCACACCAGGGAGGTGGAATTCCTTGGGTACCGGTTGTCGGACAAGGGGCTGGCCATGGATCCTAGCAAGGTGCAAGCAGTGCTGGAATGGAGGCCACCGAAAACTAAGAAAGATGTGCAGAGGTTTTTGGGGTTCGGAAACTTCTATCGGAAGTTCATCAAGAACTTCGCCCATTTAACAGCCCCCATCATGGATTGTCTCAGCAGCAAGAAGAAATTTGTCTGGACGGAAGAAGCGCAGCGAGCTTTCGAAAGTTTAAAGAGGGCGTTTGCTTCGGAAGAGTCAGAAAATGCATGGGTACCGGCAGAGGAAGTCAAAGACGAGATTTTAATAGAAACGTTTCATCGGCGTTTCCCAAGGAAACCACAACCAGTGGCAAGGTTTGGGAGGGAACACTTCGGGACCACAGATGAGGAAGGGGAATTTGAAGGGTTCCCAGAGTCGGAAGTGGAGGTGGAAACAGATTCCGACGAAGGAGAGGAAGAAGGGGAAAGAGGCGGAAGGCCGTGGTTAGAAGTGTTTGAGTCCTCGGAGGATGAGGGGAGTTCCTTCCAGGGATTTCCGTCCTCGCCGCCAGTAAGAGAGGAGGCGGGAGGGGGTGAAGGGGGCCCTGGGGGGGAGGTGGATGTCAGGGAACTGCCATCGGAAGGACAGGTGGTGAGAAGGCTTCAGGAGAATAGGAGAGCCTCTTCTTCAGCAGAAGAGGGAACCAGTAGGGGGAGTGCGGGAGCTCCAAAGGAAAGGGAGTCGGAGGGGAGGCTCTGGGATACTTCCAGTGAGAACAGCGAGGAGGTATCAGAACAGCCTTTAAGGACCCCCACCCCTCGCCGGAAACTGTCACGCAGGGAATCCAGGAGGCGCATGTCTGTGAAACAGCTTTTATGTTGGAAACGTTTCCGCAAACGCCCACTGTCAGATTCTACCAGCGACTGACGGAGCCTTGCTGAAGGGCTCCGCTCAAGGCAGGGTTTCACTACACTGAGTGAGCACTGAGGGATCCAGTTTCAACGCACAAGCAGCTCATTATCCCACCACACCTAATATGAGATTATTTTTTCATGTATACACTGATGGGTTCTGAACTGGTGGTGACCAATCAAAGGCGGCTTAGGAGGCATACTTGGGGCCCTTGTGCATAGCTCAATGAAAATGTTAACACAGAGTACAGCACCTGTACTGTTTTTTTTGTTTTTGTTTTTAAAAAAACCTCTTAAAATGTAATTGTGAGGGAGATTGACTCACTAGGGGAACCACTAACAACAAGGCTCTGCCATGGGTCCCCACCAACTGGGCAGTCCCCTGTGCCGGTACCATCAACAGGACTTCCCCTACTGATCATAGGGCCCAAGACTGTTGATACTGAGAAAGGTGCTCTGTTAGGCACCTGAATCCTGTTTTACGGTTTTGTATGCTATCACTAATACCTTGAATTTTGCCCAGCTGAGGACTGCACTGGCTGCTAGTGAACCAAGGTCTTACGGGGATACCCCACTTACCACTTGCACATGGTCTCATGGGACTATCCCACTTCCCAACCTAGTAGCTGTATTGTACACTACATGCAACTTCTGGACCATCTTCAAGGGCAGCCCCATGCAGAATACATTGCAGTAGTCCAGGGCTCAGCTTAATTGTTGCTGAAGCAGCATCAGAGCTCTGTGTTCTTTGCATCTAGCCCTGTGTTCCACAAGCTTATTGTTTTCTCCACTAGCAACAGTTTCACACATTTCTAAAATGGAATATTTTTTTTCCCTCTCTCTCCCTTTCTCTCTCACACAGTGGGCGGGGGAGAGAGTTATGATGATGGCGAGTCATATTTTATTATTTACACAGTCAAAATTAACAAAAAGCAAAACAAAACCCTGCCATTGTCTTCAATGGAAATGTGGGATAGCTCAGTTGATAAAGCATGAGACCCTCTATGTTTTAGTTCGAGACCGATGTTGGACAAAATATTCCTGCACTGCTGGGAGTTGGACTAGATGGTCCTCATGGCACTTTCCAACTCCAGAAAATTCTATAATTCTATGAGTCAGTGTTGAGCTAGTTGGGCAAGACTGAGCTAGATAGTCTGACATAATATAAGGCAGGATCATGTGACAGATCACGACGATTTGGGTAGCTTGCTCCTTTAGATATTATAGCTGCACTTGATTTTCACTCCTCACTTGATTTTCATCTCCACTCGGGGCTCATAGCAGGATCAGGCAGAAGCAGCAATGGCTGAACCTTAATATAGGATCTTTATAGGATTTCAAGATACACAATGCAAGTACTGTACTACAGACCCTCTTCTTCTGTTTTAGGCTAGGTGGTTTTAAATAGTAGTCCGAATGTACCAGAGTGGATATGCCTGAGATCTAAACTCAAATTTAGGATACAATTTTAAAAAAGGTAAAGGTAAAGGTACCCCTGCCCGTACGGGCCAGTCTTGACAGACTCTGGGGTTGTGCGCCCATCTCACTTAAGAGGCCAGGGGCCAGCGCTGTCCGGAGACACTTCCGGGTCACGTGGCCAGCGTGACATCGCTGCTCTGGCGAGCCAGAGCCGCACACGGAAACGCCGTTTACCTTCCCGCTGGTAAGCGGTCTCTATTTATCTACTTGCACCCGGAGGTGCTTTCGAACTGCTAGGTTGGCAGGCGCTGGGACCGAGCAGCGGGAGCGCACCCCGCCGCAGGGATTCGAACCGCCGACCTTTCGATCGGTAAGTCCTAGGCGCTGAGGCTTTAACCCACAGCGCCACCTGCGTCCCTCAAGGATACAATTTTAGTAGCATCCAAACGCAAAGTTTTAGCTACAAATAAATTATCCTCTACTTGGGAACTTTGGTGGGTATCCAATACAGTGTCTCATCTACAAAGGGCTCCTGCTTGTGCAATGGGACCTTCCCCCTCTCTTTTCTCCATGTGCCTCCATGCTTTTCCCCATCCTCACCCTGATGGGATGTTTACTTAGTATTGCATTTGATGCAATACTTTGTATGTAAATCTACATCTTTAGGGTGATTGTAATCATGAAATTAAAATGCATCATCTGCAGAAGTAATCCATCAAATTCTGTCTAAATAAGTCTAGGCTTAATTTTGGGTTTCACACCAACACACTAAGCAGACAATCTACAGAATTTATTGTGGAGCTGTATTAAGTTCAACTGCACTGTCTACCTGTTAAACATAATAACCCCAGTTCCCATAATATTCAGAAAGTTATTTATTTGTATTCAGTTGAAGCACTCCCTCTGTTAGCCTAATAGCTGTGGGTGGTACCCACGTCATCTGTACAGCAGTATTTACAGTGCATTAATCTCACTAATGCTACTTAGCATTCACAGCCTAAAATGTGAATTTTCTTCCATTTTTATATTGGGTTGGACTAGCACAGGTTTACTATCAGTGTGAGTCAGTAAAAGCGAAGTAGCCACCAGAGGGAGACTGAGCTGTTTTATTAAATAGGATAGGTCCCTTCACAACCAGTTTCCATCGAGTCAAATAAAACAGGAGCTTTTTAAATATGCAATCTATCTTTTTTTGGTATAGGTCCAAAATAATATTCAATGCTTTGTGCAATGAATCCATTTCTGGCAATTCCGTTTGGGTTTATAAAGACCATTTTGCCTGGCATCATTTTTTCTCTCCCTACACACACTGAGCACAGCCCAGACGGTGTGCTGGGATTAATGGATGCACCTGTAAGAGCAGCCCTGTTTTAATTTGTTCTGATTTGGGCTGTGCAGTGTGGGAGCAGTTCATTCTGGTTCCAAATGATTGGAACACACTCTGAACAGGTTGAAAGAGTGTAGCCTACTTTATCTTCCCTGGCACCTTCATCACAACATATGCTACACCCTGGAAACCTCATTTCAATTCAAGTTGATTTTGCAGTTCATTGCTGTGCATCAGAGTGACCTGTTGACTTCCTCAGAGCTGCTATTTTTACACTCGTTCCTGGGTATATATATATGAAAAACACAGTTTACACATATATTTGCTCCCTCTTTCTTTCCCTTTCCTAGAAATGCAGCCGTGCTCTTCCTGTATCACATACTTTCAGATGCTTGAAAACTGGTTATTAAAAGGAAACAACCACACTTTTCTTATTGGGTCTGATAGGGAAGCTACTGCCAAGGCTTGGGGAGCTGGCATCATTGCATAGCAACCTGCTACAATGCTCAGTGATGGACAATAACAGCTCACAGAGGCATGGGGACTTCCAACATTTATAGCATCATGTTGTGACAATATAAGCCCACTTCATGAGCGTCTAGCCTGTGTGTATAGCTGATGTCTGGAAAGGCAGTGGATCTATGACCTCTGTCCCCTGCAAAAACTGTTCCTTGAGTAGAACGTAAGAAAAGAGGGCTCATGTGAATATAGTTAGTTGTACACTTATCTCAGTAGGATCTCCAATTATGCAACCGATCGGTTTATTGCTGTCACAGACCAGGAACGTTTCTCCTGCTTTACACAGCCATGTGTGCACAAATCCCACCCCTCTTGCTGTTTTGCTCAATGCATGGCTTTTAGGACTGAGGTTGGTAAGATGTGGTTTTGGCTCCCTGCTCCCTGCTTTTACTATATACCCCATATACTATACGGGGCTCTTGTGAATACCCCTAGAGTAAACTTGATTTCATTGTGCATGATGCCTTTCTTTCAGTTGCTAAAATTTCAGCCCAAAATCATGATTTGGGTAAGTCTGATTCTATGAGCACAGCTACAACAAAACAGAGCATGTCTCCTCCTGCAGTTCCCCCTTTACTCTTAGACGACAATTGAATGCTGAAAATTTGCTATGTAAACTAAGACAATCACATCGCTTTTTTTGGAGTATTTAGACAAACTCATACAATTTAACTGTCTTCTCTTAAAAAACACCCACCACCCACCACGAACAAACCAAAACACCAGACCATAAAGCAATAATTGCACTCCTCTGTGAATGGACAGCTACAAATCAGAGAAGTGCAAATGTTTAAAGAGGAAGTAAGAGCTCTCCCCGGGGTACCTGCCGAATCATAGATTTTTCAGGAGACATAGCTTTTAGCATGTGCTTCTTAATTGGCAAACTGCTGGAAATAAATGGATCAAATGCTTACTTGCTACCTGAATTTTTATGTGTAATTAGCATAATTACCATTCATGAATTTTTCATAGGTCACCTCTAGTACTTTGGAGATTTTGTATATGGATTATTAAATGTAAGGGCTGTGCAAACCACATTATTATTATGCTTGATGGCAGGCTTGAGAAATTAGTCTGCCACCTACAAACCAGATGCTATTACAAAAGAAGGGAGGCAAGAGAAAGGTCAAGCACAGACGTTCCAGTGTATTTTTCAATCTTGCATTGCTCCTGATTGTGAGACTGGCCTAACCATTGGAGAAGGCAACCTGGCAAGATACACTACCTCTTCTAAGGCTGTGAATAGAAACTGACAAGTATCATGTTACTTTCACTCTGCTGTTGCAACAGATACAAGGGGTTTGTTATGCAGCAAATGTAGGGAGACAGCTTTGCAGCAGTCAAGTAGACTGGTAAAATTCCACAGCCAAGTATCTTCCTGCAAACTTAGAGTGGTCTCCAAAGACCATAGCAACTTCTGAGGGCAAGTGGCATTCAAAATCTACCATTTGCTCTCAGGAACCTAAGATGATGGCTAATGGAGGCTTTTCCCACCCCAGACTTCGACCTTTGCATATGAAGATGATGGGAAGAAGAGACAACTTGTAGCATCCTCTGCTCCATTTCTACCTTGGCAGAGCTCCCCCCCCCCCCAGGCATGCTTTCTATGTCCCAATACTTTAATATTTTAATGAATATTTTAATCAACTTGTATTGCAGCTTTACTGTTGTTTGGTTTTTATGTATAGTGCTGGCTTTCCCTGAATAGCAATGTGCATATGTGTGCAGACACAGCAGCCAGACGCGTGCGCGCGCGCACACAAAATGAAACATTGCAAAGTAGTATTGGAAAGCAGCCTAGAGAAAGATGGGGTGTTAAGAATCTCCCTCCCCCCCCTCTCTCTCTCGCTGTTCAACCACTCCTTGCTACTTGAAAAGCAAAAGTTTAACAGGAACTTTTAACGCATATGCATTCACCGCAAAGCACAACAGCTAGACTAAGGGTGGGGAGCTGTTGCAATAAACCATTTACCAAATTTCCACCAAGAGTTTTGTATCAATTATACACAGAAGCACTGACAATAAACATAGATCTGCTTCTTAACTACCACCACTTGTCTTAGAGTTAATGTTTCTTCTTGAATTTCAACCATAGACAACCAAAAATGGGTTTCAATTACAGAGCAACCCCAATCCCTGTGATCTGCTGCACTGGAGGGGTTGCAGAGAAGGAAGAGGTGTCACCCTGCCCAGCCCAACCCTCCTTTGGTAGGTTCTGCCAGCAAGAGACTGTGCATCCACAGAGCTCTCAACTGTACCTGTCCAAACTATGGGTGACTGGAACTTACTGCCAGCAGCATCTCTGCTGAAGTTGCTAGCATATACTCTCCAGACTGTGTTTCAGAATGGAGAGGAAGGATCTCTTGGCTCCTCACATCACCACACATCCAGCAGGACTCCATGTGTGTTGCTGGATCTGCTCTATTCAAGCCAACTGCTTTCTGGCAGGGGTTTGGATTTCACCTTTAACTGGTTTTCTTGGACTCTGATGAATCTGCTGTGATAAGCAGATGAGAATGAACGGGGAAAGCATAGAACATAATACTATTGCATAATGCTTAAATGTCCAATTTATTACTGCTATGGCTAGCATCAGCTGTGCATAGGAAACATTTCAGAACTTGTATTCCCTCTGCATGGAGTTTCATATTTATTTATAATATCAGGAAAAAAATAATACAGTTAACACCCAACTATTTATGCCACTTTTGAGAGCTACTACTAACATGTTTGTGATAACACAGAGGAAATGCATATTTGGATATCTATTTCAGAAAAGCTTCCTGCAAGATGGCAGTTTTGGAGAACCTGCACTATCCCTTACTCCATAAGAACACTTATGTAAAAGCTTGCTCCACTGTGATCAGTGAAATACTCCCAAAGGCCACAGGATTGTACCCTTACTATTTCATTTTTCATTTCCTACTACGATAAACAACCAGTTCTAAAATAGTCTAAAGTGTAAAAAATCAAGTGTGTGGCCTTAATTTTCAGCCTCAATATTATCCCTCAACAAAGAAAATAAGTACAATCACTTAAAGCTAAAAATGGAAACTTAAGTTGCTTGAGCTATTAAAACTTGCAGCTCTAAACACTTTAAAACATGTATTTATGGTGCAAACTGTGATACCACATATTTCTAGAAACTGAAAACCACTGTGACTAGGAAGCTCATGCATTTATCTGGGACTATGATATTTTGAATATTCACAAAACTCTGGAAGTATATTTGGGAGCAAAATGAAAAACGGAGGGTATATTTCTATATAGGAATTGTTTTGTTTTAATATGCCAAACTATATACTGCCTTCTTGTTTCAAAGCACATTGTTGTATCAGTTTCAAAGATTTCAGATCTAAAGCATTTAATATACTCATGGTCCCATTGTGAGAACAACAATCTCGATATTCGTAGTAGGAAGCCTTTTGCAATAAAAGTGACTGCCTTGCTTTTAAACCATGCACTGCAGGATCAATGGAAATGAAAAACTTGTGATAATCTCTACATTGTACAGAGTCAAACATTTTTGCTGGTGATCATAGCCAATCCAGATGGTACAATTTTTCCCTCCTGATTTCCTGCCATGTGACAATGAAACACAAAATTAAAGGAATAAAAAGCAACAGAAGCTTTGAGACCATCACAAAGCAGTAGATTATGCCTAGAGGATACAAAATAACAGGCTTTTGAAAATGTTGATTATATCCAAAATGTTCAATATCATGGGCTTTGGCTAAGGCTTTGTAGTCAATTTGCCCACCCCTTTTTTAAAAAAGGGGGAATACAACTCCAGAAGCAATCGGCTACACTACCGGTACAATTATATGCTCTCTACTCTAGTCTTTAAACATTCTCCGCACCCCAAATCTACAGTGAGGTTAAAAAAAGCAATACATACTGTCAAAAAGGGAAAACAACAAAACAGAGCTGGGAACAGAGGGTTATTACGCCTAAGATGCACCTATGGGTGGGGAAAAAAAGAATTATCATGCTTACAACATTCAAAGAAGTGTCTCAGTGCCATTACAATTGCCATTACAATTGGACTGGCAAACCCTATGCAGGGTTTCAATACCCACTGTCAACAAATAGAAGAAAAATGAGATCTCACTTATTTCAGACGTATCCCATAGATCAAGGACTGGCTTATAATATGGAGTTTAATTTCAAAAGAATCATATGGCTTTGCGATATTATCTTGGATCTCCTTGGGCAATCAAAAAGCCATGTTACAGAGTTTAATCTAAAAAAAAACCTAGGAAACCCAAAAGACTCTATATTCTATATGCATATGGGAGAGATTGAGTGGGCAGGAATACGAGGGCCTGGCTGAAGTTGCCTAAGGAAGTCCAGTGGGGGCCCAGCTTTCTTTCCCCCCTGGGTATAGCAATAAGGTCACAGCCTCTGATTTATTTATTTAAAAAATGCACATATTCATGTGTGATTTATAATGAATTCATGAATACCACAGTTCTGACCTAGAATCTATTATTTCAATAGTATGACTCACAGAGTCTTTGATCTTGTAAGAGACATTTCATGGCTATACTCTTCACTACTTTTTATGATTTATACATCGTGATAGTTTGTGTATGGAGCATGCTACAGCAAACACACACACACACACACGTATAACCCTAATTGCAAAGATCTTCTAATGTAAAATAAACAGGGAAAAGGAGAGGGGTGAATGTGGGCAAATGCAGCTACTGAATTAATGCTTGGTTACAGTTAGCAAGGAGGACTATGCAGTTAATCCAAAACCCACTCAGTAAAGGTTAATCCAGCCTTTGGATTAATTGTTCAGCCTTCATTTCCAGCTGGTTTTAAGGAGGGATTTTCAGAAAAGGAAAGAGGTGGCATCAAGTGCATGTTAAATGTGGGAGTTCCACAAATCGAAGGTTTGGCCACAGTAGTTCAAGCATGAGTCACTTCACAATTGGATTAGTGCAATGCACTCTCTAGGACTTCCTTTGCTCTCAGTCTGGAAGCTGCAATTAGTACAGAATGCTGCAGCATGGTTCCAGACAGAGGTGAGACTCTGTCAGCATATAACACCTCTGCTCAGATATCACTGAGCCCTTTCACACATTGTGATTCACAATATATTGCCAGCTCAGATATTATAAAACAATTATCACGATGTGAACTCCAAACCAGTTTTGGGTGATATATTGATATATCACCCAGCCCCAGGCCAGAGTCACCCCTCCTGAACCCCTCTAATGGGATCCACTAAAGTTGTGACAGTTATTATGAGGTAGGCAAAAAGCTGCTAGCCGGCCAATTTGCTTGCAAAAGTATCTTCTTCCCTGGCACAGAATACAGTGACTAGTCAACTATAGTAAGCTCCATACGTCAACTCACCCATTTTCCCACCGAATGGGCCCCTAACAGACTGGGTGGGTGGAAAATTCTGTGAAGATTAGCAAAGAAGGTGCATCTGGCCCTGCTCTTAAACATGGCAGGGGTGGACAGAGCCCAGCCTCCATGCCCCTGACCCAATTGGCCTTGCAGGTGAGGCCCGCCCAGAATGGAAGGTCTGGCACGCCTGGTGATGGGTGGCACCAGGTGACCATGCCCTCCCCCAGCCATGCAGGAAGATGCTGCCCCCCTCGGATCATCCATAGGCACACTATGCAGCAAACACCCCTCCCTCCACAGCCCCAGGTGAGCAGATATTCTGCTAGATGATGCTGTCCTTGGATTTTTACCAGAGCTTTCCAGACTCTCCCCTCTTGCAATCATGACAAGTTCAAGAAATCTGTTGCCAGTGTCACTGCTTCTTCTAACACACAGAAGATGAGGAAAACATCTTTCCCTCTTTCCTCTATCATCCTAAGTGTCACTGTATTACATGAAGGGTAGTTGTTTGAGGAGAACTTGAAGGGGAGCTTGCAACTGGGGTGGCGGAGATGTCTCAGATTAGCAGGAGACTGCCAGAGATAGAATGTGGAACTTCTTTTACGAGTGCTACGGGTGCTTCATTCGAGCAGGGAGGGGAAATTCTGGAACTGGGAGACTTGGATTTGAGGTTGAGTGCAACTGCAATGAGCGCAGTGGCTTTTATTTTTGGACAGTGTTAGAAAGAGAAAAGGGCACTATATATGACGATGTGACTGAATGGGACTGCTCTTCCCCTGTGTAGCAGTTCAGTCTCAGAGATCAATAGATAGTTTTCTCTTAATGCCATCATCCATGTGTCAAGGTGGTTTTGAGAAGTGTCCTCAAGGGCTGTCCCTGACCAGTTTAAGATGTCACTTTTCCTAGAAACACCTAATTTAATCAGACTCACAGGTTTGTTTGAAAAAAAGGGGGGCAAGTTCAAATACTTCCACATGGAAGATTGTCCACAACAGATGGCCTTCTCCTCTGCATGCCATTTGGTTGGCACACATCCATAGGTCCAGTTTCTGAGAGGGCTCCTGTACTTTGGAGAGTTGCAAAGAAACTAGAATCTCATCCAGTGTAGCTTTTCTGCACCAAAGAGCTGAAACTACAGGAGTGAACAACCTCAGGTCACCTTCCTATTACAGGCATAGGCAAACTCGGCTTTCCAGATGTTTTGGGATTACAACTCCCATCATCCCTGACCACTGGTCCTGTTAGCTAGGGATGATGGGAGTTATAGTCCCAAAGTTGTAGTCCCAAAACATCTGGAGGGCCAAGTTTGCCTATGCCTGTCCTATTCAGTGAGACTCTAAACAGTGCAGACGATCACACAGCCTGAAGCTGGAAACTACAACACACACAAACACAAACCCTGCTTTAAGTGAGGCTGCATTCACACAACCCTATATTTTATTTCTCCATTGTTTCCCTAACAGCTAATTTCCGCATTATGTTTGAGCTTTCCCACAATTGTAAAAGCTACTTCTGAAAAACTAGTGGATAATAATGCATGTTTAGTCCCCATTTCCATGTCATCTGATTCTAGAAAAAATCCATTTCAGCCACCTTAACCCAGAAGAACCACAGAAGTCAAGTAATGGAATTTAGCAGGTGGCGCTGTGGGTTAAAGCCTCAGTGCCTAGGACTTGCCGATCGAAAGGTCGGCGGTTCGAATCCCTGCGGCGGGGTGCGCTCCCGCTGCTCGGTCCCAGCGCCTGCCAACCTAGCAGTTCGAAAGCACCTCCAGGTGCAAGTAGATAAATAGGGACCGCTTACCAGCGGGAAGGTAAACGGCGTTTCCGTGTGCGGCTCTGGCTTGCCAGAGCAGCGATGTCACGCTGGCCACGTGACCCGGAAGTGTCTCTGGACAGCGCTGGCCCCTGGCCTCTTAAGTGAGATGGGCGCACAACCCCAGAGTCTGTCAAGACTGGCCCGTACGGGCAGGGGTACCTTTACCTTTTACCTTTACCTACATACAGTTCTTTCCTGTTGTTTTTGTGGGGGAATGGAAGCTCACATCTGTGGAATGGATGGTGGGGTGTTTATGTTGTCCAACAATGTTGTTTGTTGTGTCACACCACAACTACTGGTATGAATGAAATGTAACATGGCAGGCCAGTATATTGGTCAAAAAGTCACAGTTACCATAACACAACAGGTACTGCAGTGTAAAAGGATCATTAGGAAATGGAACAGAAATGCTAGCATTATAATCAGGAAAACTAATGCATGTCTCAGTGCACCACACCCTCCAGACACCACACCCTCCAGCCTTCTTCCTCTTCCTCAGTTTGGACACTCATGCCCATGTTCATCTTTCATCCCTTCACCCATGACCATGCAAGCCACCCCTTGGAAGATTTCATTTGTTGACAGTTATGCTATACAGCCAGGATGTGTAGACTTTCAGGGAATATCAACAGATAATAGGAACATTTCAGTGATTTCTAGTGTGGGGCGGGGGCGGGAAAAAATATATATTACTGAACAAAAAGCACATTTCTCATCTTCCGCAACAGCACAATCAGATAGCACTACCATAATACATAATGTCATGTCTCCCAACCCAGTCTGTTTCTAGCAGGGAGACAGGTACCGAAGCCACTTGAATTGAATTAAGCATGAAATTGAATCTTGAACTCAACAGAATACTTTGCATTAAGGACAGCAACCATTAAAGCCAAACATGCATGACAAATAAACTCAGAATCTAAGCTGAACTGTAGCTAGAACAATAGTGAATACCAATTATGGTAAACCCAGACAAAACTAATTTGTGGAAGCACCTGTCTTGCCCATCACTTCATCTAAATATTGATTGCATTAGCAAAGGCACACCCTTACACTGCCACATCGACAGCCTGATCCTTAATGTGTTTACTCAGAAGTAAGTCCCACTGGTGTCAATGAACAAGGCATCTTCCAAATCACTATTTTTCACCTTTTTGCTTTGTGGGCTTTTCCACGCAAAGAGACACAGCAACTGATCAGCCAGGATGGCAGTTTCTCAGATTTAGGAGTGACTGCAATTATCACAGGCAGAGAAAGACATCAGCAGCATGGTACTCAGATCTAAGTTTTTTGATAACATATTCACCTTCTCCTCGAAAGAAGATGGTGACAATATACCTGCTAAGTTTCAGACTTAGATTCACATGGCAGTTCATTCCATCTCCATGGCTTTTCCCTTAAAAGTTAAGTTTTGCTATATTTGGGCTTTCATGTGAAAAAAATGCCACTACTGCCACTAATAATATAGTGGAAGTTTACTGCTCGTTTCCATGTTATTTGATTCCAGGAAATATGTTTCCCAATAAAATGGAAATGAGTGCTAAACTTGTACTATACTTCACTACAGTTCCACTATAGTTCTGGAAGTGACTTTTATGTTGTGTGGAAGTTCAAATATAATGTGGAAAATAACAGGGAAATATTGTGAAGATTGAATAAACTGTCATGTGAATGCAGCAGCCCAGGTTGAAACTGTTTCATTTCAGGAGGTCTTTGCCCTATGCATACTATTCTAATGCTTATGGTTTTCATTGTTTTAATCTCTGTCCAGAGATTTTTTGTGTGACAAGTTTTGAGACATACAGTTTATATAGAGTGGGGTATCAATCCCATCAAACAAACAAACATCAATCCATGAAATAAACAGAGTGAAACTGCTGTTGTGACACTAAAATTCTATAGACTTGCAGCCTGCTAGATCTGCACCCTTAAGAAACTTTTTGTTGCTACTGTAAAAGTGTTCTGTGTATTCGTTATTTTCTGGGTCACTCTTGTGGTCAGAGGTAAACCAGAAGGAATAACAGATAGCTTCCATTTTCTCCAAAGCTCTGTTCCCTTTCTACATGACTTAGAAGCATAACAAACTTTACTTGCCTTCAGGGTATCATCCTCTTCAACAGGTAAATTATCTTGGTTAAATAAATAAAAGCAACCACCCTAATTTCAATCCTTTTCCTTTATCAACAGCCTGGCATGTAGAAATTTACCTTTTCCAATCACTTTATGCCAGGAAAGTTTCACCTGCTAAACTTCTATTATGACATGCTGCCTTCAGCAGTGCAGAAGCCCTGGCGAGAAAAAAAAATGAAGTTGGCAACCCTACACAGGGACTTAAACCTTGTTCAAAAGCAAGCCTGCCATTGGCACAGCAGGAGCTTTTTCATTCTGATGAAGAATTCAGGATCAGGCCTGTAATCTCCTTAGATGGAAAGATTCCTGCAGCGACAGGAAGGCTATTCTTCACAATAGAAATCTGGTTCACATTTACAGGGCTAATGTCATTATCTCAAGTACATGCACTGTAGCATGCGGATTAGGAATCTAGTTATTTTTCAAAAGAATCCTAAAGAGTGCTGTTTAATGTAATTACCTTTTATTTTCACTCTGCCTTGTATAATTTAACACCAAATGCCTGACTTAGGTCAAGAGGATTGGAATCATCCACTCATACTAACTGAGGCCCTTTTTTCTCCTTGTGCATCTCAGTTAACAATGCGTAACTGGAACAGACACTTGCATTTCACATCCAAGGAAGCCACAGAATGATGTGGGGCCACAGAGAGAAGACAAAGCATGCATACAGCAGAAACACTGGGGCAGCTGGGGCAGAACCCCATTCCTGAATCACATCAACTTCTTGATACTTATTTATCCAATACTGCCCATTAATGAACCTTCCTTAGATGGCACACTACAAAATATTAAGAAACAACACAGAATAAAAACTAAAAGCCAAATATATTAATTAATAGCCAAATTTTTCTTATGTAATCAATTTGTATTTTATTGACTTTATTGTATATGGTCAATATAGTTTTTTATTATGAGCTTGCAGTTAATAAATACTCTTATTTGTTTGTTTGTTTGTTTGTTTGTTTATTTTTAAAGAACACAGGTGGTAGAGGGACATCCTTGCATAGAGCAGTATAAAACAGTTCACAGTTCACATTTAAAATATCTATACCATCGGGTTCCAGTAACTAAAATTCATCCAACAAAACTAGACCTAACAGTGGTTTGGACAACTCCAGTTACTATGCCATGTTTGTTTCTTGTGAGTTTGTCACAGTGTGCTGCTGAGGGTTCTACCAAATGCCCCCTTAAGACAGACTTCAAAAAGTCCCTCGCAATTGAGAGAGCCTCACACTAAGTACTGAAAAACCAAGAGAGAATTGGTTTCCTTTTTCCTACTAAAAAGTGTGTAGTATCCTCTTCCATGATCTCACCTGCAATGGAATGGTAAGAAAACAAGAACACATTCAGAATGCATCCCTAAATAAATTAATAGAAATAAAAGCATTCACATTCTTCCTGTTAATCTGCGTTAAGCATCAAGTAAAGATGGAAGCCATTTGTTCATCTAAGATGTTTTTATGTTATCAGATAATTAGCTAGAAAATTGTATCACTGCATAGCTCTGATCTAATGTGACTGTGCAAGACCTTCAATCTAAGCTACCCAGCAGCTCAGGTTTCGCAAACTTGAAAATGAGTTAAATCTGAAAAGCTTGGAGATGCATGATAGACTTACAAATACTTTAATCAACCATTCATCTTGGGAACTTCCTTTCATTACCAAGCACCTTGTTTTTATGTAAAAATCAATTAAGGTGAATCTGAGAAACGCAGAGGAAAGTTGTGTGAACAGATATTTCTGTGTAGAAGAGATGTCATCTACTAAATTCACTGCCAATCATTTAAATGAATAAGCCCAACTAAGTTCTGTCAGTATCTGCATGTGTGTGAGAGAGATTTCTCTTTCGGTTCACCCTATGCACACCATTCTTCTGGAGACAAGTCCCCCTCCCAAATGCAAAGCCATCAACCATTTTATGGCAGGAAAATGGTCATATCCTTTTATCATTTTAGTAGTCCTGTTCTGCACTCACCATACTCTGAACACTGCAAGGAGGACAGAATAACCAGGGACATAAATACCCCCAATTCCCCTATAAAAGTGCTCTCAGATTATTGGAACATAGTAAGAACAGTGCATTGTTGCATTCTTTGCATAATAACTAACCCCACTCTAATCTGGTAAATAAACAAGTACTACACAAAAACCTTTAACTGGTTTTTGTGTTAAGCACAGAAGCTTTAAACAGAATGCAAATTTATAGGCACATGGCAAGCATAGGGATATTATAATTGATATATGGGTATACATAATAAAATGCCACATCCTGTCTTTTTATTCGATCAACAGTGACCCAAGTCTCTTACTTCAAAGAGGGACTAACCTTGTAACATAATTCTCTCCAGGATGGTTTTAGGAAAATAATAGAGTTAATGACAGAAGCAAAGCTACCCATAGAGGTATAATTCATCATGGAGTGTTGCATGCCATTATCTCAAAAACATACAGTGTAATAATCACTTGAAGTAGTGATAACACATAATTGTATGCTTCTCATAAATTATAGGTGAATGGCAGTTTCAGCTAATGAGTGCGAAATAGCAGCTCAAGAACTGCAGTGATTACAGAAGATGTGGTTATGAATGCATTTTATTATTGAGGCATTACAAAGCTTTTTATATTAGAGATGGCAGGCATATACATAAATAACCAACCTGCTGCAGTACCTGTAGATACAGCTTAGTAACAAAAATACTAATCAGACACATAACCTGCCTGTTACATAGCAACCCTCTTGAAGAATGGCTTTAGAATGGCTGCCTTAATGTGACTGCACATATGGGCTAGCTCAACATTCACAAACAGTTGATGCACGGAATGTTTATCTTTTATTTAATGTGCAGGTTGTGAATCAGCTGACACAGGAGCTGCCATCACATAAGGAGGCATTCAAAATTAGGAAGCTGCCCTCAGCTCAAACTGGTGCAATCTGCAACTGAAAAGGCACATAATAACATGAAACAATCTCACCTCCCCAGAGCTCCAAAAATCCTTTCTTTGTTAGGCCAATTTGTTCGGTTATATCTTATTAATTAATTAATAATGCCCTACATCCGAGTGTCACAGAACAAAGATATGTAACATGGTAACAAACCGTATATTGGGGAAATCTTGCCAGGGGTTGTTCTGAAGAGAACAGTAACTGGATGCAGAATACAATATAACCTGAGACAAGATTACAAAAAGAATTCCAATGATCTTAAAATATGGAATGACTTAGATAAGGCTAGGTGATGCACATCCAAAATGAGCAACAGTTAATACAAAATATGACTTTTAAAATGTTTGAAAGGTGTTTCATTGTTAATCTAAAACATTTGTTTATTTAACAAAACGTGTATGCTCCTTGATTGTAATAAAGTGTCTAAGTGGCCATTAAACAGTGTTTTGGTTGACATTTAGGATCAATCAAAGCAAATTCAAGGATCTATAAGGTAACTTTATTTTATCCATTAAGGTTACATTGCCCCACACCTGAAGAAGACTCGAGAGTCAGTTAATTGGTGAATTTACTGAAACTCAACATAAGAAGATATGCAAATCAAGAGCCAATTACTGTAATAAGTGAGAGGAGATGAGTTTATCTGGAGTGACCCTAAACTGGCCAGGTCCACCTCCCACACAATTGGTTACCTTGCTCCAAGTGACCTTCTTGCCTCCTTCCCTTAGAAAATTCCTATCAGATACTTCTTCAGGTAAGGGGAATGGAGCTACTTTGCTCATTCATTCAGAATTTCCCTTCCACTAACTATGTGACATTCTTTTTTTGGCATGATATTCTGAATTAATTGTGCACTAAGTTGTTCCTCTTCATATTTACCTGTTCCAGGCACATGGCTTATTTTGAACAGCATATGTTATTGTGGAATATAAATAGTGAACCGCTATCTATGCTTTGCCATGTTTTATAAAATTGTTACTGGGTGAGATTTGAATTAATCCAAAGTGGTATTTTGTGCTCAGCTGAGATGTTTACAATGTATTTAACTTCTAGGAGGAAATTTAAAACTGCTTAAATCCAGTCTTTCATTTAGTTCATAAAATATATACACCACTTGATTGTAAAACAAACCCTCAAATAAGTCTTGTGGTCCAGAAAAGACAAATGTTCCTTTCTCTCTAGATGATCAAGAGTCAATTTATCAGAGGATTTATACCCTACTCTTAAATATGACTCTTTCTTATTTTTACAAAGCTACCTCAATCCAACCTCAAGCTGAGCTGTATGTGGTCTTCTTAGGCCTCTTTCAGTTTGTAGTGTTACTTTTTTTCGATCTATGTAGCATCTCCACTTGTCCACTTGGATATTTTCTAATGGCTTCCTATACAGTGTATAAACAAATCAAATATTAATGATCCAATCACTAGATCTGAAGGACTTAATTCTATTCTGTTAGGGTTGAGAATAAATGTTAGAGAAATACAAAAGAAAGACCTTCACTGTCACAAGCAATATGCTGGAGACTGCAGGAGGAGAGGCTGAGGGGAGGCTCAAGTCCTCCTTCCAGGCTTCCCATAGGTATCTGGTTGGCCATTGTAAGAGCAGGATTATGGAGTGGATGGTATCGCTGGCTTGATTGAGAAGGGCTCTCCTTATGTTCTCATGTTAAGACCCCTCATTCATCCATTACAGTTTCGTTGCATCTCTGTCCGTGCTTCACTCCTCTTTTATAGCACTCCAGAGGAATTACTTGTGCTTTTGCTTATGCATTGCCTGTCTTCAAGCAATGGGTCAATAATTATCACACAAACCTTTGATAAAGAGGACGAGAGGACACTTTGCCCCACTTGGCATCAAGGCAGAAAAGGCCAGAGTGAAGCACTCTTAAGTCCTGTTGTTTTCAGGTGGAGTCAAGAATGTGCTTTAGTCCTCTGGTAAAACCAACCCAACTTAAACCTGAGAACTGGTTTAATATAGAAGTTAAAGAGTATGAGTTGCAGCTTGTGAGTTAGACAGGCACTTATAAAATTCTCAGCCAAGGGTTGACTAAGGAACAATAAGGGACTTTCAACCCAACAATATTCACTTATACACTGCAGTTATTTATTTTGTTACCGGTAATTGCCATTTATTTGTTACTACAGCACCACCTAACCACATGGCACTATACAACGAACAGGACTGGCAGGTTAAGTTTTATTCTCTTTCTCGTGTACACACTTACATATCCAGCCCCCTTCTGGCACACGGCATGGCTCAATGAAATGTCATCTAGTCATTTGATCTTTTCAAATCTTCTCAAAAATTATAGAGAACGAAACCTACAAGGTAAGGCTTTCTTCAAAACAATTATGACTGTGTAATTTGAATGTGGATTGTTACCCAGAAGCACATTATTTCATTGAAACACACATACACAGAATCTGTCTGTTAAAAGGGTCTTTTTGTTATTGTTTTGTAGTAGTGTGTATATTCACTTTCAAATTTTAGTGAAACAATGCCCACAAGACAAGGGACAAATATCTCATTGGTATGCATCTCAATTCAGCCACTCTGCTAGATTGCACTACAAAACATCTCTGCCTGGATCTTGGTATGTCTCAGTACATACACAAAATCTTTTCAGGTAAGCTCTGACAAAGCTTATTTTATTATGTTTTATGGCAGTTTTCTTATCCTACCTTTCCTCTCAGAGCAGGATATATATCCCCTTTATATTCTGACCAACAGGGCGGGTGCAGTGGTGTAGCGTGGGGGGTGCAGGGGGGCCCGGCCGCACCGGGCGCAACATCTGGGGGTTAGGGATAGGGTTAGGGGGTGCAAATCCAGGGTTAGGGGGCACAAATTACTTGCCTTGCCCCGGGTGCTGACAACCCACGCTACGCCACTGGGCAGGTGCTTCTGCCCCTACAATCCAATGCCCGCCACCCCACAGATTTGGCTCCTATCCTACTCCCTCCCTGTCCCTGCCATTGTGCCCATAATGCTGCCAGCCCTCTCACTGCAACTGTACACTCAACTGGAGCTGTGCCCGTCCTGCTGCCACCAGGCAGTGGTGAGGGCAACAGTGCTGTGTCAGTGCTGCATGAAGCCCCTGCAGGTCTAGCAGCAGCGTAACATTGGTGTGGGGTGGGTCTGATGCCTGAGACAAAATGGATTCGCTTTGCCTCATGCACAGGCCATCCCTGCTCACAACCATGCAAGATAGGTGAGGCTGAGAGAGAAATGTCAGTAGCCTTGTTGCTGCAGCTGGGTGGGAATTTTTCCACTTGGCGAATTGGCACCTGCCATTTGGTTTGCACCTACCTTGTTGCAATCGTCACAACTTTGTAAGGTTAGGCATTGGATAAGCCTTTGTTTAATGGAGGGGAGGTTGTAGCTTCCACCTGCCGCTCCTCGATAAGGGTATCCTGTTAAAGGGATCTGGGTGTGTGGTTCCTGTCTGAAGCCGGGGCGTGGGCTAGGGCAGTGTTTCCCAACCTTGGGTCTCCAGCTGCTGTTGGACTACAATTCCCATCATCCCTGACCATTGGTCTTGCTAGCAAGGGATGATGGGAGTTGTAGTCCAAAAACAGCTGGAGACCCAAGGTTGGGAAACACTGGGCTAGGGCATGCCACAACCCCAATGGGGTCCCCTATTTGATGTAAGTCATAGGGCTCCCCCTTCTGGTGGTTTACCCTTAGTTTGATTCCCTGCAGATGGGTGGGAGTCAAGAAATAGTCTGGTTGCCTAAGCCAAACCACTCACATCTGTAACCAATAAAGTTGTGGCCTGTTTTAGCCCATAATCCTAAATACCTGTGGCTGTGTGTCATTAATCAATGGAGAACTGTGGGACTTATGGCCTTGGCATGCAAAGGTGAGGCTCGTCCAGGTTCACCCAGCTTCCTGGCTGAGCAGGTTTTTGAACCCAGCTGTTCCTGGTCAAAAGTCAACACTCTACCCACTACACCAACTTCCAGGACTGCTAAGGGTTTAAATATAGCATGCAAAAGCTAGAATGGGGAGGACCAGCAGCTTCCCCAGATTAGGAAGTTTCTCGTAGCAATGTGGCTAGATTTCCATAAACAGAGATTTATGTACTTTGGAAGCATAAATGACGTCGAGAGCAAAAAATTATGCACAAGACACACTTCTCAGCTGGAGTTAGGCATTTGAGTGAAATGTTTAGTAGTTGTTTCCACTCATCTGGCTTTTGTAAAACAATATTTACTACAACTTTTAGCTGCTGCTGCAAAATATGCAGAAAAACTACCAGTTGCACTCAGGTTCTAAATTAGCATAGCCAGCACAGGAAGCCTCAAGCCACATGCAATTTTCTTAACTGTTATCATAATTCTAATAAAACAATAGGACCTATTATCCCCACCAGGCTTTGCAGGGAGTGGGGTAGGAGGCTTAAGATATAAATGGTGCATTATAAGCCAAAAGGTTGCATCAAAGGTTTTAATAACAGCTTCGCATGTTAGCAGCTAGCCTTATGATTTCCCGTCCCTGCACTGTTAATAGGATGAACATTATTTTTCCTGAGCACCTCAGGAGCCTATTCTCATTTTTCATGCTGTATTTCCATTTGATTCATTCATTGTAAAAAGAAATTTTACCAGAGGAATTTAGCTTTTTACAGAATCCAGTCAAGGAAGTAGATTACTTAGCAAAACCGTCATCTCCACTCAACTGGTGCTCTTTATCTTCTCTCAGCAGATACTCACTTGGTTGCCTCGGTAATCCAGTCTAAAGAACATGGCCCATGAACATTAAACATAGTTACTGCAGGATAATCACAGCTATTGATTCTGACATGCTGATTTTTCACAAGGAAAAAAAAAATCTCTCTACTATCTTCTATTACATTAAGGTGCTTTGGAATGCATCCCAAATGTGTATTTACCAATGTTGTTTGCCAGGTCTTAAAACTACAAATAAGGCTTCTTTTCACAATAGAAATGAAACAGTCTTTTCACTCTTCGGGGAGCTATTTTAGGAAAACAGACAAAAGGGAGCATATGGGAGATAGAAGAAAGCGTTAGAATTTGCAAATTAATCCTAAAAAAACCACATTTCTACTATAAATACCCAAAGGGGGGAAATGCCCTCTCATTTTTATGTAACCAAACACTAAAATAAAACAGTACACATATAGATATCTAAAAATAAGGTTATCCAGTGTGCAAATTTAAATATCTATTGGATTCTTAACTGACTGCAAACCAGGAAAGATAGGTAAAACAACCCTCATCAAAGCTGGCCACACCATCCTTGTAGTTCCCTGAAATAATGTCAGTGCCAGATGTGTTACAAAAGCATGAGATGTGGTGTGAGAGAGTATAGCTTAAGTGTCAGATCCATCCATAAAACTACTGTGAGAAAGATGAAAATTACAACAGTTGTCAAAAGAGGGGACTCGCCTACTGCTAGACACCTGCCCTATCAGACCCAATGGACACCAGTGACTTCTGCATTTTTGCAATTTCAAGTTTCATTGACTTGTGATTTTTTATTTTTAAAATCCATCATTTTAGTGTATATTTCTCCTGATGTGCACAGTTCTGTGAGCAGTTTTCCCTAATATGTACGTTTGTCCAAGCAGTTTTCCCCTAATATAATGCATTTTGGTATGTTATTGTCAGTAATAAGTGCAGTTCTGTACAAATTTCTTATTGGAGGACTGTATCACAAAATCCAGAGAAGCAAATCTCAAAGGACAGTTGCATTTCAGTATATGCATTGTTTCAGGGACTGTGAATTAGGTAGGTTCATGTTAAAATGGGGACCAAACCCAATTTTTGCCTTAAAATTTCAAATAGTCCAATTGCTACCTCCAAATCCTACTTCCAGTTTAGCAACATCTGCCCCTCTTTGTGCAGAAGGCAAGAACTACAGATTTCCAGTGGCCATTTAAGTTTGCTTTGCATCCCACCCCTTTTCATTCCAAGACACCAGCCAAAGAAGGCAGGAAGAATCTGGTAGCCTGACATAAAAGAACCCATACTACAGATATTCTTTTCCTTTGTTTGTACAGAAATAAATGTGCTTTGACTAAAGGCTGAAACCATAGTCTCTCAAGAGGAAGAGAACAAGAGCTGGAGACACACATCTGTATGATACCTTCTAAAAAAGAAAATAAGAGTGCAATACACATACTTGGGCTGAGACCATACAAATAAGGATTTCTGGTTGTTTGACTGGCAAGTGTACATTAACAACTGGAATAAATGATGCCAGAACTTCTGTTTTTGTATGAGGCAGAACATTTTTTTTAGAAGAACAGCACGAATGGTTAGGACTTTTATTTCAATTTGCTAAGAGAGACATTCAGCAAAAGTACCTAAGGCTTAGTTTTAAAACTTACACTTACACTTACACACATACACAACTGACCTCAGTTCTGTGTTGTGGTGACCCTTGTACCAAGAGCACTGACAGAAGCATCAATACATGATCCACCAGGAATATTTAAGCCTGGTAGTCCTTATTGTAAAACAAGAGGCTTATCATCATAAGTGGTTGCAGATCAGATCCCATACAAAAAAAAAAAAAAAAAAAGGATAAATACAATACTACAATCTATAGGCAGAACTCTGCCAAATAAACAGGCTTTCTGCTGGCTGCCAGTATGAAAACTCATAGCTGAAATGGTTCTCAAGGGATCTGGCTCTAATATGGCTTCAGAAATTATTTCAGTTATACTTGTAATTAAGCCAAACAACTTTATTATTTCAAATTATGCTTAGCCAAAGATACCACAGATCAAACTCGGATAGATCTAGCTGCTAGTTAAAACACCACAAAATGCAAAGAGAAATACAACATTGCTTAGGGTGGCCATTTATGCATTACCACACATGAAAAGAGAGAAAGAAGAAATACATCACCAAAAGAGAGGACGAAAGAGGACGCAGATTTGCATAACATTTGCATATGCCAATTTATATGTATAGATGCAATTTTGGAAATAATGACTGTAATTTATATAGACGTACAATCCATCTTGCCACTGCGGGGAAGAGTGTGACTAGGGGACCTCCTGTGTGTCTGTTCGGTCTGTTCCCCAGTGCTAATGGTGGATGGGAAACTTCAAGGCGCCCTGCTCTCCTTTCTTATGGTTTTCTTTCTCTCCCACCCTCTCCCTAAACTGGATTTGGACTGCGCAATCATGTAAATAGACAAACCTTTCAAAAAGAGGTTAAGTGAGCCAGAAAATCAGCCTGAAAAAACGGATACAGTACATATGCATTACACTTTTTAAAAATATTATTGGGATGGTCAGCTGGCAAGGCCAAATTGTCCTCATTCAGATCCATTTTGGAGTTTTTCTACAGCAACTTAGTTACAAACAAGTTTCTGCATTCATATATCCTGAAATGTGGAACCTCCTCCTTCCCTCAGAAAAAATCCCCATCTTTCTATTCATATTCAAGGTTTGCTGCATATTTGATTTATCATATCCTTGGATTGATAAAAACAATGGGTCTGAGCTCAGCCAGCTTTCATGTATTCAGTGCCACAAAAACCACAGACAGTATTTTATTCTTCTTTTTTCTTTTTTGCATTGATTATACACTGTTTCATCTATCTGAGAACAGGACCTTGGAATGTGCCACAAGCAACCCCTGAATGCAGTTTTAAGAGCTTTGCTGAGAACACTGTACCAACCCAAGGAAATATTATTTAAATTAATGGTGCAATGCAGCACTTATACATTATATACAAGAGAAAAGACTGGGAGGAACGGAGTAGCTCCTTTGACAATTCACTGAAAGTTTATAGTTGTATTATTTATGAGATTTACCGAGATTCTTTAGAATATTTTATTTACTATTGGATCTCCCTGGAAGGTCTAGCCTATTTGGGTGTGTGTGTGTGTGTGTGTGTGTGTGTGTTACACACACTCTCTTATACATTAGGATGGAGCTTCTTATACATTAGGATACACCCACCCGCACACCTGTACACACCTTTCTTTCCTGATTGGACCTCAAAACTTTTCTAGGTGTTCAGAACATACTGTAAAAAGGAAAGTCCATCTGTAAATCACTCTAAGAAAAATACTGTGATTTTTTGGGGGGCAGAGACATATACAGTGGTACCTCGGGTTACATATGCTTCAGGTTACAGACTCCACTAACCCAGAAATAGTACCTCGGGTTAAGAACTTTGCTTTAGGATGAGAACAGAATTCATGTTCCGACGGCACAACGGCAGCGGGAGGCCCCATTAGCTAAAGTGGTGCTTCAGATTAAGAATAGTTTCAGGTTAAGAATGGACCTCCAGAATGAATTAAGTACTTAACCCGAGGTACCACTGTATGAGAAAGTTGTTTGTCTGTTCTTTACACATTACAGTGGTGCCTCGCAAGACGAAATTAATCCGTTCCGCGAGTCTCTTCGTCTTGCGGTTTTTTCGTCTTGCGAAGCACGGCTATTAGCGGCTTAGCGGCTATTAGCGGCTTAGCGGCTATTAACGGCTTAGCGGCTATTAACGGCTTAGCGGCTTTAAGAAAAAGAAAACAAACTCGCAAGACGTTTCGTCTTGCGAAGCAAGCCCATAGGGAAATTCGTCTTGCGAAGCACCTCAAAAAACGGAAAACTCTTTCGTCTAGCGAGTATTTCGTCTTGTGGGGCATCACTGTAGTACACCTCTTAAATTATAACAACAACCAGATTTTACATGATGCTTTGTGAGATCAAGGAGCAGGTTTACGTCAGTTTTGATGCAGTTGGACACCATTTTGAATGAAGATGGCAGAATGAACCTTCCAAAACTGAACTGATTTTAACCCCTGCTTTCGAAACTGAAAACAGCACTAATTGTTGATGACTAAGAATTCCTGAACAACACTATATATGAAGCTACTAGGGTCTCTCTCTCTCTCTCTCTCTCTCTCTCTCTTTCACACACACCCACCCACACCCACACCCACTTCTAGGGGCACTCAAACAAATCTTACTGTGGGCTGTTATTAATATTTATTTGTTTGTATTGCATGATGCTTTATATGGTGCAAAAGAGGATTGGTCCGTGCACCAAGGAGCTTACTATATTAAATTTGACACACAGAAAGAATATTGAAATGGGGCATAAGTAAAAAAAGGGGTAAATACAATGTGTGGTAGCTGAGCATGCTTAAGCGTAGTTGCAGTCAGGACAAGAGAACTAGAAGCCTGAGGCAAAGTGAAGTTTGAGGTTTCAGTGAACGCTGAAGGTGCCTGCCTTGGGACCTCAGGGTGAAGAGTGATTTATTGTAATAATAGTACACATGCATATTATGTATTACATTTGCATAAATATTTTGCCTCTTATTCAGGAGGACCTGATCCAAAGCCCATGGAGACTCGTGGGCAAATCTCAGGCTGCAAACAACTTTGGCTGAGGACAATAAATCTTAATTAACAAATATTATTTTAACTCCCAACATGAATGATTTGAATGAGGAGAGAGCATTTTACTTAATAACCAAGTTTGTGGATGAAGGAGGAGGTGGCAAAGTATATTTCAAATTAATTTTCTATGGCCCTCCAGTGAGCTGTTGCACTTTAAAAATTTAATAGAGATATGAGTCACCCTTAACTCTGAAGGCAAAAGACTTGCATGAGCAACTCAGAGGTGAATGAAGCATCCAGCTATTTCCTTCACATTAAACAATCCACTGAAAAACCTGGGAGAGGCCTTCTGATGTTCAAGGATCCAATTTATATAGTCACCCAGGCAACTGCAGGATAGCAACAAAGTTAGTATGCTAAAACGCTTAACCTCTCAAAATACAAATGTGATACGATGCTTGGTTAAGGGTGGCGGCAAATCATTAGGCTGTAAATGCTTAAATTGTACATACTGAAATGTCATTTTCCTTGTTAGTCTATAATCTGGGCATAGCAAAACACTGATAAAACTGAACATAAAGGTAAAGGTAAAGTGACCCCTGACCATTAGGTCCAGTCGTGACTGACTCTGGGGTTGCGGTGTTCATCTCGCTTTACTGGCCGAGAGAGCCGGCATACAGCTTCTGGGTCATGTGGCCAGTATGACTAAGCCGCTTCTGGCGAACTAGAGCAGTGCACGGAAACACCGTTTACCTTCCCGCCGGAGCGGTACCTATTTATCTACTTGCACTTTGATGGGCTTTCGAACTGCTAGGTTGGCAGGAGCAGGGACCGAGCAATGGGAGCTCACTCCATCGCAGGGATTCAAACTGCCGACCTTCTGATCAGCAAGTCCTAAGCTCTGTGGTTTAACCCACAGTGCCACCCACATCCCCTAAGCATAATCTCCCCCAAATCTGATCTACCATCTAAACACACATGATTGTGTCATTCAATTAATTTCCCTATTGTCATTCTCCTAAAATTCCTAACATCCTACAGTTCCCATCCTGTTTTGCTCCTGGTCCAATTTTCTATTATTCCTTTATCTGAGATTGCCTGGGCAGACCCTTATCTAAAAACTGTTGTGATTTGAGGATCATAGAATGACTACTCAGAAGGTCGTCTCCCCCTGGTAACAACCCTGCTTTTATCATTTAGCCCCCATTGAAGATTTTATTGTTGTGTTGTGTACATATTTTTGCCTGCCACCCCAATCTGTGAGTGGTGTGAGATGGAGTTCCAGGCGCTTACCCAGGGTTTGTGTTTCCTTTTGTAAATGTTTCTCCCATAGCCACAGTCTTGTATTCAAGCATAGATCCAGCATGGCTCTCTCTAGCTTTCTCTCTGTTTGCTGCTATGCTTCTAGGTCCATACCACTGCAACTCAACTCTAAATTCAGGCTTTGTCCTTCTAACTATCTGCAAGCTGAGGGGAGCAGCCCTGCCCGTCATTTCATGCAGAGTCCCCTTACCTTTGTTCACCTCATCAGGAAGCTAGTCTGGTTTATCGTTTAACACTTGCTGGATCCAGGGGCTACAAGGATCTCAACCTTTCCCCACCCAAACTCATTACAATATGAAGTCAGGTGGACTTCAAAATACTCTGGCTCTAAGCCATGAAGAACTCTAAAGATCAAAACCAGTACTTTGAGTAGACATGGACATGTCCTGTAAGCCAGTACAATTGACACCATGCATGAGTAATATGATCATAATGCCCAGTCCCAGTTAGTAATCTAGCAGCCATACTAACTGTAGTTTCAGAACAGTCCTCAATGGTAGCCGCACAAATGGTGGATTGAAGTAGTCTACCCTGAGTAAATCAGAATGTGAAAAACTCAGGAAAGCATATATCAAACTGTTTTAAAATTTAAACTGTTGCACTGTTTATTACATCTGCAAACATCTGGGTGATGGGTGCATAGTATGACCACAATCGGTGGCAAAGCACAGACACAAAGTGACATTGTTGTGTAAGGAAGCCTTTGAGAATCATAAGCAAATGACTAAAACAATTCAATCTGAGGGAGACATTCTGATAATAGATTTAGAAGAAGGCTGTAACCAGATCTCCAGTTTAGTTGTGGAAGAAAATATGTTGCAGTACCCTGAGATATTTAAATATTTATATATGTTGATATCTCAATGCAAAAATCCCTCTGGAAGGAAAATTGATTATTCTCCAGATTTCACAATTTATGATGTAACAATACTGCCACAGTAGGATCAGCATTTGCATAATATCTTAATACAGTTAATGGTTCTGATGAGGAGGGCCTGAGGGGAAAACTATGAAAGGATTAATATAGATTTTCAACCGGATAGTCATTATCGCTAAATACCATACGGCAGCCTTGGCTAGTAGATAGGATAATGAATCAAAATCAAGGCAGGCTAGGACTTAGTCCATTGTTTATCTCATTATGAGACTTTGAGCAACTCAGGTAACCTCTCTGTATCTGATCAACCTACCTATGAAATGTGGGGAAGGTGATATGATATCACATCTGGAAAGCTTATTTAAATGATTAGTTTAATCACTTAAGGGGTAACAGATCTTTGGGCTCACTTCAAGCTTGAATGTGCTTATGTGATAAATAGATTGATCTATTACTATGAGAAAATTAAAAGAGCAAAAGCCCAGAATCCTAACTAGTTTCTGTGTCCCAGTGGATAGAACATTGCCCTTATTTGAATTTGTGTTGCTAAGGCCCACTATAATGAACAGCAAGTGCACCACTCAGAGGTGTGGCATTCCCTTTTATTCCTTCTGCAGTGAAATGCAAAGTACTGTAACCATCAGTCCATTCATTCTTTGTTTTTAAAAATCTATTTCTCGAGTATGTCCACAAACACAAAGTAAAACAAGAATTCCAGAAGCAAATGAAATGAGGAGCCATGGTATGTCACTGCCCAAAATAAAACATTTTCATTGTGAAGACTAAGGCCTCCATCTGCACTATACATTTAATGCAGTATTATACGACTTTAAACATTTCTGGGGGCTGCAGTTTGTTAAGGGAGCTGAGAGTTATTAGGAGACTGTACTCCTCACAGAGCTACCATTGTGGTTTAACAATCAATTAGTCAACCTTCCCAGGGAACATTGGAAATTCTAGCTCTGGAAGCATAACAGGAGTCTTCTAACAACTACTAGCACCGTTAACAAACTACAGTTCCCAGGATTTCTTTGGGGAAGCTGTGATTGTTCCGAGTGGTACAATGCTGCTTTAAATGTACAGTGTAGATGGGGCCTAAGTAATGGGGTGAATTGGTCAACTTGAATAATATGCTCCCCTTTTCCTCCTCCATTGACTGTATGAGTCATTTCTTCAAAACTTTGTAATGTTCATGTTTAAAACAAGGCATTACTACTGATAATTTCTAACCTTATTTATTTATTATGTTTTTAAAGTATTTTCACCCCACTTAGGGAAATATTTCTGCTCTCCAGTTGCATAACAGACCTTCATTTTGAGAACTAGCAGCTTGGGCTGCCTACTCTGCCCATTTTCCATGGTAACAATGAGCTACACTGTCCAGCGCTGAAGCAAAATGAGCCAGTTTTTATGATACTCTGAGTTTTATTGCTAGGGATTATATATGAAATGCAAATAATTTACCAAGGTATTGGATGACTGCAGAAGGATTGAAATGGATTTACTAAGCTATTTGTCTTGAAACCTAAATATTTCACAGGTGAAAGCAGGAAAAGAATTATACAATGGCATTTCCCCACAAACCCTTAAATTCATGTGGCGTTTGATGGACCACAGAGTTTTTGATGTCCTTGCCATCAATCACATGTGAAGAGATAAGGACAAGTGCATTATTACTTTGATCAAGGTTTCAGAAAGGCAGATGATGTCTTTTAAAGCAGATGGTTTAAAAGAGGGAGTATATGAAAATGATATGTTTCAAGGTATTGCTTTTACACTGACTGCAATGGGGTGGAAGAAGGGGGAATTTCCCAGAATGTTTATCAGGAGATCTCCAGAAAGAAGACCACTAATGGTTTCTCTCAATCACCAGCTTGCCTACCATACCAACTTTACCCAAAACATGCAAGTGCAATATGTAGGCCACAGCTCAGCATACTTTATGATCTCCTTTCAGTGCACACAAGGCATTGGCAGGAATTAACTAACCTAGCCAGATCATAGCTGTCAACTTTTCCCTTTTCTTGCGAGGAATCCTATTCGGAATAAGGGAATTTCCCTTTAAAAAAAGGAAAACGTTGACAGCTAAACAAGGCGATCTGTGGTCCTCCAGATGTTGTTGGACTCCAAGCCAGGGTCTCAAACTCAGTATGTCTAAGAAATAGCAGGGACATTCAATGGGATATCAGAAGCTGCTAAGTCAGAGCATCTAGCTCAATATTGTCTATATGGACTAGCAGTTGTTCAGGTTTCAGACAGGGGTCTTTCCCAGCTGCACTGGGGGATGTCAGGGATTGAATCTGGGACTGATGCATGCAAAACATTTGCTCTATTGCATCCTTTCTATTGCAGTGCTTTGGTCCTTCAGCATGTTAAGGAAGGATGATAGATTGGCCCAACTGCTGCTGGAATTGTACTTATGGGTTGACCCACAGTGGGGATAAACCCTGATAATACAGGATTCTAAATCTCATGAGGAGATTCCATGAATAGAGGAGGTTCCCTGCTTCAGACCCTCACCCCCAAAGTTGTGGTGGGCTCTTATGTGGATACAGATGATGCTCTTGAAAGGAGTGGGTATGGCAGCATGTCCCCATATCTCCTCACTAGTTTGCTTACATATGAGGGGACTGAATGACCAAATTGGGCTTTAGTTCTCATGGAAACACATCACCAGGCTATCACCAATATTTTGTCAAGTTCAGGTATTGCCTCAGAACAACCCAAGGACAGTCCTTTTCAGAAGACTCTGGTAGAAAGCCTTTAACAGTCTGTTTGTGGAAACTGAATATAATAACATGAAACAGGGTTGCATACTGCTTGATTGGAAAGGGCTTACTTGAGCTCCTGATTCCTATATAAATAATGTTTTTAAAAATATTTTAGCTGCACAGTAAACAGCATAAATCACAAATAAGTTATTAATCTTTGAAAGCCTTGCACAATTGAGATTAATTGGCTTGACACTCATAGACAATATTAACAGTTGCAGATTTTTTTAAAAAAATTACTAATTCATAAATAGTACACCTAGTACGCAGTCAGCCCCCCAGAGCTTGAAACAGGCAGAAGCTAAGATATAGATACTCCATTAGGACATCTTGGCAGATCAATAACTCAGGCTGATTTATAAGTCACAAGGGAAAAGTGGGGTTGAATTTTTAGGCCTATTAAGAAAGGATGCAGATATTTCTGAATTAGATTTTCTGAATTAAAGTTTTATCAGCTTTATCAATGTGAGAAGGAAAGTGCAATAAAGCAAAAGCTTTGGGGATTCTATTGGTAAGTTAGTAGGAGACAATTTTGAAATTTAATGGGTTTGCTGAGTGAAGGAAGATGTAGAAGTACAGGAAGGCTATGGGGAACAGTACACAAAAGCCATAGTTGCCTCAAGTTTGATACAAACACCACTGTTACTACCCCTGTGATACTACATTATCCATGTGAATTGTCCTGTGAGAGCAACTTCTTGGTAAATATAGATCTATGTGTAGCTCATAGCAGTCATAACTAAACTTTACTGAAAGTAATGAGAATAAACACTAATCCAGAATCCTGAAAAACATTACACAAATAGGGCTTGGGAGGGGGGGCGCTGGGAGAGTCTATCCCAAGCTAAATTCCAATGTATCTCATGTCCCCAAAACATTTGATGAAGGGAAGTATAAAAGCTGTATTAAAAAAATCTGTTTCAGTCACAGTGGGAAGTAAAAAGATAAGTCCACCCCCCCACCAGCGCATGCTTCATTTCCAGTTAGAATCCCACTGCCACCTGTAATTAAGTAAGAAAGAAACTAGATACTGCATGCTCTGTATCTAGCAAGAGTCTAGTTTTGGCTCTGCATAGGAAGATTTTCTGTACAGTTCTGCAAGCATTTGCTTGGAGAGAGGATCACCTGATTCTCCTGCTCTTTCACCAAGCACAGCATGAGAATACCCTGTCATCCAGAATACCCTGTTATCCAGAAAGGGAATCTAACACAAACCTGTAAGTCTGATGTGTGGGTCAGAACTTAGCTATCCATTGGAATTTGCTCTACTCTAAATACCACAAGAAAGTGCTTTGAAGTTTAAGTCAAAATGTACATGCACCTATTGAGATAAAGCATGCATGTGTGTTTTAAATTGCAGGTACAGAACTGAAAGGAATGAATTAAGAACAAGCTAAATGGCACAGACCAAAACTTAGAATCACAGAACTTATCCTTCTCTGCTCCCAGGCTATGCTTTGATGCAACTTGTAGCACATGGTGGCATAAAGAAGATGGAAAATCGCCTGATTTCCCCCCTTCAAACTATGATAGCCTTGCTGAAACACAAGAGGAAGGGATTATTCCTACCACAATAGCAAAATTCTTCTTTCTTCAAATCCCCTCCCAAACCCTGATGAGAGTCTATCTTCACACCCCACAGATGTTGCTTTTCACTCTAGTATATTGCTAAATGGAGCATAATCATTAGTTCTATTTTGCATTCAGTGGTTACCATGGTATAAACAAACTCTTCTGTTTTGATTGTGCTGCTGTTGATATTTTTTTTTAAATGAATGGCACAGTCATTTATGTAGCTTATTCAAGTAAAAAGAAAATCTATAAACTCTGTGATCATACATATTGCTTATTGTTACATCACACATCACTGTTTGTGGAAAGACCAGGTAACCTTTACCATTCCTGGGAACAAAGAGAGACAGAGAGAAAAGGATTAATCATTACCATTTAGTTTTAGAATACAAGCTAGGGAGGTGATGAATCTTACTTTTAAGTACAGAACACTGAACTTAGTCATTAATGCTCAAGGCATATATTGCATCCCTTAGGAGAGGTAAGCTAATCAGACTTAACACATTCAAATTGCTGCAAGGTCCCACACTTCCCCTACCGTGGCTTTGCTAAAAATAAAGTGGCACATACAGCTGAGACTGGTGAAATGGCCAGAACTTACAGCAATTTTTTGACATTTCAGAAGATGCATGGCTAGAATTAATTGAGCATATTTTATGTTTAAAAAGTGGAAGGAAACAGAGGCCACATGAGGGAAATAGCAGCATATTGAGCAGAGTAAATTGCCAAGATAATAAAGTTTCTGTGGAAAGTCTTCCATATCACCCTGGCTTTTCAAATAATGGGACTCCAACATAAATTGGGATAGACCTCTCCTGCTTCATTTTCATATAAACTGTTGCAAATGAGAGAAGAGACACCCATTCTTGAATATGAATTTCTGATAAAATTAAGAGAAGTGTGTGATGTCTCAGTTTAAGTGTTCCTTTGGCAGCTTCAAGCTGAAGCGATGCACACTCCTGTTACAAATCAGACAAAGTGAATTTGATCCGGACAGCGATGCAGAAAATTGTCACAGCCTTGCCCCCAGAGGACAGCTTCAGAGATGTGTCTTGCATTTAGAAATATTTTAGCCGTAATTCAGAATAAAAAAATATTAGAAAATTGTCAGGATTCACTCAATTTGCCTCCCTGCTTATGTGACATCAATATTAATATTTCTCACACAAACAACCCCCCCCCCCAAATATCACAAGGGGGAGATACAGTCCTAAAGTAGAATGGCCAGGTATCTGTCATTCCTTAGCCATTTTCTGCCTTTGAATGCAAGCCCACCTGAGACCACTTGACCTCTTTGGCTTCACTTCCCCAGAAACCCCTTTAAAAGGAAGAAACTAGCTACAGTTTTTTGTTTGCTTGATTCCACTTATGAATTTCTTCATGTGAAGCCTCTCAAAGCCATGTAGCAAAAAAGATATCAATAAGCAAAAAAAGTATATTAAACTATTTTGTATATGAAAACAATTCTAAAAATGTCAGATCTAATACAGGTTCCTTCCAGTAGCACCTTAGAGACCAACTAAGGTGCTACTGGAAGGATTTTGTTTGTTTGTTTCAACTATGGCAGACCATCACGGCTACCTACCTGTAACTAATACAGGTTGTGGTTGTTTAGTCGTTTAGTTGTGTCCGACTCTTCGTGACCCCATGGACCAGAGCATGCCAGGCACTCCTCTTTTCCACTGCCCCCCGCAGTTTGGCCAAACTCATGTTAGTAGCTTCGAGAACACTGTCCAACCATCTCGTCCTCTGTCGTCCCCTTCTCCTTGTGCCATCAATCTTTCCCAACATCAGGGTCTTTTCCAGGGAGTCTTCTCTTCTCATGAGGTACCCCCCCCCCACATTATTGAGGGGGTGGAGAAGGCTGAACCTCCAAGCTTAGTGTCTCACAGCATCAAAGGCAGACTCCTCCTGAGTGTGAGAGAAGAGGAGCTGTAGCCATTGAAGCTGCATGGCACTGGGCTACGCTTCCTCACAACCATGCCTCTTCTCCTGATGACATGTGTGCACCATGCATCACCTGTGTGATGTCACAGGCACACGCACACCACATGCCTCTGTCCCTCTAATCTTCAGCCCAAGGTGGCACCTCTGCTGGGCTTAAAAAAAACTCTACTTAAAAGGCTTGGCGAAAAAGGAAGGTCTTCATTCAGTGCCAAAAAGACAATAGAGGCGGTTCCTGCCCAATACAGAATGGGATGAAGTTCTAAAGAACAGATGCCACCACCATATGGCAGGGACCTCTACTCCTGATGAGAAGGTATATGCAGTATCTGTAGGTCCTCTCCTTCAGAATGTAGTGATCACTTGGGCATATATAATGGGTGAAATGATCTTTTAGGTATCCTGATCCCAAACTGTATAAACCTTTATATCCCAGTGCAGGACCTTCAGGCTAGGCCAGTAGCTTTTTCTGTCCAGTGGCTCTTATTTAGAGCTCCTTAGCAATGTCTCTACTTGAGCCTAGTGTGTCCTCTTTCTACTTCCTTCAAATTGCTCTGCCCTAATCCCCACATCCTACCTGGCTTGCCTGCATGCTACCCTGCTGGTTTACACTTGGTTCTCAAGATCCTGCTTGAAGTTACAGTGGTACCTTGGGTTAAGAACTTAATTCGTTCTGGAGGTCCATTCTTAACCTGAAACTGTTCTTAACCTGAAGCACCACTTTAGCTAATGGGGCCTCCTGCTGCCGCCGCACTGCTGCTGCACGATTTCTGTTCTCATCCTGAAGCAAAGTTCTTAACCCGAGGTACTATTTCTGGGTTAGCGGAGGCTGTAACCTGAAGCGGCTGTAACCTGAAGCGGCTGAAACCAGAGGTACCCCTGTACTTCTTCTGTCCTCTAATTCATCTCGGTTGCCTGGCTTAGCCCTTGATAGTGTCAATCATTCTGAAGCACAGCTCTTATTTTAAAAGACTACCTCTTTCTCTAACACATAGAGATAATAAATCACTCTATTTCTGGCAACAGCTCTTATTACTAGAAATGCTTACCTTTGGGCCTATCCCAAAACAACAAGGTATCAAGGTTTCCTAGCTGGAATTTGAAACAGTTACCCCACTTGGAAAACCATTAGTGCTGGGCTGCTATTATGTACTTGTAGCAAAATATAAACATAATATTGTTCTCCTCAACCCAAAGCACACACTTGCTCTTGCAAGTGTTAACTTGTAATGTAACACTATAAATTATATGGCCAATATTTTTCCATTGCTCAAACATAGTTGGATAAGCTAGCTGCAATGAACACAATGGCATGGTGGGTCTCAATCTTAGTCATTATTATGGTGCCTCAGTATATTATTATTATGATTATTAATCACTATTATACAACTTTCTAGATCACATCATAGCATAAAGCCGCTGAAGCAGTGTACAGGATAAAAACAGAATAAAACATGAAAACAAATAAGCTCTAAAAAGAATAAAATCAACTCCACACACTCTAAATGCAATAAAACCATTCCTACAATTTCCAAACACACACACCCACACCCACACCCACCCACACCCACACACCTTTTTCATATATAAAATTGATGTTTTATGCATGACTGGACCACACCTCAGGTAAAGCCTTCTTAAACAATAATGTCTTCAGTAGTTGCCTAAGTATTGTGACACAAGTCACCTATATGATTTCAGCTGGTTATTGATTCTGGACTGCAACACTAAAGACCCACTTTCTATAACAGTCTAAGCAGGCTTCCTTGGCCCTCCAGACGTTTTTGGCCTACAACTCCCATGATCCCTAGCTAGCAGGACCAGTGGTCAGGGATGATGGGAATTTTAGTCTTAAAACATCTGGAGGGCTGGGGTTGAGGAATCCTGGTCTAAGCACATATCTAGGGCCTACGGTACCCACAGCAGTGCCCTGTCAAGAACACAGCTGATGGATGGGGATATACTGGGTGAGATGGTCTCTTGGATATCTTATGCCTTAGATATTTGAATCAACATCTAAAATCCCCGCCTGCCCTTATAATCCCACGTGTATAGAACAGGCATGTGGCTTGGAATCCAAAGACCTACTTTATCAAAGAACCAATATATCCTTTGTGACTTGCCTTTAATTCACCCCCACGCCCACCCTTGAACAGCAGATCCACAAAACTTCCCCTCATTTCAAATGCGGTTTACTATGCGGCATTGGGGCTGCTGTCAGTGGAACACATATTCAAAGTCTCTTTCGATGCATGGGATTATCTCGATCCCAGCCGTCCTTTTCTAATGTAGGCTACCAGTGGTTTTTATATATGCCCACGGCTGAGCATGTTGAACTTTCTCTGCCTTGGTACATTTTCAAGAATAGGACAAAGTTTCTGCCTAAGTACTCTACTTGTTGCGCAAGGACAGGGAAAAAAAGGTTTGTCTAAGCAGGGAACAAACAGGGGCTCTATTGCAATGTTGAATGTAGTCAATAGCACAGAGGTGGCAGTCAGGCACCTATGGGAAAGAGGAAGAGCAAAATAATAAGCTGCCTGGACATAAACAATGTGGTTTTTTGTGTGTGTTTTTTTAAGTCAGGTTGGGTCTAAGTTCAAGGACCCAGTATGAAAGATATACTTTTCAGGTTACTGCCATCACAGCAGTGAACCATAGAAAAAACAAAGGAGATTTGTATTGAGTTGAAATAACAGATGTAAGTACCAGTAGGTTTTACAACCTGGGTGGGTGGGTGGTGAATCCCACAGCAGTCTCCCAAGAGGGTGAGAGGCCTCTTAAAGGGGTGGAACTGGTTAAGCCCGCTCCTCCTGCAGCCTGCTTGATCTGTTTAAACAGGCCTTCCTGCCAGGCCAGCATGGCTGGGGGGCGGGAGGCACCAAGCATCCCCCCACCCCACCCCCATGGCTGTGCAGGAAGAAGATGGTCCCTGGGACTGGGTTTCAGCAATGCAGCATGGTGGACACTGCTTCCTTGGAGCCCCAGGCTGTAGGGGTGATCGCTGGGTGCGGAGCACATTCCCCGCCCGCAGGCAGCCTCAGCTGCCTGCACATGTGACCTTGGGGTGCGGGGCACACTCCCCCTCACAGATAAAGCCACAGCTGTCTGAACCTCTCGCCCTCTGTCTAACCTTTTGCGATCTCAGTAGTCTGCAGTGTCCTGTCTGTGACCTTTGTCTCTGAGACCTTTGTCTCCTTTGTCATACACTGTGCAAGGGGAAAATGACGCGGCGGAAACAGGTGCCAAAATAGCTTTGTACGACCCCACGATCTCGGGACTGGAAGACGTGTAAAGGTCACAGCCCAAAATGTATCTGCCTGGGTTTGCATATTGTGTCAATAAAAGGAGCTTCCACAGAGCTGGCCGCCAGCTTGCTAGCAGTTCACCTGTGCGCAGCTCACCTGCATTATCAACTCCTGCCTCATGTCCTTCACTTCACCAGGCGAACAGGGATTACTGTGGTTTCCACTAAAACCCTGATGTTTTCAGTGTCAATGTTGCAAATTACACCTTAAACTTTAATCCACAGGCACTGATCATACAAAACCTGTAATTAAATAACCATGCTCTCTACTGAAACAGCTTCAAAACTACTCTCCAGCAAACAAAATAAAATATATTACAATAAAACTGGAGCTCCTCCAAAAGACAATGGGGGGTCACACTTTGATCAGTGAAGAGGGTACCTCTCCTTTTTGAAATTTGTTTGGGTGTGTAGTTGTGAAAAGTAACAAAAGTGTTGCAATCACTAGTGTCATTTCCCTATTCTAACAGCTTCATTCATTCTTGGTGATGTCAGCACTTAGCAAGATCCAACTGACTATGTAGTTATAACGTTATCACATTCACTGGTTAATGGTATCAAAATGGGAAGAAAAAAACATGCTACAACCAGGGCAATATTGGTGCCTAGGTGGAAGTATGTGGGTAGGGAGAAATGGGTGGGTGCATATTTAGTTGGGAAAATATTTTCTAGCCCTTTAATGTATTACTTTCACTTTGAATTTTGAAAATGGGTGAACATTTGGTGAAGCTGCAGAGAAGCAGTTAAATGCCAAGTGCATTTTAAAGTGTAGCTTATCAATGACTAAAACCAAGACACTATTAGCTTTCTATTGCTAATCAATTATTCCACATTGATTATCTAACTGCTGCGGGAAGAAACAATTTAGTAATTAGGAAAAGCATTTGATGCCTATTGGTAACTCTCTTATTATTGTGTCAGTTTTTCTATTTGCGATAGCTTTTAAGACAGCAAATAAAATCCATTTAGCCAGAACTTTTTCCCCCCCTCTGGAGTCATCAAGAGTTTGACTGCTATTAATTAGAGAACGGAAAACCCGACGTGTCTGCAGCTGTCAGGCTGCAGCTGCTTGACATGATGATTCTCCCAAAGTACACAACTTTATGTTTTCCCAAGTCTAATATTCAATATTTCCAGCAAAAATTAAACAAAATACAAAAAAAGTCAAGGAATTTTGTCAGAGTTAAACATCAGCCATGCAAGAGTTGCTGTGCTCTCATTTGGAAAAGCTAAACAGATTCTCTCCCCCGCCCTCAGACTTTTAGCACGTTGTCAGCAAAGCAGTATTTAGACTAGATTTATTTTAGAACACAAGTTCAGACTTAATATATATACAAGTTTAACTGAAAGGCTTTCTCTGTCCTTTTTCTAGAGCCTTTTCTCTAGCTTTAAGCCATAAGATTATTTTTCCTACACTGCTGCTCTTCCTAATGCAGTATTGATTTTTAAAATAATGATAATAATAAAATAAAATCCTGTATATTCTTGTAAATATCAATATCTTTGTACTTGGAGCAAATTGCAAGCTACTTCTTGCCTATCAACAAGCCTATCAAGTAATCAGATCCGGGGCAATCAGACCCGAGGCAAATGAGAAAGTAAGAACAATCATCATCATAGAGGTATGAAGAACTGGAGAACAGGAAAAGATCAAGCCCGATTTCTGAAAGATATGGGCTAAATGATTTAACCACACAATCCTATGCATGTTTACTGTAGGTGGGGGAGCTACAATATAGAAAAGAAAGTGAATACAATTCTAACTATATGAAGTTGTCCTGTATAATCCAGGAGGGAGGAAGAAAAAGCATTACCAAATTAAGAATGCTTTGTTATGTCTGTGAATCTTGAATAAGTTCTTTTGTAGGGATGTGGAACATGTTTCAGCCTGAGGACCACATTTTGGGGGGCCTCAAGTCAGCAGCAGATGGGGCCAAAGTGGTCAGGACAACAAATGTGAATTTTATCTTTGTACGCAAGGCTACTTTCTATATTCACACATCCCTCTCCATCCTCCATCTAGGCAAACATAAAGCATTCTGAGAGTTCAAGGACAACATTCCAGCCAAGCAAATGCTCTCAAGCCAGAGGGGAGGCTGCTCCAAAGCCCAACAGCTGCATCAGAGAGGCAATCTTAGTGGAGATTGCAGCTGCCTTTTCCAAATTCTCTCAGCTGCAATTTCCATGTAGATCACCCACCTTTGGCAATTAGGCCTAAAAAAAAGAAAGCTAGAATATCTTCTCAATCTCTTAATATTCTGTGCCATTGATTTATTAAGGAGGCTTGGTGGAGTGTTTCTTTAATTAGCATTCCCCTATGTATGTATTTGTGTTTGTGTGCACTTCAGGGTTAGAATGGTCTGCCAGATCTCTGTCATGCATGGGTGATGCTGTTTGGTCCACATAATCATAAGCATAGGAAGATTCAAACTGATATTAGTGTATAGATGTCTGTGTGTATGTGTTTAAAGAATTCTTTTTTGGAAGATTCTGCTTGGAGTAGGGGATCATATAAAGTACTTCCACCAAGCTAGCATGGCTGTTGTGAAAGCAACTGGTATTTGCACATTTCTGGTGCAGGACACAGATACATTTAAATATGCTTTGATAACTTTCTAGACCATACCAATTTTCTAGAGTTAGGTTTTGAGTTGGTAATTTGTCTTTTACAACGGGCCTAATTTATTTTAAGAAAACTCTGTTGTACAGGCTGTCTGTGTGCATGCCCCCCCACCCCCGCAACATGCATAGCTGAAATGGTAGGACTAAGGATAATGAAAAGCAATTAGCCCCTGGAAGCAATAGTGCTATGGCTGCAAAAAACTGTAATGCAGTGAAGTGTCTCTTCATGTTGCTCTTTTATGTGAGCTTTTACTTGGGCTTCCCATTAATGCTGCCTTAAACAAGCAATCCATAGTGCCAGAGTCAGACTGTCTTGAGTAAAGCATTTGCAAGGACCGGGGGGTTAAGAATAGAAAACTTCATCAGAATCCCAGCAGTCCCCCAAAGCATTTAGGTAGCTCAGAACAGTTCCACCTAGAGGAAATAAGAGTCCTTGGTAAACAACCAAAATGGGAGAGTCAATGCATGGAAAGGGGAAAAGGAAAGTGTCTATTGACCTCTTTTCTGCATCAATCTATTCAGATATACAAGGTCAGACTACTCCTTCAACTATCCCAGTATTGTCTATTCCAAGAGATGAGTGTAACATTCTCTTCCAAGCAACTTTCTGACGTCCACATGCCAGGGCAAAAGTGGGTACAGCAAAGAATGCAGATTGTACCTTTCTACTGTGGGCTAGTTTCTCCATGCCCTCAATCTATTCAGACAGGCAGAAGGTACTATTGGAGTTCAAGGACACATTCCAGATAGGCAAAAACCCAGGGGGCATAGAAGGCTTCATTCAGGCCCTGGGCCTAAATTTCCCAAGCCCTGGTCTATTCCAGCTGGCAGAATCTGTCCAGCATCCCAGGCAGAGGTCTTTCCCATCATTTGATACCTGATCCTTTTTAAGCGAGAGATCTCGGGGACTTGACTGGGGACTTCCTGTGATTAAAGCATGTGCTCTACCTCTAAGTTATAGCCCCTGCCCTTGCTCACAAACAATCTATGCACATTTCTGTTGAGAAGACCTGATCACCATGTATTAGATGGAGAAATGGGAGCGAGACTGCTTTCCCCCCTCCATCGTGACTATCCACAAATGTTGGTTGTCAGTACTATTGTAGCTCTTCAACAGGTATACATTTCTTCATGCTGTAGCTGCCAGATTTGTGGCCAGTTTTGGAGCACTTCCTCACATGCACCTGACTGAACAACATCTACTTTGTTGCTCAGCAGATCATGTTTGAGAAAGTTAAAAAGAAACAGATCTGCGGAAGGCACAAACCTTTCCCATCACCTCAATGGTAATAAAAAAATAAAAAAATATTTTACAAAATGTAAAACCAAAGGCTTTGTTTATGAATAATAACATTGATCAGGCTTTATGGATGTCACCAGTGCTTCCAGTGCTTATTTGCTACTGTAGGAGAATAAGCTATTTATGTGAGGATGGGTCTCCTCCCTATGTCTGACAATGCCGGATAACTATATTCATTATGGACCAAGGCGGGCTCAGAAGCTGCCGCTTCCATAAGCGACTTCCTTTTAGTTTAATTGTGTTAGGTTCTCAATAAATTGCAGGGGTTGGTAATACCCACACTCATTTATGATATTAACAAAGAAATAGTTCAAGAAAATTCATACACATTCTGCATTTTGACAGTAAGCAAACAGCAATTATCCAAAGTACATAATTGCACCATAATGCACTGAAGGAGAAAATAGCAAAAAATAAATCTGAAGAGTGTTGCAGAAATGAGGTTCTGACAACACCTAAAACATTGAAACAATTAATGCAGTGGATTAGCAGTCAATGTAAAGTTCAAGTTCATTCAACTTTAGCAAAGGAAAGGCTCCTTCATATGAGGAGTGTGAGGCGGGCTGGGAGACAGACAGAGCTCAGCCTGCAAGTCTGCATATTTGCCAATGGATAGATTATACTTAGAGATTAAACACTAACAGCAATGAACTGTTCTATATATAATGTCACTTTCTCCAACAGCAAACCTAGATCACATCCACACCACATGTTTATTTACAGCACTCTCATATGGGGTGTTAGGGGAGTGGTAGTACCTCTGATGGGGGGACACTGAAGAACCACTGAATTCAATGATATGCATTTCTAACAAGACAGCTATAGGATCAGATATGTGAACAGTACTTATCCCTCCATTCACTCCTATTTTCACTAAAACTTGTAATTCTACTGCCTAGGAACTGCACCTGACAAATGGAATAGCCTCATATTTCCTCCTCTGAAACTGTGCAAACTTGATTTTTCCAAAGAGTTGGAGAAGGAAACCAAAGTTGTCTGCTTTTATAAAGTCGAGTACTATTCAGACATCACCACCTGACACTCTTGATAATGATCTGTGACTTTGACCTGCATGCAGAAAGAAAGGAAATGTGAAGCTGCCTTAGGCCATATTAGATCATTGGTCAACACTGAGTGGCCTCAGCTTAGCAGGTCTTGGACAGGGGACAGTCCTAACCCTATCTAGAGATCCCTGGGATTGAATCTTGAACCTGGACATAAAAAGGAAATGATATACCACCAAGTCTCTGTGTAGGATATGGGGGGGGGGGGTTTGCAGGGGGAGCAAGAAGAGGAAAAGAAGAGGAAAGGAACAATGTTAGCTAGAAATACATAATGGAGAGACTGCTTTTGTGGGAGAAAGAACTTCAGATAAATGTTTGGGATAAGTGGGGAATGGGGGTTTGTGCATACCTCCTGGCCCAGCAGCATTTCCTGGAAGAGTTCCTAGGAACTGTGAAATGTTGCACCACCTACTTGGTATAATCTTGGCAAAATGCAAACATTTGTGGAAATGGTTTAAAATGCATTAAATATGGGGAAACTGCTTTGCAAAAGTTTTGCATAGCTGGCAAAATTGCATATAGTCACGTGTACATTAGGATAAATTGGCTGATGAACTTTCATGAGGGCTAAAAAATAAAATAGAAGTTGCAAACTGATGCAGAAATGTAGAGAACTTAATTCAAGACTGGGAAAATGAGAAAGAGAATCTAAAATTGACAGATGCTCCCATCCCTAATCATATGCAGGCCACACTTTTAAAATAATAATAATAATAATAATAATAATAATAATAATAATAATAATAATAATATATTTTGCCTCATTCTATGGGAGCCACTCATTTTTCAAAAAGAATACAAAGAGGTAAGTCCTTCCTTAAAGAAATTGCTGTGGCCAAATTTTCTGCTCTGATGTACCAGTTACAGCCAGGGTAGCTAAAACAGGTGTGTTTAGGACTATGCTTGAAATTCAAATAATCTGGGTTAAGACACCTGTAATTGCCCATTAGTTTACGGATCCTCCACTTAGGCCTATTTCACATCAGCACTCAGAAAAAGTACATTTGGATCAGAATATCTTGCTCATAGTAAAGCTACTGGGGTGTCCCAATCTGTACCACCACCACCACCACCACTCAATATAATGCCACAATCTTTTCCCACATACCAAGATCTCTTGCTAATGCTATTAAAATTTATTTATATTTTTCAGTGGTGCAGGAGGTAATGAATACAAACTCACAAAGTGCCACACTGCAAAAGGGGAGACGTTGGTGGCACTTAAAATGCAACACTTTATATTTACTAGCACAGTAGGGCGAAGAGGGATGCAGAGTTAACTTTGTGCAATTCTTTAAAAAGGTCACGTGCAAAAAGATAATCCTTCCTTGGTGGTTGGTTACATAATGCTAAGCTACTGAACTCTAGAGCACACAGTCTTTAGGCTCGAACCTCCTTCCCGTCATTCACATGCAGTCTATGCGGAAATCCATGGGATTTCGCTTTGACTCACCCAAGCCATAGCATGTTTTATAGCAGTGGGCTGCTGTGAAGGGTGCCTATTTGTATAGTTAGTACGGAAGCTGAAAACCAAGGTGAACAAGAAAAATACATGATATAAAGAGGCTGTATTTCCCTCCAGTAATTTTTATTATTATTTCATAAACTCCCCTCCAGGTGATCTTGGGCATCTCAGTGAATATCAATCTTTGCACAGCAGGTTCTGATGAATACTCCAGCTCATCACGGAAGGAAGGAGCACAAAATAATATAAGAGCTCAGGAAATATTAGTGGTCTCAGCATGTCTGAAATGTTTATTGCCAGTGAGCCATGAACAAGATGCAGAGGCTCTCTCTCTTTTCTCTCTCTCGTGAAAAATGCTGGACCAAAATCAGTAGGTGTACCAATAATCATTCAGGATGGGATGGCTGAAACTGCTAAGACTGCAACAACACATTTCACAAGGACAAAAACTTATATAAAAGAAATTGGCTGGGATTTGGGTGGGTGTTCTCACTATGTACTATTTCTGAGTTGTGGTGATTGGGAAGATCACATTTGTTCCATGTATGGAGCCTTATTTCAGATTTCTATAATTTTTTTTAGGAATAGTTTGTTAAACCTTTATGTATCGAAGAAAAACAAAGTAACAACAACAATGAAAACCTTCTGAGCATGCATACCTATACAAAGGGTTACAGAAAAACAAAGAGCAAAACAAGTAGACGACAGATCTCCCACAAATATGCAATTCAACACACACACACACAAACTAAGTGATTACATTATAAAAGTAACCAACCAGAGAAGCATGAAGAGAAAAAAAACAAAACTCTGTGAGTTTTCTTGTTTAGTGAGCAACAGCTTTGTATGCAGCGCATGTGTTTGTGTGCATATGTGTGGGTATTTGAAACAAAATAGCTGTGAGGGTGGTGTGGGGTTTCATCCTTTGCCCCATCACAGTCCCAATCCAGATCACCTGCCCCATACAGCTGCTGTTTGCCCCATGACAAAGCTTCCCCAAAGGTGCCAGTGGGAGCTTTCTGCCAGATATAAATAGCAGCCATGGGGTGGGGTGGGAGGCCACTGAATTAGGACCACAGTGCAAACAAAGGGTTAAGTCCCTCACTACTCCTCCACCGAAGTCCTGATCCAGATTCCCCACTCCACTCACAGTTGATATTTAGTAAGCAAAAAATAGTCATAGGAACATAGACTATTGGTCCATCTACTTCAGTACTGCACTGTTGACAAGGACTAGCAATGGCCAGTATCCTGGTGTGCAGGTCAGGGTCCATCCCAGCCATCTCTGGAGATGCTGGGGATTTAATGTGTTGCATTTTGCATGCTGAAAAATGTGCTCCACCAGTGAACTTGATCCTCTATGTAACTATGCAACTGCCAGTTGTTTAATGATTGTCATGTTTAGTTTGGCCCTCAGTGTCTGGAAAAGAACTACAACTTTAAAACTCTAAGCTAGGAAAGCTTGAGGAATTTGATTTCTGGGAATTCCAGTGTGGCTTGACCTGATCTGCCTTTCCAGGACTTAATTACACTTCAGAATCTCTGGATTTTGCAATACCACCACACCACCTTTTTCCCCTTCCAAAAATGTACCAAAACACACTAAAATTGAGTATTTTAGAATAAAATAAAATATTGTGTGTTTTAGAATACTGTAAAATACATTTTAAAGTGCATATATTAACATAAGATACATATTTAAATATTTTATTTTTGTGCAGAGCTTTTTTTAAAATATGCAGAAACAGGCAGGATGAAAGGGATTTATGAATGAACACATGTGAAAGTCGCTGAACTGGAAATAGACTGATCCATCCATTTCTAGCTAACATGTAAACTAACCCGAGAGTTCATAGTGATCTGGAATAATTGCCTTTGAACTAGAAAAAAAAAAAAATCAATCTGCCCGCCTCTAATCCAAACACTGTGCATTGCATTGTTTAAAATCCATGGTAAGCACAGCTACCTCCTAGATCTCAATGAACAGAAAATGATGGATTTGCAGGAAATGGTTCAATACAGCAAGTTTCCTTAATGCAACTTCAGAATTAACTCCCCCCCCCCTATTTTGCTCTGCACATAAAACAGAATTGCTGTTAGGGAGAAAAGAGAAGAAGGAACCATTTCACATCAACAAATGATCAGCCAGCCACACTTTATGAAGACTGAAAAATCCAGCATGTTTTTCTCAAGAAGAGAAGTGATTCGCTAGAACCAACTTAGTTGCCATAGCACCCAACATCTTCAACTCAGGTACAATCATAGTGTATGACAGCCTCATTATTTTCCTGCTAAGACAAGAAGCCTCCCTGATATATATATATATATATATATATATATATATATATATATATATATATATATACACAATAATTTCAGTAAATCAATTAGGTTTCAAGTGACTGGAAAAGATAATAAATGGAAGCTGTAGACATTTAGTTGATTAAAGGATTTCTAGACAGATTTCACCTTGTTTGCTCAACTGTAAGCATATATTTGCACATTTAACTGGGCATTCTACAGCTGGAAAGAGGATTTTCCACTAACCATTTGTATAAAATTATCCTCCTATTTTGAGGTAAGAACCATATACCTCTAGAAAAGTTGTGTATCCATCCATTTAAATACCATAAGGTCTATCATAATAAGTTTCTGTTGAATTGAGGGAATTATTAAATATATACATGGGTTTCTCCAAACTTCATTTAAATGTAATTAGACAATTGGATATATTGTTCTTTTATTTACTGTTGATTTTGATTGTTGCTTGCTATTGCATTTTCATATACGTATACCCAGTTTTCAAGAAAGGGTCTGGTTTCTCCTTTTTTATTATTACTGCAAAAGAACTTGTTAACTTTACTAATAAGTAACATATCAAGTGAGCCACCAGAAAAGCCTTCATTGTCTCCACTGTTTCGCATATATTACTATTGCAGCTGATACTTCTCTAAAATATATTTTGGGCTGAATCTAAAAATCACACTTCATAGAATCATAGAACTGTAGGGTTGCAAGGGATCACGGGGGTCATCTAGTCCAATCCCCTGCAATACAGGAATATTTTGCCCAGCATGGGGCTTGAACCTATTACTCTGAGATTAACAGTCTTGTGACTGTGCTAGCACAAATGGATCCAAAGTAACGCCTAATTATGAATAGCAGCCACTTCTACCTTTTGTTGATTCTCCCTCCCACCACAGAACTATGTGTCATTCCAGCAAGGGTACTGACCTTCAGGAGTACATTTTCCAAGGTACTGGGGGAAAGAGGGCTCTGTTGCATTAGCAAAGTTGCTCTTGTACTTCTCTCGACCTAAACAGTATTTGTCAACAAACATAAAACGAGTAACCCCCAAAATTGATTCATTCCATTCCCTCCCCTGCCACACAATATGTCTTTAATCACACGGCATGTCAGTCTGAGAACTGTCGTTGTGTTCTTTTCTATAGTGGAACATCAGAAAAGGATGTTTATTTCAGAAGAGAGACTTTTGCCATGTGTAACAATGCAAAGCGAAAACATTTCTGAGCCACTGTTCTGAAATGTGCATATTGTTATGATGACGTTGCCTTTACTCCCCACCCCACCGCAAGAGCTTAGCTACTTTTTACATTTCTTTAATGAAATTATGAATCTCTGATGAGCATCCCTGAAGTGAAGCAACACCATAACATTTTAATGGTTGGCAGAGCTACACAAAAATGAGTCACTGAATAGGCAGTTAAACAGTAGTATGTTCCGCTACATTCAGAAACGAAACAGAGATATTTGTTCCTCAGGGCGGAAAACACAGAGTGCAGTGAGGATAACGATTCATCTGGAGTCTGGTCACAATCCAGTGAACTGACTTTACAGAGATTTCTTTATTCCAGTTTAGAAGGTTATGGTGGCTGTCCTACAGAGCACATGCAGGATATTTTGGGGCTTAATTTCCAAAAGAAGAGGTGCTGGACTCGGGTTTAATTAATGTCATACTTCTTGCTATGGAAAACCTTTATAACAACATGAGGGCAGCACCCGAGTCCTGAAAAGAGGTCTAGACGCTAAACCCTAACACTCTTCAGATGTGCACTAATACCAGGCCTGGCCCTAGCATTAGGTTTAGTGAAGAAGCTGACTCAGGAAGCAGATGCTAGGGTGCAACAGAAAGTCCCCTGGCTGTTCGTCCTCAGTGTCTCCCTGCCCCAAACATTCACCCCTCTCAGAGGAAAGAGTATGTGCCACACCTCCTGCTCTGCTTCTTCTGTATGCTAGCTTGCAGCTGTCTGTTGCAGTGGAGGGTGCTGTCCAAATGCTAGTGCTGAAGTAAGACAGTCTATCCATGGAATCAGGGGCCCAGCTGGCCATTTACCTTAGGTAGCAAAATGTCTTGGGTGGACCCTGACTAATGTTCTCCTGTACTAGGAACTTAGGAAGCTCTCTTATACTGAATCAGACAAGTGGCCCATCTAGGTCAGTATTGTCTACACCAGGGGTTGTCAATCTGGTCCTTACCACCCAGTTGTGGGCATTTCAATATTCTAGGTGGGTGGTAGGAGGTTCTACGGCACAAGCTGAATCCTCCTTCCATTGAGCACTGCTGGGCGGTAAGGAAATTTTACCATCAAGAAAGATGCATTAGTGGGCGGTAGGTATAAAAAGGTTGACTACCTCTGGTCTACACTCACTGGCAACAGATCTCCAGGGTTTCAATCTGGGTTCTCTCTGAGCCGTACTTGGAGATACTAGAGGCTGAAGATTGGATCTTCAGCATGCAAGCAGATGCTATACCACTGGGCTATTTCCCTTCCCAATATCCTCTACTCGGAAGCTTTAGTATTTTATTCTTGGTTAAACCAATACTTGCTATAGGAAGGAAGTGATGCTGGGCAGGTTCTTTCCTGAGCAGCTAAGGACAGCTCTATACATCACAGAGTGGCCCTATAATTAAATACTCACAATCATTCCTCTCTATCCTCTAGCTAGCCTCTCAGATTTCATACATTATTTATGACCCGTTCCTAATTTACCATAAAGCAAAAGCCTTGCTCCATCTGTACATGGAATTACGGTACATCTACTCAATATTTTAAAATGAAATGTTCTTGAGTAAGAACCATTACATCATTTTTCCTAGTGCTACTTTATTATAAGGGGACAGTTATTTATTTTATTTAAAATATTCATATCCCACCTTCTATTCTCAATCTTCAAGGTGGCTTATCTGCAGTGACATCTGAAGTAACAGTGGACCCCAAAAATATGAAAAATAAACATACCTACAGTTTTTGTGCATTTAAACACCCTATTAAAAGCATACATTAAAATGCATGTATATAGACACACAAAAACACAGGAAGTATTAAAGCACTTAAATCATGTGTGCATTCTCACACAGCAAGAGAGATAAGGAATTTAAAACAATATTGTTTAAATGTATTGACTATTTTATATTGTGCTTTTATGTCCTATGGAAAGTAATGGTTCACCTGCAGTATTATCAGGGTGGCATGTAATATAAATTCAATTGAAATTCAGTTTTCTCCATTGGTTCTAGTCCTCCACAACAACAGCTAAAAAGCCTGCTATATACAAATAGTGCCCAACTTATTTCAATTTCTGCATGTGGTGCAGAGGGAAGTGAGGAGCAGATGGGGCTCATAAACTTGGGAAGGTAGCTCCTCTAGGAGAAGGGAAACTCTGCCTTGCAGGGTATCTTTGGAAGAAGAAAAGGCTAAGGAGTAAAGCCTATGGAAATCCAGAGTGGAGTCCCTAAGATGGTTGGAATAGCACCTTGCAACTCCTGCAAGTGGCAGTGCTATTTGAGGGGGAAACAAGTCTAAAGCTCCCTTGATGAGTACAGAACACATCTCACAGTTCTTGGAATCCTGGCCTATGCTTTTATACACTAATACAGCATCATTATTTCTATGGAAATTAGGGCCACACCTACTTTTGATCAAAAAAACATGTGGCGAAGGCAAAGGATAAGTTATGGAGGAGACTTTCATAATACCCTTTGCTCACACCTTTGTCACTTGATCTGTTGCTTTTCTGATCCATCACTCCCTCCAAAAAAGATCCACCACTCCCTCCAAAAAACTTAGGCTTCTCCCTGAGATAAACCTAGCCAATCAGGGATCATGTAAGTTACGTGATGATGACATGCTGCTACGTCAGCCAAATCAATCTGCCCTAACCTCACTCTGGCAAGATGGGATAATCAGGAAGCTTTTAAAATCAGATTCTGTCAATCACCCTTTCTTTTAATGGGTGTCCTAATGTCAAGAAAAGGCTGATGTGTCTAACAAGAGTGAGTTTCCACTTTAGAACAAATATCTCAGCATGAAGTCAAATGTTTAGTCAATTATTCTTCATTTATTTCTTATGATAACCAGGTGGCGCTGTGGGTTAAAGCCTCAGCGCCTAGGACTTGCCGATCGAAAGGTTGGCGGTTCGAATCCCTGCGGCGGGGTGCGCTCCCGCTGCTCGGTCCCAGCGCCTGCCAACCTAGCAGTTCGAAAGCACCTCCGGGTGCAAGTAGATAAATAGGGACCGCTTACCAGCGGGAAGGTAAACGGCGTTTCCGTGTGCGGCTCTGGCTCGCCAGAGCAGCGATGTCACGCTGGCCACGTGACCCGGAAGTGTCTCCGGACAGCGCTGGCCCCTGGCCTCTTAAGTGAGATGGGCGCACAACCCCAGAGTCTGTCAAGACTGGCCCGTACGGGCAGGGGTACCTTTATCTTTACCTTTACATGTTCTGTAAATGAGGCTGAGGCATGGATTTTCTTCTAGTGACTATTTCCCCACATGTGACAAAGTGATAGCACTATTAGTAAAAGCAAATAAAATAAGGTTTGTTTTTATCTACCAATCATAAAAAGAAAGGTACGCCTTTTTAATGTCTTTCTTTTAAATGCAGGATGTTAGATGGATAGCTTCCCAATTCCTTTAAAAACATAAATACATGTCCCAGCAAACTATTCCCCAAGTGAAAGAGATATTCTCAGTGGTATAAAGGAAAAGAAAATAATAATAGGCATAGTAAACAAGCCTGAAGCGACACAATGCAGACAGGACTAAGTGAGCTTTGCATAAATATGGGGAGAGGGAGAAAGGGCTCTTCCAGCATAAGTATTGCAATAAAACAGTTGTCCAAGCCAAATAAACCAAATAACCTGCAATAGGGAATATTTTTACTGTTATACTTAGATTGCATTTTGTAATTCATTTAATTGATTATGGAATACTGGAATTAAAAGAAGATGGCACAAACTATTTGTTGCATTTCCAAAAACAGCAACCTTTTGCCTTGTAGCAGTTATAACCTAGGTTATACAGTATCAAAGAATGGTTTCTGAGTAAACATGGCACTAGAAAGGCTCTATATAGAGAATCAGAAATGGTCCACTTCTACAGTTCTGGTGGGCCACTATCTTCTCCGGGTTCCAGCTTCCTAAGGAAATTGGCACCATATAGCAGTAGGGAGATCACAGTTATGGAACACATAGAATAATAGAATCATGGAATTGTAGAGCTGGACATGTGCTCAATCAGGCATAAATTTGCATAGGAGGAGGAGGTCAGTCAAGGTAAGACAGACTGTAAAACAATTTACACATTTAAAGTGCTATTTTAGAAAGAAAAAGAATGGCTATTATAAAGTATATGATCTACCAATGCTGGCCAACATAAACACATGCTTCATTTGAGAGTTTTTGCAGGACCAGGACATCTCGGAAGTACAAGGACGAAATGTTACTGCAGAAATATGGCAATATGTGTTATCATTATTTGTGATTATTGTCTCCCTTTCTTCCTGGATAAAGTTTCTAATTTTAATTTCCAGTTAGTACTGATCAAACTGATGCCAGCAATTGTATTATATCCTGCCCTTGGGCTTCTAGCACTTCAGTCCTTTCTATTTTGGTCTATTACACGACACAAACCAAAAACAACCACCCAGCACCATCAGAAAATAAAACAAGAGGGTTTTTTCCCCTTCAAAAAAGAGAGACATTGCATTTAAATGACTTTACATTAAGCTGCTATTTTACTGTAAAGGTTGTTTTTGTTTTTGTTGTTAAAAAATCAGAATGACACACATGCTTTTATGGTGGCTCTTTCTCTGGTTGTTCTACCACCGCCTCTTAAAACTGCAGAACAAACACAATATTTGGTCTGAGTTTTGTCTTTTACATAAAAAGAGGGGAGAATCTAAATTACATTTTTAACTATTCTACTATCATTGTTTCCCCTTTCTGGTGAACTCTCCTTCCTTAGAGGTTTTTAAGCAGAGGTTGGATGGCCAGCTGTCATGTATGTTCTAGTTGGGATTTATGCATTGCTTGGGGTTATACTAGAAGAGCCTTGGGGTCCCTTCCAGCTCTGCAGTTCTAAGATACTATGATTCTAATCCTGAAAATTCTTCCTTGATTAGTCATATGGGCAATTCTAACTAATCAGGGACCATGTAGTGAATGGGGTGATGTCACAATGCCACATGTGATGGCGGAAAACTAAATCCGATTGTCAGTGAGGGCAGTGCATGCTGAACAGACAAACATTTTCCACCTTTCAAAGCAATCACTGCAAAATTGCCAACTACATTCTGATGCTGCGGAAAATGTTCATGGAAAGCGTATCTGTCTATCTTTCTCTCTTTCTAGCCTAGTTTGTTCAGCTTGCAGGATAAGATTAATGGAGGGTATGCCGATCTAGGAAGCTGCTGAAATAGCATATGTGCAGGAAAAATATTTCTTTCCAGAATTATTCTAGAGTTGTCACCATCGGAATACTCATGGGTGTCAGGGTTGGTGGTCTTGAAGCTGACAGGCAATTCATCAGGGAGCCAAGCAAGGAAAGGCAGTCTATGAGCAACTCAACCTGCAGCTGAGTTGTTTAGCCCGAAGACTCAAGGAAGAGCTACCAGTTCTATGGGGCTACACTATTGGCTCCTTGCGATCTCTGATGCACCAGAATAATTAGCACTCTCATTATAGGTAACACCCCCACAGGACAGCCAGTCTCAGCCGGTAAATGATCGTCATTGTGGTGCTCCTCCCAACAGTAACCTTTGTCCCTACACCCTGAAGAAGACTGGAGAGCCAGCATATTGGTGGAATTGTTATATATACACATGGAAATATAACAAAATTAGATCTGCAAATCAAGAGCCAATTCATAAGTAAGGGCAGGTCAATTTATTTTCATCCCACTTATCATCTACCAGGCATGTCAGCCACAGCACTCAGTGGCTTCCTAGCCTAGGATTGGATGCCCTTGCTAAGTGGACCTTGGTGTATGAGGGCTGAGCATGTACACTATGACCCTGCAGCAACATGTTCACCCAAGTGTACCCACCCATTGCTGTGGACACACGTGAGCGCTCTCCCAACCTGCAACTATAGGTGCTGCCTCCTTGTGTGCTTACAAACCTATAATGCCTCAGACTGCCATCGTGACTCTCTTCCAACCAGTACCCTTGATCTCAATACCTGATTCTTTACAATGGACAAAATAATAACCTCTGGTCTTTGTTTCAGCAGGCATACAATGACAACTAGTTCCCATTGTTTCGCTTGTGAAGCAATACTTCTGCCATGAGTATTTGATGTTAGCATGTATGAGATGGCTTGGGGCTTGTCAAAGGCCTGTTTTATGTGCCTCATCTATGTTTGATGATCATTGCAGGAACTTTAGGGTCTTCTAAAGCTCAAGCATTCCTTTGAAACAGAATCACACATTTTGGATCACTTATAGCTATGACTGCAATCTAGAGAATGGTGTCTGCAGCTGTAGGCTCATGCGTGCAAGCTACTCCACAGGAAACCATGGAAAATCCCCAGCTATCCTTACTTGCTGGATTGTAGCCAGTCCATTTACAACATACAAACTTTTAATATATTTTCCACTTACTATTCATTCTTTTGTAAACATTCAAAGTTCTGGTTATGTGAAAATTCAGCTTAGCAAGGTTATTTGGGTGGCAGTTAACAGCGTTTACCATATGCTAAAATCTCATGTAGCTATAATTTGAATGGTAATTGTTTTAAACATTGGCAGTTTCCATTCCATGATACAATTGTTTTATAAAATACAGAATGCATTAATAATGATGGGTGATAAATCTAGGATGGACGCCAAATGCAGAATGCTTTGGAATTGATACAGTATCTCACCACTTAACAGAATGGTACATAGCCAAAATTCTAAAACTCCAGGGAATAAGAGACATTTAAAATAATCCATTGAATTCTTCCTCTTGGAAATAACAGTCTTCTCCTGTGGCACAACTCTGCATGGCTTTAAGCAATGGATTTCAGATGGTGGTATCAAGAACATTTACAGGGGTCAATGGCATTATCTTGTGAAGAAAGATACCTTTGTGGAGTTGATGAGGACTACAGCAGTGGTGGATTGTGATAAGGCAGTTAAAATGTTGAGATAAATAGAAAGGGGGTCATGGAGATTTTTTTTAAAAAAATAACCTTTCATTCTCTGTGGCGACTGTGGCTGTTATTCCAGGAAGACAAATTAGACTAACTTTTCCTTTGGTAACTGTACAAATCATAAAGTCAATAAATTACAAATGCTTTTTAAATGAATAAGTTAATGAATGTGGTATATGAAGTGAAATGTAATTAAAATTTTAAAATTATAAGTCTTTAAAGGATAAAGTGAATTAACTGCACAGGCTTCATAAATGAATTAATGAACACAATACATGAAGTGAAATTGAATTGCATTTTAGAAGTATTCTAGATTTTTTTCCCCATGCCCACAAAAAAAAAAAATAGCAATGTGTGCGATTGTAACTTTTAATTGGTTTTGATGAATGCAGAAAAGTTGTAAATCCTCTCTAAATATGCCATTTTGAATATTTGTTTAATTATTCATGCCTGAGTGTGTTATGCGTCCCATAACCACCTGGCAAATACAACTTCATTTCACTTTTGTCTCATGTTCATTTCCACAGTTTGTACCCTAGTCCAGTTCCATGACTTGACTCTTCATGAAAGTAACCTGACTGCTATTTAACATTTTATTGTACACCCCCACCCACCCCACATGTATGCACACATGCATTTCGAAGTTGTTGTTTTTTAATTGACTTAACAGGTGGTATTCAACTATGTTTTACCCAGAGTAGACTTGCTGAAATCAATGAACATGATATAGGCATTTTCATTAACTTCAGCAGGACTACTCTGAATAAAATTCAAATGAATACCACCAACATATTTTGATTTAACCTGCTCCTAATTTCTTTCACTTAGCCTTCCTCTAGCCCAGGGGACATCTAGACCTGTTGGCAGTTTGAACTTTGAGAGAGAGTTGGTGGTGGTAGTCACAAAAATTGGTTCTATGGGATGTGGCCTAGCACAAAATCAAAGAGATAGCTAAGTCCTGTTGGTCCTGATTGTGGGGAGCACACAATAATGATTTCACACAGACACTAACAGTAGCAAGGAACATTCCTCAGTATCAGAAAAATATATGAGGCCATACCACACTCTGATTTAACAGAAATTAGTAATTGATTAGAAATCTGTCTATTTCCTCTTAATAGTATTTTGATGGGTAGAAAGCTATTTTCCAGTGTAACGATGTAAGCTTGGATTTTAAGTTCCCATGGGATGCTCCTACTGAAAGAAGGGGTACAAAATGGTTTCACTTATTCCATCAGCTTTTAGCCACCTGTACCGCACAAAAACCTGCTCTGGGCAGCTAGGGGATGCTCTGCAAGGGTGGAAAATAGCACTGGAGGCTGCAGGAGGAAGGCAGAATTGGCAAAAATCACACCAATTGAAGCTTTTCCTGGATTGGAGTCTCTTCCATTTATGGAAGCGCAACTCAAACAGACTACAGATCTTCTTTGGTACATGAGTAGATTCTCATGACCTTTTTACTTTACATGAAAAAGAGTGCTCTATTTCTGTCTTGTAGAAGTTAATCCCTTACTGAGTAGGCAACACTAAGAGCTGAGCATATTTCTTGGCTATATTATCGCGCAACAGCTAACATCTGAAACTAGTGAGGGACCTTCTCCACTCAAATAAGTTTGAAACAGAACTAAACATTGGCATTTTTAAAACATTAAAATGGACAAACAACAACCTGATAGCCATCCCTCCTGTGTTGTATATGAAGATTACACATACAATATTGCTTAAGATAATCAGTTTACATGGAACACGGGGGAGATAATTTATTGGCAACCAATCAAGACATCGATGGCCCTCAAGAGGAGAAGGAAGAAAAGAGAGAGGAAGAACCAACCTTCATTACTGATGAACAGTAAACTAGGCCACCATGAGGGTGGAGGGAAGAACAGATATAATTCTCTTCTGTTGCCAAAGTGAATTGTTATCTGAGAGGATTGGTTTACCTGTGAAGTGGTGAGCAGAACCACATGGGAGCAAACTTATGGAAGGGAAGAAACTTTTGTTATTCAGGAAACTTATATATATATTGCTTAAGAGTTTAAATGTTTCAGTCTAAGAATACTATGTGGAGCCTACTTTCAAGCCATTTAGGAGTGGCCGGTGTGAGGCTGCACCACTGCTCTCCCAGTGGTGTCGTTGCTGCTACTTCCTGGACACTGTAGGGGGTCAAGGCAGCAGTGGGGTTTGAGCAGCATGGGCAAACTTCCAGGAGCCCTAGACTGGCTCCACTGGTTTGCCTACTCACCATCCTGATGAATGGGAACAATGCCACTGTTGGAAGGGCAGTGCTATGGCACCACCGCCAGACTCCTGAGGCTATCTTGTTGCCGTAGTCCTTATTCAAGCATTGCAGATCTTGGGAAGCATAAGTATGTGAGGAAAGCAGCGGGGATAAGTGTGCTAGCTTCTGGCCTCTGTCAGTCTAATGTGTTTTAGAATCTGACCAAGGCAGAGTTTGCCCATTTTTTGTGTAGTTGTATAATCTCCTCTAAATATTCTTTATATCTGAGGTTGCCATGATGGTACCTAGCAGATGTTGCTAGACTGCAACTCCCATTATCCCTTGCCATTGGACATGCTGGCTGGGACTCATGATCGAGATGGCACCACATTGGCTATCCCTATCCCTATTACAGCTTTCAAAAGCTGCCCCATAGTATTGTTAGCTGTCAAAAAAAAGGAAAAAGAAAGAAAAGAAAAAGACAGGGGACAAACTGAGACCAAAGGACAAAAATAAGGGTTTGAAGGGTGATGTTTATCCTGAAGGTGCTAATTTCACACCAGATGATTATGCTAAATTCAGCTGCGAAAATTAGGAACCTAATGTACCTGGATGAAAAAGTCAAAGACAGTTGAATATAGTGCTGCTGTCATCAATCCATAGAAACAGATGTGCTTTAACTCCACCATCTGGCAGAGCTTAGCATGGTCAATGTAAGCAACTTAACATTTCAAAAACAGAAATGAGTATGCTTCAAAAATTATCAAAACATAGGTATCCTTCTCTATATATCTGAGCATTAACAAGTATTTTGAAGGTAAAACCATGACGCAACCCCTGCACCTGATTGTTCGTGAACTTTTAAAACTTTGGATTTAAGCAGTGATTTGAAATAGAACTGAAAGATGGTTTCATTACTTTAGAATCTGGCAATGCTGGGCTTTTCAGCATCTACAAACATTTGGCAAATGACAAGGAAAGAAAGCTTGGTGAGCCATCTATCCTTCAAGGTGAACTTCTCAGCAACCAGTCATAGAGGGAGAAGACAATGGGGAAGGGAAAATGAAACAAAATAGCAACAAATTTAGGAAATGACATGCTTATTTGCTTTTTCCAAGGCAGTTCTTTTTTTAAAAAAAAAAAAAACAAAACCTTCTACCTGCATAGCAAAAAGAAAAGAAATGGGGAAAAAGTTTGCTACAGTTTCCTGGAGATTTCAAGAAAATGGGTGTCATCATATATAAAGAATAACACATGCCAAGCTATGGAATGAAAGGCAGAGGGGTGTGCACTTTAAAATGGCCCCCAATGTTGTCAAAGGGATGTAGGCTAAAATTTGTACAACCTAAACTGAAGAACTTTTCCATTCATAGAAGAAACCTATCCAAAGAATGCAAAAGGTCATCCAAGTCCATCTCAAGTGGATTCACAGAGTTATTTTCTATGACTTTGCAGCCTTGATCAGGAACTAGTTTTCTTTCATGGTTGTTCAAGAGAAGCAGTTCACCCACCCACCCAACTAAAGTGTCTGAGAGAGCCAATTCTATTGCCATAAACACCAGTCTATGAAGTCTACAGACCTGCCTTTGGATTGATAATTTGTGAAGCATCCCTAAGAGACACCAGCTTTCTTCAAGGACTTCAAGTGGCTGCTACTAGTCTACAAGATGGAACATGCTGCCATTCTCAAGTCAATGAATTAGGGCGAATTTACACAATCAATGTATATGGCTTAGCTTTGCATGACTCATCATGTATGTTCACCAGAAGTCCTCTGTTGTCTTCTAACTGTACTACCATGGATGGAAATTCATTGGTTAGTTGTCATTTTTCTGGTCAGTACACAGCTTTAACCATACAGACAAACAGAGAGAAACTTCAAGTCATGGGAGCTATAAATCAAGTCCTCACACTTAAAACAAAATAGGAAGGAATGGGGAGGCTAAGCAATGACTCCTTACAGAATGATACATGGCACAGCAGATTAAACCTTTCTAGTGCTATGGAGGCACACCAGTACAAACAGGCATCCACAAGAAGACAAAAAAGAGCAGTCATTTCAGAGAGCCAAGGGTAGGGGAATCCCCAAATTGTGCTGAGTAAGTTTATCCATGTGAATGTCTTTAAAGTCCCAAATAGGACTAAGGGAAGCAAGCCTAGTAGAATTTTGATCATGTAAATGCACTCTCAGATGAGTTAAGAGGTGGGGAAGCTACCCATTTATTGCAGGAGCATCATTATGTATGCAGTATGCATGCAAGCCAGTGAGACTGACTGCTATCAAATTAGCTGCTAGCATTTACTCCATACTTTAAAAAGGATACAACTTCGCTATTTTCAAGTTCAAAGTGATGAACAATTCAGCAATCCCATAATATAATTTCCAGCAACAACAAAACCACTATGCAAATCTTGGCCAGAATAAAAAACCAGGTTAGGCCTCACAAACAGATTTACCTTGGGAAGCCTGTTTCAAATACTGGGAATGTGAAAAGGGCATACCTTCCGCAAGGAAGGAGAGGTATGCAGTTTAAGGATGCTCTTGGTACCCAGGTGGCCTCCATGGCAAAGAGTGCCTACCACCAACTTTGGCTGGTGTGTCAGTCACTTCTTGGGCAACAATAGCTTGTCAACTGTGACTCATGTGCTGATGACCTCACATTTAGATGGTAGTGAGCATTTTCTTTGCTCTCCCAAGAAACTGGCTGTTCCTCATTGCAGGAAGACCAGTGAGCAAAAATGATGGATGGAGAGATGCTTCCAGGGTAGCAATTGAATTTTGAGCATGATAAAGAAGAAATTCACACCAGGTGGTAGTAGAGGAAGAAGAGGGGAAGGTATGTTCAGGGCAGGGGCAGAGGAAGGGGGGTGGTATGGGTGGTCCGCTTCAGTTGTCATCACTGAGGGGAGTGACATTCAGCGTGCCACCCATCCATGACTCCCAAGCCTACCGCGAGCCGTCGGGGGAAGGGGCGGAGCCACACTGCCTTGCCAGCTGCCTCTCCCCCTCCCCCCTTCATTTTGACAGCTCGGGGGAGGCTTGGGAGTCACGGGCAGGCGGCGTGCCATTGCCCCTCACTCCCAGGCTGCTTCCGGGGGGGGGGAGCCTCCCCTGAGCTGTCAAAAGGAACAGGGAAGGGAGGAAGGCTGCTGGCAAAGCGGCACGGCTCCCCCACCACCACCCAGGGAACAGTCCGCCATGGGCAGCTGGCTTCACACCCATGGGCAGCTCACCCCCGGAACGCTTGCTGAGGCACACCCCTTGGACGCTCGCCCTGCTCCCCTGGGATGCTTGCTTGGTCCCCATGGCCCCGCCCCTGAGTGCACAGCATGTGCGCTGCTCCAGGTGCCAGAGCAGCTAGTTCTGCCTCTGGTTCAGGGTTTTCCTGACTGGTTATTGACTCACTTGAGTACTTTACTTCAGGACACTGAACTCTCTTCTGCACTGGAGACACGGGCTAGCTGTGTATGTCATGTTTAAATACCCTTTTGGTCAATTCACTCCGCTTTGGTCAATTCACCACGCTTGGTGGTGTCTGCCTCTTGATTCTTTGTCCATGCAAACAATTTGTTTCCTGCATGTGAAGCGGGGGTTGTTAGCATTCACAACCACTTCCAAATTGGTTTCAAATCCAGTTATTCACAAAAAGATAGTTTTGTTTTGATGCTAAGTAGGGCAGACAACATGGCTAAGGTTTAGTAAACGAAATTTACAGGCTGTTCACTTTGTAGTGAATGGGTGCAATCCAGTGCTCTCTTTTATTTTTTTAAGTCAGTTATCATAGGCTTCAATAGGAAATAGTTTATACTCTGGGTTTCCTGCCAAAATCTACTCTACAAGTAAACTGAAACCAGGGAAATAAATTACTGTGCATTTTGCTTCTCACCCCAAAAAATAAACGTGAGGAATCAGAAAGACACCATCTGTTAAAATAATTTTGTATTATTCGCATTAACAACAATATACACAGGTCCCAGTTTCTGGGTTTGGCTTTGTTAATGCATGTTCTCCATTGCTGAATAATCTAGTCTTGTATATATGGCTTATCCTTGCTATTTTAAGCACCCCTATATATTTATTAAAGGGATTCATAATCATGTAACTAGCAATTGTTTGAAACATATGAAATCCACATTCCAGAGGCAGAATGAACACGGGATGAACAGAATGAACACGGGATGATCTGGCCGCTTGAACACAGAAGTGCTTCAGGGGACAAATAGTAACTGCTATGCCAGAACAATACAAAATTGCAGAGATGCTACAATGGAATGAAAGTTAGATATGAATGTCAGTTATCTAGAGCAAGAACTTAATTGAGGGTTGTGGGAAATGACATTTTATAAATGTTAGTGGTTAATATGATTAAAGTTTGAATATGGAAACTTGACCAGGTGTTTTGGTTTTTTGAATTTGCAAATAAAATTTATTATACCTTCATGAAGGTTTTGATAATAATTCCGGTTTTTGACTCCCACTATTTTTGAAATTCAATATACTATATGAAAAATGTGGCTGATTGAAATAGTTTTAATCCAATAATTCATCAACTGATTGACTTTGATTTAAAAATATTTCATTGTTTTAAGATAAGTAACTGGAACAGGGGTTATGTAGTCATGCGCCGTAGTATTATTTTGAATCAATAAATGTTTTAAACAAATAAAAAATGCTGAATAGGGTATATTCCAACTCATGACATGACTTTGGATATTATATAACTAATGTGCTACCAATTTTGAAAGAAAGAAAAAAGACCTGGGGGGGGGGGGAGTGAAGGAAAATGCAACCCTTAAGTAAAGTGATGGGAAGTGTTGTTAAAGCCAGAATGATAAAGCATGGAGAAGAACAAGACTTGCTGAAGAAGAATCAATATGGTTTCTGCAGCAGCAAGTCCTGCCTCATCAATTTTTGGGGGTGTTTTGATATTTTCAACCAACATTGGGTAAAAAGAAAATCTATTATTACATACACACTGGTGAGAACTGAATGCTTTTGAATTAAGGTGCTGGAGGAGACTCTTGAGAGTCCCATGGACTGCAAGAAGATCAAACCTATCCATTCTTAAGGAAATCAGCCCTGGGTGCTCACTGGAAGGACAGATCCTGAAGCTGAGGCTCCAGTACTTTGGCCACCTCATGAGAAGAGAAGACTCCCTGGAAAAGACCCTGATGCTGGGAAAGATTGAGGGCACAGGGAGAAGGGGATGACAGAGGACGAGATGGCTGGACAGTGTTCTCGAAGCTACTAACATGAGTTTGACCAAACTGTGGGAGGCAGTGGAAGACGTGCCTGGCGTGCTCTGGTCCATGGGGTCACGAAGAGTTGGACATGACTAAACAACAACAACAAAACACAAAAAGAAACTTTGGGTAGTCGATAGCTTAGTAATGTAGCAACATAAACGGGTAAATTCCAAACTAGGAATAGTTAGGAAAGGATCTGAAAATAAAATGGCCATGCCTTACACAAATCTATGTTGATGTGTATATGTGGCAATACATAATGTATGGGGCACACTGCCACTTGCTTAAAGCGGGGATTGGCCAAATAAATGGGACATAGGTGGATGAATAGAAAATAGCCAGGTTAGCTAAACAGAACCCCCATATTCTGAAATTATATGCCACTCAATGGCAGTTTTGGGGGAAGCAGGCAGAGTGTGTAAAGAGAGGGCTTCCTGGAGGTATCTGATTCTACACCGTAAAACCAGGATATTGAACCAGATAAACCTTTGGTCTGCTCCAGCAGAGCTCTTATCCTCTTCAGCTTCAGTTGTTAGCATTTCGTCTTTTAGTTTTATGAAAAATGAATCAATTTCAATGCTTCTCCACATTAGTGAGTTTGTTTTATTTCTGTATGCCAACTGCAAATGCTCAGTTTTTAATATATAGGATGAATGAGTGACATTGCCAATATACTGTTGTACATAATTGTATTTTGGGGTGTCCATTTTAAATCAGTCCATTAAAGTAACAGATTTTATACATTAGTTTAGCTTGAGCATGGGTTGCGATAGTACCCAAGGTAGGCAGCCGCTATCCATCATTGTCTTGGGTAAGTTCTGCAGCTGTTCAGTTTTCAGCCATATTCACTTAAGATTTTGCTAAAGGCACTATCTTTCTCTTTAACAAGCTTAGCTAAGCTGTTACAAGCACATGGAAATTTCTGCTTGTTTCATATAATCTGATGGGATGAAATTCTTTTTACCTGCACTAGAAAATAATTGCTTGCCTATCTTACACAATATTCTCATATCTTATCCCATGTGGTTCGAACTGGGAGGGATTTTTCCCTGGCTTGCCTGCCTGAGCTCTGCAGTGTCTGCAGCTCTCTTTCCATCCATTTCAGAAGCTGGGAATTTCATTCTGATATAACCACAATAGTATACATCACACACACACACACACACACACACACACACACACACACACACACCTACTACTACTAGATGTTAAAACTTTCTTAGATGCTTAGATTTCTTCATATTTTGCTATATTACAACAGAGAACTGTTTAGAACTGGCTAAATAAGCTACCAAGCTCCTAAAATATATGTGGAATGTATAGTTTCTGTTCATCCTGGAAGTGTACTAAAAAGGGACCCTAGCATTTGAATTTTGGGTAGAGGGTTCAAGATGCTGAGGGAAAAAAAAATCTTAAAATACATTACAAACTCATGCAAGTCTGAATCAGCCCTTGCAATTAGTCACAAAATGACACAATAACATTAGAAGAGCTTGCTGAATGGTATCTGAAGAAGTGTGCATCCACACGAAAGCTCATACCAAGAACTAACTTAGTTGGTCTTTAAGGTGCTACAGGAAGGAATTTTTTAATTTTGTTTTGCTGAATGAAGTCAATGACCCATCTAGCAGGACCGGAGTACAAGAGCACTCCTCCCTCCTGTGGTTTCAGGCAACAGGTTTTCAGAAGCATTACTGCCTCTGGCCATGGAGGCAAAGGATAGCCATCACAGCCAGTAACCATTGAGAGCCTTTTCCTCCATAAATATATCCCTGTTGTTCCATCCCCTTTCAATGCAAAGGGTAGAAAGCAGGGAAGGTAGAAAAGAGCATCTTATATTTGTGAGTGTGGGATAGATCCCATTTCACTACCAGGCAGGCAGGCTAACTTGCCTAGCCTACTCTAGAAATTGAAATAAAGCTACTTAGCAAACTTATAAGCACAATTTCCTGCCAGGAGCACAATAGGACCTGAAGTTTGAAAATACATATTGAAGTTCTGGAATCATCAGAGATGACTGTCCTGCCTCCCTCTCTGACTTATCCCTTCCACTGACAACAACTCTTCATGAATATATCATTTTTTATAGCAAAAGGCAAGGATCATCCTTCTTTGTTTGCAATCATTCCATATGATCATGACCTTGAGCACTGGTGCCAACTCTATAGGCTGAGGTGTCTTTGACCCCTCAGTATTTGTGGGGAGGGGGCTAGGCCCCCTCAATGTTGAGGTGGTGGAGGAGGCCAAGTGTAGAGCCAAGAGCTGTGTCGTTCAATGGCCGGCTCCTCCTGAGAATATGAGAGGAGGGGCCACCGGCCATTGAAGCCGTGCCACGTTGGACTCCACACTTGGCCTCCTCCCGATGTGGTGACATCAAACATGCATGATATCACATATACTCAATACACGCTGGGCCCACTCAATCTTGGGCACAAGTTGGTACCTCTGTCCTTGAGATCTTCTGAGGACTTGCAGCAAAAGATGACAAAACCCAGCTGTACAATAAATGTACAAGTAATTTTTTTTAGTTTTTTATATTTTTTTAAAAAATATTTTAAATAATTTTAAAAGATTGTACCCCTCCCTCCTTATACTGGTTTACGACTGTAATAAAGTGTTGTTGTTGTACAACAATGTCTGAGTTGCAATCTCTCAGGCTGACATACATATGGATTGTGTGATTAGCCTGGTAAGAACAATGGGAGAGACTCAATGGGAGAAAACACATTTAGAGAGACAAACAAGTATTTTTAGGATACCCAGAAATGCAGCACACATTCCTAAATGGGCTCTCTCTGCACTTAGTAGGACTGGTTCTATGCTGTTTGTGTCTACATCTACTGGAAATTCTCTTTGGTGTTATTATCACAGTATGAAAACAACCTCTTGGGCTATATACACTTTCACACAAGCACTATGAGCATTGTATTAAAGGCAAGAAGTCAAATAGCCTATGATGATTAAAGGAAACCCTTCATATTATATTTGACATATGTTTGAAGGATATAGTAATGAAAATTTAGCAACAAGCAGAACAGAATGGGCGTTAAATGGCATTATGGAGGAAAGGTGAGCCAGCTAGTATCCTAATTTGCTTTTAAGTGAGAAACTTTGCACTTTGCACCAAATCCTTGATGGTCGAAAGAAATGTGAAATATCTCTGGCCTTCAGGGCCAAGACCAGAAGTAGAACTTACTCTTCCCATTCTGCAATGTTTCTATAGCTAATGTTAGGATTCTTGCTCCGTGTTTGCAGTCATGGGATTGTTGTCTATCACATGACGGTGTATGTTTTCATTCCACAGTGTGGGAAGTGACAGAGACAGGATGTTTTGTACTACTGTGTTCCGGAATGTAGGCCTATTGTGCTTTGTTTCTTTCTCTTTGCTGTCTGACGTGAAAAAGGAAGGAGCTAAGTAAGAATGCTATGAGTGTATTATATGTAAATAAACGTAGATTAGCCAAATTGCTGAGCTATTGAGTCTTGTTACTTGAACCACCAATATTCTGAAGGAATAAGTATGCTAATGCCTTTTGGTATCAGTCACTGTGATATTCAGGCTGGAGAAAGCTTTTGAAGCTCCTGAATGACTGACCAGGAGGGAGAGAACATGCCAGTTGGGCATGTGTCTCTACCAGGGTCCTACACAGCTAATACATAACTTATTGGACGACTTTCATTGTTCCCATGGTACTGGATGATCCCAAAAGCATGGGCAGGAAGAAAGGCAAGAGTAGAACCTGTGGCATCATTCAGGCTCACAGCTGCTGAAAAAGCAGAGGGAGGAAGAGATATACTGTACTTTTTATTATCAGATGGAAACAGCCAGGAGCAACTCCAGACAGAGATAGTAGTAAGTGAAGAATCCTGAGAAGCTCTCCAGGGTCCAAGATCATTCTTTTTCATGGAAAGGAAGGAAGTACAACCTGCTTTCTTCATTCCAATACACTGCCTTGCAGTTTTTGCTCCCTTTTCTTTCCTCTGTTCCTTCTATTTTCATTTTCTCCCTCCTTCTCCCCAATTACCAGCGATCTTTAAAAAGAAAACTTCTGAAATGTAAACTGGAAAGGAACTGATAATATCCAGGAAAGGGAGTAAGAATGAAATGTTTTACCCTTTAACTGTTCTTGCTTTGGGGAACAAACTGTACTCTGCATAATATTGGCATAAATCCAGATTAACTTTATTGAGTTTAATGGAGTTACTTTTGTTTAAGTGTGATAAGCATCTGGCCTTCTGACAATTGCCTCCCATTTTAGACCTAAATTTATCAATTTTCTTTTGCAAACAAAGATGGTGTTATCCTAGTCTGCCAACTGCGAAGTCTATATTTTAAATATATAGATTGCAAATGCAGATAGGCGAAACCATGGTTACAGAAGATATTATCTATGCTAAGGAATGCAGCACTAAATAAGTGGCAGACTTCTGTTTTTATCAGGAACAGACAAAGCATGCAAGCAAGAAGTGATATGGGTTTGGGGTGCATGTGAAATGGCTCCAATGTAAAATATCCCCTCTCAGACATCACTACTTTGCACATGGCTTTTAAAATTGTGTCAAGTCTACAAAACAGTTTGTGTAGTGGGACATTCTGGCAAGGGAGGGGAATGTTTTAACATGCTGTTCTCTGAACTGTGGTCCAAAATAAGCACAGTTGACAAGTATGATAGTACCACAGATATACTGCACCACACCACAATGGGACACTGAAGAACCTCTACCGGTTGAGTTAAAACATCACTTCCCTCAATATTATTCTATTCATTTATTGCTTTTTCTCACACTTATATCTTGATTTTCTTACATCATGGATCCATGTGGCATACATGTGGTTCCCAGGTGGTCTCCAATCTAGGTACAGACCAGGGCTAGACTTTCTTAGGTTCAGCAAAGTGGTGGCTTCATGCGCCTTCAGACCATAACCTGGATAATCTAAAAGTAATCTTCTTGTTTGGCCTTCCTTGACCTGGAGCTGTTGATGGTTTGGACCAACTACCACACAGCATGGCTAATCGTCAGGAATTATGGGAATTGTACAAAAAATATCTGGAGGGTACCATATTGGAGAAGCCTGATCTAGAACACCCCTTGTTCCTTTTCAAAATGGAATTGATTGGACAGAATAAGTTAACTTCAAATATGATATGAAGGATTTTTTAAAAAAAGGATAAGTCATAAACCCTTGGGCAGGAACCCTTTTTGATATTCTAATAGTATCATTGCTGTACAGGGTATCTGTACAGTAGTATAAATAGTAGTATGGTCACTTATATGTCAGATCAAGCCTTTGCAGTAGACTATTTAAGACAGGCATGAATTGACCCAAATTCCAGATGTAGTTTCCTTCTGATATATTTTCATGCCGAGTTTCTCTGAGGGGTGATCTAGCGATGTTGATGTATTAATTTAACCTACTGACGTGTGCTTTATTTTATATTTCTTTTATGGATGAAATTATTTTGCTTTTATGCTATTAACCACCATGCTATTTTTCTTAACATTGACAGTACAAATAAATGCATAAAACTCTTTTCAAAACTCTGGAAACTCTGGCCTGTGGGTCAAATTTGACCCACCAAGAGGTCCCAGTTTGGCCTGTGAGGACATTCTCCCCAAACCATGCCCACCCACCCCACATGATGTCAGGTGGAAGGCAGGAACCAATGTGGCCACAAACAATTGAGAGTTTAAAGTGAGATCCTAATTGTTCATTTGCTGGCACAAAATGCACATCCACTAATCACCAGCAGAACTATTTTCCTCCATTTTAGCAGTGGTTTCAGTGCTATCTGCTTTGTGCTACTGAAGCAAGCTCTCACCCATCCATCAACCAAGCCTAAGAAAGGCACAAATTAAACCATTCATACTAAGCAATTGCACATGCCAAACAAGGGGAGTTCTTTTTTTTTTAAAAAAAAATTACAGCTAAAAACAAACATTTTTTTGCAATCTTGAATGTGCTCAACATTTGTTTAAGAGCCACCACTTTATTCATATTTCTTCTTTCCTTATGTAGGGGGGAAGCAGTGTAATTAAATGGATATCACTGACCTCACTTGTTTACCAAAGCATATTTTTTATTGATTACACAATTGGATTTAGTTCTTAGAAAATTATGCTAAAATTGAAACCATTATCTAAGTCAGAAAGACAGCCAAAATCATAACCATCTGGCTTTTTTTTTTTTAAAGGCAAATTTAAATATTTTGATATATATGGGCACATTAGAACTCCAAGTAAAATACTGTTCACTTAATTGCCACTTTCTATGGTATCAATTTATTAAGAACTGCTGCATTTCAAGCTGTTTAGGGTGCTCTGAATAAGTCAATGCAATCTATAAATTAGCAAAGAAGTGTCTCACTCATGGCATAGCAAAGATAAGGATGTATTTCAAATGAATGCTAAACACATCATAGGTTGATCTATTTTGATGATCATATTAAGGAACATTTAATTATGAATGCTATGTGAGAGTGCCTTTTAAAAACAACGGTTCAAAGTCAGCTCAGTGAAAGGCATGATTGGAATCTTCAGCCCACTAGAGACCAAACTGAAGAGTAGTGATGAGCAATACATATTTTATATTTCCAATCCACTGGAATATGGAGTATAAAAATCACCCTGACTTTGTTCACACAGTATTCCCGCGTCCCTCAAATGCATCAGTGGGAATCTTGGAAGACAGAAGTGACCTCCTTTAATCCATTTCTGTGCTGTATTATATATCGTGCTGGTACTTCCTTTAACCTTTAACCACAAGTAACACTTTAGAAAACTTGTGGTGCAAGGACTGCTTGCTTCAAGTCAAGGCTAGCAACATGTAGATGCTGGGTAGGTCTCAGTTTCACACATTATTATGTTTGAACAACCATATTACATAGCAATAAAAATGTTATGGACTGATAGACTATGGAACTTGTGCAGCAGCTGCTATAAATGGAGAGAAGAAGTGTTGGAGAAGGAAGGACGAGTAATCTACAGGCCTTATGAAGAAAGAGTCTGGGCCTGTCCTGATATAGCTCTCTGGTGAATACTGGAGAAGGCTGGTGCTCCAGATGCACCCATTTTGGCAGCACAGGCTTGATTAGGCAGCAAGAATAGACAGATAATTTTCAGGAGTATCCAACAGCCCTTGCACCAGCGTGTCACTGAGTTGGGATTTACATCAAAGGCTGTCAGATTGCCCTGTTGGTTACTGTGTAGCAGATAAGAACTACTGAGTCCTACAGAGAAACCACCACTGACACAAACTGTAAGCAAGGAGCAAAGCATGCTCTGTGTTCACTTGACTTTTATGTGTGTATGTGTGTGTGTGTGGAGTAGGTGGGTCTGACAGAAAATTTGCCTCTTCCACCTGCAACTTCCACAATAATAGTTACACTGTTTCCAAAAGAGATGGGGAACCTGTTGCCCTCCCATCACCCCCAATCATTGGCCATGCTGGATGGAATTCATAAGAGTTGGAATCCAAGAACATCTGGAAGGCCACATATTGCTCATCCCTGGTAAGACTTAGGGCCTAGTATTAAACCTTTTCTTAGATGTAGCACTTTAGACTACAGTTGGGAGGGGGGGACCCTCACACTTTCTTCCATACCAAAATATATCCACGCAAAAAACCTAACGTTAAGAAGGAAGGGGTTTTCCCTGATGTGTAGGCATCTTCCCCCATCACGGTCCAAGGGAGAGAATGAAATGAAGAAAAATAATCTCTCAGGGAAAGAAAAAGCAAGTCCCAGATCTCTGTCTGTTAAATATTTGGCTTTTTACTAAAATGAAATTCAAAGCAGCAACCTTGGCTTATTTCGCCAGATGTCTTCATATTGTTTAAAAAAATTAATAAAGATGGTTTGAAAACTTTTATTTTATATATTCACCCATGACTGAAGTTATTGCTTGAAGTAGATAACACTGCTTGTTTAATTAGATATTTATCTTCTTAACTAGCCATTCTAAGGGCATGAATTGGCTTTCCAGTGTTCACAAAAATTAAGATTTTTATAACAGATGAACCTTGGCTGAGCATATCGCCAAAGGGTACAAACTTATTACATTTTTGATGCAAAACAATTACCCTCTAAACCTTACCATGTCAATCTTTTCCCAGTAGTGCTCTGATCCTAAACACATTTGCTGGAAATCAGGTTCCACAGATTTCGAACAAACTTGGTTCTAGTCAAAGCATACAATTTGTAACCTAGCAAAAAATAGAAGAGGAGAAACATCCATGCATTTTACATCCAATTTTAACAATCTTTTGTATTCTTTTCTTCTTTAAAAGTGTTAACAATGATAAACTCTTGTTTTGTTGATGTCACTTTGAATGGTGAATGAATGCATTTCTTTCATTATTACAAAGTTATGCTCTAGGCATTGCATGAACAATAAATGAGGCAAAAATGAAAATAAATTACAAATCCATTCCCTACTCCCAAACAACCCCACATATTCAGCTATCTGTAAAGTGCATGAGAGAAATATTTCCACACTTCTGGTGCCCATCAGGTGTTTTTTCTTTGAGGCCACACCATAATGGCTTGCCCAGTACCATCTGCAAGTGCCTGACTGCAAAGCTCTTCAAAGCTGTAGGTCAGTCCTCCCCTACCTGTTGCCCTCCAGATGTTTTCGACTACAATTCCAATAATACACAGCTACTGGACATGCAAGCTGGGGCTAATGGGATTTGTAGTACAAAACATATAGAGGGCAACAGTTTGAGCAAGGCTGCCTTCAGTGGAAGCATGTCCCAACTTTCTGAACTGTTTTACAAGAAGATGCTAAGGTGTGAAATCTGGGAACTACTGCATGCAAAACATGTCCTCTACCACTGACCTAAATCTCAACAGGAAGTGATCTGGTCATGATAACAGAATCCTCCACTTTCAGACCACTTTCCTATCCAGTTGGGAGATCCAGAGATCCAATAACATGTTTGGACAGCCCCTTGATTGTCACAATGGCAATAGCCTAGTCCCAAGTCACCCTGGCATTGAAACCAAAGTTTCCTCAGACAATTATCATGAAAGTCCTGATCATATCTGAGACCACTTTCTTCACCTCATGGAAGCAGACTGGAGAGCAGCAGAATAAGCAGAATCTCCAATCTGCTCCAAGTATGAATAACGAGCATGTATAGACCAAGGCGACCCCCACCTCAGCCCAACACACAAGACTATTTTGGTATTGAACTTAGTTCTTAAATGGACACAATTGGAACAACTCCAGAAAGGCATGTGGATGGACATAAATTCAAAATATTCTACAATCTTGTCCAGTGCTTTAAGTCTAGGGGTACTCTCCTCCTACTCACTTTTCCTACTCACATTGAAATACTGCCTCTCAATGAGGTCAAAGTTAGATTCACAAAATGTTTAGGGGTATGTGTATCCCTGCGTCCCCCCAGAAAAAAGCACTGATCTTGTCCATATTTCTGCATAAAGCAAAATGTCTACCGAGTTCTACAGAAAAGAATATCTCCTCTTCTCAAATACACTCCCCTGGCAAAGCTTTACTAAAGACTCTCAAAAAGATACAAGAACAGAAGACCAATGGGGACTGAAAATCTGCCATAAACTACAACTGAAATAGTATTCTGTTGCACAGAAATCAATGTACACTTTGGGATATGGCCGTCAAATTGTTGGTTGGTATATATTTTGTAGTTCAAGTACATTTCCTGCTTTTAAAGTACCATTATTGTACCCAATTTTCAATAAATTGTAAGTTCTAATTTTTGTTTGATGTAGCATAATTTCATTTATTTATTTATTGGCAAAGGAGAAAAGAAATGAGCTAGCGTTGGCTTGTTAATGTAATTATAATAATTTCAGTATTTATCGGTCATGAACTGGGGATATTAGTTTCTCTTTCCATTTTTAGTGCTTTGTTTCTAAAGAGCAACTTACTGCTCCAGGAAGATGAAGCAAACTGACGTTTAAGGGGTTTTATTGGTAGGATCCAGAGGACATTCTGCTTGAGCAGATGGCAATGCAACTCATGCAAGAAGGTCTCTCATTTCCGTCAATTCCCCCTCTAGGAATAGCCCTTCATGACACACCCCATTCATTCCACATTGGCTTTGTGGAGATAGGAGGGGATTTCCAACGTAAAGGATGTGACAGAAACTTCCCTTGTGGAAACGTAACTCTCAGTATCCCTTTTACATATTTTTACTCAACAGAATAATAATACAGAAAAGAACTATATTATTCATTATTACACTCATTAAATGAAAGCTTATCTTAACTGTGACTGAGTGTAATAGCTTTCATGTGAGGACTTCAGAAATATGCCCTGCCTTATTTAAAGAATGACACCAGAAGTTTTGTCCAACCAACCAGAAGTTTTGTGCTTCACTACTATGTGCAGGACCACAGATCATATAGAACAGGTGTGGGGAACCTTTGAACATCCAGTTCTGAACAACAGCTCCCATTAGCCCGAGAAAGCATGGGAGTTTTAGTTCAGTGGGTCCCGTGGGTCCCAGGCTCAAGTCTTGGCATATCCATGTATTATCCATTTTTGACTGGCCCTTTCCAATCCCTAACTCCCAGTATTATACAGTAATGGTGTAACAGGGTGGCAACAAGAGAACGGGCCTTTTCTGTGGTGGCTCCCCAATTTTTGAATACTAATCTTCCAAAAGAGGCTCACCTGGTACCATCACTACATGTCTTTAGGTGCCAGGCAAAAACATTCCACTTTACCTAGGCCTATAGCTATTAATGACCTACGGTCAATGAATGTGTGGGAGAGTGGATTGTTATTATAACTATTTTATTATAAGGTTGTCTGTCATTATGTTTTATATTATGTTTTTATTTTGTGTTCATCACTGATGTTCTGTATTGTATTTTTAATATTTGTACACTGCCCTGGGATCTTCTGATAAAGGGTGGTATTATAATAATAATAATAAATAATAAATAATGATGATGATGATGATGATGATGATGCAAGGGTAGGCCTTTTGAATATTTCTGCAGTTGTACACTACTCTGAAAAATTAGAAAATACAGTAAGAATGGTAGGCTAATATACTCCAGCCACCACCTTGCAGGAGGGCTCCGTTGTGCAAATAGTACTCTGAGATACTGTCAGTACTCTGAAAAAGAGAACATTGCCAAGATTTTGGAAGGGAGCAAAACATACGTGAAGAACTGCAAATGTGTTGTAAATAGGAGTCAGACCAGAGCCATAAATTAGATAACCTGCTGTTTAGACATCTCTTCCTCGCCCCAGAAATATATTGCAATGCTTTCACATTGTTTAAGATGTCTAAAAGTTTGTGCTTGTTAAAATATATTGCTGTTTGTGGCTGTCAAATAATCCTTAACATGAACGTGTATCGTTAAAATACCTTAATGCTTTCCTACTGCTCCCTCCTTCTAACTTGTTAGAGCCATCTGGATTAGAGCCATCTGACGAATTAGTTGCCCTGCAGGCACTTGAGGCAGGGCAAGATGCTTGATTGTGGTTTGCATGTGGCCAATCTGCTAGGGATACTAAGGCTGCCATCCTATATGCCCTTCCTTGGAAGTAAGAACTGTTGATCTCAACTGGAGTTACTTTTGAGTAGACTTTCTAAGATTTTCTACATAATATCCCCATCTCTGTACAGGGAACTCCTTTCAAGTCCCTTATACCTAAAGGTGTAAAATAAACTCTCTTACTTTTAAAAGACATCTGAAGGCAGCCCTTTTTTATGGAAACCTTTAATGTTTAATGCTGTATTGTGTTTTTAATATTCAGCTGGGAGCCGCCCAGTCGGATGGGCGGGGCATAAATAATTTTATTATTATTATTATTGCTCAAACAGGACCAAATATTCTCCCAAGGTAATAATTGTGGCTTCAAGATTAATTAAAATAAAATAATTACAATTATGGATAAAATCAGCAATGATGCACTACCAAAACCACTCATCTTCGCTCTGATTGTTTAGAAATACACAATCGCTTTGAGGTCCTCTCCCCTAGCATGGAAGATGAAGAGCAGACTCCATTTGAGGATCTCTCCCTCATTACAGTCGATCAGGTATATGAAGACGAGCAGCAAAGTCAGTCCTCAAGGAATGTGCAGGCGACCTTGGAACGGACAGCTCACGGAAGAACCCCAACCAGACCTAAGAGGAGGCATGTAGTGGTGATAGGGGATTCCCTACTGAGGGGAACAGAAGCAGTGATCTGTGGGCCTGACAAGATGTCTCTGGAAGTGTGCTGTCTCCCCAGGGCTAAGATCCAAGATGTAACTGAACTACTGCAAGGAATCATAAAACCCACTGACAAATACCCCTTCCTCTTGGTTCATGTGGGAACCAATGACACTGCAAGCAATAGCCTCCAGAAGATCAAAAGAGACTACGAGGCTCTGGGCAGGAAATTGAAGCAATTAAATGCACAAATTGTCATCTCATCTGTCCTCCCAGTTGAACGACGTGGCCCAGGGAGAGAGGGAAAAATAGTGGAAGTGAACAGCTGGCTTCGCAAATGGTGTAAACAGGAACGGTTTGGATTCTTAGATCACGGACTGCAGTTTCTTGAAGATGGACTTCTGGCAAGCGATGGGCTGCACGTCACAATGGTTGGGAGGAATGTTTTTGCCAAAAATCTCAGCAACCTCATCAGGAGGGCTTTAAACTGACTAATGTGGGGGAGGGAGACAGTGCTCCTGAAGGTAGGAGTCTATCAATTGATGAAGATGATCATCCAAATGTCATAGACCAAATGGAGCAAACAGCACGCAGACCTAGTGGTGGGAGGAAAAAATCCTTAAATAAGAGACACGGGGGAATGATTAATGGACTTCAATGTCTGTACACTAATGCGCAAAGCATGGGAAATAAACAAGATGAGCTTGAGCTCTTGGTACAGCAAACTAAATATGACATAATAGGCATCACTGAAACCTGGTGGGATAAGTCCCACGATTGGAATGTAATAATGGAGGGATACAATCTATTTCAGAGAAACAGACCAGACAAGAAAGGAGGAGGAGTGGCGTTATATGTCAGGGATGTGTATACCTGTGAAGAGATCCAAGATTTAGAACCTCAAAGCCAAAGTGAGAGCATTTGGGTCAAAATTAAGGGAGAGAAGAATAACAGTGACCTCATTGTGGGAGTTTACTATAGATCCCCAAGCCAAACGGAGGACATAGATGATGCCTTCCTGGAATAGATGGCCAAGCATGCAAAAGGAAGGGAGATAGTAGTAATGGGGGACTTCAATTACCCGGATATTTGTTGGATGTCAAACTCAGCCAAGAGCATAAGGTCAAACAGATTCCTCACTGGCCTTGCAGACAACTTCATTGTCCAGAAAGTGGGAGAAGCAACAAGAGGAACAGCCATTTTAGATCTGGTCCTAACCAATGTTAATGACCTGGTTAGTGGGGTAGACGTGGAGGGATCATTAGGCGCGAGTGATCATGCTCTTCTGAAGTTTACTATACAGCGGAAAGGAGCAGCCAAGCATACTAGGACTCAATTTCTTGACTTTAAGAAAGCCGACTTCATGAAACTTAGGGAAGTGCTGGGTGAGATCCCATGGACAGTAATACTAAAAGGAAAGGGAGTTCATGATGGCTGAAAGTTTGTTAAGAGGGAGATAGTAAAAGCACAACTTCAGGCAATACCAATGAGACGGACACATGGAAGGTGTCTAAAGAAGCCAGGGTGGCTATCTAAAGAACTTTTAACTGAGTTAAGATAAAAAAAGTATGTGTACAAAAAATGGAAAAGGGGGGAAAGCACCAAAGAGGAATTCAAACAAATAGCCAGCACGTGTAGACACAAAGTCAGAAAAGCTAAAGCACAGATTGAACTCAGGCTTGCTAGAGAGGTTAAAAGCAACAAAAAAGGCTTTTATGGGTATGTTCGTAGCAAAAGGAAGAATAAAGAAACAGTGGGGTCACTCAGAGGAGAAGATGGTGAAATGCAAACAGGGGACACAGAAAGGGCTGAACTCCTCAATGCCTTCTTTGCCTCAGTCTTCTCCGATAAAGAAAACAATGCCCGACCTGAAGAATTTGGAGCAAATGATTCAGCAGAGGAAACACAGCCCAGAATAACTAAGGAGATAGTACAAGAATACTTGGCTAGTTTAGATGTATTCAAGTCTCCAGGGCCAGATGAACTGCATCCAAGAGTATTAAAAGAACTGGCAGATGTGATCTCAGAACCACTGGCAGTCATCTTTGAGAATTCCTGGAGAACAGGCGAAGTCCCGGCAGACTGGAAGAGGGCAAATGTTGTCCCTATTTTCAAAAAGGGGAAAAGAGAGGACCCAAATAATTACCGCCCAGTCAGTCTGACATCAATACCAGGGAAGATTCTGGAGCAGATCATTAAGCAAACAGTCTGTGAGCACCTAGAAAGGAATGCTGTGATCACCAATAGTCAGCATGGATTTCTGAAAAATAAGTCATGTCAGACTAACCTGATCTCATTTTTTGACAGAATTACAACCCTGGTAGATGAAGGGAATGCAGTGGATGTAGCCTACCTTGATTTCAGCAAGGCATTTGACAAGGTGACCCATGATATTCTTGTAAAGAAGCTGGTAAAATGCAGTCTTGACTATGCTACCACTCAGTGGATTTGTAACTGGCTGACTGACCGAACCCAAAGGGTGCTCATCAATGGTTCCTCTTCATCCTGGAGAAGAGTGACTGGTGGGGTGCCACAGGGTTCTGTCTTGGGCCCGGTCTTATTCAACATCTTTATCAATGACTTGGATGATGGACTCAAGGGCATCCTGATCAAATTTGCAGATGACACCAAACTGGGAGGGGTGGCTAACACCCCAGAGGACAGGATCACACTTCAAAATGACCTTGACAGATTAGAGAACTGGGCCAAAACAAACAAGATGAATTTTAACAGGGAGAAATGTAAAGTATTGCACTTGGGCAAAAAAAATGAGAGGCACAAATACAAGATGGGTGACACCTGGCTTGAGAGAAGTACATGTGAAAAGGATCTAGGAGTCTTGGTTGACCACAAACTTGACATGAGCCAACAATGTGACGCGGCAGCTAAAAAAGCCAATGCAATTCTGGGCTGCATCAATAGGAGTATAGCATCTAGATCAAGGGAAGTAATAGTGCCACTGTATTCTGCTCTGGTCAGACCTCACCTGGAGTACTGTGTCCAGTCCTGGGCACCACAGTTCAAGAAGGACACTGACAAACTGGAACGTGTCCAGAGGAGGGCAACCAAAATGGTCAAAGGCCTGGAAACGATGCCTTATGAGGAACGGCTAAGGGAGCTGGGCATGTTTAGCCTGGAGAAGAGGAGGTTAAGGGGTGATATGATAGCCATGTTCAAATATATAAAAGGATGCCACATAGAGGAGGGAGAAAGGTTGTTTTCTGCTGCTCCAGAGAAGCGGACACGGAGCAATGGATCCAAACTACAAGAAAGAAGATTTCACCTAAACATTAGGAAGAACTTCCTGACAGTAAGAGCTGTTCGACAGTGGAATTTGCTGCCAAGGAGTGTGGTGGAGTCTCCTTCTTTGGAGGTCTTTAAGCAGAGGCTTGACAACCATATGTCAGGAGTGCTCTGATGGTGTTTCCTGCTTGGAAGGGGGTTGGACTCAATGGCCCTTGTGGTCTCTTGCAACTCTATGATTCTATGATCTTTGTCTACATCTTCATTGAATGGTCAGCCTAATAATCAACATTAGTGAAAATAAATTTGCTATGAATCTAAGCCATTGAACCGGCTACATGAAGAAATTTGTCATTTATCAGGAGACCAAAAGATAAGCAAACAATTTCATCATGATGTCCAAATCCAAAGCTGCAACCAGTTTTTAATCTGGGTACCTCAGAAAGACTACAGAAAAACACCCCACTACCCACCACCAAGGAATGTGTTATTTGATTTGGATAAAGCCATACAATTGTAGCCGTTCATAGATTTTCAGCATAATATCACCATCTCTGTCATAGCTGTCAACTTTTCCCTTTTCTTGCGAGAAATCCTATTTGGAATAAGGGAATTTCCTTTAAAAAAAGGGAAACGTTGACAGCTATGATCTCCGTACAGGGAGCTCCTTTCAAGTCCCTTATACCTAAAGGGCTCAAGTGACTATGGAGAGCAGGAATCTCAGCTAAAGCATTCATGACAGATGGCCACACAACCTCTACTTAAAAACCTCCAGCGAAGGAGAGTCTACAACCCTCTGAGCAGAATGAAAGCTACCTAGGACATAAGAAGCTGCCTTGTACAGATTCTGACCATTTATCCATCTAGCTGTGTATTGTCTGAAAACTGACTGGCAGTGGCTTCTGGAAGTGGGTTTCTGTCCCAACCCACCTGGAGATGCTAGGGACTGAACCTTGAACCTTCTGCATGCAAAGCAGATGCTGTACTGCTAAGCTACTGACTGTTCCCCACCTGAACAAACTATGCCAGTGCAAATTCACCAACAGAATGTGCCACAGCAGAAGCACAAGGAGACACTCTAATGGATGAGCACACGCCAACAGTAAGGTAAAGGTAAAGGTACCCCTGCCCGTACGGGCCAGTCTTGACAGACTCTGGGGTTGTGCGCCCATCTCACTTAAGAGGCCAGGGGCCAGCGCTGTCCGGAGACACTTCCGGGTCACGTGGCCAGCGTGACATCGCTGCTCTGGCGAGCCAGAGCCGCACATGGAAATGCCGTTTACCTTCCCGCTGGTAAGCGGTCCCTATTTATCTACTTGCACCCGGAGGTGCTTTCGAACTGCTAGGTTGGCAGGCGCTGGGACCGAGCAGCGGGAGCACACCCCGCCGCAGGGATTCGAACCGCCGACCTTTCGATCGGCAAGCCCTAGGCACTGAGGCTTTAACCCACAGCGCCACCTGCGTCCCATGCCAACAGTAGCTCGTTACAATTAGGATTACAGGATCAGTCAGTGCTTCACATCAGATATGAACACATATATAATGGACTGTAGCACTTATTTTAGCATTTGACTTGTTGCTGCATTTGTTTCACTTGCTTGCATGCTTCTCATTGCTGAGTAAAATGACACTGACATTAAATAAAAAAAGAACTTACCCATATTCAACGTGTGCTTGCAAATTGCTCTGCCTTCTCTTTCCCTTTGCTGCATAAATGACATTACAGCCTAAGAATATATTGTTGTGTAAATACAGTGCTTTCCCCAGCCCACAAAACAAAGTTGTGGTTTTTCTTACAAATGCTATCTTGCAGAATCCCAGGCATCAAGATGTATAAATCAATATTAATTTAGGGAACTACAAGGGCATAATTTAAAACAAGGCCAAATGTTATTTTTTATAGAGAACCTTCCCCAATTACACATCATTTTAGACACATTGCTATTAGTCTTTCGTTAGCCTCTCAGAAATTCACTCATAAATACATTGCTCACTAATTAATCAGCTGCTTTGGTATTGTTCCTACATAGTAAGAACAGAAGTCATTTCTGATTATTAGAACTTTATTCCCTGAGTAAATATATATATAGTTATACAGCACCACATGCCAAGTCAGCTGAACAAATAATCAGTATTGGGCTTTCTTTCATGTCAGCAGTAATTTGCAACTTAGAGCACATTAATAATTTTGCAATTAAGTTTTGTACAACCAGCCCCATTACCCAACACTTGCACAATATTGCTGGCACTTCCAGCTGCTGCAGAATAGATTAAATGGTTTTGAGGCAACAACTGTGAGGGTAAACCTGAGCATGAAAACTAAGGATTAGAGGACCCTGTTAGCATAAAAACTGGTCTGATGCTCTTGACATCTTAGCTTCTAGTCAAGCACTGGCAGGATACATGACTGACAGAATGTGTTCTGAGTCTAGTGGGTTGTGCATGCCTGGCCTAGCCAAGCTCCCTACCCTCTCTCTTCAAGTGCTATTATTCTCAGCTGCTTACAAAAACCACCAGCCCAGTTAGGGGGGGGGGGGGTTCAGGGAGGAGGGGGAGATTTACAGGTGAGCATTAGTCACTCTTCTTACCCATTCCTATGCAACACCAGACTGTTGGGGGAGAGAATGACATTCTGGCTTGTGAACAAGTGGGCTGCTTTTTTATTTTACAGATCATTTATATCCCAACTATCCTCCAAGGAGTTAAAAATGGTGGAAATAGTTCTCCCTCTCTTCATTTTAGCCTGCCAACAATCCTGTGTGAGAGAGAGTGACTGACCCAAGGTCACCCAGTGACCTTAATGGCTGATTGGGGATTTAAACCCAACTCTGCCAGGTCCTTGTTCAACGCTAACCCCTGTACCACATTGACGCTCTTGGTTTGCCCACATTGATGGCAGCTGTGCTGATGGAAACTGCAAGGTGATAAGGCCAGGAAGTTCACATGCATGGCCTGCAGCCCTAGTCAGCCCCATACACCCAACTCCTTGACTCCCACAGAGCCTTGCCACTTTGCCCCAGTATGCCCTATGCTGACTCCAAGCTTCATGTTTATTCATGAGTAAACCCACCTGTGTCCAACCAGCTTTACTCTCTAGTAAATGTATAGGGTGGCAGCTTATTGGGATTTATTGGTAGCAGGAATGTCCTTTATTCCCCAAGTTGTAGTTACTTGAAAGTGTTTTAATATCCCCATGTCATGAAAAGTGGTATGTCTTACTATTGCAGGCGGCAGGGAGAGAATCCCACTCAGATAAAACATTTGGAAATTTGTCATTTTCTGTGATAAAATTGACAGACTATTTTCCATCTGAATGTATCCAAACATACCATAGTATAGAGCAAGTCATGGAAAGTGAGAGAGGCAATACATTCAAAATTACTAATTTTTAGCAGGCACATGTAGAACGACATCATCTTGTGTGAAGACTTTTCACTAGGCAATGCCATCTGCTCATCCTCCTTTAATATTGCTGCCATACTGATTTTTTAAAAAAGCAATAAAACATGATATATGACTGAAATTTATAAAGTGGTCTGTAGTTCCCTATTTACTTAAACAGACATCCCACTTTGTCCTAAAGGCTAAGGACAAAAAACAGAAACTAACAATCCATAAATACATAGATTGCACCTGAGTTGACATTTCATTAAGAGCAGAGCTGTGTACACAGAAACAGGTTATACACAGGCAGCCTCAAACTACCATATTGGAACAATTCAGATAATTTGGCACATGCTTATACTTCTGCTGGTACATATATTTTACATGTTACATTGATACAACTGGTGTTTCAGATCATGCTCCAGAATCTTTGGCTATGCAGCTAATGGATGATGTTAAACCTCTGGTTCATGATGTTCATAAGTATTTCACTTCTGAACAATAAAATTAAGAAAACCAAGCGAAAAGATGGGAGCTGAACTTCAGGAATACTGTGAAAATAATGAGGGTACAATTGCTTCATGTGGTATTGAATGGGAAGCATGAGGTAGGATGATAGCATATGCCTCCCAAGAGAAATGGTTTTTGAATGTGGCCTTTAACAGGAGGTGTAATGACAGTTGAGGGAACATGGAAAGCATTTAAACCAACATTTTAAACCAAAAAGGTTTTGAATTTTTACCCCTTTTTTTTGGAAATAGGATCTGGAACTATTGCAATAAACACCCCAAAGAGAAAAAATAAATAAATAAACTTTTAGTATGCATTATCCAACTTGGTAGTGCGAACAAGAAGAGACATTACATACAAGGTCAACATGTAATGACATGACTGGAAAATGCTAATTTGTTTCCCCACTTCCCTCCCTCAACTTTCCATGGTTTTCCCCGCTCTCTGATAACATTAAGGCAATCTTAACATTTAATAGATTCCTTTCATTTTACTCATGGACAAGTGTGGGAAATGCTCCATTTTTTACATTTACTAATGCTGTTTTGTGTGATAATGAGAAACGGTGCATCACATGGCAAAAAATTATGTTCCACAGAATTCTTTCCTCCCACGAACACGAAAGTGACACTTATGAGCAGTTTTTGTTATATTTTGCACTCAATATAGATTTTAAAAATACAGCTCTGCAGTTACCCTTGAAATGCCAAGCTATACTGATTGCTGTTCTTCCATGGAAGTAAGGGATCAAGTAATTTGGGTGCATTAATTAAACTGGTGTAGAGTATTCTGGAAGCTTCTAATAACTTTTTTGTCCCCCAAAAAGAGGAACTTAATGCCTTTTCCCCTAGGCCTTGGAAAACTGACCACCCCTCCCCACTTAATGGCTCTCTTTATCTCCATTTGCTTTCCCCAAGACACTCCTAGAAACCTCATTTGAGCTGTGAGATTGCCACACATCAAACAATGATGCCGAGAAAGAACAACAAAAATAAATGCAAGAACAGAGGGGTTTTTTTTGTTGTTGTTCATTTCTACAAAGTGCATGTTTGCTTATTTTAATTATTTATTAAATTTATATACTTGAAGATCATAGGGTGGTTTACAGTATAAAAACACAAAATACATAACGTAATGATAAAACAACAGCAAAACCCCCTCCAAAACCTGCCATATTTTAAAGGTGATAGATAGTTTAATCAGCCAAAGGCAGGGTTGAAGAGGAATGTTTTTGCCTGGTGCCTAAGGATACGTAATGAAGACACCGGGCGAGCCTCCAGGGGGAAAGCATTCCACAAATGGGGGCCCATGGTGGAAGAAAAATTATTGTTACAAATTCTGGTTTGATTCCTAAGAACTGTGAATGGATAAGATGCTTTCAGAAAAAGGCCCTCTTCCTTTCCTCCCCACCCCCTTTTAGCCCCCAAAGTTTCTCTAGAAGAAAAAGAGGACAATATTGAACCATGAGGCGTGAGCTGTGTGTGTCTGTGAGGTGTCTTTGCCCAATATTGATTGATTCCTCACCCCCAAAAACCCTGGTCGCTACATCCCATGCTGCTTAGGAGTGTCCACTGACTTTCTGGATAGGCCTTTCAGGGAGGAGAGGACGGGGGGGGGGGGGGCGGGAAACCTTCATGAATTTCCAGACCCAACTCTACATCCAAGCTGAAGTCATTATTAAAACTGCTTATATTTATAACATAGGGATTATCTATTGATCATTTGAAGTTGTGTACTTTGCTTTACTTGGGGTACATCAGTGCAAGTCCAAACACATCTAAAAGAACAGCATTAGATACATTTCAAACACTAATGCAAGATTCCAAAATCACTGCATATATAGAATGCTTGTTTGTAGACACTAGCAGAAATCCCAATGGAAGACTCTGGAAAAACATAATTTTGTAAAGTCATGAACACAGGATCAGTCACTGCTTGTCTTCATATCCCCTTCTTTGCACTCCTCAAATGCATTTTTTGAGCAAATTAACTTCTGCAGATTTTTTTTTCTTGTTAATACTGTTTCTAAACAATGCATGACCACGTGTAAACAAGTGAGATAGCAGGAAATCATTTTATATCATTTGGATATAAAGTTACTCTTGCAAAGCAACATTAAACAACTCCTCTGTTTAATAACATATTGGCATTTCAACAGCAAATTGATCTTTTTGTGATATCACAATGTAACGTTCAACATTCCTTATGTCTGACCCTCGGCTAGTTCAGTATATTAGCTTCCCATCCTTGAAGAATTTTGCTTTTTTCAATAACATAGTGCAACTGCTTTGATTTTCAGCATCCTGTTTTTGTTATAGCATATTCAGAAATTAATAATCTAGAGTGACTGTTAGTAACATTGACGTCACTGTGTTCAATGAATTAATACAGATTAGGCCTATGAGGTTCAAGAATAATCAATCAAACATTTTTCTTACCAGTAACTATTAAAGGTTTATTTTCTGTGTTCCTATATGGAACCAAGAATGACGGTTGCCAAAGATAATGTCTTGCCATCTTACCATAAAACCTTTCATGTAAAGAAACTCAGTCCATGTTTCTATAAAAGTGGGAATATAAAAGGTGGTGTGTTTTTAATAGACAAAATGTTTCTACTGAATATTGAAGACTAAATCATAAATAGATGTTTTCTAGACAGTCTTGATTTCAATTTGTGGAAATTCTTGTACATGGCCTATATACCACTGTCGCTTTAACTATGAAAAGGGATACTAACAAGATCACTGAGATGTAACAATTTGCTGCAGGAATAATGAGCAAATAAATGTTCCTGAAATGCAGAGAAGGAAGAAGAGACACAGACAACACAGCACCAGTCTGGAATTTTATCATGGAGCCAGACAAACAGAACTCCATAAAACGGCAAGATCTATTTTACACATGAGAGAAAGTGAATTGATTTGAAACTAAAGTGTGCTGTACAAATGATGTTTCCACATCTTCTTCCAACTGCCTGGTACAGTATCTACCCAAATATAAAATATTTATGTAATTAAAGATGCTGCATTTTTCAGCTAATACACAATTTTATATGAGCATGGTGCAACATCTGAAACCAACACTAGCAACTAGGGTGGAACATGGTGGGAGTATCCTATTTTGCTCATTTTGCTTACGAGAATGATAGTTCAGCACACTTAAACCTTTTTTTAAAACTCAAACAGAATAGTTTTGTGCACAGTGCTAAATGAGACTAGGCTTAAATAACAATACAAGCCGCACGGAAGGAGCATATTCTAAAAGGCCTTTTCAACTCCTACCTTTCAAATGCTTCTTATTCAGAGGATCATCAAGTCAAAAGATTTTGGGCTGCAGTCACAGGATTTTGGCAAAATGCTGCAAAATCTCTCACTCAAAATTTGCCATCCCATTCGTGGAAACTTTGGTTTATTTTTATTTTTTGCCAAAAATCTTTTGTGGGACCTCACTATTACAATGTCCTCATATCTCCATCCATCCCTGCTATTTTTTGCTGTTGCCACTAGATGTAGCAACATTACATGTCAGTGTGGTGGTCATTATTGCCCCCACTCCACAATGGGGCAAGGGTGGGGTTGGGACCTGGATCCAGGCAGCAGACCAGATTGTTATTTCCCTCATTTCCAGTAGGTCCAGTCTGACAGATGGGTGAGGCTGTCCACCTGTCAATCACCTGTGAAAATGAATTTACCCATCCTGCATCTGATGTCATATATATGTAAAACAGGTAGGCATGGCTTGGCCAAAAATTGGGAGACCTGCTGGGTCTAATTAGTCCCCAGGGGCAGAGATTCCACACTACTGGACTATGAGTGAAACAAAAGTGAGTCTGAGCTGTCAAAATAAAAGCTTTACAGTTTCCTCCACTGTGAAGACTGCAATAAAAAAGAAACAACAAAAGAGAGGTGGAGAAAAATGCTGTCAATGACACCCAATATGTAAGTTTCCAGGACTCACTCCATTCCTGTGACTGGCCAGAATTTCATCTGCCCCCTGCCAAAAAACCCCAATTCATTCTTTCCAAGCAGAAAACCCATATAATACTGCTGTCTGCAGTGGGTAGAATGCAGAGGAACGGTGGGAGGAACCAGCTGGGGAACTCCCAAGGGAAGAAGGCTCAGATCCTGGGGGTTGGTGGTGGGATGATGATAGTCAGAGGAAGAAGACTTGGAGGAACAGGTGTCAGAAGCAATAGAAAATTAGGTTTGGTGAGCAGGAAGAGTCTGTGGCAGAGAGAAGTCCAGAATCAGAAGCTGAAGCAGAAGCGTGGCATGAGGGAGGCAGAGATGCGTCAGGCTGGTGAAGAAGTCTGGTTGTCTCTTCCTCCTACTGTGCCAAGCTCACCTCCCCCCTAGTCTCCCAGAACCAGAAGAGGCATTAAGAGAGATGGGAAGAAATTAGTGTTATGTAGACACAGTCTCAGATTGCTTGGGAAAACTCCCATGGAGGGAGGGAAGGAGGTCCGAAGGTTCAAATGAACCTTGTCTTTGAATGTTTGAAAAGGTTATATTTTATATGTATAAAATTATTAAAAACCTAATAAAAGTTATTAAAAAGAAGAATTGTTGAGCTCATTAAGCCTGGCATTCCAGTGCAGATTCTCATTTTTCCCTTAAAAAGAGTTAACTTCACTTTGTGTGATTTACTGCTGGCTTGCTCATGACAACCACATATTTGGGGGCATTAGTGCCAGGTTAACAACTTACTAGTTAGATGCTTATTCCACCAGTGTGTTCAACAACCTTCAAATTCTCATTATGTGATGCTTTCCTATGTACAAATCAGAATTAACTCCCGCTGTGCTAAGTGGAAGTGACTCCCATGGAGCAATGGATGTATCTGTCAGTTTTGGTTTATCTCAGTTTCTCACTCTTCTAACCCAAGTCCAGTTATTCCCTGTTCTGCTTCAGTTTGTACTAAAGACGAAAAATCTGCACCAAGAATTGTATGAATTCTCATATACATTTCTGTTAATATATGCAGTTTTGCAGACATGTATAGAATTGTACTGAAGAGCATTCCTGAAACATACTATCCACCCCCCATTTGTTTTTACAATATTGTCACTCACCCAAGATTTTTAGGACAGGGAGCGTTAGAGCAGAGAACAATGCAAAAAAGAAAAGGGGGGGGGGAGCTGAATTTCTTCTGCTTGGATGCAATACTTCAATGCCACTCCATGCAGGTGCCACTCCATTTGTTATGTGCATCTGATGATCCAAGTAGCTCATATTCTTCCCTGGATATATAGATAAAGGGGGTTGTAACTATATTCAAGTGCTGCTGTATGCTCGCTTTCCTCTATTTTCACCACTCTCCATGGAATATCACATTCCACAGGAGAAGATGAGAAACACCTGATACCTTAAGGGTATGAGGATAACAGATTTCTGCTACATTATTTATATGCTTCAATTAAAAATATCCAAACCATCTGGTTTCACATATATAGCAAACTGGGGGGGAAAATCATAACAAGATGCATTCAACACAATGTATACTTTTTTTTCAGGCTAAAAGTCATAAAATGCAACAGTGAGGAACAGAAAGACAAAGGATTGTACTAAATGCTTTATCAGCCACCTGCTGTTTGCTGAATAGTATTTTGATATTGAATTCTTTTGAACATGGGCGGCGGGGGCGGGGGGAGACTTAAAAAAACCCCCCTACTGTCTGGCAAGACTGCCTCTGGCAGATGTAGCCATCTATTCATGTTGCAGGAAAAAAGTCTGATAACACCCTTAGTCTACAAAAGGTAAGTATCAAGTATAGGTGGATATTAATATTCTATTTTTAAGTAAATAGAATATTTACTTAGCTTACATAACTATTTTTACGTAAGGCCAAGTGACACAAATATTGTTACTTCCACTATCTCTGGCAATAACAATTGCTACCACGAGGCTGTGTTGTTACTGAAGACTTGTTGAAATTAATACGCAATGCTGTACATACACATTCAGATTGATTACTGTGATGTTACAAGGCAGCTCTTTGAAGGTAGTTAAGACATTTCATGTGGTGCACCTGCTGTCACTTACAGGGCAGGAGATATTATACCGATTCCATGCTTTCTACACTAGCTGCTGGTTCACTTATGGGATTCACTGAATGTGCTGATCGTTACTTATCAGCCCAGGGATGCTTTCCCCGTATGGTCCTATCAAATGGTTAGCATCTTCTAGGAAGGCTTTGCTTTAGGCCCTGTCTTCTCTGGAGATTAGATTGAGTTCAGAAAAGGGATATTTTAAAACAGCCTAGTTAGACACCCCAAACTGTATCTGAGCATTCAAGCCCTTGAGTGTAAGCTAGCAAATCATGTATTCTAAAGGAATTCGTGGGTATTGAATCCATTTTGGTGTTTTCCAAACTGTATCTATAAAATGTAACCTTCGTAAGTTAGAAAAAAATAAGTTGCCACAACAAACACTTGTCATAAAATTACTTGAGAATGATGAACCTAATGCTCTGCCATTTGTCAGGTATGTATTTAAAAACAGCGAGGGTAAAACAATATCCAGGTCTTTGCTGCTATGGGAAGAAGGAAAGGCAAGGCACAGTCAAACTCAATAGCATACGTGAAGAAAAAGTATATTGAATGTAGAAATAACAATTCCATAGCCAAACAAGCCTTTACTACAAATCTGGCATTCTTAAAGCTGCTTCATTTAAACTATCAGCAGAGATTGTGTGCACATTTTTAATACTACAACCATAGTAAAAAATTCTAGAGGTGAGAACCAAGTAGGAATGTGTGATTGCTCACCCACTACCCTAGAACTGGACAAGGCTTTTCAAGTGTTCCAAGTGAGCACTTGAAAAGCTTTTATTTCAAAAGGAAATTTAAAAAATATTTATGCACAGATTATTCAATGATTAGCTGTCAAGATATATTGACATCACTTCAAAATGAGTTATTAATATTTGATACATTTGGTAAAATATCAAGATGTAAAGTTTGAAGTGTTGAGGGGTAAATTGTACAGATCAGCCAAATGTTCCCTAACAATAGTTTTAAGTTTCGGGAGTCAGCTTATCTCTCACCGCCTCCTCCCCAGCCAACTGTCTGTCTTGTTTGTGTGGAAGAGTGGGCACAGTTGTCATTTGTATTGCTCAACTACTGTGTACATAGGCTACAAGTGCAGAAGCCAGTTATTTGTGGGGCACAGATTGCAATTTGTTGAATATATGTGGGAACACCTATAGTGTCCTTTCAATTGAGATTTGGGGCAATTCTCACCCCCCCCACCTCTATGATGGCTTTAAGAAAAAGCACTGCCACCACCGTTAGGAAGGTAGTCTTTTTGTTCCATCTTTGTTTTCATTCATCCATTTCACTCGGGTAGAGAAAATGGAGTGGGGGGCATTTCAGCTGAGCTTTAAGAATTGAAGGAAAGTTTAAATCAAGAGCCAAATTAGGAATTCAAAGGAGAAAAAGGGACCAGTTTAAGAAAATGCGTAGGCATATTTCTCCTGAATTATTAGGTATCAGGTAAATATGGTAATACAGAAATTGCAAAAGGTTACAAAAAATTATATGGGATAGCAATCCTGAAGTTGACCAATAGGAATGAAGGAGGGGCTTCCTGTCCAAAACATTGTTGTGTCCTACAAAACATAGACTTCTAGGTAGCAATAGGAGAGTTTCCAGTAAAATGAATACTTGGGATTAATAAAAGAATAGGAAGTGAGCTTTTGTAGAAATAATACCATTAAGATTTTGGAAAACACTGATAGCATGAAATATTATTTTGCTGTAGTAACTCTCCCTTAAAATGTATATCCTACAACAGCAAACAGACTTCCAATGAAACACTCCGAAGCTTTTATAAATGGATTCATTGCATTGTCATCACATTGATGTCTGATTATGTAAGTGTTTGATGTAGAGGGACAAATAAATAGCTGTCCATTAAAGCAAACTGGGGCATTGCTTTACAAAGTGAAAATAAAAAATATGTTTTTACAGCATTCCAAGCATCTCAAAGCCACACTCTTTTCTGCCCACTTCCCCACTGGTATCATTCCATCTGAACTAAGAAAGACTCCAGGATATATTTCTGTCAGTTACCAGTACCTCTCTGGACCACTCAGCCACTCCCAATCCAAATATATTGCTATAACCCAGATATTCATCTCATGTGTCTCCACGCAGAAAAAAACATGTGATAAATTCATATTTTACTAGAAATGAAGGTTCTTTAACCATAGTTTTGCAGGCCTCCCCTCCCTCCCATTGTCATGAAAGAAATCCAGCCATAGTAAAAAAACACTAGTAGGGGTGCTGCCATTGGAAACCCCATTAGTCTGGCAGACTGTTCAGAATCATGCATCTGCTTTAAGCATGCTCAGAGCTGTTTCCTTGAAGGTTTCAGCTGCATATAGCTCATAGCATATCTGTCATGGACTGGCAGGATGATGGGGAGTAGGATCCCAGCATAGCTGGGTCTGGGACACACTGAGGCAAGCAGGGGATAGGGAAAGAAATACTGACAGGTTGGTGGAGGATGGCAAAGGAATGGGGATCAATGCACAGGAACCAGAGCAGCAGGACCCATCACCAGAGCAGACCCTGTCTCCATGAACACAGCAGGCTCTGAGGTGTAGGAAGCAGCAGCAGAGACACTCTAGGAGCCTGAGGCAGGCAAGCGCCCACAGCACAGCTCCCTAGCTGGCAAGGTGGGGCTCACTAGCTCTAGGAGGAAGTGTGTGATTCCTCAGCTGGAGTAGACTTGGAATAGGTGAAGGTTGCATGCCTCATCCAGCCCAGATGCTGCAATCAACATGCAAAGTACAAAAGGGAAGCAGAGATGCAGTGATGTGCCTGCTCAACTACCCATGTTGCTGGACCTTGGCTTGGATGCTCCTCGACCTCGGTGGGACTGCAGGCCTTCATACCACACCCCAGGTTTCTCTTGAAAGCCCCCTTACCTGCAAGAGAGGCTTTTGGAACTGCAGAAGTACTCAGTGGGGAGAGGGTGAACAAGTCCTGTTCTGAGAACAGACTTGTACTTGCACAAATATGGCTACAATCCTATGTCTTCTTTATTCTTCTTAGAAGAATCTCTGCTTTTAAAATATCTTTATTTATGTAGAAGTAATTATAGCCAAAGCTGGTTATAAAAGTATTTGGCACTTTGAAATTAATTGGCAAAAGGAAGAAATAAGATCATTTCTCTTGTTTCATGCATATGTATTCTTTTTGGTTTAAAATCATTGAAGTTTCTTGTATAAACAACAAAGAAATTGCAAACCATGTGTGTGTTAAAGGCATTTTTACAAATTCATAGAAAACTAGCATTCTAGTATGCAATGGATGGTGTTGCATTTGGTCACTTGATTGAGTGTCCAAATTAATAAAAAAATATTAATAGTGTTGATCTACCTTTTTCTCTTTGTGTGCACCTTACAGTTGTGAATATCCCCATGAATTCAGTGTCATGAGGACTGGAGTGAACACACCAAAATTACATGGGGGGAAACAATAACTAAACAGCTTCCTAGAATAGCATATGAACATGGTGTTTATTCATTTTTCCAAGACCAATTGTTGTTGTTTTTTAATGTTAAACATTACAGATACAACTTGGCAAACATGAAAAATGGATTTGGCTCCTCTGAAGCCTTCAGAAAAAAATAACTTGTGCTCAACTATGCTTAAGCATGTTAGATTCACTCAAAATAGAACTAGTCTACTCTAGTGGCACCACATATGGAATTCTCTGACAAGGGGATTCATCTGGCAACATCTTTCTCAATCTTTCAATGCCAAGTAAACACATTTCTGTCTTGCCAGGCTTTCAGTTCTGCTGCCTAGCTATTAAACTGTTGTAGTTTCTCCTTTCTTTACTATAATATGGGGATTTAAATTTGCTTATAGTTTTTTCTTTATTTGATGAAGTGTTTTAAATGCTTTTGTATCAAGTGCTACTTTGAGCTCTGTAAAATAAGTTTATGGATTTTTCATTACCTACAAATAATGAAATATGTAAATATTATCAAAAGCTCATTCTCACACACCTCCTGATAATGTCATATATGTGTCAACCTGTCAGCAATTCATATTGTGGTGTACTTTGGACAAAGCAAACAGTGAATTCACTACATGAGAGATTGAACAAGCACAACAGGACATAAAAATAAGAACTGATAGAAATGCACCAGGGGAACATTTAACCTCTTTGGGCATTTCACCTCTATCCAAGACGACAACACATAAATGAAACCATTATAAAGAGTGAACGGTACATGAGCCTGTATAACTGAAATTACGCAACAAAGTATTTTGTGAGAATTGGGACAAGTTGGGGAAGTGTAAAAGAAACCATAGGCAAACGCGGCCCTCCAGATGTTTTGGGACTACAACTACCATCATCCCTAGCTAACAGGAACAGTGGTCAGGGATGATGGGAGTTGCAGTCCCAAAACATCTGGAGGGCCGAATTTGCCTATGCCTGCACTAGGTATTAGGTGTTGGATGGGAAGTTGGAGTGCATATGTAGCTAAGACACCAATTTCCATAATTGACCAAACCAACATGGTCAGCAGTCAAGGATGATGGGGAATTGCAATCCAGCAACATCTGGAGGGCCACAGGTTACCCATCCCTGATGTACATATTTCTGGGATGGCATACATAACTATATCTGGCATAGTCCTAAAACTAGGTACAAGGGCACAATCAAATAGCAAGCTGAAATGTTCACTAATTAGCAGCAATTAGCTCACAATGAGAGGAGTCTTATATTAGAAAGAGGCTAATGCATGTTGGACACTACTTCATTTTTTTCTCCTTCACAACAATCATTTTGGGAGCACTCAAGGACTCTTATGGAAACCCTACTTTGTAGAATCACTATTACCCTTCATCCCTCTGAAAGGGGGATTGAAGCACAGACACTTAAGCTGCACCAAACTAAACAACAAAACCGAATTCCCAGAAACAAAAGGTTTTTCTCAAATGGAACACCAATAATGGAAATGAGACTAAAAGACTGCACAGAGATCATTTATGCTGCTCTGTCAAAACAGAAGGAAAAGAGTTGTGTGGGTGGTTGTGTATTCCTACAAGTCAATATAAAATACAGTAAGAGGGAGGTGATGCATCTCAAGACATATAAATAAAGCTTAGAATCAAGCCTAGCAGAAAACACAAGGGGGGAAACTACAGCTTAACTTTTCTCTCCCTCCAACTTGTGTGGTTTGTTACACAGCATTTTGGCTGCTTCCTAGTTGTTTAATGTAATGCACGGCCTTTTTCTGTCCAGAAGTCTCCAGTTTGTTCACTCATGTCCTTCCCCCCCTTGATGCTCCCAATGCCTGAGGTTGCCCTTCAGAACAACTTTGTGACACCCCTGCCTCTACTTTCAAATCTATCCTTAAAACCCAAATCTTCATTGGATGCTGATTAATGTGGGTGTGGAAAAGAATTGTGGGTGGACACATTCAGAAGCTATATGGACTGGAAATTGACAAGTCCATCCCTAAGCAGCTTTATTGAACTGAACACACATTCTTGGTCTGTTTCCTGCCATCTTCAGGTTCCTATCGTCCCTCTGTTCCTCCCTTACAATAAAATTTTAGGTTGCATAGGATAAGGATCTGTTTCTTTATTGTTATAGCTCAATGCATATTATTATATACAGGGAATGTGAGGCTTTGGCAGTGAGAGAGGCTGCTTCTGCATTTTCATTGACAGATCCTACAAAAATTGATTGGTGGAGACATCCTCCAAGCCAACTATTAGATATCTGAGATTGAATGTGTGACCTTAACATAGCACAGTCAAGTTCCATAACTCTTTGAGAATACTGCCCCTTTCCCTTTCAAAAAGTGCTTATAATTTCTTTCCCTGTATTAACATGAACAAACATGACTATTTACAGATAGGTAGCCGTGTTGGTCTGCCATAGTCAAAACAAAATAAAAAAATTCCTTCCAGTAGCACCTTAAAGACCAACTAAGTTAGTTCTTGGTATGAGCTTTCGTGTGCATGCACACTTCTTCAGATACCTGAAGAAGTGTACCTGAAGAAGTGTGCATGCACACGAAAGCTCATACCAAGAACTAACTTAGTTGGTCTTTAAGGTGCTAAAGGAAGGATTTTTTTTTTATTTTGTTTAAACATGACTATGTTATATTAATCCTGGGAATCCTATCAGTGCTCATATTGAGAAATGATATTTCTGCCAGGCAATGATATCCTCTTTTCAATCCATTTGCTTTCTTTTACTGTGTTTATGGTTGTTCAAGTAGATTTCATATCAACTTGATTTTTTTGTAGATATTGGCGAGTGTATTCATGAAAGTTTTCCAAAAACAACAACAACAACAAAGCCCTTTCCCAGGACTTTCACTGTAACAATATGATTCTTTTTCATCAATACTGAGAAATATTTAAATTATTATTCTACATCCAATCATTTTTATTCTGTCTTCTACTCTATAGCAATCACTCTGCAGTACTACAGTTGCATTAGGTTTTAGTTATATAGAACAATGACTTCATTCTAAAAACAATTCCTGCTGTCACAGATTTGTTCATAAAGCAGAAAAAATAGGTAATTTTTTTTCTGAACAAAAAACGATTTTTCCCTAAGGAGAAACAAAGAAGATCTGGCACGCAATAGCAACTCTAGACACAAAATAGCAACTTTTCTTAATTTATTGGATGCATGCCATCAATAAAATAAATCAATAAGTTCAAAGTTGGTCTTCATAATAACAATAGAAAGCAAAGGGTGGAGGATGTAGGTTCTTCTCTAGGAATCAATAAGTCAATATTCAGTTGATCAGATGGCATTTTCAAGGTTATTGACTTGATAAGTCTCCCAGATTAACACGGATACAGAGGGTTTGCTGAACTCCTGTAACATGTTGTCTGTTGGTGATTCACATTAATTTCAGTAAAATGTCTGCATGAGTACCTGGGTACAAGACTGAAATCTCAGATCTAGTCTACACAGAACTACTCCTGGATGACTAGTTGCTGAGTATGTAAACTGACCCCATTTAAAAAGCATTGCTAAAAAGACACTAACTAAGGCAACTTGAAGAAAACAAAACAAAACTGTTAACCATAAACTAAACTTCAAACATAAAAACACAATATTTAAACACCCACCAAACCAGCTCAAAAAATTGACAGCGCATTAAAATCAACCTATCAGGCAAAGCATTCTGAAACGAAAGGTTAAACATGTTGCCTAAAATCAAAAGGTGTACACAGATCATTTATTAGAATAATTTTCAGAAGGATCAGGCCCAATTAAAACATGCCATATTTAAATATCTCATTAATCAGTTGATTGATTGATTGACTGATTGCTTGACTGATGTATCAGCTAAAGGACAGAAATTACTGATAACTTTTAGGACTGACAATTACCAGGTTCGATTAAAAAAGTCTTTTCAGTGGGGATCTCTCATTACTGATGCGTGTCTGGGGATGGAAGGGCTAGAATCTGCCCTCATTCTTAGAATGTTCCCCCACCCTACCCCATTGTTTAAAGCATATGTGTGTGTCAGAAACAGATTTAGGTGACAGATAGAAGTTTATATTGCCTCTCAGTCATGAAGCTCAGTGGGTGACCCTGAGCCACCTCTCAGGGCTAGCCTACTTCAAAGGATTGTTGTGAGATCAAAACAGGGAGAACGATGTACACTCCACTTATTTATTTATAGGAATAATAATAATAATAATAATAATAATAATAATAATAATAATAATTTACATGACTATCTATCATGCAATATGAGGTCTCAAGGCAGGGCCACTTTCTTTAGGAAATGATGTATGTAGAAGTAACTCTCAGACTTCTGTTGCAATGACCGCTCCCCGCTTAAAACGGGGGGCGCCCTTTGTGTGGACGCACATAGCCCTAGATCTGGAGCGGCCCCATCAGCATAGGCTTGGCTTTGCCTTCCCTCAGTCTGGAGGTCTCCGCCTACCTCAGTCAGTTGTCCAATCCCACCTGGGGGAAACGTTCCCAAGGAGACCAGGCCAGGTGGGGGAGGGATTACCTGGGAATCCTCACTTGGCTCCAGAGCTTCTCCAACCCTCAGTTAATGTCTTCTTTTGCAGGTTAACTTTTCTTCACAGGTATGCGGGTGCTGCTACGTTAAGGTCGCTGTTAAAGGGCCGGAAAGGAATTTCCCTGCATTGGCAGGTTTCGCCTTTCCCGTAGCAAAACGTCACAACTTTGGCGGTATCAGGCCTTGGGTGGAATCCTTTAGTCCATCTTCCTCTTTGCAGCGGCAATACCAGGGTTCCCCGTTAAAGGGGTTTCTGAAAGGAGGCTTTGACCGTACGCCGAAAGGTCGTCATTGCTCTCCCCTGCGGCGGCGGCGTAACGGGGGCGGCTATCTCTGCTTGAACATATGTTCTCCAGAGCCGGCCCACTCCCCCCACACTGGATAACCCTGAAGCTCCCTAGGTCCCCGGCTGGGGACTGGGGAGGGAGAACGCCCAATGCCTGAGCCAAGGTCTACCCACATTTGAAATTTAATAAAGTTGTGGCCAATTTAATCCCATAGCACGTTGTCTTGAGTCGTTATTCCACATGACGGGGGGGACCGCTCGGGATCTGGGGACTCTGCCTGTCCATGCAAACACACATTCCTAAAATTACACATGGGGAAAAGAGATGGGAGTGGAAGATAAATAGTTACAGGAAGAAAGCTGAACAGTGGAAGCCCTGATGCCTGCAAATTACCCACCCACTGCAACGCTGCACAGAAGTAGTGGTCAGGCACTGAGAGCAACATTTGCCTTCATAATGTGACATTCCAGCCTCAGTTGGATTTAAATTGATCGCCCAAATGAAAAAGAGTAAAAATTGGAAGATACATTATGTAACTCTAACTGTAGGCCCCTTGCAATATCTATCAAGAAATACACTTTCCCCCTACAGAGCTGCATTTCCTCAAAATATATCTATTGATTTGCCTTTTTACATGTAGATCTTTGAGATCTGTTCAGGCTTCCTAATGGTCTGTAATTTCTATTCTTTGGCTGTGGCATCACTATGATCAATTGATTAGTCAGTGCAAATTGGCAGGCTCTAAAAGCCACAAATCGCTCATGTGCAAGAGGTTGGAATAATAAAACTATCATTTTTGCTTTGGATGAGTTGAATTCCTTGCAGGTTTTGAAATTTAATTCAAATCCTGCTGGTTTCAAACACATTTTATCCTGTGGTGCATGGATCTCTCTCCATCTCCAGACACAGTACGACTGCATTGCTGGAAAGCTATCATCTCATTTTCAGTCCTGCAGAAGAATGTAAGCCAATTGTTGTTAAGGGGGTGCTGGATTGAAACCAGGAGAGACTTAAATTTCTAAACAAATGGCACTTGATCATAATAAAGTTTGGGACATTAATGCTTTCTATCTGTTAATAGGTAAACATGCATAATAACAACATATAGGGTGATAGAAGGGATCATGAGTGATTTAGAATAGGGGCTTCCAAACTGTGTTCTATGAACCACCAGTAGACCACAAGCTTCACTGAGCCATGGCTTCCCAGAAAATTCTCAGGGTGATGAGAGTTGTTAGGAAACCCTTATTCCCCTCATGGAGTGAAGTCTGAGAATTGTAGCTCTGTGAGAGGATTAGAGGTCTTCTAAGGTTGCTGGCAGTTCTTTAGAAACTACAGCCCCCAGAATTCTTTGGGGGAAACCATGACTATTTAAAATGACATCATAGCAGTTTAGATGTATGTTGTGAATGCTTCCTTAGAATAAATGATTGCTGAAGACTCCATGTCCATATTATTTTTATCAACTTGCAAAATAATCAGAATTGTTAAATTGCACTGGCAATTTAAAAAAATAATGTTTGAGGATAGACCTGGAAGCATGAAGGGGTGAGGAGAGAGTCAATACATAAATATGAGCACACAATCTAACAAGAAGCTTAAGGCAGTGAAATTTCAACACTATGGATCATATAATTGTAGAGCTGAAAATGATGTTGAAGGACATCTAGTCTACTCCTGCTTAGAGCAGGAATCTTGCAATGACAGCATCCCTGACAGATGGCTGATCAGCCTCAGATTCCATACCTCCAGCAAAGGAGAGCCCACCAGCTCCCAAAGTAGCCTGCCATCAAACAACTCTTCCCCTTAGAAAGCTTCTCCTAATGTTTAATACAATACAAATTTTATTATAGGGTCAAGGATCTGGTAACTAATGTTCAGCTGAAATGTGCCTCATTGCAATTTCGACCCATTAATCCTGCCCTCGGGAGCATCCTTGAAAAGAGGCTTTATATACATTCCAACATGGAAGACATTATCATTTCTATAGTGCTCTACAAAATGCTTTCATTTCATTTTTCATCACATTCTTGTTAATAATAGCATTCAATAAATTAACAGCAGCATGAAAAACGCAGTCAGGTAATAAACGCAATAGTGTGAGTGGGCTCAAGGAACATAGGAAGTGGCGTTATTCTGAGTCAAGTGATTCATCCATCTATCTCTGTATCATATACATTGAATGGCAGTGGCTCTCCAGTGGCTCTCCAGGATGAAAGACAGATGTCTCCCCCTGGAGATGCTGGAGGCTAAACCTGGGACCTTTTACATGCAAAGCAGATGCTCTACCACTGAGCTAATGGCCCTCTCCCCTTGGGCTTACTGTCACCTTCTGCCTGATGTACATAGTTGCAAATAAAGCTTGTTATGGTTTGGAAGCATCCCCAACAGATGAAGAATGGAGTTTAACAGACAGCAAATTAGCGGGCCTGATGTCAAACACACACACATATATCTACACACTCCAAACAACAGGAAAATATTCCTCAAAGTGAAGCCTTAAATGACCTTGGATGCAAACCAGCTTCTCAGATAAAATAAAGAAGCGGTATATCAATCATTTGCTAGCATGAACTGAAGTATGAAAGCTGTCTCGGCTAGACAAGACATGACTTCTGAGAATCACCGAGAGATAAAATACTATGACAATGGTCAAGAGGCTGCTATGAAATTGTTGTTGACAATCCTAGTGTCACATACCACCGCTATGGAGGATGAATCAAAACCTGACAATCCCAGCAAAACACGAATGACCTTGACATGGGCAGTCTCTTTGGTGGCTGCATTACAGTCACTGCAATTACAAATTCTGTCAATTCTCTCCTTGAAATGGGATGACACCAGTTTTACCCTCACCTCCAGCGCTCTAAATTGTTTCTTTTCTGCTGTCCCAAACCTACTCTCAGTGCCTTTCCTTCCTCCTCATTTTTAGCATAAATCTGAAAATGAAAATGTCACTAAAATAAATAAATAAATAAATAAATAAATAAATAAATAAATGGGTTTGATTCACAAACATCTACTGTCAATAACTTCCCTCCCTAACATGTTTCATGCCATTTAACCAACCAGTCCACAATATAAACGATTGATTAATGAAAAGAGTTTTGCAAGACTTCAGCAGCGCTTGCATAATTTCTTTCAAGTAGGTTTGTGAATGTGGGCAAGGTACAGAACAATGTATCCCAGGTACACTGGGGTGCATTAAGCATCAGCAAAAAGAGATAATACAATTCAGATTTGCATAAAATTTGCATGTGCTAATTTATATAATTATTATTTATAAGTTATAGACATAATTTAACTAGAATTATATCTCACCACAGTGGCCTAGACTGTGACCAGGTAACACACGTACAATTTCCCCCCATAAGACAACTCCCCTGGCAGTTGCTAATGCCACCAATGGTAAATTGGATTGCTGGGATGGGTGACCATGAGGAAATGCTTGGGCAGAATCAGGCCTGTAGACCACAGGCTGACACCCCTGCGCTACAAAACTAGCACTATTCGGAAACGTTTTGTTTGCTTTGCCAAGCCTCATAGCTTACCTCTTGCCATCTTGAGTGTGATGGGCAAGAGAATGAATAAACTGACCCTCCCCAGCACTATGGTCCCAAAAATTGCCACCCATGCCTGTAATTAAGGGAAAAAACGTGTTGTGTCATGCTGCGCATTCATCATAATGAGCAGTTTCCCCAAATAATCCAGAGGATTGTAGTTTTCCCTTCACAGAGCTATAATTCCCAGCTTCATTAACAAAATTGAGTCCCCAGAATCTTTTGGGTGGAGCCATGTGCTTTAAAATTATTTTACATGTGTGACCACTGTCTGACCTTGTCTCTCACAGGGCCCTTGGTCTTCATGGCCACTGGGGTGGGAAGAGCACATAAATTGTGTGTGTGTGTGTGTCTAAGTAACAGCTATTGATACAACCCAGAACCAAAGGTTGAGAAGCTATAGAGAACACAGAATTACAGCCTGCAGAATAATTTTCCAAGCTGAAACCAGCATGCTATGCAAATTGTGCTTGCAAAGCAAGGAGAAGGCAATCAAAATCAATTGTTCATAAAGGGATGTGTCAATTACTGAACAGCCAAGTGTCTAGTGGTGCTGTATGATGTGCAAGAACTCATACACAAAATTACAATGAAACCAATATGCTAGCTCTTAAGAATAGTATTTGTATACAGAAAATGTATTATTAAGAAAAGCAAGGAAAAGACAGCTTTTCACTTTTCAAGACTGTCTTAACACTTGTTCTTTCAGTAAAAGAGAAAGATTTATTCTGAAGGGTTCTAACGGCTTTTCAGAAAGAAAATCTAAGAATTAACATACCAGCCAGAAAAATGCACTAATTTGCATAACTCTTTCCATTTCTTGATGAAACAAGCATATACCAATGGGGAGTATCTAAAGATTGTGATCTGAAGGTTGTGTAAAGGCTGAAGATGTTTCTAGGTAAGTCCAGAGCTCATATACTTGACTTAAAATGCTTTGAATTGCTGGTTGAAACATGTCATACCAGTTTTAAGTGAAAAGCTTTCTCTCTCACACACATATTCAATATGACCATAACAGATTTGAGAGCTGGGCCAAAACTAACAAAATTAATTTAAATAGAGACAAAAGTAAGGTCCTTCACTTAGAAAGGAAAATCCAGCTACACAAACAGAAGTTTGGGGGACACTTGACTTACCAGTAGTACATGTGAAAAGGATCTAGGGGTCTTAGTAGACCCCAAGCTTAACATGAGTTACTACTGTGATGCAGCAACAGCAGCAGTAGGAGGAAAAAGAGAGCTAATGCAATTCTAACCTGCATCAACAGAAGTACTGTAAAGTGTTCAGATTAGGGGAAGTAATAAAAAGGTAAAGGAGCCCTGACAGTTAAGTCCAGTTGCGAATGACTCTGGGTTTGCGTTGCTCATCCCGCTTTACTGGCCAAGGGAGCCGATGTTTGTCTGCAGTTTTTTGGGTCATGTGGCCAGCATGACTAAGCTGCTTCTAGCGAAACCAGAGCAGTGCACAGAAATGCCATTTATCTTCCTGTTGGAGCAGTACCTATTTATCTTCTTGCACTTTTTTAGCGTGCTTTTGAACTGCTAGGTTGGCAGGAGCTGTGACTGTGCAATGGGAGCTCACCCCATCGTGGGGATTCGAACCGCCGACCTTCCAATCGGCAAGCCCTAGGCTTTGTGGTTTAGACCACAGCGCCACCTGTGTCCAGGGGAAGTAATAGTACCACTCTATTCTGCCTTGGTCAGACCACACCTGAAATACTGTGTTCAGTTCTGAGCACCACAAGGATATTGACAAGCTGTAACAAGCACCAACTTGGTTTGGCTCTGTGACTTTTCTTTAGGTTATTTTTACACAGACGTGTCTCTACCTCTTTATGGCACCTCACAGCAATCCCAAAAAAATCTTCCATCTTTTCTTTTTTGTGGAGATGGAGAGAACATGTTGGTTGCTTGAGTTTACTCACACAGGGTCAGGAGCAAGCAAAAAGGGTATGTTTCCTTGGAATGTCTATGCAACGTTTTTGGTAAACATTGAAAATGGCAACTTTCTAGAACTCTTCCATAGGACACCCTGTCCTTGATACCACTTTGTCTTTATATGTCTTTTAAAAATACCCAAATGCAAATCTCTAAACCACTTCTAATGAGTCAAGCCCAGAAAATGTCAGATAGAGGTCAGCACCAGCATTTCATTCCCAGTAAATTATAATTAAATAGATCGTGACTTTTGCTAATGATAGCCTATTTAAGGCATTTTAAGGACACATACCAAATGAAGCAGTGAGTTCAACTAGCAAAGGACCAGTTGTAAATCAATGCAAAGAAAACAAAAGGAATAGTGATTGGAAAGGCAATGAGGAATGAAAGTTGGTCAGGCACCAAAGGAAAGCCAATCTTTTTCATACTATACTAGGTTATCTCTGACCACTGGGGAGGAGAGAGAGGGGGGATGGAAAGTAAAGCATCTTTCTCTAGGAGAATTTTATAGCACACTTCCCCCCACTCTCTGTAAACACTGTTCCGTATCACAGTTAAAAGCAGAGATGTGCTCAAGCACTCAGATTCAATTTCAGCAGGCAGTGATCCAGACAACAAGAATGAGAAAATGTCACTGTCCACTTATCCAAAATCCTTTCTTTGCATGTATGGCTTCTTGCAATGAAGAGGAATCAAGAGATTTAGCTGGAATATATTGGCTTAATATGCTTGGACTCTTACATATTTCCTCTATGGGACAGCTATGAAATGAGGTAGACAGGGAAGGAGGAGGAGAACAACTGAAACCTGAATGTGACACTGGAGATGAAGGTCTGAAGATTATTTAAAAATCAGTATTTCATGATATTTCACAAGGATACTAAATATTACACGTATAACGTTTACCGCTGGAATAAGCTTGAACCTGCATTTGCCAAGGGATATATGAGGAAATAAAGTTTAGCATCTGCCTTAGACTGACATTTGTCCAGCATGCCTGGTGCTATCTCTTCTAACCAGCCACAATGTCTACATTCTGCCTCCACTGTTGAAAGCACCATGCCTCTGAATGCCAGTTGCTGGGAATTAGCAATGGGGCAGTGCATCAAGTTGGCCACTGTGACAGCAGGACGTTGGACTAGATGGGCCTTTGGCCTGATTCAGCAGGGCTTTTCCTTTGTTCTGTTATCAGTGGTGGCCACGTCAGTTCAGCTCAGCAAAGCACCCTCCACCATCATCCATCAGGCATCTCCTACCCCTGAACTGTGTCAGTTGGTTATTATAAGAACATCTATTTAAGAATTAGTATCCGAGTTTGATTCTCCCCCTCTTCCCTCCCTGTCCCCTTCCCTTTGTGTGTTGTGTTGTGTGTTTTTTAGACTGTAAGCCGGCAGGTAGGGACTCTCTAGTTTTTATTGTATGTAAGCTGCTCTGGGAACCATTTTGGCTGAAGAGCAGGGTACAAATACTTTAAGAAGTAATAATAATAATAATAATAATCCCCAATATCCCAGAAGTCATTTTCAAGAAATGCCTGGATGTAAATTCTTGCTGTAGCCAGGTTTCTGTAATATATACAAGAACCTGTAATATGCTTTAGTTTGTTATGCACTGTATTCCTTTTTGTGTAGTTGGTAGCTTTGTTGTTGGAAGTTGAGTCATTATGTTTGCCTTACCTTTTTCTTGATATGTTTGTCTTTTATGGTTCTGTTGCAGTTCTGATATCTCCACCAGGAGTGCCACAAGGTCTGAAACCTCTTGTAAGCTCCTGTATAATGTTGTGTCCTTCTGTTCCTACTTATGGCAACAGAGATACCTTCACTGCAGTGGCAGCATCCGGATGCCAAGGACCTTAGTCACTGTAGTTTTTCAGGAGTCCCAAGTTCTTAGTATGGATACCAGGGACTCTGGAAACTACATGCCCCAGGGTTCTTGAGCATGCTCAGCTGCTGCCAGAGAGGGAGTCACAGGCATTGTGATTTCTCTCCAAGATGAAGAATTTTGGGGCCAAAAGGCACTTAATTTATAATTTGGGTGAGAAGATAGGGTTGAGAATGTTGCATTATGACCTGTAGGGTCATGCTTTGATGTTGCTGTTGTTTTTTTTAAAAAAATATTTTATTAATTTTCAAAAAGGGTTCTACAAGATTCTGCAAAACACAATGTTACCAAACAGTATCTGGTGACATGTAGTTCATATCCAATTACAGTGGTACCTCGGGTTACAAACGCTTCAGGTTACAGACTCCGCTAATCCAGAAATAGTACCTTAGGTTAAGAACTTTGCTTCAGGGTGAGAACAGAAATTGTGTGGTGGCAGCGTAGCAGCAACAAGAGGCCCCATTAGCTAAAGTGGTACCTTAGGTTAAGAACAGTTTCAGGTTAAGAACGGGCCTCCAGAACGAATTAAGTTCTTAACCCGAGGTACCACTGTATAGATCACTGTCAAAGAACTACAGACAGAAAATAAAACACAAATAAATAAACCACAGGTATGTGACTGTGTGGAAGGTAGCAACTAGAACTATTCATAACATAGACATAATAGTTAAACAATACAAGGTTATAAGACATGAACCCTATTATACAGAGGAAAAGCAATTAAAGTATTCAAATGCCCTGAGTCACTATATCACTATCAATGGTGTAGGGCAGTTTCAAGTACTATTGGTAGAGCATGAGACTCTTAAGTTCAGGGTGGTGAGTGCGAGCCCCACATTGGGCAAAAGATTCCTGCGCTGCAGAAGGTTGGATTAGATGACCCCCATGGTCCCTTCCAACTCTACAATTTTATGATTCCATGAAACTGCACCTGAGCCTGATAGTCCTTCAAAATAAAGGTCTATTCAGATAGAGGACCAACATACAGGTATCACAGGCCTTACAACAGAGGACAGTCCTCTCTGCAAAGTAGGACACTCAAGATCCATTAAATTGGAAATTGCAAAATTAAACTCAGTTTCAACTCTACCACTGACCTTAGACCCTTCCCAATTTCAAATATTCTGCTTTAGGAAATGTGCATACAAAAATATGGACTACTTACACTCAGAACCGAAACAGATTGTGTGCCCTAGATTTAGGGGTAACACTAATGCAATCTGGTTGCAGAAAAAAGGTTCCACTGTGCAGTTCCTCCTCTTACTGGAGGATGGGGACCTGGTGAGTCTTCCAGACTCCAACAGTGCCAATCAGCTGTTAGTCAGGAAAGAGTGGTGAGAATGAGGAGGTAAAAACGTGACCCCTAGTTTATGCCATATTCAATTTCGAAAAGGACTAGAATTCCCTAGGAAAGTCAGGTAAGAGATATCTCAGTAACCCAGCACTGTATGAAAAAGATGGTAGGCACTGTAGGTAGAGTTGGGATTTCAAAAAGAAAGATGACAAGCCAGTTGGCAACAGCTGTGTTGAATGTGACACAGATAAGAGAATGGTATAGAAAAATGTCAGGGATGACATCTGCAAAAATATGAGCTTATGGCCAGTCAAGAAGGGGCAGTCAATCAGAGTGCCTCCCAGGAATAAATGATCTGATCTCACTTAAATCAACTCTGGCTAAATATCTTATTCTAACAGCCACTTAAGCCTGCATTCCTATAAACACTTTTGTGGCATTAAGTGCCATGAAACTCAGTAGGGACCACTTCATAGTACACCTTCACAGGATGGCACTGCGCAACTGAGTTCAATGGGACCAATTCCCAGGTAAGTAAGTTTGCGGCTGCCATGTAAGACACTCTTGTGCTATTGACTGCAAGAAAGTCATCATTTGGCTACACATACAGCTGCTCACATTCTTTAAGAAAAGGGTTTGTTTTTCCAGAAAAACAACAACACTAGTATTAGAAACCTCTGCCCCGGATATTTGACCTCCCTAATTCAGAACCAATATTTTAAAACTAAACAAAAGTTGGACTAGATGACCCTCAGGGTCCTTTCCAACTCTACAATTCTATGATTCTATAATCACACCATCTAGGCAGATCCCTGGCATGGCAGGACACTGGAGGGTCTCAAATAACAAGCTTATTTAAAAGCACTATAATATTAAATATTAAAACAATATAAATATTAAAACACAACTTTCTGGACATAAAGGGTACCAAAGTTGCAGTGCATTCTGTTATTTCACTCAGTTTTGTTTCAACATTCTGTAGCCAATTTGAAAATAATAAAATATTTGTTTGTTTATTCTTTTTACATATAGAAAAACAGTCTTAAAAGGAAAGATGTGGGCTGCTGCCAACAATGGGAAAGTACTGGTGAGACTGTGGCACTTTTAAGTCTTTGCTTTTTAATAGTGCATTATTGAGAGAAATTTGGCTTTAAAAATTTAATATCAGCAGCGGATGACCCATTAGAAAATTGGCGCCTCTATTGTATTTTCCACTCCTGTTGAAGACCTTCTTTATCAAAAAGCTTTTTAAGTGGAGATTTTCATCCCAGTTCTATCTGTATTGGATTTGGAATTGTTTTTATATATGAAATTGCTTTAATTGTTGATGTTCTTTATTGTGAAATTGCTTTTAGACGTTTCATAGGAAGCAATTCATAAATGAAATAAATAAATAAATAGGTTTTGCACTTCTTATGCTGAAAGAAAGAAAAACCAACAAGATAACAATAGAAACTTCCCTTATAAACTTCTGCCTTATTAGCTATATGATTACTCGCTGAACTGTAAAAGCACAGCTAAAGGTAAAGGTACCCCTGCCTGTACGGGCCAGTCGTGTCCGACTCTAGGGTGCTCATCTCGATCTAGAGGCCGTGAGCCGGCGTTGTCCGAAGACACTTCCGGGTCACGTGGCCAGCGTGACGAAGCTGCAGCTGGCGAGCCAGCACCAGCACAGCACATGGAAACACCGTTACCTTCCCGCTATAAAGCGGTACCTATTTATCTACTTGCACTTAAGAGTGCTTTCGAACTACTAGGTGGGCAGGAGATGGGACCAAACGACAGGAGCTCACCCTGCCGCGGGGATTCAAACTGCCGACCATACAATCGGCAAGTCCTAGGCACTGAGGTTTTACCCACAGCGCCACCCACGTCCCCAAAAGCACAGCTAAGAGGGCATAATTTCTAAATTCACTAAGTCCGTGGTTCTCAAAATCCCCCACTCCCATGGACAACTTAAAGGTTGCCGAGGGTCTTGGCCAAATACTTAATGATTTTTCTGCTTGTTGTTGCACTTGTAATACACCATGACAGGTTCTGTATGATTTTTAATTGTATCTTTATTGCTTCGTTCATTTCTTATATATTGTATTTTGTTGTATTGCAGTTTGAATTCCATAGAATTCAAAGAAAACTAAAAGAAGCAAAAATACAAAAAAAGCCAATATGAATATTTAATGCAATGTATGTGCCACCTCCTGCCCCGAACCACAAATCCACAGATGTGCCATGGACCACCTAAATTAAGTTTGCAGACCATTAGTGGCCCATGGACCACACTTTGGAATCCTTGTGCTAGAGCAACTTGTGTTGGCAGGGGCTGTTGGGAGTGGTAATCCAGAACATCTGGAGGGCACTAGGTTAGCAAAGGAAGAACTAGGAGTGCAAAGATTTCTCTGGCAGAGCAGACCATGATTCTTAGCCATGTGTTGTCAACACAAGCACTCATACTTTGTTCTTTTTTAATCTTCTAAGGGGAGAAAATTATACGTTTGGCATGTATACTTAATATATAGCTCCATTTAATAATTTAAGTACTGACATTTAGTGACATGTCCAGAAATCTAGGTGCCCCTGAGAAATAATAACATACATTTTGAAGCACAGGGAGGAAGGGGTACTCCCATACTCTGTGAAACTGGTATAGAAAGGAAAACGAACTGGGATGTTAAACAAACTAGATGCTGGATATGTAATCAGATTTGCATGTGCTTATAGTGGAACTGTAATCAGGTAGTGGTTTTCTTATTAAGGACATCTTTATCATTAAGGTCTATTGTAATTTTATTGGGTTATCTAAGGGGTATTGGGTTATCTAAAAGGTAATGGAAAAGACACAGGAATGTATTGACTGATGCTCTAATGTGATTGGAAATATATGAGAAATATAAACTATCACCATCAAAAGACTCATAGATTTTGGCAATTATGTTTATTAGCAAGTTGCCATATCTGAAACATCTTTGGGAAGAATCTAATTGTACAGAATATCCCCACCCTACCCCTGGAGAAAGGGGAAAAAATTTAGTCCAGCTTCACAAAATAGGAAACTGTTCTGTTGTGTATATTGTAAGCCTGATACAACAAAATCCTTCCAGTCTGACGAAAATTCCCACTCTTCATTTCAATTATGGAACATATTATCTATTCAGAAATTGATTTCTGTATTATAGTGGATAGTGTGAGAGGTTGATTAAAAAAGTTTCTCTTGCTTAATCCTCTATATTTAGCTTACAGCTCCAAGCCATCTATGTGCAATAAATCTATTGTTCAGAAAGCTATTAAAATGTCTATGCATATGCAGGAATTTATTAAAAGTAGTGAAGAGATGTGATGCAACTAATGTAACAGATGCCCAGCAATGGTGTTAAGCAAGTGGAAACAATATGCACGAGTGGCTTCCTCTTCTGGATCGGGAAATGTATGTACAGACAGGGTGCAGGTGCACATTTTGAGATTATTTATTTCTTGCATTTCTTCTCCACCTTTTTCTCCAAGGAGCTCAAGGTGTCATGCATGGTTCTCCTCATCCTCCTCATTTAATCCACACAACAACCCTGTGAGGTAGATTAGGCTGAGAGGCAGTGACTGGTCCTGTGAATATAATGAACTGAGTGGATATTTGAAAGCAGGTCTCCCAAGTCCTATGCCAACACTCTAACCACTACACCACACTAGCCATTGAGTCTGCGCGCAAATAAGCAGTAGATGAAAGCCATTTCCCGCTGCACTCAATGCTGATGGAATTATGCACCCCAATCACTTTGGAGTTACACATGCTTTACATCTGGAGCAAAACCAGACAACACAATGAGTAACTCCAAATATTTATTTTAGTTTTAAACTTTGTTACTTCACATCTAGTTTGCTTCTCATTCGGTGGTTTGTTAGTTGTGTGTAATACATTATCACTAAAGGAGTGCCACATGTTACATTGTACTGTCAATATGCATACAAGCAGGAGAGGGACTGTTCCAGCAAGCTCTTGTCTTTCTCTTCATGTGTTCAGTTAAGAAAGGGATTATGCAGGGATGGACTATATACATAAGGATCCTACCATGACTGGTAGCCCTGTGAAATGCACATAGTGTGTCTATGCCATAGGCTTTTGATGCTAATAGCACATGGAGGTGAGGAAGAGTTCGTGAGCACATTCCCACATGCAGGCATGCTGACTGTACACCAGTGTAAAGATGCACAGCCCTTAAATCAGACCAACTATCACCTGTCCAGTACCATCTACCCTCACTTTGAAGTTGCTAGCCTTCAAGTAGCTATCCTGGATTAGATGCCAGTGACTGAACCCATGGCATTGGGCATGCAGCACTGTTTCTACCACTTGCAACCTCTTTCTTTACAAAGAAACTGTGGTACGCATGAGTCATAAAAGCCAGGCACAGGACACAAAAAAGAACCATTCCCTTTCTTTCACCCTTCTGTGTCCAGCTCATCTTTTCATGCTGTTGACAATTCATCATTCTGTTCCCCTGTCATCTCTCTCTCTCTCTCTCTCTCTCTCTCTGTGTGTGTGTGTTTTGCACTGGAGTAGTAGCTAGCCAACTGAGCTGGTCTTCCCTTTTTGAAATGGAACATTAGCATCCAAAGAGCTTTAAGTCACATACTTGCTCTTAAATTAATTTGCTTTGCACACTGGAAGGAACATCTCACAGGTCAGTAGATATGCAGAAACAAACTTCTACAGAAGTTGCTGTGTGAGCAGCACTGGAAAATTTGTACAGATGATATAGATCAATCCCAAACATCCCACAGTGGCGGGGGGGGGGGGGGAGAACTGTCCTAAAGTTTTTCCTGAGCCACTGATCAAGTAGTCATATGTGCCAATAGTTGTAGAAAATCTTTGGAACAGATGTTAAGTTTATCTGAGGTCAAATTCTAAGGGAAAGAGAGAAATTAAATAAGCATACCATACTTTTAGGTTAAATTGTACTTTTCATTTACCACAGCAGCCACATAAATAATGATGGCATACTTCAAAATGCACTTCACTGCCATTAGTTGCTCTTATTGCTGAACAGCAGGAAATAGCTGGTGTGGACAATTAAACTACCATTGTAAAAGGAAGATGGTTTGTCTTAATAATGGACCAAAAATGCTTAGCTGTTTTGCTTTTTTCCCTTTCCTTTCCTTCCCTTGATTTCAGTAGAAGGTATGGATAAAGGTGTTCCCACCATTAATGGGGGCAAGTTTGCTCCAACACCCTTTTACCTGAAGGAGACTCCATGAAGAATGGCCTAAGCAGGAGGGGGCAAGGATGACCTACTTTCTGCTCTGCAGATAACAAAACTCTGCTCTGATTGCATAGGTTAGCAAACTTGCATCCAAACAATGAAATGCAAATGAAATTAAATGGATTCACTCAAATGTATAGCCTTCTCTTCTGAGCCTCTCTCATAAAATATGGACCATTTTTACATCTGTGTGATAGAATACAAAACTGTATCTGCTTCCATTGCTAAACATGATAAAATGAAATGCCAGGGATAAACCCAGAAAGAGATCGGTGCTGATCTGCAAACTACACAAGAGCCAGCAGAAGACTATGAACAGCATGGCCTTGGTGTAAGAATAAATCTTGAGACATTGTGCAATATTTTTTAATTTTTCTTATTTATTTGTACTCATACCTTTCTTTTGTCATCGAACCCAAGGTAGAATACATGTGCTTCGAAGGCACTCTCCCACCCAGGCACTAATCAAATATCTGTTCCATCTTTATCCATCTGTTCCATCTTTATCATTCTCTTGTGGATTGTATCCCCTAGTTGAAAGTCAACGCTGTAAAGGATATGAAGCTTTCCTTGTACCTCATAGGCTTCCGGCTAGCCTCTGAACTTAATTGACTATGCTTAGAGTTGATTCAGTAGACATTTTTACAAAGATTCGGAGAACTGGGGATGGCTGAGTCATTCATTGTTACCGCATAAGCCCTGAGCAACACCCCTCAACAGTTGCTTGGAAATAGGTGGAAGTGGAAGGATGGCAATGTTGGCGAGGTGGAACAGGTCTACATTAGTCATACAAAGAGTAAGCCCATTGAAATCAATGGACTAACTCAGGGTTTGACTTAGAGATCACCCAGTACCAATAACAACATCCCAGCAAAATCAGCTAATAGCATTTAGGCTGTTGGTTGTTCCACACAGAATTTTAGACATAAATAGAAAACCACTAGCTGGTTGTAACTATCCAGAAGCTGCTGCTCAATAATATACATATAATCATAAAATAGTATTACATGTGCCCAGGAGATTTTTAAAACAAGCTAGAACATAATAGTCCACAAATGCATACTGAATATGACCAGTTTTGTTCAGAATTTAGTCTGTATCAGGTGTGCCAACCAGACAGGTGTTGGAAGAACCACAGTGATAATTACAAGGACATTAAAATTAGGCAAACAGAATGTACTGTTTCCATGAAGAATAAGAAATTATCTGACATACAGTTTGTGGAATTATTCTAGCCTTGATTGCCACCAATTATCCTTTGATTATCTCAGTCTCCTGATTATTCCCAACTCATTGTACAATACTCGTCCACCTAGGACTTCTGCTCAGACTATTCTAACATTTTGGATTTCATCCAGATCCATGGTATCTGCAGTTTGCTGGCAAGCAAAGCATAATTGCAAAGAATTTTTTTCCCCCTGCCCTTTCAATTGCTTAGATCTTGCACATAATTTGAAATTATTAATTTGTTTAAACTGCAATACAAGTTTACGGACACAGTGTAATATTTGTCCAAAACAAGATATATTTTGCTTTTGCTTAGCTCCCTTTGGTTTTCATTCCTAATGCAATCTGCTTTATCACTCAGTTCAAATAGCTGTCACCATTTCAGTAAAGCTTGCAAATGAGAAATGAAATTTGTCTTCTTCACAGCCAGACATCTAGATTCCATTTAATATGAAAACAAAGCAATCAGTAATACAACCGATGAGAAATATCTAGGTCATTTACAGGCTTTAATAATATTTGCCATTGCATTTTATGCTCAATACATTTTTTCTAATCATCCATCAGTAAAACTTTAATAGAGCACTGTGCAGAATACGCATACGCAACAGCTCCAGAACTGATCTAAAGTAGCTCCTATGGTGAGCTATCACCATATCTTGACATTCCAAGAGCCATCTGATGGCCCCACCACAAAAAACCCAGATTTTTTTTTTGTCAAATAAGTCTCTGAATTATTATTTTTAAAATATTTTTATTGATTTAATCAAGAACATATACTTCAAGTCAGTATATATGCAACATATGCACAAGTCAAAAAGAAAACAACAACTAGACAATTGAATTAAAATTAAAATTAAATACGTACACAAATACAAATTTGAGTCTTATCATTTATGACCCGAAGACAGGAGTGCCTGGCGTACTCTGGTCCATGGGGTCATGAAGAGTTGGACACAACTAAACGACTAAACAACAAAAAAATTCATGATCCAAGGAAAGTTGTTGTTTTAAAATATTATTATTGAAGTTGGAGTATAGTAACAATTTTTTAAAAAATACTTATTTCATTTATAAATATATCTGGTGATTTTGTGAATATACACATGTATTATTTTTGTTGCTGTGGTGGTGGTGGTGGTCCAATTTGTATTGCTTCTTTCCTGCCAAAAAGGCTCAGGGTGGTGTTCATGTATTTTTCGAAAGCTTTATTACAAATTTTAATGTAATCAGTTATAACTATGAATTAGAAGTCCAAGTGAAATAAATCTGAGTTCTACATGACTTCCCAAGCTGTTTAAGATAACCTTAATTAAGAGAATAAGAAATTAAAGGAATTTCTTGGAAGATGAAATAATGGAACAACTTCATTTGGAAGAGGAAATGTGACATTTGAGGACAGAGGCACCCTGATAAGGCTGAGAAATGATGAACAGACATTCAATGCCATGCTAATCATGACTAAAAGTAATATCATTATTCAATGTATAAAAAAGGTAAAGGTATAAAAAAGGTAAAAGTAAAGGACCCCTGAAAGTTAAGTCCAGTCACGAATGACTCTGGGGTTGCGGCGCTCATCTTGCTTTCTGGCTGAAGGAGCCGGCGTTTGTTTGCAGACAGTTTTTCCAGGTCATGTGATCAGCATGACTAAGCCACTTCTGGTGCAATGGAACAATGAAACCAGAGCAGCACACAGAAACACTGTTTACTTTTCCGCCAGAGTGGTATCTATTTATCTACTTGCACTTTTTGGCGTACTTTCGAACTGCTAGGTTGGCAGGAGCTGGGACAGAGCAACAGGAGCTCACCCCGTCGCGGGGATTCAAAACGCCAAGCTTCTAATCGGCAAGCCCAAGAGGCTCAGTGGTTTAGACCACAGCATATGAGCATATAAAGCCCTAAATAGCTTGAGGCTAGTTTACGTGCAAAACCACGATAATCCATATATGCCCATTCAGCCACTTCAGTTTATGGAACTGAATTGGCACAGTTACAGGTGCTACATAATACTAATTCTGCATGAGGGAACCAAATCATTCAAAGTGTGGCAGCACCCATACTATGGAACTCCCTCCGTATTGACATCAGTCCGACCCCTTCACTGTACTCTTTTCAGCACTTGCTAAATACATTTCTGTTTAGGCAGGCCTATCTACACCTGTACAATGTTTATGTGTGTTTTAATCTGGTTTCTAACTTATCGTTGATTTAAACTTTTTTTAAAAATGTTCCAAATAGTTGCTTTTAATGATAATTTGATTGCTTTGTTCTTTTTTCTAAACTGCTTGGAGGTTTTATTACCATCAGGCAGTATATGAAACTTGTGTAATAAATTTAAAAAAATTAAAAGTAGGCACATGGACTTACAGCCTGTATACTATGAGTGTGTACACACAAACAAACAAACAAACAAACAAACATGCACACAGACTCCTCTATTCACATATCTGATTTACTGAATGCAAAATGGGAAACCCATACCAATCTTTTTTATAGATGTTCATACTGGGTACAGCAGCAGCATGTTGGCAGACTTTGCCCCTTCCCAATGCACAGTGGTTCTCTCCAGATATTTAAAACACATGAAAGTGTGAACCTTGCCTCCAAAGTGCCATTTTGACACATTTTCACTGTCTGCAACGGGTCTAACCTGGTCCTGGTAGGTTTGCATCAGGTGACACCGGAATTAGAACTTTCTCTGGAACTCCTCTGCTTCCTATGCTAATTTGAGGAGACAAGTTCCAACACATCAGGAACATGGAGTTTGAGAACTCAAGAGTCAAATTATGTCATTTAGAAATTTCAAGTCACCTCTAGAAACAAGAATGAGTAATCTTGGAGGTGCGTATGAAGTCACACGAGTGGTTTAATTCCTTTGCCCATACTGTACGTTGTTGTCAGAGCTGCCTCTAGGTCCCAGCTCACAGAGGACCAACGCTAGGCTGTAGTAATGTACAAAAGTCTTTATTGAAGTTCAGTTTCCATTTCAAAGCTACAGCGTGCAGCCCTACGTCTTAAACCCTAGATCGGCGAAGTCCCGTCTGAGTCTCCTCCCCTATGACACCAGTTTAAGATCCTAGCCCTGCTCCACCTTTTACGCTGCTCTCTCCTCCTCTGGGTCCTCCTGCCCGCTGGGGCATTGCCCTTTCTGGACTCTTCCGACGCTGAGTCGCTTAGCTCCTCCCCCTCCCTCCGGCGGGCTTTAGGACCCGGTTCCCAATCCTCATTCTCTGCTGTCCCGCGCTCGTGTACATTTGAACTTGCCTCTCACGCCAGCCCAGTGACCTTTCTCCTAACCGTTACACTACTTCGGTCACTGCTTCCCTCTTCCGGGACACTGGCCGGATCTGACCTCTCCTCCGTTGTCCAACTTTCTGATGGAGGCGTGGTCAGCCCTGCCTTATCTTCTCTCCCTGGTGGGGAATGCACTGGCCCCGATCCTTGGGACTCTTCCCCCCCACTCTGCTCTGGTGGGGAAGCTGGTCCTGATTTCCAGCTACTGCTCTGGGAGTCCCTGCTGCCCCCTTGCTCCTGGGGCGTTCCCCTTGGGAACCCCCTACCCCTGGCCACTGGCGCCCCCTTCTGTGAATCTTCCGATTCGCTGGAGAGGCTCATGGAATCCCTCGGTCCACTGTCCTCTTCTCCTACGCTCCCCTCGGATTCTTCCCCTTCGCTCTCCATCTCCTCTCTTCCCTGTGCCTCTGCTCCTGAGCCCCTGACAGTTGTCATTGTTTGTGCTTATTTCTGTTCTTTGAGAAATGGCATACAGCTGCATCTGCGACTTCTGGCATGCTAAAATGTTTACGTATGGAAACAACGGTGATAAATCTTGCACCAAAGCTTTTTTTAATAATGACAGGAAGCATGGAGAGGCCTCTCCCTTCTCCCTTTATTAAAACATGTTCACATTTAGCAAAGGACACTTCTGTCTACAGGTGGCATGCACATAGCACAAGACTGGTAGGTTTTTTAAAAAAACAACAACACATCAACAAACATTGAGGGTTCAGGTATTGTCTTTGGGAAATGAATATTTTTCACTTTGCTTATAGTGGATAATAGTTATCACTTTCAGAAGAAATTGTTTTGTACATGACATCAATGATGGGGCTGCAACCCCCTCTTAAGTATTTTTGACTGACCTCAGCATTCCATCATGGGGAACCAAAATTATAGTTTGCTTCCCACATATCACTTTTTACATATCATACCAACAGAACATTGGGTTGCGTTGTGTTGTGTTTTGCTGATGCTTCTTGAATTGCCACCTTTTTATTTTTAAGTGAATTACTTGTTCAGCAAATGGTGTCCTCATTAATGTGTCAGCTGTTCCTACAGTAACTTAACTGTGGCTTCATAAGGATGGAGGTATGCAAGCAGGCCTAGAAAAAACGCAGGCACTCGGTTGCTGGGGACCCTCAGGAACTGAAATATTTACTCAGTATGTAGGCCTACAGCCCAGCATTTTGAATTCTAGATTATTTAAAAATAGACTTTTGTTGTACTAAAGAAAGTGATGCCCCATGCTTTGAAACCCATCCACTCCCCACTTTTAAATACAGCAACCTCTTTAATTATCACAGAATACTAAATTGCCCAACCCCACAATACAGGTGTTGTTTTTTGTATTTCCTTAAAAACATTTTTATCACCTAATATTGTTCTGAAAACCTTGTATGTTTCATTACTTCAGTGTAAGTAAGGATTACAGTTTCTTTTGCTGCTTATCCCAAGGAAAAAGGATTAATATTTGTTTTTGCTCTTAGGTATAGTAATTACTGAGCATAATGAAGGCTGCTCTGCTTTGGGTTTGTTGTTGTTTTTAAAAACAACAACAACCCAAGTTGCCTTAATGTTATGCTGTGAGAAAATCATTATAAGAATCATGAAAATATTCATTTATGCAATACCCAACAGTCAGACACAAACAGAATGGGTAAGAATTGCAGTGTGTTTCCAAAAGAATTGCATTCTTCTGGTGTTGAATGTGTTTTTCAAAAAGTTATGATGGAAAGAAGAGAGAAGGATGGAAACATGCAAACAATTTATTTCTGAAAGTAGTATAGATAGGGAAATAACATAATAAACATGCCTTACACTGTGGCTCTCATTGGCACAAACCAGAAGCAGTAATGCAGGTTACCAAATGCTTCAAAAACCAATACAGTAATAAAAAGGCAGTATCAATTGTAGCCTCTACCTATGTTAATAACCACTGCCATGGTATATTTCACATCTTATCATGCATTACAGCTGAAGTTACCCTGGAGCAGGTGGATTGCTTCAGTTATGTCAGGGCCCTTTGATGAATGAAAAATGGATGACTTATAAAAGATTCATTAGGTGATGGGCAATGACTTGATCAAGTATGAAATCACTGGTAATAAAAATACGACACGGTCAGATCATTTTAAGAAGCCTACAAAACAAATGCGATGCTACCCGCTAAAAATTAGAGCGTTGCTAAATCAGATAGCAGAATCCGTACAAGGACACACAGTCACATAGGAATTGTCAAGCTGCAGAACTTGCCACTTTCTGCTCCAAAAACATAATGTTTAAAGTGGAGACTGGGGCTTCTTCTCGACTTGAGAATTTAGATGATATCAAGGGTAGCCAATGTGATCTTCTCTAGATGCTGTTGGACTGCAGCTCCCATCGGTCCTTGCCAACATGGCCACTCAAGAGAGTTGATGTGAGTTGTAGTCAAACAACTTTGGAGAGCATCATGTTGGTTAAAGATAAAATTAGTTGATTATTTTATAATAGGTTTCAGTAATCCAACAATATATTTTCAATGTGTTTCAGCCCCTATGGAAAAGTGCACGGTTGCAGAAAGGACAAAATAATATGAACTAGAAAAACATAGGCCAGTAAATTTTAGAAAAAGAGTGTTTTACAAAGCAGGTACCAATTCCAAATCAATAGTACACAGAGTGACAGAAGTCTTATTTTGGAGGTTAAGACATTAATCATATGAGTCCAGAGAGCAGGACCACACCCACTGACCCCAACCCTTTCCTAGTGTTGTCTAGGAATTTGGAAGCATGTCTGTAGTGTAGCAGCCTGAATGGACAGAGGCCACTCCTGCATGACTATCATCACAAGCTTTGAACACCTGGATGTAAGGCTGGAGCCAGCAAGTGAACAGCAGCAGCTGCCAGACTTGGACAGCAGCCCAGGGGACGAAGGGAGGTTTCTCATGGGAAGATCAAAGGAAAGGGCAGGGGGGAGTTCACAGCCCAGAGAAACACAGGACTTAGCAGACGATAGCTTGTCCGAACCAGTTTGCAAACCTCTCAACGTGCAAGAATGCAGAAGAGGAGGGGTACAAGAAAAGGGGAAATTGACATTACAGAAGCGACAGAAGAGATTCGTTTTCACACATTGTTTCCGGAGGAAGAGGAAGAGGAGGAAGAGGAACAACGCTGAGGATTTAGTTGAGTCATCATCAGGGTAGCCATAAGTCACGGGGGCAGAGAGCTCCAGACAAGTGGCATGATTTTTCTGGAATAAAACCAACTTTTAATTGATTGTACATGTATGCGCCTTGCTGCCGCTACACAGGATAAGGGCTAGAGAAGATGTGAGAGAATGGTACTCTTTAAAATGGATTTGAAGACCATTTTCAATGTCCTCTATCTCCAGATGGCATGAGAAAAAATACTTTTGGGGAAATGGTTGCAGATTTGAAAATAATGCTCTGACCTGGACAATCTATGTGCCAAATTAGAAATAAGGAGCTGTGCTACCAAACACGTTATAGATAACAGGTGAATTTCTGCAGAGCCTTGAACAAACACAAGGAAATGAAAATTGGGGCAGAGTGGAAACACCATGGTTTTAAACTACAATACTGTTTTAACTAAGAACATGGCTGCATAGTTTCATGGAGTGTTAGTTTGACACACAGCATCATTCAGATTTCAAAGGACACCAGTTCCTTAAACATATAGAATTTGACTTTGCTTATACCTGCAAACCCAAATGTAATGGTACTAAGTGCTGAATAAAGCATAGCTATAATCAGAGACCATACTCATTGTGTGTTTATTTACATACCACATTTTTAAAAGTTTAAGTACAATAACCAGATCACATAATAAAAATATTGTATCAGTATAACATAAGACTAACAATTAAAAAACTAACTCATCATTTAAAATATGGTGAGCATAACAGTTGACCAATAGGTTAGTTGATAAAATTCAACAGTATGAGATCCCAAAGTAGGCACAGGTCATCAAATTTGTGCCTAGGAACCCCGACTTTAACTTTAATACCTAGACCCTGAAGGTCACAAAGCCCTTTCTTCAGGCAGCAGCTCCCCATTAATGCTCCTAGGGCTGGAGGGTGGAACAAGACAGTCAAAACAGCCCTTCTCTGATGAAAAACAGAGTTTGAAAATTCTCTGTTACACTACATGGAAATTCTCTTCAAACCACAGCATTCATTTCTGAAAAGACCTTCACCTGCAATATACTTTTCTTCTCCTTCTTTCTTACAATTTCTTTCTTCCCAGCAACAATTAACAATTCCTTTCATTCAGAAGAATTGCACAATAAAGCTAACCATTCTAGGATTTGGGTACAAATTGATTCAAACATGTTTTCTTCATTTATTTCCAGACATTATGGCATGGTTCTGAGCAAGCTGTTCTCATTCATAATACAATACTCTTGCAGTGTTGCAAAATAAGAAGCCCCAGTGTGGGTAAATTAACAGAATGCTTCATCTGTTCTCAAAAATCCCTTAGGACACTATTCGGAAAGAAATAGCCTTTGCATAAGCATGCAAAAATGTACAGTTTGAACATTTGGCATAGGTGATTGTGGACTTTATTCCCACTTCTTGTAAACAACTTTGTGCTTGCTCAGAGAAAAGGCATCAATGTTTATTTGAGTTGATATGGATAAACTTTCCTTACCCAATTCCACGAAAGTTTTTCAAAATAACATTAGCAGAAAGACTACAGAGTATTAAAACAAAGACAAATCATTATCTACCAAAAGAATGAAGATGTTTTCACAGTAATCAAGATCACATTCTTTCCCCGGTTGCATATCCTCCAAGTGTCCCTAGTTTCCAGGAAAAGGCCTGGAATAACAAAAGCCCCCCTGGTTTCTGATTTGATTCCAGATTTGGTCCCTGTTTCCTCTGCCAGAGCCAGTACCAGCAAGCTCAGGGAGGAGGATGAGCTGGCACTTGTCCCAAGCAATGGCAGCAGTAGCAGTGGTGAATGCGAGGGAGCAACCCGTTGCCTCTCCATGGCCACTGCTGCTGGCCTCCTCCCTTGGGCAACATGTAGTGGCTGTTGGAGAAAGGTGAGGAGGAGGAGAGGCTGCCACAAAATATATGGATATATGTGCAGACTTTGTACAATTAAAAACAACAACACACCAACTGGTTGTTTTATTTATGTGTATACTAACACACAATTTACCTCCAACTTTAACTGTATGGGCTATGTTGTGAATCTAGGAATGTTCACATCTCTTTGGACGAAACTGCATCAGCTGTTTTAGCTTTTGTCTAGAAGGCCAGAAATATTTTTATATTTGCTGTTTTTTCTTCATATCATTGGCTTTCGAGCTCTAATATTGTGTCTGGGTTTTGGCCCATGAAAAGCAAGTGTTTGCATCGAAATCTTCCTGCTACATAGATGGCCACCAAGCTGCATAAATATTTTCCATTCAGTGCCTCACAGAAACTGTAAGAAATTTGCATCTGACCTTATTTCCAAAAATACAAATGCAGCAAATTATGCACAGCCAAAGACAAATGTCACTAGGAAGGGCAAGGCACCCTAGTAACAGGCTGATTTTGCCTCGGTTTCACAATCATATTTTCAACCTACCCTCAAAACAGCTCCTGGGGCTATGAAGTGGTAGCAAGCTATAGCTATGCTGGAGCAGGCATAATTCAGCAGAACACCAGTGTTGAATAACTGAGGCAAGCAGATTGCCCAGACTATCTTCTATGTAGTATCACAAAATATGTTAGCTGATACAAAAAAATTGCAGTGTGCTATTTATTACTGGGGTTCACTCCTGAAAAAAAATCAACTCTTGCTGCACACCAAGTCTTGGTTTTTCTCTTGCACACAAGCCACCCACTCCCATATTAGGGCTCTCTCTTCATTTCCTCAGTCACCATTCACCTTAAACTCTCTTGATTCCTCCCTCTATCCTCCATTGCTTCATTCTCCCCATTTCTCCACGTGCCCCAAATTGCCTCAGTGTACCATATTCTCACTCTCTTTTTTTCTCTTCATCCCCTTATCATCTCAGCCCCATAGTTTCTTGCTCCTTCTTTCTGTGGCCTCAGCTCCTGGCAAAATCATCTCAGCCCTATATTCTCCCCTCCTCCATTTCACCTAACTCCCCCAAATGGCAGGAGTTACCCAGCATTGTCTCCACCCCCATTCTCATCCCGCTTTTTTCTTACTTAACAGTCATTAATGCTTGCTCTGTCACTGATGCCCTCCTACTTGTCATCATGCTATAGTTTGCAGGGCTTATGCCATCTATTGGTGGCCAAGTGAACTACAGCATGAAAAAAACCTTATATATTTATGATATACAGGGATGGACACACACACAGTATTTTGAAGTTACTTCCACCACTAGAAGGGGAGGATAAACCCAATGAAAGCTCCAGCTGGTGTGGAGGTACAGAGCTGTGGAAAAGTAAGCAAATTGAGGAGTGAAAATGGAAAAGGGGGGATACATATATATTTTTTAAGACAAACCCCTCCCCCTGCATTTTGTGATGCAGTACCCAGACACTGAACATTACTACTTGGATGGGTCCTGTCACAAAGCACATTAATCTGGTAGTGGATGATAAAGACTTAACTTAGGCCAGCTGCCCCCCCCCCTTATCACAATGGATTACAAAGACATGTCTAATGCTTACCATTTGGAAAGCAGGAAGGTACTCCTTTACTCAGTCTGGGTGTTCCTTTCCCAACCATATTTCCAGTATTATCCCAAACAGATGCTTAAGTGTAAAGTGTACACGTTACTATATAACTAAAACATCAACTGCTAAATGGTTCTACCAACACACTTTATGTGACCCCAGTGCAACTAGTTAAACCTTCCTCCTTTCAAGAAAAAAAAAAATGTTAAATCCACACAGACACCTAATTCAAATTTCTCATCTGGAGTGAACACCAGGCAACAGCATTCTTCAGCAAGCCATTATATGCAGGTGGCAGCATAACCAGCATCAGAGACTGATTCCGAAAACCTATTTCATAACTATGTAGATTTTATGTATAACATGAAAAGCATGCATCCCTGCAGAACAAGCAATGTGAATAAACGCAAACCATTTTACAAAAGGCCTTAGCATATGATTCACTGTTTGCCTTATCTTTGAAAATTATTTGTCTTGACCTCAATATTATCTGGATTAGAATCTGAACTTCCTTTGATGTTCAAACTAACTTAGGAAGGCATGAAATATTTCTCATCCAACATAGGATATAGATACTTAAAAGCTCAAGTAAAGAAAAGAAGATAAGCGGCCACGATTACATAATATAATCACACTGGATCATGGTGATGCATTACATTAAAGGGTTTCCAGAAGATTTAAATTCTTCTGAAACTGAGACATTGTCAAAAAAACACGAAGAGGCAAAAAATAAAAAATAAATTATCTGGGGAAGAGTCGGACACTCCAAACTGAAAGTAGGCAAGTGCAGCAATAAATCATGAAGCCTACACAACTGACACAGTGACTTGAACAGGGAAAATGAATTGCTGTGTCCTGAGTGCAAAACATAATAAACTGAGATGCCAAGAAATAGTCATATCTGCCAGTAATAATTTGGAGCTGAAATATAATCAGAAGCAATGTACATCACCAATAACATGAAGCTAACCAAACAAATCATATAGATGAATAATACTGCTATTTGAAAGTAAAAAAAAAGTCTTGAGCTCCTGGCTTTAAGATGGGTTTGGACAACAACTGTAAATGTCATGCTCTTATAATTTGATGGCCAATGAGCTACACATTGTCAAATGTTTTCTTTCTCAGATATCAAACCCTCAGCTTCAGGGGGTTAAAAAGAAATGGTTTCATGAAATATAATTTCCAAAGTGCATATTGTGGACGCTCACAAGGCATCTAATTATGGCACAAAACAACAGACTTCAACTGATTTATTTAACAAAAATTATACCACATTTCGACAGAAATCCTTTAAGCAGCTTACCAGAAAACCCCCACAACAACTTAAAACATTCATTAAAAAACTGGAGCAAACATTAATGTCAGTTCTGCTGTAACGGTACCAGCACCATGGTAATAAAGTGCAGTGCATTATTTATTCATTCGGAAGAATTGTTTAAACTGCTTAATTTAAAAGAAAAATCCATGCAGCTTCCACAAAATAATTGTCAATAACACACACACACACACACACACACACACACACACACACACACAATGGGTATACATAACTGACTTATGTATCTGGACAGGGTTGCTGAAATAAGAGCAGTGTTTGTTTGTTTGTTTTAAAAAAGTGAGACAGAGCAATCCAAATCGCCATTACTGACGGTCTGGGTTGGATTAGGTGGAGGTGCCCCTCTGACCAGCTTGTCACCTCAGCTAGTCCTTTAAATAAACCAGTACAAAGCTACTGATGAAACCTTTAACTCTGCCGAGTACTGAATCAGCAGCCACTGCAGATCTCTGAGCACAGGTGTAATATGATGACTGGGTCACATTCCTGTCAGGAATTGCTCTGCAGCATTCTGCACAAACTGCAGTTTCCAGATCAACAGAAAGGCAAATGTGTTGTGGCAGTCTAATCTTACAAGTTACAAGTGGCTGGACTACTTGCCATCCAGGCCCAGAAATGGTCACAGATGCCATACTAGATGGAGCTGGTAAAAGGTATTCCTTGCTGCAAAGGTCTCCAGCCTTTGCTTTCATGGAGCTGTCCAGGGTACCAATGAAGTCTTGTAGCTGTAGGGCAGGGGTCAGCAACCTTTTTCAGCCATGGGCTGTTCCACCGTCCCTCAGAGCATGTGGTGGGTCGGACTATATTTTTTTGGGGGAGGGGGAATGAACAATTCCTATGCCCCATAAATGACCCAGAGATGCATTTTAAATAAAAGCACACATTCTAATAATGGAAAAACACGCTGATTCCCAGACCATCCACAGGCTGGATCGAGAAGGCGATTGGGCTGCATCTGGCCCACGGGCCTTAGGTTGCCTACCCCTGCTGTAGGCCATTGCTCAAAACAAAATACCTTCAAGCAAGTTCTGCATGCAAGTGCAGCTACGATTGAGATCTGTATTACACCACTACTTAGGGAAATGCCACTGATTTTGCTTGTGAAACATATGTGATTAAGTCTACTGAGGATACTACATAATAGGCAGGCAATGCACAATGGTGTTTGAATGTACTTGCAAAAACAGCACACTTCACTTTGTGGGCAAATGCTGCAAACAAGTGCTGTTGACATACAGCAAGGTGGAAACATCCATAGAAATAAGGGTTTCACACCCCCTAGTCTTGCACTCCGGTGGTTCTGCCATGCATAATAAATAGCATGGGGAAACTCAGCTAAATCCTCTGATTTTCCTCCAGGATTTTTCTACTCTTGTTTTTGAAATGGAATAGATATAGTATCCTATGTGTTTTGGGTTTAAAAAATAATAATAATTCCCAACTTTTCTAACAGTGCTGTGCATGACGTAATTCACTACAGCAGCTTCAGTTTCTCCTGTTCACTTATGTCTTCCCCTCCCCACTTTACTGATGTGTCCATACAAACAGGGTTGTATAATGATGCAGGTACACTTCAGTTGTTGTTGTTGTTTAGTCATTTAGTCATGTATGACTCTTTGTGACCCCATGGACCAGAGCATGCCAGGTACTCCTGTCTTCCATTGCCTCCCGCAGTTTGGTCATACTCATGTTAGTAGCACACTTCAGTAAAGGACCACAAAAAAGAGATATTGGGTTCCATCCAACATTCTGTCTGTTTGCATAATGAATCTTGCATTAGGAAATGTGTGGCTTTTAACGTTGTGCAACAAAGGAATTCCATGCAACAGCTGTGCTCCTAAAAATCTTGTGCAACAAAATTCCAAGCAATCTTCTTATGTGTTCTCTTACATAACAATGTTTCATTGTTGCAAAATATTTCACCAGTGGAACAAGCATATGGATAAGTTACTTTAACTTAGTGCTTGCACTGAATACATCCACTGATACAGTTATCATATCGCAAGTCTTCCTATTCCACATCTTGAGGCATCAAAGCTTTAAATTGGATCTCTGTAATACATGCCTCCAAATATGAAAATTCAATGGGGAAACTGGTAGACGATAGCCAAACTGGACCACAACAAGCCCATAAAAAATAACATCAACTTTTGGTAGTAGGTAACAGATTTAAATATTCATGTTTCAAGGGGCATGGTTATACCTAAGCTGAATCATCAGCATGCTACAAGAGAACCAGAGTGGCCTTGTTCCTAAGTGCCTCTGACATTTACTCTGTTTTCACTCCTATACTTGTAGGTCATTATGAAATTAAGTAGTTGTGGACTCACTTTCTTTGACAGGCAGATACACTTAGCAGGTTTGGGAGAAGGTTAACTCTGTACCATATTTACTGATGACATTTGGAAGAACAGCTGTTTTGTTTTGTTCTGGGCTTTGTTTTTCTAAGTATTACAGTAATAATGACACAGTACATCTAAAATTAGTGACCCTAGCCACAGGGCTTAAGCCAAATTACATATTATTTTTCCTCCAACACTGTAATTCCATTTCTAGCACTGTCAGTGAGAAATGAAGAATCATAAGCAAGGTTACTCTTTAAGTTCCCAGTTCTCTGGAGTTGCTATTAATATGATTAGCTTTAAACACAGGTCTCCTGCCAGCCAAACAGTAGGCAAGAAAAATACATCAATTGCTATGTGCTTGTTCAGGAAAAAAAATGTGCATGTTCCCACTTGCAAAATATCAAACCTCAAGCAATGCTATTAACTTTTTTGGATTCATTTAATTTGTTTGATAGATTAGGAATCCCCAAATAGAATTTCCTTTAAAAACATTTTGGATGAGGCAAAAATGAAGAAGTTGTTGCCCTGCATTCCAATTATTTGAAGAGGTCACTAAGAAGAGACACAGCGGGTGCCTTCTGTGCCAACTTTTAAATGACTGCTTTAAACTATTCTGTTCTTCCAGGCCATGCAGGCTATTAGGAATACCTGTGCATCCCTCACAATGGTTCATTGACATTTGTTTTAAAAGGCCTTTTTTGGCTTTTTACTTTTTATGATTTTGTTGTTTGGTTTTATTTTTTATTTTTATATTGTTGCAAACCACAGTGATATATCTTTATGATGCAGCAATATATAAATATTCTTATAAATAAATAAAAAAAAATATGGTAGCTGGTTCCAGTTTGGGGCAGCATACAACAGTATTTTAAAAAGCAGTCACTTAAGGAAGCAGCTCATTTGGCATAAAAACAAAGCCCTCTGTGTTCCGATACACTTGCGGCATTGCATCCATCTGTAATGATGCAAGGAATCCTTGGGTATATCCCTTGGATCAAATGGTACACTCTGAGCAAGAAATCAAAATGGCTTGGAGTGGTCCTGGGAAGACAATAATATATATTATTGTAGGAAGACAATAATATATATATATATTTAGCATTCCCCACTAAGGGGTTCCAATAGGGAAGCCCAATGGAAATTTCCTTGTGGCCGAAGGAAACATATGTGGCATTTTTATGTTGAGGATTGGCCAAATGGTGGAGAGCTGGGGCCTCCTTTTTCCCACCACCACCTCCTATCTCCTATCACAATGACATGCTATTAGCTAGTAAAGAAATATTATCCAGCCACAAAGGCCTTGGAAATATTTTCAGCTCCAAATATGCACAGCAATCAGGGAAAACAAAACAAAACGGCCATACAATAGAGATGAACAATGTAGGTCTACTGTAGTCATTTTAGACTTCCATAGGAAAACTAATGAGCAGCTGTTCCAGCCCAGAGACTTCAATCAAGACCCCAGAACGTTCCTGCCAAACATATTGAACTCCAAACTCTCAATGCTGATTGAAAACTGATTATTTAAATCAGTCAACAACAGATGTCAGAAGGGAGAAAGTGGTGGAAGTTATCTAAAGGCAGGGCTGGCCCGAGGAATTTTGCTACCTGAAGCAAAGGACAAGACTGCATCCTTCTCCAATTCTATGTAGAGAAACTAGTTGGATTAGCAGGTGAATCTAACTTCGACACTGCTGATGGGACAGCATCCTCCACCATAACAGAGGACAAAAAGATAGCATAAGGCATTCTATGAGTGACACAAACAGCTCTGCCTTCTAATACCTTACCACTGCTCCCCTGCCTAATATCTAAGGCAGTTGCCTCGCACTGTCTAAAGGTAAAGGTAAAGGTACCCCTGCCTGTACGGGCCAGTCTTGACAAACTCTAAGGTTGTGCGCTCATCTCACTCTAGAGGCCGGGAGCCAACACTGTCCACAGACACTTCCGGGTCACGTGGCCAGCGTGACGAAACTGCTCCAGCGAATCGGCACCAGAGCAGCACACGGAACGCCATTTACCTTCCCGCTAGAAAGCGGTACCTATTTATCTACTTGCACTTAATTGTGCTTTCGAACTGCTAGGTGGGCAGGAGCTGGGACCGAACGATGGGAACTCACCCCGCCGCGGGGATTCGAACCGCCCACCATGAGATCGGCAAGTCCTAGGCGCTGAGGTTTTACCCACAGCGCCACCCGCGTCCCTACACTGTCTAAAGGAGCAAGCAAAAAAGCAAAATTCCACCTGGTCTCAGGTGATATGATCTAGAAAAGGCTGCCATATTTTATCTATGCACATTTAATTCCACCATAAAAGACAGATTGAAAATTGCCAGTGCAGTGAAGGTGCCATCTGAAAAAAACTGAGTTTTCAAGAACCATCTCTTACATTAGTTATTTCTCTACTGTTGTTGTTGTTGTTTAGACGTTTAGTCGGTTCCGACTCTTCATGACCCCATGGACCAGAGCACGCCACACACTCCTGTCTTCCACTTCCTCCCACAGTTTGGTCAAACACATGCTGGTAGACGAGAACACTGTCCAACCACCTCGTGCTCTGTCGTCCCCTTCTCCTTGTGCCCTCAATCTTCCCAACATCAGGGTCTTTTCCAGGGAGTCTTCTCTTCTCATGAGGTGGCCAAAGTATTGGAGCCTCAGCTTCAGGATCTGTCCTTCCAGTGAGCACTCAGGGCTGATTTCCTTCAGAATGGATAGGTTTGATCTTCTTGCAGTCCATGGGACTCTCAAGAGTCTCTTCCAGCACCATAATTCAAAAGCATCAATTCTTCGGCGATCAGCCTTCTTTATAGTCCAGCTCTCACTTCCATACATCACTACTGGGAAAACCATAGCTTTAACTATAGGGACCTTTGTTGGCAAGGTGATGTCTCTGCTTTTAAAGATGCTGTCTAGGTTTGTCATTGCTTTTCTCCCAAGAAGCAGGCGTCTTTTAATTTCGTGACTGCTGTCACCATCTGCAGTGATCATGGAGCCCAAGAAAGTAAAATCTCTCACTGCCTCCATTTCTTCCCCTTCTCTTTGCCAGGAGGTGATAGGACCAGTGGCCATGATCTTAGTTTTTTTTGGTATTGAGCTTCAGACCATATTTTATGCTCTCCTCTTTCATCCTCATTAAAAGGTTCTTTAATTCCTCCTCACTTTCTGCCATCAAGGTTGTGTCATCTGCATATCTGAGGTTGTTGAGCATTCTTCCGGCAATCTTAATTTTGGCTTGGGATTCATCCAGCTCACTACTTCCACCTAAAAAAATGTCGTACTGGTGGAAGGCAATGTGTCCAAGCCATTCAGAAGAAATCAGCACTAGGCTTCCCAGGATTTGATCATCTCTAAGATAAAGAATGATGATTGCTCTGTTCCTAAACTGCAGAAGCTTTTCCATCCCATGTGTTGTATTACATGCAAATGTGAAGTCTGTTTTAAAAGTAAAAATGCATTAATTGTATCATACAGCAGCTTTGAGCTAGGAGAAATTGAGCATTTATCCCCAATGGCTTAAAGTTTTCCTAGTTCTTAAAATAGCCCTGTGAAGAATGATTTTAAAAGCAACTCAATTGAAGTGGCTGCGCTCCCCCCACCTCTTCACTGTGAAATCTTAGAAACCTAATGGCTAATGAAACATCCCTAAGAATGTAATGAATATCCATAGTTTTCACTTGAAGTAGTGAATTGCAGCTGTGAATAGCAAACATAGTGATAGGTTTTCCCAAAAGTTATTGTTCCTTTCTGGTGAGACAGGGTGGGAGAATGACTCCGGTTAGTTGTTCCACAATCAAGCTCAAGTGTTGCATTCAGCAACATGTATTCTGCTCAGCTTTATATACAATAGGAAGGGGGAAAGGGCTACAAAAGTGTGCCTGTGCAGGGCATTAGCCTGTAAAGTAGGCATAGCCAATATTGTGCCCTCCAGATGTTTTGGACTACAAATGTCATTGGCCTGAGCTAGCATGGCCCATGATGGAGGATAATGGGTGTTGTAGTCCAAAACATCAAGGCACTACATTGGCTACCCCCACTGCAAAATCAGGGCTAGCCTTGTAAAGTGTCTGCACCTATATAAAAGGTGGGAAACAATGATTCAAACTAACAGTTGAGTAAAGACATTGCAACTTCCTGCCCATGAAACAATGGTGGAATTGCTGTGTGGGTAAATGTAACAGACACAGAGTGGTAATTTTTGGGAAAGTGGAAATACAAATAAAAATAGTAAGGAAGGTTTTGCCCATGGCTGTGCATCACCACATGATGGATCAGAGGCAAAATATGAAGCTCTGAGTGGTTCAGTAACAGAAATGATTGGGGTGGGGGAGGAAAAACACCCCAATCTGAAATAATTGATAGATGTTGCTGAGATAGTGAGCAGAGGGAGAATGATTTTCTTTTTTTAAGCAGATGAGTAATTAAAATTTCCTCATGCTCAATCTCTAATCCTTCCTATCCTTCCTAGATGGTTCTCCCTTGTAACTTATAAATGGATCAGAATACAGCTCTGTTGCTTATGTGCTCTGTAAAGTGTTTCATTTTAATGGGGTCCCAAGTGACATATAACAGTAACAGTAACTTTAATTAGTCATCAAGTTGAATTATCATCAGAACCCATTTTTTTATATTTGAAACAATCATTTCTTCTTGTTCTAATGCAAATGTAAATTTAGAATCTATTCTCAGAATTCTACTTGTACCCTGAAGGTCAGCAACATACATATTTTGAAAGCATCCAGGCCAAGAATATTAGTAACACCACCCATTATTACGATACTAGAGCCCAGAGATAAGAGACCTTTATATTACTATACGCTTATTTATATTACATTTTATTATGCTTGGAGAATGATCTCTACTGCTTTGCACTATCCAGGGCAATAAATAGCTGCCAAGTTTGATTAATGAATGAAGCAAAGCTAAAGCACTTAATCAATCTCCAAGCTTTTTTTTTTTTTATTGCTACTCTTTTGCAGGAGAGATTATTCCTATTACTCAACAAACCAAAATGTTGCAAAAGAGAGCTGATAGGGAGCTACTGTTTTCTCACCATGGAGAGACTGAAAATTCTGCGTACCTAATTCTTTGTTAGCTTCCGGCTAACATTCCATCAGGGTATGGCGGGGATTTAAGGAAGAATCCAAAGTGAATGGCATGCATGTATAAAAAAGGATTTGCAGACATCTGAGGTCTGAGTCCTAGAATTATCCATGTAAAAAATGTGCATGTGATTTCAAACCACAAGATAATTACCTGATTTGCATGTATAATCAAAAGTTAGGCCCAGTTAGCATGGCTGTAAGCAGCTGATCTGGCAAGATGCTTAAAGCCCTTATCTTATATCAACAACAAGCTCTGCAGAAACAGAGATTGGGCTCATTCATCAGGATATATACTTTTCCTTTAAATGCAGTAATAAAATTTGCACACAAAATGGGATGCCCTTTAATCAATGTTAAGCTGGTTTGTCAATAAACGTATTCTCACCCTTAAACAATAGCAGCAGAGCACAGGTAATGAGAAAAGAGATAATAGAGCTCTGCAGGTTTTGGTTAATGAAAACTACTGCTTACATGATGAATAAGGTACTTAAGCATCCAACTCTAAAGAATCTTAAACAAACAACTTGTCTGCATCATCTGTCATGGGTGCATTGCCTGATTCCCCTGCACCCCCCCCCAAACCAACTGGACAGCATTTGCAACTTCTTTACCATGTGGCACATAACGTATTTTATTTAACAGCATTAAAGTACAATAAATCTGTATAAACAGGAGCCAGGAACTGACTGTAAAATGAAGAGTTGCTTTCCTCCCTTATATCATTAAAAGGAATAATTGAGAATTTATAGCAAAAGGATACTAAAAAGACTAGTAGCTCATAAAAGGGAAGAACTAACTTCAGGCAGACATTATAGGGACCATCTCCATAAATAAGTATGCACTATAGTCATTCTATTAGAAACCATCTGTGTATCAAAGAGTAAACAGACCTCTTAAGCTTATTGGAGGCAATGAAATGGAAGCCTGTCTTCTAGACATTGTGTCCCTAGGGAAACTGGGACCTTCCATAGCAACACTGACAGTAATGCTACGAGCACATCTGAAACACATCCATCATCTCTTGTTAAATGAGACCAGGACGGGATTGCGGGGGATAGTGGTGGGGTGAGAACATTCTCTCAAAGTAGATAGCATGAATGCCTGGGATGGGTTGGCCCAATTTGTTGGCTTTTATATTGTAAACCACTCTGTGATCCTCAGATGAAGGGTGGCTTAGAAAAATAATAAAGAATAAGAGTAAGAATAATGCTTACAAGTGAAAATGGTTTGGTCAGTGATAAAAGTAAATGGTCCTTCGGTTTCTCATCCCAGAATGAGCTCTGATAGTAAGGGATTTTTGCCTTGAAGAATACAACAGCACCACACAACTCAATGGGAACTGATTCATTGTACACTTCACTAGTTGACAACTTAATTGACCAATGGCTAACTTTACAGCACCCGGGATAAGTTCAATTTCTTCCTCTCTTCCTCTTCTTGAGGCTAGGACCCAAACCAATGGATTCAAGATACAGTCATACCTTGGTTTTTGAACAGAATGCATGCCAGAAGTCTGTTCGACTTCCAAAACGTTCAGAAACCAAGGCGCAGCTTCCGATTGGCTTCCAATTGCGCAGGCATGCCAGAAACAATAGTGGAAGCCACACTGGACATTCGGCTTCCAAGAAAACATTCAAAAATCGGAACACTTACTTCCAGGTTTCGATCATTCAAGAGCCGATACTTACGAGTATCAAGGCATTCAACAACCAAGGTACGACTGTACAAGAAAAGAGATTCTAGCTAAACATCAGGAAGAATTTTCTGACAGTAGGAGCTGTTTGACAGTGGAACAGACTACCATGAGAGATGGCAGATTCTTCTTCCTTGGAGGTTTTCGAGGAGAGGTTGGATGGTCATCTGTCATGTATGATATAGTTGTGATTCCTGCATTTTAAAAGGTTAGGTTAGATGATGCTCTGGGTGTCTTCCAAGTCTACCGTTCTATGATACTATAATCTCTTGCTGCTGTCAGCACACTCATAATTGGCCCCCAGGCTATAGTGCAGATCATTTTCTTTTTGAGGGGGGAGAAAATAACCTGCAATAAACGTTTGTGAAGCACAGTCTTGAATAGATTTTGCAATTTGATTGCCATGGGCTTTAAAGGTAACTTATTTCTTGTGGTATCTACAACAGTAACTTGCAACTGTAAGCACAACTAGGCTTCATTTTTTTTATAACCAAAAATCATTCACTGTGGCTGCTGGACCACTATACTTGAGGTAACCTCCCCCCCAAAAAAAAAAAAAAAAAAACTTGGGGTAACCTGCATTCTTTCAGAATTAATTTCTTTAGTTTGCACAAAATGTGGGTTTAAGTGATTATTGAGATCCTGCATTACCGGCATTCATTTAGCTCAGAACTTTATGCTATGAGGTTCTATGCAGTGATCTTGCTCCACACACTACCTATTTAGGAAAATCAGATTTAGGCTATGAACAGTTTTTGTCATTGTTGCCACTAGATTTGTTGTTGTTCTTGTTTTGATACATGTGTGTGTTTAGTTAACTACTATGTTTTTAAAATAGAGTGGTTGGTGGTTAATGTATACTATGTTATCATTCTGCAAGTTGTTGTTGGTTTTTTTGCATGAAGCATGGTGAACCTTTATGCTAAATATCCATACTATGTATATAATGTTTCCAGCATACCTGGCTTGTCATTAACAAGCTATTGCACTGCAGCAGTTGGAACTTTTTTTTTTACCATGCCAAGGAAATGCAAACAAAAGACCACATAGATATTTGCATTAATCATAATGAGTCAAAGACAAAAATCTGTGGGAAGCCCATCTAGATAAGAGAATGCTCCTCTATGAAGTGAATGATTTCATGGCCCATCATCACATAGTGAATTTACGTGCCACATATAAACAATAAGGAAATATCTGAAGCCTCAAGGGAACTCCCAAATTTGCAACCCTTCCCCACAAATGACCAAGGGAGAACAGAGAACATTCAGGGCCCACAGTATGACTTGTTGTTGGGGGATGTAGGGAAGAGGGCTAATGGAAAAGAGTTTCCCTAAAGAAGGCATGGATGCCAGGCTGGCACCCTGAACATCAGCATGCCACTCTGTAACATTTGTTAGTACACTTTGTTTTTGCTTCCCGTGTCTATAAATTCTCCTGGGTTAACTTTGCAGGAGGTACAAGTGTTCTCTTATTTGTTGGAAATACCATTATTACCCTCAGGGGGTTTTGTTGTTGATGATGCACAGGTTATCTAACATAAGAGCAATCCAGCTGAGGTGCACAGACTTTATTCATTACAGCAGCACTTGCACAGGTACTCTGCATGAGACTCCTTGAAATGAATGGCAGTTGCACACCAGCAGCGCTGGGTGAATTGCCCCTGTAAACACGTATTTAGAAATGCTGCTGCTTTAAAAATAAATAAATGCTGGTATTGACGACTGAAAGTAATAAACAAGTTCTACCCATGCACAATGTCCCCTTCATCACAAAAACAAACAAGCCAATAAACACACAGACATCTTCACTCAATTCCCTGGTGCTCTTCTTGTATGGAAGCTACTTATGTGTCCAGATGGTATCTAAAAGAGTTGGATCTGTATTCTGAGTGACTGTCAGCTGTATCTTGTTGTGCTTTCACATATCAGTGCTCTGAATCCTTCAATAATTTGCCTCGGAGCAATTCATATTTTATAAGCATTAGAGGTCCAAAGCCGAGTGTCTTAGGCCAAGGAGATTTTGCAGATTTCTCCTGCCATTCCTATATTGTCTTTTAATATTAATTTAAATCACTAGCAATCCTGACACCTGTCATGGAGAACAAGCCTCTCAACCTGGAAAGGTATCGTGAATTTGTAAATGACACATGCTGACTGGAGAAGAAATTGCAATTCATCTCTCCCTCTCTCTTTTAAATAAAATAAAATGTATAATACTAATAGTATGAGAAAAGAACTCTGAGCTTTGCCTCTATTATGAGTGTGAGGTTTAAGCATTTGCGACAGAATATCTTTGCACTAACTATAGTTAAAAATAGCTGCAGAGAAAGAGGATCGGATTAGAAGGGCAAAGTTTGCTGAGAACATACTGGAAGAAAATTCAAAGTCTCATTTGACTTGGATGCCTGATCACTGCAAAGTTTAAGGATTACTACTGGATTTCTAAGAAGGGGTCTGCGATATGGACCAGGGAGGGTCAAAGGGCACCAAATGGCTGCCTTTGAAGGTCCCTTAATAGTCAGTGTCCAAGCATGCCAGACAGAGCTACTGGGGTGTGTGTAGGACAACTTGTGGTACACTGCAAGCAAAATAAAAACCAAGAGTTATTATAATATTCTACTCAATATGAAAAAGTAATGGCACTAGGAGACAGGTTTTCATTTGTAAACCTAATGTCAGAAAGCACGCTAGAATGCTGCTAGTGGTATGTAATTTCAAATGCATATGCTGCTAACAGGGTGCTTCAGGAAACAGAACCATGTGCATGTAAGGTCACGACACTGCTAAGAACTGGAAGTTGGCATGAAGATAATGTTGCTGCTATTGTAGCCAGGCAGCATTTGAAAGTTATTCAAAGCAGTACAGTGGTACCTTGGTTTAAAAACAGCTTAGTTTAGGAACAACTTGGATTAAGAATGCTGCAAACCTGGAAGTAGGTGTTTTGGTTTATGAAATTTGCCTTGGAAGCAGAACATGTTCTGCTTCCTGTAGAGTGTGTTCCATTTGTAAATTGAGTCCCCTGCTGCTATGGGAAAGCACGCCTTGGTTTAAGAATGATTTGGTTTAAGAACGAACTTCCGGAACGGATTAAGTTCGTAAACCAAGGTACCACTGTACTTGTTTTTAGAGCACATCCAGTACTCTAGCTCTGAGCATTATTTATTTTGCAATCCTCAGTATATAGGAAATGATGGGGCTCGTCAACCTGGGAAGGTAGTCCAGCAATGAAAACTCTGATCCTAAACCTCTGCTGCCTTGTAGAGCATCTTTGGGAGAATAACTCTACACAAATCTGGAATCGAGTCCATAAAATGGTTGGGTGGCATCTTATGCTTCCAGCAGCTCCAGCAGCCAAGCTGGTGCCAAACATATTGCTCTGCTTTTCTTTGAACCACATAAGTGAGGCTAGGGTGGAGCTTGTCATCTGGGAAGCCCAGGACCTTCAAACATGCAGCTCAGGCTTGAGTCCTGGGGAGGTCACTTTGGTGCTGCTAACACAGCAGTTTAACATCACCCCCGAAGGTGCACTCTATTGTCTCTTGAGACAGATGGATGCCAACAATGTACTAGTATGTAAGTCAACTAATAAAGTCATTTAAAATGGTTAACTAATTAGAAAACATTTTGGGTTTTTTTTATTATTATTTTAAGGCATGCAATTAAGAATGCAGGAGTTTTCCTGCTCAACATGCTTTAAAGATATCTAGGATGGGAACACAGTTAACCCTACAGAAGGGAGAAAACCCCCACTGATCTGCAGCAGCACATGCACAAGTAGAGAATAGTATATTTATTTATATGCCGCTCATCTGACTGGGTTGCCCCAGCCACTCTGGGTGTCTCCCAACAAAATTTTACAAACATTTTTGCCTGTTTTACACTGGCTGGGATACTGCAGGAAGTGGTTGTAATTCTTTTATTCTTCCATAGCCTAATAAATATAGATCCACACCAATTTAAAGCACATCTAACACTCATTTAAAGAACACGATTTACCCAAATCCTGGAAACTTTTCCCCCTCACAGAGCTACAGTTCCATTAGCCTTAACAAATCACAGTTCCCAGGAGTCCTTAAGGGACAGTCATGTGTTTTAAATGTGTCTTGGAGGTGCTTTGAAAATATAGAGTGACCCACACACAAAATACTGTATATCCCAGGGTGGGGATGGGACATTGGGAACAATTGCCAGGATCTCTTACCAACTGTTTGTATCTCCCATTTTGCCTCAGAATTGTATCCAAAGAAATTTATGGGCAGATGTTTAAACTTAAACAGCACTTTTACTATTAAGTAAATAAAATAGATCACCTTGGTTCTTGAGCAGCAGGTGTTATACTTACAAACAATATCAGGGGAGGCTATAAATCTAGCCATCAAATTGCGGATACCTCCACTTCTTTTTCAAGTATTATATCATTGAATCCATTTTATTTAGATGAATTGATCACATAGCATTCCCCCAAAGTCTCTGCTTTAGTTTCCCAGCGAAAAACCAACATAGATGGACCCAGAGATCATTTGCTTAACAATGTTGTTCATGGTTTTATTTCCCATGGGCACTCTCCAGGTGAGTTTTAAATCTTTCTACTGTTTTGATCATTGGCCTTCCTGGATACTTTAAAAACTCATAGATGTCTTCCCCAGCTGTGACACATTTTATCAGTAAATAAGCTGAACAGGCTTTGAAAAGAAGAAGTGAAGGTAGGTTGAAATTGCAAAATAAAATATTCACTTCAAAGCCCCAAACCATTTTCTAACATGGCAAAGGTTTGGCCAGAAAAGATAAGCAATATTTCCATTCCATGAAACAATTGTTCCCTGGAATTGTTTTAAATCCATAGAGCTTTAGGGAAGGGGATAACAGGAATAGGGAAAAAGGTCTCTTCTCAGTTAATATTACTATTTATCTGTGTCTAAGAAACAGTCATAAAATGATTCCAGGTTCCATCAAAATAAATCATCACAGCTCTCAAAAGATGGCTGAAATCAAAAATTTGTATCTTGCTAACTGCATATAATGTAAATTGACAATGAAATAAAGTATGATGTGAATTCAATTTTATATATTCTGCATCCTGTTTAGAAACTATTCTTATTATGGAAAGCTTTGAGTCTTCATTCTTTAAGAAGTCTCCCATAGTACTCTGCAATCTAAACACACTGTGCTTGTATAAGAAACAGCCTTAGATGAAGCGGAAAAAAGACAACTGAAATCTTTTAGAAGGAAAAATGAAGTTAAAAACTGTTCAAAGTGGACTTTAATTTTTCTTTGATAGCAATAAAGAGAGCTTATGGGGTAAGATGCAAGGGCATAATGATTTTTGAACTGTACTGTTGTTCGGGGATTTGTGTGTATAATTCATTTTATGCAGGGATTAGCACTTACTACTACATGCTTTCTCATTGTACTCAATAGGCAATTCATATAGCTCCTGCAGGTCACCACTTTCCTAAACTATTTCATTGCAGCTGACAAAAAGCCAGACCCACCTACATCAGCAGAGATGGTTGTAGTTATTTTCAGTGGCCTGATTCACATTTAACACTATGGCAAATTATGGCTTAGCACAAGCAAGCTCCTCTCCTGTTCCTGCCACACTACTGGAAGCTACAAATGGCCAGATCCAACCATTTCTGTCCCATGCTGGTTTCATGTGTGTCATGTGTGTCCAAAACCAGCTCTGGGGTGTGCCATTCCTGGGGGAAACCCACCTTTATCTAAAAAGAAAAAGTACTTGTGAGGTAGTCCAGGGCTGCCTTTCTATTTCTTTACCATTTTCCAGCTGCTTATAGCAACTAATACCCCTTCTGTTTTGAAATGCTCTCAGAAAGCAACTGTGCACCACAATGTGTAGTCCTTTCCTGGGGGAATTATACAAAGAAAAAGATGGCTGCCCTGTGTACTTTTTAAATCAGTTTTTTATTTTATTTTATATTATTATTATTATTATTATTATTATTATTATTATTATTATTATTTTAAAAAACTACACCATGTTGTGGTACCTTTTAGATATATCTGCCTTCTTGTGTAATGTCATGCCATATCAGCAGCCATTTTTGAGACTGGCATCCATGGCACTTCCTCAAATGCACCCACTGGGACAAAAAAGCTGATAACTCCTGAAAATTAACTGAAATTCCAGAATGATATTTATATGAATTGTTCTGGCCCTTTGCTTGTTTCCAGTTGTGGCACCAGACTCAAATTAAGCATATGGTGCATGAAAAACACTACCCATTGTTAATTTCTGTCGTGTATCTGTGGTTCCTCTCATTAATAGCTGACAGAGAAATGTATTACCAGTATTTGCTGGGATAATAACAGATGATTGTGAAAGTATTTCATGTGCAGAACATTGAAAGCAATTGACATTTATTCTACAGATAATCAACATAGACCAAAGTTTAAATGATTGCATTTGTTGTGAAATAGTATTATATGGATAATTGTTCAGTCTGCCAGAATTGTTTCTTGCACTTTAAAATACTGATTGGCTTTGGCATACTAGGGCAAGCATTTATGAGCCCTGAACTGAATTGTTCATGCATTAGGAGTACAAATCTGTGGGCAGAAAACTGTAGAAAAGCTTCTCTGCTAGATTCCAATGTGGAAGTTGAATGCTGTCTATGTATACCTCTAAATGCTAGTTATTTGCAGAAGGTCTAGTGGCGATTGTGCACCGGTTTGCCAATAGGGACAACCCAGTGGTTTAGAGGTATGATGATAGTAAGTGACTAGGCTTGAGGACATGTGGAACCTTCCTGAGAAACATTGTTGGCTTAACTCAATATTCTTTGGATGTTTGGCTTGGCGAAGAGTCCTCTTTTTCTCTTTCAGATTCCATTCACTAGGAAATGAAACACCAAAAGGTATAATTAGAAGCACCTCTTCAAGCGGAAAGAACACATTTGTGGAATATGTTGCATAGAGTCTCACTTCTCAACCATAGCTTGTGGGAAGGGTACCCCAAGATCTATGTGAAACATAAGGATGAAGTTTCAGAGTGAATTAACAAGTAATAGGAGCTGAAAGATATTTCCCTAAACGCTCTTAAATAACTCATATGCAAATATTGCTAAACTTTTTAACTAAAATATTTGTCCTTACCAAAGAATTGAAGACTAGCTGCCACAACACCAATTTTGAAAAAGGGGATCCATGAAAGAACAGACCTACAAGCCTAATAAACCAAATAAATTGATAAGAGAGCATTATTAAAACTATATTTGTTCAACTCAGGGAATCACCAGCCTTGTTGTGATGAATCACAACTATTTATGCAAAGAGTGTTCTGTATCGCCAAATGGCTAAATTTCTTGGAGAGCATAACAAAATATGGAGGTAGGAACAATCCTGTAGTCATTATAAGATGGGCTTTGATCGCTTTTGCTGCTACTGACCTTGTAAAGTTTTTATTTCTTCCTTTTTGCTTGTATTGTGTATTGGAGATTTGATTTGATTCCACCATGCTCCAGTTGCAATGAAGGGCAGGTGGGGGGGTTAATTAATTAAATAATACACTTGGACTTCCAAAACCTTGACAAACTTCCTCACTAAACCGAGCAATCATAAGATGAGACAGCAGATTATCTTATGGCTCAGTAACTGGTTAAACAACCTTAAACAGAGAGTAGGAATAAATGGAAAGTTCCCATGACAGAGAGAAGTAAACAGTGGTATCCCCAAAGATCTGAAACGGAGATTGCTACTATTTAATTTGTTCATAAATGATCCTGAGTCATGGGTGAGCAATGAAGTGGCCTAACTTGAGGATTAAACCAAATGGTTCAGGATGATGACAGCCCAAGAGGACTGCAAAGAGCTCCAGAAGGAACTACCCAAACTGTATAAATAGCAAACAAAATTGCTAGTGAAAATCACATATAAGTGTTAAGTGATGTACGCTGTAGCCAAAAAGATATTGACTTATGGGTTCCATACTGGCAGTCATTATCCAGAAAAACATCTTAGTCTTGGTGAGCCAATGAACTTGGAGTGAATAAGGCAAACTTAATGCTGGGTATTAAAGAAATTTTAAAATAAATCTGCCACCTTTCTAAAAATCTGCGATGCAGCTACATTTAGAATACTATGTGCAGACAATTCTGGTTGCACCATCCCCAAAAAGGAATTGTAGCACTGTGAGTGTATATATGTATTTGTGGAATATACAGAGACAAGCAATCAAAATGACCAAGGAGTAGAACCCCCTTCCATACAAGTAGAAGCTAAGTATTTGGGTAATTTTAGTGAACAAATGATAAGAGGTGTATGAAAGTATTAATAGTATGGGAAGCCCAGTTTGGCATGCACAGAGTTATGCCCTTGTACATAGTGCCACACAATCACATGAAGGGGAAGAACTAAACTGAACTGAATGCAATAGCACAAGTGGTACCACATGAAACCACCGTCATTGCACCTGAAGAAATAGAAAGAACTCATGATGAGCCAACAACATGGTTAATTTGCTTGTTTTTATGTGTGTTCCAATGCTTTGAAACTGCTGCTGCTTTGTCATCTTTTATTGTTTGAAACTGGGCAGCTGTCTGCATTTGCTTCACCTTTCTATGGACTTACCAGACTACAAATTACTATACAGAGCCAGGATGGTGCAATAGAAATATGAACACCCTAGAAACCAAAATGTTTGACAGGACTTAGCAGTGGCTAACCAGAACATTGCTTTCTGCATAGCTAGGAATATCTATGAGGGCACAGCAAGGCAACTCCACCTTTACTTGCCAATTTAGAACATGGCAGGAATTACAGTGATGAAAGCCACTTCTTTAACCACAACAACAATAGTGGGCAGACAGGAAGTGGCTGTAGCTTTAGGCCAAGTGCTTGCCTGCAGTGGTCCTAATAATAATAATAATAATAATAATAATAATAATAATAATTTTTTATTTATACCCCGCCCTCCCCAGCCAAGGCCAGGCTCAGAGCGGCTTACAAGCAATAATAAAAACAAGATGAATGATTACAACTTAAAAACAAAAATAAAATACAACATTAAAATAATGGAACATTAAAATATTAAAATGTAGCCTCATCGCAGGAGGAGAAGGAAAAGAAAAGAAGAAAAAAAAAGAGAGAGGGAGGGAGGGAATCAAATTGGCTCCAAGCCAAAGGCCAGGCAGAACAACTCTGTCTTACAGGCCCTGCGGAAAGAAATCAGATCCTGCAGGAAATCAGATCCTGGTCTCATGAGGCAGAGCGTTCCACCAGGCCGGAGCCAGAGTTGAAAAGGCCCTGGCTCTGGTTGAAGCTAATCTAACTTCCTTAGGGCCAGAGACCACTAGGGTGTTGTTATTTATGGACCTTGAGGCTCTCTGTGGGGCATACCAGGAGAGGCGGTCCCGTAGGTACGAGGGTCCTAGGCTGTGAAGGGCTTTAAAGGTCAAAAGCAGCACCTTAAATCTGACCCTGTACTCCACCGGGAGCCAGTGCAGCTTGAAAAGCACTGGGTGAATATGCTCCCATGGCAGAGACCCCGTGAGGACTCTTTGGTGAGCACATACATACTGCCACTGGGATCACCCCCAGGCAATACTCGCACAAAGAGAAAGCCAGTATGTCTGCATGGGACCTGTGTGAGAGCCCATGTGGCATAGTGGTTATAGAGTTAGACAAGGACCTGGGAGGCCAGGGTACAAATCCACACTCAGTCATGAAGCTCATAGTCACTGAAGCTCAGCCAAACCTTCCTCACAGTATTGTGGTGGTAGTTGATTGAGGAGACAGAGAACCATGTATGCCACCTTCAGCTCCTTTGAGGGTTAAATAAAATAAATGTATACAATGGTACCTCGGGTTACATACGCTTCAGGTTACATACGCTTCAGGTTACAGACTCTACTAACCCAGAAATAATACCTCGGGTTAAGAACTTTGCTTCAGGATGAGAACAGAAATTGTGCTCTGGCAGCACGGCGGCAGTGGGAGGCCCCATTAGCTAAAGTGGTGTTTCAGGTTAAGAACAGTTTCAGGTTAAGAACGGACCTCCGGAACGAATTAAGTACTTAACCAGAGGTACCACTATATACCTGCTGTGTTTTGTGCCTTCATGTCAGAGACAAATTGCAGTGGCTGTATGCACATAGCACCCATACAGAAGGGGCCATTGCACACAACTGGTGCCTTGTGGGAGTGGAGCATTGCTGCATGACAAATGACTCCCACACACTGCCAAAACATGGAGAAATCCTGGCACGGGGCTGCTGCATAGATGAACCAAATCTGTAAGATCGGCCTGATCAACAGCAGCACGGCGTCTCAGTGGCGTAGCGTGGGTTGTCAGCACCCGGGGCAAGGCAAGTAATTTGCGCCCCCTAACCTGTGGATTTGCGCCCCTTAACCCTAACCCCCAGATGTTGCGGCCGGTGCGGCCGGCCCCCCTGCACCCCCCACGCTACGCCACTGCGGCGTCTGGCGCCTGCCACTTCCTTCCCCAGGTAGACCAGGTTACAGCAGCTGCTTGAACTGAATACACAATAGCAAAGGCAATGAGACTATCAAGGTTTCATTCCTTTTCCCCAACCCAAACAGCTGCTGCCATCAGTGATGAAGCAGGTGCTGGTGCATGAACACTATTATTGCTAAGAAGAACAGACTATTCAGTGATAACTTGCCTTGGTATAATATGATATCAAAGTAGTTTTAAATTCCCCAAAGTGTTCAGGTGAGAAAGGAGATTAAACTTTTTAAAGTGTTTCTAAAAAAAAAAAAAAGAGTAAGAAGAAATAGTACAGAAGGGTGTTTTTATTATTAGTATTCACCACAAATTGAACCTTTTTTAAAAAAAGAAGAAGTAAAGAAAAGAGCAGGATGATAATTGATTTGGGACACCCCAAACAATAAAAGACTTATGTATTTAATAAGGAGGCTGTGTAGCTACCGCATGGCGTTTTGCAGATCTGCTGGCTGGCAGCTTGCTCCCAACTCAGTGGACCACAAATGAAAGGAGCGGCAGCCTCCTAATGACAGCTTGAACCTTCCAAGCATCATTATGTGCAACATCTACCTGCCACGGCCCTCTTTGACTGCAACTCAACAACAGGCAGTAATGTCAATGACAGAGCTTAGGGATCTGTACCAGGCCTCTAGGGAGGTCTTTCTGGCAGTTTGTTATGGCTGCTGTTTGCAATAAGCCTCTGAGAGCTATCCTGTGTATTGTAAGCTGTGCCTAATGTACAAGGCATTTTAATCTTATCCCACCATTGTTTCGCACTAATGGAACGTTGTGGGAGTTAACCACTTTCATTTTGAAAGCCAAAAGGGGAACGAGTGTAAAAAGCTGAACATACTTCATTGTATATCTGTTTGATTTATTTAATAATAGAGCTGGGAGCAATTTTATAGACAAGGCAGGATAGGCCACTGACAATGAGTTGGGAAGGGAATAAATGAGTGGTGCTCAGCTGTGGAACCAAAGTAAGCATATGGAAATTTAAAAGTATGAAAAGGAATGCTGTGCAGACAGCTTCATAAGTAGCCCATTATGGACCTACTTATGGGACCCATAAAACGGGTTCATAAGTTCAAAGTCACATGATTCTGCCTTGAACTGAGTCAGACCACTGAACCATCTGGTCTGGTGCTGGTTATTCTGCTAGAGGTGGCATTCCAAGGTCTTTGCTAGGTTCAGCCCTTTGACCTATTGCTGGAGGTTGAACCTGAGCCCTCCTCCATACAAAGCATGTGTTCTACTGAAAAGCTATAGTGTCTGCATTCAGTACTATTGAATGCTATTCCTCCATCCCAATGCTGTCCATCTTCAGTGCCTCCAGTGATATTTTTGAACTTTTTTTTTGCAGTGGGCAGAGCAGCTGTGCATTGATCCTCACCATTCTCACTTGTGACAAAGCCACATAAATAAACACTGCCTCCCATATAGCTCTAATGAGATTGGCAGAGGACCAGTTCACACCCAGGGGTGTGTGAAAAATGCTGGATTCCCATATCTCGGCCCCACATTGCTCCATAAGGTGCCTCTTTGGTGCAAAACTAAGAGAAGAAATTAGGGCACGGAAATAGATACTATCTCCCACATAGCTTTAGCGAGCTTGGCAGAGAATCAGTTCACACCCAGTGGGGTGTGAAGAAAGGTGGATTTCCATAACTGGATCCCACATCACTCCATAATGTTTTGATGAATGTCCTCAGGTGGGTGGACCACATGAGAAGCAAGCACATTGGCACTGCTTGTCCCAAGGCTTGATATAAGGTATGTTGAAATGCATGGTTGCCTGAAGTGTGGTTGTGGTTGTATAAGAAGTATACACAGTATAGAGACCTACTGGTTAGTTGAATCTTCAGATGTTGTTTACAGCTATAGTTGTATCATACCTGGAGCTGAAACTCACTTCCACCTGCCTAGACATTCAGCAAGCTGAAGGGGGAATGGCCCATTCCAAATTTCATCCCATGATTTTATGAGTTAACAGGGTTGCAAACGGATTTTTTTTTCCTGGAAGCAATCAACATGGAAAGCAGTACTTAACTTCCACTAGATTCCACTAGAGTTCCAGAAGTAGTTTTTGAAATTGTGTGAAAGGTGATATAAAATGCAAAAATTATCAGGTAAAGAACCTCACGAAAAAGGAATAAAATGCTGTCTGGATGCAGCCTTTATTTCCCTCTCCTCTCCTCTGCTTTTGCATTTCCTCATTTATTCATTCATTTTAATTTTGCATGTGTTTACTGGAAAGCTGGAAGCATAACCTCTAAAGCATTTGTGAGTGCATGTTTAAAATTTCAAATGAGTTAGGGGAGATGAAGTGGTGGAAGAAAGACTTGGAGGAAGTAGATTCTTGGACAGAGTTCCTTAAAGTGGTGGCGTCCTCCACTTCTGGACCATGCCATCAGGCCACACTAGGGCATCAGATTTCAAGAACTGGCAATCCAAATTCAACAATTTTAGCTTCCAAAAGAAAAAAAAGTGAAAATTACCCCAGAAAACTCAAAATCAACCCTCCATCTTTAAACAACAGATAAAGCGGAGTGATTCTTTCCCTATATGGAGGCATGAGAAGCACTCAGTCTTCTCAGTTAAAAAGGCTCAAAAACAATCAATTGCTCAAAGGACACATTTTGTTGATGAACAGATTACTAACTGCCCTCTGACTGGTTTCATTGAAAAAGGATGGTTAGGTCAGTGTCACAATCAGATTAATACCACAATATCATTGGCATCATTAATTTTTATTGCAAAGCCAAATATCAACACACATTTCATTGTGTCTATGGTTTGAGAGAAGAGAAAGCAAAGCCATCATAGCCACTGAAAGTGCCTAACAACAGTTCTGCATAAGATTTCCAGTATAAAATAGGTAGACAACTCATTAGTTTCTTCTAGATCCTGGGTGGAATTAAGTGTTGTGCTATGGTTGACTATTTATACAAGCATTTCAGCTACCCAGATGGAACGAGTCCTTCCCCTCTTCCCCTACACGTTGTTCTGTGGGTTCTCCCAACCCCTGCCTAAAGCCAATTTGGGGGTGTATGGGAAGAGGAGAGAGCCATGAAAGCCCCATTATGCAAGTGGAAGTACTTGTGCAGGGCTTCTGCCGATGGGACTTGCTAGATGAACCCCACTGATATATTGACTGCAGTAACTAACATAACACAGGTATTAAAGTCTTAACACAAAAGCTGAGATACACATGCCATTGGTAGGTGTAACCAGAGGAAGCCATGGGAAGAGCGACAGATGTGGCCCTTACCTTTATGCAGTAGCCTATACTCTAGGCATGCATAAGTCTGACAGTCACACACATCTCTTCACCTCCCAGCCAGGCAAAAGTTCAATGACGCATTCCAGCCATGCAAAAGTACTCAAGGATGATGGAGCAGGACCTAATGAAGGATGTGGCCAGGGGAGAACACCAGGGGCTTCATGAGAACTAGGGAAGAATTCAAGCAGGGGTGCCCAAACTTTTTTCAAAGAGGGCCAGATTTCTTTTTTTTTAGGATTTAATCCCAAAGTTGTTCAGGTTTTTTTTTTCAATTTTTCTAGGATTGAAGTTGCTGAGCTTTGTAAAGGATTTTACCCCATGACATATGGGGCCAGATTAAATTGACTAGTGGGCTGAATTAGGCCCCCGAAATGGACTTTGGCCGTGCCTGAGTCTTCAAGGGTCCCACTGCCCCCATGGGCAACATATTGGTGACCCCTGTTGCAAAAAAAAAAAGAGAGAGAGAGAGAGAGAGATATGTGTACACAATTAGCAAAAAAGTTTTATAGCCAAGGAGAGGAGGAAATAAAAGTAAAAGAAGGTTGAGTTTTTGAAAAGAGAGGTGAAAGAAAATAGAGTGTTCTACCGGTAAGTGTTCTGATTCAACAGCCAGGCAAATGGCCTGAGCATGGTTTTAGATGTGCCTGAAGCTTGTGCATGGCTTGTGCATGTTCCCTTTGTACAGTGAAATGAAGCCCTGCCAGTGGGATGCCCATGTTTTCTCACATTGGGACACTGGGATGAGTTATGCATACAGAGGAGAGTGACAGTGACTCCACAAAGGGTATAGTGAGACATATGTCATAGACAGAGGAGGGGCTGGCACAGGCCAGAGCATTTGGTTTCCATTGATGAAAGAGAAAAAGGGCAAATGAGAGCAGAGAATAAAAGGCATGCTTGACATGACCAGGGTAGGACACAGAAGGGTTTATCCTAGCAACAGATCTGCTCAATGCCTTCCCTTGCACAAAATGCATCAACACCTTCTTGACTTCATTGTCCAGCACAAATCCAGGACTCTACCTCGCAGCAGGAGGCTTTATAGTCCACTCGCTCCCCCAAGCGAGTTTTCCCCCCTGCACTCAATATATCACACCACTTCTTTGTTTCTCCAAGTCTCTAATTAGCTCCTCTCTCTATGGTACCTTCTCACAGCAGTTCCCTTGTGTGCTCATTCTCTCACCCAATATTTCTTGGCAGCTCACAATGAACAGGCAGGCTATACCAGGACACGAGTAACTCAGCCTGTTAAGACTCCTCGCTGACTTTCCTCACTACGTTGCATCTAAAAACTGTTCTTTCAGCCTCATTCTCTCCCTTGTGACAGGAGGTTACCTTCCCCCATACTAAAACAGTTTCCATTTGTGTGATCTGCTGGCTGCGTTCTGCTTTCGAGCTGGCATTTTTCCTCGCCTTGTCTCTCAAAGTTTCCTGGTTGGCACCGTCTCTATCTACCCTCTCCATTATTTTATCAGCAGTATGCAATGTTACCCAGCCTGAAGCCTTTGGAAACTGGGTTAACAGGCTTGACGGGCTCTCGATGAGACACTCAAAGCAGGCAGAGGCTACTCCATAATCATCAGGCTGAGGCAGTATCTTCTGGGAAGATGCTACCTTTTCCAGCTGTGTGCTCACACGCACTCACGCACACAGTTTCATTGCAGAAGCCTCAACACAGCAATGGGAAAGTTTTTCTTGGCAGGCCTAGCACAAGTGGGAAGGGACTCCAGTAGAGCAGCCTGGTCTTTAAGAATTGACTGTTCACCACAGTATAAAATTCTTGATTGGAGACTGTTAAACTGACAGGCCTTGAGCACACTCTGAACCTGTTGGGAATGAAAAACTTTCAGTAGACTTCCCTATTTCAATTTGCTGTTATAGGGGAACTGCTAGTGGAAAGAAGTGTGTAAACCTGAGTGAACCTCCATCCATCCAACTGGGGTGATTCCTTCCCCTTCCTCTGCTGTCCCTTGCACCACTGATTGTTTAGTATGGTACATGACCTTCCTGGAGAGGGTTTTGTCTGGGACAGCAGGGTAGTCTGAATTTTCTTAAGTTACTTTATCTTAGGATCAAAGTCTTCTAATCATGTGATTCTAAACATGTTCTCTAGGAAGTAGACCCCGTGGAACACATGAGGGCTAACTCTGTTTAAACATTTGTTTGTTTGTTTACTATTTATTTATTATAATTTTTGTTACCCAGTATTCACCAAAAAAATGGGTATCTTATCTTATCATCTTATCTTATTTTGCCCTATACCCAGAGGTCTCAGGGTGGTTCATAGAAAAGATCAAAATATATAAAATCAAAATAAGAACAATAACCCAATAACACCGCCCCCCCCCCCCGAAAAGGGCCACATTTTAAAAGGATGTCAAAGGCCTGGTTAAAAAGGAACATTTTTGCCTGGTGCCTAAAGGTATATAATGAAGGTGCCAGGAGAACTTCCCTAGAGAGAGCATCCCATAGACGGTGAGCCACTGCAGAGAAGGCCCATTCTCATCTTACCATCCTCTGGACCTCTCGAGGAAGAGGCACATAAAGAAGGGCCTCAGAAGATGATCTCAGGGTCCAGGCAGGTTCATATGGGAAATGGTATCCTTGAAATATTGCAGTCCTGAGACATTTAAGGCTCTATAAGTCTAAACCGGGACTTTGAATGGGGCCCAGAAATTAATTGGTAGCCAGTGCAGTCGGACCAGGCTCGGTGTAATATGCTCAAACTGTCTTGCTCCAGTGGGCAACCTGGCCACAAAATTCTGCAGTAGTTGAAGTTTACGAACTATCTTCAAATGAAGCCCTACGTATAACACATTGCAGTAATCTAACCTTGAAGTTACCAGAGCATAGACAACACAATAAAAATGCAATCATATAGAAAACTCAAAAGCATAAATTACCTACTAATTCTAGGTAAAACAGTAGAGCATCAGATACTGAAATAAAAGCTAATATTCAGCCATCCTCTAAAGCCTGGGTGAAAAGGTGCACCAAGGCATGTCAATGAAAATGGACAAGGTAGGTGCCAGGTACACATCCGGGGGGAAGGAATTCTGGAACTTGGCAGCCACTACAAAAAAGGCGGTTTCACAAACCTCAAAGATGCATGGCTGGGAGATAATAATAGTAATTTATTATTTATACCCCACCCCTCTGGCTGGGTTTCCCCAGCCACTCTGGGCGGCTCCCAACTGAATATTAAAAACATAACACAGCATTAAACATTAAAAACTTCCCTAAACAGGGCTGCCTTCAGATGTCTTTTAAAAGAAAGATAGTTGCTTATTTCCTTGACATCTGATGGGAGAGCGGGTGCCTCTACTGAGAAGGCCCTCTGCCTGGTTCCCTGCAACCTCACTTCTCACAGTGAGGGAACCGCCAGAAAGCCCTCGGCGCTTGACCACTAATATGCAGGTGATTGCTCTGTCAGGTTTAATGATCCAAAAACAGACTAAGAATACAAATGCCAAAGGTGACTGGGTGTGACCCTTCTTATTTTAGGTATGTATATGAAGAAACTTTTGAATGATAGACCCCATGAGTAAAGTGTGGCGGGAGGTATTAACAGATTGAGGCATCTCATAATGCCAATTGGCCTACACAAGGGCCAATTGGTCCTTGTGATCTTGCCAACAGGCATAGCTGATGGTGCAATAGCCTTGAGAAAAAGCCTTCTGGGTGGCAGGATTCCGACTGTGGAATTTCCTCCTTTAAGAAGTGTGGTTATCACCCACATTGACAAGTGTCAGGGGTCAACTAAATTTTTTTTTTTTTTTTTTAGTTCACCTAGGCTTTCAGGACATGTTTTCTAGCCCTGGATCATAAGTTAACAAAGATATTATCAGGCTTATGTGTAGTGTGACTGTTTTAGTTGTGCTCTTCTTAATTTTTTTTGTCCCCCCCCCCCAAAGTTCACTCAAGAGGGGAGTGGAACATGAATAAGATGAAGAAGCAGAAAAAACCCCTCCTCACAAGCACTTAATCCATTAGACATCAATATTTAATTGTTTCCCCCCTCTTTTATGCAAAATTAAGCTAATGTCTCAAATACCTTTGGGCTTCTTTCAAAAAATGACCCTAATGAACAACTTATTCACTTATCACATTTATTAACTGATAATTGCAACTATCACTACACTATTTGATTTGCCACTTCATACATTAAAAAACCCCACACAGAACACTGTATGTACCAGAGATCAGAACACCAAATGTTTTTTGTTCTGCTATAATAATAAAATATTACCAAATAATAATTAATTTAGTGAAGCTATCCTCCTGACAATGGAGCCAAATCAGGGATGGGAAACCTTTGTATCCCCCCCCCCCCAATGTTGGAGTTCCAGTCCCCATAAGTTTCAGCCAGCATAGCCAATAGTCAGGGACAATGAGATTTGTAGTCCAGCAACATAGTCAGAAGTCCCCCATTCTTTATATAAGAAATGAGGAATGTGTGCTCCTCTAGAGTTTGTTAGACTCCAGCTTCCATCAGTCCCTGCAAGCATGACCAATGGTCAGAGGCGAAGGGAGTTACAGTCCACCAACATCTGGAGGACCACATGTTCCCCATACCTGCCTCATTTGGATGCTATCAACTATCCATTTTGTCGATCTAATTGAAAATGGGGATTGCTCAGGTTAAGAGCTGTTACTCAGCTTCAGAGGTGTTCACCTTACACATACCCAAGACATAAAGCACTTTTGTCAGGTCTCTCACGCTTTAACGAGACGGTACAACATATTACACCTAGAAAGGGGAAAATCCACTTTCTCCCCTGCTGATAACAGCTTCCATGTATCAACTGATTTTTCAAATACAGTCTTTGATAAGGTCTCCTTACAAAGACAACACCAGCAAACATTTCTGATGTGACAGAAGTGCTATAAAAAAACCCGGATCCCTGTGCTTATGAAAAAGCCACATATCTCTAAGCGCTCCTATGATTAAGGTCATTGGACTAAAAAAAAATAAAGAACTTTCTAACAAAGAGCTGAGAGAGGAAGAACACTGGAGAAAGCATCACTAAGTCTCTCTCTCTCTCTCTCTCTCTCTCTCTCTCTCTCTCTTTCTCACACACACACACACACACCCCAAACACACACAAAAGGAATTAAAAGACAAATTGTTTCCAGGATATTCTGAAGATGCCTGGCAGTTGATCAGGTTTGTTTTAATGACCACCACCAATCATTACTTTTAATAGAAGGTCAGCTACTTTATATGCCAAGTATATGAGCTCAGATCATTTTCAGTGTAAGCTGCAATAATCACATTTTCTGCTAATGATTCTGTAGGCACAGTCCTTGCCATTAGTCCTTAAACGGTAAAAGCTTTAGAAATAAATATTTGCTAGGTGTTGCAAACAAGCTTACAAGATTTACTGTGGTATGAACACTTGGCTTACAATTAGCAGCTTGCATACGGTGCTCACAATAACATGGAGCAGATATGTGAAAGTTAATACTGTACCTAAATTGCAGTGAGGGATAGAAGGCCACAACATACACTGGATGTATTTCTAACAGCCCACTCAGAAACATGTTGTCTCAGAAGCAAATCACCCATGTTATCCTGTAATATGGGTATCCATTTCTTAATCATCCAGGCCCATAATCTTTCTGAAGAATCGAAACAGTAGTTCTGGTCTGCTTAGTTTCCAATGAGTTAACTGTACATTTCCTGGCCTTTCACTGGAAATATCGTGACATGTAATAGATTTCTTGTTGTTGCTGCTGCTGTTGCTGCTGCTGCTGTTGTTTTATAACCACCTTTTCCCCTGACAGGGACTCAAGGCAGCTCACAATATTTATGTTTTTTTCATTAAACTAAAGATCTGTACACTATTATTTCTGCCAGAAGCAAGAGAGGAACATGAGAATGGCTTGTATTTACATAAAGCATCAAATGTATAAATATATGCTATGCTCCATTTTGTCCCCTGGGACACTGAATTTCAGCATCTGAAAAGTTCTGCCCTTTTAGAGGAAAGGAAAGAAGATGATCATGACTTCAGGTTCTCTTTTTGCCACTTAACGAAAAAGGAAATAAAAGGCATCTAGGGTGCAAACTAGAGCAAAAAAAAGAGAGTTCTTAGCACTGATTTGCTATAGTGTTTACATGGGTTACAAATGATTGTTGCTACCTTATGAATCACATTAGGAATTACTTTCTTCAGGGGAGTTCTTATATCTGAATTGACTTGGTAGAGGAAGCAACTAAAGGAAGAAGCTTTCAATAGTTGCCCTGCCATTCAGTGGTGAGGAATGCATGATTTTGTCATCTACGAAGCTGAAGTCATCAGCAATGTATGAAGCTGGCATCCATCATTTTTTGTGCCCAACACCATTTTGTCCGATGCCTGGCTTCATTTCTCCTAGTGCTGCTCCTTCTCAAAACAAGGATGAGCCACACTGGGTTGCATATTACATCAGTACACCAGTAATGTCTAATAACAGTTGGATGGTGTCCATGACTGTTCTGTGAAGTGCTGTAGATACGTAGATACTTTTTTTTTAAGTCCTGTACTTTCAATGCCACTGTAATTAGCAAACCACATAATATTCAACAGCTGTAGCAGATTTACTGCTATCTTAATCCTTACATGCACATTTTACTGCAAAGTCTGCAGGATATATCTATGAATTTGTGAAGATAAATAATGGCACTTTAAAAAAAATACAAGATTACCCTTGCATTTTCCATCAGTTGTCTAGCATTTCATTAGTAGCTCCCCTTCATCTTGCAACTTTAATTAGCAGTTCCAGCCTGGGATTTACCTGTGACTGTTATGGGTGGAAAGTGCTCGCTAATGAATTATTCCCATAAATTAAGAGACTGAGGGAGTTCTCTACCTGTCTAAGACTAATCCACACTTTTATTAGTGAATACGTTTACTTGTGATAACTATATAGCAGGCCACTGGACATGCTTAGCCAGAATACATTTCTCTTTGCATCTACATTCATGTCAAACTCTGAATTTTGCTTCTATGAGATGACATTAACATTGACAGGTTAGTAAATTAGGCCCTTAACAGTATAGGGCTATCTTTGTTAAACTGAGATAATTATGGCAATGGATTTCAGTTTATATTCCACCTAATATACAGAATGTGCCTGTCACTAACCCCACAAACCAATTACTAAACATTTTGTCCAAGGATGGAACTAAAGTTCAGGAAAGCACCAAGAATGGCAGCCCTGTGGTCTCACTGTCTAGTTATGCGGCAAGCTACAAGCTACTCATCAATCCCTTTCTCTCATGCAGGCCTTCCACATGCTCACCAGACAAGCAGTCTTTCCTTCAAAGATAAAGTGCAGCTCTTTTTTTAAAAAAAAAAACCAACAGTTCTGCATCTAGCTAGTGACAAAATAATTGGGCGGAGCATTGTGTTTGCTTTGTGCTCACAGCTAAACCTCTTATCCATGTTTGCTTATCCTTAATTGAACACACTAGGTTGGTGCTTTAAAATACATATTTCAAGAGACAGCCCTAAGCTTTGTACGGTCGCCATTAAGGAAGGAATTCTATGTAGAACTGTAGGGAACCCTTCTGCAGCATTATGAGCTCCCTGGGGCTAGAAAGACAAATTCTACCTAACCTAATGCCACTTGACTGCAGAACTGTCATCTTCTGCTACGTAATACACATAGTACCCCAAGAGTGTTTTCTAGTGATTTCCCTATAAATCTTAATAAGCCCAAGACCAATCTCTTATAAGAATGAATATTTTAAGGCATTTCCCCCCATTTGTTCAGCCAGGGGAAAGCTGTCATGTAAATCAGCAGAACGCTTAAACCGCAGGAGGGATATTTGGTGAAATGCATCTTGAGGGATCGCATCTAAACAGAAACACTTGCTCTTATTAGGAAAGCTTCTATTAATGAAAAGAGAAAGGGCCCTACTCCCTGGTTAGATGCACTAGCATGAGAATAAGTCAGCTTCATAGTAACTGTGACATCAACCAGCAAGTAAAGTTCATGCAAATACCACACATTTGCAGAAGGAGATTGTAAAAATGCACGAAGGCAGAATTTTGATTATAAGATGCAGAGCTTAGAATAAGTATGGGAGGTAAAGTATCATTTTGAAATGTGATGTGTTGCAGCTATGAATCAGAAGCATGAGTGGATAAAATTATCATCTCAAATCAGAGATATTTTAATCACCTTGCTTGCAATGTGACAGCTTGGTTAAGGTCTAGACTCCCAAAGGACAAGGAATGTCCTCTGAAGGATATTGATTTGCTCCACTGCACCTTCTTTGACTATTATTACCAATGCAGTTCTTCCAATTAATCAGCTCGACTTAACAGCAGCAGTACACTACAGCCTTTACATGCATTATGCAGATAAGTGACAAAGTCAAGGCTTCCTGCACAATTACTCTAATTATAAACCTTTCTTTGGTCAAGGATTGCAAACAAGCATGCAGTGAGTGCTTTATATATTTGCTGTGAACCATGTTGTTTGTGCTCTTGAAACAGATCCAAGAGCAGCATTTTCCTCTCTGTGAAAGAACTCAGGGGGCAAAATGCATCTCTATAAAATGGCTGTTAGCAGCAATGGCCACATTTTCTCACAGCATACATGAAGTAGCAGTGTGCCAGAAAATTCTCCCACATTTTTCCTCAACTCATTATCCATCAGTTAATGAGGAAAGGAATTGCATTCAAAAATCATCAAAGGGGGGGGGGAAATCAGCTAAATTCTCACGGGTGGTTTTTTTGGCCTGCTTACCTTGCTTTTGTTGCGGCCAAGGGATGTCTGCGAGTGCCCCTTCTTTCATTCTTCAAATCATCAGCAGCCTTCCCTGCTGCCACACTTCAATCAAAGCCCATCAGGAAGTAACTCCTCCCATGAGGCTTTCTCGGATCAGGAAGTTGAGGAAGCCAGGGAGGTTACAGGGGCTGGAGAAATGTTTAAAGGAATACCACCCTTTGACACCTTGCAACAATAAGGTAAGATCAAAAGCCTGTACCCACCAAAATGCCAAATAGAGAGAACAAAGCAGAAAAATGGAAACCTCTTTTGAAGAAGAAGAAGAAGAAGAAGAAGAAGAAGAAGAAGAAGAAGAAGAACATCTGAGAAACTGGAGGACAGTGATTGAGAAAGCATTGATATGAAGTTATTAAAACTCATCTGGGATTAGCCAGATTGCAAATATGGCCAGGACATATTATCATACCGAAATAATGAAGAATGGAAAAATATTTTTCTACTTCCACTATCAAATGGTAGAAGGAAAATAACAAAGAGAGCTAGAATCTGAAAGCCTAACATCATGGCAGACTTCCCATTCATTCCCCTGAAGGCACATCAAAACTGAATCTTAATTCTTGCAAAGCTGAACAATGAATGTGGCAGGTACAGATAAATACTCCAATCCAGCCACTGCTTCTCACATGCAGAAATGTGTTTCACATGTGTGTTGAGAAGGTGGCTCACTGGATGAGGGTGGCTTCCTGGCAAGTGTGCTGCTGCTGCTTACCAGGAGATTGAAGGGGAGAAGTGAGACAGCAGGAAGGTCAACGTGATGCAGGCAGTAGGAGCAGCATATTGGCTCTGCTGGTGTGCCCACACTGCAACAACCTTCCTGCCAACTTGTCCCTCCCATTCTATGTGATTATGAATGCATGGAGGATAATGTCCGAATTGGGTTGGAGTAACAAGGAAAATAAAGGGGTAAGAGCTTGCACATGCCTAACTTTATGTCAATTAATAATCCAATCCAGAATCAATATTTTACAGTCATTGCTACAAAGATGTTTTTGCTTGTGGAAGATTCAAGTGAAGAGACCTATAGTCCAACATCTTTTCAAGAAAAGTTAATTTTGTTACTATTATTTACAGTACACAACAATGGCGTTCTGAAATATTTTAGATACATTATTTTATATAAGCAAATACTATTTTATTTGTAATTTGATGCAAAAGTTGTTTAGAAAGGGAGGAACTGTGTTCACTCAGCATATTGCACCACTCAGGAAGTAGGGTTAGTGACCTCTGCATAAGAGAAAGCTGTCATGCTGTTCAAATACAGATGGGAGCTATATTCAGCTAAACATCTAACAATTGCTTTGTTCATTATTCTGCAAACACCCCATAAGCGTTTCTTACCAGGTAGATCAAAATGCTTACATTACTCACCCATCAAACTGAAGTGTTGTAACATTTTATGAGAATCAGCAGGATAGAAAATAGAGCAGGACCCCTTGAATAGTATAAGGAAGCTAAATATGGGAGCGTCAGGGTTGGCTTCCATTCACCAAATCAAACAGAGCTGGAGCTGTAAGACTTCACCACATATATCATAGCTAAAGATGGTTGGTGCAGTGGTTGGAATCTTGTAATTATGAGAATAATTTATATAATTGGATAAGAGAGAGCAAACATCCTTGGCAAATGGCCTTCTAGGATTCAATGCCTGCTAAATGAAAGTGACAGATCAGGCAATGTAGATCAGGAGTGGAGAACCACAGGCCCAGAAAGGGTTCCCCAACAAGCCTCTGTATATGGCCCCTAGGACTCTCCCCAGGCCATACCATGTCCCCTCACCAGCCCAAACCTACTGCCTCTCTTCCCTTGAGTGTTTCTGCCTTGCTGAGATCTGTCCTTGAACTATGATAATGTCCCTTATCATGTGTTTGCTAGTGTGTTTAAAACAAACAAACAAATCCTAACTTAGCCCACTGCTCCCACTGTTTCTAGTCAAGGATTTCCCAAACTTGGGCCTCCAGCTGTTTTTGGACTACAACTCTCCTCATCCCTAGTTAGCAGGACCAGTGGTCAGGGATGATGGGAACTGTAGTCCAAAAACAGCTGGAGATCCAAGTTTGGGAAACCCTGTTCCAAATCCACCAGGAGAGGCATCATTATCTACCACCAACTTAAGGATATTTCCCTCTCACAAAAGTTATGCAAGTAAGTTCAAAGATCCCCCTCCACTTCCCAGGGACCAAATCCCTCATGTGCTACAGCAATGATTAGATTTTATATCTAGTGCTTCAAAGACTTACCACTACATAATAACCTTAAACTGGGCTGTGTGGCGGGACCTATACAGCTATTGCTTCTGGCAGTAACTTACCATGAGACCAAAATGTAAAGAACACCAAATGTGTTACAAATTAAAGGATGCTTCCAACCTTGCCACGTAAGAGACTTATTTCAGCTAGTGCTCAAAGGGTCACCACAGCACCTCTCTGAATAAGGCTTGGATGGTCAACTGCCTGCCAGACCCAAAACCACCAAGTAGGAAGGGAAAAGAAAACTGGGGGAGAAAATTATTTGGGCTGCTTTTTACAATGGGCCAACTTGATCTGCCTTTCTCGAGCATGCTTGTGGACTAGAATGCAACTCAAAGTCAGATTTCAAGGCTCCCTGCATTTTGTGTGCACAATAAGTCCACACAAAAATGCATACTTTCCCCAAAGGTTGGGTACCAAATGCATATTTTACTAGTGAATGTATTGAAATGTTAAAAAAATGCATGATTTATTTAAAACTGCAGAAAAGTGCATATAAAATGCATATAATGGTGCATATAATGGAATGGAACAGGATGAAATGTCTTTAAACAGGACAAATGTCATGGAATAGACCTCTGACTGAGTGACAGTGATATGGAATTGACTGCATATCCCATCCCTAGCTGTGATTCAGTGGTGAACCACATGCTTTACAGAATGCTCCAGGATCCACCCTGTACAGGCTCAGATGGGAAAAGATTCCTGACAAATCCTAGAGAGCCACTATTGGTCATTATGTGGACAATACTGAGTTAGGCGGATCATTGGTATGACTCAGCAAAAGCAGTTTCCTATACTCTTAAGTTTCATCACTGGTAATTTTTGCTTTCATTGGCCAGCTATCAATGGATCATGTGGCATCTTTTGACAAGGAGCAGGACTCACTGTCAAACTGACCTCACTTACCAGTATATTTGAAGATATACAGTAAGGAGACCCTTTCACTTTCATTTACCATAGGTTGCCTATACTTAAGATTCAGGGCAAAGCTGGAAAGCCAACTTTTAGTTCTCAAGGAAGCATGATGATAGTGTGGAAATTGTTCTGTTTTTCACAAATTATAAACCAATGAGACTATTTTATTTATTTATCATGAGTCCATTATAGCCCCAAACATGTGAAAATTATTTTGTGAAGTATTCTTTTCCACAGAAAACAACTGGTACAAGTTATGGCACACTAGATTCCAACAGTAAATCATTTACACATCTTTAGTAAGATGAACTGGGAGAGTGACACACACAATTAGTGATAGTCATGCGTATTCAAATGCCTCTGTTAGATGGACAAAATCTGAATCATAATAATGCAGCAGGAAAGGAGAAAAAGAATATTTGAGCTGCAACGTGCATCAGCATAGGTGATAGGTAAATATCAAGTAATGTTAAATCTGACTTGATGGACTGATAAAATAAGCCAGCACTTTCAGTAAAGGGAACGTCATAATAATTACCCAAGCCTTCCCTTCTTTGTGACATTCAGCAGCACATGCTAACTTTCTTAAATATAAGGAAAATTATATTCAAATACCAATATTCCTTTATAATCACTGTAGAGGAGCACTCAAATTATAATAATGCCATCATGACGCATCTTAGAAGGGGGAAAACTGCTTCATAATGATAAATGGCATGACCTTCAGATCCTAGTTGCCGAGAAAGGGCCTGCATGCAGCCACTCATACATTTATTCAGTATCCCTAAATGATATTATCCAATTGATTAGGCCTTTCTGGATGCTGATCTCTGCCTTCCACTTATGCACAGCCATGAGAAATATTTACTGGCATATCCAAAGTATTTTCATGAACAATTGTGGATTTTTGTGTGTGTGTATGTCATGTCAATTTATGCCATTACCAGAATTCAGGAGCAGAAATTGCTTTTGCTTTTAAAAATGATTGTATTCTAAAGCAGGTTTAAAGCGAATTCCCATGAACCTTTTGATTTATTGTAGGTGCCCATGGTGAAGTAGACATGTTCCCACATATGACAAGCCATCTATTTGCATCAGTGAAACACTTCTAGAAGTATTGCTGAGGTTCTAATCTTCATATGCTCATCGTTGGACCCTCATTGCAGCACCACTGCAGCATCGCTACTACAGAAGAACTTACGTCTGAGTATATTCTAAGCCTAGGAATTTGTTTTCGGTGCCAAAACTGAACTGAGTTCACAGTCATTTCACACAGAAGGCTAGCTTTCTTCATTTCAACAGCCTAATTCAGGTGGTGGGGAGGGGAAGCTATGTTGTGGGAATCATTTAACAGCTGGAAGTCAGAAATCTTTAACGTTCTACCACAGCAGAGATAGCCTGGCCTCCATAATTCGTAGCACCTTGCACTTCTGCCTCTCCATCCCAGTATGCAGCAGTGACTTGGCCCGAGGGAGGTGAAGTAAGTGGCGCAGCCATGCCACCCCAACCGCTGCTGCAGTGAAGTGAGCTGAGCTCAGTTCCCTCCTAAACTGAGCATGTAAAAAAGCAGGAAACCTGAGAACAGATCCAATCAGCTGCCTTGCACCTTTTCTCAGTGTTTCAGGCAAGCTGTATGCACTTAGACAAAACAAAGTAAAATCCAGTGCTGTATATATACTTATTATTTATCCATGAATAAAAGACATGGACACAATTTTAAGAGAGTCAAAAAACCTGTTCCACATTGGGGGGGGGATGGTTCCATGATGTCACCAATCACACCCAAGCATAAGTGTGCACAGTTGCTTTATGCTGCAAACACTGAGAACCCAGAGACAGAGGTTGGTGCATTTGAACAGAGTGTGGTGAGTGTGCTTCTGTACTAGTTGTGCTACTCAAATTGTGTACACCCTCAGTCCAACAGAAACAGGAAACATATTTCCCATGATTGCAGTCCTCTGCACATTTTCCTGGGAGTAAGACACATTGAACTCAATATGACCTTCATTAGGGAAGATATGTGTAGCGTTGTGCTGCTGATTTGACAAAAAGTTCACTTGCAGAGGGTTGGGCTAAAATGCTAAATTCAGTGACATAAAAAAATTCTCCAATGCCAAAAGATTTATTTGGCATTCTTTTTCCCTTTGTGTAGTCCCCAACATTTTTCTTAATATTTAATCTATCTCACCAGTCTCCTTATTATCTTTTTACTTGTCTCTGCAGTCCTTGCACAAAATCTTAAGTATTATGTTTAACACTATCAAGCATTGTGGCCTAGTTTCATGTACTTGCACCAGGATTTTCAGATAAAACCATCTGCAGACCTCTCCCCCCCCCCCCTCAGTATTGCATAGTCGTTTAGAAATAGTTTGATATGTCAGTTTGCTTTCACCATTCAAATTTTTTTTCCCTTTGTTGCATTGGGCAACTGCAAAAGCCTTTCAGCAGCTCCATACAACTGAAAATATCCAGGAACAATTTTGAAAATAGGTGTCATATCCACACAGCCTACGAACCATTTTGAGAAAATGCCTAGCGCAAATCACAAAGCAAATTGGTTACAGTAATGGACAGAAACAAGGCAGTAGCAGAATGAAGGGAAAGTGGTGGATTTATTCATAAAAATATATAGATGTAGCAGCAACTTTTCACCATATGTGGTACACAGGTAAAACTGCACAGCATAAAAGCAAAACAATGGAAATGGAACAAGTCCACAGGACCTAGTGCTCAAGTGTATGTTGTTTAATTTTTTTAAAAAACTAAAATGGTCTGAAATTTTGTGATAAAACTAAATTTTAAATAGGATTAACTGATAGGATGAGTGTATAATGATAAAGTCACGTGTGCTCTATCTTATAGGCAGGCAGGTTCAAATTTGCTCTCTTCCCCACCTTTTCCCTTTTGGTATGTCCACACATTTTTTTATGCACCTAGCTAATGTTCAAAGCCACAAACAAAAAATATTTTCCTAAATAACAAAAGCACTTTCCTAGGCCTTGTTCACACATAACTATGTATTCATTAAACCATGGCTTATTGTTATGAATAGAACCAGCCCAACAGGTAAACTGATTTGTTTACTGTCAACATACCATGATCTGAAGCTGTGGTTTGTTGTTGGCGAATGAACCTTGGCTTGTTTCAACTCTGTTTGGCCAGTGGCGTAGCGTGGGGGGTGCAGGGGGGGCCGGCCGCACCGGGCGCAACATCTGGGGGTTAGGGTTAGGGGGCGCAAATCCACGAGTTAGGGGGCGCAAATTACTTGCCTTGCCCTGGGTGCTGACAACCCACGCTACGCCACTGTGTTTGGCCTTGCATGGGATCCTAGCACACTTCCTTAACCAGGATTTGTTTGACCACCCCACCCACTTACCAAACTCCTAAGATCAGCTGGAAACAAAGCAAACCTTAGAGAAACAAGTCACTGGTTTTTTGGTCATCTGTAGGGCAACTTGTGGGGAAATTGTGGTTTGTTAAGTAAACTGCGACTTAGAGTTTATGTGTGATCAGGCCTTGGTGCAGTGCAGTAAAGAGTGCTAGAGTTTGATTGTGGAGGCATCAAGCTCATTCATAATTGCTGGAGTATTGTGCCTTGGTTCACTGCAGTGAACTAAGAAAGGGAAGACACTCCATACCTTAGAAAGAGATTAAGCTAGTGCCCAAAAAGAAAGTGATTAACCTCATAATAACAAATCCCCACAGTATTCCTTTGCATGGATTTTGATTGTAGAAACTGTTTCAGCTGACAATAAACAAAATTTCTCCTAAAAATAACAAAGTGGTGGGTTTTTTGGGGGGTGGGGTGGGGAAACAGTGACTGGAATTTGAAGTCCAGCAGTTTGGAAAATCCCAAGCTGTTAAGAGTCATGTTCTACTCAGGATGACTTGGTGCCAGCTCTCTATCAGCCATTCCCACAGCTGGCTTTCCTCATTCCTTTCCTCCTGAAATTGCTAAAGCAAAAGGGGAATCAGTAGCCAAGAAGGCTTAAAGAAGAAGACCTGAGTGCCCATGATTCCTGTCTGTCATTAATGCTTCTGAGTATGGTTTAAGCATTTTACTGCTGAGTGAAACTTTTGTGAACAGGAAAATGGGAACTACAGTTTTGGGAATTCTTATAAGCACTGGACCTTCTAAGCATGCTCTGGAACCTTGAAGGCAGTAGGCGACCAAGGTTATGATGGATGGACTTTTGGATGGTTTCCCTTCTCCTTATTAATTTGTAATTTGGGAACATGTGGAAAAACATAGGGAAATGCGGACCAAACAAACAAAAAACCAATAGGGGAGGTCCCAACAGTTCGCTCTTTCTTAATTGCAGGAGGTTGGACTAGATGACCCTTGAGTACCTGTCAGCTCTACAATTCTATGATTCTATGATTCATTTTAGAAGCACTGTGTGAAAAAATCCTAATAAAATGTTTTCTCCAATAAACCTCAATTCAATTATGAAGCAAGGCGAAAGATTTCTATCACTGCATTTTACCTGTTGGTGGCCCAGCTATGCCCAGTCTAAAAATCTATGTGGAGCTCCAATCTGCACAGCAATTCTGAGCATCAGACTGACAGAATGTTTTCATATATTTAGTGTGCAAATTGTTCATTTGAAAGAATCAAACAGCCCACATTCTTTTAAATATTCAGCCACTGAAGCAAACTGATGCTGGTGGTGTTTACAAAAGCCATTACAGAGCAGTCTGATAATACATTTGCAAAGTACAGTATCTTGATGAATAATTCAAAGTAGTTCTATTTAATATACACTGATGAGAGAAGATGTCTTAAATTATTGTACCACTTCCTGTTATTGTGTGTAAGAGAGAGGACGAAGAGTCTAAACAACAACGAAGGTTGCAAAACATGGATTTATTATTTAACTAATATGGTCAATCCTGCTTGCGTACTCAAGTGCCGACCACTCCCCATCCCCACCCTAACTTTATTGGATAATAACCAGACAAAACAAAATACTTTGAGTCAAATAAGGCCACATCTTTATTGCTTACAGATGTAAGAAGTTTAGCATAGGCATCGGGTATAACCATTAACATCTAGCGTGCCTGGTGGAAGCATTTATTTTGGGGTCAACCCTGAAGTGAGGAGGTCCTATGACTTACACCAAATAGGACTGTCCCTGTGGGATTGCTGCCTTGAGGAGTAGTATGGCCCTAGCCCCAGCCTGGGCATCTGGACAGAAACAACTCCTCTGGGATCCCTTTAGCGGGATAACCCATATGTTTGGAAGGACAGGCAAAGGCTAAATAAAACCTCCCATCCAACCAAGACTAAGGCTTAAAGGTAAAGATAAGGTCCAGTCGTGACCGACTCTGGGGTTGCGGCGCTCATCTCGCTTTATTGGCCGAGGAAGCCGGTGTACAGCTTCTGGGTCATGTGGCCAGCATGACTAAGCTGCTTCTGGCGAACCAGAGCAGCGCACGGAAACGCCGTTTACTTTCCCGCCAGAGCGGTACCTATTTATCTACTTGCACTTTGATGTGCTTTCAAACTGCTAGGTTGGCAGGAGCAGGGACCGAGCAACGGGTGCTAACTCTGTCACAGGGATTCGAACCGCCGACCTTCTGATCGGCAAGTCCTAGGCTCTGTGGTTTAATCCACAGCGCCACCTGCATCCCTAGACTAAGACTTACCCAATGCCTAAAATGCCAGAAGTTGTGATGATTACTTTGAGGTAGCCAAAACCACCAGACATGGGATAGAAAAGTCCCAAATAAGGCAACTAACATTGTCCATAGCAAGGTCAAGCACAGTACACTGTTGACAAAAACATAGGGAGGGGTGGGCAAGAGATCCAACAAGGAACTGCATGTGGGGAATAGGCAGGTTGCTTTTTGTACCCAAGGAGTGGACTCAGGTGAAACCTGCTGGCTCGGTTGACCCACCCCCTGGGAACAGCCCACCCCTCAGACTGCTTGCCATTGCCTATTGTGCAGCCACTCTTGAATCTGAATTCCCAACTGGCATGGAGGATGATTTAACTCCATGCTGGCCAGGAAACCCCCACAAGCAGCTGTCTAATGTTGGATTGCACTGGGTGAACCAGTACTGGCCTGCAACTCTGCCACACCTTTAAGCATGATAAGTGGACATGTAGGAAATTTGAAGAAGCACAATTAAAGCAATATATTTCCAGTTTAAAAAAGAAAACTTTAATAAATAAATAAAAATAAGGGTTCTTCTTCAGGGAATTCTAACTGCTACCACAGAACATCACTCAGTGAACTCAACCATAATACCGAAACTCTATGCATCTAGAAGGGTAGGAAGAGGCAGTGCTGCACTCATGGGGGCAGGGATGGGCTGGGGGAGCTCCAAGGTGGAGGATTCACAAATGCACACATGCCTGGGAGACTGCTACTGCCAATCTGGAGGTCTCCCAACCTTACTGCTTCTGTCTCATCCTTTTCTTGTCCCAGTGAACACAGTGCCACCACTATCAGGAGCATCACTGTCTCTGTCCTTTCACAAGCTTTCACACACCTAAACATGCACCTAAGCAATCTGGAAAGTAAACAAAACATGTCTCTCCCATATTGGTGTTGCTGTGTAATGCCAGGTCAATGATGAATAAAACCACTGCCATCCACGACCTGATTGTGGATGGAGGATTTGACCTGGCATGTGTGACAGAGACCTGGTTGGAGGAAGCAGATGGGCCTGTCCTTGCCGCTGCTTGCCCACCAGGTTTCTCTTACGCACAGCAACCCAGGTCATGTGGGCGGGGAGGGGGGTTGCAGTGATTTTTAGGAAGTCACTAGCTTGCACCAGGCGTCCTACTGGGAAGATCCAGTTTTCTGAGTGCATGTTCTGGAAGTTGGGCAATAGGGGCATTACAGGATTCCTTTTGGTGTACCGACCTCCCCGCTGCACCAAGGATTCCCTGTCTGAGCTGCTTCAGGTCGTGGCGGATTTTCTCCTGGAGACACCTAGTTTGGTTGTCCTAGGAGATTTTAACATCCATGCCGACACGACCTTACAAGGGGCTGCTCGGGACTTCGTGGAAAGCATGGCCTCCATGGGGCTGTCCCTGAATAAGTTTGGCCCAACTCATAGTCATGGACATGCCTTAGACCTGGTGTTCACCTCTAGTGACGTGGGTGATCTGACACTAAGTAAAAGTGAAACAAAAGAAGTGCCATGGTCAGATCACTTCCTGGTGCAACTGGACTTCTCCGCGACCCTTCCCCTCTGCAGGGAGGTGGGACCAATTCGGATGGTCCGCCCCCGCCACTTAATGGATCCAAATGGTTTCCAGAGAGTGGTAGGGGATGCTTTATCCCATGTTGATGGCCTTTCAGCTGATTCCCTGGTGGCCCGCTGGAATGCGGAGTTAACCAGGGCTATTGACTGTCTGGCTCCGAAGCGCCCTCTCCGATTGCATGGAGCCCGGACAGCTCCGTGGTTTTCTTTGGAGCTGAGGGCGATGAAACAATCGCTGAGACGGCTAGAGCGTCGGTGGCAAAAAACTCACTCCGAATCTGACCGGACACAGGTTAGAGCTCAACGTCGAGCCTACCAAGTGGCGATAGCGACGGCGAAGAAGACTTTCTTCACCGCCTCTATTGCATCTGCAGAAAATAGTAGCAGGAGACTCTTTCAGGTGGTTCGTAATTTAACGGAACCACCTTTACCACCGGGGCCTTGTAAAGACCCCAAGATCTCCTGCAACGATTTTGCAAAGTTTTTTGCAGATAAAATCACTCATATTCGGAAGGAGCTAGACACCACCGTGGGAGCAGTGCCGGGGCGGGAGAGTGCTAGAGCTCTTTCTGGTCAAGTTGCATGGAATCAATTTCAATCCGTTACCCCCGAGGATGTGGACAGGCTGCTTGGACGCGTGAAACCAACCACCTGTCCCCTGGATCCTTGCCCATCCTGGCTAATAAAAGCAAGCCGGGAAGGGCTGGGCGATGGGCTCTGCGGGGTGGTGAATGCTTCCCTCTGTGAGGGAACATTCCCAGATCCGCTGAAAGAGGCGGTCATTAAACCGCTTCTTAAAAAAACATCTTTAGACCCGGCCAGTATGGCCAACTATCGCCCAGTCTCAAATCTTCCTTTCTTGGGCAAGGTGATTGAGCGCGTGGTTGCTGAACTACTCCAGGCACGCCTGGAGGATGCGGACCATTTGGATCCCTTCCAATCGGGATTCAGGCCTCATCATGGGACTGAAACTGCCTTGGTCGCGCTGGTTGATGATCTCCGGCGAGCTAGGGACAAAGGTGAGAGTTGTTTCCTAGTTCTGCTGGATCTCTCAGCGGCCTTTGATACAATCGACCATAACATCCTTCTGGACCGTCTAGAGGGGCTGGGAGCTGGGGGCACTGTTATACAGTGGTTTCGCTCCTTCCTCCTGGGCCGTGTTCAGAAAGTGGTGGTGGGGGATGAGTGTTCAGACCCCTGGGCCCTCACTTGTGGGGTGCCTCAGGGTTCCGTCCTCTCCCCCATGCTTTTTAACATCTATATGAAGCCGCTGGGAGAGATCATCAGGGGGTTTGGACTGGGTGTCCATCAATATGCAGATGATACCCAGCTCTACCTCTCTTTTAAATCAGAACCAGTGAAGGCGGTGAAGGTCCTGTGTGAGTGCCTGGAGGCGGTTGGAGGATGGATGGCGGCTAATGGATTGAGGTTGAATCCTGACAAGACAGAAGTACTGTTTTTGGGGGACAGGGGGCGGGCAGGTGTGGAGGACTCCCTGGTCCTGAATAGGGTAACTGTGCCCCTGAAGGACCAGGTGCGCAGCCTGGGAGTCATTTTGGACTCACAGCTGTCCATGGAGGCGCAGGTCAATTCTGTATCCACGGCAGCTGTCTACCAACTCCACCTGGTACGCAGGCTGAGACCCTACCTGCCTGCGGACTGTCTCGCCAGAGTGGTGCATGCTCTGGTTATCTCCCGCTTGGACTACTGCAATGCGCTCTACGTGGGGCTACCTTTGAAGGTGACTCGGAAACTACAACTAATCCAGAATGCGGCAGCTAGACTGGTGACTGGGGGCGGCCGCCGAGACCACATAACACCGGTCTTGAAAGACCTACATTGGCTCCCAGTACGTTTCCGAGCACAATTCAAAGTGCTGGTGTTGACCTTTAAAGCCCTAAACGGCCTCGGCCCAGTATACCTGAAGGAGCGTCTCCACCCCCATCGTTCTGCCCGGACGCTGAGGTCCAACGCCGAGGGCCTTCTGGCGGTTCCTTCATTGTGAGAAGCAAAGCTACAGGGAACCAGGCAGAGGGCCTTCTCGGTAGTGGCGCCCGCCCTGTGGAACGCCCTTCCAGCAGATGTCAAAGCAATAAATAACTACCTGACATTCAGAAGACATCTTAAGGCAGCCCTGTTCAGGGAAGTTTTTAATCTGTGATATTTTAGTGTATTTTTGGTTTTTATGGAAGCCGCCCAGAGTGGCTGGGGAGACCCAGCCAGATGGGCGGGGTACAAATAATAAATTATTATTATTATTATTATTATTATTATTATTATTATTATTGGTCTCTACAGCCACAGCAGGTGCTGTAACCTTCCAAAAACTGGACATAACAACAACAACATAATTTGTATACTTCCCTATACTCAGGGAGGATCACAGGATAAAATCACAAAATAAAAACACAGAATACATAATCGAAACAGAAACAAAAAACAACTCAAAGGCTTTATCTCCAAAGGTGCACTCCTACATTTCCTCCATATCAGTGATCTATAAAACTCACAAATTAATTTGCCCTGAAATCTGCCTGGTCGCGCTGGACAATGATCTCCAGTGGGCTAGGGACAAAGGTGAGAGCTGTTTCCTAGTTCTGCTGGATCTCTCTGCAGCTTTTGACAACATCAACCATAACATCCTTCTGGACCATCTAGAGGGGCTGGGAGCTGGGGGCACTATTATATAGTGGTTCCGCTCCTTTCTCCTGGGCCATGTCCAGAAAGTGGTGTTGGTCCCTCACTTGTGGGGTGCCTTAGGGTTCCGTCCTCTCCCCCAGGCTTTTTAACATCTACATGAAGCTGCTGGGAGAGATCATCAGGGGGTTTGGGCTGGATGTCCATCAATATGCAGATGATACCCAGCTCTACCTCTCTTTTAAATCAGAACCAGTGAGGACAGTGAAGGGCCTGGAGGCAGTTGAAGGATGGATGTTGGCTAACGGATTGAGGATGAATCTTGACAAGACAGAATTACTGTTCTTGGGGAACAGCGGGTGGGCTGGTGTGGAGGAAGGACTCCCTGGTCCTGAATGGGGTAACTGTGCCTTTGAAGGACCAGGTGTGCAGCCTGGGAGTCATTTTGGACTCACATATGTCCTTGGAGGCGCAGATTAATTCTGTGTCCATGGCAGCTGTCTGGTATGCAGGCTGAGACCCTACCTGCCCACATACTGTCTAGCCAGAGTGGTGCAGGCACTAGTTATCCTGCTTGGACTACTGCAATGCGCTCTACGTGGGGCTACAACTAATCGAGAATGCGGTAGCTGGACTGGTGACTGGGTGTGGCCACTGAGATCATAGAATACCGGTCCTGAGAAATCTGCATTCGTTCCCAATACATTTTTGAGCACAATTCAAAGTGTTGGTGCTGACCTTTAAAGCCCTAAATGGCCTTGGTTCTGTATACCTGAAGGAGCGTCTCCACCCCCATCGTTCAGCCTAGACACTGAGGTCCAGCGCCGAGGGCCTTCTGGCAGTTCCCTCACTGTAAGGTTACAGGGAACCAGGCAGAGAGCCTTCTCAGTAGTGGCATCCGCCCTGTGGAACGCCCTCCCATCAGATGTCAAGGAAATAAGCAACTATCTTTCTTTTAAAAGATATCTGAAGGCAGCCCTGCTTAGGGAGGTTTTTAATGTTTAATGCTGTATTGTGTTTTCAATATTCGGTTAGGAGCCACCCAGAGTGGCTGGGGAAACCCAGCCAGATGGGCGGGGTATAAATACAAAAATATTTTTATTATTATTACTAAAACACAGCACGGTCCATCCAAACAGGATTGCAATAAGCATAGAAAAGCTTTAGAAAATCTCAACCAACCCCGCCCCCCACTAACCCAAACAGAAGTAAACATTAGCATGCTCCTGAAAACACACGTAAGTCAATAATTCAGTTTTCCTTCTTTTTCCTTATTGCCCCTTTTACTCATTTTGTACTGTCTCTCTCAGCAAAGTCTTACCTATCAAACACAGTATACAGATTATAATATTAAAGAAAATGCAGAAAAAATACAAATAGGTTGAACACATCTATATACAATATCAAGCTTAAGAGTGAATATTCTGTATTCTTAGATGGCCAGTTATTTGGATATTGTGCATGTATGCAGCCCTCAGTTCTAATCATTGTTATACTATCCTCTGCCATCAATTCACTGTGTAATAGTCATTAACACAGGTTCCTTGTTTCAGCTGTACAAAGAACATATCCAGTGAAAATGCTTGTATGTATAGTTGATTAGGAGGTCTTGCACAGAAAACAAATTTCCCCTGAACGACTGGACTATTTGCTATAAGGAAAGAGACAGGGGAACATGTGGGATAATGCTTGCTGTGATACAGTATTAACCAACCTCCTTACAAACAAATCAGAATGAATGCTCATCAAATAGTCAACATGATCAAATTCTTCCTGCAAAGAAATAAAGATGAATGCTCAATAAACTGGTCCTCTGGAAGCATTCTATGTACTTTATTTACGGTCAGCTGGAAACTGAATGCCACTACTTTCTCTCCTAACAGTTGGCTGCATCCACAGGCAATGCTAAACCACACAGCTGGGAGGAGACCTTCTGCTGAGATAAATTTCACTTTCAAAGAATGCCAAGTAGTCTTTAAGATGTTTTAGTTAGAATCATAGAATCTTGGAGTTGGAAGGGACCCAAGGGTCATCTAGTCCAACCCCCTGCAATGTAGGAATCTCTGTTAAAGCAACCATGGCAGATGGCCATCCAGCTTCTGTTTAAAAACCTCCAAGGAAGGAGAGTCCAAAACCTCTCGTGGGAGTCTGTTCCAGTGCTGAACAGCTCTTATTGTCAGAAAGTTTCTCCAAATGTTTTTCTGGAATCTCCTTTTTGCAACTTGAAGCCATTGGTTCGAGTCCTACCATCCAGAGCAGGAGAAAACAAGCATGCTCCCTCCTCCATGTGACAACTCCTAAGATATTTGAAGATGGCTATCAAATCTCCTCTCAGTCTCCTCTCTTCCAAGCTAAACATACCCAGCTCCTTCAAGCGCTCCTCATAAAGCTTAGTTTCCAGACCCTTGCTCATCTTGGTTGCCCTCCTCTGCACGCATTCCAGCTTGTCAACATCCATCTTAAATTGTGCTGCCCAGAATTGGACACAGTATTCCAAGTGTGGTCTGACTAAGGCAGAATAGAGTGGTACTATTACTTCCCTTGATCTGGACACTATACTTCTGTTGATGCACCCTAGAATAGCATTAACGTTTTTTTGCTGCTGCATCACACTGTTGACTCGTGTTAAGCTTGTGGTCCACCAAGACCCTTAGATCCTTTTCACATGTACTGCTAGTAAGCCAGGTGTCCCCCATCCTATATTTGTGCATCTGGTTCTTCCTGCCTAAGTGCAGAACCTTATATTTGTCCCTATTGAAATTCATTTTGTTAGCTTGCGCCCAGTTTTCTAATCTGTTAATGTCATTTTGAATTCTGATTCTGTCTTCTGTGACATTAACTACCCCTCCCAGTTTGGTGTCGTCTGTAAATATGATGACCATCCCCTTAATTCCTTTATCCAAGTCATTTATAAAGGTGTTGAACAACAATGGGCCCAGGCCAGAACCCTGTGGTACCCCACTTGTCACTTCCCCCCCCAGGATGATGAGGAATCATTAATGAGTACTCTTTGGGTTCGGTCAGTCGACCAGCTACAAATCCACCTAACAGTTACCTTGTTCAGCCCATGTTTTACCAGCTTCCTCATGAGAATATCATGGGGGACTTAGTTAATGTTTTTCTTTGTTGTTTGTCATCCTGGACTCCTTTGGGAGGAAAGGCAGCATACACATTTAAACAACAACAACAATGATAGTGGTGGTGGTGGTGTATTAATCTGCTACATGCTGGGAATCATTGCAGTTATGAAAACACACTCTTCTGTGTTTCAAAACAAGGCAAGTACAAACCAAGAGTGATGGAGCTGACTTGTTTAACTAAGCCAGGATTCTCAGTTCCATATATATATATATATATATATATATATATATATATGCGGAATGAACTAATCTCCTCTTGCCCAAGCACAGCGATTGTTGCCATCCATTTTATCCAAAATAGAGTGGTATTAAGTAGCTCCATAACTGTTGCATGTATCTTATGTGTATACATTTGTTTTTATACCCCTTAGGTTGAGCAGACAAATTAAGGCAGTGTTATTCAAAACATTTCTAACTTCAGATAACTTTTTCCATACCAATTCATCTGCCAAAGGCACAATCACATGACAGAGGGCTCTGAGGTGCACTTGGTGTGTACAGAGCACAGGAACTCACTGTTGCCTTGAGTAAGGTGAGTACATCATCCCAAGCACACTCAGTGTTATCCTGCTATACATTTCAGGGAAAGATCTAGAGCATGGGCAAGCTATCATCCGGTGAAGCTTGTCTGCTATTACTGATCTTCTCACTGAGGAGTCTCTGATAAGTTTCCAAGAAATCCCAGGGTTCCTGAAACACAGTTTGAAAATCAGTGATCTAAGGTCACCCACTACCACCTCTGATACTTTCTGGATAAAATCCCCAGGAATATTTGGGATGTTACTTGCAAAACTGCAGTTGCTATTGATCTTGTTTGGAAGATAGGAATAAATTCACTCCATCTGAAAGCTGTAATGCTAATGACATATTAAATAACAGTCAAGAAATCTTATGATTAGATGTACACATGTAAGCTCTTTATATAATAACTGAACAAAGGTCCGTGCTAAACGCTGTGCAGATATCAGGTTTCTAATACCATCATTTGAATAAAACCCATAATAGATGGGTAATTTTCAGAATTATAAGTATGTTGTTTCCACAGCTTGGCAAATGTTTCCTCAAGCATTAATAGCTTGGCCATGGTAACAATTAACACTGAACTAAGATATGCAGAGAGATGAACTCTTGACCTACTGAGATAGTAGAACTAGAGGGTTATTTCAATTATCTACAATTTAAAATGTCATTTATCCAGTAATGTTAATTATTTACACTGTTCCTAAAATCTTATCAGTATGTGCCATGGATTTCTTGTTCCCTTGAAATATTTAAACACCCACTCCACTCAGCAAGATCCATTACGTGCTGTTTATCATGGAAATTGCTGTTTAAATATCCCCTAAAAAATACACACATACAAGATTAATTTTATATCTGTCATTCACTTTGAGAGGAAAAGGAGAAAGAGAAGAGAATCAAATTGTTTACAAAGAAATGATAGAATTTCAGTAAACTTCGGTGTTTTTTTTCTTCTTCAGAAAAATAAAAGCAGCATTTGGGGTTACAATGCTTTCCCCCCCCCCCCAGCAGGAGCTCAGCTCTGTCACCTCTCAGGTGGGTGCCATTGCTATCCTAAGAGAACAAGGGAGAAGTTCATGATAAGTTCCGGCACCTCTTTTTCCAGAAAAATAGCACTGTGGGATGTATGGGGTTTTTTTGCAGCGTAGGTTGGAGATTTCATCCATGCAGAGATCTAGGAACATCAAAGAACTTGAGTGCATTTCCACATAGATCACATTGCACAATAAAGGTCAAGAACCAAGGTTGGTATTCTCTCTCAAGCAAAGTTTTGAGAAAGGACTGCGGATTATATATTTTGTTTTAGAAGGCAGAAAGACTCAAAAGAAAATCAGTCACTAGCTTTTGCCTGCAAGACAAGTTCAAATGTTATAAGCCTATAAAATGATTCTGAATACACCAAAAATATGTATTAATATGCACACGTATACATACTAGGACCATTAGTATATCTATGTAAAATATAATGGTATCTATACATGGAGTGTCTGTAGGGCAGGATCCAGGACCTTCTTGGCTCCCACAAATGGAAGAAGTCCCCATTGCACTCACTGGAAATCTTCTCTACAGGCTTGGAATAACTTCATAAACAGCACAGTGCAAGGGTTTAGAGGCAAAATTAGCAAAAAAATTTGCTCCCTTCTGATCACTAATCTTATGCTGAATCACAGTCCTTTCCATAAACAAATGCACTCCATCTGTAAATGAAAGGTTTTGGTCAATCCATATCTACACTTTTACACTAAACTTATTTATTAACATATTCTGTGGGCAACTTACAGCTAACTTTACCACACCACATCATTAAAGTTCGCATGGTTTGAAATACATTCATTTTCATATAGTTCTAGTTTTGATGTTCCTAATGTTGTTTGTGAAAGACTGGATAATAACTGTGAATGTGCATTGCAACTTCATGGGTTGTTTTTTTTTTTTGGGGGGGGAGGCTGTTGGAGAGCCAGCTTGAAGCTGAGAATTGTGGAAGCATATTTTCTTCCATCACTTCTCAAATCTAAATTTCCATTCTCTTTTCATTTTATAGAATGGCAACTGACCTCAAGTACATGTTGTTAAGAATATTTAGTTCATCCCAAGCAGAACATGGCTGCAGCAGAACATGCAAGGTAGGAATAATGAAACTGACAAAAGACAACTTGGGAACTGTACTGACTGAAAGTCTGCCTACATCTCCTTTGTTTCTAAATCCATTTGAAACCCTTATTATACCTTTGCAGACTTTTTGCTATAAAAATATGTTGGTACTTTTAAATAGTTTTTTTAAAAAAACAAAACAGCAAGTGGTCGCAATTATTAGGAATGTACAGGACACTTCAATTTATTCATGTGGAGTTTCCTATTGTTCTACCCCTTGGACTTGAATTACCAAAGAAAGTCAACTGTCTTGTGCATTAGTGGAATTTCTTGCAGATCAACCCTAAATGCATATTAACTACTCCCCATGCAAAGGTTCCAAAGAGCAGCTGTGAAACTAGCACGCATCTGCAGTTTACTCAAGAAGTCCTGTCATTCTAAAGGTGAAGTTGATATGCAGCTGAAAGTGTACTCTTTGAAGCTTTTGGGGTAGAGGCAGCTCCACAGGACATGTATGTAGAAGCCTGACATGGCACCTTGGCAGCAGGATACAAAGCTAATAAGTTCAGCCTTCATCTTCCCAAGCTACATGGAATACCCTTATGCTAATAAGGATTAATTGTGAATGCTTTAAGTTCAAAGGCAGTAGGATGTAGCTATATAATTGATGCACAGTTGGAGACCTTCAACCTTCTAAGTCTTAATATTCTACCTGCAACTGCAAGCAGACTTTCCCCCAGTCTTTTTCCTGTATTCACAGTGAAGGTATTGCTGCCTTATTTTATTTTATTTTAAGAAATTATTTGTGGCAGGAAGTAACAGGTTTTACACATGTATACATATTAATAAACTAAAGGCTTAGGTGAGGCATTTAAATGCTGACACAATACAATATTTTGTTGTTTAGCAGATCTGACCATTTTACACTGGCTGAGGGAGAAAGTACAAGGATGAAAGGTGTTTTACTAAGCAATTATATTCAGCAGAAGATTGCAAAGGAAAATACTCTAAGCATTTTTGTCCTTCTAAATTGAGCATCAAGATGGCAATCATATCGGAATTATCAACACCCTTCTTCTTTTTCTCTTCTTCTTCTTCATTTAGAGAAATATATAACTTTGTTAGATCCCAAAGATACAGTAGCTGAAGGGATACATTTGTGGGGGACTTTGGCGGCCTTTCAATAACTCAGTCTCCAGTAGCTTGAAAGGCTGTTCTTGGCACTCAATGAAAGCATTCTTTCAGTAAGAGCAGGCTAGTTGTAGAATCTCAAGAAATTTTGGATGCACAGGAAACATGTTTATGGTGCAGGGCTTTGCTTTGTTTTTTAATTACCGAAGTTTTTTTACCTTTTTACCTTTTCCTTACTCTACCTCTATGTTGCCTGATTGTAACCTATCACAACACCAAATGAAACCCATCGGGTTTTTGTTTTGGTTTTTATCTATGTTTAACTGTCTTCAGAATTCCTCCCTGAATTTCCTTCAGATATGATGGAACATATTTTTTTAAAATATTACCGTAATCCCAGAGTCTGTATTTCAGGGTTTTCTTTTATTCAGTCAGTTTATCTGGCAACGGTTTTGTATGGCAGCATGAAAAGTCAAATAAGTTTTTATATTCAAGGTTGAGCATTTCCTATTAGTTCTACTAGAGATAAACAAATATGCAACTTAAGTACTAGTGTGCCTGCACATTTCAGAACACCTGATCATCAGTCCTTTTTTTACCTGCAGGATGGGGAGTACAATCTTGTCTGTTCAGAAGTAAGTCTCACTGATTTCAGTGGGAGTTTGAACCCCTATGGTAGGCATGTTTTGGATTGCAGCTTTAGATGGAATATTTTGGTTACATCCACATAGTGCTATTTTTCTAGAAAAATAGGTTCCAGAACTCACTATGGACACCTCCCTTGTTCTCTTAGAATGGCAGTGCTGCCTACCTGAGAGGTATCAGAATCGAGTTCTGGTGAGTTCCAGCTGAAATAAAAGCTCTGCATCCACACCACGCATTTAAAGTACATAGCTTCCCCTAAAGAACTCTGGGAAGTGTAGTTCCCTCTCACAGAGCTACAAGATTGTTAACAAAATACAGTTCTTAGGATTCTTTGGGGAAAGTTGTGTTATTTAAATGTGTGTTGAGTGTGCTTTAAATGTATGGTGTATATGTAATCTCAATGATATTTCTTACAACAACCTTTCTTACACATTTTTCATGAATGTTGATTCTGCTGCTAATTCATGCACTTGTGTTGCTCTTTGTCTTTTTGATTTCTGCTCTTTTGGGCCTTTAGTTAATTTGTGTTTTAATCCTTAAATTATTGCTTTGTTGCTCAGAGGAAGTGTGTGTGTGTGTGTGTCTAGAGTTACTGTAATCAAAGCAGGCATTGTGGTGACATTTGATACCTATATTATCAAATTTGATACCTATATTACTTTTACATCATTACTGAATTTACATGGCATTATTTTCATTTGTAATGCTAGAGTAGCAACATCTGCACAACACACTAAAATGTTTCCTATTTGTTAAGTGCTAATGCACAAAAACTATGCAGCTCTGTTGCACAACAACTTAACATTTATTTAAAAGGATTTGCATGACAAAACTATGGCTGGCTGTTACTGAAATTACAGAAAGAAGAGTTCCTTTGTATCATTTCCAGCTTACTGAGAGGCAGTGTAGGAACAACATCTCCCAAAGGGCCACTCCCTTTCCTTTTCAATGTGTTGTTCCAGAGTCATATCCAGAACTGTACTTAGGGATTGGCAAAACCACCCCTGCCGAGGGTGCAGGCCCAGAAGGGGCGAGTGTGGATGTAGAAAGGTCCCACTGTGTGAATAGGGCATTGGTCAAGTTTCTCTAGATCCAATCCTCTAAGGTCAACCCTCTGAAGCAGAGGTGTCTTTATGGGAAGTGAAAAAGCTATTGGAGAACTAAGTCTGGAAGGTGCTGGATCAGAATACAAAATGATGAAATTCATCAGTGACCCTTACCATAGACCACAAAAACAACAGGTGTTATTTTTATGTTAAATGTGTTTTCTGTCAAGCGGGTGATAGCTACACCATACTCAGAGTAGACTCAATGAAATCAATGGACTGATAAAGTCAATTTTATCTTTCTGGACCTAACTTGACATCTCTCAGTGTTAATAGAATCGATGTTGAGTTATAATTATTTGAAGGAAATGACTCAGAGCATCATTTAAGTATATACCTACATAGTTTCAACTTCTTTTAAAAGTAATTGCCATGGCATTTGCTTCACTTTTCAAATGGGAGCCCACTTTTCCTATAAAGGATTATGCCATAATTTGTTAATTAATAACTGCTAAGTGCTCTTCAAGTACCCATGGCACCATCTGAGAAATATATCACAAAGTGTTGACAAAGTATTGAAGCCAAATGCCTTCAATGAGCGTTTCTCCTAAATTAAAACCCAATGATACTGTGATGCAGAGTGGTAGAGGTAGTGCACAAATAATCCTTGTTCTGTGGTCAGCAAATCCATCAACATGGGCTTATATCAGTGGGCCAAATTCACACATACAATAAATGAAGTGGCAAAACTGTTCCTGGATTGGACCACTTCCAATTGTAGGTTCAATATCACCCTGGGGGAAAATTACAAAAATAGCATGAATCTCAACAACCTCTCTTCAGCTAAAATTTGAAAAATATTGACTTATATTATTATATTTTCATGTAGCCACACCAAGATTTTATATCTTATTTTGAAGGAATAAAATACAATGATAGACTAGAGTTGCTGTAAAGTGTTTGTAGCCTCTTTCACCAATATATGTCTGGCCCAGTACAATTTACACTTCAGAGGAAATGAATGAGCTCTTTCTCACCTGCTTCAAATTGTCAGAAATGATTCAAGGTCTACCCAAATAATCACTTAGAAGATAATCCAAGACTCGAAAAAGGTCCCCACATTTCCACCAAGAGAAGCATCTCTGTTGCTCTGTCTAAGGACTATTTTGAAGAACTGTGAGGAAAACTGCACATAGGAGCAAATGTCTATCTTGCATGGAAAACTCTGTTGCCTCAGAATTCTCATGATTGTGGGCTTCCACGCCAGTTTCCTGATGGACAGCTCCTCAAAGCAACTGCCTAGGCAAAACCATGGAGAAGCATATCCACTGCATTACATTGGGGTGGGGTGGTGTAGGTGTTTTCATGAACAGTACCTGAAGAAATCTTCAAAATCCTACCCCTCAAATGGAGATCTTTAAGACTGGAAACAACCAATCCATACAACTAGTACAACCACAGGGACAATGCTAATCCAGAGGAACCCCATGATTGGAACCTGCTCCTACAATGGGGGTGCAACCGCACCCAAAACCGGCCATCTATCCAGTTCCCAGACATGAGAATCACCAACCTGCAGAACCTCTGTCTTGTAGGGATCTAGTCTCAGTTTACTGAGCCCACTGCTGCCTCCAGAAACCAGTCACAGCCCCAAATGGTTCAGATATAATAGAGAAAAAGAGCTGAGTGTCATCAGCATATTGATTACAGTGTGCCTCAAATCTCTACCTTTCTAAGTTCTATATTTATGTTAGCATCTTATGTATAATTTCAATCAAACTTCCACAGGTGATAACAACCTTCATGTGCCATGCCTTAGTTCTACACAAAAGCTGCCTGTTTGAAAGCCAAAAATGTCCCAATGATTCCTTAATGCTGCCAGCCACAGAAAACGTATTCTAGAGCAATCCCATGATCTAGAGAAAACAGTATCGGCACTGCAGCCCAAGGCTTCAATCCTAAACATACCTGTCTCCTAGTAAATGTAACTTAAATTGGTGTGGCACACTTCTAACTTCACATCATGAGCATCTATCTGAAAGACTAGCAACAGACACCCTTAGCGTATTTTCATACTATTTTTCACTCATTACTTAAATTAAGAAATAAGGTTCAATCAACTGTTTAGATGAACGAGACTGTTCAACCCCAAAAGCAAATAGCTTACATTTCATTATTAGATTTTCATTCCCCTAACATAGTTTCATTCTTCATTATTCAAAGTAGTAAAATCATAATTACATATTAAACAGTAGGAAACCAAATATTGTGCAATGTTTAAGTAACTCAATCACTAGTGTTGGCAGAAACTGTAGAACAGCTCAATGTGTAGCTCAATTGATATTCCTTTAAGAGGTTAAATTCATTGTGGGTAAAGGACTTTCTTTCCCTGTAATTATTGCTATTGAGACTGCAAATATTGTATTAAAGCAATAATCCCCAACAGGGAGGGATTACCTTGTAAAATTAATGGCACAAGGAACCAAAAACCCTTAGTAGATCATTGACAGGAAGAAGAACGCCAGCACATCAAAAATTTAAGTATTAAAAATTAGATTGTTATGTATATCATTAGAGAGAGGACATCAGGAGTCGCCTACAGTATATGAATATGGAATATTCATTATCTTTACAGTGATGACTGGGATAGCTATTCCCAGTCTTAAAGCCTGCAGATTCAGGTTATCCTTTCATATGTTCCATCTTGTTGAATAGCACAGTTTCTCCAAAGATAAATGAAACAAAAGCTCACAGAAGCAAAGGCCATCTTTAATACTTACTTTTTCCTCAATGTGATGTGGAAACCTAGATTTTTGTGTATTCCCTATCACAGGAATACTGCCAGCACACAAAAAAAAGGCATAGAAATGAACAAATTCAATTTCCCGTTAGTTTTGGAGAAGACCCAGATTTAAAAGATGTATTGACATTGATTTCAAATGAACACTGTCCTCTTTGGGTTGCCTATGATTCTTATTGCTAGAAGGAACTGTAGTGGTTTCTCCCTGAAATGCAATATATCTACTAGCTTTGAATACCAAACTGGAGAAGAGCCACCTTTTACATGCCAAGTAAGATGACAAAAAGAGAGAGAGAATAAAGCTGGCATGTCTATGCAGCTTGTGTGCCTTTCAGTTTCTGCTCCTCCACTTAATTGGGACACACACATATTAAACTGCAATATAAAAGCTCTGGTTGATTGATCTACCAGTTCAACAGATTAAAGCTTGAAGTCCTAAATAACAAGACAGGCATACATAAATTAATGATAGCGTACAACCTACACTATCATATTCTCAAAGTTTATTGAAAGAAGTAAATGTATGTGTTTAGAGATCACTTTTCCAAAGCCAAAATCAGCTTACAATAGAGAAGTTCAAAATAACAAAAAACTACAAGAAAAGGGCTACCAGAAAAATAGACATCTCCAGCCAAATACAGATAATACACCTTCATTGGCTGCACTGATGTTATAAGGAATGGGTAGGAACGGGACACCCTCCAGATATTGTAGACTGCAACTCCCATCATCCTTGGCCATTGGTGACCCCAACTGAGCGTTGGAGTCCACGGTGTCTGGAGGGCATGGTTGCAATCTCTGGAGAAAATTACACACTTGGAAGAAAGATAGGGAAATGGGTTGGTTTGTTAGCAAGCTAGTTCTCCTAAAATTATTTGAAGGACCTATTGGCAGTTGCAGTCTTACAGCCAGGTTCAAAGCAGATATTGCTAAGCAGGCAGTGAACAGGTGAAGAACAATTCAGTTTCCAAACAGAAAAATCTTCTGTTTCTGCATACCACAAAATCTGGTCTGTTGTGGAGAAAAAAAGAGCTTATCAAAGTATGACTTAGCATGTTTTGGGGTCTGATAGGCCTACTGGGATGGTTTGCAGAGAAGGAAATGATCTTTTGAAGATTATACTGCTGGGAGAACATAGGTGAGCTTTTTTTTCTTTTTCCAACGATTATGCACTGCTAGAGAAATAGGGGAACCTGTGGGCTCCAGTTATAACTGCACATCATCCTGGACCATTATGCATTTTGGCTGGGGATGAGGGGACTTGCAGTCCAACAACAAATGGTAGGTCATGTAGGTTCCCTACTGCTAATATACTGTACAGTCAAAAAAGGTTGCGGCGCTCATCTCGCTTTCAGGCTGAGGGAGCTGGCATTTGTCCACAGACAGCTTTCTGGGTCATGTGGCCAGCATGACTAAACCGCTTCTGGTGCAATGGGACACCATGATGGAAACCAAAGTGCATGGAAATGCCGTTTACCTTCCCACCGCAGTGTTGCCTATTTATCTACTCGCACTGGTGTGCTTCGAACTGCTAGGTTGGCAGGAAATGGGACAGAGCAACGGGAGCTCACCCTGTCATGGGGATTCGAATTCCGATTGGCAAGCCTAAGAGGCTCAGTGGTTTAGACCACTGCGCCGCCCATGTCCCTAATATACAGTATTGCATCCCCGATGTATAGGGCTGTGGTCTTTCCACTTGTAATGCATGTCAGCTGGGCATTTATTTTATCTATTTATATTCCACCTTTTCTCCAAAAGGCTCAAGGTGGCACAAACACTTCCCCCCCCCCCCACACACTCAATCTTATTCTCACAGCAACCCTTTGAGGAAAGTTAGGCTGTAAGAAAGTGGCTGTAGGTTCGTGGCTGAGTAGGAGTTTGAACCCTGGTCTCTCAGGCCCTAGTGCAACACTCTAACCGCTATACCACATTGTGATGGTGGGAAAATGAAGTCCAACAACATCTGGAAGATGCCAGGTTCCCCTCCCCAATACTTGACTAGGGCCATAATGGCAAATCCGTGTCCCTTTTTAATCTAAGATTCCAGGAAGTTTCAGCAGCATCCTCTGCCAAGTATTTTATTTCACAGGTCAACAATTAAAAGTAACAAGCAAATAACTGGAACACCATTAATGAAATTCCATCTGTAAAATCTAATCAATGACTACATTGGAAGTTCTGCAAACCTGGGCTTTCATTAAGCTCACACAGCAAAGGAAGTGAACACAGGCTTGTGGCAACCAGCTAAACTATTCACTCAACAGCTTGTGCAATGGTTTTGGCAACAGCTGGTGTGGCTGCTGTGCTGTGGTAACAAATAAAAAAAGTATCTCCAGTTCTTGTTTACTGATGGGAAGTTGCTTTATTCTGTGTTCTGTTGCCAGGGTACACACATATATTTAGAACTTGGGGACTTGCTGTTACCAGAGAGAGAGAGAGTGAAAAAGACACAGTGCAGAGGTCCAGATGGCTAAACGGATTTGCTGGGATAACAGCTCATGCTGTATCATGCTCTGAAAAAAAGCCTACAATGTAAGGGAAGACTTCCACCAAAACAGAAGCAGAGCTTAATTCTAAGGCACACCCTCATTCAGAGATTTATTCATTATTACTCCATTTATCAGGACATGGGTTGTACACTGCAGACCAAGTCATTGCCATTTAAGGGCCAGGAATAAGCCCAGAGTTTCTCACAACTCAAATGAAAAAGGCAAATGACTCTCTCATTTCCTTCCTCTACCGTTTCCGTTAAATGGGACAGCAAGACCCCACCTCTGGAATCCTATGCTAAAAGTGATTGCTTAGCATTCCTTCATACATCCAGGGTAAAGAACCACAGGTCCAGGGTCTGAATGTGGCCCACCAAGTCCCTCAATCTTGCTGTCAGGACCATTCTTTGTTGATGGTGGTGGGAAATGGTATGTAGAAAGGAGAATTACTGGATGCCAAAAAATCCAAGTTTAAAGCAAGTAATCTTTCATGAGAGAAATTCAGAAGAGATTTAAAATCACAAAATATGCAACAAAGTAAAGCAAGGAACACAGCTCACAGGCCCTGTTTCACATTCCTCTTAAGTGTTTTTGGCTAGGTAGAAATGTGTCCCTAAACTCCGATAGTCCCATATCCAGGCAAAAATGAGGGATTGAGAGCATATGACAGTGTGTCTAGAAACCAAGCTACCAAAGGTAGCAGATGTCAAAGAAATAAACACTATCTGACTTTTAGAAGACATCTGAAGCCAGCCCTGTTTAGGGAAGCTTTTAAGATTTGATGAATTATTGTATTTTAATATTTTGCTGGAAGCCACCCAGAGTGGCTGGGGAAACCCAGCCAGATGGGTGGGGTATAAATAATAAATTGTTGTTGCTGTAAAAACTGCATGTATTGCTTTGTCCACTTTTGCCTCTGGCTCTGCCTACCTTTTGCACATGGTCCCTGGAAAATTACCCAAGAGGAAAGGTGGCTCTTAGCCTAAAAGAGCCCCCCCCCCCCACCTTGTGATATCTCTTGGCCTGTAGAGTAACTTGAAAACCAAAATATGTGCTTGGTGCAGCAAGTGCACATGCATTAAAATGCCAAAACCACATCTGTTTCAAAAAGCAGGTTTGATACAGAGTTTGATTATCTTATCCTTATGGGATTAAAACCAGTGTAATTCATTCTCTGTAGTCCTTGGGAATACTGCAGTTTAAGCATCTCAGCTGATCAGGCAGACTTAATCTGGAGGCTGAATCTTCTATTTTGCTAACATTTAGGACACTGACACTTAATGCCATTCAGTGAGAAGAAAGTAATTGAAAAAAATCTAAGGTAATCTTTTTGTCCCAACAGTACATCCTACACAGAAGCAACTTTCATTCCTTACAATATGTATATTTTCTAGTAGCTCTCGGGCACTCTACTATTTCATACCCTTCAACATTTCTCCGATGAAAATAGGGACATCTTGTTCAGCAACAACTACAACAATTTTATTATTTATACCCCACCCATCTGACTGGGTTGCCCAAGCCACATTGGGTGGCTTCCAACATACAGATGTACCTTGGAAGTCGAACGGAATCCGTTCTGGAAGTCTGTTCAACTTCCAAAACGTTCGGAAACCAAAGTGCGGCTTCTGATTAGCTGCAGTAAGAACCTGCAGCCAATTGGAAGCCGCAGAAGCCCCATCAGACGTTCAGCTTCCAAAAATTGTTTGCAAACCGGAACAGTCACTTCCGGGTTTGTGGTGTTTGGGAGCCAAAACATTTGAGAACTAAGCTGTTCGAAAACCAAGGTACAAAAGGATATAGAAACACAATATTAAAAAAACTTCTCTATACAAGGCTGGCTTCAGATGTCTTCTAAATGTGGACCTCCTTGGCTTGGGGGTCGTATAACTCCATGCACTCCAACATTTTTCCAGTGAAAATAGGGATGTCCTAAGGAAAAGTGGGACATTCCGGGATCAGATAAGAAACTGGGACAGCTTCTGTAAATCTGGAAAAGTGACACTTGGAGGGTCTGCTATTTGCTTATTGCAATACGAAATGTTATTTGTCAATGGATAATTCAATGGCTACTTGGTCTACCAAAATCACCCTGGCAGAGTATAGGACAAAATTACCTGGTAAAATACTATAGGAAGGCAAGAAAAGAACAGGTATGATCTAGCAGTTCAGGCGGCCAATTTTTTGTGTTTATTTTATAGGATTGTGTCTGTTGACAATCATAATTCCAGAAACTGCTAAAAGGTGTGGGTCAAAATTTAGGGAACACAATTATCAGAAAAGCCCCAAGCTTCCAATATGTCTTCAGTACGCATCCCACCACCAAGCCTCAAAGAAATTCTACTATTTCACTTGCTACTAAAGACTTTACACCTTGATCCTACCCCCTAAATAAATTGGACTCCCAGCTTATGTTAGACCCAGCGAGCATGCCCAAATGGTAAGAGAGGATGGTAGCAGTAATCCAAAAAACATGGAGGACATTAATTTAATGCTAGAATAGCTCTTTCATTTTTTTGTGATATAAGCAGCACTATAACTTTTCTTTCAATGAACAACTGGATTGTAAAAGTGGAATGGCAATGTTATGCAGATTAGAAGGTTATTGACTCATCTATTTAGGTCCTTATTCCAGATCAAATACCTAGAGAAGTGAAATTTCTGCTGTGTGCTGCAAGCAAAATCTTCCTATAACTATGCACATTTATTCAGCAGTCCATGAGGTTGCTTTAGTCTGATGCATGCTCTTATGCTCCTGGATATATTAGCTCCTCTACCTACATTTAATCTTGTCTTTTCCTCCATTGTAAATCCTTTCCTTATTAATGGCTTCAATTTCTTTCCTCTATTTTATACTTGTAGAATGATTTGCAAAGTGAGTATTCATGCGGATCTTTCTGAAATATTAATACATTTTTTTGCCACATGTAGGTGTCTAAAGTTAAGAAGCTGTTTATGGAAGATTTCTTCATTTCAAATCTATGCCAATTAACAGATAAACACCTGGCACTTGAGCCTGTGGTTAAATCGTCTCTAATATGCACTTCAATTTATTGAATTACAAAAAGGCAGGTTTTTTAATTTGACAGTAGGAAAGGTTTCTAAGCCATAAAAAAACACTTGAGTAATGGAACAAGTTGCTTAGGACTGATATAGAATTAAGTTTATTGAGGGTTTAATAAAAAGAAGCTGGAATAGTCTACAGCAGGTAGACTTGGTAAATGCTATCTCTGTGGGAAGGGCTGAAGAGTTCAGGCCCCAGGATCTCAATATAATAGCTGGAAAGATGTCTGTCTCAAACCCTGGAGACCAGTCTGCTGCCAATAATTCTACTATACTGAACTACCCGGACCAATAGTTCCCTATGAAGTTGACCCAAATGCTGATTTATGTTCATGCACAAATATATCCAGACATTTGGAAAGAGAAATCAGATCTATTTATACTGCCGTAAAAGGTAAAGGTTAAGGACCCCTGACAGTTAAGTCTAGTTGTGAACGACTCTGGGGTTGCGGTGCTCATCTCGCTTTACTGATTGAGAGAGCCAACATTTGTTCACAGACAGTTTTTCCGGGTCATGTGGCCAGCGAAACCAGAGCAGCGCACGGAAATGCCATTTACCTTCCCGCCGGAGCAATACTTATTTATCTACTTGCGCTTTGACGTGCTTTCGAACTGCTAGGTTGGCAGGAGCAGGGACCAAGCAACGGGAACTCACCCCGTCGCGGGGATTCGAACTGCCGACCTTCTGATCAGCAAGTCCTAGGCTCTGTGGTTTAACCCACAGCACCACCCACGTCCCACTTATACTGCTATAGAATCATTATAAACTACAAGTGAGATAACAGACCCCCAACAGCATCCAACATTACATACTGTGGGCAGTATATAAACAAAACACACACAACTTTACATCCATCTAAAATGTATCCTGGAGCCATCTGATGTCCTCATCTTTATTACTAAACCTTAATGCAGTTCTCTAACTGGTGTTAACAAAAATGCATATTGGGGAAAAGTGTGCATAAAAATGAATATATTAATGAAAATAGATGCAAAAATATCATAGATTTATCCAGTATCATAGAATTGTAGAGCTGGAAGGAACCCTGAGGATCATCTAGTCCAACCCCCTGCAATGCTGTCCCATACAGGGATTGAACCTGCAAACTTGGCATTATCAGCACCACGCTCTATCCAACTGTGCCATCCAGCATTACATTTGAAGAATGCCATCCAGCATTACATTTGAAGAAACTGCGTGCAAAATGTGTACATTAGTCAAAACTGCATACAGAAAATGTGGTTTTAGAAGAAATTCACATTAACATGCTGAAGAATTTTCATAAGAATTTTTTACTGATGAAACCCTGTGGCTGGGGAAACCCAGCCAGATGGGCGGGGTATAATCAATAAATCATTATCATCATCATTATCATTGAAAATCAATGAAGAAATGTGAAGAAGTGAATTTAAGATTGAAAGGGGGGAGTGTGAAACTGATAGAACTGAAATTGGTTAATTTTTCCATCCCTAGATGCCAAGAGGCATTTTCAGCGAAGATTCTCACCTGCCACCACAAATTATTATGGCCAACTCTGAAAAAATATTAGCATTTTCTTATATACCTTTAGGACACACTTCAGAAATGTTATTTTCCAGTGAATCTGCAGGGCTTGAACTTGCAGTTAAACATCTAAGTCCCATTTTAATGAGCCATAAACTCATCTTATTTTCTCTTAGATGTTCCCACAGATATAAGACTGCCTTCAGTAAATCAGTATGGCCCTGTTACTATACTTAGCATCCAACTTTCCATTTTTGTCCGAATTCACATTGCTCAACTTACAACCACGTGTCGATTCCAAAATCAAATCCACCAACACATTAGATGTGATTTAACGATAATCACACAGGGGCTTTCTTGTTTGCAATGCCTTGATTCTCAATTTTCTTATTCCTCTTGGCCTCAACATCACAGCCAAGGAGTTATCTTTGTGAAACTCAGTTCTCCATTTTCCAGCATGTGTGTCTTCCATATTCCAAGCGGATATGCATTTTGGTGCATTTGCTACTTTCTTCAAACCTTCATTTCAGTCCCACTTCAAAACCAGATTGTTAATTTTAATCTGCGCCTCAAGAATTCAGTCAAGCACATGTTTTGCATTTTGATGTTCCCATATTCAGTCCTTGGCATTTCCAGGTAAGACTGGGAAAGATTTCTGCCTGGAATCCCAGAATTTTGCTGATCATCAGTGTAGACAATAATAACTTAGATGGACGAATGGCTGGCTCAGTATAAGGCAGTTTACCATGTTCCACTATGTACACTGTGACACTGGGAAAGAATGAAGTTTATTGACTTACGATGTAGAAAATGAAAAAAATGCCAGTTGTAGCTCACCAAAAAGGAAGGGAGAAAGAATAACTTTTCCCATCATGGAACTCAAGTTGGAGTACATGGGATTTCCATTTGATCTCCCATCTAGGCACTGATCAGAGCATCATAGATTCAGGGAAATGACTGTATCATGTGTCCTCACACCTTGCCCCAAGGAAAGCCTAAGCACGTCTGTCCAATTTTTAAAATGGTACCTATAAACTTTGACTTGCTCATTGCTTAGCTATAACTACGTTCTTGCAGTACATCAGATCTGTTGAACTGAACAGACTAGCACAAACTGTATAAGTGCTTTAAGACATATATTAAGAAGTTGTGTCATTCTATTCAACTAATTCACTGTGTTTGCGTCTGTGGTTTTCATTTTTGTTGAAGTACGTCAACAAAGGCCATGCCCCGAATCACAACAGCGTCTATACCACAGAAGCAATTGGGCTGTTATCAGGTCTGGATGATATATTGTAGAAGCACAGAGATACATCCTAACATAAAACCAATATCCAGGATGCTTATTGCTAAGTCATGATTCATTTTAGTCAGTTCAGAATGACAGAGTACGGTAGTACAGTATTATATATGTCTATTCAGAAATAAGCCATAATAAGTTCAATGGGACATATGCCTGGGTGGGATTGCAAGTTTCTTTTTGCTTTTCTCCATGGGGTGGGTCATAGCCATTCATTTAAATGGGATAAAGTTAAAAATATTCAGGAACATTGCTGGTGTGGGAGCTAAATCCTTTTCTGTGATCGAGTTTTCTTGGAGGCAGCAATCTTCACCAGCCTTTCCCAAATTTTGTTCTCATTTTGCACCAGTCGGTAGATCTCAGGGTTGTAATAAAAATCAAAAGTTGATCATGCGAGCCTGTAGTCAGAATACCCTGTGCTGCACCATAGTTCTAGTTCGGCACTCTCATGTGAGTCCAGTCATATGTGCCTTGTGGGGTGGGGTAGGGGAGCAAGATTCTGCACATTGCTATCTTTCAGGGATGGTGGGGCCTGCAGGCCCAAGCCTCTGAATGGCACTTGGGTGGTTGGAAAAGGCTGCTACATAAAAATGGCTGGCTGGAACAGATCATGACTCCCAGTGATAATCTTCATCCAGCAAGGATGTATCAGAGGTGGAGATTTGTGGCTCACAGATACTGTTGGCCTACAATTTCAATAACCCCCAACCATTGTCCACACTAGCGACAGGTGATGGGAGCTAGTGTCCAACAACATCTGGAGGGCTGCAAGTTCTCCATCCCTTGTGTACATCACCAATAATATTAGTATTCCAACACTGGAAGTGTGATACCCAAATATGCAAAATGATAAAAGGTGCTGTAAAGCTGTGGTTTTATTTGGTAGACCTGGGATTTTATTTCAATCTGTGTAGCTATTATGTTTCAGCTTGCTGCCCAACCCTATAAAACAAGGCAAGTTGTTTAAAATATAGATTGCTGGCAGACATAAGATGTTTGAAGCTTGCACGTAGAAAGTATAATACTCAGATAATACTTACAATATATAGCACATCCCTCCTTTAAACCTTTTGTCAGTGAATTTCTAGACAGATGTGTACTCAGAAATATACCCCACCTTTGTTCAATGGTGATTACTCTCCAGTAACTGTGTATCAGATTGCAGCCCAAGCTTCTGGAAGAAAGCTATCCTTATTCCATCTCATTTTGCTCCACATGGGACACTACAAAGTCACATGGCAGTCTGGCACTGGACTCCACTAATGGTGATTACAAGAATTGCTTCCTAGAAAGAGTCTTGCTACCACTGACACAACTGCAGACATTACTAGCTTCACTTGGCTTGTGGATTTATCAGAGAAAGACTCCACCACCATACCACAGTTACATTCCTATAGCATCTCAGTTAAAATGCCTAACTGGTAACGTTTTTTCAACAGTTCAGCAGTCAGATAATTAAAACACCTGTATATCATCCTTATTAACATAATCGTCCTTTCATTAAACAACAAAACTGCTGACTCAAACACTGAAAGGATGACTCAGAGATCCCAACACTTGACCTTTAATATTAGCCACCAGCAGTTATACTGGATGATTTAAGTCTTCAAATTAGAAGTTTCTTGATTGCAATATTTTAAGCGTGTAGTTCCTTTGGGGACCCCTGGCCACACAAAATATTTCTTTTTAAACATGAAAATACAGTTTGACTCTGAGAATCAAAATATTTGCATGAACCTTATAAAACATAGTTGTTTGTATACAGAATCACAGTGTTAAAAATATGTGATACAGTATCACGTTATATTTATATACATTTCTTTATGCAGAGCAATATGCATTAATCCCAACCATCACACTCTAGTCTTGGGTAAGTGGAAGAAAATACACTAGCTACTACCTGTGAACCAATCAACAGAGCCATTAAAACAGCTGCAATATGTACTCTGCATTCCTTGTCTGTGTTTGCAGAAGGCTGCTTTCCGAATATGACACCTAAAAAGCATTTTCTTGTAGATTTTCATTAATTTAAGTGTTCTGGGTTTTATGCATTAAATAAAAGCTGTGCATAACCCGTAGGGACAAGATTCCAGAGAATGACTAGGAAGTCTGCATCAAATGGCTAAGTTGCTGCTCTGTTTCCTATCAACTTTCCTTGAAAATTGGGCTCCACTGAAGTAAACTTTGCTTGCACGACAGATACCAAGGGGAATGTATTTCATTCCACAAAATGTGGCGTTCCTTAAGAAACGTTCAAGGAATTTTAACAACATTAATATTGCCTTTGCTCTTCTGTGCCCAGTAGATCAGTAATGCATTTTGCTTTCTCGGGTAAAATAATGTATAGTGCATTCTATTCTCGGTGGAATTTTATTTTAAAAGCTGCTATTCATGCTCCCCCACTTACAAGACGGGAAGAATTGCTTTGCCATAAAAGTCCTATTGCATTTATGTAATGTATTCCGCGTCATAGCCAGGCCTTGGAGAAATACATATGTTACAGTGATAACATACACATTTAATTCTAGGTGTGAAAAGGCACCATCGGTTGCTTACTTCTGAATTCATTGGGTTTCTTTGAAAATATGTACGAAGGATTCACACTGCCCACTAGCACTGGTTTGCATCCTAGCATGAATGGGAAAACTCAGCTCATCAACTCTGATCCTTGGCTGTCTTTACATTGGAGGCAATGCAAATAAAGAAAGAGACTAGGGTTGCATTTACTTTCTGTCTGCAGCATGGGAAACCAACAAGAGTAAATTCCAATGTATTCTAAAACCATGGACTGTAACAACAGCATATTGCTACAGATGAAAAATATGTCAACCAGTGGTGCATAAACACTGAATGTGTTCTCAGCATCCACCACATGAGAACAGTCAGGGAAATAAATAGGGCTGGGCTGCCCCTGCCACAGTTTGAAACAATGAAAGAGTATCTTCTGCAATAAATATATGGCAAGAGCTTTGCAGTATAAGTGAAAACCAAGGATTCTGATGAAGTTAGTTTACGAATCTAATTCACTATCAGCAAGCAACACAATTTATAACCACGTCGTTCATGGTTAAAACTGCTGCAGAGACTAACCTATGAATATGTAAGAAACAAGAAGTAGGAATCTTTGTACTTATTCTAAGTAGTAAGAAAAACCATACAATCGCTCCCCTCCCTTCACACACACCCTAGAGAATTGTCCTGGTAATGTGCAAAATGCGACCACTAAAAATTAAGCTGGGGGCTGGGGAGGCACAAATTAAAACAGGTGACTAATTAAGCCAGTTTGGGGGGGGGGGGCGCTGGGAGGGATGCATAGACTATAGACTGCTACTGGTAAACAAATTCTCCACTAGCCAAGTGGGTTGTTATGAAATGGAAACGTTGTTAAAAAGGAAGGAATTGCAAAACTGCTGTAAACCGTGCAATCTTCTGGTGGCAGAAATATGTATATTTGAAAAAGTAATTAATACACATGGTTAACATCCTCCTATGAAAATCGCCATGAAAATGCCAAGAACCTGAAATGGAGTGTATTTGTATCTTCAGTGAACTGTTACTGCTGAGCAGTGCTATATAGCAGGCATAGGAGGAAGGTTGCACTGCAGATCCTGTTACAAACATCAAGCCCTATCCCAAAGAAATTAAGTGAGCATCAGTGATTCCCATTCCAACTTCTTTGAACAAACTTAGCGTTCCAAAGGCAAGTAAGGACCTTTTGTATTCATCTGCTGCTGAGGTGCAGAGTCCAACCCCCCCCCGCATCCCTTTGGATCTTTCCGTTAGCAAACTGTCTGCTTATTCTCTACAGTTTCACAACGTCAACTAATTGGGCACGGGGCTCCGCATTTACAAGACAAGTGGCAATGTGTGTTCTTAAATCATCTCCACACGCAAAGCTCTCTCTCTGTTTTGTTTTTTTTTAAAGGAAGAACAGGAGCTCCTTTATTTTGCAGCATAGATCAGGGCTTGGGGGAAATGGTCCAATTAAACATCAGAATACAGGCACCTCTCCCAGGCAAAAAAGGGGAAGAAGTGTGTGTGTGTGTTAGTTAATACACTGCGGTATGCATTGCTTGGTACTTGGTACAGATGGATCCCTGGATCAGATCTCTCGAGAAATCTACATATCCCATACCGTAGCAGTCAGATGCGTGGAACTGCACTGTCAGTGATAATGCAGCAAGCATCTGGACGGGAGTTTCAAGCGCCAGAGGGAGGGAGGCTCTGAAGAACGGGGGGGGGGGGGGTTGGCGTTTTAAGCATCACTCGGATCGCTCTGCTGGGCACCAACTTCCAACATTTCTGCTCAAAGGAGATATTTCGCACCGCGCACACACAAGGCTCAGTCTGCACTGCAGCCACTTCGCCTGCGAAGCTGGGGACGCGGCGGGGGGGGTGGGTTTCGCTGTTCTCTGATGAGCCATTACAGCTTTCAGAGGCTTAACAAGGAGCTGAGAGAAGAAGCACGCCTGAGGAAGAAACTGCGAAGTAATTCCGGGGAGAGAGCTAATTGCAAATCCACGAGAAAGGGAATAATAATAGTATAAATATAAAAAAAACACCACAGAGGGAGCAAGGGAGGAAGACTCACTCCAAAGAGCCCACCGAGTAACAAAAAGGCGATGCTAAAGTTCCGCTGAAAGTCCCACCAAGAGGGGCGTTTCGGTGGGGAGAGGAGGACGCCTTTCAACGCCACAAGTGCGAGGGGGGGGGGGGGGACATGGCTGAGGGTGGGGGAGAGAGAGAGGCAGGAGGGAACCAAACTCAGAGGGGCTCCATTAGTTTCCAAATGGGATGGAGCCTCCTCTCTCTTTCTCTCTTTGCCCAGCAACTCCTCCACGGCTCGGACCCATTTTGGGGGGTAGCCCCCGCGGAGCCAGCTGAGCATGAGGGGGTTGAGAAACACAACACAACAACACACACGCACACGACACACAGCCCCTCACATGTTATTTTCCCGCCCTCTGGCGCCCCCCCCCCCGCCCTGAGCCGGAGAGCAGCGGCAGCTGAGGCGAGCCCTACCTCAGCACCGCCGTCTCGCCTTTCCTGACCACCAGGTTGTCCACGGCCGTCCCAGGGAAGTCCACACTTTGCCCGGCGGGCAGGCAGGAGGGCAGCAGGCAGCAGAGGCTCAGCAGCAGCGCGGCCAGCCACTGGTTGGAGCAACAAGCGCCCTGGACCAGAGGCATCATGTCCATGCCTGCTTCGGAGGGAGAAGCTGCGCTGCGCTCCGGCTCGGCGTCGGGCTCTGGGCTCGTCTCCCCTCAGAAGGAAAAAGGGAGGAAAAAAAAAGGCGCGCGCGCGCGGGCGGGCGGGAAATCGTCGTCGCCTCCTCCGCCTCCTCTCCTTCTTCTTCTCCTCAGGTCCCGGGCGAGCGGCAGAGCGTCCCGGACTCGCTCGTCGCCTGTCGCCTCTTCTCGTCCGGCCGCCGCTGCTGCCTGTGCCGGCTTCGCCTTCGCCTTCTGCCGCCTCCCTCCGCTCCTCGCGCCGCCTCTCCTCCTCCTCTCGCTCCTCGCCGCTTCTCGCTGCCCGCGTCCGGAGCGTGTCTAGTCTCGGGTGTCTCGCACACCATCTAGCGAGGAGGGAAGCGCGCGGGAGAATGAGGCAGCCACACAAGCGGCGGCGGCGGCGGCGGCGGCAGAAGCAGCAGCGGCAGCAGCAGCAGCAGCAGCAGCAGCAGACGGACCCCAGGCTCTGAGCCGGTTGCCATGCAGCCGTTTCCGTAGCAACTTGTCCTGGTGGCTGGTGCTGGTGCTGCTGGAGCAGAGAGGGAAAGAGGGGAGGGGATGGTGGCGTTGGTGGGAAAATCACACACACACACACACACACCACACAAAATATATATGGCAGAGGGGAAAAGAAAACACACACGCACACGCAAGCAACAGAAGAGAGTGAAGGGGCACCGCGATGGCAAGAAAGCATCAATTAAAGGCATTGATTGCAGCCAGATAGCGAGCTCGCGTATGTGGAAGAGATACACACACATACACACACACACCAAAAAAAACAACAAAAAAACCACACAGATTTTCTTTTCAAGAGCTCCAGTTGCTTGTATCTCTTCCATCTCCTCCCCTTCCATCTCCTCCTTTCCATTCATTCAAGCTCAAAGCTTCCTTCTCTGAACATCCCCTCCCTTTAAAACTTAGCCCGCTCTGAATTTGGGGGACAGGGTGAGTGTGACCACTCTTGCCTTGCTCTGGTTTCACCAGATCGCCTTCACACAAGTGACATCTCTTTAAAAAAAGGGGGGGAGGTTGCTTGAATGTGGGGTCGCCCTTCTCCTTTGGCAGACCTCCACCCCTCAATTCCCTCATGCACACACCAGGAAAGGGAAGGACTACTCTGGCTGCAGAAGCAAGTTCAGAAGGCAGAAGGGAAACCCTTAAAGATGCGGGTTTTGAACCGCAGGGCCCTTTGATGTTGCTCAATTCAACAGGGGATCATTCACCCCAGCGGAACTGAAGGCCCCTGAAAAGTCAATGAGAGATCGTGGGGAGATCTTCCGGCAGAATCAAGATGTGCAGAACTGTTGCTGTCAGCTTCTAAAACTGACCACATCCCACCCTTGCTGATCTCTTACTTAATATTAACACACTCACGCTGCTTATTATCCCTTAGTACCACATCTCTAAGTGTCTCACTCTCATAAGTCACAAATAACGTCAGTGTGTCAAACTCTGGAAGTGGAGACAATTGAGCGTGTGCAAACCATCAATACAGTGGTACCTCGGGTTAAATACTTAATTCATTCCAGAGGTCTGTTCTTAACCTGAAACTGTTCTTAACCTGAAGCACCACTTTAGCTAATGGGGCCTCCTGCTGCCACTGTGCAGCCGGAGTACGATTTCTGTTCTCATCCTGAAGCAAAGTTCTTAACCTGAAGCACTATTTCTGGGTTAGCAGAGTCTGTAACCTGAAGCGTATGTAACCTGAAGTGTATGTAACCCGAGGTACCACTCTACTTGGGGACTCGATGAGTCAGGGAATACACTTAGTTTGTATTTTTCATTTGTATTTTTCAAGATTTCTATACTGCTCCCCCCCTTCCATTATGCATTACCAAAGTGGTTTACATCTAAAACCCAATGCAATACAATATAATCCTATAAAATCCAAAAACCCAAATCAAAACAGTAGGTGGGAGTCTATAGCAGAACAGGGGGCGAGGGCTGGGGGGGGGGGAGCCTGTTAAAATAGGGCATTTTTCACTTTCAGGGGAAGCCATCCAGCATCAGTGCCTGCATATTCTCTGCTGGAAAGTTGTTCCACAGGATAGGTGCTACTACCAGTTAGGCCCTGCTTTGCACTGTGACCAGATGAACAGCTGGGCAACAATTTGATCTGAAGTAACGGTATCTCCAGGCTACTGGTATTTTTCAGGAGGGTTTCAAGATCCTACCAAAACTTTAGGTTTGTACAATTAAAATAGATTTAATTCCAGGTCACCCTGCCACAACAAAGCCACAACAAATTTTATTTTTAACATAGTTAGGGCTATTTATTTAACAAAGACACTATTTTGACCACTTTAGTAGTACCCTTTTCTGGCAAAATCCCAGTGTACCGGGTTGGCAAGGATCCCAGTAACCCATTTAGCTTAACCGGATATTCAAGGACTCTGCAGCGACTGGCTAAGGACCTAGAGGTTGAAACAGGGTTAAAAGGGGTGGAAAAGAACATGAGGTATAGTGTGAAAATTTTCATTAGGAACTATGGACCTCAGAAATAAAGGGCATGGGCACGTACAGAGTGTACCTTCCTTGGGAATTTAATATTTGTTTTTTTCATTTTATGATTCCTAGTGACAGTGATGGGTGATTAATAAACTTTGGTAATATATTTATATTTCTTGACTTTGTTTCATTTATATTCCTAGGAATTTGGGCTGGGGTTGATGACAACTTTGTAAGCTCACCAAGAACTCTGAAGCTTGGGAAACCATGGTCAGTGTTTGGAAAACCATGGTCAATATTTGGGAAATCATGCTCAGTATTTTGTCCCATCCATCTTCTCTTCTGACGCTTCAACCACATACTAGATTTCTGTCTGTTTCCTCCATAGAAGTTTCATTTAAACCCATAGCAGCCTGGAGCAGGCTTTATCTAAACAGGAAAAGACTGTGCTCTGTTCCTTCCGACAGTTGTTTCCATCTCAGAATTACCTTTCTCTCTAGCTGCTTTTTCACCTATAGCAAGAAAGATCCAGGGAAGATATGGATAAGCCTTATGTTCTCTCCCCAATGGAATTAGCTAATACAAGAGTGATTTTAACAGGAAAAGGATCAAAAGAGAAAGGATTATTAAGCAGCCGCTTTCCATATGTCCTTTGCTCATTCACAACTGCTTCAATAGCTTTGTTTTTTGTTTAAACAACAACAACAACAACAGAAGAAGAAGAGGAAGAAGAAGAAGAAGAAGAAATAAAAAAGAAGCAGCTGCAGAGTAACATATATCTTGCACAAGGTTGAGGAATCTGGTTGGTATCTCCCTTATCCCACACAGGCTAACTTTGACAAGTGAGTCAAAATGACTACCTGCCAATCACCTGTCATCATAATGACACCAGGTGATTGACACCTGCCAAAGTCCAAAGGAGGCTGCTGTAAGCACGGAACAGCTGATTGGTGGTTACAACAAGCTCCTTTGGCAATGAAAGAGTATCTTCGGTCAGCTGGTTGACACTAGGAACACACTTCAAAGAAACTCCCCGGAACCACCTTTGAAGTTTTTGCAAAGGGGAAAATGCTCCCCAAAACAGAGCACTTTCCCCTTTCCAGAGGAAGCAGTTTGTATTCAAAATCCTGGAGGAAGTACACAGTGATATTGTTGGAACTAACTGTCCCATTCCTGATGATGTCACATGTACAGCAGTACCTGCTTGATGAAATGGGGAAACCCAGTGAGCCCAATTAGATTCATAGGCCAGAGTTTCCCCATTCCTGTTCTTGAGCCTCAGGAGTCCTTCCTGCTTGCCCAGGTCCTGCTAGTGGGCTTCCCATAGACACTGGGCTTACCACTGTGAGAGAGAGGATGCTAGATTAGAGCCAGTGTGGTGTAGTGGTTAAGAGCGGTAGTCTCGTAATCTGGGGAACCGGGTTCGCGTCTCCGCTCCTCCACATGCAGCTGCTGGGTGACCTTGGGCCAGTCACACTTCTTTGAAGTCTCTCAGCCCCACTCACCTCACAGAGTGTTTGTTGTGGGGGAGGAAGGGAAAGGAGAATGTTAGCCGCTTTGAGACTCCTTAAAAAGGGAGTGAAAGGCGGGATATCAAAACCAACTCTTCTAGATGGACATTCAGTCTGATCCCTCCCTCAGGGATTATGCTCCATCTTCTATGGAGGCCTACTAAGACACCTGGAGAGCTTATGGGGTAAGCAAAGCTGGGACTTAGATGATGCAAAAGCAGCAGTTGTACATGTTTATGTTGATTCCCAGTTCCTAGTAAAAATTCTAAGGCCTGTGGTATAAAGATGCAAGCTGACTATATATTAATACAGGCATTTGTCAATAGATCACAGACAACTACAAGAAATAATTGTCTGCCTCTTTCCACTCCCCGCCTCCCAGGGGCTCATTGATAAACTTGTTAAAGAGAAATGAAATATTTTGCATGCTTTTCCTGCAGGTACATGTTGGTGTGATTAAATGGAGGATGGCTGGGGAACAGATGGGAATCAAGCATTTTAATCTTAACATCTCAGGAAGTTGTATAAGGCAAGAGAAGGCTTAAATGCTTTGAATCCTTAAGTATAAAACAATTAACATTAGGAACTTCAGATATCATGAAATGGGTATGCCAAGAGAACAACAACAACAACAACAACAATTTATTTTTTATACCACACCCATCTGGCTGGGTTTCCCCAGGAACTCTGACAGCAGAATCTAACTGCAGTATAGGTTATTATGTGTACAATTACATTTCCCTGTATTCCTGTATTATTTTTACAGTGTTTTCAGGAATTAAACAGAATCATTTTTCACTTTTCAGGTTTTCACTTTTCAGTATGAAAACCTTTTTCAAGGAAGCTGAATTTTCCACGGAATAGTCACTTTCCCTCCTTCTGAGGAAGATTGCTCTTGGTCTAAATGATTGCCAATTGTGTTTTCCTTCATTATTATTTTTTTGTGCTAGTTTCTCCTAACCATTTCTCTCTCGTAATGCTGGAACTCATTGACATCCAGGGAAGCTAAATGTTGGATGATTCAGCACAGATAAAAGAAAGCCCTTCTCTAAACGGCACATAATTAAGCTATGGAACTCCCTGTCACAGGAGGCAGTGATAGTCACCAACTCAAGATGGTTTTAAAAGGTTATAAGACAAGTTCATGGAGGATAAGGTTCTCAATGGCTATGCTCTGTCTCCGTACTCAGGCAGCATCCTTCTGAATGGCAGTTGCTGGGAACCACAGGAGGGGAGAGTGACCCTGTGTTCAGTCCTGCTTGAGTGCTTCCCATAGGCATGTGGTTAGCCACTCAGAGAATAAAATGTGGGACTAGATGAGCCATTGGCCTGATCCAACAGGCTTTTCTGCTGCATCATTACAAATTCAAACAAACAGACTAAAATAATTATTGGCCTTTCTTTTGTATGTGTGGGAAGTGGAGTAGATGTGATAGTAATTTATAAACAGTAAACAAAAGGAAGCATGGCATTTTTCACTTTCAGAGAAAACAAACAGGGAAATGAATGAGTAGCTTCACCCCAGCCTCCATTTCCCTTTCATTGAGGCTGCAATTCTATGCCCACACAACTGGCTCATTGAGCATCATGGAACTTAGCTGTCAGGAAATATGCATACGATTGCCCCAGGTAAGAATATCTATCTATCTATCTATCTATCTATCTATCTATCTATCTATCTATCTATCTTGCTATTTCCCACGATAATACATGTTCGATTCCCCAAGAGTTATTTGGACACTTGATCAACAATAACAATAAGAGGAAGAGGAAATGTTTTATTTCATTCATTTTTAAGATTCATATCCGCCTGCCATCAGGGGCCATTTTCAGATCAATGAAAAGTGCAGGTCAAGAGTCAATAGCAGTTATGCCGATCAATAGTGTTCTAGAGAAGGAGGTCTTTTATCCAGATCTGTTTTCTAGGAGTCTGAAGGCAATGAAGAAGTTTGCTTTACATGCCTGAATACATACACAGGGAAGAAGAGAAACCTCACAAAGCAGCTGTTTCACTTCTCCTCCCCCCTTTCCTTCCTCCCTACTTGGCATTAAACAAGTTGGCATCTCAAGAATCCTTCAAAAATAATTACTGCAGAGATCAATAAGAGGCTTCTTCTCACAAACTGGGTAAGTTACTAACTAGAAGGAAGCAAGACATTTGATTGGGGAGGGGGCTGAAGCTAAAATTATCCCCTTTGATGAAAGGGAGATTTGTGTGTAATCAGACCATTCGACATTTGTTTGTACTGGTTTGTACTGGTAACTGTTTCCTATAGCAGTCATTTTTCCAGGCTTCCCATTCTTAGAGGAGAGCATTGGACCACCAAATGTGTAAAAATGCCATAAATTCATTTGTATAGCAAACAGCTATAGCTGCTCCTTAGTTGCAGGAAGATATGTTACAGCTCAGATACATAGCTCAGTATTGTATCAAACCCTTCAAGTGTCCCTATTTCCCAGGGATGTCACTGATTTTGAGAAGCCGTCCCAGTTTCTGATTTGATCCCATAATGTCCCGCTTTCCCTACAGGCATGGCCAAACTTGGCCCTCCAGCTGTTTTGGGACTACAACTCCCATCATCCCTAGCTAACAGGACCAGTGGTCAGGGATGATGGGAATTGTAGTCCCAAAACAGCTGGAGGGCCAGGCTTAGGATGTCCCTATTTTCATTGGAGAAGTGGTGGAAGCAGTGATAGGAACTGAGATATGAAAGATAGGAGCTAAATGACGCCTTAACCCTAGGTTATGGGCGCAACAATGGAATGTCTAGGAGTGATTTTTTTATAACAAGAATACAAAGCTGAAAAGGAATGAACTGCAGCTAAAATATTATGTTCATTTTTTACATGGTCTAGTACTTCCTCTGCCCACCCCCCTAATATTCTTAAGAGGGTCTCTTCTCCAGTCTTCACAGAGTAGCTGGAAGTGAGGAGGCAGAAAAAGGACCTCATTTCCTTCCACTCTGCAGTTTTAATCTGAAATCTTAGGCGCAGTACTACGCCAAGAGCTCCGAAACTGCTTACACTAATGAAATTCCCTGTTGCTAAATGCACCTAGAACAATGGGAGTTTCGAACGCTGGTTCAAGGGTATGTTAGAATTTCCCTATTTTCATCTGAGAAATGTTGCAGGATTTTGAGTTATCTGACCCCCCAAGCCGTCTGAAGGCAATGTTGTACTGTATAGAGAAGCCCTTTTTATGTTTAACATCTTCTTATGTTTTTATATATGTTGGAAGCCTCCCAGAGTGGCTGGGGCAACCCAGTAAGATGTGTGGGGTATAAATAGTAATATTATCATTATGGAATGGGATGTCCCTATTTTCACTGGATAAATGCTGGAGGGTATGTTGTATTATATAGTTTGAAACTGATTGGGCCACCTGTATTTGGTCTGGGTCTTCTGCATTTATTTTCCTGCCTTTGGCTCCTACCTACTTCACTGCAATATTTGTGGTGGCTGTGGAGCTGCCCTAAGGCCTCTAATATGAAGATAAATCAAACCACTGACTGCTTGCCATTCCAGTCTCTGGGCAAGGGTGGACCTTGGTAATATGGTGCCCTGTGCAAGGCCAAAATTTGATGTCCCCACAGCCCATACCTTCTCAAAGCAGGGTAAGCAAGGTGCTGGGCTTTAGGAAGGAGGCTTTGGGAAGGTGGAGAGAGGACTCTAGAACCCTCTCAGTACCCTCACACCTCCTTCCTGAAGCAAGTGATTACTAGGCTTTGGAAAGGAGGCAGGAAGGCACCCTCTCAACTCTCCCCCATGTGTGGGGAACCAGTTATGCAGCCCCAAATCTGCCTCTGCTCTAGGTATATGTGAAGAAGCTTCAGATGACCTAGGAATGCTCCATGGCAACTTAATTCTGACCTTGAAAGCTCCAAAACCCAGAAAGAGGTCAATAACATACCAAGCGCAATATATTTGCCCTTGAGATATCAGACTGCTGACTTTCATATTGAACACTATTTTTGGAATTGATTTGGAGTATGGTTGGGCCTGGGACCTTCTCAAGCATCTTACCAACCCAATCAGCACTCAGAGGATGGGGACAGAAACCACTTCTGTGGACCAGTACTTTACTCCATAATTTCCAAGCACCATTAAGAAAACCATCCACTGCATTGTTGTTTAGTTGCTAGCTTGCACAACGAGGGAGCCAGATGAATGCAAACATGTCTACAAAAATTACAGACTAATGATGAGAGACTTTCAGATTTATTACCTATAATGTTATATTAAAAACCCAACAACATTAAGGAAGCAATACTATAGCCAGTTACCTCTGAGCAGACATGCATAGGATTGCACTGTAAAAGATGATGAGATGCTGAAATAGCAGAGGCTGGAGTCTAGGAACTCTGCCAACAGAGCACGCCTGTCCAGCTGTCTTTGCAGACACATCTCTTGAGTCAGGAGGAAGTGGGAAACCAGGAGCTCCATAAAGTTTGAAACAGGCATTTGGTACTTGCTAGTATTTGGGAGTTTGGGGAGCGCTGGGCTCCTGACTTCCACAAACTGTGGTGGGATGGCAAACACAGCATGTATCTTTCAAGAAAATGTTCATCATGTGTGGGTGAATGAAAACATTTTCTTTACCATATGGTTTGCTAAGGGAAATAATTGTCAAATGACAGAAGTGTACTAATACCGATGCCAAATACGTCAATAATACTGTCAACTTGTTAACAGCCTACATCTTCCTATTTTTATGAGACACAAATGAAGAGAGTTTGGAAACATCCAGAATCAGCTCAGTTGTGCTGTAGCAGAAGAATAAATATTCAGAGTAGACATATAATATACTATGCCCCCCAAATGGACAAGGGTTACAATAAAAACACACAGAGGACTAAGAACATAAATTTGCTAGTGAATAAATCTCCACTCCTCCTCTTAAGTAGGAGATGGTGATAATGCTGGAGGACTTTACACTTCCTTTGATAGTTATTTCCTAGACAATTGACAGTGTCCAAGAGTGCGCGCACACCATTTAAAGCACCCTTCCACCCAAAAAAGAATCCTGAGAACTTCTAAATTTCTCAGCACCCTTAGCAAACTTCAGTTGCTGGGATTCTTGCGGGGTGGGGAGGGAAATGTGCTTTAAACCTATGATGCATACAAAGCCTAAGGCATAAATGGTTTATTTTGCCTGTGTAGCAAGATACTAAAAAGCACAGAATGGGGCTCAAGTACCTTGAAGAGCTAAGTGTACGCGAGAGAATTTCATCAGGCATAGCCTGCATGACTAGCTATGCCTGCTGGATTTCCCCCTTCCACTTAACTATTAAAGCTGCAGGAGCTCCACCCTCTTCTCTATCTGGCCACCCAAGTGGTGCAGCAATTTTTTATTTCCGCTATGATACTTCAGGCTTGATGCCTAAAAGCAAAACTATTACTCTTAATAGTAATAAAATGTATTCAAAGGCCCTGCTGCTGTTCTGATTGTAAGTGTATGTGTCTCCATACTTTTATGTGCTTGAGGAATGAAGCTGTAAATCAATTTATCTCGACAAAGCTAGCTAAAGTTTTTTTTTTTTTTAAAAAAAGAAGAAGCTCAAAATGATTATGGTGTTTTAGCATCCCATTAACCAGGTTATTTTACACTTACAGCTTTGAGAAGCAGAGGAATGTAAGCATGTACTTTACAGTAGCTCCCATTTGTCACCTGATAGCAAGTGAACACTCTGTTGCTGAAGAGATCAGACTTTGAACTACTTATTTCATGATCAATACATAGCATCCATTTATACTCAGCCTCATAAACATTTCCTGATTATTTTTCACACAAGGGTCTGGAAACCAAGCTTAGGAACAGTTGAAGGAGTTGGGTATGTTTAGCACAGATAATAGGAGACTGAGAGGAGATATGATAGCCATCTTCAAATATCTCAAGGGCTGTCACATGGAAGAGGGAGCGAGCTTTTTTTCTCCTGCTCCAGAGGGTAGGACATAAACCAATGGATTCAAGTTACAAGAAAGGAGATTCCAGCTAAGCATCAGGAAGAATTTTCCAACGGCAAGAGCTTTTCAACAGTGGACTCGACTCCCTTGGAAGGTTTTAAAGCAAAGACTGGATGGCTATTTGTTATGAATGCTTTAGTTGAGATTATTGCATTGAAGAGGGTTGGACTAGATGACCCTCAGGGTCCCTTCCAACTCTACAATTCTATGATTCTATGAACTTGCAGACAAGACAGTAGGTGCTAGAGATGTGGAGTGGGGGGATCTGTTGCCTTTATGACCTGCTTCACACAGATCTCCAGGAACATAGCAAGCTGCCTTATACTGGCCTGGTTCATCCATACCTAAGTAACAGTTAACATTAACTATAGTTAATAAATCATAGTTAAACCCTGGCTTTCTACATCCCAGAGTCTTGAAAGCCATTTGAGCATTTTGCTGTTCTTAAACTGGAGCTATGTAGCTGCTGGTAACGGCTCCTTTTAAGGAGAAGGTGTGGGTTCAGGGTCACACATTTCACTAAACATTTGTTAATGTTAACTAGGGCTGAACCATAGTTAAGAACCAAAGTAAGACTGGCTTCACAAATAGCACAAAGGCATGGTATAATAAACCACAGTTTAATAAACCATGGTTTAGTGTTATGTGCAAACCAGGAAGCCAAGTCAAATTATTGGTCCATCTAGTTCAATACTGTCTGCTTTGATTGGCAGTGGCTCTCCAGGGTTTCAGACAGGAGATCTTTCCAGTCCTACCTAGAGACACCAGGGATCTCTGATTGACCAAGTTAGAAACAGAAGGCTGGATCAACCTGGCATTTCTTTTGGTACCACCTTTTTAGGAGTTGATACAGATGGTCAGACGAGCCATAGATTAGCAGCAGGGATTTTAACCATTTTGTATATTACATATATTTATGTAAGGCAAGTAAAATGATAGGTAAAGCCAATGTAAAAGATTTCTCATGTCTACATATTCTTTTTAAAAAGGGCCTGCCAGTTCAGGACTGGAAACGAAACTAATGGAGTCTATGGGACGTTTTCAAGTTGGAGTAATCATTGTGACACCACAGAATATATTTCCAAAGAAGTGTCAGAACTTCACAAAAAACAAAGCCGTTTTAGCAAAAAGATTCATGCATATATGGACAACATTTTCATGTAAATTGAAAACTTTTGTGTCTCTTTCTCTTTTCTAGTTGCACATCTCTCTCTATATATATCTCTCTATATATTTATAGATATATATCCCACAGAAATACATTAAAAACCCCTGATGCTGTTAAACCTTCTCTTTGCAGTTAAATATACTGGAAATGCAGAAAACTGAGTTGCTGGATGAAAAACTGAGATATATGTAGTAAAAGCATTTGTGGGTGGAGTAAGATTAGGTTGAAACCTAGATTAAGTTGCTGTCAGATTACTATATTCTGAAAGAACAGAAATCTAGAAAAAAAAAGTCTGAATACAGGTCTATATGGATTCAAACAAACCATACGGTAACAAAATATTTTTGATGGATGAAAGCATTTAAACATTTTCTCATGTTCCAGAAAAGAATATCCCTTTTGAACATGGAGGAAGTAGAATTTATGAAAGGTCAGACTTAATCCATGATGTCTGACCATGCATTTGCTATTGACATTGATGGAAACCCTTTACATAAATGATGGCAAAAATCAATCAACTTTTTGATTGGAGACCCAAGCCATAAAAACTCAAAAATTAAAAAGTTAGGTGAAGAAACAGGATTCTTTAATGCATTTTAAGGGAATTCACTGATTACAATATTTGACAATATCCTGATTTCTTAATCATTATTATCATAGGAAAAGACTGTCAATTACATTTTCTATAAGAAGTGCTATAATCGTATTGAACAGGGTAAGCATGGTCAAAGCTGATTGTTAAACTGAACAAAAGTGTTACAGAAAATTCAGTTGCTGGGCATGTAAACAAAAGATCTGGAAAACATGTTTTTATGGAAATGAGATTTTGCTTGGGCTCAGTATAAATGCATGTATTATGAACTGTCAGGGACCTACAGAAATAAGACACCATGGAATGCCCATTATTTTGTATCTGCAAATAGAAAACAATTCCACTGTCACATTTTATGGTTCAAAAGTGTACCTTTTAGTAAAGGCATTCAGAATTTCCATGAAAAAGTGCCTGCATATATACCGAAAAAGAGAACTGGAAACATAAATATGTCAGGAACAGAAGATTCGGCTCGGAGAACTGAGTCTACTAAATCTCATGCTTCCTAAATCTGTGCTGCCAAATAGCTGCCTGGGAAAGAACAAGGGATGGGCAGATATCATAGAATCAAAGAATTGTAGAGTTGTAAGGAGACCCGAGGATCATCTAGTCCAATCTCCTGCAATACAGGAATCTCAGCTAAAGCACCCATGACAGATGGCCATCCAACCTCTGCTTAAAAACCTCCAAGGAAGGAGAGTCCACAACCTGCCAAGGGAGTCCTTTGTTTTGGTAGCTGTGACCATTGGTCAGAATTCTTACTGACCTTAGAATTTCCTGGTACCCTCACAGCATAAGCTGTGATTCAAAGAACTGATTCAAAGAACTGACAGGAAACTGGGACAACAATCACTTTGTTTGTTGAATTATTAAAGATATTTGTACATTATTATATGTGTGTGTGTGCATGCTAACCCTTCTCGCTCTGCCCACAAGCCCTGCCTACCTGACAGTCCCTTTGCCTTCCCCCTGCCTGATAATTCCCCTTCCTCTACCCCTCACCCGCTCTCTCACCTATCCTTTCACAGCTTGCCCCACCCCTTCCTGCACAGCTTGGCCCTAGCTTCTCCTCCTCCTCTCACAGTTCACCCCAAGCCCCACCCACTATTAAAGGAGAGGGAGGAGCTTCACAGTACAGCTTGCTAAACCACTGTGTGAAGGATCTTTCCCATCCATTAAACTTTGTTGCAGCTTGCTAAATCTATATATGAAGTGCCCCCCCTTCATTAAATGTCACTAGAGCACTTCACGGAGTGGCTTGATAAACCTGGGCCACCTCTCACCAGGGCTGCTTGCTTGGCTGCCTGCCCTTTATCACACAGGAGTTGGCATGACTGCCAACCACAGAGTGACAACAGCCTTACATTTATATTTGTATAGGAGAGATAGACATAGAGATCATTAACAATTAAAGCACTAAGGGTTTTTCAACAGCAGCTTACTGTGTGTTTGCAGCTTCTTTCATTCCCATTTAATATACCTAGTTGACATGATATTACCCTCAAGCAACACCAGTCACGAGGCTTTTCCCCTGTAAGTTTGGGTTTTCCCAAAATGGGAATAGTCTGATAAGTTGGGGAGAATCAGGCTCCAAACTACTTCCCTTGCGGTCATATATAAACACTTTTGGTGTTTTTGGATGGCTGGGTCAATTGTCATTTTCTGTTACTCCCTTTACCATGCCCACTACTTCCTCTATGCTTTCATTCCTTTTCCAGCTGTGCTCATAACTATTTTTTGGTGAGCTTCTGAACAGAAGAATGCCTGCCCATCCCTCAGATTTGCACCAAATCAGAAAACTGCACAAGCAAATCATTAAAAAAATTCTACACCAGATATATTGAGCAGCAATCTGAAAAGTGTGTGCTGGGAATGTACAATTCAGTTCAGAACTCACTCTCCCTGGAACCTCTCTGTGATTCATGGGGAAATGGCCAGCTAATATGTCAACAGTTTTATACTCTGTTTTCTCATGTGTTAACATAGTAAAGTATTTGTGCCAGACCTGAAACTGAAGTGGGCTCCATCTGTTTTATGTGTTCCTTTCAAAACCTAACTCAGTAGAAGAAATGATATCTAGTAAATCTCTCAAAACATGTGAACTGCCTGCTCTTCATCCTGCATCAAATAACCTCGCAAAGTCACCGTTTGTCAAGACTATCTACGACCCAATTGTCACATGTTCTTTGGAACTGACCCAATTATAACCAAAACAGCTCATATTTTAAATATTCATAAACTGCATGCAGTTTAATTTTTCATACAAGATGCTAAATTTGTCAAATATATTTGAATAACTAATACACTGGAGAAAAATGCAATCTGCTTCTGTTTATTAGTCAAGCTAAATTAGTCAAATAAATTATTTATTGGCAAGTCATTCACCTCTGATTTTCATTAGATGAATTTAATATCTAAATTAGTAACAGGTTCAAAAATGTACCCAGTGAAAGCAATTCTGTTTGAATACAAGGGAAAGACAACCTCCATTGTTTGCAATGGAGCAGAACTCCATTAATGTTTCTCAACTGTTGGCAGAGGGAAAACGTAACCATATTCAAGGAAGGATAAACAACAGAAGCAGAACTATTCAGATCACCATCAGGAAAGCCAGTGATTATCTTTCAATAGAGGTTTCTAGCAAACACAACATTTGTTAGCTTCATATATAATGGATGATGGGTTGTGGGGTGAAGGACAGGATTCCAAGGCAAAATGCAATCAAACATAAACTATTAAAATAATAAAAGCATTGCCAGTTAATTCTGTGGCTTATGGCACGTCTACATATGGAACTCCACCACCCAGCCACCTGTGCCTGGTTCAGATACATTGATTCTCTCACCAATTGCCTAGCACCACAGAAACATTGAACATGCATTGTTCCCCCAAAGAGGATTAGGAGTTCATTAAAGTCTGGTTCACAAGCGGAGCCTATTTGGATCGGCTTGTGGGAGGCACCAGCTGAGGAACCCCAAGGGAAGAAGGCTTGGAGCCCAGGGATTGCTGGTGGGATGACAACGGTTGTCAGAGTGAGTGGTTCAGGGGAACTAGTGCTGGCCTAGAGTTCTCTTGGGCCACATCTTAGCTTCTGGGATGGGCAGTGTTTGGTTTGGCACTAAAGCAAAGTCAGGATCTGGAAAGGTTATCATGCATACCATAAGTCCAATTTTGTATTCCTATGCAGGCTGCAGAGCAGAAGCAGTGAAGAGAAGCAGGGCTATTCCATTGCCTCTGCTGAGAGACCAGCTGCTTTTGACACTCTCCCTCGGTTGTCACCTAGCAGCTGCCATTCCATCAGAGTCTTGCAAAGAAGATAACATTTTGTTTCTGGTTTAAACCCATTTTTAATGTTGCCAAAATCTAGAAAAGACAACACTGGAACTGTCAAAAATCTTGTCTTCAAAATAATATGAAGCAACTGCCTTAGAAGCTACAAACTTATTCCACTTTTTCATAGTAATAACACATAAGGATTTGAGGCAAACCAAATAATGTTACCTTGATTCCAGAAGTAAGGGAATTAAATAGTACATGGAAAAATGATGATGCAAAAAGGAAACTATTGTTATACTCTAAAGTGCAACACATATTGGGGGCATAGGAGCCAACTCCTGGGGCAGAGGTCCATTTGCTCCCCTCCAATAAAATATTTGAGAGGGCTGCCCCCAAAAGGTGATGGGGATTGCCATTCAAATGATGTGCATGCACTGTGTCATACGATTAATTATCTGAGGCGGGGCTTACCTGGGCCCCCAATATTTTATTCAAGTTGGCACCCCTGATTGTGGGTGTGTATTGACTCTATGGAAGGGATGAAATAACAAGGCAAATTGGGGTGATTTGGGGAACTTTGACTCCCTCCTAGGTCAAAGTGCAATGGCAATACCCCCCAAATTGGATCAAAGCACTTACAAAACTACGTTCAACTCTATTTTGTCTGTGCCTCATAGTTCTATGTTTTCCAGTATATATCTCCATGTTTCTCTAGGTCCATGGGCTTGGCAAAAGTGAAGCAGTCAAAAATGTTACCTGTAGAATAGTGAAGAGCTCTGGATTTTTAGTTCTTGTTATTAAAGCACAACATCAAACCATTTATTTAAAAAGTAAAAATAAAAAGACTGCATCAAAAATATGAAATTAAAATGGATTATTAAGGAAAGCGAATGTTTTTCACTTTTCCCAAGAAACCCCCAGACCTATTTGTCTGTGGTTTTTCATGCCTAAGAAACTGTAGAGGGAATCCTGTGCCTGCAAATTCTATCCATTTTGGCCCAAAGGGAAGGAGTTATATCAATTTTAAGATTTATCATTATTGTGAATGGAGCTTTGTTTTATACCCAGAGCTTTGTTTTATACAGAGCAGCTTGGAACCCAAAACACAGATCAAAGTGAACTGAGCACAGAAGCAGAATAGAATTTTTAAAAATGCACAAGGTGAATGTTGATGCCTGTATATATTTATTTTTAATGACTATATATCCCACCTTTTTCTCTGAGGAGCTCAGGGTGGTATTCATGATTCTGCCTCTCCTTGTTTAATCCCTACAGCAACTCTTATATTTGTAAACCACCCTGTGATCTTCAGCTGAAGGGTGGAATATAAATAATCACCACTATCACCCCCCCATAAGATAGGTTAGGCTGAAACGCAGTGACTGACCCAAGGACACCCAGTGAGCTTCATGGCTGAGTGAGGATTTGAACCCTGATCTCCCAAGTCCTACTAACCACTGCATAACTCTCTAACCACTCTATGGCTCTCATTCATAGTATATAGGATATGGCTACTATAGGTACAGGGGTAAGAAAAAAAGCTAGATGCGTGAAATGCTACTTTGCCTATGGCAAGATTTGGGGGAAACTTGCTCATCACATCATTTTCCTTACAGCAGATAGAAACAACAATTCTGCACCAAAAGCAATATTGTGCTTAGTTCATGCACAGATATAACATATACTCCCTATAGCAACTGGGCTCTTAAATAAGGCAGTTCTGTGGCTCATATCATATTGCATAATGCAGTCAGGTAGAAGTTCTAGTATCATCAAGAGATCTCCAAGCAAAGGGATTAAATTAAGTGAAAAACCGCTAGAATTACTTTAAATTGAAGAGGATAATCGTGTCAGTTTCTTAGAAAATTGTGGTCATTTTTTTCGTATCAAGAGATAGTTTTGATCAGGGTTTGTAGCAAAATTTCTGTATTCTAAGATTGTAGGGGTGGTAGGGATCTGCAGGGGACAGCGTCTCAAACTGGCACTACAAATCTTACTGCTCTCTCTCTCTCTCTCTCTCTCTCTCTCTCTCTCTCTCTGCAATTCAGAGAAAGCTAAGCACTGTCGTTGAACTAAAACCATCTAGCCACATTTCCTTTGTGTGATTCTGCTGTTCATGAAGCCTGGCTCTAGAGTAGATTTTGAGCAATAAACTGAGACCTTGGCATGTGGAGTAGGATGCTCAAGTGTGTATTATATCTTAAGTCCATTGTAACCAACAGTTTCAACATGGATTGAAAATAAGCCCAAAAGGAGACCTGAAATTGGTCCTAGCTTAGGGAGTTAATCCTCTTTCATGGGTCAAGTAATAAAAGGAAGTTTAACCCCCCACAGGGATCCTTCAGATGGTCTGAAGAAGCAACAACAAGAGACGTGGGAATGGCTCAGTGACCCAGGAAGGGCCACACTTCGTATGTAGACAGTCCTGGGTTCATTCCCCAACTTCCCCTGGTATGGCTGTGAAAGAATCGTGTCTGAAACCTGGGACAGCTGAGGCCAGTCTGTATCAACAGTAGTGAGCTAGGTGGCCAATAGATCTGACTTGGTCAAAGGCACTTTATTGTGTTCTTATGTTCCTGCTCCTCTACTTCTAAGTCACATCTGAAGATGGGAGCTGTATATAGTGGCATATTGTCCCATTGTTCTATAGTATGATGACCACTGGGATCTCTTCCAGCTCTACAATTCATCGATACTATGATTCTATGATCTAGGAACATGGGAGTCACACTTCCTGCCTTGCTGCTTCTGGAGGAGATTGTATTCACCCTTAACGGCACAATGCCCAACATGTTGCCACAGCTCTTACTTGGTCTCTGTCTCAAAGACATGACAGTGATAACTGGTGACCATTGCGACTCATAAGGTAGAAGGCAGGAAAACCAACAGTAGTTGGAGCCAGAGCCAATGACAGGTAGAACCTGGTTTTAAACAGGGGAGCAGGTGGGGTCTGCCTGAGGGCAGGCAGAGGGTGGTGTTGCAGTGTCCCATTTGTCCTAAGGGTCAGCCTCCAAAACCCTGATTCGTTTAGGGAAGCCACAACAATTGAGAACAAAACAAACAAAGCAAAACATGATACTGGGGGTTCAAATAATTCCTATTCACAGTTCATCTCTTGGAATGATGGACCTATATAAATGGCCCTTTGGGAACCTATATAAATGGCCCTTCCAACTCTACAATTCTGTGATTCTATTATTCTAAGTCATGCCCATTAATTTCAATGTGTCTACTCTGAGTAGGACCAGCATTGAATACTACCATGGAATTCATTCAAAGGAATTAGTAAGCCAAGGCTAAAAGGCAGGTTAAATTTATCTTATTGATTTTCTTGTCCTTCTCTCCAGAGAGCAGTAAACTCTCAGCACCAGTGTCCTTGTCTCCACAATCCCAAGTTTCCAGACCTTTCTTGGTGCATCGAAATAGCCACACAAACATATATATTCACCCACTTTTGAATCTGACAAGAGATAAGGTCCTAAATTTAGTTTTCTGGGTGGAACAGAAGCTAATTTCCAGGCATCGTTTCAATTAGCACAAATCATTGTACTCAGCCAATGCAGAAACAAAATTTCAAACACAATGGTCAATTTCTAGTTTACAGCTCAAAACAAGCAATTTACTATCCTTCCTGCTCCAGCTTGTTACAGGAACAATGTGGCGTACATAAGCAACAGTAGTTAATTTTTTGTTAGAATAGGTCCAAGATTTAGAACTGATGTACACAGCGCTGTTGCCAAATGAAGGCTGCTTTCAACTGGGGAAGGGCACTAGCTCAGTGGTAGAACATAGGCTTTGCATACAAAAGGTCCCAGGTTCAGTTCCTGGCATCTCCTACCTCAGATCATGGAGAATCACTGCTAGCCATTGTCAGCAATGGTCTGACTTAGTATAAAAGCCTCTTCCTCTGCTCCTGTGTCCATTCAGACATGAGAGTTATTGTGTTCACTTCCCTAGCACTTCTGTTCTGGTTTCTAACATTCTTTTTCCAGTGCACTACCTGTTGCATTATGGAACTGTGGCTTCTTGATCAATATACTGTCATGGCATGGCAGATTTCATTCACACCAGTGGCTGTGGTGTGACACGGCAGTGGATGTCGTCAGATGTGTTGCAACCCTTTATGTGCAAGCATACTTCTGTTCCCCCATAAAGACGGTGGGAAAGAAATCTATGCTGGATTTTCATCATGCGAGTGGCTGTGGTGGGATCTATTAAAACTGCAGAGAAACTACAGTGCAAAATACTCCTGATTTTCTGGGTTAACAGGGTTGCAAATGGATTTCATTCCTGGAAGCAAGTACCATGGAAATGAGCATTAAACTTCTACTTGTTTGCCAGAAATGGTTTTCCCACCATTCAAAAGATCACATGAAACATGTCAATTATCAAGTAAGGGAACATTTGGAATAAAGTGCTTTCTAAATGCAACCTAACTATCTCCATGGTTTATTGGGAGAAGCCAATGCATTCTTTATTTTTATTTTGGCCAGTCTCTTGATTTGTCTTGCGGGTGGGATGCTGCAGCACACGACTGGCTTGCCATATGGAGAAAAATAACTTGAAGCAAATACAGCAGCCTCCATGCGCCAGCTATTTTGTCTGCACCTCCCTAAGCCTTATCAGACTGCTCAGTGAGACAGCAAATCTTATCACCCACCACTGCAAGGAGCAGTAAGATTTCGGAGAAGGACAACGTCTTCTTAGCAGCTGAATCAGACAGGAAGGAGGCTAGGGTAACTATGAAGTTTACAAATGTGTATTTCAGCAGATTATTTCACGTTTGGATAGCAAGGTTTGTGTGAGGAAGCTTGCTGAGAAGGTGAGTGCTTTGCCATGAAGAATTCTAGGTCCATGAAAGTGCAGGATTTTAAGGTAAAATCGCTACTGCTTACTGGGAGGGAAAGGAGCAAAGTGGCAGGAAGTTTGGCTCAGTGCAGGTGCACTAACAATAGCACTGAATTGGTTCCTGCAGTGCATGTGTGCTGCACTGACCTCCCTGCCACCTCACACCTCTCCCTCCTCTAAGCAGCAGTGACATACATGGGAAGCTAGTCTTGTGGCTCTGCCCCACCTAGTAAGCCACTTCTGGAAGAGAGGATACTTCCCTCCCTCCAGTGGTGTAGCTAGCCATTTGGGCGCATGTGCCCTGCAACCGGGAGCGGAGTGAGCCGTCCATGGGGGCGGGGTGAGCCAAGGCAGGGCGCACTGCATGGAGTCTTTCCACAACCTCCCCCTCAGATGTAGGGCGGCTGAGGCAGTGGGCAGACGCAAGCCCCACGCTGCTCAAAAAAGCAGTGCAGAGCTTGCAGGCAGTCAGCCCACCACCCCCCCCTCAGGAGAGATGCGTGGCTCAGGCACACTGCAGGCCCTGCAGTGTGACTCCCAGTGCTCCCTGCCTCACCTAGCTACGCCTCTAGATTATGCAGATTCATGGAGGAAAGGGCTGTCCAGGGCTGTCGAGGGCTACTAGCCATAAAGGTTGTGCTCTGCCTACAAAGTTGGGAGGCAGCAATGCTTCTGGTTTCTGGAAATCACTCAAGGGGAGTCTTCCTGCAGTGGCGTAGGAAGGGGCATGCAGTGGGTGCAGGAGTTATTTGTTCAAAAACACATATTGTTGCCATTTTGTCACCCCCCTCAGTGATGACATCCGGGATGGCCCGCACCCACCACACCGGCCTTCCTACGCCACTGCCTCCCTCTGCCTATCCCTTTCCCCTCCTTTTCTCTCACTGAGATGGCAAGCAGGAGACCCCAGAAGTCCTACCTGTACCTGATGCCTCCAGTGACATCCTGATTGACTCAAGCAAGTCACTTGACCACAGCTGCAGCTGTTCCTTATGTCCAAGCAGGACAAGAGCAAGAGAGTCTGAATTGACTTGTGGCCAGTGGGATGATTCGCTGGAAAGTTCTTGTGAAGGCATGGAGGCTACGGACATCCCCAAACACATACACTGCAGGGCATAACAACAGAATGATCAACATCTCTGCTCTACAAATAAAAATCCTCAAACAATATGACAGTGAGTTTGCATGAAAATGTGCAGCCCCCTTTGTGGCATTTCTACTTTGCATTTAGTCCAGAATTCAGTTTGGGAATCCTGATACATCCTATAATAGGAAAAAGACGCTGCATTATTTGGTAATGTGTGGTAGCTGAAGGCAATGTGACAAAAACCAGACCCACTGGGGTAGTTTCTGAACAAGAGGAAATGACTGGAAAGGCCCCAAATAACAGAATATGTTGTATTTTATGGCACTTTGTGTTAGCTATTTGATATTGCTACATTAAAATAACAAAAAAGTACATGCTTTAATATGTGAGAGGAGTCAGCTTTCTTTAAGATGCAGAATATTCCATACAATTAGTTCTTCAGTACAATATCAAGATTTTAATAAATTGTTCTCTCTCCTATCTATGAAAATGAATAAGCGCTTTCTATTTCAGGCTCTTTCTTGTCTTGTACCTCTCTGTTTTCTTCTTCCTTCTTGCTGAGCTGTTGCATGAATAATAATAGAAAATGTGTTTACTGAAATTCACAGTTTGTTGATATTTTGAATGCCTTAAAGTCATCCTGCTATCAGTGTTTCTTTTTTGGGGGGAGGATGAGATAGTGATAAAGTTAAAAGATGAACACAATTTAAGAATCCAATTTTTGTTCCGGTGCAATTGTTTTGACTAGAGCAGCTGCTTGCAAACAACTTAAAATTCAAGCAGTTAGTATAGTTAATAATTTTTATTAAAAAATTTTTGCTTAGACAGACAGGTAGCCTTCCCTGTTTAAAGTGTTGTTAAAATTCATTTCCTTAACTGTTTTCCCACATTATGCAGAAACTCCCCAAACAAACATAAAAATGTGTAAGCTGATAAAAATCATACATGGTGCATTCTGTCCTTTGAGACTATGTATAGAGAAGACAATATAAAAATAGTACCAACGAATAGTACTTTAGTATTCAAAGGAAACTTGGAGGTCATCTAATCTGAACCTTTACTCCGGGAAGGAATCTACAGAATTGCTGGCAGTTAGCCATTCAGCCTCTGTTTAAATATCTCCAGGAAAAGAAAACTTCTCTACCTCCCAATACAGTTGGTTACCATTAAGAAGTTTCTCCTATCCAGCAAGGGCTTAGGGCCAACCTACATATGATATTCTTTATTTAAAAGCTACCGTGTTGGAGGATGGGCGAGCAGGATTTGGATTTGGGGACAGAGGGCAGGGCTTGTTTGATTTTAATGGATCAAGACATACCCTCAAGCTACTCACCTGCTTTTTTAAAGAGGGCAGTGTAACCCCATCTAGGACAGGACACATTTTATCAATTTGGTTGAGGGATCCACCGACTAACCGTTTATTGGATTTCATTCAGTCTATTATGCAGCTCTAAACCTCCCCAGGGAGAGAGTTCCACATACAGAGGTGCCACCACAGAGAAGGCTCTGCTTTATATCACTGCCCCATCTCTACTGATAGGCCCACAAGCAGGACCTCTATGTTAGAACATATCTGGAAAACCTTTGTGGTTTTAAAGCACAGGCTGACAAATACAGGAAGATGTGATCTTTTATCCAAGCCGTTTAGGGCTTTGTATATCCATGTCATTACAGGCTGACAAATACAGGAAGATGTGATCTTTTATCCAAGCCGTTTAGGGCTTTGTATATCCATGTCATTACCTTGAATTGGTCTCAGTAGCATACAGACAGGCATTGTAGCTCTTTGAGGACCAGTGTTATATGATCACACCTCACAGTCCCAGGCAGCAGCAACCTGGCTGTGGCATTCTGAATTAGATACAACTTCCACACCATATTCCAGGGTTGCCTTAATTAACTGCATGGCTGGCACCAGTGCTGGATTTATGTATAGGCTAAGTAGGCTGAAGCCTAGGGCCTCTAAATCTAGAGGGCCTTGCCAGCCTGCCCGCTCCCCAGCAGGCAGTCTCCTCTCTCTCCAAATTGCAAACCCAAGACTTCATGTGAGGGCAGGACAACTTGGGCCTCTAAATCTAGGGGGCCTCGTCAGCCCGCTCCCAAAATTGTAAACCCAAGACTTCATGCAAGGGCAGGGCAAGTCAGAGACTCAGGGCTAGCCAGTGGTGCCCAATTTGAAGCAGTGGGGCTCAACTTGATTTTTTTTTTGTAGGGCCCCAGTTGACAGCCAAAGTCTGCAAATTCTTATAGATATAAATAAAATCCATCTACATTTCCCTGGTGTGTGTGGGCCCCTTAGGAGCAGCACGCGGGGCCCAATTTGGCCAAATTGCTCCAATTGCCTTAAGGTCAGCCCTGATGAGTCTGTGCAGGGGTTGGACTGACAAGCCCTGCACCTTCCAGTTCCCTGGTGTCATTTTCAGACAGTGGCGTAGCGTGGGTTGTCAGCACCCAGGGCAAGGCAAGTAATTTGTGAAATAGCGTAGCTTTTGGAATGGAGCCTGGCACACTTTCTCTGTGCCGCTCAGCTCTCTGTCCTCCGTCAGCTACTTGTAGCAGAGTTTACGCAGCGTAGAAACTGTCGCTGTGCGTGTGTGTGCCAAAACAAACACACTCAGGCATTCGTGCGTATTTCTTTCAGTCTTTAATCGTGTAGAAAAACAACGCATATATCACCCGGCGAGAGAGCGCTCATCTTGCTGTCTCACCGTGAGAAGCACGGAAGAACAACAGAACACACAGAGAAAAACACTCCCCTCTGTGAAACCTTAGCCACGCCTCAGGAATGTGAGACGTCACTCAGAACTTCTTAACCCTGTTCTGAATCTATTCACAATTTGCGCCCCCTAACTCGTGGATTTTAGCAGGGGGCAGAGAGCTGTGAGTGTGAGCGCGCGCCCCCCCAGATGTTGCACCCGGTGCGGCCGGCCCCCCCTGCACCCCCACGCTATACCACTGTTTTCAGAGTACATACTCAAGGACTGGTTATGGAAATAAAGGTGGGGCACTTATTGGAAGTCAGTTTTGTCCCCTCCCCTCCCACCCCCCCCCCCCGAGACAATGAGCCCAGCCATCTTTTATTCACAGTCAGGTGAGGGTCAGATGCCAGAGGCTCAGAATCCCAGCAGGTATATAAGAGGGAGACTGCCCTGGCCAGGCCTTCGCCCGCAGTTTTTTAAAGATTAACATTACAACTGAATTTTCGTAAAAAAATTATACTTATTCCACAAAAGGTTTACAAAGTTCAGTTATTGCAAAAGTTTTTCAGTGTTAATTTTATGCATTTTTTAAAATCACCATGCTATTTAACAATAATATCTTATGTCCTTTAGAGGAGAAATTATGAATTGCATAATTTTAAATACCCATCATCATCCTTGGCTTCACTCCATTTTATTTATAACACTCTTCCATTTTCTTCTTGTTGTGAGGGTGGGGGGTGGGGAGGGGCCTCACAAGTGGAGTAGCCTAGGGCCTCTCTTCATCTAAATCTGGCCCTGGCTGGTACCCACTAATGTGGGATCTGCTGTTTGCCCTGACGGGCGTGCTGGAAATCCTAACCAGACAGTGTTTTGAACACCTCATTAAGACTTGCCATAAGAATATATGACACTTCCATGAATCATGTTGAGAAGGAGGGGGAAGGGAAGCACATTCTACTTTTCATTTTCTCCATCATGATCTGACAGATGGTATAGGGTAAATTCTGAAGGTGCCACCTTGCTAAAGGTATATTGAGCTGGAGCTGATCAGTGACTGAATGGGAAACCCAGGGTGGACCTTGGTAATATGCCACCCTGTGCAAGGCCATTTGACGCAGCTGGCTTTGGGAAGGAGGCGTGATGCTCTGGTAGGATCCTAGAGCCCTCCTACCTTCTTCCAGAAGCCCAGTAAGCACTTGCCTGGCTTTGGAAAGGACCCTGTCAGAGCCCTCATGTCTCCTTCCCATACCGGGCTTTGAAAAGGCTCCCTCCTTGTCTGTCCTTCTGGTGAGACTATACCACTCGCACTGTCCTAAATCCGACTCTGGGAGACCTCCAGGGAACCACAGTCCGATTCAGTTCAGGATCCAATATTTAGCCAGAGTTGGTGCACAGTGATGGAAATGACAATGATGGCAAAAGGGATCTCATAAAACATGAGAAAAATGGAAAATAAATGGAAAAGCCCCCTGTGAAATTCCACACCCACTTGCAGATCTTCAATACAGTTGAAGAGATTTCCCTAAAATTATTTGCATAAACACACCACAGCACTAATCATGTAATCCTACATGTGTCTACTCAGAACTATTGAGTTCAATGGACCTTGCTCCCAGGTACACGGGTCTAGAAATTCAGCCACAAATGTAAATTCTGAGTCATCGCTGTAGAAACTTCACAGTTGCCCCGCTGCAAGCTATGGGAGTAAGCACACATTCCAGCCCAGCCTTTTACTTTTATATTGTCCTTTTTTGTGGAATTGGGTAAATACTAATAAGAAAAATGGTTCTAGTGTTCATTCTCACCATAAATAGCCATATCAATCATATATAATTACGCTGTCAGTTTCTCATTTGGGAAGAATGGTTGCAACCATGTATAAAAGCAAATATACATATCAGAATAATGTGACTTGCTGAAGACAAAAGTATATTTATGGTCCATTTAGTGGGTCACAGAAAACTGCAGCCTATTATCTTTATTCCTTAAGCCAGATAGAAAGAAGCTTTAAAAGGCTTGTTTCTCCATTTCCCAGCTAGTGGAAATTTAATTGCTTAACAGTTTAAGTAATCGCAGGCAAATCTGATAGCGGATATTTAAACCTATCTGTGAAATTATTCTAATTACTCTTCCCCCAGTAAACATAAGGCCCTATGCAAGTGGTCATTAGGACAGTTCAATCTGTGCCTTAGGTATTCTTGTCAATGCATACGGCTTTGTTTACAAGCAGAAAGTAAAGAAACAGAACTAGGCTATTTTAGTACTTGGAAAATATAGTTGTTGCTAAGTTTTCAAGGGGGAAGATCTAGTTTTTTTTAAAATAATGAAAAAAGCGTTTCCTTTCATATTTTTCAAGGAAAACACTGCCATGTCAAGTTGCTCAGTGTTTGCTTCTTTTGGTCAACAATTTTTTTTCTGAGCATGACAGCAGTGTAGATTGCGATTGCCGATCTGTTAAGGTTAGTCATTGGCTGCTGGTCCCCTCAGTGTCGCTGATGACAAGCTGCGAATACCCCCTCCAGTTTTTATCATCCTTCCCCTTAAAATGAAATTAAAATATAAGATGTGCTCTGTGCTGCATTGCTTCAGATCTCCACAGGGTAACAGAGATAAAGCCACAAGATTATTTCTCACTAACAGTCATTGATGACAGCGAGTGAAATTCATGGTTGAGCTCAGGAGTCTATGGCCTCCATATGTTCATAAAATTATAGAGTTGTAGAGTTGAAAGGGAATTGTAGAGTTGGAAGGGACCTTGAGGATCACCTAGTCCAACCCCCTGCAGTGCAGGAATATGCAGTTGTCCCATATGGGGATCAAACCTGCAACCTTGGCATTATCAGCACCATGCTCTAACCAACTGAGCTATCTATTCCTTTGAGCCCCAGTTGGCATGGCAAATAGTGAGGGATGCTGGGAGTTCTGGCAATGTCTGGAAAGCCACTAGTTAGCCACCCCTGGTTGAATCAGGATGATTCAGGGTACTCTGGTAACATAAAACAAACCAGCAAATAAGTACGCAGGAACAGCTGGATCTGGAACCTTGCTCCTAGTCCCAAATGTTACAAATCCAAATCCAAATTTAAATTATGGATATTTTATATGAATTAAAAAATCTTTACGAAACGTTGAACTTCTCTGCCACTGTTGGGCAGAAAAATTGAATCCAAATCTTTATGTAAGTCTTATAATGGGGTTCAGATCATGCATTTCAGAAGAGACAAATCTACAAGTTCTAATGTAGTTGCTCCATCTGCTTTCTAAATCTTCCATTTTTTTATACACTTTACAAACAAGGATTTCACTGTCCAATAAACCTGTTTTAACACCTCTTGAATAGTCTCCCTTGTACCTGTCTAAACAGACTAAGCATGTGTAAATGGTAATTATCCGCCATAGTAATTATCCACCCATTCCCATTAATTGTGGATTGCTGCTGGGAAAACTGTTTATAATGCCACAATGAGCAACATGTGCTTATGGATAATGATTGTTCAATATGATGGTTCTCTTAGGAGTCCTTTGCCAATTGCTTTAAAGGTGTGCTCAATGTGCCTAAAATTATAGTGGCCACAATGTTCTCCAAGGGAATTCAACACCTGCCATTCATTTTGGCGGGGCACTTTCACACCTATCATGTGCAATGTTACTTGTAACCTTTTGTAACTATCACCTGTAACCTTAACTCACTTCCAAGTTCTCCCATGCAATTTTTCTTGTGTTTCCATCTTCTAAAGCATTGAGTTATTTATTTAATAATTAATAATTAAATACCTGCCCCCAAGCATTATCTATTGAGAAATCACCAAGATAATCAACTATGGTAATTCCAGGCCCAGCTAAAACTTGTCATTTATATACTAATATTTGGCAAAGCTTTGTCCTCCTCCTATAAATTCCTTGCTTGCTTCTGTTATTAATTATCTTAATACAATTAGTAGCATTTTACTTGCAGATGTTCCACAGGTGGAACTTGGTGTGACAGAAGAATGTGTTTCGGCAGCATCTTCAGCAACGAACTTGTGATGAATGATATGTTGAATGCTTTTACATGGAGTAAGAACAGTGAAAACAATCAATAAGATATTAGCATTTCTTAAAGGTCCCATTTTTCAGAAGGACCGGGATAGGCATTTTGTGGTAGAAAAGAGCTGCAGATTGACAGGAGGAAGAGCAGCAAGAAGCAGCGAATAGGAGGGGGCATTTAATCATTCCTTTTCATGTTGCTTCTGTTCTGTGACCCACCCATCCCTTCATTCTAACAGCTTTTGTTCTACTCGGGTCCTAGATGTCTATGTTTATCGTGTGTGTTTGTGTGTGTGTAAAAGCTGTGGAAGGAGGTGACCAGGGCAAAACAGTAACTTGTCTGCCACTTCCCTGCTGCAGTGCTGAACATCAGCCCCATACCTGCAACTTTGGCAAACTGGAATCCTAGATCCAGTTGCTTTCACAAAGCTTACAGGGACATTAGGCCATGTCCAATCATTAGCACTGACCACACATTCTGATTTGCTCACATAAAGCTTATGCAGAGGTTAGGTGATATCCCGTCTTGACTGAGGACTTGTTGCAACAATTGGATTACAATGGACATTTATCTTGATTTGTTTGCCTAGTGATTATACATCTTCCCACTGATCCACCATTCATTCCACACTTTTTAGAGCATTTTCTAAATAGGTCACTATGAAACGTATGTTTCTTAAAAAGTGGATTTGTTGCAGCAGAGTGTTTTGTTGCAATAATAATAATAATAATAATAATAAAAATAATAATAATAATAAAAATAAAAATTATATACTTCTTATATGCCAAATAGTGCAAACTTAATTTCCAATATATGACTGAATCTCTCCAGCAAAATCCTGACATTCTGGAGGTGACCCAGGGCTGTCCAATTTGGCCTTTAAATAGGAATGCTTGAGAAATCGAGTCTTTACAAATTCTATTTATTTATTTGGAATTTACTTATTCACCCAGAGGATGTTAACATAACAAATGTGAAGAGCTGGTCGATTAGGTTTGGGGGATGTAGCAGCAATGAAAAATATAGCAAGCTATATAACATAAATGCTGCTAGCATTGCCATTTTCCAAAATGAATAGTGTTTATTTCTTGTTATTGTTGAAAAAAAATATAAATAAATAAATAATACAGATAGGTATGTCTGATTTGTTTGGGTTTATTGATATGCCTCCATTCTACAGTGAGCCATGTCCAAAGAAGCTTACAACAAACATTTGCTTATCAAAGTACAAAGCACTAGGTTGGGGAAGAGAAGTCAGTTTACAAAACATATCAATACATTCAAATAGGGAAAAAACCAGCAACTTAGAAAACATGGGGGGAGAGGAATCAGTACCGTATTACAAAATGAACAATCTAGACTTAAACACATATGTATAGAGTGAAATTAGAATTAACAAACCATAAAGCCAAAACCGCTAGTGCAGGTCTAATTGCAATCCTAGGAGCCTCAGCAATTTGCAATCCTAGGAGCCTCAGCAATTTGCCCTTCCTTTGCTCTCATTGTCAGTCTTTCTGTTCTGCAGTAATATAAACTGTTTTTTTTTTTAATTATTATAATAATAAATTTCCCCCCTTATTCTGGTATTCCTATCTCTTCTTCCTTGATCTTCTACTTCCTCCTGCTTTGATTCCTCATATTAAAAAAACAACAACACTTCATCCTATTGCTGATCCTTGTGTACGCTATAGTCCCCTGCATTAGGCTACATAAAACCTAGTGGGATAAACTGGTAGGAATGTACATCAAAAGAGATACAATAGCAAATCTATTGAAGTCGTGCAATTTCTTCTCTTCGCTCTGAAGTCATTAAGAGGGAAAATTTTCTTTCAGTGACTAACGTGGATTTACAGGCAGCCCAACTGAGACACATAAAGATTGGCATATATCAATAAAAAGTCAGGAAGTTAGGAGGTTTGGGGACAATCCGCCCTGTGTCTGCGCTGATGGATGATACATTTGATTAATATAGAAGTCTTCAGTAGGTTAAATAGATTTCACCTCTTTATTACTTTTAAAGCTTACAAAAAAGAAAGAAAAGAAAAAAGACAGGAGAAAGAAAACAAAAAAGAGAAAAAACAATAAGTACAATATATAAACAATACAAAACACAACCTTAACACATTAAACTAAACACAATAAACAAAACAAAACAAAACAAAAACAATTTAAAAGCATACATCATACCTTTTCCATACTCTATCTTTCATTCCCTTGTTTCACCGACCTCCTCTCACTTCCCTTTTTGTATTCCACTTCTATTAATTGTTTCAGCAATTCCTTTCCATCTTTCTCTATTTTCTGTCATATAAATGTCTTAACATATTTTTAATCTTATTTCCATTAAAACTAATATACATATTTAAGCTTAACTCCTTATAACATTTCTACTAAGGCCATAAAATTTCATTCCAACATTTTTCTATCTCTCATTAATTAATTTTTCTATCTCTCAGTATTTCTATTTTTTTAAATGATATTTTATTAAGTTTTACAAAAGAGAAACATTACACACAAGAAACTAAACTTCAAAACACAAAAATACAAACAATCAACATACAATGAAAAAAAATATCAAAAAGTTTACAAACGAAAAGGAAAAAAAGACCCTCTTTCAAATTATTAACATTCATGAACTTATTTTCCTGACTTCCTCACACCTCCCTTTCTTGTATTCCAATTTAAAATTGGTTAGCAAATTCATTCTTATTAGTTTCATCCTTGTAAAATTCAAGGATCAAGGAATTTTACAGTATTTCTATATACAGACTTTAAATTTTCCAATTCCACCATCTCCTCTCCCTGGTCTCGGACTCTGCCAGACACTTCCGTCAACTTCATACAGTCCATCAACCTGGAGATCTTATGTCTGAGGCTCTTAACTCTTTTCCAAGTCCCTTCTGCAGGTCTTCTTCATATTCTTTGATGCTATAGAGCAGATCTCAGGAAAACTCCGACCCAACAATATTTTTATTCCTCCTCGACAGGTCAGCCAGATTTCCATAGTTAAAGCTAAGATCCATAAAGTATTTCAGGACATGTTTCAAGATTCCTCCAAATCCAAAGGCCCCCAGAACTCCAGTCTCCTCCTGACCCAAGTCCATGTCCCAAAATTCAGTTAATCCCTGCATGGAGGGATCTTTCCAGCTTTCCTTCTCCAGTCCAGGCCGGGCTCCGATCCTCAAAATCTGACTTTTTCTAGAATCAGTCATAAAAAGCCTCAGCTTATAGTCCTCAATTTGCTTCTGTAAGGCTGAGGCTCCCACTTGTATTACTTTAGGTTTGACAACAACAACTATCTCCTTCTCCTTCTCCACAATTTGTTCTGCTGAAATAGATTCCTGTACCAAATCCTGAATAATTTCTGTATTGGTGCTCACTTTTTGTCCCAAATTAATCACTTTTTGTCCCAAGTTATCAATTTTAGTAGTCATAACATCGGTCTTCTTGTGAAGCTGTTCCAACAAATAGCTTATCTTACATAATGCAGTCACTAAGGCTTCTCCTGTCGACATTCTTAAATGGTCCAAGGTCAATCCCTGATTCTCACAGTTCTTATCCTGCAACTGGAGATTCCCCAGCTCCACTCTTGTAACAGTTTCCAAAGCTCCCTCTAGAGGGAAACAGTCTCCACTTGTATCAATCCTTTCAAGCACAGTTCAAAAAGTAAAGTTAGTTTCAATTTTCAGTTATTTTTCCTCCTTTTTAAACGCAGAAGAGGACAATGGAAACAATATATTTCTCTTATTTAACTAACTGTCAACATGTTTTATTCACAGTCAATGAACTCTCCCAAAACGTCAATCTACTGGCAGACCGTTTCCAGGTTCAGAGCAGTGGTAATTTAATTTTTATCACTCTCTCCTGCAGGCTTAACCCGATCTAAAACTCCCCCTTCTTCTCCTGCTTCCAAGGGGGGGATTTTAATCGATGGAAATTTAATCCTTTACATAAGGCTTTCCAAGACTTTAGCTTGCAGCTTCTTTGCTTCAATCTATTTACAAAAGGGGAAGGTGGACTTCCTGTTTGAAACCTTCCTGTTTCGGTACCAAATTAAGACTTTTGTAAATCCAATTTTCCATTCTACTCACGGGTAGTTGTTTAAAGTCAAATTGTCCACAGGAAAAAGTCACCGCTCTCCAGCAACAGCAATGTGGCTTCACTCCGTGAAAAAAGCAGTCAATTCGAAGCACCGCGCCACTCACCCCACGTCGCTCCGGATCCCCGAAACCGGGTCTCCCCGCGAGTAGGGGAGGTGCAAAAGGTGCCAGCCAAATCCCACATTCACAGGGTTCTCCTGCCTGTGATTTTAGTGGGTCTCCGCCTTCACCGTGGCGGTCAGACCCTGATTTCCACGGAATTCCTCCCGATCAGAGGAACTCCGCCATTGCCGGAGGCGCCAACCCGGAAGTCTAAATATATTTCACCTCACACAGAGGTGAATTTTTTCAGAGACGTTGTTGATCTTTGCTTGTGAAAAAACGTTTGGCAGGGATGATGAAGATCCAGTATAACTTGATTGAATCCCCCTCCCCACCTAAAAAGGATTTTGCATTTGTTTTCTTTAACTATTATAGTAACTGTGCATTATTACAAGAGCACCCGTGTCCTCAGGAAAAGAGACATACTTGTAGTCTCTTATCCTTATCAGGTGTTCTTAAGGATCAAGATGAACCTTAACATTCAGCGTTAAGTTGTAGAAGGTAAAATTGCTTCAAGACAACAAAGACAATCAGAGGCATGGTTCCTCAGCCCAGAACTAGCTATTGTGGACACAACTGGTCCTTCTCAGTCAGCTTCTAGGCTATCTGCAAGGCTTTGGTCCTTCATCTATGACCCAGTGTTTCCTGAAGTGCAAGATTCCTTCCAGGGTCTCTATTCCCCCCTTGCTTTCTTCAAACCACACTCTGGTTGTTCCAGTGTCTCCAGCAGTTGCCCTCGCAAAAATCTATTTACACTGAACAATGGCAAGGCCCTGGTCCAGGCTACAGATAGCTCCACCATCTTCATTTCTCCAGAGTGTCTGAGGACCTTGCTCCCAGTCACCTGAAGAAGAATAAGGGATATTGTGAATGGGGACTAGCACCAGCCCCTGTATGCCCACGCTAGGTGACAGCCCTGTGCCTATTTCTTGCTGTTATGGTGGTCTCCATAATTTGTTGTTGTCTCTGGGGGTAGAAGATAGGCTTTGTGGACATGGATTAATGCTCTGAAGTCTGGCTGCACTAGTGTCCTTGGTTCCAAGTCCCAGGACAATCTGCTGCTGTGCTCTGGACCTCAACCCCACACCTCCTCTTGAAGGTCCCAGTGCTCAGCCCATAAGTGGGAACACAGGCTTCCTTACATTTCTCACAGAGATGGGACGAGCAAGCACAACTCTCAGGAAGAAGAAACCATGATTCTCTTGGACTACATTCCCTTCTGCTTCTCAAGCATATGCGGAGGAAGAGCATACAGAAAAAAGTGTCTATGCACACAAAAGCGCATCTCCATATTTTGCACCATAGGCCACTCCTGTTTTTCTCTCGCCATTTCAACAGTTTACAAAACAGCCCCCAGAAGGAACTAGCACATTTCCACAGACATATGAAGAAAGATCAATATTTTACCAGCTTCAGCTATTGTCAGTTTATTTTCCCATGGAAGGTGTGTGCCAGTGATATCTTTCAATATACGGATTAATTTGAAATTGATTGAACATGTTTCCACTTTCCTACTTTATGCTTCTTATATATTGTAGCAAAGATTCATGAGTCTGTCATCCCAATGAGTATAACTGCTATCTTCTTTGACTGCCAGACGTAAAATTTCAAGGAAGACCTTCTGCAAGATGTCTTTGTTGTTGTTCACTCATACAAAACGTATTAATAAGCTTATACATTTTGTCAATAAGATAAACAATATTATCTCTCACAAGCTGAGTTCATTACTAGCTTTCACGGTGTCAGCATTTAACCAAGCTCTAACAGATGAAGTAGGCAGAGCATTAAAGAAACAGATTGCCTGTGCATAAGGTGGCAATGAGGGCAAAAGTGATGTGGCCTTTACATTTGCCAAAAATAAGAATAATTAAAGATGCCCTCAAAGTCCACCCATCCTAAAACTGAAGCCAAGCCAGTGGGGGGAAAAACTAGGGGAAAAGTGGATCCAGAGCAATATTGAACAGCTCAATCTTAGGTGCTATATCTCTGCTCAGCATTTTAATACATATTTATTAAAGTGAATTGGCACATAAAGCATTTTTCATTTGCATTAATGGTGCTGAATTGCTGACACTGCCAACAGTGACCCCGTTTTTCACCATAACCATGTCAGAGAGTCTGGACAGTGTACATAGGGATCTTCTTGTCTTGGTGTGTGCAGGGATCTTCTTCATTTCTATGGAAATCCCAGTACTCATTCATCCCATTTTTATTCTATTATTTTTCTGCTACTTCCATCACATATAGAACTTCTCTAGAATTTACGTTGCAATGTCATATTAACTTCATTTTAATTGGAATCAAGTACCAATGTCATGCAACTTTTGTAATGGACTCTGGATAATATTTTCATTGAATATTGTATCGAAATGTTTTTCTCATTTTTTTAAAAAAAGTTTATAAACAGCCCCGTTTCCTTCTCCCACATTGTTCTGTAAGAATTGGTCTCATCAATATATTTATTAATAATACTTACGCTTGTGACAATACCTCTTTAACTGTTCATCACATTTACTATTGCAGTTCTGAATCTTCTGCTAAATGCATTTGTAATTTGTTTTGATATAGTCAAATTAGTCACAATATGTCACTTGAATAGCTTTATTATAGATTTTATATATATGTGGATTTTTGCACTGTTATAAAGAAAAGAAGAAACACAGCTATCAGAACCTCAAGTGTTCAGGAAGCAGATACATCTTCATAATCGAAACCTGGCAAGGTGTCCACACACATTTGTTGTTCATGAATTGATATGGAACGTTCCGCTGTTGCCTTCTTCAAAGAAAGAGAAGCTTACAAAGGTAGGCCGATTTTCATAAGTATTGAATATTCTATCAGAATCCCCCTGCGGGTTGAAAAAGAATGGATAAACATATTCCAGAAAGATGACGGGTGAAAGAGGAATATTAGAGTGGCAAAACTGGTGAGAGATAAAAGGAATGATGAAAGGAAGATGTGGGAGAGATGTCAGTGACATCAGATCAAAACACTTTGACCAATGTTTCATTTTGCATTAAATAGTGCAAAAAAGCCCCCCAAAATCTGAATAGCAGTTGATAGATGGTATATTCTTAAATTGCTCTGATGACTTCATTAGCAACAGTCTAGATTAGAAGAATGGTCCTGTGCATTACATGCAGAGAATTCTCATTTCTCTGAAGGATTTGGAAGACTTAAGTCACTCTCTCCAATTACTTAAGAAAGAATATGGGGAAAGTTTGAGAGCAGTGCCGGATTTACGTATAAGCTAAACAAGCTAGAGCTTAGGGCCACACTATCTTGGCGGCCCTCCAAAAATTTAAAGGAAACTGGATGTACATTTCCAAAATATAAGATTAAAAAAAATTACCTTGATAAAATACATATTTTGTTATGTGCAAATGGCTCTAGATATCTATTAGGTTCATAAATTACCATACAGCATATATTCAACACAAAAAACAGCTGGACATACAAAGGGCTCCATTACCTTTAGTAGCTTAGGGCCCCATTACCTTTAGTTCTTTAAGCAGAGGCTGGACAACCATATGTCAGGAGTGCTCTGATGGTGTTTCCTGCTTGGCAGGGGGTTGGACTCGATGGCCCTTGTGGTCTCTTCCAACTCTATGATTCTATGATTCTATGATTCTAGTAGCTTAGGGCCCCATCAAACCTAAATCTGGCCCTGTTTGAGAGGCATTCAGATCAATGGAGTTTTGCTAAGTGAAGTGTGTATACATATAAGTGCCCTGTTACTGGGTTATTTTCTTTTTTATTTCACCAACAGTTCTGCCAAAACATTTTTTTAAGAAAACATGTAATGAATTTTATGTTTAAATGCAGTTTGGGTGGTCAGTGGAGACAGCTGCAGTGATTTCCACACTTATAAGTGCATGTACGCATATAATAAATTACCACATTTGAAGTGGCTATATGTGTCAGTATCAACATGCATGTAGTATTGGACATGACCCTGCCTACAGCCACTTTATAGGGGATGAATACTGCTTGGGGGAGTGAGAATTTGGAGTGAACAAATGTCAGGAGGAGGGATGCTTAAGCTCCCTCACACCTGCTATCTCTCCACTCAAAATAATTTCCCCAAGTGTCTTTTCCCCCATGAGAATGTGGTGTAGATTTGGGGAAATCCTCTGCATACTAGGCTATGCAAATGATTCAGTTTTTCAAATGCCAACACAAATTATCAAGAAGTGGCAGCATGCCAACAGCTGAATCCTGTGCATGGTGGCAGAAGCACAAAATGGCTTGCCATGGGCTGGAAGCTAGCATGGGCAAGCTTTCCAAGCACTGTCCCTGTGGTTATACTATGCCCAGTGGTCATATGAATAGGTCCTAAGATAATTATGTTGTTAGCAGCCACAGCGACTATATGCGAGGAACAAAACATTACAGGTAATTTTGACGACGTAGGTACAATCTAACGGGATGCTTGTACGTAAGTGACAGGCACTTCTTTTTCAAATCCTTCGCCAGGACTGTGCTATGAATACTTTATTAGTTGTAGACAGATTGGCTTGTAGACATGTTCTTATGTTCTCTGTTTAAAACATTATGTAACCCACAAATATATCTCCTAGCTGGAGGCAATTTGACATGTGCCGATCTCATGCTGCCTGCAGTAATAAGAAAGACCAAATATAGACAGCTTTAAGAAGTGACATCTTTTAGGAATAGGAAGTAATAAAGTATTCTCCACTCTCAACTCCAAGATTTGTACCTCCCCTACATTCCGCTAATAAATCATGCCCGGAGCAAGCTTGATGATCTTGTTCAAATTGCCAAAATATAGTGGTGTACAATATATTTGTTTGGATCAGGATTGACAGGGCAAATAATGTTGGGAATTAATTTGTACAACACCATGTCAAATTGTGACAGCACATTTGTCCAATGAGCTAGTTTGATCATTTTTAAACCTAACCATTCCAATATTTTTGTGTCATCTAACTTTTCCTTCCACATTTCAGTTTCTAATAGTTCTTGATCTAAACTAGATATTGTTACATACACGCACACAAAACACCCACTCTCAGAACTAATCTAAGTTTCCTTCCTGTCAAAAAAGGAAGTCACAAACTTTGACCCACTACTCCATGCCTGGAATATGCATGGTCTAGACATCTATATCAGAACATCACTATTCCCAGGTTGATGCCAACACTATTCTGAGCTGACATGGAAAGGAGAATGTTCATATGTTAATAAACCATATAGGAGTAGAAAATATAGCTAGAAAAACTGGCTCCTTTTTTTCTTGCTTCTTCAAGAAACAAACACTTGCTGACTTTGCTTTAGTTCAGGGTAGATGGTGGAAGTTGAATTAAGTTAAGGCTATGTATGATATAGTAGAGATCAATATCAAAATTAGGGCATCAGCTGGTATTAATTTATATGGAATTCTGTTATGTCAAACAAAGGTGCCTCTCCATCATCCCAAGACAAAGGTCTGCTAGCTATATTTATTTGATTGCAGAACATAAAAATCCAAGCATACTATGGAGCTGAAGGTGCAGAATGCTTTTGTGACATGTCTAAAAAAGGGCCTTTGAACATGATTCATTATCATGCCCTGATTCTTGTCTCTAAATTTAGGATTTGAATCCATTTTTGAGCATCACTGTGGTTGAAATAGGGGACACTTTGGAGATATGCACAGAAAGCCCATCTGATGAAGGGCTTAGAGCAGGCATCCCCAACCTTCGACCCTCCAGATGTTTTGGACTACAGTTCCCATCAACCCTGACCACTGGTCCTGTTAGCTAGGGATCATGGGAGTTGTAGGCCAAAACATCTGGAGGGCCGCAGGTTGGGGATGCCTGGCTTAGAGGGTCTGACTAGGACCTTGGATACCAGAGTTCAAATCCTCACTTAGCCAGGAATCTCACTGTGTGACCTTGGACCAGTTACAGTCGTTCCTCGGGTTAAAGACACTTTTTCAGGTTGCATCCTGCGGTGACCTGGAAGTAACGGAACGGGTTACTTCCGGGTTTCGCCACTTGTGCATGCGCAGACGCTCAGAATGATGTCACGCACATGCACAGACACGGCAAATCGTGACCCACGCATGTGCAGATGCACAAACGTGGGTTACGTTCTGTTCGTGATGTGAATGGGGCTCCGGAAGAGATCCTGTTCGTATCCAGAGGTACCACTGTACTGTCTCTCAGCCTAACCTGCCTCACAGGGTTGCTGTGGGGATTAAATGGGGAGGGGAAAAGCCACACACACTACCTTGAGCTTCATTGAGATGGGGATGTAAATGCAATAAGTAAATAAATGTGATAAGAGCATAGAGCCATAGGCGCACTAAGAAAAGGGATTAACAGACTTCTAAATCACAGCAATTGCTCAAGGATGGTGTTTGGAATTGTGTGGTGAACTGGGCAACATTAATTGGCAGTGTAGCCGGAACACTAGATCCTAAATCAAAGTAGAATGCCATTGCTGGAAGTTGCTCCCTCATTCTTTCATTCGTTCTTTTTTATTTTTGCAATTTACAGGTGTACAACAGTAGTGCTTTGACAAATGTATTAGGTGGGATTGTACCCACTGGTGACTTCCCATTGCGACTGGTAGGGCAGAAAGCAGGGAGCCCTAGCTGTCTGTAGAAGTAGAGCCAATGACAGGCAGAGTCAACTAATTCTAGGTTTGTCCCTGTCCTCCTCCTTGTTGATTTTTACTAGGGCAACACTAAGGAGCAAAAAGCTGACTGACAGTACCACCCCCTGGACTGGTTTTAAAACAAAAAGGTATATGGGTGGTGGCTTAGGGCAGACTGAGTTTGGTGGGGCAGTGCCCTATTTGCCCTAACAAACAAGGCTCCAGTGATTGTAGCTGAGACATTGTGTGCATGATTGACATGCAAAGGCTGCCCCACATCACTGGCTAAATGAATTTCAGTCAGGGATGAGAGCGAGTCTTCCTAATACCCACTCAGCGTGAGCAACGGCAGTGGGCTAGAAAGGCTAATGGTCTGGTTAAGTTGATGGGCTCGTAGGTCTTTCCTCCAGTCCAATACACAATAGATTTATTTTGTAGATTTCCATTCCCTCCCCACGTCAAAATAGTTTAGATAAGATATGCACAAGTGCAGAGAAATGCTAATGTTTCCCCACCTCACCCCCCAACTAAATATATGCAAAGTATAGTGGAAAATTACAGCTGAATTAGACCTAGTGCAGGCAAGCTAAGATTCAGCTACTTGATTTGGGAATTATTTGGATAAAATGTGAATATTTTAGGTGCTAATATCAATCCAGACAATATAAAAATGCTGAAAGGCTATTGTGTGAATACTGGAGTAATGTATTTGACTAAGAATATATATTCAAGCAAAATTTAACTGAGGTGCTGGGGTAGTGGTGGTCATAATTCTGGGGTTTCAAACCGCACAGAGCTTAGGTCAGCTGCTCTCTGCATCCTTCAAGAAAATAGTATGCACTCCATCTCCCCATTAGACCAGAGATGCCCTGATCAGCGCAGTTAGTTGAGCATGAAAGTCTTTGTTTCAGGGTCATGGGTTCAAGCCCCATGTTGGGCAAAAGGTTTTCTGCATTGCCGGAGATTGGACTAGACAATCCTCATGGTTCCTTCCAACTCTATGATTCTATGATCATAGGGAGTAGGTAGATAAACCAGACTGTCTCTCCACCCTAGCTCTTTGTCCTGCCTCAGTAGGCAGCCTCTGCCTTCTTCAGGCTTCCATTACCCTTTCTGTTGCTGCATGCATGCCATACAGTTAAAGCACCCCCTAATAATAATAATAATAATAATAATAATAATAATAATGAAATTTGTAGTTTGTTAAGGGTGCTGGGAATTATAGCTTGTTGAGGTGTAAATAGAAAATAACACAAGACTCAACCACATTAATATGTTATCATATGTGTGACTTCTCAAATGTAAGTAAATTCTGATTTCCCCCCCTCTCATTCGCTGCTACCCCCTACTTCCATTCAGTGATAAGGCACTGACATCTCTTTAGTTTCCCAAGGCTCTCCACTATTGTAGTAGAGATTCAGATGTGATCTTTGGTTTCCATGATGTCATGCTCATTCAAAGCACTTCCCCTCCCTCAAAGAATTCTGGGCATCAGACTTTCTTAAGGGTGCTGGAAATGGCCGCTTACCATCTTGCCGGTGAGCAGCTGTTGAGGCTCAACGTGGTGCCTCCTCTCCCTCACGAATGCGTAGCACCATTTTAGGTTGGCGTCCCCTCCAGCCACCATGGAGGCTCATGGGTTCCCACCTAAACCCATCCTTCAAATGAGCCAATCCATGAGCCTCCTGGGGAGGGGTCTGACCATCTACCTAGCCTGACTGACCACTCAGCGCAGCATCCCATTGGCTGGGAGCATCACCCATCCTTCCCCTCCCTTCATTAATAGTTGTTTACTGTTCTAAACGTTTCTTTTCAGCTAGCCGGGCTTTGCTGTGGTCACAACTTTGGTGGTTTAGGTCATGGGTGGAATCCTATAGTCTTTTATCCAATTGGGGTGTGGTGAAGTGGTGACTCACCCACCCCATTCCCTGCCTGCAGCAGCATTAACAGGGCACCACGTTAGAGCAGTCTGGAGGGATGTCTCTATCCAAAGAGCCAAGTGTGTAAGGCTAGTGGGCCATAGAGCTTCCCTCAGCATTTGGGGGCCATCTGCGTAAACCTGTGTTTTGTGATGGTTCCACCCCCAAATAGACCCTGTCATTCCTCAGTTCCTCAGCAGGGGGTGGGGCTGAGAGAGATACACACCCAATGCCTATGGCAAAACTTCCTACATCTGAAATCAATAAAGTCATGGCCATTTAAATCCCAGACAGATGTTGTGTCCACTCAGCATTTAGGTGCGTCAGGAGGGGGGACTCTGCGGCTGGGCACACAATTGAAACTCTGTGCAGGGTAGACATGCACAGAATGGCATTGTGACACTGCTCATTTTACAGAAGGGAGAGACACACAACTGACAGCCAGATAACTGCAGCCTGCCATCTTCGCAGGAACAACAGCAATGTGCCTGGGTGGCAGAATGGGCCCCTCTTCCAAATATTAACTTTCACAACAGCTGTGTTTGCATCTGCTTTACTAGACCTTCCGGTGCTCCGTGTTTCTAAGCTTTCCCACCTGATAGAGCACAACTTTGCCCCGTAGCCCATGATGACCATGTGAGGAATATATCATCAATGCTTCTCCTTTTCAGAGCAACTGGTTTGCAACAGGAAGTTTAACCGCCTAGCAGGTCTGAACTGAAAGGTGACAAAGCTCACGTCATCTTTCAAATCACATCCAAGATTCCTTACCCAGAAGCTTTCCTTCCAATGAAGATTGTGTGTCTGTGTGTCCATTCAGTAAGAAAGAAAAGGCACTTTACATATGTGCAGAGGAACTGAAATTATTACTTCCCAATGTCCGATGCTGAAACAACAACGTGGACAGGAAGCTTTTAATCTAAGTGCATGCTCCATTTTTGCCATGAGAGCAAAATCAAAGGAAAACAAGAAGGGCCAGTGTGATATTTATTTCCAATTGGTTACATGTGCCGAAACTGACTTAAACAGTACTGGCAGATGAGTAAGTACAGGATTGCTGCATTTTGAAAGAAACACAGCCATTGTGAGCCAGTGTGGTGTAGTGGTTAGAGTGTCAGGCTTGGACACGGGGGTTCAAATCCCCACCCGGCCATGAAGCTCACTAGGTGACCTTGGGCCAGTCACTATCTCTCACCCTAACCTATTTCACAGGTGTGGGGATGAGAACTATGTATGCTACCTTGAGCATCTTACGGAAACAGGTGGGTAGAAATGCAAATAAATAAATAAATAAATAAATAAATAAATACAATTTCTTATAATGCGTAAGATAATGTTTGCAAAGGTAAACACCTGTAAAAACATATAAACAAAATCTAAGGCAAATGCTTCCCACTTCCAAGGCTAAATGATGTATCCAGAAAGCCACTACATGTTTGATCCATCTGGGAACCGGCCCAAATTCAGCTTTGTACTTGGTCAATTCTGAGCCATTTGGAGGTACCTTAAGGCGCTTAAAGGAAAAATCTAGCAATGACAGTTAAGGGAGATAAAATGTGTAAATGTATTTTTTTTATTAAAAAAAACCAACTTATGTTTTAAACATGCAAAAGGCCTCCAGCTCTTCCACGAAAACAGTCCCCTCTGTGATATAGTCAACGATAACAAGACAGTATGGAATAGATATATTAAATGACAAGTTACAAACTCTGTTAGGGAAAACACAGCAGTGAAGTCATGGCTTAAGCGATGTGTGCTCAGCCACTTGGCATGTGGCAAGTATAACAGCCACTGGTAGAAAGCTCATTAAAATTCAGAAGTTTATTCCAACTATGCATGATATCATAGATGGAAACAATATGTGATAATCCAAATGAGCCAGCTAATGTGATGCTGCAAAGACCCACTTAGGAGAAGTGCTTTAATTAAATGACATTTAATTATTATAATTAGATACTAAACAGTCTCGTTGGAAGGAAATTGCTTTAGAATTGTGTTATTTTTGGTCAATGTCTTTGGAATGATGTGCTATAGGGTTACATGTGAACAAGGTAAGCATACGATTGCTAATGGGCTCATTCTGTGACCACTTCTAGTCCTTGGCATTCTGAAATCTCTTTCAGCTTCTTTGGCTTACAGGACTTTAATTTAAACTGGCATAAGCATTTCAATAAACACATATATACATATGTAAAAATCAGGGAACAGAAGCGGTTTGGGAGGGGGCAATGATGTTTTATCGGACAAGGAACCTCAGGAGTCCAGCTATATAGATTCGGAGAACCACCACCCCTCCCCTGGTACCTGCTTAGCAAGATAATCAGGGAACACATTTTATTTTATTTTTTATAATTTTTTAAATTAATTTTCACAAAATTATAAACAAAGCAAACAAATAAACTAACATCAACATTAACAAATATTAACGTTCTTAAGTGACTTCCTCGCTTCCCCTTGGTTGAATTTCCATGCACTTCCTTTTAGCGGTTTTTCAAATCAAAGTTCTTATGAAATTTAACATTAACATCCTTATATCCTTTAATTTTAAAATTAAACATATTGATTCATCACTTAACTTATATGAAATCCTAAGCCAATTAAATATCTGCAAGCTATTTCCAATTAATTTAATTTTACACATTTAACTAAATAATCATTAAATTTTATCCATTCTTCCTGATACTCCTCCTCCTTCTGGTCGCGGACTCTTCCAGTTAGGTCGGCTAGCTCCGGAAACTCCATCATGTTCATTTGCCATTCTTCCACCGTAGGTAATTCTTGCGTTTTCCACTTTTTCGCTAATAAAATTTGAGCAGCAGTTGTGGCATACAAAAATAATTTAACATCTTTTTTGGGCAACCCAAACCTGTTATTCCAAGAAGAAAGGCCTCTGGTTTCTTTATAAATGTATATTTCAACATTTTTTTCAATTCATTATAAATCTTTTCCCAGAAGTCTTTCACCTTGGGGCCTTTACCTTGTCATACCATAAATATGCATGCCAACCAAACACATTGTCAAACCCCTCCAAATCTAGTACGTCTGTATCTTCCAATAGCATCCACTCTTTAATCCAGTAGAGTGCTGCTGCTTCCAAATAATTTTTTTAATCTGGCAGGGAGAATCCGCCTTTTTCTTTAGTATCTGTAAGCAGTTTGTATTTAATTCTGGGGTTTTTTCCCTGCCAGATAAATCTAGATAGAGCTTTCTGCCAATCTTTCAAACATTTTGCATTATCTATGATTGGGAGGGCTTGGAATAAAAAAAGCATCTTCGGCAGCACATTCACCTTAACCACTGAAATCCGGCCTATTAATGACAATTTTAAACTTGACCATATCTCCAAATCTCTCTTAATTTCATTCCATAGTTTCTCATAATTATCTTTATACATGTTCAAATTTTTCCCAGACAGTTTCACCCCCCAATATTTAACTTTTTTCACAAAATCTAGGCCAGTCTTTTTTTGTAATAATTTTCTTTCATTATTTTTCAGATTTTTCTCTAATACTTTGGTTTTGCTCTTATTCAGTCTAAATCCTGCTACCTGTCCAAACTCTTGTATCAGCTCCAGTGCTTTAACTGCACTGGAGTCTGAATCTTGTAGTGTCAATACTAAAGCGTCCACAAAGGCTTTTAATTTATATTGTTTGGATCCTACTGCAATACCTTTAACTTGTTCATCCTTTCTAATCATACTTAGCAAGACCTCTAAGACTGAAATAAACAGCAGAGGGGAAAGTGGGCTCCCTTGCCTGGTTCCCTTCTCAATTCTAATTTCCTCCGAAACCACATTGTTTACAATAATTTTAGCTTTTTGTTCCTGATAGATCACTTTAAAACCATTTAGAAAATCTTGGCCAACCCCCATACTCTTGAAATTATGTAACATAAAACTCCAAGATACATTGTCAAATGCCTTCTCCACATCAATAAACATTAACATAGCCTTACAACTCTTTCTTGCTTCCAACTTTTCCAAGATTTCCACTATATTTCTAATATTATTTTTCATATGTCTTCCAGGCAGAAATCCTGCCTAGTCCTTGTGGATATACTCAGATAAAAACTTCTTTAGCCTGTTAGCCAATATACTTGCAAAATTTTTGTAATCCACATTGAGTAAGGAAATTGGTCTGTAATTTTTAACATTAGATCTATCTTGGCCCTGTTTGGGAATCAGAGTAATATAAGCTTCGTTCCAGGTTTCAGGTGCTTTGCCCCCTCGCAGAATCATATTAGATACTTCTACCAGAGGTTGAATAAGCCAATCTTTCAGAGTCTTATAATATTTCGCTGATAGACCATCAGGTCCTGGTGCCTTGCCAAGTTGCATTGAATTTATTACCTGTTCCACTTCCTGTCTTGTTATTAAATCTTTTAGTAGGATATTTTTATCTTCCGGAATCTACTGCAAACCATTAACCTTGATAAATTGCTCAGTTTTTACCAAATCCTCTTTATCCCTTTTTATACAGTTGTTTATAATACTTGTAAAAACATTTTCTTATGTCTGCAGGGTTCTCTACAGATTTTCCTTCAGTTACAATGTTTGTGATAGTACTTTGCTTTTGTCTCTTCTTTAGTTTCCAGGCCAGGGAACACATTTTAAATGGGGACTACAGTATTTACTCAAATTTAATGCTCACCTTTTTTGGCCAAATTATGTTGCAAAAATTAAGGTGTGCATTAGATTCAATTACACATTTACATTTGCCAACAAATGCTTTTTTTTGGTTTCAAGGTTCTGAAAACTGAGGTGCGCATTAGATTCGATGGCACATTAGACTCGAGTAAATATGGAATGTTGGCCTATTCACACCTACTGGGAATTCTCATCCTGGTAGCAGTACACATTTTGGCGGAATTATTCTGCAACTCTAGGGTGTGCTTTTGGTCTGACAACCAGGCAGGGCTGAGGGTTCTGGCAAAGCGGTCTTCCTGGACGAACTGGGTTCTCCACTTGTCATGGGCATATGTGCTCCACTGCTTGCTGGCTCGACAACAACATAGTGGATGCTCTGTATCAATTTCAGGAGGATCATTTTCAAGCTCATTTGCCTGGGGCTCAGCCAGAGCTAAACCTCTTTCCCAAGGAAATGTGGGCACTTGGAGTTAGTGTTGTGCATCACAGGGTGTACTGTAACCTTGGTGAATCCTGCCATAATAATCAACCAGCAGGTGGGCTGGTTGATTCAAGATACACACCTAATGCCTGTGCCAAACCCTGTTGATATCTGTAATCAATAAAACTGTGGCCTGTTAAAATCACATATGGCACACTGTGCAACTGTCCTGTTTTAAGCAAGACACCCCAGAATTACAGAAGCTGCCATGGCTTCTGACCTCAATCCCGAATGTCCCATTTTGGCTCCTGCATGGAGAGCATAGAACCAAAAGACAGAACCAAAAGACACACCAGCTTAGTTTGTTCCTGTGTATTGCCTACTCTTCTTCCTCCTTCTGCTGTCACGTTCCAGCTGATGTACTTCCGGAAGCCAGCAGCACATTTCCGGAAGCTTCTGGAAGTGCAGTGGTGGCTGTAGCAGTGGCAGTGGACACATCGGTGGTGGAGACTGCGGGCGAATGTGCGAGGAAGGGAGGGAACCAAGAGACAGGATGGGGCATGAATGAGAGAGGGTACAGCATCATCAAGGATGTGTCCTGATTTGCCTCACTCTGGTGTTGGATAGTATGATGTGGTTGTCCTGTGTTTATTCCAATTTCACTATGCTTAGGTCCTGCCACCCCCAGCTTCAACACACTTGGGCCCTGCAAGAGAGAGAGTTTGTGCTACAAAGGATATCTGGGCTTGAGGCCTCTCCACAGTGAGCCCCAGTTGTGCCTCTTGTGCTGTAAGGGTGGAATTGGGCTGGGTCCCGGCTGGGTGGGTTTCCCTGCTGCAGCTCCAATAGGAGAGTTTCCGCTTGCTCCTGGTGCGTGTAGCCATGGGCACAGCTCAGGCAGAAGCTTACATTCAGGAGCAAGCAGCATTTGCTTTTCAAAGAAACAACCATCTCATATGAGTAAAATAGAAAATGAAAAGGAAGAGGAAGAGAATGGAAACAATTCCTCCGTGAATCAGGCATGTTCTGCATTTAAAACTCAGTCAGGAACATATAGGAATGGATTCAGCCAAATAATTCAAAAATATGCACTCTATATGCAGATACCATTTTAGATTTCAGTGACAGGAGACAAAAGCCCTCTTCAAGCATTACTAAATAGCAAGCAGGATGAGCGCAGCTGCTCCGCCTCCTCTATCACCTCTGCTTCTCAGAAGGCAGGAGCCAGGACTCTTCACAGTCTGGGAAGGCTCTCCATTCATTTTAGCACCCTGCATAAAATACAGATGGGTTTAGTTTGCATATTTGGTTGTGAATTAAGGCTCATTCGTTTAAGTTATGCGTATGTTGCTCTTTGGAATTTTGGATTCAGAGTGTGTTCAAAAAGGTGAATCAGGACTTTCATTAGGGGGCAAAAGTGTTGCACATGCATAAAATCAAGAATCAATTATAAGAAAGTGATATAATATTTTAAGAGCATTTGCTATGGTTCTTTACTTCATAATAACGATAATTTCATAAGCACGTGGCCATAACTTCAAAAACCCCATGAAACCCCAAAGGGATTTGTGTCATAGGAATGCAGATGTTGTATGTAGGCCTCGTATTATTATCAGCGTCATTATTATTATTATTAAACTCAGGCTAAAATTAGATGTTGCTAGAGTTACAGAACTGTTGCTGAACATATCAGCTTTGCATCTCATGCTGTGTCCTTTCCCTAGAGGTCCAGTGATCCGAAACTCATGATGATGATAATACCCCACCCATGTGGCTGGGTTTCCCCAGCCTGTCTGGGTGGCTGGAGAAACCCACCAAGTTATTATGCTCTGGGTTTCTCCACCTCCAATGAGCAGGAACGAAGAACAAGGAGGGTTGCATATAGCACCTGCAAAATTTTATTTTAAGTCAAGTATGGAAAAACAGTGACTTGGACAGAGATTTAAGTGTTTCCAATGAATATGTGGTCTGATGCATGGCAGGCTTTGTACCCCACCCAATGTAAAGGACACTTCTGATTCTATATACTCCGTCTTATAGCTAGAAATGAAAGTTATAACTACCATACACTCTCCCCTGCCCCAGATACAGGTATATATGCTAAACAGTCTTCCACCCCCTTTTTTTTTAAATTTGATGCATTAAAAATATTTAAGGGACCATCCACCTTCAACCGAAGCTAGTAGCGAAACTCATTTCTTTTACTAGAAAAGGAATGTACTGTATAAAGGCAAATTGCAGACATTTAATGCAGTTCAAAGAGCTAATAATGGTGATATTTCTGGGCGAAAAGAATAATCCACATCTTTCCAGAACCAAAACCAGTTCTGAAGCAGAGAGGCACATAAATCCCGGGCAGCATGTAACAAAATAGGCCAGTTACTACTCCAGAGCCCTATTACAAATATTACAAAAGGAATATAATATGCAATCAGGGAAGAGCTGCAAAATCCTGATGGCATCGTAAAATGGAAACCTGAATCTTGTTTCATTTACAAGTATTGACAGGAAGAAATGCCAGTAAATGACCATCATTACAGATAAGGCAGATGCACTAAATGGGTAATTATTTTGGGAAGGAGTTTAATGGGTTGCTTCCCTTCTTTTATTTAATGAACAACACCACTATTAAGTTAAACAATGCAGCAGAGAGTGCAGGTTTAAAATAAAGTTTAAAATAAAGAAGCCTATTTCCACACTGGGTTAAAAAAAATGTTGAAACCAAAATACAGGGAAATAAATAAACAAATAAGTGTTTCCTTTTCTGCTCCTGTGTTGTTCCTGACCATAATTTTACACTTGGTGGTGCACCTATGAATTTCAGCTTACAAAGCCAGACCTTGACTGATGTAATTCCAGCTAGGTTTTCTTTTCTTTCAAAATAATTTTTATTTTTATTTTACAAGTGTAGAGTTATAACAATGCAAAGTACATATCCATATTTAGAGATTTCTCTGAATCTCTAGAGACTTCCCACCTTCCCTTCCATGGGTCCTATTGTAATAAACCTTTTCAACTGCGTATTATTTCATCATCCAAAATTTATGTCTCTCCATTTTATCCAGAGTATCGTCTACGTTACAAGTGCTACTGCAATCCTGCTAATGTTTTCATCTGGTTACAGTGGTCTCTCATGTAAATTATAATTTTCGCCCATTCTTTATTGGAGTTTGCTCTTCTTGGTTTCTGAGCTTTCCGGTCAGTTTTGCCATTTCTGCATAATCCAACAGCTTAGTTTGCCATTCTTCTCTGGTACAGTGGCAGAGCAAGCCGATCAGGCACCTGGGGTGGCGTGCATGCCCTGTGCCCAGGGGTGGGGTCAGCTGCCTGTGGGGCGAGTTAGGGCCTCTGAGGAGTCTGCCTGCCTCCTCCCACTTAGCTGCCCTACGGCTGAGGGGGGAGGCAATGGGGTGACTGTTCGGGGGCGGCGCGGAGTCTGCGGGCGCCCAAGCCACCGTGTCATTCCCAGGAGAGATGCATGGCTCAGGTGTGCTGCAGGCCCCACGGTGAGTGCCGCCCTGCATTTTGTCACCCCCTTAGTGGTGACACCCGGGGAGACCCGCACCCATCGCACCCCTCTTCCTCTGCCCCTGCTTTGGTAGAGACTTTGTCTTCTTTCCATCTCTGGGCTAGTAACATCCGTGCGGCTGTCTTTGTATACATAAAAAGTTTTTTCTGCTCTTTTGTAATTCCAGCTAGGTTTTCAATCCCCAATGACATAAGATGAACAGGATGCTGAATCAGGCCAATGGCCCATCTAGGCCAGCATCCTGCTCTCACAGTGGCCAACCATTTGACCATGAGAAGCCCCCAAGAGGGATCTGAGTGCCCTGGCTCTCTCTCCCCACTTGTGACTCCCAGAAACTGGTATTCAGGGTCATCCTGCCTCCAACAGTGGAGGTGGAACATAGCCTTAACCTCCACAAGTCAATAACTCATGCATATAACTACTTAGCTTATGTGTATTTATTTATTTGAAATGCTTTTATCCCACCTAATCCAGTGCTTTAAGCGACTTATACAACTGTGGTCAAAATAATAATATCCTTTATTAATTAAAAAAAACCATGCATGAATAAACACATTTTTTAAAAAAAATGGCAGCAAAGTAAACATCCGGCCCGTCCAAGTTTTATTTAGTTATTTGAAAAGCATCAGGAATATGCTTTAGCAGACCCACAGTCTCCAAACACTTTGTAAAAGAACCGTTCCTAAGGGCGCTAACCATTCCCAGATATTGTGGGCAGTTTTTAATTTTGATGTTTTATCATGTTTTTAATATTCTGCTAGGAGCCGCCTAGAGTGGCTGGAGAAACCCAGGCAGATGGGTGGGGTATTATTATTATTATTATTATTATTATTATTATTATTATTATTATTATTAATATCTTTGCAATAGAACTCTCCTGTTAGTAACACTTTCAGGCTCATGTAGACTGGAAGAACATCCCTTCTGCTCCTGCCTCCCTTTCCTCACATCACACCATATATTTAAAGCATTTGAATGCCAACTGAAATAGTCATGGCTTTTCCCCAATAATCCTGGGAGCTATAGTTTATTAAGAGTGCTGAGAGATTTAAGGAGACCCCTGCTTTCTTCACAGAGCTATAACTCTCAGAGTTCTCTACGAAGAATGCTTGACTGTTCAGCCTCTCTGGAAACTGTAGCTCTAGAAGGGGAATCGGGGTCTCCCAACAGCACCCTTAAACTACAGCTCCCAGAATCGTTTGGAGGAAGCCACAATGGTTTAGAGTGGTATGGTGTGAAAATGACAAATTGCTGCTAATGGTTAGAAAATGGGAAGGAGTGGGGAATCTTCATATTTTCCTGAATTTACTTATGAGCCTAACAAGAATTCTGTGAGAGTTAGGGTCCTCTGCCAACTAGAATTGAAACTGGACTTGCAAGTTCTCATTATAGTAAATACCCAGCACTTTCTGCTTTCTGTGAGGTCTGGTGGGCTGATGGGGTGGGCTTAATGCAACCTGGGATATTCAGTGATCAGCACATGTATGAGAACAGCACTGCTTTTGACTGCACAAAATCTTTCTTCTTCTTATAAAATGAAACCGGGAAGCAGCTTTAATAAGATATTCTCCACAGTCCTTTTGACAGTATCCCTCATCCTTGAATCCATTCACTAAGCCCACGGCATCATCAGAAAAAATCAGGAAGGGTTTTATTGCAATGGCTTCATTCCTGTTAAGTATTATAAGTGATTAGCTGTATTCATGAATCTATAATTGCACCTGCATACGACAAAGAAATCTATAGAAATAGGAAGTATCTTCAAAAACATGAATATTTATGTGGCATGCGATGCCAAAAATATCATAATGAAGATTATATGAAAGTCTTCAGGACCTAGCAATGCTGTATTTTATTCTCCAGATGTCAAACTTAGCCAGTTTCCTAAAGGCTAGCCACCACATACTGGAAGTTTAATGTAGAGAGAGATAAAAGGATTTTTTAAAAAAAACCACCTTCTTTCATAGAACCATTTGTGTTCAATAAAATAAAGTTACTTACCTTTTACTACTTTCCAAAATAGCCCAATTCAAGAGAGGATCCAAAAGTCTGATCTATTCTTTTAAAGAAAGGAAGATTGGATTGAAAATGCAGGCTTTAGCTTTTCATATCAGTTTGCAGTAAAAAAGAAACTTGCACTCGTTACTTATATCTTATTAAAAGGAAGCAAACAACATAGGTCCTTTAATTTGCTGCGGAAATACCTGCATAACTGTCTCCTCTCTCCCTCTCTTTTTCAAAACAACTTCAGGGACAAGATAAGGACTAAGTAAATATAAACACATCACTTTTCATCCAATCATCACCTACCCTAAGCCAATCAGAATCATGAATTCTACTTCAGGTGTTCATATGTGAATCAGAACCACACATTCTTCCTGCACGTGTTTGAATTTAGAGTCTGCAGAATGAAATTTGTAGAAAGAGAAAGCTGTCCAGTAGGAACATTTCAAACTTTATTTTTAACTTAATTTTGTTTCCAGTTTAAAGTGCAACATATTTGTATGGGTATGGGGGGGGGCAAGATGAGCAGAGCAGAACAGAATGCATATTTGCCTTTGTTTGCTTGTTAGAATCCTTAATCTCTCTCTTCCCTCTTAAACATGCTCAGGCCCTATCCTTTCTTTGGATCCTTCCTCTGAACAGTGTCTTCACTGCCTCCATCTTACTCAAAAATAATAGTTAAAGCTATTTCCATGTTGTCCCCTGTGCATGTGTACTAAATCCGTCTGACTATTGTTTCGTTTTGCTTTGGGAGAAACCCAGGGAATTCCTGTTTGGGCAGGTGATATACATGCAGTTAATAAATTAACCCCACTTACTCAGGAGTAAGCTCCATTGAATTCAACAGGACTTATTTCAGAGTACACATGGTTAGAATTGCAGCACAAGGTAGCTACCAGACCCATTATAACCGGTTTGTTCATGTTGTTATCTTCCCATGACCAGCTACTCTGTGTTGAACCAATTAATAAATGTGAATCTGGTTTCCTTTCATCACATTCATGCTTCTCCTCTCCACATTTTATCCTCACAGATCTGAGACATAAGCTAACAGTGAACAGCCCAAGGAGCTGCACAGATGAGTGTAGATTTTAACCCTTGTCTCCTACGCATCCTGAGGAGAAGACACAGAAGTGAATAAGGGGCTGAAAGATCAGCAGGTGGGGCTTATTAAAAGTTCTGTGTGGCACCTCTAAGACTAACCAGTTCAGGCTCCATTTCTTTGTGGGAACCATCCCATGTAATTTTATGGGGTTACTTCTGAGTAATGTGTGGTTATTGCAACTATTTTCCATCCATTCTAAAACAAGGTTGGACACTTTTCTGTTTAGTTAGGTAGAAATTAAGTAATTAAACAAATGCAATACTTTTATGTTCACATCTTTGTAAGGAAAGAGGATGAGAAGAGAAGCAGAGCATCTTGGCCCTTCTCATGTGGCTTTATTGCCTTTCCTAAATTACCTCCTTGGCCACAAGACACCCCGCCAGGTCCAGGGATCACCAGCCACCACTGTCTGAGATACGTGCTTTTAGTTTTTGCAGTTTTAAGTACTGTTGCAAGCTATAGTTATCCTTCACACCAGATCTCTGAACTACGATGGCTTCTCTGAGTTCTGTCGAGGTCAATGGTTCTGTACACATATGCAGATGGCATTTTCTGAGAACGGCTTTAAAAATAGCTCACTTGTACTCAAGAGGGGGTTTGTATTGTTGCTGTGAGAAACAATGAATGCTACAAAACTTTGTCTAACATCTAAACTTTGTCTAAACTTTGTCTAACTAAACATATTAAATTATTTAGTTAAGGATATGTGGTGTATGCACTAATTTGCCTCATATTGTCATAGAAATTGACTGGGGAAACTATGTATCAGTGAGCTATAGTTTACCTAGCACTGGGTGGAGAACCTCCAACCCACAGGCTAAATGTGGCCCTCCAAGCCTTTTCATCTGGCCTTTGGGACACTCTCCAAGCTATATCTCTTACTGGGTCTGTGTTATATTCTCCCCTAGTACTTTTGCCTGGCTAGAATGTGTTCTTGAATTGTGATACCAAGTCTTGCTTACCTGGTTGGAAGTTGCACAGGTGTGTCTGCTTCCTAACCATGCCGGTGCTGGTCTGTCTGTTTATGTATCTGATGTACCAATTTGAGAAAGAGAGGGAAACCACGGGAGGCAATTTGGTGACCAAGACTCTTGACCACATAGCAGTGCTTCAGTTAATTTCCTTAAAGAAAAATCAGAAGTGTACATAAAATATTCATTGCTTATAGATGGGCTGTTCCTTGCTGCATTTGTAATGAAAAAGTCTGGAGGTTCCATTTTTCATTTTCATTGTTGCACGTGAGCTTTGGCATAAAGACGTTGGACTCTGGCCAAGGAGGCCTGACTCACAGTTTGAGAGATGCTGCTTGGCCATGTTTGAGATGGAGACGCAAGATGGTATCAAGCAGATGGTACAAGAAATAGCATTCCAGAACTCCTGCTCACCTGGTCACGGCAGTTGGATTAGTTCCAAGATGTGTGTGTGCCAACACAATCAGCATCCCCCATTCAAAAACCAAAATATGGACACTAATGAATGCAGTCTTGCTGATGATCTCCTAGCACATTAATCAAGCTGATGGGTTCAGAAATCATTGTTGTTGTTGTTTAAAAGAAGCTTTAAGATACTATGTTTCTTCTATAGCAGAGCATCTTATGGTGTTCTGGTGAAGTCATCCATATATTTGGTCTTCCAATTAGAGTGTAATATCCTGAAATTTTGACGGTAAGAATCAAAGAGGAGAAACTGGAAGCGGCTGTTCATTTTCTCTAGGTCTATTTCTTTCTACATGGTCACCACCCCAGGAATCTATATGGTGTCAAGTGCATTTTATCAACCTGTGGCGATACATTTTATGACATCGTTAATAAAAGCCAGACAAAAAGGTGCATTGAACTGCAGAGGACAAACTGGTTCAGGGATTCTTACATGCTTTTCCTAATATATTTGGAAACGTAGCAGCAGAGGCAATGAAGAGCGGTTTGCACTTGTCAGTGATTGATTTTGCTAACCCTTGTCCAATTGATTGCCATGAGCAAAGACATGGACGGCACAGAAAATAAATATGAGGTCCTAAGTAAAAATATTCCGTGTCGCTTGATGTGAAATGGCCCATCACACACATTTGGGTATATTAGGTCTATGCTTCCTCTTCCAATTCATAGGGCATGTAAGTAGCATGTCCTACGTTTGCCTACTAGACACAATCCAACTCGTTGCTTCTTTTAAAAAATGGTCAGATGGCTCAAGCCAGCAACAAGTGGCTCCTCAATATTTCCTGTAGAACTTGCATCCAGGATAAATTCCCATTCATCCTGGGAAATGACCAGTTCATCATGATCACATCCAATATATATGAACTTACCAAGCAGTCAGATATGTATGTAATTGTAGGAGTGCTGGGCATATTTTCCCATTTAAGTCAGTCAAAAGAATGTTTAGAAAAGATTTAATCTGTATCCAGTTATTTGTTCAGACTCAACTAACTGCTTGTTCAGAAGATGGGAATTAGTGCAGTAGTTAAATTAGGCGGTTAAATAAATGACATCCAGCCTAAATATATGATTTACGGTATTTTTCTGTGTATAAGACGCCCCAATGTATAAGATGCCCCCTATTTTGGAGGGCTCCAAATTAAGAAAACACCCCTCAGCACTACCTGTGTATAAGATGAGCTCCAATTTTAAACCTATTTTTTGTTTAAAAACAAAACCTAGTCTTATGCATGGAAAAATACAGTAATTCTTTTTTTAACAAAATAAAAAGCAAAGCAAAACAACTGGATTAAAGTCAATGTAGCAATGCCAGCTACATCCATTGATTAGAGACAGTATCCTTTCACTTTCTTCACCTTAAAACCATGCTAGCTGCTAGCCTGGAAATCTTTCGAACCCAGAGAGTGCTTTTGAAGTGTTTGATCCTGCCACCTCCTCTCTCCTTTTCTTTCTTTCTTTAGGTCTTTCTCCCTGTAGTAGAGGCTTCCCAGGGGCACTTCATGAACATTATTTACAGCCCACACATGGAGGAAGCTGAAAAATGAAAAATGTCTTCATATGTCAGGCTTAATGCAGATGGAACAACTTTTGGTTTCTTCTTACGGTGTGAATTTGCACAAAACATCCAACCACCTGTCTCCTTGATCCTTGCTCATCCTGGCTAATAAAAACGAGCCGGGAAGGGCTGGGTGATGGGCTATGTGGGGTGGTGAATGCTTCCCTCCGTGAGGGAGCCTTCCCAGACCTGCTGAAAGAGGCAGTTATCAAACCGCTTCTTAAAAAAACATCCTTAGACCTGGCCAATATGGTCAACGATCGCCCAGTCTCAAATCTTCCATCCTTGGGCAAAGTGACTGAGTGGGTGGTTGCTGAACAACTCCAAGCACACCTGGAGGATATGGACCATTTGTATCCCTTCCAATGGTGATTCAGGCCTCATCATGGGACTGAAACTGCCTTGGTCACACTGGTCAATGATCTCCAGCTGGCTAGGGACAAAGGTGAATGTTGTTTCCTAGTTCGACTTTGATACCATCGACCATGACATCCTTCTGGACTGTCTAGAGGAGCTGGGAGCTGGGGGCACTGTTATACAGTGGTTCCGCTCCTTCCTCCTGGGCCGTGTCCAGAAAGTGGTGTTGGGGGATGAGTGTTCAGACCCCTGGACTCTCGCTTATGGGGTGCATCAGGGTTCCATCCTCTTCCCCATGCTTTTTAACATCTACATAAAACCGTTGGGAGAGATCATCAGGGGTTTGGACTGGGTGTTCATTAATATGCAGATGATACTCAGCTCTACCTCGCTTTCAAATCAGAACCAGTGAAGGTGGTGAATGTACTGTGTGAGCATCTGGAGGCGGTTGATGGATGGATGGCGGCTAACAGATTGGGGTTGAATCCTGACAAGATGGAAGTACTGTTTTGGGGGGACAGGAGGCAGGCAGGTGTGGAGGACCTCCTGGTCCTGAATGGGGTAACTGTGCCCCTGAAGGACCAGGGGCACAGCCTGGGAGTCATTTTGGAGGTGTGGGTCAATTCTGTGTCAAGGGCAGCTGTTTACCAGCTCGATCTGGTATGCAGGCTGAGACCCTACCTGCCTGCGGACTGTCTCAAAAGGGTGGTGCATTGCTCTGGTTATTTCCTGCTTGAACTACTGCAATGTGCTCTATGTGGGGCTACCTTTGAAGGTGACCTGGAAACTACAACTAATCCAGAATGCGGCAGCTAGACTGATGACTGGGAGTGGCTGCCAAGACTACATATCACCAGTTTTGAAAGACCTACATTGGCTCCCAGTACATTTCCGAGTGTGATGGCCTGGGATTCCGATTCAGAGGCTGAACCAGAGGAATCCCAGCCTGCACAGGAGTCCCCGCCTCCAGGGCCGGCTGAACTGGGGGAGGGCCTTGATTCTGAAACGCCTGCACCTGTGCCGGATCCTCAGGAGCAGGCACCAGGTGATTCCACTCTGGCTCCAGAGGTGGTTGAGGACTCAGTGCCTGCAGGTGAGTCTCCCCCTGGGCCCAGTAACCCTTCAGCCTCTCCTGAACTGCAGAGGCTCAGGGCAGAGAGGCGAAGGGAACTGGTTTCTCCCAGGAGGAGTGCTCGCCTTAAGGCAAGGAGAGGCGGGTCTCCTGGGGGCCGGGACTGCCCCTGGCCTCAGAGAAGATAAAGGCCAGTCAGCCCGGTCCCAGGTTGCAGGAGCAATGTCGATGAAGAGCTGTTTCGGCCAGCATCCAGTCCTGTTCCTCCAGTGTTCCTGTCCCCGCCCGGCTTCCTGCTTCGGACCTCGCCCCGCTCCTTCAGAACTGTTTCCAGGCTATTGACCCAGGACCGGACTTTGACTACGCCAATGGTAACCTTCCCCCCGGGACCAGCACACCCAGCCAGATGGCTGGGTATACATAAATAGTTATAGTAGTCATAGTCATAGTCATAATGATGATGATGATGATGATGATAATAATAATTCCCCAACCTGGTGCTTTCCTGATGTTTTGTACTACAACCCTAATTGTTACTAACCATTGGCAATGCTGTCTAGGGCTGAAAGGCAAACACACACAGCATCAATAGCAGAGGGAGTAATATCAGAAGCAGGACTAGTTGATGTGCCCTTGGCCCCTCCCCACATGGGTACATCCAACAAGTGCAGGTAACATTTGAACAGGGCTGCAATTGCTCCATAATGTTTCGAATAGCTTAAAGGGAAGAGCAAGACCTTGATTTGACTTCCCAGGTTCACATTGTAGTACATTTGCTTGCATGTCACAAACAGGATTTATTTAAGTAAGGTCGCTGAAAGGTCCTTTTTGTTCCTTTTGCTTGTTTCCCAGAATGCCCACTGTGAAAAGCACACAGATTGATGTGGGAGAATTTAGAATTATTATGCAATCATAAAAATAAAAAGGTTTCTGGTCTTCTTCTTTTTATTACAGCCCTTGATTAAAGTATTCTTTTTCTTACCATAATCACGAAAGAGCAAATGCAGCTGATAAATCTTTTCCAAATGCCAAAGATTTTGACTCAATTGACAAAATGCTGCAGACCTAATATTAAAAACAAAAAAATTGTGATGTAAATCCTATGAAGACCTGTAATGTGCAGTTGAATCTGTATCTGATTTCACATTTCAGCTGCCACAGCCAAATTAGGACTTAATGCTGTTAAAATTTAGGAATGTGCAACCCCTCTCCCATCCTGCAACTCCCAGGTTTTTCCAATGAATTCTTAGTTGTAGCAGGTTTTTCATCAGTTAAATAGCTATATTTTAAACACACACAGACACAAAATCACCTCTACCCCTCATATAGTGGAAGCTTCTGTTGGATCTCCATGAACAGAATATCAGAACTCTGCTAGGTCAGGTAAAAGACTCATCTAGCTGTTCCTACATTGACCAACCGGATACATGTGTGGCCAATAGAAGACTGGTGGGGGTTTTTTGCAGAAGGGAAGCCTGATCCAACTCAGTGAAGTGGAAATAATGCACTGGAATCCCCACTGGTGGTTGTTTATATATATATAAAGGTAAAGGTAAATGTACCCCTGCCCGTACGGGCCAGTCGTGACCGACTCTGGGGTTGCGTGCTCATCTCGCTTAAGAGGCCGGGAGCCAGCGCTGTCTGAAGACACTTCTGGCTCACGTGGCCACTGTGACGAAGCTGCTCTGGTGAGCCAGCACCAGCGCAGGGCACGGAAACACCGTTTACCTTCCCGCTATAAAGCGGTACCTATTTATCTACTTGCACTTAGGGGTCCTTTTGAACTGCTAGGTGGGCAGGAGCTGGGACCGAACGGCGGGAGCTCACCCCGTCACGGGGATTCGAACTGCCAACCATACGAGCAGCAAGTCCTAGGCACTGAGGTTTTACCCACAGTGCCACCCGCGTCCCTACTATATACATATATATATGTGTATACATATATGTATATGTATATGCATATGTATATGTATATATACACATACACAAACACACATACACAAAACACTGTGTATGCACAGAGCTTTGAACATGTCTGTTCACTTATGTACCACCTCCCTCTCTATTAGCACATTGATAAAATATTGCCCCTCCCTTTTCTGTGGTGTTTTACCACTATGCACAAGCTCTTGTTTGTATTGCGGAATACCCTTGTGCATTGCCACGACACTGAAATACCTGCAAATAGCAGCCCCAACTAATGAAAACTGTTACTTATTTTGGCCCATTTCATATTCAAGTCAAATTCTTTGGTTCACTTGCATATTTTGTAGGGTCTTCAGAAGCTGTGCATATATTTGAAAGCTCAAGGATCTTGGCATCAGACTTCATTAGATTTGTGTCTGGGAAACACTTAAAACTGTAGAAGAATCCACATGTTGTTAGCTACTGTAAAGCAAATTCTGTATTTTCAATATATTGTGGTTCAGTTTCAATGGAATTTACGAACCTGCTATAATTGCAGATCAACAAAGAATGTCCAATGGGAGAATGTGCAGTGAATTCAAGGTGTATTCAAGGAGTATAAAAGGAATGGTGGCCAGCTCTAAATTACTGGATAATGTATATTGACATGGTTGGCCTTTAGTAATTTTTCACAGATTGTGCTATACAAAAGATGTTAGTAACATTTGTTCAGCATCCTTTGCTACACACTACCCAAATTATGTTAGGCAGATGGATACACACACACACACACACACACACACTTACTTTCAGTTTGCTAAATGTGGAGTGTGCTCACAAATATGACTATGTGATTATCAATTAGGCACATTACAAAATAAATGAATACATCTCCAGTTGATGTGACTTCATGGAGCAATTGTAATTTACCCTCTGCAAATGGCAAACTTTTCAATGTTTGATGATACTGCGCAGCAGGCATATTATTTTAAATTCAAAATTAGCTATGTCACTTGCAGCCTCAACACCGCCCCTCCACTGGCATTGTTGTAGGGCAAGAGTGAGGATCCTTCATCACTCTGAATGTTGATGAATGCCAGCTTGCATTGGCCCAAGTCTACATGGTCAATGATTGGGGTTGATGAGTTTTGTAGTCCAACCATGTCTAAAGGGTTACAGGCCTCCATCCCTATGGTAGGGATTCAACAATATTGGTTAAGCACTTTAGATGTGCTAAACAAAGGATAAATGGCTGCTAGATGCTTTGCAGTTAAGAGATTTGGAGTTGAATCCAACCAAATTACTGAGCGAGTGGAACAGTTTCTCCAAGCCCAATGAAACTTCTCCTGCCTCCAACCCCATGTGTCGTCCCCCAGATTTACTCTGGACTGCTGGGAAATCCCCCCGAAGCAAATTTGGTGCACAGAGCTCAGGCAGGGGTGGGGAGAGAAGAGGAAGGGACATACTATTTGTGCAGTGGCTTTGTTGGATACAACACTATGTGTTTCAAAATCCAGCCATCTGCAAAGTGTCATAACAGTGAAATGTACCATCAGAAGTGTGTGTGCTTTGCTTAATGCATAACATTGCTTAATGTATAACATGCTTCCTTTCCTTACTTGGACAGCTGTCTTCACAGCCACTTACTCAGAGCTCATCCAGTGTACGCTAATGGAACTGATTTGGCGCAAGTATTGAAGTTTCAAAATGGAGGCTTTCAAATTCAATTTGCCTCTGTTATAGTCTGAGACCAACATAGCATCAAACGCCATTGTAAAAATCCTGACAGATCTGCTAGGGAATGAAAATGACTAATTATTATGACAGCATTCATACAATAATACTTTGAAATATAGCGTTAAACTGTGAAATATGTCTTTCACTCCTGATTAAGCAATGCGCCCTCGTAGTGTGTTGTTTTCCCTTGGTGAGAAACCAAGTGATGTCAACAGAAATGTTTAAAAGTACATGTTAATCAATATTATTTCCTCCTTGCGAGTACTGTGTATTTTGTGTTGCAAGGCTAACATGAAACAGGGGTGGGGGAACCTTCAGTTTTATTACTTTATTGACTTTAATATAATGGGAGAAGAGAAAGCTATAGATTAATGCACTATAATATCTGCCCCAAAGCAGACAAGTTCAAAACAAAACAAAAAGCTTCTCCAGTATAAAATATAACAGATTGCATTCAGATTCTCTAATCCAGCTAGGGGCTATAAATATAAAATAGCGCGTTTCTGGATATGTATCCTAAACTGGATGGGGAAACCACATGTATAACTGGGAGTTGTGCTTATACTTTCTCAGCCTCATCTAAAAGTAAGGGGCATGAGGAGTGGGGTTGTTTCCCCACCCTACCAGCACTTCATCAAATTGCATTTGCTCATTGGTGAAATTGCAGCTATTTTTCGTGGCCAATGCATGCATAGCTGTGGTACATGCATATAAATGAATTGGGGTCTGTCTATGTAAAAGCAGCTCAGCCAACAACTCATCAACTCTTTGGCATGATGAGAAATGGTTATTCTTGTGCACAGTACCTAAGGAACAAATACTGGTGGGGTGTTTTTTTAAGGCACAAAGCTCAAACAAGATCAAAGAAAATGTTTGAGAACATTGAGAAGGACTAAATATACATAACCTTGTGTAAGGCCATTTGAACAAATCCAAAACTAACATTGCTAAATTGAAGATCATAGTGCTTTCTTGGCAAAGATTAAGTCAATGATTATGAATGTTTCTGCATGATCCTTACTCGTTAGTACGCACCACTGTAGTTAACTGGACTTACTCGCAGGTAAGCATGCAAAGATACAGCCTTTGTATAATGCCAGCAGGTGCATGAAATAAGCATGCATGAATTGTATAATAAATGTAGGGCCTCTGTTCATTAAGAATGTTCTAGAACAAATACATATATACCAAGTGCTTCTGGGTTACTTGATAAGATTGTACAATAGAGTAGCATCAGAAAATAGATCTCCAGCAAGAAGACATTCAAAACGCTGTGCAATTTTAGTTCAATACTAGGTTTAAAGTCCAATCTGCTATTGAACTTGCAGTCATATTTAAAAGGTCAGGTTTATTCTGCACAAAACCTGCAAATGCCTCTCTCTCTCTCTCTCTCTACTTCTGTAACTATAGTGAGTTTTTCTCATACCTTTAGCAATTTTACAACCATTGTAATATTAATGGCCCCAAGTCAGAGATATATCTGATCTGGGGCTGCATTGCTGCTTCTGTTGCTGCATTGGAAAATAATAATAATAATAATAATAATAATAATAATAATAGTACCCCACCCATCTGGCTGGGTTTCCCCAGCCACTCTGGGTGGCTCCCAACAGAATATTAAAAGTATAATAAAACATCAAACATTAAAAACAGGGCTGCCTTCAGATGTCTTCTAAAAGTCAGATAGTTGTTTATTTCCTTGGCATCTGATGGGAGGGCGCTCCACAGGGTGGGCACCACAAGAAGTCCCTCTGCCTGGTTCCCTGTAACCTCACTTTTCACAGGGAGGGAACTGCCAGAAGGCCCTTGGAGCTGGACCTCAGTGTCCAGGCTGAATGATGGGGGTGGAGGCGCTCCTTTTCAGCAAACAGATAGATGGGTTTTTCAGCTGTAGCAATGCTGTCTTGTTGGGATGGAATTCCCTTTGCTTTTCCAACAATGAATCAGGACTATTAGAACTGACAGTGCCGGTAAAATTTATTTGTTAACATGGCACAAAAACTCAGCATCATGAAACAGAAGAGCCATCCAAGCTGAACATCTGACTTTTATTATACCATTCCCCACCTCTTGTTTACATGTTTGGGATGATCCATGAACAGGACTTTGCTTCTTTACATAAAGTGCATTTTGCTGTCTTGGGTCTCTAGTGAAAAATAAAGTATTTACCCTTTGGACAAGTCTATATGTTACGTGACACAGGGATATCACCACTAATGGATGCCTCATCATTTCTTCTATAGTCCTCTCCAGCCTTTACAGCCATGAAGGGGCAACACAAGTAGGAAAAGGCTGAAGAACCACATGTTTAGCTCCACCCAATTGTTGTGCACCACACACTGGCTTCTCTGTGTTCTGCAGTAGATATACTTCATAGAGTATTCATAGAAGCTTCCAACGCCACTAGGAACCCTGGAAGACCAGATTTCTTAATTACACACAGAGCCTTTGCAGTTAGAAGAGACTGCAGAAGTTACTCTAGAGCAGTGTTTTCCAAACTTGGGTCTCCTGCAGTTTTTGGACTACAACTCCCATCATCCCTAGCTAGCAAGACCAGTGGTCAGGGGTGATGGGAACTGTGGTCCAAATAACCACCAGAGACCCAAGTTTCTAAAACTCTGCCAGGAACGAACTATGTAGCATTTGGGCATGAGGTTAAAGGCTTAGCCAAATTACTCTTTTCTACTTGTGTTACCTCTTCACTCCTGCAGCACCTGAAGTTTATAGCATGCATTGATTGACTGACTGTATTTCTATGCCATTTTCAATTCAAAGGAATCCCAAAGCAGCTGCAAACAATAAATAACAATAACAGAATAGAACAAGTACAGCATAAATCATATAATATACAGTAATGTAGCATGAAATGAAACTTACCTTTCTGACTTCATCATGCTCTTTCCACTCTACTACACACCGTTGGTGGGCATGAGGAAATACAAAGGACAATATCAGGGCAAAGGTAAGTTGTCCTTCTTGTTATGGATAGGATGACTTCATCCTAGGGGTGCCATTTGCAGCAGAAGCCTCATGTTTATCATAACGCCTAGTCATACTCTTTAGATTAAGAGTAGATGACTCCCATTTGATTGATGCATTTTATGCAGGGTTGCCTTTGAAGATTGATGCCTATGCAGACCCAATCTACTGTCAGTAGCACTGGCTGTCACTGGCTTCCTATAGGGTCCCAAATGTAATTCAAGGTGCTGATTCCCTAAGCAGAGTCCCCAAGCATTTGAGCTCCACCATGTGACCACATTCTTTTCTGTGTAAACCATGGATTCTATGCCTATTTGATGGGGGATGGTGGGGGAACTTTGTGCCCAACAGCCAAGATCACCTAAGACCCAGAGCATGAATTCAAGAGTTGCAACAATAAACATAAAGAAATATTTAAAAGGTATAGAGGAAAGTCCGAAAAGATGCACACTAAAAAGCATGGGCTTTATTTATCCTGTTCCCAGTTTAATACTGTGAAGCTTGTTAAGTGTATAATGGAAAGGAGACAGTTTCACCTCTGCCATAAGAGATGCTTGAAATGGGAAAGGAAGCAGAAGGAAAACACACACATTTTTGGATCCCATATCTCTTAAAATGTTTTTACAGTTGTAGTTGATTTAATATGGAATGAATTAGTCTTCAGAGACACATTTCTGCCTGTGTGCTCATATAAATAGGAGAGCCTCAAACAGCTGTATGTGCCTAATTGCTTTGCATTTTAAAAGTGTGGGCTATAGCTGTTAATGTTTGTGAATAGCTCTCAGAGGAGCCAACTGGTGCAGACAGCAACAGATCTGTTTGTTTTAGGACCAAATGAGGCCCGATTCCACAGAGTGCTGTGCCACTTGGATCCTTCTTGTGGGTTTCCCACCTGCATCTGCTTGGCCACTGTGAGAAGGGGGTGCAGCCCTAGACTGGGTCTTTGACCTGATCCAGCAGGGCCTTTCTTAAATGTTACATTGACTGAGTTGCCTGACTTTTAAAAAGTAGCTGCAGGGGCAGGGAGTATCCGTTGGCTGCAACACACTCACAGAGTGCTAAGAGGTTGATTGAGCCCTAAACGGCCTTGGCCCAGTATACCTGAAGGAGCGTCTCCACCCCCATCGTTCTGCCCGGACACTGAGGTCCAGCGCCGAGGGCCTTCTGGCGGTTCCCTCATTGCAAGAAGCAAAGCTACAGGGAACCAGGCAGAGGGCCTTCTCGGTAGTGGCGCCTGCCCTGTGGAACGCCCTCCCATCAGATGTCAAAGCGATAAATAACTACCTGACATTCAGAAGACATCTTAAGGCAGCCCTGTTCAGGGAAGTTTTTAATCTGTGATATTTTAGTGTATTTTTGGTTTTTATGGAAGCCGCCCAGAGTGGCTGGGGAAACCCAGCCAGATGGGCGGGGTACAAAAAATAAATTATTATTATTATTGAGAGGGCACACTACAAAATAAATATAGTCAAGCCTGTCAGCTTTGGGTTCTCTCGGTTTCTCATTTATTCCAGTCTTAAGCTCAACTTTCCACATTTCCACATCAGTTTGTGAATTCAGCTTTTAATGTGAACTGAATCAGATTTGTCCCCATGCCTAGCAGCCACCAGATCACAGTATCCTGGGGTGGGTCGGTGGGTCGATTACACACATACGTATAAAATCAAAAGCATATAATTCAGTAACGTGTATGAAATAAAGGAACAGTTTTGAAGTCCGTGTATTTTTAAAAAAACTGAAGGTGATGACTGAAGCCTTTAAGGAGCATCACCCAAGAAACACTCAAGATTGAAGGCATGGCTTTCAACCTACTTCTTGACAACTTGGAGACAGGGGTGGGGAAAGAGAGCTGGAATATGATGGGGCCAGTTTTAGGTCCTGTCCCAGTCCCCGTTGGGCTTGAGATCAGGAATAACTGAATGTTTATGGCGGCAGATGCAGCAAAGTGCTAAACTGGAGTCAGTGGGAATTATCTAAGCTGTCAAATGGCTCGCGCAGGCTCCTGAATTCGTGTACAGGTTTTTGACGGAAAGTTAAGCCTGTCATCTGTGAATGTGCTAGACAAAGATAGCAGTAGCGAGCACACAAACCCCTTTCTATGCCAACAGGATCAGGTAGCCTCTTTGTGTTGCTGCAATGTTGTAGCCATAAAACATGAATAATAATTTAAAAGTAGGCATATGAAAAAGCTTGAGGTCTGTAATCGACATACGTAGCTATCACAGTGCATGGAGAGGCAAGCAGGTGGCATGCACCAACCATGCAACACATATTGACATGACCGGACCCTGCTACAAATTTAATGACTAATCCTATGGCTGTAGAATGAAGGGTCAAATGCAGGATCAAATGCCAGGTCATCACAGACAATACATTTACCTGGCAACTACCTGGATTACAAAATATTCTGTGTATCTTTTGCTAGTGCTGTAGTCATCTGCATGTGTTCATTGTGGCTGGGACCCTGAAACTAGTCTTATGATATGCCAGACTCATAAAATGCAAGTATAAATCCTTAGGTTAGAGAGAGAAGGCTGCAGTTTTAACCATCCTGGCTGCTCCTGCTTGATGGCCTAATAAAGCAAAGTTATGAATGGAAGCATGCTGTCTCTGATTCTGGAGGTAGTATACTGCCATAATGACTAGGAGCCATTAGTAGCTTTATCCTCCTAGTATTTGTCTAAATCCATTTTAAAATCATCCAGATTGGTGCCTGTCACGACACATTTCAAATTTCAGCTTTATTGGACGATGCTGGGTTCTAGTATTTTAAAAGAGGGAGGAACACTTTCTTTGCATCATGCATAATTTTATACATTTCTGTCCTGCCCTCCTTAACTTGCCCTTTCATTTCAACTAGAAGGCCCAAAATGTTGGAATCTTTCTTCATAGGGATATTGCTTCAGCTTCTTAATTGTTTGGGTTGCCTTTTTCTGAACCTTTTCCAGCTTTACAGGATCCTTTTGAAGTGTAGTAACAGTATTCCAGTATTCCAGGGTTAGGTAAAGGATGCAGGTGGCACTGTAGTCTAAACACTGAGCCTCTTGGGCTTGCTAATCGGAAGGTCGGTGGTTTAAATCCACGTGAGGGGATGAGCTCCCGTTGCTCTGGCCCAGCTTCTGCCAACCTAGCAGTTTGAAAGCATACCAGTGCAAGTAGATAAATTGGTACTGCTGCAGTGTGAAGGTAAACAAAGTTTCTGTGCATTCTGGCATTCGTCACAGTCCTCCGTGCACCAGTAATGGTTTAGTCATGCTGGCCACATGACCCACAAAGCTGTCTGTGGACAAACGCTGACTCTTTCGGCCTGAAAAGTGAGATGAGTGCCACACCCCATAGTCACCTTTGATTGGACTTAACTGTCCAAGAGTCCTTTACTTTACATTACCTTACCTTTATTGTATTCCAGGGTTGCACCATATGTTCTTATAACAGGGTTATGATAATGGCAGTTTTCATTTCAATCCCTTCCCTAAAGATCCCTAATATGGAATTTGCTTTTTTTTTTTTTACAGCTGCCCCACACAAGCTATCCACCATGACTCATGGATCTCTTTCCTGGTCAGTCGCTACCAGCTCAATTGGCATGAGTGGAAAGGATGTGTTTAAATATGAAGGGGTTCAGCAGACTAGAAATGACCTGAAACTTTTGCTTGACAGTGTGCCTGACCTAGTCAAAAGTTATAGAATAAGATGGTTGACGAGTGTCAGTTTTGTAGGATGAGATGGGTTTAGTCATATTTTCTGCTGCCATATAGCAGCATTGAATAGATTCTTGCACATAAAGGCCTAACCTATTTAGATCAGGATAGTTGAAGAACCATCTCTCCCCATATGAATCTGCCAACCATCCCACTGGGAATTCAGCATCTGAGGCCCTGCTCGGTATCTTTGACACATTCAGAGAGGCAGTTGGTAGAAACACACAGCAATGGGTCCCTTTCGATGCAGAATGGCCTTCCTAAAGAAGCTGAGATGGCCTCCTCCTCACTGTTTTTTAAAATGTAATATTGAAATACTTATGTTTTTCTGAACCCTCCACCAACACCACTACCTAGTATTTGTTGGCGGGGCTAATGTGTATTTAAAATATTTCTACTCTATGCTCTCAGATTCTAATGTATTAGATTTTATTAGGGCCAAAGTGAAGGGTATAAAATGATTCTGTCAATAAATCTAAATAAATGCAGAACATTTGGTTTACTAAAGTGCTGCACAATCAGAACACAGTTTTGACGGCATGGTTAAGAAATTCGCAAGGCGTGAAATCAACCTTGGTTCAAGTACTGTGTGGAAGTGTGTATGTACCTTTTTAAAGAACATTACACTAGTTTAACTTTATGTTATCCCTCCTCCCGGGTGAATTTAACCTATCTCACTTTAATTATTGTAATTGATATGCACTGCAAAAGTAGTCATGGCGGCCTGAGGCATATGTTGGAAACTCACTCTTACATTAGTTAACCTTTCCACTGACATTATTTACCTTTACACATGGTGTCTGTTTACATTTTGATCTAGCTGCTGCTTCACATTTGCAGATGCCCTTGGCTTCTTGTTTAAAGAGAAACTTTAATTCACTTTCAGGAATTGCAGTCTCGCACAGCAGATCTAAAGCCTGCTTTCTCTTTTTCTCTCCTTCTCTCCTTTGCATGTTTTTTTTCTTCTTCTAACACCATTTCTTTTCCTTCTGCCACCTGACACAGAGGGGAAAAGCCATACATTTGAAAACAATGGATGAGGCAGGACACTGCAGAACTTTATTTCATGTTGAGAGATTGTCCCTATTGCTTGGGTTCAACCATTTCAAGGAAACTGCACGGAAGGACATTTGTAAGTACATATTGTAGCCCCTCCATTTGCATGAAAAGTCTCTCCTCTGGACATCAGTACCTCCCAAAGTAGAAGGCAACTGCTCCACACTTCATCATTAGTGCCTCTGAAACTACAGCAGGGCACAGGCATTGCTTCACTAAAGCAGTTGACCCAAGACACAGAACTCCTCTAACAAACACACATATTATTCCTCAGGGTCACATACTCTCCACTTACCTGGCTAGGAAGCAACACACTCAAGTGAAAATATGACTCTCAATGTCAACATATGCTGCTCCTGTACCCTTTCCAAATCTATTTCTGCTTCAGTTGTGTTTATGTGTGGATGTTCCCCCCACTCAGACCCCAGTAATCACTTTTAGAGTTACGGGGAACCAGTGCAAAACAAATGTTGGCATTTGGAGGACTATGTTGGCCTCCTGTGAAGGTCAGGCTACTGCATTTATTTTATCTGGATTGGAAGAACCTCTGTCTGCTTGCAACTTTATGTTGGAAACACAGTAGAGTTCTAAAGGAGCAAAGTATGCTTTTCAGTAAGAGGCACAGAGCTCCTTGATGGAGATTTTTCATCTCTTTTTATACCTACCATCAATCAGTGTCATAGAATCGTAGAAACATCAAATTGTTGGAAGGGAACCCGAGAGTCATCTAGTCCAACTCCCTGAAATTCAGGAATTGCAATTAAATCATATATGACAGGTGGCCATCGAACCTCTGTTTAAAAATCTCCAATGAAGGACAATCCACCACTTCTCATGCAAGTCCGTTGTCACTTGTCAACAACCCTCTGGCTAGGGCCAAATAAAACTATGTTTACATCTCATATTGATTAATGACTAGGCTTGTTTTGGGAATGCATGAAAACTGGTCTGACTTATCTGTTGGCTGCACTGAGACTCCTGCTTCAGATGGCAGATCACCCCAAGCCTGGCTTCCCACTTGCCACCATTTAGTCCTTGACCGAGGCTGCTTTGCCACATCACCAGTGTGGTCTGCAGCACTCCTACAGGGCTTGCTGAAGGCCCAGAGTCATTTATACCTTTCTCTGAGAAAGGGTCCTTCTTTAGAGTGACGCATTTCGAACAAAGTGACCCTGGAGATTTTACCACAGCTGCTTTACCATTGCAAACATTGTTTTAAATTTAACACTAGGAGACTGTTGATTTTAAAGTCTGACTATTCCCAAGGGAGAAACTTTAGGTAGTATTTGCTGCTCCTGCAGCAAGGCAAGAGCGGGGCAGGCAATTTACCAGGCCACCTTGCCCACTAAATGACCTTAGGGTCCTTCATAAGAGTGAGGCACTGTTGAGCAGGAGGCCCTGAGGAACCTTAGCACTCCCTGTTATGGTGGCAAAACACAAATGGAGAGTGTCAGCAGGGAATGGCAGCAGCTCTGTCTCAGGTGGCAGAATGTCTCGCAGCAGCCCATATCTGATGACTGCAGCCTCAGGCTATCATTTGACTGAGTGAATGGGCCATCACAGATATGGCAGCACAGAAGGAACATTCAGAAATCAAGAGATGTGTACATATGTTAGCAACCTTTTAAGTTCTGATCAGGCATTAGGCCAGAATTGGGAATGGCAATGCATACAAGGGGTAGGGAGGCTGTGCCCAATGTCTCTGTACCAGCCCATTCCATGCCTGCCCTCAATGAATGGGAATGTCTGAGGTGTGTCCAAAGCATGTTCAGCTGAAAGTGCTTAGAAGCTGCCCATGATCAGGAACCCTGCGTCACCAGGGTTCCTGATCACAAATAAATTTATGTGTTCAAGAAAATATGTCTAGATGTTCCCTTCAGACCTTCGTGCTTAGTGTAGAAAGGTGGGGTTGGAGCAGGCAGGTCCAGAGCACATGGAGGTATTGTGGCACAGCTGTTGCATGTGTTCCATACTCATGGTGGCATTCACTGCTCAGGCATAATACCTGAAGAGCGTCTAATAACCAACAATAATCAGGAATTTTCAACACTACCACTAGGATCATTTACTAAGCAGAGTGACACATGCAGCTGAGCTTTTCAAGATTCCTTTGGTTTCCAACGGTGATTGTGAGCTTGACCCAAAGAATGTGGGTCACTTGGCAAATGTGATATCAGCTGGATGTAAATAACATCTGGTGCCCATTTCACTGAAACTGAAATAACAGCTGGATGTGCCAATGAAAGCTTAAGGAGCTGTTGACACACAGCATTTGATGGCACTTGGATAGTCCCAGGCTGATGACTTCTATGCATTTTTTAATGTTGATGGCTACTAATGTATTATCTATAAGAGGAGCAGAACATGGCTATAACCATAGCAATGTGATGATAATAAAGAGAGTAGTAAAAGATTAAGGTTTATTAGCCACAGTAGTATATTTAGTGCTAGCCTATAAATCTTTGTAACAAATCAGTGTTTTATTTAGTATTTAATAGCAGCTTTACTGATTGTAATAATATTTCAGGGCCAAGGTTTTAGAGCTGTGCTTAGAGAAATAGGTATCTGTGTACTCCTCCTTGTTCACATATTTCATTCATAGCATAAGGACTGAAGTTAGTTCAAATGTTTGTACTCATGGATACAAGGCTGCATCAGAATTCTGCAGTGTTAGTTTTTTGTGTGTGTTTTTGTTTGTAAAAGCTGGCCTTTTGAAAGTTTAGAACTGTATCTGCATTGTGTTTGTGCACGGGTCTGTATAATGATGTTCACTTTGCAGAGGCCCATAAGCATTAAAGCTGGCTTGAGCAACTTCTGAGTCCCAGGTCCCAGTACGGCCCTTGAATCATCCAAGGAAGACACCTCCACATTGGGACTGTTGAAATGACCCTGCCACCTGTGCATTCTGCCTTGTTGAGGAGCAATACTCATCTTGCCTTCTGTTAAGTTATGGGCCTATCCACTTCAATGTGGAACAGATCAGCTCCCCGCCCCCCAAGAAAACAACACTAGAACTAGTGAAGTGGTTTCTTGCATAATTTCAACTCCTTGGTTTCCAAGCAACCTCTCACAACTCTTAAGAGATGCGTCCCTGAATACTTACAGAAGGGAAATAGAAGATATGGGGTCCATATCATAGGATGTGGCCAGATTTGAGCTCAGTATCGCCTGCTGTGAGTGGCAGCATCTCCCAAGGGCCTCAGGCAGGTCACTTGCTTAACTGGGTCATTTTAACCAGAGATGTTAGGAATTGAAGCTCAGCCCTCTTGCATCATTTGAAGCATGTCTTCTACCACTAATATATGGAAACTCGCCATATCTCAGAGAAGACACCCTGACCTGGCCAACACGATCCACAGACACCCAAGACTCCCATTTCCCAACTAATGGGTATCTTAGTCAGAGCTTCATGAGCACTGGCAAGGAACAGTGACATCTCATAGACTACTGTTGCTTTAGAAAGGAGGGGCGGGCTTGAGGGCAGGTGTCCTCATTGGTAAGATACTGGATGCAAGAAAAACCACCCCTCTTCCTTTGAACATTTGCCTTCACAGCTACATCCAAGGGAACATGCATATCTCACCCATCTGGCTCCATGTGTGCTTTTGGGGACATTAGCCCAAACACGAGGAAGATCTGGAAAAGGCTTCTTTTATATTGCCCTTTGTATGTAAGCCCCATCCTACTGATGTGAAAGGCTTTTCCATTTACCATTCAAACTACTATTTAAATTAATGCTGGTGGGTATAATAGGAGCTGAATGGGAAACAATGAATATGAAATAACTCACACACCAAGTTAAACTTTTATATACATTTCACACAGGTTATCATCAATCTTCCCAGTGGAATTGCCCCATACTGAAATCAGCCTGTCAGACCCACCATATTAACATGAAGCTATTGAACAAAAAAATATTTTTCTGGTCTTTGATGTTTTATTTTCTGTTTATCCAAAGCATGTCAGCAACTCCAACATGTGGTCCATGTCAGAAATCTGGGACAATACTTTATACAAACACACAATGTGTCAAATTTCTACCTTTTCGCCCTGCTGTTAATGACAAGAAACGACTGTTTTCTCCAGCATTTAATCCTCTTTGGAGGATAGCACTTTCTATTCTTCTTTTCGCAGCATGCACAGAAGTTGTAATGCATGGCAGAGTTCATTATACATCTTGCTACCTCACTTCTGAATTTTGCATAAGATACGCCAAGGTTTTTTTTTATAAGAAGAACTTTTAGTTGAGGTAAATGGAGAGAACAGAAACACTTTAAAATTTCTTTATGCCTGTGTATAAGTTTTACACACAATAGTCAAGTGCTCTCTGTTGAAGTAATTTAAAATGATATATCAGATGGCTGCAATATGAATAAGTTCCTCACTTGGCCGTTGTAATCACACATAGTCTTTGTATCCCCTTCCGCTCTATTCCTGTCTACCTAAAGATGAACAAAATATAAAATGGAGGATAATTTCAACATACACATTAGCAAGGGAACAAAGGGAAACTGTTTTGAAAGGCTTTTCCATTTGGCACTCCCAACTACTGTTTAGATTAATGCTAGTAGGTATAATAGGAGCTGCTGGTTTTTTCCCCCTAGGCCAGGGTATAATGGTGTTTGGTCCTTTTCTACACAAAGGGATCCATCCACCTACAGACAAAGCCGTCTGTCTGTTACCACGGCCCTGAATGAAGTGACTGATGAGAATGTGAGTCAGATTCAGGTAGCAAGAAGGAAGCACTTATATTCCAGTTAACTACACTGTCCTGTCTTGATACAAATTATACAAGCTGAGATAATCAATAACTTATCAGCCTGCTGAGAACCTATTAGCATGTGGTTAACATGCTAGTGTTCAAAGTAGCGTTCTGCTGCACGGAATGTGGCCTTTGGTATAGCACACTTCAGCGGTTTAAGTTCAATAATAATAACTCTTGTTTAACAAGATATGAGATTGACTCTTATAAATTAGAAGATTGTTTTCATGATCTGTCTAATCTACTCGATTAATAAAAAAAATAGACCAAAGCCTTTTGGCACAATTCATTTCTTACTTCCCCTTTCAAGTGGGCTCAAAATATGGGAAATCCAGCCTGCCCAATTAATCAGGCTGAACATCTTGAATACCTGCAGAGAATGCAGAGCCACTGCGATCAGAAAGTTGAAATTAAACACTTGAGCCTAAATTAAGGACCATTTAAAAGACAGCACCCATTGTCCAAGCTGAGCTCGAAAACTAATCACTTTTGCTCATTTCCCTTTAATAGACAATTTCAAGGAAAAATAATAATTTGCAAGTTCATTTAGGTCCTCGGATGTCTGCCTAATGTAGTTCATATTGAGCAAGAAAATAGGAAAGGGCAGAAGAGTTCAACAGTAAATATTTCAGTCCCCAAACCATTTTATTTTTAATTTGCACTCTTGCCTTGCTAATCAGTTAACTGGATTTCCTTGCTGTCTAGTCTTTAAAGAAACAAAACAAAACAAAACCCCAAACCATCCTTAAACAGTAACAGATGACTGCAACATATCATTTATGCTCTACACTTTGGGATTGTCATACTGCATCTGTGGGATTAAGCATTTTAAAGACTTGTCAGTTTTAATTGGAGGCTCAGCACAGTTCTCGTTTGCCAGATACATCACACCATCAAAATGGATTTTTCCCTCTCTTTTATCGTTTTATGAGAATTTGTAGACCTAGATAAAAACCATCTGTGAACAAAGCATGTAGACTTAAGTAAATAGCTCTCAGAAATTGACTGGAGCCTAATTTGTCCATTTCGCAACGATCTGCTGTATGCTTGATTGCTTTTGGAGCGGAGTGTGTGTGTCTATATATATACATACACATTGTTGTGGGGGGCAACTCAAGTGGTTCTGAAACAAGAAAATCTCCAGAGTTAAGGATTTTGTTCATAATCGGTTTATACTCTCACACATTTGTTTTCCATTTGTAGCACATACTCCTTGTAGCTTCTATTAAGGCTGAGGCCCAAACTAGTTGGCAGTCTTACAGAGCCAACACTTTGACCCATTTCAATTTGGCCTCAAGCCTGGTTTGGTCACTCTGGTTGATGACCTATATCTGGAGAAAGATTTCTGGCCACCATTCTGCATCTTCCACGATGACCCTTAATTAGTGTGTGGGTGTGTAGTTGTGGGTGGTTGTGGCACCTGTCACAAAAACATTGGGAAATATTGAAGGATTTTTTATTTATTTATTTTTTTTGCAAAGTGGCCTTTTTCTCAGGGTCTGAAAAAAGAAAATTCTCATAACATTTCATCAGCAAAATGTTTCCCTAAAAGACTCCACTCAGCTTTAAACAATGCTGACCCACATTATTATCGTTAAGTGTATTTAGATGCCTTTTTTCTAAATAATGCTAAAGTGGCTCAGAAGAACAATAAATAAATCATTATATAGGTACAACAAAGCATAATAATATTGATCACATTTCACATATATAGTGTTATATACCTACATGAGCAAGCTAACAAAAACATTCACATTGACATCTCCCTAAACAGAAGAAATACATTCTAGGCACTGTCAGCAACAGGAACAGACTTTGTCGTTGGAGTCGTGCCCTCCCAGGCGGGATGGAAGTGGCTAGACAGAGCGCAGGGGACTGGTTTTGCTGGACTCAAGAACTAGATTGTCTCTGGCGCCTGCAACTGCAGCAGCCACCTCTGTAGCTGAAATCACTCAAGGTCCTGCCTTCCTAGGTCAGATGGAAATGAGCTGTGCCAACACGACACTCCAAATTTCCTCTTCTCTATCTCACATCATTGGCTGCCACTGGAAAGTGAGGGGAAGCAGGTAATGTGGGAAATCTTGACAAGAGGTAAGTACTACCAGAGGTTTTGGAAAAAGAAGCTCAATGTGTGAGTGTGATTTCTGTGGTGGGTGCAAATTTAGTGTTGTCACAACTAGTAGGGTTCCAAGATTCTGTTGCAATAATACTCCTGTCAGATGTCAGAATCACACTATTTTACATTTAGGAAATTTGGTGCATCCTCTAGATTAGTGGTGGGGAGCCTGTGATTCTCCAGATGCATCTGGACTCCAAACATCCCCCCCCCCAGCACCAGTCCTCATGAGCAAGGGACTTGGGGCTTAAAGCCCAGCAACATTTGGAGGGTAACAGATTCCTCATCACTCCTCTAAATAGTGCAGCTGTTGTTATCCTGATTGTTGTTTGATTCGATTAACATATACCTGCACCGTTTTTCTTTAATTCTATTTTCATTCTCTAGATGCTATGGTATTTTCCTGTTGTAGGATAAAGAGCAGCAGGGAGTTTTAAAACAACTCTCCCTCTCACACTTTTCTGCTCTCTCACCTTTGAAGTTAGAAATGTTTCAACTGGAGTTTCTGTTGCTTTTGGGGGGTGTATACTTTCCTCATCACAGTAATATACATCTTTCTAACCAAAGAACCAAACACCTCTGCCACCATACGGTCTTTTTTTTTTTACTTCATAAACTTATGCTGATTCATTCTGGAATTATCCTTATAAATTTCATGGATACTACTTTTTACTAATTCAGTTTGTCATCTTGGAGATTATAGATCTTACTAATCTCAAAACTTTGCCAATGTCTTCCATCTGTTTTATGGGTGGAAATATTGCAGTGTAGGTATGGGAGGAATGGAATAGCTTATCCAAAATCAGGAGTTAGAATGGTAGTAAAGGTAAAGGTAAAGGACTCCTGACAGTTAAGTCCAGTCACGAACGACTCTGGGGTTGTGGCGCTCATCTCTCTTTACTGGCCAAGGGAGCTGACATTTGTCCACAAACAGTTTTTCCGGGTCATGTGGCCAGCATGACTAAGCGACTTTTTGCAAAACCAGAGCAGTGCACAGAAACGCCGTTTACCTTCCCGCCAGAGTGGTACCTATTTATCTACTTGCACTTTGATGTGCTTTTGAACTGCTAGGTGGGCAGGAGTTGGGACCAAACAGTGGGAGCTCACCCTGTTGCCGGGATTTGAACTGCCAACCTTGCTTGATTGGCAAGTCCTAGGCTCAGTGGTTTACACTACAGCACCACCTGTGTCCCTGGAATGGTAGTACCATATGCTATAAAGCATGGACAGGGTGTAGGGGTGGGCAGGGTTATAATTTGTTTTGTTTTTTTAAAAGAAGGTAGGAGTGAGAAAATAATGATGAATGCTACAGTGCTTGAAAACATATTTATTTAACTAAAATAATCAGATTGCAATGATACAATGAAAACAGCAGTCTAAAAACACCCTGCAACCCATCACAGGAAATCAGAGAAAACAACTACCATCAAAGCAGGAACCATTTACAAAATACCCAGCACAGCATCTTAGCTAAGGGCAGATAAAAGCAGAAAGGTTTTCAACGTCTGTTTGAAAGTGAATAAAAATGGAGCCAGGTGTATATCTTTTCAGAGGGAGTTCCACAAACATGGGGCCACCAACAAAAAAAGGGACATTCCTCTAGTGCCTGCCAATCTATTTGTCCTTTATGATGGCCCTAAAGAAGTCCCTGTAGCAGAATTGGCAAATTCAATGCAATCTGAGAAGAATCGTGATTCAAGAATGATTAGATGGAAGGTTCTTTGGCTCAGCCTTCTGTGATGAGGCAGACTCCTAGGACTCTTATACCCAACATTCTTATAATATGTTAACCGACATCAAGCACAGTGTGGTCAATTGGAGGTGGTGTGAAGGGTGGAAGGAGGAGTGGATTTTAGTGACAACTCACAAGCCAAGTACCTCTTGACTTCCATGGCTGGCTTGACAGGCCACACAAGTGTCAGTTCGTCTCTGATATTGATAGTGATTTGTGGCCATCTTAACAAGGCAGTGCTAGTATAATCTATCAAGCAGCAATCTTTTGAATTGGCTGTGGTCTTTAAAAACAAAACAACCACCCCGTTATGTCTGTGGCAGTGTCAGCCCCTCTTCAGAATTATGTTCTGTGTAAATTTAGTGCACATAATAGCTAATAGGCAATAGATGACAAGAGACACCTTGAACTAAAACCAATGCACATAAATCTTTACTAATCAAAGTCTACTGGCTGGTTGAACTTCTGCAATTTCCCTGAACAGAAAGACCCTGGAAAAAAGCTCTCTGATAATAAGTTCTGAACGGGTGGGAAAGTTCATATGAATGTCACTGCCCCAAATGTCTACTGGGTTTTGTCAGCAATTCAAACTATAGATCTTACTATCATCAAATTCTTGTCTTGGTCCTTAACTGGTTCCCTAAAGGAAATATTGTAAGGTCTGTTCTGGAAAGACGCTTTATATGTGTTAAACAGACCACACTACTAAAAAGCTTAATTCTCTAGCCTGTCTTCCTCTGGTTTCTAGGCAAATTATCAGAGAAAGGAGAAATGGTATTTGTTCAGATGCATATTCACCAAAAAACCCCATACAAACCTTGCAGCTATTCCTACAATAGGCAAGGCAAGTAAGGAGAAGAAATGGTTTGGGGTTGGCCAGGGACACTTTAAATAGAAGACTACAATAAATCATAGTCCACATATATATATATTCTTTGATGGATCCAGAGAAGATCAAGAGGAAAACTGCTCATACAGTGGGGCTTTCTGAGCTTCTCCCCTACACCCCACTATGTCTCCCAGCGGCTGACCCCACCCAGCCACTCTTGAGAACTGATCTGTAATGTTGAGAGATGAGACTTCAGGAGCTCTAGAACTGAAGACTTGATTTGCTGGGCTTGCAGTGCTATCAAGTCCAGCATTGTCTCCAACAATGGCTGAGCAGGGAAAGTCTCACAAGCAGTCATTGAAGAGGATGGGATTTATCTGTTATTTCTTCTGGCTTCTAGTGTTTGGAGGCTTACTGCTTCTGTTCATGGAAGTCCTCTTATTATCATTGCTAATAGCTGGTTGTCCAAGATAAGCCTATCAACTTCAGCCATGGTTTTGCTTCAGTACAGCCCACTGCAGTTGCCTCCTCCATGGTGGATCCTGCATTTAGCAGGGGGTCAGACTAGATGACTTCCAAGATCCCACCTGTCTCTACATTTCTCACAATAGTTGCTTACTCTGTGCCATTTTCAGCACACAGTTTCACTTAAGACCGCCACCAGCAATTCCTTTATACATGCAACTTAAATAGCATTTGGATCAGATCCTAATCGCATGGACCCAAAATGTGGTCACCCCTCCAGTTTCCTTCTGATCTCAGTCTATCCTGAAGCTTTAAAATGAGCATTTGCCTCATGGTTGGTCAGAAGATGTTTCATCTTGAGCCTTGTGTCCTCGTGTTTAATGCTGCCTCTGTTTGTTTTCCCTCTGGCGTTTACTTAATACCTGCAGCTTGTAAACTAATATTTAAGTGCATGTTGAGATTGCCGAGTTAGAGATAGAGTCATAAAAGCCTTTTGCCACCACTCACTGTGTATGTAGGCAGCTTATCGTAGAGCTCACTTGGGAAACACACATTTTCCAAGTTGCATTAAGCCAGCACTTTCCTGATATATTAACACTTCTTTTTCCTTGAGCACAACAAGTATGTTCTCCTCCCCCCACCCCACCCCCATGCATCTTCCTCTGATTCAAGCAGTAAAAAAAACCAACCCTCCAGAGATCCTCAGGGGAAAAGGATCTTGTGAAATTTCTGTCTTCTGATTTAAATAAAAATACAAAAGACTCCCACCCCAGAAAGGACTTTGTGGCGGACGGAACAGAGTGAAGGCTATTAAGCTTTTTTATTCCAGAGTGCCCATTTATGCTTATTCCTTCCCCTGCTTTCAACAATCAGACCACTTTAAAATTCACTCACTTGCTGGTGAGTATGTAAATGTAAATAGATGGATTACACTTGCTGAACTGTTGAGTGGGGAAATGGTCACATTGTAAACAACGGAGCTGTTCACTGGGGGAAAAGACTGCAAACTGTCACTGTACCTGTTGCCAGTAGTTCCTGTTTCAGATTCAAAGATATTCTGTGAAAGTGGAGAAGAAGACTTGTCTGACATTTAGAGGATTGTCTGATGCAAGTCCTGCAACATAACATAGTGGGAGTCCATGAAACTCTGAGATGTCGGAGCAGAATCAGACCATTGCCAGTGTCAGAAGGTTGTAAGAAGGCACTGAGACAAATTTCTGCTAACCCGGCTTGAGCTATACGCCTCTCTCTCTCCCACACACATTATTACTACATGTCTCATTCATAACTTAAATGACTGAAATGCAATGATAAAATTTGCACTGAACTCAAAATTACCTGAAAATAGGTTGAGGTGAAAAATTCAGGGAATGAGACAGCCAGACTGTTGAGTGGGAGCCATAGCGGTCAACATTTCCCTTTTCAAAAGGGAAACTCCCTTATTCTGAATAGGATTCCTTGCAAGAAATAGGGAAAGTTGACAGCTATGCTGGGAGCGGCTGCCGAGACCATATAACACCAGTCTTAAAAGGCCTACATTGGCTCCCAGTATGTTTCCGAGCACAATTCAAAGTGTTCGTGCTGACCTTTAATGCCCTAAATGGCCTCCATCCAGTATACCTGAAGGAGCATCTCCATGCCATCGTTCTGCCCTGACACTGAGATCCAATGCCGAGGGCCTTCTGGTGGTTCCCTCACTGTGAGAAGTGAGATTACAGGGAACCAGGCAGAGGGCCTTCTCAGTAGTGGCACCCGCTCTCCCATCAGATGTCAAGGAAATAAACAACTATCTGATGTTTAGAAGACATCTGACGGCAACCCTGTTTAGGGATGTTTTTAATGACTGATGTTTTAATGTATTTTAAATCTTTTGTTGGAAGCCAGCCAGATGGGTGAGGTACAAATAATAAATTATTATTATGCTTCTCTGGTGGAGATGGGAGGCTGACATTATTCATCAGTTTCAGAGATGGGGGCTTCTAGAGCAATCAAAACACCTTTGTGCTAGACTAGGATGTTTATGGATTGGGCTGAGGTGTCCACCCACTAGCTCTGCTGACCTCTTATCACCTGCAGAGTAACACCAGCACAGAGCTTTTCCTGCTGAATGTGAACGTGGTGGGGAGGGGGAATGCCACCAGTGAGGTCCCTGCTAGCAGCAGCCAGCAGCAAATTCCAAAATGGAGCTTTCTGGAAATGGAGCCATGTAGGCAATGCGACACTTTTTAGGCCCTCCAAAAAAGGTGGTATTGAGCCACCAAATTTGAAATACTTTTATAATGCATTCTAGTTAAAACATGTGAGTTATTAAGGGATCCAAGAAAATAAATTAGGTTCTTTTGGAGTTGCCACCTTTCTTGCACCTATCCTGTGCGGCACTCTGCAAGATGCCCAACCCCTTCATGTATACCATGGAGATACATGAATATATCTGTACCACAGCAGTTGTTTACAGTCAATGCACAAATTGCAACAAGGCGCACCTCCTGGGAGGAGATGCAGTGTAGTGAGATAAAGATGACAATGTGAGCAATTCATCTGCTTGAAATTAGGACCACCTATGTGCCTAAGATGCTACAACAGGCTTGGAGCTGACATCCAGTGGAGTTGGACAGGTCCATTTCTCTCTTCACTCTCACTTGTTGCTACATCAGTGCATGCTACTCAGTATACTCTCTTAACTTGTACACATCTTTAGTATCTTGGCAGGAAAAAACCAAACAAATTAAGGAAGCATTTTGGAAAACATTACTTGATTCCCATCATCTGCAATTTAAGAGTGCACAGAGAAAAGAGCACATTGGGACTATCATATTCACATCTGTGCATGGATCTGTGAACATTAGAAGAAAAAAACATTTTACAAATACAATCTGCTGACTTGCTTGGGTTGTTGTGGCAGAGAATACCTGTGCTTCAACGGATGGCAGCTTTCCAAGTTAAGAATATTTATTTGTTCCACCACATGTGGTGCTTGTGTAGCATAATTAAAAATTATTGGGAAATGATCTATAATGAACTTTTAAAAATGCTTTAAAAATCCTTTTCTAAAAACCCAGAAGCATTGCTGTTGGTGTTAATAACAGCAGAAGTCACCCAAAAAGAGAGAATTTTTTTCCTATATGAGACAACAGCCGCACGTGTGTTACTAGTGCAAAAATGGAAAATAGATAAGGTACCAGCAAAAGAAGAATGGCATATCAAACTGTTAGTATATGTGGAGCTAGCAGGGATGACCACTAGAATGCGAAACCAAACTGCTGAAGGATATAAAGAGGACTGGATATATTTTACTGAATATATGGAAAAGTATTATAAACAGACAATCAACCTAGCTGGATGGTAAGATTTTCAGCAGTGTAAGAAATAACTAAAGTTTATATAAGGGGTTGCGGTAGACGGGATGAACCAAGAAAATGTGAGAAAATCAGGAGAAAAAAGGAAGCATGGAAAGAGAGGATGGGAAGTCAATTAAGGACCCCCCCCCCCCATTTTTTATTTCAGAGATTCTTCTCTTTTTGTAATACTTTTGTTCCACCACCCTCTAGGAAGTATTCAAATGGTCATAAATGTATACATGTTCTACATCTACAGGATACATAGTTTTTTTTGTAACCAAAGAGCTCAAAAGCTCTACTCAATATTCCTTTTTAGATTCTAATTGCACGATTTTCTAAAATGGTATTCTATGTTTCTTTTTTTTTTATAAGACAAATTGTGTTCATGAAAGTGATAGAAAGAAGAAAGCCATGGCCAGAAGAGAACAGAAGGTAATAAGGAGAATTTGTGCTGTGGGTGGTGAAAGGAGCAGGCTTAAAAACTTACAGAAGTTAAAATGGTTCAAAGCTAATTAGGGGCATAGAACGCTGTAGCAACTTGGAAAAAAGTTTGCCACATGCCAAGTCAAGACAAAAAAGACAGAAGGCTATTGATTGTAATGTTCTATGAGCAAAAGTAATTAAAAACAAAAAAAAGAAAGTTTAGATCTGGAATTTGGTGATAGCTGCAATAGAAATAAGTGAGAAGTATTTGGGGGGAACTGACCAATTCCGCAATGACAATTTCATGTCTTGAAAATTATAGCCTTTCAGACTGATCATATTGATTGGAAGTCTCACTGAATTCACCAGGACATCCTCTAGCAGAAGTACACTGGATTAGAGCCCTACAGGTATCGAATCAATGAAATTATGTTCTCTATCCAAATAACCAGTCATGTGGACCTGTTGTGTTATTCCAAGTTTTAGAATATAAACAACATGTGTCCATTCTAGGCTTCAGATTGGTCTTTTTGGCAGAGAGAAGACTGCTGTGACTACTGATTAATACATCTCTTGACATATATAAATGGCTTTGCTGGTTCTTAATTCAGAGTATTGAAAGTATGAGGAGAACAGAAGAGTATGCATTAATTGCATCACTGGGTAGCCTGAGAACAGTAAGTGAGACTCATTTGCAAGGCAATTTGGAATCCCTTAATAATTGTTATAGTCTTTGATCTCCGTATCTGATATATATATATATATATATAGAGAGAGAGAGAGAGAGAGAGAGACAGAACTACATGAATGAGTCTATTCAGAACTGTTGTTTTGAAAAGATGGATTTCAAAAGACTTAAAAAGATCTCACTTCACACCCACAGATGAGAAGTGGTCAGTGTGGAACTTTGATCTAGATATTCCATCTGTCACATTTTTGTCATTGATGGTCCTTCAGTTTGGCCTTTAGCTGGGAGGGGAGTATTTCATCTTATATTCATAAGAACACTGCTTTCTTTTTTGCCTGTTTCTCTTTTTTAAATCTCGCTTTTTTTTCATCATGTCAATGGAATGTAGCTATGGTTTTCTTTCTGGAGATACTCATTCAGTGATTTCTGGGCTGGTGCAGATATTTATGTTAAAAGTAACCACGAGCAGGCATTTTGTGACTTATAAATCCACTTTCAAAAATATTCTGGTGAATCCAGTGCTGAACACAGTGTGAAAGGAAAACCACACAAAGGTACAGTTCATAGAAATCTCCCACTTTTTGCAGAGCAGCAGAATTTGTGGGAACCAAAATTCCGCAAAACTTGGGTGAATGTATGGATTCACATGTGAACACAATAATACAGCAGAGAGGACAAGTTTGTGTTCTTTGTCTAGCACACTGTTTCAGCGCTGTTCACAACATCCATACTAGCTTCAGTGTATTCATGGCTTCCTATTCATTTTAACCAAGAAAGCCAATCTGTACGAGCAAAGTAATGTTTATGCAAAGTAGTTATCATAGTTAAGATGAATGAGGATATTGTTCCAGGAAGGGGAGCATGAATGTCCCAGCTAGGGAAGACCACAACAGATTGTCTGATTGTATTTATCTAAATTCAGACAGAAAAGAAATCTACTGTATTAAAGCTATTTCAGAACATCAAATCTGGCAAGGCAGACGCATTTAGTTTTCAGAGCTGTTGTTGCTGTATGATGGGATGTTCAAATTCCCAAGGCTTTCTTTTCACTCAAGCTAGTTGCTGGAAACAAAATTGCTTTCTTCATTAAACTCAAACTTTAATTTTCAATATATTAAATTTATGAGTTGTTTGAAGCAATAAAATGTTCTTTTTATTGATTTTGTTCCTCCAATTATTAAACTAAGATTGTCATTTGGAGGTAATCTCTGTCATGATTTCTTTTCTATATAATCTGACTTTGATATTTATGAGATGAACAAGGTAAATTAAATGTGATTGTTTTAAAGGAAGAAAAATAAAATTCAAATTAGTTCACTTGTAGACATACTATTCTCATTATATTGTTGTACTATAAATACGGGCTAAATTGCATTGCTGTATAGAACCAAAATTTGACTTATATGATATCCAAATGGATAGGTTCAATCCTTTATATCTACTCAAATGTACGGTAGGTCCTATTGAACTTAATGGGACTTACAGATAACTGGCTATAGGATTGCAGGCTGATTTGTAGTTACAAGGAGTGTAAGAGTTAGACAGTCTTTACTGATGATGATGATGAAGAATTATTCAGCTTCTTATCTGCCTTCATCATAAGGACAGGTCACATCAATTTAAGAATGCAAGATTAAAAACGGTTTAAAACAAATGATAGTCACAAGTATAGGATGAGTCCTAAAATAACTATATCTCAGGTGAAATAAATCAAAAAATTAAAAAATTGTCCAGTAGCACCTTAGAGACCAACTAAGTTTGTTCTCGGTATAAGCTTTTCACGCGCATGCACACTTCTTCAGATACAGTGGTACCTCGGGTTACATACGCTTCAGGTTACAGACACCGCTAACCCAGAAATAGTACCTTGGGTTAAGAACTTTGCTTCAGGATGAGAACAGAAATCGTGCTCCAGCGGCGCAGCGGCAGCGGGAGGCCCCATTAACTAAAGTGGTGCTTCAGGTTAAGAACAGTTTCAGGTTAAGAACTGACCTCCAGAATGAATTAAGTTCTTAACCACTGTACACTGAAACACAAGTCACCAGACCCTTATATATAGTGGGAGGGTGGGGGGGGGGTTTGTCTCAGAAGGGTAGTAGGAGATGGGTGATTGACTCATGGGTATGGTAAACCTGTTGATGACTGTTAATGACCGAATCTACCTACCTGAATCTATATCTCAGGTGTCAAAGATGAGGAAAAAGGGGTGCAAATATTATTAATAGTAATAATTTTTATTCTACCCTTCTTCCTAAAAAAAAAAGTCTAGATTAGTTCTTCACTTCAATTACTAGCAAGTCAGTTCCTGTGTAATCTCTCTGCTTATGGGCCAACCACAGTTAAGGACTTCAGATCCCACTGATTTCAGTGGGAGAGATTTTGAGCACATACTTAATTCTTTCATTGAAATTAATCAGTGGGACTTTGTATTTAACTTTGCCTGGATTCCTGCTCATATAACAACTATATTTCACCTCTTGTAAGAACTGTAATGTGACATTTCAGTGAATGAGACTCAAACACTTCTCATCTAAAGATGTAAAATAATCATAATTGTGCTCTTTGTATGTTTGGTACAAGTCTAAATGTTTTTTTACTCTGAACAGGTTTCCAGCGGTCCAGAAATATGGCTTCTCACATTGTAGAATGAGCCCTGTAACAACACAAGCAAAGATAAAATCCTGGAACTCTTCAGTTTTTTCCAGAAGTGCTCCCTATTTTCTGTGTTGTGTGCAGTTTCAGATCAAGAAATGCCCCATTCTTAATAGGATAATGGAGCACCTCTTTTTAACATTAAAGTACATTGCTGTACACCCTATGATATTGCTCTACATGAGGACTGCAGTGGCACATGAGGGGCAGAGCAGCAGTGGGTCCTTTCACTAGCAGCAGTAGTGCTTGTTGTCAGGATGGGATGAGACCCATGGCAGTGGCAAGGTCAGGGGAACTCCACATTCACAGTGGGGGCTGCAGTGATAGCAACTGTGGGACTGCTGCCGTCAAGGAGGACCACTTCTCCCCTGATGAACTGAACCCTGCACTCATCATCTGAAGCCCTTCTTCATGTGTGTCTTCTGTGAGAGTGGGCTTTTCCTGCCGCGGTTCTTCATTTGTGGAATGCTCTCCTCAAAGAGGCTCACCTAGTGCCTTTGTTACATATCTTTAGGTGCCAGTCGAAAACATTCCTCTTCTCCCCAGATTAATTAAACAATCTATGGCCTTTTAAACTGGAGGGGGGTATTGTTTTTGTTTATTATGGTGTGTATTTTTGTGTCTTTACATTGTAAACTTCCCTATGATCTTTAGATGAAGGGGCATTATAGAAATTTAAATAACAACAACAGCAACAATATCCTACTGTTACCCTAACATCACCCCCACCTTTCCCCATCCTCATTTTCTTTACCAATTTGAGCAGTAATTTTGTACAAGTTTTCCTGTGGCTGCATTCTTCATTTGTCTCTCTTCTGCACCCCATTTCCCCCTCTTCCTTCTATAGAGCTCTTTCTCTTATATTGGGGGTTAAAGGGACAAGAAAAGAATTGAAAGCACTTAAAGTGGATTATATCACACCACTGTGATGTGTCTCTTTTACCACTACTGAAATAAGAAATCTTACAGAAAATGCTAAAATTAGGGAATGTTCTTGTTACTAACAAAACAGAAAAAGAACAGAATGTCCCAGTAGGTCAGTGCATTATATTAATTTGTTCAACCCTTCCATCATTAAAAAAGGATCTGGTACTGTAGGTCACTCAAAATTAAGCTTTTGAAAGGCAGCACAATTGAAAGGCAGCCCCTGAGATTTTGGCTTCTGAACTACATAGATATTTTTCAGTGCATGAATAATATTAGCACTTTTCAACACCTTTGACAAATCCTCTCCTCAATTAAATGTATCTCAGTTGTTTTGATTTGGTACTTGACACTGACACTTGATGCTGACTGGCAGGCCACGGCCATCTGGTGAGCTTCAGGGCTGAGGGGGGATTTGAACCCTGCTCTCCCAGGTCTTAGTTTGATACGTTAACCGCTGCCCCACACTGGCTGTCCTTGCGACAATCACTGTTTATTGGCTGAGGATGAGCAAGTGATCAAACAGTGACAGAAGTGAGGAGGCCCCAGGGATTGGCAGTGGGGGCTTCTGCTCAGCTGTGGGCCTCATCACACGCCCAATGCAGCCAAACTGTGATGCCAGCACTGCTGTCAGCTTATCATAGGACTTCCTTATCAGAAATGTGTTTAGATAAATTTGCCTGCCATGGGCAGAGTAAACCACTGCTTAAAAATGGCTAGACCAGGTCACAGGTCAAGGGAGTGTGAGCTGGTTTAGTCTCAGGCAGACACATGACTGAACACCTCTGAGATTCTTAGAGTTATTTGGTTATACTGATAGACAAGTATTGGTCTATTCGAGGGGTTGCCACTTTTCTTAGACAATATCCACAACGATTTCTTTGGATTCAAATGTCCTATATTGTGGGTTTCATTCAATACTGGGCCTATTCAGAGTAGACCCACTGAAATTACTAGATATGCATAACTTGGTTTCAATTAATTTCAGTAGGTTTACTCTGATTAGGACTTAGTTGGATACAGTCCTAAGGAATTTGCCACCTATAGGCACAACATGCAGCACACACAGAGATTCATAGATTTTACAGTGGGTTCAATCCAAGGTGGCAAGATTAGCACCCCCAGGAACTTTGTTAGAGCTGAAGTTTTCCTCCCCACTGACCACATTCTGTTACTGAAAAAGCAATATAACAGTTTAATATCGCCCAATATGACTTGGCACACAGTTGTGTTCAACATGTTTTTAGAACTCCAAGGGCAGAACAGAAATTTCCTGGTCATAATGAGCAGATTTGTTCTTCAGGATCACTAAACTTTTTTTATAGATATATGAAAGACACACATCACAATATAAAAAGGTGAATGGTTCCAACTACCAGACCTGAACCAGAAGCAGATAAGATGTTTGGTGTGGCCTGATCAGAGAAAGGTTTATATGAGCCCAAACTTGTAAAGGCCAGATTACAAATCCTTTTTGTGAAATTATCTGACAAGATATACATCAAAGTATAAATGCTGACACTGTGAATACATACCGTTGAAGGGAAACAGGATCACTGGAAAGTCATCGGACAAATTAATCCAGGGAAAGGGCCTAGGAAAAGGAGAGAAGAAATGAAACAAGGTTCCGGAAGTACATGTGTGGCAAAGCTGCTAGGCTACCTTCCTGCAAGGAGGGTTGCTATTGCAGTGAGGAGGTTGGTACAGGGCAAACACACCAGCTGACCCAATCTGGTCTCCTGCTGCTGTGTTTGCACCATGCTGCTCTCCCTGTCACCTCGCCCCGTTCCTTACCAGTAAGCAACAACAACCCACCTCCTAGGAACCTCCATAGCTCAGTGAGAGAGCATCTGCTTTGGATGCGGAATGTCATATGTTTAATGCAGGTGGGGCCGGGAGAGACTCCCACCTGAAACCCTGGAGAAGTCACTGCCAATCAATATAAAAACTGAGTTAGATGGACCAATGGTCTGACTTGGTATAAGGCAGCTTCCTATGTCCCTACGAAGCGAATGTAGTGGTTCCTCTTCATCTGGCAAGCAGCTCCTGGTATGGGGCATGGGGAGAGCAGGAGGCCCATGTTTATGAGAGGAAGACTAGCCTGGAGTCTGAGAAGAGAAGGGAAATGGGAGCATTGAATGGCAGGAGAAGAGAGTTTTATGCATCAGGAAGTAAGAGGAGCAGAAGTGAGAAATTGCACCTTTCTTTTCAAATAGCCTGCAAAAGCTTTGGCTGGAGGCCTGTAGTCTAAATGTTGTCAGAGACTCGGTTTAAGACTGACCTGAGAGATCTCATCGTTTGTTATTTCATGCTAGATTAAATTCCAAGTGTCTGGAGAAGGCAAGGGCAGCAATAATATATGCAGGTTTTTATATTGTTACATTCTTGACTGGGAGGACAATATATCACTCAAAAGAGAAGGGCCAAGAGCTAGAATTTCTCATTAGCTGATTCTCGATTAGAGGACAGAACGGCATTCATTGCTGACACTTTTGCTGAGGCAAAAAACAGTTTAAGGTTTTAAATAGAAAAACACCATCATTAAGTCAAGCCCTTTCTTGGCCAAATTAGAATAAACAGCTTGGAATAAACCTCTAACTAGAATTTCAAGAGTTTTAAAATGGAATGAACTCACTGTTTCATCTTTTAGGATAATGTTCCAATATTTTCCTTCACAAATAATAAAATAGCTGATAACTTAATATGGAAAATACTGATGTTATTGGATAAAGTTCTGAGCCTAATTAACACAAGTCTCCTTACTGACTTACTTTGCCCTGTAGGTTCATAATGATATAAACCTAATATATAATATGAATAGAAACTGAGAATGATGTCTAAGGGTGCAGTCATAAATAACTTAGTGTGCAAGCACAGGCTGGCCTGTGCCCAGACCACTGGGGTTTTATGGAATGGCAAAGCTACTATCACTTGCCAGGATTGAATATGTGTGCGGAGGGAGATGGGGTGGGGGTGGGCCAGGCCAGCCTGAGGTTCTTGCAGTGTTCAGAATGGGCCTGATACTATCATGCAAAGGCAGCAGGGCTTAGAGAGCACTTGATTGGATCATGGCAAGTGGTCCAATCTGAGCTTCTTTGCAACATTAGTCTGCGAGCTCGAGCAGCAAAGAGGCATGTTTAACTGTCACCGCTCTATTTTCTACCCTGGACAGGACAAGTGACAGAGCTATGGATATGGTGGTGGTGGTCATGCCACTCCATCAAGCCCTGTAGTTGACAGCCAGAGGGGTGCATGATGCTCTGAAGACTGTAGCTATTTTGTAACCTGCCCTGAGTGGTCCATATAAGTACAAGACAAATCCAAAAAATAGATGCATTTGGGTTAAAAATGTTGTGCATTTAATTTCAAACCATATATATATATATATATATATATATATATATATATATATGATGGCTTTGGCATTAACAGAATTTAGTTTCTTATACTCATTACACTCTGTGAATGAATTTGTATGCTACATGCTTTTTGGGATACAATATGTTTCTAATTTGTATGAGCAAATTTATCCACATAACTGAATTTATGATTGCATGGAATGACCACACTAATTTTGATTTAGCTGTTCATCCTACCACGCTTGCATGAACGCTTGGCTTTATTATAAGAAAGAGTTCAGCTACATTCAATACAATTTTCTCACAGTTGTAGAAATGCAAGTATTTGCAGAATCACATGCTAACTCCCTTCATTTTGTGGATGTATGATTTTGGTTTAGGCATATTTAGATTAATCTCCAACCGTAAATTGTTGGGTTTCATTAATAACAACCTTTTGCATGTTTCCCCACCCCACCCCACAACTGTAAGATGTAGTTTTAAATACCTTTTCCCCCCAACGACTCTAAAGGTTGTGCTGCAAGAATTAATCTTTATACAACATTAAAAGGCTAATATTAATGCTATTTTTAAAATATGTGAGTAAAAATGGTGAAACCTAAGCACAAATGCTGTAATGAGAGACCACCCTTTGGAAATCGCTATTGGTTTATCTTAGTGCTTTTAGCTGGAGAAAGCAGACTTGTCTCACCAGAGAGTTTACAATTGTAACACTGAATAATTAGATCTGAACTGGAACAACAACAACAACAACAAAGTGGCAGTGCTGTTAGCATTGAATGGCTTGGCCTAGCCACCTTTTGAATTTCCCACAATGCCCTAGAGTGATGCTTGGCTGGAATCACTATGAGAAATGTAAGAGAGTACAGTCAAACCTCGGCTCCCAAATGCCTCTTTTTCGGAACATTTTGGTTCTCAGACACTGAAAACCAGGAAGTAAATGCTCCGGTTTTCTAATGTTTTTCGGAAGCTAAACGGGCTTCCAGAACGGATTGCCCTTGACAACCAAGGTTTGACTGTAGCTAGATCCAGCTGTCTGGCAGTGATTCGAGTGCCAGGGCAGATTTTAATTTTTTTAATGGAGGTTAAGGGCAGGGGTGGATCTACGCTCATGGTTTTTAACGCTAAAAAAGAGTTAAGGAATGATTCTGATAGCCATATGGCCATGTGGTGTTCTTTTTTAGCATTCATAATGCATTATTAAAATGTGAGACCAGAAGGTGCTGCAGAGCAACCAGCTACAAGAAACCAATGGAGTGGAAATAAAGCAAAAGCGAAACCAAAGAGGACTTTTCCTGTCTCGACGCTTTAGAATAATATTTCTAATACCATTCTAATAATGTTCAAAAGGCGAGTGGAGATCCAGCCTACGTGCGAGCAGTGAGCCTTGCAGATATATAGGTGTTCCCAGCAGCTGCCTATGGATACCAGGTGCTGTCACCAGCCCTGGACGGGTACTAAAGCTGGACTAGAGCTGAAGCAGCCTAAGACTTTTTTGTTCTCAATTTGTTCCTGGTAAGGACCACAAGACAATAAAACCAAAAACCTGGAAATAATGTCTGAACAAAGCAAATGATAATGTAGTTATGGAGACCACTAGTTATTGTTGCTAACATTTACTGTATTGGCCTGAATATAAGTCTCACTTTCCCCCCATATTCTGACTGTGAAAAGTTTAAGTGCGGCTTATATTTGTGACCTTACAGTGTGCAGCTAGGAGTGCAGGGCAAACAGTGCCAGGAGCAGAGCAAAGCGGTGCCTGCCCTGTGCATATTCTCCCGTCCTCTCCCCCAAGGCCGGTAAAGGAGAGAGGGAAGGGAAAGGAGAGAGGGAAAGGAAGGGGAAAAGCCTCCAGCAATGCAGCGTGGCTCCCCACCACCCCCAATATGCAGCCAGGAGCAGCGAGTAATGGAGGAACTTATATTCAGGTCCCCCCCCCCCATCAATTTTAAAGGTGCAGCTTATATTCAGTTGCAGATTATGTTTGGGCCAATACAGTGGCACCTCGGGTTTTACATATGCTTCAGGTTACATACGCTTCAGGTTACAGACTCCGCTAACCCAGAAATACTACCTCGGGTTAAGAATTTGCTTCAGGATGAGAACAGAAATTGCGTGGTGGCGGCAAGAGACCCCATTAGCTAAAGTGGTGCTTCAGGCTAAGAACAGTTTCAGGTTAAGAACGGACCTCCAGAATGAATTAAGTACTTAACCCAAGGTACCACTGTATAGTGGCAAAATGTATGCTGGAGGCTGTACAAAATAAAGTCACTGGAAAGTAGCCTGAAGATTGAGAGGCAAACTGTAAACAAATGTGTGCCTCAAAGCAGAGAGATGTGGCAGTAACTGGAAAAAACTGCACCTGCTGAATTTCTGCCTAGCAGATAGCTTGCAGATTTTCTTTTCCCTCTTGGAATAAGAGGAGCAAATGAAGTTGGTGTCATAGTAAATTTGCCACTGAATGGGTCTCAATGGAGGCTACAGAATGCAGCCGCTCACCAAGGAGTGCAACAAATTAGAACCCCTTTTTCGCTGCAGAATGGCGCTCTCTCCTGCGCCTGCACACCTTGCATTCCTGACCACATTCATCTGTAACAATCTCTCATTAGTTGATAAAGTGCAGTTGTTAGAGACACTTTCTGCACCTTTAGCTCCTTTGTCTTCAATCACCACCATCTGTGGCATTTCAAAAAGTCAAGTGGGGAGGATTAGACTCAGCTGGAGAAGAAAAATATCTCGGTAAAGATAACAAACACCAATCAGAATGGGAAGCACATTTACAAAGGCAAAAGTCAACACCCCCCCACACACACCTTTGAGTTTTAGCAGCAAGAAAGGAAAGAGGCTCTGCCAAGTGAGCAAGCTACTGCTTTAGAGGTTCTTTTAATGATAGAACAGAAAGACCCTCATACGAAGCAAATTCCTGTTTCCATTCTCCCTACATTGTTACCTCTACGCACAATTGGGAAACCCAGGGTGAAAGACCAGGAGGATGTGGAGCAGAGGGCGACAGGCATCACCCTACATCTGCAATAATGGTCACTCTCTCCAGACCTTTAGCCAAATCATGAAAGAGCCAGAGTTGAGCAGGGAGCCAGATACTCACTTGACAGCCCTGCACCAAGTCACCCCTGTGCAAATGCCTGAAGAGCACCTTGTCCCAAATCTTGTTTATCCTGCCTCCACCTCCAAATCCATCCATTTCAGTGATTTCAATAAATTCCCAAGGCTCACAACATTTCCCTCCTAACAAATTCCCAAGGCTGCTTAATAAGAACCAATGCAGCAATAAAACAGCATAAAATGCAAACTAAATTTAAACGATAAAGCACACAGTTTAGATGACTGGCATATATGCAAAGTTAAAGAAGAAGAATAGCAGGCTGTGTTAGCCCTTGGAAAAATTACATTCCCTAGTTAAAGAGAAGAGCCTTCTTTCTTCATGCTTGCCAGCACAAACAGAGCACCAGCCATGTAAATGCATGGGAAAGAAGCCCATTGCCCTGATACAGGGTATGACTTTATTAGAATCCATTTGGATTGGTTCAGATTAGCCAAGCAACTTTCAGAACCCAGGAAGTTGTCTTCTACTGAGTCAGACCATTGGGACATCTTGCTTGAGACTGTTTAGGCTGACTGCCAGCAGATCTCTGGCATCTCTCCCAGCCCTTCCTGGAGCAGTGACCGACGCTGGGCGCTCAAATTTCAGCTGCGCCCTGTGTGACGCTAACATACAGTGCCCCCTACCTCTCATGCTCCATTCTACAGGAATGTTTTGCCGTCCCCTTCATCACAGCAGCCAGTGAGGCCATACCAGTCATGCCACCCTAAAACCATCTACCTGGAGAGGCCAAGGATCAATCTGCCCCTGAGTCAAAATCCTTTGATTAGCTAATTTCCTTATTAGCAAAGCCAATACGAGTCTGGGAAGGTTAGCCTAGCACTGCTCTATTATTACATTTACTCTTCAAGTACCTTCAGCATGAGCCAATGTGGTGCTCTCTGGAGGTTGTTGGCCTAACTACAACTCCTATAAGCCAGCATGGCCCAGGGGTCAAAGAACAACTGGAGGGTACTATGTGGGCTATTCCCACAGGACATGGGGTAAAGTGCTTGCCTCAGGTGGCAGAAGTGGAAGAGGTCCACCCCGCTCCACTGCTTCCACCACCAAGAGAGAGGGATTCTGGTGCACAGCCTTGTCACATATTTGCCCCACTCCTGTGTGGAGAAGCTGTTTGACTGGCAACACTTTGAGGAGCACCCTGGCACCTGCCATGCTCAGCAAGAGCCAGGGCTTTCCTGTGTGCCATGTAGCCTCTCTGGGCTCCCTCTCTGGGATGGGCAGGGTTGGCTGACTGGCAACCTGAACAGGAACACTCCCACTAGAAGGTAAGGACCAGGGGCACACTGGGGCCCCCACATTAAGGGTGCCCAGTGTCACGTGATGCATCCCATCCCTGGCTGCACGCAAGCATGTGCCCAGTGGCAGGGGATGGCGGCCCCCTCAATATTGGGGGGGGGGCTCAGCCTCCTGCCCACAAATATTGAGGGGGCCAAAGCCTACTGCCCCCTATAGTTAGTGCCCCTGGTGAGTGCAGCTTTTTGTTTCAGATCCCACTTGTCCAGGTCTAGTGTTGTGTCCAAGATTCCTTCCAAACTGAGAACATGCTTTTACCAGAGGAATGTGAGACCCTTCCCACCCCCCACAGTCTCTATAAAATCCAACACATCAGCCTGGCTATTTCAGTAATGAAAAGAGTTCTTCCCATCATTTTCCAGAGCTCCTTGCAGTATCAGAGTCCCTTATGTCATATATGCTGGCTTATATATTAGTTTTATCTGTGTCTTAGTTTCGACTATCGAATTCGTAGCGTTTTGCTGAATCAGCTTCTTTGCCACGCTAATAGAGCCAAGTGTCAATTTCCCTCCATCACATATATATATGTGCCAGTCATTAAATTGTAAAAAATCATAAATGTTCCCCAGCAAGAATATTTTCTTCTCAACCTCCCTTTCCCTCTCCCCTGAATGAAGAAGGCTCCCTGAATGGGACACTTTTATATATTGAAATCATTTGTGCTTTCTAGAAAAAGTCAGCTGTTTCAGCTGGGTATTCAAATGGAGTAGCCACCATTAGTGGTTCCTTAGCAACAGCGCAGGCACACCTGGGCTACCACTGACCTGCTGCTGCTGCTGCTGTACATTATTTAGAGAGAAACCTGTGTTAATTATAAAGTGTAAAGGAAATGCATCACCACAGTTCTGGTAAATGCTTCTCCCCTTAAATATTTTAAAAGGCACCTGAATTTTATAAATTTAATTTAGGTGTCAAACTCTCTTGTTTTTAATGAAAGCCAACAGCGGATAGAAATTCAAGTGGCATTTAATTATTGTCCTAACTTTGAAATTAAACAAAACAGGATTTCTGTGGAGACCAAAATGAAAAATAATAATCAACTGTTATTTCTTGTTTCAATTTCATAACTAGTACATTATTTTATGGTGTGATTCAGTGGTCAGAGTATTTCAGCCATGTTATTTTGCTAAGTCCTTATGACCACTGCCCTATAAGGTAAATCAGTCACCAGGGTCATCCCCTTGATGTAGGCAGAGGCGAGTGTGTTGAGGCTGAGACAATAATGATTGCTGAAGATAGCTAGTGGGTTCATGGCAGAGAAGGCATTCAACCTTTTATCCACTGTGGTACACCAGCTCTCCAATGGCCCTCAGCAGTGGTGAAGTGAGAAGTTCTGAAGTAACAGAGGTCATCATGATAGTCATGTCCCCAAGAGAGCCCAAAATTGCTGAAATTCAACCTTATTCTGGAAGTGAGCTCAGAGATGTTTTCTTCTGCCTTCATAGGTTCAACTTGTAAAGCACACTGAGGGTTAACAAAATACCTTCAGCCAGATGAAATGTACCACATCGGAAAAAGGAAAGAAATATTTGTCACAAAAACTTTGAGAGCTTGATTATCACCTCACTCACTTGCCAGAGCAAGGAGAGTCTTTCAATTACCACAGTGCTCCAACCTTGGCTCTGGAGAAAGTCCTGGAGCTGTGCATTCCCTTCCCACTCAAAGCTCTGGACCTCAGTTTCTGAAGAAAATTATAGGGAAGGGTTGGAGGAGGGCCTATCTGGGTAGTAGGACATCTGCTTAGAAAGCAGAAGGTCTCAGGTTCAATCACGAGCATCAAACAGATGGGAATTGTCTTCCATCTGAAAAATGGAGAGCCACTGTCAGTCAGTGTAGAAAATACTGAGTTAGATGGACCAATTGCATAACTGAGTGAAGGGCACCTTCCTATATTCCTATGATATGATTATGACATGAAGAATGTGTTCCACAAGCTTACAGTATGGACTTATCTATGTACCACAGACTCTGTAGTAGTCAACATCAAATGGTTGGTAGCTTCTCCAACTTTGTGCTCTCCTTCAGACTTGAGAATATACCCCTCTTAGCATGAGCAACAAAAATGAAATAAAATCCGAAGATGGATTTTTCATCTGTAGATAGGTCATTCCAGCGTGTGCACGAAGAGCAGTGCCTTCCTTGGTTTAAAATACAGCCTCTGTTATGACGAGGTGGGAAACTGAGGTCGTAGTTTTCAATCACACACCCCAGCGCATGTTCCATTAGCATGAATTTCCTGAAGTGATTTGCTGTAAATTTCTATTATTATTTCAGCCTCAGCCTATTGTAGGAGACAGCAAGTAGATCGGCTTCCAAAGAGGTAATCATAATTCAATTCAGAGGACATTTTCCATGCACGCGCTCACAAGACGTGCTAACAAACATTAATGGCGAGGCTTTAACACATGCTATGTAATTCACTTAAATAAGCACAGTCTAGCAGAACTATTTCACCACTGCCACCACCTTGTTCTTTCCGCCTGTTATGGTTTCTTAAGGTGTTAACATATTCTCAGGTGAGTCATCTTATTCCCTGCTTTGACCATGGCAGGCTTCTCATTTCTTCTTGCCAGTGGTTTCTCTCTTATCACAAGGCTAGGAAAGAGAAATCTAGAGCCCTGGAGAGTTATACTTGTCTTCCCAGGGTTAGGTTACCTATTGTACCAAGGGAATTAAAGGCGGGGGCATGTAGTCCCCTTTACAGCAATGGTTCCTGCTGGCCAAGGCAACCAAGTTGATTAAGGGTTTTATGTTCTTAGTGGCCTGTCTGTGAACATTTGAGAAGAGCAGCCCTCCCGACATCAGCATCACTGCTGCCCAAGTGGTCACTGGCAAGAATGCCAGATTGGCAAGGACAATCTCCACGGTGCTGTTGGGTGACCTTGCCACTGCCCCTCCACACCCCATCTAGGAATGGACAAGAAATCCAATTCAGTTCACTTTTACCCAGTTTCCAAAACAATATGTGAACCAAAGCACAGCCTCCTTTTCCCTCAGAGCACCACACTTTCCAGTGTGGTTTAAAAATCAATCTCTCTTCCCAGGGAACTCTGGGGATTGTAGCTCTGCAAGAGTCTCCTAACAATTCTCAGCATTGTAAGGAACTTCATTTCCCTTTGGGAGAAGCTATAGAAGCCCCCTCTTCTGCAGCCAGCATTAGAAATGCTAGCCCAACAGCAGACAACCACCATTTTTTGAAGGCTAGTAATTTTTGTGGACTTGCAGCTGTCTTGCAGTGCAGTCCTATAGATGTATACTCAAAAGTGAATCCCATTTTGTTCAATGGGATACTCCCAATAAATGGGTTTAGCCTTACACTCTGCCTCTTGCTCCCTGGGACTTCTCTTCTATCCTCTTTTCTTAGAATCACAGAATTGGAGAGTTGGAAGGGACCATGAGGGTCATCTAGTCCAACCCCTGCAATGCATGAATATTTCACCCAATGTGGGACTCAAACCCATGACCCCAAGATTAACAGTCTCATTCTTTAGCAACTACTCTTACCCGCCTCTTTTCTCAGTTTGATTCCCATGCCTACCTTCATTGAAATCACTTACTGATATGCTAACTCCAAGAGCAGCTATGATTGTCATTTGGGACATTTTATTTTATTTTAGATGAGCATCAAGGTTTTAAAAAAGTTGACAATAAGTATATAAAATACAATGTTAGAGAAAGCACCCTCTGCCAGATATAACCCCCCCCCTGAGGAGATTTCACCCCTTCCATATCCAAGAATCTCCTGACGAGTCTGCTGATTCTCCAGAGAGGAGGAGCAGTGTTTTGCTTTCTACTTATTCAGCTCCAGCACCAAGTCAGTCAGTCAGTCAGTCAGTCAGCCAGTCAGTCAGTGTGTCGGAGAGAGAGAGACTGAGTGTTAGAGATCGTGTGTAGAGATAAGGTTGCTGCTAAGAGCAGCTGCAGACACTCAGTGTAGCATTCATTTATGCTTAGACCTATTTAGCTCTGTATATAGTTTTGTATTATAGTTATAGTTATAGAATAAAAGAAGATATTCTACAGAGCTGCTCTCCGAGTCGTGTATACACTGCCAGACTTTGCTATACTCTGCTGTGCGACAACTGTATTGTGGAAGTGAATCCGGTGCTCACAACTCTAAGCTGTGAGTCCACAGCACTTTGACCTGGTGGTCTCTGGAAGTGCTACCCAGCTCACCTAGCCCAGTCGGAGTTGAAGTGCATGAGTCCAGTTGGTGACACTGGCTCAAGGGCGATGCTGACACCCCCATGCTTTGAGTTTGGTTACTGATTTTTTTTTTTTGTTCCCTGCCTCTACAGAGGAGGGTGATATTTTCCAGTGAGAGAGCCACATGTCAGTGATGATGGGAGCAATGATTGTAATTTTTATCTTTTCTACACATACTCCTTCACCCCTCTCTATTTTCCATCCAAGCAAGCGAAAAACAAGCATGGACACATTCCAGCCAAGCAAAAACACTCAAGGCGAGGGCAAAGCAAGGCTAATGAGGGCCACTGGTGGAGGAACAGGAGTGCGGGGGGAGTGGACTGCCCCTGGCACCACTATTCCAGTAGGGTGCCATCACGGCGGCCCCCTCAGACATGCACCGTGCATCCCCCCTGCATGCAGGGCACCACACCCCTGCAGGCAGCGTGCCATGCACTCACGGATGGTGTACCACGCCCCCGGGATGTGTGCCATGCCCCCGTCTGCTCTCTGCCCCCAGTAGTGCAGCATGCAGCTTTGTCACTGATGAGGGGAATGAACTCAAGAGAGGGTGTGTGTCTGGAAAGGGAGTGTAGTATAGGGAGAGTTCTAAGGGCCAGAGAGAAAGGTCTTGGGGGCCATATCTGGGTTCCAGGCTAAGGAACCCCAGCCATGATCTATTAGTAAGCTTGTAGTCTGTAGCTTGCAGTCAATGAAAAATGAATTTTGTTTATTTATAGCCTTCAGCCATTGGAAGAGGCTTGGGGTTGCAATGCACAAGCTCCAAATATGTGCTCATTTTAAGCATACATTTGTACTTATTATTTTCATTAGTGTGTTCCATCTTGTCTATCTGTTTTTGTTTTTATTTTACTGGTTTTATGTTTTATTTTAAAAAAAATCTTGTGCTGGACATAAGTTAGGCTTTTTCCTAAATAAAAATTTAAAAGAGCTATTAAGCAACTCACACACCTATTTATGGCCATCTATTTTCTACTGACCACATCTTTCCTTTCTTCCCACATTTGGAATGATGAGTTTCCACCTTTCACTAGGAAAAAGAGAGAAAAGAGCAGTCGCTCACCATGCGCTGTTAATTCATAATACATGAAACCTTTAAACGAGAATGAATAACCATTAAACCACAAAAGCAGACTGGTGAGTTCAGCTTAAAACTTACCAGATGGCATTCAAAGTGACATATTGCCATATCAGACATCACAAGTAAGTCCCAAAAGGTGACAATTTCACATTGTCTCTCTGGCCCCTGGGGATTTTCCTGTTTAGGGCATAATATGCCTATAATAGAAAATGATAGACTTCTTGGCCATGAAACAGATTCTTTAGCCCATGGAGAGTGAGAGAAAAGCAGCCATTCATGTGAGTCCAGCAAGTGAATCATTACAGTTGAATGAAAATGAACTTCGTTGAACCCCGGACACTGTATTTTTCACAGTTAAAATTCAATCCAGCCTATTGCAACTGATCAGACACATGCTTACTATATTTCCACCAGCCTTTATCTTTATTTATCCATTTCCTTGTGGTAATTGTAGTACTTCTTTTATTCAAGGTAACTTTCCCTTCTCACCTACTTCCAAGCAAAATGAGTCCAGATTATTTGTAGATTACTTTGCAGGTAATGCACACTATTCTTACAGAGTATCAGAAAACGCATCAGTAAACAATTAAGGCTGAAATCCTATGCCTTGAGTCCCATTGAACTATAATGGGATTTACTTCTGAGTCAGTATGCCTAGGATTGTAATGAAAGATGTGGGAGGGAAATCAAAAGGCTCTTGAATCACAGAAGGTGTTATGTAACACTTGGTAACATCAAGTGTTGTTCGACTCTTTCTTGGAATGCTGAAAACCACCGGCCAATGTTTTCTGTTTCTCAGGGGACTTGTTCCGTCCTTTTGAGGCTTCAAATAGGCCCAGCTAAACAGTTATGCCCTTTCATTCTGGACACTACTATGGGTGAATGCCAATGACAGCTGTTGCAACTCTGACAGAGTTGCCAACTTTTGATTGGCAAAAGTTTAAAAATGCTAGCCTTCTAGAATAGGCTAGCAGCCTAAGTGGAGTTGTGTCAGAGGGAGAAGTTGGTGATAGAACAAATGGGATCAGTCTGAGGTGGGATTACAATGGCAAATATCTTTTGTCAGCCTTCCTCTGGTGTTTACTGTCTTTTTGGACCATCATGTAAACCAGGGTCAGGAAAATGCAGTAGCTGTATTTGGATATAACAATAAACTCTGGTTTATCATTATGGAATGAGTCCAGGTAAGTTTTTGGCTCACAAACTTGTCCCTCACTTCCTCTGTGCCAGAACTAGGAATATTAGACACTTTCACTGCAATTGTTGACCATTGTTTAGTGTTATATCCAAACTGAGACCAACTGTGGTTAATCTTAACCATGTTTTACTGAGATTTCAAACCATGATTTATGAAGTGGGCTTGTATCAATAAGCCACAGTTCAGATTAAGCAAAGCTGCAGTTAGGTAGAAATGAAAGCAAAGGTTTCCAGTTGCCTTCTCACAGTCATGCCAGAGGCAAGAGGACGTGATTATGTATGAGGCAGAGGCTCACCTAGGCTAATTCCTGTCATGATCTTTTTTTCTGAAAACAGCCACAATGCAATGTCACAATACAAGGTAAGTAGGAATAATGTGACCTAAGGATGTTGTTTTCAGAGGCATACCTAGGGTTCCTTGTGCCCTTGGCAAGGAGCTGCATTGATGCTCCCCCCCGGGGGAAAAAATCTGAGAAGTAGAGGAGGTTGCCTGGACAGGAAGAACATGCCTCCTTGAGGCTGGATGGGGTGCACATGCTGCTCTCTGCCCGGAAGCTGCTCTAAAGACCCCTTTCTATCCCCTCCTGCATCATCACCAGCTTTTCCTGCTGGAGATCCCAGTGGATTCCTTCTTCAGGGAAAGCGGGTGCTGGAGTGCTGAGCCCAGAGGTAGGGGTTGCATTCCAGCTGCCACAGGAGGACTACAAACACCTACTAGGTGCTTTTTATGGCCTTCAGAGCCCAAGTGCTAGGTATGACTCTGGTTGTTTTACTAGTATAACATATAGTTCAGCTCTGTAACAGAGCAGAAAGCTGAAAACATTCCTCTAGAACAGTGTTTCCCAACCTTGGGCCTCCAGCTGTTTTTGAACTACAATTCCCATCATCCCTGACCACTGCTCTTGCTAGCTAGGGATGATGGGAGTTGTAGGCCAAAAACGTCTGGAGGCCCAAGGTTGGGAAACACTGCTCCAGAATACTGTTATTGTTGTTTTGCTTACCCTTTGGAGCAGTACATATCTACCAGATTATCTCAGTGCTGTTCCTCCTTCTTCCAACACTGATGTTCAAAAACGAGAGAAAAGATTCCAGCATTGTACTAATAGGGAAGGAAAGGTAGGAGGGTTGGCATTCTGCCTCCTGGCCCAATCAAAACACACAATGGGAGGTAGGGTGTCAATTGGCTTCCTATATTGCATTGTTTGGGAACTGTTGGCTTTCTGACCATGTGCCCAATTAAGGCTTACTCTCCAGACCTATAAGGCCAAGGAAGCAATGTATTGTGTTTATACCATTCTTCAGGCTTGCTCTTGTGGTGAAAGGGAAGAGCATGGAAATCAAAGAGCAGATTTTAGCCGTGTTGTCGAGGTAGTAGGAGCAGGAACTGGTGAGCAGACAACGAGCAAGAGCAGAGAAATATAAGGCTGAGAAATTGTGCCTTGGTAGCGTTCTGTGAATATTCTCTGCATTGAAAGCATTTACATTGACTGTGAACACCTTTCTTTTTAAATCAACTCCCACAGCCTTTCCAAACAAATTTATTTTGGGTCTGGCCTGTTTAGGAGAAACATAAAATGTATTTTACAAGGGGAGCCCTTTAAGACATGGGATCGGTGGACTTTGGAGAGCGTGGCCTTGTAATTTGCAATTGACGGGTTTCGTACCTTTAGAGCTTCCCTGCCAAATCAAGAGATTGTTCTCCAAAGACAGTCAGCTGGGTAAATGTCAGGAGCTCAAAAAGTAAATTATAGTGCAAACAGCTTTGATATTTCTATGAAATGAAAGTAAAGCACATTTATTTCTAAAATACAGAATTTTATTTAAAACAAGTGAAGGAAAAAAAAACCCCTCTTGTGACCTTTATGAGATTCCAAACAGTGACGAATTTGGTCATTACAAATAACCTTTTCCGAGCAAGTGCTTTACCAAGTGGGACCTTCCTTAGAGTAATATGTGGATTAATTTCCTTTCAGCAAAACAGCTCCAAAAATATAGGACCCTTATAAGTTATTTAATCTTCAGGAGAGTTTTAACAAGAACAAAAATAAAACAAAAGGAGTATCTACTAAGAGCTTCCTCCTTTTAACATAGCTTTTAGAAAGAAACATTTCATGCCTCACCTGTGAATATCACAGGCATGTGGTAGCAATTCTGCTCCACTGAGACAGTTGTAGTTATATTTTTGAGCAACAGTGACAGCATCTCTGTTTCTCAATTCCATGTGTTTATTTATAGGCTACCCTTGTGGGCGCAGCCCACTCAAGGCGGCTTACACAGCATAAACACGCACACAATGCAAGAGAAGCTTATGATAGCAGCAGCACCATAAATCACTTAAAACAGACCACTGGAAAAAATAAAAATAAAACAGCACTATAATATTCCCATAGCAATCCATCGTAAAATAGCTCTCTAACAGTGAAACATTTATTTAGGTAAAAATGCACTTAGGAGTTTGTAGTGTGGGGCCAAACATACCTCTGAAGGTGTGTGTTCAGTAATCCAAGGGCCACCTTTCACACACAACGTGAGAGATCATGGCATGTACACCCCCTCCAAATAAACACAGTGGAACCCCATCCTCTTCCACGCAACTACTTAAACAGGTTGGGCCCCTTTAAGAGTAGCGGTTCCACTCATCAGAGGAAGATTAGCTGCTTAAAGAAAGCTGCTGCTCAGAGAAACTTCAATCCTAGTTAATGCTCAGTCTGGGTTTGGCGGTTATTAGAGCAACATTCAAGCCTTTCTTGTCTGACTCCCAGTCTAGGCTCTACTTGGAGCTATCCATGGTGCTGCCCATCCATCTTGTTTGCCTTTTACACCTTGTTCTCTGTTTGCTTGGTCTTGTTTAATGGGATCTCCCCGCTGCTTTGTCTGACTTTGCCTTGCCGGCATATAACCCCACTTGGGCTAAAACCCTCTGACATGGGCAGCCACTTGGAATGAGCACTACGTCTCCTTGGACCCCTGGCTCTATCCTGCCTGTCTCCCCTGCTTGAACCCAGAGTGCAGCTTGAATCGTTTACCCTGTTCAGCACAGAGATGACCAGTGTATTTAGTTTAAACTTTGGATTTGCACAGCCTGATCCCATACATATTTACTGAGAAATAAGTTCACTGGGGGATGTTCCTATTCCTAGTAAGTGTGCATAAGATTGCAGCCTCACTTTCAGAGCTCGCATGCATTTGAACTCTCCTTATCTTTCCTTCTGGGGATGCGGGTGCTGCTGTGGTCTAAACCAGAGAATCTAGGGCTTGCTGATCAGAAGGTTGGCGGTTTGAATCCCTGCGATGGGGTGAGCTCCTGTTGTTCGGTCCCAGCTCCTGCCCACCTAGCAGTTCGAAAGCATGCCAAGTGCAAGTAGATAAATAGGTCCCGCTCCGGCGGGAAGGTAATCGGCGTTTCCATGCGCTGCTCTGATTTCACCAGAAGCGGCTTAGTCATGCTGGCCACATGACCCAGAAGCTGTCTGTGGACAACTGCCTGCTCCCTCAGCCTATAGAGCGAGATGAGTGCCACAACCCCAGAGTCATCCGCGACTGGACCTAATGGTCAGGGGTACCTTTACTTTACCTTTACTATCTTTCCTTCTGCTTCTTGTTCCATTGCATTCTGAATGGTTTTTCCTCTTTTAACTCTTATCTTCTTAAGTCTTGGAATCCTATCCAAATATCAACCATATTCATCTCCCCCATTTCTGAAATACATTTTTCCTGTAAATATTGGCACACATCCTTGTTCTCCTACAATAATTAGTGTGTTCTTAAGCACTCCTTATGTGTTCAAAGCTTTTCACACGCAGGAACTTATTGATCCCCACAGGAGTCTGGTAGGTACATAGCAACAAAGGAAGCTGCCTTATTATTTTTATTTTTATATATATAATGAGGCAGAGCATTGGCCCATCAAGCACAGTCTTCTCTACACCAAGTGGCAGCAGCTCTCCAGTATTTCAGGTAGAGGTCTCTTCCAGCCCTACCTGCAGATGTTGGGGATTGAACCTGAGAACCTTCTGCATGCACAGTGGCTGCTCTATCACTGATCAGCATGTTCCAGCTCCATCCTTGCCATTCCTTTGCTAGCTAAATAGCTGGTGAATTGTCCAGGAGGGTCAGTGGAAGTCTCATTCATGGAAATGAATTATCAAATGAATGGTGGTTTGGTGTGCTTCAGTAGTAGGGAGGTAACCTGACCACACTCCCCTGTAGTGTGATGCCACATCCAAGAAGAGAGGGAGAGCAGAAAGAACAGCACGTGGCAAATAATTTGTGGAAGGGGAGAGAAAGAATTGTCTAAAGGCATACCTTTGGGTTCAGGATCTATCTCTCTGGAATGTGATGTATAGTATTGGTCAGCTGTCTTGCAGAAGTGTATTTTCCTTTCCACTTACATTCTACTTGCATATTACAAACAAATATGCAAATATTGGGGCTTCCATTTGTTTGGCAGCAAATTAAAAATCAAAGCAAATTGAATCTACCCACCCTGGAAGATTGGCAGATGAAAGTAATGGACTATATGGAATTGGCGGAAATGACTGGCAGAATCCGAGACCAGGGAGAAGAGTCAGTAGAAGAGGATTGGAAGAAATTTAAAGATTATTTACAGAAACATTGTAAAATTATTGAATGTTAAAATGATGTTGGAACGAAACGAAGTGGTCTTAGTAATAAGGTTAAAAGGAATATGTAAAAAGGGATTGATATTAGATGAAAATTCGAAATTACAATATGTGATGATAAAGAATTAAGAGAAAAAAAGAGGGTATGGATTTGCTGAATTAAATATTTGAATTGGAATACAAAAAAGGGAGGTGTGAGGAAGTCATGAAAATAAGTAAATGAACTGTAAGATATAGAAAGAGGGATTTGTTTTTAATTGTTTTTTTAATGTTTGTATTTTTTGTGTTTTCTTTTTACCATTTTTGTAACTTTTTTCTTGTGGAAATTTTAATAAATATTGGGAAGAACCATTCCTTCATTTTTCATTCATTGCAAAGAATATCTTATCATTAGGAAATGGGTGTGAATAGGTTTTGTTTCATTAGCTCATCTGTAACCACTCAACACTCATTCAGGATCAGTTTAGGGTGGGGCTTACTCCATTCGTAGCAGTGGTGGCCCTCTTGGTGGATACAGTTTTAATTTCCCATGTTATTATTGAATAATTTGTGGTGGGAAACTGCTGCCACCACAAAAAAATTGGCAGCCAGCGGAAAGGGCTGCGATATGCCCAGAACTTGCCCCAGAAAGTCATAACATCTAACACATTGGGAGAATAAAATGTTAGCTATGTGGGGAGCAAAAAAACTACACCAGTTAAAAGAATTTTAAGGGTGGGGGAACTAGACACGAAACAGAATGCAGGTAATAAAATGACAAATGACTTGAACAAATTCATAATCAAACAAATGTGGCTTTAATGGATGAGTAACAAAACAAATAAATAATAATAATAATAATTTTATTATTTGTACCCTGCCCTTCTGAATGGGTTGTCCCAGCCACCCTGGGCAGCTTCCAGCATATATAAAAACATAATAAAACATTAAAAACCTCCCTATACAGGGCTGCCTACAGATTGTATAGTTACTATTATTAGGTCTTTATTGGTAAAAATGAATGTAGCTACAAAATGGGGGGGGGGGGGGGTTTGCATACCTCTAACACATATTGCAAAGAAGCCATAACACATAAATCCACCCAGTGCAGCCCCTGCCCCTGCCCTTCCTCACCCTTTGGGGAAGTGAAAAATGTGTCATTGGGGGAGAGAAGCGATGAGATGGCAGAATTGCATAAAGCCATCTTGCAAACCGATCTGAGGTGAAATATGAACTTAAACAATGCCAGCTGGTAGTTTACACTTCTAAACAACACCAGCTCTACTCCATCCTTTCTCTAAGGAAGGATACAATAGTAATTTAAACATGGGATAAATAAACATTGCCAGGAAGTAGACTGCTAGTAAATGACCCTGCAACAAAAACATCAAAGCTGAATACGCATTTTTGGGAATCAAAATTCCTTCTTAAACATTTGCCTGAACACATGAGAGTTTAAAACATAGGTGAGCCAAGGATGCACATTTAAGTCCTACTGATCTCCCCTTTGTACAATGAATGTAGAGTTCTGAAGCAGTCTGAACCATGGTAGGACAGGGTTGTTGATCCCAGGATGGTTTCTAAGTACATTGAGCAGAACAGGTTTATAAACCCTCTCCAGACTTTTGCACAAAACACATAAAAGTCTCAACAGGAGTCTGTCTTCTTGGAGATGTTTTAAACCTTTGTGTGTTCAGGCGAATGCTAGAATAGGGCTATAATCTTTGTAATCTGACACACCCTTCTTGGGAGTGACGCCCATTGACCTTGAGGAGACTTAGACTGCAGTCTTATACCCACTTGAACTGGGACTAAGCCCCATTGCACTCAGCAGGACTTACTCCTGAGTAGGCATGTATAGGGTTCTACTGTTACTTCTGGACAACTGTGTGTAGAATCATCCTGCTAAAATTATTCAACAGCAAAAAGACAGATATACAGACAGGTCACATCTATGGCATACATTTAAAGCACTATTATACAACATTTAACTGTCACAGATTGCCCCCAAGAATACTGAGAACTGTAGTTTGTTAAGGGAACTGTAGCTCTCAACACCTTTAATAAATTTCAGTTTTCAGGATACTTTGGAGGAAGCCATGCTTGTCAAAGTGTGGATGTGACCAGAGAATACAAATAGCAGGATCCTGACCCAGCAGTGGTACGGGGTGGGGTGAGCAATGCATATGGGGTATGCTCCTTTTTAATTTATCCAGAGGCAGCTGAAAAATTCCCTGTATTTTATGTATGAAATCTATCAACATGGGTTGCAATGGGAAGCTGCTGTACATTTGGAATCTGCATTTGGAGTTCCACCTCCAGGAATACCCACATAAACAGCCTGCTACCCATCTAGTTGGCAGTTGGGGGTTGGAGAGAAAGGATCTCTTGAGACTGCTAAAATGTCACTTCAGCCATACCTTTCCTATTCTAGTTAGTATTGCCTAGCTAAATCCAAAAGCTGGCTTGGGAAATTTTCAAGCTGAATGGAGAAAATTAGCTTGTTTGAGCTGACAAAAATGGTTACTGGCATAGCCCAAGTTTTTTGTCTGAAATGCATTATGGGAAACCAGGCTTCTAGAAAACAACCCCTAGTGGTCGCCTCTCAGGCCTTTGACAGGAGAGTCAATCAATTTATTGTATCTTATAAATCTAAGTTATTTTAAATTTAAAAAGGGTAGCTGTACTTAATAGACTTGCCTTTTTTCAGTGTTGAAATGTCACCTTTTCATGCTACAGTAATCAAAAAAATCTCTCCCCCCTCTCTTTTCTCCTGGTGTCAAATACATGCAAACTAAAATCCATCACTTTCACCCATTGTTAGTTGTCAGGTACAATTTCAGTTTTAATCGCTACATTCAAAATCACTATGCACTTCACACCGTCATTTTAATTTAAATGTCATTTATCCGCTAAAGTAGAAAAAAAGAATAAATAGGAAATAAGTGAATTCATTCTTGGGTGTAAACCTTTTCCCCTTAATGTGCCACTGTTAGAGCTTTTAAACAATCTGGCAATCAGACTGATTTTATGTTGCATTAACTTGCAATTATTAATAATCCATGGGTGGTTCCTCATGGCAGAATACACATCATCTCTGATGTACTGCTGCAGGGTTGGGCTAGCAAATCCTCATCTTCATAATAACTTGGCACTCTTACAACTCAAAGCAACACTCCCTTTTGTGCTATGGCAAAACGAGTGATTCACCTGAGCAGCGTAGATATTCACAACCTTGATGGCACCTCTCGATCTTATCCTGTGTGGGACTTTACCTGTGCAGGTTGCAAGCATATGCTAGCTACGTGAAGCAATTGGAGTAAAGACTGCCTCGTTCACCTCACTTGATATCTAAATTCCCTTCAACCAATGGTGTCTTCTGGTCCATTAGAGTGAATGCCCCACAAACCTCAGCCTGCCCTCAGCCAGGCCTCACCTGCCCGCCTTCTTACTTACAACCAGGCAAGGGATATGGCTGCTTGTCACTGGATCAATCTCGACCTGTGTCTTCTGCCTTTCAGCCCAAATGGACACCAATGACTACTACTTTCAACACTCCGTATACAGTTTCCTGGACAGGTTAATCCTAGGAGGCAGGACTCCTGCTATTTAGGGTGTTACATTATGATCACCAGATGGCTTGACCTCTTCTCCAATGTTTCAGTGTAATATTGGGATTTCACCTTAGCACCAGCAATGGTTGCTGCTAAGACAACTGCCATTTGGCCAGTCCCAGAGGGCCATATGCCCCCTGCTGCTGCCACTGGGCATCTCTGGGACGCTTGCGGTCAATTCCCCACTCTTTTCCCCACTGCACAACACAGTTAGTACACATTAAGTTTCTGTCTTTCTATTAATTCTCTTCGTCCTCACCATTTAAAAGAGCTGCAGGTATCACAGCTTTGTTTCAATTAACTATTGGTTTTCTACAAATCACCCCCATGTTTCCTACATGCTGATGCTGTTCTTAATTTAGTAGTTTTGTTTGTTCGTGTTTCATTGGTTTAACTCTCACTGGAAACATCACTTATTTTAATTGCCTTCTAAGCAGAGAATTCCGTGGCATGAAATTGGAATCTCCAAGGTGTGATTCTCATGCTAGTGGGGAGTGCATGTGCCCAGTGACATGGGTGGGCTGATTGGCTAGCAGGGTGGGTGCCATTTGGGTGGAAAGGGCCGGTGCCATCCCTACCATGAGACTGCATTATGCACATGCTTTTCCCCATGGGATGGAACTAGATGATGGAGACAAAACTTCTAACGTGTGCATATGTGAAGGGTGTTATATAGACTCCGTTTAAAGCAGTATCATGTCACTTTAAACAGTCGTGGATTTCTTCACAGAATCCTGGGAACTGTGGTTTGTTGGGAGAGTTGCTAGGAGACTCCTATTTCCCCACACAGAACTTAAATTCCCACAGTGGCTTCACAACCCATCTGTCTTCCCAGGGAACTCTGGGAATTGTAGCTCCGTGAGGGGAATAAGGCTCACCTAACAACCCTCAGCACCCTTCACAAACTACAATTACCAGTACTCTTGGGGGAAAGCTGTTATTGTTTAACTTGGTATAATACTGCTTTAAACATATAGTGCAGATGGGTCATAGTGTTACCTTGATAAGATTTTCTAAGGATATTATAGCAAGGAAGCAAGTTTCTTCAGGCACTTAAAATCATTTCTTCCCTCCTCCCCCCCTTTACTTTTTGATAGGCATCTCATAGAATATGCATGTCTTTTATGATTCAGTAATAACTGTAAACTTGCATAGCAGTGCATCTTCTTCTTCCTTTTGGTCATTATCCTACCTATATCGTCCAGAGGAATATTTGCAGCAATTGATCTGAGCACTGCTTGTTATATAACCAGAAGGGGCTGACACACTTTCATATAGATTAGAGTCCCTGTGCTTGTCCATCTGGGTTGCAGAAGTGGCTTTTAAGTTTCCCACACTAATCTTTAAAAACCCAGAAGATAACTTTTGATAGTGATATCTTTCAGTTCTAAGTCAGGCTGCTATGCCCATTTATTATTATTATTATTATTATTATTATTATTATTATTATTATTAATCATTATTATTATTATTTTAGAAAAAGGGGATCATCCGGGGAGGTGAAAGGCTTCAAAGAGAATCAAGAAAAAGTTGGGTGAAATTACCTTTCTGCTATTGGACCTACCTTGACTCTCCATTCTGAAGGTAGTGAAGATGGTGGGTAGCAAGTTTATTTCAAAAAGCCAGGCTTTGTACCTCCTAGATCATACTTCCCAATTTATGTGCTAAACTGATATTGATTGTAACTTTGTTTTCAAAGGTGAGGACCATTATTTATATATTATTGATTTGTTTGTACTTCTAGAGCTCTTCTTTCCCATCTCCTGCCAAATATTCAGAGCAGGTAGCTTTCCACCCCCCCCTTGGATAGCGAACAGGTTTACAACCATAAGTCTGTGGCTGAGAAGAGATTTGAATTTCTATCAGTCAGATCCTTGGTCTATCACTGTTCAACAGTGCCATTTAAGCAAAGAGGGGATTATTCCTCCCTCTGGTGTTTCAGTCCATATGTAATTATTTTCAAGAGCACCCAGTATAAAAAATAACCACATCAGATGCTCTCACTATACTTCCTATTTCTTTCTTTCTTTCTTTCTTTCTTTCTTTCTTTCTTTCTTTCTTTCTTCCTTTCTTTCCTTTCTTTCTTTCTTTCTTTCTTTCTTTCTTTCTTTCTCTTTCTTTCTTTCGTTCTTTCGTTCTTTCGTTCTTTCGTTCTCTCTCTCTCTCTCTCTCTCTCTCTCTCTTTCTTTCTTTCTTTCTTTCTTATTTTTTAGTGAAATCTATGTAAGTCTACTGAGAGGGGCTTACAGCCGGGCAGTAGTTGCACCCATGGTACAAAACCACTGATGGAGCCAATCCAGTGCTCCTGATGGTATGTTGAGTCCCCTGCAAAGAAGGTGGCACTTTCTGGCCCAACGCACAGGCAGGAGAAGAAGATCCGTGAGTGGCCCAAGCAGACGCCCAGGAAGCAACCGCGGGGGAAACACAGCCAGGCGGAGACGTGCTTTGAGCACCTAGTGGAGCAATACAAATGCAAGATCCTGGGCGGCAGCAACTGCAAGGCTGCGGCGTCAGCCAGGAGGAGCAAATGGTTTGAGGGCTGAGGGAGGCCCTGGGGGAGACTGGGGGTGGAGGGATGGCTGGCTGGGGCTGAGCCCAAGAAAGGGCAGCGTCCACCCTCCCTACCCCTTGTCTTGGACTTCTGGACTGTACAAGGAAGCAGTAAAAAGCCTCCTGAGTTCTCTTGTATGGGTGCGGGGTCTGGTCCCCAAGGTGCCCCCCTCTGCTCCCCCAAGCTAGTCGGCAGAGGTTTTGGGAAACGCCTGCAGGACCCAGGATTGGGGAGAGACACACACACCAGCGGGACAGGAAACAGGATGGCATTGCGGGTGACAATTCGCCCCATATATTTTGCAATCTCTGACCAAGAGAGGCCTTTGTTGTTATTGCAAACCTTTTTTTAAATAAAAGGGTTTTATTAAGAGAGAGAGAGAGCGCGCGAGAGAGAGAGACTGCATTGACCTCATCAGCTTACCTCTCCTTCTCCCGTCCCAATAAGCAGGAGCTGTGTGGGTGATGGGAGGTCAGGTGAGCACCACCAATTGCTACTGCTCCCAGGCAAGTGAGTCCTATACTCACTTAACTAGTGGTAAGCCCCACTGAACTTTATGAGATTTACTTCCGATTAACTATTTAATAGGCTAAGTAGATATTTAATATTTTCAAGAGCAGGTCTCTGAACCTTGCTGCGTATCTTTCTTCCTCTACCCCCAGATATTTCTCTACTCCTTCAACCATGGTCTAGAGCACTGGTTCTTTTATGGGCTTCCTGGAAGTATCTTGTTGGTCATTGTAGGAAGCAGTATAGATCCAGGAGAACCTTTCTTGTGCTCTTGTGAGTAATCCCTCTTCTACAAAGTCACATACCAGGTGCCAGCCACACAGTTCTAAATAGTATGGGACTGTGCCAGTGAAATTCTACATCCACAACAGAACTTCAATTTCTTTTCTGCCCCTCACCCCACCAATCTGCTTCAGAGCATTTCCTGACCCTTTAGAGCTGATTCTGAAGGCATGTGGGAGGCTGGAAGGGACAGGAGAAGAATAAGAAGATCAACGGCACACATGGAAATTTGTTGCACTAATGTAGCTTAGAGCATTGTATGCAGCGGAGATAGCCCACACACATGTGTGCGCGCACACACACACACTTAAGATGATGATGATGATAATCCATCATCATTACCTGCCTGATTAATTGGGGACTCCTTTTAATTGACCAAAAGATTTGCAATTTATTTATCAATTAAACTTTAAATCCTCAATTGCTACTTTAGGAGTTTGCCACTGTATAGTGGGATTAAGATGCAAGACCAATCCAAAAGTGGATTCAGGGATGGGCCACACCATCTTACATGTCCTACTGCAGCACCCTTAATTGTTTAACTACCAGCTTTCCTCTAGCTCATTGGAAGTGTGTTCACTACCCATGGTGCTGGCTAGCACGATCTCCTGCAACTCCTCTTGTTAGAGCAAGTCTACCCTGTAACATGGCCATCTCTTTACCTCTGTTAATACTGCCCTATTTATATGGCTAATATTTGGAGCCACCTTGATGAAATTCATAAACCCCACTGATAAAACAATGTAGAGTAGGCAAAAGAATACCTTCCCTCGGGATGGGCAGGAAGGAGAGACCTACTTGGTCACAACAAGCAGACAGCTAATATTGCACTATTTTTAAATTTTATTTTTAGGTCTCCAAAAGTTGGTCTCCAAAAGGAGGGTGCAGCCGCCTTTAATGTCTATGACCTCACTGCCTTGTGGTTGGCTGGGCTGCATGAGGCCTAACTAGCTACTCAGATCCAACGTGCCTTGCAGTTGAATCAACCCCGCCCTCAGCTAGTTGGGGAACCATATTGTATTAGTCTAGCTTTACTTTACTCATTTTTGGTATCTGGATATAGGGAAGGTCTTAAATGTAATATTCTAAACAGTACTAGAATAAAAAATACAACTTAGGTTAAACATAAAGACAATGTTTTTGTTTGTCTTATATAAGTTTTTCATTCGTAGATCATAAGTTAAGATTTCAGCATAGATGCTACTCATAACAGTAACAACTACTGTGTAATTGAAGAATAATGTCTTTCGATAAATTAAATTGAGAAAGTTAATCATTTTTCATCAACCTGCATTTTTTTGGATTTGATGCTTGCGTATTCATTCAACAAGATGGTAGGCCATGAATGACATTAAATTTAAAATTGGGTTTCCAGGTCTTTGCAAAATTCTGCAAGCCTTCCTCAGACTTCCCTTCTTTATTGCAAAAAAAAGGGAGGGGGAGCATTGAAATATTGGGAAAGATTAAGAAATGGGCCTTCTTTGTTTATCAACGTAAGCTGAAGTAAGCCTAGAAATATGTGTGAGGATTTCTTATGGTGGCATCTTGTGGAATTATTCCCCAAATGAGATCTGTCACAACCACTGAATGTCCCTCTCCTTACCTTAGTATTTCAGGGTATTAAATGGGTGTCTAGTTTGCCCTTTAATCTTGTGAGTAAGTCCACCTTGCAGTAGGGCCTTTCTACCAACAACAACTGAGATAACAGAACAGAAAAAGGAGGAGGGAGGAGAGAACTCACAAGGGTTCTGAGTCAGGTCAGCTCCTCTTTCAGTACCCAATCAATCCACTAGAAGTTTAGCCTACACTTCTTAACAATACCATGGCTAAGAAAACCAAGGCAATAATGTAGCATGAGATGCAATGGTTCAGAATCTGCCCAGATCAGACCAGCTTACTTGAAAAAGAGAAAGAAATTAAGGCATAGGTTTATTAATCAGAACACAAAAATGATGCTGTCAGATAATCAAATAAAATGTTTGTTTTAACTCCTAAATTTGCCCTAGATTGTAAAACAGGAAGGCAATTCATTGCTTATACAAATGCATCTCTACCTTCCCAGGAAAGTGTACTAGGACACATGGACTATGACAGTTGTAGTTCTTTCAAAGGCTCCTGGAATTGCAACGCCTCTTGAAAAAAACCACAACCACCATTGCACTCTTCACCTGAATGAGTGCAATCATAGGAGAGAAGTTGCAAGTGGAGAGAAAAAACTGTCTCCTTTTGGGAAGGGCCATAGTTGAGTGGTAGAGCAACTGCTTTGAATGGTTCAATCCCCAACATCTTGAGAAAGGACTGGAAAAGTCATCCTTGCCGAAACCCTGGGCAGTCTTGCCTGTCAGTGTAGACAATCCCAAGTTAGGTGGACCAATGGGGTTAGGGCGCACACTAACTAATCAAGCAGAGAATCCGCCTTCCACTCTATTTTGTTGTAGCACCTGCTTTTTTGCCTCCATTTGAACATTGTCGTCCAAATATTTCTGCCAATCAATAGAGCTTTTCCTGTATTAGCAATTATCAAAACAGTTAGTCGGAACTGGCCCAATATGAAAATATAACATCTTGTCCATTTAGAAAGCTCTTCCCTTTTCCCATAATGGAATTTGGGTTTGTTTAAAAAATGCAAACAAAATATTGGGTAAGCTCAGTCAGTAGTTACTCCCTATGCATATGGCATCATGTCTTCTACTGCCCGATACAGTGAATGAACATTTGGCAAATAGCTTGATGTTTCATTTTTTTCCATACCACTGCCCAGCTGTCCTGGGTATAGATGAAGCTGCTCCTGTAGCAGATGGAAATCTATGAACAAGTGGGGTGTTTTCCTCAAGTTTTGTTGATAATATGAGAGCCCAGTGGCCACATATGGAGATATGATACTGGATAACCACCACAGATGAAATAAACAAGTCCTAAATTCTAACAAATCTTTTGCCAATGAAAGGCCCTTTCAACCTCCAGAATAATGAAGATATCTTGACTCTGATAAAAATGATGATGATGTTAACAAACACACTTTTTGTGGGATTCCCGTTGTAGGGTAGACATATGGATGCCTTGGATGGCTTTAAAAGAGAGTTAGATAATGAAGCAAGAAACTAACAATGGCTACTGACCAATATAATAATAATAATAATAATAATAATAATAATAATAATAATAATAATAATTGTATTATTTATACCCCACCCATCTGACTAGGTTTCCCCAGCCACTTTGGGTGGCTTCCAATAAAATATTGAAAATACAATAAAACATCAAACATTAAAAACTTCCCTAAACAGAGCTGCCTACAGGTGTCTTCTAAAAGTCAGATAGTTGTTTATTTCCTTGACATCTGATGGGAGGGTATTCTACAGGGCGGGTGCCACTACTGAGAAGTCCCTCTGCCTGGTTCCCTGTAACTTCGCTTCTTGCAGTGAGGGAACCGCCAGAAGGCCCTCAGAGGAGGACCTCAGTGTCCAGGCTGAACGATGGGGGTGGATATGCTCCTTCAGGTATACTGGGCCTAGCCGTGGCTATGTTCTGCCTCCATGGTTGCAGGCAGCAATTCTTCTGAATATCAGTTGCTGGAAACCATAGTGCTCTTGTGCTCAGATCCTGATGAGCGTTTCCCACAGAAATCTAGGAGGCCACTGTGAGAGCAGCATGCTGGACAAGGTGGGCCATTGGCCTGATCCAGCAGGTTCTCAATATGTTCTTAATATCACACTTGCCTTCAAAGAGGCACACAGGCTTTGCATGCAAGAGATTCCAGTTTCAACTCATTGTACCTCCAGTCAGGGTTGGGACAGAAGTCACCAGCCTGAGGCCCTGGAGAACCATTGCTAATCAGTCACTTCCTGTACCAGTATTTGAACTGAAGTGTAGCCATTTTCAAAATTTGCATTCCTGTGAATTTTATGCTGCAGAAATGCAACAACAGCAACAAAAAGCATTGTATTAGGAGAAAGGGTGCATAACAACGCACACATTTGTGAAAACAATGTACAAAATGCATTTTAATAGGGAATGTTGCCCACAAAAAAAATGTATACGTATGTACGGTGGTACATCAGGTTAAGTACTCAATTTGTTCCGGAGGTCTGTACTTAACCTGAAACTGTTATTAACCTGAAGCACCACTTTAGCTAACGGGGCCTCCTGCTGCTGCTGCGTCGCCAGAACACAATTTCTGTTTTCATCCTGAAGCAAAGTTCTTAACCTGAAGCACTATTTCTGGGTTAGCGGAGTCTGTAACCTGAAGCATATGTAACCTGAAGCGTATGTAACCCAAGGTACCACTGTATATTAGAAGATATGCCTACAAAAATGGATACCAATTTTAATTTAAAATTTAATTTTTGTTTAAATTGGCAAACTGTTGTGCCCATGAACTGTCTGGGTAAGTAAGAAATGAAGAGAAAATAAATCACAGGTTTGTCCAACCCTAGTTGCAGAAAATGCTGAGTAAAATGGACCAATGATCTGTTTCAGTATGAGACAGCTTCCTAGACAAATAAGTAACATTTGCCTTGGTACTAAATAGCTGTGCGGTGACTGAGGAAAAACTCTGGGCTGTTCTAAAATGTTGATGACAACACCTTAATGTTAAGTACAGAGCGTTTTACAATTTGCACTGTGTACAGCTCCGTCAAGAGACCTCAAAGATAAAATATACTGTTCTAGTAAGAGGAAGTAAAGTAAGGCACAAACAATGCATAAATCTCTTCACTCTGAGACATTATAGAATATTTATTAAATAGTAATACAATTTCCTGACTACAGCTGACGCATATTCTACAAAAGAAATAACCGAGATTAACATTTCAGCAACATCTGCAAAAGCAGTGTGATCACCATCAATCTGTATTTCAGAAGAATAAGCAAAGCTCCTACAGCCAGGTGCTGCACTTAATAAGAATCCCCTTCCACAAGGCGTTCTGTTAAAAATAAAATGTTGGGACATTTTATGTTCAAACTTCTGTCAGGCTGGATAAGCAGAAAAAAGAGTGAGAGCCGGGCAGAGCTGTGTATTATCAGCAAAGCGATGAAAATTGAGCCCGGACTGTCAGAAAACTGAAGCCATTGGGGTCATATAAATAGTAAAGCACTGAGCTAAGAACAAAGCTCTGGGGAACTACATTAACTTGAGCTGAATACTTCAATGCATAAGATACAAATTGAGACCGTTAAGTAAATAAGACGAAAACTAGGTAAACACCGAACTAGGCATGTTTCAATTGATCTGGAAGGACCTCATGATCTGTCGTATTAAGCACAGCTGACAAGGCAGAGAGCTTGATTCTCATCTCAGATATGCAGGCACACATTGCTACACAAAGATGCATTCGGATTTGTGAAGATATTAAGTTTGTCAAAATGGGAAAAAATTGGTTCCTATTTTACAGGGGCTATCTTATTTCAGTGACCCTACTTAACCTGAGCCTCACAACTGTTTCCTGCCGTGGTAATTACTCTTTACTGATGTTTTAACTTTGCTCTTAAATTCATATCATAGGTGTCAGGGACGCAAGAGCGGGAGCACAGGGAAGGGAGGAGATGGAGAACGAGGGGGAGCAATCCGAGGGCAGCGTAGGAGAAGATGACAGTAGCCCGAGAGATTCCATGAGCCTCTCCAGCGAATCAGAAGATTCCCAGAGGGAGGCGCCGATGGCCAGGGCAAGGGGGGTCCCAGGGGGGACGCGCCAGAAGCAAGGGGCCAGCGGGGACTCCCAGAGCAGCGGCTGGAGATCAGGACCAGCTTCCCCACCAGAGCGCAGTGGGGGGGAAGAATCCCAGGTATCAGGGACAGCGTCTCCTCCAGGAGGGAGAGAAGATGAGTTAGGGTTGACCACGCCTCCATCGGAGAGCGAGGGAACGGTCAAGAGGAAGGTTGCCGGCTGGGCGCGCGCGCCAAGTTCAAATGTACAGGCGAGCGGCACAGCAGGTAGCCCGGATAGGGAACCAGGTCCTAAAGCCCGCCGGAGGGAGGGGCAAGAATCAGGGGAGTCAGCGTCAGAAGAGTCCAGAAAAGGTGAAACCCCAGCGGGCAGGAGGGCCCAGAGGAGGAAGGAGCTAAGGAAGAGGTGGAGCACGGCTAGAGTCTTAAACTGGTGTGGAAGGGGAGGAGACTCAGACAGAGCTTCGCCGGTCTAGGGTTTAAGACGTAGAGCTACGCGCTGCGGCTTTGAAATGGAAACTGAACTTCAATAAAGTCTTTTGTACATAACGACAGCCTGGCGTTGGTCCTCTGTGAGCTGGGACCTAGGGGCAGCTCTGACAATAGGGCTAGGACTGGTCCTTATCCTAAAGCAGCAGCCTATGGTTTCTGATTGCTTACAGAAAGGATGGTGCACCAACTTGGACCATTCCTGGACACAGATTGCCTAACCGCAGCGACTCATTTGCTGGTAAGCTCAAGGCTGGCTTACTGTAGTGTGCTATATAGGTGCCACACTTAAAGATGGTCCAGAATCTAAAACTGGTGCAGAAAGCTGCAACTAGGTTGCTAAGTAGAACTAGAATTTCACAAGCATATTATGCTACTTCTAAAAAAAACCTACACTGCCAATTTGCTACCAGCTCAGGTGTACATTTTTACTGATGACTTATAAATCCCGCAAGAGCTTGGGACTGGGCTGTCTGAAGGAATGACTTTTCCTGCATAGAGCTGTTCAATCACTAGGGCTTGCAGATGAAGCCCAGTGGCGTAGGAAGGCGGGTATGGTGGGTGAGGCCTGTCCCAGGTGTCATCACTGAGGGGGGTGCCAAAATGGCAAAAATATGTGTTTTTAAAATAAATAAATAAATAATGGGCTCATGACACTTTTTAAATTGAAAAATAACTCCCGCACCCACCGCACCCCCATTCCTATGCTACTGGTAGCTAGGTGAGCTGGGGGGCACTGGGCGCCACACCATGGGGTCTGCAGCGTGCCCGAGCCATACGTCTCTCCTGAGGAGAAGGTGGTGGGTGAACTGCCTTGGCTTTTTCGAGCAGTGTGGGGCTTACGTCTGCCCACCGCCTCAGCTGCCCTACAGCTGAGGGGGAGGCTGCAGAGAGGCTCCATGCAGTGCGCCCTGTCTTGGCTTGCCCCACCCCCATGGGCAGCTTACCCTGCCCCCAGCTGCTGGACACACGCTCCGCGCTGGGCACCCGAGTGGCTACCTACAGTGCTGGTGATACCCTCCTAGTGATATGACAGTCTTCTGCAGCCTATCTTGTGGTAACTAGTGGGGAGGCACTCAGTTGAGACACCCACCCTACAGAACCAGCTCCCCTTTGAAATAAGAGAAGCTCCAATGATAGCACACTGTTGGTGCTTGTTGAAAACCCACCTGCTCTTTTGAGCATCTTTAGTATTTAAGGCTTTTGAGCATCTTTAGTATTAGCCTGCATTATTTTGGTTTGGTTCTTTAGATGCTGCTGTATTTTTGTTTTGTTTTGTTTTGTTTTGTTTTGTTTTGTTTTGTTTTGTTTTGTTTTGTTTTGTTTTGTTTTGTTTTAATGCACTGATTTTAATTAATTGGCACTTTATGTTGTGAAACGTCCAGTGCTTTTTTTCTAGGGGGACGCTGGGGCACACATACCCCTAAACATTTTGTGAATCTTTGTACTTTTGTCCATTTACTGTATTTAATTTTCCTGATTTGAACTATAAAATGGTGATTTTCTTGAGTCAAAATGGGAACACCCCATAATATTTTTTTTAATAGAAAAAAGCACTGGAAACGCCTTCTAAGTTTTTGAATGGAAGGTGGCTGTAATGGTTCTAGGGGTTGCTCGTGCGTAAGCCGGTGCAAACACCTGGCTGGGTTGCCTGAGTGAACCTTTTCTGTCCGGACAGCCACTCACCGTGGCTGTCTCAATCGCTGGCAGAATCCGTCAGTGGGCGTTTCTTAAACTTCTTCCAGCAAAGAAGCTCTTTGATGCCTAGTCTCCTCCTACTCTCTCTGCGCGAAAGCCTTCTGCGCAAGGAGGGCGTGGGCAGCGGAGGACCCCTACTCTCCCCGCTGGTCCCTGGCAAGGAGTCATGGGACCGCCTCGCCGCTTCCCCCATCTGCCCCCCCTTCTCCACTGGTGCTATGCTGATTCTCTTCCCCAGAAGATGGGCTGCCTCTCCCAATCCCGGGACGCTCTCTGGAATCCCTCTGGATTTTGCTCTCTCCCTCCGGCACTGATGGCAGTTCCCTGACAGTGGCATAGCAACATTTTAAATAAATATCTAATTTAGCATATATATATATATATATATATATATATATATATATATATAACACAACAACAGCAGAATTTAAACACACACACAAGCACACACACTGGAGTAAATGGTATCAGAGAAAACTTGTAATCAGATAATTGTCACGAAAGCGAAAAATATATATTTCCTCTCTTTCCTGTGATATCCCTTGTGACTCACAGCACAATAATCTCACTGCTGCACATGGTTCTATGCTCCCATTGCACAGCAGTGCTCATAATAACTTAAGCAGAGATGGAAAACAGGAAGGGCCAAAACAGACAATTTGTAGAACCTAATGTAAGGTAAAGTTGGTATTTTGGAAAGTGACTGCCATTCATGTCTTTCAGCCAGCAGAATTCCTATGAAGATGGCAATCCTTTCAACCAAGCAGTTCCTTCATTCACATATTTCTGGATCACTGTAATTGCACCACAGGGAAGCAGCTCCATGCTCTTCCCCTCCTCTCTGTGTTTGTATGGTGATGAAGCTTGCATTTCATTTTATTTAACAGGCAAACCAAGCAATGGAGTGGGGAGGCTCTGATTTGGTTGTTTCTTTATTTAATTTCTACACCACTTTATATACTACTAAGCAGTGTACAGAAAACTGAAGCAACAACAGACAACTTAAAATATTACAAAAATACACTTCTATATAAAAATACTACATTAGCACAGTTACTAATATATATAAATCAATATCAGTTCATTTCCCTTCTGACACACCTTCCCTCTCAGCCTCTGGGTTCTCACCCAGAATCCAAACAACTCTCACAATGAGAAGAGTTCCTGGAAAGAGCAGACATAACCCTAGTCTCTCACTCTAGGTTTGCTTTTTAATGAGCAGGCCCAAGGTAGCTGCTTTCTCAGGCTGCCCACAACTAATAAATTATAAATAATAATTTGTTGTTGTTGTTGTTGTTGTTATTCAGCTGCACTTTCCACATGCAGTTCCAGGTACAGCAAGTCTGCTGAGTTTCAAAGGCGGTCCAAAGGATGGCACCCTCCACTCACAGCTCTTTCTTCACCCTCTGTCCTCTTCTCTTCCTCCAGCTGCTCAAGGGAGTTTGGGTAGGAAGCATAGCAGATGGTTCTAGCAGAAAATCAGGCCCTGTTTTCACCAGGGGATAATATTTTCTGGACACTGGAGTGGTAATTTTGGCCAAGCCTTAAACTGTTCTAAGGATCTTCAAGAGAATGAAGGTGCTGCTTAGCTTCTAAAATAAGTGGTCCATGAGGAGCATACTGTGCAGAAGTGGCTGTGCAAAAGTGTCCAAATTCTTCAGTTCTGTGCATTGAAGTCAGACTTGGCTTTATTCTTCTGTAGCCCCATATTAATTGTATATTCACATTCTAGTTGGGTGGCCTGGTGCAGAAGTGGGACTGGACTCCTGCACTTTTAACAGTTTATTTGTTTAGGAAATGTATATACCATGCATCATCAAAAGGCTGCAGGGTTGCTTACAGCACAGTAACAACCCTCCCCCTCCCAATTTTAATGTACATACATAATGAATCAACTAAAAATAAAACAGTTATACAATTTGTAAGTGATACATAATAGCACGTAATACACAATACGCAATGCATATTAAGCAGCGGTGTCAAATTATTCAGTGTCAACCCAGCAATAAACTCCCCTATTCAACTGCTGCAAAATACAATAACCTAATAACATAAGTTGTGATCTGTGCACCTCAGGTGCAACTGCAAAATGTAATATATATAGTTAACAATAGCAGCAGTACGAAAAATAAGGGAGGGAATCAGCAGTGGTGTACTGATGCAGAAACAGGGTATTAAGTACATATATTTCTCCCTGTGTAAAAGTAGCTCTTACTACCCTTGCTGCAGAGAAAACGACAAACCCTTCCAACTTTTACCTGGGAGTTTTCTGGTCCTGTCTGTCTCTCACCCAGGGAGATCTCCAATTTCCTGTCTGTAACTTACGACTCTTCCACTATCTACCTACTGCTCTTAGGGGATGCCACCCATGGTTCCTAATGCCCTCCAGGGTAGACCAAAAAGGGAAGGTCCTCTTTGGAGTTTCCCTTGAGTCTTTCCCACTGGGGTGTTCCACCGCCTGCAGCCTGCCTGTCTTTATCTCTCCTTGTCCCAAAACACACCCTCTGAGCAGGTGAAGCCCAGCCGGCCAGCCTTTAAGCAGTGGTGGCTAATTAACAGTGTCCTGTGCACCAGATTGCTGATAACAGCCTTGGAGAGTAGCTACAGTTGTTAAAGCTAGCAAGATAGATGCTTCAAGTTCAGCTCCCTTTATTTGATAACCTGGCTGTCAGCAGTGGCAATGCCACTGCCCAAATGCTTCTTCTTCCTTTCCTGCAATCTTACACAGGAGAGGGAATTTCAGGAGGTGTAACTTGCACCTAAGGGGATTATTCACAGACTACATTAAAATGGGGTGGGGTGGGGTTGTATTTTAAAAAAAGTTCACATAAATTAGATGCAATTTTTACCCCGCCTAGAATGCACATTTGGTTTCCAAAGCAGTCTTTTTTCATACAGTGGACACTCGGGTTGTAAACATGATCCATGCGGGATGCACGTTCACAACTGACGGCGGTGTGTCTGTGCACGCATGGGTTGTGATTCAGCGCTTCTGCGCATGCACAAAGTGCAATTTAGCACTTCTGCACATGAGCGGCTGCCAAAACCTGGAAGTAACCCGTTCTGGTACTTCCAGGTTTCGGCAGTCCGTAACCCGAAAAACCCGAGGTATGACTGTTTGTTTTGATGTGTTTAATTCTATGTATTTTAATTTATAATGCATTGTTTAAGAACCTACTTAAAACTGGGGCTACCTTTGAAGGTGACTTGGAAACTACAACTAATCCAGAATGCGGCAGACTGATGACTGGGAGTGGCCACTGGGACCATATAACACCGGTCCTAAAGGATCTTCACTGGCTTCCAGTACGTTTCCGAGCACTGAACTCAAAATTACCTGAAAATAGGTCAAGGCGAAAAATTCAGGGGATGTGGCAGCCAGACTGGTGACTGCGAGCGTCCACTGAGACCACATAACACTGTGGTCTTGAAAGACCTACATTGACTCCCAGTACATTTCCGAGCACAATTCAAAGTGTTGGTGCTGACCTTTAAAGCCCTAAACAGCCTTGGTCCAGTATATCTGAAGAAGCGTCTACACCCCCATCATTCAGCCCAGACAATGAGGTCCTCCTCTGAGGGTCATCTGCTGGTTCCCTCACTGCAAGAAGTGAATCAAACCTGCTAGTAGACACCCTCCCTTCAGATGTCAAGAAGATAAAGCATTACACAACTTTTAGAAGACATCTGAAGGCAGCCCTGTATCGGGAGGTTTTTAATGCTTGATGTTTTTATTATGTTTTTAAGATATATTGTAAGCCACCCAGAGTGGCTGGGGAAACCCAGTCAGATGGGTGGGGTATAAAATTATTATTATTATTATTATTATTATTATTAAATTAATAATTTGTTTATTACATGTGTCAATGGGCAAAGACAGCAGCTTCCTATTCCTATGTCCCTAAAATCTCATACCGACACTTCTATTTTATAGCATTAGCAATGAAACATTTGCAGAAACGGAATTACATGTGACAATAAGAAGTTAAACTCAGGCCTGTAAAATCATGAAATATGGAACAGATACAATCTAAAAGGCAAAATAGGAAGCTAAGCTTGTCTCCCCCACATGAGTTACAACTGTACTAAATTCTGCGGGTGGCAAAATCCCTTTGGGAATATAAAAATCTTCTACAAAGAAATTAATTATATATTGTTAACACAGATACCAAGGAAGCGAGAGACAGAAAGAAAGAAAGAGAGAAGGTAACAGTTTAGAACTTGGCAATGGTGAGCATTAAAATGTGTTTTAGTAGCAAAGAACTGTTATCCAGAAATGTTCAGCTAATGGTTCAATGTAAGTATAGTGGTACCTCAGATTAAGTACTTAATTCGTTCCGGAGGTCCGTTCTTAACCTGAAACTGTTCTTAACCTGAAGCACCACTTTAGCTAATGGGGCCTCCTGCTGCTGCTGCACCGCCGGAGTATGATTTCTGTTCTCATCCTGAAGCAAAGTTCTTAACCTGAGGTAATATTTCTGGGTTAGCGGAGTCTGTAACCTGAAGCATATGTAACCCAAAGCGTATGTAACCCGAGATACCATTGTACGTCATCATATCAATAGATTCAGAAAACATACTTGGCAATAATTGTATCCCTCTGTTTATCCGAGGCCTCCTCAGGAACCATGCCAGGTTCCAACTTTTAAAAATAATTTGCTTCAGATAAATATTTAGGAAGTGCTAACACAAAAAAGTAAAAATGATACTTGAAATGCAGTCTGTATACTAAGGCAATACCTCCCCAAATGGCACAACTAAGCTCTTCAGTTGCTCATAACACCCATATTAATTAAACTTACTGGCAAGTAAACTGAAAGAGATTTATTTATTTATGAAACATTTCCATGCTGTGCTTTGGCTTCCAAACAAGACCCCAAGGCGATGACATCAGTGCAAAGTATGTGATGTTCACCTTTGGTCTTTCCTGTGTTTGCAACTCCTTTTGGAAACCAGGAACAAAGCTTTGCATGCATGGTAGGGGTTGGGCACTGGCTGAGGACCCAGGCACTCAGAAGAGCCTACCAGGTTTATCCAACCCAGTCTTGGCAGCCAGGGTATTGTACGTTGAGTTACTTATGCAGAGCATGAGAGCGGATTTGCTCCTTTTCAAAAGCACCGGACCTTCCCAAAGCACCCTTCTTCTGAGCAAGCAGGTCTTGTGTGTCCGGCTGCAGCAAATCAAAGGGGGCAAATGTCACAGGCATGAAAACTAGAGACCACCACCACCAGCAGCAGTGAGATAGTTCAGTTGGTGGTGCTGATAATGCCACAATTGCAGGTTTGATCACTGTATGGGGGAGCTGAGTATTTCAGGGGGTTGAACTAGCAGCAGTTCTTAACTTGTGGGTTCCCAGATGTTGTTGGACTACAACTCCCATCATCCCTGAGCTCTGGCCTTGCTAGCTAGGGGTGATGGGAGTTGTAGTTCAACAACATCTGGGGACCCACGGGTTGAGAAAGGCTGAATGGTCTTCAGGGTCCCTTCCAACTCTACAGTTTTCATGATGTGATTTTGTGATGTGGGTGGACCAGAGTCACTCCTGCAAAGCAGAGCAGAGCAATTTTATCTTATTTTAAACAGGCACCCTTTCTGATGCTACTGCATTGTCTTGCTATTTGTTTAGGAATAAAGGTTGAACTTGGGGGGGGGTGAACAGCTTGGAAACAGAGACAAAAAGCATGTGAGAGAGAAGAGTACAAGAGGGGAGAGAGTGAGAAAGAAGAAACAGATGGGAAAAGAAAAATTGCTAGTGGTTTCTGCTGCTTAGGTTATTTACTGCCCTTTTCGGGGACATTTTTAGAAATTATCTTAGCAAAGCTGAATGAAACTTGTATCATTTACTGATGTTATTCTTTTGTATGGGAGTTTGCGCCATCCCAACTGAGAGAAAAGGATTTCCACAACAAATTGCCCCAAGCTTTGCACAACAGAGAAGCTGCATGACCTAATGATCTGGCTTCAAAGAAAACACTCCCCAAATAAAGACAGCAAATGTGAGTATTGATTTCTAAGTTAATAATATGCATTTGACAATCTCCCACCCCCACTGAGGATAGATGAAAGAGATTATATTAAAATATAATTCTCCACAAGGTCACCCTTTATGATTCTCCCCCCTCCCTCAGTCTAACCGCTTAGTGAAGTTACTTCCTCCATTGTTTAATAATTACCTTCTGCATTAACTTTGCCAGTGTCAAGAAAACAATTTCTCAATAGAGACTTAAAAAAGTTGAAGTTGTGTTTGGATTCTGGTAGCGTTCAGATTCTGGCTGTCCTGGTGAGCAGCTGATATATTACAGGTTTTAATATGAAATTTTAACCTAGAAATGATTAAAATATTTGCACCTTATTCTTTGTTTTAAGAATGTTGTGGTGTTCCTTCTTCTGGAAAAATCAATCTTCAGACTCAAGAGCATGCTTTTCATTTTCTGATAAAAGATGCCTCTTAACAAGTCACGGGTGCATCATTTCACTGGCTCTCTCAATGTGGTTTTGTGGACATAAATAACTGCAGATTACAAGTGACTTGCGTGGCTGAGTCAGGCATTTGAGATGAATGTCCTTTAAAATATATATGGTTTGACTCCTGAGAGAATTTGTGGGGTGTAGGTACTAATCACTTTGCTCACATGAGATTGAAACACAAGGAAATGAAATGTTTGATCCACAAACCAGTTAAACTTCCCTGCTGGGATTTTAGCCTATGACAGTGAAGGGTTAAAGTGCCTAGCCCAGAATAATCCCATGGAATGTAAAAGATACTGCTCTATTTGAAACTTCCTGACTTCCAATAGTGCAACAATAAGATAAACAAAATGCCTCTCACTCCAGTCCAAAATTATACTGCTGAAATGAAGAGACCCTTGGCATTTTTGTGTGCAGAAAGACTATGAACCACTATGACTCAGTACCAGAACCACAGGCATGACCGGTATGGAATGGTTGGGTAATAACCCACTGGGTGCTTTTCCAGAGCAGATTCCTCCCCTGAAACATCTCTTTTGGCCAGTTCTCATGTTTCACAGGACCTTGACATGGCCTGAATCAGCTTGCTGGGACCATCCCTGGGGGCATCAGCTACCCTGGGTAGCTCCTACTCCTCATCCTGATCTGACCAGCCCCACCAAGATGTCTCTTTGGGGCTCACGACATCAACAGGAAAATCACCAGGCTGCTGAACAACCACCAAGAAGATGAGCGCTGGTTGAAGGCAGCTGAGGAAGGGCAAGCCAGGTGAGCATGAGCCAATTACATCACTGGCCCCAACTTGAGAGCTGCAGGCAATTCACAAACAGCAGAGTCAGCAAACGAGTGTCTGCTGATAAGGATGCTTATGTGAATATAGAACAGTATTTCCTGATACCTGAAATAAAGTGTAAAAGTCCCAGCTTCTCAGAAAAAACAACAACAGAGGCACACACTCCTAATTGCCTTGAGGATTTAACGACACAGCACTAATAACCATTGTATGGTGGCGGCCCGGTCCATCTCTGTGTGACATCTCTTAATAGCTAAAAGTCTTTCAAATAGTTTTGGCTGGAAGATAACTGGAGTGCTATGGAGAAATGCACTTCTTTCCCAAGTTTTTCTCTTACTTTTCTTCCCTCACTTCTCATCCCCTGTTTCAATACTGAGTTCAAGAGTACAAAAAATATATATTATACTATTACAGGTGCTGGAGGAGACTCTTGAGAGTCCCACGGACTGCAAAAGATCAAACCTATACATTCTGAAGGAAATCAGCTTTGAGTGCTCAATGGAAGGACAGATCGTGAAACTGAGGCTCCAATACTTTGGCCACCTCATGAGAAGAGAAGACTCCCTGGAAAAGACCCTGATGTTGGGAAAGATGGAGGGCACAAGGAGAAGGGGACGATAGAGGACGATAGAGGATGGTTGGATAGTGTTCTCGAAGCTACCAGCATGAGTTTGACTAAACTGTGGGAGGCAGTGGAAGACAGAAGTGCCTGGCGTGCTCTGGTCCGTGGGGTCATAAAGAGTCGGACACGACTAAACGACTAAACAACAACATTACAGACCCAGTAAATTATAGCCCAAGAGCAGGGTGGTGGTGGTGGTGCCTGTTTTCCCAAACTCGTCACCCATTCCCCCCGCCAAGCAAACATGGTCTCCCTGTCCTGAACTAAGGAATGTTTCTTCACCATGGGCAACATTTGTGCAGGGGCTAAAGCAACTCAGTGCCCCAGGCGATTTTCATGTATGAAGTAAAAAAACAAACTAGGCAGCATTATAAGTATGTCCTAGATTGCAAACGCAATCTTTTCTTGACTTTCCTCAGGATTGTCTCGAAGGACGAGTATGGAAGCAGACTCAAAGGCAATTAAACTAAATAAACAATTTATAGTATCCATCAATATAGCAGTTTAATCGAGGGCCTGGTGTAGGAGTACACAATGGGAATAGCACAATGAAAATAACTCAGTATTATTAAAATTTTCCAGAAGTCTCAATACTCAGTTACCACGACTCCTTTCAATATCAGCAGCAAGGTGCATTTGCTACAGCTACAGTCCAGATGAACTCTCCATCCATATATTGTCCAGTGAAGCTCTAGGAACACAGTTCTATCCCCTATCCTCAAAGAACTGGTGTCATCAGAACAACACCTTGGGGAAGAGGACCTGGGTCCCACTCAGATTGCATAAGAGGACCCCCAATTGCAGCAGCAGGATGGGTGCACCAGGTTTTAAAGTACACAAAATAATTTATACATATTACAATCTGAAGAGACCCCGTCATAAGATTATTAACATCTAAAATCACCTAACTAAACCAGTAGTTGCACAAAGAGAAGTACATGGAAAAGAAATGATAAAGGAAAATCCCTAAAATATATATTATTATTTTTTACAAACCCACACAAGCACTTGACAGAATGTGTCGACTTAACAAACCCACCATGGCCCCCATAATTAGGAAAGTTTCGTTTACTCAAGCCAAACAATTCAGGGTTTAAGAGTAAAATCTTCCCAGCAGGACCTGATCTCCACAGCAACCACTCTGTGAAGACATTCAGAAGCAGAAAACAGAACTGAGTGTGTGGAACTCAGAGTGCTGTTGCCATACCCCCGGGTTTCACAGTGAACTTGATGGAAAACAACTGAGCTTCTGCCTGCATAATTCTGCCTTGTGCTTTACTTCTTGGTCCTGCTAGAATTTGATCTTAAGGTTAAGAGAGTAGGGCAGAATGATTATTTATTTGCTCATTTTTGAATCCTCCCCTTTTCAACAAGGGAACAATAAAAAGTTCAGCAAAGCATTAAAAATATAGAAGGATTCCACTGAAAAGTACCACTAAAGTACAGCAGAAAGAAACACAGCTCCACTGACCTTCATCACCTCAATCTGTTCCAAAGGCCTGAGTCAATGAGTTTTCAAACACCACCAATAGCGCAATACTGAGGATGACACGTTCATCTCCCAGTGGAGGGAATTTTACAGGGTGCCAGTACTGACAAGGCCCTATTAAGGATCATGGCATAGCAAGCTACATGTGCACTGGTGGGACCACCAACAGGGATGGCAAATATCAGGAGATACGCTCCTTCAAGTATTTTAGTTCCAACATTGTGAAATTTCTCATATGTATGTGTGTGTGTGTGTCTGTGTGTGTGTGCGTGCGTGCATAGAAACTGTTGTACAAAGACAACATCTTTAATAGGCTAAAATGTTTGTTCTAGCTAAAAAAAATACCACTGTAAGCATCAGATAAAAGTTTAAAACACAATTGCTCTTAACCATTTATTCAGGAAATTTTAAAATAAATAGATTAATATTTTTCTTTCTTTTTCCTTTTTAATATTTCTTTGACAAATAGTGAGATCAGAACCACATTTCTTTGTTGATAAATCTTTCTGATTTGCATTCTAAATTCTTAGGCATTTTATATCAATTTGGTTTTCTAGCCGTGTTATCGTTAAATCAAAGTATTACCCAATCACACATTGTATTAACCTTGCTGATAGAAGTGCACAGCACAATTATATCCCCTGTCAGCCTCCCTTTTTTTGCTAGATTAAAACACAGAGCACCTCATTCAATCTTATTTAAGGCGACTGTGCTGTAATTTTCCAGCATTTTTGCATCAAGAACTACATGAGCTAGCCTCATGATGTTCCCCCAACACATGAAAAGCTTCTGTGTGTGTGTGTGTATGTGTGGACTTATGGAGAAGATCCCTGTAGGCTCCTAATGAGACGTTTACCTACTGTGGCATAATGCACTGCACCCAAGTCATTTCACTGTCTCATTGATGCTGTATCCTGTGGGTTTGGAAAAAATATTGGCTAGTATGTGACATACAGCAAGGTCTTAGCACAACACACCCAGCTGAGGACCATTGAGGAAGAAGAAGAGGAAGCATCAGAAAGCCAAAAGGGTATCATCTGAACTAGGGATGTCTGTGAAAGTCAATATTTGCAAATTTCAGTACAAACTGACCTGACCTGACCTTCACTACCCAGAAGACTAATGTGATGTTCAGAACCTAGTTATATACCAATTCTCACATTTCCCAAATGTTCTTAGGCAGTTCTCGACTCAAAACGGGCTTCAAAACATTTTTGAAATGCATAGTGGAACTGAGGTAAACACATACAAAAGGGGATTGATTGAACCATCTTTATTCTGAACTCACAAAGCCAGTTGTGAGCAGGCAGGAGACAGGTCATGCCACACTCTTTATTATAATATTGGTATATACAAGTTGGAAATATTCACTAAGCTTTGGATAGTCTGCAAGCCAGATTTTTAGCTGCCATAAATAGGTAAAGTATGTTTGAAGTTAGAAGAAGAAGTACACACATAACAGCACCTTCATCTTCCAAGGGACTCCATTCTACTGTTGAACAGCTCTTACCGTCAATAAGTTCTTCTACATGTTTAGTCAGAATCTCCTTTATTGTCATCTGAATCCATTGGTTCAGGTCCTACCCTCTGGAGCAGGAGAAAATGAGCTTGCTCCAACACTTCCATGTTATAACAGCCCTTTAGATATTTGATGATATTAGATATGGTCTGGGATAACACCACTAAGGTGACAGCCATCTGCACCCCTGGTATTTTGGCAGGGGGATGAGTATGTGGTTCAGCCACATGGTTCAGCCACATAGTTCCTGTCTTTACAAGTAACTAGAGCAGCGGTTCTCAACCTGTGGGTCCCCAAATGTTGTTGGATTACAACTCCCATCATCCCTGAGCTCTGGCCTTGCTAGCTAGGGGTGATGGGAGTTGTCGTTCAACAACATCTGGGGACCCACAGGTTGAGAAAGGCTGAACTAGAGCAATACGACCCCATACCATGGAAAAGTGGCTCCCATGTAGTTCTGGCAGTGACATAGATTGGGCCTCTTGCATATTTGTGATGACCATGCTTAAAGACCCCCTTGACTGTTCCACTGTCACTAACTACTGGACAGTGTCTCTCGCTCCTGCTGCGAACCAGTTTAAACCAGATAGTTTACTGTCCAAAGTCCCTCACCAAAGTAAGCCAAATGTATATCCTTGATTTTAAGCTGATTTTAGGATGTGTACACACTCCCATTTACTGTGTATCCAGTGCACTCCCACTGCTGGTTCGGGAAGCTGTGTACACACAGTGTTAGCCACAGTCTACGTCTATCCTGCATATAATATCCTGGTGTTCCTTAGGAAATGCTGCATTTTGATCCATCTGTTCCCAAACAAGGCTGGAATCTACACACATATTTAAAAAGTTGTGAAAATGCTTTAAAAAACCCGTTTTGAAAAATATATTGATTTTGCCATAGCTCACCATCGCCATCTAGTGTCACATTTGTATAATGCACTTTACAACACTCTTCAAATGTTTTATTTGCAGCTGTATAGCTGAGTCGCAGCTTCAATCTGAATTGAGAAAAAGAATGATCCAGTTGCATTTTAAGTCAGTAAAGTGTACATAGCTTTCGTTTCACGGACAGATATTTGTGATTGTGAATCCGATAGTAGTTGGCACTTCAGCGGTAATGCTACATTATGTTTTACACGTGGTATTAAAAAAAAAGAAGCTGAACACCCTAAGAGTAAATGGCTTACAAAACATCATTTAAGCATGGTTTGAGAGATATGTGATGGCTGAACATACAGTGTCTTTGATAATTGGATCACATCCTAATCACTCCCATGAGCTTGGATGCTGAATACATAAACATACGCGTTGGCGCGGTTGGAAATAAATGGGACTCCAATTCAAGTAAAAAGCAATCTTCCCCAACAACAGACCCACATCTCAGAAACTGGCTCTTGGCAGCCGTTTGCACCAAATATGTACCTCACAGGAATTTGAGAGCGCATATGGCAGAGCGTGCGATAAATGTAAATAAGCAGACTCCTCCAACAGGAGCCCCCTAATTAGCACACTTTCGTGGGGCCCCCAGCCAAGATGGTCTCGTTGCACCCTTAAAGGAAATCCTGGTTGCATACCAGAGCCAAGAAAGCCTTGGTGCAGATCTACAGATGCCCAGAGGATTTTGTATTTTTCATCGGAATAAAGAAGTGGAAATAACGCAGGGTACTTGACACTGCACCTGCAATTTTACATCTGAGTGATTTTAATACTTTGAATAACAGATATCTAGCATCATCATTCAATTTTAAGAAAAGAACGGCTTGTAGTGCTGCGATTTTTGTCTGCAATTTAGATTCATGAACAAGCAATTTATCCTTTGCAATGGTTGGAATCCAGGCGAGCTGTTGTCTGAATATTTGAATGTTCAGCCTAGCTTTCAAGATGACAAGAGTGTAAACAGTTCTCCTGGCTCCGACCAGTGGTCCAACTTTGCCAGTTTCCTTCCATCAGCAGTAGCCATACCTAGATTCTTGAGAAAGTTTATATGGTGCAAAGTGTCATGTCATTCTTATTTTAGCTCTCATAATTAAAAGGTTTTGGGGGGTTATTATAAAAAACACCCTAGAAATAACTATGCATTTCCTATCAAATGTTGATATTTCTGTTTTGTATCTAATGATTGGAAGCTGTGATAATTAGGTGTCTCAGCAGATGAGGATATAAACCTATAAAATAATTGCAAATTATGCTGAATTTGAGTGAGACTCTTTGCCTATGTCTCATTTGAATGGTGAAACTCAATAATCAACTGTCACATAGGAGTTTTTTTTTAAAGGGGTGTATTCAATAAAATAATTGCACAAGTGGAACAACTTCCTCTTGCACAATGTAACTTATCCTTGTTCTCCTCTCCCTGAGTTTCCCCCAACTCTCTGGAGAAGTTTAGGGGATGGCACAGCAGGAGCAGAAGTCCCTTCACACAGGCAGAGGTTGTTCCACCCAAGCAATGAGTTTGTTGTGTTTTTGCAAGTTTGTATAAAGATATAAAGTCTCTTACTCTTCTTGGGCAAGGTGTTCATGTAACTGGTTGCCTCTCAACTCCATGCTCTTCTGGATGATATGGAGCATTGAGAGCTATTTCAGGAATGGTTTTTGGCTGGGGACAGCTTGAGTCACTTTGTTTGATGACCTACACTGGGAACCGGGTAACGCAAATGTGTGCCTGCACACACACAAGTCTGATGGACTTATTGGGGGCTTTTAGTATCATTGACCATTGTATACTTCTGGACTGCCTGTCTGGATGTCAGGCATGGAGAGTCCTCTCCTCCTCCAGTAACTTCATAGACAAGAATCACAAACATCTTTGTATTTTATAGTCCCTTTTATTCAGTCATCTGGTTGCAAAGCAAGAATCCATATCTCTCTACAAAGAGAGTTGTTGGCTACTCTGAGCCCTTCCCTTCTATACCCAGCAACATCCTGAGTGCCAACGGGACGTTCCACCCCTCTGCAGCCTCTGTTCTCTAATATAGAGAGACCTATGAGCCCGAGGAGAGAGGGGGAGTCACCCAGGCTCTCCAGGGAGGTCTCTGCTGGCTGTTCCCTCCCTTCCCCCTCTTCTTCCACTATCTCGTAGCTAGGTAACTCCTGCGGAGCATTCTCCTCTCTCTCCCCTACTGAAATGGCTGGGAAGAAGTGGGGTGACTCTTTCCCCTCCTCATCTTTGGAGAGAAGCTGATCTGCCTGAGGATACACTTCTCAGTCCTCCTGTTCAGACCATTCCCTGATACTGGATCAGGTATCTGTCTGGTGCATGAGTAGCTGCATGCAATGACTGCTTTTTCGGGGTAAGAATGTAGGGTCAGTTGCCCTGAGGGAAAACTTTTATGGACATATGACACATGTGTTCTGTCCAGCAAAAACTGAACTCACTATCTGAAATATAGGCCAGTGCATCTGTTTCTTGGGATGGTTTTGGAAATAGGATGTAGCTTAGCAAATTTAGCTCTACTCTTACTGGAAACAAAGAGTAATTTTGCTAACAACGCTCTATTCAGTTCCTTGGCCAGCAAACCAAAAAAACCACAGAAACAAAAAGCTCAGTTCTGTCATATTTTCGAGGCACTCTGAGAAATGTCATCAATATCTTTTCACATGTTTTCACACTTGTCTGTCCCCCCCCCCCATTGGCTGGGTAAGTGGGAAAAGATGCACAATATTTAAAGTGCTCTATAATTCTCAAGAGCACTCTATTATTCTTGATGGTGTGACAGAATATTGGTCCCTACAATGCTACCTTCTGGTTGTAAACAAGACAATAGTTAATAGATCTGGAGCTGATCCATAACAGTTTGATGCAAAAAAGTATCAAGCTTGCTGTGAATGACCATGAAGTCACCATCGTGTTCTTTATCATTCCTTCACAAAATCAGAGCTGGCTCTGCCATTAGACAGAGTGAAGCAGCTGCCTCAGGCAGCTATTTATGAGTGCCAGGAAAGGGTAACATACAGATATTTGCATGGGCCAGGTGCCCCACCCCTTCCTTTGTGCCTGACTCCCAGATAAAAGACAGGACAACATTGCTTTTGGTCAAGTTAGGCCACAACTTTATTGATTACAGATATAGAGGTTTAGCATAGGCATTGGGTATATCCATTGAACCTCCAGTCTACCTGTTGAGGTATACCTAATTGGTATCAACCTGAGGTGAGGAGGTCCTATGGCACACACTACGGAGATGCCGCCTTGAGGTGTGCTATGGCCCTAGCCCCTGCCTGGGCTTCTGGACAGAAGTAACTCCTTTTCCTTTAATGGGATATCCACAGAGACTGGAGGGAAAGGCAGAGGCTACAACCTCCCTTCCACTATAGAGTAAGGCTTACCCAATGCCTAAACTGTCAAAGTTGTGATAATTGCTATGAGGAAGAGATAACCAAAGGACAGAGCCAATTAGCTGGATGGACAAATTCCTGCCCGGCCCCAAATACAACAACCATCCAATAGTCCATAATGTTCAAGCATAAATTAGGGAGGGTGGGAGGAAGATCCGATGAGCAAGCTGTGCAAGGCGGTGGAGACTGGCTGCAGTTTTTACCCTCAAAGGCAGACTGGGTGAAGCCCACCAGCTTGGTCCAGCCTGCCTCCCGGGAAGAACCAGCCCTGTAACCTGACCATGACTGGCAATTTGTAGGTAGACTACAATCCACTTTTCCAGCCAGCAGGAGGAACATTTTGGGGTCACAGTGGCTGGGAGACTGCAAGACATTGCACCTTGCTGGATCCTGGCAGGGGAGAAGTGCTGTCCTGCAATGCTACCTGACCAGTGAGGATAAGTGGACTTCCTGTTTGCCTGCTTGCGGTTCACAGATTCAAATATCCTCTGCTTGCAGTATAATGAGGTTCCATGTTTCTGGGTCAAACCGCATGGCTGAAGATCCACATTCACTGCTGGCCAACCCTCTTGAATACATCATGGGTCAACACACAAGGGGACACACACACACACACACACACACACACACACACACACACACAGCAACACCCCTCTTCTGCTAAGCCATGCATATCAGCTAAAGAGAAGATTACATTCTGACTCTTGGCAATGCCGCTCCTTCAGCTCTGTGTCCCCTTACATTTTGCCCCTGGTACCAAAATCCTCATAGGTGGGCAAGAAATTTACTTGCAGTGGGTGCCCAAACTGGGAGTTAACTATCCCTGTAACACATTGCGCTTCCCACTTGAAACTCGATTTCCCCTTATTTCTGTGATTGTCAGCCATAAGGACATAAGAAAAGTTCTTCTGGTCCAGGCCAATGACCCATCTAGTTTAGCATCCTGTTCTCGCAACCAGAGGCTTGTGGGGGAAGCCCAGAGCTGGACATGAGGACAACTATACTATGCATAATTTTGAAAGCTGTCTCCAATTGTCTTGGTGAAGGTGGGGGCATGAAATCTTATTTGGCAATGGCCTTAGAAGCATCATTTTCCCCCTGCTGTTCACACTTGTCCACAGCTTCTCCTTTCCCCTCTGCTCCAGGGTCAGTGTCATTTCTCCTTTGGCTTTTTTCCTCCCCGAGTGATCCCAGCCAATCACAGTTCTTGCAGGGAACGCAATCCTGGTGTCACACAAACAAGCAGATCTGGCTATGCAGTGATAATGTCGCTGAGGGCGAACAAAGCCTTGGCATCTGTTTAAATTGATGTAAGAGGAGAAGGAATATCCCTGTTGCTGAAACATCCTGCGGTTTACTGCCAAGATTGAGAGCATCAGTCTGGTTGCATCAGCAATGTCCTCTGAATAGTTTTTCCTCCCCTGAAATAAAAGACGACCCAAATAGTGAAAATATTTGATGTGTCATAAAGATATTGGTAAAAATGGGCAACCCATTCACCTCTCTTTGGCTTCAGCTTTGATAATTCCATTCTAACTGTAGAAGAAGTCATGGGATGTGCAACCCAGTCTTGAAACAAAACAAAACAACACAGAAAACAGAAAAACACAAAACACCCACCCGCCATGCCAGTGCACTGGAATAACATAGTCTCAATTTGACATTCAACTAGGGATGATGCTACAATAGAGAGATGAAGGAATGGGGCATGGCTGTCCTCTCCACAGCAACACCTGCCTGCACAGAGGCCTGGATTTACACAATCTTCTCTTACATTTTATTGGCTGTCAGTCATGGCCTAGTCTGCTGCAGGTTCTCTGAGACACTATCATAACAGTGCTTTCAATTGGATTATAAGCTGGTGGGCACGGGGTGGGGAAAGGCCACCCAAACTTCTCCACTCTATTTTCGAGCAGCAAAATGGGAGGTATTATATTGCCAAATAATCTTGAGGTGGGGGCATTAGTCAACAGTCTGTTGGGGTGGAGCTGCCTATGAACAGTACAGTGGTATCTCGGGTTAAGAACTTGATTCATTCTGGGGGTCCGTTCTTAACCTGAAACTGTTCTTAACCCGAGGTAGTATTTCTGGGTTAGCAGAGTCTGTAACCTGAAGCATCTGTAACCTGAAGTGTCTGTAACCCAAGGTACCACTGTAGTCTGGATTCTGGGTTGTATCCAACTCTGCAGGGGGTGTGTTCACTCACAAGGACATTTCCTTCCTTCCTTCCTTCCTTCCTTCCTTCCTTCCTTCCTTCCTTCCTTCCTTTCAACTGATTAGTCTGAAAAACCACAATTGTTAGCCTCATCCCAGGTCCATTTAAAAATACCAGTTGCAATTATAATTTTTATTATGTTCTATTCCTCTGTGCACAGAAAACAACAACTTTTTCAGTGTGCAGAGTACTGGCGTGCAAGTACTGGCATAGGCTCATCATTTTATTTCAGTTCTTGGCTATAGGCTAATTACATAGGCCAGAAGGTTTTGGTGTAAGTAATATACTCCAGGCAGACTTAGAAATGAGCTCTGGAAGGACAACAGGGTGAATAATGGTCCGTATGAAACGGCGAACAATTAGAACGTCTCAGAAAAGCTGGAGGAAACATCCGACATTACAAATTTTAACTGGACTCTAGTGTAGAATAAATATACCGCACAGAAAAATGAGTGCAGAGGCATTTATTTTCTAGGTACATTTACAATAAATCAATAGGTAAAAAATAAAGTTGTCTTTAAGAAGCCAATATCCTCAACATTCAGGTTATGAGGCTATAACATTGTCAAAGAGACACTTATCTATGAAAGTACCATAATGTATTATTAAAGAGCATCATAATTTGTATGAAGCAGAACAAAGCATTAGTTGCAACTCTGTCTCAAAGGATGAGCGTGCATACGTTTTACAAGCAGCTGGGGAGTCATAAAGAATCCAAGAAGAAAGTCTAATTTACAGATGTGAATAACCACAAAATGGAGGGCAGGTTTCTGTAAAGAAAATGATGCTATGGGCTGAGGGCCATGGTTCTCTCTATATAAAGAACATTGTTCATCTGATTGTCATTTGAGCCTCACTCATTTTGTTTATGTTGTCTTTCTTTGTTTCTAATAATTTGCATTTAGAAATAAGGGGATTTAAAAGGCCCAACTATGTCATTAACAAAAGACAAAATTGATATGATGTTTGAACTAGATAAAATTGTGCATTGACTTCCAGCTCCCTATATAATGAATTAACTGAATCCTATATTTTGTCCACCAGTTTCTGCATCAACTGGTAATAGGCAAATTCATACTAGACCCACCTGAGAAGTCCTAATATTATTTATAGAATTTCTTTCCTTTGTGACTTAATATGGGTCATATTCCAATTAAGTCCTTGCCGAGTGACGTCTACTCATTCCATGACACTTCCTCTTTCTGTTTTGCAGCCCCCTCATTGCCCACCCACCCCCAGTTTTGGTATGGAGAGTTGTGCAGAAATGTCCGGAACATATCTGGGAGGTTCCTGGGGAAAGAAAAAGGAGGGGAAATTTTGGTTGAGTGAATGGATGTTGTCCTGCTTGCTCAGTGACTCAGTTCACTACAACGCGATGTGGTCCTGCCACTGCCACTGCTGGCAGGACCTAAGATGTGCAGTGAACACACAGGGATGCTAAGGACCTAGGGTAGTCTGGATGGCCAGGGCTAAATCAGTGAGTCCCTTACTCAGAAGCAAACAAAGAAATTCTACCAGTCTTTGCAGTGGGCCAGAAGTGATCAGAGATCTTTGTGTCTTCTGCGTGCCTGCTCTTCAGTCCAAAAGGATACCCCATAACCAGCTTGAGGATTCATTTTGTCATACGTGTGGAGGAAAACCTTAAAACATGTAGCAGAGTTCCCCAAAATAGACCAGAGGCAAAAGTACAGTGGTACCTCGGTTTAAGAACAGTCCTGTTTATGAACGATTCGGTTTATGAACTCCGCGAAACCAGAAGTAGTGTCCCAGTTTGCAAACTTTACCTCGGTCTAAGAACAGAATCCAAACAGTGGAAGGGCACCAGCAGTGGGAGGCCTCATTAGGGAAAGTGTGCCTCAGTTTAAGAACAGTTTTGGTTTAAGAACGGGCTTTCAGAATTAAGTTCTTAAACCGAGGTACTACTGTACTTCATCCAGCAGAGCTTTACTTGTGCTGAAGGCAAATGAGTGTAACGGTCACAAATCCAAATACATTCAGGATTGGCACAGTCCATAAAAATCCAGTTGCGGCAATTACCGAAACTTAGAAATTTATAACAATACTAAACCTTAACACTAAGGATACTATGTACAGAACACCACACCAGAAGGAAGAGAGATAAAAAGAGAAAGTAAAACCCTGGCTCCTTCTGGCCTATATTTATAGTCAGCATGACCTTAATTGGAAGAGAGAAGAGAACTAGTTCAAACCAGCTTCCCAGAAGGTATAACCCAAACAATCATGACCCTTCTGCCTGCTTCTCTCACACAGAGAAGCTTCTAGTAGCTTCTAGAATCCTCTTGTATTAATCAGAATAGGAAAGATCTTCACACATGTCTGCACTAAGAAATGCAAACTGACACATAGTACTAAAGGAGCCACTGCTGCAGACCAAAGATTAGGGGAAAGAACAAAGAAAAATCCATATTAGTTTCATGCTGTTGTGGGGGGGTGGACAGCAGGATTTGACGTTTGCTCTTTCTTACTAAAATAATGAAGATGTGGCCAATTGGTATGTATTATTGCTTGTACTTTCCTTGGAATGTATTAGAAGCTTCATGCCAGCCAGCTTAGCTTTGTTACATTTATTTGCATTGGGAGACTCCATCCTTCAATTGGAATAATTACACAGTGAGCATATCCCTGAACACTGCCTGCAGAGCATTGAAGATCTCTGAAGGTTCCTATCCCCACCCCACCTGCTGAAGCAGAGCAGCAGATGATTGTTTTTTTACAAACTTAAATGAAGCTTTTAACTTAAAAAAAAAAATCCTTCAACAACAGTAACAAAAAAAAAAACTACCCAGAGCTCTTAGTGCCCCAAGAGGCAGCATTATAGACAGGCTTGCTTCTTGCAAAGCCCATGGACATAGGGTAGAGAGGCATAGAAACTTAGAAAGATATTGTAGACAGAAGAGTAGAGGCTACAGAAAAAAAGCAGAGCTTCACAAGGCTTTGTGGGGACCCTGACATGACTTGGGATGCTTTACTGACATCTCTGTTCAACTTGGGGATGGGTAAAATGACCCCAGTTCATCACATTATTTGTGCCCAGCAAGGGGCAGCTACACGCCCCTATTGCATATACAATAGGTTGAGCAGGGAGAAATCTAGGGTTAACCTAAAATAATTCACTGGTGCCACCTGAATGTCCTCTGTAGAATATCATTTGGGAAGCTTCTTCAAGACTGATTCCGGATACAGAAGCGATAAGGTGACAGCTTGTGAAGGATAATTAGTAGAGTTGCATGAGGCTGGGGGGAAATGGTTAATCTCTCTGTTTCAGAGGGGAAAGACTTCACTTTCTTTCAAGAGTCATAAACAGTTCCTGATGCAAGTCGCTAAGGAACTCATATCTGCTTTTCACCAGGGTCATGGGTTGGGCTCACACATGGTGGTTTGGATTTCCATTAGCACTTCAAACACTTCCTGCTGAATTAATGGGGCTCATTTTCCCTATTTTATTTTTTAAGAGATGCTCACCACTGAAATAGCAAGGTTGTTTCAAATTAACTCTGAGGTATGTTGGCAGAGGTATGGGCAGGGGGCAAAGTTCGCACGGTTCCTGGCAAATCCATCCCTAGCATTAGCCAATACTTCCATTGTCTCTTTTCACAGTTCTTGAAACCCCTGTCAATTCAAACCAAATTGAAAAATAAAAGGCCACAGCTCTTGCAGCTCCTGACTGTATAATTAGCCTTTCTGAAGGCTAGGCATATTCCTTAATACCAGCGACACGTCTGCAAAAACATGTATTCAGTTAAAAAATCCATCCACCTACCCATTCTAGCAGTTGTAAAAAAAAGAAAAAGAAAGAAGAAGGCTTTATGGCTTGCATTATTCAAGCATTCCCCTTCTGGGGCTGGGGGCTGGGGGTGGATGGGAAATGCAATCAAAACTTAGGCCATGTGGAACAATTGCACGGCTTGGTTCTGGTCTTCAAGCTGCAGTACCTCCCCAACCGTAGCCTGAAGGTGTGGCTCTTGGTGCAGATTTTCTTTTCTTTTGTACTTTTCCACCTCCATCCTTGCTCCTCTGCTTGGCATGGGGGTGGGGAAAGCTTCCTCATTTCATAACCGTTTCTCCTCCTTTGTGTAATGACTTATTAGGCACACTGGAAACTCTCGGATTGACACAGTGAAAATATTTACGGGGAAATCGAATCATCAGTTGTTGTCACTGTCTTTTGTGTATAGTTGGAAAATAATTGCTACAGTGTCTCCTGCAATGATTTAACTATATAACAAACAGGGAGCCTCAGGCAGACGTCAGATGACAGGGTACTATACATATTCATATTTAATATGTATGTATTAAATGGCAAAACATTTTCTTCTCTACTATTTATTCCACTTTACTTCTTTCTAGTTGCTGGAGAGGTAGACATATTAAAATATTAATTTTCCGCTTTACTGGAATGAGTTCAGAGTCAAGTGCCATTAAAATTCTGAATGTAAATATGAGAAAGGAAGATATGACTTGCACTAATACTCCTCATTGAGTTTTCTTCTTTAAAAAGAAAAACCTATTTATTTACACAGGATTTTTTTTAAAAGGAATAAACTACCCACATTGCTATTCTAGTTTTCAAAAAACCTGCATCCATTTTTCTCAGGGCATTGCAGTTCCATAAAGTGTCCCCCCTCCATCTTTCTGACTATAGTAGAAGAAAGACATTTTGGGTTCAAGAGGGAGAGAGAGGGGGTTTTTTTGTTTTGTTTTTTTGCTGTTGCTTAGAAATGGCAAGTTCATTAATGTAGTCTAGATACATATTTTATGACAATATCTTATAACCATGTAGGCTAGGTAAGATTTTGTGGCTTTGTTGTCCTCCGGGATTTGTAGTGTTAGAGTTTTAATGTAAGAAAAGAAAGCAAGCTGTGCATGTGTAATTGCTCAAAATAAAATAAATATGGATAAAGTTAAATGTTCCATAGTCATTGACTATAAAAGCTGAACTTTCAGTTACAGGTGTATTGGGAATTAAGATTGTTCATCTCTGCAAAATGTGAAACATTTAATACCAATCTGTACCAAACTTTCCACCATTTATCCTTGGCTGTTTTGAGATACTTTTTTTTGTTTGGATGCAATAACACTTTGCCCCCACCTTGACCATCTTCTTGTTTGCTGAAAATCAAAATAAAATGACCATCCAACTAAGCATAGTATTATAGAGGGTTGTTGTTGCTGCTGTTGTTCTTTTTTACTATGAAGAAGTAAAAGTGCATTCCTATAACATTTCTACAATGAAGTTAAATGGTGTATGGCAGAACTGGTTTTAATCATATGCATGACACGTTTAACTCACTGAGACTAATTTCCACATAGATATAGGCAAAGCTGGGTGGAATTTACACACATGTAAAAACCGGGAAGTTTTTAATGTTTTTAAATAATAATACACTTTGGAAGGGGGGTGCGGTCCGCCCCAGGTGTCATGCCAGGGTGTGTGACAAAATCCCCCCAGGTGGATCAGCGTGGCAGCATTCGCACCCCTGGTGGGTGGATTTTCACGATTGGCACAATCACTGTCGTGAAAATGTGGCCGCCGATTGTGCAAATACACCATGTTCACACCCCTGGCGGGTGGCGCTCGCATCCCCGGTGAGGATCGGGCGCTACCAATGGCACCTCTGGGAGGATTGACCCCGCCCCCCGGGTGCCCGTCATGTTTGCCCCTCTGGGTGTGCAAGCGGCTTCCTCCACCACTGTAACTAGCTAGTGTTATTTTTTCTTCCTAATGCATGACTCTAGTCCTGAAGCTGCCTTGAAACCATAGGTATACTAAACCTTGGGGCAGGCATTCAACAATTCAAGTACAATACTTCAAAGACCTAGGTTAGAGAACAAAAGATAAATTAATGTTAATGTGTTCTCAGGAATACAAATCATGGGGCTGTATGGAATATCTCTGGTTATAATTAACTTTTTAATTGTTTTGGGTATGTTGGCATCACTGATGTTTCCTATTCTCCTTGCTTGCTTGTTTTCCTAGCAAATGATTAAGAACAGACAATACTAATATAACATTTACAAATTTAAGAGTTGCCATTTGCCTACATATTTATTGCACTGTATGAGAGCATTAAATCCTTTGAAATACAAGGAACATCAAGTTTCACAAATGATGGTGGATGCATCTTGTAAGTCAAGATGGATTTTAAACAGAATCAAAATTGAAAGGAGTGTGTGACCTTCGATCAATGCAGTGAATACTTTATTAATATTTGTAATGACTTCATTGGTTTGGTACAATGTACAATTGACAGTTCAAATTGGTTTTGGAATTGCAAGAGATATCTTGGGATTTCCAAAAAGATAGTGCCGGGAGGGGGGGTACTGTGTTGAATGAATTGTGAAGAGCATAAAGAACTATATAGTGTAAATCACATTTTCTGTTAGGAAAGAATATTAATATTTGCACAATAAATTTAAAATGCTGACAAAAGTCTTCCTTATTCCTAGAAGAAAAAATCTCTGTGGCACTGCAAGAGAAGAACTCTGTTTGGCATAAAACTTTACACACAATCCAGCTGTTCCTATTATCGTCTTCATTACTCTCTCCACCCTAACACATTTTGGGTGTTTTGTTAACATGTATAATACAAATTGCTAGAGTATCTTTTGGGTTCAGCTACTTCCGCCAGGATCTCTAGAAGTTAAATATTGAGGGCAGGGTACCTGAGGCCCATGGGCCAAATGCAGTCCATCAGGTCTCTCTGTCTGGCCCCTGAGACTCTCCTGGCAACACTCCTTCCCCAGCCACAACATCCTTGAGTGTTTTTATGTAGCTGGAAACTGTCCTTGAACTTTGATAATGCCTCTTGACTTGATGAAGGATAGAGGGGGAGAGTTTGAAAGTGTGTAGAAACTAGCTTACCATAAAAAAGAGTAACAATTGGATTAATTGCTCCACCTACTATTGACTCAGGCCCCATGAACCATTCGCATGTGGCCCCCAGAAGGGAAAGTGAAAATGCTTCCCCGCCACTGTGATCAATCACTCTTTGTGATATGGGCATTAAGGCTCCTTAGAATGCAAGCTCTGCATTATTATACATCACTGTTGCTGATAGTCTGCTGTGAGGTGTCTCTATTTTTCTAGTATACACAGTTCTGACTTTTAGCATTGTTGGAAATGCAGAATAAATTATAAAGTAAATGAATACTCTGGGTATAAAGCAAGGGTAAATAACCTTTTTAGTGCAAAGATATGCCATACAGCCAAATTTGACAAGTGAGTGGGGACACCTACCTGTCAATGACCTGATGTCACCCAAAAATATCAGAAGATTTTGTCCTTTGACTTCCCAAAGTAGAAGGTTATGCTACCCTGATGAGGAGAAACCTCTGGACATTATAGACACCATAGCTAAGCATATGACATTCTTTCACACAACGCAATGCCACATACTGGTCCTCCTCCAAGGAGTCCATAAATTTATCTTGAGAGACTTTCAGATAGTTTCCCAATGCTTTCTTAGCTACTGCCCCCAACCTGCTTTGTCAACAAGCACATCACTGTTCCAAGTATTTGTTTCTTTCATCTCTGTCTGGTTAGATCAGGTTTCTTCAGCCTCGACCCTCCATATGTTTTGAGACTACAATTCCCATCATCCCTGACCAGTGGTCCTGCTAGCTTGGGATCATGGGAGTTGTAGGCAAAAAACATCTGGAGGGCTGAGGTTGAGGAAGCCTGGATTAGATTTTAGACTCACATGCAGGGGAGCAGCAGAGGGAGGGAGCTACTTCCCTAAATCAATGCAAATCTGAAGTTCTGCACCCCCTAACAAAAGCCTGACCCCCTAACAAAAATCCTAGCTATGCCCATGACAGGGAGACCCATGGGATAAGCTTATAGAAGACATACAGTACAGGTATTATTAGTGTGTTATCAGAAGCTGGGAACAAAGTTTTCTGGTTGTCACAAACCACTTTCCTTTCCTATAGGCTCAGTAATCGAATGGTTATTAGATCTTGAACTTATGTTAGATTGCTCACTTTTCACATCTCTTGAGCATTTCCCAGCTAATATATAGTCTTTTTTCTTATCAAATATAGAGAAGATAAAATGGAAAACAGCAGCCAGAGAGTGGAAGAATATACAAATTGTAATATTTCTTGAAAACCACTTAGATTTTTTAGTTCAATCAAGCAGTATGTAAATTCTGTTAAATAAATATCAGTCATGAAACCATCATAATAAATAACTAATCAATCACTGAAATCACCACTGTATTGGCTTTCTGAAGGGCGGATTCCTTGTGTTCACTCTCCTTTTCGTTCTTTTCCAAATGTTCAATGAACCTTGCCAGAGTTCTCTCTTACAACCCATCTGTTGAGCTAAAAGCTTTCCTTATACTTTGTAGGAGAGCGAAGGAGAAGCTTTCCATTAAGACATGTGAAACGGAAAGCAATTTGCTATTGAAATGGAGAGAGAACAGTGGCAATGACTACAGTGCCATGAGAACAGAAGAATGGAAGAGCCAAGATATCTGAAAGCAGACACAGAAGGTGAAGAAATAGAGAAAGGAAGAGGCTAGGAATGAGATAATTCACTGGTGCGAAGTTCAGGCAATGCAAAAGAGGAAGAAAGCTTTGGAAGCTGCTGAATGTCAGGGGCAAGCCAGGTGATATAACAGGTTAAGGATGAGAAAATAAAGGATAGACAAATAAGAAACAGGTAACCAGACCAGGTGGGATGCAGATAAGGGATGGGAACTGAACTTGAAAAGAAAGAACACAAGACAAAGATCATGGAAATGAATTGTTGACCAGTCTGTGAGCCATCTCTTCCAGTGTCCTTTGTTAGAGTATGAAACAGGGAAACTCAACTGGCCTCAGGTGTGGAGCAGTTTCTGACAGTGAGATCAAATAGAGTAATGATGTCAGATTGGTGAATGGCTGGGGCCGCAAGGAAAGAGGCAGAAATCATATATTTAGTCTCTGTATGATCCTTGGAGTGATTGACACACTATGGGAAGCGGTGGTGTCAGATGAGTGAAAGGCTGGGGCAGCAAGGAGACAGGCAGAAAAATTTCATTTAGCCCACCTATGATCACTAAAGTAATGGATACTTAATGTAATCAGCATATATTATTGGCTCAAATATTTTGGGAAATTAAGCTGAAAGAAGTGTGGATTTCAAACAGAGTTGTCTCACGCTCTACTGGAGTTTCCTGAGTGTTACATGGAAAATTAAAATGGCAGCACTCATCTCCTGCTCTTGTCCAACATCATTGTCACTTATTTATCACACAAGAAATTTGCTAGCTTGGGGGCATCAGACATGGTCTGGCCTCATTACCTTCTGAAGCTAGATTTTGGGCCCTTGGATGCATGTTAGAAAGCCAGCACTTATCACTAGGCTACTGACACACACACAAAGTTATCTTTCTTAAACTTAGCAGTTTTGTTTTGCATTTCCTTTTCATGCCCAAACAAAATTAATCATAAAGGGTATGTGCTCTGGCTTCTGCAAGATTAGATGAATCAATACAAAAGAGACTATTGCTTTTTTATATCTGATTGTTGGAGTTTTCTATAACTGATCAAAGAAAAAAAGGTCATCATGACTTCATTTCCTTATTTCTACTATGAACAAAGAGTTTTTGTGGTTTTGCTTTTGCATGTGGAAAATCTTCCCCCACCCCCCATTTTGGAATGAATAGCAAACTGTTCACTGGCTTGAGACCAGTTGCAGTTTAGTGTCAAACATGTAGCAGGATAAAGAAGAAACAAAGTGACTCTAAATGCTTTGGGCCTTCAATATACAGTGGTGCCCCTCAAGACGAATGCCTCGCAAGACGAAAAACCCGCTAGACGGAAGGGTTTTCCGTTTTGGAGGCGCTTCGCAAAACAAATTTCCCTATGGGCTTGCTTCGCAAGACGAAATGTCTTGCAAGTTTTTCCGACTTTTTCCCCCTCCCCCCTTTTTCTAAGCTGATAAGCCACTAAAAGCCGCTAAAAGCCGCTAAACCGCTAATAGCGCTAATCCGCTAAGCCGTCAATGGGCTTGCTTCGCAAGACGAAAAAACCGCTAGACGAAGAGAATCACGGAACGGATTCTTTTCGTCTTGCGAGGCACCACTGTATTTGTGCCTAGGTGTACAAGCACTGTTAGACTTTTCTGTTCCATGATATTGTATAATACCAGATAAGAGTCAGGTTGAAATAGAGCAGTACAGTTTGGGTTTCAAAGCACACTTCTGAATATTGAATGTTTGGAGGTAAAGGTAAAGGTAAAGGGACCCCTGACCATCAGGTCCAGTCGTGGCCGACTCTGGGGTTGCGGTGCTCATCTTGCTTTACTGGCTGAGGGAGCCGGCATACAGCTTCTGGGTCATGTGGCCAGCATGACTTCTGGCAAACCAGAGCAGTGCACGGAAACGCTGTTTACCTTCCTGCCAGAGCGGTACCTATTTATCTACTTGCACTTTGACGTGCTTTCAAACTGCTAGGTTGGCAGGAGGAGAGACTGAAGAATGAGAGCTCACCCCGTCACGGGGATTCGAACTGCTGACCTTCTGATCGGCAAGTCCTAGGCTCTGTGGTTTAACCCACAGTGCCACCCGCATCCCAGTACATGGGTAGACAAGTCTAAAAAGCCTGGGATACAATTTTTCATTGCCCTCTAGTGGCCATGATGGCTCATTTACCAGAAGTAATGTATTTAGTGTTAACCCTAGAAATGTATACTTGATTCGACCAAACAATGCCTCCTGGAGATTAGTGCACGGGGGAAGTGTTTTTTCAGGGGAAAATCATGATGAAAAATCACACAAGATGACAGGACCCAAAATGGCTGCTGTCCTCTCATGAGAAAAAATGGGAAGATGGCATCCTGGTTGGTGGCATTCCGATTTTTGCCTTCAATATAAAGGCACTTGCTAAGCTAAGGCAACAATGACTAAGCTATGCCCTTAGTTTGATTTATGTAGGACCTCACTTCTAAAACTGCACAAAAAAGATTAGCTCTGGGATTATTAGTATTTGATTCATTTTCCAACACTATCATTATTTCATGATAGGCATCCATCATAAAATTTCCCCCTCTGGTACACAAACTACAAACCTGAAGGCAGTGTGTTAAATCTTTAATTTGCTCCATATCGCTAGCACATAATATCATTTTTAAATGACTGTTTTGGTATCTGCCTTCCAATATTTTTGAATGCATAGACTGGAAATGTATTTATAAGAGGAAAGAGAGCTAACAGTGCAATCCAGTGTATTTCTACTCAAAAGGAAGCAGTATTAGTTTAATGTAACTTGATTTAGATAAGGCTCTGTACATACCATGCATATAAAGCACATTTCCTGTCAAAAAGTCCTGGGAACTGTAGTTTGTTAAGGATGCTGCGAACTATCTCTGTCAGGGGTAAATTATATTTTTCAGCTTTCTTGGAGTGTGAGTGTGTACTTTAAATGTGCATGCAGCCAGAGACAAAGGCTGATAAGTCTGGTAGACACTTCAAAAACATGGCAAGTTTTAAAAGGTGTATATCATGTGGCTCAGCTTTTAACCTCAACCACAATAAGAACAAGGAAACAGAGTTTGTGCTTAAGGCGGGAGAACATGAGAAGCCAGTGTAGGAGTTTGAGGAGAGCATCTGATCACATGGTGTAAATAGGAAAAGTGGTGAATGACTTTGGTTGTATACAAAGGTGAGAAAATTGCACTGAAAACTTGAGGGGCAGGGAGAAAAATGTTGCAGTAATAAAAGGAGGACACAACCAAAACACGAACCAAAGTGTTAGCAAAGGGAATAGAAAGGAAGGGGCAGGTTTTTGAAATATTGCATTAGGAGCAACAATGTGAATCAGTGACAAATTGAATGTGAGGTGTGAAGGAAAGGAGGGGGAACCAAAGATAAAGCTAAGGTTTTGTGCTTGGTTGATAGGATGGATGGTGCAGGAGAGCAAAAGCAGGAGATTATTAATGATATTTTCTAACTTTAATAAGGGAGAAGTGTTGAGTCTCTGTACCTTTTTATAAGCAAAGTGCTATTATGAGTTCAAGCAGCCACCATGTTTAATTTGTCCGTTTCTGCTACGGAAAGCTAAAAGCATATTAAAAACCAAATACTGGGAGTTCATGCACTTGGATGTTGTAGAATTATCCTCCCCAGTAAAACACATGTGACAGTATTTTTCTAGAAACACCCACATTGTTTTCTGAAGATATATTTTAGCAATAAAAATCCAGATTTTAGTATATTTTAGTACCCACAAAGTCTCAGGGTGAGTAACAACTGTACAACATACAGCTATAAAAACAAACAGTTATTATTATTATTTAAAAAAAAACTCCAAGTAAATTAATAAAAAAATCCAAACAAATATAGAATAATGTAGATTCAAAAAGAAGAAGAAACAGGGCCACACAAAGCAAAATATTTTAACTGTCAGAGACCAGGGTAAGAGGTGCAGCTTCAGCACACGATGGAAGCTGTACAGTGAAGATGCTTAGATACATCTCTGTGGAGAAGGAGTTCCACGATTTAAGGGCTCCCAGCAGCAGTAGATAGCAGGGTGGAATGGTGGTGCTCAGTTGAACAGCCAGCAGTGGAGTCACTGCTGCTTACCCAGAGGGAGAGGGAGAGACAAGGTGGCAGGGAGGTCAGTGTGGTTCAAATGCACCAGCAGGAGCACCATATTGGCCCAGCTGGTGTGTTTGCAGAGCACTGACCTTCCCGCTGCCTTGCCTGTGCCACTCTGTCCCAGTAAGCAACAGAGACTCTTCTGCCAGGAGGTCAGTGGAGTGCCTCTGCCCCACTCCACTGTCCATTACAAGCTGCTATGGAGAAAGCCCTTCTAATCTTTTATTTTAAAACTTAAAATATTCATTCCTCCTCAATCAAATTCCATCTAATATTCAGCTACAGCTGATTACTTTGCTGCTATGCATGCCCCTTCTGCTAGCACACACATATATAGTAAAATATTTGTGGTTTTGTTTGTTTATGCTCTTGGCCCCTAACATCCTAACAGCGGAGTGGATTAGCATCGGAATGTAGTACAGTTTTAACAAACTATAGCAGCATCATGAATCAGATGGTTGGCTTCAAGGTACACCTATTTTCCAGTGAACTCTCAGCATTAAATTTACACACATAGTTCAGAAAATCCAAATACACAAATACACACACACAAAAAAAGAAACCCCAAAAACCCAGGCATAAATGACAAGGAAGTTGCATTGCTGAGAAGGATCTGGGGATTATGGCGAAGAAGATTCAGAGCACAATAACATAGATGATAAAGGGTTTAGCAAGGGTTTACAATACAAGGCATATAAGAGGGACTGAAGGAAGTGGGCATGTCTGGCTCAGAGAAAAGAAGATTAAGAACACAATCCACCAAGTCCCGCTCCTGTACAAGCCCTATTGAAATGAACTGTGCTTTGGAGATTGAACTGGGAGGGAGAAACTTGATAACAGTTTTTGAGATGGTAGGAAGGTTGCTGAAGGCAGATCATCTTGGAGGGCCAGAGACAGTGCTGTCAAACAGCACCATAAAAACACTTGGATATATTTTTTTTAAAGAATCAATGAATTCTCTAATTAAAAAAAAAAGCCCCCGACCCCACCCCATAAGGCATCTTGCAAACTGGAGCTTTTCAAATTAGTGTTCTGTCTGTGAAAAGCTGTCCTTTGAAAGTTATCTTTAAAAAAGTATCCCATGAAGCGAGAACTACAAAAGAGCACGCTTATTTTTCAGGTGGTTTTTTTTAAAAAAAAGGCTCAGAAAACAAGCGTTTTCTGAAGCAAAGGTAGATGCAGGAAATGAATTTAGTTTCTTCATAATTTATCTGCTGTCTATTAGTGCTCCTATGTTCCTTAAATGGCCTCTCTCTGATTGGCTTCCTGTCTTTTGATTCAATTTAAAGAAATATGTATTAATTCATTTCTAGGAAAATGATGCATTAACTCATTTTTAAATTGTTAGCAATTCCATTGCTCTTCAGTTTCCTTCGACCTTATTAGATATCTGCAGAGTCTGTGCTCCTGTCTGTTTGCTTTATACGACCAAATGTTCAAAGGAAGTCATTTCTTCTGACCTCCTGAACTGTGTTAAGCCTGCTAGCATCGTTTTGATCATAGCTGATCACACAGTCTGTCACGAACTTTTTATGGTCACATTTTTGGCTACATACATGCTTGCTTTAAAATAATACCTTTCAAACACATTTCAACCATGGCTGCCCTGGCCATGATATAAGCAAGCAGCCATTTCAACCACAGCAGATGAAGTGGTGGAGTGGCTGGGTGAAATTGACTTCCCAACAGCTGAGCCACTACTCCGGGGAGGTGGTGGTGGAATGTAGGTCAGAATGGTGCAAACACACCATCAGGAACACCATATCAGCTTTATCAGTGCATTTGCACCATGCTGACCTCTCCACCATCTCACTTCTCAGCAGGGGACTCAGTTATCAGAAGGTAAGAGGAGTACCATTATGTCACCTTAACCATCCACCACTGCATTTCAAGTGGCAGATTTGGGTGTGTTAGTGGCTAGGTCACTGCCAGTCTAGTAGCAGATCTAAAACAGCTAGCTTGGAACTGGCAGTGGCTGCCAACACCTGTCAGGCTACTCTACAATAGTTGATATATAAGCCATAATAGGAAAATATAGGGGAAGGGCTGTCTGGATGCAGCACGAGGTAAGATTATCCATCTAGCCTACGATGGTCTATTCCAGGTGGCAGGGGCTCTCCTGGGTCTCATCCAGACCCAGATAGTACTTAATTCTTCTTCTATTTTAGCAGGAGATAACAGAAAATTAGGTCCCACTGAGCGAGGAAGAAAGAAGGGAAGGAAATAAAGTGGAAGAACGGCAAAGCTGGCCAAAGAATAGAATATTGTAGCAGGCAGCATGGTGCAACAGAGGCAAATGTTACCTGATTTCCCAACGGGCAAGTCACTGCTGATTGCCAGGATTGGGGGTGAGGTGGTGAAAAATGCAGCAACCCGCCCCCCCCCCCCGAACACCAGATTTGCTTTGCCATTGAGTTTTCACTACACCAATATCACTGCCATTCCGTCCTTCCCGATTAGCAGCAGTAACTCACCTGCTGGGAGGTTAGGTAACAGCCTCTGCCCCACTCCACTCCACGCTACTAATTTAATGGTTTCCATGCAATATTATGCAATACCTGAAAAAAATGATAGATAGTATTCAATGGCCATCTCTCCCATCCCACTGTCTGCTACAGATTTAAAGGTTCCCATGCAGTATTATGTAACACCGTAAACATTTGATAGATTGCATTCAACAGCATTTAATATTTGACAATTTGTGAAATCTCATTTTGAACCCTGCTGAAAAGTCTATATATAAACACATTTGAATTTGGAAAAATGTGGATGTGAGAATTTTCAATTTAGAAAACGATGCAAAATGGGAGTGACAAAATAAAAATGGTTTTTTTTTTCCTTGAAGAGAAGCAATTATTCCATGCAGCTTTAGAAAGCTGCTACAGTGATTCAACTGACTGGCACTCTATTTTTTTTTATAAGATATTTATTAAGGTTTTCAAAGATAATACATTGTAAAACAAAAAGAAAAGAAAAACAAAAATACAAAAGTACAAAAATACGAAAAATAAAAACAATTTAAAAACACATATAGTTTCCATTTACTTATTTTCATTTAACTTATTTTCCAGACCTCCTCATACCTCCCTTTCTTATATTCTAATTCAATTTGTTTGTTTAGCAAATCCTCACCACTGATTCTTTTAATTATTTCAAAACCTTATTTTCCATCTCTTTTATACATTACAGCTGAAAACCGCTTAATTTCTATCCAATATCATTCTAACATTCCTTCAACTGACTGGCACTCTAAATCCTATCAGGGAATGTGATCAGACACTGCTGTTTATGTTTACTCAGAAGTCCAGCTTAGTTCAAAGTAAGTGTGCATGGGATTGTTGCCTTTCAGTGCAGCTGTATACAATATGTCTCACAATGTTCAGTGCTGCTCTCTCAGTAGTAAACATGTTTAGGATTGGTGCTTAAAGCTGCAGTCCTATATCCACTTGCTTGGGAGTAAGTCCTATAGAATTTACTGAGATTTTTCTTCTGAATAGACATGCACATGCACACTGTGAATCTGCTTGGCTGCTAACCCAAGAAATAGGTAAGGAGTTTATGACCAGATTATGTGAAGGACAGAGTACACCTGTATGGTCTTGCCAATGTGTTAAGATTAGTAAATTAAGCTTGACTCAGTGACCACTCACAAGAGTGGCTGGGGCAACCCACTCAGATGGGCGGGGCACATATAATAAAATCATTATTATAAGAGCTGGTTTCAGGAACAGGTCCATTTCAGTAGTGACTCCATCACTGCTGGTTTTAAAACCCTGAAGATGTCTTTATCCCGTTCTGCAATTCAGAGATATTGTGCTGTGCTTGAAGAATTTTTACTGCTGGTGTTTTTCAATTAATGTGTTGATTTATTGGGGGAAAAATGCTGGTTCTATTCATTCATTCATTCATTCATTGCATTTATATCCTACCATGTTCTCCAAGTTGCTCAGGGGGCTGTATGTTATCCTCCCCTCCTCAGTTATTTCCCCAGAACAAACCTGTGAGGTAGTTTAGGCCAAGAGGCAGTGATTGGCCCAAGGTCACCCTGTAAGCCTCATGGCCTAGTGGGGAATCTGTTGCTGGAGGTGGGGAGGCGGGGTTGTGTGTTTTAAAAGCACTTTGCAAGGGCAGCATGCCTTGATAAGAAAGAATTTATACATCTCTGCATGAATTTTAAAAAATGAACTTTGCATTGCTGGAGTGGGAAAAGCTTGAGGAAGGGGAACTGAGAAGCATTCTAACTGGGGCATCTTAACATGTCATTTCAGGCCCAGAATGAATTGGCTGGAATCTGTGGTCAAATGCTGAGAAAATTATATTGTGGAAGCAGCAAATGCATCAGTAGGATTTTCAATTTTAGCTGATGAGACTGCATATTGTCGGGAGAGAACAAATGTCGCTGGGAGTGAAGTTTGGTGAACTGAAGCATGGAAGCGTCTGAATTTACGAGGAGTTTTTGGGTTGTGTCCCAGTATTCTCACTGAGTGCAGGAGCCATAGCCAATAAAATATTCCTGAACATAGCCTTGGCCTCCAAAATTAGTCAGCCAGGGAGTATGCTGGTTTCTGTGATGCAGGAGGTTTTATAATGTAGGTGTCAAGAATGACTTCTGCTTTAGCTTAAACTTCATTGTTAATGAATTGAACTGTCTAGGGGAAATCAGTAATACAAGTGGAACTGTTGAGTTCTTATTTTAAAAGGGTGCTCATAGATTTGTTTCCTTCCAGTGTAGCAGTTGAGCCTAAGGTCACATACCCAGCCATGAATAGAAAAGGTATCTATATTGGCTTGTGATTAGGGCACTGAAACCTCTGATGCTGATTGGGTGAGGTGATGGGACACCTCAGAATGTTCAGTTGCTCAGAGGGAAAAAGCAGTTTGTAGTCCAGCTTGTGTGAGGGAAAAGAATGTTGCTACTTTGGCTGGGATAAAGGCCTCTCAAGTAAGGTTAGGTGTGCAGAACCTCAGCCTAGCAGCGGATTCTGTCAACTGTTGGCTTCTGCGGTCGTTGCTGCTTTGAACCAACCATTCCTCTTTGGCTACAGATTTCTCGTTGTTTATGTATTTTGGAACATTTTGTAGAGAAAGCAATTAACACTGGAAGCCAGCAGCCAAATAATTGGCTGATTAGTTCAAATAAATATGTAACATTTAGCCCCACTCACCCACTGCTTCTTGGCCCTGTTTGCCCCCTGTGGGTTGCCAGGCGACAATTTTGCAGTAACAGTAGAAGCCACAGTTAGTAAAAATTTCAAAAATCCCCTATGCTCCTTAGTTGCCTTCCTCCACTTCCCACATGCAAGTGGTACATGCAAGCTATTTCTCTTTCTAGACCACATGTATAGCTTTGTTCCAGCCCTACTTTCTTTTCCTCCCCTTCCTTCCATAATTCTCCCATATGCCTGTGCCAGTAACTGTCACTTTAGGATTCAGCAACAAAGGACCTTGGATTTTATTGGTTCAAGAGATAGAGTGAAAGGGTCTTGGAGGCCGTGGGGAACCCCGAGTTGTCTTCATTGTAAACAAACAAACAAACCCTGGAAATATATTAGGAACATAGCTGCCTTATACTGAGTCAGACCTTTGGCCCATCTAGGTCTGCCCTGACTGGCAGTGACTCTCCAGGGTTCTCTTCTAGGCCTACCTGGAGATGCCAGAGATTGAACCCATTTAAATCAGATGCCCCACAGCTGAGCTGTTGCCTTTCTCCTGAAAAAAGATAGTTAGCTTCATGCCAATTGCTGGAGGTGAACATCCTAATCCAGACATAGGCAAAATCAGCCCTCCAGATGTTTTGGGACTACAACTTCCATCATCCCTGGCTGACAGGACCAGTGGTCAGGGATGGTGGGAGTTGTAGTCCCAAAACATCTGGAGGGCCAGGTTTGCCTATGCCTGTCCTAATCCTAAAATTAAAATGACAACTGCAACAAGTTATCCCCATATACAGAAGACCATGGCAGAGTGATACTAATTCCCTCAGAACAGTCTCCCTTCTTTCTAGCTTATTTTTTGACATGAAAATCTGCTCCTCAAGCTTTTAACCATGGGATTGGTTTATTTTCCTAACGAAAACTAAGCAAAGGTCTTTGGAGTGCTGTCATATTCTAACTGCATAAAGTTCGTTAAAAAAAGACTATAGAAATATTGGCACGATTTTTACACTTGAAATGGGTCTTTTGCACCAGTTCCAAATGAAAGGTTCGTGCTTCTGTTTACAGAATACAAGAAGCTTAGTTATCAGGCAACCATCAACAACCCCATACCTTCCTAGTGTTATCCTGCTATGCACACAGGTTATCACAAAATCTCTCTATTTTAGAATGCGTTTAACAATGTGTTTTACATATATAAGAAATGATTTGTGCATATGCAAATAAATAGTCCCAGGACACTGTAGAAATTCTATGACTCCCTTGGAAAGACACTTTTTGTGAAACTGTAACTTCATGATAAACACATTTATCTGCAAACAGAAACACAAAAAAACACTGATAAAATAGATCTAATTGTCTTGTTTTTCATAGGAGTTTGACTGATGTAAAACTATTTGAGTGGTTCCCCCCCACCCAAGGAATCTCTGATCAAGCATATGATTGATCTTTAACTTGGGGTTTCAAAAAGTTGTTTTACTGTGTCACCATGGAAGAACAAAGCTCAGTAAAATGTCTGAAAATATATTTGATTTTGACATGGTATGCACTTCTCCATATCTCACCCCACCCAACCATTCTATTTTCTTCCTTTTTCTCATTCTGTGCTATCTATTATTATGAAGTTTGCAATGTGTGCCTGGCTAATGAGAGTGCTCATCTCTTTCCTTAGCATCTAGATCAGCTTTCCTCAACCTAGGTAAAGGTAAAGGGACCCCTGACCATTAGGTCCAGTCGTGGCTGACTCTGGGGTTGTGGCACTCATCTCGCTTTATTGGCCGAGGGAGCCGGCGTGCAGCTTCCAGGTCATGTGGCCAGCATAACTAAGCCACTTCTGGCGAACCAGAGCAGCGCATGGAAACCCCGTTTACCTTCCTGTTGGAGTGGTACCTATTTATCTACTTGCACTTTGACGTGCTTTTGAACCACCTTCTAAATATCTTGAGCTACAACTACTCTCATCATTTAACCATTGGCCATGCTCACTGGGGCTGATGTGAGTGCAAAATTATCAGTGGCTGACTTGAAAGTTTGTACTGTTCCTGAATGCAAATTGGGGCAGGTATCTTTTTGTCTTGCTTTGGGATTTCAGCCAAATTTGAGGGAGTGGAGGGGCACATTAGCAAAAGCCCTGAAACAAAAAAACATGAAGAATGGAGTGATATCTTTATCCCTGAAACAGAACCCCCAAATTGCCATCTACAAATAGGATGGTGAACTGGGGACAGCATTTTCAGCCCACTCTTAAACTGAATATGCCCATGGCCACATGTTTCCATTGTATATGTGTAACCAAAGGTTGGGCATATCCATCATTCCTTGCTCCAATTTCTCCTGTTCCTCCATCTTATTACTTCTTGAATTACTCACAAATCTCAAAGCGACAAATTCAAGTGATGTAGCCATGTTAAAAAGTAAAGGTAAAGGTACCCCTGCCCATACGGGCCAGTCTTGACAGACTCTGGGGTTGTGCGCCCATCTCACTTAAGAGGCCAGGGGCCAGCGCTGTCCAGAGACACTTCCGGGTCACGTGGCCAGCGTGACATCGCTGCTCTGGCGAGCCAGAGCCGCACACGGAAACGCCGTTTACCTTCCCGCTGGTAAGCGGTCCCTATTTATCTACTTGCACCCGGAGGTGCTTTCGAACTGCTAGGTTGGCAGGCGCTGGGACCGAGCAGCGGGAGCGCACCCCGCCGCAGGGATTCGAACCGCCGACCTTTCGATCGGCAAGTCCTAGGCGCTGAGGCTTTAACCCACAGCGCCACCTGCGTCCATGTTAGTCTGTTGCAAATAAAAACAAAGATAATCACACTATAACAGACTCTTTGTTATTCATCTCCAGCTATAATGTGCCCCCTGAATTTAGAATTCAGAAAATAAGTTGCTTTAGTAACGGATAGTTTTCATCCTTTTCAAGCACTGCACTTGCATCATGAGCTAGTCTGCAAAGTTAAGATGAGGCTGGGGTTGACATCAGTGGGTAATGAGCAATTGCATGAGATGCATTTGACAAGTACCTCTTATGAGAATACCAAGCCAAAAGGACACATTCACAGTGAAACTACTGAACCACTGCAGACTCCATACAAAGTGACATCATCTCCTCTGTAAGAAATCAGCTTCAACATAAGTTAACAACTGTGCTACAGTTTCATACGTCATTAGGCTAATGTTCTGTTTAACTACAGCTATCAATCATTTTGTGGTTAAACCATTTTGTGCCTTGCAGCAAATATGAGAATCTAAATCCTTACAACTGCATTCTAGGAGGATGCATAGATCTTGCCTGCAGATGAATTTTAGTTTATTTTTAATTTGTGTGTGTGTGTGCACACGCAAAAATCTGACTGTGTGAGTTACTTACCAAATGACTTGGAAATGTTTTTTCATTTTGAGGGATTGTTGTGTACATGAAAATCTGGAAATGGATACAGCAAAGAAATTCATGCCATAAGTATGTGCTTCAGTTGTTAGGTTAGAAGTCTAATGAAGTTCAGCATTCAGTAGTGCAGGAAAAGTACCAAAGCACACCATTCATTTTTGATCCGGTAAAGTCAACTGCTTGGGAAATCTTCAAAGGACTTCCCTAGGTATTTGGCTTTAATTCACAAAAAGCATAATACCAGACGTTCTTGCCTGCTACGCTCTCTCCTTTTCCTTAGAAAGGTGGGAATAGGTAGCAGGTAGATGAAGGAAATGCCCCTCACTTCCAGCAGAAAGACAAGTGACTCCCCCCACCAGAGATTATTGTGTTGGCATTGGGTTCAGAGAGGAATGGGTCAGTCTAAGTCTGCTCTATATCAGTTTTGCATGTGCTCAGTTGCAAATCCTTTCCATCCTGCTGTGTGTCTGTGTGTTCACTCTGCAGATTTTAAAAAATGTGCAAAAGTATTGCATTTAAATTATACACATTTTATATGCAATTTTTACAATGTGATATGCATCTTTGTTTGCTTTTCAATGCACTTCTTCTTAAAACACACATTTTTGCATGCATTTCATCCTATAAAATACATGTTTTGTTCACACACACACCAAACTGCATTGCAAAATTGTGTCATCCACTTGCTGAATTCCAATCTGCATATACGTAGTCTGAGACAGGAGAATTTGTCCAGTTTGCTTTAAAATGTGGACTGAACTAGTTCTGCCCCCTTCCTAGTAGAGCTTCTATGTAGGTCTCACCTTCCCTAATAGCATCATTTCTAGCCAATGTGACATCTAGCAGGGCTCTCCTATAGGAACTAGAGAATCCTTCCTCTTGACACTCACTGCTGCCTTCCCAATGCAAGGCTTTGTTTCCTTGTGGGAGGGAGAAGGGGTAGAACACAGCACAGTGGGTGTGAGTGGAAACAAAGTGGGGGCTGCTTAAGGTGATATGTGCTGGTTTTGATCCTGTTTGGTGTAATTTGAGTAGATGAACTCACATTGTTTCAAAGGCTCACCCTCAAGCCTATAGTGAAACCATGCGACTATGCAACTTCATGAAAACGAAGACATTAATGAAATTAACATACAAAAATTACTTAGGTTAGGGGAATTTGCTTGAAAAAATGTGTACATTAGTCAAAACAGCATTTAAAAGTGTTTTTATTAGGAGAAATTGGCACTAAAATATAAATTCCCATCACGATGATTAAAAAATTGAAAATCACTGCAAAGTGTGAAGAATTGAATTGAATCTTGGAAAAATGAGAAACTGGGACAATTGAAACTGACAGATCCTTCTATCCTTACCACAGAGAAATACTCAGAATGATGCACAAACACTGAAATATCTGCCTATATATACAGAGAGGAACTCCTAGGTGAAATTCCCCCCCGCCTTGTCTGCCGCCACTCCAATAGTTTCTAGTTAGCCTGCTCAGTCTGGCTGTAGCCTTGAGATGGGGAAGATGCTAACACCCGAGGAGAGCTCATCAACCAATCAGATATGAGCTGCATTGTCAACACTTCCTATTCTTTTCAGAAGCCCTGCTTGACAACCTTGCAGTACCAGTCAGTAAAGTACTTCCTAGGTTTTAAAAAACAGTGCACACACACACACACACACACACACACACACACACACGCATGTGTGTGCGCACACACACACACACACACACACACTGCATACCATGGGGACTTTAAAGTGAAACCTTCTCACCTTGCAAACACACAATGGATTTTTCGGCAAACCATCAAAAGTGAGAGCCTTACGATATCCTTGAAATGTTGACATAATCTAAATTGGCAAAGGGAGAAAGTGAAGGCATGTTTCAAGTGAGCAGAAACACATTCAGAAATAAAGAAAATTTGCTCTTCTTTAAACTGCTGATAGTCATTCTTAACATATTTTTCTTCAGTTCAGTGAGACTGTGCCCCTTACGTGGTAGATTCATCATGCCAAATTTCAAATTGATGGTACGATATTTTTTATATTTTTGACACACACACACACACACACACACACAGAGAGAGAGAGAGAGAGAGAGAGAGAGAGAGAGAGAGAGTTCTACAGTATAACAGTAGAATGGAAAAATCCATGAATCTTTGCTATACATCTGCTTTTATGGGTGTATAATCAATTATATCCAAAGTTTCACTTGCTACAAACTGCAAATATTGTTAAATGCCTCAGTTTTATTTTCTAATAGAAAATATTTATGACTTATTTATTAACAGCACTGAATATATGACACCCAAATAAGTGTACTCTGGACAGCTTAGAAACAAATAAAACTTTAAAATACACTAATAATTACAAAAGAAAAATAGTAAACAAATTCCAACATAAGCATTCAGCATAAGCATTTCAGCAGCAGAAAGCAAAACAGCATAGAAAAACAAAGAGGGGCATTTTAAACTATACACATAATCCAGAATTCAGTGAATTAAAAAATTCACTACTTGAAAGTTTTAGAAAATAAAAAAGAGGTCTTCACCTATCACTGACAAGACTGCAATGAAACATCCAGTTTGTATTTTACATTCCCATTATAAAATTAAAATTAAAAATAACACCCCCACTCTCTACTATTGCAACTCATTTTTCTTTCAGTTTGTGGATGAAACTTCTGTTAATTTTAACGCCAATACTTCTCTTTGTGGTGAATATTAAATGCATTTGTAAGTGCTTTTCATGATTAAGCACCCATGCCATTGTTAAAAATGATCATAGTTTGAGTGCTTGCATAAGAAATACACGCAGAATTAAGATCTTGCTTTGCAACATTCTAGCCACTGTTTCACTTCTCCTGTGTCCTCAATACCATCAGAGCAGTCTGCTGGATCACACTAATGGCTCATCTAGCCCAGCATTTTGTTCCCACAGTCAGTTGTCTATGGGAAGTCTGAAAGCAAGACACCATATAGGTCTTACCCTCTTCTGCTGCAGTCCTACCCTGGGAGTGAGCCCCACTGAATTCATTATCAATCAATAGATTTTTATTGTTTAAAGCCAATGGCCATCACAATACAATAAAAGCACAAATCACATAAAAAGATATTACATGTTCCAGACAAAGACAGATGTCCAGATTTTTTAAAAAAACAAACAAACAAAAACAAAAACATTTATTCTGGTCAGCACTGAATTCAAGAAGACTTTGATTAAATCTGTTGATATCACTGTAATAATGCTCCTGGAGTATAAAGCAATCCATTAGTACTAGTCATAATGGATATGCTACCTATAGTTTCAGTTGATGTTGGCCTCAGAATGTCATTTACTGAGAACCACACATGGGAGGATGTGTGCTTGTGGAAGAATTGTACTTATGTGGGTTTCCACAGCTGCCTGGTTGGCCATTATGAAACTGCTGGACAGACTAGGCCTTTGGCCTGATCCAAACCAACAACTTCTTCTTCTTCTTCTTCTTATTCTTCTTCTTCTTCTTCTTCTTCTTCTTCTTGTCTTACAATCATTCCCACCAGCAGCTAGGAGAAGGTAATTTGGAACCTCCAAATCTGGGCTGAACTTTGAAGAGGGGGAATTTTGGAAGCATCCCTAGTTATATAACATTGGATGTTGTTGGCTAATTCCATTTTTCATCCACTGACAAACTATTTTCAAGCACTTGCTCTTAAAAGTGAAGCCTCAAACGCAGTATGTACAGCTGCATCCACCCTCACAAGAGATAAGCTGGCAGAACATTACAGATTAACTATGGTGGATCACAACTGCTGTTTGAAAAGAATCCCATCTGGGTATAAAATTGGATGTTTCCTTATTCAATGTATCTGGATAAAAATATAAACAGGAACAGGAAATTTAAGCTGCATTCTGAACAGCACCAATTCATCAATTATCTACAACTGTTTGGGGGCATTTAATTAGGGCTGAACAAAAAAAAAGGCATATTTTTATCCTGAACATTTCTGACGTTATCAAAAAGCACTATGCTTTGATAATTTGACTGCAAAGTGCTCAATGCAGCAGAAGATTCAGTGAGACCAAGTTAGGACAACAGCAATGTTTTCCTTTATTTACTCAGTGGTTCAGCACATAACCAAATTTAATCATCTGTAATATATTATCATGATGTCAGCCCATTCGCTGTGTGACCTCCCTCCACTGGCTGCAGTCACGATTTTGACAGATTGCCATCGTTTTCAATTGGTTCTGTTTGTTCTCTGTGTGGTTATCCTGTAGCCAGCTCACATTAAACCATGACATCATTGACCATGTGACTGAAGCAGAATGAAGAGACTTTATTTTAAAAATAAAAATGGTGTAGCAGCAGAGATGAATAACAATTTCAGTGATTATCTATTTTAGTCCGAGGGTGTTTAAAAGAAGAAATCTAGATGAGAGCCAGCACATTATGATTGGCATATAGTATTATAGGTTGCCTCTTGGGTAAGAATCGCCCTCTATATATAATCACCTGCATTACCTTAATAGCTATAAATAGCTAGTATATACATGTTTTCGCCCCATCAGAGTATACATTCTTTAGTTATGTGCTGCCTAAGCAATCATTCCATAAGCCTTCTGTCCAGTAAAGTTGAATTGAAATATCTTTGATCATCCTCTCCTTTATATATGTAAGCATTCCTATGAAGTCTTACTTTCAAGTCAGAGACCCAATTCATTAGTAACCAGTGTTGCATGCCTATTGCTATAAAGCCAACTCTGTATGGTCGGAGGTTAACACTGCAGAAATAATGTACACACACCCCAGTTCCATGGGGTGCCCAGACCATGCCAGAACTACACAGCTATGACAGTGACCAGATCTGCTTCATCCAGGAAGGGGAATATTTGGCACACTAGTTGAAGCTGTTAAAAATCATTCCCAACTACTGCCACCATCTGAGAACCCAGGAATAAGTCTACATCCAGAAATGTACCCAAGCTGCAGACTTGGGGTGAAATTCAACACCACACTATTGCAACCCTATCCACTTGCAGATGCAATTACTCCCTCTTCTTCCTCAAAGTGCTATCCTGGGGGTTGCCCCAACACCATTCACAGCCAATTTGGTGTGTGTGTGTCCAGGGGGCACACAGGTGAGGAGGGGGGAAGCCATATTGTACAAGCAACACACACACACACACACACACACACACTTTCAAATTTCAATAATGTGCCATAAAGTACTATATATTCTATCAAGGATGAAGCAGGTGTAAGGCAAAGCTCATGTTGCCCCTAAGGTACTTTCTGGGAGGAGAGGCAGAAGTGGCAAGGACACCTGTCTGCCCCACACCCCATTCTGCTTTATAGACCCTTTGCACCCCTTGCACCTATCATTGTCCAGGTAGGATCACAGTTGGTGAAACAGCCTTGGTATTGAAAAGCACTTTGTGCTCTGGTGAGAATGCCTGATCTATACACTTCTTGAAATTCTACATATGATCCTTAAGCAGGAGTCCAGTTCCATTTTAAACAAGAAGATTAACATCACTGTCTGGTCAGGTGAATCACTCGCCACCACTTCCTTCTTATGAGGATTGATTTTGAGAGTTGATCTTCAAGTGCTCCAGTGTAGTGTAGTGTAGTACAGTGTACCTCGAGTTACATATGCTTCAGGTTACAGACTCCGCTAACCCAGAAATAGTACCTGGGGTTAAGAACTTTGCTTCAGGATGAGAACAGAAATCATGCGACTGTAGCGTGGTGGCAGCAGGAAGCCCCATTAGCTAAAGTGGTGCTTCAGGTTAAGAACAGTTTCAAGTTAAGAACGGACCTCCGGAATGAATTAAGTACTTAACCCTAGGTAACATGAAAAATCCTGGTCACAGTTATTTCACAAGTTCCTTTGAACTTGGCACCCTAAACCTAAATGTTCACTTCAGGATCTCTGCACATGACATTAACCTAATATCCCTATAAGGTAATATCCCCGGTTTCTGAAGTGTTTTGGCAGTAGCCCAGTTGCTTAATCTAAAGCAATTATTTTCTGTGCAACAAGTCTTTAGAGAAGACCCTCTGAGATCCTTCAGCACGTACACACAAATGCACACTCAAGCACACACATTTTATTCATTTTTTAAAAAAAGGGATACATTATGTGTCTTTGTTTCCAAAGAACAACCTCAAATTAGTTGCTTCATTTGAAAACTGTTCTGTCGTCATGGCAACTAAAGCCCTAACTAGGAATGCCCTGTAAACAGCTGTATTGAATTGTTATGTTAATAGAATTTTAGAAGTAATTAGCTCACAAAGATGTTTTGTTTTGTCTAGTTTGGAGCTCTGTGAAACTCCACTAAACAAATTATTGTGAAAAGAATAACTTGTTTATTTTAATAAGATATTGTCATACGAATCTTTTATCAGCTGTCTTACAATGTTCAATCATGTACACATGGCAGAACTGAATAATATGGCATTGTATAACTTGAGTCTTATCACAACATGGTTGTTCAGTTTTTGTCATGGTTAAAAACAGACTAAAATTTCAGGTTCGGGGTGGCCTCATAGGCTTTAAAAATGTGTTTGTTCCTAAGTCTTCCCGTCTTTCTTTCTTTTTTTAAAAAAGGAAGATTTTATTAAAGCTTTTTCATAATACAATAAGATAAAAGAAACTAATCTAAATAAAAACAAAAAGAGAAAAGAGAAAGAAAGGGGGGGAACCAAACAGGGGGAAAAGAAGAGAAAAGAAAAGAATAAAGAAGAGAGGAAAAATAAAAAGGACTTCCTACTTTCCATCTGTCTGTTACATACAATAAATGAATTGAATTTTCACTCTAGAATGACATCCAAGTGATCTACTTTCTGTTAGGCAATATTTTCCCAATCCTCCAACCCTATCAACATATCAGCTTTGTCTCCAAAAACTTCAACAACCATTCTGCCTTTCCTCCTTCAGCACTGATGTGCAATTTAAAAAATAAAAAATCCATGTGAAAAAATGCATTTATATATGTAATTTTTTTTAAAAGTATCTTATTTCAACTTATGAATTCCTAAAAGTATTTTATCCTAAAGTCCAGCTTTTTCTGAATTTGTGGACCATATTGGGAAATTTGGAGAAGAGTGAAATCCAAAATATAATCACATTCTGAATCATTAGTTAGACTGGGAATGTTCATTAGTTAAGTTCAGTTAAAAATGCAGACCAAATGGAATTTTTCTCTATCCTTGACTAGAAGTCATTATAGATTATAAATCTTGATCTCAAAAAATTCCCCTGGAATCAGCTGCAATATGTTCGAGTTTGGAAAAAACACACACAATCCTGTACTTGCTAACCTTGTTTCTCTGTTGTATCCCAATTGGCTCTGTTTTGCTGATGTCTACATGTTGGGGCTGACAGTCTGAAGCAGAAAGCCTGCTCTTACAACCAAAGGTTCCTCAAGTGATTTAGAACCATGAACATAAAGGAGCATGCAGATATAGAGCAGATTCCTTCCTTCAGACTTACCTCTCCAATGCACGGGTGGCGGTGGGCCCAAGCTGATCAGATAATATGAGTGTAATCATGTCATGGGGTTGACTGCTTTTACAGAGGTATTAAGAACCAGAGGAAGTCCTACTGAGGAAAAAAAAGTTAGTCCTGACTAATTTATCCCATCAATTTCAATGGGACTAAGGCATGGCTAACTGGATTCAGAAGAATATATATTTCTTTCATATCCGAGGGAGTATTTCTATGAAGTTTTTCTTTTTTCTTTTTGTATTTGTGTAGAATTCATGTGTGTATAAAGCTCCTTTCTGTGTCTGAGAAAGGGGGTGAATCCACAAATCCTAGTACTAATCCTGACACTCCTGTCGTCCCAAAGATTTGTGTTTCTACAGAGATATTTACTCTGGTGGTTTGCAAACAAGGTTGTTCTTTTTCTCTTTCTCAGGTGACAAGTGCTAAGTTCTAAGTCAGAGGTCTTTTCTGTGGCAAAGGATTTTTGAGTAACTTAGCCTAAGAATCAGATATACTTTGTCCAAAACTTCAAAATTATTCTCAAAAGTCACCCTAATTGGATCTTACTTCTAGTACAGCTTCACAAGAAAGTTATTTGTTTCTTTTTTCATTTTTTTTTAAAAGGAATTTTATTTTGGCATAAAGTTAAAAATAACAAAAAAGTACAAACACACACAAAAAATACAACACTTATGAGGTAAAACAGAACTGTCACTGATTATGGTACTTTGTTTATCATGGGTACGTTTGTGAGACAATTAGAGTAAATCATTCTAAGGAGAAGCTCATTAGGTATTGAAAGAGTTTAAATGTGTAAGTCATAGTTACTTTTTGCAGTTTTCAGAAAAGTTAGTCCTGGTTCATAACCCTGTTGTCTACTCAGTTAATCATAGTAACTGTTGAGATGCTCTTACAAAAAGCATAAATAAAAAGAGCAAGTTAAATCAGCAGAGCAGCTCTGTGAAGAAATGATTACACCATGAAGGGAAATTTAAATGTAACAACCCTGTTTTGTTAAAAGCAACATTCGTTTGGTAAAGAGTTAACTGTATGAAGAGATAAGCTGGCAGAATGCTTCTGACTGAAGCCAAAAATATACCATGGATGGTGTGTGTGTTAAGTTGGCATTCTGACAAGAAACAGCTAGGCTCTTACAGTTTCAAAAGAGGTGTTTACATACTTGTAAGGTTTTCTATAATGGCAGTTATAGCAGAATCTGTCTTTTATATGGGACAGGAGAATGGAAAAGGGTCAAACTGGGACAATTCCTTCAGTGAATATTCTGTTCAAATTCATTGGTCCTTTTTTATAGGCCAAAGAGGGTTTGGAATCCCTGATGATGGATCAGAAGTGTGTGTGTGTGTGTGTGTGTGTGAGAGAGAGAGAGAGAGAGAGAGAGAGAGAGAGAGAGATTCAGTCAGTCGGTTGTTTAGATGGTGGAAACAGAGGGCCTAGGACTATGGAAAAGGTAAGCTGAGAAACATAGAAGGCAGAAGTAGAGGAAAGCCAACCAGGAGAGGGAGACTCCAGGATGCCTTTCAGCTAGTCTGGCAACAGCTGATAGTTCAGCTAAGGAACCAGCAAGACTCTAGAGGAGGAAACTGTGACATCTTAAATGTTGAGTCCTGGTTTTCAAATACCTGACAAGAACGAAGGCTTAAGTTGAAGAAAACCTGATAGAAGGTCACCAGCATCATAAGGCAGAGTCACGTGGGAGTGATAACTCTGAGTAACTCTGCTACTTGCAAGCAGCTAGCTTTCCAGCAAGTATGCTGCTTCTACTGGGAAGGAGAAGGGAAATGGCAAATCTGCAGGGAGGTTGGCACAGTGGGGGGGGGGTGTATGTTCTTTCAGATAAGGTGTGTGTATGTTCTTTCTTATAAGAACGTGATTACATAGGAAGCTTCCTTATAATAAGGGGGGTTCATCTAGTTTGGTTCAGTTGACATTAACTGGCAGTAAATCTCCAGGATTTCAAACAGGTTTCTCTTTTGCTCCTACCTAGAGATCCTGCATGCAGAAATTCTACAATGAGCTATGACCCATGGGTCTTCAGATCAGGGAGCACAGACAGCCTATGAGATTGCAGAGCTATGGAGAAATGTTTGGTGGAAGGGAAAATATGCGCACCACTTACGATTACCGATCCCATGTGCACTAAAAATATACAGATAAAAGCACCCTAAGAATGAGGCCAAACATGAAAACCTATTTCATAGGGGAAGAAAACTTGCAAGGAAATTGGAGGGCAACTTTCAGCACAGCCCTAGTTCCTTCCTGTTCTATTCTAGCATTTCAATATGTGTATTTGGCTGGTCATATAGTTCAAAGGCTTTTAAAGCTTTCTTTGTAATAAGATTAGATGTTAATAAATGAATCAATAGCAAGCTGCCTCTTTAACACAATAATTAATGATGTGCTTTGTTTTATTTATTTATTTTAGGTATGCAATTGGCTCATAAGCTTTTGAAAAGGCCATGTGCCCACTAGCAACCAAGAGAGCATTTCAGCAGAATTGGACAATTCCAGGAGAGGCTGAAATTGCACAGGGTTTCATAATGTTTCACTCCTCAGAGTCCATTCATCTCTTGCTTCATGGAGAATTTATGCTGTTAACTCCTATTACTGCTAACGGGAGTTACGAGTGTAAATGTGACACATCACTGGGCGAATGGACTGCCTGTGCAAATGAAGCTAATTGTTCGGAGCGTTTGGAGCTCGAGATAATAGTAATGTCACATTTTACATTCCAGTCACTGGGCCAGTTTCTTAGAGATGATGAGCACCTGCAACTCCCTCCCTTTTTTAGCAGGTAGAAACAGAGGTGCTTAGCGTAGCTCAGGATTAAGTCAATTGTCTTTTGCAGGACTCCCAATCAAATCTCAGTTCAGAGATGTCTGGTTAAGAGAAGGGAAGATGCATCCACACAGGGCAGAAGTTTTGTCCTCTACAAAGTCATGTGTGTAAAGAGTTTTCCCATCTACACCTGACTGTAGACCTTTCTTCAATCAACAACCTTTAAATGCTGGGAACTCTTTTTTTCTTTTCTTTTTCACTTCAAATAAATATGTTTGAAATATACGTGGCATATGATGAGACTGGTGGGAGGCAAATGGAAGACATGGGAAAAATCACAAATACAAGTTCCAAGTAAAGAACATACATACATAGAAAGCTATCTTATAGTGTGTCAGGCCGCTGGTACATTTAGCTTGATATTGTCTGTACTGGTGTAGTGAACCTTTGACTCCCCAGATAATGGAGTTATAGTTTCACTCCCATGATCTCATGGGCATTGTAGTTCAACAACATGTGGACCACACAAAGTTTCACCCCACTTGGTCTATGTGTAATTTCTTTTGCTTTCCCCCCCTTTTCATGAAAGCTAAGGTAGAATTTGGGTGACACATTTTAAATGCAAGGTACTCTTTCCTTTCTCTCTCTCACGCACATGGCCAGGAGCTTTGCACTGGCCAGAGTAATTTAACACGCTCATGGGTCTTGTACTTCAGAAGGAAACCATTTTCTGTAACTTCTCTTCTTAAAAGGAGCCTACAGACAACAGCTTTCTTGTATAGTTTAGGAGCCACATGCTTTTAAGCATAGTGCCAAGTTGTCTGCATCAGCCTGGATTAATTTATTTTTACATTCATTCGTACTAATCTGCCCATTAGTATCCATAATGTTTCAAAAGCAACATCAATTCAATATTGTGAAATAATCCTTCAGTAAGAACTGTTGATATTTATCACAGATTTATTAGTATTTCTTTTTTTTTAAAAAAAAGGTCACCATAAATCAACTGATGTCATTTGCTCAAAATGTTTTCAACAGCCACAGAACCTATTAGAACTTGTATAAGAGAAGTTGCTCATTTCCCCCTTTTGCAAACAATAATCAAATAGTTGACCTCATTGTTGACGTATCCGTAGTTGTGTCTAGTTCATGGTGAAACTATCATGCAGCATTCAGAAGAAAAGGGAAGGCATCTGTTAGTCTTGCCAAATGTTTGGCATTTCCTGGACATGTCCAGATTTCAATGGTGAAATCAATGTCCAGGGTGAATTTTGAAAAATCGGCAAAATGTCAGGTTTTTTTTGCCAACAGAACAAGGAATATGTGTTTGAGTATCACTCTTTGCCTTTTGTGGGGGCCAATTTCCCCCAAAAAGCTCACCAAATATGGCAACCCTAATATTCATGCCCTATTTTGTTTTTGTTCATATGTGATTTTCCTTCAAGAGAATCTATATCTTTGATCAACTTACTGGACTCTACTTACCAAATGATAGTTCAAGACAACTGGACATGGCTTCACAAATAGCTATGCATTACTAAGGCATAATTTATTTATTTTTGCTACAAAAGGGGGACTGACTGTGGCTTATTGTTATCACTAAAGACTATAATTAAGAATATTGTTTTGTTTTTATTAAAAATAATAAATGTTCTTAAGAAATAGGCTGAATCTGAGAACAACCAATTGAACATGGATGTGAATCTTGTAATTTTGTGATCTCCCTGCCCACCTGGAAACTCTCCCAGTCCTCCTAAATATAATGGGAACAGAAGTGGAGCCTTGGCTTCATTCTAGTATCATTTTTTTGTTTCATTTTTTCCCCCCATATTGTTTGGTAAAACTCCCATGAGAACTGAGTATTTTCAAAGTCTATAAAAAGGAGAATAAGTCTCCCATGGAGGATAAGGCTATCAGTGGCTACTAGTCATGAAGGGTATATTACCTCCAAGTAGCAGAGACAGTGTGCCTCCAAAGAACCAACTGCTGGATATCATGAGCGGAAGAGTACTGCTGTGCTCATGCCCAAGCTCATGGGCTTCTCATGGGCATCTGGTGAGAACAGGATGCTGGACTAGACAGGGTTCTTTTGTTCTTAGATAATATTCCACCTCAGATTTGGCCTAACCAAATCAGTTACATTTCCTCTCTGAATTTTGTTGTTGAAATCTAGTGTATCTGCGGTCTCTGTGATGGCAATTGAGAGGTGTGAACGACTCGATGCAAGGATACAGCACACCTGAGTATACAGGTGCCAATTCCTTTGCAGCTGCCCTTGCTCCAACTTTCAGCTGCCTCTGCCTTTCTGTACACAGGAATTAATCACAGGCACAAGGAAAAGGTCTGTTTACCCCTGTTTCCTCAGACGGACATGAATTCTCAGCAGAGCCTCTGATGTTTTATAGGCACAGTGACACAGGGTCAATTTAATAAAACAACAGCAGCCAATTTAGGGGCAATTTTGGAAGTTGTCCCCACACATAGTAAATATTCAGCTTAACTTTATTAGTCATCCAAGATTTATGGAGAGACCTAGCAACCATTAGTATCCATAATGTTCTGAGAGCACCATCAATCCATTATTCTGAAAGTATTCTTCACCATGAAATGTTGATTGCTATCACACGGTTAATATTCATCTGAACGTATCACCGTATTTTCAAAAGAGCAGTTGTCTTCCCTTCATAAAAAGGTTAGTTTCTCCCCTCCTTGTGGCAGGTTTTTAACTTATTGCTACCTGTGTGTTGAGCGCCTCCTAATTATAGGAAGCTCCATCAATTATCTTCCTCCCAACCCCACCCACTAGGGTTACCAAGATATAAATGCTTCTGTGATGAAGTGCACAGGATGGTGAATTAACAAGCAGAGGGCCAGCTTGTTCCTCGTACATCTCAGGGACCACTCTCTTATTTTTGGCATGGTGCTTTGCTTCTGACTTCCAGCCAAGGTAATTAATAGCAGGCTTTCCGAACTTGGCACAGGGTGAAAAATACGGAAAGTCAGTCCACTGAGAAGTTGTACTTGCAAGTGGAAGAGGAGGAGAAAGCAACAGGGATGGATGTAGAATGACCTTGAACCTCTAGTCAAAACACACTGTTGGATCAATGGGCAGTGCATGCTGTTTTGTGATTTACCCAAAGCTACAATATCATCACAAACTGTCATGTGAAGTGCAATAACAATACCAGTGCAAAGGGAGAACTTTAGAGAGATCAAGATAAAGGGGTTAGAGAGGCAAGGGAAGAAGAGGGCAGGAATAAAGCCAAGTTATTGCTTTCCCTAGAGATTGGCTCCCTGGAGAAGAAATGCAAAGGCTTTACAAATAGTGACACAGCTGGAATCTGCATTAAAGCCCTCTCAAAACACTGAACTGCCAAGCCTCATTAGATGAGGTTATCAGCAAAGGTAACACTACATTTTTGTTTGATTCATTAGTTTCGAAAAGTGTGATGTTCACAATGCCTTGGGGAGTTGGTTTTTTAAAAATTTTTTAATTTTATTTTTTTTGCAAAGCCATCTAGAAAAGCATTTGAATCCTTCAGGAAGCCTTGAGTCAGATGATCAATATTCCAAGCTGCAAGACAGGAAGGAAAGCTAAGCAGAACGGAATCAAATGCACTGCTTTCTCCAACAGCAGCAGGTGTGAGGGATAAATCAAGAGTCTGATGCTTTTGCACTTTGAGGAAAGTAATCACCTTTTGGGAACATGTTAGTATTAATTGAAGCTCTTATTTGCCACAAGAATCAAGAAATTGCTGCATCCTAAATGACAAGATCCATCCTTCATGTCATTTTCATTTGGTTATAGGTGTGTGGTTTTTTTTTTTTTTAAAAAAAACAGTTTTCTATATTGGCTGCCTTATCAGTAGCAAGATTGCTGCAGCTTAAAAGATTTGCCAACACAGCCATCTGTAAACACCCATGACTGTGGCTACATGAATTAGCAATGGTGTACAGGCTAGGTTCTGTGAAGTGAAAATATGCCCCCAGTGACACACACATACACAAATGGCACAAGCTGTGCAAGCTGGGAAGGAGGTTATGGGGCTTTACAGTCATTGCCTTTTAAGCATGCTCACTACGTTGCAAGTGGCACATCATAAATGAACATCTTCATTACAATGGTGATAAACTCCACTTCATCACTGTTCCATGCTCTGCCCCATGATCCACAATACCTGCCTTCTGCTATAACTTGAAGAATTTCTAATAGTAATTTTGGAGGCACTACACATGCAGTTTGTCACAATTCACAAGTATTTTCTTCTCTTATAGGTTACCCAAAGGGCAAGTGCAGAAATGAACATTGGTTGAATCACAGTATAAATAAAGCATGCAGTCATGTAACCAAATATTTTGTTGTGCCTATGTGTTCATGCCAATTTGGTACCCAGGAAGAAGAGGGAGGGGAGGGGGAGGGGAGGGGAGAGAGGGAGAGAGAGAGATGGATGAACTGAAACCTGCAGGATTGTACATAGTCAAAGATCTGCACAAAGTCTGGAAATCAAAAACAGACGAATGGTGAACTGTAAATGCATTTGTGATGCTACTCTGGAAGCAAGATTTGATAATGCATGAATATGCAATCCAGTACATGCCTACTCAGAAGTAACTCCTGCTGAGTTCAGTGGGCTTTATTCCCAGGGCGAAAGGGGGTATAGGATTACAGCTTTTAAAAATTACATTTGCACATTTTTAAGGTGCCACAAAACTGCCTGTTGTTTTTGTTACAAAAGAACAACATGATAAGTCTTCTGGAATTTATCACTGGTGAACTGCTTTGATTAATATTCATTAATTTTAGTGTATTTGTTGAACTGTGAAATTTATCAGTACAAATAATAAATGTCAGACAGAAACCCTGCAGCGACAGTTCATCAAATGCAGAGGGGGAAATCTGGTGTTGATTTTCAGGAACAGTATTAGCAACTCAACATTATTTTAACCAATTCATTCTACTCCATACAGGTTAATGTTTCAGACTGTACTTCTTATGAAGAAAGGTGAAAACTGAGGAGTCCGTGTACATTAATCCTATGCAAAAACTATTCTTTGTTGTTTAAAGAACCCCCTTTTATGCAGTCAAATGAAGATCTGAAGTAGAAGGTTAATGACCCCAGTTCAGTTAAAGTAAGTTGTATTATCAGCCTCACACTCGTGAATAAGTAGATCAAGCTGTTTCTGTACCACTTCAGGTGGAGACTAGTCATATGTTTGAATCCATAGGCATGGAATCCCTTCAACAGAAAAACAGCATGTCATGGAGAACAATCCTGGTCTAGCTAGTTTTCTGCAGGCTGTTATTTTCATTATAATTTTGGGTATGGTGAAACACTGAGTTATGTAAACCTAATCCAGCGGCCTGGAGTGCCATACTCCAGAGACAAAAGTTAGCCTTCTTATCTGATGTTTATGATAAGTAGTTCCATTCAAAATGATGGAATCTGAGAGTTACAACTATGCTGCTTCATTAATCTCAATGGAATTTGCAGCACAGTCATACTTGAAGCACAATCCTATCTCTAGTATTCAATAGGACATAGTCGAAGCTGAGTATGCATAAGACTGCAAGGATAGTTGCAACTAGCTTTAGTGCTGTTGAAGCCATTAAATACTGAAATGGCATTGTCTGGTTTTTGTTTTGTTTTGTAGAAAAAAAATTCATGCATGTGAACATACATGATGGTAAATTGTGGTAGACAATCAATATTTTTATGTTGATGTTCTTCTAAACCTCCTTGGGAGTGGGGCTAGATAAGCTAAAAGGTGGCTTTAAAATCTATTAAATAAGATTTATTAAATTAAATAAGAAAATAGTATCAAGTGGTATCTGTCATTCTGATCCTTGTGGCAGATAGGCAAAGAGGATTGTATAGCATAAAGCAAGACATATATGAGCTTCATATACAATGAATGCAACAGAGCAAAACGAATGTTCAAATGCTGTGGTTTCAATCTACAAAAAGGTGAAAGCTATTATACCTTAGATTGACGCTGATGGCTCTTCCAGAGACACATTTTTTACATGGGAGATAATGTATCACAATGCACAATGATTATGTTCAGTAATAGAATGAAAATGGATTACCCTCTGCTGCTATCTATTTGCAAGGGGAGAAGGAAGAGAGCTAATAATAAAAATGATCAATGTATAGTTTGAAAAGTCACAATTATTTATAGAGTAGATATTATTCAAATGTCTTCTGCCTTTGAATTTCTTTGGCTGTCAGTACCCCAACTAACAAAGAAAGTCATGCAAAAAGAATTGTACCATTTAATTTCATCCATATTTTAAGTTCCCATTACCACCAGCATAGAGAGCAGTGAAATTGCTGTTTTTCCAGTTCTAGTTACAGGTAGGTAGCCGTGTTGGTCTGCTGTAGTCAAAACAAAATAAATCAAAAAAACAAAAAATTCCTTCCAGTAGCACCTTAGAGACCAACTAAGTTTGTTATTGGTATGAGCTTTCGTGTGCATGCACACTTCTTCAGATACACTGAAACAGAAGTCACCAGATCCTTATATATAGTGAGAGGGTGGGGAGGGGTATTACTAAGAAGGGTGGTTGGGAATGAGTGATTGGCTGATTGGTGTGGTAAACGACTGTTGACGACTGTTAATGACTGCAGTTTTTCCAGTGTGTTTCACATCACTTTCTTCCCAGTTGTTCACATCGACACAGCTTAATTAATGTCAGACTCCTTTGTTTCTGTACACACCAGGGGCCACTGATGGGGTGGGGATGTTTTTACCCCATACTCAGCTGTTCAAACCTTGGCTGGAGATGAATTAGCAAAGGATTTAGGACTCCAATTGATGTGAAGCTAGTTTGAGAAACAATGCACCAAATGGTATAACAAAGTACAGGATACATATGCATTGTGAATAACATAGTGAGCGCATTATTATTATCATTATTATTATTATTATTATTATTATTATTATTATTATTTTATTTCTACCCCGCCCATCTGGCTAGGTTTCCCCAGCCACTTTGGGCGGCTTTCAACAGAACATTAAAAACAGAATATAACTTCAAACATTAAAAACTTCCCTAAACAGGGCTGCCTTCAGATGTCTTCTAAAAGTCAGATAGTTGTTTATTTCCTTGACATCTGATGGGAGGGTGTTCCACAGGGCGGGCGCCACTACCGAGAAGGCTTTCTGCCTGGTTCCCTGTAACTTCACTTCTCACAGTGAGGGAACCGCCAGAAGGCCCTCGGTGGTGGACCTCAGAGTCTAGGCTGAACGATGGGGGTGGAGACCATGGTAAGTGTGAATACAGCCTAGTATTAATTATCACTGCAGGGCTGAATGTCTTTCAGCAAACACACTTTTTTCACGACTAGCCAAATACTTGCCCCCCTTTTATACCAGTTGGTTATTGTTCACCGTCTTGATTTACTATTGCTTTCTTTTTAAAAACAAACGAACAAAAACAGTTCTTTCTTCTCAGTAACTTTGTCCTCACCATCCAGCCAGTCACTGTGAAATGTCTCTAAGAGCAAATGAAGCTAATTCAGGGTGAGGGGTTTGCTGTCACTTAAAACTAGCTTTGTTTGCATTCTGTGACTCATCAGGCACAGAGGAAAAGAGGAATTGAGAAAGACTCATGTTGATGTGCTGTTGCTGCCTGAATATGAGGTATGGAAGGATGTAGGCAATCTGAATAGATGCTGGGTACACACCTTCTCTAAGTGATGCCCCATCCAAACATAGCTGAAAAAGGAGATGCACTTCATGGGGAAGGAAAACTTTATAAGAAGACCCCCCCCCCATTTAACCTCAGCTCTATTAGTAACCTATTTAATATAGTAATATCCAGAAACATTTACTGTTAAAAAAGTTTCATAATCTTCTCCAACTCTAATTGTAGGGTTCATGCCTACAGTAGGCTGGGAGTAGTATTAGACTGTGAGGTTACTACACTAATTATTCTTGTTCTTAAATAGTAGGATAATTACTGGAGCAATATTCTATTCAAAGTGAAAATTAGATACCACCCCCTGGCAGACTTAAATTAGGAACCTTTCTCTCTCTCTCATTTTTTTTTTTTTTTGGCATCGTTCTACTTTTCTTCTCTTCAGATATGCAATTTAGAATTTGAAAGGGGTTGGATTTTAGAGCTTTCTAGTTAATATGATATCTTGCTCGTGTGAAAAACTAGTCGTTTTCCTTCCAGGAGACAAAGGATCCTTCCCAGTGTTTTGAAAATTAGTGCAAAGATATATAGGGAAATATATATATTGAAAAATCATTCTTCTACCTTGAGGATAATGCTCCTAAAAGGGGCAAGATTGACAGTGCAAAAGACTGAGCTCTTTTGCTATTGGGAAAGGTTATACTTAAGAAGAAAAATGATACCCATCTGATCACTTGCAGTAAGGACGGATCGCAAACCTCTGCCTCTGAACCACTGCATTGTCTGGATATGGGTAAATGATAATGTAGACATTGAATCTGTTTGAATATGGATTACATTAGTCATTTTATGGGAGAATATGTCAATGCACTATCCTAAATGTACATGCTGCAATCCTTTCACATCAATCTGAGGAATAGGCAGAGAGAAGAAGAAGAAGAAGAAGAAGAAGAAGAAGAAGAAGAAGAAGAAGAAGAAGAAGAAGAGAGAGAGAGAGAGAGAGAGAGAGAGAGAGAGAAATTAAAAGGAAGTTGTGGATACATTGTTAGAACAGCTACACGAACCCTTTACATAGTGTAGTTACTACAACTATTTGACAGAGAAGAGCATTCCTTTCGAAAAGGTAAATGTTTGACACTGAGCTGTGTTTAATTAACCTCATCATTAGCATTCATAAACGTTTAAAAGGGGATATATGTTTAACAGAATAATAGCCAGGCAAGAATACACTTTGCCCTGAACCAAGAAAGATGACAAGACCCAGGGCATGGGATTTCTAAGGCCACATTATAATGCAAACCTGAAGAATCTGAATGTGATTTCCCCAGAGTGGCTAACTAGCCTCTCCCTGGAAGAGGAAGGAGTCAGTCTTCTGAACTTTCTCATTGGCCCTTCCCTCCTGGCTACAAAAGCAGGCTAACCACCCAGGCCTAGTGGTCCTGTCAAGGACAAAGAGGTGACCCGCATCCCTGTCAAGCAGTTTTAGGGCAGGAAGATTACCCAGACCCAGTGGAGTACTTGAGCAAACCTGCAAACGACACTCACCCCTTTCAAGTGCTGCCTCTCAAGCCTGGTTCTCACTTGAAGGGACTCACATGACTAAATGTTCATTAATAATAAAAAATAGTGAGATTGGTCTTATAACATTGCTAGATATATTTCTCTTGGCTCTACCTCAGACTTGACATGCTTCCATATAAGAAATCTGTCCTTCCCTTTGCCACCCTGTCCCCATGCATGGTTACCTACAGGCTACGATAGCTGCCTTATTTGCTGTTAGTGGCTCTGTTCTTTGAAACCTTGCATGGCAGACTGAAATTTCACAAAGGTGGCTTACAAGAAGAAAGCTGAGCCTCTTGGATTTCTCCTTCACATGCAGTTTCTTATTTGAGACTCTCTCTCTCTCTCTCTCTCTCTCTCTCTGTTTGTGTGTGTGTGTATGAGAGAGAGAGAGATCAGTGATTTCTGTTCATTCAAATGCAGTTAAGCCAGTTGACAATTAGTTTTGACTGCTGTGGTTTCTCCTAGAGCACCCTTTCCCAACCTTTTGCCCTCCAGATGTTCAGGATGAAAACTCCCATGATCCTCAGTCAGCATGGTAGTCAGGTGATAAAAAGGTGAAGGTAAAGGACCCCTGACAGTTAAGTCCAGTTGCAAACGACTCTCATCTCGCTTTACTGGCCGAGGGAGCTGACGTTTGTCCACAGTTTTTCTGGGTCATGTGGCCAGCATGACTAAGCTCCTTCTGGCGAAACCAGAGCAGCGCACGGAAAAGCTGTTTACCTTTCTGCAGGAGTGGTACCTATTTATCTACTTGCACTTTGATGTGCTTTCGAACTGCTAGGTGGGCAGGAGCTGAGACTGAGCAACGGGAGCTCACCCCATCGAGGGGATTTGAACCGCCAACCTTCTGATCGGCAAGCCCTAGGGTCAGTGATTTAGACCACAGCGCCACCCACGTCCCGCTAGTCAGGTGATCCAGTACCCTAAAACTTCAGGAGAGAGCACGAGGAGGAGGAATGCTGGCCTAGGGTCAAGTTAAGTAATTGTAGTTTGGGGAATGGGCTGAGAATGCTTTCATATTTTAGAGCCTCACAATCCCTTTATAAAACTTGAAGCATTACAGTTTAAAACAAGTTTTGAAATGCTTTTAGTTAGTTAGTTAGTTAATAGTAACAACAGCAACAACAGCAACAATAATAATCCTGCACGCACACAAAAAGCTAGCATTTTGTGGAGAAGACTAGGTTAGAATCTTACCCTCAGACATCTAATTTTATTGAGAAGAGAAATTTTAAGCATGGATAGATATGGATCATCATTCAGTGCTTCGAAACCATACCTGTAGTCTTGACACGATGCAGCTTGGATGTAGCTTTACTATTTTTTATTTTTTTTTGAGAACTAGGTTTCAGTTACCTCACCACCTCACCCCAGCTCCATCCCAAGCTGTGACATCCTGCTCCTCAATTCAGTTCACTACAGTCCTTCTCCTTCCACTATGGTACCTAACAACCTTCTGGGCATTTGCCTATGGTCAATATTAAATAGGTAGTGGTAATGTGTTATTAGCATGGTGGTGATGGGTTGCCAGCCTAATGCATGGGTAAGGACAACGCCTCCTCACTGGCCACAATAACCCTATGTGACTTACAGGATGGGGTTGTTCTGCATATGGGCACTGTCTCATTAACCAATGTTGATAGGCAAAGCCCCCTCCATGACCAGTCAGCATGGGACTGGGCAACAATCTCTGTTCATTCAAATGCATATTGATGAGGTTTAGTTCTCAGTGAAATAATAATAATAATAATAATAATAATAATAATAATAATACACCGCCCATCTGACTGGGTTTAAGGTTTCTCAGAACATGTATGGTATTTTCCTCCAGAACATCTGTTCTTAATGCTCAGTATGTGTTGCACCCACACATGGCCTATGATCATAAGCTTAATGGTTTTAATTAAAGATGTTAGTGAAATCCAATCCATTCTTTAGAGGGGCTTCAGAATGGCGAATCCCTGTGGAGTATGAATAGGGAATTAGACCTCTTTCTGAGCTTTTCATGGTCACACAAAGCAGCCTGGAAGAGGAGCTGCAACCTGTGGTGTGCAGAAACAAACAGATGTAAACAATACCAAAAACAGATACATACATTACAGACTTTCTTCATTTCATGGTCAGTCCTCCATGTATGAAGCTACTTTGTGTGAGTAGGCTTCCTGTTGGGAAAGTGTTAACCATGCCAATAAAACCCAGGTATAGTATGTTCAAATCCTTGCAATGGGGTGAGCTCCCGTTGCTCGGTCCCTGCTCCTGCCAACCTAGCAGTTCGAAAGCATGTCAAAGTGCAAGTAGATAAATTAGTACCGCTCCAGCAGGAAGGTAAACGGCGTTTCTGTGTGCTGCTCTAGTTCACCAGAAGTGGCTTTGTCATGCTGGCCACATGACCCAGAAGCTATCTGTGGACAAACGCTGGCTCCTTGGCCTATAGAGCGAGATGAGCACCGCAACCCCGCAACTGGACCTAACTGTCAGGGGTACCTTTACCTTTACCTATAGTATGTTTTGGTACAGCTTCATCACTGTTAGCTTTTTATGCAAACAGTGAATTCCATTATTCAAGCACTCACCCTTATGCATCCAAAATAGTGTCACATATGCCTGAGAGGAAAGGTAGCAGCAGGACTGGAAAAATCCCAACATTTGCAGAAGTACAAAACCATGGGGAGGGGAGACAGAGTGAATTATCCTGAAAGAGATCAGAGTGTCTGGATTGGCTGGGACTCTTGGCTGGGACTCCTCTTGAAGAGGAAAACTTCACACTGCAATATTTTATTTATTTATTTAGAAATACTTATGAGCCCCATAATCATAAAACTCTGACCTAAGTAAATTATTTACAGTTAAAAATCCACAAAACTGGAAAAAACACACCGAGTGTGCATAAAAAAATAATAAAACAGAAAATAAATTATCAGAACTTTTAAAACAACATATGGGTAATAATTTTGTTATCTATGCATTGCTTTAAAAGTTTTGTTGATTTCACCCGAATAGGCTTGCTGAATCTTTTCAGTAGGTATTTAAAACAATGCAGGAAGGTCTCCTGCCAAATGTTAATAGGCAAGAAGTTCCAAAGCAAAGGCATGTTTTGTTACATGTCCCACTTGTATCAAGCAAGCGGGCCATGCCTTTTATTTTCCTGTAAAAGAGAAGCCGATAAAACCCACATAAATCTGGGTTTGGAGTTGTAGGTTAACAGCACTATCCCAACCCAAGATCCTCTGGGCTAAAATAGCTTGGAATCAGTGGATCTGAGGGCTTTATCCTGTACTTGGAACTGCTCTGTGAGTATTATTACAATTTCCCATTTGAATATACTGATACCTTTAGATGAGTTAGAGATAGGAATCTACTTTTCCCACCCTCCAATAAAACAAAGTCTGTTCAGGAAGCACCTACTGTAATTGTGCTGTTGTGGTGTGTGTGTGTGTGTGTGTGTGCAGGGGGGAAGCTTTACCACAAAAAAATATTTTTCTACTTGTAATGTTACTACAGCACAGAATAAATAAAGCTTGCACAAACTGTATCACATGTAGTCAGAAGGAGTGCAATGTAGAAAGAGATTGAATATGTTTGCGGACAAAATCTATTCCACCACATCAGGGCCAAGCTTCCTGGAGCTTGAAAAAGGGCTGTGCTTTAAATATTTTGCTACTGAATGCATAACATTCCTTTTCCCCAACCCATACCTGAGCCACTTAAAACAAATTGTTGGATTTCAAAGCCTTGGCTGCCTAGCAAAGCTACTCTGTGTAATGAACCTCTCTGAAAGGTGGCCCCCAATGGTGTCTTTAAGAAACATTTTTAGTGAAGTTAAAAACAAATACTCTTTAAAAATAATTGCTCAGCTGTGCTTTTCAGCAAACCCAGAGCCCAGCAGTTTAAACACTACTTTGTCTTAACTCTCCGGGCTTCTAAATTACTCACAGCACTCGCTCAGAAGTTTTTCTTTGTGGTATTCTTAACAATGCTGGTTTTTGGTCAACTGTATACCCCTAGCACAGAGTATATATCCCTCGCAGATGCTTCTTTCATGTGTTATTTGTTGGCGTTACATCAAAAATGATAACTCATGTATGCCGAGGACAGAAGTAGAGAATACAGGGTTTCCCAGAGAGGATGATTCTCTGCTGTTGCTTAGCTCTGGGCTCCTCTTAAACATACATGCATGTCAATGGATTCTTCATCACTTGATCCTGTAGCCAAGTGTATAGTTCTGCTTTCCTTTTGTTCACATCAGTGAGACCAAGAGGGCGGTCTTGTCATCTGGGCAGCCCAGCGGCGTAGCGTGGGTTGTCAGCACCCGGGGCAAGGCAAGTAATTTGCGCCCCCTAACCCGGGGCAAGGCAAGTAATTTGCGCCCCCTAACCCCTAACCTGCCGCCGCTGCCAGCTTCTTCTTGCTGCTGCCTGGGCTGGGGTATTTATGGTAAGGTAGCCACAGCGGCGGCGGCGGGTCTGTGTCAGGTGATCTGAGGTGAGTTGCCGCTGGCGCTGCCGCCCAAACGACACCGCTTGCCCGGAGGAGGAGGAGGGCAGAGAGGCGAGGAAAATGCAACATGGCGCAGCAGCTGCAGCAGCAGCGGCGGTGGCGGGGCTGTGAGGAGGGGCTGCCTGGTGCACCCTCCGCGGCCCTGACGCGCGGGGACCGTGGCGAGCGTTGAGAGCCGCTGCCTTCCGGACGCCTTCAGCCCGGACACACGCACAGCTCATTGGTTCCGCGAGACATGGGGCTCTGCTACAGCCTGCGCCCGAGGCTCTTCGGCGACTCTGGAGGCGGCGAGCGCGCCCCCCAGATGTTGCGCCCGGTGCGGCCGGCCCCCCCTGCATCCCCCACGCTACGCCACTGGGGCAGCCCAGGACCTCCATATACAAATCCCAGGGAGGTCACTGCTAACACAGTGGTTTGACTTCACCCCTGGAGGTGCACTCCATTGTCTCTCGAGACAGAGGGATGCCACCAACAAAATTAATCTAAATATGTCCTTGGCATCTGCAAACTGGCTCTTTTGAAAATTATGGCATTTGACATGACATTGGGTGACGTGAAAACTTCATGGGTGGAGTTAGATCTGGTTGGCTGGAACACAGTGAAGAAAAAAGAAAGCTGGAGAACAGTGCATATATAGCAGCCTCTCTGGACTGCAAACACACAGGGGGAAAAGTGTGACAGGTTTTTTCAAGACACCTTCCACACTCTTTGAAAGGTCACTTTTCACCTTGGAAATCTTTCAGGGTGAAAATGTGTCAGTCTTGCTTATTCTCACAAAGAAGGGAAGAAGTGTTCTCTAACAGATCTTTGAGCTAAGTGAACCAAGTTAGTTCACAGGATTTTCTTTCGGATGTGAAAACAAGCTGTTTTTGAGTGAGTCTCATTGCTGAGTTCTTCAAATATTGACAGCGAAAGTAAAGATCATGATCTAGACCACAAACCTTAAACCTCAATCCCCTGGGATTTGGAAGGAATGTGTCCGTAAACTCTCCCCACCCAGCCAGGGGCAGAGAAAGGGGGTGTCAGGATTCACAGAATGCTGTGTGAGATAGTAAGTCTGCAGGCTTGAGTTTGCTAGCTGATGCAACTGGCTGCCGCAATCAGCCTGCAATACTTTCTCTGGAAGTGCTGGGTCAGAATGACTCAGCAGTAATGTGCTAACAGTTGATTGGCTGTCATCTGTTTAAAAGGGAAACCTGTCCAGCAGTAAGAGTGGTGGTGTAGAAGAGTGTGGTCAGAGAGATAGTCTTCCTATTTACCTTAAGGTGCAGCCAGGTAACTCTGAGCATTTCTGCTAAAGCGCCGTGAAGAATTCATGACAGGGGGTCCGGTAGGGGCGGTTCACCCCGGGTGTCACCACTGAGGGGGGAGAAAAAATGCCGGGCGGCACTCACCGTGGGCCCTGCAGCGCGCCCAAGCCATGCATCTCTCCTGGGAGAGACGCAGTGGCTTGGGTGTTCGCAGGCTCCGCACTGCTTCACACAGTCTGCTTGCCACCTCCCCCTCAGCTGTAGGGCAGCTGAGTGGGAGGAGGCAGACAGACTCTGGAGGCCCCGGGAAAGCATCCTGCCCCAGCTGGCCCTGTCCCAGGGTGGCTGGCCCTGCCCCCATGGGTGGCTCCATACACGCTGCCCCAGGCACCCAATCGGCTTGCTCCTCCACTGCACCTAGCAAAAGAATGCAAGCAGGTAAATGATTGCTTCCTTCTTTCATTCATATGTGCATAAAGGAGAAGGTCAGGAGTATGGATATAATTTTCTGAAAATCTCAATGTCAAGCTTACCTCCATGGTTTTTTTTTTTTTTTTTTTTTTTTTACATTCCCATCTTGCTCTGTAACCTGGTTGTCATTACCTGGGGCCCAGGTGAATGTCACGGCCTGAGACCCACTGTGATCATCACAGCAGGCAGGCATTTCTGAGCATATGTTACTCTTTCACAGCACTAATATTTCTGCTTTGAGTCAGTTTCTACTGAACAATCCACTGAACAGTCCACTGTTAGCAGGACACCAAGGAGAGGGCTTCACATACCAGAAAGGCAAGGTGGCCTTGAAGAGACTAGAAGCTCCAAACTGACCTCTTCATGTAACTATCAAAAGTGCAACATTTTGCAGGATACAGGAAAATGGACGGATTTATAACTTTGTTTTAAAACTATGTGTTGCTATGGTATTGTGTAGTACATAGGAGCATGTTTTGAGCATGCTAGCCAGTTAGGATGGTTTAAGCTTCTGTAGTAATTGCATTCTTTTCTGTAATATTATAAAAGCTTTGTGTGCCCTTTGTTCGGGGGGTCACAGCTTCTCGGAGATATCCACTGGGGTCTCTAGATTTATGCTGCAGCAATAAATATGAACGCTTTCCACGCGCTGAGTTTGTCTTCTTTTGGCTGAAAGGTCAAGCGTTTTTATTCCACCACCACCACCCCTTTGCAGGGTAACAGCTCCTTAATCTCTGTAAGAAACAAAGTTCTCTCCCCCATGGTTCCACTAAAAATACAGACAATTACCACATACTATATGCATTATGGTATGGTATGGTATGGTATAGTATAGTATAGTATAGTATAGTATAGTATAGTATAGTATAGTATAGTAAGGGATGCGGGTGGCGCTGTGGGTTAAACCAGAGAGCCTAGGACTTGCCGATCAGAAGGTCGGTGGTTCGAATCTCCGCGATGGGGTGAGCTCCCATTGCTCAGTCCCGCTCCTGCCAACCTAGCATTTCAAAAGCACGTCAAAGTGCAAGAGGATAAATAGGTACCGCTCCAGTGGGAAGGTAAATGGCGTTTCCATGCGCCGCTCTGGTCTGCCAGAAGCAGCTTAGTTATGCTAGCCACATGACCCGGAAGCTGTACGCCGGCTCCCTTGGCCAATAAAGCGAGATGAGTGCTGCAAACCCAGAGTCGGTCACAACTGGACCCAATGGTCAGGGGTCCCTTTACCTTTTGTTTATATGCATTATTGTACGTATTATTGTTCACATAATATTATAGACATAGTATAAGCATGCACACTTCAGGCATTGTCTTAGAATTACTTATGAACATAATAAGAGACTTGATGTATCAGACCAAGGGCTCACCTAGTCCAGCCTTCTGCTCTCACAATGTCCCACTTGAGTACAACAGCACAACCACCCACAGAAGGTTCTCAGAAGCAATTAGCTGTTTTTATGTTCTGCTTGATGAGTTCTATGCACCTCAAAAGCTTGCAAGCTTTTTTTTTTTTTGCCAACAGACTCAGTGACAATAAAAAAGAACTGCCTCATCTGTTTTATAACTCTCCAAGAGAAAATGCCTTTTATTGCAAGCATGAATACGCTCTGTCCGTGCATTGAGATTGTATATTGCTGGCACCCAAAAACAAAGATGCCATGCTACTTTAATTGAAGCGAAGCACATATACTTGTCATGCAAAGCCCAGCGCTCTCTAGTTCATCTCTTTTTACAAGATATACTTAACTAACTCATAAGTTCCACTCAGCGCTGACACAAGGCAGATACCCTGTGTGCCACTGCCCCTTGTTTAATCAATCACTTTAATCTTTCAGCGGTGACTCAAAAATGAAGAGAGACTGAATAATTTAGAAGAGACCAATTCTTAGCAGCCAGATTTATTAAGACAAGGAATTACACTGTTTAAACAAAATAATCTCTAGAGATAGGGAAATAACTCAATTGGTGTTTAAGCTAAGGATGCCATTTTGAAACAACTCACTTTAGCCATTCTGTTTAAACCAAATATGAGCCACTGTATATTCTGTTTTCTGGAGACCGAGTTCCCCAATATTTGACTTTCATAATTAAAAGATGGGAAGCTTGGGCTGTCTTCATTTGATAAGCAAAAAAGGAGAGGGGGGGGAGCTACATGGTGGGGCATTTTATACTGAGGAAATAAAGCCATATTCTCCCATGACTTGCTGTGTTATTAATAGTCCTGCCAAACTCATTATAATCTAATTTAAAGACACATCTAGCAGAGGCAGATGAAGGATGATTCGAGTTCAGGGCCTACAGCAAATTGCTTGAATCTTGATCTAATTACCCCTGAACGTTCAGCTTTACAAGCTTTTCACATTTGGCAGCAACCCCTTGAAAGGGAACTTCTGTGGTGGAACAACATTTTGAGCACAGAAGGGAGCAGTGTGTAGGTGTTTGCCGCCAATTCTGGCCCATCTCTCATTTTTCACTGGTGCATTAACTGATCAGTCATCCAGCAGATCAGTTTTCATCCCAAGAAGCAAACTGAGTGAGAGTTGTGTAGTGGTTACAGTGTTAATCTAGGACCAGGGAGACCTTACCTCAGCACTACCCTCAGCCTCTCAGGTGAACCTACCCTGCAAAGCCATTGTACTGTAAAACAGGTTTTGGGAACTTACATATATCATCCTGAGCTCCTTGAAGGAAGAAAGAATTTTACTAGGCCTCTTGTATCTTTCCAGGTTTACTTCCTTCTTACTAGGTGGGCAAACCAGACCAATATGCAAGTGACAGGTCTTCAGAAAGCTACTCTAAAGACATGCACAGTGGGATTTTTGATACACACCTCAGTTTTTAACCACAGCCCAGAGTTCCATATTGCAAAGTACATTCCAAGTGCCTCAGTTTCAATTCCCTGTGCTGTGCTGTGGTGTGGGGCTATGGTTTGAACAACACAAATGCAAAAAAAAACTTTTCTTGGGCGATTTGTATGAAGGTCTCTGATAAGGAGCTCCATGTGGAGACAGGCAGTTCTTATGAAACTACTGACTTTGAGGTCCATACATACCCTGCAACATTTTCTCTGATGGAAATAGGGACATCCTATTCAACAAGAAGAACAACAATTTACTATTTGTGCCCCACCCATCTGACGTGGTTGCCCCAGCAACTCTGGGCAGCTTCCAACATATACAAAAACATAATGAAACACTAAACTTTTAAAAACATTACTATATAATGCTGCCTTCAAATGGCTTGGGGCTTGGATAACTCCCTGTTGGGTACTCCAACATTTCTCTGATGAAAAGAGGGACATTCTAAGGAAAGGTGGGACATTCTGGGATTACATCAGAAACCTGGATGGCTTCTGGAACTCTGGGACTGTCCTTGGAAAATAGAGACAGTTGGAGGTTCTGGAGGTATGATCTCTCTTCATGAAAGGGATCTCCATAGGACCGATGGGTCTCTCCTCTCACCATGTGAAATCCAGAACATGTGGAAACCTTTGTGTATACAACTGCCTGCTGACATTTGCACTGTGTGTACAGATGCCAGGGGAAGAGGCTGGTCAGTATATGTTGCCAGGGGTGGGGCTAATTAGCATGACCCCACTGCCACCTCATGCATTGACAGAATATGTGAGTCAATTATTTGCGCTGGGCTTGCATCTCCATCTCCGGGGTTCCAAAGCATTCCTGTATCCTTCAGTGACTCCCTAGTGTTGTCACTAGTTAGTAGAGATGTGACTGTAGAGTTGAAGGTGGGCCAAGACATACTCTTTGGCTGCTTGTCATTTTGTAGAACAACGGGAGGTGGGAAAGTTTCTTCAAATACCACAGCCTTTCAAATCACGACAAGGAGCAACATTGCAAGTGACACAGCTATGCACCGAATTGCATCACCATACAAGAGCTTTTTATCCCTATGTTGGTAGGAAGTAATTAGACTCCGTGTGTGTGTAGCGGGGGTGGTGAATTTGAAAATTGGTTAGCTGAAGAGCGGATCAATGATTGTTCATGCCTAAAGTTCAAGCATGCTTTAAAGCTGCAATTGAACTTTTTAACCTCTACCAAATGCTTTGCCTGCCTGCAAGCCATGCCAGAAGATAAATTCACACATTTTAGTAGGCATTTGAGTAATAATCATCCTAGGAGCCAATATGTACTACAATATTGCTCTTAATTAATGAGACGATTAGGCTTTGATTATGACACTGCAGCACCATTATCATTTTTTACCACTCATGACCCCCTCTGACAAATCTTGCGCCTTTCCCTGTAAGTGGCTACATTTCTCAAAGGGCTAATATATGGGGAAATATCATTTCTAAAATGGCTTGCGCTAGAGGAGCAAATCCCATTGTGTGTATTTTATTGTATTCTGGACTCAAATAATGTAAGCCCTGAAATAGTCTAGAGATCTGGGAGAAGAGACAATGGAAGAGGACTGGAAGAAATTTAAGGACTATTTACAAAAACATTATAAGTTGTATGAATGTTAAGAATCTGCATGACTTGGAAATTTTAGCTCCTGCAATTAGATTAGGAAAATAGAAAGTTAAGTTATAAGTAAGAAAAAGTTGAAATTTAAAGTTATTTTATGTATTATCTTAAGGTATAAATATTTGACAAAAGGTACTTTAAATTTAGAAGTAAAACACTCTGAAAGATATAAATAAGATACGAAACAAGGTAATAATTTGCTGATATGTTTATTGTAAAGAACGCAGGGTGAGGGAGATGTGGGGAAGTCCAGTTAGTAACCTAAAAATGTATTTTGAAAGTTGGATTGTTTTTCTTTCTTTCTTTTTTCTGGTTTGTCCTTCTTTTTCTTTTCTGTAAACTGAAAATGTAATAAAAATTTTAATAATAATAAAAAAATGAAATAGTCTAGAATGGAATTCAGGCTTTAGCAATCGCAAGGGGCACCACTCAGTAAGGATGGACTGAGCAGCTATTTCATCCTGTTTCTACCTTCCTGGCAATCAGTTATAGATCTGATCTGTCCTGATTTGTATAGATTTTTTTTTTTTAAAGGTGCAGGTCCACAATTAAACTACACCCACTGTGTACACTCTTTTAATGAGAAATGTGCACCATTCAGATGTAAAATGCAGAATTTTTTCATTGCTTTTCAATACATCCATCCACAACATACATATTTTGTACACATCTTTTACACAAACTACACAATTGGGTTTGTACTTTTAGTATAATGTATAAGCTGAATATGAATGGCCACAAAGCTTTATATAGGTGTGTTCCACAGATCCGCAGCTTTCAGCTGTTTTGCAACAGTATTTCTGAGCTGTCAAATTTTAGTTTTGAGACAAATCAAACCTGAGGAAGGCATGGTTTGTCTTCAGACTTTTCATTATTTCACAAAGCTATTATTATAAATACAAAAAGAAAAAAAAAAGACCTATACAGAAAAAAGTCCTTCCAAGCACCATTTGCCCTAAAGTCTTCCAGCAGAGACAGCTTTATGAAATATGCTCAGTATTAAGAAAAATGTATGTGCCACATTGTTGATTGACAGCTGTCTCTTTCCTCAGCTCTCCAAGACCTGATGCTGGAAGTAAAATTGCATTTATTTAGCATGTTACTGCATTTTAGCTGAACATACATACACAACCAGGAAATAAAATGTCAATTATGAAAACGGGCCCAAGAAATGTGAATCTTAACAGTGCTAAGGAGGGAAGGCAACCCAGTTACTAGCTACTTTAGCTTTTCGTCTCTTACCACTGAAGTATGAAACCTAAATCAAGTTGCCAATAGCAATTAGTTGTGTTGTATATGCAGCGTAATTCCCATTTAGCTAAGTTTATTTATTTATTTTAAAAATATGTGTAAGCTCCCCACCCTTCATCCATATAAATACTGGGGTGATGGATGAGGACAGTGCAACAAGTATAATGTAAAGGTAAAGGTAAAGGTACCCCTGCCCGTATGGGCCAGTCTTGACAGACTCTGGGGTTGTGCGCCCATCTCACTTAAGAGGCCAGGGGCCAGCGCTGTCCGGAGACACTTCCGGGTCACATGGCCAGTGTGACATCGCTGCTCTGGCGAGCCAGAGCCGCACATGGAAACGCCGTTTACCTTCCCGCTGGTAAGCGGTCCCTATTTATCTACTTGCACCCGGAGGTGCTTTCGAACTGCTAGGTTGGCAGGCGCTGGGACCGAACAGCGGGAGCGCACCCCGCCGCAGGGATTCGAACCGCCGACCTTTCGATCAGCAAGCCCTAGGCGCTGAGGCTTTAACCCACAGCGCCACCTGCGTCCCTAACAAGTATAATGAGAATATAGCAAAGATAACATAATAACAAATCAAGGCAGTTTAAAAAAATCCAAAATGTGGTTGATAAACAAATATGGCAACTACATTGTCACCAGTCACCCCACTAAGAGGACAGTGTTCCAACCTGGTTTAAAATCAGTGTGGTGTAATTTACTTTGGTGGAACCAGTTAAAATTAAGGCAGCCATATTCTGTTGGAATGAAGCTTCTGAGGCAACAGCAGGATGAGTTCCATGCGCAAAGCACTGAAAAAATCAAATAAGGAGATCACCAGAGCAAAGATGGCTGCAGCTAGACTATCCTTGACCAGAAACAGCTTTAAAATAAAAGATTTTTTTGAGAAAACATTTCGTCCTGATGTGGACTAACAGCTCACCCTTTAGTGTGTGAGAATTGCCATTCCTCTAGTGAACCCTGAATAGAGAAATATCCATGTATTTTTATTCATTAAAATATCTCAGTTTTAGCCCCCCCCCTCCTTTACAATAATGCATCTGATTAGAGCTGGGCAGTCCCTTTGTCATTGGAGCATTGAGGTGCGAACAGGAAATGATCAGGCACCCTAGAGTTTTTTTCAGGAGTTTCAGCCTGACTGGTGGCCTCCTATGGAGGTTCTTTCTTAGGGAATCCTTGCAGAAGTGGATGCTATAAGTGTGTGTGTGTGGGGGGGGGGTGCTTTCTAGTCACAGAAGGCAGTTGGCCTTTAGAGGGTAGATTTTATGGTTTGCCTGCCCCCAGTTAAATGTGATCCTCTTTTTTTAAAAAAATATATACTGGCCTTGATTGTGTTTCATTACTATTTTACTGCTGCTGTTTTACGTGGTTTTACTGCTGTCTTATTTAATTGCCGTCTGTTGTTTTTATTATCATTGTAATCCACCTTGGACTCCATAGAAAATAAAATGGATCAATAATCATTTTAAATAGTGGCTTCACAGCTGGCTGCTGCTGCCATTTGATAAACTTGAGCCCCTGAAAGAGAGTAGTTGGGAGGTGCCGGAATAGGACTGGAAAAGATGTGGGGGGTGATAGGGGTTCCTTAATTAAATCCACAACCCCTCCTGAATTATTCTCATTTAAAACAATATCCCCTTCTAAAACTAATCTAATGAACGACAATGAAGGTTTAGGGCAGGGGTCAGCAAACCTTTTCAGCAGGGGGCTAGTCCACTGTCCCTCAAACCTTGGGGCGCAGACTATTTTTTTATTTTAAAAAATGAACAAATTTCTATGCCCCACCAGGCAGGCCCCACAAATAACCCAGAGGTGCATTTTAAATAAAAGGACACATTCTACTCATATAAAAACACCCTGATTCCGGGACCGTACAGGGACCAGATTTAGAAGGTGATTGGGCCAGATCCGGCCCCTGGGCTTTAGTTTGCCTATCCATGGTTTAGGGGGCATGGCCCTTTCTGGTCCCCTTGCCATCAGGTCCAGTAGATACTATTCAGTGAATTATGATTTAGAAAGCTTGGATATTTGCATTTTTAGATTACATGTCAATATGGATCCCTGGCAAAGTTATGTATTCTGAGCAAAATGGCTATGTCAACCTCTCCAGTGCTATCCTAGACATGTCTACTCAGAAGTAAGCCCCATGGATGGAGCATTGTGTTTTAGGGTTGCAGTCCCTTACAGTACTGAATAAAAACCTGCCAAGCTTCTGAGGGTAAATACAAAATATGTGATGTTTGCCAGAGAGATGTGTCTGTCTACAATGGAGCAATAAATGTTTCATAAAACTAGCACCATGATGTTGATGGCAGAAGTCTTTACAGTCTACTGTCAGATTGTGGCCACTTGAAATTCTGAAAAGCAGTTTGTTTGGAAACCGAGTAGGTGCTTTTTATAACGCCACAGACTGTGCTATTAATCAATCCATTATATAAACCTTTTACCAACATAACATCTAAAATTCTTTTCCTCTCAGAGACATTTGCCCTCAGCCCATCTCAGTAATAATTTCTCACGCTTGAGGTGGGGTGGGGATGTCTTGAAGATATGATCATATTCTGAGTGAAAACAGAGATGAGGGAGTGGGAGCCACACACTAGTTGTTTAAAAGCTTATTTACCACAGAGCAGCTACCTGAAAACCCTATAGGGAAACAATTGTTCACAGTTTCCAGCAGGGGTTACAAAGGGCTTAGTGTGTCAATGGAAGCTGCAGTTTAATGTCATGCCAACAGTTTCCAGATAATTGTTTCTGCTTTCTTTAACATTCCCTCTCTTCTCAACCAGGGTTAGCCAATATGGTATCCTCCAGGTGTTTGGACTCCAATTCCCATCAGTCCCATCCATCATGGTCTCATCCATCTTCGCTACTCCTGCTCTGAACTGACATAGGCCCATCATATTTTTTTCATGCCACCAGCTTTTGCCAACTTAATGGACACTTAGTGATTGGTTCCATTGGTTCCATGCATAAGTTTCCCATTTCCCTCCAACCAGTCCACATATTTTCACTCACCAATAGTTTGAACCAATATATGAAACCAGATTGTCTTTGGATTCTGGCTCTGGGGTAGATCAGACATTTGCATTCTTCTGTAAGGAGGATTCTAACCACACATCAGATACTTATATATGGTAAAATGGGGCTTACATGAAAATAGCATCCTCATATCCTCCATACTATTTGTATGGGAGGAAAAACTGGGACTGAGGCATTTTGCCAGGTTTCATTGGGGTAGGTGAACTCATCCAACAGTTTTCTTAGGGAAATCTTTTCTGATGAATTTAGCCTCACTTAATGCGGGTGGGACGCAGGTGGCGCTGTGGGTTAAAGCCTCAGCGCCTAGGACTTGCCGATCGAAAGGTCGGCGGTTCGAATCCCTGCGGCGGGGTGCGCTCCCGCTGCTCGGTCCCAGCGCCTGCCAACCTAGCAGTTCGAAAGCACCTCCGGGTGCAAGTAGATAAATAGGGACCGCTTACCAGCGGGAAGGTAAACGGCGTTTCCATGTGCGGCTCTGGCTCGCCAGAGCAGCGATGTCACGCTGGCCACGTCACCCGGAAGTGTCTCCGGACAGCGCTGGCCCCTGGCCTCTTAAGTGAGATGGGCGCACAACCCCAGAGTCTGTCAAGACTGGCCCGTACGGGCAGGGTACCTTTACCTTTACCTTTAATGCGGGTGGCATTTGGGACGCAGGTGGCGCTGTGGGTTAAACCACTGAGCCTAGGGCTTGCCGATCAGAAGGTCAGCGGTTCGAATCCCCGCGACGGGGTGAGTTCCCATTGCTTGGTCCCTGCTCCTGCCAGTAGATAAATAGGTACCACTCCGGGGGGGAAGGTAAACAGTGTTTCCGTGCGCTGCTCTGGTTCACCAGAAGCGGCTTGGTCATGCTGGCCACATGACCCGGAAGCTGCATGCTGGCTCCCTCGGCCAATAAAGCAAGATGAGCACAGCAACCCCAGAATCGGTCATGACTGGACCTAATGGTCAGGGGTCCCTTTACCTTTAATGCGGGTGGCACTGTGGCTTAAACCACAGAGCCTAGGACTTGCTGATCAGAAGGTCAGAGGTTCAAATCCCCATGACAGGGTGAGCTCCCATCCCTGCTCCTGCCAACCTAGCAGTTCGAAAGCACATCAAAGTGCAAGTAGATAAATAGGTACCGCTCCGGCAGGAAGGCAAACAGCGTTTCCGTGCACTGCTCTGGTTTGAGATGAACGCCGCAACCCCAGAATCAACCACGACTGGACCTAATGGTCAGGGGTCCCTTTACCTTTAATGCTGAATGAAGCTCTAGTGCATATCAGTAGATGAAAAAAGCAATTAGTTATGTAAGAAGGACTAGAAGGAGTAGCAGAACCAGAGCCCATTGTATCTACAATATTAAAATACTATTTAAAATAGCCCACTTCATGCATTGCTAATGAATGTTGCTGCTACACAGGAGAGACAGTGTGGGCAAGTGTGCTATTTCAGCTCCTTGGCCCTATCTGCACCTTATGTTAAAAGCACTACCATATCACTTTCAACAGCCATGACCTCTCCAAAATAATTCCGGGAATTGTGGTTTGTCAAGGTTGAGAGTTGTTAGCAGATTCCCCATTTCCCTCACAGAACTACGATTTTTCAAAGTGATTTAACAACCCATGTGTCTTGACAGGGAACTCTGAGAAGCAGGGGAGCTGTCCAGCAATCGCAGAACCCAGAGCTTCTACTGCTGAGGAGATAGGAGCTGTCCAGCTTATTCTAGCTAAAGGTCTATTTGACAGTGTTGAATCTAGAAATGTCCGAACAGCAGTTTATTGTTTTCCCCAATAGGTGCCCTTTAAATGTTTCGGAATGCAACTTCCCCAGCCAATGTGACCAATGTTCAGGGATGATAGAAGCTGTAGTGGTGGTAGTAGTAGTAGTAGTAGTAGTAGTAATAATAATAATAATAATAATAATAATAATAATAATTTGAAGGGTATCAGAAAGTATGCAGTCTGACTGCATCTTCCACCTTGGTGTACTGGGAGGGCTCTGATGCTGACTAAATGATAGGTGGATGTGTCTGTTCCCACTATGGAACACTTTTGCAGCATTTTTTTCACAATTCCATTCTGTTTCCGTATAATCTCAAATCACCTCAAAATTTTACAAAATTCAATATTGAAATGTGTCTTGTCCTTCAAAATAAATACTTGTGTATTTTCTCGCAAAATATAGTTCATCAACAAAGAACTGTGTTGCAACAATAGTAGAAGTGCAAAATCCAATTGATAGCTAAATTATGATCCTCACACAAAATGCAGATCACGTCATTTTGTAGAGGAGTGAGTTCCTCAAACATACTCATCTTGCTTAGGACCATGGTTCTTCTTCCAAGAAGGGCATTTGATGCCTCTGCTGACAAGTTGGTACCATGTTTAGATTTTCTGCCTCTGGGGTGATTAGTAGAATCCAGAATTGGGGGTCCCAGGGAACCTGCAGATTCAACGGGTGCAATAGGGGAAAATTAGGTCCCCTAGCTCTACAATTCCCCTGGATGAGGATAACTGCGGTTCTGGAGAATGGTCTCAGATATTCCCTTTGGGTACACTGTTTCTACCTGGTTCTGGTTCAGGTTGGCCCTGAACTGTGCATAGTTGTCTCCAGCTCCAGGAGTGGGTGAGTCCTAACACCACTGGCCATGTAAAGTACTATAAATCTTAAACTAGTGCCAACACACCTTCCTCCCTGTACCATGACAGCAGATTGCAAGTGAAGGGAATTGCTGGCCTAATCTCTGCTCTGCTGAAGCACCACTGTGTACTGACATGAACCTCGATCTGCTCTTTGCTCCTGGCTCCTCAACCCAATCAACTTGCTGCTCAGGTTCAAGCTGAGCTGCTCAGAGTCTGCCAAGCCATCAGCGCTGCCAGGCTTCTTAAAGCAGCCTCCACGTGTATTTAGGACAACTTTTAAAATATATATAAACCTATGTAGGTAATTTTATTTGTGTGTGTGTACCTAAAGAACTGGGACGCAGGTGGCGCTGTGGGTTAAAGCCTCAGCGCCTAGGACTTGCCGATCGAAAGGTCGGCGGTTCGAATCCCTGTGGTGGGGTGCGCTCCCGCTGCTTGGTCCCAGCGCCTGCCAACCTAGCAGCTCGAAAGCACCTCCGGGTGCAAGTAGATAAATAGGGACCGCTTACCAGCGGGAAGGTAAACGGCGTTTCCGTGTGCGGCTCTGGCTCGCCAGAGCAGCGATGTCACGCTGGCCACGTGACCCGGAAGTGTCTCTGGACAGCGCTGGCTTCTGGCCTCTTAAGTGAGATGGGCGCACAACCCCAGAGTCTGTCAAGACTGGCCCGTACGGGCAGGGGTACCTTTACCTTTACCTTTACCTAAAGAACTATTTCTAGTAGTTCCTTGTTCTTTCATAACATCTATTTCCAATGAAAAACAGGGTTAGACTTGAAGGAGTGGGTGCCACTGAGAGTTAGACTTACACCATTTGAACTAAATTGTAAGAAGCACTGCTCCAAAATCCACTGAGTAGCTGGCTCAATGAATAAATCACACACCTACTAATCTTGAAAAGAGGAGATTGGTGTCCATCTGTCCCAATGTGGTTTGTAATGTGAAGATGAGACAATGATTGCCTCTCTTTCTTTTTCTTTTTCAGCAAAGCAGGGACTCATCTTTGCATACGACTCATACCCCTACAATAAGCAGTGCCTATAATCAAATAATCCATTTTGCTGTTTCACCTCTCTCTCCATATAGACGTCCTCCTTTTGCTTCTTACTCAGAAGCAGCCAAATATATGTAAATGTATTCAAACTATCAATTGCTGGTGACCTTGCAATTGTGAGATGCCATGCTATTTTTCATTTGTCAGGCTTTTCAGCTGCACTAACTGCTGTATGGTGAGATACAGCTGAAATCTCTGCTTAAAGTTCCCCAATTATAGTCCATATGTCCAAGCGTTTGCAATGGAAATGGAAGTTTAATTTCATCCCTCATAACACGAGCATCTTTCTTTCCTTTGCATTCTGCTTTTGTAGATGCTTCATTCTGAATTTCAGCAAGTGCTCTGGTGTCATGTAAAGATTAGGAAACACTTCAGAGCAGTCGTGTGAGCAGCAGAGATTGGAAAAGTCACGTCTCTCATTGACTCCAATGGGAAAAAATATGGCTTTTATAAAAACAAACAAACAAAAAGGGAGATCGGGTTACAGCTGCACTATGCTGTTGCAACAACCATGGTATTCTTGTGGTGAAGCTGGTAAAATGTGGGCTAGACAATGTTATTGCTGGGTGGATTTGTAGCTGGTTCACTGACTGAAACCAAAGAGTGCTCACCAATGGTTCCTCACCTCCTTGAAAAAAGTGATAAATTGAGTTCTGTAGGTTTATGTCCTAGGCTCAGAGTTGTTCAACATCTCAATGAACAACTTGAATGAAGGAATAGAGAGGACACTCATCAAATTTGCAGGAGACACCAAACTGGGAGGGTCAGCTAATACCTCAGAAGATAGAACTGGGATTCAATGTGACATAAGAGATTTGAGAACTAGGCCAAAACTGAGAAAATGACTTTCTTAGTAAGGCTCTACATGAATAATCAGATCCACAAATATAGCATGAGGGACATTTGGTTTGACAGCAGTATATGTGAAAAGGTTCTGGGGTCATAGTGGCCCACAAGCTTAACATGAGGTAACAGTGTGATGCAGCATGCAGCAGCAGGAAAACACACACACGAAACTAACACACTTCTAGGCTACATCAGCAGAAATATTGTTTCCAAGTCAAGGAAAGTAATAGCACATGGTTGTTATTCAGACCATACCTGGAGTGCTGTGTCCAGTTCTGGGCCCCACAATTTAAGGATATTGACAATCTGAAATGTGTGCAAAAGAAGGTTACCAGGATGATCAAGGGTCTGCAATTCAAGCCTTATAGCAGGCTTCCTCAAATTCAGCCCGCCAGATGTTTTTGGCCTACAACTCCCATGATCCCTAGCTAGCAGACCACTGGTCAGGGTTGATGGGAATTGTAGTTTCAAAACATCTGGAGGGCCGAGTTTGAGGAAGCCTGCCTTATAGGAATAGCTGGTGGAGCTGGGTGTGTTTAGCCTGAAGAAGAGAAGACTGAGAGCTGATATGAAGGGCTGCCACAGGGAAGACCGAGCTGCTCCAGTGGGTAGGACCTGAACAAATGGATTCAAATTATTATTAATCATTTTATTATTTATAGGCTACCCATGTGACTGGGCTGCCCCAACCACTCTGTGTGGTTCCCAACAAAACATTTAAAACACAACAAAACCTCAAACATTAAAGAATTACAAGAAATAAGAGTTTGACTTAACATTAGGAAGGACTTTCTGATAGTAAGAGCTGTTCAACAGCGGAACAGATTCACGTGGAAAGTGGTGGACTCTCCTTCACAGGAGGTTTTTAAACAGAGATTTGATGGTCATCTGTCAGTGATTCTTTAGTTGTAATTTCTGCATTGTAGGGACTTGGATTAGATGACCCCCAGGGTACCTTCCAACTCTACTGTTCTATTATTGGTCACAAACATCAGGGTCTCTTTTGAATTTCTGTTCCTTAGCAATGAAGGTTCAATTTTCTAAAGAGTATACTGATACTAACCTCAACTGCATAATAGGAATTGGAAATTTAACTGCTAATGTGCCATGTAATAATGTTACAGCCACAATGTTTGAGCTGGCTTATTATTTCACTGAAACTATTTTCATAGTCCTGTCTCCTGCCCTATTTTTGCAGAATCTCATATAATTTTATTCCAAAGCCCAAGCCTTTAAGAGCAAAGATTGTAAATTTGAGAAATGTTAAGCTGCACTGAAAACAATTGGGATTTTGTCATTTTAACTCTTAAGAGAATTGTGTAATTTCCATTGCATATCTATGGAAGGATGATGGTGAGTTAACACTGATTTACTGTTTGAGGAGATTAATGCTATAGTCCTAATATATGCTTACCTGGGAGTAGTCCCATTGAATTCAATAGGCCTTGCTTCTGAGTTTAAGTGCATAGAACTGTATAGTAATGCAACTATTTCAAACTTACCAGTTGATAGATCTTGTGTTTAATGCCATAATTATTTCACTGGTATACCATGAAAGAAGACTATGGATATTTTATATTCAATGCATTAGTAATTGATTTTTTGAATTGTCCACAAATCCAAATAGTATAGTCTTGAGTGCTTTGAAAAATTAATCAATTAGGCTCTACTCCTGTATCTATTTCCAAGGAAGAAACCCTCATTGGACTCAATTGGACTTACATCTCAGTAGACATGTATAGGACAGAGCTCTTAATGTACTACTTTAATATCCAGTGCTGTTCTATGTGAGACTAAGCAAATACTGAATAGTATTTGACCTTCATTGTCTCAGATATGTGTTGAGCCCAAGGAACCCAGGAAAATGTAACATGTGAACTAGGCAAGTATGTATTATAGGAAATGACAGCTTCTATTTTTGAAATAGGAATGTCTTCCACTTTGATCAAACTCTTGACTATATTTTTTTTGCATGGCCTCCTAGCTGTGTAATAAGGTTCTTTGGGATTAATTTTTCAAGTGGGGAATGTCTTCATAACTAGAAGGGGAAATGTCTTGATGAGATGGTAATAAAAAAAACTCCCTACAGACCAACAACATGGTGCATTTTACCTGTTAAGTATAGTTATTACAGATTGGATTTACATAGCTCTCCACCTTTACAAGTATCCTTTTGAATTTCACCCTGCTTATTCAGGAGATACCTTACTGTGCAAAATTACCCCTTCCTGAGCAGGTAGAGGAAGGGAGATGAGAGAGAAACAGGTGAGGAAGGAAATGGAAAAGTGATGGATGGTGAAATATGACTAAACTATTGTTTCATTGACAGATTACTCTGACAGCTGTGTAACATGTACTGAATGTATAATATATAGCACTTGTTTGACATGAGTTGGCGAAAAGCTTCCTCAGAAGTTCCATTTTAATGGCTTGTGTGTCTACACAGTTGCTGCAATATGGCTATTTCATCATTCTCTCTAATAGCTGTGTCAGAGGGTGAGTGCCAAAACAGGACCAGTGAGGAACAAGAGGGAGTTATAAGCATTAATAATAATACTAAAAGCCTCGCAAAACACTCTAATGAAGACCAAGTGTATGCAGTAATAATAATAATAATAATAATAATAATAATAATAATAATAAATTTTATTTATATCCCGCCCTCCCCAGCCGAAGCCGGGCTCAGTGCGGCTAACAGCAGTAAAACGATAAAACATTCTAAAATCATTTCATTATAAAATTAATTCCAATCAAATTAATGGCAACCATTGGGCTAGAAGTTCTGTGAGGATTGCCAAAGGAGGGAGTCAGGCTGTGCCTTGGCCAAAGGCCTGGTGGAACAGCTCTGTCTTGCAGGCCCTGCGGAAAGATGTCAAGTCCTGCAGGGCCCTAGTCTCTTGTGACAGAGCATTCCACCAGATTGGAGCCGCAGCCGAGAAGGCCCTGGCTCTGGTTGAGGCCAGCCTAACCTCTCTGTGGCCTGGGACCTTCAAGATGTTTTTGTCTGAAGACCGTAAGTTCCTCTGTGGGACATACCGGGAGAGGCGGTCCCGTAGGTATGAGGGTCCTAGGCCGTATAGGGCTCTGAAGGTTAAAACCAGCACCTTAAATCTGATCCTATACTCCACCGGGAGCCAGTGCAGCTGGTATAGCACCGGGTGAATGTGATCTCGCAGCGAAGACCCTGTAAGGAGTCTTGCCACGGCATTCTGCACCCACTGGAGTAGCCATGGAATGTTGAATATCATTTGGAAAAAGGAAAGCAGAAAAGGGGAGTCATTGAATGGAATGTCCTAGAACAGGGCATGACTGAACAGAAGAGTTGCTGCTAGTATGTGAAAAGAATACACTACATTTTTTTTTTGCAGCTCCTACCTTATGCCTATTTATCTAGAAGTGTACTAATGATGCTTCTTCCTCATCTTTGGAAGGTGGATGCTGAATATACTGGGGAAGGACAAGTAGAACGGCAGATTATTATCACAGCAAAAAAGCCATGAGAGTATCTTCCCATCTAAAAACACACACCACACATATGTGTTGCCAATAATTAAAGAGTGGTGCACCTTTTTAAGACAGGCGAGAGACGTGTTATTATCCAACAGCTGGCAAAAAATAAGCACAGGTCTCATTACTGCACCAGTAGGCATTATTCTGGAGCTTATCCATGACAGGACTCAGGTCCACTAATATTATGGCTTGCCCCAAGAGCATCTATACTTCAGGAAATGATAAATGCTTTGGTGCATTTTCATCAGCTCTTCATTATTCTCTGAAAGATGCAATTTTTTATTTTTATTTTTGTACCTGAGCACTGTGAAGAAAGAGTAGAAGTCTCCTTAATATATTTCATGAAGATGAGCAGTTAGTACCTGGTAATAGAATTTTCCATTCATAAGAAGCTATAAGAAGATGAGAAGAGGATGCTGGATCAGGGACAATGTCCCATCCAGTCCAAAATCTTGTTCTCACAGTGGCCAAACAGATACCTGCGGGGATTTAGGGCAGCTGTGTTGAACCAAAGGTGAACTATTCTGGAAGCTTCAGTAGCACCATTTTGGTAGGCAAGATGACCCCATGATTAATTGGTAGTTGTTGAAGCAGTGAGCTTATATATTTCTATATTCACTTGTTTCAATATAAGCTAGTTGGCTTGATTTGGTGTTATCCGCCTACTTGGGGTGCTGGGTTCTGAGCCCAGAAAGGGGAGCTATCTGTAAGGTTTGTCTTTTCCATCTATGCCCTCATCTAGGCAGATGAAGTGACGAAAAGTGCTAGGCATTGTGACGTATGCTGCTTTGGGTATAAACAATGTGTGCACATTTCCTTGGGTGTAGACAAGCCATCTCCTTGCTGTAGTCCGCCACATGGCTGCTGAGCAGAAGGGCTAAACCTGACAGGTTGATTTGCCGTAAGTCCTTACCTTTCTTAACAAAGCATTATAATTGGCCATTCTGATGTCTTTGGCATCCTTCTTTGGCATACCTGCACTCAACCAACCCCACGAGCCCACCGTTGGGTCTACAGTACAGAACAGCAGTGCGATCGGTTCCCCCACACAGGACGCTTCCCACCTTCTTCCCAAAGCCTACAGTATAGTATAGTTAATGCTTCAGCTTTGGGAAGGAATTGGGAGGGCTCTAGGACCCTGCCAGAGCCCTGACACCTCCTTCCTAAAGACACTTACCTGGCTTTGGGAAAGCAGCTGGGGGTGGGTGGCATCAAATTTTGGCCTTCCACAGCCCCCCCCCCCATATTACCAAAGTCTGCCCCTGCTATGGGAAGCCCACAAGCTGGACCTGAGCACAACAGCTCTCTTCCCACCTGCAGTTTCCAGCAACTGGGATCCAAATGCATAATGATTATGAAGGTAGAACATAACCATCATGGCTAATACCCATTGATTATAATCATTTATTTATTTATTTATTTATTTATTTGATATACCACCTCATGCTTAGAGGTCTCAGGGCAGTTCACAGAAAAGATCAAAATAAAAACCACAATATATATAATCAAAATAAAAACAACCCAATAACATCCTGATAGCCTCATAAAAGCTACATATTTTGTCAACAAGAAATGCATGGGCCAGTCACTGGGATATTGGATTTTCAGATCCCAGGCTGTTCAAATCCTTGAGCAACTAAAGATACGGGGTAGATTTGGTCAAGTCATGGCATCTCTTAACCTCAGTTTCCCATCTTTGAAGTACGACTAATAGTGGTGAGTACCAAAACACTGTTGTGGGGCAAATAAGCTAACAGCTGTAAGCACTCAGCTAGATATATCTAAAAAACTAATTACTGCTATTGGATGCAATTCACATTTAAATCAACAGGAAATATGACAATTAACAAAAAAATAAATGCCATAATGACAGATAAAGGAATATAGTCATTTTACCTAGCACCATAAAGATGCAGATTACATAATACAAGACTGTAAAGATACATAAAATCAATCTTCTTTCATGCAGATCCCTAATGTAGCTGGGGGGGGGGGAGGCAGAGCATTTTATTTCTAAACTTCCTATCACAACCACTATTCCAAAACACAGTTCAATCAATAATCAGATTGATTATGCAATACAAAATTACATATAGTTACATGCAGACATTTGCTTCTCCATTCCGTTTGGCAGAGGTACATAGTTTTGCACTGCATCAGAGTTGACTCTATTGCATGACCTATCAAGTGTGACATTACATTATTATATATTGACAGAAAACGTCAATATGGTTGATGTTAGACAGTGTAAAGAGAGGGTTTCAGTGTGCTACCTTTGTAGTTTATAATAACACCATTGATTTATAGTTCAGTGACACAGTTTTCAAAAGTTCACAGCTAATTTGCACAGATCTGCATTGGGCCATGGAGCCCAGTGGAAAAGAAATGCAGCCATGGCTCTGCAACATTTGATCAGTTGCTGAAGAGTTACAACTGAGTCTTGATTCATTATATTAACTGCAGACCCACTTTCAGATTTGACTATGGAATATTTGTCATTCATTTGCAATTGTTGTGCTCTTAGTAGCTACCATTTTTCACAGCCAGTTTTTCCTTTGCAGTCCATCTTTGTCAAGAGCTTTCAAGCAGGTTCTTTCTCAAGCAGATGATACTCAGCTCTACCTCTCCTTCAAATCAGAACCAGTGAGGGCAGTAAAGGTCCTGTGTGGGTGTCTGGAGGTGGTTGGCGGATGGATGGTGACTAACAGACCGAGGTTAAATCCTGACAAGACAGAAGTACTGTTCTTAGGTGGTGGTGGGTGTGGGGGACTCCCTTGTCCTGAATGGGATAATCATGTCCCTGAAAGACCAGGTGCGCAGCTTGGGAGTCATTTTGGACTCATAGCTGTCCATGGAGGCACAGGTCAATTCTGTGTCCAGGGCAGCTGTTTACGAGCTCCATCTGGTATGCAGACTGAGACCCCAGCTGCCCGCAGACTGTCTTGCCAGAGTGATGCTTGCTCTGGTTATCTCCTGTTTGGACTACTGCAATGGGCTCTACGTGAGGCTACCTTTGATGTTGACTACAACTAATCCAGAATGCGGCAGCTAGACTGGTAACTGGGAGTGGCCACTGAGACCATATAACACCAGTCCTAAAGGATCTTCACTGGCTCCCAGTATGTTTCTGAGCACAATTCAAAGTGTTGGTCTGACTGTTAAAGCCATAAATGGCCTTGGCCCAGTATTCCTGAAGGTGTGTCTCCACCCCTATCGCTCAGCCTGGACACTGAGGTCCTCCTCCGAGGGTCTTCTGCTGGTTCCTGCACTGTGGGAAGTGACGTTACAGGGAACCAGGCAGAGGGTCTTCTTGGTAGTGGAGCCCTCCCTGTAGAATGCCCTCCCTTCAGATGTCAAGGAAATAAACAACTATCTGATTTTAGAAGACATCTGAAGGAAGCCTTCTTTAGGGAAGTTTTTAAGGGTTGATGTTTTTATTATGTTTTTAGATATGTTGTAAGCTGCCCAGAGTGGCTGGGGAAACCCAGCCAGATGGACGGGGTGTAAATTATTATTATTATTATTATTATTATTATTATTATCAGTAGTAATAGTTGTAGGAGTGGTAGTAAGTGAACTTAACTGAAAAAAGTGCTGAATTGTCAAAATTATGTGAGGAGCGCAGATGAACGGAATTAAAACCTACTGCAAATTCTGCATGCAGAAGACACGATTTAAAAATAATGTTGTTGTTTTTAAAAATGGTGGGTTGTTAAAGCATCTTTTCTACTGTGGGAATATCACTTGGTCATCCAGGGAGACATCAGTATAGGCAGAACCTCAGACATATCCCTGTTTCTGTATGAAGCTATTCTGTGGTTTTCCTCGACCAGCTTCTCCATCTGTGGGTGGGGTCATGAACCACATGTCCATTAGTAAGACTGAAGCCAAAATATATTACAGACCTCAAAAACTGTCCCAAGTGTACTGTGAAAAGAACATAGTTGGAAAACCGTGATAGAGACTTGCTTGTACAATGGATAAATAGTCCCCTGTGTGACAGAATAAACCCAGAATACCTGGCAGGTATATGCTATCATGATTTATGCTTGCACTTCATAGCTAAGATTGTTGTCTGAGAGACTTGGAAACACTTCCCTAAGTGAAAATCAAAGTACCCCTCTTGGCCCCCAGGCAAAAGTAATAGTTGCTATTTTTTTCTCCTTTAACTTTTCCTTTACTGCAAAAGAGTAATTTAGTTTTTTGTTATATTATAATGTCTTCAGTCTTTTCTGCCGAACAGTAGAAAGCTTTGGATTTCCAAATCACCAAAACACACAGAAATTACTGGAGCTACTGAACAATAGAATGCTAAAATGAAATCACAAAAAGTTCAGTGTGAAGATCCAATGTAGTAGATTTTAAGAGACAAAGGTCACAAATACAAGTCCATGCTGTATTCGCATTTCTACGAATCCTGGAACTACACAAAACTTATTTCAGGGCTCAACCAAATCTAGCATCTTGATGAAAAGTGTTTCATTGCAGTATTGATTCAAAATGAGGAGTCCCAAATTCCACTGATTGAACTCAAGCAGCACTGTTTGGGTGCAATACATAATGACACACTCTATATTGGCTAGGATCCTAAACCATGAACTCATGCAAGGCGAAACTGAGACTGCTGTTTGCATATGTCTGCCTCAGGAGAAAATGGAAGACTGCACCTTCAGGGATGAGTAGCAGCAGGGCACACCTTCTCTGCATGAGTAGCAGGAGCAAAATCGGTTCATCCTCAACAGCTTGGTGGCTGATCCCTCCTTTCTCCACCTTCTAGCTATGTCACATGGTATTGTGAACAGTGCTGAAAACACCTTCTGCCCATTCTTTGAATTTATGGGGAAAGATCAAAAGGCTTTAATGAGTTATTGTGAATGTGCCCTGCTTCTCTGAAGCAGCTTTATTCCCATGAAACGGGTCATCTTGTAGTGTCCGGCAAATTGTCAGGTAGCCCTATGTAATTTGCAGAAATTGAATTATTAATTCATAATTCTCAGAAAGCTTACCTTCCTGCACCTTTAGCCTTTTCTACAGCTTGACTTGGCTTTCTTCCTCACACTCTTTTCTTCCTTTTCAGTTTAAATAATAAATGGCCACTCTTAGTCCCTTCATTTTTAAATTGTCAAGCAAGGAGAGACTACGACCTTCTAACATGCACTTCTCCAGTAGCAAACCTGTTGCTGTTGCTATGGTAAAAGGTGGTCCCCAAATGCTGAACCTTGGAACTGCTTACAGTGAAGAAATGATTTCCCATAAAGAGAAGCTCTGTAAATCATCAGACAAAGAGCTCACAAATAATTACAAATTAATCGGCTCATCTGAAATAGGGCTGGTCATGGATTTACGGTGCAAGGGCAAGTAGGCCGCATTGTGTCACATACATAGGGAGAACATAATAAATGCATGGCCATGGCAGGTCACAGATCGTAAGAAATAAATATGCACCAGACTATTTTCTAATGAAAATCTTTTTTAAATGACTTGTTGACATAACAGGCATTAGGAGATGGGAGCTTTCAATAGAAGGGACTGGAACAATTTTGTTTCTATGCTTGAATTGAGTTCTGTGGTCTTCTGAAATGCTTAGAGTGCTAGAACGACATATTAATGCTCTGCTTTGGAAAATCTGGAATATGCTTCAGCAAGTTTTGCATCCAGAGAAGAAGCATTGTGGCAGGAGCATTACATACTAAGAATTTTCATCCGGGTTGACATAATGTCCTAAGATCTGCCCAGCCTATGATGGTGCAGGCTCTTTCTTAAGAATGTGGAAGAAATCTTTATTGAGGGAGAAAATAAATTCAAGCTCAGCAACACATAATGAGTCCCAGAAGCTGCTGTGGTCAGGCTAGATGACAAGAAAAGGGGTGCCAGCACTGAGGAGCAGTGGTCTACATTTAAGGAGTCCAAGGTCAGGGCAAGGAGTTTAAAACTGCAGGAAAATTTCTGTGTTTTCCCAGTGGGTTGGCTCACACGCTCTGCCATGCTTTTAAAGATGGGGGAAAGTGAAACTACTACTACTACTATTAAAATTGTTAGTCATTTTATCTTGCCCAAGGCAACCCAAAGAGTCTTACAACCAACCAACCAAGCAGACAAAAAATATCCCACCCATTTCTAAATGGCCATAGATAGTTAAAAGCCAAATGCTTGGTTGCAGAGGAAAGTTTTTGCCTGGCACCAAAACCTATATAATGATGGCACCTGACAAGCCTCCCTGGGGAGAGCATTCCACAAACAGGGAGCCATTGCAGAAAAAGCTAGTTCTCATGTTGCCATCCACTCTCTTGGAGGGGGCACATGACGAAAGGCCTCAGACACAGACGGTCACAGGGTCTGTGTCAGTTCATATGGGGAGAGCAGGTCCTTGCAGTATTGTGGTCCTAAGCCATTTAAGGCTTTCTAGGTCAAAACCAGCACATTGAATTGGGAAACTAACTGGCAGCCAGTGTAGTTAGACCAGGATTGGTATAGTATGCTCAAACTACCTTGCTTCAGTGAACAACCTGTTTTCCGAATTCTGCACCAGCAGAAGTTTCTGAACCGTCTTCAGAGATAGCCTTTCTTATAATGCATTGCAGTAATCTAGCTCCAGGAGTCAATATCACTGGTGTACTGTATATAGCATTGTTTACTAGACTTTAAAACAGAATGCAGTATCCGACAAAGTCACACTCAGTAGAATCACATGTAGGAAGGGTGCTGCTCTGGTCCATTCCTCCTTACAGGCTTCCCATAGGCATCTGGCTGGCTACTCGGAGACCAGGATGCTAAAACTGATGGGCCCTGGGCTTGATCTAGCAAGGCTCTTATTAGGTTCAGTGAAGACTTGATGAAAGTTTTAAACAGGGGGGCGGAAAGCAACACTGCTTGAATTAGCACACAAAATAGCTTTAAAGGCTCTTCAATTAAGCATATAACTTAGGCATGGTGGAGTTTTACCTTTAGGTGCAATGCTGTGCAAGAAAAAAAAAATCATTCAAGCGTCTCAGCGGAGAATGAGAAATCATGAAGTATGAAATCGGACCAAAGTTTCATTCTTCTCTTCTTCTTCTTCACGGGATGCAATTGTTTAACAAATGACATTTGGTAATATATGTAATTGCCGAGTTTACTGCTCATTACTTCTTTTTAAAAAACAAGAAAAATAGTAAGAGGTCTTTGATTTCCTTAAATAAGAAAATAATTTTCATTATAAAGGTTAAAACAAAATAAGTGATCTTTCTTTCTAAATTTAATGGTTTAGTTCCTGCTTCTGTGTGATATTTAAATTTTGTGGATTAGCATTTCAATTACATCTGGGCAGACTTTTCAAAAGCTGACTTGAAAGGTGAACTGTTAATTTTACTCTGTAAAATGATTTCCAACCCCTCCCCCTCCCCACACATAATGTTTTGTTGAAATCTCTTGGAATCTCCTGAGATGAATGGTGTCAGATGTAACTTAGCACAGCAATTTGGTTTCTATTTGTGCACCATTTTTTGTCATGTACTACAGTTCAACCTTTCAGTCCAAATGGTCTATGGAGACATCCAAGGCAGGTGAATGACAAGACCTGTGCTTCATTCTCTTGTGGAGCTGTCTGAGAAGACTGACAGGAAACTTAAGATAGTGCAAAATCTAGTGGCTCTGCTCCTGCTGGGGGTGGGGATGGTCACCAGTTTGCAATGCTCCACTGTTGGAACTAGATTAGACACAGGTTCTAGCTTTAACCCACATTATCTTGAATTAGATTTGATTCATACCCAATTTTGGCACTCTGAAAAACAGACCTATTTGGCTTAGACTAACTTAGAGATTGCCCAGTTCAGCCCAGGTGGTCTGTGCTGGTTTATTTACTCCACCCATGTTGAAAACTGGGGGAAATGGCTATAACACCCCACTTTTGACAGAAATGGATAAAATTTGCAGGTGTAGTAGTTTCTGCAGAGACAATAAAGTCTGCTAAACTACAAGGGGAAAGGTTCAGTGGTTTTTGTGTTGAACACTTCTAAAATGTGATTTTCCTCACAAAAGTATTTCTTTAAAAAATTAGCCAGAATAGGATGAAAATTGCAGGCAAAATTGATATTTCTGAAGGCATGCATCTAATCAAATTCCAGAAGGCTGGGTGCAGTGGTTTTCTTGCAAGGACAGATGTTACAATTTAAGGGTGGATGAAAAAGAAAATGTAATTTACTTGTTTTGTGGGCAATTAGTATGAAAATTGTAGATGTGAGAGGCATGTTCCTGAGCAATAAACCTGCAAAATTTCAGACAAATGGATGAGCCCAAAGTTACTAACAAATTTAATAAATAATAATAAACAAACAGTAATGAATGAGGTAAAGGTAAAGGACCCCTGGACAGTTAAGTCCAGTCAAAGGCGACTGTGGGGTGCAGTGCTCATCTCACTTTTCAGGATGAGGGAGCCAGCGTTTGTCCACAGACAACTTTCCGGGTCATGTGGCTATCATGACTAAACCACTACTGGTGCACAGAGGACTGTGACGGAAACCAGAGCACATGAAAATGCCATTTACCTTCCCGCTGCAGCAGTACCTATTTATCTACTTGCACGTGTGCTTTTAACTGTTAGGTTAGCAGATGCTGGGACAGAGCAACGGAAGGTCACCCCATCACGCAGATTTGAACCGCTGACCTTCCAACTGGCAAGCCCAAGAGGCTCAGTGGTTTAGACCACAGCACCACCTGCTCCCTTACAACATAAGGAATAAACAGTGACACAACATAACTTATTTGGAAGTCCTACTGAATTCAATAGACTGAGTGCAGAGTAGATACGGATAGGTTAGGTTTGCATTATCAGTCCCCCTACCTATGTTCAAGACTGTTTTTGTTCTTGTGTTCCTGTACAAATTGTTAAATTGAGAGTAACTTCCTCATTGTTTAATCCATGACACATGTTTGAATATTCACTCCTGAACTATAGAACCCTCTTTCCTTGGATAATTCCTTAATATGTGGGGATTTTTTTTTATGAAATCAAAATTTTATTTTTACAGAAACATTAATGTTGAGTACTGGTTTTAGTTTTAGTTACAAACTGCTATGATTTTCCTCTTTCTTATTATATGTTGGTTTCATTCTGATCGCAAATTGCCCAGAAAACTTCAATTAAAGGGTGGCATGGCATGTGAATCTGACAGGTGAACATGAAAATAAAATATATTGTTGTACGACTGGTTCAGTTATATTTGCAGTGGAGAGGTTAGTTGAACATTCACAGTTGTGATGTGGTTTAATTCTAGGCCATGAATGATTAAAAAATGCCACAGGACTGTACATATTTTCACCTAATAAAGGGCAAGCAAGGTACAAACATATGTTTAATTAAAGAAAGTCTTTAATCTTTCCCATCTAAATATGAACTTGATACTAAGGGAATAATGGAAAAGCTCAGGGTGCTTGCGAGAAAGAGGAAATGCTACCTCTGGAGATCTCATAGCAGCTGATGCCATTCTTATTTTCTATTCTCTTCACAATTACCCTTTTGACAACTCTGGAGACAAGATATTTTATCTTCCCCTCATTCCATAACTCTAAGGGAATCCAGGAGCAAATAAGCCCATTTTGTTTCTAAGGGAATGAACACTCTCAATGGTCTGTTAAAAGTCAGCCACTTCCCAGGGTAACAAAATTACATAGAGTTCTGATGAAACTAATCTCACATGGTCTTAAAGCAGGAACACATGAAGCTGGTTTTTTAAAAGGAAGAATGTGTACAATGAGTGGGGGGGGGGGTGGAACCCCAGCATGATGAGAATGATATGAGTTTGCTCCTTAAAATGGATGGAAAACTCATGTACCTTGATACTAGCAATACTTCTCCTTTCTTCCAGGTTGTTTTCTTATGTGTTACAAAATATGTCATTCTGTACTTAGGTGAGATCCTGTTAGCAGCGCTGCCAATGAGTGGGCTGGCAGCACACAGGAAGGCCTTCTCAGTGGTGGCTTCCAGGCTGTGGAATACCACTGTGATATCTCTTCCAATCATTGTATAACGTTCAGAGATTAGTAAAGGCACATGTCTTGGCTCAGGCTTTTGGGAAGAGATGTCGGAAGACATTTCTTCCCCTGCTGTTCTGTGGTTGCAATTTGATTACTGTTTTCATTTGTTATTGATAACTGTTGTATGCGAGGTTTGTATATTGGTTGCATATATGCACTTAAGGGGAAGGTGGGTTGGAAATGTATGCAATAACAAATAAATGAAATGAATTTGGCTCTGCAACTTTGTGACATGCCAAGTGTGATGGTGCAAGTTTAGAAAATTGGTGCAAGTTTTGATGTTTGTGTATTATTTTAACTTTTCAAAAGGCTTAAATTGTTTTTTTTAAAAAAAATCTTATTGATAAATTGATACATTTATTATTTACAATAAGAAACCGAGGGGTTGTTCTGCAATCAAGCAGTGCATAAATTTTATGAAAGAAGTGTGGGTTGAACAATGTTATTACTTATGATGTCTGATCAAGGGCAGATTAACTATATGGGGTGTGATCCTAAAGCTAGCCAAAGACTGGCTTGGAGAAGATATTGTTGATGGTTCAGTGGGAGAACAGCATTTACTCTGCCAGATGCTCCTCAGGACATTTTACATATCACTTGGGAAGGCAGGCGAACTAATGCCAGTGTACTGGAAGAAGCAAAGATCACCAGTGTCGAAGCAATCATTCTTCAGCATCAACTTTGCTGGACTGGTCATGTTGTTTGGGTGCCTGATTATCATATTCCAAAGCAACTACTCTATTCCCAACTTAAGAATGGAAAGCGTAATGCCAGTGGACAACAAAAGAGGTTTAAAGACACTCTCAGGGCAAATCTTAAAAATAAAATAAAATAGTGTAAACACCAACAACTGGGAAACACTGGCCAATGAGCACTCCAATTGGAGAATAGCCTCTACCAAAGACATCATGGACTTTGCAGAAGCATGAACTCATGACAAAAGGGAGAAACAAGATAAGAAGGAGGCACTGGCCTGGTGGAAGACTGACCATATAGCATGATATGAGTTAGGAATGATTGGGAGAAAAGAGATACAAAGGTGAGGAGCGTGTGTGTTTTTTGGCAACGCAGCACAGACATCTCAATATCAAGAGATACTTCTACACCTATTAGAAAGAAGTACACCTGCAGAAATCTCCATCAGCAGCAAGGTAGTTGTAAAATCCCTGGGGCATATGAGGGGCAGCTGAGGAACTGCTGGATGCTAAGTCTCGTCCTTCACCTGAAGCAGTAAGTGGTGGTAGCTCTGCCATGCAATCTCTCCTGTCAACACAGGGTTCTAAGTGGACCCTTTTTCTACAATCCTCAGTATACCAACTACAAAGGGAGAGGGAGGAGGGAATGCCTACTGATTCCAAATTTGGTAACACACCCCACCATAGCTCTGATGCGTAAATCTATAAATCTATTTACGTATAATGTATGCATTTTAATGAACAGTTTCATTGTATAGAATTAAGGTGAAAAGAGATTAATAATAATAATAATAATAATAATAATTAATACCCCACCCATCTGGCTGGGTTTCCCCAGCCACTTTGGGTGGCTTCTAACAAAAGATTAAAAATACATTAAGAAAAATACATTATAGTCCGAGCCCATGCCATGATGGTCACTGAACAGAAGGAAATCCACTTGATAGTCCCTAGTAGCTTCCTTCAACACTTTAGTAGGCAGTGAAAGTTAAAAACAGATCAGTGGTAGATTGCTTCTGCATAGGAGTATCAAGATCCAGTAATTTGAAAGTCCAAGATCTGAGTGTTGGTTGGGAAAGAATTGTATTACCATTCCTACCCATTACCATTTCTGTCTTTGTGAGTTTTATGGATTTTTAAAAAATAAATCAGCTCTTGGAATGACATTTGAGGTCAATAAAAATGTATTAAAGTTATCTATGAATGAAGTCAGATCTAAATGCCCTTTAAGAAATGTCCTTTAAGAAAAATAAATGCTTTGGCCTGAGTTGTAAATATGAAAAACAACAACAACCATCTATTCATGATAATGTGACCTGGAACAGCAAGCCAGCCATGGAAATTCAGCTTCAGCTTTTATAGCTCCACCCACCTCTGATACCATTTGTATAGCTTTTTTTTGGTCTGTACATATTTCACTTCATGACTGTAAAATCATGTGTGAATAAGCAATCACAGCTCAAACACCCAAGACAGAGCTTGAAGGCAATGCTTCTTTTTTTCAGGGGTTAATCAAGGGTATGCAGTACAGGCACCTCTTTTGTTGTTGTTAGAAAAGTGTGGCACTTACTTCATGGTGAGTACCAGCACCTCTCTTTTTTAGTTAAAAACTGTGACACTTACTGTAACAACTTCATGGTGAGTACTGGCACCTACTTTTCTAGAAAAAAAGCACTGTTTGCAGGACACCTAGTAACCTCAAGCACTGTTTGTGTGAACTGAATCCTGATTTTTGAGAGTCTGTGTGGAAACTACATCCAAACATCAACACAAGAAATCCAAAGATTAAGTATTCATTTTAACAGGCTGTGAACTGGAGTCTAGAAGCTTGACCAACCAAGCCACCAAAGACAACTCCAGATGCCCATATTTTCCACTTTTCTCTCTGCTGAATTTTGAAAAGATCCTATTCCAAACTCAATGTACCACTTCTTCATATTTTACACATGCCTATACACTATTCAACCAACCCTACACTTGGGGATGAATTCTTAACATTCCAAAGAGCCATGATTTATAGGCTTGCCATATGGTGTCAATAAATAAACTTCAGTGGGTATCTTGTATTCCCTGAAACATACATCAACACATATAATTAAACACCAATTAAGCTACTGTTAAAAGCGGGCATACAAGAAGTGGGTTTTCCCTCTAGTCAGCTGGAATTGGCTGGCTCTGCTTTCAGCATTTGACTGATTGGTGGCCATTTAAAGTATACGCAACAAGGAAAGCAGAGATACTGTAGTTAGCCAAAATAATAATAAAAAACCCACACAGCACACATTAGCGATATAACTTCCATAGTAGAACAATGAGACACTCTGCTAAAGTCTGGGATGCGTTTTTAGTGCACTGCTAATTATCTGTGGTTATCAGAAAATGAAACGACATAACTCATTTTCAGAAGTACAGAAATCCATCGTGGTTCATAAAAACTTATTTCTGGCTCTGATGTGTAAACAGAAAAGAGAGAGAAGAGCTTTAGCAGAGCATCAAAGAATAATACTTGCCACCACTGGAGATGGTTCTGTTAGGGCAAATGGGGCACTGCTTACCAACCTCAGTCTTCTCACAGCTTCTTCATACCTATCTCCCTTCCTACCAGGGCTGGCCCAATGCATTTTAGCACCTCTAGTGAACCACAAAATGGTGCCTCGCTCCCTGCTATGGGTGAGTGAAGATCTACATCAGGAAAACGGAAGGAATAAAGATTTACATTGGGACCTGCTGCTCTTTGGATCCTGCTGCCTGAGGCGGCTGCCTCATATTGCCTCATGGGTGGGCCAGGCCTGCTTCTTACTTACTGCCCAAGGCAGTGTCAATTTACAGTCTCAGAGTTGTCCTTGTAGAACGAGGTTGCCAGATTTCAAAAAGGAAGACCCCAAAATTGTTAAACTTTTTTTTTACACCCCCTCCCCCCCATGATTTTTTGGTTTACTTGCCGAAGATCCAGGACAAACTGCTGCCTTCCAGAAATTTCCCCAGGACGTTTACTTCCCCATTTGAAATGACGTTAATGTCTGGGAAATCCCAGACGTATGGCAGTCCTATGTAGAACTCAACTGGCAGGAGGATGGGGACAAAACTGCAATAAGTTGGCTCTGCCTATCATTGGCTGTGGCTCCACCTACTCTAGCAATCCCAGCCTCTCCTGCTCACCCCCCCCCCCAAAGCACCAAGTTATATGCTAGTTACAGCATTTGGGAAGACCTTAAATAGCCTGCTTATCACCACCCATTCACCATATTGGCCCCCTGTTGAGTACAATCTAACATCTTGAAAGTACTCCCTGGTGAGGTGACACATGGCACATTTTAAACTGTACTGATTCCCCCACCACACTTGCCTCCTGTTTGTTTATTCAGTGCAATTTTGATGCTAAGCAACAGGCAATTTCAAATTTGCTTTTGCTTATATAGAATGCCCTAAGCAAATGAACAGCGACCCGTACACTCCCAATTCCTCTCCCGTACTCTCTCAGATCACGGGTAACCCAAACTGCATATGGTTGAATTTCTAACATATGAAATTATCTGTTATCAAGATAGTGTAGGCAAAAGAAAAAGAAAAGAGAGTGCTTCTCCTTAGATCAAAATGTTGGAATATAATAAATTTCACTGCAGCTTGATAGTGATATGTCAGTACTGTGATGGTGTGCATTTATTTCAGTTCATAGCCTGGTTTATACCAAGGATTGAGGGAAAGTGAGAGCAATTGTACATGATACAAGCAGCCTGTAACCTTTTCTCTTTTTTACTGCATTTATTTCACCAAAATGTATGCAAGTTGCTTTGTGTAGCCATTTTAATTTCATGTTGTTGAAAACTATGGTTGCACAATAAAATTCTACATTTACTTCTACAGCTGCTGCTGATACTACTCCTGCATTTGGATTTATTGATATATGTATTTATGCATTATAAAGCACGTACATCTTCAAGGAAGGGCCACAGGTCAGTGAAAGAGCATCTGTTTTGCCTTTGGAAGTTCTCAGCTTCAACCCCTGACGTCTCCAAGTAGGGCTAAGAGAGACCCTTTTCTGAAATCCCAGAAAGCTGCTGTCCATGTAGACAATACTGAGATAGATGGACCAATGGTCTGATTCACTGTAAAGCAGATTCTTCCTAAGTTCTCCAATGGCTAGTCTTCCTCCCTCTAAGGAGCTCAGCTCACTGAACAGTACTTTTTTGTTCCTTCATTCTTGTAGCCTAGCTGTGTTGAAGGTTAGGCTGAGAAACTGACCCAAAGTCATTCAATGGTCTTCATGGCTGAATAAAGATTTAAACTTAGGTCATTAGTCACCCAGCCCAACACAATCCACTATCAACTTAGTATTGTCTTATCTACTACAAATTACCTCTGGATGAAAGGCAAATGTAGGAGTTAGTCCCTTAAGCTGAAGCAACTGATGTTAATTGCTCTATCATTTCCCCCCGGTTCTTCCTTATATAAGTTCATGTCTTTCATAAACTTCAGCAGTAAAACTAACTATGCTACAGAATAGAAGATGTCAATGAAATTTCCTTACAAATTATTTTTCTTTCCCTTCTTTCATTTTATTTTGAAAATGATTAATATTATCTGCAACAGTCTGCAGGATTTCTTGGGCACTGAAAAGATATTCAAACAACATGAAAATGCTTAGCTGTCTATATATTCTGTGACCAATCAGAGGGAGTAGTGTGGTGCCCTTTAAGGGTATGTTGCCTCAGGAATGGCCACTTCAGGCCAATACAACAGCCCACCAACCCAAATTTAGTCAACCTTCCTCACAATGCTTTTGGGGCGAAGAAGTCTGAATGCTAGCCAGTGGGAGCCTGTCTCAACTCACATTATATTCTTCAACCTTGGATCTTCAGATGTTGGAATCCAGCTCTCATAATCCCCAGCAATCTTAGTGAACAATCAAAGGTGATGGGAGTCTCTGCCCAACAATCTCTGGGAGCCTGAGGTCGAATAACACTTTTTGTCATTGTTGCTGTTTAGTCGTTTAGTCGTGTCCGACTCTTCGTGACCCCATGGACCAGAGCACCAGAGCACGCCAGGCACTCCTGTCTTCCACTGCCTCCTGCAGTGGAATTGATGGCAGAAAGTGAGGAGGAATTAAAGAACCTTTTAATGAGGGTGAAAGAGGAGAGTGCAAAATATGGTCTGAAAAACGAAAAACGAAAAAACCGAAGATCATGGCCACTGGGCCCATCACCTCCTGGGGAAGGTGAAGGGGAAGAAATGGAGGCAGTGAGAGATTTTACTTTCTTGGGCTCCATGATCACTGCAGATGGTGACAGCAGCCATGAAATTAAAAGATGCCTGCTTCTTGGGAGAAAAGCAATGACAAACCTAGACAGCATCTTAAAAAGCTGAGACATCACCTTGCCAACAAAGGTCCCTACAGTTAAAGCTATGGTTTTCCCAGTAGTGATGTATGGAAGTGAGAGCATAAAGAAGGCTGATCACCAAAGAATTGATGCTTTTGAATTATGGTGCTGGAGGAGACTCTTGAGAGTCCCATGGACTGCAAGAAGATCAAACCTATCCATTCTTAAGGAAATCAGCCCTGCTCACTGGAAGGACAGATCCTGAAGCTGAGACTCCAATACTTTGGCCACCTCATGAGAAGAGAAGAGAAGACTCCCTGGAAAAGACCCTGATGTTGGGAAAGATGGAGGGCACAAGGAGAAGGGAATGACAGAGGAAGAGATGGTTGGATAGTGTTTTGGTCGTTAGTTGGTGATAAAATGCTCAAATCAGTCAACAATGGGTGCTCAGCTTTCAGCCAGGGTGGTTTCATCCACTGGAGGAGATAGATGGAAATTTCCAGCTTCCTTCTCATGATATATATGCCATTCATGCTAAGGAGTTGCCTTTATATGGCTGCAGATCATTTAAGAAGTCAGATTTTTATGAGTCAGTTCTAAGTATTAGCTTCCCACTGACATTTCAAACAAGAATAAGAAACTTCTGCTATGAAATAGGTTTTGTCATTGAAAGCTTTGAGTGCACACCAGTCAGGAAGTTGGACAACAACTTTACTGTTACTTTCAAACAAGAACAATATAGCAACCAGAAACTCCTGATTTCACAACTAAATCCAGGCCACCTATTAACATGACACTATCCACACATTTCAAATGTGTGGCGGAATGGTACAAGTGAAACCAATTAGAAGCCAGTTTGACAGTAAATATGGGATTTGACTTTTACAAGTACGGTCATCTTTCTTTCTTGGAATAAATGGATATCACAGAAGAGATCAAAGTGTCCAGAAGTCCTGCTCACAATCATCCACTGTTATGTGCTGGTCAATAGCAAAGTGTCTAACAAATGACCGTTTTCTTTTAGTCTTTGTTATTTATTAATGGGGAGGAACAGACACACTAATTACAAAGTTAGTGAGATTTCATGAAGAGGCTGGTAGGTGTTGCCTCCTAAGATACCTGCTTCAAAAACATTTCCAATCAGAATGGAATCTGGTCTCAACAGCTGGTTATTCAAACAGTTACAAACAGATTTTTTTTTTTAAAAAAAAACACACAACAGAAAAGTCAAAGGACAAATGGGAGCTTCAAAGAGGCAAAAAATGTTTCTCTTCCAGAGTCACAGGCATGCGACAGATCCTCTTTCACATCTGCTGCTTTGAGTTTCAAAAGCATTTTTCTTCTTGCAAGAGCCCCCAAGCCACCCAAGCTTAAGCACTTGTATAATATTTTACTCTCTTCTGTTATAGACATAACTATCAGCTAAACCATTTTAGTGCACATGAAAGGGGGGAGGAACACTATAAATTTATATCTGCTTTTGATAGTTGGTGAGTATTATTTATTTGCAGCCGTCTGGGGGTTAAGAACATGATAAAAGCAGCACTGTATCTGAGCAAAGATCCATTTAGTCCACTATCCTGTTTCTATCTGTGACCACCTATGTACAGTCTGGCTATGTAGAAGGCAGCCTTCTCTGTTTGCCTTCTATCACCTGTACTCAGAGGAGCACTGCCTTTCCCTCAGAGAATCTGAATAGCTGTTGAATAGATCTGTGTTCCATGAAACTGCCACAAGCTTCAATTCTTTAGGAAGACAGCATACTCATAATTGGCATTGCTTTAGAGATGTTGTTGATTACCCAGCTTGACATGGACCATCTGAGCAAGGGGGAAAATGTATTCCACTTACTAACGATTTAAGAACATAAAAGGAGCCCTGCTGGATCAGACCAAAGGCCAATCTAGCTTAGCACCTTGTTATCACAGTGGCCAACCAGATGTCGGTGGGACGCCTGTAAGCAGGACCTGAGCACAACAGCACTCTGCCTGATAGAGTTCAACTGCAAAATAGCTCAGTTTTGCTGGGGGACTCCATTACACCCCCACCACACACACACACACACAACGTCCTGGAACAATGCTAGTCTGGCATTGAAGAGGATACAAAATGGTTATCAAGAGAGTTGTTGCTGTCAGTTACAGGCTAGCACACAGTGCATATTGGGGAGGGGGGAGTGAATGAGTAATAAACTGTACTACCACCAGTGCCAATGGTGAACCCCAACTCCAAGAAACTGTGAGAAAATTTCTCCTCCCTCTGAAGGAATTTTGTGAAATCCCTCCATTCCTATTTCTCTGCTTTCAAATAGGGTGGCGAATTCCGAGAGGCCATTAATTTGCCACCCTAATTTCTAATGACCGGGTGATGATGATTATTATTTTGCCAGTTGTGTGTAGTTGAGTAAACTGGAACATGGAGGGTCCTGTCCCAGAAATCCTAATACAGGAGACACTTGCTGCTTCACTTCCAGCAAACAGGAAATTCAGGCAGATAGCTTCAAAAGCATGAGTTACCTTCTGTTTGTGTGTGTTTGAGTGTGTGTGTGTGTGTGTGTGTTACTTGCACTTGCATGGATTCAGTCCCTTAATTCCCTACAGATGATCAGCATTTTCAGAGATGATAGTGCCCCATTTGTTTGTTCAGTACCAAATACAGAAGGCTTTCCCATGCAGAGGAACGCTTTTTTTGTGCCAGATGCCAAAATTTTACAGCCTTACATCCTGTTAGATAACTCTTCCTATCATTAGGCTGATCTGATAGGTGGTTCAATTATGAGGAAAAGAAATCCAAGCAGTTTCTGTGAAAATCTCTATAACTATCTCTTAAACCAATACAGTCATATTCTATAACAGCTAAGTACAATGTCAGTAAACATAAAATATTGAATCTGAATATAATAGCCGAAAACCAGAGCCCTATCTCCAGCGTCCTTTTAAATTATTAGCTTACTATGGAGTATAGCTAATGATCGAATCAAGGGAGCGTGCAGGATACATTGTTCATATTTCTGGTATTTGTTTATGTCTGGCCTGATTTCCAGGCTTGTAGGAAGAGAGAACTTTTGTTATTACTGAAGCTAAGGGTGCAATCCTAAACACACTTGTTTGGCTCTAAATCTCACATCATCACCACCACCACCATGTTTTAAATTTTTTAGTTTATACCCCGCTCATCTGGCTGGGTTTCTCTGTGCAACTCACCTCTGAATAAAACTGCTTAGGATTGCTCTGTATGCCTATTACCAGTTTTTTTAAAAAAATACTTCTAAATATTAAGACTAGAATTTCCTTTGTACTTAGCCATGTGCATTATAAACAAGAAAAAAATGTGTAAATGGATGAGCCAAAATGAGCATTTTATCCTGGAAATGCTTCATAGAAATGTCTCCACCTATCTTCTCTATAATATTAGGAATTAGCCCAAGGCAAGGCTTTCTGATACCTAGTTTTGCTGGAGGTGAAAGAGTTTTTGCACTTTTGAAATAATGGTTTAAGATTTCACAAAGTTCTTTTTTCTGTAGTATACATACTATTAATTTTGTAGTAATATAACATTGATCAATTCCGACAAAAACTGTAGAGTGTTCCATCAGTCACATATAAGAAGGGAAATAGAACAGGAACTCTGTCAAATATATGAATCATTGAATGCATTGCCAAGCCTTCAATTGTCCATCACATAGCCTCTCCATACGTAAGGATGAGTGGCTCAAAGTCTAACATTAACAACACTTCTATTTACATAGCTGGGGGACCATACCTTCTCAAAATGATTGTGTTTAGTTTAAACTCTAAAAACTATTTTGTGTTGTGTTATATTCTAGGAAAGATGCTTGGCCAAACTCATTCCACTTACAACTTGGCCAAACCACAGCCCAGGCAAGCTGTGGAGGAACAGGATGGGTTTCTTTGCAGGACAGCTCTGCAACAACCATCCTGTTCTGCTGCTGCTTCCTTTCTCCTAGGCTTCTGCTGCTGCTGAGGTCAAAACAGCATTGTCAATGTGAGGTACACAGCAGCAGCAGAACAGGATTGTTGCTGGGGAGCTACCCTAACATGCCCTGTCCTGACTGCTCCTCTGTGGTTCACCTAGGCCACCTGCCACATGTACTGCTCACCTGAGCTGCTCCCACACTGCCAGTCAAGGCCCCCTACTTGCTGCTCTGTCACGTCACAGCTCACAAACTGCAATTCGCTAACATCCATGCAATGTTATTATATAGCAAGCCAGATTTTTTAGATTAATTGAAAACAACCTTAAAATTCACTGTCAACAAAATCTGCTCGCCAGTGGTCTTAATAATAAAAGAGGCTTTAGCTGCAGTGTGGACAACCATTTTCTTTTGGCCCTTTCATAATAGAAGGAGAGATGTTCTCCTTTTGAGTATTATGGAGTTCACCAGTCACTAACTTCTGAAATTTCCAAAATAGGCTGCATCTGTTCTAAACTCTCATGCACACTGCTACTACTATTCAACCGAATTTGTGTCATCGGTAAATTGTATGTTAGAATAAAGCTGGCATTGCACATCTTTCTTTCTTTGCATCTTCCTCCCAGTGCATTATGTAAGTCTAGTCCAGCATTTTCAGTCAAGGATTTCTGCAATTTCCATTTCCAGTCAATTTCCATTTCCTGCAATTTACAGAGAAGAAGACTCCTGTAAGACATGGAAGGAAGGCTTGGATGGAGAAGCTCATCTTCAGTGTGCCTCCCTTCTCCTGCTCTCCCCTGAAGATGACAGCTGCCTTGCTACCCTATGAAGCTCTGAAGCACATCCAAAACTTTGCGATGAGCCCACTTTGCTTTAGACTGTTTTGGAGAAGACACACTTCACTTCAGACAAGGCCCAAAACATATCTATAGAAGTCTGCTTCAGTTCAATAATCGGAGAGCACACCCCTAGAACATATATAAGCATTTTAGCTAAATAAACTTATTATTTAAAAATAATTTCAAAAAAAAATAAATGTGTGATAGCCAGGCTGGCTGCACTATCTGAAAATAGCTGGTAGGAAAGCTAGAGAATTGCACTCAGCAATGACTCTTTGAATGATACATAGACAGAGATATATTAACAAAAATACAGAATTGATAAATTGGGATCTGAGATCATTTGTACACATATCAAAATTATGGAAAATAAAGCCTAGTAAAGGAAGTGAAGAAAATCATGCAGTAGAACCAGCTTTTAGATTTCCTGCATTAAGCAGGTGGTTGGACTGTGCTTCAAAGGATTGGGGGACACTCTGAGACAGCTTTTGGGTTAGGGTGCATTACAAGGTGCCACAGAGGAGAAGGAGGATTGCTGAAAATTGCCTCCCTCCCTGTTCCACTACCATCAGCACACAGTTATGATGGGGTGCCACTCATTCCCTATAAGGGCTATGACTGTATAGAATCGAGTTCCCCTAGTGAAAGCTGGGTATTCGGAATCTGTTTTCAGCAAAGCACTTGATGTTCTTGTCTACATGTTTCTCTCTCTGTGTGTGTTTGCATTTGCATGTGTGAAATATTGATTATATTAAGGAAACTTGTCATCAACCTGCCAGTCACACAGCCAATTCATTGTTGCATTACCTGAGTATAATCCCTTGGGTTGAGTCAGAAGCTTGAGATGAGGTAGATGAATGCTTTTTTTGGAACTGAATAATGAAAAGAGAGTGTTGAGGTCTACTAAATCTTAATAACGCAGCAGCTAGGCATTGTGTCAGGCATCTAAGATATTCTTGTTTCCTGGCATCTGCCCAAAGCGATAAATTAAAAGGTGGTATTTGGCACAAATGAGGATTCAATTTGCAGATGAAAGAGCAAGCACCATGGATTTCTACATCCAACCAACCAACAGCTTTTCACAATGGCAAGGCATGGTTGTTCCAGATTATATGTTATGCTTGGAACAAACAATACATATTTATCGCTTTGACCAGTCCTGCACTTTTTATCTCATTTTTATTTATAGTTTTTTAAATACCTGCTGTCTAAGATTATCAGGATGGCTTGCACAACTGAATATCAACAATAAAGACTATCTAATATGAAAGTAGCATATACAGATCAGACAGGTACAGCAGGGAGAGGAGCTTCTAGCCTGATCAAGTAAAACTATCTTCACAGCAGACCAAAAATCAAGTGAGGATGGGTCCAGATAGGCCTGCCCCTGGAACCTACCATCACACATGGTGGAAGAAAATGGACGCAGCATCAGTGTCACTGATATGGAAACAGTTCTTTTGACCAAGTGCTAGACAAGGTGTGAAAACTCAGAAATGGGGTCCAAATGTGGCCATCTAAGCCTTTTCATACAGCCCTCAGGATATTCTGGAGGCCACACACCCTTCCCTGTCATGTCATTCAAATGCTTTTTGCTTGTCAGGATGGATGATAAAGATGGGTTTATGAGGGCATATATAAACAGCACAGAGGTATAATTTGTATTCATTGCTCCACCCACTTATACTTCTGACTGTGCCCATCAGTGGCCTTTATAGGTTGCCCAGAGGGGAATGTGGCCCTTAGGCCTAAAATTGTTTTCCATTCCTGTGCTAGATAATGCATGCCCCCTGTTTTTGAATCCTGGGTACAGAGCTGAAACAGAAAGTTGGTAAGAACCATGATTCAGTGTGCAACATCTGATTCTGCTTCAATCCCTGGCATCTGAAATTAAAAAGGATCAGGGAGCAGGTGTTGAGAATGAGCTCTTCCTGCTGCCAGTCAGAGAAGATAGAATGGGGTTAGATGGGCAAATAGTTTGATGAGGTATAAGACCTCCAACATATTTCTGAAGTCCTGGTGATATCTGGTTTGGTGGGTTACACATTTTACAGATTTAAACCATCATAAGCACAAATTTTATATAATACTTCAGATATCATCAGTAAAATGCAAATATTAAATAGACTAAGGACTTATGTAGTATGGAAATAGGTGCCAAAACCCAAACCCCTACCCCCCCCCAAAAAAAACCCCATGAAAGGCTTTAATGTCAATTATAATATCCAACCTATGAGCTAGGATAGTAGTAAGCAAGCACCCATAACCAATTAATATTATTTTTAAAATCCCACAATCACATAAAGTTGTGGTCCTGACCATTTTAGCCCTTTAGGGCCTTCTGGGTAGTGACGCCCACCCTGTGGAACGCCCTCCCATTAGATATCAAAGAGATAAACAACTACCTGACATTTAGAAGACATCTGAAGGCAGCCCTGTTTAGGGAAATTTTAATGTGTGACATTTAAATGTATTTTTAATCTTTGTTGGAAGCTGCCCAGAGTGGCTGGGGAAACCCAGCCAGATGGGTGGGGTACAAATAATATATTATTATTATTATTATTATTATTATTATTATTATTATTATTGAGGTAAATGGGTGAAAGCCTTCTAAGCTGGCCATGCTCAGAGCAGACCTGCAGTAATTAACAAACTTAAGTAAATTGTCCACTGATACCAATGGGTCTTTTCCAAGGGTGGCTTAGCTCATTATCACCCAATATTATTTCCTCTTAAAGCCATTTTTAAAAAAAGTTAGTGTCATTAATGCTCCAATTAGTTCTATTGATGCTTCCAGTGAAGCTTCTTTTGCAAAGCGTAGTCTTTGAAAAGTCTTTGTATGAGTTAAATCATGCAGTTTTAAAACCAATGGAGCTCAAAGCAGTGTGCATGAAGCTCTTGAGGAGCCCAAATGTGTCTTCAGAATGCACATTGACTATTACGTTCTCACTTTTGCATAACAAAGAAGCTTAATTTTACATTGCAAACATGCATTTGTTCACTGCACTATGGACAGCAGCACTTACTCTGCTCGTTTGGTTGTTGTTGTTTATTTTTTCTGCTACAGTGCAAAAACTATTACAGTGGTACCTGAAATTCCTATTACAAAGGAATTTCAGAAATAGACTGGAAAGAGAAGCTGCTGAATTGCAACTTATTACCAAACTTACAACCATGGAGAGACCTGGTCTGAACAAAGACATTGGATTCTTATCTCATTATACATGACAAGACCTATTGCAGTCGTTAAGAGTCGTCAACAGGCTCATCACAGCTATCTGCCAATCACCCAATCCCACCACCCTTCTGAGTAATACCCCTCCCCACCTTCTCACTATATAGAAGGGTCTGGTGACTTCTGTTTCAGTGTATCTGAAGAAGTGTGCATGCACACGAAAGCTCATACCAAGAACTAACTTAGTTGGTCTTTAAGGTGCTACTGGAAGGAATTTTTTTATTTTGTTTTGACTAGTGGTACCTCAGGTTACATACTCTCAGGTTACATACTCTTCAGGTTACAGACTCCGCTAACCCAGAAATAGTACCTCGGGTTAAGAACTTTGCTTCAGGGTGAGAACAGAAATCATGCTCCAGCGGTGCAGCAGCAACAGGAGGCCCCATTAGCTAAAGTGGTGCTTCAGGTTAAGAACAGTTTCAGGTTAAGCACAGACCTCCGGAACGAATTAAGTACTTAACCTGAGGTACCACTGTACAGCATTGCTGGTGCAAAGCTGGTGGTAAGGTTTGAACTTTCCTGACCATTGCTTAAAATTCCAGCTCACCTAGAACCCACTGGCTGATCCTAATCAAATTAGTATCTTTAAACTGCAAGTCCCCATTTGAAAAGTGGAATCATAATCTCATATGTTGCGAGGATATCCAAAAGAATTACTGCAAAGCACTAAGAGCTCAAAAGGGCCATAAAAGTGATTAATAACTGTTTGTTTTAGAACGTGGCAGTCTGTGTTCTTCATAAGAGACTGTACTGTTCTCTGCCATCTATCACATTTTAAATAAACACTGAATATCTAAGAAGCAGCCTCTGCTTGAAAGATGATCCAAACAGGACAGCAGGGATCTTATAGCTGCCTATTTACAAGAAGTCTCGGTACCCACTTCAGCAGATCCAGCAATTTCCTGAAGTTGGATTCAAAATTCTACAGACACTAAAGAATTGTCCCTGTGGAAAATACCCAGTCATACCAAGTCTGCCAGACTTTCAGTAGAGAGATGGAACGTATTTTTAATGAGCTGCCAAGAATCCCAGGAGAATCTAGAAATGCAGTCACCTATTGCCAGTGGTGGCTGATTCCCACTGAAGCTGGTGGAGTGGAAAGCAAGGAGGCCAATAGCCAATAACAGGCAGAGATACCACTTGACTGATGGATAAATTTGTGGGACTGGCTGAAGACAGATTGAGATTGGTGGGGCAATGCTCCTTTGGCGTAGTACACCAGCCTCCATTGCCTGTCACTTAAAAAATATAAGCCCTTTTCAGGTGGAGTGTCATCAAGAGATGACTTTTCTAAAGGAAACTAGCTCCACTTCACCTCTGATGCCTTAGCTACTTTCCAACTTGTGAAAGCTGTCTGTCTGAAGCAAGTAACCTTTTGTACCTATGAAAGTGCCCCATGTTGTTTGGACCCCGGAAAACCAGGCTACGCTTATTCAGTTCCATCAACCTTTTCTCACAGGGCGTGTTTTCCACATGGCTGACCATCTTCATTGACCTTGTATATATCCTTCTTAAACTTCAGCAACCAGAACTAGCCACAGTACTCCAAATAAGGTCTCCAAATGTGGTGAATGAGTACAATGGCCAGTTATTACACACATTAACCACTCAACATCCATCAACCTTGACCACATACACCTCTCAGAAAAAAAGCATGAACAGGGCTTTTTTTTTCAGCTGGAACTCAGTTTCAGCACCTCTCAGGTTTGGCTCTATTGCCATTATAATAGAACAAGGGAGGTGTTCATGGTGAGTTCCAGCACCTCTTTTTCTACAAAAATAGCCCTGGGCAGGGAATATGAGAATCTTCTCAGAATCAACACTGAAAAATGGATATTCATTTGTGCTATTATGAATTTTTCAAGCTTGATTAATCAATAACACTTATGGAGTTTATAAATATACAAACTGTCCATTTGAATATAAAGATAAACTATGGGCTTTTAAAACAGACTATTACCAATGCCATTGAGAAATAATTAATCATATTTGGACATTTATTTGTTACACTTTAATCTCACCTTTCCTCCAAGGAACTTGGATGGTTTGCTTGTTTGTGTGTAAAACTTTCATGTATTTCCTTTAATAGGGCAATGGTATCATACAATATATCTGGCATAACAAGTTTACAAAGCAAGTCAATGAGAGGTTCTCAAGTGATGTTCCAAATACTCATCAGGCCCAGACCTGCTTAGCTCCAGATGTTGAAGACCATGACAATATTTTCTAAGTCTGTACTGTCATGGATGGCTTAGAGTACACACAAGTGAAGAAGCTAGACAATAACTTTCACTCTCTCTCTCTCAACCAAGAACAGACCAGCCACACAAAGTCCAGTAACATCTAGTGACTAAATTTCATAGTGATACTCAAACATATCTAACCAAAAGAACAGAAAATTTGACTTCACTGAGGTCAAAGATGACAAGTCTTCTATTTTTGTTTGTTCACACACATCTATTTATCTACATCTCGCTTCCTTCTTCCAAAGAGGACAGATTATTTTCTGTGTTCATCCTCATGATAACTTGCCCAGATTGAAGACAGTAATTGTTCCAGGCCACCCAGTGAATTTATTAATGGACTAGGATACAATGAATTAGGTCAGACATAGGCAAACTCGGTCCTCCAGATGTTTTGGAACTACAACTCCCATGATCCTTAGCTAACAGGACCAGTGATTAGGGATGATGGGAGTTGTAAGTCCCAAAACATGTGGAGGGCCAAGTTTGCCTATGTCTGAATTAGGTGAAGTGGATTCTTGGTCACAAAAGCATTTGGCACAATAGTCTTTCAGATACAATAATTTTCTTGGATAGGTTTGTTTTGTGTGATTTCTGACAAGTCACAGCAGCCAGTGTGCACAGTGAAGGAGGATATCATGTCCTCCCTTGGCCATGCCTGAGCTGGGAGGCCGTCTCAATTCACCATAGCCATGCTGGACAGTTACCTTCATTCCCCCTCAAGGATGGCAGTAAGCAGTCATTATCAGGACAGATAAAAGAAAATACTTTTAACGCAGAAACTCACTCCCACGGGGAGAAGTTATGGCCACCAACCTATATGCCTTTAAAAGAGGATTAGACAAATTCATGCAGGACAGGGCTTTCGGTGGCTACTGGCCATGATTGCTGAGCTCTACATCCAGAGTTGGAGGCAGCAATGCTTCTTGATACCAGTTACTGGAAACCATAGGAGGAGAGAGTTCTCTTGCGCTAGAGTCCTGCTTGTGGTTTCCCAGGCAAATCTAGTACATGTGGTGTCTTTGCCCTTTAATAGCAACAAGAGTCTCACGGAAATATGGCTAACATTTCCTTATCAAGTCAATAGGCTAAATTAAGGTAATTATTATAAATGGCCTTTCATCATTCTTTAAACATAAAATAGCCCAGTTAGAGCTATAAAATAGGCCACTCATTTGCACTCCCCACCCCAAAGCGATGCAATTAAATGGCAAAAATTATAATTATTTCAAGACTAGGTTGGCTATGTTTATCTCTCTGAAGGTCAGTCAGTCAGTCTTTGGGTGTCTTTTTTTAAGGGGGGAAATGTCTTTAGTGGCATGCTATGCACTACATTTTACAAAGAGCTTTAGAGATAATAAATCTGTACTGGACTGAAGTGTATGCATGCCAGATTTTATTGGTGTGATATGTCTGCAGGGATTCTTAATCATTACTACATGCCTTATCAATACTGAACAAACAAGCATGCTGCTTCCAAAACACTTTCACACATCTCCAAATAAATGAGAAAGTAGTACTACAGCAGGTGGCAGTGAAGCTAATCTCCTTATGGAAACCCAGTGGGGTCAAATATTTGATCCTGGAAATCTAAACCTAAAGCTAAATTGATTATTTAAAAAAAATCACCATAATAAGGAGGATAAAAACCTGCATAAAAAGCTATGAGGAGATGAAGATGAGACATAGTTCCACTACACATCCATCCATTCAAGGACCCCATAAAATTCAGACACAGGAAATGTATGTGTTTGAATGGATAGCTGATGAGCTATTTTCTCTTTTGCTTTGATGTGCATCAGCCACTGGATTTCAAGCAGAAGGCAAAGTGAATACTGCTACCTGGCCAGATACATGATGACCACTAGTGTCAGGCAAAGGCAACCAGTAGCTGGAGCACCTAACTGGGATATTGTCACCCACCAAGAAGGTTGGGTCACAATGAGAAAGACCTCATGAGATGTTGCTGAGTCCTGTGAGACTTTGGACAGTTTCTCGCTAATGCTGGCTCCACTGAGTGAGGAGCAGCTTTCTGGGGCTGATGGCAATCAAAGTTCAACTGGAGAGTCAAAGATTCTCCACTGCTGACTCAATGAGTTCACAGCAAAGGTGAGGTTCAAAATTCCTTATTGGAAGCCCAGTCATTATCCCATGCCAACTCAGAATTAATCAATCACCTGATAGTCACCAAACCAACTAATCAATATAACTGAGATTAAGAAAATTTGGATGTTGAAGGAAGACAAATGTGCTAGTTTTGTGGAAGGAGATTTAGTGTTGTTTTGTCAAGGTTTGTTTATTTATAACATTTATAAAAATAGCTTACATAAAGATCAGAACATACATAAAACACAATGAAATTGTTAAAAAAAAATCTAAAATAATTTTCATACATTAAAACGGAAAGCACAGTAAACCAATTCAGTATTTAAACACTGGCTTGAAGATAGAAGAGAGATTTCTAGTCAAATGTCTTGTTGATGAGAGTTTCCCAGATTTGGGGCCATCTTTCATCCCAGCCAATTGTGCTTCTGGAAGTGGTGAGACACATAGCAAAACCTCCGAGGTTAGTTCAGCAGGTGGAGAGGATCATATGGGAAGAGGAGGAACATCAAATAGCTTGGTCTCAAACTATTTATGTAATTTCATTATTCAAACATATATCTCCGTTTCCAGTTGGAAGTTTATGTACTGGCACAAAAAGACAGGACTTCTAAACATACATTTACAATGTCTCTACAGTATCCCTTTTCCTATATCTAAAGTCTAAAATAACATTGAAACTAAGGTTTGAGGTCTCACTGTACTTCCATTCTGGCTTTTGTTTGCAAAAACCCAATAAGCTATGATATTATCTGAGCAGGTTTTGTGACAGTGCCATCATTTGTGATATATGATCCAAAACAAATCAAATGCACAATAGCAAATGGTGTTGGGGCACTGACTTGATTTGGCAACAGTTCCCAAATTGTTCATGGAAAGTGCTCATTTGTTCAGCCATTTCCTGTCTACTCATTCCCCCTCTCAATTTGAAACACTGTAATCCTTTCTACATGCTTCCTTCACTGTGTTACTAACATTATTGTTACAGATCAAAAGAGAGCTTCCTCCTTAAAAGTTTCATTTCCCATCTGTGGAAAGTGTGAGGCAAATCCTTTCACGCAGTCTGATGATATGTGCATCCTGACAGTTTTCACTGTTGCTGGGGCTTTGAAACCCATAGTCCGTTGCCTTCGTACATTGAAAGGAGCCAGGTTTGTCAGTTATAAAGGTACTTTTTGCAGCCTTTGAAGTGGACAACATATTGCTCAAACTCCCAGAATTGTTTTCAAAGGCTGCAAGAAAAAGCGGTAAAACTGACAAGCTTCCACAGAAATATGGATGTATCCCCTTCACTGCAGAGATGTAAGTGACAAGATCATCAACAGTTTCACTGATTAGATCACAGGTGTTCTAAATATAACTAAGTTTATCTCTCTGAATTTCTCTACTTGTAAGATTGGTGCATACTTGTTCTTCACGTTCTCTGTTTGTGACAAAATACATGCATTCACACACACACACACCCCGCCTTCCATTCTGCTTCACTACAGAGTAAATTTTAAGGGCTTTTAGTTGGACATAACTAATCCTGTCTCAGTGCAAGGGGCTGAACTAGGTGACCTTACAATAGCTTTTCATATATTAATTTCTGGTATCTTCTCTCACACCCATGCACATAAGTGTAATTCTTCCAAAGGAGGTGATCTAGCATCTCTTTTTCTAATTATGCAGTTCCAGAGATTTGACGACTCATTAGGGACTCCACTGGAGAATGCATGTGCCACCACTTGACACGTATTAACTTTCTTTTGCCTAGAGCTATTAGACTCTGACCTACAAAATCTATACTGGGCTGAAAATTCTAGCACTTGCCAGGCTACACGTATTTGCCCAATGTAAGAATGTTGCACTGCATTAATTTACTTCTAATTTTACACAGATTCAAGGAAATCTGACTGGAAATATGCCTCAAAATGTGCAAGTATCCAAGCTATTGTATCTTGAAGTACTTTAAAGACCACAAGGCATATCAAGAAGGTCATGATACCATTATTTTTACATCTTCTAAGAAACTGTCGATTTTCATAGCTGGTCTGTTGCCATAGTATCTGAGTCACCATGACCCATTTGCAGAATTTCAAGTGTCTGGAAAAAAACCCCAAAAGTTTCTTACTAAATAACTTTATCTATATCTTAATGAAAAATGAATTTATTTAAAGAAATCAAGATTGTAATCAGTGTGGATAAGAATGAAAAACAAAACCACAACCATTGAATAAGAAATATTATATTTTTATATTTTGTTTTATTTTATTTGCATTTCATTGTTGGATACCCTTTGCTTAAATGCTGTACACCCTTTGCTAATTATTATTATTTTCTTCTAGGGCTTTCAAATCCTCTTCTTGTTGGTTACATTTCCATTTCTTACTGAACTGATCACAGATTGTTGTTGCTGTTGTTATCACTCTTGACCAATTTTTAAAAATGGAATTAGGTACTTGCTCAAAAATGACTTAGATTCAGAAACGTAAGTGAGAGGCCCTTGTCTTGCATCCAAACAATTATGCATCCCAACCAATTGTATCCCAACCAAACTGAACCCTGGGTGCCTTTGAGTGTAGCAAGATGACTGATGAACTTACTATGTTGCTGAACAGGGATGGGAAAACTTTTTCAGTCCAAGGGCCTCATCCCCTTGTGGGCCACCTTCTGAGAGCCACATGCCAGCAGTTGGTGGAGCAAAGTGGGTGGAGCAACAGATATGGCTGCTTCTTTTGTACAGTTGGCTGCATTCCAGCCACCCAAAAGTAAGAGCTTTCTACACTCATGCATCTTCTTCTTTCCCTCCCTCTCTTACACATCTCTCCAGCTTCCATTCAGGCAACCAAAGGCATCATCACAGTTCTGTTAAGTATAATTGTTAAATGTCCATTGAAATGGGAAATAATTATACAATGTATCTGTATCATATACTGTGAGGCATGACTGGAAATCTCCATGAAGCTGAAGAAGAGTATAGCAAGTTATTCATTAACAGCACTATATCATGGGACTGTATCTCTGCTGGCTCAGCCACAAGGTGCATAATGTCACATGAAAGAGATAGTATTGCAGGTCTATGCATATGCTAATTTGGTAGACATCCATGTTTGGGTGTGAGCTCTTTGTTCCAAGCTGCTAAAGAGAATGGCCATGTTAATCTCTTCCTCCAGTAAACAACCAGAAGCTAATAGAATATGCAATGGAGGAGTGATGGAGCTTTGATTTTATCTCAGGATAAAATGTTTGTAATCTTAGTTATCTTGCCTTATGCTAGCACCAGTATAAGAAATTATGCAACTAAGTGAATGTATTTTTTAAAAAAGTTGTTTGATGTTAAGTTTTGTAAGTAAAGCCTTTGAACCATATTCTTGGACTGGATTTTTTTTTATTTCTGTACTACTGTCAGTTTTTATTCATCCAATGGCTTCCATATGCATAATACTGATAATGATAATGATAATCATCATCATCTCAGAAAGTTCAAGGATATTTCAGCCAGGCAAAAGCAATAAGGGTGCAGAACATGACTGGTGAAAGGTATAGCTTGGGGAGAAGGGTGTGATCTGGAGGATATAATGGTCTCTATCCCTGTTGTAGAGTGATGGATACAAATCTCTCTCTCTCTCTCTCTCTTCTCCCTTCTGCCTTCTATTCAATGAAATAAATGGATTTTTGTATGAAAATAGCCATGCCTGTTTATTGACTTGGAAAATTAATTATTTTAAATTAATGTGCTCCTGCACCAAACTCGTCATTCAGTGTGTTAATTCTGCCAAACACATGTTTGAGATTTATAGAGAACCTTTTAAAACTACTTTTGGCTCACTCTAATAGCACACGTTCTGCAGATCTGTTCTAAGCAGAAGGAAGGAAAAGGCCACAAGGCAAACTGGGACCACCTGGCCGCCACTTCTATACATTCAGCACCACTGGCCAAATGTCTACTGAAAAGCTGCTATCCAGGCCCCAAACAGCAGCTAATTGATTTTGAATGTTTCCATTGTAATCACTTTAACCTGAAGAATACCCTTCCTGCCATGAAATTTCTTAGGAACACTTGTTGCTTCAGACTGCAATTCAGAAAGATTTTATTTGGTGTCATTGTTCTTTCTATTACCATGTAAAAACACACCAGGGATTTGGAAACCAGCTACACAAGAAAGCCAAGACAGAGTGTGTGAATGTTATTTGTGAAAAGGGGAAAACATTTTCCAGTGTTTTACATCTGAGTCTTATCTGAATGCCAAAAAGAGGAAAAATCTTAGAATGCCTTGAAGTTATACTATGTCATGACATTATCTCATTCAGGGGTCTTTGGGGGCAGATCTGTCACTTTCAGTTTCTTTCTCTTGCTCATTTCTCTAATTCAGAATTCCAATTTATTTTTCCAATTCACAAACAAAGCAGTTTGTATTTTTTAAAAAAATAAAAGAGTCATAAAAATTCATTAGCATTTTAGTGAGAATTTCAATTTTGCTTAATACACAGAATATTTGCTAAGCTATTTTCCCTAATATAATACTCCCTGTAATAGCCAGGCACAAACCCTTTGGTCTCTAATGCCATGTAGTACATCAGGAAAAGTCCATGAGTAAGCATGAGTAGAATTTTGTGGATTTGGCCAAGTATCTACCTACTCCAGCATTCAGTTTCTAACAGTGGTCAGTCAGTTGGAGCAGTCTAAATTTGTGCAGAATCCTCATACCAGCAGCAAAATTTCCTGGTGGCCACTAGCACAGAAGCTCTTCTAATCAGCTTGATCCATATTATAAGCAACATTCAAACATTATAGCGCCTTGATGGAGCACTGCAAGATAGTAGCATTGATTTTTAGCCAGATAATTGGCCAAGAGAGTTGTACTGTATATAGGACAATGCCAGGGATGGATGTAATGGAGCCACTTACCAATAGATTTCTGATCATCATAAGTTCTAAAAGCAACCAAACCAAGGTATTTGGATAATACGGATGTATATGGCAAATAGTAATCTCTTATATAGTGGAATGGTAGCTGGCTTTTTCCCCTAGCCTCTATGAAGGAAAACAAAAAGCATCAAGGATGAACAAACATGAAACTATCATAAATCTAGCCTGTCCCAGTCCACAAAAGTCCATTTCTGTGCAAATTCCACTCTTTGTATTTACTTCTCCCTTTATTTATACATCAGTGGAACATAATGATCACTTAGCAAAGTTCTGTTCTCTCTCCTCTTTCTCTAACAAAAAGGCACCCATGATGAGAAGCATCTTTTCTTGGCATCTGACTAGCATTTCTGTAAAAAGAAAGAGAGAGAAAAGTTTACAGTATTGAATGGAGGAAACTGATCCTTTTCAGTGTCATTAGTCATGGCTCCTTGGGGACAGTCATGCTGGCTCGTCGCTCTAGTACAACATCAAGAGAGGAAGTGCCTTTGGTTTTTTTGTTGCCGACTCGCCGAAGGTACAGAAATTGCTTTTGCTATATCTCTCCCACCCTCCCTTCTCTCTCCTCTCTCCATCCCTTTGTCTCTGGCTGAATAATGAAGCAACGGTTTCAGTTTTAGTGCTCTGGTGCTTTATCTTGTCAAAATAATGTTGCCATTGGTGCTGGTGTAAGCTGCTTTCCTATCCTCTTTGGCCAACCCCCACCCCCCGCTTGTTCTGAGGGCTCTATTCGGGTGTGTAGTCTGGTGTTTTCCACTTATGAGTGATATTAAATTGCAGCTACTGTGGCACACAGCCCAGTGGCAGCTCATCTACCAGGGGCTTCTGGGCAGGGTGGCTGGCAGCCCCAGAAGGCTTAGTTCTGTTTGGATAAACTCCACCATCTTTTTGATGTTTGATCTCTCTTGCTTAGATTTGAAAACACAGGCTAGTTATCGAGAGAGAGAGAGAGAGAGAGAGAGAGAGAGAGAGAGAGAGAGAGCGAAGGAAACAAAAGACCTTCTCAAGGAGATTATGGCACTTATGGCTGCAGAGGAAGCAGTACAACAAATATTACTGCATGTAATATTTCAAGGGCTTCTTTTTCTAACTATGATTAGAAAGAGGATATCAGGAATTATTCCAAAGAATGTGGCATGAAGTTGACAGCCAGAGATTTAGAATAAACACTTCTTTCCTTAAAGAGCATGCAGACTTAGGGTGCATTCAGATGCGGGGAATTTTTGCCTTGGTTTTCCTGATTATAATGCTAGCTCTTCTTGTCTCATTTTCTAATGTTCTAATGTTCCTGTAGCAGTGCAGTACCTGTTGCAGAACTGTGCCTTTTTGACCAATAGCACGCCACATTAAATATCACTCACACCAGTGGGGTTGCACAACACCAAGCGTCCATGTCGCTATTCCCCCAACCTTTTCACACATGTGTGCTTCTGTTCCCCATGGAAATTGGCAGGAAAGAACTGTATGCTGGTAGACCATCCCAAATTTTATCATTTTGCTCCCAAGATTTCCTGGGTTTATGGGGTTGCAAATGGATTGTTTCTGGAACAAATTAACACAGAAATTAGAACTGAACTTCCACTAGATTCCCCTGTATTTCCAGAAGTGGCTTTTACGCCATTTGAAAGCTCAAATGTAATACTGAAATGGACAATGAAATGTTGGGGGGATGGAATAAACTACCATCCAAATGCACCCTTGATAAGGGATACATAGAGAGAAGCATAGAAAATGCTAATAAAGAGAAATATACAAGCCAGAAGAATAGCACTTGTATTTTTTCTCATCGGGAAAAGAGACAAAGCACAACTAAGAAAGAGGTTCCTCTATTTTCCATTGAAGCCAATGACAACATAATTTGAATGATTCTAGCTACTACCCTAAGACTGAAATACCAAATATACTTACTAGAGAGTAAGTGCCATTGAAAACAGTGAGACCTACTTCTGAGATGAAGTATGCCTAGACTTGCACTACACAGTCTCCTGTCTTGAAAACTGCAGGTGCAAACTACAGAATTGCTTCCATCAGCATGGTTAAACTGCGCTAAAACCTTGGATTGTTTGAAGAAGTTCTATATAGAGTATAAACAGATATTTACATGCATATCTATGGAGAATCAGATTAGAGAAAAAAGTAAGAGTTCAAGAAAAACAGCTGAGGATCACTCCATAGCCTGAAGAAGTCCCAATTAAGTAGAATTACTGTTGCAATTAAGCAGAATCCTTGCCATTAATCACTGAACTCAAATACTCCCTTTGGGTAACAGTCTTATTAAAGTTTCTTCATAGCTTATTTTCTTATCTGTCTAGAAACCACACGGATCCCTCCCCCCAAAAGTAAGTTTCCGATATTGTCATGCGTGCATATGCATCTAACTTTGAGCTAAGAGTGCTTCCAATGGAGTCAAGTGCATACTTAAATTTTTGGAGTATCAGGTGCTAAATGAATAAGTAATTCTTCTTACCAGAAGTGTGATAAATTAAATGGAATGTTTTATTGCTGTGTGCTGGATCACGAGCTGGAGTCAAGCGCCAACTTTCCCACAGAAAAATGAAAGGAAGTTTAACATTGTGTTCAGCTCATGCTTGATTTTAATAGCAGACCTTAATGTCTATGTCAGAAGCAAATGCAGAATTCAGGCTGGATAGATCTGGAGATTCACCAACTACAGCCAGATGCAAAATGGTGGTACAAGCAGACAGCAAAGCCTCACCACCATTACACCAAGAGCTGGGTCAGATTATTTTTTAATAGAAGGGTAAAACAAACAAGAAGTAACTCTGAAGGTAGTTCACTGCCAAAAGCTGTCAATGTGTTTTGCTTGAGGTAGTCTACTCCAACCATCTCAAACCTGGTACTCTCTAGAAATATGATTTGGACTACAACTTCCATGAGCCCCAGCCAGCAAGGCTGTGTTAGCTGGGACTGTTGGGAGTTGTAGTCCAAAACATCTAGAGGGCACTAGATTGAGGAAGGCACCAACAAACAAAATCTTCATAGTAGAGTTGCATTACTAAAATCAATGTAATTGTCACTAACCTGCTTGTTCACATTATAATGAGTCCCATTCTTTTTAAAAATCCAGCATGTGGATATAAGTTGGATATTAATAATATATAGCTCATATGCAATGAAGCACATAGACATATGTTCAGCTTGGGGCAATAGGAATCTGTAACAGTCTCCTCCACTGGTAGTATAATGGGAGTATGTATAACATTAAGAAATGTCAGGCCCAGAACTGCGATCATCTAGATCTGGATGCAGCTATCCTGTGTGGCAAGACACCAGGTTGACAGGCTGAATGGTTTCCTTTCAACTTCTCCTTTGTATCACTTTCTTAACAGTCCTTCAATATATCCTCTGTATGTAAAAGATCAGTAGCAAGAGCAATGCAAATGAGGGCATCATGGATGTTGCCACAACACAACACAACACGTCTGTCAAGAATTCTCTTCCAGAACAGGAGTTGAATGAGCACTGTTTCAACAGATGTAGTATCTAGATAATTGCTGTCAAAATTCCTTGGGACCAATATGATTAATCTTGTAAGTTTTCAAGACAAACCTCCCATGCTTTGCTACTTTCAGTAGAGTGTCTTATGATAAACAAAATCTTATATCTGCAATGACTATATTTGGATCCAGTATAGATGCTATGAAGGAAATGTTATGTGTGCTCTTCTTAGTTCATGCAATGTTGGAAATGTACTTGGTCTTTTATTTCTTGTGAGGGCTCGAATATTGAGTAATATTCAGCCATCTTGGATTCATGCATGGCAAGCAGACATCCTACTTGCAAGAGGGGCAACATGACTTTTCTGACACAGATAGGTCACTTCTATCCAAAATAGACTTTTGCTGTTTACATCAATGCGATGCCTATGATGTCTACAAAATCTATATAGCGTATTGGTCAGGGTATAACATGTTACTACACATACCTGATAGAGGATCAAGAAATACAGTCATGGTTCGCAGAGTGATACCTCAGACCAGAGGTCACCAATGTGCACAAATGTCCACAGATGTCTTCTATAGTGCTCACGGTTTCCTCTTCTTCCCCTGTACCCTCTACACTGAAGGGCTTGAAGGAAGCACTCTTCTATGGCCAATGGAATAAACTGTGATGTGTTCTTGGTTGGGAGGTATGTGTGGTGCCCAGAAGAGATTCTTTGGTTTGCAAATGTGCTCCCAGCCCCAAAAGGTTGGCAACTCCTGCTTTAGCCATCAGCTTCCAATAAACTAACATTTTTCATTTGGCCTGCCTGTATTTCAGTTTATCTTCCCTAACAGTTCATTTGACAATAAGTAATATGATTATTAATCTTTCCTGTGTTTTTATAACTGTAGCTTTATGATATGCCAAGTGTTTAAAGTTCACATGACAGGTATAATGAAAGGTTTGGGAAGAAAACACATCATACAGTGGCGAGTTCAACATAATTAGTAGGTGGCAGCTCCTAAAGCTCACTTGGCAGAAATAAATGAGAGCCTATATTGAGGTGATGAAAGAAAGAAAGAAAGAAAGAAAGAAAGAAAGAAAGAAAGAAAGAAGAGCCTATATTGAGGTGAAGAAAGGAAGGAGGGAGGGAAAGGGAAAGGGAAAGGGAAAGAGAAAGGGAAAGGGAGATTTCTGTGCAGATTTTCTTTCTTGTGTGTATCAGGTTCATTAGTTACTTCAGAACAACAACAAAAATACTAGTTACAGTACATTGGTGACCTTTTTGGTTTCATGAACCACCTCCTTTCTCCTTAGTGTGGTCAGCACTGACCCAAGCTATCAGTTGACTGGTGACAGTAAGCATTGACCAAAGGGCACTCTGGGAGTCTGTGGCCTGACCTGTACGTAAGTTCACTTAGGCTACCAAAGTGACCCAAAGGGACAAGTTCTAAATGTTTTAGACTGCAACTTCCATAATCCCTGACCATTGGTCATGTGGGTATTCAGTCTATAGGTTCTCCATTTCTTGGGATAAGGAAAGAGAGAGAATGTATCATATACAGCAAGTTAATGAGAGGGAAGAGTTTGGCTGCATAAAGAGCTGGGAGACAGAAGGAGCTTAGAAAGAAAGCAGAGCAGCTTGTAATGTGTGGGTTATGGAAAAAGCATAGGAGCTAAGCAGACAGAGGGAGTAACAGAGAAGTAAGCAAACAACAAACATAGGTTGTATATGCATCCAGGAATAGTTAGATTTAAGAATCTGGACCCAGTGAGTGCAGCTTCCAAAAGGGACTGTTTGATTATGAACATGTCTACAGTTGGGGAGCGTCTTTTCAACACAGCTACCTCAGGATACACGTGAAGGAAAACTTGAAGAAACATCACTCCATGCCAATATCTGCTGAGAGATATTTGGGGATGGAAGAAACTTTTGTACCTCATGTATTTTATGTCAAGAGAGGAGCTCTCCCTTAATTAACAACCATATTATATGTATCATTTGGTGAGAGAACCTTTCTGCTAGTGCACAGAACAAAGAGGAGTAAATCATTACTTACTTATTTATTTACTGGTAAAAAACAACAACCAAGAATTGTGTGCAACACAATAGTTTGAGGCACACAAATGGATGGGGTGGAATTTGATGCGCCTCCCAGAATCCATGTCATAATACAAAACTTTTTTTTTTTAAAGATAGAGAAATAAAAAAAAAAAATACTAATGCCCATCACCAGCATCTCAAGAGGACACCTTGAGGGATGCTTTGATGAAAGGGATTTTGAGGATGGGGGCAAATAGTCTCAAAATGAGGTGTCCGGCCATGTGCTGAGCTAGCTAGCATTCATTTTATTCACTTCAGTGGATCATTTGTGGAGTTCTTATGTGGGTTCCATCAGAAATGATGGAAGCTAAAGGCAACTGCAGTGTTTTCTAGACTGTATCCTTTACCGCAAATATATTCAGTGCAAATCCAACAACCACTACAAAACAAGTGTCTTGCATTTTGTCAGCTTTCTCAAAACCATTTTTAACAGAACAAATCCCAGTGGTATCAAGAAAATTCTGCTAAATATCAGAATTACGCACAAATAATGTGATGTGCAAACAATCGGAGCCAGGGAAATTGCCCTTAAACTGGCTAAGCCCCATTGACTTCAGTGGGACTGAACACAGAATCACTGACTCATAGAATTGCACAGTTGAAGGGACCCTGCATTACCTGCTAGTGGAAATGGTTCATGGCTTGAAGGCTGCAGCTGCAATCTATAAGCAAGTCACTTCAGAAGAATGGTAGAGCAGTTTCTCAGAGGTCAATGGAACATCATTGGGATTATTTCCATCAACGTGGTCTGTGGATTTGCAGTCTGAGCACCCAACAGAGTAGAAAATTTAAAAGGTCATGCAGTATTTAAAAGGGCCTCTAGTAGCTCTTCTGTATCTCGAACCTTTAAGGGTAACAACTGTGCCTTATTTCAAAGCTAGAAAAAATAATATTTCCAGTAGACTAAACATGCAGCTTCTATTCTTGTGGATGTATGAGATTTCAAGCATCCCATGGTGACTATTTAATGTCAAGAACAGATTTATTATGGAATGTATAGAATGGTAGGGGGATGGAAAAGAGACTGGCAGAGTTAAAAGAGATCAAAATGCAATCGAAGTGGCATTCACACAGCAGTTTATTCCATATCCCCAAAGTTTCTCTAATTGTTAATTTCCACATTGTAAGTGGGAAATGGAATAAACAGCTGTGTGGATGCAGAGCTAGTCAAACCTCACCATTCTATGGAGGAACTTTAGCCCTATTCAATCCATAGAGAAGGATGTATAGGTACATACCTTAGAGGACAGAATGAGCTCCTGTAAAAAGTTCTCTGACTTTCTTATACCTAATAAAGATGGGTTCATGTTTGGGCACAGAACCTGTACTTTTAGGCCAGCTGGGATTGATATGTTTTATGGCTATTTCACAGACTGATTGCCAAGTCACATAACCTTGACACAATAAACTCTCTCTCTCTCTCTCTCTCTCTCTTTGTGTGTGTGTGTGTGTGTGTGTGTGTGTGTATAGAGAGAGATATATGTAATTTCATTTTGAGACAGCTCTATCTAGGCATATTGGCACCAATTTTAATTGATTACACCACCATTTTCCTCAGCTTTCCTAACAGACATGATACAGTGCTCTACCTCAATCACTTTAAGAGCAACCTTCTTCAAAAAGCTTATCATTTCAATTTTTCACACATTCTGTTTGTGGGTGTGGGTGTTCAGTATTTCACTCTTATCTCATCTCACAGCCCACTGCGGTAAGCCGGTATTCCTTAACAATAGCCCTTTTCAATCTCAGACCTAATAAAAAGGGAAAAATGTGTATCACAAGAAGAGAAAGTTGCCTATTTCTTTTTATTATTAAACTCTCCCATTGTTTTACTGATAAAGAAGACTGCCACTTGAAAGGAAGGCTGCCTTTGTATTAGCTGCAATCATTCTGACACTAATGAGAATTTCCCACCATCTCGGTATATACAAGACCCAACTACAAAACATGTACATGGATGATGAATTCAGGTCTTCCACCCCTACTATTCTTACAGAAATCAAGACAGAATTTATTCACAACTCCACTTTTTATTGTAATGCCTTCCCTCCACTTCTTTGCCTTGCAAAGAATTTTGGCCATTGCTATGATTATGCAAATTCTGTGGATCACACCTTAGAATTTCATGCAAACCATATTCTTAAGCAAGAAGTGAGACATGGGGCATATGTTTTTATGTTTCTGCATTAGTTCTGGTCAAAGATATTATTTACATCTCATATGTTAACAACCTTATCAGAATGAATCAGAATGGAACATTGCTGAATACCTCTTTCAATACGTCGCTTTCATCTGGCCCATGAACGTGTAGCCACATCATGCTGCCTCTGATGTCACTGGGAGCATGGCGATGCCTGGAGTCCTCCCATCACAGAACCTTCACAGCTACCGCCGCTGCTTCCCACCTTCTCTTCCCCAAAGCAATCTGTTGGCAGAAGTTCAAAATAGGCCCTCCATTAGGCTGTAAATAAGGCTCCTGTAATAAAAGAACTGCATGCCCATTGCCTCTGGGGAAAAAATAATACTAGAAATGTGCATTCTCAGATCAATCATACAATCTGAAAAGCTGGCCCAAGTTGGAAAATTTCTTAGTGATGCAAAGATGTAGTCAAGTCTGATTCGCTAGTATATAGCATTGAGACATCTTGTTACTTAGCATGTGGCCCTAAATTGCCTAGGATTTACCCATATGTCTGGTCCAGGAAACATTACCCTCTTGCTCAGTTGTCCTTGCTCATCCTCTATGATATCAGTATGTGGCCAAATACTGAAAATATCCATCTTAACATTTCAAAATATAAGAACATATTAGGGCCATTTATAGCCAAAATAGCAAGTATAGCTATAGTGATCAAAGCACATGCATCAAGCCAGGTTAACTGAACGATGGGAATGAATGCCAAGCCAAACATTCTAAAAAGTTTCCTACCTGATTTCGGTACAGAGACTTTTCTGGTGTGCAGCAGTGGTTAGAGGTTTGGATCCAGGCTAGGGAATCCTGCATTCAAAATCCCATTCAGTTAGGTAAGCTCACTGGGTAAGCTTAAACCACTCACTTTATCTGAGCTTAAGCTACCTCACTAGGTTATGGGGGAGAGATAAAAGGGGATGGAGAGGCATCCTGTAAAGATGGGTGGGATCAAAATGAAGTAAAAAAGGGGAGCACATTTGAGTAGGAGACTGGGAAGCCAATGTGATATCTGCACAACTGTGTGTGGAATCAGATGAAGTCTGAGGTCTAATGTGCTGTCCTCACTGAAGTCAAGGTCACCTTCTACTGTGCAGGTTGCAGTTGTCCTCCAGAATCAGTGTCCCATGTAAGATGAATTGGGCCTGTCCAATTTCATTTTATCCCTAATAAGGTTATATATCACAACAGCTGGATGAGGTTGAGGAGTATTTCTTATGGCTAAGAGTGGAAATGCATTCAGTCAGAGTAGGCAGTGGTGGGCTAGATGGACAGACAGTGTATATGACCTGGTGTATAAGGTGGCTTCCAATTCTGTGCCATGCAAATATGCAGGCTCCAAAACCACACTCAGAAAGGGAAAGAAAGGAATGGAAACATCATTGTGTGTGAAATGGCACAGGGTGATCAAAATGTGAAATTGTTGTGCTCTCTCTGTGTGTGTGTGTGTGTGTGTGTAAGAGAGAGAGAGAGAGAGAGACATTGTATGATAGCTATTGCACTTCGCTCCGCAATACAGTGGTACCTTGGGTTAAGAACTTAATTCATCCATTCTAAACCTGAAACTGTTCTTAACCTGAGGTACCACTTTAGCTAATGGGGCCTCCCACTGCCACTGCACCGCCATCACACGATTTCTGTTCTCACTCTGAAGCAAAGTTCTTAACCCAAGGTACTATTTCTGGGTTAGCAGAGTCTGTAACCTGAAGTGTCTGTAACCCGATGTACCACTGTACTGGTATTGTGATGCTCAGATCCTCCATAAACCTTTGTGCCTTGTCCTGCTACTGCTGCCCTTTCCTTTGCTCCCTCATTACTTGGTCTTGCAGCAACTAGCAACCCTGGCTAACCTACTTTCCATAGGGTGCCTTAGGATAGACAATAGGCAGCAGGTGATCTACATATTCCAGAGCTCTTTGTAGTCTGCAAGGTAATAACATGTTCCAGGGATGCTGCAGGGAATCTGGAGGTGGGGGAACCTTCAGGGTGAAAGGAGAGTGAAACTGTTGAGGTTCCTTTAATTGATGTTCGGGGGGAAAAAATTGGTGACCTGCAGGTCTTGTGGTCAGTGTTTGAAGGCCAAGAATGTCACTCTTACCTGGCAACCAGCCAAAAATGAGGTCATCCTTGTGAGAATTAAGAGGGTTGGTACATTGCCTTTCTTGCTTCGCTGCCTGCTAAAGGTAAAGGTAAAGGTACCCCTGCCCGTACGGGCCAGTCTTGACAGACTCTGGGGTTGTGCGCCCATCTCACTTAAGAGGCCAGGGGCCAGCGCTGTCCGGAGACACTTCCGGGTCACGTGGCCAGCGTGACATCGCTGCTCTGGCGAGCCAGAGCCGCACACGGAAACGCCGTTTACCTTCCCGCTGGTAAGCGGTCCCTATTTATCTACTTGCACCCGGAGGTGCTTTCGAACTGCTAGGTTGGCAGGCGCTGGGACCGAGCAGCGGGAGCGCACCCCGCCGCAGGGATTCGAACTGCCGACCTTTCGATCGGCAAGTCCTAGGCGCTGAGGCTTTAACCCACAGCGCCACCTGCATCCTTCGCTGCCTGCTAACTCTGCCCAATTGGCATTGAACTCTGTGCTGTATGTATGCTGTGAGTTGTTGTGCTTGCTTTGCATTTGAAGCTTGCACCTTCTACTAGAGATCTAGTGCAACTCTTCACTTGTGTATGTACATAGTGAAACTGCCTTAATGTTCTGGACCTTCCAGTAAAGGATTGAATTGACTGAAAATCTGAAGTCTGACTACGTTTCTTTAGCACAAAGTACACTGTCACGAACCTATATGCTTGGAGAGACTGCACACATTTGGCATATCCCCTCCTCCAACAGAAACTGCCTGACCCCTTTCTCATCTTCAGGAGGTGGAAGTTTTCTGGGGGTGGCAGACACTACTCCCTATTTTTCAAAATCCATTGTAACATGACTTAGGTCACATCTGCACTACACATTTAAAACAGCATCATACCACTTTAAACAGTCATGACTTCTTCCAAAGAATCTGTTCACCTGTGGTTTCCTGAAATATCAGTTTCTAGACTAGGCAGTGTGATGTTGCACTCAGGTCCTGCTTGCAGCCATCCATCAGGCATCTGGTCAGTCTCTGTCTAGCATAAGATGCTTCTTGGACTTTTAAGAATAGGAACTGTAGTTTTTTATGGGTGCTGAGAGTTGTTCAGAGAGCTCTATTCCCCACACAGAGCTGTGATTTTCAGAGTGGTTTCCTCTTCCCAGGAAACTCTGGAAATTGTAGTTTTGTGAGGGGACTAGAGGTGTCCTATTGACTATTGGATGTCCATGGCCCTTGGCTCCTGGATCACTTCAGACTGGTGTTCACAGCCTAACCCTGACAGTCTGAAACATGCAATATTCTGGTTGCCTGTTGTCCACACTTGGGTGCGCTGCAAAAAAATTACACCTCCCAGGTTCCCTTGTGCCTCTCCTGCCATCGCAACTACTTTAGATGATCATCCAAGCTGGAGATGAACCTTTGGGGAGAATTACAGTCATTTTGACATATTGCTAAGCATTACAAGCTAGGCAAATTTGTTTTCTGAACCACATGATGACATTCTTTCAGTCAACATTGCCAATTTCGAAGGCCACATGGACACCTGCATATTGAATTTAGCAGTTGGACAAAAGCATCACAGCCGGTTCTCCTTCAGCCGCTTGCACTGTGATGGGAGGGTAAATGGAATACTGTATATTGCATAGTCACAAAACATCTTTTTAAAAGCCTCTTTTATCTCCACTCCTTCTCAAGTTTCTGTCTAACTTGCTTTGGAATTGCCAAAGACGGATGATAAATAGCAATATCAAAGTCCCTTTCCCAGGTAGTTTCATCAGCTGTTGAATATCCTATCTGCATTTCTCAGATACCATATGGATCCAATTACCCCCATGCTCCTACATACTTTGGGTACTGCTGCAACATTAAGGCATATTCTACATGAATTTGAGTTTTTTTCTTCAGTGGCTTTTGCCTGGTGACATTAGGATTCCTTGTCAATCAAAAGACAGAAAAAATTGTCTCTTGCTGTGCCACTGAGACCAAACTGTCACAGAGAAAAATATCACACAGCACAAAAGATGTACCTTTTTGATACAACATGATTATCGTGATCTCATATTTTGTTGTGGTTTCTATTGATTATTCCCTTTCTGATTTTTTTTCTTGCAGAACAGAGTTCGTACTTTGATGCTTTTCTTTGATAAAGTTATAAAGCTGCCTTGAAGATTTCATATCTGTCATGGGACTGCTCCCTTCACAAAGAGTGTGTTGCAAATGATGTCCCCCATTCTTCAGAAAACAGGCTGTTCGCCTCTCAATCAGCCAATATTATCCTACCATGTAGGAAGTCTGTCTTTCTCATCTCTGTTTTTCATTCTGTTCTACTGAAATATTAACTGGGCAATATAATACTGCTGACATGCTGTTTGCTCTATACATCTCCAATGCAATTTATTGCACGAAGACTCCTATGGAATGCAAATCAGTTCTCTAGTCATCTCTTCCTTTTGAATGCTAGTTGGCAACTAATTTTTAACAGAAGCCATATTTTGAACTGATTAAGGGTTGAAGGGCAAGCAACGCTGGCTCTGCCACCTTGATTCACTCTACAGATGGCATCAACGTTTGAGAATATCTGGCTCAAAATACAATTTATCCAGCTTGCAATATGTGTCTGTATTTCATGGTGGGATCTTTTGCCCCTGAAAATGGTCTTCTGCAATGTAAATTAAGAATATTATGAGCTTATTTTGTCCCTTCATGGCGTGAATTCCTCAGACTAGGTGTTCAAAAAAGGCAATAGCTGTGTTGACAGTTAGTTGGCACAAGTTCTTTCACTGCTGAAATTAACTTTATCTCATAATGGGTACATAATGTACAGATCAATACCATGGTTTTTCACGTACATGCCATAGGCATTTACATTCATCATATTAATGTGACTCAAGAAGCAAGGAAATCAACACACACACACACACACACACACACACACACACACAACTGTATATGGCAACCCTAATATATGGCTGAGGGCTCTTGTGAACAGAAAACTAAACAACCAACCAGTTTTGAAAATTGCCATCACCACTAATTCAATTACCAACAATGTATGCAAAATTACAGCATATAGTGGGACAGTGAGTGTGACTTGGGGGAATGGTGTCATGGACCAGATTGGGGCCCCCATATGGTCTAATTAAGTCTGTGAGTCAGAGGTATCACCACCCCAGTAGAATGACTCAAACTTCAATAACCTCTGAGTTCCTTTCCAATTATTCCATTGCTCTGTAAGATGGAACGTCAATTCTCTACAGGAACATAACTAGTGTAACTTCAAAGGAAAGAGTGCTTGGTTGTGGAGTCATGTTGACATGTATCACAAACATTAGCCCCACTACTAATAATGGCCATATAAATATGACAACTTGTTGGAGGGACCAGAAGCTGAGTGGCTATGCTTTGCATGCAAGAGCCTCAAGTTGGAACCTTGTCATCGCCATGGGGTTTGTTTGTTTTTTAAATCAAGTAGGAGGTGGTTTGACCTTCCCTCTGTCTATGACCCTGGGCAGCCACTGCTAGCCAGAGTAGACGATATAGGGCTAGATAGACCTGACATAAGGCAGTTTCCTGTGTTAGGACTGCTGGTGGTACTCATGGCAGCTCAGGGTAGATTTCCAGAACTGTTGCAGCTACTACAAACATATGATTGTAAAGCAGTATCACACTGTAGAAGATTGTGTACATTTTATTGCTAGCCTTGACCCTAGTACTGAACGAGAGAGACATATGAGAGAACTCCTGGGAAACACTTGGAAGTCCAGTGCTGCAGCTTCCAGGTGGAATTAAGTTCCAGCCCTTCTCATAAGAGAAATCAATCAGTGCTCACAGAAGGAACTTTATGTTAATTTTAAAATGAATGATTTGAAACAAAATTCTGCATTTTTAATGTCCCCCAGCTACCTGTAGCTTCATTCCCTTACAATTCAGGGAAGGGGAGCCAATTCAGGGAAGGGGAGAGGGGGAAAAAAACCCACATTCATTACCACAAACATGTCAGCTTTGCACTGCACTGACAGCCTGCAAAAAAAGGAAAAGGAAAAAAACCCTCTTCTGAAATGCTTGACTTGTGTGTCACAGTTCTATTATTTGGAGCTGGTTGTGCCCTGACACAAGGCTGTATGATGCTTTGCCCGTCATCAGGACAGTGTGACCGGAATAATTCTGGTGAGGCTTTAAAATATGCATTCAGCCGTGTAAGAAAAATCGCCAGCTGCATTTCAGCCTGCTGCCCACGTCCTGAGATAATTCTAAAAATGCCCACTCCTTGAAAATATTAAGTGCTTGACCACTTGAAAGAGAACATGCTGCATTGCTACTTAACTGTTACATTGCATTCATTGAACGATCTTATAGATAAGGAGGGACAAACCTGTCTGTCTGGGGTTCTCTTGTTTTCTCATTCCCCCCACCCCAACCTTACTTGCTGTTCACCACATTTCTGCATCTCTGAGCTTCCTTTTTAAAAAGTCCTCGCAGAAATTTGTCAGCACTTTATACCACATTTTATAGCACATCAATGGCTGCTGGCCATGAAAGTCATGCTCTTCCTTCAGGGCTAGAAACAGTAATGATTCTGAATGCCAGTTGATGGATGCTGCAGGATGGGCGAGTGCTGGGGACTTGCTTGCGGGTTTTACCACAGACATCTAGTTGGCCACTGTGAGAACAGGATACTAGACCAGACGGGCTAGCCTGGTCCAACAGGCTGTTCTTAAGTTCATTTATCCTAAAATACACATTTTTAATGTAATTTTCCATCATGCACATTTTTGGCAAGCATTTCTCCTTAATAAAATGCTTTGTTATGTGTTGTTTTCACCAATGTATCCACTTTTAGACACACACACCCCAATATATATACTTTCCTGCGCATTCTTTGGTTGTACAACTGTCAAATTATGAATGGTAGCTGCATTTTGGTTCACTCTTTGTGAAAATTAGCTAGGGTTGCCTTAAAAGTAAATTAAACTTCTGCCCCATCCCTAGATACTGCATTTATTGGATAATCTTTCTGCAAAATATTTTAATGTTGAAAGGCATTTTAGCCCCACACCCACCATTTTGCCGCTTTTGTAATAAATTGTGAACATCGGCAGTTCATAGCTGAAGACTACATTTATCCTCCTCAGCCCAAACACTATTAAAATGCAAGACTTTTCAAGATGTCTCTCTCATCTGTCACACTCAAGATTCACAGAGTGTAGTCAGCACGCTATGACATGATTTGCATTCACAGCATAACCTGTACAGTTAAACCTTCACATTTTAGTGTCAAGCCATAAAAAAACCCCGTACTGTACTGACCAAATGTATTTCCTAGAATATTAAATCTCTCATGAACTTCACTACTTTCAAACAGATGTTATTACATATTGTGAATACCAAGCGATTTCTGTTTATGCTCATTTTCTGTTGGGATTTATGCCCTATAAATCTGCTCTGATCAATTTCAAATGCCTCAAGAGTTCCCAATTCTACAGTCATAAAGCAATCCAAATCTAAACCTGCTTCTTTTACTGCAAGAACCCCTGCCGCATAGGTTATCTGACTAGCAATATTTTCTCCCTCTCTCTTCAGGAACTTGGGCATAAGATACAGCTTTTGGAGATGAAAATACATAGTGGTTAGAGAAGAACACTCCCACTTTGTTTACATCTGGATCAGTAGGTGGCAGTGGTGGTCAGAAGGGCTTTTTCTTCAACGTAGGCTGGTGTGCTAGCTGCACATGCTCCTCCTGAGAAAGTCAGACCAGACTGTGGTATCAGGGGCGGAGCAAGCCAGGGCAGGACGTTCCATGGAGCCTCCGAGGAGTCTGCCTGCCTCCTCCCACTGAGTCGTCCTACAGCTGGGGGGGGGGAGGCAGCGGGCAGACTGTTTGGGGCAGCATGGAGCCTGCGGGCACCCAAGTCACCATGTCACTCCCAGGAGAGACACACGGCTTGGGCGTGCAGCAGGCCCCACGGTGAGTGCTGCCCGGCATTTTGTCACCCCCCTCAGTGGTGACACCCGGGGCGACCCGCCCCACCACACCCCCTTCCTCCGCCCCGGTATGGTATCACATACCTTAGTCACATCAAGATTGGATTACTGAAGTGCTCTCTATATATATCGGGTTAGCTTTGAAGAGCCTTGTTTGTAGTTGATGTTCCAAACCAGGCACCATCTCCTTCTCAAAGGCAGTGTGGGAAAAGAGAAAGACCATTAGCCACCCATGGTTTTCAGGGGGTGGGAACTATTTTTAACTAACCATATCAGGTTTCTAATTAACATCTTTTTTGTCAATCTGATTCCTGATTAAGTGGGGTATCTTTTCAATGCATTAACTGTTTTTATGGATTAATGTTGTGATTTGGCATCAGGTTCATAGGAGGACTTGTGCTCTCAGTACAGCCTAGCCTCTGGCTCTCTGGGCCCTCTCTTATAGACTAGGAGAAAGCCAACCGCAGTCCTGCCTTAAGAGCCCTGATGGGCAGTTGTATAGAACCTTATTCACAATGCTTTTGGGGAAGTGATTCTGAACCCCTAAGAAAGGTCCTAGGATGAGGGGAATCTGATGCTCTTCCAGCAGAAAGGAAGGCCTGCAGACATGACTAAACGTGCATCACATAGCACACAGATGCCTCAACTAAAATCAAAGAGGGGAATGTTTTCCCCCTTAATAATGTTGGATGAACAACTGATTCAACTTCATATGCCTATTAAATTAACTTTCCTTCAACTGGTTGATATATTCCCAGCCCCTCCAAGTGCCCCTATTTTCCAGGGACAGTCCTGGATTTACAGAAGCTGTTCTGGTTTCTGATGTGATCCTGGAATGTGTCGCTTTTCCTTAGGACATCCCTATTTTCATCAGCTAAATGTTGGAGGGTATGGAGTTATGTGACTCTCAAACCAAGGACATAAGTAACTATACAACCTTTAGAAGACACCTGAAAGCAGTTTTTCAAAAAAGTTTAATGCTTTATTATGTTTTTATATATGTTGGAAGCTGCCCAGAATGATTAATAATCTTAAATTATGATTATGATGATCGAATTAGAATGTCCCTATTTTTGTTGGAGAAATGTTGGAGGGTATGCATTTCCAACTGGGGATCACATCTCTGGAACAAAGAACAAAGGCTTGCCACTGGAAATAATGAAGAAGGAAAAAAGCACTAAACAGAAGAAAACCAGTGCACTTACTGTGTCTATATGGATTAACAAAGGAGCAAGACGAAAATCTACATTTTTAAAAATTATGCCACCCTCCTTTCTCTTCCATCTCCCTATAAAATAATTCTAAAGTGCCTTTTTGTTGCTGTAGTGAAACTCTTTTTCAGGGCTATTTTCTAATAACTCCTAGAAAAGAATCTTCACTTGCTCTTCAGTGATTCTCTTCGTCAACCCGCTGCTTTGGCATATTTCTCAGTTCCTAAGAACAGTAGGCCTTAGGCATTGGGGGGGGGAGAAGCAGTATAAGTGCATGCACACACACACACACACACAAATTTGGATAGCATGTGGCTCACAAAACCCATTGCACCTTCCCAGCACATATTTGCTAGTGATCATGAGAATGAAACTAGCTGCTGGAAAACAATGATGGGCTGTGGGCAAATGCATTGCTTTTACTGTCATTAAAAAGAAATCTGGTGTCATTTTCAGTATTGCTAGAATGGGCAGGAAATAACAAGGGAAATGAAGAGGCCTTGCTTGCAGCATTGATGAGTCAGGCCCTGGGAATTTACCTATTAGTTTAGCAGCACCCTCGCTCTCAACACAGCTGAGTCCTAACCGTTAGCCTTCTGGAGCTGCCAGCCTTTTCTGTCATTAGCATCTGATGACAAATTCCAGACTCTCCAAACATTTCTCCAGTTACAAGATCCACAGGGTCCTGCTTAATAATATGTTCACTGGTTAAAGGTCTGAGAGCATTTGTCTTAACACAGAAATAGACTTGAAGGGCTTTAAAATAGCCATTATCATTTGTCTTCCCCACAAAAAGCAAATATAAAAGGAGGCACTTCAGCAACATTTTGCCTCTCTCTCTCTCTCTCTCTCTCTCTCTCTCTCTCTCTCTCTCTCTCTCTCTCTCTGTGTGTGTTTCTCTGTGTCTGCATCTACCTATCCATTCCTTTTTCTGACTTGATCTAGTAAAAATGCATCCCATATTTTTAAAGGCACTTGACCTTTGTTGTGGTCTTATGCCCTTTACAATTGCTTATCTTTATGAAAAAGTAGCATCTCCTACTGTCTCTCAGAGGTTTGTTTTCCTTTTGATATAAATGCTACACTCCATCCAGTTTATATTCTGGCTCCTGCTACCCTTCCACTTTATTTCAGATATTTTTGGATATCAGCTTATTTGTTTAACCTGCCCTTTGGTTCTCAAATGCCATGTACATTTTATACAACATGCTGAAGAAGAAAAATAGGGGGTCATTTTAACCTAGAATAAACTTAGTCCATATTGACCACGTGTCAGGGAACTGCCATCGGAGCTCCAAGTGGTGGAGGGGCTCCAGGATGCTAGGAGACCCTCGGATGCTGAGGAGGGAACCAGCAGGGGGAGAGGGAGAGTTTCAGCGGAAACAGAGTCGGAGGAACGGCTCCGAGACGCTTCCAGTGAGAACAGCGGGGAGAGCTCAGGACCTCCCCTTGGGACGCCCACTTTGCGCAGGAAGCTGTCACGTAGAGAATCAAGGCGTAGAGTTTCTGTCAAAGAACTCTTATGTTGGAAGAAATTCCGGAAACGCCCACTGACGGATTCTGCCAGCGATTAAGGCAGCCATGCACCGATGGCTGCGCGGAGAGGGACAGTTTTGAAACTGATTACAAAACTCTGAGAGTGCAAGCGCTTACACACAAGTAGCCCCATATTTCATCACACCATGATATTATTATTATTATTATTATTATTATTAAAAACACAATGTACCATAAAACTGAAAACAATAGATTAGGAGAAATACATATCATTCCAATCCAGTGCAAACATCCATTTCTCAACAAATATAATGAATAACAGTAAATAAATAAATAATACATTTGTTGTCTAAATCATTAAAACCCCCACTATTAACACTTCCAAGCAATTGTCCAATTTTTCTCTGAACAATTTGAGTTAAGGGTTTTGCAATATGAGGCAGTACAATCATGAAGGGGTTTTCCAAAGAGAGGCAGCATGACCTCTCTTTGGAAAACCACGTTGCAGTATTCACTTACAATATCAAGTTTTTTTGGAATGAGGCTAAAAAGGGAAGAACTCAAGAGCGGGGAAAATGGAATTGAGGTGGTTACATTACTGACATATTAAAACCTGTCCTCTATTTTTGGTTTAAGGTTTCACTAACCTCAATATCTATTTTCAATGCCTCCCGGGAACTAGAAAAATCACAGCACAGATTTGGAAGCAAGAAGCCAAACTGGTGGCCAAGTTTTATGAACGTTTCGTGCACTTGAAAAAGAATGATAGAAATTGCTCTAGCTGATGCTTTAAAAGCATATAAATGTTCTAAAGAGATACAGAGACACACTCAGGTGTTTGTGCATATCAGCACACAACCACAAAGCCATTTCAGAACAGGCATGCACCTGCACAGGGTCATAAAAAGAAACTTTAATTTGCATTAGTGGACTATGATACTTTCATTTCTGCAACTATTTTTCAGCCATATCAGCGCTTAACAACATTTATTTAAAATATTTGTTTTAGCATCCTCATTAGGTCACAAAACTGGGGTGCAGGGGGTGAAAGAATGCAGACATAGTCCTTTTAAACAACAACACTATCAATGTCAGTTTTTTTGTAGAGTTTGGAGTGTTAGGCTACAACCTGGGAGAGCAGATTCTTGTTCCCCTCATCCATGAAGATCACTGGCTGACCTTGGGCTGGTCACTTTCTCTCAGCCTAACCTACCTCACAGGATAAAGGTAGGGAGATGGAGGACCATGTATGCCGCCGTGAGTTCCTTTGAGGCAAGGTAGGATAGAAATGCAATAAATAGTAATCATTAGATTGGGAATAGAGCCCTGATAAACTATGGTTTATCCTGTAGTTTAGCCTAGCCTCCCTGGGCTCACATGATTCCTGATCTCCTTCATTACTTCATCTCAGTCACAAGAAAGAGTCCATTTTTATTATTATTAACAACAGCTTTCATATTATTCCAACCCGACAAGCTGTGGCTAATCTTAACCATGAGATGTTTGAAACAAGCCAGCTTCAAATCCCAGTTTATGTAGCTGACTTGTTTCAACTAACCATAGTTGAGATTGGCTGAAGTTGGGGGTTCAGAAATAGCTGAACATGCAATTGATCCCAAATAGCAGCAAAATCTCCTAAACTCCTCCTCATAGTCTAGGCCCGTAGGCATGGCCAAACTTGGCCCTCCAGCTGTTTTGGGACTACAATTCCCATCATCCCTGACCACTGGTCCTGTTAGCTAGGGATGATGGGAGTTGTAGTCCCCAAACAGCTGGAGGGCCAAGTTTGGCCATGCCTGGAAGGGCAAGAGGAGTCGGAAGGAGGCTAGGTTTGTTCCCATCAGGATAAACCATGGTTGATCAAGATGTCTCATTTTAACACTGACTTAAGGTATAGTGGCAACAGTTAATGCTGAAACTTATTTCACACTTTTTAGAGAATTTCATGAAGCTGTCCCTCTTTCACCATTTAGAGATCCCCACAAATGGTGTGTGAGAAATAATGGCACCATATTAGACTTCAGCAGCACAATCTGTGCTGCAAGCATCTCTTTTAACATTCTGCTCTCCCTAAATCTTCCAAATCCAGGATCTGTCTAAGAAACAAGAAAATGAATATTACAGTGCTGCCAAAACTAGGTGACTCTATAATTATCAGGCTTTTAAACTTGCCCATAATTTCCCCGTTTTCTGACAATGGGTTTAAACGTATTATAATCATGTCTCACTCAAATGCATTATGGCTCTTCCACCCCCCCCACCCCCCCACCTTTACTAAGCTTTTAAAAATAGGCTTTTTGTTAAGCTTCAACTGCAAAATAATTTGTGTGTGTGTGGTTTTTTTTGAAAAAATATCTCTTAACTTATCAGTTTTCAGAATCTGTACTGTGAAGTATATTGACAAAAAAAGAGAGCAAGAGACCACAATACATTTGCAGCCAATCTTATCTGAAGTTATAATTGCTACCAGACTCAGATAGAGCACAATGGATCTCCCACTTAAGTGAGCAAATAATAAGGTGACAATAATTGCACTATGCCATATGTTTTCTATTCAGATATTGATAAGAATGTTATCAAACGGATTTGCTGTGTTGCAGGTGAAATATTGGGGGCGGGGGGGGGATCTTGATAGAAGCTGGTAATATGAATTCACTCCATGCCACGTGTAGAAAAGGAATTTAAACGAATCAGGAACTAATCACATTTCATTTTCTATTTTTTCCCCCTCTCTCTCCTGGTCAACATACTAGTACAGCTGAGGTGTGTGATAATCAAAGTCTTCTTCATGGTTGAATAAATTTAATACCCTTGCTTCATCAATGCAGCACATTAAAAAGTCCCTTGACATATTTAGCTTGATTGTCTAAGGCATTACACTAGAGCCATGATATTAGAGATTTCACATACAATACAGGGGGGTCTTTGCTTTCATTTATCTGTAACATGACATACAAAATTGGATCGAAATAGCTTTCTCTATTAAAAAAGACCAATTGATAAAGTCGTAATGCAGTCTAGGCTGTACAAGTGGAGAAATAAATGAACATTAATTTGGTATTTGTAGAAGCAGGTTGGACCGCATAATTCAGGTATCTGGAAGTGTAGAAAATAATAATAATAATTCAGCGATGCAATGTAATATGAAACAGAGATTTGTTTTTAAAGCAAACTAGTTAAAAACAGTTCCAGCATGTTTCAAATGCTAAGTTGTTCTGGATTTTTCCCTCGTGGAATAGTTTAATATGTATATTAGGAAAGCATTCTCTGCTCCAATAGTCATATCCATTTTAATCATGCTTTTCTCTCCCCCCCCCCCACCTTTCTGCATTAATTTATAACAACTAACATTATGTTTGCTTGGCTCAAGAGACTCAGAAAATGCAAGGTGACTGGCAACTTCTCTTTCCCCAGGATTTCATAATGGGTTTTTTCAAGTTACATAATTCAGCCTCCATGGGGGAAAGGGTTCTTTTTGCTGCAGAATCTCCCAGGAGATTCAGTTCTGTCAGATTAACAGAAAATATTCACAAAAGGCCAGCACTGAGCATGTTTGCACTGTCTTGTGGTCAGAGCTGAACATCTGGCAATGGCAACAGATGGAGGAAATGTGAAATGGGTGGGAATGATGGGTCCTACATTGTCAATTCAGAATGCAGAAACAGATGGAAACCCAACAGGGCATTCTACATTCACAGAAGCATATCCTGAGGTCCTTCCTGTCTTGTCTAACTCGTGAAAATGAGAATCTGTACCTGAACCATTGTTGGGAAACATCAATGCTCTGGCAAAGTAACAGTGGTCAGGTGGGAATTATGGGTTTGAAAGGGCTTATGGACAGATTGGCTAGTTTAGCACTTGATTCAGAATGTGAAATGATGTCTTATTTATCATTCATTTCTGATGACTGGTAAACCAACAATTTCCCAAAGGTTCCAATGTCCCACAGAACACCCAAAATGTCAAAAACTTGACAGCCTTGTTGGTGGTGGTGGTGATTTTTGTTTTAATTGTGTCACAAATTCCAAAGGTTTACCCCATACATTGGGAGGTATCTAACTGTCCTTCCATCCATTCTCTTTGATCTATTAGGGGCTTGCTTCAGCAGGAAGTTGGTGGAGTCACTCTTCAAACTTTCTTCTTTTCTTCTGCAGAGGATCCCCAAATCATTTGGATCAGGTTTCGGGGCCAATGCAGGAGGGAAGAGTGAATTAGCAAAAATCACATCCCACCTTTCATTCCCTGAAACTTCTGCTGCATCAAAGATTCTCCTGTGACTGGAAGCACACAGTGGAATACAAGCCTTTGGTCTGAGTTTTTGTTTTTTAATGAACTCTAAATTTGGAAATGGTTGAGAGCAACCCTCATTCCAGCACCAACTAAGCTTAATGCTGTAAGGTCAACTTACTCAAGTCATACTTTACAAATGATGCACAAAGTAAAACACAGCCATCCTTTAAAATCTGCACTTCTCTGAATTTTGCAATACAGATCTTTGGCCAAGTAATGTGTATTATTATTAGTGTATAAATAAAATAAATATATAATTGTATCGTGGACACACCAGAACATAGGAAGCTGCCTTATACGGAGTCAAAGCATTGCTACCTCAGTACTGTCTATTCTAACTGGGAGGAGCTCTCCAAGGCTTAAGACAGAGTTCCATCCCAGTTCTACCTGTAGATGCCAGGGACTGAACCTGGAACCCTCTGTCTACAAAGCAGATGCTCTACTATTGAGCTAGAGACCTTCGCTTATAATCTTGTGGGGGGGCCTCTTCATCGTGATGATGCATGAGGATGACTTTAAATATTTATTTTAATATTCTTTGTTTCTGTTGACTAATTGCCTAGTTATAAGCAGCCTTGAGCATTTCTAAATGGAAAGGCGGGGTATAAAAGTTGTCAACTGGTTGAATCAATAATCATATCCTGGCTTCCCTGGTGCACACTCATGTAAAACATAGTAATATGTAATTTTGGGCAATAATAGGCATGGCCTACAACCAATTCCATTAATATTTTTCCAGCTTGCGTGATGATGGACCTAACTAGTGCCTGCATCAGGCCACATATTACATTTCCCCCCATATGTTTTGCAGAGGAATGGGGTCTGCTTACATAGTCAAGAAACTTTCCTCTCCTTCAGACTATAATTGAATCATACCAAAGTAGGATTTAAGGATGCACGTGTTGCTGCAAGACAAGCATATTGAGGGAAATCAGGAAAGCTAAGGCAGCAAAATGAATTGTAACAAGTACAAGAAGTGGAAGTGAGGATTTTAGGCACTTAGGCACTTTGAAACTCTTTGGGCTTTATAGGCTTCTGTCAATCCGTGGGCTCTGACAACTGCATAGAACATTGTTGGAATAAAACAGGAATGGAAATTTACTGTTCTTTAACGTAAATACAAAAATGAAGGGACCTGAAACCACTTGTGTCTGCTGCCTAGAAATATCAGGTCCATTACACAGTGCAAATAAATACATGATGCCCAGATACTTTTTGAAACAATTATCTCTCATTCCAGCAGGAATTCTCCTTAAAAATCAGCATCAGATCCTGTGTGCAGCAGAATCTGATTTTTTAAGGCTAGCATTTTGAAAGGAGCTGTTCTTCCCATAGGGTCTCGTCAGAAGAAGCCAGAGTTGCTCTGGGGAAAATATCACTTAAGTACATTTCTCTCTAATTTCATTTCATCTACAACAAGATTCAAATGGAGCAGCCAAATTTCAAAAACTAAGACATATCCTAAACATTGCAAAAATGGAAGTAAGCCTCCGGAAGGAAAGCTATCAGGTTCAAAAAACACACACACCAGGGTAGTTTCAGGTGCTTGAATTGAAGGTGTTCCTTCAATACTGAAGGAAGACCAAGTTCAATTGCATGAACACAACCACATGATCATGCACTATTTTCCAGTGCTAATCCACACAAGCACAATGAATTGCATATTTATTAGCTCTAGGCTAATATCTGTGGCTGCATTCACAGAAATGGTCCAATGGACTGTTTTAGAGCATCTGAAACAGGCATTTTTCATTGCTGTGCATAGATTTGAACTACTAATACTTCATCCCACCACTGCCTGTGAAGCAGTCATCACTGCCCTCCCACACATAACACCCCACCCCTTTATCTTGAAAAACATCACACATTTTGAGCGCTCACTTTAGTGCTGCGTTAAAGGTAACATTTGGTGAAATGATTTGGTTAAGAATCATTTCAATAGTTTTGAACAACATCTCTGTGAGCAGCCTAGAAGACTATCTGGATTTGTTGTAAATTAAAAGGAAACTTCTCAGTTATAAGAAGTAGATTGCCTTTATGGGAAATTCAATTAAAAACAACAATATTCATTTTCCTGGATTCTACAATAGAGTGGATAGTAATGACCCTTTCTCAATAACTTGAAACTCTCTTTGGGACACACTTCAGGGAACAAATTTTCTCATCATTAATAAAGCATTTCATATTTTAGTGATCAACCACAATTGGTTCAATATAGCTGTGCTGGACGACAGAAAGCTAAAGACAGAACTGCTTTTTTTGTTTTGTTACTTTTATAAAGGACTCAACATCCCCTTCTCTTGACATTCTGCTTCTTTGTTTGGTTTCTGCAAAGTCTGCTAACTGAATTTTATTTTCAGCTCCTATTTCTGACCCAGTGCAGCAGATTATCACATAAACACAAATCCATCTGAATTTTTGAATTTCATTTGTGCTGCCATTACTTCAGTACTGCCAGTTACTCAAATCAGTTAAAGGCCCAAATTCTCCTTCTCCTTTTACACTGCATCATGGGTTCTGTACTCTTTAGGGCACTTAAACTGGTAGTCTTTCTTGCATGAATGCATTGTGCTTGCAAGAATGAAGATGGGTTACTAGGAGGGGCTTAAAATATCACAAAAATAAATATTGTTATTTGCAAGGTTATAAAGCAGGCTGCCTCAACCTCGGCCCTCCAGATGTTTTGAGATTACAATTCCCATCATCCTTGACCACTGGTCCTGCTATTTAGGGATCATGGGAGTTGTAGGCCAAAAACATCTGGCGGGCCGAGGTTGAGGAAGCCTGGTCTAAAGGGACACCAATAGTATGGGCTACATTTGTCAAGTGTTCTCATTGGCCAAAGCGAGTCATATGTGATAGCAGTTTTGGTTGCAATGAATATTACAGGTATAGATTTTAATCCTTTATTTCTGATAGAAATAGAGCCTACATACAGTATACTCTATAAGTTGCATTTATCTTAAGTTTTACTTAGAGTAGACTCAATGAAATGAAGCCGTATATTTGTTGTGTATGTTGATTTCAATAGGTCTATTTTGAATAGGGCTTACACTCAGGCAATAGTGCCCACCTGAGAGGTGTTGGAACTGAGTTCCGGTGAGTTCCAGCTGAAAAAAGCCCTGCTTACACTGAATACAATCCTATTTCATTAAATGTTATGCATGTTTTCTTTCTGTATGTATGCCACTCATTTATCTGAAGGAGCTACTTAAGTAGCTCACCACCTAGAACTGATAATATGTTATCATATAAAAGTCATATTGAATGTAAAAGCGAACTTTTCTATGTCTGACTGACAAGCAATATGATTTTGTGCAAGTACCATTTATTTTAATTGAGCTGGCCTAAGCTTTATGTTGCATGGCCTATGGAATATTTTAATTATATTAAATAAAATGCATAAATCCACTTAGAAACGCATGTACAAATAAACATGCTGTGTTGTTTACAATAAGATGTAATCTGCTCTTAGCTTTTGGGACAGTTTAGATTCTATTGTCCTGATTCTGCTAAGGCAGGCATAGGCAAACTCATCCCTCCAGATATTTTGGGACTACAACTCCCATCATTCCTAGTTAACAGGACCAGTGGTCAGGGATGATGGGAGTTGTAGTCCCAAAACATCTGGAGGACCGAGATAGCCTGTGCTAGGGGCTATAAAACATATATGGAGGGAAGTGGGAAATACAATACCTCAATAGGAAAACACTTATGTAAATAAGTTCTGTACACACAGTTCCTCTATCTGATTTGGTACCCAGGGGGATGCTCTCACAGTCCACTGAACAAAGATGGAATCCCACTAATCACCTCTTTGGGCAGGGAGGTTTGGAACACTAAATTCTGCCAGAACTGTGTGTGTGTGTGTGTGTGTGTGAGAGAGAGAGAGAGAGAGAGAGAGATTCCTCTTTAGCCTAACAGTGGGATCACAAATGTATGCTTTGAACATATAAATATAGGGTAGAATTCAACACACACTTTCAATAACTCCTTCTGTACATGCATTTCAGCTTGCTAGACAGAATTAACTCCCTTCTCCTCCTCCGCACATTATTCAGGGGTGGAAAACCCCATTGTGCAAGCAGAAGTCCTTGCACAGGACTGCTACCAGCAAGTCTCTTTAGGTGAATCTTGCCCACAACATTCCTTCCTTCAGAAGTTTATTTTTCCATATCAATACATTATTTCTCTAATGCTAATACATTTATACTTGGGACCGTCATAACAAGTTTGTGTAAAAAAACAACCAATGACTGAGGAAGATAATTTAGTAATAATTTTCAAAGTGTTTGCACTTAGTATGGTATTTAACTATTTTGAACTGCTATGTTTTACTCATGGTGGACTCGCTGAAATTAATAGACCAAACTTAGTTGTGTTCCTTCATTTTAATGGGTATGCACTGAGGAAAAACATCACTGAGTACCACCTTTTACTTCAAATCTTCCAAGTCATAGAAAATTTAGTCGTGGCATCACATAAGAGATATTAAAGAGAAACAGCTGCTTTGTTTCCTTTCAAAGCAAAGTGGACCAGTCAAAAAAGATAAAGAGAAAATATTGCATGTTTATTGGGCATGCTGATTAACAACATGTTCACAGGTCAGGCAACTTTGCAAGCCCACTATTCTTGAGAGAGGTCAACCAGGGCTCCATATGGCAGGAATCAACTCACACTATGTTTTATAGCACCTGTAAGGCAATTGAAAGTGTATTAGGGAATGTTTATAACAGCCGGGTGATGTCGTGGAACATATCATCCCAATAACTCTTAGAGAGATGGCTCAGAGCAATCTGTTATGCAACACCTTTCCTTTTACTTATATATTTGCCTGTATCCCAGGATAATGCTTTGACATAGGACTGCAATTCTGTAACTGAAGGACAAATTCAGCCCATGTCTAAAATTTTCTAATTAGTGACTTGTATCCAACCGAGTTCTACTCAGAGCAGACTCACGGAAATTAATTGCCCTACATTTGTCATGCCCATTACTTTCAGTGGGCTTACTCTAAGTGTGATTAGAGAACTTCAATAAAGTTGAGGAGATGCCGTAATCAGGTTGCAAAAAGGGATGCTAACTAGAGCCTAAAGTCTCCCTTGCAAACCGACTTCTTTTTAGAGCAGGAGTAGGGAACCTTGGCCCCTCCAGTCCTTCTATCCAATCCATAGGACTTTCTTCAGACCACACACCTCACTGGCCTCACAGACCCTGATCCTTCTCCTTTGAATCCTCCTTAAGTGTTTTTGCCTGGTTGGAATGTGTCATGGAGCTGTGATAACGCCTCTTGCTTGTCTGAATTGAGAGATAAGTTTGTTGTTGGAGCAGAAGCCTCTGACTTTTGTGTAACTGGAAGGCAAGACTCACATCCATTGCTCTTTTGCCTCTGACCATGCCTGCCACTGCCCTGGAGGCTGAAGAATTTCTCCTTGACTGCAATAGGTTTCCCACCCCTACATCAGATTCTTATCTGGACTCCTAGCAATTTAGATGGTGTTCCAGCCCGGCTTCACAAAGAACAAAGGATAATGGCTGCAAGCACATGTGTAATTTAGCCCATACTTTCAGTCTGCTATCCCAGTTGACACTGATGACTCCCCTTCCAACTCCTTTTCTAAATCTTTCTACACCAAGGGAAAATATTATTGGAGAGGTTCTGGTCATAAAAAAAGAAATCTATTGTTCTTGGAGATTGATATGAATCTAGTTAGGTAGATGGACTGGAGGACAAAGTAGCTTGAACATATATAGTAAGTATAATGATCTCAAGAGGTCAAGTCTCCAAGCCTTGCACTAATCCATTCGAACAATTGTTGATAAAAAGAGGGCATGGGCACGAAGTCTTTCAATGCTGAGTCAACAGCCAACTACTATTTTTTCACTCCCATAACACCAAATTGCCTTTGACTTGAGCCAAATGCCAAGGCAATTTTGTAGGAAATACCTTTTCCCCTCCGAAATCTCTAGTTTTGTTCCAACATCTACCTAAAGTAAAAAGCAAAAAAAAAAAAAAAAATCTATCAGAGGTGAAAGCAATTTGTTTTTTCTTCTTATTCTATTGAAGTTCCCTCAAAGTTCTTTTTAGGCTTTTTTGTTTTTATTCTGTATCTTCATCCTTTGATGAAGTTTCTCACATTCAGTCTTTTGGTATTAATTAGCATGTCCACATTTACAATATTCAATTATTTTCTACCTCCAATCTGGCCTCAAATTCTTGTGATAAACTTTCATCTTGTCGTCTTCCCATTTCATCATGGCTGTCTGCTCACTTTTTGAAGCTAAATCTTTCAAAGAGAATTTCCCACCACATTTCCCCCCTGGATCCTCCACTTCCTGTTCCTTCTGTTTCTTTACTTATGTCTTGTGTTATCATTTTGCCTTTGCTTCTTTAGTTTTGTATTCTTTTGCTTTTTTCTTTCTCTTTTCAGATTCTATCATTAGCTAAGTTTTTATTTCCAGTGTCAAATACTGCTAAAATTGTGATGGTATGAAACTCTTCAAGCCATTTTCTGTTCTTAGTTGTTAAAAATTGCCTTTTGTTTTGGGGTTGTTCTGACCAGAAGAACCAAATGTTCGTAGGAGGGTCAAAAGTTTAGTGCAGAAAATTGAACTAGAGTGGGGAAAGAGAAACCTAAAGAGCACTCTGTGATCCATTTAATAGGTCAAAATGTTGGCATGAGGAGTAAAAATAATAGAAGCCTGGCAAATAGGCTTGAGTACACACTAACCCATTTGTAGCACATAGAACTCAGCAACACTTCCTTATAAGTCTTGCCCCTATGGGGCAATAGCCAGGACTGAAAGTCCTTGCCTTCCACCCTTTCTAAGGTTCCTCCTCTCCCAGATGTTTCCCAGGCAGTCTCAAACTGTGTCTGTGCACCTCAGGCCTCTGTTCAGTTCTCCTCATTATTCTGCATGTTCTTGAAGACTAAGAGGTGATTTTCTGCGGTTAAAAATATGCAGTAAATCTAAATTGAGTGTGGACTACATAGGATAAACAAGTGCTCTGGGAAGAATTCAACATCATGCTAAAAGGATATCTCCATCAGGGCAAGAATTTCAGCTTGGCAGATGGAATTATCCCTTGCTCCTCCCTGTGTACTGTTTCAGGGTTTCCCTGAACCAGCTTTGAGGTTGTTAGAGGAGAAGAGTTGAAGAAAACTGCATTGTGCAAGCAAAATTCTTTACACTGAACCCATTAGTTGAACTCTCCATTCTTCTGACTAAATTATGATGGGGACTCAGAGGCACCAGCTTCTCTGGACGATTGAGGGGCCCCAACACAATGTCCTGATGTTGCAAGCACAATCAATTGGGCAAATGTTTCCTGCACTGCAGGAGGTTGGACTAGATGACTCTCGTGGGTGCTTCCAACTCATCATAGAACTCTACAATTCTATGATTATATGATGTTGTGTGATGTCCTGATGTTGGGGGGGGGCCTCTCTGAATATGGAGGGGTGGGGGCATAGGAACCCTTGTGAGAACTTTAGTAATTTTATTTATTTACCTGGAAAATTATACCCATGGCTACACGCCACTCAGGGTTAATTACAACATTTAAAAACTATAGCTGCACTCCTATATACGCCAATGTCAGAGAAAGTGTGATTGAGCTCTGTGGGGCCGTCCTTTGAGTAGTGATGTATAAGACCGTAATGTAACATTTCATAAACTGACAATATAACAAAACAAAGGCAAGATCAGCAGATTGAAAAATATCAGATATTCAATAAAGCTATATGCTGTCAGATTATTAATTTCAACCACACAGAAAAGCACAGCAAAAGATGGGGTCAATCAAGCTTTTGAGACAAAGAATTCTATATGTGTTTGACCACTGATAAACTCCTTCTTCATAATCAGTCACACTTTGACCATAGTCAGGACACAGAGAAGAGCTGGCTATGAATACATGCACCAAACTATGGTGTTCCATCTAGCACAGCTATTTAGGTAACATCAAACCATCTGCTATGCTCTTATAATGGAGAAAACTTCATTTGTATCATGTGCCATTAGACTGAGGCATAATGCTATGTGCATGTTATTAACAAAATAAAAATGAGCCATGGAAACAGTGCATTAAAAGGCTCTCCACTCCTCTTCAAGGGGAAGCCAAGAGTGCTTCAGCCAAGGACGACACAAACCTCTGTCTTCCCGCTGGGAAACCTGGTAACTGAAATGCGATCTCAAAGCTTTTAAAAAGATATTTATTGTTACTATGAAGTCTATTAGAGGGCCATTAGTAATAACAACACTCAGATAATGAATTGTGCAACTTGGCGAAGAGCTTTGAGATATACTACTATTGTCTCTAAAGATATACATATATTTTGAAAGGCCACATATCAGGCAATTAGTATCCTTGCTTCTACCTACCAAAAGGTTTAGCCCAGTCTCAATTACTGTAAAGCAAAACTTATTACTGGGAATAAAACTTAATTCTAGGAGCAGTTCTGTAATCAGTGCCTCATATTTCAACAGCCTGGAAAGAGGAATGCTAGAGGTCTATTGGGAGCAGGAATGAGTTTCTATCTTCTGAATTAGGGAACAAAATAAAGGAGGAATACTGTTTTTGTTTTAGTTCTCTGCTTCTGAGGCACTGGACATGGCAAAACCTGAAAACGGCCTCAAATAAGGTGATCCAGAATAAATATAAATTTCATGTACATTGCTATAAGCTGCATACAGCCATTGCAGGCACCCATTTTGGAAAATTACTCATCCAGACTCTAGGACTCAAAAATACGTTGAGGCAATAGAAAATTGCACCCTTGTGGTGCAGTCTTCTTAGTGTACCTCTTGTGGTTATAGCAAGACAGATTGCGTTCCCACCACACTGCTTGAGGAAGACCATTGTGGCAGGTTGCATTGAAAGTGACTATGAGACACAAGGTAAACTAACTGCTATGTTTGGGATGCTGTATCCAAGTCAAACTGACTACTATTTTAGCCGGGTTGTCATAACTGACAGCGACCTTCTCCAGCCTAGTGAATTCCATGTGCTTTGCTAGCTGTGACTAATGGAAGTTGCAGGTGCAGGCCGGTGCAACCTTCCACTAGTCCGCGGCCTCCGCACAGTGTCTCCCAATGCTCCTCCAAGGTGGCCCTGCCAGACCTTAAACTTTACTATGAATCAGCTGCTTTTTGCTGGCTGAAAGAATGGCTGCTTCTTGAAAACACTGATGTGTTGGATTTAGAAGGTTTTAACAATGTATTTGGTTGGCATGCATACTTGTGGTATGATAAGGTAAAAGCACATAAAGCATTCAAAAACCATATTGTTAGGTTAGGAAAGCATTGTTTAATGTTTCGATAAGATATAAGGACTTGTTAGAAAATAAAACCCCAAGATGGTTGTCACCAATGGAAGTGAAGGCACAGAAAAAACTCAATATGGAGGCCAAATGGCCGAAATATTGGGAAATTTTGGAACAAGATGGAGACAGAATAAAATTGCAGAGTTTTGAAAAATTAAAAAATAGAGTGCGAGATTGGCTCCATTATTACCAAATAATGGAGGTATATAATACAGATAAAAAACTGGGCTTCCAGGTGGAAAAATCAAAATTGGAAACAGAATTGTTAGATCCCAAAATTAAGAATTTGTCAAGAATGTATAATTTGCTGTTGAAATGGAACACTCAGGATGAAACGGTGAAATCTGCTATATTAAATGGGCACAAGATGTTGGACATAACATAATGATGGTGTCAGGGAACTGCCATCGGAAAGACAGGAGGTGAAGGGGCTCTCAGAAGTCAGGAGAGACTCAGCAGTGGCAGAAGGCAGCAGCAGGGGGAGAGTGGGAAATCAGGGAGAGAGAGAGACGAAGGAATGGCTCAGGGAGTCTTCCAGCGGTAACAGCGGAGAAGTCTCAGGTCCTCCCATAGGTACACCCACTCCTCGCCGGAAACTGTCGCGCCGAGAATCTAGACGACGCGTTTCCGTCAAGGAGCTTTTATGCTGGAGTAGATTCCGTAAACACCCACTGTCGGATTCTGCCAGTGACTGAGGTAGCCATGCTTAAGGGCTCCGCTAAAAAACAGAGCCTTGCTAAGTTGAGCAAACTCTGAGGGACTAAGCTTTATGCACAAGCAGCTCATCATCCCATCACAGCAATCCGACAGTCTCTGAAAGCCGCTTGTGCAAAAGAGGCATCATGTGCAACCCAACCGGAGCAGGAGACGCAGGAGGAGCTGGAGCGGGTCCAAGCCTGGAAGAAAGGTACAGGATGTTAGAGGTCCAGCTAGCGCTGCAAACGGCTAGGCTCGAGGAGAGGAGGGCTCAGGATACAGAAAAGGGGAAAGCCACCCCACTCACGAGGAAGGTGCCAGGATTGGTGCAGAAGTTTGGGGGGGATCCCAGGAACTATCAAGCCTTTAGAACAGAGATGCAATATGCCCTCAATCTGCAGTTTGATGACTTTCCCGATGAGGAATCGAGGGTAGCGTTTGTGATTGGCCATCTCGAAGGAGGGGCGAAGAACTGGGTGAGACCCCTGATGGCAGCTAATAATGACGCCCTAAAGGACTCGAGGAAGTTTTTTCGCGCCATGGACCTGATGTTTTCCAGCGAGATTGAGCAGGGAGTGGTGCGCAGACAGTTAATGGGGTGTAAACAGGGGAGCCGATCTGTCCGTGAGTACTGGACTGAGTTCACCATGTTGATCCATAAATTGGGATGGGACCTGTCGGCGGAAACCATACAAATGCTCTTTGAAGAAGGGCTATCTTCGGCGGTGAAGGACGAACTTTCCCGGGCGCCCAGGGCGGAGTCTATGGACCAGCTGACTAAATCAGCGCTGGCCATAGGAGCACGCCAGGAGGCGAGAGCTTTGGAGAAGCGGGAAGGGAAGGGGGAACGTTGGAGGGATTTCCGCATTCCAGAGATTCCCGAGCAGCATTCCCCGCCAGTAGAGCCGATGGAAATTGGAACAGCGCGCGCGCGGGCAGTTTCAAACCCCAGTGAAGGGCGGAAGAAGGAGGGAAAGGGCGCCAAGAAATGTTTTCTCTGCCAACAGCCAGGTCACTTTGCCAGAGTCTGCCCACAAAGAAAGGAATGGCAAGGGATGGCGGGAGCTGTTGGGGGGGAGGAGGAGGGAGTTAAGGAGCAAGTAAAAGCCAACGCCTGGCTGCCACCATCGGGGCACAGCAGCCAGGCCAAAGAGCAGTGAATGTGCCCACGCCGGAACCACCAAGACCAGCGCTTGTAATAGAGGTGTCGCTAGAGCTGCCAAACGGACACCCACTAAAGATAAAGGCGCTATTGGACTCAGGCAGCTCCTGTAATTTTATGAGTAAGGAGTTTGCAGCCGAACACCAGATACAAACTATCCCTCTAAGTAACCCTTTGCAGGTGACCACGATTGATGGGAGGGCGCTGTTGGGAGGAGAAGTTAACCAGCAGACTGTCCCAATGATAATGAGGGTGGCAAGACACACGGAACTGATAGCGTTTAATGTGGCCACCTTGGGAGGAGCGCCCATTATTTTGGGAATGAGCTGGCTAGCGCTGCATGATCCGCTAGTGGGATGGCACCAGAGAGTAGTCTCATTTAGGTCAGCACACTGCCTGGCACACTGCAAGGAAGGGGAAGCCCAGGTGGGAGCCAAGGCCACCCTAGCAGGGATGGAAGTAGCTGATAAAGGGAAGGTACCACGACAATACGCCGACCTGGTTAACGTCTTCAGCGAAAGAGAAGCAGATAAACTGCCCCCGCACAGACCCTTTGACTGTCAAATTAACTTACTCCCAGGAGCACAACTGCCAGTGGGCAAGCTGTATGCAATGTCAGACAGTGAGATGCAGGAGTTAAGGGAGTTCATTGATAAGAATCTCAAGCGAGGTTTCATCAGAGAGTCACGAGCAGTGGGGGGCAGCCCAGTGTTCTTTGTGGACAAAAAAAATACTAATAAACCCAGATTGGTCGTGGACTTCCGGGCCCTAAATGCAGTGTCAGAACCAGTGACTTTCCCCATGCCCAGAATCGATGACATTTTGACCCAGGTGAGGAAAGGGAAAAATTTTACCAAGCTGGACCTAAGGGGGGCATATAATCTGATACGTATGAGAAAGGGAGATGAGTGGAAAACCACTATGTTCACCCCCTTGGGGGCCTTTGAGTACCTCGTTATGCCCTTCAGTCTACAGGCAGGCTCGGCCTGTTTTCAATCGTTCATGAATCACGTCGTGGGACCATTGCTTTACAAGAACTGTGTAGCGTTCTTAGATGACGTCCTGGTGTACTCAGAGAATGAGGAGCAGCATGTGCAAGATGTAAGAGAGGTACTGAGCAGACTGCAAGAAAACCAGCTGTGGGTGAAACTGGAGAAGTGTCAGTTTCATACCAGAGAGGTGGAATTCCTGGGGTACCGGTTGTCAGACAAGGGATTGGCCATGGATCCCAGCAAGGTTCAAGCGGTACTGGAATGGAAGACACCGAAAACTAAGAAAGACGTGCAAAGATTCCTGGGCTTTGGAAACTTCTATTGGAAGTTCATCAAGAACTTTGCCCACTTAACAGCGCCCATCACTGATTGTCTTAGCAGCAAGAAGAAATTTGTCTGGACGGAAGAGGCGCAGCGAGCGTTCGAAAGATTAAAGAAGGCGTTTGCGTCGGAAGAACAACTTTTGCACGTGGATCTACAGCAACCAATGACAGTGGAGACTGACGCCTCAGACCGAGCGGTGGGGGCTGTGCTTCTACAGCCGGGAAAAGATACGTCGGAATGGAGACCGTGTGCCTTCTTCTCGTGGAAGTTGAACAAATCCGAGAGGAACTACACCGTATACGACCAAGAATTGCTCGCCATTCATGAAGCGTTCCGGAGATGGCGACACTTGTTGATTGGGGCGCAGCACAAGGTCCAAGTGCGGACCGACCACAAAAATCTGGAGTACTGGAGAACTGCCTGAGTACTGAACCAGAGACAAGTGGGATGGGCCCAGGAGTTCTCCAAATTCTATTTTGAAATTCGTTACGTACCAGGACCAGAGAACGTAAGGGCGGACGCTCTCTCTCGAAAACCGGAGTATTTAGAGGGGGAGGGAGCGCCTGAGGAAAGGCATATCATCCCTGAGGACCACTGGGTGTGTGGGGCGGCATTGGTGGGGCAAAGAGAACTGGTAGAGGGCACCGAGAACGATGAATACGCCCAAGAGAAACTCAGAGAACTCAGGGGGACAGGGGAGAACACGGGGGGGGGGGTTGAGGAAAAGAACGGGGCATTGTATTACAAAGGGGCACTGTACATACCCGATGGGGAGCTGAGGGGCAGAGTGCTCAAGCAGTTACACGACAGCCCCACAGCGGGGCACTTCGGGCAGCACAAAACCATGTGGTTGGTTACCAGGGAGTTTTGGTGGCCCAAGGTGAGGGAAGACGTACGGGAATATGTTAGGGGGTGCGACCGGTGCCAGCGAGCAAAAGGGGAGAGGCTGGCACCAGCGGGGCTATTGGAACCCTTACCCACACCAGAAAGGTCATGGGAGGCAGTATCCATAGATTTTATGACGGACCTGCCAAAATCCAAAGGGAAGACAGCTGTCATGGTGGTGGTAGACCTATTAACTAAGATGTGCCATTTTATAGCCTGTTCACACGCGGTCACAGCGGAAGAAACCGCCAAGTTGTTTGTAGAGCATATTTTCAGGTTGCATGGCGCCCACTTGAGGGTGGTCAGCGACAGAGGGAAACAATTTACTTCCAGGTTCTGGAGGAAGCTCATGAGCTTACTGCACGTGGAAGTCAATTTTTCCACTGCCCGGCACCCAGAAACAAATGGGCAGGCGGAAAGGGCAAATGGGATTTTACAACAATACCTGAGGTGTTATGTAAATGACAGAGAAAATGATTGGGTAGATAAGTTGGCCCTGGCAGAATTTGCCTACAACAACGCGGTGAATGTGTCCACAGGGATAAGTCCCTTCCTGGCTAATTATGGGTGTCATCCCAGGGCATTTCCAGGAGAAGGAGGGGAGAGATGGAGTGTCCCGGCTAGGGAACACTTTGTTGAAGAGATGGAAGCAATCCACCGGCAACTCCAACTTAACTTAGAGAGGGCCAAGGAAGAATACAAAAAGCAAGCAGACAGAAGCAGAAGGGAAGGTGAAACCATAAGGGTGGGGGACAGGGTGTGGCTATCCACCCAAGGACTGCCGTTCAAGGGAGGGTGTAAGAAATTAAGACCCAAACGGCTGGGACCCTTTGAGGTCATACAACAGGTCAACCCGGTGGCATTCAAACTCAGATTACCCAACCACATGAAACTGCACCCAGTATTTCACAGGTCCCTACTGTCGCCATACCGAGAGGGGCGAGAGTGGGGGGAACGTGAGAGGGAGGTTACTCAAACACCAGTCATAGAAGAAAGGGAACGCAACATGCATGTGGCAGAAATCATTGATTCCAGGTGGAAAGGGAATCAGGTAGAGTATTTAGTAGAATGGGAAGGGGAAGCAGAGTCAGAAAACACATGGGTACCGGCAGAGGACGTCAATGATGAGGTTTTAATAGAAACGTTTCATCAACGGTTTCCAAGGAAACCTCAGCCCGTGGGACGGTTCAGGAGGGAACACTTCGGCACCACCGATGAGGAAGAGGAGTTTGAAGGGTTCCCAGAATCAGGGCTGGAAGAGGGAATAGACTCAGACGGGGAAGAGGACACAGGGAGAAGAGACGGGAGGCAGTGGAGAGAAGTGTTTGAATCCTCTGATGATGAGGAGTGTTCTTTCCGGGGTTTTCCATCCTCACCGCCAGCAGGGGAGGGGGTGGGAGGGGGTGAAGGGGGCTCTGGAGGGGAGGTGGATGTCAGGGAACTGCCATCGGAAAGACAGGAGGTGGAGGGGCTCTCAGAAGTCAGGAGAGACTCAGCAGCGGCGGAAGGCAGCAGCAGGGGGAGAGTGGGAAATCAGGGAGAGAGAGAGACAAAGGAATGGCTCAGGGAGTCTTCCAGCGATAACAGCGGAGAAGTCTCAGGTCCTCCCATAGGTACACCCACTCCTCGCCGGAAACTGTCGCGCCGAGAATCTAGACGACGCGTTTCCGTCAAGGAGCTTTTATGCTGGAGTAGATTCCGTAAACGCCCACTGTCGGATTCTGCCAGCGACTGAGGGAGCCATGCTTAAGGGCTCCGCTAAAAAAACAGAGCCTTGCTAAGTTGAGCAAACTCTGAGGGACTAAGCTTTACGCACAAGCAGCTCATCATCCCATCACAGATGGCTGACTGGGAACAGTTATGGACCACAGGTATGAAATTTACGGCATGTAATGCCCTAAGAGAGAATTTAATGAGAATGATTTACAGGTGGTACATGACACCAGTCAAGCTTGCAAAAATTTACCACTTGCCCGAAAATAAATGTTGGAAATGTAATGAGACTGAAGGTACATTCTTTCACCTTTGGTGGACATGCCCAAGGATTAAGACATTCTGGGAAGATGATTTATAATGAAATGAAAAAGGTATTTAAATATACCTTTCTGAAGAAACCAGAGGCCTTTCTCCTGGGCATGGTCAGCCAATTGGTGCCAAAGAAGGACAGAACTTTCTTTATGTATGCAACAACAGCAGCAAGAATACTCATCGCAAAGTATTGGAAGACACAAGATTTACCCACCCGGGAAGAATGGCAGATGAAGTTGATGGACTATATAGAATTGGCGGAAATGACTGGCAGAATCCAAGACCAGGGAGAAGAGTCGGTGGAAGAAGATTGGGAAAAAATTAAAGATTATTTACAGAAATATTGTAAAATTAATGAGCTTTAGAAAAATGGTGGAATGAAGTTATAAGGCTTTGGCAGAAATGTTATAAGGAACTAGGTACAGATAGATTGTTAGTGTATTAAAGGGAAAAAACAAGGTTAGAATATGTTAAGACTAATTACAGGACAGAAAACAGAGGAAGATGGAAAGGAATTGCTGAAACAGTTAATTGAAGTGGAATACAAAAAGGGAGGCATGAGGAAGTCATTGAAACAAGTGAATGAAAGATAAGCTTGAAAATATTGGAAGTGTTTTTAATTGTTCTTGTTTTGTTTTGTTAATTCAATGTTTTATGTAGTGTTTTTGTTTCTGTTTCTGTTTTTGTATTGTATTATATTGATTTGTTTAATTCTTTTTCTTTCTTTTTGTAATCTTTAAACTCTTAATAAATATTATTTTTTAAAAAAACAAAAAACCAATGCTCCTCCAAGGTGGAGGAGGAAGAGGAGGACAGCAGACAAAGGGTGGGGCAAGTGAGCAGGCAGGCAAGGAAGGGGTAGGTGGCAGCAAGCAAGGGAGCAATGAGGTCAGTGGGGTGGTGAGGGGGGTGCCCCAAATTGTCCTCGCAAAATGTTGGGGGGGGTATGTCATGGGTAATTGGGTCAATGTCCCAAGCCATTTTGATGTTCCAGGAACCAGGTAGAAGAGGTCTGCTTTAAATACAATCTCTTTCCTATCCTATGATTCTCAAGGAAATCACCCTAGAGTCCTGTTCGTTGACTCAAGTGACAAAAGGACAGTATCCCAATTCCAGCTTGAGAGAAGAGAATTGTTGTTGTTTAGTCATTTAGTCATGTCCAACTCTTTGTGACCCCATGGACCAGAGCACTGCCTCTCGCAGCTTGGTCAAACTCAAGCTTCGAGAACACTGTCCAACCATCTCGTCCTCTGTCGTCCCCTTCTCCTTGTGCCCTCCATCTTTCCCAACATCAGGGTCTTCTCCAGGGAGTCTTCTCTTCTCATGAGGTGGCCAAAGTATTGGAGCCTCAGCTTCAGGATCTGTCCTTCCAGTGAGCACTCAGGGCTAATTTCTTTAAGAATGGATAGGTTTGATCTTCTTGCAGTCCATGGGACTCTCAAGAGTCTCCTCCAGCACCATAATTCAAAAGCATCAATTCTTCGGCGATCAGCTTTCTTTATGGTCCAGCTCTCACTTCCATACATCACTACTGGGAAAACCATAGCTTTAACTATATGGATCTTTGTTGGCAAGGTGATGTCTCTGCTTTTTAAGATGCTGTCTAGGTTTGTCATTGCTTTTCTCCCAAGAAGCAGGTGTCTTTTAATTTTGTGACTGCTGCCACCATCTGCAGTGATCATGGAGCCCAAGAAAGTAAAATCTTTTACTGCCTCCATTTCTTCCCCTTCTATTTGCCAGGAGGTGATGGGCCCAGTGGCCATGATCTTAGTTATTTTGATGTTGAGCTTCAGACCATATTATGTGTTCTCCTCTTTCACCCTCATTAAAAGGTTCTTTAATTCCTCCTTACTTTCTGCCATCAAGGTTCTGTTATCTGCATATCTGAGGTTGTTGGTATTTCTTCCAGCAATCTTAACAAAATGACTATCACAACTAACCTCCATCTTGTACCTTCACAGTTAACGGAAGTGCTACCACACATTCTAGTTGGTGCAAAAGAATAGGCTCTGAGCAGATTATTTAACCTTCTCTGTCTCCTTGAGCAGAGGGAGGGAAAGGTCTGTTTTCCAGCCAAAAAAGTCAGCTTGCAAGGATGACTCAGAAGACTTTCCTTTTAGGAATAGCAACCAACCTTATCCTTGAATTTGGCTTCAGTGGCTGAACTTCATTTGTCTCTTCATATCTAGACACTTCACAGCAATTGCTCTGCTCCCAGGGGCGCTTTTCTCAGTGGAGACACACTTTGCCTCTTTCTCCCTAACTTTCAGTTTCCAAGCAATGATTGTGGTCTCATTTCCAACTGTGTATCTCTGGCAGCTGAAATTAATTCTCAGAAGACTCCTCTTTGGATAGAAACAGATGGTAAACATACATGTGTTTTATTTTGGATTGTATCAGTTCTGAATAATTTAAAGTTCCAAAGATCTTCAAAACTACTCTATTCCCATTTCCCAATACAATTCTTCCCTTCCTTTAGAAGTCCCACCCTCCCCCATCTTCTCCTTTTTTGACATTTGGCTACACCACACACACACACACACACACACACACACACACACCATTTTATGCTCTGGCTTTATTGCCACATGCCTGCTGCTGTTCTTTGTTTCAGTTTTAGATAAGTGTGGCTTTAGAAAACTAAGATGCTTTAAGGAACTGTTCTGCCAATGATTTCACTCCCACCATTTGCAAAGCATTTTTTTTAAAAAAATAATTGTATACATAAATAGCACTCTAGCTAGCCAATGTCGTTATCACATTTTCCATTGGTCTGCACTTGGCACTATGCTATAGAATTACCCAAAGAGAGGATTTCTTTCCTTAAAAAAAAAGTAGCTATAGAAGGTACTTGATTGTATATGAACCAAGCTGTATTTTCTGCCAGTTTGTTTAACAATCAGTCCAAATTTGGGGTTTTAACTGCCATTCATTTTTACTTAGGATTTCAATGACAGTGTTCATGCAAATGATGGTACAGGATATTGCCCTCTATTAAGAGAGATTGTGAGCTGTAATTGCCCGGGATAAAACATAAGAAGGAAAGCTTAACACGATATCCAAGAAATGTTGGATCTGTCACTGCCTGACAGTACAATTTCATTAGGTTGTAACCGAACAACAGCCATGAGGAGAACCTCCTTTAATTCATTTAGAGAGATGTGACTTTCCTTTGAGGGTATAATGGAAGTGTGCTTTTAATATTGAATTGGTTTTGACAAGGGCATCAATCCCTCTGTTCCAGTTGGGAGGAATCTTTGCTTTCACATATAATATGTTTTGTGCAAGTCCGGTTTTAAAAATTCACAAGAACACCCATAATCTCAGGAGGGCCATAACATCTCCTGGGGATTCATGTTACTGTTCATGTCAGGACAATGTAGTGTTAGTAATTTACCCAATTCTTCTGGCTGTCACCTAACCCACCAGGATAAATTAGATAATAGGCATACATATATTCAAATGAACATCATGGGAAGTGTCCAACTAATATGCCCTGTCAGTGTAAGGAGTTATACTAGTGGAATGGAACGACACCTCTTTCCCCGAAATGTCTTACCCAAATATGCTCTTAAGAGTTGGATTTAAGGGTGGAGAAGGAGGGAATGTTGTTGTACAAGCATAAACCTTCATGCTGTTAGGACACATTAGTTGGATGCCACCCCATATCTCCACTTCAGGCCTATACCACTAAAATTGTAATGTTTTCACAGAGAATCTTTGAAATTGTAGTTTGGGGAAATGCTGAAAATGTAGGCTAGTTGTCACTTCCCTCCCCCAAACATATTATCTACACTTCCCAGAGCTGGCACCAAAGAACTTTTGGCTCTCCATGTGTTGCTGGACTACAACTCCCATCATCCCGGACCATTGGCTGAGGCTGATGGAAGTTGGAGTCCAACAACATCTGGGGGAGGGCACAGGTTCCTCACCCCTGCTCTAGAGTTTCTTGGAAAATGACTATTAAGCCAGTTTGTGAATATATGTTTTTAATGGGAGCCAGTGTGGTGTAGTGGTTAAGAGCGGTAGACTCGTAATCTGGTGAACTGGGTTCGCTTCCCCGCTCCTCCACATGCAGTTGCTGGGTGACCTTGGGCTAGTCACACTTCTCTGAAGTCTCTCAGCCTCACTCACCTCACAGAGTGTTTGTTGTGGGGGAGGAAGGGAAAGGAGAATGTTAGCTGCTTTGAGACTCCTTCGGGTAGTGATAAAGTGGGATATCAAATCCAAATTCTTATTCTTCTTCTTCTTAATTAATAATAATAATAATGATAATAATATCTCTATACTACCCTTTATCCAAGGATCAGTGTGGTTCCCCATATAAAAACACAAAAAGATATAACATAGGAACATACTGAAACAATACCCCAGCCCCAGTTTAAAAGCTCTTAGTTGTTTAATAAGCCAAAGGCCTGGGAGAAGGGGAGTGTTTTTGCCTTGTGCCTTGTATGTAACAAAGGCGCCAAGCGAGCCTCCCTGGGGAGAGCATTCCATACTTATCCCTGTCTTCCATCTGAAAATAAAATAAAATAAAATAAATGGCAAATGGCAAATGGCACCATAACACTTGTTATGAAGTGAAGGAAGCTTTGCGCTTGTTTCTCAAGCCAAGTTGTAAATCATAATTTGACTTTTTGAAATTACATTAAAAACTGCAGTGACTCAAAGAGCTGAGAAACTTTTCATTGGGAAGAAAATCAGTGTACGTTGACATTTACAATGTTTCACTTCCTCTGGGTAGGAGTGTTGCTTTATGTTCCATGGAGTCCACATGCCAAAAGAGATAAGAGATAGCCCCCCCCCCCCTGTTTCCAAACCTGGTTATGTCAGAAGTGGAATGCAGTCAGGATACAAGTGGGAATCTAAAGCATGCTTTGCGCAGAAGGAAGTGGTCTGCAAGATGAATGTGAGAAGCCTCAGTATTGACAGCTGGTATGCTCAGAGAATTACCTGCATTGTACTACTCTGCCTGGATGAACATTTGAAAAGTTAATTTTAATTGCATGCACATCTTGAGGGCAACAACTGCTTTCGTACTTTATCCTGGCAAGATGCCAACTAGAATGTTCCATCCAGTTCGGTCCCAAAATTGCAAAGTGTGGATTTAGAGCCTTCTGTGTTTCCTGTGATTGTTTCATTCACATAGCTCAGGTACATCATGCCAAGACCTGGAAATGCATCCAGATCACTTGCTGAATTTTACAGCCAAATATATGGACACTTCATTGACATGTACTTCCCCTCATAAAGGGCACAGCTTGATATATTGAGAGAGAGAGAGAGAGAGAGAGAGAGAGAGAGAGAGAGAGAGAGAGTCTGTTTTGTGGGTGGGTGGGAATACTCATGGAGCAGCATAGGGTCAACTTTTCTAAGATTAAATTCCAGCTTTGATATGACAGCCTTAAGACATTAGCATGCATTGATTCATTCTGCAACATCCCCCAGTCCTTTCCTGGAAATGGATTTGTGTTGTGACATTTTCTCTTCTTGCTACAATCTTTGTCACCAAAATGAGGTACCCAGAATCGCATTGTCTCATTTCCACATTGCTGTGCTTGTACTTTGTTGACCTTTTCAATATTCAGTATTTTGAATAGCTGACCATTCCACTCCTCCTCTTTGCATTGGGGGAGGGGGCAAGCGGAAAAGGTAACCTGTTGCAAAGCCTTGGAGTGACCAGCTAGTTGAAATGAAGTGTTTTGAAAAGGTCAAAGTTGTGCAGCTGCAGATCATATTTCCACAAAATTTATTAGACATTAAAATGTGGGTGCCTCCTTTTTGTGACAATAGCTGGATGTGCAGCAAAGTTTTAAATGGTCTAAGTATCAGGGCAATGGCCTGGAGATTGCTGTGCTAGAATGTGGGCTTCACTGGGAATATTAGGCTTTTAAAACTTATGCTTTTCACTCAGTGATGTGTTCTAAGAACAAATATTGATTTTAATTTGATTAAAAGGCACAGGTAGGAGTCATTATACAGATTTCTTATGTGCTTCTAAAATATCTGTGGCTGTGTACTATTGTAGTAAAATGATTTTTTTTTAAAAAGAAAAAAGAAGTCTTATGCATAAAAGATATTAGATTTTGTCCCTGCTTCTTCAGCAACCCCGGAAACACTTTCACAGTGTAATCTTGATGAAAGTGTCAGTACAGCATTATCAATGGACATCTGGCATTCATTGCTATAAGCAGCAAGTTTAAAGTCTAGTGTTTAGCATATTGAGAGCATCAGATGGGCTGGGCTGGAGGGCAAACATAAATGGGAGAAATATCATGCTCAGTTTGAATCAAAAACTGAACTGAAACCTGGGTGCAACTTTAAGGTAGAAGAAACATGTTCATGGGCTTTTTTTGTACTTGGAAACTGTTCGTGGGGATGGGCTCTGTTTTCTGAAAGTTCTTTACCATCTCATAAGTTCTTTACTTGTTCATATATGAACCACTGGTACCATACACATGTGCATTGTTGTATTGTTGTATATGCAGTTTGATTTCACTAGTCTTGCACTTACCCATCTCTCAGACCACCTGTGGAGGATGGAGAATGACTTGGAAATTCAATTGTCACCATCTTTAAACAAACAAAGCAAAACAAACAAGGCATATGAGATATTAAGAGCTTAAAAAATATCAAAATAGAATTGGTCCCCAAAAGATATTAAAATAAAACACACCTTTAGTCAGATGTTCTGATCATGTGTTCATGAGCTATCAAACTCTGGCAATGCAATTGCATCCCACTTACAGTCCATAACTAAAGAAATAGGTATTTGTGTATAGCTTCCACTAGGTGGCTCCCTCTGTAAATATTGTAGCCCTGGCAAAATTTTCATTTCAGAAACTGATCTGTGTATGCACTACCTTATTATGCCAGGAGTTGCCACAATAGACTTTAATGAGGTAGGAAAACTCTTAATAACTTTTGTACCACTGCTCGGAACTTTACCCATCCAATGAAGTGGCAAGGCTGAATAAAGAACATCACTAAAGCTTCACTGAAATTGGAAATAAATATATGCAAGTAGCCTGAGCGTGTTAAATGTTGAGAAAGGGAGGGGCTGCTGGGATGCTGCAAGGTTCTAAACTCCTCCTGATATTTCATAATCCTCCAAGTGACTCACAGAAGTAAGAGAAGAAGAGAAGACAATAGTTGCCCCTTGATGGAAGAGTAGGCAGGCAGAAAAAGGAACCCTGCAGCTGGAGGATGTAAGAAGGTATTATTTCCAATTCCACTCTGTATTCATTGCATTTGGCACTGTTTCCATTCCTCTACAGTATGTCTTTCACCAAACAACTATGGCCCAAGGCAAGCTATAGACCTTTATATGCCCAGGGAGCAGACTGAGCCCGCCCTCTGGGAGTGGCTCACCTTCTCGCCTGCTCACAATTGGCCAATGGAGCAAGCAGGAAGGATCAATTTCTAGGGCAGCAAGTTTAACCCAAAGACCTCCTTTGCTTCCCAGGAAGTGGACTGAGGTACCTCCCTCGTCAGATCACAAAGGGCAGAGGGTATACCTGTCTGCAACAAGGAAGGGTGAGCGGACTTCCACCAAAAACTGCATTGTTTGTCTCTCCACCCACTGTGGTGAAATTATGTAATTTACCAAATTATTCATGTAAATTACATAAGTTATGTTGTCATTATATTATTCTACCTCATTCATTTCAGTGCAAAGAAAGCACAGCGCAGATGGGAGAGGAGAATGTAAACAGTTACATTCTTGGTTGTTACATCTTTCGATTGAAAGCAACAACATCAAAGACCAATTGTATTCGCTGGATTGGCTTTCATTCTGGGCATAGGACAAATAAGCAAACATCAGCAATTTCTGCTCCCCGCCCTGATAAACCCAAACAATAAGATAGCATAACCGCCTGTCAACAGTCTCCTTAGGAATCAAGAGCTGTAGTTGAAACCCCTGAAAATACAACACAAGGTTTTTCACTTTTGCTTAGCCCACAACTGTTCTGCAGTCCACCAGTATATGACATTTATGTGTAATTAGTACTTCCTAAAAGCCAAGGAGGGGTGATGGGTGATACATTTTATCTTTCATTTTCTCTAGCACAGCTAAATTCCTTAATAGGTTGTAAGCTGAAGTCCCAATAACAGATAAAATGGGCTGACTCTGCCTGCTCCCTTCTTCAAAACCATTTCCAATTATATTTTAAAATCTTCTTTGGATTCATTATATATTGTAATCCTGCCAATTTGCATCATTTACCGTTTCTGCTTCCCTCCACCTTTTGCAAGAAACAATCCCTTCGTATTGCACTACCCCCACCTTTGGTAGAATTTCAAGTTGGAAATACCTTGCGGCCATTAGCATGCCCTGATAATCCTCCTGGAAACTTATTTCCTGGATGTATTTGTAGCCAATTTTGGGGCTATGTTACAATGACAGAAGTCAGGAATTATAGTCAATAAAATGGTGTACAATGAAGGGATCGCAAAAAAGACCTCATTACTTAGCTTGTCGGCTTGCGCTGTAAACATTGTACACCTTGCTCTATCAGGAAATTACTTCCCTTTTGATGTAAGGGCTTCAGTAACTCAAGTGCAGCCACCCAAAGTTGTGGAAATAAAGTCTTGTGACTTCTATAGCATTGGCCAGTTGATGAAGATATATACAATCTAATTGTATGTAGAAGGGTTGGGAGGAGAAGGTTGTTCAGTTTCCATACTAACCTACCAAATTTGCCCTCCCCAAAGCAATGCATGCACTGAAACAAAGTTCTCATTCAAAATTCACATTTTGCAAATTTTTGCAGTGCAATTTGCCAACCAAATGATATGCACAAAAACACATGTATAAGTGAAATGTACACACAGACACACACACGTCCATGCATGCATGAATGCATGCATGTAGTAAGGCAAATAATGTACAAAGATACAGTCTGTTGCAGGGAAGGTACTTGCAAAAAGGCACATACTAGGCAAAATTGCACGCAAAGGTTCAATTATTAAGTGAATTTTCATGCAAACTTAATAATTGAAAAAAACTGCAAACATATGCAGAACTGAACTGAAGATTGGGAAAATGAGAAATTGAGAAAAACTGAAATTGACAGATTTATCCATATAGCTACTTTGTTCAGGCATAGCCAGAAGGCAGATCAGGATCTACTAGATAATTTATGGCCAATCAGCAAGAGTGTCTGACTCATCACTGCTAATAACAGCAGCAAGACAAGACTCCCTTCCTATCCTAAATTAGCCTCCTAAAATGAAAGAAACCAGGACCAGATTTTTGTGTGAAAGAACAGTGAACTCAGTCTTGGTAGTGAAAACAATAAGACACCCTGTTCTAAGTATATGATCTCCCTCTCTACTGTGTTGCACTTGACTCTGGCTAATGTATCTTGGAGTTCAACTGTAGCCTTATTGGAGTTCACTGATTGGGTCTGCGTTGCTCCGGGACAGGAGGAAGGAAGTCAAATGACACCGGGATGGATTCAAAGAAAGAGTTTATTCTGCTCTCCGGATAGCAGAAGGCACTTGTGTGATCAAGTCCACAACAAGTCCGAAAAAAATGAGAAGTTTCATGCAGTATTTATATCCTCCAGACACTCTCTCCCCCTTCCCCAGCCACGTCAGCTTATATACGTAGGTTGACATCACATATGTTCCTGCTCTGGTATTCTCAACCATAAAAGGATCTTCCTTCCTGTACTTCTGACCATAAAAGGATCTTCCTTCCTACTCTTATCTGGGAGGAAAGAGCTCATCATCTCCGGGAACACGCTTCTGGCATTTTTCCCGGACATTGGTCTGCGCGTATTTTGTGGTCAGCACACAAGATAAGGTACTGACGTGTTTTCTCTGTTCCCCTAGAGAGCCAGGGTCATCCCTTGTCATGACTGATAAAGGAGAGAGCTTGTTTATGCATCTGTGTCCTTGTTATGCTTTTTGCTCAACAGCTCAAGTTTTAAGCATTTTAGAGTGCTCTCTTTTGAAAGAACAAAAGGGGGGGTTGAGTCAGTTTTAAACTTACTGCACAGAAACCCATTCCTTCACAACTAAAACAACAAAGATAATTCTACAAACTTGAATTCTGCCTATTCCACCTTAGGTAATCATTTGCTACAGATCTGCTGCTCCAGAAACAGCATATGCTATAATCATCAGGGCTTTTATTCAGCTGGAACTCCATTTTGGCACCTTTTAGGTGGGTGCCATTGTCATTCTAAGAGAATGATGGTGTTCATGGTGAGTTCCAGCATCTCTTTTTCTAGAAAACAATAGCATGGATCATCATCAACAAAACTTTTATTTATCTTCATTGAAGCTCTGTGTGATCTCAGCTATGTCAATTAATGGCTTGCAAAGTGGCACTTAACTTTGTGCTAATAGTTACCATCAACCCTACAGCATTCAAACTAAAAAGTAAATTAGTATCATAATAGATTATATTGAAAAAATATAAATCCTGTTAGTATTAGCAGCAATTTTTAAATTAAAAAAAGTCATATCCAAATTATGAACATTTCTTTATGTGTTCATTTATTGTTAAGGTTTAAAATAAATTAACCATACATTAGCAGGTACTCTGTCAAAGTGTTGTTTAGTTCTTCTGGCTCAGTTCTTAAAGGATGCTTAAAATTTTCATTGAAAGGAAACACACAATACAGTGGTACCTCGGCTTAAGTACTTAATTCATTCCGGACGTCCGTTCTTAACCTGAAATTGTTCTTAACCTGAAGCACCACTTTAGCTAATGGGGCCTCCAGCTGCTGCTGCGCCGCCAGAGCACAATTTCTGTTCTCATCCTGAAGCAAAGTTCTTAACTCGAGGTACTATTTCTGGGTTAGCAGAGTCTGTAACCTGAAGCGTCTGTAACCTGAGGTACCACTGTATTCTATTTTAGAAAGGATGCAGGATGAAAGGAACTCTGCACACTGGAGGGAGTCAATTCAGTAAAATATTCTATTCAACTCAAAGGACTTCCTTTATTATCTCTTCTTATAAAGTCTATTCTAGTTTGTCTACATCTCCTTAAAATTTAGTGCCCAGAAATTGACACAGTATTCAAGTTGAAATTCGAGTAGTGCAGGGTAAAGTGAAACTATTATTTGTCATGGCATACGTTGCAGTGTTGCCACTGAGGGAGTTGAGTGGAAAAGACTGAGGCAAGCCAAGAGTTCAGAGGGAATCTATGCACCTTTAAACTTTTGTGTATGTGTAAGATGCAGCTGATCTGATAGGCTGCTGTTAGGACAAGAGTTTGTTAAAAATTGTATCCCAAAACTACTTATCCTGGATTAAAGAAAGCAGCTTGAGCATGGAAAAACCAGTGGAGTATGACCACTACATCTTTCTGAATCAGCTTTTAGTCTATAACCAAATATCACCAGGTGGCTAGTCCATAATTTTTTGTAGATTGAGGGCCATGGACAACCTTTCAGGGGATGCACATCAAAGTGGATGTGGCCAAGGATAAAAACAGTTGTGGCCCAATGACAATGTGGTAGTAATGGCCAACTTTATGTAAAGCAAATTTGAGGAACTGGGGTTGGGGGTACTTACAAAAATACCTTCAAGGCATCACAGAATCACAGCATGGTACTTGTGAGAGTGGTTAATAATAATAATAATTACAACAACAGCAGGTTATAGGTACATGGGGGAATCTCTTTTTTTTAATCACAGTACCACAGTGATTTTTTTGGCAAGATGTACTGGAAGAACACACAAAAAACTTTAAAGAATTACAGTATCACTGAACTCTGTACTTCTCTGTTCAAAGCAAATTTGGCTTCCAGTGTCTTCCTTCACTGAACTTGTAGAGTGTAGTTCTATAGCGTTAACATATAGGCAGGGCAATAAATACCCAGTAAATTGGTCTATTTTTTAAAGGAGGAGGAAGAAGAGGAAGAAGATCAGAAAGGCTTTGTACTAGATGACATCTATAAATGTAGACAGGAATTTTTCTGCGTGCATTTTAGCAGTGTTTTCAGCCTGCCATGCAGTTATTACACTTAAAAGGCAAATAACCTGAAATAACTCATCTACTTCAAATACAAAAACCGCATTTAGAAAGGTTAAAAACAATTGGCTCCAATCTCAGACGGAGGCGTAAATTTAGTATGTGCCCAAGGAATCAGTGCTGCTCTGTAGAAATAAATAAGTCCCTCAAGTCAAATACATGTTTTGATTTGCAGTGGAGATTTACAGCTACCCAAGCAGGGCAGTGAAAATGCTTGCCACAAGCTGCATCAATGCATTTTTGCATAGTGCTCTCATCCAGTACTTACAGCAAGGCTAAAAGAGAAAAAAACAAAACAAAACAAGAACCCTGATGCAGTTCCTAATTTCTCGGAATGCATCTGAACAATGACAATGTTCATTTCTTTCTCTTAAAAACACACACACCAGCCCTCTTTTCCCAGCTGCTTTCTCTCTCCAAAGAGAGAAAGCAATCTTGACATGTTTAAAATAATAATACGAAATAAAAGCCAGAATGATTGCTTTTGTTACAGAGCCTTTTATGTTCCACGTTGGGAAGAGTATCACATAATGACACTACTTAGGGAGCTCTGCTAGAGCACATTCAGTCTAAAGTGGCATACAAAATATTAGCCAATTAATCAAATATATTTCAATTTTCATTTCCCTAACCTTAAGAATGCTATTAATGGAACAGAGCTGAGATGGTCACTTCAGTGGCAAATACTGAAATAAACAATTTTGCCAGATTGGAATTTTGGGTGCCAAACAGATTCTTCTAAATGGCTTCCCAAGTGTATTTCTCTATATAACACACACAATATGGTGGGTTTACTTCAGGGGTAGGAAACCCCAGACATGGGGCTGTCTTTCTGGCCCTCATGACTCTTCTCAACCCACAGTTCCACCCTAGTTAATAGTTACTACCCCTTTGTGGCTCTGCTCCACACCCTCCTTGAGTACGCTTACCTGGTCAGAGTGTGTCTTTCAACTGTGATAAGGCCTCTTTTTTGCCTGGATTAAGGTGTGTGTGTCCTTATGACCACATAGGAAGATAAAAAGGCAAGACAGACACCAAACTTTGGGTGAACTGGGTCACATTTATTTATTTAAACCCCAAACAGATCTACATGGGGGAAACAAGGTGTGGAATTTAACGAATAACCAAAGTGTGGACAAGTCAACCATGCCATGGGTCAAGAGGAGCCCTTCTTATGGCCCTTCCCTTAAGTCCTACCCATTCAGGTGAGCAGGGAGGTTCACCTGATCCAACCACTCCAGGAGCCACACACCTGGCAAGGTGATACATCTTGGTCCCAAAGGTGCTTGCTTGCCAGTGAGCCCCACAGTCCTGAAAGCAGTTCTCAGGTCTATATCCTTCCCTTTTAAAGGTACCTAGGGGTGCTCACCAGAGTTTAAGTAGCTCATAATGTATTGCACCTGCCTACTAATATGGCCGGTTAGTGGGGGGGCGGGGTTCTTATTTTTTGCCTTATTTATTGGGGGGGGGGATTATATCCTAACCTTAATTATTTGCATACATTTTTACTGACTTTAAAAGTTTTGGATTTAAGTTTGTTTGTTTGGGTTTACTAAGATTGTGTTCTTTGTATGTTGTCTTGAAAACCTTCAAAAACAGACTGTGTTTTCTAGCATTTCAACTCTGGCCTCATCCCAACAGTCTAACTCTCAGCCTGTTCCATCATACTAGCTGTCATGCTCAGCTGCTGGGGCTCTGTCTGCTCAAAGAGATGCAATGTTTCCATGTCATCAAATTGGCATGAATTATATTAACACAAGGCACTCGAGGTTAATGCCATGGCATGGAAAAATGATTTGATATTGGAGAAAATCAGCAGGGCAAAGAAAGTGTGGTTATGTTTGCACCTGAATTTTGTTAAGCCAAGGTAGTTAGCTACCCACCATTTGCTCAGGGCCAGCCCTACCATTAGACAGAATGAGGATGTTGTGGATGAGGATGTCCATACTCTGTGTTGAAGGAAGATCCAACTGCTACTCTGGTTGGCCTCTGTATGTTGAATTGGGGGTGGGGAGGGTGCCATCTTATTATTTTCAGATATATATATATATATATATATATATATATATATATATTGGACTGGCACTGCCCCTGCCATAGTCTTCTCTTCCAAATGGCATGCTCTACATATGAGTGTCTCCTACCAATAGCAATTCCCTTCCGCAGCCATCAGCCATTCTGCATGCAGAACACTGTACTTGTATTAGGGCTATGAAGAAAACACTAAAGAACCTTAGATCATCAGATCCTCATGGACAGGATCTCACTTCTTTTAAGATATTCATCGTTCCCTCCTGTATATTAGACTGAGAGACTGTAATTGGCCAAGGGCATTGAGTGGGGTTTGAATCAGTTCTCCCTTGTGCTCATCCAACACTTTAACCCAGACTTCCCCAATGGTGTCTTCTGTTTGTTTTGGACTACAGCTCTCATCGTCCCTGACCATTGGTCATGCTCGCTGAGCCTGATGGGAACTGTAGTCCAAAACATCTAAATAATATCATGTAGACTACCTCAGCTCTAACTGCTATGTTATGTACACTAGCTCTTTGTATTTCTCTATATTTACTGCATAAATAACGAAACAATGAAATTAGTGAATAGCAAAACAATTACCACTGTCATCTTTTGTGCATGCATGAATAAAAACGAGTATACAATTTGAAGTACCTTGTGGAGTCCCTTCTAACTGTAAAGAACATGAGTCCTCTGTTTCCTTCACAGTCATCTTGTATTTAATTAATTGTCATTCTAGCTTAGCAGAAAGCTTTTGTTTTCAATAAGGGTGCCCCACCCGCTTTGTGCTTCTCCATCTTTCCTTTCAGTGTGTTACTGGAAGTTCAGATAATTATAGGGAAAGGTTTTCAAACATACACATTTTCTAGCTGACACATACTCAGCTCTTGATGTGGTCTATGCTTGTTCTCATTAAATTTTATACACAGCAAACCTGAACAAAAAGCTTGTGCAGTGTTAGGGAACAATGATTCCCGTTTGCTGGTAAAAAGGAGATTTATAGAGAAAATCACTTGAACCTGACAGTCACTGACATAATTTTTTAGTATATGAAAAGTGAGTGGGACCTGATGAACCCCCCTCCTTTCATTTGGAAAGCTACTATTTTTCTTGTCTCAGAGTGGCAAGTGTGTAATGATGATTGTGATAATTAAAACAATCCTATCTTTCACTTCATATAGTTCACATTTCTAAAATGATTTCTCTCTCTCTCTCTTTTTAAAAGTATTATAATTAAACCTCTGGAAAACCAGATTTAGGAAACTGTGGAGATGTAATGATGCTCAAAGGGTAAAAGACCTGATAGATGCAGAAATTTTCAGATGTCTCTCCTCTTTTTCCCCCTCCCCTTGCTATGTGCACCTAAGTGAAACAAATGTTTGTCTACATTCATCACATTTCAAATTCAAAAGAAGATTTTGTATGACATTTTTAAAAGTCTGATATTCAAAGTGTAGATTTCAGAAATTCAAATCTGTGACAAAAGGTAAATAGAATGTCACTATAATCAGGTTTGTTGTGGACAATGCTGAGGTGGGTGGATGGACCACTGGTCTGAGTATACAGTGGCTTCTTATATGTTCCCAATATGACTAGTTTCTTGATTACAGATTTTTTGCTCTTCTTGCAGCAAACATGTGGTACCTCACATTTTTCACCTGGGATGTTATGCTTTCTTTGCTTTTAACTGTTTGGTGTTGTGGCAGACATGTTTCATATTATGCTTGGAGTATATTTTACTTCTAGTTTATTGACTTTGAGGGAAATTGTAGCAGCTTTATATTGTTTTTATGCTGTTGCTATCCTAACGGTGTTATATAAGCCGCCTTAAAAGTATTGCCTTCAGAAAGGTTGCATAAAACTCTTTTAAAATAAATGAACAAACAAACAAACAAACAGAATGGTCTATTTGTCCTGAACAAAAGATAGATATTCCAGTGGCAACAACATGCTCCCAGATCCTGATTCAGAATACAGATTATTTTGGACTCAGTGCGTGCTTCGTGAGCATTTACCTCAGAGGTCTGAAACAGATATGTGCAATCCTTCCTTGTACTATGCAATTACAGTTCTATACAATCAATCTGATTGTTCTGAGCATCGTTTTTTGTTCAACTATGTTTGTTTTATGAAGTTTTGGGAATGTCACCAGGGAAATCTTTTGACTTTTCTTTTTTTCTCCCCCCCTTCTTTTAAAAAATGATATCTTACTAGTTAAAAATTGAAGCCTATCAAGAGTATCATTTTGGGCTCAGATCCATTGCTTTGATTGGCAGGCCTCTCATTGCTTTAGGCCAGTTGGCCTCAAACAGTCAGTGATGTGCCACAAGGGAAAAATATGGAAATGTGAATAATATCTGACAATATTCTCTCTATTCGTGCACATTTCTTTAAATTTTGTATCTCAAGGTGGTCTGCTTCCCAAAAGTACCTTCATTTAAAATAAAATATTTGTTATACTATAATTAATGTAAGGTTATTCAAATGTCTTATTTTAAAAACAGAATTTGTCTTTTCAACTTCAGTTTTTCTCAAGTTCTTAACAAATTACCCACTTTGTTGCATAATATGTAAACTGCCTCTCATTGCATTTCTTAAAAAAATAAATAAAAGCAATTTTCTTCCTTTAAAAAAGGGACGTGCTGTTTATTTGCCTGAAATACTTTTTCCTCATCATGTTTATATATTGTAGTCTTTGATAGACATTAAATTCTGTGACTCTGTTGTAACAGTTACTTGCCTTAGCTACTTAATAAACTATGGCATCACATTTTTCATAAATGTATGGTGAATTTGCATTTCCTTTGGTTGATGATCTCACAATGATATTTATTTAAAAAAAGAAAGAAAGAAAATTAACCAAAGCATTTTGTTAACTTGATAGGATTAGTAGTTATTATTAGCTTACCAAAGCAATATAAATGTAAAGGCAATATTTAACGTTAAGTGCCTCTTTTCTTTGAGATTAACAAATTTAATTTCAAATTCTCTCTTCACAAGCAGCACACAGGCTGAAGGCAAGCTGTAGAACCAACGACAAAGGTTATTACATTTTTGAAATTATATTTTAAGGATGTTTAATAACTGTGAAGAAAATACTTTTATGACCATGGAAACTGGAAGAGATTAAAGAATGAGAGACAAGTTATATTAAAAAACACACAGTGAAAGCTACTTTTCTTATCATCTCTTCTAGGTCCAGCATGGAATAAAATTCTGCAAAGTTGATTGAAGACAAACAGTTCCAAAAACTGTGAGGCAAATCTTCTCTAAGGAACTGATGTCTGTTGCTAGTGGAGGCATGATGCCCTTCTCAATGTCCCCCTTCCATATTGCATACCCTTCAACTGTTCCGGGAAAACCAGGGCATCCCATTTGTGTGTGAGAGAGAGCATGGCAGCCATTTTGAGTACCTTCTAATTCTTGCACCCAGCAAGGGTTAAAAACTAATGGAAGATCAGTTGCTGGAATAGCCAGGTAGTGGCCTAAGCATGGGTCATTAAGGTAACAAAGGAAATGGCTCTGCACCAGAAGACAAATGGGTGGGCCTCCTCTCCCTCAACTGACCAGTAGTTAGAAAGGCAAAGTACGTGAAGTATGTGAGTTAGAAGATAGAAGCAGGCTGGGCAGCTGGGAGACAGAGCCATGCCTGATTTCTGCTGGGATCCAAGGCCATGGCTATGGGAGAAACAAGACCTTCTTGGGGTGTAGAGGCTGTGAAGCTCTCCATCGTAGGCTCTGTTTGTATATATATACGTAACCATATATCATAAAGACACCACAGTCCCTCATTCCAAGGAAAGTGAACCCTGAGTAAGTGCAAGGAGCCCCTGGAATCTTGCACAGCTTGGAGATTGGGGTGGCATGCAACAATAAGAATTGCTGATAAATTCATCCTATCCCATTTCCACATGGATTTTTGTTAAGGGAAATCCTTAAAAAATGGAGGTGGTCTGAGGGCTGACTTTTTCTTTTTCCTTTCCTTTCCTTTTTCTTTTATACAGATATTACCTGCCTGGAATGGCTAGTGTGTCGGGCTCCTGGAACTCAGCTTGAAAATGTGGCTGGCTTCTTTCCTGGGAGCAATGCGCCATAATATTCAGGGATGGTAAATAGAGAGTGGGGCATTCATATTCCCCCGCTGCCCTTGAGAGCTTACCAGGACATTGCGTGTGAAGCTGGGGCGTTGCCCTGGTGGGTCTATGCTTTCATCCACTTTCGCAATTCATAGTACCACTATAGCAGAAGTGTGTATCACTTAAGGATAGATAGATAGATGATAGATGATAGATGATAGATGATAGATGATAGATGATAGATGATAGATGATAGATGATAGACAGATGATAGATGATAGATAGATAGAGATAAAAATAATTGTTCAGTAGCACCTTGTTGTTGTTGTTTAGTCGTTTAGTCGCGTCCGACTCTTCATGAACCCATGGACCAGAGCACGCCAGGCACTTCTGTCTTCCACTGCCTCCCGCAGTTTAGTCAAACTCATGCTGGTAGCTTCGAGAACACTATCCAACCATCTTGTCCTCTGTCGTCCCCTTCTCCTTGTGCCCTCCATCTTTCCCAAGATCAGGATCTTTTCCAGGGAGTCTTCTCTTCTCATGAGGTGGCCAAAGTATTGGAGTCTCAGCTTCAGGATCTGTCCTTCCAGTGAGCACTCAGGGCTGATTTCCTTAAGAATGGAGAGGTTTGATAGTAGCACCTTAGAGACCTACTAAGTTTGTTCTTAGCTTTCGTGTGCATGCACACTTCTTCAGATACACTGAAACAGAAGTCACCAGACCCTTATATATAGTGGGAGGGTGGGGTAGGGTTTTTTCCAGGAGGACAGTAGGAGATGGGTGATTGACTCATCGTCTGGACAATTTTACTATTATTTTTATATATATATATATATATATATATATATATATATATATATATATTGACTGTGTCAGATCAACATGGCTACCTACCTGAATTAAGAATAGGAGACGGGGCTGCTGGATCTGACCAACAGCCCATCCAGCCCAGAAACTTATTCCCACAGCAGCCAACAAGGTGCCTATGGGAACACCACAAACAGGATCAGAACACAAGAGAATTCTTCCTACCTGAAATTCCAAGCAAGTGGCATTCAGAAACATACTGCCCCCAACTGGGAGAACATAGCCATAGCCTTATCCCCTATGGATTTGTCTAATCCTCTTTTAAAGCCATCACTACATCTTGTCAGAATAAATTTCATCCTTTAAGCTATGCACTGCATTTGTGAAGTCCGGCCTTACCACAACACAGCTGTGTAGCTGACTGAAAGCATCATAATGACACAAAAGTTTGGAACTTGAGGCTTTATTGAGGCCACCCCATAAATAAAATCTTACTCAAAGCTTTGATCACAACACATCTGTACAAGAACAGAATCAGTGCCCACCTAGGATTAGGCTTGTGTAAAACCAACAGTGGCACAGTTTGAGAGTGTTCAAATTGTGTTTGTACATGATTTCCTTTACCTTTCAAAGAAGATGAATAAGCATAAAGGTATATTTACATTGCTGACTGGCATTGCTATTTGCTGCCTAAAACTGGGGAGAATTTCTCTATGCATACATGCATTGGTTAGCCCCAGTGTCATGTTGACCAGCTAGTGAATGATGAAAGGGCCAGAATCACCCATAGGTGTCTTAAAGATGGAATAATAATAATAATAAAAATACTCTGCTGATGTTCCAAATAGTTTTTGCTCGATCGCTTATATCCTGTAGTTTGTGGTAACGAAGGCAAGGAGTCGCTGAATGAGGAGATGGCATCAGCTCTGTAGCAGCTGGAACTGGGATAACCCAAGAGGATAATTCATGTGCTGAAACAAGAGCAGATGTCAATAAAGACAGCTTGTCTGGTTGTTCAGTAGCATGTGTCAATGGGACAGGCTTGTCAGACAGCCTGTGTTGTGAAGTCCTGTTATCTGTCTTAATCATTTGTATGGGGGAGGTGACACTTTGCTGCAGGCAATGAGAAAAATGGGAATGCGGAGTAAGGACTGCTCAGAACAAAGCAATTTGTCATATTTCACTCTTTCAATACTCTCGCAGGGCCAGTACGAGCTTCTGGCTGACCCAAACTCATTTCTGCGTATAGCCCGGTGATTATTAACAGGACTGTATAGCCTGCAGGGGTAATCAAAAAATCTTAATGACATTCAGGACTCTCACTTTTGGGGAGGGGGGTTAGGATTTTATGTAGCCCCTTCTACCCTCTTGCAATGGCTTCTTGCAGCCAAAGGATCAGAGCTCTTATATACTGATCACCTTGCCCTGAGGATAAAATCCCAGATTTGTCCTCTGAGTCCTTAAAATGTAGCACAGCACAAAGAGAAATCAAACGGGGGGGGGGGGGGGGCAATAAACAACACAAATGATAGTACTTTTCCTACAGTGAGAAAATGAGTCTGTGCAATGCTCTGCTGGAAGGGGGGAGGGGAAACCTGATGGGGAGTCTCCAAAGGGCTGAGGGGTGTCACATAGCTTCTCCCCACGTTGCCCATTTATTCTCACAAAAATAGATGGAGTAGGTTAGCCTCAGAGACAAACATTAGGCCAACGTCATCCAGAAAGTTTTAGAGCTAAGGTATCTATCTACTATGAGCAATCTGTCTACAATGCTACACTGGATCTCAGCAAAGATGACTGCCCTGCGGACTGCTACTAAGGCCTCCACCTCCACCTCACTGTCAGCACTTTCTTCTCTCCAGCATCTAGAATGCTGCAAAACCATTGTCATGGCAGCCCTGGAGAACTAAGTTGCCTAAGCACCCTGTGCTTGGCATACTGTTGTTGCAGCTTTCTAGCTACCAGAGAAAGGACCAGGAGGATAAAAATAAAAGTGACACAAATATTCCAAGGAGATGGGGAAAAGAAAGAGTTCTTAGTCTTGCCCCATGTCACTGTTAAGTAAGTTTGGGGGAAGAAAATGGTACTGTACTAGCTTCATGTTCCCCACTAAGGACAAACTACATGTTACACTATGAAACCATCTCTCTGCCTGTGAAGCGTCATACTTGTTTCTCCTAGGACACTCTCCCATAAGTTAAAATGGCTGAAGGAAAACTTTTGAAGAAAACACAATAATGTAACCTTCAAGGAGAGATGAAGCATGAAAAAATGCATCCCAAAGAAGGCATGTTTTAAAATGTTAAGAGTGTGTGAAAACAAGTTTTCTGATAACAGAAGTGGCTGCAGACTTCTATAATTATTTATGCTTTGTGCCCTGATAGCTGCGAGCTGTCCCAAATCTGCTTTTTCCTTCCTCAGGAAGGACCTTTTGCTACATTTAGGAAACCTCTAGAGCTTCTCCCTTCAGGGCTTAGCATATAGAGCAGTGATTTACAATCCCAGTGTTACAACATGGCTTGTAACCTGAGCACTTGTTGGCATTACATTAGCAACTTGGGTTAGACCAAGTCATTTCCAGCACGCCTTCCCTGTCCACAGTCCCTAGATGATAGTTGTTACTTGCTTCTTGCAAGTGACCTGTGTTTGAAACCATCCAAGTGCCAATGATGCATATTCCTTTGGTGGAAAGTGTTATCGTACGCTACAGGCAACTTCTGCTTTGCAGATGGTCCAAACTAGAAAATGTGCATCCTGATTTTCAATGCAATTCTATACACATATAGATAGAGCTATAAAAGCAGAGAGAGATAGTTAGGGTGGGCAAGGCCATGGAGAGTTTTGAAGCCTGCTCAAGATTCAAAGGTGAACAGGAAACCAGTGTTGGTATTTAAGGAAGGGGTGTCACATGGTCAAAGCAACAAAAGAGGTGAATACTTGGAGCTGCAGAGTGCTTAGATGGACAGTGGTGGAGGGAAGATTGCAATGGTCAAGGAAATGGCTGAGGTTTTTTATGTGGGGACTTTGGAGGTGTCACTTATCATAAAAGCCAGAATGGTAACATTCTGCTCCAGGTTAAAGATTAAATAAATATACATATCGTCAAGAGTAAGGATGGTAGAATTTGTCAATTTTAGTTCTCTGTTTCTTATTTTTTCAGTTGTAAAGTCGGTTTTCAATATATCTACAGGAATTTTAGATTATTATTATTATTATTATTATTATTATTACTACTACTACTACTACTACTATTATTTTAAATCCTCATGAAAATCTACCAGCAGTTGAGTGTGAATTTCTCCTAACTGGCACATTTTTGTATGTGGTTTTGACTAATGTACATCTTTTTGCAAGCAATCTTCCTTAGTATGATGTATCTATAATATTTTCACCAATATATTCATTTTTAGGCACTCTTCCCCTAATTCATTTTTGTAAACATTGGCTTGTTGGAGAAATACACTGAAAAATTTGGGTGTGGTTTTTGAAGGATAGCTGTAATTCCTAAGACTGTGATCTAAATCTATTTAAACATTGTGCTCCTGGTCTCATTGGCCTAAGCACAATATTCTCTCTCTTGCAAGCACACAAGATAACGAGAATAAAAGCTGTTTCCACATTTGTTTCTATTTGGCACTGGTTTTCTTGCATTCCAAGAACAAAGTATGGAATAGATATCTTAGATGAACCCCTAATGCAATATTTCATCCTACTGAGAATAATTCATCCTTTAGGGAATAATCAACACTTGTGTCAATGGTATTTGGATATGTAGTGCGCAAGTGTAACAAAGAAAGTAAAGGAAATAATTATTTATGCTGGATTCATAATTTTCCCCTAGGGAGTGACTTTGTTTTCAGATGTGATTTCAGCAAAGGCAAAAAAAATAAGTTCTCCGAAGCTTATGGAGACTCAAGAACTCATACCAGATGGCAACAAAGATAGGGAAAGCTGTGGCACCCACTGTTTTCATATAAGGTGAAGGGACAAACAGAAGGTGGGCATCCTGAGCATAAAGTTTCTTGCAGAATTTCTAGGGAGATAATAAATTAGAGAGACAAGCTGGATCAAGGCCATCAAAGAGAATTTGAAAGCAGGCATGTGATATTTACTGTGGATCACAGAGTCTATGTCCTTGGCCAATTTAGGTGTGCTGTTGTGACTTTTTAATTAGGTAGGCACATAGTCTTTAAACATGTTGGATTAGCAGCTGGTGTAATACTGGTTGATTTATTTCGCTGACTGGTTATTATGAAATGTTAATGGTTATTTCAGTGCTTTAATTACTTATTGTTCTGAAGTGTTTTATACTTTACAAATACATAAAAATCGAAAAGGGGGCTATATAAACAGTGAACAATGTTGTGGAATAAAATGCCAAGGACTGGCAGGATAAAATGAATTTGGAACGAAAGTAAACTTTATTAAGAATGCCTGTAATGATTATTATTTCTAGACAGCATTATCCTTGAGTAGAGGGCTCTGCATTTTCTCCTTGCTTATTCTCAAAATAAACCTATAAAGCAAATTAATTTCAGAGCTAATGTGTTGTTATATGAGGTCCAGCCCCACCATTAGGCAGAGTGAAGTGATTTTGGATGTCATGAAAAGGCAGCAAAACATTATTGTATTTTTACTCCCAGGAAGAAATGCTTGTAGGATTTCATGCCTCTCCTGCCAAAATAAGTACCCCAACTTTCAATACCATGCACCTTGACCAGGTGGAGGGGAAAGTGTCTCTTCAGGGGGCAGAATTGGGGCAGCTTTGAGCGAGAAATCATATGAACCAGCTGCTAGACATAGTATCTGCTAACTTTTGAGAATCTAAAAGCAAATAAGCTCCCTTTTCAGACAGACAGTCACAGCATTCTGCTGCCCAGCTTTGCTGGTGATCTCCCCTGCTCTTAGGGGTGGAGGGACAAAGCTCTGTGGAATGGCTTGAGGGGAAGCCCTTGCAGAGCCTCACAGCCTCCAGCCATCACGGCAGCAACAGTGAAGCATTTTATCTCAGGTGCCGAAACATATCAAGCAAACCCTGGCTGCTCACCTACCCATGTTTAAGCTAACAGACCTTGGTGCCTAGTATTTGGCCCCTATGTCTACTATGGAGTCACAGCATGGCCACAGCAGCAATACCACCGTGTGTGTGTGTGTGTGTGTAGGTATGTATATGTATATGTATATTTATATGTATATGTATATGATAGCTTCCTAAATGCATGTTTGGATTGAAAACGGGTAACAGATTTGAAAAAGATTAACCCTTTTAGCAACACTCATAGATGGTAATCTGTTCACCCCCCCACACCACCCCAATATTATGAAACTTTATGAAATATATCACAGAAAACTTTTACTTCTTTTCAGCTTTCCCTTTGTGTTTGGTATGATTTGAGATGGGAGATTCTGTTTTTGCAGCAAGCAGCGAGTGCGATAATGGCTTTTGAAAGTTTTGCGCCTTTCCTCTTGCTGCTGCTTATGTTGGAGAATGTGCATTATGAATCGCTTCCACTTAGGTTTCAGCATTCCCATACGGTTGCCACTTTTTCAATTACCATTGATAAGTGCTTGAATCAACTTTATACTGCCCTCAGGTCCTGAATGCAAGAAGGAAATTGCATTCATGTGGGTAGGTTATTATCTTAGGCACTAAATATAAAATGCCATGTGGTTCCAGAGAGGAAAGACCGGCAGCTTGTGGACTACAGCAGGAGAACCAGGCTGAAGTATAAGGCATTAGAACATGTGAGGCAACTTCCTATTTTGCAGACCTTGCATGTCTTAGAGAAGATCTTGATGGCTCTGTTCCCAGCACTGCACCACCACCATTCCATTTATTCTTAGGCCACATCAGCACCATATATATAAAGCACCATGATGCCACTTTAAATAGCCATTGCTTCCCCCAAGGAATTCTGGGAGCTGTTGTTTGTTAAGGGTGCTGAGGTCTGCTGGCAGACTCATACCCCACACACAGTGCTGCAAGTTCTCTGGAAAGAGGGAATGGGCTGTTTAACCACTCTGGAAATTGTAGCTCTAGGATGGACATAGAGGTTTCCTAAGAACTTTCAGGACCCTTAATAAACTACAGCTGCCAGAATTCTTTTTGACTATTTAGAGTGTTATCATAGTCCTTTAAAATGCACGGCATGGACACTTTGATCTTGAGTCAAAACTTCCCCACAACTATGACTCTTTCTGGGAGAAAATACTTTGGCAGCGACCCCTTAATATTAGGCCTCTATTTCTATCTTGCTCCAGTGAGAGACTGTGGGGGAGGTGAGGTGCTGAGTTGTGAGAGAAACCTTTTGGTAGGTGACTGACCCATAACACGATGAGACTTCCTTTTCATTTTAATATGTGCATTGCTAAATTAAGATTAAGTGATTTTTTTAGACCCCCCGCCATTAAAAAAAAAGCACACACACACACACACATACAAATTAAGAGATTTCCAGACAGTGTGTTCTATGGACTATGATTCTTCCAGCTTGTGTTCACATTCTCCTCAGGTACTCTTGGCTTTCTATACTTTTTTACTACATTAACTACATTAGTGTTTGACCTTATGTGATTCCAGTTTTAGAAAGGGTATTTCATTGGGCAGGTTCTGGGTTATTGCTTCCTTATTGACATTCCTTTCCTGTTGTAGAGTACTCATAAAGGTTCAGATATTATTTCATAGGAATTCATTGGGTAGCAGAGCTCCGAATGAATTCTGGAGATAAATATGCATATTTGACTTTCACTGCAAGTTTCAAAAACATGCAAGTTCTTATATATACTGTTCCCCCTGCCCTCTTACTTTTATTGTATTTCATTTCCACTTTCTGCTTGAATTATTTCTGCAGTCTGAGACATGATTTACTGTTAGTGCGACTCAATATCAGTACAATGACTATTACGTTATTCTGGCTAATATTCTCTTACATAGACCTAATGCACCTAAGGGGATCGCGTAACTTTACATTCCAGTGATCTAATATGATTGAGGAATTCATGTTGTTATATTTACACAAGCCTCTGACAGGAATTAGTTATGACTAAAAAAGCATGTCAGTGTTATTGCAAGCAGAACATGATCCTAATGACCACATTATGATAATGAACATTGTAGCTAGAGTTGAGAGGACACATTTTAAAGCAAAGCAGTTCCCACTTTTGTTTTCTGGCAGTCCTTTTGTAGCAGATAAGCATACATTTAATATAAGGGAATACTTTTCTGAACTTTAAATGCCATGTCAAGTTAAATAATGGCTTGGTAAAACAGCCTTTCCCAAACTTGTACCTTTCAGAAGTTGTTGCACTCCAACTATCATCTTCCTCAACCATTGGCCATGCTGACAGGGGGTGATGGGAGTTGTCATCCAAATTTTTTGAAGAGCACCAGGTGAGAGGAAGTCTACATTAAAAGAAATTCTATCTGAAAAATCTGAAAAGCAAATAGAGGTAAGTGTGGGAGAGAAATGTGTTATGTCACCGAATTTCACAAAGAATTTCAAGACAGTGAGAAGGAATGTCAGAGAAAAATGATTAGAGACCACACACACACACACACACACTAATATAATGACATTATATGTAAGATAATCAACCTGAGGTTAGAACATTCCTTTCCACAGTAAATCTCTTATGAGAGAAATGGTTAACTTGAAGAATCCCCTAAAAACTGTCAACCATCCATTTCATGAAGACCAGGGTTTCCTTCTCTCTTGTTATGTTCCTAGAGGCTCAGCACCACACAAACTACATGTACCCTTCACAAAGGTTGATGAAAAAGCCCACTCTTTCCCTTATCTACAGACTATAAATGAGTTTTGGGCTATTGTGAAACTATACAACTACAACTATCCTTTGTCTTCCGTTATGAAAACCTTTGTTATTAGATCTTGAGGTCACTGGTTCAATTCCAGCTTTGCTGCTAGGGTGACATTTCTACTTGAAATCATTCTGTCTCCTTTCCTTTATAATATTCACTCTGCACTGTCCGGTAATCTACATTTAGTGCACTGTATTGCAGTACCTACATTTATACAACTGGGCTTGATTTCCTGTGGACTTTACTACCACAATTTCCATCCTGAGGGTGATATTGGCATACAGAGAAGCAGATTTCTGAGCACTCTGTGTGGGAAGTGATGTATAGTTGTACAGCTTTCCTCCTTCCTAAAGTTGCCTTATTCATTGTCTGCTGCAGGCTGCCTCTCCACAGCACTCTCACCACTTTCTTGTTGTGAGTTGCTGTGTCCGGCTGATATGAAGTTAACTTACAGCAGGAGTGGGGAAGCTCAGGCTCTGGGGCTGAATGCAGCCAGAGGCGGAGCTAGCCACATGGCCTGTGCGCACGGGGGCGGGGCTAGCCACACAGAGGCGGGGTGAGTGTCCCAGGGGAGCACCACCTGCGGTAAGTGGTGAGCGACCCAGGGGGGCGCCGCCCACAGCGAGCGGGCCGGGGGGCACTAAAGCAATGTCACACACCCCTTAGGGTTGACACCCAGGGCAGACCGCACCCACTGCTCAGGCTCTGGAGCCGAATGCAGTGCTCTAGGGTTTTTGGGTTTTTCAGTTTGGGGAAAAAGCATCTCACACTCACACATTCTGCCCAGCAGGAAAATAGTCAACTCTACGACAATTTGTATGATACATTATGCAGTCCCCTATGCAGCTGCTGGCTTTCTAGATTCATAATTGTTTTTGCATTTATGTTTTACAATAAAATCCTGTGCTATGTGATTAGGTGAGATTTATTTTTATCAGGGCAATGTTTGTGTGTGCGAGAGTGTCTTTATCTCCCTAGCTTCATCACCGTGTTGCTGGGTTGCAGAGATGTTTTCCCTTGATATTTTGTTGTGGGGCTGTGACATTTCATGTTTGCAGAGCCATTTCAATTTAAAAGATCAAAATGCACTGATCAAGTAATATTTAGCAGCGACGGCAATACACTGGGTACATAAAGAACAACTGGCTCACCTTAGGTGTGTTGAAGGCATGAAACAATTTCCACCTACAGCCCATGAAACAACTTACTATGTTGGGCCAGCTGAACACCTCACCTTCCCTAATGGTCAATTTCTCTCTAATGAGGCTTCCAAAGGGGCTTAATGGGATTATTTAAAGAACTCACCTAGGCAAAAAACAAGGTGCTGAAAGAAATAAAAGCTAATCTTCAGGGCTGAAACTAGAAATGGGAAATCAATTAATTTCCTTGAGATGAGTCAATGGAACATATTACAGGATTTATGTCTACCAAAGTAAAGAGTTTACACTTCCTTACCCCAAATTAGTTTTTCTCGCGTTATACATGTGAGTGCAAGTATCCCTGTTTATTGTTTGGATATGAGGCCAAATCTTTTTCACTCTTCAGATGTCATTGTAGATCCATGTGTCTGCAGCCATTTTTAAGCTTCTTATGTAGACATCTGAGCGTGCCTTATACAGAGTCAGAACAGTGGTCCATCTTGCTCTTTATCATCTGCTTTGATTGGCAACATCTCTTTTGGGCAGGGGGAACCAACAGGATACCATCCAGATGTTGCTGAACAGCAGCTCTAATCATCCTTGACTTACAGCTATGTTGACTGAGGCTAATGGGAGTTGCAGTCAAACAACATCTGAAGGACACCACTTTGTCAACCTTCACTCTTGAGACTCTGGCAGTTTCCCTCCTTCCCCCAGATCTACCAGGAGGTGCCAAGATACAAGCATTGCCATATTGAAAATATATATCGTACACACAGAGATGCACCAATTAGCTCTCTATACATGAGATGCATTATAATTGTTAACAGTTCTTTGGCCTTTCTGAAGTCATTTCTGGGCTTGAAGAGACAGTTTAATAATGTGGTTTCATGAGATAAGTAGCTGTGCAAGTACAAATGATTTAAAAATCTTCTTATCCAACGATTTTCAATGACAAAAAAGCAAAGCAATGGTGTGTGTGTGTTCATTTTACAAATGCCAGATGTCTATGTGACTATGAAGTAACTCTAAAGAGTATTCACAAGGTATCTCAATTCAACTATACAAAATAGTCCTCCTAACCCATCAAGTATCTGGTAACAGAGAAGTAGAGGGGATTTTTACCAATTTTCCCATTGCCCCCACACCTTGCATCACTTCACTGAGTATTTGTTATGGAGCACTGGAGGACCCTCCAGAATAGATTTTCAGAGAGCTAGGTGAGCTTCAGGGAGAAGGGGGAATCAGCAAAAATGGGCCCCTTTTCTTTGTTTTTGCACACATCCTGTTGAATTAAACATTCTTGCACAATGGCACCAACTGATACAACCCAATGGTGACTATAGACTACAGAACAAAAATATCAAGGCCCAAGATCATGACTAAATGTGAGAGAATATCCTCAAACTCAAATAGAAAGTTTGGGAAGAACATCAACCTTCTTGTCATGTTTCAGATACAAAAGAGAAATTAAACAAGCTAACTTAGAATGAAATCCTACCATCTTATGTGAGTTTTAGTTCACATTCCAAAGCATGGTTGAAATCTCTATACAAGTCAGTTACTGTGGAAGCATTCAGATATTGTTTTCATATTTATTTTAAATTTATTTACTTGTTTCTGTCCTATCCCAACCTTCTAGGATCTATGTACTACTCAGGCTTGCTTATAACACTTTCAAATCACAGTATTATCTAAAATAAAAATAAAATAAAAAAAACCAACCACCCCCAACTTTGACTTACTAAAAAAAGCTCCACAACTTTGGCTTCCTAAAAAAAAGCTCCACAACTTTGGGTAGATCACTGCCAGTTTTTCTATACTGTGAGTAGATCACAGTCTATTGGGAGTGGGATGTCCCTGATCTAAAACAATTCCTTCAGTAAATAATACAACAGATGTGAAAGCCATCCATTCTCCTGAGCAATGTAGATGTGAGTTGGAAATGTTTAAGTACTGGAGATAATGGAATTTTTACTTCATTGATGTTGCAGTTCAAACAATGCAATAGAATGCAGTACATCTGAACTGGCCTTGGGGAAACTCAAAGTATTGTCTCCTGATTAATGTACAAGTATAACATAGGGTGTTATTGCTAACTGCCCAGGGTACTCTCAGGGAAGAAGAGTGGGGAATGGATTTAATGAGCAAGCAAATAATGTTTCCATGGTAGAAATCAAAGGTTTATCATAGACTTCCTAAATCCCATTGTAGGCATATAACTGGAACACATGTTGGTAAACAGATGGAGGTTTTGTGTCCTCAAATTGGAGAAAAGGAGCACTCAGCACGAGGGCTAAGATAATCAGGCCTCCTTGGAAAAAAAACAAGTCCTCAGAAAATCCAAGTGAATTAATTTTACCTGCTAATTCTAGAATAGGGACGCAGGTGGTGCTGTGGGTTAAAGCCTCAGCGCCTAGGGCTTGCCGATCGAAAGGTCGGCGGTTCGAATCCCTGCGGCGGGGTGCGCTCCCGCTGCTCGGTCCCAGCGCCTGCCAACCTAGCAGTTCGAAAGCACCTCCGGGTGCAAGTAGATAAATAGGGACCGCTTACCAGCGGGAAGGTAAACGGCGTTTCCGTGTGCAGCTCTGGCTCTGGCTCTGGCCAGAGCAGCGATGTCACGCTGGCCACGTGACCCGGAAGTGTCTCCGGACAGCGCTGGCCCCTGGCCTCTTAAGTGAGATGGGCGCACAACCCCAGAGTCTGTCAAGACTGGCCCGTACGGGCAGGGGTACCTTTACCTTTACCTAATTCTAGAATAGATTGCTACATTATAGGGACTGAAGGAGAACAGATGGAATTTTGGGTATAAGATTATGTCATTAATTTACCCTTGCTAAACATAACTGAGACAAAGTTTGTATGCCCATGCAGCCTTTGAGGGAACTGGACCATCAGTAGTCTAGGGGGTGGGATCGTCCAGGATATTCTCAGTCTCATGAAGTGCCACCATCAGAAATTATGGGTAAATGGTGTACAGAGAAGGCATTGTGTCTCAACTGATTGCCTGGTCCAAGCCTAAAGTCTATTCATCCACCCTTCCTCTTGAGTGTAAAGGCAATCAGTTTTAATTTGCTAGTGTCTGGTCCAGCTTTTCAGATTGGCCTACCTCCCTGAAAGCCTATCCCAGTTTTCTGGGACCTTCTTGCAGACGCTGCTCCTATTCCCTTCTGCTAAAAAGCGAGCACTGAATCTAGAAGCATTCCAACTACTACATACAAGTAGCACAGATACAAGTTCTACCTTAAGTACACAATTTTGTATTACCAGATCTGTGGCAGTGCAGTCTTGCACCTTTCCAAATGTAGGGAGGAATCCAGGTATGAGTAGGTAAAACTATGAAGCCAACTTAATTTCCATGGGTGTCTTGGCAAGATGCACGCAAGATAGAATATTCACAGATGATAGATGATAGATAGATAGATAGATAGATATAGATAGATAGATAGATAGAGATAGATAGATAGATAGATAGATAGATAGATATAGATAGATAGATAGACACACACACATCGGAGATAAGATCGCAAACAAGTTGGTAATTTGCTTGGAAAATTTTTTCGTAACAATGTAAGTGGGAGCGGGAGATGTGAGGGAGTCCAAAGAAATGTTGAAATTATATTATGATATAAGTAATGTCGTTTATTTATGCATTTGTATTCAAAAAAATTTAATAAATATGTATAAAAAAAAAAAGATACACACACACACATATCTATCACTGGTAATCCATCACAGAACAATCCTGAAGTATTAGAGAAGAAAGACAAATTTGGGAAATAATGAAGAGGATGAGTGAGCTAATCACAGAGGAACCCAAACTTATTGCCATACTCTGGAAATGTGTTTGTTTGTTTGCCAGGTATTGAGGTCAAGTTTAAAGATGACCTTTTGCATCTTTGTACTCCAGATTGAGGTGAATGTTCTCTGATAGATACTTGAAACAATTACAGTGAGTTTGGGGAATTTTTGCAAAGCACTGGGAAAAGCAGTCCATGCCTTTAGGGCCTCATCTCCAATAGAGATAGGAAGGAGAAATAAACTTGAACATATGGAATAGATAAAGGAAAAGAATAGAGAATAAAAGCAATTGTATCAGCAAGTGTCTTGCTTTTTGTTGTGCTCGTTTTAGCCTTTTGTCCAAACCAAAGTTACTGTTAATTTCCATATTTGCTACTTGTATGAACTAAGAAAAGCTACATTTAACTTAGATCCATGTAACAGAGACAGCAGATGTAACTATTGCACAGAGTGTTTAAGGCTGTAGAGCTCTTCTCATACTTTGGGGGCCTTGGAACACAGGGATTGTGGTGCTGACTAGGTACACTTGCTTTTCCATTAGCTTTCTGATGCCTCTTATAAAAGAGGGACAATTCCAAAAAATTCTCCATCAATTTCCCCCCTTGGAATTCCAAATTACCTAAGCAAATACCTTCATGTATTTTTCATGGGGGAATGGGCACATATGTGCCAGTGGCATTCCCAAAATTGTCTGCATGCTCAGCCAGTGGCAGAGCAAGCTGATTGGGTGCCTGGGGTGGTGCGTGTGACCTATGCCCAGGGGCAAGGCCAGCCGTCAGCAGGGTGGGGCGGGGCAAGCCGGGGCAGGACACTCTGCGGGGCCTCCAAGGAGTCTACCTGCCTCCTCCCACTCAGCCACCCTACAGCTGAGGGGAAAGTGGTGGGCAGACCATTTGGGGCAGCACAGAGCCTGCGGGTGGCTGCCCAAGCCACCACTTCACTCCCAGCAGAGACGCGTGGCTCGAGTGCGCTGCAGGCCCCGTGGTGAGTGCTGCCTGGCATTCTGTCACACCCCCCCTCGGGGGTGACGCCCGGGGTGGCCCACCCCCACCACACCCCCTTCTTCTGCCCCTGTGATCAGCTTGCCTCCAGGGTCCTGCACTGAGCAGCAGCTTCTGAGGAGTGATGGTTGTAACTGCCATTGGGTTCTTTGTGAACAGGAGCCCTGATAAGTCAAAAGTGCTTGATAGCGGGGAGGCTTCCAAGTGTGCTTTGGTGTTCCTTTCAGACCTTCATGCTCACCATGGAAGGCTTGGTAGGGTTGTGCAGTGATGGGCACATTGGAAGTGAGTGTGGCATGCATACACTCACCACCCCCTTCATAATCTATGCCCACAGGTGCCGAAAGTCTGCTTTGAGGAATAAACTTAGAGTATGTAGTAGTGCAAAAGTAAGATCTGATTACAAAACCATCCATTTCTACTCATCATGGTTATAAAGAATACAGTGTAAGTATGAAAGACATCTCTCCTAAATGACCACTATTTTTTAGAATCATCTTGCCTGAACATTACATTCTAAAAGGTCCCCAAGAGCTTCTTCACTATGTTGAAACAATTGAGTTGGTGAATAGGTTCCATTATACAGTGGTACCTCGGGTTAAGAACTTAATTCGTTCTGGAGGTCCGTTCTTAACCTGAAACTGTTCTTAACCTGAGGTACCACTTTAGCTAATGGGGCCTCCTGCTGCTGCCGCGCCGCTGGAGCACAATTTCTGTTCTCATCCTGAAGCAAAGTTCTTAACCCAAGGTACTATTTCTGGGCTAGCAGAGTCTGTAACCTGAAGTGTCTGTAACCTGAAGCGTCTGTAACTCAAGGTACCACTGTATACCATAAGACTGAAACTTTGCAAAGAACATGAACAGGCAGTGTACTATTTAATTCTCTGGCACATTTTCTTGTGGATCCTCCTGCAGGTGCCTTAGAAATCTAGAGTCTGGGTCATGATAACAGAAACAAACACTTGCTGGTAGCTGTTGGAGAATTAGAGGTGGCAAACTCTTCGAGAAAGCAAAGGTCAAAGTGGTATCAGGAAGGAAGAGGGAAAGGAACAGAACTATAAATTAGAGCAAAAGTCAGGAAGCAAAATAAAAGAGAATATTGAAGTAACAAAGGTAGCAATTCCAGGTTGGTAGGAGACATGGAATGGTATTAAAACAGGATACATTTTAAAAGGAAAATGTGTAAGGCAGAGAGAGAAAATCAATATGGCCAGATACAGCCCCTCTTGTCAGTCAGAGACAGGAAGTATGGTTCCCTCCCCCCCCCAAAAAAAGCCAATTTGGACAGCAGAAAGAGATAGGGGAGCTCAATGTATCTGACCAAAGATAAGGAAACTTGAAGAACTGAAAATTTTAAAAAAGCCACAAGAAGAGGAATGAGGAAGACTGGTTTCAAATGTTTTTGTTTTTTTTTAAACTAGCTTTGTCATCACCAAATCTCCTAGTCTGCATGCTAATAACTGGGGATTATAGTAGATTATGGCTTCAATCCTCAAGCCTATGATGGTAGCAACATACTCCTCAAGGGGTATATGAAGTGTTAGGGGAGGGGTATTACCTCTGGTGGTGGACACATTGTGCTCCTTCTGTGGTAGTTTGTCCAACTTTGGTCCTCACCCTTCACTTGGTGTGGAAATGTGGGAAACTGAAGTTAGGACTGGAAAAATGAGAACCTGAGAGGAATAAAGATTTACACATTCAGTCACCCCTCTCTCCAACTCCCACCAGCCCCAACCATCATGGCTAATGGTCAGGAATGATGGGAGTCATGGGACAACTATGAAAGAGAGCCTGGAGAGCCACAGGTTCCCCATTCCTGTCTCGGAGTTGACTCCTTTACTCTAATGCAAGATCTAAATGGAACCTTTCATGCCAAGGAATATTATGATCACAGAACCTGTTGTTTTCACATTGTATGCTACTAATCCAGCCCTGACATTGTATCTACTCCTTTTAGCCCATTAACACTCTCTGTGTTAGTGCTGTGTTCCAATTAAATGGAACTTTTGAAGGAAACCGAATCGCCGTTTTAAGCCAATCCCCAAAATCATAAGTTTTCATGCATATCCATGGATGCAACAGAATCTTTCATAGATGCTATTTGTCAAGTATTTTAATTGTCATTCCAGGAGAGACTGCTGCAAGCCAGTGCACCAAGGGTGCAGGATTAACCCGCAGCAGTTGTATCATTAATGTGTCAGCCTCATAATAGGGGACAAGAGGCAACCTTTCTCTTTCTAACTGGGAAAGAAAACCTCATTATTTCTTTCTCGGTGTTACCCACTTATTTCAGCGTTTTTGTTTGAAGCCATGCTCCCACAGTTCATGCAGCCATAATTGTTGCAGAAGAAGATCATCATTTTCAGACAACTGGATTCATTAGAAGGCAGCATGCCATCATTTCATCTTTAGATTGACAAGTGGGAAGAGCCTTTTTGGAATGTAGGGTAGAACATTATTCTTTCATTCAATGAAAGTGGGAGGAAAGATTGTGCCCTGGCAAAGCTATAGTGAAGCAGTCATGTGATATGGCTCCGAGTGCTGTAAATTGCTGTTGTACATTGGGTATGTGGGCACTGCCCTGACTCAGTGCCTGAACTGTTATACCTAAAATGCAATTAATATTTTATTGAGACAACACAAGCCATATACCAGGGTTTGGACAAAACCTAAGTCAAACCATGGTTTAGCTCACAGCAGCACAGCAGCAACATGAGCAGAGCAGGAACAAAATGTTCACAAGCTTCTCTCCATGAGTTGCCCCTTTGGCCCAAAGCATGGTTTAGCATTATGTGTGAACCGGGCCAATGTATCTTTTCATGTAAGCAAAATATGAATATTGACTATACTGATGACAGTGATGCAATTTGGAACACTCTTTTATGTTGCGCAGAGGAAGCATCATTAGCAGACTTACTGATAGTTATCATTTAATGGGGATGGGCAAGTGAACACAATTCATGGTATAACTGATCAATTAAAAAATAATAGATTTAAAACACTATCTGAACGTCAACAAAATAAGCAGTCGTGATGCCCTTATGACACTTTATCAAGAGGTCACTGTTTCGTTCCACTCTAAGGAGCTCCAAGCCTTCTCTGAGAGATGTGGCTATCTATGATTCATTTAGAGATAAGACACTACCAGAAGATAGCTGTAGAGATGCCCATCATATAATATGGAAGGCATATGACAAATACTCATAAAAAACCATTTTGCCTTAGATAAATATGGCCAGAAAACAAAGTGCACAGGCGTCTCTTAGAAAAAGCTAGCAAGTCCTTTAAACCTAGAACAAGGCTATCACAGGTATTACTCGTGTTCATGATCCTTTCAACTGTACATCCAATTAACCTTTATTTACTGAGGGAATGATGACATTCTGATTTGATTGGCAGCGCAGGCATTGGCGCCAGTGAGTGGAGTTCAGAAAACTCTGCTGGAAAATCATGGTTTATTAATACATCATTAAGTACTTTAAATGGATTCCAATGGTGTATGTCTAAGGAAGGAGATAATTCAGCATTTGTTAGTTACTGACAGACTTACAGGATTGAAAGTTATATCACAAGGCTTAATATGTTAAAGTTCCTAATGTGCCAGCAATTGAATTACAGTATCATTTAGTAGTCTGTATGTCATCTGCCTCTTTACCAGTAAGAACGATAAATGTTAATGATGCCACTGTTTTATACAGCCCTGAGAACACTGCAGTACAGTAATACAATCTAGACACATTTCAACATGGATAAAATGGGAATTCAATTTATTTGTGATGTGTTTATGATGAGCACTGAGTCCATTAAACCTCCTTTAGTGGAATGACATCATTTAGGGAAGAGCATAATTTCCATTACTATATACTCCTAAGAAGTATATAGTAATCTCAAATCTTGGTATGATATCTATACATCTGTTCAGGCTTTTTTCCAGGTGTACAACTATACCTGCACTCCACCCGGCATAAAAGATGCTGAAGGTTGAGCTCAAGCTTGAAAAATGCAGCCAGCCTTTCTGACCAGAGTTATGGTATTAAGAGCAAAAACTTTCTTTCTTTTTGTCGGGGGAAAACCGCAACCATTCATTCACCAAATTCGCTTTTCCGTTTAGCCTCTGGATTTCTGCCCAAGGTTTACTTAGTCTAAAATGTATGTAGCCTTGCCCATCTGTTTTGAAGAATGGCCATTATACATTAATAGCAGCAGCTAAAGAGTTCACTTCAGAACTCCAGTCTCTCATGTAACTAACGCAAGGTGCTGAACGTGCTCCACTGTTATGACATTGCTTATTGCAGCTTATCCTTTGAATCAGGGATTCCAAATGATAGCAGTTCCCCAAACTTTTTGTAGTTGGTTTGGAATTCATCTCACATTGCACAGATGATCTGAATCTCTCCATTCAGTTTTGTGTGATGACAAAGGTACTGGAAATCTCCTAGCCATTGGCAGTACTTCTGTTGTTGCTGTCATTTACCACACTTGTCCTTCAAGGAACACAAGGCAGCATACAAAGTTCCCAACCCTGTTTTATCATGACAACAAAGTCATGAAGTAGGTTAGCTGAGAGATAATGACTGGCCCAAGGTCACCAACTAAACTTCATGACGGAGTAGTGATTTGAACCTGGGTCTCCCCTCAGGCCTTTCTACAATAGGCTCCACCTCTCCATCCAAATAAGCAAGATGAATTATTACAGCCCAGGGACACATTGACCTCCATACTCAAAAGAAAACTCATGAGATAGAACTGGAATGAATGCTATGTTTATTAAAATGCAGCAGGTTGGCAAAAGGCAAATAGGAAGAAGCACGGGGAGGAGCAGCTTTCTATAACCATCTCTCTTCTTCTCTATTAGCTGTCAGGCCATCACATGTCCTTCCCCCACATCCACTCCCTTCAGGGAGGATGGACGAGGGCAAACATGCCCTGGTTTTATTTTGCAGGAATTACTTTCAGCCCAGGTCAAAGCATTTGAAAAGGTCACAGAGCAAGGTCAGCAAGGGGCATAACCTGGACAGAGTGGTATGGCCAGAGAAGGGGTCATGGCTTAAGGGGCCAGATAGAGAGGCATGGAGAGCAGCAGCGGAGCAAGCCTGGGGTGATGCACGTGCCCTGCACCCACGGGGCCTCTGAGGAGTCTGCCTTCCTCCTCCCACTCAGCCGCCCTACAGCTGAGGGTGAGGCAGCGGGCAGACTGTTTGGGGCAGCGCAGAGCCCGGAGCTGCCCAAGCCACTGTGTCACTCCTAGGAGAGATACATGGCTCGGGTGTGCTGCAGGCCCCGCGGTGAGTGCCACCTAACATTTTGTCACCCTCCTCAGTGGGGATACCAGGGGCGGACCACCCCCACTGCACCCCCCTTCCTCTGCCCCTGATGGAGAGCAGTCTTTGACCCCTTGGCCTGAGGGCCCTTACCCATGAACTTGATGGTAAACATGTCTCTTTGGCTCCAGAAATGCAAAAAACACAGTGGTCAAATGATGCTTGAACAGGAAGCAAATTCTAGAGCATGCCTTACGTTTGCTGGGGTTTGGTTAATGATAATCATATTACTTCTAGGATGAGGTACTTTCCCATCTCTTTTGATTCTCTGATCATGTTTTTCAGAGTATCTCGTGTTTTCAGGCACTTTTTCCGCAGAAAAAGTCGCCACCTATTTAAAAGGCAGCTGTTAGCACTTTCTAAAAAATCAGTCCCTTTTAACAGTTCTCGCACCCAGCACTCAATATCCAATCCAAAAGCCAGTCACTTTTGAAAAATCCTTGCTTTTGCGGCTGACCTAAATACAACTCTTATCTGGATAATGCATAAAAGACATATGTTCGAACTGGAGAAAGTGCACTGAATTGCTTTTCAAGGGCATGCTGCGGTTTACAATTAGCAGCGAAGTACATCTGTCTGTATGAAGTGATTTATTTTTCAATTTTTATATGCTGCAATAAGTCTACACAGCACGCTAACTATCCACTTTGCCATTACTGTCTACCACCCTTTTAAAGGGAATGCATGGGAATTGCATTCTGGGATATGTTTCATTTAGTGCTGCTGGTATGAGCAGCAAAAGCAAAACTTTAGGTGATTTGTAATATATCAAGACAATCTGATATTTTTAATGTTGCATTTCTTTAGCATAATTCTGTTTCCACCTGCAAGAACAGATGGGCAATAGAAAAAAATAAAATAAAAACAAATAGTTGTTCTGAATGCTGAATCAGGGAGGGTGACAGAAGTCTGGTCATCAGCTAGATATTCCCAAGGGGGGTGAACTAGATTGCTTCTGGGGTGTCTCCCAGCCCTATAATTCCATTTCCTGAATGCTGCTTTCAGTCATTCTTCCTCTACCATCATGTGTTTCAATGGGACAGAAATGTGTGATTTTAAGGATTGGCACATTCTTAAAGGTATCTCCATTTTCTTTCACCACAACCTTGTGGTTTAATATTTCATGTTACCGCATTAATGACACCAATTTTATTATAGAGTAAGAATTGTGTTCTTACAGTGGCTCCATCCTCTTGGAAGCAGTGAAGACCAAATTGTGGAGAATATTGTTCATCTCTAAGTCTAAATTCTAAATTTCTAAATTCCACATTACTTCACCTATAACATTACGAAGCCAGGGCTCTGCATTTTTCCAATACTAGTACCAATCATGTTCAAGCAACATATCTCTGAATTTAAAAACTCCATTGTTCAAATGCTACTAGGAACTTCCACCACATTCCTGTATGTATATGAATATGTTAAACCTATTTCAAGGGTATGAGTGAAGCTATATGTAAAAGCAGTGGGATGGGGGGTTGGTGAGTTTCTGATTATCTGACAAAATCAGATTAATCTTACAGCGTCTTGCAATTAGTCAGAGACTATGGGAAACTTTGCCTTGACCATTCTACCAAACTGTTGCTTTCAAAGAGGAAAGACCCAGTTGTGCTATGCTCCTGAGCCTTTTTTCATGGATTCCAAGGGAAATAGTAAACTCCCCTTGGATCTCCCAGCAGTAATTTACATCAGCTTTCTGTGTTTGCATTGATAATTCTAAGCTTTTGTATAGCTTGTATGGTTCATTTGGACCCCAAAGTTTTCAGCCAACATAAACATAAAAGAGAGGGCAGCCCAAGCCACTGAGGGCTTTGCAGGTCACTCCAAACCAGCTCTTCAAATAATTCTTGGAAAGACAACACTGTGCTAGAGCGCAGGGTATTCTGCACCAGCAGCAGTTTTCAAACCACCCTCAGAACCAGACAGAATGCAATGCAGTGACCCAGCCTGAAGGTTACGAAAGCTTTAATGATGGCACTGGATCTGAATCATGGCAATGGTGTTCCCTGCCTTGCTGAAAATATAAGCTCATGAAGGATCCAATACTTATCAGCTACAAGCACTTCTTTCTCAAAAACAAACTGAGGAGTGAATTTGAAAAAGAAGAAGACTGCAGAGCAGTAACCCTGGCAAAAGAAAAAGAAAAGAAAAAAAGATACAGCTTTTAAGCTGCATTAGACTCTGGAGTCAGTGAATCGTTTGACAAGGAATGATATACATTGGCAAAGGGAGCGGAATGGAAACTACAGTATCACAGAGTGCAGGCATAGATCAGCAAGAACACTGCAGGCTATGTCATCTCTCTCATAGTTCTATTGCACCTCTCTTCCTTCTCTGCAGTGCCAAAGTCTACAGATAAAATGTCTTTTATGGAGTGGGATATGCATAAATTCACAGGCAGGAGAAAGTCTCTCCTGAAGCTGCACAAGCAAGCCGAGTGACACCTGCAATGACAAGGCTACTGCTGTAGACTAACAGACCCAAAACACACATTTGATCACATATAATTGGATGGATGGGTGGATGGATGCAAGAAGCAGCCGGAAAGCAGGAAGACTTGTCGGATCAGAAAAGGGCCAGGTGTGTGCTACTACTTGATGCACCTGTTCCATCCCAAATAGGGAATGTAATGAGTGATGGTAATTTGGGGTTTTGGTTATTGGTCACAGCAGTATCGGCTGTTTAGAAGCGGTAGCAAATAAAAACATGTCAGTAGGATGCTCCTCTGATCTTATGCTCAGATGTATCAGCAAGAGACAGCTTCATAAGAACTGGGTGTAAATAGTAATCTGTAGCACATGAATACTTTTCCATGTTGGGAGTTAAGCAACAATGCTTGTAGTCAGTTACTTGAACCAGTGGAGGCTGATAGACAGAAATGCAACATTCCCTCGCTGATTCCTTCTTGGGTAACTAACTTCTTGTCTTGCATACTGTGTTTCCTCAGGCTTTCATTCCTTCTTCCTTCTTCCTTTAGTGTTTGCATTGAACCTTCCTTTGTTTGATTCTGTGATGGCACATGTAAGCTTGCACTCAGAATGGCTTTGTTTTCCAGGAGTAATAACCCTTAATGTTCTTTATTATGTCAACCAGCAGTCTATTACCAGACTATTTATTTCTGTTGTGGTTCGAGGACCCGACCCCCACAATGTGGAAAGAATACACACGGACACGTGATATAAGGTTAATGGGCAAGGAAAGGCCACAACTTTATTGATTACAGCAGTGAAAAGGTATTGGCTTAGGCATTGGATTTGAACAAGTGGGTTTATTCACCAGTAGGTGGAGCCAGTTGATGCCGATCCAACTATAGGCTCACCCCTAATGTCACCGAGGGTCGTGCCATGGCCTCCCGCCAAGCAGGCATCGGACAGAATACACGACCGCCAGATTCCTTTAACGGAATACCCCTAAACATTGAAGGCATAGGCGATGGCCACACCTAGCTCTTCGACACAGCACTACACATTATTCCAATGCCTAACCTACCCACCAATACCACAAAAAGTTGTGACAATTGCTACGAGGTAGGCGAAAAAACCAAAAAGGCCTAATGCCAAATGGAAAAAACTCCTACCAGGCCCCCTAGTCAACCAGGGCGACCAACCTAAGGTCCATAGCAAGGCCAGTGACCTAAGCCCTAACTAAAAGGGAGTGGAGGGTGGGTGACTCGTGGTGAGAGGACGAAGAATGAGGCCGGGCGAAGGCTGCCGCCGCAGCAAAAGGCTGCTGAACACGCCCCCCTCAGGCACCTGGTTGGATGCCCGCTGAGGGGCGTGGGCGCCAGCCAGGTGAGGTGATGGCAGGGGGCTAATGCCCCCTGCTAGGGGCGGAGCTCGGGCTCCCGCCCACAACCACTCCCCTCTCTTGCAGGGAGGAGAGTCTTTGTCTAACTGTCTGTCTACACTGAACTACAACACTCCTCCACTGGTAAAAATCAGTTGGGTATGTTCAACCTGGAGAAAAGATGGAGAGCAGGTGTAATAGTGATCTTCAGATACGTGAAGGGACGTCATACTTAAGTAGCAGTAAGCATATCCTCCTGCTGCTCCAAAGGGCAAGACTAGAACCAATGGGTGGAAATTACAGGAAAGCAGCAGTTAAACATTAGTAGAAAATTTCTCTCAATAAGAACTGCTTGACAGGGGTACAGACTGCCTTGGGAAGTGGTAGAGTATTTCATTTCAGGTATTTAAGCAGAGGCAGATATTGAAGATATTTGAGATCTTGTGTTGAGCGCAGGGTTTAATGAGATGACCAAGGTATATTTTCTATCTGGATAATTCTACCATTCTTTGGTTACAGTTGCAAATTTTCTGCATACTAAACATAATTACATTGTTCCTACAGGAATGTGGTCTGGTGATTCTTGGAAGGATTCCTATTCCACTGGCTGATATATTTCCATACATAAATAAAAGAAGGGAAGTATGAAACTGGTCTACTTTGCAAAAGTAAACTTCGCATTCGGTGTTCTGCCTGCATTTGCTTCTGACCCTATCTACAACTGGCATATGACTCCTTGAAGGTTGCCCCAAAGCAATAATGGTCCCTCAGGCTGAAAAGGGTCCCTCATCCCTGAACACTATGGAGTTTTTACCACAGGATGTGATGATGACCACCAACTTAGATGGCCTTATAAGGGAATAAGACAAATTGTGGACAACCAGCCCATCAATGAGTAGGAGTCAATTCTTCCAGGCCCTAGTCTGACCCCCATGCCAGCACACCACACTAACTGCCTTTCCTCTCTTGCAGGACATGCACAATTCATGTGTGCATTAAAAGCTACAAATTCTTATTACAATGTGCCATTATTATTTTTAAAAAATTTGGTGCTGGCAGTTCTGTCTTTGCCAGGTAATGAATTTGTGAATACAATTTGGCTCTTCAGCTCCAAAGAACAGCCAATGTACTTCACATCATCTTCCTCTTTCCTTCTTGATCTTTTAAAAAGACTTAACTCACATTAGGCACATTTCCTGCTGTAACACAGCTTTCCCAAATGCACTGATTTGCTCTTTGTCTTTTCGTTTTTATGTCATTCATTAGTGGTATGTCGAGATTTGTCTTTTGACTCTTGCATTCTTCATATTTAATGAGGCGCAAGGAATTTTGCAATAAAGACTCATCAAAGCTGTCATTTATCGATGTTACTTTGTTCGACGTTAGTAATAAATGCTCAAATTATTTCTGTATCATCTAGTGATATCCCTCCTTGTTACTTAGGATCCTTTTCTTCTGCTACCCCATCTCGCATGTTTTCCTTTCTTCTTTTGCCAGATTATGATCTTTCCAAGTCAATTTGGTTAAAGTTTACAAGGGGAAGAAAGAATACTGGCAAACATTTTCCAAGGACATCAATATATGCAAATGAAAAGCTAGTGTAATGATGGGTGCTAGTCTGGACTCTTCACATGGTTTGTTTCTATGGACTATGGAACAGCTGGTATGCAATTAATATAAAATATACCTCTTGTGAACTATCCGTGACCCTGGTACAAGCTCCTGTCTTACAGCTGATCTGTAAATAAGAGCTAACCTCCAGACCTTAATAGTTGCGGAAAAGATCAGAGCACTGGACTAGTGTTTGCCTAGAAGACCTGATTACTGTTTATCAGCCTCCTGTAAGCAGGAACCAGACTCCAAACAGACAATGGAATCGCCTTTAAGGTAAATTTATAGTTCAGAGATAAATATGTGGGCTTCCCTAAATTAGGGCTGTGGCAGAAATCCTGATTGACATGTGTTCCAATTCAGCAGTAAACACTGGGACAAAATAAAAACCTCTCCCGACCTATCAGAAACCTAGAAATTGCAAGACAAACGGAAGTGTGGATGACCCCTAAAATAGCATGCATATACTCTTATCTCTTTCATTTCCATGTAATAAACCAATCTTCTACTTCTTCCTAGGTTCAGATGTGTGGGTTCGGATGTCATAAGACTGGTTTCTTGAATGCTACTCTTAATACAAAAGTATTGTGTCAGTATAGCCTAATTAGTAGAAAGAGGCTAGCAATGTAATTCAATACATGTCTACTCAAAAGTAAGCCTCACTGGGAGTTACAGCTTAAGCATGACTTGTCAACTGTAAATTCCATGTAATTCCATGGAGCTTACTCCCAGGTAAGTGGGGCTGGGATTGCAGTCTCAATCTCATAGGACATTTTTTTTTTTTAACAATCAGCTTGGTGAATTGGCTTCATTAAAGTTAGTCTCAACTAACTTTAGTTGGATAGAGGCCCGTGTGTGTGTGTTTGTGGCTATTATTTAATTCTTCTTTAACTTACAGCATTGGGTTACTCCTAATTTACATATTGGTTAATTAGAAGAGATAGGGAATTATATCCATTGAGGATGGTATGTGTGAGAGCAGAACAGAGTACATCTTCTTATCACAAACTTGGGTCTTGAGTTAATTTCCCACTTCCCAAAGTTCTCACTGCTTTTCCTGCATTAATTATAATTATGTCAATTTGTTATATGTACTCTATAATTAAAATAACTGCTTGCCTTTTATTTTTAGAACAGCTAAATGAGGAACTAAGGAGCTTTTGCACAAGTATTCAAATTATAAGTGCACTATTGATGTCTTAAAAAACGGAAAAGCTAAAACTAAATCAAGATGATTTGATATTGGAAAAAGACTTTTGGTGGATGTTAACATTGATTCTAGTATTATGGTTGATACTAGCATTATAGCTATGCTGTACATTTATGATATGAACTTAGCATAAGCAAGTTTCATTCAGGTAATATCTACTAAAATGTCACAAATGGCTGGCAAACTTTGGACTTCACAGAAGTTTTCATCAGGCTAGTTTTCAAACGAAATATATGAAGGGGAGAGAAATGTCTAGGTAGATGTTGAAGCCACATTATGGTGCAATCCTAAGCATTTCTATTACTCAGAAGCAAGTCTTCTTGAATTCAGGGGGACTTACTCCTGAATAGGGACAGGATTGTGGTCTAAATTATCAGAGTCTTAAAATGGCATGTGGACTTAAAATTGGATTAGGTTAGTTATATCCTGGGTTTCTAAAACAAATAATGTCTGAGCCCGGGGGGGGGGGGCTTTGCACTTTCAACCCTACATGAAATGCTCCCTCCCTACAAGTGTTCACACAGTACATCAGGATGTCAGGGGAGAAACACACAACACTGGGGGCTTGGGGAAGGGCTGGCGTCACTTCCACACTTCCACATTCACTTCCTTGCTCCATCTTGTTGAAACATGTATGGGCAGAGACTCTGGGACATCTGCCGAGGCTTATTCAACACTCAACTTCCACCCACACTCAGTCTGTGTATTTGTAAACAAACACAGGTCTATTAAAAGTATGGCGGAGAAAGCTGCAATTGTTACCAGTCATTATAGCTATATTCTGTCTAGTGTCAGAAGCTGCATTCTTCTGAATACCAGTTGCTGGGGAACACAAGCAGGGTAGCGTTGTTGCATTCAGGTCTTCTCGTGCACTCCTCATAGTTAACCACTGTGAGGACAGAATGGTGGACTGGATGATCATAGAATCATAGAATCATAGAGCTGGAAGAGACCACAAGGGCCATCGAGTCCAACCCCCTGCCAAGCAGGAAACACCATCAGAGCACTCCTGACATATGGTTGTCAAGCCTCTGCTTAAAGACTTCCAAAGAAGGAGACTCCACCACACTCCTTGGCAGCAAATTCCACTGTCGAACAGCTCTTACTGTCAGGAAGGTCTTCCTAATGTTTAGGTGGAATCTTTTTTCTTGTAGTTTGGAAACATTGCTCCGTGTCCGCTTCTCTGGAGCAGCAGAAAACAACCTTTCTCCCTCCTCTATGTGACATCCTTTTATATATTTGAACATGGCTATCATATCACCCCTTAATCTCCTCTTCTTCCAGGCTAAACATGCCCAGCTCACTTAGCCGTTCCTCATAAGGCATCGTTTCCAGGCCTTTGACCATTTTGGTTGCCCTCCTCTGGACACGTTCCAGTTTGTCAGTGTCCTTCTTGAACTGTGGTGCCCAGAACTGGACACAGTACTCCAGGTGAGGTCCGACCAGAGCAGAATACAGTGGCACTATTACTTCCCTTGATCTAGATGCAATACTCCTATTGATGCAGCCCAGATGCTTTGGTCCAATCCACTAAGGCTCTTCTTACGTTTGGAAGCCTTGGAACCTCTCACTGCTTGAAGAATTGGGGGCTGGGGATATAATGCAGCATTATACATAAAGATTCCATGTTCCCTGAACTCTAGATTACTTTTCAAGTAATCTAGTATTCTGACTATTCAAAGTCAGAATAAATGGATACAGCAAACAAATGACCATTTGCCTACATATTCACACATCTTTGCTATCTTCTCCTTTATTGACCATTTCTGTTTTGGACTCAAAGGTCTTTTGGACAGGGATGTATTTATTAAAGTATTCTAGTGAAATGCCCGGTACAAATGTAGGAGAAGTTATATATATATATATATATATCTATATCTATCTATCTATCTGATGGCCAGGATCCAAAGACCTGCTTTGACATATAGAAGGGACATGCCTTTGACTCTCTTTCAATCCATCAAATTTACTTGCTTTGACCAAATGTCATAGCATAATGGAAGTCTGTTAAGCTGGTTAGATGTCTCCTTGGATGTGAATAGAAAAGTACACCTTCACTTGAGAACACCAGTTCTTGCATATGACTATCTGCCCATAGATACAGCTTGATCAACGCCACCATCTGGTTTAACAATTTCTGCATTTCTAGAGTAACATTCAAGAGAATGGAAGACTAGGTCACCATTATCCCCCCTACTCCTTCCCCACTTGTTTACTTTCTTTTGCAAGTGAGCATTTCTCCTCAAACGTTTCCATAACATGCTCCAAGAGAGCTGTGGTATGGAGTTATCTCCACAGGGAAATAAAGGTGAAGATCAAGGCAGTGTAAGTGAATAGTGACTTTTCTGAGAACACACATACATACACAAACCTTCACATAGTTTTCTCTCTTGTTTTTACTTTAAACATGCATATTTTTTCTCTACACTGCTCTGCCTGTGTCTTGCAGTTCCTCCAGCCTAATTTAGCATGAGCTAATTTAACATTTAGCATGAGCTAAATTTGAAACTGAAATACTCTTGCAATAAATAAATAAATAAGAAGCCACTTTGATTTTTAATCACCTTTACGAGAAAAAGAGCAAATGTTTTAAGTTTTGGCAACTGCACTTTTGATTACACAGCCAAGATCAGTTCTGTGTTGAGTTGGGCTTGGACCAATTTTGTGTCAGTTTCATAAGATATACACAAATGAGACGAGGTGCTAGGTGTTGAGTGGAGCATTGCTTTAGCTTATTATGGAGCAAGCTGCATTAATATCCTCACTCACAGCATCTGATTTTCATTTTGATGCAGAAAAAGAAGAGAACAGCCTCAGGCTGGTTGAAGAAATGTTGAGAATCCCTACAGCATTCCATTGCTAGTGACCCACAGGCATGTTTATACGCCTACATTATTACTGACCTCCATGATGAGGCTCCCTATAAAACACTGAATGCCGCTTGCTAAGGGTTGCTTTTATTTTTCTATTAATTGATTCCTACTGTATGTTTTATTGTTGAATTTTAATGTTTTATTGTTAAATGTTAATGTTTACAGTTGTAAGCCACCCAATTAATTGGTGGCATACTGAGAGTTCTATCCAACAAGGTAACTACCCTGGTAAAATGACTTCTGCCTGCACAACATAATTTCCACTCCCTCTTTTCATCCCATGTGCCCCTACATCATCTCCCCAAACTGATCTGGGGTTTTCTCCAATTTCCCCAGACCAGATTTGCAGGTGGAGAGAGAAGAGAGATTCCATTGCACAAGCAGAAGTCATTCTGTGAGCAAAGTTACAACCAAAATACTGTAAATAAGAAAGTAAGATGCTCAACTTGCAAAATGGACCATATTGGTAGAATTTAATGTGTTGGATTCCAGTAGACTCCAGGAATAGCACTCTATTGCTAACCAAGTTGACCTTACTACATAGATGAGGGGAAATTATCAATCTTCCGTGTCTGGGACATTGTACCAAAGTAATTGTTGTTATTATATTTATATACCACTTATTTACCAAAATGACCTCTAAGCAGTTTGCATCTATAAATCAATTTAAAAAGATATGCATAATTAAAATACACAGTGTCAATGCCATCAGAGCATTAAAACACCCTTAATTAAAACAAGTCAATTAAAAGGCAATAAAAGTAGTTTAAAAGAACAGTTTAAACAATGAGACCAGAAGCTCAAGTTCCACAAAATGCTTGCTTATATATGCATTGTTTTTGTGCTGCATGGGGGTTTACCACTTTAGTAGCACAGTTAGTATCTGTGATGTAAGCACCTGATGTTAGAACATTGCTGAAGTTAAACTGGCATAAAATTAAGTTTCCATAAACCTGAAGGAGAGTTTACTGCAAGCCCCATGTAAGAACAGAATACAGATACATACAATTTGGAATGGGAGGATCTAATGGTTCTGTTTTATCTCAGTTTTTCATTTTCCCAATCAGTTCAGCCTGAAAAGAACTTTCTGTCCACCCTGTTCCCATCCTGGTATTTTCCTTACATGGCAAATGTTCAACATCCAGATCTTTGAAGTAGCCCAGATTGTTTCAGAGGTCTCTTATTCAGTTTGGAGAGATACTGCTTCAGATTCAACAAGCCCTGAATCTCTCCGAAGTGGCCCGTTTGGTTCAAGATTCATCTGAATTGCATGCAGAAGTGCTAAAAAGCTGGGGCTTGAGTTGGTTGACAACTCCAGTGATCCATTGCTTTATAGAAAGGTTTCTGTAGAAGTAAAAAAAACAAGTATTATTTTCCCTTTCCTGTCTTGCAAAATGTCCTCATTTAATGCAAGGATGGGAGTTTGACCTCATGGCACTTATCCTTGATCATAATCCCCACTTCCTCCAAAATATTTGCTATGAGCTATCAGGGATTTGGGAAGACCAATTCCGCTTCGTACCCCTTCCATTTCCTTCCCCCCACTTCTCCATTCAGTGACATATTCTGCATTCTGTGGCTCAGATGCCAGTTATAGAAGCTCACAGGAGTTTGTCAGGTGATTTTGGGTTTAAAATATATATATTTAAATATGAAAATTGATATAATTCCTTGTAGTTGTGCCAGTAAAACCACTACATTGTTTTTGAGCAGCATCAACCATCCAAGTTCAGTGTTAGAGGGAATTATAATTCTTTTTATTTTAAACCTATACACTTTTAACAATAAATGTGATGTTACTTCAGCTGGTTAATTTTAATAGAAATAAGTGCTGTCAGAAAGAGAACTTTCTAGAAGAAACTGATGCAGCTTTTACATAGTATAAAACTATGAAACAATTGTAGTGAGATCAGAGTTTTCATAAAAAACATAGTTACTGATTTATTTATATACAGTTAAAAATAAGATGGTTTGCTACTTCACTGATACAAAGACTTTCCAGGAAATGTTGCAGGCAACATTTTAAGATTGTGTGGATTGGTATAGGAATTCCTGCATGATATGTAATCTCAGCTAATGAGTGAAAGATAGAAAAGCACAAGTTTTGTCATCCAAGTTAACCAACAAATACTCATGTTTGTAATGGCAGTCCTTCTACGTTGCATGTGTGGGTGGTGAAACTGGAATTTCAGAATGATGAAGAATGAAGAAAGGTATGTACCAAACATATTAGACCTGTAAAGGCATTCTTAGTGTGTGGCACAAGGGCCTGTAAGATTTCCTGGTCTTGGCATTACTTGATAAGTTAGCCATCTTGTTTTTAACTGTTTTTGTATATGGAGCCCTCATTCTGTATCTTTGCATCAGCAGAACAGAAGCTAACAATAGCTAAGATCCACTTTATCTCTGATTAATGAACTCTTTGCTAGCTCTTCAAGTCTACTCCAAAAAGCAATATTATCACAGAAAATTAAAACAGGAAGAAATTATTACGAGACCTGCTAAAATGTGGACTGGACGAGGTAACCATTAGGTGGATTTGGAGCTGGTTGACTCAGTAACAATTCCTCATCCTGCTGAAAAGTGACAAGTGGGGGGCTGCAGGTTTCTGTCCTGGGCCCATTGTTGTTCACAGGCAATAAGAACCAGCTGCACAAATATAAGATGGGGAACAGGTGGCTTGCCAGTAGTGCATGTGAAAAGGATCCAGGGCTTTTAGCAGCTTAACGTGAGTCAACATCATTAAGCAGAAGCAAAAAAACTAATGCTAGTCTAGGCTGCATCAACAGCAGAGCACCCACAAGAGGTGGTGAACTTTCCTTTCTTGGAGATTTTTAAGCAGAGGTTGGATGGCTGTTGTCATATTTAGTTGAAATTCCTGTACTGCAGGGGGTTGGACTAGATGATCCTCAAGGTCCATTACAATTCTACAGTTCTCAGCTTCTATGATTCTAAGTGGGCTTGTTGTTTATGAAGACATAACGCTGTACCTGAACATTGAAAAACTCCAAGTTCATTGGCAGCCTTAGAAAAGTTTGCCCCAAACTCACTACAGTAACAAAACTGCATTATCTGTCAGGAACATAAACACAGCAACTAATAAGCTGATTGCAACCCACTTTAGCATAACATTTTTAATTATTACAATAATTAATGTGATTAAATTCAAAACAAAACCTCTGCAAAGTCAACCCAAACTGTCCTTGAAATTTTAATTTGTTTCAGTTGAGTACATTTTTACCTGTTACAATGTTCATTAACAAAATTAATATTTTTTGGAATTTCTTAGCCCTTTCTTGAGATTTGTTTTAAAAATCACCAATATCCTGATATTATTGCTCATGACTTATTCCCCATTTCTATAGTTATACTGAAGATGCTTCTACACAAAAACTAGTTCAATAACTTCTTTCCTTTATTAGACTTTATGTAAAATGTGATCTATCTCAATTCCCCATTCATCACAAAATATTCTGATTTCTGTATTCATCTCAAAATATTATGATTTCTGTATTCTAGACATCTTTATATTAGAGATTTCTTACTCAACTTTTCAGTTTTTTAAAGGCATAAAAAACTAAGTCTTACTGACTGAGGTTGCAATACTACACTCATTTTCCTGGAAGTTAGTCCCATTGAATTCCATGGAGCTTGGTTCTGAGTAGACACATATAGCATTGCATTGTGGACATGGAAAATATATTTGGCATTAGAGCAAGAAGTGACAGCAATGAAATGTCACACTGCCAATGGACTGCTCTGGAAGCAGTTATATTATGTATATCTTTGCTATTTTAATTACCGTATTCTGGGTTGCATCAAAGTGAGATACACTGAAGTTGATTGTTTCAATGACTAACTGAAGTGCATTGATTTCAGTGGATCTGCTCTGGATACAGTCCTATATTTAGAACATAAGGAAAGTCCTGCTACATCAAACCAGTGACCTATAGTTCAACATTCTTTTCTCACAGTAGCCAATCAGATGACTGTGGCGATCTCACAGCAGAACCAAACTCTCTCCAGTTCATGTTCCTCAGCAATGCTGACTTCTCATTCTGGAGACAGTATACAGCCATTGTGAGTAGCAACCATTAGATAGTCTTATCACCCATGAATTCATTTAATCCCCTTTTAAAGCCACAGAAATTGGCACCATCACTACATTTTCTGGAAATCCCTTCATTTATATGGAAATCCCATTGTTTAACTATATACTGTGTGAAGAAAAGCATCCTTTTGTCTGTCCTGAATCTCCAGCCATGCAGGTTCATTGGATAACCCTGGCCTCTGTTGTTATGAGAGAAGGGGAAAGCTGTCTCTCTCTATCCATTTTCTCCACACCACACATAGTCTTATATGCCTGTATCTTGTCCCACCCTTATTTACCTTTCTTTCTAATCTGAAAAGCCCCAAACACAGTAAACTCTCCTCAAAGTCGAGTTAACCTAGCCCCTTTATCATTATGGTTACCCTCTTCTGCATCTTTCCCAGTTTGACAGTATCATTTTTGAGGGACAGTGACTAGAACAGCACAAAGTATTTGAAGTGTGGTTGCACTATAGATTTGTAGAAACACATTAGGATATTAGCAGCTTTATCTTGGATTCTTTTCCTAATTATCCCCAACACTGTCTATTATTTCATATCACATTTATTATATTTCCATTAGTGTCTTCAGAACATAATTGTACAGAAAGTGTAAGATATAAATGTTTCAAATAAATAAGTGAATGCAATTCAAAAGAAAGCAAAAATAAAATTGCACCTCTTCTGATCACCCCATCTGTTGATACCAAAATGATAGGGCCATTTTGGTCAATTTGGAGGAGAGAGGAACGAAAAGGGAGATGAGTAAAATTGGGCACCTGGGAGGAACTATTGTAGGAGGCATTGAGTTACACAAAATGTCAGTGCTCAAATCCACTACTGAAATTTTCCAGGAGGGTTTCCCTGCCACCAATTGACCTGAAAGGTATCTGAAAGTTTTCAGTTCAGCAACAATTCTAAGGGAAGATTATTATTCTAAACAGAGACAAGTGGGGTTCAGAAGTGTCCCCAATGGCAGAGCCATGCCAACTAACCCTGCCCCTTCTGCAGTCCACACATACAATGCAAAGGTCTGCAGGGAAGGAGCTTGATACAAAGGTTTATATGCAATCTCAAGGATCCGTCATGCATTGCATTTTCTGTGAAGTGGCTAACACATTGTGTTTATTCATTGCTGATTGGTATTAGCTATATCCACATGTGGTCTATGCTTTGGCTTTGTTAGAGCTCAACTGCACAATGCATTATTCATGATTTGTTTGTAAAAGCACACCTCAACCAGCCACCTTTATTTCAAAAATAAAGTAGCAGTGACACTGTGATCCACAACATGCTTACAATCCTGAATTGTAAGCCCATATCAGTTTCCTGCTGTCCATTACTCCCCCCCCCACTGCTATTTGTTCCCAAGCGCGCTGTTTATTGCAAAATAGCATCCGTAAAGGGAGTGGTTTTCAGCAGAAAATTGGTGAGTGGGCCCAATCTCGACAGAAGGCACATTTGAGATCAGGATGTTGCTGCTACTTTGTTCTCAAAATAAAAGTGACCAGTGTAACTATGCTTTCTTAACTTGTATCCTGAGGCTGCTTTTTCTTCAAAATAGATGTAGCCAGTTTAAGTTTGCTTTTTACATAATGTGCAATTTTGCTCTTAACTCCAGCTTCCAAAGAACCTGTATAAATAATCTTTTGGCAATCCAAGAGAGAAGGTCTTATTTCCTATATTAAAAGTAGCCAGTCACCCATCCTTCCCTCCTCTCTGCAATAGCAAGAGTAAATATATATTGGATCGTCATTCGTGTGTGCAAAGTTCAAATTATCAGACACCTTGTGTGCAAGAAAGATCAGATGATCCTAAGAAACCCAGCTCATCTTTCTCAATGCCTAAAGGAATGCTGAATCCAATTGGCTCTGCTTGAAGGACACGTGGTTCACATAGTGACTAGTACATAGTTCAACCAAAGAAGTGTAGACCAGTAGTACTGAATGTGTTGGGGCAGAATAGTGGAGCATACCGACATGGGAACTAGGAGATTGTGGTGGTGAGGTTGGAACCAAATGAGTGTACCAGTGGTACTGCCAAATTGTCTCCCTTGTCCACCTTGCTGGTCCCTTGCCCAACCCCATCGAGGAAAACAGCAAGGCCACTGTCAGGAGGAAATACTTCATAACACACATTGCTACTGGGGTAGACCCCACGTAACACCACGGCGTAGATAATCTCCACATGGTTGAACCATCCAGAAACCATTTTCTCAAGCATTATAGCTAACACATGCTGCATCCCCATTCAAGGACTATTTTCACGAGCTTTGATGTACACAGCACAGCATTGGAAGTCCCTTTTAGACATACAAAAAAATCTGCTTACTTCTCTTTTTTATGTTTTTGGCACTGCTTTCCATGACAGACCATGATAAGCTTGTCCATTCTTTAATCATCGCTACCCTAGATTACGGCAATGTTTGCAGCTTTGCTGAGCAGGCTGATAAGCAAGCCTCTACTTGTTCAAAAGCTCTGCTATGAAGATAGGATCATTCTACTGTGTACAATACACTATCTCACCAGGTCTGGTGTCCTGTCTTTGTCAAACTGTGTTAAAAAATAAATAAAAGAGGGGAGAAAAGATGAATTTCCCATGTATTTTGTTAACCTGAAAGTTATTAATGAAATCTTAACTGACTAGGATTTTCAGAATACAGAGGGTTAAGCAGGATTACTGGTAATTTTATAGTTCTTTCCTCTTTGGATTCAAAGCTCACATGTTTTGAGACCCCCATTTTTAGGAAGATCTACTCCCGTTTTACAGATGGGTACAAAGCTTGAATCAAATAGGTGGTTTGCAAGTGAGCATGTGCTGAAGAGTGGAGTTGCCTTGCAGTCTCTTAGCTCTGCATCTTGGATCTTCCCATGCAGTTAGAGGAATCATCTGCATTCTGGGTTCACAAAGTGGATTTTATTTCACTTATCCAACATTTTAGATTTGAAGGAAGGCTATGGTTCAGTGGTGGACCCCATACTTTGCATGCAGAAGATCCCACATCTACTTGGCGTCTCCTGTCTGAAACTGTGAAGAGCTGCTACAAGTCAGTGTGTAGTCAATACTAGATGGAACAATGGTGTGCTTCAGTATAATGCATCCTCCCAGGTTCCCATGAGCTGAGTGTCTGTAGGTGAAAAAAACACACGAGTTACTGTCACTTTTACCACAGTATGGTATTCAAACTCATTAACTTCACCCCTGATTTCCAAAGATATGGCTTAGGACTGTCACCTTTCTGCCCAAAACTTGAACATATTTCTGCAGGAGAATGTCCCACTTATTCCTGCATCTCTTCTTTTTGGGTAAGCAGCTTATTTAGGATGACAGCTTTAATTAGGTTATGAATATTTGTACACACACACTAGCAATGTTCTCTCCTTCTTATACTTTGTTCCTTCGCCTAGGTGTGTGGGTGGTTAATCAGTGTATTATAAGTACACATTGCATGTGAACTTTCTTGAGTGAAGTTGATGGCAGGTCTGCTTTAATTTAAAGTGATGTGTAGCTCTCATCATTTCAATTAGCTGTGTGATCAAAGGCAGGAGCCAGGTTTTTGCAGGTTTAGCTAGAAAAACAAATACCGGTACGTATAGAAGTTTCTTCATTAAAAAGGGCTGCACTTTTGAAAACTCCTTTTATGAAAATTCTCTTCATTTCTGTTTAAATGCAACCTTTATATTAAATCCTGAGATAATTTAGCACAAATATTGGAGCTAATTTATGTCCTTTTAATTCAGGGAAAGGAAATTAGAGTGATAAAAATTTGTAAATAACAATAAGGGAAAGATGGATAATTGTCTTCTGTTGCACGTGCTATAAATCATGCATGCTGACACACTTAATTGTCGCACTCCCATAAACAATTTCTTCCTGTTAGTTGCCTTATCTGGAGCAGAGCTGAAACTACTAGGTGATAAATGTAGCTTTTGCAAGTGAATGAGTTCAAAAGCAACCTGGCTTATAATAATGTGGACAAATTTCATTGTCTCAGCTCCCACATTTGCCATTGAAACCTTCTCATTCATAACATTAAAGATATTTCCCTGGCAAATAGTTGTATGCAACACCTTTAAGCAAGGCATCTGAGATTGTATCTTCTGAGCAACTTGGTAAACATGGGTCTATACATTTTATGCTGATTTGCATTTGCTTGATACTTCTCTTTTATTGAGGAGGAAATACTTATCTGCACAGGTTGAGAGATTTCCCACCTGCTTCTACAGTTCACTCCCAGATATAATGACCCACATCTATCTCCAGTGCTACTTTGTTTCCTGCAGCTAGTAGTTCCTTATATATTTCTGCATTCTCATCCAATCACATGCATCCATTAGAGTCCATGGGGATCAGGTGAGCATTGTAATGCACATCTTTCCTTGGTGTCTCAGGTAAATAGTTTCTGCAGTTTAAATAAACATGACTGTCATTCTAAAAGTCATTTTGAATGCCCATCTATTGGTCCTTCCCCCCACCTTTTCTCACTACACTGAGTAACTCCTTAGCTCTGGCTATTTTTCTCCAAATGCACTCCAATCATCCTCTCTTCTTTTAAGTAACATAAAATAGACTGAGCTGCTTACATCTCTTGTGGCATGGCACAAGGCCGTTGCTTATCTCTACACCCTTTTCCATTTCTTACCATCATCCTAAAAGTATAGACACATGACCAGATACTTTAGCTCTTTCATTGACTATGAAATATTTTGCTTAGAGACATGGTATTGATTTATAATACAATTACTCTGGACACAATGTAACTTGATATTGTGATAATTCACAATTCATAACATGATGTCTCATTGTTTATAACATGAGGGTGATTGATGGAAATAGTGGAAAGTAAAATGTTACTAATTAAATTTGACTCAATAAAACTGACATCTAGGAGTGGACAAAGCAGAGATTTGGATATAATGGGAGATCTCTGGGTGATTTGCAGGAGATTGGCATAGATTTCTGTCACAATAGCAGAAACAAAATGACTTCCTGCCTTGGTGCTAAAATATATTTTATGTAAGTATATATGGGGATTCTAGTATAAAATAAAGTTGATACCACAAGTCTCATGTCTGTTCTCCCTTGTCTTATGACACAAATGACTGAAATACTCAAAACTGCTTACTTTTTTCTGGTGGTGTTACTGGGGCAGTCATCAGACAATAAACTGACACCACAAATGATATCCCCATACTGACTTTCCTATACTGAAAGCACATAACATAGCATCAAGGTGGAGAAGTCAACACAGGGATACTGCTTTCAGAAGTAGCTTCAGTCTTTTGTAATGTGAGCCGAATTGTCTTGGAAACAGGAAAATGTAAGTTAAATGGTCAATAATGAGCATCACAGTTGAATTCTACCCTGAAAGGAACCCGTTGTCCAAACCAGATCTGCTTTTCTTCTTCAGCCTTTGCTGCCTAGGCATTTAATTCAATATGAAAAGGAGGATGGTGTATTTCCTAGTCTTATACCCAGTATTAAGTTCTCCATAATTGTACCATACAGTACCTAGTTTAGGAATTCTTCCACAGACACTATACCATTCCAATGGCAGCATGACCAGGGTTTCATTTAAACACACATGCATACAAAGACACCACTATTGCAAATACTAGGGGTGTGCACTGTCCAAAATATCTGACTTCTATCTGTAGTTTTGGGGAGCAGTCTGATCTATTTTGGAACTGTTCTATTTCTTTCCATTTCAACTTGTTATTGAGGACTGAATTATACCTGTTAAAAATAAAGCTCTGTTTCTTCTTCATTCAAATCTAAAAAATGTCTGTAACTCCCCTGTAATGATGAAATTTGCAGGCACCACAGCCCTTCTGGGGTGCATTAAACCTGCAAAACTGTAGGTACACGTGCAGGTTTTTTTTTACCTGGGGCACCTTCAAAAATTATTTTTTAAGGGAAGATCTAGATTTTTTCATTGTCTGTCAGAGTTATTGTTGTTGTTGTCATACTTCTTTGCCACTTACTACAATATTTTGTCTCAAAGTGACTTGCAATTTAAGTTGGATGCAATTTGCAGGCATGGGCACCCATCTGTGGGCGTGAACCTGCCAAATTTCTGGATAATACCTGAAGTGATTCACTCACAAGGGCAGACTTTACTGTTTTGGCAAGGGTATAATAGGAATCATATGGGAGATGGAAAAAAGAGCATGGTCTCTAGAAGAGATTGGTGTGGGGGTGGGGAATTGGCATTCCTCAGCTATGGCCTTGTTACCCCAAGCATCAGTGGTGGAGTGTGGACTTCTGCCTTCTACTTTTAATTTTGGGGGCTACAACCTGCTGTCTAAAGATTATTAGTAGGGGCAGGTTTCTGATCTCCACAAAGGATCTTGGGGGATACAATGCATTCATCTTGCATATATCCTGGAAGGCATATATCCACATGAAAAACAAGTAGTTTTCATTGTACCCCCTTAACACTGTGATTGGGATACCCTGGGAAAGTAATTCACTGTTATTAACAGCTAGACATGTCTATCACAATGAAATGCCCCTACATATCTCTATACACCTCACCTCTACAAACTCTCAAAAACTTATGATGTCTTGGTGCCTATGGGATAGCTCAGTTGGTAAAACATGAGCTTTACCCCACATTGGGGGGAAAGATTCCTGCATTGCAAGGAGTGGGACGATATGACCTTCATGGTCCCTTTTCAACTCTTCAATTCTAGGATTCTTTGATCTTCCTTGAGATCCTCTTTAATGGTGCAATCTAACCTGGAAATGTGAGATCCTTCCCTTCATCACAAACCAATGCACATGTCTAGTAAACAGATCCTTAGAAGACATGTTTGTACCTCTTCTTCCTCCTGCTGTGGAATTCTGAATCATGGACACATATCACCATACAGCAGCTGATGAAAATCTTCTATATAGATCCTTTCTGTTTTCAGAAAGACAGGTTTTAAGTTGGGAAGGGGCTTTGGCTCTAAAAGGTAAAATCCCTGCTTGTTTTATGTTTCTCCATTTTAATATATCTGCACAATAACATGCTTCCCATAACAGCAATTGCACAAATCAGTAACCATTCTCTATTCTTAACCATTCACTTTCAATCATCTACAGCTTATGGTCAACTAAAGCATACAAGTCCACCATCTTAGTTAATATCCATTGTAATTCCTACCAGTGGCTTTAATTAATATTCAGTTTTAGCCAGTATTCATGACCTTTTAATTTCTTTCTTGCGGGCATTTTTGATAATAAAATCCCATTGCTCTAGCATTTGTAGAGAGCAATTCAAAATAGGGTGAGAACATGCTTTAGGAATCTTCATTAAAGATTCAAATGGCTGCTGGAAGAAGTTTTATGTGCAATATTGGACAAACCCTGGCAAGGATTAGCCAGTCATTAAAAATGTGCTCCATTGCTAATGCACTTGCTGCCTCAACGTCTGGCTCATATAGCTCTCTCTCCTTCTTCTTGGCATATATCTGGTAGAACCACGTGCTTCATTTTATAAAGCTCCGTAATGTAGGGTTATAAATTCAAGGCAGACTGTTCTAGGACTTTCTGTTGATATTGATTTCCCCTCCTATACATTGAAATATTTTGCATACATAAAAACCAGTGTTTACTAGAACCTGGAGTAATCAGGTTTTCACCCAGAAATAATGTGTGAAGTGTCATAAGAAGACAGTGAGGGGAGAAGGAAAATGGCAAATCAGTTTAGAACAACAGATGAGTAGACCAGATAACCGTACCTTCTTAAAAGCAATCTTTCAGCTGCATTCTGAATTGGTTTCTTCATCTGGATTTTGTCTTCAAAGACATTTCTCAGATAGGCATTCCTTCTATATGTCCAGCCTTAACCCCCCCCAATATAAAAACAAGCCTTTATTTATGAAATTGTGTGTGTTCAACAGATTTTGAATACTGTTACAACCTGAAGTCCTTATCCTAATATTGACTCATTTTATCTTCCTGCTCAGGTACATACGCAGGATAAGGCCGGGTGTGTGTAAAGCAGAGTGAATAACAAAGGAAACTCTTTAAGCTGATAGCACATAATAGCTTCTGAATTCAAAGTGTTAATAATTTCTTCCTTCTCTTTGAACTACAAATTGCCCCATGATTCAGGCATTCCTGGAACAAATCTTCATTTTACTTGATGAAGCATTCACATAGAATGATGCATAAGCAGAATTTCCACAAAGCTCAACGCTGCCCATATGTTCTCTCTGCTGTACCCATAGCCAGTAATGTACTGTAGTAATAATAAAGCAATAGATCCGGCACATGTAAGCTGGTTTTTAAAAACATTGATAGTTTAGTTTTAATCAGAATGTAGAATCTGCTCCACAAGCAATCACTGAGGAATCTGACAACAACAAAACAAAATTCAAGGGAGCTTTTGTTAGGGGGGGAAAGGGCAAGGGAGAAAGAATAATCTATATAGACTTGTTCAGGAAACCTATGCATTTTGACTGAATGTCTGTGAGGAGTGAGAGAGACCTAGGATTGTGCCCACTAGGATCAGATATTCATCCTAAATTCGGAACGGCACTTGAGCGCCTACACATTGTACTTTTGCAGGGGATCTGGATACAATATCTAAGTAGTGCTGTTACGATGAATGCAGGGGTGGAATCAATGGGAATTATCCTGACACACACAAACACTCCTTCCCAGAGGCATAGCATGGTTTGCCAGTGCTGGGGCAGGCACATGTGCTGGGGGGCAGGGCACAGAGGGTGAACAGCCCTCCGTGCCAACCCAGCCCTCACCGCTAACACCAGGAGCAATACCAGCCCCAAGCTGCTTTGCACTGCTGGGATTATCCGAGCCTTGGAAAGCAGCTCAGGGCTGGAAGGGAGGCGTGAGAAGGATGCAACAGCCATATGCCCTTTGACTACTATGGGGATTATTTTAAAGTTTTTATTTATTTATTTTTGTAAACTGATGAGGGGATTGGTGTGTGTGTGTGTGTGTGTGTTACAATGAAGTCATATGTAAGTTTGGTTAAATATAATAATAAATGAATGAATGATTGTGGGGGAGGAAATGCACTTATTCAGATTCATTTCTGATGACAGAGCCATTCAACATCCCCACACCTTCCCACACTAGGCTGGGAGGGGAAAGGGTTGGATTAGGTGGAACAGACCCTCCATCTTGCTCTCTCAGCTCAGTCTGCCCACTCGCCATGGAAAATGCAGGTGGGCAGACTGCTGATGGTGGGAGCCAGCAGAGAGCCTCAAAATGGAGTGTTTCATGTATGTGGAGGGGCTGGAGCTGAGACAGTCTGTGATCTGTTTGTTTGTGATTTAAAAAACCACCACAGTTAGTTCTGTACTATATAGACATAGCCTTCTATGTCACAACATTTAATTTTTCTTTTTTTAAAAAAACCAAAACAAAACACCATTGCCTTTAGTGGAAGTAGTTAGTCCTACGGTGCTGTAATTAATCATTTCCAAAACAAAATCAAGAACGTACTCAAGTTCTTTCTTAGGGAGAGGTTTTGAATGTTGCCCTCTGAGAGATCTCAGCTGGCCTATTCCATTTGTGTATTGTATATGTCTGTCTACCCAGGAAATGTCTAATATTATGCCACTGGTATTAATACAAATGAAGTCTTTAAAATTTGAATAGCTTTAGTGAAAAAAGGATATTAAACACCGTTAGTCTGTATCAAACAGGACTCATTTCCCTCCCGCCCGGAATGAATAATTCTTTTTGATGGCAGATTGGCGGAAGGAATTAAAGGTGTTCTTTGGTTAAACTTTGCCTTTCCAGATATGGAAACTCAAGATGTCCATTTCCTGGGATCAAACCATAGGATGCTTGGTTTTTCCTCGTTTTAAAGAGTAGACACTGGCCTGGGATAGGGCTAAAATGACCGAAACCATTCTCTTGAAGGGAAGGAACATCTGTTGGACCGTCAAGCAGTTCATTTATTTTTAAAAGAGCCTTTCCAGGCTCTAAAGTCATTTGTGAAGAGAAGCACAGTCTGCCAGGCTCAAACAGAGAAGGGAAGCAAATGAAGAGATACTTTAATGTGCAACAAGAACCCAATGAACAGAGGAGCAGGAGGATCCTTCCTGACAAGAGGGTGAGAGATGAACAATTCAGGGTCTGCTCCTAATTGTTTCAAGGGACCAACATTCTCACTTCAAATGTTAGCAATATTTAAATGCAGGAGTCATAGGAAAATAGCACAAATGTGTGTTTGCAACTCTGTAGTATATCCCCTCTCCGTTGCTATAATCAGGAGCCCTTCTGCCCTTTCACACAACTCCAGAGTTCTGCTTTGGTTGGGGTGCTGCATTTGCAGTCTTCGACATTTACAATCCTGTTGCATTTGTCTCTCAGACAACAAGGGGGGTGGGGGGAAATATCACTTCGTTTTGCAAATTTGACATGAAATTGATTCAGCAGAGTAAGTAACATGGTGCGTTAGGATATTAGAAATATAGTTGAAAGAAAATTTAAAGCATTACAGGATTAGGACTTATCTCCTTGACTTCGTTTGCTATAATTCAATTAAAATTAACAGTTTCACACTGATTAGCGATAGTGCCTTTTTCATGCTATTGTTTTCCTGTGTGGAATAGTGTTGATTCGGTAATGAGGTTCGTCTTTTCCTATGAATATTGACAAAGATGACATTTTGGTGTGCGTGAACAGCAGCTGCTGTTTAAAATTGCACATCTGAACCCTTTCTTAATACAAAAAGTCCCTCAGACCTTAATGGCAATGTGATTAAGCTTTATTACATTCCCTGTCGCATTTTAACAAAGGATTCCTTCCAATAATAATTTATCTGAGTGGACTGGTAATGGACACGAAATGCTATTAGTATTCACACTCATCATTTCTCTCTCTCTCTGCACATGAGCATTGCCCAGGCCCATCTTACCCATTGAGGATAGTGGCTCAGGGTGCGGGGCGCCAAGTTCTGGAGGGCACCAGGCGAGAGTCTGGGGAACACTGAATGAGCACACTGAGTGAGTGAGGGTGCGTGCACCGCTCCCGCTGAGCATTGGCTTGTTTTTTTCCCTTCTAGCCTGCAGGTGCTGAATTCTGTGGGGTGCCAGAAGGCTAAAAGGGAAAAAACCAAGCCGACGCTTGGCAGGAACGGCGCAAGTGCCGTCGCTCGCTTGGTGCGGGCCCGCTCGCTCGCTTGGTGTGCTGTCTGCCATGGCCACCATGGTACAAAGCTGCCAGATGAGCCAGGAAGTGCTGCGTCCAGCCTCCGCCTCTTCCCTGCCGGAAGAGCCGCCCTCCAGCCATTGCCCGCCTCCTCCAGCCCTAAAAAAAGTCAACTCTGGGGAAAGGGGGGGGGGCGCTGGAGGGATCTTTGCACCACAGTGCCAAATATGCTTAAGACGGCCCTGGCATTGCCTGAAGGGCAACAAGCACTGAATGGGTATGTGTCATAGGTGCCAACTCCCTGGGGCCATGGGTGCCCAAACACCCACAAAATTCCCCATGAAGGGACCGGGCACCCACAAATTTTGGTGCCATGGCCATGCATGCTGCATGGCACTTATGGCCCTGGGCACCCATGGTCATGGGGCCAAGTTGGCACGCCTGGTATGTGGAGAAATGTTTCTGGCTCCACCCTCAACATCCACACATTGAGCATGGATGTCAGTAAGGAATAGCCTGCACATGCAGACATCTGCACATGCAGGCTTTCCCTGCATTCCCAACCCAATTGTTAAGGGTACATTTTCTGTAAATTTGCATGTGATCTGACCTTATGTATGCTTCCCAGACTAATGTTCATATTTAAATGTAATTATCCTTCAGTTTTTGCATTTCTCCACATTTTGGCAAGTAGTTCTCAGCACACGCACACTAGTAATAATAATAATAATAATAATAATAATAATAATAATAATTCTATTATTTCTATCCCACCCATTTGACTGGGTTGCCCCAGCAACTCTGGATGGCTTCCAATAAAGTAGCAAAATGCATTTTTTTGAAACATATATTTTAGGATAAACTGTTCTTAGGAATGTATCCATCAAGATACAAATACATATTTAAATGGGTATTTGGTTATAAAACATGGAATTGAATATCTATAAATACATTTCTAAGTGCTAATTTCTGTACAGAATTTTAAAATTGCAGATAATGCATAAAGGAATGGAAAAAATTCATGAATGAACACATGGACAATTTGCAACTGACAAGGTGAAACCTTTTCCAAAGCCAAAAGTCCACTAAACAAAGGCTTAAGGTTTGTACCTTACACATAGCTGTCAACTTACAGATTTGAAAATAAGGGACCAGCAGCCTTGAAAATAAGGGATCAGCAGCCAAAATAAGGGACCTGCAGCCTCACCTGTTCCAGGCACTCCAGTCTTCCTGTCCTCCTGCAGTCTGGTCAAACTCATGCTGGTAGCTTCGAGAACACTGTCCAACCAACTTTGTAACCAGAGGTTCAATTGAATAGAATCTGAATCACATGCACCACAAGGCCTATGCAGCCTCAACTTAAGATGGCTCCCCGGCCTGGCTTTGCACTGTAAAGTTTGCAGCAGTACGTGCAACAAAATGGCGTCCAGCATTCAAAAACTCCCTCAGCTTGCATTAACTAGCCACATATAAGGCATGCAAGCTCCACCCCCCAGTCATTGTTAGACTTCTTATTGGGTGAACAACACAGCCAAGCAACACAGTTGGAGCCTCCCTCCTCCCTGGCCAGCAGGGAGAGGAGCTGCTTCCTTTGAAATTTAAGGGACATCATTTAAGGGACATTTAAGGGACATCCATCAATAAGGGACAGCAGCGGGACATGGCGCTGGAATAAGGGACTGTCCCTTCAAATAAGGGACACTTGACAGCTATGACCTAACATTAGACTAGGTTAAATAAATCTGAGCATTTTGGGAAGGGAAATTATTTGCAGGAAGTGGGGAGAATAAAGGAGTAAATACAGTGTTTAAGATTAATGTGAGGTAGGGAGTAGGATTAATTCAATTCCTTTTGTTCCTGATTATGGGTTGGTAATGTGTGTGTGTTTTTTTATTGCCTTCTTTTTTGTGAGTTTGTCAGAAAATTTCTAAAATGAAAAGTTTTGTATCTAAGCCTCTGGATATTATGTCTCCCAATCTCAGGCACAACGGAGGCTGATTATGATTACTCACCAGTGTGATACACTCTGCACATGGGCAGAGATTATTGTTTCACATTTTCAAGACTGAGCCTGATATGTTCTGTGGCTCTACCAAATGAAAATGTTTCCTGCTTCCACAGTGTTTGTGTTATCATCCACGCTGCCTCTGAATGGTCACCAGCAGGCCTTAGCATCACTTTCACTGTGCGTACACCCTGCATTTCATTTTCGTCTAACCATTCTGCTTCCATTTCCCCTCATCCCCGAAAGCCATATGTATGTGTATCTGTAACATACGGTAGCACTTGATGCATCTGACTGAGAGGTTTCTAGCCCATGAAAGCTTGTGTCATAATAAAAAATGTCATTTTTTTAAGGTTCCACAATGCAACAAGTGGGTGTCAGAAAGGGCGACTAGGAAGTCTGAAAACCACTGCTCCAGAATCTAGCCCACCAGTGCTTCTGGTGTTTTCCTTAGTAAGAAACAGTCTGTCCCATAAAATATACAAAAATAAAATAATCTATGCTGAGATAGCTTTGTGTTTTGACAGTTCAATGATTTTAAGAAGGAGAGAGAGAGTGTGTGTCTTTTGTTCTTCTGTCCTGCAAGCTGGTAAATCAAAAAGCAGTTGTCTTAGAAACATGTTGCTCTAGCTATTACCCAGCAGCATACATTAATGTACCACTGGGAATTGATAGGAAAAATAGATTTAATAAGCATTCAGGGGCATCCAAGTTGGTTGCTACCTGAATAAGCATACATTAGAAACAGAGGTTTTAGCTTCTTTTTTTTTGCCCTGTTGATACAATATGGTATATAAAGAGAGATCTATTATTTCAGACATCCCTGGAGTTATTCAGAGCTATATTTCTGGATACATACAAGATATAGGTAGGGGCTAATTAGCAAACATCACACTGGAACATGACAAGCAAGCCACAATTGTGAGAGGCACATAATTTGCTATGTGCACTCGTAGTGTATGCATGTGTCATGCTTCGCACACCTGTTGGCAAACACATTTTATAAGCTGCAACTGGCACAAGGATTTAACAAGCCCCAACACTGCACCAAGTTGACTGTCACTGGGGCTGACAAATACATGCATATCCCAGGGTGCTTGAGAATGATGTCTCTTAGCAGTGCCCTCAATGGAACATCAGAAATACTGAGCACCTGTTGAGATGGAAGTGCCTTGTGTCTGCCAAAGTTTTGTGGCATGGAGGATAAAGGGCAAGGGAGCCAGCAGTGAAGGGAGGGGGGAGAGACCTTGAGAAGAGCAGAGATAAAACAGTAAAGCCTGGCTATTCAGTAATACACACTACACGTTGATAGGGCTCATCAGTTCTGCTGTCCTGAGCTGAGGAATCCCATGCACAGGAAGTATCTTAGATGCTTAAAGGAAGTGTGCCTGGATTGTGTATACTGATTTCAATGGATGAGAGTCAGAATTAAGTGTGTTCAGGGCAGGAGCAACTTATTGTTACCTAACATGATGTAGGTATTGCTTGAAGATTATAACGAAGTGCCATGATGTTCTTATTATAATGGTTCGTATGGTTTGAATAGATTATAGTTTTAATTCTATCCATATTTAAAAAATATTAATGATTGGTTTTTCTATGTTTTATGTATTTTTTACTTTAAAAAATGGCAGGTTAATGTAGAAACTAGACAGAACGGACTTATGAATGAACATACTTGAAAATGTTGTAGACAAAAAATAAACTGATCCACCCATAACTGATAGAATATTGAATGACATTGTTTGACTGATGGAACTGGATTTGTTGTAAAACTAACTTTAAAGAAACTTTAATACAAAAGCTATTTACACCTTGAATAACCTCCTCCTTCACTTCTTTTTTCTTTGCACAAATATCTGATCTCAGTATTTTAATTTCCTCTGGGCTGACTTTGAGGAAGAAATTTAGCTGAAACAGATGGTTGTCAGCAAACCAATGCCTGCAAAACACAATTGAGAATTAGCGTATGAAAACTAAAACTTGGCACCATCTAGTTTCTCTTGATATAATTGTCAAAAGAAATCTGGACTGGATTATTTTTTTTGGATATAGTCTTTTCAATATTTAAATAATTAACACTTTAAATATACAAAACAAAATTTGTTCATGGTGTGTGGGAAACCTTGTACACATCACAGAAAGACTGCTATTTAGATTGGGCAGATGTGATCTTCCAAAAATGTCAGCTCTCAGATTACTCTCTAGTACAGGCTACAGCCGTCAGTTGCCTATATGAAAGCTTTCTCATCCAATATGGATTAACTAAATAACAAAATTTCATGTAGGAAGTTGTTTCTAAATTGTCTGCTCACTTAGCGTGCTCCCCATTTCTTTGAAGCATCAGATAGTGATACCAGCAAATTAAGGTGTCCTGTTATAACCTGGGCATAATAAATTAATTCACAGAACAGTTTTTATTATAACCATCCATAAGTGCATGCCCACAAAAGAGCCCTCCCTAAATAGGGGGAGATTGGGTTGCAGCGGCTCTCAACCTGTGGGTCCCCAGATGTTGTTGGACTACAACTCCCGTCATCCCTGAGCTCTGGCCTTGCTAGCTAGGGGTGATGGGAGTTGTAGTTCAACAACATCTGGGGACCCACAGGTTGAGAAAGGCTGGTAGAGAAAGCATGACACAGAACCTTCCTCCTCTGATGTGCAACCAAACTGCAATGTTTGCTTTGAAGAATAAGTTGGTGGTGTAACCTAGCCCTCTTGAAACAGTCAGCAGAGGGTTTTGTGCCAGGCCAAGGGTAAGCAAGTTCCATACTTCTCCTTAGGTAGCAACATTCCCTGTCTTATGCACTTAGGATTATTGCTGATATGTTCCACTGCCAGGGATCCCTTGTGGTGACATAGTTTTGGAGCCTTTGGAGCTGGTGGAGAAGTTCTGAATATTCACACTCTCTGTGAAGATAGAGGATCTCCACCAACCTTGCCAGACCACCAGTGCCCTATTTTGCACCTTCAAGTCTGGAACACAGGAAGCTGCCTTATACTGATTGGGACCTTTGGTCCAGGTAGTCTGGCAGCAGTAGCTATCCAGCATTTCAGGCAGAGGTCTCTCCCAAGCCTACGCTGCCCAGAGATTCCAGGGATTGAACATATAAACATAAAATACGGTACTGGATACATTAGCACTGAGTGTCCCTTCCATGTCTGGCATCAAGGTACTCATTTTTTATTATTATGGCATCCTGCCCAGCAGGACATTTCTTCCCTATAACTGGGCATCATGGAGATCTGTAAACAGTTCTCTTCTTGGATACAGCAGGAGGCTGATCCATGAATTTTTGTTCTTCAGTTCTGCTCTCCCCCATGGATGCCAATGGAAAAAGACTTATCCCTTTTCATTGCCACCCTCCCTGTTTCCCTGTCTGTCAACCATCTTTGCTATTTTATTTTGGATTAGTCAGGGTTCTTGCAAGGAACACAAGCTGGAGAAGCTTCATCTGTTTCTGGAAAAACTTTGGAGTAGTGATTGGAGTTCGTTCCTTGCAAATACAGTGAAGTTCATTGTACCAGCACTTTCTCTTTTGTCTTTCTTCTCCTCGTCTCCATCTTTTATGTTTCTAAAATCTCACTACTTTTCATCCCTCTCACTATCCAATGCCAGTCATTCATATTCAGACGTTTCTCCTGGTGCAGCCCTCCAGGTTCTCCAGCATCCGCACTGCCTCCTATATGGCAAACTCTCCAGGCTCCATCAGTTCCTGTCATCATTACAGAAACAGCTTGAACTATTGTTCTAGGCAATATAGGTTTGGATAGCCTGTTAATTAACTAGTAACCATCTGACTATTTTGTAACCATTTTACTCACTGCCTGCCATTTCGTACAATTAAATATTTTTTTCTGTGCTGATCTTGACATTGATTGACTTTTGTTAATCGCTCCAGAATGGATTGGCGGGGGGAATTGGCAGTTACGTAGTGCAGTAACCCATACAGTGTGTAATTATTTCCAGATTAAAGATTCCCCCAAAATTGTGAATTTTTTTTTCACATGTACATGTCAACAGAAACATGAGCAACCATTTTAATCTTAGCCAGTAAAAGGATGGAAGCTTCAGTGTTCAGTGTTATAATGGGGCAGGGAAGGAGTGTGACAGTGTGGAAGATAGGTCCAGTTGTGGCTGACTCTGAGGTTGCGGCACTCATTTCGCTTTATTGGCCAAGGGAGCTGGCATACAGCTTCTGGGTCATGTGGCCAGCATGACTAAGCTTCTTCTGGTGAACCAGAGCAGCGCATGGAAACACCATTTACCTTCCCGCCAGAGCGGTACCTATTTATCTACTTGCCCTTTGACGTGCTTTCGAACTGCTAGGTGGACAGGAGCAGGGACTGAGCAACAGGAGCTCACCCCGTCATGGGGATTCGAACTGCCGACCTTCTGATCAGCAAGTCCTAGGCTCTGTGGTTTAACCCACAGCGCCACCTGCGTAAAAAAAAAAAGTTAAATGAAGCACCATGCACAGAGGCAGTCGCACTTCTACTGTGGGCAATGCAACTCGTCTTTTTTCGTTCATTCAAAAGCCTATTATTAGCCACTCAAAATGTAAAGCTCTTGCCACAAGTCTTCTTGGGACAGCTAGCTAGCTAGCTGTTTGAAACAAGATGGATATTATTATATACCAAAGGGGATCATGTGAGGACAAAATGGAAAGCAAGCTGTTCTATGATAACACACTTCAGGTTAATTAAGTTTTGGATTACCCCAAATTGCAATGATAGGGAAGGGTGTTGTGGTTTAGTTTTGTTTGAAGAATCAAGACTTTCAACAGAAAATGGCACACATCCACCCCCAAATCCTGCTTTATTCTTCATGTTTTCTTCTTTAACTGACACTTTGTCCTTACAGACTACAGAAACAGAATGTGTGAAGGTGGTGTGTTTTAGTTGCTGTCCCCTTTTGGGTGAATCAAGTGTGTGTGTGTGTGTGTTGGTGGGGAAAACAAACTCTTTTACATGTCTCCCTGCCAATATGAAGCTTCTGTAGCATGAATAAGGTAATCCCCACTCATTTCTGATGCACCACTTCATGTCTGTCATCATCTCAGAAGAATTGGATCTGCTCACCAGATGTGACATTCTGTATAAATAAAATTTGCCCTTTCCATTACAGAAACCTGCATCCTGGCTCTTGCCTTGCCTTTCAGCGACTAAAGGCATATTTGACATATATCTCTGCATTTCATTTAACATGATGGGTTGTCTATTGGTTGATGCAGGTGAGGAAGAGAAACTCTCTGTAAAAAAACCTCTCTGACCCTTTCAGAGATACACAGACCACTTATTTGATGCCTACATTAACTTTATTGTGAAGTAAATAAGTAGAAATGCAACCCTTAATTGTTAGCAATGTCAGTCTCCCAGACAGCTTTCATAATTGGATACTCATGAGGAAACTAAAATCTGACATTTCCCCCTTTGCTTGATTTCTAGACAAAAAGCCATTCATCATCTTTTGACTAGTGGTATATGATGGGTTGGAGGTAATCCATCAAAATCCTTACTCTTCAGTACTTTGCCTATACTTGACACTCTGCATTCTTTAGCAAGATGATAAAAGTTGCCAAGGCATTTGAGTGGTTCTAATGTACATTGTGTCTAGATATGTTAGGTTCTCAGGAATAGTAATTGATTTTTTGTGTTTGGTGACATTAAATAAAATAAAAAACTTAGATTTATAATGATATCCTGGACATGGGTCGTTGCTGTTCTCCCTCTCCCTCTCTCTCATTCTTTCTGTCACCAGTGCTATAATATTCAAGATCATCAGGGCATTTCCCCCCCTAATATCTTTTAGTACATTTCAATGTCAGCAGGTGCCTCACAGTGACTGACTAGACCTGCCTTGCAAAATCTTAGCAAGACAGGCCAACTAGTCTCTGTGGAGTTCAGAGCCCTGTGATATCTTTTACCTGTCACCATCTGCCCGTAATTCAGATTTCTCAAGCTACAGTGTGTGGATACTGCTTACTTATATTTTAGGTTTATCTTCTTACTCTTTGAAAGAATGAGCTTGGCTTCAGGACACATCAATCAAATTGTGTTATGTAACCATTTTCTGTCACATTTCAGAAAGTGACACCATGCTATTCAGGGTGAGGGATTTCTTTTAATTGTCATATTAAAAAAACACACAGAGAAAGGGGAACTTACTGTGCTAAGACAAGTACATACAACTCATGATCCACCAAGCTCTGTGAAGCCCACTAGTCACATTATTTGATCAACAGATGTGGACAAACTCCCCTCATCTATATGGGGAATTGGCTTAGCATTACTGATCGTCTCTCTTGGATATCTATTTGTGTAGGGGGTGGACTTGCATTTTCCGAGAGCTCTTTTGTGGCTCCTAATATGGGTGTACATTTATAGCATGTAAACCCTGCCCTTTGTGGTCAAGTGATCCCACCAGAGGTCACAAAAAGGAATAAGTACAGTGGTACCTCGGGTTAAGTACTTAATTTGTACCGGAGGTCCGTTCTTAACATGAAACTGTTCTTAACCTGAAGCACTACTTTAGCTAATGGGGCCTCCTGCTGCTGCCGTGCTGCCAGAGCACGATTTCTGTTCTCATCCTGAAGCAAAGTTCTTAACCTGAAGCACTATTTCTGGGTTAGCGGAGTCTGTAACCTGAAGCGTATGTAACCTGAGGTACCACTGTAAATCATATTATAAAAACAACCTGAAAACAACATAACAGACCGTGATGCATTAAATAAATAATATAATCCCACCCACGTTCACTCTCTGCAGTCATTTGGACCAGTGCTATTTTTTTCTAGAAAAAGAGGAGCTGGAGCTCACCATGAACTTCTCCCTTGTTCTCTGAGAATGCCAATGGTATCCACCTGAGAGATGCTGGAGCTGAGCTCCACTGAGCTCCAGTTGGGAAAAAAAAGGCCTGCAGCCAGCAAAATGCAGCTGAAAGAATGGCTGCTTCTTGAAAACACTGATGTGCTGGATCTGGAAGGTTTTAACAATGTATTTGGTTGGCATGCATATTTGTGGTACGATAAGGTTAAAGCACACAAAGCGTTTAAAAACCATATTGTTAGAAAAGCACTGTTTAATGTTTGGATGAGATACAAGGATCTGTTAGAAAATAAAACCCCAAGATGGTTGTCACCAATGGAAGCGAAGGCTCAGAAAAAACTCAATATGGAGGCCAAATGGCCAAAATATTGGGAAATTTTGGAACAAGATAATGGAGGTATATAACACAGATAAAAAACTGGGCTTCCAGGTGGAAAAATCAAAATTGGAAACAGAATTGTTAGATCCCAAAACTAAGAACTTGTCAAGACTATATAACTTGCTGTTGAAATGGAACACTCAGGATGAAATGGTGAAATCTGCTATGATTAAATGGGCACAAGATGTTGGACATAACATTATGATGGCTGACTGGGAACAGTTATGGACCACAGGTATGAAATTTACGGCATGTAATGCCCTAAGAGAGAATTTAATGAAAATGATTTACAGGTGGTACATGACACCAGTCAAGCTTGCAAAAATTTATCATTTGCCCGAAAACAATTGTTGGAAATGTAATGAGACTGAAGGTACATTCTTTCGCCTTTGGTGGACGTGCCCAAGGATTAAGACATTCTGGGAGATGATTTATAATGAAATGAAAAAGGTATTCAAATATACCTTCCTGAAGAAACCAGAGGCCTTTCTCTTGGGCATGGTCGGCCAATTGGTGCCAAAGAAGGATAGAACATTTTTTAGGTATGCAACAACAGCAGCAAGAATACTCATCGCAAAGTATTGGAAGACTCAAGATTTACCCACCCGGGAAGAGTGGCAGTTGAAGTTGATGGACTACATGGAATTGGCGGAAATGACTGGCAGAATCCGAGACCAGGGAGAAGAGTCGGTGGAAGAAGATTGGAAGAAATTTAAAGATTATTTACAGAAATATTGTAAAATTAAGGAATGTTAGAAAGATGTTGGAATGAAGTTACATGGCTTTAGCAGAAATGCTATAAAGAATTAAGTACAATAGATTGTAAATGGATTAAAGGAAAAAATAATGTTAGAATTTGTTAAGTTAAATTATAGGACAGAAAATTGAGGAAGATGGAAAGGATTTGCTGAGACAATTAATCGAAGTGGAATACCAAAAAAGGGAGGTGTGAGGAGGTCGTTGAAACAAGTAAATGAAAGTTAATAACATTGAAAGTATTGGATGTGGTTTTTTTTCTTTTTCTTTTAATTTTTTTTTTTGTTATGTATATGTAGTATTTTTGTCTTTGTATTGTATTGTATGGTTTTGTTCTGTTTAATTCTTTTTCTTTTCTTTCTGTAACTTTTAAAACTTTAATAAATATTATTTAAAAAAGAAAAAGAAAAAAAAAGGCCTGATTTGAACTATGGGGGGTAACCCATAGTTCAAGGCCATGACCTTTTCAAGAAGGTCCTATCCTGAGCTCCGGAACCTAGGGTTCCACTAGATGATAGTTTCATAAGAGTCTGTGCTCATATGGCCTATTTTTTATTGTTTAAAAATCCATAAAACCTCCAGCAATTAATAATAATATAATAATAATAATAATAATTTATTATTTATATCCCGCCCATCTGGCTGGGCCTTCCCAGCCACTCTGGGCGGCTTCCATAAAAACCAAAAATACAGTAAAATCACACGTTAAAAACTTCCCTGAACAGGGCTGCCTTAAGATGTCTTCTGAATGTCAGGTAGTTGTTTATCGCTTTGACATCTGCTGGAAGGGCATTCCACAGGGTGGGCGCCACTACCGAGAAGGCCCTCTGCCTGGTTCCCTGTAGCTTTGCTTCTCGCAATGAGGGAACCGCCAGAAGGCCCTCGGCGCTGGACCTCAGCGTCCGGGCAGAATGATGGGGTGGAGACGCTCCTTCAGGTATACTGGACCGAGGCCGTTTAGGGCTTTAAAGGTCAGCACCAACACTTTGAATTGTGCTCGGAAACATACTGGGAGCCAATGTAGGTCTTTCAAGACCGGTGTTATATGGTCTCGGCGGCCGCTCCCAGTCACCAGTCTAGCTGCCGCATTCTGGATTAGTTGTAGTTTCCGAGTCACCTTCAAAGGTAGCCCCACGTAGAGTGCATTGCAGTAGTCCAAGTGGGAGATAACCAGAGCATGCACCACTCTGGCGAGACAGTCCGCAGGCAGATAGGGTCTCAGCCTACGTACCAGATGGAGCTGGTAAACAGCTGCCCTGGACACAGATTTGACCTGTGCCTCCATGGACAGCTGTGAGTCCAAAATGACTCCCAGGCTGCGCACCTGGTCCTTCAGGGGCACAGTTACCCCATTCAGGACCAGGGAATCCTCCACACCTGCCCGCCTCCTGTCCCCCAGAAACAGTACTTCTGTCTTGTCAGGATTCAACCTCAATCTGTTAGCCGCCATCCATCCTCCAACCGCCTCCAGACACTCACACAGGACCTTCACTGCCCTCACTGGTTCTGATTTAAAAGAGAGGTAGAGCTGGGTATCATCTGCATACTGATGAACACCTAGCCCAAACCTCCTGATGATCTCTCCCAGCGGCTGCATGTAGATGTTGAAAAGCATGGGGGAGAGGACAGAACCCTGAGGCACCCCACAAATGAGAGCCCAGGGGTCTGAACACTCATCCCCCACCACCACTTTCTGAACACGGCCCAGGAGGAAGGAGCGGAACCACTGTATAACAGTGCCCCCAGCTCCCAGCCCCTCAAGACGGTCCAGAAGGATGTTATGGTCGATGGTATCAAACGCCGCTGAGAGATCCAGCAGAACTAGGAAACAGCTCTCACCTTTGTCCCTAGCCCGCCGGAGATCATCAACCAGTGCGACCAAGGCAGTTTCAGTCCCATGATGAGGCCTGAATCCCGACTGGAAGGGATCCAAATGGTCCGCTTCTTCCAGGCGTGCCTGGAGTTGTTCGGCAACCGCTCGCTCTATCACCTTTCCCAAGAATGGAAGATTTGAGACTGGGCGATAGTTGGCCATTGTGGCCGCATCTAAAGATGGTTTTTTAAGAAGCGGTTTAATAACTGCCTCTTTCAGCGGGTCTGGGAAGGCTCCCTCACGGAGGGAAGCATTCACCACCCCACGAAGCCCATCGCCCAGTCCTTCCCGGCTAGCTTTTATAAGCCCGGATGGGCAAGGATCCAGGAGACAGGTGGTTGGAACTTAATATTGCCACAAACTAGCCAGAAATTGGAGAATTCTACCAATGAGGCTTCTACCTCATGAGGTTACAGGTGCATTCTCTCAAGAGTTACTGGGCTTCTCCTTAGTCTCTTTTAGTCTGTCCCACAAGCTTTACTATCATATATTATGGTCCTTTTTGCTGTATCCCTGACTCTCAGGCTCTCTTCTCCATGACGAAGGGCACTTTAGACCATGAATAGGTGATTTTAATTATTATTAATAATAATATAATTATTAATAATATTATTTGTATACTGCTTTTCATTTCAAAGAAGTGCCAAGACACTTTACAGCACAATAAAACAACAACAGAAGCCAGTTACAATAATCAGAGATGTCTGGAGCCACTATTAACAACCAGGAAAAACTTGCGTCAAGAGGTATGTTTTTAGTTGCCTGTGGAAGCACCGAACACTTGGTTGCTCTCCAGATCTCCAGGAGGAGATCATTCCGAAAGTTATAGGTGCTGCCACTGTTATTCTAAAGCAGCAATGCTGCAGCAAGCAAAGGCTCCAGCAGCTCAGTCAGCTGCTTGTGGCTGCAAAGCCAGACAGGATGTATGTGACTGTTGCCATGGAAACAAAGGGGCAGTCCATTCTGTACTGAGCACCGGATGTTAGCTCAGTGTGTGTGTCATATGACCTGTACAGGATGTACATGGGTGGAGTTTTTGGGTTTTCTCTCTGTTTGTTGAAGAGAGCGGACATCTTTCACTGTATGACTGCTAAAGACAGGAATAAAAGCATGTAAGATACATTTCTGTCTGAGTCTGATTCCCCTCCCTGGGGATATGCAGGGAACAGGGAGGAGGAGAAGCAGTTGGTGTGTTTTTCTCACAGCCTGAGGAAAATCGCCGGAACGGACCTCGTGTGTTTTTCCTGCCAGGAGTCGCCGGAGGGAGGTCAAAAGAATTCAGCCGGTGCCTGGAGAGATAGGCATATACCTCTGACCGAGCCTGAATTCTAACAGTGGTAGCAGAGCTGCTGGTTTCTACGATCCATGGAAGTCTGCAGAAATAGGAGCAGAGCTGCTATTTTCATCCCTCTCCATGGAAGCCTGAGATGGAGGCTGATTCTCTGCAGCTAGAAGCTCACCAGAAGAAGCTGAAAGCCAAGCTACGGAGCCCAGGTATGAGATTTTCGGGCTTAAGAGTGTGAATGCAGATGGATTAATTCTCTGCTTCATGGGAGCAACGTTTGGGAAAAACAGCTCCGAGAGAGAAGAGTCTGCATTCCAAACATTCCTGTGGTTTTTCCTGTCCAAGGAAAGGAATGTGGTTGCTTAGCAACGCAGGCCAGTTTCAAGATAAGGGCTGGAAGTCAGGCTGTGCCCAGAGAGGCTAAAACAGCTCGTGTTTAGACTAGGCCCTTACAAAGGAACTGTTGAAAGGGGACTTTCCAAGCGGCCAGTGTTAGAGCTGCCAGGTGCACAGAGTGTAAACAAGCCAGCTATTGGATTTTAGAGGCTTGTGTTTGAGAGTCAATGCAAGGACTCAAAATGGATGCCAAGAAAGGGGGAGGCCTGCCTTCTCCACCCCTCTTGACCAGTGACAATTATGCATCTTGGTCTATTAAGATGAAGGCCTTGCTGCAGAATCAGAGACTGTTTGGGGTGATTGAGAACCCCATTCCTGCAGCACCAACGCGTGCTTGGGAGTCACAGGATGTGAAGGCCAGAACCGCTATAATTCTGTGCGTGTCAGACTCTCAGCTTATTCATATACAAGATTTACAGCACGCGAAAGATGTTTGGGACACGCTGAGAAGGACACATCAGAGAGATGCAGGTTCCTCAGCGTTGCTGTATTTTGAAAAGCTGACTAACCTGAGGCTAACCTGATGGAGATGTTCAAGCGCACCTGACGGAAATGAAATTTCTGCGTCAGCAGATGGTGGAACGCAATTTCCGTCTGGATGAGGAAGTGTTTTGCTTCATGGTGATCAACAGCCTGAATCGGACTTACAAAACGGTTGCCAGTCAGCTGGGGTCTCTCCCAGCAGCTGATCTAACGTCGGACAGGGTCTTTGCCGTGGTTCTGAACGAACATGACAGACTTGCCGCCCTGGAAGTCAAGGACAAGGGGAGTCAAGAACGGAGTTCTAACACCCCCACTGCTGTAGCTACTGGAGAAGACGCCGTAGCTTTGAACGTTGTCCGATGCCACAATTGTGGACAGACTGGGCATCTTCAGCGGAACTGCAGGAAGCCACGTCAGAACAAAGGAGCCAAGGGAAGCTCCACGAAGTCTGAGGCGTCAGGCAGAAGTCATGCCAAGTCACAGGCGAAGCCTGCAAAGGCTTTGATGTCCCTAAAAGCCACACCACAAGTGGGGAATTCTTTCATTTTAGACACGGGAGCGACGGTTCACATGACCCATCGCAGGGATTTGTTTTCGTCGTTTAAGAAGCAAAGCTTCGTTGTACAACAAGCCAACGGTCGAGAGCTGGAAGCCACCGGAACTGGGACTGTGTATCTTAAAAGTCTGAACTTGACTATAAACGATGTTTATTTGGTTCCAGAGTTGAAGTACAATCTGCTCAGCGTTTCGCAGATTGCCAAGAAGGGACTAAAACTGTCCTATGATGATCAACACTGCGAGATCTACAAAGATGGAAAGTTGTATCTTTCTGCCAAAGAGAAAGATGGACTGTATTTGTTGACTTTTGATCAAAGTGATTACATGGAATGTAATTCTTGTGATTCTAACATGATTTCTTTTGCAGGTGTAGCCAAGAAGAACGCCAAGCAGGTCACCTCAAGGGTCGACAGGGCATTTCAGCGGGTGTATGCTGATGTGATTGGTCCTTTAGCACCATCTAGAGGCAATGCAAAGTATTACCTAATATGTGTTGATTCTTTTACAGGTTTTGTCTGGATTTATCTTTTGGAGAGACCGAAAGAAGCCTTAGAAAGGTTTAAAGAGTTTTGTGACAAGGTTAAAAATATGCATGATGCTGACATAGATTGTCTTTGCACAGATGAGAAGCCAATTTTTCTTTTACAGGTTTTCCAGAGGTTCCTGAAGAAGAAAGGGATAAGACACAAAATTGCAGCTTCCGAAGAAGCTTGGAACAGATGTGTCTGTGTCAGGGTGAACAAAGAATTGCAAAAGGGAATGGAAGCGCAATTGCTTAGTTCACATCTGCCACATGAGTACTGGGCTGAGTCGCTTATGTCATTTTGTTACACGTGGTTGAGAAAGGTTTCAAAAGACTTGGGATGTTCTCCTTTTGAGAAACTGTTCCACAGAAAACCTTCTGTTGCCCATTTCAAGGTTTTTGGGTCTCATGTGAGGACAGAAGCTCCGGGTGGAGTAAAGAATGCCAAAGGCATTTTTGTGGGTTATGAAAAGGGTCTCTACAGAGTAATTTTGTCTGAATCTGGTAAGGTGATTCTCACAAAATTTCTAGAGAGTGCTCCTGAACAGGAGCGAGTGATTGTTCACACATTTCCCACAGGTGATGATGATGATTCTGATGATGATGATGATGAGTTTGATCTTATTGAGTTCAGTAGTACTGATGATGACAGCGATAGCTCAGACAGCTCAGTTGTCACAGTCATTGAGAGGAAATCTCACATAATGACTAGACCCTCAGAAGAGGAGGATGAACCACTGATTAAGCTTAGTACTGGTTCTTCAGAGAGTTCAGAGGCTGAACCAGAAAGCAAGGGAGAGCAGCACCTCTTACGTAGGTCTGAGAGAGCAACGAAGGGTGTACCACCCAAGAGGTATTCAAAGGAGTTTGCCAACCAAGCTATTGCATGTGTTGCTGTTGTAAACGACCAAGGTCAAATTGAAGCTGTGTCTGAGTCAGAGACAAAGGCACAACAGAGAGTTGCTAACCAAGGTAATGCAGAAGCACTCATTCCTTGGAAGTCACACAACCAGAGAGGTACATTGGTAAAACCAGTGGCGTGTAGTTCCAAGGGTGGAACTGAAACAACAGGGGAGTGTTATAAGTATAACAACTGTTTGTTTTCTTCTCTGGATGACGCTTTGCTCGCAGCACGCATTGATACTTTAGGGGGAGTATGTTATTCTAAAGCAGCAATGCTGCAGCAAGCAAAGGCTCCAGCAGCTCAGTCAGCTGCTTGTGGCTGCAAAGCCAGACAGGATGTATGTGACTGTTGCCATGGAAACAAAGGGGCAGTCCATTCTGTACTGAGCACCGGATGTTAGCTCAGTGTGTGTGTCATATGACCTGTACAGGATGTACATGGGTGGAGTTTTTGGGTTTTCTCTCTGTTTGTTGAAGAGAGCGGACATCTTTCACTGTATGACTGCTAAAGACAGGAATAAAAGCATGTAAGATACATTTCTGTCTGAGTCTGATTCCCCTCCCTGGGGATATGCAGGGAACAGGGAGGAGGAGAAGCAGTTGGTGTGTTTTTCTCACAGCCTGAGGAAAATCGCCGGAACGGACCTCGTGTGTTTTTCCTGCCGGGAGTCGCCGGAGGGAGGTCAAAAGAATTCAGCCGGTGCCTGGAGAGATAGGCACATACCTCTGACCGAGCCTGAATTCTAACAGCCACCACATGGAAAATCCCTCTCTTCACTACTGTGAGGTGGACCATTTATTTTTTTTTTACAGTAAACAGGGTCTCTTCCACCTACTTATATCCAGGGAGATGGCTGTGCTGTTGTATTCATATCCCCATTATGCAGGACTAGAAAGTTCATTGGCCTAATGCAGCAGCACTCTTCTCAGGTTCTTATGAATGTGTGGACAGGAGTAATGGTATCATGCCTGCTATTTCCCACCAGCAGCATCTCTCTCACACAATTTGATCTGAAGGAGAAAAGCAAGCCATCAGACCAGATCGTGTTCTCTTACTCCACATATTCACATCTCTGGACATGTCAACCGGGCTTTTGTTAGCTGAGAATTAAAAGGAGCATGTAATATTCAGAGAATTAGTGCTCTATTAGGCTTATGCAAGATTAGACCGCTAGAATCTCCCAGTGGCTCTTAAGCCTGAAGATATCATCTTAGTATTTCTAAGCAAATTACATGGGGCTCTTGATATAGTTTTAGATCATGTCAACTTTCTAAGGCCTGATCACAGAGGATAAATAAGGCCCATTTCTCACCCTCAGATCCCAAATGTTCAGTGCTACAAAGGAGAAGGCAGGAGAGGTGGTGAAGTAGAAAGCTATAACAGCTTCCCCTGTGGGAATTGTCTTATTAAGGAACAATTTGCAAATGCTTGGTTCAGCTCTGCAGATGCTTGATAACTGCATGTGGGTGTTAAGAAACAAATACCGTATACAATAAAGGGGGTGGGTGGGAGAGAAAAGTGTCCTCTGATAAATCACTAGAGACCCTAACAAATACTTTTAGAAAAGGAGTCGTCCCAAATGTGCAAGATCTATTTGTTCCGTCTAAGAAATGGAGTTAAGCTTGACCTTTATTGAACAAATTATCACACACGTTTTTCAACCTTAACATTCAAGGCGATCGCATATCTGTTGAAAGGGCATGATGGACTCCTACAAAGCAGACTGATCCAGCAGGAATAGTGACATAGCAGGAGTGTGGACCATTTCTCTGTCTTTATCCTTGAGACAGAGGCTGAATCTTGCTGAATTAAAAACAGCTTTCAAAAGTCACACACACTGCACTTTTCTCTCATGCTGAGAAGGCAAAAATAAATGGTTCCTCTTAAAAAAAAAAAAACCACCAAAAAAACACGCCACTGCCAGCTAGGGAAGGTAGAGGTAAGGAATCTTCACATCCTTGACCGCTTTTAGTTCTGTGAGTCTTACAGCTTTGGCAAGGAGGGAAGCTTTACAATTTCTTTGAACCGTTGCTGCAGAATCTTTCCTAGAAAACATTAAGGAAGATCATCAGTCAGTGACACCAAGGAAGGGAATAAAAAAGCAACAGGTAGAAATGTAGCTGAGGATATGAAAGTATCAGAAAGAGGCAAGCACCAAGTGCAGGTGGGGTTAACATGAGACTACTTACCTCACGAGGGCTGCCCCACAACGAATGATTAATCCATCAATTAATGATCAGGCTTGAACCAAGCAATCAAGCTTTAAGGAAGGGAAGTTTTATTCTGCTTCCGAAAGTCCTAATTTTAGGTCTTCGTTTGTCTCTGTGGATGAGTTCAAAAATTTTGTGTCCTTTCTCTGCATTTGCGCATGTGAGAAAGCAGGTGATCTCCCTTTAAAGTGTGGCTTGGGAACCTCAGGCAATACACAAATTCTTCAGAGGGGTGCAGTACTGACCCTTGAGGGGTACAGTTTTATACAGATGAGTTTTGTTATATCTTATAAATTTCTGATCATATTTCACTTTTTATTTTATACTTTGAAGGGTTGTTTCATTTTTTAAGTCATTCATACATTAGAATGGGTTTTTTTTATGTAAACAGGTAGTCCCACCCCACCCCCCATTTACGTGGGGGTGATGTTCTGAGGCACTGCACACTCAGTGAAATCGCATATAATTGAAACCCATTGAGAAAGCCTACAGACACCCCTTTCCGCCCCTGCCCCACCCCCATTCCATCACCCAACCCTGTTCCATCCTTTTAGTGATGTTTCAGTGATGCCTTTATGATGCTTCTGGGTCACTTCCCATGGTCATGTATGTATTGAACATGCGTGAACAGGGGGTTGCCTGTATATGAAACAGATAGGTCCCAGTTGATTGGAGGCTATGTTATACATATACACACACAAGTGAGAATGTGCTTAATTTTAAATCTTACAGAAACATCTTAATCTTTGTTTAGAAATCGTATTCATTTTTCTAGTGAGCTATGGTTGATTAAAAGATTACCATCTGCAACTCAGAAGTGCAAACGTAAGGCAGAAAAAGCTAAGCAGCAAGCAAAGCAAGAGAGGTCCCCCCCCCAATATCTTTGTACACAGAAATCAAATGAAGAACAAGAATATGACTAGGCTCTTCTTGAAACTAGCACTGAGGGACCGGAATGTGGTGCTCCTCCTACAAATGTTATAAACTCCAAGCAGAAGATTCAACACGTTGTAGATAGTTCTGGGAAACACACAGAGGAACCAAAATAAAATATAATGAAATTGCTAACTTCACTTTTCAAAAACAGATGCCATGTAGTAAAATCACAATACTCGAAACTACTAAATTTATTTTAAATTGCAAGAGGAAGTAATGCAACAAATCTTTGATTATCTTTCTCAAAAGAGAAAGAAAATGTTTTAGCACAAAAATCATTTAGAATAATCTCATGAATTACGGTGTTAAAATTTAAGTCTCGTAAAAGTTGCAATTTCAAGCACATCAAAATTTCGCTTTGTGTGTCTTTTCCTTTGCAGATTGTGTCACCAGTTCCTTCAGCAAAATGCTGATGCTTGGGCGTGTTCAGTTGATATAGTTGCCAGGCCAACTAGTCTCTTTTTCAACATAGTTGAGCAAATGTATGTTGTTGTTTTTTATAAATTTGAGCCAGAGAAACTGTGTTCATCACTTGCCACTTAAACTGGAATAATAATAATAATAATAATAATAATAATAATAATTGTATGTCGCCCATCTGACTGGGTTTCCCCAGCCACCACTCTGGGGGGCTCCTAACATAATTTTAAAAAACACGATAAAACATCAAACATTACAAACATTACAGGGCTGCCTTCAGGTGTCATCTAAAAGTCTGATAGTTGTTTATTTCCTTGACATCGGATGGGAGAGCATTCCACAGGGTGGGTGTGACTACCGAAAAGGCCCTCTACCTGGTTCCCTGTAATCTCACTTCTCACAGTGAGGGGACAGCCAGAAGGCCCTTGGAGCTGGACCTCAGTGTCTGAGCAGTGTCACAGTGGAAGCGTGAGAAAGATCCTTAGAACAACAGAAACATCATCAGATTTCCGGTCGGCGCCAGCCCTGAATGGTGGCTCTCTCCCCGATCTCCGGAGAGAGGGCTGCTTCACGAGTTCGGGTCTGACCGCTACGGCGAAGCGGAGACCCCTAAAATCACAGGCGCGGAAGCCTGTGAACAAGGAGACTCGGTGGGCACCTTTTGCGCCCCCCTTTACTGCAAAAGAGCCTTTTTAAAGGCTCCGGAGGAGCATTGGGGGATCGTGCGGTGCTGAGAGTCGCTACCCAGCCTGTGAAGTGAAGCCGCGTCGCCATAAGCGGAGAGCGCCGATTTCTTCCTGAAATTTGGACTGAAATTGAAATACCCGTAAGTAGGATTGGGAAACCTACTGGGATTACAAAAAAACGTTTGAAATTTGGCTGAAAACGGGGTTGGTAAATAAAGGAAGTCTGCTTCCCCCGGTTTGCATGGCTTTTAAAGCAATGGAACTGGAGAGCTGCAATTGAAGGAAAAGTAACTTTGAACTTTTGAATCACCTAACTTTGGCATTGAACTTTAACTACCCCTCCAGCAAGCAGGAGCAGGGGGGGAAGAAAAGGAAATTTGGCTTAACCTGCGAGAGAGGAAATTTAAGTGATTAATTTCTGCTGTCTCTGACTCTGGGAACGGACTGCCTGGGTGAAGCGCTTTGACAGGAACTGTCTGATAGAACCTGCTGCAAAGCGGAGAACTTAAATAGATACAATTTTTGGGACTTTACAGATACAATTTTTGGGACTTTACAGAAATAAATACTGTTGCAATTAGAAGATTGAAAGCCCTTTTTCCAAGAGGGCTTTTGGTTTCTTTGTTTCTTCTGCTTATTGGATATAATGTATTGCTCCCTCTAGAGGGTTGAAAGGCTACAACTTGTAACATAGACTGTCAAATAAAAACAAGTCACTGGATTTTTCCATTTAAGAGCTGTTCCTGTGGGAACGACCTTGGGACATGAGTGGTTCCGCAGAAGACATAACAACTAGATCTAAGGCTAAAGCTGCACAAAAGAAAAGAGGCTCAATATCAGGCTTAGCTGGACAGGAGAAAGGAACAAACGCATTCATGGAATCAGTGACTCAAGCATTACTCAAAATAAATGAATCTTTAGAAAACCTGACCAAGCAGAGCACGGAGAATACCAAACAACTGACAGAACTTACAACAAAATTGGACTTGAATACGAAAAGTATTACATCTAACACAGAAACCATAAATAAATTGGTTCAAGAAAACGCTACAATTCGAAAAATTGCAGAAGAGGCTAAAGCTACTGCTGAAAATACACAGGAAAGTTTAATACCAGTCTGCAAGAAGTTGGACCAACATGAGGTGGCCCTGTCTTTGTGGGAGATGCAGAGGAAAGAGAGGAATTTGAGATTTAGGCTGGTCCCTGAAAGTGAAGGGGACAACCTAGTGGACTTTCTCACAAAAGAGTTATCAGAATTTTGGCAGGTAAATCCAGAGGGAGATGACTTTAAGATAACAACTGCCTTCAGATTGGGCAGAAGGGAAGGCAGGAAGATTCCAAGGGACTGTCTGATAACTCTGAGATCCAAAGAGGAAAGAGATAAAATTTTAAATTTACATTACCAGAGAACCCTTCAGATTGGAAATGCTTCTGTTCAAATTTACAAGGACATCCCAAAATACATTCTGGAGGTAAGAACTTATTTTAAGAATCTGGTTGACCTGCTGAAGAAGAACAACATACCTATCAGGTGGGAATTTCCACAAGGCTTGTCCTTTAATTTCAAAGCAAAAAAAAAGTCAAAATAAGAACAGTGCAAGATAAAGAACGATTCCTAGACAGAAACGAGGAGGACCTTGTGAAAGGAGCTCTTGACTCGACCTCTGATGCAGACCTTGGAAACTTGACATTTGGACTGAAATCACCTTTGGAAGAAGAACAGCTGCAGGGAGCAGCTGGAGGCAACTAACTAATAATGTCTCTGCAATTTTTAACCTGGAATTGTAATGGGCTCAACCTTCCCAGAAAAAGGCGTGAGGTTTTTCATATTTTGAAAAGAGAACAATTGGATTTGATATGTATACAAGAAACTCACATAACAAGGGCACATAGAAGATTACTTATAAATAAAAGATTAGGACAGGAATTTATCTCATCAGATAAAGTCAAGAAAAGAGGAGTGGTGATCTATGCAAAGGAAAAATTGGACCCAAAATTGATCTTTAAAGATGAACATGGAAGAATTTTGGCAATTGAGATACAAATCCAAGGAGAAAAAATCCTGATAGTTGGCATCTATGCACCTAATGAAGGGAAGGCAGAATTTTACAAGAAATTGCATGAGACATTAACGGATTATTTGGATCATAAGGTGATTTTACTAGGAGATATGAATGGCGTGGTCTCTACAAACATGGATAAAGCACAAAGACAGGTGGTCTCTAAGGACGGGAGACTACCTAAGACCTTCTTTGAAATGACTGAAAATATAGATTTGATTGACATCTGGAGAACAAGAAACCCTCTTGAGAGAGAGGGAACATTCTTTTCAGAGGCACAAATGACTTGGACAAGAATAGATCAAATATGGATTACTAGTGGAATGGCTCCAAGGATAAAAAAGGTGGAAATCTGCCCAAAGACATGCTCCGACCATAACGCAGTGAAGATGGAAATGAAACTAACAACAGCTGGATCTTTCAGATGGAGAATGAATGACACCCTATTCAGAGAGGTGGAGATTTACAAAAAGGCCCAAAAAACTTTGAAGGACTACTTTGAGATAAATCTGAGGACAGAAGTCGAGAAAAGAGTGATTTGGGACGCAAGTAAGGCCGTGATGTGAGGTTTTCTGATACAACAGAACTCTTTAAAGAGAAAGAAACAAAATGAAAGGAAGGATAAGATTCTGGAAAAAATAAAAGAAGGAGAAAAGAAACTGAGGTCTAAACCAAAGTCTCATGAAATCCTGAGAGAAATTAAGTTCTATCAAATGCAATACATGGAATTGATGAACCAGGAGATAGAATGGAAAATTAAGCAAATGAGACAGAGGACATTTGAATCAGTGGCTAAATGTGGGAAACTTCTAGCATGGCAATTGAAGAAGAGACAGAAATTAAATACAGTCACAAGTTTGGAGGCGAATGGAAAGAATATTTTTAAACCAAATGAGTTTAGTAATTGTTTTCAGAGTTATTTCAGGAGACTATATTCACAAGGGCCGGAAAATGAAGGAGACATGGAAGATTTTCTTAAGAAATACGGATTACAAAAAATTTCGCAACAAAGTATGTTGATTTTAAATGAGAAAATAACAGACCAAGAAGTGGAGGGTGCCATTCAAAACATGCAACTAGGGAAATCTCCAGGACCAGATGGACTAACCTCCAGATATTATAAAGCATTGAAAGAATGGTTAGTACAGCCGCTTAAGGAGGTTTGTAATGAAATATTAGAGGGGCAAAAGGCACCTGAATCGTGGAAAGAAGCTTTCATCACACTTATACCAAAGACCGAAACTGAAAAAAACCAGATTAAGAACTACCGCCCTATATCACTACTTAATGTGGATTATAAAATATTTGCTGACATTTTAGCAAAAAGACTGAAGAGGGTGTTAATGGAGGAGATTCATAAGGACCAGTCTGGCTTTCTCCCAAGAAGACACTTATCAGATAATGTAAGGAACATAATTGATATTATGGAACTGCTAAGTGTAAATATTAATACGAAGGCAGTCCTGATTTTTGTGGACGCGGAGAAAGCCTTTGACAATATCTCTTGGAAGTTCATGAAGAAGAATCTCCATGGGATGGGGGTAGGCCAAAGGTTTGAAAATGGTATAAGTGCAATATATTCTGAACAAAAGGCTAAGTTAATTGTAAATAATGTGGTTACTGATGAACTATCCATAGAAAAAGGGACACGGCAGGGGTGCCCGATATCCCCATTACTTTTTATATCAGTCCTGGAGGTTTTGTTGAACATGATCGGGGGGACCAGCTGGTAAAAGGAGTTCAGGTCGGAGCAAAACATTATAAATTGAAGGCATTTGCAGATGACCTAGTATTGACGTTACAAGAGCCAGACACTAGTACAAAAAGAGTTTTAGAGTTAATTCAATTCTTTGGCTAGGTGGCAGGATTCAAGTTGAACAAACAAAAAACTAAAGTTCTGGAAAAAAACTTAACAAATGTTGAAAGAGAGAGATTCCAAAATGAAACTGGGTTAATGGTGGCAAAGAAAGTAAAATATTTGGGGATTAACATGACATCTAAAAATGTGGACTTATTTAAAGACAATTATGACAAATGTTGGACAGAGGTAAAGAAAGATCTAGAAATATGGTCGAATTTGAAGCTTTCCTTGTTAGGCCGAATTGCAGTGATTAAAATGAATGTATTGCCTAGAATGTTATTTTTGTTTCAGACATTACAAATTGTGGATAAACCAGATTGTTTCAAGAAGTGGCAGAAAGATATATCTAAATTTATCTGGCAGGGCAAAAAGCCCAGAATAAAATTTAAGATACTTACTGATGTAAAAGAAAGAGGGGGGTTTGCCCTGCCGGATTTGAGACTGTACTATGAATCGGCAGCTTTCTGCTGGTTGAAAGATTGGCTACTTCTTGAGAATGCAGATATTCTGGATTTGGAAGGATTTGATAATAGGTTTGGTTGGCATGCATATTTATGGTACGACAAGGTTAAAGTTCATAAGGGTTTTAAAAACCATATTGTTAGGAAAGCATTATATAATGTTTGGATTCGGTACAAGGATTTGTTGGAAAATAAAACTCCTAGGTGGTTATCACCTATGGAGGCTAAGGAGGTGAAGAAACTTAATATGGAATCCAAATGGCCAAAATACTCTGAAATTTTAGAACAAGAAAGTGGTGAATTTAAACTACAGAGTTTTGAGAAATTAAAGCCCAAGGTGCGAGATTGGCTTCATTATTACCAAATAATGGAAACTTTTAAACAAGACAGGAAAATTGGCTTCCAGGTGGAGAAATCGAAATTGGAAACAGAATTGCTAGAACCCAATACTAAGAATGTATCAAGAATGTACAATTTGTTGCTGAAGTGGAATACAATAGATGAGACAGTTAAATCAGCCATGATTAAATGGGCACAGGACGTTGGACATGACATTATGTTTGCTGACTGGGAACAGTTATGGACCACCGGTATTAAATTCATGGCATGTAATGCCCTAAGAGAAAATATTATGAAAATGATTTACAGGTGGTACATGACCCCAGTTAAGCTTGCGAAGATTTATCATCTGCCTAATAATAAATGTTGGAAATGTAATGAGACTGAAGGTACCTTCTTTCACCTTTGGTGGACCTGCCCAAAGATTAAAGCCTTTTGGGAAATGATTTATAATGAAATTAAGAAGGTACTTAAATGTACTTTTCACAAGAAACCAGAGGCATTCCTCTTGGGCATGGTCGGCCAATTGGTGTTAAGGAAGGATAGGACTTTTTTTATGTACGCCACTACAGCAGCAAGGATCCTTCTAGCAAAGTATTGAAAGACACAAGAACTCCCCACACTGGAAGAATGGCAGACGAAAGTGATTGACTTTATGGGATTGGCAGAAATGACTGGCAGAATCCGTGACCAAGAGAAGGAGACAGTGGAGGAAGACTGGAAGAAGTTCAAAGCTTATCTTAAGAACTGTCACAATATTGATGAGTGCTAAAATGTCAAGGGGAAGGAAGATGCAGAATTGCAGCTGAAAATGTTTGAGGATTTAAGGTGAAATTGAGAAAGATAACAAACTTAAATTTAATTGGCTAAAAGGGTTGCTGAAAAACTGTAAAATAAGGATGCAAAAAGGGTGAGGTATGGGGAAGTCCGAGAAAGGAGGCTTATGAAAATGACGTTAAGAATTTATATTTGTGTGTTTGTTTGTATTGGTTGATGTTTTTATGTTGTTGTTGTTGTTTTGTTTTAAAATTGGAAAACTAATAAAAATTATTATAAAAAAAAAGAACAACAGAAACATCAGACACATTAACCAGGACAGCTGCACATGCAAATTGTTTCCCAATGTGCTTTGAGAGCACTTTGATAAGATGGAAGAGAAGTCATATCAAGGTGTTTTTTTCAGGAAGCATTGGAGAAAATATCCCCTGATAAAGAGAATATCTTTAAATGCACTGGGAACCAATTAATGAGCATCTGTCTTTCCCTTTTTTATCCAAGCCAGGCTTGCCCTGGCTTAAGGCAAGGGCGACTGAGAGTTTGCTTCTGCATTATTACAGCTTCCCCCCCCAGTCACAGTAACCATTGTAGATCTCCTTTTTGTTTAATGCTAAGGATAAAGCCCTAAACAACTCAACAAGTGCCTAGTCTTTCTATTCCAGGTACAAACATTATAATGCATGTGTTGCTGGTTTCCTTCTTTAGAAATTTATAGCCTGCTTTCCCAGGCAGAAGGCCTCCACAAAAGTGCCTTACAATCCAATCCAATTAGTATAAAAACCACTTAACTTTTTAGGGAAGCAGCAGATGCAGGAGCCTGTCAGCCTTGGGGCCAGTCCGCTCTATTTTTAGCCTCAGCCAGCCCAAGGGGGACAAAAGGATAGCCCATCAAAATCTTAAATCCAAACTGGCCAATCATGGCCTTTGGAGGAGGGGCATTCAGCTGCTGACCAGGTGAACGCAGTCTTCACTCCAGTCCGCCACTGCCGCATTTAAGCTGGCTTTGCTTTGAGCCAAGGTGCACTTGGCAACTGATCTTTCCTCCCTCCCTCCCTGTACGTTTGGCTCTATTTGTGTACAGTGGTACCTCAGGTTAAGTACTTAATTCGTTCCGGAGGTCCGTACTTAGCCTGAAACTGTTCTTAACCTGAAGCACCACTTTAGCTAATAGGGCCTCCTGCTGCTGCTGCCGCCCGATTTCTGTTCTCATCCTGAAGCATAGTGCTTAACCTGAAGCACTATTTCTGGATTAGCAGAGTCTGTAACCTGAAGCGTATGTAACCTGAGGTACCACTGTATGTCCTTTCTGTGGAGTTCAATCAGTCGCTGTATCTGGGGCCAGGGAGAAATTTGCCTGCAGACAAATTGGGCCCATTTGGGAGTTTTGCTTTCCACATAGCAATTGTCACAATTTTGGTGGAAAAATGGCCTTGGTCAACCCGAGGAGTGAGAGGGAGCCTCACCTCTTATACAGGTCAAAATCCCAGGGTGTCCCAATAAAAGGCTTCTATCTGAAGGTCCAGATGGTGGCTGGCAGGTCATAGGACTTCTATTTGGTGGTCTGCGGGGGGAGGGGGTTTACCTTAGTTGACCTGCATCTTGGGAGGATCCTTAACCCAGGACAGACCCATGTGAATAGTCATCCAACAGTCAGGCTGGATGATGCAGGATACATACCCAGTTGAGTATGCCAAAGCCTACTGTCATCTGTAATCAATGAAGTTGTGGCCAATTTAATTCCAAGATCTTGTCATGTCGTTTTATTGCTCCTAAGTTACTACCTCTTCCTGGCTCTTGGGGCAGACTGTGCAAATATAATTTAAGACATGCCAGCATGATAAAGGCAGTTTAAAATGCAAGCATGTATGATCTGCATTTAACTAAGACAGAAGCATAAAAGCATCCCAATCTAGATCAGCAGAAATTAAACAGAGCAATAAGAATTTTAAAACTCCAAACCAACACCAGCAATTAAAAGCAGAATAAAATGAAAAGGTCCTTAAGGCCCATTTAAAAACAACAAGTAGAGAGCAATGTCTATCCTGTGGGAGGGAGTTCCACAGTCGGCATTTTCATCTCACCAGGACAGTGTTTCTTCCAGGGTAATGCTACTTAACAAGCTACAGAGTAATGTGCCAAATTTTATTTTGTACTTGAGCACAAATTTATAAACTAAGCTAGATTTTATCAAGATGCCATTTTTATATATAGACCTGATAACTAGCTTTGTGCAAAACCCATCTGGAAAAAATGTCCTTGTACTGATCAGTTTTTGCTTTGAGACTTCCAAGTGAGTCAATTTAGTATTTCTAAACAAAACATAGGGAATACAAATTATTTTACTCCTGAGAAGGAAAGGCGATGGATTTTATATATTCCCCTCTTACGGCTTTTATGCTGTGTAAAAATATCAGCCATGGATTGGCACTGATGTCTTTCCCTCCTTGTGTTAAATGACATCAGGTTGTTGGGTGTTTTTTTAACCCTCTTTTAAGAAGGAAATGATTATGTACTAGCAGAAATGCACCAGATGTGCACAGTAGTTTATATACATGGTGATATGTCGTTTTTCCTATTCCAGGTAGTATCCACTCACCTGATTCAAAATATTAGTCTAGTTTTTTTAAAAAAACAAAAACAAAACCTGAGTCCTCACTCCTGTGCAGGATAATAGATGATGATCAATAGTGGATAATCTTGTCAAGATTAAGGAATGAGATGGGTGTAAGAAAAACTTTGTGTTGACATGCAGGTATTCAGAAAATTCCATCCCTATCCCTAGCCCAGTTATCCTTGCTGAATGCGAGGGTCCTGGGGGTGGAACCAGGCAAGACATGCGGTATCCAGTCAGTGTGAAGCCAGAAATAACACCCAGATGCCCCTTTCAACATCTGGAGCACCTTCAAGTGCATGTGTGAAAGGGATTAAAAAACCACTGGAGAAATTCATGGAGAAGTGGAACCTCAATATAGGAGAAGTTTACTTCTGGCTAATACCAGATAGGCTTGTTGGTACGTTACACGGAATGCAGGTACAAGCTGTCTCTACACATGCATAAGTGTGCTTGAGAGAGAATTTACACATATACTCAACTGTATATGTCACTATAAAGTTTTCAGCAAATGCTGAAGACACACCTCTTTACCCTGACCTTTGCCACCTGAGATGTGTGTTTTGAGGAATCACCCTATTTTTGTGACTCCAATTTGTTTTAACCATTGTTAATTCTAAATTTTAAGTTGTTGTATCCCACCCTAGGACCTGCTGGTGAAGTGGAATAATAATAATAATAATAATAATAATAATAATAATAATAATAATAATAATAATAATTCACAGGTACACAGACTGTATACTCATTGAAGTTTAAGTGTTCATAATTAGGATTGTACACCTCAACTATTTATATACACAGGTATTTAGATTGTGCACTCACTGAATGTGAACACTGCTAAAGTTATTTAGATTGATATGGAGTGCTGGTTTTGGTGCAAGGGGGGAACTGATTTATTGTGCTAACAGTAGGAAGTATAATCTGTATTACATGCAACAAATCACATAAGAAATAATAGGATACAATGAAATGGAGCCTAATATTGGAATCCTATTTTTTTTAGAGCAACAGCTTTTGAGATGATTGCTGTTTGAGGTGATTGCATGTCTTACCTTAGACATGCACAGATGCTTTGCCATCTTCATTTTGTTTTTTAAAGTGCCATCCACAAGGATGGTGCTGTATAGTAAAAAGTTATAATAATTGTATTATCTACCCTGTGCACTGAAGCCGTGGTTAATGAAAAAGGCACCTGAAGTGGTTTTAATTGGGAGGTTCTTGATTAACCCTGCAGTGGTAATGAATGCAAATTCCAGTGGTGTCTAAAAATTATGCCCTTCCTTTGTAGGTCTGCATCCTATAATCAACAGCTCATGAAGTGCTGATTTATGAAAAGTTAGAATAATTTAATTGGCAATTCAATCCAACCTCAATCTATTCCTTTCCAAAAGTTCATTTGGGGTTAAAAATGTGTATCACATACAAGATACTTGCCTAGTTCTCAAAAGGCAATTTCTGCAACACTGACAATTGCATATCAACAATAGAACATTTAACTGCTGCACAGAGAAGAAAGAAAGCAAGAATAAATTTTAAAATCAGTTCCTGACTCCTTAATCTCAAATTGCATTGATTTGAATCAATTGAAACTAAAATTTCTCATTAACCTTTTCTTTACCATTCCTTGTGGTCTCACCAAATGATCCACCATACGTTTGAAAATATGGCTAAACCTGGTTGGTATGGTTGTGTAATACATTGAAAATACACTGGAGTACCCAAATTATACATCACAGTCCTGCCACCTCAACCAAGCTGAGGACATGATAAGAGAGGAAGCAGTTATCTGTGTGTTCCTACTTGACTGGCCAAGGAACCCTGCAGCCAGACGGATGTTGCATGCGTCTGATTCCCACCTCTTATTTACTTGCTGTGGCTGTGTATGCAGTAGCCTTTTAGTATATCAGTGATGCCTGTCAGTCAGTTATCCAAGAGGCAGAGCAGGGTGGTGATGGTGAACAGGCAATGGTCACACAAGTTTTTTTTCTTCAAACAGAGCAATTACTTTATTGCTGTCACATAAGAAAAATGAGAGGAAGGGCTGAAATGGATGTGACATCAACTGCATGAATACAATGTACATAACATATTTTTTTACATTTTTTTTTAAAAAAAACTGTACATATCAGCTCCTGGGGACTGGTTTTCATCAGTAAGATGGGGCAGGCAGGTTCAACTCTTCATCCCTATCTGCTGCAGTTCTATGCTGCTAGAACATGTGCAGAGGAGGGCAACCAAGATGATCAAGGATCTGGAAACCAAGCCTTATTGGGAATGGTTGAGGGAGTTGGGTATGCTTAGCCTGGAGAAGAAAAGACTGAGGGCTTGTAGTCATCCTCAAATATCTAAAGGGCTGTCACATGGAAAATGGAGCAAGCTTCTCCAGAGAGCAGGACCCAAACCAGTGGATTCAAATTACAAGAAAGGCAAGTCCGACTAAACATTAGGAAGAGCTTTCTGGTGGTATGAGCTGTTTAACAGTGGGATGGACTCAGCTGTGGAGCATATGCCTGCGCTGCCCAGGGCGGGCGTGCTCCCAAGGGGGGCCTGGCACAGAGGGTACCCTCCCGGGTGCAGGATAGCCACTCTGGTGCCCAGAGAGGCATGTGCGCCCTGCAGGCGGGGGGTGGAGAAAGCCGCCCATGGGAGTAGAGAAAGCCGTCCATGGCAGACATTCGGCGTGCCGCCCACCTGCAACTCCCAAGCCTCCCCCAAGCTGTGAAAATGAAGAGTTAAGGGGTGAATGCCGCAGCTCCCCCCTTACCCCAACGGCTCAGGGTAGGCTTGGGAGTAGCGGGTGGGCGGTGCGCCAAATGTCATCCCCCCTGTGAGGGCACCCAGAGCAGTCCACCCCCACCGCCCCCCTTCCTACACCCCTGGATGGACTACTTCAGAAGGTGGTGGACTCTCCTTCCTTGGAGGTTTTTAAACAGAAGTTGGATGGGAATCTGCCAGGGATTCTTTAACTGTGATACCTACACTGCAGGAGATTGGACCAGATTAACCTTTGGGTTCCTTTGAACTCTATAATTCTATGATTCTATTCAATTTTTAGAGGGACGTGGGTGGCGCTGTGGGTAAAACCTCAGCACCTAGGACTTGCCGATTGCATGGTCGGCGGTTCGAATCCCCGCGGCGGGGTGCGCTCCCGTCGTTCGGTCCCAGCGCCTGCCAACCTAGCAGTTCGAAAGCACCTCCGGGTGCAAGTAGATAAATAGGGACCACTTACCAGCGGGAAGGTAAACGGCGTTTCCGTGTGCTGCGCTGGCTCGCCATATGCAGCTTGTCACGCTGGCCACGTGACCCGGAAGTGTCTGCGGACAGTGCTGGCTCCCGGCCTCTAGAGTGAGATGAGTGCACAACCCTAGAGTCGGACACGACTGGCCCGTACGGGCAGGGGTACCTTACCTTTATTCAATTTTTATTTTAAACAAATGCACATTGATTGCTGAAATGTTTTAATAGCTGCTTTTATTCTTTGTTGTTGTTCTGCTGTTTTCATTTTTTCTTCTGTCAAATTATAATGGTTAACTCCTCAAGTTCCATTGAGGAAAGGCAGGATATATACATATTTTTCAAATAAATAAATGTTCTCTGCACTCTCCAGACCTGGTAGGATCAACACCAACTTGTGGCAGTAGACAGGTCTAGAGTGGGCAAGAGCGATCTCTCTGTAGGCAACCTGAGCCATAGAAATCTCAGCTGTGCTATGCCAGCTTTTCAAAGAGAACTTGGAACAATTGTGTGTGTGTGGAAGTTCTGAAACATTTACAACATAGCAACCTCCTTGTGCAAATAAAGGCAAGCTGTAGTTCTCCTGATCTGACCTTTAAACATTAATGTTTCCATAATGGTTATAATGGGGAAAGTTAAGCTGGCCTACCAGGCAAATAAAGGAAACTGTCAGACTCGGCGGGGTTTGTGCCTGAGTTTGCCAGAAGGCAGACAACGATGCAAAAATCTCAGTACTGAGACTCATTTATATACAACACAGAGCCCATCTCTTTAAGTGTAAGTCTGACCTGGAGTTTCAGAGCTTTGCATTCAAATGCTGTGTTGTCAGGACTTTGCAAAACCTTCCTGCTGCAGGGAGTGTGTGAGGATAATTCACCATGCAGGGAGTTCTTTGATATGCTTGTGCGGATCCCAGTTGAAAGAGCTTTTTTTTCTCCTCTGGTTTTCAGGCTTCCATTTAGCCTGAGTGCACCACTTTTCAGCCCTCAGAATCAACTTCCTGCCTCTGCTGTGTTTAAACCAAAGATGCAAGGGATTAGTTAAATAATGAATAAGTCAAACTCAGGCAGCAAGATTCCTAAAATAATAAATAAATTAAATACAAGACTTTGAGGCTGCCAACTGTCTATCAGATAAGGAAATATCCAAACATCACTGGGGGAAAAGCATCCAGGCATCTGAACATTATATTCCTTTGAGACCTGACACTAGAAGCTGGTTATTTATTTATTTTATTTCTTAGATTTATATCCTGCCCATCATTTTCTTGATCCCAGAACAAATAACTGTTGAAAAAGCATGATAAAATTAAAACAATTTACATGACCTGAAACCGCACCTACCAACAATAATCAATAATTATCAATGCAGCAACAGTTTTGGCTTGTGTTCTCACAGGTTTCAATTATATATTTTTTTTTACATTAAGGTATCACTATTCACTATTTCACTGGTCCTACTATGAGGCACTGTGATTTTTCAAGTTCAAATTACATGAAGAATTCTAATGAAGAATTCTGTTCAATTTGGGGTGATGGTTTGGGGAGATGCGGGTCTTCAAAAAGGGAAAAAGAAGATGATTCAGATAACCACTGACTGGTGAGCTTGTACATCCTTATCAGGAAAGGTCAAATAAAAAATAAGTAAACAGTCTGTGAGCACTTGGGAAAGGATGCTGGAATAACTAAGACCCAGCATGGGTTTGTCAAAAACAAATCATGCCAGATGAATCTCATTTGGGTTTTTTGATAGCTTGGTGGATCAGGGGAATTTTGTGGACGTAGTATATCTTAATTTCAGGAAGTCTTTTGAAAAATTCCCACATGATATTCTTGTGAAGAAGCTGGTAAATGTGGGCTGGAAGAAGTAACCCTTAGGTGGATTTGTAGTTGGTTGACTGACTGAACCCAAAGGGTGTTCACTAATGGGATTCAATACGCATCAACAGAAGTATAGTGTATAGATCAGGGGTCAGCAACCTTTTTCAGCTGTGGACTAGTCCACCGTCCCTCAGACCATGTGGTGGGCTGGACTATATTTGGGGAGGGGGGGAATGAATGAATTCCTATACCCTACAAATAACCCAGAGATGCATTTTAAATAAAAGGACACATTCTACTCATGTAAAAACACGCTGATTCCCGGACCGTCAGCAGGCCGGATTGAGAAGGCAATTGGGCCGCATCCGGCCCACAGGCCTTAGGTTGCCTACCCCTGGTATAGATCAAGGGAAGTAATAGTACTGTTTTGTTCTGTCTTGGTCAGACCACACCTGGAATATTGTGCCCATTTCTGGGTGCCACAATTTAAGAAGGATATTGATAAGCTGGAACATGTTCAGAGGAGGGCAACCAAGATGATCAAGAGTCAGGAAATCAAGCCTTATGACGAATGATTGAGAGAGTTGGGTATGTTTAGCCTGCAAAAGAGGAGACCGAAAGGAGATATGATAGCCATCTTCAAATTTCTGAAAGGCTGTCACATGGAAGATGGAACGAGCTTCTTTTCCTCCTGCTCTGAAGGGTAGGTCTCAAGCCAATGGATTCAAGTTACAAGAAAGTAGATTCTGACTAAACATAAGGAAGAACTTCCTGGCAGTGGAACGGACTCCCTCAAGAGGTTGTGGATTCTCCTTCATTGGAGGTTTTTTAAGCAGAGGATGAATGGCCATCTGTCATGGATGTTTTGGTTTAGATTCCTGCATTACAGTGGATTGGACTAGATTACCCTTCTGACTCTACAATTCTGTGATTCTATGATGTGGGGTTTTCATGCTTCCCTCCTTCCTCTGCAATCCCCTGCCCCTCATGTCCCCAAAATCTGCCCATGGGAGTTGCGGATGAAAAGGGAATTGGTAGGAATCATGTCCTCACCTGCACCTTACCTGAACAGAGAAACAACTTAGGATAAAATCCTACACGTCTTTCCCCATTTCAAAAGCTAAATGTGAACACACTACAAACTGAAAGTGTGTGGAAAGGTTATAAACATTAACTGTAGAGTTAGAGATATTTTTCACTGTCACACTGTAAACCTGCCCACAGAGGTGATGGCAACTGAAAAAGTGACAAGTTGTATTGATGTCATTAAAAAGAGATATCTCCATTGATGTTTGTCTAAGTAAGATGCATTCACAAAACTTAAAAGTAGAGACATTATTTATTTAGTTATTTATTGCTTTCATATTAAAAGAAGAAGCAGGTCATGGCTTGATGAAAATAAAGAGTTCTCAAAGTTATTTTAACTATACCCAAAGGGGGGAGGGCTCTGCTCACCAGACTTCCCTCCACCTGCAATGCTACTGCATACTGAGTTAGACAGAGGGAGGGGTGAGTTGCTGGTGAGGTCAATGCAGTGCAAATGCTATTGGACACACCAAATGGATAACATCAAATTTAATCATTTCCCCCCCTCCCTTCAGTGACATGGTGTGTGTGTATGGAAAACTATTGTACAATTGAGGAGTGTTATTCTGCTCTAGTTGAAGTGCTACATATTTCCTCCCCAATTGCCACAGAGATATTTCTCAGGCTATTATGTCAGCTTTAACGTTTGCCCTTTTTACATACTCCATATTGAAATAGCACTTGGCAGCACAAAGCACATTGTGAAATGAAAAAGGAGCCTTCAACTTTCTCTTGATCAATACCTAATACTGGAATAAATAAAAAAAAAATCTTTAAAGCATGCAATCAATTTAAAGAGTTAAATTCAGTCTCCTTTAATTTGATGGGAGAGACAAATTCTTTTCCTGCATTGCAAGTATTCATTCTCTCAGTTCCAATAAAAATAAATCAATCCCCGAGTTCCACTAACAACATATATGCTTTCCTTTTGAAACAAGAATACATTCAACATTTGAGTCTTGCTCTTTAGAAAGCTTTGGTGTGGGTGTGCGGTGTGCTTTAATCCAAACTTTTGAGAGTGGGATATTAAGAGTCTTCAATTTGAATTCTTTAATATGGTGGGGGGGGGGTAAATTTAATGAGGACAGCATCATATAACTGCTTGGTTATCAGAAAAATGCTAGGAAATTTAAAGCTTAAAACCTAGGTAATGGAAATCCCCCATCCTGCATGATTTATTTATGAATCAACATAAACATCTTAGGGATTTTATAGGCTTCATCAATTATTTGTACCTCATGATAGATACACAAGAGTATTTATTAAAGATTTGCAATGAAACACATGGGGGGAAATCTTGACTTCCGCCCAATACACTTGGGGCCCAATCCAGCTGCCCTTCTGCCTCACTGTCACTTTCCTATCTATCAAAATAGCAACAGCTCCATTGAAGTGATAAATGATATACAAATTAGAAAGCACTCAGCACCTTAATAGCAAGTCAGAGTTTTGATCCATTTAGCTCAGCATTGGTTACAGTGACGGGCAGGAGTGCTCCAGAGTTTTCAGCCCTACCTGGAGATTCCATAGATTGTTTATCATGGACTGGTTAAATGGAATTGTGCATTGTATTCACATAGGGAAAGTTGTTATGGGGTCTGTATGAGTGTGTTTAGGGAAGTGTGCATAGGTATCCACAGGACATTTCATTAGGATGTGTATCCAATGATTGTTTGTTTCAACAAAGGAAGGATGGGAATAACAAGACAAACAGTTAAAAATGAGGTATAGAGGTATAGAGGCAAAAACGTAACAAAGCAACCACAATGATTGTGGTTCAGAAACCAAAACAGGAGATTTTTCATGCATAGAAAAAGACCCATACCATGCTGACCAGAAACAGGGCTGATCTGGAAGGCTGAGGGTGGGATGGTTCCTCCTCCCACAGACCACAAAAGGTGACAAGCGAATCTCAGGCAGAAAGCGAGCCATGAGACAGAAACAGATGCAGGCAGAAGAAAAAGGCTGAAATGGATCTGCAGCTTCTACCTGCCCCTTTCCTTACTGCCACAGCCTGGAGCCAATCACCCACTTCTTGATTCTGCCTGAATCTCTATGTCTGCTTCCTTCAATCCCTGTTCTTCAAGGAAAAAAAAAGAGTATGCCTGGGCACACACACACACCCCAACACCTATGGTTGTGTATGTGTGAAAGGGAGATTTAACTCTGTGTAATGCACTGCTCTGGTTTCGCTGGCCACATGACCCGGGAAAACTGTCTGCTGACAAACGTCAGATCCCTCAGCCAGTGAAGCGAGATGAGCACCACAACCCCAGAGTTGTTCGTGACTGGACTTAACTGTCGGGGTCCTTTACCTTTTTTAAATACTGCAATCAATGGGTGATATCCAACAACTGCCTCCTGCTAGATCAACAATTTCCATTTGTGCAATGAGACTCTCCCCACTCATCCCCTCATGCACGCCACATGCTCCAGAGGATTAGGGGAACCCCTAGGATGGATCTAGGAGGTGCATGGGAGATGGAGGACATTGGAGGACATTGGAGATGGAGGCCATTCAATAAGAAAGACTTGCAAGGAGGGACCAATCATGTAGCACTATCTGGGGTACAAGCCAATATGTACCAACTTCTGCCTTGTAGTGCGGTTTTGGGCAACCTACTTGCGTCCAGCTGGTTGATGATGGCTCTGCTGAATTACTGCTGTCAAATTCCTAGCTCTAAGGTTTTTGGATATTCTGTGTCAGCTTCCAAATGTCACTAATGGCAATTCCAAGCACCAAACGTGTACACAAACACACAAAGGAAATGCACAGGTGTTTTTGGAGCTCTGCCCTCTATGAATCACAAGGTGTGCTTCAGTGGTGGTGATATGTTATGCATATGAATTATAATAAGTCCCGGAAGAATTTATTGGTCTTCCTCACCAAGTGAACATTTCTGGATACATGCCCCTTGGTGCCTCACAAAAATCCCCTTTTTTGTACCCTTGTGCCATCTAAAGCTCAGAAATAAATGCACAAGTACAGGTAGATTACAGACCCCACGATAGAACTAAAGAGCCCCGTGTGACATCCCTATTAAAAGACACATGAAGAATTGCCTGCATCCAAGCCACTTCTCCTTATGTGAATTTGAGTCTTCTCATTACTTCAGCCTGTTTGTGTCCTATACGGAGTGATAAAACAGATTACCTCAGTAAGAATTCTTGCCAAGAAAAGGAAGTGAAAAAGCACTTTGGCTCCTGGCCTCTGGCAGCTGTTCTGGTTTCTTTTGCATGCACAGCTGGGGGATCCAGCTGTACCTGTTGAGCTTAATAAAAGAGCCCCAGGACACAATGGAACACATGCAGCTGTGAGAATGAAAGATCAGAATACAGCTAAATGTGTCAAAACAAGGAATTCTCCGGGAGATATGAACGGGGTCGTATCAACCAACATGGATAAGTCACAAAGTCAAAATGTTACAAAAGATGGCAGACTACCAAAGACCTTTTTTGAAATGACAGACAATATGGACTTGATTGATATCTGGAGGATAAAGAACCCCTTGGGAAGAGAGGGAACATTCTTCTCTGAAGCCCAACTGACTTGGACAAGAATCGACCAAATATGGATATCTAGAGGTCTGGCACCCAAGGTTAGAAAGGTGGAAATCTGCGCAAAGACCTGCTCCGACCATAATGCAGTAAAAATGGACATGACACTAATACCAACCGGCTCCTTTAGATGGAAGATGAATGACAATATGTTTAGAGATCAGGAGATTGTTGAGAAGGCCCAAAAAGCCTTGAAGGACTATTTTGAGATAAACATGAACACTACGGTGGAAAAAAGAACTATCTGGGACGCAAGTAAGGCTGTAATGAGGGGGTTCTTGATACAACAGAATGCTGTAAAGAAAAGGAGACAAAATGAGAGGAAAGATAAGATATTGGAGAAAATTAAAGAATTGGAGAAGAAGTTAAGATCGAATCCGAAGTCACAGCCGATCATGAGAGAAATCAAACTTCACCAAGCACAATATTCTAAATTGATAAACCAGGAAATAGAGTGGAAGATTAAATTAATGAAACAAAAAACTTTTGAATCAGCAAATGAATGTGGGAAACTGCTAGCTTGGCAGTTGAAGAGGAGACAAAAATTAAATACAGTTACAAATTTAGAAATTGAAGGAAGAAACATTCAGAACCCTGTGGAGATTAGAAAGTGCTTCCAGAGATATTTCAAAAGATGGTATACTCAAGGGCCGCAAGATGAGGTTGAGATTAAACAATTTTTGGGAAAAAATGGACTAAAAAGATTGTCACAAGAAAATAGATCAATCCTGAATTGCAAAATAACAAGACAAGAGATTGAACAAGCCATTCAAAACATGCAATTGGGCAAATCCCCAGGGCCAGATGGGCTGACCTCCAAGTACTACAAGATATTAAAAGATTATCTGATACAACCACTGATGGAGGTCAGCATTGAAATTATGGAGGGGAAGAAGGCGCCGGAATCGTGGAAAGAAGCTTTTATCACATTGATACCAAAATCGGAAGCTGAAAAGACACAACTCAAGAACTATCGTCCCATCTCCCTTTTAAATGTGGATTACAAAATATTTGCAGACGTTTTGGCAAGTAGACTCAAAAAAGTATTAAATGAAGTAATTCATAAAGACCAGGCAGGCTTTCTCCCAGGTAGACACTTGTTTGCTAACACAAGGAATATTATTGACATTTTGGAACTTTTGCAAATAGACATAAATACAAAAGCAGTGTTAATTTTTATAGATGCGGAGAAGGCCTTTGACAATATCTCTTGGAAATTTATGAAGGGAAATTTAAAAGAAATGGGAGTGGGACGGGGTTTTGAGAATGGGATTGATGCAATATATTCAGAACAAAAAGCCAAATTGATAGTTAACAATGTGGTTACAGAAGAGTTCAAAATTGAAAAAGGAACACGACAAGGCTGCCCTATTTCCCCTTTGCTATTTATCTCGGTTCTGGAGGTGCTCCTGAACATGATCAGAGGGGACCGGTTGGTGGAAGGAATCCAGGTCGGAGTGAAACAATACAAACTTAAAGCTTTTGCAGATGACCTAGTTTTGACTTTGCAGGAGCCAGAATCTAGTACGAAAAGAGTGTTACAATTGATTCAAGACTTTGGTCGGGTGGCGGGATTTAAATTAAACAAACAGAAAACTAAGGTGTTGGGGAAAAAATTGACAGATACAGAGTCGGAATGGTTTGAGAGAGAGACAGAACTAACTGTGGTTAAAAAAGTAAAGTACCTAGGGGTAAATATAACAGCAAAAAATCTGAGTCTTTTTAAGGATAATTATGAAAAATGTTGGTCTGAAATTAAAAGAGACCTAGACAGTTGGACAAAATTGAAACTTTCCTTGTTAGGCCGAATTGCCGCTATTAAGATGAATGTATTGCCAAAAATGTTGTTTTTGTTTCAAACGCTACAGATTATGGACAAGACGGAGTGCTTCCAGAAGTGGCAGAGAGATATCTCTAAGTTTGTCTGGCAGGGCAAAAAGCCCAGAATTAAGTTTAAGATATTAACTGACGCGAAAGAAAGAGGGGGCTTTGCCCTGCCGGACTTAAAGTTGTACTATGAGGCCGCAGCTTTCTGCTGGCTAAAAGACTGGCTACTTCTCGAGGACACTGACGTTTTGGATTTGGAAGGTTTTAACAATGCTTTTGGATGGCATGCATACTTATGGTATGACAAGGTTAAGATCAATAAGGCCTTTAAGAATCATATTGTCAGAAAAGCAGTGTTTAATGTCTGGACAAAATATAAAGACTTATTGGAAAATAAAATTCCAAGGTGGCTCTCACCGCTGGAAGCTAAGGCCCGAAAAAACCCCAATATGGAGGTCAAATGGCCAAAATATTGGGAAATACTAGAAAAAGATGGAGACAATTGGAAATTGCAGAGTTTGGAGAAAATGAAGGACAAAGTGCGAGACTGGTTACATTACGCTCAGATTAATGAAGTTTTTAAAAATGACAAAAAGTTAGGGTTCCAGGTGGAGAAATCGAAATTGGAAACAGAACTATTAGAACCTAAGACTAAGGTACTTTCAAGAATGTATAACTTGCTGTTAAAATGGAACACACAAGATGAAATGGTTAAATCGGCTATGATAAAGTGGGCACAGGATATTGGGTACAACATTATGTTTGAGGACTGGGAAAGGTTGTGGACCACTGGGTTGAACTTCACTGCATGTAATGCTTTGAAGGAAAATGTAATGAAAATGATATATAGATGGTACATGACCCCAGTCAAGCTTGCAAAGATATACCATGTGTCTGATAATAAATGTTGGAAGTGTAAAGAAGCTGAAGGAACATTCTTTCACCTCTGGTGGACTTGCCCTAGAGTGAAGGTTTTCTGGGAAATGATTTATAATGAACTGAAAAAAGTATTTAAGTATACTTTCCCTAAGAAACCAGAGGCCTTCCTCCTGGGTATTGTCGGCCAGAGGGTGATAAAGAAGGACAGGACTTTTTTCATGTATGCAACAACGGCAGCAAGGATACTCATCGCTAAGCACTGGAAAACCCAAGATCTACCCACACTGGAAGAATGGCAGATGCAACTGATAGACTATATGGAATTGGCTGAAATGACCGGCAGAATCCGAGACCTGGGAGAAGAGAGGGTTGAAGAAGACTGGAAGAAATTTAGGGGTTATTTACAAAAACACTGTGATTTAATTGGATGTTAAGAAGGATGCCAGATCATAAACAATTGAGCACCACTAAATTAGACGTAATCTGGATGATAAATGAGATTGAGGAAAATATAAATTTTTTGGAGAATTATTAGACTAAATTAAATGAATGAGACTTAAGAATGTAAACAAGTTGATAAATTGCTGGAAAAAGTTTTACAATGATGCAAGTGGGAGCGGGGGACGTGAGGGAGTCCAAAGAAGCTTTGAAAATATGTTATGACACATGTTTTATTGTTTATTATTTTTGCATTTTTGTATTTAAAAAATCTCAATAAATATTTTATAAAAACAAAACAAAACAAGGAATTCTCCAAGCTGATGTCGACACTCATTTACATGCTTTCTCCTGACTCAATATTTGCATATGGGTTTTTGCTCAAAAAAATAATTATTATTATAAAGTGATAGGCAAACTCTTCTCAGCACAATTTGGAATTGAGCTCAGCAAGTGAAGCTCTCCTCCCACCAGATTAGAAAAAAATACATTGCATCTGCAAGTTCAGCTCTTCATTTTGCTTCCACCACACTCCTTGTGATGTCATCAGGAGCAGAATGAGGGCAAAACATCTCTCAAACAAAAGAGGAGATATTTGAACTAAAGAACTTTCAATGAACACACACATATAAGAACTGGTGTGGAAAATGGGGGGAAACTGGACTATTTTAAAGCAACAAACATTCAAAAATTATTCAAACCATAAATACAAGCCCAGCTTATTTATTATTTTATTATTTTAGAATCAGTGCACAAATATATTTCTAAACATCTTACTGGCATACATATATAACAACAATAATAAAGCCATCATTATGCCTTAGAACCTTAAAATGAAATGCTAAGATTTCAATATACCAATCTGAGAGTGAATATTTTATGAGGTGTTTTGTTGGCATACATACATAACACTCATAAAAGGAGCCAATGCAGTGCTCTAAGATATTGAATTGAGATATAGAGATGCTGAATTACGTCACCCTTTTGAGTCTAAGTCACAGAAGAAGACTTTTGTGGTCAGAAGGCATCTGGAAACTTGATGGTCTTCAACTAAGTTTTACTCCAGGTAGACCCACCAAGATTAATAAAATTAGTAAATTATGCCCATTAATTTCAATAGATCTACTCTGAGTAAAACTTAGTTGAAAATGACTTCTAGTTTGCAATTTCAGTATTCAATACAATTGCAACAGAGAGGCCTAAGATACATTGGGCACTGATACTTCTTTTAAAGTAATTATAATTATTTGTTGAATTATTTGTTGTATGCTTTTAGCATTAAATTCATTTTCAACAATTTCAACCATTTATTTCCTCTCCTTTTTTCACTGATTGTTGCTTAGGTAAAATATGGTGTGGCATTTGCCCTCCTAGGTGTGTGACATGATACTGGGTTCATAAGGAAAGGGTTAACCAATTGTAAAATGACTAACCAATGCAAACCCAAGGGGAGGAAAACAAAATAAAAAAATTCCTTCCAGTAGCACCTTAAAGACCAACTAAGTTAGTTCTTGGTATGAGCTTTCGTGTGCATGCACACTTCTTCAGATACACACTTCTTGCATACACACTTCTTCAGATACACACTTCTTGCATGCACATGAAAGCTCATACCAAGAACTAACTTAGTTGGTCTTTAAGGTGCTACTGGAAGGAATTTTTTAATTTTGTTTTTACTATGGCAGACCAACACGGCTACCTATCTGTAACTGGACCAAGGGGAGGAGTTAGAGTTAGAGTGGTTGAGAAGATAGTCTGGTTTTAGAAGAGACAGAGAGGATAAGTCTGTGGGTTGGGCTAGTCTGATGTGAGAGAGTGAGAGAATTTGTTAAGAGTAGGTCAAACAGTTGAGATAATCAGTCAGAAGGTATTAGGAAGGTATAGGCCGGTAAAGAAACTAAAGATACTGACAGGAATATTATCTGAGAAACCATAAACTTGTTAATGCTTATAAAATAAACTTGTTTATTTGGTTCACTTTTAACAACTGTCTGGACTCAGTGTTGGTGGCAGCGGGAAAGCGAGCACAGTGGTGGCACAGGGATCAATAGACCATTAAATGTCCGGGGACCCTGTGTGATCGCCACAGATGGGGCCTCCAGAATGCCTCTGGGAATAAAGTTATATGGTGATGTACCATCATTCCCAGAAGTCAACTGTACTGCTGCAAACAGCTGAACTACTATGTGAAGTTACAGCAAGGCCATGGAAGGAAGAGCTCGCAAAAGGATGGTGAATAAAATGCTGGGTGGATTTAGAGCCAAGTAGACTGTGTCTTTTGATAACAGATAGAGTATGGGGTGTGCTGAGAGGGAAATGACATGAGGGAGATATAAAGTTTGGCCCTCTTACTGCTGCCTTTGTGTTAGTAAATTTTCTATGTTACAAGTCTGGCTTGCCTCCAGTTCCTGGTGTGGATTGTCATGGTGGAAAAAGGGAGTCAGGAGGAGGAGACTAGGCAGCCAGAGACAAGGGGAAAGGATGCAGGGGAAGAGCTGTGGGAGGTTACAAAGTCTGGAGAACCTGCAATGCTGTCAGAGTCAGTATCTTTGGATTCCCCTGGGTCCCCCCCCCCCTTCATCCTCTCTGCACTTAAGGAGGGACTTGAAGTGACAGAACAGTTAGAACTGCCACTGAGAAGTCATCTGGTGTTTGAACGCACCACATCAGACAAGGGGGTTTACAGGGCTACACTGTTGCTCCAGCTTTCTGAGATGGGGTAAAGCTCTGCAGTCATAGTTTCCTAGCCAGCAAGTTAGCAGGAAGTGTTGTTGTATATCACTTGCACTGGTGCTGAACCTGATCCCAAGCAAAAACTGCCATGGTTGATAAATGTTCCTGTCCTCATGTACATACATAGAAATAGCTCACTTCAGGCTGACAGCAATCACAGGTGAGCTGGGGGTGCATGTGTTCAGTATACATAGATACTGAATGCCTGGATTGAGCTTTGAAGTTCTAGACATCTGGCATGCCTAGTGTGGACTTGGCCACTAGGGAGAACTATATTTCCAAGGCTGCCTGGAAGACTCAAATTACAGAAGCATCAAGCAAAGAGAAAGAACCACTGTGGTGCCTTTGAGGGCACTAACAGATGAAATGAAACAGGATGGCTGACACATCTAATGCAATAGACAGTTCTATGTTTTCGATATAGTATCTTCGGCATCTAGGATGCTGCCTATTTTAAGATCACATTCCACTGTTCAGCATGAGCAGCAAACGGTCTCCCCAAACACACACAAAAGTGATGTTACAGAGGAGGTCAAGCCTCACTAACAAGCTAATACTTATGATGTTGTCTAGCTTAGCGCGGGAAAGGAGTCTCTGTCAGGCACACAACTTTCCATGACCAAAAGCAAGACAATTCCATCAGGGCAAGAGGTCAAGATAAAAGATGTTCCAGATTGGATTCTGCAGCACACTTATGATGTCTCTTGCTTGGAATGCTTGGGTGTAAAGTGTAATTGCAATAGTGGTGATACGTTCTCCCTGTGTCCTACTCTTGGTTAGGTTTTGGAGTGACATTTTAAACTTGAGAAACCTTATTGAGCCTTAAACTTATCATTACTATATAGATAGATGACAGACAGATAGATAGATAGATAGATAGATAGATGATAGATAGATAGATAGATAGATAGATAGATAGATAGATAGATAGATGATAGATAGCTATAGATATGTATTAGGAGCTCATTTAAGAAGAGATAACATCTCAGTGATTTAATTGCAAAATAATTGACTGAGACATTCACATATTGTCTGCCCCTTATGTCCTTCAGTTTCCACTTCAAAGAAGGAAAGACAGCATTCATGCTACTTATCTGAGGGAAAACAGGTTCAAGAGGTATTAGAGTCAGATAAGAGCAACATAATAATATTTTGAGTGTGTGCGCATGTCCTTGACCAGAGACCCATGCACTCACGCCTCTTTTGCCTGTTCAAGGGATTCCCATTCATAGGGCCAATCCATGCATGTAAATAAATGTGCATGCCAGGGAGCTTGAACTGTTCCAAAATCTTTCCCTACCAATCCTACACAAGTTGTTACCCACCAGACAGAGCGCCTGTCACTTACTGCCTGTTTTTACTGCCTGTCTGAAACCATAAAAAAACAAAGATGTTGTTAAGTACTCAAGCTACGTTCAAGTTGGTGGGTGGCAAGTTCTACAGGCCTGCCCTATACCCAGGATCTGATGGGAGCCCAATTATGAACCAGAAAAATACATCACATACTCAATAGACTCTCCGTTTGTAGCACATCACACATGCAAGTGACTGGTGGTAATGCAAGTTACGAACAGGTCACACAGCATTTGTTTGTGGCCAGTGAGCCAATGGCATGATTTGATAGGTTTCCTGCTGAGCTAAATTCCACAGCTATCAGTTTGAAAAGTTCAGATTGTCAATTAAGGTGTATATAGGTGGTGTATGAGTAATGAACCACCTGCTGGGGCCAGATTAGTTGTGCAGACATGGCTGAGTTGTGCATAAATATGTAAGTGGTTTCTCAGAGCAGATAAGACATTTTTGGAGGTGAAAGACAACCTGAGGTAGTTCGGCACTATGCTGTGGCTTGACAACTCTCCTGCAGAAACAGACCCATGAAAAACAGTAATTAAATGGACAGGAACTGGCAAAAGGGAATGTGTAAATAGTAGAAACCAGCAACACTGACAGAAATTTTAAACTGTAAGAGGAAAAATTAATTCATCCTTGTAAACTATTTATCTACAAAGTCCTTACAATTTTCCTTCTATTCTCATGATAGCCCAAGCCGCTATTATTCCCATTTCACAGGTACATTCTTAAGACAGATATATTGTGTCTAAGGCTGTACAGTAACATTATTTCTGGCAGTGTGAACACCATCAATGAATATTTTTTGGTTACTGGTATTGGTTGTGCATAGCCATCATGACTTTATGTCCTCAGAAATGATGGCAAGCTTTTTTGAAGGCAAACTTTCAAAGTAAATTTGACATTTCCTGCTGAAGCCAAACATCTGGGAAATTTTAAAGGAAGCAAAAAGAATATGTGTAAGACTAGTGAAGATAATAACCACTCCTAGGTAATTTTCTACATTTCTCTCTCCACCCTGCCCAATATACTAGTCATTAGAAAGCTATATCATTACATTTTTAATGTCTGCGTTTCATAGAAGTTAACTCTTCTCAGAAGTGAAACCCGAAAAGTATATGTAGATAATCTGCTACGTCTGGAAAAGCATCACATTCCCTATATATCGCATATACATAGCTGAATGATCTGAATGGAGAGAACTTTGTGTTGTTTTGACAGAAGGATTTCTCAAACAGCTGTAACACCAAAAAGCCAGATGCACATTTTTTTTCCATGTAGCAATCTAAATTTCTGTTATGTTACAGTAAAATGGCCTTGGGTACCATCTAATTTAGTTGCAATCTATTTCACATGCTTTCAGAGTAATAAGTGGCTCACAGCAAGCCGTCCCTTTTTATTGGATACGTCTGGCATGGTCAAGGACCTGCTGTAACATTCCTGGAATTCTTCCCTTTTATAATGCACACATTAACAATCACTTACGTGGAGCTTTTTCATTCATTCAGGCAACCAGGTGGTTGGAGAGAGAGATGCTTAATATGCAATCAGCAAAATCAAAAGCAATAATGAAAGCTAAGATTTTGTATTACATTGCCTGATGTTTGGGGAAAAGGCACCAAAAAAGGCCTCTTTGGTGGTTAAATATCCAACATTCCAGAAAGCTGAATGACTTTGCTGATTCTGCATCTTCTTTCTTTCTTTCTTTCTTTCTTTCTTTCTCTTTCTTTCTTTCTTTCTTTCTTTCTTTCTTTCTTTCTTTCTCTTTCTTTCTTTCTTTCTTTCTTTCTTTCTTTCTTTCTTTCTTCATTTGCCTTAGAGATTCTGTTTCTTGGCCCTCTCTACAGGAAACAGAGAGAGAGGGAGAGATCTGTTTGGGCCATGGGTAGGCAAACTAAGGCCTGGGGGCCAGATTTGGCCAAATTGCCTTCTAAATCCGGCCCAAGGACGGTCCGGGAATCAGCATGTTTTTACATGAATAGAATGTGTCCTTTTATTTAAAATGCATCTCTGGGTTATTTGCGGGGCATAGGAATTCATTCATTCCCCCCCCCCAAATATAGTCTGGCCCGCTACAAGGTCTGAGGGACAGTGGACTGGCCCCCTGCTGAAAAAGTTTGCTAACCTCTGTCTTGGGTAACAGTTGGTAGGGACAGATATTGTGGCAATATATATTCAGAAACTGTGTAGCTATTTGGTTACAATAAGCAGCAAAAGTGGGCAACATAAAAATCTTCAGTGTCCCCTGTCTATCAGAACCAGCTCACTGGATAGGGTAGAGCTATTATAGTATCTTTCTTGGCCACCGTTGCTTACCAGGAGAAAGAGAGGCTAGCCAGCAGGGAAGTTGGTGTACTGCAACTATATAACTTTGAAAATTTGTGCCTGCATTTGTTTGTTTGTTCCTTCCCTCCCCGTTCTTCTTCCTCTAGTGTTGTACAGTGGCACCTTGGGTTACAGACGCTTCAGGTTACAGACGCTTCAGGTTACAGACTCCACTAACCCAGAAATAGTACCTCGGGTTAAGAACTTTGCTTCAGGATGAGAACAGAAATCGCATGGCGGCGGTGCAATTTAATAGATACAGTGGTACCTCAGGTTAAGAACAGTTTCAGGTTAAGAATGGACTTCCAGAACAAATTAAGTTCTTAACCAGAGGTACCACTGTATCTATTAAATTGCAAGCCTGTCAGGGATTGTATTTTTTATTATTATACAGTGCTTTAGAATATTTTAGCTGCATTATAAATGAATATTAGCAATAATAATGATCATTCAATTTCTGCTCCTGGGGGCATTCACTGCAGTGAAATATAATCAGGATGGCAAATGCTTTGGAACAACAGTTACATTTGGTCACCTTGGAATTCTTTGTGCTGGAGATCAGCCCACATGCTGGTGGGAAGCCCTGACAATTAAAAAAAAAAAAATCACAACATTTATAAGACATGTTTCAGAAGCATCATAAGATCTTTTTTATATATCTAAATGTCACCTCTATGTTTCCAAAAATGTCAGAAGTGTTTGTCTTATATGTGAGATTACAATGCACACTTTGTTTTCCATTGCTAATAGGTGTATTTAACTATAATATGAATTTCCAGCTATGAAATGTGGGCCTTCTCAGTGGCCATTATTTTCTTTTCTTTTAATGCTAGGAATTTGAATTGACACAAAATTATTATAGATCCAGAGGTTGTGCTTTTTTTAAAAAAAAGGATTTGAAGATTTACTGGTAAATAAAAGCAGTGTTTTATTGTTCTATTCTCTGCAGCTATTGAGCAGCTGTGGTCTGAAAAAGAAAAAGGAGGTTAACCTAATCTGGAGGTTCCAGATTTAGTTTAGGTTTCACCCAGCCACTGTGATTTATGCCCATCCGGCACAATATGAAATCAAATAACAAAGCTGCCTCTTGGCCATGCCATAAAAAGAGTGGGAATTCTTGTTTCCCTGGGTCTTACAGCCCTCGCAAAGGGCAGCTCTTCTGTCATGCTAGTCACAGCTATGCTCCACAAACATGCATTGGCTTGGGAAGGTATAGTAAAAAATGAATAGGATAGATATCCTGGAGGAAGGAAAACATACCTAAGAAACATGTCTGGGGAAACTTTTTCAGCCTAAGGGCCACACTGCCTTCTGGACAACCCTTTGGGGGCCACATACCATTAAACTGCTTGTGGAATGGATTCCTCAACCACCCCCTCTGGAGCCCTCCATACACCCCTCAGATCTGCTGCAGAAGCTTAGAGGATCTTTGGAGCAAATTGGAGGGAAGACTACATGTGCGTGATGACTTCAGAGGAGAGGAAGTCTACTCATAGAATCACAGAGTTGGAAGGTACCACGAGGGTCATCTAGTCCAACCCCCTGCAATGCAAGAATCTTTCACCCAGCATGGGACTCGAACCCATGACCCTGCGAATGAGGTGCCCCATTTTTATCCCATTCCAGAGCACAACCATTAAATGAGATTTATGAAATCTCAGAATAATAATAATAATAATAATAATAATAATAATAATAATAATAATACATTTTATTTATATCCCGCCCTCCCCGGCCGAAGCTGGGCTCAGGGTGGCTAACAACACTAAAACAGCGTAACATTAATAAAAATTAATGAATCAATAATTTCATTATAAATAATAATAGTAATAATAATAGTAATAATAGTAATAATAATAAATTAAATTTGTTTACCGCCCTTCATCCATAGAGCTCAGGGTGGTTCACAACATAAAATTACAGTATAATTGAAAAATATGGGAATTATTAATCCCTTGAAGATGATACAGCTTGTGCTTCCTGAAAATGTAGGTACAAGTAAACCACTCAAAAGTACAGGGTACCTGGTATTGAAAAGAGAAGGATGTCAGGGCTTAAAATGTAGGACTGCTGACCTCAAAATTCTTCCCTCAATCATCAGTAGTAAGCATTAGTACAATTGCTAGCAGCAACATTGTCCACAGCTAACAAGGTAATCATGCTCTGGTAATCCATTCATATAATAAATTTGTGAATTAATTCTTTCATCTTTCCCTCAATTTAGCACTGTTAATGTCAGTGTTCTGATCTCTAGTAAATGAGCTAGACCAAAGAATATGTAAGAAACTCAATTCAGTTTATTGGGGGGGGGGGGAGAGAACCTGCCTAGACATATTATGCTGACATAAAAAAAATAATCAAAGATGACTCAATCTAAGTAAATATTTCATGCTGGGTATTTAAAGAGATTTTAGTACTAGACATTTAATATGAGAAGTGTAATTTTGAAATAAAGTTTGCAGCAAAATAATGTTTCGATGAAAACAATGGCATGGAAACAATTTTATGTCAGATTTTTTAAAGATATAAAATAATTCCCCCTGGGCAATACTGTCCCACTGCAGTTAAGAACAAATATCAGGGGGGGGGGGGCGACCCAAAATGATTGGGCTGTTGGCCTTCTTCAGTAAGGCAGAAAAGCCAGGAAGGGAAATGGGGAAAAGAAAAACATGAGTCATTGAATTGGTTGGGGGAAGACTGCCTCGGGCTTCTTTTGGTGTGTGCGTCTGTGTGTGAGAGAGAATGCAAGGCTTATATGAAGGGTACAAAGGGTACTATTAGTGCAATAATAGGTCCTAATATGTTGGTGGAGGTGTGAGCGTGTGATTTGGTTGGTAGGGAATGTGAGCAGAAAAGGTAGGGGGGGGTCTCTCTGTGTGTGGGTTTGTTTGTGTGTGTGTGTGTGTGTGTGTGTGAGAGAGAGAGAGAGAGAGAGAGAGAGAGAGAGAGAGATCAATATATACCATTATCCACACACACATACACACCATGATAGATAGATAGAAATATGATAGATGATAGATAGATAATGATGATGATAGGTGATAGATTGATAGATAGATGATAGATAGATATAGATAGATAGATAGATGATAGATAGATAGATGATAGATAGATAGATAGATAGATAGATGATAGATAGATAGATAGATAGATAGATAGATAGATAGATAGATGATAGATAGATAGATAGATATAGATAGATGATAGATAGATAGATAGATAGATAGATATAGATAGATAGATAGATAGATAGATAGATAGATGATGATAGATGATAGATAGATAGATAGATAGATAGATAGATAGATAGACAGAGACACATACACACGTAGACACATACCACCTACATGCACACACACTAGGGACTGCTGCCCCTGCTCACTCTGCCACCCCTGCTACCCTACCAACTCATTTGTCAACCTCCCTTCCTCCACACCTAGCCAACCTTCCTCCCTTTACACCTGTCCATACTCCCCTCTGTTTGCACCTCAGTTTCTCCCCTCCTAGCTCACCCCACCCCACTCCTTTCCCACTTCCCACCTTCCTGTCTAATCACAGCTCACCCCAAGCCTCTCACCTTCACAGACCATTGGTCCCTGTAGCTCAGGGGCAGCCCATGTGGGGGCCCTCGCTATTGCAGGAATCCGTTCCCATCAACCCCAGCCAGCATAACCAAAGGACAGGGGTGATGAACGCAGCAGTCCAACAACTCCGACCAACATTTTAGCTATCCCTGCGCTACTTCAGTATTAACTGCACTGATGAGCAGCTGCTCTCCTTGGTTTTAGACAGGAATTTTTCCCTTTCTACCTACAGATGTCATTGATTTAACCTGGGACCTTTTTGTATGTGACACGTTTGCTCTATCGCTGAACTCCGGCCTTTCTCTAAGAAAAAGCCATTTATACCATCACAGAACGTTAAATTCTCGATTTTTGAGAAACAAGCAAAGGTTTATTGACAAAATAATTAGAGCTAAAAGAAGGCTTTATCTTTTGGCATGTCACAAAAAAGGACCCTGCACTGTGCTGTTAACTTGGTGCAGGGGACTAGGGGAAGAGTCATACTCCTTTCAACTAAAAAAATAATTCACACAAATGCCACCAATCAAAAGAAAATATTGATAGAGCAACAAGAATGCATAATTTAGTCTGATGCCTTCCACTCTGAATTCCTGGAGAGAGAAAAAACCCTTGTTGAATATAATCTGCCCAACCATCCCTTTCAGAAAAGAACACCTCCAAGATAGTGGGTGTCAACTGGTAGGGATCATTGTATAAATTCTTAAGCATGCACACACACACATATACACACACACACACCCTGCAGCAAAGAAAAATATATCTGACCAACACAATCTCTAACCCACAGCTCATAAATTCTTAACTGCAGCAGACAGAGGAAAGTGTTCAGAGGCCTTGCCTATAATGACTGTTGCCTGAAAGAACAAAAGAAAGCAAAAGAGAATGGCTGTCATCACTCTCTTAGAAAGAAATGTCAGAAAGTTTCCTTTGTATTTTCACAGAGAAGAGAATTGTGTTTGAACAACAGCATTCAGAGCTCTGTTTAGGCTTTTTTGGTTTAATACCTCACAAAAATAAGTTGGGAGGACAAGTACATCAAGAAATTCCACAGCAGTCCCATCTGAATACAGATCCACACTTGGCCGGTGCCGAGACTCCATTAGGACACAGTGTGGCTTGAGATAAAATGAGGTCTAGTAGTCATGATGCCATTTCAGAATCCATTATTTCCCTTCAGAACATTGTACTCATTGTCCTTGCTAATAGCCACTAAGGCTTGAACACAAACATGTAGAAACTGGGTTAAGTGTCTCTACTATTTAAAACCTTCATTAGTAAACAGAAAATGTCTGAAAGGACATACTAGTTTCAGAGTATTGAGTGACACCCTTGCATATACACTCATTCACACAAGTTGAGGTGTTGACATAAAGAAAGACACATTTTCATCACATACTGTATCTTCCTACATTTCATTATACAAAGAGGTATTGCTAATCTTCTTGTCCAATACATCCACCCCAGTGAAGCATTTTGGAGAGCTCAGAATCTTGCACTCATTTGTGTGACATTATGGTTGGTTGGTCCTAGTAAAGGTTTCCCCCAACTGTTGAGCTTTTCTTATAGACCAAAGCAGATTATTTTGCTTTCTTCTTTATCCTCTTGTAAGCTTCAGACATTTGGCTATTTTAGAGAGCAATGTGGAATTTCTAAGAGGTCAAAAACACACATTTTTGGAACAAAACTAATCACAATCTCTGTAGGTTCATATATGAGCTTATTACATAGCATATGTGAACCCCTTCCACACAAATCATGTTTGACTATTAACTATTTGACTATTAACTATTAACTTCCTATGTACATGATCAGAAAAAAAGGCAGAGCAGGCTTCACCATGAGCCCACCTAAGACAGGGCACTTCAGCAGGAGGTGGCAGATCTGTGTCCTAGCGCTTACCTTCTTCCTCTCATCCTGACTGATGTACAAGGCACACAATGTCAGGCAGAGCCTGGAAAGAACAACACATGAGGAAAGGGAAGTAGTGGAAGGGAGAGGTTAGAGGGGGCACCCTGTTAAACCGAGAAGAGCATTACTAAGTAGCATTGGGGGGGGGGGGAATCTTACAGGAAAACTGAGAAGAGGTAAAGGTAAAGAGGAACACATAAAGGAGCAATATAGTTTTAAACAATGAGTAGAAAATATGAAATGGGCAGTAGCATTTAAGACAATATGGAGAGGCTCAAGAGAAGATGCCAGATAAGGGTGGAGTGGCACCATGACTGTCACATGTGAACTGACCCTGTACATATGACTAAGAAGGTCTACTGAATCACAGGAAAATGTTAATCTGTTTAGACAAGGTTTAGTAGAGCATTGACCAGAGAAAACAGAATGTAAAAATCAGAGGGAACCCTGTTCCTGCATCACTTCAGCAGTGTGGGACCTGTTGTATGAACAAAGCACTTATGAAAATAATTATATTCAGTGCTTTTTCTTCTAGGAAAAAAGGTGCTGGTACTGCATATCCTTCTGTATCCCCAGAAAAAGCACTGATTATATTTCCAGTCATCTTCAGCCAGACAGGTATGGCTATGGTGGTCATGAACACTGGATTTCTTTCTAAAGATGCACATCAGAGCTCTCAAAAATATATGAGCTCTCTTCACATGCTGTTTTTAAATCCAGGGTTTAGTTATAGCTATTCAGGAAGCCCAAATGTCTATTGGTCATGCTGGTGATGGTTTGATCACCCCTGACACTCCTTAAGGAAGAAATAAAGTCCAAACACTTGGGGAACTATTATTGATTGAATAAATGCCAATCTATCTTATTTTGTATTTTTCATTCTGTGTCACCAAAATGATAGCAATCTCTGTCAAACTTTGTAGAAAAGTGCTTCTCTTATTTTGTTAGCAACTGATGTACACTCATCATGGAAAGCAATAGTATTCAATCACATCTCCCAAAGAGTGATATGACTGTGACACACAATGTTTTGGCTATCAACTCACATTTTACTAATTTTAGTGTGATATATAGTTTCAAGGAAGGGGTTATGAGATCACACTGTGTTGTGTAACAGGGGCAACATCATTCAGATCATGTCAGTTTTCCTTGATGCAATTGATGCTTTGGTACAAGGAACTACTTTAGTGGAAACACTAGAAAAGAGCAACAACATTGTCATACATATGAGGAAGTGAAATTAAAAACAGCAGAGAAACAAGCAGAATTATTGGAGGTATCCATATCAAAGGATCTTGCTAACCTCAAAAGAATTCCTGTTCACACTTCAGCCAATTGTTCTCATAATAATTTTCCACAAGAGGGAAGGAGGTTCATGAACAAATTTGTTAGAAATCCAGCATCTATGGGACTTCCGGGTTGGCGCCATCGCCGAATGGCGGACTCCCTCCGAGCTTCGGAGGGAGCCTGCTCGGCAGGGGCTGGGTTCTACCGCGCCGGCGACGCGGGGACCCTCAAAAACCATGGGCGCTGAAACCCATGGGCATGGTGACTCGGCGGGCACCGTTTGTGCCCCCCGACCCGCGAAGGAGCCTTTTTAAAGGCTGCGGAGCGGGTGACGGGGTGGTGGTGGTGCTGTGAGTCCTCCGCTTCCCCTGCCGAGCGAAGCCGCATGCCATTCGACGGAGAGCGCTGACTTCTTCCATTGAAAATTTGGTCTTTAAAAGAATAACCCATGAGTAATTGGAACTTGGATTAAAAAAGGGGGAAAATTCTATTTAAATTCGGAGCGAGCGGGGGAGGTGCAAAAAGGAAGTCAGCCTCCCCCCTGTTGTAGAGGAGCTAAAGCAAAGGATTTGACAACTAAGATCGAGTGCAACCTTTTTTTGATAAAGTTATTAACTTCGCGATGGAAAATTATAAGACTGGGCTGGAGGAGAAAAGTGGAATGTGAATTAAAATGCAACCCCTGCCCCCCCGGAAACCCCGGGAGCGATCTGTAAGAGCGCCGGGAGAGGAGAAATAGAGGTTTTGACAGCTGTCAAAGGAGCTGTCAAATCGGAAGAACAAAAAGAGAACTTTGTTACGAGGACTTTGCTGGTCACATTTGTTACAAATTGGATATAAATTGTTTAAAACAAGGAATAATAAGTTACTTTGACTGTTGGGTGTGATCGGGAAGGAAACTGAGTTACTATAATCCCTCTAGAGGAGCTGTGGGACACTACAAGTATTGCTGGCATCGAATTTGAATAGGACTTTTTATCGCCTGGGAAACTGCAGAAATGGAACACTATTTTGTCTATAGAGGTCTACACACTAAAGGAGACAATAGATTTATCTATTGAAGAATGGAAGGGACTTGACGTAATGTTTTGTTCCTGAATAACAAAGCCTCTGCAGAGGAATTAGAAGCTTTTTGGAATTAGAACATTTGTGCAGGAGAGCAGGGGGAAAAAAAAAGAGGAGGAGAGAGAACAACAAGAACAATAAGAATAACAAGAACTGGACAAAGTTGGAAGATAGACTCCTTCCAAGATTGGACATGTGAAACCAAAGATGACCAAAAGATGGCAAAGACTAATAAAAAGACGGCAAAGCGGACTGGTGAAGGACTGTGGTTTAGATGTGGGAGCTCCAGGATGACAGTAGACATTGATGGGCATTGGGAACGCAACCGGGAAAGGGGGGAGGGAAATTTGGAATCCAAAGGGTGTTAAATTACATTTTATTCTTTTTTTTTATCTTTCTGTTTATCTTAATCTGTATTGCATATTAAAGAGGGGAACTCGTGGAAGGGAACAGGTCGATTTTAGGGGATGGGAAAATATTTTTTTTAAATTGGGCCAATGATAATAATTTTAAAATTTGGGGTAAGAATTTGTTGAATCTATTTGAAAGAATTGGAATACAAGAGGGGGAGGGGAGGGGAAGTCCTGGAAAAATGCCAATAAAAATAAGGTTTTAAATTTGGATGTTTTTCTTTTTCTGTTATATTTGAAAATCTTTAATAAATATTATTTTTAAAAAAAGAAAAAAGAAATGCAGCATCTCTGCTTCAAAGTTCAATGTGTGCTCTGATTTGCTTGCGTAACTTCCATAGAAGCAGGCTTTGTCATTGATTTTGATGTCAGAAATAGTTCTGCTATACAATAGGAAGGGATGTGGGTGGCGCTGTAAAGCACTGAACCTCTTGGGCTTGCCCATCACAAGGTCGGTGGTTCGAATTCCCACGACGGAGTGAGCTCCCGTCACTCAGTCCCAGCTCCTGCCAACCTAGCAGTTCGAAAGCATGCAAGAAAGTGAAAGTAGATAAATAGGTACCCCTCCGGTGGGAAGGTAAATGGTGTTTCCGCGTGCTGCTCTGGTTTTGGTGTTCCATTGCGCCAGAAGCAGCTTAGTCATGCTGGCCACATCACCCGGAAAAAGTATCTGTGAACAAACGCCCACTCCCTCAGCCTATAGAGCGAGATGAGTGCCTCAACCCCAGAGTCGTTCGCAACTGGAGTTAATTGCCAGGGGTCCTTTACCTTTACCTTTTTAATACAATAGGAAAGTGTGCCTAGAGGCTGCACTTGAACACAGTTAGTGCAGGATTCCAGCATGCAAAGAATTGTCACATTTGCATCAGAGGTCCCCTGAATTCGTCAGGTGTTACTCTTCTGAAATGGCCAACACAAAGATACTAAGGGATCAGGGTCATACTCCTGGTCCAATCATGTCTGGCACACTGACTGCCCTTGCCTTGAGACACTCACCTGTTAGCACTGACTGCAAAGAAAAAGACTGCATACAAAAATCAGGGCATCCGATCTGGCTGGTGTCCTAGTCACATACTGCAGAAGCCTATTCTGCTACTCACAGCGATGTTTTTCTTTGCAGATGATCATGCTAATATGCAGACATCTAGAAACAGGGCCCGGCAGCCTTCCCAACATGGGTAGGAGTGGCCCCTTCACACGATTAATGTGTGGAGAGGGCTTTAGAGTCTCTGGACTAGACTACAAACAACAGTCCAATTTCTTTGATGTTGGTTCTTCAAATCCATCTGAGAAGAATGGAATGTAGGTGGGAGCAATGTCTGGTATACTTCATCCACTGGCCATAGTTCAGTAGGTAGTTGTACCTTGATTTCAATCATCCATAGACCACCTCAGTGTGTTTTGGATTGGGGCCACAAGGTGCAATTGCTTTGGTCTTGGCATGCATAAGAGATATGAGATGTCTTGGCATGTCTGAGAAATATAAAGGCAAAATACAGAAGCACTTTGTTACAAATGTTTCCCAAGAACTACTTTTTCACCATACATACTTTCTAAATATGCTTCAGTTCTTTCGAGGTTTTGATGGATCTCTTTCAGGATGAGTCTATCAGACCCTAGATATTCTACTCCACCAGGAGAAAATGCAATGCTTTCCTCAGTATTTCAAATTCCCTGGCCTTACACTCTTTCCCCATTTGTTTCCAAACTTGTCACCCTCTCTCTCTGGGAGGACATCATCACTATCACAGCATTTCTCTTCTCTTTTCTCATTTCTAAGTCCTGCGTTAAGGATGATTTGCTGTTTCTGTTAAGTCACCTAAACAATATGGTATGTATTATTCCTGAGGTAGATCATTCATTTCATCGGGCTGTGTGATTTAGTGTCTGCAGTCAAATAACTTTGCCATTATACCTTCGCAATCCTTTTTTTTTTTTTTTAAGCAATTGGACTGCAGCTCCTTCTCTTGAAACATTGCAATGTTATTTTGGACTGTAATGATGAGCTCGTTTTTCTCTCCAAATGACAATATTTATTCTATCTATCAATGCCTTCCCTCCTCTGTTTTGCCATTCCCTACCAAAAGGGAATAATTTATCATTCAAAGGTCTCCTGGGTTCCTCTCAACCTGGTGCTCCATCCCCTCCTGTACATTCGACAAACTTATGCCTGCTGTAAATGCAGTCAATATTTACAGTTCTGAAGACAAAAAATATGAACTTTTGCTGCAATTACAGTGGTTCAAAAGGGCTGTGTGTGTGTGTGTGTTGTTATATGTAGATATTTCTAACCACTATTAGCTAATGGTTAATTCATTTTTTTGCAGGTTTGTTTCTCCTTTAAATGCCATGATGTCATTCCTGTGCTTGAATACTGATGTCCACAACCTCTAAAGGAGAATAGAAAGTATGTTGTAGGGCCAGTACTGGGAGCCTTGCTCCTCACTCTAATATGTCTTTTTATAATACACATATCTAAAATTAGGATACATGCGCCCAAAATGGATATAATTTATGGGAGAGGGCACAAATATAGAATAAACATTTAAGCCAACAATGACTGTGCACCTGCAAACTGCAATGGCAGTGATGGAGAAAAATAAAAAGGGGAAAATGTGCTGATCATCAATTCTGGTAGCTTTACATTTAAATTTAAAATGAAACTGACAACATAGTTGTGTAGGGCAGCATTCCTATACATAGAGCTCATTGGTTTGCCTTGCTATTTTGCACTTATTTGTTTATAAATTCCTTATGCTTTATTATAAATGCATATCAGGAGGAAATGCCCTGTTCAACTGTTTATATATGTGAATGCAGTCCTGCACATGTGTATAGGAAAGAAAGCCTCACTGTGTTTAATAAGGCTTACTCCTAGCAAAGTGTGCAAGGGATTGCAGCCTCAGAGCACAAACAACAAGAGATTTCTGAGCAGACTTCATTGATTTCATCATCTGGAAGCATCATAAGAAGGCCCTCCTCTTGAGACAGACTTTGGGCAGTCAGGAATGAGTGGGTATGATTCGGTGATATTAGGATTAACATGATATTTCTACAAATTGATGATGATGCGTAACATCTCTTGGCACTAAAAATAAATATTATTATTTTTATTTATAAAATCTGTATAGTAGTCTTCATCCCAAGATCTCAGGGCTATTCACAGCATAAAAATAAAAAACAAAAAATACATAACAAAAACAAAAACAAAACTGACCCATAGCACATACATACACATTTAGAAGTACATAGAATGCCAATTAGCTAAAGGCCTGGTTGAAAAGAAACTTTTCGGCCAGGCACGTAAGATGTATAATGAAGGTGCCAGGAGAGCCTCCCTAGGGACAATATTTACAAAGGAGAAGCCACTGCAGAAAAGGCCTATTCTCGTGTTGCCACCCTCTAGACTTCTCCCCATTCATTTAATTGCAAAGGAAACACAACACAAATGGGGAGAAAATGTAACCAATTACGTGTCATTTGCAGACTGAAAGCAACAGCACCATCAAACACTGATCATATTCGCTGGATTGATTTCCATTCCAGACATTGGATGAATAAATAGACACCTGCCATTTAAACTCCCATTTCTGTTTTCGTTAGAATTGCATGACATTTCTACCTGTGACAAACTGCTGGTCCTTCCCCTCACTGACCGCACAAATGGGGGTGGAGGGCTTGAAGCAGAGAGCATGCTCTACAGTTAAAGGCTGCCCATGCAATTTAATGAAGAGCAACTGACTATGACTTACCACAGGGTTGTTCTTCTTATTGGACTCCCATCATCCCAAGCCATTGGCCATGTGGCTGGATCAACGATGGGAGTTGGAGTGCAATGAAAACTGGAAGGACACAGGTTATACATCCCTAGCTTGTAAGAAACTGAAAACAAGAAGAAAGTGGAAACCAGTGAAGAGAACAGTACAAGGGGGGGGGGGGAATATGACACGGACAATGAGCAGAAATATCAAATGATTGTCAATATTTAAGACAAGATGAGCAGGCTTTAGAAGCATCCATTTGCATTGTTTATATTAATGTATACCATGAACTAGCAATAATAATACAGTTTGCTTGGAAATCTTATTGCCTGTTCTGAGCCATTAGATCACTAGATAGAATAAACAAAAAGAGAACGAGGCAAACAACTACCGCCCTGGGTTATTTTTTTCTTGCAATGCAAATTTTATTCCCAAATCATATCTGTACTACACGCTTTCCCACTCTGTGCTGAGCAGATTTTTTTCTTTCCCAGTCGCTTCTTCGTATTTGGATAATTCAATCAGAGCTCCAAAATTTTGCCAGTTCAGTGCAACATTTATTACTTTGCTGTGTTATGAGCAGTGCATTAAACATCACACCGAAACACGGTTTGCAAGTAGGGCAAGCCTAACGCATACTCATCACCAATTTTCACAGATGTGTCCCGACAGCATTCAGGCAGAATCCCATGATTAAATGTGCATTGATAGAAAACAGGTTGCCTTCATTTAAATTCTTAATAGCTAATCAGCTGGTCCAAAATGCAGTTTTGCTTTAAATGGTTCGAGCAATTGGAAAATCCTGAATTAGTAGCAAGATCCTCCTATTTCATAGAATTAGAGTTGGAAGGGATCCTGAGGGTCATCTAGTCCAACTCCCTGCAATGCAGGAATTTCCTCCTCTCGGTTCCAGAATTTGCTGGACTCTCGTTAGTTCTTTTATTATGTTTATAATTTATATTCAATTCTTTATTTGGGCAGCTGTCAGGTGTCCTCCAACCTGACACTTATCAAGCCCTGAAATGCTTAATGTTTTAGCAATGCCTTCAGAAACAGTCTTACAAGCCAGCATACTTTTCTCATAAATGAGGATGACATTTAGGGGCAAGTAGTGAAGTCACCACCACATCTGCAGTCTAGTTACTCACAAATGCTTCAGAGAAAAGGGGGTGGCAACAGCTTTATGTTGGCACAATGATCTGGTCCAGACTGAGCTTCACCAGACTATGACTGCCTTATATCCAATTGATATAAACAAGCCGAAATCACTAACTTATTCTGGAACGAGTTCCCATCAGTAATAAATCATATTCAAGAAGTGAGCTGATTGAAAAGGTGGTGGAGAGTTATATTTTGGGGAGGTGATATTTAACGGAAACGAACCAAGAATATATCTTACTATCCCACATCACAACTTTTTGGGAAGGTGTCCAATACATCATCTCAATACTCTAAAAGCCGGTCTATAATTTAGTATCAATAATTCATTTAATTCAGTATCATTATCTCCATATTACAGGTGCAGGCAAACATAAAGATGTAGGCCTTCTATCCACTTACATGGTAAACATGCCTGAACATCAACATCAGAATGCAATAGAGTCTCACATATCAGTGGTGCGCCTCTATGCACGTCTATGCACAAGATTCCTTCCACAGATATAATGTTCCACAGAAACTATATATTAGGAACAAAACTTCTAGCTGAGCCCTTAGCCCTGGCTAGGGTAGCCATGTGTCTTACTTTGCAGAGGACAACAAAGGACACCATCTTCCTCCCTATAGTGAGATGTATTGTATTTAAATTATAGCAATTATTTCTCTCTATAAACAGCATGTGCAAATTTTATGGAAATCTGTGCCCTCCTTGTATCTCCCCCTTTTTGTTTCCTGTGTGTAGGAAACTGTCTGATAGGTGCATTCCATGAAATAAGTCAATGCTTGCAGTGTTGCAACTGAAATGCAGGTTTAACAGCTTGGTGAGAACTAAGCCAGAGTCACCTAATTAGTTCATGGCTGAGCCACTGTTTCAATAAGCAGCTGTCCAGCTCATAGCTAACCCTTTTATGTATTTCTCTGCACCAGATTCTAAGGTAACAAGGAGGCAATTAAAGGTGCTACTAACAGAACCTGCATCCCTTGCTTGTCACACAGCCTAATTCCTGGACAGTTCTTCCCTTTTTTACATCTCCCTTTTTTACATCTCTTGCTTCTGTGTTATACAATCCTTGCTAATGTTTATTCAGCAATGTTGCTCTCACCAACATATACAGAAGAATGTGTTAGCCTTACATACCTGATCCGAATTAAGCTGTGAGCTCTGCTGGGATTTCCTGGAAAGAAAATTGGCAAAACATGCAACGTGTCTTCCTATTTAATTAGGGTGGTTTTGCTTAAACGTGGCACAGTAAATGCCACTGAAAGATACACAAACATATATAAATGGCTGGGTTTCCATTTAGATATTTAGTCCTATCCAATGGCCATGTTTACAGAAGATAAACGAGCTCATCTATGCTCACATCTTCAAATTAAAATTAGCTTTGTTATTTTACTGGTGATACCCAATTGCTCTGCTATTAAAACTAAGGGCTAGACAGCATTTCCATTTACCATCCCTGTTTTTAGGGTTTATTATCTTTTCGGTTCTGAATTTCATTAGGCTGCAAATTAGCTGTCAGCATGAATATGAATTATGACCCAAATTGCTATTTTCTGTGGAGAAAAACAGTAAAAAATATATATATTAAAAACCTGCAAGAAGCAGCACTTGGGTACAGGAGCCCTTTCCTTAATTATTTTCTTTTGCCCTGAATTCTTCAATGGGTGGCAAAATTTGCCTTCCTTCGGGAAAAATAAATGGCCTGATCTCAAAAGCTAAGAGATTCTTAAATAATTGCCGAAGGGACATGATATTTCAGCCTTGTGCAAGAGGAAAAAACCTTCACTACCAGGAAAAGAATGGGGGTACCAGAGAATGGAAGGCTGTAGAAGAAATGCAATGGGCTGCTTGTCCAGCAGCAAAGGATGTTCTGTATGTTTCCCGACACTTGGGCTTGGGCTGCCATTGCAGTGCTTCTCACTCCTTCCAAAAGACGTACAGAGTGTCATTTCCTGCTGGAGAACCTAGTCCCAAAAATGTGTGGCAGGAAAAAGTCATCCTGGTGGACAGCCTACCTGTCCAGCATTCCTGTCCTCAATGGAGCTCTCCATCTGTTAGCCCTCACCATTCTCATAGATGAGACCTTCTTAGGAGATGGGGAAGGAGGTAGCAGAGGGTGAGGGCCCAATCTGTGAGGGCTTCCTTGAAATAGCTGCAACCCCTTCCTGAGGGGGCGGTGTTTCAGGCAGGCCACATGCTCTCCCCGTGTACAGCGGGGGGGGGCGTGGCAGTGCCACCCACATCACAGGGAGTCCCAGCTGTGTCACACCCCATGGCCGACCAATCCGGTCAGCCGGGGGGGGGCATGACTTGCGCTACTCAAGCAGCCGTGCGGCCAGAGGGTCCTCCCTTCTCACCTTCGTCTTCATCAGATCTCCTGCCCTCCCGTCCTGTTTTCATGCATTCACCATTTTGGTTTTGCTATGGACAACAGTTGGTTGCCTGTTGAGGGGCCAGGTAGGAATTTTCCCACTTGGCAAATTGGCACCAGCCATGTGGTTTTCACCTGCCTCGTAGCAATCGTCAGATTTGGCGGTTAGGCATTGGTAAAACCTGGTTTATGGGAGGGGAGGTTGTAGCCTTCACCTGCCCCTCCTCTTTAAGGGTATTCCGTTAAAGGGGGGCCGGTGGATCTCGTCAGGGACGCTGGGGGAGCTCTCACTTGATGTACATCAACAGGGCTCCCCCTACTGGTGGTTGACCCTTATGGGACTACCTGCATGGCGGGCAGGAGTCAGATACAGTGGTGCCCCGTAAGACGAATGCCTCACAAGACGAAAAACTCGCTAGACGAAAGAGTTTTCCGTTTTTCGAGGTGCTTCGCAAGACGAATTTCCCTATGGGCTTGCTTCGCAAGACGAAACATCTTGCGAGTTCTTGCGAGTTTGTTTCCTTTTTCTTAAAGCCGCTAAGCCGTTAATAGCCGCTAAGCCGCTAATAGCCGTGCTTCGCAAGACGAAAAAACCGCAAGACGAAGAGACTCGCGGAACGGATTAATTTCGTCTTGTGAGGCACCACTGTATAGTCAGTTCAAATCCAGTGCCTAAGCCAATACCACTCACATTCTGTAACCAAAAAAGTTGTGGCCTTAATTAGCCCATTAACCCAAAATACTGGTGTCTGTGTGTTCTATTATTCAACAAATAGGGCAGGGGGCTCAGGGCCTTGACATGCAAAGGACTTCCTTGATCACTAATGCTTGGTAAAGGGCACTCACATAGTTAAGTACCCACTTCCAATTCTAATTCCATGCTTAATCCCAAAACACTGGAAAAGCAAGCTTTCCAGGAGTGTGCTTTTTTCAATAGTGGCATTCCTATCTCAGATTTTTTTTGTGCTTGACTCCAGACCAGTTAGAGAACCAGCATTCTTCAGTGACTCAAGCTCTTCCTGTGCCCAGCTGCCTTGGTCTTTTTCTTTTTTTGACCTTGGCTGCTAGTAGGGTTGCCAGTAGGGTTTGCAGTAGGAGCTACTGGTGACGGAGACATCACTGAAGTGTGTGCGAGGGAGGGAGATTTCCCACCCTCTCCTAGTTAAGAAAGAAATGAGCAAAGAGAAAGGAGGAAGTGGGGAAATTGGCTAGAGAGAAGGCACAGCACATTTCTTAAATGCATAAGCCACAAGCTTAGCTTTCTTGAAAATAAAGTCCGTATTGGGCATGCCGAAATGCTTACAGAGGCATTAGCATAATCGGTCTCCTGCTTGCATTACTTTATCTCCTTAGCATGGCCACCCTCTTTTCAGCATTACATTGATTCAATAATGCAGCTGCTTCCATAATAATCACACAATGCAGGACCCATATCTATATAGGCAGTGACAGTGTCAGGCTTGAGAAGTTTGCGATTTTGGTAGGTGACACAGGAGCAGGGCATTTCTCCTCCAGCTGCAAATGTGCAATTGCACTGGAATTGAAGGTGCAAGTGTCTGGAGAGCAGCACTTTATATTAAGGCAGCACAAAGCAAGGAGGATTATTTAAATATATGTATATATCAGGTGTCTCAGCTTCCCCCACCCCTTCGTTTCTTAGCACAGCATGCAGATTAGCAGTATATAACAAACATCTGAAGTCTATCTCTCTCTCACACACACATACACACACATGGGTGGCCCTCGAATGGCACACAGTGAAGCACCATCCACTCTCCTCCTGCACTGCACATGCCCTTTGCTCATTGCCTTCTCCCTGCACTTTGCTCAGGGGAGAGAGATGGCTGATGGCTCAAACCCCTCAGCTGCCCACCACTGCACACCTGCTGCCCTGTCACTTTGCCTTGTATGTAAAAAGGTAAAGGTAAAGGACCCCTGACACTTAAGCCCAGTCGCGAACAACTCAGGGGTTGCGGTGCTCATCTTGCTTTACTGGCTGAGGGAACTGACGTTTGTCTGCAGACAGTTTTTCTGGGTCATGTGGCCAGCACGACTGAGCCGCTTCTGGCGAAACCAGAGCTGTGCACGGAAATGCTGTTTACCTTCCCGCCAGAGTGGTACCTATTTATCTACTTGCACTTTGACATGCTGTCGAACTGCTAGGTTGGCAGGAGCAGGGACGGAACAACGGGAGCTCACCCCGTCACGGGGATTCGAACCACCAACCTTCCAACTGGCAAGCCCTAGGCTCAGTGGTTTGCCCCAAAGTGCCACCCGCGCCCCTGCCTTGTATGTACAGCAGCCCAAAAAGCAGCAAAGGAGTGGCATTGTAAATGAACAAGCCGTCCACGCTTGTGGGTGTTGGGACGAGCTTAGGAATATCCTCTTCTTTTTTCCCTTTTTCCTCCTCCCCACGCCTCAGAGAAAACTAAAAATGGTGGAGACATCATAGCCCCCTGTTGTTGTTGTTTGGAAACAGGGCTAGACTAGCCTGGTATTTAAGGCTGCTGCCCTCCTCTCCCTCTGTTTTCCTTTTGCAGTGCCCTGTCTTCTCTATAGTACAGTGGTAACTCTGGTTAAGAACTTAATTCGTTCCGGAGGTTCGTTCTTAACCTGAAACTGTTCTTAACCTGAGGTACCACTTTAGCTAATGGGGCCTTCTACTGCCGCCGCACCACTGGCACATGATTTCTGTTCTCATCCTGAAGCAAAGTTCTTAACATGAGGTACTACTTCCAGGTTAGCAGAGTCTGTAACCTGAAGCGGTTGTAACCCGAAGCATTTGTAACCCAAGGTACCACTGTATTATCTTCTGCTTGCTGCCTTTTATAGGGTTGAATAGGGATTTGCAGTGAGCCCCTGATTGGCACTTGAGGGACTCTGTTTTTACCTACTTCACACTGTAGAGCATCTCATGTTGATTTTGCATCACACTGAGTTGTTGCAAATCTTCTTTCTGGGTGTGGGGGCAAACACATGGTGCAAGTAAAGTCTTCATAACCTGATCTGAGATCAGAATTATGCATTTTCATAAAAAAAAACAAGAAAAGCAATCTACATACACATCAAATACAAACTTCACATTTAATCATTTAAAATCTTATTTGTTCTTATTTCTTGGGCTTGTACAGAAAAATTCTCCAGCGTTGACAAAGAAAGAATTATTTGTCAACATCCATATTGTTTTCCCTCTCATCATCTGGATGTCAAAGTTGTTCCCCAAGGATTTAACCATTTTCCTATTATATTAGTGCGCCAAAGAAAGGGCATAGGCATAAATAAGGGTCAAGGTCTTGTACAATTTTTCATATTTCTGCCTAATAAGATGTATGTTGCCAATCCAGTTTTATCAGACTACATCCTAATCATTCAAAAGCACAATTTGCAACAGAGAAATACTTGTGCTGCATGAGAATCAGGAGCATTGATGTGAACTCTTTTGGTTGTGGCAACGCCAATGTTGTAATGTTGGAAATGGAAAACAGGATGTACTAAGAAAGAGTAGTTGTTACAGTTTGGGATACCATCAAAACAGACAAAAATATCTGCATGGAAGAATTTATTTAATGATAAATGGCACTTTGTAGGGTTAGACGGGAGAGATGGAATGTAGAATAGGAGGGAGGCATGTGAGTCACAAAATGCAAACACACAAGAATCATTCAAGGATGCATTTTATCCAAACGTTGAATGCAAATAATATTGAAACATTATCAAAATCAAAAATATACACCTGGGGTATCTGATTTTTACATCACAATGTAAGCTACTTTGAGAATAATTTGATTGAAAGTGATCTACACAATGTATGGGACAATGTCAGGGCCAGAACAGAGCTCTGGGCAATTTTATTGGGTTCTTGACTATTGATATGTAGGTCAAAGTCAGAAGGTGGAACTGAAACTGTAGAATGGTAGCAGGATGACACACTTCTCTGTTCACCAGGCAAGCAAAATAAACTAGGATCATAGTATACTCAGCCTGGCTGATCCAGGTATTCACTCACAATTTTTCCTTCTGAAGCCAGAGCCTGGAGACCCTGTTTTATGTGGCTCACAGACTAGATTCCTAGTTCATTCTGTGGAATTCCAGACCCACAATACTTTCAATCTTTGCAGCTAGTCTTTCCACATAGGACACAAAAACTGGGAGGAGACCTACTTCTTCTATATAAACATGTCCTGTGAAAATTCCACCACATTGATTTATTACCTGATGAGCAGATCTTTGCAGACCAGTTCCATAATGAAACATTAAAGGTCCAAATGGAAACAAAACAATCCTATCCATAATGTTCCAAAAGGGGGGGGAGGGGGAGGGGGAGAGGAAAAATCAATTTCCTTACTTAAATCTCAAATCTAGGGGATACTTGGACATCCATCTTTCACAACAGAGCACCCACATTTCACCCTTTTTATAACTAAAGATTGCAGTCTGATCCATATCTTGAAAGATTAGTGATCTTTGGCAAAAAATGGTGAGAGTTTTTCCATAAGAGGATGAGTTTAGGGATGGCAGCCTCGAATTCCATTGATTTTCTGGTCTTAAATCATCCTCTTTACATTATTTTAATATACTTTAGAATTTAATTATCTAAAAGTAGAACCACATATTCTCATTCCAGGAGCTCTTTACTATAAATATTCATATAAGTACTGTATGTTTTCAAATTAGACTACTCTCCGCTAATCATGTTTTCATAATGAAATTTATTTAAGTCTAATATAGACGTAATGTAGAGTAATGTATCTTCTGCACCTCAAAATGAATGTTAAAGAGTGTAAATTCATTATATTTTAGCAGCAGATCTCCTTTTAATCTCTGCTCTATAGACATTAGAGTAATTTTTTCCTCAACATAGTGATGAGGAATCAAAACTAATTTTCAGGTGTTTTTTTTTTTTTAAGAGCAGTCTTTATGAGTATATTCATCCTATTCTGTTATGCCTTTAAGGTCTTCCAGTGCTCTTTATTTTAAACCCAGCATTAATACATAGGTAGAATATTATGGTCCTCCCTTATTAGTGATGCAAGTTATTTCAGTGATGCAGTAAATAGAGTTTCTACTCTTATGTCAACAGAGAAGCAAATCTCATTGACTTCAGTGAGGATTTATGTAAGATAAGTAGCTGGGGAATGCACTTTTAGGCATGAGCCTGAACCAACAGCATTGCACAATCTATTTTCATGAATTGGGGGGTGGCAATCTGGATGATACTCTGTGCCCTTTCCAAACTTGTGGTCCTGTGTGTGTTTTGGGGTGTGTGTGTTAAAATGTAGAAGAACAAGCTTTCTCAAACCAGTTTCTTTTCTATGTAATGGCCTAGGCTGACTAGTTAAGCACCACGATTAGCATAACCAAAGGAGCTGCTCTGTGCCAAATCTAGCTGCTAGGTAGGAGAACCAAAAATAGTGTTGTGTTGGAGACAGCTGTAACAAAACCAGTTTGGAGATAGGGAGATTTTTATTTTTGTTACAGCTCTGTGCTGTCTTTGCTGAAATTTGGGACTTCCCCTGGCAACCATGGGGAAGCGAGCTCTACTGTGAGCCCCTCCATCCTATGGTCAGGTTGTAGGTATGTGTAAATAAAACCACAGTCTCTGCTGACTTTCTTTCTAAGGAAACCAAACCCCAGAAGAATGCTTGGGACCCCTGAAGTTCAGGGATTCAGAGATTAGGGTGGCATGTAACACTATATTAGAATGCTCTATAAAGTCAATAGGATTCTTGGATTAATTATTTTCCTTTATATGATTAGGCAAATGCTTAAAATGATGTTCAAAAGTAGTGTGAGCGACAGGGAAATCCTTCTCTAGGCTGCTACCCCCAACTTCAAGCAATGTTCCTGTTTATACTTGACATTTTCTCACCTTAGAAATAGAGTTTCTGGAATTAGAGAGGGTTTCAAATTGATTAAGAACCATAGGCGATGGTATCCAAAGGGTATGATCACGTCTAGCTCTGAAAACTATGGAATTTGAGAGGTTTTAATCACTGCACAGTTTCTTTCCTATATTTTTTTAAAGTGAGAATTTTTGGCATTGCAAATTCTGCATCTACTGTACGATGCATACAAATGGTGTCACATCACCTCATTCCAGTTTGCTTGTACTTGCTAGACCTGAAATACAATAAAGTGGTGATGTAAGGTAAAACAGAAGACCAAGTGTGAATGGAATCTTTGAGTGATTGTTTTTTCCCCCCTCAGCAGTTTTGAAATAAACGGGAAATGCCAAAATTTTAAAACGTTGATAATAATATTATGATTAATAATAATAATAATAATTTCTAAATCACTAGATCTCATGGTCCATGGCTCAGACCTCCCCGTAACAGGGTTATGTTTAATGCTACAGGGGATGAAAAATATTGAGAAACCCACCTGAGAAAAAGCTTCTGAATCAGACACCGCATCAAAAGTTGACACTGAAGGGACATCCTAGATGCAAGCTATACCTCTCAATTCTGTTCTGCCCCTCCTCTATCTTAAAAGGACTAAGCCCCTAGAACCACTGATAGCTCTGGAGGGTATCATCTACAGTCACACATGTCCAGGGACATCAGGAGGGTTTCTAGCCTGACCAGAGCACAGCAGAACAATACCCTTAAGATCAAAGGTCCCCCCCCCCTTTGGAATGTTTGACACTCCATATGGTTGCAGTTGGCTGCAGACTATTACTAGAGCAAAAATCCATGGACTGTATCTGTAGCCTTGGGTTACATCCAGCTTGACAGTGTAAACCAGTTGCCACAGGACACTGTCCATGGTTCTGACCTGTGGATGCCTGGCAACATAAGAAATGGGAGGTCTTTGAATGCCTCTCATATTCCCATCCAGCAAAGGCACAACTAACTTTGACAAGTACATATAGCATTCCAATATGGGTAACATATTGGGCTGATGTCTGCATAGATGTGGGAAGAAGGAATCGGAGTCTTAATGAATAGTATGAGAATCTTTCATGTGCAGGTTCTTTGCCTGAAATATACATGGAACGTTCTCTAAGCACCCAAATGGAGTAACCCAAATGTGCTAAATGCTGTATTTTACATCAGCAAAGCTATGGATATGCCCCATTGGCAGGGTCCTCAACATCCTCAGAAAAGCTGGGTTTGAAAGGCTCAGCAGATTTCATAGTGACTCATATTCATGAACTATTGAAGACCAATTTAACACTGTTTAAAAGGAATCTTCCTAATTTTCTGATAGTTGGTTTTATGGAGAAAATTCTACTGCAGTTGTGAAATGGATCAATATCATTGTATTCTTCTCTTTGTATTTCTAGCACAACCTTTTTCTTTTATATTGCTCTGTTGACAAATAAAAACCCCCACTGAAGTCAAATACACTAGAAGTTTTAGAAGCTATTATCATAAGATTGATTAACTTATGCTATTTTCTTTTAACAATAGCCTTTGGTGATAAGGAAAAAATGCATTTTCTCACCCCCAATCCATGAAACAGTTATTAGACACATATTACATTGTCTGTATGGTATAATCAATGCAAGTTTCTCTTAGATGTGTTCAGTTTATGTATGACTTTCAGGAAGTCAAATTCAGTCTGAAGATACTTAACAGAGTGTGTTTTTATCAAATCTAATAAAATGTGTATACTATACAATTTCTTAGAGGTATATTTAACTTTCTGCAAAGTTATTCCCAGTGAATATTATCAGAAACCAAGTCCTGGTCTCAATAACTTTTGTATTAGAGAGGGGATATGAAAGTATCACTCACATAATGATGAAGTTAATTCAACTGCAGCTGGAAGTGGAAGGCAGTTAACTAGGCACCTAATTTTAGATCCCTATCATTATTAATACAGGGACTCTCTTATTATGTACTCTTGCTGTCCTAGTATTTATTTCCCTTGTGGGATTCTATATAATGTCAACTATACAACTATGTTGTGTTATATATATATATATATAAGCATCAGTAATAAAATGCACTATGCTGGCAATTAGGATTGTAGCCTCAGGTAGAATTGTAGCCACCAGACCCAATAGAATTTGCTTGTTCATGTTGTTGCCTTCCCATTACCAGCTATTGTGTGTTGAACCAATGAAAACAAGTGGGTGTGGTTTCATTTCATGGCATTCATGATTCTTCTCATCCACATTTTCTCCTCACAACCCTAAGACATAGGCTGACAGTGAAAAGTTCAAGGTCACCCTGGGAGCTTCGTAAATGAGTAGCGATTTTCACCCTGGTCTCCTACACCCGAGGCCACATTCTGGAAAGAAGGCATGAAAGTGAATAAGTTGAGGTATGGGGATAATTTTTTTCAATAGGGCTGAAAGTTTTTTGGGGGGCATTGTTAAATGTGGGGTACATTCAAGCCTCCAATTTATGTTCCAGTCCTATCTGGGATTCTTCCCAATGGAATTTAGTGAGGCCTGCTTCTGAGTAGTGTATGCTTATTATGGCATTAACCCACACTAGAAATCATGAGAGTAGGAGCCCCTTATAAACCAAGGCTAGAGATGATTCGGTTTCGTTAGGCACTAACTACAGTGCTTTAGTGTCCACAACTTTGCAAAGGAAGAGAATGGGAAGAAAACAATAACAATCTGGCACCACCACTGAGTGCTTATGCAGGCAGGGTTCACAATTAACTTCAATGGGAAAAAGCAGAAGTATCACGTATTAAATGAACAAGGACACCTTTCCAAGTTGGAAGTTGCCTGTGCAACTTTCATATCCATTCATAAAATTGGTTGCTTCCTGGGGTTTCATCTGAGGTTTCCAAAATTTTGCTTTACCAATGCTCTACTTGTGTAACTGCTGGCTGACCATCACTTTGGAATATTTTGCAGTCCATAAATCACCACTGCAGATGAGCCAGTGCTGATTCACTATATTTAGGAAACACAGCTCAGTTGTTGTTTTAGTTGTCAAAATTTGCATACCGCCATTCATCCAAAAGTTACAAGGTAGTTTGCCACATAACAATACAAAATGAACACACAAAATACATAATAAAATAAAAAGAAAGATAAACCAGTAACTCCACCCCCAGCACATATAAGAGGTCATAGAATGGTTAATCCGTCCAAGGCCTGCTTATAGAGAAATGTTTTCACCTGGAACCTAACTATATGTAATAAAAGTGCCAGGTGAGACTCGCTGAGGAGAGCATCCCAGAAACAGGAAGCCACCATAGAAAAGGCCCACACCTCATGTTGCCACCTCTGGACCTCACGTGGAGGGTGCACACAAAAAAGGGCTTCAGATGATAATCACAGGGTCTGGGACAGTTCATACAGGAAGAGGTTGTCCTTGAGGTATTGCAGTCCCAAGCCATTTAAGGCATATAGGTCAAAATAGGGACGCAGGTGGCGCTGTGGGTTAAAGCCTCAGCGCCTAGGACTTGCCGATCGAAAGGTCGGCGGTTCGAATCCCTGCGGCGGGGTGCGCTCCCGCTGCTCGGTCCCAGCGCCTGCCAACCTAGCAGTTCGAAAGCACCTCCGGGTGCAAGTAGATAAATAGGGACCGCTTACCAGCGGGAAGGTAAATGGCGTTTCCGTGTGCGGCTCTGGCTCGCCAGAGCAGCGATGTCACGCTGGCCACGTGACCCGGAAGTGTCTCCGGACAGCGCTGGCCCCTGGCCTCTTAAGTGAGATGGGCGCACAACCCCAGAGTCTGTCAAGACTGGCCCGTACGGGCAGGGGTACCTTTACCTTTACCTTTACCTTATAGGTCAAAATCAGCACTTTTGGTCCCAGGAACTAATTGGTAGCCAGTACAGTTGGGCCAAGGGACGTGGGTGGTGCTGTGGGTTAAACACCAGAGCCTAGGACTTCCCGATTAGAAGGTCGGCGGTTCAAATCCCCGCAACGGGGTGAGCTCCCATTGCTTGGTCCCTGCTCCTGCCAACCTAGCAGTTCGAAAGCACGTCAAAGTGCAAGTAGATAAATAGGTACCGCTCCAGCAGGAAGGTAAACAGCATTTCCGTGCACTGCTCTGGTTCGCCAGAAGTGGCGTAGTCATGCTGGCCACATGACCCGGAAGCTGTACGCCGGCTCCCCCGGCTATTAAAGCGAGATGAGCACCGCAACCCCAGAGTCGGTCACAAATGGACCTAATGGTAAGGGGTCCCTTACCTTTACCTTTACAGTTGGGCCAGGATCAGTGTAATATGCTCAAAGCATCTTGCCCCAGTGAACAACTTGGCTACCAGATTCTGTGGAGCCAGCTGAAGTTTCTAAACCATCTTCAGAGGCAGGCCAATGTATAGTAAGACAAACGCTCACCATGCAGAATATCCCAGGTTTAATCCCAAGGACTTCCAGCTAAAATGAGTCATTGGTCATACGCCCTCCCTTTGCTTGAGACCAAAGGAGGCTATGCTGGGCATTGTGGAAAGTAGCCTCTGCTGGTATGAGGCAGCTTCTCCCCCTCCCCCCAGTAATGAAGCAAAATGTCTGATGTAAACATGCCCATTCACCGCCTTTGAGAAGTGAGAGTTGGGGGGGGGGCATGGATAAACCCTAGTACTTTTGGAGGGGATCATTTCATTCCAAAAGGCACACACATGCAACCACTCATTTAAAAATATTCTTACGTTCTCCCCTCCCCCTTGTGCTCTGAATTTGCAGCAGAACTCTTACCAACACATAAATAAAGAAGCTACCGAATCTTCATATTTAATTCTAAAAACCTTTGCCTCTTATTAAGTCACCAGAGATAGCTCCCACATTGTTTCTAACAGAAGGTAATTTAGGCTTTCTCTGCCCCCTCCCCTGCTACCCCACACACTTTTTTATGTTTTGAAAATGTTACCCACCATGCTGGGTAGAAGAGCATTGTTAATTGCTTTGTTAAGGGGGGGGGATCAAAACCCCAACAAATTTATGTCTGTTTTAATGGGTTCAATTTCCTTTTAAGATTTCCTTATAAAAATGTTGCAGCGCTCCAAAATCAAATAAATTAGCCAAAGAGCAGCAGTAAAAGAAAAAAAAAGGGGGGGGGAGCTAAATCCCTCCAGACTTTGCCTCGGCAAGATGAAGTGTATAGAAAATATGTGTACATAAGAGAGAGTGTGAGGTGGCATTTAAATAAAAAGAAAAGAAGGAAAGGCATTATTACCTGTACTCTCAAAGCCATCCTCCTCCAACCGTCTCGTCTGATTCTACAGGTTTAGAATATCAAAGTACTGAAATTTTAAATCGGGAGAATAAAGCTTGAAACATTGGTAAAGACAGCTGAGATTATGCTGTAATCGCCTTCTGCTTTCTATCACTATCTTTAAAGGACCCATAATATTAGGTATGGGATTTGAATGTTTTAAAAACACATAAAGTCTTTCAGAAGCCTACAGTAATGGCTCTTTCTTCTCATTTTCTTTCGTTACCATGAAGCAGGGTACGGCAATTATTAAAAATATTGGCAGCTCCTAGCTGCAAAAAGCAGATAATAAGTATGGTATTCCCGACACAAAGGTACACACAGAAATATTGCTAAAATACAGTTATAGAAGCATGAAGTTAGAACAATATGCTTTCTCTCAGGCATAAAATTCTGCTTCCGAGTGCCTTCCTCCTTGCAGACGAAAGTGAAGGTGTTGGGGTTTTTTTTAGTAACGATGAAGCCACGAGCCAAATGGTCTGTGGATCTGAGCATGCACACACTGTCCAGCTCCGTAGTAGGAAAAAGGGAAGGCACACATTGAAAAGCTCTTAAATATAATGAAATGTCCCTTCTCTTAGAAGCCGCCCTTCTGTCAACAACTCTGGACCAAAGCCGTAATGTTGCTTTCCTTCAGATTTTTATCATTTCACATTCTTTGTGAAAGATACCGATAATCCAGAAAGCTTGAGAAAAGGAAGCAACTCTTCACATGTTATGTTGAACACATGTAGAGGGAAAAGTGGAACCATGTTCTAGTCCTAGACTTTCTTGTGTTTGGCATAACCTGAGAAAGCACCACAGTGTCTACAATTGTGCACATAACAAGGGACTATGCTTATTCAAGGGTCCACGGTGCTTGTAGGTCCTTTCAGAAGTTATGCAAAATGCAAATTTGGGATCAGAAGGCCCTGCCCAATTCTCTTTAGTACATATAAGTGGTCTCAAAATGTGAAGTGAAATGGCCTGGCTTGGGCAGACGAATCGTCACTAGGCAAATATGTTAAACAAGGGGACATAACCATGTTTTAAAATTTTATTTGGAAGCATTTCTAGACCCCTTAGTATTTAAAAATATCTAAGTGGTAGACAAAGATGGCAAATAATAATAATAAACAGCATCATAAGCACTGTAAAATAGCATTATACAAATAGGAAAAGATAAGAATTTCTGAAAGAACAGGATCCAATCTTATGGCTCAAAGAAAGGCTGGGCAAAAAGATATGTCTACAGAAGTTATCTGAAGCAACTAATAGATGGTATTTTTTTTATATGGCAGAGTGAAGGACATTCCACAGTTCATGAGCAATGGCAGAAAATGGTCATTTTTCAGGTCACTATCTTGTGATATTCTGCAGAGTGCAGTGCTATATGGGGGGGGGGGGAGTCCCCAGATGATCTAAGTGGTCTGTAGAGGGACAGAAGGTCTTTCAGGTAACCTGAGTTAAAGTCGTCCAAGGTTTTATCTATTAGTAAGTAACAAGACCTTGAACATGGCCTGGAATGAGACAATGGTTTCCCACAGATCAAGAGACTCATTATATTGGGCAAAACAGACAAGGATCCTGAATAACCTCCTTATAACATTCCGGGAAATGCATCCTTCTGCCTCCCTGCCTGGAGGTGTGGCATAAGTGACTGGTACAAACAGTAAGTGTTTCATCTGCTAACAGGACAGACACAATGCAATGAATCTGTGTTACTATTCCTCCTCCAATGAAGTAGAAATATCAATTGTCAGCCCAGATAAAGGGAAACAAGCTGACTTCTGGCATGGAGGCATCAATCTGTCTCTTCCCAACATACCAATATTGTGACCAATGAAATTTGTTGTTGTTCCCAATAACATGCAACCTCTGTAAGATGACATTTCTCAGAACACTGTTGGCAGTGACAGCTAATTAGTGTTTTACGATTCAGCGACAATGTCATTTCTGAATGTATTGCTGTCCAAATTAATGAGTTAACATAGCGGCTCCTAGAGGAGGAATCTAAGCAATGACAGTTAGGTAGCCAAACAAGTATCAGATTGATGACACGCTTGTTGACATTGTATTTCGAAATACCTAGCATTTCTTATCAGCCCAGCTCATTCTTGGCACACCAAATAAACAAGGTTTCAAAAGCTCTGAAATTTGTCTGCCATGGTCATTGTAGGTATCGCACTAAGATCTGTCCCAGAGTAGTATCTGGGGGAGTAGGAGAAATGACCAGGTTTAAAAAAGTTTCTTATATATATTGAAATTATTATAATTAGGAATTTAACAGAGGCTAAGCTGATTGCCCTGTTAGTGCAAGCATTTCTGATGCACATCTTCCAACATTTCTGCAATGAAAATAGGGATGTCCCATTCCATAATGATAATTTTACTATTTAGACACTCCCACCTTGCTGGGTTGCCCCAGCCACTCTGGACAGCTTCCAACATATAAAAGAACATAATAAAACATTAAACATTTTTAAAACCTTCCCTATACAGGATTGCCTTCAGACGGCTCAGGGTTGGATAACTCCATACCCTCCAGTATTTCTCCAATGAATATAGGGACATCCTAAGGAAAAGTAGGACATTCTGGGGTGGCTTCTCTAAATCAGGAACATCCTTGGAAAATAGGGACATGGAGGATCTGCTGATGGAACCATCAGCCTTCTCACCTCCCTTGTGCTGCTCTGGGGTTTCTCCTGACATGCACCCCCAGAACCAATTTGAGGTGTGTGGGGATAAGGGAAAGCCCCACCATAATTATTATTATTATTATGCTAGCAGCAATCCTTGCATGGGATTCTGCTGTCAGGGTCCATTTCTTGAATCCCACCTATTATTATGATTATTACTGCTACTGTTTAAATGATTATACACCGTAATTATTATTTTATTTTTATTTATGCACCACCTTTCACATGTGATTTACAATTAACCATTTAGAAAGAGGACCTCATAATTAGTATACTGCTCACTGTTCTAGATCATCATTATACAAAGACATGCTTTGAGGGATTCTACTCTTGATGAAACTCCTTTTCATCACTGTCATTGAACCAGAATACCTTACCAAGCAGATATTTGTTTGGTAAGTTCCTCCTTTCTTTAGTTCAATCAATTCTCTTGACGGTTTCTTGCAAATATTTTACATAGTTTTTTTATCCCCCATCCTGGTCTTTTTGTAAAAGTGTGCATGTGTTCCCAGTGTTTCTGTTTGAATGGATAGCTGAATTTCCGAATTGATCTTTATAACGGTTGGTACTGTGGGGAGAATGAAATGGAAGTGAAATCAAAATACAATTCTCAGGGGGTTGGCAGTGTAGTAATCTGGATAAATATTGTAACATTAGCTCCAACATTATGAACTGGGATACAATTCTATTTAAAAAACAGAGCAGCATTCTTCAAATGCTCTACCAAGAAAGCTTACAAGGACCAAGCTGGTTCTAAAACAAACCCATCATCAGTGGTTCTGTTCCCCACCCCCACAATTTCTCAAAATAATTTTTCAGTTAAAAGTGTCTGCTTTAATTTATAAAGCTTTACATGGTTTGGGACCCTATTATCTTAGACAACACTTCCTCCCATAAAAGCCTATCTGGAACCTAGGATCATCTTCAATGGCTCTCCTCCAAGTACCACTTGCAACAGAAGCTCAGAGGATGATGAGAAGAAAGAATGGTGACCTCCCTTGCATTGTAGGACGCTCTCCCCAAAGACATACTCCTGGTGTCCACACTAACATATTTTTAGTTCCAGGGGAAAACAATTCCCCAGGCTGTTAACATCCTATTGCCTTTCCTGGGAATTATTTTTTAGCTAATGCATTCCAATATGATTCCTGCTTATGTAGTAGGGGGAGGCGAAGGCATGGGATTCTTGATTACTTTATTGACTCATTATATCATCACTTGCAATGTTTTAGAAGTTCATTGTGTTTTAATTTTACACAGACACACACACACACATATAGTATGGGCATTGTATCTCACTTTTTTTTTGTAAGTTGCCCTGTGGCTTTTTGTACACGGCACTGAACAAATAAAATAAAATAAAATAAAATAAATAAAATAAATATATTGATCACAATGAATGCTTACTATGAACTTGCATTTTGCATCTCCTATATTGCATTAGTTTTCCGGCATTAAGGTTCTAATACTGTTTTTTCTATCTAGTGATATTTGCTAATGCTTTAAAATGGAGAGCTTGCTCTTTCTTTCCATTTTTTTTTAAATAAAAAATCTTGTTACCATCTCAGTTAGCATCCATCCTGGTTAAAATTGCATAACTGTAGCAGCAGAGAAAATGTTTGTTGCACCTAGTTGGTACATCTAATACACCTTGTTTACACCTCATTAACAAGGTGTAACAAAGGTAAATTGATCAGGATTAGAATACCCTAAGCTGCTGAGTTCACACTTCAACTGAAGCTGAGTTTAGTGAACAATTCTTTAGAATATGTCTGTGCCTTCCCTTCTAATGCTACAAGTACTTATAGAGAATTCACAGCATAACATTTTTAACAGGGAAATGTGACTGTAAGGTGAAAAGCTGCAGTAATTTCATAATTTCTCATTGCTTCCACATTATGTTTCTGTCAAAACTTCCAGTTGCCTAAGGTAGTGGTTCTTTGGATTTCTGATGGACAATGAAGACCATCAAAGTTGCTCTTTAACAGGCTGTATTTACAGGATGAGGAAAATAAAGAACAAAGCAAAGGGAAACTGGCAACATCTTAAGGCCCCATCTGCTACCAAAGAATCCCTGGTAACACATTGAATGCCTCACAGGCAATGGGTGTAGCACCAGTATAGACAGCAATTTCTGCTCTGAGATTCCCACTGGCTCTTAAGCTTTATATACTGTATGGGAGTGCTGATGACATTTGTTCAGCTTCCCATGACCTTGCCTAGGTTCATGTCTGGCAAGGTCAGGGGAGTAGTTCTAACAAACGACAAGCTACAAAGGCCCACGCTACTCTACTCAACACTTAAAGTGCTGAGGCAGTGTCTTATGAGTCACACTGGGATCCAAATGGCCCTATCTCTAAGTGACACATGGCTCTACCTCTTCCACTCCTTCAGTGAGGTGCCCTTTTATGTGGAAAGGGAAAAGGCCTACCTAAATAGTAGTTGTAACTTCCTGGGAGAAACCCAAGCCCTCTTTCCTACCTGACCCCTTCGCCTGCAGCATCACTGCATCTGCTCAGTAGCTATGGGATTTGGAGGCAGCTTTACATGCAGAAGGCAGATTAGAACCAATCTAGCTTCTCACATTTATGAATTGGGCAGAGAAAAGTGACCTTGGGCCCCCACAGCTTTGTTAACTGCCAGTACTGCCACAGAGTACTTTAAGGGTAAAGGCAAATTGTGTTGCTGAGTCAATCCTCGGAGCTAGCTTCAGGACACTTCTACAATGTGGATAACAATCTAGCTATCTGCTGAGTAGCATGTACAGTGGTATCTCGGGTTGCATATGCTTCAGATTACATACGCTTCAGGTTACAGACTCCACTAACCCAGAAATAGTACCTCGGGTTAAGAACTTTGGTTCAAGATGAGAACAGAATTCATGCTCCAGTGGCACGGCAGCAGCAGGAAGCCCCATTAGCTAAAGTGGTGCTTCAGGTTAAGAACAGTTTCAGGTTAAGCACGGACCTCCGGAACGAATTAAGTACTTAACCCGAGGTACCGCTATATGCTCCCAAAGCTCTAAGGGCTTACATTGCAAAAGACACTAGCTTAAGACAATAGCTGAGAGCCAGTCAACAAAGGCTTGAACCCCCATTAAACCCATTTCTTGTGCCTCACATCTTTATTCTGAGGTTTGGAGAGCAAAGGGGCTTCCTGACTCTCATCTGTGCCACCATTGGGTCGATTTGTTTTATAAGACAGCATGTACCTACAAACTTGCAATTGATATTCCACTGCTGGGAGTATTCTAGACATGGGTTCCAGATGCTGGGAGTACATGAATGACATCTGGGCAGCAGTGTGGCCCTATTCTGAAAACAGTTTTAATGCTAAGTCACACTCATATTCCTGGTTATTCATCTTTGAGAAAATGTGGACATGCATTCTCATTTTTCATGCTATGCATTAATGTAGTAATAGCAGCAGGGCTATGAGCCAGCCTGAGCTTTGGGGACCCTCGTGGTGCTCACAAGTTTTACTCATTGCTAAATTATGCATTGCTAGGATTTATTATCTTTGCAGCAATGGAAGCAAGCAGTACGCCTCTGAATGCCAGTTGCAGGAATCACAAATGTGGGGAGTCCTGGTGTATTCAGGGCCTGCTAGCAAGCTTCCTTGGGCATCTGCTTGAGCACTGCAAGGAGTGGATGCTGGTCTAGATGGGACTTTGCCCTGATCCACCAAACCTCTTCTTCTGTTCTTATCGATCTCAAATGAATCACACTACACTACCTGTAAGTGAGTAAAACATTATCTTTTTCTTTTTTTTAATTTGAAAATTTTGATTGCTCCCACCAATCAATTATTTGTCATTGTGGAGGGAAAGAAAAGAAAAAGAACACGGCAAAACCATTATGTCAATCAATAGACTCTTCTTTCACTGACAGGTGTGCTGCACATTGCAGTGATGTCTCCTTTGAAAGCAATGCTAAATCCTTGTCAGAAGATGTGGAATTTATTCATCTCTTCCTTTGTGGACCAATAACTTTTTTTGTTGATTTGAAACATGTGCAGTTTCCACTTCTTCCTCAGTTTTTGAAATAAGTCGTGCCTAACCCAAGAGTCTGTGTTGCTTCATTTTTTCCTGATTTTTTATTTTATTTTTGCCCTCATCCTCCTACTTTCAAGATTTCAATTCTTCTGGCTCTGGCAAAGAAATCATTGCAGAAAAAAGTTCTTTCTTGAACTGATGACAGAAGCAAATTCTTATTCCTTTGTAGAAAACAGGAACATTTTGAAGACAGACTTCTTTGTTCTTTGTTGAAGGAAGTTGGAATTCTCTACTTCTTAAACCATTAATCCACCCCCATTTTTACCTCTCTGAAGATGACTATTTCAGATAATGAGGCAGTGTACTTTGAAATTCTTTTAAACAATACCTTTTTCTCTGGCACTACATCCTAGTCATGTGATCATTTGCAGGATAGCTTGGCAATTTGTGGGTTTTTCTTTGTGACTATTTAGTCTCAAGAAAAAAAATCAATATAAATAAACCTCATAAATCTTGTCATAAACCCATTCCCCCCCCCCAGTGTGTACAGATACTCTACATACATATATGCACAATGTGCCATTCATTTTTATTTGTACAGACACATATCACTATAAAGAAGGAAGATAGCTTGGCCTCCTCCTGTGCCATTAACATCCTCTTGGTTTGTAGAAATCAGCAGGTCCTGACCTGCACAGAACAGTGGATCAAGCTGCTCCTCAAGGCAATTTTAAACTGCAGATTTACTAGGCAGTATTTGGCTAAGGAGACCCAAATGCAGAAACCTATGAAAGGACTTCCATGAGAGCAATGGGGTTTCCCCCCACTCTCCACCCCCCGAACACCTCCCCAAACTGGGGTCTTGGGACTGGAAGAACCCCTGGAACAGCACATGGCACCATCAGGCAAGCAGACATTGTTTTTTTAAGAGATCTGTAAAGCACTACAGTACAATGAATTCCTTGGTGGGGAGCATTATTTAGATGGTAACATATACTTCATTTACTATGAAATGTGACAAGCCAACCTCTGTTGCGTTTGGAGGCCTTGCTGTTCATTTTCCTGAGAGATCCCAACTGTCTGCCCCAAAGTCTTGCACTGTTGCACCACTGTCTAAAGGCACATGAGTAGAAGGCCCTAATCACAACCCTACAGAATTTCTTAAAGGCGTTTCAGAAGTTGCAGTCCCGGTTGCAGGGCCCACCACAGAAACACAACGTAGCTTAATTCAGATCTTGTGTAAACTAGTGGGCATGGGGGCAAAAATGAAATACCTTAAAGGCTGTGATTTTACACCCATGGACATGGCCCTACTAAACTGAATGGGGTGGTTGCTGGGTATGAGAGGTCTGGGGAGAGAGTTAGTATAACATGGCAGAGGTGTATAAATTATGACTGGTGGGAAGGAAGGCTGTACTAGGAGCTGGGGGTGTTCAATTAAGATGAATGTTCAGAACAGACAAAAGTCCCTCAAAGAGTACATATTTATGTAATTCACTGCCACACGATGTAGTGATGGCTCCCACTTTGGATGGCTTTATAGCGGGATTAGGCAAATCCATGGGGGATAACGGAATAGCCATGAAAACTGTGTTCATCCAGCATTGGAGGCAGAATGCTTCTGATTGTCAAGTTGTTGGGAAAGATGGGTGGAAACATGGTGTGTGCTTGGGTCCTGTTGTGTGTGTGGGGCATGCTATAGGCATTGGTGGGTGTGTAAGTCGCTTTGGGTCACTCTGTGAGTAGAGCAGCTAACAAATATAAATCATCATCAGTATCACCATAATCTGGTTGACCACAACTAAAACAGAATGCTAGACTAGATTATCCTTTGATTTGATCCAGTGGAGCTCTTATGCTCTTACACAATTTTCATCATTAGTAGCTCTGCATCATGATGAATTTTAACAAATCAAAGTTCTGTAATATAAGCCCGAAGGCATTATGCAGACTTCCAGAGAGGGCAACAGAGGTTCCTTCCATGTACTTTAAGACAATGCACATACACTAAGTGCTTCAGGGTAAATCACATTCCCATAAAATAGACATTTGCTACACTATATTGATTACTAGAATTCCATTCAAATGAAATCTATTGAAATTTTATCTGGTAATCAGTCCACACAATCTACTTTGTACAAAAAAATATTTTTGTTCCAGTTCAGACAGATTACTAAATCTATGCTTGACTGGATTTTTTGTTCCCTTTCAGCAGACACCAGAGACAGATGAAAACTGAAAACCTACATCAGTGTAAGCAATTCCACACAGAAAGGCAATGGCGTTTATAGCAGTTATAAGGAAAGGTTGTCGGCTAATTACAAATAATAATAATCCAGCAAAGCTTGTAGACACTTTTGCTTTCCATACTGCTTTGCTTATAATTAATGTGGATATAATAAAACAGCAAAGTCCACTTTAAAATAATCACAACTTTTCCTGCCCAAGCCTATATGTTTCACATTATTGCCCAAAGAACATTAACAGTCACCAGACTTTGACACATGAGGAAGTGTGAACTTGCAGACCATTCCAGACTGTGAATTTCCCCACTTTATCGGCTACAGAAATATCTCTATTTACTGTGTGCTGTGAAAATCCAGCGCTCAATAATCTTGCAGTTTCCTAGCTTTTAAATGGTGTGGCATGGTCTCAACAATGATTGCTCTCTGCTGCCAGAAGCATGCAGGTTCAGCGTATCACAAGGATGTCAAGTAAGAGCAAGAGGCAGGATGAAATTTGGGACCGTGGATGAAGTTATGCCACAACATCTGTTTTCAATGCCTAGGTTCAGTCCTATGACAAAAGAAGAGGCGAAAGTCTTCCTGAGCAGATGCGGAGTGCATTTCCCTATAGAGGCCGAGACCTCCCATATGTGATGTCAGAAATAAAGCATCCACCGTATGACTTCCAGGCTCTAGTCTATTTAGCATGATAGACATGCATTTCTGGATCAGTTTGAAGCCCTAGACATTTGACTGCCTGAAGCAAAGGTCAAAAGGTACAAAAGGCAAGAGGCACATCTATTGATCTGCTCACTTCAGCCATCACTGATATGTGCCCCCCATCCCATAAAGTTTCCCAGCATGCAGCATGGTAAACAAAAAAAGGTTCCTGACACTCCTGCACTAGAAGAGAGTGCAATGATTTTACTCTTTTGACAAATTGTTTGTATTGAAACAAGTTAGTTAAGAATGCCAAGGTATAACCTTATTCTGTTGACTAAGGTAACCACTGTATACTGTTGACAACCAGAGCTATTATCAGAAGAATTAAAAATGTTTGTGGGTCACATAGCTAAAATGAGTTTCTACTTCTTTATCTCTTCAGCTGCTACAATAGATTTCAGAAGATCATATCACATCTGCGCCAGCTGAGATTATGTACGTCTGTATGTATATGGATGTTTGCAAGCATTTTTTTATTTCAGAAAAGCACATTTGGGCATCTGTATTTATGCAGTCATTTCATCTTGGAGAAAGCTTGAATGTCTGTCAATCTGCATTTGCAAGTGTAATCTCTGGGCTGGATCAGTGCTATAACAGCGGGTGATCCAACTGTTTTTAAGTTGAATTTACATTTCTGGGACCATCTGATGGTGCAGACCAAGACGGTTTCCAATTACTTTTAAAACAGAAGCAGAAAAACAAGGTCCCAATATCCAGTTTATGGATTGTAAGTTTTTTAAAAATGAAGTCTGGAGCCTTCTGGAGAGTGTCAGCCATACTGCTATGTTCATAAACAAAGATGCCTTGCTTGCTTTTTAAAAAAATCACACATTTCTTGACTCATGGTAAAGACAGAACAGCAGAGAAGTCCACAGAAAGGCGAGCAACCACTGGTTGAGATAGCCTGAGATGATAATTTTAGAATAGCAGATGTCAGTCTAGCTGCAACATTCTGAGAGCTTCTGATATATACTTATCTGCTTTAAAAGGCCTATGGTTCTAAACCCTTGGAAGTTCTCCTCACAGCTCATACAAACAAGTTGGGACTAATTTCTGTCCCAAGTAGGTAAGAAACAGCTCTTCCGGTCTTCAACCCACCAACCAATGAGCATGCTGTGAAACCCAAAAGTGGATTTTTACAACATGGGCATATTATTAGCTGTAGCAATATTAGGATCGCTTGCCTGGATAAAAGCTTGATACAAAAGCACCTGTCAATCTGGCCACAAGTCAATCAATTTCCTATTGAGGAAGTTTGTTGCTGGACTCCACACAGAGGCGCCATCTTCCAAAGAACATTGAGGGAGCCCAACGTGACTTCCTGATGTCACATGCGTGATGTCATGTGGTGTCCTGACTTCGTTCCATGTCCAGCTCTGCATTTAGCATCAACAATTGGGGACCTCAAAAAAGGAAGAAGATTGTGGGGCCCCAAAGAGCCTTGACCCCCTGGAGACAGCACTTATGGTTCCACAGGTCCATCACAGGTGAGTCACAGGGTAGTGGTTTTTATACATTTATACTTTACAGCCCACATTTTCAGGCATGAATATGGAATCAACTCAAGCATCCTCCTCCCTGACATTGTTTGCTTTATTCACTGCCTCTCAGCAAGAACCCTTTGGTGACATTAAGAAGGGACAAAGACAAAAGCCATCAATTTATCCACACCCAAACTCAAATAGCATACACTATCTCCATTACTAAAAAGATGCAGTGCCACATTATTCATCCACTTAATTACGGGAAATAGTTGTACCCCTAGTGGACAGCAAGATGTATTTTCCCACACTTGGTTCCAGCAGTCGGCTCTCTTATGCCTTCAAGATCAGCTTGATGTGCAGAAGTCAGCCGATGAATCTTCTCAGAGCAAAGAGCTAAACATTATTGCCTGTTAGTGTCTGTGCTAAGCTGCTCTTAAAGGCACAGCAGCAGTGGCAACCTGAAAGCACGGCAAACCTGGACAAATAAAGGGTCCACATCTTGCCTTATTCTATTGATATCTTCAAAATAGTGCAAGGCTTGTCAGTCCATAAAGAAATACAGAACTGTACATTCTCATTTCAACTCTTATCATCCCTGACTGTAGGCCAGGCTGGTTGGGACTGATAGGAGCTGTAGTCAAATGACACAGGTTTCCCACTCCCTGCTCTAAGGGATAATGCTGAAGTGAAATTATGAAAAAGGCAGTTCACAAGTTTCATTAGCCTCGTTCCTCCCCCTTCAGAGAAAAACCCTCCTGTTCACATGCATTTATTATTTACAAACTAATATAGTCAGAATTCTCTGCAAAGCTGGTGTTTTTGAGCTGCTTGCTTGAATCATTTGGAGCTGTTTCCTGTACTGGCATCTTTTTGCAGACCATCTGCTCTCAGACGGCGGCACTCTGCAATCTGAGCCATGTGGACTGATCTATGAAGTACTACAGAGTCAATGAGGGAATGGCTAGGCTAGGCAGCTTTTTGACTCCTTCTACCACCACAACAGCAGAGTATAGTGGCTAAAGCTCCGTGCAGACAATCGTTCTGGGGATATCAATACCTGAACTGAGAGTGAGATCTTGCCTGCCGATTCCCTTCCTCAGCTTCTGTGTACTTTAGTGGGATCCTCTGCACAGAACCAGCACACCTACACGTTGTATGTGTGTGTCTTTATCTCTGTGCCATCTGCATCCTGCATTTTTTGGGAAGGTTCAGATGGCACTGGCAGATTCCCTCCATGCATACAGTCTGTACACATGCAGGCTCTTTGCAGAAAAGCTCACTCACACAGGGATGTCATCTAGCATCCAGCAGAGTCAGAAGACATGTTTTCACAGTGATAAATGTCACACGGAAGAGACTCCAACACTGGGTTTTGAACCCAGTCTCCTGGGTTTTTTCTTTTTCTTGATTGATTTGTACATGCTATTGGCTTTTTACAGTTGTGTTCTCAAAAATCAACAAAGGTGGCAGCTCTTGGCAGAGTACAGACATCCCCCACTTATACACGATCGACTTGCACGCGACCACATATACGTGCAATGCCAGGAAGTAATTAAACAACCCAGTTCAAACCTGGCAATGCAGGAGAAAGCTAAAGAGTCCTTGTGGCTGATGAGGAGACCCTCGAGTCCAAAGAGGCCATCAGTGAGGGTGGAGGAAGCCCAGAAGAGAGTGAAGGCACAGCCACCATACTGCAGCCTCAGCTCACAGTCACTTAGTTGCACACCAATTGTGGAACGGACAATGATGTTGTAAAAGATAATAGCAATAATAATTGACAAGACCCAAAGTGGTCAAGAGGGCATCTGTTTGTGCTGTGAAAACGTTTTCAGGGGGTGCAGATTGTTAGAGTTGTTCAGTGGAATCCCTGATCTGTACCTTTGGTAGAAATAAATTCTCTCCACCACAGGAACGTGCTTCAAAGCTATGCTGCAGAACAGTCTTAAATACTAGTTACAATAAGAGAAGCATTGCAAAATAGTGAAGTAACTCATTGCAAACAGTCAATGAGGTCCAGTCCCTTATGCAGTTCGGTAAACTGTCCTCTCTCTGTGGTCCCACATGCAGATCCCAAGCTTGTTCATCATTGCAGAACTTCTCTGCAACCAGTGCTGCTGCTGCTAGCCATCTCCAACAAGTGCACACACAGGCTTCTCAAGCTGGCAGTGAGAACTCTGTAGCTTGTGCTTCTAGAGGTAGCTTATCTCACTCTAATGGAAAAATACCAGCCTTTGCCAGAGTGGAACCTTTTTGCCTAAGGTAAACTTCCCATTACAGCATTTTAAGTGCAATGGAGGAACATTGTCATGTAACTCCAGCCTTGTCCGAAGTACTATAGCTCAGACACTGGTTTGCCACCTTGGTGAAAACTGGGCTATAACGGGGCCTATACCTGGCCTCATGAGTGTAATCCTCTGTACAGGCTACATTGGCAGCAATGACAAACAAAGAGTCAAGTATGCATAGGGTGCCAGTGAATGGATACATAATTTTTACTTAACCGACTCATAAAAAGTTAAAGCAATCTAATGCATGGTTGCGGCAGCTTTCCTCACAGAACAGCCCGTGGATCACCTTTTACTCCTTCTGACATTTGAGAAGGAGCAAGCTAAAACACTGCTTTCTGGATCATTTATTATTTACTACTGAACAAAGCTAGAAGCTAAATTATGTAGAAGTATTTTTAACGCAAACTTTAGGTATTATATTTTTAGCATCTTCTGTTCTTCAAAAAGAGGACTTGATGCAATCAAGTGCACTTCTCTTGGAAGGACCGCTAAGACAGGTTGGGTCGCATGCAGACAGGATGTGTGCAGTTGCATCGATTGTGAGACTGTTTCAGCACTGTCTGAGTCTGTTGAAAGCTAAGGATCACCTAGCAATTCCATTAAAAAATGCAGCGTATTTAAAGTGAGAACTAGGCATTATAATTTGCCTGGGCGCAGCATGGCGAACCAAAATTGATTTTATCATCTCATCAATTTGGATATAAGATATTTGTCTGCTAATGTGACATCTGTGCAAAGTATTGTTATTAAGCAGGGTGGAAGGTGGAACAACTCCTAAACCAACCAGGTGTTTTATTCAGAGTGTTGACACAATATACCAAGCTGAACTCCAGAAACTAGGAAAGTGTGCAGTGCCAAATGAAATTGCATGTCACTCAATAGAAAGAGGAAAGTGCTGCTCATATTATATCTATAAAACAGGTGCTGCACCATGACTGAAGTAGTACTGACAGCTGGAAGAATTTCTGTAAATAACATTTTAAAAAAATGAATATTGAGGACAGCAGATTTTCAGACATGGAGTTACTAATTACTATATTTTTTATTTCCAGAGTTTGCCTAAGTCTGCATTTAAACTGACAATATGGAATGTCAGTATTGAAATGAATTCATTCAGAGAGCTGAGGAAATGTGGCACATATTTACGGCAAGAACAATGAGATACTTCAACATTTCTGCTATGGCAATGTGGCCTTTTCAGATATTGGATATGCATGATGCCAACCTATATGAAAATATCTTCCAGGAAATAGTTTGCAAAAGTTTTAAAAACCATTACTGACAAGTGTAGGGTACGGGTATAAGGAAATGAGACTCTTAATGTCAGGGTTGTGGGTTCGAGTTCCATGCCAGACAAAAAAAAAATCCCTGCATTGGAGGTTGGACCAGATGTTCCTCATGGTTCCTTCCCACTCTACAGTTTATAACATTAGCTTGCCACTTATTAATGCCTTTCCCATTTTGGCAAAGTTATTGAGAAAACCTATGTTAACTCCTTTGGAAAGTTAGGTGCTTAGACCCTGCAAGCTGATACAATTTTTCTTGCAACCCCAGTTAGATCTCTGAACTGAAACAACCACCCCGCTAAATACACTCAAGAGCCTTCTGCTTTCAAATCTAGTAGATGATGGCAGCCACAAATGTTTTATTTATATATTCTTCAAGAGGACATTCAGCCCCCGTAAAACTGGGAGCAACTAATCACCATCTAATCTAATTCACCAAGCAATTCCTCCTGAGGTTCAGGGTAAGGAAAGTATTCTCCAAAAGGACCCAAGAGCATACTGTAACTGTGTATTTTATCCTGGGATGACCACAGAGGTATTGCCTGCACTGTCAGTTCAGCAGTGCCAGTTAGCCATTTTGAGCCTAATGTTTTCAATCCACAACGTTATTTGCCTACAATGGGAAATGACAAGTCAATAAATAAAACCTTGTCGCTGGCAGAACATAAACATATTCAAATGAGCAAAGGAAATGTTGAGAGCTACTTGTCGACACAAGTGTCACAGCTCACAGGACAGCCTTCCAAAAAGCAATTGCCTCAGATACTGGCAGTGGTTTTCCAGATCAAACTGTACTTTGCCACTCTTGGCATCCACAAATGTTGAAGAGCGGCCAGCATGCTATCAAAGCTACAAACAAACCAAATCAATATGTCCCTTTCCCTTGCCCCACCTTCCTGAATTTATGTTATTACCAACAATAGGCCATACTTGTAAGACTACTGCCAATTCACGCATGTTACATAGACTGGTTTGAGCATTCAGCAGCATGAGCTTTCCTCCTCCAAAGGGGAATGGTAGAGCTAAAAGGCTTCCTGGCAGGGTCTTGTGGAATCTGCATACATTTCATTTACTCAGTAATTCAAATCTTTAGAAACTGTGGGATGAAATTCAGCAAATCCCAGCCAAAATTACAATAAGAATGGTCAGCGTGATTTTTCTTCCCCAAAGGCCAAGCAGGAGAAGCCTGCAATGAATACAGAGCATGCCTAAATGGAGGATAGGGCCCTGTGGCTACTGCTAGAGATCTATTGTAATATATCTTTGGAACATGCCATTCTCACTTATGACTCAGAATCCATTTATGCCTTGATTGATTTAGAGTTATTCTGCATTATCCCAGCTGGTGGAGGTGGCCAAGAAAAATTGTGACGTTAAGTAGTAACCTCAGGCAGGGTTCAGATGTTTACCAAAGCTTAAGCTTCTATTTGCATAGTGGAAGAGTGAATGTAAACAACCAGCTTCCCCAAACCCATCACATGGCATGCGGCATGAATACTCCAGATGCTCATTTGCACAACGGCCTTGACACTATGGTTCTTCCACCACAAAAAACCTGCAATATGTCTTCTGGCTTTTTTTAGATGCTCATATTTAACATCTATATCATGGGAGCGAGTTTAAAGTGTCCATTCCTCTACCATCAAGACAGAATTTTTGACCCTACGAAGCATCTGAATTAGACCCATTAGACTATTTTCCTAGAAAAAGACGTGCCAGAATTCACCATGAATGCCTCCCTTGTTTTCTCATCATGGCAATGGTGCCTACCTGGAAGGTGCTGGAACCGAGTTCTGGTGAGTTCTGGCTGGGGGCGGGGGAGCCCAGATTAGACCACAGTTATCTAAATTAGTCGAGAATCTGAGAAGGGCATCAGAAGTACAAGGTACTTTATTGTGGGTCCTTCCTGAACATATCCTAGTCCTCTTTGGTGACTATGGAATGACTACTATGGGTTGTGATTTTGTGTCAGTGGAAACAGAGCATGCAATTTTGCCCACCTCTAAAACCTACTATAGGGATGCAGGTGGCGCTGTGGGTTAAAGCCTCAGCGCCTAGGGCTTGCCGATCAAAAGGTCGGCGGTTCGAATCCCTGCGGCGGGGTGCGCTCCCGCTGCTCGGTCCCAGCGCCTGCCAACCTAGCAGTTCGAAAGCACCTCCGGGTGCAAGTAGATAAATAGGGACCGCTTACCAGCGGGAAGGTAAACGGCGTTTCCGTGTGCGGCTCTGGCTCGCCAGAGCAGCGATGTCATGCTGGCCACGTGACCCGGAAGTGTCTCCGGACAGCGCTGGCCCCTGGCCTCTTAAGTGAGATGGGCGCACAACCCCGGAGTCTGTCAAGACTGGCCCGTACGGGCAGGGGTACCTTTACCTTTACTTTAAAACCTACTACGTCCCCAATGGCTGCTGCTGTGACATTGGGGACCCCCTGTAACACTATGTGGCATGATATGGAGGGATTCAATAGCTAAGGAAATCAACCAAAATTGAGTGCAATGCCATGTACTACCAGATACATTCTCCAATTCTGCAAAGCCACCATTGGATGCAACTCTATAAAAATATGGACAAATGCTGATAACTAAACCTACAAGGTAGAGGAAGGAAACCGTGGCCTTCCAAACGTTGCTGAAGATTATTCCAATAGACCATAACACCCTTTTACAACCTGGAGCTTTCTAGGGGTTGCTGTTGTCCAAAATATTTGAAGGACACCAGGTTGAGGAAATCTGTTTTATACAGTAGGTTTAGCAGCAACACAATTAACCATTAGAGGTAGTAATGACTACGTGACTAAAAGTGTATAATGCTAAACATTCTATAATCCATCACAGATTGTCTCCAAATGGTATAGGAAGAAAGTAATATATGCTTTTGATGGCATGACAGCACAATCCAACTGGCTGAATCAGGCAGTGATATTTTTTCTATAAATCTACTGCCATGGATGAGAAAATAGATTTGAACATGTAAATCTTTCTATGGGTTTTCTCAGTGCTACATGGACTCATTGTGGATAGATGCAGTAGAAGCAGGTCACTTGGAAGAGCAGCTAAATAATTGCTCTGAGTACCAGAGATAAATATTAAAAGGATCCCAAAGAAAGCAAGAGATTTAGTTGCGGATGCTTTTACTTTATAGTAAGCAGTACACCGTAGGGTATCTGATGTGGAAAAAATACATTTATAGATGGAAAGTCTTCAGTGGCCATGTTATATTTTTCTAAACTGACATCAAGCTGCTTTAAAAGATTTTTTCCCCCAGTGAATAGCAATGCAAAATGTATGTGTTGCAAACCTTTGAAAGGTTTTGTCAGGTCTAATCATTTGTCTGCTGAAGACAATCTCATGCAAGGGAGGAGCCTTGTAATTAAGCAGGGATAAATAAGCAGCAGTCTGGGAAGCAGGGAATCATCATGGAGCAACACTGCCTGCCGTAATAATTGGAATACTCTGCTAATTGGAAAAGTCTGCTATTTATCTCCAACAGTAATAAAGTGTGTCCTCATGGCCCCAGTGCCATCTGGAAAGGCGCACTGCAGATCAGCAAACAGAGCATCTGCAGGTTAATGGGGGAAGTGTTGATTGTGCCATGACACGATCAACAGATGTCAATCCAGGGTTGTTAAGACTAGGGCTTCCTACTGTTTCCTTTACTCTTATATACCCTGTTGGAAACAAAATTAAGTAAATGAAAGCTCTCTTTCTGGCTGTGGACTTTTGGCTTGCTCCCCCTTCTCTTTCTTTTGTGGCTATTCCTCTATGATCTTGCTTAGCTACACACCACTCCCAGACACCACTGAAACTGAATGTGTTATCACCTTTCTCTCAGTTCCCATGATCTTACCTGGAAATCAGTGATAGAGATATGGACTTTGAAACCCTGAAGGGCTGTTGATTTATGTGGATTGGCAATAAAGCAAAAGAGCCACAACTAAAAGGGAGCCAGACAACCCTGCCTGATAAATCTGATAGGCAAATTGCATATGTGCCATCTTGCCTGCACACTGAGATCTTGGCCAGAAGCCCATTTGGTGTGTTGGGCTTCTAGGTCTGTGAGGTGGACCATCACAAGAGAGAGGGCCTTTTATGTGGTGGCGCCACACCTTTAGAACTGTTTCCCTGTAGAGCTACATTGGGGAACTACACGTTACAGAAGGACTTAGGACTCATCTACACAGCTGCACATAAAACGCTTCAAATGTGTTGTTAAGTGCAATATACAAATGTGACACTAGATAGCAACAGTGAGCTATTCAAAATTCAATGTATTCTTCAAAACTTTTTAAAAGCATTTTCACAGCGTTTTTTATATGTCTGCAGATTCCACTTTAGAGACTCATTTGATTTGACTATCCTGCCATTTTGTACCACTCACTGGATGAAGACTGGAATAGTATGATGTTATTGGAGGTCTGAGTCTGGCGAGTTTTGGGAAGAAGATTCTATTTTATTCTTGGCTTAGTCTTGTTTTTCATCTCTCTCTCTCTCTCTCTCTCTCTCTCACACACACACACACACACACACACGTTTACACTTTTTGTTGTAAGCCACTTTGGACAGCTTTGCACGCCCAAAAAATTGGCCTATACATATTTTAAAATTAAAATAAATACCCTTCTACTTTAGGTTGGAATCTTACACTTGAGATCTGCTGGTTCAGGAGCCATGGGATTAAAAAGATGTCCTGCTACAGTGGCAAAATAAAAAATATAGTGGCTCCATGTTATGGTTTGAAGGCAGACATGGCTGCCAACTTCTTGAAGCTAAACAGGATTGGGTCTGGTCAGTGTCTAGAAGGGAAACTACCTAGGAACCATATGTATACCACCTTGGTTTAAATGACAGAAGAATGGGTGGAATAAAGTGTAAGAAAATAGATGACAACTAATATTGACTCAAAGCACCCTGTTCTGTGAGAAGCTATATCTTGCTTAGAGACTGCAGCAATGGTACATTCTGAGGGTCTGATGTGGGATTATATGAAAGAGTCAAACATGCTTTTTAACTGTCCACATTGTGTTAATATACTATGATATGTATGTGTATGCACATACTCATATTACCTCAGAGGCCATCAATACTGTGCCTTTGGTCAGCCTGCCTTTTCTAATCAGAATGGCTGATATAGTTTAAGCCCTTTGCTTGGCTCCACTCTGCTTAATCTCCTCTCAGTGTCTGTCCTATCTATAAATCCTCTCTCTTGACTGGAACACTTCTCCACAGGCCTCCTGTGTGTAATACATATTCTGGCTTGGATGCACTCGGTCTGTGCCACTCACCAACTCTCTTGGAACAAAGGCCTGCTCTGCATAACTGGCTTAATGAAATTGCCATCCTCGCTTACAGGTCTCTGTGCCAAACCATGTGCATGATCCCATTTGAAACAGCAGCCCTTATCTACTTGCATGCCATCATTTAGGCATTTACTTGACATTTACTGGGATGCTTGTAAGTCTGCCTTTTCACTGGACTGGCACCTTCCTCTGATTCCCCCACAAGGCAGCCTGTATGTACTCCGCAAAAGTTAAAGCAATGTTACTCACCTTTCATCAGGTACCTACTTACTCTAATTACAAAGAAAACAAACTAGCTATCTGGCCATCAACTGAGAGTCCTTGGAACAGTCTGTTTTCCAGTGTTCAAGAGCAAAAGAAGAGAAGCCAAGGACTGCAGATCCTCCAGCAGTTCACAAACAGGACACAGTTGCATATTTTAAACGTGTATTTCTATACTAAAGGCTACTACCAGATCTCCTTTCTCCATCACAGATTGCTGAAGACCCTTTCACTCCCTGCAGGATGTGCACTGTATTACTTTATTGTGGGGTAGCCAACCATGTGCCAGCTTAAAAAAAAGAGTTGTTAGAATCATAGGCTACATTTGCACTATATATTTAAAGCACTAGCGTACCATTTTTAATAGCCATGGCTTCCCCAAATAATCCTGTGAGGTGTAGTTTGTTAAGGGACCTAAGAGTTGCTAGGAGACCCCTATTCCTTTTACTGAATTGCATTACCCAGAGTTCCACAGGAAAAGGGATTTGTTGTAAAACCATTTGGCATGAATCAGAATTTTAAGGAGTTTGCACGCACCATTTGTTACTGGTAGTGTTTTACAGGGGCCTATGGCTTGCCAGAGCAGCGATGTCACGCTGGCCACGTGACCCGGAAGTGTCTCCGGACAGCGCTGGCCCCTGGCCTCTTAAGTGAGATGGGCGCACAACCCCAGAGTCTGTCAAGACTGGCCCGTGCGGGCAGGGGTACCTTTACCTTTACCTTTATACCAGAAAACAAAATGAGTGTTGGAAATGTGGGATTTTGCCCATTCCATTGATGAAGCAACCCTTGTACCCCTGCCAGGCCTTCTTTTATCCTTGAAGCCTCATCCCCTTTGGTTCCCATGAAAACTGCCTGGAGAACAGAGAGAGGAAATTTCTTCACTGCCCACATCAGTTGTATGAATACACAGTTGCCCAGTCCCTTAAAAATCAAAGAGAATCAAAGAGATTTGGTGGATGAGGCCTTCAGGGGAATGATAGCAACATTGTCCCTTTGAAGAAATCAGTTCTTTTGGTGGCACCATGGGTACTCTTCTGCAGTGCATTTTTTCTAGAAAAAGGGTGCCAGTACTCACTGGAGGCTCCTGTGCCCACCCTGCCCATTGTGAGTGCTGCTAGTGAGGCGACCAGTGCACATGAGGAGAAATACATTACAAGCCACACTGCTCACTCTTGCTCCTCAAATATTTTATTGGGTGGAGCCAAAGGGACCTTGGTCCCTAGGAGTTGGCTCCTGTGCAGGCAGCCATCAACCTAGATGCTTGCCGCTTCTCATCAGCCTACCCATCAGCAAGCAGCCAAATTAGCATCTTCACAGTCACATACTTCACAGTCACATTTTAAAGGCATGCTTTTAAAGTTTGTGCATGCAATGCATGCATCAACTAACAGAAGTGACTCCATACAATTACATTAATGTGTACCTCTTCTAGTATTTTAGCATCCGTCTTACCCCCATCAGATGCTTATTTTCACTAATTATGTACTTGATCTGTTTTCATCTTATTTGTTTATTTACTTGTTACAGGTGTATGTTCACCTGTTCTTCAAACTATCCTTCAGCAGAAGTAGAATTCCACATTTCATTCCCCACATTATAATCAAGGAGGATTTCAAATTTTGTTCAGCCTTCTTCTGCAAATCTGTCAAAACATTGTTAGAAAGTGTACTTAAATTCTTTGAACTAACCATTTGATTCCCCCCCCCCTCCTTGCTCATTTGTGCATTAATATTCTTTTGAGGCATCCCTACTCCTTCATTCCAAAAATTCATTTCATATTAGAGGGGCTGAAAACGCCCCATAATTTGTTATGAGGTAAAAAAAACAGCTCTTTCACTCAAAACAGAACACCCATATACTTGGGGCAGTTGCACTGTGTGTCAAATGCCACACAGTTCATGTGCTACTCATCCTATGGCCTACTCTTTCCTCCTTGAAGCCATACCCAACTCCAAGTGTACCAAGAGCAACAAGAGTACACATGGCATACACCAATTTGTCTGAAATGAGTGTATGTTTCTGCTTCACCACTTGTACATTCATCAGGGTGTGATGGCCACTTACAGTTCACCAAAACAGACACAGGTAGCTACTTCAAATACAGCGGTGTATAACACATGCATTTATAATTCACGTATCCATTTTCCCCAACCAACAAAGAACATCCACAACAAAAGCAGTTGATGTGGGTGGAAAACCTGATGCTCCTATGGTCCTATTGGTCTTGATCAATGATTGAGCCAGTACCAGACAATGTAGTGGATCAGAGGTATTTACCTCATCTCCCACCAGGTGAGCTGCTGCACCAATACCTTGATTCATCTTTGGCCAGGCTTTGTAGAAAAGAGAGGGGATGGTGGTGTGGTACAAATGCACCAGCAAAGTCAATCTGGCATTCCTGCTGGTGCAATTGTACCATGCTGCTCTTCCCATTGCCATGTCCCTCCTTGTCTCCCTTCTGGTTGTTATAAAAGCTTAATTGGTTTACGACCCCAATTAGCTGTTTACAGCGGTCCGGCACACTTCTTAGCCAAGCTGCGCCGGTCTTCTCCTCTCCGGTTTCGCCTTGCAGAGTAAAAACACAGCGGAAAAAACTGTTGCATCAGATCCAAACACACCAAGCTCTTGTGTGTCCAAATTTATCAGTTCTTTATTGCAGCAAAATATTTACAGCTCAGCATTTCTCAGATTCTCCTGGACTGCTAGCATTCATGGCTGCCTCTGCGTCCGTCTCTCTCAGGCAGCAGACACACAACAGTGAGGAACGACTCCTCCCTCTTTCTGAATCACGCGACAGGAATTGAGGGACATCACACAGAACTCTTTAACCCTATGAGTTCTGAAAACACTAACACCCCCTCTTCCCTCCATTCCTGAGGTGATTTGTGGATGTACCTTTGCAGACCTCTGTGAGATCAATCCCTTCCCCAATGCCTTGCGCCCTCTCCTGGCGTTCCTGTCAGGCATCTGTGGAACATCCTCACAACTCTCAGATTCGCACTGTGCGAAACTTACCCACGCACCTGTGGCCTGATACCTCTCAGGTGGAATACCCTTCGTTGTGCGACTGGACCGCCTGGGCAGAAACTCAGGCACTTCCTCTGACTCACTGTGGTCAGCAGGTGTGTCCTCTGCATCCCGGGATTCCCCCTCTGACTTAAAGCGTCTTCGAATCCTTTGCATTACACTCACAGGAGAACTAGGCTCACTCTTGGGCTCTCTTTTAACAACCTGTGGAAATGCCCCATCCTGCTCCTGACTTTGGTCAGTGATTGTCATCAACAGACTCAGCCTCTCCTTCCTCCTCATCAGAACCTTCCTGCTGTGAATCAGAAAGACATTCTGAAAGAACATCACGTCTGGCAGGAGTCTTTGACCTTTCATCCTGCTCATAGAACTCAGCGTGTTTACTGATCAGCAGCTTACTCTGATCACCTGACGGGTACGCAAACCTCCATGCACGAGCCGCTGGCTCATACCCACAGAAGATCATTTTCTGGAACTTGGATCCATCTGGCCCTTGCAAAGCTTTAGGCACTGGCACCGAGGCCATTGATCCAAACGCACGGAGGAAATGAACCTGAGGTTTCCTCCCATGAAGCATGAAAAACGGGGTGTCTCCTACCACTGAATTGTAGGACCGATTCCAGGTGAAGCTCACATATTTAACTGACTCCATCCAAAACCTTGGAGATAACCCAGAATCTGACAGCATCACCTGTGCAGCTTTAACCAAAGCCTCACTTCTGGGCTCTGCCACCCCCCTCTGTTGAGGAGAAGTAACTGTGTGACTTATCCCTTTCTTGTGAAAGAACTTCTGCAAAGCAGACCCAGTAAACCGTGTACCTCTGTCACTAGCAACTGCTCGCACTCTCGTGGAGAACCTTAGTTCCACCTCCTCAATCCAACTTCTAATCAGCTGTGCTGCATCTTCCTTGGATTTGAGACCATGTGTCCAGGTGTTCTGCGAAAAATCATCCTGCAGCGTCAGCAGAAACCTGGCCCCTCCCAGACTTGGTTCCTTCATGGGACCCAACAGATCTATGTGCACAAGATCAAAAGGTTTTGTGGTTACCCTCTCCACCCTGGGGTAACTGCACCCTTTTACCTTCGCCTGTCTGCAAGCCTGGCAATCTAGGACTCTTGCACATTCCTTAATTCTACAGCCTTTTCTAACCTCAGGTAGCACCTGTAGTTCTTCAAGAGAACAATGAGCTGTCTTCTTATGCCAAGCACAAGCACATGAAACATGAGTGGGACCTGTAGCACGCAGGGCTTGTGCTTTCTCAACCTTCCCCTCACCCACCAGAGACGTTTTAAGAATGAAGAGATCATTCTGCCCCTTTGCAACTCTAACCAGTTGCTTCCCTCCTTTGGAGATTGTACAAAAATCGTGTTCAAAGCAAACCTTAAACCCCTTTTTCAACAAATAAGGCACAGATAAAATACAGTGTTGCATTCCTGGCACAATGCAAACTTCCATCTGCTCCTGCAAAACAGAAAGAAAGACATTTGCAACGTTAGTTACATTTTTCTTTTCTCCACTAGCAAACTGAACAGTTTTTCCAGCCGGAATTGCTGTGCAATTCCACGTCTCGACTGCAGGGGTCTCTGGAATCAGATTGCGGTTAGCTCCTGAGTCGATGACAAAGCGTAAGTCATTGTCTCTCTCAGAGCTGTTCTCAAACATCGCCATAGCAACAAACGTCTCGCTGCCCCCTCTCTTTGGGCTTCTGCAGCTGTTCTCTCTGGTTGTCTCGGCAACCAACTCCCCCTTGCTCAGGACCTTGGCAGCTTCCGTAGAAGTAGCCTCCTCCGTTGCCTTGGAGACCGGACTGGCCTCTGCGTTCCCACGCAACTCTTTAGGCCTTATCTTCACTTTGTCCAGGTGGCCGGCCTTGAAGCGTCTAGCTCTCCGCAGCTTTCCAGACTTTGGCTGACGACGATCACCAGTGGAAAAACACTGCCCAGGGCTCCTTTCAGCTGGCCTGGCCCCCCTTCTTCCGGAAGAGCACTCTGTGCCAGCCCTGCCCTCACTGAAACTACGTTTCACTTCAGCACTCACAGTGGAAAACTTTTGAAACTTGCCTTTGGAATTCTCAGCCCCCCCGACTTGCACTTCAGGGACTGGGGCTTCAGCCATCTCCAGGCTCTTCATGACTTCTCCAGGGCCCTGGCCTCCTGCTGAAGTTTCACACAAACTTCTCAGCACCTCCCAGGCAGCCCTTGCTGACTTTACGCCTTCCAAACTAGGCAAGAGCGATGCGTGTACGCATGCTTTCAGCATAGCAAGCTCTCTTTGCATTCTCTGCTGGCCATCTTCAGGCAACGCAGCCTCAAAGCCTGCAACGTCTGTCCCTTCAGGACCTGGATTTAGGGGTAGTGGCTCCTTCTGGCTTACATTCCAAAGCCCAGTAACCAGAAACCAACCCCTCACTCTTTTGGACCAGGTTGCCCAACTTCTTAAAGTGAGCTTTTCAAGCAGAACGTCCTCAAGGACCTGGCTGTCTGCCATTCTCTCCTCTTCCCCAGGGCCCCAGCTGCTACTCACGTAAAACCAGTCAGCTCTCCGGCACCCGATTTTTCAGCTGCTTTCCCAGCTCTCTGCTCTCAGCATCAGGCAAAAAACAGCGTCCCAGCCAGCTGCTTTGCCCCAGAACGCAGACCTCCGCTTCGGTAGCGTCTTCCCAGCTGACCAAGCTGACTTCAAAGCATTCCGGCAGACTTTCAGCAACAGTTTTACAAGTGGTAATTAGTCCATAACCTGTTATAAAAGCTTAATTGGTTTACGACCCCAATTAGCTGTTTACAGCGGTCCGGCACACTTCTTAGCCAAGCTGCGCCGGTCTTCTCCTCTCCGGTTTCGCCTTGCAGAGTAAAAACACAGCGGAAAAAACTGTTGCATCAGATCCAAACACACCAAGCTCTTGTGTGTCCAAATTTATCAGTTCTTTATTGCAGCAAAATATTTACAGCTCAGCATTTCTCAGATTCTCCTGGACTGCTAGCATTCATGGCTGCCTCTGCGTCCGTCTCTCTCAGGCAGCAGACACACAACAGTGAGGAACGACTCCTCCCTCTTTCTGAATCACGCGACAGGAATTGAGGGACATCACACAGAACTCTTTAACCCTATGAGTTCTGAAAACACTAACACTGGTAAGCAGCAGCAAACAGCTAACAGTAAGACAGGTGAGCACCTCTGCCCCCACCACACCACCATCCCCTTTCTTTTGCACTGGGTTGCACTGCTGATGTAATGCATATATTCTCATTCAGCTCATCACATGCTTCAAAGCCTGACCAGAGATGAATCAAGGTATTGGTGTATATTTTAAGTCCACAGAATGTTTACCTTTTTTGGCAGGCAGTACACATTTACAGAGGGTAATGTGTAGGTTCCTATTTGATATGCACAAGTACCATTTAGTCCTCATTTGAAAGGAAGGAAAGGTTTTGGAAGAGAGAGGTAGTTCAGAGTTAGGGTCTGCTTTGTGCAGATTGTTGCTGCTAGCAAGATGACAGTTTGCTGGTGTGTTTATTCATTGCACTAGGGTTATACTGTCCTAAGTACCTGTGTGCCACTGAATCAAGCCTTAATATTATGATTCGGTGGCAGAAGAGAGTTACCATGGGAATGATTAGCTTTTACTATATACGTTACTGAATGATAATAGGTTTCAGAAAAGAATGAGTGGTTTGTATCCTTGTGGCCCAAAAGTATAAGAAACAGAAGAAAGTACACAGCAGGTTTAGACAGTTATACTTTTAAAAGGGTGGCATTTGATGTTATGAGTACTAATTTGATGCAGAACTGACACAGGAACAGAACAGCAGCAGCAGCAACAGGTAAAAATTACTTGTGTTTACTTTTGTAAACACAAAGTAAAAACGGCCTCAGTCCTGTATACCTGAAGGAGCGTCTCCACCCCCATTGTTCAGCCCGGACACTGAGATCCAGCGCCGAGGGCCTTCTGGTGGTTCCCTCATTGCGAGAAGTGAGGTTACAGGGAACCAGACAGAGGGCCTTCTCGGTAGTGGTGCCCACCCTGTGGAACACCCTCCCTTCAGATGTGAAGGAAATAAGCAGTTATCCTATCTTTAAAAGACATCTGAAGGCAGCCGTGTTCAGGGAAGTTTTTAATATTTAACGCTGTACTGTTTTTAACACTTGATTGGGAGCTGCCCAGAGTGGCTTGGGAAACTCAGCCAGATGGGCGGGGTATAAATAATAAATTATTATTATTAGTAGTAGTAGTAGAAGTAGTAGTAGTATAAAATCTAAATTCCCCCTCACATATACAGATGTTGCTGATGTTAGACTAAGATTTCATTTTGACCCACTGTTAAGGGACAAATATTTCTCGATTAATGTCTTATTACTGTATATAAATGCCTGCTTAGTCTCCTCACCTTGCATATCTGATTTGCCCAGATCTAAATTTCAGAGATTTTTTTTAAAAAAAGAAGTATTCCACAATGTGCAAAGAACTGTGACATTACTGAGTGCAAAATATGGTATTGGGCACAAATTTTAGGATTCTCGCAATTTCTGCTTTCATTTTCTTTTTGCTGTTGCCAAAGTCTAGCAGCATCCTGTCGCCGTTAAATAGATGCTACATTTAGTAGTTAAGAGAAGATTTCAATCCCAAATTACCATCTGTATGAACTTGCCACAGTTATGGACCTGCCTCACAGTTCATCCAAAGCTCTTCTTTGCGTTTCCTTAACTTCCAAGTACAGCAATCAATTGCAGAGAGAGGGCCTTTTCTTTGATTGTGTCTTGAGTAGGGCTTTAAGTATTTCATTTGTAGTATTATTGCCTTGGGAAGGTGGTGACTGTCTACACCAGGGGGCAGCAAACTTTTTCAGCAGGGGGCCGGTCCATCGTCCCTCAGATCATGTGGAGGGCTGGACTATATTTTTTTGGGGGGGTGAACGAATTCCTATGCCCCACAAATAACCCAGAGATGCATTTTAAATAAAAGCACACACTCTACTCATGTAAAAACACCAGGCAGGCCCCACAAATAACCCAGAGATGCATTTGAAATAGAAGGACACATTCTACTCCAATAAAAAGACACTGATTCCAGGCCCATCCACGGGCCGGATTTAGAAGGCGATTGGGCTGGATCTGGCCCCTGGGCCTTAGCTGCCCCATTTTAACCAGGACATCCTGGAATCACAGAAACCAATACAACACACACACATGGATATGGGTTGACTATAAATTGTCAATGGGAAAAAAAATCAGTAATTGACCCTTGGCCTGTGGTATAAATCTTTATGGAACATTGCTGTCCTGGAGAAAACAACTCATCAATTAAAGCCGATGTAAGGACAACAAACTCCAGACTCGTTTTATATGGTTTGGTGTTTATTAGTCAAACATCTATAGCAAACTTTAAAAGGCACCCATCTGTGTGTTACCAACAAATCTGGGAGAACATTTGATTTGCCTAATTGCGTATCTTGTTTATGGCATCTGTCTTTATCCTCCTAATTTATGTTTTGATGTATGAATTGTAATTCCCTGGATAGGTAGACAGAGACTTTCTTTGGAACTTAAAAAGGAGAATATGGAAATCTTTGTTATAGCAGATTCCTCAGATATATGTTCAGTTTCAACTAGTTTTATTCCCAGGCATATTATTGCTATTGATCTGGAGTTCCAATATGTATGCCAGTTTGTCTAAGAACTCTGCATTCATTCCCAGTTTCTGCCATCTTTTCAGTGCCACCCTCACATACATCAACACTGCATGCAAAGAGATTTCCCCCTTTGTGCATTGATTGAAGTGAATGGGATAATCCTTGATCACAAAGAGCCTTGTTTCACAGCCTTTGAGGCTGGAGACAGGTGATAGTTTGAGTTGAATCATGCCATGATGGCAGCATCATTGCCCAAGATGTGAACTCTAATTTCACTATTACCTCAGGGTTTGAAGGATTGTCCAGTGCTTTGAAAACTTGTTACAAATTTGTTTTGCTTTGGTTTCTTTGCAGAGGCAGGCAGACAAAAGCATTGAGTGTTCACACCACATCACACAGTAGGTCTGATTTATACCTTCTTGAAAAATAAAATCCATCTCCAGCCTGTAGGAATATGTGAAAATTGTTGGGTAAGGACACACATAGAACCAGGGGTGGCATCAGCATCCTCAGGTGGCTTCCAAGGCTCTTCCACCCTTGTGTGGTCTCCACGGACCAGCCCTGGGTCTTCCATGTGAAGTGGCAGTCTCTGTGAACTGCCTGCCATTTTACTTTCCTGCAGGGTCCATGATGTAGCAACACCCTTGGTGGGAAATTAAAATGGCGGTCTGTTCATTGCCACCAATCACAGATTAGATTTGGCTCTACCTTGTAGGATGAAGAATGACCCTGTGCTGTGAAGAGATGAAGCTGTATGTGGGGATGATGCCAACCACATTTCTGACATGCACATCAAGAGGAACATAAACACAAAACTTTAAATGTGATATACTCTCAAAGTTAACATCTCACATTCAAACAGCATTAGGAATTATTAGCTGTTTTGGGGTGAATAAATCCAGTGTTTTCCAAAACGAATAAAAGGAAACATTGTGGTGCATATACATATTGTATGACGTCTTTAGTATTCCAGAGTGAGTTAGCAACAAACATCTAGTATGCCATATGCCCTTTAAATCTGAAAGGCCACCTGCCAACTCATTCCCACTTTCCCCTCTTTGGGTTATCAGATGCATATAAATTAGTGTATTCCTGGGATAAGCCAGAAATAGGCATGCTATCTGCAGTGAAAAAATATACTTCTATTGTGAGGAGTCTCAGTGCAACTCCTGTATTTTGATATTGTTATTCAAATCTGAAAGGTCAGTCCTCACAACTGCAATGTTATATAGACAGAAGTGAGAGAGAGAGAGAGAGAGAGAGAGTGTACACACACACACACACAAATGGAAACTTGTTCGTGGTTGAGCATATATTTTTAGATGGCACGTAAATATATGTTTGACCATCTATTGATTTGATCAAGAGCTAATTGCTGAGCTTAGTTCTAGCGACCTGCAAAAAAAGGTAGTAGTGAGAGCAAATTAATCAATGGTATGTCTACCTATCACATTTTAGCAAAGAGTAACTGAAAGCTACCTCTAATGTAACTAAGACTGTGTTGTACATGTGTACAGGGTTGACACACATGTTGATTGCTTTCATATAGCCAGAAAAGCTATCTAACTGTATAGTAGATGGATGGAGAAAGGGAGAGTTTATGGTTTATGTATCCCGCACCCACAGGTGGTTACGCCTTGGACCTATTAATATAAATGAAATAATCCTGTTTGGTCCATTGAAATTGTATTGGGGGGAAGGATGGGGTATTTATTGTTTCAGCACTTTAATAGCAAGTGCATAGGGTACACTTGGAGTTATCCCATATACAATGGACTATTTAATTCCTTATTCTAACACTTCAGGTGATGTTTAATTGCATTGCATTTCCTGATCATTTACTTACGATCTTTCACCCCCCCCCCCTTTTTTTTTGTTCGGAGAATTGAACAATGTTTTCCATTCCTGTGCCAAATACTAAGCATAACATATTCAATTTGCAGTTTTATTAAGAGTCTGTTCCTTTGTGTTTGCATCAGCTTTCTTCTTGAGCACTGGGTTTCACAAAGGTAAATACGTTGAGCTGAGTTATATAAGGGTCTATTCTTGACCAAAGTTCAACATCTGATATATGCCTCACCATGAATTCAGTTCGTCCAGTTTTAACTAGCTGCTCTAGCAGCAGCACATTCTTAGGCTAAACAATAATCCATTCTTACTGGTCCTTATGCCTGGAACCATCTCAAAGAACACTGGATTCCTCTTATTTAGGATCCTGGAGAATGATGTTTTGTTGACATTTTTCAGTGAATCAAACTGATTCACCCTTACCAAACTAACAGATAGATGAGAAGGCACTTACCCTTTGGGTTGTGCTCTTCTTTGATTCCCCCCCCCCCCCAACAGTACAGTTCATGGCTCAAAAAATGCTTGGCTATCTGCTTAAATCAGTGTAACGGAAAAATCCTAAATGTGCTTAATGTGACAGGAGAGTCCACCTTTACATTTTCTTAATCTTTTCAAAGGTTGCTTTGTCAACAGTAACATATAGAAGCATAGTTCTATGAATTTAGTGGTGCTGTCCTACTTGTCTTTCATTGATATATCATAAAGTTCCCTGTAATTCCGCAGTCATTTCATCCAGTATTTTAGACTGTTTGACAAACATTAATAAATCAATAACAAAGTTCAGTCTCTCCTCAAAGATAGCAATTATCTCTGTAGTCCACAAACCAGTTGAACTTCAGTGCTTTGATTCTGAATGTCTAAAGCCCATTAATTAAGCCTACTTCAAGCCTACTACTTAACTGGTTTGTGGCTGGCACAGAAATCTTTTAAGACTTCATTTTATACGAGTTCTTAAATTGGTTGCAGAAGTGGAGGAGCAATCTCACAATGCAGCTGCATAGGCAACTTTCCAGTCAAAGTGTTATAGGCATGTTCCATATCAAAACCTTTGTTTTCATTTGTGCTACAGCTATGATAATCAAAGAAAAACATACTGGAAAATGGCACCAACCACAAAACATTTGATGGATAATAAAACCTCTTTGATCCTAGGGAGGTACTCATTCACACAATTCAAATTTAGGACCTCTTTATGTTAGCATTTTTATGATTCGGTACTAATATGGGGTCAGATATGTGCATTGCATAATGTATAGCCTTCCACAGTAATACATACCAATTTGTGCATTTTCCTTTCTTCTCAAGTGTATGTCAAATGTCTGTCATATTTACAATGGTCATGCAATCTCTGGAATCCATACTAGGAAAGTGTTCTAACTGAACACCTGGCAGACTGACAACACAGCAGTTTGAACCAGCATCTATAATAATAGCTTCACAATTATTCATCCAAATGATCGCTTGTAACATTTTCATAACCGCATGGCTGTTTCACATATTTCTTGGAGCAAGCATTGAGCAGCATCACATAATTCACTGAACTCTCAGGCCACCTAGTGTGAAACAATAAAGTGATGGCAACTGGTAAACGCCTTCTTAAATATAATTCATCACCATGTAATAAGAAAAGTGCAACTGACTAGCAGAGATGTTCTGAAATGTACTAAAATAACTCTTGCATGCCAAAGCTCTGAATTGTTAGATTTCTAAAATGTCATGGCTCATGACCAACCTTTGTATTCAGAAAAGGCCACTGATGCCGCAGTGCTGTGGACACTTACCTGAGATAAACCTCATTGGCCTCAGTGGGATTCATTTCTGAGCAGACATTTGCAGGATTGTGCAACGAGCTAGTCTTAGCAATGAAAGTGAAAAGCCAGTGATTTGAGCACTGGCTTTTGAAAGGGGAAACCAAGGTTCAAATCTCTGCTCAGGGATCCTCTGTCTTATCCACACTGTTGTGAAGATTAATGTGAGGAACACTGTGTGGGAGGGAGCTAACACATAAAGGACACACACCCTGCAGCTCAAAGCAGATCAGCTGAGGTTATTGCTCCTTCTCATTCATCAAGTGATTGAGCTGATAATAAAGGAGGGGTAGTTTGCAACCTCACCCAACCACTAAACTTCTCTGACACTCTCCACCAATGTAGGCTCTGTCTATTTCAATTGTTTCCTTTCTGCTGCCATCTTGGGATGGCCAGACACTGGGGGCAAGCATCCCTGATTAGGGATGGGGTAGAAAATTGATTCAGTTCATGTTTAAAGCCAAATCTACCTACCGTAATTCTCGCTTTCTGAAACAATACAGGAGCTGAAACACAGCCATCCTTTGAAATTCACACTTTTCTGAATGTTGTGATGCAGTTATATTGGTGAAACTGCTTGCACAAATATGTACATTAGTCAAAACTGCATACAACAAAAGCGTTTATTAGGAGAAATTCACACTAAAATGCTTATGCATTTTAATGAAGATTAAAATGACAACAACAATTTGCTGCAGAAATGTGAAGAACTGAATTTAAGACTGGAAAAGTTAGGAATTGAGAGAACCAAATTTGAGGGTTCTCAACCCTTGACGTCCACTAATGCCTTGAGCTCCCTGGAGGAAGGATGAAGTTTATCGCTATATTTGGAGCTCTTCAAATATAACAATATCCTTACCCTACAATGATCAGTATCACGGTACTTTCAGATCGAAAAAGTCATAGTTTTTCTCTCCTATGAGTTTAAAACACACACAAATGCTTAGAACCCATAAATTGCTCAAACATCTTCTTTTTCTTCTTGGAAAAAAAATCAGAAGGCAATAGGAGCAATCTGGATATTTTGGAAAACCTAATCCATTGGAGATGGTTGTAATTGCTACAAAATTGCATCTGAAACTAATTCGTACATGCTCAGATAAATGAAAGAGAATTACATTTCCCATTTCTCTTTTGTACAAAGGAGAGAGATGACATCCGCCTCCTTTAAATATTTGGTTTTTTTCCTTAGGTTTTGATCCTCCTTTGAAATTTGCTAATCAAGGGCCTTGTTAAAAGTAGCAGACTTCATGCTTGAAATCCTATGGAGCTTTAGTCAAGACATTAATTTTAAACAGACCCTCAGAGTACTCCTACTTTGCTTCGCCTGTTACAATATTGTCTGTAGAGAGGACCAGCAATCACACCTAAACTCTTTTTTGGAAAAATAAAAATGTGCAGCAGGTAAGCTCCTAGAGCTGGTTAAAAGTACCATCCTTCTTTCACTCATGCAGGCAACACAGGTCACTGGCTTGGAACAATTAGCTATTAAAACAATTGAATGAACCATACCTGATCAGCCTCTTGTCAACGAAGAGTGTTGACACATGCTGTGCTCTAAGAATAACCAAAGGCTTTGTTCATCCTATTAGTTCCCACTCTGACTTTGGTGTGCTGATGCATTCATACTCAGCCATAGATTCTTAAAACTGTTTACCTCTACCGACTCAAGAGAGTCCTTCAAAATATCAATGGAAGAAAGGATTATTAGCTTTCTGTTCCTCTGTTATATTTTATTGCTTGCATAGCTTTGGAGTCTTGTGGGGATGGGGAAAGGGAAGAGACTAACAGAAGATTCATCTAATACACTTCTGCTTACTACAGTAGAGGTGGAGGAGACCTCTAGCAATTTCTTTTTGAAGTCATGTTGGCAAATATTCTTACATTGTTATGTAGTGACTATATAGCACCTTCATTCTTGCTGCGTTGCATTCCATTTTTATGCTAACTACACATGGACAAGCTCATTTATGTCATGCAGCACAAGTAGACCTTGCAGTCTATTGCAAATAACATCACATTTTCCTAGTATAAACAACTGTCTGCAGTACAAGTGTGCAGACATTGTACTGATTAATGTTCTGCCTTTTAATAGAGATGGAGCTATGGAGCAGGAGTCTTTGTTTGTGAACTCTTCCGCATACTAAGGGTCATGGCCCCTTTGATCCACTATCCACCTGCATTCATGATGTTCAACATTTATGGGTCTATGGTGGCAGCAATCTGTGACTGATGTTGCCCTCCTTCTACATATGAAGAAGAGGCCTTCCTTGGACAGCAGAAAAGAATCTTTATGTCTAAAAAATATGCCGGAATACACAAACACCCAAGGAGTGTTTTCCCAGTATAAACAACTGTCTGCTGTAAGGCCCCCAAATGGGACACCAAATCCAAAACTGCACTGTTTCCTAGTGAGATGGCCACAAACCTGAGAAATGGAGCAGCAAGAAAGAACTAACTGGCTCCTCCATTTTTCTACCTGAGCCATCAGAAGCTGACAGGGCTAAGATGCAATGCAGAATTCACCAGTCCACTTTCTGTCCCAGTTAGGATTGCTCTTCCGTTCGTGAAAGTTGATAGGCAGGCATTATTGTTGAGTTTGCAGAAGTAACATTTCTTCAGTGTGCTATGGGATTCTAACAGGTAGGGTTAATATTTTTTGCCATTATTAACACCATAGCTCATGTCATTCTCATCGTTTTGCTGCTCTTGGCAGCTTTTGCAAGATTGATCAACAATGAGAAGGAGTTGTAGGCAGTGATTCACGATATTTAATTGTGTCACTCTTTCTTTCCACGCTAGGGGAAGCCCTTAATAATGAATGCATTTTCAAGGCCTTGTGGCCTACTTTTCTTTGTTCTAGTGTCAGTTGAGACATGCTTATCGTCAATGTATTGCTGATATGGCATGATGAAATCTTCAAAGCTCCCAAATAATCACTTAATTGTACTAGCTTTAATAACAAGAGATAACCTTATTTCTCCTATATTGATGCTGTTTTCGTAGACTTCATTGAGATTACGAATACCACATTAATCTGCCAGGTGAGATTTCCAATCTGGATATTATAGACAATCATCCTGAATCTTGCTCATGAACAATTCTATCTGATTTACTTTTCATCAGGAAAAACATAATCAGCATCTGGATGAACAAACTCTTGGAAAAGCTAGGTAAGTGGAAGAGAAAAAACAGAGATTCACAGTGCATAGGCATTCACATGTGATTGTGGATTGTGGATTAAAATCAATAGGATAGATGCACATTATTCTTCAGAAGCAGCAAAACCCGTGTTTTTTTCAGTTGGATCTTGCCAGAACTCAGTTCTGGCACCTCTCAGGCGGGTGCCATTGCCATTATAAGAGAACAAGGGAGGCATTCATGGTCAGTTCCAGCACCTATTTTTCTAGAAAAATAGCACTGAGCATAACTAACCATGCATAACTATGTGCAAACTGGATGAGAGAAAACGTGGAACATAAGTAAGCAAAGCAACTATTGGTTGTGTTGGGGTAACAGGCAAGGAAATATAAAAAAGAAAGAAAAATCTTTAAAGAAATTCTTGATATATGTCCTGGTTTCCCCAGACATTCCAGCAATTTCTGAGGGCCGAATCCCAGCTATGTACAGGAAATTACGTACTCTTCTTTCTTTTGACTTCCCCATACCTCCCCATCCCTGCATCCTTGTTTAATGATTCTTTAGCAATCCTTAAGTCCATTGTCTTAATTCCCTTTCATAAAGTTTCCTTTAGTTTTTTAGTTACTGCTGCAATTCTTTATCTCTTACCCCCTGACATCTTAACATTCCTCAATTTTACAATTGTTTTTAAGATATATTTTAAATTTCTTCCAGTCCTCTTCCACTGTCTCTTTCCCCTGGTCACGGATTCTGCCCGTCATCTCGGCCAGTCCCATAAAGTCCATCACCTTTATTTGCCATTCTTCCAGAGTAGGTAGTTCTTGCATCTTCCAATACTTTGCCAGTAGAATTCTTGCTGCTGTAGTGGCATACATAAAGAAAATCCTATCCTTCTTTAACACCAATTGGCCAACCATGCCCAAGAGAAAAGCCTCTGGTTTCTTAGGAAAAGTCCACCTAAGGACCTTCTTAATTTCATTATAGATCATTTCCCAGAAAGCTTTAACCTTTGGGCAGGTCCACCAAAGGTGGTAGAAGGTGCCTTCAGTCTCATTACATTTCCAACACTTATTATTAGGCAAGTGGTAAATTTTTGCAAGCTTGACTGGGGTCATGTACCACCGATAGATCATTTTCATAATGTTTTCTTTTAAAGCATTACATGCAGTAAATTTAATACCGGTGGTCCATAACTGTTCCCAGTCAGCAAACATAATATCATGACCAATATCTTGTGCCCATTTAATCATTGCTGATTTCACCGTTTCATCCTGTGTATTCCATTTCAACAGCAAGTTATACATTTTTGATAAGTTCTTAGTATTGGGTTCCAACAATTCTGTTTCTAGTTTTGACCTCTCTTTCTGAAATCCTATTTTCCTGTCCTGTTTAAATGTCTCATTTATCTGATGATAGTGCAACCAATCTCGAACCTTGGGCTTTAGTTTCTCATAACTCTGAAGTTTCACCCTTTCACCATCATATTCTAAAATTTCATAATATTTTGGCCATTTAGAGTCCATATTAAGCTTTTTTACTTCTCTAGCTTCCATTGGTGACACCCACCTAGGGGTTTTACTTTCCAACAAATCTTTGTATCTAATCCAAACATTATACAATGCTTTCCTTACAATATGGTTTTTAAAGCTTTTATACACCTTTGCCTTGTCGTACCATAAATATGCATGCCAACCAAAGCTATTGTCATACCCTTCCAGATCCAAAATGTCTGTGTTCTCAAGAAGTAGCCAGTGTTTCAACCAGCAAAAGGCTGCCGATTCATAATAGAGTCTTAAGTCCGGCAGGGCAAACCCCCCTCTATCCTTTGCATCAGTTAAAATCTTAAATTTAATTCTGGGCTTTTTGCCCTGCCAGACAAATTTTGATATATCTTTCTGCCACTTCTTGAAACAGTCCATCTTGTCCAAAATCTGCAACGTCTGAAATAAAAACAGCATTCTAGGCAATACATTCATCTTAATAGTAGCAATTCGGCCTAACAAGGAAAGTTTCAACCTTGACCATATTTCCAGATCCTTCTTTACTTCTGACCAACTTTTTTCATAATTATCCTTAAATAAGTTCACATTCTTGGACGTTAAATTTATTCCCAGGTATTTTACCCTTTTTGTTATTTCCAAGCCTGTTTCATTCTGAAAACTCTCTCTTTCTTCCATTGTTAAATTTTTCTCCAACACTTTCGTTTTTTGTTTGTTCAATTTAAAACCTGCTACTCGACCAAATATTTCAATTAATTCTAATACTCTTTTAGTGCTAGTGTCTGGCTGTTGCAAGGTCAATACTAGGTCATCTGCAAATGCTCTTAGTTTGTAGTGTCTAACTCCGACCTGAACTCCTTTAACCAACTGGTCCTTTCTAATCATATTTAACAAAACCTCCAGGACTGATATAAAGAGCAGAGGGGATATTGGGCATCCCTGCCGTGTACCTTTTTCTATGGATATTTCTTCTGTTACCACATTGTTTACAATTAACTTAGCTTTTTGTTTGGAATATATTGCACCTATACCGTTTTCAAAACCTTGGCCTACCCCCATCCCTTGGAGATTCTTTTTCATAAAAGTCCAACAGATATTGTCAAAGGCTTTCTCCGCGTCCACAAAGATCAGAACTGCCTTCCTGTTAATGTCAACGTCTAACAACTCCAAAATGTCTATAATGTTCCTCACATTGTCTGACATATGTCTCCCTGGGAGAAAGCCTGTTTGGACCTTATGAATCTCCTCTATCAACACTCTTTTCAATCTTTTTGCCAAAATGTCTCCAAAAATTTTGTAATCCACATTAAGTAAAGATATAGGGCGGTAGTTTCTGACCTGGTTCTTCTCAGTCTCTGTTTTCGGTATAAGTGAGATGAAAGTCTCTTTCCACGATTCAGGTGCCTTTTTCCCCATCAGAATTTCATTGCAAACTTCCTTCAGTGGTTGTATCAACCATTCTTTCAGCATTTTATAATATTTAGCCGTCAGGCCATCTGGTCCTGGTGATTTTCCCAGTTTCATATTTTGAATGGCACCCTCTATTTCTTGTTCTGTTATTTCCTCATTTAAGATCCTTTTACTTTGTTCTGGAATTTTTGGTAAACCGTATTTTCTGATGAATTCTTCTATTTCTTGTTCGTTAATTGGCCCTTGTGCATACAATTTCTTGAAAAAACTTTGAAAACAATTATTTATCTCATTAGGTTTGTGGATAATTTTTCCATCCATTTCTAGACTTGTCACGGTGTTCATTTTCTGCCTTTTTTTCAATTGCCATGACAGAAGTTTCCCACATTTATCCGCTGATTCAAAAGTTCTTTGTCTCATTTGCTTTATCTTCCATTCTATCTGTTGGTTCATGAGCTCCATGTATTGCATCTGATAAAACTTTATTTCTCTCAAAATCTCATGGGACTTTGGTTTGGACCTCAATTTCTTCTCTCCTTCTTTTATTTTTTCTAAGATTTTTTCTTTCCTCTCATTTTGTTTCTTCCTCTTTATAGAATTCTGTTGAATTAGGAAACCTCGCATCACGGCTTTGCTTGCGTCCCAAATTATTCTTTTCTCCACTTCTGTTTTCCTATTTATCTCAAAATAATCTTTTAATGTTTTAAGGGCCTTCTTATAAATCTCTTCATCTCTAAGTAGGGTGTCATTCATTCTCCATCTAAAGGATCCAGTTGTTGTTAGTTTCATCTCCATCTTCACAGCATTATGGTCGGAGCAAGTTTTTGGGCAGATTTCTACTTTTTTTGTTCTTGACGCCAGACTACTAGAAATCCAAATTTGGTCTATTCTTGTCCATGTCATTTTTGCCTCAGAGAAGAAAGTTCCCTCTCTCTCTAGAGGATTCCTTGTTCTCCAGATGTCAATCAAGTCCATAGTTTCAGTCATATGTACAGGAAATTACGGACATATGGAAGCCCTAGCAAGGATCAAGCAGGCAGTTAAAACACAACAGTCCTTTATTGCTACAAATCTGGCTGAACTCCACTACAACCCACTGCAGCAAACAGCTACAGGAATTTGACCAAAGTCCCCAAAGTACTAACAATGAACCACAGCACCTCCTGGCATTTCCAGAATGTGCTCTTGTGCTTTCAGATTGTTCTTCTTGCCTCCTCAAACTGTGCATAAGATAATGGATCCAAATAAGACAGCAAAATAGAATGAAAATTGTGTAACAGCCAACAACATTGTGCAGGCCTTTGTACACCTGAAAGGTTGCTAAGCTTGTGCAGCCTGCCACTAGAATGTGACCAGTTCCACAACTACCTTTTATTTTTGGTGGTGGTTGAAAATTATTATTATTTATTAAATTTGTATACTGCCCTTCATCTGAAGATCACAGCGAGGTTCACAAAATAAAAAATATGAAAATAGAAATTACATAAGAAAAACAGGAAGGAAAACAAAAACAAATATATAACTCCCCACATAACAAGAATGGATTGAAGGGTTTGTTTTATTTTTTTTCTTGAAAAGTAAAGATATCCTGAAATATTCAGACTTCCTATCATTATCTGGAATAATGGACAAATTTAGACGTCTCTTGACACTGTAACTTAAATGCAGGAATGCATGGTAAATTTTTCTTTTGAAAGGTTGACAATAGAAAGCTACCATAAAATCATGATCCATTCAGCCCAATTGATGGTTGCTATGTTTAAGCCATCGATGGTGGATATCTAAGTTGGGGGTTCATTTTGTCCAGCAACATTTGAAGATGAAGATCCATCTTCCAGGTACCTAATCCTTAACAAGTCAGTCAGCAGGCCAGATAGTTCAAATTCTAGTCTACCCCTTCCTATTAGCAGATGCAAATACAAGTACATTGCTGAACTGCTGAGGAAGGACCACAGCTCAGTGATAGCCATACCTTTTCATGCAAATGAGCCCAGATTCAATCCAAGGCATCCCTAAGAGTTCTGGAGAAGACCTTTGTCTACTAAAATAGGTGGGGCAATAGTCTGATTCCCTATAAGGGAATTCCTATTTTCCTTTAATTTCTAGAATGGACTTCAGTTTATTTCCATAGCAGCAAACATCTCTCTCTTACAGAAGATTGTTACCGGTAGATCTCTTGGTCTTCATTGTTCCCTTTCTTCCCAATTTTTGGGGATTTTTCTATCACATATAAAGACAGGATGTGTATTATGAGGAACAGAGAGAGAAAGCGAGCGAACAGTTTTTTGTGTAAAGCATGTTGGATCTTGAATAACATTCCCCACCCTTACCCCAGAAATTTCAGAAACAATAGATGTAGCAAAATGGGAGAGAGAGAAATACATCTTTTCTCTAGCATAAACTGCATAGTTGTTTAATTATATTTACCAATGTAAAAAAAGAAAGAAAAAAGACATGTAATGAAAAGACAGAGAGGGTTCCAATGCACATATTTAATAGATCTCTTCAGAAAAACAAGGTATAGTCTTGTATCCATGACAACCAAGTTCCTAAGAGCCATGAGTAAGTGAGGAAGTACTATTTAAAACTGGCATGGAGTTGTAAGTGAAAAATTTATGAATGTATAAGTATCTTTTGTATTACTTCTACAATTGTTGCATTGGGCTTAAGTCCAACACTCATTGGGCTAATGTATTCTTCACTCTGTGTTGGATTGTTACCTAATTAAATACTAGTCATTTAGATACAACATGTCTCAGATCTGCTAACAGTCAATCCATTTTTTTATTTTATTTATTTGCATTCCAAACATCACCTGACACTATCATATGTGCATAGAGTGATTTCTTAAGCATCAGACTGGGAGGGTCCAGCAGTCATCTTGCTCAGCCAATTGTATAACTGCAGGACAAGTCATATGTTCCAGTAACTGATGATCATAGAGTTGAAACCTGTAGTCTGTGGACATTGACAGGCCATAACTCTGAGGGGAAAACACATGTTTTGCATGCATAACATCCCATTCAGTCTCTGGAATACACAGCTGAAGTGTGTTACCAAATGAGTTTTATGTCATAATCTTGGGGGAGGGGGAGAAAGAGAAATAAATAAATAGATGTTTAAATCGGAAAACTAAGTGACACAGCAATATGCATAAAATAAAAAGGGCAGCTCAAACGCATTTCAAAACTGAGCATTTTTACTCTGGCCAAAGTAGCAGCTCAGTTCAAACATTTGGGTTTGAAGAAGGATCTTGTCTGTCAAGTGTCAGATCAGAGGGAGCTTTTATGGAAGAACTAATGTAATTATGTAATGCTGAAAAAATAGTTTGTAATGGAATTGCTGGCACAACCTTAACTGTAAGGGTGTGAACAAGAAGCTCTTATGTATTTCTTGAAATGAATGAAAGAATGCAAGATCCTTTTTAATACTTCAGGCTGTCAGACCCACTCAAGATTAGGACGGTTAATACCAGCGATCCATCAAAGCCATAGATAGCTCTGCTGGGTGTTCTTATCACTCTAGCAGCCTCGGAGCTCATAGGTAGTTTAAAAGAGACTGCTATGTGCATTGTGTCATCAATAAGGGATGCTAAACCTAGTGGTCCCTTTCTCAGAGGTGGAATATGATGCCGACTGAAATTCGTCCTCATCTTACTAGGTGCTGGCAGAAATTAAGGGAATTTCACTTGGTGCTTTTCCTTCAGCAAAGGAGGTCAGCATTTGAAAGGAAACACGGTTTTCTTACACAAAGCCTTTGTCTGGCTTTCACTGTTCTCGGTTTCTGCATCTCTCTTTAAAGGCTGTTACTTCCTCAAGCCTATAAGCAACTCTAAACAATACCTTCCATCACCACCCCATCCTTTTTATTCATGATTTTTGTTTCTCTCTCTCTCTCTCCCGCCTAAATAGTGTTTTCTTCAGTAGTGATGTCTGCATTTTTAAGAAGCACTATTTCTTCACATTCTGATTTGTAAGCCATGCCACATGCAAATCTTTCTACAGCACACTAGGAAAGAGGAAATGTGCCCATTTCATGTCTTCATCAAGACATGTCCCATCCAACTATGACTGTTGGACGTAACATTGACAACAATGTTGTCCTATTGACAACAATGGCACATGGAAGGTGACATTGTGAAGCACAACAAATAGCTACTTTGGTGTGATTTTAGAGGGCTAGACTAGGGATAGGAGTCCTGGGTCACTGCCAGGTACAGATGGGTAAATCTGTCAACTTTATTTCCTCTCAGTTTCTCATTTTTCCAGTCTGAAGTTTGCAGTCTCAATTTTTCCATTAAAACATATTTTTCAAAGTGATTTTGGGTCCTTGCCAAAACACATTCTTAGAAATCCTCACTCCAATAAGCATCCTGCAGAGGGCAGCTCCAGGGATTAAATGGGGTAACTCTCATGTGTGCTACCCCTTATTGAAGAAGTAACATATTTGGGCAAAAAAAATGGAACGTCTAATGATAAATATACTTTTCCTGGTTGATTTCTGGAGCACTCTTAAGTGGGACAAAGTAGCATTGAGCCGAGATAACACTGGAAGCTTCTGTGAATACATAATTGTTTAAAAACTTGCACTTCTCTTCTCCCAATATAAGGCCCAAAGCTTGAGAAAGATATAGATATTGCAACCTTCCACTATTGGATATGTATGGGTCCTTTTAGAAGCTTTTGCCTAAAACTGGATGAAAAATCTCTTGGGGGGGGGGGGGAACCCTTTTGGTTGAAAACTGATTCCGGAATATAAATGCTGTAGGAAATGACTGTGCATTCTTGTCAATAGGAAGTATTGACTTCAGTGAGTCTCCTTTCATTGAAGTGATCCGTACAATAAGAAATGGATGGCCTGGCTCTTATCCAACGATACCACATAGATGAGATTACCGACAGATTCTTAGCCACTGACATTCAAAATAATTTACAGTTGCAACAACCTGAAAATCTATCTATCATGATGCTTCAGACTCAGACTCATCTGCTTCTCTGCTGTTTCCGAAACCATCAATATTCTAGTCTTTAAAACCTATCTCAGGTGCAAGGAGTAAGGTAAATCAACTGGTTCATGGGTTGCTTCACTGCTGGGTCTAATGCTCCCTTTTGTTTTGTATCAAGCGAAGCTGAAAATTTGCAGAGGGGCATAAATTAATTTGATATGTAGCCTGCAGTAGCAAAGTGCATTATGGAGATGATTATACAATTCGCACTTCCTGAACTAAAGCGTATGCACCTTAATAAAAACCAAGCCAAACGGCATAAGGGGGGGGGGGGAGAGAACATTGCAGATTTATCTACTTTCCCCCCATGTTCTTCTAGAGCTCTGCCTACCTTTTGTTCCCTTTCTCTACCCTTTTTTTGCTTTTATGTTTGGAAATGATAAATTTTCTCATGTTTTACATTTTATATTTAGTTTATCTCTTTATTTTGTATTCATTTCCCACTGAAAATGGAATGAGTCTTTAGAATAATACAGTAGATACTGAGTTTTTAAATTGCTATTGGGTATATACTGCATAAGAAGGTTATCTGATCTCTAACTTAATCATGTGAAAATATTGCTACAGGAAAGCAGGCTTGGTAACAATGAGACACCTTTGCTTTCATAAAATTTATTTAACTATACACCCATTATGAAGCATTAATACAGAATTCCCCCCACTTTCTGTCACATTTAGGAGAGATTTATTGTACACAGCAATTGAATTCATAGGCAACCCCCATATGTAAATACAAAAGGCTTTATACTGGGTGCTATTTAAGCTTATCAAGAAATATCACTGAATTAAGCATTTCCGAGATGTTGAAACAGATGAAATGAGCCAAGTTTGTGTTTACAGTTGAAAAGTTAGAAGGAAGAGGAAAATAATGGTTATCTAAAAACGTTTTAAACCACAGTCAATTTCTACCTTAAAACATTACTATTGGAAAAGACTGCAGAATTTAAAATGGTGGCAATCATATCTTTCCAATGTCTGCCTGACCTGCAAAAACAGATACTTTTTTTTTTTCATGATAACTAGATATTGGCAGCGGGACGCAGGTGGCGCTGTGGGTTAAAGCCTCAGCGCCTAGGGCTTGCCGATCGAAAGGTCAGCGGTTTGAATCCCTGCGGCGGGGTGCACTCCCGCTGCTCGGTCCCAGCACCTGCCAACCTAGCAGTTCGAAAGCACCTCCGGGTGCAAGTAGATAAATAGGGACCGCTTACCAGCGGGAAGGTAAATGGCGTTTCCGTGTGCGGCTCTGGCTCGCCAGAGCAGCGATGTCATGCTGGCCACGTGACCCGGAAGTGTCTCCGGACAGCGCTGGCCCCTGGCTTCCTAAGTGAGATGGGCGCACAACCCCAGAGTCTGTCAAGACTGGCCCGTACGGGCAGGGGTACCTTTACCTTTAGATATTGGCAGCACACAATTTGTATTGCCTTGTATAAATATTTGTCTGAAGTTGCTCAATGGAATCACCATAATGTAATGCTGGCTTAATATAGTGTTTTGCACTCTTGCTGCTGCTACTTCGGGACGCGGGTGGCGCTGTGGGTAAAACCTCAGCGCCTAGGACTTGCCGATCGCATGGTCGGCGGTTCAAATCCCCGCGGCGGGGTGCGCTCCCATCGTTCGGTCCCAGCGCCTGCCAACCTAGCAGTTCGAAAGCACCTCTGGGTACAAGTAGATAAATAGGGACCGCTTACCAGCGGGAAGGTAAACGGCGTTCCGTGTGCTGCGCTGGCTTGCCAGTTGCAGCTCCGTCACGCTGGCAACGTGACCCAGAAGTGTCTTCAGACGGCGCCGGCTCCTGGCCTATAGAGTGAGATGAGTGCACAACCCTAGAGTCTGGCAAGACTGACCCGTACGGGCAGGGGTACCTTTACCTTTACCTTTACCTGCTGCTACTTAGCTAAACAAGAGGCAATACTGCTGATGAAAGTCCTCAGTTTAGTAACAGTCTGCGTAGCAAAGTTGTCCCTCAGGAACAGCAGAAAAAGGTAAACTCACCCCTCAGCAAATTCCCATCTCCTAGCGACCTTCATTCTCACTACTCTTTACCCAACTATTCTAACTGCTGAATTAATAGTGTAATCCTATACATGTCTTCTCAGGAATAATTGAGTTTGATAGGACTAACTTTCAGGTGAGTTGCAGTATACAGTGGTACCTCAGGTTATATACGCTTCAGGTTACATACGCTTCAGGTTACAGACTCCGCTAACCCAGAAATAGTGCTTCAGGTTAAGAACTTTGCTTCAGGATGAGAACAGAAATCGTGCTCCGGCGGTGCGGCAGCAGCAGGAGGCCCCATTAGCTAAAGTGGTGCTTCAGGTTAAGAACAGTTTCAGGTTAAGTACGGACCTCTATAACGAAGTACTTAACCCGAGGTACCACTGTAAAGTCTTTAATGGCAGACACTGTTTATCCATGCAGATTATGGGGATCTGAAATTATTTTCAGATTCATACTTAGGAAGTGAAAGTGAAAGATACTCAAACTATAAATGCTTAACCATCAAGCATCACAACTTCAGAGAAGTATCATTTGATCCTTATCCATTATTTTATAGTGTTCCAGTACTTTGGGATTCATGAACGTTTAATTCTAACACATTCTATATCTTTGGATACACCATTTCTATACACATTTTGAGATACATATGCACTGTCAGGGACTGGCAAGCTGCCGATGAGTATGTGCCAGGGGCAGGGGGAAGGGAGAGGGGAGCAAAGATTTGTGGGGATGTATACGAGCCAGGAGGCAAGAATCAAGAGGCAAGGAGAGCTTCAGAGCTGGAGGGTGGAGCACAGTATGGGCCAATATGGATCAGTGAAATGGGGGGGAACAAGTTTCAAATATTTATGAATATTCGTTTCAGTTCTATTGGTGATTAATGTAGATTCTATGGCTTCAACAACATTAAAGCATTTGTCTTAAGAAAGAAAGCCCTTTCTTAATATGAGGACTTCAAGGAATGGAGATTGTTCCACATTCCCAAGGATGTTCCAGTGGTTAAGTTTCTACATTGTAAAGGAGAAAGGCATTATTTTAGTAATAGTTGTGTTAAAATGATTTACCTTTACAGAAAAGCTAGCCCATTTTTCAACCTTGAAAAGTCTTCAGGCAAGCTCCTCTGTGAGTACAAATTGAAATCAATGGAGCTGCACCTTTGAGACTTTTTGAAAATCTGACCCTTGAGGTGATAAGGTCTCCGTTTATAGCTCATAACGAAGGCCAGTATCTCTCCAATTCTTTAGAGAGCAACCACAGCATAGCAGCAAAGGGAATGCAATGAGTATCAGGATGTTCCCATTTCAAATGTTGCCTCTGATCAACACACAAGATTCCCACATGCAAGGCACAGTCTCTCAGACTCAGTTCACCCCACCACCTTTGTAATAAGATTGTGAGGCGTGGTCAAGATTACAGCAAATGTATGTACATTGAACATTCTACATCATGGTACCCAATGTGGCGCTTTCCAGATGCTGGACCCAAATTCCTATCATCCCTGTCTATAGTCTAAGCTGGCTGGGGTTGATGGGAGTTGTAGTAATGCTATCACATTGAGTGAAACTGCCATCAGAAAGATTCTGGTACCAGCTTGTCCACTCTCATTTGTCATAGTAGGCGACTTCAAAATTTGTGAAATGCTGAGTATGGGGCCATGCATTTTTCTTCTTCTGACAACTCCCTCAGTCCATCATTGATCCTGTAGAGCAAAGCTAGACCATGAAAGACATGGTGGGATGGCAAGAGAGGAATTGTTTCTAGAAAAGGTGTGCTTGTAATGTGACCTGCTTTGCTGTTAACTCAGTATCCAGGGTGTGGCTTCTGAGCATTCCTCAATCCTCCTCACACTTTTGTTGAATGCCTGGCAGGTCCATATGACTAGTTCTCAGTATGGATATCCATGTACAAAAGTAAAACAGAGGATTCTAGCACATATTCTCCATTCACAAATGGAACAGGTTTCTCCTGACACAGCAGGGCTTCACTGTCCTTTCCTTCCTGCCTGCAGACCTCTGTGTGCCCTCAAAATCTGCTCCAGAGCATCAGAAGATCCTCTGGAATAGGAGGTGCACTGCAGGACAGTTGGATTGAATGAGATTGGATGGGCTTCCGGAGGCGGTGCGAACGGCAATGGCGGTCCTCTTCATTCGGTGAAGGGGAAGCTCCGTGGGAAACGGGTCGTCCGCTACGGCGAAGCGGAGACCCACTTCGGAAACCCACAGGCAGTAAAAGCCTGTGGTCTCGGGACCCGGCGGGCACTGGAAGCAACCCCTGAAACGTTGAAGGAACCCCGTAAGGGGCTCCGGAACGGGGAGGGGGTAGCGGCACTGTGGGTCGTTCCGCAAGCTACGGAGTGAAGCTGCGCTGCTGCTGCCGGTGAGCGCTGACCTTTTTTCCTGAAACTTTCTGATGTGGAAAAGCAACAACCCGTGAGTAAAGAAGGACTTTATTAAATTGGAGACTAAAATCTATTGAATTTGGCTGAAAGCGGAGCGACGAAAAACAGGAAGTCCGTCTTCCGCTGTCATTGAACTTCAAAGCAAAGAACTGGAGGAGTGGAGGTAAAGAAAGAACTTTTAACCTAATTGATCTGAGCAACCACTGAACCTTTTCTGTAAGCGAATAAGGATTCTAAGCATTTGATCTTATGTTCTATACTTGCATCGTGATACCTTTCTTCTATTTGGAAATATAATTTGAGTAAGAAACCCAGGTGCTGGAGCTGCCTGAGCAACTGAGCTGTCAGTTTGCAGATTTGGTTACTTTGAATCAAAAATTGCAACAATCTGAGGGAGTTTGGACTTGCTACTTTGAAGCATCATCTGAAATACCAGTATGCTCTGTTTGAAACAATGTGGTGCTAATACTAACTCTGCTTAAAACCTGTTATTGAAGGTTCCTGGACTTAAAACTTGATTTTAACAATTTTACTGGAATTGATCTCTTCCCTAAAGACATTTTAAGCTCCCCCTAGAGGATTTTGGATTTACAGCAGTGACATTATTTTACTTTCCTTTTCCCGGCCTCCTGCTTGACTGTTACCATCTGGGCTGTTGTTTTCTCATGGGAACAACTCAGCTTGACCTTGACTCTTAGATAACTCTGGAATGAGTGGCGCTAGAAAAAAGGGACCAAAAACCAGACAAACAACTTTAACAACTTTAACCGCAGCTTCCCAGGCACGTAGATCATCTGTACCTACTTTGCCTTCAGAGGAAAAAGTTGCTTCTCTGCCAAAAGCAGGGGAGGAAGAAATTGAGCAATTACAATTGGAAGATATGGCCTCAGGAGCAACTGCTTCTATTTTAGAGAAAATTTATGAAAAATTAGAATCTCTGGATAAGAGAGTGGAATCTTTGGATAAGAAAGCTGATGAGCAAACAGCTAAAATTGATCAAAACACAGAATGTTTAAATAGACTAACTGGACAAGTATCACAGAATGCATAAGCAATTGGAGAATTGACGGGGGCCATAGCAGAAAATTGGAAATTGGCTGAAGATACTAGTCAAAGACTTGGAATTTTGGAACAAGAGGTAAGACCACTCCGTAAACAAGTAGATGAACATCAGACTTATCTTTCTATGACAGAACTGCGGAATCGGGAGAGTAACTTAAGGATAAGGTCGATACCAGAAGTGGAAGAAGGCAACTTAGCTGAGTTTTTGACTAAAGAACTTTCCAAGTTTTGGAACTTAGAGGAAAAGGACTTTAAAATCGTATCAGCTTTTAGGCTTGGAAGACTTATAAAGAAAGAGAAACCCAGAGACTGTTTGATAATATTGAGATCAAAGGAGGAAAGGGATAAGATTTTGGGCCTACACTACGGAAAGTCACTGGACATTTCGGACAAAAGAATTGAAATTTACAAGGATATTCCTAAACAACTGCTAGACCTTAGATCTGGCTACCTCGAATTGGTTAGATTGTTGAGGAGCAATTCAATTATCTTCAGGTGGGAGTTCCCCCAAGGATTATCTTTCACTTTTAGAGGGAAGAAGGTCAAAATCAGAACATTGGAAGATAGAGATAAATTTTTGACTGCATACGGAGAGGACCTTCAAAAAGGAATTGAATCACCCTCTGGGCCTGGAGCACCAGCGGTACCTGCACCCTTGGAACTGGAAGATCCAGCGAATAAGACACCACCCCCAGGAAAATAACCAGATTTATTCAGGATGTCTCTGCAACTTTTGAGTTGGAATATAAATGGCTGTAATATTCCGGAAAAAAGGAGGAAAATTTTCCACATACTAAAAAAGGAACAATTGGATATTATTTGCCTACAAGAAACTCACGTGATTAGGCTCCACAGAAAAGTGTTAATAAATAAAAGACTTGGCCAGGAATTTATATCTTCGGACAGAGTAAAGAAGAGAGGGGTGGTGATATATGCAAAAGAGAGCCTGTCACCTAAACTTTTATTTAAAGATGAATATGGAAGAATTTTAGCAATTGAGATACAACATCAAGGAGAGAAGATCTTGATATTAGGAATTTATGCACCAAACGAGGGGAAATCGGAATTTTACAAGAAGCTGCATGAGACTATGCTGGATTATCTGGACTATGATAACATCATTATGATGGGAGATATGAATGGGGTCGTATCAACTAACATGGATAAGTCACAAAGCCAAAATGTTACAAAAGATGGCAGACTACCTAAGACTTTTTTTGAAATGACCGACAATATGGACTTGATTGACATTTGGAGAATGAAGAACCCCTTGGGAAGAGAGGGAACATTCTTCTCTGAAGCCCAGCTGACTTGGACAAGAATCGACCAAATATGGATATCTAGAGGTCTGGCACCTAAGGTTAGAAAGGTGGAAATCTGCCCAAAGACCTGCTCCGACCATAATGCACTAAAGATGGACATGACACTACTACCAACCAGCTCCTTTAGATGGAAGATGAATGACAATTTGTTTAGAGATCAGGAGATTATTAAGAAGGCCCAAAAAGTTTTGAAAGATTATTTTCAGATAAATTTGAACACTACGGTGGAAAAAAGAATCATCTGGGATGCAAGTAAGGCTGTGATGAGGGGGTTCCTGATTCAACAGAATGCTGTAAAGAAAAGGATACAAAATGAGAGGAAAGACAAAATCTTGGAGAAAATTAAAGAATTAGAGAAGAAGTTAAGATCAAATCCGAAGTCACAGCCGACTCTGAAAGAAATTAAACTTCATCAAGCCCAATATTCTAAATTGATAAATCAGGAAATAGAGTGGAAGATTAAATTAATGAAACAAAAAACTTTTGAATCGGCGAATAAATGTGAAAAACTGCTAGCTTGGCAGTTTAAGAGGAGACAAAAACTAAATACAGTTACAAATTTAGAGATTGAAGGAAGAAATATTCAGAACCCTGTGGACATTAGAAAGTGCTTCCAGAGATACTTCAAAAAATTATACACTCAAGGGCCACAAGATGAGGTCGAGATTAAACAATTTCTGGAAAAAAATGGGCTACCAAAATTGTCACAAGAAAATAGATCAATCCTGAACTGCAAAATAACACGACAAGAGATTGAACAAGCCATTCAGAATATGCAAATGGGCAAATCTCCAGGGCCAGATGGGCTGACCTCCAAGTATTATAAGACATTAAAAGACTATTTGATACAACCACTGATGGAGGTTAGCAATGAAATTATGGAGGGGAAGAGGGCGCCGGAATCGTGGAAGGAAGCCTTTATCACATTGATACCAAAATCGGAAGCTGAAAAGACACAACTTAAGAACAATCGTCCCATCTCTCTTTTAAATGTGGATTACAAAATATTTGCAGACATTTTGGCAAGTAGACTTAAAAAAGTTTTAAATGAAGTAATTCACAAGGACCAGGCAGGCTTTCTCCCAGGTAGACACTTGTTTGCTAATACAAGGAACATTATTGACATCTTGGAACTTTTGCAAACAGATATAAATACAAAAGCAGTGTTAATTTTTATAGATGCGGAGAAGGCCTTTGACAATATTTCCTGGAAATTTATGAAGGGAAATTTAAAAGAAATGGGAGTGGGACGGGGTTTTGAGAATGGGATTGATGCAATATATTCAGAGCAAAAGGCTAAATTGATAGTCAACAATGTGGTTACAGAAGAGTTTAAAATCGAAAAAGGAACACGACAAGGCTGCCCTATTTCCCCTTTGCTATTTATTTCGGTTCTGGAGGTGCTCTTGAATATGTTTAGAGGGGACCGGTTGGTGGAAGGAATTCAGGTCGGAGAGAAACAATATAAACTTAAAGCTTTCGCAGATGACCTAGTTTTGACCCTGCAGGAGCCAGAATCTAGTACGAAAAGAGTATTACAATTGATTCAAGATTTTGGTCGGGTGGCGGGATTTAAATTAAACAAACAGAAAACTAAGGTATTGGGAAAAAACTGGACAGATACAGAGTCAGAACGGTTTCAGAAAGAGACAGAACTAAATGTGGTTAAAAAAGTAAAGTACCTAGGGGTAAACATAACAGCAAAAAATCTTTTTAAGGATAATTATGAAAAATGTTGGTCAGAAATTAAGAGAGACTTAGATAGTTGGACAAAATTGAAACTTTCTTTGCTAGGCCGAATTGCTGCTATCAAGATGAATGTATTGCCAAAAATGTTGTTTTTGTTCCAAACATTACAGATTGTGGACAAGACGGAGTGCTTCCGGAAGTGGCAGAGAGATATTTCTAAGTTTGTCTGGCAGGGCAAAAAGCCCAGAATTAAGTTTAAGATATTAACTGATGCGAAAGAAAGAGGGGGCTTTGCCCTGCCAGACCTAAAGTTGTACTATGAGGCCGCAGCTTTCTGCTGACTAAAAGATTGGCTACTTCTCGAAGACACTGATGTATTGGATCTGGAAGGTTTTAACAATGCTTTTGGTTGGCATGCATATTTATGGTATGACAAGGTTAAGATCAATAAGGCCTTTAAGAACCATATTGTCAGAAAAGCAGTGTTTAATGTCTGGACAAAATATAAAGACTTATTGGAAAATAAAACTCCAAGGTGGCTTTCACCGCTGGAAGCTAAGGCCCGAAAAAGACCCAATATGGAGGCCAAATGGCCAAAATATTGGGAAATATTAGAAAAAGATGGAGACAATTGGAAATTGCAGAGTTTGGAGAAAATTAAGGACAAAGTGCGAGACTGGTTACATTACGCTCAGATTAATGAAGTTTTTAAAAATGACAAAAAGTTAGGGTTCCAGGTGGAGAAATCGAAATTGGAAACAGAACTGTTAGAACCTAAGACTAAGATACTTTCAAGAATGTACAACTTGCTGTTAAAATGGAATACACAAGATGAAATGGTTAAATCGGCCATGATAAAGTGGGCACAGGATATAGGGCATGATATCATGTTTGAGGACTGGGAAAGGTTGTGGACCAACGGGCTGAACTTCACTGCATGTAATGCTTTGAAGGAAAATGTAATGAAAATGATATATAGATGGTACATGACCCCAGTTAAACTTGCCAAAATATACCATTTGTCTGACAACAAATGTTGGAAATGTAAAGAAAATGATGGAACATTCTTTCACCTCTGGTGGACCTGCCCGAGAGTGAAGGCCTTTTGGGAAATGATATATAATGAGTTGAAAAAGGTATTTAAGTATACCTTTACCAAGAAACCAGAGGCCTTCCTTTTGGGTATTGTCGACCAGAAGGTGTTAAAGAAGGACCGAACATTTTTTATGTATGCAACAACGGCAGCAAGGATACTCATCGCTAAGCACTGGAAAACTCAAGATCTACCCACACTGGAAGAGTGGCAGATGCAACTGATAGACTATATGGAACTAGCCGAGATGACCGGCAGAATCCGAGACCTGGGAGAAGAGAAGGTTGAAGAAGATTGGAAGAAATTTAAGATTTACTTTAAAAAGCATTGTAATTTGGTTGAATGTTAAGATGGAGGCTAGATCATAAATAATTGACCACCACTAATTTAGATGCAATTAGGATGATAAGTGAGATTGAGGGAAAACCTTAAATCTTTGGGAGAACTATTAGATTATATTCTAAATGAATGGGACATAAGAATGTAAACAAGATGATAAATTGCGGGCAAGAATTGACAAAGATGCAAGTGGGAGCGGAAGACGTGAAGGAGTCCAAAGAAGTTAAGAAATTATGTTATGATATATGTTACATTGTTTATTATATTTGCATTTATGTTTAAAAATCTTAATAAAAATTGATTTAAAAAAAAATGAATGAGATTGGATGACTGAGATTGGATGATTGATTGGATGATGATGGCCTTCTCAATGGCTGCTGCAAGACTTTGGAACTCCCTCTCTAGAGAGGCTAGACCGACTTCATCCTTGTTGCTTTTCTGCCAGCAGGTGAATACTTTCTTCTTCCAAAAAGCTTTAGGGTACAGACTGTTTTTATGAAAGGGCTTGTACCTTGCTTTTTTATTGTAATTATTTGTATGGATATAATAGATTTTATATATGTGTGTAAATTTTAATTTTATCAGTATTTAGTCATAGAATCATAGAATTGGAAGGGACCCTGAGGATCATCTAGTCCAAGCCTCTGCAATGCAGGAATACGCAGATGTCCCATACAGGGATCGAACCTGCAACCTTGGCATTATCAGCACCACACTCTAACCAACTGAGCCATTGTCTTTAATGATTTTTTAAGCAGTTCTTATCTTTATTTGTAAGCCACTTTGAGTCCCGTCAGGCAAAAGGGAGGGGTATTATTATTACTTATTAAATTTGTATGTCACCCTTCACCCAAAGGTCACAGGACAGTTTACAGCATAAAAATACAACAACAACAACAGGTTGAGAAGTCCTGTCACCTGAGTAGAAGTTCATTCAGATAGTGCTGGGGTTTGCCTGTAGTATTTAGCACTGCTAGACATATCGAAGACTGTTTATGCACAATGCCACAGTGCTTAGAAAATTCAAGAAGGGTTATCCTGGGTTTGTTGTATTATATGGAGACTATAAATACATTTTTAAAAGAAATTGTAGAGAGAGCCACAGAGTTAATATATGAAGTGTTCATCACTGTCTGTGTGCTGAAATGGTCAGTTTCAATCATAATTATCAGTCATTTCTAACCTGTAAAATAGTTTCCCTCATGATATCTTGTTGATTAGCTGATTCTCTTGCTCCAGGCTTTGGGATGTCAGTGTGTTATCTATTATTACATGTCTGAGACAAATGATAATACAATTCCTTTTACGACTTCTCTTCCATCTGTGTTTTAGTTTCAGGAAGAAATTTGCATATGGCCTTACTTGCTGTAGGAAAGAGCAAGAGAAAGAAAGAAAGAAAACCAGACACCCTAAGTATGAACTCCAGAATCATAATGACTTTCAAAACTCTATCTTTAAAAGTGAAGCAGGTATGCAGGTTAATATAGGAGCCTAGCATTAAAGTACAAATGAGAACACAAAATACATAATAAGAACAAGAACAAAAGCAAACCAATAACCACGCTTCCAAAAACACAGTTAAAATGACATAGTATGTCAAAGAGAAATGGTTTTTCCTGGCTCCTAAAAATTAAGGCACCAGGGACTCAGTTAGATTGGTAAAGAAAAAGTGTTTTATATGTGTTGTATATGCAACATAACACTATGACACCAGGTGGCACTGTGGAGTCCTGTCTTTTCCTACTGGATTTCGCGGAATGCGTTTACAATGCGTTTAACTGAGTCGCTTCTTTGCCTTGCCTAGATCCAGCCCAGGTGAGCCTCCCTGGGAAAAGCATTCCAGAAATGGGGAGTCACCGTGGAAAAGGCCCGTTCTTGTGTTTCCACCTTCCAGACCTCTCATGGAGGAGACATACAAAGAAGGGCCTCAAATGTTGATTGCAGGGTCCAGGTTGGTTCATATAGAGATACGCAGTGCTTGAGCCATTTTGGTTCTGAGCTGTTTAAGGCTTTATAGGTCAAATCCAGTTCTGAGCCACCCCAGAGCCAGTTGCCTAAGTATGGGTGTTAGTCCCCCAAAATCAGCCATCTGGGAATCTTCAGCACTGCTTCTGAGATCAACTCTGTCAGTGCAGACAGGGAGACAGATGGGCAGATGGTAAACCAACAAAATCCCTTAATCTATCCTGATTTCCCAGTGCCAGGAACACACACCCTAGATCCTTCTCCCCATAACTGGACAGAGAGCTTGGAGAGAGAGGTACATTCTTTATAGATCACAGCAACTCTCCTTCCCTGATTCTCAAGTCTACCTTGATGTTGCACTGAGTACCCAGGTGGGCACAGCTCAGGGAAACCAACTCCATCCTGCTCATCCACCCAGGACTCAGTGATACAGGCCAAATCAGCCTCCTCATTCATAATCAGAGCATGGATGAAGGAAGTCTTACTCAGAGCCAACCTGGAATTCAGCAAGAGCAGCCACAGATCTGCTGGCTGAAATACCTCAGGTTGGATGGGGGGCTAACATACCACACAGTCACTAACTGCCCATGTCATGTGTCCCTTACCCGGCCTGCCCAACCCCACATCCATACCTCCTCTTGCCCAGAACTACTGTGACTGGGGTCATCGCTGCTCTCCCTAGTTCCTCTCTTCCCAGGCACATCGTACTTCCCTTAATTTTAAAGCAACAAACCAAAATTTTAAAGCACACAAGTTAAATAAAATCATAAGGACGAAATACCCTTTAGAACTGCAAGAATGATGATGATCAATCGTGTCTGAATCCAAGTTGTTGAGGGGGGGTTTATAAAAAAAAAAATAGTATGCAGTTAATTTTTCTCACTGTCTTTGATAGCCTTCTAATACGAGCTATAAAATTCTTTATGAGAACTCTGGGGAGAAAACCCATCAGACACAATTCCTCTTGATGAGGACAATCTGGACAATCTAGCAGAAGCATAATTAGGGCTGCACTCTGGCAAATTCCTGCAAAACACTTGCCATTCAGCGGCCACTCTGCCCTCGATAGTGACTGATTGCTCGCCTCTGGTTACTTACACCCCTGTGAGGTCACTAGATAGTGACCTCAACCTTGCATTTTACACTCACAGTCCATCCCCTCTCCCCCCAGCTTCCTCAGAGTCACCTTAGGGAATAATACCAGTCACTGATCAGCAGCAATACACCACTTCATTAGCTGTATTTGGCTCCCTCAACTGTGAATGTTTCTTGCTTCTTCTGCTTGTGTCAGTGATCTGCCTGTTGCCGGTGATTTTCTGAAAGACTATGATAAAAAGACCATCGGGATCACATAGCAGTGAACACACAGTAGTTCGTGAAGACCAGTCACTGCAGGTTGAGAGAAGGGGGCATGGAGGAATTGTGGATAGACAGAGCGGGGAGATCACAAATAAGGGAATGATCTGCAGTGATAAGAAAGCTCTTCCAGTGTCCTCCTTTTGGACCAGTAAAAAAAAGTGGCACAAAGAATTGCATTTTCTTTCACACTGTGCTGTTGTCATTGAATTAGAGATGGGTTTTAATCTCGTTCTTTTCTTCTACTTGTTCTTCTGTCTTCATATCCATTCTTCTTGTAAAATTCATATTGCTATTCAGGAGGGGTGGGAGAAACACAATCCAAAATACTGCAGATTGGATGGAAGATAGATAGGTAGGTAGGTAGATAGATAGTAATTTATACAGGAGCAAAGATGCTTTAGCAGGTTTGTACACAAGCTGTTCCTTGCCGGCATCTGCACCTTGATCTCTCCCTATCAGTTCAGTTGACAGCTTTGAATCAGAAAGCAAGAGCTGTCTGGTTCTCTTCGAGAGCTGCTAAGCTGAACAGAACACTGTCACGATAGGAGGAGCAAAGAGGAGCTCTCACATGGGTTCCTCCTTGTTCCTAGGGAAACCAGATTCTCTCCTCTCCTCTGCAGCTACCTTTGCTTCTGTAATGTGAAAAGCTTTAGCCTGAGGATTACTTCTGGCTTCAATAATCTTAACAGGCAACTATGATTATTGTGGGATATCTTTCCCCATCCCCTTTCTTCGTTTTAAACTGTGTGTTTTGCAATCAGATTTAGAGGCGATAGGAAAGGGAATTTGCATCAGAATAAGCAAAGTGGCAATTTGCCCACCAACTTCCGCTGGAAGCTCAGTGAGGAACAATCCTTGGCCAGGAAAATGTTCTTTCCAAGGGGCATGAGGGGAGGACTGACCACAGCAAGCCCAAGCGTGGATTTTGTATCTCCCTGGTGTGAATCTGCACCCTGTTTCCCCAGTGAGACTTTGCTTGCTTGGCTTGCACCACGGCAAGGTTCAACATAGGCCAACTCCTGTCGTACAGCTTTGGAGCAATCCAAACCCAGCAGATCCATTCCATCAACATGGGGCATGTAGCATGATGAACTGATCCTGGGACCCAATGCCATGCCAACCCTCACCCTGCCTGCAGCTGTCAATGAAGATTTGGCCTGATTTTATCCCATCACTGTCATACGGTCTGGTTATTTTGCTGCTCTCATGGGTCACATAATGCACCTGCCTGGGCAATTCTGACATTTCAGTTCTTTCAGTTTCTTTGCATTTTTGCACCAATTTGCACATGAACATTGAGAAAACACTGCAGAAAACAAGACAAAATCAAAACAGTACTGATATGGCTATGCATATTTGGATCAATATTTTACTGATACACATTTTTGCACATTAATAAAACACCCCACACATAAAACATTGATACAATAATATGTGCTAGCATATTGGGTTCGCTTTGTGGTGTTTTGACCCATGATGCAACTGCATGTGCCCAACAGAAGAACCTGATGCACTCATACACATAGTCACAATATAATGTCCTGTTTTTCTTTTCTTTTGTTTTGTTTTCCAGGGTATTATCAATGCACAAATGTATATTAGTAATGTGGGAGGGGGGAGGTACACTGAAAAAAAATGAAAGGTGCAGCAATCAATGCATGAACCATGGTTTGTAAAAAGTTCAAGAATAAAAGTGGGAATTCTTATTATATTGATTCTACCATAAACAACAGGAGGCAATCAAAAACTTCCAAGATCTGGGAAGAAATCTGAATGAAGGGAAACATCTGAACTATGCTTGTTTCACACTGCCTGCCTAAAGCAGGAAGCAACATTTTAAAAATCCTTTCTGTGCCTGAAGAGGACTTTAAATCCTAAGCACAATAGTTCCAGGTAGTTCACAGATTAAGTCTAAAAGAATTGTCTAAAATTACAGATGAATGAAAACTCCAAATCTAATGTTGTTTTCTGTGTTTGACACATAAAAGGTAAAGGTACCCCTGACCATTAGGTCCAGTCGTGGATGACTCTGGAGTTGTAGTGCTCATCTCACTCTATAGGCCGCGGGAGCCAGCGTTTGTCTGCAGACAGCTTCCGGGTCATGTGGCCAGCATGACTAAGCCGCTTCTGGCAAACCAGAGCAGCACATGGAAACGCTGTTTACCTTCCCGCCGGAGTGGTACCTATTTATCTACTTGCACTTTGACGTGCTTTCGAACTGCTAGGTTAGCAGAAGCTGGGACCGAACAACAGGAGCTCACCTTGTCAAAGGGATTTGAACCACCGATCTTCTGATCAGCAAGCCCTAGGCTCTGTGGTTTAGACCACAGCACCACCCGTGTCCCTGTTTGACACATAGGTGACGCCAAAAGTTTGTGCACTATATGTTCTTAGCAGCTAGATTTGTTAGGATGCAAAATTGTAAAGCTCAACAGAGTAGTCCGTAGACTGTTGGTAGAGTAAGCTTTGGGAAATTGCTGAGAAGCTTATCCTTCAGAAACCAGCAAAATGAGAATCATATTTTGCTGTGAGGAATGACTTCTTTTCTTAGTCTACAAACAATAATCTGATGAGACCTCAGCTTCTAAAAACTATGTTACACCTTGGGCAAGGTCACAAGCAGAAATTATGAAGATTCAAGTTAAATATACAGTATATCAATACTTATGGGATCAGCATTATAGTTTGTAGTCCTTGGTGTTGGAAGTAAAAGACTGAAAATTGGTCTTCTCCTGTTGTGGCTTGGTAACAAAAGAAAAAATGGTAAGATGTTATTTTGCTGTTGAACTACTTGATGAGTATAGTTTTAATCACAAAAGGGACCCATTCTTTGAGGTTCCTGAAGTCCCTAACACTAATAATTAAATTCTATGGCACATGCTTATGCAAAACTTGTGAATGTTCATAGGTTTAGTATATATGAAATCGGGAATTCTCAATTCCAGCATGCTACTGATGAAGCCATTCTCCCAGCATATTAACAGTGCAATCCTATATCTGTCTACTCAGAAGTAAATCCCACTGAGTCAGTGGGGCATATTCTCAGGTAAGTAGGATTGCAGCCTTAGTACCTCATTCTTCTAAATAAGAGTTAACAGCTTGAGAAGCAAACTCAGTGTGATTCATTTTTATGAGATATGCCTCTTCCATGTTTGATGACATTAGGAAAAGGGGGTGCGCTCTGTCAAGCTTTCATTCTCTCCATACCTTATGGGATGACTATAATTACAGAGATTAAGGAATAAAGACTCAGATAGTGTTCTTTTAAAACTTCATGAGAGGATAGTGCCAGAAGCCCTGCCTTTAATATGTTTCCTGCAATTTATTTCATTTATCCATGCTTGTTATATCTCTGTTGTTACTTTTTAATCATCACTCCCACTAGGCATTGTTTTTTTCTATTGAGGCAGTAACTAAATGAGCCGAGAATTAAATCTGCATTACATCAGCAGTGGGCATTGCAGATATTACTGACACATTAAAAACAAGATTCAAATAAAGCAAATAGGGAGCATGTTCTTTTTCCCTTTCTTTCTCTGGAATTAATCCCAATTCAACTGTTTAGTGACAGAACAGCATTCAGAAGACCAACAAGGCTTTCCACAAAAAAGCCATTAATGTGTGATCATGGAAGAAAATAAGATTATCCACCACTCTGAAATTTTGTTTCTCTTTGTTCTTTGAAGATTGATTGCATGCGAAGAGGATTGATCTGACCACTGTCATAACAATGAAAGAGCATTTTTAGGCTTCCTCTTTCAGATTTAGAATACTTTACACTCAGGATAACTATCCAGCACATAAAAGAATTAGCATTTCTTACCTAGGTCAAGACAGTGGAGGTCCGGATGATTAAAGGCAGCTAATACCCTTTGCCATCCTTGGGGACCTCCTTGGGAAACTCACCATGCCAAACTTGCTGTGGACTGGAATTGCGTGTGTCCTGATGAAGTGTTGATTCAGACACACCTGTGAGAAGCCTAAGGAATTAAGACCTTGCTGCCTGTCAATAAACCATAGAGTGAGAGACTAGGGTGATGTCAAAAGGATCCATGATCCCTCCTTTCTTTGAAGATTTTTTGGAGTAGGTGGGGGCAATCTATTTATTTTCTTTGTTTTTGTTTGGGCCCTGGATGGCAGCCAAGAATCTGAGAGCTGTTGAGTGGAGAACTATGTGTCAGAAGAAGGAATTTTGATTATGTATTTATGTATTTATTTATTATTAATTTGTATTAATGCTTTTATTTTTGCATTTTTGTGTAGCATTTGTTGTTTAGGCTTGCTTTACACTGCTTAGAGACAAGTAGTATCAAAATCACCAAAATAAATAAGACATAAATGCTAATAAAGAACCCTTGTCCTGGGTGCTAGCTGCAACTGGGATTGCAATAGCCAAACAGTGGAAAACTTTGAAAAATCTACATTTGTCTTTGTGGTATATGAACTTCCAGGCTTTCGCTACTGCGGGAAAAATAACACATAAAATGTGGGTCTACAGAAGGATGGAGGACCCAGAATTCTTCTACATCAGCTGGTAGGAATGTATTTCTTATATTTCAGATGTAGATGCCAAACATTCAACACCCATGCCAGCTTGCGAAATATGGTGTCTTGATTTATATTGATGTGTTACTATTTTTTTTCTTTTTAATGTGGTACTGTATTTTGGGGTTTTCAGAAATAAATTTAAAAAGTATTTAAAAAACCAAAACACTAGGGGTGTTGGAAGAGTTCTATTGACCCTGGCACAGACCCAGATTCCCAGGGCTTCTAAAATACCCCTCAACCTAACTAATTTAACTGGCTCAGATTAATATCCAGACTGGAGAAGAGCCCCCATCCACAAAACACCCTTCCCTTTTATTGTTTTCAAAGTCAGTAAAGCACAAAATTAGATTGGCAGATTGATTTTTAATTAGGAACATGAACATAGAAAAGTATATATCAGGTTCCCCAAAGAAACAGTACAAATTTAAGTAAATAAGTATTGAAGCCTGTTGATTACATCTTACACATTAGTACACATAATTGCAGAATATTAATATGCATTATAAGTAATCAAGGTGTATATTCTCACACTTCTTCAGTAGGGATGTGAGAATCCTGCCAGAAATGGGAAGAGGAGTGCAAATTCCCACTGTTCCCATTAGAGCATAGCTGTCAAGTGTGCCTTATTTGAAGGGACAGTCCCTTATTCCAGCGCCATGTCCCGCTGCTGTCCCTTATTGATAGATGTCCCTTAAATGTCCCTTAAATTTCAAAGGAAGCAGCTCCTCTCCCTCCCTCCCTGCTGGCCAGGGAGGAAGGAGGCTCCAACTGTGTTGCTTGGCTGTGTTGCTCACCCAATAAGAAGTCTAAGAATGACTGGGGGGTGGAGCTTGCATGCCTTATATGTGGCTAGTTAATGCAAGCTGAGGGGGTTTTTGAATGCTGGACACCATTTTGTTGCACGTGCTGCTGCAAACTTTGCAGTGCAAAGCCAGGCCGGGGAGCCATCTTAAGTTGAGGCTGCATAGGCCTTGTGGTGCATGTGATTCAGATTCTATTCAGTTGAACCTCTGGTTACAAAGTTGGTTGGACAGTGTTCTCGAAGCTACCAGCATGAGTTTGACCAGATTGCAGGAGGACAGGAAGACTGGAGTGCCTGGAACAGGTGAGGCTGCAGGTCCCTTATTTTGGCTGCTGGTCCCTTATTTTCAAGGCTGCTGGTCCCTTATTTTCAAGGCTGCTGGTCCCTTATTTTCAAATCTGTAAGTTGACAGCTATGCATCAGAGGTCATTGAACACAAACAATATTCATGATTGTTATTTACTACATTGTTTTTTATGTTTTTCCTCCATTGAAATGCACTGAAATTAATTGTGTATTTAAATAGGTAAGCTTGGTCGCAGCAGACAGAGAGATGTGGAACTTAGGTTTGAGTGGAAGCTGAACTGTAGCAGATCAGAAACTGTACCAATTGCAATGAACCCAGGATGGGAACCCTGTCTGTTAACTTTATTTGCAATTTCTGGGCATATAACTTTGAAGGGATATCTAGCAGGCTGATGGGATGGTAGTTTTGTAGCAGAGATCTGTCCCCTTTCTTGAAGATTGGAACAATGGTATTTGCCTTGCAGCCATTAGGAATTTGGGCTATGTTGTTTATATGTGTAAAAAGCCTGGCCAGAATAGGTAACCACAATTCTGAATGGTTTTTGATGTGCTCTGGAGGCATAATGTCTTCTCCTGGGGCTTTGTTGGGCTTTAAACTTTCAATGAGATGTTTTATTTCATTGGGGGATACCTCTCACCACTTGGGTAAAATTGACGGGTTGACATTCATACCCGCCTTATTTGGGGGCCTTAAATAATCGCTAAAAAACTTGCTGTAATATTTGACCCATTTCCAGGCTGGGATTACAGTATCATGTGTTGATCTCACATCTTTCATTCCTCTGGACACCAATTCCCAAAATTTGTTAAGAATCTGTCAAGAATGTATAACTTGCTGTTGAAATGGAATACTCAGGACAAAACGGTGAAATCTGCTATGATTAAATGGGCACAAGATGTTGGACATAACATTATGATGGCTGACTGGGAACAGTTATGGACCACAGGTATGAAATTTACGGCATGTAATGTCTTAAGAGAGAATTTAATGAAAATGATTTACAGGTGGTACATGACACCAGTCAAGCTTGCAAAAATTTACCATTTGCCCGATAATAAATGTTGGAAATGTAAAGAGACTGAAGGTACATTCTTTCACCTTTGGTGGACATGCCCAAGGATTAAGACATTCTGGGAGATGATCTATAATGAAATGAAAAAGGTACTTTAATATATCTTTCTGAAGAAACCGGAGGCCTTTCTCCTGGGCATGGTTGGCCAATTGGTGCCAAAGAAGGACAGAACATTTTTCATGTATGCAACAACAGCAGCAAGATTACTCATCGCGAAGTATTGGAAGAAACAAGATTTTCCCACCCGGGGAGAAGGGCAGATGAAGTTGATGGACTATATGGAACTGGCGGAAATGACTGGCAGAATCCAAGACCAGGGAGAAGAGTCGGTGGAAGAAGACTGGAAAAAGTTTAAAGATTATCTACAGGAATATTGTAAAATTAATGAATGTTAGAAAAAAGGTGGAATGAAGCTATATGGCTTTGGCAGAAATGTTAGAAGGAACTAGGTATAGATAGATTGTTAATGCATTAAAAGGGAAAAAACTAGGTTACAATATGTTAAAATTAACTTTAAGATAGAAAATAGATGAAGATGGAAAGGACTTGCTGAAATAGTTAATTGAAGTGGAATACAAAAAGGGAGGCATTGAGGAAGTCAATGAAACAAGTGTATGAAAGTTAAGATTTGAAAATATTGGAAGTGTTTTTAATTGTTTTTGTTTTGTTTTGTTAATTTAATGTTTTATGTAGTGTTTTTGGTTTTTTTTTTCTGTCTTTGTATGTTCAATTTTTCTTTTTTTTCTTTTTGTAATTTCCAAAATCTTAATAAATATTATTTTTTTAAAAAAATCCCAAAATTTGTCCTCCCTTTGGTCAACCTCCATTCGAGCTAAGTGTTGCCACTGCTGCCTTTGGAAAACTTTGTTTGTTTGTTTGTTTTGCTTTTTAGCAGGTTCTTGTATGTTGTCCTCTCTTAACTGGGTCCCAAGACCTGGAAAGCCGGGGTAGAATGGGAAGGAAATCACTGCTTCCCTTCATCCCTACTCTTCATGCATTATGGGGCCGCATGACTCCTATTGGTTCCCTGTGTGATTAAAATGAACTTCTGTGGTGGAAATGTCCAATGTGAGATACCTTGATACTGAATTATGGGAGGAGCTTCAAGGAGTCATGCAACCTCAGGGGCGAGGCTAAACACATATCTCTTGGCACTGCTGTCACTTCACTGTAAGGTAAAGGTAAAGGTACCCCTGCCCGTACGGGCCAGTCTTGACAGACTCTAGGGTTGTGCGCTCATCTCACTCTATAGGCCGTGAGCCAGCGCTGTCCGCAGACACTTCCGGGTCACGTGGCCAGCGTGACAAGCTGCATCTGGCGAGCCAGCACAGCACACGGAACGTCGTTTGCTTTCCCGCTGGTAAGCGGTCCCTATTTATCTACTTGCACCCGGAGGTGCTTTCGAACTGCTAGGTTGGCAGGCGCTGGGACCGAGCAACAGGAGCGCACTCCACCGTGGGGATTCGAACCGCCGACCTGACGATCAGCAAGTCCTAGGCGCTGAGGTTTTACCCACAGTGCCACCCGCGTCCCGTCACTTCATTGTACTGATTGTTAAAGTGAGTAAATGGAGTTGGTGCTTCTAGGGAGGAGGGATGGTGGGGTGATGATTAGTCAATTTCTCTTCCATTTTTTCCCCATAGGGAAATTAACTCATTTGTTTGTCAACTGAAGTGTGGGAGACAGAAGAGATTCATACATACTTGTACAATGCCCAACCCGCAAAATGAAGTTTTGTGTGATATAAGCAAAACATATCCAGGAAGAAACTGAGAATGATGGTAATAGAAGTTGCAAAGCTCAATATCTTATTTTAAAATGATGCATCATTTCATAAGCTTCAGAGAAGAGGAAACATCTCTCTAGCCTACTTAGAGTCCAGTCTCTTGTAATTCAGTCCTGATAACATATTTCTTCTGAGAGGGAGTAGAACGCATTGTCATTATATTTTACAAGCATCTCTTCATATCTCTCAAATATCTTTCAATGCTAGGGGCAACTGAGATATATTACTCTTCTTTTTAAAAGACACCCTGCCTTCCATTATTCTCACTTTCAGTGTTTGGAGAGCAGATAGGGAATTTGCTAAATGCAAGGCTGTAAATTGCAATTAGTGTTACTAAAGAAGTAGTTCTTTTCTTCAACTACTGGAATTAGAAACCTACATTTTAAGACACAAAAATTATTGGTATAAAAAGCTAAAGACCAAAGTTGGCTCCAATCTTTTATTCCAGTTCTTCAGGGTAAAATGTTTTTTTAAAAAAATCATAATGAAACAGATTATATTGGTGTTGTAGTGGTAGAGCAGCCTTTCTCAACTTTGGGTCCCAAATCTTGTTGGACTATAATTCCCATCATCCCTGGCCACCTTTGTACTGCTAGCCAGTGATGACGGGAGTTGTAGTCCAACAACATCTGGAACCGAAGGTTGAGAAAGGTTGAGTTAGAGTATTGAACAAGGAACTGCAAGGCCAGGGTTCACATCCCCACTTTGCCATGATGCTCCTTGGCTTACCTTGAGACAGTCATTGCATCTTAGCATAACCTACCTCACAGGAGAGAAAGAACCATGTAGCCACCTTGAGCTCCTTGGAGAAAAAGGTAGGATATAAATTCAACCACCCAATCAATTGACAAGGGTTTTTAAAAGGCATATTTCAAACCTGAAGTACCATCGTTTAGCTATAGCTTCCTGATTTGCATCTTTGCTGTTGTTGAACTGCAAGTCCCGTATTCTGTGGCCACTGACCATGCTGGCTATAGCTGGTGGAGTCTAACAACAACAGCAGATTGTAATAATAATAATAATAATAATAATAATAATAATAATAATATCCCACCCTTTTGTGCTTGCTTGTAACCACTGATCTCCTCTTCTTGCTGCTGCACCATTATTCTTTATTTGAAAAAAAATTCTTTGTTGTATGATCCCAATCCATCAGGGATCACCTAGTGAGCACCAAATTACCAGCCAGCCATGACTATGTAAAGATTAAAAGGCAAACAGTTTGCCCAACGTTGCTTGTTTGCACAACTTCCAGAATTCAGCTGGATCCACATGCTCAGCTCTAGGGCCCATTTTAAATACCTCGTCTGCCTTCCCCCATCACACTCTTCTTGTTACCAAACAGGGAGAAGTCTGTTGGGGAATGACTGAAATGCCTAAAATTAAGGTAGCAACCAAGTAGCCCTGGGCAAGAATTTACATAAGAATGACATTGTTTGGCCTCAAGTGGGCAGGCACCTTGACATCTTTGCACAGGGCCTTCTTAGCAGGTCAAAAGAGTAAGCAGCAGCAGTAGGCTGTAAGGTTTTTAAAAAGACAACAATGAAAATAATATTGGGCAGCTTATTATTTTTTAAAAAAGAAAACGAAAGGAAAAGCATAAGGAAAGGAATGGTTGTCTTCAGGTGTCAACTAGTGATTGCAGGCAAGGCAATTATTAGTGTTTAATTATGTACTAAACAAGTGTTAATGGAAGTCTAGTTTCCTTTTAAATGTTGATTTCTTCTGTTACTCCTTTCCCCCAGGTTTTTATTTTTTGTTTGTTTAGCAGTTCAGATATTGTGAGCTCCCAGATAAAAGCAATGTAATTCAAAGATAAGCCTGGCACTCCATCTTTATCTGAGAAAGAATGCAGAAACAGTGCTAAGCTTAAGGAACCAAATGCCAGAATTTCATTCCACCCCCACCCCCAGCCAGCTTCTATCACAACATTTACATGAGTTTTGCATCTGGATGTTCAGAGTCTTCAGGGGTGGGAAGGCAGCAGGAACCAGCAGAAAGTTAAAGGGATGGTGCCCAGCATGTCATAATCCTTGCCTAGAACTTGATGTTGAATTTACATGATCTGAGACTCTCCCACAGGCCAGCATCTTGAACGGGTAGATACAAAGCTTCCTGTAAAAGATGTGCATATAATTCATGCAGCATTTTGTAGCCTGTCTGCTGTTTCCATATAAATTTATGATAAAGGCCATTGTTTGTGTGAAAACGGATCAGACCCAGACACAACTGAGAAGTCATCTTCTTCTCTTCCTCCCTGCAGCCCTTTGCCCCCTCCCCAAGTGTTCTGGAGGGCTGCGGGGCAATCCAGAGCAGTTTTTGGAGGCCCTCTGGGGGCTATAGGGTGGAAAGGAGAAACCATTGCACAATCTCATTTCTTTTGTGACAAGTGGGCAAACATTATTGAACGTCACCCAGTATATATATATCTAACACTTGAAATTTAATCTAACGGATAACAGATTCATAATTGATTCTTGAATTATACCTGTACCTTCTACAATTTTCACCTCCATATATATCACTGGTTTATTAGCAGCTAGTTAAACTATAAAGAAGTGTTATATGCTGTGGGGGTTTTTTCTGGGGGGATGCAGGGGTACGCATACGCCTAAACATTTTGTGAATCTAAGTTTGGCCTCATTGAGGGTCAGTATTTCAATATGAGCAGGAAAATGAGAGTACCCCTAAACATTTTTTAAGGAAAAAAAGCACTGGTTATATGCAACTTATGTGGTATAGGAATATCAATTGTAATAATTACTAATTCATGCTTGTTTAATTTACTTTGTTGGTCTATTATCCTGAGAAGATATAATGCAGATAACAACAACAACAATATATTATTTATACCCCGCCCTTCTGGCTTGGCTTCCGCAGCCACTCTGGGTGGCTTCCAACAAAATATTAAAATACAGTGATCCATCAAACATTAAAAGCTTCCCTAAACAGGGCTGCCTTCAGATGTCTTCTAAAAGTCTGGTAGTTGTTGTTCTCTTTGACATTTGGTGGGAGGGTGTTCCACAGGGTGTGTGCCACCACCAAGAAGTGCCTCTGCCTGGCTCCCTGTAACTTGGCTTCTCGCAGTGAGGGAACCGCCAGAAGGCCCTCTGCACTGGACCTCAGTGTCTGGGTAGAACGATGGGGGTGGAGATGCTCCTTCAGGTATACTGAGCCAAGGCCGTTTAGGGCTTTAAAGGTCAGCACCAACACTTTGAATTGTGCTTGGAAACATACTGGGAACCAATGTAGGTCTTTCAGGACCGGTGTTATGTGGTCTAGGCAGCCACTCCCAGTCACCAGTCTAGCTGCCGCATTCTGGATTATTTGTAGTTGCAGGGTCACCTTCAAAGGTAGCCCCACATAGAGTGCATTGCAGTAGTCCAAGTGAGAGATAACCAGAGCATGCACCACTCTAGCGAGACAGTCCACGGGCAGGTAGGGTCTCAGCCTGCGTACCAGATGGAGCTGATAAATAGCTGCCCTGGACACAAAATTGACCTGCACCTCCATGGACAGCTGTGAGTCCAAAATGACTCCCAGGCTGTCCACCTGGTCCTTCAGGGGAACAGTACCCAATTAAGGACCAGGAAGTCCTCCACACCTGCCTGCTTCTTGTCCCCCAAAAACAGTACTTCTGTTTTGTCAGGATTCAACCTCAATCTCTTAGCTGCCATCCATCCTCCAACCACTTCCAGACACTCACACAGATTCCTTTGGTTGTCCATTGATATGATTATGCAGTTGGCATTATAGAGCATTATTTTAGTTTGATGCATTTGCTTTATTTCCTGTAATTTGAGGTACATCTCATACTGCAACGGTTAATTGTTCAATTGTTATTGCGAATGAAGAAAGAGAGAGTGGACAGCTCTCCACATGAGGCTTTTGGGGAGGCCTGCTATGACTTGTTGGCATTCTGTTTTAACTCAGGAGGTGTAGAACCCAAAATCAATCTGATTTGCCTAATTATTGATTCTCACACATAGCCAATATATGCCTCTTGTACATACCAATGTTCTTTTGAGGATAGGATTAAAACGGCCTTTTATCATCATACATTTTTATCCCTTGTTGGAGTACTGACCTTGGAATTCCCACAATTTGTTCGTTATGATTATGATTGACAACATTATGTCTTATTGTGGACAGATGAATAACAGACCTGCCCCTTTGCCAATCTATTTAAGAACTCAATGTCCCTTTGTAAGAGATGAATTTCCTGCAGGCATATGATGTCTGCCTAATGTCTCTTCAGACAGTTAGAGATCTTGTTATGCTTTACTATAGGATTTAATTCATTCACATCGTAGAAGGCACATTCGATCCTATCTACCTCTTCTGCTTTCTTCTGCTTTTATCTATATATTTACTTATTTATTAATTGCATTTATATGCCACCTTTCTAGTAAGGAATCCAAGGTGGTTTGCAATTCTGAAGTACTAAAGGAAATGTTATTACATGCAAAATAAGAAACTTGACATATTAGTTTCGGTATTTGATGTATTAGTGTGCTGCAAATGTATGGTTGTAATTCTTACGTTATTTTTATTGGGTTTATTCTTTTTTATTTGTGATTATTTAATCTTCAATTGTTTTCTTTTTTAAAAAACAACAACAGCTCAACAACATAAAATTGACAGGGGTGAGGGACAGTCCAAGTAGAATAGGCCCTGATGTTGTCTGTTCCTGCCTCCTTCACATTCCTTTTCCTCCTCACAGGGAGAAAGACTAGATAAATTCATGGAGGATAAGGTATTGATGGTTTAAACCTGCCCTGGGACCGTAGGGTGAAGGGCAGGCAATTAATTAAATTCTCGAATTCACAACTGCAAAATGTGGTGGTGGTAATAATAATAATAATAATAATAATAATAATAATAATTTATTTGTACCCCACCCACCTGGCTGGGTTTCCCCTGCCACTCTGGGTGGCTTCCAACAAAGATTAAAAATAGATTGAAATGTAGTAGCCTCCACCAACCAAAATGTAGTAGCCTCCACCAACCAAAAGGGGCTTACATTTGGTTTTTTTGTTCTGGTCTGTGTTGTTAATGAACCTTTTTTCTATTTTTATTAGTGTTTACTTAGATTTTATTAATTGTTATTTCTGTTTTTAGCTTGTTCTGTTTTATCTTTGTAAGCCACATTGAGTCCTGGACTGGGAGAAAGGCAGATATAACTAAAGATAAAGATAATGCAGAAATGCATGGTGGATAAGGCTATCAATGTCTGCCATTGTCTATATATCATCTTCAGGATCAGAGGCAGTGTACTAGTTGTTGGGGAACACAAGCAAGAAAAGTCCTACTGCCCTCAGGTCCTGCTAACTGGCTTCCCATAGGAAGTGACTGTGAGAACAGAATGGTGGAGTAAGCTGAGCTTTTCTTCTGTTCTCTTTGTGAGGAGCTAAATATTTCCCTCACAAATGCATAAGAAGCACACGCCACTCAATAACCAAGTGCTTAATTGACAATTCCTTTTGTTCAACTTTCAGTTGTTAACCACCAATAATGTGTAACCTCAGAAGGAGTCTATAAGATCGTATGTTAATCCCAATCAAATTTGGGAACAACGCTGAGCATTTTTAAGTGCTTAATTTATAAGCAATAAATTCCTGCTCCTTTTTCTCTGCACTAAAACCTGTCAGCTTTGTGTGACATCTCAAATCATTTGTTACCTGAAAAATGTCTACCCTGTAATTACATTTCACATGGAGAGGCATTTGTTTGAACTCACCCTCATGTGAAAATTGCCCAGAGAAACTGTCAGAGAGACATAATAAATTGCTGAAGAGGAGCAGTTTTCATCTGGAAGAAATTTCAAAGGGAGACCTCCCCCTACGAAACCTAAGGTGTAACAGTCTGCATACGGGAGGACTGAACCACCTTATTATGCACATTTGAATTGTCCAGGCAGCTTTCATTTCTGATCCCACCAGATGGGCAGTGAAGGCCATTCAATCCATGCCACTGGTTTTGAATGCTCAAACCTGGGGTTGGACAGGGCGGGGTGGGGTGGGGTAGTATCTGTAATTCCCAAGGACATTTCCCTCTTTTTCATTGTGCATTATATTACTGAACCAGCAGTACAGAAAACTAACACTTTGATGAATCCTCAAAATCCAAGGTGTTGTGTAGTGCTTTGATATTTCTACTGGCTGCCTTTTTCAGTACAGCTGCAAGGTATATAGAACCTAGTGATGTATGGAAGTGAGAGATGGACCATAAAGAAGGCTGATCGCTGAAGATTTGATGCTTTTGAATTATGGTGCTGGAGGAGACTCTTGAGAGTCCCATGGACTGCAAGAAGATCAAACTTATCCATTCTTAAGGAAATCAGACCTGAGTGCTCACTGGAAGGACAGATTGTGAAGCTGAGGCTCCAGTACTTTGGCCACCTCATGAGAAGAGAAGACTCCCTGGAAAAGACCCTGGTGTTGGGAAAGATGGAGGGCACAAGGAGAAGGGGACAACAGGACGAGATGGTTGGACAGTGTTCTCGAAGATACAAACATGAGTTTGACCAAACTGCAGGAGGCAGTGAAAGACAGGAGGGCCTGGCGTGCTCTGGTCCATGGGGTCACAAAGAGTCGGACACGACTAAATGACTAAACGACAACAACAAAAGTCTTCATAGCTCTCTTCAGAAGTCTTCATGGTTCTCTGGATATGCAGAAAAGGTAATGTTACAGATTTTAATCTAAATAAATGCCCTGGTATGATTTGCTTTTTGACTGCAATTAGGTGCCTTAGGTCCTACTGAAGACAGGTTAGGAGGCCTGGCTCACTGGTCACTATAAATCAAGGATGACAAACCAAATGGCTCTCCAGATGTTGTTGGACTCCATCAGCTCTAGCCAGCATGGCCAATGGTCAGGGATGAATGGTAATGTTTATTGTGGGGACAGAGAACCTGCTTTATTCCAGTTGTTGATGGACTACAACTCCAATCTCAGAGCTTGCTCCTTTCTTAGTGTTCAGTGCTGTTAAGACTCATTGAAATCAATGGGCTTAAGTGTGCCATGTTGGATGTTGGATTATGGCCAATGTTATCTGTGTGTTTTGAATGGCTTATTAAAATTTTATCTGCAGATTTTAATTTTCATAAAAAAAGTTTTAATAATAATAATAAGGTCAGTCTATCTGTGACGCAAAACAGATGTTGCATTATTCACTATCTAATGCTTCTATACATTAATCAACATCTTCGTTTAATAAGAAATACATTATAATGACACTTTGTGGGTTTTGTCTCCTAGCAACAGGACTTTTTCCTCACTGACTCTTCATCTAAGGGGTGTTACTAGGAGTATTTTAAAATATCTTTAATCTACTGAATTTTTTCCTCCTGACTTAATCAATCTTTTCCTTTATGTAAGCATAAGTCCTAATGAAAAAGATTTTATTAATTTCTCCCCCCTTATATGATTAATAAAAGGAAGAATAAATCCAATCTAACCCTGATCACAAATGAACTTCGTCTGCCACTCACAGAAAGAGCAAGATTTTAAAATAGCTCCTGATTGGCAGAGTTAGCAGGTTTTTAAGAGTCCAGCCTGGAAAACATTTCAAGGACTATTTTGCAATGCTTAATGCTTTCTGAAAAATCAGATATCCATAAGATGTCAGAAACATGACCTTTAATGTTTTTGTTTACTAATCTACTTCTACACAGTGGCTCTGTAATGTATAGGATGCCTCAGTTTCAGCTTTGAGCTTACTTCCTGATGAAGGTTCTATGGGAGCAGACAAGCCACCACCAATCAGAGTTCATGGAACTACGTTGTTATTGCTGTTTGTTATTGTAACATTGTGATTATTTGGATTCCTTGCACAAATAGAATACACTTTAAAAATAGAATACTAAAATCAGTTTAAACAATCTACATTGTTAGATAGATAGTGGTCTATATTTAGTATAGGACAAATATTTACTAGTCATCATTTGTAGTTATTTAGTTGTTGTTTTTTTTAAAAAAACATTAATTGGTTTATACTTATAACATTTCAAAGCCATATGCAAGAATCTGAAGCATATAATAAAACAGCATGAAGTTTAGTTCTTCAATTCACATGAGTTACCTGTACAGTGGTACCTGCACAGTGGTACCTTCAGGTTACATACGCTTCAGGTTACAGACTCCCCTAACCCAGAAATAGTACCTCGGGTTAAGAACTTTGCTTCAGGATGAGAACAGAAATTGCACGGCGGCGGTGCGGCAGCAGTGGGAGGCCCCATTAGCTTCAGGTTAAGTGGTGCTTCAGGTTAAGAACGGTTTCAGGTTAAGAATGGACCTCCGGAACGAATTAAGTATGTAACCAGAGGTACGACTGTACATGGAATTTGCAACTTTGGAGTGAGAAGCACCAAAATGGATTGACTTCCCAGGTAAAATAATACCCTTGAATACAAACTTGACCTGTTAGTCAGATTGTAGTTCTTATTGTACCACCTCCTTACTCTGTTGCTGTTGTTAAAATTTATGTTCTCCAAAGGAGCCCAGGGTGACACAGAAATAGAAACATTTTACCTTACTTTTAGCAGCCATTTGTTTGCAGCATTTTATCTTTTTACAGCTGGATTGCTAAGGCACCACAAAGTACTTCAGGGTGTCCCCTCTTCCAACTCTTGCCCAAATCCTGGGTCACCTTCAACAAGCCCAAAATTGTTCCAGTTTACCCGGGTTTGGTTCGGGATTCATTTGAATCCAATGTACAACCCTGGTTGACAGTTCTCTCCTCAAAATGTTAAATTATGCATTGCAACCCCTGTAGTTGGTGCCCAATTTGCATTTGTCACAACACGTAGCGGAGAGTTTTCAGCTTCCACTCTCAAGAAAACAGTTCATTATACTGTCATGGTAGCAACGCTTGGCTGGTTATGGTTGAGAAACTTCAAAGTTTGTAGTCATCATTTAAAGGGGGGGGGGAGGAACACAACTTACCATCTGTGTTGAAATTTCTCATTCTGTTTCTTCAGCCTAAAGGTAATCTTTCGTTCTTTAATTAGCCAGTAAAATGCATTCTGACCATTTCTGAAAAGTTCTTGGGTGGCAGCAGCTGGAAATAGTTAGGAAAGTGTAAGCTTGCATTCCCCCCCCCCTTAATATCTATACCTTATCTATAGTAATGCAGATATATACAGAAATAGAATTTTGTTGTGTTGCCTTGGCACAGTCTAGAATAAGAACTTTAAGGGAAATGTTGTTTCTAAATAAATTATGCAACAACTTAACCTGCTTTCCCCCTTATCCAGAGCATAATTTAACAAGATATGATTGTTTTGTTTTCATGTACTCATGAGAACATAAACAATCCAATATGGTCAAATAGTGTTCTGGGTGAGGGGAAACTCATCTAAGTTTCCTGGCACATTTTGTTGTAGCCTAGTTTTGAAACCACTGTTTCAGAAACCTGTTTCTGAAACCACTCCAGTTCCTCCCATCCCAGACTATGGGATGAGGCTGGCTGGGGCTGATGGGAGTTTGAAAACATCTGGAGGGTCACAGGTTCCTCACCCTGCTATCTCAGCCCCATACTTCAAGAAGATACTTCAAGAAATTGAATTGGAGGTCAAGGTAAATCTCCTTTTCCCTATAAGTCAAAGTTCTGCAGTAGTTCACAAGATTATTCTTTGGACAAGAAAATGCATCCCATGGAGAAAAAAATAAAAGCATGAAGGAATACAGAATGACAGCATAAAAAGTAATGTTCTTTTTGACTGCATTCACCAGCTCTATTCAGTTAGTATATATTGGTTTCCAGAAAGTAGCCATTTCCCTCAACTGCATCATACATGATCAGGCAAATTTGCCTTACAGAGATTTGTCAGTCTCATAGAAAAGAAAAGGTATTGAACAAATAAAAGACAAGTTACCCACCCACCAAAAAGGCATGTGGGGTGAGAGGAAAGAAAATGTCAAGCGCACATCACACTCTTTAGAAACTGAAATGACAAGGTATCACCCAAACTTTACATAGCAGTAATCAGCTTTTGGGTGTTCTGGGCTTTTCTACTTTTAATTCAGCTGAAAGTCAGATTGCCAAAGGCTTTCAAACCTGTATAAAATTATCCATTTACAATCAATATTTTTTAAAAAGGAAAGTGACAACGTATGTTTTTATTTAGGAATGAGGGAGTGAATCCTTTTTATTTTGTATTTTAAGTAAAGCTTATCAAAATTAGGAATAATACTCTAGTTTAATGAACAAGATGTGTGCTGGTTCATGCTACTCAAAAGACCACACTTTGCTCCTTCACGACTCCTTCCTTCAGCATGCTGGGCAGAAAAGGAACCAGAGACTGCCTTACCATTCCAAGCTAGCCTGTGGCTGTGGTTTGTTTCTCTCCTAACAAACCATGATGGTAAGTGGTTTGTCATGGTGGTTTGCCAGGAGAAAAACAAACCAAAAGTGCTGATCTGCACTTGTAATGACAAGCTATGGATCATTCAACTGTTATGATAAGAACAAGAAGAATTTTACATCATTGAGAAAGATGTAGCATTATAATATAAATTGATGATAGCTGTCAGATCAGGGGAGACTTATGAATCATCCACATAATTTCCAAACTGTATAGTGAAAACAATTGTAATGCCCGTTAAGCTTTTTACATGCTGTCATATAACAGAAAGGTTAACACAGAAATTTGGGGTTCAAATTGAAATCAGATTGCATTGCTCCCAGGTGCTGGTAAAAAAACTACAGGAACATAATTTTCAATTTTGAAATAAACAACATGTTTATTTTTCACTGAGAGGGGAGTAATTCACTAATGGTAACTTTACCATGCTAATGGAAAGCCCCAGCTTAAAAACAATACAACATCACCTGGTAGGATTGTTCTGAATCCATTTAGAATAAAGATAATGTATCCTGGCTCCACTCTAAGGGAAATAAAAGAATTTAAAATTGTGGTTCCCTAGTCACTCGAGTGCCAAGTGTTTGTACCATCAACATTTATTCAGCCCATTTCTGTGTACTCAGGGTGGAAGGAGGGTCATTTTTACCAGAAAGTCTTCTCCTTATCTTTCTGTAACACTCCTAAATACATGCAGAACTGGACTCTATTTACCACTCCTGCTTCACCAAGTCTGCAGAAGGGTTTTTACTCCCACTGTACTTATATTCCAAATATTTCTAATCACTGTCACCATATACCTGTACTATACTATTTACCAAGGCTGTAATCTCATAACTCAGTAGCTGCGGTACAAAATGAGCCAGGCTTTTAAAGTATACATAAGAAGCAAAATGCTTTTTTTATTTATGATTATCTATAAAGATGCAATGAGGGAAATGCTTAAACCACTTTAAGAGGTTAGTGTTTCTTTACGACTTAATGCTTGCTCTTATAAGGTTACTGTTACTTTAAATGCCCATTAATTGAAAATACAGAAGCTGACACAGGACGGGCTTGTACAGCTTAGTTCTTCTTGTCAGACACATGCATGTTGTCGTGAGTCAGTCAGTCTCATCATCACTGGGTAGGTATAGAGGTATTCTGCTGGTTTTCTATGAGCCAGGCTTGCAGGAAGTTCTTTTTCTTGTCAGCTCCAGAGAATACTTTCTGAACACTTCTTAACTTTAATGGTATCTCTGCCAATCTTTGGCTTAAGCAAGTAATTCAGCTCTTCTATGCTTTCGGGCTTTTCCTAGCCTCTTCAATAGCTTCTTTCTCCTCCTCCTTCTATACCTGGTTAGCAGTCTCTCCAGTCTTCCTAATCTAAGACAGTGACGGAACTGCTCAATTTACACCCAGTCAACCCTTCAGCCAACCAGATTTGAATGGCATGGAATTCTTCCTGCTCAGATGCCCTCTTTCCCTGTCCAGTGAGTGGCCAAGGATTTCAACACAACTAACCAATCAGAAGAGAAATTTTACAGTCCTCTAGCAAAGCACAAAAGGAAACCAGCTTCTCAAGTTAGTCTGATGCAACTAAGTAATTGCCAGCCACCAATGGATACTTAGTATTTCAAAGGTAACCCTATATATAACCCCACAGATGCAGTAACTGTTATACACGGCATGTAAAATTAACCCCATCTCAGGAAGCACAACTTAAAAGGTAATCTCTCCAAATGGACATATTAGCAGGATGCCCACCAAATATGTGTGTTTGGAAATGTGTATTGAAATATGCCCTAGAAATGGAGAAGTCCTTGCATAACACAGTCTGCTGTGAGATTTTTATTTGCCCCAAATGTAGGAGAATGTGTGCTGTGCTGGCTGTCACTCAGCTTTGCAGATGCCAGTATTTATTTTGGACCATTTTTAGCCTGTAAGCATAGCAGTCTTTGCCCCTTCGTTTGTTTCTCAGGTCTGTTTGTTGTTAAGAATGCAAACAGAGTTGAGATGAGAATGGGATAAAAGTGTCATAGTGCTCTTTCCCCAATGCAGCGAGGAAGGAGGGCAATTGTGGGTGAGGAGGTCTCTCCCCTTAGTGAAAGACTGCTGATTGGCTATTATTTCCCTTGCAGCTTTCAGACAATGCTCCTTCCATCTGCTAAGAAGATTATGACGACAGACAGACCAGCAGAAGTGTGTGACCTTGCAGATTTAGAAGATCTGAAGATCACCTGGGTAGATTTCTGGAACAGAGGAATTTCTTGCAAAACTTCTCAGTGTGATTTCACACTTTCCCTTTTTCTTGAACATTTATGCCTGATCAAAAATGTTCACAGACTATATATTGGCATATATTTAAAATGATAATTGAAAAATGCCAGCCTGAAGACTTATAAACATACAAAGGTGTTTAATAAGCTATTTGTTGCTAGGTAAGTCTGGCCATATTTCTTTCCTTTTAAAAAGCATGTTAGCTTATCCAGCAGGAATCAAATGTGAAGCGGGGCACTGTCCGGCATGCATTAGTAATTTACATGACAATGACAAGAGCAAGATTTTTCTTTGAGACTAAATTTGAAACAAAGGCTTAAACAGCGAAGAAACATTAGGAATAATTTATGATGGCAGATGGTGATGAAGCTGTACAATACTGTCTGACGGGAATGCAGAATTGATCCTACCATTTCCTGGACAGAGTAATGAAGCCATTCATCTCTGAGCAGTCTTAGGGAGAAGCTTCCTGTAAAGATATGAATGAAATCCAGACAAGGCCAGTATGCAAAATTCAGCTTGACCTGTAGGAATATGAGCATTTTTGAATGCTTTCAAGGCAATTTCATGTCCATGTTTGAATACAAGACACATAAACCTGAGTCTCCTTTTTGGTATCAGAAGACAGAAGAGAGACATAGCCCTACCCCTGCATAGAAATGTAAAATTTCTGGAAATTTTGAAGCCGTGAGAAAAAAAATGTTTTTCCTCCGGGCGGTTTTCCGAGAAAAATTGAAATTTGGGGAAAATTGAAAAAAGTTCAGTGTGGAGTAATTTTGCAAATTGCATGTAACACAGTGTATATAAAAGTATGCTTGCAGCAAAACAGGTAACCACCCCCCTTTCCCTCAAAAGCAACAAAAAAAGCAAGAAACCATCAACATAAAAAATAATCAGATTTGCCCCTTAGCACCAACATCAAATAAAGTTCAGGGCCACCTCAATATTTAAGCTCCATAGAAGGTCTGCCCTTTGAGTAGCGCTTAAAAACAACAACAGAAGACACAACATATACATGCAGTTTATTCTATCTCATTTTCTAAACTACTGATATCATTTTCCATTTCTTCTTCCTCTTTCTCTTTGTCATTTTTCTCATGGACTTCTAAAAAACGGCTTTGGGGAAAAATCTGTTTCCCCCCCCAATTTTTCCGTTTTTTTTCCAGGCCTTCCCATCTCTACTTGAGGACAGCCGGGGCAAAGCATAAGGCAAATATCTTGCATGCCAGGCCCAGAAAGAACCAACATCCAGTTACTGAATAGTATGTTGCACTAAGGCTCAAACTCTGTCTGAAAGGAAAAGGTGTTTGTGTGTTTTTTAAATTAATTTGTTATTATATATTATATAGGGACGCAGGTGGCGCTGTGGGTTAAAGCCTCAGTGCCTAGGGCTTGCCGATCGAAAGGTCGGCGGTTCGAATCCCTGCGGCGGGGTGCGCTCCCGCTGCTCGGTCCCAGCGCCTGCCAACCTAGCAGTTCGAAAGCACCTCCGGGTGCAAGTAGATAAATAGGGACCGCTTACCAGCGGGAAGGTAAACGGCGTTTCCGTGTGCGGCTCTGGCTCTGGCTCTGGCCAGAGCAGCGATGTCACGCTGGCCAAGTGACCCGGAAGTGTCTCCGGACAGCGCTGGCCCCTGGCCTCTTAAGTGAGATGGGCGCACAACCCCAGAGTCTGTCAAGACTGGCCCGTACGGGCAGGGGTACCTTTACCTTTTTATATATTATAAACCGCATGATGGGATGGTAAGAGAGCTTCTAAACAGTTTACAAAAATATACCACAGAACATTAAAATGATTGATAAAACACAGTTAAAAGCAGGTATTCCAAAGATGATTAAAGTAAGCAGCGGTTAAAAGCAAGTAAATCACATGCAACTTCTACGTGTTCAGATGGGCTAGCCCTAACAAAAATGTTTTGAGCAGTTGCCAGAAAGAGTACAGTGAGAGCACCTGCCTGGTGTCAGTCGGCAGGGAGCTTTAAAGTGTGGGTGCTGGAAGGCCTGGGGGGAAAATGGAAAAATTGGGGGTGGTGGACAGGTTTTTTCTGTTTTTTTCCCAAAGCCATTTTTTCAGGGAAAGTGTGTGTGTGTGTGTGTGTGTGTGTGTGTGTGTGTGTGTGTGTAGAATATTCAAACTATCTCAAACTATTTTTTTCAATTTCCCCGGGGGGAAACGGCTTTGGGGGGAAAAGGAAAAAAACCTGATTCTTTTCCTATTTTTCCATTTTTCCCCCAGGCCTTCCCATCAGCGGCTAAGGGGTCTAAGGACCCGTTTCTCATTGCCTCACTTTTTTGTTATCTGCTTGGAATTCAAGATTTGTTGATCCTGAGGATAAGCAGACAGTATTCCAAGTTTTGGATGAAAACAAAGCCCCCTTGTTTAATTGGATATCTAGAAAGGGATGAACGCATAGGTTAACATATGTGCAGTGAACTGCAAAGTTGAGAATCAAAATAGCACTTTCCTGAAGTAGGACCTATTAGCCAAAGAAACATTTTAGCAATTACAGATCAATGTGGGGAAAAGTCCTTTTGCTTGATCATATGGCCTTTGATGCTGCCACTTCTGATATCCTAAAATGCTCTTTGTACTCTACAGTAATAGGACAACTGTTTTCACAGTCAAAGATGAAGGAGAAAATTTGTAATGCCTCAAGAAACTACTTGTATGAAAGGCCATCAAACAGAACTATTTCCTCTGTGGATCTATAGCTTTGAAAATAAACCTTACTAAGAAAAAGAAATGGTTTTGAAACAAGATTATTGTATCACATTACTACTATGCATTAATCCTATTTTGTATCTGTTCCTTTAGTTTCTAATTTACATAATATTCTAGTAGGTATGAATGAAATGGCCTATGTAATCTTGCCCTTTGTTTTTATCATATCCTGAGACAAAATGGGTTAGCAGCGATGCTTTAATTTATTTTATAGAAGCAAACTAGTATCGCCTTATATTTGGACACAAACATTCATTTGCCAGGGTCATCAACATTTGGTTCAGGACTTAACTGGAGCTGAAGAAAATGTGCAGAAAAATAAGAAGCTATAAAATGTGCTCACAGAGTCCTCAAAGGTCTGACTGACACTACATTTGCAGAACCTAGACATTTTTAAAAGGGGGGGGGGCAACAACAGAACTAGCACTATCAAAGGCTATGTAAGTCAAATTCCTTTAGTTGTGATTGTGTTATTTGAGTAAAGCAGGATTTTTATGAACTGCTTCTGTAACAGCTTAAACTGAGTCTTCAAAGCGCTAGGCATAAAACAGCTTTTTTATATATAGCTTTAATCATAAAGGCTAGTACCTATAAACAGAGAAATATATTCTTCTTCCCTTATATCTGAAAGGTCAGATATCCATCACATCTCCCCAACTGCCTCTGAGGCAGCATGAGATCACGCTACTCTAACTTCCCGCAATGCACTCTTGATTTATCACTCCTCTAGCTCTTGGCAGTACAACGTTTATTATACGCTGTTCACATAAGCTATGATATATATATGCAGAAAGATAAATTTTAAGGTCCTGTTGTATCTCCTACAGTAAGCCAGGAGTTCTGAAATATTTGAGAAATGTTTCCATCACTCTGAAATGCAATCAAGTGCTGTGAATGGCTTGCACTCATTGGGTAAAGCATCAAGGTTGGCCTTCAGCATTTAGGCTTCCAACTTCTAATACAACTGGTTACCTCCTCTTTATGATCAATGAGAGGTGGCCAGACATGGCTCATTCTGCACACGCTCCCACACATTACATTGCCAGAGTTTTCCCCATAGAAAAGTGGTTTATTCCCCGTTCCAAATGAAGTTCCCTCACCTAAATAGATGGATGCAAGTCCTCTCAAGTTGTCTTCAATTGTGATTTATTAATTTAAGCAGATGGAGAGAGGGAGAAAAAGAAAGAGATAACTATATACATATGTACATTACTGAGTACATGCTCACAAACATACCTTTGTTTTGCCTAGCACTTTTCATAATTATTTATATTTCTTTCCTTCAGGGTATCTGGAAATTTGGGTACTCAGTGGAATCCAATGTCCTCCATCCCTCCAGAGCAGATATTTGGGGGGGGGAGGCTGCAGGGGGAGGGGGGCGTCCTATTGTACAAGCAGAAATCTGTTCCACTTTTACATAGAGAACTCAAATAAACCCCATTGTTCTAAATCACATCCTGCACAAAAGTGATTATATTATTTCCTTAGAATGTAACAAAATGTTTCTAAAATTAAAAGGGGTTTTATTGGAAATATTTGAAGGGATGCCTTTGCTGGTGCGGTTGCTACATTCTAGAATCTTCTTGATGGTTACATTAGGACCACAAATAAAGGATTAAAACAAAACAAAACTATCCAACATAGTACTAAGGGGTCCTCAAGTCTTTCACTGTTCCTCTGCATCAGTGGTAGCCAGTCTCAATGTTCACAGTTCTGCCATTCATTATTTCAGAAGGATCTTCAATGTGAAACCTCAAGTTCATGGGTCTGAATAGTCTTCCTCCCTTTCAAATTTTATCTGGGCCTTATTTATCCCTTGTTCTTTTTCATTCACACAACTTCCAAAATACCAGGTAACCAACATTTGCCGTCTTTAACTTGCCCTGCATTCCTTTGACAATGGACTGCTGGTATTCATCAACCCAAACCTCACAATAAATCCTAAACTCATAGACACCTACTGGAATTTGAAAACCTTTGTATTGTTTATCCCTTCAAAATCCACTTGGATTTTTCATATCGTTTGTAAACTTCCCATGTAAACTTCCCATGTAAATTTTATCTTAATTATTCAAAATTATTCCTATGATGGAAGCCATTACACTAGTATCGGTCTTGAATTTAAGAAATAAGTAGATTTCTAAATCCAGCAGTAATCACAAGAATGATATTAAGGTGACACACTTAATTACTCTGGCCTTTGACAATCAGGAAATGTGCATTTTAAAGTACCCTATTTTTGTGATTGTAACCTGTTTTAACTGTTTTTAATTTTAGATTTGTAAATTTTGTAACCTTCCCTGGGACCTGCAGGTGAAGGGTGGGTTAAAAAAAACTACTCATTGTAATCTTCATCTCGCAAACTTTATTTTTTCTGCAATTAATGTTGCTGGCTACGTAGCTTCAAACTAAAGTAATGTAGTACACAGGTTCATACCACATCAATGTAAATAAATATAGTAACATAGTAAGTCTGTGTTTAAGAATAACATTTTTCTTACCAACCAGAGTAGTCTTCAACCTGATTTTCAAAGCATCATCTTGTTTGTACGAACCACAAGTCACTACATCAAAAAGAATCAAACCATTGTAGAATACAGCTCAATAATTAAACAGAAAAGACAATGTAGAAAAAGAGAAAAACCACAGGGAAGTTATTTCAGTATCAGAATATCAATGTGGAAGCTTCCGTACAAAAAAAATTACACCCTTCAAAGTCTTACACCAGGATGCAACACTGAATTCATATAGAAGAAACTCAACCTTCTCCTTGAACTTTATCTCTTTCTCATCACAAGGAAGTTGTTTTTTTAATTTTTAATGAAACTTCTAATACAAATTATTGTAATGAACTAGTTTTAGTTGGGACAATATATTATTCCAGAGTAAATACATCCACTAGATCATGGCGGCCCAACTTTTCATACCAAGTGGGCCACAAGAGTATTTCAACCCAGAACTCGTTGGGTTACACACTGCCTTGTCACGTGGAAGGGAGGGAGCAAGGTTGAAATTTGACACACACTCCAGCCTTCATGCTGCCTTCCCAAAGCAGGCTAAGTACAGTGCTGGACTTTGAGAAGGAAGTGTGAGACTCTGGCAGGGTCCTAGAGCTCTCCCACCTTTTACAATTCTAAGATGCTTAGAAAAGTGGAAAAGTGTAGTGCCTACTACATGGGATGAAAACGCTTTTGAAAATGCCCCAGTAAAAAGATTGTGAGCTGTTCCATCTGGTTGTAACTGTATGAGGGGAAAATGACTGCCTCCATCAGTGCATGGGGAGGGGGAGTATCTTTTTCTACATATAATTATCCAGAAAATGATGGCACACTACGTCATGCAGCCACCTCCTGGATAATTTTCAAAAGCGTTTTTACTCAGTGAAATATACTCGGAGTCAACTCAGTACATAACAACAGGCTATACAATTTGTAACTGCTCCTAGTAGATTTAAATCTTTGTGGGTTGTTTTTTTAAAAAAAAGAAAAAGAAAGGATGAATGTATTCTCTTGAAAGACTGCACTCATCAAAATGTAAATAAAGGATTCAATTGCAGATCTGCATTCCATTCCACTGGTATGAAAGGTGCAAATGAGGAACATTCACTCTAAATGCAGAGCAAACTAAAGGACTCTTCTGCCTATGCATGGAGACCCTATATGAGAAAACCTTAACAAACTCTGATTCTGGGGAGGAAGCCATTTTCTGATTCACCTTAGGTGAGAAAATGCCCTGCACCCATGCTCTGCTTACAAGTAGAGTACAAGCAAGCTAAGTTCTAGTGAAAACAAAGTAACTGTGGCCTGCCATGCCAGCCCTGACTGCAAATGTTTTCCACATTTTTGCCACCATACCCTGACCATGCAAAGTCATAGAATTGTGACGTCAGAATGTACCCTGAGGGTCATCTAGTCCAACCCCATGCAGTACAGGAATCTCAGCTAATGCAGCCATGACAGATGCCTATCCAACTCTGCTTAAAAACCTCCCAACACAAAAATATTTGTCGATCCAAAACTGAGGAAGAAAACTACTGCAGGAGGGTTAACACTTAGTCACTACCAGAAAGAGAGCCAGTGTGGTGTAGTGGTTAAGAGCGGTAGTCTCGTAATCTGGGGAACCGGGTTCGAGTCTCCGCTCCTCCACATGCAGCTGCTGGGTGACCTTGGGCCAGTCACACTTCTTTGAAGTCTCTCAGCCCCACTCACCTCACAGAGTGTTTGTTGTGGGGGAGGAAGGGAAAAGGAGATTGTTAGCCACTTTGAGACTTCTGAAGGGGAGTGAAAGCGGGATATCAAATCCAAACTCTTCTTCTTCTTCTTCTTTCAAATTCTCTACAAGTATAGTGGATTCATAGAACTGCTTGTTTCAAGTTATTGTAGCATCTGATGTATGGCATTTTGACCACTTATAATCCAAGTCAGACGTGACCTATCATGGATAGGGACTTTTCATAATTAGCAAGTCGTTCCCATCATGGAGAGGAAAAAAGTCACAAGACATTAATGACTCATTAAAGGGTAACAATTTGAACTCACTCTGTGTGTTTCATAGACTTGGAGAAAAGTTAAAACATAGGATATCTGTGTGAAAATAAATGTGTGTGTATGTGTTTAATGTGAATATCCAAATTCTAACCAAACATACATCTGTATCTAATAAAACAACAAAAAGTACACTCTTACTGCAAAAACATCGAAGAAAAGAACAACGTATGTAAGCTGTCAAATCAAACATGGTATTCAAATATTTATACAAGGAATGCTAGAAAAAGGATAATGGCTTCTTAACATTTCGAAGTAAGGTTCTAGATTGGAGAATTCACAAAAATAAGTACGTGGTGACCAATTCACCATGTAACTATTCAATTCCTCCTGTTTTCTCCCCTACATAGTTAGACAATTTAGACTGCAAAGCTAAACATGCTTAGCCATTCATAGGATGGCACTCTTAGCCATTATGGCTATTACAGCCACCCACAGTGGCTGGGGCAACCCAGTCAGATGGGTGGGATACAAATAAAATCATCATCATCACCCTTTGAGTGATTCTAAGGACAGATTTGGTGTTGTGAATTTGGGAAGAAAGCAGAAACCCTGCCAAGAAAAATGAGCTGAAGTGTGATCAATTTTATGTTGATTTTATGTTGATTTAGGAGCAGAATGACATCAGTACAATTTCAGTGACCTATGACAAAGCAACACAAGAATATTGTGACCCCTTAAAAGACTAAGAAATGAATTCTGGCATAAGCTTTCATGGGCCCAAACTAGTGATGCTTGAGGAATTTTCAGATACTGAAATGTGGTCCACAACTGCCAAATTAATGTGCAGGTCATTATTTATCACCAACTTTCTAAACTTGCATCTATACATATAAATCAGTATATATATATAGTGCAAATGTGTCTTTTGTCTTCTTTTTGGGTGATGCATTTCCTTTGGGGGAATGACATGTAATGTGGCCATCCTAACTATATATGCCACTATTTCTTTGAAAATAGGTTACAACTCTCAAGGGCCTATTGGTCTAGGGTGCTAGTGCACAAAGTTTTATACAGGATAGACCCATCAAAATGAATGAACTTAACTTGATCATGTTCATTAATTTTAATGGATCTACTTTGAGTAAAGCTTAGTTGAATACTGCCCCTGTATTATTTATCCAGTTGAGCTTCATTTTATATAGATATCTTACAATATAACGATAAGCTTTGCAGAGCAATTTATGAAATGCTCAAGTGTTCATCTTTGTAATAATTGATGGTCAGCTCATACAGGCTGCAACTTGTTTAATAATTCTAGCTAAGGACCCTGCATGACACCAATAATGGGCAGCAATTATAAGCATTTTAAAAACTGACTTTGTGAAATGTGTGAAGATTTTCCAGATGAAATAATGTCATTTACAACAATCCATTCATTCTTCCCCAATTAACTGCATATTATGTGAACAAATTTCTTTGCCTCCTTAAACCTCAGTTTTCAATAAAAATGCAAATATGAGGTTCGCTCCCACCAGCTCCAGTGGAGGCCAGTTGAGCAAGCCAGGTATGGCAGTTCACACCTGTTTGCCAAACACTCATCTTCAGAGGTCTTTTCCAGATGAGTGTGGCTCCTGATGCTATTCAAGGGTGAGAAAAAAGGTGGCGGCATGATTTCTGTTAGTACTGCCCTTATTCCAGACCTGACACTTGGGGAGATAAAGGGGTGGAATGGTTCTTGTCTATGGCCTGATAACCCCTGACTAAAATTAAACCCTGTACTGAGACACTGTTCATTTTGCATTCCACCACAAATGTAAAATATTAATCTTGCAAATGCTGAAGGTTAAATGTAAGCAAATAAAACAGTAGCAGTAGCCATAGCCATAGCAGCAACAGAAACCATAGACATAGGAGTGGTGGCAAAAGCAGAAGTAGGAACTGAAGCAGTAGTTTTCAGGGTGAAGTTAAGACAATATAAAATCCACTGTGGTGCATGCTTCTAAATAAACGTGCATGTGATTGTGCTGCACGCATATTCTAATTTGCTAAAATCGGCTCATTTTCTTTAAATATTTTTCCTAGATTTGCTTACATGGCAGTATTTTGCAAAGTGATGTCAAAATGGCTGGCCACACTGTGTATGTCAAAAAGTGCAGTTACTGTTCCAAACAGTCTCATCGCTTCTGGTTGAGTATCATTTGTGACCTCAATCTGAGTAGATGTCAAAACTTAATGTGATAGGGATAAATTTGCAGAAAATTGTCTTCTGTTTCTCATTTGTGTGGGCAGAATTTGCAGGTGCCATAGCTATATGCAAAACAACAACAACCATGAATAAATCCTTTGATCGGAATGCTGCAAACTGTACTCAATCCACTCTTGCTTGGCTGCTTGAAAAGGGATTATACTTAGGACATTTTTTTCTCCCCAAATTAAAATGCACATTGAACAACAGCAACAACAAAATCCATGGGTCACATAATCAATTTTGGTTGCCAAGTGTCACTTCAGCAGAGGATAATATCATCTCGTATGATTTGACAATCACTTCTTTGAAACATGCTCAGGTACTGTAGGTGAAAGAAAGAACAATTCAAAAGAAGAAGATGAAGGTCATATATAATGAAAAGCAAACCCTGGTGTTTTATAGCTTATCTGATAAAACAAGGCTGATAATCCATATAGGATCATTCATAAGCCAAATGTCCATTTTCAATTTGACCCTTCGGGAAATAAATAAATAAGCACACATGGAGGCATAAGCTGCAAGGTTAAATTCAAAAGTATGAAAGCAGGCTTTTCATAGGTCTGCAGATTTTGGACTGGCTCCCAGGATTTGATTTTTGGAATCTGTAGTTTCTCAGGTTATATTTTCCTCTTAGACATCCTCACATGCAATTCTCCCTTCCCACCTCTGCCGTAAAATGCCAATGACATATGGTACATCCAAAATGAGCAATTGACTCTTCTACTAAACAAGCAAGCACACAAACATGAAATGTATTCTTTTCCAGCATGTCTCTGCTCACCCTTAACTTTTTCCTCATGCTGCAAATGAATACCCTCAGCAAACAACAGGAGTGGGGAATCTCTGGCATGGGGCCTCTAGGCATTTAGACACTGCTGAGACCTCACAACCTTCCTAGGGCACCTCTTTCCTCTAGTCACACCTCTCATTGATCCTGTTCTAGACCCTCATTGAGTGCTTTTGCCTAGCTGAATTGTGTCACTGAAGTGTGATAATGCTTCTCACTTGCCCACAGTAGATGAACATACCTTCCAACATTCCTCAGATGAAAATAGAGACATTTTTCACTCCCCACCATCTGACCACCCTCAACCCCACATGTTTTTGTTCCCTGCTGCCTTGCCAAGCATTTTCTGTCATAAGAAGGGCAAGTGCCATCACCGCTACACCAACGGGACTCAGCACACACACCCTCCACCATCCTGAGAAAAGCCTTTAGTCCCAATTTTATTTTATTCTTTGGTAGATATACAAAAAGAAAAACACACACCAATACATAAATTTTAGAAAATGGCAGAAATGCAGAGAGCAAAACCAACCTCTGTGTATGGTGTTTATTGACCTGACTAAGGCCTTTGACACTGTAAATTGTAATGCCCTGTGGACTGTCCTTCTGAAAATCAGTTGCCCAGATAAATTTGTGAAGATTCTTTGATTCCTCCATGATAATATGACAGCAGCAATCACAGATTGAGTGGCTCTCAAAGTGAACCATTCACAGTGGGATCAGGTGTTAAACAGGGTTGTGTTATCACCCCATCTCTATTTATTATTTTCTGTGCCATGATCCTACACATTGTCAAAGCGAAACTCTCCACTGGTGTAGAAATCATATATCGAACAGATGGAAAGCTCTTTAATCTGAGTAGGTTGAAAGCAAAGAGTAAGGTTGCCATAACTTCCATCATAGAGCTTCAGTATGCTGATGACAACGTAGTGTGTGCACGCTCAGAGGATGACCTCCAAACCATCCTAAATATCTTTGCAGAAGCTTACGAAAAGCTTGGCCTATCACTCAACATCCAAAAAACCCCAAAGTGCTGCTCCAACAAGCATCAAACAACCCTTCTGCAGCACCACAAATCCAACTCAATGGGGTAACATTGGAAAGTGTGGCTCACTTCTACCTGGGCAGTTATCTATCCACAAGGGCTGACATTGATGCTGACATCCAGCATTGTAAGAGCTCTGCGAGTGCAGCTTTCTCCCGATTGAAGTGCAGAGGGTTTGAGGACCAGGACATTTACAGGGAAACCAAAATGCTTGTTTACATAGCTACTACCAACCTTACTGTATGCCTGTGAAACACGGACCACTTATAAACGCCATCTCCAACTCCTTGAAAGATTCCATCAACAGTGTCTCTGAATTTTTTTACATTTCACTTGGGAAGACAGGTGAACTAATGCCAGTGTACTGGAAGGAGCAAAGATCACCAGTGTCAAAGCAAGAATTCTTCAATGTCAACTTCATTGGACTGGTCATGTTGTTCGGATGCCTGATTATCACCTTCCAAAGCAACTACTCTGTTTCAAACTTAAAAATGGAAAGCATAATGCTGGTGGTCAACAAAAGAGCTTTAAAGACTCTCTCAAGGCAAATCTTTAAAAAAGTAGTATAAAGACTGACAACTGGGAAACACTGGTCTGCGAGCGCTCCAGTTGGAGAACAACCTTTACCAAAGGTGTTATGGGCATTGAAGACACTTGAACTCAGGATGGAAGGGAGAAATGAGCTAAGAGGAAGACATGCTTGGCAAACCCTCACCATGATCAACTCCCACCTGGAAACCTATGTCCCCACTGTGGAAGGACGTGTGGATCCAGAATTGGCCTCCACAGTCACTTACGGACTCACTGTTAAGTCCGTGTTCATGGAAGACAATCTTACTTGGCTGCAAGTGATTGCCAAAGAAGAAGAAGATTTGCAGAAGTCAGAGGAATTGTGTCTTTTTGGTAACTTGCCTCCCTTGGTATTGCAGCAGGTAGTTTAGACTACTACAGCAGTGAGGCACTTTGACTGTGTTTCATAGGTCATCTTAAGGTAGAAGCAGCATTTGGGTAATGTCGTGTAGAAGCAGTGGAATGGCAAGAGTATCTTTAAAATAAAAATTAAAAAATGAGCACACCAGTCAGTAAATCACACAGTTCAAAACTGAAGTTATTTCTTTATTAGAGAAGCATTAGAGAAGCATGATTTTCACAGAGTTGGCTGAGCTTCTGGCTGAATGAGCACAGCAGCTCATACCCTGTAGGTCCTGCTCCATGAAAACAGTTGTTGAGACTAAAGGTTCCAGCCTCTCCACAGTTGTCTATGTCACTTCCTCTCCAGAGCTTCTTGTAAGCAATAGGAGACTGTGCCCGCCACTGTTGCCTCTGGCTCTGCCCACCACTGACATGTGACCTCTAGATGGTTGCCCTCAGGCTGAAAAGAATCCCCCACCCATGTAATGAATCTATTATCTTTGTGGAGAATATAGTACAGAAGTTTTAACCTGACCCTAGAATTTACTGAAAGATTGCTTGACTGTGCTGTATTAGACATCAGTTGGGCATTCACCTGATTGAATCCACTTCCCTGCCAAAGAGGTTTTGGCCTACTCTTCTCACTTGCTTATTACTCTTTTGTATACGGGGCTTTTTCTTTTTTCAGTCTCAAGGAACATTCCATCATGTGAGTGCCACCTGCAGCCTGAAGTGGTACAGACGAGGCACAGGTTTACGACTTCATTGAGAACTAGGCCATATGTCTCTCTTCCTCAGGTACTAGAGACAAAGACTTCAACTAGATATTATGACGCACACAGATGCCACCACTGCGGCATAAAGATAGAACAACTCCCTGAAGTTGATAGAATGAAATGTTAGTGGTTTTATGTGTACTGTGTCTCTAACTCTTGCAGCCCTCTTAAAAAGAGATTAAATTGACTGAAGTTCATTACAAACTCTTAATTACCCATTTCCCCAAAATAGATGTTTGTGTGCATGCTTTGGAATACGTGCCATTCATTATGATGGAGTCATAGTGCTGCACAGCTTTAAATAAACAATAGGGACTCCCTACTCTTTTTTTCCTTCCTTTTTTATTTTTACAAGTTTGCATAATTAGTATTGCAGGCACAATATTTTCAAACTTTAGTGGCTTGTTCTCCATCTGCACTGATTTTGTCAGTGGCATTTTAGATGTAGACAAACACAGAATATAGAAATGTAAAGGATTGTGTCCTCTCGCTGCCTTTTCCTCTTTAATCTAATCCTAAACATATTTTAAAATCCTCAAAAGTGTGTTATGGTGCTTTGGCTTTTTACACACATCTGTGTGGAGTAAAGAAGAAAAAGACAATTCAGTAAAATTCTACTGGAGTCATGAGTAAATTCTGTCACTCGCTGTGGGTTCCTCAATTTTTGTTGTTTGCAGAGTTTTCCAGTTCTTGAACCTGATGAGACTGACAGCACAATCCTAGGCAAGTCTGCTTGGGACAGGGCCAGATTTAGATGAAGAGAGGCCCTAGGCTACTCCACTTGTGAGGCCCCTCCCCACCCCCCACCCTCACAACTAGAAGAAAATGAAAGGGTGTTATAAACAAAATTGAGTGCAGCCAAGGATGATGATGGGTATTTAAAATTCTGCAATTCACAATTTCTCCTCTAAAGGACATAAGATATTATTGTTAAATACCATGGTGATTTTTTTAAAAAATGTATAAAATTAACGCTGAAAAACTTTCCCAATAACTGAACTTTCTAAACCTTATGTGGAATAAGCTCTATTTTTTAGGAAAATGAAGTTGTAATGCTATTCTTAAAAAACCCGCGGGTGAAAGTCTGGCCAGGGATAGGTTGTAAAAAATGTCAGAAAGTCTACATAATGCAAGGTTTTAAGTTCCTTAGTTGAAGAAACCTTTGCAATCAATAAAAGACACTTCTACTATTCCAAAATATGAATGCAATAATTATTCTGTATTAAAGACATTTAAAGAGTGTATGTGTATTATTTCTCTAAGCAATATAATATTTTGATTTATTTCCTAACTACCTTGTAAGACCTCTATAGCCCCTTGTCACTAGTAGATTTTGGAAGGAGTCATTTATCCTATTCATTCATATTTTTAATTTATATTTTATATTTATTTTACTTCCTCAAAATGTCAAGATTTAATATGGCTTCAACCTGAGTTCAACTGTTTCAGTTATAGCTGCTTACTGAAATCATCGCACATTCTGACAGCTAATACGTAAATTTTGGGCTGCTAACTGTTTCAGTCTGAAGATATAAAGAACTTCTGTTGCATTGATAAGGGCATTCATCAATACTTTATTGTCTCCAGCAATTGAAAATAATTTCTCATGCTGAAAGCAGAGACACCATTCTGAGCATTGTGAACACAGATATATTTTTTTAACAGATGCAATTTCATTTCAGTGGCACTTAGCTAAGTACTTTTCAGAACAATGATCAAACTTTAAATTGTAAATGATAAAACATCATTGCAAATAGCCTTTCAGTTAATGTGTAGAACATTTTTTCCCCTTAGAGTAAAATCAGTTTCTGACATTGTGAATATAACTCTCACCTTTATTTGTAGCTGGTTAACTTGTAGAGACAAAGTGCTTAAATGGTGTATTTAATTGTACATGCCATATTGCAGTGACAGAAAGAGAAGACTGAAAGGTGTAGGGATTAAATATAATATACTTCCAGTGCAAATGGAAAATTCAAGTTTCAAATGTCTTGTTCTATTGAAGTGAGAGGTTCAACTTCCTTTCAGACTTATCCATATCATTTGTATAGTTACTGATTTGTTCAAACATTTGTTCTACAGCCATATCCCAGGGGCTTACGTTGGATAACAGCGGCTGTAAAAAGGTAAAGGTAAAGGTACCCCTGCCCGTACGGGCCAGTCTTGACAGACTCTGGGGTTGTGCGCCCATCTCACTTAAGAGGCCAGGGGCCAGCGCTGTCCGGAGACACTTCCGGGTCACGTGGCCAGCGTGACATCGCTGCTCTGGCCAGAGCCAGAGCCAGAGCCGCACACGGAAACGCCGTTTACCTTCCCGCTGGTAAGCGGTCCCTATTTATCTACTTGCACCCGGAGGTGCTTTCGAACTGCTAGGTTGGCAGGCGCTGGGACCGAGCAGCGGGAGCGCACCCCGCCGCAGGGATTCGAACCGCCGACCTTTCGATCGGCAAGCCCTAGGCGCTGAGGCTTTAGCCCACACATCAACATAAATCTGTGTTCTTGAATCTAAAGTCTGGAAGGGGAGAGATTACTCCTCACTCAGCACAAATGGAATCAGGAACATCTTCCAGGCTCTGACAAAGCTTCATTAAAAACATGCACTGCTTTGAAGTAAAAAGGTAAAGGTAAAGGGACCCCTGACCATTAGGTCCAGTCGTGACCAACTCTGGCGTTGGGGTGCTCATCTCGCTTTACTGACCGAGGGAACCGGCGTACAGCTTCCGGATCATGTGGCCAGCATGACCAAGCCCCTTCTGGCGAACCAGAGCAGCGCACAGAAACGCCGTTTACCTTCCCGCCGGAGCGGTACCTATTTATCTACTTGCACTTTGACGTGCTTTCGAACTGCTAGGTTGGCAGGAGCAGGGACCGAGCAACGGGAGCTCACCCTGTCGCGGGGATTCGAAGTATTGTTGTAATTAAGAAAATTTTGTGCTGTTAAATCTATTGTTTTCTTGAACTATACCATGTACAGTATATAAAGATAAATGCATAAGTGGAATCATAGAATTGTGGGGGTGGAAGGAACCACTAGGATCACCTAGTCCAGGGTTTCCCAAACTTGAGTCTTCAGCTGTTTTTGGACTACAACTCCCATCATTCCTAGCTAGCAGGACCAGTGGTCAGGGATGATGCGAATTCTAGTCCAAAAATAGCTGGACACCCAGGTGGAACCCTGATCTAGCCTAACCCCCTGCAATGCAGGAAATGTATGCTCAGTGTGGGGCTTGAAAACACAACCCTGAGATTAAGAGTCTCATGCCGAGAAGAAATTCTGGTAAAGGATACCAAAGTTTGATACCCTAAACAATTCAATTACAAAACATATTTGTCTTAAGACCTGAAACCCTTGTTTTCAGACTTTTCATTACAGGACCATAGGTGGATTTAAGGGAACATTACCTGTTCAGTCTCACTGGCCGTAGAGCCTTAGGTGTGCCACAACTATGATACAGAATGGAAGGTAGGGGCACCACTGAAATATGTGACCCCAAGGTCTGCCACTGCCTCTGTTGACCTTAAATTTCCATAGACCAGTAAATTAGGCACATGGCTGCTCCTTAATGGGCTGAAAGCTGTGATTCGTTTAGAGACCCACCTGGTTTGCATGTGATTACACATGTGTGTATGCCTGGTGGAGCGTCTCCACCTCCATCATTCTGCCTGGACACTGAGGTTCAGTGCTGAGGGCCTTCTGGTGGTTCCCTCACTGCGAGAAGCCAAGTTACAGAGGGCCTTCTCGGTAGTGGCGCCCGCCCTGTGGAACGCCCTCCCACCAGATGTCAAAGAGGAAAACAACTACCAGACTTTTAGAAGACATCTGAAGGCAGCCCTGTTTAGGGAAGCTTTTAATGTTTAATAGACTATTGTATTTTAATATTCTGTTGGAAGCTGCCCAGAGTGGCTGGGGAAACCCAGCCAGATGGGCAGGGTATAAATAATAAATTATTATTATATTATGTGTGGTTTCTGGTATGGAGATTGCAGTCACTGCATTCCTCCCCTGCTGCTGCTGTGCTACCTGGGGTTAAGCCATGATTTGGTTTAGTGTGTCATCCAAACCTAGAGTCATAGTTTGTCTCACTCTAGATAATCCACAAGCTGTAACCTAGGTTTGTTCTTGGTTTACAGCTCATAGCTTATCTGAAGGAGACAAACAACAAGTGCATGTTCAGATGACATGCTAAGACAAAGCACAGCTTAGCCCAGGAAGCATGATGGCAGAGAGGTGGCTGTGATCTCTTCAGGAATCCTCATGCCCCTGGGGAGGCTTAGTGTTATGTGTTAACTGAGTCAGATAAACTGAATCCCAGAAGCTGTAATGATCCAGTCAAATGCCCCCCAAACCTGCAAATGTACTTCTTCTATTATTTGCAAGAAGATAATCAGCATTGGAGGGACGCAGGTGGCGCTGTGGGTTAAAGCCTCAGCGCCTAGGGCTTGCCGATCGAAAGGTCGGCGGTTCGAATCCCTGCGGCGGGGTGCGCTCCCGCTGCTCGGTCCCAGCGCCTGCCAACCTAGCAGTTCGAAAGCACCTCCGGGTGCAAGTAGATAAATAGGGACCGCTTACCAGCGGGAAGGTAAACGGCATTTCCGTGTGCGGCTCTGGCTCGCCAGAGCAGCGATGTCACGCTGGCCACGTGACCCGGAAGTGTCTCCGGACAGCGCTGGCCCCTGGCCTCTTAAGTGAGATGGGCGCACAACCCCAGAGTCTGTCAAGACTGGCCCGTACGGGCAGGGGTACCTTTACCTTTACCTAATCAGCATTAGAAAAATAATGAGGATTTTAAGATAAATTTTATAAATAGCAGAATATCAGATATTGATTAAAGAATATTAATATCTAATTTCAGTTTATAAATTGGTGATGGGTCATTTATATTGGTTTATCTATTTTTGAAAGTGCCTCATACTGTATAAAACAATACTAGAAAGAAGAAAAGCGGCTTGAGTGACAGAGTACCAGATGTGATGGCAAGAATAGGAAGAAAACATTCAGAATCCATTAGTTATTGGCGCCCAAGTGTCATTTAACTGCAGACATTGAGAACAATTCAATGGTAATTAAAATGGCAAGCAAATGGAAAGATCAAAACAAACAAATTGCCATTAATATTCTGTCGTTTGAGAAAAAATTCTTTAAAGGGATGACATGGTGATTATACGCTGTAGACAGGCAACTGGATAAGCATTAAGCAATCTCTAGTTTAATATTTAATAGCCTACCTTTCACTATTATGAAAAACACTTCCAAAGTCTGAATGTGTTTTAACTTTTAACTTGTTAGCAATGTAGGAATGCATGCCTTGCTTTTCAGCTGGGTTCAGCTGGTCTTCTGTTCCCAAAACATAGAGAGGGTAGCAGATGGGTGATGGCTGAATCCCTGGGAATCTTTCAGCTTGGCACTATTTAAATCATGGTTCAGTGGAATGCCACGATTCCAGCAGTGTTCTACACACCAAATGTTTGCTACATGTATTTTTGGACTGCATAGACAAGACCATTTATATTTAGAATCACTCCCCTCTGGTCATCTTCTCTCCGTGCCTTATAATACCATCAACCATGATATATCCTCCTGGACCAGCTTTGTCAGTAGGGGGCAGGCCCCTCCAATCTCTCCCAAAATCAGGGGGTGGAGAAGACCAAGCGCAGAGTTGGGCATGGCATGTCCCAGTGGCCAGCTCCTTCTCCTCCTCCTGTGGAGGGGAAGGTGGGTGGAAGCAGCCGCCTGCCAGATATGTGGGCAGAAGGAGGAGGAGGAAGAGCTGCCAGTCACTGAAGTCATGTTGTCGCCCCATTCGGTTCCTCCCCAGCTCCTGCCGACATCCTGATGTCATGTGTGTGACATTGCCCCCCCCCATGCCCTCGCAAGCTGGCACTTCTGTATGTAGGTAAAACAGCATTAGTGCCCGAATGCTGTAAAGAACTGGAAATTGTGGCTCTTCCTCATCTGAAAAAATAGTCGTGTTTATTTTGGTCTCTAACTTTACTTTCAGTCCCAAATAAACTTTCCAAGATTGATCCCATTTGTAGGAAATAGTTTTTTAGCAATGTTCAAAGTTCAGCTAGGAAAAGTTGTTATCTTAATCTTACCAAACAGAATCAATCTGTAACAACAAGTGCTCTGTCTTGATACAGAGCTGTCTGGTTTATTTGCTATCCTTCAGGTGAGTGGTATTAATTATGCTTGAAATCAATACAGTAACTAGACAGAATGCAGGGTACCATTTGTTCTGGAGCTGCCAATAGACACCAAAAGTGCTAGCATAGATCATCCAATTCCAAGCACTAAGAGTAGGTGTACACATAATAGCCATTACAGGTTATGGCTGAGGAACCAGCTACCTCTGTTATTACCAACAAAGCGAATCAATTTCAGCAATGTTCTTAATTGTTTTCCATGCTAAATGTCACACTTCTGCAGTACTTCACTATGTTCTGCTGGGCTCTCCATAGAAAATAAATTCACTGGGGAACTCTAGAGCAAGATTCTTTTTTCAGGTTTACTGACCAAAATCTGTACAGATTTGTTTTGAGTTCAATTACATTGACGACTTTTAAAAAAACAAAAAAACAAAAAACAAACATGCAGTGTGTTTGTGCAATTGAGTTCTGAACTCACCTGCTTTGGAAAATATAGGTGACACAATTTAAGTGTAAGTACTGAAGTTATGTACAGAAGATGCAAGGCAAATAAATCAAATTTTATTCTGGTTCACCTCATCCTGGCTTTCACTGTGGAAAACCTCTGCTTTATTTGATTTTAACATAATCAATTGTTATACACCCCACATTTCCACTTACAGTGAGAGATTGCAGGAGAAGACTACCCCGGTCTGGCTTTCTTTGGAGGAAAAAGAGAGACTGTGTTTCTGTGATACTTGGTTCATAGGTGGAAGCAAGCAGTATGTACATTTCTACAAGGCAGCAGATTCACTGCCTCAATGATCTGCAGGGAAAACCACAATGCACATCAAGATGCTCCCTGGCTTCATCACACAGGTCTCTGTGCTTCTGTAAAGGTACCCCTGACCATTAGGTCCAGTCGTGGCTGAGTGTGGGGTTGTGGCGCTCAACTCGCTTTTTTGGCCAAGGGTGCAGGTGTACAGCTTCTGGGTCATGTGGCCAGCATGACTAAGCTGCTTCTGGCGAACCAGAGCAGTGCACTGAAACACCATTTACCTTCCCTCCGGAGCAGTACCTATTTATCTACTTGCACTTTGGTGTGCTTTTGAACTGCTAGATTGGCAGGAGCAGGGACCGAGCAACAGGAGCTCACCCCGTCGCAGGGATTTGAATCACCGACCTTCTGATTGGCAAGTGTTAGGCTCTGTGGTTTAACCCACAGCGCCACCCGTGTCCCTTCTGTACCTTCTGTGCCTCTGTTCAAAAACTGCATGTTTTTGTTCCTTCACATAAACTGTATATTAAACCCCACTCCTTAGCTGGAGTTAGGCAAGGAAGGGATGTGTCACCTTCAAGCACTACAGCAAAACATTTGAGAGTGTTTTGCGTATAAAGAAGCTAGCTTCTAACACCTAGCTTCTTTAAAGTGACATTCACTCTGGGGTAATAGTCATCCTGGACCATTAACCAACAATCTGCCTGAAATCAAGATCGGGGACTGAAGGGGGGGAGTTAAATCCAGTATAAAGAATTAAACCAAGAAAGAAAGAAAGAAAGAAAGAAAGAAAGAAAGAAAGAAAGAAAGAAAGACTGTATCTGAAAGCATGTTTCTCCTTTCAGCTTAGGTGTCAAATGAGATTGTCTGGACATTTTAAGGCTTGGGTTGCACAGAATCATTGGGTCCTTGAACCCTTCGACATCTCTCAAGGGATTTTATCCATCTTGTAAGGTTGTATTTCAAAGTGCCTCTCTGTTATTTCCACCTGGATGCTTCAACATTGTTTCCAGCTCAATGTGTTCATGACCAAACTTCTCAGCTTGCTTGCCAAACCTACTTCTCATACACTCCCCCATTGAGGCCACAGGCAAAAAGCTTTTCTTTTCTTTTTGACACTTCTTCCTTTTTGCCTCCCATATTCTGATTGGTACAAAATCAAGTCACTCCAACTCAATACTTCCTTGCCCATGACCTTCATTCATGCATTTCCAGTGTCTAAAGATCTCCAACCCACTAAATTTTCCTCTTCCTTTTCTCCCTTCCTTTCCCTTATTCCTATCACTAGCTCCCATAAGGCCATAGCTCTTCCTCAAAGCCCAATTCTTCTCTGAAGCCTTTTTCACAACACCTCACCCCCACTATGCCTAAGTTCATGTAACTGAAATGATCACATAGGGTTGTAGTCAATGTAGCACTACGGTTAAGGTTCTGTCAGTTAAAAAAATTCTCCTTGCGTGCTTAAATGATTTTCCCCTCTCCTCATTCCATGCACCCTGTAAATCTGTTCTGAGGGTTTCCCCAACACCCCAGAGCAGATTTTGGGTTGATACAGGGGGCTCATGGGGGCGGAGAAGAAGGAAGTCCCATTGTACTCACAGCAGTTCTTCTGTGCATGCAACTATTTCATTTCCCCTTTCCTGCATCTTCCTTTCCATGCCTCGTCACCCAACAATATGCATTAATAAAAGAGTTTCATTTAAAATTAAGTGACCCAAATTCCTGAGGAAAAGCTGCTGAAGAGTTTCTATTTCCCCTTCCCCCACACCAGAATATTTGGTAAACCATTTTGGCACCTACAAATCACATGGAGAACATGGAGGGACAGTCCCTTATTCCAGCGCCATGTCCCACTGTTGTCCCTTATTGATGGATGTCCCTTAAATATCCCTTAAATGATGTCCCTTAAATTTCAAAGGAAGCAGCTCCTCTCCCTCCCTCCCTGCCGGCCAGGGAGGAGGGAGGCTCCAACTGTGTTGCTTGGCTGTGTTGCTCGTCGAATAAGAAGTCTAAGAATGACTGGGGGGTGGAGCTTGCATGCCTTGTGCTGATCAAATCAGCTGCGTTGCCTGGGGACTCGCCTTTGCTCAGCGATTCCCAGCGGAGAGGTGACTGTGGTTTTCCTTGAGGCTTCATTTGGCTGCTGGCTGGGCTTTCTGCCTTTGGCTCAGAGGGGCTCAGATGTTGAACATACCTGTGCTGAGTGCTCGGATTGGAATCAGATGGATACGTCATCGACGGCCCACTCACCCTTGTCTGCGAAAATGTCTGTCTGGAGCGGGGGCACATGGTGGGGGAAAAGGCAAGGAGATCTTGTGGGAGGGGGGCTTTTGAATTTGTTTTGGAGGCTCCTTCGATTGACTTATGGGGGAAAAGAAAGGAGCTGGTTAACTAAAATGGTGGGTGACTGGCGATCTTGTGGCGAGGGGGGGGGAGGCTGTGTGTGTGTGGCTAGTTAATGCAAGCTGAGGGGGGTTGTGAATGCTAGACGCCATTTTGTTGCACGTGCTGCTGCAAACTTTGCAGTGCAAAGCCAGGCCGGGGAGCCATCTTAAGTTGAGGCTGCATAGGCCTTGTGGTGCATGTGATTCAGATTCTATTCAGTTGAACCTCTGGTTACAAAGTTGGTTGGACAGTGTTCCCAAAGCTACCAGCATGAGTTTGACCAGACTGCAGGAGGACAGGAAGACTGGAGTGCCTGGAACAGGTGAGGCTGCAGGTCCCTTATTTTGGCTGCTGATCCCTTATTTTCAAGGCTGCTGGTCCCTTATTTTCAAATCTATAAGTTGACAGCTATGCATGGAGAATTTAGGAGGACATTTTTGTTATACCTTTTGATTGGTAGAATGCTGAGGGGTCAAACTCTTCCTACAGAGCTTAGCAATCCAGATTTCCATTCCACTCTGTGAGAGCAAACCCTCAGCCTTCAAGCCGTTTTGTCCCTGTCCCATCTCTCCAAAATACAGTGTTGAAAACTGAAAAAGGTAAGTTGTGAATGTAAGCAGCTGATATCAGATCTACAAATAAGGGTTTCCAGCCCACATGGAGACAGTGGAAGTAAACTGCTGTTTGTTTGTGTTGTCTGTGTGACTTTGGCCTTCATTAAACCTAATGAAGCAATGCTCGGAGCCCAAGGTAGAATGATGACGAAAAAGGCTAGCACTGACCTGTAGAGTCAGCCCAGAAAAATCCCCTCCAGCTATCTAACTGTCCTTAGCAAATGTTACCTCACTGCAAACCAGGGCTGATTAGCCGGGTTTTCTATATGTTAACACTTTCCTGGCTACTGAGAGCTATGTGAGGCAGAAGGAAGCCCAGCCCTTCAGTTTTAATGAGTCTCTGCTGTCCAGTTTAGGTACAGTACCCTGAGGGTTCAGAGTGGGCTACACATCACCTTCTTTCAGTGAAGGTTGAGGAACAAAGGCCAGATTTACTAGGGACCAACTCCCTACAAGCTATTCCTGCCAAATTCTTAGTTAACATGCTTGGAGAAGGGCTGCAGCTCACTGGTAGAGCACATGTTCTGCATGCTCAAAGTCTCAGGTTCAGTCACTGTCATCTCCAGGTGGAGCTCCTGCCTGAAAATGTAGCAAACTGCTGCCCGTCACTATAGAAAATACTGAGTGAGATAGATCAGTGGTCTGACTTGGTATAAAGCTGTTTCCTATGTGCCTCAAGAGTGTTTCCTGAGGAAAACTGATAGAATTCTTATTGGTCTCTGGCCATGGGATCATGAAGTCTGCTCTGGTTTCCCATGTTGGAAATTTTAAATTTAAACAAACAAAAAAAAGTAGAAGAACCAGGATCTAGGGCACATTTTTTGAGGAGGTATGACCAGGTACCCCCAAGACTGGCTCCTTCATCGGAGCCTGGTTCTGACATGTGAGGGAACTGTGGAGGCAACTTGCTTGTGTGACAGCCCAACGCTGCCAGCCAGTCACAGCTCTACTCCCAGGTCAGGCCGGGCCCTGGGGTGGAGAGGAGGAGAGTTGGCGCCAGATTCACTGCCCCTCACCTCAACTGGGCTGCAGCGTGTGAGCCCCCTATGCCACTTTGCCAGGTGAGCCACAGCGGGCTCCCTCCACACCCTATTCCCCTTAGAGGCACACCAAGGCAGTGGTAGCATATGCTCCTCCACTGCCAATATCCTGGTTTCCAATATCTCCTGCTCCCACCGCCTCCCCAGCTGGTATCAAAGAAGACAACAAAAGCCACCTGTTACGAAACATCTGGAGTTCCAGGTACTGAATACATGGGGTTGAATTCCTCATAATGAACCTTTGGTCTGCACAATTATTTCAGCTTGCCCGATGGAATGATCACACGGGCACTGTTCTGAGGGTTCTCCCAGCCCACCAGAGTCTATTTCAGTGAGTACGAGGGCAGTCAAGAGGGGGTAAAGGCAGAAGTCCTTGCACAGTGCTTCTACTGGCAGGGCTCGTTAGGTTTATCCTGCCCTAGGTTCTTAATCCTTCATATTATTCTTTTTCCCCACATGAGACCTGATAGGAAAAGGATTTGTATGCAGATCATCCTTCCTGGATTAGGGTGAGTGATTTCTCTCCTTGTATAAGCCTTAGAGGAACTTTTAATCAGGGCAATAGCAAGCTCTTTATTTTAGCTATCTGTTTCTTTTATTTGTTTAGTTTGCCTAGAGGTGTAATGCACCATTAGATGTTGCTACTGTATTTCAACAATGTATCAAATGATTTTTTTCTCTCCCTACCAAACTGCTATATCATTTCTCACCAGTCTTACATTTTTAAATGGAAGAGCGGTGGATTCATTTTTGATGCCCCTTCTTATAATCAGTAGTGACAAACAGGTCATTAAAAAATTGCTTGCTGGACTGAATATCCTGTCATTTAGCAGCATGCTTTGAAAAGAGAATATGAGGGTTCACAGAGATCATTAAAAGAACTACCACATATTTCACACCTCAGTAAGAAACGAGGGGGAATAAGAATCAAGACTCTTCAGTTTCATAAATGCATAAGAGGCTTAGAAGGAAAGGAAGGTATGAATAATGAAGAGTAGGGAAGGGGTTTTCAATAAAAAAAAAAAATCAAAAAAAATCCTTCCATATTATACAATATAATTATTTTAATCCTCTATAAAAGGTTTAAGGATTCATGGGACTAATAAATACACCAGGAATAGGATTTGAAGCAAACTCCCCCATGTGATCCAAAATCCTTTCAACCACCATTAACTTCAATAGCTTGTGTGATTCAGATCCCCAGAAGCACACAGCATATCTGTGCATGTTAACATGAGTCAGTGGAGTCATTTGAGTAAAATTAAAGTTAAACACAGTTGCCACAATGAGCAAGAACAGCTGCAGCAATATGCCCACAGCCCATTCAAAATAACTAATATCCTGCCAATCAGCTGTGGAAGGAGGAGCAGGAAAGGCGAGGAATTCGAACCCAACTCTTGAGCCCAGCTGATCAGAGGCATTTGTTCCATTTTGAAATGTGTACCCCAAATTATCAATTGGGGGGGTGAGCTGTTTGCTTGACCACTCAGATGGCTCTTGCAGTTCCCCACCCAGCTAAAGATACACACACTGAATCCTCTTTTTGTGCATATAGTTGGGGTGGACAAAATATTGTTACAAAAGTTGGGCATCATCCCCACTCTCTGCTGAACATTTCCAAGATTCCACGGGGGTTCAAGACACTCACCCAAGGCCTATGTTCCTTTGAGAATCAAGATATGGCGGAAGCTGTCGTAGCTTTAAGAAATATTGTTTATTCACATATTTACACCTGAGTTTGCATGGAGGAAGTCCAGATCTTACAACATGCTCATCTCAAGAGGGGCTTGTTCCCCACACCAGTGCATCACTGAAGTCCAACGCACGTCTCCCAGGCTGCCTTCAGCCAGCCTGCCCAAGGTGGATCTGAGATTTCTGGGTTTTGTTCTGTTCTCCAAGTACACCTTCCTAAAGGCACTGTTTTCCTGTCACCTCACACCCGGTTACCCTGGCAACCTTCCAAATCCCCAGGCTCTGTTCAGGGCAGGGAGAGGACAGTTCCGTTGCATTGCCAATGGCCCTCAATGGCCTTGTCTTGTTTCTTAATGGCTCAAGCTTGGCCAGGTCATCCTGCATAGGCTAGCTCAGGAATTCCTCTGAAGGTTGTATATTCCCTTCATATCCCAAATAATCAAAATCTTACTATTTATTAATTTCTAGGGCCCCCCGCCCTCCAACAAACAATTTTCAGCCTGTGATGCATTCCATGAAATACATGCTTTTTGTTTAGTTTGCTATCCAGCTTTTTTGCTACCCTGTTTTACCCAGTGCATTGGATGAAAGCATGAAGTCTTTTATTGTTCAGCACATCTATTTTTCACAAGTTTCTGTTTAAGGCCACCTCTTAATTGCACACACAAGAGCACTATTACATCTTAAAGCAGACTAAATCAAAGAGGGTCACCAAAACAAAAGAAGCATTTAAAATCCATATCTCCTGAAATACTTAAAAGCGAGCGAGTGAGAGAGAAAGAGAATACAAAGCAAGAAAATTATTTTGGGCCATTGTCTATGAAACACACTAATTGCCTCAGTTCACAAATAGCAGAATAGCAATTTGTGCAATGAATTGTTTTAAGATGACTGCTACCTTTGCCTGCCTGCTTTGCCAGAAAAATAACCTCCCATCCACCAACAGGCAAATACATCCATCTGAGGTTCCCTATACAATCTTTAAAGTAATGATGTTGGACCCTAGGCAGCCCATAGGGCTGGTAGAGTGAAAAGCAAAAGGCATAAGTCTGTGGCAACAGACTTGCTAGGTAAGTGCTGACTCTTGCCCAGGCTAGGGAAGGGGATGAAAGATGAGCCAGGTCACATTTCAAGGTGGACTTACATGATTTGCACTGTCTGAAATAATATGTGAACCTAAACAACAATTACTCAAAATTCTCCTTCCTCTGAATTTTGCACTATGGTTTCTATGCAATAATGTGTACAAAGGACAAAATGTTCATATAAATGCAAATATTAGTGAAAATCACATGCAAAAATGTGTCGTTTTAGGGGAAATTGTTTTGCAGGCAATATTGGGTACAAAAATGTGCCCATTAGAAGAAATTCACCCAAAAATGCTCATGAAGACTCTTAAAAAGAAACCACAATCTGATGTGGAAATGTTGATAACAGTTTGCCAATTTATTCTTTAGTAAGAGTTATCTGAATCAATCAAAAGAGCCCACATTCACAAACACCTCCTGAATTGGAGCTGTAACCTGCATTTTAGGCAACATCCCTACCTGTGATGAGAAGTAAAGACAGTCTCATGAGAGATTCCTGTTCAGAGCTCCATGTGCACTGAGCTTTAACATGTGAATTTAAACACTTTGCCCTTGACCTGCATCTGCAAAATGGGCTGGGGGAGGATCCATTCACAGTGCTACCAAGCTTAGTAGTACTTACTCCAAACTAAGTGTATATGTTATACACATGGTATAGGACTGTCCCCTACTACAACACAGGCAGATAATTTATTTCATCTAGGATAAATTCAAAATAGTCCTCCTACATTTATTCTTCTTTCAGATGTTTTGTACCACCTATTTTCTGAAGTGTGGTTACCAGAACTATATCCAACGTCCAGTCTTAGACACTTGAAAACTAAGGTGTTAATATATGATGAACCAAAGCCTTCTCAGAAAATTTGGCTTGATAAGAAGCATTACGCAAACAGTTGTTGGAAAAAGCATTTTTTTAAAATAATATTTATTGAACATTTTCAGATATAACAGAAAAAAGAAATGAAATAAAACATCCATTTTGTAACCTTATATTCATTGACATCTTTCCAGGACTTCCCCACCCCACCCCCTCTTGTATTCCAATTCCTTCAAATAGATTCAACAAGTTCTTACCCCAAATTTTAAACTTATTATAATTAACCCAATGTTAAAAGTATTTTTCCCTCCCCTAAAATCGACCCCGCTCCCTTCCACGAATTCCCCTCTTTAATATGCAGAATAGATTAAAATAAAAGAAAATAGAAAAAAGAATAAAATATAGTTTAACACCCTTTCCAAATTTCCCTCCCCCCTTTCCCGGTTGCGTTCCCCAATGTCCATCAATGCCTGTTGTCATCCTGAAGATCCCACATCTAGGCCAAAATCCTTCACAAGTCCACTTTGCCGTCTTTTTAATAGTCTTTGCCATCTTTTTGATCATCTTTAATTTCGAACGTCCAATCTTGGAAAAACTCTGTCTCAAAAAGGTCCATTTTTTCCATCCAGATCTCTATATTTAAGAGTAAAAACTCCAATTTTGTTTCTTTAAGCCTTTCAATTCTAGATGTCCCAAATGTTCCCTGGAAAAAGCATTTTTATTGCACAGTCATATTTAGATGCTTAGGTTGATTTTAAAAGTTATGTCTAGATTCATCATCTATTGTAACATAATATTTTTTTAACTCATATTGACTGGCCATGTACATTATTAATTCATCACCATGGAACATAGCAGAAAAGGAAATAGTTCATATTCAACCATATTTTCTGCAAAAAATTCAAATAGATATAATTAACACAATGTGTTCATACCAATGACTTGAAAAGTTGTAAAAATGCAACTGTATGTCAACCCCTGTATGTTGAACCCCTACATTTCCCACCCTGACCTGGCCACAGTGATCCATGCGACGGTCACCTCCAGGCTTGACTACTGTAATTCGCTCTATGTGGGGCTGCCCTTGAAGCTGTCCCAGAAACTCCAGCGGGTGCAGAATGCAGCAGCGAGGCTCCTCATGGGGTCTCTGCCATGGGAGCATATTCATCCAGTGCTTTCCCAGCTGCACTGGCTCCCGGTGGAGTTCAGGGTCAGATTTAAGGTGCTTTGACCTTTAAAGCCCTTCACGGCCTAGGACCCTCGTACCTACGGGACTGCCTCTCCTGGTATGTCCCACGGAGAGCCTCGAGGTCCATAAATAGCAACACCCTAGTGGTCCCGGGCCCTAAGGAAGTTAGATTAGCTTCAACCAGAGCCAGGGCCTTTTTAACACTGGCTCCGGCCTGGTGGAACGCTTTGCTTCATGAGACCAGGGCCCTGCAGGATCTGATTTCTTTCCGCAGGGTCTGTAAGACAGAGTTATTCCACCTGGCCTTTGGCTTGGAGCCAATTTGATTCCCTCCCCCTCTTCCTTTTTACTTTTTCCTTTCTCCTCCTGTGATGAGGCTGCATTTTAATATTTTAATGTTTCAATATTTTAATTGTTGTATTTTAATCTTGTTTTTAAGTTGTATTCATTCAACTTGTTTTTATTATTGCCCTGAGCCCGGCCTTGGCTGGGGAGGGCAGGGTATAAATAAAAATTATTATTACTCCCCTGCAATTATTGTTTCCTATGATCAGAGTTCTATTTATGTCAATGCACTATTATTCAAGAAAATGGGGTTATCTATTGGAACTGGCCTCTATAATTCTCGGATAAGAAAAAGAATATGGAGTGAACAATTGTAGACAAGCTGAACTGTAGACTTTTTGTTCTGTTAAAGATGCTTTTCTAGCTTTGATTGCTCCTAAACAAACAATTTAATTTAATGAATAAAGATGTGTGCAAAAGGAATAGTTTCTAAAGGGGGATGCTTCATATTCCTTTTAGATGATGCATGCTCTAGTATTCCCTAAAAGTGAATGGAATAATGAGCTTATACTCTGTTTCGACAGAATGCAGAAAGAACCTATTCCAGCTCATCCAGGTTCCAGAGTGGATTTCTGAAATCCATTCAGGATGCTGGAATCTCCTCCAAGCATAACATGTTTCTTTGTCAGCCATTCAGTGCATTGGAGGATCCCGAGCAGATGTAGGGATGTCTGGGCCAAATTAGGCATACTGTATTCCTCACCCATGCCCCCCAAAACACCAGGGACTCCCAAACATGGGAAGAATGCAGGGAAGCCAAGCTGGTGTCCTCCAATTGTAATTGGACTCCAACTCCCATCAGCCCCAGTCAGCATGGCCAATGGTCAGGGATGGTGATGATTAACTGATTTACATGCCAGAATGGTCTCTAAGTGAGCTATTAGGAGTAATGGTACAACAAGCTATAGAGGGAGGACACAACACTGGCTACTGGTTGGGACATGGCTCAGAATGTCCTTGGTTGTTCTGTCCTCTGGCTAGGATGGCCCTGAAAAGATATTGGTGGTTTCCCCAAATCCCGGGGAAAGTAGCCTCATCCTTCTTAGAGTTTTCTTCCATGCATTCTGAGTTCTGAGTCATGACACCAAGCATCCACATCTCATACCGAACACAAAAACTATACTTTCTGACATACTTTGCGTGCTTGCCCAGGCCTTCTGTTGACAGGGCTCATGAGGTGAATCCCACCCAGTGTGGTGTAGCGGTTAAGAGCGGTGGACTCGTAATCTGGTGAACTGGGTTTGCTTCCCTGCTCCTCCACATGCAGCTGCTGGGTGACCTTGGGCCAGTCATACTTCTCTGAAGTGTTTCAGTCTCACTCACCTCACAAAGTGTTTGTTGTGGGGGAGGAAGGGAAAAGGAGATTGTTAGTCGCTTTGAGACAACTTAGGGTAGTGATAAAGCGGGGTATCAAATCCATACTCCTCCTCCTCCTCCTCCTCCTCCTCCTCCTCCTCTTCTTCTTCTTCTTCTTCTTCTTCTTCTTCTTCTTCTTCTTCTTCTTCTTCTTCTTCATCTCCTCCTCTGGGAAATAAAGTTCTGCCAGGGTTTCCTGATCGCGTGAATCCTCCTGATCGCATAATAGGTTGTGGCAGTGGTACTGGAGGGCTCCTCAGATGAACACTGGATAGGCTCCATTAAAATTGCCCACAATGTCCCACTGGAGGAGCACTGGAGAAGGGAGCCCAGGGCAGAACCATCAGCAGCGATGAGCCCCTCATCAGCTCCCTGGGGATGTCACTTGCCGATGTTGTGCCTGGACAGGAAGAAATTTATACCAGAAGAAGGAAGATGCATCGGATGTTAATTCTACATGCTTCAAGAAAGAGTATATGCTGGATTCAGTACACTTTATATGCTGTTCCAGCTCTTACCCTTTCCCACTTCTTCATCCCACATCCCCTGCTTTCTCTTAAATCAGCTTCAAGTACATATTCAGCAAGGTGTGGGCTGATCAGGAAGTCTGTTGATTTTGCTCCTTCAGAGTCAATCCATGCTGTCAGGCTGGCTCAGGATATGAGGGTTTCTCAAAAGTAAAATCAATCTAGTGGGTCTTTTAGGGTGAATCATAGAGTGGATGCCTTGAGCTTTCAGATTTTGAAAGAGCAGACTGTTGTTGAAAAGAAAAGGGGGGGGGGAAATGCTGGCAATCTTTTTTATATTGTGTGGCCTGCTCAATCTGTATTCAGAGAGCTGTGAAATAAAGTGACTGCCAGCCCTAGCAGTCATTCCAACATAACCTGGCCTAGCCTAGCTCTTCAGGATGGTGAATTTAACCTAATCTATGATTGCACTTGAGAGTAGTGCATTGCATAATGTAGAGCCAAGACAGTCGACAGCAAATGTAGTCAAATCTAAGGCCTATCCAGGACTCTTCTATTTCCACAGCCCACTCACACTGGAGATGCAATCTTGCTCCCTCTGTTCCCCTCCTGTTGTAAAGATAAGTGACAGGATCGAGATACAGGCATGTGTCTGTGTGGAAACAAGGAGGGAAGATTTATGTCTTCTCTATCAAATCTATCTCAACCAGGAAAAAAAAATTCCAGGTCTGTAATGCTAACCTCGATTTTGCAATGAGGATTATAAACCTCTAAATTCACCATTCAGGTTCAGGAAGTATTAATGTTGAGACCATCACTAATTCCAATGGGAGAACCTTTCTGGATTGAGCCTGAAGGCCTTGCATTAGCTATGCTTGATCTATAACGTAACTTCTCAAGTGGAATTCCTTTTATGTAGTGGATGTTTCATGGCTGTATGAAAGTATCTGTCTGGAGATCTAAGATGTATATCCTAAATGTTCCCACTTCTGCTAGAACTTAAAGACACTTATAAATCTGGAGAATGTGTTAGGCCTCTTTTAATATTTATGTCTTCTGGTGGCTTAAAAAATAAAAACCTCAGCTGCTAAAAGGGGTGAGGTAGGAGATATCCACACAACTCCTCTGCCAAGAAGTGGGGACAGGGGGAGAGAGATAATGAGGTGGAGAAGATGATAACTTCTCTCACTGCTGATGTTCTATTATTGATTAAGGGAATGTTCTTTGAAGGCCACAGATAAGAGATATTGGCAAAAATATTGTGAATTTGCTACATTGCATTCTGTCAGTGTGCCGACTAGGACACACTGTTACTAGATGACATTAGTAACAAGCCATCTCCAATTATATTGAAATCCCAGCCAGAGGGCTTAAAGATGGATGGTCTACCACCACAAACCAAGGTATTGTTCCTTTGCGAAGAGTCCCACTGAAAACACTGTGTTCTTGCACCTCCTTAAGAAACACAGTGTTCCTTAAATAAACATCTGGTCTGGGAGATAATAGAATGAAACAGAAATTCAGTGATTTTAACTGTCTTTTTGCCAGACCACCAGCAGATATTTGCAGCCTCAAACAACAATAGACAAATGTTTGAGGGGGGGGGTTCATTCCATTTTCTTAGATAATGACTATATGGTCATGTATTATCTTTATTTGGCTTTTGATTTGGAGGTTAGGCTTTGTCACTATCAAGTCAAGTTTGAAAGAGCTGAGTTGTTCGCCGTTTTCATCTGCATGATTTCTGGCACGGTAAATCTAAAGGAAACGTCAAAGCTTTCATTCTAACCCACGCAGACACAATTCAATGGCTACCTGATGAATCTGGAGACATGAATACGTATGCATGCCCCTTCTTTACAGCCTTGATACAGTCCCCCTTGAAATGAAAAGTCTCCTACTGATTTCAGTGGCCTTTGGAATCAAGTCCAAATATTAAGCTGGTATTATTATGCATAATGCTGTTGAGGGCTCAATTATGTCCCTTGTGTGGCGAGGCAATGCTGGCAGGGAATGGAGGAACCTCCCGAGGCCTTCTATTAAGAAGTATTGTGTCTTTTCAAAAGATAATTCCTCCATATTTGGAAAGTTAGCAAGATCACTGGAGTGAAATGCAAAGCCAACCCCCCCCCCAAAAAAAAACCCTTCTAACAAAAGAAGTACAACTATTATCACTGCAGAATCTTGTTCAAGGGAAGTTGCAGGCGGGAGAGCATTACTACCCAGCTTCTAGATACTTTAACAAAGCTGATAGCAAGTTCCTCTCCTCTGAAAAGAAGAGTTATGCACTGAGACTAGGCTGTGTGTGCTGCTAGATGTTGCAATGGTGGAAACTGATGTTTCCTCCAAGATGGCGTACTGTACATCAGAAAACGACAGCCCATTACTACATGTTTTAAGCCATCTTGTGCAGTGGAACTCCCATCTCCCTCCACAAATCTCTTCTAGGGGTCCAACTCTCTGTGGGAGATCTGGGGAGGGTGCAAAGTGCCAGTTGGCAGAAAGGAGAGAAAGTCCCATTGCATAAGCATAAGTCCTTGTGCTAACAGGACACATTCATTGGATACCTTCTGAGGGCTCTAATCTCTGTGGTGTAAAAATGGCAGATGCACCTGTTGAAATTCCCTCTGAAATTCAGCACCACTTGCTGAAATTCCTTCTTCCTTAAATATATGAATCCCTGTGGAGCCAACAAAAGAACCATCTGGATGCCTGGATTCTGAACATGGGGCTTTCACACAGAGAGCCCCAGCAGCAGAATATTAAACTCACAAAAATAAGCAACATAGCAAAAACATTAGGAATATAGGTTGTTAGACCTTTCTTCTCCTGTTCAGCTGCACACAGCAGCAGACCTCTTTCTACCTCTCTTGCAATGAGCAGACTACATAGTGTTAAGTTTAAAATGCTTTACTTACAGATTCAAGGTCTCAGGCATGCATTGTTCCATGTAGCAGCAAGGACAATACAGGCAAAATGTTCTGGCATAGAAAGTACAAAATATAATTCAAAACATGTGCTGTAAGCTTGGGAGCAGGTTCACACATGTCCTCCTTTGTTGATTACATGATGCAGAAAGAGAAAGAGAATGGAAGTAAAGGGGCTTCACTTCCTTCCTCTCTGTAGAAGAAGCAGCATGATCTAGCTGAGTCCATCTAACAAAACAACTCTGTGGTCCGTTACCCCTTCATGCTTGCTAGTTGTATTTCACAGCAATCTCTCACATTCCACAGATGTCTTCATAGCAGAGGAGCCCTGACCACTTTTCCATGTTGTCAGCACCTCCTTTTTAGTTCTATGGAAGTAGACTGAGCTTTGTAAAATTCAGGATTGTCCTTCAGTTGTCATGAACAACTGAGAGGAATGCTTCCCCAAGAGCCAGGACTAGTCCCAGATGGGAATAGTATTCAATGCACATTTTAGCCCGTTCCAGATGTTTGATGCAAAGTTGCATTCATGATCTATCCCTGTCAATACAAGACAATTAATTTGTATACATGGATCTGATCACATTTATTATCCATGAATTGTTGGCAGAGATTAATACACAAATAATGTGTGGAAGTTCAGACGTACTGTTTGTTTTGATCATATGCTGAGTGATTTTTTCTTTTGGTGCAATTGATGGCCCTTAGCAAAATAAAAGAGGTTTAATTTGATCATTACTTACTCACTGATCATGCTTACTCATGTGCACACTGTATACTGAAGGGAAACTGGTGTTGTAAATTTTGCCATGAATAAATAAGAAATCCCTGTTAACTTGATGCAGGTTGTGCAGGTTAGTTGCCTGCTACTTTACCAAGTGAAGATGGACTTCTTGTACTATGTCTCGACTCTTGCTTCTTTCCCTCCTTGTCCAGAACAGGAATTCCACCCAGGCAGGACCAACCCAAGGCATTTTGCTGTCTGAGTCAAATAATAAGACTGTGTTTCCTTTCCCTCGCCCCCATTCCATGTACCAAAGCCAACTGGCCTGGTAATTTGCTTTTACTTCATCTCAAGTAATGGGATAGCAGCCTCCACACCCAAGCACAGCAAGTTAGCTCAGGGGCTTCAGGGCAAGCTGTAGAGCATCCACAGCTCTGTTCTCCACCACTTTGTCACTGCTGCTGTTCTCTGCCTCTACCCCCAGCATCTACTGCCTGAAGCAGCTACTTCACTTTGCCTAATGGTAGGGACAGTCCTGTATCCATTTTAGGAATTCATTTCTATAGTGTGTGCAATTGAGTGCAAATATTTTCTATGATGCTTGTTCTCTCTGGCTATGAACTCCATACCCAGCAGGACTTTCATATAGTTCACAATGATTATGCTGATGTCTCAGCCCCTGCAAACAAAATTGGGACCAGCATTTGGTCTTCCTTTTGGAGATTAATGCTTCTTTCCCATACACATGTATTTGGTAGTAGTCCCAGGTGAACACAGTGTGACTTGCTTCCAAATAATCATGCATAGGATCAGCCTATAATCAGTCTATATGACTGCAATCCTGAGCACCCCAATAGACTTGTATCTGAAATCAGATGACATAAGACCAAGCAATCAGACAGTGAAGGAAAAGTAGTTCTGAATAATGTTTATTCTCTCCTTTGCCAACACTGGTTACTAATAATTCTTCATTCTAAAATGTATTTTAGTGGCCCCAAGGTAAGTCTGAATAGAAAAGTTAGTGATTTGAATGTGAATAATTTTGTTTATTTCCACTGATATTTGTTCATCAGTGGCTTGACTGTATTGATTATGATTTTGTATTCTAACGAAATGCTCACTTATATTTAACACAAGAGTTGCTTTCCTGACGTATATATAATTTTTCACCCATTTCCACTCAACCTCCAAAAATAGTGTCTACCAGAGTTCCAGATCACATCTTATAGCACACATCTGTTTGTGGGGTAGCTTTCTTCACATGTTATAATGAACATGTGTAGCTTAGGGGAGAATCCTGATATTTTCTCCTTTGCTTACATCTGTTTATTTTTACCTGGGTCAGCATCTAAAAAAGAAAAGAAAAAAGATTTATGGTATGTGTTGTTGTTTAATGTGTGAGTATAGCATCTCAGGAGCATCAACGTCACTTTCTGAAAGTCCTTCTGGTTGATAGATAGCTTGGTCAGTAATGCCAGGAAAGAAAGCTGGCTTGTGTATGCTGGAAATATGAATCTCACTTCCCTTGACGATTTGAGAAGCTTGGGGCAACTCTTTAGGATATACGTCTCTCCTTGGCTAATGTGAAGAATAAATCTTGCAGTCAGTCCTTCCCCAACAAACAGACCTTGGAGACACTGTTAATTCAAACCTGGCCTTGTGACTACAGAGACAAAATAAAGCACCCCATGCTCCTTAAAGTCTGCTTTATGGAAAAGCTGAAAGGGGCCAGCCATTATTTTAAATTGCTCTTTTTTATTCTCCCTGTCTTGGAATCCTGCATCATTCTGATGCAGTATAACTGAGTTCTAAAGGCTAGTGGGATTTTAGTTTGGTTTTAATTTTTTGCAGCTCATGAAGAGGAATCTGTTTGCAAAGCCCGATTTGTTCTGCTCTGGGGACACACAGCAGCTAGACTGCCTCAGTATCTGGCAGTAGCATGCATCTGGCTCCTTAGAGCAGGGAAAGAAAACAGGTTGAGTAACCAGAGCTCTGCAGATTTTGCTCCCCATTGCAGGGCCGCTTCACCTGTCCTGTGGCTTGTTAGCAGTGCCTGGTACTCCTTTGCACTCAGGAATGAGCACCAGCAGCTCTGCTGATACCTCATTAGAACAAAAGAATTGAACTTATGCACCACCTCCTTTAGAAATCTACTCTTAGGGTGAAGACAGGCATGGAACTTAAAGACCAGTCACAAAAGTGCTACTGTGCTCATCTTTGCTTGTAGGCATCCCATAGGCAGCTGGTTGGCCACTGTGGTAAATAGAATGATGGGTTAACTTGGCCTTTACTCTGAATCAGAACAGGCTCTTCATATGTTTATATGTTCTCCAAAGAGTCTTTATTTGTGGTGTAAGGCAGTTTTGCAATTTTGCTCTCCTGTTCTCCTTCTCATGTTGTATCCATAGAACTGCTGCCTCTCTTCTGCAGACCTTTTTACATAGAGTAAAAATGAATCCCAGACAATGCTGTTGTCTACCTTATCCTATATGAGCCTGTCAACATGGTCCTCAGGGAAGGCCTTGCACACATCCATTGCCATTTCATATGTGTGGCGTGGGAAGAATGGGGACTTCATGGTAGTGACACCCAAGCTGAGGAATTCTGTGTAATTCAAGCTGTCCCAGAGTATTTCACTTTTCTCCCTGCTATCCAGTAACAGGTAAAATCTATGCTTTTCAAGTGTGTATTACCTTAGGCTATTAATCTCAGTGACCTAAGCATTTGGTCTCGATAGACTCTAAATTTATACTGTGTTGAGGGAGGTTGTTTCATCTGCTTGGTTTTAAATGTGTTTTATAGCATCTTTGAAGGTCTATTTGGAGATGGAAAGGTGAAGTATAATGATCCTAATACAGAAAGAAAACTTACATGCATGCACACCAGCAAGCTGAATTCCCAATAAGCCTTCAATTTTGTTTCATCCCTTCTGCATTTTTGGGTGGTTTGCCTCTTTTTCTCCCAGATTGGCACAAATAGACATATTCACATAATCCACAAACCTTTTAGAAATAGATTCTAAAACTATTCCAGGGATTGAGGGGGCCAGAATATGAGTGTTGTCATGAGAAGCTAGATGGCATACACTTCAGCCAATAATTTCTCCCATCCAAGCTGCACCCAAAGAGCCATTCTTATTTTTATTTTTCTAGTGCTTGCCTCAGAGTAGAACAATATAGGTGCTATCAAAAATAGAGGTGCTAGCAATGGTGGTGCTATCAAACTGTCTCTGCCATTCTTTAAAATGTTATGTCTTCTTTTGCCCTTAAAGATACTGTAGCTCTTGATTGATTGAGAAATGGCAAACCTACTGATCCCTGGAAAGTCAAACATATCTCTAGTATCCTCGTATTAAAGAATCCCTACTTGGAGGTGGCTCCCTCTTTTCAATGACTTATAAGGTGCAAATAAAGAAAGCAGATCATAAACATTTGCATTAAGGGAATATATTAATATTGGTGAATCCATTTCTCTCTCCTACCCACCCCCCATCCCATGCCTACTTCACTCCTCTATGCTTTGTGGTTCTGTTTTATGTCCTAGCTATGGATTACATTGCTTAGTGAGAAGATATTAGGACAGATCCAAAATGCCACTATCCAACTTTACTATCCTAAGTGTAGGCTATAAGTTTAAGGTGGCATTTCAGTGGGGTTGGGGGGACAAACAGTTGCAATATTTCAGTCGGACTTCCTGCCCTCACTCTTATTGGTTCATGACAATGGGATTTGATGGCATGGTGTCACCATAAAGGCAAATCAGAGTGAGGGCAACACTTCCTGCCTTCACTCTCAAAGTCTTGGTGGGCAGTAGCACCTACAATTATTCAGGGATACAATTTCTCACACTATGTAACAGGTTTAGTTTAAAAAGCAAACTAATGAAATCTCCCACAAAGGCCACAATTTTCAATCAAAATGGTTCTGAAAAGAACTTTTGACTTGGCTTTTGACTTGCCATATCCATCTCAAAAAAAACAAAACCAAAAAACCCTGGCATTTGTGTACAGTTAATTTTTAAACACAGTTGTTGTTGTTGTTGTTTAGTCGTTTAGTCGTGTCCAACTCTTCGTGACCCCATAGACCAGAGCACGCCAGGCATGCCTGTCTTCCACTGCCTCCCGCAGTTTGGTCAAAATCATGCTGGTAGCTTCGAGAACACTGTCCAACCATCTCGTCCTCTGTCGTCCCCTTCTCCTTGTGCCCTCAGTATTTACTGAGGATAAATACAGTTTTTAAGCACAGTATTTACTGGTAAATACAGCAGGGGGTAGCAGCACTTATTGCTTACATGCTTTTATTGATGCACATTAAAATATTCACAGGTTTTATCTTGTTAAGGTTTATAACATCTCTGAATAAGGTGATATTCTCACTTCATAAGTGAGAAACTGTGGCTGAGATTTATAGTGCAACCCTAATGTCGGGGAAGGGACCCAAAGATGCTTGAATCACCTCATCCAATGTTCTGCTGGGTTCTCACCAGCAGGTATTTCATTGCCATTAATGCCGATGTTTGCATTTACGGTGTGTGTGTCTGACAACTGAGGATCACGCCCACACTCCATGCAGATCAAGAGTTGATAAGTGTTTTGCATTATTTGATTTGATAACTAAACCAACAGCAAGAGGCAGCTTTTTACTGCATCTATTGATTTCAAGCAAAGCTTTGGGGTCGATAAACCGAAATCACACTTGGAATAAACTGACAAACACAAATATTGATATAAGACTTTTATTCTTAATTTGAGTGTTTTATACAGAAACATATCTGAGGGTCCACTATGTAGATCCCCTGCATATAAGAGCATTGGGCAAGGCTGCCCAATGCATTAAAATTATTTAATGACACAGGGTGACATCCAAAAAAGATTTCAACTTTCACCATGGCAATGCTTCATTTCAATACTATGAACCAATCTCAGTGGAGTCCATTTCACCCTATTACTACTGCAAGAGAATTGTCAGAATAGGCAGAAATGTCCTGATTTTACTTGATTCATAGTAGGAAGAAACCAATAGGGTACTATGATGTTCCACAGCTAGACATTGCAGGGCCTCACCTTCTTCATCTGATACAACCTTCTTGCAAAATATGGACATAAAACAGCCAATGCTCAGCACACTAAGAATAATAGAGCACCAGAATCCAGAATCAGGCCATAGGTTTTTAGCATTACATCGCTGATTTTTGTTTTACATCTGGAGGGAGAGAAACATGCAGAAGATGAAATGGCTGAAAGGTTGACAATGTTAATGGGATTTAACATTTAACATTAACATTTTATTTTATTTTGCTAATTGCTGACGTTGTCTGTCCTGTCAAAGTAATCATTTTGATTCTAATACCATCCCAAGGTGGAATATTAGGTTGATTTTTTTTAAGACACCTGTTCAGGTGTGATACTGCTGGATGCTCACCAATCTTTCGCAGTTCAGGTTTGTCACCTGTAGCCTTAGGACTTGCTTTTCCATTGCAGCATATCTTACATTGAAGATAACATATCTATATGAGATAAGACAATGATGAAATATGTTCTGCCTGAAAAGATAATTGTTTCGCTTTGTTTCTCCTTATCCTCACCCCACCCCCCCACTGTGTTTCTACAAGCACTTTATATTTAAGCTTTCTTCTAGCTTTAGATCATGAGCAATGAAATTGTTTGGTATAGACTCTTTTATTAAAACAAATTCCCTGACAGACATCAGACAAGACCTGTGTTGAAGCTTACAACTTCCTTTAGGTGGGGAGGCACAGGTTTGCACCAGTTATTTTGCTCCTTGTACAGTGGTACCTCTGGTTACGAACTTAATTCATTCTGGAGGTCTGTTCTTAACCTGAAACTGATCTTAACCTGAGGTACCACTTTAGCTAAGGGCGCTTCCCGTTGCCACCGCACCACCGGTGCACGATTTCTGTTCTCATCCTGAGGTAAAGTTCTTAACCCGAGGTACTACTTCCGGGTTAGCAGAGACCCAAAGTGTTTGTAACCTGAGGTGTTTGTAACCTGAGGTACCACTGTAGTAAACACACACACACACACAGAGAGAGAGAGAGAGAGAGAGAGAGAGAGAGAGAGAAGAATACTTATCAAGCTACAATTGTTCATGATCTTTTAAAGCCAGAAGAAAGATTAATTGTTAAGCACTTTCAGAATCACCAAGGGAGGGGCAGGGGTGAGAAATAAGTAAAAAGAGAACAATTACCTTTTCAGATAGAACATTTTTTTGCTTGTGCACACAATGCATGTAGGAAAGATCCAAATGTGGAAAAGAAAGAAAGGCAGCAATGCCCATCAACCCAGTCCCCTTAAATATTTTATTCATGGGTGAAGGGACCTGTGCTGTTTGGAGTTGGCACCTATGCCGAGTAGAATTTCTGCAGATGAAGAAGAGGAAGAGTTTGGATTTGATATCCCGCTTTATCACTACCCGAAGGAGTCTCAAAGCGGCTAACATTCTCCTTTCCCTTCCTCCCCCACAACAAACACTCTGTGAGGTGAGTGGGGCTGAGAGACTTCAAAGAAATGTGACTGGTCCAAGGTCACCCAGCAGCTGCATGTGGAGTAACGGAGACGCGAACCCAGTTCACCAGATTACGAGTCTACCACTCTTAACCACTACACCACACTGGCTCTCTAAGTGAGTTTGTTTCTGAGTAAACGTGCCTTGGAGTGAGTTGGATATCTGTAATGATTTCCATCTGAATGTTGCTACTGCAATATAGAAAGCAGAAGAGAGGCATTTATCAATCAAATGCAAGGTAAGTTTCATTTAACTTACAAATGAAGTCAACTGAAATGACACTATATGAACACTGCTTATGAAAACACCACATATCAGCTGTTTACTTTCAATGTTTCAGAGAGTGGTGCTCTAATAGATAGATAGATAGATAGATAGATAGATAGATAGATAGATATAGATAGATAGATAGATAGATAGATAGATAGATAGATAGATGATAGATAGATAGATAGATGATAGATAGATAGATAGATAGATAGATAGATAGATAGATAATAGATGATAGATGATAGATAGATATAGATAGATGATAGATAGATAGATGATAGATAGACAGATGATAGATATAGATAGATAGATGATAGATAGATAGATGATAGATAGATGATAGATAGATAGATAGATAGATAGATGATAGATAGATGATAGATAGATAGATAGATAGATAGATAGATAGATAGATGATAGATAGATAGATAGATAGATAGATAGATGATAGATAGATATAGATAGATGATAGATAGATGATAGATAGATAGATAGATAGATAGATAGATAGATAGATAGATGACAGATAGATAGATAGATAGATAGATAGATAGATATAGATAGATAGATATAGATAGATAGATAGATATAGATAGATAGATAGATAGATGATAGATAGATAGATGATAGATCGATATAGATAGATAGATATTTCATGCATGTTCTGTGGCAAATGTTCAGTTGTGAATTTTGCTTTGATCCCTTTTACGATTGTTCCATGTTTCTCATTGTAGCTAAGATTTCTGTTTAATTTGCATGACACTGTAACCACCCAGGCATTTATATTTCAGCTACTGTTGAGGAAGAAATGAATGACTTTTTATACTGTGGGGAATGCCTTTTTAAATAGTGCAATTTCAGCTGGGGGGAGGGGGGGAATCTGCTAATTTGCTTTGTGTGATCTCATTACTACTCACTTTTTGTTTCTTTTTTACTTTGATCAAATCTTAAACACAGTTCAAGAGACCGCCCATGAAATGTTAAACTCGGAAGCGTTCCTCCCCTTATTTGGACTCATTGAATTTAGATGCCTTGATAGAGTGAAAGAATTAAACAGTTCCACAGCTCCTTTTCACTTATATTACTGAATGATGAATGAGTCATCTTTACTGTAAGCTTGGAAATTATTTTCTTATACTCTTGAACTGAGTGTGAATGGGATACATCTCTTTCATTTCTGCAGGCCATATGCATAAATGCTATGGCAGATCTCCGGAGGCTCATCCCATCGGGCTCAGCTTACAGAAATGAAGCAAATAAAGAAAGCAGTGAATCCAATGGGGCTTTTTAACAAAGTTATCAGTTTTGCATTTACATCTCTCAACGTATGATACAGAGAGGTGCCTACATAAATCCAAAGGCTATTGCAGAAGCACTCTGGAAAACGTTATATTTGCATGGCAACCAGCTTATTACATTTACATGAACATCTGTTGCAGGTTCACTAAAACCCTAAAAGCAGATGGACGTGAAGCGGGGGGGGGGGGACCCTATTAATTAACAAAGCTATATGTTGATTAAATCAGCATGTGGTTAATTTTAATGATGGCTGATCTTCAGTGGGGTTTGCAAGCAAATGTCGGAGCTGACATGTTGATTGGTCACAAAAGCCAAAACAGAAAAAGTTTCTTGTTCTGGTAATGATTACGACAGTTCTCTGTAAAGCGCAAAGTCCCGTTGAAGTTAATACTAACAAGTAATTAACTGGTGAATGTTCCAGGGTCATGACCATCATTGCCTTACAACTTGTGGCCTTTAATATAGATATTCATTCCATTAGCTGTTCATTTCACTAGCAAGGAGCTGTGTCCTGTGCTTGTGCCTACAGACATTTGAATGCTTCAAGGGGTGAGGTGCCCCTCCACACCCAGCTTTGAAAAACATGAGAGCAAAAAATCCTTTGTGTTCCTTATCTAGTAGTATCTACATCATTTTACAAGCAAAGGCTAAAAATGGCTTAAATGACAGACACAAATCTTTATGGCTGAATTAGAAATGGGCAAAGCATGATAAAACAATTAATTATTAAGCTGAACAATTAATTATTCCAATTACATAAGAACAAAAGAAGAAAACAGTAGTGTAACTAAGGGGTGAAAGTTGTCAAAACCTTAAACTGCCTCAGCCTTGTGATCATACTGGAGTCTGCTCACACTAAAAATTAGTGTCCATGGCCCACAAGCACATAGGTAGGGGTGCTTATGGAAGTCATTACATGGGTGGCTTAATTCAGATGCAGAAAGTTCCAGGTCATATTATTTTAAAAATTGGCTATAAGTCCCCAGGGAAGGACTAGCCAGATGTGGATGAGAGACAGCTACAAACAAACAAACAAACAAACAAACAAACAAACAAACAAACAAGGTGTCCCTGTAATATTTGCTTCATTTACAATCACAGAACACAATTGGAGGGAAAGGGACAGCAGATTCACTATCCCACGTATTTTCTATCTATCTATCTATCATCTATCTATCTATCTATCTATCTATCTATCATCTATCTATCTATCTATCATCTATCATCTATCATCTATCATCTATCATCTATCATCTATCATCTATCATCTATCTATCTATCATCTATCTATCTATCATCTATCTATCATCATCATCTATCTATCTATCTATCTAATCTATCTATATCTATCTATCTATCATCTATCTATCATCTATCTATCTATCATCAAACTATCTATCATATATCTATCCATCCATCTATCTATCTATCCATCATCTGTATATCTACACATACACATATATTCATATACACACAAGCCACCTTCCTCAAGCTTTGTTATGCATCCCATTCAAATGCAAACAGGGCACCTCATGACCAATATCTCCCACTGAGGAAACATCAACCAGGCATTCTGGACTATGAAATCCAACTGGCAAAGGAATAGTTAGCCACAATCAGTAGCCGGAGCAAACTACTTCCAACATCAGCCAGCTCTATATTTGGAGTGGTTTCTAAGAAATCACACTGTTTTGGGCTTAGAAATGGCTTGAAGTTATCTAGGCTAGCCATTGTTCCAACTGGAGGGTCCATCAAACCCAGATACTCAAATGTCTGGCACTTGTATAAATATATATATAGCCTGTGATCATCCGTTTTAGTGTGGAATCAAAAGAAAGCCAGGGGGGTTGAACTGCATAATTGCCTGAGGTGTTTGTAGGAAAGGAGCAGGTTAATCAACAATGATGAACCAATGACTCATGGTCATTTCACCTGATTTGATTTTAATTCATTTATTTTAATTATCCCAAAGTTGCCAGTAGCTAAAAGCCCTTGACTAAAAAAACCACAATATGACTAAAAAAATATGACTAAAATATGACTAAAAAAACCACAATAGTAGCGTTATACATGCACAGTATAGTATCTTTTTATATAACCTGTATAAAAGAAGCAAAAATAAAAAAATACAGCTGACCTAGTACAACTACACATTTATGCAAGAGCCAGAGAGAGAGAGAGAGAGAGAGAGAGAGAGAGCGCACAGCTGAAGAGCTATGCAAAACTAGTCTGAAGGAGCATCACTAGGTACTGCTCACAGTTTTGCTGGAAAGACATTTTCTGTATATTGTTTTCCTGTTAAGAATGACCAGCAAACATGCTTTCAGCTCTGATTGTGGACAGATTTTAAAATCGAGCTGTACTCCTCCCTGCCTCCTTTCCCAAGGCCAGGACTCTCTATAGTAGTATCCTTATATTTAATTAATTAATTAATTAATTAATTAATTAAGGTATTTATACATTCTAAATTATTTGCATTTCTAAGAGGTGTACACAAATCCACAGAAAATGGAACACTTAAACAAAACAAAACAAAAATTATAGACTGAATATTGCCTCAAAATGCCTTCAGGAACAAGAAAGTCCCAGTGGCTGACGTTCCTCAAGGAGAGTGCCTGTCTAATCTCTGTTGAGAAGGTATTCCACAGGCTTTGGTCCACAACACCAAATGCCCAGCTTCTAGTACTGATGAATACATCCGAGGCAAGCAGGACCACCAACAGAAAAACCCCCCAATATCTCAGTGATAGGGCTGAGATACATATAAAGGACCAGGGAGTCCCAGTCCTTGAGATATCCTGGACCCATGTTGTTATGGGCCTTGTAATTGAATAAAATAATCTTGAACCTGGCCTGGTAACATAATGGCCAAACAATGAAAGTTAGTCAGTCCTCAGCAACAGTTTAGCCAAAGCATTTTGGACCAGGTGGAGCTGCTGAACCAGGCGCAAGGGCAGCCTCCCCACAGAGCTCATTGCAGTCAACAAGTCTATTTCAAGCAATACCAGTGGTAAAAGGGATAAGACAATTTAAGGATTGGCAAAAAAAATTAGCGAAATTTGTCTGGCAGGGGAAAAGGCCAAGGATAAAAATGAATATACTAGTAGATAAGAAAGAGAGAGGAGGTTTTGATTTACCAGACCTGACTTTATATTATGAAGCTTCGTGCTTGGTATGGTTAAAAGATTGGCTGACTTTAGAAAACACTGACCTATTAGATCTAGGGGGCCACGACAATAGATACGGTTGGCATTTGTACCTATGGTACAACAAAGTAAAGGTACATAAAGGTTTTCTAAACCATGTGATTAGGAAATCTTTATATGAAGTATGGGATCGGAATAAAAACCTCCTGGAAAGAAAGACACCGTGGTGGATATCACCAATTGAGGTGTTGACAACAAAAAAAGTAAACATCGAAGGCGAAAGAGTAACATATGAGGATATTACTAGGAAAACAGACCAAGGGATAAAGCTCAAACCATATGACCAAATTGAAAAGATGTTAACAGGGTGGCTGCAATACCACCAGATCAGTGACTTATTAAAGGAAGATAAAAAGAGTAATGGGTTCGAAGATAAAAAATCGAAATTCCAAATCGAGTTAATAGACTGTAAAGATAAAATATTATCAAGAATGTATAGTTTATTGCTAGAATGGTATACAAAAGACGAAGAAGTAAAGGAATCAATGATAAAATGGGCAATTGATATTGGGCATAACATTGAATTGGATGCGTGGAAAAGATTATGGAAGGAGGGTTTGAGATTTACAGGATGCATGGCTTTAAAGGAAAACTTGCTAAAAATGATGTATAGATGGCATTTGATGCCAGTAAAATTAGCTAAAATGTATAGGAAAAAAGAAAGAAAATGTTGGAAATGTAAAAAGGCAGATGGGGACTATTTCCATATGTGGTGGACCTGTGATAAGGTAAAAAAAAATTGGGAATCAATTTATAATGAACTCAAAAAAATATTTAGATATACTTTCCCCAAAAGACCAGAAACGTGTCTATTAGGCTTAATAGGAACAGAAATTAAAATAGAAGATCAAAATTTGTTCATGTATGCTACAGCTGCCGCGAGGACCCTTCTGGCCCAAAGATGGAAAGTACAAGATATACCAACTATTCAGGAGTGGCAGGCGAAGTTGACAGAATATGCAGAACTTGCCAAACTGTCAGGGAGGATCCGGGACCAGGGAGATCAAAGATACCAAAATAACTGGAGTAAATTTATTGAATATTTAAAGAAGAATTGTAAAGAGGTTAAGACACTAGCAGGATTGACATAATACCTCCAATGTATAATAGTACTAATATGAGAATGATGCGTGTGATGGAAAGAGGATAAATATACCAGTTGGGGGGAGGGAGGGGGGTCGTGACTCGGCAGAGTCAAAGGGAATGTATGGTGCTATTACAATTTGTTGGAAAAGAATAGGTAAGGAAAACAATAAAAATTCACTTGGGGGGAAAAACAACAAGTCTTGAGGTGACCAATGCAGAAATCGCCACAACCAAGAATGAGCATAGTTGGTGCCCTAGCCAAAGTTGATAAAATTCACTGCCTGAGCCTCAAGTGACAAAGATGGATCCAGGAACACCACCAAACTACACACCTGTTGTTGTTTTCGGAGGGAGGGTAACCCCATCCAGAACAGGCAGACAGCCAATCTCCCAGACACTGGGACTACACACCTACAGTTCTGCTGTCTTCTTGGGTTTTAGACTCAGTTTATTAGCCCTCATCCATTCCACAACTGCATCCAGACAATGTTTCAGACTATGCTCATCCTCCCTTGGAGAAACAGGGTTGGGTGTCACCAGCATACCAAGCACACTTCGCCCCCAAATGCCTCATGACCACTCACTATGGCTTCATGTAGAAAGACATTGGCTACAGGATTGTGCCTTGCAGCACACTATAGCACAAGCTTGTGTCTCAAGCCCCCAGTGATATTCTCTTCAGGTAAAACAGTGCCCAAAATACCCATCCCACAGAGTCCATCCAAGAGGTATTGAAAGCAGCCAACAGATCAAGGAGCAGGAGCAGACACACATCCCCCCCCCCCGTCCCACTGTCAATACAGGACATCCATCAAGGTGACGAAGGCTGAGTCAGTCCCCAAACTGCATCTGGGCCCAGTTTGAAATGGAGCCATAGTGGGTGCATGGGGCCATTTTCATCCCCAAAGCCACATTACCTTCTGGCCAACATTCCAGTGGTGGGCAGGCCAGAGGCAAAAGTAGGTGGAGAAATGGATGCATTTTTTAACAAGTGGCTAGTTTCTACATATATTCGCATATGCCCACCTCTTTATCCATCCACCCAGGCAAGCAAGTTTTTTTGAGAGGGTACAATACAGCCAAATAAAAATACTAAAGGAGGGTGTGGAGCAAAGCTGGTGAGGGATGAACCCTTAGGAGGGAGGGTGTGGCTGGAGAAAGGGTGTGGCCTGGGGAAACTCCCAAGGGCCATTGAGAGTGGCCTGGAGGGCCACATTTGGCCCTTGAGCCTGAGATTCCTTGTATCTCAGGGTGCATGGGGCTGATGTTTGTTTCTTCTTCTACTGAGCATTTTCTACTGTAGTAGGATTTTACAATACCAAGCCCTACAATTTTGCTATAGTAATTTCATCCACCCTCCGGGGATGTTACTATAAGAGAACAGTCTAGTGGCACATTTTTAAAAATGTAATCTTGTCAAAGGAGAAACATGTCACCGAGTGGCCTCATCCTTAGGCAGAAGTTCAATTCCAATTAAAATGAGTTGTATTTTTTCTTCCAAAAATTCAAAATGCTAAATGTAATGCTCAGCGATAAGAAATCCTGCCATATGCTACAACAGCCCCTCTTTATACTCATTTGGTGATTACAAGGATCAACGAGACATTGTTAGAAATCATTTCAGTTCATATGGATGCTACTGCAGAGATTAGATTAATTAAAGTGATAAATCCCTAGCACAGATCAAAAACATTTGACAGCAAGAAAGAAAACCAAGGAAGAGGCAGGAACTGTTGCCAAGAAGCTCCCACCAGTCCAGGATGATTGGCAAACCTACAGCGTTAAAGAAAGCAGCAGCCGACAAAAATGCCAGGTAAGTGCAGGCGTAGAAGTCTGATTTGTATTGTGAAACTGGCACCAAAATACAAAAGGGACTTATCGCTGCAAAAGCAGGACTTCCGCATTTCACAGGAACAAGGAGCTATTTCTTTTCCCACTCAGGCAGTCGGCGCTTCCAAATGCCATTAAGTGAATTTCAGCGGATCCCTGGTTTACAAAAGTTAGGCAAGTTTTTTTTTTTAAAAAAAAAAAAGCAAGAGAAATGCTCAATCTACACAACTTTTTTTCCCTCTAATCAGGACTTAAAATAAAATAAAATCTGGATTTATTTAAATATTTGTAAGACACACTTTGATCACACGCATGCACATGCACACACGGTGGTGCGTAACATCAAAACGCAATACAGTGTCTAATAATGGTTTGGTTAAAAAAAAAAGTCACATTCCAAAGGCATGTCTAGAAAAAAAATGACCCCTGCCAGACCTCTACTGGCAAGGAGTTCCGCAAGTTATTTCCACACTAAAGGCTTGCTCTCTAGTAAAGGCTTTGAAGGAAATGTTGTTCTTGGTCTAAGGCAGAGCTGGGGAGCCTTTTTCTACAAAGAGCTATTATTATTATTTATTGAATTTATATACCACCCTATACCCAGGGGTCTCAGGGCAGTTCACAGAATAAGCTACTGTCCCACAGAAGAACTACTGTCCCACAGAAAGGAGTTATTCATCATTATACAGCTATGGCAGTGCCTTTGTATACAAAGCGATTTTGTTAAAAAAATTCCTATAGTGAAGAACCAATCAGAAAGGGGAAAAAAACCACAGTGAAAAGAGGAAGTATGAAGGGGAGGGGCACACATCTGAATGGCAGCTCCTTAAGTTCTTTTAAAATTGTCTCAAGATTTTTGATTCTGTTGATAGTGTCAAACAATAGCTCATATATCCAAAAACCTGGCTTCCAGAACGTGCTGCTATAACCTTTCTTGAAACATCTGGCGGTAGGGGTCAGAGATACAGAAATCAGACTAGCTGGGGCATTTTTTTAAAAAAAATGTTTCTGAGTAATAAGAAGCAATTTTACTCAAAAACTGAAACATGACGATAAATAAATATCCCAGGCCATAGCTAGTAGGCAGGAAGCAAAAAGCCAAAAGAGAGAGAGAGAGAGAAGAGTGTAGCAAATGCTGAAGGGAACCCAAGACTGGAGAAGACAGCAAATTAGACATGAAATTGCAATGCAATTTGGCAGCATAAAAGGTCAATGCAATTTGAGACCGCATATGCCAAGAATTCCTGTCACAGACCAGGGAGGTTATGGCCTATTACCAATTTTGCATACTTAAAATGCTTGGCCACTTGAATAAGCTTTGTCAAAATAAAACCCATTTAAAGTGTCTGGGTGTTTAACTAAGCCAAATCAAAAACCTTACTGATTCTTCCCTTTTAATCCTAAACAGCTTTATTAGGATGACTTATTTACCCATCAGCATTCAAATCCATTGTTGAACTGGGTCCTTCAAGATAACTTGAGGGTAAAAAGGTAAAGGTAAAGGGACCCCTGACCATTAGGTCCAGTAGCGGACGACTCTGGGGTTGCGGTGCTCATCTCGCTGTACTGGCTGAGGGAACCGGCGTACAGCTTCCAGGAATGTTGTGCAAATCCTAGAAGGCTGCTGGGACATCCATCCAAACATAGCCATAAAAAAAATTCATAACGGGGGTTCTTGGAAGATGGAGAAAAATTGCTTTTAGATTCTGTAGAGAAGAACCATTCAGAAAAGTGGGAGCATACGACCATTTTAAAGGATTTCTGATTGAGGTTTTCATGGTCTGAATATTATTCAATTAGAAGTATTTATACAGTTTTATCCTATAGGCTTGCACCACTCAATAAGCATCATTTTATCCTATACCTTGCTTTCTCCTTTTATGCATACCTGTTTTCAAACAATATAATTTTTCACCCTCTTATCCATCCTATCTTGTTCCATTTCATACTCTTCCAACCCATGCACACTAAAGCTAAAAAAGCAGAAGATGCTATTGTTTCTGGGAGAGATGACAATATAATGAGCAAGGTTTTAGCAAGAACCACAGAAAGGAAAGCAGGGATCTTGAAAATGATGGAGAAGCAAATATTATGATTAGGATTAAGATTAGCTGTTTGTTTCCTAAAAGATCTCCAAGTGGCTTACATTTAAAAACATAAACATATTGTACCACAGACAAAAGCAAAATTCATATAAAACACTAACATTATCATAAAACATACAAAAAAGAGAGAGAGACCTTCTCCCATAGAAGCCATAGCATACCTTGACAGCCAATCAACAATAAAAAAGAATCAATCCATCAAAGAACTGTGGGGGAAAAGATGTCGATGAAGGTGTCAGGGGGGCCTCACTGTGGAGAACATTCTACAGGAGCCACATCTGAAAAGTCCCTCTCCTTTACCTCACCCTCTGAGCTTCCCTCAGAGAAGCGACTCAGAGAATTAGATATTGAAGTTTTTCAGGATTTCATGTTTCACAGGCTTTTGCAAGCATGAAGATGTCAGTAATTCGGAATGGTCATTTGCAGTGTTTTTCTCCCCCCCCCTCCCAACCTGACATTAGTTCTTTATGTGTGCAATTCATCACAATAGCAAACACTATTTGCTTCTGAAATCCGTGGATTCTACATTTGTTTTTACATCTAAAATTACATCTCTCAACTGTTCATTATTGCCTCACGTAACTAAATCTTCAGTGTCAAGGAAGTTAACATCACTTCAGCCCAAACATTCACTAGCAATTTTCTTTGAAGGAGGCCGGAATTTATTTGGCCTGACCTAATCATTGATCTAAATAGGTTTTCTTTAAACTGCCTGACAAAACAGACTTCTTCTTGTTTACTTTGCTCATGCATTGGGGTTACATTAATGGCCCAGTCTTCTACTGCACTGGTGAGTGAAGACCACATCACACAATACCTTTTTTGCTGCATAAAGGTTATCCTACATAAAGTCAAGTAACCATTGTGTGAAGAACACAAAGTGTCTATGTTCTCAGGCCTTTCTCTAGAGGTAGTAAGAGTAAGCATTGGAACAAGTGCCCACCCAATGGACCACTGTCCAGCAGTGATATGCTCTTCAATTTGCATGGAGTATACAAGAAAGTGTGGTGTATTTCTCAGTTCATTGCTCCAAAAGGCTACCTTCTCCAAGCCTTCCAAAGCCTGGAGTCTGCACTGTAGTTTGCCACTCAGCATGTTGGTAACATGCTGTGTATATTGGCTTTTAAAGATCTGTGTCCTCTCCAGTTGCAACGCAACAACACTTGCATGATAATGTACACAATTTTTAATACGCAGCAAAACGTTGTGGATGATATTGCAGTTGCCACAACTACTAACCCAAGGTGGTCAAATTCCACCCCCCATCCCCCAACTTGCAGAATATTAAAGCGGGGAAGATGGGAGAAGTTATTTAAATGGTGCAATGTGCAAAACAAAGCAAGTTGACTGCAAATAAGCAGTCGGGGTTGCTTGTGGACTGTAGCCTAAGACTGCCCATTCAGTATTACTGTATGGGTATGAGGAACTGTGAAATTGATGGTTTAAAATACCCTAAATGATATCTATAGATGGCAGTAGTACTTAATCTCATTTGAGGCTGAAGAGACATGTCTGCTCTTTCAAGGAAAAGTGATTTGAAGAATTTGTGTTAAAATATGGACAGAATTATCTTAATTCAATTTTACTTGAGGGTTCTCTACCCTTAGCAAAGGAGTCATGTACTGAGCTCAAGACTCTATGGAGGAAATGGGATCCTCCTAAATTGAGGGTCCTGGTTGCGCTCGGACCCCTTAAGCCACCCCCACGGGGTGAGTTGTTACTAGGCATGGCCCAAGCCTTGTCAGTTGGGCTGTGGGATCGTGCCTGGCTGTTTGGGCCAATTGGGGCAGGTGGCATGATCCCGGGGTCCTATAAATGCGGCAGCGCGACGTGGGTGGAGTACTTGCTTCGCGCTGCCGAACACCCGCCCTCCCCCCCTAATTTGGTGCTACTAATTGGCCTTGGTTTGGATTGGGTTGCCTGCTTTGGAGCTGGGTAGGAATTTTTCCATTTGGCAAATTGGCTTTGGCCACTTGGTTTTCACCTACCCCCTTAGCAATCGTAACAACTTTGTAAGGTTTGGCAGTTAGGCATTGGTTTATAGAACCAATAGGGAGGTGTGGCCATCACCTGCCCCTCCAAAAATAGGGTATTCTGGTAAAGGAATCTGGGGGTCCTAGATCTCGTCTGAAGTCCGCTTGAGGGGCTAGGGCCATGCCAGGATCACAGGAACCCTGGGGTGAGCTTCAATCGATCTTCACCGATGTGGCTCCCTCATTTGGTGTTTACCCTTTCAGACTGCCAGCCGGAGAGGCAGGAGTCAGTTATAGTGCCTGACCAATGCCTAGGCCAATACCGCTCAATTTGTTTTGTAATCAATAAAGTTGTGGCCAAAATTTTGCCCAAACTAAAATTATGTGTCCATTTGAATTTGTTTACTGGGGAAGGGATTGGGGGCCTCAGGGCGCAAAAGTTATATTCATGTCAAGAAGAAATGGCACACGGAAAAACTATAGGCCAATTTCATTATTAAATAATGATTATAAACTATTCACAGATATAATGGCAGAAAGATTAAAAAAGGTTTTGAACAACAAAATACATAAAGATCAAACGGGTTTCCTTCCAGGGAGGCAATTAAGGGAAAATGTAAGGAATCTGATAGATATTATTGAATATTTGGATATGAGTATAGATAGACAAGCGGCCTTGGTATTTATAGACGCTGAAAAGGCGTTTGATAACATCTCATGGGAGTTCTTGAAGAAAAGTCTGGAAACGATGGGAATGGGAGAGAAATTTAGAAGAGGGATAGAAGCAATATACAAGGAACAGAAGGCAAAATTGGTAATAAACAACACCACAACAGAATATTTTGGTATATATAAAGGAACTAGACAGGGTTGCCCCCTGTCCCCTTTACTGTTTATAACGGTACTAGAAATACTGAATGAGAGACTGAGGGGGGCAACAGAAATAAAAGGAGTGCAGGTAGGAAAGAGGGAATATAAAATCAAGGCCTTCGCAGATGACATCGTACTAACTTTAGAAGACCCAAAAAAGAGTGTAAAAGAAGCTTTACTAAAGATTGACGAATTTGGAGCCGTGGCAGGACTTAAGATAAATAAAAATAAAACCAAAATGTTGGTTAAAAATTTAACAAAGGAAGAAATAATAGATTTAGAGAGAAGGACGGAAATTGCAGTAGTTAAGAAAGTGAAGTATCTTGGGATATGGGTCACAGCTAAGAACATAAATTTATATAAGGATAACTATGATGTCACCTGGAGGAGTATAAAGAAAGACATGGAATTTTGGGGGAGGATGAAACTCTCCTTTTTGGGGAGGATAGCTGTTGTCAAAATGAATATTCTGCCTAGAATGCTATTTCTATTCCAGACCATCCCCATACTTAAAGACCTAAAACAATGTAAAGAGTGGCAGAGAGTCTTGGCAAAGTATATCTGGCAGGGGAAAAGGCCACGGATAAAAATGAAAATTTTGATAGATAAAAAAGAAAGAGGGGGCTTTTCTCTCCCGGATCTAAGTCTATACTACGAAGCGGCCTGCATACTTTGGTTAAAAGATTGGATAAAACTGGAGAATAGAGATCTACTGGATTTAGAAGGCTTTAATAATTGGTACGGATGGCATTCGTACCTTTGGTATGGGAAAGTGAAGGTCCACAAGAGCTTTCTAAATCATATTTTTAGAGGACCTTTATACCAATCATGGGAAAGGAATAAAAATCTCCTTGAAAGAAAGACCCCATGGTGGATCTCACCAATTGAGGCTTTAACGGTGAAGAAAACAAACATGGAGGAAAAAAACGCCACCTATGAGGAAATGTTAAGAAAAACAGACCAAGGGCCAAGACTTAGACCTTATGAAGAGATAAAAAATCTATTCACTGGGTGGTTGCAATACCACCAGGTGAATGATTTGCTAAAAGAGGACAAGAAGAAGTTGGGTTTTGATGACAAAAAATCAAAATTCAATGTAGAAGTAATAGAAGGTAAAAACAAAACCCTATCTAGAATCTATGACATACTTTTAGAGTGGTATACAAAGGACGAGGAGGTGAAGGAGGCAATGATTAAATGGGCAATTGACTTTGGTTATAATATCGATTTTGAAAGGTGGCTGGAAGTGTGGAATTGTAATATAAAGTTTACGGCATGTATGTCTCTGAGAGAAAATGTTTGGAAGATGCTATATAGGTGGTACCACACCCCTGTGAAGTTGGCCAAAATGTATAGACTAAAAGATAAGAAATGCTGGAAATGTGGGGAGGTGGAGGGTGACCTATATCATCTATGGTGGACATGCAAAAAGGTGAAAGGCTTTTGGGAATCGGTTTACAATGAGCTTAAAAGAATATTTAAATACACTTTTCCCAAAAGACCCGAAGCCTTTTTGCTGGGAATGACGGGTAAAGATATTAAGAAAGAAGATAGAACGATATTCCTCTATGCCACCACAGCAGCGAGAATTTTATTGGCACAATATTGGAAAGTGGAAACTATCCCCAATATAAATGATTGGCAAATTAAAATGATAAATTATGCTGAGCTTGATAAATTAACAGGTAAATTAAGAGACCACGATGAACAGAAATCTCTGAAAAATTGGAGTAAATACTGGAACTATATTGGAATAAATGCTTAATGTGATTGGCGGGGTCAGAACAATACTACCAGCGTGTGAATTTAGGCCTATAGATTAAAAATCAAATACGTAATGGAAGCAGATATTTGATACTTACCAAAAGGATGGAAGGAAGTCCAGGAGGTGGTTTTTGCGTGTGTGTTTTTTTTTTTTTTTAATCGTTTACTGTTTTGTGAAACAGCCAGATTAATCTATCTTTGTATAGTTAGAGAGAGGAAAAAGTTGGCTTGTATATCCTGACGCTTTTTTTGTGTTTTTTTTTTGTTATAATTTTTTCTTTTGTATCTGTTTGTATGTTTGTTATGTGTATAACCTCAATAAAAATGTATTTGGAAAAAAAAAAAAAAAAAAAGAAGAAATGGCACACGACCAGTGGCTTGCTGATTTCAAATGAGAAAAAAGAGTTAGTGTAGATACTTCACATAGGGCTTAGCTCCTCCAGGTCGTAAAGCAGGAATGGGAGTCATTTTTGCCTTTTTGCAAAGGATGTGTTGCACAAGTGCGACGGAGAAATAATATTGTTGCTTAACTTTTTGGAGGGGGCAGGATTGCATCCCAACTTCTTTTTTTAAAAAACACACACAACAACCCTCAAACAAACAAATAAAACAGAAAGCAAACATTGAAAACCCTGAGTTCTCCTGAATGGTTTTCAGTCCAAGCATCTGAAGTGCTCAGCTCTTTCCTGCATCCAATGGATATGATTTAACTCATATTGGCTCTAAACAAACAAACCTATTTCTGCAATCTCAGGAAATAGCTTATTCTGAGCCAATTCAATGTGAGCTGGAGTGTGTGGGTGTGTTTGCAAATTAGTAATTATTATTTAAATGTTGGAGGCAACCAGAAACATTAGAGCTATAGAATTAATTTTAAAGTAATCCATTTTATGGATTCCAATTCAGCTAATCAAGAGACAACCTTTCTAGCAGATAAAGAGGATAAACAAGAAACCTTAACTTAGCCACCTTTGATCTGTGTTCACCGCAGAAGTCCAGAACTGCTACATCCCATTGTGACACTGAATGCAGAAATACATACGCAAAGATATCCTTTATTAACAGAATAGTACATTAAGGTCTGTCCAGAATGAGCTGAAGCACTTAAATGTACATTCCAAATGGTATTTTATTACTAGGGGGAAATCTTTTTTCCACAAGATCACCCATTCAAATTCAGGTGACTACCTTTACAACATCACCGTCATAATTAGTACCCTGATTGCCAGTCTCCTGTTAAGAGGCCATGGATTAATGGGTACAGAGGACCAACTACACTGCCATCACTAGATAATAATATGCTGAAGGATATTCATAGGGCCACATCAGAAAATTTGCCCCTTAAGCCAATGGTACTATACTTGCCTTTACCGATAGAGATGTTCATTTTTTTTGTGTGACAGTTTAATTTGGTGTATTTTAAGGAAGTTGAAAATCAGTTAAATTTAAATTCAACTGCCCTTACGCATCTGGCTCCCAGTGTTGTATAGATCAATATATGTTTTTATTTTATTCATGGTAAAAGCATCTTAGGAAGGGTTTTCCTGAAGACATTGTCCTTCTCATGGAAGGAAAAGTGGCTCAGCAAGGCAAATTTATTTCCTGCTCTCCTAGTGCAAAAATACCACACAGGGTGGCTGGCAAGGTTTAAAATGAGAAATTCATAAAACATTATTAAACTTTCAGCCTAGGAGATATGGTCAGCAGGCACAACCAAGCATTAAAACTCATTGGGATAAAATGTGCATTATTCCAGTTCTGAGACACACATTTAGCATTTTTCTTCCCCTTTGGATTGCTCTGCTCAGGTAGTATTTAAACACTTGAAATGTGACAGAACACAAATACACACACACACACACAACTGGCCATGTTTCGCCAAGTTCTCCAAGCTATACTAGTCATACTTCACATGTTCTGTAGATAACAATAACAATAACCAGGGCTTTTTTTCAGCCAGAATTTACCGGAACTCAGTTCTGGTATCTCTCATGTGGTCACCGTTGCCATTCTACAAGAATGAGGGACATGTTCATGGTGAGTTCCAATACCTCTTTTTCTAGAAATACCACCGACAATAACACTGAATTTCCTTCTTTCAAAGTGCCTCAAATAAGATGCAAAAGTTAACCTGAGAGAAGTCTATCCCACTATCCAGTATGAAACCACCAACAAATAATAAATATTGTTATTTGGCACTATCTTAATGAACAGAGAGAAAAAGTGCTAAAGGAAACTTTGCTTGAAGTTGCCATTATATTTTTCCTCTGGCACTCAAATAGCTGTGTCAACTAATGAGGATGCTAAAATGGTGCTGTGGTTATTTCAACAAGACAAGAAGGCTTTTAAAAGAGTCCCAGAAGACAATGGTCGTTCTTTGATGTGCAATAGGTCAGAATTGACAGAGCTTTTGTCTCTAAGCTTTTTATAATAATGAGGTGGAAATTCATGAATCCCCCCCTTGCTATTTAGCTGAGGAAACAGACCTTTGCTTCATTTCCTGACTGCGCACCTTTGATTACCACCGAGATTTGTTTCTTACTTTGCACTCTAGTGAATTTAATTATCAGTTGTTGCCAAATTTATATTATGAATCTGACCATTAAAAATTCCTCTTAACATAGTGCTGAGCACTTAATGGCACTTAAAGAACCAAATGAAACTGCATTACATGGAGGCACTAATCAGAAGGCTAGAAAAGCCCCAATCAGCTGGAGTAGTTAGATTCATTTAATGGCATATATGATTTAATTTTAAAACAGCTAAATTGAAATATTGCTGAGGATGTTGCAACAAATCAAAGACAGACTAGGGAAATAAAAGTTGTAGTTTGCAGCTTAAATTTGTGGCTTCAGTTTAGTCACCGTGTTTCTGGAGGGAAACCCAAAAGAGTGGACTGGAGCCAGAGAATTCTACTCACAAAATATTGCTGTAAGAGACGGGGGTGATTTTTACCAATCGCTTCTTACCAATCCCTGCAGCCCCCTGGACCACTCGGAAATCTGCTCTGGGGGATTGCGGAACAGGTCTTGTGCAAAGAGTGGGCTGCAGGGGCAATGGGGAACCTGTGAAAACTACTGCTCTCTTCTTCTACACCCTACCAGCATGAGCCTTCAACGCAGCTCAGTTCCTTCTCTGAGCACAGGATCAAATCTAGAAATGAAATGGCAAGTCTAAATGTAAGCTACCTGTCTGTTGATTATACTTCAATATATGGATCTAAGAATATTCTTGATATAAGCTAATGAATACCCCAAATATATCTAGAGATGTTACAGTGGAAACTGATTATACATTTATAATCAGTGTAGACTGATTATCTATTTCAAGCAGCATCTTTAAAACATATATGAAGACTGAAAGTAAGTGATGATGTGGGTGAAATATTCAGTTGGCATCTGATTGGCCACTGTGAGAACAGGATACAGAACTGGACAGGCCACTTCCAGATCCAGAAAGTTCTTTAACAGTGGAGGATTTATATAGTGGATACCTGTGTCATTAACATTAGAATATATTGTCAGTTTGTAAACACATAATGGGATTTATATTTTACATGAAAAATGTGCTCCATCCACCTACCAGCTGAACCCAGATTTTAAAACTGTGGAAAGTGTTTAGGAGAAGGAGAAAGGGGGCACTGTCATCTTTTAATGCCATCTTTGACAATCTGGCCCCCTCCAGATCATCCCCAAATCGAAGTTACAGTCCAAAACATCTGGAAGATGCTAGGTTGCTGAAGGCTCCTTTTACGGGCTCTCAGCTGGGAGCTGTCTTCAAACTCTCTCCCTCAAAATTGCATTGTTCTTCCATCAGCGCCCTAGGTCAAACACCTTCCTTTTTAGCTCCAGAACTTTGTAGACCTGGTTCCAGTGGGCATGCTTAGATCTTTCATGTTTGCTTCAGCACAACCAGGAAGTATTTGTAATGGTTGTTTACCCTAATAGATAATTTTTAAGCCTTAAGAGGACCATGAAGGATGCCTGTCAGCACACAGAGCTTAAATTAAGCCCTGAACACTCTGTGCAGTACTAGTAAATGTATTACTATCATGTCAACACAGAACCTGACAGTTTAGTATTCTTCTATAAATTTATGTAGCATAACTACATTTATAAATCTTGCTGTCAACCGCCTGCAATACCTCACTCCAGTTGTTGACTGAGCTGCTGCAATGTCACAGAATTTACATAAATACTACTTGTGAGGGGGAATGTTCAGTCACAAACAGAGTGCTGGTGCATATGCTATGAGGGAAGTGGAAGGTCATTTTGGCTGGGGGAAGATTTTGCACAGGGCCTAGGATCAAAAGACTGTAATATACTCAAGGGGCAAAATTTAGGTAGGGCTGCTGTACTTCCAGAGTACTCTGGACATATCCAGAATACAACGAACGGGCAGCAGTGTCTGGGGGGAAATGTCTGGGAAAATTTGGATGTATGGCAGCCCATGGCAGCAGTGCTATATTTGACATTTCCCCATAAAAATAGGTTTTAAAAATGGCTGGTTTATTTTCGATTTTGCCCAAGTAGCTCAACAACTTTTCTGTCTGGAATTGTACTACCCACCCAGAGATTGGAATTTCCAATAACCTGATGCTGTTTTAAAAGTGGAACTGATTAGACCCAGATTAAGTGGCACAACTCACATTGATTTTTATTTTATTTTGTTTCAACAGTCTCAAAGTAGCACAGATGTTGTAAGGGTGTGGTGATCTGTCATGGAACAACCCCACTGAAGGAGATAAGAGTAGTTACCCATATCTCATTGCTGATTGCAAAGGGGCACCCATGACAGTTCAAGCTTCAGGGCCCCGAAAAATGTAGGTCCACCATTTTGTGTGGGTTGCTTCTTTGGTTTTTGGGTTGATGTTTTTAAATGAGGTGTCACTACTCTTCACTTGATAAAAGTGTCATTAGTGCTTGCACAAAATAGAACTATTTAAGACCTATATAGATTGGTGGGCAGAACCCTTAGCTCAATTGTTTACTCTTATAGATAAATATGGGACCATACCTGAGATATGGTTAAGATCAATAATTATTCCAATCTTTAAAAATGGCGACCCAAAAGAACCAAGGAATTATAGACCGATAAGCCTACTATCAGTGATAGGGAAAATCTACGCTAAGCACCTCTTATCTAAACTTCTTACCTGGATGAAAAATCTAAATTTACCAGGGGAAGAACAAATAGGTTTCTCCAAAGGTTGCTCTACTCTAGACCACTGTCTTACACTTATGCATCTGGTTGAAAAATACAGATCCCAAAGGCAATCTAAGATATACGCTGCTTTTGTAGATTTTCGTGGTGCATTCGACTCAATTGACCGCCCAAAGTTGTGGAGGAAACTCACAGAATTAAAAATTGATCAGCGCTTATTGATTCTAATGCAAAATCTACATTCTTCCAATACCTGTCAAGTCAAACTTAACACCAAAGGTCACCTCTCCTCAGACATCCCAAACTCGAAAGGGGTAAAACAAGGGTGTATTCTTGCCCCCTTTCTATTTAATTTATTTTTATCAGACTTGCCAGATTACCTTCAAAAAATAGAATCACATGCCCCTAAACTCAATCAGAAACCAGTTCCTCTCTTATTATACGCAGACGATGCTGTCTTACTATCACTAACGAGCTTGGGTCTGAAACGTCTTATATCTTCACTGATCCTTTACTGCGAATGTAACAAACTCTCTATAAATTATGAGAAGACAAAAATTTTGGTCTTCTCGAATGGTTGGAAATTAGAGAAATGGAAAATAAGAGGGCAAGAAATCCAACAAGTGAAAATCCATAGATATCTGGGAATCTTATTCCAGAGCAACTTAGGGTGGGCAACCCATCGCACAAATGCCATAAAACAGGCAAAGTGCATCTCATCAGCAGTTGCCCGTTTTTATTATCAGAAAGGTAATCAATTTATTCCTGCGGCCAATCAGATATTTCAAGCAAAAGTGCAATCCCAGATATTCTATGGTATCCCGCTATGGGTCCAAGCATATAACAGTGATATAAAAAAGATTCACTCCAGCTTTTTGAGACGTATTCTTGGACTCCCTCTTATGATCAAATATGAAACAATGTGTGCAGAAATAGGCATACACACAATGGAATACTGGGCATGGTCCACCTCAATAAAGTATTGGTTACGCTGCCATTTTCGCTGCCCTCCATCAAGTCTGCTCGCTGATTTGCTCAAAGACCCTTATAAATCAAGATGGTATCAGCACCTTGAAAAAAAAATTGAATCTTTAGGCATCGAGCTGGAGCTCCTGTACAATTCTAATGAGCAATATATTCTCCATAATATCCTAACTAGACTAAAGGATGTCGAGAGACAAAATATTATGGCAGCTGTAAACAAAATTTGCTCCCCCAGATTCTACGATTTAAATATCTTAGACTGCAGAGCCAATTACGTCTCTAAATTAATAATCCCAGCCCAACGTAGGGCTTTTATGCTGGCCCGTTTGAATGTTTTTCCCTCAGCATTTGTCTGGGGAAGATATCAAAACATTCCCAGAAGCAAGAGATTCTGCAGATGTTCTATGAATGTCCCGGACACTGTAGAGCATATCCTCTTTCATTGCCCATTGTACAGCACGCTCCGTCAACGCGTGCTGTCCCCCCTTTCGGGTGGTCTGGAACCCCAGCAAGCTGAATGTGTGGGACTCTACCTATCCGACGCTGACCAAAGGGTAACGGCGGGGGTAGCCGAGTTTTTGGCAGCAGTCCTCCAAGGAGCAGGTTAACAAGGAAAACCACTGATTCTATATGTATATATTTATATTTGTATGTAGCCAACTCCTGCCTTTTTATATATATCTCAAGGCTTTTATATGTTATTTTCCTTTTACGGTTTTACCAACATAATGCCTAATAAAGGTTTGATAAGTAAGTAAGTAAGCTTGCACAAAATGACCGCCATGGGCAGAACAAAGATCTGATGGTATTCTTTACTAGTGAGTACCGTCACACAACAAAAAACTGCTATATAATTCATCAATATTTTTTGTGTGCGGTGCTTTAGTGTGTATTGCGTGACCAGGTGGCAGCAGCCCCCAGGGAACATAAGGAAGGAATAAAGACTGACAATGTTATATGGAATTAAAATTAGGCCACAACTTTATTAAACTTCTGAATGTAGGAAGACCTTGGCTTAGGCCTTGGGCGTGTATCCCTCTCAACCCCCCAGCTGGGGGGAATTGGGGCTCATCAGGGTAAATGGGATATGGGGGTGCTCTGCGAAACGTAAGCCCATATTCCCGCACACAGGGTAGTTCACTGATGACCTTTCAGTGTATGGCCAGTGACACCCATATATATAACCCCTTTAAGAGGGGGACTCTGGAATCGCCACCGCAGTAGGGGGGGTGAGTCACCACTTCACCCCCCCCCACCCCCCCACCCCCATATAGGGAAGAAAAGACTAAAGGATTCCACCCAAGGCCATAACCACCAAAGTTGAGACGAATTGCTACGGGGAAGACAAAGCCTGCCAATGAAGGAAAATTTCTTCCCGGTCCTTCAACAGCAACCAGTCAAAAGATCATAGCAGCACCTGCTAAACAAGAAGAAAAAGTTAACCTGCAAACAAGAAACATTAAACAACGGGAGGGTAGGGAGGGTGAATCTCCAGAGCTGACTGCCTGGCTATTGTCAGCTCCAACCCCTATTTATAAATGGGGCTGGCCTCACCTCCCAGTGAGAAACTTGATTACTGAGGCTGGGTGTGAACCTCCAAAAACGAACACTGAGAGGCAAGCCAGCCCCTGTTTGCCAGTAAGCTCCATGGGAACTGTAGCACCACACACAATCCCGCAAAGGACACCCACAATGTAAAGTGTGAGTGCTCATTAATAAAAACAGACAAGTGCATGTTCCAATTCCAAAATTTTTTAAATGTCCTGGTCATATTGGAATTTGGAAGGAATGCAGCCCCTTCCATTTGCATGTCGGTTAGTTGAAGTCTTGGTAAATGCAGAAGAGTGAAGAGGGCTAAAAGCCACATGTTGTTTCAAAATAACCTAGCAGATCTTTGGCTGCTGGTTGCAAGAATCCCCACAGCATTCTCTTTAAAATTCTTCTTGAACATACGATGTGTGTTTCAATTACAATGCCTCATTACAGCATCCAGCTTACATCTCAAAGCGTCCAATTTTTCAATTAAGCCCTTGCATGCAAAATGACCTTCATGCTACTCTCTCACAAAGTGTCTGGCCACAAACAGGCATGAGTGGCAAGCTGAAACTAGACCAACTCCAAGCCAACTCCCAGTCCAATTATAAAGGCAGACAGAGAGGGGGAGGGGGGAGGGAAGCGAGAGGGGATATAGGGAAATATTGTAAGGAATAGCTGTTGCATGCAGAAATGATGACTTGACCTCGGGAAACTAAATGGGGGCATTTGCCAGAAAGAAAGAAAGAAAGAAAGAAAGAAAGAAAGAAAGAAAGAAAGAAAGAAAGAACAGCTGGGATGGGATGGCTGTCAGTATCAACAAGTTGCAAAGCGACTCAACACATCTTTCAAACGAGCAAGCCGTGGCGTGCCAGGTATTGTGTCACACAAAACGACAGATTCCAATATAAATTAAGCTTGACTTTCTTTTAGGAAACCATGGCTATCTATGGGACTGATTCGTTCAGCAAATGTAACTTCGTAGCACAGAGCTGCAAGCAGGGATGGTCATTTGGGGTGTATAAATTTCCGAAAATAGCGGCTTCACGAAACGTGGATTAGGTCTGTTCTCACTGAAAGGTGAAACTGAGAACGCCCCACCCCTGCCTCGCCATGCATTACTGAAGTTTGTTTGGAGCCAGTAGGTTGGAGACTGCTCTTTTACTAACATTCGAGAAAGGCTGATACCCAATGAGACTGGTAGGGCCAACAGAAGGCAGAGCTAAAAACCATTGACTGGCAGGGGCAGAGCCACTAAATCTAGTTTTGTTCCCATCTTCCTTTCTGCTAAGTTCTGCAAATGCAACATGAAACCTAAGGAGGAGAAAGCTGACAGCCAGTGCCACCCGCTGGGTAGGTTGTAAGCAGGAAAGGTAGGTGGGAGGAGGGTTGACCAAAGGAAGTGGGGGGGTGGCAGTATCCCATTTGTCCTAATAGATCAGCCACCACTGTTAATGTGCGCTGATGTCCCATGATATCCAATGCTGATGACGATCATCTGCTGCTTATTTGTATGCCACCTTCCCACAAAAGTGTGCCAAAAGTAGCTCACAACATATCAAATGATCAATGAGTATAACCTTTTTTTAAAAAAAAGAAGGTGGAAACAATTACAAATAATCATAATTCCAGTAAGTAATTTTAAAACATATATCCGTACAACATTGCTTAAATCAATACAAATAAAGTAAACTAATTTAACAACTTCAGCTCAATAGAAGGGAGAATACTATTAATAATAACATACCAGCAAACTGCTTTGCCTGTTACAGGGATGATTCACATACCAGGGCATCCCGCTTTGTGAAGGCATTCCTGCATAATAGACCAATGAAAATGGAAGAAGCTGAAATCAGCCTTCAAGCAAGAGGGAAATCTCATTCAGCTGCAGCAACAGACCCAGTAAGAGATTTAAGCTCCCGGAAGGCAAACACCAGCCATTGCTTCCCATATTTTGTGTTGGCATTAAAGAATAAACATGCAACAGAGTTTGTACCGTTCTCCAAAACTACCACCCAGACAGTAAACAGCAGGCGCAGCTTCAGGGATCTTCCATCCAGTAGGTGGCAGTATAGACCTCCCAGACTCTGATCCTTTTTGCTGGCCCAATCATTTTTGCAGGATTTCAGAACACAAACTGCGCACACTATTTTAAAAACACTGTTAGGACCTGCAATTGTATTTCTTAATAAAAAGAACTGCCAGAGAAGAGGCAGTTCTACATTGGGAACAGGGCACCAGGGTGGTGGGATGTTCACTCTTTTATCTGTACCATTTTGATGGACAAATGCTGCTATTTGGCCCCCAAGTGCTATAAGTATTAATAAACAGATCACACACAAACTTAGTTTTTTTTAATTATTGGCATTTATTTTACTTAAGCTATAAGCTGCCTTGAAATGCTGTCAGGGGACAGGCAACAACAACCACTTCTTAGTAAGATCCAAAATGTATTTCTGTCCCCCCCCCCCCCATAGCTGTCAACTTACAGATTTGAAAATAAGGGATCAGCAGCCTTGAAAATAAGGGACCAGCAGCCAAAATAAGGGACCTGCAACCTCACCTACTCCAGGCACTCCAGTCTTCCTGTCCTCCTGCAGTCTGGTCAAACTCATGCTGGTAACTTCGAGAACACTGTCCAACCAACTTTGTAACCAGAGGTTCAACTGAATAGAATCTGAATCACATGCACCACAAGGCCTATGCAGCCTCAACTTAAGATGGCTCCCCGGCCTGGCTTTGCACTGCAAAGTTTGCAGCAGCACGTGCAACAAAATGGCGCCCAGCATTCAAAAAACCTCTCAGCTTGCATTAACTAGCCACACACAAGGCATGCAAGCTCCACCCCCCCAGTCGTTCTTAGACTTCTTATTGGGTGAGCAACACAGCCAAGCAACACAGTTGGAGCCTCCCTCCTCCCTGGCCGGCAGGAAGGGAGGGAGAGGAGCTGCTTCATTTGAAATTTAAGGGACAACATTTAAGGGACATTTAAGGGACATCCATCAATAAGGGACAGCAGCGGGACATGGTGCTGGAATAAGGGACTGTCCCTTCAAATAAGGGACACTTGACAGCTATGCCCCCCCCATTAAACTTTTTCTTTTTAACCTACGTTGCAGATGTTTATTTCATCACAGGTTGTCTGTGCCACTAGCATGCTCTCCCCTCAGCAAACCAGGCAAAAGAAGCTCCATGGAACTGCCTGCCAAGTTGCATTTCTAGTCTAAACAGTCCGATTTCCTGATCCCTCATTTTGAATACTGTCTGGCAACCTCACAAATCAACTGACACTGAAGTCAGCTTCTCAGGTTGCTGCCAGATAGCCTTCTTACAGGTCAATCATTCTGATTTGTTCACAGGAAGGTTAGATGGTACTGCATCAAAGCAAATGCAATGGTACAGAATATTTTCCCATCACTTTCCTTACCTCAAACAGTGGTTTGTTGTACAAAGCCTCCCAATCAGCTATAATTGTGCAACTTGTATTTTCTGGTATGTGACTGAATCTCACCCCCCCCCCCAAAAAAAGCACCCTCAGTCTAAGCAGTCTGAATAACCACAGTGGCTGCTCTTTATTGGCCCAAAAGCAAACTGCCAAGCAAAATGACTGGCTCAGAAAAGAAGGAATATGTGAATGCCTTAACAAATACAGTCCCTTCCACCGCTGAAGAAGGCATGTCTATAATTGTAAGTACTACGTAGAGAAGTCGGCAATTATGTTTCATAGATATGAAAGTAAGGCACTGAACTTTGTTCATGTACACACAAACACACATACACTGATGTAAACACTTCAAAAGCATCCTTATACGTAGCTTCTCACTTCATTAAAATGTCCTTGGTTAAGAGCACACGCACCCAAAACCCCAGAACATAATTCATTCGTGTCATCATGTTTTGCCAAATGGAATCATGACCTCCGCAATTCAGAGATGAACGGCACCAGAATCAAAGCCCATCTCCAGCGGTAGTATTAAATATGACAAGGCAAGTACAAGCCAGGTCTAATAGCAAAAGACTTTTGACTTTTTTTAAGATGTTCAATCGAACATTTAAAAGGTTTTGTCTGTATCAGGTCTAGAAAGCACCCCTGGGGCAGGCTTAAGTAACTATGCCATTAGGCACAGTGCTGCAAATTGCCTATTAAGCCTGACTGAAACTGTAAAATTGCTTTTCACAATGCAAATTAATGTAAATAAGAACAATTGGTTACACATATCAGAGACTATCAAACTGTCAAAGATGATGCAGTCTGCTTTTTCCCCTGGAATTAGCATTACTTTAAAGTTATATTTAGTTCACGTTGAGTCCCGGGTATTCCTGTGATGAATTCTTCAGAACTATTATAAACTGCCACATATACACATTAATATCTCCCCTCCTGCCTGCCAAATTCCTTATTAAAAGGGCAGGTGGGGGAGGTTGTAATGTTCTCATCCAGGTCCAACAGAAATAAAATTTGTAAGAGACAAAACATAAAGACATTTTGTACCAATGTTATGTTTGTTTCAAATTGGCTGTAAGATTCAACAGACGGCCAAAGCTCTCTTCTCTACCCTCCGGGCAGCAGCTGTATGCCATTGCTAATGCTGCAGTTTATGAGACCTCCCTACTTTGTGTGGTGTGTGTTTTAAAAAGTCATTTTGCAAAGATGTGTCACAATGGAAGGTTCATTCAATTTGTTGTATGCAAGCACTCAAACCTAGGAAGCTGGAACTGAGTCATTGCATGATATTGTTTCTGCTTTGCTGGCTACTGAACTGGCCGTCCATGAATTCTCATCTTCTGACAATAAGATAGAAGCACTAAGGTGGCCCTAGAAAAATGCTCATCCTTTCACTGTTTCGATGGAGCTGTGACATATGGAGGCCAATGTCCATGCAAGGCTGCTCAGACCCAAAAAAGGAGGTGCACTAACCAAGTCGGGGCAAATGAGGTGTGACAAGCTCTTTGTGCTGCCTGCTTAGCAAGAGTTTCGGCAGCCATGGAGTTTGGGAAAGAGAGCATGACAGTCAGACAACAAGTCTAGGCTGGGCAAGAATGAAACCATTTATCATCTACTCTATTATACATACTCTTATGGAATTGCTCAGCAGTGAAGCCACAGTCTCCAAAAGGGTCAAAAAAAAGTTGTCTCCCACAAAAGAATTTGGACAAGTCTGTCTGATATGTGTGAGGTGATCAGCAGACCAACAGCAAAGGAAGCAATCCTATGTGAGACGGAAACCTAATTGTTAGGATAGGATTGCTCCTAAACTCTCCTTTACTTATAGAATGCAACAGTTCAGCATCAGAAAAGCGAATGAACAGTGATATCTTTTCTTTCCTTTTTAAAATATTTTAATTTTCAAAATAACAACATTTTCCCTTTTGTGTATACATATCCAATCCAAATTTGCATTAAATGACTCCCCCCCCCGTTTCCATTCCCCCCTTTTGTTCTCCTTGCACATAATTATATTTCTCCAATTAATTTCAACTTCTTTTCTCATCCTAATTCTATTATTAGTTCATAAAAGTTATATCAAACCTGCTAATGTTTTAATATTTTCACAGTGTTCTTTAAAGTAATCTATAAAGTCTTCCCATTCTTGATTGAATTTTTCCTCATCTTGGTGCCTGATCTTCACAGTAAGTTTACCCATTTCAACATATTCTATCATCTTAGTCATCCATTCTTCTTTCGTTGGGACATTTTCTTCTTTCCACTTTTGAGCAAGTAACATTCTAGCCACTGTAGTCACATACGTAAACAGTCTCTTTTGCTTCATTGACACTTCTCCTATTGCTCCTAGTAAAAAAGCCTCTGGGTTTTTTTTAACAAACATACTCTTAAACATTTTCAAATTTCATTACATATCATTTCCCAGAAGCCCTTTAGTTTCTTATATGTCCACCACATATGAACAAATGTACCTGCTTTATCCTTACATTTCCAGCATAAATTAGAAGAAATTTTATACATCATAGCAAGCTTTACTGGAGTCAAATACCACTGGTACATCATTTTCAGTGGGACTTAGCTTGAAGTCAAGGCCTCATACATTTAAAACAAATCTAAAGCACCCACCCAAATAATCCTGGGAACTGCAGTTTTAAGGGTGCTGGGAACTGTTGGTCTATGAGTTTCCAGTATTCTTTGAAGTGTACAATGGTACCATGGGTTACTTTACCTTCGGGTAATGTAATTTCGGGTTGCGAACGCGGCAAGCCTGGAAGTGTATGCTTCTGGGTTTCTCCATGCGCGTATGCGCAGAAGTGCTCTATTACTCCCCGCACATGCACAGAAGTGGCTCCTCTGGATATGGACATTTCGGGGTAAGTACGGACCCCCGGGACGAATTAAGTTCGTATCCGGAGGGTCCACTGTATTTTAAATGTATGGCATGTATGCAGCCATAGACCAGACAAGACTACACAGTGCGTTAAAAAGATAAACCTTACCTCAGAATAATACATCAAGAAACAGTGTGTGTGACTGGCTGTATAGTCCTGCAGTCAAGACTATACCTGGAGCATGTTGTTTTTAAAGCAGTTGTGAGGAATTTGGGGACACATCTGCAATACCTTCTCTTTGTGTTGATTTGCTTTTAATGTGCCTGGAGAAATGTAAAAGCAGCTAGTGATGAGAAGCATGCTAAAAATAATGTACCCGAATGCATTTGGTGTACAAATGCTTAACAGATGGACAAGGCACCAGAAGGATTGCACCAGGAAGTCAGCAGGTGGACAGAGAAGCCAGAAATGGCTGGCGCCCATCTGATTAACAAACACAAATACCTTGAACAGTGTACAAGCTGGCCACACCGCGGACTGGCACAGGACAGACAACGAAGCAGAAATAGATTGGAGGAGATGTCAAGTAAAACAGATATTTGCAGTTTTAATAGCTGAATAACAAAATGGCTGTTTCTCCCTCCATTATGGGGATGAAGCCAGCCTGGAAATACATGTCTTGAAAGGGGGAGGTAGAGATGTACAAAATAAAGAAAGTACCGTAATCCTGTTTCCGTCTCACCTGGAGTGGCTGTGTGGCCATTCAGGGATGGGAGGCAGGGTTCCTGACTGGAGTCTGCACTATAAATGGAACACTAATGGGTGTGTGTGTGTAATAGATGCAGGGACTGCTTAAGCCTGCTCTGCTCTTCCTTCAATTTGTGTGTCCACCTTCCTCTTCTACATTCAATACAGTCAGCAACTGTGACAAAAAAATAAAATAGAAAAGTTGCAGGCATTCCATTTTTAAATATATTAAACTTTCAAGGTTCACAAAGCCCCCTGGGCTTATTTCCGTCATTTGGCATTAATGCAGAGGGGCTACTATCCTGGCAAATTTCATCCACTTCTGTCAAAAGGGGGGAAATACAGCAATTTCTTTTTATTTCCCAAAAGTGAAGGAGTGGAAACAAAATCCCTTTTTTTCCCTGAAACAGGCTTTGGCTCAAACCCAGCGCCAAACTGCAGCATATGAAGCATTTTTGGTCAAGGCAGGGAGTTTTACAAATCATCATATTGGGGTCAAAACCAAAGCTTGTGCTTGGTGCATAACCCTAAAGCAGATATGCATGATATCCATACATTCAGACATTCAAAACCATGTAAAATTTAAAATACTAAAAACCAAAACAAACATTTCAGAATACAACAGTAGAGTTTGATCGGTCCATTGATGGTTTCTTGATAATAGAAGCACCCTTGCCTGTCATTTTCTTCTCTTCATAGCACTTTAATGTGTTTTGGGGTAGCTAAGGGACAACCTTTTCCAGCTAGAATTTCAGTCCTCTGGGGCTCTCTTTAGGACGAAATGGCATGAGCTTTCTAGTCTGCCTCTTCTACTGCTTTTTTCATATCTGTTTCTAGTTATTAGGTTAGTGGTAATCTTTGCAGAAGCTGATGATTATACAACCCTAGTTTAAGCTTCTCTTCCACCATATGTTATCATAAGATTGGCTCCAGAGATACACCAGTGGAGGAAACTTTGGTGGTGATGCTGGAAACCATAACACAGCACAGACTTAGTGGAAAGCTGCTGCTTGAGAAGTTGCAGAAGACTTTGTACATGAGATTGTGCTGTGCCTTCTGCTACCCGCTATCTTAAGATGTGCAAGAGATTGCATAATGCATTGTGCTAATTGAAGAACACCAGTGGTCTCCTTTATGACACAAGGATTTTGTGCCAATCCCTCTGTCTTCCAGAAGAGACAGCTTTGTATCCAATCTATATTCTAGTCCAGTCTAGTCTATTCTTAACTACATTTCTTATCACTATTCTATGTGGTTAAAATAAGAGGGAGGGATACCAAAAAAAAAACCTGTTCATAAAATTTCCCAATAATGACATTTTATAGCCATGTGCTTTCTTCATCTCAGAATAATCTGTGACTTCTGTTGACGAATGGAGAGTGGGAGAGCCTAATGAATTAAAATCATACCAAATCAGCTTTCCTCCTTCTTCCTCTTAAAAAACACGGATTAAATCTTGCCTGCCCCCTTGCTGATCTGAAAACAGTTTTACATGATTTAACAACATCTAGGCAGGATTACTGTAATTCGCAGTTCACAGTTCTGCCAATGTCATCATTACGGAAACTGTATTTGCTTCTGAATGCAGCAGCAGCAGCCTGAGTGATCTCTGGCACCTTTCAAAATGAGCACACATTACCGTGGTCGTTGAGCCTTTTTGCTGGGAAAAGACTATAAGCTTTCCTTTCAGAATTACAAGCCCATAATAGTTTGGGGATTGATTATCTCAGTCCACCTTTTTTAATACTATTTCCCCATTATAGGCCTAACCCAGCAATCCCATAGGTGACTTTATCAGGAGCTCAGGACCATTAACTCTGAATGATGTCCTATGGGGGAAGAGGAGGATTAGGGTGCTCAGTGCAAAGATCAATAGCTGTAATGCTAGCCTATTTGTTTTGTCTATATCTCTAAAAATTCTTCCATTGGAAGAACAGTTCCAGATTGTTCATTCCTTTTCCATTCAGTTGCATTTTCATTCTGAAAGCATTCCTAGATTTTTTAAAATTTTATTTCAGACTTCTCATTCACCTTATATTCACAACATTATGCTTTCCACAGCAGAAATGCATGAGATTAAATACTGTGGTTCAAACTCTAACCACATCTGTTCCTTGGACACGCCCTAAACACATTCAAGACCCATTGATTTCAGTGGAAGAATGCAACTGGAATCCTATAGACACTTCTTCTTGTTGTTGTTGTTTGGTCGTTTAGTTGTGTCCGACTCTTTGTGACCCCATGGACCAGAGCACGCCAGGCACTCCTGTCTTCCACTGCCTCCCGCAGCTTGGTCAGACTCATGTTGGTAGCTTCGAAAACACTGTCCAACCATCTCGTCCTCTCTCGTCCCCTTCTCCTTGTGCCCTCAATCTTTCCCAAATCAGGGTCTTTTCCAGGGAGTCTTCTCTTCTCATGAGGTGGTCAAAGTATTGGAGCCTCAGCTTCAGGATCTGTCCTTCCAGTGAGCACTTAGGTCTGATTTCCTTAAGAATGGATAGGTTTGATCTTCTTGCAGTCCATGGGGCTCTCAAGAGTCTCCTCCAGCACCATAATTCAAAAGCATCAATTCTTCGGCAACCAACCTTCTTTATGGTCCAGCTCTCACTTCCATACATCACTACTGGGAAAACCATGGCTTTAACTATATGGACCTTTGTCAGCAAGGTGATGTCTCTGCTTTTTAAGATGCTGTCTAGGTTTTTCATCGCTTTTCTCCCAAGAAACAGGCATCTTTTAATTTTGTGACTGCTGTCACCATCTGCAGTGATCATGGAACCCAAGAAAGTAAAATCTCTCACTGCCTCCATTTCTTCCCTTTCTATTTGCCAGGAGGTGATGGGCCCAGTGGCCATGATCTTGTCAATGGGGCTTACTTCTGAGTATACCTGTATATGATAGTAAAGCATGTATCTAAATAGAAAGCCACTATGGCTCAATGGTACAGCTTTTCATGCACAATGTCACACCCAGATTTAGTCTCTGGTTTCTCCAGTTGGAAAAAAAAAGGATGAGTGAGCAGGTGATATAAAAGAGACCCTCAGGAGTGTCTGCAAATCATAATAAAAAATACTGTTAAATTTCCCCATCACACTTGCTGCAACCCTATTATCAGCCCATGTCAAACTGATACTATTTGTACCCAATAATGTGGAGTGGAACTGCTTACCTGAGCTTCTGGCAGGTGACTTACTGCCACTTACCAGGAGTGGGGAGTGACATTGGTGGTGACATTAGTATGGTACAAATGCACCAGAAGAACCAATTGGATGCTCCCACTGGTGTGATTACATTGCACTGCCCCCCCCCCCGCTGCCTTGCTCCTCTCCCTCCTGGTAAGCCGCAGCAACTCACCTGCCAGAAGATAAGCATCTCCATCACACCACTTGTTGCTGCCTGCACTTTAAGCATCTTGTGTGGCAGGAGGTGGATGGAAGAGATTTTTTTGGTGTTAAGAACACCAGCCAAACAAGGGCAGACTTTGGTCATGGGGAATTGTTGTAGGGCATCACTTTACTTGAGATTTGACTCATTCATTTGAAAAGAGTTACTTCACTTTATTTCAGCAACTACTGATCAGTGCATTCACCTTGGATAAAGTGAAAACGGAGACAGGCCTCGAGATATATTTTTTCTTAACAGGTCAAATATTGGGGTAAGTGAAGTTTTTCAGAAATAGACAGTTTGGTTCAGATAGAGATCTGGAAGTGGGATTTTGCAGGAAGGAGAAAGTAACAAGGGCCTTTGACATTCTTGGCTAAACCTTTTACTGCAGCTGCACTCCCATTAAAAGGTAATTCTGCTTTTAATGAACTAGATTAAAGGCCCCATCTAATTTTAATGCCTAATAGTGTTTTTAAAAATACAGTTAACAATAAAACTGTTAGTGCTGAAGGATGTTGCATGTTCTAATCTCCAGCAACACTGAGTATATATATGTAGATACAGAGTGAAAAGAAAAAAATAATTAATGATTACCATTATTATAACATACATGGTAGCATAATACTATGCTCCATAGAACCTGCTCTCAAATATATTCATACAGGATTGTAATTTTATCCTAATTTGTAGTCTTTCATACAATTGAAAACATTTACAGATGAGCCTTGTAAATTATCAAAAGCAAGCACCATTATTAGGGTCTACTTCCAGAGAAGTGGTCAAGGGATTGCAGCCTAAGTCTTATCGAATCAAAACAGTTGATCGTGGAAGACTCAAAAGAAAAACAATTCAGATGTTCAATACATCACATTATTTGATATATATAATAATATAATATAATATAATATAATATAATATAATATAATATAATATAATATAATATAATATAACAAGTTACTTGACTTTTGGGTCTGATCTGGAAAGAAATTAAGTTACCATATTCCCTCTAGAGGGAGACTGGGACATTGCAACAGTAACAGCAAGTGGAAAAATACTATGGATTTGAGCAGGACTTGTTATCTCTTGGGAAAGCTGCAAAAACGAAGCATTATTTTGTCTACAGAGGTTTCTATACTAAAGGAGACAATGGATTTATCTATTGAAGAAAGGAAGGGACTGGACGCAAGTTTATGTTCCTGAATAACAAAAGCCTCTGTGGAGAACAAGAAGTTTCTGAATTAGAAGGTTTCTGCGGCAGAACAGGAAAAAGCAAAGAGCTGGAATAAATTCGAAGTTGGAGCATTTGGAACATCCAGACTTTAAAAGGATCAAGAAACAGAATTTGAGTTAGACTCTTAAACACAGAGGTCTGGATGGAAGAAGAATGATCTTTTTTGAGAGTTTCTCCGAGATTGGACTTTTTGAAATTAAAAGCTATCAAAAGATGGCAAAGTGGAGCTGAGATATAGACGTGGATGCACCAGGCTGGCAGTAGACAATGGATGAATTTTGGGGATCGGAACCGGGGAATGGGGGGGGGGAGAGATTTGGAACCCAAAGGCTGTAAAATTACATATTTTTTCTTTCTTTTCTTTTCTTTTTTTTTCTTGTCTGTTGTTTGAAAATAGGAGAATTCGTGGAAGGGAAATGGGGTCGATCTTAGGGAATTATATAAAATATAAGGAGAAATGGTTAATTAAGATAAATAAGATAAATTAATTTGGAATAAATGGGTTAGTTAAAATTATAATAAGGTTTTAAAATTTGGGGTAAGAATTTGTGGAATCAATTTAAGGGAATGGAATACAAGAGGGGGAGGGGAGGGGGAAGTCCAGGAAAGATGTTATTGAAATTAAGTGTAAACTATATTTGTCCTTTCTTTCTATCTTTCCTTTTTATTCTGGAAAATTTTAATAAATTTTAAATAAATAATATAATATAATATAATATAATATAATATAATAATTTATATATATAAACGATATAAACAATATATATTGTTAAAAGCACCAAGTTACCTTCACCCTGAAGGGTGATTCCACAAATTGTACCCACACCCACACACTTGCATACGTGGATACGCACACCATATTTTGCCCATGTTCCAAGTCAATAGTATTATACAAATTTCTAATTTTAGTCATGTTTGAATGAATCTTCGTTTTATTTCTTCACCTCCTAGGATATCAAAATCATTAATTCCAGTGAACCAGCATTAATCCAGCATACAATTTTTACTAGCAAAGTCATCATTTGAGTCATCACCAGCTGAGCCCACTGTGGATGTCCAACTGCTTGGAGATGTGTCCCTCCAATACAGTCTTTCCTTTCCCCTCATATCGTCTCCTCCCATTTGACTTTGGTGATGGGATGGGATGGGTTAGGAAGGACAATCTTGTAGTGTCAGAACCTATTAAAAAAAACCACCTGTAAATATTGTCTAAGTTCCTGGTCAAAGCTAAATATAGGCTAGCAATTTCCAGAGTGGTAGCTCTTGCAACAAAAACCTGTAGCACTTAAAAAAAACCCTAACACATTTATTATGACAGAAGCCTTCTGTGGACTATAGTCCACTTCTTCAGTTGCATACTTGCAAGGGGCACCTAAAAACTGAATAAATGGCAATTGCAGGCATTGGATAGGGCACTGATTCCGATGGTGAAATCCGCTATTCAGCAGTCCCTCTGAGGATGATCCTTGTCAGGAACTATTGAAGCTTTTCCCATATGAATGACAATAGACCTGTCCATGCACTATCACCATGATCCTTCCACAGAGTAAAACCAAATTACACACAAGGTCTTGGGGCATGTGCAGAGTCCCAGTTGAACCAAGCTTCTCAGTAACAACACAGGGTGACCAGATGCAAATGAAAAGAAGAGGAGGAGGAGTTTGGATTTGATATCCCGCTTTATCACTACCCTAAGGAGTCTCAAAGTGGCTAACAATCTCCTTCCCCTTCCTCCCCCACAACAAACACTCTGTGAGGTGAGTGAGGCCGAGAGACTTCAGAGAAGTGTGACTAGCCCAAGGTCACCCAGCAGCTGCATGTGGAGGAGCAGGGAATCAAACCCGGTTCACCAGATTACGAGTCCACTGCTCTTAACCACTACACCACTACACCACACTGGCTCTCCTGCCAGTGTCACTCTGGCCCCTTTTTTAGCTATGTAGAACAAAGTCCCCTTCCACATCTGGTCACACTACCATCATACAGCATCAGTTCCGCTATGTTGGTGCGTCTCATTAAATGGAGATGCTCAGCTTGTACCAGAAACTGAAAGCAGAAAGTGGGTAATGTGGATGTGTAGCAGATGATGTACTTTCTGACCTTCACTGATCAGCAGCATTTGCAACTACTGGGATTGATATATAGTGTAACTCTGCAGTATTACTGGCAAACATTCAAGTTTGTGTGTCACTTGGGGAGAAATCAGAATTAATTTTGGAAAGCAAAGCAAATTCTATTTTTGAAGTGGTTTTTTTTTAAGACCTCATAAATAAACCACTAATGGAAGAGTCAATATGCACATCATAGTTGGATAATTAACTGCTAGGTAAATTTTAAAATACTAGTAGAGGGCTCCCAATGACCAGTCTTGAGCTAGTATGGGATGGGAAGCCTTTTCTTCATCTTCAAATCACCACACTTGAGCAATTGGTATGGCCTCATTTGTGTCGGTACATATATCAAAGTAATCTCCCCAGCATAGTTGTGGGTGTAGGTGTGCTCAAAGTGACAAGCCCTCTTCAGTCAACTAAATTCTGTGGACAATGGACGTTGGACAATGAACATTTGCTGGGATAGCTCAGTCGGCAGAGCATGAGACTCTGGATCTCAGACCCATGGATTCAAGCCCTACATTGGGCAAAGGAGTCCTGCATTGTAGGGGGTTGGGCTATATGACCCTCCTGCTCCCTTCCAAATCTAAAATTCTAGGATTCTATGCATGGTTGGCAGTTAAGATGAGATCGTGCCTGATGACCCTGTCTGTGAACATCATCTGATATTTTGTATAGAGCCTATGCATTGCACACACACACATCCCTAGTTTCAACAGTCTTGATAAGAAGTGTTCTCCTTGAGTGGGTGCCCCCTGAGATAGATGCAAGGTTTGTTTCCTACATGTGGCAATCTCAGTATCAAGAGCCATCTTTACTTTCAGCAGGTCTTGGTACTTTCTCAGTTGGCAAGTATATTGGTTCTAAGCTTTGTATTTTAGCACGGTACATATTGCAAGAAAACATATACTTTTTGTATTTATAGATTGTGAGTAAGTATAGGCTGTCACAGATATTCAGAACAACATATGGAGGTAGGGCAAAGAACCAGCAGACAAGATGCTCACTCTCCCTCACATTTGTTATCTAGGGAAGTGAGTTGAATGATAAAGGCTGCTGTTTTCTACTGCTACAGAAGGAATATGAACAATATGTAGTGGTTGGCGCAGTAGGCCTGTGGTTCTAGTAAGCTTTTTCCTGCAGATAATCAATTGACTACTTTCTTTTACAAGAGTTGCAAGATGTTCCTTTTCTTGCTCAGTCCTTTTCTAGCACATTAAATCCTGGATTATTAGCAAAGTGATAAAGTTGCCATCTGCAAAAAGTACATGGTATTTGATCTCTTTCTTTCTGGATCTTAAATGGTTTCTTTTTTTTCCCCTCAACAAAACACACCAAATTATAGATAGGAAAGAGGAAAAGCCACATGCTTCCTAACAACCATACTGTCAAGAGCAGCAATCAGCTTGTCTCCAACTACAAATGTTAAAAGAAATCTACCACATACTTTGCAAATGGTATCTGCCCTTTTTTCTATAGGCAGAGTGTGGGTAACAACTCATATATAAAAAGAAACAAGAAGAAAGTGAAGCAAAATAGCCTTTATTTGCTGCAATAAAGGACTCAACTAAAAGGAAATGCTACAGCCTATGAGAGATGGAGGCAAAGCAAGGTGTAGACTTCAGGACTGTGTGCATACTGTTAGTCTCAGATAGATTGTACTGTTGGTATAGACCCCATAATGTCAAGAAGGCTAGAGTTGTACAGGAGGAAAAAGTAGCAGCCTAGATAAATGCTGGGCCTATGCTAGACCTATGAAAGTTTAGGGTATTTCTAAGTGGCTAGCATATGCTCTTCTTTATGAATTCAGGTCACTATTAAATCACTGCAAGAACAATCTGTAAGGGGATATAAAGGCAGTGATTAAAGTTAGCATCTCAATTGCATTTTCTGACAAATCCTAGTTTGATCCCTGCAGTGTATATATAGCCATACCTCCTAAAACAATGTCTCATGGGCTAAAAGACTCCTCCGGTCTCTGCTGCAACTCTGTGGCAAGAAATACATACAACTCATACTATTCACTCTTATTAAATGTTACCTATGCCCTTTCTAGACATTAATGAGTTCCCTTTGCAAAGTCAGGATAACACCAGCTTATAAACTCATTCCCTATAACTAGATTCCCTCTTGAATCCCAAATTTCCTCAGCTTCTTGGGACACATCTAGAAGGCTGCTTCATGCTTCTCCTTTCAGATAATAACCCTATGAATTGTCATTGGAGCAGGCTTCTCTCTTTTCTCTAGTTTTATCTTGTATCCCACCTTAACTCTGATCCCTGTCCCCTCTATCTGCTCTGTATTTGTTATCAATTTCCCTTGAGATTGGACAGAACACCTTGCAGAAAGTACAGCCTTGTGAACCTTATTGGAAGGATCCATGGCATCCAGGTTGGAGTCAAACAGCTAGACAAGACCTGAACCTTATAGACACATGGTGGAGATAACAGAGGCCCAATTGATCTTCAAAACACATGGACAGGTAGCACAGAAGTGAGGAAATGGTCTCTTTCTCTGTTCTACCAGAGTTTTTACATAGGAGAACATTAAAAAATGTGACTGACCACCTGCAGTTTACAACACCATTTCCATGCATGTATTGACCAGACCTTACTGTCAACCCTCCCCAAATTACAGAAAGAAGAGACTGTTGGAGGAATCTAGACAAAAACATTAGGAAGCCAGAGCCACTGTCTACCTTTTCATTGTTTATATTTGCTAGCTATCATATATCTCTTGGGACATGGGTGGCACTGTGGGTTAAACCACAGAGCCTAGGACTAGCCTAGGTCAGCGGTTCAAATCCCCGTGACGGGGTGAGCTCCCGTTGCTCGGTCCCTGCTCCTGCCAACCTAGCAGTTTGAAAGCACATCAAAGTGCAAGTAGATAAATAGGTACCACTTCAGCAGGAAGGTAAACGGAGTTTCTGTGCGCTGCTCTGGTTCGCCAGAAGTGGCTTTGTCATGCTGGCCACATGACCTGGGAGCTGTACGCCGGCTCCCTCGGCCAATAAAGTTAGATGAGTGCCACAACCCCAGAGTCGGCCACGGCTGGACCTAATGGTCAGGGGTCCCTTTACCTTTACATTTATATATCTCTTAGTGGCTGTTCATCCCTGTTTCTTTTCTCTTTTGTGTACTTGCTTTTTTTAGTATATTTATATTCTGCCTTTCTTCCACCTTGGAACTCCTTCCCCTCCCAGTCCCTGTTGCTTTGTTTTCAGAGACTTTAAGGTGGTTTGAAAAGGGGATTGAAGCTCGCAACATTTATACTCATTTTGATTCCGCCTCCAAAAAACAGGTTTTTCAGGATTTTTGTATTGCTTCAAAAACCCACAGCAACATTTGAGCTGATGGGATGGGGAGGGGGCTAAAGAAATCTGTGTGTGCCCTGTGGAAAGTGCTGTCCCTCTCACATTGCTTTCAGTTATCTTTAAAATATTTGTCTGTCTCTAGCCATGATGAACTCCATTATATGGAAGAAGCCCTCACATATAAAACTTCATGTGTTAAGGGGGATATCTCATAATCACGGGTATCTTTTAGTTGTTTGAAATGTTGTGAGACAATGCAAGCACATGAGAGGAGAGGCAGAAATATTTTAAATAAGTAACTCAATCATTCCTGGTGGCTGCAAAAGACGCTGTGATGACTGCAGGAGTCATTGCACAGGGATTTGCATGCAACAATAAACCGTTCCTGAATTGAGCTACTTCAAAATGGTGGGGTGGATGAATCAAATGCTTTCTCGGATTATTATTATTTTTATTATTATTATTATTATTTTAAAAAAGCTTCCTCCTTGGATAGGGAGTATTGACATTGGGAAACATTGAAGCACACCATCTCCCTCATGAATTCTGAAGAGATACTGTCCCCAAAGGAGTGTTCTCCATGGATTATTGCGAGGAGTCCCCAGATCCCGCGCGGTCCCCCCCCCCCGTCATGTGGAATAACGACTCAAGACAACGTGCTATGGGATTAAATTGGCCACAACTTTATTAAATTTCAAATGTGGGTAGACCTTGGCTCAGGCATTGGGCGTTCTCCCTCCCCAGCCCCCAGCCGGGGACCTAGGGAGCATCAGGGTTATCCAGTGGGGGGGGGATGGGCCGGCTCTGGAGAACATATGTTCAAGCAGAGATAGCCGCCCCCGTTACACCGCCGCTGCAGGGAAGAGCAATGACGACCTTTTGGCATACGGTCAAAGCCTCCCTTCAGAAACCCCTTTAACAGGGAACCCTGGTATCGCCACCGCAAAGAGGAAGATGGACTAAAGGATTCTGCCCAAGGCCTGATATCGCCAAAGTTGTGACGTTTTGCTACGGGAAAGGCGAAACCTGCCAATGCAGGGAAATTCCTTTCCGGCCCTTTAACAGCGACCTTAATGTAGCAGCGCCCGCATACCTGTGAAGAAAAGTTAACCTGCAAAACCTGTGAAGAAAAGTTAACCTGCAAAATAAGACATTAACTGAGGGTGGGTAGGGTGGGAGAAGCTCTGGAGCCAAGTGAGGATTCCCAGGTAAGATCCTCCCTCTATTGTGTGGGCAGGTAATCCCTCCCCTACCTGGCCTGGTCTCCTTGGCAACGCTTCCCCCAGGTGGGATTGGACAACTGACTGAGGTAGCCAGAGACCTCCAGGTATCCCACCTGAGGGAAGGCAAAGCCAAGCCTATGCTGTTGGAGCCGCTCCAGATCTAGGGGATGCACGCGTCCACACAAAGGGCGCCCCCCATTTTAGGCGGGAAGCGGTCATTATGGATTTGAATACAATGTGCTGTGCAGTCTTTTTTATTTTTCCCCATTCTCCAACGCAGCCAAAATGTGGGTGGCAAGTTGTACTTGAATCCCAGATTAAATTTCCCACTCGAGCCTCTGTTTGAGATGAACCTTCCTTGCCTCTGAGTGTTGATCAGATGGACTCAGTCAACAGAATCCTATGCACACTTCCTTGGAATAAGTCACACTGAACACAGTGGCACTTGGTTCTAAACAAATATACTTAACATTGAGCTGCACAAATAATTCAATCACTGGACATTCCTCCCAGAAGGCTGATCGTTATCATTTTTTAATTGCATAGTACTACTTCTAGTGGGAATGCATTCAACGAGACAAGGCATTTTTTGATCTCCACTTTCTTGGTCTCCATGAAGAAGACCTTGGAGCATGACACCTTGAGCTCAGAAGTATCAGCTGGAAACAGTTTTCAGTTTAGAGAGCTGTAAAGCTGAATGACCTAAGCAAACAACTAATTGGTCATTCTAGAGAAGCTGCCAAAAAGGAAAGGACCTACTGCTGACTCATATGCTGTACTGGCACTGAAGTCCTCAACACTCAAAGCTGGGTAGGAACACATACCGTACATCTTTAGAATGATGACTTGTCATAAATGCTTGAACCCTGAGATATCTCACTGGGAATTTAGCCAGAGATTCCATTAATGGATCACAGTCCTTCATGTCATAACAGCCTCCATAGAGATTATTTCTTTATTTCTTTATTTACTCATTTATTGCTTTTGGTGACAGGTGGTATTTTACACCCCTCCCCCAAATAAATAAAATAAAAGGGACCAAGTAATTCCCTTCCCCATCTATATACATTTGGTGCCAGCCTGGGGGACTGCCATGCATTTTGATGGCAAACAAACAAACATACCATCGAAGGTCAAACGAATGACTTTTCTCTCTTTGGCGATTAGGAAGTCAAATAACATCTAATGTGATAGGAAATATTCTGCCCTCTCAAAGTGGCTCTTGATTGCAGAGCAATTTACACAGCTGGGAAGCCCCACAGGTGGCCAGAAGTGTGATAGGCAGGTGGTCGCCTATTAGAGAGGAAAGTAATATGCAACAGATAGCAGATCTCGTAGGGATGTGATTTTGCCGGCTATTAGCACCGGTGACCATGGATAGCAGGTGGCCGTAGGCTCAGGTTTGGCTGTAATGCAGATTCCTCATTATTAAATATTAACTACCTAATTATCTCAAGCAACAGTGTGATAACTATCATCTGGAAAAGGCAGAGATAGGCGACCTTTAGATTTTATACATGCAAGGAGATTCTAAAGACACCTCCACAGGAAAACTTGAGGAGAAACTCCCATAGAACTCAAGACTCCTTAAGTCGAATGGAATTTGAAGACCATAAATGGTATCCTCAGGGATGGGGGCCGGAGAAGGAATGCGATAATATTTTGGCTCTCAGTTTTCCTCAGAATCAGTTATCACTGGGATTAATTCCCATAGAGGCATTGCCACTAGAAAGAAATAGATCTGAGAGGAAATGTGGGAAACTTTGTGCTTCAGCTATAATATAGCAAGAGGGGCTCCTGGGTCTCTTCATTTCCCTTATTACTGTAGAATAGTGAGCTTCAGCCCCTCCCTGTCAACTGCTATAGGACACTTGCTCTTTCTTCTTTGGGGATGATTCTGCAGCATGTTTTAGCATGCACAGTTTTGTTGATAGGGATGGGGCAGAAATTTGATTCAGTTCTTATTTGGAGACAAACTTGCCTAATCTACACTTTCTGAAACAATACTCAAACCAAAACACAGGCGTCCTTCAAAATTCACACTTCTCTGGGTTTTGCAATGTAGTTCTCCAGCCAAGTGATATATACAAAACAAAAAACACCCACATGTACGGAGGTAGTGTGTGCATCAAAATGCATACCTTCGTGAAAATAATGTACAAAAATATATTGCATTGGGGGACAATGTATTGTATACAAAATGTGTGTATTCGGATAAATTCTCACTAACATGCCGATGAAGATTATGAGAGGTTTTCGTAAGGAAAAAAAGAAAGAAATGCAAAGTGATGTGGAAGTGCTGAAAACTGACATTCAGGTTGGAAAAATGAAAAACAGAGAAACCAAAATGAATAGATTTGCCCATTCTTATACAGGACCCTGAATAGCCCCCATGAACTAGGTGCACAATTTAGAAGACACCCAACTCTGCTGTGGCTGCACACGGCAGCCAGACCATAGTGGTGGCAGGAGCTCATCTTTCAGGGAAGCTTTTTTCGGTCATTTATTGATCTTCCCAGTGAGGTACACACGATAGGCTTCTGAAGAATCCCAGTAATTTCCAGCACAATCACGGTTTGGAAATACAGCAATAGAAACAGAGAAAGAGGAAATGTACATATCTTCTATTCCCTCTTTTGCCACTTCTCTGTCAGTGTGAATGGACTCTTATTATAGAGACAGGATTCTTTGATACCTTGCCCTATGATGGGCCAAGGGTTTATTTGGAAGGATATAAGGGCCCAGATGGAACAACTGATGGAGAAATGAATTTATGAAAATTGGATGCCATGACAAAAAGCCCCCTCGTAGAAACCCCCTGCCTCACTTTGTTAAGCAAAGGAACATGGGGAGGGGCCTCCTATGAAGTTCTTCCAGTCAAGGTCTTCCTTGCTCCATAACATTTTGACAGATAAGGAATGACAGATTGTATCGTTTAATGTAACAAACCAGAGGGGAAGCTGAAGGAAGTCAATGGGAAGGGTGGGGAATGTAGAATGTATGTTTGGAAATGATTTTGATATTTGTTGTTAGAAAAGAAAACTAATAAAAATTATATACAAAAAAACAACAACACTCTTCCTTGCTCCTCTCATAGCCCTTCTTGTTGCTGTCACTTAGATCTTCCCTCCAACTGGCTGATTTTCTGCTATTCACTCTTCACATTGAACAGCTGGCATATTTAACTCTCATTTCCCTCAGCCACTCCCATTTCACTCTACCTCGCCTCTGAACAGAGAGCTTGGAGAACTAGTATGGCACAAATCACACTCCCATGGAAGAAATAAGCACTTGTTCTGGACAGGCTTTCCAAGGATTGTACTGGCAGAACTTAATTTCTGTTAACTGCTGCATTTTCAGACTACTGTTTCAGCCCATTTCAGCCCATTCTACATTTCCATACTTGTCTTACCTGAGGGGTAGAAGACATGGGTAAGGAAACCTAGCTTTACACGGTGTATTCGTTTAACTTGGTTTTTTCTGTAAACCATTATAAATACTGCAGTAGAAAGGTTATTAAGTAAGCAATAATACAGAGAAAACACTTCCATTTAAAATGTTGTAGCATATGAATCAGCCCTTTATCACCCAATACAACCATTGTCAACTTCATTCCAAGTGGCACAGCTTGCAGGTGGAGTATAAAGGTGGTAATGGGCCATACATATACGAATACTACTTAGAGTCCTCTGAATTTCTCAACAGATCAGATACTCCCACTGAGTAGAAGGTTTCCATCTAATCTCAGAAAGTTTTGCCCACAACCACCAGGTATATAGCTGATCTTCTTGGCTGCCTGGCTATGGACAGGTGGCTAAGATGTATTAATTATTGAAATGTTTATTTCCTTTTTTACAGATGCAATAAATGAATCATGTTTTCCAAATAAAGCAATAGGTTAAAAAATGAGAATTCAGATGCTCCAGCACTTGTGCATTTCTGGAAGTTCTGTTCACAGACATAGAGCTTCAAATAGGCCAAAAGTTTATTCGTTTATTAGATTTGCATCCTACTTCATGAACAGAGAACCAAAGCAATCAATGAGTCGCCAAAGGCAATATGTTCTTACATGGTGTGATGGTGGTCGGAACTTCCCATACAAAGAAAAAGTTTAGCTCTTCTGAACATGGTCGAGAACAATGGAAGAGACAACTCTGGGGTGATCCAGGTGTATTTGTCTGCTTGTCTTACTAAAAGTAAACTGCTAAAGGTCTTACACAGCTACTGAGGTGGGAGAGACAACAGTTCATCTGATCCATCAACATGCATTTGAGGGATGCTTGTGAATGCTTGAAGTGCCTCTATCCTCTTTATCATTAGGGGATTCTTTGGGTGTAAGTGGAATACACAAAACTTTCCCCACTTTCGAATGGGATGGACTATCATAGGGAAGGGCCATAGCTCAGTGATAGAGGATACTGGAAGTCTTAGGTTTAATCTCTAGAATCTCAAGGTAGGGTTGGGGAAGACTCCTGCCTGAAAGAGCTATTAGCAGTAAGTTCCAAAAATACTGAGCTGGCTGGGTCAATGGTCTGAATTAGCATGTCAGCTTCCTATACTCCTGTACCTTGGTTGCAATGAGCCATGTGGGACTTTTGATTCCATCAGAGAGCAGTCACCTCTCACTGTTCCAACCTTACAATTATTTTCCCCATCCCACTTTTTTATATCCTTTCATGCTATGGAAATTTTACATATTGTACCGACTAGACAAATCTCTCCGCTGCTCAGCCTTCAGAGGTGCTTTCTTATCTTAGAAGGCAGTATCATATAGCATCTTTGCATAATTCAGGAATGTATGACAAAGATATAACACAAGTGTGTGGACGAGACTACTAAATAAAGGCTAACAAGCCATCTGCTTCACGACACGTGCTTTCATAAATGTCATGAAACTTTATGCTTCCATAAAACAGTGCAATACTGGGAGGGGGGAAACTCCTCTTCCATTATTTCACTGCAAAGGGCAAATGCTCTTTTTTGCTTCTTGTCAAGGCTTAATCCAGAGACACCAAGAAAAATAAACACAGAAAGAAAAAAATATTGCAAGGGTGCAAAACCCACTGGAGTGACAATGATCTGATCCTCATGACCAGGAGCATTATCATTTCAAACAATGCTTCTCATGTGGGAATTGCAGGGAAGAAGGCTCAGAGCACAGGGAGTGGTGGTGGGGCAAGAATCAGAGAGAGAAGACTGGGAAGAAGAGGTGTTGGAAGCTGAAGAGGTTAACAGGGCTTAGTGAGCTAGGAGAGTCTTTGGCAGAGAGAAGTCTAGAATCAGAATCAGAAGCTGAAGCAGGAGGGTGGGAGGAGGGAGGCCAAGAGGCAGAGGTGAGCCAGGCTGGTGAAGAGTCACTAGTGTCTCCCCCTCCTGCTGTGAAAAGCTCCCCTCCCCTCCTTGTCTCCCAGAAACAGAAAAGGCATGAAAAGGGTAGACACCATCTCTGATTGCTTGGGGAAAGCTCTGGAGAGGAGGGGACTTAGATGGCTGTGAGGAGCCAGGGCCTTTTGTGGAGTAAGACCACTGGTATGAACTTCTCTGCTCATTAGGTCTGACACTCAACCAAGTCTGTGGAGATTGTGGTTTTGCTAATAAAGACTTAACTTTGAACTGTGTGATTACTGACCGGCATACTCCTGTGACACCTCCCCATCACTGGCATAAAGCCACCAGAAGGTTACCCAGAAGGGAATGTGGCCCTCTGGAAAATGTTCCCCAGCCCTGATCTTCAGGCATTTGATCACATGGTTTGCAATGTTAATTAATTAAACTCATATTGTATATTATCTTACTGCTTGCTTTGCAAATCAGAAGGCAGAGCTCCTGAATAAGTGGAAGCGGTGGGTGTGATAGGCATGCCATACCTCGTGGTGGGTATGATATGAGAAATCCTATGGCTTCACTGTTATCAAAATTTGATAGACTACAGTGAGGGTTGATGAGATCCTGAAGCATTTGTCTTTTAACTTTCTCATTTCTGTGGTCTTGAGCACTGTTAGTAGGCAACACTATTATTAAATGACAATGTTTGCAGAGATATCCAGTTTAATTCACAGAATGGTAGCACAGCCTGAACGCCTTACTCTTTTAAAGGCAAATCATATACAGAACCTTCCAATTTCACACTAAATGATGAGATAGTATTTGAACAGAGATTTAAGGTGGAGCAGAAGAGTACTTACATTCACAGATACACAAAGCACTTGCATCAATACCTTGCCTTGCATTCCTTTCCAAAGGCCCGTATGATCAACTCAATGGGCCTGTTTTCACGAACACATGAAGCAATGCTAAAAGAAAGTGCCTCTGGACACAGGCAGGGTGCTTCCCCCATCTTGGTAAGACCCCACCTGGCATACTGTATCCAGTTCTGGGCACCAAAGAGCTGTTGGACAGTCGAACAGACTACCTTGGAAGGTGGTGGTATCTCCTTCCTTAGAGGTTTTTAAAAAGAGGTTAGATGGCCATCTGTCAGAGATTCTTTAACTCTCTTGACTGTACCGCACTCACTCCCCTGAGACAGAATAAGGAAGCTGTGCTTCGTGGTGGAAGAATACACTTCTGTTTGCTTTTGATGAAAATGTTGTTGAGGAGATATTATAGGAGGGCAAAACTCTAAAGCTGTTCGGAATTGATAAGTAATGAATGGCTTTTCATGGTAGCATTTTTATAGGGGCAAATAAGAGTGATTCTGTCTTCTGAAGTATTACCTCTCCCAGTTCTGTCTCATCTGCAGATTTGATGGGCAGCCCCTCTACTCACCAAAGTCATTTTTTTTGCCATGTTTTGGGATCTTCCACTAGACTTCACTGCTAGGAATACCACCAATGAGCTTTCCCCCTTCCCATTTGGTGGGCAGAAGGGGGTTTGCACTGGTGGAGTGATGTAACTGTCACTTCATTGCTGATGGTTGTTGCAATGCTAGTTGAACTGGCAGATGCCATCTACACTCAATACGATATCCCCACAGCCTGGCATAAGAAGCATAGGCAGAGGACCACAAATTGTGGCTCACATTGCTATCAACCATCCTTTTATATTAATACAGTTGGACCCCGATATTGCATAAGTATATTTATTTTTCAACACAGTTATTGAAATGGATGACACCAGGCTTCGTGTAAGTTGATTAACACATTAACACATATAGAAAATTAATGCCATATAGCTAGGTTTCTGGCTGGCTTTTAGTCATGTCCCCTGCTGCCCATTTGAACCATTAGGTCACCCAGATTCTCGACTTTCATTGAGGAAAAGAAAGAGCAAGTCAAGCTCTTATAGAACCAGAGATGCAAGGCAAAAAAACGATGACCACTCATTTTCTGATAAGCCACCCTGTTCCTGTTGTCATTTGTTCTTAGCCAATCTAACAAGACAAACCATTATTATTAGGATCACCATGCAATATATTATAATGAACAAAACGTGACACCATATTCATAAAATCTCAACTCTTCTGTGCACATTGTTCATGATGTCAGGAGTGCCTTTTGAATGAATGCACAGTAAACTATCATGGCCCTCAGTCATTGCATATGGTGCAATTGGAAACACTGTCTATCTATCATCTATCTATCTATCTATCTATCTATCTATCTATCTATCATCTATCATCTCCAGGATGAGAGCAGTGATACTCGGCATGTGTCATGTTGGGAAACGTCTCTTGGGTGTTAGGGTGTGCTGCTGTGCTCAGATCCCCAGCACCTAAGGCTCAGTGCACTGAATCAGCAATAATGAGTGAAACTATTGGAACTCATTAAGAACTTCCTAATCAGTCTGTTAATTGAGGCTATCAGCTTCCCATTATACCGAGACAAATTAAGCAGGTTAAAATGGTTCTCAAAAAACATCTGCTGAAGCAAGTCAAAATTAATGATAAATAAAATTGAGTTCCCTTTGTGGTTGGTTTCCCCACCCCACCCCATCTGCACCTATAAAAATGCTATCAAGAGAAACCATTCGTTACCTGTCAGTTCCGAAAAGCCTTAGAGTTTTGCCCTCCTAAAATATCCCCTCAATGGCAAACACAAGTGTGTTGTTCGACCACTAAGCACAGCTTCTTCTTCCTGCCTCAAGGGAACCAGTGTGGTGCGGTCAACAGAGATGGGTTTGAATTCCTGCTCACAGTCACAATGCACTTTGCCCAGCCATTTTCTCTAAACCCCACCTATCTCATAGGGATAGCCCCCATGTGCCACCCTAATCATACATTTGAAAGGGAACGGCAGGCATAGCTAATTCAGTCACAATTTTCTTTCCCAATAGTGAGAAAGTGAATTTATTATTTCCAGTTATTATTTCCATGCATGAACTGCTTACTATTTGAAAAATTTCCAAATGGTTTACAATAGATAAATACATAAGGAGAGAGAGAATCAAAGAGCACTAAAGGGCAATATAATATAAAATGTTGATATACATTCAGTCACTCACTACCCATTTCACCCACCCAACATTCACTACCTTAAATATTACGTCTACTAACCACTCATACATAAGTCACTCAACAAAGGGCCACTGCCACACATGAACATATATGATACTTTCCTAATCTCCGAAGGACTAATGAACTCATGCCCCACACCCACTGAATTACATAATGCTCCTCCCCCATTTCTCACCTGAAAGGAGACCATACCAAGATCTCACCCTGGAGGGAATAGAACTACTTTCATCTGCTAACTCCCAACTATATAATCATAACATGCATAATAAATGAACCATGAACAATTAGCACTGGTAGAAATGAACCCTAAGACTAATTAAGGGAGCCTATGAAGTGCCTCACACAGGTGCGTTGTTTTCTGTAGTCCAAACTGAATCTAGTTGTCAGTGCACACCCTAAATCCAACCCATGTTGTCACTGATAAATAGAAATGGTATTTGGCTTTCTTTCTTTTTTATAGAAAAGGTGTGGCATTTTTCATCTGGGATGTGACTCCACAGAATTTCTGGAATATCATGTGCTGTATTAGACAGAATAAAATCATAAATTGATATTTTGAAGAGAGAGAAGCTTCTTCATAAATGCCCAATTGTGACTGAGCTTCCTGTAAGTGGATTTCATTCTCAGTCAGCTTCGAACAGCAAAATGCCTGACAGAATTCTGCAGATGTTTCAACCATCTTGAGATAACCAGCATGGCCATTGCTGTTGAGACTGTATCAAGCAACCAGTACACTGGGTTTTTCACCAGCTCACCAGTAGCAGGCAGATTTCTTTTCTGAAATAAATGTTTTGAAGGGAGGAATCCCACCCACCCCTTCCTCTCAAATTAGATGTACAGAACAAACAGGAGCAATCTTCTTCTTCAACTGCTCTCATCCATGCCATAGCACTGATGTGGAAATTACAAGAACAAAATGTACTATATCAACTGGGAAGATTTCCAGATTCATTTTGAAGTGAGATAAGTTCAGCACAGCATGGCTGAGCAACATACCTCTCTGTCACTTTGCCACCAGCCTCACCAGATGGAGCATGGAGGACACTTGGTTTACTGGATGGTGTGCAGGTGAGATAATAATGATTTTCTGCCCACAGCCAACTATCATCAGCTTTCTAGGTAAATGAGAGAGTGTCACTGACACTGATAGACATGTCATGGTGGAGCTGTTTCCCTCTTTAGAACTGCTGCAGATTGTTTTGCCTGCATTATCTCGTTGATGACAAATGGCCCAGAGAATTTGGCTGCTCCACAGAATGTATTTTTCCATTTAGGAATTTCTTTCAAGACTCTTTTAGTGCTGCTGCGGCAGTTGCCATTTGATAGCTTTTGGTAGTCTTAGGTCCAGCAACAGCCATGGGGCAATTGGTGGGAAATCTGAGCCCTTGGTGAATCAAGATTTATCACTGGTTATAGCATAAAGCTAATATATTGTGTTTTGAGTACAGTACTAGGAAAATGTGCTATCCATGAAATAGAAACACTTCCTTGAAGGCAGATTTGACACTTGTAGTATATGAAACATTTTTTCCAGATCATCAGCAAAGGCACTGGCATCAGTAATACCAAGTGCACAGACATCACTGACGTTGTTGATTATCTGGAAAGATTTGTCAAATACTACAAGTGAGTTCCGTCTGCCAGCTCTGGGCTAAATTCCAGATGTTAAAATGCTACCATGTCAGCCGCACAGGGAGGATCAAGAGTGCCCCAGTCTCAATGGGCAAATGGTGGAAACTGAACGGGGGATCATTGATGTGTCTGTCTGTGCGACTTTGGAAGACCTAATTATAAGTTCAGAAACAATGAAATATCCAATTTTTCAGCTCTGAAACATCTCGTGATTGGGCTTGTCTCTAGAGGGTCATTTTCACAGTAAATTAATCTTTCTAATGTCAAGCTTAAATTATCAGTGGTGGCATGCATGGCCACTGTGTTAGCAATAGCACCGGCAGCAGTTCCACAGCAGTAAGGTGTGGTGGTGACACTGACGTTATCGAATCTGACACTGTATAAAATTGGTTTAAAATTAAAATAACTCTCATGACAAGCAAATTGGGAGGTAACTCGTCATCAGAGCATAAGACTGTCATTAAGTTGCAAGTTTGGTGGCTTGTTTATGGGCAGTGGAGAAGGAGAGAGTCTAATGAAAATTGGGGAGGGCATGCAAATTGGGAACTGGTTGCTTGTCGTGCAATTATAGTCAGGTTGTGTTGGATACTTAAATGGCAAAGTAATAGTAGGGGAAGGGCTATAGCTCAGTGGTAGAACATAAGTTCTGCATGCTGAATATTGCTGGTTCAATCCTTGGCATCTCCAGGTAGGGCTAGAATAGTCCTCTGCCAGATGCCTAGAAACCCACTGCTAGTTAGTAGAGACAGGACTGAGCATAACTCAGTATAAGAGAGCTTCTATGAGAACTTGAAGCAATGATTTTGCCTCCATGCTCCACCCACTTCTGCTTTTCATGAACATAAATGCCAGTTCTATGGTTTCTGTCCTTCAGTGAAAATGAAAGACTTCTGTGGTACATCATTCTGTTCCCCTGAGAGCATCGTTGTTTTCCTTTCTTCCATGTAAGTGAATGAGAGCTGTTTCCATTATGAGAAAAATACAAGGAGGTACATGTGTGGTTATTCCTTGGGTGGCATTGAAACGGGCAACAGTTATCCATGGCACTGGGGAGACAGGCCCTTGGTGATAGGTGACCCCCTTGGCATATGCAACTCATCCCAATGCATGAAGAGACACAGGTGTCTTTGTCTCAGGTTAAAAAAAGACAATACAAGTAACATGTGATGTTTTCTTCTTGCATAGATGGCCATTCTGCATGGATGCAGATTAATAGCACTATCCCATTTTGGGTTGAGTCAATCAAATAAAGGTGCAGTAAACAAAAGCTGAGAAGGCATTTTACTTGGCGCATGGAAAGTCTGAGCAGTAGCTTCTGCTTTGTGTTTTAATCCTGCAGACATGGTTGGGTCAGTGAGAAAACTTCCAATATGAAAGCACCCACATAATCAGGAGCAGCCCATTGTCATGAAATTACAAGGCTCCATTCTGATGTTGATTATGCTGTTTTGCAGCTGCTTAGGCACTGTACAGCTTTGTCCCATGAGTTCATAAAGGCATAACAGGCTGAGCGTGCAAACACAGACTGACAAGTCTTTCTGTAACTGAGCAGGCTGATTCACCTGTGAAGCCATGTCTTCGGAATTTAGCCTGGTTATTCATGGCACATTAGCAAGCTTGTCACTGTGACATTAGGGCTACAAGGGCACATAAAGACTGATGATTCATGAAAGTAATGGGGAAACCTTAGAGTAGTTCCACCTGACATGGTGGTGATATTCCCAGCCATCATCTCTTATGAATGAACTCTGTTTTGCAGGTGCTGCTAATGAACTGAATTCAGGTGTACACTGATATGTCCTTGTGCTGCACTTTTAAAACAGTTATTCCTGTTCAATGTTTACAAAGTCAAGGGACAAAACATGGCTTGTATTTGGTTAGAAGATTCACTGCCCCACAGGGATACCTGTATGCAAAGCAATAGACAAGAAATAGTTCGTTCTTTTGAAATGATTTCTCCCACAGGACTGCCAAAGTCAGAGACTCTAATGGTTATCTGTTCACAACTGCAGGACGGATATGTTTAAGCTGCTTAAGTAACTAATGTTGGTGAATACTAATTGGAGGCTAGGTTGTAACACAGGGTAATAGGGTCAGTGATCTGGCTGGTCCCCAAATCATAGGAACTGAGTGTTGTTGTGAATTTACTAGGTGCTGTGCAAATAAATGAAAAATGAAAACAGGCCTCGTCTGTGTGGGCTTGCACTCAAAGATTCAGGGCAAGATATATGTATAAGTAAAGGAAAATAATCAGGAAAAGTCAGTGTGAACATATTTGTCTTAAGGAAGTACTCAAATATAACAACCCAGTTGCAATGTCTTTTGTTTTGTAGCTCTGTGATTTGTTCTCATACTGTATTCTGATGGCTATAAACAATAACAATGGTTGGTTGGTTGGTTGGTTGGTTGGTTGGTCAGTTGGTTGAACAACCCAGTTAAAGCCAATGGTAAAGGAGTGATGATGGGGAACTGAAGGGTTTAATCTCATGAATACACAAACCTAAGAAATAGCTGTATACCAAATCAATAGTCCATCTAGCTCAAGGGTAGGGAACATTCACCCCACAGGTATGTCCCTCTAGTCTCCTCCAACTGATCTGGAAGGGCATTTGGGGGAAGCCACACCATCCACCCTACATCTGATGCAGTGAGGGTAGGTAAAGGTAAAGGACCCCTGGATGGTTAAATCCAGTCAAAGGCGACTATGGAATATGGTGCTCATCTCGCTTCAGGTCGAGGAAGCTGGCATTTGTCTGCAGACAGCTTTCCAGTGAGGGTAATGGCAGGGCTTTAATTGGGAAATTAATCAACTAAAGTGGGCTCCCAATTGTTTATTTGCTGGGGCAACACATGCTCCCACCATGCTCAAGGAATGGGTGGCAGCTTCTGATCTGTTTCTTCCTCCCAGTACTTCTCTTTGATGCAATCCCATGCTTCCACCTCCAACACAGGAAAACTGATAGTAAGCCCTTTGCATCGCCAACATAAGGGGTAGAAAAGAGAAGCTCTTGGAAAGAGGCAAATTCATGAGGTGAAGATGAACAAAAGGTAAGAGAGTTTAACAGCATTCTGGGAAATAAGAAGATTGTTGGGCAGAAATATCAAGCGAAGAGGAATCAAGCTATAATTTAATTCTGAGAAAAATTAAAGTTGTTCAAAAGAATGACAGATAATGAAATAGGGGAGAGGAGGGGAAAGAAGAAGGAGGGAAGGAAGGAGGGAGGGAGGAAAGGATGGAGAGAAAAGAAAGTTTGGTATACAGTAATCTGAAAAAAGAGATTGTGTGACTATGTGGTGGTTTTTAAATACACAAGCCTATTTTTGGGATTGTATCCATCAAAGTTGCCCCATTTGCACACACACCCAGATTGGTTCTGGGACACCACCTAACCCTCTGGACCAGAATTGAGGGGGCTCAATGGGGCACATGGGGAAGGGATTGGTGAGGGAAGTCCTTGTACAAATGAAACAATTCTCTGTATCAGATACTTAATTAGAAATGGTGGAATATAAGGGTAGCATTGTTTAATTGGGAAATTAATCAACTAAAACTACGGTTGATTCATCAGTGGGGGCCTTTTTTAATTGTTATGAGTTGAGTCTTTTGAAAGGCTGCTTAGGTACTGTCATGTTACTGTGATAGGGATTAAAAATTTGACCTGCCATAGCATTTATTTATTAAAGTGTAAATGATCCTACACTCCCTTCAGCATCTCAAAACCTACTTATATTAAGATTCTTTGTGTATGCTTGTGTGTGATATACAAGTGTACAGCATTTAAATGATTACTTAACAGATTAATTGGTTAAAAGCCAGATGATTAATTGACTAATTTTTAAAAAATCAGTTGACAGGCCTATTAAATACACTTCTGCCATGTCACAAATTTTGAGTGAATGGTTGAAAATTAAACTGCAACATCCTAGCTTCTTCTACCAATCCCAATACTTTGAGAAACACATAAAGTAAATTCAAGAGCTAGTGTTTACACTGAGTAGCTACCATCATCCTATAATTACAAAACAAACTGTGCAACTAAATAAATGAGCTCAGTAATTTGTTACAGTTTTTATTGCTCCGTAAGTATGTAAGCGATTGTAAATTGGGCTCTGTATTAAAGATGACAGTAACACATTGGATCCTAAAACTAAGAGAGCAGTTTTACTGACTTGTTTTTGCTACTAAGCATATAAAAATGGCAAAACTATAAAGGGAAAACAGTAAAGACTTGGGAGGACCTAGAACTGTTTGCTTAAACATCCTGAAAATTCTGCAGGCAGAAAAAAGGTGGAAATATAAGGAAATGTGTTAGGGAAATTGGCATGCATTTAATTATTTTGTTTCTCTTTGCAAAAGGCAGGGTAATTTTTCTAATAGAATGTTTGAAAATGAGATGGGAATGCATTGCAGAAAGCTGGAGGAAATGGGTATGCAGATGGTATAATCCAGACTCACTACACCTCTGTCAATAGTAGCATCCCCTAAGTGGAGTTCTGCTCAGGTTGTTCCCATCTGCAGAAAAATAGGGTAGTTTGCATAGATTCTTCCTTCCCCAAGGATCATCCTACCATCTCTCATGCTGTTCTGTGGAGTTCTCCAAGGCAGTGTTTGAGGAAGGAGCTGCAGGAGGAAGGAGGAACTGCTGAAATCTCCCACCCCGTCCCCCACCTCACATTCCATCGGCAGGATTCCTCTGATAGATCAAAAGCCATCCATGGACAGAAGCAGCACTTCCTTTAGCAGAAGGCAAAGTCTAAATCCAAGCCATTATTTCTGAGGTGCTGGCACTATGTGAAGTGCCCAGTGTGTGGTTTCAATAATACAGACAGTTCTACTGTCCTCAATAATCTCACTACAGTGGTACCTCGGGTTAAGTACTTAATTCGTTCCGGAGGTCTGTTCTTAACCTGAAACTGTTCTTAACCTGAAGCACCACTTTTTTTTTTTAAGTAATATTTATTAAAGTTTCCACAAGGAAAAGGTTACAAAAATGATAAAAAGAAAACACAAAAAATACAAACACTAAGAAAAACAAAAATAGTTTTAAAAAAACAAATCCCTCTTTCTATATCTTACAGTTCATTTACTTATTTTCATGACTTCCTCACACCTCCCTTTTTTGTATTCCAATTCAGATATTTAATTCAGCAAATCCATACCCTCTCTATTTTCTCTTAATTCTTTGTCTTCACATATTATAATTTCGAATTTTCATCTAATATCAATCCCTTTTTACATATTCCTTTTAACATTATTGCGAAGACCACTTTGTTTCGTTCCAACATCATTTTAACATTCAATAATTTTACAATGTTTCAATAAATAGTCTTTAAATCTCTTCCAATCTTCTTCCACCAACTCTTCTCCCTGGTCTCGGATTCTGCCACTGAAGCACCACTTTAGTCAATGGGGCCTCCTGCTGCTGCCGCGCCGCTGAAGCACAATTTCTGTTCTCATCCTGAAGCAAAGTTCTTAACCTGAAGCACTATTTCTGGGTTAGTGGAGTCTGTAACTTGAAGCGTATATAACCTGAAGAGTATGTAACCTGAGTATGTACCACTGTAGTCATATCCACTCACTGAGTCCCGGATGAGTTGCGTTGAGGGATATAATCAGCATATCTCCAACTCAGGCAAGGCGAGGGATTTATGCTAGCTGAGCCCCAGTTCAGCCAGGAGCAGCCAAGATCTTCTGAATCTAAACTCTCTCATCTTGGCAGAACTTGGGTTTGGATTGTGCTATTAGACTTGGTGAGATTATAGGAGATTACGAATGCAGTCCCACGTATATAAATCTCATGGAGTCTGAGCATTATTATTGTAAAATATATTGGATGTTGCAAAACTTTGTGCTACTAGTTTGGGTTTTTCAATCATATTTTGAGTTGTGTGCCATTTTTATTGTACCATTGTATGATTGGTACTGTTGTATGATTTGGCTACGAGATAAAGAAGCATAGATTTTTGAAGCTAGAGTAGGCATACACAGAACTACACTGTGGTGGATTGGGGGTTAAAATGTTTCACAAAGGCAGAGAGTTTTCCATGAAATGGCTGGAAATAAGATAAGCATGATAAATTTGGAAATCTATGCATTATACCAATTAGTATTTTATAGATCAAGTGAACAATGTGCAGTAGATTTGCTGAAAAGTAGATTTTGGTATTGCTGTTTGAATTTTCAGAAGAGAATTGGAAATTGCCCAAACTACGATGTGCAACCCAAATCCCATTCTTTGTAAATTCCATAAATGCAACTCACGACTTTAGCAGGTGCCATTTCTCAAATCCAGTATAGTTAGCATGGCTAAAGTTTTAAAAGAAGGTGTGGAAGTCTTCCTGCCACAGATCTTATTGGCTCACCAAGTCCTGGGCTGTTGACAGTGGAAAGTCTATTATCTTGTAATTCTGTGATAGTAGAGGGTAGTTTAGAGGAAAGAATTACATGAGCTCCATTACTCCTCTTATGGAGAGCTCTTCTGTGTCATGCGGAAGCTGATTTTATGCAGTCATGCGAAGCAACAAATTATTTCCCTGAATGCATAGTGACATCTCGGGCTGAGGAGGAGGGGAGGGGGCAGAAGCAGTAAATAAGTAAATAGATTTTCTTAGAGAAACAAAACCTGAGCCAGAGAACAATTTAGGGTTAAGGGAGTAGATATCAGTGCTCAGATAAAATAACAAAGAGGACATAGAACACAAATTAGGCCATGAAAGGGGTCAGGAGAAGCTAGGCATGAAGCATAGTCAAGAAACTTTGACAATTAAATGAGTCTCAACTGAAATAACAGGGGAGCTATTGCTATTCTGCCTGAAATGCAGGGTTTGGTTGCTTCTCCAGCGTTGCTGTTTATTAAGCTTTTGCTCTTCCTAAAGGGATTTACTTCAGGCAGACGAGGAGCTCACAGAACATGGCAATATTACTCTCACTCTTTCTTGGCAAGAAAATGAAAGAGCAGGAGAGAGAGAGAGAGAGAGAGAGAGAGAGAGAGAGAGAGACTGTGGTGGAGTGTGAGGAGAGAGACTGTTGAACTTTCCATTTTCCATTCACCTTCTAGATAATAGCACCAAAATGTGAATGGAGGAATAACTGTGATGTGTGGAATTCCCCCCGCCATGCTTTTTTTAAAATAATACATCAAGAATGGGCAAATCTAAACCCACCCAAATGGACTATTTGCTTTTTGGAGAAACCAGGGGCAGACAACGTGTTGTAAATTGAGCCATTTCCTGTAGAGTTGCTCTTAACTCCAGCACTTAAAACTAGTTGTTGATCCCTTTTATTCTTTTCTTTTTCTCAGCACATGGAAACTACATTAAGAACACAGTAAAGAAGAAAGAAAGAACTAGGGATTCAAACACCCAAACAGTTCTATTTTATCATGCCTAACCCCAGCACACAGCAGGAATTAGCTAGCAGATGCTTGGCCTGGTCCATGCCTGGTCCATGCTTGGCAGGGGGTTGGACTCGATGGCCCTTGTGGTCTCTTCCAACTCTATGATTCTATGATTCTATGCCTGTTTTGGGAAAGTTGTCCAACATATTGGTACCACACAAACACACTCACACACATCTAACCACCCACTGGTTAATTAAATAAGGAAGTAATAAATGGGTATGATCCTGTGCCAAAATGCAGCAGTGTTACAGCTTTTGAAAATCAGCAAAATCAGGCAAATAAATTACAGATATATTTTTAAAGGTGAGATGCAACTCACTCCCACTACAAGACTGGTTTGCATGGAGATGCAAGCTTCACCATGGGAGTCCAGTCTGTTCCCAGTGGTGGAGGCAGCACTGCATTCCTGGTGATGAGACATAGATAAGATTCATAGGACTCTCCTCCTCCAGCTACCCAGTCTTTCTTCCAGCCTGGTTGATGTCCTTCTCTGTTGTTAGGGTATCTCGCCGCTCTGTAGATGTGTAGGACAGGGAGCCAGTAGGATGGCCCTCCCCTCCTCAGCCTCTACAGGCAAAAAGCGTTGGATCTCCATCACCTTTTCAGGCTGCTCCCCACTAGGAGCATCTCCATGTTCTCTTCCTCCTTCTCTGAAAGCTCATTTGACAGCAGCTGCCACCCCATCCACATGTCCATCAGGATCACTGGGCACATAATAGTTACTCTGCAAAAGACACGGCTGCAATGCTGTGCTCACATAAGTACCAAGTAAAATTTTTTGGGGGTGGGGATGGATTAGGCAGCAAGATGAATTAGCAAAATGGGATCAGGCAGCAAGTGATGGACTCAGCCATTAGTAAAGTATTTTCTATAAAAAAATTTTCAGTGCCAAAGGGGAACTTCTTGGAGGTCCAAAACATTTTTCCAAATCTCACATTTTTCATGCTGACCTGCAGGGGTGTTGCTAGGCACTTAAAAAGATATGGAACACAGGCCTATATGACACAAATTTGCATGTGCTGATTTTATGTATGTATGCAAACTGAGAAATAACTACTAGATGTTATTTAAATCTTGCCCAAAGCCAGCAAGCCTATTAATTTCCTATCCAAATCACTCCAAATGAAATTAATTCTTCAGATAATTTGTACCCTGTCCTGACCACACCAGATTAGTTAACTGAGTTCATCTTTGATTAACTTGTTCCCAATTAAATTCCTACACATATGGATCTACTTCAGAATCAGTTGTTCCCTTCAATTAATATTTATCCCCATTCATCAATCATCATTCCCTTTCCAGAAATTAAATGCAAAATAACTAGTGTGCATATGTGATTCCATTTTGGCGGGTGGTTCTTGTGCTGATATTAGGTAAGCAGGCTGACAGGTGGTGATCTTTCGTCATCTTATTTTATTTATTTTTAACATAATAAATCAGCAAGCCATCAGTTCTGCTCCAGGCCTGCCTGCCTGCTGTGCTGCAAATTGAAACATTGAAACTCCCACTGCAGGGGAGAGAAAGGACGGGATGTTCTGACATTTCCATGAATGTTGTTGCACAGAAAAAGAAATGACCGCCCCTGTGAGCAGCCCACTAGGACAGCCATTTCTGTTCCCAAACAACATTTCTGGAAATAGAACTGATGATCTGCGTGACATGTTTGTCAGTGGCTTCCCAAAGCCTGTTTGGGGTAAGGAGCAGGAGGGAGGTCTACCTTGATAACTAGCTTATGTAAGGGTAGGGCTGCCCAAAGATAAGGTCCATGGGTTGGCTGGATATAGCTGGATGTAGCTTGGTCAGTCACCAACAGCTTCATTGCCACAGTCATCAGAAGAAGTTGTACTCTTCCCTTGGAATTCATTATCTCATCATTCTGATGATTGACAAACCCAACAAAATATCTCATTCAGGTTCTTTAGTGATTAGCTAAGGCTACAGCAGACCCAGAGAATGGTGATGTTGTCAGAATTTAAACAATGTAATTATCAGAATTGTAACCAAATCTGAAACATCCCATTATGTTTCCAATAGTGTGTGAAACGTGACATATTGTATAGTGTATGGCAGTCCTGAAACAGGGATGAGAAACTGGTACCCTTCCTGGATTACATAATTTCTGAGCATTGGACATGCTAGCTGGACCCAGGGTGCCAACCTGAATAAAATATTGTGGGGGCCCAGGTACGTCCCACCCCACATAATTGATCACATGGTGCAGTGTACACACACCATTTGAATGGGAATGCCCATCAACTTTGTGGGGGGCCAGCTCCCTCAAATATTTTATTGTGGGTGCCAAAGCCCCCACAACCCCTAAGAGTTGGCTCCTATGGCTGGACCTGTTGTTTTTGGAGTCAAACAGCATCAGAGAGTTACAGGTTCTTCATCCCTGGTCTAAAGCATAAGTGTGGGTTTTTTAAAAAAAGAAAAGAAGAAGAAGAAGTTGTAAGCATTATGTCAATAATCTTAAAAGCCCCCACAAAATGACGAAATATAGAAATTAATGGGAGGCTTGTTTCTAAAGGCAGAAATACATGTCCCCTGATATATGAAAATGCTCCTAGCATTTAATGGAATCATTGAGATAATGCTTAATTATTCCAGTTGCACATCCATTCATTCTTCCACAGTCTACATTTATTATTTTAATCATTGTGTAAACAGTCAGGAAAGATCTACTCTTGCTTGTTAACTGCTTAACTTTTTCTGAGTGTATAGCATAATTATAAGTGAATTGATAAGTAATGAAAGCATTAGCTGTTGTATACAGATTATAGCTCTGAAGCCTGGTACCACAATTAAATTTGATGTTTGTTTCTCTGTCTCACTGTGAATAATGATAAGGCTGCCTTTGTGAATATCCAAGTAGTATATTGATAACATTCTTCTAAATAAATAAACATGGTGCCAACAGTGCTGATAGCTGATACTATTCATTAATAAAGTATGCAATTAATAAATTCACTTAACTTAATGATTCCTAGCATTTGTACTAAGGCAGGGGTAGCCTTCCGATGTTGTTAGACTACAACTCCCACGACCGTTGGCTATGCTGGCTGGGGCTGATGGAAATTGTAGTCCGAAAAGATCTGCCGGACAACATGTTGACTATAATTTTTGCTTGAATGGCATTTGAAAATAATGACTGGCCTGGTGGAAGACTGACCATATAGCGTGATATGAGTAAGGAATGATTTGGAGAAAAGAGATACAAAGGTGAGGAGGGTTTTTGTTTATTTTTGGCACCACAGCACAGACATCTCAATATTAAGACATACTTCTACACCTGTTAGAAAGGAATCTAGAGTGAACCCACTGACAGAAATCAGGTCCCAAAGGACAGGAAGATGCACACCCTGAGCTCCATGGTTGCAGGGTTGTACTCTTAAGTGTATGTGTGTGAGAGCCGCTTGGGCTTGCCGATCAGAAGGCCAGCAGTTCAAATCCCCGTACTGGGGTGAGCTCCCATTGCTCTGTCCCAGCTCCTGCCAACCTAGCAGTTCAAAAGCACACCAGTGCAAGTAGACAAGTAGGTAGTGCTGCAGTGGGAACGTAAACGGCATTTCCATGCGCTTGAGAGCACTGTGTTCTGTTGATAAATGGTTGCCTTTTTAAATTGCAAGACCTTCACAATACATTTCCTCCATTACATTGTTTTTAGATCCTTCTCTGAAATGGCTTGACCTGTGAGGCAGGGCCACAAGTCTAGAGCCCTGTCAGCAGTTATAACTGCTGCTGCCTGGCATGGGGAGGGAGGGGGGACTAGCCTCCCCACTACCTTGCCCCTCCCCTCCCTTCCCAGTAAGCAACAGCGACACCACTACCAGGAAGTTAATACTGCAGCTCCGTCCCATTGGGCAAGCTGCTTCTGAAAAGGATATGGAAATATTGGGCCTACTAGCAGAAGAAAACTGTAGCATAGCAGCACTTTTCCACCTATCATTCCCAACATGTGCCCTTTGCAAGACCACCCCAAATTGACATGTGGTGGCGGGGTCAAGAGAGTTTCCAAAACAGTGTACAGGAAGCAGAAGGAGCAGAGAGGGGCTCGTTGCATCTGACAAGCTGAAATGCTTCAGCTGACACAACAATTGCCATAGCGCAATGCCGAGTCGCTGCCATAGGATCCAAGCAATTAATTTTTTTAAAAGGTATTGCAAATGTCTTGCAACTTTAAAAGGCAATCATTTCTCAGCAGAATGTGGTGCTTTTAAAGCTATGCCAATTGTATATATGTGTGTTAAATGTAAATACAAAGAGTACACCCTAATCTTCCTCAGCTGGTCCTTCCCATGTATTAGGAGAGCCATTCTCCAGGCACAGGCATAGGGAAACTCAGTCCTCCAGATGTTTTTGGACTACAACTCCCATCATCCCGACCACTGGTCCTGTTAGCTAGGGATGATGGGAGTTGTAGTCCCAAAACGTCTGGAGTTGCGAGTTTGCCTATGCCTGCAATAGCACCTGCTGCATCCTAATAGAGCCTCTTTCATAGGCTCCTTCACAGAGCTCTGGTCTGAACAGAAGTGTACCCTGACTTGTAATATCTAGTCTCAAACTTCAAATGCCACATTGGTTTTTTCCCTGAAGGGAATTATTTAAAAAAGAAAAATTCAGTGTAATTCAATGGAATTGGTCCTTCCAGACAAAATAAAAGAAGATAGAATATGAAGGTTCCAGGACAGTAGAAGGCAACTGAATTATTCATTGCACATCATTTATTCAACATATTTTTAGTTTATGATATTCAATAAGGCATTCAGCATGTTTTCTTCATTTTCTGACCACATCTCGTAACATTACTGGTGCCTCTCTATGATGTTAGCTGTGGATAAGATGCTAACTCTGAAACGGTGATCATCATAGTTCATCGGTTAATATGAAAACTTATCGTTTAGCTTCTCTTTATCTCACACAAATAATGAATCAGCAGTAGGCACTGTAATGAGCTGGTTTTTTAATGAAAAATTAGTGACGCCATGCTCCTGAATGTAGGAAAGAGTTGAGCGATACGCCTTCCTGGAATTCAGCTGCAATTTTAAACGATCAACTGAAATCTCTTTCATCAAGCAAAATTCTAGTTTCAGTGTGTTTTGGGGTGACATACAAAAGCAGAGTTCAGTTGAATGTTCTCCAGCAGTATGAAGAAGGTTTCACAGGAATAATAATTATAGTCATACCCCACCTTTTCCCCTGACCCGGATAAAATGGTTCCCAAATTCTTATACCACTGTCTAAGTGCCAGATGTTCAGTGGGACAAAGGTTGCCTAAATGTATGTTGGAGAGGTGAATGATCCAGACAAATCCAGTGAAGTGAAAATGGTGTCTCCCCCTTTTCAATCTTTAAAAAGGGGAGTGTATTTTTCACAGAAGAGAAAGTATTTGCTGATTATATTCTCAGATCCATCAGGATCTGGTCATGCTTTCATATCCTTGTTTGAAGTCTGAAATTAAACCACAGTTTCATGGCTCTGGTGTAAAAGGAAAGTACAGTTTAATAAACCTCAATTACCTTGCATGAGAAAAAGGAAGAGGAAGGTGGAGTATATGAATAAAACTGACATTGCTGTATCTAAAATAGCCCATTATCTTCTTTTTAAGTCAATACCTTTGTTTACAGTGTCAAGAAAAGGTAGCTGTGGAGCTGCCTTTGGCACTCTAAATGAATGTGTAATAATTTAAAGCACAAAGAGAGTGAGAACATATTGTTTGACATACTTCTCTTTCTGATAATATTTACCCATTCCCATTTTTACATTAGAATTTGCATTTTACATTGGAAGTTGCCTTACATCAGCAACATCGATGGGCACAATTTAGCAAAACTTTAAGGACTTTTGTCCCCTGGATTTATGGAACTGAACCTTTGAGACAGTATGATACATTGATGTTTAGTTCAAGGGACATTCTAACCTCCAAATTTTCATGTAACATTTCAGCAATTATATTACAATAATATATAGTTTTCAAATGATAAAAAATTGGCCCTTGCTTTATTACATTTCCAACAAGTATCCTTTATATTACTTTGTAGCTAGGTCAATACCACTGGTAATAAAATGCCATTGTTACTAATAATTTCAAATAATTCTCTATTAAATAATTGGAAGCAGTATATTTATGCAAATTCATCCAGAAATTTTAACAACCTTCTGGGACTTCAACTCCTACTATGTTTTCACACTTATATTATATTTATTTGTAACATGATACACTTTAGCTTATTATTATTATTATTCCCTGTAATATTCTCAATGAAGAGATTTTTCTGATCCCTAAGTATATTGTATATCTGCATTGATTATTCCTAATATTTTTCAAATAAGGAATAATTGGAAATAGTTGGTTTTTAAAAATTTGAATTTTTTTTGTTTACCCCTATTCCACTTCTGTTTCCCTATGCTGAATTTGGGCTTCTTGTACTCCATAAAGGCACATAGATTGCATAAACATAATCAGTGCAGGAAATGGTTCACAATTTATGTATTTAATGCTCAAATATAGGCTCCACTTGATATCACAGAGTGGCTCAGGATACCCAGCCAGCTGGGTGGGGTATAAATAATAAATTATTATTAGTGGTATTACTTGATATCTCACCAAGTGACAGCTCAATATGCATATTGCCCATTCCAGCTGGAAAACATTGTGCTTGAACTGATGTTGCGATTTTATCTTCCGGTGCTTAGTCTGAGGTGATCTGATTTGATCCGCTTGATGCTGATCACCCATCCAATGATGGGTGTGCATGTTTAAACCAACCTTTATCATTTGATTTTGTGGTCACTTACCACGATTAGAGTCCATGTATTAAACAACTCGGTTAATGTACCATGTAGACTTGTGGTTGTGAAAAGGTAAACTGTTTTAAGGGGACTCTTGTGTTTTTGAGATTTCAAACTCATTCATCTCCAAGGGCAAATCTGAGGACCGGTTTACAAACTTATTTGTTACTTCACTCTCTCTGCCATTGCCTCCCACCTTCAAATCTGCTAGTGACTGAGGGTTGCACCATGTTATAGAGAAGGTGATTGATGCTGAATTCAGCACAAGATAATTAGATGCTAATGTCACCATTGTGCCAGGATGAAATGAATGTCACTTCATAACACTTCAGTGTAATACTAATTTCAGAGTGACTATAATGTCACCTTGAAGCTTGTTTGAGGCATTATGATTGTGATAATGATTAACCAATTGCATTGTTATCCTATATGTGTAGGTGTTCAGTTTCGGGGTGGGAAAAGAATCAGATCACTGTTTTAGAAACACAGACTAGACAAATCCATCATTCCAGGCAGAATTCCATAAAGCAAACATTCTCAACCTCACAAGCAAAAACAAATGCGTAAAGTTCCTTGCCTTTGTCAATTGCTATGCTTCATTCAGAAATAAACTAATTTGGAAGGAATTACTACAAATTATAGGATCTCTGCTTTGGAGATTATCCAGCAACATTTAAGCTATTGAATTCAGTGGGGAAATATTTTCAATTAAAATAAGTGCAATTTGAAGGTGCTTAACTTGGGCTGGAATGTGCTAAATATATTTTCATTCAGGATTTTAAAAAACAAAACAAAACAAAAAAAGTCATAATGAAGGAAGCCAATAATCCAATAATTTGGAAGGTCCCTGTTCTTCAGCAAAGGCAGCACTAAGTAGCTATTTATTAACATTTTTTTATTTGCATAATTCTGTGCAGGCCAATGCACAACATACAAATTCAGCAGAATGTATCTAAATGATGAGGACAACATTCAAAACATCTGTGTATTGAATGGACACAGGGCACTATGAGAGAGATTAGGAAGCTAGCAGTTTGCACAATACAAATGAATGGTCATATTATTTATAGCACTTGTAAATGGAAGTCTGTACAAGTTGCTCTGCTAGATTATTGCGTTTGGATATGTTGTTTCTAATAGAAAGGAAGCTGTTTATGACTTGGCATAGGAGCCTGAGTGAACACTCCATGTATTGAACTTAGGGATGTCCATTTCTGTTTCTTCCTTCTTCTTTTTTTCCAATATTAAATCAAGCTGCTCAAACATTTGCAATATTTTGTAAGTCCTTGTGAAAATTCACCAGCATTTCAGTGTGAATGTGTTTTGGTTTGCAAATTGCTTTGAAAAGGGCAGATGGGGGAGGTTCACCTTTAAATGCAAAACTGAATCAAATTTCTCCCCCATCCCTAGTTGAACCCATGGGTAAAGAAGGAATTTTTATGTTGGGCATCATGTGACATAATGGCTTCTCTTTGCCAGAGCATAGAAACTTCTAAGAATGCCTTCTTCTGTACTCACCTGCCAGTTCATTAAGATCTACAGATCAGACCTTCCTGGTTGTTCCATCACCTGTGAATGCATACTTGTGGTCACTAGGAAAAGGACTTTTTCTGTTGTGCTGCTTCTGGGATTTTCTCCCTGTGAAAATACAGCAGATACTTAACCTAACCTATGTATTGGCAGCTCTTAAAGACTTACCTTTTCATTGAGCATTTGCTAATTTTAATGCCTAGCTTTTAGTAATATGTTAAAGCATTATTTTTTTTACAGTGGTGGTTGTATTGACATTCCGTATTTCAAGATGCCTTTTCATAACCCAGCTGATATCTATGCAGCAAAGGATTGTTGTAGCATGTTGTCTTCACTGCAATGGACACATCATTTTGACAAGTAATGCAGAAATCAAAATGTGATCCGAGGGCAGGGGGCGGGGCGGAGAACAGCCCTTTAGCCTGATCCTATGTGAGTTTGCATATCAGTAAATCCTGCAGTGTTAAATGGGACTCAGTCCCAAGTGCGTATAACATTGCAGCTTAGAAAACAGTTTGAGCAGATTGAAATTCACACCACATACTGTAAATTAGCACTCTTTTAATGGGCTAGGGAAACACTGTTCTGGTACATGCAGCAAGGTCACAAACACCTCTCTTTTCTCCCTGCCATTTCTAGATGTAGCTGTTACTAGAGTGATGCTTTTGTAATGGGCGGAGGGAGGAAGCTACATGTCTTCCTCCTTCTCTTGGTACTAGACTTTCTTCCCTTCATATTAACCACAGTGATGTGCAAAGGCTTATTAATGTATTATGATACTCAAGTATGAACTCTTCCATGATTTTTAGAGATGAGATTTAAAAAGAAATAATATGAGAATGGTTTATTACTAGAAGGTAGATGAATCTGCCAATATTGATTTCTCTCAGTTTCTTCTTTTTCTTCAAGCTAGAGCTCAGCTCTCCACATTTCCACACTACTCTGTGATTTTTAAAAGTTCTAAGCAGCATTTAAGCATGAATTCTGCCTGATAGGTACAATTGCATGCTGAAATATGCATAATGTATAGATTTTGTCCCACCATGGCTTCAGCAGGAACACTGGAAATTGCCTTATATCAAGTAAAACTTTTTATCCACCTAACTCAGTATTGTATGCCGGTTTGGACGGCAAGTGTGTTTGTGTGGGGCAGGGGGATCCCATTTTTTTCCAGACTCAAATCTTTTCCAGCCCCTACCAAGAGATGTCAGAATCTGAACTTGGGACCTTCTGCATTTAAAGCCTGTGCTCCACTTCAGAGACTTTTCCCTCTTGTACTGAGCCTCAGAGACAGGAAGCAGTCTCTGCTCTCCAAGTGTCTCCGCAGCTCATCACAATGTCAGGCAAGAGAGTTTGCACAGGGTCCAGAAATTCAAATGCATTTCGCCTGACACTGTGCTCATCCAGCTTTTATTTTTTATTTTATTTTAATGCACTTGAAAGTGGCAGGCACATCTGTGGACTCAAGCACAAGACTGAATCTTCCACACATCAAGCCAAAATGCAGAAAGAAGACATGGATGAGATGTGCCACACTACGCAGAGTAGATAGCTGATGAGTCTACTCATGACATCGCTTAAGCATATCTCACAAGACAAGCTGCCAGGAACTGCCATGAGGAAGGCTCTACTGGTGGAGCAGAGGACAGCCTAAGAAGCGTAGAACCTGGTCCATGGTTACTAATCAAGAAGAATGATTTTAGAATTTAGTTGTTTTAACTACAAAAGTATCAACACTTTAACAGATCCACCGTTATGTTATATGGTAATAATATGATGGTACATGTATCAAACATACAGACCTTCCTGTTGAAGCCAGGTAACTAAGAGTTAAGCCACATCAAAAAATAAAATAGGCAACATTTACTGTTAAAACGTTAATGAGAGGCCGTTGTGCAAAATGCAATCATTTTATTTTTATTTTTTGCCTTTCATGAAAGATGATACACAAAATCTGGTCCTGTTTGCTGCTCTGAAACAAAAACCCCTTTTCATCTCTGCTGGATTCTTTTCTAGTCACCTGCACCTACCCTCTCATTTGACACAGAAATCAAAGCAGGTACTCAAAATATAACGGAGGTGAAAATGAGATGGAGAAAGAGAAATTTGGTAAACATGTGTAAAATGTATTCAAATATATACCTAAATCTTCCATAAGCTTTGCTTTCAAGAGCCATTTCACAGGCAAATGATGCTTTATGTAAGTAGATAAACCATGCTTTCACCGTGGCCCTTGAAAACTGACAAATGCTTGCTCTTTCGCACACACTCTCTCCCTCTCTCCATCTTCTCATTATGGGTGAGATGTAAAAGAAAGGAAAAGCACAAGATGAGCTGAACACTGACCTTGTTCTTTGGCAGCTCCTGACTCACCACCATTTTGCAGAAGGCCACATATGGTGTGAGACAAAGGAGCGATCCTGTTCTGATTGGTCAGTGGCATTTCCCCAGCTAGCACTGACCTCAAGCACCAATCAGTGGCCTGGTCTGACCTCTAAGGGGTGGGTCTTGTGGAATGCCAAACTCTGGTGTGTTGTAATCAAGAAAGTTGTGGCCATGTTTAACCCACAGTTTCTCTGCGGAAATGCAATAGCTTGGGTAGAACACCTGCTTTTCACACAGAAGGTCCCAGGTTCATTCATGTATGAGAGTTTCCTATATGAAACCCTGGAGAGCCACTGCCAATTAATACAAACAATACCAAGGTAGATGGACCATTGGTCTGACTCATCCTTTCTTTGTATCCTGGCATTTAACTTTAAAACTTCCATAGTTACTGAGCACTTTCAAGGGCAGGTAAATCAAGATGTCAGTAAACGGAGGTCCCAGCGGGTTGTGAGAACCAAGCCCATATGTTTGAAGCTCAAATGTTTTCTTTCGGGAACTCTGTAGAAAACCTATTCTTCAGAATTAGATGATTTCATGCCTCATAAGTTTAATACTAACTGGCAGAATTCAAAATGAATTAACTTTCCCCCCTCCTCACAAGTGTGTTGGAAGTTGCACTCCCCCCCTGTTGTGCCAAAATCTAATTTTAAACACACAAAGGAGTGAAGTGTGCAATCCTCGCTACTTCAGCTGAACTCCAAGCAAAGACACCATTGTGCACCTCAGTGAAGCTTTATGTACCATGCAAAGGGGGGGGGGAGGAAGGAATTCCACACTCCAAGGACAAAATTAAAAGCTTGGGAGCACCTGAAAGCCAGCTAATAACAAGTTATAGCTTCTTGTTCAGGACTCTTTAAGATACATGACATCAGTCCTGCTCACAACAGCACTGTAAGGTAGTGGAGTCTGTAACTGAGTCTGAGAGAGAGGATGGAATTATTCAGAGGATTCATGGTAGAGATAAAGTTTGGATCCAGGAGCTATCAATTCACACCGCTACCAACTAAACAACTGCACCACTCTTGACGAGGATTAAACTGGGCATAACACTAAATGCATTGCTGTTTTAATTGCTAACAGGCACAGACAGGAAGTGTGTTTTTCTGTAGCTTTCAGGGAAAGGAAATATAACCCTCTCTTCCTTCACTGTAGTCCTGATGAAAATCACCCCTCCTTTAGCTGTATTAGACTAGTGAAGGAAGTTTCCATATGTTCCAGAAGGAGCTTTCCTCACAGGACTAATACCAGGCAGTACAGTATTGGCATAAGCACACACCTCCATGTTACATCAGGACTGCAATGGGGAACAACCTGAGCCCCATGCATTCAAAGTCCGACACAGAGCACGCACTTACAGTATGGGTGTTTTGCTGCATGTTAAAAGCACACCTGTTAACTAAGACATTCTCAGGCTGCTGAGTCTTAGTACTGGCTTTTAATGAACCGCTGCATATCTGTTTCTATATTTTAACTGTTGTTGTATGGCTTTTTCTATAGGGTGGTTGTTCTTTTAAAAAAATGGTAAGCCGCCATTTTGATGTAAGGCATTTAGAAATGATTTTAATTGGAGTAAGAAAGAAAGCAAAAATGAAGGGTTCCTTTCATGCCTGCTTAGGTGAGTATGTCAATTTTGCCATCTCTCAGTTTTTCATATTTCCATTCTTAGTTACCCACATCAGTTTGCAATTTTTAAAGTAAAAAAGTCATCATGAAAATTCATCAGCATTTTAATGCAAATTTCATAGAATCATAGAGTTGGAAGAGACCACAAGGGCCATCGAGTCCAACCCCCTGCCAAGCAGGAAACTTATCCTAATATGCACCATTTTGTATGTAATTGTGCCTTGTGCACATTTGCAACACAATTCTCCCAAATACAGTGCATTTTCATAGGTTATTTTCACTGATGCATACATTTATATGTACTCATTAACCTAATAAATGTGCTTTGGTACTCATTGTTTGGCTAGAAAACTGCATTGCACAATTCAGAGAAGTGTGGATTTCAAAACATGACTGTGTTTTGGTTCATATATAGTTTCTGAGAATGAGAATTAGGGAGGTTCACCTGTAAATGCAAACGGATTCAAATTTATCCACTTTCCTTATACATTCTATGACCAATTAAAAAGAAAAAAAGATGCAGCAGAAAGTGATACTTTGCCATTACCCCTAGTTTGACTCTCAGTCTCAATCATATCCATCCTTAGACTCATCCAGAAGTCTTTGTATGATCGGTTAGTCCATCAGCATTTTATAATATACTTCAGGCTAAATTCCAACCCTGATGTTGGGAAGGATTGAGGGCACAAGGAGAAGGGGACGACAGAGGATGAGATGGCTGGAGAGTGTTCTCGAAGCTACCAGCATGAATTTGACCATACTGCGGGAGGCAGTGGAAGACAGGAGTGCCTGGTGTACTCTGGTCCATGGGGTCACGAAGAGTCGGACATGACTAAACGACTAAACAACAACAAATTCCAAATGCCCAGCTGTTTTAATGCACAGGAGAAAAAAGAATGAGTTGGAACGCCCTCCCACCAGATGTCAAAGAGAAAAACAACTGCCAGACTTTTAGAAGACATCTGAAGGCAGCCCTGTTTAGGCAAGCTTTTAATGTTTAATAGGTTATTGTATTTTAATATTCTGTTGGAAGCCACCCAGAGTGGCTGAAGAAACCCAGCCAGATGGGCGGGGTATAAATAATAAATTGTTGTTGTTGTTGTTGTTGTTGTTGTTGTTGTTGTAGCATCTTAGAGATGACTTTACACATCTGTAGGCACCAGTCAAAAACTTTTTCCCCCACCAGACCTTTGGTTTTTAGTTATCTATGTCCTTATATCCATGAGTGGGTGGGACATTTCAATCCAGCTTTTTAAAAATACAATTTAGAATTTTGTATTTTCTCTGCCAGTTTTCAATGTATCTGCCCCCCCCCCCCCGTTTGTATATTGTAAGTAACTTAGAGTTACTTTGGTTTAAAAAAAATGACTATTAAATTTAATGAAATAAATAAATACTTAGTTTATTGTGGCATGAGAATTTGGTTCATCAGTCACATATATACATTCATAGAGATGACAAGTATTAGAATGCCATATATGGTGTGGCCACATTTGCATAAAATGTATAGTTCTGATCATCCGGTCTAAAAAAAAAAAAAAAAACTTTTCTACAAACGGGGGGGGGGGGTAGCGGGGGGGGGCAAACAAACAACGGGATGCAGTAGCTTGAGGTTTCCCTATGAGAAGAGCATAATTTTGGGAGTGGTTGTATTCTAGCTTAGTGATGAGAGGGGGACAACTACAGAGGGAAAAATTAGAGGTTTCTAAAATTATGAGTCATCTGAGGGAAGTGGATAGAGGAATTTCCCACACCACACCTGATTCATAATACTAGAATTTGGGTCCACCCAATTCAACTGACTGGAAGTAAGTCGGGAGCAACTTACAACTGATAGGAACGACACCTCAATGCCTTCCACATGCGCTGCATCAGGAAGATTTTGGGCATCACATGGCAGGTCAGGATCTCAAACAGAGATGTGCCCTCCCAAGCCCACATTCACAGCACGTTATCATTCCTTAGTCTACACTGTGGCAGGCTATGAACCAAATGGGAATGAACGATCACCAACTTACATGCAGAGGAACTGCTCAGCAATTCACTGTGGATTTCAAACCATTTTCTTATTTAAATAATACCATGCTGCCTTAGCTTCTGAACCCTTCCACAAAGATAAAGGACACTCAAATGCCCAGGAGATGCTTAAATTCAGAGCAGAATTCCCAGATGTGCACACAGGAATCCTTGTAAGTGTGAGAAAGAGATAAAAACCACACACCACACACACAGCACTTTCTCCTGCACAAGTTGTCATAGCTCCTTGTTGTATTTGTGCATGCGACTTCTGATATTGAAACAATCAAAGTCGCCATTTGCACGCCTTTGCCATGGGAATCCTCTGGGTGTTGTGGTAGGTAATTTGATGTCCTCTTTGCTCTAAATCAAGAGAGCAAAGCACACCTGAGAATTGCTAGTGCTCTTGTCGTAAATGAGACATTAAAAAAGGGTAGCCATAAAGTCATCACCACAGGTATTTGACCAGCTTTGCACTACAATAGCATCCCAGTACTTGAATGGGGAAGTATTCAGTTTTGCCATTTATATTGCCAAGTTTTTATTATATCCTAGTTTTTATTATTTTTCTTTTGGGGTTTTTTAAGGGGGTAAACCATCACTGAACAATTCTGGTTTTATATTAAGCAATCTTTTACATTTTTATGCAATTTCCACTCAATTCTTTGAAATATTTATTTTATTTTTTTCTCTCTTTGTAATTGAAATGCCTCTTGGCTCTTTTGTATGAAGTGTAGAGGATGGTATTTAAAAGTCTTGTTGGATTTTCATTTTCTTTATCCTCACTGTGAAGGTGCCTGATGCCTATTTTCTTTTTACTTAAAGATGTCATAAAAGGGCAAACACAAACATCCAGTGTTTTCATAAGAAATGCCACTGATCACATGACTTACCCTTCATACTTTTTAAAAAATCATAAATCATTACTGGACCAGGTTTTTAAAAATAAGCTTGGAACTACCTCATAGGCTTTTAAAGTAAGAAAACATTTAAGAAATATAGCCTGCAGACAGCCAAAGATGGAACTTGTTGTCCCCAAAATAATTGATAATATTTCATTATTGATTTTCTCCACTTTCTCAGAATTAATGTTAGGTTGCTAAATGAGTTATAACTTTTTCTCATTTTTGAAAAATACATTTCTTTCCATTTTCATGGTCTAAGTATATTGACAGCTTTCAGCAGGGCAATATATCTGAAATATGAAAAGGAAATTTTAGATCATTCACCTGATCTCTGTGCCTTATATCAAAAAAGTAAGTTTCATTACAACCTTCTCTCCAATTCTGACTGTTTCATTAGGTTTTTCTATATTAACTTACATAATGTGAAAACGGGGAAATGTTTCATTTCCTGTACCTCTATAAATATATAACCTTCTGTAAATATATAACAAGACAACAGTAGAGGTTGAAACAAGTAATCCTAAACACAATGGCTTGGATCCAGACTTCACCTTCCATGGACAGAAACAGTCCATGGACAAAAACAGAGGAGGGAATGGTGATTTTTGCAAATCCCTCCCTCCCTCTGCACATTTCAAGGGCCCCCTGTATACCCCAAGGTCTCCCACCCCTCTGTAACAGTGTGGGAGGTAGTGCTAGACAGGGCCATCTTAAGCATATCTGGCGCTGTGGTGCAAAGCTCCCTCTGCCCCCCCCTTTCCCAGAGTTTTTTTAGGGAGGACAGCGCTGCCGGCCAGGCTGGAGGAGGCGGGCAGCAGCTGGAGGGTGGCACCTCCGGCAGGAAAGAGGCAGAGACTGGACACGGCACATCCTGGCTCAGCTGGCCACTTTGTGCCATGGTGGTCACGGCAGGCAGAGGCTCCAAGTGTGGCACTGCTTCGGCATGGCATGGTGGAGATGGGCGAGGGCAGCGAGCTGGTGCCAGGAGGCACTGCGTCCAGTCTCCGGCTCTTCCCTGGCGCCCTCCAGAACTTGGCGCCCCGTGCCACTAGCCTCTATGGGTAAGATACCCCTGGTGCTGGAAACTACAGAGGAAGGAGGGAACTGTAAACAAAATACCCACCCCCTTCTCTCTAATTATAGGAGCAAATGCTGCATCCTATCCAACAACCTTGACCAGAAGAAGCCACCATTTTTAGAAGTTTTTCACAGAGTTGTGGCAGATTGATTGTTTTAGTATGGGAGATGACGGGGAGCTTGTAGGAATTCATGTTAGATTCTGTTCTTCCCCCATAATAACTTTACTATCATAAGCTGAAATGCAACATGGTAAAAGAAAAAGGGAGTGCAGTGAGCTTGATCTAGACTTACAGCACATTCCAAACCCCCCAACTGATGTGATTTGGGCTTTTCTCTGTGGATCAGTTAAAGCTATGCTGGCGTAAGACTCTCTGCCCAGCTAAGGCAGAGATGCACCAGTATAGGTCCCTCAGCCTGGCTAAGCTGAAGCTCTACTGCCTCAGCCAGAGCTAGCTATGAGTTCTTACACCAATGGACCAAATGGGTGTTCAAGGGGCGTGTCAGGGGCAGGACAGGACGAGGAATGGTTTGCACCTATTCCAAAGTCTGTTCTGCTTGGCCATATGACATAGTGTCCAATCCTCTAAAATTTGTCCCACACTCACCTGTTGGCTTAACTGGCAGTAGCCCAAAGGCCCCTAAATGGCGTTTGGAATAGAGGTAATTTACACCAGCCTAAGTTATGCCAGCTTCCTATAGTTAAGGCTGCTCAGTTAATTGCACATAGTTTTCACTGAAGTCAACATGCCTTGTTAGTCATGCCTAACTGGTCGCATTGATTTTAATGGGACCTAAGTGCTAACTGGATCCAACCCAATGTGATTGCTGATGCTAGTCATATTGGAATAAGTTCATTTTGTCCAATGTGATACTTGGCATTCATATAATTTACTTCAAATGTTAATTAATCCTCATTATCTCCAATGATCCTCATAGAGCCTTGTCCGATATGACCATATCATTATCCCCATATTGCTGATGAGTGGATGAAAACTGATAAAAAAGTGTTTTGAGTGAGTCTACCTAATTAGCAAAGTTCCCTGGGAAGAGGGATCATTAAACTACTCTGAGAGTTGTTCTGTGAAAGGAATAGGAGTTTCCCAACAACTCTCAACACCCTTAACATATCTACAGCTCTCAGGTTTCCTTGGAAGTAGCCAGATGAGGCCTCGGGGACTATGGGACACTGACTGCTTTCAAGGGTTCTTTTGAGCATAACATTGCAGCAGGGAGAAGGGGTGGGAACTCCTTGAGGAGAGAAGTCAAGAGACAAATGAAATATATAATAAAACAAAAGAATTTCTTCATGGCAGAAATAAGAGTGACTTTGTTTTCAAGGCCAATTCACTCCTTGAGAGTTGAATTCTTCACACAAAGCATAGAAGAGGTCGACAAACACAAGTTTGACCGCTGGTTGGGGAAGCAGCCTTTTGTAAGTCATTTGTCCACAAACAGTTGAAAGTGCAAAATGGCTCCACGAGAAAGCATGGCGCCTTCAGTGCGAGATGACATGAGGCAAGATGAAAGTTCTATTGAGGTTTTAGATCTGTGTCAGTCCAGAGATAGACAAGCCTGCAGCCTTAAGGCTAAGGCAACAACCTACAATCTAAGGTTGTAGATTAAACAACTGGAAAATATGAAAGGTTGTTTTCTAACACATGTTATTTGGAGGGAGCAGATATAAATACATTAACCAAGCTGAATTCAATCTGGACAAAGTGAGTTGGTACGGCAGTTCAGCCATCCTTTATCTGAAGGCTCTGTGGCAGTTCAGTAAAGCTAGAAGTCCATTTTTATTTTTTTATTTTTTTTGCAACTGCAGCAGTACATTTATTGTGTTGTTTCTGTCTTAAAATCAGTTTGTGAACATGGGGTAAGCTTACGGCTGCTTTTACAGCATTACAACAAGCTGTTCAGGATAACAAAGCCCTTGTCCTTGTCTGCAATGAGCTAACCAAGTTTTAAGCATAGCACAGTGGGAAATAATGGTCAAACCTGGTTTGGCAGCCTATTACATAGTTCCCTATAGGACAATGAATCGTGTTAAGGCAGTTTGGGCCAGAGAGTTAATGCACTCTCCATTTCTTCCATCACTGAAATGACGTCGTGCAGAAGTGAAACATAGAACTATGGAATGCGAGTAAAAATGGGATGGGCCAACATTTCCTCAGTTCCAGGTCTTTTGCTGTCTTGCTGCTAGGATTGCCAAGGGCCTGAGGAAGGAAAAAAGGGAAGAAAAGAGCACAGCAAGCTACTACTTCTTTGCATAATACTTGTTGCTGCTGGGTTTGATACCTCAGCTACCCTTCACAATCCTGGTCATACATTAGGACTTGTCCAAAGACACAGGGGCTGTTAAAATGTTATTTCGTACCTGTGCACAAGTTGTATGCACCTGTATTATGCTGCTCTTAAGAAAGAAAATCACCACATGTAGCTCTTCTCTCTCTCTCTCTTTTTAAAAAAGGTGTTTTGATCACTTGTGGCCTTGACCATGTGCAGGTTTCTAAAGCTAATACGCAAAGAGGACTAATTTTTAGCTTCACTGTTAAAATGACAGGGAAAGTAGCAATTCAAATGCAGTTTCAGCTATCAGTGCTGAAGGTTTTGTGAAAAGTAGGGATGCTGGCCACCATGGATTGGTGATGGCTCAAGCAATGGAGAGTTAACCCTGTTCCATCCAGGCAGGCAGAAAGGCAAAGCAAGGCATCATCAGCACCTTGGAGAGGGACCTAAGTGTGGTTTTCAGCACTATGGTTGGCAATCCTGCAGCTGAAGCAAAATACAGTGGTACCTCGGGTTAAATACTTAATTCGTTCCAGAGGTCCGTACTTAACCTGAAGCACCACTGTACCTAATGGGGTCTCCCACTGCTGCCGTGCCGCTGGAGCACGATTTCTGTTCTCATCCTGAAGCAAAGTTCTTAACCTGAAGCACTATTTCTGGGTTAGCGGAGTCTGTAACCTGAAGCGTATGTAACCTGTGGTACCACTGTATACATTTTACCTCAGCAGTATACTGGAGCAACTGGGAGCTCTTCGTAGCCTGCATTAGTTATTCCTTAACTAGAGGCCGCACCCGCAACACTGCATCTGTCCAGTTAAAGGCCTTCCTCTGCAACTACTGGCTTCTTCTAGGCCCTGGGATTTTATTCTGAGGCAGTATTTCCTCAGGGCTCCAATTCTTGAGAAGTCTGTGGACGAATCTGTGGACCTGGTGGCAAAGGGGGTCTCCTCAGGCTTCAAGGAAAGAGATGTGGGCTCTGGGCAAACCAGGGAGTGGGCCCTTCTCCTCAGGAAATAGTTTTCTCAGAACTGAGCCCTAGAAAGGAAATGCTTATTTTGATTAAGCACAATTAAGGTGCTTCCAGGTTGGCCTCCTTGCTGCACAAATGTCACATCTGTCTTCACTCCTTGCCTTGTGTTTTGTGGTGCTTCATTAGGGTCATCTGTGGTAAAAGACACCCTTTCAGCTAGGAAATGCTGAAGGAGCAGCTAATGGTTTGTATGTGACAGAGTAAAGGTACAATGCCACAGGAGGACCATAGCTCTGCGATGAGTGTGTGGTTTTAATGAAAAGGGGCATTAGGCTCAATCCCAGGCAACCCTAGCTAAAATATTGCCCAAGTCACCAAGTCAGGCTAGCTAACAAGATAAGGCAGATCTTGTTTTTATCTTAAGACGAGAGTCACATATGTGTTTCTCGGGAACCAGGCCAAACCCAAGCTAGTATGTGTTTCATAGCATAAGATGCATTTCTGAGTTTCTTGTTTTCCCACCTATCAGCTGTGAAATTCATGAGAGACTGCTCTTACCAGATCTCAGCTCTCCCCTATGTGCCTTCTTGTTTATACAGTCAACAATATAACATGACTATTAGTGCTGTTTTCAGAGGCGTGTTTCAAAAGGACAGGAAGCAGGACTGGAAGGTAAACAGCATTGTTGCCTTGGCTGAAATAAAACCTGGACATTTATCCTTACCCATTTTCAGTAATTTTGCTACCCTGATGTGCAAAGAGAGAAACTTTATAACATTTTTCAAGGACAAAACAATCGCTACAATAGATTGCTCCTCAAGAAGGACAATGAAAAGGAAACTATGGCTTGAACCACAACAGGTTGAGGGAGAGAGATTGTTTACTTATTTAATCAGGAGCATTAAAAAACCACTTAATGATTTAGAGAGCCCTAAGTGGTGTACAACATAAAAACAATGAACAGTATCCTCGAAATAAAATTACAACATAAAACCAGTAAGATACATAAAACAGGGTCTGATCTTTGGGGTCCGGGAAAATTTGAACCAAAAGTTATGTCCTTGTAAGACATCTAAAGCAACTGATGGATGGTACTTATTATATATTCCATAGCACCGGCAATAGCAGAAAATTCCATTTTGGGGGGGTCATAGTCCTATGATATTTTATTGGTGGCAGTACTGTGAGCAGAATTTTTCCTGGTGACTAAAGTGATCATACAGGGGGTAAGGTGATCTTTCAGGGAGCCTGGTCCCAAGTTGTTCAGGGCTTCATAGGTTAGGATAAAATATTCAAGCCCAGCAATAGGATGAAGGCTGGTCATTCCTTACACATCCTAAAGGAAAGGTGAAATCTTGGCTCCTTTACTAAATCCATTATGATTCCTGTGGCTCCTCAAGCTCAATAAATATTGGGAACCAAAGGGAGGCTATGTGCCTGTTGGCAGAAATTAAATTACTTGAAATTCTAAATGACACCATAACAAAAAGTGAATCAGACATGCATGCTTCTGCTGTAGGGAAGAGGCCAGATCCTATTAAGTGCCTCCTGAACTTCCAGTTTGGTGTGAAGGTGCTGGTAAATGTGATCACTATCACACAGGTTAACAGTCCGAGGTGATCAGGTTGACAAGATCACCACATTTACTTAACACATTTTACTGTCACAGAACAGGAGTTTTTTGATATTGTTTTTGAGGTTCAGGTGGTCAGAAGCATTAGAGCTTCAATTTGCACAGCATGTACAGTGGTACCTCGGGTTACATACGCTTCAGGTTACATACGCTTCAGGTTACAGACTCTGCTAACCCAGAAATAGTGCTTCAGGTTAAGAACTTTGCTTCAGGATGAGAACAGAAATTGTGCTCCGACGGTGCAGCAGCAGCGGCAGGCCCCATTAGCTAAAGTGGTGCTTCAGGTTAAGAACAGTTTCAGGTTAAGAACAGACTTCTGGAACGAATTAAGTACTTAACCTGAGGTACCACTGTATTTCCTACTCTGTATCTGTGTAAGAAATTGGATCTAACGTGTGCATTGTCACATGTGAGGAACAGTTTTAATTTGCTTTATGTGCATTTAGGAGAAATGCTCCCACTGCCTCGTTGCTGTGGCTCCCTTTTTCATGCACACAGAAGGCAGAGTGTAGGAAGTCCACTGTTTTGATGGTATTAGCTCCCAGAATTAAGGTGTGGAATATTTTAATTATTTGAATAATCCTCCCCTTGTTAAAGCAAGAGGACTTTTCAAATTATATGCTGCTAATGGAATCTGAATTAAATACTTCCTGTAGGTAACGACAACGATTCATCATAGCTCGCTGGTCGATCTTTAAAGTAAATCTCATCTATTAAAAACGAAACAAAAAACAGCTACATTTCCCCTGTTGTGTTCATTCCTGCTACACAGTATCAAGCATTTTGTAAAAAAAGGGAAAAATGAAAATGAAAATCCAGGTCAGGCAAACAAAGATTCATTTTACAGGTAACTGCAAAATTCTATTATTGTAAAAGTACAGTTCTTTACAAATCCGCCCAATTGTTTATGAACACTAAAATCCAATATTTGGAGACTCCTTCAAACAAGGATACCTTTAGCAAACTGCATCTTAATGACTGTGTTTCTGGACATCTATTAACATTTTCTTCACAATTAAGGGACATTTTCTTTGCAATTTATCCAATGTAGTCTTTAGAAAGTCTGAATTTATGCTGCCATCTACTGGAAAGCTCAATGAAAATTCAGATTAAAAGACTAAAGCAACATCCCTCTATTTTTACTGTGAACTAACAGCACCTGTAATATGGGTTCTAGAAAAAGAATTGGCACCAAAATGTCATCTAAAATGAAATTCAAAGCCGATGAAACATCTGAGGAATTTTAAAAAGCCTGGAGTTTTATAATATTAGTGAAATTAGGGGGAGGGGGGGGCATGGTTTCTGCATACTGTTAGGTCGAAACCAGTTATTGTCAAAGCAACTTGAAAACAAATTTTCATTGGCCTGATTGGAAAGACAAAAAAGTTTAGATATAACTATTGGAAAAACACAAATCACATTTGAATGGAATACAATAACTTACCTGTGCAAAATATATCCATTCTCATAAACTGCATTCTCATAAACTCATACTTTGTACAGTGTATACAAAGTGTATATGTTGAAGGTGTTCTGTTTTGACTGAGCTTCTTTGACTCTCAATGAAAACCACATTTCCATGTCAATCAAGAATTCATCTAGAGCAAGATAAAGCAGACAACATATCTACTGTGTGCATAGTATTTGTATGTGTCCATGATGGCACTGGAATCTCCCTTGGGAATGGAAGCACAAAGGACACCCTCGCCTTTGTATATAGATGGACTGCTCGGTTTCTGGTCTGTGTAAATTGTGTATACACCAATAAGTCTGTTCCATCCCATGTTTTCAAAATCATATCTAAAATATCCATAAATACCCATTTTGTCACAAGATGTATGCATTTCTACATTTTTTTAACCCAAAAATATGTAGCTGTTTACACATTTTGGTGGTTTTTGAGCCAAAAAGCATACTGCAAAATTCAGAGAAGTGTGAATTCCAAAGTACTATTATGTTAGTTCATAAATATGTATGTGTGTCAGGAAGGTGTGAATTCAGTTAGTTTGCTTTAAAATGTAGACCAGATTATTTCCACGCCCCCGTGTGCTTTTAGAAGTAGAAAATGATAAAAGGGGAGAATAAGAATAGTTTGTGGAATTTACTCAGATGAAGCGAGGTTGGGAAGGATACCACTTCAAACTTTCCCTGCCCTCCAACAAGCGTCCCATGCTCCCATATTATTCAAGGATTTCAAATCTTCCTTAAAGACAACAAAGAAGTATGAGAACCTGCGTTTTATGCCAAAGAGGTTCCCATGCCTTAGCACCAGCAACAATACAGCTCCAACTGTTAAATTTTATTCTAAAACAATTGTTTCCTGATTCAAAAACTATTTGGATGAAAAATTGGGGGCACATTAATTGAAGATCTACAGGTCTGGGGGGATCTGGGTGTGTGGTGCAAATTATTTATTTGTGGTGATTTGGATGTAAAACGATCTGCCTTTCCTTCTGTGGCACTTAAATTTAGCAATTATTTTCATATTTTCTATGGTGCATATAATCTCTTTTTTGAAAAAAGGAAGTGTCCACCCTGTGCTGCATTTCCCCTGCAACATCTAGCTTTATTTGAGCCATTAGTAGCTTGACCAGTTACAGTGGTGCCTCACAAGATGAAATTAATCCGTTCCGCGAGTCTCTTCGTCTTGCGGTTTTTTTGTCTTGCAAAGCACTGCTATTAGCGGCTTAGCGGCTTAGCGCTATTAGCGGTTTAGCGGCTATTAGCGGCTTAGCGGTTTAGAAAAAGGGGGAAAAGGGGGGAAACTCGCAAGAACTCGCAAGACATTTCGTCTTGTGAAGCAAGCCCATAGGGAAATTCGTCTTGCAAAGCACCTCAAAAGATGGAAAACTCTTTCGTCTAGCGAGTTTTTCGTCTTGCGAGGCATTCGTCTTGCGGGGCACCACTGTATAGAAATCCACATTCTGTTGAGCAAAACACAATGAAGACACCGAATAAACCACATATTGGAACACAGGAAAAACCTGTATCCATTAATACCACCAGTTCCAGCACAGGTACAGGACACTATTTGGGAACTATTAACTTCCACAGTGGCTCTCAGTTTCCCTCAGATTGTTCTGTTATTTCTTAGCAAGGCAAAGATCCAACACAATCAAATTTCTTCTAGTCATTAATACTACTTCTTAGAGACACACACATATGGAGCCAGGGATTATGCAGACCACAATTTTATTGCTCATTATCCAATAATGGCAAAGAATGCTTGGAATGCAAGTGGGGATGTACAACAACCTTACCCAAAAAACAAAGTGTTGGGTAGAAGACATGTCAAGGATTAGCTTATCAATGAAATCTATCACATTTTGCACATTGTCATATGAAAGATATACTTCTGTTGGCCAAGGATGGATGGCTCAAAGAGCAGAGCACAACCTGTAGTATGTACAATCCTAAAGATCTAATGGGCACTAATAATATATGACAAAAAAGTGAATATCTTTTTCCAAGAGGTCTGGTACTGTGGTAGCAGTAGGAATCCCAGATTTTGTTGGCAAAGTATGTCACAGACCATCTTCACCAAACTAAAGCAGGCCAGATTCACCATATCCATAACCACTATAAAAAAATTAACCAGGCCACGAAGGCATTCAAACAGCAGTCTGTTCCTTCTTCACTATGGGCACTCCTTATGTAGTTCATGACAACATATCTAATATCTTTTCTGTTCCACTATTTCATACACTTTCCTTTTTCCCAATTGTTACTTAAAATTACAGTGAATTGTGGAAATGGAACATTTGTACATTTAGATATAGCTGGTTATTGATTTAAAAAAATGAACAACATGTATCAAATTATTTATAAATATATCTAAATTTTGTTATTTCTTCATGCTGTCTGGTGTTTGACAGGAATAAAGATTGATTGATTGATTGATTATTTCTTCATGACACAAATAGCAGCTGGTATTTTTTGCAGAATGCTGTATCTGGTCAGTCTCTTGCAGATGGATTTTTAAAAATCTCCAATAATTCACATAAACAGTTCTCTTTGGTGTTATTAGGTATGACTTTGATTTTCTATCCATTTCAGACACTTTTTCACCATGGACAGATCCCATATTCACATATCTATTTTTCATGTCCGGGTAAGATTCTCTTGAAACAAAGAGAGAGGGAAATTATTCATGAATACTGTCTTTGCATTATTTTAAAAACATGTTTAATAACAAGCTGTGGAGTAGACTATAAATAAACTGGTAGATTGGAATAGAAAACATTGAAAGACAGGTGTCAAAATGTAACAATTCATTATGGCTCTCTGTAACAGCAAACAATAACTCACAACAGTTGAAACTAAGCATGGCACAAACAATGAAATCTAGCTTCAGAATACATCAGTTTAGCTTCACCTTAGAGACAGAAAATGAGAAGGGCTGGGAAAATATTCTGTTGCTGTTCTAGAGGAAAAAAGCAACAATAATTAGTTCACAGAAGAAGTATGCCAGCTTATGATTGAAAGAGTGGGGTTTATGAAGCACAGTCTCCACAAAAACAGTGGGAATTGGTTTGACCACTGCCACTTTATTCAGATACTGAATACATTTGATAGAAGTACCAAAAAAAAAAGGAGACAACTGGCCAGTCAGTAGGGGCTCCTTTAACGGAGATCTTGCAGGATTGCTTTAGATGCCTCTTAATGAAACTGATTCATTTGCCCCCAAATAATTATTTGACTCAAAATATTGTCGGCCTCTACAGCCTGTTCCCAGAATTTTTTGTGTGCTCTTCTCTTTTGCTCATACCCTGATAAAGACCTTTATAATATATGGGTCTGTCCCTTTCTTTAGATGCAGAGAAATGGAAGTAAGAAGAAGTGGCAGTCATCAACCTCCAATAAGGAAAAGTTCTTTATCAGGACTACAGCCCAGGAATAAGAGAGGGGGGAATAATCTTCTGTGTAGATAAAATACTTGCAGAAATGGCACGGGTGCAAAATGTGTAGGTAATTCTGCAGAGATTGAGATACCCAGCAGACATATGCTTTTTAGAATTGTATTTGGTGACAATAATTAGAATTTGTGTAGCTGAGTGGCAGGAAGGTAAAGGACTAGTGTCTAAAAATCTGAAATGTAAGTAACAGTTTTATTCAATTAATGGTGAAAAAGAAAATAAAGTGCTAATTATGAGCTGCCAACAAGACTATTGCAAAACAGCAATATGGATGTTATGAGGACAAATCTTTTTTAATATTAAATATTCAAATCATTATGACAGTACAAGGTGTGTTTAAGAGTAGAAATTAGGGATGGAAGCATCTGTCATAAAACACATTTTCATATGCAGTTTTGATGAATACACACATTTTTTGCAAGAAATTTCCCCTAATATAATGCATTATATATGTAATTTTCACTTTTTTATGCACACATGTGCATTTTTGCAAATGTTGGTTGGGGAACCAATTGCTAAATTTGGATAGGCGCAAATTCCAAAGGATAACAGTGTTTCAGTTTGCAATGTTTCAGAAAGTGTGTATTTGATAGATTATTAGGCTCTAGATATGCACTGAATAAAATTTCTCCTCCATCCCTAGTAGAAAATAATGCAAAAAGCTACTAGCAATTGTATGTGAAAAATGTTGGGAAACAAATCAGAAGAAAGGTTAAAGGAAAGCATTCATTTAACAAAGAGATTTGATTGTAAATTTTATAAGAGACTAGAACAGTAAAAAGGTCTACTCTACACAACTTTCTCCAAAGGAGAGCAAGGGACTTATTGTGGGAGAGTGGATTTCTTTTTTCCCCTTTTTTAAAGGAAGCAGTTTCCTTGATTTAAAAACACCCATAGCAATCAAAATATGAGTGTGTTGGGGAGAACCATTAGGTGCATCAGCACAGTCTTTCAAATGCTTGTTGGAATAAATGGGCCAAGGATTTCTGAAGAAAAATGGGCATGGATTTGTCTGAGGAAGGAGATTGTTCCAACTCTGCTCTATCTTGTAATCTTCTCCCTGTTAATAGAATAGGTGTCCCACAAGTTGAAGCAGATGGGCTTTTTGTTGTTGTTGTTGTTGTTTAGTCGTTTAGTCGTGTCCGACTCTTCGTGACCCCATGGACCAGAGAACGCCAGGCACTCCTGTCCTCCACTGCCCCCCGCAGCTTGGTCAGACTATAAGAGAGCAAGTCCAGCCTGAATCCATGTTGGTGGTGGGGACCCAGTGTAAATTAGCACGAGAGCTTTCAAATATAGGCAACTCCCCATTTACGCCCATTCAAGCACGTACGACCACGCTGGTGTGCATCACCACGAACCCAGAAATGTCATGAAAAGGGGCAAAATGGCACGAAGACAGTGTCCAGAAATCTCATGAGCTTTCGCAAGAGTAATTCCACAAGCCGTTGCACCGACCTTTGAGGCCTGTGCAATGTTGGGAGTCTGAGCAAGGAGGACTGGGGAGAGCGATTGTGGTGTTTGCAGGCTTTTTCGATGGCATTCCCAATAAACACGCTTTCACTTAAACACAAGGTGCCTCAGAATGTAAAAGCCACGTAATGGAGAGCTGCCTGTAAAAAGTTGCCATTTCCTTTGGAAATGTGAAACAACACATATAAAATTAACATTAAAGTCTACGTCTGTTTCTTCTGATGAGAGACAATGATAAGTAACAAGAAAGTGTCACTGTTTTTCTTACATTGTAAATGTGCAATGCAAGAAATTGTTAGTTGCATGAATGGTGTCACATGTAGTTTGGCCCCAGTTCTCTTAAAAGCTACTGTGTGTCTTCAGTGTCAGATGTAACAACTAAAGTAAAAGAAAACCTCATCCCAACTTCTGTAACTGAGCTGGGAGGAGCAACGGAAGACTCCACACCTCTTCCAGCAACTGCCCAAGTCTGCTCTCCCTGGGCTCAATACACATGGAGAAATATATATACAAAGAATTAAAGTAGAATCAACTAGAAGCATAATTAATTACACATAGGAAAGCAGCTAATGAAACTAATCAAAGTACACAGCGTGTTAATGAAAGTTAGCAGCTGGGACCAAATTATTGCATTAAGGCATAGCCAGAGAGCAACTGAAAATACATTCTATCGAGAGCTAATGGCTTATGGCATTGTTGTATATACAGTTACGGAGGAATCACTGAGGCAAAGCTCCAGCAGTCCTGTCTGCAATAAGTGTAGTCAACATGTTTAATTGCACTCATGCTACTTGGCTACATTAACAACCAGTGAATTCTTCCCCAATTATTTTTATATGGCATTGAATAATTTAATTTTAAAGCTAAATACAGAGGTAATTGTATGTACGCTTGAAATGTTTGCCACTTAAAAGTCAACATTTGCAAACAATTAGCACAACAGGCTACAGCTGTTTTCTTCCTCACGTGGATATACTGAAATACTTCAAATGTTGTAGTCGATCTGCTCATCAAATTGTCTTTTTCTGGTTTACGTTTCAAAATCATTACCAACAGAAACAGATTCCAAACCTGTAAGACAACAAAGCTTCATCTAGATCATTCAAAGAACCAGTTGCAACTGGTCTTCTTTCCACTTGCCATATTATACACCTTACCATCTTAGCCGTCATACTCTATGACAGGCACTGCAGTGCCAGAACTGCCAATCACGGGCAAGGAGTACAGCGCCATCTGTCTGGGTTGCTTGATGGCTTCAACCTTTGCCTTGGCTTGCCTGTATCTCTCTCTCGCCATTTCGTGGGCCACACAGTTCCTAAACTGTTTTTCATCTGTGTTTTGTCTTTGCATCATATCTTGCCTGGAGGAGGGAAAAAGAAACCTCATCACCAGTTCTAAACTGCTCTTGTCTGTCCTTGAGTCAAAAACCCAAATCTTGACTCTGTTCCTCCCCCCCCCCCCCCAATCTACACATTCTATATAATAATATGGCACTTGGCAACATACCTAAGTTCAATGTGTGTTTGTTTTTTTCACTTCTTCACTTAAAGAAACAGGCCACATTGAAACTATCACACCATCTTTATAAGTGTTGGGCAATAAATGTGAGACTCAAGCAAGCACACAACAGAGCACACCACGGCTTTTCGCTCCCAGTCTCAAAATTCTTTTCTAAACTCTGGTAGTTTAGTGGATGCAATATGCCTTGGGTGCACTGGTACAATTTTCCAATGAGATTCCATTCCAACCAGTCTTTTCCTGTGCCTTTCAGTTGCCTTTTAAAGGCAATGGTCCCAAGGCACGATGCAGCCACCATGCTGAAGCAAAGCATATACAGTGGTACCTCGGGTTAAGTACTTAATTCGTTCCGGAGGTCCGCTCTTATCCTCAAACTGTTCTTAATCTGAAGCACCACTTTAGCTAATGGGGCCTCTTGCTGCCGCCGCGCTGCCAAAGCACAATTTCTGTTCTTATCCTGAAGCAAAGTTCTTAACCCAAGATACTATTTCTGAGTTAGTGGAGTCTGTAACCTGAAGCGTATGTAACCCAAGGTACCACTGTATGAATCTAGTCAATACTTGGATGGGAGGCTGCCTATGTAGGCCACCTTGAGTTCCTCGAAGGAAGAAAGGAGGGATAAAAATGCACTACATAAATTTAGGCGGTGGGAACTGGAGAAATGCTACTGTGGATGAGCTATGTCTCTGCCATTCTGTGTCATGTATGGTGCCATAAAATGAAACTTTTTAAATAAAAAAAATGTGAAACATCCACAATCTTTTGTAGAAAGATACATAAAAGTGAAATATATTGAATGAGAAACTATATCAATCAATAGTGAAACTGATGCCTCAGTCCTCCCTTTGCTTCACTATTAAATTGTAATCAGCTATGCAGAGATATAACAATAGCATTCAGTTAATTAAATTCACCTTTATGGTCCTACGCTTGATTTTTAATTTGATACATGACATCAGTGTTCTATTAACTTTCTTTCCCCAAAGTAACAATAAATGCAGGCGAGACTAGGTACTAACTTAATGCGTTCTCTACAAAATAACCAACAAATAAAGAAATCTAACTATTGTGCATGTTTCCTATCACTAAGGAACAAGAAGATGCAGGGTATGTGGAGAAAAAAGTGTGCCAGTTCGTATTGCATTTTAGCAAAAGATCACCTACCGACTTCAGCCAGGCAAACGGGGAACCTGCTGAAAACAGCACGGTTGCCCAGGTGTCACAAATGTCACAATTTAAAGACATTAAAATTGTTCAGGTGTAAATGGGCCTAATCTGACATGCAAGGCTTTGTTGTTAGCAAGGATACAGAAGCTGAAGGGTAAACCAAGCAAGAAACTAACAGAAAAGAGCACCCACTTAAAACAAAAACAAAAAATATTCCTACAGAGGCTGTTTCCACATGATCTGTTCATTGAGCATTCATGGTTATTTGTTTGCAGAGAGAGAAGGCAATGTTGGCCATTTATTAAGCATTCATTCAGCTTGCAGGGAGCTTGGTGGACTTTGCATCAAGCCAACTGTTATCCCACAATTTTTGTGTTTTCCTCCATGACTTTACATAGCACAAAAGTCCAATATTGGGGGGTGGGGGTGGAATTGTTGAGGGATTATTATTATTATTGCACGAGAACTCCAAAACAACTTTAATTGTGCAACCGGAATTTGCCAGTATGTGACTGAATCCTACTTGAAAACAGTGACAGTCTGGAAGCGCCCTGAGTCAGTTTGTCGGACAGAACTGCAAGTACTCTGACATTAGAAAGTGGCTGTGTCCAAACTGTGGCATTCGTGTGTAAGTGGGTTGCTGTTTCTGTGTGCATGTTTCAGAACCTTAATCCACGCTTGAGCATTTTCAATTTTGTGCTTCTTAAATCGACCTCATTGTTTCCTGTCCATAACAGTGGTGGTGCTTCATGGGATACAACTGTGCTGTGAATTGATTCCTTCCATTGATAAGAACTTCTCTACTCACCATAAGATCTGGAAACCAGAGATCTCATGTGAGCTTGTGCACAGGTGCATGCACTGCTTAACATACTTTATTTTTGGAATACAAGTTTTCCAACATACCAGATTTGCACAAAGTGTGTGTGTGTGTGTGTGTGCGCGCACACACACACACACACACACACACACACACAAGTGTATGTTTGTCTTGAGGGCATGACTGCAGGTATTTGTTTAGCTATGCAAGTACAGCTTAAAAAAAGGAATAAAAACACAAATAGGCCAGATTTGTACAAAAAAAGCAGTCAGAAAAATAAATACATGTGCATTGCTCCAAGCCAGGCAAGGATTTGGAGTCACTCACATGAAAGGCTGCTCCTTCCTTTCATTCCCATTTCCTGCCTCCTCTACCTGCAGAGACAAATCTAATTTTCATTTTACTATAGCTGCTGTATACAAGAGCAGTTCTGCTAAAGAGCTTATTGTAAAATAAAAATACCACAAATGCACCTTCAGGAACAGCCAATGGAACAGAGCTGCATCCTTTCCCTTGGGCTGATGAAAACAAAATGGAAGTAAGGGGTATGGCAATAAGACCCAGCAATATGTCAGCACACATGTAAAAGAAGGCGAGCCATGAAATGTGCTTCAGTGGCTTCACAACTGAGTAACATACATTTTTATATTGCATTTTCTTCCCTTATCGGATTATCTGTGGATCAAAAAAATCCCCATTCAGCATAGGGAAAGTGTAGGCCCCCTTTGATGAGGAGAATGTTGTGTAAGTGCCATGAAAAATAAAATATAGAGACACAAGCATCTTCAAATCCACACTGAACTCTAGTGTGGATTAACTCAGAGGAAGGGCGAGTGGCTCATGCTTCTGTTTCCTTTGGCTCTATTGTTGTAATACATGACATGGTATTCTGACAGCTCTACCAGGGGAATATCTGAGGGTTCCAAATTCCATGTTAAAACAGAAGTAGGGAAAACAGAAAACACAAGTCACTCAAATTTCCTCTTTCCAAACTACTTTTGAAAAACACACACTTGCTTTAGGTTTGTATGCCTTTCAAAATAAAGAAAAACAATGTTATATCACAGCTGCTAGTAAATGCAATTAGGTGATGTCAAGAATTCTTACATACTACATATGGCTTTTTGATAAAATATATTATTTGCTACATCCAAGCCTTCATGTTCAAGGCTTCCTGAACCTTATCTAAGGGATACAACCATGACTTGATAAGATAGTATTCCTAGCTAGATATTCATTTTGTACAAAAGGGGGGGGGGAATCTAGGCCAAGAATATTATCAGTAGTACTATAAATTTCAGCAGAAACTTGGCATGTTGAAAAAAGTAAAGCAAGATTTAACTAAAATAAATAATTTCAAAATAAATTAATTTGGTATAGACCTGAACACATAGTGCATGTTGTAAAGATACCCACACTGCCTTGAACTGCTTTTGAAATGAATACTTTCGCCCTGTCAAAATCAATATTGAGGAACATTTCTTAGGATGATTTTTTTTTTTACTAGAATGCTCATCCTATATCCATGACATAGAGAATGCCAAATAAGGACCCATCAGATTCCCATGAGAATGCCACTTTATGAAACATATCAGTTGAGAACTCTGGGTTTCAACACTGTGACACTGTTTTCTAATAATAATTTAATTTGTCACCAAAAGATACAGTGATAGTCATTTAAGACAGCTTTAAAAATAATTACAGAACAATCCAACCTCTCTTACAGGAGGCTGTGGGGAGGGCTGGAATGGGTGGAGTCCCTCTGCCTTGGTTTCTTAGCTAAGCCTCTGAGTGCATGGTCAGGCCATCAACAAGATGCCTGCTCATGTTGATAACCAATGGAAGATGCTGATAACCAATGGAAAGCTCTGAAGCAGGGCATTCTGGAGGAGTGGCTGGGCTGGCCCAGGTTCCATTGGATCCTAAGGAAGTTCCACTTCAACCATGGTTGGCGCAGAAATCTGTCTGCCTCTCCCACCTTCTGGCCTAGGAGCTGCATGTGTCAGGGATGCAGGGGAAGGTTTGAATTGCGACCTTAGACAAATCCACGCAGGATAAGGATACCGATGGTTGGATATCACCTTTCAGGATCAGAAACAGCATGCTTCTGAATATGATTTGCTGGGGAACAACAGCAGGAGAAGGCTACTGCACTCATGTCCTGATTGCCAGCTTCCCATAGGCATCTTGCTGGACTAAATAGGTCTTTGGTCTCACCTAGAAGGTCTCTTCTTGAGCACTTGTCAGAATAAGAATGAAGAGCTTTCCATTATCTTTTATGGAGAAACTTAAAGTGAGGTGATAACGTTAAGGTGGGAGAAAATATTCTCCTCAGTCATGGAGGGCAGTATCATGTGACTTGAAAGCTAGGCTTTTCTTCCACCTCAACACCTTTGCTTTCCTACATAAAACTAAATAGCTTCCATTGATTTCTGAGAGAGAAAGTAAAGGTATTACAGCTAAGGGCTCAGTTTAGGTAAGGGTAAATCCTATCAGCTTATCCAGATGCTGTTGAGTGCAGTATCATGGGAGGGGGCAAGATCTGTTTTTATCTCAACTTCTAGAGATAAACTTCTCCATCTCTCTAGGGGAGAGTTTGGGGTATGCGTGCTGTGAAGGTGTTTATATATGCATGTATTGCACACATACTTCCTAAATGTGACAGTTTCCAGAAGGTCTAGCTCATAAAAACTTATCCTATAACAACATGTCTTAACATTTAAGGTGCCACATTTAAGGTGTTTTTCCTAAATTTGAATTAATAAAAACCGAGGTGGAAAATATTCTGTTTATGCTTATTTATCAGGCAGGTGCCACAGGACATCTCCAAGTTTAAGGATCTCAGATAGGAGGTGATAGGAAATAGCTTTGCCTGAGATCCTGGAGAGTCACTGTCAGTGTGAACAGACAATAGTGGCCTAAATGAGCACTTTCCTGGTATCAGTGAGCTTCCTAAGTACTCTCTTTAACACCCACACACATATCAGGAAACGTCTGAAGTCTGGTCATTAGTAGAAGTAAAAAAGAGCTGGAATACACTGGGTTAGGTTTTTTAACCTGGAGAAGACTTGGTTGGGTGGGTAAATTGCTTTGGACATATAAGAAAACAAAGAGCAGAATTAGAATGGATGTAGTGGATCAGGAGTGCCAACTTGGGTGCCAGCGTTCATGGCCCTGGCACCTAATTTGTGGGTGCCTGGCCCATTCATGGGGAATTTTGTGGGTGCTCGGGCACCCAGGGCCCCAGGGAGTTGGCACCTACGTAGTGGATGATTTACATAGGAGTTTGCCCTTCCACTCACATCAATGAGAGGGGTCCTGGATCATGTCTCTTCATCATGTCCCATAGATGAAGCTGTGGGACTCCATTATCTCTGGAGATTAATATGACCTCAATTGCATTTATTTGTTTTAAAAATAAAGACCAAGTGAAAATTCACTGGCTAGCTTGTGAATCACTACCACCTTGGTTTTAAAAGTTTGACTATTGTCTGTGCTTCTCTCTTGTTAATATTGCAACTGGGATATATATATAGATATAGATATAGATTATATATTAGCCATTTTAGGCATCTTGGACAATGACACAGAAAATCAGGATATAAATATTTATTTATTGGGGGTTCCAGTTTTCCACAAGAACTATCCTTGAAGACTATCTATAAATTTGTGAAAACTTCAAAGCTTTATGTGCAGTGAATAATTAAGAAAAGCAAACTTACCTCTCCTCACGGAAATTTTCGAACATCTCTCTTCGCTGCTTCTGTTCTTCTATAATTCCTCTAACTACAACTTTTCGTTCTTTCACAAATTCTTCATTCTTCCTCCATCCATCCATTCTTAATAAGCCATTTGTCAAAGAAAGATGTTGAGTGCTGAAGCGCTGAACAAATGTATTTTCAAATGTCTTTTTCTTCTTGATGTTTACAAAATTGGTATAGTTTTGCCTCAGTTTATTAATTGACTTTGATCTTTTGTTCTTCTGCTCTTCCAGAGTATCTTTAGTCATGAGCTTTCCCTCTTCGTTTTCCATCTGAACTTTCTCCATTTTATTTTCCTGTAAACGATGGATGTAGTCTGTAACTTCACATTTAATAATCTGCATCCGCATGACATGCCGCTCCTTTTTAAGCTCAACATCCAACTTTTGACTTTCCAAGTATGCTTTATCAATAGCACTCAAGGGGCGAAGTCTGACAGCTCCAAATGCTTTAGCAAAGGTCCTCTTATCTATGCTCGCTGGCTCATGAATAGGCTTAGTTGGAGTTATAGGCTGCATGAAGTAACGCAAGTCATGTACAGCGTCAAAAATTTCTTTGTCTCTCTCTCGACACGACTGCAGCTCATCATGCAATGAATAAAAAGGCATTCTACGTATGGAAAGCCTGAATTTCATTGCCATCTCATCAGATTTCACTTCAGGTTCCTTCCAGCCCAAGTGCTCTGAACATAAAACAGTTCAACAATTACATTAGTATTTCCCCAAATATTTTCAATGCATTAAAGTTTTCATTAACAAAGTTACAATATAGCATTTTAAAATAAAGAAGCAAATCCCATCCAAAGAACCTAATAATGGAAAGTCTATAAAATTCTTCCAACTGCTTCAGGGACATACTTATGAGGCTTGCAAAGATGGAACCCTGGATAAATGGCTATCCTTGCACTAGTTCCAGGTTTCTCAAACTTGGGTCTCCAGCTGGTTTTGGACTACGACTCCCATCATCCTTAGCAGCAGGACCATTGGTCAGAGATGATGGGAATTGTAGTCCCAAAACAGCTGGCGAACCAAGTTTGGAAAACCCTGCACTAGTTCTTTGCTTGCCCAAACCAGCTGTGCCCTTCAAGGCCTACCATATATCCCCACTAACCCTTGACAACAGCTTCTCCTAGAATAGATAGTACTTTTTTCATCTTCTCCAACCTTGCCATAGAGTGAAATGTTTCTTCCACTCATTTTAGCCAGTAGCTGCCCCACATCCCTCAATTGTTCATTTCCTAGGTTCAAATATGCATGAGAATGTTGCATGCTCAAGAGAGGGAGGAAGCAGTAACAGAAGAAGATATATTCTCCCCTCCCCCTATTAAATAAGACTTTCATTCAACATTAGGTACAATATACAGAGGTGACAGATTTACAGCCTAATAAAGACACAGGGGGGTGAAAATGAAAAAGGAGGGGGCTGTTTCGGAATGGCAACAGGAAGAATGGATAAGGGAGGGATGACTGGGAGCAGATTGTGCTGAAAACACCCTTGCAAAGTTGCTAGTCTGGGAAACTGTTCCACTTGATGGTAAGCCAAATCTGATATTACATTGGTATACCACTGCCAAAGACCAAGCACGCAAATAAGGAAAACGAACACGCTAAATTTCATTTCGCTTTTCTCAACTGTAACTTATTATTTCTGCTCATTCTGTTCTTTTTATATCTGCGGCAAGGGTACCTCCAGCCTGTGTGCTTTATTAGGCCCAGCAAGGTTCTTAAATTGGCTCACAAGGCGGTTTCCCCCGAGCCACATTCACCTGCCCCTCAAAATGTTGACATCAGGTGTGGGAAAGACAAAGATTTAGCCGAAAAGGAACAACTGAGAGCCTTAAAGTGTGCTCCCAGTTGTTACTTGGCAAGCAGGGTTTATAATCAGCGGCTTTAAAATCTGGTGCAAGAGCTCCCAAATGGAGCCAATCCCTGCTGAAAGCAATCCTTGCAGGGTCTACCAATCAGCTGACTGGGCAGCTCTTGCAAACCCTGCTTCCTTTGCCTGTGGAGTTTGAAATCAAACCACATTGGGGGGGACGGGACAAAAAAACACTTCCGGTCTCACCCACCTGCTTTTTAAAATAGAAAACAAGGTATTTGTTTTAACAAAACGAGGTCTGTTCTGGTAAAACTGTGAACAGCATGCCAGGAAGAGACAGAAAGCCCCCTTTTATCCAAGATGTGTGGTACAGTATAACCCACTGGCATACATCTCTACACTTCTTCCTGCCAGATTTGTTATAATAACCCTTTAAGGATTGTGCAATCTATTACATGACCTCCTTGCTGGGGGAAAAACTGAGGATGGCTTCTTGAAATTATTTAAACAGACTGAAAAGCTAACACATACCTATTGGCCTCCCAGCATACTTATATGCTGGCAGAACTAATGATACTGATTCATTTGTGAACCGCTTTAGAAGAGCTCCAATTTAAGAATGTGCATAAGGCCAAGCCTCTTTGAGTTTAGGGAACTGGGTGGATAATTCTTTGGATCTTGGCCCTTATCAAAAGCAAGCAATTTATTATTTGGTTGGTCACATCTGGTTTCCTGTCGATTCACCTACCTATGACTTTGCACCCAATCATTCATAATCAAATTTAAAATGACTGGGGAAACTGACATGCAAATGCTTCCCCCCCCCCCCCATCTACAATACTGCCTTATTTATTTCATAGTACGGTACATTGATTGTTAAATTGCTGTTTTAGGGGTTGTTTATAAAAGTCTGGAACGGATTAATCCATTTTGCATTACTTTCTTTTTTTAAAAAAAAATAATTTTTATTAATTTCCACAATAAAAATATATAACATATCACATTTTCAGCTTTAACAAATTTTCCAATTTTGGACTTCCCTCAGCCTCTCTGACAATCATCCGAAATTGATTTTTAGGTACACAGTTCTTAACTTCACTATTGCCTTTCAAAAAACCTTTTAAAAACTGTTTTCCTTTTTTGCAATATCTCTTTGACTTTTACAGAGCTTCTTTAAATGCCACTAACGTTATTTCTCTATCACTTATGTCTTCCCAATAGTCCACCAACTTTCTCCAGTCCTCGATAAACTTTTGATCTCGTAGATATCTGATCTTCCCTGTCAATTTGTCCAGTTCTGCATAGTCCATCAACTTTGCTCTCCACTCCTCTATTGTTGGTACTTGTTCTTGTTTCCAGTTCTGGGCCAGTAATATTCTCGCCGCTGTTACTGCATATTGGAAAAGTTTACAATCCTTTCTATTTATTTCATTTCTTATAATTCCTAAAAGAAAAGCCTCTGGTTTCTTAACAAATGTATATTTCAACATTTTTTTCAGTTCATTATAAACCAACTCCCAGAAGCTCTTCACTTTTTTACATTCCCACCACATATGGTAAAAAGTGCCATCCTTTTCTTTACATTTCCAACATTTTTTACATGTTTTATACATTTTTGCAAGTTTCACCGGTGTAATGTACCATCTATACATCATTTTCATTATATTCTCTTTTAATGCTGTACATGCAGTAAATTTCATATTTTCATTCCATAATTTAATCCAATCATCCATTTGTATATTATATCCAAAATCTTTGGCCCATTTTATCATAACCGATTTAACTTCCTCATCTTTTGTGTGCCATTCTAGCAGGATTTTGTACATTTTAGATAATATCTTAAATTCATTGTTTATTATCTCCATTTGAAATTTTGACTCTTTCTCCGCATATCCATGTTCCTTAAAATCCTTCTTAAACATTTCATTTGTTTGTAAATAATGCAACCAGTCATATACATGCTCTTTTACCTCTTCATAAGGTTTCGTTTTCCATCTCCCCCCTTCTTTAACAATTAACTCTCCATATGTAATCCAATTTTTCCTCATATTGATTTTTTTAACACTCATAACCTCTAGTGGGGACAACCAGTGTGGAGTTTTTGGCTCGAGTAGGTTTTTATACCTATCCCACACTTCTTTCAACGATCTTCGGAAAATGTGGTTCTCAAAGCCTATATGACCTTTCTTCTTTCCAGACCATAAATATGTGTGCCACCCAAATCTATTATCAAATCCTTCTAAGTCTAACAACTCTGTATTGTCTAATTTTATCCATTCCTTCAACCAGCAGAGACATGCTGCTTCATAATATAATTTCAGGTCTGGCAGGGCGAAGCCTCCTCTTTCTTTTGCGTCTGTTAGTAATTTAAATTGAATTCTTGGCTTCTTACCCTGCCAAATATACCTTGAAATTGATCTTTGCCATTCCTTAAAAATAGCCGTCCCTCTGATTACTGGAATTGTTTGGAACAAAAACAATAATTTTGGCAGAACGCTCATCTTTATCGTTGAAATCCTTCCCCACATCGATAGTTTCATTCGTCCCCACACCTCCAGATCTTTCTTTATTCCGTTCCACACTGGTATATAATTATTCTGATATAAATCAATGTTCTTTGGAGTTAACCATATACCAAGATATTTCACCTTCTTCACTATTTCTATTCCTATTTGCTGTTGCATTGTCTCTATCGTTTCTTGGTCCATATTCTTAGCAATTATTTTAGTCTTTCTCTTATTTAGTTTAAAACCTGCTACTTGACCAAATCTCTCCACCTCTTCCAGAATATTTTTAGTGCTCTCTAGAGGTCCTTCCACCGTTAAAACCAGATCATCGGCAAAGGCTTTAACCTTGTACTCATTCCGGCCTAATTCTACCCCTTTTATTTCTTTATTTTCTCTTATAGTATTTAGAAAGACTTATAGGACCATGATGAATAACAGTGGCGAAAGTGGACACCCCTGCCGCGTACCTTTGCTTATCCCTATTTCTTCCGTAATCACATTGTTTACTATTAACTTAGCTCTTTGTTCAGTATAAATTGCTTTTATTCCATTAAAAAATTCCTTCCCCACCTCCATAAATTCCAGATTTCTTAACATAAAGTCCCATGATATATTGTCAAAGGCCTTTTCTGCGTCCACAAATATTAACATTGCTTGTTTCTCATTCCTGGCAGTCAAATATTCCAAAATGTTAATTATATTCCTTATATTATCTTTCATCTGTCTGCCAGGCAAGAAACCTGCTTGATCTTTATGAATAACTTCTTGTAATATTGTTTTAATTCTCCTCGCCAAAATACTCGCAAAGATTTTATAGTCTGTATTTAACAATGATATTGGCCTATAGTTTTTAACTTGTGTCAAATCCGAATCTTGTTTTGGAATAAAAGTAATAAACGCTTCTTTCCATGTTTCAGGGATTTCTTTCTTCTTAAGAATATTGTCCATAACTTCTTTCAAAGGTACTGACATGACGTGTTTCATTTCTTTGTAATAACGTGCTGTAAATCCATCTGGCCCCGGGGCCTTCCCTCTTTTAAGTTCTTTTATAACTTCTTTTATTTCACTAATTTCTATTGGGGCATTCAGCCTTTCTTTTTTTTCTGTCGGGATCTTCTGCACCTTTTTTTCTTTCAAATATCTTTCTATCTTCCTCATGTCGTTCTTTTCTGTTCTTTTATACAAATGTCTGTAGAAATCCGTAAATCCTTTTCTGATGCCTTTTGGGTTGTCTATCTCTTGTCCCTCCACAATGATTTTATTAATAGTATTCTGTTCCTTCCTCTTTTTGATCTGCCATGCCAGCAATTTTCCTGATTTATTAGCCGATTTGAAATTCCTTTGTCTCATTTTTTTTTATATTCCATTCCACTTCTCTGTTAATTATCATCGCAAACTGAGCTTGTAAGGCCTTTATATGCTGCTTGACTTTCACATTATTCGGCTTCTTAACTAATTTCTGCTCATTATCCATTAATTGTCTTAGAATTTCCTTCTTCCCTTTTTCTCTGTTTTTATTCTTAATTGCATTTTGTTGAATAAAAAATCCTCTCATAACCACTTTGCTGGCGTCCCAAACTGTGCTCATTTTAGTACCTTTATTGGAATTGTTTACAAAATAATCCATCAAATTCTTCTGTGCTTTTTCCACAATTTTTTGATCATCCAGGAGGTAATCATTCATTCTCCATCTAAAAGTTCTTTCTTCATATCCTTGTAACTCCAATTCTATTGGGCTATGGTCTGAAATTGTTCTCGGTTGGATTTCTATTTGTCTGATTCTTGGGGTTAATTCATTTGAGACCCATGTTTGGTCTATTCTCGACATTGATTGGTTCGGGTCCGAATAAAATGTAAATTGTTTTTCAAGTGGGTGTCTCAATCTCCAGATATCAATCAAATTGCAGTTTTTTACCATTGTAAAAAACGTCTTTGGTAGTTTTCCTTCCTTGCTGAGCCCAGCCGTTCTTAGTCTATCCATCTCCATTGACACCACACCGTTGAAGTCCCCCATTATGATGATCTTTTGGTCTACATAATCGAACAGTTTTTCCTCCAAATCCTTGAAAAAGTCTGCTTTATTTCCATTAGGTGCGTAGATCCCGACAATTATTATTTTTTCCCCTTGCCATTTGATCTGGACTGCAATAATTCTTCCTTCTTCGTCTTTAAAGAGTTGTTGAGCCTCAATTTTGTTCTTTACATATATTACAACCCCTCTCTTAGTTTTGTCGGAAGATATGAATTCATTTCCTAATCTTTTGTTGATCAAAATTTTCCTGTGTTTTCTTGCCACATGTGTTTCTTGCAAACAGATTATATCCAAATTCTTCTTTTTTAAGCATTGTTCAATTTTATTCCTTTTGTTCCTATCATTCATCCCGTTAATGTTCCAATTCACAATTTTTAATGCCATTGTAGCTTCAAATTAAATATATATTTTTAAATATTTATTTCTCTTCTTCCTCTTCTTCTTCTTGTTCCTCTACTTCTTCTTCTTCCGACTTTTCCCTGTTCTCATCACCGGTGTCCTTTGGTTCTGCTCCTCCCATGGCTACTCCTCCGACAGCTCCTCTTTCCTCCTCTTCTTCTATTCTTAGTTCCTTGTATTTCCTCAGGAACTTACTTGTCTCCTCTGGACTTGTCAATCGATGTTTCTTGGTTTTATAAAAGAAAGAAATTCCTTCGGGAAACTCCCATCTAAATTCAATGTTGTTTCTCTTAAGAATTTGAGCAAATGATTTATAGGGATCTCTTCGTTTCAGTAGTCTTATTGGTATGTCTTTAAAGACAATAATGTAACTCCCATCAATGTTTAATCTTTTTTCTCTGTTCTTCTGTAATATCAAATTCCTCATGTCCCTGTCTCTGAATGTTATTAAACAATCTCCAGGGAATTTTCATGTTTTGACTGATTTCACTCTCATTCTGAATGCACTTTGAACTGTTTTTGCAACCTCGTCTGGTTCCATCTCTAACCATTGCGCCAACTCTTTAATCAATTTCTCCTTGATATTCTCCCCCTGTGTCTCTGGTATAGCTCTCAGCCTCAGGTTGGTTTCCCTCTGTCTCAGTTCATTCATCGCAATTGCATCCAGAACCTCCTCCTGAGTTTTATTCATCTCTAACATTCCTGTTTTCATTTTGTCTTCCTCTTTTTTCATTTCCTTCATTTCATTTTTAGTTTTCTTCCACCCTTCCTCTAGCTTTTGTGTTCTTTTTGATACTTCTTTAATTTGACCTTTAAGTTCATTTACTATTTCATCAATTTTTTTATCCATTTTACCAATTCTACTATCCACCTGTTCTAATTTAGTCTCTAAATTCTTTTCACTTTGCTTAATCTCTGCAAACATTTTCAAAATTTCCGCTTTAAAATCTGACTCTTGTTTTGACCCTTTCCTGTCTGCTGGTGTGCCCTCCCCTGTTTTCTTCATTTTCCAATTTATTTATCTTACAAATACAAATATCTAATATCACAATCAACCTTTTAGTAATAACAGATAACAAATAACAAATGACAAAATCCCCCAGTCCAGAAGGGCAGTCCAAAGATGCAGAGTCACCAATCAGCTAGACGTGGGTAGAGATCTTTTAAAAAATTTAATCCAAATTAAACTCCAACAGGAAATGGCTCCAAAGAAAAGTTATTTCAAAATTGGTCTCCACCAGGGGGTAGCACCAGGGAGAAAGTAAAACAAATTATTTATCTTCTTGCCACCAATTAGGCTAATCCTTAGTCATCTTCTGCCACCAATTAGGCTAATCCTTAGTCGTCTTCTGCCACCAATTAGGCTACTCCAGTAACAGAGATTAGCAAAAACCAAGTCTCCAAATAGTTCAGGGCAGGAACAACAACAAAAAAATAAAAAATAAAAAATAAAAATAATTCTTTTGAAAAACAACTGCAGTCTATGTAATCTATGTAATCCAATTGTCCCTAGGAATTCTCACCAGTTTCGGTCCAGAGGTTTTCAAATAAAAATAGGAGCAGAACTTCCACAAAATTTTGGTGAAAAGATTTCAGTCTATATATCTCACATCAAAAACCACCGCTAATAAAACCACCCAACTCTATATTAGTATCCTCAAGGACTTTCCAGTTCAGAATTTCTTCCCCCCCCCTTTTAACTTTATTGCAACACTGTTTTAGAGAAGTTTAGAGATTCCGCAGGGAGGGAGAGATCAAAGCCGCTAGCGGCAACTTACTTTCCGTTTCCAGCTCTGCTTACAGTTCTGCGTCAAAGCTGATTTCAGAGGACGGCTGACCTCCGTAAAATTTCCTTTTTTACTCCGAATCCTTCCGTGGCCAAATTAGTCCTTTCGATTAATCAATTAAGATCCGAATTTCTTTTGTTTTGAGAATTGAGCACTTTCCCTGCAAGCTCGGGGCTTCGCTATCCGAAGGTAGCAATGGCTTCCCTTCAGCCCGCTTCCCTGCCCGCTGTTCTCTTCGCTCCAAAAGGAGATACCTGACGGCCGGACGGTCAGCGTTTCGGCATCCACGGGAACCAGAACTCCTGGACATCCACCAGCGAGTATTTTGGGGGGCTACCGCGCCCTGTAGCACCCCCTTTTCCCTTCGGAAAGCTCGGGATTCTCCTGACGAAGAAATCCCCGCTTGCGCTGGGTTCGGGCTCAACCGGAAGTCCCGACATGCAAATGCTAACCAGCTTAAATATAATACATTAATAAACAAGTTTGTGAAGGGAGCGGGAGAGTTACAAATCTATTGTTTCCCCAGAAGTGTCTTGTAATTAATGAAGGTACTTTTATATAAGCATATGCTATACTGAAATGGATAACCTATTAGGAAACAATCTAAATCAAGCATAGTGCAATATCAAGGAAGCCCATAGCATTATGCCATTTAACTGAAAGTACTCCAGAAGAAGTTTTAGATCCCATTTTCCCGTGTTCCCAAGATAAAAGGCTTCTGCAGGTTAGGCTAGCCTAATGATGAGTAGGAAGGTATAAGAAAGTGCAGGTCAGTGAATAATGTCATCTCTGCTGGTGAATAACAATGCTGAAGCACATGACATTAAGTCTATTACGCATAGCACACTAGATATGAATCTTTTTACTGGTGACCTCTGAGATGGTTCTAGCTTCTGTGACACACAACTAGAAGGCAGTGTCTTCACCGATTTCCAGGGTAGTGGATACCAGCCGACATGACAAATTTGAAATGCCAATGGCAAAGCATGCATTTTCTGGTGAGCGAAAAGCTGCTGCCACTTCTTCCCAGCTCAGGAAGCTGCAAAGTCATTGTGAGGAGCAGGCAAGAAACAACATCAGAGATGGAGAGGAAGCGGTTGGAATTTGGTGGTTCTGACCCAATCAAGCTTTCCCCACATCAGATCCCCTTTTGTGCTGAGCACCAAGTTGCTTGTGAATATATATATGCATGTGTGCGCGCGTGCAAAATTATACACACAATATTTTTAACAAATAAAAGCATCAGTTCCCATGCTATACTACCGTACTGGCCAGAATATAAGCCACACTTTCCCCCCAAATTCTGATTGTAGAAAGTCAAAGTGTGGCTTATATTCACGACCTTACACCGCCGGCAGAGCGGTGTGGCTCCCCCCACTCCACCAGGAAGCAGCCCAGGAGTGCGTGGCAACGGTGCCTGTCTCATCTGCAGATTCCAATCCTCCCCCAAGCAGCCAAATTTTAAAGGTGTGGCTTATTTGCAGGTGCGGCTTATATTCAGGCTAATACGGTATATTTCCGCAGCATGATTTTGTAAGTATTAATACATAAACATTTTATACAATTTCATGCATTGTATGTATCTGTCTATGTGTCTGTTAGTTTAAAAAAGTGGGACTGTATGTGCATGTAATATGCATATAATATTGTAAATGCAATACATATAAATATGCATATGCTATGTCTTAGAACTGTGAGGTTTTTAGCAGAATAATTTTAGCAAAATAATAATAATTTCTCATTGAAATCAAGGAATAAAATGGGAATTAGAATAAATCATTGTCAATAGGTCAGGGTTTTTAAAAATTAAATCCCAAGGTGAGAACAGCAACTACAGGCAAGAAAATTCACAAAACCAGGAAGCATGCAGTGTTTCTATTATTGTGCATATCACTCCAGATATCAATTCTCTCACTAGTGACCTGTGAGATGGGTCTGACTTGTGTAGAACACCAGAAGAAGAACCATGTTCACTTATTTCCAAGTCACAACTATCTGGCATCGCTGGCTCCAAGTCATTTTCTGCCACTCACACAATATCTTGCTGATAATGTTTTCAACTCACACAACCTTCATCTTGTCTCTGTATCGAACAGTATCAATGTTTCCCCAATTCCCTCTTTTCACCTCAACTCATCTGCTATTGGCCTTTGTTAACGACCTGCTTCCATTTTATGTTTCTGTGCCATTTCTGTGCCATTCTCTGCAACTGGAACGATCTATACCTCTGTCAAACTACACTCAGAATGGCTTCAAATCCTTCTTCAAAACATTCTTCCTGAACCGTACCTTTCCAGAAGCAACACAACTTTCCTTTTTGCATACCACCTCCTGTCAGCTACACTAGCCTGACTTTAGACTGCAAGCTCACTGATGTTCCATACCATGTTCTCTTAGGTTTAAATAAATTTAAGTCGAAACAGCTCACCAAGGTAACCGAATCAAACTGGAATATTTCTCACAAGAATAGGATATGAGATGTTAAATTTAAACAGGCCATTATCTAAAACTTGCCAGTAGAAATGCAGTGTGGCAGATAACGAAAACACTGTTAAAGATAAGCCACTCCATTGGGGATCATCAAAGTTATTGAGGGAAGTAGAAAGAATTCTTATGCGAGTAGGAAAGGTGTCATAAACCAATCTATAAGAAAATAAAAAGCACCCCTGAAATGTCACCAAAAATAACACAATTAGAAATACCAATGCCCTTGCTAGACAGTGTTGGCAACAGTTATGTTTTTAGCTACTTTATTGAGTGATTGTTGGAGGATTGTCACAATACAGTGTTTTGACATGCCACAATGAACCACACAATATATGCTTTCAGAAGGTGACTTGAGAAGGTGTCGTTAAAAATAATGAAAATCAGTGTCAATGAATCTGAAAATGTAACTATAACTTCTCCCCATGACCCAGAAATCCTTCAACCACCACAGTCAGACACTGCTAAGCAGAGTACTTAAGCACATTTGTATGCATAGAATTTCCTCTTCATTAACACAACATAAAAGATTAATAATGAAACCCACATTGCACATCAGTAAAAATCTTTATGCACTGAAATGTTAATAAAAATAAATGAAAACAGCTATGTAGGAATGGTTCTATATAATACTAATGGCATTTTTGTCTACTCAAATTTGCTGATTCCATTAAATCTGAGATGGCCAGCACACGGTGGTCTGAAGGCCTCAAGAGGACCCAGTATCCTGGCAAAAATGTTCTGAAATCTTGAGAATGACAACTTTCCATAGCTGGTTTTTAAAACAAAAACATAAACAAACATATTTCACTTTATCAAAACCCATGTTTTTCAATTTTCATGTTGAGACAGCTTTAGCCTACAGATCAGGGTAGATGGACTTGCATTTTACTCATGGCAAGGACCCCAAAGCTATTTTATTCTTGGTACCTCCCTGTTTTCAGTAAAAGCTAACTAACAGCTCCTGTGGCTTCAACAATGCCACTTTCATGCCTACAAAATCTGAGTTTCCAGTAATCCACTCACTTTACATGTGGCTGTTTTTTAAAACAAGACTAAGAAAGCATTGCCAAACAAGCAGAGATCTTGGTCTCTGTTCACTACTGAAGAGGTATGACTTAACTGTGCAAACACTCATGACAGCGAGCATAGGACTAAAGCTCTGTTTTTTGCTATGTATAATAAAACTGCAATGTGTCAGTGACCACTTATTCTTTGCAATGGAGGATGATGGGGAAAGAAGTTGTGTGGTAGAGATCACACAACTTTTCTTCCATCAGAAAAGAAACTGTGACCCATTCTGAATCAAAGTAAGGCACATTTCAGTTTAGTTGGGTGCTATTTGTAAAACTGCAATGCTTCTATGTCCACAGTATGCTTGCAAGGGAGGAGGATGGGGAGAAAAACCATTTGAGGACCAGCATTACACTACCTGCCACAACACTGTCGATGGATGCTTTCAAAGAAACAAACAAATGCAGAAAAATGGCCACCAATGAGTGTATTTATAGCTGTGATCAAGAGGGTAATGATAAGAGCTTAGAATCGCTCTGAGATTACACAGCACATTCACACCAGATATGAATGGTCCTAGACAATAGTCTTATTATGTTAGCTATGTGTGGAATACCATGTGCTCCCTAGTCAGTGCTGCAGATAATCACACGTTTCTGTGTACAGACTAGATGCCCAACACCTTGCAAACATTTCGTCAGAGGCCTGTAGTCTATAGAGTTGTGCAAAATATATTCCAAATGAGGAACTCTAAGACATACATAGTTAATAACCAGACACCACGTGAATGACACTGACGATGACGGATGAATAAACGTTTTCAGTCTCATACGTCAATGTCAAAGCCGACTTTCAAGAAATTAGCAGAGGTCCTTGTCATTTTATTAAGGAAATGCACTCATGTGTTAACAATCCCTCCCTGAATACTGCAGAGAGGGCTGACACAAACATTCAGATTCAGCAGATTTTTGTAAATCAAATGGCACATTTCTAGTCATTGCATTGCAAACTTGCCCACAGACTTGCTTCCTGACTACAAAATGGGGAAAAAACATACTGTGTAAATATTTGTCCATAACATTGAAAGATGAAACACTAATAGCATGAACAGATCAGCGCTAAAATCAAGTAAGTACATTTTGAGATGAAAGTAGATAAATACTAAATATAAGTCAGAAATCAAAGTGTAAGGATATCCATAGGTCTGTATGCAGTACAGAAATGTCATAACCATCTCCTAAAATATCCTTCCTTCACATGCTATAAAAAATACGTAAGTTACTAACCCTTCTTTGGTGAACTTTTGGATTTCTTTTCTTTCATTTTTTTCTTTTCTTCCAATCTGAGTAAGGTTGAGATAATGGGATATTTTAATCTTCTCAAATATAAATGAAGCTCCTTAAGATCTTTCACTTCTTTAATCTGTTAAAATCAACATTTCATCTGTCAGAGATATTGCTATAGCAATATTCCAAAAGTCTTCCCATCAGCAACACTCATTTGGCTATATATTTTTTACTAACTTTATTGCAATCCATTTAATGATGCGGTAAAAAAAATGCTAATTCTTCTTTTCTACCCTTCCTTCAGAAATTATTTGTCTCTCTAGGCAACATCACTGTTTGCATGGATGAGTGCATACTTGTTCCAACCTCACATCTCTATGCTCCTTGAATAAATCCCAGCTTTTAAACTAAACAACCCTTTCACTCATCATCTGTTACACCAAGATGCATTTCTCTGCAGCTTGTAGCTGGCAAGGGCACCTTAGCTTTATCTGTGCAAACAAACAAAGAAACTTCTCAGTTTGAGCAGAATCATATGCTATTCTTGGGGCATTTTTAAATGACTACAGTGGTGACTAAACTGAAGTCCTCTGCTTATGAGCACATAGGCGCAAGTGAGCTCTAGTTAAACCCAGATCCGTGTTCAGAAAGTGGGGGGGGGGGGAATGAGGTGCCTCAGGGTTCCATCCTCACCCCCATGCTTTTCAACATCTACATGAAGCTGCTGGGAGAGATCATCAGGGGGTTTGGGCTGGTGTTCATCAGTATGCAGATGACACCCAGCTCTACCTCTTTCAAATCAGAACCAGTGAAGGCGGTGAAGGTCCGGTGTGAGTGTCTGGAGGCAGTTGGAGGATGGATGGCGGCTAACAGACTGGGGTTGAATCCTGATGAGACATATGTACTGTTTTGGGGGGACAAGAGGTGGACAGGTGTGGAGGACTCCCTGGTTCTGAATGGGGTAACTTTCCCCCTGAAGGACCAGGTGCGCAGCCTGGGAGTCATTTTGGACTCACAGCTGTCCATAGAGGTGCAGGTCAATTCTGTGTCCAGGGCAGCTGTTTACCAGCTCCATCTGGTACGCAGGCTGAGACCCTACCTGCCCACAGACTGTCACGCCAGAGTAGTGCATGTTCTAGTTATCTCTCGCTTGGACTACTGCAATGCGATCTACGTGGGGCTACCTTTGAAGGTGACCCGGCAACTACAACTAATCCAGAATGCGGCAGCTAGACTGTTGACAGGGAGCGGTGCCGAGACCACCGGTCTTCAAAGACCAACATTGGCTCCCGGTACGTTTCCAAGCACATTTCAAAGTGTTGGTGCTGACCTTTAAAGCCCTAAACGGCCTTGGTCCAGTATACCTGAAGGAGCGTCTCCACCCCCATCGTTCTGTCCGGACACTGAGGTCCAGCACTGAGGGCCTTCTGACGGTTCCCTCACTGTGAGAAGTGAAGTTACAGGGAACCAGGCAGAGGGCCTTCTTGGTAGTGGCGCCCGCCCTGTGGAACACCCTCCCACCAGATGTCAAAGGAAAAAACAACTATCTGAAGGCAGCCCTGTTTAGGGAAGCCTTTAATATCTGAAGGACTATTGTATTTAATATTATTTGAGCTAATGCAGACTCTTGCAGCTATTATGTACTGCACGGATATTTACTGGAATTCAACTTGCATTCACCTACTATGAAATATGTAGAAGGGCTGTCAAATGTCAGTATTTCTACATTACTTATATGACCAAATACAATGTGCCGGTCCTAGACCATTGAGAGGATTTGGTTATACCTATGAAAGTTAAATTCATAAGAAATGTTTTGTCTCAATCCAGTGAGACAAATCCATGAGCACAAGCAAGGTAGTTTTTAAAATCTACAAATACTCCACAGAATGGAAACTCCATGAAACATTAGAAAGGCAGACCCAGAATTTAACAAGGCATAGCTGCAAAAACAAAACACCTGTACCCTGGTGCCCACCATGTGTTGTGGACTACAAGTCCCATCAGCCCCAGCCAGTATAGCCAATAGTCAAGGATGATGTGAGTTGTAGTCCGAAGCATCTGTGGTCAAGCTAGGTAAGGTAAAGGTACCCCTGCCCGTACGGGCCAGTCGTGTCCGACTCTAGGGTTGCGCACTCATCTCGCTCTAGAGGCCGTGAGCCGGCGCCATCCGAAGACACTTCCGGGTCACGTGGCCAGCGTGACGAAGCTGCTCTGGCGAGCCAGCACCAGCGCAGCACACGGAAACGGCGTTTACCTTCCTGCTATACAGCGGTACCTATTTATCTACTTGCACTTAAGAGTGCTTTCGAACTGCTAGGTGGGCAGGAGGTGAGACCGAACGACGGGAGCTCACCCCGCCGCGGGGATTCGAACCGCCGACCATACGATCGGCAAGTCCTAGGCACTGAGGTTTTACCCACAGCGCCACCCGCGTCACCGTGGTCAAGCTAACCTGGTCCAATAATGTTGCCATTTGTCTTACCAGCTGAAGCCTGTAAAAGCAACTTCTAGCTCCCAAGGCAAATCTGGATAAAGGACCACCCTAAAGCTCTGAACTAGCTCCTTCAGAGGAAGTGGAAACCCATTCAGAACAGGCGACTGATCAATTTCTCTGACACAAGAATCTCACCCAAAGATCCCAAGGATTCAAATCAGCTTATTTCTCCTCATCCAGCCCACCTCTGCATCCAGACCCAGTCCAGGGCCTGCACAGTCTCTCCTAATCCAGATGTTATACAGAAATAGAGATGAGTGTGGTGACACCTGGCCCCAAAATTCCCTAATGAATGACTTTAAGTAGGTGTTAAACATTGGAAGATAGAATACCACCCTGCAGCACCCCATGACACAACTGTGCAAATTTGATTGTGAGATTTCTACTAGGGCAAGCTTTTAATAAGAGGAAACTGTCTTCCTCAGTAGCTTAGTACTTAAGGAAAGACGGGGGGGGGGGGGAGTGTGGAGAGCAAATTCCTAACAGAGTTATGGAGAGGCATACTTCTGAATTGTATGCTCACGCAATGATGCCTGCATATTGGAGCCACAGGCCACCATCACACAAAGTGGAAGCAGATGTTGCCCACCCTATCAGAAACCATTTCATGTCAATTTAAAATATATCATTGCAATTCCTAGCGATGGAACAAGCCATTTTCTTTTGTTACATCCACTCTAACACAGATTGCAGCCACATTGCTTTAATAATATTTGCTCTTATTTTTCGGATGTAATTTAGACATATCAATGTTGAAATTCGTTCTGCTAGTTTCTCCAAACAGACTGCTAGTATTTGTTTTGAAAAAGCAAATAAAAGGAAAGAATTAAGACTTAAGAAAATAATATAAAACGCTTGTATATGCTTTTTTTTTAATCGACTTTGTATGATTGCATCTGGTAGTTCAAAACTCTCATTTTGTCTATTTTTTAAAAAATAAATAATTTAAATACAGTATATTTTTTCACTGAGTCCTAATGACTACTAAGCAAACTGCAGTTCACAGACCATCAAATTCTGCAGAAAACCCTTAGCAGAGTATTTAGATTCATTATGCAACATATTTAATCATATCTGAAAAACATGATATGATCAAGTATATAGGATTAGATATAAATGTATATTTCCTTACACCAAAGAATTAATTAATTAATTAATTAAAACTCTTTATTTTCAGATTGGTGAGCTGGCTTTAATGGTGACCTCAACAAGGTGATTCCAACTTCAAGGGATGAAAGACAGGGATATCTGCTAGCCTCCCTCACTTTTCCCCCTTCAATTTTCATATAAATAATATTACCCCAGATCTTCAAGGGCCTCAGCACTTTTCTCCTACAATTCTTAGCCACAAGCTTTATGAGACATTTTCTCAGAGACCTTGAATTATTTTGTGAAAAGGAATTCCTTAGCTTGAGTTATGCTGAAACTAAGATGGTTTGTCTGCTAAAAGTTCACACCTACATAAGTGGAAATAGACTGTTGTGATGGGACAATGAGCTACTTGTGCGTAAAAGGGTTAGTCCCTCGGAGTTTGCTTAACGTAGCAAAGTTCTGCCTTGAGCGGAGCCCTTGGACATGGCTCCGTCAGTCACTGGTAGAATCCGACAGTGGGCGCTTGCGGAAACGTTTCCAGCATAAAAGCTGCTTGACGGAAACGCGTCTCCTAGATTCCCTGCGTGACAGCTTCCGGCGAGGGGTGGGGGTCGCTAAAGGGGGCCTCGATACCTCCTCACTGTTCTCACTGGAAGTGTCCCAGAGCCTCCCCTCCGACTTCCTGTCCCTGGAAGCTCCTGCTCCCCCCCTACTGGTTCCCTCTTCTGCTGCTGAATCTCTTCTATCCTCCTGGAGCCCTCCCACCACCTGTTCTTCCGATGGCAGTTCCCTGACATCCACCTCCCCTCCAGGCCCCCCTCTATCCCCTCCCGCCTCCCCTTCTACAGGCGGTGAGGCTGGAAAGCCTCGGAAGGAACTCTCCTCGTCCTCAGAGGATTCAAACACTTCTAGCCACTGCCTTCCATTTCCTTCCCCGTCTTCCTCTTCTTCGTCGGAGTATGCCGCCTCCTCACTCCCTGACTCTGGGAACCCTTCAAACACCCCTTCCTCATCAGTGGTTCCGAAGTATTCCCTCCTAAATCGCTCCACCGGCTGCGGTTTTCTTGGGAACCGCTGATGGAACGTTTCTATCAGAACCTCGTCGTGGACTTCTTCCGCCGGCACCCACGTGTTTTCTGACTCTTCCTCCCCCTCCCATTCTACCAAGTATTCCACCCGATTCCCCTTCCACCTGGAATCAATGATTCCTGCCACTTCCATGTTGCGTTCTCTCTCTTCAATGACAGGTGTTTGGGTGACCCCCCTCTCACGTTCCCCCCACTCCCGTCCCTCTCGGTACGGTGACAGTAATGATCTGTGAAATACGGGGTGCAATTTCATGTGACTGGGCAATCTGAGTTTGAAGGCTACTGGGTTCACCTGTTGTATGACCTCAAAGGGTCCCAACCGTTTGGGTCTCAATTTCTTACACCCTCCCTTAAACGGCAGTCCTTGGGTGGATAGCCACACCCGGTTTCCCACCCTTATGGTTTCACCTTCCCTCCTATTTCTGTCTGCTTGTTTCTTATATGCTTCTTTGGCTTTCTCCAAGTTGAGTTGGAGCTGCCGGTGGATCGCTTCCATTTCTTCCACAAAGTGTTCCGCCGCTGGTACACTCCAGTGCTCCCCTCCTTCTCCTGGGAATGCTCGAGGGTGACACCCATAATTGGCCAGAAAGGGACTCATCCCTGTGGACACGTTTTCCGCGTTGTTGTAGGCAAATTCTGCCAGAGGTAACTTATCTACCCAATCAGTTTCTCTGTCTTTTACATAACACCTCAGATATTGTTGCAAAACCCCGTTTGCCCTTTCTGCTTGCCCATTTGTTTCTGGGTGCCTGGCGGTGGAAAAACTTACCTCCACATGCAACAAGCTCATTAGTTTCCTCCAGAACCTGGAAGTAAATTGTTTCCCTCTGTCGCTCAAAACCCTCAAGGGGGCGCCATGCAACCTGAAAATATGCTTTACAAACAACCTTGCGGTTTCTTCTGCTGTGACTGCATGTGAACAAGCTATAAAATGGCACATCTTAGTTAGTAGATCTACTACCACCATGACCGCGGTTTTCCCTTTGGATTTTGGTAGATCGGTCATAAAATCTATGGATACCATCTCCCATGGCCTTTCTGGGGTGGGTAAGGGTTCTAATAACCCTGCTGGCGCCAACCTCTCTCCCTTTGCTCTTTGGCACCTGTCGCATCCCCTGACATACTCCCGCACGTCTTCCCTCACCTTGGGCCACCAAAACTCCCTGGTAACCAACCGCATGGTCTTGTGCTGTCCGAAGTGCCCCGCCGTGGGGCTGTCATGCAACTGTTTGAGCACCCGCCCTCTTAGTTCCCCATCTGGTATGTAGAGTGCCCCTTTGTAATATAGTTTTCTGTTCTTTTCCTCAAAACCCCCTGTGTTCTCACCTGTCTCCCTGAGTTCCCTAAGCTTTTCTTGGGCATATTCATCGTTCTCAATACCCTCTACCAGTTCTCTTTGCCCCACCAATGCCGCCCCACAAACCCAGTGGTCCTCAGAGATGATATGTCTTTCTTCCGCTGCTCCTTCCCCCTCTAAGTACTCAGGTTTTCTGGAGAGAGCGTCCGCTCTGACATTCTCTGCCCCTGGCATGTAGCGAATTTCAAAATTGAACTTGGAGAACTCTTGCGCCAATCTTACTTGTCTCTGGTTCAGTACTCGGGCTGTCCTCCAGTATTCTAGATTTTTGTGGTCTGTCCGCACTTGAACCTTGTGTTGCGCCCCAATCAACAGGTGTCGCCATCTCTTGAACGCTTCATGGATGGCGAGTAATTCCCTGTCGTACACGGTATAGTTCCTCTCGGATTTGTTCAATTTCCTCGAGAAGAAGGCACACGGTCTCCATTCTGACGTATCTTGTCCCGGCTGTAGGAGTACGGCGCCCACCGCTCTGTCAGACGCGTCGGTTTCCACTCTCATCGGCTGCTGCAGATCCACGTGTAAGAGTTGTTCTTCCGAAGCAAACGCCCTCTTTAAACTTTCAAATGCTCGCTGCGCTTCTTCCGTCCAGACAAATTTCTTCTTACTGCTGAGACAATCCGTGATGGGGGCCGTTAAGTGGGCAAAGTTCTTGATGAACTTCCGATAGAAGTTTCCGAACCCCAAAAACCTTTGCACATCTTTCTTAGTTTTCGGTGGCCTCCATTCCAGTACCGCTTGCACCTTGCTAGGATCCATGGCCAGCCCCTTGTCTGACAACCGGTACCCTAGGAATTCCACCTCTCTGGTGTGAAACTGACACTTCTCCAGTTTTACCCACAGCTGGTTTTCTTGCAGTTTGCTCAGTACCTCTCGTACATCTCGCACATGCTGCTCTTCATCCTCTGAGTACACCAGTACATCATCTAAGAACGCAGCGCAGTTCTTGTAGAGCAGTGGTCCTAGGACGTGGTTCATGAATGATTGAAACACTGCCGATCCCCCCTGGAGGCCGAAAGGCATAACGCAGTACTCAAAGGCCCCCAAGGGGGTGAACATAGTGGTTTTCCACTCATCTCCCTTTCTCATACGTATCAGGTTATACGCCCCCCTCAGGTCCAGCTTGGTAAAAATTTTCCCTTTTCTCACCCGGGTCAGAAAGTCATCAATTCTGGGCATAGGGAAAGTCACGGGTTCGGACACTGCGTTTAGGGCCCGGAAGTCCACAACCAATCTTGGTTTGTCTGAATTTTTTTTGTCCACAAAGAACACTGGGCTACCCCCCACCGCTCGTGACTCTCTGATGAACCTACGCTTGAGGTTTTTGTCAATAAACTCCCTTAACTCCTGCCTCTCCCTGTCTGACATTGCATACACCTTGCCCACTGGCAATTGTGCTCCTGGGAGTAAGTTGATTTGGCAGTCAAAGGGCCTGTGCGGGGGTAGTTTATTTGCTTCCCTTTCGCTGAAGACGTTGGCAAAATCTGCATATTGTCGTGGTACCCTACCTTGATCCGTTGCTTCTATCTTTGCTAACGTGGCCTGGGTACCTACTTGGCCCCCCTTTTCCGTGCAGTGTCCCATACAATGTGCTGACCCAAAGGAAACCACTCTCTGATGCCATCCCACAAGCGGATCATGCAGCGCTAGCCAGCTCATCCCCAAAATGATGGGCGCTCCTCCCAAAGTGGCTATATTAAACGCTATCAGTTCCGTGTGTCTTGCCACCCTCATTGTCATGGGGACAGTCTGCTGGTTAACTTCTCCTCCCAACAGCGCCCTCCCATCAATCGTGGTCACCTGCAGGGGATTTTTTAAAGGGACGGTTTGTATCTGGTGTGCAGCTGCAAACTCCTTACTCATAAAGTTGCAGGAGCTGCCTGAGTCTAATAGCGCCTTAACCTTTAGAGGGTGTCCGTTTGCCAGCTCTAACAACACCTCTATTACTAGCGCTGGTCTTGGCGGTTCCGGCGTGGGCACATTCACTGATCCTTGGCCTGGCTGCTGTGCCCTGATGGTTCCAGCCAGGCGTTGGCTTTTACTGACTCCTTAGCTCCCTCCTCCTCCTCCCCAACAGCTCCCGCCATTCCTTGCCATTCCTTTCTTTGCGGACAAACCCTGGCAAAGTGACCTGGCTGTTGGCAGAGAAAACATTTCTTGGCGCCTTTCCCCTCCTTCTTCCGCCCTTCGCTGGGGTTTGAAACTGCGCGCGCGCGTGCTGTTCCGATTTCCATCGGCTCTGCTGGCTGGGAAGGCTGCTCTGGAATCTCTGGAATGCGGAAATCCCTCCAACGCTCCTCTTTCCCTTCCCGCTTCTCCAGGGCTCTGGCCTCCTGGCGTGCTCCTATGGCCAGCGCGGATTTAGTCAAATGGTCCATAGACTCTGCCCTGGGCATCCGGGAAAGTTCATCTTTTACTGCCGAAGACAATCCTTCTTCGAACAGCATTTGTATCGGTTCCGCAGACAAATCCCAACTTAATTTATGGATCAACATGGTGAACTCAGTCCAGTACTCACGGACAGATCGGTTCCCTTGCTTACACGCCATTAACTGTCTGCGCGCCACTCCCTGCTCAATCTCACTGGAGAACATCAGATCCATGGCGCGGAAAAACTTCCTTGTGTCCTTTAGGACCTCGTTATTGGCTGCCATCAGGGGCCTCACCCAGTCTCTCGCCCCTTTTTCTAGATGGCCAATCACATACCCCACCCTCGATTCCTCATCAGGAAAATCATCAAACTGCAGATTAAGGGCATATTGCATTTCTGTCCTAAAGGCTTGATAGTTCCTGGGATCACCCCCAAATTTCTGCACCAGTCCCGGCACCTTCCTTGAGACTTGGGTGGCTTTTCCCTTCTCTGCATCGTGAGCCCTCCTCTCCTCAAGCCTAGCCGTTTGCAGGGCTAACTGCATCTCCAACATCCTGTACCTTTCTTCCAGGTTTGGAACGGCTGCAGCTGCTTCCCCTTCGCCGGCTCCGGTTGGGTTGCTCATGATGCCTCTCCTTGCACAAGCGCTTTCAGGGACTGTCGGATTGCTGTGATGGGACAATGAGCTACTTGTGCGTAAAAGGGTTAGTCCCTCGGAGTTTGCTTAACGTAGCAAAGCTCTGCCTTGAGCGGAGCCCTTGGACATGGCTCCGTCAGTCACTGGTAGAATCCGACAGTGGGCGCTTGCGGAAACGTTTCCAGCATAAAAGCTGCTTGACGGAAACGCGTCTCCTAGATTCCCTGCGTGACAGCTTCCGGCGAGGGGTGGGGGTCGCTAAAGGGGGCCTCGATACCTCCTCACTGTTCTCACTGGAAGTGTCCCAGAGCCTCCCCTCCGACTTCCTGTCCCTGGAAGCTCCTGCTCCCCCCCTACTGGTTCCCTCTTCTGCTGCTGAATCTCTTCTATCCTCCTGGAGCCCTCCCACCACCTGTTCTTCCGATGGCAGTTCCCTGACAACTGTATAAATATAGAACAGATTAAGAATTGTAAGTGTCTGAGAATTCAGTTCAATCAGAACTATACCTGGTCAGGGCATTTGGATTCCATAAGGCTCTCAACCCTACAAGTAATCATAGCCATATTTACCTTTACTCGCTACTGAGGTGGTAACCTGGTACCCCCTGCACTTAAGCTTTTTGGGGGAAAGGTAATCCCACAAGCGGTATATGGTGCAGAAGTGTGGGATTGGGAAGATGCTGTCAAACTGGTTACCCTTCAAAACTGCTTTCTGAGGTCATTATTGGGATCCCATTGTCATGGTGAAATTTGTACAGTAATACCTCATGTTACGTCCGCTTCATGTTACGTTCTTTAAGGTTACGTCCCGCAGTGACCCGGAAGTACCGGAAAGGGTTACTTCCGGTTTCGCTGCTCACGCACGCACAGACACGCAAAATGATGTCACGCACATGCACAGAAGCGGCGAATCGCAACCAGCGTGCACAGATGCGCCGCTGTGGGTTGTGTTCTTTTCATGTTGCGAACCGGATTCCGGAACGGATCCCGTTCGCAACCAGAGGTACCACTGTACTTAATTTGAATCTTCCAGGGTTCCCACTGCCTTGCTTCTGTACTGGTAAAAATAACATATACCAGATACAATGTTGCCCCAAAAGTGTCATTCGGAGCACATTTCTAATAGATCTGTACAAAGTGTACAGAATTTACAAGTGTCAATTCCTTATAATCAAATATGGACAAATTTCCCAGGGTTCTACTGATTTTCTTGGATCCTCAGAATGATTCTTGCTGCTAAATGTAAAATGCAGATTCTCTCCTATAGTTTTTGATAGAGCTGTATGCAACTCATGGCCCTGATGGAGGAGGAAAAGGGTGTCTGTCAGGCCAACCCACACCAGGCCAAGCTGGGCACCATCTGCCCAGCTTGGATCTGGTTCCAAATTAGTTCAGGGGGAGGGATAATGCTTAATTAATTGTTTAAAACCCCAATTAAACATACAGCAGGCAGGGAGCACGAGGGAAGGAGGCATTGCCTCTCCTTCTCCCCACTCACAACTAAGGGGGTGCAAGTCTGTGGGTTGCTGCTTTGCAAGTGGCTTTCCTTCAGCAGCAAGATTGATGCCTCCACAATAATCCTGCAGGATAGTGCTTCAGGCAAGGGGCATCACTGGGCTCCTACCGTCTCCTGGGATGATGCAGTTTTTGACCAAGTATGTCTCAGCCTTTCAATAGGGTTTTCCAACATGATGCCTGCCTCTCCTTTCTGCTTGATACCTAACAGTCCTGGATCACTCTGGACCACCCAACCTGACCTGCAGCGATCCATAACTATCTCAATCCAACTCAGGCAACACCTAAATCCTGCCGAATATGCCCAGTTTGCCTCGGGGAAATCTGATGCACAACCCTAGCTTCCAAATTAATATATAAATAGCACACTTACTAGGATTCCAGGGGCATGCGTTTTGACCTCTGCACACTGTTCCATCTTAGTCAAAGCTGTCTGCTTCACATCCCTATCAGATCCTAAAGGTGGTAGCTTTAGTCCACCTCTCATGTAACGTTTATATCGCAGAACATCTTGCATAGGAACCAGGCTGTAAGAAACAAAGGTTTGGCAAATTTATATTAAGGAGGTGAAAACTCAAAGCAAGGTAGTGATGATAAACACAGCTCTTATTGTGCCTTAATTATTTTTAAGTATTTTCCAAAGCATTATTCATGCTGTTGACAAATAAACCGTGTACGTTGCATCAAAATGTGACTGACAGAACACTGAGATCAAATTCCTTAATTTTAATTTCATCATCTCATTCATCTTCCCAGTATTGGAAGTATGCCCCCACGATCTTTAATGGGGATTTCTCCCAGGTAGGTGTGGATAGGATTGCAATCTCTGTCACTATATGTATATTACTGAATTTGCTGAAACTTGTCACAGATACATGTGATATATGTGAACAAAATCTCTGATAAAGCCCTGTAGAGACGCTGAAAAAAAGAATAGGAAAAGTGTGGTTAGCTGTCTAAAATTAAAGAAAAGCTGAAAGGACCACTGTATTCAAGCTTAGCTTAAATTTAATGTGGGTTTTCTCCATCAGGAAATAGGCTATGAGAGTACACATGACTCACAAGAGCACAAGATACTGCTGTACCAAGTTATGATAGCTGAATGCTATTTGCTTGTGAAAGGAAAGGAGGTGGAGCCTGTCACCTTCTTCAAACATGCATTTAGTGGTATGAAGAAGGAGGAGACTACAATTAGGATTATGCCTGAAGATCTATGGACTGGACTATGCAGTTTTAAAGAAGGAATGGGATGTATATTTTCAAACATATCTCAGCAAAGCACATTTTACTATGATCAGAGAGAATAAGAGTGCAGTCTTATGCATGTTTACTCTAAAGTCAGTCTCACTAAATTCAATGGGTCTTATTCTCAAGAAAGTGTGCACTGAATTGCAGGCTGAATTTAAAAAATGCTGCTGTTCTCTCCTAAGCATACTATGTGAAAATGAAAACATCAGTTCTAACTGTGATTGGAGTACCCTGGGAAAATAATTCGCTGTGATTAACGCTAGGTATGTCAATCAAAATGAAAGGTCCCTACATATCTCTACACACATCGCCTCTCAAGCTCAAAGCTGGACATTTTGCCAGTCAGATTGGTTTCACTTTATCAGAGAGAAAAAAGATGGCCATGCATTTTCCGGACAGAGAAGGCTACAGAGTGACTCAGAAACCTATGAAGTCTTGGTGCCTGTGGGGCAGCTCAATCGGTGGAGCATGAGACACTTAAACTCAAGTAGGGTTGCCTGGTGGGGGTAGGAGCAAAGTTCTTGAGCTTTTTTTAGTTCTGCTCAAAGTTGTTGAGCTTTCCTCCCGGACATTTAAGTGATTTCTACCCGGGCACTATTTCCGATGGCCAAATCTCCTCTATGTCTGGGAAATTCTGAACACATGGTGACCCTAACTCAAGTTCATGGGTTCAAGCCCTGTGTTGGGCAAAAGATTCCTGCATTGCATGGGATTGGACTAGAAGACCCTTATGGTCCCTTCCAACTCCATGGTTTTAAAACAAAAATGGGGTTAAATCTTAGGGAAAACAATTTGAAAATGATCTTCAAAGTTCATGGAGCTGGTCAAGGTAATTACTTACCAACTAGAAAGAGTTAAGCATATAATTTTTATAATGTAACATACAGTCCCTTTTTAAAAAGATTGACAAAACATTATCCACAGAGGGCTTCATATTAACATAATAATGAAATTATTTTGAAGACATTGGAGAGGCACTGACATTTTTAGTATTATATACTAGAGGCTATTAATAACCTGTAAAATGCATAAGCATGAAGGAGAAATATGTAAGGTGTATGCTCTGAACATCTATTAGCAGAATGCAACTATGCTATGATGTGTTTAGGCATTAAGAAGACTTAATCTCTTCCTGAAAAATTATTAAGTCTTTGTAGCCCCTTCTTAGCATTTTCTTTCTAGAATACTAAGAAGCTTGTGCATAAAATTCTGAAAAAAGCAAGTACACATGCAAGTTCTTTTGCAAATGACTTTTATAAGTCCTGCATCCAATCCAAACTCTACATTTTTATGTTAGCCAGTTAAATCAATGTTCAAACCTTTGAGATTCACTTCTCCTCCAGCCTTCAATATGGGAACAATAATATATAGACAACAATTTACAGGGCTGCTGAAAAGTGTGTGAAGTGTTTTGAACCCTCTAAATACTATGTATTGTTATTTATTATAGCTCTCAACTTCATTCTTAGCTAGTTGATATAGAATTGAGTAACTTGAGATGATGCCTGAACTTATTCTGATGGATATCACAGTGTATCACAGAGTCAATTTTCAAATGTCCTTTCCCATCACTTATTTATTTAACCTTAGCCCAAGGGCTAGCAAGCAGTATCAGCAACTTTTACTTAGAGAAGACCCCTGACAGGGTCATAATAATCTAACAGCTATACGTCTTCTAAGGAGTCCTCTGCAGCCAAGCTCCAATGGACTCAAATGCAACTACTGCTATTCCTGAAAAGCTAGTTTTCACAAATTAGTAGAGTTTATATAAGTATTCCACTATCATATGTGCCAAAAAGATCCAGCTTATAAGAAATTGTTACTTGGATCTTAAAACACTTGTTTTGGTGTATATGCCTTCAAAGCCATTGAAATCTTCCTAACATCCCACTGTTGAAAGACATTCAAGTTTGTATTTCTATTAAACTTTTCAACAGCACACAGGTTTTCTGTGGATGCATACCATGGTGCCAATATGTAAAGGCATGCATTTTATGTTTCATATTCGGTGCACTCTCTCTTCAAAATACATTTGGCTCAGGGAAGACGCATTTTGTAGACTTTTCATTAGTTGAAAAAAAAAGGAAAATTGTCACTTCCCCAAAGAAAACTTGACCTGTCTGCCAAAATGATGCAGAGTCTGTCACTCTTCATCAGAGTAACAGCTTGACAAGATTATCTTTAAAGTAGCTTTCGCTTTTCATGCCAAATGGTTGTGTGTATCAAAACAAAGATGGCTGTCAATATTCAGTGTTGCTTTAAGCAACAAGATATGTAGATAGATGGCACAAATACATAGACCTCAGGTGTGCTCTGAGTCTCCAAAGAAGAAAAACAAACAAAACTTTAGAACTACAGAGATGCTACAGTGCTAAGCAGTGCTGTCCCACAATAGGACATATTTCACTTTGTCCCCATCACAGCATTTCTAATTCTCCCTTTGCTCTACTGTTTTTCTCTTCCAACCAATCAGTCCTCTTCCGTAACTACCACTGCTTCTTCACTTCCTCCTACTGGCCAGTTTAAAGGCCCCTAGGGATCATCATAGTCCTACCATTACTTTCCCCTCCTCCTCTGGGGAGGAGTTCCAGCATGTGTCAGTCCTTGCATGTGACTGAAAGTGGGAGGAAAGGAGATTCAAGAGACTGCTCCTACAGAATTGCCTTACAGTGGACTTCATCATTCACTTCCTCGATCAGCCAAGAAACGGCTCTTGAACTGCTCAAATGAGCTACCTGCAGCTCCTGAGCTAGTTGGGCTTTTCAGTCCGTACAAATGACCAGTCAACCCAACATGGTATGAGAATCATTGATCTAAACTGACAACCTTTCAATTGCTACTCAGCACAAGATGCTGGAATTGATGGAGAGTGTTTTGACAGATGTGGTTTGCTTGCTTGCTGAATGCTTCACAGAACACCATCTGTGTACAAATAATACAAAGGCACAAGTCAGTGCTTTTCATCTTAGAAATTATGATGCTAAGCATGAATTTAACATCATCTGGTGTGGGGTGTAGTGCACCCACGACATGAATGCAGAATACCCTGGAGAATATACTTTCTTTCAGATATCACACTGAAAAGACCAAAGAAAACTTTTAACATCTGAAATATCTCCGTTAGTCATTCACATCACTTAGGCACGTGCATTTACAGCAACAAAGTCCGTGAACTTTTACTATGCATATTGTTCCCCATCATGTATACTAATGCACTTCTGCTGCAGCCACTCTAGGTAGCATAATACTTTTAAAAGTTTCACTTCCTGCAGAAGTTTGGGGTGTGTGTTTGCACATACAATGGAGAACACCAAGCATATTAAGAACCTAAGTCTTGTCATGGCAAGCACACGTACAAAGGTGTCCTCAGCTCCAGTTATGCTAGTATTCTGCTGCTCTCTTCCCTGGACATGTTTGTGCAATTTAGCAACTATGCTCACAGAAGCTGAATACTGGATTTAATAAGGTAGCATCAATTCTTAAATTCCTTGATTGAAACATTATGTGAAAAGATTGCAAGTGCACAGTAGTGTGTGTATCATAAAGAGATTAAGCACAGTCATATTTGAGGGGGAAATCCCTCAGCCACCTTAAACAGTTAAGTTAGTTACAGTCCACACCATTTCAGATTTTAAAGAATATTCTTTGTCTCCCTAGAAATCAAGAGAATTTGCCACCCAGTGAAAAGTGTTCATTTCAAAGAAAATGTAGCCCTGATTGGTCCAACACTAGAACTCTGCTAGTTCACAGCGTCGGCACAACGTCTACAACAGCAACAGGGAAAACCAAATGGCAATTGTTTTCCAGCTGTTATTAAGGAGCAAAATTTGAGAATAAGAACAAATGCAACCTGTAACAAAAACTTGCAGTGTGGAGTGTTAACTTTTCCTATCCGTCACTATACACTAGCAGTACAGTGGTACCTTGGTTTAAGAACAGTCCTGTTTAAGAACGATTTGGTTTACAAACTCCGCAAAACCGGAAGTAGTGTCCCAGTTTGAGAACTTTACTGAACGGAATCCGAATGGTGGAAGGGCACCGGCAGCGGGAGGCCTCATTAGGGAAAGCGCGCCTCGGTTTAAGAACAACTTCGGTTTAAGAATGGACTTCTGGAATGGATTAAGTTCGTAAGCCGAGGTACCACTGTATAAGCTTTTACATATGCATTGCTGCAGCTTACACATGTTCAAAATGTGAAATTTTAAAGTGAAATCTATTGCTGTTATTCCACTAGCTGTTGACCCAGTGGAGGCATCAGTTGATGTAAGAGAAGGGGACGCAAATTCTGCCCATTCTTCCTTCTACCTGTGACCCTAAAATCTTTTACAAAGTATTGGGGGACCCTGCAGAACAGCCTTTGCTGGGGGAGGGGAGCTGCAATGCACTCCATACTGCAATATTACAACATCTAATAGGTTCCTTAAAATTCTGTGTGTAGACTACATGAAAGGAAAAAAGTTAATGCCAGTGACACTTATTTCTGGAATATTATAGAGTGCAGCTATTCAGCTCTGACAAATTTGTCTAAATGATCAATTGTTTCTGTGCATATGTTAATCTACGCTTTAGCTGTAGAATGCCACTGTTGATTAATTCTATATTTATTTGCCTTTGATGCCTTGCTATGTGTTTATAATCTGTTTTGCAATGTCCTATATATGTTTCCTCACACCGAATATCACTTTCATGCACACATCTGAATGACAGCGTATTTTTTTAATAATTAGAGGTTATAAAACTGGGAACCACTACAAGCTTGTGATAATTAGATGAAATAAACCCTCCATGATGGGAGAAACATTTTTTCAAAAGCTTTTCATATTCCAAAATTGTCACACAATCCACGTGTTTGCAATAATGTACAATATTCTTACAACGTTCAGTGACATCGTTTAAGCTATTATGGAAGACTGTGAAGGCAATGGCGTGTTAAGTTATCAAATACTGGGCAAATATTTAAGGTTCAATACCATTTTTTTTCCATTCAAGGGGAATAAAGAGTCAGGAGTTTCTGTTGCTTTTGCAACACCACAAAGTTAAAAAATAGAAGGCACAAAATGTTTTAGATTACCTATAGCCTGCTTCTATCCACACAGTTCCAAATAATAATAATAATAATAATAATTAATAATAATAATAATTTATTTATACCCCGCCCATCTGGCTGAGTTTCCCTAGCCACTCTGGGCGGCTCCCAATCGAGTGTTAAAAACAGTACAGCGTTAAATATTAAAAACTTCCCTGAACAGGGCTGCCTTCAGATGTCTTTTAAAGATAGGATAGCTGCTTATTTCCTTCACATCTGAAGGGAGGGTGTTCCACAGGGTGGGCGCCACTACCGAGTGGCCAAACAGAAACTAATGAAATAGAAACTAATGAACAGAAACTTAAGTTTCTAGAATGTCTACTTCTCACAGGCCCATATAAGAACAGCGTAAATAGTTGGGCCTGATGAACATTTACTGTTCCCAATCCTAATCCTGTGAAAGCCATCTAATTAGATTTTAATTTGATCCTGACTTGTTTTTAGGAGGTAATTTAATTATTGTTTGATTTTATACCAATGTTATATATTTGATGTTAACCGCCCTGAGCCCAGTCTTGGCCGGGGAGGGCGGGATACTAATAAAATTATTATTATTATTATTATTATTATTATTATTATTATTATTAAAATGACTTGAAAAATTACTAAAAATTATGTTGTGAGTTTCCATAGATTCCAGCTCCAGAGTCGGTATTACTATCACAACTAGGAGCCAGAATTTATAAGAACTTACAAGATATAATTAGGCCTATGTAGAAAACAGAGTACCTGCTATGCTCAAAGCTCAGCATCACATAGGAAGCTCTGTATAAATATAAACTCATTTTTTATCCCTACATACACTTACAGCCAAGAATTCTGTACAATATGTCTTTCCCGTCTGCAAAACAAAGATCAGTTTATACAATGAAAGGTCCAGTGTTCAGACCAGAAGCCAAATATCTTAGTACAAAAGGGGGTTAGAATGCTGTCATATATACCAAACGCTTTCCCAGCTCAATGTCACAAACTATATCGGTGCACCAACAAGAAGACATTACTTCCGTGTTGTAGCAAGAAGACTGCTGCAAATGTTTAGAATCAGAGTGGAAGTGGATTTTTTTTATGGTATAACCTCCAGATATACTGGATGCAATAGTCCAAAAACTATTAAAATTAGTGTATGCTTTGCCATGGGTCTTTTAATGAGAAGTGGATTGCACACTCTTGCTCCCCAAATTACTGAAATAATGCATGACTGAAAAACCACTTTGACAGATTAAGGAAGCAGCAACTCTGCCCCTTTAGTTATGAGCCATCTGCTGAACAGTTTCCCTACGTACAACATTTTTAAAATTAAACTGTCCCAACATATAACTACGCCCAAACATGCATTTCGAGAAAGCTTGTAATGTCTGCTATGTTGCATTGCAGACATATTTATTTGTGTACAGTAAGATGGCTGAAAAGTCAGCTTAAATTAGCTACTCTGCCTTGCATGAAAACAGCTCCTGATTAAAACTAAGCAAAAATATACTTACCACAATACTTTTCTAATTAAATATCCTCTTATCCATTTCTGAATAATCAGGACTGGCGAATGAAAAGATAGGATGTAATTGATTTTGGAAATTATCTTTTTTACCATTTCCATTTCTTCCTGAAATGTAGTTTCCTACAAACAACAAATAATGAGGATTTTCTGTAAACATACATGAAAACGTATTTTCCCCCAAAAAATAAACAAATCATGCACTTTTCTAACTTTATGTTATGGATCAGGCATACTGGCCAACACTTGCCCCCTTAGTTTTCACCAGTAAATATTATATTTCATACCTGATAAGGAACTGTCTTTATTTGAAGCTTGGTAATTGAGCTCACAAAAGATCATAAATCCCCCTATGATTGGATCGGACAGAAACAGCATTCATCCTTTCTGGAGAGTTCTCCACACCCCCGCTTTACATTTAGTAGTTAGCCAGTGAGGACAAGTATCACATTACTGCCCCCACCAGCAGAAAAGCAGACCGGGGGCAGGGATAATCATGTGACAGGTGCTGTCAGGGCTAAAGCTTCTAAATGTTACAGAAGAATCATAGAATTGTGGAGTTGGAGTCATCTAGTCCAGGCATCCCCAAACTCGGCCCTCCAGATGTTTTGGGACCACAATTCCCATCATCCCTGACCACTGGTCCTGTTAGCTAGAGATGATGAGAGTTGTAGTCCAAAACCATCTGGAGGGCCGAGTCTGGGGATGCCTGATCTAGTCCAATCCCCTGTAGGGATGCTATTCTGGGCCCCAGTTTAATACTCTCCATTTCTATCGGTTCTCTCACTCAGGTTTCTTACTGTGCCATGTGAACCGGGTCTGATTTACCAGGACCAAAGGACCCAGAAAGGGGTCCTAGAGGCAGATCTTACCATTCAGAGCACATCAGTCCAAGCATGTTTCTTTTGTAAACTAAGTGGTTTCAGCCAGCCTTGCATTTAACAACTTGCCTGGTATCCACAGGTGAGTAGGAATTCCATACAGGTGAGTGAGCATCATTCCTCCTCCACCAGTTGGATTTGTTTCCATTCTGGCTACAGAGGAAGGGAAGACAATTATCTTGTCTCTGTCCCTTCCCCGCCAGCCTGTTTTGCAGAAGGCATTTCATTTTTGCTAGTCTGAAACAAAGCTAACTTCATGTATTTCCATGCCAGATGTTAAACAGGGGGCTCTTTTGAAGCCAGAACCGAGGCACATGCTACTAGCATCTTAGCAGGCTAGTAAAAAGAAAAATGCAGCCTAGTCACATTTTGTAGGTATATTTTCAATGTTGGCTTCAATGAAGGAAGGCAATGTTTTTACATTTGGAACATTTCACTGAGCCAAGGAAAGAATCAAAATTGTGTAACTAAACAAAGACATGAATTCTAGTCCTAGCACCTGTGAAACCATTGTTTCTCCCATCTCTAAATGTTTCTGTTAATTCAAAACAGATAAAAATTCAGATGCTTTAAATTTATGAAAACATTCATTATTTTTAGGATTATCTGATGAACAATAATTGTAACTGCAAGCCATGATGATTTGCCACAATAATGAATACTTGCACACAGGGTTCCTGGCAGGCAAAGAACTTGGAATGCTCCATTGTGCTTGCTGGATTTCAGCTAATGGCTACAGATTATGATGACATACTTGAAGCTTACTATTCCTATGAAGGCACGCCTTAAAACAAACAACAACTAGATAACTTACCTTTCCAGAAGTAGGGCAAAAATCAATATAAAAGCTAGGTGTAAAGGGTTTATATTTTTCAGGAAGCCTCCAGTCTTCTATTATTTCCTCATCAGAAATAACATAGTAGTCCAGTGCCTTGAGTGAAAAGATGCTGTTAACAACAATATGCCTATATGCGATTTTCAGGCACAGGGGAGTGTTGAACAAGGTGAGAGCGATCAGATTAGGGCAGAAAGATAATGAATGCACATCTTCCAGAGCTGAAATGCTGTTATTGTGAAGATACAGAAGTTGCAGTCCTGCCATGTTTACCCAAAACATTGGGCCCGGAAGCTCTTCTATCTGAAACAGAATTGAAACACAATTTTTAAAGAAAGGAGAAAAGGGTAAATACATTGTGGAAAATGTAGTGTAAGTAACCTGTCAAACCAAAATTGCTTCCTCAGCCAAGGAAGTCAATGATCATCTGCATATTTTTATTTATATATCAAAGACAACACTCCCGGTCCCGAGATGCATGTGTGCTATGATGTGTGATTGAGATTCCCCCATTCACTTCAATAGGAGGGAGCAACGGAGTATCCTTTGGAGCAAGAGAACATGAGAATCTCAACTGAGTGCTTCAAAAGTAAAAGGTAAAATTCCAGCCTTCAGGGGGGGGGGGGAAATGTTGTGGAAATTAAGCAAACACTCCAAGTGGAAACTGGAATACTTTTCCCACCCGACTCCCACCATTATGAAAATGCTGACATCATTTTGGGCTCTTAATATCAACATTTCAGTATACAACTTATAGTTCTTCAGGCAGCTAATTTCATACATTACGTATTGTGAGAAATACAATTTTGGCAATGTTGAGAAGGCCACATTTCTATTGCAATAATGACCAGAAGAAACAGAGGATGTGGGGTTTAGCTCTCTCGCCAGCCCCACCTCTCACAGACAAACAAACACTCTCTATTGTTAGAATCAAAAATACTAAACGGTGGAAGTTCCTGCAGCATAAATTAAGCCTACACCAAGAACCTACAGGAACAAATACAAAAACTGGCTAGTTTCCCCAAACCATACTCTGTATGTTAATTTTTAAAAATTTGCTCACCTGGTTGTTATGAAGATCCAGTTTAATTAAATTAGTGCAAGACTCAAGTGCATCAATATTCACAATGAAATTTCCAGACAAATCACATATTTTAAGTGAAACGCAATACTGCATCTCTTTTAGATTGCATAAATACTGAGTGCGTATCCTGACCATAACGAGATTTCGCAGCTTCTTTGCATCTTTTTGATCAGCGGTTTGCCCATATTGGAGTAGCAGACTTTCAGAAGCAGAGACAAGGTATTTTGTAAATTCCTCCTCCATGGTTGTTGATGTCTTTTACAGTTTATCCATGAGATATCTAAGGGGGGGAGAGATTACACAGTAGGTTCCATTTATTCAGCTTTCAAAAGAAAACTTCAAGTACCCTAAGGAAATATCCAGCTGGTTGTGACAACACCCCCTGCTCTATTAAAGGACTAACAGCGACAGGGAAGGCAGGAGGGAAGAAAGAAATCTAACAAACTATTTGAAAACATGTAAGCAAGTGCAAAAATTCTGCTGTTTTTTCCATGTTATCACAATAACAGAAAACACTAAGGAACTGTGTCAATAAAAAAGGATAATGTAATATAAACAAAAACAGTGTACCTATAAGCTGGAAAGCATAGAGGCAAACACAATGAATTGTATTCTAGATCAAAGTGTTTTCTAGAAACAGTGCAAGACCTCTATATTCAGGGGGGAAAACAATTAGGGACTAGTCATCAACAAGATCTTTTGTTTGTTCAATGAAAGTGCCATTTAAACATTTATTGTTATGATGTTTAACTGAATCTCCAAGTATAGGATAAGTGTGTGTGTGTGTGTGTACAGAGATGTACACACACATAAACACATATGGAGAAAGAAAGATTAAAGTGGAATTGGAGTCAACATACAGGTATGCACTACTAATGTGATTTGCTTATGATGTGACTTATCAGTGAAAACTGCTTGATCAACATGACATATCCCCTTGTCTCCAATGCTGCTCCCCATCACCTGACTGTAAAAGTATGTCCTTCCTCCAACTCGGCTGCTACTCAGGGATATCAGCCATTTCCTGCAGCATAACTTTGGCCAATGCTAGAAAATCTGCAATATCTACACTGAACTAGTAGCTTCTTAAAGCTCAAGATGGCTATTCCGTCTCCTTCAGAGAATACTCACATCATGCATTAAAAGGTAAATGAGTATGTAACAGAACCACAAGTTCAGTAGAAAGCAGCCTGAATTTTCTACTGGGGTTGGAGTTGATCAAATCCCTGATCAGGGGAAAGCTGGGGAAAATAAGCTACACTATAGATTGAAATTTAGCTGCTTTTAGTATGTATGTTGAAAATAGTAATAAAAAAATACTTTAAAAAAACTATCTTGTACAATGAGCACCATTACTGAACTGGATAAGGAATGAAAAACAGATATCTGTACCCTATAATCCAACCTATATTTGTGCCGGCAAAATTCCACTGAGGTCACTGGAGATCTGCCAGAAAACTAATTTATGATTTCTTCAGCCTTAACTGAGCAAGAGATAAATTAAATGAGGCTATATTTTAAATTAATTTTTGGAGACGCACCTCATATAAGTCTGCTTTGTCATGGTTTAAAGAGATGTCAAATTAATATTTACTGGATTAGTGAAGAAATTTCAGAAATATATTACTTTTATTTTTAAAGTAAGGAGACCATCAGCACCTTTAATTTCTGCCCTTATTTTAAGGGATGGATAAAGTAGTCTTTTTGTTAGGACCAAAACCAGGGTTTCATGTACTTTTTGTGTGATTTCATACAGAGGCTTCTGCCTTATTTTTAAGACTTCTTTTATTGCAGGATTTGTGTATGGTGAGACCATATCAGAGGGCACGACTGCTTCATTTCCTTTCATTTGCACTTTGTACTTTTATAATCCACCGAAGACTAGATTCAATCCAACTCTTAAAATTAAAAAGAAAGAATAGAGCAAAAGTATCTGACAGGAGCCACAACATTATAAAACGAGCAATGATATAGAAAGAGATCTCCACACACATTTATACATCAAGAAGATCTCGGCGAATATCAAGATGGCCAATGCATCCCTGCAAGGACATTTCACTTGCATCAAATAAAACAAACTCATATGCTCGCATAGCACTTAGTACTGAAAATGCTTGTGGAGACATGAAAATATATAAGCCAGTTTAGCAGAACAAGCAAGCCAGGTAGAACGTGGCTCGTGGCTCATTTTTACTTTGGCCATTTGTAAAAAAAGAAAGAAAGAATATAACGGAGCCCATTTGCTAGAAAGGAGTCAAACCAACTGACCAATGGCAAATCTGTAAAGGAAGAAATGGTTTTAAAAGCATTTTCAAGAGCCAACCTAAGAAGAACCTGCTAGATCAGGCCTGTGGTCCATTTAGTACAGCATCTTGTTCTCTCAGTGGCGACCTAAATACCTATGAGAAGCCTGTCCCCTCTTGTGGTTTCCAGCAAGGGGTGTTCAGAAGCACACTGCTTTCAACACGGAAGGCAGAACATAGCCATCATGGCTAGTAGCTGCTGAAAGCCTTACCCTCCATGAATTTGTTTAGTCCTCTTTTAAAGCCACCTGTCACTATTCCTAGATGGACAGAGGAAGCAGTCGCCTCCAGGCAACTCAACATTGCTGCTGTTTACAGTGAGTGGCCTTCTTCACCACTGTGAACCCTGAAAAGACCTGATCCCTGTTTTCTGCCTGACCCATTTCCACTCAGCCTGGGACGGCATAGCTTCTGAAGACATAGGCTGCTCCTGCTGCTGAAGGGGCCTAGAATGCATTTCAAAGTTTAGAGAAATGTTAATATGGATGTTTTTGTTAACTTGCAAATGCGGGTGTGAAATACTGTGTTTATGGAATGTAGTTTATATATTTATGACTGTGTTTGTTTTGATTTGTTGACTGCTTTTGTGAGCTGCTTTGAAATTATTTGGAAAAGGAGCGTGCAAGTAAATGTGATGATTTATCAGTAGCAATAGAGATGACTCCTGCGGACCTTTAAATTCGAGATTTAAACCACTTCTTCCTTTACAGACTTGCCACTGAACCATTAGTTTTTCCAGCCCATCAGGGCTTCCCTCATCACCAAGAGCCATATTCTGTGTGGCCTGTATGCGAAGTCCCATACCTCCCAGAGGGGGCTATTTCTCCTGCGTTCAGCATCATGTTTCCTCTTTGTTACCCCATCGCTAAGACAAGTATAATCTCGTTTCCCATTGTGTTGCATAATGATTGCTTAAAGCAAGAAGAGTATAAGTCTGTAAATAAGCAAACTATGTATTTCAGAGGTGCAAGAAAATAGTAATAAAACAGTCACCCTTAGCTGCTACCCCTCACCTATGGAATCACTATTCCACTGTCGCTGAACAGAACTTCACACACACACACATGGTGGTAAGTTGCAATTCCTGGCTTTTGGGGAGGGAGGGGTGCTGTTAAAATTAGAATATTATTACTAGTAATATTGTCATTATTAGTTAGAATTATTTTCTACCCTTCACCAGGGCATATTACCATATTTTTTAAAAATACAACATTAAAATAAATTAAAACAAATTACAGAATACGGTAGGTACTAAAACATATATCTTGAGTGTCAAAGCCCAGGGTAAAGAGGTGAATGTGCTGAAAACTGCATAAGAAAATTGCAAGAAGCAATTGCAAGAGTCTATAAATATCAGCTTGGCTTCCTAGCCAAGCCTCTGTCCCTCTTGGTACTAACTTCATCCCCATCTTTGATAAGCAGAGGGCTTGGGGAAGAGACATGCGCAAGAATGAGCATAAGGAACCGTGGAAATGCTCACGGCTTTTCCCCTTCAGGAAGCTTTTCAGGGCATGTTTTTTTCTTCCCTGTTTCTATTCCTGTAATGGGGGTGGGGGGGGCGGGAATCCCACATCTACCTTCTGTGATCTCAAAAGCACAAAGGGTTTGAGGAAGAAGCGCCAGGAGAATGCCACCACTTTCTTTTCTTAGTCAAGCTAGTGGATGAGTGAGAGCCTTTCTGAGTGTCCTGTGGGTCTCTCTTGCCAGAGGGCAATAGGCAGTTACCCATGGAAGGGAGGTAAGAGGCTGTGGCATTGCATTAATATTACAATCATGTGCACAGTCGCACACAAGTACAGTACAGTTCTTAGCATAAGGAACAATCTTTTGGAAATTTGGATAAAGAAAAGCATTGATCTGGATCATGTACAACATCAAGCCAGGCTTGGGCATAGCAAGCCTCATGATTACATGCTCCCCTATTCTTCTCCCTCTCAGTTTTATTTATTTAGCACACAAATCCACACCTCACACTTTTTTCATTCAATTCCCAGGCCAGCTTACAAAATTTGAAAACACAACATTACAAACTAAAAACATACCCTAAACATAAAATACACCAGCCAACAGATCAAATCAAATTAAGAGGCCTGATAAAGTAAAATAAAGAAGTATTTCCCTGGCACCAAAATGGCATCAAAATATGTGCCGGGAAAATCTCCCCACTGAAAGCATTCCAGAATCTCTTTTCTCCATCTGGCCAATTAGCTACTTCAACTTCCATGCAAACCATAGTTCATTGTTAAATTAGAACTATCAGACTATGGGTTGCACTCGGCCACAGACCAGAACGGTAATGAATCTGAAATGTGATTTCCACACCTAGCTTGGATATAACGGCAGACTATGACACCAACTTGCATCAAACCATTGCACTGTATTACACCTGTACCAAGCCCATATGGGGTTCCAGATGTGCTGTCCTGCCCTGTTCCTCAGACCAAGCCTCTTGCCTGGCTTCTTCTTCCCACCTGACTGCTTCTCCCTTCAGCACCCAACTGTCACCTTCTCCCAGCATTCCAGGCCACCCTCTCTTCCCATGAGATCACTGGGAAGGGCTGTTATCTCAGTGGCAGGGCATGTTCTTTGCCTGCAAATGATATCCCCGATTCCTTGGTGGATTTGTTCTTCTTATCTTTTGCATGCATTAATATTAAGACTATATGCATGCCAATCCCTGTTCCAGAGGGAGAAAAAGCAGGTGGGCAAGGATGTATGAGGTGGCTGCTTCTTCCACGACCGACCCTCTATACTGCACAGCCCGGAAAGAGAGAGACGTTATGTTCCGTAGGTCAGGGGTGGACAGATTGTGGTATTTATTTGAGGGGTGTTTGGGGTTTATTTAAATTAGAACCACAAGGTCCAACCAAAGCTGGTAGTAAAATAATGACTGATTGGGTGAGGGCAATAATAATAATAATAATGGTGATGATGATGTAGAGTGGTTCTTGATCTAGAGACTAGACTTCTGTTGATGCAGCCTAGAATAGCATTATCTTCTTTTGCTGCAGCATCACATTGTTGACTCATATTGTGGTCTACTAAGACTCCTAGATCCTGTTAACATATACAGCTGGTGAACCAAGTGTCCCCCATCTTATATTGGTGCAGCTAGTTATTCCTACCTAAGCGTAATACTTAATAATAAATAAGTATTATTTATACCCCACCCATCTGGCTGGGTTTTCCCAGTTTGACGCTGGTTGGCTTCCAGCACATATCAAAGCATTTAATTAATTAGTGTTTGGATTTCTAATTCATTTCAATGAGTCTAGTCTGAGTAGGACTAGCATCCGAGGCAACCGTGTGTGTGTGTGTGTGTGTGTCTTTCCCAAAGGTGTCTTTCCAGGCTATAAAGCGAGGCAGGAAACAGTTAAGCGGGGAGATGTGGAAAGGTGGGAGGGGGCACAGAGAGAGAGAGGAGGAGGAGGAGGAGGAAGAAAGAGTCGCCTTGTTAGTTTGCTCGCAACTTCAAAAACACAGCCCATTACTCAAGAAATCAATCAATCAATCAAAACTTTATTAGCAAAGCCAACAGGCCACAGCTAGACAAGAATTAAAAATAAAAATAAAAATAAGAATAAAAAGAAGGAAAGAACAAGCAAAAGGGGGTCCGTCAGATGAACAAGTCTGTCACTCAGATGGTGGCCCTCAATTTCACAGCTCTCTCGATGTACCTCGCGACCTTCTCTGTTATCTGACTATCCGTATCAGATAAGAGAAAATACAGTGTAATGTCTGGTGAACGGCCAGGGTTGGAGAGAATAAGTGGAGTAATAATCTCATTCCTTAGGTCTTTGTAAATAGGGCAGGATAGAAGGACATGGGACACTGTTTCCGTGTTACCATCTCCACATGGGCAGAGTCGTTTTTCAAATGGAGTCTTTTGGTAACGACCTTCGAGTACGGCAGAAGGAAGAGCATCCCATCTAGCCAATGTAAAGGCACGTCTGTATTTTGGGATGGTTAATTTAGACAAATATGAAGCTGGGGAGTCAAAATGAGAAGGGGGAAAGTAGGTATACCATGGGCACAGTTTCTTTAAGATGGTCAGGTTGTTTTGCCGTTCAATGTCTTTCAGGCGCTGGCCAATTAGACTCTTTGCTTTAATGAGGCCCATTGCTAGTAGGGACTGTGAATGCAAACCGCATGTAAGGAGTTTTTGATGCACAGTTTTGAACCACTTGCTTTTGTGAGAGTCTTGCATTACTAGAGGCAGTAGACCAGATGGGTTTAGATTAAGACGAAGCCAGTAGTTGAATGTTCTTTGCCAAGTCTGAGTTTCTACAGATGGAAGGCAGGCCTCGAGTCGTAATGCTGCGTTTGGAACACAGGGGGGGACGCCGAATATCTGCCTTAGAAATTTAGACTGAACAGTTTCAAGACTGGAGCAGTGGTTCCCCGTCCGGATTTGTGCCCCATACAGTAACTGCGCCAAAGGTTTTGCTTGAAAAACTTCAAGGGCTGCTGGGATGTATCTGCCCCCCTTTGTGTAAAAGAAGCGGGACAGCATCTTAATACTTTGAGCTGCTTTTTCTTTGGCACATTTTTGATGGACATCCCAGGACCCGGTCGACTGGAACACGATACCCAGATATTTGAAGGCTTTAACCTGTTCAATTGTCTGGTTATCCATCCTCCAGCTGTACTGTCTGTGTTTCCTTGCAAAAACCATAATTTTGGTTTTCTGATAGTTTATTGCCAGTTGCTCTCTCCTACAGTATGCTGAAAATTCACCTATGAGCCTATTTAAGCCTATTCTTGTTCGAGATAGGAGTATCGCATCATCAGCATACAAAAGTACTGATATTGATTTGTCAGCCAGTTTGGGGGCGTGGAAGTCCGGAGATGACAAACAGTTAACCATATCATTGATGTAAAAGTTAAATAGAACTGGGGCCAGGATGCAACCTTGCTTAACCCCCTTGCTGACAGGAATTGGTCCTATAAGATGGCCATTTAACGAAGTTCTTACATGCAGCACCGTGTCTTTATATAGACAGCTGATCAGGAATAATAGTCTTTTGTCTATACTTGATGTGCTCAATTTATCCCAGAGTCTTGCACGTGGAATTGAATCGAAGGCAGCCTTTAGATCGATAAAGGCTGCATATAGCACCCCGCGGGATTTTTTGGCATATTTATCAATTAAATAGGCTAGGGTGAAGCAGTGGTCTATGGTGGATCTGCCTTGCCTGAAACCCGCTTGCTCTTCCGCTAGAATAGCTTCAGTTTCCAGCCAGCTAGTTAGCTTAATATAAAGATGTTTGGCATATAGCTTGCTGGGTATAGGCAGAAGGCTGATTGGTCTATAGCTCGCCGGGTCTGGCGTAGGTCCTTTTTTATAGATTGGAATAACTATTGCCTCAGTCCAACCATCTGGAAGTAAACCCGTTGAGTCGATCCAAGAAAATAGAGACGCCAGCAGGGGGGCCCACCAGCCAATGTTGGACTTCAGAAGTTCGGCAGGGATGTAATCAATCCCTGGGGCCTTGTTGTTCTTTAATTGTGCGATTAAGTTCTCAACTTCCTTAACAGTTACTGGTGGCCAGTGAGGTAGGTCTTCCAATTGAATACATAGTTTGTAATGTTGGGCTTCCTGGTCATAGAACAAAGATTGAAAATGGCGCAACCACTCCATTGGTTCCACTGTACAGATGGAATTAGTACGCTCCTGGTCCAGTAGACCAGATATGGTTCGCCAAAAGCAAGTGGTATCTTTCTCGTGTGATGCCTTAACCAAACTGTGCCATGCGGCTCTTTCAGCTTCCAGTTTCTTTCTCCTTAGTAATTGTTTGTAAGACCGTCTCAGATCAATATAAGCATTAAGTAGGGGGGCAGTCCCTGATTTCCTATATCTCTGGTAGGCAGTTCTCATTTGTCTCCTTGTTTGCCTGGACTCCAGGTCGAACCAGCTAGCTCCGTCCTTTGCCCTTTTTGTAGCGGCGCTATGTATCACTGTTGTTAAATGGGATTTCAGTCTTTCCAAAAGTAATTTAAAGCGTTCCATAATCACATCTACTGCATTGCCTGACACAATAGCGGAGCGAATAAGCTTTAACTCCACTGACTGAAGAAGAAGGGTTAGGTTTTCATTCAGTATTGGGGACCATTTGAGTCTTTTGGGAGCAGGTATACCCAAATTTACAGAAGGTATATATTGTGGCTCGGCAATCGAATAGTCAAAAGGCCGACCTGCAAGCTCTAAAATTAGAGGTAGATGATCACTCAGAGTATTGTGGCCCACTAAGAACTTCCTTACAAAGCTGTGAGCAAATCTTGAGATTAGAATATAGTCTATAACGCTTCCCCCAGCCTTGGAGAAATGGGTATATTCCCCGGGGCGATCCCCCTCTATGTTGCCGTTTAATATCAGCAGTTCCCTCCGTCTGGCAGCCTGCACTAAGCAGAGACCTGAAAAATTACTTCTGCTATCTTTGGACAGTCGTGTCGCACCAATATCCGTGAAACCCATGAATACCTGAGTGTCGGTGTGTAAGAGATACAGGGTGCGTGCTGGTGGGACGGCTCGGCTGGCTTTTGCCTCTCGCCTGCCTCTGCCCCCTTGCAGGCAGAAGGAAAGGAGCACCCACCGATCCCACTTCCTGCTCTCCCCTTCCCGCCCACCTCCGTTGTTGCTCGCCTGGCTCCTTCCCGTCCTCTCCCCTGCCTGCCTGCCTGCCTGCCTGCCTGCCTGCCTGCCTCCTCCAGCTGGGATGGCGGGGCAAGGGCACCTTCGCGGGGACGTGCGCGCCTCCTGGTCGCCGAAGCAACGGGCTGCTTTGGCGAGGCCAGCCCAGTCGAGCAGGAGGCGGGTCTGCTGCCCAAGCCCGGAAGCAGCGAGACGGAGAAGAAGGCGCTGCCGCGATGCAGGCTGCAGGAGAGGCGGAAGTTTTGCTGCGAGCAGCCACTCGGGAGAGGCTGGAGAAGTTCGCGCAGCTGAGAGGTGGAAGGGCTGGGTTGGGGGACTCCCTGCGCCCCGGAGGCGCTCAGGGCGCAGACCTTGGGGCCGGCTCCTCCCCTGGCGAGCAGCCTTCCCGCGAGTTACCGCGAAGGCCTCCCCTCCCGCAGTATCCCCTGCGTGCAAAGGAAGGCCTGGCCCAGCCGGGAGGGCCAGGGCTGGGCCGCTCTCTGGTCTGCGCGTGTAATGGTGCTGCAGGGCAGGTCCCAATGCGATGGAGCATGCTCGGCTGGAACCCCCTGCCTTTTCATTGCCCGCGTTGGCAGAAAATGCGCTCCGCACCCAGGTCCCCATTCTGAGGGAAGAGGGTCCGGGACAACAGAGGGAAAATGTGGTGGTGTTGTTGTTTCCACCCAGGCTAGACTGAAACTTGCGCAGGAAAATAATGTCCTGCAGCTCTTGCTTCAAAGCTGACACACCGTAGAACCTGCTCAGTCTCTCCCATTGCAGACCCTACCAGCCTGGCAAAAAGAGACCCATTGATACCGGAAGTTAGGTGATCCCGTTACAAGGAGAAACTATAAAAGTGAGAACGTGCGTGGTTTTGATATCTGCCATCTCGCTTTAAAGGCAGCCAGCTTGCTACCCATCTCTTCCACCTGACGCTCATCTGATTGAGACTGCAGTTGTTTCATTCTCCAAAACAAGGCTTCAGTTCTTAAAAAAAAAAATTAAAAAAATACCTTGCACACAAAATCCTCTTACCAAAATAGGTATTTTGAAGACTGTACATGCAGTTCAAATGTTTCTAGCGGCACAATGGAATGCATGTTTATACAGAAGTCCTAGCTCGTTCCATGAGCTTACTCCTGGGTAAATGTGCATAGGATTTCTGCCTAGTTGTGTCACTCTAGTTGCGTGCCATGCAACAAAGGAATGTGGAATGGCAGAGGTAATGCCTTCTTCCTTTCCGAGTGAGACAGAGCACAGACGATTAGTGAGAGGTACAGTGACTTGATAATTGAGGTCTCCAGGATTTTCTTTCTATTTAGCAGTGTGAGGCAGGGATGACATTGGAGTATGTTCTCATCCATGTCTTAATGGGGACATATTTTGACAATACTACAGAATCCACAAACTGTTTTATCTGAGCCACACACCATAGCTCTCTCTATTTTGATGCCTCATAAGTGAAAATGGTTTTTCTGAGTGTATTTTCCTATAACATTGTGTTGAGTAAGTGCATTAATCTGCAGAGACTATGCAGGAATGTGATGCTTTAATATTGGTAAAGCAAGCACGTCAAAGTATGGCCAGTAGTTGGAGAGAGACTAGGGAACCCATGAAAATTGTTTTGAGTTTCCGAAAGAAAGTGTGTGGTATAGGTGCAATAATTGAACTAGCTAGAAATCTCAGATAGGGATTACTAAATAGCCGTAATTTGAAGGCAAGCACCAGATTTGATGGGGTACTGTTTTCGACAGGTTGGTCATCAAAGGAATAGAAATACTTCCTTGCCAGAGAGAAGCAGTCCTGTATCTTAGCTGCCGCATGTGCTTAGTCTTTGTTTTTAATCTTCTGGCATTTACAGCACAAGGGAGGAGTCAACACTCAAACCACAAATTCTCCTTGCTTGTCCCCTGATAAATACCAAGTTGTTTTGAAAACAAAAAACAAAACAAAAATAGTTAGCTAGGAGAGGACAAACTAGCTCTTTCCCTCAGGCAAGGAGCTATACCTAGTCCTTTGAGTCACCAGGGCTCTTTCTTATTCTTGGGAAGACCAGGGAAGACAAAGGATGAAGTGTGTCAGAATTTTAAGTGACTCTAGGTTTCCTTACCTTTGGGAATAGTTGTGGAAGAGAGCCCTTTAGGTTATTAAGCAAACATAAAATTGAGCCTGGTGTTTAGGATTCCTTCTTTTCTCTTATATCAATGGGGTTAGGCAACTGCCCCCATTCCCCTTCTTCAAATTTCTCTTCACAAATCCCTGATATGTTATTGTTTTCCAAAACGAATTAGTGAATGGTTGATTTTAATCACTCACATTTTATTTGCAGAACGAACTTCAGCAGTTGTAGTTATCAGATCTGTGTAGACATTTAAAAATAAAAATAAAATATTTTTCCTCCCTGCCACACCCAGTTTAATGCAAAAAGTAATAACTACTCCGACTAAACCACATACTGTACTTTCACAGAGCCAGGAGCATTGTAACAAAATAATAATAATAATAAATTTTATTTATATCCCGCCCTCCCCAGCCGAAGCCGGGCTCAGGGCGGCTAACAACACTAAAACAGTGCAACATTATAAAAACATTATAAAAATTAATTAAAATAAAAATTGATGGCAACCATAAACTAAAGTTTTGTAAAGATTGCCAAAGGAGGGAGTCAGGCTGCGCCCTGACCAAAGGCCTGGTGGAACAGCTCTGTCTTGCAGGCCCTGCGGAAAGATGTCAAGTCCTGCAGGGCCCTTGTCTCTTGTGACAGAGCGTTCCACCAGGTTGGAGCCGCAGCCGAAAAAGCCCTGGCTCTAGTTGAGGCCAGCCTAACCTCTCTGTGGCCTGGGACCTTCAAGATGTTTTTATTTGAAGACCGTAAGTTCCTCTGTGGGGCATACCAGGAGAGGCGGTCCCGTAGGTACGAGGGTCTTAGGCTGTATAGGGCTTTGAAGTTTAAAACCTTACCTTAAACCTGATCCTGTACTCCACCAGGAGCCAGTGCAGCTGGTATAGCACCGGATGAATGTGATCTCGCAGCGAAGACCCCGTAAGGAGTCTCGCTGCGGCATTCTGCACCCGCTGGAGTTTCTGGGTCAGTCTCAAGGGCATCCCCACGTAGAGCGAGTTACAATAATCCAGTCTGGAGGTGACCGTCGTGTGGATCACAGTGGCTAGGTCAGGGCGAGAGAGGTAAGGAGCCAATTGCTTAGCTTGGCGGAGATGAAAAAATGCCGCCTTTGTTATAGCTGCAATCTGCGCCTCCATGGAGAGGGAGGTATCGAAGATTACACCCAAACTCTTAATGGATGGTGCTGGCACTAATTGCACCCCCACAAGAGATGGGAGTTGCCCCCTCAATCCCATATCGTCCCGTCCCAGCCAGAGGACCTCTGTCTTCGAAGGATTTAACTTCAACCGGCTCCCACGTAACCATCCAGCCACAGCTTCCAAGCATCTGATCAGTGTGTCTGGGGCCGAGTCAGGATGGCCATCCATCAACAGATAGAGTTGGGTGTCATCAGCATACTGATGACAGCCCAGCCCAAAACTCCGGACAAGCTGGGCGAGGGGGCGCATAAAGATGTTAAAAAGCATCGGGGAGAGTATCGCACCCTGGGGCACTCCACACACCAAGGAGTGGCGGGATGACAATTCCCCCCCCAAGCGCCACCCTCTGTCCCCGACCAGAGAGAAACTAGCGCAGCCATTGAAGGACTGTGCCCTGGATCCCCACGTTGGCAAGGCGGTTGTCCAGGAGTTCGTGATCGACCATGTCGAAGGCTGCTGACAGGTCTAGAAGAATCAGCAGCCCCGACCCACCTTGATCCAGCTGCCTGCGGAGATCATCTGTTAGGGCGACCAGAGCCGTCTCGGTCCCATGACCAGCGCGGAAGCCGGACTGGAATGGATCCAGAGCCGATGTTTCATCCAGAAACCTACCAAGCTGTTCAGCAACTGCTCTCTCAATCACCTTACCCAGGAATGGAAGATTCGAAACTGGGCGGTAATTGGATAGATCTAAGGGATCTAATGATGTTTTCTTTAAAAGCGGGCGCACCACTGCCTCCTTCAGTTCCCCTGGGAATGTCCCGGTGCCAAGGGACAAATTGATGATATCCCCCAGGGGGGCCCGCACCTCGTCTGGACACGCTCTAATCAGCCAGGACGGGCACGGGTCGAGAGGACAAGTGGTGGGCTTTCCAGCTCGGAGGAGTCTGTCCACATCGGCTGGGGATATCCGGTCAAAGTGGTCCAATACTGGACCCAAGGACAGTCGAGGGGCCTCCAGTTCCTTTATTGTATCCAAATTGTCAGGGAGGTCATGGCGGAGCAACAGGACCTTCTCCGCAAAAAAGCTCGCAAATGCCTCACAGCTGTGTGTCAAATTGTTATTTAAATTTGGCTGTCCTTCGAGGGATGTTAAAGACCGAATTATACTAAATAATTGCGCCGGGCGAGAGCTAGCGGATGCAATTGAGGCCGAGAAGTAGGACTTCTTAGCGGCCTTCACTGCCATCTCGTAGGTTTTCATAAAAACCCTATAAGATGTTCTTGAAGCTCCGTCACGGGCACCCCGCCATACTCGCTCTAGCCGTCTGAGGTCCCGCTTCATTTTCCGGAGCTCCTCGGTAAACCAGGGAGTCCAGTTTCTGTGGGGTCGCAGAGGGCGCTTTGGTGCGATCTCATTGATGGCTGCCAGGAGCTGGGTATTCCAGCCCTCAACAAGCTCAGTCAATGAGTCGCCAGGGGGAGAAAGGTCCCGCAAGGCTTGACGGAATCTATCAGGGTCCATCAGCCTCTGTGGGTGAGCCCAAATCGGCTCGCCACCTAAGCAGGGTGGGGGTGGAACGTCAATCCTGGCTTTCAGAGCGTAGTGATCAGACCATGGCACCTTCATCGAAGGAAACATGATCACATCTATACCGACGCCAAAGATCAAATCCAGCGTGTGGTCTGCTTGATGTGTGGGGCCCGAAACAAACTGGGAGAGCCCTAGTGTCGCCATGGAAGACACCAGGTCCAGAGCCTGTGAGGAGGGAGTGGCATCAGCATGGATGTTGAAGTCCCCCAATACCAATAGGTTAGGGAACTCCAAGGCCCAGCCGGCCACCGCCTCCAGCAGGCCTGACAGAAATCTCGCAGGGGGGCGGTTTTGTTGCCTATAGACCTGGCATTGCACAACACCAGTGACGGAGGTGAGTAATCCTTGCTCACCCTACCCTCGTCTCTCGGGATGGGGCGCAGATTGGAAGGGGTACAAGCATATCCGTATCTCGATCCCCTTCGCCTATGACATCTGCCCCCACCGCCATACCTCCCTCGCCCCTCCACAGTAGGAATCCCAAGCCTCATACTTGCCTCCATTTACAGAATATAAAAGCAAACAAACAAAAACAATTACATGAAAACAAAACCAATCCCCACCCCACTCAACAACCATCCCACCCCAACCCAAAATAAAACAAAACAAAATAAAAATACATGCATAAAAACCACCGTTTATGGTGGTACAACAAAGTAAAAAGTAAAAACACTTTTAAAACACTTTAAAATATATAAAAACATTTTAAACATTTGCTGCTGCAGCACCAGTGTCCTTAAAGTTGTGGCGGTGGTGAGTGTGGGCCCTGCCCTGGTGGAGAATGGGCTTGCAGGGGGAAGAGCCCTCCCCACAAACTCACGGCAGAGCGGCAGCAGCAATGTCCTGAGGCCTCCTTGGAGCCTTATATGCTGAGGTGGAGTATGGGGCCCGCCCCCAGGCCCAAGGTGGAGAATGGGCTTGCAGGGGGAGTGGTCCTCCCCACAAACTCACGGCAAAGCGGCAGCTTGTGCTGGGCATTGTAATATCACCTGATTCTGTATGCAGAGCTACTGACTTGTAGTACCAAAAAGCATAGATCATAGAATTGCAGAGTTGGAAGGGACCCTGAGGATCATCTAGTCCAACCCCCTGCAATACCGGAATATGTAAGCATCCCATATGGGGATTGAACCTGCAGTCTCAGCACCACACTCTAACCAACTGAGCTATCCAGATTACAGATGAAGCTATGTTGGTTCATAAACCTTCAAAATCCACAGTCAGATAATGCCCCCCGCTCCCACTGGTTCTGGGGCTCTTCCAATTCCTCTGAGCCAATTTCTGTGGGTGGTGTTAGGAGAAGAGGCGGGAAAGCCCATTGCACAAGAAGAAACCCTTGGGTAACTGCTTCCCAATAGCTTTCTTAGGACCTGGAGCGAGTCTCAAGAGCCAGGTAAAGAAGCCTGAGGGGAACACATTTGTGTGCGCACCCGGCAGGTGTGAGATTCTCCATCCCTGGTTTAGCTAGAAAGGTAAGGAGTGGGAGCCAAGCCTCAGAGTCTATTAGGGAGAGGATCGTTTTAAAGCGCTTCAGCGCTCTTGGCAATTGTAGCTCCTGTAATAAAATGTTCTTATCTTCAAACAGGTAAAACGGTCCAGTCTGGAACATTTTGGGATATTGTTGTAATAACAGCAGTTGACAAGAAACAAGAAATAGCTTACCAGCAACAATTATCCCAAAAGCTGAAAAGAAAGGAACTCCCGCTCGGTGTTCATTACCATGTTTTCGTGGATCCTCCTGGACCAAAAATTGGTGGGTTCTGATCGCATTTCCTGGGAATGTGACAACATGACAGATAAGTTCTTTGTAGCAAAGTTAAAAGCATAACCCTAGCTCAAATAAGCACTATCATTTTCTTCCATTAAAACTCATAGGACATAACCTTGCTTAAGTTTAATAACAATAATTTGATCTTGTACCTTGCCCCCACTGCCATAAGAGCCCAGCATGGCTCAACAGTATATTTTGCTTAACTTTGGCAGGCTCGTGCCTCAAGTTTGGAAGGCTAACTTTCCAGTCATCTGGTGAGCAGAAACCGAGCCAGTTTGTGGTTTAAATATTCAGCATAATTTGATTAATTTTCAGACAGATAAAAAGGTTCTCCTTCGGGTGCATATTATGACAGCTGTATCTCTTTCACTGAAAGATTTCCAGAATGCCATTAGAAGCTGAATTATATTAATTAAACCTCCAAAAATATGTTCAAATACTATTATTAAGCTTCTTTTGATTCAAGTGTGCAACTCCCATCTGTATTAATGAGACGGATGTTCTTTTGGACGACATGACAGTTGAATAGATTCATTAAGGTCTATCCTAGTTTAGGTATTATCATCTGTGCGTTCTCATCATGTATTATGGTGTATAAGACGCCAAGGCTATTTCTACGGGTAGAAACTGGACAAAGGGTTGGAGTACTTAGCTAGCAACCCAGCTAGCAATCAGTGTTGCATTTAATTCCACCTTATGAAATAAGAACCCACATCTATCTTACTCTGGGCCAGAGGCACTATGGTTCTCAATACCTGTTGCTAGGAACTTAAGGAGGAGACAGTGCTCTTGTGGTAAAATCCTGCTTGCAGGCTTCTCATAGGCATTTCTTTGGCCACCGCGAGAACAAGGTGCTGGACTAAATATTCTATTGGCAGCAGGCTTTTCTCCTGTATTAGCAAAAGTGTCCTATATATGCTTTATACTGTTCAACCAAGTCTGATTTTAGAGTTAACAGAGAGGTCACAGTCCACTGAGTCACTTTGCAGCCAACCAAGGTTTCACTATGGCTAACTCTAGAAGGGTAAAGAGCTCAGGCTTGCTGGGAGTCCAGATTTTAGTCATAATAAAAGTTGTGTCTGTTTGAGAAGTATGTTAATGGTCATTTTAGTCTTGGATAAATATTACTGCATCAGGTGTACCTTCAGACTGATTATGAAACCGATCTGTGGAGTTAAATATTCTATCCAGTCAGTCATCAACTTTTTTGTCCTATTCATTGGGCTTGACAACTTTGAGGTAAATTTTCAATATAAAATTTTCATTACCCAAGTCACTATAAAGTAAAAAAAAAAAATCAACATAAATGTGTTGCATTTATGTCAGTGAGCTAGAAATAAAAATAGACTAATTGTGTATTAGCGAAAGCAGTCTTGAAGCAGAAACCTGTTGTTTGCTTCTTTATATGTAAATATATTTATTTTATCACATTTATTGTATCCCACTCTTTCTTCAAATTGCTCAGGACAGTTCATGGGAACTCTTATTCTGTCTTTACTGTAACTCTGTGAGGTAAGTTAGACAGAGTGATGGTGAACTGGTCCAACATCACCCAGTGAGCTTTAAGGGGATTTGAACTGACTGACATAAATTTCAAAAGAAAGATATTTCTCTCCATCCTATTATGTGAGCCCAGTTAAGTGATCTCATACTAGAAGTGAGCGAACTGAATACTCAAGGCATATTGATTGCCTCTTCTTGTTATTTCTAAATTGAAGTATGTGTTGAAATGTTTTGTAGGAAACGGTGGATCAACGCTTCATGTCCTTCAGTGCTTAGAAGAACGTTATGGTGATAAATGGGATTCTTTTACCGTCATATTAATTCATTCTGGTAATCTGTTCCTTTAAATTACACTTCTCTTGCATTATGTAGGGTGTTTTTCTTCCTTGAAGAAAAGATAGCAGTGAAGATGAATAGGGGTTTTCCCCACTACAAAATTAAACTCAAATTGGATTGGCTTATTTAGGTCAAATCATCTGAATCATCATCTGCTGCAAATACCTTATGCAGGAGAAGAGAAGGAATATATAACAGCCAGTGCCAGCATCCAATAAAATCTCACTCCCCTATCACTCCCCTAAAGTTGAAGAGGGCAGGGTGTAACTTCCTTATGGTACATAGCACTGGATTCAGAAATCTGGTGCAATCCTGTGTGTGGTGAGTTTTCAGTGCACCAGAAAGTAATAACCACATTACTAGACTGTCCATTAACATGTTATGGGTTGTATGCTTAATAGTATATACTTGGTTATGGGATTATCTTCTATCTGGGCATACAGATAAACATGCATGTTGACAATTACTTTCTCAATATACAGTTAGTTTGGATGTCATACTATAACTTGTTTTCAACCATGGGTTGATTGTGAATGTGCCTCCTGCCCTCCATGCAGCTTCGCCACCTCAATGGATGTAGCACACAGCACAAACACGCCGCGGTATGGCTTGTGTTGTGTGAACCCAAATGGTGGTTTTTGTTTTAGTTTATAGCCAACAAATCAGAATTAAGTCGATGTTTGTGGAAGTCCTTATTTTAAAAGTGGCAAGCTTTAAAGTTCTTCAGAATTCTTCATCAGGCAAAATGTTATGCAAAAAGTAGTTTGGAGGTAGTGTACGGAAATTAGGCTGAATGTTGTAGTTGTTAGGTCAGCTTGAAGACCCTGTCCCAAGATGGATGCAGGCTAAAGAAGGCCCTCCTAATTGCTATAGATACCAGGTTACACATATAAGAGTCTGCTATAAAGAAGCAATGGCTACTCCCCATTTTTGAGAAAAGAAAAGTCTAGTTCAGGCTTCCTCAACCTCAGCCCTCCAGATGTTTTGAGACTACAATTACCATCATCCCTGACCACTTTGTCCTGCTAGCTAGGGATCATGGGAGTTGTAGGCCAAAAACATCTGGAGGGCCGAGGTTAAGGAAGCCTGATCTAGTTCATACATCACATCTAAGATTGGGGAGCCAGTTGCTTTCATACAGTATAAGGTGAATGTGTCAGTCATAATTTAAATAGCAATTTCAGCTTTCATTTCCCTGTTTAATAAAACATGTTTTGTAAATGTTGTAACCTGGTCTGAGCCCTTGGGGGAATATAAAATTATATATCTAAATAAATAAATTCCCCCTGCATTGCATGGCTTTCTGCTTCAGATTTAATGAATTCTGTAATGGTTGTTCTTAACAAGTGATGGTGTTTTTGTTGTGGAGGTGGGTATGATTAACAAAATCAGTCCTCCTGGCAAACTGGGAATATCCCTTCACTCACACAGTTTAGTACATTCTGCAAGAAGAGGCAGTTGATCCCTCTTAACTGACATTCTTAACTGAACATAACGGAACACCCACTGAAGGGAGGGGCTGATTCCAGAGCAAAACACACAAGCCCTGCCCACCAGATACCCAGCACTCTACTATTCAAATTAGGCCCCAGTGTTTTTCTTAAAAGTTTTCACAGGACTACACCATCAATCACACACACAAAAATGGTTAGGTGGAATGTTATATAACTTATGAAATCCTTTAAATTCTGTGTATCTGCATGAACACCTGTGTGCATATTGTAAAAGTTACTTTTATTTATTTATTTTTTAAGGTGGCTACAGTCAACGTTTACCAAATGCGAGTGCTCTGGGGAAAATCTTCACAGCTTTGCCTTTTGGGGACCCGGTTTATCAAATGCTGGATTTAAAATTGGCTATGTACATTGATTTCCCCCTCCATATGAATCCAGGCATCCTGATTACTTGTGCTGACGATATTGAACTTTATAGTACTGGAGCAACAGAATTCATAAGGTTTGATCAGCCCGGGTTTACTGCATTAGCCCATCCTTCCAGTTTGACCATTGGTACGACTCACGGTGTGTTTGTGTTGGAGCCAGCATCACTTTTGACAGAAAAGGGACAGCTCGAATACAGATCTTGCCACTGTTTCCTGCATAAGCCTAGCATTGCAAGGATGCGTCAGTCTGGAGCAGTGTGTGAAAGAGGTCATTGTCCAGCATCTTCTCCTGGAGGACAGGGAAACTCCAATGTCATTTCTGAGTGCGTGTACACAGATAGCTTATTTTACATTGATCACACCACTGCAAAACTACTTCTGGCCTTTTATAAACAGATGGGCGTGTTGTGCTGTGAAATAGATGCCTATGGCGACTTTCTCCAGGCATTAGGGCCCGGAGCAACACCAAATTATGCAAGAAACATGGAAAACGTCACAAAAGAAGAGTCGGGCCTAGTGGAAATAAGGGAGAAAATATTTGAACTTCTAAAAGGATTGCCACTCAATGTTGTACTCTTAAATAACTCCAAATTCTATCACATTGGGACGACTTGCGAATATTTGTTTCATTTCACGTCTGATAGGAAGTTGAAATCAGAAATGGGGTTGATGCCAAATGTTTTTAGCATCTGTCCAGACAGCGTGGAGGACACTGGGAAATCGGCATGTATCATTCACAGTATACTCGGTCCAAGGTGTTCTGTTTCACCTGGCTCAGTAGTTGAATATTCTTGGCTGGGACCAGAGGTTTCAGTGGGAACAAACAGCATCATCAGCGGCTGTTATATTGACACAAAAGCAGACATACCTCCAAACAGTTTCATAGCTACACTAAGCGTGAGGATTGATGGAGAAGTAATGTATGTGAGCATGGTGTTTGGTACAGAAGACAACTTGAAAAAGAAAGTGACAGATTTGGCAGATACTCACTTAATCAATTTTTTGGGAATCAGCCTTGAACAGTGCTTAGAGCTCTGGGGCCTGAGAATTTCGGACGAGCTCTTTTCTGGTGATGAGACCTGTCGAGGGTTATGGACAGCTCGGCTTTTCCCTATTTGCTCCACTTTAAGTGATTCACTGAGAGTGTCTTTAGGGATTTTAAACTCTGCGCAGAACACGTTGCCTTTTAAATTGAATGGTTTTAAGCTCTTGTCTGTTGAGGAAATGCTTTGCCATAAAGATGTAGAAGACATGTTGAGGTTCAGGCATCAGCTCTATGAAGAAATCAGTCTGCAGAAACTGAAAAGGGAATCTGATTTGTGAAAAGTGTATGGAAGTGTTAACATTTCCCCCCGTTCTTTAATTTGAAGAGGATTGATTGCTTTCAAGCTTGCAGAAACCCAGAAGCAAGCAGCACACACATTTTTCCTCCGTCTGTCTTTCATTGAAGTAGAAATAATGAAACTGCATTAACAGTGTTATTGTAGCATAACATTAATAATGCAAAAAATGCAGATAAACTATTCTTTTGATGAAAAAATTAATGAAATATTTCACATCTATGAAAACACAAAGAGGCAAATAGCTGTCCATTATTATTATTATGTTTTTGGTTTTTATTAATTCAAGTGGGGAACAGAACTTATTAATTAGAAGTTTTAAGTGGTTTTCAATCAAACTTTTTCAAAGAAGCAACACTTTACCTTTTCTCGGGCTGGTTTGTTTTAAGTGGAGAAAACAATTGTGCATTTGATCATGTCTGTATAATCTTCATCCCTTTTGCTTGCATTTAGTTTTGATTCAGATTTGCCGTGGCCAATGACTAGCACAATAAAGTTATTTGGATGGGATTGGAGAATCTTCATTGAGCAAACACTGAGACATCAGAATGACAGCTGGTGTGCAAGTTCACAGTACCATTCCACATTTTGTGTGCGAACTCTTAACACTACCATCCCTATTTTTCAAATATATGTGGCTGTGGCTTCATTATTATCTTTTAGGCACAAGCTGTGCATTACAGTCCTAAGCAAGTTTACTTAGAAGTAAGCTCCACTGAGTTCTGTAGGATCCAGTGTTCAGGATTATAGACTGATCCACTAAAGTATTTGGCTTCAATTAAGGTTGGCTTTTAATATATTGTTATGTTTATATGCTGCCTTTTTATTTCTGTCTTTTATGTTCTTGGTTAGTTTTTTTGTTCTGTTATGATTTTAAAACATCTTTGTAAACTGCCTTGTACTTCTATCTGATGCAAAAGAAGGATATGAATAAAACAAAAAATGAAATTGCTCCATAACCAAAGGAAAGTTACTGTATTTTTTGCTCTATAAGACTCACTTTTTCCCTCCTGAAAAGTAAGGGGAAATGTGTGTGCGTCTTATGGAGCGAATGCAGGCTGCACAGCTATCATAGAAGCCAGAACAGCAAGAGGGATCGCTGCGCAGCGATCGCTCTTGCTGTTCTGCCTTCTGAGATTCAGAATATCTTTTTTCTTGTTTTCCTCCTCCAAAAACTAGGTGCATCTTGTGGTCTGGTACGTCTTATAGAGCAAAAAATACGGTATGTGGGATTTGGTGTGGTTTTGTCTGTGCAGCTTTCTTCTATTGAACTTTCCTACAAGTGAATTCTGAAAAAAAGTGCAGTCACAAAGGCTAAGCAGCAACTTGTTACATTGTGACCTTAGCCAACTAGTAGATTATTTACATACTCAAAATACTACAGGTGAGTATTCTCGGGTTGCAATCAAACATCTTTACATAGAAGTAAATCCTGGATTTTATATCCAGGTGACTGAGTTTAGAATGGGATGCTTTGTGTACAGATTTTGGGAACCACTGGCTTAGTTAATTGTCTGCAACCATTTTTAAGGAAACTGTTGCCAGTACTTCTGCCTTTTCACTCTCATTCAGCTGCCTGAATGTAGTCCCCTGTGAATAATCAGGGATGTTGCCAATCAGCTGTTGAGGGAAAGGCTAAATCCAGCCTCCTTCTGGAAAAGCCAGTTGGCACTATTTGCCAGTTTTCTGGCTGGAGTTTTGCACAGCCAGTCCATACAACTAGATTAGGCTTAGAATCACACATGCAGCACCTGTCTGCATATGCAGTTCCTCATCAGGTACATATGCTTCCTAGCTAGATGGGGGTCATTTGCTTCTAAGACTTTCCTTTTGGCTACTTTTACAGGCTAAAAGAGAAGCAATTTAGTTATAGATGCACACATATGCTTTACCTTGGTAGATCTAACAATGAGACTCATAAACCAAATCCCTTTTCCATTATTATAAAATTTCTGTTTCTTGTAATCATCCAAAGCTTTTTTCATTCCAGCCGTCTTTCATGCAAATACTCATTCAACAGCTTTAACTACAAGATTGACACATGCTTTATAGAACCGGAATATTAAATACAGCATTTGGATTCAAGGAATTCAAACTATTTCATCCTTTTTGTATTACTGTATCAGGAAAATAAGTGTTTACTATGCATAACAAGTAAATGTCTGATAGAAATAGTAGACGTACGAAACGCATGCAATTCAAGTAAAAAATTTAATGTAACCTTTTCATATACAGTTTTTGCAAGTACTATACCCCGATCTCCGCCCTACACCTTTCAGTTTTGGAATTAATTGCATCAGAAAGCAATTTTTGCATCCTTCCAGGTATTGTGTGGGGCAGTGGGAGAGGGAAAGAGAGATCATTTCTTTCTGCTGGACCTTCAAAGCTTTTCATCTGCATGACTCCGTTTGATTTGTGGAAAGCTGCAAACATGTGAATGTTGGAATAGGAATAGGCTGGCTCAGGTACTGGAAAACTGTAGGTCGTATGAGCTTGTGTCCAGAATAATCTGGGGCCATTTTTGTGTAATTTGCAATATTTCATATCCACTCTAGATTAACTCCATCCTGTCAGGAGCGCCCCTTTCCTGCTGGCTAACTGATTGGTACCAACACAAAAACACTTCATCCAGCTCAAGTGCACTATGAAGCAAAATAGCAGTGTGAGTGGTATACAGTGGTACCTCGGGTTAAGAACTTAATTCGTTCTGGAGGTCTGTTCTTAACCTGAAACTGTTCTTAACCTGAAGCACCCACTTTAGCTAATGGGGCCTCCCACTGCCGCTGCACAATTTCTGTTCTCATCCTGAAGCAAAGTTCTTAACCCGAGGTACTATTTCTGGGTTAGCGGAGTCAGTAACCTGAAGCATATGTAACCCAAGGTACCACTGTGATGGAGAAAGGCAATATGTCATCACGTGGTGTGGTTCTGGCACTTCAGGGTATAGGTATGGGCATTTACAGGCAATCTACAGTGCTGGGGTTACATTGAAAAAATATATGCTAGTCATCAGCTGGAAATCCCCAGTACTCCATCAAAGAGTATCCCGGCCCATATCTCTGCTGCAAGATTCGTGGTCTCCCATCTGCCAGGAATGCCTGAACAATGAAGACCATTTCTATCCCACATAGCAAAACAAAAAGAAAAAACCACCCTCCCTTCATTTTTCATATGTATTATCAGCAAAGACAGGCTCACCCCAACCAAAAAAACCCCCTATGGATCATATGGAACTCCCTTCTAACCTGCACGTTCATTCTTGTGATGAAAATCCCTTTTTTGTGCTTGCTCACGTGCATGAAGGGAGAGAGCCAGCTTTTCCTTTCTGCTATCAAATCTTCTAGACGACAAGTCCTGGAGGCCTGTTTTGCTGTCTGTTTAGCCCCACGCTGTGCATAGTAAAGTCTTGACGCCGAGAAACAGGGCGAGGAAGCAAAGCAATCTGTTCTTTTCGACCACCTGTATAAATGCTTTCGGCATAGATGTGCAGAGCAAAAAAATAAGCAATAAAAATGCATTTTGCATATCCTAGAAGCATTGGAAAGTTGAGATGGAGAAGATGAGAGAACTAATCAAACAAGCAGGTCCAAAGGAGCCTATCAGCAGTTGCAGGCTGAGGCCTTTCCCAATGTTTTCTTTGGGCCTGAGAAAATTCCTGCTACACTGTGGGAACCTTAGTGACTTCACAGAGGTTAAGAAAGACGTGTCCTTTCTTAATGCTTGTTAAAAGCATGGTGTTCAGCCCTTATTTCGAACAGTATTTGGAAAAGCCAAATGTAAATAGTGTAATAAGTATAATAAAATATATTGGCAAACATGCAGAGAGATACTCGCCAGCTTCATTTCGTAAACCTTTTGGCAACTCCTGCTGAAAACCCCCATAATAACTGCAAATTGTCTTTTCCCTGAGAAAACAAAGGATGGTTATTTTAATATATATATAGTTTCTGAGAGCAGAACATATTTCCCTACAATAGAGAATCATTTTTTGTTTTAGGAACATAGGAAGCTGTCTTCCTGAGGCACACAATTGGTCCCTCTGGGGCCAGTATTGAGTACACTGGACCCTTTGGATTGGAACAGCTAGTGACCAGTTGATAATACCTGCTTTTGGAAAAGGTGGTGTAAAGGGCTGTGGTGGGACAGATGCGTATTCTTGGAGGACACAGGTTATTTAGATCCATTCCAGTCTGGCTTCAGGCCTGATCATGGAACTGAGTTGGCCTTGGTTACCCTTTGCCATCAGCTGTGGCATCTTCCTGGGCTGGCTCCAGGAAATGGGAATTAGGGGCACTGTATTCCAACCCTACCTTTAGGAGCAAGTCTAGACAGTAGCATTGGGAGAGAGCTTTTGGGGACCCTGGCAGCTACATTCAGCCATTGGGAGCGGTCATTAGGAGTTTTGGGACAAGGTGCCATCAGTATGCTGAGGATACTAAGCTCTGTTTCTCCATAATCAGGAGAGGCTGTGCAATCCATGGGCCATTGTCTGGACACAGTGGTGAAATGGATGAGGAAAACAAACTGAGCTTGAATCCTGGCAAGACGGAGAGACTTTGGGTAATTGCTTCCTGTGTCTGAGAAATTGTTCCATTGCCTATCCTAGATGTGCTTGCACTCATCCTGAAGGAGCAGGTTCACAATTTGGGGATGCTTCCATATCCAGCTCTGGAGGCTCAGATTGCCTTAGTGTCTGGAAGTGTGTTTTCTTTACCAACAGAGGCTGGTTCAACAGCTATGTCCATTCTTGGACTGGGAAAGCCTTGCCATAGTGGTACCTCAGGTTAAGAACAGTTTCATGTTAAGAATGGACCCCCAGAATGAATTAAGTTCTTAACCTGAGATACCACTGTAACTGTCTCTGTAAGGTGGTCACAGGCAAATTGAAAATAGAACTTTTAAATTGGTGAAGTGTTTCATAAGGTAAATATTGTGAAATATTACCCATTTAACGTCAACATGCTACAATCCTTCCGGGATGATAACAGAGTAAACCAGCAAGTTTGCTAATTTTAACAATACCTTGAAGTTGGTGATAAGGCATACTCAGAGTAGATTCATTGAAATAGATGGAGTTGCCCATAATTTCAGAGGGGCGACTCAGAATATTATTTTGTTGGATCATCATCCAGTAGTTTAAATCTTGCCATTAGCTACCCAGAGGACTTTTGTTATTGGGTAGCATATATGGGAAACAAACCAAAATAAATCCCTCAGTGTGATTGTGCATGCTAGGACAGGTTGACAAAATATTGGCCGACATTTTTCAGGCGTTTTTCTACCTTTAGGTCGTCTAATTCTTTTAACTGGCCAAGAAAGCAGAATTCTTATTTGGGCCTGTAAAATTCTGGGCAGTAAGCAGTGCTGCCTCACTTCCTTTCTGCTTCTTGTACTGTGGGACTAATACACCTGCTCTATCTTACAGCTTTATCACAATTTACTTAAAATCTCAAAGCAGATCTGTTGCTTTCTTTGTTTGAGCTTCGTTCCTTCTCTTTGTCAGGTTTAGTTACTGCTCTTTGATGCTGGTGTCTTCTCAGCTCCATTCTAACCTCTTCTTCAAGATTACATCCTTATGTTTCTGAGCATTGCAGCAGCAAGTACCAATTCAGTAAATCGCCTACAGTTTTTTTCTCTTAACACACAACTTGAAATCTTCCAATAGCTTCTGGCAACTCTCCCTGCCCCTTTCTGACCTTCCAGAAGCTTCTCTGTTAAGTTGATTGATATGCCTCCTCTTCCCCCTTCTCCTTATCTCTAAGCAGGCTGCCACACTTATAATCCACGTCACTTTTTCCATCATGTATTTTTTTATATACCTCTGTTGATTGTGACGGATTTCATTTCCTCCCCTTTGCCTGTTTCCTCTGTAAACTCAGCGAATTAACAATTCAGATGGCAAGCCATAATTTTACTTTAAATACAATTCTTAATTAAATACTGGGGTGGGGTTTTTTGGGTGTGTGTGTGTGTGTGTGTGTGTGTGTGTTTGCTACTTCTGAGTTAAAACCCTTTCCCTGGAATTATTTTCCCCATTTCGAGGGGAAACATTAGTTACTTGTAATGTGTTAATGTAAAGTTTTTTTGTGTGTCATAGTAGAAAATGAATGATACAAACAAAAACTTTTCCAGGAAGACTGTAAAGAAATTATTATTTTTCCGCTCATCTGTCAAAGTTTATTACTTACTAATTAATTGTATCACAGCTTTAGAGCCTGGCTCTGATCATTGCTTTTTAATTCACACCATTAAAATGCAGCGATGTATTGATTTATTTTTAATTCCTGTCTGTCTTTAGCTCTGTTGACCATATGACTGGTAATGATGGACTTGCACTCATGATGCACTTAGAAACTCACCACTCACTCACTCACAACAGTCATAGAGGGAGCTGGTCCTCACTAGCATCCAGCTAAATAGTAACACAAATGTGGCCATGGAAATGTGACATACAGCACAGTATTTTCAGAAATAAGTCCCTTTGCATTTCTTGGATAAGTGGGTAACTTGTAATTTCAGAGCCACAGAATCCCACATCATATTTTTATTAATACATTGCTATAAAATTCAGGGGGGGGGGAATAAGGTCTTGATCTTTAAAACTCTTTAGAGCTTGGGATCAGACAATGGTGACCTGTCTCCACATATCCCTGTTTGTACACAGAGAGAGGCCCTTTCCCCTGTTTTTCCTTGAGCAAGACATGATAGGGAAACAGGGAAACAGCCCCCTTAGCTTTAGAATGGGCTTCCCAGTGAGGCATGCTTGGCACCTATTTTAACCTGATTTTGGCCAGATTTCCTTCAAGCCTTTAAATCTAATTTAGCCTGGCTTATCTTTGTTGGTGTTTTATGTTTTCTTTTGCTACTTTTTATCATATTTTAATATATTTTTCTTTATTAAATTTTGAAGGCCCATCTACGAATTTAATTGAAAGGCAGGGGGAAGTCTCTCCCACCCCTCATGTGTGTGTGTGTATTGCAAACAACCAACTCTGTCCAGCTATGTATGTTGCATTTCAAGTTATTCTTTTCCCCCAGCTCATAGAGTCTTTTCCACAGTCCGTTTACATTCGCTACGAGCCACTGTTGTCATGTGTCTTATGTGGTTGAGGGAGAGAAATGTGGGATAGTGCATTCTGTTGCATAGTGTTTGTGCGGAGGTTTAGTGTCAGCATCATGTGGGTTGTTCCTTTATTTATTTATATATTTATTTTTTACGTTGGCATTCTGCCTTAATCACAAAGATGACTTTAAGACCAGTAAGAGTTGCAGTTCTTATCTACTAATGTAATAAATGTGGCAAGCCGCACTTAAAGTTGATGTGGTGAACAAACATTGGTTCTCTGATTAAATCTGTGGCCACCTCTTTGACATGCCTCGGAAAATAAATGTCTGAGGTCAGTATTTCTAAATTCCCTCCTGACATTCCTTGGTGCCAACTGCAACATGATGTAATGTCTCACAAACATTATTTAATACCAAAGTTGACCTTCTCCTTCACCATGTATCATCACCAGTCTTGTACTTTGGGTCTTCCTTCCTCTCCGTACTCACCCTCCTGTCCTGAAAGATGTTTCTGTTCTGTAAAAATTCAAAGGAGGGTTGGTGGCTAGAAGAGTAGGGAAAGATGAGAAAAGCCCCAGGGACATAAGAAATAAGAAAAGTAGGATATTATTTTATAGAGGACTAAAAATGGACAAAATCAAGCACATAGCACAACACACACGCTAAGAAAAAACTTGTAGCCATCGCTGTTGGTGGATAACCTCATTGTACCCACAAAGTTGGTTATTGGTGAAAACTCACGTTAAAGAATAATATTGCATTTTGCTCTCACTCTTCTAGCTAGTAATACCTTCCAAGGGCATGTGGTGTGTATAGTGAGCTTTGGTTACTAACTCTTCATGTTTGGATAAGCGAATTTCCATATAACAAGCATTTAGATAGCAGGACCTGCATGTATTATCAAAAATCAAGTGACATAATCAAAATAGAGACAATATTAAGAAAGTAGATGTCTTGCCATAGTGGCACCTTGTTGTGCTGACAATGTATATGGCATGATGATTTGGTTCTTTTGGAATGCTCATGGCTTGTTAGGCAGATACTGCATTTATGTACAGTTCATACAAGACTACATGGGCTCCATTCATACTGAAGTGTTATTATGCAGCCGTGTACAGCTTCAAATAAAGCCAAGACGAGTGTTTTATTCATGTCAGCTTCCTTTATTTAATTAGCTCTGTTCTGTCGTGAAATAACAGTGCTCATAATGAACATCATCCTAGTGATTTCCCTGAATGGCTTTGAGAACATGCTCCAATAAACATAGATTTAGACATGCTAGAGTTTAATACAATGACCCTGGAGAGGGGAGGATTTTATTTCAGTAACCTCTTAGGCAGGAAATTGGAATATGAAAAACCGGCCACTTATGCAGACAACATCAGGAATTGTAGATGAAAAAAACAGGTTAAAGCTGGATAGACAAGTGCTAGCAGGACAGAGAAAACTGAGGGGGCTGGTTGTCGGAAAGCTCTGGAAATAATTTGGATATCAAAGGAAAATCTGTTGACTTGGAGAGGGAATATATGTGTCACAGAAAAGCTTGCTAGTTCCCGTCTCTCCTTGTTTCTCAGCCTCCAACTAACAGACACAGCACTAGTTTTTCTGCCAGCTTAGTGGATGGCATGTGGAAGATTAATCCCTGTGCAAATGCCATTCTCATGGAGCAGTAACAAAAATAGCAGGAAGGCCATTTTGTACACTTATTTTAATCAGTCAGCACCGTGGAGATGTTGTAGGCACCTGTTTAGTTATATGAGGTATTGATTCTGTGTATTTTAGTTCCATAATAATGTGTTTCATTTTAAAGGTCTTTGATGCACCAGATTATAATTGGGACAGTATCAAAATGAAGCTGTAATCACATCTTATCCATGCAAATGATGGATAGAGTATCTGAGTAGAAAGGATTTACATTAGGATAAAGGTAATGTTACAAGACCCCATTCTCTGTTGACGTTGTGTGAAGCATTGTTTTAACCAAAGTGAAAGTACAAAGGAAGAAATTCAGCATCTGGCTTGTTTATAAAATTTGGTCTGCCAGCTATATATTTTCAAAAACAAATGAAGCTTTTAAAACATTGATCAGACAACTATATATGGGTTTATAGTCCTTAAACTCCTTTTTGAAGATATTTTCAAGAACAAATATTGCTAATAAATATTTATTAAAAAAATGGCCTAGTTTTTAATTGAAATGTGCATTAACTGTTTCCTGAAAAAATCTTGAACAGTGGGGGAGCATGCTGCTTCGGGGCTGCCTGTGAGAATACCCAAGACAATTGTGATGACCTCATTTCCATTCTCCTTATCTTCTAATAATAATTGTCTTGATGACCAAAGTAGGCCAAAGACCTCTCTAGTTTAGCACTCATTATCCTACAATATCTAGGCAGATGTCACTAGGAAGAGGATGGCAGAGGAGGAAGAGTCTGATGCTGACACCCCTTTCTTTACAATTGCCCACAGGATCAAAAAGAGGTACTCTTCCTGAATGTGGAGATTTATATTTTGGCTATCGAGGCTTATTCCTTTTTCTGAAAGTCATCTGGTTAAGTTAATGATCCTCCTAAGAACTTATGGCAATTAGCTTCAACTGATTGGCGCTGAGAGCAAACCCCTTTGAAGTGGTCACCTGCTACCACCATGATGTCAAGTTATTAGCAAGTGGGCAGCACTGTGGGGGAGATGCAGCCCTTTGACCAGTTTCCCATTGTTCCTTTAGACTTTAATAAGTAGACCCAGAACATGGGTTTTAAGCTAAGAGGTAGCCAGTGCAATTCTTTTTACTACCAGTGTGATATACACCTCTCAGCATTCAAACTGCTGTGTTCTGCCCCACCTGCAGCTTCTGAATGAGCTGCCAAACCATTTCAGTAATCCAAGATGCAAACGCAACAGTAGCTTCAGTTAATGTTGTCATCCATCTATGATCTCCCTGGGGCGCAAGCCTGGGCAGTATCTAGGGAGGTCATGGGCTGCCCAGACAATCAGACTCCTCTCTTGGCCTCACCGATCCATAGGAAAGCGTTTGGCACCAGCTTGGCTGCAGGACTTGCCGGAAGGAGGTGTACAAGTGGCCATCCAACTGTTTTAGGGACCCCACTCTGGATTGTGTAGGGTTTACTCCTTGGGCTTTTCTTCTCCTGAAGATATCCCACAAGCAGCAGAGGTTTAGGATCAGGGATTTCCTTCTGCAACCTGGGTACCTTCCCAGGTTGATGAAACCCATCTGCCCCTTGCTTCTCTCTACAGTTTGGTCTCATCCACTCAATCCACCAGAGCCTGTCTTCACATGCAGGGGAAATCCCTAACTCACAGCCCGTTTGATGCCCATTGGCTACCAACACCCGGTTTAGCTGGTCGGTCAAAACCATTCCCGGGGTGTGGCCTCTGTCGCATGTTGACAGCTTGTCTTGCTAGAAGATATGGGATCCTTGCAGACTGGAAGGAGAGCATAAATTTCCTTGGCCAGGGTGTGGCATTTAGGGGTACTACAGATATAAGATCTATCTGGAAAAAAGGGATACTTAGCAAATCACGTAGGTACCCTTTAGCCATCCTCAGGTTATTCCACCTAAGTCTGGGGGCGTCACGGGAAAAAAATGAATAGACATATTTTATTAGGTTGAAAAATCAAGGATTGCTTGTTCCTTTGGGGCAGTGGCAGCCTGCTTCTAGAACCCTTAAGGTGAGATTTCTGGTCATGTTGTCTCTTTAAGGCACTTACAAGCTGCACAGGAGATTGATGCAAATTAGCTAGCTCGGTTGAGGAAGATGGATGAGTCAGAAGGGCTTGTGAAAGTTTATTCAAAGATAAAGAAATCCCTTTCAATTCCTTGAAAACGAAGCTTAAAGTCCTGATTACTAGTTGTATTTGATCAGGTATTGATTCATGGGCAGTTTGCCCTGATGCATCCTGTTTTAGTGACGGCGAAGGTGTAATTAAGGTGTCAGGGAGGAGGGCTTCCCTATGGCTTCCATCCTCCCCTGGATCAACTGGCTTTTCCAGCTCCCCTTGACCATACAGAGGCCAAAAGCGGTTGTATGTTTCGACCGCAGGAACAATTACTTGCTCTGTTTGGCTGTTGTTGTTAGTAGGCGGTGAGGGAGATTCAAGCTTTGGCTGCTTTACTCTTGGAGGTGGACAACCTTTCTCAGCAGATCTTGGTCGCTTGCCATGACCCATTTGTCACTGTCTCACTGACTACGGAGGTTAAAAGTAGAGATAAACGGAGTTAAAAAGGGAACTTATCTTTTGTGGACACAACTCCTCTGCTGCTCCTCCTCCACTGCTCAACCTAACCCAGTCTTCAAGGCGGCGTTTCTAATCAGCAGCAGGCTTTCTCAGCAAAAGGTTTGAATATCCTTGTTAGTACGTATATTGGCCACGACTGGCCAACAGTAGAGATAAAACGGTTAAAACTTCTAACAGAGGTAAAATAATTAAGAGTCTAATAAAAACAACTATAAAAACGGCTATAAAAGGCTGTAAAAGGCTGTAAAAGGTTTGTAATCCAGAGGGTTCACGGAGGAGAAGTTGTTACAGCCGCCATCTTGGACCAATCCCGCTGACAGCTTCAAGGAGCCACAGGTGAGAGCTGAGTGCAGGGTGGGGGCCAAAGGTGGACCAACCACCCTAGAAGGAGCACAAAGTGCCCCTTACCAGAGGTACTATTCCTCCCTAACACCCCATGCACCCCAACAAGACACAATTCCAGCTGGAAGCAAAAGTCTTCCAGCTGAAACAGTTTCTCCTGCAGTACAAACAACAGAACCAGAACCATTTAAGGGGTGCCACTCCTCTGCCTAAAGCACATCATGTGACTTTCTCAGCTTCATGCCTTCAAAAAAATGTAAAGTTATACTCTGTCATATATATAATATAAACACAATCCTTATTGTATCTGGCTTTCCCAGGATAGTAGCAAGCATATTGGACAAGAGCCAGTGATATACCACTGACGGGAATTCTTGCAGTGGGACAATTCTGCAAACTCTTGTACAAGAGCTAGTGAAAGACTCTGTGCAATACAGACAAGCTCACATTTTGCAATGTTTCGCAGGACCTTCAGACATGACCTTGTGCTTGTAGACTTTATCAATGGCTTATGCTAAAAACAAGAACAGCAACAACTGGATTTCAGTTGTCTAGTCTCTTGTAAGGATCATGTGTAAAGTCTGGAACTGCCCTTCTCTTTATGGCTTCCTCCAGCACCTCTGAACCCAACCCACTGTCAGCAGTATCAGACTGGAAATGAGAGCAGATACTCCAATACTCTGGTTTCTCTTCAGATCGTATAAATCTTTCACCTTTTACTAAGGATTTCCATGGAGAGCAGATACTCCAAGCATATATTAATACACAGCAAATAACTAAAAGCTCAAACGTTGTTCTGGGCTGCTCAGCAAATTGACTACCAGTGAGGTTAGACAGCTCTGTTGTAGACCTAGCTAGAGAGACCAAGGTCAAGAGCAATGTTGAGCTAAGCCGAAAAATGCTTGTCTTGAGGTGATGCAAATGCATGGTGTAGAAAGCTTTGGATCAAAGGCTGGCAGCCTCTGGATAACAGAATACAGACTGTGCATGTTAGACTTGTCAATAAATGTGCCAAGGTGAAAAGAACCTCCCGACTCCTGTGATCTTCTCTGGAGTCTGAGATGTGGAATGGAACAGTTGCCGGGGGCAACAGTCCTGGCCTTGGCAACAGTTGCATCAGTACAAATGCACTTTAATATGTTTATTAAGCTAATACAATCAGTGAAAATAGACAGGCATTATGGTGCTAAATTCATAACTCTTCAAGTTGCCTAGCAACAAGGTGTTGGGTATACGTTCCATATCCTCTCTCTCGCTCTCCCTTTCAAATGTTTCAAAAAGCAACTAAAAGGATCCCCCCTTTTTTTTAATGTTACCCTTGGTTTATGAGCAATAAAGTACTAAAATACTGGTGCACTTGTTTTGTGAATCACATGCTGTTAAAGAAGCAAGGGCCTGTTTACCTTTAGAAGCGGTATAATATTGAAAGCACATATTTATCTTGGTTGGAAACTTTGAGGTGAAATCTTTCCTTGCAAGCTACTCTCAAGGTCAATAGCTTCTAACCTTGACCGTTATCATTTTAAATATTTAACTATGTATGCCAGCATAAAATAGTAAAGAGACAAACAAAAGATTCATGAATGAAAATATGTGAATGAATAAAATATTGTGAAAAGAAAATGGTTGAGAATGTCAGTCTCTGAACCTGCAAGAGAATGCTGGTAGAATTCTGAACCCAACGAACAAATGGGGGGAAATGCTTGCTTTTAATTAATTGCCCCACCCGCTTTGTGAGATAGCCAAGTTCCTTCCCTCCTCTTGGAAAAGTGGAACATGTAACATGCAGAATCTTCACTGCATATCTGCTAGCAGAACCAAATTTACAAGATATTGGCCTGATTCCAAACCATGTCTATGCAGGGCCACAGAGAATACACTCTGCATGTACAGGGTATATGGATTCACAGAATGTTTCTCCTGCTAGATTTGCAGTAGGCAGAAGGTATTTTGAGATCTCCTGGAAGACCTCCAGTAGCTGAGGTACATTTGACATTTGTCGGAAATTTCTGAACACATTGGCAATGGGAACACTGCTGCTTCCAATAGGCTACTTGTGGGAAAAACTAGGAGAGGATTTAAAATATAAAAAATAAAACTGTATTTTCATTTCTGGTACTGAAAACAAATTCTTGTATAAAAAGGTAAGGGTAAAGGGACCCCTGACCGTTAGGTTGAGTCGTGACAGACTCTGGGGTTGCGGCGCTCATCTCACTTTACTGGCCGAGGGAGCTGGCGTAGTTTCTGGGTCATGTGGCCAGCATGACTAAGCCGCTTCTGGAGAACCAGAGCAGCGCCCAGAAACGCCATTTACCTTCCCACCAAAGCGGTACCTATTTATCTACTTGCACTTTGATGTGCTTGCACTTTGACATTCGCAGGAGCAGGGACTGAGCAACGGGAGCTCATCCCGTCACGGGGATTTTTTTTTTTTTAATAAATTTTTATTGGGTTTTACACAGTTTTTATAAACACTCACAATACACATCAACAAAACATAAAATACACATATAAAAACAAAACATGTATAATTTCCAAGCCCTTATTTCTTAACCTCTTTTCCTGACTTCCCCATCCCTCCCCTTCTTGTATCCCTATTTCCATAGTTAGTTTAGCAAGTTCTTACTAGATTGACTTATATACTTAACTTTATAAACTTATATATACTTAACTTATAAATTCATAAATTTGGCTTACATACTTACACCTTCTTACCCCCTTTTCTAAGGTTGACCCCAGTTCCTTTCCACAAGATTCCCAATTTTTATATTGTTTTTATGTTATTTACAAACCAAATAGCAATAAAAAAGAAACAGAAAAAACAATTTATAATTTTACGCCCTTTAAATTCCAAAATTCCCCCCCCTCTCCCGGGTTTGATCCCACAAACTGCCCATTAATCCAATCTCATCCTGGATCCCTCACGTCGGAGGCTCTTAAGTCTCTCTCAGGCCCTCTCTGCCGGTTTTGTTGATAGTCTTTTATGTTGAACACCATGTCACGAAGAAGCTCATTCCCAAAAGGATCAATATTTCTTCCAACCAGGCCTCCATATTCAAAGATGGAACCCAAATCATATTCCACATTTCTTTTAAATCCAAATGTCCCAAATGGACAGCTTGTGCAAGTTTGTAACCCATAAATCTTCCAATCTCCCTGTAGGGAGATCTCTAGCATCTTCCTTCTCCACTTCAAACCGAATTTTAATCATCCAAATCTTATTTTCCTTGCAATCCATTTTTAGAGGTTTCTGGTTGTTCTTTTTCTCCAAAAAAAATTCAGCTCCTCCTTCTCGCCCCTCTGGAACAACATCTTTCTCTTCTTGTTCAGCTGCAAGATTTTCTTTAGTTAAATCCGTGGTACAGTCAACAAGTTTGTTTACATTGAAACTCAAGGTCTTTACTTCTGAAGCCAAAGCTTCGCTCTGTTCCTGTAACTTTCCCACGGAAAGAAATATTCTCTCTAGCTCAGGCAGTACTTTTCCATCTGCAGCCATTGTAATGTCACCGAACCCCTCTAGAGGGATTCTGGTTACTTAGTCTTCTTTCTCCAACAATCAAGTTACTTTGTTCTTTCTTCTTGTTTACAACAATTTAAAGCCAAATGTAGCAAAAAAAAAAAAAACCCCAGCAAAGATAGGAAAAAACAGATATTTCCGACTTTGACAGCTTGTTTGACAGCTGTCAAATTCCTTATGTCTCCAGCCAATTCCCTCACGGTTCACTCCCGGGTCCCGGGGGGTTGTAATTCTTCTGGTACAATACTTATATGTCCAAATTGTGAAATTAATAACTTTCAATCACGAAGATAGAAGAAATAGTCTCTCGACCTTAATTATACAATTCTTGCTTTAAATTAACTACAATGCTGGGGGGGCGGACTTCCTTTTGACACCTCCCCCGGTCGTTCCAAATTTTAAAAGAAAGAGAGAATTTTTCGTTCTAGTTTCCGTTTTACTCACGGGTTACTTCTTTACAGTCCAAATTTCAGGAAGAAAGTCAGCGCTCTTTGGCCATGGCTTGCGGCCTCGCTCCGTAGAAGTGGCGATCTACTCTCAGCACCGCGCCACTCTCCGTCCCCCGCTCCAAAGCCTTTAAAAAGGCTTCTTCGCGAGTTGGGGGGGCGCAAATGGTGCCCACCGAGTCACCAAGTCCACAGGCTTCCGCGCCTGTGGTTTTTGAGGGTCCCCGCATCGCCGGCGCGGCAGGACCCGTCGTCCACGGAGCCGACTCCCTCCGGAGCTCGGAGGGAATCCGCCATTAGCCTTTCGCGCTAACCCGGAAGTCCACCCGTCACGGGGATTTGAACCACCGACCTTCTGATCGGCAAGTCCTAGGTTCTGTGGTTTAACTCACAGTGCCACCCACGTCCCTAAATTCTTGTATAGAGCTGAACAAATGTTCAGAGGCAACTTATGTCTAACATGTCTATTTCCCTAAGACACAATTGTGTACCTCATTCCACTTGTTGGTGGACTTCAGGATCCAAGTAAAAAAAGCAAAAAGTAAACAACTTCCTGACAACTTCCTACCCCTATACTAGATGGCATCGAGAAACATCAAGAACTGGCAGGATGACAGGGAGGAGGAAGAGGATCCTGACAAGGGGTGTAGCTGGGGCTGGGACACAGGGGATGGGGAAGGAAGTACTCACAGGGTGACAGATGATGGTGAGGGGATGGGAGTCAGTACACAGGAACCAGAGCAGCAGGACCCATCACCAGAGCCAGAAGAGCCCCTGGCTCTGAGGTGTAGGAAGCAGCAGGAGGGGTGCTGTAGGAGGCTGAGACAGGCAAGGGCCCGCAGCCCAGCTCCCTAACTGGCCAGGTGGGTCTCACTAGCTCTGGGAGAAGTGTGATTCCTCAGCTGGAGTAGGCTTAGAATAGGCGAAGGTTGCATGCCTCATCAAGCCCAGGTGCTGCAATCAGCATGCAAAGTACAAAAGGGAAGCAGAGCAGAGGTGCTGTGTCTGTTCAACTGCCCATGGTGGTGGACCTTAGTTGTGATGCTCCTGGACCTCTATGGGGCTGTGCTTCAGGTTTGATTCTAGATTGTATTCTGACTTTTGGATTTCAGACTTGGCCTACCTGGGCTATGTTTCCTGTCCTTTGGACCTTGGAATTTGGACTTTGGATTTTGCTTGCATGGATTGGCCCTTGTGCTTTGAACCTTGGACTTGACATGCTGACTTACTGCCAAGTAAGCCAGGGGTTCAGGACACTTGTTCATCTTTACAGACCTCTGGCAAGGTACAGATGCAGGTGTTGAGTACATTCCAAATCACATTCTCTGTTTGCTTGTGTTGTTTGCTAAGCCCATCAGTTTTGATCAATGCATCTCATGAACTGAGGATCAAACTACGCAAGAAGTGGAGGATCTCTGATAATATCTGCCAGAGTTTTCTTTAAAATTAAAAATCAACCACAATGGCCAAGTTTCAGTGTTATGCTGAGGAATGGTCTAGCATGGTGTTGAATGGAAGCATTTCCTGGATTTTGCTTCCATTTCCCCTCAAACTTGGCTTTGTAATTTCATTCAAAATGACAAAGTGCGTTTCATATTAATGATAGTTTGTTTGATAGTTCGTTTGATAGTTTGTTTGAAATAAGCCAATTTGAAAATAGAAGACAAAGAAGCGTGTAAGCCTGAGGCTTGTTTAAGTTATGCTAAACTATAGTTTAGTGTGGACATGGCCTGCCTATGTATATGCTTATGTTATATGGACTGTGGTCTCTGTACTAAAGGAGGATTAGCCACATATGCCAATTTCCTGATCCAATTTGCTTATGCCTCTGAAGCTGTCATGTGACCCACTGGAGAAAATACCCAATATGTCAAATAGCTACTTTGCTTAAAGGAATAAAAGTGGGTGCCGATCTGTGTAACTTCCATTGCAATAAGTTATTTGATCATTTGAGAACAGGATTCTGACTATGTCAGCAGGATGTCTACTGAGACAGTTTTACTAGATACAAAGTAATTTGTACCTACAAAGTAATGACTACGGTTTACCAGCTTCCATTTAAAAACAATGCAGGAATCTGAGAATAACCAGAGCTCAAAGTGGGAGAGGATGCCATTCTATTATTTTTTCAGGTGGCCACAACTAAGTCCTAATATCCCACTTGCTTTTTCCCTCAAGTCATTTGAAACCATCCTACTTCAGGCACTTCAAGGTAGAACATCACATGGGAACTCAAGATCCTTTTGGCTAACGTGTTTTTAATAGAAGAGAAAGGGGGAAAGAAGAAAGGGTGGTCAAAGGGTGCTTTACATTAGTATGGTGCACAAAGGGCAGTTCTTTGAAGGGAAGATGAAAGCTAGCAACTAGGTTATTCATTATGAAATAATCAACTGGGAATAATAGGCTTTGCCTGCTGATCAGTGGACTACCTAAATTACTCCAGGCATGCAAAGCTATAGAATCTATGGCATGGGTGTAATGATGGTGATTACATTGGGCTGTTAATCTGGGGGCTGGGGAGGGAATCTACCTGTGCCTTAAAATTGTATTCTTTTTGCTACATTTCCATTTAAACCTATATTTTTAACTCAAAGCTCCCATTTACTACTTATCCTTTTGGGTGGATGTAGCTCTGATCCATGTCTCTTGTGTGTGGATGTGGTGTGGCTGTAGCTCTTTTTTAAAAAAATAATAATAATGAAATGTCAAGAGCTCCAATCACACCTCTCCACATCTTGCCTAGTTTGGATCTATCACTGCTTGTGGTTCCTGCAACACACCACCTCAACATGCAAGAATTCTGCCAGACACATGCAGAGATCCTCATCAGCAGGCAAAATAAAGTGGAAAGGAAAGGGCTCTCTTGGGAAGTTTGATACCCACTGGACTGGACGACCACTCCAATGGTTTGCAGCTCAGTGATTCTGTGAAGAAAGCTATACTCTCTGAGGTTACTATCAATATAAGGTTGTTGACATGGGGTGCTGTGGGTCTGAACCCCTGAAGCAATGTGTTCTTATACTTGCATTTTCGAACAGGAAGCCAGTTGGTAATGCATTTCTAAATATGCATTTAATAGAGGGGTAAGCAAATATTTCTATAAAAATATTTGCAATCCCCGCCCCCCAGGGAGTGTATTTCAACAGTATGATTAGTTACCTTTTTTGTTCTACACTTGAGAGAGTGCACACTGTTTTGCTCTGTGCCATTGTTGCATGACATTCCATTTGGCACACAGTTTATTTTTAGGTACAAGACTATCAAAGTGTTCTTTTTTTCCCTTTGTGGGTCTGTCAGTGCTCTTGAACAAGGAGTAATATTACCACAAGAACTTTGCCGAAACAAAGAAGTCATCTTGAACAAATGGGGAACTATAAATCTAGACCAACTCAAACTTGCACTGGTAATTAATCTTGCTTCTTTTTAAAGGAAATATATTGTAAATGATTCATGAAGAAATCTTCTCTAATTTACTGTGAAGTTCAAGTGAAAGGTGTTTTGTTGTCAGTAATCTAACTGAAAAATATTATGACTGAAATCAGACTTGCTTTTAGATTGAAATCAAGGCTACAGAAAAATAAGCAAACTTCTTCAATTATTGTTGTGTGTTGTGTACATATATATTTGTGGGTTTCCTGAAAAGAACCTATTCCTTCATTCTACTCTCTCAAGACAGGATAGCAAATAATATTAAGAACTACCGGTAAATATCAACAATTAACCTTGTCTACTTTTGTGCGTTTATATTAAAATGTTTTTCTTAATGTTCTAAACAATGTGTAAAAATAAAATCCATCCACCCAGCTCAGGTTATTATGTAATAGCACAGAATGACCTGGAGAAGGAAATAAAGCTGAAATTCTATTTTAAATGTATTTAAAGCCAAGATTCCTTCTAAACCTTCATGTTGTTGTTTTTCCTTTTAGATGAATGGAAGAAAAAAGTGAGTGAATCATATGCTATAATCATTGAAAGATTAGAAGATGACCTCTTAATCAAAGAAAAGGAGTTTGCAGAATTAAAGCATGTCTTCAGGTAAATTATCTACCAGCATTGTTTATCCATCTATTTAAGAACAACAACAAAGCAAATCTGTCTAGTACTATGTTTGGGGATACATACTTGGCATCCTGATAACTGCTGTGTGTTTGAGACTGCCATATTAGTTTCACAAATCTGTATGGCCTGATTTGCATATTATGCAAATTCTTGATGGTTTATGCACATGTTCAAGTTTGTGTGGAAAATATACGTGTGTGTGTGTGTGTGTGTGTGTGTGAAATTGCATCTTCATGACAGTAAATAGAGCACAAGGGTTCAGTATGCAGTTGAACACTGGGTTTGGACTAGGGAGGGGCTTGCAGAAGCAATTTAGCTAGGTTGACCTTTTGCTATGCCCCGAGGGGTGGTTTTCTTTGGGTGCGTGGGGAGAATCCATATCAGTCACTGACACTAAGTGACTAGATGGGACAGGGAGTGGTGATAATTCTGTATCAGCATTTTTATGCACTATCCAACAACTCTGGAGCTTAAGATACGCTCTTGTCTATGGTTTAAAAGAGTGGGAAGGGGGAGGGGTGACTGTACTTGCAGAGAGACCAGGTGTCATGGTGCATCTGCAGCAGCACAACCAGATGCCTTCATCTGCCCCAGTTGCAAAAAAAAACAAGCCTCTCTCTTATTGGTGTCTATAGCCCAGCAGGTGCTGCAACCTTCTAACAGCTTGACTTCACCCCACAATGGTGCACTCCTTTATTGTCTCCTGGATGCCAACAAGCACTTAAAGCCTTCAGTGGAAAGGGTGCAGAACATTACAACCAGTGCTGGGGGGACGCAGGGTGAATCTAAGTTTGGCCTCATTGAGGGGCAGTATTTCAATAATAGGAAAATGAGAGTACCCATAAACATTTTTTAAGGAATAAAGCACTGATTACAACCCTGGAGTTTCTCTTGCTGCTCCCTTCCTAGTTTCAGGAGCTTTGGTCCATAGCAGAAGCCAACTATGTTCCCCGGTCTCTCAGTACAGCTTCTCCCAAAAAAGAAGGCAAAGCTAAACAGTTTGGAGCAATCACATTTCATAAAATCAAAACTGTAGAGTTGCAAGGGTCCCCAAAAGTCATCTAGTCCAACCCCTTGCAATGCAGGAATCTCAGCTCAAGCATCCATGAGAGATGGTCATCTAACCTCTGCTTAAGAGCCTCCAAGGAAGAAGAGTCCACCACCTCTCATGGGAGTCCATTCCACTGTCTAACAGCTCTTACTGTCAGAAAGTTCCTCCTGATGTTTCGTCGAAATCTTTCTTGTAACCTGTAGCCATTGGTTCGAGTCCTACCCTCCAGAGCAGGAGAAAACAAGCTTGCTCCATCTTCCACGTGACAGCCCTTGAGATATTTGAAGATGGCTATGATATCTCCTCTCAGTCTCCTCTTTTCCAGGCTAAACATTCCCAGCTCCTTCAACCGTTCCTCATAAGGCTTGACTTCCAGACCCTTTATCACTTGTTGCTCTCTTCTGCACACGTTCCAACTTGTCAATATCCTTCCTAAATTGTGGTACCCAAAATTGAACATAGTGTTCCAGGTGTGGTCTGACCAAGGCAGAATGGAGTGGTATTATTACTTCCCTTGATATGAATGCTGTACTTCTGTTTGCTCTCTTGTCCATTGCATCCATTCTCAACGTAAAAGGTGGCAACCATACTTTCAGACCTTTTAAAAGTATTCCAGCATGCACAAAAAAGTTTTCTCCTCTGCCAAGATTAAAAATGAGATGTGCTGTAGCCCAGAAACTGATAGGTAAGCAATAAGAGCAGACAGAAGTAGTAGTAGTATTTTTGAGCTGAGAATTTTAAGGCATTCCAGGATAAAAATATCACAAAATATGCAAACTTGCCCACAAGCTGTAGGTTGACATCAACCATATTCGCACAACTGATTTTCTGTGTTGGTTACATGAATGTAATTATGCAGATTGGCTGTTCCACCCAGCTTTCCTCCTTGCTTCATCTGGCCATTGATGCTGAACAATTGCCCTCACCCACTCTGACAGCAATAGCGGAAAAAAATTCCCAAGCCTCAGTGGGATGAAAATCACTCACTGCAAATCTTGTTACTATCTTTTCTTAATTACAGTGCAGCTTTTCAGATTACACTGCAGAATACTCAGAGGAATAGTAAGAGGCTCATTGAAGACAAAAGGAGACAGGTTTTTAGAAACATACCTGACCTATTGCCAAAGAGGTAATATTCAAAAAACTATATGCAAGTAAAAAAAGAAGGGGGGAAAAGATTATTCTAAATTCCTTTTTTTAAAAAATTCTCCTTCCTCCTAAAGTATTTCCGGCACACTGCAAGCAGCAGCAATTTTCTAAGTCGACTTTACAATGCATTTTCAAGCCTGCTGGTAAAAGCTTGCTAATTATTGCTCCTTTCCCATAACATTATAGCCCTGCAACTTGAGAGAAAGAGGTCTGGGGAAAGCATCTGGTCAAATTACCTGTAATATAATAATGTGCATTGTGTATTTATTTTTAGTTGTTGAGGAAGTTGGCAAAGCTCAGTTTACATATCTATTGCCAGTTTTTCTAACTATTTTTATTAATGAATTCTCTTTTGCTTCTCTGACATACAGTGGTAGAAAGGAGGTCAGCAAGCATAGTTAATGAATCATAAAACTGCAGATTCTGTAACTTTTATTTTTTAGTATACCCTGCATTTTCCCCAAAAGATGTTTGCATCAGGTGCAAATGCCACATATCATTTTTTAATGAGGCAGTATGGCTATTTATCCTGTTTAAGGGACATAGTATTAGAAATACATTGGCAACAATGGCTTCATTTTAATTATTCACTTCATCCACACATGTCCTTATGAAATCATCAGGTTGTACTAAAATCTACCATGGCATACCAAAAAGTGTAGGAAAAATGAAAAATATACATTGCGTTTTGCAGTAAGTGATATTCAGTGGCTGGAGAGTTTGACATGCTCACGTTTGCAATGCAATTAGTACAGAAAGTGTAAAAAAAAAGTGGGAGAAAATTGCATTTCTCTCTAAGGATTGCTGTGGCTTAAAATGAAACTCTTTTTAATTGCATGTATGAAAAACGGAAATGCTGTACTTCAGGTTAATGGCAACTCATAATGGAAAGCCTGCAAATGATTCTAAATGTGGATTAACAAAATTCAAATCCTACCATTTCAGAAACAAAGCTCATAAATAATGGTTTGAAATTCCATTCATTTTATTTTAAATCATTTTTATGTTTGTATTGCTCTGCAATAACTCGGGAGACCAGGTTACTTGAAAGACCACCTGCCCCTCTATAGACCACCTATGTGATTTCTCTCTCTCAAGGAGAGCATTCAAACATATGTTTCCCCCCCCCAGTGGTCTGCGCACAGTGTGGCACTGTGTATTAGTGATACAATCCTGGAGAACTATAACATGTGTGTAGATGTGCAGTATTGTAGGTGTTGAATTGTTTCTGTTGAACTATACATGGCAGGGGTAGGTAATCCCAGGCCATACTGTGTGTGTGTGTGTGTGAGAGAGAGAGAGAGAGAGAGAGAGAGAGAGAGGGAGGGAGAGAGAGAGAGAGAGAGAGAGAGAGAGAGGGAGGGAGAGAGAGAGAGAGAGAGAGAGAGAGAGAGAGAGAGAGAGAGGAGAGAGAGAAAATGTGGTCCTCTTGGCTTTTCCATCTGGTCATTTGGACTTTAAATGGCCAGGGAGTGGACCCAAGGGAAGCCTTCCTGTTCTGTCAGCTCCACCCAGCCCATGTCCAAGCCTGCACCCCAATTTGCAAATTCCAGGTGCAGGCTAGGATCCAGCTCCTGATAGGCAGCCCAGGCCTTACGGCCATGTCTTCTACTCATAGAGGACCTGAGATTCCCACTTTGGGGCCTTAGAAGGGCCTCCACCATCCTGCAATGCCATCACACCAAAAGGGTGAGCGGATTTCCTGTCCATGATGGAGGGCAAGAACTTGGACACGGTGCATGTGGATATGGGAGCAGGGGTGCATTTCTCTGCCCTCTCACTCTCGGACATTTCCTATGTTTAGTGGAGGAGCTTGTACTCTTGTTCGCTTGGACATGAGTAGGACCCTCCATACAATTTGGGATGATCGCATGAAGCATTCCACTCGCACTGAAATGAACATGAGTAAATGCCCAAGGCATGTCTTTTCTGCTCAACACAAGGAAGGTCATGGATTGTATATTGATGGGATAGTTCAGTCAATAGACTATGACACTCAGGGTCATGGCTTCAAGCCTCATGTTGGGCAAGAAGATTCCTGCATTGCAGACAGTTGACTACATGGCCCTTGTGGTCCCTTTCAACTCTACAGTTCTACGACTCTATGAGTCTATGTACAGTGGGATGCACCAGGACTTTGCTGGTGGGGCTTACAAGGGTGATCTTGCAACTCCACCCCACCCACCAGTGATGGCTTAGGCTTTGAATATTCAGATCTTTACAAGAAAGTGGTGGGGGCAGAGATGGAAGAAGCTTTATGTGAAAGACCCATGAGTGGAAGTGCATGGGAAAGTAGCCAAAGAATGCACCATTTGAATGATCTATTGTTCAGAAAGGTGGTGAGGCGAAGGGATAGTTGGGAGAGATGGAACAGGGATGGCTTATTATACTTCGTGGGGTGGAAGGAGAGGATCCCTCAAAGAACAGGAACAAACCAAATTATTTCACCTGGGCTGTTTTGACAGGAAGACCCTCATATAGATTATGAACCATTCAGGAACAGGAGCCCCCTTCGCTTGCAAACAGTGAGCAATGAAACCCTATACATGTCTAGGGTTCTATTGAGCTCAATGAGGCCTACTGCCAGGTCAATGGGCATAGGATTGCAGCCTAACCTGATATATAAAACTTGGTATTGCCCTTTGCAGCTGGATCTCTGATTCTGAAATGGTACAGATTAGGTTAGAAACCTTGCCCATTATAATATCATAATTATGAAGTTTCTTCTTTTCCTTTAGAAATTTCTCCAATAAAAAGGGGGGGGGAGAGAGAGATGCTAAAAGATGAAAACTCTGATAAACTCTAAAATCTTTCCCCCCCAGCTCCGATGAAGCCTTCAGCAAAGTTAATTTAAATTACCGTACAGAAAATGGGCTGTCTCTTCTGCATTTGTGTTGTATTTGTGATGGTAAGTGTTTCAGCTAAGATGCTTTAGAACCCTCTTATTGGCGCATTTAATGATTTTACTTTTTAATAAACCACAGGAACGTTATTACTTTTTAATCTGTTTGCCGCCTTGGTACTTTTCTTGTTGAATCTCATGTAGGCATCAGGTGGAATGTTATAAACAATAACAACAAAGTGGTTTAAATTTTGATTGGATTTAATCTCAGGCTTAGGATATTGCATAATTGTCACTATTTCACCCTAAAGTAGGGAGGGCACTTTTTTAATCTAAGGAAGAATTTCTTTTTATTTTTGTAAATTCCTCATTATTCAGTTCATCAGGAATTGATCATGGTTATAACTAAATGTGCTGGAAGTGAAAAATCAGTTGTTTGGAGCATGCTGCTGCTCAGATAATATAAAAAAAATGGGTCCTTAGAAATTGTAATCAGCAAATAATGAGATGGTAGATATTACAAAATAAACATTCTTGAGGAGTATCATCCTGAAAAAGCCATTTGTTTATGTTTATGGCACATTGCATTTTTTGTATGGTGTGATAAATAGGAGTGTCCAACTGACTTCTGAGTGGGACTTCTGAGAAAAGTTGCATAGAGTTGCAATGTAACTTTCCCACAGCAGGCATTAATACCTGTTGAAGTGTTTTGTTTTATTTTTGCAAACTAATTCACCATCTATTTTTATTTTACAATTGCCTCCATTTCCAATATTTATTATGCAGGTAACAAATCACATATTAGGACTCTTATGCTGAAAGGCCTGCGCCCATCCAGGTTGACAAGAAATGGGTTTACTGCTCTGCATTTAGCAGCTTACAAGGTAAATTGAATTCTAAGTAAGTAATTGCATTAGCAGTCTTGCTCTTTTTCTGCCTTTCAGCCGCCCCCTCTCCAGCAGTTGGGCTTTGGCAGCAAGGCAGGTGCCAAGAGCACTAGAAATAAAGTTGTCTCAGTTCCTTGAGTGCTTGGCTTACTGCCATAGCAGCGCTGGGGAGTGGGCAGAAGGGGGTCTCCCTTCTCGTTCTCCCTCCTGATGTTTTTGAAACTGCAGTGGCTGAGTGGGATAGGGTTGAAGGGAAGGGAGAGGAATTGATTAAAATCTGAACTGAGAAAGAACTTTGGGGTAGAGGGTAACACTTACTTCATACTGGAAGCCAGCATTATCAGCTGCCAGAATTTGTAACCTGAGTTTGTAACTTAAAAAAATGTTGTCACCTCTCTTCATAACTGACACAATTGAAACGCATGCATTTTGCATCTGAGTATTTGAATCTAAAATGTATTGTAAAAAGTGGCCTTGAATGAGACTTGTCCTCTGGTTTAATTTTTCTTCATTGGAAATTGTCTGATATGTCTGATAAAGACTCTCCTCCCTGAAAGAGAGGGGAGTGGTTGTGGGCGGGAGCCTGAACACCGCCCCTAGCAGGGGGCGTAGCCCAGCCCCCTGCCTCCTGCTCACCTGGCTGGCGCTCACGCCCCCCCGGTGGCCGTCCAACCAGGTGCCGTGGGGGGGCGTGTCCAGCAGCCTTGATGCTGCAGCGTCAGCCTCTCCCCGGCCTCATTTCTCTTCGTCGTCCTGTGCGAGTCACCCACCCTCCACTCCCATTGAGTTAGGGCTTAGGTCATTGGCCTTGCTATGGACCTTAGGTTGGTCGCCCCGGTTGCACGGGGGGCCTGGTAGGAGTTTTTCCATTTGGCATTAGGCTTTTTGGTTTTTTCGCCTACCTCGTAGCAATCGTCACAACTTTTGTGGTATTGGTGGGTAGGTTAGGCATTGGAATAATGTGCTGTGGTGTGTCGAAGTGCTAGGTGTGGCCATCACCTATGCCTTCAATGTTTAGGGGTATTCCGTTAAAGGAATCTGGCGGTCGTGTATTCTGTCCGATGCCTGCTTGGCGGGAGGCCATGTCACGACCCTCGGTGACAGCAGGGGTGAGCCTTTAGTTGGATTAGCATCAACAGGTGATGAACCTCTGGTGAATAAACCCACTTGTTTCGCGATCCAATGCCTAAGCCAATACCTTTTCATTGCTGTAATCAATAAAGTTGTGGCCTTTTCTAGCCCATTAACCTTATATCACGTGTCCCTGTGTCTTCTTTTCACGTCGCGGTGGTCGGGTCTGAGTATTTGAATCTAAAATGTATTGTAAAAAGTGGCCTTGAATGAGACTTGTCCTCTGGTTTAATTTTTCTTCATTGGAAATTGTCTGATATGTCTGATAACTGAGAGATATACAATCACTTTCAATAGGGCAGCTATTTTATTCATTTATTTGTATTTTGACCCCATGATATGAAAACTCATGGCAAGTTATATATTACAGATTAAGCAATAGGTTTCATTTACAGAACCCAGCATTCTTAAGGGAGATATTTGATACTGATTACCGTATTTTCCGCTCTATAAAATGCACCAGACCGTAAGACACACCTAGTTTTTGGAGGAGGAAAACAAGAAAAAAAATATTCTGAATCTCAGAAGCCAGAACAGCAAGAGGGATCGTTGCACAGTGAAATCAGCAATCCCTCTTGCTGTTCTGGCTTCTGGGATAACTGTGCAGCCTGCATTCGCTCCATTAAGACACACACACATTTCCCCTTACTTTTTAAGAGGGAAAAAGTGAGCAAAAAATATGGTAGTTCTTTCTTGCTGTATTTCATTGAGACTCTTTTGCTCCTACACTCAGAAGGATTTTGTTCATAAAGTACAGCTGGGGGGGGGGAATGTGAACAGAACTGTACTCTGCAAAGCACTATCTTTGCCCCTGAGCTGCAACCCCTTTTAATTATGTTTCTCTAAATAATAACTTTGCTTTCTACATTTCAGGACAATGCAGAACTTTTAACTGCCTTGTTGCACAGTGGAGCTGACATCCAGCAAGTTGGCTATGGAGCACTTACAGCTCTCCATATTGCTACAATTGCTGGTCACCATGAGGTATATCTTCTCACTTACATGTGTAACTGCAAAAGGGGTTGCGAACTGAGTGCCTAAAGAGGCATTAAAAGTAGGTTTGAAAGAAACATTCTGTTGCAGCCGGTAGAGTAGATTGTGGTGTTTTCTTGGTTGCCGTGTGTATGTGTGGTGACCACAACAGTTTCTCCATGTCCCCAAAGTTTGGCAAGCTCTGTACTACGATAGTTAGGTAGTAAGTAAAGGTAAAGGTACCCCTGCCCGTACGGGCCAGTCTTGACAGACTCTGGGGTTGTGCGCCCATCTCACTTAAGAGGCCAGGGGCCAGCGCTGTCCGGAGACACTTCCGGGTCACGTGGCCAGCGTGACATCGCTGCTCTGGCGAGCCAGAGCCGCACACGGAAACGCCGTTTACCTTCCCGCTGGTAAGCGGTCCCTATTTATCTACTTGCACCCGGAGGTGCTTTCGAACTGCTAGGTTGGCAGGCGCTGGGACCGAGCAGCGGGAGCGCACCCCGCCGCAGGGATTCGAACCGCCGACCTTTCGATCGGCCAGCCCTAGGCGCTGAGGCTTTAACCCACAGCGCCACCTGCGTCCCATAGTTAACAGTTAGGTAGTAGGTCAAAGGTAAAACAGGCATGAAAGTTATTTCTGGAGAGGCTGAAAGAAGAAGAAAACCTGCCAGTAGCTAAGGTTTATCTTTCAATTATGCGGCACTTCCAAAATGTTGTAGAGGTGTGTTTAAAAAAAGCAAAAAGCAAATCTGAACATTTGGAAATGACAGCTTAAAATCAGTACTACATTCTGATTTCATGCACTGTATAAAAATGTCTTAGAAGTGTTGGGACAAATACTATTATGTGCCTGCTTTTCAGGTCTTTGTATAATGGTCTGCAGTAAGATGAATACAGTTACTGTATAAAAGGTACTATATATTGAAACACATTCTGTGCAGGTTTTTACCATAAAAATCCAAATATTTAATAACATTACAATGTCCTTCAGAATCATATACTGAAAATTAGGGTTCCAAAAATTCGCACCTTATCCATCTGTCTGAAAACTTATTCAACCATTATTTTCCTCACTGCTCATAAAAAAGAAGTTAAATGTTATTAATTCCATAGTTTTCCAAACTCCTGTTAACCAATCATTCATCCTTTGTATTCCGAAACACCTCCTTCAACAGTCAGCTAACACTATTATTTCTGAAGCAACTGAAAGGATTTCAACATTTGCGATGGCAAATAATTTCAGATTGCAGTATACATTATGTTTGCACTGCAGGAAATCGTGATCGGGCTTTATGTGGATTTCCTTTACATCGTTTGACAGTGCATTTCCTTTTGACAATGAACTCCTTCCCATGCCTCAATGTCTGGTAAAAAAACCCTTTAAAAACAAACAAAATGTAACATGCTTATCAGAGTCGCTGATTAGCCTCCTATGTGAATTCGTCCATTCTCCACTTTCCTTAAACTTTGATAAGAGGAGTACTATTGTGCACTTACATAACTGAGGAATTCCAGTATACTGGATGAAGCAGATTATGTGGTAGAAACCCATCTTGACCTACCATAATGATCACCTTCCTTGGCATGGCCTGCAAGGTCCTGGCAGCATCCAGAGCCAGGCTGCCAAAGCACTTGCCATTGAGTCCACTGTTGAATGGGCATGGTCAGGCTCACTGCGGTCAATGCCAGCCTTCTCCCTCTCCATCACTCCTTAGAAGAATAATCTTTCAAAAGCAGAGTGCTGAAAAGAGAAGAGCTTTCCCCAGGTCACTGTCCACATTATCTCCAGTGAGTCTGGGCCCTGCCCTTGATGTACATGTCAAGGACAAGGCCCAAAGGCATTGCTATAAGGAAGAGAATGGAGAGCTGCCTCAGCCAGTACTCCTATTTATAGTGCTGTGCTGAGCTAGTATGGATATTAGGAGCTGCTCTGCTTTAGCTTCAGCTTCCCTGTCTCCCACTGCCTGCTGCTCCAGACTGTCAATCCCCTGGTATGCTTCAAGGGAGGTCCAACCTTACCCAGGGCTCCCGTCAAACCAGTAGCCAACCCTGCACACTGTGAATTGTTCCTACTGCTGTCTTAGATTCCAAGACTTAGAAAACAAGGGGAAAGGATTCAATAAGGAGAACTATGGGCCAAAACTGTGGGGGTGGGCAGATCAAATTAGGCTTGTGTCTGGATTGTGGATGTGTCTGGATCTAATCCTACTTTGGGGTTGGGGAACCAGAGCCCCTCTCAATTAGACGTTCCATCATCAACAACAACAATGAAATTTGTATACTGCCCTATACTCGCAGTTCTCAGGGTGGTTAGCACATTGTGCCTGCAGGTCAGCAGTTAAAATACAAATAAGTACAAATATTATCTTATACTCAGGAATTGGGAAAGGACAGCTGGGTGAGCAAGAAAGTGGCTAGACCTGTGTAAGAATCGGCTGAGTCCTGGGATTACTATGTGAATTCGAGGCACACTCCACCCTGCAGCCTTAGATATATGCATTACATTCTTCTACAAACCTGAGCAGTGAAATTTAAGTCTTTAATCATAGACTCTGCTGTGGTAACGAAATGCCTAATTTGTTCCTAGGCCAGGCACAGTGCAGGTGCAGCAGAAAAGAGGCACACTAAATAGAAATTGCACTGCCAGTGCCTGCAGGGCCCTGAATATCTTGAGTGAAATGTCCTCACAGCCCCACATTGTGGCACAGATGGTAACAAAACAATTGGGTTCATTTCAGAACACCCATCTCTTCACTCCTTTTCAACTAGATCTAAAAACCTGGTCATAGCGAGAGAGGATAATGGTTTCTAGCAAAAGAACATTTTGCCTCAGCTGCACACACCATATTCCTGGTGTACAGCTGTCTCTTCAAGCGCTGCTGTGAAATTGCTACACTCCCTTTCTAGTGGTTCCAAGAGCCTCTGCCCTTCATGTGAGGATACTGAATCTAGATGGATTCTTCTGGAAGAGGAAATCGGAAGCAGCTATAAAACTGCATGGCTGCATCATTATAAGATGGATGCAGCAAATAATTATGCTGTAGGCAAAAGAAAAGAAAAGCCTCACAACACTGAATACCTACTAGAATGTTCTGAAAGACTATGACCTGAGATCTCCTTTAGGAATCCTACCCATCTCTTAAGGTTTCCTAAGTGGATTTCCTGTAAAGCCCTCAGGCTCAACATCTTTTAACTAAAATTTGCTTTTAGTCATGAACCTTTTATCCCCACTGTCAGAGCTGCCTCTAGGTCCCAGCTCACAGAGGACCAACGCTAGGCTGTAGTAATGTACAAAAGTCTTTATTGAAGTTCAGTTTCCATTTCAAAGCCACAGCGTGCAGCCCTACGTCTTAAACCCTAGATCGGCGAAGTCCCGTCTGAGTCTCCTCCCCTATGACACCAGTTTAAGATCCTAGCCCTGCTCCACCTTTTACGCTGCTCTCTCCTCCTCTGGGTCCTCCTGCCCGCTGGGGCATTGCCCTTTCTGGACTCTTCCGACGCTGAGTCGCTTAGCTCCTCCCCCTCCCTCCGGCGGGCTTTAGGACCCGATTCCCAATCCTCATTCTCTGCTGTCCCGCGCTCCTGTACATTTGAACTTGCCTCTCGCGCCAGCCCAGTGACCTTTCTCCTAACCGTTACACTACTTCGGTCACTGCTTCCCTCTTCCGGGACACTGGCCGGATCTGACCTCTCCTCCGTTGTCCGACTTTCTGATGGAGGCGTGGTCAGCCCTGCCTTATCTTCTCTCCCTGGTGGGGAATGCACTGGCCCCGATCCTTGGGACTCTTCCCCCCCACTCTGCTCTGGTGGGGAAGCTGGTCCTGATTTCCAGCTACTGCTCTGGGAGTCCCTGCTGCCCCCTTGCTCCTGGGGCGTTCCCCTTGGGAACCCCCTACCCCTGGCCACTGGCGCCCCCTTCTGTGAATCTTCCGATTCGCTGGAGAGGCTCATGGAATCCCTCGGTCCACTGTCCTCTTCTCCTACGCTCCCCTTGGATTCTTCCCCTTCGCTCTCCATCTCCTCTCTTCCCTGTGCCTCTGCTCCTGAGCCCCTGACACCCACACATACCACTTAGACCTCGTTTCAGTCACTTCACACCCCAGCTCATTTCTTGTTGCCTTGGAAATGCTTTGTTTCAATCTATTTCATTAAAAAAAAAAATCCAAAAGTGTTTAATGCCATGAACAGAATTACTTTTATAATGAAGGGTTCACAGTTGTGCGTTTCTGATTATATTTACATCTACTTGTGTTCATAAATCTTTTGGCTAAATCGTTCAGAAAGAACTCAAAATTACTTGCATGTACAAAAGTAATAAAACTTAAATAAATGGAACATGAAACCTGTTGAATGTGAATAAACCAAGTTTTTAAGATGATTAGCAGAATAAAAATGGCACATTGGAAATTTTAGTCAGTCGGCTAGGAAAGAAAAATTGACCAGGATTCTGGAGCTGGTGCAGATCTTGGGTCTAAATTGGGTCTGCTGGTCAGCAGCAGTGCTAGGTATGTGAGTATCCTCAAAGACCTACTGGCAGGAGGAAGGAAGTTTGGGTTGCATCTTTAATATGTTAACCAGGCTGTTGGGGAGAGAAGAGGGAAATGAGAAAGTGGAGGAAAATAGTGGCTTCAGGACTCTGAAGAGAAGCAGTCCACTCTGAGACATGATGTTGCAGGTTCATAGATGAAGTTGCTCATAGATGAAGTTGAATTAAAAACTGCAGTGTAAATACTTGAGCAAAAGTTTAACTTGACTGTGGGCAGGCAAAAAAAATATTATGCTGTGTGTAATTTCACCTTTGGGTTATGGATCAGAAAATGCTAGAATTGAATGTGTCTGACCTTTGCACAGCTAATGAGTCAAATACGAATAAACCCTTCCAAAATGAAGGGAACTAGCGATCATTATTTTTAAGTCCATTGCTAAAGGCAAAAATAATGAAGATCTGAAATGGTAAAACTAAAAATTGTGAAGCGATGTCAATTTGAGAAAATAGAATAAAAGGTATGAGAGTTAGACATACACACCCAAAACTCAATTAAGTGGATGGTGTTTTTCTGTGGTCTTCCAGTAAGCAACTCCTAATCAAGGGACAAATAAATTTGTGGCATCTGAAGATCATTGCTCAGGTCTATGATTGGGAGAATATTTTAACAGGCTAGATAGCTTTCAAAGGTTCATTTTTTCATGGAAGTTTATTGTCACATGAAGTTTTTCTTAGGGTGTTGGTTTTCACTTTTGAATGTTGCATTCCAAACCTCAGGAGGTACAATGGGCTTTGTTTTGCTTATTAAAAATATACATAATTTCCAATTTTAAACATTTTATTTCATATGTTCTGACTCTTAATATGTTTTAACAAATATAAGTGGCAATGCAACCAACTACCCTGGTATATTTCTTAATGTGTACAATGCCATCGTTACACATGATGTCTTAGAGAGTTTTATGGGCAATATATGTAGAGTAGATATTTTCTCAGCAGCACAATATGGCCTATTTGTGTTACTTAGTTTGCAAGGTCACATGGCCTCTCCAATTATAAACCCTAGACTTGCTTCAAAATCTTTAACAGTAACCCATCATCCTCTCTAGCCAGCCAAGCAACAAGAATTGGGTATTTTATAAGCAGGACAATATTTGCTTTGGGCTTTGTTTTTAAAAGCATGGAAATACAGTGAAAGAAAGAAAATCTGTGCATATATCTGAAGAGCTGCCTTTGCCAGTCTCACACAAGCAAGTACCTTGTCCCTGGCTTTTAAGGTTCTGCTGTTACATATATATATCCTCTTGCTGTATCACAATCTACAATAAATGTGATCTCTGGGAATTGGGGAATGAAGAACTTTATAGTCGGCTGTAAATCATTTTTATTGATGATGTGCAATCTGCTATCTGTGTAGTATCTAGATGGAACTGGGTGAGTGTTAGCTATGTCAGGACCTGGATCTAAATTGCTGTCCAAGGCCACTACAGATTGATCTGTTCCCTGATAATGATTAGAGCTGTGTCTAAGGAAGGAGCTGGGCCTTTAAAGGGAAAAGTTATCATCACAGCTTTTATCTTCTTGTTAGGCCTATTGTTGCTATATTCGCAAATTCACCAGTCAATTTCACCACTCTTCAACTTAGTTTTGTTTGAGTCAGTGTGGCATTAGAGATGGTGTAGCCCATGTATTGTGTATTAATAAGGTTTGTTGCATATTGCCGTCTCCCCAAACATGCCCCAGAATGCACCATTTTAGCTTTCATTACTGGCAGAACAGCAAATAGCTGCAGAGCTTTCCTTGGCCTCACCAGCAGAACTTCAGTCTAGTCCCTCAGTTGCATTCCTGACTAGTGTAGGATTTCTCCCTGTCATATTTTATTACAAGGAAGTAACAAATTCATGCCAGCATCACCAACAAACAAGGTTACACCATTACACGAATGTCACTTATTGTTTTGGTATTGTTCCATTGTTAACTTTTAAACCCTGATTGATGTTTACTTAGTGAAATGATAGGTAAAATGCCTTTGGAATCACAGTAGTCCCTTGAACTTCTGTTGGTAAAGTATTGTTGGGGTATCCCCTTCATTTAAAATATTTGTTTCACCATGACCCTCACACAATCCCAAATCCTGGCCTATTGTATTTTCATTTAACTCCAGTTAATTTCATAGGATTGCTTCATCCTCTTCATCGTCGTGTATTCAGTGATGTGGTACCAGGGGATAAAATCATTCACTGTGTAAGAACCTTATGCTATCATAAATTCAGCAACAGCTGCAGCAGTGACATGTTGGCAGGCTTGGATGAAATAATGAGATGAAACCCATCCAGTTGCATAATTAATATGCTTAGTATTTATTCTTATATTTTATACTAAAACCCTGGCCCTACCAAACAGAATAACAACCTAGAACTAATTATTCTTTCAACATGCACTTCTTATTACAATGAGAAATCATGTCTGCATATCATTAAATATGTGTGTGTTGGTTGGAGTTTACATAATTCTTATCTGAAATTTATGCAATGACTCAGGATTAGGGTGAAGACAGACACAACATTTTAAGTGTGGGGGAGGTTCTTTGTGCATATATTTGTTATCCTACAAATAAGTGCCTCAAAATTCACAGCATTTGTTTTCAGAGCTACTAATGTATGTTCAAGGCTCATCCGCCACTCCTATGTTATGGCTGTCTTTGGCCTTGGAACCTAGGAGGAGTGTGTCCACATGATCACCACCATTAAGAGGTCTACGTAATATGGTATTTTTGATGTCCCAGGTTTACCTTTGTTCTGTTTTCAGCAGAACCAATGTAGTTCAGCAGGGTCTTTTCAGCAGACCCTGAAAAGTCATTGCAAGACAGTACTTGACTATACCGCAAGGGATAAATCTTCATTGGGTTAGATGAACTATGTTGGGTTAGATTAGCATTTTCTCCCCTTACATACCATAGGAATGTTTTTTGTTTTGTTTATTTTTGTGTGTATTGTATGATAACAGAAAACCTAATAGAGAAATTATACAAAAAAGAAGAGACCATTAATAAATGACATCCCACATAAAACAACCCTTTTTTTTGGGGGGGGGGGGGGACACCCAGAATTACTATTTGGATAATGTGGCACAGTGGATTAACTTTGCATTGTCCCTTTTAAGGACAGTCCAGGATCCAGACTGCCTCTCCCCATTTCCCTTTGCAGTATAAGAATTACTGTTGCAGATTTGTGTTTGGAAACACTGCATAATAAACCCATTATGTTACCAAAACTGTATGAAGCCTGAATCAGTAAGTCAGCAATGTTCAACACATGCCCAGTGCCAGTACTCAGGCAGGTTGGGCATTGGTTGAGGGGCTCAGAAGGACCTCTCACTTGCTCAGCCTAGGTGAACTGACACTTACCATCTCCCTGCGGGGCACCTAGGCAGCTGTTTTAGTGGTGGGCAGGTAGTGGTATCACTTTTGAATGGGTGTGGAGCTTGGCTCCCATACATGACAGTCATCTGCCATCTCATTATACCCAAAATTCAGTGGCCTTAGAATAAATCTCTGGTGCCATCCCACCGTTCAACAGATTGTATTTTCTCACTGTAAAATGTGCAGAATTTGAGAATGCAGACAAGAGTATATATGTGGAAATGGAGGAAGTAGTGCTGTAAAAACCAAATAAGGAAGCAAAACTGGAACATTTCCCAAGGTTTAGTTTCCACTAGGAAAATGCTTGGTGGAATACAACGTGAAAATCTTTAGACTTTCTAGGATCTCGTAAGCTGTACAAAGTAGAGGTGATTTGTAGTTAAAACTTTTACAATGTTCTGTAAAAATGCTGCCACATAATAATGCATCCCATTTTTTTGCAGTGATAAAATCATTACTGTTATAGGCATTTAGAGAGTACAGCAGTGAATATCATGAAGCGTATACAAATACGTACATGAACGATACATGCAGCATATAAAAGATATTGTGACCTCCAGGGAAAAGTGCCTGGCTTTACTGACTTATTCAATCACTGTCATGACTGTATCACCTCCAGCTGACTAAAAAACACCAAGGTCATCCAACTCACTTCAAGCAAAAGATCCTCTAGTTCTGTTGAGATTTCCCAGTAGTCATGATCCAGGCTGCTTAGATCTGGGTCAAAAGGCCTACAATGTGAAATCACCTCTACAGCTGCTGGATAGCTCAGCTGTTTTGAGCATGGTGCTGATAATGCCAAGGTTGCAGGTTTGATCCAGCTGCATATTCCTGCATTGCAGCAGGTTGCACTAGCTTATCCTCAGGGTCCCTTCCAACTCTGATTCTGTGTATATCCAGCTTCAGCCTAAGGGCCAAGCAAGGCATTCTTCTAATATTTTTGGAACTGAAAGCCCACCGATGCTTTGCGCTCCCTACCATCAAATCCTGAAGCTGCCTTTGGACAAACGTCACCGTAGAAGAGTTAAGAATCTCTCCATCTCTCAGCGACTACTTATAGAGTATAGCTTCTTCCAAATTTCTGCCAATGACATGCCACGATTGTAAATCAATAAGTGTGATGTGTTTATTCACTGACTTGTGGCTATGATGAGTACTTTGCCATTTGAGAAAGCTCACATTCATTTCTACATAAAACAAGACCAGTAATTGTTTTCCCCTCAACCTTAAGCATTTAACTACTCTTCAGAATATTCCAGCATAACAATTGCCTCTTAGTACAGACTGGATTTTGTTTGACAGTATGGGGATGCCTGCCCAAATATATCTAATTTCAAAAACAGAGTTAAGTGCAGCCTTTCATTGTCAACATCGTGGCAAATAATGAGTTGCCAACTGGAATTCAAGTAGGACAATAAGCATTATGGAACCTATGTGAAGAATCTACATCTGTCAGGCAGAAATATGAATTGCCTGAGCCAACTTTTTCCACCCCTTCCCCCTTCCAATTTGAGCCTTGGATGCATACAAAGCAATTTGACAAAGCGTTTGAAAAGATGCACCAAGGCAACTAAAATGGAAGGCAATATAAAAGAATTATGAAGCTTCAGGGAATGTATTGCTAACATTTGTGTATTTTAAAGCTTTTATATTTACATATTTGTGTATGCAGCTATGCAGAGGCGGAGCTAGCTGCTCTGGCACTCAGAGTGGCACACATGTTGTGCACCCGGGGCTAGCCGCCCACAGGGGTGCCACCCACAGCGAGCAGTGAGCGTCCCGGGGGACACACACACACACACACAGACACACACACATATTTATGGATCTTTATATTTATGGATCTTTAAGAATAAGCATGCTCTGCTGTGTTCTATACCACTGAGTAGAAACGCATCCACAAAAACATCCATGTATTTAACTATACTGGGCACTTGACAATACTGAAGGCATGGCAGCAGAACCGGCTGAATTTTGAAGGCCTCAAGTATATAAGTAGTTCATATTCTTGTTTCTCCATGCCACTGGACGTAATTGCAATTCTGAGGAAACTTACATGCAGGAAAAAACACCACTGAATTTGTGAACTGTCCATAAAACTGCAAGCTTTACTTGCAGGCTTCTCTCTTTTGACATTTACTGCCAATCCTATGTTTTGCAATGAGATCCATTCAGAATCTTTACAACTCATCACCATGATTTCACCTTTGCTAAAGCATAATTAGTGAAGAAGTGTGGGTTCTGCTAATAAATTTTGATTTCTGGATAACTAGACAGATTAATTTGCAACTCCCAGGTTCTGAATAGATCTTTCGATGTACAAGTTTGAGTTCTTTAATTTTTAATTGCTGATAGATTGCTTGAAGGGGGAAAAATTGACCCAATTATACATGATGTTTCATTAAAACTATAGCAAGATGAGCTCTAATTTACCTTTTCTGCTTTCAGGGCTTTTAATAAAAGCAATTAACTTCATTACATCCTACAGAGAGAAGATGTTATAGACTACAGACCTTATTTTGAAATTCTGGCCCTCTGGCCTTCCTACTGCCCTGCTTCAGTTTTGTTTTCCAAATCCCATTTAAGCTGTCCTCCCAAAGAACAGAATCTGAAGCCTACAACTTAGTCAAGTTCAAAGACTCCTTGCTCATTTATTTTTTAAAAAATCACCACCATTTATGATCAGTACCTCGCTGTTGTGTAGTAGCAAAGAGGCTGATCTGTAAATCTAGGAGTCCCTGGTTTGAATCCTGCCCGTGCCCTTCACTCAATAGCTGGCAAGTTGCTCTCTCTCAACCTCAGTCTCCACATCTGCAATATTAGAAAACACAAAAACCATGGCCAGATTATTATGCTGCAGCTGGAGCAATTGCACCACTATCCATGCCTACAAGGGGCCCAAATCCTGAGCTTTCTTTCCTGAAAGAAATGTTTTAAAGAAAAATGTGTCATCAGATTTCTACGATATTTCTGTGAGATGAGCCAGTCTCGCTACCCCTACCTTTCCCATACCCTCCAAGTGTCTCGATTTTCCAGAGACCGTCCCAAAATTACAGAACACATCCTGGTTTTTTATTTGATCCCTCAGTATCCCAGTTTTCCGTTTTCCTGCCCTCCATTTCTTTGCTCTGTGTATATGTGTGTAAAAAATGGAGTCCTGCTTATACTGAAAATGTGTGCACCAAATGAAAAAAAAAAATAGTGAGGCTGGTATATAGTTTTGAAGGAAAATGTAACCACTCCGCTTTAAAGTCTGGAATCGCAAGGCTTCACTAGCCAGCCATTTTAAGTAAACATGTGGATTGTTTATTCCTTTATTGTAAATGGAGTCTTACACTGCAAGCTTTTACATGTCTACTCAGAAGTAAGTCTGTATTCCATGGAGCTTACTCCCAGGTAACATGGTAAAGAATGTGCAGTCTTACACTGCAATCCTAACAATTTTTTTCTCTCAGAACTAAGTCATACTGAGTTCAATAGGATTTATAATAGGTATGTTCCTGGTCATTCTCAGTTTCCATTATTATTATTATCATTATTATTATTATTATTATTATTATTTTATATCCCACCTTTTCCCCCAACAGAAACTCAGTGCAGCTTACATTAGAGCTAAATTTTTATTTCATTCCATTTATCTGTTGAAGGTGTTGTACATGATCCCTTCCCTCACACATTTTTTTCTTTACAAAAGCCCTGTGAAAGAGGTGAGGCTGAGCGGATGTACGGTAATTGGCTCAAGGTGACCAATGTTGATGTGCATATGACCTATATGGACACAGGAGATCAAACACAGGAGAAGCTTCCTATGTAGAATAGAATGTCCCTATTTTCATCTAAGAACTGTTGGGAGGGTATGATTTCATTGTTTTTAGCCAATGAGTGAAGTCAGCATGGACAAATGAGTCCATGTCATGGATGAATGAGTTGTTTGGACGCCAAGCTATAGGAATCCCTGGGTTCATAAATAGCTAGTGTTTCTCCCTCACCTTTAGTGTACTTCTGTTTCCTACTTCTGCCTAATTTTCTAGCCTATGGACTCTCTTTCTAGCCTATTGTGTCTGACATCAGGTACTCCATATAAGTTGTGTTTTGTTTTGTTTTGTTTTTTTGTAAATGCTACTGCTCTGTGTAAGGGTGGATGTTGGAGAAGCCATGGCAAATGTAAAGTGTGCCACGGGGCATATCTCTTGCTGTGCAGAAGCTGCAGTCCAGTAACTTATTTCCAATTTGAAAAAGGACAAAAAGCCTGAAAAAGATTATGGGATATAATTCCCAGTGAGCATATGTAACTCTTTTCATCATTGCACTAAATGTGCTCCATTTGTGCAAGGATTATTTTAATTCCAGTTTGTAAAATACATGTTGTTATTCCTTTTGGTGATAGACAAATTACTACAAAGCCCATTTCTGATGGAAGGACGCATTTTGTCTGTCTCATTTGATTTAGTTGATAAGTTTGATTCGAATACTTACACATTCAAAATGTGAGCTTTGCCATTACTTCCCCTTCCCCCTTATAAATTTGAAACTGCTGGTCTTTCGAGAATTATTCTACGTTAAACAGCTTATTTTGCAGAAGATCACATTAATATATATGGGACTGCTAACATTTTCCCTCCCATGAGAAGGATCTAAATTGTTTTGGTAATGCCTGCTTTAATTGAAATAAAGAGATATTAAATAAGTTCCTATGCTAGTTTGTTAGAAATGTAGTTGAGTTCTCCAGCAGTGCAGTCTTTATGGTTGTTTGTGATGGGAGCACTTTACATGGAATGTGTATTACTTGTACATGTAGTTCAAAATGTGAGCCATGCCTGCTGCTTTTGAGAAGTGTGATGAGCCCTTGCACAATCTGCTTAGTGTGGTCCTGAACTTCCACCCTCATATCTGACCCTGACCACCACTGGATACCTCCATGTCAGGTATACAGATCTCTAGGTATTCTAGCTGCAGAACCAGGTGTGTTCATTTCTTCTCCATCAAAACAGAACTTCTGCCCTGCTGCTTGCTAAGCTTCAGCACTATTCATTGTTATGTACTACTGCAGTAGCCATCTCAAAAGGGGTCAGATGACTGAAGGGCCCAATAGGATTTCTAGTATTATAAAGCTTTTGGCTGTTCGTTTCTCAGCCTGATCAAATCATTCTGCTGACTGCTTCCCAGCGTAATGACCTAGCTGGTTGGTATCCATATTGTTAACCCTGGCAATTGCTTTAGAAAGCATCAACCAGGCAAAAAACAACAACAATGAATCAATGTAATTTCTGAATAGGCAAACCAGCTTTGCACTATCCATTCCCCCTTGCACTCCAAGTCTAGGAGGTGGTCTTGGCACAGTTCTTTAAATCACTTTAGCAATCAGTGCTATGAAGTTGATGCTCTTCAATCTCTCTGGCATTCTGATTCAGTTGCACTAGTCTTGGGCATAAATATTTCATCTTCCCTGCAATTTGACGTTAGATGTGCTTACATTAGAGAATGTGGTTTGTTGGTTCATCTGTTAATGCACAGACCTAAGCCTGGATTTCACCAGGCACAACTCTACCAGCTGTCTTCTTAAAAATACATGTTCACAAGACATCTGTGCCTGAATATTATTTTTCAGCCCATAGATGGCAATACATGGGAAGCTGGCACTGCAGTATTTGTCTGTAGGTTTAGTATAATGGGCTTGTAGAGGCAGCGGCATAGCTAGCCGCTCGGGTGCCTGGTGCGGGGGCGTGGCCTGGGGGCTGGGTGATCCGTGTCCATGGGGGCAGGGCGAGCTGCCCATGGGGGATGGGTGAATAGGGCAGCTGAGGGAGAGGCAGTAGGCAGACGCAAGTCCCACGCTGCCATTTCAGGCAGTGCAGAAACTGCAGGTGCCTAAGCCACCACATCACTCCCAAAAAGTTTCATGAGACCATTTTTTAAATAAAAAAACCCTCATTTTGTCACACCCCCCAGTGATGACACCCGGGGCACACCGCACCCCACCCCCTGCACCCCTTCCTCCACCACTGTGTAGAGGCTATTGAATGGTTTAGTGCATGGGTAGGGAAACTAAGGCCAGGGGGCCGGATCTGGCCCAATCGCCTTCTAAATCCACCCCTGGGTAATCAGTGTGTTTTTACATGAGTAGAATGTGTCCTTTTACTTAAAATGCATCTCTGGGTTATTTGTGGGGCATAGGAATTTGTTCATTCCCTTCCCCCAAAATATAGTCCGGCCCCCCACAAGGTCTGAGGGACAGTGGACCGGCCCTCTGCTGAAAAAGTTTGCTGACCCCTGGTGGACTATCAATAATAACTTCCACATGCAACTCAGTTATTCATGAGAATGATGTGAAATGTTTATAATAATGTTGAAATCAAGGTATCTGAAAGATATGCAGTTCAACTATGTGCTGATATTTGCTCAAAAAAAAAATCTTGTGGTTGGCCCAAAGACAAATTCCATAACAAAATTGCCTCAGATGCCAATGATAATGGACCGGAAGAGCATTCTTCAATATATTTTTCAGTATTTAGCACACCCTCCAACATTACTTTGATGAAAATAGAGTCCCATTCCACCACCATCACCATTTTATTATATATACCCCATCCATATGACTGGGTTGCCCCAGCCAATCTGGGTGGCTTCCAATTTATATAAAAACATAAAGCATTAAACATTAAGAAACAGGGCTGCCTTCATATGTCTTCTAAAAGTTGTATAGTTACTTATCTCCTTTGCTCAGGGGTCGCATAACTCCATACCCTCCAACATTTCTGATGAAAAGGACATCCTAAGGAAAAGCGGGACATTCCGGGATCAAATCAGAAAAAGGAAGGGTTCTGTAAATCCGGGACTGTATAGTGGTACCTCAAGTTACAAACGCCTCAGGTTACAAACGCTTCAGGTTACAAACTCTGCTAACCTGGAAGAGTTACATTGAGTTGAGAACTTTGCCCCAGGATGGGAACGGAAATCGTGTGCTGGCGGCGCAGCGGTAGCAAGAGGCCCCATTAGCGAAAGCACGCCTCTAGTTAAGAACAGTTTCGGGTTAAGAACGGACCTCCAGAACAAATTAAGTTTGTAACTAGAGGTACCACTGTACCTGGAAAATAGGGACACTTCAAGGGTCTGGATCTTTCGATAGTGAAATTATCCTTAGCATAATTGTATTTATTTAAAGCACTTCCCTTGAGATCTGCTAATCACATATACACAGACCATTTCTTAATTGCATGTCTATGCCTTCCTCTACCCAAGAAGACAGATTACATGTAACATTTCATCAGACTTTGTTCTGCGGAAAATAATTCCATTCACTATATCTCTTATTTGTGAGGTAGCCAGTTTCACAACAGTTTAATCATCCCTTTGTCTTATTTGATGGCTATCTCAGTATGAAATTCTTCTAGAGCTTCAAGGAGTTAACAAATCTTGCCAGTTTTTGAGCAAATCATATCTAGAGGACATGACTGATTGTATCAGTATCTAGTAAATTGGAAAGAATTAGGCCAGTGCTCAGACTTCATTGTGTTTGGGGTTGAATGACTTAATTAAAAAAAAAAAAAAGTTCAGAAAAGCATCTAAGAGATTCCTGAGATGTGTTAACCCAGCAATATAGAGTGGCTTTTGCTCATATGTATGGCTTAATTGTCGAAGCTGTCTTTCTCATTTTAATTTCACCTGCTAGAAAGTCAATAATAATTGATTAAATTTTGTTAGACGAATTCTTATCTGTTACCCTTGCCCGTGAGAGAAAATCCTTAGTTTATCTTAGGCGGCATTTGTTGACACACACTGTAACCCTTAAATAAGCCTTAACTGATGATCTCTTGTGGAAGTGGACATAATTTGCTTCAAAGGCTTTTGATCTCGCCCTCCACGAAGAAGTATTAACAAAACCACCAATGAGGAAGGAGCAAAGGCCATATTTATAATAAGAGAAATTTGTTAGGTGAAAGGAAACTGGATTGTATTGAAAGCCTGGTTTCCGGGGACCCAATTAACATGGAAACTGCATTCTGGGCTCTTTTTGAGAACAGCTGTTTGTGTATGTTAAACTGGATAGCAGGGAAACTGGCTTGGAGCACCTGTCTGGTGAAATAGAAACAAGTAATTGGAATGGTAACATGAGGGAACCAGGTCTTATGGTGGGGATGCCATAGCCGAAGGTTAGCATTTTAAAGTCTCATTGGTTTCAGCGGGATGAATAAAAGTGCCTGTAAAATGCTTAACTTTGGCTAGATCAGGGCGGTCCAACCACTCGGACCAAGTGGGCCGCAAGAGTACTTTGACACAGAACCCAGGAGCCACACACTGAATTAAATGCCCATATCATAAATTAAAATGTTTGCAATATAGTTAATATTACACACACACACACACACACACACACACACACCCCACACACATACGTAATATATTTATTTATCAAACAGATCAGAGCCATTCTTTCTTTTATATATATAAAAAGTGACCAAAAAGATCCAAAAACAAGGAAGCTGACGATTGTGAGGGAAATTGCTGGATGCAGGCAGGACTCTGGGCAGGAAAGCAAGGGAATTATTAGTGGCTCTTGGTGGGGTGGGAGAGAGGGAAGAGACAGGAAAAGGACGTGCTAACAAACAGCCTGCTGCTGCTGCTGCTGGACAGATTAGAGAAGTCCCACTCTGCTTTTTTTCCTCCCCCCCCCCTTCTCTCCTCCTTTGGCACTTCCAGCACTGCCATTGCCACCAATAGATGCAACACCCCCCCCCCCCCCCCCCGTGCATGCACACTCACTCTCCCTAGGCTGTTAGGAATCCTCTCCTAATGCTGACTTGGCTGGAGAAACTGCCTATTTCTTCTCTTCTTTTTTCCCTCCCCCATCCATCTTTCTCTCTCCTCATCCCACTCTGAGGAGGATTCTCAGCCACAGTTGGGATGGGCAGCCTTCAGTGGTTGCAAGCAAACCAGGGCAAGGTTTTCATGGTGTTAGTTCCCTGCAGCTTTGGTACTCAGCAAGGGCCGCCCAGAAAAAGGCCTTGAGGGCTGCATACAGCCCACAATCTGCGCCTTGGACCACCCTGAGCTAGGTCATGCCATCTATCACTTTTCTTTAGAGTTATTTAAATTTATTTTAAGATTGGAAGAGCAGTCTAAGGTAGGAGCTGATAACCTCTGAAGATGGTAAATTAGAGAAATATAGTTTTTTGAAAAAATCTTTGCTAATGGGGGGGGGGTAGCATTTAATAAAGCACCTTGAGATGATCGAATATAATGAATTAGTGCCATTGGATCAGCCACCTGCTTTGGCTGTAGAATTTCATAAGTTTCTGCAGCCCAAGCTTTCAATGTTCTAGATACAATCCACTGAACACTCCCAGTTGATTTGACAATTGTATAGGAGTCCTGCTTTTGGCATTAGCACTTGGTGGATATAAAAAGCTCTTCGGCTTTCAAAGAAAGTAGTACATTCATTTTTTTAATAAATATTTCAAAGCAGTCTCATTGACACTTCAATTTTGATCATTGTTTAGCAAGCAAATGATGCATAGTTTAGAGCTGTTTTGACTGAACAATCGACCTTCTCACTGAATATGAGTGTTATGTTGGAAAGAAACGTCCTTGGATGATTTATTTAAATGGAAGGCTCCTCATCTTCCAAAACATAGACAAGCTTTTGTGTTTGGAAGGAATTGTGTTTTGCAAATTAGCTGTGTGCACTTTTAATTAAAATATATATTATGTACTTTTTATAAGAATGTGTTTGTTCCTGTTTGTGCTTGAACTTTGAAGTGCGGGGGGGGGGAGGTTTGTACCTATCCTTTGTCAATCAATTCAGAGATCCTGCTTTCACAATTTAGTTCTTTTGTCAGGAAATATACTTCCAGATGCATTTCTGGGGCAACGCAGTTGACATGCAACATTCACTCAATGTCCCATTGCAATGTATATGAAATGTAGCTGTAACATGGCAGAGCAAGTTTGTACAAAGTGACTTTGTTGCCACACTTCTAATAGGAATATTTCATTTCCCTCCTCCCTTCTAGGCTGTTGATATTCTTCTGCAACATGGGGCATACGTCAACGTGCAAGATGCAGTTTTTTTCTCCCCTTTACATATTGCAGCACACTATGGTCATGAACAGGTATGGAAAAACTGGCAATGTGTGGTCTCAGATGGAGAACTTTATGTGCAATGTATAAGACGCCCTGCTACATGGTGAGGAGAGACAGAAGCAAGCTCAGGCTTTGTCCACACATGCATAAAAGGTATAGAAATAGTGAAGTGGTTCACACATTCACACATGGTGATGGCCTATGCGAATGAAGCAATGCAAAGGAATGATCAAATACAGAGCCTTTGCATCACGCAATGTCAGCTTTTTTAAAAAGCTCTTTTCAATGGAGACTGTTCATTGATTCAACCGCAAGTCATCAGGTTTTGAGTAATCAAACAATGGGAGAGAGAGAGGGGGGGGGGACAAGTGATATATATGAATGTGTGAACAGGCTACATATCAGTTGCCAGTAGTCTCAAGCCAGGTTTAGATTACCCATGAGTGTGCAGAATTTGATAACACACCATTCAACTCACAACTGATACTTGAAAGCCGTCACAGGAAACATTGTGTTTGGGATGCTATAAAATGAAACAAGCAGTCTGTCCATAGAATTTAATCTGTAATGGCTGCTTCATCCACCATCATTTCATGTTATGTTCATCAAATGGTGAACATGTAAGAACTCAACCTCACTTTGCTATTCTCACATCTTCCAGAGAGAGGACCCCCCCCCCCAGCTCATTATCAGCATACCAGTGATCGGAACAACATATGCTGAAGTGATAAAGCTCATTTTCCACACAGCTGCAACACTGGTTTGCATCAAATACATAACACTTGTGCAAAGGAGAGTTATATGAGTCCATTTATGTTTTGAAAAAGACATGCTAAACTATTGCAGAATGTTACCAGGTTTAACAGTACCTTTGGTTGACATCAAACTAAGTTGTACTCAGAGAAAACCCGTTGTAATTGATCAACCTAAGTCAGTCATATCTATTGATTTCAGTGAGTCTGCTGAGTAGAATTAATACTGGAGGCAACACATTATATCAGTGCTGGTTTGGGTTTACGTATGCATGTACTGAAGACTTCCTCAGAGTTGTTGTTTTTTTTGTTTTTTTTGCAGTGTTATTAGGGGATCCTGGGGCCCAACTCTTAGATATTGTCCTAAGTGCTCCAGACAAGCAAGGGTTCATGACCCCCAAATCTTTTGAGGCTAAGCAATGAATTTTGAGGTGCTCCCCTGAAGTTGCATTCTGTTCCTTTTGTGGTTCTTAAAATACTGTTGCCTCAGTGGACTGTTTAGATTATCTCATCCGAAGACAGCATGTGGCCCTTGGCTTAATTTCATGGGATGGCTGCTTGACTGCCTGTGCTCCCCTATGTACCAAAATAAGGGTTAGGTGGAGACAGATTCCTGTTGAGGTGTGAGTTTTAGTCTAAGCCGGAAGATGCTGACCCCAGGTGGGATATATTTTCCATTTCATTACACTACTTAGATGAAGGTGGAGAATGGTTTCCAAAAATGATTTGGAGAGTGTGTCCAATGAAACAGGTGAAAATATTATAATAATGCATTCAGTAATGGTATGTACAAGTGTGTGTGTTTTTTTTCATCCTTTTATCCCTCCATGTGAAAGGCTGAAAAGCTGGTTTATTTTGGTATGTTGCTTTTCAACAAATAGTCACAGTTTTGTAAAAATTATGCTAAAATGCATATGGTGCTTTTGTGATAAGGGTTTCAGCTTTCGGGGGGGAGCCTATAGCCTGGACGTATCTAATTCATGGGCATTTTACTTTATTTTGTTACTCGGGTCAGTTAAATTAATAGGCTTGTAGCTGTTTCCATCCTCTTACCATCTGCAGCATTTCTGAAACAGAACTGCAACTGATGCTGCAAAGCAAGTATTCTATCAACATACAATTTAATTATAAATACAGGCCTTGTTCTCATGATGGTGGATAGATATAACATGTTCTGGATGTTACACAAATCACAATTTTCAAAAGCTGAGGTATACAGCCTATATATATTGTCCTGTGATTTCATAAAAAACACTAACATTGCTTACCATTTTAATTCCATGTTGATAGGTAACCCGACTCCTGCTGAAATTTGGTGCTGATGTGAACGTCAGTGGAGAAGTTGGAGACAGGCCCCTTCATTTGGCTTCAGCAAAAGGATTTCTCAACATTGCAAAACTTCTGTTAGAGGAGGGCACCAAGGCTGATGGTAAGTTGTCAGAAACATAACACTGAGGTTCTGTTTTAGAGTCCTGCAACCAGAAGCGGCCAGTGAGTGGGGGGTATCACGGCACACCTGGTCTTTTGGCAACAGCATCATTGCTGCTTACTGGACAGGAAAGGAAGAGAGCTGGGGAGTCAGCACTTCACAGGTGCATTGGTAGAGCCAATCTGGTCCTTCTGCTGGTTCTCCCCTGTAGACTTCTCTGCTACCTCACCCATCTCTCTGTTGGTCAGTGGCATGACTCTTTACTCTCCCACCTTACCTGCCAGCCCATAATTTAAATTGTTATTTCAAACCAGTTTGTGAACTTCAGGGTTTCTGACCTCTCAAACCTCTTGGTTTATATTCGTATTCTCTCTTCCTTTCTCCCCCATTTCCTGAAGGGTATCAACAGTCAGTGGAATGTCCAATGACATATTTTCCATACCAAATGTTCTTGATCTTATTAACAATTCAGTCTCATCATATCTCCCATCTCCACCTTTAGACATTCACAGCATTAGCTCTTCTCAAAACACATTCCGTTCCCATGGAGGAAGTATGATGTGGCAAAATTACTTTTGATTTGAAGGCAACACTTTCACTGAGAAAACAGATAATTAAAAATAAAGAAAATGAAAATTCTTAGTACTCTGAACTCTCTTGATCATTTAAAACTTCCTTGGCTCAAACAACTAGAGCATGCTTATTGTTCTGCCTTCAGCCTTTTAACGATCAACTCTTCTTAAAGCCAGAAAGTAGCTCGCACACCAGATGTGAATTTCTACCAGCAGACAGAGAAACCTCTCAGTCACAAATTACAACTGTCTCGGAGAATTAAGAGACAGAGGCTTCTGCAGACTTCATGCCCGCCAGCTCTCTTACTTGGCTTTTTGGCAAGATGTCGATTCCTCCGCTCATAATTCAGTTACCCCCCACCCGAGTTCCCAGGAGCTGAAAACTTCTCAGTCTCCTGGTGCTTTTTCAGAGCACCGGAGGTTAATTCCCTGTTCACTCTTATCGCCAGAGTGAATTCAGTAAGCAAGATTTATGCTTGGCTACCATCAATCACCACACAATTATCTCCATCGGCAACCTGCCAACAAAAAAGTGTTCAGTCCGCCATGTTCCTCCCTTGGAAGTCCCACTTTTGATGAAAGATTTGAAGCAAGAAACACAGGTGCCACTCAACATGTGGTCTGGGAGGTAATTCCAGGCAACACGAAATAACTAGTAGAATGATTTAAGGGAACAGAATACTTTGGGGCAGATTCCTATGACTACTGTTCTCCTATCAGAAGGGGTGTTGTGCCATTAACAGCCATATACCTGGTCAACATTCATCCAACGTAACGTTCCCTAGAAAGGGGGTGTAGTGATGGTAAACTTTGACTTATCGATTGCCTGCCTGTCACTGAAGCAGTTTGAAGGCATAGGGATTGTGCTGGGGGGGGGAGGCAACTCTGCTGTCAACCACCTTGCCCACTAAGGATTTTGGCCACTCCTGAGATGACTAGCCTGCAGCTCCATCCCCCCTCTTGCTTAGTAAATTCTGGACCAATACAAAATGCATTGGTCCACATGACACTTACTTTTTTGGGAGGGGACGGACATTTTATCTGTTTTTTCATACATAGCCTAGAAGCATTGGCCTCATTCCTCACATTGGTTGTTTCCACAGGTAATCACCCTGCTAGTGTCAGAGTGCAATGGAAATTGGTCTACACAAACGCACAACACACTCTACTCAACAGTGCCTGCCAGAGTAAATTTAACATATTCTCTGTGAGTCATGACAGTGTTACATACCTCCTACTCCCTCATAAAAAAGTGTAGAAGCAGCATGACTCAGATTTGTAAGTAATTCTCTCTCTTTTTCCCCACTGAGAGCCCTTGATATTTACAGCTTGATGTGTGTGCACCGAACCAATCTAATTATAATACTGGGGGCTGGGGAAAAGAAGTGGTATGTGCACCTACCATACAAAGCAGAAAAGGACTTGTTATCAGCAAGTTAATTTATTCTTAAAGAAGAGGAAATCAGGACACCGCTACAGATGATTTATTTTAAAATCTGTATCTTCTTGGGAAAGGGAGAGAGCAGCAGAGAACCTGGAAGCCGAAAATGTCTTAGCCTCAAAGTGGCACATTTTGAAACTTCAAATCTCCATGGCAACTGAGGATAGAGTTGCAAGCATTAAAGAAGGAAAAAATAATTCATTATTTACAATTAGCTCAAGCTGTTTTGAAAGCGTCCTCTGAAACGCAACCACATGTTGCCTCTCTGTACTTTTGACCTATCCGGTATAGCATGTTTTGACTGGTCAGCCATTTAGAGCCAGACTTCAGGTCACGGAAGCCAAGGGAGAGGACTAGTGGCTGTTGAGGCAGAACAAAAAGGTCAAAATGCTGTCAAATGTGGCTAAACATTTGCACAATGAAAGGTAGTGTCAAGGTTTTCCCTTCTTTCTTCCACTTGAAATGGAGTCAAGAAGGAGACTGTCACAAGCTTCTTTGTCACTGCAAGGCCTTGCAAGTTATGAAGAGGGGGGGAAACCTGCTTCTCTCAACAGTGGCTCAAAGGTTTATTTCTGCCATGGGTGGTTTCTGTCCCCCAATGTGGAGGGTGCTCTTTGGGGGAACATTGCTCTGTGATAAGGGCAGGTCTGCAACCTCTACTCTATGGCTGTGTATACATACCATACATTCAAAACACATGACTTTCCCCAAAGTATTCTGGGAAATGTATTTCCCCAAAGAATTCTGGGAAATGTATTTTACTCCCCACAGAGTGACAATACAGAGTGACAAACAAAAGTTCTTGTGTGCTAGAAATGTAGGCCTAGTCAACTGCCTCTGCACACTGAATCATTTATAGCATCCATTCCTTTGCATGTCAACGTCAATGCAAAGCATCTTGGTGTGTGAAGTCACTATTCAACTGCATTTTCCAAACCCATCTGCAGCAGTTAGACCAAGTACAGTTGTGTTTATTAGTAAACCACAGACATATAGACGTCAGGTGGTTCTTCACTTGCAGAAGCTCTGTGGGTAAGATTTGGATGCTCAGATATGGATATTAAATGGCCAGACTAATTCTCCAGATGGGGAATGACTGAACCCCGCTCCCTGGGGCTAAAAAATTCTCTTTTCAAAAATAATACCGCATATGGGCAGAGATCAGTTTATTTCCAGCATGTGTCATTTGCACAATATGTTCACTTATAAATCCATTCAATCTCATTAATTTATGGGTGGAGGGTTATAAAAGAAATCAGAACAAAAATCCAGAAGTCTTAATTATTTTAAAAATATGTGCAGCAAACGTCTCATATCTGACGTGGTGGTGCAAATTTAGTTTTCCTGTGATGGTCAGAAGGAACAGTCACCTTATTCATTTCCATCTATGACACATTTGACTGCTCTTATTTGCCAAAACCAGCTGTCTCTTGTAACCCCACATGTTGTAAGTGGAGTGCACTATAATGTCACTGTTTAGCTCAATATTGGATTTTGTAAAATCCATTATACAACAGCAGGCTGTCTTATTCATACACAATAGGAACTCTCTCAAGTTAAGGTCAGATGCTGCCAGCACTGTTTCATGTTTAAAATCTTTACTGTGTGGGGAGTCCAATAGTAAATTGGAATATTTCTTGAAAGATTCTTATCCTCTTTTTTCTTTCTTTCTTTCTTTCTTTCTGTGTTTCCTTGAGCATGTCACAGACTTCAATTCGGACATTGCTTGCCCGAAGTAGTTCCATGCTCAGGGTCATATTAGGTCTCATATCAGTGTCAGAGACAAAGAGCAAGTGAGTCAAACAGTCTTTACCTGCTACATTCTCCCTCTCACCCTGGGGCTATCCACAAGAACTGGTGTGAGTTACAGAGTTGGAGAAGAGGATCTTTGGGAATGCTTCCAATGTTTTTATAATCCGTCTCACATTTTACTGAGAAAATGTGTGTTTCAGAATGAGCCTTGAGCTCATTTGAGGCCCCCCTCCCAACCCACCTTCTCTGTAAACCCTGTATGGCATATATCAGGTATGTCCCCCATTCCTCCAATCCCTTATCTACCCATTTTTAGTGCTGGCAGATTTTGAATACGGATCACTTGTGATCTACAGGTAATGGGTGGGGGAATATCAATGTATGGCCCCAAGGTTTGTTCCTGTACATCATTAGGTGTAGTGTGCATCTGCTTCAAACACAGTGACAGTATGGTGGTTAGGCATTGGGTAAGCCTTTGTATGGAGGGGAGGTTGTAGTGTTCGCCTGCCCCTCCTCAGTTAGGGTATCCTGTTAAAGGGATCCAAGGTGTGAATCCTGTCTGAAGCCTGGCCATTGGCTAGGACCATGTCACAGCCCCTATGGAGACCCCCCTCAGGGTGCCCCTATTTGATGTAAGTCATAGGGCACCCCCTATTGGTGGTTTACCCAAGAAGATGCCTGCTTCTTGGGAGAGAAGCTATGATAAATCTAGACAGCATCTCAAAAAGCAGAGACATTACTTTGTCAACAAAGATATGTATAGCTGAAGCTATGGTTTTCCCAGTAGTGATGTATGGAAGTGAGAGCTGGACCACAAAGAAGGATGATCACTGGAGAATTGATGATTTTGAATTGTGGTGCTAGAGGAGACTCTTGAGAGTCCCATGGACTGCAAAAAGATCAAACCTATCAATTCTGAAGGAAATCAGCCCTGAGTGCTCACAGGAAGGACAGATCCTGAAGCTGAGGCTCCAATACTTTGGCCACCTCATGAGAAGAGAAGACTCTGGAAAAAACTCTGATGTTGGGTAAGATTGAGGGCACAAGGAGAAGGGGACAACAGAGGACGAGATGGTTGGACAGTGTTACAGAAGCGACCAACATTAATTTGACCAAACTCCGGGAGGCAGTGGAAGACAGGAGTGCCTGGCATGCTCTGGTCCGTGGGGTCACGAAGATTCGGACACGACTAATTGACTAAACAACAACAACAATGAGCAACATCCATTACCACTTCCTATTGCCTCCCAGTATAAGATCGTATTATACCCATCAGAGCTATTCTCACCAAGTCTTTTTTAACCTGATTGCCATCCAGGCTATATGAATTCATTTATTATGCCATTCACATCCAGCCCATCATTTGCTTTTCCTCACCCATACAAACGGCTCTCAGCTAAGATTTTCCTTATGCAAACAGGTAGGCACAGCAGCAAGAAATATTATGCACCCTGTCCCATGTCCCTTGCCTGATTTCCTCCTGATGACTTTTACACTAGGAATATTATGCAGAATATGCTGCTAAAATGGAAATCCGTTATGAATTGCATATTTTTTTTGCTCACCTGCTTCATCTTTCATATAAGCAAATATGTCAAAGACCGGAGGTTTTCAAAAGTGCACCTGGGACATTGGCTGCCAACTGAAATAATGCGTGAATCCAGCAAAGAACTGTGGGCAGCACTCCAAATCCTTTGATGCACACTTATTGCCAGATTATTGGCATAGATGGATTTTTTATTTTTAAAAAAATACTTGGAAGTAACACTTCTTTGAGGCCTTGTTATTTGAATCAAACCTTTGGTAGGATTAGCTGTTTTTAAGAAGCATTTTAACTATATTCATTCCCTCGCCCCTCACTCTTTCTGTTCCTTTTGCCTTCTACACTTTTTACTCCTGGTAACTAAGGCAACTGGTTTTACGGGTATCAAGATGCAAGAGCTATGCCAATGCACTGCTTTAAAATTCTCTCTAAAACATTTTTGAAGTATCTCCTTCTATAAATGATGGAGTACATGCAGGATATATGCTGTGATGAGCTCACACTGATGCTAATAAGTAATGCATCCATATTATTACTGGTTAGACCGTTCCATCACATGTCAATATGCCTTTCATGGAGAATTGTACGCAAGAGAGAAAGATAGACAGTTCTGGGATTGTATTCTACTGAGAGCTAGACACCTTTTTGCCTTCAATCAAAAAGGGATTCATGGGCAGTTTTCATTGGGACTGAAGCAAAGAGTTGTGACTATTTGAAATTCCCAGTTTCATAACGTTTTGAATGTGACATTTGATCACGAAATTAGACTTCTCACTTGTTTATATTTGGGGGAGTTGCCTTGTGAGCTGTCAACTGCTGAAGACTAGGGTAAAGGGGGGGGAGCCTCGGGACCAAGGGGCTGAATGTGGTCCTCTGAGCCCCTCTAGCCAGCCCTTGGGACTCTGCTCAGGCCACATCCCTCACAATCTCTGCTCCACACCCTCCTTGAGTTCTTTTGCATGGCTGGAAGGTGTCATTTGAACTGGGATAATGTCTCTGGCTTGCCTGGATGCAATTGTGTGTTTGTGTTTGTGTGTGTAGAACTCTCTAACTTTTCTGAGGTTGAAATTTCACCTATTGTAGAAAGATAAGTATCACGTGGGTGGCACTGTGGGTTAAACCACAGAGCCTAGGACTTGCTGATCAGAAGGTCGGTGGTTCGAATCCCCGCACCGGGGTGAGCTCCCATTGCTCAGTCCCACCTCCTGCCCACCTAGCAGTTCGAAAGCATGTCAAAGTGCAAGTAGATAAATAGGTACCACTCTGGCGGGAAGGTAAACGGCATTTCCATGCACTGCTCTGGTTCGCCAGAAGCGGCTTAGTCATGCTGGCCACATGACCCGGAAGCTGTACACCGGCTCCCTCGGCCAATAAAGCGAGATGAGCACCGCAACCCCAGAGTTGGTCATGACTGGACCTAATGGTCAGGGGTCCCTTTACCTTTAAGTATCACGTCTATTGATCTTCCCACCATTTTTCTCTGCCCCCTCCCTACCCACTATTGGAATGTGGACTGCATACGTTTGTCCATGAGAGAATGTAGCCCCTGGGATGAATACAGTAGCCAGTGAGGTTAATCTGTGCAGCAATTACAGCTTCTAACTGAGATCTCGAGTACCAAGAGCACAAGGCCTTGCATAACTCTGCTCACACAAGATGCCTCTGTCTGATTTCATCAATTCACCCCTCATCCAACAGTCACCTGGGTCCCACACAGGGGGTCACTCTCCAGAAAGGCTTTTAGGAGTTGTGGGATAGAAGGCAATGGAGGAGAATGTTTCCCAATGAAGATTCCCCACCAACATCTACAGAGATGGTGAATCTCTTTCACTTCTTGTTTTTATATGCTTCCTTCCATCCTCATGTTCATCCCTCCCCCATACCACGCCCCACGATTCAAATAAGTATTTGAAATTGCTCTTGGTACTTTTGTTTTACTGTTGATCTGCAGTAACAGTATTAATGTATTTCAAAGTAGGTCTGGATTTTCCATGCCACAGAACATTGCTCCTTAATATCAAATAGCTTTGCTTTCTCATTCATTTTGTAATAACCCAGGTGCTTGTTTCCTTTTAATTCCTGCCTTTTGGATCATCATTTTTGCTCCGCACTGTTAATATACAGGCAGCAAGGTTTCTTTGAAAAGGTCGTTAATTCAACAATGCTTTCTTATTTTCCTTGACTGAAAAACCTCACCATGATATTCAATAAATATTGCTGCAGCAATAACTGATTACAATCTAAGCAATTACAAGAAAATGGCATCAAGGAGCAGCTTCAGAGTACAAATGCTTTATCAGTCAGTCAAAATATTTGAGGGTCAGGGTGCTGCAGTGGCTAGAGTGTTTGCCTTGGCCAAACGAGATGTTGTGGCAGGTTTCTTGATTATTATTTTAAAGAACAAATGGAGCCATCGATAACTGCCTCAATTTGGATAAGGAGCAAAGCATTGAGTAGCTGCCTGTTCCAGTTTCCCAACTTCATTTCCCCCTGCCACAACTGTGATATGTCCATGTGTACAACATGGAGGCCTCTGAGTCAACCAATAATGTTTTCATTTTACTGAGGAAATAAGAGTGTGTGTGTAACTCTTTCCTCTGCTCCAGTTTCATGATCCAAATGCCTCCAAAGAGGATTGTGTTGCTTAAAGTTCTCAGAGTATGCTCTTTTTTGGGTTTGAAGGAAATGTCCCTCCACATTAGATTCACAAGCTGATCCTAATCTTGATTTGAGTATGTTTACATTGTGGGCATTTTGCCTTCCTCTGCAGAGTTCACTTTTGGTTCCCTTTTCTGGGCCGGCTTAGAACTCTTTGCTATGGAGGCACCTTCTGCTGCTGGAATTATGTGGTGTGGATTGAGCAGGTTCATTCTCACGGGTGGTCCAATTGATAGTTCATGAGCTATCTGCCACATCTGCGATCTGTGAGGAAAGCTTTCTTTGAAGATGACCTGCTAATTTCTCTCTCTCTCTCTCTCTCTCTCTCTCTCTCTCTCTCTCTGATTCAATGACAGTGAATGCTCAAGACAATGAAGACCACGCTCCCCTACATTTCTGCTCTCGATTTGGGCACCATGATATCGTCAAGTTCTTGCTCCAAAGTAATTTTGAAGTCCAGCCCCATGTGGTTAATATTTATGGAGACACACCTTTGCACCTGTGAGTAATGAGCACTGCAGGGCTGTTCTGCTCGGCCTCCATTGTGGTTCATCTTCTCATACTATTTAAAAACACTAAGCTGACACTTTTTCTCCTTAGTGCTTGCTACAATGGAAAGTTCGAAGTTGTAAAGGAATTAATTCAACTCTCAGGGACAGAAAGTCTCACCAAGGAGAATATATTCAGTGAAACTGCCTTTCACAGGTAGGCCATTTTATATGCCTGTGCCCGCTTTGCCCCCACACTTGAGAAGGTTACAGCACAGGAAGTCTGCCTCAGAAAGTGTTGGGTCCTCTGCTGGATCAGCCAATAACCCAACTAGTCAACAAGCCACCTCTCACAGTGGCTAACCCAGGCATCCCCGAACTTGCTCCCCCAACTGTTTTAGGACTACAATTCCCATCATCCCTGATCACTGATCCTGTTAGCTAGGCGTGATGGGACTTGTAGTCCCAAAACATCTGGAGGGCCAAGTTTGGGGATGCCTGGGCTAACCAGATGCCTGTAGGAAGAAGAAATACTTGAGTCCCCAAAGCTGCTCTATAACTTTCTTTTCAGAGGTAAAAAATAGTATAGAGAAGCAAATTTTGATCTGGAAAAGGAGCCATTCCCTTTCCAGTCTTTTCCCACAGATACAGTCTACTTACGGTAGGCTGCTTTGAGTTACAGAAAATCACAGAGGAAAGAATCTCCGCATGACATACAGTGGGAGCCTCAAAGTCATTTCCTCAGCTGTAAAGGGTGTGAGGATGTGAACAATGCAACCTGTAAAGCATTTTGAATACTAACTGTGCTGTGGAAATAGTAATTAATATGGTAACATGTATTTTGATCTTTCAAACATCTGGGAAGTATTTCTTATTGAAGTGTGCTGGCAATAAAATCTGTAATTTAGTTTTCTGGCTTCCTCCTTAAAATGATCAAGCTTCCACAAGAATTCTTTGCATTTTCACAAAAAAACATTGTTACCACCATCTGCTACGTAGACATAATATAAGAAGGATATCAGTGTGTCATGAAATCAAATATTTATTATAATTGTCTGTTTCTTGTGTAGGAGCTTAAAGTTGGAAACTTACAAAAGTCCCTGCAAAATAGTAAGGTGGCAAGACGTAGTATATATGAAATACCTTTATGTCTCCATTTAAAAAATATTGATATTCAGCCCTTCCATAGTATTTGCAGAGCTCATGTTCAAAAACACAATAATAGAATCCAACATGGATTAATCAAACAATGAACACCCAAAATAAATAGCAAGAAAAGTGCAGCGTATAAGACTTTTCTACAAAACAAAGAGCTGCAGAGAGACCCCCCCAAAAAAAAAAATTTGGCAGATTAAATGCTCTGTGGACAGGTAATGAAACAGAATGAAAAAGGGTGATCAAACAGTCCTCCCAAGGTAATTTTTTCACTCAGGTCATGGCCAGCACAGAAGGCTTTCTCCTATGTCTCAACCAGCTTCTTGTCCTCCTAATCTAACAATATCTGACACAGCTAGTAGCATTGCCATACGTCCAGGATTTCCCTGGACTTTTCTGTCCTGATTTTCACTGTTTGAAATGACAACCCCTAGAACAAAACTGTAACATGAACAGTTTAAAAAATGTGTGTACACTCAAGGCTCAGGTGAACAGCTACAGTGGTACCTTGGGTTACAAACGCTTCAGGTTACAGACTTCGCTAACCCAGAAATAGTACCTCGGGTTAAGAGCTTTGCTTCAGGATGAGAACAGAAATTGCACAGCGGCAGCGGGAGGCCCCATTAGCTAAAGTGGTGCTTCAGGTTAAGAACAGTTTCAGGTTAAGAACGGACCTCCAGAACAAATTAAGTACTTAACCTGAGGTACCACTGGATCTGTTTCCAGGTGGGCACATGCATAAATCTTTGCTGTGTTATGCTGACTTCCAGGTAGGTCTTGGAGGAGCCTTGGTCTTTTCAGCTGGTTCTTATTTTGCTCAACAAAGGCCCTTGGAGCAGGGCCTGGTCTGCTCATTGTAAACCACAGGTTTCAGAATAATAGAATCACAAATTTGTAGAGTTGGAAGGGACTATCCAAGAGTCAACTGGTCCAATCCCAAGGGTAATCTGGTCCAATCCCCTGCAATGCAGGAATTTCTTGCCCGACGTGGGGCTCAAACCCACAACCTTAAGATTTAGAGTCTAGTGCAGGGTGTAATTTTTGGACTACAACTCCCATGATCCCTAGCTAACAGGACCAGTGGTCGGGGTGATGGGCATTGTAGTGCAAAAACAGCTGGAGGGCCGAGTTTGCCTATGCCTGGTCTAGCGCTCTACTGACTGAGCTGTCCCACAACCTGTCACATGAAGGCTCTTGGAAGGAAGAGAAGAAAAAGAGAAGAGTTTGGATTTGATATCCCCCTTTATCACTACCTGAAGGAGTCTCAAAGCGGCTAACATTCTCTGAGGGCCCACCTACGTATTTGTTATTTCAAGTCATGGGTCCCAGAGTCCTGTTGCATTTCCTGGGAAAACCCACTGTTTACAACTCGATCAGAACAAACGTTCGGGTTTTCTGCAGATTGACGTTTGTTCAGATTCTGTAATAAATAACATGTTTTCACTGGAGAAAGTGGCAGGACAAAAGAAAAACTCAGACCCATGACTTGGAATCATGGGGCAAACAAAAGAGTAGATGGGGCCTGAGACACACAAAGTTTTCTGTGGTGCTTTTATACGATTTACAATGTTTATAATTTATTGACTACCTATATTCAGTTTTATTAGCTGGGACTTTTTGATTTAAACAGGGTGTTTTTTTTCTATTGTAGTGCATGTACCTATGGCAAGAACATAGAACTAGTCAAGTTTCTCCTTGATCAAAATGTGTTGAGTCTCAACCACCAAGGAAGAGATGGACATACAGGTAAGACTGTGAAGGTCTGTGTGAGAGAGGTAGAGTTGGCATTTGGAGAAGCCATGCACAATGGAGCTTCTTTGCTCAGCTCTGCAAGCACCCATGCAGTGCAAATGTTACCCCTTTTACAAGCCGTTGTACAAACCAAGCAAAACAATTGTGAGTGTCACTTGTTGCCATTGGGCCACTAGATGGCTATTCCAAGTCCACTTCCATTGTGGGAACTTATGGGTGATTTCCCATGTTAGTTCAAGACCCAAAAAGGACATCCGTTGGCTTCTCTAGCACCTTTCCCCCATGGTTCTGATGGAACTGCTAAAGCAGAAGATGCTCATTTTCCCCTAAATAGAACTGTACCATCCAGGGTGAATCTGGAACTTATGCAACACCTGTTGGTACCTGATGCCAAGAGCCTATCATATCAGGAGCAGAGAAAGCATGCTTTGTAAGCAGCCCTGTTTGAGGGAGTTTTTGAAGACAAAAAGACCGGCAAAAATTACCATATTTTTCGCTCCATAGGGCGCACCGGACCATAGGGCGCACCTAGTTTTTAGGGGCGGAAATAAAGAAAAAAAATTATCCCCCCCCCCCAGCCCCAAAGAGCAAAGAAGCCAAGATAGCCAGCGGGATCCATCCCGCTGACTGTCTTGGCTTCCTCTTTAGCCACGCACAACCTCTCCAGCCGGGAGAGGCTGCGCGCGGCTTCATTTTTAGCCGCAGGGCTGGGGCTGAGGCAGGGGAAGCCCGAGCTTCCCCCGACCCCAGCCCCCAGAACAGGTCCAGGAGCGGAGGCAAGTTTGTGCAGCCTTGCCGCCGCTCCTGGAGCTTGCGGGCTGGGGGAGCCTTCCTATATTCCTAATCCATAGATGAGTTGTTGGTCTTCTACAAGTGCTTTTACAGTGTTGTGGAAATTTGGATGACAGCCAATCTCCCTTTCCCGCCTTTAATTTTCTAGGGTTGCATTCTGCTTGCTATCATGGCCATATCCGTCTCGTCCAATTTTTACTAGACAATGGAGCTGATATGAATCTGGTTGCCTGCGATCCCAGCAGATCTAGTGGTGAGAAAGATGAGCAGACCTGCTTGATGTGGGCCTATGAGAAAGGTACAGCAGTTGTGGGGCGGTGGGGGGGATACTTTTATATTACAAACATAGCATTGCAGCTTGGAAAGCACACGAGAGCGTAAGTCCAGGCACACGGACAAAGCCTGTCTTTATGTGTCAGCATCTGAAGCTGAGAGGCATTCCAAGTACAGTATAGGATTTATGCTTTCAGAAATACTAACCAAAGCCTTAATTCCAGGAAAATTAAATTCAAACCATCCTCCGTTCCAATAAAATAAGAAATCCATCATTGTATATCCTAGTTCAGAAAAGGCATCTTCTGCCTTCAAGTATAGACAAGGATTTAGGGTTAAATTCCCCCCAAGCCCTTATCACCGAACAAGGTATCGCAGACATCATTAGAATGCAGTTATCCATGAAGTCCATTAGGAAGTCAGGGACTACTATTGATTTTATGTGGAAGCAAACTCTGGTTCTACTGTGATGGGCAGCAAGTGGCATAAACCTCCTTTAAAGATAGATAGCTCTCCTTGATTTCCTGCAGAAATTCTTCAAAGAAACTGCATATCTCTGTGGTTTCTGCTTTGCTGTACCATGCGTTACACATTTCACAGATCTGCCCTGGCAACAGCTCAGATTCATGTTCTGCTTCTCTTTGTCCTCCAAACTCAACTAGAAAACTGTCGATTCTCAGAAGCTCTTTCCTTTGTGCTCATCTGTTGCTGAGCCAGGGTATGTTTCTACATTAAAATGTGCATGAACCTGCTTAAACCTCGGTCCATTCTGGAGTCATAAACAACCCTACTTCAGAGAACAATTTCTATAGTACATCTATAGAAATATGATATATATATATATATATAAATATAAAATATTTTATATTTTCTATAAATATAAAATCCATATAATAATATGATGCCATTTGCTAGAAGAGAGGATTTTATGGGTGGATGTAGATTCAGCATCCTTTAACCTACCCTGAGACTTTAGGGTGAAGTGGGGGAATAAAATAGTAATTATAATTTTAACTATTATCATGTTTCATTTATTAGACATCAGTGTTTTCAGGTTTGAATTGTTAGTTGGCATCGTCTGTTTTTTTTCAAGAGGATAGCATTTCAAGATTGCTGTGATTCATATTTTATTCTTTTATTTGTTTACATTAAAGTAAATTGAATACCGACAAAAGCTGAGGACAGATTATATTGTGTTGGTGGGTATGTGTTTTTTAGAGTTTAAATTGTTATGACTAAGTTATTACTGTCATGGTGCACACACTCATCCAGTTATGTTTATTGGTTTTTGTTTTTATTTGCTTATTATTTCAAATGGTGTCTTCCAGGACATGATGCTATTGTCACACTGCTGAAACACTACAAAAGACCTCAGGATGAATCCCCTTGTAATGAATACTCCCAACCTGGGGGAGGTATAGTATTCACAAGCTTTTTTCATTTTGCACTGCTAAGAATGCAAATAGATTTCTTTTCAATGAAGTAGATAGGCAAGAGACTAGTTTGCATGAAGAACCCCATAAGAGTACAAAGAACTAACAGCCTGGAGCCAGACTAGAGATAGCAGAGGCAGTTGTCCACTGTAGAACCTGATCAGCCTCTTAGGGACCAAACTGGGAAGCAGGTTGGGCAGAAGACTGAGAGAGATGGGTGAAATCGATCCTTAGGCAGGTTTGGCCAGTAGAGAGGAGAGAGGAGAAGGCTAGAAGAAACCCCCAGGTTAGAGGGCAAGAGAGAGAGAACAGGAGGGGATGCAAACTTTACAGAAGGCTATGGGCTGGAGGTTGAAGGAATTAGATATGGTCTACTTCCTGCCATGCCCAGGAATAATGGTTATTTCTGACACCCAGAGAGCAGAAATTAGAAGGAAACAGAAGATTTCCAGAAACAAGCATCACCCCCTATACCTAAGATGCCCCAAAAGCTAGACTATTAATTGCAGAGTCACTCCCCTCTTTGTACATTTGCAAAATATTTGGTTAAACCAGCAGGTATCTGCATGTGCTTCTGTTTGGGTCAAGGACATAGAAAGTCAGTTTGATGCTGAGCCCTTCCTTCCATTCATAATTTCATAATGGCAATGGCTTGTAGGCAGAATAGCACATTTGATTGCATTGACCTATGTCTTTATTTTTTTATATGCTTTCCATTTTTATTTCTTTTTAGAATTCCTCTTTATCTTAAAAAAAGCTGTCATTCCATGTTGCATGCAATAAAGTGAGAAAGAAAGATCCCTTCCTACATGTTTGATTTGTTGTTCAAGCATTCTCTTTGTGTTGTTTGTTTTCCTTTGATGTCACTTTGATTACTTGTGCATTATGACTCCCGTCCTAAAACTTTTATTTGAAGTTAACTGTATTGAAATCAATATTTATACCTCAAATAAAAATAAATGCATATATTCATCCAAAAACTTCACTTCTTCCCACCCCTGGGTCAAATGCCTTTAGTTCATAATTCCAAGGATTAATAATTATTTTCTGACCAACTATTCAGCTTGTGCTCAGGAAACACCCTAGTATAAGCAAAAAGAAACCCCACTGTTTTACTGAAGGCAGAAGATGGATTTTGCAAAGTTAATGTATAATAGTCACAGAATTGGATGACAGCCTAGTTCTGGAGAAATCAGTGGACATTTTATTTTTATTTTTATTTTTACTGATTTCCAAGATAGCCAAGTAATTTGAGGAGAGTGGATAGACTTCCCTTCCACCTGTGCTTCCAATCACATGTGATTTCCCCCTCAGGCTTTATCTCTGGTTATTCTGATTTTAAAAATAGCCACCACAAAAAGTCTTAAAATGCTCCTTTCCCTTGTTTAATATTGTGTATATCTAAAGGAAGAGCTATGAATCTTGCTCCCCTGCATCTCCCAAATCTCTTTGAATACTACATCCCTTCTCTCCTAGAATGGAAATGGTACATCCATATCCAAGATTTTTCATTCCATTGATGGCTGAATCCCCACATGTTTGTTTGTTTATTATTTTAATTCACATTCTGCCCTTCATTACAGTGTCCCAGGGTAGGGTACATGCAATCCCACAATACAGTTCTAAAATATTATTGAGAACTTCTGTTAAAAGCAGAGCTGAAACAATAACCAGCACTACCACAAAACAGGAGGGGATGCAACAAAATCTTTCTGTCTCTCAGGTCCATGCTATTGCACCATGGACCACAGTTCCAATATTTTCAAAGTACAGACTGAAATATACAGTAAGCCCTTACTTTTTTAACTTCTCCACCCCCATTGTTCTGCCCGGACACTGAGGTCCAGCACCGGGGGCCTTCTGGAGGTTCCCTCACTGCGAGAAGCAAAGTTACAGGGAACCAGGCAGAGGGCCTTCTCAGTAGTGGCACCCGACCTGTGGAACACCCTCCCACCAGATGTCAAAGAGAAGAACAATTACCAGACTTTTAGAAAACATCTGAAGGCAGCCCTGTTTAGAGAAGCTTTTAATATTTGATGCATTACTGTATTTTAATATTTTGTTGGAAGCCACCCACAGTGGCTGGGGAAGCCCAGCCAGATGGGCAGGGTATAAATAAAATAATAATGATGATGATAATGATGATGATAATGATAATGATAATAAATTCCAGTGTATACTGTTGAATGGTTTCTTTAAATGTAAAGGTTCATCATTGTTCCACCCAATGTGCATGTCTTTAAGGGGCCAGAGCAAGGGCCAGAGCAAAATAACGAGACCCAGCTTTACAGCTGTGAAACATAGCAGGTGCTGCTGAGTTGTACTGATTAAGGTGTGTCAGCATTTGGTTGTAGTATATAAGGAGCAGCACCTAGCTCTCCCATTACCCTGGGGGATGGGTTGGTGGTTGGGTCTGGTTTGTTGTTGATGTATTTAGCGTATAAGGAGTTTTTGTTTTTGTAATTAAAACCTTGTTTAAGTTATTTTTGAGTCCCTTTCTTTTTAATGCATGGTCTCCCCAGCAAGCTCTCTGCAGCACTACCATACTGCAAATAGCCAACATATACATTTAAACCAGCTTAGAAAATATTCATGCAGTCTAAAGCTTAGGTATGAATGAGTCTATGACATTTCCTTAGCCTTGATGGAACAACATGGAATTTCCATGCCCATGTTAATAAAGCTAGATCAAAACTATATCACCTACAACACCAGCCCTGCTTTTCAAAAGACAGGTTTATAATAACCTAGAATGAGACTTCTTAGGTGCTTCACACACAGAGAGAGTATATTAAGTGATACATTATTTTTGAAAATCTGTAAGTCTACATTTTTCTTTTTATTTCAGATGGATCCTATGTGTCAGTTCCGTCTCCTCTAGGGAAGATTAAAAGCATGACGAAAGGTATTTTTAATGTCAAATTGAATCTTTTATAGCAAAGGTGTTTTCCTAGATTTGTCTATTCTGGGCATCCATGAGAACAGTTCCGCTGGTGGCACAACTGCTGGGCATGCCTATCTTACCTGTGTCTGTGTCTCCACTCAGTTTGCCTCCCATACTTTTGATAGCTGGCCTGACATGGGGGAAAAAATGACAGGCAATGCTGTTTCTATCAGTTCATCTCCATACCTGGAAAAGTTATACCTGCCAGGAAACTGTTACATCACAGGTGTAAAAGCTGGCAACTCCAAACAATACACACATGGCAATGTTCAGAATTGGCTGCACTTTCCCTCCTTCATTTAGGCCAGTGGTGGCCAAAGTTGGCCCTCCAGCTGTTTTTAGACTACAACTCCCATCATCCCTAGCTAACAGGACCAGTGGTCAGGGATGATGGGAATTGGAGTCCCCAAACAGCTGGAGGGCCAAGTTTGGCCACCACTGATTTAGGCAGTGGCGTACCTTGGCTTCTCAGTGGTGCCCTGTGTGATGTCAAAATCTGATGCCCCTCCCTGCCTCTCACCTTCCATTAGATGTTGTAGTTGTGGTCCCCACAGCAGGGGCCCCAGAAGTTCCACACCCAGTTGTGCTCCCTAGATCCATCTTTGGTTTAGGTCCTGACCTAGTCTCAACAATAGACAGGGAAGTATAAACAAGGCACATCAGCATTTGGAACAGTGCAAGTGGGCATGTACAGTGGTCAAAGCCAGTAGCAATTCATGTTAAAAGACCTTGCTTGGCATCTTTTGTCCAAAAGGGGGGTATATTAAACTTTGACTTTACTAGGGTCTTTTGTTTAGAAATTTCAGTATGTGTGAGTTGGGAACTGTCACTTAAAACAGCTGCTGGATAATTGTCAAGGCTGTCCAGTCTTATGGAAGCCTACTCAGATGTAAGTCCTACTGTGTTAAATGGGCTTGCTTCAAAGATAAGTGTACATAGGATTGCAGCCTTAGTTTAATTTGGTAAGTGTCATAATTGTGGAACTGGCTCTTTTTACACCAGTCAGAAATATATTTCTGCAATTAAAATTATTGCAGTATTTCATATGTCCTACACAAATAGAATTGTGATGTTCTAAGAAATGGCATTTAAGGTACTACAAGGATAGCTTATTTTGTTTTTTCTTACTAAACATTAAAATTGATGATAAGAATATAAATGTGAGCACTATCAGATTTCACTACCTGCATTTGAAATAAAATCTTTTACAAAAAATTAATCATATGTTTGAGGCATAAGTCAGTTGCTTCTTGATGCTTCTTTTGACATACTACCTTTAGAATTTCCTTCCCGCATTATCAGCTTTGGGTGCATCAAAAAGTTTATATCCTACTCATGTAATCAAAAGGCATATTCAAATGTTCTGTTGAGAAATGTTTTGATAAACCTGTTACAGCGAAGCACGTGGATCAACAAGTTAGTCTGAAAATTCAGTTGTGTATCAAATCCAATTCACAGAGTCATTGAACAGTGTATTGGAATGGCAGTAAAAACACAGCCTCACTAGCTACTGTTAGAGAGACAGAGAGACAGGAGAAGGAACTAATTCCTTGTATAAAGGATTTTCTGCAACCATTACATGATCCAGATAGAATATGCATATGGAACAGTGTTCTTTAGTGATAAGCTTCTAAAGCCAAAAAAAAGCTCTAAGGCAGTCAGAATGTTGCAAATCTGTATTTATTATTGGGGGCTTATTGTAGGATATTGAAACAAAAAGGAACCGAAATACCAGTCAAGCCATTCATAGTGGGAAACTATGTTATCGATGTGTTGCTTATTTTTATTTTTTGTTAAATTCGGTACTTAAAATATATATTCACTGCATTTTTACAAATGGACTGTTTTCCTTTGGCAGAAAAAGCAGATGTTCTTCTTCTCCGCGCTGGTTTGCCATCCCATTTTCACCTCCAGCTCTCAGAAATCGAGTTCCATGAAATTATTGGTTCAGGTAAAAGGAAGTAGAAAATAAGGTTCCATTTTAGAGAATGAATTCTGCCCCCCCCCCCATGTTGCTGTGTTCTTATTTAATCCCATTCCTTGTAGGATCATTTGGAAAAGTATATAAGGGAAGATGCAGAAATAAAATAGTGGCAATCAAACGGTAAGCTTTAGTGGAGTTTTTCTTGGTTACTTTACTTAGTTAAGAATGTTTTTTAAATGGCATTCTTTTAATCTATATATATGTATATTTTCTGATGCTGCTAACCAGATATCGAGCCAACACCTACTGCTCCAAATCAGACGTTGACATGTTTTGCCGAGAAGTTTCCATCCTGTGCCGACTCAATCACCCCTGTGTCATCCAGTTTGTTGGTGCTTGCCTGGATGATCCAAGCCAGTTTGCAATAGTTACACAATACATATCTGGAGGATCCCTCTTCTCCCTGCTGCATGAACAAAAAAGGTAAAACTGGTTTACATTGGTCAGTTTTCCATTTCTTTCAATTCCTCATCTTTCACAACTTCTATTCAGTTCTCCAGATTTCAACAGCAATGTACAATTTCTTTTTTTTTTCAATTCTGCAGGAAAATTCACCAGCATTTTAGTGTGGTTTTTTCCCCCAAATTAAAAAAAAAAGTTCTATGCAATTTTGATTAACAGTGCACATTTTTGCAAGCAATTTTCCATAACTTCCTCCATTTTTTGGCATGTTTTCACAAATATATGCATTTTTATTCACTTTGTCCCACAACACATGCATTTTTGTAGACATGGTTTGTGATTTAGGCAGTTTTTCCATGAAATATGGGCAAGCTAATTAGCACAAAGGACTCTTGAGTTTGTAGTGGAAGACGAAGAAGAGTTTTCAGAAAGGGGGCACATGTAAATAATCAGCTCCTCTCATGGTTTGATTGTTTCTCTGTTCCCACAATTTGAATAATGGTTGAGCAACATCTGGGTTTTTTGATCCTTGCCAGAAAGAGCAACAGGATTAATATTATTTGGGATTCCTCAGTTGTAGCATTTGTAGTGCTACAATAAACTAGATGATGATAAATCTGCCTTTCTACCTAAGGCCCCAGAGTGAATTAGAACACAATATTAAAAACAATTTTAGGCTTACAATCACAGAAATGCAGTGGGCCCTAACAATATATAGGCAGTGACCATTTTGTGTGCATCCAACTGACGTGCAACTGCCATAGCTGTCAACGTTTTCCCCTTTTTAAGGGAAATTCCGTTATTCCGAATAGGATTCTTCACAAGAAAAGGGAAAAGTTGACAGCTATGGCAAATGCTGGCACGTACGGTGCTTTTGGCCCTGGAAGGGGGCATGGGCGGAATGAGCGGAATGAGCTTTTGCATGACCACTGACACACACAGTGACCCAGAATGCAACCCTCCATGTAAACAAGGAGTTGCTTGTACAACTCAGCTGTCAAATGCCAGGTTCAAGGGGCACCTTAAGAGAATGTTCAGTGAGAGAACCTAAGCTGATGCATTTTGCCCTCTCAAAACCAAAACAAAAAACAAAAACACCAACCTTTTCATGTAGACCATGGCATGCACGAGTCTAATGATTATGCAGACACCTTTGATTTTTTCCTCTTCTTTTATACTTATGGTTTGGATTATAAGGGTGAACATACAGGAAGAGGATTTGGCAACTCAGGGGGGAATTCCACATAGCACTAAGAAGCACTAACATAGCACTAAGAAGAGCACAAGCACTTCTGCTCTCTGCTTCCCCTGTGTGCTGATCTGGGAGTTCTTCTGACACCCTCTCTCCCCCCCCCCTGCCAGTTTGGGGTGTGTGTGGAGGAAGAGATGGGATGAAAGCCCCATTGTACTAGTGGAAGGCTTCTGCTGGCAGAGCTCATTAAATCTTGCCTCTGGTGTATAGGGGATGGACATGCTTCACAGTATTGCCCCTCTCAGTTTTATTAGCAGCAAATCTGCCAATTTATGCTTCCACAAAGATTAGTAAGGCATATGTTCCTCCAATGTCTGTTTTCCCTGGTTTTAGTGTCTCGGCAAGATCTTTAGCCAAAGTGGCTGGTTGGTTTTCCTCAGCCATATGGTTGTGTGCTTAGTTTCTTTTTGCAGCTGTACTGGGTTTTTGAGAGGTTGGTTTATATGTTGGGTCTTAATTGTAGTTGTCTCCTTGGTGGTTTTTTAAAAATTGTTTTTCGGTGTTATATTGTGCAAACTGCTCTGGTATTTATTTTTATTGATTCTGAACCACAGTACAGTACACACCTTAAATAAACAAACAGAGACATAATCCTATCAATGAGGGCATAGGGAGGTACCCCAGTGCATACTGTGTAGACCAAGGTCAGATCTACTCCCTCTTTCTCTAAGTGAAAGACCTTCTCTTCAGAAGTAGAGGAAGTGGGAAACAGCAGGCCAATTAATGACTAATCAAGTTTTAATTCAGCAATTTCCAAATTACATCTTGAGATAAGTTCTTAATTTAAACTACTTTGAGAGAACTTGATTTCAACAATCAGGATTATGTAAATAATCAGGAAGTTTGGAAAATTCTTCTTACCTCTCTCTGATTTGACTAATGCTACGATATTATTATTTTTTTACCCTTGCCTCGCAGGAATCTTGACTTGCAGTCAAAATTAATCATCGCAGTAGATGTTGCCAAAGGTATGGAGTACCTTCACAATCTCACCCAACCAATTATACATCGTGACTTGAACAGGTACAGTTCTTTCTTTCTTTTGCCTCTCGATATATTGCTCTTCATATTGTTCCAAAATAAATGCAGGAAGGCACCTTCTCTACAATTGTGAATGGCTGAAATGAGATCGCTGAACTGAAGATTGAAGTATTTTCAGAACTGAACCCATATTGCCTCTTCAGAGCATCTGTCTAGTCCATTTTCAAACAACTGGGTAGTGGATTAATCAGATTTGAAGCTAAAATGAAACTGCACATTCTGTAAATGTCCAGAAAAATAACAGTCACAATTTGCCATCCACAATGCAAAGCTTCACCTTGAGGGAAAATGAGGACCATGACACTGGCTTCAAGCAATGAGCACATTTCACTTCTGAGGATGCCTTCTTGAAGCAATAGTTCCAAAATGAGAGACTCTGCATCTGGCTGTTAGGAGTGTCAATTCTCACAGCCGGGACCTCTGAATAAGAAAGCTCATGGGGAAGTCCTGAGGCAGGAGAAGCACCCTTCCTTCAGTGAAATTACCAGTGGGGCAGAAAGTAATTTAATAGTACATTACCCAATCTCTCAATGCATGTGACTAAAAAAGAGAGAGAGAGAGAAGATGTACATGGGAATAGAGGCAGGCCAGAACAAGCTCAGCCTTGAATGGCAGTGTCAATGCTAACCTGTTAGAAGGTGAGAAGCAGAGAGGCTGGAAGTTTGGTTTCAAACCATGCAGGCAAAAATGGGTCAGCTGATGCCATTGTGGTTGACAGGCAGGTTTCCATTTGCCATCTGTGATTGACAGGAGGGCAGCCTGTCAAAATGGGCACATGGGGTGATGGGGAAGATAAGAACTTGACATGCCAGCCAGACCCAGTTCTCTACCCTCACTGTAGAGCAAAGGAAAGTCCCAACTTTCTATAAATCATATACAGTGGTACCTCGGGTTACATATGCTTCAGGTTACATACGCTTCAGGTTACAGACTCTGCTAACCCAGAAATAGTACCTCGGGTTAAGAACTTTGCTTCAGGATGAGAACAGAAATCATGCTCCGGTGGCACGGCAGCAGGAGGCCCCATTAGCTAAAGTGGTGCTTCAGGTTAAGAACAGTTTCAGCTTAAGAACGGACCTCTGGAACGAATTAAGTACTTAACCTGAGGTACCACTGTAATCATCTATAATCATCAGCTGTCCTTCCTGTAAGTGTCAACCATTCCTGTAAGTGTCAACCATCCTAAGCTATTGGAAGAGTCTGAGCTGGCTCTGACCATTGTAATGGGGACATATGGTAGTCCGCTGTAAGTACGTTACCTAGTCTTCACAGATCTTAAAGCCACTTACGGGTGTTTATTTATTATTTTTTCCATGAGTTTCATTGTAATAATTAATACCTAATTTGAAAGACATCAACTGTCTGTCATGCTTGAGATAATTTTGGAAGTAATTAATTCATCCTGATTTATTAACTCAGTGGGAGTGCAGGTGATCATCATTAGAACAGCCCTCAACCTGCTTGGGTTATTTAATTTCATTATAGACATTTACTGAAATAAAACCAAAAGGTATTGTTTTCAAGGAAACTTTGGTTTTGTTTCTTGTATTCTGAGGATATGATTTCTACAGGCTTCCTTAAAAACAAATCCAAACTTTTTTTTTTGCTTTAAGAAATACCACTGCTCTGAAATACTGTTCTTGCAGTAATTTCTTTAGAATCAGCTGAACAAATGGAATAAAAAGGGTAGCACGCTTTGCACAGTTAGTACGCATAAGAAAATATGCTTTTCTTGAAATGTAAGCCATTGAACATAGCGAGAATTACTTCTCGCTATGTAACGAGAATACATAGCGAGAATACATGCATGTGCTGCACAAGTGCTAAATATATGCTGATGATAATGATATAAGTAATCCTTTGCTGACAAAATTAAAGTCAGGGTGGTATAGTGGTTAAAGTGCCAGACTAGGACCTGGGAGACCTGGGCAGTACAAATCCACACTTGACCATGAATCTCACAGGGTGACCTTGGGCCAGTCACTGCCTCTCAGCCTAATCTCACAGGATTATTGTGAGAATTAAATGAAGGAAGGGAGAGAAGAACCATGTACATCACCTGGGGCTCCTTAGAGGAAAAGGTGAGGCAACAAACAAGCAAACAAACAAACGTTTTAAGGGACAGTGATTTTACAATTCAGCCGAATATTGTTTTTAGGCAGGTTCAGAATTTCTAGTTCCCAAACATGGTTCCTGCATTGGTTCCTACATTTGCAAGCGTTCTCTGATCTAAGTGTATGAATGTCAAGATTTGCACATGTAGATGCATAACAGCTTCTTCTCCAGAGCGATCTCAAATGGGAAACCTGGACTTTGAAAGTCATCTAATCTTCCTTGCTGTATTATACTGTATTGTTTTAATTAGTGTTTTTATAGTTGTTCTGATTTTGTGTGGAGTGCCCTACCTGGGTGGATGGAGCAGCCAAGTAATTTTCGTTGTCCCTGAGAGGGGGCAATGACAATAAAGATTATTATTATTATTATTATTTATTATTATTTATTAGCACACGGTGCTTACAGGGATGCTAATGTAAGCCTTCTGAAAACGTGAGCTTCAGCTTCAAACTTGACTAATGGCTGGTACAGCTGGAGCAGGATCAGTGTCAGGAGACCCAAATCTGCGTTCCCAACTACTGCCTTTTGTACTAATTACAGTTCATTAATCAAATGAGGTGGAAAGCCTGTCATTAAGCTTTTGAATAACCATTTCTGAACAATTCAGGACTAGGATTCCTGCACCTGAGAAGCAGTGGAAGTAGGAATTGCGTTACGTGTGTGTTGCTTGTGTAAAATGCTGGGAGATGCTGTCCACATAAGACTGAACATAGCCGCATTTATATTTGATTGCTATATTTGTACATTTTGTTAAGTGTAAAAACTGGAAGCTTTCAACTCTTGTGCAGAAAAACGGCAAACTGCAAAATGCACCACTAGCCTGATGTTCCCAACTCCATTTCTCTTGTCTAGAAGGAAATTATGAGTAAACATGTTGCAAATCAAACTTCTACGTGTCCTGCTAATCAGTTCTCACCTCACACACTAATTTTAAAAGGTGGCATTGGAAAGAAGGAACATGTGTTACAAAAACAAGAATATCTGATGCCTATCTTTCTACATACTTCTTTCCCCAAGAAGCACCCTCTCTGGTTTCCCAGAAGTCTTGGAGGCCTGATGGTGTTCAACATTTCTGGCAATGGCATCCACCTGAAAGGTGCTGGATCTGATTTCCAGCAAGTTCTGGCTGGAAAAAAGCCCTGCCTAAAACTGTTTAAAATGTTTTTTCTCCAACTAGATGCAAAATACATTCTAATTTCCCACTGCACTCATTTCCTGTCTTTAGGTATTTATATCCTGATTAGCGGGATAATTCAGACTTTACCTTTTGAGTCCAGATGCAAAAAAGTAGATTCATTATGAACTGGTGCCAACAGTTTTGAATGGCACATGAACATTTAAAATGACAGGCATCATGCAGTAAACATGGCACCAGAAACACAGTCCTTTTGCAGCCCCCCCCCATTTTGTGTTTAAACCTACTTCTTTAAGCATCCGAGTTACATTCACAACCCACAGCACCATCCATGTATTCTTATATTTAGTAAAGGTAAAGGTAAAGGTACCCCTGCCCGTACGGGCCAGTCTTGACAGACTCTGGGGTTGTGCGCCCATCTCACTTAAGAGGCCAGGGGCCAGCGCTGTCCGGAGACACTTCCGGGTCACGTGGCCAGCGTGACATCGCTGCTCTGGCCAGAGCCAGAGCCAGAGCCAGAGCCACACACGGAAACACCGTTTACCTTCCCGCTGGTAAGCGGTCCCTATTTATCTACTTGCACCCGGAGGTGCTTTCGAACTGCTAGGTTGGCAGGCGCTGGGACCGAGCAGCGGGAGCGCACCCCGCCGCAGGGATTCGAACCACCGACCTTTCGATCGGCAAGCCCTAGGCGCTGAGGCTTTAACCCACAGCGCCACCTGCGTCCCATCTTATATTTAGTACCCATGCTCAAAAATCAGTGTGTGCATGTCTTTCTTTCAGTCTTTGGGGTGTGGGAATCAGGGATCTTTTACATCATTTACTATCAGCCAAAAAATTTTCACTTCTGCATATTTTGCCTATAGAAGCAGTTTGCCTGACCTATGTCTCCTTTCTCCAGCACCTGTTCTTCACTCTCCAATCCTGTAGCCTCTCTGACTTTCCCCCCTGGCTTTTAAAGGCTCCCCCAGACCATTCTTCTAAGTCAGTTTATAGCCTCTCCCTTTCCAAGTGCCCACTCATCAGTATTCAGCCCCCCCTCCTCGGTGTCCAGCCAGTCCCTGACAGGGCTCTATATACTTACACCCAAGGTAAGAATTAATTCCAGTCTAATTTGTCATTCTGCTGTTAAAACATGAAAGCTAATGAATACTGCTCATCACTACAGTGGTACCTCGGGTTACATACACTTCAGGTTACAGACTCCGCTAACCCAGAAATAGTACCTCTGGTTAAGAACTTTGCTTCAGCATGAGAATAGAAATCGTGCTCTGGTGGCGCAGCGGGAGGCCCCATTAGCTAAAGTGGTGTTTCAGGTTAAGAACAGTTTCAGGTTAAGAACGGACCTCCGGAACGAATTAAGTTCTTAACCCGAGGTACCACTGTATCAACTATTGAGAAAACTGTATGCTAGTCAAAAGAATTTGGGATAATTAAAACACCTTAACTAAAAGACAGACATTGCAGCATATCACTCTTATTTTAACTCATAAACACTGAGAGTGTCAGGACCTAGCCTTCTCAGCGACTAAGCCTCATTTATAGGTCTAACAATCAGTGGAAGTTTGTAAGGGCTGGCTTGGTGATATAGATAAAAGAGTCAATGGAAGCTCTGTGATAATGGGGATGGGTGTCCGCAACTTGTCTTTGTTATATAGATCTATATAGATAGATAGATATATAATCCCCTCATGAAACCTTAAAATAGCAGTTGCCTTTCATTAAATCTATAGCATAGTAAGGTTAGAAGAATCTTTCCCTGACCCCATTTCTTTGGAGAAGAAAAACACATTTAATAGGCATTGCCTGTCTGTTGCCCTGAAAGGCAGAGTATCTGGCAGGCCTGAAGAACTACTGGATTTTCTAAAGGACAAGATTGATTACATGCGTCTCCTAATTCTTTTTTCTTTTTCTATTTCCCCCCCCCCCCTTCTTTCTACTGTTTTCATAGAAATAATGGAAAAGGGTATTCTTGGCCACAGTCTTGAGATGGAGATGGCCTTAAGAGCAGGCAATTTAGTACTGAATCTGATGAACTCTTTATTAACCTTGTCTGGATTCTGCTGATTTCCCCCCCCTCTTGTATTTCCTGAATGCGAGGCTTAAAGGGCTACATTTCTCCCACACTTACCCACCCAAGCTTTAAGTGTCATTGAAACAACAATGGTCCAGGAGAGTTTTCTTATTTGTTCTGCTTCTATTGGCTATGGTAGATTCTTTTGTCCCTTGATACCTGTGTACGTAAATATAGACAGATAGATGGACAGATCGATAGACAGACAGACAGATATAGACAAATCATGCAGTGCAGGTGAAATATCTTGGATTGACAGGAATATCTTTAAAGAGCAAAGTCTTCTGTTTCTTTGGGGAAATTGACAAGGCAGGTTTCCAAACGTTCTCTCGTCAAAGTAGGTTCAGGAAGGCTGACCATGTTTAGGAGTTGAGAAGGAAGTTCTGTTTCTGGGCCTGATGGAGCCTTGGCCTCTGCAAAATCCAGCAAAGTATTGCTTGGGGCATCCAATAATAATACCTTTGCTCACTGTGTATCTGATCAGAAAGAGTGCTTTGAGATGCACCATGCCATATGATTCTAGAACCAAAGAAGGAAACAATCATTGAGTTTACCCTGCTGTTATTCCCAAGGGAGAAATCTATATCAAGCAAAGGCTATGTAAGACATGCTTTTAAAACAACCCTCTCACAATGAATAAGCTGTCTTCCTCTTCTCTACCCCTTTCTTTCTGGAGCAGGAACCTGCCAGAAAGTTACCACATGGGGACACCAGCTAAAAGCTCTAATGATCTGAAGATATGGCTTCACAGACCTTACATTGCTGACCCTGAATTATTTTTAGCCTTTAATATTCTGGAAGACCTATGGGTACCTCTATTTGATTAACATTTCCACTTGACAACTGAGTGCAGGTATCTCAAAATAATTCTGCTTGTCATACTCAAACCATTTAAACATTTTGATGAAAAATAGATGGGAGAGCTGAAATCAGATTCACTGGGAATGGAAAGAATCATGGCAACATCTCATGTGCCCATTAAACTTTTACGATTTAATTTATCATTCTCTGGGTTTGCTTTTATGTGAAGTTGAAAATCTTGAAGGCGCTGATTTGTGGAAGTCCTGGTTCGGAGAGTTTAAATTTTATCTGTCTGCAAAAATAAAATATATAAAAAAATGGTGTTCCCCACTTGACTGTTCTTTCTTGTAGCCTCAGTTGTAATATGTGTAATGTTATGCTGTTTTGTAGAGACCATCAATATTCCTTTCACTTTCCCTTTATCATGTATCCTGTTGCCAACTTGTTCATTTCTTTCTTTTCAAATACTTTTTTCTCCCCTCTAAATCTACTTGGCTCAGACAACATTCTTGATAAATTCCATATGAGAATTGATGTGTCTACATTCATACTCTTTTATGTTATAATTTGCTGCGCCTTTCACACTCCATATGCTTGGAACACACTATATAGTAAGGTGATGAATAAACCTCTTCAAGTACCTTGATCTCCACAGTGTCATGATGTGGCTGAAAAGTGTAGCATCACTTTTACAGTCTCTCGCTGCAATCCCAGCTTTGCTTCCCAGAATCCTCTTAGCTTTAAGAAAATATTTCTGAAATATTTGGCTTTTAAACATATTTGGAACACAGAATATCAACAAGTGAAGCTTTTCCCTTAATTATATTTCCCTACCAGAAAAAAAACTTAAACTGTTTAAACAAAATAAAAAAAAATCCTTCCAGTAGCACCTTAAAGACCAACTAAGTTAGTTCTTGGTATGAGCTTTCGTGTGCATGCACACTTCTTCAGATACACACATGCACATGAAAGCTCATACCAAGAACTAACTTAGTTGGTCTTTAAGGTGCTACTGGAAGGAATTTTTTTATTTTGTTTTGACTATGGCAGACCAACATGGCTACCTATCTGTAACTTAAACTGTTTAATTTGTGCCCAGCCCCCCAAGGTGTCATTTGCTTTGCTGCAAGCTGCTCCTGTTGAGAGAGCAAATTAGTTCAGCAAGGAAGATGCAGGAAATACCTTGCTTTCCTTCTTTCTGATTGTTTATAAGCCATGAATAAGTGACTAATCATTCATAGCAACAGCAGCACTTCTGTATCTGCCCAATAAGCCTTAGAATATTGTGTCTGTGTTTTGTTTTCTAACTTTCTTCATAGATGACTGATTGACTTACTTTTTAAAGAAAAAGAGAGAGAGAGAACTACAGTAAGAGTCTGGGCTTCCTGTTGTGGGGTGGAAAGAGGGAATGAATGTGAAGACGAGCTAGAAATCATTCAAAGTTTTATCTCTGTATGAAGTTCATTCACGCAGCAATCATGGAATCTGATTTCAGGTGTAGTTCACAGATTTTTGCACTACTTAATGAACTTTGTTCAATTGAACTAGTTCATCCTAAGCCCTGGAGCACTATATATATTTTTTATCCTGGATCTGTTATCACCACTGCAGGAATTGATTTCAAAAGTACTTTCCAGGATTACTTATCATGGGTGAATTTATTTCTAAACATTTGTGCACTTCATTTAAACGAAAGTTGTTAAAACAGTAGCAAAAGATTGGATTTATACCGCTTTTTTATATAGATCATTTTAAAACCAGAGAAGCAAGTCTACCTATTAACTGCAAGAATACTTCTGAATACATCTCTGGGTATATTATTCTAGGTCTGTAAAGCCAGGTCTATATCTTATGAGCCAATACAGGGCTATCATTGAAAAAAACAGCCCTGTGGCTCCTCCTTTAGTAATACAAAACACGTGATAGGATGTCCTCAGACTGTTTTCCTGCTGCTCATAAACAGAACCTAGTGCAAGGGACAGGGAAACCTGCAGCCTAACATCATATCACTCATTTTGCATTTCCAAATTTTATTGGATGATGGAGAAATAAGTGACTCAGGGCTACTGATTTTGATAATGGCCGCATGGCAGCTACAATATACTGTTCTGGCTGCCTGCTCTCTTTCTGAGTTCCTTCATTGATCCAGTTGGTAGATGAACCATAACAAAGCTTAGAGAAAGGAAATGGAAGTACATAGCATTGTCTGGCTGTAAGAAATTCCCCAGTCCCCCACAGGAACTACAAAGCCAAAACCCAGAGCAAGGAAAAGAATAACATGTTTTTGCAAAGTGGTGGTATTGCAGAGTCTAGACCTTCACTTTTATTCCCTGAAATCTGCAGTCATTTAAAAAAAAAATGATTCTTGCAGTGACAATAACAGATTTAGAGAAACAATTATACTTATTCTAACTTGCTTAAACCACAGGAGTGTGATCGCATGACTACCTACCATGAAACAACAGTTGGTGAACCAAGCTTTATAGAGTGCTGGGAGGAGATTTATGATGAAATCTGAGAAATACTTCAGTGAGGTATGGTGCTCCTTATGCATCGAGTAATATACAATAAAGGGGTGACACATGAGGATTGGTGGGGGAAACAGGAGCACAAAATCCCCAGTCAACAAAGCTGACAGGTTCCTTACAACAGTAAGCAGTGGGGCTTACTGCAGCAGTGATGCTGTCATTGGGTTCAAGGAGTTCATTCCAAATCCCACTTCCAGTCACTCATTCCTTTCTCCAGAAGTACTCAGTGTTTATGCTGAAATTTGTCCAACCTCTTCTTTCCCTTCAAAGTCTTTATTTTTGAAGAAAGTTGTATATTGCTCCACTCAACCATGGTTCCATTTGTGTTATCCGAATGTTAAGAAAAGCATTATTCACAGTGTGGGCATTTCTCATATCCCCCCCCCTTATTTTCTCTGTCTTATAGTAGTTTAAAATGGGCCTGCCTCTAACTCTGAATAGATGACAAATAATGGTTCACAAGAACACTCACAGTGCAATTGCATTTCACAGACGCTCACATTGACACACTACCCTGGGCAAGTTAAAATACGTTGCTGTTTGACTTTCATTCCATCCCTCCAAACTCAGCTTTAAATCACTGCCAATAACAAAGATCTTTCAGGGCAAACTGGACCTTGGGATTATATTTTCATAGGCAGTAAATAGCATTTAGACTCCAATCTTTCATAAATAGCCAATGAAACAAGGTTCCCAAGATTCAGCTAAAAATGCATTTATTTCCCAGACATGGGTGGCGCTGTGGGTTAAACCACAGAGCCTAGGACTTGCCGATCAGAAGGTTGGTGGTTTGAATCCCCGTGATGGGGTGAGCTCCCGTTGCTTGGTCCCTGCTCCTGCCAACCTAGCAGTTTGAAAGCACGTCAAAGTGCAAGTAGATAAATAGGTACCGCTCCGGCAGGAAGGTAAACGGTGTTTCCGTGCGCTGCTCTAGTTTGCCAGAAGTGGCTTAGTCATGCTGGCCATGCTGTACGCCAGCTCCCTCGGCCAATAAAGCAAGATGAGTGCCACAACCCCAGAGTCGGCCACAACTGGACCTAATGGTCAGGGGTCCCTTTACCTTTGCCTTAAGTGCTAATACAGACCCTCCAACTGTCTCTATTTTCCAGGGACAGTCGCAGATTTACAGAAGCAATCCCAGTTTCTGATTTGAACCCAGAATGTCCCATTTTTCCTTAGAACATCCCTATTTTCATTGGAGAAATGTTGGGGGGTGGTAATGAATTATCTGACCCCTGAGCCATCTGAAGGCAATCCTGTATATGAAAGGGTTTTTTAAAAAAAATGTTTAATGTTTTATTATGTTTTTATACATGTTGGAAGCTGCCCAGAATGGCTGGGTCAATCCAGTAAGATGTGTGGGGTATAAATGGTAAAATTATCATTCTGGAATGGGACGTCTGTATTTTCATTGGAGAGTATGTGTCAGGGAACTGCCATCGGCTCAGGGGCGAGAGGGGAAAAGGTGGATGGATTACAGAGATTGTGGGAAGCAGCACTTCCTCAGTGGAAGAAGGAAGCCATGCCTCTAGTGGGGAGGAGATGCAGGGCTCGGAGGATGCAAGGCAGTGCCAAGACACCTTGCAAAGGTCCCCCTTTACCCAAGCCCTCTTTGCGCAGTAGGCTTTCGCACAGAGAGGGGAGGCACAGACTGGGGGTCAAGAAACTACTCTGCTGGGGAAGATCTAAGGACCGCCCACTCTCAGATTCTGCCAGTGAATGCACTTCCGGGTCGGCGCCATCGCCGAATGGCGGACTCCCTCCGAGCTCCGGAGGGAGTCGGCTGGGTAGGGGTCGGGTCCTGCCGTGCCGGCGACGCGGGGACCCTCAAAAACCATGGGCGGAGATGCCCATGGACTTGGTGACTCGGCGGGCACCGTTTGCGCCCCCCGACCCACGAAGGAGCCTTTTTAAAGGCTGCGGAGCGGGTGACAGGGGGGTGTGGTGCTGTGAGTCCAATGCTTCCCCTGCCCAGCGAAGCCGCATGCCATTCGGCGGAGAGCAACGACTTCTTCTTTGAAAATTTCGGATTTGGACTAAAAGGAACAACCTGTGAGTAAATTGATTGGACTTAAAAGGGAAATTTGATCTTTGAATTTGGAGCGAGCGGGGGGAGTGCAAAAAGGAAGTCCGCCCCCCCCCCTGTTGTAGATGGCTCAACGCAAGGATTTGACAACTAAGATCGAGAGATGAACTTGTTTACCTGAAAAAAAATTTTAACTTCACGAAGGGAAATTACAATAATTGTGCTGGAGGAGAAGACTGATTTGTGGGAACTAAAATGCAACCCCCCCGGGAACCGGGAACGATCCACTATGAGAGACTGGTGAAGAGACACAGAAACTTTGACAGCTGTCAAAGTAGCTGTCAAAGCAGGAAAATAAAAGAGAACTTTGTTACGATGGCTTTGCTGGTTAGATTTGTTACAATTTGGACATAAATTATTGGAAATAAAGGCAACAAGTTATTTGACTTTTGGGTCTGATTTTGAAAGAAATTAAGTTACCATATTCCCTCTAGAGGGAGGCTGGGACATTGCAACAGTAGCAGCAAGTGGAAAAATACTATGAATTTGAGCAGGATCTGTTATCTCTTGGGAAAGCTGCAAAAATGAAGCATTATTTTGTCTACAGAGGTTTCTATACTAAAGGAGACAATGGATTTATCTATTGAAGAAAGGAAGGGACTTGACGCAAGTTATGTTCCTGAATAACAAAAGCCTCTGTGGAGAACAAGAAGTTTCTGAATTAGAAGGTTTCTGCAGCAGAACAGGAAAAAGCAACCTGAGGAATAAGAGCTGGACCAAATTTGAAGCTGAAGTATTTGGAACATCCAGACTTTAAAAGGACCAAGAAATAGAATTTAAGTTAGACTCTTAAACATAGAGGTCTGGATGGAAGAACAATGACTTTTTCTGAGAGTTTTTTCGAGATTGGACTTTCTGAAATTAAAAGCTATCAAAAGACGGCAAAGTGGAGTTGAGATATAGACGTGGATACACCAGGCTGGCAGTAGACAATGGATGAACTTTGGGGATTGGAACCGGGGAATGGGGGGGGGGAGAGATTTGGAATCCAAAGGCTGTAAAATTATATATTATTTCTTTCTTTTCTTTTTTCATGTTTGTTGTTTGAAAATAGGGGAATTCGTGGAAGGGAAATGGGGTCGATCTTAGGGAATTATATAAAATATAAGGAGAAATGGTTCATTAAGATAAATAAGATAAATTAATTTGGAATAAATGGGTTATTTAAAATTACAAATAAGGTTTTAAAATTTGGGGTAAGAATCTGTGGAATCAATTTAAGGGAAATGGAATACAAGAGGGGGAGGGGGGAAGTCCGGGAAAGATGCCACTGAAACCAAGTGTAAATCATATTTGTTTTTTCTTTTTTTCTTGCTATCTTTCCTTTTTATTCTGGAAAATTTTTAATAAATATTATTAAAAAAAAAAAAAAAGATTCTGCCAGTGAATGAGCAAGACATGGAATAGAGGCGCTCTACATTGTAAAGGTTTTTTTTTAGCACCAATAAGAAAGCTTTAGAACAGACTAGTGAGGCATCTTGCCTGATTGCTCTCAAGCAACCACCCGATACCCTTAACAGTATGCTAATGAAGCACATGCAAATAAATTAATTAGGAAGGGAGGCTGAATAAGAGGGACTGAGTGCTATACCAGAGTGGCAACCATGTTGGTCAATAAGCCCAATCTGCATGTTAATTGAATGATGTAATGGTTGTGCTGAACCTGTGCCTGGTATTGGTGACAGTATGAGGGTCAATAAGCTGAAACTCAGTTCAGATAAGGTGGAAGTACTGTTAATAAGTGCTGTCTGGAGAGGTGGAGCTTAACCAGGTCTGAATGTGGTGCTTTTGGGTCCAGCTTTCTCCCTGGAGGCCTAGATGGCATGGGAGGCTTGAAGAGCCTTCTTCCAGCTGTGGCTGATACATCAACTGCAGCCCTTTCTGGATAGAGAGCACCTGATCAGTTATTCATGCACTGGTAACCTTTCGACTTGACTACTGCAATGTGTTACATGTGTGGCTGCCCTTGAAGATTGTTTTGAAGCTCCAGCTAGTGTATAGTGGTACCTCTGGATACAAACCGCCCCCTTTGTGAATGCTTCAGGCTACGCACACGGCAAACCCAGAAGTAAAGGAAAGGTTTCCGCTGCCCGCGCCTGCGCAGAACATTGCACCTCTGGGTATGAATGTTTCGGGGTAAAAACGGATCCCAAGGAACGAATTCAGTTCATATCCAGAGGTACCACTGTACAAACAACTGGCTGCAAGACTTTTGACTGCTTATGTCCCTGAGGTAGAACACCTGTTACTTACTCTGCCAGGTGAAGTCTTTCCATGGGGCAATATTCAATGAAATATTTGCATTAGCGTAAGGATTTGCTCCAGTGGAATGAGATTCCACCCGCACCCCGCATGTGTTCCCTCCACTGTCCCCAAATCTCTGCTGGAGGGTTGGAACCCAGAAATGATTTAGGGGCACACGGAGGGAGAAGAGGGAGAAGAGGTGGATAATATTCTATTTGGCACAGAGAAATTCCGGTGCTGAAACAACTTAGCATCAAGCTGAATGTAACCCATTAGCCATTAACAACATGTTGGCCTTATTGCTGCCAGTTTTCTTCACTGAACTCTTAAATTGTTATTGTTTTTACTCTTCAGCACATGTGCAGCAATGTGATGGGTTGCTTGGGAGAATGAGGTCTGTGCATGCCTCTATTTATCACTCAAGGCCTTCCAAACTGTGCCTTGTAAGCTAATTGTATTCCAAGCTTTATATTGTAATATTCTATTTTGATTTTCCACTTGAGCAATAGAAAGTCCCTGGAGAGCTTTTTAAGTTTAGTTTCCTTTAGAGGGGATAGTAAGCACCCCTGACTGTAGAAAGTTCTCCCCCAGAGACTCATCTGATACCTGTTTCGTCAACCCCAGATAACTCCCTTTTTTATTTTCCCATGTCCAAATTTGTTTTGATGCTGCTTTGAGATGTGTTATCATTGAACTGTTATACTGATAGATACATATTTTGAACACAGGAGAAGCAAGTACGAACATAGACAGATGCTGCCAGTTCCTTGCGGCTGATGTAGCAAAATAATTCATAAATTTACAGAACTTTGCTGAATTATCATATGTGTGTAGCTGTGTTTAAACTGTGTGTGAGAAATTCATGCACTGAATTTTAAAATAATTGTGTGGGGTGAGGGGTGGGGAACGATAGCAACACAGACAAGCTCATTCAAACAAAAGTTGCATTTTGTATATTACTTGGATAAGATGCCCTCTCCTCAAGTAAGCAGAAATAGTTGGTGTTTTGAATTTGAAAGCATCTGTGAGGTGCATGCTGATCACACATAGGAGTGTTCTTGTGTCCAAGTTCTGACCGCTGCATCGAAAAGATGCTGCTGTGGAACACCAAAAATATGATTGTTGTCAACAGCTTGGTGCTAAAAACTGCTGTGCCCTGATGTTGACTTCCCTGAAAGCTACAAGCAAATTCACCACTTCCTAAGCTGACATTCTTAATGGGAAAGGAAAGGCGGGCTCTTGAGATGTCTAACATATCCCGTGAGACTGCAAATCTTGCTTGTGGCTGGAGCAGTTCAGCCTTTCCTTGCAATTATAATCCTCTTTGACTTATTAAGCACCAGCAGAGAGCTCATAGCTCATCCTTTGTCAGATGCACATGGGAAGTCTAGGATGGTAATTCAGCAGAAAGCTCAAAAGGGTTTCCAAGGTAGTTACAGAGGCTGGGATCCAAACAGCAGAAAGTGCTTCTACTTGCAGAAGGGAAGAGCTTGCCGATTTTGATTTTTAACTGCAACTCTCTGAGGCACGTGGAATTCCCATTTTGCAAGGGGGTCCCCTTGTTCAGAAGTGAATGGAGTTAAGAAGCACAAGAGCTTTCAGAGAGAACAGGAAACGTCTTGGTGCATGCACAGAACACAATGTGTAACCCTTTGGATCCTGCATAGGGGCCAGCAACATGAGAAAGATGATTTCCCTAATCTGGGTGCAGATAAGTGGTGGTCTGTAATGTTTATGGTTCTGCTGTCCAGTGCCAGAAAGAACAAAGCAATGTTTTTCAAAGAGAGCTCGCTTATCATCTGGTTATGAACAGTGAAGTTGCTGAAGTCCGTAACTACCTGATTCACTATGTGGATTTGTCCATCTTGTAAAGTTTGGTTTTGTTACAAACAGAAATAGCTGAATCCATCCATTTCAGTTACTTGGTCCCCCCCCCCCCCCCGCACTGTTCATTTCTTCACATTTCTACATCAATTTGTGTTGGGGGGGATTTAAATGTATCCATGAATATTCAGCAGCATTTCAGTGTGACTTTCTCCTATTATAAACATTTTTTGCAAATAATTTTTCCTAATGCATTTTTGTATCTTATTTTTAGCAATATATGCATTTTTGTGCATACTTATTCTAGTATATACACTCCTTTACACAATACTTGTCTGAAAAACTACATCTAAAATTAGGAGAACATATATATATATATATATATATATATATATATATATATATATATATATAAAACTTTCCATTACAATATTTCAGATTTCATTAAATATAACTCAGTCATTGACTTCCCTTCCCCCCTTCCATGGTTCCATTTATTTATCCATTAAGACTGCATATTCTACTTTCCCCATATATTCATATTTATCCTTTCCCCCCCCCTAGATCTTCAATGCTTTAAACTGCTGAATTTACATGAACCCTGCGAACGTTTTAGCCTGTTTAACATACCGTAGTTCTTCAGATATTCTGCAAATATATTCCACTATGAATCCAGACCTTCCAAGTGCCGCTATTTTCCAGGGATGTCCCTGATTTAGAGAAGCCATCCTGGTTTCTGATTTGATCCCAGAATGTCCCACTTTTCCTTAGGATGTCCCTATTTTCAGTGGACAAACGTTAGAGGCTGTGGAGTTATCTGACCCCAAGCCGTCAAGGCAATCCTGTATAGGGAAGTTTTTTAAATGTTTAATTATGTTTTCACATATGTTGGAAGCCACCCAGAGTGGCTAGGGCAACCCAGCAAGATGTGTGGGGTATTCATAGTAAAATTATCATTATGGAATGGGATGCCCCTATTTTCATCGGATAAATGTTGGAGGGTATGTGAATGTTGTTGGTCAGAAAGTGAGGATTTAGCAGGTTTACCTATAAATGTGAGCTGAATCAAATTTATCCCCTAACCCTCATTACAAATCAGGTGCTATCTACTCTTTAGGTAAAGGTAAAGGTCCAGTCGTGACCGACTCTGGGGTTGTGGCGCTCATCTCGCTTTATTGGCCGAGGGAGCCGGCGTACAGCTTCCGGGTGATGTGGCCAGCATGACTAAACCGCTTCTGGCGAACCAGAGCAGCGCATGGAAATGCCATTTACCTTCCCACTTGAGTGGTACCTACTTATCTACTTGCACTTTGACGTGCTTGCAATTTGACGTTTGCAGGAGCAGGGACCGAGCAACGGGAGCTCACCCCATCGTGGGGATTCGAACTGCCAACCTTCTAATCAGCAAGTCCTAGGCTCTGTGGTTTAATTTGATCAGCAATTCCTAGGCTCTGTGGTTTAACCCACAGCACCACCCGCATCCCTATATCTACTCTTTAAGAACATATTAAAATAACAGGAAAAGGCATCCAAATAAACTTATTCTAAACTGCTTCCCTATCCAAGGCAATAATTAGCTATAAAGTTGTTTCTGGGCCTAGGCTTCTGGAGTTCTGGTGCACTGCAACCCAGTGGCAGAGCTTCATGCAACCAAGTGGCGGAGACCAGGCGGGGGTGGGGGTGGTGCGCGTCCCAGGGGTGGGGCTCACCGCCCAAAGGGGCGCGGCATTTGTCCTGGGGCGGGGCACCCAGTGTGGGTGGGGGGCAGCCACGATGGCACCCCACTTGGATCACGCTGCCGGGGCGGTGCGCTCCCCCCACACTCCTCTTCCTCTGCCAGTGCTGCAACCCTTTCCATACAGATTTTTTTCCTTGTGATTTCAGCTCATCCTACTTTTTCCAATTCCCCTCTAACTCACTAGCCAGTTCTATTTACCCACTTTACTTTACTCCTTCGGGTAATGATAAAGCGAGATATCAAATCCAAACTCCTCCTCTTCTTCTAATCATTCTCTACCTCTCGGCAATTGAGATGGTTAGCAGAGCTCAGTTTAAGTTTCTCTTTTCCATAATTTCTTTAGTACACACACACACACACAAACCCTCTTAGTCTTTAGGTCTCATTTCCTCCTAAGGTGTCACATTACAGGGCTAAATTTCAAGCCTTCTTTGAAGTACAAAAAACAAACAAACACAAAACCCAACTATTTCACAACAAGAAACATACCATAAATTGAATGGGACAATTTTGTGTCTTTATGCCCGGCAAGCAAAACACAGCTTTCCATTCATATGTTCCAGCTCACCAGGGGCTTAGTAAATCTCAAATTTCTGCTTCCTGTTTGGGTCTTTAAAAAACGAGGATGTCGAGCACCTTGCAGGCAACAATACAGGGCTGGTTTGTGGTATTCATTTTGATGGATCTCAAGCTATGAAGGCCTATTGCAGTGCCGAACAAGAAATGGCAGACAACTCAGAAGCTGGTGGCTGGTTTCAGTGGGTCTTCTTTAATTTCATGGTGCAGGTTTTGAAATGTTATCTTCCAGTTAAATTTTCAACCCTCCTATGGAGTACAGCCTCTTAACAAAAAAAGTTTAGTGTGGCTGCCCCTGTACTGTGGAATAGCGTTCCTGTCAAGATATGACAGGCCCCCACTATCTGCACTTTCTAGAAACAATTGAAGCCACTCTTGTTGTGACAGGCTTTCCCAGCTGGATAAATGTGTCTCTTCTACTATGAATGTCTCCTTTCTTGGGGTTTTAGACTTCTTTTAAATGTCTCTTCTGCTATTGTGTTTTTTACTGTTGTTAATAATCTTACGTGTAATCTTCTCTTGAGGAAACCAGGAATGGAGAAAGGTTGCATGTAGGTAGTTGAATGACCTTGCAAAAGCCAGAAGTGGACATAATACTGGAATTAAGAAAATAATAATAATGGGGGGGGGTATAGAGAGAGAAGTAAGAACATGTACATGCCCCTCAGTAGATAGAAACTGGGGAGGGAAGTGGGATCTTCGTGGTAACCTTGATGAATGAAGAAAAAGGGGTGTCACTGAAGTGCAACTACCGGTATATTTCAGAATTCCTTTTCACATGCTTTGAAATTCCTGCCACCTTTCTCTCCCTGTTAAGACTCAGGCAGTGATAGGGTCGCCTGGAACCACATGCATTCTATCAAGGGGGGGGGGGGAATGTGTCATTTAATGTATTTTTAATCTTTGTTGGAAACCGCCCAGAGTAGCTGGGGAAACCCAGCCAGATGGGTGGGGTACAAATAATAAATTATTATTATTATTATTATTATTATTATTAGGGACATGATTGCATGTGGCTGTCCACATGGCGACCAAATTAACAATAATATGGGAAGTTCTATATTTTTTATATATACACACATCACTTTAAGTGGCTAAAATAGCCATACTAAGGCTTGCTTTAGGCAGATGGCAGAAATAATTGGCTACCCTATGCAGACAGACATTTAGCTCACCTGCCTGAATACCGCCATCGGAAAAGCAGTGCGAAGAAACGTTCAAGGGATCAAAGACAGCTACACAGAAATGGTTTTAAACAGTTTTGAAAGCTGGATTCTTTAAACACAAAAGACTATTCTGCCCACACTTTGTGTAGCTATGTGGGAAAGTCAATATTACATGGAAAGTAATTCAAACATTGATGAAGTCAATAGGCACTTTGCTCACATAAGGCATTTGTATAGTGTAACAAGCTATTAAATCCAAGCTATTTGAGGAATGTAACTATTTGTCATCTTGCCCATCAGCCACGACGATCTGCTGCATTATTAAGTGTAAGGTATATTCTAAAGGCAGCCAAGCTGTAAATACAATGGGGGGGGGGTGTTGTTTGTTTTTCTTTATTTAAAGGGAGCCACTCATTAACCCTTCACAAATGGACAGTTGCTTGTCCTCTGTGGAATCAAACAAGGCGAGATGCCATTCATGCTGTGAATATTTCCATTTAAAAATGGCATCTCATCCAGATTAAGCCCCCAGTGTTAGAACTGGGGCAAAATGAGGCAGATGACTGTCCAGGGACCTTGGGTGCATGCCTTGCTGTGCTCGACTTCCTCTTCCTTTATTGTTAATGTTTCAAGGGAGCAACTGCAGTAGCAGGGCTCCTCCCACTCTGCATTCCCTTCTCCCTGTCTTGGTCTCCAGGAGGGATGGGGGATCCTTCCACAGAGCTGGCACTCTGGGATAGCTTTTCCAGGACAGCTAGACAATCTCTTTTGACATTATTTAAACGCTTACAGAGATGGGGCAACAGTACTTTTTCCCCGCCCCCAGGATTTCTGAAAGGAATAATGAAAAAGCTATGTTTTCTTCCAATCCATGATTAGAATGTTTGCTTTATCCGGAAATTATTTAAAGCTTTTCTCTTTCTTTCTATTTCTTCTTTTTTGGAAATGAAATTCTATTGTTTTTTCCACAATTAATTTCCACAGTTAACTACAAAAAACAAATCCCCCCAATCCTCATTCACAAAAACATTTCAAAACCTTATCTTTGAGGTTCTTTAGACCTCATGACTTCCCTCCATTTCCTCTTCTGGTTCCTTGTATTATTAAAATTCTTCTGCATTTCTGTACACATACTTCATCAATTCTTCTTCAGATTTGAACAAAATTCTTCTGCATTTCCTTACGCATACTTCATCAATTCTTCTTCTAATTTTATCCAAATTTTGCTGATTGCAAGTGTGTAGTCTGAGCCTGCCAATGTATCAGTTTATCTCTTTCTTGAACTCTTAGCTTGATCATTTTTGGCAGTGCCACATCTTTTAAGACCCCCTCATTAAATTCTGGGATCTTTTCCTCTTCCATGATTACACAGTAGCAATATTGTCTTGTAGCAAGACATTTGCCATGATTTTCTATTGCTCCTTAAAAATAGAATCCTTCAGGTAAACACTAGGTCAGTTTCCTGGTAAATTAAGAGGGTGATTCTAACCCTGCTTACCTGGGAGTGATCCTTTCTGAATTCAACAGGACTAGCTTCTGAGTAGACAAGGTTAGGCTTGTGCTGCAATTCCTTTTAAGCTAAAAACATGCTTTCATTTTACATCCTTTGCAACAATGAAAGTTTGGTCTTTTGTGGATTTTATAGCAGTCCCATTCAAGGGATAAGATGGATACTGATGAAAGTGTATTCTAAAGGAGGCCTCTCCGCATGGTGAGAAAGAAGCTCTCTGATGTCCAAGTGGTAGATCACAGACAAGTACATATCTAAATCCCCCTCCCATTTCCCCCCACATAAAACCTTCTTGCTATATTTATCGGGTGTCTGTAATAAGAGTAGATAAAGTTTCGAGATAAGACCTTTCTCTTTGCTATCCAAAAGGAGCACACAATCATTTGTAACGGGCTTTGCTGCCAACTAGAGATCTGCTATCAGTTGTGATGAAGTGAAACAAGAAGCTAGTTATGGCAAAGAGGGGAATGGCTGTAACGTAGCCTTTCCGCACATGCACATTCAAAGGAGATAAAGAAGATGTGAGATAGGATGCATCTTATGAATAAAAATGGAACAAGCATATGATAACCTTCCTGCCCATGATGCAAGTATGTTTGGCAAATGTAATGCTAAGAAAAGAGGGAGAAAGCCTGGATAAGTTACAGTGGATGTCTGAAAACTGGTGGGTGTTGGCATTCATATGTGAATAATTTTGCCAATATCGAAAACATCAGAGATAAATCAGTATATTCTGACAGTCATTAAATTTGGATATGATGGCCAGTATTAATTTACATAGCTGGAGAAGTGTGGAAATACCTAATTTGGGGCGCTCACAATGTTAATCTGGAATGGTTCTAATTTATTAAGGAGGAATTTGAGGTAGCACTAAACAGATTCCTCCATCAGCACAAGCATTTCTGCTTCCTAATGGAACAATCTGACTTTTCTTGTCCCTGTGCACTGTTCTGTGGGTTCTCGTGACCCCTGCAAGCCAACTTGAAGGGGGTAGGTGAGAGAAGAGAAAAAATCTAAGAGGAAATAATAGAATCATAATTGGAAGGTACACTGAGGATCATCTAGTCCAACAACCTGCAATGCAGGAATATTGAGCTATCCCTTAGGGGGATCAAACCTGCAACCTTGGCATTATCAGCACCACACTCTAACAAACTGAGCTACCCCCATACCACTAGTGGAAAACTGTGCACAGGCTTCCACTAGAGAGAATCACTTTGCGGTTTACAACGCATGTTCCTAAAATGCTTTTTTGATGTGTCTATTTTTTAATATAAAATTTGTTTAATTTTCAGATTTTGAAATTTACAAACAATTATCAAACAACCAAAAGAAGAAAAAAATTCCATAAATTCCCATGGACCCCCCCTCCCTTTTGTGGGTCCTTATGTTAACTTTTTTCTTTCTGCATCTTCTCTATTAATCCAATTCTATTAAAATCCCATTACAAACACAGTCTAATGTTAAACTACAAGTGTCATTCCAGTCCTACTAATGATTTTAATTGTTTGAAATGATTTTTAAGGTAAATTATATGATTTTCCCATTCCTTATTGAGATTTTGATATTCCTGGTTTCTGATTTTTCCAGTCATTTTTGCCATCTCAGCATAATCCATCAGTTTTTTCTGCCGTTCTTCTCTGGTAGGTACTATGTCTTCTTTCTATCTCTGGGCTACTAACATCTGGGCAGCAGTGGTCGCATATATAAATAGTCTCTTCTGGTCCATTGGTATTTCAGCAACTAAAATTCATAGAAGGAAAGCTTCGGGTTTTTTAAGAAAAGGTTATTTTAATTTTTTTTCCCAGTTCGTTATATATCATCTCCCAGAATTCTTTCACAACTTTACAAGTCCACCACATATGATAAAAGGTGTCCTCTTTTCCTTACATCTCCAGCATGTATTTGACCTTGTTTTTCACATTTTTGCTAATTTACTAGGTGTTAAGTACCACCGACACATCATTATCATGCAGTTTTCTTTCTAAGTATAACATGCTGTAAACTTTGAATCCCGGTTCCATAGCCTCTCCCATGCTTCAAGTTGCATATTATATCCAAAGTCCCTCGCCCAGTATATCATAACTGATTTGACTTGTTCATGCTATTCTAATATTAATTTATACATTTTAGAAAGCAATTTAGTCTTATTTTCTAACAGATGTGTCTAGATTCAGCCTAGATCTTTTTTGTGATAAGGCTCATAATAAGAGCTGGTTGGATCAGATCTGTGGCTCATCAAGTTTGGCATCCTCTTCTTATAGTGGCCACCAGTGCCGGATTTACGTATAAGCTAAACAAGCTGTAGCTTAGGGCCCCACTCTCTTGGGGGCCCCAATAAAATTTAAAGGAAAAAAAAATGTACATTTTCAAAATATAACATAAAAAAAATTAAAATAAAACCTACATACAGCAACAGTGTTTTGTGTTGTGTAGGTGCCTATGATGTAAGTAATGGGCCCCGTCTGCTAGCCTGCTCCTTAAAAGATCACTGGTTTGCTCATTTCTGTATACAGTGGTACCTTGGTTCTCAAACTTAATCCATTCCAGAAGTCTGTTCCAAAACCAAAGTGTTCCAAAACAAGGCACACTTTCCCATAGAAAGTAATGCAAAACGGATTAATCCGTTCCAGACTTTTAAAAACAACCCCTAAAACAGCAATTGAACATGAATTTTACTATCAAACAAGACCACTGATCCATAAAATGAAAGCCATAATCATAAAAAAATCATTTTAAGTTAGAGCTTAATAATTATTTCACTGTTAATATACTTCTTCTTAATTGTATTTCACTATTAATACAGTGGTACCTCGAGTTACAAATGCATCAGATTACAAACGCTTCAGGTTACAAACTCCGCTAACCTGGAAGAGTTATCTCAAGTTGAGAACTTTGCCCCAGGATGAGAACGGAAATCGTGTGCTGGCGGCACAGCAGCAGCAAGAGGCCCCATTAGCGAAAGCACACCTCTAGTTAAGAACAATTTCTGGTTAAGAACGGACCTCCGGAATGAATTCAATTCGTAACTAGAGGTACCACTGTATACTTCTTCTTAATTGTATTTCAGTTCAACAATGACTTTGATAAAATACGTATTTTGTTATGTGCAAATGGCTTTAGGCACCTATTAGGTCCATAAATTACCATGTAGCATATATTCAACACAAAAAACAGTGACAAAGGACAGCTGGACATATAAAGGCCCCCATTACCTTCAGGAGCTTAGGGCCTCATCAAGCCTAAATCCAGCCCTGGTGGCCACACAGATGCCCATGAGAAACCCCCTCATAGGACCTGAGCATAAGAGCACTCTCCCCTCCTGTGTTTTTCAGCAACTAACATTCAGAAGCATTCCTGCCTCTGGAAGTGATGGGGAAACGCCCTGGAAAGTATGGGATAACACTTGCTTTGAGGCAATATCATCCAACCTCCCTGCAAACAAATCAGAACAAATGCCCAAGAGCAGGTCAACTGCAAACACCCACAACCTTCAGCATAGCTGTCAACTTACAGATTTGAAAATAAGGGACCAGCAGCCTTGAAAATAAGGGATCAGCAGCCAAAATAAGGGACCTGCAGCCTCACCTGTTCCAGGCACTCCAGTCTTCCTGTCCTCCTGCAGTCTGATCAAACTCATGCTGGTAGCTTTGAGAACACTGTCCAACCAACTTTGTAACCAGAGGTTCAACTGAATAGAATCTGAATCACATGCACCACAAGGCCTATGCAGCCTCAACTTAAGATGGCTCCCTGGCCTGTCTTTGCACTGCAAAGTTTGCAGCAGCACGTGCAACAAAATGGCGTCCAGCACTCAAAAAACCCCTCAGCTTGCATTAACTAGCCACACACAAGGCATGCAAGCTCCACCCCCCCCCCCAGTCGTTCTTAGACTTCTTATTGAGTGAGCAACACAGCCAAGCAACACAATTGGAGCCTCCCTCCTCCCTGGCCGGCAGGGAGGGAGGGAGAGGAGCTGCTTCCTTTGAAATTTAAGGGACATCATTTAAGGGACATCTATCAATAAGGGACAGCAGCGGGACATGGCACTGGAACAAGGGACTGTCCCTTCAAATAAGGGACACTTGACAGCTATGCTTCAGTAAGCTGAGAACCCGAAGCTTCATTGTATAATAAGTGTGGGATGTTGCTGCAGAATAGATTCCTCTTAGCCCTTGGGTCCTCCTCTACAAAAACTCCTAAATTTCGGGGCCATTTATCCTTACTCCTGGAGAGAATTAACCTCCCCCCCTCCCACTTTAAGGTTTGTGATATGCTGAGTAGCAGAGTAATTTAAGTAGCTATATAAAAATGAAATGACTACTCTATGTCAGCTTCTAACCTTTATTCCCGACAAGGTGTCAGCTCATTTGACAGAAAATTGAATCTACTGCTGTGTCTTCTGTTATTAATCTGCAAGATCTAGGAACCGCAGAATGAGTTCAAGACAGAGTAAGAACACCCTTGTGCTGTGGCCATTTTCTCTTCTCTATTTTCTGCCCTGCAGTGAAAAAGCATTATATTAAAGACAACCAACAGCACAAGTGTTAGGTTTCCCAGTACATTTAAAAGACAAGAGCACGGTTACTGATGTATGGGGCAAAGCCAGATCTTCTAAAGAGATTAATTTTTTCCCCCAGGTTCTCTAACCCCACTTACAGTATTGCTGTGCTCTTGAAATCTGCGGTGTCTTGTAAGTGATCACAGATTGTGTCTTTCTTTTGAGGGATGTAGCCAAGAGTGTCAAATAGACCGATTTCATTCAGGGCTCACTGGTATCCTGTAGGGATTAAGAGACTGTCAAACAGAAAGAGTCTTCGCTGTTTTTTTCTCTCCCCCTTTTGAAAATTAAATAATAGGGTTTTATTTTATTTTTATTTTAAAAGAAACTGCAACGGCATTCCCGAGCACCTATTGTTAGAGGTAAGCTTTCGCTTCATGAATGTGCTGACGTGCGAGAAGCGTGCGTCAGAAAATAACAAAGCTGCGGTGCTCGTGATAAAATAAAATGGTTAAAAGCATAGTATCATTATCTACCTTGGCAGTTCTCAGACCTGCTACTGTTTGCTCTGCTTCTTTACCCAGCACTTCTTAGTATTGGTAAAGTAAATATAATTTGAATTATCTCTCCAGGATGAACATGTTCAATTAAGCTCATAAAATGTAACTGAAGGATATAGCTAATCTATAGCCTTAAAAGCACAACAGAGTGCAGATGAAAAAGAAAGACAGAGATAATGTTTCAGGAGTCCAAAATGTGTCTCGCATCCCCCTCTAGTGGTCGGTCCACATCAGCAACGAGCCATCGTGCTGGAATTTCCTTTTCCTCTTTTCTCTTTTCGTTTTCCCAATTTGTTTTGCAAAGCTAATGGCCTTTATCTGGACAGGCAGCAGAAACCTCCTTGAGAAATTTCACTTGCCTTCTAGAAAACACTTTGACCTTGCCTCAGAATTCCTTTCAGTGCAGGAAGGTGTGGCATTTCCCTGAAAATTCCATTTTAGATAAGTCTGGAGGCAGAAGCTGAGCACAGCAGCCTTCTGCCCACCTACAATTTCAGAGACATGTTGTTGTTGAGTCATTTAGTCATGTCCGACTCTTTGTGACTCCATGGACCAGAGCACGCCAGGCACTCCTGTCTTCCACTGCCTCCCGCAGTTTGGTCAAACTCATGCTGGTAGCTTCGAGAACACTATCCAATCATCTCGTCCTCTGTCGTCCCCTTCTCCTTGTGCCCTCCACCTTTCCCAACATCAGGGTCTTTTCTAGGGAGTCTTCTCTTCTCATGAGGTGGCCAAAGTACTGGAGTCTCAGCTTCAGGATCTGTCCTTCCAGTGAGCACTCAGGGCTGATTTCCTTCAGAATGGATAGGTTTGATCTTCTTGCAGTCCACGGGAGTCTCAAGAATCTCCTCCAGCACCATAATTCAAAAGCATTGATTCTTCGGCGATCAGCCTTCTTTATGGTACAGCTCTCACTTCCATACATCACTACTGGAAACTCACTCCAAAAGTACAAGTAGTGCTTGAAGTCTCTGTCTGTCTATCTGTCTGTCTGTCTGTCTGTCTGTCTGTCTTGCCACAACACGCACACAAGCCTGGCCCAGCGTTGCCTGGGCCAACATGATGCCCTTCACATTTATCCAGATGTTTGACTCCAGATGTGTTGGGTTCCAACTCCCATCAGCCCCAGCCAGCGTAGCCAGCAGTGAGGGATGATGGGAATAGCAGTCCAATGATACTTGGAGGCCACCCAATTGCCTATCCTCCTATAAGAGCTTGATGATGCAGTCAAAATTCACGGGTTGTTATCTTTGGGCTGTTGTCCTGGGGAAAACAATCCCTGTCAACAATTCCAAGGTAGTTTCATCCATACAGCCTTCTGCCCATCGTTTACTCAGCCTTAGAAAGAAGTCACTAGAGCCTAACTGTATTATGTTTCTCATTTTGTAGCCAAGTTCCAAATGAGTCAATGGATGAATTAACACGGGTACATGTCAGGGAGTAAAGCTCTTGTCGTCGCTTTGCTACCAAGGTGTTTCCGTGCTCATGCGAGTGTCGTCAAAGTCAACGGGGGTCACCTGAGCACGGCAGCATCCCTCAAATAAATCCAAATGAGGGTACAATACGAGGCCAAGCTGATCCTGAAATGTGCCCCTGAACATGAGTGATGTGAGGGCTGTTTTTAAGACACTGCTTTGAAGCTGTCTTTAAAAGAATCGCTAGATGAAGCAGATGGGCAAGACACCTGTCCTACCAGTCTATGATCTTTCACTGAATAGACTGCAGCACTGCACCGTCAAGACAATATGATGAAAGGTGCCTTATAATTATAACCGGTTTTAGTTACTGGTGCGATTATGCTCCTTTCCAAGCTGCGCATGCTAATTCTTCTGGAGCTCTTACAGCCAAGCGCACCTTTTCCAAATAGGTGTTTATGTATGTGAAAGTCCGTAAGTGCTCTAAAAGGGCTTTTAGTCTTTCTGATCAAAGTCTGTTGCAGGAATTTTTATTTCATGGATCGTTGAGTCAATAGACACTAACAGATCGGTTATGGAGCTGTTATGGTTTATTAGCTCAGCGCATGTGCTGGGCCTGTGTGATTGGAATGCATTCAAAGACATGGAGGGGGGAGGGAGAGAGATTACTCACTTAATGCAGGTGAGGGAGATTCCTCTGCATGGAGCATCAGTGGGGGGTCATATCTCTCCCCCCTCCATTTTAGTATTTAGAGCCTGCAAGAGAGAAAGAAGAATATTCTGAGCAGGGACTGTCCTTCCAAGTTTCATGTTATACCCAGTACTGGAAGTCCCTTAGGGTGCTGCTGTTAGCCTGCTTCTGAGAGATAATTCAAATGATCTTTAGGTGTGTGGTCAAATGTATGTTATTTATCCAGGCTAAGGCACTTTGAGGAGAAGTCGTTGTCTGATTGATCCATTCAGGCTGCCTTCAGATAGGCATTGGTGGGAGCCCAGGTGTGTGGGGAAGCAAGGTTGAGTTCAATAGCCTTGATCCAGCAGATTTGGCAAATGTAATGGAGCAAGCTCCTCGCTATGTGCGTGTGGTTGAGGCTATTCATAACTTTTCCCAGTTCCTAACATCATTTATCTTTTATGTAAAACTGACTAGGCCAGAACACAAGCACTTTCCGGTTTAGTAATGTCACTCTAAAGGAAGAATTATTCATTTCCTCCACTCCCTTAGCATGCACCTGTGCTTTCACACACTGGGAGGAGTGAGCCTTAAGGCACAGGTCAAATAGTGTTGCTGCTTGCTGTGGTAATCGCATGATAATCACAGCAAAATGTGTGCATATGCATCATATTGGTGCATTTGCTTTCAATGTACACCATGAAGCAGTTAAAAATTTACAAACAGCAATTCAAACTAGACATACATGGGGAATACAGTTCTCAAATATTTTCTTCAATGTTCCTGCTCATGATGTATTAATCATACAATAAGGAAATTGAGGTAGCACCAGCAATTTCTTTTCCCAAAGCTCTGCCAAAGAGAAAGAAAGCATCCCATTACAGCCAGTGAGTTCTGGTTCTCAGCACCATTAACACAAAACCACCATACTGACCATTTTGGAACTGCTTCGCTTCTCTTCTGCCCTAGCTTTCACATTTACTTGCTTTTGCTCATTGTACATTCTTCTTGTTGTTCTTGTTGGAAACCTGCACCGCAAAATTTGGAGAGGCAAATGTTGAAAGGTTTTGGCCTGTATGTTGTCTCAGGAAGAGAACATTAGGTAGGTTTGCATTAAAATGCAAATGCAAATCAAATCAAATCCTACCCCACCCCCAGCATGTATTCCCAGCCACTTCCATAATTTCTGGAGTACATGTGACTGCTGCATTGCTTTTCTTTACTTGTACCTTAGAGATTATTAGCATTCGGAGTTGTGTCTGGTAGCACAGGGCCGTAGGAAGCTGTCCTACTGAGTCAAACTATTGGAACATCTAACTTAATATTGTCTACACAGGCTGGCAGAAGCTCTCCAGAGTTTTAGACCAGGACATTCCTTGTCGTACCTGGAGCTTTCTGAATGCAAAGCACATGTTCCCCAACTGAGCTATGATCCTTCCTATACCAGCCACTTTACAATGACTTCTCTTTTTGAGATATTTTTCTGCAGCAGGCTTCGCTTCACTCGTGTGTATGTGGGCTAAATCTTCCAACCTCAAGCACTGCTGCCTCGTAGGAACAGAAGCATCTGGGCTTATAAGAAAAAGATTGGCCTTGATGGAAAATAAGCAACCAGCTAAACTCTTAAGATCAAGTTTGACTGTTCTCTGCCTTATACTGACACCTCCCACACTCTGTGAAGACACTTACGACACTCCTGGTTTGGAGGTATCAGTGAGGGCATGACTGGTGTGAACAAACTGCAGACAGACCTCACAGGAATCCATACTATTGGGAAAATGTGGTAGTTGATGGCCCCAAGAGGGTTAGCCAAGGGCTCAAAAGTTCTCCTACCCCTGGATTAGTGTGTATGAACACTTAAAACAATACATTTGTGCAAGGATTTTCCAAGAGAGCGCCAGAGCTGGTCTTCTGAAGTCAGAATAAAGTTTTATGTAAATTTGTAAGTACAAACAAACACTAATTCTGAGCTATAGCTCCATGGAATAACAGGCTGCCTTTGGTACGCTAATGAACGGTGCTGTTTCTCTAGAAACAGAGGTGCCGGAACTCACCAGGAATGCCTCCCTTGTTTTCTTATAATGGCAATGGTGCCCACCTGAGAGGTGCCGGAACTGAGTTCTGGCTTTATAAAAAGAGCCTTCCCTGTCACCTATCAGAAGTTTGGGCATCACCAGGCAAAGCAATCAGATACATTTATAGCTCCTTTCACTATTGGGGAAATTTCTTTTGCTCTTGTTTTCTTGTTAACGCTTGCAAAATAATTTATTTCCTGCAATGCAGTCAAGCTCAATTGACACCCACGTTGAACTAGAAGTTAAACAAAGCAAAACAAAAGGTTAGACTGCAACAGCCCAAAAAGAAAGAAAAGAGGAAATAGGAAAGTAAAGCTGAATATCTTATTTAGCGTCTAGATATTTCATGTGCTATAAACCACAGAAATGTAGGGGCATAAGCAATAAAGGGAATATTAGCCAAACTCTTGAAAAACAAATATCTCTGTTCCACTCAAATAAAGTTATATGCTATTTATTAAAAGCTTCTGTTTGCTAGAAACGTAAACTCTGGTGAACAAGCCCCTCTAGACTCATTTGCAAAAGCTTGCGAGCTCAGCCAACTGCTGTGTATCTATTAGGTCTGAGCTCAGAAACAAGCAGAAACGCTGCCAAGATTTACCCTGACCTACTCCTGACCTTCCGAATTCAAATTGCTCCCTGAACTAATACCCTTGCTACCAAAACAAGATGAGGGTATACTTGACATGCGGCTCCAGTATTGTAATCACATTCCCAAGCAGGCGTCTTCCGGAGTTGAGATAAAAAACAGAGTGTGAACATGCGGCCATTGAACTCTTGCCAAGTTCATATCCTGGTCTAAAGGATACAACTGCCATGTTTTCGATTCATTTAATGGCATTTTAAAAATCAATCCTGCCTTTGTGTTCACCTTCCATGAATGTTTGAGGCTGCAAGATTTTCAAACATTCTTTGCTGAATATAAATTGCATCACCTTTACATATGCATGGAAGGATCAGCCAATTTCTGGTCTGCCAGTTTCACACACGTTAATTCGTAAGTCTATTCTGCTTTCACATTTAACTGGATTTTTTTTTTTAATCTGAATGAAGATTTGTATTTAAAAAAACATATTTTAACACAAAATGCATATTTACAAATGTATTTTTATATCAGCATACATATTTCTACATGTGTTTTCCCCTAATATATGCATTTGATCAAATGTTTCATTGCATTTTTGAGCCGAAAAGCGTATTACAAAATTTGGAAAAGTGCAAAATCTTAAATTGCATTCCAATCTACACATTGGTCTGGGAGTTATGGAGCAGAGCAGGTCCATTTTCATCAAAACCTGAATTCCTTTCAGCATCCCTTCTTGTAGATTAGAAAAAGTAAATCTGGTAATAACACCATGAGTAGCACTTAGTAACATATAGTTTTCCACTAAGATTCACTCCTCCCAGAAAACTATTTTCCTTTTTAGAGCATAACTGGAGCATAAAGGACCCATTTAAATAGAACTGGGAATAATCCAATCTGGTATGTGAAGCAATTTATCCGTCTCCTGGCATCCCTTGCCCAGTGTGACTCAAGTGTGATAAAAAGTTTGCATGGTTTCACTCACAAGGAGAAGGACATTCTTTTTGTTAAGTTGTGGGTGAACATATCAGATGACACAGCGATTCTTCAAACAGCTCTTGTTTATTCACAGGCCAGAACAGAACTGAACTGAAGGGTTCAGTAAGCCTGCTTATATAGAGCTCCACTAGAACACAACAGTAACAATTTTCTGTAACTATCCAATCACTGAACGTCACTTTCAATCCCTTATTTGCATATGTGGACCTGAGTGAAAACTATCTACAGTATCCCCCTGCTGGCCCAGGGTGAGAACTTCAGTACATAACACTTTTCAAAGACTGAAGCACAGACATCTGCTTTAAATATGACAACATAGATTTTAAAATAAAGATTTAAAAGAGCCTAGACACTATATGTGAAGAATCAGAATGAGCAAAATTTTCAAACTCCCAAAACATTATCTGGAGAGCAAGGTATACCTTTTCAATTGGTCTCTGTGATTGGAAGTAGCACTCACCAGGAGAAAATATCTGATATTTGGTTTCGGAGAGAAAAGTGCAGACAAAAAAAGGACTGAGCTCTTACCTGTCCATTCTGTGCTTTTGAATCTTCCTTCATTCTTTGGGGGTTTGGTGCAACCAAAGTTGGATTGCGCCACATCATGACTGGTTTCAGAATTCATGAAAGCATATTACCTAGCATATGGTGAGAATAGATGAATGTGTGAACTGACTCTATTGAAAATTATGAGGTTCAGCTGTTGTTGTATTTGATTCAGTCTCTCAGTTGTATTTGATTTGTGATGAGTCAGTCGTGCAAGCAAGAAATATACCATTTGATGTTGTAGTCACTGAGTGATGAAAATGCATGTGTGAATCATCTCTATTATTATGGTAGGAGATGTATAGAATGGTGCTGGGTTCGAGGCATTATGGATGGTGCAAACTGGCATTCAGAGTGACTGCCACTGCTAATAGTGAGTCCCACTTCCTAGAAACTAATTGAGATTTTTTTCACCCCATTGGAGAAATTGAGTGAAATCAGCCCCAAATTTCTCTGTCCAAAATTTCAATAGCCACACAACTGTGTTTTATTCCACTTTCTGAGCATCATCTTCCCAGAGTTTAAATTGTCACATCATCATCATCATCATCATCATCATCATCATTATTATTATTATTATTATTTTATTTACCACAAATCAAAATAGAGCCAGTGATGAACAATGAACTCCAAAGATTCTCAACAAAATTCAGGAATACTAGCTATGATCTGAAAACAAAGCCCTTCCTTTTTTGGCTCTAAGTAACTTCAGTTCTGGTAACTTAACATGCATTGCGGGAGGTAGGTGGTGTCAGTGGCGTAGCGTGGGGGGTGCAGGGGGGGCCGGCCGCACCGGGCGCAACATCTGGGGGTTAGGGAAATCCACGGGTTAGGGGGCGCAAATCCACGGGTTAGGGGGCGCAAATCCATGGGTTAGGGGGCGCAAATTACTTGCCTTGCCCCGGGTGCTGATAACCCACGCTACGCCACTGGGTGGTGTGTTTGTGTGTGTGTTGCTCACTTCGTCTTCTATGGTCATGAAATAGGGAAAAAAACAGGTAAAATATAATTGTGGGCTTTCTGTTTTCTCATTATAAAACTCCAGAATGTGCATTTTGGTATAGTTCACTTGGTTATTTTGGGCTGTCATTTGCTTCTGACTGTGATAATACTCATGAGATTTTCTATTGTGAAGTTCAAAATCAAATTCTTTAAAATCCATAATTAGTTTATTTAAATCAGCATATTCATAACCAGCTATATTTGCATAAAAAGGTAAAGGGACCCCTGACCATTAGGTCCAGTCGAGGCCGACTCTGGGGTTGCGGCGCTCATCTTGCTTTATTGGCCGAGGGAGCTGGCGTACAGCTTCCGGGTCATGTGGCCAGCATGACTAAGCCGCTTCTGGCGAACCAGAGCAGCGCACAGAAATGCCGTTTACCTTCCCGCCAGAGTGGTACCTATTTATCTACTTGCACTTTGATGTGCTTTCAAACTGCTAGGTTGGCAGGAGCAGGGACCGAGCAACGGGAGCTCACCCCGTTGCGGGGATTCGAACCGCCGACCTTCTGATCGGCAAGTCCTAGGCTCTGTGGTTTAAGCCACAGCACCACCTGTGTCCCATATATCTGCATAGCTTCATATATTTTGGGAACTGTGATGCTCACCATCTTGATGTTTATAGAAAACTCTGAGATACAACTAAAGAAAAAAGTTTCATATTGGAACCATGTTTGTTTAAGTATAGTATTCTGGGAGGAAAAAATACCAAGTGTCACTTTTACCTTTATAGATAAATTCCCCACCACCACCACCACCACATCTGTAAACCTTTATAGCACAGATAGAGAACTCCCATCAGCTTCTGCCAGCACAGAAAATGGTCAAGGTTGATGGGCGCTGTAGTCCAATAGCATCTTGCAGGGCTCCAGTTTCCTCATCCTGGCTTTATAACTCATCTAGATGTTTCAAAGACATCCCAGAAGCCTTTGCTGACCACAGCTAAGAGTTTAAACTGCTGCACTATGCAAACTATTGTATCTGAGTTTACTTAGCTATGAATGGGCTATCTTACTTTTGGTTTATAAATGGATCTTCTGTGCAGTGAAGAATGAAAAATGTCTGAGGCATATTAACAGCAGCATAGGTTGATCCCATCATTCAGCACACTTGTCTCCAAAGAAGGGTCTGCTGCTGCTCTCTGTCATCATAGCAGGTCGGGTATTAATGGTGCCCAAGACTACACTGACCAAATGCTGTTCTAGGCCATGCTTGGGACCACCCAATTTCTCTCTCTGTGTTAAGAGAGGACACATCCAATTTGAGGATAGGGCAACATATTATTTCATGTTCCAAACTTCACCAAGTGGTGAATTCCACTGTGTGGTGCTGTCCAGTTTTGGTGAATTTTTCTGTGTGGTGCTTTCCCATTTTGGCTTCCTTTGAAGGAGAGAACACTTAAGACATTCCTTTTTTAATTCTCTAGAGTTAAGCAGATGTTGTTGGGCTATATCACTCACCATCCCAGGCCATTGGTGTCTGGATCTGATGGGAGTTAAGAGTCTAACATTTGGATGGTCACAGGTTAGCCACCCTGCTCTCCAAAAAGTATGTTTAGGATTGTATTCCAAAATTACAATATTTCCAGTGATGATAAAAAACTGTAATTATTGTTTCTTCATTTAAGAAAATCCAAGATAGCATTAATGTATGGAACACAGGGAAGAGAAATGCCATCAAAATGAATATATTCCCTAAATTGATTTTAAAAAGCAGGCACATTCATATTTCTAATGACTTGCACTGGAGTGCCAACTATTTTTAAACAAATTTATTTGAATGGAGAAGAAATCTACATAAGGAAATTATATATGATTAGAAAAAAATGAGGCTTAAGCACATTGAATGTTAGCTGGTATTACTATCCTAACTGATTAGTGTGGGTCATGCAGTGGCTGAAAGATGTAAATTGTTTTTGCCTGTCTTCATGTCAGCACCATAGGGACACTATTTTGCATGTCTGGGGTAAACATAGGAAAACTTCAGCACCTGCCAAATGCTCAATTGCCACCATCATTAAAAAAAAAAAAATCTGGAGGAACATTTGGTAATTTTAAGCTTTGGCAGAAGTGTGGACAAATACAAAAAATATGTTTGAAAACACTGTGATATGCTCCTATCTAGTCATGAAAGAAATAAAAACACCCCTTTTTCTTTACTGACAAATGTCTTTTTTCCTATTAACTCAAACCTGGCTATTTAATATACCGTATATCATACTAAAATGGGCTTATTTTAGAAGAAGATTCTTTTTAAATTTATTCTGTCCTTAGGAATATTTCTTAACCACCAACTCATTTTTTTAAAAATGCTATGGCGATGTACAATATAAGCATTAAGCATCATAAAATTATGAAGTCATAACATATAAAACAGACGACCAGGACTGAATCAAATTAATTCTCTAAAAATGTTTGGTGAAACAGAACTGTTTTCAGCAGAGCTAATGCAAATTAGTTCTGGGTCTACTTAGAATTAATTTTCATGAAAAGAAATTGCAAATGGACATACGAGATATGGATAAAGGAGGAATGTATACAGATAAAGGGTCATCTTTATCCAGATGCCTTTAAAGACCCTACAATATGGGGAGCATGCAGCTATGTTATGAAACAAAAGTCCATGTGTACAGCAGGACTTCTGGTTTCTCTTTCTTCCTTTGATGACTGCCTCCCCACAACTGTTCCAGACCTTCTGGAGCAGATTTTGGGGGCATGCAAGAAGAAGAAGCCCCATTGCAAGAGCAGATGCCCACTCACCCTAAATTGCACCACACCCTTTTTGTTTGTTTGTTTATACATTATAAACATGCTTATACCAAATATACGTATGAATATATGTAATACATTTCTCAGTGTCTTTACAATTTTAAAATGATTCTTGATGAAGTCCTAAAGTTCTAGGGTGAGATGCTAAATAGGTCCAGGTCCAGGGAAGAAACAGGAAGAATATGGAGAGAGTGGTGTAAACAGTGGTTAAGGGACTGTTGTTCTATTGAGCAAAGGTGCATAACACCCTCCTTTTAGTTGCACCACTTTTCAGTCAGATAAAAATGGAACCCCGAGGCATAGCCTCAGATTCTTCAATCGCATGAAAATGTACAGAAGAAGGCAGCACAAAGGTGTGTGGGTAGCGACACAGCTCCAGGAGTTTATTTTCCTGCAGTTCTTTATGCATATTTGAAGTGGTTACACATTTTCATTCCATATGCATGTGAGAGACAAATATGCCCCCGCCACTGTGCTTTTTATTTTCCCCTGACCCTTTCATTCATATATATATATATGTAGGAGTCACTTTTTGCACATCCTCAGATGCAAGCAGGTTTAAACTATTGGAAGCTCATCAGGCAAAATGGGAAACTGTGGTTCTGGGTAAATAACAGCTTCTCAACTGCTGTTCAGGAGGAGCAGTCTTCCATTTGATGCTGAAGCTTACCCTCTCCCTTGCTTCTTCCCAACAACAAAAAACGTGCCTGTGTCTGAATGCCCTGATATCTATACATTTAACCTCCCTAGACCTTTCGCCTCTGCTTTGCTTACTCTCATTTCCCCCTTTCTGCCCAAACTCACTGTGCCTCTTCAGTAACTGCACATATGAGTGATTGTTACTGCATTCAGAATGCTGACCTTGGAAGTTTAAGTGGTATAAGAGAACACACAAAAAGATGAGCTGGATAAATAACAGACTGGAAATATACAGTTAAGGGATTTTTTTCCGGGGGGGGGGGGAGGGTGTCTTTCTTCAATTTTGAAGGCAATGCTTGTGTCCTTAAAACTGAGGAACTGACTGGTACTAACCAGATACCGTGACAAGTAAAAATCGGCTTGGAGTTGATACTCATTACAGGTTCAATCCTGAGCTGTTGTGGTGCAGTGTTAGTCATCAAATAAAATCCCGAGGTCTCTCAGGGCATCCATTATGCTACATCAAATTTATGTCGTTTGATCAGAACCTCACACATACCTGGAAGCAAATTGCAAAAATAGCAAACAGTGAGGTGACTGCAATCAAAACAAAAAAGGCAGTTTATTTCAAAATGAATGGTATTCGTTTACTGACCCTTAAGGGCCAAGCTAGTTACTTGGAGCAGAACATGGGCCACTGCTGAACAGATTCTAAGTGGTAGCAGTGTGTGCGTGTGATTTCAAGAGCAGGATTTGTGGGTAGGGGGGATACTGAATATCTCAGGTGTAGGGATATTGTAAGATAAGAAGAGGCTGTCCTGCTTAGGCTGTTTCAGAACTCAGTGGAAAAGTAGCTCTGGCACTGAGTAATGGCGACATATAGCGACTAGCAATAAAGGTGGATTTGAAGATGATTGTTTTTAAGGCATCACATTTCATCCAGGTATCCCTTCACCTTTATAAGCCAAAACACAAACTGAAATGTGCATTTTGGTTCTTCTCTAATTACAACGCCGCCTCTGTAATATTTCAGTAAAGAGCCCTTGTGGTCTGCTTGACCTAAACTGGATTAACAGCCATTCCTTCTCCTCAGGGGACACAGGAAACTGTAGTTCTATGAAGGTAATGTACTGTATATCTTTAACAGGATTCTTGGCAGTCTCACCAAACTATGATTCCCAGGGTTCTTGGAAGGAAGCTATAAAAGTTGAAATGGTACAAAACAGGTGCCCTTGTGTATTGCTGATATATTCTTCTCCAGTTCCCTCACCTTTCTGTGCCAGGAAGAGACAAATCCATTATGAAAAGGCACATACATTTTTAGACATTCAATCGGTATGGAGACTTGTGAGCCTCTTGGGAGGAATACTATTATCAGTGGCAGAGTTAAATTTACTCCCTAGTATTATTAACCCCCCCTACATACACACATATCTCTTGTTACATTCCCTAGTGTTGTGCAAACTGAACGTAAAGAGGATAGCGTTTTGTTCACATTACCCTCAATAAATGGGTTTAACCACAATACAAATCTCATAATTCACCTCTTCGGTCCCAGTGGTTACAGGACAAATCCACTAGATTTAGCAGTAAGCCTTAAATACACCTCGACTGACAGATGTAGGAAAAGTTATGGTTCTGCAATCCTTTACCTTTATTGGAGTTTTCTGTTGCTATGGTTTCAAAGATTTAATTGAAATCATTATTTTATTTTATTTTATTTTTTATTTTATTTTACTTCCTCTGTAATACTAATGAGTTTTATAAATGGTTCCTCTCAGACTATTTATGACTGGTCTGCAGTCCTGAATTGAGATTCTGACAGGAAAAAAGCAAATAGAAGAAAGGACAGAAAATCATGTATGTTGATGTACATACTTAAAAACAAACGAACAGGGGTAGTGGTATTCCCCCTACTCTAGTTACAACATGAATGGCTTGATATTCTCCAGTACACATACCTTATAACACAGATTCAGGTAGGTAGCCATGTTGGCCTGACACAGTCGAAATAAATTAAAAAATTGTCTAGTAGCACCTTAAAGTGACCCCTGACCATTAGGTCCAGTCACGGCCGACTTTGGGGTTGCGGCGCTCATCTCGCTTTATTAGCTGAGGGAGCCGGCGTACAGCTTCCAGGTCATGTGGCCAGCATGACTAAGCCACTTCTGGCGAACCAGAGCAGTGCACAGAAACGCCATTTACCTTCCCGCCGGAACGGTACCTATTTATCTACTTGCAGTGGTGTGCTTTTGAACTGCTAGGTTGGCAGGAGCAGGGACCGAGCAATGGGAGCTCACCCCATTGCAGGGATTCAAACTGCCAACCTTCTGATCGGCAAGTCCTAGGCTCTGTGGTTTAACCCACAGCACCACATGCGTCCCTTAGAGACCAACTAAGTTTATTCTGAGTATAAGCTACTACCCTTCTGAGAAAAAACCCACTCCACCCTCCCACTATATATAAGGGTCTGGTGACTTCTGTTTCAGTGTATCTGAAGAAGTGTGCATGCACACGAAAGCTAAGAACAAACTTAGTAAATCTCTAAGGTGCTACTGGACAATCTTAGAATACAGTCTACAATTCTGATCAAATTCCCATTTTGGAAGGATCATAGTTCTGCTTTGCATGAAGAAGGTCCCAAGTTCAATTCCCAGCATCTCCATGTTGGGCTGCGAGAGAGACTCCTGCCTATAACCCCGGAGAGTAGCTGCCAGTCAGTGTAAACAATACCAAGCTAGATGGGCCAATGGCCTGACTTAGTATAAGGGAGCTCCTTATGTTTCTACTTAGCCATAAATTTCACTGAGTGACCTTGGGCAGTCATCCACAAATCCTCACTCTTAACCTCTTAACCAACTTGGAAAGTTGTTGTGAAGATAGGATAGAATAGAATAGGAAAGAGATTCACAGTGTTGAGGAAATATTAATAATAAAAGTAGTAGTAATAGTAATAGTAGTAGTAATTTATTACTTGTACCTCTCCCATCTGACTGGGTTGCCCTGACAAGAAATAATGCAGTAAACAAACAAACAAACAAACATAAGAAATTGGGACTTTGGAGAGAAAGGATGGGATGTTAGAGGTTTATTTTTGTAAAAAAAAAAAAAAAATTAACAGTGAAAATATAGTAGAAAAAGTGAGATGTTCCTCTCTCTTTCTCTCTCTTGTGAGCATCGTGAATAAAATTAATTCTTTTTCATGAAATACATTTATAACTTACATAATTTTTGACACAAAACATGGTGAGACAGCTACTAGCTGGTTTAGTTGCTACTACCCCTTGAGAGTGTCACCAAAAAGTCTTTTCCATAGTGCAGCTCCATAATGCTATGAAAGCAGAAACTTAGGAATGTCGGTACTTTTGCTTGGATGAACGGGTTCCCCATGATGAAGTGATATTCAAAGCAGCAAAGGAGCATTTAAATATTACTTCTTTCATGCGGAACAATGTCAGATATCTAAAGTGGTACTCATATAAGAGCGGTGCATTTATAATAGCAGTGTTTCTAGTTAGGAAAGAACATGGTGCCAAGCTGTTAAAATGCCTTCTGCACTTTCCCTGGTTTTCAGTTACTTATGAGTGATTACACGTTGGGGAGATGTGTTTGTAAACTAATGGCTTTAATAATGTGATGAGATTGAAAATGAAGCCTAATTACCACAGCACAGCTGACCCTTGGAATGCTTCCAGATGTGCCAGGGGCTAGGCCTCTCCAATCATGCAGGTTAATAAATTTCAGCCATGCATCAAGAAGTGATCCCATTTCACCGGACACCTAATTTTCTCAGTATGGCAGGCAGGTACTGTGTGCCTTTTGGGGACAGCCCTTTTAGAAAGATGAAGTACACAGCAAGATATTGTAGCTAAGAGTGGCTGTAGGTATGGTCAATAGCAAAATTTTAATTTTTTTTAGAAATATCTCCATTTGAGAAGGCTTTCTTAGAGAAAAATGTTCAATGGAGAACACATGGATAACATGCGCAGTACAGGCAAGCACCCTGCCCAGCTCCCCGTCTCAACTGCTCTCGGAAATCTTCCTTCTCAAATACAGAAACCTGACTCTCAGCTCAGCTTAAGAGTCTGTGCTATATCGAGCTGGCCATCCAATTAACAGAAAAGGAAGTAAACAGAATGTGTGATCAAGGACAAGGTGAGATCTAAGGTCAGAAAGTCTTGAGGAACCACATTTTCTCGTATGTGTGCATGCAGCTGGAGAGAGAGAGAAAGGAAAAAAATAAGTCAAAAAGTTTAGAGTATTGAGTAAGACAAGGATGGTCAACCTCTGACCCTCCAGATGTTGGGCTGTAGCCTAGAAGCATCTCAAGGGAGGTGGACATGTTCTCCATCCCTGAAGTAAGAGATACACCTTCAACAACAGTAACAAGCTGGATAAATATCAGAAACATCAAACAGATTCCAGGTGGCCAAGGTAGCATCTCAGATTTTCAGTAGTGGGCAAGGTTCACAGGGTTGTATCCAATTATATCTCTTTAGGCATGGTTGAGAGAAGGTTCTTTAATTCAGTGGATATTTTCTTTAGGAGGGAGGCAATTTTCACAGATTCCACCCATGTGGCCCTTCTCCCAAATCTATTAATGGGAACCCTCTAGAACAGCATGGGAGGTTCACGCTGGACTCCAGGCGAAAGGGGGGATTTGTGAAAATCACCTCTCCTCCCTTCAGCCCATGGAAGCCTCCCCTAGATTAAAGAGCCCCCTGTTAGTGGAAGGAAACAGCCCATGGCAAAGTGTCAATAGGTCTGCTTTTTTATATATTCGAGATTAAATTGCAGCACAAAACTTTTAAGAGAATTTGATGCAGCAGCTTTGTTTTTGACTTCAACATATAAAGAGAAATAATCATGTGGGCTGAAATAAGATGTCCCCTTATGTTCACTAAACAGCGCCTTGTATTGTTTTCATGCTGTTATGTGTGGTTTTAAGTATTTCAGAAACCACTTCATACTTTATACAGCAGTTGGGTTATATCAGTTATGGACCGCTGTATTGTGTAAGAAGGAAAAGCGAAGGAGAAGTGAAAGCATTTATTGATAGGGGCAGAAAGGCTATGAACAGCTTAGCTGCATGTAATGCGTCTCTCATATAAAATCAAAATCCTGTTAACGCTTGTTTTGGGGTCTGTTTGCTCTTGTTTTAAAAAAATGTCTACGCCAATGATTTGCACTATTGTTCACCTAAAATAACTGTTCAATAAACTAACAGAAAAGTATCATCAGGAATAAATGCAGAGTGAGTGGAAGGACTGGAAAATCTAGTTGCATTAACACTAAGCTAGTCTGGTTGTGTTAACATTAGGGTTGGATTTTCAGAACCTATCCGACCTGTGAATCACCTGTGCTGAGACCTGGGTGAGGCAAATGGGAAAGTGAAAAATATCTTCTGGCCTCCTTGCCCTTTCCTCCAACATCCGGATGTCATGATAGCCCACAAGGCCTGACATTCCCCAGGCAATATCATGACTTTTGTCATGGGCTTTTTCTCCTCTCATGGTGGTTTCAACACTGACGGAAGCCTGACGGAAGGTGCATAATGTTTGTTAGGTCCTGTTGCCACCATCTACCAAGCCATTCTGAATTTGTGACTCTTTCCTTGAATAGGTTGGTGGAGATTTCCACCATTACATGCCAAATATGCTCCCAAGGCCCTGCTCGATGGGGGTCTAATGAGGAGATGATTGTGAAGATTACCTCATCATAAAGAGATAAGATTCATGTAAATCCTTTACGAGGCTACAAGCTTTCTTATGCAAAGTAGAAAGGGAAATGAACAAAATCAAAGGACAATGATTGTCTGTCAAATTAAATAGGGAGGGAAAAAATGGAAATTAGCCTTTTGAGATCGGTCCAAAATATCCTCCTTATGAGCATCTTACAGTTGCTGGCAGTAGCCTGCTCACAGCTGGATTCCATGGGCTTTTTCCTGGGCTCATTTATGCCATTGTAAATTAGGAGTAGTCCACTTTATCTGAGTGGAGCTGAACTGAGAGGATAATCAGGCCTTCTGATTTTATTGAAAGGTTATCACTGGGTTCAGTCCAAAATGTCATCATCTTCATTCCTTCTAGGTAATGCTGTCACATAATTAATAAACCTGTTACAGATGATCTTCCACTAATTAGGAGATGTACTTGTTCTACTACTAATTAGAGAATGATTCTGACATTTGGACTTACTAAACTGTCAGGATTTTTTTCACCCTCCATTTTTTTTGATATTGGACAATTTTTGAATCATGTTAATAACTGTAGGATGTGGCTAAAAACTAAACCTAAGACTCTGTTTCGGTATAATATAAGAGAGAGCAGAAAACAGTCTAAAATTCCTGATCATGTTGCACACATCCATTTTGAAGACAATACCATTCAGGTACCCAATCTAACAACTTATTCTTCTCCACAGTCACAATATCCTCCTGTACGAAGATGGTCATGCTGTTGTTGCTGATTTTGGAGGTAAGAGATTGGAAACTAAAAGAAAATCCCAGTATGTTTTGTAACCTCCCTAGCAAGGATGAGCAGACTTTGGACTGCAAGATCTGCTCTATCTATTGGAAATTATGACATCTACCAGTAGACCTCTTGCCCATCCCTGCTCTAGGGCACAATTGGTAGCCATTATGTGAAGGATGGTTGGATATCATAAGCCACAGACTGATGAGGAAGCCACAATGATGTTTAATGTATTGTATCTCTTGCATTATGGGACGCAGGTGGCGCTGTGGGTTAAAGCCTCAGCGCCTAGGACTTGCCGATCGAAAGGTCAGCGGTTCGAATCCCTGCGGCGGGGTGCGCTCCCGCTGCTCGGTCCCAGCGCCTGCCAACCTAGCAGTTCGAAAGCACCTCCGGGTGCAAGTAGATAAATAGGGACCGCTTACCAGTGGGAAGGTAAACGGCGTTTCCGTGTGCGGCTCTGGCTCGCCAGAGCAGCGATGTCACGCTGGCCACGTGACCCGGAAGTGTCTCCGGACAGCGCTGGCCCCTGGCCTCTTAAATGAGATGGGCGCACAACCCCAGAGTCTGTCAAGACTGGCCCGTACGGGCAGGGGTACCTTTACCTTTACCTTATCTCTTGCATTATTAGAGTTCAATTGTTTTTATGTGGTAGGCTAACAAGTGAAGCCTTTGATGTAGTTTGCTTTCTTTTCTTTGTTAAGTTTAAATTATTTACTTACACTCAGTTTAATAAACAGAAGGGGGGGAAACAAAACAGATAAATCTGTAAAAGGGGTTGGGGAGGTGGGAATCAGATATCCAGATCTAAAAACAAAGAACAAATTTCCATACCAGAATCAAGTAGAACAAATGGAAGTCATAAATTTCCAAGTAATACAAATGGGTTTACGTTATCGTGAACCTTGTTGCCACAATAAATTACAAAGACACTCTATTTTTCCACCAAAAAATGTTATCTGGCTGGTTTCCTTTTCCACTTCTCCCCATATTTGTGAACTTAACCATACAGACAACATCCCAAACCTTAATTAACTATTAAAAGTTAGTTTCTTCATTATCTTCCAGTTATAACAGTTGATCATTTTGGCACCCATCAATGAACTGTCAAAAACTTTCTCAGCACCCAGAAACAATATTTTTTTACTTGATAATATGATTGATATGTAACACTTCACGAATGTTTGAAGATAATTTGCATTCTTTAATAAATCTGGTCTGATCATCTCCAGTGTATTTATTTGTTGTATTTAATCTATTTGCAAGGATGGTGCTCCACAATTTAAAATCCTGATTCAATAATGCTATAGGACAATATGGCTGGAATTAGCTGGCTGTGTTTATGTATAACCACCATTCTTGCCAATTCCCATGTTCTGAGGAGTATATAACTTGAAATAATTTCATTCAGTATCTCCCATAAGAGATGTTCAAGTTTATTCAGGAATATCTATAATCCTCAACTGTAAAGGCACCTGGATCAGGGGCATTATTATTTTGTAACTCATTGATTTCCCCAGTTCAGGGATAGTTAAAGAGGCTTTTCAATATTGGGTCAAGTTTGGCATGGTACAAAGGCCTGAATAACATATTTCTCAGGACGATCAGATATATAAAGTTTCTGAAAAGAAAGAGAGAGATTCATTTGCAATGTCATTAGATCTTGTTACACTTTCATTCCTGTTGTTCTTGAGTCACAATACCAGGTTATTATATGGCTTCTGCAGTTGCCCTGCTCATCTTATTCCCAATCCTGTGATCTGCTACCTTCCCACATATGTTTTAGATGTACTATATATGGGGTCAAAGCCAGAAAAAACTAGCTTGTAGGCAAATAGAGCAAGGACTCATGCTATATAAGATCTTGATACACTGTGGTTATAAGCTGGGTAATTACTGTTGGTCACATATCCTGTGGGGAACAAATGGAATTTGGGGGTGGGGTGGGCAAAAGCTAATGATTACTGATCTCCTATTCCGATCATAATTTTAAACAGGCAATGCAAATCTATGTTTTGTAATCCAATGATCTTCCTTATCTGCACTGATGCAGAAAAATCCATTGGTTCAAAAATAAAACCAGCCTCTTAAAAGCCTATATATAGGCTGGCTTGAGTTTTTGAGAGATGCTAGTATGACATCACGCTGATGGCTTCTGGCAGGGCATCCATGTTTTTGGTGGTGGATGTAAATCTGATTTTGAATAACTGAAGTATTCAAATACAAATATTAATTATTTAATGCAAGCCTTTTAATGAATGCTGTCCTTGACAAACAATGCCATGATGTCATTGTATTTCCACTTGAACTTTATACAACTTACAAATATATATGCATTTTTGTTCTTTTTTAAATACTTTGGTTATCCTGTACTCAGTGATACTTATTTAACTGCTCTCCCTCCCTTTTGTTTTGCTTTTACATCCCAGAATCCAGATTTCTGCAGTCTCTGGATGAAGATAATATGACAAAACAACCAGGGGTTTGCCTATTCTTTCTCTCTCGTTACAAATAAGTACTATCAAATGTATATGAAAATCTAGTCAAGGAGCAAGAAATAAGATTAGGATTTTCTTCTTCCAACATATATGCTATTGTATAATGACAGTGTATGCCATTTGTTTGCCATGTCAATTGAGATCAATGATGATTAGTGGGTACAAAATGTTCTCTCTGCTTTGCACTCAGAAATGAATTTCTAGTCTGCAACAGTAATTGGAATTAGAATTTGCTACTTATATTAGTAGTTCTTATATTAGTAGTTCAGAATCATCTTCAGACTGTTGATGGGTAAGTTCCCCCCGGCCCCCAGCACTGTAATTGTTTTTCTGAGCTTTCATGAACTCTAAGAGGGAGGGATTGTTGTTTTGTACTGAGAATTCTTTGAAAAGGTTTGGGGTGTTGGCTTACCAGAGAATGGAGCCTCCATTCTGAACATAGCCTCCGACATAGTATCACCTCAGGACATTTCAGGAAATGTAAATGGAAGCTCCTGACCAATGCAGAGCATCACTGTTGCCCACCACTTGTTGTGCCGCCACTGAAACTTTACTTCCTTCTCTCAGACTAGGAGCTGCCAAGAGCAGACCCGCCAAGTGTCCTTATTTTCCAGGGACAGTCCTGGATTTACAGAAGCCATCTTGGTTTCTGATTTGATCCCGGAATATCCTTTTTTGCTTAGGACATCTCTATTTTCATTGGAGAAATGTTGGAGCTATGCAACCCCCAAGCAAAGGACATAGCTATACAGCAGGCTTCCTCAATCTCAGCCCTCCAGATGTTCTGAGACTATAATTCCCATCCTCCCTGACCACTGGTCCTGCTAGCTAGGGATCATGGGAGTTGTAGGCCAAAAACATCGGGAGGGCCAAGGTTGAGGAACCCTGCTATACAGCCTTTAGAAGACATCTGAAGGCAGCCCTGTATAGGGAGGCTTTTTTTACTGTTTAGTGTTTTATTATGTTTTTATATGTTGGGAGCTGTCCAGAGTGGCTGGGGCAACCCTGTCAGATGGGTAGGGTATTATTATTATTATTATTATTATTATTATTATTATTAAATAGGACATCCCTGTTTTTATTGGAGAAATATTGTAGGGTATGGAAGAGCATCCTGGTTTTATGCATGAAGTGAAGCCCACAGTGCAGTTTGAAACTCAATAAAAGACTTGGGAATCTGTTGCGCAGGAACAATCTGATCACCATTCTCCCTTCCTATTAAGAGAATTGTTTTGTGAACATATTGCCAGAAAGCAAAGAGAAATGAAGCTGGAGAATCGGTGCCCCTGTGAAGAAACAAAGCATACCATTAATGCATTATTGATGTTGTCTTGATGTACAGAACCTGCGCTGGATGGCCCCTGAAGTATTCACACAGTGTACTCGCTACACTATAAAGGCCGATGTTTTCAGCTATGCCTTGTGTCTCTGGGAACTGTTAACAGGGGAAATTCCATTTGCTCACCTCAAACCAGGTAAGATGCACAGCAAGCGAGCATCAAGATTGCTTCTTTCTGGTGCACAACAAAGAAGCTGCTTTGTATAACACTAACTCAGCTTTTAGTCAAATGTGTATTTGTTTTAATTTTGCATCGTGGGCTTTCAGTTTCCACATAGAACTGTAAAGCCGGTGTTTTGCAGTCAGCCACAGTACGCTGAAATCAATGTTTCGTCAAGGAAAAAGAATTATGCAGGCAACTTAAGAGTCTGTACTAGCTTTTACCCTAAGGTGCTTTCTCCAAACTAAGCTTATCAGATGTCTGAGGTGTTTCAAGCTTACTAGAATGTTAATATATATTTTTATGCATGCATCGCTGAAAATGTACTGCAAAACAAGGAGATCAACGCTTTGCCATCAAAGCAACATAGCCGTTGTGAGCAAAGGTGCCCTGATCACCCAGTGTGACATCATAGCCAGATCGTCTTGACCCAGTGTGACATCACAGCCATTCACTCTACACTGGGAAACCTTTAGAGCCAAAACTGTGCATTAAATGAGCTACCAAATGCAGCAGAAAACTGCTCCAGTTTCTAATGAATGCCGGTTCAGAATGTACTTGAACTTCATTTTTTAAATGGCCCTTAAATCTACATATAAATGGGGCTGTTTGCTGGGGGTTGAGAGTTCTTTTGCTGTTTCAGTTATAGCTGGATGCTGTCAGGTTCAGGTGTTTGACTTGGCCAACTGCACTTCATCACAGAGACTAGATGTTCCACACACCCACTGAACCTGGGGGGGAAACATGGGGAAAGTGGTCTAATATGAAAATGCTGCAAGTCGGCTCCCTGGAGCTGACTTGCAGAGGGACATAGCAGAAAAGGCGTGGGAAGGAGAGTTCCAGAGGAATCCAAAAGTGTCTCCTTCCCTCTGCCCAGCAGCCTCCTCCTATTGAAAGTTTTATCAGGTTCGTGCTTGTTGTTATTTACAGTCAAGTACTTTAACAGGGCCAGGCACTTTCTAAACACCGAGAAGCTTGCAGTCTAGAGAATTCCCCTGAACTTTCCTGTTCTAAGCATGACTCCATTGATTCTCACTAATTAGCTTCACTTGTCTTGTGCAACAGCCATTCATTCCATTTTCCCATTTGAGACAGCCAGGGTGCTTAGCTTTTCAAAGTCATTATTCCTCTGATGCATTTAAAGTTATATATTTATTGACCCTATTTGCTCGTTCTTGGTTGGTGGAAAGCCGGAGAAAATTCTCCTCTTCCCAAATACTCCAGAGATCTTATTAAAACAAGATTCACATCTCTTCTGCCACTTATGGAATTATGATCATTTTACTAGTTCAATGCTTTTTGCTTTCTCTCCCTACACCTTTTAAAAAAACCCACATACTATTTTCTTTTATTGGTGTCTTTACTGGGTATTGTATCATTAATACATTTTTGTTTGCAGGAATTTCTGCATCCTTAAGCTTTTTCTTTTTCTTATTCTAGTTTCTATCATTTCTTTTACTGATTTGTTGAAGATAAAATGTTGTCACAATCTGATTTCAGAATTTGATTTCCCACGTTTTTATAAGCATTTGCCCTTCATGAAATAAATGTCAAGCTTTTAGATTACCGTACTTTTCTGTGTATAAGACTTTTTTCCTTTAAAAATCATGCTAAAAAGTGGGGGTCTTCTTATACAGGGGTAGTGCATAGGGTGGACGTTTGATTGGTTGCTGCCATGGCTGTCAGCAGCTATTGTGCATGTTATTGTTTGGTGCATCAATGGCTGCTGCTCCAGTAGTTGGGCAGGTGATTGGCAGCTTCTGGCAGCAATGGGACAGACGGGAGGCGGATTTTGTGACTTGTGTGGGTGACCGATTTTTGGCAATCCCCCTTCCCAGCTGAACAACTCTGGGCAATCCTCCAAAAAGAAGCTCAACAACTCTGTTCCATCTCCCCCCATTTTCTTAAATTTCAGTCCCACAAAATAGGGGGCGTCTTATAGGTGGGGATGTCTTATAGACAGAAAAGTACGGTAGTCTTCTTGTTTTTTTTATTTTGTTTCTACAGTTTACAATAACATTTCCCACCCCACCCCTAAAAATTCAAGTATCTGCTCTAGAGTGATACAGTTGCCAGAACATTTTTCTTGTAGTTCCATAGCTCGGCTTTCCACAAGCTAAGCACAGACATTTTCTCTGAAGGTGTTCTGACCTAGCCTTCCCATCTGGGGCAAAATGTGCTGATCCTAAAAATCCAGTGGAGAAGGCTTTATATTTGACTTTTCTCTCTTCCCACCTCTACATGCTTTTCAAAATATTTTTATCCACCTCCTATGATTTCTTCTCACATTTTCCTTTCATACTCAGGTTGAACTTTATTTCTGCCTTCCTGCTAGTTTCTTCCATCCCTCCCCCCTAATCTTTTTGCATTCGTTTCTTCCTCCTTGTCCTCTTCTTTTCTATTCCCAGTTTGTATAATCATTGCAATGTAATAACATTTTATCTCACTTTCTAATTTACTTGAATACCTCTTCAGGCCTTTTAGAGGAGGGAGACATTCCTTCCCTCTTCCCCTGCTGAACACCTGTCTCCCGGCCTCATTTAGTCAACTTAGAAAGAGTTGCTGGTGCTGGCATTAGCAGGGCTAGTGGGCATGGCGAGCAAGCAAGGAGGCACTGGGCAGACTGTAGCACTAAGGCCCACCTGAAAGTGCCTCAAGGCCCATCAGTGGGGCCCATGTAATTGTTTGTGAATCACAGGAATAGGCATTCAGCTTAAGAGACAATCCCAGGCACCTTCGCATGATACCAGGATGTTCTAAGGCTCCCTTTATGTGAAGCTCTGCAAGATCTGAGTGTACCCTGCCCCAGACTCAAGCTAGGTTCTGTGTCCAGGTGAAAACCAAGAGTGGCCCCCTCAGAGGGTAGGTCATTACCTGGTCTGGACCCTGTCTCATATCCTTCCCTGTGAATTTCTCTTGTTTGCCAGCTGTCAAATCCAGAACAGACACACCCTTCCCAAGCTGACCAGGATATCCCATAATTTCAGAAGCTATCCTGGCTTCTGATTGGATCATTGGATGTCCCAATTTTTGGTCCAGTGTTCTGGCATGAATCAGCTGATTTGTGCCAGAGCACTGGACCAAAAGACACTCATATTTTTGTTTCATGCTCTTGCAAGAGTCAGCTGGATCCTACAAGAACTTGGGATTGAAAAATGAGCATCCCAGTTCTGATCAGTAGGATGTTGGAGGGTATATAGATGCAGGATTCCAATTATTAAACATTTCATGACTCTTCTGAAAGCTTCCCAAAGCAAAGGGAAACTGTACTTTCGCTTCTTACAGATATAAATGCATAAGATTTGCAGAAAGCTAAGATTAACCACAAAGCACCTTTTGACCCCAGATGTTAACATAACAATCTTTTAAAAAGAAATGCAGCTTGGCTGGAGTGCTGAACCACGATGAATTTTTCAACTTTTAAAAATAATACAGGGAGCCAGATGGGAAGGTGGAAAACAAGCACATTAGAAAGAAAAGAAGAGTGAATAGGCCATGTAGCTGAGAAACTGTTTAGGTTTTATAATGCAGGCATAATTGAAATAAAAAGGTAACAACCCATTACTTAAGCACTAAGTGCCAACCAATTAGACTACAGCAATAGTGTTTATCAATCAGAGGCAGCCCACGTTGGGTAGTTAAAGATCTGCCGTGAAGATGAATTACACATAATGACTAGTCTAAATCTGAGAGATTAAACCATTTGGGAACGTCGGAGTAGCTTCCTTTTAAAATGGGCATTACTATGTGGCTGTAAAAAGGTCATTTGGTTCTTGGAGAGACCACAGGGGCATAGACTATGGCCATGCAAGTGTCCAGAACCCTCTTTAGATTTCTTACATTATCTGTAATAGTTGCATGGCAAAACCCACTTGAGTAGTTGTATGATGAATAGAAATACTGAAACTAACAGAAAAGTTTAGATTCCAGTTAAACCAGGCACCTCAAACGTGGATGCATGATTTGCAGCTCAGGACTTGTGCATAAGTTAATGTTTAGGTCCTTTGCTACTGTACCAGACGGTAAGTATATATTTATCGCTGGATAGCTGCAGCCTTACCTATTAAGACCTACTAGATACAATTCACTATGATTAATTGGTCATCTACCAGGGACTAACTGCAGCCTACCCATCTCATAACATGGTAACAGATGGCAAGAATACCAAGTTAAACGTAGCGTACATACAAAATTTAAATGTGTACCAGCCTGAGTTTGATGCTATCATTCCGAAATCTCATGCTGATTGGAGAAATTACTGTGGCATAGTTTCATCAATGAGTGAATAACTGAGAGAAGCGGAAGAAAGGGGAGTCTCTACAAACATCACTCATTTGAAGGAATATTCACTAAATCAGATAATATATACCTGGATTAAACTCTTCATCCATTTGTTCCTCTTGTTAAGAGATGTTGACTTCCTACCAGGTTCATAAGTGATTCTACAGAGTGCAAATAAAAGGCCACTGCAGGAGTAACGCCCATAAAAATTGGTTGAAAACAGTGCTACTGACTGAGGACTGACTTTAATTGTTGGCTTCTTTTCCTTCACCTGCATTTTTGGAGGGACAATAATTCCTCCTCCTTGTCATTTTCTTATTTACAGCGGCTGCAGCAGCAGACATGGCCTACCATCACATCAGGCCTCCAATAGGCTACTCAATTCCCAAGCCGATCTCATCATTGTTAATGAGGGGCTGGAATGCATGTCCTGAGGTAAGTGGCCCCATTTCTTAATTTTCCAAGCAATATATGCCACTGTTCCTTGATGAAGAATAGAAAGCAGAATTGCCTACTCATTTAAACATCGGACACCTGAGGCCTAGATCCATCGCTTTGATTTTCAGTTTCTTTCATGAAAGGATATAGAAACTGTAGTGTTAATCTGTTTTCTGCTGATATTTCCTTGCAGGCGTACATACAAAAAGAAAACACGGGGGTGGGATCACAGATGGTTTTGTTAATGTTGTGCCCAAATGAAGATTTGACTGTTGGACCTACTAAATATGATTCCTAGTCACTGGCTTTGTCCAGAGAGAGTAGTGCTTTTATGGATGACCAGCAAATTATTGACATGCTAGTTACCCAAAGCTGGACACCCGCCATGCTGTGATGATCACTACTCATGACAATTGTCACAACTGGGTTTGGGCATTGGGGCAATCTTAGTCTTTGATGGAAGGGAAGTTGTTGTCTCTGTCTCTCCTCACAATGCTGAGGTATCCTATTAAAGGAATCTGGTGTTTCCTATGCCCTTATGCCCAGTCAGGGGCCAGGGCAAATGGAACACCCTCAGATGGCAATTCCTGCAGGGGTCACCCTATTTGATGTAAGTCTTAGGAAGCCCTGATCTGGGATTGACCTGTGGCATCACTTCCGGCAGGCGGGCCAGAAGTAATTAATTGCCCCATGCGCAAGCCAAACCTCTTTCATCCATATTCAATAAAGTTGTGGCCTGTTTCGATCCAAAATCAGTCTACATTGTCCTTCGATTGTCTTGGGGGTTGGGGACAGAGGAGCCCAGTGCCTTGGCCTGCAGTACTTCCTGTCTATAATCTGATATTATAGTACAGAGCTGTCATTTGCACTGGCTTGTACACTTCAGTTTCAACCAGCAGGGCTGGTTTGGTTTAGGCATTCTTCAATAGGATGGCACCAAGCTACTGCTACGGTTGTCACTTTTTTTCTGGCCCTCCTCCTGTGTCTGTTCCATACCCAGAATTTTAGCAGGTGAAGCTTTTTCTGCAACTGATCTCCATGCCAGGAAAACTCATCTGCTAAATTTCTGTCCATCAGGCTATGAAGTCAAAGGAGGAAGTCCAGCAAAGAAAAAGAAAAAGGTTAGTAACCTAGATATGGAGTGACCTGTCATACAACACACTGATTTAGCCAGAAGTGAGAAAGTAGCCCAGATTAGCCCAGCTGTCAGTCGGATTCTCTTCTTTCTGTACAGTCTGTGAAATACCACTGCCATTTCCCTTCTGGCTTCTCCTTGACTTCATCTCTGTGCAGCCTACTCCTCCTTCCCTTGGAAAACAGAAATGCTAAACCCAGATGATAATATATCAGCTTCTGCAAGAGATCAGTCGTAGATTGTTGATATGGTAATAAGATATTTATTTTCCAAAACCTTAATAATAATCAAGAGCCTTTCAGATCTGTTTAAAGCCTTTTGTTACTGCTGGATATCTGGGTACTCTTTAGTTGATTATTTTCATATTTATTTTATTTCTTGGTGGGGCAACTAGAAGAGATAGCTCCACCTATTGTTTAAAAACCATTAAAACTATCTCTGCATAAAAGAGCAAATCTGGCATGCCACGTCAAGAGACATACGTTGTTTTTCTACTCTGGTTTTTCACTTTCGATTATTTTTAAAACTCCATATTTTAATTAACAGATATTAGAAATTAAAACAACCTTCACGATATCAGGGTGCCATGGTTAGAACAGTTGTGCCGTCTTGGCAACAGGCAATCTAGATGACAAGGGAAATAATAAGGGAAGAGACTATCTTCCTTCCCAGACTGGCCCAGCCTAGCTGACAAATATCAGGTAAAAGGGAGGGGACCGGAGCTTGCCGAAAGAAAAGAAAAAAACACAAGCAAACTTTTAAAATAAATATTTAAAATAAGTAGATTAGATGCATGTTCCATACCCTTCCATTGCCCTTTCCTTAATCCCAGCAGGCTTGCAGAAGAGAGAGAAAAACTACTCATAGCTCAGTAAGGCTCACTCCCCACGTTCAGATCAAGTGCCAAAGAACCAGTTTCCCCCATAGTTAGAGTGGTGTGATGGTTGTAGTGTTGGGTTAGAATCTGGGAGACTGTGGTTCACATCCCTGCTTAGCCACAAAGCCTACTGGGTGGGTGACCTTGGGCCTGTCACCCGCTCTCAGCCTAACTTATGTCACAGAGATTAATGTGGAGAGGGGGAGAACCATGTATGCCGCCTTGAGCTCCTTGAAGGAAAATTGGGATACAAATGTAATACGGATATAAAGAGTTTATGCTGGTAAACAAGCCAGTCAGTTGTTCCCAATATTTCTCCCCCATCACCACCACCATTTTGTGACTGGATATGGCATGTTGCTGGTGCACAAGCCATAAGCACCAGAAATGCTTCTTCCGTGATGGAAACTAGCCAGTCCCAGTTCAAAGTGTGAGACAGGCCTCCTTTCCTGCTCCTGTTCTGGCCACAGAAGGAACAGACTAAGGAGCCAGCTGTTTGCTCAGCTTCCACATCATCATATACTCTCTCTCTCTCTCTCACACACACACACACACACAGAGAGAGAGAGAGAGAGAGAGAGAGAGAGAGAGAGAGAGAGCCAGGAACAGAAGCTCATCTTTGAAGATGCTGTAAGCAATTCCCCAGAAGGGTTCTTACAGGATATTGTTGCTTTCTGCCTTCTTAAAAGGCTCAGTGGTGCTTCACTTGACCACACTGGGTCCTGCAACTGTGTCTTTTTTTAATTTTAAAAAAATCAGCTCTAAAAATACGGAAGGATAATATAAAAAAACACTGGTCTGCAGTGGCACGGTAATGTTATCTGGATGTTATCTAGGTTCTTCATAAAAAGTGAGTGAACAGAAGGCAGCCATTCCAGAGAACCTAGGGGCATGTGTGGAAGCAACCTTAGTAATATACTATCAAAATATTTCACTATTTCTTATAGTCACACATATTATAAAGACCAACAATCCTGCTTGGTTGGTAGAGGAGAATTTTAATGGAGAAATATCCCTAAGCTGAGGATGCACAGATGTCTTATTGCAGATTCATATTCATCTAGGCAGTGGGGTGAAGAATTAACATATTGAGCAACAGTCTCTGCAAATTTGGGTTTGCCCCTCAAGTTTTGATCTATAACAGTATTTAGCAGGGGGATAGGCTTTTGAAAACCCTTTGTCCGTTTCTACATAGAGCAAAACGATACCTCTATCAAATTCTACCCTCCTAAAAGGTATATATAGTGACTCTATATCTAATCCATTTTATTAAAAATGCATACATAAAAAGTAACACTGTCATTGTGCAGCCCCCATTGGAGGAACTGTCGTGCTGCATCACAATCTTGATTTGCATGAAGTCAGAGCTCGCACCCTCCATTGGATAATTTGTCTTATCGCAAGCCTGGATTTGCTGGAAGTCAGGGCAGGAGAGGGAAGCAAATGGGAAGGCAGTCTTTAAAAGGACATTTTCAAACAACAACAGATGTTTGAATAAAGCAGGGATGGGGGGGACACAGAAGCTGTGAGAATGTTGTGGGGGCATGTTGAGGGAGCTGTGACGACATGGAGGACTTGAAGAAGCTCTGAGAATATGGACACTTGAAGGAGCTGTTATTGGATTTGGGGATTGGGGTGAGGGGGAAAGGGATGGGTCAGGTTGGCAAGGGGGCTGAGGGTTTGGTGGAGGGGGTTGATGCGTAATGTGAGCAGGTGTGGCAGTTCCTAGTTGTTGTTTTATTTAAAAAAGCAGTTATTCTATTGTAAGAAAACTTTATACAAAATATGCAATGCCTTCTTAACTGTAATTTATAAGCACAATTCTGTTCAGTAATTGCATGCTCTTTTTTATTCTACATTCTGCTTTGGCTTTCACACCCCAAGAGCTCCTTTTTTTCCCCCATCCTATATTGGTCTGAAAGTTTCAGTCCTGGGTTAGAAAGTCTAGCTTTTCATATTGAAAAGGGTTTTTTGTCTTTGAAGAGAACTAAGGAAGGATAAATATTTTTTGAAATATTTGCTTTGCTTTGTTCTGCCTGTGAAGGCAATTCTTTATCACAATCAGCAGATGTGGGAGACAATGTAGGTTTGGAGACAGAGATTTCGGCTTTATGTGTCCTGTAAGGAAGTGAAGGCATCTCAGTTTGTTCTTCATAACTGACGTCTTTAAGCTTTGATAACAAAGGATGCTCTTGACGTGTTGCTGGTGGCATTTTACCTTCTTTATAATCACTGCTACCTTCATCAAGTTGATTGTTTGGAGCTTCTTGCAAATCACTCTCATTATCCATATGCACCTTATTGTTCATTTCAAGATTGATGTTGCTCTCCAGTTGTGTGTTTCCAGTTTCAGGGGAAGTGGGGACGTTTGATGTGTTAGAGATAATGGTCACTTTGACAACATTTTTATGAAACGTTTTGCATTTGTTATTCTCCCACTCATTCCCAGTTTGCACTCCTTCCTCTTTTAGGCCCGCTGAGACCATGAGTGTATCTGGGATAAACATTTTCGTTGACTCACTGTTGCTTTCTGCTTTGAAATCTGCTCTCTGGTGCTGTGATTTTGTTCCATATACTTCCATGTCATTAGTTCTAGCTGGCATTTGAAGTTGTTTGGTGGTTATACACCCAGCGGCCTGAGATTTAGAAAGTGTGCTGCTGAACTGAACTGGAGATTTGAATCTATTTATGTCCTTTTCTGTCGGAATTTGGTGTCTACTTGATGGTGGAATCTCACCAAAGCTATGGGACTCCACAGCAGCTAGATTTCTTTGTGCAGATTCGGTCTCTATAGCCCTTTTGTGCCCTTCCAGTCCATCTTCCACTGTTAAGCTTTTATCTTGTTGTTTTTGGAACTGCTTCGGATTCCTGCCTTGCATTATATTCTCAGCAATTTGCTGAAACTGCATATTAGCGTCTTTGGTGGCATTTTGCAAATTGAGCCCTTCTCTTTCAATAAAGAGAGCTTGAGAAAGACTGTGGTCTTTTTCCTGTGCTGCCCTCATCAAAGAACTCTGGTGAAAGGCCAGGACTGCAGTTTCTGTAATATCTTCACTAAGCTCTTTAGAATTCACTGGTGCTGGAATGTTATTTGCTTCATTCTGCAAAACACTCAGTGAATGGTTGGGTGAAACAGCAATAGCTGAAACAGTCATCCTTGAAGTTCCATTTGGTGAGAATAGAGATGAGCTCCTGGTGCAACTTTGAGCTTGTAAAAGCTTGGTGGGTGAAGTACCCTCAGCAATTGTCATGTGAGAAACACTCTTAGAAGGACAAGAGATGACTGTAACAGCATCTGTACCATTTTCTTCAGGCAGTTTCCCAACAGATTCTCTAGAATAAATAATATCTTTGCTGCACTCTGAGATCTTTTGGGCAGCCACAGAATATTCTGATTCTGATTTTGTTTTTGTTCTCCTTCTTCTGTCTTCCCTCGTGGAAGCATGTGGCAATTTTGCCTGTCGACAACTTGGGCGCTGTTCTTTGTTTTCTTTGGGGAGAAGCTCTTCAGGCTGGATTCTTGCTTTTCTAAAAGGATGTAAATTTAACTTCACAGTTAGAGAATCCCGGCTTTTAGTTTTCATTTTATGCTTCTGGATGAATCCAATCAGTTTTTCCCCAGGTCCTGCAGAGGTGGGAGATGGTTTCCTTTCTTCATTTTTTGCTCTTGAATCACCGTGCAATCTCCTTCCCAGAGCAGGGGCGAGGTTTCCTTGAATACTCTTGCCTTGTCCTTTGTTCTCTGGGGATCTCACCCCACTTAAGCCACTTGTCACATCTACCCTCTTTATTGTTGTCAGGTCAGGTACATAAAAGCTAACACTCTTGGGCTGATACATTCTCTTGATTGCTGGCGATAACGACATCTCTTCATCAGTCATACAGGAACTGCCTGCTCTTTTGCTCTTAACTTCACTCTGTCCTTCATCCAACTTCACATTTTTGCCATGGTTCTGTTTCTTTTCTGTCGGGTAGTTGCGATATTTATCACAGCCTATGTATTTACAGATAAGGAAGTTGTCTAGCTGCGGAGAAATATTTTTGCTCCTTTCTAACGATCCACATGGATCATCCTGTCGCCATCCATGGCTTCCCAATGTTGCCTCTTTCACGCAGTGGTCCTTGGATTCCTCTGGTGTGTCAGGTGCGGATGACGAGGCTGTAATAAAATGCCTTTGCCTCAGCCTGTAAGGCTTTAAGCAGTCCTCATCCTCCTCGGTTTTGGATACAGACAGACACGACTCGTTTGCTAAATGTTTTCCAAGCCCTTCTTTTGCCAAAACACACGCAGCTCTTGAATGTCTTCCACAGAATGTGTCACTTCTGATTCCTGTGAAACAGCAAACGTTGAAACTTAGCACATGCAGAGGAGTTCTCTTACACTGGCTAAACAGATGTTTGGAACACCTACATCGGGGGTGCCAAAAAGAAGAGGGCTTCCCTGCTTATGGGAAAATGCAAAACAACTAGCTAATGTCTCAGGCTCAGCAAAACATTTTTACGTTGCAAATCAATGGCTAATGTATTCTTTTGGAGTGGCCATTTTTTAAAAAATGAACTGAATAATGACTGATATGAAGACAACTTTGTTCTTGTTCTCTGTATAGAACTATACAGTCAATCAGTCATGTATGCTTCTGCAAGATAATTCTGTCAACACCATAATTTCTAAATATCCGAATTGAAGCTCTTGTGTTGACTGTGCAATTATTTATTTAGCACTGTAATACTAACATTGAAACCACATTCTCTGATCTTCTCTGCTTCCCTTCCCCTCATTTCCCAGCCTTCCTCCTGCACAACTCTTTCTTTTGTTGCATTTCACTTGATGAAAGCCACTCTTGCTCCCCTCGCTTCCCCGTTTCTGGTTACTATCTACCCTGCCCTTATCCCGCCTCTAGATTTTTTTCCCTCCCCCCTCCTTTCTGGTTCTTTTGCTGGTACAGTCAAACAAAACACTTTCTCTCAAACTATTAGCCAATTTCCTTTCTGAACTCTTGGCTCATGCTGCTGACCCTCACCGTTTCCACTTTTTCCCTATTCCTTTTGAACATTCCCGCACCCACCACTTCCAGGCACGCTTCAACCCTCTTCATTCCACTGAGCATGCCATCTTCACAATCACCATATTCTTGCTTCTCCCAAATGATCTCAGCTCAGTCTTCTTCCTCTTTGACTTTACTGCTGCTTTTGATACAGCTGATCATTCTGCTTGGCTTGGCTTCTTTTTTTTTGCCATAGGTAAAGGTAAAGGGACCCCTGACCATTAGGTCCAGTCGCAAAAGACTCTGGGGTTGCGGCGCTCATCTCGCTTTACTGGCTGAGGGAGCCGGCATACAGCATCCGGGTCATGTGGCCAGCATGACTAAGCCGCTTCTGGCGAACCAGAGCAGCACACGGAAACGACGTTTACCGTATTTTTCATCCTATAGGGCACACCAACCCATAGGATGCACCTCGGTTTTTTTTGGGGGGGGAGGAATAAAAAAAATTATTCCCCCCCCAGCCGCAGCTGCTGCCCCAAGCCTTCCGCACACCTGCCCGAAGCACGGGGCGCCCTCCGGAGGGCTCCCTGTGCTTCGGGTTGCAGGCTGCTGCCCGCAAGCCTTGTGAGCCTGCGGGAACTCCCGCCGGGCTTGCAAGGCTTGCGGATAGCTTCCTGAAGCCTGGAGAGCAAGAGGGGGCGGTGCGCACCGATGCCTCTCACTCTCCAGGCTTCAGCAAAAGCCTGCATTCACCCCATAGGACAGACACACATTTCCCCTTCATTTTTGGAGGGGGAAAAGTGCATCCTATGGGGCGAAAAATATGGTACCTTCCTGCCGGAGCGGTTCCTATTTATCTACTTGCACTTTGACGTGCTTTCGAACTGCTAGGTTGGCAGGAGCAGGGACTGAGCAACGGGAGCTCACCCCGTCACGGGGATTCGAACCGCCAATCTTCTGATCGACAAGTCCTAGGCTCTGTGGTTTAACCCACAGCGCCACCCGCGTCCCTTTTTGCCATAGTTCTGTGCAATTCTGACCTCAGTTGATTCTCTTCTAATCTCTCTTTCAGTGTTTCCCTCCCTAGCTGGGGTATCTTAGGGCTCTAACCTTAACCCTCTGCTAACACCTTTCTGCATGATCTTCCTGAGTGACTTCATCCTATCTCATACTTCAATGGCACCCTTCTCTACCCATCTGGGAATGACTGTAGTTTATTGAAAGAGCATTTGCCAGCAGGTTTGATCCCTGGCATCTCCAGGTAGGGCTGAGGAGGATTCCTTGCCTGAAACCTTGGAGAGTCACTGCCAGTCAGTGTAGGCAGTACTGAACTAGATAGACCAATGGTCTACAGGCCCTTCAAGTGTCCCTATTTTCCAGGGACAGACCTGGATTTACAGAAGCCATCCCAGTTTCTGATTTGATCCTGGAATGTCCCACTTTTCCTTAGGACATCCCTATTTTCATCGGAGAAATGTTGGAGTTATGCAACCCCCAAGACAAGGAGATGAGTAACTATACAACCTTTAAAAGACACCTGAGAGCAGCCCTGTATAGGGAGGTTTCTTAATGTTTAATGCTTTATTATGTTTTTATATGTGTTGGAAGCCACCCAGAGTGGCTGGGGCAACCCAACCAGATGGAATAGGGTGTCCCTATTTTCATCAGAGAAATGGAGGGTATGGACTCCCTTTAAGGCAGTTTCCTATTTTCCTACTCATATACTCCAGAATTTTCCACTTCCTTCTGATACTTCATCTCCAAGTGCCTTCCTAAGATGTACATTGGCTGCCAACAGGAAGGCAGGATCGAGGAAGATCCTTGCACTGCCCCATGAGTTTGTTCTTCTTTCTCAGCAGGTACAATATCATTGCCACAGCCCCATAGCTCTCCCCCTCACTGCTATAGTAACCTTAGAACAGGAAGGCTATAATGTATCAGGAGCTAACAGTGGGCTTAGTTCTCATTCCCCAAACCTCAGACAGGGCACATTGGCATGGGAAATCATCACACCTGTGGCCTTCCTTGTTCTAATATTATGGAAGCAGCGAGGCGTGCTTCTATTGATCTGTGATAACTCTTCATGAGAGGAAGCGACTGGGGAATCATCAGTCAAAACAGAAGCGATGTCCAGTTCCCAGGAAAAAGAGCTCACCTTGATTCAGTTTCTGATGGTCCTCAGATCTTGTCGCCTGTGTGTCTTCCTCCCACTGCCCAAAGTTGTCTGGGCTTCTAACTCTCCTTTGGAATTGTTTTTGGCACAGTCCATCTGCTTCATTAGGCACAGCTGCATTCCCAGAAGACTCTGGAGGATAAGACTGTAGCAGTCTACAGTTAAGGCACAAGAAATGGTCATTTTTCATCTGTTCATTCTCCTTTTGAATGCTTCTGAGTGGCATTTTTAGGCCTGTGCACTTAGACTCTGCCTTTACTGTTGCTTGATGGCTATTTTCCTTTAAAAGTGGCGTTTCCCTGCCAGACCCCAACATGGACATGACCTTTATTTCATTTTCCCGAGTTAAGTGGCAGTTACAGTATCCCTTAGTGAGGTAATTTCTTGGCTCATGACCACACTGGGATTCATCTAGGGTTCTGCAACAGCAGTTTCCTGATGAGTGTTCATTTGCTTTGCCGTGTTGAAACTTCCTGTTAAAGAGGGCTAAAACTAGGCAGGTGAGACCAACACCTCCTGTGACAAATACAAGGTTTATCAAAGATGAAATCAGGTAAATTAAGGTAGAGCTCATTAGACATTAAACATACACATCAGATCATAATAAAACAAAACCACTAAAGGGATAATCCTGCTATATGAGATTATTAAAATGTAGCAGAGGAGGGTGTAGAACAGGAATCCAATTAAATCCCCACACATTTTTATCTATATAATTCTATCATTCTGTGTCATCTGCAGCAATTATTCAAGGAGCAAATGCATTTGTAATGATTGGAGATACATCTGAGATCTCCTTAAAAGAGAAAAAGTACCTCTTGAAGACCTTTTTATGCCAACAGGTATTTGCAGATGTTTAAAATTGATTAGCCAGATGCTTTAATGATTATTTGTCTCTTTTTTTTTTTAGTGGTATTATATTGTTGTACACCGGCCTGACATTTTATGATATGGTGATATAGAAATACTTTCATTGAATGAAAGTAAATAGCTGTAGATGGAAGCTTTATCTTTGAAATGACAGTAACTGCATTGCAGAAAAGTCTGATAGGACTCGGGTCATTTTTAGTTCATGAACTATTGTCTGCCACCATCCAATGAAAGGAGGTTAAGTCTCCAGAAGGGAAGTTAAAGGAAGTTTGTTCATTTAAGAACTATACCTATATGTTTTGCTTCATGAAACTAATAGTACAGTAGTTGCATGGAAGGCAATTTAGATCAGAAAACTTGTTCAGGTGGACAGCACAGAACACAGTGGCCCTGATCTGATTACGATCTCCCCTTTATATTTTTGTCTTATTGCTCTGTGTGCATAAGAGTGATCCAGTCACATTTCTCTTGCCTTCTCAAGTAGTTGCAAATTATAGCAGAAAAAAATTTACTCCCCAATATTCTCAGAATTCTTTCTTTCAGATATTGACATTGAATGCTCGTTAGGTAGCAGAATAATTAGCAAAAAAATTATTGATTATATGATAATGGCATTTTGGATGTCAGTTTTTGACATTTGGGTTTGAAATTTGACTTCAGTATCTGATATTTGACTTAGCAGTTGACAGCTTATGACATTTCATATTTGACGTCTGCAAAACAAAAACAAAAACATTGAGAGATGCTGATTAGTTTGAAGAATATGGCTTTTGAAGTAAATGTCCACATTTTAAAAAATTGTAATATTTTGTAATTTTTGTGAAATTTTGTTTCTATGGGAATGCTAATTAACATGCTTGGCTCCAATCTAATGGAGGGCATATTTAGATCGCAAAGGAAAATGGCTTTTTTAAAATGTCTGGGAAAATCTGGATGTAAGTCATGTCAGCAGACTAAAGAAAGCTCAACAACTTTTTTGTCCAGATTTGTCCAATTATGACTTTGTTTACAGCGGTCCTAGGAAGTCTAAATTCCTCCTCAATGTCATCCCATCCCAGCAGTTCTGCAGACCGCAAAATAAACCCTAGACTTGGGCTTTGTCTATGAGGCTCTGCACAAATACAAAATAAAATTCATTTAGAATAAAGACTATTATTGAATGAGGATAAATTGTTGGTGTTTTTTGTTTTTAAAAAAAACAGACTGAATTTTGGAGAGTATTCTTCGGATCCTGAGAATTAAAAATCATAAACTGAGGTGGGATTGGAATCCAGATTCCTGGGGGCCAGACATAACGTTCTGTCCTCAGTACCACAATGCCATGGCAGTTGCCACCCACATGGGAAAATCAGGCATTCCTATACAATAGGGCTCATTGACAGCACTAGTCAGCTGATTGGCACTGTCATTAAGCCTCACTTGCAGAGGAATAACGAAAGCTTAAAACCTAGCTCCCAGTTGTTTATTTGTAGCCACATTTTTGTAGTCACATCACGTGGGGCAGGTTGACATGGTTTGAGGAACATGGTCTTGTGGGCCAAGTTGGGGCCTGTGCAGGACCTTAGGCCTGTGGGGCAGAGTATCCTCACACCTGCTATATACATTAAGCCATGTCACGAGGTTATGTGAACCTTTTGAAACCCATTAGACACAGTATATGTTTTTCAGTAATGTAGGCTGTGAAGGAAGCAGCCCAAGCAGCGAGAAGGAAAATTTGAGGGCATTTTAACTGTCTAGGGAAATTCAGGCTGGTTGTATCTCGAACTGCTTTGGCATTCCAAATAAGAAGCTAGTAGAGTAACTGGTTCTCTTTGGCACCAGAGGAGAAATATCACTTATCAATTCATCCAGCAGCCTCCCTGTCTTGTTTTCATCTTGGCAGTCTCCCTTCCACTTACAACCTGTGCCTAACATTTCTTCGCTTGTGAAATGAAATGAGATCACAGCCTGAGGTGGTATAGCTTCAGGCAGTGGTATAGCTCCGGGCGAGACTTTCAACTCCAAGATATATTTTTATATGTTTCTGTCAGAAGGACAATGTATTGTTGGTTGAAGAGAACTCAGGGTCATCGCAAAAGTGCAATGGAGCCACCATTCCAAGATAAATAAATAATTTCTGGGACTAACAGTAAGCAGAATAGGTGTAAGGCATATTCTGGAAGGAAGAACAGTAGTTTGCATGTTGCTGCAGGCAAGGAAGAAACTAATTGCCCTCTGAGTCCAAGGCCTTGGAACACAAGAAGAAGCACTCCTTTTTAAAAAGACAAAAGGAGGCACACGACTGAGCAATATGAACGGTGCCATCCTTGAAGCTGTGTCTTGAGGCTCAGGAGGCCTTAATGGTGTGCAGTGCCTTCCATCAGCTTCAGCTGGTGGCCCAGCTGTGCCCCTATCTGGACAAGAATAGCCTAACTTCTGTCGTCTATTCTCTAGTGACCTCTAGTTCAGATTACTGCAATGCATTTTACATAGGAGCTGCATCTGAAGACGGTTTGGAAACTTCAGCTGGTGAAGAATTTGGCAGCCAAGTTGCTCACTGGAGCAAGACGGTTTGAGCATATTACACCGGTCCTGGCCTGACCGGCTGCCAATTAGCTTGTGAGCCCAATTCAAAGTGCTGGTTTTGACCAGTGGTGCAGCGTGGGTTGCCAGCATGCAGGGCAAGGAAAGTATTGTGCCCCTTAACTGGTGCCTCCATGCAGTGCTACTGCTGCTGCCAGAAAGAGCAGTGGAGCAGTGGTGGGACATGGGTGTGTGCCTTCACCACTGCCACCGCTGTGAGTCTCACCATCTGCCCATCTCTGTCGGCAGGGGATGCTGTATGGCCAAGGGATGCAAGAGCCTGTCCTCTCCCAGCTCCTGTTCAGCATGCTGCTCACATGAGACAGAATGGGGAGCACCTCCAGTTGTGGCACCAGCTGCAGAGGCTTGTCCCTAAAAATGTGCCTCGGGCAATTGCTCTGGTAGGCCCCCACCCATGTTACACTTTGATTTCGACCTATAAAGCCTTAAATGGCTCAGGACCACAATACTTCAAGCACCACCAGCTAGGTCTCCAGCTGTTTTGGGACTACAACTCCTATCATCCCTAGCTAGCAGGACCAGTGGTCAAAGAAGATGGGAATTGTAGTTCAAAAACAGCTAGAGACCCAAGTTTGGGAAACCCTGGACTCTAGATGATAGCTAATACACAGGAGATCTTACTTAGGACAAGGTGTGGGATTGGCTGGTTATCAGGTTCTCCATGACTATGATTTCATGATTATTTTTTCATAAAATGGTTTAAAAGAAGGAGGATCTCAGAATAGATCAGGTGACAAATATGCTGGCAAGGGGTGGGGGTGCCATTACCTAGAAAGGAAAAAACAGCAACCAGTGCAACATCTCGTCCGTAGTTCCTCCTCCTGTTTTCTAAAATACCAGGAGGGTATTTAAGTGCAGACTTACAGTTGACCTCCGTGAGCTCAAGCAGATTGGTCACTGATGGGTTTTCAGAAGCTCTGCAACTCACATTATCAGCGTTTCTGAGCATCCTTGATGAAGAATTGACGTATTTCCTTAGAAAGGAGGCTAGGTCGTGAAGTTTGCATGTGCAGTTCCACGAGTTCTGGTCTAAGCTTAGAAGACTTAATTGAGCGAGAGAGGAAAAGGTGTCAGGAATAATGGCTAGCCTGTTCCTTGAAAGGTCAATTTCCATCAGTTGGGCGAGGCCGTGGAAGGCTCTCTTTTCAATGGAGCTAATGAAATTGTTTGACAAATCTAGGATCCTGAGTTTGCCAAGCTTTGCCATCTCAAAGCTTTCCCCTGTGATGCTCATTAGTTGATTCCCATTTAAGTGGAGTCTAATAAGATCCTTTGTGCTCATAAACCAAATTCCACGAATACGGCTCAAAATGTTGTTGCTTAACACTAGCACTTGCAGCTTTTGAAGTTCATGAAATGTGCTGTACGTGATAGAAGAGCTTGATATTTGGTTCTGGTCCAGAAGTAAAGTCTTCAGGGTTCTAAGTCCAAGAAAAGCATCATCTCTAATGGTTGTAATCCCATTAGTGCTGAGTCTTAGTAAAGTTGCATTGAACAGGAAGGACAGGTTAAACCCTTCTACTGAAGTGATACTTCCATCAGTAACAATCAAAGCTTTTGTGGATGCAGGAACAGCTATACGAAAAGAATAGAAATATAGTTAAGTTTCTATAGAGGTGCAGGCTTGCTCCTCGTAATCTTTGCTTGGATTTTAAGCAACTCATATTAATGGGGTTACGAATCAAAAGTTATTTTTCATTTGTTAAAAGAGAAAACTTCCCATTCTAATTTACAAAATACCTACTAGCGTTCTTGATATACAATTTATTGATACAAAGTATTGCTTTGATAAATTTTATTTATTTGTTTTGACAGTTTATGTGCTGCTTAATTACAATCATTATCTAGGGGCGTGCAATGAAAATAAAAAACCAGTTAAAAATATAAATTCAGAATTGAGTTAAAATTCTTGCTGGAATAAACGTGTCTTTAGTAGGCACTGGAAATTCAAGTTGCCTGACCTCAACTGGAAGGGAATTCCATGAAATGGGGCCCACAATATTGAATGCATCCATACATCTGAGTCATGGGGGACCACTAGAAGTAACTCCCCTGAAGACCTCAGTGGTTGGACAGGGATATCAAGAATCTTGCATTCCTCGAGCTATCTTAGACTCAAGTTGTTAAGGACTTTGCAAATGAATACAAGTGCCTTGAACCTGGCCTTGTAACATATGGGCAACCAGTGCAAGCTTTTGAACACTGGAGTCATGTAGAGGGAATAGTTTGTCCCCATCAACAGTCTGGTTGCTGATATATCTATATCATCTATATCTATGGATATAGGGTGTGTGTGTGTGTGTGTGTGTGTGTGTGTGTGTGTGTGTGTATGAGTCAGAGAGAGCATTAGAAGACAACTTAGGTCAGTGATGAAATACAGTGTGATAGGTCATTTGAGCAACCTGCTTTTACAATCAAATATCATTTTTTAAAGCAATATTTTATCATTTCAAAAGGGGGGAAAGGAAAAGGAGCATGTAGTTAATTACCTCTATCCTGTTGAAAGAGAAACTTACCTTATTTTTCGCTCTATAGGACGCACCAGACGATAAGACACACCTAGTTTTGGGGGGAGGAAAACAAGAAAAAAAATATTCTGAATCCCAGAAGCCAGAACAGCAAGAGGGATCTGGCTTCTGGGATAGCCTCTTGCTGTTCTGGCTTCTGGGATAGCCGCTGAAGCCTCTCCTGAGCAGCGGGATGAAGGCTCCCCCTGCCCGGAAGAGGCTGCCCTCTGTCCCTTCCCCCATCTCCTGCAAGATCCGCGCGCTCTTAAAAGGGAGTGCGGCTCTTGGGGGCTTTTCTGGGAAATGTGGGAAGGGACAGAGCCACGCGCGAAGCCTCCACAGGGCAGCAGGGAGCCTTCATCCCGCTGCCCTATGGAGGCTTTGGGGGCCTATCCAAAAGCCAGAATAGCTAGAGGGAGTGCTGCGCAGCACTCCCTCTAGATGGTCTAGCTTCGTGCGAAGCCTCTGCAGGGCACGGGGAGCCTTCATCCCCGTGTCCTGCAGGGTGCCTTCATCCCGCTGCCCTGCGGAGGCTTTGCACAGCTAAGCCAGAAGCTAGAACAGCGAGAGGGAGCACTGCGAAACACTCCCTCTCCCTATTCTAGCTTCTGGCTTAGCCGCGCAGCCTGCATTCACTCCATAAGACACACACACATTTTCCCTTACTTTTTAGAAGGGAAAAAGTGTGTCTTATAGAGAGAAAAATACGGTACTTGGGGGCAGTTCATAAAGGCTATCCAAGGCTGCTCATCCCTAAGGCAAAAGTGCGCTAACCCCTGGAACAGATCCCAAGTGGATCTGCATCACAGGGCCCCAAATTCAACATTAAGTAGGAAGATGTTTTTATGCGTTGTCCTTATTTCATGCTTCAGAATGGAAAGGCAGGGCTCCACTCCTTTTCTGTTTCATTATTTTGCCGCATTGTATCTAGTGAATGCAATAAGCATGCTATACATGTAATATCTGGCATTCCGTGTGATGTTTCACTCCGGCTGTGGAGGGTAGAGCTTTAATGGCTTCATAAACTGACAGCACAATTCTGCACCAAGTGGCTGGAAGGTATACATCGCTGCAGAGGTGCATTGCCATCAAAACCCCATCTGGAGCATGCTGCTTGCATCCTGGATGCAGCCTATGACTGGAAAGCACCAATGAAAAAACTCATAGCAAAACAGCCCAGAATCTAATAATAATATATCCAGGTCAGACAAAGATGATGGAAAGAGTGGACTGCTTCCATTAACTGGAGCGGCATGGATATGTGTTATGCCAGCACTCCAAGCTGCCTCTCTCAGCTGACTGCCATCATCAATCTCCCTGTCCTGCCTGGATTAAGTCACTGCCAGCTTGCCCTCTCCCAGCACCATGCTCACTCAGACAGTAGCTTAAATTCATCAAAAGCTTCATACAACACTCTTGTCGTTACCAGTATATTAATATTTTTTGGGGGTGGGGGGTTTACTGTGCTCCTGTGTGACAGATTTGTTCAAGAAACAGAAAACCATCTGTTCCACTAGATGTCAAAGTTAATGCATTGCTTATCACAATGATTTTTATGCTGTAATATGCAAAAAGATTTTCCCCGCCTCTCCACCTTTCTAATGGAAGTGAGAAACGAACAGCACTTTAACATAAGCATTCCGAGCAGGCAAGCTTCCCACATGCTGCTCAGCCACCGTGCCTTAGTCCTGACCTGATGCACTCCTGCTATTACCAGCAAGGGCGTCCCCTGAGTAGCGACTGTCATTTGAGCTACCTCACCAATTTACTGATGCTAATGTTTATCTGTGCTGGGAAGTCATTTGTTGTTTTCCCTTTACAATATGGATTATTTTGCCTCGGGCGGTTGTAATAAACTTGACAGGGGGTCTGTTTTCTTATTGATGCCTTGGAGGATTTCCCATAGGGCTCTCATTAAGGCATCTGAATGCATTCCCCTGCTGTGGTATGTATTGCTTTTAATCAGGTCCCTCTATATGATAGAGATTAGCCCAGTCTTAGCTTACGTATCGTACAGTTGCTAAAATGACTGACGGAAGACTACAGAGCCGCCATTAAACAAGTAGCACTTTTCGCAAGATAAAAGTTGATGTTATTATGGGTTATCATGACAACGCTGGCTACTGCGCCGCCACTTCAGCATATTAGCATGTGTGTACTAATTGAATGAGGCAGAATGGTTGTGAAAGTGTGCTTACGTTGCATCTGCCAATGTTAAAACAGATATGGGGATACATTTGTCACCGAGCAAAGTAACGCAGGCTTTAAAATAGCAAAGGCACAAGGGTAGTTAAGTACTGCTGGATAACTTAAGGAATGTTAGAAAGATGTTGGGGGAAAAAATTATGTGGTTTTAGCAGAAATGATATAAAGGATTAAGTAAAAATGAATTGGTGAAAGAGAGAAGGTAAAAATTATAATAGGTAAAGGTAAAGGTACCCCTGCCCGTACGGGCCAGTCTTAGCCACCCTGCTCTCCAAAAAGTATGTTTAGGATTGTATTCCAAAATTACAATATTTCCAGTGATGATAAAAAAGGTAAAGGTAAAGGTACCCCTGCCCATACGGGCCAGTCTTGACAGACTCTGGGGTTGTGCGCCCATCTCACTTAAGAGGCCAGGGGCCAGCGCTGTCCGGAGACACTTCCGGGTCATGTGGCCAGCGTGACAAAGCTGCATCTGGCGAGCCAGAGCCGCACACGGAAACGCCGTTTACCTTTCCGCTGGTAAGCGGTCCCTATTTATCTACTTGCACCCGGAGGTGCTTTCGAACCGCTAGGTTGGCAGGCGCTGGGACCGAGCAGCGGGAGCGCACCCCGCTGCAGGGATTCGAACCGCCGACCTTTCGATCGGCAAGCCCTAGGCGCTGAGGCTTTAACCCACAGCGCCACCTGCGTCCCATAAAAATTATAATATGTTAAGATAAATTATCAGGATAAAAACAAAGTTGGAAGGATTTGCTGGAACATTTAACTGAATTAGAATACAAAAATGGGAGGCGTGAGGAAGTCAAGGAAATAAGTGAATGTAAGTAAGCGAGTTAAAGGTTTGATATGTTTTTTATTTCTTTTTTCTGTTTTTCTGTTTTTTGAGGATATGTATTGTTTTCTTCTCTTTTTTTTCTCTGTAACCTTTAAAATCTTAATAAAAATTTATTTTTTAAAAAAAAAAGTACTGCTGGATTACTTGCAAATGAAATAGTTTAACTGCCGGATTCTATAACTTGCAATACCAGCACAGGTATCCTTGTGACAGCTGTTAACAATGTTACCTGATCTTAACATTCAATCCAGCACAAAGGTTTAAAGTGACGATTTGAGGCAATTGGCCTCCCCCCCCCCCCCCATGCAGCAGTATACTACAAGCTGTTGCCTGCAGGCCATCAATTACTTAAAAACACCAAAAGCTCTAATTTATTGTTTTTAACACTTTGTGAGATTTGCAATTTTAATTTCTCGCTGAAATGAAAAACCAAATAACAGAAAGCTTCTCAGTTTTTGCACGTATTGAGCAGAGTCCATAAGTTTGGCAGCACCCAGCTGTGCTAAAACTCTTCAAGCACCAGCCTTTCAGCTGCCTTCTAGGACTTTTAACAGGAAGCAGCTAGCAATAGGTTCATTAGCCTTTTGCTATGGACTCTTCCTTGGGCTACATAGGGTTAGATTCCTCTTCATGCTTTGGTTCTATTCCCTTCCCTCCAGAAATTTCATCTCATCTCACTAGTCCCCATCCAAGTCTTCCATAACTTAATCCTAGGCTGGTGCAGTGGTGTAGCTAGCTGCTTGAGCACCCTGGGCAGCACGCACACCCTGCGCCCAGGGCTGGGGCTAGCCACCCTTGGGAGCAGGGCAAGCCAACCATTGGGCGGAGTGAGCCAGGGCAGGCCACTCTGCATGGAGCCTTGCCGCAGCCTCCCCATCAGCTGTAGGGCGGCAGAGCCTGCAGATGCCTAAACCACTGTGTCACTCCCAGGAGAGACACATGGCTCGGGTGCTCTACAGGCCCTGTGGTAAGTGCCTCCCCCTTCCGTGTGGTGCCCAGTGCCTCCCACCCCTTAAGTACGCCTCTGCGTAGTGTCACCTCATTTGAGTTACTCCTTTCCTTGATGTACCTGCCTGTCATCCCGACCTTGCCTGACCCTTCCTCTGACCCATGGACTGAACTGTAAACTTGATTTTGAAATAGTTGTACTCAGCAAATCCCACTATTCTAGATCTATCCTTTCTTATTTCAGCTTAGTTCCTACAAGGCTCTGTCCAATCTTTCTTCTGCAAAGGCCGAATGCACTTGCTCTTGAAAGCCTAATATCAATGGCCTAATATCAAAATTGGTTATGAAATGTAGCCCAGAAGTTTAACATTACCCTTTTAAATTACTTCTGTGACTATTCAGAGATTCTTCCTAAAATAACTATGGCCTATGTGACGCAATCTTGATCCTCATTAATTGAAACAATTATATATGACTTTATATGTATCATAGCATTCCCACTTGAAATGGAATGGAATTCTTTTGACATTGCTTTTGACTACCTCCAAAGCACAACTTTGAATGAGAACACATGGGCATTGAGCAGCAAGCAAAGAAACACTCCCATTATTCCCTGGAAACCACCGACTTTCACACAGCTTTCAATTACAATGTGGTTTAATTAAATTGGCATCAATTCTTCCACGTAGAACAGCCTTCAAAGTCAGGGAATTCATCTTGCAAAGTGGGAGCTTAATTTGTATTGATTTTGATTAGAGTTTAAAATCATTGGGCCTCTACTATCCTCACAGCCAAATTAGCCTCTCATTAAAAGCCAAAGTAGACTCGATGGCGACTGTGGGCAAAGCACTTGCCTGTGTAAGTGTCCCATGAATCACCATCAGGTATAAATGCATTTAACACTTGAGTCGGTTTGTGTTTAGAGGAGTTAGCGTGCCACTGCTAGCTACCTTGTCCAGGCCATCAGCTCTGCACACAGATAAGCTGACTCATGCGTTAAGTACATTTACACATGGTAAGGCATTTGAGGAATGTTTAACATAGGCATGCACCATCCTCCCTGTTTTCGGCCCAATATGACTTTGAAAACAGTTGTTCTGACCATGTCCTGCCTTGGTTTCATAGCCTTCCATGCTCCCCTAAGACATGGCTGAGGGAGACATACAGCGGGGGGAGGGGGGCTGTAACCTTCCAAATGAATTTTGGTTGCAGTTCTCGCCACCCCTGATCTTGGGCCATGCTAGCTGGGACTGAAGGTAGTTTGAGTCCAACAACATCTGGAGTTCCCCATCCCTGACAGAGAGGTTGCTTGACTCAGGGACGAACCTTCAGCATCTCCTCACATGCCTTCCCAGCTTTGAGGACAAGGCCTAAATACCACCTGCACCTTGAATCTCCCATTAAACACCTACTGAGTATTTAGCAACGAGCTTAATGTAGAGCCAATGCTTCAAAGCTTTTCTAGGAAGAGAGACTTTCACTGGCATATTTGTTATGGGAGTAGGATGGCAGCAAAGGAGATGATCACAAAACCCAGGAAGTTACTGCATTTATTTACATTTGGCGTCACATTTGGGTCCCTTAATTTTTTCTTCCTCATATGCCAAATGGGAACAGCATAGCCAGGGAAAAGGATTATTGATTTTGTGGGTCATTTTATATTATTTTAATAACTATTAGATTAGGGTTTTTTTTTTCTGCTGATGGCAATAAGCAAATTTTCCTTTCCTAAGAATCAGCAGCACTTTGCTTTAAATTTGTTAATCAGGTGTCTTATTAAATTGTTGACTTAAACAAGCAATACATAATGAACACAGGCATTGTATCTTGTTAGCATTTCCACAGCTCATTTAACTCCAAGAGAAGAAAAAGCATACTTTCTTTCAGAATTATAATGCACTTTATGATGCTAATCTGTATCATTGGTACATCACTTAATCTTGCTAATGCTGAAGGGTTCCTTGGCAGGGTTAGAAGGCAATTGATAGCTCATTCAGCCAGTGGACAGCTTGAACTTTGCACAAAATGTGGATAAAACTTATTAAAATGATCTATTTTGTTTTTCTTAAAGCGTTTGGCTGAGTGAAATGACTCTGTTCTCGGTAACAAAGGTTTTCAATTACCTCTGAAGGGCTTGGAATAGTTTGGATAAGGCCTCTAGGCAAAGAGAAATGAAACAATGCTATCACTCTCCAGTCAAAATGTGAAAGGCTAGCTCTCTGAAAGTTTACCTCGCAGCAGCAGGCACAAGAAGCAGTCAATACAATTACAGCTGTGCTGTGTGAGCTTACAGTATAGAATAAATATCAGTTCTCTGTAAGTGTCTTACTTAGTTACCTAGTATATATGTTAATCCTTGACACAGAGTAATATCTTCAGAGCATACCACGCATGAAGGAGGGCATGATGCGGTTAACTGAATCATCATAGCAAGCAGACTGAGCAATGCACCTAAAAGGGACGAAAAAAGGGTACATGTACATATATCTGTATACACACACACGCACACATATCTTGGCCCTGACTTTTTAATATTGTTATTCATGACTTAATTGTAATTAAGCAGTGAACCCATTAATATTGTTATTCATGACTTAATTGTAATTAAGCAGTGAACTCATCACTTTTCAAAGAATTACACTTGTTTAAAAGTCAGGTGTTGATGCAGTCTACAGGGTTGGAAAACAATTGTGATTCTTCCATTTTTGTTTTCATTTATAAGAAACACATTTAGCACCCTGTCTAATTTGGCCCTTAAATTAGTCTGTGTTTGGGACTCTTTAAAAGCATCATACATGCTGCTTAAGTTGTTACAAGTGATAGCTTCACTTTAGGGGGGCGGGTTGAGGTGCTGGATCCCTAAACCTTGAAGCTGTAATTTCATCCATCTGAGAAGGTCCTCTTTTCAAAGAGTTGTGGGAGGCAAGGAAAAGACACAGAATGGTAAGAAATGGAATGGTAAGAAAGCATTCAGTATGGCTCATCTGTTACCTACAGTTCAGCTTAGATACCAAGTTAAGGAAGTTCATGGAGGCAAAGCTTTTTATCACAGCCCTCAGCACCTTTGTACTATGACCCTGCCCCATATTCCTTAGAGAGACTCACCAACCCTCCAGCACGGCTGTAGGGTTCCTTAAGTTAACTTGCCTTAGGATCCAAGCCAGTACCTTTTAGAAATTGGAAGTGTATGGCTGGAAGTGCCTTTTTTTCTATCTTCACCAAAACAGACTCAATTTTCTTTGTACTTATATTGTTGTTCTGTCCTTATATATTTGCAGGGAAGGCCTGAATTTTCTGAAGTGGTCTCCAAATTAGAAGAGTGCCTGTGCAATATTGAGGTAATGGCAGAACATGTCACAGTTGGTAAGCAACATGAATGCATGGTTATGAGCGAGTGTGATGATGGCTGGGCTGGTTGCTCACAGAAGGAACTCCAGAAATATTGCAAGATATGGTGCCTGGCATTCTCAAGCTGATGTGCTCCGCTGCAATCTTAGCTATGAGATAGGAAGGAGATGCAGGAAATGAATGCCATTTAAATATTGAAGGAACAGAGACATCACACCATAAAAAATAGAGCCTAAAGTTAGAAGTCCTCATTCGTCTCCATTCATAGAAACAAGCAATGAGAGTTAAAGGTGGCATGGGGGAAACATCATTGGTCCCAAGGTATGAACTGAAGGCACACAAGATGCCCACCTTGCAGGTGAGGGTCTGGACAGTGCCTGGAAGAAGGGCAGCTGGGGAACCACATGAACTCAGGCTGGGGTTCCATGATGGAAGAAAAGTGGGCTATATATGTATAAATAAATACAATTCCCATACTGTGCACAATCATATATATCTTTGTTCCCACTTCTGCTATTTAACTTCCCCTCCCCCAGCCCCTCCCCTGCCACCCACCCACCACTGAAATTTCATGTAATGTCTAATTCAGCCCTTGGCATTAGGCAGCTTTGTATGTGAAATTTTGAGTGTGCACTTCATAAGCTACAATGTCTACCTTTGGCTCCCTGGAGAAAACAGTTGCTTGTCTGTTTCCCATTTTGCCATAAAGAGAAACAATGCAGAAAACAGGTATCTGGAACCATGTTTCACTTGTCCTGCAGCATCTCTAAACCAGAGCAACCAGCTCCTATCCACGATGTCACAAAATGGGTCAAACTACCACCCTTACACTACTTGCTTTAGTTTTGCATTTTCTTCTTCTAAACTTTACAAACTGAAATGGTGAAAAGGGTAAATGTCTGCATTGATGTTATAGGGTTATTGGCAATTAGGACATGCAAGAAAAGTTTTGTAAGAGCTGAGCCTCCAGATCATACCACAGGTCCTTGCTAAATGAGCTTACTCAACATAATGTGATTAGCAGAAGTTAATTAGCGCAAGCAAGATCAACTTTTCCTGCTTACAAGGGCTTACAGTCTAGCATTTGGGTTTAGCATACAACATCCTAATGCCTTTGCTTTCAGCATATTTTTTCAGATCAGAATGTGAATGAATCCGAATATTACTGAAGTGGTTTTATTAGCTTTCATGAGGAGCCTCAGACCATGTGGTTGATGGCTGTACAATGGCCACAGGTCATCCTATGTGATCTAGGGCTTCTCACTTCACCTTAGTGGCCAGAGATGATACTGCAGCAACTTCCATGACACTCACCATTAAGAAACAAGCTTTGAAGCATCCTTGAAATCCTGTCCTGGTGCTGTCTAATGCCAAATGCAAGGAATTACATTCTGAACTTGAGAGGGTCCCCTTCCCATAAGTACATTAATGTGGCATTGTGTATTATTTCAAAATGTGGTAAGCCCCAAGTGCACCACTGGTTTGGGCAAGGACTGTGGTTAAAGAAAAATCATGCCCAAAGGTTCACTGCTCTCCAATGCTCTAAGTTTTCACATGTCCAAGGGCTGTACCCTGCAGTTTAAAAACAAATTCTGGGGCTTCTTCCTGCCAATCCTTTCCTTGCTTTGAGTCCTGTGGCTTCATCCCTCAGAAAAGGTAAATTTCACAGTGTTGAAGGGAGAAAATACCACATCAAGTATTTTCTAAAGCAATCAGCTAAGTCAGTGGAACTTAACTTCAGTCTATGGCTAAAAAAAATATCCCAGTCCTTTGGGCTTTCAACTGAGAGGATAGCTGATGAAATAGACAACATGCTTGATCTTGGCAACCAGGGCTGCACATGTGGGGAAAGTTCCCCATTTCCTTTCCCCTCCTATCAAAGTATATCACCACTCTTGAGCCAAAGGGTCAGAGCAGTGACTCCCATCATCTATTTCATTTTTCAAGCTCCAGCTGCAGCATGATACATTGTGTGTAGGTGGAAGTGCCTCTAAGAAAGTGTGTGTGTACATGTGTGTTTTGTTTTGTTGACAGCCTGAAGCAGTATATCACAAGTAACTGTGCTGTCTCAGAGGAGACCTAGCTAGCTCCTGTGATACATAGTCAGCAGTTTATATGAGATTTAATCTGGGGTGTGAGCCCATGTAAGCTTCAGAAAGAAGAGCAATACTTAGCTGGCTAAAACACATCGCATCCATCATCAGAGCAACAGAGTGGTGAAGTCTGAAGGAGCAAGTGCTGTCATAAAGGGAGGCTAACATTTTAGGATCTTTGTTGGCCACATGAAATAACATGTGAAGATACTCTCTGGGCTTGTTCAAACTAGAACAAATTGTTGATTTGCACCTGCCTGTTTCCTCATTAATGTAAGAAAACCTTCTAGAAACAATGGTTCCAAACTACAAGAAAGAAGATTCCACCTAAACATTAGGAAGAACTTCCTGACAGTAAGAGCTGTTCGACAGTGGAATTTGCTGCCAAGGAGTGTGGTGGAGTCTCCTTCTTTGGAGGTCTTTAAGCAGAGGCTTGACAACCATCAGGAGTGCTCTGATGGTGTTTCCTGCTTGGCAGGGGGTTGGACTCGATGGCCCTTGTGATCTCTTCCAACTCTATGATTCTATGATTCTATGATTTGTTGAACTAAAACTCCCGCCATCCCTGAACATTGCCTATGCTAGCTGGGGCTGATGGGAGCTGGAATAACTCCTTAGGGTCCAAGGAGCAACGTTTGCCACATGGCTCAGCTGTGGTGGGCCCAGAGAGGCTGCCATCTTCCAGTGGGGTTGGAGGATAGTTGAAGGGTCTCTCTTTGGCCAACCCTTGGAACAGCATATACATGCAAGAGTACATGTTCAGTCCCCTGAACAGAAAACATAACAGAATGCTTTGTACAGGCGACAATGATTAGCATCCTCTTGGCAACAATTTCTGAAACCTAACATGTTGAGAGCAGTAGAAATAGCTGGGGACTGGAGCAAAGTTACTTGTGAGATACTGCATATGGTGAGTTCTGCTGCTGTCAGCTTTTCTGGCAAGATTTCACAGTTCTCATAAGTGGGTATTGACAGTGTTCTCTTTGTTAATTCCAGCTGATGTCACCAGCCTCTAGCAACAGCAGTGGTTCTCTTTCTCCTTCCTCTTCCTCGGATTGCCTGGTTGCTCGAGGATGCCCTGGGCGCAGCCATGTTGCTGCTTTACGAAGCCGTTTTGAGCTGGAATATGCCTTGAATGCAAGAACTTACGCTGTCTGGTCACAAAGGTAAGAATGCAAATGGACGAAGGAAGGAAGGAAGGAAGGATTCTTCCTTGGCCCATGGGGTTCTAAGAGTTGCCTGGTACTTAAATAATTGGCTGTTTGGACAACTTCTGGCACCTAGTAGAAATGTCACCTGAAAGCAACACAGAAAGAAAACTAGTCTCTTTATTTCTTGGAGGAGACAAAACACAATCTGTGTGCTTCAGCATCTTAAGTGTCACTCTGGCAACACAATCTACAACAGCGCTAGAAAAATGTGTAGTTGATTATTTCCCGAACTTAGTTCTAAAAGTCCTGGTAAAATGGTTTGTAAGGTTTTCAGAAGTATAACAGATCTTTGGGGTTGGGGAGCCCCAAAGGGTTGGACCCGAAAAACAGCTTAGTGAAGAATGAGCATGTTCAGTAGGCACCAAATGCTGGCTAAGTATTAGAGGGAAGGAAAAAGAAAACCAGGGGAAATGGAATGGAGTGGCAGGAAACCCAAATAGCAGTACTCCATACAAATAGCAATACTCCACACTCCTTTGGTTAAATGTTCCACTTGCACCCTTCCAATGCTCACCAGTTAAAAGAAAGATCAACAAGAGTGAGCTGGAAACAAGCAGGTTATGGAAATGTTAGAAGGATCTTATACCACATTCCTCCTTTGTGCTGCAGCATATAATAGATTTGCATGAAAAGAATGAGCGAGTGACACATTTAGGTTACACTATAGATACCCAAGAGGGCGAGAAAAGTAGTTATCACAGCAGCCTCCCTGCTACTGTAATTTAATGTTCATCTCAGTGCGCCACCCAAGCTCATTAGCTTGCTGAAATGGGTTCCTGTATAACCCAAAGGGTTACAGAACAGTTTCCCCCCTCAAATTCTGTGCAATACAAATTAACTAACTCCAGTCCTATAAATAGAACGTTAAAAGAGTCGCCCAGAGGCAAAATGTAAAGTAAAATGAAGATGGTTTCTGCAGATTCAGTGTTTTTTTCAATTATACAACACACTGGGATGATTAATGACCTAGCTTTCTAATGACAATAGTTTCTTGAGGCTTTAATTTTTTAAAACATACAAATTGAGAGAAGGATTCTGCGCTATGTGCTAACATCCATTGCAGTGCATTTTTTCCACCCCCTCCACCCCCATTTTAGCTACCCAAAGTAGCAAGGTACACACACATCTACTTTTGCCTTCTCACCCACACACAAAGTTAAGGAGGCATGAAATTACCTGCTCAATGCTCGCCTTGTAAATGCAGTCCTTTCTGTTCATAATGCTACAGTGTTCCAAAGAATGCTGTGGGAACTTAAGCTGGGGATGAAAGCTTGGCTCAGAATCTAGAGAGAGAGCAGCTTTTGGTGTGTACAAGACCTTTCAGCATGCACATAATGGCAGCTAGTGACCATTGGAAAGGCAGAGAGGCCAGGAGCCAATGACAGGTAGAGCCAATGTATTTCAAGATTTGCACACCCAGGGTTTTCAACCTCCAACAGTTCTTCATGCAGTCATAGGCTGCTTTTGGTCTAAATGTCCCCTCTTCACACTAGTCTCCTTTGTAAGGAAACTCAGAATGACTGGGCCTAACAAGTTGTAGCATTCCCTCCCCAGAGAGGTGTGCCTGGCATCTTCATTATGCAGTTTCTGCTGTAGGCAGAAGAAACACCTCCGACACGTGAGATATACAGGCAATTCCCCATTTGCACAGGCTGTGTGTGTGTTCTGAGTCATTGTGTGCGTCTGCAGTCAAATGTCAGCCCATTCCACTCCTTCCAGGACCGAAAACTATGTGTGTGTCGGCAGTCGTGTGTCAATCAGGCATGTTCAGAATGGTCCCACCCTATTCTTGCGACTGTCAATTGTTTTAAACTGTATTTTAATACTGTATATAAAAAAAATGTAATCTATTTTAGGACCTTATGCTGAAAGGTGGGTAATAATTTAAACAGCAACAACAATAATTAGGAGGAGCAGTTGCTCATGGAGCAACAGGATAATTCACTGAGCTGATTCGGTTTTGCTCAAGCAGGAAATTTCAGAACCGGGCTTTTATATCCTCTTGCTGATGACTAAAGTGGGAAGGAATTGGGGGGGGCATGTTTGGAGACCTAAACAGGGGTTAAACAAGACTTCATTTCACCTGAGTCAGAAACCCAGTTTGGCACCTCCTCCACAGGCATTTGTGTGTGTGTGTGTGTGTGTGTGTGTGTGCGCGCACACACACACACACACACACACACACACACAGGCTGGCACCCCTCTGGAGGCTTCACCTGGGGCTTCACCCTGGCTAGCTGCCCCATAGCTATTGCTCTGCCTAAAACATTTTGTCTTTTTTAACATATCTAGAAGAATGAAATTTGCATCATAAGAACACAGGATCAGCCCTGCTGGACCAGGCCCATCTAGTCCAGCACCCAGTTCTCATTGTTGCTCACCAGATGCCCCTGGGGACAAGCAGAACCTGAGCATCATAGAAGCAACTAGTATCCTAGGCCGAATGCCTCTGGCAGTGGAGGGAGAACACAGCCATTCTGGCTAGTAGCTACTGATGTCCTCCATGAATTTGCCTCCTCCTCTCTTAAAGCCATCCAAACTGGGGGCCATTATCCCTACCTCTTGTGAGAGCGAATGCCATAGTTTAGCTTCACACTGTGTGAATAAGTGCTTTCCTTTGTCCTGAATCTTGTAGCCTTTTTCTGCTTCATTACATGGCATGGCCCTAATATTATGAGGGAGGGAGGGCAAACTTTTCTCTCTCTACTTTCTCCACACCTTCCATGGTTGTATACACCTCTTATTCACCTTTTCTCTAAGCTAAAAAGTTGTAATCTCTTAGGGGATCTGCACTCTGCATCCAAAGGTGGAAAGACAGGCTTTCTGCAGGCTGTCTGCCCTTTGCTGACAGTGGCCAGTCATAGTATGCAGTCATGCTAAATGTTTAACTTCCTGTCACTTGGATAACTGATTGAGTTGCCCTTTTGGTTTCATGGTTTTATGTGCGAGCAGGGATAGATTAATGAGCTCCACCACAGAAAAATATTTGAGAAGTAAGTGAAGCTGATGACACGTTACTTTACAGTTTAGCGGAATTCAACAAATCTGATTCTATTATCCTGTCAAGTTCCGCAAAAGAGACCTTGAAAGCATAAAAAAGAAGAAAAGAGAGAGAATCTTTAATCGAACCCAGAAGCTATGAATGCAGCTATGGAGTTCAGCTGTGTTAGCTGGTGACAGACCTTTGTTTTCTTCCCCATCTTGTGAAGTAAATAATATCCCCAAAGACTAATTAAGTTTCTGCAAAGTCCTGTCTTAGTAACACAGCTCCTTTCTGCTCTTTGAGAAAAGAGTGTCAGTGTCCTGGAATCATGGCTAATGATTTTTTTAAAAAAATACACATATATTTTCAAAAGACTCTTCACGGTTTATGCAAGCAAATTCACTGAAGGCAGACCAAGTGGAGGGAGGGGGGGGGATCTGTTTTCAAAAGCACAGAACTCAAGTCAGGTTATTATTTTTTCCCTGGGACATTTAAAAACCAACAGCCACTTTTTAACCCAACTGATTATCAGCTTTGTTCTGATAGATGTAGCCTTGCATGAATGCCTTGAAGTGTTTGGGCACAGTCACGGATCTCTTGTGTATCTGAACACTGAACTCAACCAACTCTTTGTGTAATTGGGAAGAGAAAAGTAACTTGAGATAGTGTCACTTAATATCACACACACACACACAAACACAATTCAAAGGTTTCATTCCCCCACCCTCCATGGCTGCCACCACTGACCCAGCTCTGGAATGGTAAGTGAGAGAGCTCCAAATTCAACTACTGTCTGTGGTGGCATGACCTTAACCTTATTGTTACTCCATGAATCAGGGGGTGGGGAACCTGTGGTACGCTGGATGTTCCTGGACCACACAAATCCCATCATCCTTGAACACTGGCCATGCTTAGTGGGGCTGCTGGGAGCAACATCTAGAGAACCACAGGTTCCCTATCCCTGCCATGAATGAATGAGTGGGCCTCCTTACCTTAAGGCACACCCTTTCCAATATAACCCCCTAACCAGTTAGATCAGTACTAGGGGACCCTGCTCTTTGTTTCTTCCACCACCACCTGAGGTGAGCACTTGAGATGCCTAGAGGCAGGTGAGCAGTTGAGCTTCCAGGATTGTGGAATGCTTTCCTGAGGGAAGGCTTGCATCACCTCCATTAGTGGTCCACCATTCCATATCCCACACTATCCCTCAAGGTCCCATGGGTTTTGAGGAGCAGATGTTCAGTGGGTGCAGGGAGCTGTGGAGGGAAGGGTGAGGCTGGAGAAACTCCATTCTGCAAACATGCATGGTAGTGTTTGGCCCCTCTGGCTTGCCATACCAGGATTTGTCTGTGTCAGCTCTTGGGCACGGTGAGTTGCTTCGTCTGCTGTGAGCAGCGTGGGCTTGCAGCATGGCTTTTCCCTCCATAACCTTTCATATTTAAGTTGTGTTTGCTACATGTATCCTCCGTGTGGCCTTCTGTTCCAGTCACAGAGTTAAAATTAGGATCCAAGTAATGGATTGTATAGTAATTGCTTTCAGAGGAGCTTGCAAGCAAGGATTATGACCTAAGTCACTGCTGAAACTTGGCATAGTGGTTAATCAAAGGCACCCAATTGCTAGAAAGGTCTGAAAAGGGCCTGTTCTACACCTTTCCCTCAAAAATAAGTGCATGAAACCTTTTCCCAGGGCCATGGTTCCATGACTTGCTTTCTCTACAGTTTTTATAGCCTTGCTGTATTCCTTCTTACACAACTTTTTAACCTGGCAAAAGAATCTCGAGCTCATAATTCTTTGATTAGCTCTCAGCTATCATGCTGCACATGCGCAGGAACATCAGCCTCTTTCACAGAGTATCCATGTTGCACAGCCTGTCTGATAAAACCTTTGCAGTCTGCTGTTATGCTCCTAAGTGCTCAGCAAGACTTTTTTTTTCTGGGTAGCCCAGTTTCCTCTTAATTTTAATTATTGCAAAAGTACCAAGCATTGTTGATCTAAAAAAAGAACAGCCCTGCCATCTTTCAGACCTTAAGCAAATGTGAGGGGGGGGGGGGAAATCGAGAAGGCCACAGCAGAGAAGTTGTCCCAGATTTGCACTGGTGCTCTCTTTGAAATTGCACGGCACATACACCTCTCCGCCGGCAGCCTCATGCAGTAATACAGCAGGCTCGCTAATCATCTTGCTGCTGTTTTTTTTTTTTTTTTCAAGCCTTGGAGCCATGGCTGGTGGCTCAGTGCTAATGAGAAGAATCTGGGTATGATCTTTGCATCCTCCACAGGTGTGTCTCTGAGACAGAGCGCAACAGGCACACAGGTGAAGGGAGCTGCATTTCCCCCCCCCCCAGCCCAACACACAGATTATCCTATGGCTTTACAAGGACAGGAGATGGGAGGGATGTTTCTGAGCACAAGATTGAGAGAGAGAGAGAGACTTAAAAATGCTGCATGAAGGTCTTTAATGAACCATGAGAAGCCAATAACCACTGAAAGGCAGTGGGGCTCGAGAGCACCAAGAAGCTTGTCTAGCAGCGGGGAGACTAGTCTGCAGCCGCTCAGCTTTAGGGGCTGCCGCCTGCACTTTCAACAAGCCAGACTCCAAATGAGGCAGCTGTTCCAAGCAGGTATAAATAAAAGATGTGGTGTTCCTATGGGAACCTTTGGCATATTGGATTACCTATTCCCCAGCTAGAGTTTCCTTTCAGTTAAGTTTCTGTGCGAAAATCCTACACTTCAGGGTGTGCTTTTAAGAGATGGATTGTGGAGTTGTTTATTTCTGACTGTATATTCGTGGCCCTGATAATCTTTCTGCCCTTGGAAGTACCCATTTGGTTATGGGGCCCAGAGCTGCAAAGCTGACCATTCCCCAGGCCTCCTTAAGCAAGCTGTGTAAAGTCAGGAAGGCAATATTTATCCCACACCGAAAGATGAAAATAAAAGTGAATTGCTGCCACAGGGAATCTGGAGTGCCTGCCACCTGGTTCTCACCTTTAATAAGGAGGCAAACGTCAAAAGTCAGCCATCTACATGGTTATACCTCTTTGTCCATCTATCTCAGTACTGCCTACTCGGACTTGCAGCAGCTCTCCAGAATCTCTGGCAAATGCATTCCACATCACAGGTACCTAATCTTCCCAGAAGTGGGCTTCCTACATGTGGTTTCTTGGTCACACTACAGGAAGACAAAGTGATGGCATACAGGAAGCAGTACATCTATAAACACACATGTTCATATTCCTTAAATCTTCGTGATAACTGCCAGAATGTCTTACTGGCAAGCCACTCATTTCAGGATTCCCATTGCATGTTTACTGGGTTGGATCCAGACATTGCTTTCCAGGGCTAGAATAGACGCATCCACAGGAGGCTTCTGATCCAGTGGTGGGTGGAGATCTCGCCAATAGCAGAGGAAGTGATTTTTGAGGATTCCCCCTCAGCTCTCTGGAACAGTGTGAGAGGGGGCGGGGGAAGCATTAAAAGTTGCTTCTACACTTCCACTAGCAGGAAAGTCCTGAGTGGAGCTCTTAATACAGGATGCTCCCACCAGTGGTAGCCAAGCCTGAGCCCAACCATTTTTAAGGCAACTTGGGCTGTGGAAATGTGTCAGCTGTGGGTGAAACCAAAGAGCCTAGGACTTGCCGATCAGAAGATCGGTGGTTCGAATCCCCACAACGGGGTGAGCTCCCATTGCTCGGTCCCTGCTCCTACCAACCTAGCAGTTCAAAAGCATGTCAAAGTGCAAGTAGATAAATAGGTACCGCTCCGGCGGGAAGGTAAACGGCGTTTCCGTGCGCTGCTCTGGTTCGCCAGAAGCGGCTTAGTCATGCTGGCCACATGACCTGGAAGCTGTACGCCAGTTCCCTCGGCCAGTAAAGCGAGATGAGTGCCGCAACCCCAGAGTCGGTCACGACTGGACCTAATGGTCAGGGGTCCCTTTACCTTTACCTATATTTTACACACACACACACACACACACACACACACACAAAGTGAGGTAGAAGCACCAAGCAGCTGCTGATGTTTCTTCTTTCCCCCATATCTCACTGGCTCTTGGACAACACTGTGAATAAGTTAGCAGAATCCCAAACCAATCAGGTCAGTCTGGAGTTCTCAAACATCCATATTAAGATTACAAGAGAAGCCAGCATGGCTTGATGCTCTGAGTTCTGAGCACATACCAGTTTCCCACATTCTGATGTAGCAGAATTTGTTGAACAAATTATTTGCATGCATTTCCTTGGATGGCACTCCTGTAGGAAAAAATCCAGTATATTTGTCCTAACAAAAATGAAGATTTTTTTTAAAAAAGTATCACAGACATGTTTGTCTTCTACGTGTTATGATTGAATGTGTGAATGCTTCTTTCTGTCCTTTTACCTGGCATTTGCCCGCCTTTGCCTGCCTTGATATAATAGATGCATCTGGAAGCTGTACACCTTAGTCATTTTCTCCATTCTTCCCAGTTTATCAGCAATCTAAGCTGGCAGTTCAAACAGTGTTGCTAAATGGTGCCCCTGCAAAGCAATAGCCTGACCCAGAAATCATGAAGTGTTTGTGTGTATAGAGTTTGAGGCAATGTCTTATATCTGACAGCCACGTTGACTAATATTAATGCTGGGTTGATAGTGAGCTCTGTGTTTGACCTTGGCCCCCATTAGATTTTGTTGCTTGAGCACAGTTTAGGAACCATACATTAGTTTTCATTTAGGTAAATGTGGAGCTGGATTAGTGACAGAGACACTCCACATAGCATGAATGAATAAATGGATTGAATTAGGCTAATATATGAAGAAGCCATTTCAGTTCAGCAGGGACCCTGCAGCTCTAACAATGTGGATTTCCTCTTCCACTAGCCACAGAGTAGAGTTGCAGGTTATACATTACATGGATAGGGAGCAACTTGTGTCTCACATTGCATTGTATGGGCATTTGGTTTCAGGGTTATAAATAGGACTGGGATTAAAGCAGAATGCCTTCTCTGAACAATCATAGTATTAAGAATCATGGGGTGGAATTCAGCATTGCAGTGTGATGAATGTTCCATCTGTGCAAACATATCAGCTTGCCGGATGAAAGAATCCCCTCTCCCTGCATGCTGTTCTAGGGCTCTCCCAACCCTCCCCCCATAACCAAATGAGGGAGGGCATGTGGTGAGGAGAGGAGAAGGTTCCATTGCGCAAGTGGAAACCCTTGCACAGGGTTTTCCCTGGCAGTGTTCAGTAGGCAAATCCCACCCATGCTATACAGGAAGCCCACAATTTATGCACATTTAACATGTGCACATTCAGCTTTACCACTTGGGGGGGGGGATTAGAAAGATGCGGTGGAAAGCAGCTAGTGTCCAGGAAAAAAGACTTTGGCAATCCCACCCACCATTGCACCCAATGTGTTTTGGCTTTAGGCATGATCCCAGGAACGTAACCCTCATGTAAGTTGAGGGCTTACTATATTTCGGAACACTCTGCTTTGAAATAGCGATCCATTTGTTGGTGAATGTTGCTAGCTAGTTAAATGGCTTTTGTGGCCAGAATTTAAAGAAGAGTGTCTTTGAGCTTCTCCTGCTCAAAACCACAGTCTGCCACGCAGTGTGGCAAGTAGATTTTTGCTGTTTTAAACAGGTTTCAATCCATCTATTCATCAATCAATCAATCCTACTGAGTGCACACAAAACATCAGACTTGCCCGAACTGGCTCCTTGGATCCAATTAATAACCCTTACTTTAATTCTCAGCATTGTCACCGCTCTCCAGATAGCTAGATGGATGGACAGACAGACAGACAGACAGACAGACAGTATGGCAAACTGTAATTCAAGTATAATATTCTAACCAAGGTAAATATAGGGATGGGTGAAAGTGTTGAGACATTTATGAAGGCAACATGGTCAGTTTTCCATAGCAACTGCTTTGATGAGACTTGGAGGGGAGTATTATGAAGGAGGAAATGTCATTGTATTTGGGCAATGATACCACGTAAAGGGGGGAAAAGGCACATTTTAGCAAGACTATATAGGTGCTATTAGAGTCTGCTAAAATGAGAGGAAAAGGAGAAAATATCAACACTGCAAATCCATACAGGCTCCACAGTTACAGGTATATTTACTGGCAGCAAGTCCTATGTGTACTTCCAGGAAGGTACATTTAGGAACAAAGCTTCAGTTTTTTCACTGGGGAAAGGGAAAAAAATCTGCCAAACCAATATATAAATTTCTTACCTGCCATCAGTTAGAAATTGCCCTTATCAAAATCACCAAGGAAGGTACATTGCTGGGAATAATCCTTTCAGCTTGTCCTTTCAGCCACAACTTGACAACAAATTCTTTGAAGCTCTTGTTTTTTGAAAGAACCTCAGATAACTGCATACCTTACCATGAACAAGTAGAGACATATTGTTATGAATCCTCTGGATATTAATGTGCAGTTTGAGGCGTTAATTCACACTCTCTGGGCATACTCAGTATCTGCTAGCCCATCATTTGAGAACAGCTGGTACAGGCAGTCTTTATCTGATTGCTTCCAAGGATAAAGGAACATATTTTCTGTGAGCAACATTTGGATTTGCGTCTGAAGGGTGATGTTCTCTTTCACAAAGGAATTAGCATGCACGAACCTGATAGTTCCGGGGTAGATACATTATTTATGGTATATTCTTCAGGTCAAAAGCATTGTAGAACAAAACTCAAAATTCTGAGAAGAAGTTGTTCTGGAAATGTATTCCTTCTCCATCCATGTTATTTTTCTTCCTGTGCAATTGCTTCTTCTAAAAAGCCGGTTGTGTTTTCCGCTGGTGTTTTTTTTAAAGGATGTTGTTTCTGTAGAAAAGCTCTAATATTACAAAGATAACATATTCAGTCATCTATAATGAAGACATCCTGTCGATTTTACAGCACTGGACAGCACCCTTCTCAAGGTCTTTCTCTGGAAGAAATGAGGAGAAATTTCCAGTACCCGCCTATTGACCGAAATGGTAAGAGGTCCCTCAGATGTAACAAAGATAAGTTCTATTTATGGGCTAATCCATTTTCTTTGGGATGAAACTGGCACACACACACACAAATTGGAAGTACACTGAAAACAGCAAACCGTCAGCTTCGGTAATAAGATCTGAAAATGTTTCTATTACAGATTGTAGAAACGAGGCATGTGACAAGTTTCCCCAAGACTCGGGAAAAACTTTAACCACACCTTAGACCCTCCAGGGAGATTGTTGTGATTCCTGCCACCACTGGAGAGCCATTTTTCACTGAAAAGGTTTTAACTGTGCCTCTAAACTGTGAAATGTGAACACAATGAGCATGTCTACAAACATAGGTGTCATTTAGGTACACTTGTGGGAAGCTCTGATTGGTTGCAATTCTTTGTCAAGTGTTCACTGTAAGACCGGTTTGAGAGAGCCCTTGGCAAAGTGTCCTTGGCAGGCCCCCTTTTCATTTGGGTGTCTCCTTCATGGTTCAGCAGCAAACTTGCCTTGTAGCCCACAGAGTATCAGGTTTTTCCTCTTAACTAAGGAGTGGAAGCCTCCCACGATCTGTCATTTTATTTTTCCTATGATACCTGGGCATAGCAAAGCATCGTGGGGCAAGCAGAATAATGGTCAGAACAAAAATGTGATTCTTTTTAAAAATAAATAAATAAATCCATTTATCACGAGTCTTCAACGCTAGTTTTTATTCCTTTGTGCTGTTGTGCTCTTTTGTTATACCCTAGTGCTAAATGTTGCAGCCTTTTAGGGCAGGTGCCAAATTATAGTACTATAGGGACAGTCCTGATGTTAGAATTGAGTCCCGCTTCCCTCCACAAACTTTAAAAAGTATACTTTATTTCTCCTAACCTTTTGGCCTTTGTACATAATATCTCCATATAATATTACCCTGATGTTTAGAAAGACAGGCTGCAACCCTGTACACTCTTTCCAGGGGGTGGGGTGGATAGTCCCGTTAAACTCAAATGGGTTTACTTCTAAGCAGGCATGCATAGGATTGCACTGTTAATGACTAGGCAAGTATGACAAATATTATAGCAGAAGAATAATAGTAGCAATCACATTTGACCAGTGGCCCAGATGGTAAAGGAATAATAATAGTCCTTAATAGACAACCTGGTACTTGCAATAGCAGCTATTGTCATGATAATTGCCCAGGATTAAGGGCATAATTATTTCTGGCAGGCTGCTTATTGTTGACTGTTGGATCTCCCATTCAAGGTCAAAATAGGTATATTTAAAAATCAAATAGAAATGTGACAGTGTATTTAAATACCTTGGTTCCCGTTTTGTGTCGGCCACCAGTTTAAATGGCTATTGTGACCACACTGCATTTGAATGGCCTGCGTATCTGTATTTCATATTTCGCCTCCTAGCATTTTCCTTCAGAGAATGGCATTAAACTTGGGCAGTTCAGGTAGCAAAGAGATTTGCCTGAAACACATTTTCCTGGGAGCAAATCTGTGCATTGCTTATTTAGTTAGCGAAAACATCCTTTTATACCTTCATAAATACAGAGGCCTGTTGGAAGCGGAGAGGGGAGGGAGAAGGGTTTGCTGGGCTGAATGGCGTTTGTGACTCGCTCACCTGAGCTACTCTTCACCTTCCACAGGTTACGTGTCGGATCCCATGAGTACGATGCGATTTCATTCCTGCAGCAACAGCGGCAGCTTTGAAGACAGTGCCTGACAGCAGGAACCATCTACTTGCCGAGAGTTTCTCCACGAAGCAGCAGCAACAATTCTTCCTAGTGTCAACACAGCTCCCAGTCATCATATGTTACATCAAAGAGCCCCACGTTGGCTTGCTTATTTACTGATAGCTAATGCTTCCATCATAAATTGTTCTTCAACCATTCTCTTTCTGTGCCAGCAATTTATAGGTGGTGGGGGGGGGGAATAAATCTGTCAAAGTTTGGGGTTGTACCAAGCTTGCCCTTGGGATATACTGCATCCATGCCAGGGAACAAAATCAGAGACTGGAATTTTTTTATTCATTACCCATGAGTTGGGAAGGAAAGGTAACTGTTACACTGTGGGAGGTCCCAATTTGGGGGCTTCCCACAGTGTGACAATTACCTTGCCTTTCTCACCTCAAGCTTAATGGAGAAAATAAATTGCTCAGCATCATGTCCCGTGGGATAACTTCCTCTCCTTCTCTTTCAGCTGCAAGTCCCTGGGTCTCATCTTTGTTGAAGCCTAGGCTAGTGGTTCCAGCATGCTGTATGGTCCTACTCTATCTAATGTTGTCTATATCTTTCAGGGCTTCTTGGCTTGATGCACCTCAAAGCACCCAACTAACTCAGTGAGAAGTTCATTTACAGATATGTTGTGGATGTCTTGGAGTCATACTGGAATGCAGTGTAGTTTAAAGTTGTGTTATTCAATTTAATCAGCTGGTTGGTGCCAAGAGGCCGGGCTTGTCTTTCTGTGGCCGTTCTGTTTAAAGTTGCCAGTTTAATACATTATGTTAATCCTCTCTTGAATGTTCATTTGAGTTTTGCATAGCTCAACAATAAAACAATTGTGTAAATGAGGACAGAGTTCTTTATTCCCTTGCCCACCTTAGGGGACTAGAGAGAGCCAAAGTCGCGATTGTATAGATTTAATCAGACAGATGATTAATTCTCTTTGGACTGAGCCACGCATTGAGCCTCTTCATAAAGTTCAAAATGTACGGAGCCTACCTTGCATGTGCAGCCTTCAGAAGAAGTGAGGTGGCAGTCAGACCAAAGCTGGTAAAGAGCTTCCCATCTTTTAGTGCGATTTTATTTACTTCCTGTTTCCAGGCTCCCACAAGCTGCTTCCTCTGACACTATGCTGCTCATGTGAGTAGGCCACTCAAGTAAATGTGCAATAAAGCTGCAAAGAAGGTAGCATACAAATGGGATCTACAGTGGTACCTCGGGTTACATATGTGTCAGGTTACATATACTTCAGGTTACAGACTCCGCTAACCCAGAAATTGTACCTTGTGTTAAGAACTTTGTTTCAGGATGAGAACAGAAATCGTGCGGTGGTGGCACGGCAGCAGCAGGAAGCCCCATTAACTAAAGTGGTGCTTCAGGTTAAGAACAGTTTCAGGTTAAGAATGGACCTCTGGAACGAATTAAGTACGTAACCAGAGGTATTCATTTTTAGGAAGCAATAGAAGACCCTTTTTATTATTTAGTTAGACACTTTGCTGCATCCCAGTGGTGGGCATCACTAGACACTTGCTGTCAGTGTCTGTGCCCTGGCAAGGAGCCCATTGTTGAACAGAGCACTAAAGCCTAACTGCTGGTATTAAGGTTGTAACCTGCAGAATGATGAGGTGGTTTTAGGGTAGCATGACCAGGGCAGTCACACTGGGTGCCCTGCTGCAGGGGATGCCACAACAAGACTGTAGAACAGAGCATGAGAGGGGGGCAGGGGGGGCTGAATTGTAGCGTCACATGGGGTGCTGCTGAAGTTTAGGAGCCCAAAGTCTGGCACCTACTAGATGGACTAATGGACTGACTCAGCCATCAGTCTGTGCAGGAGCATTGGGTGCTGTGTGTGTGTGTGTGTGTCACAGCAGGCAAGAGAAGCAAGCAGGAAGTCTAAATGGTATATTGCTCCCATTGGCTCTAGATAAGGGATTTGGGCTAGGAAGCTCTGTTGTGTAGCAGGAAGGAGATTGCAGTGCTCCTCTTTTTCCAGGGACCAAAACCCCTCCTCAAACCTTGGATCCAGCCTTCCTTCCTTCCTTCCTTCCTTCCTTCCTTCCTTTCTTTCTTTCTTTCTTTCTTTCTTTCTTTCTTTCTTTCTAAAAGATAACTCAGTATTTTTCTCAGCAATTCACAGCCACCATCAAACCCGCATAGAAGAATGCTGCTCTGTAGCTCATTTGTGTTCGTGATACAAACACTTTTGCAAGACAGAGGGACAAGGAACGAAAGAGGGCAGCTAGCTATGCATGTCACTATCACTGTTGTGTCCTGCATAAATCTTTGAAATGCTGGAAGAGAACCACAGCTCTTCATCTCACATGAATGCTGCTCCACAGTGTCATCTAGTGTCCTTAAAACAAAAATACCACATGAAATGTAGCCTGGGGAATCCTTCCTCTCAGCCGTGTTTTTGTGTTTCTGGGGAACATGTTTCAACACAAACACCTTGTGCACGCATAGAGAAAGGCAGTGTTACTGGTGTCTGTCAGGTCTGCCCCAAAAACCCAAATCCTGGGCTGAAATAAACTAAATGGAGAGACCATTTGACTCATACAAGGTTAATGCATTATTAGGGGGTGGTTGTTGGCATCTGTCTCAAGAGACAAAGAAGTGCACCTCTGTGGATGAAGTCCACTCTCAAAGTCCTTTCCTTTGGGCTCCCCTGCCACAGCCACTCCTGTTACTTAATCTGACTTCTGTTTTATTCCTCTACCTAACCCTAATTTCATGCAAATCTGGGCTTGTGATGCGGCACTGCAGATCCTCCAAAGGGGGCTAGGTGATGACAACCTTACATTTTTTCATACATAGGGAGATACTTAATGCATAATACAGCTACATCCTTTTGACGTGTGAATTATTCAACGAATGGGTAGAGGGAGGGGAAGCATTTTTAAACATTAAGTGGTTCTTGAAAAGTTTGCCAGCCTTTCCCCTTCTCGTATCCTCTCTTTCTGCAGGTTTCTCTTTGCCTGGCTGAGCATCACTGAGCACAAGAGGCACAATTAAGACACAGCCCACACATGTGATACAAAAGCCGAATGTGAACTTTGATCTGTTCTTTCTACAGTAATGAGCAATTTCTGCTCTGTCTCTCTCTCTCTGTGTGTGTCTCTGTGTGTGTGTCTGTGTGTGTGTGTGTGTGTGTGTGTGTGTGTGTAGGGGGTCAGGGAATGAAGCCAAGAGTGTGTGTGCATTTGAAAGCAACGATTGTGGGAAGAACACCTGAGATGCCAAGATGACTGCGAGGGATGATACATCAGTGGGAAATGGAGAGAATGGGTGGGGGTGGTCATAGAAATTCTCCGGAGAGCTGGAGAGAAACCTCCTCTGAAATTTAACAGCAGAAAGAACGGGAGCGTTTGCTGAAGCAGGAGGCCTTACACATTCATTTCAGGCAGATTCATCTGGGTAAAACAATAAACAGAGGTTTGTGGCCATAGGAAGCTGCTTCACACTGAGTCAGGCCACTGGTCCATCTAGTTTGGTATTGTCTACACTGACCGGCAGCAGATATCCAGCACTTCCTATGGGGGGGGGTATTTCCCAGCCCTATGGAAGTGAGAGCTGGACCATAAAGAAGGCTGATCGCCGAAGAATCAATGCTTTTGAATTATGGTGCTGGAGGAGACTCTTGAGAGTCCCATGGACTGCAAGAAGATCAAACCTATCCATTCTGAAGGAAATCAGCTCTGAGTGCTCACTGGCAGGACAGATCGTGAAGCTGAGACTCCAGTACTTTGGCCACCTCATGAGAAGAGAAGACTCCCTGGAAAAGACCCTGTTGTTGGGAAAGATTGAGGGCACAAGGAGAAGGGGATAACAGAGGACGAGATGGTTGGACAGTGTTCTCGAAGCTACCAGCATGAATTTGACTAAACTGCGGGAGGCAGTGGAAGACAGGAGTGCCTGGCGTGCTCTGGTCCATGGGGTCACAAAGAGTCAGACACGACTAAACAACAACCAGGAGATTCTAGGGGTTGAACCTAGAACCTTCTCCAAAGTAGAAGAATGCACAGATAGGAATAGATGGACCTTTTCCAGGCTTGACTCTGTATGCCTGAAAAGCACACCATTTCTTCAGTTCCATTAGCGCCTTTTGAAATGAACAGTCCAGGTGGGAGGGAGCATGGGGCTAATCAGAGTTACAGTTCCCCATGGCAGAATTTGCCTGGGTAAGTTCAGACTTCTCTGAGGCCATTCTATATGCTTAAGGAGCAGGTAACATGTTGATTTGCTGAGTTAGAGTAAGCCAATGTTTTGTGGTAGGAAAGGACTCCCATGCATTTTAAGAGCTGCACTGGGAATGCAACTGGGGCAGCATTTCAGGGTAGGGCGATGTTGCATCGGGAACCATTCCTGATACTCAGCTGGTAAAGGCACAGGAGCCCTGCCAGTGAAAAGTGCCAACTCTTTCTGTACAATGAATCTCCATTAGCAGCTCCATCCAAGTGTAAGAAATTAATGAGGACTAGAAATAGAACAAGGGGATCAGCCGGGGGAAGAGCTATGCCTCCTTTAATTGCCCAGTCCCATTGCTAGCACCTGACCTTCCACATTCATGGGGAATTTGCATTTCGTTTGCTGATTCCTAGATAGTGGTTGCCCGTAGACTTGAGCAGTTTGAAATGCAAAGCGTTTGACAAAGCCATACTGGTTGGATTCTAGCAAAGCAAACACGTTGTTTTACTGGTAATTAATATAATTGGCTATTAGAAGAAAGCACTGCCTCAATTAATTGGTCTCTGTAGAAGGAATATCAAGTCTTTGGGGGAAAGCATGCTTCTCAGAAGGAAAGAATTATTAATTCAAATGATCTTTTTTTTTTTCTTGGGTACCAAAATTCCAGCCCAATACAGAGTCTTCAAGTTATTTACTAAGGCCAAATTAATCTTGTCCCTTTCCCAGAAATGAAGTCCCTTTGAAATACATATAAAAGAAAATATCCCACTGAGATGTTTTCGGGACCATCCAGTTACCAGCTGTTGCTGCTGCAGCATCGCTAATTGTTGGGAACCTGATTGAAACTCAGATTGCTAATTTATTATCTACATGGTTTTTAAAAAACAAAAATGTGGCAAAGAAGCCAAGAATCCAGCATGTCCACCCAAGAGTGCACTGTGGACACGTCATAGATCTGCACAAAAGGCTTTGAACTTTGGCAGCTGGTTGGACTACCTTGGGGATGACTAACTGGCAGCCAGTAGACCATATGTAAGCCCCTTGAGCAATTTAACTTGATCTCTTGTAAACCTTCCAAAACTATTGCCGGGTTGAAAGAAACGGAGGCTGCATACCTTAATGCTACACCGCTTGGATTTTGCATGCAGTATGCAAATGTCAATATTGCCTGTGCATATGAGCTCCGTAATTGCGAAACCCATTGCTGTTAGATAGTTCCAGCTTTAAAAGGGAGTGGATCAGAGTTTGGAAAACAGAGTGGGCTGGGGGAATCCAGGAGATGGGTACCACTGATGCTGTACGCTTCTGTGTGATTCACTGGGTGAAAGCTGCAGCAACGATGCAATTCATGATGGCTTGGGTTGCTTGCACACCAGACATTTAAGGCATATTTCCCCACCTCAATAATCCCAGGAACCATGGTTTGCTGAGGATGCTGGGAATTTTAGCTCTGTGAGGGGCAAGCTAGTTTCCAGCAGGGGTACCAACCTGAATAAAATATGGGGGGCCTGATAAGCCCCCAGCCCGCATAATCTATCACAAGATGTTGCGTATGCACACCATTTGAATGGCAATGCCCATTAGCTTGGGGGGGCAGCCCCCTCAAATATTTTTTGGGAGGGGCCGAAGGGACCTCAGCCCCAAGGAGTTTCCAGGATTCATTGGTGGGGGGGTGGAATATGTTCTAAATATATGTTGTGTATGCAGAAGTGACACTATTAATGATGTTAAGAATGTGAGGCAGCCCTCTAGAAGTATGGTAATGAAAAATCACACAAAAAGCATGTTGATATGCTCATGCTGCTATACTTTCATATACACATCATAGGGAAAAAAATCTGAATCCATGGCAATTAATAAACAAATTTATTCACCCATAAAATTCATAAATATCATAGATTGCTTCGGATGGCGAGGAGGGTAGAGAACACTGACCACATATTATTCCACTGTAGAATTTGACATACCTCAGAGACATTCTGGATGTTTCAATGGCCAAAATGAGTTCTCACCTTGAAAGCAGAAGTATTGCACATCATTCACATAAGAACAAGCAAAGGAGTGCCTGGAAAAGAGTCAGCCCAAGCCATCTTGCCACTTGAGGCAAATAACAAGATATCATCCATGAATCTTACTTCATCGCAGGCAACATTATCCGCTGTGCCTGGAGGCAGCAGGCTAGCTTAGGAGGTGTGGGGCAGGCCAAGTGGCAAACTCAGCCTGTCTGCCAACACCTCACCACCACTTCCTGCCCATCAGCATTTGATGTCTGGGGTAGCTGGCTCCCTCTGCCAAATGGTAGCACTGGCCCCAATCAGAAATACAACAATTTAAATCTCTCAATAGAAAAATAATTTGCAATTTTTGTTTTAATCACACTGAAAATCTATTTATATACACAGGCTTAAGCAAGAGAAGCTGAGATGCTTTATGTGGCTACTTCATGTGCCTTTTACGATGCATTAGCAATCCCAGAATAGAAATGGAAATACAGGTGGGGATGGATGCAGATGCAGAAAGTATATTTCAGACATGGGACAGCTTGTCATGCTCTGGTGCTGCAGAGGAAAATGGCCTCTACTGAAATTCTCTGATCTGCACAACTATTAAGGATACGGGGGGTTTCATTTTCTATGGCATCTCTGGTCACCACTGCAGGAAATCTGGGACTAGATTCCATAAGGACAGATAACTGCAAAGTGAAAAATGGCTCTTGCACAGTCCGTTAGAATTCCCTGAAGTCCAAGATCCTTGATCAAACACTGCTTTTATATCTCTAAGTCTAAGCAAACATCCAGAGTTGTGAAGGCTAAATATATTGAAGGGGCAGGGGAGTCTGCCATTTGGGACTCACAGGGATGTGCTAACTATTGCATCTGACACCCAGGCTCAAAGAGTAGAGGCATTCGGCCAACCTTAAGAAAAAACATCCAAGTGGTTGGTGGCCAACTGGCCAAATATGGGTGTGACTCCTCCTGTACTTTTAACTGCTGTTTCATTTGCAGAAATCAGGAGATGAACCTCTTTGCAACATGGAAATAAATGCTATCACCTGCTAGCATCAGCAGACCAAATTGCTGTTTAAGCATGGGTGCCATGGTTGTGTTACGGCAAAACTTGTGCTTTAGAACTTCCTGTCTATTATTAGGAAGGTTCCTTCACCACATTGTTTTAAACATCTGCAGAAACCTTTTAAAAAAATTCAGGAAGCCTACCCAGCTCTCTATATGTGATTTTTTTAAAATTCTGGTGCCCCCCCCCAGTGTTTAATTATAGTTGTTTTATGTATGCTTCTTAAGGGCTTTGTGAATTCTAACCGCCCTTCATCTACAGCTGTACAATGTACACTGCTCAGAGAGCTCTTTGGTTACACAGCTTAAAACTCTTTCTGAATAAAATTAATGAGACTACCAAACGTTTATTTTAATTGCAAGCCAATGGACAGTGTTATTGTTCTGCATTGGTTGCATGCTGCAAGTAACTGAGGCCCTTAATAAATAAGAGGGAGGCATGGAATGAGAGAATAATGTCTCCTGCATCAACACACACTTCCATGTACATGTGCACTACTACCCACCGTCATGCACACAGACATACACATGCACACTGCACCATGTGGTAAGATGCAAGGAAGCGCAACAGGAGTCCATTTGTCCCCACCCCAACCCAATAGATGCTCACACACATATTATGTCCTTTTAGTGGAGGGGATGGAGCAGAGGAAACGCTTCCCTTTGCCTCCTCTCCCACCCTGACACAAGCAGAAACACAGAGAAATCATTCCACCTACTTGTTTCCTCCTACTCCCTCTCTCTCCTTCCTTCTGCAACTTCTGAGCAGCTGGGATTGAGCTGGGACCTGTTGAGCATCCCAACTGCACATCTGGACAAGTGATGCTAAGGCATTCATTTGGGGGGGGGGTTGACCCCACACTATTTCCCCAACTCTCTTCCTGCCCACCCTATGTCTATTCCCGGTTGCCCTTACGCAGCCCGATCATGTTCAAAAATGGAACCTAATTGTTTCTTGTTTTCATTCTCATCAATGTCATGTAATTTAAAACGTGATCATTTTCCATTTGAGGGGAAAGCATTAAATTGCACGGGGGAGGAGCTCTCTTCTTTCATATAATGCCAATCCATTGTTGCTGAAATTAGTGGCCCAGTCCATATTTACACATGTAGAAGATTCTAATGTGTCTGTTAAATTGGTGATGGAAATGAGGAAAAACAACACCTTCCCAGTCATCCTTTAAGCAGGAATCCCACCCACAGAATTCAATGGGGCTTAGTAAAGGTAAAGGGACCCCTGACCATTAGGTCCAGTCATGGCCGACTCTGGGGTTGCAGTGTTCATCTTGCTTTATTCGCCGAGGGAGCCGGCATACAGCTTCCAGGTCATGTGGCCAGCATAACTAAGCCACTTCTGGTGAACCAGAGCAGCACACAGAAACACTGTTTACCTTCCCGCTGGAGCAGTATCTATTTATCTACTTGCACTTTGAGGTGCTTTCGAACTGCTAGGTTGGTAGGAGCAGGGACCGAGCAATGGGAGCTCACCCCGTCGCGGGGATTCGAACCGCCAACCTTCTGATCAGCAAGTCCTAGGCTCTGTGGTTTAACCCATAGCACCACCCATGTCCCACACATCAATAGGGCTTACTTCTGGGTAAACATGGATAGGATTGTGCTGCTAGTCTTCGCTATTCTGTTCATTTTCAGCATGGGTGGCTCACATCCAGTAGATGACACGCCTATCACTACTGGCCATTGACCATGCTGGGTGGGGCATGACAGCACTGCACCCCTGCAGGCCACACAGCACTGATGCATGGCCCATGATGGCTGAATTACTGAGAAACTGCAAGGTCAACATGTGAAGAAAACCAACACTATGTGGCATCTACCTTTTGTAGGTACATCACCATGTAGATGGTGGCATGGGGATGTTTTGTACTCTGGTGCTACACCCCACACACAAACACAAAAATGCAGTCTTCACCCAAGAATCTCAGCATTTTTAGATAAAATAATATTCAAACTGACCTAACACTGCTGATGTTTTAGACTACAATTCCCATAAGCCCCAGTCAGCATAGCCAGCGGTGAGAAATGATGGGATTTGTAGTTCAAAGCTTCAGGACAGGGGGCTTCATATTGGCTACCCCTGCCATTCATGTTAAGGCATGTGCATGTGCTCTGATACTGGTGAGGTCTCTTTCTGTACAACAGCGCAAAGCCCTGTGTACATGTTAAGACATTCAAATGGAGCTGCATGGTGCATAAGTGCTATTTTTGAGGCAGCTAGCCACACCACTGAAATAACACATGTAGCATGCATGCCTGAGGAATTGTGATTATGTCTTCAAATGGCTTAGCTCCCTGTGGAAAGTTCCACTTGTACAGGGGAGACTGCCTGCCCCCTTCCCTTGAAAGAACAGAAGTGCAAGGAGCCAAGTCCACGGAAAAGGCAATGGAATCGATGCTTCAGCATGTCCTTACATACAGCAACAACAAATAATACTTTGCCCTTAGTCATGTTGCAGCTCCTCTAAACAGGAGCTCAGTTAACATGAAAAGCAAAGTGGGCTACGCCCTCTGTGCCTGGGTGCAGAACTAATCCCAGTGTAAATGAACATTTGATATTTATATTTTGAAAGGATGTAGAAAAGACCCGGTCAAAACATATGCACCTTTCTATTGGAACACATGTGTCTAGCCTTGCTTAAACAGAAAAAAACCCCAAAACCTCCAAAACCCCACACAAATGACACATCAAAGGCAGCAGGGGGGGTTGAATGGATATAATCACAATATGTACAGTTCTCATCTGTTTTTTCAGGTGTTTTATTATTCTACATAAAGCCCTCATTGTGGCTCTCACTATCACCACAGTTAACTGGCTGATTTTTGTGAAGTTCCCAGCAACATAATAATTTTCTGCTTTTTTAAAAGAAATGTGTGGCAGCTGTTGGACAGGCCTCATGATTATTACTTTCATAATTATAAAGGAGTGCTATTTCTGAAATGGGCTAGATAGGCTTATTTCTCTAGTCTGGAGCTGTTCTGGTTAAAAAGCAGCAGATGTTTATGCTACTCATGAAGGAAAAGAAAGAAAAAGGAGGGAAGACACCCCAGACAGCACCAGCCTAGAGTGATTTGTGGAAAAGTTGCTAAATAATCATAATTGTAATATGACTAATGGAAAAGGGAAAATGGAAGCTGTGGAATAATTGGAGAGAATGCTTGGTTGGGTGAGTCATTGTTTCCACCTTGCCTTGGGACTGTAGTGATGACACAGTGGGACTGTCAAACCCCAGAGTACTCTAAGGAAGCAAAAAAGGAAAAGAAAGTTAGCTGTATAGGGTGCAGATTACAAGTCTGACATAACAAGGACTAGCAATTCTAATCTGCTACTTTGGAAAGTTGTTTGTTTTCTGTGCATTGGGACATCTCTTAAGATATTGTAAAGAAATTTTGGTTCCTGGAGTCAAAGAGAAGGTGTCTCACTGTTTGTGTGCCATTTTCCTCTGTTTGCATACCATTTTGAATCAAAATGTCAGAATGAACCTTTCAAAACTGGCCTGGCCTTTTGATTGCAGTTGATCCTCGGAGCTATTAAAGCAGTGCTTTACTCAACCAAGGACCTTTCAAAGATGTTTGCATATTCTTTCTCAACTTCCTTATCCCCCAAACACTAGCCCACTAGCTGGGGACGACTCCGGAAGGTGAGAGCCATTTTGGAATAAGTGCAACCCCACCCACACAGCTAAGAATGATGAAATGGTGCAAGCAAGATCTATGTGTGAGGTAGAAAAAACCAAAGCTGTCAGTTTGAAAAACAGACAGAGAGAGCTGAGCTGAGTTTTGAGCTCTGCAAGGCAAAAGCATCTGGGATGCAGGAATGCCTTGCTCTGATGGGACTGCAGTGGGCATTCTCTGTTAAAATGTTTACGTTATCTTCCTCCACTAGTATATCTGTAACACAACAAAACAAAACAAAATGCCAAAGAAAGGCCTCTCCAGCAATCTCATCTGCTAAAGAAGACCAAACTTGGCTATCTACTACTGCCACCACCAGCCTCTGCTTAGAAGAGTGGTATACAGTGGTACCTCTAGTTGCAGGCGGAATCTGTTCCAGATCCCGAGGTTTTTGCTACTGGAGGTGTCTGTTCTGTGCATGTGCGCAGTGCGGTAAAGCGCTTCTGCGCATAAGCGTGCAGCGAAAGCCAGAAAAATACTTCCAGGTTTGCCGCATGTGTATCCCATGTTAGAATTCTGCTCCGTGATTGCAGTCATGGGATTGTTGTCTATCACATGATGGTATATGTTTTGACTCCACAGTGGGAAGTGACAGAAACAGGATGTTTGTGTTACTGTGTTCCGTGAAGTGGGACTATTGTCCTTTGTTCTCTCTCTTTGCTGTCTGATGCTAGAGAGAGAGGGAGCCATGTTGCAGTGCTCCGTGTGTGTTTATATGTAAATAAAGTAGATTAGCCAAAATGCTGAGTTGCTGAGGTCTGTTATGCAAGGTGTGAAGATTCTGCGGATCCCTAAGTGTGCCGGTGTCAGTTGGCATCGGTCGCTGTGAAGTTCAGGCAAAAGAAAGCTTTTGAAGCTCCTGAACAAACAACCAGGAGGGAGAGAACATGCCAGTCAGGCATGTGTCTCTGCCAGGGTCCTACTCGAGTGTAGAACAAGCTCCTGACATCCCAAAGGATACGTAAACAGAGGTGTGCGTAAGTAGAGGTACCAATGTACAAGCAACAGCTCCTATCAGGTCTACCATTCAGTATTTTCATGATCTAAAGGAACTGGGTTGAATCATTTAGAAAACTGTGTAAAAAATATATTTCCCAAGTTGCCATTTTAGCCTGCTACACATAGGCCCATAAAATGGTCTGAAGGAAAACTGAGCAGTTCTACTGCAGCCATTAAGCAGTCTGGCCCCATAAGCTGTCCTGAAGGGAGCCCCCAGCCGAAACGATATGCAAACAGCTCCAAATTCCTCCAAGGAGATGGAGGTCTGTGTGATATTTTATTATTATTTTAAAAAAACAGCCATGTAAAGCCAAATCAAGCACCTTTAAACTCCTATTGATTTGTAACAAGTAAATGAGTAAGTGCATGTTCAACTCTCCCCAGTGAAATTAGTGTCAAGAAAGGTGGAACTTTAGCTGGCTCATGCACTCTGCTCCAGAGCTATAGCTATGGAGGCAACGAAGTAAGGTGAGTTTCAAAGACAGGTTATTATTATTATTATTATTATTATTTCCTGTGGATGAGTGTTTGCCATTCAAAGGAGAAAAGTCACACAAACACACACATGTATGGCTAATTGGCTAATGCAAACACTTAGGCAGGCCTAAAGCAACTCTTTGGATTGGGGCCATTTCTCTCTCTCTCTCTCTCTCTCTCTCTCTCTCTCTCTCTCTTACCTTCATTCCTAGTCCCCTTCTTCTTAGTCAGATGTTCGAGAAGATTCTAGGCTGATCATTTGCAAAGTGAAGTTTACTGGCGGCTGTCCTTCAGGCTGTTGTGCATTGCTGGGAACAATTTCTTTCACCGGCAGATTTTCTTCTGGAGACTCTTCCTCTCCTGTTCTCCTCTGTTCGTTTCTATATTTTTCCTCCACAGTACCTGCTTCCTCCACAGTACCTGCTTCCATGGCTTTGTCGCTCTGAGCACCCCATGTTTTTCTTTTTACTACAGCTGCAAAAACTTCTTTCCTCCCAGCCTCCTCCTTGTGAGACAGCATTTGAGTCTCTTCTACTAAAACTTCCCCCTCAAGTTCTTTAGGCTCTTCTTCCTCTTCCTCCTCCACTTCATCGCTCATAAACGATACTTGTTCTATCAACTTCTGCATCCCTGCCAACAGAGCTTCCTCCACATCTCGCAGCGTTATCATTGGTTCTCCTGTGTAATATGCCTCCTCTTCCTTCTCTATTTCATCGCTTGCATCTTCTACCTGCACCTCCAGGTCAGGTGACATTTTCCCGGCCACAGTCTCTTTTGGTGTTTTTTCCACTTCATCTTGAAAGCTGACTTTACTGCCCATTCCTCCTTCTGCTAATGCTGCTTTTTGTGTGAATGGCTCAGATAGGTGTGATGCCTCTGTCACGCCAGCTACCCTTGGGGTTCCTGTGATGGTCATCCCATGGGCTATTTCATTCTCATGTGCCATGGACAGAGACCCCCTTTCTCTCTCTTTCCCTGAAACTTCAGCCTCTGTCCTCCTTCTAATTGCCACCTTTCTCCCTGCCTTTGTCTCTTCAAAATCCACTTCTCCTTCTCCTTCTGCCTCTGTCTTCCTTCTTCCTACTCTTTGTTTCTGTTTAGGTGCTGCCACTCCAGATCCCAGAATCACTTCTGTCCCTCCCTCTTCAACTTCCTCACCCTCCTCTTCAATTAGATCCTCTTCCTCCACTGCACCTTCTGCACTGGCCACCACGCCTTCAAGGGTTGCTCTTCTTCCAGCCCTTCTTTCTGAACTTGTCTTGACACCTGACCTCTCTGCCTTTCGTATTACTCTTGCTTCCTGGGCTGTTGTATGTTCATCTTCTGCTGCTGAAATGACCCCCTCAGCCTCGCTCTCTGACAAGGGTTTGCCCACCTCAGATTCCAGTTTCTGTCCAGCCGAACCTTCATCTCTAGATATTCTTTTCTTCTCGTGTTGATACGTTTTCCTTCCAGACCTTCTTTCTGAACTTGGCTTGACCGCTGACCTCTCTGCCTTTCGTATTGTTCTTGCTTCCTGGGGTGTTGTATCTTCATCTTCTGCTCCTGAAATGACCTCCTCAGCCTCACTCTCTGATAAGGGTTCACCTTCCCGAGGTTCTAGTTCCTCTTGAGCTGAACTTTCATCTCTAGATATTCTTTTCTTCTCTCTCACTTCTAAGTGTGTTTTCCTTCCAGCTCTTCTTTCTGAACTTGGCTTGACTGCTGAGCTCTCTGCCTTTCGTATTATTCTTGCTTCCTGGGCTTCTTCTTCTGCTCCAGAAATGACCCCCTCAGCCTCACTCTCTGACAAGGGTTCACCCACCTCAGATTCCAGTTTCTGTCCAGCTGCACCTTTGTCTCTAGATAGTCTTTTCTTCTCTTGTTGATGCGTTCTCCTTCCAGCCCTTCTTTCTGAACTTGGCTTGACCGCTGACCTATCTGCCTTTCGTATTACTCTTGCTTCCTGGGCTGTCGTATCCTCATCTTCTGCTGCTGAAACAACCCCCTCAATCTCAATGTCTGACAAGGGTTCACCTTCCAAAGGTTCTAGTTCCTCTTGAGCTGAACCTTCATCTCTAGATATTCTTTTCTTCTTTCTCACTTCTACGTGTGTTTTCATTCCAGCCCTTCTTTCTGAACTTGGCTTGACTGCTGACCTCTCTGTCTTTCGTATTACCCTTGCTTCCTGGGCTGTCGTATCCTCATCTTCTGCTCCTGAAATGGCTCCCTCAGCCTCACTCTCTGTCAAGGGTTCACCTTCCCAAGGTTCTAGTTCCTCTTGAGCTGAACCTTCATCTCTAGATATTCTTTTCTTCTTTCCCACTTCTACGTGTGTTTTCCTTCCAGCCTTTCTTTCTGAACTCGGCTTGACTGCTGACCTCTCTGTCTTTCGTATTATTCTTGCTTCCTGGGCTTCTTCTTCTGCTCCTGAAATGGCTCCCTCAGCCTCACTCCCTGTCAAGGGTTCACCTTCCCAAGGTTCTAGTTCCTCTTGAGCTGAACCTTCATCTCTAGATATTCTTTTCTTCTCTCTCACTTCTACGTGTGTTTTCCTTCCAGCCCTTCTTTCTGAACTCGGCTTGACTGCTGACCTCTCTGCCTTTCGTATTACTCTTGCTTCCTGGGCTGTAGTGTCTTCATCTTCTGCTCCAGAAATGGGCTCCTCAGCCTCAACGTCCGACAAGGGTTCATCCACCTCAGATTCCAGTTTCTGTCCAGCTGCACCTTCATCTCTAGATATTCTTTTCTTCTCTTGTTGATACATTTTCCTTCCAGACCTTCTTTCTGAACTTGGCTTGACCACTGACCTATCTGCCTTTCGTATTGTTCTTGCTTCTTGGGCTGTCATTTCCTCATCTTCTGCTGCTGAAACAACTGCCTCACCCTCAGTGTCCGACAAGGGTTCACCTTCCAAAGGTTCTGGTTCCTCTTGAGCTGAATCTTCATCTCTAGATATTCTTTTCTTCTTTCTCACTTCTACGTGTGTTTTCCTTCCAGCCCTTCTTTCTGAACTCGGCTTGACTGCTGACCTCTCTGGCTTTCGTATAGTTCTTGCTTCCTGGGCTGTCATGTCTTCATCTTCTGCTCCTGAAATGACCCCCTCAGCCTCACTCTCTGTCAAGGGTTCACCTTCCCAAGGTTCTAGTTCCTCTTGAGCTGAACCTTCGTCTCTAGATATTCTTTTCTTCTCTCTCACTTGTAAGTGTGGTTTTCTTCCAGCCCTTCTTTCTGAACTTGGCTTGACTGCTGACCTATCTGCCTTTCGTATAGTTCTTGCTTCCTGGGCTGTCGTATCTTCATCTTCTGCTCCTGAAATGACCCCCTCAGCCTCACTCTCTGATAAGGATTCACCTTCCCAAGGTTCTAGTTCCTCTTGAGCTGAACCTTCGTCTCTAGATATTCTTTTCTTCTCTCTCACTTGTAAGTGTGGTTTTCTTCCAGCCCTTCTTTCTGAACTTGGCTTGACTGCTGACCTATCTGCCTTTCGTATAGTTCTTGCTTCCTGGGCTGTCGTATCTTCATCTTCTGCTCCTGAAATGACCCCCTCAGCCTCACTCTCTGATAAGGATTCACCTTCCCAAGGTTCTAGTTCCTCTTGAGCTGAACCTTCATCTCTAGATATTCTTTTTCTCTCTCTCACTTCTAAGTGTGTTTTCCTTCCAGCCCTTCTTTCTGAACTTGGCTTCACTGCTGACCTCCCTGCCTGTCGTATTACTTTTGCTCCCTGGCCTCTCATTTCTTCATCTTCTGCTGCTGAAACGACCCCCTCAGCCTCACTTTCCGAAAATGGTTCACCCACCCGAGGTGCTAGTTTCTGTTGAGCTGAACCTTCGTCTCTAGACATTCTTTTCTTCTGTTTCACTTCTAGAGATGTTTTTTTGGTCTCACCCCCCCACACGCCTGAAATGTCTTGGACTATTTCCTCCATTTCAGAGGAAACTCCTTGTCTGACACCTTTGCCGCCATATACTAGGGCTCCAGAAACAGCTGCTTTTTCCTCATCTGTGGAGACAACCCCTTCAAGGTTTGACCCCAGAGCCATGTCTTCTGCTTCCGCAAAAGAACCATCCTCCAGTTGGATTTTCGGGTATATTTTGTCCTTCACACCTCCCTTCAAGAATTTGCCTTCCTTACTTTCCATATCATCTCCCAAAGCTTCTTCTTCATCTTGTGTTTTCTCTCCCTTCCCCAGAGAACTCTTTGGTTTTTTGAGTTTTTTCTCTGCTTTTGCCTTTCCCCCAGCTGCCTTTCCTTCCTGATGCATGACTTCTTTTTCGGCATTGTCCAAATCTGATTCTGCTACTGCTTCTTCCTCCAGTTCTGCTGCAAGCTCCTTATTTCCTACTCGTTTTGCTTTACGAGCTGTTACATCTTTGCCTCGCAATTCTTCTCCCAAAGCTGTTTCTTCGAGGCCTTCCTCATCGGCAAGCTCCTCTTCGTCAAGTGCTCTTTCCTTGCCCACCATCTGTCTTGCATGTTCCACTTGCCCCGCAACCTTCTGTGATTCAAGCGCTCTCGATTCTTTTGCCAAGGAAGCTCCATCTGGCACTATTAAAATAAGCACAGCATGAGTTGTAATTGTGATAACTCTATCAGTGTTGGGTTGGGCTTTTTCTTTAAAAAAAAAAATACATTGCAATGAAAGGTGTCATATTTTTCAACCTTCCTTGCAGAGAATGGCTTGGTTTAGCCATTGTGAATCATCTGATGAGATCCTGCACTGACAACTTGTGGGCTAGATTGTGTGGATTAACCCATGAGGGACTGATGTGTGAAGGAAGCTACCTCGTGGGAATACACAGGACATGTTAATTTTCTGGACCCACATGATTCTATAGAAGTCAAGGCACAATAATGCAGGAAGGAGCCTTCTCCTGCTTTGACCCATTTTGTCCTGCTTAAGAAACTGCCACATGTTTCTGTCCACTCCCACATTTTTTAGAAGCAGCAATTCCTATATAAGCAGAAAGTTGTCAGTCAACCCTTCTTTTCCCAATAGCCTTGCCCATGAACGAGATTAGCCATGTCACTGAAATGGAATATACTCATACAGCAAGTTCATCTTGCAGAATAGCTCCATACCAAGTGAAGAGTTGCTGAATGATAGCATTGCAGAGATGAAAAGCATCTGGCAGCCATTAAATCAAGCATATATATATTGATACGTACACACGAGTGGGAGAATGGGGTGCTGAAAAAACAACTGGGACCCCAGTATCAAAAGAAAAGGGAGCACTACTCCACACCCTGATCAAAAAAAGACTCGTTGTGCAAAGTGCATTTGATACTAATGAAATTTATGCAGGTTGGGATTAACTGTTCTCATTGATTTCAGTAGTGGAACTGGCTGTCCAATCCTATGCATGTCCAATTTTCCACCCAGCAAAGGGTATATAGGCTATAGCCTAACTTTATTTTTCCTATTGGAGCTGTTGTCATTAAGTTGGGAGATACTTCACAAGCCTACATGTTATTAATTATGCTTGATAAACTACGTTTGATAAATTATGTTCTAAAATGTTAAAGGATATAAAGGAGTGGAAAGAATCATATTGACATCTATACAGAGAAATGGTTTCTTCCTGACTTGTATGCTTGTATAATCTAAACACTTTGCAGGAAAAATTGTAGGAGCTGAAGTGCTGATGGCATCCATCTATGCCCTTATGTGTGATGTTCAATGAACAATGCAATCATACCAGGCAATATCCTGGAATCAAAAAGCTGCATCTGAGGGGAATAGAGCTGGAGAGAGTGGTTATAATTCAGCCAGAAGGTCAAGAGAGGTGGTGAGGGGAGTGAAGCAGTATTGTTAGGAAAAACCACCATTTCCCTAGTGACAAAATTGTTTATGGAAATTGTAAAATTTGTACAGTATAGTGTGAAGTAGGAGGAAACATCAAAAGCTTTCTTCTTTATCCTCCTCCATTAGTCTAGTCAAGCACATGCCTATCTATCATGTAGGCCAAGACTTTCAAGTAGAATTTGGGTAATTAAGGCTCAAACCGGACATTGCAGGACATGTGTTGTTGATTCTGCTCCACATCTCCCCATACCATCTAGCAGAAGGCAACATTTTTGGTGCTTGCTTGCTCTTCCTTAATGGGAATACTAGTTAAAATGTGGGTTCATTCTAACCTGGTGGTTCAAGTATGATCAGTGCAGCTTTAAGAATTTAAGAAATCTGCTGTATCAGACATGGCAAAGCACACAAAAACACTAAAACACACAAGCCAGCCTCCAAACAGCCTAAACAAGCAACCTTCTTGTTGCTAGTTATTAAGACACAATCAAAACTACAAAATGAAGGAAATTAAAAGAAGGATGAGATGAGAGTATAAAAAAAAAAGAATAAAGATCAACCAGTATTGGAATGGGTTGTGGCACTTAAGGCTTTATCATTTGATTTTACCTTTATGTTTATCTCCTTTATGTTTATCTTTCTTAGCTATGCTCTCCTCCTCCTCATCCTCCGTACTGGAGTCACTTGGTTCAGGTTCAGAACTCAAAAGTCGATCATGTTCCATGGCCTCAGCTATTTTCTCTTTGACGGATTTGCCATCTTCAAAAAATAGCACAACAATCACAAAACAAGGAGCAAAAGAGAGAAATTGGGGAAATGCTGATCACACATTGGCTTACAGGTTACTCTACTAGCAATTAAGGATGCCAATTAAAATCCACATCACCCACATGGATGCATTAAACACATACATAAAGCAAATAGCATCCCATCCATCAGATATTAAAATTGCATGCAGTGGAATTTCCACAATACAAAACAACAACTGCCACTACTACTACTACTACTACTACAACAACACACAAGTTACAAAAAATACCACCAGATCATAAGGTGATCTTTTTGTTCAGAAATATTTTTAATTTGCACACAAACCAAAATAACAAGACAATAGAAAACCTGCAGATAAACTCAGGACATTTTTGAATACTAAGTTTCCAGATGCAATTCCAATGATTCCATCAATTCTCCAAACAGGTTAAATAGCTTGTGAGCTTCATCCCATTTTGATGCATGGGCAGATCCGAATGCAAATCCCCATGCTTCAACAAACATTTGATATTCCTAAATGCATGAGAAGCAACATGTCCTATTCTGCTACATTTCCACCACATTCTTATTAGGCCATGACACAGTTTAAAGCTGTGCTAATATTTTCATTGTAACCTCAGTGCTTATGCAATAAAGTTTATTTACATTTTACTTGTTCTTAACAGAGTATGTATTATTAATATTGCATTCCTATTAGCTTAGCAACCACTATTCCCGAAACAGAAACAGAAGATTTTTTTCTTCTTCTCGTCTCCAAAACGACATGTATATAAAAAGAAATCACTGCTGAAAGTTGCAAAGCTCTCTGGCATTAGTATAGGTTTCTTTTAAAAGAGGAAGCCTGATGGGTTCTGCCTAGGTGTACACACCTCATTAGCCCCATTGGGATCTGAACCCTCCCCAGTATTGCTTTGTGAACAAGTCTTGTACACAAGGAGTTTAAAGCACTTGGTGTGTAAGGATGATTTTCTTCCAGTTCTGCAGCATGGGTGAAACAGGTAGGTCATTGAAGTGAGAGGCTTGATGCTGCAATAAATTATGCACACACTGGCACCTATCCCATTCTAGTCATGCTGCCTACAACCAGTGGCGGAAGGGTCTGGATGTGTCTAGGAGACAAATAATTATACAACTTTTAGAAGACATCAGAAGGCAGCCCTGTATCGGGAGGTTTTTGATATCTGATGTCTTATTATGTTTTTATATGTGCTGGAAGCCACCCAGAGTAGCTGGGGCAACCCAGATAGATGGGTGGAATATAAATAATAAAATTATTATTGTTATTACTAAGATGTACTTATTTTATTTTATTTCAGTCCTGCCTTTCTACCAGTATAGGACCCAAGGCAGCTCACAATATGTAGATCCAAATGCTCATCCAGAATGGACCCCTGCACCCTCAACATACATGGAAGCCTGCTTGTGTAGGGGGGGTTTCTCTTTCTTGCTACAAAATAAAGTCCACTGAACATGTTTTATTTTTGTTTTTCCTTTTCTTTCGTCTCCCCCTATATCAGCCATGATCAACCCTATTCAAGCAGACATTCAGCACACTGGGGGGGACGGGACACCTTTTTCCAAAAAAAGAAAGAAAAAAAGGGACAGGCAGAAGATAATTTCAGTAGCCAGGCAAAAATCTCAACACCTCCAGCTACCACAGCAGTAGAGTCTGGAGACATCCTCTGCTAAATGCTATGTTAATTCAGATCCAGGACTATCAAACAACTGTTTAATTACCATGTTCAGAAATCTGAGCTAAACAGAAATGATGATACCCTTCTGCACTAAAATCTGTGGCAGGCCATTAACTCAACCCACATGATTACTCCATGCTTCCATTTTGTATTAGAGCACTTAATCCTATGTGTGTACTTGTTAAGTGGTTAATAACTTCATTCTTCAACAGTACTTAAATATTCATCTCATCTAACAGTCTAATTGGGAAGTTGCTCACATTGAGAATCCAGCATATGGATGAAGGGAAAGATTTCAAACAACTAAAACACCCATAAATAATTCAGCATAATCATCCAGAACTGTACTTTTCGCTCTCTTTTTTTCAATTTTCCTCCGTGTTAGATACATAACAAATTGCAAGGCAATGAAAAGCAACCCAGCCCAAAGATGTTTGCAAACCATTCCAATTTTCATAACATTCTGCACATGCCAAACTATTCCATTGAAAAGCACAAAGCAATAAGAAATAAACCATCAATGTCTATTAATAGGAAGCAAGATCACTGTATAATTCACCACCAGATGATTGCAGATAAAAATACAAATCAGAAGAGTTAGCATGACTTATGGCTTTTTTTCGTGTCTGCATCACTATGGGTTGATATTAAGTGACTAGAATGATTTCACTATGATCTACAGTTAAATAATAATAATAATACTACACACCTTAATTGTTTCTTTCCCTCCAAGGGGTTTAGACCCAGAAAAAAATAGGAATTGATTGTGCAAACAGTATGCATTTTATGATCCATAATAATAATAATAATAATAATAATAATAATAATAATAATAAATATGGTTTTAGAGGAGGGGCCATACCATAGCTTGTTGATAGAGCATGTGCTTTGTGTACAGAAGGCCCAGAATTCAATTCTTGGCATCTCCAGTTTAAAAGGTCAGATAGCAGGTGATATGAATGACCTCTGCTTAAGGCTTTGGAGAGTCGCTGGCAGTCAGAGTAGGCAATACTGGATAGGATGAATAGTCTGATTGGATATAAGGCAGACTCCTATACTCCTATCTTTAATTTGCTAAGTTTAAAGCTATGAAACTTGTCCATAATCTCACAATAAAAAAATGTGGAACAGAAACTTTTATCTCGTGTCTCACATATTCATCACTCCAAACAATAAAAGAACACAAAGATGTGGTTTAGATGTCATTATGTCTCTGAACCTACAAGAAGTATACACTAATTAACTTCGTTTGATGCAATTGTTTTTCCCTGTGTTGATAAATAGCCTTTCCAGCTGTGCTTTCAGACGGGATGACAATCAAGTTTGGGCACTGCTTGATCTCAGATCCATTTCACCTGCTTGTCTCCGTTTTCCATCGAGGAAAGTAATAAATTCAGCTGTCACAAAATGCCACGCAAACGATAGTGATGGAGACAAGAGGAAAGCTCGCCAAAGCCTTACATGTTAAATCACACAGACCACAATTATAGCACCCAAAACAACAGCATGGCATGGAGGTTTCAGTGCATGACACTGCCAGCAATTTGGCACACACAGTAAACTGGGGGTGGGAGGGGGAATCACATTGTTATAACAATAATGTTGTGTTTCACATGCCATCATCAAAGCTTAGAATGCAAAAGGATGCAGTCAGTCAAGAACAAGCAACGCCACACACTTGTATGCAATGGACCCATCAGAGTTCTGACTGCAGACCATACTTACCACCTTCATCCTCATCTTCAGAAGGTCCTCTGCTTCTGGTCTCTGCTCGACGGCTGTGTTCAGAATGCCCTAACACATCCTTCTCCCTGTCGTCCCTCATACTCCTGTGCACCGAACCTACAACCTTGCCTTCCTCACTGCCTGGACTTGAGTCTTGACTTCTTGCCTTCCTGACTTTGTGAGAGGTGCGTGGCACGTCTCTGGCTGCTTTGCTGGGGGCGTCCCCCATGTCTGGCTCTTCCTCCATGTCAGTTCCTTGGCCTTCCTCTCTTTGGGTCTTTGCGGTTTCACTTTCATACCCTGAATGTCTGTCGGTCTTCTCTCGCTTGCGGCCTCGCTTTCCCGTCTCGCGGTCGGAGTCGTTTTCACTGCTGTATGGCATGCTGCTGGAGGAGAGGGAGCGTGCAACCTTCCTGTCTACAAAGAGTAAAACACAATTTCATTTCAATGGCACCTTACCTCTTCTCAGTGCTTAAAATCATTGCTTGGAGGGTCTTGCGAAGAAACCTAAGGCTGTGTGTGAAACAGGCCTCCCTTCACAGCAGCACAAAGTGTTGCTAGGGGGATGTGAGAGCCCTTCAGGTTAGTGCTAAAGCACCAGGTTTTATAAGAATGAGTTCAATCTAGGCATCTACTCTTTAAAATATTTCTGGGGGATTGAGTAGTTAAGAACTTCCTGCCTCTGAGTCTGCTGTTATGGGTACATTAAAGATAGCATAAAGCTGTCTCCAATATTCCCTAGCTACTTTTATGCCAGGCAAGAGAGGCTTGTTTTCACTGAAGTGATCTATCTGCTTCCTTTTCTTGCTGTATTTAAGGTGCCAGGGGGCGGGGGGGAGGTTGTGTAACTCCTTTTAAAAGGGGTTGTCTGTCTGTTTTGGGGTGCGTTTGGGCCCAGGTCTTTCACTTGAGGATCTTCAACATCAGCGCCTGTGCCTAAGATAAAAATGCACAGTTTTGCTGAAATCCTTATTCACTTTGCTTTTGCTCAATGATTCCTGTGCGCTAAAACACAGTATCAGGAAAAAAATCAGTAACCGTATTCCCCCCCCCCCCCGAAATATATCTGTAACCCCTTTCATGCTCAAGGTGGTGTAAAAAGGGGGGGCAATAAAATTATAATTTGGAATAAAATGCCAGCTGCTAGGAGGACTCCCTGGTCCTGAATAGGGTAACTGTGCCCCTGAAGGACCAGGTGCACAGCCTGGGAGTCATTTTGCACTCACAGCTGTCCATGGAGGCGCAGGTCATTTCTGTATCCAGGGCAGCTGTCTACCAACTCCACCTGGTACGCAGGCTGAGACCCTACCTGCCCGCGGACTGTCTCGCCAGAGTGGTGCATGCTCTGGTTATCTCCCGCTTGGACTACTGCAATGTGCTCTACGTGGGGCTACCTTTGAAGGTCACTCGGAAACTACAACTAATCCAGAATGCGGCAGCTAGACTGGTGACTGGGGGCGGCCGCCGAGACCATATAACACCGGTCTTAAAAGACCTACATTGGCTCCCAGTACGTTTCCGAGCACAATTCAAAGTGCTGGTGTTGACCTTTAAAGCCCTAAACGGCCTCGGTCCAGTATACCTGAAGGAGCGTCTCCACCCCCATCGTTCTGCCCAGATGCTGAGGTCCAGCGCCAAGGGCCTTCTGGCGGTTCCCTCATTGCAAGAAACAAAGCTGCAGGGAACCAGGCAGAGGGCCTTCTCGGTAGTGGCGCCTGCCCTGTGGAACGCCCTCCCATCAGATGTCAAAGCGATAAATAACTACCTGACATTCAGAAGACATCTTAAGGTAGCCCTGTTCAGGGAAGTTTTTAATCTGTGATATTTAGTGTATTTTTGGTTTTTATGGAAGCCGCCCAGAGTGGCTGGGGAAACCCAGCCAGATGGGCGGGGTACAAATAATAAATTATTATTATTATAAATTATTATAGGTCAGTGGCAAAATGCTCAAGGAGACCTTGAGATGATGAATGAAACCAAGGTAGTGTCTAAAAGTGGAAACCTTGTAGTAATAGGTGACTTCAACTACCCTCACATAGACTGGCTACATATGTGTTCTAGTCATGACAAAGAGATAAACATTCTAGGTATCCTAAATGACAGTGCTCCAGAACAGTTGGTGTTGGAACTGACCAGAAGGGCGGTGACCCTAGACTTAATCTTGAGTGGCATGCAGGACTTGGTGCAAGATTTAAGCATTGTTGAGCCAATGGGGAACTGTGACCATTAAGTTGTAAAATTAAATATACATGTAAATGGCTAGGTCACCAAGGAAATCCAACAAGGTCACATTTGATTTCAAAAGAGGAAATGTCCCCAAAATGAGGAGGTTGGTAAAAAGGAAATTGAAAAGCCAAATCACTCCAAATGCTTGGGAGTTAAGACCACAATGTTAGAAACTCAACTTGAGTGTACTGTATACTGCAAATCAGGAAAAGTATCACAAGGGCCAAGATGATCCTGTGGGATCTCAGAAAGTATTTCATTTACTGCAAGGCACTGAGGAAAGGAGATCTTGAACCAGGCAGATGAAGGGCTTCTCCACTCTTATCTTTCCTCCACTTTTTCCAGGAAATCAGCAAAAAACCTGAATTGACATTTGCTCCAATGGAGCACTAAAGAGCAGTTTTATGTGGGGAAAGCTCTCGGGCATTTTTTAAAAAAAGCTTGGACATGGAGCTTTTAAGCACGAACCAGTGCCTGGAAAGAGTGGGGCAAAGGGTAAGTGAGGCTAAGAATGAGCCCCAACTAGACTGAATTAGCTGTCAGCTGAATTGACAGGTCAATCAATGCCTGCACACCTGGGCCTATAATGGTCTGGCCTGAGAGCTGCCCCATCAGTCCAAACAACTTTTTTTGTGATGAGTGCCTTGTCCTAGCCCTAGTTTATCCATGTCCCTTGTACTGATTATGCCCCTACCTTTGGCCTCTCAGACCTGACTTGCTCTAGCCTTATCCTTGTCTGTTTGCTCTACAACCTTGTCCCTGTATCCAAAAACTGAGAGCAGACACCTTGCTCAGACTGGACACTTATGTAGTCTTTTCTGATAATGCCACCCAGTTAAGGGAAAGCTCAAGCACGGATTCAGACTAAGGACTACTCAGTATCACTTTATAAAATGCTGCAGCTTCTAATTTCATTTGCAATAAATCCTCGACAAACAAAGTTCATTCATTTGCAAATACCTAACATTTCAACTGAATAATAGAATCCATTGGAAATCCGTTATAGACAAAACTAAAATCAATACTGCAACGTATTATATTCTTGTGTTTTCTATCAAATGCAGCTCTTAGTTCTGAGCTCCTTTCATGTCCTGCCTGCTTCCGATAATTACTTGTAAATTTTGCTAATATTTTAAATTATTCTTTCCATCTGTGCTACTCTGAATATTCTGCAGGGCTTGTGATTCTTTTGTAAAGGGGAGCAGGGAGGAAAACGTGTTTACTTGAGCAAAAATGCAGGGTTTTCTTTATTCTTTCATTGCAATTCTGTAATGTAAAGCATTTTCCAATAAATATTATAAGAATGAATGAAACACTACTGTGAGGTAGTCATTAAAATCTCTCTTTTCCATATGGGAAGCAAGGCTGTAGAACATATAGCTAAACAATGTACATAGTTAATCAGTAAACCAATTGGAGCCAGAACTCAATAAAACTGGTCCAGATTCAGCACTCTAACAAATGGACAGCGTCACTTAATGCATTTGATAAATATTAACATAACCTTCAGCATAAGATACTGAATGGATGTTTATTTTGGGGGGATTAATGTTACTGGGAAGGGACGCAGGTGGCGCTGTGGGTTAAAGCCTCAGCGCCTAGGACTTGCCGATCGAAAGGTCGGCGGTTCGAATCCCTGCGGCGGGGTGCGCTCCCGCTGCTCGGTCCCAGCGCCTGCCAACCTAGCAGTTCGAAAGCACCTCCGGGTGCAAGTAGATAAACAGGGACCGCTTACCAGCGGGAAGGTAAACGGCGTTTCCGTGTGCGGCTCTGGCTCGCCAGAGCAGCGATGTCACGCTGGCCACGTGACCCGGAAGTGTCTCCGGACAGCGCTGGCCCCTGGCTTCTTAAGTGAGATGGGCGCACAACCCCAGAGTCTGTCAAGACTGGCCCGTACGGGCAGGGGTACCTTTACCTTTACCTAATGTTACTGGAGGATACTGGATCAACACCCCTAATGACTTAAGGAGATATGTTTAGCAACAAAGCAGATAGAGACCCAGAGGTAATGTGAGCATCTCGCTCCTCCAACTAGCCTATCTTCATCAACCAGGACTGTCAAGGCAAGTCTTCATATTAATCCACATGGTAATGTAATAATGCAAGAGAAGAAACATGTTAGGGCTGGTGCAAACAAGCACACAACATGAAGGTCATTTAAAGATTGTTTCCTGTGGCAGCCCAATGGCACACACAAAGAAATTTGCTGCATACTTCAGGGTGGGGTAGCATGTTTTTTTTTTTTTTAATGTCACCATAGCCTTAAAAAGAAAAGAGAAAAACTTCAACATGCTACACAGAGACAGCTGCTTTAAAAGGCACCCATGCCTGTCTTATTTTGTGTGGACCAGTTGTAGGTTAACACAAATCGCTCCCTCAGAAAACTGCAGCAAATTAAAAACCAGGCTGGAAAGTGATAAGATTTAATTATCTATGGCAGCTTGTCATTGGTCAAAACACAGACATAGGGAACCTTATCACATCTTGTGCTTTAAGCTTGTCATTGGTGCCAGCTAATAGTATCAAATGTATGAAAGGAGGCCTTGAGTGCCATCTATTGGATTGGAAAGATAAGCAGAAACACTTTTAATAATTTAATAATAAATATACCTTCAGCTTCAGTGTCTCTTTGAATATTCTTTAGAAATGGTGAAAGGAGAAGAAAGACTGACTCATACTTCCACTCCCATCTCCCAAGGGAGGTTCTCATCTGAAGGGACAATGTGTACAATGCACACACACAGAAGATGCATAATTCTACCTATCCATCTGGAAAATGCGTATCATACCTGGAAGGATCTATCTGTTTTCCTCCCTGAACACAAGAATATGGATGTGGTTAAACAGAGCGCTTGAGTGATTCACGCTCCTTCTGCTGCCACTTGCCTCTGAGACATGTGCAAAAGCCACCTTAAAGCAGCATTAGATTTCAGCCTCGAAGTGTGTAAAAGGCCATGAGACATTTCAGCAACCCAGGTCATTAAAAATATTATCAGGTTTTTTGAAAACATAAACAGCCTGATACAGAAATAGCTGTTTGCCTCAGCAAAAACAGCCTGCACTGCTTTCCAGCTAATGAGTCATCCTGATTTATTCACAGGATTATGGTCTACGAGGATTTGAAAACCATACGTTCAGTCTTCTCTGACCTGTTCTCTGCCTGCGCTCAACAAAAATATTGCATGGAAAAATAAGGATTACCGTTTCTCATTTATCTAGAGACACTATTAAAATCTTCCACATTTGGAGAAATTTCGCTTTCATTTGGACCTGCACCAGCTGTTGAAATTCAAAGCTGTCAAGAAAGTGCACAGATTGGAGCGGACCATCGTTTTATTATTATTTATGAAGGATAGGCTCCTATCGTCATTTCAATTTTATTTTTATTTTTTAGTAAAAAAACAGAGTCAAGGAAATATGTGCATTAAAGGTAAAGGTAAAGGTACCCCTGCCCGTACGGGCCAGTCTTGACAGACTCTGGGGTTGTGCGCCCATCTCACTTAAGAGGCCAGGGGCCAGCGCTGTCCGGAGACACTTCCGGGTCACGTGGCCAGCGTGACAAAGCTGCATCTGGCGAGCCAGAGCCGCACACGGAAACGCCGTTTACCTTCCCACTGGTAAGCGGTCCCTATTTATCTACTTGCACCTGGAGGTGCTTTCGAACTGCTAGGTTGGCAGGTGCTGGGACCGATATGTGCATTGCAGTCCCTCAAAATCCTCTGTAACTATGTACTGAAAACCCTAAGGGTGGAATTCAACTGATGAGTTCTGTTAGTGGAAGCCCACCTAAGGACTTCCACTTGTGCAACGGGGCATTCCCATCTCCTCTCCTTGCTTGCCCCACCCCCTTCCCCTACGATTAGTTCACGTGCCAGGGACAGGAGAAACCCCAGAACAGCATGCAGAGGAGATTGTTCCATTTGGCAAGCTACAATGCTGGTCTGGACAGAACAGCATAGTGAGACACTGAATTCCTTCCTATGGGTGGTATCCACTATGCGAATCTTCAGTCAGTGCAAGGATTCTGCTTGAGCAATGGACTCTTCTCTCCTTCTCCCCACAACACTTCCCCCAAATCTGTTCCCCCAACCCACTGCAGCAGGTTTGGGGGCTGGGGTATTAGGGGAGGAGAGGGAGGCAAGTCCCACTGCGCAAGCAGAAATCCATGCACTGACAGGATGTGGTAGTTTAATACCACTCTAGATGGACCTAGCAAATTTTAATTTCAAAGAATGCTCCCAAGGTAGCATCACTGTAAGGGAAACTGAGAAAAGAAAAGGAAGATAGACCCAGCTGTCTAGTGCTGCTTTGAGTATCCTGCCAGAATCTGAAGATGAGGGGACTAGGAGAGGCATCATTGATGGGCCTTGCTGGGCATCAAAGGCCCAAGGATGCTGGGTTCTGATGCCAGCCCAGAAGGTGTCCCCATTTCCCTCCTTTCATTCGTTTATGGTATTTAAGGGAAACGTAGGGGAAAGCAACATTCTAACAAAATCTGAAAACTGCACACAATCTTTTATTTTGGTCACCATCATGTCATGACTAAGGCAAAGGCCTCTTTCAGCCATCTTGAGGTTTCAGGAAAATAGCTACATCTCAATGTTCAAAGCTTTCACTCTGCTTTTTGATTGCATGCCATGTATATCCTTCATACTGAAAAGAGAATATTGGAGCTCACTCATACTTCCTTCAAAAAGAGAGCATGCAGGAGAAAGCTATTGTTCCTGACCTAGCCAAGTCTTCTTCTAGGGCGAGTCTTGGAGTAACTTTGTTACATCCTAGCACAGAAGGAATCTCACAGTAGCTCTGGAACAGTTTTGTACAGTAAACTTCAGTTGTTTATAGAATCAACTAAGTTAGTTTTCAAAACTGTGATTCTCCACAATTGCAAAGTGTGCCAATGGCAAGGATGCTGACAGTGAGAGGTGAAATCACTTTCAGCCATCTTGAGGTGTCAATAAAACAGCTACTTTCGTGTATTTCAGGGCACTGCTATACTGTATCTGAGCTTCCTTTGATTGGCTGGAACTTACAGACAATAAAGTCTGGATATTGGGGGACAGTGGAAAGAAGGGAGAAATGGGCTTCTAGTAAATGTTTTCAGAAGGTGTCTCTAATTTCCATTTTTTCCTGGCGACTGAAGCAAGGAAGGAAATCTGCTTAGGAATGAATGTCCGAAGCACATTCTCCAGTGTGGAACAACACATTAGAGACAGAAACTTATTTTGTTTCTTGCTGAAAACTGCTCCAGGAAGTAAGAGAATCCAATTCTCACCAACAGCAGTTGGGCTACATTACACAAATCAAGCCAACGGATATATTAAAACTTCTAAAGTAATGGCTTTAGACTGTGTCAATAAAAATGACCCGAATGGGTGCTTTATTGTCATTCTGTAAATAGCACTGTTACACCAACAGAAAGAATTACTTGACCTATTTTCTCATTTTTTCATGTGCAGAGTACTATGTTTACAATTGGGATACAGGGTTGTTAAATGAGATTAATCTATTAGCACATCAGAACCGAGAGCAGGGCTTCAGAGGTAGTCTTCAGTTGTATGGAACTAGAACACTGATGGGACATTTACTCTTTTTGCTACTCATGAACAGCTGCAGAGGCCTGCCATATCATTGTCACACTCTCAGCGATTCCTGCTTAAACTGGCCACAAACCACCAGTTTCTGGTAGTTCAAAGGATTGCAAGAAGGATAACAAATATGCAACATGTGATTCAGAGACAAAATACATGAAGTACGCATTCTTAGACCATACCACTTCAGAATGCACATGGGGGGGGGGAGGCAAGAATGTTTACTGGCCCCCAAACAGGAGGAGGGGGATCACAATACTTGCAAAATGAATGTTGGGGAGAAAGCAAAGTCTAAAGGCCAACCCAGACAAATGCGAACGGATTGATGACAATGAATGTGTCTAGTTTTAAATGTTAAATTACATCTGCAGGGGGCATCCCTCAGGATCAAGACCACGCACATGGGAAAGGGAGATGTGACTTCCTGCCCATGCCACAGTTCTGATTAAAACCCCTGTATTCACACTGCTATTTATCCTCGAATCTTGCAATGGCACTGCTTATGATTTCTTCTCACCTCATCGTCACCAGTCATTGAGGCTTTGTGATTGTGGGTTTACCCACAGAAGGGAATTCCAGGAAGTGGAGGAAGGAAGAAAATGCCCTAATATTGATTTGGTTTGCATACGTACTTGAGGGTGACACAAGTGCAGCCCCCAATCTCCAACTCCCATCTCAGAACTTACAGCTCCTTCCCCACCAGATAAGATTTCAAGAATCAGCTCCTTCAGTCCCCAGGGGAATTTCTAATAAATTATTTGCTGTTAATTGTTCACATAACACCAACACTGTAAAGTGGACTGCTATTTGCATTTGGCAAGCGACAAGCTGATAACCAAAAAACCACACTAAGCTTTCATCCACGGCACAACATTGGGTCTGTGGTATCCAATTTTACTCTGACAGTCTCTTTTGAATGATAAGCAGTCTCCTCTGAAACTGCAGACAATCCTATATGACTTCGCTGTAGTTACTGAACTACTTCTAGATGGGAAAACAAAGAAAGCTATGGCTGGTGCCCATGATGATGAAAACTGTAATCACTGAAGTGATAGCAAGCGCTAACCCAATATGGTTGGTCATCTCATTTCTACAGCCTCTAGCTACAAAACATACACATTTCCTAACCAGTCTTGCATGCTATTAATAAAACACTTCAATAAAGACTGTCACGCCTATCCAATTAGCATGATCATTCCACTTACGTTATATCTTGTTGGGATTTCTGCTCTGAATGGATCAATTACTATCACACAAAATGGGTCAGGATATTTGTTAAATGCTACTTATCTGAAATTTGTTCATCTGTAAAACTCAGAGTGCATTATTTAACTCCCTGCTGGGAGTGAGTATAGGGGCCAAGATCTACTCTGCTTCCAGTTAAATCCACAATTAAAACAAAACTATTTTTTAAAACTGCTTAATGAATGGCATGCTGAATTAATGTTAAATAGCAGCAGCAGCAGAACACGCATGAGCAGCCAAGCATATTTTTGTACAAAGCATACGGTTGAGGAAACAATAGTCAAAAGAAATTTACTACTGGCTTCATCAGTTACTTATCCAGAAGTGCAGCTTGTTATGTGTCTTAATATAATTAATTGAGTGCATGTAGCGGATTAATAATGAAAACCCCAAGTCAGCCCCATGAACACTTGTGCTACAGGCACTGTAGCGGTGACCGGTGTCACAAACAAAGCCTTCCTTCATGCATGCCACTTCAGACCACTATAGCTACAGGCCAATTTAATCCTATGTTCATTTCCTTATACCTATATCAATGTTCAAACCTATTCTTTCTTTGTATACCTTGTAGACTCTTCATAGTTAAAAGAGAATATTGTAGCTCACTCACATTTCCTTCAAAAAAAAAGTACGCAGGAGAAAAATATCATTCCTGACTTAGCTAAGTCTTCTAGAGGGAGTATGGGAGTAGCTACATTCCATCCTATAGCACAGAAGGAATTGCAAAGTAGCTTTGGATCAGGTTTGCACATAAATGTGAGTTGCTTACAGAATCAAGCAAATCAGTATTCGAAACTGTAACCTTCCAACAACTAGAAAGTGTGCCACAGCAAATGCACTGATGGTGAGGGCAAAATCACTCAGAATGCAAATGCAAATGCAAATGCAAATGAAATGCATCAAAAACACAAGAAGATGTTATGGTTTAAAAAAAACCATTCACATGAGCCAAGGATGAGATAACAACATAAATACGGTTTCCATAATTTGCTTTACTCATAATCATGAGTACAAATCCTGTATCCAGCTAGAAATTTAGTACGCCACCTTCCTTGTCCTCAACCCTAAAAGGTAGTCCATGCATTTTACTGAGTTTCACATCAATGGAGATTCAAGGGTCTTCCAGGAAGCATTTGGCTGTGGTTGCTATAAGAAACAGAAGGCTGGACTACACGGACCTTTGGTCTGATCATACATATCTGATGTTGTGCCACATATCTGATGTTGTTCCAAGGGAACCTCAGCCTCTACTGTAAGAAGCAGGTCCACCTAATTGTGATGTCAAACAACCAAGGCAAATCTAGAATCAGTGTCTACTTACGGTTATTTACGTCCAGAGTGAAATGAAAAATAAAATCAATAAATACATACCTTTCTTTATTTTATTATTATAGCCTCAGCACTGTTTTCCAGCTGCAAGCACATTTACAGGAGAGGCTCTTCTTCTAATCCCAATACTTCAAACTGAAAGTTATCAGTCAACATTATTTAACTTTAGGTAAATTGTGAGGAGCCTATATCAGTCCTGGCTACCTGGGTCTCCTCCATACAGAAGCAAGTGGAAAAACATGTAGCAGCTTCATGCATTGGGGGAATTTGCATGAAGCATAATCCAGAGTTTACCTGCTCAAAAGAACTCAATGGGACTTCCTTCCAAATATGTGTTGTAAGATTAAAGTCTTACTTTTTAACATATGCCTGCTTCTAATGGCCAAAGCACCCTGGTCCTAAACAAGAAAGAAACAATAATGTTCCTTTTTATGTTAAACCTCTCCATTTTGAAGTTGAATTCCAACGATTCACACTCCGATGCAAGGAAACATTTCCAAATAGCCATATTTACTGTGCAGGTACATTATTAATGTAAGGCTATGTAAAGGAGATTCTTCTTCATCTCCTAATGACTTGGGTGGACCATTTGTGCAAATGAGGAAGCATTTTTGCAATATTCATTGGGTGGAACAAAAATACATAAATGAATCCCAAACAAGAGAATTTAATCAGAAGCAAGTGAATTATGCATCCAAAAATGAAAGAGCAGGAAGAAAGCTGTTTAGATAGGATCCTGCCACAAAGCAAGACTTTCTACCCAGCACCAAACACAATCTACACCAGGGATGGGCGAACCTGTAATCTTCAGATATTATCAGCAACCCTGACCATTGGCTGTGCTACTTGGGCTCTGAAAGGCCACAGATTCCCAATCTCTGGTGTACATCATCCACGATGAGATGTGCCCTTAAGCAGAGGGCAGATGCCCTGATAGATGCCTGCATAAAAGAAAGCTATCCATGACCCAAGCCATTTTCAAGAGGAAGTGCACCCTCAGAGTTATTAGCAATTTCAGCAAAAGGAAAATTCATTCCCCAAGTAAGATGATTTGCCAAGACTTAAATCATACCAGTTATCAGATCAGTCCAGCTATTAACAAAGGCTCCCACAATATATATTTTTAGGCAATGCAACTACACGCCACCCAGTACCATGTGACCACAAGCCTGAGAAGCAACACCAGCCTTTAAAAAAAGATAGAGCATGTAATTATTTCTTAAATGATTAGCAAAGCTGCAAGCTGATTATCCTTCATGGTCACTGGCTGCTTAGAGAAATCAAAGTCTCTTTGATCAGAACAAAGATTCGTCCATGCAGACCAACTGCAAACCTGGTCTGACACCCCGAGTTTGCCGTCGATTTTTGTGCCTCCTATAGAAACACTGGATCTTTCTCGCAGCAGCGTCCATTTCCCAGTCAGCTGCTTTACCTTTCCCTATTTCACACAGAAAATACAAATACAAAAGCTACATTAATGTTTGGCTTGGGAAAAGAGCTCTCTGATAAAGCCTGTCAAAATGGAAGGCATTTCAATGGAGAGATTTCAGGGGAGCAGTAAACACAGAATGCCAGGTCCAGTTTGACAAGCAACTGTGGTGTAAGTTATGGCAGTATCAAAAAGAAACAGCAGGATAAGAAACAAACAGGAAGAAATCAGGTCTGCGCCGACAGAAAGCCAAAACGCTTGCAATTTCCATTGTTTTGCAAGCATGCCTAGCTTTTGGACCCGTTTCGCTGTTTGTATTAATGAATGGGAAATGAGATACATGCTTCCCATTAGATTATTTATGAAGGTGTGCAGCTCAGAATACATAAAGGAAATAATTATCTCCATCAGTTATGCTGACTGGGGAGGACAGAGGTTACCAAAAATGTTATTTATGCTACTGAAAACTAATTCCGCAACATTTTAATTTCCTTGTGGTAACAATTATCTAGGGTTCATCATTCTGAGTGTTTGTCCCCTGCACAGAACTCAGAAGGCACAGGACTGCATATTTATCGCCCTGAGGTTGTGGGCATGTCATTCTTGGATCAAAATGGAGTCACGCTGCAGCCGCTGACCAAAATTTGGCTTGCGGAAAGCCCTGCTTACTATGGAGCCCAGAGGGATGGCAGGAGAGAGCCCTTAGAATTGTTGCTATGGGTTCTCACTATCATATACAGTGGTACTTTTTTAGTGCCTGGTACTTTACAATGCAAAAGTGACATCTACAGGCTGCCATGCAAGATGTTTCTTTTCATATGATGAAAACTATACACAGTTTCATACATTATGCCAGTTCATACATTACAAATTAATTGGCTCTTTCTCTTTTAGCTCAATTTTTTTTTAATGGAAAAAGCGAGCCAGGAACTCACTGAATACCATGAATGTGCTCATGTCAAAAAGACACAAGTGATTCATTGCAACATGTGAATTGGAACACAGGAACACAGAAGGAGCATTGACAAACACTGACAAACAACTGCTGTCACCTCCCCAAGCAGCCTTTTCTGCAGGTGTCTGGAGGTTTATAATGTTTGAAAAGGATCTTGCAGGGGGGAGTTTGTGCAGCGTTCTACACTTCAGGACAGGGTGATATGATATCACATTAGTGGTGGGAGCACACTACACGCAAGGCCTGCTCCTGATATGAATCTGCCTTATACCATACCCTCCATTTCTCCGATGAAAATAGGGATGTCCCATTCCATAATGATAATCTTCCTTTTTATACCCCACACATCTTACTGGGTTGCCCCAGCCACTCTGGGTGGCTTCCAACATATATAAAAACATAATAAAACATTAAACATTGAAAATAACTTCCCTATACAGGATTGTCTTCAGACGGCTTGGGGGTCGGATAACTCCATACCCTCCAACATTTCTCCAATGAAAATAGGGACGCCCTAGGGAAAAGAGGGACATTCTGGGATCAAATCAGAAACTGGAACAGCTTCTCTAAATCAGGGATGTCCCTGGAAAATAGGGACGCTTGGAAGGGTCTACTATACTGAGTCAGACACCATGGGTCCATCTAGTGCAATACTGCCTACACAGTGGCTCTCCAGAGTTTCATACAGGGGACATTCCCAGTATCAAGTTGAATCTGGGAGCTTTTGCACTGAAGGAGATGTTCCACCACTCAGCAATGGCCCCCTTCCCTAAGGTCCTGGTCTCGCAGTAGTGCACAGAAGTGTCTGAGCAGGCCCATAATCTATGGATCACAATAATCAAACATTGTCTGAAATTAGCAGTACATGAGATGTATTTACTGTGTAAATGGGAGGTCTTAAGGATGAGAGGGGAAGGCAAGGTAAAAAAAGGAAACCTGTACTCCCAGGGGCAGCCCAGCAACGAGGCAAGATGAGGAGACCGCTTCAGGAGGCAGGGTCCAGGGTCCACCCAGGGCAACAGAGCCCAATGTTGATCTTACTCTACTGCATTGTCCCTGGCCTCCTTCACCCCTGGCAGGGAAAGGGAGGAGTCGTCCTGGGGTCCACCTCAGGTGCCAATATGTCTTGGGCCAGCCCTGTGTGCTCCTCCCCTCTCCCGCCCCCCCCACCAGCTATATTTGGGAGCTTGAGAAGGCTAGAGGTCTATTCCACTCTACACAACGTTGGACATCCACAATTCAAGGTATGTGAGCATGGGCACACTTTAAATAGAAATTATAACACCGCTCTCCTCAATGGGCACCATAAATTCCTGTCCAAGTTAATGGGTTCTGGAGTGAGACTGAAACCTTTCCAGAGGAACAAAGAGAGAGAGCTTAATTTCTGTCTTCACACACACTGGAGAAGAGAGACCCAAATTTCCTCTTCTAGCTGCCGCCTGTCTGGCTATTCTCATATACTACCTGAGAGATAAAAGAGGTTTAAAGAAGCAGCTTGGGAGACTTTGTTTATTTTGTGCTGACTGGCACATTCTGTATCAATTTAGCAATCGTAATTCAAATGGGTACTTAAATGTGAACCACAAAATAGATAACCCATTACAGGGCATATGTAACAAGTTAAACATGCACCAGGCCATTCATTCTATGCCACTCTAAGGAAAACAACTAACCTTGTTTTCTCTCCTCCTCCAAGTCACTCCCGGTGTATCCATCACTTTCATCTCGTTCACTGTCAGAGGCCCGCGAAGCTTTCAGTGATGACTTTTTATTCTCCTTTTCATGGTCTAAATTATCTTTTTCATCATCTGAGGGTGACTTTGACATTCTTTTCATTTGATCACCAGCCTGTCCTTCTTCATTAACTTTCCCATCTGATTTCTCTTCATCTGCTTCAAAATCTTCATCGTATGCTGAAATATAAGGACAAGCATACCGTGAGCTAGAAAATGGACCACAAACTACTTGAATATCTCATTAACCCCAAATAGGTTAAGCCCATTAGTCTTTGTTCTCCTTTGCATTTGACCCTTTTCTGCCTATATATATATATATACATACACACACACACACACACACACACACACACACACACACTAAAGTTAACATGCTGAGCCATGGATTTACAATGATACAGTAATGTTAAAAACTTTTTCTTGCTACTCCATACACAAGAGAGGCAGGGCAAATTGTGGCATAATCTCCACACTAAATACACTGGAATTATTTCAGTGGAGGAGAGGATGATTAGGACTTGTAGTTGTTATACATTCCAAATCCTCACAGACTTTGCAAGGTGAGTGGGAACCAACAGAAATCTTGTTTTCTGTTCACTATGCTATGCACCACCTCTCACATTGTGGTTTTTAAGTATACAAGCAAAAAATATGAAACACACAAACGCATATACTTGGGGACACATACTTCATAAATATACGCCTTTAAGAAAGCCAGGACTGCCCACAGTAAACCTGCCTAACTATATATTTTGTGAAAAACTTGTTTGCTACCTTGCAGTGTTTCAAATGGCCTGAAATCAACCCCACAAAATCAAATGCATTCAATTATTTCTCTTTGTGGGTCTCATTCAGACATAATCACCTTGAAGCAAATAATTACACTGGCAAACAGTCCTGAAATATGTTTTTGGGAAATGTGTGTTTGCGAAGAATACATGTAATTCCATCCCAAAATATCTGATAGTTGCTCAGATGTAAACAGAGGCATCATGGAAGCAGTAGAACCCTCACTTGCTTATTGCAAAAGACTCCATCCCTGATCTGACCAAAACCATGTAACACCCACCCATATCTTCACTGATGTAGGGATCGTGCTAGGATAATTGCAAGGAGTGATGATGTTAAACAAATGAAGTAGCTATCAGTGGTCTTAGCTGAGTTGGAAGTCTGGGCTGGCAAGAGGAATTCTTAACATAATTGGGGGTGCTTTTTTTACAAGGAAAATGCTGCATACTGTTAAGTGTGACTACATGGCATCACATAAGGAAAGGATTGAATCCGAAAGCGAAAATGGCAGCTGAAAAAGTAACTCTGGTTCTCAATGCATTTTGGAGAAAATCTCCATCAATTAATATTGTGTAACTGCTTGGTACAGTTACTCTTGCTGTGGCACACCTAAGACAACATTTTGTGTCTTTTGTATCTTTGATTTTTTTTTTTTATAGCTGTAATTGATTCCCCACCCCCTTTTTGGTGTTGGATCCAAAGGTGTCTTTTTGTGAGTGGAAAGATTCTTCCTATGAGTGGAAGAGCAGCTTCAGATCCAGTCCTTTTCCCTGCACCCAACCCAAGATACCTCAACCCAGTCTGGCATTCATGCTGTAATAAATGCAAACCATTGTTCCAGTTTGACAAATAATGCACAGGTTATGCAATTTACCTGTAATGCTCTAGTTCCTACCCATAGCTGAGGGTGCTACACTATGCCAAGGAAGAGGTCCACCTCAGCATTGGAGATCATCATCAGTGAATGGATTAATTGTATGCTGATACACTGAGATGCATGTGGACCTTTCACAAATAAAGTATTTTGGCAGCATCCCTTTGTTTCACTACCACCTTGCAGAGAAGCAACAAACTGTTATCACGTAAAAGAAGCTGTCATGTTAACCAGATATATTCCCAGGGGACCACAATTTTTCACCTCTTTCCTTTCCCTATCAACTTTCCTCCATGTTCAAATGACAGAATGCCAGAAAGAACAAGAAATATAGGGGGGAGCATCTCATGCGGAACCAATTAGGCAAATAAACAATAACCTGTAGAGTGGGGCTTAAGGAATAAGTAAATTAAATTGCATCTATTGAGGGTTCCAGCTGCATCTGGGACAGCCAGAGTCTCCTCCACAGGTAATTGTCTGAAAGGTGTTCACCTCCTGAAGGGGGAAGAGAGGAGATGAAACAAAACTGCACAGCTGGTAACTAATGAGAAACTTGCAATAAACTCATAAAGGAAGTTTCAAGAGTTGGAAGTGAGAATATGTTTATAGCGGGAAAATAGATAGAGCATGCAAAGGACTCACATGTGGAAACAAACAAAAGTCAGTGGTGGGGCTTCAATTCCTGTACAGAGGGGCAACTTTGCTAACAGTTTGCTAGGACCTGCCAGGACAGCCCAGCTCTATTCAAAAGCATGATTTTAGTCCTATTAGCAGAAGTAGAGGACTCTACCCAACTCCTGCTAATAGGACTAAATGCATGCATTTGAGGTGAATCCGTTAACTGAACTCTAAATCTGAAAATAATGAATTAATTCCATTTTTTTCATTTAGAGATGATAAATGTGTGTGTATGTGTGTGCAGAACTGAAGTCATCCCTTACTACTTGCTGCATTCTCCTTGGAGCAGAAACCGTCAGCCACTTTTGCTCACAAAGAGGTAAAAACACAATGTACATAGTTACATCTGCTTCATGGCAAGGGGAGAAAACCTGTGGCCATCCAAATGTTGTCACGCTATAGCTCCCATCATTCTTGACCACTAGCCATGGTAGCTGGGGCTCATGGGAGTTACAGTTCAACAGCTTCTGGAGAACTAACATTTCTCACCCACGCTTTACAGATTACAAGCTTTGCCATGTCATGTGTACAATGGTACCTCGGTTTTCGAACGTAATCCATTCCGGAAAACCGTTCGATTTCTGAAACATATGAAAGCCAAGGCGCAAAGGGTGGTCTGCAAATTTAATTGAGTAAATTGAGAAACTCTCAGCGGAAGCCATTCAACTTCTGCGGCGCATTCAAAAATGGAAGAATTAGTTCCGGGTTTTTGGTGTTCGAAAACAGAAACATTCAACCTCTGAGACATTCACTGTACCAGGAAATCTCATCATGCCTCTTTAGCAGTTTTTTAGGCATTGTTTCAAAGTGTATTTGGAGTTGATTTACTTACTTTGGCTTTGTTGTTTTTTGGGCTATATAAAGAATGAAGGATAAATTGGTGATATTCTTATTTTTAAGCAGCATTGTAAGCCACTATATTTGAAAAAGTTAGAACAGGCTTCCTCAACCTCGGCCCTCCAGATGTTTTGAGATTACAATTCCCATCTGCCCTGCGGTCCTGCTAGCTAGGGATCATGGGAGTTGTAGGCCAAAAACATCTGGAGGGCTGAGGCTGAGGAAGCCTGACTTAGAACTATCTTAAATAAACAAACAGCTCTGCAAAATGGTTATAGCTAAACAAAAAGGGGTTAAATGGTCACTAATGGCACTGTATCGATAATAGTAACTCCTGTATCTGGTCATGCATCCTATCATGTGTCAACGTCTCTGTGGGTGTGATTATGAGTGTCTGTGCGATTATGTTTATGAACACAGGATAACTAGGGGGCAATTTTCATAGGAACTTAAGGAGCTATTTTATATGGGGTTAGACCACTGGTCCTTCTAGCCCTATAGTCCTCAACCTTTCCAGACCCAGGGCACACCTTCAACACAATTATTAACTGGGGGGCACTTCTTAATTAAATTAAATTCTTAATTAAAAGGGATGCAGGTGGCGCTGTGGGTTAAAGCCTCAGCGCCTAGGACTTGCCAATCGAAAGGTCGGCGGTTCGAATCCCTGCGGCGGGGTGCGCTCCCGCTGCTCGGTCCCAGCGCCTGCCAACCTAGCAGTTCGAAAGCACCTCCAGGTGCAAGTAGATAAATAGGGACCGCTTACCAGCGGGAAGGTAAACGGCGTTTCCGTGTGCGGCTCTGGCTCGCCAGAGCAGCGATGTCACGCTGGCCACGTGACCCGGAAGTGTCTCCGGACAGCGCTGGCCCCTGGCCTCTTAAGTGAGATGGGCGCACAACCCCAGAGTCTGTCAAGACTGGCCCGTATGGGCAGGGGTACCTTTACCTTTACCTTTACTTCTTAATTCCCCCCCATATATTTGTATTGTGGTAGCACTGCTGTTGTGACCCACAACAGACCATGGGGTTCAGGTGGTGCTGTGGTCTAAACCAGTGAGCCTTTTGGGCTTGCCGATTGTAAGGTCGGCAGTTCAAATTCGTGCGATGGGGTGAGTTCCCATCGCCTTGTCCCAGCTCCTGCCAACCTAGCAGTTCAAAAGCATACCAGCATGAGTAGATAAATAGGTACCACTGCAGAAGGTAAACAGCGTTTCCATGCACCAGAAGTGATTTAGTCATGCTGGCCACATGACCTGGAAAAGCTGTCTACGGATAAACGCCAGCTACCTTGGTCTGAAAAGCAGAGATGAGTGCCACACCCCATAGCCAAATTCGACTGGAATTAACCGTCCAGAGGGTCCTTTAGATTTTAGAATGTTGTATTATTTTATTGTTGTTAGCCGCCCTGAGCCCAGCTTCAGCTGGGGAGGGCGGGATATAAATAAAAAATTTTATTATTATTATTATTATTATTATTATTATTACCTTTTACCTTACCATAAATCAGTGACCCAATATTGAGTCCTGACACACCAGTTGAAAACCAATGATCTAGCCCATGTTTGCTTAATTATAATTGGCAGATGCTCTCCAGGGTCTCAGGCAGAGAGCGGTCTCCTCTGTCATCTACCACCTGAGATTCCTTAACTGAAGATGCCAGAGACTGGCGCTAGAACTTTCTGCCCGCAGGGCATATTCTGTGCAACAATTTCTCCCCATTCATACTGTACCATCAATTGCTGCAATTCCTGGGCTCTTTTCATAATCACCAAGGGCTCTTTCTATTGCTCTTTTTCTTGCCTCCACTTGCATTTCTTTAGCATCTCCCACAAATTCTTTCTGTTGTTTGGGAGCTGGAGTAAACCTTAAATATTTGCTTTCCTCTCCACTGCTGCTACTCCCTGGTAGCTTATTGCTATATTCTTCCTTCGCAGAATCTTCTTTCTTTTCTTCATCGGCAACAGCGATCTTTTTCTTGGGAGGCGAAGGCTTTTTGTCCAGACCCATTGCGATAATACACCTGGCAAAGGCAGAGTGGGAGATTATGAAAGCAGACCATGGATAATGGAAAGGACACAAACCATTGGGCTCTCCTGTGGCTTAAGAGCCTTGAAGAAACAACATCAGATTTACAGCTGCATCTTAGGTTCCTGTGCTTATATTAAAAAATGCAAAGAAGTGGGTTATATCCAATATTAATCAAGCTCAAAGGAGACACATCTACTGAAATTAATAGGCATGCCCAACTTAGACCCATTAATTTCAGTGGGTCTACTCTGAGTAGGACTATCTGTGGATTCATAAGGAATGGTTGCAAAATGGCAATGCCATCAAACTTAGCTTGTTATGGATGGGGAAAAAAATAGCATGGTTAACAGGTTGCCTAGAAGCACATTTTTTTCGGCAATGACCATTGCAAATTGTATTGGAGAAATACGAAGCAGGCATATTGATCTGGGAAAAGAAGAAGAGCCTCTTTTAAGAGGAGTAGCCACAATTCTGTTGGCAGAGGATGAGAAAGGATGCAAACACATGTTTTTCATCCCACAGCGAATCATACTTTGTAAAGATTTCTATAAAAAGGAGAATTATTTGTCTGGTTTGTTCCACGGTGCACCACTTACCGTATATACTTGAGTATAAGCTGACTTTTTCAGCACATTTTTAATGCTGAAAAAAACCCCCTCGGCTTATACTCGAGTGAGGGTCCTTTCGGGCTGCTCCTTTCTCCTCCTCCACCTTTGCTGCTGTCGGTGGCGGCGGCGAAGGAAGAACGAGCAGCCCGAAAGCTGCCCTTTGTGGCTGCTTGTTCTTCCTCCACCGCTGCCCCCACCAGCCTCTGGTGTGGTGAACCGGCTTATACTCGAGTCAATACGTTTTCCCAGTTTTTTGTGGTAAAATTCGGTGCCTTGGCTTATACTCGTCGGCTTATACTCGAGTATATATGGTTCAAAATTATGTTTCAAAGACTTGTAGAGAGTCAGTATTCCTACAAACTATGATTGTTTGGGTGTGATTTGTTCTCCTGCACTATCCTCTCCATATATTTTTTTCTTTTGCTCTATCAGGAGCCCCTGCAGGGACTTAGCAATCACAAGACAGGAAGACAAACCCTATTATGGCTTATGACTTAGGAACATATCATCAAAAGAATTGGGGAGGGAGGAGGAAATGGACATTTCTCACAATGCAATGGGGGAGGGAAGGACTAGTGCTGTCTAGTCTCTTCATAAACGATCTGAGGTAAGCAGTGAAGTCATCAAGGTTGTAGAAGATATTGTAGACGATAAAAACCTAGACTGCTAAAAGCTCTAAAACAGTATTTTCAAACTGGGTGCATGGGCAACAAAATAGCAAATGAGGTTCAAAGCCATAATAATTAAAATGGTTAAAAGTGCAATCCTATGCATATCTACTAAGAAGAAAGCCCCGCTGAAATCAATGGGACTTATTCCTAGGTATGGGTCTATACTAGGATTGCATACTTAAGACTTACATATGTCTAAAGTAAAGATTCTTCCCTTATAAAAGATATTGTTTGAAACATTTTGCTATTTTCCCAAGTTTTTTGGAGCAAATTGGCACAGAAACACACGCATGTAGCTAGTTTGGACATTTACTGAAAAATACAACCACCTCTAATTTGCATGCTTTCCACTCCTCCGAACAGCCTTATCACACCAGTGATAGCATAACATTTACATACATTATGCAAATCTTACTCTGAAGAGGGGGAAAGTGTTTCTGGATAGTGGAATATGCTTATCTGAAAAGTAATTTGGCTCTATGGGGGTTCCCATTTCTTTCTTTTTCTTCTGCTTTTCGTTGTTATTTATAAAATATCCTATAACAGGGAAAGATGAGACTAGAAAATTTGCATGCATTCTCTTGCCTGGTATTACTTTGCAAATCAAAAGAAATGTTGTAGAAAGGAATGCTTCCAATGAGAAATTGCTGCGTTGCCACTGATTTCAGCCAAAGACAAAAATGAGGGTCCTGGTGTGCCCATATTAATTTAATTGCAACATCAGAATAAACCAGGAAGTACACTGGAGACTCCATACTTTAAAAGATGGCTGTGATCTATAATGTAATTTTTGAGCATTATTTTTATCTTAACCGTCTTAGTATCGTTATTTCCTAAACAGACCTTGAATATTTAGGAAAAGATACAGCAATACCTGCAAGTACTTAATGAATACATTACTGGGACGCAGAGTTGAACAGGATTAGAAGACTATCTTGTTCGGTCTACTGCTACAAAGCAGGACTGTTACCTTGAAAGCGCCCCACAAATCAACCCCTACCAAGCAAAGTCACAAAATGAGAGGAAAACCATGCAAAAATGGTGTCAGAAGGTGAAACAGTTTCAAACAAATCAAGCAATCAGATGAAGCCATGCAGTGCCTTCATGCTCGCGTCAATGGTTTATTGGTGTCTCGTTCTTAAGGTTTTTTGTTTTGTTTTGTTTTTTGAATTCCCAGAATCTGAAAGTGCATCCTTTAAAAGGTTTATTCTCTACTCTCCTTCAACTCATATGTGCATATGCACCTCCTGTGCCTCCTTATGCATTTGATGCCACATGCTGCCACATACTCGAGTTCAATAAACAATAGAATAGCTGGTCTGTTTTTTATGGCTATAGATGACTATCCAGGGCTGCCTGTTTCAGCAAAACCAATGGAGAGTGGCATAACCCATAAATACTAACCAGCATATTGTGACAGAAGCTTCCTTGGGTCAGCGCCAACTTTGTCAGATGCACCATGCCACCACGTACATTTGATGATGTGCGCTCAGGATCATGAAAGCTTCTGCAACAATTTAACTGCAAGTATTAAAATGGTCTAATGGTGGGGGTTTTTTTGGCTGCATGAGGCTTCTCTTTTGGAGCTTGGAATCAGCAGGATCCAAGATGGCAGCCAGTTCCTGAACCTATAGCTGAACAGGTGCAGGGCCCTAAAAGAAGAGCCTGGCAGCAAATTCAAAAGTCGTGTTTCCTTCATGCCCATTTTATCTCCTACAGACTCCAGGTCACAACAGACAACCAACCCATTGTCCATACCTGTAGCAAGGAGCTGATCGTTCCACGTTGACAAGACCAAAGTATCCATGTTTGCCTCCCAGCCGAGTCCCCTTCCGATGTTTATATTCACAGCAGGTACTTAAGCGGTCCACTTGCATTCCATTGAGGTAAAAAGTGAGACTGAAGGGGAAGCCGTAATGCCGCTTGGAGACAAACTGAAAAGTTTCTACAATTGAAGCAACAACACAAGACTGTTTTGAGCCTTCTCCACAGCATTTAAGGTGAGTTAAGAGCCGATTCAAGTGTACAGGGAAAGCATGTGGTACCTTATCGCTGGGAGGAGGTGGCACATATGAAAGATTTCCTGCACCAAGGGGAATGTGTGTGTGTGTGTGTGTAAAGGTGTGCCTGAGAGAAAGCTGGGCTCAAACCTTCTCAGGTGAGCTTTTTGGCATTGGAGTATTTTTTCTACATTCAACCCTAACCCTGTAGATAGAAATGGCACTGACCAAGAATGCCTCATCTGGCTTTTTCTGCTTGCTTCAGTTGGATTTAAAAGGTGACAAGTAAGAAGCCCAATCATCTACTCTATTGACCAAGATCTTCTGCCACAAAAGGCCTGCAGAGCAAATAGCAGTTCAGAGAAGTGAAACTTGTGACCCTCCAGAGGCTGCTGGACTCCCTGGCAACCTATTGTCAGCCACTGGTTCACCATTACTATGAGACAGCCTTTCTCAACCTAGGGTCCCCAGAAGTTGTTGGACTACCATCATCCCTAGCTAGCAAGACTAGTGGTCAGGAATCATCAGAATGGTAGTCCAAAAACAGCTAGTTACCCATGCTTGAAAAATACTGCTGTAAGAATTATTATAAAACACTTGTGAGAGTAAGCCTATAGAGCCTGGGGCTCAGGTACCTGTTGAGGCTGTGTCTGCTGTATATTGAATTATCACTCTGATCCGAAACACTCCCTTGGGTGAGACCACCTGCTGATGTAAAGTGGGTGGTGACTGGTGAGAGATTCTTAGTTTATAGCACCATGCTTTGGAAACCTCTCCTTGAGAAGATTCACCTGGGTTTATGCTGTTATCGTTTCGGTGCCAAGGAAATACTTTTGTTTTCTTTCCCGACTATATAAAAGATGTTTATTTTCTTTCCTTATTCTCATTATAATGTTTCATCTCTTGTTCATTTTGTTATTTTAGTGACGGATTGTGATGTGTATGTGCATGAATTTTATTATACATCATCCTGGGAGCACTGCGTACTAAAAGTGGCAGGAGAGAAATTTAACAAAAGAAATAACTAAGTTTAGGAAGAGGAAGCCAAAGCTCTAATCAAACTATAAGCGTAAGGCATCTAATGTTGCCCAGTGGAGAGAATCTTGGATTCACCAGAGGCAACTATCTTCTTGTCAGATAAATTAATACTAAACAAGTAACTTGCCTCATTTGTTTTGTTGTGAGAATGAAAGAAGTTGCAACTCCAAAAAACTAGAAAGAAATTGCTTGCAACACTGCCATGGGTTGGAGCTGCAACAAAATGTTGCAGTGCAACATTCTGCTGTTCAGGATTCCAGCCTCTCCATTCCATTCCTGTTAACCATTTTCCATCCTCCCGATCACCCACTGCCAGAAGCACTCTATAGCTATGTTCACATGTTCATGAAGCTGTTTTTGAGGGATTCCCCTTTACCCTTTAGGGTTTTTTGTTTTCCTTTAAAAAAAAAATGCCTACGCTTATGCATGCTCTCCTTAGGTCACAGGCCTCACTGGTCCTGCTTCACACCTGTGGTGTTTCTTTTCCTGGCTCTCTTTTGTCTTGATGGAAGCTACAGAATGTGTGCAGATACTGGCCTACTGTACTAGTATTGAAGGAGAGGTGGGGTGGCCATTTGTCATTGATGCTTTAGCTGAGATACCTGCATTGCAAGGGGTTGGACTAGATGACCCCGGGCTCCTTCCAACTCTACAATTCTATGGTTCTATGTACAAAGGTAGCATTCACACTCATTGCTCCACGTGACTTCATCTCTGGCCCCACCCACCACTTATACAGTGGTACCTCGGGTTACATACGCTTCAGGTTACATACGCTTCAGGTTACACACTCCGCTAACCCATAAATAGTGCTTCAGGTTAAGAACTTTGCTTCAGGATAAGAACAGAAATCGGGCTCCAGCGGCGCGGTGGCAGCAGGAGTCCCCATTAGCTAAAGTGGTGCTTCAGGTTAAGAACAGTTTCAGGTTAAGAACAGACCTCCGGAACGAATTAAGTACTTAACCCGAGGTACCACTGTATTTGACCTTCCGAAGGTTGCCCAGAAGGGAATTCATTCATTCATTCCTTTTATTTGTATCTCGCCCACCCACAGAGCTCAAGGTGGCCTATGTAGTTCTCCTCTTCCCTATTTTATCTTCACAACAACCCTGCAAGGTAAGAGAGAGGCAAGAGAGGCAGTGAGTGACCCAAGGTCACCCAGCAAGCTCCATGACTGAGTGGGGATTTGAACCTTGGTCTCCCAGGTCCTAGTCTGGCACTTTAACCACTATGCCACACTGGCTCGCATGCCGAAAAGGGTTCGCCACCTGTGGTGTGTCCCATCCAAGACCTCTGGGAATGGGCTATATTTACTTCTACATTCTATTCATTGCCTAGCACTACTGCAAATTAAATAATGTAAATTATATTTACTTAATTTATTATTTAATTCAAATAAATAAGTAAAACAGAGACTACGTCCTTCCACAGCAATCGCCATCTATCGTGCCATGAGATTAATTCTACCCAGCATGCAAGCCTTCCCTCAGATCAACATCATCACCATTGATTCACGTTCAGAATCAAAGCTCAAGCATGTATTCATTTCCCTCCTGGAGTCATAAACAGCTCACCCTGATATATTATAGCTTCTTGTAAGCAGATAATTTGGTATTCATTTTACCCCTGCAAGCATTTTATTAACCATACATCTCCATCCAAAAATTAATCTAACCCGCTGTATTTTGCTAAATCACCGCTGTACATCCCCTTCTTCCATAATTTGCAAAAGTAATTGCAGCCTCGTTTTCAATCATGAAACAGTAAATCTAGACTTAGTTTGAGGCAGCTGGTATATACGTCCCTGGACACGCATAACGACACACAGCTTCGTGGAAATAATTTCACTTCCACTTCCACAGTTTATCCACATAAAATAAAGAGTTTTCCAAAAGTGAAATGAACTCTTGGGCTTTCTCATGCTTACCTCCCTCCAGTACTTTGGCTCTGAACACACACAGGTTTTCACCTCCACAGTGCTGTTGATATATTTTGATTTCCTCTCGGTTGTCTAAAAGGTCATAGGACAGGTGCACTGTTTTCCCCAAATAGATCATGGTAACATACGCATTGCTCTGTATTTGAGGCCTGTAGAACTTCACTGTCTCCTACATCAAAGAGCACAAAAGTCCACTGAGATACCTGCAGTTTGCCATGGCTGATATTTGCCCTGTCAAGATCCCTTTTCTGCTGTCAGTGTTCAGCAATCACACTCTGAGCATGTGGCAAGGCGATGAGCAACTGGCAACTTGGCATGCACAATCCCTCTGCTAGAATCCAAAGCAATCACTTACGGCCTTCCCACTGCCTTGACACATATTCCATATGCACCACATGGAAAGAGTCTAATGGACTAAGCTAAGTTGAAGTGGGTGGTGCTGTGGTCTAAACCACAGGGCCTAGGGTTTGCTGATCAGAAGGTCAGCAGTTCGAATCCCTACCACCGGGTGAGCTCCTGTTGTTCAGCCCCAGCTCCTGCCAACCTAACAGTTCAAAAGCACGTCAAGTGCAAGTAGCTAAATAGGTACCACTCCAGCGGGAAGGTAAACGGTGTTTCCATGTGCTGCTCTGGTTCGCCAGAAGTGGCTTAGTCATGCTGGCCACATGACCCGGAAGCTGTCTGCGGACAAACACTGGCTCCCTCAGCCTATAGAACGAGATGAGCGTGCAACCCCAGAGTCATCCACAACTGGACCTAACGGTCAGGGGTACCTTTACCTTTAAGCTGTTTGGGGCTGCACAGAGCATCACACGATGGAGAGATGTGGTACTTCAGAGGTAGAGAACATCTTATGCGGCAGTAATGGAAAAGGTGAATTCTATGCTGGAATTCTGTGTCTAAGGCAAATGTCTACCAGTTCCATCTGGTATGCTGGCTGAGACCCTACCTGCCCGTGCACTGTCTCACCAGAGTAGTACATGCTCTGGTTATCTCCTGTTTGGACTACTGCAATGCACTCTATGTGGGGCTACCTTTGAAGGTGACATGGGAACTACAACTAATCCAGAATGTGGCAGCTAGATTGGGTACCAGGAGCGGCTGCCAAGGACCATACAACACTGGTCCTAAAGGATCTACACTGGCTCCCGGTCCATTTCCAAGTGTTGGTGTTGAGCTTTAAAGCTCTGAAACAGCCTCAGCCCCGTATACCTGAAGGAGCGTCTCCACCGCCATCGTTCAGCCTGGACACTGAAGTCCAGCTCCGAGGGCCTTCTGGCAGTTCCCTCGCTACGAGAAGCCACGTTACAGGGAACCAGGCAGAGGGCTTTTTCTCAGCAGTGGTGCCCTCCCTGTGGAACGCCCTCCCATCAGATGTCAAGGAGATAAAGAACTATGCAACTTTTAAAAGACATCTGAAGGCAGCCCTGCATTGGGAAGTTTTTAATGTCTGATGTTGGAAGCCGCCCAGTGTGGCTGGGGAAACCCAGCCAGATGGGTGGGGTAATAACAACAACAACAACAACATCTCACTTCCAGCATAAAATAATAGGATCATTATGAAAGAGCTCAGAAATAAAACTGGCAATATCGCAATGGCATTGGAGAAATCTATGGTGAAACCACACTTGGAATACAGTGTACTGCTCTGGTCACCACACAGCAAGAAGAATACTGACGCACTGGAAAGAAACTGCATCAGAAGTGCAGTAAAGAACAACTGGAATTCTGAGGAGTCTGAAGCAACCCACCTACGAAAAAGATTAGTGTGGGGGGCTTTTTACTTTAGGGGAAACACAGGCAAGGGGTAATGTGACAGAAGTATGCAGAAAGTGGATACAGAAAAGTGTTCCTTCCTCTTTCATAATAATCCAGTGAAGGTAAATGATGTGACCAATAGAATTCACTGCCACACTTTAGGTAGCTTTATTAGACAAATTCATAGAGGATAAGTCTATCAGGGGCTACTAGTCACAAAGGCCATATAGGACTTCTAGAATCAGAGGCAGCGTGTTTGCAGAACTACAGGAGAGTGCTATAATTATAATAATAGTAATTTATTATTTATACCCCGCCCAGCTGGCTGGGTTTCCCCAGCCACTCTCGGCGGCTTCCAACAAAACACTAAAATACAATAACCTATTAAACATTAAAAGCTTCCCTAAACAGGGCTGCCTTTAGATGTCTTCTAAAAGTTTGGTAGTTATTTTTCTCTTTGACATCTGGTGGGAGGGCGTTCCACAGGGTGGGTGCCACTACCGAGAAGGCCCTCTGTCTGGTTCCCTGTAACTTGGCTCCTCGCAGCGAGGGAACCGCCAGAAGGCCCTCGGCGCTGGACCTCAGTGTCCGGGCTGAACGATGGGGGTGGAGACGCTCCTTCAGGTATACTGAGCCAAGGCCGTTTAGGGCCTATTGCCTTCATGCCCTCCTTGTGGGCATCCCATAGGTATCGGACAGGAAAGAGAACACTGAACCAAATGGGACTTTGGCCTGATCCAAGATGTCACTTTAAAAAACAATCAATTTTATTGAAGGTTTTCAACATAAAATACTATAAAAACCAGACAAAGATAATACCTAAAAAGTGGAAAATAATAAAGAGGGAAAGAAAAGAGGGGAAAACAAAGTAAAAGAAACAGAAACCTACACAATGTGTGTGTGTGTGTGTGTGTGTTCTATCAACCTTCTATCTTAATCTTCCATTCACAAACAGAGATCCATTTTTATCTTAGTGCAATCCAAAGATGAGGAGCCACTACAGAAAACAGATCGGTTACATTCTGCAAACAGATAGAGTTTCAATTTGCAGGCGTATCAGTCTACATCCTCAAAGGTTTTAGGAGGAAATGTGATATCGAGGAAACATGAAAGCCAAAAATTATGGCAAAATCATTTTACCTTCATCATTTGCTCCAAGCCATTGGGTGCGGTTGTTGGGCGAAAACGGCGGCCTCTCAGTGCCCCACTTTTCTTCTCACTTTTGGGAGGTGGTGGAATAGGTACCATAAAATTGTTAACGATAGGAAGTCGGTATGGGGATATTCCAGCTGAATAATCCAGAGATTTTAGCACCCCTTTCTCTCCCTGAAATATTTAACAGCAGTTAGCACCCATGCCTAATTTAAAATTATGCATTAAGGGCAGTGTTTGATAAACTTTTTTGCGTGGAATTTCTCAGTACTTTAGGTTTAATGGATTTTAAAAAAACAAAAACATTTTTTTTGGGGGGGGGGATACAGACTCACTTGTTCATTTCTGGTCTGCGACACAGATTCTCAATACATCCCACCCCTTTTACTGCTCCCCTAGGGTTTGGATTTCCCTTTGTCCTCTGCTTTTATGAGTTAATATTTATGGGAGGTTTTCCCACATCATGTGCATGTACTGTACCTCAGGGTTTGCCACAGTGAACTCTGTGTGAAAGGAAAGCACTGTGAGAAGAGGAAACCTGTGCTTATAAACATGGAGTGGGCACATGCCAAGGTACACCACATCTCTCCCATTCACAGCTGACAGGGTTTCCTCCAGGGAACATGGGGCACATGCACTGAGAACATTTGCTGCCTCGTGTGTGAGGTTTGCACTTGCCAGAACATCCCCAGTGACTGTGGGTGTGCTGGAGAGCGTCCTGTTGGCTATGTATCTGCATTCCAGTCATGAATCTGAATAATCACATGCCAGATCATGGCAGCTTACTAACTGAGGCAATTACAAAGAAAGTACACAATCAATGAAAGTGATTGGCAGTAGATTCAGAAAGTACTTCTCCGCACAACGTGTAAGTGATGAATAGAGTTCACTGCCAAAAGATGTGGCGAGGGCTACTGGCTTAGATGTTTTTAAAAAAGAGGATCAGACACACTTGTGGATCAATAGCTGTTAGCCATGACAGCTACATTAAACCTCCATGTTCAGAGGCAGTGACAGTACCAACGGCTGTGTTTCCGGGAAGAATCTGGCTGTTCACTGTTGGTGATAGAATTATGCTGACCTATATGGACCTTTGGTCTAACCCAGGGCTTCCTAAACTTTGGTCTCCAGCTGTTTTTGGACTACAAATCCCATCATCCCTAGCTAGCAAGGAACCAGTGGTTAGGGATTTTAGTGCAAAAAATATCTGGAAACCCAACTATCTCAAAGGTCCATGCCCCTCCCAATGAACAGCAAATGCAGAATGAATGATGCAAAATAACACAAAAAATGGAATGATAGATATCAGAAAAAAACAATATAATTTTGCTTAAGTTGGTACTAAGAGAAGTTACAAAACCAACTTTTTTTGGGGGGGGGGCAGAATTTGAGTTACCCACTTCCTAGCACATGGAACTGGACAACTGACATCCTAGCACAGGCTTCCTCAAACTTGTCCCTCCAGATGTTTTTGGCCTACAACTCCCATGATCCCTAGCTAGCAGGAGCAGTGGTCAGGGATGAAGGGAATTGTAGTCTCAAAACCATCTGGAGGGCCAAGTTTGAGGAAGCCTGTCCTAGCAGATGAGTTTTTTGTGTTAGGGAAGAGAAGAACAGGGTAGCAGCTAGAGAGAGTTTGGGGTACAGGTAGAATCAAAGAAGCACACCTGCTCAGCCAGGTCTGCCTTGATTCTGCTAGCAACCTGTGCTTCAAATTCTTACCCCACATCCCTAATTATTCACCTCTATCAGCTCAATTGAAAAGGGGAGAAAGGGAGCTTTAAAACTGCATGTACCAGCACAGTCTTCAATTTCCAAAGAGTAAAAGAAACAGAAATTTCTCCTGGAACATTAGCAAACATAAGAGTTAACATCTTAACCCTCAAATAACTTGCTGTTGGACTACAGCTCCCATCATCCTTAGCTATAATATCTGGGGCAGATGGGAACTGGAATCCAATAATCTCTGAAGGGCACTGTGTTAGCTAACCTTGTGCTGGGCCATCAGTTAAGTATGAATACAATGAGTGAGCTTATGATCATTCTTTCTACAGCAACACTTGTATAAAAGAGCAAAGTCTGACCCCGCTGGCATATTGATGTTCTTTCTCATAGACGAGGTGCTTTGGTCTAGAAGCAGCCTTTGGTGCAGGTTCATCTGTGGCACAGCTGAGAAGTGGCTGCAGTCGGACTGGTTGCTGTATGCTCCCTGGTGCGGTGCTTGGTCGAGGATAGGTAGCCTAGGGAAATTAAATAAATGGGAAAGTGGGAGACGCTTAGGAGCAGCTCACTCTATGTGACCTGGTGCTTTTGTTTCAAAGTACATGGGCTGAGGTCCAACACAGCTACTACTATCATATCCCATACTGCATAAATGGTCACAGGATCAGACCAGATGCTTTGCTCACTGTTCTGTCAGTAATAATTATGGTATTCAGACATAAATTCTATTGGGAAGTCATGTAGACAAAATAAAGAACGATGTTTTTATAAGAGATTGAAGAGTCATCCACTCTGGAGTTTAATGAGTATCTGAAGATGCTTGACTCCTTATCGTTTTATATTTGCAGCATCCGCACAACATCCTCCTCATCCAAGTTGGTTGGCTGTACTTTCCGTGTGTTAAATTTTGATTTCTCCAATCCACAGATAATCCAGCAAGGAAAGAAAATCCAAAATAAAAATGAGTGTTAACAGACTGTGAACACATTGAAGTGCGTTGTGTGGGTGGGCTTCTTCTTCTTTTTTACATGTGTGGTGACATTTTCTGGGTGCAGTTTATACACCCCAGCCCCTACTTCCATGCAGTTTCCATGAACCCAAAGAAAAGGATGCAGCCTGCCCTTTTCCAGGGGTTTTTGCTCAAGGTAGGTGTGCAGTATTTTCATTTTTAAAGTAGCTATTTTGTGCAGAACTGCTCTTGCACAAAACAACTGTATTTGATATGAAAAAGAACATTTGCCCTTGCAGACATAGGAGGCAAGAAAGGAAAAAGGGAAGAAAGGCAGTGGAAACCTTTCTTGCAATTGACTCTGTATTCTTGCTGGTCTCCAAGGGACACACTTTTTAAAACTGCTGTTTTGTGTAAATCTTGCATTTTAAACAAATAAAATGAAGGTGTGGATGTAGGTTCGCAAACCGGGACAACTACTTCCGGTTTTGCGGAGTTCGTAAACTGAATCGTTCTTAAACAGGGCTGTTCTTAAACTGAGGTACCACTGTACCAGTATTTAAGGACACATTTCAACCAGCCAAAAATACTTGGGGAGGCAGCAAAGCGGGCCAGTGAGGGGCATGGTCTGTGAAGAGAGGGTGTTTGTTGATGGGGAGGCAATGTGGTATGGGAAGAATCCCAACGGTCAGATAAAGAGAACTGGGGGGTTGAAGTAGGTCATCAGGCCTAGAGTTAGGTTTGTTTTTACACAAAATCAAAGGAAAAAATGTTACTGGTTAAAAAAAAATCCCAATGTCGCAAATTCAGGAGTCTTAATACTTTGATTCCAGTTGGATCAAGGCTGTGGCCTGTGATGGCATAGCTGAAAGTTAAATGTTGGACAGGGTTGTAACAAACAAAACATGGCCGATGGGCCCTCTTCAACTCACCAGTTGACCTAACTGCCCCCTGTTGCCAAATCTGCGGCGCCCCAAGCGATTTCTTGGCCCAGTGGGTGGGTGCGGGGAAAGCAGGCGAGGTCCATCTTCCGCTGCCCTTCTTGATCGTTCCACCTAGAAAATTTAGATGCCTGAGAAAGTGGTATAGTTAAGAAACGGAAGATGCTCCCTGTTTGCCCTGCTGTTTGGCGAAATCTGTGAAAAGCAGTTTCTCAATTACTAAACCAGTATTTTGAGACCTCATAAGAGAGCCAAGACTAGCAAATGAGTCTTGAGGTATTAGTAAATGGGTTTTTACTTTCGTATAAATGTGATTGTTGCTAGTCAAAAGCAAATCATGTCTAATAAGCTGTGGGAGAACACAGCCAATTATGCATTAAGAACAGAGAGAGAGAATTAGAGAGATGAAATAAATATCAATGTCATGGCTATATACATAGAAGTAACTGCTTACAGAATCTGACAAAGTTTCTTCACAGAATTCTTATCTCTCACACCAGTGATCCCATTCCTAGCACAGACAAAGAGATGTACAGCATTCACAAAACAAGTTTTTGAGGTTTCCTGTAAGATGGAAGTGAAAAATATTTACCTTAACTCTCTGAATACGGTCTTTTCTGGCAGAAGTTTCAAATTTTCTTTTGATCTCACCCTGGTGATGACGCTAGTTAGGTGTTTTTAAAAAAAGAAAAGAAAAGGGAAATATCTTATTCACATGCACTGGAAGAAATAAAGCTTGAGGCTAATCTTCGCCACTGCTCTGTGACGGGTTTTCCACCCATATTCACAAAACATGGGGGGAATGTATGTGTGTGCAGGAATGGGGTTCCTGGTGTGTGACTTGCATAAAGCACATTACCAGGTACATGTTGCAAGCTCCACAGAGCAACTCAAAACCAGTATGTCATTTCAACATTCTGGTTTGATCATATGCATTCAGCCTCACTGTGACATAATCAGCGCTCTGCTCAACATCTACAATAAATAAGTACTTTTTTAATGTACTTTTTAATTTTAATGTACTTTTAAACCACATGTCATGTGACACTTCAGATATTGCTGGGCTAAAACTACCACCTTTCCTATTAGCTGCACTGTTTGGGGCCACCTTGATATAAATGTTTTCAGAGGTGGCAATGGTTGGCATAAAAGAAGAGGAGTAGTGACAATTTTATTTTGCCCTAAACATACTGCCATGCATGGAATTACAAGTGTGAGACCCTGATTTGCACCGAGACCCTGTTGGGAGGGGTAGGGGAATTGAATTGTCTGCCTCATTTCAGTCTTCACACGGATCAGGGGCTCTGCACCTGCCCTGTGCACTGGAATTAGAACTCTTATTTGAGCCAATAGAATCTCCCAACCCCCAATTCTAAAAACAGGCATAGGAGGACCAACCAAATTGGGATCAAATGATTAACACACACACACCCTACAACTCTGTAGATGTTCTAATCTGAATCAAGGACCCTGTGCTCTTTAGAAGCCATTTTTGACATGATTTTAAGTAACAACCACTGAGCATGACTATTCAGAAGTTAAGCCCCATTGTGGCCAACAGGGCTACACCTAGGTAAATCTTCCAAAAATCACAAGGGACATCATGCCTCTGCTACTGCCATTTCTCTCTTTGCTGAGCTTCTCTTCCCAGGCTAGGCCCATGGCACTTTTCCGTCCTTTGGGATGTTGTTACACATAATGGGGCAGCTAATGTAGTCCCCACCCCCGGTGCTGTTGAACTACAACTTCTCATCAGACCTCTGTTCCATCCTTTGCATTTCACACCCCTTGTTTAGAGACCACTGATATTTCCCTTCCAGTCCTAGGCCTTGCCCATAACTATCCCGGGCCTTTTACTACGCTTGGTCTCTCACAGAAAAGGGAACAGGAGAAGGGAACAGAGAAATTTCTAATGTACTCCAAACCAAGTAAAACGATTCCTTTCTTAGCCCGCTTCCACTGATGGGGATTCCAGTCTTGACAAGCAGGGGAGTTGGAGAGAAGGTAATGCAAGTCCACAGCAAAACTCTCTTTGTGAATTCCACCGGCAAACTGTTCAAAACCATTGTGTTGGATGATCCATAAGGTCCCTTCAAAGGTCCTTGGGTGAGCAAGGTGTTTCTGCTGGTGTTATTTGGCTGACCAGGGGGGGGAGGGAAAGCGGTAGGCGACTGCTAAATTATCTCCATGTTTGTATGTGACGGCGGGGCCTCCCTTAGAATTCCATGATTCCAAGGCAGTTGGTCTCAACTGCTGTTTTACGCTCTACACAAGAGAAAGCAGCCGTGCCAAAAGGAAGCATAGCATGAAAGCTGGCATCTTAGGAGGACTCAAAAGACCTGAAGTCCAGGTAGAATAACCTGCATTATGGGTTGGGCTCCTGCATCACAGATATACAGATACATAGCGATTCGTGCACCTTAACATTGCACAGGATCAGCCATGGAAGGGCATCAGCATCACAAAGGGAAAACAGAAGGCAGGAACAATCCATGAGTGGAACCATGGCAGAATGGGGCCTACCTGCAGCCACATTTCCACCTTCTGTGTGAATGAGATAACGTCTGCTCCTCCCTGCCCTGGCTCGCTCCTTACATCCATGCCCCTCTTTGTTATTGCTGGCTGTCCTTGACCTTGGGTGTTCGTATTGGTAGATCTGAGCATGTATCTGATGGGCTGTAATAGGTTCTTGAGTACACAGGTGGAACATGACCTCCTGCTGCCTTGCTCTCAGGAGATGACTGCGTGGAACCCAGTGGCTGTAGGGAACTCTTGCATTCTGAGATGCTCAAGCCACTTTATTGGTTCTGACCAATTGCAGGCTATTCGTGTATCTTTCCTTCCTCCCTTAACTTCCTGTTCCCTGCCAATATGAAATTATTGGAGAACATGTTTTTGCTATGATTTAATATTTCTCAGGCCACTTGCAAATTAGTGGAGGAAAAATTTATCTGCTCATGCAGGCATTTTATTGGAATTTACTCCAGATAAATAGATCTAGTCCTCTGATTCTATCCTCAGAACCGCTAACACACTGCTTAGCTTGCTTGCATGTGCATTTAATTCAGAAAAAAAATGTATAAACCAATTAAACAAAAGCAAACAAGCAAATCTACAGGCCACACATAAAAACAATTTGCCAGTAAATACCCAGGTAAAAGCTTGATTCTGCACTGGGATGTGGGTATCATTGGTATTATACTTGTGTTTTGTATAAAAATAAAACAATATGAATTATAATACCTAGATGATATCAGCAACATTTAAAGACAAAGGTAAATTATGTACCTAGGTCGGCTTGTTGAAACAAAGCAAGTTTTCAGCAGGAATCTAAAACAACATAGCAAGGATGCCTGCCTAATGTCAGTAGGCAGGGAGTTCAAAGGTTGTGACTCTAAATAGTTTACTCCAAACAGATGCAGGAGAAGCGTTATGTGGCACGCGCAACAGTGTATGTTCCACAAACTGAGGCAGTCAAATAGGCACATGTAGGATGAGATGATCCTTCAATCAAACTGGTCCCAATCAGTTAAGGACTTTATATACTGATAGCAAATCTTGAAGGAATGGTTTAGAGAGTCAGAAAAAATCAGATTGCTTCTTAACAGAATTTCACAGACTCTTCACAGCTTGTTCAGAGTCAGAATGAGTAAAGGGGTGGATATACCTTGTGTTAGTGCATACATTTCATCATTACTAAACCATAATAACTCTCAAATGTTCCTTAATCGCTCTACTGTCATGAGAAATGGGTGTTCAGAATTTGCTGGTCGCTAAGTCCTAAAGTTGCAGACTCCTCAAGCTACCATGTTCCCTACCAAAGGTTAAATTTGCATGCTATTGCCACACCAGGAAGTTTTCTCAGTAATCCTCCTGTAATAACACTATGAATATTTCTTTTTAACAGCCTTTAGGAGAAGTAGCCATAATGTAAACCTACTTCCATGTCAAGCACCTTGTGGAATATGGCCTGGGCCAAACATTCCCGTATATACTTATGGTGATCCTTCCTCATAGCATTTAGCTGATATTCCTTCTCTGATATTATTCTTCCACTTCTTGAGATCTGCCAAGAAAAAGTGAAATATAAGTACAGTGGGTGGTAGATGATGCAAGATTCAGGCAACTTCGCCAAATATGTGTGTATTAACCACAATCTTCTATGTCTTGAGGTCCAATGTACCCAATGAGATCAATATGAACCAAGCCTTCCTCATTTTCTTTCATTTTTACTGAAAGCTCTGCTAAAAACCTAGCAGAATGATATTACTATTATATGATGGTGGTGGTGATGATGATTTAATTTATTTTCCATCCTTTGCCAGCAGGTGGTCCCAGGGCAGGTTGCATTATAAAATTCAGAATTAAAAACAGTGGAAAACATATCACAGTCACACAGGAATAGGGTAAGAACTCTGCCTGCTAAAAATTTGGCAGAGGAAACTAGAGGAGATTTAAAAAAAAAAAATCACAACACAGTGAGGGAAGAGCCACTGGTTGTCTACCCTGTCGCTTGTTGTTCTTTACTTATTATCAATCTCTTTAGTGGCTAATGTCCTGTTCTCCTATTCCTTCTTAACTACTGGAGAAAATCTTCCATTAAGAAGAGAGGAAGTCAGATAAACAAGGGGTGGAGAAGGGGTAGCCAATGTGGTGTTCTCCAGATGTTGTTGGACTACAGTTCCCATCAGCCCTAGTCAATATGGGCAATGGTGAGGGATTATAGGAGTTGTAGGCCAACAGCATTCTCATGGCATCATGTTGACCATCCCTGGAGCAGAGGATAAGCCAGCAGCTCTCGTGTCCACTCTGTGTTCGTGCAATTCCTATTCCTCCCACCTTTCTCTGCCTGTTGATCAGGAAGCCTTCAAAATGGTCAGCAGAGGACGTTCCCACACTGTGTGGTTGTTCTCATGTTGTGAGTGTAATGTGTAGCCAGGCTCTAAGGCCAGAACACAACAATGTGCCTTCACTCCATACATGCTATGCCAATCTGTGCTATGTGGTTGAATGAGGTAGGAGACCTTGTAAAGTATCCAATGTAGCACAGAGACATGTAGGACCCCAGCCTGAAAGTCCATTTCGGCATCCTCTTTAGAAGACTCTTCTTTCATTTTTAAGCTTTTAAGAGCAGTCTTCCAATTCACTGGAAGCATGCACTAAGGTACTAGGTTCATTGAATGACTTAAGAACAAATAATGCCTGAAAAGCTATGTAACAGAAGCACGGGAGGAAACGGCTTAAAAGCAGGCTTACTCTTCGGTGCCATTTGTGGGTAGGAATGACTTGATGCAACTACGCTCAGAAGCCCAAGCCCTATGCCAAGATAGCAAGTATATGCAGACCTAATCCATCTATGTCACCAAAAGGTCTCCAGTAGCATTAAAATGGGTTGCTGCTGTATTACTGATAGTAAGTCATGTTTATTAAGATGGAACAAAGCTCCAGTTTCCATTAGTACTTCTTCATCAGTCATTCCCAGTGTTAGACGTCTTGAGCACGGAACGGTCTTATTTTGCTTCAAATGTCACTTGGAAATGCTAAGTGCCTCATTAGGTGGCATGATTCTCCTCTAAATAGCTTTTATTCAAATGCCTTGTGACCAAGGAGTCCACTCTTCCACATTACCAAGATTGCCCAATGGGTTCTCATTTATCTGTATTCCATGAACGGACAAAGTCTACAGCTCAAAAGCAATTCATCGGAACGCTGCCTTTCCCACCTGGAAGCTGTAGACTGCCCCCTGATGGCCAGGAGGATGAACTATGACACACCATTAATTTAAAGCACATGACTTCCCGCAAAGAATTCTAGGAGCAGTAGTTTACCCTCACAGAGCTACAATTCCCAGCATCCTTAAAAAATACTGTTCCCAGGATTCTTTGGGGAAAATCCCATGTTTTAAATGTGTTTTAAACATATGGTATATCTACATCCACTTTCCTTTCTGCAATCTCTATGCCAAATAAGAATAAATAATAATAATTTTATCATTTGTATGCTGCCCATCTGACTGGGTTGCCCTAGCCACTCTGGACGGCTCCCAACAGAGTAGTAAAATCACAATAAAACATAGAACTAAAAATACGATAAAACATCAGATAGTTTAGTCTGAATGGTTACACTGGAAAATACCCTATTAAGGCTGTGGTCCTATACCTGGTTCCCTCAGAGCAAGTCCCACTGACCTTAATACAGTGGTACCTCTGATTGCGGACAAGATCCATTACAGGGTACCGTTCGCACCCTGAAAAGTCAGTAACCAGAGCAGCACTTCTGATCATGTGCAAAGTGTGATAGAGAACTTCTGTGCATGCGCAAACCGCGCAAAATGCTTCTGCACATGTGCAAACCTAGCAGAACGCTTCTGCGCATGTGCACGCAGCGAAACCCAGAAGTAAACACTTCTGAATGTGCCGTGTTCTTAACCCGAAAAAACGCAACATGAAGCGTTGGCAAGAAGAGGTATGACTGTAGGGCTTACTTCTGAGTAGACATGCTTAGGCTTGTACTATAAATCAGGCTGCAATCCCATGCACACTACTGAAGGGCAAATGCTGTTCAGATCAGCGGAACTTAGTTCGAGTTAGCATGCATATAAATGTATGCTTAGATGGAGTTATGTTCCCCATTGCGTTGTTAGGCTTTCTTTGAGAAAAGAAGAAGGGAGGAAGAAAATAAAATTAGAAGGATTATTTTTACAAGATATGTTAATACTGGAAAATGTCTGCAAAGAATGAAAGCAGGGGAGGTGGGCACGTGCAAAATTTTTTACGGAAACTTTAACTTTTGTGAATGTTGCATTGCCAGAAGGCATGATCATATCTGTAACTACAATACTGATCTCATTTAACCTTAAGTTTCAGATTTTGTTAATAGGGATTCGTATTGTCACCTATATTTAGAACCAGAAGGAAGAGGTATGAATATTTTGAACAAAACTACATTAAAGGGGGGGGACCCCACAGAACTCTTCCATTAATTGCAGTGTTAAATTGTAAGAGCAAGACAGTTTAAAAGCACCAGACTGACCTAATACTGCCTTACTCATATATAACATTAGATATTTAAAGACAGTGGGGGCTTCTAGCAAATGGGGCAAGACTTTCATTAACTGGTGACCAAGTTTAAGTTCTTCTATTATTCAAGAAAACCATAGCCTAAAAGTATACTGTTTCAATTTCAGTTCATCCACCCTCCCAGTATTCACCGCATTTTATCTCAGCAATTCTACTTTATTTTCATGATGCCTGATTTTGTAGCAGTCATTATTCTTTTTAGCCCTTCATGGTTGATGTTACATAACAACTAGCTGCTGCAACCAGCAGTTTCTCAATTTTGCATCTCTTTGTTTTTCAGGTTTAATTCACCACACACACACCCATCCCTCAGCTCCTCACAAAAGAGAGCATTTGTCACTGAGTTTCTCTGTGTTTTAAAAATATTAGGTGCAAATCAAGCAATTGCCTACAGTCAGACCTCATCTGCACTATATATTTAAACAGTACTATACCACATTAAACAGACATGGTTCTCCCTAAAGAATCTGGGAATTATGGTTTGTAAAGGAAGCTAAGAGTTATTGGGATACCCCTATTCTCCTCAGAAATCTACATTTCCCTGAGTCGTTTAACAATCAACTCCACTTGCTAGGAAACTCTGAACCCTGTAGCTCTATGAGTGGAATAGGGGTTTCCTCAGCACCCTTAACAAACTACAGTTCCCTGAATCCTTCGGGGGAAGCCACAACCATTTAAATTGGTATGATGTGGCTTTCAATGTGTAGTATAGATGCGATTTCCAAGCAATGTGGGTTGTTCAGTGAGGAAAAGGCAGTTAAGGAACCACAAATGGAACATTCCATCATGGGAGCCATTATTTTGTGTCCCTCTCACCTACTGCTCTATCAATAGGTGAAGTCCAGCACAAGCAACCCTTCAGATCAGAATTAGAATATCCCACTGATATAAATAAAATGAAACGTCTTCTGTTTTCCAGCACTTCAGCAAAGTCAGAAGCAACTTGTTTTTGATCCATAAAAATTAACCTTGCACAAAATTATTCCAAATGGTGGTTGCCCACCTGGTCCACTCTCACCTGGGCTGCTTGATTTCCACTTCTGTACAGTGGAATCAAGTCACTGTAAATGTGAGTGACAGGTCAAATGGCCAATAATGACAACCCTGGAATAGAAGACACCCCTTCCACATCACCTGTGAGAGGGTCCATTCAGCTCAATCCTACAAACGTTTACTCAGAAGTAAGTCCCACAAAATTCAATTGGATGCTCCCGAGGAAGTGTGCAGCCTTTGTGCAAACTGCATGCCATGTAATGCTGCCACATTAATTGGTCAACTCTGGATGCTGTCACAATGATTTGTGACAGGTGTGGTCAAAGTAATAACAGGTGCGCTGCCATACATTATTAGGATTGCCACGGCACCCAGGCTTGGTAGTAAATGAAATACAGTGGTACCTTCATTAACGAACAGCTTAGTTTATGAACAACTTGGATTAGGAGCACTGCAAACCCGGAAGTAGGTGTTTTGGTTTGTGAACTTTTCCTTACAATAAGAACATTTCGCTTCCTGTTAAGAGTGTGTTCCATTTGTAAATTGAGTCCCCCACTGCTATGGGAAAGAACGCCTTGGTTTAAGAATGCTTTGGTTTAAGAATGGACTTCTGGAAAGGATTAAGTTCATAAACCAAGGTACCACTGTATGCCCCTAATGGCGGCAAGGGCAAGAGGCTAGGGTATGAAACAGAATGCTAAAAGTGTCACCACTTAGCCACTGTATGTAAATCAAATTCCCACTCAGCTGGCTCCCTGGGTGATCACGGGCCACTCACTTTCTCTCAGCCAAACCAATTTCTCAGGGTTGTCACCAAGATAAAGGGTAAGGGAGAATCATGCATGCCATCCTGAGATCCTAAAAGGAAGGGTTGGATAACATGCATTTCAATAAACAGATGTGTTTAATTTGGGAGTGAGAAACTACTACTCCCATCAGTCCCAATGGCGTCGCCAATGGTCATGGACAATGGGAGTTGTAGTTCAACAATAAGTGAAGGGCCTCGGGTTCCTCACTCCAGGGCTCAACGCAGGGAAACTGACAAGAAATATTTGCATACTTACCAGCCCTGATCTCCGCAGGTGACGTCTAATCCGGGTGTTGCTGAAGTAGCCTGCCAGGTGCTTGTCTGTTAGACTGTTGTAATTTGCAAGTAATCTGAAACCAAAATAGTCACTTGTGAACAGTCATAAAAAACAACAACCCAGAGAACTGTTTACCTTAAAATGCAAGGAACACACACACACACATATACACAACACCCTGGCAAAACAACCCACATAGATACCTAGGTATCTTTTTTCAGGGCTAAGAGAGGTTCTATGCCAACTTCCCCAACCAGGTGCCCTCCAGAAGTTCTGGAGTACAACTCCCATCAGATCCAGCCAGTACAGGTTGAGGAAGGCTGGAAGTTGTATCTGCTGCAGTTACACCAGCATTTCCCACAGCTGGTGTGTTTAATTAAGGTGCTCACAGAGCTACGATGTGTGTCCTTAAAGACCTGCCCTGGCCCAACAAGGGTGATATCTACACATGAGCATTTAAAGAGGTGCATCTGGTTTAGATTCTTTGCGCACCTCCTGAGATAAAGGCATAGTGGGAATAAGCCTAAGCAATCCCTCTTTTGTGGGACGCAGGTGGCACTGTGGGTTAAACCACAGAGCCTAGGACTTGCTGATCAGAAGGTCAGCAGTTCGAATCCCCGCAACGGAGTAAGCTCCCGTTGCTTGGTCTCAGCTCCTGCCAACCTAGCAGTTCAAAAGCATGTCAAAGTGCAAGTAGATAAATAGGTACCGCTCTGGCAGTGTGCTGCTCTGATCTGCCAGAAGCAGCTTAGTCATGCTGGCCACATGATCCGGAAGCTGTATGCCAGCTCCCTCGGCCAATAAAGCAAGATGAGCACCGCAACCCCAGAGTTGGCCACAACTGGACCTAATGGTCAGGGGTCCCTTTACCTTTACCTTTAACCCCTCTTTTAAATGCCAAGCAAGCCAAGGAAACTTATGCCACCTCAGCTTAAATGAAATGGTGAATACAATTATTATTAGTTCAGCTTTCTTTTCTCTCAGTTCTCTTGTTGTGTGTTAACCCTGTGGCTTTTAGCAGGTGGATATGCTATCAGGATGTTGTGTAATGGTAAACAAAAGGTATCTTGGTGAGAAGAAAGGGTGGCATAAAAATATTCTCTTCAGAAAAGAACATTGACAAAAGCCAAAGACTTACAGGAAGTTTATTTTTGGTTTCACGATGATCCCACAGCCTCCACAGATAAATTGAACTTTAAGCAGACAATTTAGTTTGACGTGTTATGCCTGGTGATTAAACACTGGTGCTATAGCAACTGTTTTATGTTACTTTCCTTATCACAGTAGTTGCATTTGCATCTGAAACTGCCAGATTACAGCAATTATGTCACACATTGATTTATAATGTCTCCTGGAACTAGTGTGCTGCATGAATAGAGGTGTAGGGGGGAATAAACCTACCCCAATATTCTTTCATTTACTTCCTTCTCAGTATTTCACGGGGCAGATACAAGTTAAAACACAGATATCTCAACTATCACAGATATCACAGGGACCGAGCAACGCTAGCTGCTGAACTACTGTGTTACATTTCAGTTGTGGATAGTCTCATTTCAGCAAAACATCCAAATTCATTATAGGCTCAAAGAGCACTTTGTTCAAAAGCCAGGTTTAAGGTTGCAGTGCTCAATAGAATAAATGTCATGCTCTTTTTCTCTGACTAGCAATTATTATTACTAATCCCAAGAGAGATGTTAGCTAGCTATGGGAGTCCTCACTTCTGACCTTTTGCCATGCACCTGCTCATGAACACCCATAGATCAAGGGTGGATAATCTTTGGCCTTCCAGATACTGCAGAACTGCAACTCTCATCAGCCCCATCAAGCATCGCCAATGCACAACATTCCCCACACTTGCCATAGATCATGACCTGGACAGTTTGGGTTCAACCTGGAGTTCTCCATGAAGTTCCCTGGGCTACTCTCTGGATCAGATAACTCAACGCTGGCCAGTCTGTCAACTACAGTGTAAGTGAATGCTTAGCATTCACAGCGTATGATTGTAAGGAAGCAGCATTACTCCCCACGGGCAAGAATGGGGCAGATTCAGATCCAGTGAAACCCTGAGTTTCTTTTGATTAAAGAAATTATGTGTGTCTAGTTGGAAGATATGCAATTTGTTGGTCTTATTACAATATTTGGCTTCTATTTGCTGCTAAAAACACTGTTTAGCATCTGAGCATCATGTGCTAGTAGAAGCCCATTACTGGTCCCCATTCTTTCTCATCCCCATGCATCATCACGTGCCTCCCCTTTCCCCTCACTGGTAAATATGCACAGGGACAGACATCAGGGACTTAACCATACAAAGAGACACTTCTATATCCAACCAAGCCAGGCCAGTCCCCCAAACCCTGTTTCCACAGGTGTTTTGGATCACAGAGAAAGGCTTCCAGCTTTGATGATCTAGCTTCTAGGCAGACTCGGACCCCAGTCTCTTTTGCTTTTGAAGCACATCTCATGAGAGTCTGTAGTCCGTGAGAAAGAAATGGGCTCCTTTCCCACCCAGCAGGTCCAATATGTTAAAATTTAGTATGACATCACTGGTTACGTGTGGGCATGGTTTCCACCCTGTTAAAGAAATGGATGCCTTTCATTCAAACAAACAATGCATGCGTGCACACACACTATGTACTGAAAGCCTAGACCAGGTTTCTGTTTCCAAGTGTTAACAGCAAACCATAGTACACATATTATGTTTTCAACACTGGAATTACCACAAGCGAACAACATTCTTCTTATGTTACCTGTTCCTGGCAATGCATGAAGCACTGTTTGTTTACCACAAGCTTACTAACCATACCTGAGACAAAAGAGAATAAAGCATCTTCGTTGGGGTGGTGATAGAAGAGGGTGGAAACATGTAGGAGTGAAGTGTACAACCACAGGCAGCAATGAGAAGAGCTTCCTCCTAGCACTGGAATAATTCCCCCAATCACTCGTTAGTTCCTGAAGGGCTTGCTCCCCAAACACAGTCGTAGGTCCTGCAAGCCCTGAGCCTTACTTGTCCCAACCATCCCTCTGCTTAAACTCACTGCCTCCTGTTAGGGTGTGCAATGCACAGCTCCAACCAGCACACAACTCCAGTCAGAAAGGGGCACGATGAGGCCACCAGCCATCAAGGCCTAATCATGCAGAAACGTAGAACCCATAACCCTTACGGCTTTATCAAACCAAAGACCTGCCCCCTTGGCAGGTTATGATGCAAGATCCAAATACATTATCTGCCCTTTACTACTGTCACGGTACTTTATGTCCTGTAAACAGCGCTGCCTTTCAGAGCAAATTTTTGTGACTCTTTTTATTGATTTGAAAGTAGATTTGAACATAAGACTCTGTAAGTCTCTAACATTATTTTTTAGAAAACAAATCTTCACGGTTAATTGTTCATGGTGCAATTAAGTTAGCAATGGTACACCAAAGAAACAATCTGGAAAGATCCTAGTTATTGATCAGTAGTGCCAGTTACAGGGAGTTACAATCTCTGCCTTATCGTTTACAATTGCACTTTATTGCCAATTCTACACTTAAGCTGAAATGAGACCCAACCGCAACTGAGATATTTTCCCAGGTTTAATAGCTTTACTACAGTGACCAATGTGGCTTTATTTCCAGTTGTGATAAAGAAAACTGACACCTTTGCGAACAGAATAGCAGCATTATCCTACATACATCTGTTCAGAGATAAACTCCATTAAGGTAAATGGGTCTTACTCCTGGGTAAATATATAATAGTGTACACACATTCCTGTTTACTCTGCATCCAGCACACTCCCACTGGAAGATGGTGTACACTCAACATCACTCACAATCCATATCTATCCTGTATATATCCTGTTGTTTCTTATGAAATACTCAGTTTTCCAAAAACCTGCTTTGATCTGATTGAGAAAAGAGCAACGTAGCTGCATTTAAGCTGGTGTTGTGTACAGAGCCTTCATTTAACAGGAAACTGAATGTTTTGGGTAATATGGAAGTCCCAGCAGATTATATACAATCCATTAAGATACATGAAGCCTCATGGCAAGGCTAGTTGACCAATCACTCTTGAGATCTTAGTTAATTTTTGAATGTTTGCTTTCGTTCCTGAACATCTGAAAATGTTCACAGTACACGTGCTGCCAGGAGAAATTATGGAAGAATTTAGCCAGGCTTTAACTGGTCAAACGGCAGATGAATGTTAGGACTCAGCTACATTAGTATATGCGTTATAACACTGTGACACCAGGTGGTGCTGTTGAGTTCTGTCTTTTGCCAACATTATTTCCCTCTTTGAGGTTTACGTGTTTCCCTTAAACGCTTTTTTTAATGTGTCTAGATCCAGCCTCACAGTAAGGCATGCAGCATGATGCATGATGCCAAGTCATAGGAAGTGGAACAAAGATTTGGCTGACTTTGCAAAGTTATATATATTTCACAAGTTCCAATAATCACTATTAAATTGTGATGTTTGGTTTTACATTGAGTTCTATTTAAAGGAAATGTTGTTTTAGTGTATTTTAAAGTTTTTCCTCACGCTAGGGTTGTGTGAACAATGAAAAGGTAAAGGTAAAGGGACCCCTGACCATTAGGTCCAGTCGTGACCGACACTGGGGTTGCAACGCTCATCTTGCTTTATTGGCCGAGGGAGCCGGTGTACAGCTTCCGGGTCATGTGGCCAGCATGACTAAGCCACTTCTGACGAACCAGAGCAGCGCACGGAAACGCCGTTTACCTTCCCACTGAAGTGGTACCTATTTATCTACTTGCACTTTGACGTGCTTTTGAACTGCTAGGTTGGCAGGAGCAGGGACCGAGCAACAGGAGCTCACTCTGTCACGGGGATTCGAACCGCCGACCTTCTGATCGGCAAGTCCTAGGCTCTGTGGTTTAACTCATAGCGCCACCTGCATCCTGTGAACAATGAAAAGTGAGTTGTAAATAATTTAAAGACACGTTGTATCGTATTGATGGCTGTAAAGCCTCTGGCACTGATTGGCTGAGAAAAGACTAATAGTATGGAATGTTTCTAAACATTTAACTTCCAGAAGCAAAACTCTGAGGAAGTTTGCAATGTGCCTTCTGTGATATATTGGAGCTGCCAGTCTGGCTGGGATTAAAAATCAACTCAACATGGGACCTGGAGCCAGAATCAGAACTATTTTTCAAAGGCAGAATGAGTACTGGAAAAAAGTTCCAGAAGATAGGGAACCCAGAATAGATGGAGGAGAGGAGGCTTGAGGAAAGGGTAAGGAAGGTCAGGGTCTCTCAAGCAAGAAGGGGTTAATAAGAGAGGGGTACTGAATAAATGTTAATGCTGAGGTCTGGAGAGCCTTGTAGGAAGAGAAAGAGGCTTAGGTGATTGAGTAGTAAGTGGGCTAATAAAACAATACATGGGAATGGTCAAGAGACAGAGTTGAAGGATTGAAGAACCAAGGTGAAGATGGGTCTCTGACACAAACACCTTTATATGGCCAAGGATCACAGGAGGCAGAAGTATTGATAGGCAGCGATGGAGAAAAGTAGGGCTGGAACTGAAGGCCAGTGATCCAGCATTGGCCACAGGTGGGGAACCTGCTGCCCTCCCAATGTATGAATCTTCAAACTGCAGAGTTGGAAGGGACCCAAAGAGTCATCTCATGCAGCGCCCTCTGCAATATTAAGCCTCAGTACCCAACAGCCACAGATAGGATGGCATGGCCAACAGTCAGGGATGATGGGAGTTCCAGCAACATCTGCAAGACCGTATGTTCCTCACCCCCAGTATATACCCTGATAAGTCTATAGCAGCTTTAAGAGTTACACAGAAGGACAATTTTGTCCACTGTGGCTTCTAGTTGTCACTACTACCTTGTCAAAAAGGTATGCCTGAACTATGTGGAGAGGCTTTGTAGAAGATCGTAGAAGATTAGCCTGGTTTCCTGTTCCTCTCCCTGCACATTCTATTTATGATCACTATGTAAAGCTGCATTGCATATTTTTGCTACGTCCTGGATATCACCCACTGAGTTCAATGGGACTTAGCAGGTAAGTGGGTATAGGATTGTAGCCTCAGTTAAGTTTAAGTCACATTGAAATCAACGGAGTAAGTTAATCATTATGTAAATGCCATTGGTTTTAATAAGAACCAAGCACAACTAACTTAATCTGGATCCCTTAATTCATAATAGGTCCATCATTAATTGAACATTGGAGCACTCCGTGGATCAGATTTGTGTAATAGTCCTCCCAGAACGACGGCAGATACAGCATTTCAGTTGGCATGGCTTAGAATGGATAATTTATTTTGCCAAAAACAAGATATATGGATTTGTCTTCATTATGTTAATCTATACACACAGCTTCAGGGGTTATCTTCATTAAAGCTCATGTGTTTAAAACACTCAAAGTTCACTTAAAAATAATCATCTGTCCAAGTTCAAAACAAGTGTGAATATTACCCAATAAAAAGCTGGATGTTTTAGCAAGTTAAGCAATGTATGATCAGCTGTGAATTTATTACTGTTGCTTTCCTTACAGTTGATTTCACAATTCTCAAATAATTAATTAGAAAAACAAAACAAAAAACAGTCAGTGTTGACAACGGGAATTGAAAGTTATTGTTGCATCTCTAATGCAAGAAACTTGTAATGATTTAAATTTGGATCCCCTCCATTTTCTTCTTCTTGTTCTTCTTTGAAAAGGTGATAGATACAAGGGAAAGGGAAAAGAAAACCTTAAATGAAATGCAAGACAAGCTCAGAGATACTTTGCCTCCAAGCCTTTATTTCTGATGGCTCATTACAAGAAAGCAACTCATCACAGTTGCTTTAAAATATCAGTTTTACTACATTTAAGTTGTATAAAAGGCTTCTCTGGTTGAATAGCAAGAGCTGCCAAATATGTATTTAGGCAGGTAACCCAAAAGGAAGAAGATAACAGTAACTTTAGTTTGGATACAGGTTTTTAATATTAAATTACCCCTCCATGCTCCTTGCCACCGCATCACTCTTGGAGAATATAAATGAGTTCAGCTGTGGCACTTCCCTGTTCGTATTCCTCTGCTGTCTAACAAACTTTGCACTAAACATATATTTCTGCTCCATTAATTGAGGTTTAGCACCTGACGCTTGCAACTCTGACGGCGAGAGTGACGCATATCATCATTATACATAAAAGCCTCTCTCTCATTTTGAAAAGAAAATGACATTTTGGTAATGGGGGAGAAAAGACACATATATGTAATTTTCAAACAGGAGATGAACCCTGAAACAATACCAAAAAGCCCCCCCCCCCAAGCTGGTGAATAGGTAGGTTTTTAAGACACACAAAATATATACAGCTGCTGTCTGCCCCATCCCATTTTATCCCATCCCCCCTGACCCTCCCCCTGAAGATCTGGAACCTTCTCACTTACCCAGGGTGAGGATGGTTCATTTTTGCAGAATGGCTTTTTAAGCAAAAAAAAAAACAACCTGATGCTTAAGGGCCGTGTGCTTTTAAAAGACAGCAGTCGCTCAGAAACTGACTGCTGATCCTCCTCGCCTCTTCCAGATGCCCGCGACCCTGTGGATTCCCCTCGGGGATCCTAACCTGGCCCCCAGCTGACTGTGCCAAAACATCTCTTCCCGTTGCTAAGGGAGGGCCACGTGGTGATGCTTTGGAGGAGGCGGGCGCACAGACCGAAAGAAAGGGGGGGGGAGAGAAAAACCTGCTTTAGCCCAATGTATTGGGAGAACTGGGAAGGCTCTCTCAGCTGATAGGAGGAACGGCGCTGCCACTTGCGCTGTGTTGCAAGCAGGTTCCCCAGGCGCCTGTAACCTGACACACACAAATACACACACACAACACACCGTCGGTGGAGCTTCTGGTCTGATCTGCAGACAGGGACCTCGGAAGAGCTGGAGAGAGACGATGAATGGTTACATATACATGTACATGTACATGTACATATACATATACATGTATGTATGTATATCTCCCCATCTCATACACAGAACTGTTACAGAGTTTGCAAAGTGGTTAGACCAGTGATTCATTCAGACATGGAGGCTAATTTATGATCCAGTCCCTTTTTAAGACCATAGAATGATAGAGTTGGAAGGGACCACGAGGGTCGTCTAGTCCAACCCCTTGCAATGCCGAAATCATTTGCCCGATCGTGTGGGGCTCGAACCCACGATCCTGAGATTAAGAGTCTCACACGCATTTTAAAGGTGCGGAAGCTGGTATGCCCTGGCCAGACCATCCACAATGCTTGTTCACCTACGTCCTAGGGGAACTGCTTGGTTTGACTCCACTGCGCTCCCGCGCAGCTGCCCCTGTTAGGCGAGGATCTGAAGTATTTGCAGCAGTTGTTGGGCTCTTCCTGAAATCGCTACCCAGTCAATGCTGTGTAGAGGGGAGTAGGCGTATACAGGAATAGGAGGAAAGGCAGAAAGCAAGTGATCCGTCACGGCAGGATGCCATACCCTCCAACATTTCTCCGATGAAAATAGAGACGTACCATTCCATAATGATAGTTTTATTATTTATACCCCACACATCTTAACTGGGTTGCCCCAGCACTCTGGGCAGCTTCCAACATATATAAAAACATAATTAAACATTTTAAAAAACCACTTCCCTATACAGGATTCCCTACAGATGGCTTGAAGGTTGGATAAATCCATACCCTCCAACATTTCTCCAATGAAAATAGGGACATCTTAAGGAAAACCAGCCATCCCGGTCAGAAACCAGGATGGCTCCTTTAGATCAGGGATGTCCCTGGAAAACAGGGATGCTTGGAGGGTCTGGGATGCCATCAGCACGGATGTAAACCTAACAAGAGTTACCTGGGTAGAACCCTGACTCCAAGGTGCTTACAATCTGCAATATGCAGTGGTAAAAAGGGGAAGATTCGCCCCCCCCCAAAAAAACCATTTATAGTACATTCACTCACTTCACCCAAAGAACTCTGGGAACAGTAGTTTGTTAAGGGTACTGGAAACTGTAGCTCTGAGCAAGTGAAACTACAGTTCCCATGATTCTCTGAGGGAAGACACTTGCATTGAATGCGTTTTGGAAGGAGGGTAAGGATAAGGAAAGGAAAGTGACATAGTGGTAGACAACTGCACACACTTAAAGCAATATTACAGCTGCGGACCAGTATTAAAGGGACAAGCAATGGCGTTTGGTGTGCCACTAAGAAGTATGCATATTTTACTCCTAATTGAGGGGCAAATCAAGAATAATATTTATTTCAGTGTATGATTCTAGTTGCCTCTTGTCAAAAATACTTGTCATAGAGCTGCAAAAGGTGCAGAAAGTGTCTCCCAAATCTCTTGGGCTTGAACATGTTTCGAGAAATTATTCAGACAATGCACAACTTATTAAGGTTTTTACTGCCATAAGATGTAGTGATGGCAACAGGCTTTGAAGGCTTAAAAAAAGTGTATTAAGAAAGAACACAGCCTTGATGGCCCTATTAATAGTAACTACAACGTCTCTTCTGGCTTAAAAACAGTGGGAAGGAAACTTTAAAAAAGCAACAGGTAGTATCCAACTAAGTCATATACCAATTAGACCCATTGAAATTCATGGACTTAAGTTAGCCATGTCTAAAGTCCATTTATGGTCTGCTCTGAGCATGACAATTAAATAACACCCAATGCATTTTGGTGGCATCTCCTACTCCTAACGAAAATGTCCTCTTCTCGTCTGTTCCTTTGAATGGCTTTTTCTGTATTCCTTTTTTGAGCCATATGAACCTCTGGACCTTCATTTCAAGGAAGACGAGGCAGTAGACGTTATAGTGCTCCACTCCTATCTTCATATCTGTCCGCAAGGGTCCCAAGGATTACCTGTTATAGAAACCTCCATTTTTGTGGAGCCAAGAACATGCCACCCAGAACTGAGTGCTAAGCAAAACTAAGCTGGAATCTAAGAATTTGATTCTGGCAACCTGTCTTAATTTCACTGCAAAAGGCCATGTAGTCAGCAAAATAAATATTCAGCACTTTATACATAGTAGTGGGGTGGGTTATGCTTAGCTGTGTGTATGGCAGAGAAGTCCCTTCAGATGTTTTGGAACTACAGTTTACCAAGTGAACATACATTGACCCTTCATTCGTGATCCTAGGCTCCCCTGCAGGTCCTCTGTCTGAGAGAAGTTTGAAGAATTACGCCAAGGGAGGGGGGCCTTTTTGGTTTTGGCTTCACTCTATGGAATTCTCTTCCCAGCAAGGCTTGCCTGGTGCTGACATTCTCCCCCTTTTGGCACCATGCAAAAATGTACTTCCTTCTCAAGGCCTTTGAGGCCTTATGATAATCATGCTTATTGCTGTTTCTCTCTGTGTGGAGTTTTTGTGAAGGGGGTATTGTTTGTCTTAGGCAAATCAAAGTAAGAAGCTAACTTCCCATCAGCCCTAACTAGCACAGCCAGCGGTCAGGAAGGGTGGAACTCCACTGTGGGGTCCCTGCCCCATGCCTGAGGTACACTTTCCTAACACATTTAAAACATTGGCATAAGCTTATTGCCTTCACATAGTTCCGAGGAGCCCACCAGCATTTCAAAGATTACGGTAGTTCTCCCATTCTTTGCAAAGCAGGGATTTTGTATTATTATTATTATTATTATTACTGCAGCCCTGGTAAAAGGAAACATGTTGAAACAGAAGTGCTAATAACTTATTGATGGGAAGGGAAGGTCTCCCATTTCCACCTTTCTTGAGGTAATATCCCATGCGTCTCCCCGGTAGAAAGTGTGAAATTGTGTTTTGGCAAATGCCTTGAGGAATATCTCCCCATTCCTTCACTGGTATAAAGTGTAATGCATCTCATCACTGCAGTTAAGAAATGTGTTAGGAACAGGAGTAGCACGACCCCTTCTGGTGGGAAGTCAAGCAGCTCTCTTCATGGTCACTTGCAACACCACTGAAAACTTCATCAACAGGAAATAGTGGAACATCACTGCTAGGCCTATGCTGTATTTATGCATGCAATTGTTTATTTTGAATAGAGGATATAATTCAACATTGTGCTCTTCCAAGCATTCCAGCTTGTCAGAGGGAATGATCCTGTGTTCCGCACCTCCCCACCCTCAGCCAATCTTGTGGAGCATGTGGGCAGAGGGAGAGGTAATCCCATCAGGCAAGTGGAATTCCTCATGCAGGGTTTCTGCCGGTTAAATGAATCCTGCCCAAAATTTCTTGGCAACTTTTATTTCTTAAAAGCCTAACCACACCTCCTTCTTCTACTTGCATTCCCTATTGCATTCTGAATGGCACTAAAGTTCTGTGAAAAGGCTACATGACACAGACCTGTTTGCATTCACTAAACTACCTTACACATGTCTATATTCAGAAGCAAGTCCTACTACTGAGTTCAGTGGGGCTTAAACCCAGGTAAATAGGCGCAGGATTGCTGACAATGAATTAGTTATCCTTGAGCGCTTCACCTCATTTGATGTAGATCAGCAATAGCCAGCTTAGTATCCTCCACATACTGCTGATGGCAACAACTCCCATCATCCTTAACTATTTGCTGGGCCGGATGGGGGTGATGGGAGCGCTAGTCCATAACAACTAGTGGACACCTTGTTAGCTCTTTCACTAATACTGCACTGTTTCTTGCACACTGCCTTGGGAGGATCTGTATCCTGAAAGGCAGGATATAAAGAAGTGGGATAGACAGATACAGGCGGGCACAGGGAACACTGTTGCAAAGAGCGTAGCATTAAGCTTCTCATTTCTATGCATCTGACCTCACATTTCCACTATTAGTTACTGCAATCAAAAGCCCAAACAGCTGCTACCAGGCCTTCATAAGTAATATTTCATCTTCCCTGGTGCTTTGTCCTGACAGCCATAATCTCTATACTTCCATCTTTCAAGAAAGGCAGCAGTGTTAGATTTCAGGTATTTCATGTGCTCAGGTGAACCAAATAATCCAGCAGCATTAGGTCACATTTAGCAGAAGGCTCAGATCAATGAACAAGCACCTTTAATATATTTCTAAAGCTAATTTTGGGGAAAGGTGGTCTGCAGATGCAGCAGACATTTATCCGGATTGGAAACCTTTGCTAATTAGCCATGCAACAGCTTGAATCAGAGTGGTACCAAAGCCATTTTCAAACGCTCCTTTTGAGCCGTAAATGTAATAAAGTGACCTATATGTTTTGTAATAACTCCACTGCAACTGTTCCTGCTCTCTATCACAGAACACCACTTGAAAAGGGATGCTCCATCTGTCACAAGCAGCCCCAGTACAAATTACACATGTAGTGGTTCAGAAGGACAACCATACTCTTTAACTTGAGTTCTAACGCCCCAAATTAGCTACTTCTGTCCAATTATCTTGGCTATGTGCGGCAAGCAGTAAGCCAAAATGCAGTTCTTGGATAAACAGGGATGATAATGAAAAAATCAATAGGGGTTTTGTGTTGTTGCTTTTTGGTACCTGTAACACCGCATTGTGGGGCTATTCTTTGAAGAAACCCATTTTAAATTAAGATTTGTAAAGTGTAGTTCCTGCAGTATTAGCTCTCACAGCAAAGATCTGACAATTCAAGCCTGGATGTGTCTTGCATCTCAACCGAACATCCTACAAGAGTGCCGAAATGTTTACACTCACTGCTGGAGGCTATTTGCATAGTAATACGAGATGGCTAGTCTGAGTGGCAAGATTCTATTGCATTCCTCTTTCTCTTCCTGCTCCCTTAGTAACATTTGGCACGCTTGCATAAGTGCAAATGAAATTCATGATGGATTATGGTAAGCTTATTAACCTTACTTTGGAACCAGCTTTAGTGGCCCAACCTCACATACCTAAAAACAAAATATACCTGTATCCTATCAAATGCATGAAAATGAGCACATTACAACAACAACCCAGAAGAGCCATGAGGAATGTATTCCAATATTTGTATGCCTACATTGTCAGTTCTTTTGAAAAACTGCGAGGGAAAAGAACATAGGGGGCAGAGAACTGTGGTTAACCATAACTAGCTTTAGTTGAAAACAAACCAGTTTCATAAACTATGGTTTGAAGTTTTGTCTGTTTCAACAAACCATGGTTGGCATTCACAACAGTTTGCCCAGGTTTGTATGACATGGCAATATGTGGTTCATCTAAAATGAAACTGAAAGGCTTGGGTCTCTACTACACACACCTGCAGTGAAGAGGTGAACTATTCAAGTCTGAGGCTCACTATGCTTCATTCACTAAGGCATGGCTTAGCCTTACATCAGAATGAAGCCACTAAATCTACACATTACCATTACTTCTGTTGCATGGAGAACAACATTGGCTGGTTTGTGCATACTCTCATATGCGTGGAAACCCTATTTGCACAGTCTTTCCCTCTTCTCCAAGGAGCAAAGACAACACAGGCTGGGTATGACCGTATACGGATGTACACAGGTACCTTTCCCCCAATATCAGCAGTTGAAATGAACTGGGCATTTTGTCCAAAGAATGGCACTCCTTCTGGATATGTGGCTTACTAAACGGTAACATGGCTTAAGTATGGGCTTTGTTACCCAAAGACGAAAAGCAAAGGAACCGCTAGGTCTGTCTTCCTCGTATTCTTTATTTTGAAAGAGGAGGGATTCTGAAACGTAATTCTGTAGTTGGCAAATTAAAGCCAAAACAGTGGGTTTCTAATACTCCATTATGTAGGCCCAAAAGCACGTTTAGCACATTCATGTGTGGAAATGGTAGTCCGCAATATAGCAATACCGTTCGGGTGCAAAACAAACATCTTTTACAAAGACCTGCAAGAAAAAAACCCCAGCCCCAAACAGCAGAGTGTCTAAGTCAGAAATACAAAGCATGCCATCTTTTTTAAACTTGATATTCAAATATTCCCCCCAAATTAGTGCTTATTGCATCTTATACCTGAACCACATTTTGAGGAGTATTCGTAACGTGCTATTTTAACAACTGTGTGCAGTGATCATACAATTGGTGTGGAGGCACAACTTAACACATGAGAAGCACCATCTTCCCCAAGGCGCCTGGGCTGTGTATTATGTCTTTATGAGCCTCTGCCACCTTCTCCAATGCATATTCAGGGCCTACTGCTGGTTTCAGCCAGCCAGCTTCCACACCAGCCAGAACTGATGCAGCACATTCACGCAGCTCATCCTAAATGGAAAAGAAGACACTTTTTAAAATTGAGAACGAAAGGAAAATACTTCTATGCCCTCCAGCAGTCAAATTCATTATTCTACATTGTACCGTGTGTGTGTGTGTGTGTGTGTGTGTGTGTGTGTGTGTGTGTGTATAGAGAAAGAATGTAGGCTTGGCTCCACAATTTAGTTTTTGCAGCAGAGATTTCCCAACCCCTACCTGTAAGCCCTGTGGAAAGTTGTCCCTAAGGGCTGGGGAAAGGCTTGGATGTGGCGGAGGCGGTTATGACACGTGTGTAGCAAGAGCTGGGAAATCAATGGATGCCTGTGGTCAATCACACCCCCACACACACACCCCTCCCCCAATACCACGCTGCCAACAGTGACTTTCCATGGGATACAGCAGGCTACAGTGGAGAAGGAGGAGGCAGGAATTATCCACTGTACAAGAATATTTTTGCTTGTACCTTGGAAGTCGAACGGAATCCATTCCAGAAGTCCGTTCGACTTCCAAACCGTTCGGAAACCAAAGCACAGCATCTGATTGGCTGCAGGAAGCTCCTACAGCCAATTGGAAGCCCCGTTGGAAATTTGGGTTCCAAAGAACATCCATGAACCGGAACACTCACTTCTGGATTTGCAGCATTCAGGAACCAAAACGTCCGAGTAACAAGGCGTTCAGGATCCAAGGTACGACTGTACTACTCTCAACCCAAGCAACAGAGATTTTTAAGAACATTGTTTCTCTCTAAATGCATGGAGGAAAAAAGTTGCAGGACATATGAAGCCCAAATAGGCAAGACCAGCTCCTGAAAGATTAATGCTATTGCAGAATATAGTTTCACTGGCCAGTCCAAAGCTTTTCAACAGATAGCAACTGACTCCCGAGAGCTTATGTAAAGTTCCCCAAACTGTGAAATGATTAAAGGAGTGTGTGTGTGCCTGCAGGGATGAAGAAAAGTATAGGGAAAGATTAAAGAAGCTTTCCAGAACTTCCCATGTTTTGAAGCCAAGTCTCCAATCCAGGCTGTGTTACAGAAAAGGCATGCTCGCTCCTCTAAGTGAATTATGTACATATACTGCATGATGATGAAGATTTTTACCTTAGATGCAGAGAATAAAGAAATTCCTCTGATGCTTGATTCTTTCCACATAGTGTCTCTGGGGTTTATCTCAATGGGACCACGGCTGCCCACAATCTGTCACACAAAGTGGTGGAGAGAATGAGATGCTGACAGCTTAATTCTAAGCATTAAGATTCTCATTCATGGGGGTGCATCCTTACCATCACTCGGCCTCCACTTGACAGTAGTTGCAAGTCATGGGCAAGGTTGACATTTGCCAACATCTCTATTACCACATCTATGGCATTTGCACCAGCAGCTTCCTGCATAAGAAATCAGCTGTTCAGTACCAAAGATACATGAAAGCCTGGCTGCTTTTGTGGTTCACAAGTTATTATTCATATCCTGTTTTTTTTTTGTTAAAAATAACTAAAGATGCACACAAAGCAGCTCACAGGTACTATACAACACGACAAAGACACACATTATAGACCATAAACGGCAAACCAAATTTAAGAGCAGAGAACAGCAAATGAAAGACTACAGTCAAATATTAAAAGCAGACTGAAATAAAGGTTTTTGGGAACTGTTGGGAGACTTTAAAAAGAATGGGCCACCACTGAAAAGGCACTGTCTCCTCTGCTGCATTTCACATGATGGCACAACTGAGAGCAGAGATTATGATTTTTAACTGGCAGGCAGGTAATATGGCAGGTAATGCGACAATACTGATAGAATACCACCATTCTAAAAAGCAAGAGTCCAGAGCAGAACAACCTGCCTACATCTATCAGCTAGAGAAGGAGCAGCTGCAAGGAGCTCGTTTCCCTCCTCCATACCAGGAACAATGCTTGGTTCCAATTGCCAGCTGCCCTGGAACCGCACAAGCAAAGAGAAAAACACTCTGGACTCCTGCCGTTCGTCAGACTAACAAAGGCTGCTGATTCAGCTGCAGCCACACATGACTATAAAACCCTCACAATTTCTCTATTAAACAAGGTTGAGAAATTGCAGGAAGCCAGGTGTATGGATACCTATTTGTATACACAATAAAGGGTGAATGTGGTGTTAAGATGCTCATAAGGAACATAATGGGTTGGAACCTATGGAGCTCTAAGCGGAACTCAACGTATCACTAAGGTGAACATTCCAAAAGAATATTCTCCTCTTCCTCTCACACCCCTAAATCTGTCCTAGCCATTCCCCCAATCTTCTGGAGCAGATCTGGGGAGATGTGGTTGGGGGAAAGCAGATTATGCAAGCAGAAACCCTTACACTAACAGGACTCATTAGCAGAATACTGCCCTCTATCTTAACTAGTATTCCAATTACCACTTTGCAGTCTGTGTTCTAAATTACCTTAATCTCAGTGAGATAATCCTTCTTCTTGTGATTAAATGCCTCATGGGCTCCGTTTTGCAAAACTAGTTTTATCCCTTCCTCAGTTCCAGCTGTGCCAAAGACCTTCAGGCCATAAGCTCTTGCAATCTGACATGCTGCTATTCCAACCTAGGTTTTTAAAAGAGTGGGGGGGGGGGGAGAGCGTTGTAAGTTTAACATAGTACTTTCCTTATACAATTATTGACAACAATCGTTTCAAAAGAGGAAATTTCAATAGCAACAGAGCCGCAGGTGACCCTTAATAACTTGTAGTAACAGTCTGCTATAGCATGACTTGATCTCCTACACAAAAACAGTATGTGGCTTCTCGAAGCACGACTTCCCTGAAATAAAATCAGGGAAATTAATAATTAAACCAACCAGCAGTACACACTTCTGTTTCTCTTTTATAGAGACAGTAGAATATGTCAGCTCAATTACCACTATAACACAACTGCCCAGTCTTCGTATTTCAAAGGCAGCAACTGCAAGGGACTTCTCACTAACATCATTTCAAGCCATACTTTGGAAGCAACAGCATCAAACTTTGAACAGGAAGTACTTTTCTAAGGGTTATTGCTTTAAAAAGAAAACAATAAAAGGCACTTCATAAAACAGAAAGAACAGCAGTCTTGGCCAGTACGGTCGTACCTGCAGCCAACCAGAAGCCGCGCTTTGGTTTGCGAACGTTTTTGGAAGTCGAACGGACTTCTGGAACGGATTCCGTTCAACTTCCAAGGTACAACTGTACTGGATTCTGCCATGTCTCTCATGACCAAAAGAGGCAATGTACAGAGCCTTGACACTTAAAAAAAAAAAATACTTCCAGGACTTCAGGTTTAAAAGCCTAAGCAGGGCCAGATTTGAATTCCACGCAAAGCCTATTCCAGCATTTTCCTCCATGCAATTGAAGCGGTGTGAAGAAACGCAGCTGGATTGTAGATGCAAGCCCTGCCCCCAAACTGTGCCCTGTATCAGCCCCACCTCACCCCATGTGTTGGGGGGCAAGTGGAGTTCTGCTCACGCAACGGGACCTCCCTTTCTCTCCTCTCCCAAAGTGACTCCAACCCTCTGAGGCAGAACCTGGGGCAGTGCGAGTGAGCTGCAGGGCAGAGGAGATGGAAATTCAGACATGCATATGGATGAAAGATCCAACCCACTGGGGTGACACACCACTGTACTTTACCATGCTAAAGCCCCTTTTAAGCATAAGGTGAGTTTTCATGATACTTACCCCTCCACTTGCTCCATGGACTAGTACGGTTTCTGCTGCTTTAGCAGATCCTCTGGGGGGAAAACCACACAAGGCATTTTCAATACAACTGTCTGGATTGTATTTATACAATAAATTATATCCAACAAGGAGTTGCTCAAAGTGGCTAACGAAGGGTGAAAAATAAGTGTGTACCTTGCTGTGCAGCCAACAGCGTAGCTGTAGTGAGGAGTTAAAAAACTAAAATAGCCAATATTCAATGAATTTTAAAATGGGAAGAGCCCCAGAATGCACTTCTTCTTAGGAAACAACAGTGTTTATGTTGACTGTCAACATACCCTAATATTAAATAGTTACAGTGCAGCTACTTTGATAACCACAAAATAATCCTGTCAGTGATGAGCAGGAAATACAGTGGTACATTAAAAAACAACCCAACACAGGCTCTGGAGTTCCACTGTATTGCTGCAAAACAATCAACTAACTTCATAACTCCCTGTTAGAAAACACTGCCATCAGAACAAGCTTGCACTGAAGCTACAAGGAAGCCACAAGCAGACTTTGCCTAGGCATTGATCAATCAATTAATCAATGCATTTGTATCCCACCTTTGTCTCCATGGAGCACAAGGTGATTTAAACGGTTCTCCCCCTCCTCATGTAATTCCCCACAACAAAGCTATGAGGTAGGTTAGACTGAGAGGCAGTGAGTGGCCCAAGGTTATTCAGTAAGCTTCATGGCAGCATAGGGGTTTGATTCCTGGTCTCAAAGATCAGGCATAGGCAAACTCTGATCCTCCAGATGTTTGGGACTACAATTCCCATAATCCCTAGTTAACAGGACCAGTGGTCAGGGATGATGGGAACTGTAGTCCCAAACATCTGGAGGGCCAGAGTTTGCCTATGCCTGTCCTAGATCAACACTCTAACCCAGGCATCACCAAATTTAGCCCTCCAGATGTTTTGGGACTAAAATTCCCATCATCCCTGACCACTGATCCTGTTAGCTAGGGATGATGGGAGTTGCAGTCCCCAAACATCTGGTGGGCCAAGTTTGTGGGAGCCTGCTCTAACCACTACGCCACACTGGCTTTTAAATACTGTCACTCTGTTGCACAAGTACTCCCTTTTTCTCAGGCTCAAAACAAAAGTGTGTGTGTGTGTGTGTGTGTGCAAGTGCCAACCAATTTGCTGCATTAAAGAACATGGAAAAATTTGTCTGACTTAACGTGTGACACAGAAAAGCCTCAAGGAAAAGGCAGAAAGGCCCAAAGTTACTGCATTTTTATTGCTCAAAAGCAATTTTAGGATGTCATTGCCTTACTTTTGAAAGAGAGCATGGTAAGCCGTAAAATATGGAATTCCAATTGCGGCACCTTGCTTGAAGTCCAGTTTATCAGACAAGGAAAAGACTGTGTCAACTGATGAAATGGTATATTCGGCATAACCGCCAGAAATGGTACCAAGGGTAAAAACCCTGTCTCCTTTCTGGTAGGAGAAAACAAATGCACAAGGTGAAGCATTGTGCCAAAGTGTTTTCTGTATCCTGTGTAAAAATGAAGGCATTTCCAGAAGAGTTAAATAAAACCCAATTATACAGGTGAAATACCCATGTCAAGAAGATAGCAGCATTACAACAGATCTAATCTGTACTAATTGTTTCCAACTGTTTTTGGACTACAATTCCCATCATCCCTCACATCATCGTCCTGCTAGCTAGGGATAATGGGAGTTGTAGCCCAAAAGCAGATGGAGACCCAAGTTTGGGAAACTCTGCATTAGAGGAAGCAGAATTAACAACTAGCTTAAAATCCAACACTTTGAAAGCAGGGTGCACTTGAGTCTGGAGTAACTGAAGTACCAAAGACTATTTGGCAAAGAATGTAGGCCAAAGTGTGTTAACAAACAAAGGTTTACATTTAAATCTGTAGACAGGAAGGCAGAAATTCAGATGTATAGGGATGACATGAATCATATCCAAGACACAGGAACTATGAAGAGACCCAGTTTAGTAACCAAGACCAGAATGATATTGTATAAAAGATAACAAATGAGCAACAATATTTAAAAATGGGATACCTTGAAAGTAGTTACATGTTCCCCAACACCTTGTACTACCCCAGCCACATCTGAACCAGGTGTGCAAGGTAAAGCTGGTTTTTTAGCATAAGTCCCAGAACGAATATAAGTCTCCACTGGATTAATGCCACATGCATGAACTTTAATGAGAACCTGCAGAAGAAAAAGATATTTGTTGAACAACTGAAAGAAATCTGGTACCTTTGTTTTCATGCCAAGTTGTTTGTCAAATATGTTCAAAATACAAGCAGCATAAATACTTATTAAGCATTAAGAACACAAATCCCCCCCCCTTTTTTGTAACAGGCAAACCAATGTTCATTCCCTATAGAACTTTTGCAGAATCTTTTATAAAACAGAGTCAAAGGTAAGCACAAAAGTTATAGTAGTACTTATGCAGTTGGTCTGGCAAGCAATGGCATGTACAGATGTCAGGATTGCCCTCCAGGGCTGTGTTCTATGGGATTTTTACTCTGTTTGCAAATTCATTCTGCATGCTGACTGAAGCAGAAAAGTTTCCAATAACTGTTAAATAACAATAATGCTAATTTCAGGGTGTACAGTATTTATATATCCAGTTCAAGGCCTTTGTTTTTACCTGGTTCTCTCCTGGAACTGGCAAGGGAATATCTGTTTGCAGCTTAAGCACTTCAGGTCCACCAAATTCAAACACTTTGACAGCTCTCATCACATTTCTCCCGGCAGCCATGGCAACCTGAAAAATCACAGAGATAAAAGACTGTACTATCTTAACCTCCACCGCCTTTTCCACTTCAAAGAGAAAGGATCAAATTACTTGCTCTTCGGGTGAAATTTAAATCGGAAGGTTCACCATGCATTTCACTCTGTTCTAACAATGTGCTGCCAATTTGAGGCTTTTCAACTTATAAAATTAGCCTGCAAAGGAGAACTAATAGTTTCACTTTGGGTAACAAATGAATCCGATCGCAATCCTGTATCCTCTTACCTGGGAGTAAGTCCCATTTATTTACATCTTAGTGGACAAATACAGGACTGCACTGTCAAATATGCAGACGTTTGCACACACACACACACACACACAAACCAGCTTAGAAAGGATATATTTCGTCACATCTTCAGAAGACCTTACAACTGGAGTTACACTAGCTTCAAAAAAAATTTTTAACCTAATCTGCATTTTTATAAAGACTTTATGCCTGGAGAAGAGTTTGAAATCCAAATAATGGAAATCATAGGAATCATAGGTGGGGAAAATCCTATACAGTCATACATCGGGTTGAAGTAGCTTCAGGTTAAGTATTTTCGGGCGCATTACTTCCGGGTTTCACTACTGGTGCATGCGCAGACGCTCAAAATGACGTCATGTGCATGTGCGGAAGAGGTGAAACGAGACCCGCACAGTCACATGTTACGTTCTACTCAAGATGCGAACGGGGGTCCGGAACGGATCCCGTTCGCATCCAGAGGTACCACTGTATCATTTGGGTCCTGCCTGCAGGCTTCACATGGACATCTTATGAGAACAGAGCATCTCCTTCCATTAGGGCTTTTACACATGGGATGTTTTGGCAGGGAGCTCCTGCACTGGCAAGCGGTTAAGCTGGATGACCTTTGAGATTTCTTCCAACTTTTAGGATTCTATAGAAGTGGCTCATTCTCTCTCACAGCCATTTTAACCAGTATTAGAAACTCAGATATAGAAGCTAATTGCCAAATGGTACATTAAACCTAGGTTAGTCGCCACAACGGAATGTCTAAACACCTTTTTTTTTTTTTTTGCAACGGGGTTTATTAATTATTATCATTATCATCATCACCATCATTTCATTTCTATACCACTTTATAGTTTAAAGGAAAAATCTCAAAACTGTTGACAACACATTAAAACATCAAAAAAAATCAATCGGGACTAAAACAAAATTTAAGTTTCAATGAAAATATTTCAAGTGACATTTTGCTATCCCTATATTTATTTACCTACTTGATTTATATAGCTGCCCAATAGAAGTACTCCAGGAAGCCAGTGTGGTATAGTGGTTAGAGTGTCAAACCAGGGCCTCGGAGATCAGGATTCAAATCCCAAACTCAAGTCGTGAAACTCACTGGGTGACATTGGGCCAATTACAGCCTCTAACCTACCTCAAAGGGTCATTGTAGGGATTAACTGAAGTAGGGTTGAACCATGTACTCCTTGGAGAAAAAAGTGGGATGTAAATGCCCTTCTGCTTACCTGCTTAAGAAAGCTGGAGGGGCTGGCCAGCCAGATGTCAGTTGCCAACGTGGCACTCAAAGATTTCCAAATGGCCACAACTGGACCTGCACCAGTTGTAAAACATACCTGGCTCCTGGGGAATTTTGAGCACTGATTTTAACACCTGTGCTGGCTGCTTTCTTCTGCCTAACCTGCTTCTGCTTTGAAAACGCTTGGCATCAGCCTAAAACAACTGATCGATAAGCATGAAATCAGAACCCTGAGAGCAAGTTCACTTGCATTTAGGAAGCAGCCATACAGATCTTAAATTGTGGCCCTTGGAACCATCTCTTGGGGGGGAAATGAAGGGCTCCCAAACTATTTAAAGTTATCCCTGGCATTCCAAGATTGAGTAACTACTGACATTAATTCAAACTCTGCACTCTGGCCTAAATCAACAATATCTTGTTTAGGCTGTAAATTGTAAAGTCACCCGTGGAAAAAAAGAGTGGAGAAAGACAGAAGGTTCTAGAAACTTGATCAAAAATCTCTGGGCACAGAAAATGCCTTATGAAAGCTAATAAGCTGCCTTCTATTGCCATCCTTGCTAGTATCCCTGTTTTAGAACCTGTTGCAAGAGGTCTCAAGGACACCTGAGCACCCTTTCAAGTAGACAGCCCAACTACATATGAACTGAAACGCCAGTAAAAGGGGCTTGGGTGAGGATCAAATTATTTTTATAAGGTTAACTGTGCCCTGTCAACATTGCGAGCCAGCAACCCATGAAATGTAATTTCACTGCCACTGATAGTAATAATGAGGTACTGTACTTAAGGAATCCAAAACTGTAGAGAAGTATCTAAAGATGCAGGTATCTGCTTAAAATTCAGTGTCAATATTTGACTTTTAAATGGCTACAATGAAATGCAATACTGTAATGGTCGTCCAAACACTCCAGACGGTGGGCCTTCATATAAAAATAGGTGTTTTACTTCCTTACACACACACACACACACACACACACACACACACACAGTTTTCACTTGTAAGATGTTAAGGTATACCCCTTTGCTACCATAGGTGCATCTATCCATGTTAATATCTGCATTTCAACTGCAACCAGGATTAACCTTTGTATCCTTCTAAACCAGTAGAATTTAGATGAGAATAATGTTTAACTTTGACTGCTGTAGACATACCAAAGGTCATCGTAGTGGTGGGGAAAAACAAGCCAAAAAGGGAGAGAAACAAATCAGCTTGAAATGATGGCAATGAGAAAAGAAATATATTCCCAACTGCCCCTACCACATACCAAAAATGTCTCACATTTCTACTCAGCAACTATGGTACACTACTTCAGATGTACAGAAGTCACCAGTTTTCTCTCTTCCCCATACATGAGAGCAGTCTTTAAGACCTCTTCTTTTAAACATCACTTTCTGGACTTGTTGTCATCAAATTGGCACTTTCAAGCAACTATTCTGAAGCTGTTTGTAAATGCCAAACAATACTAAATATGTGTCTTTTCTAAAATAAATTCAATAGCTTCAACAAGTTGTAGCTAAGTTAGAAACATTGTAACTCTCAATTATCAGGAGAATGAACAGATTCAAGTTTCTCCTGAACCTGTGTGAATGGGTAACTTTGCCAGATTCTTATTTTAGAAAACACAACTGGTCACATGCTTCGGAATAAAAATAACTTGTAACTTTTCTTTCAAGGTTGCTCTACATTTATTTTTGTTTTTTTTTTAAAAAAAGTAAGAGATAATGAGTTAATAAAGAGCCCAAATTAGCGGGACTGGCTGCCAGCTAGGATCTATGTGTCTGGTAGAAAGTGTATTCACTAAGCAAGCACTTCCCTGCAAACACATGTGGCTTACCAATGCCACAAGGTCTGTGCTATCAAAACACCTTGCTTTTTAGTGAGCAGCCGCCCTAAATAACACACTAATCTGTACTTTTGTGCATTTCCTTTGCTTTTACATTATTAAGGGTGGCTTTAGACACCCCCCCCAAAAAAAAACCAGTTGCGATGATCACACTGATATCCTAGCATTAGTCAGCTAGTTAAGACACATTGTTTGCAGAGAGGAGCGTTTAGTATATGCAATGCAACCTCCAATCCTGTTCTAGGTTACGAGATGTCCCTGTTTCCCGGGGACAGTCCCCGGATTTACAAAACAGTCCCCTGACAAAGTCAATCTTTCAACTACACACACACATATGCAATGAAACGCAATGCAATATATATATGTGTGCTAGTTAAACTTTAAGGTGCTGCAAGGGACTGTCAAGTCACCCAGCCTGGAAACCATTGCAAGCAGAAAGCCCAGAGGGAAGACAGACCTAGATCCTACCTCCGCAACGCATCCCGCTACGCCCTAAAGCCCTCCTTGCCAACTGTGGGGGGGGGGACCCAATTTTACGTCACTCACCCTCTTGCTGTAGAACGACGTGATTGCGCGCCTAGCTAAACGAGCCTAGCTTAAATCAGCCTCGGTTCGCCTATTTATCTTCGACACGCCTGCGCAATGAGCTCCTTCCGGGTTCACGCTAGAGAAGCCATCTTTTCGGAGTCCCGTAAGTTCTAGTGCGCAAGCGCCGCCGTGGCCGAACCTTCTCAACCTTTGCTCCAGCGAAGGTTCTGCCAGGGCGGCGCGCGCAGTGGAAGATGTGTCTATCCTCAGCGTCGCCTGCTCGCTTAGCAACTCTCTTAATAGAGAGAATTAAAACTTATAGGTGCGGTTTTAATAATATAACAATATAAAAATCATTTAAAAAGCCGTAATTGGTACAATTAAAACTATATATTAAAACTATGCTCATTTGTTTCCCCACCCCCGTGTTTTCAGCAGTTCTTATTTTTATCTGTGAGCCGTCTTGAGTTCCAGCAGGAAAAAAAGCGCGGTATGAAGAAATACGCAGTAACAATAATAAGGACCCTAAGTAAGTATGCATAGCGTTTTGCAGCCCTGGTCCTGTGCTGTTTACTCAGAGGTAGGCGCCACTACGACCAATGGAGTTTTTAAATCCTCGTTAAGCTTCAATCCGGTGCCTTCTTGCCTGTGAGTGAGCCCAACTGGGGACTTGCTTGCGAGTACAGTACATATGCATGTGCTTGGACTGTCTTGCTTCTTTCCTTCGGGTTCTGGATCCCCTGGCACCTGCCTATTTCCCGGAATGTCGCCCAGCAAGGGGGAGGGGGACAAAACTCCTCCGGCTCCGCACATAAACACTGGCGCCCTTATTAGATCCAATGAAAGGTTTATTCTGTCTCCCAACAGCAGCAGACTAGATGCCTCTAGGCAGCTAAGGCACAAACACGTACATAGACTACATCTCCTCCTCCTTACTCTCGATCCACAGCCTTCCTAACAACTCTGCTAATCCGAGAGGCTAATAATGCAATAGTGCAGCAACCCTTCGCAGACGCTTGGGAGCCAGTACTGTACTGTTGGAACTCCGTGGGGTGGATCGGGGTTGCACCGCTGCAGTCTCGAGTCCTGCACGCTTCCAGGGGCGCAATAAAGCCGGCTGAAACGCAGCGAGCCTGCCGAGGAAAACGCGCAGGATAAAAGCGCGCGGCTGCAATCCTATGTAGTCTTGGAGCGGGATCCTAAGCGTTCTTTCTCACAGCAACAAGCCCAATGGGTGCGCTTGGACTGCAGTCAAGTTAACCCGGTTGAACTCAAGTTACAGACTCGCTCTGGCCGCGCCGGGAACATGCGCACGGGCCGCAAGTTTGTCCCAAGCGGGCCGCCGTCGGACTAAGATGGCGGCGCCCATAGAGCGGTAAAGTGGGCGGGCGGGGATGGAGGAGAGCCGGCGCCGATGGCTGATTTCAAGCGCTGGAAGGAGCAGCGGCTGTCGCGCGCGGACGGGAGCCGGAAGGGCAGCGTGGACGAGCCCATTGCGGGGATCGTGCGGCTTCTCAATGGGCGCGACAGCTTCTGCACCACCAGCTCGTGCTCGGGGCGCGTGGTTGTGCTGGAGCAGCCGCCCCTTCCTCCCCGCGCCGAGGTGAGCGCGGCTAAGGATCCCTTCGAGAAAGGCGCTGGGCTGGGGCGATACTGCCACCGCCACCAACGCGGGGGACCCGGAAACCCAACAGCTTTTTTCTCCGACCCAAATGGCTCAGGGTGTCTCCTGCGTCCTCTGGAGTTTTGTGCAGGTTTCGGAACACACCCCCCCCCGGGTTTTATTCATAAGTAAAACCTTAGTTCCGTACCCTCCTGTGCGAATCTTAATTTTTAGGATTTAAAATAACGCGCAGAGCCTGTCGGGCTTCTTAAAGCCTAATGCATTTTATAAAATTTGTACACCGCTTTATTTAGAAAAAAAAACCCCACCACTACACAAAGCGGTGTATGAAAAGATAAAACCGTAAAATCGTGGCGGGGGTGGGGTGGAATTTGACACACTAAAACATACGAGAGGTTAAAATACTAAAACAGATTTAAACCATTGTGCCGTTAAATCTACTTCCTCAGACTGCAGGTTCTCGAAAACGTAATAAGACATTTATTAGTCCTCTTAAGGCGCCGCAAAATTCCGGGACTCTTGTTGTCAGAGACGGAGGTGGCTGCTCTTCTGGAAATCCTTGTTTAGTGCGACTTTTAGTGCGACTTGCTACTGGGTAGCCTTCAGCAATAGGAATCCAGGGGTGCAGCCTTTTCTACCGATCCCCGCCCCACTCACAGCCGCTAGACGTTGGGATTCAGCATCTCCTCAAATTGCATTATCTCCCTATGGGGAAAAATATCTCCCTTTTCCAAACTTATTGTGCATTTTCAGTTCAGCTCACAGAAGTTTAAATGGGGATAGAACACACACACACCTCGTGCCTTAGTCAAGACCCAAGGTGATTCACAGAATTAAAAGGAAAACAGTTTAACAACCCACAGTCAGCATAAATGGGGATTTTTTTTGGGGGGGGGGGTAATTTTGTTGAAACAGCGCTGAAAACCATTTAAAAGAAAAAAGCAGGTGTTGGAAATAAATGTGTGCAAACCCACCCTCAGAAGTCTTTTCCACAACAGCCCCTTAGTGGCCAAAGGCTTTGACTGATGCAGAAAGGAAAGGAAAGGAGAGAGGCTGCCAGGCTAGCCTCCCTTGGAAGGGTGTTCCACAATCTGGGAGGAGCCACCAAAAAGGCTCTTTCTTGTGACCTCCCCCAATGTGCCTGTCAGGGTGGTGGGACCAAAACAGAAGTTTCCCTAGAAGATCTCAAAGCCCAGGCAGGCTCATATAGAGAGATTTGATCCTTCAGTTATCCTAGACACAAGCCATAGGTCATAACTAGTGCTTTGAGGTGTTTCTGGAAACAAACGTAACCAGTTATACTCCCTGTAATTGGCTCCAGTTAGCAAGCTGGCTGCAGCATCTTAAAGACACTTTCTGCAGGCATCCCCACATAGAGCATGTTGCAATAATCCAAATGGAGTATAATTAAGACATGTACCACCATGGCCAGATCAGGCGTCCTGGAGCTGGCACAGTTGGTGCAGAAGTGTAACCCTACCCAGCCCCAGTAGAATCCCTATTTCCTGATCTGCCTTTTTACTGACCAGGTGCCTTGTCTGTTTTTTTGTTCACCCCTATTTGGTCCATTACTGACACCAGACAATAGTTTAGCACCGAAACACCTTCCTCAGATTTAAGATGGAGAGAGAGAGATAGTTGGATGTCATTTGCATACTGGTGACACTGAAACCCAAAACTCTGGACAAGGTTATCGATGGAGGTCCATTCTTAACCTGAAACTATTCTTAACCTGAGGTACTTTAGCTAATAGGGCCTCCCATTGCCGCTGAACCGCCGCCACATGATTTCTGTTCTCCTCCTGAAGCAAAGTTCTTAACCCGAGGTACTATTTCTGGGTTAACGGAGTCTGTAACCTGAAGCGTATGTAACCTGAAGCGTGCCCAAGGTACCACCTGGAAATCACAGGTGGGAGAAAGAGTGCTTTTGAACTCAGGTGCAGCTTCCTATGGGCATTTGATTGGGCATTGTGAGAACAGGATATTTTATCAGGCCTTTGGCCTGATCCAGCAGCAGTCAACTTCTGTTCATAAGGTTTCTTTTACCTAAGCCCAATGTAGCAGGTTCCAAAAAAGATTGCTTTTTGGTTATTTCTCTTGTCTCCTTCCCTCTCCTTCTGCTGAAACATCTCATACTCTCACTTTGACACATTTGTTCCACCACGCTGTGCTTTTCTGTCTGGCCTTTCTTTCTCCCACTCACCTGCGGTGTGAAATTTGTTGTGGGAAGTGTTCTGCATTGGTTTGTATATATCCAGAGATTTGTGAAACAATTTTGCCTTCCCGCTAGGCTACCACCGGCTTTGAGATACAGAAGCAGAATTGCACCTGGCTCATGGTGACCCATCAAATATGTACAATCGAAAATGTGGTAAGAGAACTGTTCCAGGGTGAATTCTTTATGCATGCTTAGAAAATCCTTGTTTGTGCTATTTGCATAGTCAATAATTTTGAGATTTGAGATCTGGAAATTGTAGCAGTTTCCAATATCTACCAGGTGAGGGCAGACTTAGGGTAGCTGTTGCAAGATGTTAGCACAGAAATAAAATGCCATTGTTGTAGAATGATATGTTAGATTTCTCATATTTGGCTAATAGAACTGTTACAGTGAAAGTATGAGAGATCTTTAACATCTATGAATATTAGTTGCATGTAATATAGGCTGTATTTCACTTGTTTAAAAAAGTGGACTACCAAGTTTTTAAAGAAGGCAAGACATTTGATTCCATTGCTGCTGTATTTCTGCTTGTAACAGTTATAATCTTTGTGTGATAGCCTTAATGCTATCACACAAATATTATAATTGCTACCTGTTTGATGCAGGATTTCCAGGAGCCTAGTTCTTCTACATCAGAAGATACAGCATTCCACACTTGTAGATCTGATTGAATCTCTGGAGGGAAGACTGTAGTTCCAGTAACTAAATACGTGAAAATATTTCCCTGACGCCCCTTTCTCAAAACACCACATGGCAAAACTCTCTATTATTATTATAGTTTAATGAAAAATGGGTATTTCTGAGATCTGAAAAAGGACCTGTTTCAACCTCAGCAGTATATAATTACAGTTCCAGAAGTTATGCTTTCATATTTATTGATTGAGAGCCTGATCCTACACCCACTGGGAATTTGGCAGTTGGCTTTCGTGGAAGAAAGGCGGGAGTGTACATAGGAAATTACTTTCAGTATTTTAATATTAAAGTTGAGCCTTTTGCAGGAAATTAGTGATCTAGAAGCTATACGGTAACAATATCCTTCAATCACAATGCATATTTCAGAACCATATTTTGAAGAAACGTGATTTGTAAGTCTCCATAGATTTAGCCAAAGAAACTGTAAGCATGTGTAGAGGAAAAACAGCCAGTGCTTTCTTTGAAGTATGTACCATAGCAGCTCTGATACCCAAAAGCTGTGTTTTAAAATGAATTTGTCCATTGAAGCTGGTTTTTTTATCTAGTGATGCTACTACTGTGGCAAATTCCTTTTTCTTTTATCTCAAGGTACACCTAGGGTTTCCTCTTTCCATACCTGCCTATATCCTTTTTTGGATTTATGACTTAGGATGATGATTAAATTGTATTTTATGTGCTTCCATTTCCTGGGATAGAGGATAAATCATTTTAACTGTAACTGCTCTGTTAGACTTACCTGTGAAAATTGGGGGTAGGGGGGGAGAGGGAATATAGAAAAATATGTTTGAGAGTCTGTAATTAAAGTAAATTTTCAAATACACTAGCACCTTCATTAGGGTATTTTGAATGGAGTATGTATTTAAGAGCATAGGCCAGCTGACCTTACTTAAGCTTATCATTTCCAGTGATTGGCTGAGTGGAGGAAGTTCATACAACCGATCTTTATTCTATCCCCTGTGGCTCCCTGGAAACTCTTGCTAGAGTTCGGGAGGAAGTTCTGAACACTAGGGGCTGTATCACATACAACTGCAGTGCGAGGAGGGCGAAAGAATCTTGATCCAGGAGTCTCCCTCAACCCTCTGGCAAGGATTTCCCGGCAACCTTTCTCTTCTGATAGAGTTGCATGCTTTGCCTTCCACTTGTACAACCATAGTATACAACCCCTTGTTTTTACCTCAAGAGGTTAGTATAGAATTTCAGGGGCTGGTAGTTAAAGAACCCGGCTCTTATTTTTAGATCTCTAGCCCATAGTCAAAAGAGCATGAAGAAGAAGTGCTGAATCTATATGCCATGCAATATGGTCAAAGAGCCCAGGCGAGCTTAAGGTGTTAAAGAAAATGAAGTTGTGTGTCCTAGCAACCATGTGGTCTCCTAGCAGCAGACATTCCATCAGGTAGCAGAAGGGAGGGGAAGAAAAGAAGAAGGGTTGTAATCAATCATCACTGCTGAGAGACAAGCTGCCTTTGGCTCTTCCTCAGAGCTGTCACTTAGTGACAGCCATTCTATCCCAGCTGATTGTTGTATGAACTGGTTTCTTCCCCACCCCACACTAAGGACTGTCTTAGCAAGCCGCTCAGGGAACCTTTTCAGCTAATGAGTGGGTAAAAGCAGTTTTATTTAATTATTGCATAATTGGTATTGGAGGTGTAACCTTTCTATGTAGGGAAATTTGATGCGCCTAACTTGAATCTATAACTTCATTAGAGACCTGCAAACCTGTAGAAAGGTTGGGAAAAAATCAGATGTTATATGAAGATTTCTAATGATATTTTAAAGAACAAACTAATACATACATCTTACCAACAATAGTTGGATTTGTTTTGATTTGTAGTTATTTTAATTGATGCATTATTTCCTTTCACTTTGCAATATCGTTTGAATTAGTGTGGCCTACTACAGATTAATCACTACTCTTGGCTCATAACTATAGCTGAAAGCATTACTTAAATTCAGGCCAGATTATTTATTTTGGATGGGCAGAAAAATAGAGAAACTTTGATCTGTGCAGGCAAGAACTTCTATAGAGTACAAACTTTCACATGGTTGGCACCAGCCATGATCCGACAATGGTAATTTAGCAACTGTACAAATTCTGCTATGGTAAAAATTCCTCACTGAAGGGAAATTATACTCTAGCTGGAGCTGCTGCTTTTATCTAGCATAGAATAGTGACATTTACTAGACTAGATCTCAGTCTGCTTCTGTGCTGGTCAATCTCTTTCCAAAGTGGAGAGATAATATTCCTGAATAAAGGCACTGCTGAGAGGAAAAAGTAGTCATATACTGGTCTCTCCCCCCTCCCTATTTAAAAGGTTACATATGCAGGAAAAAAGTCTTCCTTTAAAAAAAAGTTTCACAATTTGATTGTTGAATATGTGCCCCCTCCCAAAATTTACACATCTCTCGAAGCAGTGCTTTAACCTTGCTGCTAGACTGAGTATTTAAAAAAACAACAGATTATTTGGAGGCTTTTGGTGAGACTTTACGAATGAGTGTGTACATTGTGGACAGTCACAACTACACAGCACTGCCTCCAGAGCTCTAAAATGATATCAACTGTATCTTTGGGAAGTCAAATCCCAGTAGAATGTGTAGCTGAATCCATTATGCTGAAGGGAATAAACCAAGCAGAGTATGTAAGTAGTACGTGTTGTAGAAATTTATTTTTAATTAGCAGGCTGAATCAGCTTCTGCTGTGCAGTGTTTTTGAGATGCTAAATAGGCTAGCTATTTTTTTATGGCTCACAGATGTAGCACTGATAGTAACATACTGTACTGTGGATCTTCCAGCTTACAGCCTTACAGAAAGCGACAGATGATGCCATATTCAAATTTGAACCATTTGTGCTTCATGTGCAGTGTCAAGACCTTCAAGATGCACAACTCCTGGTAAAGTGAAGTATTGCTGTTGTACTTAAATTCCATACTTGCTACATAAGAAACAGTTGGCTCTTAACTAAGTTCTCACACCTACAAGCATTCCCCAAAGCATTCTGCATTTAATAACTAGGACTATGGGATGATGGGAGCGAAATGGGATTTTTATTATTTCTGCAGATGTGATGCTCACAAGTGAAATTATGGTTTGGTTAAAATCAACGACAAAGATCCCACTGATGTTGGAATGAGAATTTCAGAAACATTGCCTGTCTTATTTGGCTGACATGGTTTCGTGTGGTAGCCAGCACCCTTTGGGGGCTAAACTTGTGATAATTAAGACTGTGACCATGCATTTTCCAGGAGCTATTGCAAGCTTCTTTCTACTACTTTGGTTCACATCAGCAAAAATAATAATAATGCTATATTTGGCTTTTCCTAACTTTTTGGCCATGCTGAGTACTATGTAATATGGCCACAATTTGGAGAAGTGCCTACTAGAGAAGACTTGGTGTTGCTGTTTTTTTCCTAAATGGCAACTCTTCGTCCATCCAGCGTTTCTCAAACTTGGGTCCCCAGCTGTTGCTGGACTATAACTCCCACCATCCCTGACCACTAATCCTCTAAGCTAAGGATGGTGGGAGTTGTAGTCCCAAAACAGCTAGAGACCCACGTTTGAGAAACACTGGTCTGTGCCATATTGCAAGCTGTGTTTAAAGCTGGATGTTTTTTTCCCAAAAGTAGCCTTTGGAAATTGTTTGGCAGCTCTGCTGCTCGAGAGCTCTCTCATGCACTGAGAGCAGAAGTGGGGCCATACTCCTTTGTGAGCAACCTTCTGGGGGCTGTAGGAAAATGGAGGGTGGGCCAGAAAGAAAAGTGGGTGGAGCAACAAATGTGAATGGGGTGTCGCCTCAGAAGGCTCCAGAGGGCTGGATTTGGCCTTTGGGCCTGAGCTTCCTCACCCCTGAATTGCCTGTAAGATGCAGCTTTTAAGCTTTCCGATTCATAACACATTTCCACATTGCCATCAAGCACGCCCCTATTGAATTCAAATCGTGAACATTTCAGAGTTGCAATACAATTTACAGCACAGTGTTTTATGTAAAGCTCAGGGGTATTTCAAAGCAGAAACAACCGTTTATAATTCAGGTTTTAATATAACAAGTCATTTGAAATAACCATCCCTATTTCTGAAAGTATTTAGACTAGAAACAAATACTTGACAGTGCACTTAGTTTCATTGTTGCCCATCTCTCTGAGGCCATAGCTGAAGGATGGGGTTGATGATGGCCGTTTCCCTCTTGCCTTTTACAGCACAAAGTGGCTATAGAAGCCGGGTTCCGGAATTCTGGCATAACTGTTGGCCGAAAAGGAAAAATTATGATGGTATGTTATGTGTTCCTACGTTGCGGGGGGGGGGGTGGCAGGCACAGCCGGAGTAGTGCTTCCATGTCGGTACTACTTACCGTATTTTTCACTCTATAAGCTGCACCAAACCATAAGACACACCTAGTTTTTGGAGGAGGAAAACAAGAAAAAAATATATTCTGAATCCCAGAAGCCAGAACAGCGAAAGCTATGCAAAGCCTCTTCAGGGCAGCGGGAGGAATGCTCCCTCTGCCCTGAAGAGGCTTCGCGTGGCTATCCCAGAAGCCAGAACAGCAAGAGGGATCGCTGCGCAGCAATCCCTCTTGCTGTTCTAGCTTCAGCAATAGCTGCGCAGGCTGCATTCACTCCGTAAGACACACACACATTTCCCCTTACTTTTTAGGAGGGAAAAAGTGTGTCTTATAGAGCGAAAAATACGGTATGTGGCCTTCTCAGGTGCTGCGATGGCAGGGATGTATTTTTGAGGCACTGATATGACAGGCATGAATACAGTTTTGAGTCCAGTACCCGGTAGAATGCTGTGGTCCTAACAATAATGCTGAAGAGAATAAACCAAGCAAAACCAGAGTGGTAGGGCAGGTTTCAGATACATTTTAAAATACTTGGAATCAGCTTCAACCCATCTTGAGGTACCCCCAAATGCACTTGGTCAGACCTTCAGAGCAGCCACAGCCCTAAAAGTCATTACATCGTGGTTGCCACATATATGACCACATGCTACTTTTCATCAAGCTATGTGAATGTACTTTGTGGTGGAAATATGCAGTGTATCCCTTTTGCCATCTTGTTCCCAAAATGCAATGATAAAATTATTACTTTTCTTTAATGAATTTGCCTCCCCGGTGGGGGTAGCTGCTGCCTCCAGATCAGTTAAAGATGGTAAAATCTAGGTTTTCTGTTTTCGTCTCACTTGCAGGCTGTCCGAAGCACTCACTGCTTAGAAGTTCCCCTAAGCAGGAAAGGAAAACTGATGGTCAGTGAAGAATATGTTGACTTTGTGGTTCAAGTTGCTAATCAGAAGATGGAAGAGAATTGGAAGAGAATTGACAGGTTTGTTAACAATAAATCTCTAGTTTATACCAATCCCAGCAGTTAAAATATTTGTAGGAGGAAAAGGAAGAAGATGTAGATAAGATGCAAGTGGTAAGCTACCAGATAGAAAGCTAAAATTAACTTATTTGGACTCAGCAAGTTAAATACATAAATGTCTAGCAGACCTTGAAGAAACCCAAGTCCACATGCCTTTGTTTTATTTCATTTTTTAAAGGTTTTACAGTTCTCTCCAGCTTGCTTTGGAAAGCAGAGACCATTCCATTAGCTCACCTCTCGAGGAGAAAGAAGAGAACAAAGAAGAGAACAATACCATGGACTCCTACAGAATAAAAATAAAGTCTAAAGGAACTGAAAAGGATGGTGAATGTACTTCTCCTGGGAAAAACAGAGGCTTAGAAAGTGAAGATGAGACAGAAAACAGTCTTGGTGTTTTCCACTAAAATATGCTACAGATAATTGTGTGAAGTAGATATATACCCACATTATGTTTGTATAATGTTTAGTTTGTTTTGCTCTTTGTGAGAGCTTAGCCGATAGATTACTGTGGTCTATAAAGTAGCATTTTCTTAACATAGATTCCTATGGATATTAAGTTACCAGCAAAGTAATAGAATGCCACAAAATGTCAATGAACATGGGGAAATGGCATTTTTAATACCGGAGGTAAAACTTGTTCTTCAAGCAATATTGTTTTACACAAAATATGCAATATTCCAAACTACCTAATTCCAAACTACCACCATAGTTGTGCTCTGTATTTGCTATTCCAGTTTTGAAAACCCAGTCTGAAAGTTCTGTTGTTAAATATATTTATCTTCTTCACTTAGTAGAGATAATTTCAAATGTTTACAAGACGAAAATAAGTGTGAAACAAATTCATCCTTGATTATGCTACTGAAATAAATGATTGTCACAAGCATTAATCTTTGCCATGTCAGTCATTTGTAAACTTTTCACTCCTCCCTACTCCAGACAAGTAAACAAAATCAGATTATAAAAGAATTAGGCAGTGATATGTCTATTTGGAAATCACATTTTTCTTCATCTTTTAGTGGGGTTCACATAATAGAGACTCATTTGTACAAGGAGTTTTGCTTTTGCAATGGAACTTCTCCTCCAACATGACCCTTGATCTTTTCTGAAGCATCTGGGTGGGAGGCAAGGAGAATAAATATTTAATTTATTTATATTCAAGACTGCTTACAGCATTTAAAAACAGCAATTATAAAATAATGGATAATAAAAACAAACTAGTTTTAAAAAAATGACTAGAATACACCACAACATATCTAAAACCAGCAGTTAAAGTATACGGTAATTTGCCAGAACAACAGTTCCAGCCCACATGTGGAAGTCCTTGCACCAGTGGGACAACTTGGTTGAATACAAATCTTTTATGATCCTGATCACCATTACGCTCATTGCTTTAAACATTTTAGATGGGTGTCTCTGACTGGAAATACTGTTTAAACAAACAGGCAATGTTGGCTTTTAGCCTAATAATAGTCATTGCTTTTTAGAAGTAGCCAGAAAACTCTTCCACATGAGAACAGCCAGGAGCTAAAGGGACAAGACAAAGGAAACTTGATGGGCCTGAGGAAAAGTGAAAGTTCCTTTCATTAGTTCCTTAGTTTTTTTCAGCACTTTAGTAATAGGATTTCAGAATTCACTCATAGCAGGCACTAAGCGGTCCAGACCTTGCTTTTGACTCTCTTGTGAAATGAACTCACTTAAACATTCTTCAAACTCTGGAGTTCATTATGTTCTTCCCAAGCCACATTTTGCAAACCCACTTCTATACCATGGTTTGTTCCAAACTGTAATGTGGGATTAACTATGGTTAGCACTAACACCAGTGCACTCCATCGTAGCTTATTTCCGTTTAGGTCATTGAATAGGCAACGCTACATCTGCACAACCCAAAGAAATGTTGACATTGCCCAAGGCGATGCTAATGATGCTCTAAAAGGGACGATATACTTGCATACCCCTGAATTGATTATTCAACACTTATATCAACCACCAGTGAATTTTTTGTGTATGTGTGTGTGTGTTGATAGATAAGCCATCACTTGATGCTGCAGTCATTAGGAAGACCAGGCATTTGTGAATTCACTTTTTAGGCTTCAAAAAGTAGAACTTCAGGGCTGCCAGATCCTGCAGCTTTTAAACAAGCAAAGGGTAAGAAGCAGAATTCAGTCACTGAATATTACAGACATAATGTGTGTTGTTGGTCCTGCTGATCCAGGGATGACCTCTTCAGCCACCAAAGAATATGCAATTCAAATCATCCCAGAAATGCCCAAATAGATCCTATTACTTGCTGAACAGCACATAGAAACAATATTTTGTGACCCCTGTGTGTTTTAAAAAGCAGCATTCTTTATCTCTGCAGACGACATAATAAATGCAAAAAGTACAATATTTGACAGAATGCATATTAATAAAAATAATGTTTGCTGGGAGGAAAGGACAAGGATCTCGGTTTTTAATATTGTATCCCTCAGCAGAATTGCATTTTTAAATGAGGTTAAAACAAGTTTAGAAATTGAAGCAGCTATCGGAAACATCTGTCTGAATAGAAGACAAGCAGTGGGGATAAGCGAAGACTGCAGTCCTGTCCATCAGGCAAATAATGTAATATAGAACATATTTTCCTTTTTTTAATAAAAAGTTTTAAAGCAGGCCACCAGGTGGCAGTATGCAACATAGAGTCAGCAAAGAGACTTGCATTCCAGATTTTATACATGAAGGGGTGGAGGTGGGGAGTTTGGTAATTTTTAGAATAATTGAAAGCTTCTTAGTTTTTTGGGGGGGTTGTGGGAAAGCATTTTCTCAAGCAGCTTGCTCAGAATGGCCTGGAATTAAACTGACAGCATTTGAGGAGAGTGATAAATGAAATGTGTGAGGAAAATGGAAAGGCTTAAATGGCACCTTGTCATTAGGAATGTGAAAGTTAAAAAAGAATGTGTCTGCACTGATTTAGACACAACATAACCCAGGTTAAACTATTCTCACAGAGCCAGCCTATTGAAACTGTGTTAGAGATCCATGGACCTTTTTGCTGACTAAATAGATACTTGCGGGGTACAATCCTATACACATCAACACAGATGTAAGCTCCAATGAGTTCCGTGGAACTTACTCCCACGTATGTGTGCATAGAATTGGTGTGTTTAAAATCATCTCTTTTTTTTACAGGAAAATCTGCTGGAAAATATATGTTTTTGTGGGGACCACTGATATTTTATATAACCAATCACCCTGGTAGTGACGACACATGCAGTAAGAGCTTTGCACACAGAGAACAACGCACAAAATTGCACTGAATGCCATCACATTCAGGGGTAGGGGAGACCCTATAACAGTGCAGGATGCCACTGGGCAAAGTCAAATGAAGACAAGAACGAGAGGCCAGCAAACCAGTATTATTATTACTACTAGTAGTAGTGGTGGTAGCTGTTTTTTGCATGGTAAGCTTTAGTATGCATGGCACTTTACTTAATCTAAGAGGGCAGGTTCCTGGCTGGGCAAAACCTCCAGCCTGAAATTCAGCATAGGAGGAGGGTGGTGCGGGGGGGGGGCATTCAGAAAGAGAAGAGGATACAAGGCTAAGCAGGAATCTGGTTCTTAAGAGTTGCACATGCTTAAACTTACAGAAGGCTGATCGCCGAAGAATCGGTGCTATTGAATTATGGTGCTGGAGGAGACTCTTGAGAGTCCCATGGACTGCAAGAAGATCAAACCTATCCCTTCTGAAGGAAATCAGTCCTGAGTGCTCACTGGAAGGACAGATCCTGAAGCTGAGGCTCCAATACTTTGGCCACCCCATGAGAAAAGAAGACTGCCTGGAAAAGACCCTAATGCTAGGAAAGATTGAGGGCACAAGGAGAAGGGGACGACAGAGGACGAGATGGTTGGACAGTGTTCTTGAAGCTACCAGCATGAGTTTGACCAAACTGCGGGAGGCAGTGGAAGACAGGAGTGCCCGGCGTGCTCTGGTCACGAAGAGTCAGACACGACTAAACGACTAAACAACAACAACAAACTTACAGTTTGGCATGGAAGCTAAGGGGCTGTGCCAAACGCTTCGTGGGAAAGATGGCTTATGAGAAGGGATGGGAGGAAGGAAGAGAGCTACCACAGCCACCCACTTCCGTATTTGGAGGCACATCCCCATCCAACGAGGTTGTGCAATGCAAATCATAGGCAGCTATCCCTGCATCAAGCCTCCAGATCTTTCCCACTGCCATGCCATTGGAGATCATTGCAACTGAAGGCTCCAGAGATTAAACCTAGAACCAGTGTTATTTTTCTAGGGGGGAAAACGGTGCTGGAACTCACCATGAACTCATCCTTGTTCTCTTATAATGGCAACGGCGCCCACCTGAGAGGTACCAGAACTCAGTTCTGGTAGGCTGGAGGGAAAAAGCCCTTTGTGTTGTATCTTCCTCCTATCCATATATTCTCCCCCCACCCTATTTGTGTGAAAACAAGAACATGATATGTAATGGCGCACTCTGGAGCTCTTTTGAGTCACCTTCCTACTGCACCCCCCGAAAAACCGCTGCTGAAGATGGCATGTGATGCACCCTAGAGAATTCAGCTGGATGGAAAAACCTGCACCTTCCCTAGATATGTGGGGCTGCTTTGTGCTCAAGCCATGGGCTCTTTGGATCTCAGCCAGTTGCTATACAAGTTAGGGCACACCTGCCTTATTTCTAATATACTATAACTTATCACTCCTATGCACACGAAAGCTCATACCAATAACAAACTTAGTTGGTCTCTAAGGTGCTACTGGAAGGAATTGTTTTATTTTGTGTCGACTATGGCAGACCAACACGGCTAGCAACCTGTAACTAACCACTCCTAATAGGTTTAACAAAAAAAAACAGTTATTAAGAGCAATAGGTTATAGCTTATTAGAAATAAGGTGGGTGTTCCCACAATACACACAGTAATAATAATATTTATCAAGAGAGCACAGGGCAGCTCAATGCTCTGTGTAGGCCAAGGAAATAGACACATTCTTGCCCATATTGTAAAGCAGAAAAAAAGGCACAAGATGGAAAGGGAGAAGCAAGAGTTGATAATGGAAAACTGAGCCAAGACATTTGGGGAGGGGTTGGGGGGGGAGAAGAAGATTGACTGGAGCAAAGCATACATAGGAGAGAAACAAGAGATGCATTTTTTAAAAGGTGGATACCGATGTTATTAACGTGCCACATAATATTGTATGATCAGGATAGCATACTTTTGAACTAATGCACTGTTTTCAATACTGTACTGGCATTCTCCTAATTCTTTAATCCATACAGTTCATGTACCTTACTGGTTTATATCCTACAAATGCACAATGACTGAAAAACACTTTTCCTTTGCTTCTCAGGTTAGTCGGAACTATGTGTTCAAAACAGTGCAGGACTGTTAATTTCTGGTATTTGTGTCTTTGTGTTTCTCTTGTGGCAAATATTGGAACATGGTTTTCAAAGGTCTGTGATAGCCTTTAAATCCTTTGCCTCTGTAGTCAGCATGAAAGACGAGTCACAAAGGCAGTTGCAATATGATAAAGAAAAAATAAAAGGAGTGGTAATGGCCTACAGCTCTAAATGAAATATATATTAATTTACTAAGTAAATCAATAAATATAGCACTGCCAGTCATCAGCTAGAGGGACTGTCAATTGATTGATAACTGAGAACAGAACAATTGTTTTTAGTTTCCAATAATATTCAGACTTCAGCTTTTTGAGTTGTTGAATGAACAACTTAAATTATCAGTTTTCACTTCTAAATGTTTTAGAAGCCACAGCACAGGGAATGAAATTTCAAGGAAGCTGCACAAATTTTCTGGGATTTGCAAAAGAAATTCAGAAAATACTGACATATTCACCCTTAAAATGTTACATCTTTTTTTTTAAAAAAACCCTTAATATTTAGCTTTACATTTGTATCTGGAGGAAGGGTGTATGAGGCTGTTGTATTTGAACTGGACCTGCTGAATATTGCTGAAGCTTGGGGGAGGCATAAAACTGAAAGTATGTTTTCTTTATGATTACACAGCTTTGGAGGGAGCTGGCACAAGAGCTGAAGCAAACTGAAAATAAATATGAGGTTTTTGCAAGTAAAATATACCGTATATCAAGTTTTCATATGTCAAAGTTTTTAAACTTAATCTGATTTTAAAATCATGTTTACTGCTTAAAATTCATGTTTTGTACACTATTGTCTACTGTCTATAGTCAGATTTGCCTGGTACATATATTATATGGGTTGGTGCTTTCATTTTATTTCAGCACTATCTACCACACAGATTCCCCCTCTGATTTTCTTCTTCTCTTTTCAGTGTTTCATACATATTGTAAGGATCCATAAGGTATCCAAAACTTCCGAGGGGTAAACTGTGCCGCTCTTGTTTCAATCTGTACATCTTTAGAACTATATAAGTAACCAGAGTAGAACTTGGCAATATTGAAACACCTACAGTTACATTTGCCTCAAATCCTTAAAAAATCAGTTCCTCCCAATCCCTTGCTGTTCTGTTGTTTTCCAGATATTATCCACACCCAACATAACACTCTGTGTGTGCCTATAGCTTTGCATTAAAAAAAAAACACCAAATAGACATTTATGTATCAAATTTTTATTATTATTATTATCTGTACAAAATGAGTAATTTCCCAATATTTGCACTGTAATTCAATTGGCTAAAAGGAAGAAAATTCAAACAAGCCCTCAGATGTCTAGTATTTCAACATCTTCTTGGTGTGTTTAATATGTGGCAGTCACTATTGATGCAGAAGTACCATTTAGGAAAGAGGAGAACAGCATTTCACCTTGGAATTTCAGAAGACATGCAGTTATCTGCCAGTTTCAGCCCTTCCTCCAGCCAGCTTACATATTTTGTGCGTGCAGGGCAATACAAAACGTTATAACTGTTGCAGTGGCTTTATGTCAAAAGGGATCGGGGTCATTTTACCAGATTTGTTTGCACAGATGTTTCAAGATGCATGCATTCAAGTGTATTGCTTCCAGATTTGACATATTTGCTGTGGGAGACACTAGAGTAACACCATTGTTTGCTGCAATTGTAATGCTTTGCGCTGACCCTGCCTGGCTATTGTCATCCATGAAATGGCCCTGTGGTTCTAGGCAGGCCTGTCAAATACATTAAAAAATGTCTTTGTTTCCAAAGGTGCTGGTTTCTCCTCTGTTAGCAAAGCTTATTTCACATTATCCTATCTTTTCACTGCAAGGGCAACAATAGGGCTTACAAAATAAAAAAATTAAAATACTGTACCACAAATAATTGGCAAAGATCTTTAAGGGCGATATTTAAAAATGGAGAAGAATTCTAAAACGATTGAAGGTCTAGAGGGAAAGCAAGGTTTTCACATAGAATCTAGATGCTAACTCTGTTGGTGTTTAACCAGCTTGTTCTGGGGAGATCTCCACAAGCAGGGAACCTCCACACAACCCTTCCCAGCTAAGATTGTGACTTCTGTCCAGCAATAAACCAACAGGAAACAATTGCAGCAGGTATTCTTAAAACACTTTTAAGTTTTCACAGTTTAGCTTTGAAGCTATATCCAAAAGTGGGTCTTTGGATCTTGTTGAAAATAACCCCTGCAGTTAAACCGAAGCATCTTCTCCATTTTGCAGCCTTTCAGCCGGGAAGGGCACCTCTGCATTCTCATCAATTTGCTGCTGATAAACACTATATGTATTGTAATGAGTTTAGGTCATTCAAATTTCTAATCGCAGCCACTCTTTTAATGCAGTTTGATTTATTTACCTTATGGCCATAAGAGCATCATCATAATCGTTTGGTTCCAGTCAATGAAACGAATCCTAATGTAGAAAGGAAAATGCACTGTTGGTTGCAAGACTGAGGAGGTTGGCGGTGTCCTTGTCCATTTTTGTCTGATTTCTCAATTGCAATGCTAAGCTGGGAGGGGGGATCCCCCCCTGAGCCCCCAGATCATTTTACATAAGAAACCAAAACTCCTAAGCATCTTGATTCTTCAGTTGTAGCAGGAGAACAAATTATTCACCGCTCTGTATTTTCTCTTCTGTCTGCAGCAAAACAACACTGAGCAAATCCCAACATATAGTATAAAATTATATGCTTACTTTCATTGTAAGTGCTGTTTACCTGCCTTAATTGTGGGTGGCATAGCAAAGGCAGAGTTGTTATGTGCTACTTCTAATATTTCATTTGGTAGCTCATATTTTGTAATTGCATTATACATTTTTTTAAAAAAAATAAAAATAAAACATCTATCGGTCATGAAAATGATCTTTCCCCCTGAAAACCGATACTTCTGCTGACATGCAAGTAGATGTTCACTTAATCAGACAAGACAGCAGGGGTAATTTTGAAACTTAAAACTCTACAGCCCCGACAGTTTAATAAGAATCCCAAGGACTAAACAACTAGGAGCTTCAACTGCTGTGCTGGAAGTTACTGGCTGATAATCCAAAGCAAACTAGCATTTCAGGAACACATACATTGCACTAATGGACAATTCCAAGTTGGTACATCTGCTTCAGCTGGATTTCTCCTACGTGAAGTAGATATTACATGTCTGGCCTATAACAAAATGTTGCCATGTGATGTGCTTCCATTCCTTTCCCCTCTCTCACCCAGATTTCTACACATACACAAACACACCTAGACAAGCAGCATTCTGTGGTCACTGAGGACACTCAACTCTCACTGGGCTGTTTTTTTGGGGGGGACTCCCCTTGGGGTCTCCCACCACCATTTTTTTTTTTTAATTTTACAAACATCAGGGTTCCCTTGCTCCTGCTACTCTTGCACATGAATGGTACCTTTTTTGCTACATAAGCAATGGCACTCACAACTGAGCATCAGAAATAGGGAGAATAAAGCCACATCGATGTAACCCCAACATAAATCACACTTTCTTTTAAATGAATGCAAACCTCTGTCTGGATATCCAAGAGCAGTTTCATAAACTGCAACTAGGGTTACTGAGAAAAGGGAAAGTGTGGCTTGGTCATTTGAAGCAGATTTCATGATTACTTTTCAGTCAAGATATCAAGAGGGATTCTGGAGGCAGCTGAAAGAGTTTCAGTTGGTGAAATTTCTCTACGCAGTTCTACATATCCTGATTATTTTGTATGTGGCATGTTGTCTTGTTTGGTAAAAGGAGTGCTCAGTGTATCGGGTTTTTGCATGTGCTTTGCACAAGTGTAGTCCTACCCTAAAGAATCTCAGTGAGCAGAGCCAGCATGGAAGAGGCCTCTTTCAGAGAGTTTTCAACAGTGCCATAAGGATTTTGCCTGCAACACAGGGGACAATGTTAGGTAGGGCAACCCAACACCCCTGCCTGTGTTTCAGACTAGATTTAATGTCTATCTTTCTGGCCAGCTTCACTGAATTAACACATCAAATCACATATGCAGGCACACAGAGTATATGCAAGCATGCCAAATCCATAAACCCTTTGTTTCATAAATTAAAGGGTGACTCTTTGACCTGTGTTGATAACATTGCTATGGCTGTAGTATCTATATATAGATACAGATAAAAACAAAACCGCAACAAATGCTCTTGAAGCACACTGCTTTTTGCAATCTAATTTTGAATATTTCCAAATGTAAGCCTTGATAGCTTGCCGAGAATCTTGTCTCTGCCTCCGCACTCTCAGCAATGAAATCTGAAATGGCCCTCCTGGGATATTCTCCTTCCTTGATTGGTGATTTAGCACCAGATCAGAAGGTTGGGAGAAGTTCAGCCATACAGTATGTCATGTAAACCCTGGATAAGCAATTCTGATCACCCCCAAAAAGCCCACTAGATACATCCTATTGGAGTTCTGTTTATATCCAGCTGTTATGATACTATCCTACATATTTATAAATACACCTCTTCCATTCCAGAGGAACACGTAGTTTCTTTTTGGCAGAAACATTCTAGGGTCGCTGTCTTTTATTGTCAGGCATATCGTCTTTTAAGAAAAATTGCCTTCCTCCCAAGTTTTTCTTCAAGCATTTAAATGATCTTAACTGTTCACTTATTCCATCTGTAAGTGGCTACATAAACTGGTATCTCTTCCTGTGAGACCTTATGTGGCTAAGAGACTTCTGTTGCAAGGCTGGAAGGGAAAACATCCACTGTTTTTTACTCATTGGCCCTGTCCTTTCTACATTTGAATGCATGACTTATAAGCACCAGCCTAGTTAAGATACCACTTTCTGTTATATTTGCAAAGTATTGTTTAAGAAAACAAACTGGTGTCTCAGAAGTCTTTTATGAGTCTTTCCCTTAATCTTTCCCTTGGCGTTTGCAATCAACCGATCTACTGAAATTACTGGAAATGTATTTTTCTTCTTTATAATGACTGACGCTGACTAGGTAAGAATATTTACCAATAACGCAAACAGAGATTTAAGAAAATGTCCCAGCTACTACTAAATATTTAACGTGAGAAATTAGTTGCCATAGAAGAGCTAATATGGTGTGGAATAGCATGCCTAATTGAATTACAAAAATATCATGCAACCTTTGAAACCAGCTTCCAAAATTAGAAAAAACAAACAAGCATGTTTTTCTCATTTATTGAAATGAACAGGTGGCTTTTTTGTTTGTTTGATACATTTGTACCAAAATTACTCCGAAGAAGGTTATGATCAAACATCCAAACACGTCTAGCTTCCTCTTAGTTCTGCTGCCATTGGGAGAGGAAATTCTTTTCATAGCACACTATCACTTTGTATTCACATTATATACATTTACTAAATAGTTATGCCTAAATGAACTGAATGAGAAGAAAAAGAACAAGTGGCCAGCTTTTCTTTATTTAATTCATTTTGTGCGTGTTTTAAAATATTTCTTATTATGGGATGAGTGACTGCCACTATATTTTTAGATCAGACTATTCATGTAGGTTAGATTATTTTTTCTCTCTTGCTCAATATGCATCCTTCAAGGGAAAAATCAGCTCATGTAATTATCTTAAGCATGCTGCTTTCTGACACTAGGGGTCATTTAAGCTTACACTCCTGCTGTGCAATACTAAACATTCAGAGAATACAAAATTTCCTAGAATACAGCTGTACTAAGAAAACCATTTTCCTGGGTCTTGACCACCAATTTTCTATTAATATGTCTGTAAATTGATCCCATTGCACTATAGAGAGTTTCTGCCTACGATGCATTTGTGAAAGTATTGGCAAAGCTGTCATATGTTACCTAAATCTGCTGGCAAAAATCAGAATCTCTTTGTAAATGAAATTCATTCTTCTTGTTGTTTTCTTTCCCTTGGAATTAAGTTAGATGATCATATATTGATCATATATTGAAACATTCACCCATTACACATTTGGATACCTCTAAATGGTGAGGGTTGTTCCCAATGTTGGTCCTACTCCAAGTAGACCAGTTGAAATAAATGTGCAGGATGCACTTAGGTACATTAATTTCAATATGTCTGTTCTGAGTAAGGCTTAGCTAGAGACAGCCCTCACATTCCAGTTCAGTGGTGAGTGATAAAAGGGAAATTTATTTCAAAGAAGGGCATGTATTTTATAACCATGGCTAGCTTTTCAAATTATGTCAGGCTTCAGCTGAGACTTGTGCTTAGATCTGCCATTTCCATTCTCACAATTTTCCTTCTCTTATGCAGCAAGACATTCCCACTGAGCACAAGATTTGAAGCTAAACTGCACCTTGATCAGTGTTTTTTGTTTTGTTTTTTTAATTTTCAGCTTATTATGAATAGTCTGTCCTTTAAAATAAAACCCCACCATGTGTTTCTCACACTTCTTCCCTCTACAGTAATAACAGATAAACTGTTATTATCTCAGTTGTCGGCTTGGTTTGAATATTATTGAGTGAACACATACGTATGCATATCATTGCATACAATTATTGGAATGGGAGGCTAAATTTCTACTTATAATCAGATAATATCTGATTATATATACTTTCACTTGTGTTATAAGTACACATATGCACACACATACATACCTACGTGCACACACACACTCACACACACACACACACACACTATTTACCTTGGGACTCATAGAGCCATAACTCTCCAACAAAAGATCTATACAAGCAGCACTATATAAGGCACTGAACACAGATCTTCAGTTAAATGACAAGAAATAGCACCATCCTCAAATCATTTGTATAGGAATTATCAAATTACAGCAGATTTTTTGTTTTTTGAATCTACGCAAACCATAGATTAAGAAGGTTATAGCTAGCTAAATTCTACTCTGAGTAAACCCACTGAAAGTAAGGAACTTAAATTAGCCATGTTCAATGATTTCAGTGAAGCTACTCTGAACAATTAGCATTGGGTACCACCTAGAATTTTAAAAGGCAAATGGCATTCAGAGCATGAAGCCATTCATCAGCCTATGATCCCAACATTTTGTTATCTGCATGTAAAGTTATATTTGAAGCTTTGTCATCTGTAGAATTATCCTTCAAAAAGCATTTCTACAAAATTTTGAAGTGAGTTGCGTGGCTGGGATATATTTAGGGTACAAATATTATCTTACAAGAATTATAAAATTTCAAATTTGCTTTCATGTCGGGGCTTCAGAAAATGGATATGTGTGCATTACAATTGTCCTACTGAGCTAGTGTCCTGTCTGCTGAAGTCCACGGCATTGTTTCAGGAAACAAAGGAACACCAAGGAATGATCTTCAGCTGTGCAAGACAGGAAGTCTTCAGGACAGGAAGTCCACGTCCGCCTCCATACTGGTGGCTTTACATGATTGTATTCTACAGCATGCTACTGATGCAATAGCAGTATGTTAGGGATGGATTCAACCTAGACATAACACACATCATTCCAGTTGCTTGTTCTGTGATGGCTCCCTCAACATCGTTGCAATATTGCTGTTTGGAGGGGCACTCTTACACTATTCTGCAACAAATTAACCAGGACATACGGTATGTGCTACAAAAAGTTACAAGATTTTGGCAGGTATTATGTGGCCTGCACTTAGTAGAAACAAAGCAGTAATACCCACCCAAAAGACGTTGCAGGAGCAGCGTTAAAAGCAAGATTGTGTACAATTGCCCCAATACCACCCCGACAGCGGCGTAGTGGCGGTTGTCAGCACCCGGGGCAAGGCAAGTAATTTGCGCCCCCTAACCCGGGGCAAGGCAAGTAATTTGCGCCCCCTAACCCGGGGCAGGGACGCAGGTGGCGCTGTGAGTTAAAGCCTCAGCGCCTAGGGCTTGCCGATTGAAAGGTCGGCGGTTCGAATCCCTGCGGCGGGGTGCGCTCCCGCTGCTCGGTCCCAGCGCCTGCCAACCTAGCAGTTCGAAAGCACCTCCGGGTGCAAGTAGATAAATAGGGACCGCTTACCAGCGGGAAGGTAAACGGCGTTTCCGTGTGTGGCTCTGGCTCGCCAGAGCAGCGATGTCACGCTGGCCACGTGACCCGGAAGTGTCTCCGGACAGCGCTGGCCCCTGGCCTCTTAAGTGAGATGGGCGCACAACCCCAGAGTCTGTCAAGACTGGCCCGTACAGGCAGGGGTACCTTTACCTTTACCTTTAACCCGGGGCAAGGGAAGTAATTTGCGCCCCTAACCCCTAACCTGCCGCCGCTGCCAGCTTCTTCTTGCTGCTGCCTGGGCTGCTGCCATGGGGCTCTGCTACAGCCTGCACCCGAGGCTCTTCGGCGACTCCGGAGGCGGCGAGCATGCCCCCCCCCAGATGTTGCAGCCGGTGCGGCCGGCCCCCCCTGCACCCCCCACGCTATGCCACTGCACCCCGAGCACAAATAATCATGGATGCAGAAAAGAAATTAAAGGACTCTATAATGCAGTCCTGGTTTAAGACACTGTGATTAATCCCTACCTTACTAAGTAAGGTAACGGAAGCATGAAAATTATTGATCTTGTTTCTGATTTTGTTTAACTTAAGGCTCAGTTCTAAACACATTTACTTGGAAGCAGGTTCCTTTGAAGTAACTTAAATTCCCCATTAAGAATATTTGGGTGAAGGTGCAAGACTCCATCCTCTGCATTCTATGAGGGCTTCCAAGCCAACTTCACGTAAGTAAAACAGGGCAGTTCTTTGGAATGGAAGTGCCAGATGCTTCATGGGAGTGTATCCGGGCCTATCAAAATAAAATGGAAGCATGGGTTCCGACATGCTTATCAAATAAATGCCAGAAATTTCTGAAACCTCTGATTCATATATTCATTTGCGCACTTATTTTCTGAAATGTATTTCCCAGGGAAGCTACTCGCAGTACTATTCTTACAGGCTTGTATGTAGATCTGACACGCATCCCAGTTTTGCCATTCACCTTGTGCAGGTCTCACCTGTCTATACCCAGTGAGTTATGAAAACAGAACCTACAGCTGGTAGCCTGGCCTCAGCATAGTGCCTTCCTCACAAGTAAACTTATGATTTACAGAACTATAATAAAATTATGATATTGTGAAGAATGAAACTGGTCACCTGCATTAAGTTTTGATAATGTTGTCACAGCTGGTCAGAAACACAATACAGAGTGTTTAGGGAAGTTTTTAATGTTTGATCTTTTATCGTGCTTTTTATATTCCATTGGGAGCTGCCCAGAGTGGCTGGGGAAACCCAGCCAGATGGGAGGGGTATCAATTATTATTATTATTATTATTATTATTATTATTATTATTACAGAATGACAGCTGGGTTGGACAGGACAGGATCTTGAAATATATGCAATTGGCAGTGGAAATTAAAACATATACAGATTCATCCCAGTGGTAATATGGATTGGTATTCAGAATTATAAACATCTAAGGAAAACAAATATGAAACTATAGAAACCCTTCAAGTTGCACAATGAAAACCATCCAACTTGCATAGACTCATCCTGCCCATTTTACACTCTGGTTTTAAATATACTTATTGGTGTACAAGTTGAAGTTCTGTTTAAGATAGTTATGGATGAATTGTATCACTCTGTCCACCAGTTTGTTGAACTAATAATACTAAGCATTATAGCAGATGTATATATGATCAGCCAAAGTCAAGCACTTGTAAATCCTAACGCTTAACTTGGGCAGTACCACACCTGCTTTATTGAATGTTAATAGTTTAATATTAAGATAATAGTTTCTCTGGATAATATAACTCAGATTAATAAATTATTGCTTGAAAATTATTTATTCCGAATCAGCAGAATCCAGAGGTGTACACCAGTTGTCAAAACTGGACGTCAGTATATAACGCCCTTTTGAGAAGTGACATTTTAAAGTAGAAACAGATTTAGCACCCATATTTTAATGTACCCTTAATCAGCTTATGCATGTTGCAGAAGCCATGACAATATAATGAACTGCGATAAAACTTCAGCAGTACACAATGTCAAGGTGGGTGCTGCAACTTTCTGCAACCATCTAATTTATGCTTCACTTTCTACCCACCTTCTATTCCCAATAGCAATATTTGCATAATTATGAGTGCAAAATTCATGGTAGCCAAGGCTTTGCAGCAAGCCTCTCCCTCCCCGAATCCCCATTTCGATGTAATATTTAAAAGATTCAATATCATAGGGTATTCTTTTTCAGTATTTTTTTTGGGGGGGGGGGGGTAAATCTCCATACAACATGTCTGGGATGAAACTAAAAAGAATCAGAGTGGAAGATATAGGAGTATACCATATTGGGGGGGGGGGCGGCGTTAGAAATAACTTACAAACAGCAATAGCTTCACAACAACCTCTCCTCCTCCCCCCACCCTCTCCAAATAATAACAATTTACCAAATTGTTGGGAAGTTGTTATAATTCCTTTCTCAAATTATTACTCGCCCTTTAGATTAGAAATGAGGCCAGGCTTAGCAATCAGCCATAAATGGTAGGATTTCTAAAGTAGGAGCACTTGTCTGATTGTGAAGTGGAGGCCATTATTGCCTTGATTGGGTCTTTTTTTTTCCCCCTCGAAGCTTGCTTGATTTGTAGTTGAGAGACACTACTCGCTACTGCTCTAGAAGCAATCAAAGCTTTCTCCGCTCATTTCTGCTCAGCGATTTGGGGTCCACTACTTTGGCACAGCTGCCACCTTTTAGCCTCCATCAGGGGATATATATATATATATATATATATATATATATATATATAATCTGTAAGTGTAAAGTTTAAATGCCAAGCATTGGAACTGTAGCAGATTTCCTCCAAATTATCCGATATTACATTGCTGAATTTGCATCACCGAGAAGTTTTTAGACCATCATCTCGGGATGCACTTTTTCTTTTTCTTTTTCTTTCTTTCTTTCTTTCTTTCTTTCTTTCTTTCTTTCTTCTTTTTTTTTTTTTTTTTTTTGCATATCATGAAACACAGAAGTCTTGGGATCAGTTTAGGGGTATGCGAATCCATTGAATGTGGTGACTCCATACTGCAAGCAGGTGGGTGCGTCGGTGGTCACGCGCATGCTTTTTGGCAGGTTAGTGAGTGGGTTGTTGGGTTTTAATTACTTGTTCATAGTGAATAGTTTTCTAGGTGCATCACTGGACAAAAGTTGGGATATTTTTACTCAGTTCCCTTGTAAAAGGCTTGCAGTGACCATCTGTGCTCTTGCTGCTATGCCATGAGATACAGCAACTGAGATAGTGCCAACTCCCTCCCTGATATGCCATACTGTTGTGTGTATTCACTCCTGCTATACTCTTCAGTTGGATGATATGGGACAGATTCTTCATATGTCTTTAAAACACACACACACCACAGACCGACACTCAATAATTTAACTAGTAGCAACAAAAGCCAAAAAAGTATTTGGGACATTTTTCCTTATGTTCCTCCTCATGTGTTTCAGTGAGAATTTCAGATTTTTATATATTTTTTTAACTTTCCTGATTCTTTTCTAGTGAGGCAACATAAATCTAGTAGATTTTAAGATGAAAATGTATACACCTAAAGGACTTTACAGACAATTCTTACCATAGCTAGCAAAGGCGCTTGAATCCACAGACCACTTTTGAGATGGAAAACCATTTAAATTGCAGCTGCAGTCATGGAAATGCCTACATTGTTCTGTATTCTCATTGCTTTGAAAGTAGCTGGCAATTTATTTTTTATTTCAAATTTGGCACAAAGTGGATTTACGATCTGGGTCTCTGAATGCTAAGCAGTTTGAAACAAGCTTCCTTGGTTTCATCAGAGACCTTAAAGATTATCAGTTCAGAGTTGAATTGCTATCAAAACTGATTATAATGGTGTAACTTGAAACAAACTAATAATGCTGAATCTTAATCATGCAATATTCTTATTATACTAGTAATAACACTGCAGTTGTTCAAAATATAAGAACTAGTATTAATATTTATAGATAAAACGATGAGTACTGGAACCTAACCTTTTGATAAATATATCTAATGCAACTTTAAATAGTACAATTGTGTTTCTCCCTTTCCTGTTACACAGATAATTATCACATAAAGAGATCCAGTAAATTAATCCAGATTTATCAACACGGGGTCTGAATGACAAACCATTTTCAGGACTTTCCACAGCTTTTCTTTGCCAGATGCCATGTGTAGATACAGGCGCAAACCCACACCTGTCCAAGGACAAATACTGGCTTTTTCCTCAGCATCTAACAACTGAGAACAAGATGAGCACACTTACTTACTACAATGGTACCTCAGGTTAAGAACTTAATTCATTCCGGAGGTCTGTTCTTAACCTGAAACTGTTCTTAGCCTGAGGTACCACTTTAGCTAATGGGGCCTCCTGCTGCCGTCGCACCGCCGTGGCATGATTTTTGTTCTCATTCTGAAGCAAAGTTCTTAACCCGAGGTACTATTTCTGGGTTAGTGGAGTCTGTAACCTGAAGCATCTGTAACCCAAGGTACCACTGTATAATGCTTTGCTCGGAATTATTGCTCAGCAGAGCCAAAGTCCCCAGTTGCACTGTGGCCTCCATGTTATAAGATATATTGCTTGAAGTTGAATCTAACTTCTGTACTTGTAGAAGAATGCTATTTCCATTCAGCCGATTTCCATATGGTAAAACAAGCTTATGAAAAGAGGTGGCCTAAACATATTCTACCTCTGTATTATCCTGTCCGGGAATGAACTTGCAAACATTATTCCAAGTCCTCAGTAGAAAGTGGCTGCGAAGGGCCTCTGCCATAGCGGTGCCTTCAGTTTCTAGATTCATGGACTGGATGCTTGCTTTCTTCTACATATGCAGATGAGCACCCAAAAAGTTTCTTCCAGCTAAGAGGCTTATAGTTAACTCACCACTGCAAAGCAGCCATGGGGCTAATGGTAACTTCTGGGGCTAGAAATAAGTTTTTTTTTTTGGGTTTCGGGTGGGCGGATGGATGGGTTTGCATGATTTGCAGCTCATTTGTTTCCCAGGTCATTTATTATCTAAGCAGACATTTCTTTTGTTTTCTCTTTTTGCTGGGTAATAGTCTAATAAAATACTCTCTTCTGAACTTTGTTTGATTCACCACAGAAATATTATACTGCAAAGAAACGAAATGAGATATAAAAGGTCACACCCTCCATTTGTCCTGTAAACATTGGCCTGATTCAAGCAATCATCTAAACAACAGTTTCACTTGGGAAAATGAAACTTTCTGCTTTCACTTTATTACAAACCACAATTCTGGATTATGGTATAAATTTGGGGAACAGTGGTTTATTCTTACCAAAGTTAGTTAAACTAAAGCAGGATTAAAACTTTTTTTTGCTTACATTGGTTTTTAGCTAACTGTGGTTAGAACAAACCACGGTTTCCCAAATTAGCATGTTAACTTATAACAAACTGTGGTTTGTTCTAAGAGTAAGAGCAGAAACTTCCACGCCTGTGAAAAAGGAGGAGAGGAGATGGGAATAGACCATAGCAAGTCCTGGGCCCTAAGAGTCACCTTAATCAGGGACAGGCAACATTTGGATGTCTAGTTGTTTCTGGACTACAAATTCCATTATCAGTGGCCATAGGCTATGCTGGCTGAGGCTGATGGAGCCCACAATATCTGGAGAACCATAGATCACCCATAAACCATGGGTTTTTTTGGTAATTGTTTAAATTAGGCCATTGTCTTTTGTACCATATTATATTTGCATTATCTGGCAATATATATATAATATTAAGGATTCTCTTAATTTCACACTGTTTTTTTTGGCACCCTTCTGTCTTGAGAGATAATGGATGAAGTCAAACCACTGGAGAATCACAGTGCCTGCAGTTGCTGCAGAGACCAGTAACTCATAACTGCTGTCTTCCACATTGTCTTGGCTGCATTAGCAGTACCATAGTGACTTCTCAGGGGTGCACGCCTAAGGCATTGTGTATGGAGGTCCTGGGTTGCCCAGATGACAATACCCCCACATCTCGGCCTTGCTGATGTGGTCCAAAGGAAAGCAGAGCAGTACATTCAGCACCAGCTTGGCTGCAGAAGTTACCAGAAGGAGACATACAAGATGCCATCCAATTGTCTTAAGGACCCTACTCTGGATTTGTGTAGGGTTTACTCAGCCTTTTCTTCTCCAAAGATGTCCTATAAGGCAGCGGGTATGGATTTTTCCTGAGGGTTTACTCTGAAGCCTTTTTCACAAGTGAGTATAGCAGCTGGGCTCAGTTTTCCTTCCCTCGTGCAGAAACTGCCTTCTTGACCTGTGGACCCACTATTGGTCTTGTCTGCTCAATAAAGTAAAACCCAAACAAGTAGGCCCCACTCTGAAGCCTACATTTTAAATAAGGACCTGATTAAAGAAAACATTCTGTTATTTGACTTATCATGAAGAGAAGTTTAGTTCAAAGCAGCCATGCAAGATCCTAATTGGATCAAGGGAGCAGTGCTGGGCAAAGATGGTGTCTAACCCCTTTCTGCATGCAATATCCTTGTTCTAATCTAAATAATCCTCCAAGCTACTATTTGGATCAGGAGAATAGCTGTGGATAGAAGGGTTAAAAAACCTCTTGCACATCACAGCTTCCTGATGTGACTCAGAGAGACCATTTGCATGCTTGTAACAAAAAAAACAAAAAACAAGAAAAACATTGTAGGAGGAGGTTCAGATGCATCTAATCTAGTTTGGTTCTAAGAGGAGGAAAAAGAAAAGGGCAGAGATGAAAAATCAGTTTTAAAAAGACAGAGGTGAGAGGTAAGGATCTGATCCACTGAAAATCCTTTCATTGTAAGGTGCAGGTAGGGGGATAGTTGTTGAACTTGACGACCTTGAAACCAATTCCAAGCACGCAGATTCGAAAGTTAAGAATGAGTGGTGTGATATTATTATACTGTGTGCTCACAGGGAATGCAAATTCCTCAACTGCAGGCCTCACTGTGTGCCCTTCTATACAACCTCTCGGAAGCTTGCTGACTCTAAACACATTTCTGAATTCCAAGTGAAATGTGTCAAAAGAAATCATAAAGACTGGTAGAAACTTTCAGAGCACCTTTGCTCCTAAAACTAAAATGTCAAGCTGTAGTGTGTGCATAGAAATGAGAAATGGATCCCCAGCATCTCATGCTGAATGGGGGCATACCGTTGTACCTGCTCTATAAGCATTACTAGGTCGAGAGGGCAAAGTGGAGTGGTACAAGTAATATTAACCCTCCTCCCAGTGTGGTAAACCTATATGATTATACTTTTTCTCCAAGAGCTCTTGACGCATGAGGTGAAGCGGATGGTAACTGGGGAGAGAGTACTTTCAGACAGTATAACTCTCCAGGGAGACTCACCTGGCACCTACAATGTTGAGCTCTTCCAGATGACCTATTCATTGAGCATTCATCCTGATTTGCTTGCACAAAGCTCATGAGAAGTTTGGATAGCATCCGGTCTTTATTGAGCATTCATCATTTGTTTTAGGGGAGGTTATCTGGCAACGAACATTCATCTTCCATTTATTGAGATTTGCTTGTGGGTTGTTTATATGTCTTCCCATTAATCATTTGTTCATTCCACACTTTTACAATGTGTTTCCCCTTCACTTTCCTAACCGCAAGTTGTGTGTTTCTTTTTTAAAGTGTATTTGTGATGCTGAGGTGACAAGGGCTTTAATCCACTGGCGGAGGAAGAGGAGTACGGGGGGAGCGCACCGCCCCCGGCAGCGTGATCCCGGTAGGGTGCCATCGCGGCTGCTCCCATGCCCCCGCAGGTGGTGTGCCCCCACCCCCAGGAAGTGCACTAGCCACGCCTCCACCTGCTCTCCACCCACCACCCCGGTGCCGGAGCATGAAGCTCTGCCACTGCTTTAATCCACTTTCATTGTGCACACCTAAAGTTCATAGAAGCTTCTGGAGTCTCTCTAACTCCCTCTCCACCCCCCCCCCCGAATACTAAACTTGACATTTTAGCACTAGGTGCAGACTTTTTAAAACATATCTTCAGCTCTTTACACAGCTTTATCTGCTCTATGCATCTGTTTTCCTTTTCGATGTTATATTTCATTATGATTTTATTATTAGTTTTGGAGAAGTTCCCCAGAAGCTTTTGTTGAAGCCTAATACCGTGGTAGGGGATGCGGGTGGTGCTGTGGGTTAAACCACAGAGCCTAGGGCTTGCTGATCAGAAGGTCGGCGGTTCAAATCCGCGCAACGGGGTGAGCTCCTGTTGCTCGGTCCCTGCTGCTGCCCACCTAGCAGTTCGAAAGCACGTCAAAGTGCAAGTAGATAAATAGGTACCACTCCGGCAGGAAGGTAAACGGCGTTTCCGTGCGCTGCTCTGGTTCACCAGAAGCGGCTTTCTCATGCTGGCCACATGACCCAGAAGCTGTACGCCGGCTGCCTCGGCCAGTAAAGGGAGATGAGCACCGCAACCCCAGAGTCGGTCACGACTGGACCTAATGGCCAGGGGTCCCTTTACCTTTAATACAGTGGTACCTCGGCTTACAGATGCTTCAGGTTACAGACTCCGCTAACCCAGAAATAGTACCTCAGGTTAAAAACTTTGCTTCAGGACAGAACAGAAATCAGAACAGAAATCGTGTGGCGGCAGCACAGCGGCAGCGGGAGGCCCCATTAGCTAAAGTGGTAGCTCAGGTTAAGAACAGTTTCAGGTTAAGAACAGACCTCCAGAACGAATTAAGTTCTTAACCCGAGGTACCACTGTATAAAAAAGACAAACATACAAACAGGCAGAATTTTACCAAAGCCAATAGATTTAGCAAAGTTTTAGCTTTGAGGGGGAAATGAAATTCCTTCAAACAATAGCAAAGGACACTGCGAAAGAAAGAAATAGTGGACACTCAGGTGCTTTTTTATTTCCTTATGATTTGCAGTCATGAATCTAACTAATGGTATGACCCAGTACATGTCTACTTTGAAGTAGGCCCCATTTGAATAGCGCTTGCTCTCAGGTCAGCAGCTAAAGGATTGCAGCCTAAAATTTATGTTGAAACAAATGAAATGGGTTTAACTCTTCATTTATTTATGTATTTTTCATATATATATAAGTTCCCGTTCAGAATGTCAAAGGAAGGAAAGAACATAAAGGTAAAGGTAAAGGTACCCCTGCCCGTACGGGCCAGTCTTGACAGACTCTGGGGTTGTGCGCCCATCTCACTTAAGAGGCCAGGGGCCAGCGCTGTCCGGAGACACTTCCGGGTCACGTGGCCAGCGTGACATCGCTGCTCTGGCCAGAGCCAGAGCCGCACACGGAAACGCCGTTTACCTTCCCGCTAGTAAGCGGTCCCTATTTATCTACTTGCACCTAGAGGTGCTTTCGAACTGCTAGGTTGGCAGGCGCTGGGACCGAGCAGCGGGAGCGCACCCCGCCGCAGGGATTCGAACCGCCGACCTTTCGATCGGCAAGTCCTAGGCGCTGAGGCTTTAACCCACAGCGCCACCTGCGTCCCCCGGACGTAATTTTAAGACACTGTTTTGAAAACCTTCTCTGCATTTTAGGCCTTTGCCAAGGGAGTGTGGCAGTGCCTCAAATCTTACTCACTGAGGAACATATTAAGTTGTGTCAGCCTCCTTCAGTTCCAAAGTTGGACGGCCTAGGCTAAAGCAATGCTTAGCTGTCATTTAATATTATCAACTACATCTACTGTATTTCCAAGCAACCTGAAAGACAGAGGAGGGGGTGAATAGCCCAAGCAAAGGGTATGTTTCCTAGTGCTGCAGGGTGGTAGCATGTCTCATGTCTGGTAACAGAAAAGGATAAGCATCTTTGCACAAACTTGACATCTATAAATTGATTACATAAGTGAGCAATGGTGGCCCTTTCATGTACGCTCCTTTTGTTTCAGCCTTACAGTAAAATTACCAGCAGCAGTTTACCATTAAAGGGGAATAATAATAACTGAATATGCTTTCATCTGTACATACAATTACAATGCACGGCATGCTTTAATAGGATTGTGAAAAATCTGTGTTTGACCCATACAAAAAAAGTAAACATTCTTGTTCTGGATACTATATCATTATCACAACAAAGAGAAACTCCTGAAATCTGAGGATTTAAACATCTGGAGAATGTTAATCACTTCAAAATGACGGATGTTTTTTATTTTAGCTTTTGACAGACACACTCCTTTCATAGATAGATGATTATTTACATAAATTACATCATCAATGTGAAAAAAAATCAGAAAACTTCAAAGGATAAGAAGCTTAATTAAAAAGAGCCTTTTTATAATTCCCTTCCCCTTCCCCCAACTCTGCTCTTTCAGTAAGATGGCAGGAAAAATGCATTTTTATTTTTTTTACTTTTCCCTTTCCTTTTGCAAATCTTTCTAATCCCTTCATGATTTTATAAATATGGAGTGGTTGCTCTTGAAAGCTAGTGATTCTTAATGTTTGAATGGAGTGCTTTGCATGCTTTTTCCCCTGAACTTTCAGGGTCAATAGTCTTGATATATCACTAATAAAATTCATTAACTCTGCATATTTCTGCATAATACATAGCACTGTTTTAAGTTAATCACACTTCTTCTTCTTCTTCTTCTTTCCTGAGGCAAATATGTATAGTCCAGAAAAGCGAACAAAACCCGCAGGACTCATCCTCAGCTGGGTGGAATTACTCAGTACCTAGGCAAACATATGTTTCTCACCCCCCGACATTTGCTGAGGTAATAGGAAGTAAGGTGTGGGAGGCAGGCATTTGTACAGTGAGATGAGCAGGTAGGAGAAAGAAGTGATTAACTTCTTTTTTCTTGCACGCACAGCTTTCCTGAAGTTGGTCTCAAGGCCACTTCCCTCAAAGCCAGACTTGTGTCTCATCATGGAACAAGGGTGGAGAGTTAGTGAAGGGTAAAAAGGTCAAGCATGCCCTCACATCCACTAATTCTTCCACACAAACAGCAGCCACCATAACAGACGCCTTATGAGCAATATGAACATCTACCCTATGTTTCTTTTAGGAGTATAGGAACATCCAACATTCTCCGATGAAAATAGGGGCATCCTATTCCATAATAAGAATAATTTTACTATGTATACCCTGCCTATCTGACTGGGTTGCCCCAGCCACTCTGGGCAGCTTCCAACAAACCATTTCCCTATACAATGTTGCCTTCAGATGACTCGGGGGTCAGATAGTTCCCTACCCTCCAACATTTCTCCAATGAAAAGAGGGACGTTCTAAGGAAAAGTGGGGCATTATGGGATCAAATCAGAAACTGGGATGACTTCTGTAAATCAGGGACTGTGCCTTGAAAATAGATACACTTGAAGGATCTGTAGGAAATTGCTTTATACTGAGTCAGACCATTGGTCTATCTAACTCGGTATTATACAGACTGGCAATGACTCTCCAGAGTTTTCGGACAGATGGCACAGCTACCCCAGCCAGCTGATGCTGAGAACTGAACCTGAGACCTTCTGCATGCAAAACAGATGCTCTACCATTGAACTATGGCCCTTTCCCCCTTTCTCATGATGTGTACTTCTCCCCTTCTACTTCTGAAAACTGCCCACATCTTGGAGCAGTTTCTCTTGTTACTGTGCCAGTGGAATCCTTGCCTGCAGTTTTGCAGATACGCTGTTATCATCAGATGAGAAAGCACAATCTTGGCATATGTTTTTGTTGAGTCTTCATTGCCAGTACCTTGCTATCTTGTCTTTGTGAAAATAGCTCTGCTGTAAACATATGGTTGCTCTCCCTAGTATGTACTTCTTTCTTTATTTTTCTTTCTTTCTTATGTGCACGCACATGCACACACACATGTCTGGAAATCAAACCTTATGAGGAAAAGTTAAAGGAGCTGGGTATGTCTAGCCTGGTACAGAGGAGATATCATATCAAATACCTGAAGGGCTGCCACATGGAAGATGGAGCAAGCTTGTTTTCCCTGTCTCTGGAGGGTAGGACTCAAATCAATGGCTTCAAGTTACAAGAAAGGAGATTCAGACTAAACACCAGGAAGAACTTTCTGACAGGGTTGTTCATTAGTCTCCATTAGGAGGTTGTTGACTCTCCTTTCTTGGAGCTTATCAAGCAGAGGTTGGATGGCCATCTGTCATGGATGCTTTAGCTGAGATTCTTGCATTGCAGGGAGCTGAACTACATGGCCCTTGGGGTCCCTTCCAACTCTACAATTCTATGATTCTATATCCTGCAGGTCTTCAGGTGACTATTTCACAAACCCCTTAGCTTTCTTAGCTTAGGTGGATATGCGGCAAGGAGTGAGTATGGGAGAATTTTTTTACCAGAACCCCAAACTTTATTTTCACCACTGCTGTGCATGTCCTCATTCTTCATAGGAAACAAGAGCCCTATTCAAGCATTCTTCTAATCTGGAAATTCAGAACATGACAGGGAAAGCCATGGGCAACTGCATGAAACTAGGGACCTTCAGTAGGCTCCCCCGTGCATCATTCCAGAAACCTGGGAAATTAGAGTTATGCAGCACGCGGGATGCCTCCATGGAATGGGCTCTCTGCTGGAGAGAGTCATTCTTCATGTCACGGAGGATGGTGGAGACCCCCTCCAGTATTAGAAGGGTGCCTGAATAGGGTTAAAGGGCCCCTGCAGGGAGGTGTTTTATTGCTGGCATATTAGTTGTTCTGTGATGTTCCCTCAGCATTTTTGCTGTCTGGAAGGGCTATAGTGCAACCAAAGTGGGACAAAAAAACCCACAACCCCATGCCCAGACAATTGTAGTTTGAAAAGTTATGGCATTTCTGCAGGAAGTTACAAGAGAGGCAGTGGCGTAGCGTGCGGGGTGCAGTGGGGGCCGGCCGCACCGGGCGCAACATCTGGGGGTTAAGGTTAGGGGGCGCAAATCCACGGGTTAGGGGTGCAAATTACTTGCCTTGCCCCGGGTGCTGACAACCCACGCTACGCCACTGAAGAGAGGCACCAATATGGAAATGAAGCAATGTGGCCACTGCCAAACTTTTGCAGAGCCAAAGAGAAATGAAAGTGAGATCATGTTTGTCTGCCACAGTAGCATCATCAGCATGAATCATCATGAATGCACAATAAGAAAGTGGGGCCCTTGGTGTAGAGCGCTCTTTTGAGACATCCCCAGAAGCTTGGTTTGTGTCAACTGTGCTGCCATTTTCAGTGAGGGCTATGTGTATTGTAGGTGTGAATATGCCCATACAAGTTGAAGTAGGTTTATGCTTTCACATAATCACCTGTTTGTTTCTCGAATGAAGAAACTCTAGTCTCTCCGTAGAGGAAGCCATCAAACGTGTGTGGAGGGTTTTGCTACTGTGGTTGCTCTGATCTGGGGTGCTTCCAGACATGGCTTTTATACTGTAAATGTGTTGTTGATGAAGTATCACAAACAGTTAATTGGTAACAGATTCTTTTGTTGTTTATTGGGATTTCCAATAACGTAAATAAATCCAAACTAAATGCAGAGAAAGTATGGATTGGTTTTGATGCCGACAATGTTGTGTGGGTGCTGGGGGGGAGGGGGACTTGTATGCATGAAGTGCACTGATCACACGATAAGCAGCCATGTGGAAGCAGGCTTGGTGCTGGTGACATTCCAGCTGTCTACCTCCTGGCTCAGCCCACATTTCAAAGGAATCCCAGGAGGTGATGTTGCCTGTGACATGCCTGTACTTTCATAACAATCACCATGCTAAAATAAATAATCATCTACAATATTTTCATCACTTTCAATGACTCATCTGAATCACCTCCAAAAATGCCGTAAGGAAGAAAGGGGGGAAACAGACCAACTCGCAACAGTGCTTGTATCACATTTAGCCAATGCCTGTATTACAGGAAATGAGGGAGCTGCATCCCTCCCTCCCTTAACTACTGTATGGTGATGGTGCACAATATTTGGTTAAAACTGGCAGGAGTCAGGAGGTAGATATTGCAGATTTCATTAAGGGTACCAGTACTTTCCAACTCATAATTCGGACACTGACCCTACCATATTTCCACAAAAGTCCTTGGTTTACTTAATTTCTGTTGACATCAATACAACTTGTGTGAGTCATGACTAATTTTTCACACTGATTTCAGTGGGACCTAAATTCAGCTAATTCAAATTGCATCCAGCCCAGAGAAATAACTTCTCTCAAGGTATGTGGTTTGTGGAAGCTTTTGTAAATCTAGCCTTGCAACTGGAAAATCACATGCAACCACTTCATTGGCATGAAGTACAAAAGAAAAAAAGGAAAAAAAGAATGAGCATGCTTTGTAAATCTCCCATGATGAATGTTCCATTGTGTTGTCATCAACTATGAGAAATTCTTATCCACTGCAGTCTTACAGAGCCTCTGCCCTTCATAAGATTCCCACATTCTGCACCTCCAGCAAAGAGAAATTGGGAAGAGAGGAAAGGAAATAAGGGCAATTCAATTTATAGTGTATTTTGAGTGATTTCATTCCTTTAAGCAAAAGCATTAATTGTTGGGCTTTCCCCTCTTCTTTTCTTTAAATGGGAAATGTATGAAATGATAATGAAACATTTGATGATCTAATTTTACTGTAACTTACTGTGCCTGGTTAGATTCAAGATGAGCCTAAATCAGAAAACGTTCAAGCACTAGAATATTTTACTGCTGATTTCAAAAGCCTTTCTTACACATTTGGCTTCAGTTTTAGTCTACCCAGTAAGGCAAGGTTGTAGTTTTTCTCCTTGCTTTGCGACTGGCGGCGTGCTGCCAAAGGCTGGTTGGTAGACCTGGTGCAATTTAGCTGATCCCATACAATTTCCTCCTACACTTTGAGCTGATCTGCAGGTTGACCTTAGACAATTTGTCTTCTTTCTGGGAGAAATGTCACCCAAAAGGAAGCTATTAAGTCAAGAAGGCAATTCTGCAAGAACAGTCCACTGTATAAACAGAACTTGACCTCTGGTAATTTATTTCTGGTCCTTTACAAAGAGACTTAAGAGATAGGACTGATATATGTCAGGGTCTCAATCTGTCAATTAAAAAAGTGGGGGAGAGAACAACCCTTAACATGTAATTTTCGACTGGCTGAATGAAATGTGTTAGGAGCTAACAAGCCAAACAGGAGGGTTTAAGAAGGGTAGAGCAGATTGTTCAAGATTCATTCTGTATTCCATGTCAGTGGTATATTCTGAAAATGTTTGTATATGGATAGATTCAGATTAGGGCACACTGTACTTTAAAATAACACACTGTACTTTAAAATAATGGGAATAATATGAGGGACAAGGATATAATAAAGAAAAGAAAGGAGGGAAGGAAACTATAGATATTCTATAACTGATATCCAGTTACAAAATCAATTGATATATTAGTTTAAAGGAACATTGATTTGCCTTTATTGTCACAACATTTTTATCTCCAGGGGAACGCCACCACTAAGTTCCTATACAATATGGTAAGTCTTTGATCAGATCACAGTTACTTATTGGTGCTTTCACTGGTGTGCATAGGCTATGTTTCCACAAGTCCCAAGTTTGTGTGTCCTCCTTTCCTTCTTTAGTGAAACCATGAGAAGAAGATCTGAATCTTCCATTTTCAACTAACTATGGATACTCATTGGCCTAATTCAGGCAACTGAATCCTGAATATACCCACGCATGAAGCTTTTGCTCCTGTTTTGCTCCTCCCAGGGCCGTCTTTAGCATATGTGCCTCCGGGATGTAAGGATCTGCCCAGTGTCCCAAAATTTAGTTTAGCTGCCCCCCCCCCAAATAAATTGGGGGGGGGCGAACTCAAGGTTGTTGAGTTTTTTAGGGGAGGGGGAAGCCAAAGTTGTTGACCTTTTTTGGGGAAGGAAAATCGCTCACCTGTAACAATGACGCAGCAGAAATAACTGCTTTTGTTTCCTGACTAACAGAGCGATGGATGGAGGTGGACTTTCGTTCCATTGCTTTTCACTGCCACCAATCGAGAGGGCAGGTATACAGTAGGTATACATTTGGCACCCCCCAGAATTCGGCCCCCAGGTGCCCTGCACCCCTTGCGCCCCCAGGTAAAGACGGCCCTGGCTCCTCCCTTCCTGCAAGCAGGGAAAACAAACCAGGAAGCAATTCTTTAAGATTGGGTTAGGAATCCAGGTTCATTTGGAAACCATTAAGAATAGTTCCAACTTTGCACATATTGGGAAGTTATGGTTAACTGTGGCTTCCTGGTTTGCTCCCCTGATCACACAAAGAGAGGCACAAACCGCATGTAAAGGAGCTACATGTGGACAAATGAAGCTTGTGCATATCTTGACTTTTTAAGCCAGGATTTGATCATGTAAAGGTGGCTATTATGTCCAGGCAAACTGTGGCTTGTGCTCACTATGCTATTGAATCAAACCACGATTTATGGGCCTGTCTTCTTCAATACACCATAGTTAGCATTAACCACAGTTCCCAGTTCTGGCATAATGAGCTAAAAATGTCACACAAAACTAGTTTGAGACAGGCTAGGGTCACTCACCACTCATTACTACCTCACCCAGCAATTCCATCTGCACCATGACCAAGTTTCAGTAAGATAATACAGCAAACTTTGGACCATACTTTGATGGATGAGGCAAGCCGAATTCACTCATTTAGAAGTGTGCTCCACTGAAATCAATAGAGTGGCTTCTAAATTATTGCTTGGTGAGGAACCGCAGCCACACATCCTAAAGTGATGAACTAACTAGGGCCAATTCTGCAATGTGTATTGTCATAATGGACTAGTTCTATATCCACTTTACTGAAAGAACACCTCACAGGGTCTGCTTCTGGGGCGGGAGGACACACTTCACAGGAGCTGCCAACATGCTTCTCAAATGGCTATTCCTGTCCATTACAGTCCCAGAGGGCAGGCAATAAGGTCCGTTTGCATAGAGAAACCTGCACCCCTCCAGTGGTTGTTAGACGACAACTCTCATCAACCCAAGGCAGCATAATCTAATGATCAGGGATTATAGGAGTTGTAGACCAACATGTGCAGGGACATAGCTTCTCCACTTCTGCCAGAGGCCAACCATGTCATCTGAAATGACAGGGGGTTGACGGAGGTAGAGCAGAAGGAGCTACATCATCTCTCCACTTGTTTGAGTGGCGCACAGCAGGTGCCCAGGTGTTAACTTTAGCAACGCATGCCTCTCCTATCATGTCTGCACCAAGAGCAAAGAAGCTTTGAAAACCTGTCAGTCAAAATAGATGAGGGTTAGAATTAATATACTTAACAGTCTTCCAAATTGGTTCAGGTGTGCATTTAGCAGGGGAATATGAATAAAGATAAGGGCTTGCTGCTAGTGAGAGAGGTTTTTGGTGCTTCTTCTTCTTCTTCTTCACTGTGCAACCAGGTACATTTAACACTATAAAAAGCAATATTCATTATAATACTTCAAGTTGGGAAAGCTAATTCATTCTGCTAAAATGAACACACACACATCTATATCTATATCATCTATATCATTTATATCTGTATCTGCATCGTATCTGTATCTGTATCTGTATCTAATTCTAACTCTGGTAGAGCATCACCATTGCGTGCTGAAGGTTCAATCCCTGCCATCTCCAGGTAGGGCTGGGAAAGGTTCCCTGTGTGAAACCCTGGAGAGCAGCTGCCAGTTAGTGCAGACATGATTGAGCTAGATGGACTGATGGTCTGACTCAGTATAAAGCAGCTTCCTAAGATATAATAAACGAATCACTACAATGTTTCTTAAAATATATCAGGCTTGTGCTTTTCTTTGTTTTGGCAGTAGGGGTTGTTTTGCTTTTGAAGTTTAATTTTGGGTTTATCCAAGAGTGAGCCGTTGAGTTCTGTTGCAAAGGCTTCTTGAACTTTGTCCAAAATCTGCTTACTACCCTCCATGAAACGCTTGAATAGTGCCCCCTGGTTATCATGTTGAGAAACGGAAGTGTTCTATGAGCACTGCATAACATGCTAGGAAGGCATAAGAATCAACAAGACAAGGAGCGTTTCCCTTCAAGTGTTCCTCCATTTTTATGCCCTGAATTGGTTAATAGTCTGAGGAACAGTTGCTTTGAAGAAAACTTGAATATTTCCTGAATGGTTGCACCTGGGCCCACATGATCTCATTGTATACACCTACACGCAGCTTCAAAAAGAGAACTTAGCTGTCCTGTTTGTTTTCATCAGGGCTCATGGAATATATGGAGGCTGACAGATACTCTGAATCTGCTTTCTGTTTTAGGTCTAGGCATGCAAAAGGGTGTTTTTTTAAAAAAACAAAACAACAACAATAACAACATAACACAGGCTCATTGCAATCCTACAGGGAAAGAAAGACAGTGGGAATTGTATTTTGTGTGAGAGAGCTTTGAATTGTTCCTGATTCTCTTGAGATAAACAGTAAATGCATCCTTACACTGTGTGTGTTTTGTGGTGTTATTTGTCAACTAACTGCCCACTTGAAATTGTAAATTCTTGATAAGTTGCATATAATCATAACTAAACCAACAACAGTGCTTCCTGGTCAACTGTATAAACACACAGCGCATAATGAGCCATGCAACTCAAGCATAAGGACATTTGTTGGGAACAAGTTCCACTGAAAGCCGTAGGACTTTCTTCTGAAGTCTCTTCCAGATGACCTGTTTATTGAACAAAACACAGAGTGGGTCAAGTGGTCAAGAAGGCAGTTTCTACACATGCTGTAGAGGGAAGTGCAGGCCAGATGGGCTACCTTGCCAAGTTGGCAAACCCCATCTAGGAGAAGGAAAACTCTGATCCTAAACCTCTGCTGCCTTGTGGGATATCTTTAGGAGAAGAAAAGGCGAAGGAGTAAACCCTACACAAATCCAGCACAGAGTTCCTAAAATGGTTTGACGGTGCCTTGTAGACCTTTTAGCAACTCCTGCAGCCACGTTGGTGCCAAGGGTATTGCTCTGCTTTCCTTTGGACCACATCAGCAAGGCCAAGAGAGAGATCTTGCCATCTGAGTAGCCCAGGACCTCCATACATATTGCCTAGACTTGCACCCTGGAGAGGTCACACAGCGGTTTGGCTTCACACCTGGAGCTGCAGTCCACAGTCCTTTGAGACAGACAGATGCCAACAATCTGCCCTGTAGCTTCCTATGCTCCTGATTCAAAGTTTTGGCATAAAGCTGGAAGCTGGGTGTAATGGTTGCAAGGGGTTACTTGTGCGTAAGTTGCCTTCAGTTTTGGTTAGGTTGCCTGGGCCAACCGTGCCTCAGCTGAAAGCCCACACTCCGTGGCCGGTCATTCACTTGCAGAATCCGTCAGTGGGCGTTTCTTGAACCTCTTCCAGCATAAGAGCTGTTTGACACCAAGTCTCCTCCTACTTTCCCTGCACGGGACTCTTCTGCGCAAGTAAAGGGAGGGCAGAGGCGTGTCTGCGCTCTCCCCACTGGTCTCGGGTGAAGGGTCTTGGAGATCTCTCTCCGAATCCTCCATCTCCCTCCCTTCTCTACCAGTTGAATTCCTTCCCCCCTGCTGGTCCCCTCTCCTGCATCGCTTTGGAGCCTTGCCTCCTCCTCTCGCTCCGATGTCAGTTCCCTGACACTGGGTTAAAGATTGGATTAGCAAATTTATTGTGAACGCATTGTGGGGAGGAGCACTTTCAGACACCCCATACAGTGGGTGAGCCATTCGTGTGCTGCACTTAAGGTTACTGCCTTTTCAACCAGTCTTTGCAGGCTGTGTCACAGGTGGCTGGTACATTTCTTTCTCCATCCTTGTCATGTGGGACATTGTTGCAGCATCAGCTTCTCAAGTCATATGATCTATGTACCTGGGATGGATGCAAAGACCTATGTGCCACTTCTGCCACCTCAGCCAAATAAGGGGAAAGATAGAAGCAGTGCCCTTGAATACTCCTAGTGCTCGCCCTGGATTCTGAGCAAGCATCTTAAGTTACCTTAATTCAAATTATGAGCCAGGTTATTATGAAGGTTATTATGAACGGAATTAAGATCGCCGGAAGAAATATCAACAACCTCAGATATGCAGATGACACAACCTTGATGGCAGAAAGTGAGGAGGAATTAAAGAACCTATTAATGAGGGTGAAAGAGGAGAGCGCAAAATATGGTCTGAAGCTCAACATCAAAAAAACGAAGATCATGGCCACTGGTCCCATCACTTCCTGGCAAATAGAAGGGGAAGAAATGGAGGCAGTGAGAGATTTTACTTTCTTGGGCTCCATGATCACTGCAGATGGTAACAGCAGTCACGAAATTAAAAGACGCCTGCTCCTTGGGAGAAAGGCGATGGCAAACCTAGACAGCATCTTAAAAAGCAGAGACATCACCTTGCCAACAAAGGTCCGTATAGTTAAAGCCATGGTTTTCCCAGTGGTGATGTATGGAAGTGAGAGCTGGACCATAAAGAAGGTTGATCACCGAAGAATTGATGCTTTTGAATTCTGGTGCTGGAGGAGACTCTTGAGAGTCCCATGGACTGCAAGAAGGTCAAACCTATCCATTCTTAAGGAAATCAGCCCTGAGTGCTCACTGGAAGGACAGATCATGAAGTTGAGGCTCCAATACTTTGGCCACCACATGAGAAGAGAAGACTGTCTGGAAAAGACCCTGATGTTGGGAAAGATGGAGGGCACAAGGAGAAGGGGACGACGGAGGACGAGATGGTTGGATAGTGTTCTCGAAGCTACCAGCATGAGTTTGACCAAACTGGGGGGGGGGGAGCGGAAGACAGGAGTGCCTGGCGTGCTCTGGTCCATGGGGTCACAAAGAGTCGGACATGACTAAATGACTAAACAACAACATTATGAACCTCAATGATATCACTAGGAGAGGTGTGAAGAACCATTGGCCCTTTCAATGTTGCAGAGCTACAAGGATGTGGAGTCGAAACAGGCATGGAGCCCAAACTTTTCATTTTAGACATTCACTGACAAACTCACAGGTTTGGCAGCAATAATAGTGGCAGCATTTTTCTCCATTCCATTGAATTCAAGATAGATCTTCTGCTTGGGGAGGGGTTTGTTGGAAGCGGATTCACACACCTTTTCTTGAAATACTCTAGAAAATACTCGGGAATTGCACAAGGTGAACATCTACCTTAGATGCCCTGCCTGACTCACCCACCTGCTGCTGCTGCAGTTTTTAATGAGTAAATGCGGGGAAGTGGTTAATATAGGGTTTGTTGCAGCGCACACACAAGCCAGCCACCCACTATTTCTCCTCCTGATTCCAAAAAACGAAAGCAAAATTGCTAAGTAAGAATTAGATATACATTGCACAAAAAGATTTACTGTTGCGCTCTCTCTCTCTCTCCTGCAAGGTTACAGAACAAATAATAAATTAAACAATGATGAAAAAGCCAGAGAACAAGAGATTGATAGAAATGCCTCTATAAGTTCCAGGAACTATAAAATGTGTGTGGGTTGGGAAAGAGTGTGTGGCTTTGAGATTTTGGGGAGGATTTTTTTTTTTTTAAGAATTGCTTGATGTTTTCAGTGGGAGGGCTGTCTCCCAGTAGCCCCAATGGACCAGCCTTCACTGGTTTTGATCATTTTGTTACTCACCCTGAGGGCCATCAGCAGGGTATAAATCTTTGAGGCAGGATATAAATCAGGAAAGTTGCAAGTCCACACTGATCTGAGGGACTCTGAATTTGAGAATACACACTCCGCCTGGATTCCAGTGTGCTATGTATTCACAGTCCTGGCCTGGTTCTTGCAGTCAGAGCAACTTGACCTGTTACATGTCCATGTGACAAGCTGCAATTATTTATCTTGCTCCCTTCATGATTCTGTCTGGCTGTTGAGAAGCTCTACATGTTGCCTCATGCTGATCTGCAGTTTTGAGTATGTGACACAGGGCCTTCTTAGCTGTGGTGCCAGGAATCTGGATCTCCCTTCCCTGTGAAGCCTATTCAGCTCCCCAGGATACATCCACACCATACATTTAAAGCACTCACTGGATCATCACCTTGTCGTGGTGAGTAGGCTTGCACATTCCTATGACCCTTGTGAGCAAAGCCATCGGGAATCTTGTACTCCCAGCAGGGTCACCCAAGGCGGCAAGGTCAAAGGGAAGGAGCTAGACAAAGAATGATCCGAGAGCCAGTGTGGTGTAGTGGTTAAGAGCGGTAGATACGTAATCTGGGGAACCGGGTTTGCATCTCCGCTCCTCCACATGCAGCTGCTGGGTGACCTTGGGCCAGTCACACTTCTCTGAAGTCTCTCAGCCCCACTCACCTCACAGAGTGTTTGTTGTGGGGGAGGAAGGGAAAGGAGAATGTTAGCCGCTTTGAGACTTCTGAAGGGGAGTGAAAGGCGGGATATCAAATCCAAACTCTTCTTCTTCTTCTTCTTCCTCAACGGCAGAACAGGCGGATGATAACAAGCGTACATCGGCTGTGAAGGCGGATGATGGCTGCAGCAGATAGGATCTACCGGTTCGTCGTGACTACTCATGCCATTGGAACAGAGCCCTACTGCGAAGACTGTGCGTTTATCAGCGTGCACTGATCTACACACATAAAACAAATCCACGCACAGGCGCCTTCCAAAACCCAACCCAACCATGTTTATGGAAGACAATCTTACTCAGCTATGAGTGATGACCAAAGAAGAAGAGATTTAAAGCACATAGCTTCCCCCAAAAGAATCTTGGGAATTGTAGTTTGCTAAGGGTGCTGAAAATTGCAGCTCTGTGAAGAGCAAACCACAGTTCCCAAGCTTCTTTGGGGATCCTTTCCTGGTTTATCTCAGGAAAACACTTGAAGTTATTTGACCTCAGAGTTCTGATTCTGCAGATTTTCATTGTTTTCATTGAAGTCATTGATTTATGCTTAATAATAAGAATGTTATATTAAATTTGTTTGTAAGTGACTTTGGCAGCACATATGTTGCTGAAAAGCAACATATCATTGCCAACGGTATTGAATAAACAATTTGACTAATAGCTTTGGAAAGTGAGCCGCTTATTTTTATGTATCATTTCTTGATCGTGTAACACAAGCATATGTTTTCTGCATTCTATTTTCAAATTCGCTAATGTTGAAGTTTTGAATTAAGACTCAATAATGTCAGTAAGGGGGGGAGTAATATATACATGTAGGCAGAAACAGAGGAAGGACAAAAGACAGCAACTTTAGAGTAGGAGAGATTTTTATATCTTAAGACCCCTTTTCCATCAGACAGATTTATGCAACACATCTGAGTGAGAACATATAGTCAGCCTAGGCTTGTACAAGATAGCTTTCAACTCCGTAGCTATAGCCTGTCGTCTTATTGAGGGGATTTAATACTTTTAGTTGAATTTTAACATGTTCCCCAAACCACAATTTCTCAAACTTTCTTCGTTTTGCTGATAAAGATCTGAATGCCATGCATGGGAATGGAAAGGAAAACCATAAGCTCCCTTTCTGCTATTTCCCCATGTGTGCTATAATCCCTGTTTGCCCATAGAAATCATTGTGATCTCTGAAGATCATTACAGGATCAACCCCGCATTCAGAATGAACAGAGGGTTGTTAAGCAATGGCTGCAAGGTGCTTTGGGTAAGGCCTGGGAATCTGTGAAGGGCAGAAAATGGTCTGGTTGCCATATTTGGTCATAAAACTCCATCAGTCCCCTGAGCTTCAAGAACCTCAAGCAAGCACTCAAATTACTACCACAAAATACCAAGATTCAGCTGTTGTCCCCAGATAGGGGTCTCATAAATCTAAGAAACAGATGGCGTCCCACTAATTTGTACCTTATTCTACTTACTGCATTTTACAAATGGCTGTAGTAGGAATTATGGACTATTAGCAAGAGATGGGATGCTAAAATATGGAGACCTTGCAGAAGATATTTGAAATGGCCTTAGACCCCCTTCCTCCATCTAGTCCAGTGCTGCCCATAGGTCTCCACAAGTACAGGTTAAATGAGAAACCTTTAACAGGAGATGCAGGTGATGAAACTGGCATTGGCTCTACCCACTGAGATCAGCTCCTTCTCTCCTGCTGGACCCTACTTGGAAGCCCCATCCACCAAGCTTGCTTACATAACTACCGTATTTTTTGCTCTAGACCACAAGACTGGAGGACCACAAGACTGGAGGAGGAAAACAAGAAAAAAAATATTCTGAATCTCAGAAGCCAGAACAGCAAGAGGGATCGCTGCGCAGTGAAAGCAGCAATCCCTCTTGCTATTCTGGCTTCTGGGATAGCTACGCAGCCTGCATTCGCTCCATAAGACGCACACACATTTCCCCTTACTTTTTTGGAGGGAAAAAGTGAGTCTTACAGAGCAAAAAATACGGTAAGTTCCCTTCTCCCAACAGCATGACCAAAGCTATTTACACACATGAATGCATGCAACCATCCGCACATATATGCCCATATGTTCATAGGCAGAATCGCTAGCCCCTATCATGCCAGCTTCATGGCATTTTGTTTCATCCTGCCATCCAAAGTGACGTGGAAACTCTTGACAGTCTCTGTTAAGCAGCATCATTTTCTTCTGTAGCCTGCATATACACAGCCACTCACCTGCAAACTAATTTGAGCAAAGAACAGGAACCCAGCTAGGTGCATGTTCGATGCATGTGCAACTAGAGCTGGTATTGTTTTCAGGAAACGTCTGCAGGACCTCATGGCTGCAGGAAAACACGAAGCGTATGCACTGGAGCAACAGATCTGGGGTTCACCACATACATCCACTGATCACGGAGTCTAATCCAAAGGGCTGAATGAGAGCAATGGGCCATTTTGCAGTGCTGAATCACCTGTCTTCTTGATCAGTTTGTTTGCAAGCAGTTGTTTGCTTAGTGCTCCTAGATCTTGCAAAGGATGGAACTCATAATGATTTCTTTGTTGGCAAATGCATAATCTACAACAAAGTTAATTGGCTATGGAATAGGCCTCACAGAGCTTCAGTTCTCAGAGTGGCTATCAAGTCCTCTTCAAAGAAAACTCCGAGAGTGGAACTCTTGAGTGGAATAGGGTAAGCACCCTTCACAAACTACAATTCCCAAGATTATTTGGGCGGTGGGGGGGGGGGAGAGCCATGACTGTTTAAAGTGGCATGGTGCTGGTTTAAATGTATAGTGCAGATAGGACCTAAATTCCAGGATTCATCACATTTCTGACACCATTTTCTGTAGCACGGTTATGCATTCACTGATGTACTTTTACCATGAAAACAACATGGTTGCAGAATGCAGGTGTCCTTCCTGGGAGGGAGGGGGGAGGGAGGGAGGGAAGAGAGGGATGGAGAGAGAGAGAGAGAATGTGTGTGCAGTGCTAGTTTCTTCAGACTTTTGCAGATGGTACAAACTTACTAATAATAAAAGGCACCATGCTATGTGAACTAATTACATATTGGTAAAACAAAGGCCTTTCTTGTTTGTTTGTTTGTTTGTTTGTTTGTTTGTTTGTTTGTTTTTGTTGCCAAGTACCCTTCAATTCCAAGACCTTTTCTTTCATTTTTTTTCCTTTAAAAGAAAAAAAAAACCCACCAATTTCAGGGAAAGGACAGTGTTGCAATTATTCACAGCAGGTCTCCCAGCTGCTAATCTGAATAACATCTCTACTGTATTGGAAATAATTAACTTCTAAAAATATTTACACATTAAATAGTTCTAGCAATGAAATGAATATGCTCTGGAACAATGCGGACGTTAAACAAAGGCAGATCTTCCCAGAGAGTGAAACTGACATGGAAAATCCATAATGTGAGCTACATTGTGTAAGATACCAGATACCCTTCAAGTAAATCTCAGAATTCAGAATCTGGATTTTATGTACAAGGATCAAATCCAAACCAGAAACTGAGGATGCATTGTGTTAAAACATTCAGATTACAAAGCTAGCGTCCAAACTCTCATCTGCATATAGTAGTGCCAATCATAAATAACACGCACCTAGGTATATTCAACAGCACGTTTTGATATAACAGCTAAATTCCCATTCCGTACATATTTTGAGAATAAATGCCTCCAATGTCTCTTTGGGAAGCCATCAACCTAGATGGCTTTAAAAGAGGATTCTGCAAATGCACAGAGGAGAGGGCTATTGGTGGCTACTAGCCATGATGACTCTTCGGAGAAAAGCAATGACAAACCTAGACAGCATCTTAAAAAGTAGAGACATCACCTTGTCAACAAAGGTCCGTATAGTAAAAGCTTTGGTTTTCCCAGTAGTGATGTATGGAAGTGAGAGCTGGACCATAAAGAAAGCTGATCGCCGAAGAATTGATGCTTTTGAATTATGGTGTTGGAGGAGACTCTTGAGAGTCCCATGGACTGCAAGAAGATCAAACCTCTCCATTCTTAAGGAAATCAGCCCTGAGTGCCCACTGGAAGGACAGATCCTGAAGCTGAGGCTCCAATACTTTGGCCACCTCATGAGAAGAGAAGACTCCCTGGAAAAGACCCTGATGTTGGGAAAGATGGAGGGCACAAGGAGAAGGGGACGACAGAGGACGAGATGGTTGGACAGTGTTCTTGAAGCTACCAGCATGAGTTTGACCAAACTGCGGGAGGCAGTGGAAGACAGGAGTGCCTGGCGTGCTCTGGTCCATGGGGTCACAAAGAGTCAGACACGACTAAACAACAACAAGCCATGATCACAAGCTCTGCCTCCACAGTTGGAGGCAGCAATGCTTCTGAATACCAACTGCTGGAATCGTAGGAGGGGAGAGAGCTTTTTGTGCTTGAATACTGCTTGCAGGTTTCTCACAGCCACCTGGTTGGCTGCTGTGAGAACAGCTGGACTAGCATGATAGATTAGATGGGCCTAATCCAGCATACTTTTCTTAAGGGAAACTGGAGAGAAAGTGCTAATTGCACGTGGAAATGGATCACCTGGATTACAATAATCAGCCTTCTTCCTAAATAAAGAAATGTAAGATTCGCTGGAAATAAGCGTGCTGAAATGTTGGTGAAGACGTGTTATGTATGCTCCTAATTCTTTTACAATTTTAAAACATTTGCACGGAACTGTTGGCTGTTTATTTGTAGACAATTATGCACACAACTATGACACATCCAAATCAGTCGACAGGATATTTCCCCAGGGCAAGATGGCAGTCATGAAAACATACCCTCCAACATTTCTCCAATGAAAACAGGGACATCCCAAGGAAAAGTGCGACATTCCAGGATCAAATCAGAAACTAGGCTGGCTTCTGTAAATCAGGGATTGTCACTTGAAGACAGGGACACTTGGAGGGGCTGTGAAACAGTCTGCAGGTTCTTTGCCCTTATCATTCTCTAGGTTATGTTTCATGCCTCTTTCCTTTCCTTAAAAAGTTTCATTTAAATAAAAAAAAAATTGGGAAGCCTAGGAATTCTTATAGATTTGTGTTAGAACGGTAAAAAAAAGCAAAGAAATTACTTTCTTCCCCCTACCAGAAGTAACAAATAATATCTAAATATGATATTATTATAAGAATCTTTGATATCTGATATTCAACAACAGCATTACCCCCCCCCCTAGAGCAGACTCTGGTGGGCCTTGTTCACATGTAACAAGTCTGCATCTGACAGTGTCCACCAGCTGACATGCAGGAGGGATCTACCTTTGACACTATCCAACTCAGAAAGGTTAGTGTTTTACATTATTTGTCCAATGGTCTTCGATAGCAGTCAGTATTTAAATTTGTCACTGAACACAAGCCACACAGCTTTCAGAAGGCTTCAGATCAGAAGCACCCGAAAGAAACCAGTATATCTGCTGAAATCAGAAGAGTATGCATCCAGTATCAAACCCCCTAAGCCAATTGTTCCTTTGCACCATGGCTTGTGTTCAGAGCTGTTGAAATTTGGCACTGAATACAAACTTCTGCTGTTTTCAGTAGGGATTGGAATGGCATCTGACATCTGTGTGATGTCATGTGATTGACAGGTGCATGGGATTGATTACTTTTGGATCAATCCTCCCCTCTAGTACATGGGATGTGTATGGATGGACATAGTCTTGTCTGCCTAAGGCAGCAACATGTCTTGAGCCTGCCCTGTTCAAGCACAACCAGTTTCAACTAATCTCTGCAGGGGTGTTTGTGTGTGTGTGTGTGTGTGTGTGTGTGTGAGAGAGAGAGAGAGAGAGAGAGAGAGAGAGAGAGAGAGAGAGAGAGAATGAGAGAAAGCTGTTGGTGTTGTGATTCTAAAAAGCACCCACATGTTTCATTTCAGGAAGTGCTCATCGTCTGTTGTTGCTCACCAATTCAAAGCATTTTGGATGCATTGAAAATGATCATGATCTGAATGTAACAAAAGAGAGTAGTAATTTGCTCTAATAACAAGACCCATGTTGTATGTAATTTGACACAACTGTCTACATTTTGCTTGTGAAGTGAAAACAGTTGTTTGGGATAATGTTAAAATACATATCCCATTTGTGAAGCTAGGGAGAAAACTGCTCCACACAAGGGAAATGGAATGGAATGGAAAAGATCACAACTTTCTATCTCAAATAAAAAAGCAAGTACCGGTATTTAAATGACGGGTCAGATAGGAAAGGGAAAGTGTGTTTTCAGGACTGAGCCTTGCATTGCAAATATGTTCTGATTGCAAACAATATTATTATTATTTGTAGGGGGCAGGTCTGTTGGTTGGAATACTTTGTTCTTTTAATTTAGAGAAAAAAGGTATTCGGACAATGAATAGTTAAATTGATCTTTGGGGTGAGGACAACTACCTGCAACTGGAAGCAAGCATTCCTAGCTTTTTAAAAGGTTTTCTCTCTTTCTTTTTTTGCATGTTGTGTGGGGTTTTTTTGCAATGGATATGCACATATAAACAAGACAATAATTTTTTAAAATGTCATGTGATATGGCTTAATTTCAAAGAAGAGGTATGGAGTCATTCTTCTCTGCAAATCATACATGTGCCCTCTTACATAGAAGCTCTTTCCCTGTCACTGATGTACAGAGATTAATGGATTTGTTTATTTGTTTGTTTGTTTGTTTGTTTGTTTTAAAGAGGAGAGGAGACAATGGCACTTTGCACATGTGCAATGGCACACTAAATAAGTGCCGTACAAGTCCTGTTGTGATCACAACAGCGAGGTTATAAAATTCAGCCCTACCAAGTAAAAATGTTACCAACCACCACTAAGTCCCATTTGTATACTTATAAAGTCAGAGTTTGTTTTGTCCCGATACACATTACAATCCTCATTTTCTATGGGGAGGCAGACCACCGGAGAATATTCCCGTGCTCAGGATCCCTGCAAGGGCCCCACCGAAATGCAGACACAGCACTTAATGCATTGTGACTTGTTTTGAATTTCCTGACGTCATGTTAAATGGGTATAAACATAGCGATTCAAAGAAAACATGGCCAAATCTAAAATGACCATGGCGGGGTTTGGTTGTGTGTGTGTGTGTGTGTGTGTTGCACCAATCTGCATTTGATTATGTCTGTTTATGTGCCTGGTGCTTCTTTAAGGCTATTAATTAGAGCATTGCTATTGGTTTCTGCCCAAGTACATACACAGCAAGTAATGAATGTGAAAATGGCTCTGAAGGATCCCTGATATACCAGGTAACATCTTATTCCAACACTGCAGATTTATGGCTAGCTTTACTGGAACCAGTCCACTGAACCTTCTCTACAGGAAGGTTCCAAATCTCCTTGTGGCCAGCCATTCAGAGTACAGCCTTCCAGCATTTCCCTGATACAAACAGCACAGAATACAGCAGGGCCTATCACAGCCCACCTTCAGAGGGAGGCACTGTGTAGCTGCATAGGAGACGATCTGTACCGCAGCCTCTATAGCGATTCCCATAGCTGATTTTGCTAGGCAGTTGTTTCTGCTCTGCTCATCCCCTAGGCAAACTGTTGTAGGCAGACCAAGACAATGACAAGTTCATGTATTATCAGGTGTGCAATCTGTACATAGCAACTGTGTTCTTTTTTATTTTTTTTACTCCAGCAGCGTTATTTGTGCTGGCCTGATGCTCCAAATGATGCTCGGTAGAAACATCTGCTTTTTGTTGCTGTAATGGCCGTAATGGCTGATTTAATTCCATCCTCTGTAGGCTTCTAGATGGTTGTCATCACCAGTTTATCTCAGCATCTTCCCAGAGTACATGAAGTGACATCTGTTACATTGGAGACCATTATTCCCTCACCCTGTTCTTCAGGGAAGGTTCACTGCACAATTTTAAGAGGTGTCTTTTGTTTTTTAAAGAATACGGAGCACTTTTTTTTTAAGGTGCATTTTTTAAAAAAGGTGCTGGGCTCCTGCCTTTTTTCATGTCTATTAATTGCTGGACCCAGCTCTGAATAAGGAGCAGCACCCTTTTTAGGGGTGTATATTCCAAATGGCACAATACAGGTTACAAGTTACCTTTAACACATTCTAAGTAGCCTTTCCTACTTGTAGTCAGTATGGGAGACACAACAAGAATAAATCAACCTTCTCCATTCTGCTTGTGCATGATAATGCACAAAGTGTGCGTTCTGTTCCACATGAGCGATTGTGGTTACAGAACCAGAGATGATGGTGATACAATACAGGTTGGGATTACCATCCACACTGTTTCCAGGAAAGGCTCCAGAGAATGGTGAAGTCAGGTTGCCAAGGTCCCAAGAAGACCACCAATCCCACTCTGGATGGAACACCCAAGAAGGTTAGAGGCAGTGCGTAGAATTATGTAGCTAGGAATCTTTGTTTCCATGCCGTTCCTCTATGAAGTTCAGGAGGCCACTGAGGGGGCCTTGCTCTGGCATCCCTAAATTCCTAGAGCTAATGCCGTCTTCTCCACCACCACCCCACAAGAGTCCTGCATTAAGAGGAGGAAGTCGACTGATGCAGGAAATGAAGCAAGCCCCGTGGAGGATTAGGTGCAGGTGTCCATGGAATGCAAGTATGGATAAGAAGGTGACCGTACCAAAGTCAGAAATCTTTGCACTGCAGCTATTTGGCTGTATAAGCCAAAGCTTATACTCAGTAAGAGAACTGCCATTATACAACTTCCAAGGTACGTGCCTCTGCCTGTTAACTAGACAATGATATCTGATCCTAGCTGAAGTACTACAAGGAATCTGAGGTAGGTATGCTTAGAGAGCCTGGGGAATCTGGGAATTGCATCTGAAACATTCTGCACGCTTAGATCATTGTTTAAATAAATCGAGGAGAGATGGCAGTTTCCAGTGGGACAGCATAGTTTCAGTTCTTCGAGTGAGAACATGGAACTGCAGGAAAAATAAGTAAACTATCCAAAGGGTTTCCTAGGTGTATAAATAAACATAGATGGTAACACAAACAATTATATCATCAGGTTGTGGCAGGTTCAGCAGACAATAGCTTGTTGCATTCTCTCATTTGGACTTTGGGGAGAGTTATGGTACTCAAGAACTACATAAATCAACACGAGATGACACTTCCTGTATGTAAATGGAAGCATGAATGAGCTCAGCATTAACGCAACATTTGCACTCTGCCCTCAGTCCCCCCCCCCATTTTTATCTCATGCATAAATGTAATTAACTGCTGTGCTTTCATGTACAAACATTTAGCATGGACACATATATTCTGCTCCTAGGAACTGCATGAAAACAATATACAATGTAGAATATTTTGTAATGTAATATTGTTGGAAACTCTGCTATATATATATATATATGTTCTTAGATCTAATGGAGTTGAAGGGGGCAGGGAACATGATTTTCTGTGCTCCTAAGCACTTTCCCCCTCTTCTAGAAGGCCTTTTATACTTCTGTTATTTTAATTGGCCACCTGTTTTTAATAATGTTTATATTTTACTTTATGTAAGCTGGTTTGATAATTGCTTTTTAAAAAGTGGGATAGAAATAATTTAAATAAATACATCTCTCCACCAGCATTCATTCAGTCCTTTCCACCCACCCACTGACCTGCATACTGAAAGTTTAGAAAACAATCCCAGACTTTCTATTTAGAATTGCAAATTAAAATAAATGTATGCAGCTGTATTAGCCAATCTTCATGGTATAATTTGGTTGTACAGTTAGAGCTGTCTGGTTACAGAGTCCATAGCTTCAATAAGGACAGACATCTAAACAGGGTGCTCTCTCTCTCTCTCTCTCTCTCTCTCTCTCTCTCTCTCACACACACACACACACACACACTAAACCCAAGGAATGCAGAGACCCAATTAATTGTGAATTACTATTGCAGACTCACCAGGACAACTAACAGCGAAGTATAAGATTCTAAAGGGAAGTAACACAATTCTAGTGAATGCTACTTACAACATCTGTCATACTTTTAGTATGCTATATCATCTTGATCAGGGGAGCAGGAGTGTGGGGTAACTGAGCTCTGGCACTCCCCCCCCCCCAGCAGGAATGATGACATAATCTGCCAGAGTTGCAAATTTAGAGGCTTGGAAGACAGGACAGGTCCCGTACACAATCCATTTGATAGGTAAATTAGGCTCAGACAGTACCTGGTCCTAAATCACCCAGTAAACTTCATGGCCAATCAGGAATTTGAACTTAGGTCTCCCCAGCCAAAGCCCAACCTGCTCATTATTCTATGACTGCTCCCAATAAGATCAATGGATCCCAATAAAATGGGAACTGTGCTATGTACAGCTATGGTTTGTGATATGATAAACAACAGATCAGCACAGCTGCGTGCATTTTTTTTGGACTGTCCTTGGAGGTGTGGCTGTGGGAGCTTTCATAATGAGCTCCTGGATTTTTTAAAAAATGCTGCCAAACCACTGATTTCCTGATTGATAAGAAATTCTACAAATCTACACTGGAAGTGTAAACGTTATCATAAAAATGTGTTTATACTATACGGTACTTCAGTAATCAAAGATAGTACACATACGAAATGTGGAGATATTCAGCAGAATCACATTATCCTCAGTTGACTAAGATATTTTAGATACTATTTCCCTCATTTTGCTTAAACCAAGGCTCTCTGCTTAGAACAAAACTCCCAGAGGGTCTTGGGGGGCCTCATAATGAATTCTGTGCAGCACTCAGCCAATCCTTGAGCCAAAATTTTGGACTGCTTATTATGTAGGTCAAAACAGAATGGGGGAAATCATGTACGCAGAAAAATAGATATTCTGTTTCGCTTTGTTTTCAAATCTACCTGTTGGCAGAAAAAAAGTTGGTTCTGTTTTTATAGTTTGATTGGCATTTATATCCTTATCTCCACTAATGGGTTTTTTTTTTTCTCTCTGTAAACAAACATTTATGGTTGGAATCCAAAGATCTACTTTAGATAAGGCTAGGGGCTAGCATGCTGCAAAAAGAATATTTAAAATTTCTTTGCATAGTTCTGTCTTACTCAAACACATATGTATACACACACACACACACACACACACACATTCATATGATTCATTTTACATGTGTCATTTCCTCTGTCTCAACCATAGTTTGGCATACAGTTCAGTAGGGGGTGCTGTTCAAGTTAAACAATGCTAAAGACTCATTGAGGTCATAGAAACAATATCATGTCCCTCCCCCTTTTCCTCCTTTTTCGGGAGGGGGGGATCTTCCTGACATATGTATGATGACAGCACAACGAAAATGTTTTAAAATATGAAATTCCTTTTTTCTTCAGATTTGGAGCAGGAGGTCCTGTTTACATATGCAGGCTTTGACTCATTGTCATTTCAGGGGTTAGGAAGCAATTATCCCATCCAAGTTAGATTGACTGATATATCTGAGATTCTTCCACCTTCCCCTGAAGCATGTGGCAAAGCTGAGCAGATCTTGTCAAGTGCCCTCTTTCCCTCCCCCTACAACTGCCTCAGGTGCCAGCACAGGCTGGTTCCTTTTGCTGTCTGCCTTGCAGTGTGCTCTAACTTGGCTCGATTGTAATCCAAACCCATTCCAAACATACTGCAAATTGGAGCTGATATGGTTAAGGCATTTGAAAGCAAGTGATGGCGCTCAGTCGCATAGGCTGTGGAATGATGCATCTAGTGCCCTGTTTCAGGAATTTCTTGCATGATTAGTGACCCACATAGCAGAAGGAGTTCTGAGAGATTCACAGTCACACAACAAATAAGGGGTAGAGAACTTCAGGCCTCTCTGATTCGCCCTTGAGATTATTTCCTGGGACATCCCTCTCCAAACCTGCCCTACACCCTCTTCACATGCTTTTGCCTGGCTGGAATAAAGCCTTGAACTTTGCTCATACCTCTTGCTTGCCTGGATGAAAGAGAGATGTAGAGGGGGGTAGAAACTTCTGGCTTTTGTATGGCTGGAAAGAAGAAGAAGAAGAAGAAGAAGGAGGAGGAGGAGGAGGAGGAGGAGGAGGAGGAGGAGGAGGAGGAGGAGGAGAAGAAGAAGAGTAGTAGTAGTAGTTTGGATTTGATATCCCGCTTTATCACTACCCGAAGGAGTCTCAAAGTGGCTAACATTCTCCTTTCCCTTCCTCCCCCACAACAAACACTCTGTGAGGTGAGTGGGGCTGAGAGACTTCAGAGAAGTGTAACTAGCCCAAGGTCACCCAGCAGCTGCATGTGGAGGAGCGGAGACGCGAACCCAGTTCCCCAGATTATGAGTCCACTGCTCTTAACCACTACACCACACTGGCTTTCCAAGTCACCTACTGTACATAGTCTTTGCCCTATCCACTACTAGTATGCTCTGACTTCAATATATGAGAGTGCTGGAGGAGAAATAGTTAAACAGGTTACCCAATCAGAACCCAGGGGGGTGGAGTCAGAGGGACTATAAAACCAGCTCTGGGAGGGGCAAAGGAGGAGTTCCTTGGGAGTTGGGTGGTTGGTTGGAGTGGGAGTGAATTGGGATAGAGTCTATGGGTAGGTTGAGTTAGTGTAGCAAAATAAGCTGAGTCAGGAACAGGAGCTAGCAAGACAAGCAAATATCTGGGAGGTGGTTTAGTGAGTGAGAGCAGGTAGCAGAAGTTATAGGTCTGGATAGGCACCCCATGATTGTAATTGACTGAGACCATTTATGAAACCACACACTTGTTAAACTGCAATAAATAAACAGAAGTTTATGTTCCAATTTAACCCTGACTAGACTCAGTATTTTACCAGGTAGGGCCTGGGTGGTGGTAGCGAGAAATAAAGTGGTGGCACAGGGATCAATAGACGGTGAAACATCCGGGGACCCTGTGTTGGAGGGTACGGCATGCAGCCTCTGAAAAGTTGACTGTAAGGGAAAAGCAATGACAAACCTAGACAGCATCTTAAAAAGCAGAGACATCACCTTGCCAACAAAGGTCCGTATAGTTAAAGCTATGCTTTTCCCAGTAGTGATGTATGGAAGTAAGAGCTAGACCATAAAGAAGGCTGGTCGCCGAAGAATTGATGCTTTTGAATTCTGGTGCTGGAGGAGACTCTTGAGACTCCCATGGACTGCAAGAAGATCAAACCTCTCCATTCTGAAGGAAATCAGCCCTGAGTGCTCACTGGAAGGACAGATCCTGAAGCTTGAGGCTCCAATACTTTGGCCACCTCATGAGAAGAGAAGACTCCCTGGAAAAGACCCTGATGCTGGGAAAGATGGAAGGCACAAGGAGAAGGGGACGACAGAGGATGAGATGGTTGGACAGTATTGTCGAAGCTACCAGCATGAGTTTGACCAAACTGCAGGAGGCAGTGGAAGACAGGAGTGCCTGGCGTGGTCTGTTCCATGGGGTCATGAAGAGTCGGACACAACTAAACGACTAAACAACAACAACAAAAGGGAATGTGGTCCTTGGAATGAAAAAGATACCCTGCCTCTGCAGTAAAACATGCTGAGCAGACCAGAAGCAGTTCACCCAGTGGGTAGAGCAATAGTTTTAACTTCCCTGCAGTGGAGTCGCTGCTGATTTCCAGGAGGGGAAGGGTAAAGCGGTGTGGGGTGTTTGGGTGCATCTGCAGAGCTGAGTCAGTTTTTCTGCAGGTGTCTTCACACAGCCCCAACCTCCCCACCATCTTGTCCTTCTTCTTCTCAGTAAGCTGCACCTACCCCACTGCTGAGAAGCTAGCATTGTGGCTGTGTCCCACTCAGCCAGCAGCTTCTGGAGCAGACAGGAGATTAGGCTGAATATCCAACTTGAACTTGTTTTTTTTTTCTGAGTCCTCGCGAGAGATGGCTTGGCTGCATAATGCAGCAAGTCCCTCTCACTTGAACAAGTACAGATCCAGGATTATATGTGGCTAAACTGACCCAGGCAGAAGCACAATGAAATGAGCGCTCAAAGGTTCACACACAGTTTCTCCTCAGTGGCAAGAGTACAGTATCTTTGAAATGCACATAACTTTGGCAAAATAAATAGCTATGTGATTTTTATATGCACTTGGGTATCCATTTTAAACATGATTTATGCACTTATCAGCGGGGTGTGTGCGCATGAAGTCCCACGTCTGAAGCAGCCTGCAAACCAAAACAAATTGATAAATGTCTCCCCAGTGTTGACCATACAGTATAATGATCCAGATCAGTTAAACTAGCTTCAGCCTACCAACGTCCAAGTATGCCATAATTATGCACTTCTTGTTTCTGATAGTTTGATGGTGATTTCACCTTTCCCCATTAATATCTGATAATGGCCTTGGAGCCAAATCCTTATAAACTCACACATTAGCAGCCAAGTTCTTCCCGTCTTTGGGGAACTTTCCAAGGGGCGGCAAGCTTGTAAACATGGTGCAAGGGACTGTTAGTAGCAAGCACTGAAGCAAGCTGTACAGCTGATAATGTTTCATCTGATCACTCCATATAGCTCACAAGACTGTTTGTCATTCTCAGTTAGAATAGATATTTAGAAACTGAGCTTGCATTTTTCCACCTCACATTTGTATCCATTATGAGACGAAGATGGGGAGCCAAATTTTTGGCAAGCTGACTTTTCGCCTTTTCAATCTGGGTGCCCTGAGAGAGACATCAGCCACGCAAAGCCTCCATTAAGCAAACCTAAAGAGCTGTGCATTTTCAGGAATGAATCACAGAAAGAAGTGTACAATGAAAGAAACTGTCACCAGCGCTCAGAGTCCTACTAGCCACAATGCTGAGATCAATCCCCTACAGAGTCCATTCGAACAGCATTCCAAAAAGGAAAAGAAAGAAAGCTACAAAAAAGTTGATACCCTGTATAAACTTAGGCTAACTGTATAAATCAATAAACTCACTCACATAAATCTATTTTGTTTGGCTACAACATAGGCATGCACGGTAGGGGGGTTATTATTGAATGGCCCACAGAATTGAAAGGCCTGCTCATTCACCAGCCTCTTAAGAGAAGGCAATCATCAGAAATTGCTGGATGACCTCAGCAGAGTAGATGACTTGGACAAACAATGGGTTTTAATGCAAAGGGGTGCAAAGCGCTGAATTAATTAATCCTTTCCCCAATATAAATTCTGGTGTACTCATCATGTTCGGGCCAAATGGAGTACTAAAAGATACGTAGATCATTGGGTGTGTCTGTATAACATACTTGCTCCTGAAAAAGTTTCAGGGGTTTCCAGGTGCAGTTATAGCTAGGAACAAGGCTAATAGCTTGGGAATTTTTGCATTACTGTAGGCAGGGTCATCTTTAAAGAATTCCTGTGCTCAGCAAACTGCCAGAAATAAAACCAACGGGGATTGTTTCCAGCTCTCCACATGGGGCTCCTTGTAGTGAACCACCCAAGAGTGTAAGAAGGGTAGAAATTATTGTCCTCCTTGCAGAGGCGGTTTTCAGGTAGCACAACTGGTTCGGCCGCTCTGGGCACCATGCTGCAGGGGACACCACAACAATTCTGTAGAATGGACTTAGAATAGAAGGTGAGAGATGGGGGACCACCAAATTTTAGCGTCACACAGGGTGCCACTGAAATTTGAGTGCCCAAAGTTTGCCACTTCTCCTTGGACTCCTTAGCCTTTCCCAGCCTGTTACACTCCAAATGTTTTGGACAGCAACTTCAATCAGCCCCAGCCAGCATAGCCCATGGTTAGGAATGACTGGAGTTGCAGCCCAAAGCAACTAGAAGGTGCCAGGTTGAGGACAGAAAGGTGCAGTATAGCTTCACACACACACACACACACACACACACACTCCTTCTCCCATTGGTTCATTCTCACTTAAGCTGCTTCTCCCAGGTCATGCTTAACCTCTTGCCTGGGAAATGTACAGGCCAAGAAGCAGATCTATCTCATCTACCTACTGTTAACTCTCTTGTCTTGCCTAACTGTTTTATATTTCTTTGGGGGGGGGAATTATAAACTGCTTCATTTTTTTCAAAAAAGAAACCAACCTGTAAGCAATGTACAGAGACTTGCACCGTCTGCTCTTCTTTTGCTTTCTGCTCTCAATAATTTATAAATTTTAATGATCACACACGCAAAGTTTGACACTATGTAATGCATGCATTTTAAGGTTGATGATCTTTTCTGCAGCCCAGCTAAATAAACTGAGCCAGGCACATGTTATGCACATGTTGTGGACGTGACTCAGCCTAGCTGAGGGGGAAATTGCCTTGTGCCACAGCTCTGTGTAGCTTCACTTTATTTCCCTTTCTTTAATCTCAGACAGCCATTCCCCATTTTTTTCATTTACAAGGGCTATTGGGGGTGGGCAGCAGCCCATTTGGGAATTTCCGTGAAGCATACGGCTGGCCATTGTGATGAGCAAGAACTCTCACTTAGCCTCACCATGAGCCACACTCAGCAAACAAAAAATACCTCTTCCACAACACTTTTTCAGACACTGCTTTTTTCCTGACTGCTGCTACTGTCCTATGAACTCCATTTTTTATTGCTTTATTAAAGTTTTAATGGTTTTTTAAAGTTTGAAAAACTGTGTTACTTGCTAGGTAAAGGTAAAGGGACCCCTGACCATTAGGTCCAGTTGTGACTGACTCTGGGGTTGCGGCACTCATCTCGCTTTATTGGCTGAGGGAGACGGCGTACAGCTTCTGAGTCATGTGGCCAGCATGACGAAGCCGCTTCTGGTGAACCAGAGCAGCACACGGAAACGCCATTTACCTTCCCGCCAGAGTGGTACCTATTTATCTGCTTGTACTTTGACGTGCTTTCGAACTGCTAGGTTGGCAGGAGCAGGGACCGAGCAACGGGAGCTCACCCTGTCGGGGATTCGAACCGCCAACCTTCTGATCAGCAAGTCCTGGGCTCTGTGGTTTAACCCACAGCACCACCCGCGTCCCTTGTTACTTGCTACCTTAATATATATTTTAAAATTTTAATAGTATATATATTTTTAGTATAGAAAAACATGGTAGAAGTGTTGGATTTAGATCAGAAAATAGTTTAAATAAATAGTTGTAATAATAACAACATTTCAAAACACCAGAGGACTCCCCTCACCCTGTTGTTGTTGTTGTTGTTGTTGTTGTTGTTGTTAATATGACACCCTTCTTCACAAGATCTCAGGGCGGTTCAAAAAACAATTAAAGCCAACTATGGGGTGTGGTGTTCATTTCGCTTTTCAGGCTGAGGGAGCTGGCCTTTGTCCACAGACAGCTTTCTGGGTCATATGGCCAGCATGACTAAATTGCTTCTGGCACAACGGGACACTGTGATGAATGCCAGAGAGCACAGAAACACCATTTACCTTCCCGCTGTAGTTGTACCTATTTACGGTATCTACTTGCACTGGTGTGCTTTTGAACTGCTAGGTTGGCAGAAGCTGGGACAGAGCAATGGGAGCTCAACCCATTCAAACCGCCGACCTTCCGATTGGGAAGCCCAAGAGACTCAGTGGTTTAGACCACAGCGCCACCTGCGTTCCTTTGCATTTGATAATAGCAACAGGGCACAACTAATCCATTTTCTGTTGTTCTGGAATAAGGTTCCATGTGATTAGGAAATATTATGGCAAAACTATGAGTTACTATGACTTTACTGAATTGTATTAATTGTTTTGATGAATTTGTTGCAGTTGTTTGCTTTATCTATGTGCTGTTGTGTTTGATAGTATAATGATTGCAATGTTTTGGGGTTTTTAAAACACCATTGTGATTATTGCGAGCCACTTTGAGCTCAACATTTGTTGTTGGAACAGTGGAATATAAATATTCAATCAAATCAAAATCAAATTAAAAATGAATATTTTTAATGAATCAATTAAATTAAAAGGGCAGTAGAAAGCAGGGCTAGGAAAGAACTTAGCCTGCGACCTTGAAAACACATTACCCATCACAGAAGACAATGGCGTGCTAGTTGGGCCAGTGGTCTGATTCAGCACGAAGATTCATATGTTCAGTTTATGAAATATAAACTCGTATCCACAACACTGATTTGTTTTGGGGGAAATGAACACACCGCTCTTTGTGACAACCGTAGCTGCCAATTAAAAGCAGATTCTCTATTTGCATCAGTGAAAAAAATATGGTAAACTGAGGAAATTACAGCGAAATATTCTTAAGGGAAATTTCCTTGCTAATGTTCATGTGGAAAATATGTTCCTAACACTGCCTAGCATTAGCATAGCAAAAATAAATACAGAGTTGTTAATCATGGCATCTAGTACCTAATGAATTCAGTCCATTCAGTGTTACATATTGCCAGGGACTCAGGGTTCCCCAGAGTTGACCTTACAAGGCAGTGATGGCACCAAAAAAAATTAACAGACTCTATGGCTTGTTCGTAACTTCACACTAAGTTGCTTCCAGCTAAATGGGTTACTGACTAATATCAAACTGCATTTTATTCCAAGTCTCCATTATATCTCCTGCAAAGAACTTCTCCATTCAATTTAGACTCAATGCAATATGGTTTGCAAACAAACAACAACAACAAAAATATGTTAAAGGAGACACTTCATGTATAAGATCCTTATTTGTGCCATCAATGCATGTAGCCAGGATACAACTTTCAAAAGCAGTCATTGATTTTGGTCATCCTTGCCCTTTAAAATAATCCAAAATTCATGTCTGACAATGTGTCAAAACGTGGTTATTCTAACTTTAAGGATGTTAAACTTTTCACACTTCTCTATAGCCTTTCACCTTAGGAGAGGGATGCTTTGGTATTTTTTGTAACCCAAAACCGTGTATTTATTTTGTTATTTTGAAATGTACAGAATTTCAAGATACATGGTAAGCCAAGCAAATCCAAGATTATATTTTCATTCACATTTAAAGTTCATTGAAATAAAATAAAAACTACTGCAAATTTTGTACTATCAGAGAATAATAGATGGCAAGGAATATTGTAGAACATCAAACATTGTCCATAGGAATCCTACTGTACAAGTATCTTTGTTTGGGAAGTGGATCAGTCCTACACTTGGCACTCAGTAATGAACACACATAGATACAGAAAATGTCAGCAATCTAATTGTGCCCCCTGCACTGTTTCATGCTTTGAGTATAAGTTAACTATACCTATCCAACTGATGTTTGTCTTAGGTCTTGTCTACAGGTTAACTTATCCACACAGGAGGTCATTTCTTCTTCTCAACTCTCAGGGACTGGCTGTAACATTTAGTATACTTTACTACATCCATTCTACTAAATCTGTGAAAATTTTCACAGCATTGGAGGATCCTGGAAGCAACTATCACTTGTGTGAAAAGAAAAATGCTCTACACTGCCAAAAGGATTAATGTGGCAAGCCATGATACTAATGGATGTGAAAAGGCACCACATGGAAATTGATTCTGTATTCCTACATGAATAAGATGAAGACCACCAATGTTTCTTAATTCACATAAGAATACAGAATATAGAAAGCGATCCTAGGGTCGTGGTGCATAGCTGAATCACTCAGAGCCAATTTGAGGGTGGGGACACATGGAGGAGGAGAGAGAGGAAAGCCCTATTGTACAAGCAGAAGTTTTTTGCACAGGCTTCCCACTGATTAGGTGAATTTTGCCCTATATAAGGGTCAGCAACCTTTTTCAGCAGGGGGCCGGTCCACTGTCCCTCAGACCTTGTGGTGGGCTGGACTATATTGGGGGGGGGGGAATGAATGAATTCCTATGCCCCACAAATAACCCAGAGGTGCATTTTAAATAAAAGCGCATTCTACTCATGCAAAAACACCAGGCAGGCCCCACAAACAACCCAGAGATGCATTTTAAATAAAAGGACACATTCTACTCATGTAAAAACATGCTGATTCTCAGATTGTCCACAGAATGAGAAGGTGATTGGGCCGTATCCGGCCCACAGACCTTAGGTTGCCTACCCCTGCCCTATATCTTATACTCGACATACATAGTCTTGGAACAACCACATGTATATTAACACAGATATGCATGCCAATGTACAATGAGACAGTATGGGGGGAAATAATTTGAAAGAGCCCAGATGAAAGACAACTACTGTTTAGTATTTATTTACCTTGTGCAATGGAGTTCTACAGTATATTTTCCCTAGGCACATCAGAGCCTCCATTTTTCCTGTGCCATCACAGAGCTACAATAAACAAGTTATCCATAAACAGGATATTCCCACAGAGCCAAGAAAGTATTCGGTTATCAAAAGATTTCAGAAATTAGACCTCATGAGAATGACTTTAGAGGTCCCGCTACAACATTTCATTCTAATGAGTTGTGTAATTTACTCTGATGAGAAAGCACATCACTTTGTCCTCTGTCAAGAGCAAGAATAACACTGTATCCTCCAGGGATTGTCTTCCTTCAGATGCTTTCAGGCAGTCAAAGATTGAATACGCTCATGGGCGTAGCCAGGATTTTTGTTGGGAGGAGCAGGACTTTCTTGGGAGAAAGGGGGGAGAACTTTTGTTAGGGGAGGCAGAACCAATGTGATTGGTCAGTTAAAAGAAGAAGAAGAGTTTGGATTTGATATCCCGCTTTATCACTACCCGAAGGAGTCTCAAAGCGGCTAACATTCTCCTTTCCCTTCCTCCCCCACAACAAACACTCTGTGAGGTGAGTGGGGCTGAGAGACTTCAAAGAAGTGTGACTGGCCCAAGGTCACCCAGCAGCTGCATGTGGAGGAGCGGAGACGCGAACCCGGTTCCCCAGATTACGAGTCTATCGCTCTTAACCACTACATCACACTGGCTCTCAGTTAGTTATTTCTATTGTTTTACATGATCTGGGAGGGGGCAGGTGCCCCCCTCCGCCTTGGCTACAGCCATGAATATGCCCAGAAAGCTGTTGCTTGCCTCCATAACATGGATGTGTTTGGATCAACAGTCTGTCCCAAAGACTTCAATGAAGTATACATGCCTCACTCTTCCTAAAACTGACAGAAGTGTGTCATATTTTTTTAAGCAATGGTATGTGGGTGGGATTCTGTACAACAATTCCAGATTTGCTTTGTTGATTGTTATGAAGGTGATAGTCCCTCAGGATTTCAGAGAAAAGATTTTGTCATGCGGATGGACAAACTGGTGTGTATTATCCCTGTGTTCAGAATCAAAGTAATAATTGAAACAGGGGGTCATCATGTTTTGAAGCAAGCAGAGTTCCAGTAAAAATAAAACAGAATACCTACGAAAACATTTAACCCATGTGGAATGAATGAATTAGATGAAATTAAAATAGAATACACATGGGAAGATGATGATGTGGTTGCCTTTCAGTATTCTCTCACAAAAAAGGGACGAGGGTGGCGCTGTGGGTAAAAGCCTCAGTGCCTAGGACTTGCCGATCGAAAGGTCGGCGGTTCGAATCCCCGCGGCGGGGTGCGCTCCCGTTGCTTGGTCCCAGCACCTGCCAACCTAGCAGTTCGAAAGCACCCCCGGGTGCAAGTAGATAAATAGGGACCGCTTACTGGCGGGAAGGTAAACGGCGTTTCCGTGTGCTGTGCTGGCTCGCCAGATGCAGCTTTGTCACGCTGGCCACGTGACCCGGAAGTGTCTGCGGACAGCGCTGGCCCCCGGCCTCTTAAGTGAGATGGGCGCACAACCCTAGAGTCGGACACGACTGGCCCGTACGGGCAGGGGTACCTTTACCTATTCTCTCACAAACCTTGTTTGTGAGATAAACAGCCTTGTTGCACATTGATTAATAGAGTCTTCAGAAAAGCCAGTGTCTGTGCAGGGCGTCTGACTTCTTTGTGGTTGAACGGTAAAAACCACAATGCTTCCAGGGAGTTGGAGCCTCCCCACCTCTTAGGTTTAGATCGCTGAAAAGAGTTGATGACCAATAGGTGCCAATGTTTGGCCATCCTAAACACATAATAAATATCTATTGGGTTATCTGTGATTGTGCCTCCAGCATTTTCCAAATCTGGTCACAGGGCACAATGACACTTCATGAAAAACATGAGCCAACCATCAAGATGGCAGTCCCATGGGTGACGTCAGTGGTGTCCATCGGCCAGTGGGAAAGACCTCTGTGTGGGCAATAGGGCTTCTACTTCCTCTCCTTCCCCTTTCATCCCTCCCCCAAATCTGACCTGGAAGGTGTTGTTGCCTGAGGCCTGAGCAGAAGTATAATAATAATAATAATAATAATAATAATAATAATAATAATAATCACAATAACAACAATAATAATTTATTTATACCCCACCCATCTGGTTGGGTTTCCCCAGCCACTCTGGGTGATGTTGGATATCCCAGTACCAAGCTCTTCCCATTTTCTTCATTTAAGTTATGTAATTCCCTATCTCTTGACATAATATTGGCTTCTAGACATGCTCATGTCAAGGAAAGGAGTGTTTTACTATACACTGTAGAGCACAGGGAAAGAAAGAGCTCAACCCGGAGCTGTCAGTCAATCTCATAAATATAACTCTGCCCTAAAATAGTAATAGATCTTTGAAAAAGTCAGGTGAAGGAACAGACACACTGCATAAATTCTGGCCCAGTTACAGGGCTATAGATTCTGGCCCAGTTCAAGCAGCTACTTTTTACCTGGACCCAAGTCAATATTCTTTGCACTGAAGAGGAACAATAACTTCTGTATGGAACAATGTTGAACTGCAATGAGGCAGAAGTAACACAAACTGATTTATTATTATTATTTTTTTAAAAAAAGATCATCATCTTGAAACATTTAAAAAGCACATAAGGAGGATTATGCCTTGCAGTAAGGAGCTGCTTCAAGAGTTTCTCTTAGGATAGATTAAAAATAGATATGCATACACATATGCCCATATTTGTCAAGTTAATTGTAGATAATCTGTATTAATCTATAAAATCTAGCACACTTTTACATGCACGCAGCACTTCAACAGCTCAGGGATCCTGTAGAGTGTATTTGGTGTGTGTGCTTTCTTCACCCCTTTGCGAGCAAAAATCACAGGAGGCAGGGGAATTCTCAAGGGGTTGCTTTCTAGTGTGTTTTTTTCTAATGCTTCCGATAAATTATGTTGGCCACATTCTGAGTTCTGTGCTTGCCCGAGTGATCCAAATGCCACTGTTGGAGCAAAACATAGTTGAATTCCTAATCCCTACCAAGTGCTTTGGTTCTGTTTTTTAAATACCAGCTAAACTGAAACGCAGGAGGGGGAAATAACAAAGGAAGGCTTCTAAAGGTTGAAGCCGCACAATTGGGTTCTTACCCTTTCCCTTACCTTTAGCTGAAAACATCCTAGTTAACTTGAAACAATAAACTGAAATGTTTCTCATTATTTTGAATGGAACTGATGGGTTTTAGGGATTTTATATAAAAGGACAGTGTTTATAAAGGAAGCACCACATGTGATGGGAAATACTGGTGTTAATTAGGGTAAGCGGAAGACTAGCCCTGCCTTGGATCGATGAAAGGTCCATCTAGCTCAGGACTGGGGGACCAGATGTTGAACTTCCAGCTCCCATCAGCCCCAGCCAGCATGGCCATCCACCATGGATGGTGGGTACTTTGGTTCAGCAATGATGGGTGATGTAATACAGCAACTTCTTGAAGGCCATAGGCCCTACACCTCCGAACTCATTCATTTTCTGGCAGTGCCCAGCCAGATGCTTCCTGAGAACCCCCAAAACATGGCATGAAGACAACAACCTTTCCTCATTGTTTGGCTACCAGCAACTGGCACTGGAGAGGATACAAAGTTGAATCAAACTCAGAGTAGACCCGCTGAAATCAATGGACTCAAGTTAGTTATGTCCATTGATTCCAATCAGTCTGCTCTGTCATATATTTCTTTTACCTTAAGGAATCCCTTCCCAGAGTCCTCCAGGATATGTTTGTTCTATGTTCACAACGCAGGAGGCAGGCTCTAATTGGACTCTAACAATTTTGCACAGGCTGGGCACTAAGAATTTTTTTAAAAGTTCATCAAAACAAGTGTGATCCTATTTCTCACGTGCTCAACCTCTTTCTATAAAACTGTCTCCAAAGAAAGTCCTACAATAACCTGTACTGAAAAACAGTGTTTTTCTGGTTGTTCATACAGATCTGATAGACACATACAGGATTGTTTTCCTTTATTCCAGTAGGTAGACCTTTTACCTTTGGCTCTCAACCCAGAAATGTTAGAATGTCCCATCTATACTGTTGATTTTACAGAGTTGCTCACAAAACATGTCCTGTTCTACAATGGCTGACTTCGGTGCCATTGTTTCTGAGAGAAAGCGGGATATATTCTTGGTTTTCTCTTCTTGAGGCTTTTTCAGGATTAGCCCATTTTAACTTTAGGCTAAAATACTAACTTGCTGGTTTCAAAACACCATTGTGGGGGAAGCTGCTTAGAGAGCGTTGTTTTGGTTGAAAGAGACCCTCTATGGCTGCAGAAGTCTTTCAAGATGGCAGCCTCCATGGAGCGGGGGGTGGAATCACAAAGAAGGAGAAGAACAGGAAGTATCACAACAGAGATGGACCATAGGAGGCTCCATTGTCAGACCATTGCTCCATCTATCTCAGTATTGCCAGATCTAGTTGGCTGTAGATCAACATGGCTTTAGTAAAGAGTCTTTCCTAGCCTCCACCTGGGATCACCAGGGATTGAATTTTGGGTCTTTTGCATGCAAATTATGTTCTCTACCTCTGAGTCACCAACTAGTAAAAGTGGCTGCCTGATTCTCATTTGCTTTAAAACACACACTGAGTGTCTGCTGAATACCAGTGTCTCTCCTGCACATACTTTTTTTTTCCAGAAACATACTTATGCAAACTATCTATAGTTCGCAAAGATGTTATAATTTTGATCAGCTGCTCTTGGCACAGAAACTGGGATCTTAGGGGAGGAGAACAGTGCATGCCTACTGCCCTGAACTGTAAAGTCCAGTTTGATACAGACTTCTCTATAGGGAGGAAATGAATCTAGGTAACTGGTGGTATGGGTTCGTTTTGTTTTTTAACAGTTGTTCACTCAGATAGTATGAGGCAATGAATAAGCTCCCACTGAACATAAACTGAAACCAGACTACAGTTCGCGTCAGCATTTTAAATGTCAGTGATAGATCTGTTCTGAAGTCCTCCACAAAAACCCAAGCCAAAACCGCAGCAGAGGATCACCTGCAGAAAGCACCAGGCAGAGTGTTGGAATTTTGCTTTGGAGCAGACATGCAGGAATTGGAGTGCCATCTTTCCATGGAAGCTTGCAGGAAAATGCCCAGTTTAATTTAAAAGTCTGGAAAATATTTTTTTAAGGCTTAATATGACCTATGTGTGTCTCCATACTCATTTTCTCCCTCAGGTTAGGTGATGCAAGTAAATGTCAAATTAGAATATAAAATATGCACTTACAGGGGTGAATCTTCTATGAAACATCTACTATGAAACAAACTAATCCTGGAAGGGCCCCGTAAGCAACTTTAGTACACATTGCTTACAATTTTTGGTCTAATACACCCAATCTGAGTCACACAACTCAAATGGATTACTTTTGTTGTTGTATATATTTCAATAATGCCAGAGTTTGAGAGTCAGTAGCACAGATGTTGTAAAACTTTGGTGATCTATCATAGAGCAAAATCGCTGAAGAAGATAATAAGGGATAATAAGGCTTACCCAGACCTCATGGCTGGTTGTGAAGGGGCCCCCATTACAGTTCAAGCTTCTGGGCCCCCAAAATGTAGGTCTGCCACTGTGCACATATAAAGCTGACTGATATTGATTCTGACCATCCAGCTAGTTCAGTGTTCCTTAACTGACAGCAGCGGTTCATGGACTCAGTCCTGCTACCACTTAGAGATAATGGGATCTGAACCTGAAATTGAAAAGATAGGTCTCTGAGGGGCAGTAGAATCTGCCCCCCCCCAAAAAAAACCCCCACAAACATTTTCCTCTACCCTTTTCACCTCCTCAGCTTTCAGACACAGTCTTGTTGCACATACCCCAATCTCCAAGAGACTCTAGGGGTGCCTGTGATTATCCAGGGTTCCGTTTCCTTGCAATGAAGGTGAGTGGAGACTGTGGTGTCTTTAGGCTATATGGTTTTCTTTGCACATATATATACAACCTGAGCCTAGGATGGAAGAACATAACAACATAAGTCTAACCTGCTGAATCAGGCCAATGGCTCATCTAGTCTAGCATCCTCTTCTCATAGTGGCCAACCAGAGGCCTGTGGGAAACCAGCAAAGCAGAACAAGAACATAAGAGCACTCTCCCCTCCTGTGGTTTCCAGCATCTGGTATTTGAAAACATTGTTGCCTATAACTGTGGCGGTAGAGCGTCACCATCATGGCTAGTAGCCATTGATAGCCCTCTCTAGGAATTTCTCTAATCTTCTTTTAAAGCCATCCAAGTTGGTGGCCACCACTGAGTGAGTTCCATTGTTTGACTATGCACTGTGTGAAGAAGTACTGTCTTTCCTCTGTCCTAAACCTTCCAACATTTGGCTTCATTGCTTCCAGCAGTAACGCTCCAGCAGATGTTGCCTCCCCATTAGGTTTCAGGGAGGCCCCAAGCTACAGATTCCAGTCCAGCACAGAGCAAGATAAGCTCTGTGCCTCCTGCTTCCAGCATCAGCCTGAACTCTCTCACACACACAGCTTCCCTGCCACTTCCTACCTATTGTTGTCCATCCTAACAGGCGAAATATATTTTTAGAAATTGTCCAGTAGCACCTTAGAGACCAACTAAGTTTGTTCTTGGTATAAGCTTCCGTGTGCATGCACACTTCTTCAGATACCGAAAGTTTATACCAAGAACTACGGTAACTTAGTTGGTGTCTACGGTGCTACTGGACAATTTTTTATTTTTATATATATTTCAACTGTGTCAGACCAACACGGCTACCTACCTGAATCATCCTAGCAGGATGTGTCATCCAGGCAGGTGAAATGGGGAAAAAGTCCCACTCATATGTCTCTATGGCAACAGAACAACCTCTTTGGATATGTAAATCTTTAAAAGAAACTGGTCCGACTGATTTAGCAGGTTTCCTCATATAGATTGTAAACTCACAGGATCACAGGTTTGGAAGGAACCCATAGGTATCACCCATACTGACCCTCCAAACCTATAGCAGTATATTAAGATCCTATACACACTTTGCTTTTTTAATTATTGAGATAATCATACCCCAGCTGCAACCTAACAGGTATTCTGTGATTTGGCCTGTATTAAATTATCAATATAACTCACCATCACCGTTTGTATCCTTGGAAGTTATAGTAATACCTACAGCAGAAGACTGCCAAAGGAAAAATAAGCTGTGTGAATTAATCTAAAGTCATACTTTGTTATCTATTATGTACCCATATGGTATTTTAGCAATTGGTCTGCTAATTAAAACAAGCATCCTGAAATATGCATGATACCTGTATTGATTAGAGCTGGAGGCCAACCCTCAGGAATAAGATGCGACAGCAAATCAAAATCTATCCCTCCTTTTCAGGCATAGTCCAGCTCCAACCATCCTTTTACTTCCAAGCAAGCAAATCTGCAAGAACTCCGGTGCACAATATCAGGGGACTTAAACCTACGGAGGGACCATAAAGTTAAAAAGTCCCAGTTAATCAATGAGAAATTTAGTACTTGTTGCTACAATTACAAAGATAATAGTTCCTTTATGTCAGTGCCTTTGGTTCTGCAGCTGTAAAATAGCTTTTAAATTCAGCATTTTCAAGTAACAGAAATTAATAGGAGGTCATTTCTACCAGAGAAATTTTAGGGGCCCATCCTCTCTAATCATCATTAAAAACTAAATCCACAGGAGAAGAGGCACTTTACTGATTGTCAAGTGGAAGCTATTATTCATTTGATGAAGCTCTTGGCACCATGCCATTTATTCTGCTGTAGAGCCTGCTGGTTGTTCTACTTCATCTCTTGCAATCAAGGTTGTTTCTGCCTGCCAAGAGTTATTTATAGAGCGAACAAAAAAAAAAACATTAAAGAAAAGGGGGAAAAACCCTCCAATGCATTTTCCAGGGTTCAAACAAAAAACAAAAAAAACCATCACACAAACCCAACAAACTTTCAAACTTTGCAATTGAGCAATTGTTACTTTTTATTCCCACCATCATGGCATTCTTTAAGTCCAAAGATATTTTTTTTAATGGAACCCGAACTATGTATGTTAGCATAGCCTAAACAGAAAGCAACCTTCCCCAACTTAGTGCCCACCAGATGTTTGGGACTACAACTCCCATCAGGCTGTGCTGGCTGGAGGACAGACAGTTGGGAGAAGGTAGCCTAGAGCCAATTCACATTTGCATCTACAGCATGCATTTAAAGTGTCCCCCCCCCCAAGAAACCTGAGAAAAGTCACAGAGGCTTAATAAACAAGTGATTCAGAGAAATGAGAAGGTGAACTGAAAGAGAGAGTGGGCAGAGAAGAGAGGTGCAAAGCACCAAGAATGGAAGAAAGTTGAATTTCTAAGTAACCTTCAAATTAGTTCCCATGCAGGTAGTGATTGGCTGAGATGGAAACCTCAATCCTCTAGTCCAGGGGTAGCCAACATGACTGCTTCCTGGTGTTTCTGTACTACAACTCCCATTGTCTCCTATCATTAGCCATGTTGGTCAGGGCTGCTGGGAGCTGTAGTATAAAACATCTGGACAGTGCTCTACTCATACCACACCTGTCGCAACTGTGGTAAGGCAAGTCAATCATGCTGTGCTCTAAGGTGATATAAGATTGTAACTACTTTCAGTACATCAGTCACTTGAGTCAATGGCTCAGTAGTCTATGGGACAGTGCACAAGTCCCCTTCAGCCCTGCCTCAGTTCTTTGTCACAAAATGACTTTTCTCCTGATTTCCAGTTATTTAGCAAGACCCCCCCAAACTAAGGGATGCAGAGAAAGCAGTGAGGCTATCTGCACTCTCTCTCTTATACTGATACGAAATATTAACTGGTGTGATATAAATAGGGATGTAAGGAGTCAGCGATTTCCATCTTGTCCTGTGGTTGTCACAGTCAGCGCAGTTTCCATTCCAATGCAATTCAACTTCTGATAATACCTATGTTATTGGTATGGCCGAAACTAACATAATTAACTATCTAATTAATTATGCCCTTCAATTAGTGCATTTCAATGGAAAGGAAACATCAAAAACAACGAAGAAAACAAACACAACTATTTATATAGCATTTGTGGAGTTAAAAGAAAGAACGGTAGCCAAGTATTTCTCACGTTTGCTTGCACAATTTCCATTCCTGACCTTGGGCAAACATGTGAATTGTTGCAATTTCCACTCGCATTTCCATTTCTGATGGAATTCTCCAGCACCCTTAGAGATAAGGGGAAAGACCTCTAAAACAGATTAAAGTCACTGTAGGATCAACTGTCATTGCCAGGCAATCTGCCTCTCCTCCATGAATGCTGAACAATTGTTACCCAATTTCCCGACTTTTTAAATATATAATAAGCAAAATTCAGCAGGGCCCTCTTGATTTAATGAAATACCGTGAATTATGCATTTGCATAATGACAAGTGCCAGCAGTAAGGGTTTCTATGAGCATGCAAATTGTATGTAAAAACCTAATTTGTGCATGATGAGACACCCATTTCCTACCATATATGAAGAGATAGGGTAATTTCAGGGTGGCATTTTCAGCATGGTACCTTTCCTGTGTGCCAACCACATGATAGCTTGATCACACAGACACAAAAAGGCTGCATCTATCATCAGTCATTGTTCTATCTGCAACACAAAAGCAGATGGATAAAATGTGGAAAATCATGTGTGGTTTGGGGAGATATTAATCCAAATTGGTTTTCCCGCTGGACCCAGTGCCAAACCCTGGACACCAGAATTGATTCTGCTGAACAGCAAAATACCACTCGTTAACTTGACTGTGGTTTAATAATTACACCTCTTCCTAGGGATGTGATTAAACCACACACAGCCCTGGAAAACAGAGGGAATGAAGTCAATACGCCACAGAGTCTAAAAGCCAACATATGTGGATTGCACAAGAAAGTAGGATCAGATGTTTGAATATATTATACATAGTAGGAGCTGCTGAATAGTTAAGACCAAGCCAGGGAGGGGAGGGGGGCATTTATGTTGTTTTCTGAAAATTAAATCCATCTAAAATGCTTCTTAGACCAATAAAAAAAAAAAAGACGTAGAGAACTAGAAGCTTGAATGGTCTTTTATTTTTCCTAGCCTGTCAGTTTTGTTGAGACTGGGTTTAAAAACAAACAAACATCTGAATGTATTTTTAGTATTTCTGTTGGTTTTCAACACAAGGTGGTTTGTTGGTGTTTTAAAAGGAAAAGAAAGAGCTTTCTCAATGGGGAAAAGTTGCCTGGTAGCATGGTGGCATTCCATTCAGATAAGGGTTAGATGTAGGAACAATGATTGCTGTCTGCATGAAAACGTCATTAAAAAGTAAAGTGTGTAGGCAGTGATGTGCTTTAAACATCTGCTGCAGCTTAAGACCATTTCACCATCGGCTGTGTAGCCACCATCAGAAGTAAATGCCCCAACGTTGTTGGTTTTCAGCATACTTTTCCTCTGCGTGTCTTTTGGGCACCTTCATTCTCTCTCTCTCCTTTGTGGCCACCACGCATGCCCAGGCTTTGAGGGTTGGGGACTTGCTGCATCTTAGAATCACTGCACACACTCGGGGTGTGAATGAAGCACCTCTGCCATACCTCTCCAGCCCAGGGATGGTGTGTGGTGGAAGAGGTCTCCTAGGTTTCCTCTGCCTCTGCACTTGCTGGACTGTTGGCATGCCAAGGAAAATGCCAGGTGGAAGGGAGCATATCATTTTATGTGTCTTTCTTTGGAGGAAAGCATATCCTCTTAGGTGTCACCCAATACTCCTGCTTCACCTGATATTTTCCAAGGGGAAGACCAGATAGGTCAGTGTGCATTGGACACTGTGGGCCAGATGAAATTTGGCCATGGGGTGCATCCAACCTGCATGCTGTTGGGGGGGGGAAGGTAAATGATCCACTCACCCCAGGGGTAAATAATCGACTAAAATAAGGAAAGAGCTACTACAGGACCTTTGTATGATCTCAGCATAAATTATACTTCCTAGGCAAATCTCTTTTGACAATTTTCATTTGAGACACCCCCAGGCACCACCCTTCACACCCACCAAAACCTTCTGCCTCTCCCCATTTTTATTTGTATTAGATGTGGGGTTTTCATTTTGCTGCTTGAGGGATTGCCTATCTTTTTAGGGGGTGTTATCTGCATCTAGTGAATCAATATTGATGTTTATTAATGAATTTATTGTAAGGAAATACTACCTACTAAACTAACACATATATTATGTCACTAAGCTGGTGCATTTGTTATTCCATGTGAATCCATTTCATAAACAAATATATTTATTATTTCATAATATGTAACACCCAAACTCATGATTCACAACACATAATTCATAAACTATAACATTTATTGTGTCATATTCAACTAATACACATATTGTGTCACTTTTCTATGTTCATTATTTAAATACTCTGTGTGTACCTACTGTAGGGTTGCCACCTTTGTTCTGGCAAAATACACAACAGGTTGGGGTGGGGCAGTTGGGGGTGAATTATTATTTTCTTCTGGGGCTGAAGTGACTTCAGAGCAATCCTTTACAATCTATTGCAGCCTAACAGGATGGCCCTCTGGAATCTGCCACACACATGTACACAAGAATGCAACACATACACATGAATTTGTAAATCTGTCTGTGATTGGCTACCCAGAGCCAATGACCTTTCACACACCCTTTCAAATACATGCAGTTGGAGAGGATCCCTAACTTGGCAGAGACAGAGAGAGAGAGAGAGAGAGAGAGAGAGAGAGAGAGAGAGAAGACCTGAAATACAGAACAAACTGTATCAATACAGGATGTAGTATTGTACACTGAAATACAGGACAATCCTGTTAGGGTGGCAATCCTAACCTACTGACAATATGGTGAAAGGCAAGAGGAGGGTTCTAAAGCTTTGTTGTGCCCTGGGCCCCTGAAATCCCCTCCATGACCCTGAAAGCATGAGTAACAACCCTGCTCTCTTTCTGAGTTCAGGAAGGTGGAATCCATACACATATTTTAAAAAGTTGTGGAAAAACTTTTTTTAAAAAAAAGTTTCGAAAAATACATTGAATTTGGCATAGCTCACTTTCGCCATCTAGTGGCACATTTGTATATTACACTTTGCAACACATTTAAAATGTTTTAATTGCAGCTGTGTAGCTGAGTCTGAAGTTAGCAGACATTTTACTAGAATTTAGGGTTCATGGGGACTTTCGATCATTTATATTTACTTCTCGGGGTTTTGGATCACAGTTTTCAATGTTGGGAGACACTGTTCAGTACCCCACACGGTTCTTTCCCCCTGACATAAGTTCATGGAGACTCAGTGACATCAGGGAGTAAGGTATGCATAATAATTCATTGGCCCACAAGCTATAAAAGTGACGGGAGTAATCCCTCTGGAACGAAAAGTGTTGTTAACACAGCAAGCATTTGTGAACACAGTATGCATGGATAAAAGGATACACATAAAGCAGAGATCTGGCACAGGTTCCCGAACATATCCTTCGCTTTGTCCCTGGAGGAGGATTCGCTTGTCAAAATGTAGCAGTCTATAGCGAAGCCTTTCACTTTCTCTAAACTAACCCCAGAATCTGCAAGCAGTCTCTTATGTTGCACAGATTACCCTGCAAGTTGCTTTGAGTCACTCTGCACTGAATTATTCCCCTAAATCCAACTTTTCAGTATCACAGTCCAAGTTCGATGACCACAGCAGTTTTGTTTAAGATATGATAATATCCATGCACACAAATGTTGCATAGCACTTCTCCCCAGAGACGTAAGAAACTTTTGCACAGTCCATGTGGTTATGTGGAACTGGCCCAAAAAGTTATTGTTTACAGTACCTGGGCCTTCCTTTGTTTTTCTTCCAGGAACCAAAGCAAGTGAAATCGGTCTTTTTGTTCTGGGTTTAAAATTTCTCTAATCACAAATGCACCCAAATGGGTGCAACTCCCACCAAAAACACCAAAAACAAAAACTCTGGACCTGGATGAATTTACAAAGATTGGAGCTTTTTACGAAACCATAAACAAACATGTAAGGAAACTGTAATTTAATCCTTAAAATGCATTTCCCCAAAGCTGTTAACATGGCTAACCCTTAACACATTTTGCCATCCTTTCATTCATTTACACAGGATATTTCACTGGGGTGGGCTCCCAAAGAGGTCTTGAGTCGAGTCATTATTTATTTTGTACCATGCAAATTAATCTAGAAGAGTAGATATGGATTAATGTAGCTCTGTTGGAGCAGTCCCATAAACAAGCACAGAAAGGGCAAAGGTGGGGGAAAAACCTAGCCACTCAAGCCACTCTGTGTGAACGAAGAGGAATTAACCTGTTTTAAGATTTAACAGCCAAACTGATCTTTAAAACTTTCTGTTGTTATAATCCATACTAGTGACTGTTACAGCAGAACTAAGAAGTTAGTATTAGTAGAAAGTAAATGCTACCCAGGTCAGTATGTTGGGACTTATTGAGCAAAAAGTGGATGTTTTGTAGGTGAAGCTTGTGTCTCCTAAGGCAGGTATCTTCAACCTTTTCAGATCAAGGATCCACTTTTCAGTCAAACATATATTTGGGGACCCATTTCGTAACATTTATCCATATATTTGCATGGTGGTAGTGCTCCTGTTGCAACCCACCTTGGATCAGGCGACTAGTGTGTACCAACCCACCATTTGAAGACCAATGTCCTAAGGAAAATGGGCAACTTAAGATCCACCTTATACATTCAAAGCACATCCAACAATTCCATGGAAGCAGATGCATGGATGCTTCAACTGAGATTCCTGCATTGCACAGGGTTGGGATACATGACCTTTGGGGTCCCTTCCAACTACATTTTTATGATTCCATGATTCTATGAATTCCAATTCTATAATTCTATCATTCTGTGAAAAACTTTTAAAACACATGGCTGCCCACCAAGAATCTTGGAACTGCAGTTTCCACTTCACAGAGCAACAATTCCCAGCATCCTCAACAAACAACAGTGTGCTTTATCCTTATTGGTCTGTGGGGAAGCTAGACAAAGTCGACTGTTTACTGAGCATTCAGTCTGATTGCGGGGAGGTGATGGGTTGTTAACATCAAGCGATTTTTATCACACACGTTCAAGAGCATTTCCCAATCACTTTCTTTATAGCAAAAATACCAGTTTGGATTGGGGGGGAGCGGGTTTGTTGTACAAGAGCACTAAATCAGCATTCATGGTGCAAACTGAATTTACAAAAGAGTGACAGTCTGGAATCACCCTTAGCATTGCACGAAAACAGACAACATGACCATGTGTCCTTTTTTTTGTGGCATGTTAGTACTGCAACTGCAGCTGGTCAAAGGGTAAGCTACAAGTCCCACTTCTAGGGTTACTGGGATTCAAGATAAGTGGAAAGGTGATTTACAAACCATGAAGAAAAATAAATATGAAGAAAATGCTTTTCCCCCATTTCTTTCCCTCTTCACCTCTTTTACTTAACTAAACATTCCCGGCGGTCTGAACCCATCAGGGATCCAAATGAAGGCTTTCAGGTGAGGAGGGAGGGTCTCGTTCTAGCACTTCTAAGTTTAGAAATGAAGGCACTGGTACAATATTGACAGCAATGTGTTTAAAATGGTTGTGGGGGAGAGATAGAGAGAATCAACTGGCTCAGTGACAGTAAGACAACCCTTTAGGCTGAATTATTATGATTTTCTCGCGGCATGTCTCTGTGATGTACAACAGACTTCAGTCAGCAAATTTGCTTTTCGGGGGGGGGGGAGACTGAGGGAGTATGGGTTGCAACATGAAGGAACAAGAAGAAAAGCTTTGCATGTCCATAAAATAGACAAATACCTCAGGCATGTCAGTCGACATTTCTGCCTAGCACTGTGGCAAAAGAAAACAGCTCATGATGCTTCCACAATATTACTGGTGGCTGGAAGATGCTTCTTTAAATGAACATTCATTGGCTGGTGGCTATTTCCTACTCTGCTGGAGACACCTATCCTGACTGGGAAGGTCTAGGAATAAAACGGTTTGGCAGTCTGTCTGACTATAGCTGGGAAAGGAGAAATATGAATAGAAATCCGCTTATTTTATGTTTGCTTTGGAGGGGCCAATGCTTATAGGGACAAGCAAGCATCTCTTTGTAATGATATCATACACCATTCTGAACTTACTTACTTACTTACTTACTTACTTAGAAGAAGAGTTTGGACTTGATATCCCGCCTTTCACTCCCTTTAAGGAGTCTCAAAGCGGCTAACAATCTCCTTTACTTTCCTCCCCCACAACAAACACTCTGAGAGACTTCAAAGAAGTGTGACTGGCCCAAGGTCACCCAGCAGCTTCATGTGGAGGAGTGGGGACATGAACCCAGTTCACCAGATTACGAGTCCACCGCTCTTAACCACTACACCACGCAGGTATCTGAAGAAGTGCGCATGCACACAAAAGCTTATACCAAGAACAAACTTAGTTGGTCTCTAAGGCGCTACTGGACAATTTTTAAAAATTTTTATATACTAAGGTATATGTCACTGTTCCTCCCAATTTACCAGAGACCGGTAGAATGGGGATTGTTCTGGGTAAATAGGAGGACAATGAAAGGTTATCAGTGGGTCAGAAGTGAGAAAGTCTCTCAATCTGCTTAAAAAACAGGTTCGGAGTTTGGGACCCAGGAACCAGGCATCTTCGTGCCTTATCCAAAACAGTCTTTCTGCATAGCTTTAACAGAATAAAGGCCTTTTGCAGGCTTCTGAAAGGGAAAAAGTTAAACCCGGCGTTGACAAGTATAATGAAAAATAAAACCGAGTGTTTATAACCATTTTGGAGCTACGCTGCTCGCCCCACCACTTAGCTCCCAAGGACACCATCTGCAATAAAACAGAAATGTAGAGATCTGTTCCTCTGCTTCTTGCTGTAGGGAAAATGCTGGGCTGGTGGGGTAGGAGGGGGGGGGGAGGCAACACTGGGAGAAGGAAGGGAACATCATATGGAAAACTTCCGGAGGGCATCATATTTGTGTTATAGGCCTATCCTACACTTTTCAATGCACTTCCCTGTCACTTTCCAAACTGCAAAAATAATGACGGTCTGAAAGCATGCTAGGAATAAGAAATCTCTGATTTGCTTTGATGTTCGGTTCTGTTGCTAGTTCAGGAGGAGAAAGGAGAGGCTAGTGAACTCTATAGGTGAGGAAAGATTTTAAGGTAGTCCCAGGGCATGGTGTGTGGAGACACACGGTGCAATATGCAGCAACTTTGCAGGAGCTAGGGCTGGGTCTGGACAGTGCCTGGCTGGAAGATTGCTTGAGAACACCATGTAGCCCCCCATGAGTTCTATGATGGAAGAAAGACCAGATTTGAAATGTGCTAAAAATAATAAACAGTACAAGTCTCTGGAATTCCATACCCCACTTCCTGGCCTCCAGCTCCCACCAATTGGGCTTAAAGAAAGCACTGGTGTATTTCCCAAGCCAATTTGTGGCTATGGGGGGTGGGGGGTGATCTTCATGAAGACTGCAGTGGGCAGAGAGGGCAAGGTTAACCCCATCTCTCGCCAGTTGCAATCTCCGCAAAGATGGTCTTTTGAGGGGGGGATCTTCCAAGCCTAATTGCTACAGTGGGGAAGTTTTGGGTGGACAGAATCGCAGCCCATGGGCAGTGAAAATCAACACACACTCCAATTAGGCTTGCAAAAAGCATAGACTGGGGGAGGGGATCATTAAACTAATTGTCAGTCTTTAACGACTAAACAAACCATTGCGGCTCACTGGAAGTCAGTAAGAACTTCTATTTTGGATTGGTAAAAGTGTCCCAATTTTCCAGGGACAGGCCCAGAGTTACAAAAGTATCTTGGCTTCTGATACGATCCTGGAATGTCCCAATTTCCCCCACCAGTGCCTCCGCTGCTGAGTTCAGGGGCGAGGATCAGCTGGCGGCTACCCTCTCCATGGCCACAGCTGCCGGTTTCATCCCTTCGGCAGCTTATAACAGCTTCAGGAAAGCAGGTGAGATGGAGGAGAGGCTGCTAGCCTTGAGACCCAGCCTTGTGTGAAGTGCCAGCTCTGAGTGGCAGGCAGAGGGGAAAGCTGCCCCACATTGGGCAAAAGACTCCATTCCAAATCTACAATTCTGTGATTTAACAAAAGGTCCAGTTTTCGTTAATGTGGTATTATTTTTTAAATTGATTTGCCTTTACTCTTCTATGCATCATCTTACTGTGCAATTAGTAACTTTATGTAGGACAGCTTTATTTAGGAATCTCTTTACCCCATACCCTCCAACATTTCTCCAATGAAAATAGGGATGCCCTATTCCATTGTTGTTGTTGTTGTTGTTGTTATACTCCACCCATCTGACTGGGTTCCCCAACCAACTCTGGGTGGCTTCCAACATACAGTGGTACCTCGGGTTACATACACTTCAGGTTACAGACTCCGCTAACCCAGAAATAGTATCTTGGGTTTAGAACTTTGCTTCAGGATGAGAACCTAAATCGGCAGCAGGAGGCCCCATTAGCTAAAGTGGTTCTTCAGGTTAAGAACAATTTCAGGTTAAGAACAGACCTCCGGAATGAATTAAGTACTTACTCTGAGGTACCACTGTATATAGAAACACCATAAAACAATAAACATTTTTTTAAAAAGCCTTCCATAAAAAGGGCTGCCTTCAGATGTCTTTTGAAGGTTATATAGTTACTTATCTCCAATGGTCATATAACCATACCCTCCATCATTTCTCCAATGAAAACAGGGACATCATAGTAGGGAGAAGTGTATATGGGAGTCCCCCATATATATTCAAAGATGCTTTCATTCTGAAGCCTGAAGATTTCTAGGGAGGCTGAATTATATGTATATTTTTGTATGATATGAGCAAAGCATTTTCCTTTCTCTTTTTTATATTTCTTTTTTCTTTTCTTTTTTTAAATGAAGGGGGGTTATAGTTTTGAGTATGTAGGATCAGGGCAAAGTCCTTTAAAAAAATGTGTTGTGTTCATCAGTATGATATACAAAGGGTTACACAAATGAAACCAATCTGCTTTCTCAAGATGGCTGCTTTGAGTCTGCAGAAATCCCTGGGAATCTGAGCGATAGACTTTGGGGAGTTTCTAGTTACAGATTTTGCAAGGCTGAACTGAATAAGCTCAGCTAGGATTCAGATCCCTTCCATTTAGCTAGATCTCATTTGAATGCAAAATAATTTCTCATAATGTAAGCAATTTGATAAGCTGAGATACTTTTGTCAGAGCTGCAAGCGCAGACAGAATCTGCTTGGCTTTAGCAAGTAACAGAATCCAACAACCTGAGACTCTCTGGTTTCATTTTTCCTCCTTAGGGGCTATCTTTATGACTATGGGGATAGGTTTGAAATTGTATGACAGTGCCTAATAAATCATGGAAGTGTGACTGAGAGAGGTTTCCACTGGCCATGGAGTATTAGTTATGTGCTTAACTCCTGGTCCTCCCATCTTTAGACAAAGCATGGTAAATAGCACAAGTAAATATATGGGCATTTGCAAACCTTGCAGGGTACAATTCTGATCACAGAATCCTGTGTTTAGAGCAGAATTTCGACTGGAAGAGGAAGTGACTCACAAAACTATTCAGTGGTTGGGATGTGCAAGACCATGCAACATAACCAATAAGTGCAGTCATCTTCGCAATATGTGGACCTCTCACGGATGAGCATGAATTGGAATCTAATACTTGAATATGCTCTCCATATGTATGTATTTGGCCAGAAAAAAGAATCACTATTGAAATAATGGGTCTTTTAAAAGTCTTGCAAGCTTTTACTATGAAAGTTTAGTCACAATGATCAATTCACTGATAATCTCCTCCTATCTGTGGCATTATAATGTGCTCCATGTGAAGAAGACTCAGAAACTGAAGCTGGTGCAAAATGTGATGGCCCACCTTTTGAGTGAGGCGGAGTCACGTTACTGAGGCGGAGTCACGTTACTTCATGTCTCAAAGATCTGCACTGGCTCCCAATATGTGTCCAGGATGAATTCACGGTTTCACAGATGACATATAAATCCCTGAATGATTTGAGACCTAAACATCAAGAGTGCTTCTCTCCCTGTATCAGCAGTGGATGGCAGGATGAGGCCACAGTGCTGTGTTACTGATGCTGCTTAATGAGAAGGCAAGGAGGGAGGCAGCAAGGAGATTTGCATAGCCAGGAGGTTCACTAGTCTTGCCTCGCTCCTCCAGCCAGCTTTGGAGGGGCTAGCCCTGGGTGAAGCCTGCAGAGGGGAAGCCATTGAGGCTCCCAGCCTATCTCTCTCTCCCTCCCTCCCTCTCTCTCTCTCTCTCTCTCTCTGTGTGTGTACACAAATACACATGTGGGTGTGCCAAACGGGGTATTTGATTTGGGTGAAATAAAGCCTAGTCTCAGTCCTGCCTCCAGCACCTGGTATTGAAGCAATTCAGAGACAAAACAAGTAACTGGTTTGAGCAAAGGGTTAAACTGAGCAATAAAACAGCCCGATCCTATCTTTCCTGCTTTATGCAAAATCCAGCAATATAAACAAAAGCCTCAAAATTCTCATTTTAAAAGGCATGGTTCTACTCCTCAAGGTCAGTAAGAAAAGCGATGTGTGAGCTCACTCAGAAAGTACAGTAAGTTTATGAGAAGGATTTAGTGTTCTCTGTGCCATTCCCACCTCTTAGGCTTGGCTGTATTCTCAACATACCTTCCTCTGCCCTATTGTATGTGTTTCTGTTCTACACCTGGCCCTGCCCCATTGCTCCTGCTCCTCCTAAAATATTCCGAAGTCTGCAGGACTAAGCATTTTGCAATTTGAAGAATTTTTTTTTCAGATGTATTTAATTTTCATTTTAACCATGATCAAAAATCATTCTTCATCCTGAGATTTCTTATAGCAAATATTTGAAAGTCTGCTCATTTGTGTCAAGGTGGCCTGCATGCTTGCCTTACAATAACCTTGGGAGGTGGTTATGTTGAAGATGGTGTCTTTCCAAGGCCACTCAGTGAACTTGATAGCAGAGCAGAAATTTGAACCCAGGACTCTGTTCACTGTCAGGTGCTCTTCCGCTGAAGAATCTGGACCCACCTGATACCACCGAGAGCAGCAGAAGGGGACAGAGCTCCTTCATCAAGTTCGCTTTCAAATTCTCCAGGTCTGAAATGACACCAATATGCTACATGAAGTTCCTATTAGACTTTGGGGCATCGTCCCTTTTTAGACTGCAATTAGGAAAGGGGGAGAGATGGAACCTAATACTTCAAGAAGCTTTGAACCGAGCCAAGTGTCCTGGTTGGACGACCAGCAGCAGCACTCGGCTGCAATTTTAATCTTGGATTAGGAAGGACCTTTGCCATCTAAACTCTCCTTGTGCTCCCAGTTGCTTTTGCATTAGTTAATGTTTGAGCTTCCTAGTTAGGCTAATTGTGGCATGCGAGCGGCAGGCTGCACAGATGTCAGATGTCATGCTCTATCTGATGAAGAGGTCCCTGCCTCAGGCTGTTTATATATGACCTACCAGGATTTCCTGACTGCATGATGAAATAATTAGGGGGCCCTTGTGCAAGGAATAATGTTGGCAATAGGTTGCAAAGGCATCCCATTTTGTTTTGTTTTGTTTTTTGGTTAAAAAAAAAATCCTAAGCATTTTCCTTATCGGCTACAAAATCTTCCAAGGCTTCTTATGTACTTCCTACTTGTCTGTATTTTTTTAAAAAAAGCATTTCATGAGAATGCTTAAAAAGGTTTCATAAAGTTGAGCAGGCTCTGTTCCTTGATTCTCACATTACATAGTGGGGCTAATGGCATAAGTAAACAGCGGAAGAAATAGAGTTATTGGGTGGGTGGGGTCTATTTGTTTTATGCGAAGTTTGCCATTTTGCTTCTTGAACCAGCAAGTTGTAAGTCCTAGTTTTAGCAGGACAAAGAAATAGAGGAAAGACCATTGTTGCATCTGCTTAGTCATTAAGCCTGCCATCTTTACTGGCAAATCCCACTGACCTTAGGGATGCTTACTTCTGCGTAGACATGTATAAAATTGCAAAGGAGTAAGTACTAAGAAGACGTTTTATAAATGCATTTTTACAGAATAGGTACGTGGATCTGCTTGAATGTTCTCCTGTTGGATAAGCTTTTTTTTAAGGCAGCTAGTGACCCAGCTGCACACCTGTCTAGTCAAGGACAGCCTAATTTTCATTGTTTATGCTCTGGTAACCACTAGATTGGGTTACTTCAATGTCTTATATATATGGGACTCCCTTTGAAGACTGTTCAGAAACTGTGGCTGATGCAGATTTTGACAGCCAAATTGTTGATTTGGGCACAAGTGTCCAAACATATAACACCAAATTCTGGTATTGCTACCAAATAGTTTCTAGGCTCAATTCAAAGTGCTGGTTTTGACCTATAAGCCTTATGCAGCTTAGGACCCCAATACATTAAGGACTGCATCTTAGCACATGAAGCAACCCAGACTCTCCAATTGTCACTAGACAGACGGATGCCAACAAGTCCTGTGAATGCTTACATGAGAGTAAGTAATACAGAACTCATATTTAAGAGAACACGTATTTAAGATTCCACTGCAAAAGAAAAAGAAAATGTTTCTCTTTCAGATTAAGAAATTCAGGTCATCAAACAATATTTCCTTTTTCCTTGTGATACAATCGGCATTACTAATACTGAGAGATCTACAACAAAGTAATTAGGTACGTCCACCTTCCTATGTGAACTAAATCGAATTTCTCCCTCACCCCTAGCTCCCATATTAGCAAAACTATTTTTTGCATCCAATTTTACTGCTAGCCATCATTACTACATCCAATTACTACATCACTCCAGCCACTTACTAAAAGTACTGCCTTTTTTCACCTAGCATTCAATTCTTTTTCTAACAGCCTCATTCTTATATGATTAAACACATTTATTCCATACTTCAAGGCTATTTCCTTGGTACCCTATTGCTGCAAAGCATGGCCTTTCGTGTCATTGTAAGAGCACTTGGGAGAGCTCCCTTCCAGCGCTAAGGCTTTGAATGTATTTTAAAGGCCACCTGGCAGTCACCTGAAAGGCCTAAATTTGCATAAAGAAATAAATAATGCACCCATATGTTAATTGAGTTCCCCATGTAGAAAATGTAAGACTGAACGCTGCTTGTTGGCCAAATATCAGGCAGTAATATCACTATAATTTCAAACCAGACACTGTTTTAATTTGTTCAGGATGCTTATTACTGGCATTGACATGAAGGTGATTTCGCTGAAGCTATTTCAGGTAAGGGCCTGAGGTAAATTTGTAAGTGATGAAGCTGGGAATCTCCCCAGCTTCCTTACTTCTCACCTCTGCAGTTTGCAAATGTTTGCACCAATCCACCTTATTTCTTTCACAGCTACTATACTTCTATTTTAAAATGTATATTTTTATTGTAAATATGACGGAAAGAAAAAGGAAGCGCCATCAGCTGACATTAATGATAAGAATAATCCATCAGCGCTAATTGAAACATGTATTAATATAAGCAGGTCCAAACAGATATCCAAAAGTGATTAACAATTACATGGAAATGTAGAAAGGAGATTAAAATCTTTGGTCTATCGAGTAATGGATGGATGTTTATCCTTCCAGTCTCGAATTACGAGTCTCTTTGCAACTATAAGGCCTCACGGGATCCACTTCCATTAACGATCTGTTAGTCCCTGCCATCACTGGATAGCTGCTACACCTCTTGAGTAAATGTGTGGTGTAATGGTTAGCGTGTCAGACTAAGACCTGTGAAACCAGGGTTCAAATCCCTGCCCAGCAGACTTACTGAGTGGTTGGCCTTGGACCAATCAATGGCTTTTAGCCTAACCTACCTTTTAGGGTTGTTGTGAGGATAAAATGGAGAGGCAGAGAACCATGTACGATGCCTTGAGCTCCTTGGAGGAAAAGTGGAAGCAAATGTAAAAATAAATACAAGGTGGGGGGGAGGGGAGTAGACGCAGGTTGAAAAGTACATGTTTTTCTTACTGTACCTTTTCAAAATGCACCCAGCTGGAGGAACGTGTCAGAACCAGCTACATGAGAACATGTCGATCACTGTTTTATTTGGCACAACATGCAACAGAAGCCAGTTGACATGAAACCACACGTCACTGGCGTAATCTGCTTGGGAAGACATGCTGGAGGGAGCACTGGGATTTTCTTTTCCTAACAGAAATGGATTTTGATAGAGGGGTTCCCCACCACCACCACCCTTAGACAAGTAACAAAAAGGTGTAAGACTCTCGATGCATTTAACTAACACTGTGTAATTAATCCTTACAACACCCTGCCGGAATACCACAAAAGAAAGTGGTGTCAAAGCAGGGATTAAACACAATGGTTGCTGACTTTGCATCCTTTGTGCGCCCCACTAGACAACACCTTTGAAGAAATGTTTCAAATTGCCTGCTCATGCGACTTTGAAAAGTCTGTAGGTAGCAATTATCAGTCCAGACTTCCTACAGACATCCTTTTGCAAGTGGCAGGGAAAAGGGAGGCGCCGTAGCGATCACCCCACTATATTGTTAATCAGCAGCAACATTTTGCTGCCCACCTGATCAAAACAATATTCCATCACAGTATGGTGACTTTGCAAAGAAAGAGTTAAGCTCTTTATTCTCATTATGATCGTTGGCAATAAATAATAATAATAAAATTAGCTGCACGATAAAACCTTGCAAATCGGGTAGGAGCAGCAGCTCAGTTTCCTGTCGCAAACAAATGCCAGGCTGTCAGTCCTCCAGTGACGGACAGCGCGCATCAGAAAGCTGCCCCTTGTTCCATTAAGGCAGGGAACAAAATCAGAAGCAATATGTGCCGATGGAAGGCACTGTGCAGCTGAAGTATCAATTTGGCACAGCGGGGACGCAGGCAGAAGCCACGCACATTTTTCAGCTGGAGAAGAAAGCGGGTGCGGGGAGGGAAAGGGCTGCAAAGAGAAGAGAAGGAGGAAAAGACACGCGGTTGCGAAAAGAAAGGGGCAGAAGAAAGGGATGTCACAAGAAAGGCTGGGCATATGATGGGGGAAGAAAGTAACAGCAAAAAGGGAAAGCTAGGAAATCATCAGGTAACACAGTTCTTGCTATTATTATTTGCCCACCCTTCACCAGCAGGTCCCAAGGAAACTTACAACTGTTCCATATTCAGTGTTAAAAACAGAGAAAGCAAACAACAGTCACAGGAATAGGGGGGTCCTGAAAACACTCTTCTCAGGTGTTGTATTATTACAACTTGGTGACAAGCCCTAGTTACATCTAGCCTGGATTGCTGTGATGTGCTCTTCATGGGGCTACCTTTGAAGAGTCTTAAGAAACTTCAGATGGCCCAGAATGTGGTAACAAGGGTGTTCACCCATGCCATCTTATTACATCCGCCCTGGAATGCCTGCACTGGTTCCCAACTTGTTTCTAGAAACAATTCAGAGGGTTGCTTTGTTACCTCATAAACTGGGCATGGGGAAGCTCCAACCTGTAGACCAATACAGTGGTACCTCTAGTTATGAACTTAATTCGTTCCAGAGGTCCGTTCTTAACCTGAAACTGTTCTTAACTAGAGGCGTGCTTTCGCTAATGGGGCCTCTTGCTGCCACTGCGCCACCAGCACACGATTTCCGTTCTTATCCTGGGGCAAAGTTCTCAACTCAAGGTAACTCTTTCAGGTTAGTGGAGTTTGTAACCTGGAGCATTTGTAACCTGAGGCATTTGTAACTCCAGGTACCACTGTATAGGCCCACCAGGCAGTCCATCACACACTGGTGATGTCAGTTGATGGGCAGGATGACATGGTTTAATCCTGCACTGGTTGTGCATCTTGTTCTCAGCAATCAATAGAATACAGGCAAGCAGCAGGATTTAATCACCGGTCATCAGTAAACTGAGTAGAGATTAAAACTCTTTGAAAAAGCAGTCTTTGATGTAGTACATCTCCTTTAAGCGAGCTCAAATCCACAACAAATTCAAGGCCCTTTTGTTGTTTGCAAAGGGCCTTAAGATAGCTCTCACACTCCTGTTTGAGGTTGAAACAGGAGCATGGAGCCTTTCTTAGAGCCCTTTGCCAAACCCATCTTTGAAGCAATCGTCCTCTCCCTTTCTCCTTTAAACATCGCTCAGATGTTCTTGTGGGGAACTGCTTTATCTGCTTTGCCAGTCCTTGTTGAGTGTACCCCTATTGCTGCTATGCTTTAAATTTACACACCTATCACATGTCTCCTCTTACTTATCTTTTCTCTGAACTAAGGAGCATGCACATAGATTTCAAACAGAGCCTGTGGCCTGACTCCACCCTAAGAACCATCGGCTGTAATCAAAAGGAACTTCCATTGTTTCAAGCTAGATCAGGGTGGCTGCACTCCTACCTTTAGTGAAACTGATTACTATATTGTTTACAATGTTGTGTCAACACTGTAATTTTGAAAAAAAGTTTGGCAGACTCAATTGATGGACCTCTGAGCCAGCACCGCCTTCCCATCTTTTCTTGTCAACCAACCTTCTGGAAGAGCACCATATCAGATAGGTACCACCAGCAGCTATACACTGTGTATGACAAACTTACCCATTTAAAAAGTAGGAAAGGGTCGTTTTCTCTTCTTCTGTACTTCCTTCTTGTGCTGTCAACCAGAAACAGCAGCCCTGTAGTTATCTGAAGACCTCACTCTCCTCCTTTTTCGCCTACGCACAACCAGTTTCTTAACCATTGCTTGTATGGTTTATATTCTAGCTCAACCTCTTGTATTTGGTATCCTCCAGGTATTTTGGACCACAACTTGCATCAGCTCCAGCTAGCACAGCTGTACTGGCAGGGGCTGATGGGAATAATGGTCCAAAACTTCCGAAGAGCACCAGGTTGGGAAAGGTTGAACTATCTGCTACATCATTTTTATAATTCTTCTCCTCTTCCTCCCATGCTTGTACTGAAATGACTAACATCAACCGCTTTTGGTGGGTTGTCTTTTTTTTTAAAGATTCTGGAAAATTAAAGAAAAGAAAAATATATACCTGCAGGAGTGTCATTTTTCATATATTTATTTGGTGCCTTTCATGGTAAGCCCACAAACCTGGTTGGGGCTGGGCGGGGGGGGGGGGGTGCTTCCACTGCATCAAAGTTCATTATAACTAACTATACCGCAAATAACAGAGGTACAGGATAAGCAAGAGTCTCTATCCCATATGCAGCTGTAGCACAGCAAGACCATCACAGGCAATTAATTCCTGGTGGTCCAATTGATTACACATATTTTAAGGAATAATAGTCAAATATCCGACTTCTTAGAACAAGGGAGAGAGTCCTATAAGCTGCCCACTCCCTCCTCCAAACTCTTTTGCTGTTAATTGTATTATACCCTAGGCTGTGCTTTAAGATCTTCTAGTTTATTTCATTTTCTATAGCCTTTTTTTTTTACTTGAAGAAATCACTTTATTCCCTTGTCCTTCCTTTAACTTGGCAACAGCTGACCCTGGCAGCCAGCCCAAAGCATGGTGAATGACAAATCACTACCAGATGAAGTCCTGTGAGCGTTTCCTCCAGCCACAGAAAACTGGGAGGCCCAATCAAATTGCTGAAGTGTCAGAGAATCGTACTGAGATCAGCCACGGCGAGTTCTCCTTACTTTTGTTTTGTGAGGCCATCTAATAGGCCTGTAAAATCCCATAGCTGTGACTTAAACCCAGGGAAAGGCCACCCAGTTATTCCAGCATCAGTCTGGAGTAAACTCCTTGATTGTTGGCTGGAGTGCGTAGGAACTAGCTGAGGGACTTCTGGTGGTGCCAGAATAAGGGACATGAAGGTTTCAAGTGACTGGTCAGCCTCCTACAGTGTCTCATTGGATTTAATCTGTAGCCATCATAGGATATTTGGTTTGCTGTCACCATCAGTGAAGGAATGTATATCAAGGGTACCTCCAAACCAGCATTCTTGGGCAGTTGTCTATATGGCAACCTTCCATAATCTGGCACCCTCCAGAAGTTTTGGACTACAACTCCCATCAGTGTCACTCAGCACAGCCAATACTCAGGAATGATGGGAATCATAGTCTGAAATGTCTGGAGGGTTCCTGGTTGGGGCAGGGGATTCCTGTAGAGTATGCCACTTTATTTAAGGGCCTTAACAACCTCCTTCCTTGTGACACCCATTTAACCAATACCTAGCCTTTCCTTTGCCAAAACTTATTTGGCCAGGGTTGCCAATGTGGCACAATGGTGCCCATGAGGACTTCCCCTGTGCCCACTCTGTCCCAGGCATTCACTGCCCCCTTAATCATGAGGTGTTGAGGTTGGTTACCTTTTTGCTCTTGAAAAGAACACAGAGCAGAAGGAGGAAATTGGGAAAGTGATGCTTCCAGCTCTATGTGCTTTACAGGGCTCATATCAATACCTGGGCAGCTGTCTTCTTCTTTGGCAATCACTCATACCCAAATAAGATCATCTTCCATAAACACAGTTTTAACAATGAGTCCGTAAGTGACTGTGGAGGCCAATTCTGGATCTACACGTCCTTAAACAGTGGGGACATTGGTTCCTGGGCGGGAGTTGATCATGGTGTGGATTTGCCAAGCGTGCCTTCCTCTTAGCACATTGCTCCCTTGTGACCTGAGTTTGAGTGTCTTCAAAGCCCATGACACCTTTGGTAAAGGCTGTTCTCCAATTGGAGTGCTAGCAGGCAAGTGTTTCCCAATTGTTTTTGTTTATACTGCATTTTTTAAAAAATTTGCCTTGAGACAGTCTTTAAACCTTTGTTGACCACCAGCATTACGCTTTCCATTTTAAAGTTTGGAATAGAGTAGTTGCTTTGGAAGACGATAATCAGGCATCAGGCATCTGCACAACATGACCAGTCCAACGAAGTTGAGGTTGAAGTATGTTTGCTTCAACACTGGTGATCTTTGCTTCTTCCGGTATACTGGGCAGCTGTGCAGATATTGGAACAGATGAGAGGGTGGGTGGGAGTGATCTGGTATACTGGAGGGTAGAAAAAAACTGGAGAGTGGAGTAGGGAGAAAGCAGGCTACATGAGGAGGGACAGAATATAAGTGAGAGAAGGATAATGAGATTGGAATGTGTGTGAGAGAGGAGACGCCAGGGACAAGGGAGACAGCAAGAGAAGATGTACACACTATATGTGCAGCTTGCAATCTTCAGCCTAGTAGAAGCCGGCTGCAAATTATTGCATAGACTCCTTGGAGGATCTGCCCTCCTCCACTCCCTCCTCCCTTCTCCCTGTTAACCTCTATCTCCAGGGTTCAGTGGTGGAAGGGACTGCAGAATGTTAGGGCACCTGTAGTCCTCCCCAGTTGGCTGCTGGATCGCTGACCATTTAAGGTAAGCGGGCTTGTCACATCTGCATCATATGTTGAACATACATCTGATGCACATAGCTTCTCCCAAAGAATCCTGGGAATTGTAGTTTACCTCCTCACAGAGCTACAATTCCCTGCACCCTTAACAAACCACGAATGATTGTACCAAAAGCCACCAAGAAATCAAGGGGAATCAACAGGGTCACACTCTTGTCCCTCTCCTGACAGAGGTCATTTACCAGGATGCAAAAGGCAATTTTAGTGCCAAACCCAGACCTGAATTCATATTGAAATGGGTTGCTTATTAGAAAAGGATCAGGTAGCAAGTGAAGTGGAAGACCCTCTACCTTGAAGAGCCACTGTCACTCAGAGTAAATGATATTGTAGGCAAATATTCTGACCAGGTATGAGAGTTTCCTGTGTCCCTATTTAATTGTTACACATGACTATTTTACAGTGCATTTTTATGTTTTACTTCACTTAACTATAACAATATGTTAATGCAGTCTGATAGTATGTTTATGAAACGTTAACCTGCTGTCTGTCTTTTTTGTATTTACAGCTTCAATACTGGTGAGTCTCCTTCCGCTGGGTCTTGTCCGACAAGCATAATGCCCTTCTTGCCTTCTGTAAGACTGAATAAACCTCTCAATCCCACATGGCTGTACAACCAACAAAGTCTGGCATTTCCCCCATCCTTTTACATTCTCCATACAATAGTAGTCCATTCCATAAAATCAATATTCCCATCTTTTGCAGAGATTAAGAGTGGAGGTAAGGAAGACCCTATCTGAACAATGATGTAGAGCCCACAGCACGACTGCTCCATCCTCAGAGTTTGGAGCTTGTGTCCCATGTGTACATTCACAAACCTTGCCAGTTCAAATCATTTGACAAAGCCTCTGGACAAATTTTCAAAAAGCTGACACCAAAGGCTTTCTTCAGTTCAATTTACACCAGCAGAGTCTGAGATTACCTCATCAAAGAATTTTCCGGCTGAAAGAGACCTTTCAAGAGACCTCCATCCATTGGCATTCACAGCTTACTTTGCACCAGAGAGTTCATTGCTATAATTGTGCAGGTGATGTTATGGTAAGCTAAAGGTAAAGGGACCCCTGGCCATTAGGTCCAGTCATGACCGACTCTGGGGTTGCGGCTCTCATCTCGCTTTATTGGCCGAGGAAGCCAGCGTACAGCTTCTGGGTCATGTGGCCAGCATGACCAAACCGTTTCTGGTGAACCAGAGCAGCGCATGGAAACGCCGTTTACCTTGCCGCTGAAGTGGTACCTATTTATCTACTTGCACTTTGACGTGCTTTCAAACTGCTAGGTTGGCAGGAGCAGGGACCGAGCAATGGGAGCTCACCCCATCGCGGGGATTCGAACCACCGACCTTCTGATCGGCAAGTCCTAGGCTCTGTGGTTTAACCCACAGTGCCACCCGCGTAGATATGGTAAAACTAAAGATCTTAACTGAAAATAATCCTTAGTCACAGATTGAAAAATGTACCACTGCCCATCTACCACCCCACCACCTCCAAAATGTAAACCTCTTAGAAATTTAAGCAGAACTCCCCCTTACTCACAAACAGGCAGCATATGTGATAGGAGGTTTAAGTATGGACAGTGAACACTAGCAAAAATCATTTATTATTGGCCCTATTTTATGTGCCACACAATTTGTCTTACAGGAAAGCTGGAAAAGCAGTTCCTAAACAGGGTTGTGGTGGTTGACTTTGTGGGAAAGTTTATGAGATATTGAAAAGTTGTGTATATAAAGGCAGAACGCTAACAGTGTTCATTTAACTGTTTCCAAATTCAGATCTGAGTTTAACTCAACATCTACAGTTTATTATTAAACTGACAGAACCATTTGCTGTGAACAACTAGTGGTTATTTGGAAGCAAGAGGCATTGAAAGATGTTTCTATTGGCATACTTAAATGCCTTTTAATGACTTACTGTAGGCAGGCAAGCTCTTGTAGCCATGTTAAATTCCCAGATGAAGAGGGGCTTGGGGCATTCCCATAGCTTCACTATTATTTGTTCAAAAAAGTTTAAGTGGTATATTAAGACTCTCAGAAATTTCCAAGTGGTCCATTGGAGGAAAAAGTTTGAGAACAGCTGCTCTACATTATTTTTGATGGAGTGTTCAGATTTGTCCTGCCATGGGATGGTAGATCTTTGAAGCCCCCCAAAACATATTAATTTTGCAGATCTCCTGAAAATATTATGCTTTGAGGATCTCCTGAACCTGCAGAAGTTCTCCTAAAAGTGTTTTTCTTATTGTTTCTAACTTCTTCCTTTGCATTACCCATAAGTTATGAACTTGTCTCCAGTCTCATATCCTGGTATTAATCCAATGTAGCTGTTCATCAGGATTCTGTCCTGAAAGAATTTCCAGAGGACAATATCTAGATTTAAGAGTAAAGTGTGAGCTTCACTTATGAGGCTAGAGCTGACCTTTACATCCCTGACACTAACCATCACAGGGTGTTGTTGATGTTTCTTAATATTGTTACATGCCACCCCACTCTCCAAGTGATGCAAGACTCCAAGGGGTCCAGGCACTTACCCAGGGATCAGTTTCTTCAAACTGAGAGACAGTGCAGACTGTGGTATCTTTATGATATATGATTTATTGACCTACCTATATATACAACCAGAGCCACAGCATTAACACTCCAGGAGGGTTTTGCTTCTCCCATAGCCACAGCCTTGGATTCAAACAGAATGAGGCTTGACTCTGTCACTCAGCTGCCCAGACTGCTTCCTGGTGCAGTGGTTAAGAGTGGTAGACTTGTAATCTGGTGAACTGGGTTCGTGTCCCCACTCCTCCACGTGCAGCTGCTGGGTGACCTTGGGCTAGTCACACTTCTCTGAAGTCTCACCTCACAGAGTGTTTGTTGTGGTGGAGGAAGGGAAAGGAGAATGTTAGCCACTTTGAGACTCCTTAGGGTAGTGATAAAGTGGGATATCAAATCCAAACTCCTCCTCCTCCTCCTCTTCTTCTTCATCTTCCTGAACAACCCATACTTAGGCCATTACCAATGAACTTGTCTGGCTATTCAAGCAAATGGATCCTTGCTGGATCCAGGAATTAGAAGGGACTCCGACATACAGTCCGACCCCCACCGCAAAATGTACAACAATCTATTAGAACTCCAGGTTCGCGGTGGTCCTCCATTTTTATGAGTTACCTTCCAATCTGAGCTGATTTCAATGGTGGGAGGTCTGGCTACATGAAAGTGAGAACCCTCTTTGACAGCCAAATTCCAGTACTCATCATTATTGATGGGGGAAATTGAGGAAAATAGCCATAACAGTGGCTGGTTTGCTGTTACTTCATTTGAAATTCTGCTCTTCCCGACATGTTTTTCTTTCTTCTGAAAGCTCAGGAAGTGCAGTATATTGTGACAAGAAGTAATTCTACTACATCACACACACCCATCCAAACAATACACTAGCATCACTAGCATCTTCATTTACAGTCCTATGCCTGCCCTGCTCTCAGCCCAAACTGCCGAAGCCTGAATTCCAGGTAAACTCCACTACCACCCTGACATTTCTCTATACTGCACAGGAGTGCCAGAAACACACTGCAGTCAATGCCAGCAAATTCTTAATGTTCTGAACTGGGAAGGGCAGCCCTGAAGATTCAGGGAGAAGGGAGATGGAGGTGAAGGAAACTTCAAAGCCCGGCGTCTAGACGATGCTTTCCTGTCTCAGAGCCATCACGTGTGGTCCGGTAGAAGAAAGAGAAAGGAGACCTGTCAAGTCTCATTGACCACAGGTAATGGTACAGGGTAATTTCTTCTGATAATGTCACTGAAAAAGGAAATCCTACAGACTAAACTCATTATAGTCTCAGGGAAATGTCAAAAGGGGGGGAAGTGGGGTGGGGGGGTCTGTTTTTGCAGGACAGGGTACTGCTGCAAAGCTGCTCAATATGCAATCCATTGTGACATGCAAAGGTATAACTTTGAAGTGGGGGAAGGGCTCACTTTCATATTAACTATTAAGAAGCTCAGAGCCACCGCATAATCCTTCCTTTCTTTTTTAACTGCCCTTGTAAAAGCAAAAGGTAATATCTTCCACATTTCCACAGAACAAGGCATGCCAGATGCCAGTCCTGGGGTTAAACAGGTCACTGTTTTTATCTGAGTGCCAGCAAAGCATTAGTGTGTCAATCCTTTAGTTAGCCAAGGTCATGATTATGGCTAGCTATGTCCAGCTTCATGTCAGCCTCCCAATCTAAGAATGAAGCTACCGTGCTTTGACCAAGTATACTTTCCTTAATGAAATTCTCTTGGAGCAATAATTCTGAGTCTTCATAAACTAGCCAGACGTTTTGAACTGAGCTGACTGAGTTCTGTTCATTGAAACACACTCACCATATCCATCACACTCTGTTCATTTGCACTCGGTCATATGGAATACAAAGACTTTAGAAGCCCACATTAGGCCATGTTTTAGTTAACTTTTGTTGCCATGGTCAACATCTGAGAGAAGTAACTTGAACCTTGGGTGGAGGTAAATGCAGGACAAAGGAGCATTACCAATCCTAGAACGTATTCTCCTACTCTTATTCCTGTGTAATACTGGCTTCCCATGTAATAGGGGGGCCATTGTAAATGCATAATAATTTGCACTCATGATGGTTTCAGAGCAGATATATGCAATCTGTTATACCAGGGGTCAGCAAACTTTTTCAGCAGGGGGCCGGTCCACAGTCCCTCAGACCTTGTGGGGGGCCGGACTATATTTTGGGGGGAAATGAACGCATTTTAAATAAAAGCACACATTCTACTCATGTAAAAACACACTGATTCCTGGACCATCCGCAGGTCAGATTTAAAAGGCGATTGGGCCTTAGTTTGCCTCCCCATGTGTTATACTGTTTGCACCTGCAAATGTTTCAGGGTGGACATACAGCATGTTCCATAATTTCCTGGTAAAATTCTGTAACTTTTTATACCACAAATGTCCTGATTAATTTTTTTTAATAAATTGTGACTGAGATTGGGCAAAAATGTGCTTAAATAATAAATGAAGGACCTCTTCAATAGTCCCCAATAGTCTGGGAAACTATGCAACATGACCTTTAAATAACTTTTCCATCCAATATATCATCATTAAAACATTATTCAGCACATCTCAAAGAAAGAGAAATTAACATTCAAAGCTTTCATTTAGATGATGGGTTTAAAAAGAGTTTTCAAACTGGAAGGAAAATTATCCTGTTTAGTTTCAGGTCTATCTCACACAAAATTAACATTTGGTAGATTGAATCCACTCTACTTCAAAAATAGTGCTATTGTGACTGATATTCTTGTGCTGCATCACATAAAGGAACTATCTTCAGAAGTTCATGTGGAAATTGAATTTATGTCACTTTTTTAAAAAAAAGGCTAACAGGAGAAACAGAGCGCTCTCCACTTCAATTGGTTGTGTAGCCAGAATGCTTTCACTACTATGCTTGTGTTGGATTTGGTTTGGTAAAAGGAAAAATACTAGGTATAATAAAAAGAATTCCCTGGATGCCTAAGATACAAGTTTGGAGAAAGTACTCTTTGTTGAGAGAACCACAGCAGAGATTTAAAATCACAAAAAATGCAGCAAAGTAAAGCATGGAAATATAGGCTGTTAGATCTTTAAAATATCCCCTTCTAACTTGTTTCCAAAGTTCCCCACTTCCCTTAGCAAAGAAGTTATAAAAGTGTTTCCTTACAAATTCTTCAAAGGTCCAATTCATGTGCTTTTCCATACAGAAGTCAGAAAACAGAGGTGGTATAACTTAGGCTCCAAAATGGTAAATGTTTCTAAATTATTTGTATAGCAACAAAAAAATGGCTTGCTGAAGGCACTCAGTCTAAACTTGGTGTATCCAGTTTAGACCCCCTTGCTGGTAGGGTTAACATGTTGGAAGTGAGAGAACAAAGACTTGATAACCCTTCCTCCCAAGGTGAGGAGAAGTGGCCTAGCTAGGCCTGGCAGGTCAGCTTACTCTGTGGTCTTAACCACTCCATGTATTAATTAGAGTTAAGCGTGCTAGTTATATGAGGTTGGATATTTCACAGCTTGGGCATACAGTATTGGGTTGGATCCAGACTAAGTCAGTTGATGCTTCTCTTTGAATTCACTAAGTCAATGCTAATTTCTCCCTTCGATTTCAATGGAACCTAAATTCAACTAACTCCGTCTGGATCCAAACCTTTCTTTCCTTTCCTTTTCCTTTACAACTACTTTTATCAATGTATGAATGGGTTTAAAATTATAGTTTCATCTGAACTCTGGTATAAATCAGATACTTGGCGGATGTTATCAGTACAGAACAAAGAACCCATTTCAGATTGGGCTCCACACCTGCAGGAATCAGTGTCTGATCTGTGAAATTGGTCCAAATCAATTCTAGGCATTCTCAGAGGTTTTGAGATCCTGGTACAATGAAATAGCATCTGAGACCCATGCACCCTTCTGGGTCCTGAGGTGATGTCACCATTATGTGCCAGACCTTAACTTCTCTGAAGTGACTGCAGGATCTGATTTTTTATTATTATTTAATATCCAATGGCATCCCAAAAAATAAATATTGTTATTTGGGAATAACAACAGATTACATTGTGGAAGGGGTGGGGTGTTACCCATTTTTTCTTTAATTCATTTTCATTTTAAAAAGAATGGCTCTTGCCAATACATAATTTAGGAAAACTCTCAAAACTAAACACCTGATTGTTTAATACAAAAACATTTCCGTGAAAGATTAGCTAGTTTAATTCTCTACAAGATGCATACTGCACGTGCGTGCACACACATCATTGATCTAGTAACAAATACTCCTGTATTAATTCCACAACCAGGCAGTCAAACAGGATTAAAAACTTCATTAGAGCCAAGGCTGGGCTTCTGCTGCTGCCTGCCCAGGGCAAAATACTATCTACAAACAACAGAAAGGAAATTGAAACGAAACTAAAGTAACTGCTTTTGCCTTTTAGGTGCAATGTTAAAATTACTAAATTGGGGGACATTCCTAAATGCCAAAATCCATATATAATGATGTAACAACTTCCGTAGCTTTCTTCCTTTTCTCCCTGCCCTAAGTATGGTTATTGTCATCATTCCACTTCATAAACAGAGCCCCATATTGGTGAATTTTGAAGTGCCAGACTTTGCAGTGACTGTAGAATAGTAAAATCCTATATGTGGAGGCATATACTCTCCTAGGAGAACTAATGCAACCTCTCAAGAGAGGTACAGGAAGATGTATGCTCCAATATGCATATATTGTTCTGCATGTTGACTTCGTTTTTATATAAAAGCATTTATAAACCACTTAAGACTGAAAAATGTCTAAGAGTAGTCATAATTATCAAGATGTTAATGGCTTCCGTGGAAGTTATACTTGTTTTCACTGTTCATCTCAATTCTATCTGAAGTACTCCCCAGGAATAAGATGAAGTGCCATTGCCTCATTTTTCTTATACTAAACTCATAAGAGTGTATTAATGTTGAGTTTATGAAATAGCAGTGTTGTTTACTTTTGGATAAGAATATTGTTTCGTGTTCATGCTGTATTGTATAGTATATTTAGCCACAAACCACAGGTTATTAATCTCTGGTCAGTTTATTGCTCAGACACCTCTTGTGGTTAATTTTTTTAAAAACCCATTACACATAAATCATATTTATACATTTAAAGAACCAAGGCTAATTTTTAACGTCAACTGCTAAGTGCTACAGAAAATCTACACATCCTTTTACTGTCAGTGGAACTGAGGCATGCTCAGCATGTTACTGGATGACACCTTTGATAAGAAACTCATATAACTACAATTGGCAAGAACATGTCTGAATGACAACAGACTCATTGCTCACCCGGAATAGGCTTTAACTTTACACTGTGAACTATATACAAAGGGTTCTAAGCCCAGGGGGGAAGAAAGCCTTGGCACTTATTCAGAAGGCAAAGTCTTGCTGGTTTTGTTTTTGATTTAGATTTTTTAACAATTGTCCCAACTACTTTCTCCTTTTTCGTTCTGATGCTGTCAGCATTAGACAGTCCCAGACACACCACCCATCTAACAATTTTCTACATTTTAAATATGATAAACAAAAGTAAACATTTGCCTGCAGGAAAGTTGGCTTACGTATCTATGGAAGGCAATGGTGTCCCAGTCACAACAGAAAGGTGCAGCATCGGTCCAGGATGAGAGACACCCAGACTCAGCCATGAGGTTCACTGTAGAACTTTGTCCCAGTCATTATCTCTAGCCTACATCCCAGTGTTGTTGTGAGGATAAAATGAAGGTAGAGGACCAGTTCCTTGGAGAAAAGGTGGAATATAAATATACCAAGGAAATAAATACAAATATATTAGTTTTCCCTTTCCAGTTCAGTTGCACCACATCATTAGAAATGAATTATCCCTAGGTGGCATCTATATACTAACAACACATATATTCATGTCACAGAGTGGTTGGACGCAGATGAATCGTGAGAGGAACCAGCTGGGGAACCTCCAAGAGAAGAAGGCTCAGAGTCAGGGGACTGGTGATAGGATGACAATGAGTGGTCAGAGGAAGAAGACCAGGAGGAAGCCTTGGAATCTGACGAGATAGCAGGGCTTGCGGGGGGCGGAGTCTGTGGCAGAGAGAAATCCAGGCAGAAGCTGAAGCAGGAGAGGATGGAGCCCAAGAGACACAAATGAGTCTGGCTGGTGAAGAGGCAGGGGTGTCTCCCCCTCCTGCTGTGACAAGCTCCCCTGCCCCTGATCTCACAGCACCAGGAGAGGCATGAAGAGGGAAGAGGAGAAGTTAGCTTCATGCAGTCTTCAAGATGGCTTGTGGAAAACCCTGGTGAGGAGGGGACTTAGGCAGCTCTGGGGTGGTGGGGACTGTCCATCTCAGCTGCTGCTTCATGGGGACAATACCAACCAGAGATGAGCTGCTGTGCTCATTAGGCCTGTCAAAGGAAAATGGAAGAGCCTCCCCATTGTCTTTTCCTTCACAAATCCTGTCTTAAGGGCACATTTAAGATATGAATAGGGTGTGAGGCTGTGACCTGGCTCAGGAACTAAGTATTTATCATTACAAAAGACTGGCCAGGCTCCCCAGGCAATCCAATCAAGTGACCATTAAACAGGTAACCTGTCAAACAAGATAAGCTAGTCACTCAGATTTCGGCTTTAGACCGCCTTTTCTGTGATGTAGGTATGATGTATCTGGGGGTGGTCTTGGGTTACACCCCTTCTGTGATGTATGTATGATGTATGGAGGGGTGGTCTTGAGCTCCAGGGCAGGGAATTTAAAATGTCTATAAAGGCCTTGAACACCATTGTTCTGGGTTCCTCCTCCCTCCTGTGTGTGGTGAGTGAGGACCCTGTTGCAACAGATCAATAAAGATCAGGCTTACTAGCTGCTTTGCTTCTCAATATTCTCTGGTTGGCCTCTGTTATTTTCTCTTACCAATAGGGAACCTATATAAGGACTCTATATGGGCTCTGGGATACCCCATAAGGGGAAAAGGGCAGATTTTGTTTACAACACCTGACACGCCTATCCTGCTTTTGCTAATAAAAATTTAACTCCAACTTGCTCTGTGTTTCATGTACTGCTAGCTTGCTCCTGTCGATTTATTTGTAGCATTTTGAACAGCCATTTTAAAAGCCTAACTAAGATTGCTTACTCATAACAAGGAATGACTACAAGGAATGGCTGTGTGGTCAGGCGACGTGCCTTCTCTCTGTGTTGTTGTCTCTTCATTTGCTCCAAAGCTAAATAATACTTTGCATAGCTTCCATGACTCAGTGGTTTTCAAATGCTTCACCTCTCCACCCTGCCTTGGAAAAGACTGTGCTCCATTGCACCACCATGACAAATATTCTGGGCCGCTGAATGTCCCTGGATTCTATAACACTTAGACATAAAGCAACAACTAGTGTGCAGTAGCCTGACTGCTAGCAATGGAGAGCATTATCCGTCACGGTCACCCACAGATCATATTAAAATATTGTGCAACGATACTGACTGCGGTTAAAGAAAAGATAAATGTCGCTTTCATTTTTAAACTCACTATCATTTGTCCAATGGGACGCAGGTGGCGCTGTGGGTTAAAGCCTCAGCGCCTAGGGCTTGCCGATCGAAAGGTCGGCGGTTCAAATCCCTGCGGCGGGGTGCGCTCCCGCTGCTCGGTCCCAGCACCTGCCAACCTAGCAGTTCGAAAGCACCTCCGGGTGCAAGTAGATAAATAGGGACCGCTTACCAGCGGGAAGGTAAACGGCGTTTCCGTGTGCGGCTCTGGCTCTGGCTCTGGCTCTGGCCAGAGCAGCGATGTCACGCTGGCCACGTGACCCGGAAGTGTCTCCGGACAGCGCTGGCCCCTGGCCTCTTAAGTGAGATGGGCGCACAACCCCAGAGTCTGTCAAGACTGGCCCGTATGGGCAGGGGTACCTTTACCTTTACCTTTATCATTTGTCCAGCCAAAATATCAGCCTCCCAAAGCAATAGTACAATACAAGAGCACAACACATTCATCTAATTTCATCAGATATCACCCTGATCATTCACAATACAGACTTATAAGGGTAACTTGCAAGTAAGATTCTGCCCAGTTGTTTAATTACTCTTTAGCAACTCCACCCCATTGCTCAGTAATACATCTTCCAGTTTCCTTGCATCAGGTTGGCAGACAGGCAATGTACTTTTATTTATAATGTTATATCCAATAGCTATCCAGTATTAGTCATACCCAAAGTACAGCCAGTGAAATCAATGGACTTAAATCACTTGTTGTCATTGATTTCAATGGGTCTACTCTGAGTATGATTTAGGTATCACCCAACATGTATTATCTATTGATCATGGATGCGGAACACTCCTGGCGCATTGCTGGAAATGAAAAGTGGGATACATATGTTTGGAGATGGGAAAAGTAAATATATATCATAGATAATTCAAAGATTTTCTTTTATCTATTTAGACCCATTGACTCTCTTGGCAAGTTTTGTTCTCTCGTCTTGTTATCTGTTCCTCCATTTGGTATTGAGCAACAGCAAATCCTTAAAAGCCGGGGGGGGGGGGGGATTCTCTAGCAATGCCTAACAATTGGCAGCAGCAATGAAACAAAGCCCTCTAGTCTTTCTAAATATTTATTTAAAAGCAGGCTGAAAGCAAACACTTCATTTTTCAAAGGCTAGCAGATTCTCCTGTATTGGAGTGGCAATAAGGGAACATTTGCTTTCAGACTTCCGAGTTAAAAGCCACATGCTCTGAGACCTCACGCATCTCTCCTCGGTCCCATGCCAGCCGCAATAGTTTAAGCATCTCACTTAATCCATATGTATGTACTAAGACATCTTACACATCTCCCAACCACATGCAGATTTGCATAACTTGCATCCAGACATGCATTACTTTTCCAAAACATGAAATTAATAGCTGTCTTTGAACAACAACAAAAAAATATGGCTGATTGAATGAATGACAGGGTGAGGGTCTTTTCCTTTTTCCTTTTTTTTTTACCTTGACATATCTGTTAGTATATCAAGCAGAAGTGAATGCCATTCTGTACTCTGCATGGATATGGTTTTTCCTACTGTGAACCAAACTCTTCACATCTCTCTATTTTCCAGGCAAAGTCAAACAGAGGCTACAGGCTTCCAAACTTCCTTAAATATTAGCTATTAATAGTGCTGGTTTCAGTATACTGCAAACTTCTTGAGCCATTTCTTCAACGTTCAAATAGCATAAGCTTTTTTAAAATTATAAAACCAAAAACTTTCAGCACATTAGGCCTCGGAACCAGATGGTGCAATTGTTGAGGAGGAGGCAGCACAATCGCAATGCTTGTTACCGTAGGTGGGTAAGATGGCGAGGCATCTGAATGAAGCTTAAGTGCGAACAAGTTTGTATGTGAAAAGTATAAATTGGAAACAGCCGCAGAAGATTCTACAAACAACAAAATGCATCTATGTATTCTTGTTGGCCTCTCCTTGTATTTACATAAATGCAATAGCCATATATTTGATGCTTTCACAAAACCACAAATTATTGTATGGGAATACCAGACCGTGGTGACAGCAGACCACCCACGTCAGACAATGGAATATTTTGTTCCTGGAGAACATTTAGCCTGATGTCACTCCAATGTAATGTATTCTCAACTTCAAGGATAAATTGGTCATCTGAGTCACCTTTCCCTGCCCCGCTCCAATCTTTTTCAGACAAAAAATTCTACTCAGGAGAACTGGTGCTCCTTAAGTGTTGGTCTAGTTTCTACCTGCTCAAGTGGTTTCCAGTGTTGACCGCAAACTTGTCCTTGGAAGAGAAAATACTTACCTTTCCCAAGCAATGCCTGGGTCTTCCTAGTTCTGCAATATACCATGAACAGGGAGTGTGTAAGGCCACCCTTTGGATGAGCTCTGAGCATGGCCGGCACATCACTGAGGTGACCTGAAGCAGCCTGCCTTAGGTAGCATGCTCTGCAGGGGGCAGGAGATTCCAGTTGAACCCATGCTGCCACTTCCACTTATTTTCTTCCAGCTGCTGCTATGGTCTTGGCAACAACAACTTCCAATTCAGATTCAGCTGAAGATGCACCCAAAAGCCAAAGTCAGGAAGAGCAACAGCAATGCCTCGTGGAACACCTCCCCCTTTTTGCCAAGACTCTCAGACAAAAGGGGCATTCCCACAGAGCAGCTGCATTGCCACTGGTCTTCCACCTATAGAGGATCAGGGAAATTAGCAGCAATGCATGGCAGAATGCCTCCTTTTCAGCAAGTAGGAACATCTTAATAGATGGTCCTGGTTGCAGGCAGGCCCTCAACCTGATCCCCCCACCACCACCCTCATGCCAGGGTGGCACAGATCACCCAGGGCTATTGTCCAATCAATTTGAATGGGTGATCGTGGGGGAATGTATAAAAGCGGCAGCATGACATGTGCCAAGCACCTGCTTCACGCTGCTGAACACCCGCCCACCCTCCCTTTAATTTAAGTGTCCTTTGGCCTTGCTTTGGACTTCGGTTGGTTGCCCATCTTGGGTCGGGGACCAGGTAGGAATTTTTCCATTTGGCGAATTGGCACGGGCCACTTGGTTTTCGCCTACCTCTTAGCAATTGTCACAACTTTGTAAGGTTTGGTGGTTAGGCATTGGCTTATTGTTGAGTGGAGGAGGGGAGATCGGCCATTGCCTGCCCCTCTATTGTTCAAGGGTATTCCGTTAAAGGAAACCAGGGCCTGGATCTGGTCTGGAGTCTGCTTGAAGGGCTAGGACCATGTCAGGCCTCTGGGAACAGCAGGGGAGATGCAGGCAGGCTCCCCCAAAGCAGTTTCCCTTTGGGTGGTTTACCCTTACAGACTTCCTGCAAGGGGGGCAGGAGTCAGATATAGTCTTTTGCCAATGCCTAAACCAATACCATTCTCATTTCCTGTAATCAATAAAGTTGTGGCCAAAAAATTTGCCCAGTAACCTTAAACAAAAATTCTGTGTCTGTGTGAAATTCTTTATGCTAATAGGGGGTTGGCTTGAGGGTCTTGCCACGCAAGACAGCATTGCTGTTGTTCTCCTCTCACCCCAACAAGGTTTGGGCCTGGATTTGTGAGGGAGCATTGGCCATTATCATCATCATCATCATCATCATCATCAATAACAACAACATTTCTTTACCACCCTTCACCCAAAGATCACAGGATGTTTTACAATATAAAAACACAAACAAATACAGCATAATAACAAACAAAAACAATTCCCCCATAGGCCATAGATTGTTTAACTAGCCAAAGGCCTGGAAGAAAATGAATGTTTTTGTCTGGCGCCTAAAGATATGTAACAAAGGCGACAGGTGAGCCTCCCTGAAGAGAGCATTCCACAAGCAGGGAGCCACCACAGAAAAGCCCCGTTCTCATGTTGCCGCCCTCCGAACCTCTCTCGGAGGAGGCACATGGAGAAGGACCTCAAATGATGAACACAGAGTCTGGGGCAGTTTATAAGGGGAGAGGCAGCCCTTGAGGTATCGCAATCTTGAGCCATTTAAGGCTTTATAAGTCAAAACCAGCACTTTGAATTGGACCTGGAAACTAACTGGCAGCCAATACAGTTGGGCCAGAATTGGCGTTATAATCCCAGTGAGCAGCCAGGCTGAATTCTGCACCAGCTGAAGTTCCTGAACCATCTTCAGAGGCAGCTTCTAGATGTCACCAAAGCATAGATTAACAGATGCTGGACTACCCCAGTCCAGATATGGCAAAAGTGGGCCACCAGCCGGAGTGGGTGGAAGGTACTCCATCCCACTGAGGCCACCTGAGCCTCAAGTGACAGCAATGTAGCCTGACTGTATCATGTTCAAACTGTTGGGTTTCTATCAGAGCTGGGAGAGCTGTAACCTTCCACGCACTGTTGGACTCCATCTCCCATCTGCCCCAGCCACCATGGCCAAGGGGCAGGGATGCTGGGAGATGGAGTCCAACAATACCTGGAGGCCCACAGCTTCGTCACCCCTAGTTTAAACTTCAAAGGGACAATGCATTTGTGGTAAAATACATTTTTTACACTTTAAAAATGTGAAGTATGAATGTGACAAAGAAGTGTTTTTAAACACAGATAAACATACTGGTATACTTGGCCAGAGAGCTGAAACTTGGGTATGGGTCCCTGTTCAGTATGCGCTTGGTGAAAATCTGGGTGTTGCTATCGGAAATGGCAGAAAATAGGCATTACTGCCTTCGTGCCTACACTGGTCGCACTATTACCTCTGCAGCAGGCTTTTGGTATTATTTAATAAGCCAGAGTGAAGAGTGGGACAAAAGGTGCCCTTATCATGCCACACCCAACACTCGTCATCTGTTCTACTTGAGATTGCAACTTCATTTCCAGAATGTTATCTCTAAACGGTTGAGACTTCTTAGTCCTTGCCAATATTATAATTATCCTGCCCCCAGCAGGATATTCTCTGGTAAATGGCAAAACACTTCTTTTAGCTCTCAAGAACAAAAGCTATAGTAATTAAAGCTTATTATACAGATTGGGTGTGTGGGTGTGTGCGCGTGCATGTGTAAAAATCTGGGTCAAATTCCAACTGGGCAACATATGATCTTAGCCAGAGGAGGAGTGTAAAAAGTTCCTAGCAATGCAGAGAAGCACTGCAGAATCTAGATCAGAAACATATGTGCTTCGAAAAGATCCCAACAACAGTAGAAAAAAAACCACTGGATGCACGTTACAAATATTCCCACTGCCAAAAGGTGGGGGAGGAAGAACGGAATAAACAGGCGAGGGGATTTTTAAATATATTTTTTAAAAAAAATTGAGAGAATAAATGTGTTCAATCCTTTTGCATTATATGAAGTGCTGCATCTATTTTCTCAGACGTTTCTATGTGGCCTGATCCTATAACTTCTTCCTTGTAAGTAAATCCCAGTGAGATCCACAGGAGTTATTCCCAAATAACCAGGAACAGGATTGCAGCCATTTAGCATGATCCTAAACATCTTGGTGAATTACTGAAAAATCCATGAGATGTTGGGTGCATATACACTAACCTGTCTGTCACAATAAAATGCAGCTCTTCTCAATCCGGGATAGTTCATCCTCAGCTTGCTTCTTTGAGTCTAAATTGAAAGTGTTGTTCTTAAAATTATTAGGATCTTGCAAATAGTGATCCTTCTGAAATTAGACTCTTTTTCGACCAGTGCAAGCTGCTGGGAAAGAAAGCAGTAACAGCTGGATAGAAATATCAGCTAGAGAGGGTGAAAATGGGACTCTTTTATCTAGATGCTTTTATAGTATGCTTTGAGGTAAAGGTAAAGGTACCCCTGCCCGTACGGGCCAGTCTTGACAGACTCTGGGGTTGTGCGCCCATCTCACTTAAGAGGCCAGGGGCCAGCGCTGTCCGGAGACACTTCCGGGTCACGTGGCCAGCGTGACATCGCTGCTCTGGCGAGCCAGAGCCGCACACGGAAACGCCGTTTACCTTCCCGCTGGTAAGCGGTCCCTATTTATCTACTTGCACCCGGAGGTGCTTTTGAACTGCTAGGTTGGCAGGCGCTGGGACCGAGCAGCGGGAGCGCACCCCGCCGCAGGGATTCAAACCGCCGACCTTTCGATCGGCAAGCCCTAGGCGCTGAGGCTTTAACCCACAGCGCCACCTGTAAATAAAACGTGATATGTATGCTTTTTGGTTTTGTGTTTTGGCTGTACTGTTTTAGTACTTGTAACATTGTAATCATCCCCATAGTAGGCTTTTGCTCTTTTTTTTGTTATTTCATTCATTCATTCATTAACTTTTAGGATGTTTTACTGGGCGAAGTATACTTTTCAGTACAACATATCATGATTTACAATCCATCATATTTCAGCTTAATATAGTGGCCTTTTAAGGCAGGTCATCCCCATTCCCATAATACAGGTGTGGGATTGAACATGAGTAGTCCACCCAGTGAGACTTAAGTAACATTTGAAGTGGCGACTTCACCACCACCTGGTGGGGTTTTGACTTGCTGTGACTTAGAACCTCTGCAGGGATGGGGGACCAATTAGGATGAACCACCCCAGGAGGTTGATGGATCCAGATGGTTTCCTGGTGCCTCTCAGGGACTTTGCTGTCACCTTGGCAGGTGATTCTGATGAAGCTCTGGTCAATTTCCGGAATGGAGAAATGATTAGGACAGTTCACACAAATCCCAAGCATCCCCTCCCATGGAACAAAGCCAACATAAGTTCTCTGGTTTTCCAGGGAACTGTGACCAATAAAATGACTGGACTGAAGACTAGAATGAAGCAGGTGGAAAACTCTGAGCAAACCCAACCAAACATGGGCTAGAGCTCAATTAAAGAATTATTTGGTGGTTTTTTTGTTGCAAACCACCCTGTGAACATCGAATAAAGGGTGGTATATAAATTTAATTAGAATAATAATAATAATAATAATAATAATAATAATAATAATATCCCCACCTTTGGGGCTGGTCAATGGCGTACTGTGATCCACCTTATAAGAAGACAATTTGGACCACTTGATAGCCCTTTGTGAAGAATTTGCACAACTCTTTGCAGACAAAAAAATCACTTGGGTTATTTCTGACTTGGATGCCTTTGTTGATATAGGTCCAGTGAATGTAACTTCATTCCCTGCTTGTTGAGTCACAATGGAAACCTTTCAGCTTGTAGAACCCTAGGATGTAGACAGGATTGGAGAGGTGAGGCCTACATACCATACGTGTTCTTCACTATTGCCTGTCCAAACCATTTTGTAGAATTTATTGACTGGCTTAAAAGTTTTCCAAGCTGTGTTTCAGCATAGCCCTCCCAAGGAACTTCACAATTTTTAAAAATAAAATCACATAAGATCACCTCCCCCTACCACAATAAAATCCAACAATCCTCTGATTAATGGGCAGCTACAGATAAAATTCAAACGACAGCACTCCAACCAAATGTAGATTTATTGAATTTTTTATGAAGCCCTGAAGGTTCTTTCTAGAGCCACTCACACATATTTCCCTGGGAAAGGAAACTGTTACGTGTGGGGCCACCACAGATAAGGCTCTGTGTCTGGTACCCACAAGATTAATAGGCTGTAATAGGCCATGGAACCATTGTGTCCAGTATTCTGAGATTCTAAATATGAGGTTTATTGACGATGTCGGCACAAGATAATGCAAGGTTTGCCACCTTATGATGCAAGCCTGTACTAAAAATAATAGTAATTCCCTTTAAACTCAATAGGGTTAGGTTCCCAGTTAAGTATGTTTACATTACAGTTTATGGCACAATATCATGTAAATTTACTTAGAAATAAGTCGCATTGTATTCAGTTGAACTTACACTAGAAAATACACTTAGGATGGCCAACTTGGTCTAGAAACAAATATGTTTCTGTCTAGTTGAGACTAACACTATCATAATAAATATTACATTTTTATGCACTGCCAGATTAGGATATGTGGATTGTCAGGTTGAGCTATGTGTAATCACTGTTAAATTATGCAAGTGATAGTAGTTACTCCATCACACCCTTCAAAGAATCTCATAGAAGCATTACACTTAGTTGATTGTACAAGGCATCATTGTATAACATTCCTGCAGCATATCCATTTATAACTACAACCACGTAGCTACTTCTTAAGATAATAGAATTATATATAAAAATGTGTGTTAGGATTCTCATGCATAATTGTTTGTTTGTTTTTAAATGCAGCATCAACATACATGGTGTTACAGAATAACATAATCACATCATTTTCCCAAATTCAAATTCTGTCTTCCCTGCTTTGTGGCATCCAGGGTTGTCTTTGTTTGACGTAGTCCCCGAGGAATGTGGATTGGTTAACCTATTTGCCTATTGAACCATTTCTTTGACGACATCATGGAACCTCTGACACAAGCCAGTTTGGCAGCTTGTGCCACTCTCTTACGATCAGGGCTGGGGAATCTGTGACCGTCCAGATGTTGTTGGATTCTATCTCCCATTATCTATTGCCATTGGCCATGCTGCCAATGGGATCAATTTCTGTGTAGGCACAGATTCCCCACTTCTGGTTTATAGAGCTTTAGCTGTTTCATGGCAGGCAGGAAATCCAAAAGGAGCAATGGCTGGTAGTGTTCATAGAGATACGGTAAAGACATGGGAACAGTACAACTCTTCATGCCTTTCTTAAAATTTGGACATAAAGCCAGTTGAAATCAATAGGGCTTGATTCCAAGTCAATAGGTTTAGGATCAAGCCTTTAAAGTGAAACATAACTTTGTTTCTGTTGGGGGAAGATAATAATATATGAGACAGAGCTCAGTCCATAGTAAATCTAATTTGCTTCTTGGTTGCCTTGGTTTTGGAGGTAGGTTGTTGTGCTTTTTTGTTTTGCCCTGGAGTTGCCTCTGTCTCACAGGGTGGCCAGAAGGAAGTATTTACTTTTTCTTGTTTATGTCATATAGTGTTGCTGTTTTTTATATATGTATAAAACTTCCATTCCATAATTGCTTGCTGTGCTGTTGTTCCTTCATGGGTATAATGCAAGTCATGAGACCTGAAATGACTGTATACATACAAAATATGCCCCTTTGGAGAAGCCAAAGAACATAAGAACCATCCCTTCCTTTGGTGGAGTTGTGAATAGGTTTTTCACCTGCTCTCTTAACTCCTCTTCCAGTTATTAAATAACTGGATAGCAGCCACCACATGGATCAGATGGAATTATTATGATTGAAGGCGAAGTGTGTGTGTGTGTGTGTGTGTGTGTGTGTGTGTGTGTGTGTAAAACTAGGCCTTGGCTTCTTTGGCAAAGACTTTAACACAAGTATTAGGGATAAACAGCCCACCCATCTTTGATGGTGGTATCAGGGCAACATAAAATCATAATATTACATTCTACACACAACATCTCAACATCTCCAGGGGAAATTGTAGGGTTGATTTAACCACCCAACCAAAAAAGGAAGAATGGAAGAAATGGGGGGGGGGGAGAGAGAGAGAGAGAGACAAATAACACAGTTCCTTTCAAGACCATGTTCAATAGAAGGTATTTTCTCTTCCACGCAGTCAATAGCGTGGAAACCTGAAATTACAATCACTATTGTTTGTGTTGGGTTAAACTCTGCTGAAATCAAGCTTCATTTATAGAAAGCGAATAAGCAAGTTGCAATTTGCTGAAACTGTGGTGGGAAGAGGGAAGAATTAGATTTCACAAACTTCACACCAAATGAAGTTGGTTCAATACAAGCTGGAGACCACTGATTTGTCAAGTTCCCCCCGGGCCAACTTCTGGTTTTGCTGTTCTTTGCATGCACAAGCTTCCCACCTCCAATCACTAGCATCTCCAGGTAAAGCTGTCCCCTGCCTAAAATCCTAGACAGCTGCTGCCTGTAGAAAACCCTGAGCTAGCGAAGCAATGGTCTGGCACCTTCCTCTATTCCTAGCCAGTGAATTTTAGAGCAGCAGTCGAGGGTGCTGTGGCCATGTGGATGTCTTTGGACTCCAACCTCCATCAGCCCCTGCCAGCCAGGTCAGTGGGCAGGATCCATGGGAGCTGCAGAATTCAACCACATCTGGAGGCCCAGTTTGCAAAGAACCTAAAAAGTCCATCTTTGGATTCTGCGCAAGGAAAAAAAACTTTTTAAAGGAGATCCCAGGGCCTGGCTGCTTTTCTCTTGCCTGCCCCATATCCAGACGCAGGAAAGCCTCACAGTTCCATCCCCCACCAAGAAGCTGAAGATGAGCAGTTTGGGGAAGCAGCGGCGGGGATCGCTTCGAATAGCGGCGCAGCCCAATTCCAAGCGGCTCCGGGAGAGCAGCTGAGCAAGAGTCCTTCCTCCTCGGCCTGATTTTTTTCTGGCTCCGGCTGCAGCCGGAGGGCGGAGGGGGGGGAGCGCAGGGTGTCCTGCGGGAAGAGCCCCGCTGCCATGGAGGTTTTTGTGGGTGTTAGTGAAAAGATACAGGGTACCTCTCACGGCCTTTATCCGGGAGGAGAGATGGAGGCGTTCCAATTCTTTCTTCCCTGGAGGGCTGCCGGGGAGGCGAAGCAGGGAAGGCGGAAGGAAGGATGGATGGACAGCCGGAACCGCACTCGGAGCCCTCTTGTCCAAGCAGGACTAAGCGAAGCGCGCACCAGACTGTGCAGGAGACCCGGCCAGGGCAAACCCCAAGAGATCGGTGAATCCTGTGAGCAGGAGGGGAAAGAGAGGAGGAAGAGAGCGAGAGTTGTTTTTTCCAGAGACCCCAGAGGATCTACTACAACTGACTGGTTCCCCAGCAACACACAGCTCTTTCAAGAGGCTGGTTTTCTGCCGCGTTTCCGAGCGTGCATTATCCTTAAATGTGGAGCTTCGCTTGTAAATCTGTGTGAGTGCGTGATCGTGAGGGAGCAACCACCGTGGAAACCCAAACCCAAGGTTGCAGTCAGCTAAGTGTTGTTCAGAGCAGATCCATTTGACATCAGTGGACAGCATCGCAGTGGCGTAGCGTGGGGGGTGCAGGGGGGGCCAGCCGCACCGGGCGCAACATCTGGGGGTTAGGGTTAGGGGGCGCAAATCCACGGGTTAGGGGGCGCAAATTACTTGCCTTGCCCCGGGTGCTGACAACCCACGCTACGCCACTGCAGCATCGTGCCCATCGATTTCAGTGTGGAACGCCTCTGAGTGGGATTGGAATGGGTTCAACTTTCAAGTTGCCATCCTATGCCTACTTACCTGGGAGCAGGGGCCACTGAGCACTGGGCGGACAACTCTTAGCATCGCCACGCTTTGCACAACCAGAGGAAGAGTTCGGTGTAACAAGGGTGCCTTGCCTGTTGCAATTTTAATACTGGCTGCCCTTGGTTAAAGACATTTCTTCATTTCTAGCCTTGCCTTTTAGGTGTGCTGCACCTTTCATTCTGTAATTGTTTGACTCCCACACGATCCAGATTTAGACTAGAATTCAATATACACGCTTACCTGGCAGGAAATGCCACTGAACTCAATTGGATTTAACAGATTGCGCTGTTCCACTGTAAACTCTTCGGGGCAGCGTTCTTTCTATTCAGTAGCTCATTTCACTTTCGAAAGGACCATGCGCACTGCTAATCTCTCTGGGTGCGCGCAGATATAGACATGGATAGGGCGATACTTTCTGACATTTAAATCCTAGTTCTGGAAGGGACCATTTCCCTCTCCGGCTGCTGTATGAGTCTGTCAGGATGCTTTAGGCATGATATAATTTTAAACGGGGAGGGGGCAGATTGTCTCCACCTCTCTCTTTCCAACTCGGCATGGTGCGGTGCGCACCTTTGCGCAGGGCTCCATCCGGCAGGATGGCAGAAAGAGCGTCTCCCCGTTCCCCTCTGTATAGCCGTCTGCCCCTTGCAAAAGCAAGAATTGAAGACAAAACAGATACGAATCGTTTCCTTCAGTAGAATTAGCTTTGGAGTAAGCAGACGCAGGATCGCACCGCACCAAGGCCTGACAGGAGGCGCTTTTCACTGGCGTGGAAAGGAAGACATGGGGGAAGGGAGGTCTGGCTGGGTTTCTTTTTTCAAAAAGCATATCCTTCTTTATGCTACTATTCAAAGTTTATGCTAGGTTGTTGTTGTTTTTAAGGTGCCTGCAACATTGCCAGTAAGAAGCTGCATCAGGGCCCTTGTTATTTGGATAGTTCTTTCACTGAGCAGGCGTGATGGCAGAATTTAATACACAGGAAAAGGGGGAAGAAAACAGAAAAAATGGGGAGAAAAAGAGAGAGATTAGGCTTTAAGAAAAGACGCGTGCATTATCCCTCCACCCGGTCCGAAAGACCAATCTTAATACTTTGGAGAATTTTCTTTATGTCTGTCTGTCTTTCTACCCCACCCCCCACCCCCCATGCGCGATTACTTGCGAATAAGCCCCACTGAACTCCGTGGAGCTTCTATTTCCTCCTAAACGTGGGTCGTTGGAGCGAGCCGAGCGCCCTGCTGGCTGCTTGGGTGGGAGATGATGAAGTAATTGCTTGGATCGCCCGGTGAGCCAGCACAAAAAAAAAAGGAAAGGAAAGGGAAAAGTGGGAGGGGGAAAAGGAGCCTACAGAAACGCAAACGCTTGTCTAAAGAAAGTGACTTTGCATTTTGAGAAGGCCCCAAAGCGTCATTCACAAGATCCGTGCTCCTTCGCCCCAAGGGGACTGGACCTCCCTCGGTCAGGCCAGCGAAAACCCAAACAAAAACCTGTCCTGTTTATTTATCTGATAAACGGCAGGGAATCGAATTGAAGCCACAGGCAAAATCTGCCTGAGTCCTCTGTTGTGGCCTGGCTAGGGGTCCTGCTTCACGCCCATTCCAGCCCTCACTTTCTCTCTGGCTACCGTTACTTCACAGCTATATGTTTACCTGGAAATTAAACCGATTACTCTTCTCCATCCCGCTCCCTCTGAATAAAATTTTGACGGTCTTCTCTTTACCAACTTCTCTTTCCTCCAGTAAAACAAAATTCAGCAAACTAGCACGCATACTGCATTTCATTATCCAACTTCACTGCAAATAAATACTGGTTACGACACATAATAACATAAGACTGTTAGTATGTCAAAAGGCACATTATACTGATAGGGTAATAAGGCATGCATGCAACAAATCCTTCCACCTTTCTTCTTTTGAAACTGAAAATTAAATAGGAATTTCCCTGTGCACATGTTCCCAAGTAAGACACATCAGTTGTGAAATGTTCTTTTCTGTAGAATGGAACAAGAATTTTGCTTTATGCTTAGGAAATTGGCAGCCATCTTTACTTTGTAAAATGACGCCTCAGGAAGAAGCCAAAGACCCATCTAGTCCAGTGTTCTCCTATCACAGGGGCCAGCCAGATGTCTATGGGAAGCTCACAAGCAGAGCCTGAGGGCAACAGCCCCCTTCCTTCCTGCTGTTTCCAGCAACCAGAATTCATAAGCATACTGCCTCCAACAATGGAGATAAAACATAGCCATCAGGGATAGAATCTGCCAAGAACTATATCCTCCATGAATCTGTCTATAACAGGGTTTCCCAAACTTAGGTCTCCAGCTCCCATCATTCCTGACCACTGGTCCTGATAGCTAGGGATGATGGGATTTGTAGTCCAAAAGCAGCTGAAGACCCAAGTTTGGGAAACCCTGGTCTATAAGAACATATGAACAAGGTTGACCCTATGGAGCTGTCATCCATATACCCTATCCCACACATAGGAGAATAGAGAGTGTTCTGATTACAGTGGTACCTCAGGTTACATATGCTTCAGGTTACAGACTCTGCTAACCCAGAAATAGTACCTCGGGTTAAGAACTTTGCTTCAGGATGAGAACAGAATTCATGCTCCGGTGGCGCGGCGACAGCGGGAGGCCCCATTAGCTAGAGTGGTGCTTCAGGTTAAGAACAGTTTCAGGTTAAGAACGGACCTCCGGAATGAATTAAGTTCTTAACCCGAGGTACCATTGTACTTGAATATTTTTTGGGAGGAAGGCTCACTCTGCATGCTTAGATGCTTTTTAGTTCTTGCTAAATTTAATATTGAACATCCTCTAATAAGTGTGTTTAGAACTGGAGCCATAAAAGAGCAAGTAGTATTAAAAATGCTGAAAGCAAGCTTAAAAAGAGAAAGTGGAGTGGAGGCCCTAAGATGATTAGATGGTACTAGTATGCCTCCAACTCTGGCAACCAAGCTTGTGCCAAATGTATTGCTCTGCTTTCCTTTGGACCACATCAGTGAGGCTGAGAGGGGAGTCTTGTTGTCTGGGCAGCCCAAGGCCTTCATGCACAATGCCCAGGCTTGTGCCTTGGGGACGTCACTGTGGTGCTGCTAACACAGTGGTTTGACTTCACTCTGCCCCCCCCCCCCGAGGCACACTCCATTGTGTCTTGAGACACAGACGAATGCCAACATACAACATACATCTTAACACACTTCCTGATTAGGAAATCCTACTGAAGACAGCAAGGCTTGCTTCTGAGTAATTGTGCCCAGACTTGTGCTGTTAGTCTCTTCATCAGAATCTAGCATAACCAAGACATGGAACCAATTTAGAAAGCTGTTAACTGTCCAGACTAATGTGAACTTGAGAAAGCGGTACTGACTGTTATTTCAAACAAATGAGCAGGATGTTTTAAAGAGAAACTAACTAGCATTGTTGGAAATCAGTGGCGTAGCGTGGGTTATCAGCACCCGGGGCAAGGCAAGTAATTTGCGCCCCCTAACCCATGGATTTGCGCCCCCTAACCCGTGGATTTGCGCCCCCTAACCCGTGGATTTGCGCCCCCTAACCCGTGGATTTCCCTAACCCCCAGATGTTGCGCCCGGTGCGGCCGGCCCCCCCTGCACCCCCCACGCTACGCCACTGTTGGAAATATCAGATCATGCAATTTGATGTGAGCTAATGAACATTTTAACAAGATGGTGGAACAAAGTTCCAAAAGGAAGTAAACAAACAATATCAGTATTATCTAGGCCTGGGAAGGCAAGTTGCAAAATGAAAGAGCCCAAAATGCACACAGATGCACAAAATTTCCCAACCTTTGAAATTATTCAGCTTCCCATGTATGGTGAAGAGGGGTGTGTGGAAGTATCCCTGCACAGCTTTGCAGTGTTGGGGGAATCCCGGCTCTCCATTGCATTTCATACAGTAGAGTTTACTTCCTCTGCGTAAGTCAATATGAATCCTTTCTGTAGCAGCCATTGTCTTCCTTTCAGCTGGGTGGCAAATAGGTGATGAAAGGGGAGGAATGAAATATCCACTGGGAGATTCCATTTTCCTTTTTTCTTCTTTGAGATGTGGCAGACATTAGAAAGTGCACAGAGGGACAACATACTGACATCCCAACTTGATAAACTTTTCCTGTGTCTCAAATCCTCTTATTCACTTTACCTGATTGTGGCTCAGTTGCTCACACAGCCTGATGTAGGCATGGATAGTGGCTCCCATCAATGAAGTTCAGCATGGATATTTGAAACCTGTCCTCTGAGAATAGTTCCCTCCCCCAGTGAGGACAGAACAACAGCAACATTTTGTATGCTATATTTTGTATGCTACATTTTGTATGCAACACTTTGTTGCATTTTTGTACTTTTTAGTAGTTAGTACTGATTAATTTATTGTACATTTTTGTCATATTAGTGCTATTTTAGTTTTGTTGTGTGCTGCTTAGCTATGTTTTTAATATATTAAGGGTATAGAAATTGTCTTAACTAATTAAATAAATGATTTCATGGAGGGGGAAATCATTACACAGGCCACATGGAACTCTGTAGCCATACCAGTGATGCCATGGTTATTGGGTTAGGCAACAAACGCTGTTCAAATTTTAAGTACCATTAGTGGCATAACTTCAGTGGTCAAGAAACTCCAAACTACTCTCTTCCTTTGCTGCTGCTGGGGCTATTGAGTTACCCACTGTCAAGTGCGGCTGGATCTGTCAGCATGGTGAATCACTGAGCTGCAGGTGGCAGCTTGTCAGTGACATACGTATCTTCAGGACTGAACTGACTCTGCCAACCCATGGGAGAGGAATAATTGGTGCTGCTCTGTGCTGGAATACAGGGTTCTGTTCCAGCTGTACTTTGCATGAAAATATGGACTACCTGATCTCATGCATGGTATTTGCTGTCTTTGCTGTATTATTATTTTGTAGAAAGACAGGATAAAAATTATTCACACTGTGGCACAATGTGCAACATCACCTCTCTCATATGCAAGTATCCTTTGACCATGCTGTGTCCCTAGCCTCAATACTCTACACCAGCACAAGCAAACTTCCAAATTCCCATTCCTGATTATTAGCAGGGCCATCCACATCATTAGGTGGGGTGAGGATACTGGGGGGTGGGGAACTGCCAACAAAACCTTGGAGGGCATAAGTGCATTGTCGAACATTCTGCCCTACACCCCCTAAGCTTGCCTGCTGCCTCAAATGCAATGGAATTCAAATTCAATTCAAATGCAATTCAGTGCTGAAGTAAGATTCAACTGCCAGTTGCTTCTATATGTGGAATTTTGGAAAGTGGTGCCACCTTGGTTTTAGGCACCAAAACATATTGGACTGGTCCTGAGTGTCAGGCCTCTGTGGCTGAAGCAGCTTCAAGATTTGGTGTAGCTGTAATAGGCCTCAGCCAGTCTGGATTTTACTACATTTTACTACACTGGTTGCTGCAAGACAGAGTGTACATCTCAAACTCAGAGTGCATGACAATGGTTAGAATAGGAACACCACCTCTGTGAAGTATAGGGCAGTCCAAAGTTAACCAACTCACTTCAGTTCCCCATCCACATTAACTATATTGATAGCAGAAGCAGCAGCAGCAATATTCTCATTCTGCATTTCTTCCAAGGATCTTAAGGTGGTGTACATTGTTCTCCTCTCCTGCATTTTACCCTCACAACAACCCTATAAGGTAAATTGGACTGAGAGACAGTGAATGGCCCAAGATCACCCAGTCAAGTTTATGACTGAGTGGGAATTTGACCCCTAGTTTCCCAGGCCCCAGGCCAGCATTCTAACCCTGGAATAGGCCCTCCAGATGTTTTAGACTACAACTCCCATCAGCACCAGCAAGCACAACCAAACAGTTAGGGACAATTTCCGTCACACCACATTTCTTACCTGAGCCAACCACTACATCACAGTGACTTTCTAACTACACAATGCTTCGAGCCAATTTGTAATGAATCAAAATAGTCTGAGATTATTAGTGTGGTGGCAGGGAAATAATACACACCTAGACTACTGCTAGTAAGACTCTGGTTGTGTACCATACATTTAAAGCACATTTAAGTTCCTGGGAACTGTAGTTTACAGAGCAACAATTCCCAGCATCCTTAACAAATGACATTTGCTGCCTCACAGGTAGCTGGTTTTTTGTCCGTTCTTAATGCCTGTCCATTATTACAACTCTTGCTTCCCAAGACTCATTTTATCCAACTCCAGTAGAGTGGCCACGTTAAAAATAATTTAAATAAAGATGACAGGAATCTTCCGCTTGAATAGTTGTCCAGAAGAAGGAATTATTTCAAGAGACTCAACTCCCCACTACTACTAAAGATGCAAGAGACCTCTTTTCCTTTTCATCTATCCTAAATTGCAGGTTCAGGGCTGTATCCATCCCTCAATTGGCTAAAGCCCCAGAGGTCTCTTCATTCTCTGGTGTGGTGTTTTTCCACTGCCTGCTTCACTGAATCATTGTAAGCTAATCCCCACCCCACACATAGACATATACCTTTGCCAGGAGAAGTATCATTTGGACCCATCCATCAAATATGGTTTAGTTTAGACAATGGCTACATTCCTGTCTTTTCATATGTTAACTTATTACACAACTTGGTTGGCGGGAGAAATTTATCTGGCATAGGGATGACAAATTTAATCTGCCCTGAAGAACTGGGGGTGAGTTCCTGGCATATTTGGGTTGAAGGAAATGGGATATCTAGACACCCCATAGCGTACTCACAAAAGGGGGCCAAACAAGTTGTCATTGCCATTATGCATACACACACAAACACACACACAGCAAACACATCTTCATCACTCACCACCCCCGCCCCCCATACCACTGATTAACAAATATTTTTATATAAGCAATATGCCTTTCATGTTGTTAACATTTTGCTTTTTATACAATTATTGTTGCTGGTGAAAAATAACTTTAAAAAGTTGTGACGTACTGTGAAAACTTTGAAAGTCACTCTACAATTTGGGAAGAATAAACACGGTTGCCCCAGTAAACAATCTGGTGAAAGTTCATCAGCTGCAATTCTATTAACTCAATGGGATATACGATGGAGCCTTATGTACATGTACCTACCAGCTGAAATGAGTAGGACCGATTCTGAGTAAATACACGTAGGGCTGTGATTTAAGCACACTAATTTAATCTGGATTGGGTGCTTTATGCAGATATACTTCTCTCCTTCACCTGTTTACTTTCCATCATTTTTCTTGAGCTTGCAATTACACCAATTAGTACCAATTAGAAGGGTGGCTTGACTCTGTAAGGCAGGGAGGCTGTGGTTGCTCAGTGGTAAGTGAAAAGTTGCCTGCGTATCCTTAAAGAATCTATCTTATTATTTTATCTATTATGGGATAAAACCTATGACACTACAGACTGGTTTCAAATCTGAGCACCACCTGCTCCCTCCAGCAAATCTAGACTCAGGGCACTTCCACACAGCAGTTTATTATGGACTCTGTAGTTAAACCACAGAGCCTAGGACTTGCCGATCAGAAGGTTGGCAGTTTGAATCCCCGCAATGGGGTGAGCTCCCATTCCTCGGTCCCTGCTCCTGCCAACCTAGCAGTTTGAAAGCACATCAAAGTGCAAGTAGATAAATAGGTACAGCTCTGGCAGGAAGGTAAACGGCATTTCCGTGCGCTGCTCTGGTTCACCAGAAGTGGCTTAGTCATGCTGGCCACATGACCCAGAAGCTGTACGCCGGCTCCCTCAGCCAATAAAGCAAGATGAGCGTCGCAACCCCAGAGTCGGTCACGACTGGACCTGGTCAGGGGTCCCTTTACCTTTACTTAGTGCTCGTGCATGCAAGCATTTCCACCGCCACCACCCCAGAATCCACATGAAGTCATCCTCATCCAACTGCCACTCCATATTTTCTTCCCCGCTACACATTGCCACTACCCTTTCATCCAAAATTTCTGTTAGAGGGGTGGGTAGTTAACCTTATCAGTCCCCACCCCCACCCCCAGAAAAGGTAAATCTAGAATAAATGGGGAGGAATATATAAGGTGGTATTTTAATGAGGGCAGCATCATGTGGCTTCTGCACAAAACCTGCATGCATGATCAGCCCTGAGTCCTCAATAAACTGCCATGTGGAAGAATAATCCTGGTTTGCCACAAGTTCAGCTAAATGGCAATGCATGTTTATTTGTTGTTTAGTCGTTTAGTCGTGTCTGACTCTTCGTGACCCCATGGACCAGAGAACGCCAGGCACCTCTGTCCTCCACTGCCTCCCGCAGTTTAGTCAAACTCATGCTGGTAGCTTCGAGAACACTGTCCAACCATCTCGTCCTCTGTCGTCCCCTTCTCCTTGTGCCCTCCATCTTTCCCAACATCAGGGTCTTTTCCAGGCAGTCTTCTCTTCTCATGAGGTGGCCAAAGTACTGGAGCCTCAGCTTCACAATCTGTCCTTCCAGTGAGCACTCAGGGCTGATTTCCTTAAGAATGGAGAGGTTTGATCTTCTTGCAGTCCATGGGACTCTCAAGAGTCTCCTCCAGCACCATAATTCAAAAGCATCAATTCTTCGGCAATCAGCCTTCTATGCATGTTTATACCTTGCTCTAAATCTAGGCCCCAATCCTACCTGTCATTTGCTTTTACGTGACATTTATACGACATTACTTTTATAAGACTCTTGTGCACCTCTCAGTACCAACACAGCATCATTTGCACACAATTTGTTCTCCTAGCAGAGATTATTATGATGCTCCAGCAAAGAGAAAGTGGTACCAGCAACTAAGATGGGAGAATCCCACATCTTTTGCTTTCATCCTATGGTACAGATTTGAGGACATTCACAGTTGCAATCGTATGTATGTTTACTTAGTCCTAAGCTACAATCATAAACACATTTAATAGGGAGTAAATTCTACTTCAGAATAAATATGCATTGCTTTGCACGGTTACTACTTTTGCAACAGAATTGTGGGTTTCATGTTGAACACAACAGGGAAATACTGCAGTCTAATTACACAGGAATGGGGTTTAGGGAGTTTATTTCAGAAATCCCTAATTTGTTCAGTTAGGCATTTTGAAAGAGACCGTTTTATTTTGTCTTTGTTATCACTTATTTGCATCACAGGCAGCCCAATTGTCTGCACGTAACAGCTAAGCTGCAACCTTATACACAATTACCTGGGAGTAAGTTTCTTCTCTGAATTGACTTTTGAGTTGATGCATACAGGATTGTGCCATTAGTATGTATAGATTGGAATTCAGTGGAAATCCGAATGAATTCAGTGGAATTCCCTGCTGAATATAAACTTGCAAATGATGGGATTGTATATTTTACATTGGGCTATAAGACAGAAGTGAATTCCATTGCAATTAATGGAGTGCCAAACAAAGCTTATATTTAGGAAAGGAGTGGTTTTTATTGATCAGTAAAGTGGTCATGCTGAGTTAAGCACTACTCTATTATAGTGCAAATGTTGTGAACCAATCTTCCTAGAAACTAATCTGAATAAAGGTAAAACAAAAACCTATCCTTTGCTTCAGTCTCTGGAGACTTTCCTTCAGCCTCTAGAGAAGCACAAAGAGAGAATATAAACAAATATTTTAAAACCTCCAAACACTGGATATTGCACGAGGATCCGGTGGAAAGCGAAAGTACTGTTACTTTCTGCCTATCAATATCCAACCCATCATTTGACTATTTAGAATAAAGTCCCCAATTAAACGACTCCTGCACACGATTCGAAGGAATACCATTAGCTCCTGCTCATTTTAATGCCAGATTTTTCATTGGGGGGGGGGGGGACCAATTCCATGGAATGGTACTTCTGAAAAGACATGCACTACTACTACAGTCCTATGTAATCCGCCTCCAAAGCACGCCCCGCTGGACTCAGGAGGCCTTTCCTCTCAAACCAACAACAAATATCCAAGTGCAAGATTCACTGAGGCACGAAGTTTCACCGACTAAGAAAATTTACGCCTGTAGGTAACGGGATGCAGAGAACGCAGTCTATGGAGCTGGGCTAGGAAACACACAACGAAAAGCCCAACCTGCGTTTACAAGAGCTTCAAAAGACGAACATTAGTAGCAGTTGCCGCGCTGTGATTTCAGTGGCACCTCTAACGCTGCTTAGGATCGGGCTGCGCAGGGCAGCTAAAGACTTGGTTCTTAGTCCTTAGTTAAACGATGTTAGGGAGTCGTATTGGTTGACAATTTCAGCGGTGTTTGCAACTGACTCGACCGAAGACGTTATACACAAAAAAGGTATATTTTCGGCCTTTATTGTAAAAGGGAGAGAAAAGCTGCAGTCAGACCTAAATATAATGGGGTGGAATATTGCATCCCGCCCCAACACCCGTTCCGTAAAGTATTGTCTGCTGCATTTTGGAAGATTTGAGCTAGCCACCAAAACAACATGCAAAAATATTCCACCCAAATTATTCAGTATTCTTTCCTCTTTCTTCAGCATTCAGAATTATTGCTGAAAGCCATTAGAAAGACCCACGTTATATGAAAATGCGCGCAAAACCCACGCACTTTCGCACTTCCCAACAATAGGGAAATTCTCCTTTCCCCCCCTTCCTTTATCTTCTTCCCTCGTCTTTTGTTGTTATTGTTGTTGTTGTTTACATTTGATATAGAATTTCAAAAATGGTGGCGGGAGGTATAAAAAGATGGCATCTTAAATTGTCCAATTCAGAATTAGGACAACGGAAATGTATTTCAGTCGACTTTCAAAATAAACTAATCCCAACTCAAAAGCACAAACCATAAGAGTCTTCAAGTTCCCTACATAATTTCTTAGGACTATCAACAATGTGTTCGCACGCGCGCACAGCAACAATGTGCAGTTAGCATTCCTCGAGTGAGCAGCGTTTTCCTTGTCAACCAACTGTAACTGATAAGCTTTCATCAGATTTCTCTCTCCCACTCCAGTTTTTACAGCATCTGTGACTGGGGACAGCGGCAAACGCCTGGAATTGAGCTACGGTTTGAAGCTCGCTCGCTCGGGCGTACAATTGCTCTGAATTATTTTTATTTTCAAGTAAATGTTTACCAGTGGCCATCAGATTCACTATTAGCCACATGATTTCTAGATGCATTGGGTTCTGAATATCGCTTTGGGGAGAAAGCAGAAGATTTCGCTACATTTTGGCATTATTTTCCCTTCCTCGAAATGTATTTAACAAAAGTATGGAATAATTTTGGGCACTAGCCAGTTGTAAAGACCACGCTCCATCTCTCCTTTGGACTTGATATACTTTGACCACTGTAATCGGAATCTATTTCCGCAAGCTTATTTTTATTTATTTTTATTGTTTATTATTAACGAATAAGTTCAAGACTTTTTGTGTGTTTGTTTTAATGTTGGTTTTATTTCTGTAGGGAATGGTACGCCCTGGTACGCCATTGCTTTTCAAAATTCTCCCCACGTTGCCGAATGATTTTAGGAGCGCGTTGGGGAATAAGAAATACCCACAGGAATACATCTTGCGCCATGTGAAAAACGAAGCACAGTGAAAAGAAGAAGAAAACAAAACTTTTGTTTGGAAATCTCGGGGCAGGCTTTCCAACGCCGCTTTCCAGATCCCATCGGGTTTTCAACACGTTCGGCAATGTGGTTTTCGACCTTAGAAGGTCGTCCTGTCATCTTCCTGCAGGCTTTCCCTCCGCATTTAGGTAGGAACCAGGATAGAAATGCACTTTAAAGCCCTCCATCTTTTTTTCTTTCTTGCCTTACCACTTCTTTGGGAACAAACTCCACTGCACATAATGAGATCTACATCAGAGTAAACTGGTAAAGGATGAGAAGGCAAAAGGACACAGCAGCAATGCCATGCGGGCATGCTTTAAGTGTTCTAGGTTGTTGCTTTGAACGCTGTTTTCCAAATTCTTGCACAAAATCCACAGCAATCACCCTAATGAATGGGAAGAATTCAGGAAAGGTTTGCCGCAGTCAGAAATGTCTTGCAGATTCCAATATCTTCTCACACTACTTGAATCTTGTCACTGATTTCCCTAGGACTTAAGGTTGCAACTTTTGGCTGAAAGATCTTCCGCTGATTTTAGATTGTGCAACTTTCCCCACAATCCTGCTGGGACACACCCCCCCCTTGTAACCAGATTTTGTCGTTGTGGTGTTGTATAAATCGTGGACTGATCGGATGCTAAAAGCAGGTTTCGCAACCTTCTGCAGACGTTCCTTATCATTTGCAGATAAGAAAGGGCAATCCGAGGACAGAGAGGAAGAGAAACTCCGAGGAAGAAATGAACCGAGTTGTTTTAACCTCTCTCGGCAGCACCCCTCAAAATCTCCTTAAACCTTTACTGCTTGCTAATATGTCTTCAACGACTCAAGAAATTAAGGAGATCTTGTTGGGAATGGTTGGCCGTCTCTGAAATGATTGAAGTAAGTCTTGGGGAGAGTCAGATAAAGCAGAATTGTTTGCAGTGACGTTCCACGGACGGACTTACGTCCACGTACTGTAGGTGTTTTGGGGATCGATGCTTTGCATATATACTTACAAGCAATCACCACAGAATCGGAGTCAGTGGGCAGAGCGAACTGCAGGGTAGTCATAGCAGGTGGCGAGCATAAGGATTGCTACAGATAAAAGACACACATTTCTGTATCTGGTGGCAGCACCAAAGCTCTTCCCAACACAATGAAACCAGACGACAACTCTAGGCACCTACAGGGTTAACGGTGCCCCCAGAAATGCCCGCGGTGGGTGGGAGGGGAGAGAAAGCAGCCCAAAGCAGAGTCCTAAAATTAAAGCACGATTCTTCTCTAAGCAGCTTAAATGCAGGCTTCCTGGTGTCCAAATTATTTTCCCTTGATTCTATCTCATTTCCGATCTCGCTGTCCCGCACCAGTCATTAGTCCTTTCTCGACAGATTAAAGAAGTAAGAGACCTCCCAGGGAAACGGGGAGGCTCCTGCCCGGGCTGTAATTGCTTGCACCTTTCAGGTGAAGGCCCCAAACACGTGTTTCTACTCTGCTGGGCGATGGGCAAAAGAAGATCCAGGCGATAGAATCGTAGAGTTGGAAGGTAACCCGAGGATCATCTAATCCAACCCCGTGAGTGAGTTAGTTAAAGTGCCTTAACAAACAAACAAACAAACAAATCAATCCCCATTCTTTTGCTGGGTTTCAAGGCCAATGTTTTGGCAATACACTGCGAGTATGGTACACTAGGATGCCAAAGTAACAGGAAGGTTATTGGGTTATTGAAAATCAGCCTCCAAAACAAGTATGGAGTTATCTCAATCCGATCCCAAGACACACTCAAAAAGTTTGTGGCTTACAGTGGAGGAGGGCAACGGCAACATCACCAACATTGCTCAGTTGTGTGTGTGTGAGGATTTTGCATCCCCTTGTTTAAGGGTAACCGTCTCATATAGACACATTTCTCATTCAGACACAAAGGAGAAGACCTATTAGCCTGCTTTTCGTGGTGTTAAATGCCACCCCCCCAGCCCTCCTCCGGAAGTGCCGATACGACTTCCGCGATGGGTGGAGAGGGCGGCATGGCCAATACTGCTGGGAAGGAGCCATGGAGCGGGTGAATCAGAGCTTTGGCGGTCCTCCCATTGCTTCGCGTTCGAGCCATGGCAGGAGGCTAATAATAGCCTCAAAAACAAGAGCAGACCCACAAAGAGGGTGATTTAATGGAAGAAATATGGAAACGATGGAAGATGATGAACCGGCAGCGAGTCTTGGGAGTGAAAAGTGATACAGCAGATAAATAAAAGTCCGACTGAATGCAAACTGCGCATTTTGTAATAAAGAGCAAGCTATCTTCCAGCATATTTTCTTTCATTTTCCTAAATGGAAAGCAAGGACGTCGCATAAAAGATGGTGATGATCCACTGAGACACTGAATCACCTGCAATAACCTCTTCCCTGTCCAGGTTACTGGGGCATTTTTAACTTCCCCACCCTTGTCCTGCAATATGTTGGGAAAGATCGTGGAATCTGGGTTTTGGGGGGCTTGACCAAGCGAGGCTGGCAAATGACAGCCCACATTTGGGGCAGATGTTTTCTATAGGATGCCGAGCTGATTACAACAGCAAGCTGAGCCATTTTTAAATTTTGAATGAAGATTCTGTTTCTCAAACCTGATTGAAGGTGAACGTGGCCGGGTGGGGGCTATATATATATATGATGGAAAGAAACCCTGGGGAAAGGGAGGTGAGAGGAGGGGGTAGCTAGTTTGGCCAGCAGCCCTGGAAACTTAACTTCGATCCGGAGCCCACGTCTGCTTCTCTCTTCCCGCAGCAGGCTCAATCAGTTGCGCGTAGGCCAGCGCGCCGGTTTGCCCCGTCCGGAGATCATCCCTCCAAAAGCGTCTAGGCTACTGCCGCCTGGAATGTTGAGAGCCACGGTTCGCTGCGCTCCGCGGATTTTCCCGCCGGCGCGCGACTTGCTCGGATCAGCCGCTCTAGCTAGCGCCAGTGGCTGTAGCCTCGGGATTCCAGAAAAGCACGCTCACCTTCCTGGGGAGACCAAATTTAACGTCTCATTAACTTCTGAGAGGCATCCAAGCCCGGGGGAAGAGGGGTGGTCCTCGTCCAAAGTTGGGTCTCTCTGCATTTGCTCTCTATTTCGCGGCTATGGGGTTGCGATCCTAGGCACGCTTGCTGTGGAATAAAAGCTCCAATGGACTCCGTGGCAGTAAACTCGCGAGCAGCACTGTCTGCACCTATGCGGCCTTCCCGGGTATCTATTTTATGAGCCGGGTTAGAAGAAAGACACGCGGCACGCGGCAAAAAGAGAAGAAAATAAATCTACAAACAACCACCAGCTCCATCCATGAGGTCATAGCGAGGAGAGATTTACAGAAGGGGAAGAGGAGGAGAGAGGCGATTTAGGATTGCACAGAATCTGCGGTTGTTTGTGGTCTGGAAAGGAATGATGCTCTAGCTAAAGTTGCGGCCACGAGAGGGAGGGAGCCCTTCTAGACTTGACTGGTGAACAAACGTGCACAGGATCAAGGTGTAGCTCGCCGATCCTACAAAAGCGTTTGCTTGGGACAAGCAGCCCAACCTGCTGTCAAGTTAAGATGTTCAGGATCTAAACCAGAGGCTGTAACTACAGAATCGGCCCCACTGTATCCGCTGAGACTTACTTTTGAAATAAGGATGAGATGTGATAGAATTCTCTGCACGCGTAACTAGAAGTAAATTTGACTAAAAGCTATAAGGACTTCTCCCTACTCAAGATGAAGCTCGTAAAGACCTGTCATATTTATTATGCTCTCCAAGCCTTTGTGGACTTAAATCCACTTTATCAGATCATGCATGTTTGGGTGCTCATTTAATTTCCCTCTGACCTCTCGAATAGGAGTGGCTAATCTGAAGTAAAACTTGCTGAAAGAATACCCAGACGTTCAGACACTACGCTGGAAAAATCAGAATCCCGGAATATAAACGTGGTAACTCACCTCAGCGACGGAGAAATCTGGTTTTAGCTTTCGATCCCCATATCGCTGGCCGTTCCCCTTGCGGCTAGGGAGAAAAGAGAAGAGAGGTGTTGTTGTTGTTTTTAAAAAAGATGAATGACACATGGGGGGGGACTTGCCTTCGACGCTTTCCGAGAAACAGCCAACGCGAAGCCATCGGATTGTCGCCCCCTGCTTTGACAGAAACGGGCTCGCGTGGCGTAAGGTGCAGCCCTTGTTGGGATCTGCTTCGCCCTGTCAAGAAAACGTCGCGCCTCTAGCTAAGAGAGATAAACCGAATTTAGCAAGCAGGGAGTGTCCGGGGCAGTCTCCCACTCCACGACCACCCACCCCGCCAGCGCAAGACTTTATAAGTTAGTTAGCTTTCCCCGCGATCTGATTCTTTTCTCTCTTCCCCAATCGGAGTTTGGGGTTCCTCAGATGTTCTACCGCTTTCCCTTAAAGGCAGAAACGGTACTAAAGAACCGTCTGAGGCCAACGCAGTTCCTCTCTCTCTACTCCAGGTTTATGCAATCTCTGCTGCTGCGATTAAGGATGGTGAAAGCCACGCGATTGCCTGTTGCGCCCTCCACCTTGGCTTGGGTTCCCCGGACATAGAAAGCGCAAGGTTTGGCAAGGAGGAGGGGAGAAAGCGGGGTGGGTAGGTAGGTGGGTGGGTGGGTGGGTGGGGGGGAGAGAGAGAGGTGAAGTGACTAATTCAAAGTTAGCATACTCCTGTGCTTCTCTCCCCCACCCGACACACACACACTTCTCCTTTTATATATATATATTAAAAATCCCGCTCCCTGGAGCGCGCTTGCTTGTAGCGATAAAGATCTGAACATGTACAGAAGGCGGGTTTTACACGAGGAGGTGAGGCTCCAGCAGCAAGCCAAGAGGCTTTTGCGGGAAGAGGTTCCACCCACTTGAAAACAAAACTTTCCCCCCCTCCAGGGTCTGACATCAGTGGAGTCGGGTAGGGAGCTCGGGAAGAGGGAAGCGGAGAAGACGAGGGGGAGGCCATTCGGAGCAAGGACTGGAGGCCGACGAGGAGGGCCGGGCGTTGGCTATCTTTTCCTTGATACTTTTCAAAACTCGCCCAAGTCGCTTTTTTCCCCTTTTTCTTTTTCTCCTGCGCGGAAAGGGAGGGAGTGGGGGCTCCGTCCTTTCTGGAGTTGGTATGTGAGGAGCGCTCGCAGCCCAGTGCCATGTATTGGAAGAGCAACCAGATGTTTGTGTGTAAACTGGACGACAAAGACGTGCCTGCGCTTCGCCTCGCGACGGAAAAGGTGAGCCCGCTGCCTCTTCTTCCCCCTGCGAAGACGAGAGACCCTTTTCCTTAAGCCGATTGCCTCCCTCGCAGTCTGTGTAAAAGTGGAGTGGATCCGAATTTGCCCCCAGAGATACCAGCTGCTATGCTCTTTGCTCCGGAGTAGTTTCATTTCATTGCAGCGGGGGGCGAATATTTCGCGTTAAGCGGTTTGCTCATCGCAGCTTAAGACCCGTCCAGGAATTCCGCCCGCCTAAATGTAATTTAAATTACATTTCGTAATTTTATAAAGTATCCCCACCCCCACCCCTCCTCTTCCTTTGAAATGCGCTTTTTCGTGTGGTGGAAGCGATTTCCCCTTCCACTCCTGAAGGCAAATTGGCACGGTTCCACCTAACGTCTGTAAGCGCTTGACACCCTTTACTTGGTGTGTCTGTGTGTGGAAAGCTTCGGGTTTTCTTTTGTTTGTTTTTTTGTTTTTTAACTAAAATATAAACAAATACCTGAATTTCCAGCTGAAAAAAAAAGAAGAAATAAAGAAAAGCGCGCGCGAGCACACGAAAACAAGTTTAGTCCGCAGGGGAAAGAGAGAAATCGAATATTTGGTGCACGGAGGACTGACACCGCTTCCACTTCTTACGAAGGACGCCGCTTCGACTTCATACAACGGAGTAGTCCCTTAAGGCATCGCTGGCTTTTGAGGATTTTTTTTTTACCGTGCCCCGATTTCGCTTCGAACTGTCCCTAAAGCAAGCGGGTGACAGACGTCAGGCTTGCATGACCTACTTTTTCTTTTGGTGCCAAAGCCAAACCGTTTAGAATTAAAGAATCTGCATTGAGTTTATCAGAACTGATGAGAACTCGCGGTCGGTCCACCCACCAACGCATCCATACATCCCTCCGTGTTGGCAGCATAATTTAGAGGGGGTGAGCAAATCTTTTCGTTGCTGCTGCTCAGCAGTTGGTAGCCAGGAGTCCTTTGCAAACCAGAAACCTGCCAGCAGACCCGTATCTGCCTCCTGTTCACCCCTCTTTTAAAAGGCAGTTAATTCCAGCGGTTTTGGGTTCGCCCCCCCGTACATCTGTGGCGATCGGCGCGGTCAGAATCCTCCAAACTAGCTCGGCTGCCTTCGATGGGGCTACTCCGGGGTAAGTGATCGCAAGCAGCCTTAAACCAGACTGTGAGCCAAACCCTCAAGGGCCGCCGCATTTCCTAGTCTCTGTTCAAGGAATTCTAAAAATGAGTGCAATATACTTATTCACTGGAATCATAAAACCGTAGGGCTGGAAGGGACCCCTGGCCCGGGGATCATCTATGCTAACCCCCTCGCAATGCAGGAATCTCAGCTAAAGCACCCATGACAGATGGAAATAGAAGCCTTGCTTGAGCCAAAACGAAAAGACATTTAAACCAGAGCAAATTGTTCACAAGAGCTCGAGTAGAGCCTGTTGGGTTGGGGTTGGCTTTTTAAGGGTTCTGGGGGATAGTGCCCCCCCTTTTTGCTGTAACCTTCCTGCCTCTTTCCATTGTGCTTTATACTGCTTACCTGCGCATGGGAAATGTCAAATCGTGCGCTGCATCTATAGACGCCGGTGGGGAGCCAGTCCCATGGAAACATGCAGGGTTGGCTTCTGTGTAGGCCCGGGACGGTGGATGGCGAGCAGCCTCTTCCGTCGCAAAGATCTCGGCAAAGCAAGGAGCCGGTGGACTAGCTGCAACCCGGTTAAAATTATTACGCGGGTCAGGAATGTATCCCCGAAACTAGCTCTGCCTCCTTCCACGAGGCTACTCTGGGCAGACCCATTTATACTTCGGATCGGGGCGCTCTAGATCGGGTCGGGCTCCGTTTCGCCCCGGCCCCGGCGCCCAGGGGTCAGGGATGATGTAGGAGGGCGCAGTGCCCGCTGCCTCCGCTCCAGATGATCTTTCTCACATTTCATCTTGGCGATTCAGGTGGATTGGACATGCATCGCCCACATTCACTGACATCTTAACCGCTGGGATTGCAAAGCTCCATTGGAAACAGTAATCGGGTTCAGGATTGCATTGCGACTTTGGATGGAGTCGGCCGCTTAGCTAAAGGGGGCTTTGGGCGCGGGCTTGACCGGCCGAGGGTCGCCCTCCGCCGGCTTTGTTCCGCGCGCCTAATGGAGGCGAGCGCAGCGCCCTGGCGGAGTTGGCGCGAGCGCTTTTGTCCCTCGCCTCGCTCGGCCTCGGCAGCGCCAAAGGGCTTCATCAAGCGCGCGCCCTCCCTCCAAATTGGCCAAGGGGGCCATTGTGTTTAATGACCCCCCGAATTAAATTCAGCTGGCTGGTTTCTATTCTCCTCCTTTCTCTTCTGGTGACCTTCCCTTCTTCCTCTTCCCCCCTTTTTTGTGCCCTCAGCTTAACGAAATAAATAAATCCTCGAGTCTAAGCAGCAGCCCCTCGGCCTGTTGACTTCGGCTCGAGTGCTTAAGTGGCAATTTACACCTCGGAGGCCCCAAGCTGGAAGTGGCAAGGCGGGCTCTAATTGCGGAGGGTATTTGGAGGCCGCGCAAGCTGAGGCATTTTCATTTAAATCGTGCCCGGCACGAGCGCCGGGCGGGCGAGGTCTTGGGCTGCTGCTGGAGGAGCGGCAATTAGTGCTCAAGGGCCCCATTGAAGCGCTTATGCCTCGGGGCCGACTTCGCCCCCTAATTGCCGCCGTTTAGTTTTGGCTGGAGGGGAGGGAAGGATGGTCGGCAGCCCCTCTTTCCTTCTCCTATGACGAGCCTCAGTTTTCGGCGGCCTTCGGCGAGCTTAGCCGTCTGGTCTTTCTTCGCAGTTCCCGAGGCTCATGGCTGAGGAGTGTGGGCGAGTAGCAGTAGCAGCGGCGGCGGCGGCGGCGACCGCGACTGGGAGAAGACGGAAAAGCGCGGGAGAGACGGGGCTGGTAAGTCAGCGAGACGCGGGTGGGATGGAGCGACGAGAAACGGACTTTCCTCCTAGTCCGTGAAGGGAGCTGAAGGAGAGACGGCGGGTCTGAGGCGACAGGGGACTCTTTGTGTGGGGGCAGCGCGAGAAAGGCGGGAACGGGGGGGCATTAGCGGGCGGCCAGGCGGGCGCGTGGCTTCGCAGTCTCTCCCACCTGCCCCGACCCAGTCCGGGCACTCACTGGGTGGCCTTCAGGTCGGACTGGGTTTTCTTCTGAGGGAGATTTGTGAGGGCGAAGGGGCACAAACACGAAGAAGGGAGAGAATATTCAACCGCAGTAGGAACTGAGGGGGAGCTCCTCTCACTATTATCGGTTATTTTATCAATAGTATTGGCGGGGAACCTGGGCTGAGGCGGCTGGTTTGAGGGAGCGCTCGCCATGGCAGCTGGATCTAATGATTGGGCGGCGGGGAGAGGACGATAGTTACCTCCGAGAGGCTCCTGCGGGAAACAGGCCCGTGGGGAGGGGTTGCAGGCCCGTGTGTATTAATCTGCTGGTGTCCGTGTGGCAGGTGAGCCCCGAGGTTGCCGGAGACGAGGATTCGTGCTCGCCGTCCACCCCGCTCTCGCCTTCTTCGTCTTCTCCGCGCTCGCTGAATTCGGGCCCGGGCGGATGCGCGCCCAGCAAGTGCATCTGCAGCAGCTGCGGCCAGGAGATAATCGACAAGTATCTTCTCAAGGTGAGTTGGAGGGCCTTGCAAGCTTGGGCCTTGGAGCGGTAAATGAATGGGCTTGGAGCTCACAGTGGGGCTTCAAGGAAGGCCATCTGTCCGCCAGGATCCCAGATTTTTTGCTCTCCTGAAAGGATCACTCTGGACCACGAGAGATTGTGCTTTCCAGCAGGTGATCAATGAAAAGTTACTTAAAAGCACGCTTCTTGGGTCAATAGTACCTTTTGAACGAGTTGGTTTTTTTAAGCTCTTTTGCAGGAAATCACCTCCAAAAAGTACTGCTAGAAAATGCTATGGGCCTTTGCAGAGGTTTCCCACCCTGCTCCTAGAAACAGTAACTTATTTCACTTTACTTGGATATTTGAGAAATCTGAAAGCTAAAATCACTACAGATTTCGGGAGATTTGCTCACTGAATTTGCAACACTATTTCTTTGCAGTCAAAATTGGTTTCCTTGACTACTGGGCTAGTCTTAACCTTTGGTGTTATATTTAAGATCATTTGTTTAGTGCACATATTTGCTACAAAACAGGGCCACTGTTTTGACAAATTCAAACTCAGAATTATGTTGCAGGTTTTAAAAGCTGCCTTACTCAAGTGAAGTTTCCTCTTCGGATTATAAATGTCATATGTGCACTAGATCATGGGTTAGTAGGCACTAATCAAAACTGAAGTCTGGTTTTGTTGTAAAAAGCCAGATAATTTGGATTTCACAATCATCAGACTGTCTTGAGTTTGTCAGTAGATTCCTATAAGAGGCTCCAAATCTGGGCCATGCTGAAACTAGGAAACAGCTTAATTTTTTCCTGCTCACTCCTGAAGTGTCTTAAATACCACTTTACAAACACAATACAATAAATATCTACCAAGGAGCTTACTTCATTGGCTGCAATAGGACTTACTCTCAGGTTAATGTGTGTAGAATTGCAGCATTCAATAGCATCCATACTTTTAAAATCTGAAGTGGAAAGTTGAATATAAACAAATCTGGAAGCATAATGCAGAGTCACTTGTTGTAGAATGCATATATTTTATTCTGATTGGTTCATGAAATGGTGCCTTAGTAAAAGGTCTTCTCCTGGCTGAATATAAAATTTTAATTATTCATCTGCCCTGGCCAGATAACCTAAGGAGGTTATGTGTTCAAAATAGATTGCACTTGCATTATTAGAAATAAATGTATTCCATTGCTTTAAGCTTGCTGGAGACATAAAAGTAAATTACCAGTTTTCAAAATTTGGATGAAGAAACAAAATTTCTGAAATCCCCAGCGATCATAACCACCAGCTCAGAAAACAAATCTCAAATGGATATGTATTTTCTTGTGGTGTTTTTTTTGTTTGTTTTTTTGAGGTGCCAGATATTAAAAGCCAACCTGAAATTACATTTGATATTCTTAATATTTGATTATAATTGGAATATTATATGGATGGGCTTATGGAGGTGCAACTGCTGGCTTCTGTATTTGAAAGGGGATTATTCTGCATCCTTTTCTTTCTTCCTTTCTTGTTTGCCAGAAGTTCTGTGATTGCCTGGCAGCTAATGTAGGGTGAATTTAGGGAGCAGGCATGAAACAAGATTTTAAAAATAATTTTTGGGTTTATCTTGCCAACATGGTACATTTGGGGAATTATTGTGTGTGAGCATTACAGTATATCTGCACACAGAATATGGGAGTGGATATTTGTCATCTGAAGTTTGGTATAACAAAGGCATAGGCAAACTCGGCCTTCCAGATGTTTTGGGACTACAACTCCCATCATCCCTGACCACTATTCCTGTTAGCTATAATAATAATTTATTTATTCCCCACCCATCAGGCTGGGCTTCCCCAGCCACTCTGGGTAGCTTCCAACAAAATATTAAAATACAGTAATGCATCAAACATTAAAAGCTTCCCTAAACAGGGCTGCCTTCAGATGTCTTCTAAAAGTCTGGTAGTTGTTCTCTTTGACATCTGGTGGGAGGGTGTTCCACAGGGCAGGTGCCACTACCAAGAAGGCCCTCTGCCTGGTTCCCTGTAACTTGGCTTCTCGCAGTGAGGAATCACCAGAAGGCCCTCAGCGCTGGAGCTCAGTGTCCAGGCAGAATAATGGGGGTGGAGACGCTCCTTCAGATATACTGGACCGAAGTGACAATGACTACTGCTACTACTCTACTACTACATTTGGATCCCACCTTTTCTCCAAGGAGCTCAAGCTCATGTATATATTCTCTCCCCCCCTTTCTTCTTTCTCACAACAATCCTGTGAGGTAGGTTAGGCTGAGAGTTTGTGATTGGCACAGGGCCACCTAGTGAGCTTCATGACCAAGTGGGGATTTAAATCCTAGTCTTCCAGATCCTAATCAAACACTTGAATGAAGAGTGAACCCTTAGCATAAAACAGCTTGAGGTCCCCAAAAATGTTTCCAACTGCTGATTAAAAAGTAACAGGATGCAGACTTCAAGGATAAAGTGGTAATACTACATAGGACTATTAATTGTTTATACTGCAGATCAAACTTGTGATGATTAGGCTGCATCTAGAGTTCTGTGTCCAGTTGTGGGTGCCGCACATCAAGAGGTCCAAGCTGGAGGGTGCTCGGAGGAGAGCAATCCAGATATCAAAGTGGGTCTAGATACCGAATCCTATGAGGAATGGTTGAAAGAACTGGTTGTGTTTAGCTGCCCTAGAAGAGAGACTGTTAATGGGAGATGTGAGGCTGTTGTGCTAGACGGAGTGAAATTGCAATTGTTCAGCATTAGAAGAAACCTCTCGAGCTGTTCAGCGCTGTAGCATGGTTCCTTGGGAGCTGATGGACTCTCCTTCATTGGAGGCATGGATCCTGCATTGGGAAGTTGGAGCAGATGATTTCGGGGACCCTTGAAGCTCTGTGCTTCTTTGACTTCAGTTGTTATGAACATGTTCCATAGCCCTCCGTACTGCTGCTCCTAGCACTGGTGGTGAAGTCAGAGAGAGAGACTAATGCTTGTTTGTGAATTAGGTAGTTAATCTTTTTCACTGATGTGACTTTGTTTCCAACTCGGGGAAAACAATGTGGCAAATACTCTTTCCCTCTTCCCATTATTGAAGAAACAAACACAGGAGTGTTGCATTGTAGCTTACTGGTAAATTCTTCTGGCGTGGGGAATATGTTTATACAGTTACAGCAAATACAGTACCACCGACAATCGGCCATGGTAAACTCTGCAAGCAGGGTTCAATCACAGTTGGTAGGATTGTTTATGCTGTTTCAAGGCTTAGGCAATGTTGTTTATGTATCTTTTGTGTACATTGTGCTCATTTCAGAAGGTCATGGTAAGTCAGTTACGTGACTGTTATGTGATCAAAGGTAGTTCAAAACTGTATTCAAAACTCCAAACTTTCAGTTACAACACTGCACCTTAAAGAACAGAGAACTTTAAAAATTCATTTTTTAAATCAATACAGTGATGAATTACCATCAAGGACTATTAGTTTTCCTTCAGCATCTGACTTCACTGATTTGATCATCCCTCTAACTTTATCAAACGTTAAATTCTTGCTTCAAAGGTGTTTTTTTTAGTAAGGCTGTTGGCATTTTTGAAATGGCGTAGTGGACAACTAATATATCTATTTAGTGCTCTGTATCTTGGGTTATTACCAAATCGCTAAGTGACAATCAATTGAGCTACAAATATTCTGAAAAACTTTATTCATGCTATTAAAACTTAGTACAGTGGTTTACCAAGTGGATGGTATCTCCCCGGGGGGGACGGGACTAAGAGGCGTGGGGTGAGGGTGGGTGCTGGCGGTATGCCACTCCAAAGCCTTTGATTGCTTCTTTACAAAGGCCTGGCTAGAGCACTAGAGCAAAAAAACCACCACCTTGGTATTTCATGTTTTATTGCTCTTATCACTTTCAAAGCCATTTCCTTTGGTCACATTTGTTTTTATTTATGATTCTGAATTGTTACAAGGTACCCAATCATTGGTAATAGGTAACTGATTCCCTTACAAATAATTTGCTGTATATCTGTGGTAGGTGAAAGTTTGTGTTTTAGGCTATAGATTTCCTTCACCCTTTTGTTTTTATTAATGATGCAATTAAAAAAAGTTCATGCAATATTGTTTGCCATATATTCTTTAAGTTACAAGATTAGAGTTTATGAATTCATTTTTTATATTTATTTTCAGAATAAATATAAAATTACTACTTTTTTGAGTTTTACTGTGTTATCATCTTTGGTGGGTTGTGCAAACCACTGTTTTGAATAATGCTTTTTAGAAGATAGGATATAGAGAGCACTGGGGGTGAGTTGAAGAAGCCAGTGGGGCAGTGGTCCCCCAAAAGTATGGGAGCCACTGATCTAGCAGAGGATTAAAACATGTCTGTTCACGCAATTCACTCTGGTTGTGTCTATTACCTTGTCAGCACAAGTAATAAATGCAGCTAGGATATAATTTGCTATGTGATCAACTACAACAATTGCACATCGGCTGTTTGGTTTGAGAGCATGGATCATTCATCAGCTCCATCACTTAATGTAGCCAAGCAAGCTAACCTCCACTACGGTTGTGAATGATCCATGGTAAGTTTCATATAAACAAGCAGCTGAATAAGTGTTTCACTTTCTCATGCTTTAAATGGTAAGCTCTGCAGGGCAACTTCACCCCTTAAGTGCAGTTCAAGGTGATACGGTGTCAGCTAAAACTGCCTTTCTGGATTAAACAGCTCCATAGTCATCCATGCTATGTTGCCCTCTTCCCATAATGTTCTGTTAAAGCTTACACAAACACTTATTCTAAAGGCTAGAATAACTTGAATAACTTGAAAATAAACTTGTGTTCAAAGTCTTGACTAGCTTTTGACTTGGGGCATGTTTGTGCTAGCTCATTTTCATGTAATATGTCGTTGAAAATTGCTCAAGTAAAGGCTACACCTTTATATTTTTATTCTGTCACCCTTGTTATAGCCTGACCAGCAGGGGTGGTGTTGGAGGAGGCCTATGGGAGCTTCACCCTCCAGAATACTTGCCCCTTCTCTACCTTTTAGAAGCTTGTTTTATTACTTTGTAGTATATCTGTTTGCCATGTAAGCAAAGGTAAATTACCAGTGAGACTCCAGCCACTTGCAGTCTTAATTCACCCAGAGGCAAATTAACCCCTGAGAGCAGGAGCTAGAGTTTGTGTGTTTCCTTCTGAAAGTTGCCTTAAAATCACATCTTTACATCTAAATCAGAATTTGTATGTTTGGCCTCTGCCTGAAGTCTTTTATGCCCCTGCTGACTTACGGCTACTTATTGCTCATTTGCATGAAAATAAATAACCCATTGCTGCTAACTTATTTATTCAGGTGAATTGTGTGAGCAGGACTGGAAAATCAACAGAGCCACCCCCTTGAATAAAATTGGGGAATACCAGGAACAAAACAGTTCTCCCTCAAGATGCTTTTGTGCTGTTCTGTTCGGTCACTGTAGATGCACAGTCCCTCTGGGGAGAGAAGCTGTTTCTGGATTTCCACAAGTGGCTTTTCTTCCTTGCATTAAACAGAGCTCTGGCATGACTCATTTGTGTCAGTAGGGCTTGTAGTGGAGAACTTCTCAATGAATTGTGCCCCTCTTGGGTGTAAAATTATTATTATTATTATTACTACTAGTAGTAGTATTATAAATTCCATTTATGATTGCTTTTTAGATCTGTGGATTCTCACACTTGAGAGTCCTAAGTATTACTGTGAACTTTATTTCTTCAAGCCCTGTTTATAGTTTGCTTAAATCACTGCTACCGAATGTAAAATTTCTTTCTCCTTTCATAGGTAAATGACTTGTGCTGGCATGTGCGGTGTCTCTCTTGCAGTGTATGTAGGACTTCTTTGGGAAGACACACCAGCTGCTATATCAAAGACAAAGACGTTTTCTGCAAACTAGACTATTTCAGGTATACTATGCTTTATTTACGTATGTGTTTATTGCATGTATGCATCAACTTTCTGTCAAAGCATTCTAGGTGGTTTATAATATGAAACTATGAAATGTAAAACTGTCCCTATTGGAGGGGGTCAGTCAACCGGAGCAGACCTGATGTTGTTTGCCTCCCTCCATCGCTCTTCTTTCCTCTTATAGGGCAGGTGGTATCTTGTAATTACAAAATACTAAGATTATGACAGTAGACCCATGAATTTTTGTGTTTTATGTGCATGGACACATCCTAGTACAAAGAGGGCTTATTTGCACAGCAGTGCTCATAACTGAAACACACTATTGGCTGAGCTGGCAAGAACTGTTGGAAGTTGAGCCCAACGATACCCAAAAAGGACACACGTTCCCCATCCCTGCTTTAGTGTTATTTGGTAGCCATTATTAGGCTACTTTCTGGGTAGCTGCTCTTGAACCATTCCCTCTCCATCTTGTCGTCCTCTTAATTTTTTTTTTAATTGAAAAATGTTTATTTTTAGTTATTTAAAAAATCTGAAAAAATATGGCCCTTCACAAAACAAGCAAAACCTGCAGCATTCATGCCAGAAATTGGGAAACCAAATAAATCTTTTTAGGAACAGTTCCCCTTCTTAATTTAAGGATTGCATAACTCAAAGCTGAGTATTTTCCAGTCTATCTAACAGCAGAATCTTATGCATATCCTATGTATTTTAAATGGAACTCACTTTTAAATGGAACTCAATTAAAGGATTGTAGCCTATTTCTCCCATTGAGCTAACAAAGTGCTTAATGTCACTTGCATATATCCTGACTGAAAGAATTGCTGCAGAAGATCTGTTAGAGATGATAGATAGATAGATAGATAGATAGATAGATAGATAGATAGATATGCACGCACCCAGTGGCGTAGCGTGGGGGGTGCAGGGGGGGCCGGCCGCACCGGGCGCAACATCTGGGGTTAGGGCAAATCCACGGGTTAGGGGGCACAAATTCCCGGGTTAGGGGGCGCAAATTACTTGCCTTGCCCCGGGTGCTGACAACCCACGCTACGCCACTGCACGCACCAACAAACAGTGTCATGGGGTGGTCTGGGATAGAGCATGGCTGGAAGAGTGTAGTTATCTGGAATTACTTGCAATCTGATGAAATCAATCTCAATATTATAACTTCAAAAAATGTTTTCGATTAAGCCCTACTGCCATCTTCCTGTTTCCATCTACTCTCGCAAACTGCAATTGTTTCCTCCAGAAGGAAAGTATTTCTGTTGCATGCCAGCACTTTGGGGAGTAAACTACTCCCCTTTCTTCTTTGCAGACCAAGATAAAACATGGAAATACTTTGCTGCTAGAGTAAGCTACTGCCATTGAAGGTGTAAGGAGAAACTCACCCTTTGTTACCTTTGTTACCGTCCATACCAGACATAGCTATTCAGTTGGAAGGCTGTGCGGTACATCGTCATGACCGAAGTATGGACTTCGGAAAAACCAAAGGAGGGGGGCTGTGTGTATATGTGAACAAGTGCTGGTCTAAAAATTCTAAGACTGTGGGCAGTCACTGTTCACCAGATTTGGAATTTGTAGCTGTTAAATGTAGACCAGCCTATCTCCCTAGGGAGTTCACAGCTGTTATGCTAACTGGTGTGTACGTGCCACCAGATGCTAATGCCAACTTGGCTTTGGGATGCCTGCAGAGCCTTATCAGCAGCCAGCAAGACAAGTATCCTGAAGCTGTGCACATCATTGCGGGAGACTTCAACCATGTTGAACTTAAAACAGTGCTCCCAACGCTCTATCAGCATGTGAAATGTCCCACAAGAGGGGACAAGACACTGGATAAAGTTTATTCGAATGTAAATCACGGCTATAGGGCTTTACAGTTGCCACATTTGGGCCAGTCCGACCATATGTCTCTGTTCCTGGTACCAGCATATATCCCACTCAGGAAACGGGCTCCCACAATATCAAGGACTGTTAAAATCTGGCCTGAAGGTGCTATTCACCAGCTGCAGGACTGTTTTGAGAGAACCAATTGGGATATTTTCGATCGTTCAGACCTGGAGGAGCACACGGCGGCAGTTCTGTGCTATATCAATCACTGCACAGACACTGTCACAGTAAATAAATCCATCCGGTTTTACCCCAATCAGAAACCCTGGATGAATAGAGAGGTCCAATGCCTGTTGCGGGAAAGAAACAGGGCTTTCAGGTCGGGCGAGGTGCAGCTTTACAGTGTGGCAAGAGCAAACTTGAAGAGGGGTATTCGACGGGCGAAACTGGATTATAGACAGAGGATTGAGGATAATTTAAGGAGCAACAACACAAGACAGATGTGGCAGGGGATTCAGCATATTACCAACTATAAACCTAACCTTGGTGCTGTCGACGGTGACCCTTTGCTGGCGGAGGAGCTTAACCTCTTCTTTGCTCGCTTCGAGAGGGAGCCACCTGAGACGTCGGTATTACAGCCACCAGCCCATAGGGGCCCCTCATTCACTGTAGAGGAGCACGAGGTGAGACAGGTATTGAGGATGGTGAATCCGAGGAAGGCTGCTGGACCTGATGGCATCACTGGAAAGGTGTTGAAGGGCTGTGCGGATCAGCTGGCGAGGGTCTTTACTAAGATCTTCAACAAGTCCTTACACCAGTCTATTGTCCCACCCTGCCTGAAGTCGTCAACTATTGTTCCTCTGCCTAAAAAACCCACAATCAGTAGTTTGAATGACTACAGACCAGTTGCACTGACTCCAATCATCATGAAGTGCTTTGAGAAACTGGTGCGCCGTCACATTATTTCCTGTCTTCCACCAATTTTTGACAACTACCAGTTTGCATACAGGGCAAATAGATCCACAGAAGACGCTATCACCACCACTCTCCATGCTGCTCTGTCCCATCTGGAGCAGCCGGGGAGTTATGTGAGGCTGCTGTTTGTGGATTTTAGCTCTGCTTTTAACACTATCCTCCCCCATAGACTGGTGTCCAAGCTAGAGGCGATTGGACTCTCCAACTCCACCTGTCTCTGGGTTTTGGATTTTTTGTCAGAACGTTCTCAGAGGGTTAGAGTAGGGTCACATATGTCCAAAGCCCTTAGCCTTAACACCGGCTCACCACAGGGTTGTGTGTTGAGTCCCCTGCTCTTTACTCTCTATACGTATGACTGTACAGCCATCTATTCCAGCAACAAAATCATCAAGTTTGCTGATGACACTACGGTGGTGGGGCTCATTTCAGGAGGGGATGAGTCCGCCTATCGGGACGAGGTGGAGCGGCTCTGTGTTTGGTGTGGAGAGAACAATCTGGCTCTTAATACAGCTAAGACCAAGGAATTGGTGATGGATTACAGGACAAAAAAGGCGGTCATTCAGCCCTTGTATATCAACGGGGAACGGGTGGAGAGGGTGGCGGAATTCAGGTTTTTGGGAGTGACTATCGATCAGGGCATGACTTGGAGCGCAAATACCACTGCTCTGGTGAAGAAGGCTCAGCAGAGAATTTATTTCCTCAGACTTTTAAAGAAGAACAATCTGAGTGAGAAACTGCTGGTGTCCTTCTACCGAGGCTCCATAGAGAGCATTCTCACATACTGTATTTGTGCTTGGTTCTCCAGTTGTACAGCTAGGGAGAAGAAGGTGCTCCAGAAGGTCATAATCACAGCCCAAAGGATTATTGGTCATCCTCTCCCATCTTTGGAAGAACTGTACGGTTCCCGTTGTCTTAGGAAAGCAAACAACATCCTGCAGGATGCATCTCACCCGGGATACAGTCTGTTTGCACTACTGCCTTCTGGCAGGAGATATAGAAACATCAAGTCAAGGACAAATAGACTGAAAAATAGTTTCTATCCAAGAGCTGTGGCCTTTTTGAATGCTGTAACTCGATAGTGTGACCTGGGAGTTTGATGGGTGTGGGTGTGGGTGTGGCTGGAATGTGGTTTGTTTGGTTGTTGTTGCTGTTTTGCTTTTGTTGTTTTTTTAAGGGATGACATCCAATTTCGTTGCACTGTGCAATGTTGCACTTGTGTAATGACAATAAAGAATCTATCTATCTATCTATCTATCTATCTATCTATCTAAAGTGCTTGGTGTTTCTGACTGTAATAAAAGTACCTGGCCTTTCATCCTGAATAATACCTAATATGTCTGTTGAAAAGTCAAGAGAAAGAACTTGGAAACAGTTTTTAAAACTGACTATCAGATCCATGAAGCCTACAGATGTGAAACTGTGAGGTGCTCTTCAGAAATACACCAAATGCTCACTTGCATTGATTTTTTTGACATTGTTTTATACACTGGTGAGAGTAATAGAATTAATTTTCAACATCTTCCCATTCTAAGCTCATTTGTCCTTCTGTTTCAGTACCAACGATGGAGGGGAATAGTGTCTAAACAGCTGGAAAATATTGTAGTAAAATGGCTCTTGTCAGACTCTTGCCATTATAGTGCTTTAGTAATAATTCATTTGGATTACTGCAATGCACTCTACTTGGGGATTCATTTGGTGCAGAATTCTGCTGTCTGCTTTCACAACATTCGCCTGTTACCGTATTTTTTGCCCTATAGGGCTCACCTAGGTTTTTTTTGGGGAGGGGGGAATAAAAAAAGTATTTTCCCCCAGGTGTGGGGCTGGGATGGGGGAAGCCCGAGCTTCCCCCGACCCCAGCCCCCAGAACAGTCTGCTATCCGCAAACCTAGGGAGCCCGGCGGGAACTCCCGCGGGCTCCCAAGGCTTGCGGATAGCTTTCTGAAGCCTGGAGAGCGAGAGGGGTCAGTGCGCATTTTTGGAGGGGAAAAAGTGCGTCCTGTAGGGCAAAAAATACAGTAATTTCCAAATTACATTTGAGGGCCTTCTCAGTGGTGGTGCCCACCCTGTGGAACGCCTTCCCATCAGATGTCGAGGAAATAAACAACTGAAAGCAGCCCTGTTTAGGGAATCTTTTAATGTTTGATATTTTATTCTGTTTTTAATCTCTTGGGAGCCGCCCAGAGTGGCTGGGGAAACGCAGCAGGATGGGCAGGGTATAAATAAAATTATTATTATTATTATTATTATTATTAATTTTATTTTATTAATTTATTTAGCTTTCACACAACTGGAACTATAGTGGAGTATAGTGTCCTCATTTCCCCTGCCCCCAAAAGCCAATAAAGCAGAAATGAGCACAAAGCTTGCACTATTTTCCACCATAGTGGCTTATGTGTGAAAATGCACATATAATATGGAACTTAATAGTCATTAAAATGGAATGAACCCCCATGTGAATGCAGCCTGTATTGCAAACGTCCCATCCCCCCACTTTTTACCTCTTTAATGCCCTAAATGGCCTAGGCCAGGGGTCGGTTTACCTTGCCCGGGCTGGATCAGTCCTGCAGAGAACCCTCCATGGGCTGGGTTCTCGCCTGCGATTTCCGGCTTCTGCGTGTGCGCAGACATGATTTCCGGTGCTGCAGAAGTGAGTCCCCACACCGCGCTGCGCTGGTTTAGCGCAATGCTCCAGGACTCGCCAAGCGGGCAGCTCAGTTCTGGGGTGGCTCGTGGGCCAGTTAAACAGCCAGTGTGGGCCACACATTGCCGACCTCTGGCCTAGGCTCTTTGTACCTGAAAGAGCAGCTGTTCTCTGCATATTTCCCTCCATTGCCTGAGCTAAAGAGGGGAAACGCTACTATGGCTTCCCTCTGTTTTTATCATAGTTGAGTTTGATGGCGCAAAGTAGGTCTTGATGGTTCCACTGACTCTTAGAACTTAGCCCAGAGGTATCTATCCACCCCACAAGAATATCACATTCTTTTGGTTACTTGTCTAAGCCGACTGCTGAAAAAACTTTCCATGGTGTTGCCTAGCTATATGGACTGTTCCTGCTGAGTTATGATGCACTTATTTTGTAGTTTCATTGCTGCTTTTGTGCTGGGCTTTTTATTGCACACAGTTTTGTGTATTAAACATTAGTTGCCCTCCTATTTTTCTTAATGGTAATAAATTATCATCTCCTGGACACAGAGTGATAATATATGTATGGAGTAAGGAGGAATATCCTATACCTTTTTAAAAGAAAGCTATAGAATAAAAAGGTGTAGGGTACTGCCTGACTCAACACCTTTCTGTCTTGGATAGCAAGTATTAAACACAATTTTTTAAAAAGATACCCCTGCTGCATCAAGATATAATCTCGCATAACACCATGTGTATGACATAACAGGGCTCCTGGGCTGACTTGCCTCAAAGCGGTATGACTTGTCCTTATGAGATCTCTTATGATTCCCACAAGAATACATAAGGGAACGTCATCTCAAAAGTTCAAACATTAATTGCAAAGTCAGGCAATCCTCCTTTTTTTCTGAAGCAGTTGAGTGGAACTTAAGCAAATCCCAGCTTTCAATGAGACTAGTAGCATTTATGATGAACTTCATAATACCCGTAATGTAGCTTCATAATCTAACTTGAGTGGCAGTTGTATGATGAATGGCTGCTATTTTCTCTTCCCTTCTTTTGTTACAGACGGTATGGAACTCGTTGTTCTCGCTGCGGCAGGCATATCCATTCCACTGACTGGGTCCGAAGAGCTAAGGGAAATGTGTATCATCTGGCATGCTTTGCCTGCTTCTCCTGCAAAAGGCAGCTTTCCACAGGGGAGGAGTTTGCTTTGGTGGAAGAGAAAGTCCTCTGTAGGGTACATTATGACTGCATGTTGGATAATCTGAAACGAGAAGTTGAAAATGGTAACTCTCCTTCTTGATGTTAGGTCCCTAGGCTGTATTCCTTTTTTTGTTTGTTTGTTTCATGTGGAGGGAAAAGCACACACACACCCCAGTAGGTTCTGGAAACCAGATTAACTTGATCATTTTCTCTGTAACTAATGTATAAATGTAGCATGCATGCAATTGCATGAGGAGTTGGTCACCTGTAGTTTTCACCCTTGTTCTAAGGAGCATTTTACCTCTCCTCTGCTTTCCTCCAGTGTTTTTAATCTGTGGCATTGGCAAAGTAAAATTCTCCATGCCACACCGGCCACTTCAGATTGCCATAATTGCTTGTAGGTGAATGCTAGTGGTGCTATGTTTGCACTTCATTAAAAAAGGGGGGGGCACCACTGTTGCTCCTGAAGTTTGCAGATTTTTCAAAGCATGGTATCCCAAGTCCATTACAGTGGTACCTCAAGTTACATACGCTTCAGGTTAAATATGCTTCAGGTTACAGACTCCACTAACCCAGAAATATTACCTCGGGTTAAGAACTTTGCTTCAGGATGAGAACAGAAATTGTTCAGTGGCAGCACAGCAGCAGCAGGAGGCCCCATTAGCTAAAGTGGTGCTTCAGGTTAAGAACAGTTTCAGGTTAAGAACGGACCTCCGGAACGAATTAAGTACATAACCAGAGGTACCACTGTACATGTTTGTCCTTCCCAAGCAATGTAGTTCCATTTGATCCACAGTTGTGAAGAAGTGGTGTAGTAAACATTTCTCATTGGGCGGATAGAGTTACACTGTAATTCAAACCCCCTTTGTGACCGGTTTTGGGGGTGGGAGTTGGATTGTCTATATTTTTTCCATACTCTCCTCAGAACCATCCCTCCCACTCAATGTGCTAGTTGGAGGAAGGGGCCAGCAGCAAGATCTCTGTTGGTGGCAGACTGTGGAGAGCTCCATAATGGAGTGTTACGGGGTTGGGGAAGGGCTGGCTTCACCCTGGATCTGCTGGACCTTGAGCCAACTCCACTACCATCACATGATGGCTCAATTGATGCACCAGCTCTGCCATAGCAACTTTCATGCTCCCTCTTCCCATTCCACACCAGCCAGTGTGAATGGCAAGGCTTTGCTGGTGACTCTGCTTCTCCTTTTAAGCTCTACTGCTCCCCACTTGGGATTTGGATTGTAGTTTAAATGATCTGAATTTAGCCCTTGACAAGAACTATAAGGAGCTTGATTTTTTTTTTATGTCCATAGCATTTAGCATTCTTTCTCTCTACTCGATTCAGAATAAAACTGGTTTTTAATCAAGGCCATGTCATATTCCTGTTTGGTGGTTCATTGATTCTCTTCCTACACCCCCCCCCCCCCAAATAAAAGTGAAGGCCTGCGCTTGCAGCCAGGACCCTGATCTGAACCATGCTTAAAAAATGGAATACCAAATCTGGTACAAACTCAAGATAATTATGTAGAGTTGCAAAATAATGAAAAATGGATAATTCCATATTCAAGTATATCCTTAATACAAGAAGTCTATTCTAGCATTATGTCTGTAACTAATGACTGGTGTTGGTACTGCCAAAACTTCAACTTTGTCTTCTTTTTAATTTCAGGTAATGGTATCAGTATGGAAGGTGCCTTGCTAACAGAACAAGACATTAATCACCCAAAACCAGCAAAAAGGGCGCGGACCAGTTTCACAGCAGATCAGCTTCAGGTAGAGCCCTGGCATGGTACAATGCCTCTAATGAAAGACAGCTGTGGGTTGTTGGGATGGGGTGGGAGGGGGGAGGATAATGACTTTATGCTCTGCATCACTTAATAATTATATTAAATATAGCTGGTTATGAAGAAATTCTCTCCACTGCAGATATTTCTCCTGGTGTCAAGGGCACAGCATGTTTCTGGAATATTCTTGCAAGTGTTAGATGTTGTTCCATGTGAAATAGTTACTCTTCAGCGTTTCTGTTTCCCAGAAGGCAGCTGGTAATTCTGTAAAGTGGAAATGTAAATGCTGATCTGTTTTGACTACTTGATGAAATTCATTAAACCAGACATTTCCATCACTACACATAATTATAATAGGAGACTAAATAGTTTCAGTTCTGTGTAACATGAAGAGAAGTCCTAGAAAATGTGCAGAATATAACTTTACAGGAAACAGATATTTTCAGTGTCTTGCATTTCACCATAGCTGCCAAACCCAAGTGGCAATCAAAACCATGGCTCTTCAGCACAGGCATCACTGTCATGTTCAGATAAGCAGAGGCTGAAGCTTAGCAATGGTGGGGTCAGTATGAACTTTGAAAAACTGATGTCTTTGTGCTCGGGGGGAGGGGGGGATTGCATTGCAACAATGTCAATAGAAAAGGAACCTGTCCACATTCTCCTATGCTTACCCCTGAATTCCGTTAGCTACTTTTGTTCTGTGGTAGATAAACTTGCAGTTCCTTATCACAACCACTCTAGCACCTGCCTATTTCCACTTTCTGCTTTATAATTCATTCTTGTTCACTAGCTTAGTACCTTTGCTGCCATATAAGCATAAATAAATCCTATGCACACTGAATCTTAAGTTGCCCCTTTTAAGGCAAAATGCCAACTTCCACATTGCGTTACAATCTCTTAAAATTAAATGCAGTCTAATAAAACAGGATTAGGTACATTTCTATTGATAAAAAACAATTAGAAAGCAAAAATTGGACAGAAAAAGGGGGAAATTAATCTAAAGTTTGCTGACATAAAAGTTTTCAGTTCCTATTCAAAATATTTATTTCTGGTGTACTGGTATTTCTGGTATTACTTACATATGTGGGAAATAACCTAGTTTTGGATCCTAACATCCACATTATTATGTGTATATAAAAGTGGCTGTTTAAGTTTTTAGATGAGAAGCAATGGCCTGTCTGTTCAGAATGTTAAAATTGCCTTCCATATAGTCCTAGACATGTCCACTTAGATGTAAGCCCACTGAGTTCTGTGAGGCTTACTGACATGTAAACAGGCATAAGACTGCAGCCTTAATGTTGCAACAGGTAATGCAATGGATACACAGGAAGCTCCATATGTACAGCAGAGCTTTTAGCCCTCAAAACAGCTTTTCCTCACCTCTACCAGCATCTGTTAAATAATACCACAGGAGCTTCAGACGCAGTATTTGAAGTTTTGCTCAGGCGATACGACATAGATTCGTTTCAGCAGATTCAGGAAAGCACTTGTGTGTGCATAAACAGGTGTTTTGATCTGAGCCATAGGACTATTTATGCAGTGAGTCTAGTTCAGGGGTCAGCAAACTTTTTCAGCAGGGGGCCGGTCCACTGTTCCTCAGACTTTGTGGGGGGCTGGACTATATTGGGGGGGGGGGGAGAGAATGAATTCCTATGCCCCACAAATAACCCAGAGATGCATTTTAAATAAAAGGACACATTCTACTCATGTAAAAACATGCTGATTCCAGGACCGTCCACGGGCCAGATCTGGCCCCCTGGCCTTAGTTTGCCTACCCATGGTTTAGGTCTTCTACTTTTAAAGTTGTAAACAGCACCTCTTTTTTTCCACATATAAAAATACCAAATAATATTTAGGTAGCAAACATTTAATTGCCTTAAACACATGTAATACTTTTTAATTTGGAGTTATTATTTGGCAATTTTCTCAAAGGACTGCAGTGGTTAATGGAATTGACAAGAATCTCATTTCCTTGCCCTTTATAGGAGTAGGAATATTTTATGCATGAAAATTCACTCATGTAGCTCTGGGTTCAGCTCATTTTGTTGCATCTAGTGATGTTCATCCCATTGTGCAACAGATTTCTGTTCTTATAACAGGCTTCCCTTTTTTCACTCACCCTGTAGCTCTCTGCACCACCTCAAATATTTGTAGTGTCCCCGAACTCTCTGGAGCAGATTTTGGGACACAGGGAAGGAAAGGAAGGGGAAGTCCAGTTACAATATTGACCATTTGAGTTTATATAAGTCATAACTTTGGGGTACTGATATCAACAACTGAATATTCAGTTGACTTGTCTACCCAACCACCAGTAACTCCAGTAGTTTACAGCTAGGTGTAGAAGTATCTTGACTCAATTAAACTTCAATTCTTCCACACCAAAATGGCCATGAGGTTTTCATTCAAAAAATGTAAAGTAATGGCCCTTTATCTCTTTTATAATGTTCATCAGAAAAGGCTTATGGCATACTATAGTTTGTCTGTGCGTTCCTGAACTATCAGTGCAGAACTAGAGATCAAATTAACAATAATATACTGTACACTAATCAAAAATCCACTTTCAGCTTGAATAAGCTCCTGAAAGAAGTAGGGAAGAGTAAAAGCTAATTTTCAAAAATCATTTCACAGTAGGATTCACACAGTACACTTTTGGGCATGGTAACTTCACCAGGAGGTTACGTTTAATCATGCCCTGTGGTGTATATGTGCTATGAATGTGCCTTAATGCGCCTTGCCTTTGCAAAAATTAGTATAGCCATTTCTAATTTATTCCGTGTTCTGTTTCATACTAACATTGTTCATATTTGCAAACATTTTGTAAAGGAGGCCCTGATAGGGCAACAACTAGTTCTTGCCACATGAAGGTGCATTTTTGTAATACAAGTGTCACATAAAATGGATATGATCTGATTGAATAATGATGATGTCGTCACATGAAACCAGCTCTCAGTAACAAATAAGCTGGAATCTTGCTTTGATTTTTTTCTTTCTTTCACGTAATGTTGTATTCTAGTGCTGGAGCTAATCTGGTCATTGGGTTAGCTTAGCCTGCCTTGATGTGGTTTAGGAAGTCTTTTATGTGGACAATGCACTCCTCAAAACTGCTGTTGGAGGTTGGAGCTATATGACTGCATCTTGTTACTTATGCAGTCTGGCTAGTACATTAAAAAAAAATTACAGTTTAAAAATAAAAAAATACTTCTTGCATTTTCCAGGTAATGCAAGCACAGTTTGCTCAGGACAACAATCCAGATGCACAAACACTCCAAAAACTGGCAGAAAGAACAGGCTTGAGCAGGCGTGTGATACAGGTAACTGTACTGCAGTTACTTCACAAGTACTGTGAGCAGAGCTTCTCAGCAGCATAAAGCTCCAAAGAACAGTTTTTCTCTTGATCAGTATTCCTTAGCTAGAGTAGACCTTGTGTGATGTCTTTTACAGTAGTCCTGAAACATTGATTTTGTTTTTTTGTTTTGTTGTTTCTTTAGGAAGAAAATGCACATCTAATGTCTTCCATCACATACTTTTACATTGCTGAAGGAACATAATTTAGGGTTGTCTTGCATGTGCCAGCAGCAATGTGAGTGATTAGTGACCCGTGGTGAACACTGACACCAGGAGCCCATGTTAGAAGCTCCCCCAACTTGTTGGTTGTACTAAAGTTCGATGTATCTTATTTTTAATTTGGGTCTACCTGGCCTCAGTAAAGAGCACACACAGGGAAAAAGTTGCACTGGCATATATATGGAAGAGGCCCTCAATGGTTTTAAATACTTTGTTTCTTTGATGTAGTTAAATGCCAGATAACGAATACGATGTGCATCTTTTTGTTTCTTTCCATTTTGTGCTTAGGTGTGGTTTCAAAACTGCAGAGCACGCCACAAGAAACACGTTAGCCCCAATCACTCTTCGTCTACTCCTATTACAACAGTCCAGCCTTCCAGGCTTTCTCCACCAATGTTAGAAGAAATGGGCTACTCGGCCTATGTACCCCAGGATGCGACAATGCTAAATGCTCTGCATAATTTCATGGATGGTAGGTACAGTAGCATGCGATAATTACTTCATAGACTTGAGAGAAGAAAATGTGAAATGCACCCTTTCGCTCAGGGTTGGGCACCATGCAACCCACAGGCAGCCAAAAAAAAAAAGACACTCATTCTTGTGTCTGGTATTCTTGGGAAATTCTTGTACTGTTTTTCTGTGTTTGATTGGAATATTTTGTATATTTTATCGTTTATATTGTTTGCCACCTTGTGAGACTTTTTCTAACAGGCAGGATAGAAATTTGTTAGATGACAAATACATTCTAGCTTTTCAGGTTGTTGTCCCTAGTACTCTGCTGCAGAGAGAGGTTGATAAAAAATATTTTGCTCGGAAAGCAAGCAAAAGTTCTCCATATATTCTCTGTGCTCATGATAGCATATAGCCCATAAGTCGGGATGTCAAAGCTGTTGGTTTTGCTTCCGTGTGTGCAGACGTACACCATACCTTTTTTGTTTTGTTTGGCAAGTTCTGGTCCCCAGTTTGGGGAAATAAGTGATAGCCTTGCATAAGCTTAGGCCTTTTGCGCGTTGCGGCTTTTTTTTTTTTTTTACCATGCCTTTGAAACTGACAATATCTCGGGCTCTTTATTGTAGCAGACGATCTCTGAATAATGACCCACAGATCTTTCCTCCCCAAATTACATTTCCATGCTCACCTTTTTACATTTAAAAATGTTCACAATTCTTTTTTTAAAAAAATGCATGTTCTTATGGACTTCTGTATAGGAATGCTGTATTCAAAACTTTATGGGGGGAAAATACTCATTATATAGCACTTAAAGTTCACCACAATTCTGTTATCCTGCATACACAAAAGGTTTATGTCAAGCTAGAAACTTTTCCTTAAATCGAAAGGAAGAAGGCCTAATTAGAGTTTAAATAGCTTTCATCTTTCAAATAAGGCTTTATTGTAAAGGGCTTCATATTATAATAAAGCAAGCCTCATGACATCTTAAATGCTATGAAATCTTTAGTGAGCCATAAGCTTTAGGGAACTGCAGATGCATCTGAAAAGTATTGTAGTTCACAATAGCTTGTGCCGTAATGAAATTTGTGGCTCTTTAAGATACCACACAATTTTGTTGTCGTTTTGCTGCAATGGGCCCATTTTATGCATAGTTTTGAACTGTATTCAGTGGGATTAGGCATTTTTGTAATAAGATACCTTCCTCACAAACTGCAAAGTTGTATGTATAAAAGAGTTCATCTGGTAACAGGCACTGCCCAGGGTATAAAGACATGGGGGGGGCGGCACTGTCATTCTAGAAATGAGCGCTAGTACCAGCTGGTGAAATGGGTGCTGCTTGCTGGTGTCCCAGCCATATCAGTGCAGTTGGGTTTGTACTCACAAGTAATATTTTTTTATACTTCTAGTTAGGCTAACCAGCAAATCCTTCTATTTTTGTAGCTCATTCACCTTCTGCTCTTGGACTCCAGCCTTTGCTACCCCATTCAATGACACAACTGCCGATAAGTCACAGTTAACTCATTTATTTCAGGGACATGAGACTAAAGAGGTACCCCTGAGATACCCACTGTACTTGTATTCAGTTTAAACTTTAAATGACATCCAAAGCATTTTGAAGACGATTTTGTTGCCCAGGTATGTAAGTATAGTTGGCCTGCAAGACACTTTTATGGCTTTCTCCATAAATATGTTTACAAGACTTATTAAAGAGAAACACCTTTTTTTGTATTGTCTGGAAGTAGTCCATTCTAGCTATGTGTTTGTTTAATTTATTTCTCATCAAAAGAGCACTTTGCTAAAAGACAGGACTGACAGTTGTGCAAAATGTTTACAATTCTTTGTGAAATTGTAGTTCATCATTAGTTTGTATCTGTAAGTTATTGCTATTAAAGTATTACTTGTATTTGAGTTACATGCAGCCTATACTTTGAAGATTATGTCCATGAGCTGGCAAAAGTTCAGTTGCCAGAATTCTCTAAATGACCTAAATAAAACCTTCTGTTGTAGCATGACTAGCAAACATATTATTGCGTTAATGGTATAATCTTGAGTATTTTACAATGGACAGCCTGATTCTATTAGTTGAACTTGTAAGGAAAGACACAATAAGTGCTCTAAGTACATAAATATTTAATGAACTGGCAGCCTTCTCTGAACTGGTAGATGTGACATCCGACGTGAAGTTACTTAACTATAAATGGTATTGAAATGTCAATGATACCCTTTATAACCTAGAGAACAGCTAACTGTGGCTACTTTAATATGTTTTGTTCATTTCACCCTGTTGGTTTGGATTCTTACAAAATATATTTCATGCTACACAATTTCCACAATGTCTTGTGTACTATGTTAAAAAGGCCAGGGCAGTCTTTAAACAGCCCGAGTGCAAAAGCTTGAACTTTGTTACAGTTTCATGCATATAGGTACATGTACGTACATCCATGTCTCTTCTTACTGTGAAAGATTAGAGGCTTACATACATCATATTTAAATACAACCATCCTGATCTAGTCAAGGGGGAGATATATACACTTGTTTATGTGAACAATGTGACTGAAACTAGTAGCCTCCAATCACTCTTGTCTTGGTGCTGTGTATATTTGCTGTGGCAAATTGTACATTTTTGGTTTTCCAAAACCTAAAGATGACAGGTGGAAGTGTCAGTGCCTGTGGTACACTGAGCCATGTTTGCCAATAGACAAGCTAGATACTACCTAGGGCTTCATTCTTTTAGGACCCTTGGCATCACTGAAGAGGAAAAGCCTCTCCTAAGAGGCCTCCTCCTAACCATGCATGAACCATCTAAAACCACTTGTGCTTCTTGCTTCACAATTATGAGGATATCAGTACATTGACAGCTAAGTCTTCCATAAACGAATCATGGAGGAATTCTCTCCCCCCCCCCCCCCCGCCAGCAATTCCTCCTGCCTAAGCACCATATATCTGCTTCAGAAGGTTGAGAACCCTCCATAGCAGATTTACATTTTCAGTGTAAATTTCTATGCATTGCAGTGTTCTATTACTGAACTGTATTTGGACATGGGTCTTTTCCACCATGATTACGAGCATTTGAAATCTGCAGATTTCAAAGTTTGAATTTTGGAGCACTTTTGAAATGGTTCTTACCTTTGTTTTAGTATGTGAAAGTAGGAGAGCACAGCCATATATGCGCTCGTGTCAGTTCTTCAATGACTAGAAGAAGCTGCTGGAAAATGCAGCAAGCCAGAGTGGCTTGCTTTCTTCCCTGCCTCTTGGTGAGGATTCAGCTTCTTGTGCTGGATCAGTGGTAGTGCTAAGGGAAGAATTGCTTCAGCTTCTACAGCAGGAGCTATACTCCATACTACTACAACCTCCTGGAGCACTTTCAAAGCAACCTTCACTGGTGGTAAGTTCTAATATTTAGGACACTCTTTGTGTGCAAATGTTTCAAAGCAAAGGTAGGCCTTGGCTCGAGCAGCTTGCAACATCTGAGCGGTTGGAGCCAACTTCAAGTCATGCAGCAGATGCTTCATTCCTCAGATCGTAACTGTATAATGGCACCCCACATAAAACAGCTGTGCTAAAATTACTTCCAAGGAGAGTAAGTTTCAGTATAAATTGTGTATGTGTTGCAACTGTGAAGCTTGGACACACACTATTTTTGAGACTTCCCTTGTGTGTATTGGTTGTACTTGTTGAATTTTCACAAATGTTGAATGGCATCCAGTGGTTGTCTGAGCCAAGGGCACCTTGGGCAGCCAACCTTCCTCTTTCTGTTCTCTCTGAATCTTATGCATCACCAAAAAGCTTATTCAGGATCCTCCCAGCCCTTTGGACAATGTGGGTTGTGTCATACAAGGCTGCAATGGAAGAAGAAAGTCACCTGAAATCTGGCAGAGCAATGGCTTGCCACTTCCCTCTGATGCAACTAGTTGTTGGCCTAAAACCCATCCATGTAAGGTAGCCATCTTGGATTTGACTTCTTCTGGCTTAGTGGTTCTTTAAAAAGAAACAAAACTGAGGACATCATGGAGATTGTACTTCTAGGTACTTTGATTCTCCCAGTCCTCAAACACCTTTTTTAAAAAAATGAAAACATATGCAACAATTTTATAAAACGTCTGTACAATTTTTAAGCAATAAAACATGAAAAAACTTTAAAAACAGTGCGAAGGGTAAATACTGTGATACCTAAATATCTGCATGTATTCTGAAATAAGTTTGCTGTCTTTCAGCATGATTTCTTTTTTAAGTTTGAGCCCTGTCTAACTGATACTCATGATCCCATAATTGAGTGGAATAAGCAGCCTTTGCATGTAGTTGTCAGAGTATAATCTGACTTTTGAGAGTACAGCTTCAACAGGGCTCATGTGCAGGAACAAAAATGCTGGAAAATGCCTAAATTTATTCCTTTAAAAAAAGAGGAAATGATTAGTTGTTAGAAACATGCGTAACAGGTGTTTTTCAAACTATTAGATGCTATCACACTGCTTCAGCAAGTTTTGTAAGAAAGTATGTATGTAATGGTACCCAGAAACCACCCATTCCTAGAAAATGATTTGCAGTTTTAGTCCAATAGATCTGGTTCTAATAATTACAGATGCTATAATGGCTTGTAAGTAACCTTGCAAGCAAATATTGATTTAGAACCTGGTCTTAAGAGCACATTTCTCTCATTCCATCCCATGTTTTAGAATTGTTCTGTGGTTGCTGCATACCATTATTTTACCCTGCCTTTCTCTATAGTTGTGCGATGAAGTGTGCATGGATAACCAACTGAGACTTCAGATTTCACGTAGAGAAGTTAGATTTGGTCTGACTTTCATCATATATTTCCATTCAGAGTTCATTATTCTGGTTCCTGGCCAACCAGCATCAACTAATCCCTCTTGCTGTTACATGTATGTCACACTTGGTCATAATTTAGGCAAACTGAGTAGTCAGGGGAGAAAAAACACAACTTCCCATAGGGTAAATTAGCAATGCTCTCACGCTATGCACCTCCAGATTTGCAAAAGCCGCCAGAATGAAACAATGTGAGCGTGGGAAGTTGGGTTGAGGGAGCTTGTATACACGAACTTCTTGGCAGCTTAAATGACAGGCAGAGCCAAACTCCCTGGTAAAGATGTCTTGGGGGGCTTGAACCAGAGATTAGGAGGAGGGTGGTCCATAGGTTCATCACAACCCTTTTGGTGAAGGCTGACGTAAGGCCCTGAGAGCTGTTGCAGTAGGTTCTTTTACCCACCTCTCTTGCAATCTGTACTACTAATATCAAATTGAACACAGAGTTTGATCTAGCAAAGTTGTCACGTTAGTGCAAGGACTTGTGCCCCACAATCTGTTCTGGGTTCTCCCCTCCCTTACTCTGTAGCAGATCATTAGGGGGATAAACAAGGAAAGGAGTTGGAAGAAGTCCTGTTCAGATGGAGGTCCTTGTGCTAATGGGATGTCTTAGCTGGATACAACCATTTATCGGCCTGTAGGCCTAGCCCTTCCCAAATATCCCCTGCCTTGTATTTTTTTTAAAAATAAAATAAAATAATACACCAATAGTCATTCCATGCCTTACCAAAAAGCAAACATTCTTAAAAGTTGCAAAAGTACTTTAGAGCTTGTGGGGAAAGTATAGTTTGGCGCAACCCAAAAAGCATCCTTTTGCAGGCTTGCTTTCCTCCATGTGAAGCAGAGACATGCAAGAATCCTGCAGAGCTAGTGTTTCCAGCTAGCTTTAGAGCACAAGAAAGGTTTACAGAGTACGGTAGGTCTCAGTACCATCACACTGCCTTAGTCACTCTTTTGTTCCTGTCTTCACTTTTTGGTCATTTAACTGTATGCAAAGCAAAGGCCAGAGGCATACTTTCAGAAAAGGAGGAAGTGCCAGGTCTAGTCTTGCTTTTGAGCAACCTGCCATAGGTGGCACCATAGGAGGGTAGATGAAGGGGAAAGATGGTGTAGCAGAACAGTGGAGTGTTAAGCAGCAAAATGTCTTTGGTGGTAGGAGTGTATAGTCCTAGAAAACTCTTCAGAGACTCATTCTGAGCTATGTACATACATACTGACTTGAGTGGAACCCTACTGTGCAAGGGGTGGGGAACACCAGACGTAAGGTCCAAATGCAGAGCTCTGTCTGGCTGTCAGGACTCTCTCCAGCCATAGCTTCTATTAGTTCTGCTTCATATTTCTCTTCAGTGTTTTAACCTGGCTGGAATATGTCCTTGAACTTTGATAATACCTCTTGTTGCCTGGATAGAGGGGCGTGGGGGAATTCGTGTAGAAACCAGCCTACGTACTGGTAAAATGAATATTCCCTGCTCTGCTCACCTTTGGCACATGGCCCCTGTAAAGTTCCCTAGAAAGGAATGTGGCCCTCAGGAATGCTCAGAAATAAATGAGGCTCCTTTTTGTGGTTCCAGTGACTTAAACCTTGTCTGCACGCACTATAAAATGTTAAAGCATTATGCGAGTTGTTGGAATAAAATAATTACCATCATGTCCACATGGTGAACAGGAGACCCAATACAATAAGACTAATGCCAAGTTAAAACTACATAAAATCAGAATTAAATAGCCTGTTGGAATAAAGTCTTCAGTAAGAGTCAGGAGTTCAAGACTAAGACAGTCTGTCTGACATCAACTGGAAGGGAATTCCACAATATTGGGCCAAGAATGCTGAACACAATTCCTAGTGGATCTGAGCCATACAGGACCACCATCGGTGATCCCTTGAAGACTACAGTGATCAGGTGGCCCCTTGAAGTATCCTGGACTCAAGTTGTTAAGGACCTTGTAAATTATATGTTGGTGGAACTGTGGGGAGTTTCTGCTTATAAGTGGTCTGGCCCATAGTTTCAAATAAACTACTTACAGATTTTAAAATATATTTAAAGCGGTCGATAACTGTATTAAATGAGTGGTTGCCCATGCTGTTGTTTGGATTTTTCTTAAAATCCATGGCCAATGGGTCTATGGCAGCTGCTTATTTCTCCTGTTCAGTGGCTCCCAGCTCAAGTGAAATTGTGTGTACTCTCAAGCATTCAGGTGAAAGCATTTTGGGAATTACAATGTTATTTTGCAATGTATGATGGTAATCTACTTTAAAGATTTTGTTTAATAAATAAAAATCTCAGTGAAACAAAAGTAATAATTGCATTGTTTGTTTACCTTTGTACTAAAGCATGTACTGTATGTTAGCTAGTTGGCATGCTATATTTTGGAGGGCAATTTAGTGCAGAGGAGTGTTACATAACAGTGGCCAAGTGTGTGAATAACTTTTATGCCCCACAATCATAACTAGAAGACATTTAGCACTCTACATTTGAGTATTAACTTGCTTTGTTCTTTAGCCTGCCAAATATCCCACACATGTCATTCATGTTGTTGATAATCATTGCAATAATTGATTGGTAAAGGGCATGTAAGGAATTCTGCCTTTGAAAGAAGGCTGAAGTCATGGGTTTTTGGGTGTGTATGTGCAATGATGCTCTTGTTAGAGTTTAGTTTTGTGTTTGGATTCTGACAATCTGCTTTACACTTGGAAGGGAGACAGGCAGATCAGTACAGCCAATTTGTTTTTCTACAACAAAATGATGCATATTTCCACTTGGTGAAAACTTGGTGGGTCATTCCACAGGCTTGAGGTTTCCCCATTCCTGTGATAGAGGTTCAGCAGCCACCCTGAAAATCATTTTGCAGCAGATGGTTAGATTAGAGACCAAAATCTAGAACCAACTGGCTTTCCTCCTCTCTCCTGCCTGCTTCGCTACCAAACCTCCCACCTAAGCTCATTAAGTCCTTTCCCTTTCCAAAACAATACCCCACATAAAAACTGTTCAATCTCAAGGCAATCTGATTCCTCCCCAGCTTCTTTCCCTTGACCCTTCCCCGTGTTTCTCTAGCAGAGTTCCCCTCTGTTTAGTATATACATTACCATATGTCAGCACTAACTATTCTGTACACTGTGGTTTAAACACACACACAAAACCACCCCTAAAGTCCTCCCACAGTGTCTCAACAGTAACCGCCATCACAACCCCCACCCTGCCCCTTAACAATTCTGTCTTGCAACAGCTGCACTTGCAAACCACACCAACAATATTTCTCCCAATTGTCCCCGTGGGGGAAGAGATCCCTCCTGTTCCAGCCCCTCCTACAGATAAACTCTGTTACCAGATCAACTTTGAGCATGTTGCTTAAGGAGTGCATGTTAGCAAAGTTAAATATATATATTTCTGGTTTAAATTAAAGTGTTGCTCTGAAGGCACGAGCTCTTCTATCAAATCTGCACAGCCAACATTTGGAGCGTTTGTATTCAAGTCAGCAGGTCAGCCAAAAAAACCATTAACTTGCAAAATATCATTGGAAACGTAATTCAAACTGCATGTGATGTACTTTTGCTAAAGGCAAAAGGAACAAGCAACTACGCACACACACACACACACACACACACACACAAACCATCCCTCCTGTTTTCAGTAGGTTCAAGTGAGAGATGTAGAAATGCAGTATTTGCTATGGAAATCTAAACAGTAAATGTACTGTGTTCAAAGAACAACTTGTAATATAGGGGAGGGGGAAAGGAAGCTGCCTTAGCCTGAGTCAGACCATAGCTCAGTATTGTCTACACGGACCGGCAGAGGCTTTCAGGCAGGGAATCTTTCCCAGCCATACCTAGAGATTGAACCTGGGACATGCAAAGCAGATGTTCTACCACTGAGCTATGGCCCTTTCCCCAAAGCAACAGCCCTCATTTCACCTAACATATGTGATAAGCTTAAGTATCTAACTTGCTCTAAGAGATTCACCACACACTCTTAAGCAGAGAACGTAAGACGACTCCTGCTGCATAAAATCCAATATTCTGATTGCCACAATGGCCAAACTTGACTATCTATTAATTTATATAATGCCAAAATGGTTTGTAAATACAGCATGGTCATATCTTGCATGTGGGTTTGAATCCAAGGGTTCAGTGTATATGCAAAAACAGGACAGCCAACCCCAGAAATCATGGGCTAGGGCGAGTCGTGTGAAGGGCTTGTAGCTCAGCGGCCGAGCATCTGCTTTGCATGCAGAAGGTCCCAGATTTAATGCCCAGGTGGAGGCTGGGAGAGACTCCTGCCTGAAACTCTGGAGCGCTCCTGCCAGTCAGTGGAAACCATACTGAGCTAGATGGACCAATGGCCTGGCTCAGTATAAGGCAGCTTCCCCTCTCTCCTGCCTTGTTTCTTGGAGTGTAAGAATAGACCTGTGAAATCAGATTAAAGGCCCCGTCTAGCCCAGCATGCCATAGTCTTTTATAATGTACAGAATCCCCACATTTTCTTTCTGAAATTCTGTTTTCATTCCCCAATCCCCTTTTAGGACTTATGCGAATATTAGAAGCTCAACAAAATATAGCCATGAAAGACTGTGACCTTGTCCATGCACTTCAGACACTGGAAAACTCAGCATATTGCATAATTAAGACACCTGAGAAATAAAACTTTAAGGGCTTAAGAGAGAGTCCTTTTTTATTATGATTATTTATTGGGCTCCAGTGTAGGTTTAAAAAACAAAACAACTAATACTAATAATACTAGTAATATTCAACTTTATATTTCCAGAAACATTTTTTAAGTCAGTGACCATCCCTGCTGACAATATATTGGACTAGTCCATCTGTTTCTCTTCGTTGTATCTTTGTTATTGAAAATGTACATCTATATTAAAAAAGTTCAAGATTATGACTTCAAGGACATATGAATTCCCGATTCCAATACTGCATACTAAACTTGTGCATTCTATGTTTGCAATTTTAAATTATGTTCTCCATAGGACTTTTCAATCTCTAAGCAGAGTCAATGTAATTTTATCGCAGCTGAATACAACTTTGTTATTAATATGCTCAGGGGTCTGTCCGTAGACTCCAGTGCTAGCATAAGCCCTGTTCCTTATTGTAAGGTTTGTCACAATGCTTACAATGTAAGGATTGGGTTACTTATATTATGTATCTTGAGAAAAAATTGTGTTTCTGACTTCAGCACATCAAAATATTTTCCGAAATCAAGTTGCCAAGAAACATTGCACTATTTTTCATCTGTTAAAAAGCTTAAGAGCTTGGCTAAAGAATTCCCGAGTGTAAACTTGTCCTTGGTCTAGTGGATATTCCAATTATCATCATATCCTGCTGCTGCAGCTAACTTTTCATAGAAGTGGTGTATGTATACCTGTCTATCTGGAGCAGGGATGGGGAATCATTTTGCCACAACAGCTAAATCCTTATCAGGATCTGCCTTGTGGGCCAGAATTGACAGGTGGGCAGGGCCTGTACACTTGGAGTATCCCAACTGTTGAGCCTCTAAGCTATCAGTTCAAAAGGCTCCAGTTAAGGATAGCCCACTGGACCCTGAATCCTACCAAAATCTGGAGAAATACACGGCCACCTTGAAAGTGGCTGAAGACACAAACAGACTTTCCTCCAGATGAAGGAAATGCCCACTGCCCATATCTAAAATGCACTCTGGTGAATTTTAGAATCAAAGTAAATGAAATGGCACAGAGGATAGTTATGTTGTCTTCTCATAACATTGTAGTTGTATAAGATCCCATGTGAAGTCCGTTGTTCTTGGAAAAAGCAGCACGGAACCTGAAAAATATTCCACTCCTTTAATGAAAAACCCACACATAATAGGTTGTAGGGTCACTTGGAAACTCTTGAGTTCCAGTTGAAATTAAAACCACTTGTAATGGTTAGGTAAACAGAGATTGCTGTGAATAAACCACAGATGCAGGTGAGTTGATACATAAGCAATCAGCTTTGGTAGAAAACCCTCTGGGGTGGAAGGGGCTTTTGTTCTTGGCAATTGCCCCCCAGAAAGCCATCTGAATTCTCTGTTCAGCTTCTGAAGTTGGGAAAAATTATTAGTATACATGTACATGAGATCCACAAAAGCTACAGATTTCTCTTGCCAGAAGAGCCTCCATTGTCGTCTTGATGCTTTCCATGTGTTTCAAGAAAACTAAGAAAGTAAAGTGAATGCTCTCTGGGGAGGTTCACAACCTAAATCTTCAGTTAAGAGAGATACCTGCTCAGTAGTTTGAAATCCAAGGAAAAACAAGTTTACCAACAAGTGTGGACAATGACTTTCCTGAATGCCTTGAAATCAGCCAGTTATCTGTGGCATAAGTTTCTCTAGTAAGGTAAGAATTTTTCAGACTTCTGTGGATGGGATATTGCCATCCCTGTAGCACCTGTGCTCCCTTGCGCTCCTTACATTTAAGCTGCTTTTTAAAAATAGACTATTAGAAGGGTTAGAGGCTTACCCAGACGTTTAGAAAATCGTAATGAGTTCTAATTTGTTTTAGTAAATTCTATAGTGGTTTTGAATTTTTGTATGCTTTATGGTTGTAATTTTTTAGTGATAATTTTATTGTTTTAGCTTTTTTGCAAACTACTTTGAGGGTTTTTTCTACAATCAAGTAGTATATAAATTTTAGGAAATTAAAATTATATTTCTTTTCATTAGATAATAGAAAAAGAAGCATCCTCTTGTCATATATACTAAAAAAAAATTCAACATTGATTTACTGAATTGCTAAAATAAAGGCAAGGGGAAAAACACAGAATAAGTTTGCATCCATCATCAAGTGCAAGCCTCAGTTAAGTTACATAAACTGAATGGAGAACAAAGCCCTACTGATGTGCGTTTTCTAGGAGTTCCTTAGGTCATGAAGTGAAAACACAGATAAAATGAGGCACAACCAGTTAAGGCAGAAGCTTCATGAGATTTGAGAAGGGATAAACTAATCTTGTATCTACTGTGGTAGCTACAGAGCCATCCTTTAAAAGGGATACTTAAAACTCCTCAGATTCATGAGGTAATTTTATTTCTTGTAATAATTCTTAAAAACTGTTGATGTTTAGAAGCACTAATTCAGGATCTCTGCTGATGCCTTTGGAAATGCTCCCTTATATAAATATCACTGGCTCAGCCCCTAAGAAAATCCTTTTAAAATCCTCATGAACTCCTGAGGTAACAACAGCAGCAGTAGCAGCAGCTGTGGTCTCCCCTGGACCTCTTCAGGGCTTTGGGGACAGAAGAAACTCCCTAATGAGGAACATTCTGATCCTGCTATCCTATTGGCTTCAGAAAAAAAGAGCGGGAAAATCCCCAGTGACAGAAGGATTCCTATGCCTCCCAGGCAGCTTACCTTTCTGTCTGATTCTGAAGGGAATATGTCTGAAGGACAGGGAAAGGGGGTGGGGGGTGGGGGGTGGGAATGAAAGAAAAATAAAATTGGGAAGCCCAACTTGGTCAAGGTTTAAGAGCCTGACCAAAGAATCTGCCTATCAGTTCACAGGCCGAGTCTGTCATGGAGGTTGGTGGGTGATACCTCCTTGGTTTCCAGTAAGAGGTGCCATCCCAAAGGTATTCCATGACCTCTGGGAGCCTCTAGTGAGCAAGAGAGCTTTCCTGATGCTGCCTTTCCATTCCAGTGGTTGTTCCCTCCTCCCTTTTCTTTCAATCATAACAATAATCACACAAAGAACAGAAAAGAGTTTCAGGCAGCAAAATGAGAATAGATCACTCTCCCATCCCAGCCAAACCAACAGAAACGAGACCTTCGGATAGGATGACATGAAAATTGAACTGAGGGAGGAAATTGATTTGGTCAGACGTGTAGCAAATGATGGCAACCAGAAACATTGTGGCTCAGGGAAGAAAACAATCCTTCCCTTTCCTCTCCTTACATCCCCTGAAAGCAACACATCTGTCAGCTCTCGGGGAAACATGCATTTACAGAGCCGTTTTCTACAATAAACCAGCAATGAATGTACAAGTGGCACATGGTGGAGTTCATGGCAAGGCAAAAAGAGAATGTGCTGTGTGTGTCTCTTTTAATAGTGATTTACTAGTGAAAAATTCCCGGGTGTGACAGGCTGCATTTCCTTTTGCCCAGCTATTGAACAAAAGACAAAAGGGTTGCACTCAGGGAAAACAAGCTGAGTTGGAGCCATAAGCAACTTGTACTGCAGGGAGGGAGGAGACTGGTCTTCCAGACATGGTTGCAATTCAACTCCCATCCGCCCCTGCTAGAGTGTCCAGTGGTCAGGGGTTTTGAGAATAGGAAGGCACTGTGCTATTTTTCTTGAAAAAGAGGTGCCGGAACTCACCATGAACACCTCCCTTGTTCTCTTATAATAGGAATTGCCAGACCCAGTTTTGTTTGTGTCAGTGTGCGCTGGTCTAATTTATTTCCATTTGATATGATACTACCTAATAGTGAAGGAACTGTTTCTGCCACTAACCTATCTCAAGACTGAGCAGAGTATATTTCTGCTCCCTTGAACTGGGCATGCTGTTGCCTAGACTTCCCTTTGGTCTTTCTCTTTAGGCATTGTCAATCTTTTTGGTTTTATTTTCACATGAGAGAAGCAGTTGGGGGCAACCCCCCCCCAATCTCTTCTGTTGGCTACTGCAGGGTGCTTGTTTCAAGCCTAATTTCGGTGGAGGGAGGGGCGAGGAAAGAACCCACAATGTATTGACACCCCCTGCTTAGATCTTCCCAGTATTATCAACTCTTCTAACTTGCTAAAAAATTATGATATCCCTCTGCTGTCCCAGACTTATCCTCTTCAAATATGCCCAATGTATTTTTCCTGTGTGCAGAAAAATTGCTACTAGTGCATGTATAGCCTCACAGATACTATTCCCATCTTCCTTCCATATCTTAGTTGTTGCCCTTTCCTCAAGGGATACAGACTTCTGCTTGGAGTAATATTCCTCACCGCCACCCCCTGTGGGGGAGAGTTAATAATTCAGCTTGACCTATGCTTAAAAACAGGAGAACCAACTGCAGGAGGAACATGACACCAAGTTTAGAGACCATGACATCTATGATGCAGACACAGAATAAGAGAGAGAATGAGCCCTGGTTTTAAAATTCATCTGGAGATGGATTAAGATTTCTATGGCATCCAGCCAACTGTAGATTTAAATGTAATTTGAAAGTTAAGAAAACTATGAGCTACATAAAACACATCAATCACAGAGTGTCCGTTTATGAGCATGCCTTAAAGAGGAGAAAGAAAGCAGGTTTGCAATAAGTTATGTCTCGCAACTGAGCAGAGACACAATAATCAATAACTGCAGTCCATTCTCAGAGGTAGCATGTGACGCAAGAAAATGCTGGAGTAGTTTAAGAAATCCAGATTTAATTAAAAACAACTCTGTGCATACAGAGCGAACATGAAAGGTCTTGGACTTTCAGCAGCCCTTTTACTTTTAGATTACAAATGCATTCTTTGCCTTAGTCTGAGATGATGAATTTAGCGGTGATGGATTACATATTGTTGTTCAATTATATGTTAATAATTATTACAGTGTTCTGAAGTTTTCCAGGTGTGTTGTAGGATAAAGAAATGATTTCTCTACTTTCAAAAAAAGTACACCTAGTTAAGAATTTCCAAGCAAATAGCAATGCATGTGATATTTCTTTAATACTATTTCTTTTATCTGTTTCTGAGTAAAGATCATGGCATATGAAAGAATCTCAGCACCATCTACTTTCTTCCCGCTTGAATATGAACAGGTCTTAACAACATCTAAATCTCTATTATACATTTCTGTTAATTTTTTTATTTTAAAAAATGTTTTCAAAACAGAAATATCCTGCAACACTCCAGTGAAAACAAGGCCCATTACTTTCTTTAGGATGATCCTTGGATCACTTTCTAGTAATTTCAGTGTCTTTTTTCAGAACTATAATAACACTGAATTATGCAGTGCTGAGGTCTGATGTTGCAATACAGAATGGGTTGGGGTTGAAGGAAAAGGTGGAAGGGGTTGATACATTTGAACAAGGTTTGCATCACTGCTGATTGAAATTTATTTTATTTATTAAATTTGTCAGTTGCTTTATCTTGGCCAGGGTAACCCAAAGCAACTTATAACCAAACAAATAGACATTAGATCCCACTTAGTTGTTTTGAAAACATCCCACCCACTTCTAAAAAAGGCCAAAGACTTGGTTATACTGCAAAGCTTTTGCCTGGCCCGTAAAGACATATAGATACATACTTGTCACTAGATTCCCAAGAGTCCCCTGTGGCTAGGGAGTGCATTTTATCAGTTCTATTGGGTTCACTGAGCACTGTAGCCCATGTGTTGGTAACCTCAAGGTACCTCAGTGTGGTCTATGTGAGGCTGCCATTACAGTTAGAAATAATTGTGCATAAGTATCTAATTACACCTATAATCTCTCTGGCCACAGCCTAATGCAGAGCACATATTATCTAACAGATTGTGTTGCTCAATTGACAGTGAATCCGCCACTCCTCAGGTTGTTTGCGTGACTAGAGGAAGATTTGAAGCTCAGCTAAGTGTTAAAATAGTTTAGTTACTGTGTGCAAGTCACTCCTTATGGGCCCCTTTCCTCTATAAAAGCAAAATTTGAGGGGAGGGGGGATAGGAAAAATGGCAAGGAGACTTCAAGTTTGTTAAAATTGGCATAAGCCTGTTTTACTTTTAAATTATCCACAGCATAAGAAAAACCCTGCCTATCCTACCCTTTTCGCAGCTGCTGCTTACCTGGCTGACACTTTCACTGAGCTATCCCCTATCACCGCAAGGTTTTGTTCCTGGTTATTCACTGCTAGTCTGGACCACGTTAACGTATATGTGAAATTAGGAATGTTTTGCCCTAATACTTGCTTATACTTTTGAGTACATGAATATCAAAAACTATCCTTCTGTGCTTCAGTGAAGTGATGAGAATGGGGTTATGCACAACAGTAACACAATGAGAACCCTTTCAAAATTATGGTACATAGAAACAGAGGAAGCTGCCTTATACAGAGTCAGGTCATTGGTCTATGTAGTTCAGGATCATCTATGTTGACTGGCAGCAGCTTTCTACACTTTTTGAATCAGGGTTCTCTCCCAGGTCTACCTAAAGATGTCAGGGATTGAACCCGGCAATCTACTACTTTTGCCTGCTCTACTACTAAGCTATAACTCTTCGCCACCTAAGAAGGAACAAAAACAGAAAGGTGCTTTTTCTTTATCTAAATCTTTATTAGAACCTCAAGAGCTGTAAAACAATAAGGAACAACAAATTGTGTTAAATATTAAACATTTTAGTTCTGAAAAGATATTTTCAACAATATGTCCCTAATATTTCTGCACAGCAGAAGCAAAAAGATTTTAGAGCTCAGGTGGCCGTGTGCTCATGTTAATTTGGTTCGGGCACAAAAAACAAAAAAGGGAGAAAAACAGACAGTCTCTAAAATCACATTTAAAGTAGAAATGTGATTACAGGGGAAACTGACAACACGGTCTTTCATTTGCCACCATGCAATTTATGAATACATATTTCTGGTGCTGATAGGCCCTTTTTTTTTTACAAACAAACAGACTGCATGAATGATCAATATTAGTACCATTAGCCATACATTTCAAAAACTGAAGAAGCCATTATGTTCTTAAGTTTTAATACTGTGAAGTGCAAATTACCAACATTTTACAAGGGAAGCAATAATTCAGTATCAAAAGTTATAAAATTAAGAGTCGTTTTATAAAATAACATCTTAGCAAGAGTCTAAAAACAAAGCATCCATTTCACACTAGTCAACAAAGCAATAAACACTTTACACAAGTGTAGTATGCATCTTTTCATTCCCATTTCTTCTAATTTAAATAGGGGTGTAGTTCTTTAAAGAATTGACACAGGTGTGTGGTACAGCCCTGACTAGCTAACCACCTTCTATGAAGGTGCGAGTCCCTGTAAGAAAAGCTCTAAAAATCAAACCCTGGTCCCATTTCTTTTACTTTGATAAAGCCAATTTTATATCTGGTCCAGTATTTAAACTCTCTGACTGTAGACACACTTACTTGAAATCAATGGAACTTGCAGATAAGCAAATGCATTTAAGACTGGGGTGTTGTGAAGCTGCAGTCCTGAAAGCTTTCTCCCCTCCTTTAGTGTTGAGGGTGTTACGGAAGTGACTAATTTGGACAAAGAATTTCAATATTTACACCCTAAGTTGTCTGCTCTCTCCCCTTGGGCCTAAGATACACAAGCACTTTTTGCACCATAGCTATGGTTGGCATGCCACTGTTATCTCCTGTTAGGAGGGCTTATATGCTACAGTTGTCATTAACTGTAGCTATTATTGTGAGGGGGGGAAAGGCATTTCCATGCCCAAAGGGACATACTACCACATCTGCTTAAGAAGCAGCTCTGTCAGGACTTATGCCACTGACAGCATAATGTTAATTGTGAAAACTGCAGAGTGGTTATTTCACCACCACTAGAATCAGAAAAGAAATATTCTGCAAACACAAGGCCAGCAAGAAGAAGAAGAAAAAAAATTAATTCCCGATTAACTCCAGGAATAGGTAAACCTACACCAGGTACTTAGGGTTGCTCTGCATCAGAGTTTGGCAGCTTTTCAGGTAATCTCTGGAGTTGTGTTTTTAACAGCAACTCAATATGCAGGAATTAACAGCTGAAGCATTTAATAGTATGGAGAGAGAGAGATTATCATCTGATCATTCCAACAAGCCACAGCCAGGCCGCTGTTAAAAAGGCACAGGTACAAAGGACAGTTGGCAACCCTATTCTCAAACATCTTTAAACTGGGAGACTGGGAAGTTCTGGGGGAGGGGGTCCCACATTGTTCAAAATTTTGCATATGTTTCCTACATGGGGACCACATCACCTGTCGAAGCTGAAGGTTAGCACAGGCTGAGTATGAGGAATGGTTGCATGGAACCAGTGCACCACGGTCCCATGCACCAAACATATACACAGATAGTTCCTCTAAAAAGAGAGTTCTGTAAGCTAGGCCTTGCTTAAAGGTTTCTTGCAGCATACATTCGACACAGATAAAGCTAAGCATTGGAAACCCAAATGTCCCTAAGCAATTCTCTAAAAGATACCACTCTCTACTGTTTTATTTTTTTTGGAGATGATAGTAGGAAAATGTGGATACTGCAAATATTTCACACAGGGGCAAAGGAACAGATTCATATCAATACATTTCAAGTAAGCTGAAAGACAGTTTTGTTTATTTCGTCAAGCAGTTAGTAGCTCTGTGTTTCAAATGGCGCTTGTAAACTTCAAAACATAAGCTAGTTAATACTATTAGCCAGTAAGGCACTTTGTCATAGAGCACACAGCTGTACAGGCTAGGAGACTGGCAAGGCTCTAAATGCAATCAAGAGACATTAACGTACTCCATGACCACCTAAATGGAAAAGGACCTTTACACTTTTTAAGAAATCTCTTCACTCGCTCAGAGCAAAATCCGCAACAGTAAAACATATTTTCACATATTTTCTTTTTAAAAAAACAAAACAGAAAAAGCAGCCAGACATTTTAACAATCTTTCATTTCAAATACCCAAGCCACAAGAATTAAAAGCAAAATGGGGGTGGGGGGGGGAGAGAATAAAAATAATTTTAAAAATCTCAGTATAAAAAAAATGCTCCCATGGTTTTTGTTGTTGGATTTAAAAACAAACAAACAAACCACACACACACACACACAATGCCGTTACAAACTTTTGATGGCTTCACATCTACAATAGCTTTGGTATAAAACATGCGCAAATGATAGCTGACAATCAATACCGTATCGAAGAAACAATGCATCAAACGAAACATGATTGAGTGGTTTAGGACACTGGGCATTTCCTATTGTCTCTTGGTTTGCATGTTCTGCTTGTTCAGAATCTTCAGCAGAGATTTACTCATGTAATAAGGTCTTTCAGCAGAGCCATCATGACTTTCTAAATCTTCCACTAGGAGGAAGAATGCCAAAGAGCAAACAATCAAACCAATGTAATACAAAAGCAATTCTGCCACCTGCTGACCTTTTTCATGCACAACAGCAAAATCCTCAGTGTATTTTCTATACTGGATGGTTTGGCGTTTACTATACTGTAAACGCTGGTGCAATAACGTAATCAGCCCTTTTTCATTGCGTTGGCCAGATGCTGCACCAGTTCAGTCAATGAGACATTTGCCTTCCTTTGACATGAATGGGTGCAGGATCAAAGCCTTATTTAAAATTTAATCATCTCACCTCGAAATGATTTGCCCAATACTCAAAAGCGAGGAAGTGCATTTTAATCAAGCTTTAGCTTTTATGTTAAAGAACGTTATGCATAAAACCGACATTATAATAAACAGCAGGATTTGGCCCAAGGATTAAGAAACACATCAATCAAGTTCAAAAGTATTTATCTTTCAAAAAATAAATTATTCCCTAGTTTGCACATTCATTTCCGAGAAAGATATTCAGGAATTTTGTATACCAAGTTTTCTCTTTGCAACAATTTAGCAGATATTTCAGATGAATGCATGAATGCCAAATTTCAGTGCTATTGCTTTGCATTTTCACAGTTTTCTTAGTTGCTTAATTGATAAAATGGCTCTAGGATGTTCCCCTCAAAAACATTTGACACTTCGGACATGTATTCTAAACATTTGTGGAGGTGCCGTTTACAAAGCTTCCAGATTAAAGCTGTAACTTGGGTTGCATCTTAAGATCTTGGACACAACTTTAGGCATACTGAAACTGAAATATATCCTGGTATGTCAAACCTGAAAATCAGGTTAGTGTCTTGCCTAATTGATTGAGATCAATTGGAATTAGTCTATTAATTTCAAAAGCAGTAAGACCAGAGTAAGTACACTATTGGCCTGATTTAGCACAATGGATGTTTTTTTGCATAAGCAGCCTTCTGCCAATGCAGATTCATGCTCATCCCCAATTTGCACAGAGATGCTGATCTCAGGGCTTTCCAAGTGTCTCGATAAAACATCTTTTGATGGCAACACACATTTGCTTCCAGGACCTCCGGTTGCTAACAATAACCAGTTGCTTATTAACTTATAGCAGTATTTGGGACATTATATTTTGGTCATCCAGTAATAGACGACATTGATAGTATGCAAATGATCAATAATTCAAGAATATACCTGTTTCCCACTTCCTATTGCATCTGAGACTTAGGAACTACAGTACATATTATTAGTTGGACCAGCCTGCAGAGCGGGGGCTGGCAGAAGCTGACATTTCTGTCTCCTCCTCCTCCTCCTCCATCATTCCTAAAGGAAGACCCTGGTGAATGGGGTGGGCTGCAGCATGGATGAGATCTCTGAAAATCAAGTTGAGGCACCTCCCACAGGTGGACGCTTTGCTTGTGAAATGGCTTTCAAGGAGTCCCTGTTTCTCCTTATAGCCCACACCATTCAGCGGGGTCCACTGACACTCAAGAGGCTTTTAGGAGGATGGGTGAGTTCCTGGGTTGAGGAGTGGGCGGGAAAGCCAGTTTCTACTACCATCACCCTTTATCTGACTTCCCCCTGGATCTAACCCCATGTCTACATTCATCTGGAATGAAAATAGATCACATGCCTTGGAAAGTGTGCACATAGTTGAGTGCATAGTAAATTACTGTATTTTTTTGCTCTATAAGATGCACCAGACCACAAGACACACCTAGTTTTGGAGGAAGAAAACAAGAAAAATAATATTCTGAATCCCAGAAGCCAGAACAGCAAGAGGGATCGCTGCGCAGCGAAAGCAACGATCCCTCTTGCTGTTCTGGCTTCTGGGATAGCTGCACAGCCTGCATTCGCTCCATAAGACGCACACACATTTCCCCTTACTTTTTAGGAGGGAAAAAGTGAGTCTTATAGAGCAAAAAATACAGTAATCGAATGTATTTCAGTTGTCTAGTCATCTAGGATTTAAGCATCCTAATCCAAAATATATTCACCTTGAAACAAGTCTTTGCTTGCAGGTAGAATTACAGGGGGGTTAAAGAAAGGTCTTCAGGCCATATTAAACATTGATGGGTTCCTCTTTCATTAATAAGATTCACTGTAATAGGCCAAGGAGTGGTGGTTGACACCTGTCTGTCACTGAAATGAAATGGCTATGTGGAGTTCAAACTGTTCACCTGAGTGAATTTGGGAAAACTCCAGTTTTAAAATTGTCAGCTCAAGACATGCTCAATTACTTGCAGAAGAAACAGGCCACTGTTCCACAAATAACTAGTCATTTTGCGCATGAATTTCCATTGAATGCTCTCCATAAATATAGCCAGTCATTCCTGCCTTAATGATGGAGGGCTATTATGTGTCGAAGGGGGTTAGAGAGCTCAAAATAATATTGTATTAAAAAAAAAACACCAACACAACATGCTACACTAATTTCAGAAGCCTCTCATGGCCCTGGAACAAAACAAGCAGAAAAGCAGAAATTACATTATTGTAATTCAGCCGAATCCTGCAATTATTATATAGTTTAGGGGTGAATTAAGGAAGTTACCTTAAAGTAAGTCCTTAACCAAAGGCTATAAACATGATGAAGCCTCTCAATTTTCTGAGGTTTAGTTTCTTCACTCAGTTTCCACCAATAAGAACATATAACAACACAGATTAGACCTGCAAGAGTTCTGTGTTCCAATATCTGTTTCTCATCTTCGCACAGTTAGTACTTTCCCACTGTGTCTATGGAGCAATATGGTCACTTGCCTTCCATAGTTGATGGGAGCTATAATGTTTCTACACTTTCGATATTACAAAACTGTACTTTATTATGTGGAATACTGAGCTGATGTTCAATCGCTGGTGTTTTCTCAAATGACACTCAGATGTAGTTCTTGTTTTAATCAGTGATTGGCCAGGATGCTCATTAGCATGACACATATGTCTTCCCTCATATGAAAAATAATTGGATGTTCACATAGAGGGGCTCAAAGCAACTTAAGCCACACTTATCTCATTCTATTTCTCTGTCCACTTACTTAGCAGCAGTCGAGTTGGCTGCAAAGCAAAAAACCGCCCCACAAAACCCAAAACCTTCAACTGGGGCTTTTAGCTAGTCCAGGAGGGCTTTCTCCACAGGGGAAAACACATTACCAAGTTGAATTTCATTCTCTGATTAAGGTAAGGCTGCAACTTACGCACATTTAACTTGTGTGCATTCAGCTTTACGCGAACGGTAAAAAGAAGTTTTTAAAAAACCTAAAAGGGGAAGAGTGGGTCGAGTTCCATGGCAAAAATACTTTGGCAATCCCACCCATCATTGAACTTAATGGGTTTTGACTATGTATAACACAACCCTCATGTAAGCTGTGGGCCTACTGTATTTCTGATAGAGCTAAATCTTTACACAACACAGGACGAAACCATGGCACACTTAAGCAATGCCACTAATCATTTTTTTAAAAAAATTACACCACAGATTTAATATTGCATCAGATGGAAAAGGCTATTGCTTGGCCTAGATTTTATCCCTAAAATGTTATCTCTGGCACAAGACCCTTTTAAAACAGTTTATCCTTAATAATATGACTCTCATTCTAGGCAATTCAAACAATCTTTCATTGCATTCTTGGAGATGACTCAGCATGATGCTAATCTATCTCTCTCTCGCCCCTCCTTGCATGTGACATCTGTAGTGGGGGAGACTGACATAGCAATTTGCTCTTCGTCATAGGGAACCATGAATACAATTTAATCACAGTTTAAGTTGCTGTCAACCAGCATGTACAGTAAAAATACAGCCATAGCACCATAATTACAAATTTAGGACCACCTGCTGGTTACTAGTCTTGATCTGTTTATGGCTAATTAGGAATCACTGTAGTGCTTTCAAAAATTGCCTGAATATCCTTTACAAATATACACCTATAAAAAATTTATCAAAATGGCTGTCATTTCAAACAGCAAAATCTTGAGTTAGAAAAGTTATTAAACACTAAGAGCTAAATATTAAAAAAGCTTCACATTTACACTTTTCCATAGGCACTCTATAAAAACTATGATGTGGCCTTGTTTCACAGCTGTTAAATAATGGTTTTAAATGTTGCCCATTTGCTCATTTTTAGATAGTACAAAGCAAACACAAATCATTCATTAACCACAAGCATCATTTATACTTAAAAAACAAAACCTTTAGCCTAAATAATATGGATCCTGCTTATTTTATCTTAAAACGGACACTGTTGCCATTTTCACATTAAAAAAAAAAACCAAAACCAAAACATTATCCCATTAACTTCTTAGGACTCAGTTCCTTCTTCCCCAAAATTCGGTGTAGACTAGCTGACATGTAGTAGGGTTTTGCTGTAGATCCATCATTCCTTTCCAAGTCTTCACCTGAATGCGAAGTGATCAAAAGGAGCCAAAGCAGCAAGCAGCCATGCAGTCAAACACAAGTGAAAACGAGAGAGAAAGAGACAGAGATTCAGAGGGAGGAAAAGAAACAACATTAGAAAACTTGTTACAAAAGAACTGAATTTTAGTGTTGCTGGTGTTGTCGCAGGGTGCCACAAAAATGCTTATACCCACCTTTTAATATAAACAGAAGGTAGACCACAACCAATGTTGAGCAACATTGCGTTTAACACTTCTGCACATGCAAAATATTAAAAGTGATTATTCTGTGCTTGGTAGTAAGGCTGAAGGCCCTGTTTTCTTATGAATATCATACTTTGGGGACTTGACCACCTTGTAATAACAGTACTTTGTACCTAAGAATATTGCATCCCGTGTGAAAAATCTGTATTATTATTTCTTGCTCTTTCTTATTCTGCTTTTTATTTTTGCCACAAGAGGTCAGACTCTGCTGATATCTTTAGAGAGTTGCTCAGGAAAATAGAGGACACACATATAAGGGCAGCTTTCGCCAAGCTTGTGCCTGCACTGTTAGCGAAGGCTGATGGGAGTTGTAGTCCAAAACACCTGAAGAGCACCAGGTTGGCATAGGCTGCATTAAAGCCTCTTTCACAGGCCCCGTGGTCATCACTGCATTCCTTTACACATTATGACACCCACGTCATTCATTTTGGTAGGGCTTGCACAGAAAAGCTTCCTAGTGGCTTGTTCTCAGAAAGCACATTTGGAAAAGGATTGCACTAATCCAAGGGTTCGAAATTCACCCCACAATTGCATTTTTGGTGGTGATGGTGGGGAGGGCAGGAGGTGGAGTCCAAGAATACAGTGGTGCCCCGCAAGACGAACGCCTCGCAAGACGGAAAACCCGCTAGACGAAAGGGTTTTCCGTTTTGGAGGTGCTTCGCAAAACGAATTTCCCTATGGGCTTGCTTCGCAAGATGAAATGTCTTGCGAGTTCCTGTGGGTTCCCCCCCTTCCCCCCCCCCCTTTTCCTAAGCCGCTAAGCCGCTTATCAGCTGTTCCGCTGATAAGCCGCTTAACAGCTGATCGCTAAAAGCCGCTAAACCGCTAATAGCGCTAATCCGCTAAGCTGTCAATGGGCTTGCTTCGCAAGACGAAAAAACCGCTATACGAAGAGCCTAACAGAACGGATTAATTTCGTCTTGCGAGGCACCACTGTAAATTGATTTAACTTGGAAGAACACCATTTTGAGTTTAAGAAGTACAGTTTTCAGATGCATTGCCGTTAAATTGTATTGTAAGAATGTTTATAAACTGCCAAGTCATAAAAAAATACACGATGGTGCTATGCAATTATAGGGGTTTCACTTAACAACTGGGATGCCTATGGCTTGTGTTCTTCGAGAAATTTAATTCACCATAAAGTTTCACAAATTCAGCTGACAGCTTCAGAATCTGATCCTTTATTTCACTATGTGGGATACATTGGGTGGAGAGTTATCCTCTCCAAGCTCGCTTGTCAAAGCCTTATTTTTAAATTTGAATAATGGCAACAAACTTGTTTTTGAGGATGAACAACATCCCATCCACCCAACCATTCATAACAAATTAGTTGTTGGAAGTCAACAGCTCAAGTTGACTTTTTCCTGTGCATTCCAACATAATAAATCAGTTTTATGAATGCACACCAAGATTGTAGATCACCATCTCCTGCTCCAACCAATTTTTGGAAGCGATTTTTGAGAGACAGTGAATCACAGTTTAGACAAGTGCTAGAACTTTCTCAAGAATACTCGCACACACTGAAATGGCAGAAAAAGCCAACGTGCATGCAAAATGGCGGTGGCAATCAGCTTCCAGTTATAGATTGCAGCCTCAAGATAGCTGGGTCCTTTGCTCAGAAGGTGGTCAGAAAGCGGAGCGGGGGGGGGGATCTCTATATTGGAGATCAATATCACAGAGGAACAGAAAATCAGGAGTGCATAGAAAATAAAACGATAACTGGATAGAAGGCAAGTTTTCGCTTATTCAAATAATATTGTGAATTCCAGGTGTTTATGGGCTGATTATAGTGGTAATGATAAGCACTTTACATGTGTTCCAAGGTACATATCTACATATCTATCTATCTATCTATCTATCTATCTATCTATCTATCATGGCATTACAAGAGTATTGATACTGAAAATATGTTATGTGGCTAATACCTAGCTCCGATTAACATGTGAATAAGGGCTGATATATGTTTGTCATGTCAATATATATTAAACCTTCAGCCCCTGTAGGGGGAATACAGTTTTACATTATTTTAAATTAATACAACATTCTTGTGCCTACAAAAATTGCAAGGCTGTTATAAGCAGGGCGACACAGCATTCATCTAAGTGAAACACACTGGACATGATGAAACTACAGAGCACCCAGAAGCAACATGTTAGTACTTATTATGAAACAGTCTCTGAAGACTAGCTGGTCTAGTGAATAGTTACATTTTACCAACTGAACTAATGAAGCCACATCTGATATTGCTGTGGATCAAACAGCACAATGAAGATTGCAATGGATCAAACAGCACAATGAGAGAAACAGCAACGGCTTCCTACTACATACTCTTTATCTTAGCATTATCAAAAAGAGGAAAGTAAACAACAAAGAGCCAATTACTTACAAAAGCAGAGGAAAAGTGTGTCAACACACATTGCATAGACACTGAAGAAACCATGTGCAACTAGGTAAGAGCCTATAATGACTGTCTGAAAAAAGGAGGAAGAAACATGTTAATTATACATTATCATATGGGAATTAAATAATATTGTGTGACCAGGTGGCGACAGCCCCAGCCCCCAGGGATCATAAGGAAGGAATAAAAACTCTGACAGTGTTATATGGAATTAAAATTAGGCCACAACTTTATTAAACTTCTGAATGTAGGAAGACCTTGGCTTAGACCTTGGGCGTGTAGCCGGGGGAAACTGGGACTCATCAGGGTAAATGGGATATGGGGGTGCTCTGCGAGACGTAAGTGTAGCAGGCAGCCCAGTTCATATCCCTGCATGCAGAGTAGTTCACTGACAACCTTTCAGTGTATGGCCAATGACACCCATATATATAACCCCTTTAAGAGGGGACGCGGGAATTGCCACCGCAGGGGGGTGAGTCGCCACTTCAGCCCCCCCCCCCAATAGGGAAGAAAAGACTCAAGGATTCCACCCAAGGCCATAACCGCCAAAGTTGAGACGAATTGCTACGAGGAAGACAAAACCTGCCAATGCAGGAAAATTTCTTCCTGGTCCTTCAACAGCAACCAGTCAAAGACCGTAGCAGCGGTCGCTAAACAGGAAGAAAAAGTTAACCTGCAAACAAGAAACATTAAACAACGGGAGGGTAGGGAGGGTGAATCTCCAGAGCTGACTGCCTGGCTATTGTCGGCTCCAACCCCTATTTATAAATGGGGCTGGCCCCACCTCCAAGTGAGAAACTTGATTACTGAGGCTGGGTGTGAACCTCCAAAAATGAACACTGAGAGGCAAGCCAGCCCCTGTTTGCCAGTAAGCTCCCTGGGAACTGTAGCACCACACACAATCCCACAAAGGGCACCCACAATGTAAAGTGTGAGTGCTCATTATATTAATTTACATGCCCCTTAAGAAGTTAGGCTGCAGGATATGTCAGGTACCTCCTCATCCTTTAAGTCCTTGCCTTGATCAGTACGGTCTTTGCACTGCTTGTATTCACAGGAGCCTGAGGGGCCCAATTTTATCGTACTCCCTTCCAGTTTAGGTCAGACATCTACTGAAGACTTAAATAAAATTCCAGCAGGCATTCTGATTTCTGGTTTTATAATTTGGGGATTTATTTATTTTTTAAAAAAATTGTATTGAGTTTCTGTATATTGCTTAGAGATGATGGCAATTGTCTGAATAAATAGAAAAAACAAGCATTCCTTACTTTAAACCATGAGAAGACAAGAGCTATGTTCAGGCAATTTTCTGAACAGACAAAGGTTTAAACCATGGGTAAAGGCAATGCCTGCAATGTCCCTGGCTTGCAAGCTGCTTTTCAGATCTTCCTGTGTTTAATGCAAAGGCCTGAAGGGAGTTTTAATGTGCTTTTATAAACCTCCCTGCAAGCAGGAACCCAGACTTATGGGGGTTCCCAGTTTGGGAAGAGTTTCTTCAATTAACATGCATTAAAAAAAAACAGCAAGAAGCACCAGAACTTACAGGAATACTGAGGCAGGGTTTGCCTCGAGGTCCTACTGCCCTATTCCCACATGTTCAGGAGAATGCCTGACCATGGCTTTAATTGTGGATCTGCAGCGCTCTTGCAAACTCATTGGATTTCAAGCCTTTCCTGCCTAAGTAGACAATTAGATGTGATATAAAATAAACCATCCCAAGCAATGGGACTCTGTATCTCACTAATGCAAGCTCCTTTGCTGCTTGATGACCCGCCCCCATCCCAACCTTGAACCCTCTTGTTCTATGATGTTGATCCCTGACCTCTCCTCTTCCCTGCCATATATCTGGTGAGCATGGACTGTGCCACTTATATCTTCTGGGAATCACTAATACAACTGTGTATTTGTTCTGAACTTATCTATTCAACCCTTTGCTGCTTCTTATTGGTGTGAAGATGAATAGAAAAAGCCCAACAACAGACAAAATGCAAAGGATGTCACTGTTAGAGGAAGGGGGAAGGGGAATGAGGGAGTTCAAGACCCATGGATCCTAACATTTGCCATGCCATGGTGGGTGCCAGGTGCCAGGCCTAATCACATGGTTTCTACGAACTTTAGTAATGTTCTTACCAAGAGTGGGACCCAATAGTAATTCAGTGATGGTGCTTCTTGTGTGAATATTGGTATCCTGTGTGTGAAGAAGAAGAAAGCTAGGACACCTGTAAGAGGGGGAAAGATAAGATTTTTCAAGCAGCTAACTCTGACTTGAATTATTTCGAGTATTTGTACTGGGACAAAACTGTATTCAGATTAATTATCTGTGATTCACACAACCAGAAGATTTTAATCAATAATATCATGTTATGAATCAAACTGGCTTTTATAAGTAAAGAAGAAGACAGTGCAATGAAAAGTACAATTTTAAAAAGAGAGAAAAGAAACACAAATTAGATTTTTTTTAAAAAAAAATAACTCAACTACTTTTAGTCTTGGAGAACCATTCAACTACGGTGTATTTCCATATATCTTATTCAACATTTTATATGACAAATTGAGATATTAATTCCCAATAACATCTGTGCTAAGTAGGAAGCGAAAGACATGTAAATTAATTAGCCCAAGGGATTTGTCCTTAAGCACAAGGAAAACATTAATCAATTTCACTATTTCATGGTTTGCGTTTCCAGACAAATCTCATTTACTTTTACAGCTTTAAAATAATGTGCAATAACAGCAAACAGCACATTACAGATGAAGTTGAGTACCAGCGAATTAAGAGTTCAAAATCAACAAGAAAGGGAAAAATCAAACTTCCCCACAAAGATTTCTCCACAAAGATTTACATGAATGAAGCTCAGGTTTTAAAAAGGCTACAACATTTGAATTAGTAGTGCCCAAATCAGGGAGGTCTCAGTACTCAGCTACACTGGTAAAGAAAAAGCTATTTATATGTGTTGTATGTGTGATATAACATTGTGCCACCAGATGGCGATGTAGAGTCTCATTTCTCTACCTGTTTTCCCTGTTTAAATTTACAACGCTGTAAACTAAAACACTTCTCTGATATGTCTAGATCCAGCCTCAGTCAACTCAACCAAGCTGAAAATATTAAACTGAAAGAGTCTGTTGACTTACCCACACCTCCAGCAACAAGAATTTTTCCCAGGAATAGTAAAAAGTCTGTCACTTTATCCAGCACTGCAACTCTATGCAACAGAGATAATGAACAGGATTGCAAAAGGTTTATCTCCAAAAGTTAAAACAGGGCTACTTTCAGCCAACATTAAAATCGTTGAGAAGCTTTGGTGTGAGAACTAATTTGAAAAGTTTAATTCTAAAGCAACCATGTAATGTAATAGTTCACTGTGCTGAAGAGTCTAGTTTTAAAGATAAGAGTTCAAACATGCTAATTAATCTAAGGGCAGAAAAGATTTATATTCTGAGATACTGGGGGAAAGGTGGATGCTCTTTCGCTTTCTGATTAGTATCTTAAAAGCTGCTGAACTAACTATTTAACTAAGCAACAGAATGAAGTAACAGAATGTACTATACCAGTTCAGAAAGTAAGTGTTGGGGGAGGGGGATGACATTTTTTAATGCCCCCCCCTTATGTAAAAATCCCAACATTATTTAAAAAAAACAACTCATTGCAACTTGAGATCTAGTACAGAATCATGCAAAACTAAAACTGTTCTTAACGTTAGCTTTTCTTCATTTGTTGTTTTTGTTGTTGTTGTTTTTAATGTAGGGAAGCATTCAAAAGGGTTTTCTCCTCCCCCCTCCCCTTCTGCAGTGGTATGGTGCAATTTTGTTGTTGTTGTTTAGTCGTTTAGTCGTGTCCGACTCTTCGTGACCCCATGGACCAGAGAACGCCAGGCACTCCTGTCCTCCACTGCCCCCCGCAGCTTGGTCAGACTCATGCTGGTAACCTCGAAAACACTATCCAACCATCTCGTCCTCTGTCGCCCCCTTCTCCTTGTGCCCTCCATCTTTCCCAACATCAGGGTCTTCTCCAGGGAGTCTTCTCTTCTCATGAGGTGGCCAAAGTACTGGAGCCTCAGCTTCACAATCTGTCCTTCCAGTGAGCACTCAGGGCTGATTTCCTTCAGAATGGAGAGGTTTGATCTTCTTGCAGTCCATGGGACTCTCAAGAGTCTCCTCCAGCACCATAATTCAAAAGCATCAATTCTTCGGCGATCAGCCTTCTTTATGGTCCAGCTCTCACTTCCATACATCACTACTGGGAAAACCATAGCTTTAACTATACGGACCTTTGTTGGCAAGGTGATGTCTCTACTTCTCAAGATGCTGTCTAGGCCTGTCATTGCCCTTCTCCCAAGAAGCAGGCGTCTTCTTGTATGGTGCAATACATCAGATCATTCTGTTGCTTCTGCAGCCTAGGCCTTCAACAATGGCAATGGTTTGAATATTTAATAGATTAGTAGAGTATGTTTTCGAAGTGCCATGGAGTGGCAGGTGTCACACAGGCTGGATCTACACTGATGTTCTAAACCATTCAAATTAAAACATTCTATAAAGCTTAACAGGAATTTCCCACTGTGGGAGGCTCGCTACTCTGCAGCACCCTCTGGTGTCCCATTTTAATAACACATTTATAATGTTTTAAATGACGAGTCCACAGGTTATGGAATGCACGGTCCCTTACCTCACCACGTTTCTCATGAGCAGGAAGAAAGCTTCCCTGGCTGATGTGCAAAAGTTTTTACCATATATCGCAATCTGCAAAACATTAACAGCTGTTAACTTATTTGCGGGAAAGCCCCATTATGAAAAGGGTTCACGCTGGGGGCCAGACCTATGAGAATGGCAAGATACAAGGAAAGAAAGATGTCCAGCACCATGTTATTTCCTGTCTGTGGACAAAAATACCCACTTGCACGTCACCCTGCTCTGTTTGCTTTTCAAGTTTTATTTCTACTAGAGCCCCAAAAATCCCCTGCTAAGAAATACTAAAATATTTTCTCTAAAGCTAAGACACAAATGGACAATTTGCATTATTGTAAAGGAGCCAAAAATACAGGGAGATGGTTGGCAGTACAGAATATGACAATGGACCTGGACATATAAGTCTGCTTAAGACAAAAATATTAAAACTGACTTTAAACACAAGTCTAAAAAAAAAAGTGTCTTCCAATTGTTTGGAAGAAATAAATCACCAATGAAACTTTACAATGCGACCCAAAACAGCTTGGGACCCACACCTGTGATTCAGATCCTTAATCACAAATCCAAACAAACTATGGCAATGCACTCTACATAGGGCTGAATTGCCTGTCTTAGTTGCACATGCAAATCAGGATTCATTGTTTCCTCCAAAGAGACTATGATTGGTAAGGCAACTACAAACCTTGGCTATAGATCATGGTTTGTTTGGGGTGAAACAAACCATGAGCACTGGTTTAGACATAATGTTAAACCCTTGATTAAAGGAAGAGCTCAGTTTAAGGAGTTGTGTTATGTGCAAACATGACCATTGTTTTCATTATTTCTTTCTACGGTTTTGTTTACTTTGTTTTAAATAAGATGATATTGCTAAATATTATAGTTTAAAATAAGGCTCACTAGGGGGCTGTGTTTGCCACACCACTAACTGGTCTTCAGACATGACACAGCAGCATACTGGCAAAGAAGAGAGAGAAAATACATACCATGATGTAGGCATTTCTGTTGATAAATTTGAGGAATTTTTCCAGGCACCAGAAACAGCATTTGAGGCAGCAAAGGAGGAACTTAGCAAAGACATTCTGTGAGCCTGCAGGAGGGGGGAAAGGAAACATTTCTTAAGAAAGAAGAAACCTAAGAAGATGGAAAACATGGCCCATACTTGATTTGATTTGGTTTGCACCAGCACATCTGTGTGGGTTTTCTGGCTGATTGCTTTCTCACTGATTTGCAACAAGTATGTACAGTGTTTTGTGAGGGGTTTTGGTTAAAAAAAAGGGGGGGTGCCAGTACTGGTATTTTGATAAAAGTGTTGTGTGCACACAATGGCTGTCATAGGCAGCAAAAAGGCCAGAGGATAAGGTACTTCTTACTGATGAGTACCACCTCCTAAAAAGCACTATGTGGAATCTACGATGCTGTAGTTTAGCAGTTTATCATCTGCAAGCCAGCACAAAACTGAACATTTGGATTTGCCAAACAGCACATTTAAGCTGTTGTTGTTGACATATAGTTCAGAACTGATAATGGTACTAGGGTTTCCCATTCCACACCACCCCTGCTTTTTTGTAAAAGCAAACCGTGGTTTACTGGGAATGCAGTGTGCTGGTGCACACTTCTGAAAAGATTCTCACTCTGCTCCTTTGTCACTTCTCCACCTGCTGCCTTACCAAAGTACAGCTTGTTGTGATGTCCTAACTAGGGTTTGTCATTTGTTTCTGCCCAGTGAGTGGTGACCAAGGTTTGCTATTGGGCTTACTGATTGTGGTTTTTGGGGGGAAAGAATAAAAAACCCTGGACCATGATGAGCCAGACTATGGAAGCCTCACACATAGTAGCAGGAGGAGAGCTGAGAACTTTTCAACAATGTGCACAAGCACACTGAAAATTCAGATTAATGTGATATGAGAACCAGGCCATTATTTCATTTCTTGCTGTGCCAAAGGAGAAGCAGCATAAACTACAGACACCCTGAACACTCCATGAATGATTATTATAAAAAAGAAAACCTCATCAGTTACTGCACAGGTGCATCCATAATGCATGCACACAGTATTTCCCATCATTAAAAGAGAAACAGGGGCTTGTAGCCCACATTTCTGAACCATACTAGCCTATGAGCTCGAGAGATGATTACCAGCTTTTCATAGCAAATATATACCATACTCTCAATGGGAATAGAGAATGTGCAATGTCATGAAACTCACCTTTGAGTTTGTGATCCAGGTATTCCAGGATTACTCTAATGAGTTGGACTATTGCAAGAATTAAAGAGCCAAATGCTAGGGAACCAGTGTGATATCTAGTAGGAAAAATATATGGTACGAATCAGGAAGACACAGTGCTGTTATGATAAATGACACAGGTGAGGCAGCTGACACAACTTTCCCCCCGCTCTCCAAACTATGAATATATCCATGGATTGCAAAATGCAGCTTCCTATACTGCAATTAAATAATTCTCTTATATTAATAAATCATGTACACACAAAGTATTCTAATCTTTTGCTTTTTTATTTCTAGTTTGCTCCTATCTCCAGGGCTAAGGGGAGGGTGCAATTTAAAGATTCTAAATATCTTATGTAAAGCAGCAAATGGAAAAGGCTTAATGACTAAGAGGAGGCTTTATGTGGTAAGCAGGGCTTATGATGCGACTGAATCACAGAGCTGCCCTTCCTACACTGACGTTGCTGCTGCTTACCTGGGTGGAGGTAGGGCGTGCCCAGATGGTTGCACTGCCAGGGCTCCCCCATACTAATCTGGCAATTCTGCTAGTGTAACCCCATGGCTCCAACCTGCCCCACAGCGAAGATGTGATGTTGGGAGGGCAGCTTAGTGGTCTTATTCCACCACATGCACTGCTTCTGGTATACCGACTGGACATGCAAGTATAGCGGTGTATTAAATTCTGTAATTGTTTTGATTCTAAAAGCCACTTCCATTGTAAGGTATAGGGCACGTTTATAAAAGCAGAAACAGAACGCGGACGAGTAATTCTTTAACTTACCGTATTGCTCGTCCAAATGAAGAAAAGAGTGGGCATGCTGGAATATCAGCAGGTTTTCTAAAGGCCCAGTAGTAAGAGGCAAAGGCACCAGCAAGAGTACACTGACCCAATGCTATTGCAAAGTTCACCAGCCAGAGGAACACAAACACGTTGCTGATTTGAAATATTAAGATGTATCTGTGGTACAGGCTTTCTCCACCATAGAAAGCAAAAGTACACTGGGCTCCTGGACACAGCTTGGTTACATTGGTTGTGTTGAATGTCTATGGACAAGGGGAGGGGGGAAAGGTCACAAATAAGGGGATATAAAAATGTTTCAGTACAATTCTAAATCATCAACACATTAATCAATCTGAACTGGTAGTTAGCTCATCTGGCAAATGATTTCATGAGAATAGTCCTAAAGACTGGCAACAATGGTCTATGCTACCCAGTATCTTGCCCATGGCAGCAGCTGGACACAGGTAATACAGAAGGTTCCTATTGGAACTAAGGGCCAATAAAGTAACTACATCAGGGGCTGCCAACATTTTTGGTCCCATTTGGGATCTTGAGAAAGTGCTGTGGGCGCCAGTCTCAAATGGCTGCCATTGGGGCGTGGCATAACACAAAATAGCTGCTGTGGGAGTGGCACAAAACAAAATGATTGCCTCAAGTAAAGGAGCAAAGAGAGGGAGAGGGAGAGGGAGAGAGAGAGAGAGAGAGTACCACAAAATATTGTGGATGTACCCTCTCCCCCTCCAACAGGAGAAAGGCACCCACACCAGCCGCCGCCACCACACTAACTCACTGAAGGGAAGCTTTTTGCACTACTATTGAGTTCAAATAGGAAAGAGACAGTCGTTGTCCAGTCCTGACAGTCAATGAAATGCGGGCATGTTCTATGGAGAGACCAAGCCCATGCAAACACAAACTGAGCAGGAGGAGCAAACAGTCTTCAATTTATTCTGAGATTTTGAGGGGATATTTAACGAGACCTTCCATAGGCACTACAGAAGATACTGATGACTCCGAACTAATAATAAGTGGGACATATAGGTTCCATTTCATTTCATCTTTCTTTTAATTTGTATACCACCTTTCTGTATTATGATACAGCAACAAAATATACAACAAAGAACACACAGCTTATAAATAACCTGGTCCAATACATAAAGTCATAATAAAACATAGTTTTAAAATGGAATGACTTCCATCAAATAAAGTAATATTCAATAATCTTTTAGAATATAATAGCACACAATAAAATTAACTCTCAAAACCTCAGCAAATAATAATTGAATAGAAATTCACTCTTACCAATTAAAATAAAGAATTACTAATCCATGATCAATAAAAATAACTGCAAGTCGCAATGCAGAAAATACAATACATTCAAAACCATGTAAAAGGATCAAATTGAGAAACAAAGACACACAAGTAATAATGATGGTGGTGATGTTCATGTGTTCTATTAGTTCTATTAGAAAGTATAAGGAGTGGAGAACCTGCATTGTTGTTCAAACTGATTTCATATGTATGGGACATTCAAGAAGAGCTAGAATTCACATAGCATTTTACAAAAATAAAATAAAATGCTGCTTACCTCTGGGTAGCAGGTCAGATTTGCATACTTGCACAGGCTTTGATTAGCCATGACTTTGTACACAGGTTCTCCGGATGTAGCTAGAAAGCTTGATTTAATTGGGTTAAGTAGGAAACAAAATCACAGACTCTGAACAGAGAAACATAGCACAAGAGATACTTGGCACTCACAGGGAAAGCCCCAGAGAATACATTTAATTTCTGCCTTTCCATGTCTAGCATAAAATATGATACCCACTGTGTGAATGCACTTTCTACAACCCTATTTACTGTGCCTGCAAGCACTTCCAACAGGAGAGTAAAGCAGTTTGCTTAATAACAAGTACAGCAGTGGAGTAACCTTGGGGGTAAGCACAGAAAAGGAAATGGTATGATTTAATGACTTCGTATATGGACACCATAGGGAAAGCTATGGGCAGATACAGAAAAATAAAAAATAAAAATATATCTCCAGGTGATCACTTTGACGAGAGAGAAAAAGCTATAAATATTACTCTTCCGGAATGCTTTTCCCCAAATGCAAAGTGGTATCGGCAATACAAAACTGAGATTCCATTACCCTACAAGGTTCATCCAGAATGTGGCGCGGAGAAAGTACGAATCAATATCGTAAGATGTTCAGGTGTCACTGTTATAAGAACACTTCAAGAACTTAAGGTGAATGTTGTGGGGATCTCCCAGGATATGCAACCCCCTAAAAGCTTCCACACCAGTTTCCTGCCAAGCTCGGACTTGAACAGTGGAACCCTACTCAACTGAGACATAAAACTGACCAAGGACTCTTCCGCTTCCCCACTCACCACCACACACAATGTAGCTTCTTTTAGAAGAGGTGGCACTCTCCTTACTTTCTGTCTTAGTGCTAAAATGCTGAACTAGGAGTGCAAGAAGCATCCAGGCACCTTTCTTTCTCAAAGAAGGATACACAGCTGTCACTGCCCAGTAGGAAATGCAGATCGCGATAAGGATGAAGGTGATGATTGGGTAGAATAATGTGGACATGATGTAGCCAATTGCTCTAAAAAGAGAGAGGAAAAATATATTTGTAAGCCATAAATATCAAAGTTTATGCGCCTTTTTAACCTTTGAAATGTTTCCCACTCTTGTTTGACTGAGTTGATATGTTCCTTAGTAAAATATTCTTTATTGTTCTTTCTGGTTTCCTACTTTCTCTTTTTATTATAAAACCTCATATTACTGCCTTCCACCATTTTCTGTTGCATTCTGTTCCCGGTTCTATCTCCTCCTCCATTTCATTCCTCTTTAACACTCTGTCATTGTTTTTTAGATTATCATTTTTATGTATTTTGCACTGAGATGTATTGATTTTCCTGTAGGTTGGCTTTTGCTTTCAGGTTTCATAACATTGATTCTTTTCTTCTTCTTAATTCCCCCTGAGCTGTCCAGGCTGTGATTGCTACTGTGCACCTTGTCCTCTCTGGAAGCCCTGCTCCCAGTGCTTAGCATATCGTTGTTGTTTTTAAGCTGTCACAGCCAACCTGGTTCCCTTTTGCTCCCATACAATGCTGTAGTAAATCCTTCCTTCCTTCCTTCCTTCCTTCCTTCCTTCCGGGAATGTTTGTAGGGGTGAAACATAGTGGGTAGAATTCAACACTGAACTCTTCTAACTGTTCCATCAGCTTGCCAGACAGAATAATCCCAAATTGAAGGGCCAGTGAGGATGGAGTAAGCTCTGTTTCGCAAGTGGAGGTGTCTGTGCAGGGTTTTCACTTAACAGGGCTCATTAGGTGCATCCTACCCACTGCATTTTGCTGTTGAAGCATTTTTCTGCAACCTTCACTGATGAGGGAATGGAAAGCTGATAATGCTTTTCTGTAATACTGCCCTATATAGAACAAGGCTCAAGAACTGCATGATAGTGAAAAAGTGTGCATGGACACGGACGCTCATACCAATAACAAACTTAGTTGGTCTCTAAGGTGCTACTGGAAAGAATTTTTTACATTAAACAGTAGTTCCGCATGGGAAAATCATGACTGGTGCTAGAAACCCCTTGAATAGTTTTGAGTCACTGGAGAAAAGTATCACCTTATGCTACTTAAGGAATAATAACCACAAATCAGTGGTTTTCAGGAATTAACGACAGATCTCTTGGTTGACAGTGAAGACACAGACCGTTTGTTCTAACAAACTGCTTGTTAACTGTCCTAGCAATAGATTGCGAACGCTTTATTGCTTAATATAAATTGCCTTTTCATTGAAAAAATGTTAAACTGAGCTGGGGGGGGGAATCATTTAGCTCTCAGTCATTAGCAACGTATTTTTCAAGGCCTTGACTATAGGACGCTCTGCTGCATTCATAATTATTACATGCAGCATTTCTTTTCATGCATTATGCATAAATATCAGAAAGTATTGCCCTCAAGTGACCTTTGAAGGCAGAGGCAAAACTATAAGGCATTATTACCTCCTACCAGGAAGTTTATAAAGTTTCAAGAGTGTTTCTGTTTGACGCTTATTTGAATAAAAGCATCTTATTTTACCAAGTGGCTCTGAATTGTAATGATAAGGATAAAATTATATAGTACAGACTGGTGCTGCAACAAATAACTGCTGAACTCCATGTTTATAGCTTTAATGAAAAGGGACTGTTACATATTTAAATCACAGTCTCTTTATTCCACAAGAGCCTCCATATTTTGATGCTGCTGGCTTGAGAGAAAATCAGCTCCAAGAAAGGGCACAGGTACATATTCGCGTTCCAGCACTAGTATGATGAAGCCGTTAGCTGTATAAATGCTGTTTATGACAACAGACTCAAGAAATCTATACACTTGGTTACTCAAGCATAGGTTGCCACTGGGACGAAATCTGTTCTCACTTACAGCATCAACATCACGGGAAGAATGTTGACTGTTTGATAAAACGGCCTACCAAATTCACTATAAAAGTGGCGTACTTTTAGATCTAAAGACTTGATGTGTGAAAAGACCAATAAAGATAACAAATAAATCTTGCCTACATGAAAATAAGTGTTTTATATGCAAGAAAATACAATGCCCATGTTAGCACAGGGATCCTTCAGCAGTTTCGTGGCTACATTCATTCATTCATTCAATTTATATACTGCACTATACCCAAAGGTCTCAGGGCGATTTACACCACTTTTAGACTGTGTTACTGAGCAATTTCTGTTCTACATCTTGACAGATGTTCTACATGGACTTCTGGATTATATTCTGCCATCCTCACTGTTGAATATTTATATGTGGGATGAGACTGTTAAATAGCCTGGCATGTGGTGGCATTAATATTCACCCAACTGAATTTTTCACTCTCAGTGCTTCTAAAAACAACATTCTCAATAATGGGCTGGATGAAGGATATGCACCAGTTGTGGCCCACCTAATCTTACGGGTGTTGTTTGCCAGTTCTTAAATGGGGCCATAGTACTTCTGGCACAGTATATTTACAATCTGGGTGCACTCCATGAGAGAGGTTTGCTCCTGGATGCTAGATATGTCCTGTGCCTTCTGTTAGGAACATCTGAAATGCTGGTTACAAATTTTCATGAGGGTCTTTTTAAAAATTATTTTTTGAACTTATGCCTTCCACATGCCTCTAAGTCGATTGACATATAACTAAAAATAGCTTTAAGAACAGTACAAAAAGGATAATTATAAATAGACTAATAAAAAAAGTCAATACAGTATAAACACCTAAGGTAGAGACAGTTTCATCCAGCAGCAAAAACCTGTTGAAACGAAAATGTCTTGAATTGTTTCTGGAAAGTACAAATAGAAGACATGTGTCATATCTTAACAGGGATGCTGTTCCACAAAACTTGTCCCTACTACATGTTAGCACTGCAGACTACGTGGCTTATACGTGTTGCTGTGCTTGAATACAGGCAATTCACAACGCAGCTGCTGTTTTTTGGCTAGGGTGCCAGTAGACACAGGGAGAACATCATGCCCATGACCTTGATGTTGCATTGATTTCCAATCACTTTGCAGGCTGCTGCATATTGACCTCTCCATGTGACTACTTGATAATTTGAGGATCTAGTACCAAGTGATACTTTCCCCTATTCTTCGGGAGAGAAATCGTATGAACTGAGCAACTGCATGATTAGGCATTCATGAGTCATTCATGAGTCATATCTGCATGGTGAGAGGGAGGGGCTTGTCTCACTCCTTCAAAGTGCTATTTCAGTGCCAAAAAAACCAATGCAAATATGAGAGGTCCAAGGATTATGTGTTTCCAGTATACATACCTGCTACCTTCTTTCAAAAGTGCAATGGCGATTCGGATTCGATTTCTCAGAAATATTAACATTAGTATAATGACAACTTCCACTATGCAAAGTAGTATCACTGAAAGCAAGAAAATTAAATTTATCGACAAATATCAAACCAGGACATCATCGCTTTCAAGTGGCTGGTTTCAGTGCTGCACTTCACAAGTCCCCACATGTCTGAATTTAGCCCGGATTTCTAAAGTGCTTGGAAAGCATAATGCCAGCCAGAATGTGTGCCCCTGTCCTGATTACATTTGTGTGTTGTGTTTAAGGTTCATACTTGATGAGCATTATAGTATATGAGTGTTTGTGAATGTTTTGTCTTAAAACAAAGCAATAAAATGCTGTGCTTTGCTTGAAATGCTCAGTTCCATTTGAAGAAATACATATTTACGATTAGACAGTCATTATCCAGTGGTTGGCTTTTGCTGCTATTTTAGCATAGTATTTGGGAAAGATGAATGGAATTGATGTTTTAAAAGATGTGTCTGATCGTGACCTCCATTATCTCAGTGCCACTCAAAAATAATTCCAAGATAATCAGGATCGTTATTTGAGCCTAAAAGCAGCCTGAGAACAGTGAGGAAACGGGAGTGGAGCTTGGAAATATGATTACATAACAAATAATTTTAAGGATGTTGTCACATAAAATTGTGTAGTAAATATCTGTTACTTGATCAACATTTTCAGGGACAGCTGCAACAAAACTGTGTGGCAATTGACATTTACTCTAATGCAGAATTTTTAAATATTCCTTAAACTGTAATCAAGCATTTAAGAACATTTTAAAACACTTTAAACAAATTACTAACAATTGTGTGTAAACTGTCACACAGTTATTGCAGTGACAGCGATGTATTATTTTGTATTACATTCTCCCACTTCTCCCAACTTTCATACTGTTTTGTGCGTATATGCCAGTACTCCCAGTAAACTGAATAAACTGTGAGATTATTATACAAATTCCTCTCAGATTGTTTACATACTCAGGCACGTGTTCACATTAGCTGTCCCCCACCCCTAATGTTACTCCTTGAAGAACAACCTTCAGTTTACTCGCCTTTTCCAAACCTGACACAAAAAGTATACTGCAATTTGCAATGAACAATTTCACATGGCAATGGATGGATGCTGGGCTGACACACAATGATTTGCATACCCTTCACCTTGGATAATCAAGCACTGAATGGTGCCCAATGCATTTGAGAAACAGATCCATGAGAGCAGAAAGTGCAAAGGCAGAAAATTGCATGGCGGGCCCAATAATCATGTGGAAAATATATTATGCAAATTAGCTCCTCGAGGCAACTTCCTCACTTGTTCCAGAAACAAACGCTCTCCAAGGATGTATGCTCACGTTTCAATTGAGAGCTGTATGATTTCAGGAGTTTCATGGCTAATGGCATTGTAACATTCTTGATTTTTTATGAAAACAAAAAGCAAGCATCTATGTTTCTGTAACTCTATGGGATACATTAAAGAGAGAAGCATCGCAGGCTATTCCTGAGGACTGCTTTAAATACACACACACACACACACACACACACACACACACACACACATTATACTCTATATATACTGTCTCTCTCTCTCTATGTGTGTGTGTGTATATATGCACATATATATATACATACAGTGGTACCTCTGGTTACGTACTTAATTCGTTCCGGAGGTCTGTTCTTAACCTGAAACTGTTCTTAACCTGAAGCACCAGTTTAGCTAATGGGGCCTCCTGCTGCCGCCGCGCTGCCAGAGCATGATTTCTGTTCTCATCCTGAAGCAAAGTTCTTAACCCGAGGTACTATTACTGGGTTAGTGGAGTCTGTAACCTGAAGCGTATGTAACCTGAAGCGTTTGTAACCTGAGGTACCACTGTATATACACATATATACACTATACACACACACACACTTATGGAGGAAGTGTGTGTATACACTATACACACACACACACACACACACACACATGGAGGAAGTGCACAACAAAATCTCTCTACACAGGCTAAAAAATGTTCAAAATGTTGCCAAGTTTAAAAGTCAAACATGAAATCTAAATTTAGTTCTGGTTTTAATTTCTAAAAGAGTTGCCAAAGTCAAGCTTGTTCAAAGGCCACTCCCTCGTCTCCCCAATACCAGATTTATGGAAGCAGATTGTGTCTATTTAGTGGTGAAGAGAATATAATACACACATAAAGGTAAAGGGACCCCTGAGCATTAGGTCCAGTCGTGACCGACTCTGGGGTGCGGCGCTCATCTCACTTTATTGGCCGAGGGAGCTTCCGGGTCATGTGGCCAGCATGACTAAGCTGCTTCTGGCGAACCAGAGCAGCGCATGGAAACACTGTTTATCTTCCTGCTGCAGCGGTACCTATTTATCTACTTGTACTTTCGAACTGCTAGGTTGGCAGAAGGATGGACCGAGCAATGGGAGCTCACCCCGTTGCAGGGATTCGAACCATCGGCCTTCTGATCGGCAAGTGCTAGGCTCTGTGGTTTAACACACAGCGCCACCCGCGTCCCTAATACACACATACCAAAGGGTTAAAATACTAATAATCCTGCAGTGCAATCTCAGCAGTAGAAACAGATTTCAGTCCTGGCTCTAATCTAGTCTGTGTTAATTCTCTTTTACAGATATTTCAAACATTATTACTTCCCTAGACAGGACTATCTCTATGTTCAGTATATTGTGTGGTGCTGTTGCTTTGGTAAAAAGCTTCATAGATTGCTTAGCTTTGCTTTGTTGGTTATACTGCTGAAAATTAATATTTTATAAAAAAGCAACTGGTAAATTATTGGAGAACTGAACAAAAAAAAAAGGTATTACCTTGCTCATCAATAATCTGTATAATATGTTCATCATCTCCTGCCCATCTAGCAGTTCAAAAGCACGTCAAAGTGCAAGTAGATAAATAGGGACCGCTCCGGCGGGAAGGTAAACGGTGTTTCCGTTCATCATACCTGATAGTAAATCCTCAGAATATAGACAACTGAAGACTCTCCCCATCCCTCTTCTTAATTATTTTGCTTATTCAGACTAGATTTTTCCAGTTCCCACCAACTGCAGACAGCATAGCCAATGGTGAGGCATAATGGGCATTGCCCTGTGTTTGCTATTAATGGGAAGCTACTATTTGCTGCACGTGTCCATGCAAACCTGAAATCATCATATCTAACCACTGCATACCTGAATTTTTCTCATGTGTGTATATATATATATATATATATGCGCAGAAGTGCTTCTTTGCAGGAAGCTCTTAACATTTGGCCTCCAGTCAGCAGCTTGAGCACTAGAAAGCTTCTTAAGGCAAGAGCTCTATGAAACAATGTTGATGTCATGCGCTTTAGTGCCCATCACAACAACAGCAAAATCCTGTTTAATTAGATGAATGCAAAGTGGGTGTCAAAATACAGACTTCTCTTTAAATTCACTTACTAAATGCTAACCATGTTTGCCTCAGTTGCAGATACACCCTGAAGTCCGTCTGGAATCCAATGTCGTAGATAGTAAGATCAGAGCCAGGTATTCCATGAAGGCGATGATATTCCCAGTAGCAATGCCAAATACCTTTTGAAACAAAGAATATGCACTGGAAGAGTGACACAGATCAATTCCCTAATCTCTGCACAAATGGTAGGTCCCACCAAATCCCACCCCCACAATGGAATCCAAACCACAGGCAGAGAACTGCTTATTTGCAGAAAGGTGCTAGAAGTAGCTCCATAATAGGCAGGAACAAGCCAAACCATAAATCATAAAGGAAAGGAAAACAAAATAAAAATATATAATATCACTAGCTAATTTCTTCAGGGGGCAATTTGTTTCACACTCCCAAATATACTGAGCAGCCGGAACAAGAGCACCATCAAAAGTCATTCACTGGAGACCTCCAGAGGATGTTTTTGGCAGGGTGTAGATTCAAACCATTTCAAACAAATAATTTCCTACACTGCCTGGAAAATTAACAAATGGACATTCATGCGTGATGACTGTGCATTTAACTCTTTCCCTGTATACACCCAGCCAGGGAACTTGGGGCTCTCCAGATATCATTGGACTACAACTCCCACCATCCCTGAATGTTAGCCACGCTGGATGGGGTTGATGGGAAATGGAGTCCAGCAACATCTGGAGCCAGCAGCATAGCATGGTTTGCAAGTGCCCTGTGCGGGCAGGTGGGCATGTGCCAAGGGTGAAGGAAGCCCGCTGCACCAGCCCAGCACTTGCCACCAATGCTGCCACAATGACGCCAGCCCTGAACCACTTGGTGAGCCTTGCAAAGAGGCTCAGGGCTGGCAGGGCAGCATGAGAAGAACTCATGGCTGTTGCATCCCTCTCACTCTGCTCTGCCAAACCTAAGCTGCTTTGTGATACCAGGATCATCCCAGCCTCGCAAAGCGGCTCAGGGCTGGCAGGACTGCATAAGCACCCCCCCCCCAGAAAAATGTGCCTGGGGCCATTGCCCTAGCAGCTCCCTCCCATACTATGCCCCTGTCTGGAGCACCATTCCTGCACAAATCAGTAAGCCACAGCCAATTGCATCTTCACAACACACATAACAGCACACATAACAACACACATATACGGAGTGAAATAGATAGCTATCCTTATATTAAAAACCCTCATTATGCCTGAAGCGGCCAGAGGTCTCTTTGAAGACCCTGTACCGACAAATAAACCTTGTTTTGTATTTCAGGTTTTAGTAGGACACAGTGGAGAAAGGATGATGAACCTTCCAACTTATAAAACCACAGGAAGAAAAGAGAAAATGTTTGTTTAATCCTGCAGCCACTGACAATTCCTAACAAAAGCCAGATGGTGATGTTAGTCTTCTAGACACAGAAAAGAGCCGCAGCTGCACAGTGGGTAGAATATGGCAAGCTTTTGCATGGTTCTTCTTTTTGGCACATTAAACTGCCAGAAAATATACTGCTGTCCTGCTGAGGGAAGGAAAACACAAACATGCCTCACAAGCAGGCACACACCTCAGATGAACGAGGTCCAGCCCGCAGTCTGTGGACTTTGAAAAGACTTGTTTGGGCTGCTGGGTGAAGAAGAGGAATGGACTGAGGGAGGGGTTTTTTATAAGTGCAGTGCTCAACTGGGAATTGCTCAGTAGCAAGTAGACTATTGAGGACAGAGGGTGATAAGTACAATGGTACCTCTAGTTGCAGACTTAATTCATTTCGGAGTGCCGTTCATACCCCGAAAAGCCCACAATTAGAGCGCCTCTTCCGCGCATGTGCACAGCGCAATCAAGTGCTTCTGCATTCGTAAGCTGAAAGTCTGCAACAAGAGCGGAAAAGCAACTAGAGGTACCACTGTATAGGCAGACGATTCCCAGTTAATGGTTGTTGAATTCATTGGTAGGAGCCACTTTTCCTCTAACCCCAACCTATAAATTTTGGATATGTAGTTCTGTGTCAAAAGCAAATCATTGGCACCTACCATAACCTATAATCCCAATCACACCAAAGATGAAAATCCAGAAGAGAACACCTGCTATGAATCTCAAAAGCACAAGGAAGAGCAAGCTGACAACCATTGCAATGAACAGGCCTCTGGAAAAGAAAGACATAGCAATTTAAATAAATCAGCAGCTCTTTTCAATGCTCCCCCCCCCCACTGCATTTACTTTACAAACAATAACGCTTTCCCTATCCAGGTTTGATGCTCAGTGTTTTAAATACATGGAAGCATAGGCACCATCTCCCCGGGGGCTCTGGGTGCCCGATCATCCCCCAAAATTTCTATATAGGGGCCGGGCACCCACAAAATGCAGGGGCGGGCGTGCAGGCACCACACCCCATGGAAAGAGTGTGGTGTTCAGGCGGGGAGTGATGGTGGAAAAGAGAGCAGAGAGTTGATGGGGAAGAGAGAGCACGGATATCAGGTGGGAGGGGTCCAGTCACTGCCGCATTGCTGCTGCTCATGCCCCACCCCATGGTATGATGCCACAGCATGTGTCATGATGTCATGATGGTAATAATAATAATAATAATAATAATAATAATAATAATAATAATAATATTTATACCACGCCCACCTGCGTATACGTACATTAAAACATCAGACATTAAAAACTTCCCTGACCAGGGCTGCCTTCAGGTGTCTTCTAAACATCAGATAGTTGTTTATCTCCTTGACATCTGATTGGAGGGCGTTCCACAGGGCGGGAGCCACTACCAAGAAGGCCCTCCCTGTAACTTCGCTTCTTGTAGTGTGGGAACTGCCAGAAGGCCCTCAGCGCTGAACCTCAGTATCCGGGTTGAACAATGGGGGTGGAGATGCTTCAAGTATACTGGGCATAGTGGGGGGGCATGCTGGGCACCCACAGTGTGGGGCCCAAGTTGATGCCATTATGTGGCAGGATGGCAATAGGACTACGGCTAGAGTTTTCTGATGTGTAGATAGCATTGTCAAACTGTAGGTTAGAACCCAGGTTCTGGGCCACCAGATTTTGACAGAGAAATTGAATTCAGTCCTTTAAAGTGTGGTCAAGGGAAGCCTTGTTTATGAGTGGTACGGGCAAGGTACCCCTGCCCATACGGGCCAGTCTTGCCAGACTCTAGGGTTGTGCGCTCATCTCACTCTATAGGCCGGGAGCCAGCGCTGTCCGCAGACACTTCCGGGTCACATGGCCAGCGTGACAAGCTGCATCTGGCAAGCCAGCGCAGCACACGGAACGCCGTTTACCTTCCCACTGATAAGCGGTCCCTATTTATCTACTTGCACCCGGGGGTGCTTTCGAACTGCTAGGTTGGCAGGCACTGGGACTGAACGACGGGAACGCACCCCGCCGCAGGGATTCGAACCGCTGACCATGCGATCGGCAAGTCCTAGGTGCTGAGGTTTTATGCACAGCGCCACCCGTGTCTCAATGTGGTATGTATACACCCCTCCCAAATATGATACCATGGGGCTCCACCTGCTTCCTCAAGGACCACAAGGGACTGATATTCCTGTGCAAGTGACAGGAAAGAGCCATAACGAAACCCCAAGATGCACTGATGTGGTAAATGGAAGTGCCAGAGGTGACTCCCCCACCCCTGCTTTTTGTGCGCCTTGCAGCACCCCAATTTCACATGCAAGAAGCAAGGCCTCATCTGAATAAAAACTTACATTAAAATCCAATACCAAGAACTGGCATAGTCTTCAAAAATTTTCATCCCGACTGATCTTGCATCAAGAACATTATTGATGCCGCTTTAGAAAGAAAGGGGGGAGTGGAACATTTTAGTTTATGTAGCAGATATTCCTTATTTAAACAAAGCAACCCACTGTAACGAGAAAATGCAGGCTGTATCAAAAAAAAATTTGTATGCTGGAAAAATGAAACATAAAGTGCCCTAGCCAGCAATATGCCACAGTTATGATGCCACAGTTCTGAGTTTCTGCCCAAAACAAGCATTGGCTACAGGAGCAGTTGAATTCTAAGGACACTTCTGGAACTTAGGCTGTCAATAGCTTAGCTTAGGCTAAAGTCCAAACCCCTGGCCAGCAACAGTAGGCACTGAAGGAGAAGCCTAGCCACTATGCCCTCTCTCACAGCCTCACCACTTGCACTGGCCAGCATGGGAAATACCTTGTTGCTGTGCCAGCTCCCATGTTGGTACAGAAAATATGACTGGATTGGGCCCAGACTGGTGCATCTGCCTTCCATCTGGATGGTCACATTGGGGAGCTCCTAGCCACCATGTCTTCCCCTGGTAGAAAAAGTTGGTGGAGCCAGGCCCTCTCCAGTATGGCAGATTCAGGACTTCCTCTGCCCTTTATGTCTCACTAAACTCAGCAGAACTTTCTACTGAGTAGCTATGGACGGAACCGTGCTTGTTGATCTCGTCATATGTACAGTCACATTAAATATATGTAGTAACTTTTAATCACCATTATTACTAGTAGTTAAAGTACTTTCACAATACAGTCGTACCTTGGTTGACGAACGCCTTGCGAGTCGAACATTTTGGCTCATGAACGCAGCAAACCCAGAAGTGAGTGTTCTGGTTTGCAAACGTTCTTTAGAACCCAAACATCTGGCGCAGCTTCTGTGACTTCCAATTGGCTGCAGGAGCTTCCTGCAGCCAATCAGAAACCGCACCTTGGTTTCCAAATGTTTTGGAAGTCGAACGGACTTCTGGAATGGATTCTGTTCGACTTCCAAGGTATGACAGTAATACTGAATTTAGAATCAAGATGTATACAGAAATTCAACATTTTTTATGTGACTACAAGAAAAAGAAAAGAATACAGCACAATTAAGGAATACATTTTAAAGTTCCGCAATGCTATGAACCTCCTTCCTTGGGGGTTTTTAAACAGAGGGTGGATGGCCACCTGTCATGGATGCTTTAGCTCAGATTCTTGCATTGCAGGAGGTTCGACTAGTTGACCATTGGGGTACCTTCAGACCCTACAAGAATTCTATGATTCTGTGAGCCTTAAAAAAAAGCTACGTGAAGGATGGTTCTGCTGTAAATCTAAATGCATACTGCTAAGGCTGCTTTAACCATCTAATATGCACCTGGCGAAATTTATGTCAATTGATCAAAGTTTCAATATCATCTGAGCTAAAAAGCAACATTAGTTGAACCTCTGTAGTGACATAAATTAATTTGGAAGGGTAATATTTTAAAGGCTGGTTTATTTAGTTTGAAGGAATCTGGATAAGGAGTTCATTCTCCACTGCCATGTTGACTGGTGCTGTGTTTCGTAATAAACACAGCAAGTCTGTTCGTGTGAATGCATGAAGACTTTGCTTTCACATCCAAGGTTCAAAAATTGGTATATCATAGCTGAAATAACCCGGGGAATGGCTGGGGGAAAGTTTAAGCACCTGATTTCTTCACACACTTTAAAGGTGCTTTCTTATATTATAAAAAATGGCCACTGTTTCTATGTCAACAGTGGTGAAGCTGGAATGAGGCCCCAGGGCAAAAGTCTAGGGGCCTGCAGCCCAGGAGACACCCAAATGACCACAGAGAGGGTGGAAGATGATAGGAGGCAGCAACAAACAGACCTGATGTCAGCACTTTGGCCACTCAACTGAAGCTACAGTAGTTGCGTCACCATTCTGTCTTTCTTCTTATTTTTAAGAAAAACAATACTACCCTTTTCTACAACAAAATGGAGCTTATTCCCAAAAGTACATGTGTTTTATTATCATGGCAGCAGCAGCAGAAGAAGAAGGGGGGGTCCCCAATTTTATTCCCGCAGTTGCAATGGTTCTATGATCAAAGTGAGTTTTATAGTGCAAAACCGCACATTCTTGGAGTTTTTCCTGTTTTAATTAGGCCTGGCAAACTATCTTGCCTGCTTCCTGCTTTGCATTTCAGGAATGTAGGGACAGTTGTAAAGCACAGAATAGAAGTGAGGGGGCAGGGAAGGTGAGAAATGTTAACTGTGTGCTTCATGAATGTGATTTGATACAATCCCGCCATCACCAGACCAGGGTCTAAAATTTTCTAGCTGCACCAATGTAAGTTGCAGACATTTGTGTATAATCTCCAGTTTGCTCCTAAAATAACTGAAATGAAGAGTATGAAGATTCACCTCCTGTTAAAGCCAGAAATGGCCCCATGTAATCAGTGCTCCAAATAAATAAATTTCATGGTATTGCAGCCAAGCATAGTAATTATCATTTGGCAAACAGGTCAGGCAAAGTTATACAAACACACAGACGGACACACACAATCCATACTTTGCAGCTTCCCTGAGATCGGTGACATTCCTTGTTTTTCCTCTTCCATCTTTGAAAGTAGTCTGATTGGCCACAGTCAGAACTCCATTTTTAGTGGCAAAATCAGGAAAACATCTCTTAAGAACTGTTAAAACACAAACAAGGAAAGAATATTTATAGTGAGTCCTGCTTTTATGTCTCATTTTTTTTTAAAAAAAAACCTCGCCATTCCTATTTCCCATTCAGTTCCATCCATTTAAATACCCTAAACTGATTTCTGTTTGCACAGCATTTTCGTAGAAATGGAACAAATATCATGGCTGCCATCTCATCCATGTAGTAAGACACCTACAAGAAAAGGCATGTCTGAAGCAGCATGTTCTCTGCTCTGTATCTTACTCTAGGGTGCTATGGACTGCCACCTGGCATAGGTAAGTGCACTTGTCTTGTTCCAGAGTAGCTGGAGCACAGCACAGTGACATTTAAACTGGAGAAATCATGTGACGGGCGGATGCTGTGCATTAACTGAAGCAAGGGGAGATTCCCAAGTGATCGTGCTTTAAAGGGCACATTGTGATTTTAGCTTAAACTGGTTGTCTCCCTAGTTTTAATTTGTCTTATGCTTTGTACTATGACCCTGATCTTATAAAGAAAATGAGCTAAGGGCACTTCAAAAACAAGTGTAGGCGAATATTGCTAGTACTGGGGCAAGCCAAGATCACTGCGTACACAATCAGAGCAGAAAGCCAGGTCTGGGTCATCCATGAGGTGGGCTGACGCAGCTGCCTCAGGTGGCAGAACTCCAAGAGGTGGAGCTCCCTCAGACACCCAGCCAACCCCCGATGCTCCATGAGATCTCCAGAGGTTTCAACAAAAACTGTCACTGCTTCGCAGGCACCACTGTGTGCCAAGGTAAAAGAGGCTTTGGCCAGGGGAGTGAGAGGTTCAGGTGGCAAAAGCACACCACAGATATTCAAATACTCACAAGGCCGGCTTGGAATGATCATGGAAGGACAATCTTCATCACGCATAACTTGGGCCACAGACTGGAAACCGAAAGAAAAACCCAAAGTTAGAAATCATCATGTGACAATTGAATCTATAGCGTTTCCCTCCCCCCCCCCCCTTTTAATACTCTTTTTAAAACCCTTGCAAATTATTTGATTGAGGCCACAGCAGAGCATCTAAATGAAAAATAGGATGGAGCCGTGACTCTCTGGCATCCTGCTAACAATGAAAACAAAACAGTAGGCATCAGACAAAAACCATTGAACAGAGAAAGCTTCAAGCAGGTGGCCTTGTGCTCATCACAGGTAGGAATAAAATTACCTTTTAACACAATTAACATAATTAACTTAAGGCTGCAATCAGGACTCAGCAAGGGGTTTCCAGTATGCGAGGAATATTAAAGTAGGTTTGAATATTTGTTTTTAAAGCTATCAAGTTGTTTCAAACTTATAATGTGATTACAAGGTAAGAATTAATTTCCAAGACTAACACCTATTCCCTCATCCTATAAATGAGTAAACTGGTCACTGTGGAAGAACCAATCCAAGCCTGGTTTAAAGATATACCTTCAATAGTGTGGTAAGTAAAAAGACAGCAGATCAAAATGGAACAAGCGTCACCTAGTTGCAGACTTCCCCGTTGTGTGAGAAATTATGTATATCTATTTAAATTATAGTAATTGGCTAGTGCAATTTCCTCTCCTTCCCTATTGCCCCCCCCCCCAGATCCAAGTTCTTTTGGCAGACAAATCAAAGGACGAGAAAGTTCTGCCATGTACATGGAAGTCCTTTCCGCCATGGAGCTGCAGCATTGGATATGGCCCATTAGTTCTAGATTTACATATAGATGTATAATTTAATTTAAGATTTAAATATAGATTAGTACATGCAATTTTTATGTGACTGTGCCATCTTTTGTTTCCTTTCTTTGGTGATGGGCTTCCTCTTTTTTTTGGTGATGACCAACTTAATTTTTAAATTTTTAGCTACAAGACTAAGGTTGAAGATTTTTTTTTTAAACTCTCATCAAAGTAGCATTTTAATTATAAAATGTATCAATAGAAGGAAACCTCTTGCCCGTTGCTGGTCATACTGGAGTCTTTGGGTATAATCTGCACTAGGAATAACGTAGTTGTAACCAACAATAGAGTTAAAAACAACAAACCCTGTACAGCTATGGAGATAGAAACCTGCTAAGGACTGCACCCACTTTGGACAGATAAAAGGTAATATTCACATCGCAATATCTTATCTATACTCACCTTCCATGGCTTGCTAAAGCCAGGCTTGCAAAACTGTCTGTAGTATTCCCAATAACTTTTGTTATATCTGTAGGAAGATTGCATGTCTATGTAGGTTGCAAACCTGTCTGGGCACTTTGAGACACAAAGCTTTAAGAAAAGAAAAATGCACATTGATCTAAGCAACATGGGAAGATGAGAAAGTTAAATTATCAAAACAGCTAGACAAAAAAAAAAGCCATCTCTGAGAGTAATTCGTTTCATCAGAATGCCTACTTAGCACAGCACTTAGAAACAGACATCACATTTTTTTTTATCCTTGCAGTATCTTGAAGATAAACACTTTTGAAACACAGAGGAGACAGTTTGACATTTTCATCAGCTGCAGCATTTTCCCCAAATCTTCCTGCCTGTTGGAAGTATTTGATTTAAAAATCTGTTTATTAATTCTTTTTCTTTTTAAATGAAGTAGATGGAGGAAGGCATTTTCTCGAGGCTTCCAAGTGCTTATAACTACTTGTGAAGCCAACTCAGTAGATGCCCATGCGGTGTAGTTCGCACAGTACACAAACATTAATCAATGAAGTGTGCAACTGTTAAAACGGTTTTGCCCTAACAGGGTATTTGCAGAGCCAACCACTTTCACTTTCAATAGCTCAGTCAAAAGCAAATCAAGATTTCATTATTGTACACGGGTTAAGGCTAGCCTGTGCTTTATTCTGGCCATAACTCTTTCTAAAGTCATATAATACATGGCAATCAAGTTCACACAGAGCGCTTCAGTTTATTTTCTGATCCCAGTATCTGCTACACCAGCAGTTAATTACCTAGGATAGAAGGATACAAAACACAGCTTTTCAATGAAACTTCAGAGATATGCTGCATTTTAATTTTGCACACATGGTCTCCTTGGCCTCCTTTGAACAGGCTGAATCCCTTGCAATATAAATCCAAGATATTAGCACGTTTAATTTGCATGCTGTAATTACACACACACACACACAAACACACACAAACACATAGACACACACAGTGGTTCCCAATTACTGCAGACCATGTTTTTCAAAAGTCAAGCCATGGACCCCTTACTTTTGAAAATTTTGATATTTCTATGGTAGTTTTTGTTATGTCAATGGTGCCATGGATTTCCTGGGTGGGTTAGGCGGACCTCCTGGAGTCAGTGGAGCACCAGTTGGGAACCACTGATGTATACTATAAGTAAATGCTGGCTTTTTCCTATTTCTTTCGAAATAAATCCCATATAAAGCTCATTTGTAAAACGTATAACAGCACAATCCTGTTCATGTTTGTTGAGAAATAAGTCCCATTCAGATCCCAGGTAAGTGGATATACAGTTTCAGGCAATGCCCTGGACAGGAAAAGAAGCTTAGCCTGCGCCTTTTGGCACTGTCAAAGCCTGTTAAGTTGCCTTAATTCTCAAAACACTGATTAAATCCCAGCACCCAGAAATCTAGAGTGTGTCAGGACACCCAGAAACCTGGGGAAGTCATAGCAGTACGTTTACACAATATTTTCAGGATCTGTATTTACCACCCCTCTCCCACTGCCACTGTACAGAAAGCCAACAGTACTTCTAAAAACTTTCACTTTAGAAGTAGTTCTGGTAAGTGACACTCCTTGTGCTCTGAATCTGACTGCCATTTACATACCTGTGTTGTAGGGCACTGTAGGTTTATTAGCACTAGAGGGCTGGCACATTTCAGAATGTTAAAGTAAAACAAAATTGTCTTGTTCCTGCAAATGAATAGGTATGAAATAATAACTCCATGTGTATTTACAGTAATAATTCATAGTATGTATGAATCCGTAATAGAATCACTTAAGAGACCACAGCAAGAATTAAAGAAAACAGAGCAAAAGCATTCTCAAGGGAATTGACAGAAGCACACCTGAACTTTAATTATGGGAAGGACAATACTTCCCAATGGAGTAGATCACAATGGCACTTAGTCACATATATTAACTTGATTCCAGATCTCATAGGTTAAGACTTTGTCACCTAGCCATATGGTACTTCTGGTGTATTCTGAATCTGTCTTGTACATATAGTAGGTGTTCAAATACACGCTACACTGCACAAACAAGCTGGTGGTTTTTATGTTAATCACAAGGTGGCACTAAAAAATCAATCAAGAATTTCTTTGCATAAGGAACTTGTGGATTAGATAAAGTCCCAAGAATCTTCTATCGAAAAGTACTAGAATGGACGGTATGTAAGACACACACTAGAGCTGACATATTAGTGGCTCTGAAAGGGAGAAGGGGAGAATTAACTCATTCATTTCTGTCAGTCTTGCCCAGGAACATGCAGAACATAAAACTGGCTCCCATTAGCTGCAGCACTGTTCTCCCGAAAGGTTGGCGATAATAGGCCTTTTTCACATTCATCCATGCTAACCAGCAAATGTGTGAAGAAGATTGATAGCATGTGAACACTTTGCTGACTATCTGCTTTTTCCAACCTCTGTCAATAACTCTGAACCAATTCGGCAAGTCGGAAAACACAAAGAGGCCACAGAAGACATATATGGCGATTCGGTAATAAGGAAGCTTGCATATTCAAAGTTCAGACAAGGATTCTACGTTACTAAAACTTGGGAAACTCACATTCATACAATTAGCTGGTAGATTATTTAGGGGCTGAAACGTTCGCTAGCTGCTGACAGTAATACAAGGAAAACACAAAATATCCAGTAAAAAAATTCAGCAATGTATGACTGTCTCCTTCAAAGGCAAGCTTTATTTCATGTTGGAGCTATGGTCTTCTGAATGCAAAAAGAATTTAGTACGTAGAGATCAGCAAATAGATGGATTAAGGTGCTGATGGGTCCCCAGGAATGGTGTTAGATCAGACAAAATGGAATTAATTCTGCATTGTTGTAATTCAATTCCCCCTACCCCTAGTCTATGAATGCCCAAGTATCAAATCTTTTAAAATATTTGCTTGGTGTAGTATTTGTTTAAAACATTGTAACATTTATTTGCATTTTATTGCTTTGTGCCAAGGGACTCTAAAGGGCATTATTGCAAAGATTAGCATCCATCCCCAAATTTAATTTCCCTCAAGGCATGAATTAGGGCCAGCCTCTGGATCTCTAATGTATATCAGCTTTGGGTCAATTTGTCAGGCTTATCCAAAACTATTAATTTTTTGGTTGTTTCCCAGCTAGTTGTTCAAAACTGCATGTGGTTTGTTATCACCATTGTTTTAAATGCTGGTTTATTGAAATGAATTAACACATGCAAATCGTCCCCAAAATCATGCTTGCTTTAAAAAAAAAAAAAGTAATTTGGCTCTATGACACTTAATACATCCACAGAGGAAGGCACCCCCTTCACACCAAATGTGGGATATGTGGGTTGACCGGAGGTATGCCTCCACTTAGTTCTGCTGGCTAAGCTGGTCTTCCACCAACACTGCCACTGTGGGGTACAAGTGGAAACCCCCATAACAGCATCAGGCTCTATCATCCTGGCTACCCACGATTTCCACAGTGGCTCTGCAGCTCTGCAAAGCCCCCACTGGCAAGGAGTGGTAATTTGAACTGCACCATCACTGCACAATTCTATACATATCCACTCATAAGTAAACACCTGAGTAACACTTACTCTTGAGCTAAGTGTGCATAGAATTGCAGTGGGAGAATCCATATATTCAAATGCAATTTGTTTACAGTGAAGATATCATAACTCCTGCTCCCTTGCAGGATTCTTCTTACCGCAGTGGATGCAACAGAAGCAAATGCTTTTACTGTTTTGGATATAGTGCACGTAATGCCGATGGAGCAATCAAGCTCTGAACTCGGTCCAAAAGGGAATCATTTCCAATTGATACCACTAGGTTCATTTGCAGTGAATTCATGCTATTTCAACATTAACTGTGAGATTTTAGTAATGTTTTGGTAATGCTATGGGCAATTGTTTCCTTTACGGAATTCTGTAGTGGAAACAAATATTTTCCTATGTGGTAAATTAGGGATGTAAATTGACATTGTTTTCCATTCTGCCCTGTATTGGGGGCATGGAGCACTGTTTCTGTTCCACTGCAGTTCATCTTCCACCAAAACCTATATTATTATTTTTTGCTGGCCGCTGTGGTGAAACTATGTAACTTCTGTAAATTACGTAATTAATTGCATAAATTATTTGATTTTGTTGCCACTACTTCATTCCATCCCACTGATTTCAGTGCAAAGGAAACACAGTGCAAATGGGGGAAGGGTGTTAAATTGTTGAAGGTCTGAAATACAGTAATGAATACCGTATTAATTGTATTTGCTGGATTGATTATTGTTTTGGACATGGGGCAAATAAGCTAAGAGCATTTCACACTAAGCACACTTAGAACATTTCACATAATAATAATAATAAGAAGAAGAATAGACCAACAACTTCTTCTATGTGTCAGTATGCATCTATGAGGTTATAAGTAGGAACATGCTACTGCAAGGGAAGAAAACTTGGTGCCTTCCAAATGTTGCTGACTATACCTCTCATCAGTTAAAGCCAATGGCCAGGGATTGTGGGAATTGTAGCACTGCAGAATCTTGAGGGCATTCTACTGGCTGCCTCTGTGTTACAATAGTAGTCACAGTACTACTGTCATACTGCCTTTAAACAGTAAAATCCTTCTAAATTTTATATATATATATATATATATATATATATATATATTGAGAGAGAGAGAAGGATTTTACTGTTTAAAGGTAGTATAACAATATTTTAAATAATTATAATTCACCCCAGCTGGGAAGTGGTACAGCTGGGAATTGGAAAGGAAAGGAAAGGAAAGGAAAGGAAAGGAAAGGAAAAGAATGGCTCAACATGATAGATCACCTAATCTAAAAGTATCCTATCTATTGTTCAGGAAGACTTCCTAGGTATTCAAAGATTGTACAGGATGCTTTGTCTATAAAATATATTATGCTTTACAGCAGCTGACTGGATGGATAACCCACCAGATCCAGTTTCTATGGAGTTGCTTTTAGATGCTTAAAACACTGTGATAACGTAGGGACATTAAAGTGGGTGATCTGCAGGGAGAAGTTATGAGTGGCTCTTGGCCCAAAGTTCAGACCTGGACTTCTAGGAATTTCCAGTATGAAAATAAAGTGCATTCTTTTAAGCTGGTAGCAGCCAGTGGTAGAATTCTCCTGCTGCTGGCATGTTTTACCCACTGAGCAAGGGGTATCTAGTTTATAGAAATGAGATGCAGCCTGTGGTACTTAGGATTTATTTTTCTTCTTGGAATGACAGGAACAATTTCTCAGAGGACATTTCAATTAAATGTTCCAACTTATGCTGGCTAATCAGCTCCAATGCATTTTATAAAGTGTGGCATTCTAATCACTGGGATGCATGACGTAATTGTATTTTACTGAATTATGAACAGCCTCCGGACGGCACATGTACAATGGTTTTGCTTTGATCGCTCAGCTTTTTTAATATAAATCTTAATTGGAGTCAACACAGAGAAACCACTGAAGGAAGGCAGGGTCCTCCCTCATCCTTCCATTAAGACTTCCAGGAGACAGAAGTCTAGCGCTCCCTTTCACGCATCATGAAAAGCGAAGGCAAAGGAATATCTTGGTACTTACTCATTAGGCGTGTCCTTTTGACCACAGAACTGCCCATAGCTGTCAGTTGGGTAAGCTACTTTTCTGGGGTCACCGTGCACCCAAGCTGCGAAAAAGAAAGCATCAGTGATATTTTATAGCTGAATTTCCTCCTTGTAGCAGGTCGGCTTGGAATTAAAGTTTGCTGGTCATTAAAATGCACTGCCAGTCATGTACCATTTTAACCTCTCTCAATAGCTACTGAATACTATTGATTTTCCTTAAACAGTAGATTTTTTTCCCCCTTTAATGAAAAAAGTATGGATGAATAGATAGAAAGTAAAACATTTCTCTCTCCCCCTCCCCCTTTCCATCAGGTCATATCTGGCTGGCAGCCAGAAAATGAGGTAATGCACTTAGAAAATAACGGTTATTAAAATGAGGACAGGGAACCATTACAAAGACTTTGTTGGCATAAAGCCATACAATGGCAGCAAACAAACCTAAGCGTGCCTGCACTCACACATCTTAGATTCTCTCTGTACGCTGAATTGCGTGAGCCGCTTACAATGCACTCTCAACCCCGATTTATGCAAATCACTTTGAACTTGCTGTTCTATAATTGCCACATGCTTGCATTCCTCTTTTATTTTCTGTAGTTTTAAATTTAGAAACACTCAAAACTAAATCTTCTCCAGCGTCACTGGCACACTCTGGCACTAGAGTGATAGGGCATGACACAACAGAGCCCTGTGTAAAGCTGTCCATGGCAGTCTGTCCATTGGCACCTGTGGTCCAGAGGTGTTTATTATTACTTTTATATCCCACCTTTCCTTCAAGGAGCTCAAGGTGGGGTACAGACTTCTCCTCCTTCCCATTTCATCCTCACAACAACCCTGTGAGTTACATTAGGTTGAGAGGCAGCGACTGGTCCAAGGTCACTCAGTGAGCTTCATGGCTGAATGGGGACTTGAACCCTGGTCTCCCAGGTTCACTCTCACTACGACACCATATCTTAAGCTAATAAACTTTTGATTAATCTTAAAAAATAAAGCTGCTTATATGCTACCACAATGCATTTGTAGATTTAAAGAGAAGGCAGTGGCTCGACATCTTTCATTAGCAGTGCAATCCTATACATGTTTAATCAGATGTAAGTCCCAGTGAGTCTAACGGGGCTTGCTCCCAGCTAAGTGGGTATAGGACTGCAACCTAAATTCGTTTAGGAAGTTGGTTCATTTGAAAGTACACCACCACCCCCGGTATATTACAGATCACTGTACTATATTGTGAGAAAACAGTCATGTTTACATATAATTCTAAACCACAATTCAGTGCTGTGTGCATGAGCCTTGGGATCATACACATGCCGAAGTGTGGCTGGAAGGTGGGATTCACAAGCTTTAAGTTCCCCCTTTAAAGAACCCTGGCTTAAAACAAAGACTGTTATGAAGGGGGTGGCGCATCCTGTTTTGCCGCCTGAGGAGAAATGAGAAGGTGCCCCCAATGCCTCACCAAAGGCTCACTTACAGGGTTGCCCTGCAAGATCTCATGAGTGCCCCATGAAATGTCGCTGGAACTTGGAAACTACCACCAAAGCTGCTTCTTCTCACTTCTCTGGTGGGGCAGAGGGAGCTTGCAGTAGCTCTGGATGAGTGAGGAGAAGCAGAAGGCTTCCAACCAGATCTAGTGAGATCTTACCAGAACCTGCTTCTCCTCACTTCTCCAGAAACAGCAAGGGGTGCAGGTGGGGCACCCATGGTGGCACAGGAGAAGTGAGGAAAAGCGGTGGTGGCTTCTAGTGAGTTCTCATGAGACCCATACAAGATCATGAGGGTCTCTTGTGAGATCTCACTAGAAGCCACTGCAGCTTCTTTTGCCAGCAGTGGGGAGGGGCATCTGTGGCATGGCCATCCCCTTGGATTCCGTCACCAGAGGCAGCTGCCACAGTTTGCCTCATGGCTGGCCATGCTGGCTTAAACCTCAGTCCCTGATTCATATGGAACAAGAAGCAGGAGAAGAAGGGAATGTGAAAGTCTGATGTTTTGGTCAGGTTCATATCGCTAAACCATGGTGTCTGATGTCCAGCAGAATTATATATTTGAGCTTCTGGAATAGTATCCGTAGGCTTGTGCAAATTTAAGTTTGTGTTCCAAAAGGTCTGATGTGATTGTTTAAAGGCAGGGAATTCCACAGCGGTTAAACTCTATCAAGTATAGAAGTATATAAAAAGGTAAAGGGACCCCGACCGTTAAGTCCAGTCGTGGACGACTCTGGGGTTGCGGTGCTCATCTCGCTTTACTGGCCGAGGGAGCCTGTGTACAGCTGCTGGGTCATGTGGCCAGCATGACTAAGCTGGTTCTGGCGAACCAGAGCAGCATACAGAAATGCCGTTTACCTTCCCACTGGAGTGGTACCTATTTATCTACTTGCACTTCATGCTTTCAAACTGCTAGGTTGGCTGGAGCATGGACCGAGCAACGGGAGCTCACCCCATCCCGGGGATTTGAACTGCCAACCTTCTGATTGGCAAGCCCAGGGCTCTGTGGTTTAACTCACAGTGCCACCCGCATCCCTAGAAGTATATAGGAGTGCAGTAATTCTTGGAATTTTGTACATCCAATTGAGATTTCAATTCAGGAATGAGGTCTCCAGGCACAAGAAAAACTTTCAGCTGTTGTAAGGTGCATAACAAAATTGCACATGTTAAAACATTGTGTTGTACTGCTTCTAAATTAATAGACCTTTTAGTATAACATTTGGATATTTAGGATACTTCTTTGTATTACTGGCTCCCCCAAAGAGTAGCACAAAGCCACTAGCACATTTGCTTAGCAAGGGTAATACTACACCTCTGAGGTTTAAAATCCTAAGCAATGCAATGTACCTTCAAAAGTACTAAACCAAGTCAAGGTCCATACTAAAAATCATGACCTAAAACATGACCTAAAAATACTATGGGGTGGGTTTTTTTGGGGGGGGGGATGTTTGGTGCCTATCATCTACTACTCCATGGATATATATAAACTGGAGAATAGAAGAAAGCACATTCTTGAAACGGGACATGATGTTTGTTTGTGCACAAAGGAGGTTTTCATTGTCCTTGAATATTTCCCCACATCTATTGCAGAAAAATGCCATGTCTAAGCAGATCAATTTTTGCAGTTGATATGAACTCCTTTAATCTCTTCTTTATACACGCCACAGTGCAGCTTCTGTAGCAACCTTCCCTCTTTTTGAGGTTAGTTTGTTTTCAAGAATGTTGACACTACAGAAGATACCCCCCTCCCTTAGGACCATTATTCTTCCCACCAGTACAGATACCAGCAGGGATAAATCTTGTCATGTGAGATTTAAAGCAGTCCAGCAATGTTGGTTGCAAAACTTAACAGCTGCATTTTTGCAGATAATTTAGAATTAGCCACTGCTGCCAACATTATCGAGTTTGTTTCTGGAATTAGTTTTCATATTCCAAGAACTTCAAATAATAGAGAAATAGTACTCTTGACAAATGCTCACATACAACAATGTCCACATACAAACCAGAAGTCTCTCCCATGTAGAACAGGAATATGCCATGTTAAATCTGATGAAGAACAGAGTGGTCAGTGGTTAATCAGATTTTGACCTTAAGATCCAAATTCACATCCATGCTCAGCCACCAGATTACATGCTATTCATAAAAAACATTTTTTCTATGCAAGTGTGTGTCAGACACACACTTAATCTGGACAAACATAGCATAACCTGGGAATTATAGATACAGTCAACAGCAATTCTCATAATAACAGCTGTGTTTTTCCAATTACTATTGTCATACTTATTGCCAGTTTAACCAGGTTACATTTGCTGATGTGAATACACGTTGTGTGAAATGCCCTTCAGCCTCATTCAGTCGTCGCAACTGCCTCATTGGGACAAGAACTACTGGGAAGAGTCACTGTGATCACTAAGCCTGTGCTGTTTTGGTTTCTTGAATAAAGAGTTAACTTCACTGACACTAATGTATTTATTGCTGACCTACTCTAGACCCTGGCTCCTGACACAAGTCTCCCTTGGGGTTGAAGAAGGTACCTAGATGGGCAAAGGTTAAAGGAGGCTAACTTCACCCTGCTTCGCCATCCAGGTCTTGGTTATACAGTGAGAAACAACAGTGCCCATGAGTAGGTAGTGCCACCTAAACTATAATTTGAACCCCACAAGTCATTTCTGCAAAATGGAAACAATAATGATCTAACTACCCAAACACATTTTAAAAACTGCGTTGTTTCCACAACACAAGCAGTGCACAGCAAGTGATGTGATTGTTTTATCAGCCCAACAGATGGTAAAAAAGCTAGAAGCAAGTTCTTGAATTACACAGGACTCTTCATTAGGCAAAATAAAACATCACCATTACCCCACATAAATAGTACTCCAGATCACCTAAATTTTGATTAAGTAAATATTGCAGCTGCTTCCGGGACACTCAGATCAATGAAATTTAACAGTGTACTTTTGCAATGAAGTTTGAAAAGAACTCTGGACTTTGAGGCCAGTTCTGCCCCAAATGGCAATTTATATCATCAGTTCCCCTTTGAGCAAACATACAATTGGCAGCAAGGAGTGGGGAGTCCCCTGCCCCTACCAGCCTGTTCACTCTTTTGCAAGTCCTTTGCAAAAGCCCTCTTTGAAGCAGCTCCACTTCTCATTTGTGAGCATGCAGGCAGGCAGCAGAGGTCAGGGAGTTTGGACTGGCCACTCATTTAAAAGAGAAGTGCAAAGGGCTTTAATCCTCAGTCACTGGCTGAGCCTTCCTGACAGTCCACTAAACATTTTCCCCTCAGACAGCCTTGCCCCATCATTACCATCACCACTAAATTGACAATGCTTCTCTCAGCTCACACAGCTGTTTAGTAGGGAGCTTGATTGACATGCGAAGGAAAGGTCTACTGACTCATTCCCACGCACCTTCCTCTCCACTGCAAATGCTAAGGAGCTATTTCCAGTGCCATTCAGGTAGGCAGCAAGGAGAAGGGAGGCATGCAATGACCTCATTTGCACGCCACCATACACCTCCTCTCTGTCCGCATGTGTGAGTGTGTTTTCTCCCTGAGTATTTGTGTTTGGGTAGATGGGATGTGTATGGCTACAAACTCACTGCCTACCAGTGAATGCAAGCCAAAAAGGTTTCCTATTTTTGCTATATAGTCATACCTTGATTCTGGAACACAATGCGTTCCTGGAGTCTGTTTGACTCCCAGAACCGTTCAAAAACCAAGGCACGGCTTCTGATTGGCTGCAGGAGAATCCTGCAGCCAATCAGAAGCCACGCCGCACGTTCAGCTTCTGAAAATCATTCAAAAACCAGAACACTCATTTCTGGGTTTCAATCGTTCGGGAGCTGATTGGTTTGGGAGCCAAGGCATTTGCGATTCAAGGTGCGAATGTATAGCCCTCTGATCTGGGCAAAAACTGAAACACCAGCAGTGTTGTAGAGGAATAGGTCCTCAGGTAACACGCTCCCCGACTTTAGCAGAGGAACCCCCAGCCTACCAATCAGGCCACAGAACACCCAGAAGTGTTCATGCTACATTGCAATTTTGTATCTGCTCTATGGATCCAACCATAATGGCAACAAACAAGTGTTGCACTGAACTATTTTAAGGAACATGGTTTTCTTTGCCGAATTCTTTACCTCCTGAATTTACAAGTACACCCCCCCTCATTTACACAGCAGCTTTGTTTTGCAAATAGATTCATCTCAGTTTGTTGTGAAATTGGATTCCTTTAAATGGGAATCCTTTCTGCTATGTGGGTACAGAGGGTAGATGGCTTCACATCTCAAATGAACATAAGGAGAAAGCAAAGTGTGGTACTATTTAAGATTTAGCACTTGATAAATATCTCATTCTCTTTCCCACTCTAAAAAGAATAGAAACTAACTGAACAACATCCACAGAAAGAAGAAATCAGCCTTAGACAGCTGTGTAGTTTATTTGTTGCAGGTATTTGTTGCGGTGAACTGCTGCTGACCCAGTAAAGGTAAAGGTAAAGGTACCCCTGCCCGTACGGGCCAGTCTTGACAGACTCTGGGGTTGTGCGCCCATCTCACTTAAGAGGCCAGGGGCCAGCGCTGTCCGGAGACACTTCCGGGTTACGTGGCCAGCGTGACATCGCTGCTCTGGCGAGCCAGAGCCGCACACGGAAACGCCGTTTACCTTCCCGCTGGTAAGCGGTCCCTATTTATCTACTTGCACCTGGAGGTGCTTTCGAACTGCTAGGTTGGCAGGCTCTAGGATCGAGCAGCGGGAGCGCACCCCGCCGCAGGGATTCGAACCGCCGACCTTTCGATCGGCAAGTCCTAGGCGCTGAGGCTTTAACCCACAGCGCCACCTGCGTCCCTACCCAGTACCAAGTATTAAATGAAATAGAATCCAAGCGTACAGAACTTCAGCACCCATAAAATGTTCTGCATGGCTGAATTCTTGATTGTTGGCAATGACCAAGGGCCTGCTTACAGACAGGGGGAGGGAGACAGTCATACGAATCAGCTGAACATTTGTTTTTAAAACCTCTTTTAGTTTTTGCATATAAAGAGATGAACCAATGATATATGAAACTATGTATTTACCAAGACCAGCACTTTTTTGGGGTGGGGGGAATTGAAGACTCTGATGCTCTATAATAGGGAGAAAGCAAGGTGCGTAAATCACTTTCTCCTCCTGTGCTTTTTCTGAAGTGGACACCACCACTATGGTGAGATGCCTAAACTGTGCTCACCTTGGAAGCCTGCATATATTTCACCATGAGGAAAAATAAAAGCACCATTTCAGACATTGCAAAATGGCAACAACAATAGGACGCGTTGCAGTGGTACCTTGGTTTAAGAACAGCTTAGTTTATGAACAACTTGGATTAAGAACGCTGCAAACCCAGAAGTAGGTGTTTTGGTTTGAGAACTTTGCCTTGGAAGCAGAACATGTTTCGCTTCCTGTTGAGTATTTTGCATTTGTAAATTGAGTCCCCCGCTGCTATGGGAAAGCACGCCTTGGTTTATTAACACCGTGGTTTAAGAAGGGACTTCAGGAACGGATTAAGTTTGTAAACCAAGGTACCACTGTAATTAGTTGCATCTCCTGTTATCTTTCTACATTATATAATGACTTGCAATGCCAAATAGATATTGTTCTCATATAGCATTAGCTCAGCACAGAAATATGTTAAACAGCAATGTATTTGGGATATGTGTGTTATGTTTTAAACTTCATTTACAAATTTACAAACTGGTATCATATTTTTTATATCAACATAACTAGCTTTATTGCTGGATTTGATGTATTACCTTTTCCAATGCAAGTAAGTCTGAAATTTTTAACAATAAAATGTATTCCCATTTTTAAGCAGAAATTATTTTTTTTGCAGCCATTCATAACATGAACCGCAATTCTTTATGCAACAGGTAATAAAACAATCTTGTTCAAAAGGACTAATAATAATAATAATAATAATAATAATAATAATAATAATTTTGTATTTCTACCCCACCCATCTGGCTGGGTTTCCCCAAACCAATACTGGGTCTATAGAGACCACAATCAGTATACTTTAGGCAACTCTTTCTTATATGGTTTCAACGTTGTTAGTCTAATTGCCTGCCAAAATCTTTGTTTCAAGTCTTCATATCACTTGTCAGATTCTTAGTGCAAACTTCCAAGAACCAATCATAAATCTTTGAGAATCTTAATATGTCAGCATTCCATGTAACAATGGTATAGCACAAGAATGACATGTGTGTGTGCAAAAGCCTGTCAGGTCCCCATATTTCAAACCATCAAGTTATGCTGCCATCATTCACTAATGTACTTCAAGCTCACAAATCACAAAGCTAGAAATCACAAACATCTATCATTTTAAGGCATTTGTCAAATATCCTCTCATTTTGTATTGCTTTATTGGTCTGGGATTGAGTAAATGGCTGCTAAACACTGAACTGTAAGATTCCCCGTCAAGGACAAAATATGGAGAGTAACTACTTGCTTGGGAAACTTAACATAGGCTGCAAATCAGTTGATGATTAAGAACCAACAGCATTCTTGTGAAGTGTTTCCCTTTAAAAGATAAAACATTTAAAATATTTTAGTATGTGGCAATAAAAACCAGCCAGTTGTGCTTATGGTTTTTAAACACCAGCAATTTACCAATACAGTTAAGCAGATTATAGGACACATGATCCTAAATTTATACATAGGGGTAGGTGCTATAAAAGCAGCCTCTTTTTGAATACAGAAGGTAAATTTGGTTTACTACTTCACAGGTGGCCTCCTGCCCCATTGTTTAATCTCCTGTTGTGTCTTTGAACACAGATTAACACTTACTGCAATAGGAAGATTTCACAAACAGAAATAGAAATATGTAGGAGAGCATCTGACCTACAGATTCATGGGTAACAAATTCTCATATAACAATTGAGAGCTGTCTATGCTAATCACTTGCTCACTTGAGCTTCACTTATGCTCTTGGTTTAGCAAAATGCTTAGCATAGTCAATTGTTATATGAGAATTGTCAGGAGCTAAACCATATAATATTTTTCTTTTTTGAATTATACCATTCTTGCAGCCCTTTGAATCTTTTTATAATATTTCATTGGTTTTTGTCTTAAATGTTTTACTAGATTGCTTTTTAAAAAAATGTTCTTAATAATCCAGAAAATGCAAATGTAAATATTGTGGACTGAATTCTGCAAAAATTGAAATGTCACTGGATGTCAGCACCATTGGTCCAACGGTAAAGTTGACCCAATGACAGCAATTAATAGCTCCTGTAATAAATATTTATGTGGCTCATAATCATTCAACAGCCAATCATCACTGAAGCAGATCAGAGAAAGACTATTACCATAAATCACTAGCTTTGGTCATGCAAGAAGATTTGATTGTCCTTTTATCACCACATGACAATATAATGTCTTTGGAACTACAGTGAGAGCTAAATCCCTTCCTGATTGTACCGTTGCAAATATTACTCAAGCCACACTGATTGCATGTATTACTAAAGCTAGAATTTCAGCTCAGCATTTCCCCCCTGCCACAATCAATAGCAAACTCCATGCTCTAGAAATGATGGATCTGAACTTTTCTGTTTCTGTACCCATCCAAATAAAATGTGGACTGAAGATCTGCTTCATACATTTATAGACTGTAGAAAACCTTCCCCCATTTTTTTATCTATAAAGAGCCAAAGGACAGAAATATACAGATCTTATTCGGTCACGAGTTGCTTTAGGCACAACTCATGATTGTAAATTGATTTATACTCTATTTTCCCTTTATATGAACTTTATTGACTCTCATGCATTTTGAACAGGACAACTGCCTGGAGTCTATCCAAGGCTGATCTCATCTTTCATTTTTTTAAAAAATAAAGCAAATGAAAAAGTGTAAAACAAGGCTAATGATGATGATGATGATGATGATTGTATAGCCAGCTTGTGTACAAGTGTGTGTGTGACAATCATCCAGATCCAACTAGCTTCAGAATCTGAATTTGAGATTCAAAAAGTACTCCCATAAGAGGAACAGAAAATAGCCACCACCACCCAAAAATGAATTTTGATTTCAGGATGGATAGCTTTTATTTTGAGCATTTACAGGTATTCAAAGGTTTAAGTAGAGATTCTCTCTTTACAGTTAGTACAGGCAATATAGTGTTATGTATACAGACCATATCATCTTTGACCAATGCCTGTGGGGAAAATAGAACTGGGCAACCAACCATTCCGTCATCTAGATTTTATGCAGTACATGATTCTGTAAAAACCTTATGTAGAAAACTGCTGTGAAATCCTAGCCAGAGGATTACAGGAGATTTGTGCATTGCTGAAACAAAGTACAATGCAGTAGGAAGGTTTGAGAGTTCAGGGTGGCTGGGCACAAGCTACCAACCATCTCCCTAGCCTTTTCCCTGGAAGTATTCGATTCTTCTAATCAATCTATGGTTCAGAATGATGAACCAGAAACAAATGTGATCACACATTTAAAAATTCTGTTTCACAAAGGGATAGCTGGAAGGGAAACACAAACTCGGTAGGGCAGGGTATTAATGGGTACAAAAACCTTTATTATACATGGAATGTACCTGCCTCAGGGATGAAGAGATCCCCTGAAACATAAAGCATGCTATCTGAGAGTCCTGTGCCAAAGGCAGGTAGTGTTTCTTTTAGAGCTGGCTTGGTTACAGCCCAGAGGAAATCTGGAACCTGTCTTTATAAATATTGAACTTGGTTCAGTTTAAAAGAGAGACAACAAAAAAAAAGCTATACTTTCATCTTGACTGTATAGTGATTGCCTTTTCTATGGAACTATGATGTGATAGAGAGCTGTACTGTTTGTTCCAGCAGGACAAAGGATGAACATCCTTTCTAATTCTCTTGATTGTACTTCTTCTGTAAGATGTGTGTTCCTTTTTGTAGTCTAATGGCATAATACTATTACTATGTAGCTGTATAGCACAGAAAAAATGTTATGATGTTAATAGAAAGAAATCTTTAAAAATTCACTAAGGCTAAGCCAGAACTAAAGTGAACTCTACTGCCAAAGAGCAGCATCACATGTAAATAAACAGAGGACTAAGTCCAGATCTATTAATGTCAATGGGAGTTTGGCCACTGAGTTTAAAAGATGTATCCATGAGTTGAATATTCATGCCAGCTGCTGGGGTTTGTCCTGAGAAATATGGAGCTGCCTTCCCCAACATGTGACCCTCCATGGCCAGTGGTCAAGGATAATGGGAATTGTAGACCGACAATTTCTGAAGGGCACCAGGCTGGAGAAGGCTTGTCTAATAAATACACCAAGTGATGTCAAAGAAACACTGTGTGATAATGTCAGACATGGTTTGCATTGGACATTGGGTTGAGTGGAGATTAAAGAGACATGGAGCAGCGGCAGCTGTGTGCCTTATAAAGCTTCGGCTCTCAGTGAAGTTCTCTCGAACAAAATTGAGATGCACATTAAAGAATCTGCTGTTGATCATTAGCTCTGCATCCCAATTAAAAAAGCAACTGTTCTATTCATTATTTGCATGGATTGTTGCTAACATTATAAAGAATTCATTTTTAAAACTTTTTATTTTCTCCCACTTCTAATTACCAACATTTTCCTGCTATAACTACAGCTTTTTACAGTAACGAAGAACAAAATTATTGAACCATGGCTACTCAGCTTTGTTTCATATTGGATTTTTTTTTGGTCAATATACCAATCATTTTTATTTCCCCCCTATAATTACAACAGTCAATGAGAGCAGGTAGTTCATGCTTTGTTTCCAAGAAATGTGTTAAATGAATGTAATTATATTTAATCGGGATGCCCATTTAACTTAAAGCAACAATTGCTTCTCAAGTAAATTAGAAGTTACTTTCCTATGAATAGGATAAGCATCAACTGTACATGTATTTACTTACCCACAATTCCTAAAGCAATGTAACCCAGGATGACCACAACGAAGATGACACAACAGAGAACGTCTGTACAATGCCTAAAGACAGAAGATATTGAGCAGTTACACAAGTGTCCCATAATACAACTGTGAACCAAAATAAAATTGAATTCTTGGTACACTGTAGGTGCAAATTGCATCTGTTCAGCAGATCTATCCATCCACTGGCAATCGCTTTCAGTGTGCTAATCCTTCTGCAAACCTCATTTTCAAAGCCACAAGTATCTTGAGCCAAAAGTTCTGTGGCAAGAATTAACCGTCCAAAATGCCAGTAAGATATAAGCAAGGCCAAATGTTTATATGCTTGCTCCTAGGAAGGATTAGCTTACATAAAATGACTTAACACAGATTTCCATGGACCACTTATGGGTTTGGGCATTACTGGAGTGCAAAGCATGATCATTCTGGTCATAGCAGCATATTTCCTTCTTAGTCCACGAAAGTGTCCTGCGAATTACAAACAGCATACAAATTTACAACTTCTGCTTGTTTATGGGGGGGGGGTTGTGTTTATTGGCCATGAGCAGAAAGGAGCTTTTCAACAAGATTTTTAAAAATAGAGATAATAAACATTGGTGTCATTAGTTTGGGCAGTTCAGGACCTGTCTGCCTTTTTTCATAGCTGAATACAACTTTAATTCTAGATCATGGATCACCATTTGAAGCAGAGAAAACCTGGTGTACCATTACAGTTCAGTGTCTTAATATTCATCAGCTCAGTGATCAGATTACTGTGTGAGTGGATGTATGTGCAAGTCCCATAGTGCTCAGGGAGCATCCCCTCTCAGAACAATGCCACTACATGCCTACTCAAGAGTAAGCACAACTTAATTAAATGGCACTTTGTTCCAGGTAAGTAGGGTTAGGATTGCAGCCTCTGGGTGGTCAATGTTAGTCCTACTACATCAGACCTATTGATGTTAAGAAACATTGACTAACTTAGGTTCAATATTTTCAATGGGTCTGATCTGAGTAGGCCTTGGCTGAATATAATCTTCAGTCTGGAAATAAACTTGGTAAATTTAAGATCATAGAACTGTAGAGTTGGAAGATACCCTGAGGGTGATCTAGTCCAACCCCTTGCAATGTAGGAATTTCAACCAAAGCATCCATAGCAGATGGCCATCCAACCTTTATTTAAAAACTTCCAAGGAAGGAGAGTCCACCATCTCTCATGGGAGTTTGTTACACTGCCAAACAGCTCTTACTGTCATAAAGTTCTTCCTGATGTTTAGTCGTAATCTCCTTTCTTGAAACTTGAATCCATTGGTTTGAGTCCTAGCCTCCAGAGCAGGAGAAAATGAACTTGTTCCATCTTCCATTTAACAGCCCTTTAGATATTTTAAGAAGGCTATCATATCTCCTCTGTCTCTTTACCAGGATAAACATACCCAGTTCCTTCAACGATTCCTCATAAAGCTTGGTTTCCAGACCCTTTATCATTTCTTGGCCCCTCCTCTTCACACATTCCCACTTGTCAATTTCCTTCTTAAACTGTGGTGCCCAGAAATTGGACACAGTATTCCAATTACTGTTCTTGATAAGGAGGTCTGACTAATAGAGTGGTGCTATTACTGTCCTTGATAAGGAAACTAGATTTCTGTTGATGCAGCCAAGAATAGCATTAGCTTTCTTTGCTTGTGCATCACACTGTTGACTCATGTTAAGCTGATGGTCTACTAAGACCCCTAGATCCTTTTCACATGTACTACTGGCAAGTCAGGTGTCCCCCATCTTATATTTGTGCAGCTGGTTCTTCCTACCTAAGTGTAGAAGCTTAAGATACTTGTATGCAGTGTCCACAGATGCACCTATAACAACTGCTGTATCAACACTGTTTGAAACAGTCACCAGAATAAATTGCTTTCTAAACTATTTATTTAGACAAAATACTTCTCAATGGAGGTAGTTCTCACATTCAGCTACAAGCCATCAAGGAAGAAGAAATAAAATACTGGGTGAGATAAATGCACGTGAATCAAATCCCTAATAATTTTCACACCTGGGAAAAATATATCTGAAGAATTTGATTGTCCCATAGAGCACTGACGGAAAAACAGCAGGTCACTTAGCTTCACCAGTCAAGCTGAAAACCCCCACGAAAGGTAAATCCACAAGGAGGGGAAAAGAATATTATAACATTGAAGTCACTGTTAAAATAAATGAGCCAGGAGGAGTGGTGAGAGCACAAAAGCAGAACATGTGAACAGAGCACATACTGCAAATGAACACCAGTATTTCTCAGCACTCTAACTTTAAGCTAAGTGGGTCAATCCACTGCACTTCTCTATACCTAGAGAGATATTCATTGTATCCAACTTAAAATATTTTACAGAGCTACAATCTGACCTATTTTTCAGTTTCTGATTTAATATTCCTTCCACTTTGATTTTGTTCTCTGCTTTCAAGAATACATTTGAGTCAACAAGTGAATCAACCCAACCCCATCTTCATTAAGTAAATAAAATTCAAGGGGTCTTTCACAGAAATGGCAAAGAACCACAAAGACTGCATAGATTCAAGGTGTTCGTTCCAGCCTATTTTTAGAGCAGATATTCAAGGTGGACTGATCTAAAGTATAATTACGTGTGCACTCAAAACCTGCTCTTGACATTCTTAGCTTTGCAATTGAAGGCCATCCTGGAAGTGAAGCTGGCAAAAGCCTTTAACGAACTTGAGACTGGAAGAGAGCACATCTCAAGAAAATTAAGTCATGTGTAATGCAGCTGCTAAGAGTGTGCTCAGCCTCAATCCATAAAAGGGCAGTGAAATCAAGGATCTAGGGGCAAACTTTCTAGACAGAGAAAAAGAGGAAATGAGAACATGACAATAAGGGTGAGGTTAGGGGTTCACCTTGGTCACTGACAGCCATCCTGACAGTATATTTTAAAATACAATTTAAAATATTTATAAAGTCCTCATGTTATTAAAAAAAATCTGAAAATATATATATTTGCAAAGGCTGCTGTTGCCTTTCAGGGCATTATCTTTGAAAATGCACATTGCTATTTTAATAAACACCTATTGTACATATGGGACGCAGGTGGCGCTAAAGGTTAAAGCCTCAGCGCCTAGGACTTGCCGATTGAAAGGTCGGCGGTTCGAATCCCTGCGGTGGGGTGCGCTCCCGCTGCTCGGTCCCAGCGCCTGCCAACCTAGCAGTTCGAAAGCACCTCCGGGTGCAAGTAGATAAATAGGGACCGCTTACCGGCGGGAAGGTAAACGGCCACGTGACCCGGAAGTGTCTCCGGACAGCGCTGGCCCCTGGCCTCTTACGTGAGATGGGCGCACAACCCCAGAGTCTGTCAAGACTGGCCCGTACGGGCAGGGGTACCTTTACCTTTTATTGTACATAAATTTGATAGAATACAAATTAGAATGCATAGTGTAACGTAAGTTGGATTCTGGGATTCAATTGGTTAGAGCGTGGTGCTGATAACACCAAGGTTGCAGGTTCAATCTCTGTATGGGACAGCTGCATATTCCTGCATTGCAGGGGGGTTGGGCTAGATCCGTGGTTCCCAATGTGGGGTACAAGCCTCACAGGGGGAAATTTGATTTTTAAGGTGGGAAATTCGAGAATACGTTATTAACAGTTAATGAGCTTCCAGGCTTCCTCTATGTAAATAGGAGTTCGCTTTTTGAATATTAAGAATTATATGTCATGGGAGGGGGCATCAGGATTTTAGAGATGCTTGGGTGGGGCATGGCCAAAAAAAGGTTGGGAACCACTGGGCTAGATGATCCTCAGGATCCCTTCCAACTCTACAATTCTATGATTCTATTATATTCGTTGGGGACGAAACTTAAAATATTTCACAGAGCTAAGTGGGTTCCTGCAGTGCCAGGCACTGGGTACCACAAACACCCAAGGATCAAGGTTTCAAAGGTTCAGGACAGTGTGACAGACAATGCCTCTCTGATGAGGCAGAAGCTAAATGAATCTGAATCTGAATTATTCATTTGGAACTGCAGTTATTTAGGTAAGCCTAAATAACTAAATAAAGCCTAAATAACTAAATAAAGTTATTTAGGTAAGCGGGTGGTGCTGTGGGTTGAACCACAGAGCCTAGGACTCTGGCGGTTCAAATCCCCACGACAGGGTGAGCTCCCGTTGCTCGGTCCCTGCTCCTGCCAACCTAGCATTTCGAAAGCACATCAAAGTGCAAGTAGATAAATAGGTACCGCTCCGGCAGGAAAGTAAACGGCGTTTCCGTGTGCTGCTCTGGTTTTCCAGAAGCGGCTTAGTCATGCTGACCACATGACCCGGAAGCTGTATGCCGGCTCCCTTGGCCAATAAAGTGAGATGAGCGCCGCAACCCCAGAGTCGGCCACAACTGGACCTAAAGGTCAGGGGTCCCTTTACCTTTACCTTTACCTCTGAAAGTTCTGTTCAGGGGGTTAAGAGTTACTGTCGCAATGCAATGAAAGCTTCAATTTGCCTTGTGAACCTTGTCTATCTGGACTGATAGGGATTTACTCTCAAAAAGAGGGAGTGGGTGACCAGTGCTCTAATTCAGATTTGCCCCAAACATTTAGTTCAGGTGTTACTTTTTTCTGGTTTTTAATCAATGCCATTACAAGCAAAGCAGTATCCTTTCCCTTAAGATGGCCAATAAACGCTATGACCTTTCACTAACACAAGGGTAAATCAACTACTTCAAGACTGAAGCACTATTTCATTTTTCAGTGCATGTTAAAAAGTGCAACATTTAATTATCAAACAAAGAAAACTAGAACACTGCAATTATTCAGTAACATTTTTTTCCTCTTTTTAAGCAACATTATAAATTTACATAACTAATAGCATGATAAACAGCAGCCATAATCAAGACATTCTAATCATATCTTCCTTGTAACATTTGTAACATTTGGTGCAGTCATCCTCCATTGAGTACTTACTGTACGTATCCTAATTTTTGGCCTATATTTTATTTTGAATGTCACACACGTTTTACACTGCTGCACCCAACAGAGGTTTCATCATGATGGAAATATACTACACATTTGTAAATATAAAGCAGGGATATTAGCTGTTTCAGCAAAACACACACACAACTTGATGAGATTATGACACAATCTCTTTCTCCCTGCAGGATACTAAATGAACCATAGCTCTCTTCATGTGGTGTGTGAGAGAGAGGTGGGGAGGAGGTAGCAGGCCCAGCAAGCAGGTAAACAACAAATACCTGAGGAGGGCTTTGGTTTTATGAGAAAGAAAGAGATTATATATTAATCTCATCAACATGGGGCTGAGCAACAAAGATACAACAGAGATATTTGGTTAAGGAAGTGTCATCCCATTCTGCCCTTTATTGTATAGACTATGAATTCCTGTAGAGGAATTACATGAGACAAAATTATAGAATAGAATCTAGATCGAGACACATCCTGAAAAGCAATGATTTGTTCTAAATATGAATAAGTGGAAATTGCTACTGTGTGGCGTTGCCAAATTTCAAAAAGTGAAAATCCAGATAACAAAAGCTTTAGTTTTAGTTTTTACGAAGCATTCTAGTGTTCATTCTTCTATAGTGCTGAAAACCTTGTCCAGCAGTTAAGGCCTTCTTTGTGAAGGTCTATTTGCAAGTTTTTATGTCTCTCTTCTTGTTTTGTTTTCATCTACAGCTTTCCTGTTTTGATTTTAAAACTTTAATTTATGCTTCTCCTGTGACCTGCCTTAAACCACCCATTATGCAGCTGAGCAGAGTAAAACAGAGGCTCACAACAGGCTTAAGAGTCCAAACTATGCTTGACTTTTTTTAAAAAAAGGGAGGCTTCTGACATTAAAAAAGGTAAAAAAGTAAAAAATAAATAAATCTATATACCCTAAATATATACCAGTTGGTGCAGGAATCAACCAGAGGAGTGGTGACCTAATCTTGAGTGGTGCCCAGGACCTGGCACAAGATGTAAGCATTGTTGAGCCAATTAGGAGCAAGTGCCAAAAAAATCCAAGATGGACGCATTTGATTTCAAAAGAGGAAGCTTCACCCAAATGAGAGAAACACATTTATACATCCTTTTTACCAAAGTCAACAGGAACTCCCCTATGAAGAAAGGTTGCGTCCTTTGGGGCTTTTTAGTTTAGAAAAAATGTGGGTATGAGGTGACACAATATAGGTTTATAAAATTACGCATGGCATGGAGAATGTGGATAGAGAAAAGTCATCGTCCCCCCTATCTCATAAGAACAGAACTCATGGATATCCATCCACGAAGCTGAGTGTTGGAGGATTCAGGACAGATACAGGAAAGGACTACTTCACCGAGCACATAAACTATGTGGAAGGCCACCAACCTGGATGGCATTAAGAGAGGATGAGGCAATGGCTATATGCTCTGCCTCCACAATTGGAGGCAGCAATGCTTCTGAATACCAGTTGCTGGAAACCACAGCAGCAGAGAGTGTGCTCTTGTATTCAGATCCTGCTTGAAGGCTTCTCACAAGCATCTGGTTGGCTAGGGCGAGAAAAGGAATACTGGACTAAATGAACCACTGGCCTGATCCAGCAGGCTCTTCTTACATCCCGGTAAAGCTGCTCAAAAGAGTTGGTTTGCAGAATCCATTTAATGCACGACCTAATTTCAAGATCTTTTCAGCGGAAAGGTTGTTGTTGTTGTTGTTGTTTAGTCTTTTAGTCATGTCTGACTCTTCGTGACCCCATGGACCAGAGCACGCCAGGCACTCCTGTCTTCCACTGCCTCCCGCAGTTTGGTCAGACTCATGATGGTAGCTTCAAGAACACTGTCCAACCATCTAGTCCTCTGTTATCCCCTTCTCCGTGTGCCCTCCATCTTTTCCAACACCAGGGTCTTTTCCAGGGAGTCTTCTCTTCTCATGAGGTGGCCAAAGTATTGGAGCCTCAGCTTCACGATCTGTCCTTCCAGTGAGCACTCAGGGCTGATTTCCTTAAGAATGGATAGGTTTTATCTTCTTGCAGTCCATTGGACCCTCAAGAGTCTCCTCCAGCACCATAATTCAAAAGCATCAATTCTTCGGCGATCAGCCTTCTTTATGGTCCAGCTCTCACTTCCATACATCACTACTGGGAAAACCATAGCTTTAACTAGACGGACCTTTGTTGGCAAGGTGATGTCTCGTAGATGTCTTTCTGGAACTCTCTAGCTTTCTCCATAATCCAGCGCATGTTTGCAATTTGGTCTCTGGTTCCTCTGCCTCTTCTAAATCCAGCTTGCACTTCTGGGAGTTCTCGGTCCACATACTGCTTGAGCCTTCCTTGTAGAATTTTAAGCATAACCTTGAAATGAGTGCAATTGTGCGGTAGTTGGAGCATTTTTTGGCACTGCCCTTCTTTGGGATTGGGATGTAGACTGATCTTCTCCAATCCTCTGGCCAGTGCTGTGTTTTCCAAATTTGCTGGCATATTGAGTGGAGCATATTGAGTGTAACATATTGAGTGCTGCGGAAAGGTTAGCATACTCTAAGCAACTTTTGTTGTTGCTATCATTTTCTTTTATATTTCTTGTACAGCTTAAACAAATTGGAAAGCCTTTTTTTTTTTTTTTTTACATAGTACAATTACCTAGAATATAATATAAATTCCACACACCCATCCCAGGCTGCCACTGCCAGTATATAAGTTCAGTACCATGACTGAAATAGCTTGTACCCAGGAATTCAGTTCTCAGCTATGGTAGCATTAAATATTAAACACATGCAGTAAGATTAACATAGGAAGGTTGAATACTGAATAAACTTAGGTGCACCGCACAGAGATTCATTTCCCTACAGTGCCTTGTACCGAGCTACTATAAATTCTAACAAAGTAGCAAGATGTTAGATCATATCGGATTGGTAATTATGTATTTCATATTCTGATGGTTAAATAAGTCTTTGACATTCTAGTTCAGCTGCAAGGTGTCTGTATGTTAAGTTCTACTCTAATAACTATGTTGTTGTTATGGCCGGATAGCATATGTTAAATGCATTTTTCTAGTTTAAGGCAACATTTTTCTGCCTGGATTTAAAGGGAAAATGTATCAGCAAACTTGTCATGAAACCAAATTACAGTGCAGGTTATGCACACAGCTTATGCTTTTTGTTCCTCCTAAATCATTGCAGAGCAAAAGAAGCAGGCCAATGTACTTTATTGCGGCAGTGAGAAGAGAATAATCTAGGAGGCAGAAGCCTTGGTTTTTATCAGAGCCATATAGAAGCATATTAAACCAGAACACATTTCAGACACAATTACAATTTGTGCATGATTAATAATGCCCATGGCATTTTAATATATTTCCCTCTACTATTTAAAGAAATAAATAAAAAATGATAAAATATGCAGCTAGCTGAAAAATAGAACATCTAGAACAGGACAAGCCAACTTGGCACACACATGTGCCATTGTGCCCACCAATACCTCCTACAGTGCCCAGCACTCAGGGAACATATCTTCAAAAATCCACAATGCATTAGAGACTGTTTGCTCTTTCTGCTTAGTTGAAAGCTCAACCACTCCTACATCGAGACTGCCCCCTTTAAAATGTCTGCATTTCATTAGGAGCTAAGATTGGACACCCATACTCCCACCCATTCTGTGGGGGAAAGAGGTGGGAAAAGCTTTTCTCTGCCGCACTCCAAACAATGGTATCATCAGTTAGTGAGCAGTGTTTGTGGGTACTGAAGGAAAGAAGGTTGGGCATTTGGCTTCAAGCTATTTAACCCCTCCCTGCCTCTTGCTGCTTGTCATCCACCCTCCTGCCCTTCATAGGCATCGCTGCTCACCATTGTATGCAGTGTGTGTGTGTGTTTTGCCTATTCTGTACTGATTTGGTGGCAGATCTGCCTAATGAGTGTCAGCCATTAAATAGGTCCATTGCGTGGGAGTTATATACTACATTATCAGGTAGTTAAGGGCATTTGTCAAACTTTGGGCACCTTGAAGCATGAAGGGTGTAGTCCCAAGACTTGCCTTCAAGGCTGTGGGACACAGGCAGGCTGAGGAGCATATCTGAGGCCAACATACAACATGTCCCCCGAGTTGTGCGGCCCCAGAAGCAGGTGGAGCAGTAAGGCTAGCAGTAAGGGTTCTGAACTCCCCTGAAAGGATGGGACTAAAAGCTCATGCACTATTTATTATGCGCAGTTAGTATCCGACACTAAAACCAAATCTTTAAATTGCTAGGAGGCAGCTGTTTTTTGCCGCAAAAGACTAAAATGGCTGTTTCTCTGGAAATTGTTACAGAAGTGGATAGAAAAACATAATTGAAGAACTGGCGACCAGGTTAATGGAGCACCCTAGGTATCATGAGGATAACACACTAAAAAGGAATAGTTGCCCAGGGATTACTATAATCATAAACCATATCAGCAGCCCCAGGACAGGGAGGTATTGGGGGGGGGGGAACCGGATACTGAAGTGCGGGTTGAGTTTTCCACCTTAATACTGTAAGCTTTCCTTTCTCAAACGGTATTCTTAGTACCTTATTAAAACATCTGAAATTGGTATTTTTTTTTAAAAGGTGTCTTATACCAAGGATTATCTGAACTTCTTAGGAACAGCCAGTTTCATTTGCTTTCCCTGTGCCATCCCTTCCCACTTCTGTTATCTGCTTGGAAACACAAAGACTATTCAATAAAGCTAAGCCTATTTTACAAAGCAGCCCAAAGCTTCAGTTCTAGAGTGGGGAGAAAGCTGGCTATCTTTCAACCTGTGAAACTAAGCAAAGTGCTCACCATTGTCCAACACATCCAGAGGTATAATTAAATAGGGCTGAGGCCTTGCAACAACCACAAGAAAAAATCAGCTTTCTGAATTTAAGGATTGTAAACTTGGGGTAGGGGGGTGAGAGAGACAGACAGAAAGAGAGATTGAAGTTACTGAATTATAGAGTCATTTTTGTGTAGCTAATGTAATATCCTGCAATCAATCAGTTGAAAGAGTATATTTTCTTCTATTCCTGTTAATTTCAGGGCCTCTCTTGGCCACCAATTATAGCTCTTTTTGTTCATATACTCTTGGAGGCTTAATTGGGGAATCCCTTCAGGCCTTCACAGAGAGAAAATAAAGGTCATTGGGCATAGCACTAATAGGCGTGTGATTTGTGACACTGCCTCTTGAAATCATGGACGTGAACAAATTAAGAAGAAAAATCTAATCTTATTAGTCTCATGATGGCACAATGAAATGGTACTGTAGTAATGCAAGGGCGAAATGTATGGAAAAGGTAAGGAGTAAAAACCAGAAGACAAGGTAACCAAACCATGCTCCACTTCTTTCAATGATTTTTGTGTGTATGTTCTAGTTTGACAAAGTTTGCGCTGCTGTTAAGTATTAGCTTTGCCTTTGTGATCATTTATGTTAAAAAAATTCTCTTTCTCCCAACAGTTCAGTCTCTATTTAGATACTTGAGTGCACTAAATGTGGAGGTGGTAGAAAGGAGCTGGGTTAAGAAGGGGTGAGTTTAGTGTCAGGTGGGATTCAAACATAATTTGCTTTCCCCTCCTACCTGCAGTTCCTAAAGGCGCTGCATTGGTTAAGGAATCTGAGGAGGAGCAGGGTGAGAACAGGTATGTGGTTGAATTGGTTTAATGCACTAAATATACTTGGAATGAGGGTTGTCTCCATTGAATTCATTATGCTTGAAGAATGTTCACACAATGAAACCTCCTTCTCTGCTCCTCCCACCTAAATATGCATAGGAGGACTATTTTGTTGGCACTATTTAAACAGGGGGGGTGCATTTAAGATAACATGGTTTGCACCACTGAGCTGGTAACCTATTACTTGATGTATCTCAGAGTTCCCTCTTCCTTCTCTAGAATACAGCCTTTGCTCATGGAAATTTAGCACTGCATGCTCATTCCAAGTATATTTTCTCCATTAATAGGAAACTTCTATGAAAAAAATGCTGCCTGAAACATTTGTCTTCTGATAGGTAGGAGGCAGAGGTGGGAACGTGGTGAAAATCTCCATATTATTATTTTGTACTGAGACACTTTTAAAATGTAGGGATTTCTCAGAGGCCCAGATAAATATTTACACTGAAGGGCAACACAGAGATTATGGGAATAAATAATAAGCAGTATACTATTTATATTCTAGTGCAATGTTTGTTTCTATGTGTGCATTTTTACCTTTTGTATGCCATTTCAAGGGTGACAATCAGAAGTAGGATGAAAATTTGGCAAATAAAAATATATGCACGCTATTTCAACAGCACTGTGTTCAAGTGTGCATCACTGCCAGAGCAAAGCTCTAAATTTTCCATTGTAAATGTATATTGCATGAGTCCAAAGGATTCATGTAGCCAACAGTCAAACAAAATATTAGCAGCCTAATCTCTTTCTCTACATACATAAAGATTGCCAATAGCTTTCTTAGTTATTACTAAGAGCATACTGATTAAACTTAGCTTCTAATAGGAAATATCTATATTCATAATGTTTGTTGATATTTATAATGGTAATAATAACTATTCCAACTGAAACATTATTGAAGACTGAATTGAATTAAAGTGAGAAGGAATCTAATTTATGTAATAATGATTCATGCTGTTGGTGATTCTGGTAAACTATGGTAACAGTACTCTTCAGAGTGTTCAAGTATTCATCTGTACAGAATCTAGATATGTTTGTGTGCGCATGCATGTACTGCTCGCTCTCCCTACTGATCCTCAGTGGAATCAGTATAGGGATAATGAAGCAATGATAATGATAATAGCATCAAATCAGTTATACCGGGACTATAAAGTATTTACGTTATCTAGCATTTTCCGACAAAATGTAATTATTGTGCTTATTAGATCACAAAGTAACAAATGCTTTAATATTATTTAGATATGCATTAAAGTTCGAAGAGGAAAACACAGAGGGTATTAAAGTTAAGCGCAAATAAGTCCCATCTGTTTCAGTGAGAGATAGTTAAAGATGTGCTTAATTCTCCCAATGAAATCAACAGGATTACTTAACTTTGGCCCACACTGTGAAAGTTGAGTTCACTCTTCTAAATGATCCGAGTGCATCAACTCTCAGTCGGGCATAATCACGCAGCTGCTTTCTACGCTAGTTATCTAAACAACAGACAATTCCCTATATGCATACATTTAAATAAATTAACATATACAAATGGTCGATAGCTGGGTGTGTATTCCTCTCTGGAAAAGTGACAATCTAAACCTGATCTAACAAATGCATTTAAAATAATCTCCCATATGCTAATTTATTTATCAATTTAATTCAAGTGGTGTTTTCATGAAATAGCATCACTTGTCTTTAATTTGTCTAATTAATTGATTAAAAGCAAGACAGCTAATCAACTAAAAGCCTTTAATTACTTGACAGCTCTAGTTTAGATGCTCCCTCACCAGCATCCAAAGTGTAGACATGTCTATGAAATTCCCAATTCTATGAGAAATATTAGTCTTTGGGAGTAAATACTGCATCACTTGTTATATTACTGGTGCAGTAGTATCCAGAATCTGATGTATTATTCATAAAACAGCAACATCTGCACTATAATCTGATGCTAAAATTTAGAAATGGAGCAACAGCACCGATGCAGAGACAATCCCTTATGTACAATAGTGTAACAGTGTTCTATCATTCAAATACTAGACATACAATGCACATCTCAATGGAGAACAGCTTCATGGCTTTCCTTTTATCTATGGTAAGCGTTAATCAAATCAGGCTACAACTGATACACAGAAGTTAACATATATATCAGAACAGTATGGTCAGATAAGTACAATATTGAAATCTTGAAATCCACTCCCTACACACACACACACACACACACACACCACACAACACACAGGGTGAACCCTACTCTCCCACTGAGTGTGCATTTCAAAGGACGATGCAATCAGCTTCGGCTCCCTGAGTAGTGTGCATGTATGGCATCTATGTTTGCAAACTCAAGTTAGTCAAATTCACATGTTGCATGTTATGTGCCCACTCAAAACATCTGAAAGATAAATTAGAATTGCTTCAAAATGCAGTGGTCAGGCTGTTAATGGTGGGTGACTACTGGGATTATGTGATACCACTATTGGAAACAACTGCACACGTGTCCGATTTGTTTCTGGGATCAACTCAAAATGTTGGTCCCAATTCTTTACAGTTTGGGTATCTGAAGGACTAATTTTTCCCACACGAATATGCCCATCTATGAAATTTTCAACATAGTACTCAAGGTCCACAGATACGTATAGGCAGGACCAGGGGAAGGTCTTCCTTAGTACCTGTACCAAGGTACTGGAAGTCACCTCAGAAGAGAGGCCCACTTTGCTCCCTCATGAATAGACTTCCATATGGAAATGTGCTTTAAGCTCTGTTAAATGAATTGTTTTAAGCCTGATGGAGCTCTACTTAGTATTTGTTTTTTTAATTAAGTGTTAGTTTCTCTCTCTTTTGCATTACAATTATTTTAAACTTTATTGCTAGTTGCCAATCAGAGAGAATCAATTAAATCAATTAAGAAATGAGATATATGAGAATTTTAAATATTTTAAATAAATAAATACTATGGAAATGCATCATGCAGAAATTAGTAGAATTTTTGTTAGGAAAATGATTTGAAGGGGAAGAAACCAAACTGAAGCTCATCAGGCCCCGGAGATCTGAATTCGTTTTAAGTAGCTAGGTGTTCCTGTATCACCTCTTTTCCTACCTTAGGCTACAGCTCTCTCCATCATTTATTCTGTTATCACCAGGATGGGCACTGCTTTACTTTTTGATGACGACAGAGTAAAGTAGGTGCTGAGCAGTTCCGCCTTCTCTCTTTCACCCAATAGCACAAACTACTTCTTATTTTAGTACTGTTTGTCATACTGTGCTGTAACTAAGGTATTCATCAATTTTCAAAAACATTTGTAGCAGTGCAGGAGAAACTCGCCTTTTATAGCTAGAATGTTGACATCATTTATTTAAATTATTTTGTCCTTGCTGCCAGTCACCCATACTTACCATAAGTGACATCACCACACAGTCACAATTTACTGTGGTGCCATTCTGCTGACACTGTGCAATTTCTGGTGCAGTAAGATCGCCTACAAGACAAAGGCTAAAATAACAAATGCTTACCAGGAAGCAAGGTCCAATGAATTCAATGGACTGTATGCCTCAACAGACCTACATAAGAATGTGCTGTAATACAGGAAGGACCCAAACAGGATTTTAAAAATCCTGACTATTCAGAAAGTCTGTTTTGGAGATGATTAGCTTTCACCTCTCCAGAATCACTTTTTAAAATTAAGAATATTCATCTCAGACATAGCATATGTCCATGGCAGACTATTCAGATCTCTATTTGCCACATATGCTGAAAAATAACTCAAGTTAATCAATAAAGATCAGGCCACATACTAAAAAAATACAAGCTTTAGGATACAAAAGCCTACTGATAAAAATATTATTTAGCATCTGTCTGTTATTCATTTTATCTGTAAATGTTTTTCCTATGTAACTAGGGAACTTATCACAGAAATAGCTCCATTAATACAATTTCCCTTATTAATATTAATGCAGCTTCCTCCATCAAGTTCAATAGTTACCTCTCACTAAATGTTCACTCAAGGCTCTTCTATCTATTTTCAAAATATCAACTATAATACTAATAATAACAAAGTACACGGGCGGGTAGAAAAGAACATTATGTACTTAAAATGCTGCTTTGAACATCACAGTGCCATTGTTATTATCTTTGCCATTTTTTTCCCACAGAGAGAAAACTAAAATTGATAAGTAATTGCTGGTGGTCTCATTTTTCTCTTTTCCAGGAAAACAACAAAAGCACATTTGCAACATTTTCTCAATAATGTATTTGCATTCAAAACATTTTAGCCATTTCACCTAAGTCTTAATTTGCACAGGTTTAGATTTCTTGAAGCCTTCTCTGCATCCCCACTCCTCTGCAGTGAACAGCAGGTGTCTTGACTATTCAATGCATTATGTTATGCCCAGAGTTGCGTGGCAAGGAACCTACTAGACTAGGGTGGTCCAACTTTTTACACCAAGTGGGCTGCAAGAGTACTTCGACACAGAATCTGTGGGCTGCACACTGCCTTTTAACATGGCGGGGGGGGGGAGGAACCAAGGCCAAAGTTTGATGCTCCCCACCGCCAGTCTTCATGCTGCCTTCCCAAAACTAGCTAAGCAAGGCACCAGGCTTTAGGAAGGAGGCTGGAAGACTCTAGGATTCTGTCAGAGCCCTCATGCCTCCTTCCCCAATCCCAGCCCCCTGCTTACCTGGCTTTAGGAAGACAGCATGAGGACTGCAGCGGTGGGTGGGTGCATGCACACACTTGTCAAATGTTCCCCTCGGGCTCCATGTTGGACTGTCCTGTACTAGACCAAACAATCCACTTTTCAATCACAGCTCTCACTTTTCTCTTTGGCCAAAAAGACTGAGAAGCAGGAACAGCCAAGTTGGCTCATCACTTTAAAAGTTTGCCTGTGCGTTTTGCTTCATAACTTTCCTTCTAAGAATTCTGATAAGAAACTTGCTTTTAAGGAAAGGAAAGGAAACTCAGTCCCCCTGCAGATATGGGCCCTGTTACAATCGGTCCTATCACAGGTCATCATGAAGGTCTGGGTCTCAGCTACTAGTGAGAGCACCTGTAGACGAGCCCACCAGTTATATGACAGCTGCCTATGTCAGGATGTCCTCCATCCTGGGGCTTTTGGGAACAACATGCTTGGCTGCTGTGGGAAATAGGATGCCACAAATAATAGGCTGTTGCTTTTGTACATCAGTCTCCTCTTGTCTTCTTATGAAAATATAGGGTACAGTCAAGAAGACAATGAAGGAAGCCATGTGTCAGGAAAATGGAGTTCGGTTGTAGAAAACATAGATCTCCAGGTAGGGGTGAGAGTGAATCCTGACTGAAACTCTGGAGAGCAGCTGTTGGTTGGTGTAGGTAATCCTGAGCTAGATTATCCAGTGGTGTGACTTAGTATAAACCTCCTATGTTCCTATGTACCAAAATACACATCTACCCTACACACTAATCTTACATGTGCAATCACATGACGCAGATCTTCTATGGACTATAAATGGTACCAACAAGCCTTATTGGAAAACTTTTCAGGTGTCTATTTCTGGTAAACTTCTATTGCAAATGGGTTTTTATTTTGCATATAATTATAGTATACCTGAAAAAATAAAACAAAACGTCATTCTGCTTTAGGTTTGGCCTTTTGGTAGTCTTGATTAAATATTATTACAGATTCTGGAACTGTACTGACATCTCAAGAAGCTTCCTATACTAAAAAGATGATGAGTGTCATAGGAAAATAACCTTCTATCAACGTTAATCAATAGATGACCCTGGGCTGGATCTGACAAACATACTGGATATCCATGGTCAGGCAGCGGAATCGGTCCTGCCTCACCCAAACAAATGACTGCCTCGACTGAAACTGTTCGACAACCATGCAACTGTGTCTTGCTTTACAATGTGTACAGGCAAATAAATTAATCGTGCACATTTTTTTCATATTTGTCATAAAATTCAAGCCTACATGTGTTAGATTTCTTACTTGTAGACACTATGCAAAGAAGACACTCATGTGTAAGCATCCAGCAGACTTGGAGATGAATCAGGTACTTATGATGGACAGCTGAGATCCCACTTCCCCAACACATGTAGCCAAAAGCTTGTTAGAACTGCCCACCTAAAAATTAAGTATAGATTGATATTTTCCTTTATCCTTGCATATGTTACATTGCTTATTTTAGGAACAGATGTAAATTAGTAGAGTGTACTACGCACACATACTTTGAGTTATACACCAAATATAATGTGTGAGCTCAGCTCTTTAAAGTTAAACTCAGGGCCATAAAAAGGGACAGAAGATCATCACCCCTTCCACCAAAATATCAGCATTCACTGAAGGCGGGGAGGGTGAGATAAGAAACACTAGCGGCAACTAAATATGCCAGTGTTGGCACTAAACACGCCACCTTTCTTGGCAATTAGAGAGCTAAAAATATTGTCCAATGTCTGAAATAATAGTGATATATTTTTTATCACAGGGCACTGCAGTCACACAGTATAATCAGGTCCAAAAATAATGTATGTACCAAGGTCAAATGATTCTTGTTTTTAAAGAAAGACAACAAGACAAAATAAAGCTCTTGATTATGTGTTAACTGTATGTGGGACTGTGTTTGGGTGGGAAATGCAAACTCCCCATATAGCATTTCTCCGAGCGTTGTATAAAATACACCACATTTGAATGATAATTGCATAATAGCCATAATATTCTGTGGTCGTGCACATGTAGCACAATACAAATAACTGCAGTATCTGCAGCTATTGTCATGGTAACTATATGTTTGTATTAGGGCATCATGGTATAAAACAGGGGTCTAAAATCAGAAGATAACTGCGAATAAACTGCTATGCAGCATGCAGTTTTTGAAAGATACCAAGCATCCCATTAAGCTTAATAGGAATTCTGCCTCAAGTGAAGACTATAGGTCAGGCATAGGCAAACTGGGCCCTCCAGATGTTTTGGGACTACACCTCCCATCATTCCTGACCACTGGTCCTGTTAGCTAGGAATGATGGGAGTTATAGTCCCAAAACATCTGGAGGACCGAGTTTGGGGATGCCTGTTGCAGCCCTTTGAATTTTTTTATAATATTTCATTGGTTTTCGTCTTATACGCCTGCTATAGGTTAAAGTACATTGCTTGTAATGCTTCTCTACTGGCTTTCCATCTTCAGTCCTCTTCAGGCACATTATATATCATGATAGTTAAAACAAAGTAAAGTGGGATTGCTTAATCACACCACATTTAAGCACTCCCTAGTAAAGAATGCATTCACAAATGGTTCTAAGAATACCTTATATTTCAAATGTGATTTTATTTTTGATGTGCTAGTGCGATTCATGAGCAATGGCAGCACGAGATGTGGCAATATTTAATTCCTATGCTTGTTATCTACCTTTTGAAATAGCATGATCTCATGAACACGCATCTTCATGCTTATGTTTGTGAATTGACAGTATCTTGAAGATGTGCACTATTAGTCACCCATATCCACTTTTCTTAACATAGAAAAACTTAGCATTTAGGCTGTACTGGGGAAATGGCACCTCCCACATCGGAAAATATTAGCATGCTATTTCTAGAACGGCTTGAAATGTCACTACCGTACTTGTCATTACCGAGAAAGCAATGATGAGCAGTGCAAAATGCCTCAAAATCCTTCTTTCAAAAATGGGACCACATTTTTATTGAGCCATGGCTCAAGATTTATTTCCTGGTCATGAGCCCATGAGCCTGGGTTCAGAGAACATGCTAAGCCTTAGTGTGGCAGTAAAAGGAAGGGGAAGGAGCAAAGTAGCTGTGAGCTCCTTTCCAGGTGTATGCGAGCTTGCACAGTCCCACCAAGTCATAGTTTGGCTTAGTGTGATTTTCACACCAGTTCAGCTGGTGGACTTCACATAGTAACAGTTCCTAAACATTATAGTTGAAGTAGGGGAGACAACCCCTCAATGGACGTGCCATTTATGAAAGCCCTCATATGGCAAGAGGAACATGCAGACTCTGCGAATCTCTTACATCAGCAGCATCATTATATTGGAAGAAAAAAGTTTCCCCTCACTTCCAAAGTACAGAAAGAGACAACATCTGGACACAAATAAAAACTGATATGATTTTTTAAGTTAAGTGCATATTTTTCTTCTGTTCACAGAAAAACAATGCAGGAGTTTAATATACTAAATCAGAAGTATTTACCTGTTGTGAATAGGTCCTCTGAACTTTGGGTCAAATTTCCTTGGTTCACCTGCATTTAAAATAAAATATTATAAAGATACAGCATAGTAAACAAAACAGAAAGTCAGGAATAATCTGTTATCAATTTGTTCTACGTTAAACTCTTATGAAAAACCTCACTAATTTATTGCTTAGTTTGATTCACAGGACAGCTTGCATAAGTGGTTCAAGTTTAGTTTAAGGAAGAGAAATCACGTGAAACTGTGGCAGTACACACACCATACATGTAAAGTACTCCCCCCCCCCCAAGAAAAACAACCTCAAGACTGTCAAGGGTGCTGGGAACCGCAACTCTATGAGAGATAAAAGACAGTTATCTGGATTCTTTGCAGATACATGTGTACTTTAAATGTATGTTGTGTACACAGCCTGTATCTGTATCGCTATGAACGGTACAACTGTGTCCGCTCCATTAAACCATCATGTTGTCAAGGTTAAGTTGGAGAAAGCAGCCAGAAGTGAACCAGGAACTGAGCAACAAGGTGAGCTGAGGGACTAGGTAAGTTTCAGGTTAAGAGTGGACCTCCGGAACGAATTAAGTACTTAACCCGAGGTACCACTGTATGTCTGACTATATATACATAAGAACCAAACATGACCCTGAAATTGTGTGGTGAGTTCTACAAACTGGAAGGGAGAAAGTGCTGTAGACACAACTTGCACTGTTGCAAGCAGCTATATATTTTGTGCTTAATATTTGATATATGTGCAACTGACTAGAGAAGCTATAAAGAATGAAAAAGAATTGCGGACCCACTCACAATGACCCCTCCCCCTAGGCAGGGGCACATCTGCTACACACACCCCTAGGCAAGGCCTAGCCTGTGAAAGAGAACAAACTGGACAGGGCAACATTCCAGGATTAAAAAATTGGCCAGAACTTTATTGATTCCACATGTAGGTTGTTGGGCTTGGCTTAGGCCTTGCGTGTATATCCTTCCAGCCCCACTGGTGGAGGGCTGCCACATGGCAGGGTCAGACCCAGGATTAATGGGTCCTCTGCAAGATGACCCTCCCAAGCTGATGAAGGTTTTTGGACAGAGACCCTAGGGTTGGGCTCAGCTGGCCTTCATGTGCTCCCAACCCCCATCCACTCAGCCTGGCCGGGCCAGCTGGAATTTAAATCAAGCAGCTGGTGGGAAAGCTCACCAATCCACAGCGGCTGGGCTGGGAATCCCCCAGTCTGCCTGTCGTTGTTCCCAGACATTGCTCCCTGGGAGTGGTAATTTTCTGTGACAGGCCAAAATAGCTGCCTACCGCACAATTGGGTAAGCAGCCATTCTCAGAGTCACCAGTTGTGTGAGCTTCCTCCCACTGTTTCAAAGTACTGTATACAACAAGTCTGCACAACAGGCAAGCATTTGCAGAACCAAAGAATTAACACGGGTTTGTTAAGTTTTGTCAGCCTACAACTAGGTAAATCAGGAAAGACAGAGCAATTATCTTTTCGAGAAAACATGCAGTATAGTTCTCTCATTTGTCTTAAAATTATCACTCTTTCCCAACGCGTTTCTTCAATGTGGGCTTGTGAGAGAAATAAAAACCCATTAAGCATTGCTGCCTTGAATTTGAAGCTACTTTTCTCTCAAACTACCCACTGAAAGTCTTAATTGCAAATGTTAAAATGAAATAAGAAGCTCTATTCACAGCCTTGCCTTCCCATATCCTATAAAAATAATTTTACACCACATAATTTGCAGATTTATCTAGGTTTCAATGAAGATGAAATGCGATTTTGCTGGAGCTGTTATTTTCAGTGTGACTACAACTCAAGGGAGCTATGAAAAACAATAATTATGTGAAAAGTTGGGAACAAATGCCCTTCCTTTTATAACACACTTAACTTGAGGACAATTCACATAGCCCTCAACATGAATTTAGGATTTTTGTTTATGTCCACATTTTAAAAAAACACCACCCCTGTTTCAACATAAGCTTCTCATTATATCATCCACAACATCCTGGTTCAATACACTTTTTGAAGTCCCCCACCCCCACAATACAGCTAGCTATAATCTGGAAATGTACCAAACCATGCAAAAGAAGAGTCAACACACTAAGCAGCATTGAAGTACACATTTAGTGCCAACCTCAACATGCACACACAGAAATGAATGAGCTGTCACATCTTGTCAAGAAAGAAATGCATGAAAAAATGAATATGTAACTGTAACAGAAAGTCGGACGCCTTGAATTGGCATTTTGTTAATTTGAGGGAGACCGTGCTTGTCTGTCTAACAGTTTCACTGTTTCACTGTTCAAGTTATTAGTTGTTGTCATTTTCTTCTTATTATGTAATATTACGTGTAATAATTTTATTGTCCATGGCTGACTTGGTTAAATGTTGGAATGATGCACAGAAAGTGAACCAAAGTTAAAAAGGTAAAGGGACCCCTGACCATTAGGTCCAGTCGTGACCGACTCTGGGGTTGCGGCGCTCATCTCGCTTTATTGGCCGAGGGAGCCGGCGTACAGCTTCCAGGTCATGTGGCCAGCATGACTAAGCCGCTTCTGGCGAACCAGAGCAGCACACGGAAACGCTGTTTACCTTCCCACTGGAGCAGTACCTATTTATCTACTTGCATTTTGACGTGCTTTCGAACTGCTAGGAGCAGGGACCAAGCAACGGGAGCTCACCCCTTCGCGGGGATTTGAACCACCGACCTTCTGATGGGCAAGTCCTAGGCTCTGTGGTTTAACCCTCAGTGCTACCCGCGTCCCACAAACCAAAGTTATAGAGCGATTAATGAAAAAGGAGCTCACAATATCAGGCTTTATTTATTTATTTATTAGATTATGTGAAATCTAGCTTTCATGGATGAAGCAGCAAACATTCATATCTCCCAAAAGTATAAAAAAGATGTAGGTGGCCAAGTAATATTGGAGGTGTAAAGACAATAAATTTCTCTTTTTGTAAAATCCATTTATTCAAGGCACTCCTTGCTTATGTAGTATTTACGTGACCATTCACATTAAATGATCGAATGATTAACATCATTCCACAATGTTTATGGTATTAAAAAACTGAACTCAGGTCCTGCTCACAGGCTATTTCCTGTAGGCACCTAACTGACCACTTTGAGAACAGAATGCTGCACTAAATGGGCCACTGGCCTGATCTAGCAGGCCTCTTCTTAGCTCTCTTATTTCTTGATGCCTTAGCCATGAACCAGACATTTCTTCCTTTATGCTATTTGCTGCAAACCGAATAGCATCATAAAATGTTCTTCATTGCTTTAATATATTTCAAGGTATAAGAAATGGTTCCACATCTAAATTTCTCATTTTTAAAAATTGCTGTGCACTTTTGCCTATCTATGAAATGTTATACTGCCAAACTAATAAAATAATAATAATAATAATAATAATAATAATAATAATAATAATTGTACCCCACCCATCTGACTGGGTTGCCCCAGCCACTCTGGGCAGCTTCTGACAGATATAAAAACATAATAAAACATTAAACATTAAAAAGCTTCTCTATACAGGTAAACTGCATAAGGTGTGGTTGTTGTTGTTGTTTCCAAATTCTGTATCCAAATATCCAAATCACTGTCCTGGCTCCTACTGAATGAAGAACTCAAACTCAGATTACAGTTTCTACCAAAATATTTAATACTCATATCAGTGTGATACATAAGCAGGATAAAGTTGAAAGGCACAGTAGGTACAACACATAGTTAGAGAACTGAAGACATTGATCCAACAAGTGACATGCCCCCTGTACTTTTGAGTGGAGGGGGGGGGGTAATTTAGGGCAACCAACAAGGCTGTTCCCACTCCTCCAGGAAGGCTGGGCCTGACTTGTCTGTTCATGCCTGGCCTAACAAGCAAGGATGGCCTAACAAGCAAGGTGTCCAAATTTGAGATGGACCCTAGTGACTCAGGAGATGGAGGTATCGCCATGCTGCATGACTGAGCCCATCTGACCCCATTGGAACCTCCCCAGGATTATTACATTAACACAAAAACATATTTTTTAAAAAACAACAACACACCATATAGTGAAAACTGGAATAATAATAATAATAATAATTTATTATTTGTATCCCGCCCATCTGGCTGGGTTTCCCCAGCCACTCTGGGCGGCTTCCATAAAAACCAAAAATACACTAAAATATCACAGATTAAAAACTTCCCTGAACATGGAACTTCCCTGGAAATGAAATAAATTAATTAAATTGGCTTTTGAGGTGTTAATCAACAAGGTCGCATTCGAAATCCTGGGGTGCATTGCCTCTTCCCACTGCCTTTCAAGCCTCTCATCTTTTAATCACATTTTTACTGCAGTACTAATGACGAAGTCTTAAGGAATTCCATAGAGATTAAAGCTCCAGTCCACCACACACTTAAAATGGAGCAATGGTGCTGACTTTAATGCAAACATTTCCATAATAAATGTGCTTTGGGTTTCCCATCCTAATCAACAATGGTCCATAGATAAAAATTGCATCTCTCTTTCTCAAAGTTGTAGGATAGAACTGAAGAAACACTGTTCTTAGAGTTTTATGTAATTATATCAATACTGATAGAAAGTCATATTTCAGGCAGTGAATTTGGTGTGTTGGTTTAAGCTATCTATGAAAAGAATCCATTCTAATTAAATTGATTCCCCCCCCCTTCCCCCAAGCTGCATCTCTTTTGGGAAGTTGTCTCCTCCTAACCTTTGTCGACCACAATCCCTGTTGTATTCTTACCGTAGCAGGCTACTCTAAGGAATTACATGTATTCAGATTCTATTCTGCAAACTCTAATGCATGCAAACAACTTGATATGTGTGAATAACTGCACTGGGCTCAGTGGGGCCAGCTTACACTCATAAAGCAATAGATATAAAATGTTTGTGAGACAGCATTTGTTTGCATTTCAAGCTATAATTATAGGAAAAGATATGATGAACCAAGCTCATTCCTGGTGGAACTTCCCTCAAAGAGGCTTTAATCATAGGTGAATCCAGTATTCGACATTTTTGCTTTTTCTATGCAATGATGACAGCTGGAAAATTGAGTTTTTTGTCCTTGTATGGCAAGATTGCTCATTACAGGGATCAACACACCAAAAGATTTCTCACTTGATCCCTGCAAATCAATGTGGAGCATTGCTTTTCCTTATGAAGCTACACATTTTAATTGCACAACTAATAGAATATTTATGCTGAGTGGCCACATGGGTGTCAAACGTTAGACTTGTTTCTCTTATAAAACCAGCTGCTTTTGTACACTACACTATTCTGCTTCCATCAGAGGCAATTAAAGAGAGGTGTGCCGGTTGGGAATAGACACTCTTTAAACAGGACAAGCAGTCAATTCTTCTTTTGGTACATCTCAATTAGATGCACTTCAGCTTTGCATCTTAAACCAAACTCCCATATGTTCCTGAGCAAAGGAGCTTTGTTTGGTCTGTTATCAGACAGCAGAAGAGAATGAGTTGTGGACAGCAGCAGAAGATGGCTGGAATATGGGTTGGCGGTCAAAAGTTGAGAGCAAGTGCCAACTATACAAAAAGGCCTGGAAGGATCAGTTAGTACCAGTGTTAAGGCAGCAAGCAAGAAACAGGAGACAAAGGGCAAGAAAGAAAGCCATACTAGTACTGGACATAAAGTTTAAAGGTAAAGGTACCCCTGCCCATACGGGCCAGTCTTGACAGACTCTAGGGTTGTGCACTCATCTCACTCTAAAGACCGGGAGCCAGCGCTGTCCGCAGACACTTCTGGGTCACGTGGCCAGCATGACAAGCTGCATCTGGCGAGCCAGCGCAGCACACGGAACGCCGTTTACCTTCCCGCTAGTAAGCGGTCCCTATTTATCTACTTGCACCCGAGGGTGCTTTCGAACTGCTAGGTTGGCAGGCGCTGGGACCGAGCGACGGGAGCGCACCCCACCGCAGGGATTCGAACCGCCGACCTTTCGATCGGCAAGTCCTAGGCGCTGAGGCTTTAACCCACAGCGCCACCCGCATCCCTGGACATAAAGTTTAGCTGGCTGGAAATGAAAAGACAAAATTGTCCCTTGGGCAGGTAGTGCTTTGTGCCTGCAGGCAACTTATCCAGTATAGCACCAGGGGGCAGTCCCTGAGAACTGAACTCTGTATTCTCTTCATTATCTTCGAAATAAAGTGCTTGAGCAGCCACTTGGTCAGGTTTTTCCAACCAGAAAGCGTGAGTGAATCTAGCTAACAGAGACAATAATCAGTGTCAGGAAATGTAGAACAATAAAAATGAGAAAGCAAAAGAGTAAGGGGCTGAAGGAGTAAGAGGTGTGGAATGAGGTTTTGGAGTAGTCTGATTATTCGGCAGATAAATGGACAGAGCGATTTCTCCTGCTCTGTTCTGACAACAAAAGTCTTTGCAATCCCCTTTCAGCTCATCTAGAACTATTTCCTAAGTCCAGAAAGGGCTTTCAATAGATCTTAAAAAGGGAACCAATTAAACAGGTACAAAGCAGCATTTCTAAACACAGACAGTAGTGCAGAACTGCAAAAGACGGTGAAATTTAAAAGTCTTGCTACTTTAAAAGTACAAATATGTCAATTCTCCCCCCTCCATATATTTGAGGAATTAGCGTCAGAATTTCATTAAAAAGAGGCACTTTTAATATGTTTTATTTAAAACAAAAGCACAATGCCCTATGACTGTACAGCAAGCATATAAAGTCTGAGCCTAAAAGGATAAAGAGATGAGCAAATGAATAAAGAGGTTTATAATGGAACTCTGTAACATAATATAAATGATAGCATTTGCTATTGCCGAGGCTAATGAATATATATTCACATGCATAGCACTTTGGTACCCTTCTGGATGAACGATGCCATATAAAAAGCAATATATGGCTCTCAAGGGCTAGTGAACTGTCTTCTTGAACTACTACTGCTCAGCTGTGGCATATGGCCAATAGTGATATTAAACCATTAAGGTTTGCTGTTCCCTTAATATGGTGTGTGAATCACTGTGCAGTGCAATTTCCCACATACAGAAAGATAGGGGGGCACACTGATCTTGAAATTCAGCCAGATCCCTAACCCTTGAATCAGAGACCCATGACCTAGAAAATGTAGGAACTACATCACTGATAGCTTAAGCTTTCTGAGATCATATACACTTACACATCACTGGCATATTACTGGATGCATCACTGTACCTTAAGCACTGGAGAGCTGGGTTTACTTCTTCTTGCTCAAAGGCTCAGTGTCCCTTACTCCCCCCCCCCCAACTTGACAGATGGGAGGATGTGTTTGGCTCCTCTCACATTGTGCTAAGCAGGCAACCTTACCACTGGGGAATGGTCCCTATTCCATAAGCACATAAAATTACAAAACTGGGCCATTCCATGGAAGATAAACAATTTCATGGGTCTAAGTGATAAGCCATATTGAAATGTCCTCTAAAGAAGAAGTGAAAGCTACTTGTGGAAATAAATATAGAGAAATCCCAAAATTTCAGCACAATTGTGATTTACTACTAGGCTGCTCTCTGCAAAACAAATGGCATCAAAGAACAGAGAAGCTCAAGCTTTTTCTAACTCAGGTGTTTTAGTTTTATTTTAATTTTTCAGCTTTGGCTGGGAGAGTGTGACTTATCACAGCCCAGTTTAGTCCAGGGTTAAAACCACATGTTGAGGGTCAAGTTGCATATTAGACAGTGGTTTACAAAAGCACTACAATATATCTTAGGGCTTAGGATGAAACAGAAGCTTGCTACAACCCTGCTGTGTTGTCTGCAGTTGTTACTCTCACACTGCAAGTTGGGAGTATTGTAAGAGAGATGCGGTGAGGGGTTTGTGGTTATCCTGCTATGTACATTGCTGCAAGTATTGCAGTTCATAGGCTGGGATGAGGCTTGTATGTATTGCAAGCCAAGAATCACTCATATAAAACTCAGACTGCAGCAAAGTCAGTCTACTTAAGACCCCCCCCAGGCAAACTCTAATCCTCAATTGTATGCCTCCTGCTCTGCTGACTTGCTTTTACAATGCCAGGTTGATCAGCTGACCTGTTGACAGGTATTACTTTTAAATACCAGAGAATTCAAATCACCGAATAGCACATATAAAATAAGAAATGGGTTAGAAAGAACACTAGTTCTTCTCTTTGCAGACACATTTAATTTGGGTTGTAATGTCTACTGCCCATTCACAGCTACACTAAAATATTAGCTTTTCCAGTAAACTTCTATGGACAGCTAGCACTTCCACCATGGGGGATGACGACAAGTCTTTAAAAGTTCTATTAAAATCAGAAATGAACTAACTGGTTTACAGCACAGTCCAACACAATCCCAAAGAGTTCAATTGCACTTACTCACAAGCAGGGCTTTTTTCAGCTGGAACTCACCAGAATTCAGTTCCAGCACCTCTCAGGTAGGCGCCATTGCCATTATAAGAGAACAAGGGAGGCGTTCATGGTGAGTTTTGGCACCTCTTTTTCTAGAAAAACAGCACTGCTCATAAGCAAGCATATATGATTGCAGCCACAGTCCAGTAAGTAGAAAGCTGATTTGTAAAAACATGACAATTTCCTGCAACAACTTTAAAACACAGACAAGATCTAGCGTTTAATGTATCTGAGCAATATTTTGCTTTCCACTACGAACATCTGGGCCATTTATTGTATACAGGGGATCTGAACCTGCTTTCCTGATGACCAGTTAGTTCATATGAAGCTATCAAAGGTAATTTTTATTCTTATGGTTTGGCTCGTACCACCAACCATGGACAAAGTATAATTCTGAGCCAATTCGTAAAATAACTTTCGAATAATTATGGTTTCAAGTGTTCAAATTTCACAGACACTATCTCAGTAATCATTATAGCAACTTTGGAACAACACAATAGTTTACAGTATTATATTCCCATGTTGCAGATGGGAGACTAAGATGGGGAAAATACAGCTTGCCTAAAGCTCCCTTGAAGGGACGCAGGTGGCGCTGTGGGTTAAAGCCTCAGCGCCTAGGGCTTGCCGATCGAAAGGTCGGCGGTTCGAACCCCTGCGGCGGGGTGCGCTCCCGCTGCTCAGTCCCAGCGCCTGCCAACCTAGCAGTTCGAAAGCACCTCCGGGTGCAAGTAGATAAATAGGGACCGCTCACCAGCGGGAAGGTAAACGGCGTTTCCGTGTGCGGCTCTGGCTCTGGCCAGAGCAGCGATGTCACGCTGGCCACGTGACCCGGAAGTGTCTCCGGACAGCGCTGGCCCCTGGCCTCTTAAGTGAGATGGGCGCACAACCCCAGAATCTGTCAAGACTGGCCCGTACGGGCAGGGGTACCTTTACCTTTACCTTTAAAGCTCCCTTGTGACTTGAAGGAGATATTTGAACAGCAGGCTTCCAAAGTAAAAATGTTTATATACACAATCTCGACTTGTCTTTGAACCCATGCCTAAAATCCTTTTTGTGAATAGGCTGGTCTTGGTTATACCTCATAGCAATTTCCACCATCATGGAGAAGTTTTCCTAGCTGCCACATTCCCAATAATTGATGCTGCCCATATACATAATTAGCTGGTTCACATGAGCCATTTTTTTATGTGAGTGCCTACCCAGAGACAGTCAGGAAAATTCACATGTAAAAATAAACTGTTGTATAAACTAGCCTTCTAGAATGGCAGAATGCAACCTTTAAAAAGTTATTTTTATTATTAATAACATATTACTAGCACAGAGAGAGAGCACATTTTTTTCTTTTGCAAATGGGCACATAAACAGGCTATTTAAAGCATAGCACACACAGTAAACCAGTGTTACTTCTATGTGGACTGTGTTGGCAGTAACATAGGAAACCTCCAAGGCAAGGGGAGGAAATGTGAGGTGGATTAATAGGTACTTTGTTCAGACTTCTTGTTTACTTCACTGCATTGGGAGCAGCTATGTTAAATAATAGAATTTCTTAACTTCAATCCGTGCACCAAAGATTGACAGAGGAAAAATATTTAGGATGAGTCAATTTATCAGGAATTCACTGTGCATTTCTGCAGCTGGTGATAGCATCTTTCCAGCAACTTCTTATCTTCCACAGGTTACTGATGACAGTTAAATTAAAGTAGCTTATCACTTCTGCTTCTCACTATTTTACGGAAAGATGTGGGATAAAAACCCAAGAAAATGTCACAGGTTTTGCTAAAGTAATCTAGGAAAACTAGGTATGGTAGCACATTTCCTATCTATCAGCTAGGCGTGTTAATGTCTAACATTCTTTACCACATTATACCTGCATTACCTTCTGGCTTGTGTTAGAAAATACTGACATCTGACTATGGCCCAGTTCACATGTCGACACACTCATCAAGATATTAAAGCTTGGTGTATATAATATAGCTATTCTACTTGCACCATTAACAGGTTTATGAACCTCATTCTTTCAGCATTCTTTACAACACACCACTGATTATTTCCTTCAGAGGATACATGGACATTCAGTGAAGCTACTCTTAAAACCCATTTGCTAGGGGGGAGAAAACATGATTTGTGCCCACTGCTGACAGTTTACGTCAAAGGAATTTAGGATGCAACCCTATACACAGTTTCCTAGAATAAGTTATATTGAACTCAGTGAGGCTTATTCTGAGCACACTTCATAGGACTGTGCTGCCAGAGAACATTTTCTCTCTTTTTGGGGGGTGGAGAGGGATGAATTTTACCAATTAACAAAAGTGAAATTTTGTCCTGCTTCATATCAGAAAACCTTCACAACACACAAGCCCTGCTCTGTAAACTGAGGGAGCTCCCTTGTTTCTGTTTGCATTGTAGCAAATATGTTCTCTTCCATGCCAATAACCAACAAAAACATATTTTTGCCACACAAGAACCTTGGCAGCTAATAGCTTTGGAACAGATGTATGTGATAAAAACTGCTGGCTGGTACAGAACACAAATTACCCTGTCACACAGAAATCCTTCAGACCAAAACCAAGCTTATAAGGGAAATATAAAGGTACCCAATGTGCTATGCAGTTGCCTATACTCCATTAAGTTGCAGAACTTCCTTCAGGTACGCTCATTTAGAACTTGAAAGTTACTGTACCTAGAATCATAAAACTAAAGAGCTGGCAAGGACCCCAAGGATCACTTAGTGCAACCCCCTGAGAGCACGAGAACAACTTCTTTCCTACACACAATTGGAGGGAAATGGGAAAAGGATCTGCATAGCTATGTGGTGATGTGGCAGAGACCTGTCTTATAATACTCTTCATTAACCCATCAGCATTTATCCAACAGGAGAAAATGTTTATATATTTGCATGGTTACATCCAGGTGTATCCATATATCAAACACAGGTATGAAATATTTATGTAGAACTGGCAAATTTTTGCATTTCAGACATAGTTTCTTGTCTCTTTAGGACCGTAATAAGCCAAGGTTTCAAAAAGACTAGAGGATCCTCATACATAATTTCCTCCATATGCTTTTATTTTGCCCTACATTATGCTGCAGCATCATCAACAGCAGCAATTTCCTGAATGCTCAGGATAGCTACATGAAACAGAATGGTTGATAATGTAGCCAGTGAGGCCAAGTGCACACCAGGTTTCTTTTTCCTAGAAGTTATTCTACTTTTTATAATGACTCCATTCCTCTTAGCAAAACAGAATTCATAATAACTTCCTTCAGCCTTAGTATGCATGACAAACCTCTATTGGTTTCCTATCATATTAAAATGGAAAAACTATGCATTTGGGGTCAGATGTGACTGTTAGAATACCACTCCAGTAAAAACCAATACCTGTTGATTTACTAACGAACAAGGGCATAGTAGATTAAACGCTCCATACTCTGATCTCATAGTAGTAAGGGGTGTGGTTTTTATTACTCACAAAGCAAACAAATTTCACAAGTTGAAGACAACAGTGTTCGCTGAAGAAAGTAAAACACTGAATTATTACAAACACCTTCAAAAACCCTTCTAGAATACCTGCTCATATTGGGGAGGGATGGGTCTGGTTTAAGATTGCTACCAATGCAAGACAGAACTTGAAAGTTTACTAAAGGAAGGTTAATATACAGAAAGTAAAAAAATAATAATTTGTTAAAACTAACGACTGTAAATATCAGTGGTAGCAGAAATTTCCAGAAAGAAACACATTGTAGTATTATAGGAAGGTTTTGCTTGGAGAAAATTTTAATTTTACAATTTGCTCTAAATCTAAAGATTTGTATAATGTATCTTGCTGATCTGATGCATATATAAAAGGCACAGAATGCAATCCAAACCAAGTCTATGGAATAAGCTTGCAGTTAAATAATTGTCCCATTTTTCACAACTAACTTTCACAAAACATTGAGGGTTTTTTTAAAGTTTAAGAGCAGAACTTGTACAACAGATGTAAACACAGCAGGTTGCTTCGAAAAGGGTTGAACCCATTTTTAACTTGTTTGGAAGTTAAAAGATTGGTTCAAAAACATACATTATGTAAGTAAAACAAAATACATCTTCAAATTACTGCAACACTGTTTCATCTAGCAATCACTTTTCACATACCCCAAAGACACAGAGATGAAAGAGAACCCTGAATATCAGTCTCTGGTACAAAACATTTTTCACGTTATCCATTTAGAGCAAAGACATGTAAGATTACCATTTTCTCCATAGTAGAATTCTTCCTTTTTAGTCATATTGCTGCTTCCAACTCTAGCAATGTACAACTACAAGGACTTTTCAGGAAGAACAGTTTGTACAGTGAGCTTATGTCCACAAAATACCATGTAACCAGGTTTAAAAATAAAACTAATTGAATGGCACAACCTCATCCAATAAGGATCAGCTCACAATGGGGGTGGGACTTACGACCAAAAGAAAACTGATATCACCCAGTGCCAACATACGGCTGCTGCTATAAATGTCACTCCCATAGAGAACCACCTCTTTTCCAAAGTACACAAATACACACACAGAACCCTATTCAAATCATCGTAGGTTGGGAAGCAACATTGCCTGGTAGAGTTCTGAACTGTTGCAAATCCTTTTGTAACTCACCAACTGTTTTCTTTGTCTTTGCTTTTTGTCAAAACAAAAAAAATTCCTTCCAGTAGCACCTTAAAGACCAACTAAGTTAGTTCTTGGTATGAGCTTTCGTGTGCATGCACACTTCTTCAGACCAACACGGCTACCTATTTGCTTTTTGTGTGTGTCTCTCCCCACCCCTTCAAAATTTGTATATTCTTTGCATGTGTAGACAGATTGCATTGCATTCATTGCAGTGATATAAATATATCCCACACAGTCTGCTTTGTGTATTATTCAATTATTTATTTAAATATGCTAACAGCTGCAATCTCATGTTGCCTTTACGTTAGTTGCTTAGAGGCTTCTAGTTTTCTGTGCAAACTTGAGCATTTTCATTAATTTCAGGGAAGTTTTGAAGCAATTTTATTCACTTAAATACCACTAGTATATCATGTTGAAGTACTGTAGTAACATTGCGCAAACAAAAACAGTGTTGCAAGCAGCGTAGCCAGTGTAAAGGATTTTGAGGGTATGATAACACCCACATTCAGGATGTAAACTTTAGACAATTGTTTAAAAATATTTCATATTTTTAACTTTTTGTATCATTTTGTCTGTATCATTTGGTGCCCAACATTTCTGGCAAGTGTGTTTATAAATCAAGTTCAGCAATGACACTAAAGTAGCAATGCAGTCCACAAGGTTGACATCGTGCAAGTTAATTGCATGCAAGATGCAATTGTATTTTATATCCTTTTTTAACAGTGATTTTTGAGTATTGTAGCATTGCTATTTTAATGCAGTCTGAAAAGTCACGATTAAATGTTGCAGAAATGTCGAAATGTGAAATGCTCTTGTTCACTGTTCCAGTCAGTGAGCGATGTTCTCCACCAGGACACTCCATTATATTCTCATCTCACCAAGCTTCCCATTCACCTCCCAGGAGTTAGCTTGTACTGTATTCAGTAGCCGCTGAGAATGCTCAGAAATCATTGTAGTGTTCTTGGGGATTCCCCCTTAGGAATCTTTCTAAAGGTTTTTTTTTTTTTGTACTCCTGTAAACTTTGGAGTTCCTGCATGCCTGCTGACAACTCCCTCTTTTGCATTAATAGTACTATTCGGCTATATGGGCAACAGCACTCACACCTGAGCCTCAGAAGTAAAGGGAATGATGAACTGATATTACCAAGCAGAATGCAGTTGACTGAACTGTTAAAAAAATTATTTTATCATTCTGTTTTATTGAATAGTTATAATAATACTTTTGGGTGTGTTGTTATGGCTAATACAATACATTGGAACCGATGATGAATGAATGGATGTTTAGAAATGGGGTCTGAATGTCTATTTTTATACTACTACTCTGTTTCCTAACTGCATGCTTCAAATGCTTTGGTTCAAAGCTTTTCAATGCTTTGTGGTTTTTTTACTGCAACTCTTGCAGGCCTCTATGCTTAGGAATGTGACCTTTCATTAAGAGATTTAAATACATTTCTGCATATATTCAACCATTCCTTTTCCATTATACTTTTCACCATTGCTTTCAATAATTATTCATGTATACACACGTACACTAAACTGGAACGCCTGAAAGCTAGAAAAATGCCTTTTCTCACAATTTTCTTTGCATAATAGCTTTTGGCTGCACTGACTTTGAACTACCTGTGCCATACACTGAGATGGCTGGTGGCTGTATGCACTGGCTTTTTACATGCTGCTGCGAGACCCTTTTCCATTGTGTGGTTATCAGTGTAGGGAGTTATCTGCAGCATGTGTGATAATGTCTGCTGCTTGCTTGGCTAGAGAAATATAGGTGGGAGAGGGAGAGCAGAAACCTCTGGCTTGTGTTTGGCTGGAATGTAGCCTAATAAGAGTCATATTATTATTGGGGAGCCAGTGTGGTGTAGTGGTTAAGAGCAGTGGACTCGTAATCTGGTGAACTGGGTTCGCTTTCCCGCTCCTCCACATGAAGCTGCTGGGTGACCTTGGGCCAGTCACACTTCTTTGAAGTCTCTCAGCCTCACTCACCTCACAGAGTGTTTGTTGTGGGGGAGGAAGGGAAAGGAGAATGTTAGCCGCTTTGAGACTCCTGAAGGGGAGAGAAAGGCAGGATATCAATCCAAACTCCTCCTCCTCCTCCTCTTCTTCTTCTACATATCAGCTGCCCTGTCCCACACTGAGATATGGGTTCTTAGGCTGAAAAAAAGGCTTTCTATCCCTATGATATGGATTTGTGTCAGGGATAACCTAAAGTTGTCAGATTCAATATGGGGCATGTCTTATTAGCTCTGCATTGTCGTCAAAGGAAAATGGTTTAGCTGGAGTAGTTATTTCAACATAGCCATTAACTGTAATAAAACCCTCCCCCATATTGGGTCTGGCAAGGCCTAGGTATGCACTTTATTTATTTAATTATTATTATTATTATTAAAAAGAAATCTGAATTTTTATCCCATTCTTTCCAGCAGGCTCAGAACTAGTTTTCAACAAACAAAGAAACATATGCATAAATTCAGAAGCAAAAAAACTCTCTTTGAAATACGTGGATTAAGATATATATATACAAGGGAAGCTGAGGCTCATACTCTGTTTTACTCTTGAACAAAAAGCATGTACTGCAAACAAAAGACTGACAAATACTATGACATAATTTAAAATACACTGCAGCTACTTGAAGCTTTTCAGAATTTCTGACCTTGTCTTTCATATTCATCCTTTGTTATCTTCTTTTAAATATGTACTGCACTTGACTAACATTCTGGCATGCAGCGCCCTGGGAGCTGCATTGTTTTGACATCTGCCAAATACCAGATAACCAGAAGACCACTTAGTGAACTTGGCTGCAACACACTTGGAATGGTAGACCTGAAGAATACTGTAGAATAATATACAACCAAACTAAATGATGCTAACGGGCTAAGACTGACCTGATTGCCTAAGTCTAGGGCAAATAATGATGAAAAATATCTCATACTGTCACTCCCCGGATTATCTGAATTGAACTAGAAGCAGTCTCCATGTACTATAAAACCCTAACACTGGGGAAGTTGTAAACAATCAGTGCGTTATTGGGACTTTTATTATTGAAATATTGAGCTATGTAACAGATCTTCTCTGCCTACATGCCTAATGAATGCTGCCATTTTGCCGTTTTTAAAAGGATAATATTCTGTTACTGTACCTATTATATCACCATCACCACATTTTACAGTGTTAAGCACTGTGTGTGAGACTCCCATTATACAAACCACAATGTCTTGTTTCTCTACCACTTTAGTAAGCTTTTAGAGAACAAAATGAATGAAGCAGGGATGCCAACTCACAGCCGTTCCAATATGCACAAAACTCTAATAGCCTTCCCGTTCTCAAAATCTGTCCTGACAAATCCTGGTTTTCAATGACATGCCACACATAACATTTTGCCTGCTGTCAAATAATAACCAACATTAAAAGGGTGTCATAATAAGATATACATCATGCATTTCAAAGCACAGATAAGCACTGACTTGAAATGTTACCAGCCACCTATTAACCAAACAAACCACAATTAATTCTGTTTATTTCCTACAATTTGTCAGATGTGGCTTCTTTCATCAGTTGTCAGTTCAGCAGTGTGGTCTAGCAAAGGTAGGCAATGAGGATTATGCGCAAACACATAATATATATATTTTTATGTAACTTTCACCCATAAGAGGTTTCAATAGCATGCTCAAATTGATTTCAACTGGTTGTTTTTAGGGATATTTTACTATCCTTGCTTTCACATTTTTACTTTTTTATTATTGCTGCTTTATTGTTGTACTTTATTATATTTAATTTATATTATTATTGTTAGCTGTCTTAAGCAACTTTTGACGTAAGGGTGAAAATCATCTAATTCCTTGGCTGCAGTTTTTGGATGCTGGCAATCTACTGTGGCATCTAGTGAGAATGAACATTTTATACCTCTTCAGTTACTAAAGAAGAAAAGGGAAATTTCTGCTTCAGATTTTCAGATTTTGTTGTATAAAACTGAGGTGTACCCAGGGGTTGGCTAGGTTTGTCCCTGCCAGGGGTACAGGGCCAGAGAAGTGCCTCTCTACTCTGGCTCAAAGTGGTTAAGAGCCTGTCTGTCCATCCGCACGCTCCCTGGACTACTTTCATATAAGAAAGAAGATATTTCTTTTCTTTTTTTACAATTTAACTAATATTTAAAATGTCCTGTTGCTTAAAATGAACACACATACAGGATATACAGCACAGTATGTGTACAAGCTGAGAAAGCTTTATTATAAGATCTGCCTAAAGACATGGTCCCTATACACAACCTTGGATTCACTGCATAACTCGGTTGGTTTAGAGCACGGTGCTGATAACACCAAGGTTGCAGGTTCGATCCCCATATGGGACAGCTGCAAATTCCTGCAGTGCAGGGGGTTGGACTAGATGACCCTCAGGGTCCTTTCCAACTCTACGATTCTATAATTCTGTATGTTTAAAGAAGTATTTAGTATTTTTTTAAAATCGGTGCGCTGTTGCGTTTATACTTTTGCTTTCATAAGATCGATTTGAATTCTGTATTTGTAGAATACAACACTATTTAACTACTTCTTTAAAAGTTCATTAAAAAGAGCAGCAAGATTTGTTATAGAAAGAAAAGTGCAGTGCCTAATTAGGCACTTCAGTACTTGCTTTATAATCCCACATGCCCTGCGGTTGCTTTGCATTCTGAATCCTTAAACAGGTCCTTTTAAAACTGTGATCTAATATAAAATAATTAACATCTTTGCTTGTTGGGAGATACATTATTAATGCATATATAACACATATAAGCTGTTACAAACACACACACACACACACACACACACACACACACTGGTGCTATAACTGAAAGATGGCTGGTGAATTTAGCAGGAGAGCAAGAAATAGATGAGCGCTTGAAAACCGGAGGGGGGGGGATGAACCAAGAAGAAAGTCTGGCTGGAATGAGATGTTTGCGTGGCACTAAAAAGGGAACAGAGAACAGAGGCAGTGGTGGAGAAAAAGAAATAGAAGCATACTTGGATCACGGGGCAAGACAACACATTGGCTATATTGGGTCATTAGACCTTTTGACTGGAATGATCCAGAAGTTAATCTGTTTAGCTAATAAAGCTGCAGGTTCCTTTGGACTGAGGCAATGACATACTTCCACAAGACTCTACAGCAGGGATTGCCAACCCGGTGTGTGCAGGTGCCCTCAAAGGCCTTCTTTGGTGTACCCCAGATAAATCATAACCCCTAGGTTCCCAGTTCTCATTTAAAAAGACAAAGTTTCTAGCATTTTCAGAACCTGAGATATGAAGCAAAACATACAGATACCATTCTTCTCAATTTTTTGCGCAGAACTAGCCCATACATGGAGATGGAGAGGTGTGTTTGTGGTGTATGTTTGCAAGCAGGGGTTGAAAAGGAAATATGTATGAATGAATATGTGTGTGTGGCTTGTGAGAAAGGAAGAGACGTACTTGGGCTGAGCAATATATTTATCTGTGGCCTGTATATGTGAAATGAACGTGTGCATTTGGGCAAGAGAGCAACCAGCAATGACTGTACATGGCCCCCTCCCATGACAGCCATGTTTTTTATGCCACACCCCCACATAATAATAATAATAATAATAATAATAATAATAATAATTAAAAAAAAAAAAGAAGTGATGTCACCGGTGCCCACGGCACTTTCTCAAAATTAAATGTGCCTTGCTGGACCAAACGTTTGGCAGCCCTAGCTTTGCTCTACAGAATGTCCAGGATGGGTGAATGGCAGTTCCTGTGAAGAGACAAATGAAAGTGTACATATTCTTGGAATGAGTGCAGACATATTTAAATATTCTCTGACTTAAATTAGATTGACATCAGCTGTTTTGCAAGACAGAATTTTTTGTTATCCATTGTTTGCCTTTGTACAATTACCAGTACAGTGCAAAGAAATGTAAAGATGCTTCAGTGTCAAGCTAATTCCGCCTAACAGTGAAAACAAGCACTTCCTTCCCCATTTTTTCCAGCAGGCAATTTACATAATGCAGTATATTGAGGTTAAGTTTTCACATCAACAGCAGCCTCTTTCCAATTCCAGCAATTCAAGGACCGCATGGTGTTGCCCAACACACACACACACACACACACACCCCGCCAGCACCGAGGCGTCATTATAATGGGAACAACCTGCTCCTTCAGTTGCATAATGGCAATCAAGTTTGAATAAATCTCACTTAGCAATTAAAACAATCAGAGAGCAATGCTGTCTCATCTACTCACTTAAAAGGGGAAAAGCAATATTCGACTACAATAGTACGAGCAGAAATATACTGTATTTGTCAATAAAATATGCCAATACAGAAATAAATCAGAATTAGTTGTGTTTCCTCTAAGTCTATGCTTCCTTAACCTATCCATTTCTCAAACAGAAGTCCGTTAATCTATTTGGCAAAACACTTCTGAAAATGAGTGATATTTCAAAACCAGTTTGTGATATTGCCTTGGGAAAGGGGATAGCTGTTCCAAGTTAGGGTGTTGGGGGAGGGGGCAAAGGTGCAAGTAGTTCTATGGATCTTCTGAGTCACATGGCCATTCTCTTTTCTCCCAACGCACATAAAGTGGCTCACAAGCTATTATTCATGTGACAGTGATTGCAATTCACCTATTTGTCTTCTGGCTTTTTAATGCTCCCTAGTTTGAATTGTGATGAGATTTTAATAACTGGAAATCACTTTGGGGTTCTTTTTAAGATTGGAAATATGATATATTTTATGAATAAATTAAAAATATGGCACAATTATTTGTGTTCATGCTACAGTGTGATTAAAAGGAGAAAGTGCCCCTTTTCTTTTACTCTCCATATAGAATATATTTCTATACAGAAGCCTGCTTCTACATACAGATCTTCAGGGTGCTTTTATTGTAGGGGGGAAAAAGGTGTCATGAAGTTGTTACAGGAAGTGTTACATTTTTAACCAGTGCTTTTCTTCTACAAAAAAGGTGTCAGTACTGCATACCCTTGAGGTACGTGGGTGGCTCTGTGCTCTAAACCACTGAGCCTCTTGGGCTTGCCGATTAGAAGATCAGCAGTTTGAATCAGTGCAAGGGGGTGAGATCCCATTGCTCCGTCCCAGCTCCTGCCAACCTAGCAGTTTGAAAGCATACCAGTGCTAGTAGATAAATAGATACTGCTGCGGCGGGAAGGTAAACGTTATTTCCGTGTGCTCTAGCACTCATCACTGCCCTCCGTGCACCAGAAGTGGTTTAGTCATGCTGGCCACATGACCCGGAAAGCTGTCTGTGGCCAAATGCCAGCTCCCTCGGCCTGAAAAGTGAGATGGGCACCGCACCCCATAGTTACCTTTGACTGGAGTTAACTGTCCAGGAGTCCTTTACCTTTTACCTTAGCCTTTCTCGTATTAGGCCTTGGCATCACTACACAGATGGAACTATCAGAGAAATACTTCAGAGTCCTATAATTTGATCCACTATTAATATTTTAATATCTTCCTGGCTGATCATGAATATCTTATTAACCTCTGCATTTTTCTTAACCAAATCCTATACCCTTTTACCTGGGAGGAAGCCCCACAACGGGACTTGAGTAAACACATTCAGGACTGCACAATGTTACACACTAATTTTTTTTCAGACCAGTGTAAGTTGAAAAGCACTAGCACTTTTGGGTGAATGTGGATGAACTTCTGAATATGTATGTTTATTTGAGTGAATATATACCGTACTTATCTGAGTAGTCAAACCATATTCACTTTATGCACATTAATTTTAGAAAATACAGATATATGGATATGAAAAACTGGTGTTGAGCTAGTTGGGCACTGTAATTGTTTGACATTTTGATTGTTAGATGTCCTTTCTATATTCTATTAATGACTTGGGGGTGAAGAAGGAGGTTCTCTCTTTCTACCTTGGTCCTACTTCTTGAGCTATTATGTCACGGATGCTGTGTAAAATTAGCCTTGCAAAATGACAAGAGATATAAATAACGTATAAACGTCTGATGTAGAATGATTATAATTATCATTTGTACCTTCATACGCAGTAATGCAAGTCAGTCATGTTTAATTTTCCAGAATGATTACATTTCCACTTCACAAGAGAGGAAGTTAAATGACCTGCATGGTCCTCAAATTTTATCCCCTGCACCCAGCCACTATTTGTTATGATTGGTCTCAAGAAAGAAAAGAAAAAGCTCCAGAAGTCTATCTGTGTTAGAGTTTGGGAGCAGAAGAAAATTTCAAATATGCAGATAAATTATTCTCTCATGAAATCCAGTCTCTAATGTCAACACTGAATTGTTGAATCTTACACTACCAGTGTCCCACAAGGAATGTACCCACAAGTCCTCTCCACCTCTTCTGCTATTTGTTTACTTTCAGTAGGTCCTCTTCTGTTTTTCCTTGGCTAATAAAGGCAGTGTTTGGATTTTATTCATTCATACAACTTCTACATACTAGCCCACTGTAGCATGAGGTTGTTCATAATCAATATTAAAAGACACATAATTTCTTTAGGTAGGGATAACTGACTAAAACATTCTTAAAGATTTATTACATGAATTTAGAAAACAAATGCATGAAATGAAGGATCTGAGTGTTCCAGTAATACTAGGATTCTTAACTATGGGCCACTTTTTGGTAACAGTCCTACTGTATGAAGCTCAAAGTACATGATACACATAGGAAGCTGCCTTATATCAAATCATACCATTGGGCCATCAAGTTCAGTGTTGTTTACATGATAATAACTGTCTGAGGTTTGGGATCAGGGGACTTTCCCAGCCACAGTGGGAGATGCCAAGGATTAAACCTGGGATCTTCTGCATGTTAAACAGATGTTCTGCCACTGAGCTATGGCCCAATGTTTGCCAAACTTGGGTCTCCAGCTGCTTTTGGACTAGAATTCCCATCATCTCTGACCACTGGTCTTGCTAGGTAGGGATAATGGGGGTCACACTGCTATGGCTGTTCCCCACTTGTCATGCATATTGTGAAGCTGTTCACAGTTTGCTTTTTCCTTACTTACAGCCATGGAAGGAGGGAGAACTGCAATCCACTATTCCAATGTCACTATTCCGAAAAGTTAAACAGCTTTGTATAACTAACACAATGAAAGCAATGCATAAGTAACATAATTAAAATATTCATAGTTATATCTTTTTCTTTTCTTTTCATTTTTTACTTCCTTGATGAGATAAAATATTTAGAGCTGCACTGTGGCTACAGTATTTCCAAACCCTCAGGCTACAAAGGATGTACCAAATGAAACTGCATGGAGCTGCATACATTATATTAAGTTCTTGTCCTAGTTGTAAATATAATATGTTAAATCATTCTCTATTTTTCTGTCCATTCAATCTCCTTTACAAAAGAAGTGTGTGAGAGTGGGGGGAGAAAGAAACTGAGGAAATATTCTCATTCTCTGCATATGTCTTTTCTTATGGGGGTTAATATAACAAGTATGAAAAGAGTTTCAGTGTGGAGAACAGAATTACCAATGGAGAACAGAATTACCAAAAGGAGTTTCTTCAATCTGTTCCAAGTTTAGATTCAATATTATTCTAACTACATGGTAGTGAAGGGCAGTGGTATTCACTGTGAAATCAATGAATAGAGGAAATGTTTGCAGATCGGCACATAAAATTAAAGATGCTACCAGTATAAAAATTCCTTATGATTTAAGTTATAAAAGCCAGATACAAGTTCTTATACACATGCCAGCAAATATTTTCTTCCAGCAGAGACTTTAGTTGTCTTCTTTGTGCCATCCATTCTTCTTCTACGACCATTACTCTTCCTTCTAGTTAGCTCCCTCAGTTCCTCTTCAGTAACACACCAATGATAATGCTATAGGGGGGGGATAATATAATGTAGGGCAGGTGTGCCAACTTAAATGAAATATTGGGAGGAGGGGCAGGTTAGCCCCGCCCCACAAAATTGATCACATGATGAGGCACATGAGCACCATTTGTTGTTTTCTTCATTCTCTATTTTAGATTTTATAGGGCATGGGGCTGTCTATTCCTGCCTATGTAACTCTGTAATGAGCCGTGCACACTCATGGTACTCAACAAATATCAAAATACAGCAAGGAAAATGGCAATCCGAAGTTCTTTGTAAAGAAAGGGTGGGAAACCTGTGGACTACAGTTCCCATCCTACCTGACCACAGGCCGTGCTGTCTGGCACTGGTGGGAGTTTGAGTTTTAATAGCTCCAAACAATCCCCACCCCTGGGTTGATCAAAATTACCTGGCATCCACTATCTGACAGACACAGCTTTGTGAAGAAAGGATTCAGAATTGAAACCTGCCGATAGGAAATGTGTCTCTCATGATGTCAGGGAATGGAATGAACAGGCAGAGGAATGGTGGAGATCTCTCCCCCACTCCCGCCTTCTCCTGGAGCTGAAGGGAGGAGAGAGACAGTATTGAAGTGCAGCCAAGCTATGTAGCCAAGGTATGCTAAGTTAGGAGAAGTAAGGGAGGGGAGAGAGCAGTCAGCGAACACTTCAATAGACAGCATAGGGGATCCTACGTCCCCAAGGATGCGACAGTCATTGAGGATACAAAAACAACATACGCAGCAATGTTTGTCAATGGGAGGCTTCCATAGAGGCAGGTGTTGTTGGGGAAGGGGGAAGGAGGAGAAGGAGCCAGAGTAAGCAACTCCATCATGGAGGAAAGACTGGAATTCTTTGTCTGTTACTGCAGTGACTTAATAAATCATAAGTAAAACTTTCTTGTTTCCTCCTGGCTCCTTGAAACCTTTGGGAGGGGAGGGAGAGATTCCTCAGGCCTGACACATGAGACCAAATGTTAAAAAATAGAAAATGCTCATTAAAAAAAAAATTCCTCTAAATAATATTGAATTTTTAAAAAAAGTACTATTAACAACAGAACCAGACACAACCAAAAGGGCAAGGCATAGTTCCCCTCAATTACATTCATATATTGTATTTTTCAATATTGATTTTCACATTTTAACTGCATGCTTCATCATTTTAAAATCCTAATAAAAAAGTCACAGAATGTAAACATTTTATAGCCCATTTTCAATTTTATGCACTATGCTGCATTCATGCACTTAAAAACAATGATAAGGCAATAAAATGATAGGACATGCATGTAAAAGTCTGCTGCCTGGTACATTTAGCTTCAGTTTGAACAGAAATAGCCTATTTTTGGCATGAAACATCCAAAGATTCTACTGCTTTCACCTGTATCCTATCAATATTTTAACCTATGCACATAGAACCACAGGTGCATATTTTTAAAATTATATATATATATAGATATATATATAGATATATATCTGTAAAGTCCTAGCAAGCCTGAATGTAACTGACACTTCTTGTCCATTTGAACTGGATTTGAACTGAGTGCAGAAAATTGGAAACAAAACACAATTGGCAGAGATCAGTTTTAGAAGGCTTACTATGTTAAACAAAATGGTAGCTATAGAATCTGCAAAGAACAGCTTCTTTCCTCACATTTTCCTCATTCATGAATTTATATTTTGTTTAGCACAGATGTTTTAAAGAATAACCACACACTGAGCATGTGACACGTGCCTTTAAAAAACTCCACAAAAAACAGTTCAACTGCCAAGTAACTGAGAGATTTGTGTTACTTTGTTACTCAAGGTCAGGTGTTGTTGGTGTTGTTTAGTTATGTCTGACTCTTCGTGACCCCATAGACCAGAGCATGCCAGGCACTCCTGTCTTCCACTGCCTCCCGCAGTTTGGTCAGACTCATGTTTGTAGCTTCGAGAACACTGTCCAACCATCTCGTCCTCTGTCATCCCCTTCTCCTCCTTGTGCCCTCCATCTTTTCCAACATCAGGGTCTTTTCCAGGGAGTCTTCTCTTCTCATGAGGTGGCCAAAGTATTGGAGCCTCAGCTTCACGATCTGTCCTTCCAGTGAGCACTCAGGGCTGATTTCCTTAAGAATTGATGCGTTTGATCTTCTTGCAGTTCATGGGACTCTCAAGAGTCTCCTCCAGCACCATAATTCAAAAGCATCAATTCTTCGGCGATCAGCCTCCTTTATGGTCCAGGTACTGAGAAATTATTTAGCATGAAACCAATACCAGTGTTATCATCCCAGCCAAACACGCATCTTCCATCCTAAAACTGACCAAGACAAAACTAGGGGTGTATTCATTTGTTTTTCAAAAGTGTAAACTGCAGACCATGAATTATGCCATATCCACAATAAAGAGCCAACATGTGTCACAGAACTATTCCCCTCCCCCTTTTGGTGTTTTCTTTTCTCTTTCTTTCTCTGTTTTTCATTTTCATTTAGTTTAGTTTCTTTCTTCTTATTGTATTATGACGGGGGGACTTTAATAAAACCTTATTAAAAGAAGTAAGCCCATTGAGTTCAATGAGGCTTATTACTAGGAAAGTGAGCATTGGATTGCATCTTCAGTCCCCTTTATTGCAGCCCTACTTCACAGCTGTAGCTGTTAATTCAACTTAACATTTAGCTAGCAACTACCACATTCTTACTGCTTTTGTATACAAAATGCAACGGAGAGGTGGTTGGGAGTTCACTGAAGTACAGTAGTATCAATTTACATAAAATGTGGCTGTTGCAGAGTTTGTGCCATTATGGATAACGAGTTTAGTACTGTGCATTTATACATTGTGTGGGGTTCAATCCAATTCACACAAATCAGCAGTCCTTACAATTATTCTGTAAGATAGCCATATGCTATTATCCTCATATGTAGGTGGAACTGTGGCTCTTTGACATCTCCACCCACGGATTGCATGAACCCTACTGTATACTTATAATAGTAGGACTGTCAGTTTGAAACCCACAGGTTAAAGGCATTAATGGTTGTCAATGCTGCTCCCATCCATTTTTCAGATGATCTTTTAACATTTTGGCCTGTAACAGAGCACAGCTGGTGTCCTGCAGGTGGAGAAGGAGAGCAGAGGGAAGTATCAGGCAAGGAACAGACAAGAGCTGTCTAGACCACCATATATCTCTGTTGATCAGTGAATTTTAAAAGGAAGTGCACATTTTCCAGATTGTAATCTGGAAACTCAACTGCCATCTGCTACCATCAGCTTCCTTCCTTTGTAAATTCTCACTAAAATCTGCAACATATTTCTATCCTGTACATTTCTGCAGTGGAATATGTAATATTCCCACTGAAGAGAGTTTTACAGATGTGCTATAACAGTTGTAGCATAAACATGACATACGGTCAATGCAGCATGTTATCTACCCCTTCCTGCTCCACGACAATGTGTTATGCCTTAATAGCAGCAACTGAATGGGTTAGGGCACAATCAGTAGAAATGAGTAAGTTCATTCTAAGCAATACTCCTTGACACCCATACAAACCACCTTCATTCTTAGTACCACAAACTGCCAAGGACCATTACAGTAAGCAAACATCAACCACTCCTAAACCTTCATATTTTGCCCTCCTAACAAGCGGTTGTGGTATTATTTAGGGTGGTGTGTTGGGTGATTTTGTTGCTGTAATTGATACTACTTTTTTGTATATTTATTTTTAGATCTTATTGAGATTTTACGTGGAAATTGTTCGATTTTGTTGCGTTGTTTTTTTGGGGGGGATGCGTTTTACTTATTGTTTATCACTACTTTTGTTATGTTTGTAATTCCGTAAATCTTTTCATGCTCTAAGTCTCCTTGAGCATGGTTTTAATTAGCGAAAGGTGGCCTTCTAATAAAATGATGAAGAAGGATTAAGAAAGCCCACTTGCATCCCAGATGAAAGCTGTTGTTCACATTTCATATATATACATACTGGTGTGCTTGTGGGGTGTGTAACATCCCAGTATCACACAAGGGCCCTACTGGGAATGAAGTGCAAGAAAATCAGCACACACAGCCCTGTCTAAACTACCTCTTCCGGATGAGCATTAAATTAGCCGACATCTCTCAAGAAGTGTAAAAGTCAACAACTAATGTTACCTAAAAGTATGAATGACACTGAAAACTCATTCTGAACAAGCAATAAATATTTCAGAGTGCTCATTTAACTCTGCAAACATTTAAAAAAAATATCACCACTAACCAGCAGTTTTACAGTGATCATGTTTTACTTCAAGTAATTGGTTTCTGCAAAGACTCTCCTCCCTGAAAGAGAGGGGAGTGGTTGTGGACGGGAGCCCGAGCACCGCTCCTAGCAGGGGGCGTTGCCCCCTGCCTCCAGCTCACCTGGCTGGCACTCACGCCCCCCCCCCGGTGGCTGTCCAACCAGGTGCCATGGGGGGGCGTGTCCAGCAGCCTTTATGCTGCAGTGCCAGCCTCCCCCCCGGCCTCATTTCTCTTTGTCGTCCTGGGCGAGTCAGGAGGATCCTCACCTCCGTGTTCCTGCATAGAAGCGGCCACGTGGAGCTAACTTTGAAGAAGACTTTTGAGAAAGGGAAGTCTTGCCCTCAAATCCTCCTTCATTACTTTTGTGATTACTTTTTTTCCTTTCTCCTTGTCTTTAAATCCTCCTTCCTTCCCACCATCATTTCCCCCTTTACTTTTCACATAATACCCTCCTAGTTTCATCTTTGATCCCAAAGCCTTTTCGCTGTGTAGGGGGTCTTCCAGTGTGTGTTTCCGGCACAGCTGCGTTTTTGAGAGTGCTAATTTTAATTTTATTTTATGCTGCTAATTCTACCCTACTTACTGCGTATTGGTTTGATTTATTTAATTGGAGTGTCTGAGTGGTTGGTGTAAGAATGATTGCTGAACGTTTGACCTTAAATCCTTACTTCGTCACTTTAATTGCCCCCATACTCCTTTATTTTAATTCCCCCCCTTACTCCTTTACTTTAATTCCCTCCTTGCTCTTTGGCGAGTTGTTGCTTTAATCCTGCCTGGATATCCTGTGTGATTGAGGCTGCTCTTGCTGGCAACATCTTAAAAAACAAAAAACAAAAATACTTCTCCGACTTTGTATCAAACATTCTGTGTGTCTGTGTGCTGCACTTTTCCGATTTTAAATCAATCACTCTGTATGTGTGTGTGTGTGTGCTGCTCTTCTCCAATTTTAAAACAGACACTCTCCCTGTCTTTGTCGGCAGCATCGCAGCGTGCTCGAAAGGAGGGAAATCTGAGCGCTACGGGGGTGGGTTCTATGAGCGCGTACTGCGCACGTGGTCAGTGTGAGTCTCAGCGTTTGTTTGAATTGCTGGTGCATTTTAAAACTGCTGTTTTGCTGTGTATTTCCTTGAGGGCTTCTCCCCCAGTAGATTGTTTCAACTGCCTCCCCCTCCCCCTTCATTACCCCCCCCTCACTGCTCTTGGAATTTTGTTTCTCCTGAGCTGATTGCCATTTCAGGGTGCGGCAGCACCGCTCGAAATTCCTTCAGTTGATTGCCATTGCCCTGATTGCCATTGCCCCAATTTTGCTATTGTCTCAGCTTGCTTCTGCTCTCCATTACACCCTTCCTGGTGCTCTGAGCTCCCTCACGTCACCCCCCCCCCTTGCTTGGTTTAAAGCTGGATAGTATTTCTGGGTTTGCTTGGTGTCTTCTCCTGGTAGTTGTATTGGAAACGCAACCCTGTTGCCCCACAGTAAGAAAAGCTAGAGCTGGGTGTTTTCTTTATTCCATTTAGTTTTAAAACTTCCCTGTGCTCCGGGCTTGCACCCCCCCCCCCCCGGTTGTTTTAAAAGTGTGCTTTTCTCTGTGTCTGGCTGGCGATTCATTCTGTTGTGCCATAGAAACTCCATTGCTGTTGCCCCATGAAAGGATAGCTATTGTTGCCTGCTGGCTCTTTGGGTTGCCATAGATATGCCATTGCTGTGCCTGCCTTAAGGCAGGGGGACAATAGCTCTTCAGCCTTCTCTTTCATAAGAGGCAGAGTTTCCCCAGGCTGCTTCCCCAGAGTTAATCTTTGTCCTTTGTTTTACCAGATTAGGTGATTGCCAGGCCGACATACTTTGTTACTTGGCAGTTGTTGCATTCAAAACCACCTGGCTTTTGGGGACAACATTGAGCTGTTTGGCTTGAGGCTTCCCTGTAATTTTCCTGCTTCTGTGTGGTGTTTCTTTATTTCTTTAGCAGCTAAAGGATTGCTGAGTGTTGTTTCCTATTGTATAGTAAAGTAAAGCCTAGTTCGCAGCCTGGTTTCATTAATGGATGCTTTAGATTCTGCTTCCATGCAATTTACTTTTGTAATGGGAGTGGCTTCTCTGTTTTAAGAGAGCAGCTCCACGTGTCTAGCTGCTGCTCACTTTACTTCATTATTTAGCTGCTGATCATTTTATTTATGTATTGTGCCGCTGGGGCACCATAGCTCTTGGGACTTAGGCTTGGTACATTGCTACTGATACAGGGATATCTTCATTAATGATTGTTTATCATTTTATGATCTTATAATGGTATTATATATTTGATTTAACTGCACATAAATAAATTTATAGACATACACAAGCGGACCAGTCAAGTGATGAATAATTATTTCATATCGTCAGTTACGGTAGACAATTGATAGTATCAGTAATTAATTCTACTTACAGTGGTAATCGATTGAACAAATAATTCCTTGATTAGATTGTAATAAATAACAATAATTATAACTAATAATAACAATAAATAGATAAATAAATAAATAATAGATAAATAATAATAGAATGATAACAACAACAACAATAACAATAATAATACTAATATTAATAATAATAACATTAATATAAAGAGTATTATTATATATAATAATAATAATAATAATATATATATATTTAAAAAAAAAATAAAGAGAATAAGTGGAATGGCATCACATACCAAGATTAAATTGATTAATTAATTAAAGAAATAAATCTAAAGATAAATATATAAATAGACAAATAAAATTGATAAAAATAAAAACAAAATTTATAATAAATAATTGACATATTGCGGAACCCTCAGTTGCTTAGATCATGGTGCCAATAAGGCCAAGGTTGCAGGTTCGATCCCTGTATGGAACAACTGCATACTCCTGCATTGCAAGGGGTTGGCCTAAATGACCCATGGGGCCCCACACAATTCTAGAGAGCCCGAATAGCTCGATTGGTTAGAGCATGGGGCTGATTATGCCAAGGTGGGTGGTTTGATCCCTGTATGGAACAACTGCATATTCCTGCATTGCAAGGGGTTGGACTAAATGACCCTTGGGGTCCCACACAATTCTAGAGAGCCTGGATAGCTCAACTGGTCGAGCATAGTGCTGATAATGCCTAGATTGCTGGTTTGATCCCTGTATGGGACCCCTGCATATTGAACGAGATATTATAATATGAAGTAGGAAGCATCTTTTAATACATATATATATATATATATATATATATATATATTTGTTGTTGTTTAGTCGTTTAGTCGTGTCCGACTCTTCGTGACCCCATGGACCAGAGAGCGCCGGGCGCTCCTGTCCTCCACTGCCCCCCGCAGCTTGGTCAGACTCATGCTGGTAACCTCGAAAACACTATCCAACCATCTCGTCCTCTGTCGCCCCCTTCTCCTTGTGCCCTCCATCTTTGCGAACATCAGGGTCTTCTCCAGGGAGTCTTCTCTTCTCATGAGGTGGCCAAAGTACTGGAGCCTCAGCTTCACAATCTGTCCTTCCAGTGAGCACTCAGGGCTGATTTCCTTCAGAATGGAGAGGTTTGATCTTCTTAATAAATAACACACGCACGCCGCACATACTAATTGGATAAACTATTGAACATTTAACCAAATAATTGGAAAAATTGTTATTTATTATAAGTGAATCAATTGTTAATTAGTACATTCGTTTCAGAATCTATAACAGGTGCCTGTACAACCGCTTGTAAACAGCAGCACGTGTTTGTGGCAGTAACTTTAGCGCGTTATCCATGGCGCCTAAGAGGAAGTGCTCTGCGGCGGAGTCAGCTCACACCTCAGGCTGCATGGGTGCCACATGGACAGGATAATAACACCAAACCTATTTCGCACTACCTAAATGCCTTTAGATCGTTCATTGGTGATTATGAGCAGCATTTTTTCGAGCAACCCCTAACCCCATGCCCTCCGCTGCTACCCCTGATATGATACCAGATTCCCAGGTGGTTCCGGAGAGCCTGCCTTTCACCCAGGTTGATGACCTCCCAGGCACCTCTGCCGCCCTCTTCATCGTTTCTCAGTTTTCAGGCGCAGGCTCAAGCTCTCTGGCAGTAACTGCGGCAGTGAAAACTAGGCCTCTGGCTCTCAGAATCTGCATTGGGTCGCCTGTGCGGAGGCCGCCGGCCTGTGTCAATAACCCTGTTGCGTCCAGTTCTTCCGGTTCTTTGCAGAATATGCAGCCCGCTTCCAGGATCCATCTAGCATGCTGGGATCTAATTGAAGATGGCACCTGGTCTGTGGTGGTCGTCCCGTATGTTGAGAAGAAGCCATTAGATTCTTATCGCACTGGTAAGCCAGACCTGAGAAGGGAGCCAAAGCGCAAGGTCAAGGTACGTTGGGAATTCAATAAGGGGTCATGCCAAAGGCAGTCTTGTAGGTATCTGCACGAGTGCGAGAGCTGTGCAGGGGTACTTCCAGCCATGGCGTGTTACAGAAGGCAGCAGCCCTTTAGGGAAGGCGGGGTGCCAGTGCCAGGGAAGCCCCCGCAGCAGGGAACAGACGATAGGGACCCTCCGGGTCTAGCATTTTCCCTGATCCTGCTCCCTCCTCTCCACATTCTTCGATTGAAGTCTTCGATTGGGCACTAAGACTTATTCGGATTTTTTGGTTACGAGGCACTCTTGACAAAATGTGACTTGGAGTCAGCCTTCTGTCTATTGCCAGTTCATCCCAATGACTCTCATTGGCTGGGATAAAAATTTCAAGGGAAATATTACATTGGCAAGAGGACACGTTACCTCGGTGACTTTCTACTCGTTGGGAAGCCCAATACTGGCGAATGTGCCTCCCTTCTGGAGGCCTTTTCAGCTTTGGCCCAGGAGCTGGGAGTTCCCCTCGGTGACTTTCTACTCGTTGGGAAGCCCAATACTGGCGAATGTGCCTCCCTTCTGGAGGCCTTTTCAGCTTTGGCCCAGGAGCTGGGAGTTCCCCCCACAGCAGATAAGGCGGACCATCAACGGATCTTACTTGCCTGGGTATAGAGCTTGACACAGCAGCTCAATCCGCCCGCCTGCCAGTGGGGAAAATGGTTGCCCTTAAGGAAACAATTTGTCAAACCCTTCCCGAAATAATAATAATAATAATAATAATAATAATAATAATAATAAGTCGCTCTTAGACAGGTCCAGTCCTTGCTAGATCATTTCAACTTCGCATGTAGAGTAGTTTCACCAGGCCGCCCATTTCGCTCCCGCTTAGCCAGGTTGTCAGCGGGCCTCAAGCATCCGCACCATAGAGTAAGACTTCTCAAGTCGGTCAAGGCGGATTTTGAGATGGGGATCAGATTTCTGGAACACCACAACGGAGTCTCCCTATGGCTGGAAATCCTTAATTTAGCCTCTGATTTCCAGGCCCACTCCAATGCGCCTTCTGTGCCCGCCTAGCCAGGCTGTCAGTGGTCTTAGACACCCGCACCACAGGGTCTGCTTCCCCAGGTCGGTCAAGGCAGATCTGGAGGTATGGACGACTTTTCTGTAGAACTACAATGGGGTATCTCTATGGCAGGATGTCTTGAATCTGTCATCAGACTTCCTGGTCCAATCGGACGCGGCTGGGTCCTTAGGCTTTGGCTTGTACTTCAAGGGGCGCTGGTGTGCACTACGATGGCCGACGGCATGGCAAGGTCAGGCCATCACGCGGGATCTCACCTTTCTTGAGTTCTTTCCAATAGTGGTGGCCGTTCACATCTGGACGGAAGATTTTCGAGATCACCGCGTGTGCTTCTGGACCGACAACCTGGTGGTCGTGAACATTCTAGCCAGGCAGTCATCTCGGTCTGAGAGGATCTCCCCCATTTTGCGGGCATTCGTCCTCCGGTGCCTTGAGTACAACATAATACTTAAAGCCAAATTCCTACCCGGAGCCAATAATGACATAGCCGATGCCTTGTCTCGATTTCCGATACCTCGCGTCCGGTTGCTTGCACCTGGAGCACAACTGTTGCCTTTCCGGAGCACCTGTGGAACGTGGGAGACGCTAAGTGATACAGGGAGTATTGGCGTCCGTGGCACCCTCCACTCTCAGGTCCTACAAGAAGGCCTGGTGTGATTTCCTTGGTTTCAGGTCTGGGTTATCTGGGCTCTCACATGACGTACCTCCTACCACTGACGCTGTCTTGCAGTACCTTTCCCATCTCTATGATCTGGGACGTGCTCCTAAAACCTTAAATATTCACGTAGCCGCCATCAGCTTCTTTTCAAAAGCTACATTTGCTCATGACCCGGGTAGCGACTTCTTGATCCATAGAGCCATTGAGGGTTGGGGCAGGTTACAACCTCACAGGGCCGAGGGCCGTAAGCCGATTTCTTCCGAGTTGTTATCACAGATACGCATAAAACTCAGGTCAATTTGCTACGCTATCGCCTTTTTGGCATGCTTAGAGTTGGTGAGGTGGTGTTTGAAGTTAGTGCACGAGGTTCAACACGCGGCCTCCTGTGCGAGGACGTGCAGTTGTCCGATTCTAACATGACAGTGCGTATATGTCAGTCCAAGACTGATCAGGCTAGTAAAGGTGTCCTAGTTAAGCTCACGGCGTCGGCACAGCAGGGCCCATGCTCGGTAGAGGACACTAGGCGGTACCTCTACCTCAGACCGCCCAGCCCGGGTCCGTTTCTGGTCCATGAAGATGGGTCACCCTTGTTGAGGCATCAATTCACCAGAGTACTTCGCAAGGCTATTGAGGCTTGTGGTCTATCCTCCCAGGAGTACGCTGCACATTCATTTAGGATTGGCGCTGCAACCACGGCCGCGCACCTGGGGCTACTGGCGGACAGGATCAAAGAAATGGGCCGGTGGGAAATCCAATGCTTATAAGTCTAATATGCGACTTGCAGCTTTACCCTACTTATCCGCCTGTTCTTTTCTGTCTTTTACCCCCAGCTATGCTCAGGAGAAGCGTGTGGATTTGCGGCCACAGTATAGTTCATTGGGCCCGCGTACAAGCGGTGAGCTGCGGCCTTGCACACAATATTGGCCTTCCACATGGTGTGCGAGTGTCCTGGTTTTCGACAAGAGGCATGTGTTGGGAGGAGCTTATGCCATTGCTGTGGGAGAAAGTAGCCAAGTTCGGCCCTCCCGACATCCTTGCAATTCATTTGGGGAGAATGACCTCGCTAACAGAAGGAGTGTGGACTTGTTGTGGAGCATAAAAAGAGACTTGTATGCATTTGCAGCCTTGTGTCCCAGAACAACGGTGTTCTGGTCCTCTCATTTGGGGAGAATGACCTCGCTAACAGAAGGAGTGTGGACTTGTTGTGGAGCATAAAAGAGACTTGAATGCATTTGCAGCCTTGTGTCCCAGAACAACGGAGTTCTGGCCCTCCTTCTTGAAAAGAACTGTTTGGCGTGGTACGCAAAGCTGTATGGCCATTATAAGAACCAGGAAACTCGTAAATCGGGCGGTAGCCCGTTGGGTGCGCTTTATGTATGGCCGAGTCATTTATCATGACCGTATCCGGATCAGCGACCAAGCTTCATACCGGAATGACGGCATCCACTTATCGGATCTGGGGAACGACATTTGGTTAGCTAGTGTCAGCAAAAGCATCTGGGATTGGTTGCAGCTTTGAAGGTATTGGCGGCGAGCCTTTAGCTCGGGTGGCGGTTAGGCATTGGAATAATGTGTTGTGGTGTGTCGAAGTGCTAGGTGTGGCCATCGCCTATGCCTTCAATTTCTAGGGGTATTCCGTTAATGGAATCTGGCGGTCGTGTATTCCGTCCGAAGCCTGCTTGGCGGGAGGCCATGGCACGACCCTCGGTGACATCAGGGGTGAGCCTATAGTTGGATTAGCATCAACAGGTGATGAACCCCTGGTGAATAAACCCACTTGTTTCGCGATCCAATGCCTAAGCCAATACCTTTTCATTGCTGTAATCAATAAAGTTGTGGCCTTTTCTTGCCCATTAACCTTATATCACGTGTCCCTGTGTCTTCATTTTACTCCGCGGGGGTCGGGTCCTCGAACCACAAAGACTCTCCTCCCTGAAAGAGAGGGGAGTGGTTGTGGACGGGAGCCCGAGCACCGCTCCTAGCAGGGGGCGTTGCCCCCTGCCTCCAGCTCACCTGGCTGGCACTCACGCCCCCCCCGGTGGCTGTCCAACCAGGTGCCATGGGGGGGCGTGTCCAGCAGCCTTTATGCTGCAGTGCCAGCCTCCCCCCCGGCCTCATTTCTCTTTGTCGTCCTGGGCGAGTCACCCACCCTCCACTCCCTTTGAGTTAGGGCTTAGGTCATTGGCCTTGCTATGGACCTTAGGTTGGTCGCCCCGGTTGCCCGGGGGGCCTGGTAGGAGTTTTTCCATTTGGCATTAGGCTTTTTGGTTTTTTCGCCTACCTCGTAGCAATCGTCACAACTTTTTGGTGGTATTGGTGGGTAGGTTAGGCATTGGAATAATGTGTTGTGGTGTGTCGAAGTGCTAGGTGTGGCCATCGCCTATGCCTTCAATTTCTAGGGGTATTCCGTTAATGGAATCTGGCGGTCGTGTATTCCGTCCGAAGCCTGCTTGGCGGGAGGCCATGGCACGACCCTCGGTGACATCAGGGGTGAGCCTATAGTTGGATTAGCATCAACAGGTGATGAACCCCTGGTGAATAAACCCACTTGTTTCGCGATCCAATGCCTAAGCCAATACCTTTTCATTGCTGTAATCAATAAAGTTGTGGCCTTTTCTTGCCCATTAACCTTATATCACGTGTCCCTGTGTCTTCATTTTACTCCGCGGGGGTCGGGTCCTCGAACCACAATATGCTTTATTTTTTAATCCTCCTTTTAACAAGCTGGATTTTCTTACTCACATAAACACCCCAGGGTGTCACATACCCATGTGCTGAGGCATGATAACAATTACATCACCTACACATTTGCTAGGAAGGAAATGTGCGGAACAACTGTACTGTAAAGATAGCGGTCTCTTGTTGAAACAGATCTCCACTGGGTTTCTCTAACTAACATTATTTTTAAAAAGTGTGAAGGTTTACAAATTTGTATTGCCATAATCGGTGTCTTCCCAACATCACACAAGCTGTAATGCTTTTCCTCCCATATCATGCGTTCAGTAATCCTCGTTTTCCTGGGTCACAGGCCCTGAAACCCTCCTTCTCCTTGAATCTCAAATTCTCTCTCCCCCCTTCTTACTGTAATCCCCTTGTGCAAGATGTGCTGCAGGACTGCTCCCGCATGATGGATTTTCATTCTGCTCAACCTTAAAGGTAACTGGCAATAAAAGTGTTTTATGTATCCAGTATTCATCGTGCTCATGTGGTTATACAGGCTGTAATTTAACGTCTCAGTAGTGGAGCTATTCATAAACCATTCAAACTGTATCTTTCAACTTTAGAATGTCATCAGAACTACTTGATTGAATCTTGCCTCCAGTTTGGCACCTCTTTATTCTACATGAAAAGTCAGCCATAAGCATTTTAGCAAATTCAAAATTGCTCAGAGCTCCCAATAGGAATAGTTGTTAATTAGGACCCATAGCAGCAGACCCTCTGGTAAAGGAACAGTATTTGGTAGCAAAGCACTCAGAAGATGCCTCTTTAGAGATAGAGAGGAAGTGTCTGTTCTGAAACAGAATACTTTGAATCTAGGACACATGTCTAGGTTGCAAATGCTTAGACGTCATCCAGACCGGATAGGGAAGGTCTTATGTTCCAAGAATACACCTTTGCACAGAGTTTGTAAGCAGAGGCTGAATGTTTATCTCTTAGGGATGCAATAGTTGCAAGATTCCTGCACTTAGCAAGAAGTTGGAACAAATGACCTTCAAGGTACCTTCCAACAGCAAAGTTCAATGACCTCAATGCAAAGGTCACACAGACAGAGACTCTACCGACTTTCATTCTTCCTTCTCAAAAAACAGGCCAGCAAAGGATGATAACGCCACCACTCCACGATCTCTCTAGATTTCCTCAATCAGCTCCTTTGTAGGCTGCACTGACACAAAAGAGGACAGCCACACAATAATTGAGCACCGCAACTTGCTGGTATCGCACAGCTGTTTTCAGGCTGTTTTACTAATTTTAGAAGCCCAATTATATATGCAGGTACTGAGAGCCCCATGCCACAAAGGAATTTTAAAACTCCTGCAACAATTCTACAGTATCATTCTGATTAGTTTAAACAAAATGTGCCTTTGAAACTTTTTGATACAGTATTACCCATCTTTTCCCTGATGTTTCTTTGTTCTTGTGAGTCTGATTCTGTTGTTAACAATTGTTCTATTGCTTCTGACACAAATTTATTTAATTTGATCATAAAATAACCACTACAGTGAACTGCCTTGTGAACTGAATTTTCTTAAAACCTTATTATTCAAATCATCAGACAATATTCAACAAGCTATTTCTCCTAAATGGATTTATTCATTTGTTATGTACTGAGTTGAATAGGATCCAAAATGCAGCAGTCTGATTGGACCTAGAACAATAGGAGTCAGAATGCAGCAGTCTGATTGGTCCACAGGAGCCACCCAGTCCAGCTCCAGGTGGAAGTGAATCCGCAACCTGACTGGCCTACAGGTGAATCCTGGAATTAGCCAATCACGTGGGGTCCATTGTGTAAAAAATGTATATAAAGCAGACATTCTGGGGGAACTTCCATTCCTCCTCACCACTATGAGTTGAATAAAGAGCATGAAATCCACTCTTGACTCCAAGTATATTTCATCATTGAAATACACAATAAATACACACAAATTCAAAATGAGAATATCACTACTAAAGAGTTGTCAGTGGTTTACTAATTGCTAACCAGTAATTCCAAAGGAGTGCCCTCAAATTGTCTCAGATTTTTAAAATGCCAATACAACCAGAACAATTTGTAACTCCCTCCTCTCCCTACAAAAACAAAACCAATAAACACCTAAATGCAACCCATCACTCCTGGCCATGAGTTCTGGAAGACTTGCTCCCTGGAAGACCTCCCTAGTACAACACTGTGACCACTAGGTTCTGTCCCAAGCTCTTTAAATCTGCAAGCCATCTATTTAAATGTTTTAACTGGCACTGTTGTCTTTGTGACGGCTAATAAAAAGCTGTGTCCGAGAGGTTTAAGACTAAAGGACCATGTGTCACTGAGGATTAAATGGCAACCACAATGAAGAGTCAGGATCCAGATACCTGAAGTCTGTTCAAGGGCTTGCATATACCCAGTGGATATTCTGACCTCCCTTTTTCTTCCTTTTGCATTTTGAAACTCTCCACAGTTTCAAAAGTGATTATCCATGCAGTGCAAACTGAAGGTTCCCTTGGATGCTCAGTACTAGTAATGCAGTTCTTCATTTCCTGTTGAATGTAAATAACAAATATGACTTCACTAGCTTCCTATGGATTTACACTTTTCTGAGAGCTGAATCCAGTTCTAACTTGCTAAATTTTCTCCCTGCAAATCCCTCTGGTTTAATTAGGCTTGTGTAATATCACATACACAGACTGCAAATGGTTATTGCTAAAGAAGTAACAACTGGGGCTTGTTCATTTTTTTTAATGCAGAAAGTTATGAAGAAATACTTAGCTTTATGTCATTTAGACCAAAATTACATATTTGTTTACTGGCTCACCAGAGGGTTCACAGCAAAATTTGCAAATTAACAAACGCACTAAAGCAAAGCACTTAAAAGCATAAATATAACATTTTCCCCCAGAAATTACCATAATCTCTTAGTATAAAATGACTACTTAACAACTTCCACTTCTTACCTTCATTTCATTTCATGGCCATTTAAGATTTGGCACTGGGCCTAGCAAATGGTTTAGAAGTACCTGATCAGACAGTATTGTAAGAACTGAGCAGGTGTGAACCTGCTCAGTTCTTTGGATGACAGACCACTGAGAGCCCCATATAACAGCAGATTATAAAGTAAATAAATGTTTTGGTTTAAAAAAAAATATTTTAAAAGATTTGGCATGCATGGCTCTACTTAATAAGGGGGAAGCCAGACATAATTGGAAGAGTGTGAAAACTAAAAGCAGGATCGTGAATGAAAATGCAGAGGACCAAGCAATAAACCAGAAGGATTAACTGATAATAAAATGGGTCAATACCAAGATAAAAGTTAGGAAGCAAGTCAGAAAGTACCTCCAAAGGTCAGGCCATAAATCAGATTCAGAGACAACAAGCTTACAGGATTAATATGGCCTGGACAAAGTGCAAAAAGAGCTCAACTGAATACTAGAGTTAAAGGTGGACCACAGCAAACATCACTAGAATCACACAGAATCACAGACCAGTTTCCTGTTGGGTCATCTTTCATTCTGGTTGGAAACATGATGCATGTACAGAGAGATTAACCCAGTGTTATTTGTAGGCTACTAGTAAGACCACTAAGCATACTTGACCAGAACCAAAAGATATCCACTCACTAAAGACCTTAGTGAAGAACATCTGCTGAAATACTATTAAACTTCACCGTCTTTCCCTTTGAGGTACATTTGAGATGACTGTGTCACAGACATTCATTTTGAGAGATCCCAGCTATCAAAATATGGGAATCACTATATTAAGCTCTAAATATATATAAACGGAGTCCCTGCTTTTGCTCTAAGACACCATCAACCAAGACTCATTATATTGTGTTGCTTGATTCCGCCATCTTGAGGTAGCCAATAACTTAAAGTTATCACAATTTCCTATAGGTTTTAGAGGGTGATGGGGGGTTTCTGAACACATTTAACCTTTTTTGAAAAATATTTCTTCCGCGTAGAAGTTTTTTTAAAAGCTAGGAGCTAATTTAAGGACAAACATGTCACGATATCTGAGAGGATATCCACAGTGGATGAAATAATTGAAATGGGGAGTTGGAACAATGCATAGGTTCGGTTTTTGCATACAGATAGCATTGTAGACAAGAGTTTTGGCCCATCTGCTATCTAGTATCCATCAAAATTCCCTGCCCCCACTATATATTTCTTCCACTTATTTTAGCCATTTTTCTGTGGTATTCATTGTTCTAAAGTTCAAACCAGCATAAAGCAACAATTTAATGTGTGCTGACAAAAAAAACAACACCCAGGAAATTCACCTAAAGTCACCGGGCCTATCAACCTCCTAAATCTACTGAGAAAAGGTAGTTCTGAAATGGTGTAAGAAAAATCAATTTCTGAGCACATTTTCCTGTTCACCCAACAGCATTTTAAAGTTGTGTCAAATCACCTGGAAAGGCAGCAAGTCCATTTGTATGCATTTCATAGGTAGCATTTTGAAAGAATATTGGCCATTGTACATTTCTGAAGTTACAGTGTGTGTTGGACGATGTGTATAAGTCCGTAATGATTCTAATAGTACAGGACAATATTTGGGGATATAGGAAACAAAAGAGAACATGTATGGAATGTTAAAGTCTTTAAGGACTGCCTGTTAATCCAACAGCTTCAAAGCTTTCTCCAAGGCTGAGAGGGAGATAAACCAAAGAATAATAATTGATATTATCTAATAATTAAAGAGAAACTGAAACTGCAGCAGAAGCTTCCTCACACAGTTTCATTTTATTTGTTTGTGAAATGTTTAACCTCCTTTGACCTGTTTTCAAGCAGTTTATGACAGAACGCTTTTAATATAACAATTTTAAAATAAATGTAAATGGTGCAAGGCTAGGATTAAACTCAAAACATGTCTCAATTAAAAGAGCAAGAATGTTTCTGTCTGTGTCTGGGGGGGAAATGCTGGGATTAAATGAGCCTCCTGGGAGTTCTACACACTGGAGTAAATATTACTGAAAAAGCCATACACTGGTGGATGCAAACCTTGCAGCTACAAATGAAGAGGAGTTTGTCACGGATCTTAAAGCAGTCTTTGCCAACTTTGTGTCCTCCATACTGGCTGGGGCTGATAGAAGCTGTAGTCCTAAACACAGGAAAGTTGGCAAAGGCACTCTTAAAACATGGAGCAGAGGGAAGAAATATTCCACAACATATTTCAGAGCTTTATAGATCCAACCATCATCTTCAGTTGATCCTAGATGTTAATCACTGCAATTGCTGAAGAATAAGCATAGTATTTTCTCACTGGTTAGACCCATAAAAAGCCATGCTTGCAGTCACTAAACTAACTCAAGTTTCTGGTCTGGGTTCAAAGGCAGTCGCACAAAAACAATGCATTACAATCGTCTAAAATTCGCAGTTTAGCAAGGTATGAATGACATTGGCCAGATCTCATAGTCTGAGTTGTGAGCATGAACTAGCTGAAGCTGAAAAAATCACCATGGGTCACAGTCACTACCCATGGTTCCAAAAGCAAAACTAGATACAGGAATACCCCCAAGTTATGGATCTGATCCAGGCATTTCCCAGCCAGCCAGTCTATTGAGTCTCCTGTTACCATAATTTTTATCTTCTTTGTATTGAGTTTCTGTTTATTCACCCTCACCCAGTCTAGTGAATGATTTCAGGTATTTATTGTGAGAGATCACTGCTGCACCTAGATCTGATGACAAAGAGAAATAGAGGAAGGCATCATCAACATATTGCTGATGCCATGCTCTGTTTTCACAGACAAATGCTTCCTGTGGCTTCATGCAAAAGTCTAAATAGCACAGGATGCAAAATAGACCTTTGACAAACCATATAAGAGAATTAAAAGAGAGTCAATTTTCAGAACCTGTTTCCCAGTAAGGACCAGAACCACTGCAATATGGTACTACCTCTATCTCCAATGCAGAGACCATGGTCAATAGAACTGAAAGCAGCTGAGCAGTTTAGAACAAAGAATGGGGTGACACTTCCCTTTTCTCTCCTGGCATGTCACCAAGCAGGGTTGCCAAAGACATCTAGTACCAAAACCAGAACTAAAATGATACTGGAACAGCTAAAAAAAAATCAGTTTCACCCAATTACATGATACAAATAATCAGCTATAGTGTGGCTATAGTGTAGGTTATTTAAATTAGAGCAGCGAGCAAGAATACATATTTGCCAACCCACAGGAGGAGGGTAAACAAAAGAACAAGGGCAAAACCATTGGAGGAAGCCATGGCTACCTTATCACACACTGTATTAGTAGATATCAAGGTAAATATGCATTTGTTTCAACCAGGCAATCCCATTTCTAAACCACAGCATCAGTTGTCAAATTTGCCCGTCATTCTAATAATCTAATTGAACCAGGGGCTTTCTTTTCTTTTTTTCCATTTCAGACGAATGGTTCCATTCTGGTTACAATTACGGTATTATGCATTATCAATCTATCATGTGGTTTGCAAATGATTAGCCCTAACTAAGTGATCGGGGGCAAACACATTTATGTAGAAGCACTCTTACATGTTGCTCAGACCAGAATGTTTTCCATAAGCACAGTATAAAAGCAAATAGACAAAGTACCTAATGCAACATTTTTCCACATTTACATCATGTTTACATGTGTGGAAGATATCTGCAAGCTGGCTTCTTTAATGCTGCAGCCAAACTGCTATGCCTCAGAACACATTTTATTAGCTTGACCTCATAGTTCATAGAAATTGCTTCCGTTTAAGTGTTCCAAAATTGACAGTATAACACATTTTTCCTAGGATGTTCGTATTTCTTTCAGAGGACAAACTACTGTGGCTGCAGCATGCTAATTATAACTGCATTCAAAGAGAGTCTCCATGGAAACAAGAAGTGACAGAACAGTCACTGAGATGTTCTATTTTATATAAGAAATGAGGGGTTAAGAGAGTCAATGAATGTGTGATCAGAAATCCTAGCAAAATAAAGTGTGGGCCCTGAAAGTACTGTAATAAGCAAAAATTCAAAAACAAATGCCTGCAGAGCAATTTTTGCAAACTCTAGCAAAAGCTGGAAGATCAACTTAGTGTTAATATCCTTACAAAGGTACCACAACAACAAAAAGCTAAATTAATGCACAATGTTTTCTTTTTCAGAGTAGTGCCATGCCATAACTTAATGCAGAGATATCTCATATTTCTGGGCTATGGGCATATTTGCAAAATTTGATAATGTGGTGTAAGCAACAGCACAAAACAGCTGCCATCAGTGGGAAAATATGGCCCATCACATACCAAATGTTAGTAAACATGGCCCATCACTGAGTCCAATGATGCCTATTCCCGGGAACATATACTTCAGATTGCAGCCCAAGAAGTTTAAGGAACACATGTAACTGAATTTCCACGTGCTCTTAACACAAATCATAGAGGTTTCTGATAATTTACAACAGTAACAGACACTTTTATATTTCCATCCAAACTGAACACAATGTTGTGATTTTATTGGTGGAAAGAAGTGAGAATAGAAGCAAGCTCCCAGTCCCTGAAGTTTTTGAAGATCAGTCCTATGCATGCAAACTCAGAATTAAATCCACTTGCATTCAATGGGGCTTACTGCCCAAACTAGAATGAACATTAAATGATATGTTGCATTAAAGATACTTTCAACTGCTTTTGTGATGTGGGATGGGTGTACTTAAAGTTGAGTTCTCTTTGCTTTTGTCTCCATCTAACTTACTGACTGTATGGAAACCATCAAAGCATGCAAGATGCATGCACAGCTTTCCAGTCAAGAGCCATGGTAAGCCCTTCTTCTGCTTCCTATGTTGTGGTCTCCCACTCTTGCTATGAGAAAATAGTTGTTTGAGGAGGAAGAGAGAGGAATGGGAAAGACTCAGAATAAACAAAGCCAAAAAGGGGAGCCCAAATTAACAGCAGGTTGGCATCTCCAATCTTATTTCCTCTCCACGCTGGATCTTCTTTTAAGTCACTTAAAAACATCATATGTAGATTTACATCAGAGCTTCTTCCTTAAAAAATGAAAAATAAAGACACCTCCCAGCAATACATATCACTTTTTCTTTCCGCTTCTAAGCAATATTTTTCTCTTCAATCCAATGCAGTCTCTGCATTTCCCCCCTTACAGCAAGTGTCAGAAAAGAGCAATCCTGCCACACTGAAAACTTTCTATAATGTACACAAAGGTGTACACAATGTAAACAAAGGTGCAGTGGATGGATACAACAAAAGGTTTGGGGTTCTTTGCTTGCCTGCATGCAAGCTGCATATTCCTGCATTTCAGGGCTTGGACTAGATCAGGGGTTGTCAACCTGGTCCCCACTGCCCACTAGTGGGCATTTCAGGATTCTAGGTGGGTGGCAGGGGGTTTTATGACACAAGCTGAATCCTCCTTCCATTGAGCACTGGTGGGCGGTAAAGAAATTTTACCACCAAGAAAGATGCATTAGTGGGCGGTAGGTATAAAAAGGTTGACTACCCCTGGACTAGATAGGGTCCCTTACAACTATACAATTCTATGATCTTTCTATGCATATATAGCCTATATAATGTCCCCCTTAAAACTGCTCTGGTGTTTGATCCCTAAATTATTATTTCTAACTAACAGTGGTGAACCTCAGCCCTCAGATCAAATCAGCTGGTCAGGGAATCTACTTCGGTCGGTCAGGTTGCCTTCCCCAAACTACACCCATGTGCCTCACCCTCAGCTTTGCATGTGAGGTAGGTAAATATGTTGATACAAAGGGCCAATCAACAGTCTAAAGAGCAGTCCTGATTTTTCCTTGCCTTTGCTGCAAATGCCCATCAGAGAACCCCAGAGAAATTGGCTGCACTACAGATTTCCCCATCAGGAACCGTGCTGTGCAGCCAATTACTGTAAGTGCCAATCAGCTGAACAGCAAGCCCCAAATGGAAATGTGTCTTTTGCCCACATGGTTTGAAATCAAATCATGCTGGCAAAAGTGCTGAGGTTTGCAGCCACTGATGATCAGCTGATCAGCAGCTGGTGCAAACCATGCTTCCTTTGAAATAAAACTGTGCCAGTGAAAGAAAATACTTCCACTTGATGTGATAACAGATGTCTGATGTCTGGGTAGCCCCAACCACCTGTCAAAAGTAGCCTGCAATGGTTGTAGGAAGGTCTGGATCCAGCCCACCAGCCTGAATTCAGTCCCCACACCCCTGGTATAGTCAGTCGGTTATGAATTCTCAGTGGGCATTTTCTGCAAAGGAAATTCTGTGTGGGAGGGTTGATCAGTTTGTAAGATTCTAGCCATGTTATCAAGAGTCACAGTGTCAAAAAGGATGGGTGTAGTTGTTCAGAGAAGACCATATCCTGAGCTTACTGCTACTTTAAAAGGATCTGTAGGCATAGTTCTTGAAGGTTCAAGGTTTGCATGTATTGCTCAGTAAGGGTACAGGCTGTCCTAGTTTCCAAAGGAGTCAAGTTGTCCTCAGATCATCCCAGTTCCATAAGGAAGTTGTAACCTTTTTTCATGTGACTTGAGTAAAAGAACAACACCAGGGCAGTAGCACACATGCTAGCGAAGGAACTACAGGTTAGATATGAAGCAAATCCCATTTTGCCTCCTTTTCTTTTTTTTTTTTTTTTATAATAATTTTTATTAATTTTCCACACATAAAATAAAGAACAATGTAACACATTATAACTTCATACTCATCGGTTCATAACCTTTTTTCTTTGACTTCCCCATACCTCCCCATCTCTGCATCCTTGTTTAATAATTCTTTAGCAACCCTTAAGTCCATTGTCTTAGTTCCTTTTCATAAATATTTCTTAAGTTTTTTTGTTTACTGCTGCAATTCTTTACTTCTTATCCCCTGACATCTTAACATTCCTCAATTTTACAATTATTTTTAAGATATATTTTGAAATTCTTCCAGTCCTCTTCCACTGTCTCTTTCCCCTGGTCCCGGATTCTGCCCGTCATCTCAGCCAGTCCCATAAAGTCAATCACCTTTGTTTGCCATTCTTCCAGAGTAGGTAGTTCTTGCGTCTTCCAATACTTTGCCAGTAGAATTCTTGCTGCTGTAGTGGCATACATAAAGAAAGTCCTATCCTTCCTTAACACCACTTGGCCCACCATACCCAAGAGGAAAGCCTCTGGTTTCTTAGGAAAAGTCCACTTAAGGACCTTCTTAATTTCATTATAGATCATTTCCCAGAAAGCTTTAACCTTTGGGCAGGTCCACCAAAGGTGGTAGAAAGTGCCTTCAGTCTCATTACATTTCCAACACTTATTATTAGGCAAATGATAAATTTTTGCTAGCTTGACTGGGGTCATGTACCACCGGTAGATCATTTTCATAATATTTTCTTTTAAAGCATTACATGCAGTAAATTTGATACCGGTGGTCCATAACTGTTCCCAGTCAGCAAACATAATATCATGACCTATATCTTGTGCCCATTTAATCATAGCTGATTTCACCGTTTCATCCTGTGTATTCCATTTTAACAGCAAGTTATACATTCTTGATAAATTCTTAGTATTGGGTTCCAACAATTCTGTTTCTAATTTTGACTTCACTTTCTGAAATCCTATTTTCCTGTCCTGTTTAAACGTCTCATTTATCTGATGGTAATGCAACCAATCTCGAACCTTAGGTTTTAGTTTCTCATAACTCTGAAGTTTCACCCTTTCACCATCGTAATCTATGATCTCATGATATTTTGGCCATTTAGAATCCATATTAAGCTTTTTTACTTCCCTAGCTTCCATTGGTGACACCCACCTAGGGGTTTTACTTTCCAACAAATCTTTGTATCTAATCCAAACGTTGTACAATGCTTTCCTTACAATATGGTTTTTAAAACTTTTATACACCTTTACCTTGTCATACCATAAATATGCATGCCAACCAAAACTATTGTCATACCCTTCCAGATCCAAAATGTCAGTATTCTCAAGAAGTAGCCAGTGTTTCAGCCAGCAGAAAGCTGCTGATTCATAATAAAGTCTTAAGTCCGGCAGGGCAAACCCCCCTCTATCCTTTGCATCAGTTAAAATCTTAAATTTAATTCTGGGCTTTTTGCCCTGCCAGACAAATTTTGATATGTCTTTCTGCCACTTCTTGAAACAGTCCATCTTGTCCACAATCTGCAACGTCTGGAATAAAAACAGCATTCTAGGCAATACATTCATCTTAATAGTAGCGATTCGGCCTAACAAGGAAAGTTTCAGCCTTGACCATATTTCCAGATCCTTTTTAACTTCTGACCAACATTTTTCATAATTATCCTTAAATAAGTTCACATTCTTGGATGTTAAGTTTACCCCCAGGTATTTTACCCTTTTTGTAATTTCCAAACCTGTTTCATTCTGAAAACTCTCTCTTTCTTCCATTGTTAAATTTTTTTCCAACACTTTCGTTTTTTGTCTATTCAATTTAAAACCTGCTACTCGACCAAATGTTTCAATTAGTTCTAAAACTCTTTTAGTACTAGTGTCTGGCTGTTGCAAAGTCAATACTAGGTCATCTGCAAATGCTCTTAATTTATAATGTCTAACTCCGACCTGAACTCCTTTAACCAACTGGTCCTTTCTAATCATGTTTAACAAAACCTCCAGGACCGATATAAAAAGCAAAGGGGATATTGGGCAGCCCTGTCGTGTACCTTTTTCTATAGGTATTTCTTCTGTTACCACGTTATTTACAATTAATTTGGCCTTTTGTTGAGAGTATATTGCACCTATACCGTTTTCAAAACCTTGTCCTACCCCCATCCCTTGGAGATTCTTTTTCATAAAAGTCCAACAAATGTTGTCAAAGGCTTTCTCCGCGTCCACAAAAATCAGAACTGCTTTCCTATTAATGTCAACGTCCAGCAGCTCCAAGATGTCTATAATGTTCCTCACATTGTCTGACATATGTCTACCTGGGAGAAAGCCTGTTTGGTCCTTATGAATCTCATCTGCCAACACTCTTTTCAATCTTTTTGCCAAAATGTCTGCAAAAATTTTGTAATCCACATTGAGTAAAGATATAGGGCGGTAGTTTTTAACTTGGTTCTTCTCAGTCTCTGTTTTCGGTATAAGTGAGATGAAAGCCTCTTTCCACGATTCAGGTGCCTTTTTCCCCTTCAAAATTTCATTGCAAACTTCCTTCAATGGTTGTATCAGCCATTCTTTCAGCATTTTGTAGTATTTGGCCGTCAGGCCATCTGGTCCTGGTGATTTTCCCAATTTCATATTTTGAATGGCACCCTCTATTTCTTGTTCTGTTATTTCCTCGTTTAAGATCCTTTTACTTTGTTCTGAGATTTTTGGTAAACCGTATTTTCTGATGAATTCTTCTATTTCTTGCTCGTTGATTGGCCCTTGTGCATACAATTTCTTAAAAAAGCTTTGAAAACAATTGTTGATCTCGTTGAGTTTGTGGATAATCTTTCCATCCATTTCTAAACTTGTTACCGTATTCATTTTCTGCCTTTTTTTCAATTGCCATGACAGAAGTTTCCCACATTTATCCGCTGATTCAAAAGTTTTTTGTCTCATTTGCTTTATCTTCCATTCTATTTGTTGGTTCATGAGTTCCATATATTGCATCTGATGAAACTTTATTTCTCTCAAAATCTCATGAGACTTTGGTTTGGACCTCAACTTCTTCTCTCCTTCTTTTATTTTTTCTAAAATTTTTTCCTTCTTTTCATTTTGTTGCTTCTTCTTAATAGAATTTTGTTGAATTAGGAAACCTCGCATCACGGCTTTGCTTGCATCCCAAATTATTCTTTTTTCCACATCTGTTTTCCTGTTGATCTCAAAATAATCTTTTAATGTTTTAAGGGCCTTCTTATGGATCTCTTCGTCCTTAAATAGGGTGTCATTCATTCTCCATCTAAAGGAACCAGTTGTTGTTAATTTCATCTCCATCTTGACCGCATTATGGTCGGAGCACGTTTTTGGGCAGATTTCTACTTTTTTTGTTCTTGACGCCAGACTACTAGAAATCCAAATTTGATCTATTCTTGTCCATGTCATTTTTGCTTCTGAGAAGAAAGTTCCCTCTCTCTCTAAAGGATTCTTTGTTCTCCAGATGTCAATCAAGTCCATTGTTTCAGTCATTTCAAAAAAGATCCTTGGTAGTCTCCCTTCTTTCGAGATCACTTGTCTCTGTGCTTTGTCCATGTTTGTTGAGACAACTCCATTCATATCTCCCATCATTAGGATTTTATAATCTAAAAAGTCAACTAATGTCTCATGCAACTTCCTAAAAAATTCAGCCTTCCCTTCATTTGGGGCATAAACTCCCACAATTAATATCTTTTCTCCTTGAATTTGTATTTCAATTGCCAGGTATCTTCCTTGTTCATCTTTAAATATTAATTTTGGAGCCAACTTTTCCTTTGCATAGATCACCACACCTCTTTTCTTTACTTTGTCTGATGAGATGAATTCTTGACCGAGTCTCTTATTTATTAATAATTTCCTGTGGATCCTGGCAATATGGGTTTCTTGCAAACATATTATGTCTAATTGTTCTTTCTTCAAAATGTGAAAAACCTGTCTTCTTTTCCGAGGAAGGTTCAAACCATTACAGTTCCAACTAAGGAGTTGCAGAGACATTTTGTATTTAAGTAGCTGTTCCTCCAACTGCTCCAAGCTTCTGCTCTTCCTCCGATGGTGGTAGTGAAAGTCCAAATGACAAATTTGCTATATCGGGTGGTTCCCTCTCCTCCACGGTTCCTTTCTGCAGATCCTCCAGATACTTCTCTAGAAATAGTTCTTTGTCCTGAATTGTTTTTATTTTAATCTTCCTTCCATTGAAGTTAAAGGACAATCCTTGTGGAAATTCCCATCTGAATGGTATAGTGTTTTTCTTCAGCAGGTCTACTAAACTCTTGTAATATGTTCTCACCTCTAAAATTTAGGAATGTCCTTAAAAATCTGTATCTGACAATTTTGAATCACCAATGCCTTTTGATAATGCAAATTCAATATTCTATCTCTTTCTTCTTTTGATCTCAATGTAATTAGACAGTCCCTTGGTTTTTTGTCCTGCCTTCTACCCAATCGAAAGGCTGATATTATCTCAAGTTCCTCATCTTCCTCCCATTCCTCCCGCCAAAAAGTTATGATGTTCTCTGTGAGAAATTTCACAAGGTTGTCCCCTTCCCCTTCAGGCACCAATCTAAATTTTAAATTCTTCTCTTTACGTTGAAGTTCCAGTAAGGAGAGGGCTGCATCATGCTCATTCACTTTTTTAATAATAGGCCCAAATTTTTCCCTTGTCTCTTCAGCCGTTATTTTTGCACTTTCTGCAATCTTTCGTGTTTCTGAACTTTCCTGAATTAATCTATTTATAGAATCTGTGTTCGATGCAACACTAGCCGTATTCACATCCAACCTTGTTGTCAACTCTGTTAATTTTTTAGAATTCTCTGTCGAAAGTTTTGTCAATGCTTCCAGGGATTGATTTATTTTAAGTAGAGCCTGAGTCATAGGATCCATAGAAGCTGGTGTTTTTTCCTGCACAGCTGCAGTTCCTGATATAGAGGCCCTTTTCTTGTGAGATTGTTTTGCTTTCTGCCTTGTTACTATCTCATCTGTAGGGGCACTCATATCCTCAAGGTCGTTTTCACAGAGTTGATTCCCAAGTGGAAAATCCCACTGTTACTTTTTCAAGTGCAACAGTTTCAGATAGAGCCCTCTAGAGGGAGCATTCAATTGTATCCAAATGGCAGAGATAGAAGAAAACAAAGAAGCAAGGGAGTATAACAGTAGCCAAAAATTTCCAATGTCCAAATTGTAATGTCTCTATTTTTCTATGTGGCCAAAATGCAGCAAAGTACATCTAAGGTCCGATAACTTTTTTGCAAACAAGTCCCCACTTCTCAAAGTTTGACAGTCCACGTCCCGGTGTCTTTTTTGGGCAGCCCGACCCCAGGGGATTTGGCAATGGAAGGTCTTAATTTTCCATTAATTTTCCAGCAGATTAACAACGTTCCAATCCCTTCCCCCCTTCTCCTGCCAATCTGGGGGGAGGTTTTAAGTCCGATGTCAGTTTGACAGCTTAAAAAAATTAGAAAGGTTCCCTTTAAGTGCAGCTTGATTTTCGTTGCTTTATTCCTTCTGCAGTTCCGGGGAGGCAGACTTCCTTAATTTTTGCCTTTCCCGTTTTCAGCCAATTTTTTTTTTATTTTTTTTTAAAGTCCCGTTACTTTTTCCAATCTTACTCACGGGTGTTGTGGTCAAATTCCAATTGCAGGAAGGAATCGGCGCTCTCCGCTCATGGCGACGCGGCTTCACTCCGCTAGCTGGGTGACGACTCTCAGCACCGCGCTTACCCCGATGCCGCTCAGAAGCCTTTAAAAAGGCTCCCTCACAGTACCGGGGGGCGCAAAGGGTGCCCACCGAATCTCCTTTGTTCACAGGCTCCGCGCCTGTGATTTTAGGGGTCCCCCGCTTGCCGTAGCGGGTAAGACCCGAACTAACGGAGCAGTCCTGCCTCGGAGCTCGAGGCTCGGACCGCCATTAAGCGCTGGCGCCGACCGGAAGTCCCCCCATTTTGCCTCCTTTTCAACAACTCCTTATGAATAAAGGTAAAGGTAAAGGGACCCCTGACCATTAGGTCCAGTTGTGGCCAACTCGGATTGTGGCGCTCATCTCGCTTTATTGGTTGAGGGAGCTGGCGTACAGCTGGTCATGTGGCCAGCATGACTAAGCCGCTTCTGGTATACCAGAGCAGTGCACAGAAACGCCATTTACCTTCCCGCTGGAGCGGTACCTATTTATCTACTTGCACTTCTATGTGCTTTTGAACTGCTAGGTTGGCAGGAGCAGGGACCGAGCAACGGGAGCTCACCCCGTCACAGGGATTTGAACCGCCGACCTTCTGATCGGCAAGTCCTAGGCTCTGTGGTTTAACCCACAGTGCCACCCACGTCCCTTCTCCTTATGAATATGCCAGCATAAATTTTACATAAACTACTGCAGAGGAATGGCAGGGGTGTTGCTGGCAGGTGTTGCCAGCAGACACCAAGAGGCACAGAGTTAACAGGTCCTTCCCATCCAGAAAAAAATGTATTCCACAAATCTGTAAGAAACTTCAAAGGTCAAGCACTGAAAATCTGAAAACATAATGCAACCCAGCTTCAGCCCACATGTGTCGGAAGCCTTCTCTTTGTGCTCATTAACAGTCAATGTCAATGCCTCACTCACTTCCTTAAAATACATTTAAGGAAGTATTCAAGTGTGTACTCATCATCATCAAGCAAGGAACTAATAGCACTCAGAGCACATTCCTAAAGTTAATCATGTGTTAAACTGCCTTAACAAATTGAAATCTTAATGTGTGACCTGTACATTTTGCTCACCAGGGGCTAGTTTTAGATGTGAACTTATTCTTCCCTTCACGGCCCTTTCTTTCCTTTTCTCCCTGATTGCAAGATGACCACAATGAGTCAAGCATGCTTAGGCAGATTGAAATCAATGGGACTGGGAGCTTAACTCTTGAATTGTACTATGGCCTAAATGCCCAAAGTGTAGACAGTTCAGTATTAGTTCTGGGGTCGATATGCAATGCAGTGGTACCTTTGGTTACAAACTTAATTGGTTCCGGAGGTCCGTTCGTAACCAGAAACCGCTCGTATCATGAGGCGCACTTTCGCTAATGGCGCCTCCCGCAGCGAGCGCAGCACGACTTCTGCTCGCATCCTGGGGCAAAGTTTGCAACAAGGAGACCTACTTCCAGGTTAGCGGAGCGCATAACCCGAAACATTCACAAGGGGGATGGTACGTAACACGAGGTACCACTGTATCTGAGAAAGTAGAATTATTTCCCTTTTAAAGCATATCCACAACTATGGAAATGTTATGTGGCATGTGGCTGCTTGAATGATGTCAGCACCTCCTGGAGACGTTTCTCCATATTTTCTTTTAAAAAGAAGTACAAAGGAGAGGGCCTGATCTTTGGAATGCCCTCCTGAGGGAGGTATGCACCAACACTGTATTCTTTTAAGCACCAGGTGTTTTATTTGCTATAACATTTTAAATTTGTTTTAGCTTTTAGACATTTTTAATGTTTAGCTGGTCGAAAGGGCTTTGTTGTTCTTTTGTTGTAGTGTAGGATTTGTTCCACCACAATTTGCAATCTTTAGTTTCTAGCTCATTTGTCACAATTTGACCCATAACCACTTGGACATCTGGGGGATTTACCATACATTAACCTATTAATATGGATGTACTGATGGTTATTGTATACTTCATGTGAGCTGTTGGCAGCTTTATTATTATTATTACCATAGTTAATCATATATTGTTTCTTTTTTCTGTCTTTTAAATAAACTTTTTCTTTACCTTCTTCCCTCAGTTAAATTTGCAAATAACAAACATTCTGTTTTTATGTTCAGTTATTTTTTAAATAAAAAATTTATTATAGCACAATCATCTTTGAATGGGAACATGACACCATTCTTTGGCCACCACTAATGACTGCCTCTGTGCCTCATGAATATGGTCATAGAAGTAAGTTAAAGGGCCTCTCCCAGAAACAGCAGCATCAAAGCATCCCAGCTCCCCAACATCCCAATCCATTGTGTGGGTGAAAAGGAAGAAATAAACTCCCCTCCTCACTCTTATGGCAAATATCTTCTGGTTCCCTCATCAGCACCATTATTATTATTATTATTATTATTATTATTATTATTATTATTACTATTTACCCATGCTTCACCTAAAGATCTACAGAAATTAAAATAAAATGTTAAAAACATTTTCACATAACTTAGCAGTACTGAGCTTTTCAGTGTACCTCCTCAAGGTAAGGAGAACAAGAATTTCATTACCACCACAAAATTATTCCAGTTGAGAAAGGATCATGCAGTCCCCCACAACATCTGCATGTTGTGAGCCACTACTGAGCTCTTGAGTGTACCTATAAACTGACACATCCTCCCCAGATTCAGAAAATCACAAAGAGCTTAACTGAAGTCATTTTAGCACTTTCTTTTGAGCAGCATTTAATGGCCCAGCTCTACAGCTGCAGCCAAAAATTAACTTTACAAATGATGAGATCACTCAAAGTAGCACCATAGCTGAAAGATTTCCTATAGCAAAGAAGAAAGCTGCCATTTGATACAAACAATTAAGAGTCAAAATTCTATTTTATTACCTGATAATAAAAACTTATGAAGCCATGAACATAAGGACTAGCAGAATAGTGTCTTGCTCTTCCTTGAAAATAAGCTGTGCGGAAGGGGAATTAATTGAAACTATAGAGCTTTCTCCCTCCAGCTCTGCAGATTGCACATGCCCTGGCCATAGCAATCTCAGTACAAACAATTGACTCATCATGACTCTGTGCAATTTGGATAGAAGCATTAGCACAGGAATAACTGGAGGCTGAAGAGTATACTGTTGGTAGGAAAACCTAAACAACAGAAAGGGAAGACCATATTTCAGCACATTTACAGGACCTGAGAGTTTTTGAATAAACTCAAACAATTATCCAAAATCCGTATAACTACAGAAGTTGGTCATCAATTAGGAAAGATGCAAAATCAGATACATGTTTTGGATCCTTATAGCTCATATATCATCATAAATCTTCTTTTTTTTTCTTTTTTTGCCAGAAAATTCTGACTTTCTACAAAGTTTCTGAATAAGAAGTTTTCTTTGCATCATTTAGATGTGCAATACGTTTTGTTTCTTACAAGCTTTTTGCATTTTTGGTGTGCACCAAATATTGTGGTCACTGTTTGCTATTATAAGTTGTATTCAATATTTCCCTTTAACAGAAATTGTATTCCATATTGTTCCTGCATTACACCACCACTTTTTGGTATCTAGGTCTTTGCTAGTGTCTGTTATAAGTCAAAACCACTGCTTCTCAGGTAGGAGTGCACTGAATTTTACCCACAACAATTAGGAGGCAAAATAGAAGGCTTCAAATGTGGAAAGTTCACAAAATTACCCAGCAAACATTTCCTCTGTTGCACACCGTTCAAATGCTTCTTATTTCCCTGATTTGCAGACAGATAGAAATATGCACACACACTCACAGACTTCTTCCTGACAGAATAAGAGCCAATTAGGAATCACATAGACAACATGGCATCATGTCACTATGCAGTCAAGTCTGGATATGTGAGATGTCACAAATCTAAATCAAACCTGCCTTCATTTTGAATAGGCTCCGTAATAATGACATCAAGAAGCTATATCAGACTGAAGGCAATGCTGTTCTTGCTCTAAATGGGACAACATTTTCACATAATTTTGCAACCCTCCCCACAAATAACTTCAGGGCTGCAGTTTATGTCGGGGATGTGAAGTTTTTCATGAAATGCATACGATCTCCATTTAAGGTTATCCAGGTTTCCCACACTGTTCTTCACTTAGGTAATCATCTTAATCTTCCTTTCCTCTGCCAACTTAAATGTGATTTGAAGCTAGATTTTTTTAATGGCACCTAATTAAGTTATTCATATTTGCAAATGCTTACATATTGGAGCAAAAACATACTGATTGTAATAACTAAGTATCTCATTTCAGAAGGGGTGTGATGCAAACAGCAGGTTTTTCAGTTAACCATCTGATTAGAAATATAGACTGTTCGGCCCTAATAGAATTGCACTGAATTAAACAAATGATAACAAAGAACCTGAATTTTGTTTTATTCAGTGCAATTCTATTCAGGCCAAACAGTCTATATTTCCAGTCCAGTAAATTCTTTCCAAAAAATACATCAGATCTTAGTATTAAAGTCCTTCTTTCTATGCTTTTTCCAATTCTTCCTCACACCAGACATCAATGGCCTAGAAGCTTCTTGCAGCCATCACTTTTCTTTTGAGTTGACCACTTTAGAATAACTTATGGTCAATGTTCCTGCTATATCAAAGGATGTAGTAGTATCAACTATATACAAAATGTTAATTGAGGTAGAATTTGGTCATCTTATGGTCACAAAAATTCCTCAAGAAATGGAACTTCAAATAATAACCTCTAATGAAAAACAGAGCAGGCTTTTGCTTTGGGGGACGACGACTTTTAAAGCAGTTTTGGTCCAATTAAGGAATGCTCTTCGAAACTCTTACACGTGTGTTATCCTTCCCCTTTGCAAATATTTGATATCATACCAGGGACAACATCAACCTGTCAGAGAAGATGTGGGGAGACTGCATGTTACATACATAGCAGATTACATGAAATAATCTAATAAAATAGAATGTGAGAAATAGGGGGAGGAAATCAATGAAAACGAAACGCATTAAGCAATACAGCAATTGACAATATCTGGGTATGTGAATATAATGTAAGATTACCAGATTTTTTTTCAATGAATCCGGGGACACTTTAAATAAATAAATAAATAAATAAATAAATAAATAGAGAGAGAGAGAGTGTATAAAAAGTTATTTTAAAAAATTAAGAAGAAATATCTTCTCTTCTGTGGTCTCTTCTGTTGTGAGGCCTTCCTCTGAGTCCCGACCTGCTTTCTTGGAGCACTAGCCGTGCTTCCACTCCCTCCCTCTCACTCCTTGCACTGTGATCCCCTAAAGGCTTACTCCGGAGTCAACGTTAGCAGAAACCCCTTCCTCCTCCTACTGCCCTGCCCGCCTGTGGATGTCTCCTGCGCAGGCATCAGCAAAGTTTGAGAATATGACTGTGGGATGATCACAGAATCACAGATTTGGAAAGGACCTTTGAGGGGCATCTAGGCCAACCCCCTGCAATGGAGGTACCCCAACAAGAGCAGCCACAACTTAAAAGAACATAAGGCTTCCCTGCTCCATTTACACCTATTGTGACACAGAAGGTACCCCCCCAAGCCCCATCCCACCAATCTCTCCCTTTTTATTAAAGGGAAGGGGAGTTAGGCAAGCAAGCAGAGGTAGCCGCTTAAAAAAAAAATTAAAGGTTCCTCTTAATTTTTTTAAGGTTCATTTTATAATAAGAAGGGAACAGGAAAGCTGTTTAGGGGGAACCAACATAAACACCCCCAAAATAAACATAAAACTTTCCTCCCCTTTTATTTTTTGCTAGTGAGGGTGGGTGCCAGGGAAGAAAAAATGAAGCAGCAGCACATAATGATGTATAGGGTTGGGGAACCAAATGTGTGAAAAGACAAAGGGAGAATTGGGAAGAGTTTATGGGTAAGGAGGAAAAAATGGGGAGACAGACAATAACACAGAGAGGAGGGAGGGAGGGAGGGAAGGCAGTCCAATGTAGCTCACAAACATGTAGAATGGAGCAAAAGAGGCAAGACAATTCCCCACCACCATCCTTAACTTTGAAGCAAATGCCTCTGTCTGGGAGAGCGAAGGGAAGGCTCAAGGCAGCATCCTGCTCTCTGCCGGCTTGGTAGCTCAGCTCACAAGCAGGCAGAATGCAGCAAAGGGGCTTTAAAGGCATGAAAAAATGCTCCTTCTTCCTCATGAGCAAGCAGGAGAGACAGGGTACCTTGCAGAGATGTCATGCAGGGAGTCTTCTTCCCTGCACCTCAGCTCTGCCGGTCCAAAGAGTAGCCTTGCCTCTCTGGCTCAAGCAAGCAAGCAGGAGGAGCAGGGCTGTTTGCAGAGCTGACGGATAGGCGGGAGAGTTGCAGCAAAGCCCAGCTGCACCTCTGGCTCCTGAGGCGACCCTCTTTGGAGCTATGGCGGATGATTGCTTCGGGCTCTGGGGAGGTCTGGAAGTCCCCAGGCATATGATTAATCCGGGGACATTACAGTAAATCTGGGGACATTCCAGGGATGGATTTTGTCTGGGGACAGATTGGTAAATCCGGGGGCTGTCCCCGGGAACCGGGGACATCTGGTAACCATAATATAATGCAGCTTTATAATATGTGTCTGCAAAAAAAAACCACTTCAGCCCTTAGGTGGCACTTCTGTGTGGGAAGCCATGGAATAATACTACATTCATCCAGGCTTTTTGAACTGCCATCAGGTGCATCACAACCAGTGACACAATCACTACATGATTATTTTTCTTGAATTATAATTACATTCTTGCTAAAACCATGCACCAACCATAACTATCACTGAAAATGTTATTAATTAATCCAATCTAGCCAAGTTACTTCAGTGGTACTTACATAGATCCTTTATTTCAACCTGCAAATCTGCAAAAATATTTTAGATACTACTGCATGGCAACGAAAGTAGAAAAAAGTGTTGAAACAGCTGTATCAATTTGCTTGATAATTAATATCATTTTCAATGTTTAATTAACTGTGGGAATTATCAGAGGACATATGATGATTATAACACTAATTCAAACAGAAGTTGCAGAATTTAACCCCGTTATACAGCATGTGCAGTAAAATATACTGTAGGGAAACTCTCATGTGGTTATGTCAGAAAGTTCCATGATTTTACATTTCAATTTCCTTTTTCCCAATCCCCTCAGTTTTGTGAAACTTTCTGTTTTGAAGTGAAATGTGACTGCACTGTGGGTTTTTGGTAGTCGTCTATTTACATATTTATCAAATTTGATAGCACTGTGGTTACTGTTCACAATCAGTTCAACAAGAGGTACATCTCACCCCAGGTCATGGGCACTACTTAAGATTAAGTCCAGAATTGCCACCTCTTTGGTTGACTCCAGGACCAACTTTTCTAGGGCACAGACATTTAGGATGTCTAGAAATTTCACCAGGCTATCTACACAACAAGCAAAATCCATACGCAACAACTTATGAGAATCTCCATGGAGTTATTTATGGCATATAGACAACCAGACCTAAGCTCAGGGAGATAAGCAGGCTACATTCAGAAATGGGCACTGTTATTACCAAAGTCTCAGAAACAGCTTACAACTCGCTGCAGCCTCTATAATTACACACCTATTTCTACTGCAAATATCCAATGCAACATCTGCAACTCGTTCAGACACCTTTAAAGAGAAACAAGGCATAAAGTGCTAACATCCTGTGCATTAAAAGCCTGCTGAGCATCCATGTTTGTATATATGTGTAAAATGTGTACTTCATAACCCTGCACTTTGAAGACTGTTCTGGAGCACTTCCCCTTGCAAGGGAGAGGGCAGGCAGTTAGTTCTATAAAGTATGACAGCAATTCAAGCAGAGTTTTAGTAGAGAACAGCAGAGGTTTCAGTACTGACGATATAACTTTAGGTAAAGCCATAAACATGAAGAGAGACTCATTTGACTGCTCGGAGTCTAAGTGTTGGTATTATTTGAGTACTTAAAAGAAAAAGAAGGACATGAAATTCAAAAATAATATACTAGCTCTCGGTGACTTCAAATGCAGGTGTCAGCACTCAGAGAATATGAATGAAAACTTAAAACTAGTTCACTGTGTTTTTTAAAAAAGCTGTTCCTCACTAGCATGTGCTTTTTGCACTCAGGTGATGGTAAAACAATTGGGCAGTCTTGTGAATAAATCTAATGCACAAATCAGGTTTCGTTGCTACTTTCCCACCAAGTGTAAATTTATTTATTTTTTTCCTACAAGACTCCGCTGCACTTAAAAGCAGTGACTCGAAACTTACAGACATTGTCATGGAACAATTTTTTTTAAAAAAAATCAATTCTCAGTGATCAGAAAACTTGTCTATTCAATTCCATATGACCTTTTCTGACAATATATGTTACATCCTTCTTAGTCCACTATGGACTTCATGAAGCCAAAGAGACCCCCAACAGGGCCAATTACTACAGTCCACAAATGCATTTCAAATAAAAATGTCTTGACTGGTAAATTAATAGCCTACTCATTTTGAACCATTTGCTTTCCAGAAAGGATAGCATACTGCAATATCACTTTACAGAATCATTACTGTTACCCATTTTTACGGTTTTGCACTAAAATCAATAAAATATACTTTTTTAAAGAATGGTTTAACATTTTATCTGCCCCAAAGACTGCTCGGAAAGCATCTGGTATTTGTTTTCAGATAATTCATTCTTCACGGTGCCTACAACTTATTGATTCAGAATGGTTGAAAAAACAACAGGAGAAATTTTTTTGGCACACGACTATTTTTAAACGTCTAAAACAACAATTTACTATTGCAGATGGCACAGGAATGGTGTCACATGATCTGACCACCTGTCAGTTCTTAATCTGACCAGAGGGCACAGTTCTGGCACTATCTTCTATCCCTAGAGGAGAAGTCCCTTGCAGTACCTTTGTTTCCCCTGAGTCACAGAAGTAAAAGACTGCAAAATAAGGAGGAGGACCACTGACCTCCCAGCCTGGTCCTCCAGGGAAGCACTCCAACTCTTGTTAGCCTACATAAAGCTTCAGTTCTCTCCAATTTCCAGCTGAGACAACATCTTCTTAGAAGGAGAGCACTTCAACCTGCAGAACTGTCCAAGGTCCTGATCATGTCTGTTCTATACTTTGACCTGCCTTTGATTTGCCTTTCCTAGACACTACCCACTTCCTTCATGAGCCTCAAGTGCCTACGGAACTGGAAGGTACTTCACTGACATTTAGGAGAATGTGTGATCAAGTTCAAATAGCACATAAGGGCCATTTTAGATGACATTTACAGTCCATTATAGACTGACCAAAAACCAACACAAAAGGCTGTGTGAAAACCAAGATTGCCATTAAAAATATCTGGAGGTACTAAACATTCTCTCCTAGTCTCTGTTACTGTTCCAAAACCTCTCAAAGAGCTGTGAAATACATATTTTTCATTTTAAAAATTATTCAGACCCCACACACAAATTCTATGTATCTTAAAACATGCCCATTTCAGAATTATTTATTTAGTTGGAAGCTTGCTTGCTTCAGGCACTTTTCTTTGTTTCTTGGGAAGCTTTTTTTTATTTAAAAAATAATAATAATTCCATGCCTATTGTTTTGAAAACTGTTAGAACCAAAGGGCTCATTTAATTCCCCACATCCCAAATCAATGTCTATAGTAGCTCTTCTGTCAATAAATTACTATTGTCAGCCACTAAGGGCCTCTTCTCCATTCCCTGACCTTTCATGGCTCATGTACTTGTAACATTAAGGCATTTTTCTTAATCTTAGCTGCGTTTTACCCATCACGTTTCACTTCAGCTTTGCTTGATATTTTTCCATTTTTCTATTTAACATTTTTGTATTTAAGGAAGTTTATCACCTTTGATCTGTGCTGACTTATTAGAATCCATGTTTGCTGGTCCTTGATAGCAACTTGAAATAAAACCTAAAAGGAGCAATTAAGAACTAAACAGGCATAAATTACAAAACAGGCAAATGACAGCTACATAATGATGGACAAAGAAGACGTATATGAAGATTAATGCTGTTCATACATTATACAATGAACAATATTGGGACTAATTTTCTATTGTATTAAGTATGGATAAAATACTACCATTCTAATCTATGTCACAGGTGTCTGATATGATTTCAGATGCAAGAGACTGAGGAAGAAATTTCAAGAAGGAGGAAAGGTCATATGGTATCCATTTTAAATTGCATTTCTGTCTGGGGAATGTGACAAGTTTCTCTGAGTTCTTTTTTTCTAACCTCTTCTCTTCCCTTTTTAACTAACACTCAACATTCCATACATCCTGGAAATTCACATGCCCTTGCAGGACATTTTGCTTCTGTCTGTTTATTAAACAACAACAATATTCGATATTCTGATGTTTTATAAACTTGCATGGTTCTGTGCACCTAAGGGAGTCCCCCAAGTATGAAGAAGCCACTACTTTTATTTCTCTTTCTAGTACTAAGAACTCAACTACCTGAATTCACTATGTATTAAAAATGTATTATGACCCTCTTAGCAAGAGTTCTCCTGTCGAGAATAAGCAACATTCCCTTCTCCAGAAAACTGCTATTTGTAAGGCCAGTCAACCTCCCTCCTTCCAGGTTTTCTTTTCCAACTAACATTCAACATTTGAAGCTCAAGTGTCTATACAACTGATTTGGGGGCACTTTACTTTTTATTTGCAAGCTTTTCTGCTTCTGCATACCTGGAGAGCCCCCTGAGTATACAGAAATCACTACAGGGCCTCATTCTTGCATCCAAGCTGGGATGGGTACTTGACCACCTGAGTTCACTATTAATAAATAAAAGTGAGACCTGCAATGAAATGCTGCAATCTATCTTCATCAACTAACACAAGGGCAGTTCTAGCCATGCCCTTCTTCAGAATATTCATTCCAGTCCCCATCCCACCCATATCCACTTCTGTTTTCTGGCGCTTAACATTCTGTGGCTATGGAGCATGCCCAGATCTCATTGGACTGTTTGAGGTTTCTACGTATTAGAGTGTTATTTAAAAAAAAAAAAAAAGAGTTGTACTTTGGGATTGATAATGAAGCATGCTGATATCTCCCTCTTGTTCCAGCCCTGTCAGCACTTGCCACGCATATTCACTATTAGAAGTAAATACGTTATTCAAGTCCATTTCAAAGGTCTGGCTTCTTACGGACATAATCTGTAATGGTTTCTTACAGACTTTAGATCTCCTCTGTTATTTCACACTCCTTCATTAAAACCATATTGACAATTGACCATTCTCAAAACACCTGTTAAAATAACCTGTAGAATGATCAAAAATATGAATCTGAAGGATAGGCCATTAACAGGCAGGCAACATAAATACTCCTTGGAGTGAATGTCTTGTGGTTCTTGGGATATGGAGTCCATTAACAGTCTCTCACTGAACCAAAACCAATCGTGCAGAAATGAGAAGGGGCAAACTTTCAGCATCCCAACTGGTTGGCATTTCTTGCTTTCTTTTTGATGGATAGGCCCATAAAGTCTTATAAAATAATGATCTGAGAAATAAAAGAGCCAGCAGCCGTATATGGTCAAGTCCCTCTGTAAGCGAACTTGCTTTCAGAGTAGCTTCTCTTTTCTTTTTTATTCTGGCCTACAGGTATCTGCTTTGAACCTAGTTGTGAACAGGATCCAGTCCTGCTCCTCCTCAATTCCTGCTCTCCTACACTATACCAATTACTTCTTTTGACTCTGATCGTCCAGCATTAGATTGCGTATGATTCCCGACTGCAAATTTGACTCATCTCCATGAAACCGGCTTTGAACACTCACAATTCTTCTACACTACAGTCTGATTCTATTTCTGCAAGCTCTAATCTGAACTGTCAAAACTTGACTAAAATGAACTTCCACAGCACATAAGACAATTACAATGAAAGCGGTGTCTGTGCGCCAGATTAGCATGTAGCAATCTCATTATCCTGATCCCACCCATCAACCACAGAACCAAAATGTCTTTGTCTCTTTCATAAAGAACCCCATCACTGTTGTGAACCAAAGGACTACTGGATGTTTTGTGGGGGTTTTTAGCAGAAAGCTTTATTTATGCTTTCTGCTCTCCCCTTTAAAAAAATGTAGTATAGGAAATATTTTATTTTAGTAAATTTCTTCATGAATTAAAAACAGACACAAAATAAATCCTAAACAATAATATTCCCCCACACACACCCCCACCCCCACCCACACCAAAAGAATGTACCCTTCATGCCTGATTCAGGAGATGAAAAGTGTAAGGCAAAAAAACCCGAGCCTCTTTCTTCACCTTCTTCCAACAATAAGAATAAAAAGTATGTAAATGGCAGCAGCGGTCTGAACCCATTTATTAGTCCCCATCGCCTTCATTAAGTGTGCATGGCTGTGAAGCTACTGAGTCACGATTAGAGCTAGTACCATCACAGCAATAGGGGGAACTGTTCCTGTTGCTCCACAGAAATAATAACCTGTGCCCAGTCTATATATTTGCCACCTTACAGACTCAGAATAGATCCAAACTTTCAGCAGTGGCATGTGATACGGTGCATGCAGTCTCTATGGAAAGTTATTATAAAGTGCTCTGCTGGAATATCTGGATGGAATCTGCTATCAGAGTTTACCAAGAAAAGAAATAATAATAATAATAATAATAATAATAATAATAATAACAATAATTAATAATTCCTCAATAGGTTGCTTACCAACAATAAAATGGGGTTACCAAAATTTGGTAGCAAATACTACACACATCCTCAAAATGTTTTTTTTGGGAAATATCCCATATGGCTGCACTGGTACCCTTTTTTAATAACTGATTCCATGAAGAAAATAGAGGTATTATTGCAATTCATATGCAAAACAGACATTAAAACCACAATCAGATGTCTTAAAAATATGAAAAAAAGAGAAATGGATCAATGTCAGAGCAAATGAATTTGAACATGACAGGTCATCACAAGTGTGGTTATCAGTTAAGAAGCTCATCAACCTTCCAATGTTACAGAGATAAGAAATTTCATTTAACAAGAGATTACTGATGAGCATGTTAAATTGCAGGGTTGAGGAGAGTTCTTATAAAGTCATTATGATGTATAAAAATAACAAAGAAAGCAAGATGAAGGTGTAGGTCTGCAGGACTTACTCATTATATTTCCTGACTCTTCAGAACCCTAATTTACATTTAATTAATGGAAGAATGGTTCATTATTTAAATAAAAGAAGCCCAATTAAATGCACCACGCTGCTGCCCATTAGGAGAATATTCATAATGAATAAATAAACCAAAGAAGAAAGCAGAATAATCTGGAATCATCTATTGCTTCAATACAATGATTGCATATATGAAATCCATAAACCTTCAGCCGCTTCCTCCACATAGCCTTAAGAGCACCATCATTTCTACCCAGTTGAGAACAAAACTATTCCTCTATGACTGTTAAGACTTTTAGTAAGATTTCCTTTTCTCCCCTATGCACCCTGGTATAAGCTACTGAAATAAAACTTCCAATGCCACGTGGGTCATATTATACAGCTCCGAATTGAATTTGGTGTGGTTTTCAGGCACTTTTTATCAGATCACCTCCCTTACGTCTATTTACTTTCCTCCATAAAGACACAAAACTGCATTTGTAATATAGGTTATACTGTACTTGTTTTTTAAAGGGGGGAAGGAGTAAGTAGATTGACCTTTTGATATGCTTATGTTCCTTAACTTCAGAGTGGAGGTAAGATTTCACAGAGTTGTGTTCTTCACAAAAACAAATGCTTAGAATGAATTCAAAATGAGTACTAGAGAGAATAACTTACTCTGCCCTAAAATAAGTATAGAATTGCAGCTTTAAAAAAAACCTAAAAACCTAAAATTAGAATTGAAGAAATTTTGGTTAGTTAATAACAAAGGTTTTAGTTTATTATTCTATTAAGTTTGCATATGGGTGAATGTAGAAGGACATCTTTGTTATGTTCTACATTGCATGATAGCAGGTTAATTTTGAATATGAGTAGAAACAACATTTTTGATCGAAAAGGACATATTCTTTCTTAGGCTATATAATGCCAGTTCTGAGATCTTTTGATAAAGGGTGGTATATAAATTATATAAATCATCATCATCATCTTGGATTGGGATGGGGAACCAGTGACCATCCAGGTGTTATTGGACTCCAGCTACCATCACCCCAGACCATTGGCCTTGCTTACCATGGCTGAGTTCAACAACATCTACAAGACCACAGGTTGCCCATACCGATCTTGCCCATCCTTTATTGGAGAAATGGAAGATTGAATATTTTACAATGGCGCATTCCCCTCTTTGTAAGAATTTGCACCACAAATAGATTCAAACTCTACTGCGCCATTAACCAAGAGAACCTTTATAGTTGATTACATGCTTTAATCAATTAATCTAGCCAATTAATCAGTTAAACATTGCCGCCTAATTACTGTTCACTTTTGGTCAAGTGTAAACACACTTAGGATGAAAGAAACAGTAAAAGCAATTTATAAGATAACTCAATTAACAGGCAGTTATGGGCTACACTGAAGGTATGTCTATCTGATTTCATCCATGATTAGATGGAAAGAACCTTTCTTCAACATTGGCTTTTAATTAAACATTTAACGATTTCAAATCTTTAATTAAAACATGAGTCTATTATCCATTAAATCTTCACAGTCTATGTCTTATCACACTGGAGATGTATTTCAATACATTGTCCCTGTCTAATTCTCTGCTATTGCAGAAAAAGCAGTATATTTACCCTCTGGCTGGAAAGATATACCACTTGGCTTCCTTGTTTTATTGTCATTAATGTAGAATGATTAACAAGAACAGAGGCAGTTTGCAGAAAACATTGGACACACAAGCATAGAACTCAGAGATCAAGACATCTTGAAGAAAGCCAATCTTGAAGGAGTGGCAAAGCAATCAGTTTATTATACAGTTGAAAATTTCTGTGTACTGTGTACACCATGTTTCAAAGGAGCAGCATGGGGAAGTTGGCAAGAGTAAGCATGCGACTAACAACAAATGTAGTGGCTGGTATTAGCACATGGTAATGCTTCTGTCATTGCATCAGAACAATACCAGGTTCTGACTTAGTCCATTCCACTGTGCAAAGAAAATTGCTACACCCTTTATAATGCCAGCAAAGCAAAGGGTGAGCTTCAAGTTTAAAATATTATTCACAGATATAGTCTTGAAAAAGCATAATATTGTTTGTATGTAAAATTGCTTTTATAATCCCCTGTTACAGGAATGTATCTATACATAACTATTTCCAATTTGTCAGTTATAGCTTCTGTAAACTTGCTACATGTGAGATCAATATATCATTTTTTAAGTAGCAACAAACCATGACTTGTGCCCATCATTGTTTAGAACCCACACCATGGGTTGAGGTTCCAAACATACGGGAAAAGCATGATTTAAGCAAAAGCAACATGCCTAGATTCCCTTTCCCATCTTCTCAGTATATCTGTCTCTAGGTGCAATGGCCTCCAGAAACAAATCTATTGCTTCAACTATAGTTTGCCAATTCAGACATATCCTGCAAATGTACTTCAAACCATGTTTTTTAACCTACTTTCCCAGCCCATTTCAAAACTTTGTGAATAATGGTGTTTGGAGATAAATGCTAATAAAGTATTTCCTTAGTAGTTGCAAAGAACTAGTGCCAAGCATTGCTAGTGCCAAATATATGGAACCTTAAGAAATATTTCAAAATGTGCTTCAACTGCAGATGTAAGTGAATTAAGGAACAGCCATGTTATAACTATATATTATTTCCCAATCTGTCATGAAGTGAGTCAGCTCCAATAAAATCAATGGGAATCTTGCCACTTGATGTCAAATGACTCGAGCTCCTAAGATGGCCATCAATACATCTAGCTCATTCATAGCATTCTTAATTCAATGAACTTATCCTGGATTTACTGCTAATACAGCTCACTCTTTCATAGCATCTTTAATCAAATAAGCTTGGCTGCCACAACATCTCTGTTACACTTCTAAACAACTGTTTGCTTGATCACCTGTAGTTAGTGAGGATCATTTCCAGAAGATGAGCAGGCAAAACTTGATAGAAATAACAGAATTTGTTATTTTTCTTTCAGACTTCTGACATGGTACAATGACTAATATTGGTATGTACAATACTTAGATATGGGTTTCAAGAGCTAGCAAGATTGATAAAGTGAAACTTTAAAGGGAATCCCAGCTGGACGAGAAGGCAGGCTATAGCCATATGTGTAAAGGCTATCTGAAGCTAGACCAGGAAATCTGTACTTCAGTAGAATAGCATATACAGGGTGATTCATAATGAAGTATACAGTTATGCTTCATTATGAATCACCCTGTACTTTGCATACATTAGATCCCAGGTTAAATTCTCAAATTAAAAGAATGCAAGGTTTGGATGTAGAACCACATTGGATGTGGAAATGTAGGCAGAACAGGCCTATATGAGCCAATTGTATGACTCAGAATTGCATGCCTGTAATAGACGGAGAGTGTTTGTTCTCAGTCACTGAAGCAGTTCCAACTTATGCTTGAAGGACAGATTTGGCTGAAGAAGGAGCCCAATGATGCTTACAGGAGTATCAGGGCAAACTAACTGGGGTGTTAAGTTTACCTGTTGAGAATTGTACTTGTGGCATTAGTTCTGAGAAGCTCCTGCTTAATTGTTTTTATTTGAGGGAAAGGATAATTAGCAAGCCCTCCACAGTGTAGGGGTTTCATTGACACAGTGCTGGAAAATAGTTACTAGGAGAAGGAAAGAACATCCTTTTCACAACCCATGGCAGAAATTTTCAATCCTACTCTTACTGTCACACAGAAACTCATTAGCATTATCATGCGCTGCAGTCTCAGAAACTGAACTACCCAAGCTGAGCTGAGGGGGCCTTTTCCTCGAAAAAACTACATCCCCTCATTTGCCTTGTCAACATATATCATGCAGAATCAATCAGCAGCACTTCAAGGTTAATAGATGATCTGTCTCATAAAACAGTTATAATACTTAGCACCTCTACTGTGTATTTGATACAAGCCCTTTACAAGCACTCCTCAATGCACCTCTGTTAGAAAAGGAAGCCTTAGTTGCCTCATCTCTTAAGAACTTTAAAATAAAGCACAACAATATGAACACCAAAATTCTTATCAGCAAATCTAGGCCTCAGAAGGTCATAGTTCTAAGGCAGGGGTGGAGAATATTTTTGACTACACAGGCCAGAGCCCCCCATAAGCCAACTGTGACAGGCAAATGGGACAATCCAACTGTCAGTAATATGATGTCATTATGTCACATGATTGCCAGGTGTGTTGTCCTGCCTGTCTGTCAAAATCTCTTGTGTAGATTTCCCAAGTGCCCAACAGCCAAGCTGGCTGTCAAACACTTGGAAACCATAGTAAAGGATTGGAAAAATAAAAAGGTCTCTTCCCTTACCCTGAAAAGCCATCAAAGTAGGTGCTGACAATACTCCTGGCAGTGGGGGTGGGGTGGGCCCTTAAAAGATGAAGCACTGCCACTGAAAAGGCCCTCTCTCTGACACACACATTATGTCACATGGAAGAGGAATCCAAAGAAGGAGTTCTGATGGTAAGCTCCAGGCACTAGATGATTGGTATTTACACTGGCATGTTCCATCAGATGTATGGGTCCCAAAACATATAGAACTTTACAGATAAGTACCAGCATTTTCTTTCAACTCTTAGTGCCATCCACCTTTCACACTAATATTTATGCCTCTTCTGTGGAATATGTGCTACAGAATATTGTATTTCCGTCTTCTTTTTTTGTGACTCCTAAATATTAGTTGAAAATATGCACTTCTAAATGATTTATGATGGAACTATTTAATTTCAAAGCATTACATTATTATCCATACTCCTATGCTGGAGTTCCACAGTACCTAAAGGTGTGATCTTAGCTCTTCTGAATCGTTACTGAGTATTGTATGTTATTCATAGTGTTCTCCATTCAAGTGAACATGAAAACTCTTGCAAAAAGACAGTCTCTAAACCTACAAAAATCTCCTGGATCAAAATGACAGAGTGATAGAAAAAAGACACATGAGAAATAAATATAGCAACTAATGAACTGTTGTTTTGAAGAGTGAATGCACTTTTTCTAAACAGGAAAAAGCCAGTGTCACATTTGCTCCTGTGTTATTAGTTCTCATCCTTTCTTTCTTTTAATATTTAGGCCAGAAGTGGTAACAATTCACTCTAATATGCCTTGTATGGTTGCCAGAACACCTCAAACATGTATGCATATTGCTAAAAGCATTAAGACACATATTATTTATTTATTATATTTATATCCTGTCCTTCCTCTTAAAGGAGCCCAAAGGATGAACAAATATTTGATCTGTATGAAGCAGGAAAACAGCCAGTTCAGCAGTCTTACAATTAGACAGCAAAGGAGTGAAAGGAGAAGGAGGAGATCACAGAGGAGCTGTTGAACAAACACTTTAAACTGTGGTTTAAGATCTTACCTTGCCCCACACTGGGTAACCATGGTTTCTGGATTTGGATACAACAGGAAACCATGGTTAACTGGTGATCTCTGTGTTTAATTGTAGCCTGCTGAGGAGGGAGGAGGAATGGGGCTTTGTTCACAAGCGCAAGGCTCATTCACATCTCATCTTAACAAAACTGAGGATATGATTAGGGATTGAAAAACCAGTATATGATTAGGGATTGAAAATGAAATCACTAGTTTCATAATGCCCTTATATTCAGCACCGTAAATACTATGTATAATTATGCTTTTCCTATCCTTGATTGAAGGGTTAGAGCACCTTTCCTACAATGTAAGACTTAAAGCATTTCCGTATTTTAAATTTAGACTAAAGGCAACTTCAGGCAACTGGAGGTGGGGCAACACAAGAATATGCATATTGTGGAGGAAGTGAATAAATACAGTTTCATCACCCAATAAAACTGGTAGAAGCAGATTCAAGTCGAGGAAATGGAAGAACTTTTTAATGTAACATATAATTAACTTATGGAATTCAAAGCCAAAAGGCGTAATTCTAACTACAGTGGTACCTCGGGTTAAGTACTTAATTCATTCCGGAGGTCCGTACTTAACCTGAAACTGTTCTTAACCTAAAGCACCACTTTAGCTAATGGGGCCTCCTGCTGCTGCTACACCGCTGGAGCACGATTTCTGTTCTCATCCTGAAGCAAAATTCTTAACCTGAAGCACTATTTCTGGATTAGCGGAGTCTGTAACCTGAAGCGTATGTAACCTGAAGCATATGTAACCCGAGGTACCACTGTATCTCTAGCCTAGATGGGTTTAAAAAATAATCACACAAATTAATGGAACATAGATCAATAGGTAGCTACTGGACATGATAGCTAAGTGGATATTCTGTATTTAAAAGTTGCATACCTCTGAATGCCAAGTTGGGGGAGACAGACAACGAGGGAAGCTTGTTGCTTAGCATTCCACTTGCAGAATTCCAAGATGGATCTAGCTGGCCACTATAGGAAATGCTATGCTGCAACTGACGGACCCTTGTTTGTTCCAAAACAACTCTTTATTTTTCTTATTTAAGGAATTCAACTTTTGAGAAAGTCCTTTCAAAATAGCGATTTATGGGTGTTTCTAAAGATTTTCCATCTGTTTAAAGGCATGCTATATGTTTTCAGAAATAATATACACCAGATACCACTTCTGTATTGAAGTCACAAATTGCAAACCATAGGAGGCTGGCAACACACTGAGAACACAATATGTTCTAATGTTTCCCCCCACCTAGATCCCATGTAGTTATCCATATATTTTCACAGGCAAGCTGTTATGCAGAAATACAGATGCTGCATCTCCAAGTTATGTAGGGGAAATACCCGCTAGCATTCCTGCTGCCCATACAAGCATTTTTCACTGCAACGTAAAAAGGCAGCATTTCTTCAAAACAAATGCCTCAACATTCGGACAGTAGACATATTGTTCCGCAACCTTTTGATATACTGAGGAAATCTACTCTGCTGCCTTCTATGCATGGATAACAGCACAAAGGTCCACTGCATGTTGGTCACAAATAATAATGAATAGCCTTAAGTTACTTTAGAGACTAACACATTTATTGTATAATAGCATATATGTCCTTGCAGCAAGCCCACTTTGTCAGATGCAGAGCAATGAACCCTCTTCACACAGCATCTCATTGGTGATGCAGTGTGGACAGCCAAGTTTGTCCTTTCAGATTAGATATCCACATCATAAGGCAGAAAATCACTGCATGCCGTACTGTGAGGAAAATGCAAATTCTTATTCCTATAAAAAGAAATAAAACTAAAAATGGGGGGGGGGCAATACCTCATACAGTGGTACCTCGAGTTAAGAACTTAATTCATTCTGGAGGTCCATTCTTAACCTGAAACTATTCTTAACCTGAGATACCACTTTAGCTAATGGGGCCTCCCGCTGCTGCCGCGGCCGTGCAATTTCTGTTCTCATCCTGGGGCAAAGTTCTTAACCCGAGGTACTACTTCCAGGTTAGTGGAGTCTGTAACCTGAAGTGTCTGTAACCTGGAGCGTCAGTAACCCGAGGTACCACTGTATATTTACAGGTATTTCTTGAAAGAGCCCATATATGATTCTGTAGGAATACAAATATTTGAATTATAATTCTGATACCAAATGACTTGATCCTATGCACTTCAGAAAACAAAGACAACAAGGCATCCTCTATGCCAGCCACTCCTGGGCTTTAGTACAGTAGGATTAAGGATGCTACTATTTGACACTAACCCTGCTCGATCAACTGGATAACTCAGTTTGTTAGAACATGCTGCTGATAACACCAAGGTTGCAGATTTGATCCCCATATGGTGATAGACTAGGTCCTTAGGATCACTTCCAACTCTACAATTCTATGATTCCATGGATGTATTAAATTTTCCATATATTCCTTAATCCACCTCTGAACTTGATGACTAAATAAGCGGCTGAAACAGGTGAATTTAGGTATTAGTAGGCTCCCTAACTTAATGGAAGGGGGGGAGTCTAAATTCTCTGTGCTGGTGGCTTTGGCCAGAATTAGTATATTGAGGACTTGAGGGTGAATCCCATGGTAGATGTAGATGATCAGGTACCTCAGGTATCCACTTAAGTTTTACCGCACAGAACCAGTGTTGGAAATGGTGTTTAAGCCCACTGAAACACAGCTGTTAGAACACTAGGTTTTAACTGCATACAGTACCTACAATTATAGGCAGGTACCTCCTTCAATGTTACAAGGAAATCTTGCAATCAGCTGGCAGTGATCTGGGGTTACAAGGGTAATTGGTGGTACAGCAGTCTACAATTTGATAGTGAAAAGTTACTTATATGAGATATAAAAGGACAATTTGGCTGGGTTTAGGAGTTGACAGAACAACAAGTCAAGCTGAGGTCAGACCAAGAGGAAGCAGCTACAGGCTAGACTAAACTGTGGTTTCATTTACAGAAAGAAGTTTTCTTTAACTTCCCATCTTCCTGTAAATACTCTATCTCATGACCTAGAAAAGCAATTTTCCTGGCTCCCAGAAAGGGCATTATTCATTGATTACTATTACGTATTATGAACATATGTATGTTTACATAATGTAGTAACAGACATTGTCAGCAGTAACATATAATGGGCTATGTTTCATATATGCAAAGTCATTTACACATTTCCATTGATTACTTTATAACCTCCAAGAATCTACAGGAATAAAATGACAAGCAAATTTATGGATTGATGTGACTGGACACAAAATAAAATGCATTTATCCCACAGTTTATTGCCACTCTAAAGCAGAGCTCAATAAGAAGACATGTACAAGTTGCAACAGCAACATGTTACAATGATCTGTGCAAAAAGTGAGTGGGGCCATATTCTCTCTTTTTCCCAAGGAGGACTTGAACTCCTCCTTCCTAACTCCATACGCTATATGCAGTGAACTACTTGAAGCTGCTGCTGTCACTGTGCTTCTATTGCTTCTTCTGTCCCATCTTCATAGTTGCTTGGCAAGAGGGTATGTTCCTCTCTTGATAGGTTTTGACCCGTCACAGGAGAGCTATGTGGGTGATACGCTGTGTGAGGAATCCTTTTCCCCTGCTCTGTGTGCTGTGCTCATAAAACAGTGATGTTATGGAGCAAGAGGGGACACAAACCCTGCCTAGAGAGATGCCTGGGAATTGCTACGGCCATTGCTGCCTGTGCTACTGGGGCTCATGGAATCAGGGTGAGGTGACGCTTTGAGAGTTGTGCAGTTGTGCAGAACTCAACCTAGGTTAATGAGCTCCTTCTGTAAGCAGGCAGCATGTAGATGTCACAAGATTTGTGATTTTTTTAGTGGTGCTGCTGGATCAATGTCCGCCATTTCCCCAATATTTTGGAATTTCCTGATTGTGCATTGTGCACCCCACCCTGGGCTGACCATGCATTAGCTATTTCTCCAGCATACTCGTGGTGTATCTTCCTCCCACCCCTCTACCCAGTGAAATTGGAGTGTACAACTGCTCAGCAAACTGCAGTTTTTAAAAGATTTATAACACTTTTCTTCACATTGAAGCTGAGAAGTAATTTCCAACTGCCAGAATTAAAGGGAACTAGGGAGAATACCATCATCTATATAAAATTAGATGAGCATTTCACAAACCTCATCTCATACTTTCAAATTACTTATTGGGATAAACATTACAAGAATTCAAGTATGCTGGCCTGAGAGACATAACAGTTATTATCGTCTTGCTTGTTCTAGCTGCTGTCTAGATGCTAGCACAGATATCACATTGTATTGAAAGCAACAGAAGGGGGCATTCAGAGATATAGTTCATTGCCCTTTGTCAGCTACCAGCAAAGCCGCAGTACAGAGGCTATTTATCATTCTTTTGGAAAGGCCCAAAATAAATACAGTATTATTGCAACATTATTTGTTAGTCAGCTGCTTTTTTAACATACCAAGCACGTCCAAGAATTTCAGGGAGAATTGTAAGTGATGAAAAACCAATTAGTTTTACTGTACCACCCAGTACAAATAATACCACACAGTAATACCCAGAACTGCACTATTCAAGGTATTCAATTATCACCAAATACACTTATTGTGGAAGGAGGACTTTAAATATTTTTTAGATTGTTCTCTTGGAAGTAATGACTGGAAAACATGCAACAAGACTTCAGTCATTTGGCTGCTTCATGTGACCCCAGACCATAACACAGGGGCGAAGTATGACCATACCTAGGAATCACCAGTGCATTTCACTGGCTAGGTATATATTATATTTCTGTGGACTTCGGTAGGGCATGAAATTAGAACTGAGAAACCAGTTATAACAGCACGGAACATACTTCTATAACCAATTTTGCCAATAACATCACAGAAAAACTAATCACTCTGTTTAAGTACTTAAACGTTTTAATAGTTCAAAGTCAATGCAATTTATTTTATCACATTCAGTATGTCTACATTTATTTTACTGGGCAAATAACTTTCAACAATCCAAATCACACACCATTTTTGGCATAGTGAGTAGGCAAAAGCAGCAGAGTGGATCTCCAAATACCATTACCTATGTAACTGCTATTTTTAATACTTATTACCTTTGGAATGGACTGCAGAGCAACAGGAAGGAGCAGGAGAAGGGCTTCATGTTAACAGATGTGGGTGGTTATGTTGTGGCTTTGCACTTCAGGTGTGAGTGCACAGCAAACTGAGTACATTCGTATGTAAGTGAAGATTGATGACCAAGCAAGGAGTGATTACAAGCGCAAGAAGCATAATGAATCCATATTCAGCTACAAGTGTCCTACTCTTGACAGAACCCATGCATTTTGTTGAAGCAAAGAGATGCATAATATGCTTATATGTTTAATAATATGAGGAAAAAGTAGAGCTGCCTAGAAGAAAAATAAAAAAGCTTAAACAGGACTAAAAAAACAAATTAGACAAATTGAATGCTTATCGATTATTTGGGTAAGCCAATTCTAGTACATGAGACCCACTTTACACACTGGTATTAGCATAACAGCACCCAAAGGGCTTAATGACCTGACCTTTTCTTATACAAACACAACAGAGAGTCAAATAAAAATATAGAAGCAAAATGTTTTATTTAAAAAGCTCAGTTTGGTTTGTAGACATAGTATGATGGTTTGCACTATGATGAATAAAGTAATCAGTCCATATTTACAAATAGGTCCAGATAGATTCTGGACCTGATGTGAGTATGTTTCACAAGGGATGTGATTGCTTAGTTTCATTCACACAATTTCCTGTGAAATTACTTCATTACTGAAGGATTTTGCTTTTTGTCTCCCCAATCCTAGATAATGTTTCTAGATACATCACATTTTAACACATTGTTAAATAATAGTTTTGGTCTACCACAAATCATAACTAAAAAGTTGACAGTAATATCAGTATCACAGCAGTGCAATACTGGAATGTACAATACAATAGATGTGGCTGAATGTGTTTCAGTTTAATCTTGACTATCATTAAATTGACTGAAAAAGTTCTGCCCAAACTAAATGCCATGGCTACTGGTGGGAACCAGTTCTGATTGTTTGTGCAAAGCAAATGCCCATGAAACAGGTGATAAAAATCCACAGAGATATAGGCAACTAAGAAATACTCATGGCAAGCCCAATGACATCAACAGACTTGACAGTCTGTTACAACTACAGCTGCTCACAACAATTGGCTTCAATGGCTCTACTGCCTGATTTAGTTGGTTACCTTCCATAGTGATACAGGCTTAAGATAATTAATTTCTTAAAAGGCCAGCTCATGCCTTAAAAAATATTACTAGAAATTTGGGTGGGCTCAGGATTGGGCAGACATCATATACATAAGATTAATCACAAGCAAACTCCATCACAATGTTATTGAAGGCAGCCACCCACAACAAAGTAACACAAAGATTATTAGAGTGATAAAATCATCTAACAAATTAATTTCAGCATCACACAAAACACTGAAACTAAATGGGTTGGGGTATCAGTTAGTTGCTTCCAAAATATCATCAGAGAGGGAGTCTGATGGATGTGTAAAGGGTAACATCCTTGTAGCTGGCATTAATTAATCCAAAATAAGATCTTGTTTCATAGTCACTAAGGACAATTAAAATCCCCTCTTGACCCATAAATGTGTAGTTAAGACTCATTGGGAAAGGGGAAGAATCTATCCTTTAACCGCCTTGTTCCGATTACAACTGAGAAGAGCGGGAAATTTTCTCTTAAATAATAAAAGATGGAAATGAAGCCAGAACAAGAAATAGAATATACTACCTTCAATAGTACTCTAAAGTACCTACACCTATCCAAGATTAGCAAGGGAATGTCCCTCACAGCTCCCACAGTTTTTAGGAAAACCCTTTTTTAAATAGAAATCCCTCTGAGAGACAAAGAAAGATGTAAGATCTTGAATGAGATGGAAGATGAATGTGTGTGTGTGTGTGTGTGTATAACGGCGTTTCCGTGCACTGCTCTGGTTCGCCAGAGGTGGCTTAGTCATGCTGGCCACATGACCCGGAAGCTGTACGCCGGCTCCCTCAGCCAATAAAGTGAGATGTGCGCCACAACCCCAGAGTCGGCCACGACTGGACCTAATGGTCAGGGGTCCCTTTACATACATACATATATATATATATATATATATATATATATATATATATGAATATATAGCTGTTTTCAAATGATCAACTCCTGCCTTAGAAAGTCAGGAAGCAGATATGCTTGTACTGTATTCTGTGCCCATATATGAAGTCCCTTACTATTTGCTTCCTATGTGTGTCCCCACCCCGGCATTCCCACCTCCCAGACTTGTATGAAGGTGCTATGTTCAGATATATGGAGGCCACACACATCTTGGCTTAGATACTGTGCTGGAAAGTAATGATCCAAAAACAGAACATAGACTAGAGGTCAGCAAGATAATAAGAACCTGTCCCCACCCCCCAGGAGGTACTTGAACTACCATATCCCTGGCCATTGACCATGGTGGCTGGGGATGATAAAATTTGGAAGGACACAGATTTTCCATCCCTGATGAATCACCTATGATGGCCTGTGTGCTTGATAATCACACTGCTTTTTTCTTAGGAACCAACAAGAACAGGAAGCTTATTGATGGACCACAATGCCTGCCTGGAAAGGTGCGTATTGAGTCATAAATTGTCATAACCTACATAAGCATAAAGCTAGTTGGACTCACATTTATGAAAATAAACTATGAACAGAAGTAAAGTGCTGTAAATATTCAGTCCACAAATCATAATATATCCAACTTCCTTAGAAAGAATATAAGATTCAATTTCTTAAACATATTTATGATGCACTGCTATGAAAAGTGAGGCACAGCTCTGAAACAATAATACATACCTCCCCACCAGCTTGACACTGTTAAACTACAGTGATCAATAGGCATGAAATACTTTATCCAGTTGTTGTTGTTTTTTAAAAAAGAAAACATGGCAAGTATTTCAGAGGGGGAAAGTCTGAATACTTATGAAGCAGCCTCACTGATAAAAAACATCTAATGCTGCAGTGACACAATTAGCAAGCAGAACATAGCTACTACTGTATTCCAAAGCTAATGTTGGTTACTATGCAGCAGTTGTATTAATGATTATGCAAGTTAGTTCATTTGTAGCTAATCAATGGTCTCCTGAATTTAGTGAAATACTAAATATTTCAGTGAACACAAGTTAGAATTCACACAGAGAGAGGGAGAGAGAGAGAGAGAATGTGAAAACATCTATTTCTTCAAACTTCTGGGTGTGTATTTATTCACTTATTTTACAGAATTTGTTTAGCAGTGCTGAATTCGTGCTTATGTCTGCTCACATTCCTTGTGGCAGAGGGCTTCCAAGCTGAGCTCACATTATATGCATGTGCTATCTTCTAAAATACACACTCATTTAATAAATAAGGAGTTGAAAACGTTTCCATAATGGCCATGCTCTCCTGAATTAACAATTGGGTGCTTTGCAACTGACTGCTGCTTGAAAAAGAAATGTCATTGTCAAATGCTTTTTGTTTTTGTTTTTAAATTGCCAGCATTTTTACTCATCCAGGTTTGATTCCCATGCCATGGTGAAATGACCAAGTAAAATTTGTCCTGGGATATATATAAACTAGTGGGATAAAGCTTAATTTATTTGGCAAAATTTGTATACCCCTTGATTGTAAACACAACCTCAAAACATCTTCTAAATAGTTTCATCTTAATTTCTACCTGAAAAGAGATGATGTTTTGTTCTTTCATGAGACAGGAACAGCATGGAAGAAACAGAGTCTAGATTCTAGAATATATTCCATATGCTTGAAATGGGTTCATCTGAATCTTGTTGCTGTTTATAGGGAAGACTACCTTAGAGGCGAGGTGCACTACCAGTGCCACACCTGTGTCTTTTCAAAGAATGGTGGCCTTATAATGAGTGCATGTGGGAATACCCTGTTCTCTTCACAAAGCTATCACTATAATCAGCACCTTGTTGAACTTTCTGGGTAATGGAAAGTCTAATGTAAAATGCACATGATGGGTAATGTCACCTGTTGAAGCCATAACAGAGACATTTCCTGTGAACAAGCTTCACTTAAGTGCATCTGTGTGTCCTTGAAACCTACAGAAACCATGAAGCCACCTGTCATGTATGATCTAGCTGAGATTCCCACATTGTAGGAGGTTGTACTAGATGACCCTCGGGTCCCTTCCATCTCTACAATTCTGTGATTATATGATTCCGGGCTGAATGTTTATTTTTATTTTTTATTAAATTCGTTAGCCACTTTATCTTGCCCAGGGCAGCCCAAAGCAACATGCAGCCAAACAGACAGACCCCCACCAAACTGCAGAGATACATTAAAACCAAGAGGGAAAAAGAAATGCAATAATAAAACATCCCACTCACTTCTACAAGGTGTCCATGTCCATGGCTACATAGGAGAGGATTTCTACATGTTAAAATATATGTCTGATGTATTTGTTCAGCCATTTGAAATCATGAAATAGGTTTGTCCCCTTGCCCTTCTTTTTAAAGTGGAAAATTACAGACTACACGCCATTGCTATTTTCAGTATCTGGAACCTGTTCTATACCATGCAACTGTTACAGCTGCTGATTGGCCCCTTCTATCAGCAATTTTGTTGTTGCTGCCAAATCCCCTGGCAAGGAAGAAATCAAAAAGCACTCCTTGAGTGCCACTTTGAACTCAATGAGGTATCCCTGTGGTATGATGTCTTAACACCCAACTGTTTCTGAAGATATTCTTCCACTCTGAAGAGAAACTGGCTAGCCTCCCTCCCACTATGATCTGTGGGAAGGGGCAGGCATGAATCAGTCACTCTTTCTGTTCCAGGGCTGGTGGCTAGAGCAGCTGCGAAACAAAGCTTGCTTTGTTCTTGCTTTCTGATTTTTAGCCGACTGACTGAAACTTGGGCAGACTACGCTCCTGATAGCAAAATCTCTGCTGCCCTGGACATTTCCTTGGAAACAAAAGGAAAACTTTGGGGATCGCTTTTAAATTCCCACTAATTTAATGTTGCATCGTGCTACACCAAATCTCTGAGTGGTGCAAGATACCAAGGGGTTCCAGACGTTTACCCAACGTTTGTGTCTTCTTTTGGAATGAGGCACCGTGTATACTGTGGTGTCCTTATGATATATGGTTTATTTCCACATATATCTTGTTTCTCCCATACCTACAGTCTTTGATTCAATGAGAAGTCAAATATTGGTCTGACTCTCTCTCTAGCTTGCTGCTTTGCCTTTAGCTCCCATCACTGCAAACTCTATGCCCTAAACTCTGGCTTTCTTCTTCGAACTAACCACAAGTCTGGGGAGGGGGCCCCACCTGCTTTCAGTCTTCTTTGTTTCCCTTAATGGCCCATCACCCAGGCTGGTTTATATTTTCATACTTGCTGAATCCAGGGGTTAGAAGGGTCTTAAAATACAGCCCACCCCCCTTGGCCCAACTCATGACATCAGTAAGAAGCTTATCAGTGATTGTCCAAATAACCTTTTGCTAGAAAAACTATCAGGCAAGTCCTAGGTCAAGTCTTGTCCAAGCCAGAGAGTCTTCAAACCATCACTCCTAATGCCATGACACAAATTTTCAGTCAGTCCTAATTTATGCTGGCATTAGCCTTATAAGCAACCACTCCTGAAAGCTTGTTAAATACAAGCTTGATCCTTTCATCTTCCTGAACCTGAGCTCTGAGATAATCTAAAAGAAAGGTGCTCTGGAAAAACAGGAACATGCGCATGGGCACCTTGAGAGCTGTAGCTGAGGTTTCCAAACTTAGATTCACAGCACCGTCCAACTTGCAGTCTATAAGATTCTTAGACTGAATATGGATCCCACTTGGAGAACATAATTATTTAACAACGTGGCAAATTCAGCATCCATTTTTAGAGCACAAAAATGTGCTGGCCTGGAACAGCAGGACCAGTTCAGATGCCAGGGCAAAAGTTGTAGCAATCGCTTCCAAAGAAAGTGCCTTCACAGAGGAATATTATATATGTACACAAGTCTGCAAAAATGTCTGTGGAAAAATATGTTGCACTGCAGCAATGGTGATAAGAAGTAAACATGTCCTGGGCTGACAATGACAAAATTGTGTTGTTCTTGTTTCATCACAGAGAATAATGAACTTTCATGTTCCAAAACTAATAGGTAATTTTGCTGCTGAGAGGGAAAGGCTGCAGCTGTGGTACATCACTTGTAGTATACACAAATCCTTGATAAGCTTCTTGTCTCTTAGCTGCATATGAGATTGTGACTGATGACTACAGAAATACAAGCTCAAGACTGATGGCATTAAAGTATATGAAGCACATTTAGCATTGTTACTGATGATGCACTTGATGATGCAATCATTTTTGTATGCCTCCTGCATTAAGATTTATTACACATTTTTCACCTACGCTTTTCATTTCCATCCCTCCCCCACCCAAAAATAATGCTGTGCTGTCAAAAGTAACAAAATCACCTTATTTCAAGGTCTATTGATAGTGTATTTTTCTGGTTTGGCCTACGATCTTATACCTACTTACCTGAGAGTAAGTCCAACTGAACTCGATAGGAGATGTGTATGGGATTGGACGGCACAATGTATAAACCCTTCCATCCCTGTAACAGCACAGGGTGCAACAAATTTAACAAAAGGCATAATCCATAGTGTGGGCAGCTCCAGCCAAGGTTAAAAAGAGAAAAGTTATGAATGTGTTTGAATGCTCCCTGCTGAAATCAATGGGACTTAAAATAGACCCTAACCCACATATGCTAGGCTGGGTCATCCTCTTAGTATTTCAATATTAATAAAATACAAAACATAGAGTACTTGAAAAAGCACATCCTTTTCCAACAAAAAGTGCTTTGCTCCATTTTCAGATAATGCTCTGGCGATCTTGTAGTGAAAGCAGGTTTCAGAGCCCAAAACAGTCCTTCTCGCATGCTCTTTGCAGCTTGGTGCTGTGTAAAGGACCAATGGAAATCTGTGAGCTAAGGCATGTTTAACTCTGCACAAGATCATGCTAACACCAGATGCACTGAAAACAGAATGGCACTCTGCTTTATTTCTAAAAGTGCATATACTCAGAACAACGTAGGTGTTTACTTCATATATACCAAACCTTAACCTTGCCATTCTTAAGCTATCATATGTGGGAAGTTGTACTTCTTTAGTAAGATATTGAAGTTCACCAGTTACTACAATGGAACATGAGGTGAGGGAGAGGGATGTCTCCAATGTATGCAGGTCACAAGCTAAACATTATTTAGAAATATATAGCTGTGTGTGATTCAGCAGGCCCTGTCCACCACACTTTTCACAGAGATGGATACCCAACAATGCAGGTAGGACATTGTAGGTAGAAACTGGTAATCAGATGTTTATGGCCTCTGAACATGAAACAAACTCATTTACTGCTGTTATGGTGCTTAATATTCATACATCTATCCTTGACAAAATTATCTAATCCTTTTTTTAAAAAAAACTATGCTAGTGCCCATCACATCTGTCATAATGATAATCATGCTACAATATTTACGTGTTAATTATGCACTGCAACCTTCCAATTTATCTGTCACTATCACTGAGTGGCAAAGTGGTTTTCTGGGAGTTGCATAGAGAAAGATCTGTATTACTCGTGTAAGCTTCTTAAGTCTGAAGACCACCTGTTTCTTGTATAAATTGCATGTCAGTTAGAACTTATCAGTCCAAGAAGTATGAAAAAACAAATGCTATTGTTTTGCAAAGAAGCCCACTGTTAAGTCAGGCTATTTTATTTAGAATGTGCTTCTTTATTAAAAGTCCTATAGAATTCACACACTGGGTGGGTTTGCATGTTGTGGTAAACTGTGGCTAGTGGTAAACCATGGCTGCCAACCTTATTCCTTTACATTGGAGATCAGGGGCAAAAAACCACAATCCTTGACTTAACCTCATGTCGAAACCCAGGAGTCATGGTTTGTTTTGCTCCAAATAAACCATGATCTAAAGATATTATTGGCTTACCATTTAACCATGGCTCGCTGCAATGTTCAAACACAGCTTTAATAGGAATCAACTTGTCTAAAACAAAATAATTTCACAAAAAAGTGCAATATATGTATGTATGTACATTACAAAGTCTGGATTAAGCCTGTTATATTTATTGGGATTTGTAAAACAACAAAATTTAGATATAGAGATGTGCATTTATGTACAGTGCACATTGGCAATATGTTGGCCATCTACTGAATGCTATAATAACATCCAGGGGTGCCAACTTGAATAAAATATTGAGGGGAGCAGGTAGGCCCTCCCCTGCATTATCAATCACATGATGCGGCACACACACACCATTTGAATAGCCATGTCCATCAACTTTGGAAGGGACCAGCCCCCTCAAATACTTTGGGGGGGGGGCAAATGAACATCAGCCCTTAGCAGTTGGCTCCCATGTTAGCATCTAATTTGTAGATTAGCCTTCTGCCACATATTAGCACTTTTGGGGAATAAAGAAGCAGAGGAGCTCAAAACTATTCTCCTTTCATAGGCACCTAAGCAGAGTAGTGTATGTACATGGGGCTATTTCCATACTGGTACAAAACAAACTGTGAGAGGACCTGAGGTCCTATTACAATGAATTAGTTACACACCGCAAGTCCAGTTATAATAAGCTCACAATGACTGTCCAATGGCAGGCTCACATGATCTCTTCTTTTGGTTTGGGGAACAGAGAACAAAGCCCTAAGTATAGATAAGTATTAATTAGTCTTATATTAATAAATCAATTGATTAATGGTGGCTCTGTTATATTTACTGAATTGTTCCATTTCATATAGGGTTTGATTGTTTTTGTTACACTGTTGTTGTTGTTTTATGGCTCCATACATGACTGTTAAAACATTTAGAAAAGTCTACTCTCAATAAACTAATCAGCATTTCATAGAAATGCAACAATGATTGCTTTTGCTATTCAAATCAGTACAAGGAAACATTCAAATAGGCAGATAAAGTGACTGTCTAGCTGATGGTGAAAAAACAATGCAAGACTGAATGGCGTATAGCTAACATGGGTTGACACCTGCAGCTGTACAGTATTCCATTTCTCTTTATGCCACCAGCATCTCACCTCTCTATAAGGATTGCCTCCTGTTCAGAAACTGGGTATGCAATCGTTCAGCAGCTGTGTACAGCTTAGCACAGCTACTCTTCAGATAGGTTGTGAGCTTCCATTTGTCATCATCAGCTAACCTGTACACTCCCAAAGTACAGTATACAATTACAACAAATCAAAACAACTGACCATAGTTAAAAGCGGTAGAAAAACAAATATGTTTGGGGGTAGGAAAAATAAAAACACTGTAGAAGGGTTAGAGCACGCTTCTACAACTTGGCGCCCTCCAGATATTTTGAACATGCTGGCTAATGAGAAATGCAGTTCAAAATGTTAAATTGAAGAAGGCTGCTCTAGACTAGAGAATAAAAAGGTTTTCACCTGATGTCTAAAAGACAAAAAATCTTGGGATGCAGCCTGTTGAAACTGTATTGCCTCACATAAGTATGGGGCTGGGGGGAAAAAGAATGCCCCTGGCCAGCGCTGTCCGGAGACACTTCCGGGTCACGTGGCCAGCGTGACATCGCTGCTCTGGCCAGAGCCAGAGCCAGAGCCAGAGCCGCACACGGAAACGCCGTTTACCTTCCCGCTGGTAAGCGGTCCCTATTTATCTACTTGCACCCGGAGGTGCTTTCGAACTGCTAGGTTGGCAGGCGCTGGGACCGAGCAGCGGGAGCGCACCCCGCCGCAGGGATTCGAACCGCCGACCTTTCGATCGGCAAGTCCTAGGCGCTGAGGCTTTAACCCACAGCGCCACCTGCGTCCCCTAAATCACCCTGAGGCACATGTAAAAAACAATTCATAAATTAATGAATAATAACTTAGTTATTTGTCCTGCATTTAAGTTCTGCCATTTCAGCCACATTCTGCTCAGCAAATTCACACAGGGCCAAACGTATGCATTTTGTATCTTTTTGCTGTTTCTTGCATTTAATGATTTTTCAAATGGAACAAAAACTTTATTAGTCGCCGTGGCCTTTTGTGCACAGAGAAATAAGAAAAACCTTCCTAAACATTGATTATTTCTATGTCAATAATTCTTTTGAACTTTCAGCCTTAAAACAATGTAGCTTTGCTGAGAATAATCCCACTCGGTGTGACTTCTCATGATTACAAATGTTGCCTGTGTTCTTAAGTATTTGCATAATTAAAATCATAACAGCATCCAAAGTACAAACAAGATAATAATGTTAACAAAACTGTACATAACCTGTCATTGTACCAAAGGCCCAAGTTTATATATAAAAATTTAAATATAACAGTATTTCCTGTTTTATATGCATCAAAATATATACAGTTTATTCTATGCAAATATTCTATATATTTTAAGATTATTAAACATATATATTTTAAGATTATTAAACATGCAATAAAAAATGATACATATTTATAGAATATCTTAAGATAGTTTCTATCTGCATAATGCTTTGTTGAAGTCCTTACTATTTAGGTTAAACAACTCTAAAATACATATTTACAATATGACTATAATATATCCAAAATGTCATTGCATCTTGTTGTATCTCATTTTGCACACTTATAGGAGGGATTTCTGTATCTGGTCCTTTCAATATAGCCTTTCAGTTTAACAATGAGAAAAAGAATAATCCAGCAGCCAAATCCTGCTTGGCATAATTCCCAGCTGCCATGAATAGGATGCAAAACCTTAACAAATTGAAAAGTAAGCCAAGAGAAGCTGTGAATATACGCATATTTCATGATGAACATGTTTATTTGTCTACGTAATATATAATATTGCTCAACAAGTTTTAAATGTGGTTATGCTTTGAGCTATACAAAGTACATCAGATACGTACGAAAAGTAAACACACAATGTTAGCCACAATTAGGATTTTTCAAATGTGAAAGTATTTTATTGAAGCTCAACATGAGAAACACATAGAACTATGTGGCAAAGAAGTAAATACTGTGAAGGTGTCCCCATTACAAGTGAGGTCCCAATGACTTCTCACATACCAGTTGGTAATAAACAAATTGTGATCAGTGGGCAACCAAGGCTACAGATCCTCAAATTCCTGCCTATAGTTTCCAGAGTAAAAAGTAATAAAATTACACACTGATAGTCATAAACTATTGATGAGGAGGGAAATAAGCAAAATGAATAGTTTACATACATGTACAGTAAACTAAAAGCAACCACTTTGCAATGGAACCACTCTGTGGTGATTCCAGTTCTGCTTGGATAATACCTGGGGAGTGTTCTTCAGCCCTGTGGAGCCTTTAATTTAAATGCTGTTTAACATCTACATGAAACAACTGAGTGGGGTCATCTGGAGTTTTGGAATACATTGTCAGCAACACGCTGGTGACACGCAGCTCTATTTGTCTGTCTCTCCTTTACATCTGCAGGTGAGGCAGTGGATGTGCTGGACTACTGTATTTCCCCAGTAATGGACTGGATGAGAGCCAACAAACTGAAACTCAATCCAGATAAGACCAAGTCACTGTTAGTGGTTCCCTAGATGGGATGGATGGGAGGGTTGCTTGCTCTTGATGGGGTTATACTTCCTCTGAAGGAGAGGAAGCTTGCGGGTATCTCTGGATCCTTCACTGTTGTTTGAGGCTTAGGTAGCCTCAGTGGCGCAGAGTGCCTTCCATCAGCTTCAGCTGGTAGCCCAGCTGCACCCCTATCTTGTCAGGGATAGCCAAACTTATACTTGCTATGCTCTAGTAAACTCTAGGATAGATTATTGCAACATGTTATTATGTAGGGCTGCCTCTGAAGACAGTCCAGAAACTTCAGCTGGTGCAGAATTTGGAGGCCAGGTTCAGACCCTCCAAGTGTCCCTATTTTCCAGGGATGTCCAAGATTTAAGAAAGCCTTCCCAGTTTCTGATTTGATCCCGGAATGTCCAACTTTTCCTTAGGATGTCCCTATTTTCATTGGAGAAATGTTGGAGGGTATGGAGGTTGCTCACTGGTGCAAGATGAATTTAGCATATAATGCCAATCCTGACATGACTGCATTAACTGTCAGTTATTATTGACCTGTAAAGCCTTAAACCGCTCAGGACCACAATTCAGGACCACATATTTACACTATGTGCAAGGTGATTATTGTTTTTATTGTATGTATTTTTGTGCTTTTATATTGTAATCCTCTGTGTGATCTTTGGATGAAGGACAGTATAGAAATTTAATTTAATAATAATATGAATATCATTAGAATCTTGCAAGCTCCAATGAAATAACCCATTTCCTTTCCCATTTTACAATTCAGGACTGGAGCTAAGAGGGTAAGTTGCTTACAGTAATTCTCAGCTGGGTTTTGCACCAATACATCCATTTTTATTTCCAACAGTTCACCTATTGATTTACAAATTACTCACATGCCATTTTTATTTCAGAAAAGAGATCTTAACAAAAAGTGTATTTCTATATTTCATGGATCTTCTTCCCTTTCATAGAATCATAGAGTTGGAAGAGACCACAAGGGCCATCGAGTCCAACCCCCTATGTATTCAAATGTATTCTACTGTGAAAGAGGCTTATAAAGACTTTTAGGTCATGTTTAAATGCATTGTACCAAACAACCATGGCACCAACTGTACCACCAGTTAAATGTACCAAGCATCTATGGTACAAGTGCTTGATGATAAGAGAGAATAGAAGATAGAACTAAAGAGAATCATTCTGATGTTATGGTACCAATTATTGACCCGCTATAAATAAGCACAAATATTCTTGGCTCATGAAATTAGGGTGGCCTAAATTTGTATAAATGATCAACTGTCAGTTCTGTATTTGCAACTAGAAACTGATCAGAAGTCAACATGGCATGCATGTAAGATTAAGAAGTAGTATTACTGTCATCATCAACAACAATGTGATTCATATGCTCAGCAAATGATCAGCAAGATCATTTTGCTGATGTAATTCCAATCATGGCCAGCCAGGGTCAGAGCAAGTGTGTGTCAGCTTAAATCAGTTTAGTCCCAATACATTGGTTAGAATAATTCATTTTGAATAGCTTGTAGATTGAGGTCTGCTTTTATTCTTTTACTTCTCACAAATCTTCCCTTTGAAAGTATCATGAAATATTTATTTTTTGTACCTTCTGAAAAGACGTGTCAGCTATTCAGATTATTTAAGTGCTGGGGACTATTTCCAAAATTTTATGTACACACTAATAGCATGTGTAACAAAAAAAGCAATGTAAGAAATTGCCCTGCATGGTCCTAAGTAACTGCATTTTATAATATACAAAAAGCAGCCTGTAATTACACTGATAGATTTCTCCCTACAGTGCCAGCTGTATAAACTTTGCTTTGACAGAGGCATATTTCTTTTTCATTGAGTTAGTACAACAGTTTACATCTAAGGAACATTAAAAAGTTGCAAGGTATGAAACATGGGGAACTAGTTATGTTCTATTGATTAAAGAATGTAGGGAAAGGGGGCATTTATTATAGACATTTATTAGGGGGAGGTAACTGGTAAAGGAATGTAACTTAGATAAGAGAGTTCAAGCAGCTTTACCTCATCTATTTCATTTTAATCCCACAGTTTTGAAGAAGTGGGGCAGCAAAAGCAAATCCAGCAAAGTCAGAGCAAACATGACTTTTAAATGTGCTGAATGTGGATATCCCTTGCAATGAAAAGGATCCGTGGAAGGGTTTTCTACTGATGAGTGAACACTAATTTGTGAATGAGGAAGCTGTGGGGAGGGGGTGACACTTCCATTGAACAGTAGGAATCTGTACTTCCCTATGTACTCCATCCACAGAACCAGGAAACAATATCTGAAATAAGATATATAGTGTTATGAGTTTGGGCAGTGAGAGTAGGCTGTACGCAGAGACCCTTCTAACCCCTGGATCCAGAAAGTGTGAAAATATAAACCAGGCTGGTTTCTGGATTAGATGATCACCTGGGTGATGGAGCATTAAGGGAAACAAAGTGAAAGAGGCTCTGTGCAAGACAGCAAATGGGTGTGCCCCCCCCCTTTCAGTTAGTTAGAAGGACAAAGCCAGAGTTGAGGTCTAGAAGCAAAGCAGCAAGCTGGGAATAGCCTTCAATCCAAGGTTACAACTACTGGAGAAACAAGACCCTTTTGGGGTGTTAATGCTGTGAACCCCTCCACCATAGGCTCAAATCGTATATTTGTGTAAATAAACCATATATCATAAAGACACAACAGACTCTGCTGTGCCTTGTTCTGAAGGAAACACAAACTGTGTGTAAGTACCTGGAACCCCTGTAATCTCGCACCACTTTGGAGACTGGGGTGGTGAGCGTCACGGGTGTTAGAAGTTTTAACACTTGCTGGATCAGGGTTAGAAGGGTCTTTGAATATGGCCTACTCACACACACCCAAACTCACAACAGTATCATAGTGTAAACAACATGCTTCCACGTTTATCAAAGTCTTCTTCTGTGCAGCTTTAATAGCCATTAGTGCAAATGGTCTGGGACAAAAGAACCTAAGAAAACCCCTGCTTGATTAGGTCAAATGCTCATCTAGCCCAGGATCCTATTCTCACAGTGGCCAACCAGATTCCTTTGGGAAGTCAGCAAGCAGGACCTGTGCACAGAAGCACTCTTCCCACTTCTGATTCTCAGCTATCTAAAGGGGCTTCAATCAAGTTATAGTGATGAGATTCATTAGTTATTGTAACAAATATAAAAAGCATGTTTTTAATGCCAGAACTTTTTAGCTGGTAAAAACAACAAATGGTTTCAAATGGCTTGACTCTTAAACTCTGTTGAGCAGCCAACCATTAACATGGTTTGCTTTTCCTTTGCAATAATCCAGAACTTTGCATGCTATAGCAATAATATGGGAAGCTACTTGAAATATTTCAAATTAAAAAAAAAACACCAAAACCATTCCCTTCTGAACTCCATTGCAGCTGAACTGAAAGTAAGAGAAAGGGTTAAAATTGCTAGATAGCTGGTATAATCTACTTGGGATTCCAATGCTCTCAATGTTTGTCAAGACATTACTACTACCCAGTTCCAAGCCACGTTTTAATTCAGCATTCATCAGTTTCCTCTGGAAATGGCCTTCAGCTTTTCCTCTATTATTTTCTTTGTAGCCTTGGAAACCACCTGAAAACACACTGTGGAGCAAAATTTCAAATTGCTGCTGTGGAATTTGAGAGAAATTGGATGTGGGAGGTTCTAGCAGGGGAGCGCAGCTATCGTATACCCTTGACCGAAGAACGGTACACTCCTTCTATCTGGGATGGTCGTCCTCTTCCACCGAGCGCGCATCGGGGGGGCCACTAGGTGGCGCATCGGAAGATGGCTGACAATAACATCTCTCCGACCCACACGAGGTAATTTGGAGGCTATGATGGGGGTAATTAGCCTCCTTAACCCCCCCCCAGGATTATGGGGGGGACGGCCCTTGCCTGCTGTGCCCTATACCACCCCCGAATTTGTGGGGGTGGGGGCACTAGGCACAAAGCCCTCCTGTGGGATTTTCGGCACTCCTCGACGCCGTCCCCGATTCGCGCCGCTGGTTGCAATGATCTTTAAAAGAAATAATTTGGATATGATTAATTGCACATACATCAAGGAAAAAGGGGAGTAAATACTGCTGACAGAAGAGATCTCTGATAACAAGACAACAATAAAATATGAGAAGAACGTCAAGATACGGTAATGACTGAGGGGGGAGGGGGGGAAAAACCTGCCTCTACCTTTTTATGTGATTTAACAAAAATCCCCCTCCCCTAATGAGTCAGAAATTAAGGACTTAAGCTGTGGATTTAAGGCTGTGTGGAGATAAACTTTCAATCCAAAGCAATGTTTCAAGATGGAGCTGGAAAGCTAAGAGTTTTGGAGTGACGCAGTCAGGAAAAAATGCCGTTCGCCATTTTGTGAGGCATTGTGGGAGCTCTTGGGTCTGGGAGGAGAAAGAGAGAAATAGAGTTGTTTACATATCGTGAATCAACTCCTCGGTGGGACTTAAGAGCGACAAATGCCAAAATTTACGATGGATAAAGTGATGTTATCTACGAAGGAGATATATGGAAACCATCTGGACTTAGTGAAGGAACGGGAAATCCACACAGGATTATTACACTTGCTATCGGCTTAAGGAGACTAACAGAAGAGATCGTAAAGGAAAAAGAGAAATTATACGAACAAGATATGATGTGGCAACACCAAGATAAGACTGGATAGAATTATGAACTTTGTTTGGACTGATTGGGACTGATTTGGACATTAACGCAGTAATAAGAAGATGATTTGAATTCCCCTTTGGATCTTGAAGTATGGGTTCCCCCAACAAAATTTTAAAATTTGGCTTTGTAATTCGGAATTTATATGATGTGATTTAATTTGATGTGATTGGCCAGTTAATAAAAATTATTTAAAAAAAAAAAAGACAGAAATTGGATGTGATTTATTTTTCAGAAGATGAGGCTGAGGAAAAGCACTATTGGTCTCATCTGCTCAATCCCCTGGAGACCGTCTTTGCATGAAGGGAAAGTCCCTAATTTGCTGAGGATCTGAAACCCATCCACTACCCTCACTGGTTTAGCCAGCCAGTTAAAGCTGTTCCCAGGGTGTGGCTGCTGTTGGGTTCTGACAGCTTCCAGGAGCCACAGGTGACAGCTGAGTGCAGGGTGGGGGACCAAAGGTGGACAAACTACCCCAGAAGAGGTACTACCTTCCCCCCAACACCCCATACATCCCAGTAGTTTTGTAAGTTTGCATAATTCATCAGATCTCATGGCTTCTCCTACACAAAAGGAGGCAATAAGATTTGAATGAACATTGTTTATTATGTGTTGTATGGTACACCATCAGATAGTCACACTGACACAACACTTTTTAGGTGTCACACAGAAGATGTAAAGTAACAACCACCATATTCTTGTGACTCAGTTCTCACTTCTGGTACGTCTATAGCTGTGTGATCACACCACATTTTAAAGTCTGTTTCTCAGTTCAGATATCTGCTATTCCTTAGCATATTTTAACAGCTTCATATAAAACATGGACATATCGATTTCCCCACTGCAGTAAACCAAAATGTACTGTCCCTGTGTTAAATTAAATGTGCTAAGCCCAAGGGTAAACATATTTCAGAAGATACTTTTTGGGAGGGAACTGAGTTTGGTTGGTTGGTTGGTTGGTGTTGAGCTGGAAAAGGGATGTGAAAGGAAAAAAACGGTTTCAGTAGCTTTCATATGTTTTAAATTGGAATTTTATTAGATTTTGAAAGTACTAGTCTGTTACTGTAGACACAAATGGCTTAGCTGCTCTGCAAAACATCAAAGCCTCCAAATGGCATGGGATGCATAGAAAAATGCTCCAACTCTACATTCTCTAACTCCAGCTCCTTATAGGTTTACTTATTCCCCCTTATGCACCACAACACACACCATATTAACAGTACTCACCTATATCCATTTTTTTTTTTTAATTTGGACACGGAAACAGCAGTCACAAATGGGGTTATTTGTTTATCACTACAGCACAACAGCCTACAGTCTCTAGTTCTACATCTCCATTACAGGCATTCCAAGTCCTTAAAACACAGACCAAATTGTGCATCCTTGATTCATTGGGTCCCCTCGAAAATAATCACCAGTGCACACCATATATTTAATGCACAATTAAAGCTCATTATTTGCCTCAAATAATCCTGGGAACTGTAGTTTACCCCTCAGGGATCTATGGTTCCTAGCACCCTTAACAAACTACAGTCCCCAGCATTCTTTGTGCTTTAAATGTACACAGTTTAGACATGACATCCCTCCCCGACCCCACTGCAACTCTTGAGTCTAGTCTCTCCGGCTCCACACTAAGCCCTTACAGCTCAGCCTCAGCAACACATTTCTCAGCCTAACCTTTTATTCAAATCCCTCCTGCTCCTGCTGATACATCCACCCCACAAATCCAACACCCCAGATTCCCAAGTCGGAAGCATCCCTCCAAATAGTCCTGTTCTCCCAAACCCAACCCTGACACCGTATTCTCGCCATATCTGCCTCCAAATCTCTCGTCCTTAACTCCTGGCGCAACAGGAGAAACCACTTCCCGCCTCCCTCCCCAAACCGAGGAAGCAGAGTTGTGTGTTCAGCATCACCACCATCATTTCCTCCTCTTCCTCTTCTGGCTCCACACAAATATAAATAAATAAATGTTGCCACGGTGCTAATTTAAACCCCCTTTTCATCGGGTGGTAGAAAGAGAGGTGACTGACAAGCCCCAGCTGCCCACACCAAATCTCCTCAGCCTCGGCCGAAGCTCCCCAGCGCCTCGCACCCCATTTCCTGCCCCATCCCTCCCCCTCCCCAAATGTCTCCCTTCGCACCTCGTGGCCACAAGGAGCAGTGCTCCGTCCTCCCCCGGGAGGGAAGACAAGGCGGCGGCGGTGCACCTGCCGGCTGCCTCTCCCCCCCCCCCCCCGCGCGCTCCTCTCTTCCCGGTTACACGACCGTGAGGGAAGCGGCAGAGCAGCGCCTTTTGCCCCGGACTTGCCGCTTTCGCCGTCGCTCCGCCAGCCTCAGTCAGCCCCAACTTTCCGACCTCCTCAAGGGCGCAGCAACAAGCCGCGCTCGCCTGAGTGAGGAAGGGAGAGAGAGAGAGAGAGAGGACGGGAGTGTAGGGGGGAAAGGAAGGCGCTCAGAAACGCGGAGGCGACCGAGGGACCTGCCCGGGTCCCTCCGCTCGCCAAAGGCAAACAAACTCCGGCGGCAGCGGGGCTGCGCGCGCCAAAACAGGCCGGAATGAAAGCCAGGAGGAGCCGGCCCGGACTGGGCTGCGTCGCGGCGCCCTCACTCTGCCCTCGCTGCCTTGCCGCCGCCGCCGCCGCCGCCGCCCGAGCACCCCTCGCCTCACTCACCGTAAGGAGAGGCAGCGGCGTCCCCCTTCCTAGCCATGGTCGCCCGCCGTCTTTCGGCTTGGTGGAGCCTGGAGCCCGGGCGCCTCTCTCCGCGCGCTGCTCAGCGTGTTCTTTGTTGCTGTGATGGCATGAGAGCAGGCAGGCAGCCGCAGGCGGGCTCTGGAGAAGCAGAAGCAGCAGCAGAAGCGGCGGGAGCTACCGAGCGCTGGGTCGGTTGTTGTTTTCCCCCCTCCTCGCGCCCGGAGAGCGACCCCCCCCCCCCGCTCGTCGCTCCTGCGCTGGTTAAGGCAGAGGGGCTGCAGCAGGTAAACACTGAGGCGAGCAGTGAGGCGGCGGCGGCGGCGGCGGCGGTAGCAGCAGCACAGCTGCAGTTGCTGAATGCCTTCCCGGCCTTCCCATGCACGCGGGGAGGGAGGGGGCACGTGGGACTGCCCCCCGCGCCTCAGCCCGCCCCGCCATCCATATGCAGCGAGCCAGAGCCCCCCGAGGGCGCCAATGAGCCCGCCCACCGGCCAGAGAGGCTCGCCAACTTCAGGCCCGAGGGGCTTCTTCTGGGAAGCCTAACTTTGGCCACGCAGGGGCGTCTGCGCTTAAGGCCGGTGGGGGACAGTCAAAGGCGCGTTTACTCCTCTCTCCTCTCCCTCCCCCCCCCCCCCCACTTGTTGGAGAGAGGCGTTGTGGAGTTTCGACTTTCCCGTACCGTCTATTATTATTATTTTTAGATAGTAGAAAATCTCTTCAGGCACGCGAAAGGCAGCAGCCCGGGAATGGGGGAAATCCTCAATGACTAGGGCGTGCTGTCTACATTTTAGGGCAATCTTTGCCTCTGCGGGGTGGTCCTTTCCCCACATGCAAAGTTGCCCTTGGAAAGTTTGCTCTCGGTTTTCTAGGCTCCCGTGGAGCTGTCCTTTCCTCCCGTGCTGATGGAGGAGTTTCGCTGCACGACAGGGATGGATCAGCTTAGGCCTCGGGCTCGCAGCCTTGGAGAATCCTCCTTCAAAGCTTGTCGATGCAGTCGATCTGAAGGCTTCATTGCATTAAAAAAAAATTTAAAAGATTTTGTATTTTAAGATTGTGATAAGGAATAGAGAGGGGTGGCAGAGTGCATAAACCCATTAGTCCTACTCAGAGGAGACCCACTAAAATCTATGGGCAAATTACTTAACTCCATTGATTTTAATGGGTCTGCTCTGACTAAAGTTGGGTGCCGCCCTGTAGGTACATTTATAAGGTGCAGGAATTTCATCTCCGCTGCACTGGGACATAAGTCTCAGGACCACTTATGAAGAACAGAGAAGACTCAAATCAAGGTGCTGGTTACTTGCATTACTTGTAGTCTTTCTGGGTATGCATGTAAAAGAATCCATAATACGGTAAATGGTTTCAGTGACCCCGCACTATGCAACAAGTAAAATGAAAGTTTTCATTAATATTAACCTATAAATATTTTATTTGAGCAAACTTTCATTCCAAAGGTCTTTTTGAGCCACGCCAAGCTATATGTTCAAAGTAAAAGTAAAAAAAAAATTTAAAAATGCCTCCCTTGCATCTGTTGAGCCAGATTTTGATTATCTGCCATTTTGTCAGGATTATTTGACAATGTGGGCAATGGTTGAGCTGTCAGTAGGCCATTCAGCATGGTTTAAAGCAGGGGTAGGCAACCTAAGGCCCGGGGGCCAGATGTGGCCCAATCACCTTCTCAGTCCGACCCATGGACGGTCTGGGAATCAGCGTGTTTTTACATGAGTAGAATTTGTCCTTTTATTTAAAATGCATTTCTGGGTTATTTGTGGGGCCTGTCTGGTGTTTTTACATGAGTAGAATGTGTGCTTTTACAGTGGTACCTCAGGTTAAGTACTTAATTCGTTCCGGAGGTCCGTACTTAACCTGAAACTGTTATTAGCCTGAAGCACCACTTTAGCTAATGGGGCCTCCTGCTGCTGCCGCACCGCCGGAGCACGATTTCTGTTCTCATCCTGAAGCAAAATTCTTAACCTGAAGCACTATTTCTGGGTTAGCAGAGTCTGTAACCTGAAGCGTATGTAACCCGAGATACCACTGTATTTAAAATACATCTCTGGGTTATTTGTGGGACATAGGAATTCGTTCATATTTTTTCCCCAAAATATAGTCCGGCCCACCACATAGTCTGAGGGACGGTGGACCGGCCCACAACTGGAAAAGGTTGCTGACCCCTGGTTTAAGGTGATGATACAACAGCCCTGGTTCTGGTTTATGTCTGGATGGAAGGCTGCCTGGGAACTGTATCCATGTTACCTTAAGGGGGAAAGGAAGGGGAAATTGGATTTCAGCAAATATATTTTAATGGTATTGAGTCTTTTATTTTTCACAAGTTGCTCTTCTTAATCAAAATACCAATATATTTTATGGCAAAGAACTCTCACTAGAATAATGTGTTTTATTTTATTGCAATTTATATTACAACTTAATCAGAACTGGTTTGAGTGTGATGAATCTGGCTTCCAGGGTCTCCCCAGATCTAAGCTCTTGGCGAATGATTAAGGTCACATTTAATATATGCTGATCTCCCAGAAGCATTGGCTAGTCTTCACCTCTATAGAATTCCAGGGGGGAAAGCAGAATCGGTAAAGCTCTTTTTAACATAGATGTGTGATATATATAGAGAGAGAAGAAACCTATTGTATGTGGAATTATGAAAGGTGAGCTAAGAAAAAGGTGAATGTTTGCCTTGGTTGTTTACCCCAAATAAAAGCAGTTCAGCCAGAAACTGCCTGTCTCAGAGCTGATTCACACAAGTGTGATAATGGGGGCTACTATCCAATTAAAAATGTTTAGTTGATCATTAGCTCTATAACTTAAGTAATCAATTACATTTAAATACAGTATGTTTACATATTACAAAAATGGTGCCTTTTGGAGGTATGATCATTTACAATTTAATAAACCATTACCTAAACAGAGGTAACATTCACTCCCTAATTTACAGAGATATGCAAGGACCGATGTAAACAAGTAAAGTGATTCCTTAACTTTCAGCGCTACTTATTAAAATTGCCCTTTACAAATGAAAGGTTGGGCTGATTAGCAATTAAGCAAATTACAAGTTGTACCCCAACTAATAGTTGATTGCTCATTGCTTAGATTAGATTAGATGTATTGTGTTGGAGAGTATGATATTTTTACAATTGCATAACAAATGATAAAAGCAAATGGGACCTATAACAACATGTTGCAGTAGAGTGTTCCTCAACAGTATTTCAGCCGATCAACTAGCCAGGTCTTCCTTCAGACTCCTCCTTTCCATTCCTCCCCCTCCCCCCTGGAGTTTTTGTGCCATTTCAACAAGTGCATTCTGTGTCCACTGAAAATACTCATTTTTCATTAGGCTGTGCTGTTTTGCAGATTTTTTGTTTGTTTTTTTCCTACTTAGGTTTCCCCACCTTAAGGTTTCCTAAGTATGCTGATACCTCATTTTCAGTAACTCTGTTTTGACTGTATAGGTGTAGCATGGTTAGACTAGGACCTGGGAGACCAGAGTTCAAATCTCCACTAAGTTCACTGGGTGACTTGGGGAGCCAGTCAAGTGTCTCAGCCAACCCTACAGTCACAGGGTTGTTGAGAATAAAATGGGGAGGAGGGGGAGGAGAACCATGTGTACCACCTTGCGATCTTTGGAGGAAAGGTGAGATATAAATGTAATTTTAAATATAATTCAGTCCTGAGCTCTCTGTTAGTACACATGATGATATTATGTCTATGTGGTGATATATGTGCAATTTGTGAGACTTGAAAATGGACAGAAATTGAAAGGTATGGAGTAGTAGCAGATACTTTTTCCACGTTCATCACTAGGGGAAGGTTCAGAGAGTTTCAGAGAACGATGTTTCCGACAGGTAATCCCCACTTGAAGCTGCACTCACCACATTAAGCATGTGTGAATTTACCCCAAAGTGAGTTGGAAGGTAGAATATTGCCACCGTTGATCTAATCATCTTGAACATGAATCTCTCAATATGTTTGTAGGTGTAAAGGATTATTGGTTTAGGAAAATACAAATTTCCCTTATTTAGAGTAAGGCTATTGCTCCATCCAACTGGATTTCCTCCAACATGAATAAAAAGCAGCCTCTGTTGTACAAAGCATAGAATTAACCTGGAAATAACTTAGAATAATAGGACTGTAGAAGGGACCACAAGGCTCATCTAGTCCAACTCCTTGCAATGCAGGAATCTGTTTGCTCAGTGTAGGGCTCAAACCTACAGCCCTGAAATTAAGACCTTGCTGTACTGTACATGTGAATCTAAGACTCTGCATGTCTCAAGTAAGAAAATGTGTTGTGATATACATTTTTAAATGTATAAGTATTCGTGTGGATGCTTGTTAGAAATCTGTGCCATCTCCTGCCACAGTGCCCTCTACTGTTGCTTCACAATTTGGCAACTACGTATGAAAAAAAGGAGCAACCACAGACAAGTTAAACAAAATGTTACAAAAATATACAGTTAAATATAAAATAGAGTTTTATATGTAACAGTTACCTTAATGCAAAGTTTTATACATATACAAAAACACTTCATTTTCCTTCTGACATACCCTCCCTCTCAGCCTTCGGGTTCACACAAACTCTCAGCTTACCCACAAAAGTATCACAACAATAAGAGTTCCTGCAAACAATGGATTTAAGAAACACTGTCTGGAACTCTGTGCACATGGGCCAGACAAACTGCATTGTGATAACCATGTACAAACACAGGAAGTTGCCTTATACTGAGCCAGATCATTAATCCATCTAGAGCAGCATTGTTAACCCTAACTGGCAGTGACCTTCTGGGGTTTCAGGCAGGAGTCCTTCCCAGTCCTACCTGGAGGTGTCAGAGATTGAACCTGGCTCCTTCCCAACTTACGAAGAAAAAAATAGCTTATAAAATAACAGGTATAACTTACAAAAACACATTAAACAGGCAGTGCAAATAAACCACACGGACAGAGCACCTTTTAGTGCAGAATGCACCTCTTGTGAATGTGGCTAAGTTGTGACTAGCCAGGTTCACACACAGTGCCAAATCAGTCTAGTGTAAATGTGCATGAACTAACTGCAATATCTTGTTATTTCGGAATCTGTGGTTAGTGTTACATTTGGTTTGTTGAAGCAAAAGCTTCCAGTGTCCTTATGGCAGTACCGGCGGGTGTGCAGCACATAAACCCAAGGCACATAGCACCAAACTGTGGCTTAGAGTTGCATGTCAATGCAGCTATTATTGGTTTTCCATTTATTTACCAACATCAATTTGTTCAACATCAATTTGAATCTGTATATTTTTCAAATTCCAATATAAAAATCAACAAAAATGGAATGTTCCATATGTTAAAAACATAGAATGAAACTCAACATTCCTATACAGTACTACTATACAGTAGGAGTATCTTCTACTATTGAAGAACGACATCCAAAGAGCTATGTGTAGCAGGACTGAAAATATCAAGTGTTTTTTAATTGAAATAATAGTTTTGTTTCTTCTTCTCTTTCATCCCTTTCTTCAAAGTATATGCTACAAAGTCTCACCTTCAAATATATAATGGTCCTTTCTGAAGATAAGGAAATCAACATGCTCTGCACTCCAATGTTGTTTATTTTTCATTGCCAGCAAATTTGAACAAATGTTGTTTTATAATAACAAGCAAGATACAAACACCGTTCATTCCTGGAGTGCAAACACAAAGCAATGTTTGAATCATCTAAGGACAAAAATAAAAGGAAACTTGAAAAGGATTTTAAGCCATGCAGTGAATTACTTTCAAATTCCAATCAAAGACAAACACGTGAGTTGTATATAAGATCTTTCCAGTTAATTAAAACTAGTTTGGAACTGTAATCTAGACGGGCAGGGGAGAAGTATCAATGTATTTTTAGATAAAAGAAAGGGGGAGAGGGAGAATGTAGGTACCAGCCCACCCAAAACCTGAAGTCGTGGGACATGGTTTGTGAATACAAAACATGCACTATAAAACAGAACTGTGTTGAATTTAATACCTGAACTTGTCAATGTATGTTTTCCATTCACGGATCCCCCAAAGAGTTGCAAAACCTTTTATTTGTCACATATTCCTATACACTGTATGCTTAAAAAAGCCCACTTTGCTTCCTTTATGTGCATCTCCTCAGTTCAGCATTCTCCTTTTCCAGTGATTCCCAAATTCCCCCTGCCCATGGACCTCTTGAAATTGCTATGGTTCTTGGTGGAACACATAATGATTTTGCTGCCTGTTGCAGCAATTACAATGTACTATGCTGTATGGTTTTTAATTTTTTTGTATGTCTTCTTTTATTTCTTATAATGAATTCTATTGTATTGTAGTTTGAATTCCATGAAATTCAGGTTGTAAGTGTTCTTCACAGACATGTAGAGAAGCTGGTAAAATGTGGACTGGACAAGGCAACTGTTAGGTGGATTTGTCACTGGTTGACTGACTGAATCCAAAGAGTGTTAACTACTGGTTCCTCATCATCCTGGAAAAAAGTGACAAAGTGGGGTGCCACAGGATTCTGTCCTGGGCCCGTTGTTGTCCAACATCTTTACAAATGACTTTTAAGAGGGAATTGAGGGGATGCTCATCACATCTACATATGACACCAAATTAGCAGGCGTAGTTATAGTGTTGCAGAAGACAGAACCGGGATTTAAAATGACATTCTCAGATGGGGCCAGTTCTGGGCACCAGAACTAAAGAAGGATACTGACAATCTGGAACATGTGCAGAGGAGAGAAACCAAGATGATTAAGGAAACCAGGGCTTATGAGGAACAGTTGAGGGAGTTGGGTATGTTTGGCCTGGATATGAGGAGACTGAGAGGAGATATGATATCTAAAGATGGCGCAAGCTTGTTTTCTCCTGCTCCGGAAGGTAGGACCCGAACCAATGGCTTCAATTTACGAGAAAGGAGATTCCAACTAAACATCAGGAATAACTTTCTGAAAGTAAAAGCTGTCAGGGGAACAGAATCCCTTGGAAGGTGGTGGACTCTCCTTCATTGGTTTTTATGCAGAAGTTGGCTAGCTGCCTGTCATGGGTGAGATTCCTACATTGCAGGGGATTGAACTAGATGACCCCCAGGTCCCTTCCAACTCTACAATTCTGTGATTCTATGAATGAAAAAGTTGGACGCTGACTGCTCAGGGGTCCCACAACAAGTTAGCATGTCAGAGTCTCATTCATTATCAGAATTAACCAGACAAATTGCTCCACTAACTAAGAATGGCCATGTACCACTACCCACAGAACTGAGAAAGTTTTCCATCTGTCAATCCTTTCCATGTACAGGCCATGTGAGTTTTCCCGTGTTGAATCAAATTAAGCCACAGGCCCTTCCTGTTTTGCAACCGTACACTCCTCAGAACCCAAAGACTTTGATTTCCCAGAAGCTTAGGGTAGACCCCTTGAAATTTATTTATATAGGTGGGCCTACTACGTATATGACTTGAGCTGCAGTCCTAACTCCATTTACTTGGGAGAAAGCCCCAGTGAATTCAATAGGCCTTACTTCTGAAGAGATGTGGTTAGTCAGAGATTGTGAAGAACCATGTGATGGCGTGATATAAATAATTACCTGGTTAATTACAATCCTATTAGTTTTTAAAACAATTTTATTACAATTATATGTTGATAAAGTGTCTTATTAGAAAGTTGCCCATATCTTAACTTTAGAAATCTTTTTGTTCAATTTTTAAACTAACAGATTTCTAGTGATTAACAATAATTTAGTGGCATGCAGTTTAGTACTGTTTCATAATATCAACACTTAATTAATAAAAAATATTATACAAACTTAATAGTAATAACTGCAATAAACATTTAGCACAAAATAACTCATTAAATATTAAGAGAAATAATGAATCTGTAATGCAAGTGTCTAAATAAATGAAAAACTGCTCTTTTTGTAATATATTATCCTTATTTTACAGTGTTTACTTGCTAATTTATACAACCTGGCAACAACCAACAAGCCTCTACCATTCATTAGAATAATAAAGGGGATTTCTTCTGTATTAATGAAACTGTGAAAGTAATATATATTCCAAACTGCAGGGAGAAAATGTCTCATAAGACAAATTATAAAACAAAGGTACAGCAGGATTGCTAGTAAATGTAGCCAGTGCTCAATCAGAAAAACTACTATGGATCCATTGTATGGATTCCAGAAAGATTTGAGATTAGGAATGCCTTTGTGCCATTTTATTTTTAAATTATAACAATATTATACTAAATTTACAGAACAATTCTACATTTACATTTCTGTGATTGTAGTCAGTAGATCCATCATAGTTACATTCACATAATATCTCCTGCATCCAATCCATTCCCAGTTCAGGACAGGAGGAGAAAACCACATGAAACTCAGGATGGGAGATGAAGAAAGTGATTTTCATTTGATCTCTTTCCCCTGCATTGGAGTCAATGGAATTACTTACATGAGGTCCTGTCGTAGTGTAGACTTCCACTGTGTGGGCATGTTTGTGAAATGAGAAGGGCTAGGAGCAGATCTGTATTTCTAGTGTTATCATCAGTCTGCCGCTACATCCTAATGCTCCTCAAATGATGAGCCAGTGAGTTTGTGCCATAAGTAAATATGTTCCTCAATACCAGTCTACTGCATTATTCGGCATACGTCTGCACTCCCTACGCTTCTAATCCAAAGCAAAGTCTGGAAATTTTATTTGTATTCCCTGCTCCGTGATATTAAATTACTGATCCTAGTTATACAACTTTGTTAAAATGTCCAAGTTGTATGAATGAAATCAGTTGTTTCTCTTGGAAGAATGGAAGAGTTTACTTGTGTTCCCTGGCACTGCCTCAGAGTTTCTGGCTTATTGTATTAAATCTCTTCTCCATGTCCAACCTGGCTCTTTTGTCCAGTCATTACTTGGCCTGATTACTGTGCCTCCATATACATGTTCTCCATAGTTTCCTACCTTTTTTCCCATTTGACTATCCTTCACCTCACTATTGCATCACTTTCCTTCTTCACTTTTCCTCCACTGACACCCTTCCTGTCTTTTTGCCTCCAGCACATGTGACTCAATTAATAATAATAATAATAATAATTTATTATTTATATCCCGCCCATCTGGCTGGGCCTTCCCAGCCACTCTGGGCGGCTTCCATAAAAACCAAAAATACAGTAAAATCACATGTTAAAAACTTCCCTGAACAGGGCTGCCTTAAGATGTCTTCTGAATGTCAGGTAGTTGTTTATCGCTTTGACATCTGCTGGAAGGGCGTTCCACAGGGTGGGCGCCACTACCGAGAAGGCCCTCTGCCTGGTTCCCTGTAGCTTTGCTTCTCGCAATGAGGGAACCGCCAGAAGGCCCTCGGCGCTGGACCTCAGCGTCCGGGCAGAATGATGGGGGTGGAGACGCTCCTTCAGGTATACTGGACCGAGGCCGTTTAGGGCTTTAAAGGTCAGCACCAACACTTTGAATTGTGCTCGGAAACATACTGGGAGCCAATGTAGGTCTTTCAAGACCGGTGTTATATGGTCTCAGCGGCCGCTCCCAGTCACTCCTCGTTTGTGTACTCAAATTTGCTTGCATCATTCACTCTTGCATCCTGACAAGCACAAGTGAGACATTTGGATTGACTTTAGTTTTTAAAATCCCAGAAGGAAGTATTTAAGTCACACAATTACTGCTTTGTCCCTAGAGGGTATTTGTGTAACTTTAAATAGATGCCTTGTTATTTCATTACCAAATGTCTGTTTTGAGCTTGCCCTTTCCATCATGTCAATGAAATGTTTCTAGCCGTGGCTCAGTAAAGACAAGCTAGGTAAAGACAGTTCTGCCATAACTTGGCAAAACGGCATGTTTCCCCAAAGCTCTCTAGAATGTCCTATGTGATTTTAACAAGTTATTTAGAGCAGGGATACAAAAATCTGAGAGCTTCTGAATGTTGTTGGATTTCAGTGCCTATCAGATGCAGCCAACATAGCCAATGGTCAACAACACTGGCAGGGCTACAGGATTGTCATTCCTGCAGGAGTGGGTGACATTGTGGTCTAAACTACTGAGCCTTTGGGGCTTGCCGATCGGAAGGTTGGCAGTTCGAATCCCTGCAACGGAGTGAGCTCCCATTGCATCTGTCAACCTAGCTGTTCAAAAGCATACCAACGCAGATAAATAGGTGCAGTGGGAAGGTAGACCGCGTTTTTGTGTGCTCTGGCACTCGCCACAGTGTCCCTTTGCACCAGAAGCAGTTTAGTCATGCTGGCCACTTGACCCGGAAAGCTGTCTGCAGACAAACACCAACTCCCTTGGCCTGAAGCAAGATGAGACTTAACTGTCCAGGGGTCCTTTACCTTACATTCCTGATTTAAAGATTACTTGATCCAAACAGAGATGTTGTCTCATTTCTTCAGGTTGGAAGTTTGGGTGAAACTCAGCTTGCTGAGAAGAGTTTATATAGGCTTAAAACAGGCAGAGCAAGATACCTGCAGATTCTTAAGACCAGGCATCCCCAACCTTCAGCCCTCCAGATGTTTTGGACTACAATTCCCATCATCCCTGACTACTGGTCCTGTTAGCTAGGGATCATGGGAGTTGTAGGCCAAAACATCTGGAGGGCCACAGTTTGGGGATGCCTGCTTAAGTCTATCCCCATACCTTTGACCTCTTTGCTGCCCTTATCTCTTTCAGCAGCACAGCAGAGAGAATTTTCATAAGTGGGGCAGAGTTCTCACTGCTGCGCCACCCAGAGGGGCAAAAACCAAGTTAAACAAGGAAAGAGTGTGTGGCAGCCATCCCACCTGTTGCATGTGCCCACAGGCTGGTACAGCGGTGGGGTCCCATTGCCCCCAGAAAGGGGTTGAACAAGCGGGCAGAGGTTGTGATGCCTGGTCCGATTTCCTCTCCACGTGTATTACCGAGAGAGTGAGCAAACACACGAAAATGTGTTTCGCTGGCATTGCTATGAAGCTATTCATAGCAGGAGCCAGCTCCTAGAATATTGCCCCATAGAATATTGGAGGGGGCCGCCCCCCACCCCAAAAGTTGATACATATTGCCATTCAGATAGGGTGGGTGCGCCCCATCGTATGATCGATTATGCGAGGCGGGGCTTACTTGTCCCCCTACAATATCTTATTGTCACCCTCCTGAAGCCCTTTTTCAGTGCCCAAATCACAAGTAAAGGTAAAGGTAAAGGTACCCCTGCCCGTACGGGCCAGTCTTGACAGACTCTGGGGTTGTGCGCCCATCTCACTTAAGAGGCCAGGGGCCAGCGCTGTCCGGAGACACTTCCGGGTCACGTGGCCAGCGTGACATCGCTGCTCTGGCGAGCCAGAGCCGCACACGGAAACGCCGTTTACCTTCACAAGTAGTCACCACCAATGACCTGGCTTTGCCGTGCAATGAGCCGCCACCTCTGCCCACTGGCTGCGTGGCAAGGCGGACTGGGGCCCCGGCGAAAGTGAGAGAGACGCTTCCCCCCCCCCCCTGCCCCACAAAAAATCTCCGCTGTTGTCACCAGCGGCCGCCAGGGCTTACCGCGGCACCGGAGCCCAAGCGGCCTTCGTCAGCCGACGTCCCCCCCGCCTTCCTTCTCTCGGCTCCTCCTCCCTCGTCGCCTCTCTCTTGGGGCCTAGCCTCCTGGAGTGATCCCCGAGCGCGGGGGGCGGGCCTTGGCTTGGTGCCTGCTGGGTGGGAGGTTGCTGCCGCGGCCTGTGGAAGAGGAAGGGCACGTCATGGCCGCGCTGAAGGTCTCTCGGGTACGTGGGCGAGGGGCGTGAGGGGAGAAGCCGGGGCGCAGAAACCGAAAGCGGCAGGCTTGGGGGCGGCCTCGGATTGCTGAGGGAAGGAGGCCTTGCAAGGTGGGGCGGGGTGGGTTTCTGTAACCCGGCAATGCAAGCCAGAAGCGTTCCTACTCGAGAGATAACCCCGTTTAGTCCAAGGGAGCTTACCCACTGCCCCAGTAAAGTGCTGATAAGCGGGCGATGTTTACTGCGTAGTTAGTAATCTTAAAGACTTCTATAATTACAACATTATACAGTCGGAAGGGGCTCCCGAGGGGCATCCAGTCCAAACCCCCTTCCCCCTGCCATGCAGGGATCAGAACTAGAACATAAATATTTAGAAGAGGGGAAGGATGCCAAGTTCTCACGGAGGAAAGGAAAAGGTATCTCCACCCGCCAAGAATGATAAGGTAAAGGTAAAGGTACCCCCTGCCCGTACGGGCCAGTCTTGACAGACTCTGGGGTTGTGCGCCCATCTCACTTAAGAGGCCAGGGGCCAGCGCTGTCCGGAGACACTTCCGGGTCACGTGGCCAGCGTGACATCGCTGCTCTGGCGAGCCAGAGCCGCACACGGAAACGCCGTTTACCTTCCCGCTGGTAAGCGGTCCCTATTTATCTACTTGCACCCGGAGGTGCTTTCGAACTGCTAGGTTGGCAGGCGCTGGGACCGAGCAGCGGGAGCGCACCCCGCCGCAGGGATTCGAACCGCCGACCTTTCGATCGGCAAGCCCTAGGCACTGAGGCTTTAACCCACAGCGCCACCTGCGTCCCTGCCAAGAATGATACTTCCAGCTTATATAAAGCGAAGCACATTCTGTCCCGTAACAAACAACAATACCGCAGTTTTTGGTATTATGCAACAGCAGATCTATTTATTTGTTTGGCATTCATAAGGAGGGGTTGGTTTCCGGAAGGAAACTGCCATACCTTGATCCTAGGGGTTTTTTAAAAAAAAATATGGCAAATGTAGGGAAACAGAAGAGATCTATAGAAACCGAGATCATATGTGTGTTAGGTTTAGGGGATTTTGATAGAGTTATCTTCTGTGAATAGGTTTAACTAATTATACTATTTCATATAAGGGACGCAGGTGGCGCTGTGGGTTAAAGCCTCAGCGCCTAGGGCTTGCCGATCGAAAGGTCAGCGGATCGAATCCCTGCGGCGGGGTGCGCTCCCGCTGCTCGGTCCCAGCGCCTGCCAACCTAGCAGTTCGAAAGCACCTCCAGGTGCAAGTAAATAAATAGGGACCGCTTACCAGCGGGAAGGTAAACGGCGTTTCCATGTGTGGCTCTTGCTCGCCAGAGCAGCGATGTCACGCTGGCCATGTGACCCGGAAGTGTCTTCGGACAGCGCTGGCCCCTGGCCTCTTAAGTGAGATGGGCGCACAACCCCAGAGTCTGTCAAGACTGGCCCGTACGGGCAGGGGTACCTTTACCTTTACCTTTTATATATTTCATATAAAACATTTTTGTGCCAGTGTAGCTGGTATAACTTCCAACTTTTATTCTTGTTTACGGTTTGTTACAAAATCCCAGTTTGTATTGGTTTTTGCCCCTAAGTATGTAAATGATGATATAGTCTTAAGAATTCATATGCTAGAAAGAAAAACAACTTTTTTAAAGCATTGTGCTGTGACTGGGAAAGGACTGCTTTTGAATCTTGGTAGTTTGGGTGTCCCTTTGCCCTTTTAAAGTCCTTCTGTATTATCTACATACTATAGACAAAGATGTAAGGCTACGAAATGGTGCTTAAGGCCATCTAGTATGTCCATGGCAGAGGTGAAATTTAGAATACAGATAGTCTGATGAATAGGGTAGCCTCTTAACTACTATGCCACACTAGCTCTTTGAGAATGTTGGACAGAACAGTCCTTTTATGGGTTTTGTTTATACACTTGATTTATAAAGCTAATAAGAATACTTTTATATTTGCAGTTTTGTTTCAAATCTGTACAGAATACTTTGATCTAGTAGCTGTTTGCCCTTGATTTAAGCAAAATGTGAACAAAGCTAGTAAACTTTGATAGTTACCCACTTATCACTGATGAGTCAATCTATATGACATACTCAGTATGTAAATAAATGCATTTTTGCACTCTGAAAATGTGCAGGTTCAGATTGATGTATACAATAGTTCGCCTAGAAAGGATTTGCAGGGCTATTAATACTTCTCTGAGGATTTTTCTTCTATGACAGAAATGGCCCTACACAAGATTTCTGTTGGTTAAATTTGTTGGTCGACAGTTATTGATAAAACTGAAGGATGCCAAACCAGTGAGCTGAGTATTGCATATGGTGATGTGGTAATGTTGTGTGCAATTAATGTGCCACTTTACCAGTCTCATACAGGTTGGTTTATGATGTGGGAACTTTGTAATATTCTACTCCGTAGGTGTCACACATAAATCATAACAAGTGATTGTTATGAGCATGTATTTCTGTCTAGGACGTACCCAGCAAACTGGAGGATAAACAGGGCAAATGTTTCATTTGTGTACAGAGAGTTCTTTTTGAAAAAAAAAAATTGCTATGAGTGAAAAGCAGAAGTGTTTTCCATAAGGACAACATGTAATTGAAAAGGTCAGCCTTTAAACCACTGTACCTTGTAACTTTAATGGAATTTGGTGTTGGCAGTGCCAGTGAGTAGTCTGCTTCTCCCCCTGCCCCCCCCCAGAGTATGACACATAAGATAACTGATAAGTTCCAACCCCTGAAAAGCAAGGTATGGAGTGCTAAAAAACTTTCTATTCCAGCTGGCCATTACAAAAACTTGGTAACTAAAAAATAGTTTCTGTGTTTGCTTTTTTCATCCTCCCAATCTCTTTGCCTTTTATGTCCCATATTTTTGGTTGTAATCCTTGGGGGAGGGCCTTTCTAACACTGGCATTTGTAAGGTACTCTGGGAGCCTCCCTCCATCTCTTTCTCTCTCTGTGTTGGCTGAAAGTAGGATAAAGATGCTTTACTTAAATCAAATAGCATTAGAGACTTAATTCCACAATTGTTTGCTAAAGCATCACCCTTGAAGCCAGGGAGCCACAGGTTACAAAGTATTTTAGTGTAAATTATTCTTTGAAATTGTAGTGAAGTTGAAATTGTCAATGAGTTATTCATATCCAAAGCTTTGTGGCCTTTTGGTTAATATTGTACACTTGATAGAACATCTTGTGCATGTCTTATGCAATCTTTGACTGGTGTGTAGTTGTATAATTAGATGGACTTTGTTCTCTTGCTATTTTATCAACCACTGGACCATCTTTCGTTGTCACTTTCATATTCTGCTTAGTAAAAGCTACTTATTTTAGTTCTTGTTCCCCAAATTAGGAGCGTAGGAAGCTGCCCTATGTTGTGTCAGAACATTGTCCCATCTTACAGGTATCTCACTGTTCTCTGCACCAGTGGTGAGTGGGGCCAGAGGCAAAAGTGAGTTGAACCACAGATGTGACTTGTACACAGAGCCGCATTGTAGCCCAGCAAAAGTCAGTGTTTCTACACTGCAATTTCCCCCTGCAAATTACTGTATTTTTCGCCCTATAGGACGCACTTTTTCCCCTCCAAAAATGAAGGGGAAATGTGTATGTGTCCTATGGGGCGAATGCAGGCTTTTGCTGAAGCCAGGAGAGTGAGAGGGGTCGGTGCGCACCGACCCTTCTCGCTCTCCAGCCTTCAGGAGAGCCGCAGCGCCAGCCCCACAAGGTCGGGGGACAGCGGGGAGGCGGAACGCCGCCATCCCACTGTCTCCCGATGTGGTTTGGAGGCTGACGGCGAGGAGAGGTGTGCTTCTCCCCGCCGCCAGCCCCGCGAGCTCCGGGGACAGCTGGGAGGCGCAGCGCGTCTTCCCACTGTCCCCGGACCTGGTCTGCAGGCGGGCAGCGGGGAGAAGAGCGCTTCTCCCCGCTGCCGGCCCCACAAGCGCCTGGGGGGGAAATAATTTTTTTTTCTTTATTTCCCCCCCAAAAAACTTGGTGCATCCTATGGGGCGAAAAATACAGTAGGAGTTTAGTCATTATCTTTGACCCTTCTCTTTCTTTTCTTTCTTTTTTTCTTTCCTATCTTATCTAAGGTTTGCTGGTTCTCTTGTTAATAATTCTCAATCTCTTCCATTTTAGTCTATTTAGACTAAATTCCTTATTCAGACTCTAATTCCTGTCTTGGGCTGGTGACTTCAATGGTTTAGTAGTCTTGTGCTTCAGTTTAAACTTACTTGGGGAGTATCAAACACTCATCTTATTTAACTTCCACTCTCTTGTGATGTTTCTCAACTTCATGCTTTTTCTGGGCTCCTTATATGTGGAACTCTCTCCCTCTTGATATTCAGTTCACTATCACTTTGTCCCACTTTAAGAAAGCACAAAATTGTCCTTTTTTTTCCTTGCAGTTTTGCTTTGTTTCTTTAATTGTCAGTTAAGCATTATATATATTTACTTTGAACATTTTCTTTCTTTCTTTTATTCTTCCAGAGAAAGTTTCTCCATTTCCCCCTTCTAAGTCCCCTCTCCTATTGTTTCATGCCTTTAGATTGTAAGGCAGAGACCTGTCCCTGAAATTTCCTATGTATTTTAGTCACTTTCATTAATAATAAATGCTAAGGATACTACTAGATCTTTCATCAATAAGATATAATATATGCCCTATAAGTATGTATCTTCAACAGAACTATATAATAATAATTTGCAAAATCTTCAGTTTGCTCCAGCAATGGAAAGTTGATAGGAGGACAACAAAGTCCATAGAAAGGTACAGGGGCATATTTATTTGCAAAGGCCACATTGAAAAACACAGAATTCCCCAACTACTTCTAGTGAAAAATACGGTCAGTTCTGTGGTAAATGCATTGGTCTCTGCTGCAGACTATTTTTTAGTTGGCACTTGCAATAGGATTGAGAAATTTATTGGAGGCTTTTATTGAAGCTATTCATTCCCCCCCCCCCCAATCAAAATTTCAGGTGTTACGAAGCATTGCTACATGCGGTTGGAGATCACAATCAAGTCAAGCTGCTGCAACAGCACCCAAAAGTAAATCGGCAGCTGGATTTAGCTTTGGTAAGTATTGACAAAGCACTGTAAAAATATCCCCTATTATTCTTACATTATGTCCCATGCCTCAAGTATTTCACAAACCTAAAGAAAATTATCAGAATTTGAACCATTTGATGTGTGATGGCAGGAAACTGATGACTCAATGCCTGATGCACTTACTTTTTATTTTACTAATAGCAGCTGTGTAGTTTTACTAAATACAATTAGTGAACTACGAATTGTAATTGGAGAAGTGCAGAGTGCATTACATCTTTTCCTTATGCCACTTTCCCAGTTTAAATTGCTTTTTGGTTCATAAGGGGAAAATATATGATACAGGGGTTTGCATTTTTTTCAGTGCAGTCAGACAGGGGCCCACATACCAATGGATGTTGTAGCCAGAGACAATACACTAGGCTGATCAACAGATGTGGTGGCTGCTTATGTGCAGTAGACTACACTGCAGCCACACACAGTCATCTCTCCATCCAGGCTTTCAAGGAGGGTGCAGAGCAGGACCAATGAGGAGCCTGGAGAGAGATGGTGTGGCCTGGAGAGGACCCTGATGGCCAGGGATAGAGATACTTGGAGGTCTCAGCTGATCCAGCAGGGCTTGTCTTATGTCCCCAGGTGGAAAAACTGATGTGCAGTCATCTCGCTTGCAGTAGATGCTTCTGTAAGAGGCAAACAAACAGTCCATTTCTTGAACAGAGGCTCCTGATTTTCCTCACACTGTTCCAAAAATATAATTTATTTCAGCTGATGTTGCTTCATGCCCTTATACTTCTTGGAATATCCTGCTGTCATGGTTTTCGCTATATTGCTGTGCTGCTTCATGTCCTGTCACATCCTGGCGAGTAGAATTAGGGATGAGTTTAGGTGCCAAAATAATGCACTCTAGCAATATCAGGTGCAAAGTATTGCAGTTCTGCTACTATGTTGAATTATTATGGGTATCTCAAATATTTGGATATATTTGATTGTCTGACATGTGAATGCCTTGTTTTCTAGAACTTACTGATGAACAGAAAGAATTTCAAGCTACAGCTCGTAAATTTGCTAGAGAGGAAATCTTGCCCGTTGCTGCCGAGTATGACAGAACTGGAGAGGTAGGCTTGCTATATAAGGGGGAAACAGCTTGCTTTAACATTTCATTGAGTAAATTGACGAGGGCCTGCTCGCCATAAGAAATAAATCAGTCTCACACCAAAAATGTATTGAATAGGCCTAGCCAGCAACAACTGAGCTGAACTGAGCTGAACAGAACTGATCAGGCCTGCACATGCTCAAACTGCTGCGGCCTAGCATTTTATTATTTCACAGAACATTGTATCAACTCAACAGTAAAAGACAATACCATATAAGGAAAATCACTCCACTATCAGGGTATGCTGTATAAGCCAATCACAGGCCAGCATAAGGTGTCCACGCGCTGATCATGCTTAACACAGCCTGCCCTACCAAAAGGTCAGGCTGCAGTACATTTCCACCCGTGTGCCCATTTTCCCTATAGGTAAACCAACCATATTCCCACATGCCCTCTTTTCTTACTTATTTTATGAAAAGTAAAGTTTTTCTTAACCAAACCTAAGCAGAGTCATTTGTCTCATTTTCTAAACGCTTATAACTTGCAACATAAATTCTTCTTGTCATCCCTGTGGCGGGTTGTGGTTTGTACCACCATGTAGTACACTGGGCATACAAAGAAGGTAGGCATTGAATGCAGCAACACAACACAATGAATCCTGCAACAAGCAAAATTACAATTAGCAAAAGTTTTCTTAACCATTCTCTATTAGGCAACCAGGAAGACAACCATTCCCATGGATCAAAACCTTTGGGTGGATTCAAAGGATTATGGGCTATGATTTGTTCCATATAATCAATAGTAGCAAAAACATTGGCCGACTGATCAGATACATACATACAACAATGAGAATGGATCTAAAGCATAACGATTTTGTAAAGCAACTTCTCTTATTTCTTCTGATTATTTCTGATGTACACGGGAGTAACTGCCAATACCCATGTTTTGCTGTACAGTACTGCTTAGTTGGGAGCATGAAAAACTGTTAATCTTGAGGCTCTGTCTTTTGATGCAGTTTGTTGATACGTAGTTAAATAACACTAAAAAAAGTTTGCTAGCTTCTTGGAACAGAAATGACCAAGGGCTCTTTCTAAGAAACAGCTGTTTTAAAACAACAGCAAATGGTTCAAGAATAGGTACTTAAATTTACAGAGGAGTAGCCATGTTAGTTTGTTGCAGCAAAAAAGACAGCAGAGCCTTTTGGCATCTCAAGTTTAGGTCTACAGTTGCTTATTCTGTAAAAATATATCGCTTAATCTTTAAGGTGCCACAAGAATCTTTGTGTTTAGTTTAAGCTTGGGAAGACTTCAGTTGTGCTTGCCCTACTCTATTTTAATGAATTAATATCCAGAGTGGAGGTGAGACTTTTTAAAGCCAATATGGTAGAATTAAACACGAAGCCTTGTTTAATTGGCTTCAATCCAATTTGCCAATCTATGCAGATCACGGTAATTCATAGCTGCACCCAACATTCAGAAAGATTAAGTATAGCGCTGCAGTACTTCTTCCTTCCTGAAATGAAGTTCAGCAGGCGTAAAATTCCTATTGAGGGTACAACAGATGATTTAAACAGTAGCCGAGCAGCCTCCCAATTGCTTAAAAGTCAGGTGGGCGCGCTCGACGATCGCCTGCCCTGTAGAGTTGAAGGGAATGCCATGAATCAACCTAACATCCCACAAAGAACAAAAATCAGAAAAGGCCTGAGAAATATATGCAGGGCCATTATCCGTTTTTAAGGTATGGGGTTTTCCCATAACAGCAAAACAACGCATCAAATGTTGAATAACATGATGAGTGGTCTCTCCTTTAAGAGGAGTGGCTCAAATAAAGCCAGATGCACTGTCCACAGTGAGATGTACTCTAGAAAATGGAGCCAAGGATGGCGTGTGGGTGATTTAGAGCACACAGCACACTGTCACACAATGTCCCTGGCTTGAGAAATAGGTAGTGAAAAGGATTTAGCTAACACCTTAGCATTTTGATGAAATACTGAATGACTCTCAAATGGGTCAGAAAATAAAGAAAAGATACCATTCTTCAAAGCTTGGTCTGCCCGGTCATTACCTTTGCCAAATAGCCAGGATGGCCAGTGTGAGACCTAAGGTGGGCTACATAAAACTGACAAGTTCTAGTGTGTACCAAGCTCTGCAAAGTGGAAAACAATGTAAACAAATTGTCATCAATGGCAGGAGTAATATAAGGCAGCGGTAGCACATTCAACAGATTATATACGTACTGAGTATCCACAATGAGATTGAAAGGGATATCAGCAAACTGTTGGAATGCTAAAATTACAGGTGCCAATTCAGCACGTTGTGCTGAGGACTGCTCAGAAGCATACAAACTTTTCCATTCCCCCTCCTTTTCCCACACAACCACCCCCCTGGATCTGGTGGAACAGTGAGGGCGGAGGGTAAGGGCAGGGGGAACAAGGCAGTTCGCAGGACATAACGTAGCCCTGTAAGGAAAGACAAACGAGGGTCTCTAGGGGGATTGTGAATAGCTTTCCCCAGGAAATCAGCAAAAGTTATTTGAGTAGAAACGGCTGTCATCATCAAATGCATAAATTCTTCCTGGGAGAAGGGCAGGTACACTGACTGTAAGTCCATTCCAGATTTTGGTGCTCCCATCTTGCGCAAGTTGGTCACATGGTCACCCAGTTCTTTGATGGATTTGACTTGCTCATTCAAGTAGTGGGTCTCAATGAAGTCGCATAAATGGGGGTCATTTTTGTCAGTTGCCAGCTTGTGCAGTTCCAAAAGTGACTGGTTCACATTCTTTTCCAAGTGCAAAGCACAGTCCATTGCTGTCAATCCACTCTCCCAGTCATCACGATCTGGTTTTTTGATGTCCTGCAAGAAAATGCGGTTCTGCAACTTCATAAGTTTCTCTGCATGCTCACGCTCCTCGTGGGACTGGTGAAGGAAGTACTTGGCAAAGTTCTTCAGGGCCACATCATCACAGTCAAAATAGCAGGAGGCGTAGAGCTCCAGCTTGATCTGCCGGTTGATGGTGGCTTCGCAGTCCTGGTGGTAGTTCTGGCGCACCTGGGAGGGAGACGAAGCCATGGCAGCGCGGCTGCAGGTGGTGCAGCTGGGTCGGGTGGGCCCGAGCAGGGGTGGCAGAATCAAAAGCCAACAATGGAGCAGTGGCACGAAGAGATTCTTGAAGAAGAGTGGTAGAGGGCTGTGCAGAAGGCGAAAAAGGTGGTGGAGGCAGCGGTGAGACAGGAGGAGCCGAAGGGGAGAAATGCGGTGGTTTAGGAGGTATATAAGCTGGTAGTTCCGAAGAAGGCAACGTGAGATACAAAGACGAAGGAGGAGCCAAAAGGACAGGTGAAACAGGCAACGAGGCAGCCAGGAGGATATTTGCAGGAGTTAAGCTTGACATAGCTTTGTAAACTTTACACCAGGCATGCAAAACTTTAACATCAATTTGAGAATGGTTCTGGAAAAATTGTCCTATTTTTCCCCAGTCTTTTAAATTCCAAGTGCAATCCTGAGGAAACCAGGGGCAGTGGGTGTCCAAAGCTTGAATAAGGGCCTTGAGATCAGCATCAAGTACAACAAGGTTGTTACTGGCCAGGAGGAATTTAAGGTCATCAAAAAATTTCTTCTGTGGTGCAGAGAGAGATTGCCCCATGATAGTGAGAACAGCAGAAAAAAGAGAGCAGTCGCTGGGATCCACAAAGGATGAAAAGAAGCGACAAAAGTAGGGAGCACTAACCGGGATCCTAAAGGAGAGGATGAGTGGTACCTGGCACCCTGGCCGGGTGTGGTCAGTGCTGAGAGGGCCGCAGCGCACGAAGTCCGAAAGAGACTGTCCCACAAAGGCAGAAGGAAAGCACACACCGGGATCCGAAGTGGATGAAAGACGCGTGGTGAATGCTGGACGATGAGAAACACCGTGGAGTCCGAAGTTATTCACACGGGGCACCAAATGACAAGGGCCTGCTCGCCATAAGAAATAAATCAGTCTCACACCAAAAATGTATTGAATAGGCCTAGCCAGCAACAACTGAGCTGAACAGAACTGATCAGGCCTGCACATGCTCAAACTGCTGCGGCCTAGCATTTTATTATTTCACAGAACATTGTATCAGCTCAACAGTAAAAGACAATACCATATAAGGAAAATCACTCCACTATCAGGGTATGCTGTATAAGCCAATCACAGGCCAGCATAAGGTGTCCACGCGCTGATCATGCTTAACACAGCCTGCCCTACCAAAAGGTCAGGCTGCAGTACATTTCCACCCATGTGCCCATTTTCCCTATAGGTAAACCAACCATATTCCCACAGTAAATGTTTCTAAAAAGAGACACTGTACATAAAATGAAATATTTTTTTTCTTTTCTTTCTAGTACCCTGTTCCCCTCATAAAAAGGGCATGGGAGCTCGGCTTGATAAATTCACATATACCAGAGAACTGTGGTGAGTAAACTACCTTTTAAGCAATAAAATAGCATCAACTAAGGAACACTTTTAGGAGGCAAAGATACGACAGATTTTACGATAGGATGTTTTATGAATGTGAAGGAATAGCAATAGCCAGTACGTCTGGTACGTCTGATAAGTTTTCATCTCTTGAGACCTTATTAGAAATAGCAGTGTTGCCAAATATACAGGGTATATGTATATGGATATTCGTTAACTTCTTTGCAGTATGTTTAATGATTGGTAAGTGGATATGCAAGCAGACACCATTGAAAGGTGTTGTGTTACATCTTGGACCATCCTCTTCAACCATAAGGCCATTTACCACCAATAGCTCTGTAGAAAGGATCCCGAAGGTTTATTGTGCTTTGATGATGTTTTGATTTTTATTATTGTCTTTCAATATTACTTGGAAGAATTTCTATCCTGAATTGGTATTGACCCATTCCTACATGCAAGTTATGATATAGTTAACTACTGGGGTTATTCTGAATAGGGATACGCTACCAATATTGTGGGGTTTGGTGTGTGTATTTTGTTGTTGAAGGGATATGTACAAATGGAATTGAAAAATCCTGTTACACTGATGTCAAAATTCACCCTATCAAAGGTTAGAGTGTATAGGAAGTAAAGTGCACTTAAAATGGATTTGTATGGGACTGTTTTTTGTTTCATAATGTTTTGCTATAGGTGGCCTTGGCCTTGGCTGTTTTGATGCCTGCCTTATTACTGAAGAATTAGCTTATGGGTGTACAGGGGTTCAAACAGCTATTGAAGCAAATTCCCTGGGTGTAAGTATTTTCCTTCTTTCTTTGTAGTAGTCTAGATAATGACTTTCTTTGTATTGATTTTTTTTTATTTTTTTTGGCAGCAAATGCCAGTCATCATTGCAGGAAATGAGCAGCAGCAGAAGAAATATCTGGGAAGAATGACAGAGGAACCTATGATGTGTGTAAGTTCCCCCTCTCCCCCCAAGTCTGTAGAAGTTTACTTTGCTTTCTCTGGTGAAAAACCTGTATACACTTACCATATTTTTCTGTATATTGGATGCCCCCATGTATAGGACACCCCCTATTTTGGGAGACTCCAAATTAAGAAAATGGGGAGGAAATTGCTCTAAGTTGTTGACATTTTTTTTTTGAGAGGATTGCCCAGAGCCTAACAGCTGTGTGCCTATCAGCTGTTCTCTCGCAGGCAATTGCTGAGCTTTGGGGGAGGGCAGGGTTGAGCTTTTTTTTTTGCGGGGGGGGGGGAGAGTGGTGAAGCTTTTTCTTTCAATTGCTTTTAGCACTTTTCGCCTTTCCCATGGGGCCTCTGTATTCTGCTTGCCTCTGCAAGGCTATAGGCAGTCTGTTTTTGTGCACAGGCGGCGCAACATTACACAGGAGGAGTGTGGCGATTGAAGTAATATCCCCCCCTTTGCGCCTTTCACATCAGCGCACAAATGGAGCTGTAGGACGGGCAGAGTGGGAGGAGGCAAGCAGACTAAGAATGCCCCACAGGAAAGGCACTGCTACTCCAGTTGGCCGCAGCGATCAAAGATATCTCTCCCCTCCACGCCTTTCTCATGTGGCCTTGTTAGTCTGCTTGGAGCCGTGCGAAGACGCCGCACAAAAACGGGCTGCCTACAGCCTCCCTCCCATCTGTAGGGCGGACAGAGTGGTAGGAGACAAGCAGACTACAGAGGCCACGCAGCTCGCCTCTGCCAGGAGCTGCGACTGCTAAAGCAAGTACCATAATTATTTATATATTTAATTGCTGTATTCCATGGATAAGACGAACCTTGTTTTTCAACCTAAAAAAATGGGTAAAAAAACCTCATCTTAAAAATTGGGTAAAAAACCTCATCTTATGGATGGAAAAATACGGTATTATTAATTTATATACAGCTTATATGCAATATATTGCTTCCACACAGTTTACAACAATAACATCAATGCATAATTGAAATACACAATAGCAATTCCATTGGGCACTAGAATAAGTCTTGATGAAAATATGCAATAAAACAAGCAGTTAAACACCGCAGTTAAAACATCTAAAAACAGACAGTTAAGCCAACAAAATCAGAAGTGCAGTTCAGGGGATTGCTTGCCTAAACAGGTGTGCCTCCTGTTTATTCCTTTTTCTTTTTTCTCCTCAGGCCTACTGTGTAACGGAACCTGGAGCAGGCTCTGATGTAGCGGGTTTAAAAACCAGAGCTGAAAAGAAAGGAGATGAATATATAATTAATGGACAAAAAATGTGGATCACCAATGGTGGCAAGGCTAACTGGTATAGCAATTCGTAACTAGCTTTACTTTCTATGTAGTTCTTTCCCACATTTGATCTGTTTTTGTGTCATGCTCAGTGTGACTAAGATACAGAATGTTTATTAGAAACCAGTTGGGGAGATTAGGTATTATCTCTTACCCTATCACAAATGAGGCAAGAGCCAGTGTGGTATTGTGTGTCCAGATTCTTGACCACCATCCAGGATTTGGTTTGGAAGGAAGGAATAAAGTGAGACAATTTGGAAGAAAGAGTGACAGTACATGTTGGGAGGGCTGAAACCATCCTTTTACTAAATACCATCCTGTGCCACGTGTGCTTTATGAGTCTTTTTCCTTGTATACTGCCTTGTATTTCCTTTTTGTTTTATATAATACCGAACAATAGAAGTCCAGTCTTAACTATGTTAAAGCTCAGTAGAAGTCTTCAAAACACACTGGGTTGTCCTCCCTTTTTTGAAACCGTCTGATCGTTGTTTAATTTCTGGTATAAAGCTACCAGAAGCATCTGTTAAAGTCAAACTTGGCTCTTGCTTTTGTGTGTGTTTATTAGGTATTTTTTATTGGCTCGCTCCAGTCCTGATCCCAAAGCTCCTGCAGGCAAAGCTTTTACTGGATTTATTGTGGAAGCGGACAGCCCTGGAATACAAATTGGAAGAAAGGTAGAGTACACACACACACCATCTAGATTCTGTGTGTGGATGTGTAAAATAACAAGCATAATTCTTGCACTCTTGGCTATAAATTACCAATCTACATTAGTTTTTTACTTCATCAAATAATTATGTTAAGGCATAATTAAATATTTCGTAAACTTTCTTTTCAGGAACTTAATATGGGTCAACGCTGCTCAGATACAAGAGGGATTGTTTTTGAGGATGTGAGAGTGCCCAAAGAGAATGTATTAATTGGTGAAGGTGCTGGCTTTAAAATTGCCATGGGAGCATTTGATAAAACAAGGCCTCCGGTAAGTATCTGAAATAAGTTCTAGAAAAATATCTTTTTAGAGTTCTGTTTTTATGATATCCATCATTAAAATTACAGGTAGCTGCTGGTGCTGTAGGGCTAGCACAAAGAGCTTTGGATGAAGCTACAAAGTATGCTATGGAAAGAAAAACCTTTGGAAAGGTCATTGCAGAGGTATGTGAATCTCTTTATCATTTATATGATGTCATTTCCAGTTAATGTGTATTAAGGGAAATCTTTTTCACAAAGCTTATATTATAGGGTCCTAAAAGAATAGCTTAGCGAGTTGGAAGTCAAAATGCTGGTAAAACCAAAATATGATCCAAAAATCTCTTACTAGAAGCCATTTAAATTTAAGGGTAGTGTTGCTTTGTAAATGGGTCTCTTGTGGTGTAAGAGGATTCAAGATTGCTGCAGCTGACAGTTAAAAAAATCAGCTAATGCTGATTTTGTCAATGAGGGATAGTGTGGCTAGTCACTGCAAAGAACCAAACTAATCACATTTGTATACTTGTCATTGTGTATTAACTGTGCGTCTCCATACGTAACCCCCACCCCAAAAATGGCTTATTTGGGAGGAAAGGCAAAATATAAATTTAATAAATAAATACGTTTGACTGTAAGTCATTTTAGGGTTTTCTTGTTTGTTACTGAGACAAGGCGACATGAAGTCATTTAGTAACCTGCACACATTCATTAATAAATAATTATTTAAATATATATATAAACACTTCAGATTAAACCAGCACTGCTTTCTAATAACTAATGCTACAATCACAAAATAAATATAGCTGAGGAGTGATAGGAGTCCTAGGGAAATCCTAAAACCAGATGAAGAACCAGAACCAGAACCAAAAATTCTGACTTTGGGTAATTCCTGAGGCTTGGCTGTGCATTGGTAATTTTTCTAATTAGATGAAATTTCATTGTAGTTTTTAACAAATATGAACAAAGTAGCTTAGCAAAATATTTAATTCTATATACTGTATTGATAAAGTTTTCCTTTTTTGGTCTGATTCACATGTCACTTTAAACCATAGTGAAACCTAACCATGAATTAATGGGGAACACACAGCATACACGCTGGTAAAATCGCAGCCAAAACCTCCTTCTGGGAGCTAAGGCAAGGCTCATGGTTTGTGTCTCTCCAAACAAACCATGACCTGTAACCATTGCTCGTGGCTTCTTTGAGGAAAATAAATTGTGAACCTGGATATGGCACTTATTGGGTCCCAGCAGCACAGCAGCAGGAGAAATGAGGGAGGGGAAAATGCAATTTTAGCACTATGCAGAAGCTTGCTACATGTTCTTTGATACATATTGTACAGAAAGTAAACTTCTCAGTTCTAACTGGTCAATATTTGCCTATATTCCTCAACTATCATAGCACCAGGCAGTGTCCTTCATGTTGGCTGAAATGGCAATGAAAGTGGAGCTTGCTCGCTTGGCTTACCAAAGGGCAGCATGGGAGGTAGATGCTGGCCGTAGAAACACCTACTATGCATCTATTGCAAAGGGATATGCTGGAGACATTGCAAATCAAGTAGCTTCTGATGCCGTCCAGATTTTTGGAGGAAATGGATTCAATAGTGAATACCCAGTAGAAAAGCTAATGAGAGATGCCAAAATATACCAGGTAGGTAACCCATTTAATGCAAATTCTAGAACTGTTGACCAGTTAACATTTTTAGTGAATTGATAGCAGCAGTCTATTAATAAATTTGTGTATATAATATAAAGACAAAAGTATGTTTCCCTTTTAAATGACACATCTGTGTTGTTGCAGCATTCATCTTAAGAGGTATTCTCTTTCATAGGGGAGGCAGCTTCTTTTAAGGTGGCACTCAGCACCTGCAGGGTTTTTTTAAGCAGTATTTGTATGAAATGCCTGCAGGTTAAAAATTAAAATCTGCTGAGCATTAAATCCAGGGCAGTGTGGAGAAAAGACCCGTTTAGGATGCAATCCTATACAAAATATAATATATGTAGTTATCTGGAAAGTACGTATGTTAGATGTAACGGCTTGACCTCAGATAAAAACACACATACAAACACACACACATATATATAATTAAAATGTGGTAATTATTAACAAAATATTATGTTATAATCAACTAAGTCATACTCGGAGCAGAACCCATTGAAATTAAGTAACCTAAGCAATTATTAATTTTATGTTGGTCTACTCAGAGTAGGATTAGCACTTATACAGTTTGAAATCAAGTAATATTTTTGAAAAGGAGGTAGGTTTCCATAGCTCAGGTTATAACCATTCCTTTTTTAAATAGTATAAAAATTCTGCCTGAGGTCTGAATGGCATAACTGTACAAACTAGAGCAGTAGTCTTCTACCTTTTCAGACCCAGAACCCACCTTGAAACCCATTTCTTCATATTTACCATTTATTTGTATGGTGGTAGTGTTGCTGTTGTGACCCACGTATGTTTAGGCTGGAACTCAGTACTGGATCCTGACCCACCAGCAGTAGATCATTGTATTTCAGGGATTTGAACTTGTTTCTATAACAGAAGTGTCCATATGGAAAACACATTTTGAAATGGAGGAAATTTTCACAAATGATTTGTAATGTGCCATGGGTGTCTGCTGTTCAAAGAAGAAAGTTGAAAAATGCCACTAGGTACGCTCAAGTTCTTAGGCTTAACTAAAGTAGCCTATTGGACCATAGCCATATAAGTCCAGACTTGAAGTACCTGGAGAGATTTGTTTCCCCGCCATTAAGCATCTGTAGCAACTTTTGCATTGAACTGGTAACATACTGATAAGAAGTTCCCTGTATTTTCATATTTTATGTAGTTTTGAAATTGCTCAAAAGCACCTGCCTTTTATTTATTTATTGTATGCTTTCTTTTCAGATATATGAAGGCACAGCTCAGATACAGAGACTGATTGTAGCTCGTGAACACATTGGCAGGTTTAAGGGTTGAGAACTTTTGAAGAGAGACAGGGCATGTATTAACCTGATGCTGCAAACATTTGTCTTTATTCTGGTATGCCCCTTTTAAGATTGAAAAAATAAAATGGCCTCAAAGTAGTAGCATATCTGTTTCAGATCTTCAATATATGAGGGAAAAATTGTTTCCTTAATTATTGAAACTGTTAGCTAGAGACCTCTTGAAAAATTGGGTTATTAGATACATGTTGGTGCATGTGGTTCTTTTTAGTTTGTTTTTTTAGTGGCTGCTTTTACTTTCACCTTACTCAATAGTTACTTGGTTATCCCAGTCCTCTGATCTTCTCACATTTTTAAAGTGCCTCAAATTGAACTTGTGACACTGTATTGGATTAAGAAGTTCATACCAATACCGGCAGTTTAGGGTTCTTCTTTTCTATTTGCAAATTATGTATTTTGGGAGTAGGGCCACTTAAGAATGTTTGTTTCTGTGCAATAAGAAGATTCTGGACTCACCATGTTATCATACCAATTATTACCAAATAATACATATTGTACGCAAGGTAAGGTGTGAAATTATAATCACTATCAAGTCAGCTGTACTGTGACTGTATTTTAATTTGCCATTTCTCTATATAGCATAGCTATGCAAAACATCTGTGGAACAGCTGTAGTGTGGATTTTTTCAACAACATACAAAGAGCAATGTGAAACAAAGAAACAATGAACCTTACTTTTGAAATCAATGTGTACCTTACACCATGCTACAGTGTGCCTCAGAACAAATTGCCTTGTCCTCAGAAAAGCCACATTGCTGTATATTGTATTAACTTCTATGAAAAAATAAATATTTTTAATTCTATGACTTTGGAAACTGAAGAGTAGCAGTTTTGCAAACAACTTTGTATGTTGTTGTAAAACAAAACCTATGGTGCCTGTGTTGAACTTTTCAATTATCTGAAGAGTATACATAATGGTTTTGGTGCCTTTAGCCTGATTATATCAACCTTACTAAACAAATGTTTTATTGCACTCAAATATGAAAAAAGCCATACAATGTATTTTTTTGTTCCAGTAATGTTTACAGTACTGTCATTATGTGAATTAGCTATAGTATCAACTAATTAAAAAAAATACTTGCCCTGAAACTGTTTTTCTTCTATAATCTGGGTATGAATTTTGACATTGAAATGGAAAACAGCTCATTTGTGTTAGTATTAAATCTGTTCTAAGGTGTCATTAGAATACTGGTGTCCAATCTCTGCTTCAACTGTTGTGCAGTTCAGTTGATCTCCGATGCTGGTTTGCTGTGAAATGCTATCCGATAACTTTTCTCTTGCAACTAAATGCATTTTTTATATTACTTGTTCTGGTGGTGGGAATTGTGTGCATTGAAATGCTCTTTTTAAAAAAATGACTGGTGCATTTTTGTGTGTGGATGGTCAGAGTGCGCATGCTATAATTTATCTCATAGGTTGCACTTGCATCTTTGTTTTAAAAAGACTCCTTGAAAGTTCTGCCATTTCAGTAAGCTAAAACACTCTTTGAATATGACACCTTGCCTGTACTACTCTTGCCATTCCGACTAGTTATTTTGGACTTTTTCATCAAAGGCAACCTACTCTTGTAAATCATTTTAAAACATCTAACTTTTATAATAAACCAACATTGATAATTTTGAGAGAGCAAAACACTTAAGTAAGAAAATGCATATTAGAATTATCTGTTTCAAAAGCTTCTTTCCTTTTTCTACATATTTATGCATAGGGCAAGTGTTCACAGACAGCCATTATCCCTTCTTTAGTTCTGTCTTGCGACTTTGAACTTCCAGGGATGCCTTTGTGCTGCCCCAAGGAAACACTTCCACGCCACGGCTCAGTGCAAACAGGCATCAAATTAGGAATAGTTTGGGTCATGATGGCACAATCCCCAAAGTTCAACTCCTTTCGTGTTTTTCTGATCGTGTGAATATGGGGCTTGATGGAGCCCGTGTCGTTCCTGTGGGAAAGAATTCACCCAGGACAAATATCCCCATTCGTCTCCTTCCGCGTTCAATATCTACTGCAAAAAGCAATAAATAAATACTGAAAGCAATAAAAAGAGAAGGGGAGAAAACGCTAGTTACGGTTTCCAGCGGTGAAGAAACCTATTCAGGGGAGAGAGGCGAAAGCCTAGCCATTTTAAACGGCAAAAACTCCCCCCAAGGCTGCTAATAACGTGGGCCATAAGCAGCGCCTCATACATTTACGAACGTCACTGCAGGCATCACAAGGACAGCTATGCTGGGGGTCCTCGAGCCGGAAATGGCGTTCTCTTCCGGCCGAGGGGGCGCGTGCGCGCTGGGCGCAGGGCTGAGTCCCGCAGATGTGCCAACATGGTGAGTAGCGTGTCGCGTTTTCCTTCCCTCCGCTCTCAGGCGAGGGCGGTTTCCTCTCTCCCTTCACCCCGCCACCCCAGTTCCGCGAGTTGTGAGGGGAAATGAGTCGGTCGTGCCCGCGTAGCGGACGTGCTACGTCCGGTTTTCGGTAGACGGTCTGGCGTGGGGGGGGGGGAGGTAGGATAATAGAGCCTGCGAAGGAATAGCTGAGTCTAGTGAAAGACGGGTTGGGCGGTGATTGGCCACTCGGTCCGCCAATCAAGCGGTTGGCCCGTCTGCGGCCTAAGAGCTGGCTAGGGACGTGCCCGCCCTTCAGAACCTGCGCGCGGCGCCCCCGAGGGAGAGTCACGTGGCTCTTTCAGAATCTCGCTCGCGGAGCCATGGAGGGTCGCATGCTGGGAGCCGTGCACGTGGCGTGGCCTCGCTTGGTCTTCTCTCTCTCCAAGCAAAGGTTTTTGTAATGGGATTACTAGGGATGGTCTCAAAGGGTTGCGGGCATTCTTCCCTTGATCGCTGGCGGTAAAGGGCTGTGCGGGTTGCAGGCACGAGGGCTGCGGGTTCGGCCGCCATAGTAAAACATCGCCTCGCCCTTTGCTTAAGAAGCGAATAACTGCACCAAGTGGCACTTTTCTTTTTTAATGTAGAATTGCTCTTTATTTTAAAGCGGCATATTACGCAGCATAAGATTGCAATGTAACCAAAGGCACGTAATTTTAATCAACAGAATGGGGGGGTATTAGTTGCTAAAAATAGGCAGCGTGAATTTTGGTAGTCTTCTTCAGTATGGCTGTGGTAGGATTTCCTGGAACTGTTAAAAAAAATAAATCAAGATTGTAGTTTTAAGCTGTACTTTATTATTTAATGCTTATAAAGTGCCTTAACATTTTCTGAGAGACTAGATACAGTAAAAGAATGTCCTTGCCCACAAGCACATGCTCTAATAGACATGATAGAGAAGAGCATTGGGAAGAAAATGGAAAGAAAGCTTGGGGGAAAGTGGCTGATAGACGGAGCCTGGTTGACCAAAACGTTCTTCTGGGAACTGGGTATAACCTCTCAGTGGCCGTTGGTCTCCTGGATCTTGGTAGAGGCCAGAGTGCTGCCTTTCAACTCTAGTCCCAGATGACTGGTGCAGACTGGCTTTTTTCTGGTAGGCTGTTTTGCAAAGCTGTTTTGGCCTTCTTTTTTCACTGCTTTAGCAGATCCACAAGCTACTAGTCCCCAGGTATATATGAACTGCTACCACCTCCTTTCCTAAACCCACCCCACCCTGCAGCCACATGGCTTCTTTGTTCTCACATAAGTGGAATGCTTCATGGATGTGTGAAATGCTCTGTGTTGGATTCCAGAGTTCCTTAAAACAGCAATAAAGGGAATGGCATCTGAGAGGACTTTTGGAGACCCAAAACCTTATAGATTTGGTTTATGTTTATAGATCAGGTATATGTTTCAATTTTACATTGCCCATTTAATTAGCGTAAATTCTTTTTCAGCTCCTCATTAAACTTGTAAGCTTTTTGCAATTATTTTCAAATGTTTTCAGGGTCTTACTCTTCTGTATCTTTATTTTCTTTCTTTTTTTTAAAATAATATTTATTAAGTTTTGTTTAAACAATAAAAAACATACAAAATAACATAACATTTTCCAAAATCCACATTTCCTTCTCATCCTTGGACTTCCTCACAACTCTTGTTCCTGCATTCTAAACTCATAGATTTTAGTAGCAAATTATTGACTTGATTCCATTCATATACATATAATATAATTTTCCAATATTAAATCTCAAATTTTGAAATTTAAAATCACTCTTTTAGGGACTTGATTATAAGATACCATTTATCCAAAATTTGTCTTTTCTTCCAATTACATTTAAATTTATATTCTTTATAGCTAATTTGTTGAAGCCATGCTATTACTAATCTTACATCTTTCTTAACATTCATACAGTTTACAATGTTTTTGTAAATAGTCCTTAAATTTCTTCCAGTCCTCCTCCACCAGTTCTTCTCCCAGGTCTTGGATTCTGCCAGTCATTTCTGCTAGTTCCATATAGTCCATCAGTTGCATCTGCCATTCTTCCAGTGTGGGCAAATCTTGAGTTTTCCAGCATTTGGCGATGAGTATCCTTGCTGCTGTTGTAGCATACATAAAAAAAGTTCGATCCTTCTTTTGCACACTCTGGCCGACAATGCCTAAGAGAAAGGCCTCTGGTTTCTTAGGGAAGGTATACTTAAATACCTTTTTCAGCTCATTATATATCATTTCCCAGAAAACCTTCACCCTAGGGCAAGTCCACCAGAGGTGAAAGAATGTTCCTTCAGCTTCTTTACACTTCCAACATTTATTGTCAGACAAATGGTATATCTTTGCAAGCTTGACTGGAGTCATGTACCACCTATATGTCATTTTCATAATATTTTCTTTCAAGGCATTACATGCCGTAAATCTCAAACCTGTGGTCCATAACTTTTCCCAGTCAGCAAACATAATGTTATACCCTATGTCCTGTGCCCATTTTATCATAGCTGATTTGACCATTTCATCCTGTGTATTCCATTTTAACAGCAAGTTATACATTCTTGATATTTTCTTCTTTCTTTACACGCCCCTTCCATCTACTTTGTTCTTTTGGGAAAATTTGTCTTTTTAAGGTTTTGTATAGTTTGTAGTGATTTTTGATGTTGTATAAGTAAAAGTGGATGCCTTGTTCTAAAAAAATATATATTGGTTAGTACAAAGAAATACAAAGTCTGACTTGGCATATGTTTGTAGTTGCCAAATTCTCCATGTTGTGTAAGCATGTTAGAGGTGAATGTACATTGCCTATGAGTCAGCACTTTGGTATTATTGCTGGATTTCACATTTCTAATTTATATTGGGGAACATGTAGTCAAGAAGATGTAACACAGGGTAATCACCTGCTCCTAGAATTAGAAATTAGAATAGCCTTTCCTAAATACTCCCCATTCTTTTTTTATTCTGCCTATACTAAGCATTAATTATGAGAATTCATTTTATTTATGATGTATACAGTGCTATTTTCCTAGAAAAAGGTGCCAGAACATCACTTGGAAAATCTGTTTTAGAGGCATAAATGCTTACATAGTGTACGAAACTTTTATAGCCAATTGCGTAGGTACAGTAGCGTTTCTTTACTACAAAACCAAAGAAGCAATATATGAAGGATCTTGATAAATTCCTGAAGTGTATGTACACATCACTTCTGCCATTTGTTTAATTCGTTTTATGTCTGACATGTTACATGCAATCAGATTTAGGGGGAAATGTGAAAATAATTTTACCATATTATTTTTAAGGGAACGCCACAAAAAGATGTCATAATAAAAAATGATGCACCAACTTCATTATTATTAGAAAAACATGCGGACTACATAGCAGCTTATGGAACAAAGAAAGATGATTATGTGAGTACCGTAATATAAGCTTGGTAGCATTTTTAATTCTTTTATTACAGTATAGTTCATATGACTATTAATATATTGAGTAAAAGAGTAGGTTTATTTGTGACATAAAGTGCAAATGGTTTCTCTAGGTCGGTGATGTAACCTGGCATGTATTATCTGACTACAAAGTTGAAGATATACTTATTGATCTGAGACCTAAGAAACGTTTATTTAAGTTGATTATTGAATGTGAAAAAAATGTATTGCACTTGTGCTGAATCTGGCAAACTTACACATGTCTACAAAGAAGTAAACCCACCTTAGTTCAATGGGACTGATTCCTTGGTAAGTGTTTATAGGAAGGCAGCTACAGTGGATTATATATTCTGTGGTGTAGTTTGCATAAAACAGTAAATCAGAATTAAGCAAACTGGCTTACTGGGAATGAGCAAGTGTGCTTGTGCATACTGTTCAAATTGTGTCTGCCCACCACATTTTGCTTTACCATGAGGAAATGAGTGTAGGCATTGCATGCAAACCTAGCATCCATAGTTTGTTTCCCTCCAAACAGACCACAAGAACAAGATGAGAACAAACCATAGTTTACAATTTTGTGCACACCAAGCCAGTAAATATTTAGGCAGCTATTCTGAAACCTCCACTTGTTGGAATTTAAGCAAATATTAAGAGCCAAGTTCACAGTATTATTTTATAAATTGTTCTAATCTAAGCCTCTCAAGGGAGAACCTTGTTAAATTGATCATAGTGCAACTAACCAGTGTCCTATCTGCAAACATTAGCATGAAGGGCAACTTGGTTTTAAGTGACTGGAAAAGTTTGAGCAATAAATGTGCAGTAAGTACTTCTGTGTTACGTAGCATCCATATTTCTTTTGCTGCTGCAGAGGTTGAAAGCTGTTGTATTGTACTTTAATACTCAAAGCAATTTATAGATCAAAACATTTATAAGCACTTCACTTAAAAAAAATTAGTTCTTAGAATACAGTTCAGTACACATCTCCCTTGATTTTAAAAATGGTCATTTACAAATATGAGCCATGAACAGATATAAGGAGCCTTCTCTAGCAAGGCCTTGTGCTGGATTGGTGCTAAAAGTGAGTATAAAAATAAGGGGCATTTTAAAACTGGCCGTTTAAAACTGTTTTTAAAGGGAATGAAATCAAGCAGCTTGGTGTTTGGGGGATTTCTGAAACTACTAAATGCGAAGTTACATCAGTTTTATACTATATCACTTTAGGAACTAATCTGTTATACTTTTTTTTTAGGAATACTGTATGTCAGAATATTTACGAATGAGTGGTGTCTATTGGGGACTGACTGTGATGGATCTCATGGGGCAGCTGCATCGGATGAGCAAAGAAGAAATTCTGGCATTTATCAAATCGTGCCAGCGTGAATGTGGTGGCATAAGTGCCAGTATAGGTCATGATCCTCACCTATTATACACACTTAGTGCTGTCCAGGTAAGCTCATGAGTAATAGTATTGGTTTAGTGAATTAATTTATCTTTACTAATGGTGAACTTTCTGATTATATTGTAGGAAAATTAAATAGTATCAGTGTGGGTGCATCCTGTTTCAGAGATGCATCTTAATTACTTGAGGTTTCTTTTGGTGAAGCTTCATCTGTAGCTGGCTAAAAAGCAATGTTATTGCAGGCCTTTTCTACAAATACTGAAACACTTGGTTCAACTAGCTTCTTTGGAAGCTTTTGAGCTTGAAGGCCAGAAATTAGGATGGGTATTGGGCACAGTTTGACACATTTTGTGCAATAAAAGCATGAACACGGCTGCTTGGGTCAGTGATGAGATTTAACATCTTTATCTGAATCTAAAGTTGATGTGGTTTTTAACACATAGCTCTAGAATTACTCTGAGACCTGAGAATATTTCATGAAAATAGGGGAAGAATGCATCACCGAAGGGAAAACAATGTAGCAATAAAAAGTTAATTCTTTTCATGATGTTTGGGGTGGAGTTTGAAATACGCAAATATTGGAAAACAATTTGAAGTAGTTCTGGAATACACTAACAATTAATTTGATTGGTTTTGTTTTTCAGATTCTAACTCTCTATGACAGTCTCCAGGTTGTTAATGTAAATAAAATTGTTGATTATGTAAAGAACCTACAGAAAGAGGATGGATCGTTTGCTGGAGACATATGGGGTAACATTTTCTAACTTGCATTATTGGATGTCTTTTTTCCCTTCAAAGAATGCAAAACCACATGTTTGGCTTTCCTTTTGTATCATGCGCAATCCACGATGTGAGAGTTCAGTTTTAGAGGGGTTGTCAATAGTATTGCCATATCCATTTTTACTGATTCAGTAACTTCTCAGGTCTGTGATGATTTTTGGTATATATCTGATAGTAAAGTTGATGTCTGTCACCACTTTAGCTCTAGAATTACTCTGAGATCTGAGAATAATATTGTTACACCTTTAATGCTTTTAAGATCCCATGATTTTCAGCTTATTATTTTATCTACAAGCAGATCAAGCTAGTACTTTACTAGTACTAGTGATTAAGAAAGTGCTGATATGCTTATTGAAAGGTTTTACAATGAAAATAATTTGGGGAGGTTACTCCATATCACTACAGAATCGTTTCTGTGATGCTACATAACAAATACTTAATGAAAGTAATCTTTGGGGGAATTAGAAAATAGGAACAAGGGAATAATAATAATAATAATAATAATAATAATAATAATAATTTATTATTTGTACCCCGCCCATCTGGCTGGGTTTCCCCAGCCACTCTGGGCGGCTTCCAACAGAGATGAAAAATACACTAAAATATCACATATTAAAAACTTCCCTGAACAGGGCTGCCTTCAGATGTTTTCTGAATGTCAGGTAGTTGTCCATCGCCTTGACATCCGATGGGAGGGCATTCCACAGGGCGGGCGCCACCACCGAGAAGGCCCTCTGCCTGGTTCCCTGTAGCTTTGCTTCTCGCAGGGAGGGAACCGCCAGAAGGCCCTCGGAGCTGGACCTCAGTGTCCGGGCAGACCGATGGGGGAGGAGACGCTCCTTCAGATATACTGGACCGAGGCCATTTAGGGCTTTAAAGGTCAGCACCAACACTTTGAATTGTGCTCGGAAACGTACTGGGAGCCAATGTAGGTCTTTCAAGACCGGTGTTATATGGTCTCGGCGGCCGCTCCCAGTCACCAGTCTAGCTGCCGCATTCTGGATTAGTTGTAGTTTCCGGGTCACCTTCAAAGGTAGCCCCACGTAGAGCGCATTGCAGTAGTCCAAGCGGGAGATAACCAGAGCATGTACCACTCTGGCGAGACAGTCTGCAGGCAGATAGGGTCTCAGCCTACGTACCAGATGGAGCTGGTAAACAGCTGCCCTGGATACAGATTTGACCTGTGCCTCCATGGACAGCTGTGAGTCCAAAATGACTCCCAGGCTGCGCACCTGGTCCTTCAGGGGCACAGTTACCCCATTCAGGACCAGGGAATCCTCCACACCTGCCCGCCTCCTGTCCCCCAAAAACAGTACTTCTGTCTTGTCAGGATTCAACCTCAATCTGTTAATAATTCCATTTAAAATGTTTTTTGTTTTTTTGTTTTTGTTTTTGCATCTGTTTGTTTATTGAATTGCTTAAATGCTTTGTCAAGATGAAAACTTAGTTTATTTCTTCCTGCAGGAGAAATAGACACGCGGTTTTCCTTCTGTGCTGTTGCAACCTTGGCTCTCTTGGTGAGTCTTTTCATCAGTGGCAGTCATGATTTTGAAATACATGTTTAAATTACAGTGGGCAAAGAAGACTTTCAAATAAACTGTATTTCCTTTAGGAGGTAAGACGTTCTCCAGCATATCCCAAGCAAGCTAGCAACTTGAAATACTTCCAGAGCTGCAAACTGCAGCAAGTACTCATGACATGTTAGTTGTTCTGTACTGACCAAGTCAGTATGGTTACATTGGAGAGGAGGTTAGAAGAGCATTATGTGGAAAGGCAAAAGCAAAGTATTTTAATGTATAAATGGTACAGCATCACATTTTGGTATTTTCTATCCCCAAAACCCTAGTATACAAGGTCTTCAGAGTGCGGTATTCTGTGGTCCTCCTTATTTTGCTCATCTAAAGTGTACTTAGGATAGCATTGTTCCAGCTTTTGTGTGCTGTGGTTCATACATGAGAGACAGGGTTTTTGTAAAAAGAAGCATTTGGTAAATAACGGTACTGTGCTATAGAAATATATTACATGATCTTTGTCATATTTGTTTCCTTTGTGATATGTTGTGAAAGGAAGCTTCTCCCCACCCCCCAGGGGTAAGGAGCTGTAGGCAGCGATAAGTTTGGGATACTTGCTTGTCTAGTGACCTGTAGAGAACAAATGAATCTCAGGTTCATTGCCAATTTTCTAAGAAACGTTCCCCCCCCCCCCAATGCCATTCAAGTGAAAATTGCAGACATTAACGACTTTCACACAAGTATATTACAGGGATAGCACTAGTATGTTTGGAGTTGAATATCCTTGGTATTAAAATGGAGGAAACATATTACAAGGATTTTACTGCCTTTCAGGGTAAACTGGATGCAATTGATGTGGACAAAGCAGTAGAATTTGTGTTGTCCTGTATGAACTTTGATGGAGGATTTGGTTGTAGACCAGGATCTGAATCTCATGCAGGGCAGGTAAGTAGTTCTGCTTCTTAAATAAACCTTGCAAGGGATTATTGATGCCTGTTGACACCAATTAACATACTAACCTATTTCTGTTCAGTTTAGTTATTTTAACTCAAGTATTTATCAGCTTCACAAACTTCAGATATGCAAACCTTTAAGATGTCCTAAATCCTGTATAATGTAATGCAACAGGGAACTATTTCCCCCAAATATGCCTAGAAGTAGGACAATTTGCAAATGTTGCACTTCATGGGATGGAGGAAGGAAGGGTGTGATTTGTAGAGATGTCTATCCTGGTTCCCGTGGTGCTAAATATTTCCATTATTTATTTGGATGGAGGCTAGGAACTGGAGTCTGAAATAGGAAAACTGAACTCGGTTAGGTGTCCAGTATTAAAATAGAGCAGCTTATGTATTTTTATATTCACCTGTGAAAACAAAAGTAACTGTATTAAAGCTAAGGTATTAAGCTGGAGGAGGAACTCTAATTAGGATCTTACCTGCTTTATCTTTGGAGGTCCCACCATGGCATCTGATTGGCAAGTAAGACGCCTCTATACATAAGGTGGTGTGCCTAGAACCTCAGAGTAACCCATCCTTCCATGTTCAAAACTAACAGCACAGAACCACCTGTTGGTGCTGCAGTGGTGTTTGTCCCCTCATGCTAAATTCTGTATTCATAGGTATGGGCATCAAACACTAAACATATATTGGTGTTAAAAGGGTGAGCCTCAGTTCTTTCATTTTCCCATTCTACTGGCACTGCCACAAGTCAGGTGGATGTTTGGAAGCATTCAGTTCCATTTACTGCAGCTTTTTGTGACATTCAAATCTAAACAAATTGTTCTAAAATCTAAACAAACTTTAGTCTGTTTGAAATTGGTATATGAACCTAGCTTGTTTTCACCAACTTCAGTTATATTAAGCACAGTTGTTGTTTTTCTAACGTAATGCTAAACCGCTTAACCTAAAAGATGCAGAAGCTTCTGATCTCCAAGTGGCCATTCCAAAGAACAGGGGGTGAAGGAGAGAGTGCTTGAGCTCAAAACTAGTTGTGGATTGTCCTTATCGAACTAAGCCATGGTTTAAAGTTGCATGCAGACTGGTCCATTATCTTGCTGAATGCTACACATTTCTAGATGTGTCTCAAATGGGGAGTTATGTACTGTATTTTTCGCCCTATAGGACGCACTTTTTCCCCTCAAAAAATGAAGGGGAAATGTGTGTGCGTCCTATGGGGCGAATGCAGGCTTTCGCTGAAGCCTGGAGAGCGAGAGGGGTCGGTGTGCACAGGCTTCTCCAGGCTTCGCGGAGCGCTCCGCAAGCGTCCAGGCTTCACGGACCTCTCCGCAAGCGGCGGAAGCGTTCCTGCTGCTTGCGGAGAGTTGCCTGCATGCCGAAGCCTGCGCCCGCTGAGATCAGCGCGTCCAGGCTTCGCGGACCTCTCCGCAAGCAGCGGGAGCCAGCCCTGGGCTCCCACGGCTTGCAGAGAGCTGCCTGTTTGGGGACTGGGGTCGGGGGAAGCTCGGGCCTCCCCCGCCCCAGCCCCGCGCCTGGGGGGGGGGGGAAATAATTTTTTCCCTTTATTTCCACCCCAAAATACTAGGTGCACCTTATGGGACGGTGCGTCCTATAGGGCGAAAAATACGGTAAGTTAAATCAGCCTCTAAAAATAATAATTTTGATTTAAAATTTTATTAATGAAAGATGCTGACTAATTTCTTAAGTAAACATTTTTGCACAATTGGTTGGGATTCTGCATTGTAATCTTCCTTTGTTTCACCTGAGTAGCTATATTTTTAAATAGACATGAACTTTATATCTGTAATTTTAGATCTATTGTTGCACAGGATTCCTAGCCATTACTGGCCAGTTACACCAAATAAACGCTGACCTGCTAGGCTGGTGGCTTTGTGAACGCCAGTTGCCATCTGGTGGTCTTAATGGAAGGCCAGAGAAGGTATTAAGTTACATTTTATATTTTATATACTGTATAGATGGAGGGGCCTGTGGTGGGGGAGTAGAACTAGTAGTCCATAAGTAGATTTACTAAAGAGTGATTTTGGTAAATATATTATGACAATTTTAACTTTGATCATAGTCTGTAGAATTGGATTCCTCTTTCATAATCTTCTTAATATGCACAGTTAAAAAAAGGTACAACAATTAAGCAAAAGTTAGCTTGCAGCAAGTAAATACACTGAAAGACAGTTACTGTGTCTTATATATTCGGGATCAGGTTTGGCAAACTTGGTGCTTCACGCACATAAACAATTCTGTCACAGCACTAAAATAAAAAGTCTTTGGAGCTATGGGCCCCACTGTATTGAAGGGTTATGAATAAGAACCTTAGTCTTTCTCACTTCTAGCAATTTACTGTTTGATGCAAGCTTATGGAGGCAAGCCACTCAGAAAGTCCTTGTTTGCATCACTGCTTTAGGCAAGTATTGTGAAATGTTTCTAGTTCTAGTGGAAAATAGGATGTCAAAGTATTTCACATTTTTTTAAGGGTATGACATAACATCAGGATTTGAGTATGTTTTTATATATATAGTCCATTATCTTAGTCTATTTAATTAGGAACATAAGCATAGCCCATTGTATATTAGGACAGTTTAAATTTAGCTGTGCACATGTTCAGTGGAAGGATAGAATCAAAAAGAAAACTGGGTGTAATTCTACTGAAACGGAATAGACTTCCTGAAAGATACTATGTGGGTTTTATCCTACTAAGTCACACTCGTGAGTAGATTCATCAATATGTTTAGCATTTGCATATTAGAACATTTGTCTTAATACTTTAAAATTGTAAACCACTATGGCTGTCTTGGCAGAAAGGTGGTATACAAATGCAGTAAATAAAGTTAAATATATTAATTTCAATCTGTCTACACAACAACCCTTTGTGTTTTTATGTGGTTGTTTCTCACTACATTCAACAGTTAACCCGATCTTGAGATTATAATTGCAATTGACCTAACCTATATTGCCATTATTATATTTGCTAGTTACCTGATGTATGCTATTCATGGTGGGTATTGGCATCCCTGAAGATTATTGGCAGGTTGCACTGGATTGACCGAGAGAAATTGCGCAGTTTTATCTTGGCTTGCCAGGATGAGGAGACCGGAGGATTTGCTGACAGGCCAGGAGATATGGCAAGTTACTAATCTTCAATACTTTTTATTTAACTAAACCAGGGTTTGCCAACATTTTTCAGCTGGTGGGCAAAACTTGAATTTTTGAGGGAGTGCTGGGGGTTGTACCACCCCCTTTTGTCACCTCTGAGTTGTGCTCTCTCACAGACGCACAGCAAAGGTCTGTGTGCATGTGTACTTTGATTCTACTGAATCAGAAGATCGATTTGATAAGCAATCTTAAGCCTTGAAAAGCACATACACTTGGAAGAAAAAGTAGAAAAGAGTGTCACTCTCCTAACTTCATCTTGATGTACTTTTCAAGGAATAAAAGTGGCCACCCTCACGAGCAGGGGGCAATGTGGGGGGGAGGCAGAACTTGGATGTTTTGTGGGTATCAAGGAAAGGCCTCAGAGGCACTATTAAACTACAGTAGTACCTTGGTTTTAAAACAGAATGCGTCCTGGAAGTCCGTTCAACTTCTGAAGTGTTCGCAATCCAAGGTGTGGCTCCCGATTGCGCAGGTGCGCCGGAAGCCATAGCGGAAGCTGCATCAGATGTTCGGCTTCCAAAAGAACGTTCGAAAACCGGAATGCTCACTTCCGGGTTTCGATCGTTCGGGAGGCAAAACATACGAATACCAAGGCGTACGACTACCAAGGTACAGGTGTCATGATGTATGTTTGACAATTCTAAACTAATAACGCAAAATTTGAGGATCTTTAAAAGGAGCCATACTCTACAAAAATAGATGTAGTGGTTCTGGATCACTCAAGAAGATAAGGCAACTGATATAATTTCATATCAGAAGTTGAGCTGATTTAGGCCCAGGCCCAGGTGATATTTAATAGATAACTGCTTTGGGAGGGGGGGGGGATGTTCTGTATAGGATATAGCTAATCAAATATATTCAAAATACTGGGCCTGTAAGTTGAGATCCAAAAGGCTTCATGCACTGAACATGGATACTTTTTAGCTCCTCCCTCTGTCACGGTCAGTCTCTTGGAGCTCTATAATCATCTCAGCTAAAGGCCACAGGATCCTCTGGAATGAAACCCTGTACAAGGGTTGTCACTAGAAGGTGTTACATTATTGAATATGCATGGGCATCTTGCTACAGAGAAAGTGCTTTCCCTGTCTCTTCTGCCATAGAGCCTTTTAGGCGGTTCTTGATAAGCATGTGTCAATTCAAGGAAGCAACAGAGCTATTGGAATTTTTGGCTGGCTTCTAGGCTATTGCAATCTGGGTATCAGTTGCCTATAAATTCAAACAGTTAACTTTAATCTCACAGTTTATTCGGAATTTGAGAGACGTCAGACAATAAAATATCTTATTGCAGCTTTCTGCCTTATTTAAATCTTCAAATCTATTAATGCACACCGACTAACTTTTTGAAAGTGCGAAACCATGTAAAAACCTCCTTGTGTATTTAATATGCACCTTGGTATGTTGTAGGTGGATCCATTTCATACCTTGTTTGGAATTGCTGGACTATCATTACTGGGAGAAGAACAAATTAAGCCTGTGAATCCTGTGTTTTGTATGCCTGAAGAGGTTCTTCAAAGAATAAATGTACAGCCAGAACTTGTAAGCTAGGTTTTGATGTGCACAATTTTGCCATACTCAGCTGCTTTGAATTTTCTGTCAAAAGACATTTCTAAAAGTGTTTACATGATAAATTACCACTTTACTGTAAGCACTGTCATTTTGTATCTGGATTGTATCCAAAGTAAATAAACTGAGTGTTACATGTGCTTGAGGTTCTCAATAACAGATGTAGACATATGTTTAAATGTATTTAAATATGTTTGCCTCCGGGCTCCATTCCAGTCATGCTACTTTGAAATATACTGTACTAGACACAATAGAAGAATACTTGAATTGTGTGACTTGATATTTATGACACAATCATTCACTCATCTTGGTGACAGCATGTACTGGACAGTGAATTGTCCTAAGCACTGTTTCTATCGAAAGAAATTGACTTGCTAATGCCAGTGACACTTTATGCACTTGAGTTCCTGTTTAGGATCTGACTGCTACACTTTTTTATCCAATTTCAATCACATGTTCTAGTTTTACATAACTAGAAATTTTATGGTACTTGGACAACTGCTTTCTACTAGTGACATTCAGTGAAGATTAATTACCATTAACCTGTTTTGAACTAATGGCCTTGCTGAATTTTAGAATTTGTTCCTTTGCTCTAATGTATTTATTGTAACTGTGGCTTGAAGCCCAGTTTCAGTAGCACTTCAAATGGTTGTATATAGTCAAGAATAAAGCTATAGAAGAATATTACTTTCTGCAGGATGAATTATCTGCTTCCACTGGAACTCTAGAAGTGCTTCCATTTCACATTTGTCACAATTGTGCATTTGTAACTTGGCTGAAATCTTCTGAGTATGAAATGGGATTCTGCTTCAAATAAATTAAAGCTAATTATGAAGTAACTACTTGAAGTACTAATGGTCCATTGGAGACAATGTTGTTTGTACTTTTCTTGTTGACAAGTCATTTTGTGAAAAATTGGTTTCCGACTGGTTACGACATTTGGGGCTTTCTGTTTAAGAAAAAGTAAGCAAGGGAGGCCATTGATTGAAGTGTTCAGAATTATGCATTTTGTGGAGAAAGTGTACAAGAGAGATGGTTGTCTCCCTTTCTAGCAGTAGTAACTTGAGGAAGGACACAATAATTTCACACATTACATAGTTAAATTGTTGAAAATCGCTCCCACAAGATGTAGTGATGCCTGCTACCTTGGATAGCTTTAAAAGAGGATTAGACCAATTAATGGGCGGGGTAAGGCAATGTTCCTCTTCCACAGTCTGAGGCAGTATGCCTTTGGATAGAGTTGCTGTGGATTACAGGTGAGGAAAGTTCTAGTGCTTTCAGGTCTGCTTGTGGGCTAAGAGGCACCTGCCCACCACGAGAGCAATGCTAGATTAGAAGGACCTTTGGCTTTTATCCACTTGGCTCTTAATTGAACATTATGGTTGCATCCTTGGAACTGCTTCTGAATAGTGCAGTCAGAACTGGAAATAGGGCAGGTTGTATCCAGCAAAGTTGTTCTATTAGCACAAGGAATTATGCCTCTCCAATGAGGCTTCCTTTCCCTGTGCACTCTCAAATCATCCTCTTAGGATATCTCTCCTCTCACTTGCAGGCCCTCCAAAATCTCCAGAGAAGATGTAGGGTTGAGCAGGATGAGAGAAAAGTCTCGTCGCACAAGGGGACATTAACACCTGTTACATTGGCTGCATCATCAATATTTTAGATTTGAAGTGAAAGCCAGACATTTTGGTACTAATTACAGATAAAGAACAGAGGTGCTAAAAATCTCTACATGTGTTGGAGAAATGAGAACCCCTTTGAGACATAATGTATCCTGAAGGGGAAAAAAAAAAAGAAATGTTAACCTGCTTTGAGGGCAGAAAGGCCAGTGCTTGTGACCGAAATAACTAACCACTATCTCTAATGCATATATACCATCCTTACTGCAGTATACAGTTTTTTTCTCTGTTCATCACAGCTTTTCTTGGGCTGGTTTGATAGATCTTTTGCTTGAATTTGGCTGTGGGTAAAACCTCAGTGCCTAGGACTTGCTGATCGCAAGGTCGGCGGTTCGAATCCCCGTGGCGGGGTGAGCTCCCGTCGTTCGGCCCCAGCTCCTGCCAACCTAGCAGTTCGAAAGTACCCCTAAGTACAAGTAGATAAATAGGGACCGCTTTATAGCAGGAAGGTAAACGGCGTTTCCGTGTGCGGTGCTGGTGCTGGCTCGCCAGATGCAGCTCCATCACGCTGGCCACGTGACCCGGAAGTGTCTTTGGACAGCGCCGGCTCCCGGCCTCTTGAGCGAGATGAGTGCGCAACCCTAGAGTCGGTCACGACTGGCCTTCAGGCAGGGGTACCTTTACCTTTATGCTAACGTTCTTCATAAATTCAAGCCCCTATTCTCATCCCCCTGCCTTTCTAACAGCGTCAGATTAGTATAAGGCTGCAATCAAATACTGTAGTGTAAATTGGGTTTAAAGTGTATTTTGCTTGGTGGAAGTTCATGGAAGGGAAATTTCCTGGTCCTTTCCCTACAGCCACTTGAGCCCCCCACCCCCAAATCTGGAAGATAAAACGATTTGTAGTGGGGCTGTTAGAAAAGGAGCCAGCATAGGAAACCTGCACAAACTTGTTTTCAGTTTTCCCTAGCCACATTCTGCAGATAGTCATAAAGAAATTCCTCACAAGTTGTTGTTTTTTTTTTGGGGGGGGGGCTGCAGATAGGACGAGGGAATGGAAAATTACTTTGTGGGCCAGTCCCTAAGTTGAGGACAGCCGACGTGCTGCCTTCCAAATGTTGGGCTACAATTTCCACCATTTTTTTACTACTATGATGCATGCGTTGCCCTGTACCCTTCAGAACATAACGAGTTTTCTTCATACATAAAGGGAAGGCCGCATGCTATTAGGCCTATGAGGCAGAAAGAAATGACAGTCGGTCAAAGGGAGAAGCAGGCGCTGCCGCACTTAACGAACCTCTGGCCGGCACTAAGGCAAAGCCATTGGGGCCACCCGCCCTCCCTGTGCTGCGCTGAAACCTCGATGGGGTGGACCGTACCACCTTAAACCTGCACGCGGGGTGGAGGGGAATCACATTATTTTGCAATGCTCTCCATGTGGAGAGTGTTCGGGAAGTCCCCTTAAAGAAGGAAATCAGAGTTGCTTGGATGTAGGTGAGGTGTACTCGGGTGTCTTTACTGCCGTTGACAGTAACAAAAACTACCAACCGTCCCCTCCCCTCCCCCCCTCTGCTGGCTGAAATGGATCGGCCCGTTCAACCGTTTTTCCCGCCGTGCGGATTCCTGGCTCTATGCGAGCCGAGGGGTGGGGGAATGAACCCGCGGAGGCTTCAAGGCCGCTTCTTCTGGCTTCAGGGTTGGGGAGACATTTGAACAAGCCTCCGGATGGAGGAGGTTTCGGCAGCCTCCACCTCCTTCTCGGCTCCCTCCTCTTCTTCGCCTTGCGCGGAGCGGCGGCCCCGTGGCCTGCTCGGGTCGGAGCAGGCGCCTGCGGGCCGCGGCGGCGACCCTCCGTCTTCCTCGGACGAGCAGCCCCTTCGCCCTGAGAGAGACGGAGGCTCCCGCAGCGGCTTCATGGCGCCCTTCCTCTCAAGGGGGCTGGAAGGTGGGAGAGGCAGTTTCTCTCCTCTGGATTAAAACAGACACACAGTCAGCTTGAGTTCTGAGGGTTCAAAGGCAAAATAACAACTGGTTGTGTTGATAAGCAACCTAAGGACGTGTTCAGCTATGCCTCTCCTTTCCCAAAACCACCTCAGTTGCAGCGCTTTAAATTGGTTAAGTGCTGCACAATTCCAGATTTCGTCAATCTTCTGGCTCTTCCATATTCTGGGTTTATTCTTCCACGTTTTAATTTTGTGCGTGTGCCTAATGAACGGTGGCACCGGGTCTTTATTCACATAGCTAGAAAAGGTGTTTTCCTTAGTAAAAAGAAAGAAAGTGTGTTTTGCTTTCCCTCTTCTTTCCCTAAGATGGGAATATAAGATTTTTGTACTGTATTTGCAACAAAGCACTTTCTCTGTTTTCTCCCTACTGCCTTTCATTAACAATGGTCGCACATGAATCCAGACAATTCAAAAGAAGCTGAAAGGCATGTGAAAACTTGCAAGTGAAAACTCCCCACATCTTTCAAAAATGTGTAAGATCAAACTGGGGTAGTAAATAATTATTTGAACATTTACAAATCCACTTCTCTGCACCTAAATACTCAATTCCGCTATGGCTGCAATTGTACGCACTAGGTTGCTTCCAATGTTCTATTCAGAGAAAACCCTTTGAAATTAATGAACATGACTTAACAGTAGGTAAGCACAACTTTTTTTTAATCTGGGCCAGACCTTAAGAATAAAAATTTGCTTGCACCACACTGAATTTTTTTTATTTTAAAGAAAAAATCTCAAAGCAGTTTGCAACACATTGAAACATTAAATAAAAGAATCCACAATAAAACAAATTCAAGCATCAAGGAATATATATTGGATCCTTCTCTAAGTGGCATTTTGCTTTCCTCATGTTTGTTTTCCTATTTAATTTATACAGCTGCTCCATAGCAGAAGTACTCTAGGAAACCAGTGTGGTATAGTGGTTAGAGTGTCGGACTAGGACCTGGGAGATAAGGGTTCAAAAATTCCACTGTCATGAATATACATGTATAGGATTGCATTGTAAATCATACTATTTACCCACTCAAGCCAATAAACCCCCCCCCCAATCCAAAATATATTCCCATCCAAAATGATTTATTAATTAAGCCCATTTAAATACAGTTCAAGATCCAGTATATGTAAACAGTATAAAAGTCCAGAAATGAACTAACTTAGGATTAGGTGATTAGAAAATGCGGTAGAGGGAAAGGTACAATTATATATAACAGATAGAGGGAGAAGCACAATTATATATAATAAATATATAACAGGTACTTTTTTTTTCTTTTGCTTGTGCAGAAAATGATTAATTTTTGTTAAAATGGGAACTGTTTATCTTGATTTTCCAAATATGTTTAGAACATCCTAAAATTATTTGTTAGGGTGATCATTTCTGTTACAGGTCTCAGAGTAATTTTACATTGAATTTAACAGGATCAAGATTGTTCTTACAAGGTACTGTTGCAACTATCTCTGTGGGAAGCAAACATTGCAATCACTAATTCTAAATTTCTCTTTAAGAGCAATTCTTTTTTTTATTATTAGAGTCATACTTTGGAGACAAGAGTTCCTATGCAGAAAACATTAGCACAGTGAATTTGACAAGCTCTTCTTCAACCCGAGCTCTACATATTTCTCGAGTACGAAAAACACCTCTCTCATCTAGTAGAACAGGGTGCAGAAACGGGACACCTTTTATGGGATATTCAGGTGAAGTTTACCTACTGTAATTTGTACATCTTAATATTTACACAGATGGGTTGTAAATACGGAAAAAATAGTTGGGGCAACACTACATGAATGGACTTCTTCTCTGTCCCCCACAGCCTCCCCAAATTCACTTTGAAGATGGTCCCCAGCCCCAGGATAAAATTTTGGGGCTGCAGGGGGCAAGAGAAGAAGGGAAAGTCCCATTGCCTCAGTGGACTTTCCAATATTGAGCCACTGGGCTCAATATTTGGTTTGATCATTTGTTACCCTAACACTCATGGTTGTGCAAAAGAGATTTTCTTGAAGAATTTTCACAAATTCCGCTGTAAAGCATCAAAATGTAACTGTATCTTCAAGATGAGGTTAGGTTAGAAGATGTCTTGTGTGTTTCCATGATCAATATATCACAAAATAAATTGTCACATTTCTATGTAACAAAAAGTCAATGTTGTGCACTGGATAGAATGTTGAGGCAGCAGCACTTGCAGGGTCTTCTGCCAAATGGCTCAAGGCTTCTGTTGTTACCTCCAGGGGTAACAGCTCCCACAATGAGAAGTTAACTTTAGAAAAAAACCCGAGAGATCAAGATCAACTATCAGTTTCATGGTTTTCCTTCTTTATACCTGTAGCTCATGAATTTAGAAAATGCAAATGTCAGACTTGTAGAAGAACATAAGAATTGCATTGATGGATCAGATTAAGATCTATTTAGTCCAGATACCGTAAATTGTGATCAGACCCAAAACCTTTGAGAAGCTCACAGGCAAGGCGTAATGGTGATGACCTCCCCCTGCTTTATGTCTCCAGCATCCAATACTCAAATTTTACTGCCTCAGAACATGGTGCTTCCATTTAACTTTCATTACCTCTCTTTCTGAAGTTGAGAGGTGTCAGTCTTTATGTAACAAAAACAGCGCCTTCCACATACCAGAAGGAGGTATCGCCAAGCTTATGAGAAGTGCTAAATACAAAGCACTTTTAATTGTTGCAGGTTCTACTTCTCTTAAATAATATCTGTTGAGAAACTCTTCCTCCACTGATTTCTCCAAGCCTTTTCAAAGCCATATAGTGGAGGGCCATCACCACATACCATGTTAGGCAATTCTGCAAATTTCTTACTTATTGTTGTGTAATGTATCTTGTGAACCTATTGCCAGTCTATTTCACCTAACATCTCCAAATTCTATTTTTATGAAAGTGAAAAATAAGGTGGCCAAGTTTGCTGATAACACCAAATCATTACGGGTAGTAAAAACAAAAAGGGGTTGTGAGGAGCTCCAAAAGGATCTCTCTAAATTGGGTGACTGGGCATTAAAATAGGAAATACAGTTCAATGTAAACAAGTGTAAAGTGATGCATATTCAGACAAAAATAATCTAATTTTGCATATTCAGTACCAGTGCACACTTGAAATACTTCATACAGTTCTGGTTGCCACATCTCAAAAGAATATTGTAGAGAAGAAAAAGATACACAAGACAGCCATAATGATCAGGAATCTATATCCACACACACACACACACACACCCATGAAAAAAATATTACTTCTTTCAGGCTTCTTAATTTTTTTTTTAAAGCGGGTAAGGGGAGTCATAGTGTGGAGACAGTGGACAGAGTGCAGTGTTTCTCTCATGATAACAGAACTAGGGGTCATTGAGTAAAGCTGAACGGCTGGAGATTCGAGACACACAGAAACAAGTATTTCTTCATATATTACATTATTTAATTCACTAATACAAAATGTAGTGATGACCACCAACTTGGAAAGCTTTCAGAGATGGTTAGACAATTTCATGGAGGTTAAGTCTATGCTCTAACTCCACTATAAGAGGCAGTATGCGTGTGAATACCAGTTGCTAGGAATCAAAAGCGGGGCTAACATGGTTGCACTCAGGTCCTGTTGGTGGGTTTTTCATAGTTACTGTCAGAGTTATCTGAATACCTGTAGCTAGAGATCATATGCGGGAGGTAGCTATTCTGCTCATGACCTGTTTGTGGGCTTCTCTAGACATCTGTGAGAAGAGAATGCTATACTAGATAGACATTTGATCTGATCCAGTAGAGCTCTTCTTATGTTCAAATTTCTCTTTATGCAGTCTTTTCATCCACCCAGATCATCAATCAAGTAAACACCTGCTCAGCTTCAGCAAAGCCACAGCACCTGTATTCCTACCCTTTTCACCTTGGATCCCTTTCTACCCTTTCCCCAATTTTGTAGACCACTGTCATATCCTCTCATAATTATTTTTTCTGGACTAAATTAAAGTCTCAAACTCTAAAAAAAAATTCCCACAGGAAAGGTCATTTTGGCCTTTATCGTTTCATTTGACATTTTCTGTGTCTTTTCAGCTCCATGATAAGATTTTTTAGATGGCCCCACCAGCACAGTCTACAGTATTCTAGATGTTGCCCTGTGCAAAAATAGATACTATTAAATAGTTTACTGGTGCTATGAAGACTTTACAGATTTCTGTTAAAAAGTCATTTCCCCCCAAAGTGATATTCCTGCATGTTCTGGTTTCTTAAGTTATAATCAAACAGTTTTGAGGCAGATATTTAGCATCTCAGGGAAATCTTACAAGTATTAAGACCAAAATTGTTGAAAAATTATGTGGCATTTCATTCTGTTATATTCTTGCATCCACCATTGGCAAAAAATTAAGTGGACAGTAGAGGGCAGTGTAAAATTATATTAGAATGTTTTTGGAAAGTTACAGCTAGCAAACCTGACTATGGTTATAGTAGTTAACAACCACAAAGAAGAATTACTATTTAACATTATATATTTTGTTAGGCTAAGCTATTCTAATGAAATATAATTATTCAATTATTGGGAGTGGGAAAGCAAGCAGTTTTGAATGCCTTCTCCATTGTATAGTATGCAAAAAGATAAATAAGAGGAGAGTTGACATTGATGAAGATGTTGACTGCCAGTATAGTGAGCATGATTCTGAAATGGAAAAAAAGATTGATGATGATATTACTTTCCATATTAACATTTGATTAAAAAGACTGATGAGTTCTCTAGTGTTGTAATCACCAACAGAACGTGTTTTTAAACAAAAGAAGCAAACATATACTGATGCTTTGACTGGTGATTTACCATTAACATACTTGTAGTTTGTGCTGTTGTAAGCATTATCTGCTGTATGACTGAACATGATGTGACAACTATCATTTAGGACATGTGAACCACATTGCATATAATTTCTTAATGTCAATTTCTGGCCCTTAAGGTATTTTGTAATAAAAATAATTACCTAGACAATTCTTGGGATATTTTTGAAAATATAATTACATTAGAAACAACGTCATTTTATTCATCAGCTAAATGTTTTGTTAACTGATAGTTCCATTTTTCTTACTGTCACACTAGCATTTAAATGCCATTTTGTATTGGAGAATAGCATTAGAGGATTGCTTGAAATGCCACTTAATGGTCTGTCACTGATATGCAGTACCTTGTTTTTGCCTTTGCTTAGCAAAACTATGCCAGGAAGGGAGGAATGTTCACTTATTACAAATAAAAACTGCTCTTGGATTGCAGCTTGGTGTGTGACTGGGCCTCTGGTATTGCATTTGACATCTACAAATCTTAGTGTAGTGGCTCATACCATTCACCTGTTAGTAAAATTAGTTAGTATAGCACTTTGACAATAAGGTCACAAAAAGTATTAAGTTATTCCGATTTCCCTCAACGCCATTCACAAATACTGTAGTGGAAATTGTTTTGAGAAACAGCATGAGAACAATATAAAAAATTAGTGATTTTTTTGTAAATAAATGGTCAGCTGTTTCATCTCACAAACAGCATTCTGCTAAACATGGGTCCAATTAAAGGGAGAAGCTGTGCAAACATACCTCTTCATGCATGTGGGAATGATTGGATCCTGTCCATTGTAGTGGACAGGATGCAACAGCCCTCATATTTCAAAACTCCACATTCGCACTGACCTGTCTTCGGGCTTCTGTTTTCTCTTTTAAAACACACATAAACAGTTCTTACTATAAAATAAACCAGAAAATGTTGGCATTATTTAATAGGCACTGGGGTCTAATAGAAAGGTTGGCATTGGTTTATGTAAGTAATTTAGCCCAACTCCTGTATGGCTCTCAAATTAGCCTTTCTGCCAACCTTAAGACTCTTGAAACAGTACAATCAAAATTCTTAAGATCATTATTTGCTACCCCAAAGTGTACACCTAATGCAGTCTTAAGGCAAGAGGCAGGACTGCCCAGAGTGGAATTAAAAGTCTGGGAGCAAGCAATATCCCTCTGGCTGAAAATCCATTACAATCCTAAGGGACTGTTACCTTACCTCCTGGCCGCAGTTCCCTATCCTCCCTGGCTTATGCAAATAACTAACAAGATCAAACAAATTGGCCTAAACCCTGAAAATCTTTTTAATGGAACTCTGAACAAGGCAAAAGTAATTATCACTCAGAGACTTTACGATGTCGAATTACAACAAGAAGACGCCCTACTCCCGGAGACGTATAGATGTTTAAAAGCTTGGCCTAATTTTGCAGCTGCCCCTTACTTAACTAACATCACTAACGAAGCTTATAGATGGGCTTTCTCCAGAGCCCGCTTTGAGACAATGCCCTCAGCAGTGCTGTATGGCAAATTTACGCGGGCACCAATGCATGTGCGTCTCTGCCCCTGTATGTCTAATAAGGTAGAATCTGTCACTCATATCCTTCTATTTTCCGAATTTTATAGTGAAGAACGAGTTCAACTTATTTTGCCGCTTTTATCAAAATTTATACCCCTACAACATTATTTGGAATCCTCCCCCGAAATTCTATGAAAATACCTTCTGGAAGATTCCTCAAGCTCAATATCATATGAGGTGGCCAAATTTTGCACTCTAGCAATCAGGAAGCGTAAATCTCTTTTGCTGAATGGCACACTGCGAAGTTCCCTTGTGTAATTTTTTTTTTATGTTGTTGATGATTTCCTTTTGTTTGACCTTGTGGTGTTCTGTGTTGCTGGCTTTTGCTGCAATAAAACTAACTAACTAACTAACTAAGTAATGCAGAAACTTTATGAGTAATTTTCTTCAGACTTAAAAATTATGGAGCACAGTTCAGCCATATTGCGTAATATTCCACTTGTGCAATAGATTGCATCTTGTGCAAATGGGAGTTCCCTTCCTTTATCCCTCCTTACATCCACTATGAACTCCCAAACTACTCTGGAGGATTGGGGACTCACTGGAGCAGTTTGGCGGGGACTGCCGCAGGAAGGAAGGAAGGGAAAATCCATTGGTACAATGTTGGATTCTGATCAGTGACCGAAATCAGTCAATTCATTCATTCAATGTTGGATTTTGCCCTCTGTTTTTAATGAGCAAGAAAAGCACATGCAGTTCTTAAATCAGTGGGACTACAAAATGCTTAATGTTAAAAACAGTTGTTTATAAAGTATATATGCCTAGTAAAGTACTGCTTATGTTTGTCTTTATACACATTATTGTTTTACATAGATATGATATACTCAGTGGCGTAGCGTGGGTTGTCAGCACCCGGGGCAAGGCAAGTAATTTGCGCCCCCTAACCCGTGGATTTGCGCCCCCTAACCCGTGGATTTGCCCTAACCCCAGATGTTGCGCCCGGTGCGGCTGGCCCCCCCTGCACCCCCCACGCTACGCCACTGGATATACTGCACACTTATCTGTAAATGTTGCACCATGTGTGATTTTTCTCAAGATAAATTATTTTGGGCTTTTCAAAGTTTTGATATACCTGAGAGAAGCACATGCTTTAAACAGCAATATGAACAATCAAGTGTTGCTTGTAACAAACTCCATTAATTTTTGTAGAGCTGGAGCAGAGTTTAGATTAGGTCAGGTTGCCTAATGTATCTCACTGTTTTTACAGTTACATCGTCTTCAGTCTCTGTTCACAATGCTGCATCTGTTATTGTGGCTGTAATAGAAGGGAGAGGTCTTGCCAGAGGTGAAGTGGGGATGGCAAGTATTGACTTAAAAAATCCAGAAGTTGTGCTATCTCAGTTTGCAGACAATACAACATATGCCAAGGTAAATCTGGATATATATTTGTATATAAACTGCTTAAGTCCCCCTTGCATTGAAGTCAATAGGTATTGCATGTACTTGGCATAGAATTACAGTCATTGACTCACTGGACAGGATTACCTAAATTGTTGCGTGTGCATAATGAGGCCCAATCACACAATGGAACTTCCCCCTTCTCCCTGTGTGCCCCTGCTCTGCACTTGTTGCTTTCTCATCCTAGGTCTCAGCTTTGTCTGCCTTGACAGACCAAACAGAGATTTTGGAATAAAGGAGCTAGGAAGCTACTCAAAATGACAGCAAGTCTATGATTCTTGATAACAACATGTTACTGAATTGCTACCATTCTCTTGCTCAGTCCCCCCTTTTCTTTTTCTTTCCCTCTGTTGACTCCCTCTGTCATGTTTGAGATTGCAGTTTAAAGGTGCAAATACTTTTCCTGTAGTTACACACTGTTGTGCACACTGATTATGTCTCTCTCTCTCTCTCTCTCTCTCTCTCTCTCACACACACACACACACATTTAATAATAAACAAATAAATAAATAACATGTGCTATAAAAGCTGTTCATGTAAATATTTTTATCACATCATGTTACTTTTTTTTTTAGGTTATCACTAAACTCAGAATTTTAGCACCTTTGGAAATCATCATGTCAAATACTGCATGTGATACAGGAAATGCAACAAAATTGTTCAGCTTGATAACAGAAAATTTCAAGGTACATTCAAGGAACACTTATTTAACATATTATTTGACAAGTATTTGTGTAGTAGTTGTAGCCCAATTTCTTAAAGAAGAACCATTTACCTTCTCTGAATAAAAATAAAATTAAACCCTTCTTGGGGGGAAAATTGCATGTTGTTGTCACTTGCATAATAGAAAGAAAAATTATACAGTGGTACCTTGGGTTACATACGCTTCAGGTTACATACGCTTCAGGTTACATATGCTTCAGGTTACAGACTCTGCTAACCCATAAATAGTGCTTCAGGTTAAGAACTTTGCTTCAGGATGAGAACAGAAATCGTGCTCTGGCAGCACGGGAGCAGCAAGAGGCCCCATTAGCTAAAGTGGTGCTTCAGGTTAAGAACAGTTTCAGGTTAAGAACGGACCTCCGGAACGAATTAAGTACTTAACCCGAGGTACCACTGTAATGTATTGGTAAACCTATGGTAGGTTAGAGGATCTTCCATAATAATGAGTGCATGTTTCTACCCTCAAAGGCATTTGTTAGTATTAGGACTTTTGGGTAAGTAAATTTGGAATGACATTTGGAACCATTGCCACAAAGCCAAGCCGCTGCTTGAACTATTTCCTTTATCTGAAATACACATAATAGAATAAATTTTCTGAATAGACCATTAATTACCACCCAATACCATGGACGCTACCCAAAAGTGCATTCTGTCACAAAGTAGTGTTATTTTTGAGCAGAAGGTAGACTGGACCATTAGGCAAATTCTAGTGGAACACAAAACTCGTATTTGTAGTTGGGATTCTTGCAAACAATGTTGGATTAGGTGGACTGTGGCTCATTCTTGTAAGGCATTTCATCTGTTATGTAAGAATACATACTCAGGATTGTTCAGCTTTGGGCTCATCTGCACGACCCCAAACTCACTTCAAACCTTGCTTGTCTTTGCACTTTGGGACAAGTGATCACATGATGTTTCCTCTGTCCTGCTGATATTTCACATGTTCTAGAGCAGAAACCCACTTTCCTCCTAACCGCAAGTAGCGTGGAAAGGATTTTGAGTGCGCTAACATAACAGTTTCCCTTTAACATACAGTGGTACCTCAGGTTAAGAACTTAATTCGTTCTGGAGATCCATTCTTAACTTGAGGTACCACTTTAGCTAATGGGGCCTCCTGCTGCCATCGCACCACCGGAGCACGATTTCTGTTCTCATCCTGAAGCAAAGTTCTTAACATGATGTACTATTTCTGGCTTAGTGGAGTTTGTAACCTGAAGTGTCTGTAACCCGAGGTACCACTGTATGTTAAACGAGCCAGTCCAGCCTGGCACAGCTAGCTGAATGTGGATCATTGGCAGAACAAAGCTGATGATGGCCAAGTCATTAGCCTAACAAAAGATGGGTCATCAGGAATTTCAGTGTCAGACAGCAAGGAAAGTGGAGCCCCTCCTCCAGCTGTGTGTTAGCGTGCAGAGACAATTTGGAAAAGGTTTAGGATTTCATTTTGGCCTGATGCAAGGGAGCAGGAAAATCAGTTTGGAGTTTGCAAGCTGCTGAGAAAGTGGGCCACCATGGGACAGAAAGCATGGCTTTTTGCTGTTTTGGATACAAGACTGCTGCACCTATGCAAGAAGCCAGAGACCCTACTGGAATGTGAATGCTCTGAACTCCCTCCATCTAGACTCTGGTTGTATACACGTGTAAATAAACCATATATTGTAAAGATACTACAGTCTCTGCCGTGCCTCATTTCCAAAGGACACACAGACCCTACGTAAGTTCTTGGACCTCTGAAATCTTGCACCATTCAGGATATTGGGGTGACATATAACACTAGCAACCATGTTTAGTCAGAGTGCAGTATCTGGAGCTGAAAAATACTCAGGACAAACAATGTGCATGGCAGAGAAAGATGAAACCAGGGTCAGATAGTAATGTACCGTACATTGCTGAAACAATAATATTTAATCAGAACACAGCAATAATCAAACAATGTGATGGAAATACTGAAAAAGAAGCAGAGAGCACATCCCCCCTATATCTTCAGAAAACACTGACAAAGAAGCGTTAACTAGTTTATGGTTTGGTGATGAGAGGTACATGAGAAACACAACAGTAGAGCCGAGGGGGAAAATGAGCAGGAAATGTGAACCTTTTTACCATGGAATGTGAGATCACTTGTGGTATAGAACCACAAAAGACAATAGTGCAAAACAGTGCACAAAACAGATATGGAAAATGGTGTATTTTCAAAAGATGTGCAGAAGAGCCCATAAATTAGCACTGCTTTATTATTAAGGGAGCCAGTTGCTTTGTAGATTTAAAGCAAATTGTTGAAGTAGTTTTAAAATAATAATTAAACAACAAAGTCTGCAGTCAGCCTATTTGTGTTCTTAAAAAAATTTCCTACCGACAACTTCTTCACTGATGACTCAGACTAATGCTTAAACTCCTTTGAAGCTAGCAATGTATTACTACTAATTTCTCAGTTCAAACAATTGCAAAACATTTTGTAGTAACCATAGTTTAGAAACTATATTATGAAGGTGTGCAGGATTCACCTTGTGTTTCCAACATCTGGAAGTAGGCCAATCTGTGTTATTCTGATTCAGCATGTTATTTAGATTCAAATCTGATTTCTTAAATCTGATGCTCTGCTATGCCTCCAATAACTCTAAAGGGGAATCTACAAACACTTATATCTTGGGGGGGGGGCAAGATTGCAGAAAAAGGAGCCCCTCGAGAGTAGATTAAGCCTGCCAAATCTCAAACATTCATCCAGGGATTTTCATGTAGGAAACCATTGGGGTGGTATCCAATCAAGTGCATCTGCTAGCACAAGGACTGTTGGCTGTGCAATGGAACTTGCCCTCCTCCTTCCTGGGGGTTCAAACTATGAGGGAGGTGCCCCAGGGTAAGAAACCTGCCAAAGTTTACACAGGAACGTCCAGAGGCTATTTGAAGGAAAAAGAGTGGTGGAAGGGGGAAAGAGCCATGATTTTTAATTACTGCATTGGAAAAATGAACAATTGGGAAAGAAGCAGGATACCTGATTAATTAATTTGTATTGACATTTGGAAGCTGTGGGAAAGTGTTTTATTTTGATTAGTTACTATTAGTTGTGCTATAATATGTTGATGTATGCAAACCATCTCAGGATATTGTTTGTTGAAGGGGCACTTAAAAATTGAATAAAATAAAAACATAATCAAAGGCTTAAAAAAATGATCCATTCAGTGCACATGTGTGTTTCTGAATCTCACCCACAGCAAAATGCAAATATTGAGACTTGGGACTTTACAAGTAAATAATTCGCTTTGCTGCTTGAAATTATTAATTTCTTTAGAACATTGGAATGAAAGGTTCTACATATTGGAGCAACGTTCTGTAATCCTGCCTTTGCTTGTTTTCCAGAATGTGACTTTCACTACAGTCCAAAGAAAATACTTCCATGAAACGAAAGGCTTGGAATATATTGCGCAATTATGTATACCTGAGTTCAGCACTGTTCTGATGGAAGTTCAGTCCAAGTATGTATGTAAATAGAAATTACGAGTTTATCTTTGGATGTGCCACATTTTTAGTAATTTCGCAGTTCATAGGCTGGTCATCTACCTACAATGTTTTTAGTCTACTGCTTTCAGACAGTGATCTAAATATTTTAAAATACTTATATATGTTAATATAAATATCTCATAAAACTTTATATATATATATATATATATATATATATATATATATATATATATATATCTTTTTGATAATAATGATTGATTTTGGCCCAATATGTTGGGTTAATTATTATTGTACGTTGGGTTGAAACCAAAGATACATGAGCAGAATTCTAGGGTTTTTCCACACACACCTCTCACCACAATCCCCTGGTACATCCTGAAAAGCAACTCCTGAAGGCAAGGAAGTGTTTGGAAGCATATAGAATATAGCACAGAGGATTGCAGTGGGAGGGTGAATCAGCAGGAACTGAGCTGCCTTGCATCAATGAAATCCCATTGTACTTGCCGAAAAGCAGGTTTGGATCCAAGCCATTGTTTGCTTTCAACATTTCTGTAATCATTATCCCCGTTGAAATTTCATTTACCAACCAATTATAATTTGATGTTGTTGACTCTTACACCAACTAGATAAAATAATGAGAGAGTGCGCTAAGGTTTTCTCCAAGCCTCTGCAATAGATTGGGGGCGGAAGGGGTTTTGGAGGCCGGGGGAAGAGAAAGAAGGGAATTTCTGTTGAGTTCTTGGTTCTTGTTTCACATGTGCAATGGTTTAGTTGGCTATAACCTTAACTCTGCATAAAGCAGCTGGGAGTATGTTCTGTTGGCTCAGTATAACCTTCTCCTTAATAATTGTGGGTTGGATTTATAGAAAGATGTGATATCAAAAAACGTTACATGAAAATAAGGTTTATATAGAAATACTTCCAGGTAAATGTGTTTAGGATTAGAGTGTTAAACTGCTGTGAAGCTGCTGTTTTCCTTAATGGAATGTCTTAAGAAAGACTCTCTGTCAGTTATCTTTCATTAGTTATATCACTTTAGTTCCTTTATAGCTCCAAGTTGTGTTCTTATGTTGCTGTTTGATATGTGCAACCAGTGTTTTATTCCAGCAGAGGGCGTATAAGCCAAAATTGTTGCTTCTGCTGGAAAAAGAACAATTGCATAAAGTAATGCATTGTCTTCTCTGTTCCTGTTTTTGTTTATTATTCAATTGTAGCTTCAAAGTTTTGCTCAGCTTCAGCAATTTATGCCTATATAAATTCATTTCAGATAGTCCACTCCTACAGTGTTTGAATCACCACCAAGTATGACTTTACACTATGCTTTATCTCTTTACATTCAAGACAATGGAAAAATTGGCTTTGTCTCAAGTTTACACTCTGGGCATATGCCAGGATCACTTTTCCAAATCATTTGCTTTTATTAGCTTTCATTCTTAATTAACCTTATTTGAATCTTTTGTAACAGTTTCTAGACTGTGATCTACAAATTTTACAGGACATGGTTTAGGTATCTGCCTTAAATGTATTTATTTCACTTATATCTCACCCTCTCTCAATTTATTATTGTCATTTTAGCTTTTCAACAACACTGTGAGTTAAGTAAGGCTGTATGTCAGTGGTTTGTCCAAGGTCACTATGCTGCATGGTTGAATGTGAATTTTAATTGTTTACCATATTTCAATCTAAAATTCCTCTTAACTAGGGATGCTGCAGAATTCCAACAAAAACGGAAACCAGTATAGAAATTGCCAATGTTCACTTACGTCCAGAACAGAAATCATTCCATTGAATATGATTCATATTTACTATTGTTGCTTTCAGTCTGCAAATGATACCCAAGTAGTTTTCCACATTCAATGAATGTGATTAAATAACATCATGACAACATAATTTACATAATAAGTTACACTTGTTACATACGGTAATTTCACCAGCAGACAGAGAGATGAATAACATAGCTTTTAATAGAAGACTAACTGCAGCAGAATGGAAACAGTGCTGCATGTGAAGAATACAGGGCAGGACAGAGAATGATGCCTTATTACATCCCTACCCATAACTATGTAGTACAAGACTTCAAATTATTTATAAAGTCTCTGTAACAGGACTAAAACCCAGCTGGACATTGGCTAAGTAGTATTTCCACCTGTCCTATCTCTGAGCCTTCATTGATGACAGATGGTTCTTAATTATAATAAGATGTGTTGACAGGGAGATTGTGAGTCATTCCTGTAGAGCAGGCAAACATGACAACTTTATCCACAGAAAGGAAATTATTTCAGATGGTTTACCATCTGCAATATTCCGTGCTCTTCCCTTAACACATGAATTGCTTTGGAAGATCAGACAAGATTCATGTCATCCACTATTCTGCTTTCAAACAGTAGCCAACTAGCTGCTTCTGAAAAATTAACAAGCCGGGTATTTTGGAAATAGCCATCCTTAGCCCCACCTCCCCAGCATCTGGATATTATACATACACTGCCTTTAATATGAATAATATATTTTGCTTTCCTGGTTGATGACTGATGGAATAAGCACTATTAATTCATGTAAGCTTAATTTTTTTAAAAAAATGTCTAAGCTAGATGAAATCTCCATTCCCTGCGTAAATGAATGATACGTTAGTTATGTGTACTGTGAAGTATTTTATTTCATCTATGCTGAATTTACTGCCAATCAATTTAATTAGATGAGTCCCAGTTCTAGAATGATGAGAGAGAATATATTTAGCATTGTCCATACCATCCATAATTTTTATAAATATATTTCATCCCTTCCTTCCTCAGTTGTTTTAAAGCAAAAAGTTATACTCTCACAAGTATTTCTTGCAAAGTAAATTATTAAAGTCTCTTTGGGTTGTATATAATGACATTATTGCAAAAGTAGAATTACTGCTACTTGTGGAACAATTTTTCCCCACTCCCATGTACTTCACGTATCCCCCCTGATCTGCTTTGGTGGTTCCCCCAGTGCTCAGGAGCAGATTTGGGAGATTGCAGGGCATGCTGCCATTGAAAGACTATCAGACTAGATGCTAGTCAAATCCTCTTGCCTCCCTGACCATTTCACCTTTTGTGTCCTTCATATGTAAGACTGCAGGCAGAGACTCTCTTATTTTAACTGATTTTGTGTAAGCCTTTGTAGGAACTTCTTTTTGCTGAAGAGTAAGTTACAAATGCTCTAAATAAAAAATGAGGGAGTTCCAGAAACAAGGTGCCACCACAGAGAAGGCCCTGGACTTTATAGCTTTCTGATTCTGAAGGTGGGAGGACTCAGCAGTGAGCCCTGGAGAAGATCTTAACAGCTAGACAGATGTGTATGGGAGAAACGAGCCCTTTAGATATTTTATGTGATTTACTATCTTTCAAAGAAGGACCTTTCAAATGTCATTATCAGTTTCTGAGAGTTATTTGAAAGCCTTACTCTAGCTCATCCCAGCTAATATTTTCAGGGTTTCTACCTTCAAAGCTAGGTAAGCCGTAAGTCTTAAAAGCTTATGCACAATAGTATGTGCAATTTTCTTTTTATTTTGTCTTACAATTTCATAGATACTACTGTCTGGCAGCTGTTGCAGCTGTGCTGAAGTATGTTGAGTTTATACAAAATTCAGTTTATGCACCTAAGTCACTTAAGATTAGTTTCCATGGAAGTGAGCAAACAGCAATGATTGATTCAACGTCAGCCATAAACCTTGAATTAATAACTAACAATAGGAATCCTAGGTAAGATGTTTCATTTCACGACTGTAAGGTATAGAGAAGATAGAAATGAATTTATATTTGCATTATACAACAACCGGTGGATGTTGATGCATACCTACGGTGTTTTAAAAAATAAAGTTTGTTTTTCAGCTAAAAATATATTTTGGTCTTTTCAGTCTAACCCAGGTGTCACCAACCATGGCACCCATGAAGGGCTTCAATGGTGCTATCGGGCAGGTGCCACAGACTGAACTTTATTCTAGGGAAAAAAAATATATTATAAACTTCCTTGTGATCCTCAGATGAATGGTGGTATAGAAATTTAATTAATAAATAAATAAAGTTATTAAGCAAAAGGTGCACACAGTTTTCTAAATGTGATTGCTCCCATCTAGCAGTGTATTTAGGCAATGAGTGAAGTCAGATCTGTGATTGTTGTTTGGACACCAGGCAGTAGGAATCCCTGAGGTCCTAAAGAGCTTCTCCCCTCAAGTGCACTCCCCCCTGGTTAATCCTGTGTTTCTTTTTATAGATATTTGTTGTTCCATATTGAACATGATATAAATTCCATTCTGAATGTACCATTTCCTTTAAAGTTTGTGATTAGGATAATTATATGCTACATGTGATGAGCAGTCCCATGATTCTTCCTTCAAAGTTGTGTATTTAACAACAACAACAAAAGGAGTCATCGGAGGTGTGGAGAGAAGAGGGATATTTATTCCAGCTCCAGTGATTCTCCTAAACTAGTGCCGCTGCCACCACCATTAATTCTTACTTAGGAACCTTTAACTTTAACTGCTTCCACCCAGTTCTCTGTGTTAATCTCTTCCTTCCCACTGCAGACAGAAATGGTAAATGTGGTACTAGTTTCAATATATTCTTCTGAAGTCTGTTCTCTCTCTTTTTGCTTGACAGAACATACAATTCTAATATTCTTGATAACATCTGTACAAATGATTAGTTAAATTTTCCTCTCATTTGTTCTTATCACAATATTTTCATTTGGCACTGTCTGAGTAAATTACTTCCTTTTCACTGAGAAATAAAATTCACTGCTCAGAAGAAAACTTTTGATGTATTATAGTCACACACTAATAAGCAAAATGCATGACTTGGGTCTTTAACAAATGCATAGCTATATGCTGAAACTGTATTAGTAAGTCATATACTTGTTGCATAATAATTGCCGCTATTATCCCTTGTGCTAATACTGTACTCTTCTTCTTTGGCACATGAAGAACAGGTTTGGAGCAGCTCACTTTAGACCTCCAGCATAATCTTCCCCTACTCCCACAGAGCAGCTGCATTGTTGGGTGCAATATGATATTGATGTCAAAGGCCACTCAGTGCTTTCCTGTACATGACATCCTTTCCTAGACCTCTAACTTCTGATTCTTTCCCTTATTGAAAAGCGCCTACACACAGAGAGATGGTTACTAAATATTTCCAGAAATATTTCAAGCTTTTGTGCAGTTAGCTGGATGCAGCGGGGGCAGAGGTTCCATCATCACTCGAGTGCAAATTTCTGTTAATAAATGCAGCAACATGCATTTCATAGAGGTGGCATGGCAGGTACTGCTGTGCTTTCCGCATATTGAAGGAGCACGAGTGTAGCCTTGGAATGTGATTTGTGTGTTAGCAGTTGTAGAACTTTTAAATTGTTTTGTATCAACTTCTTAATGAGATCCCCCCCCCCCCAACTGTGCTGTTTTGCAAAGGAATGGACACACTCTTTTTGGTGCTCTAAATTATACTAAAACACCAGGGGGAAGTCGGAGACTTCGATCTAATATTCTAGAGCCTTTGATTGATGCTGATACCATTAATACAAGGTTGGATTCTGTTCAAGAGCTACTTCAGGAAGAGGAACTCTTTTTGGGTCTTCAGTCAGGTAATCAAATATCGCTTTATAGAATGGATAACATATTTCCTTTAATAATGGGTATCATATTTCTATTAATCACAGCTTTTGAGCAGGATGAATATTGTTGCTGCTTCATTCTCAGCTTGTTATGAGTGGATCGCTGTATGTATGTATGTATGTTTGTTTTTAAGTTTTTAAGTGTAGGGATCTCCAAATTTGATTGCAACAGTGGGGCTTGGGGGAAGGAGTGTTTAACTCTTCCTTCCTGCACCACATTTCCAAGCTAGCTACCAATGACAAAGAAGTGAATTATGATACCAATGATATATCTGTATCCTCTCCCCTCCCCTCCCCTCCCCAAGGCCAATAGCAGTTTTGGAGGATTATCCAGATTGATGAAACAATATGAGAGAACAGCTTCTCCCAATGTTGCTGTTCTGATCAAATTTAATGTTTCTTAAGATAAAAAGTATATTCTGTCTAACATTTTGGCCGTATTAATTTTAGATTTAAAGCAGTTTAGCCTTGAGTATATTAATAGGATTAAATCACAGTAAATCAGATATAACGGTTGTGGCTTGAGCTCAATGATTGCTTGATTTCTGTTTTATAGTTATTTCAAGATTCCTGGACACTGATCAACTACTTTCGGTTTTAGTTCAAATTCCAAAGCAGGATACGGTATGTTTATAAATACTTTTACTTCATAAATGGTAAATAAATAGCTGCCACTTATCTTTCCTTTTATTATTGATCACTTCTGTGTTTGTTGTAGACAAATTTCTTAATTGATGTGTGTGCTCAGTTCATAACTTGCAGCACTAAATGAAAATTTTACCATTTAAATTTGAGTACTTTCACACCAGAGTACAAATGAGATAAAAATCTTTATTAGACTTCTAGAAGTTTGCAATTACAGGGTATTGAACATATTTTAAACGTTCATTAATTACTAATAAAAATTAATTTAACATACTATATTTATTTTAATAATTCACACAATTTAATGGCATTTCTCTGTGTTTAATTTTCACTGAATTACACTTACACTTTATGTTTTTGAAAATCAAATTATTTTTAGGTATTAGGTTTGTTGGTTATAACCACTAGGCACATAGTCCCAATCTCCAAAATAATGATTTCCTACAACAAAGAGGGTAATATTGTTATTATTGTTAATAATGTTTTGGCCTCCAGTAATATAACACTAGAAAAAAATATGTACAAGCTCCAGTGAAAATTCAAATAAAAGAATGTTTTCAAATGGTGACTGAATAAAACTACATATATAATAAAAAGGACAAAAAGTGAAATAATTCTATATAAAAAGCATACAAAATACTTTAACTTGAAAAAAGTACCAATGACACAAAAGTTTTAAAAGTTCAAACAGATGAAAAAGAAATAAGGTGCCCACATCCACCCAAAAAGGAGGCCAAATGCTGGGTTTCAGATTCAGAAATGTGGTCATATTGGCCAGTGAAGTAGAAGGCAAGAGTCCACAGGATCATAGAATCATAGCATTGTATAGTTGAAAAGGATCTTAAGGGTCATCTAGTCCAACCCCCTGCAATGCAAAAATCTCAACTATATCATACATGATAGGTGGCCATCCATCTCAATAAAACTAGAATTCACAGATCAACCTTTATCCAGTAATGAAGTCGCTCGTGTTATGAACCCTATGAATTACTGTTCTTTTAAGACCTGCTACTATGTTATCTTTCACTAAGTGTCAATTATACATGCCTGCCTAGAGCTATAGGTGCTACTATTTAGTCTTCATGACACTAAAGCTAAATTCCTGACTAGAACATTTCTAATAGATTACTAGAAGTGGCAAGCTGGTGGTCCACAATAAATTCCCCCTTTCTCCATAGCACCATAGAATGAGATTGTTAAGTTTTGACCACTAAGGTGTTGCCTAGGTGAACAGGTAGGTGCTAAGTACTGGGGTGCGGGTGTGGGTGTATATTTCTTTTTCCCTACCCAAAGTGTATGAAAGAGGCTCCTGTTTCACTTCAAAAACAGATAAACATAGAATCACCAAGTGTCAATATTAGATGATTCTAAATGATGGTGATATAACAGTGCCAGTCAAAGTGATCAGTTCATTAGGGAGAAAGGAAATAAGTCAGTTAACATTCCTAACATTTGTGGTCATGCTTCATACAGAAAAAAATATGAATACAAAAATATGAATACAACAGGCAACAATTATATTAAGCACAACAGTACCTAGGCCACATTATGCTAATCAAACAGTAAAATAATGATAAAGTCTATACCTTTTCTGCTTTCTAACAGGTTAATGCATCTGAATCAAAGATAACAAATTTAATTTATCTGAAGCACACCCTGGAACTTGTAGAACCTTTGAAGGTATTCTGTCCTGAAGCATTAAATGTCAGCTACGGTTATCATTTGGCCCTATGAGTCTTAAAACCAAGTCCTCCTGCAGTTGGAACCAGGCCCTTTACCATCTGTGCCACTGTGTTAGTTTGCCAGAGAAGGGTACCAGTTGCTTGCCATCTATTGTGCTTCACCACCTCAGATGGCCAGAGGATGGTATTATTGCATCTCAACTAGGCATCCAATAACAAAGGGCTATTATTTCACCTAGTGCTGGAAAGCTGCTTCCTGGCATTATTCCTCGGTCTGAACAATTGATTACTTAGGCTGCCTGCCCCTGTATAATTTACCTGATCACTTCCTACTCATCTCCAGAACGCTGGCCTGACAATTGTATGCTTTAAAAAGACAGCTACAACATAGATGATTAGGAGTAAGCATGGCTAGTCATTGTCTAGAGCTCATCTTGGAGCCTACTCTGTGCTAGAAATCTATGCTTGGATATCCAGCAAAGCTCTTGTGAGGAGGATTTTATCCCTTCCACCCCCATGATTACCTTGTGCCATCAGAGGCCTTCTATGATACAAGGTATTTTGCAAAGGAAATCGCTCACAACTTTGATCCCACTTTTGAAAGGATACAAATGCAGAATGTATCCAGGGAGTAATTTTATCAGTACTTTATTACTTAGATGTCTTTCAGTTGTGAGCTGAGGATGTGGATAGGATTATTGGAGCAATTTGATCCATGCTCTGTATATATGACCATTATCTATCATGGTCAACTACATTTTGTCTGGAAGAAAAGGCTACCTGGGCTGTGGAAGTAATTAATGCACCTTGAGAGCGAGGGTGGCTGTAGCACTCTCTCTCTGCTCCCGTGTTTTTAATGGGTGAAATCCAATATGTCCATTTGTCAGTGAAATGGACACCATTGTAGAACAGTCCCCCCACCCGCCATTCAACCCCCTGCACACACCCAAAATCTGTTCCAGAAGATAGAACGACCTCTCTTGGGAGTGTGTGGAAGAGAGAAAGGGGTAGTCTCATCATGCAAATGGAAGTCTACTTGTGAGACATTAGTTATCACCTAATGAGCCAGTTAGGGACGTGGGTGGCACTGTGGGTTAAACCACAGAGCCTAGGACTTGCTGATCAGAAGGTCAGTGGTTCGAATCCCTGCGATGGGGTGAGCTCCCGTTTATTTTAAATAAACTGATTAGAATTCAAAAGCAATAAAATTCTATCTTGCGCAAGATTGTTCTTTATATTTATGGCATTTCCTGGAATGTGAGCCAAGTTCATACAATAATCAGCCAAGAGGTTAAAACACTAATGTTTAGATTTTTATTTTAAATTGACTCTTATACCGTACTTACAAATTCAGCGTACAGAAAATATCTTGTTCTATGTAATCATCTAATATTGACAGATTTTATTAGCTGTTTTTTCCAGTTAAACCTAAATGAATGAAAGGGTATTGAATCCATTAACATTTCTGTACACTTGAATATATCAGTTTTTCATGTTGATTTTAACAGGATGCTTTAAAAAGCTATAAAACACCATTGTTAAAGGCTTACTATAGTTCTTTGGAAGACAACAGGTACTGTTTTATTTTTTAAAACATCTTTGACACTGATGTTATTATTTCTTGCACCCTGTTTTTGTAAAATGTGCATTTTATTTTCTCTAGTAGAGTAAGGAAGGTATTCAAGACCCTTTCGGATTGCTCCTCCTCCCATTGAAAGATAGGGCCAGCTTGCAAGCTGACTCTATTGAAGGAGTGGCTGACTGGAAGAGCAGAAAACTTGTTGAAAGACAGAAAATAACTAACTTGATTAGTTAGAAACAAAGCATACCATGAAAAAGAATACTTGGGTGAAAAACTAGCGCTCACATTAAAGAAGAAAAAAACATGCTATTGATTTCAATAAAATTGCCAGTAAACAAATAATTCTGACCAAGAAAATAATTCCTATATTTAGGAAACCCATGCAAAGTATCTAACATGAGATCGTGCAGCATTATATATGAAGATGTTATTAGGGTTTTGAAAATATCAAAATTCAGCATGAAGAGTGGACTTCTACTCATGTAGTAGGCCTTTACCTTCCTCTCCACCAACCTGCCGGAGCAAATTTTGAGTGTGTGCAGGGGGCTGCAGGGGAAAGGAGAGGAAGGCAAAGTTTTGCTGTTTTGCTGTGAAAGTGAAAGTCCAATCCACTTAGGTACAGACAACTTTGGTTACAACCCAGTGAATATGAAGTATAGAGGTTTTGGATTTGAATATTTTAATTACATTACTTTTAGATAAATACAGCATTTGTAAAATATGGCAAAGACATTGCCCCAATTTTATATATTTCTAGGTTTGGAGTCATACTTGAAAAGATTAAAACTGTCATTAATGATGATACAAGATACACAAAAGGATGCTTGAATATGAGAACACAGAAATGCTATGCAGTGAAGCCTAATATAAATGAATTTCTTGATATAGCACGAAGAACATACACTGAGATTGTGGATGATATTGCAGGTACTTCACTGTTTAGGTATTTAATTTTGGGTACTTTAAATATATATACTTTTTCTGCAATATCATAGCCTGTACTTGTTTGCATAAATAGTACTTCTGTCAATATTTTTGTGAAATTATGATGAACTTTACTGTGTTACATTATAAAATGTTTTTGTTTTGCATCTTGCTATTAAGGAATGATAGCACAGCTTGCAGAAAAATACAACCTTCCTTTGAAAACAAGCTTCAGTTCTGCACGAGGATTTTTTATTCAGATGAGTGCTGACTGTGCAGCAATACACAATGGTCAACTTCCTTCAGAATTTACCAAGGTAAACATTTTGGAGCTGTTGGGACATTATAGTTAGTGAATTTACATCGAGATTTGATGGCTGTAGAATGCACCCTTATTTACACATCTAACATGCCAACCTTGCTGCCTCAATTAATACTGGATAAATGGCAGCAATTTTTCCCTTTGTCCAGCCAAGATCCAGCTTCAGATGCACTACTACTTACTACTGTGCTTCAGGCCATCTCTTCTCTGATGTTGAGGCTATCAGTTCTGATGTGCAGATCACTGATTTTGTAACTCTTCTCTATCCCCCTTTTGGGGCTAGCCCAGTGTTTACCATGCTGCTGTCCTAAGAACTACTCCTCACCACTATCCAGCCAGTCACGGTACTAGTCTCCATGCTGAAGTTACTGTCAAGATCATTCATGGGGGTTGTTGCTATTTTTAGCACTAGAAATACTAGGTTGTCACACTCCCTGTTCTCATTTTCACTCTCAGCAAGGTGGTAAGATTAAAGTGTCTTAATATTTAAGCTTTAAACTGGGACTCGTAAAGGTAAAGGTACCCCAGTCGCAAATGACTCTGAGGTTGCAGCACTCATCTCGCTTTACAGGCTGAGGGAGCCAGCGTTTGTCTGCTTCCGCACACAGTTTTTCCAGGTCATGTGGCCAGCATGACTAAGCCACTTCTGGCGAAGCCAGAGCAGTGCATGGAAACACCGCCTTCCCGCCGGAGCGGTACCTATTTATCCACTTGCACTGCGTGCTTTCAAACTGCTAGGTTGGCAGGAGCTGGGACTGAACAACCGGAGCTCACCCTGTCGCAGGGCCTCGAACCACCAACCTTCTGATGCTGTTTTGGGGCATCACACTTATTAGAAGAAGCAAGTGAACCACTGGTGGGATAGCTGGTTCGAGAGGCACCTATGCTCTATCCTAACCCCTTCCCTCCAGCCATCAATATTAAGAAGACAAGGCTGCACTCTTTGTGGTATTGAGAACCCAGTGAAATCAGTGTGAAAATGTAATTAATACGATTAAGTGAAGTCATGCTGATTTCAGCTAATGCAGTCTGGATCTAGGATGTTATAAATAATATTCTTTCTATAATATCTGTAAATATTCATTAACTACCCTAACTTGCAACGTTACAGAAATGAAAATAAGGATTTTCTTGTATATATTCTAGGGGTTTGTATTGAGGTAATTCTAGGAAGAGTCTTACATTTCTGAATTGAATTGTTCCATTAAAAACAAGGCATCTTGAGTGGCTCAAGGACTCCCCAAATATCCAAGTGACTCTGTGGTCTCATGTCCAAAAAATGCTCAGCCGTTTCTCCCTTCCCCCAAGAAACTAAGCTTGGGAAAATAGGTCTAGATTTTAATCACAAGTATTTTCTCAGGGTACTCCTAAGTGCAGTGATTTGCAGGAGGGATTGGAATTTGTTTTTCACGTCAAGTTAATCGAAATCCTGGAGATTTATAGTATTTATTCTATTTCCCCACCATCTCCAAGTCAATGGAGAGATCTCTATTGCATCCCTTAAAATCTGTGGGTATAGAAGCCCATCCCTGCCAGTGGCCCTTCCTTGCTGGAATGATGCCACTTGCTCCCCCCCCCCCCCCCCGCCATCTTTTTTCCATCCTGCATCCCCTACACAAGTCAATAAAGAAATATATCTTTGGACAAGAAGCTATATTTACAGAAATCTGTGGTGGCACAGAATTCCAACCCCAACAACATTTGGTGAAGATTCTTCTCTGTATGCTGCATTCATTTTCTCTTCAGTAGTCTGTCATGTAAATGCTTATGACCAAAGAGGGTGTTTATAATCTGAACACAAATTTCTTCATTTTAAAGCCTAGAAATGTTTATAATCTTACAGTGGGTTAGCTTGTGCTACCTCAATTTAAACACATACAAAAGCACTTGCTATTTTAATAAACATTTATGGGGTAGTGTACATTATCCAGTGATAAAATAATTGCACACTAATTATTTTCAATTTATGTTTCTGGTTTATTACTATTGCTTTTCTCTTTTTTAAAAAATAATGAAGGCAGTTTACTCTCATGTTTTTCAAATTGCTCTTGCTTTGTTTTCTGGGAGTAGTTATTTATGCTTATCTAGCATCTCTTTTTGAAATTTCCCTACAGATTACTAAAATGAAAAATGTGTATAGCTTTACTTCACAAGACTTAATGAAAATGAATGAAAGATGCCAAGAGTCTTTGAGAGAAATTTATCACATGACATACTTGTAAGAATACTTCAAACATTTTTATTTGATATTGTGCCCAATTAACATTTGGATATGAGCTTTTAAATCTCTTTTTGTGGGTAGTGATTTTAAACTAGGAATTTTCACTCAAACTTGGAATTTTCACCCAGTTTCAGGTCTTAGATTCAAGCTTGCAACTTTCTTAAAGCAAGTTGTGCAATTCCTTACTGTCTTCCATGTTTTCCTCCTTTGACACTCCGGTCATACAAAGGGCTAACCATCTCCCTGGACAGTTCGTTGCTTCTAATAAAATAATATTTTATTGTCGGTCTTAACGTCTTCAGTGATTTCCTTGATTTTTTATTTTATTTTTTTGCATCCCTTATTGTCTGCTTCCACTTACTTCACCAGACTTGGTGTTCCTTTTTGTTCTCCTTATTTGGGCAAGACTTACACTTATTGAAAGAAGCCTTCTAGCTTCTAATAGCTTTATTTATTTGGGTCATTAAACACACTGGCATCCTCTTGGCCTTGGTGAAACTTGTCCTGATCTGCAATATACATTCTAGATGACCTTCGGTTATTGTGGTTTTGATTAACCCCCAAGCATTATGGAGAAATTTGAAGCTCCTGAATTTCCCTTTCATTTTTTAAAAAATGAACCCTGTATTTTTGAGATGTTCACTCTTTTGAAGAAAACTGTGACTGCTGAACTTGCTTGGCAGTTGTCCACTTCCATATAAGTAGACAATTATACATTTAGTTGTATTTGATTTATTCTTAGTTGTATTGGAATACAGTTGCTATTTTAGACTAAAAGCTCAACATTTTTATTAAATATTTTGTCTATTGCTTTGAGGAATAAAATAAACTGTGCTATTATGTGCTTTCAGGATAGTGTGTAAATTACTGAGTGAAATTTATGAACACATCCATTGCTTGTACAAACTCTCTGATGCAGTGTCTATGCTGGATATGTTGCAGTCATTTGCCCACGCCTGTACGCTTTCTGACTATGGTGAGTAGCTTTGTTATTTAGAAAAGCTTTTACTAAAACTTGCGGTTTACCTCCCCTGTCCCCAAACTGCGAATTAGTCAAATAATAGTGCTGACATAATGTAATTGGCAGATTCAAAGATTGCCCGCATCAACATGCAAATACTTCCCACTACTATAGCATCATGGCATCACCAAACCATATGTAATATAGTTTGTTTAGACAGATTCTTTGACTCAGAAGTTAAGATCTGGGTGTAATATTCTTTTTTATTCTGTCGAGCATCTTTGAAAATATGATTGGCTATCAAACTGAAGCTTCACTTAGTTTTTGTTGCTTTTTCATAAGACTTGTTGCTTCACATGTCCTTCAATTGTTTCGTATGCGTCTTTTAAATAGAAGCAAATAGTGAGTACTCGTATACAGGACAAGCAAAATATAGCAAAAATCAAATATTATTTAAGGAAACACTCCCCTGAACTTTGTTGCATTAAAGTTCAAGTTTTCAAAAAGTTACTTCTTTATATTATTCCTATCAGTGGAACTATTCTCAGACCCAGCACAATAGTCAACTCACCACTCACAACTCTGTCAGGCACTGGGCTGTTTCAGTGCTAGGTGGGTGGTGCCACCACTTTTGAATGGGAGCTAAGGTTGGCTCCTATCCACAGTGGCCACCAACCATGTTTGTTTACCCATTGGTGACACTTTGCTGACAGCTGCCTCCTTGGACTGCAGTCTTACCCAATTACCTAGCAGTAAGCCCCATTTAAATTACTGGGACTTCTGAGTAAATGTATGTAGAATTATATTGTTAAGACATGAGGATTACAATTTTACTCAATTTATTTGCCTATTTCGTTCGGAATTTATTGATTACTAGATTTCTCATAAACTAACATGTAACAAGAACAAGACTTAACCAAAGTAGGATTGCGATATACTTGTTATTAACAGCAAAACATTTAAATATTATCTATTTTTTCTTAGTACGTCCTGAGTTTACTGACACATTAGCAATAAAGGAAGGATGGCACCCTGTTCTTGAAAAAATATCTTTTGAGAAACCTGTTGCCAACAATACTTACATCACAGAGGGAAGTAATTTTATCATAATTACAGGACCAAATATGAGTGGAAAGTCAACTTACCTAAAACAGATAGCCCTTTCTCAGATTATGGCACAAATTGGTAAGCAGTTATTTGAACTTTCCTTGTTTCTCTTATCCAGTGATTTTAGTAAACCACTGTGTTACACTTTCCTTTCCCTTTAAGTTCAGCAACTTTTAACAGCCTTGATTCCTTCCGAGTCCCAAGTCTGTCTTAGTTTGAGAGGAGACCTGGTGAGGTTCCTATCCTTGCAGGAGGTCTCAGCAATTTCTCATAATCAGGAACTTAAGTTTCAAATAACATTGTTTAGTTATCTTGTTTAATCAATTCTGATACAGTCTCGCCATCCCCACCCCTCTACAAATCTGTTCCATCACTCACAGTCTCTGCCTGACTTCTCTTCCTTTCCCCAGCCCAGAATACTTATTTCTTCTCTTTTGTTTATCTTTCATTCCCCAGGCTGTGCAGTTTCCCATTATATGACTGCACCCCTTCTCCCTGTTTGTCTGAGTATCTATTGATAAGAGTGAGGCCCATACTGTCATCACCACACAAGACAATTTCTGACCAGAGAAGGCTGAAGTCAGGAGTCACCTGTCAACAGAGCCTTACAAAGATATTATTTAGAAGAGAGAACCTTATCATTTCCTACTATTTTAAGAATTTCACATGGCTAGCATTAAACTGCAACATTACTGCCAACTTCTCTTCACATTAATTTGTCCTCTTTAATTTGCAGGATCTTTTGTCCCAGCAGAATATTCTTCATTTAGGATTGCTGAGCAAATATTTACTAGAATAGGTATGGATGATGATATAGAAACAAATTCATCAACTTTCATGAAGGAGATGAAAGAGGTATTCAGATGAGCTTAGTGTTTCTTTTATCAGTGGCCTTGATTAATATTTAATTGGCCCACAGGTTTGTACATTTTGCTTACAGATAAATATTCAAGGACCTCTGCTTCTGTTTTTCTCCTTACAGGGCAAAGATTAGACTAATAGGCTGCACATACCCAATGTTTTCATTTTCTTCTTCTTCAGCACACCAGTCCCTTTCCCATGCAAACACCTCCACCAACATACACATGCCACCTTGTAAGCTACCATTAAAATTCTGCAGACTGTGCATTCTTGTTGCAAAATAATAATGGCTAGGATCCATCAGAATCCTGGAGGAGAATCAAAGGGACTTCTACTCATACAAGGGGATATTCCATTTTCCAGTTCCCCACTCCAGCTGTGAGCAATTGAACCACATCCCCTGCCATTTCTGAGGGGACTGGAAGAGGAGAGAGGGAACGCCCATTCAGAAAGTGGATCTCTTTCTGTAGTGGTTCAGCTTCTATGCTGAATATTGTACCAAACCATATATTGCCTTTTACATTGACTTGTGTTACTTTATCTCTCACACTGAAATAACAATTAGATGAAAATATTGCTGCTGCTTTCTTCCTTCCTGTCTCCCATAAGCCCCCAAACCTATCTGTGGCCTCTATCAAAGAGCTGGAGGCTCCCGCCTCTGGTTTGGGGGCCCTTTGGAAGACAACAAAGGTGGTAGCAGTGGGGGCTCAGATATCGGTCCTGCTCAGCCCACACTTATGTACAAGTAATCAATCAGAGGCATTCAGTTGTTATTAGCACCTCTTTTTGCTGACTGACAGCATCCCTAATGGAGCTGCTACCAGCAAAGAAGTTTGAAAAGGGATGTGTAGCCTTCTGTGTGCATCAAATGTGCATTCAGAACTCTTAGATTGAGCTGTTTGTGTTGATGGATGTTCTGTTTTTATGTGGCAGCTGGTAAAACATTCCTAAAGTAAATTTCCTGACTCTTGTTTTGGGCAGGAAATGAGAATTCTTATTAACAGATTTTATCCTCACATGCTACTGCTAGTAATGAAATTTGATGTCTTTCTCTCTAGATAGCATATATCATACAAAATGCTAATGACAGATCACTTATCATAATTGATGAGCTTGGCAGAGGTACCAGTGCTGAAGAAGGCATCGGCATATGTTACGCAGTCTGTGAATATCTTCTTAATTTGAAGGTATTATTAATATTTTAATCAATAAGTGCATGAAATTTCCCTAACTATTATAAAAGATAGTAATAGTCATTAAGATTTCTCTTTTCCAATAATCTATTTAATTTCTTGTTTCATACTTTAGGCATTTACACTCTTTGCCACTCATTTTTTGGAATTATGTCAAATTGATGCCTTATATCCCAATGTGGAAAACAATTACTTTGAAGTGCAACACGTGAGAAGTAGTTATGGAAGTAGGGAGAAAATTGCTTATACTTATATTCTTTCTAAAGGACACACGGAGGAAAAAAACTATGGTAATATGCTATATGGATTATTATAATTTACAGAAATAAACATATAGAACATTAATATGAAGAGATAAAACAAGAGTACCTAGATACCTGTTCCATTAAACACATGAAAGATGTTGTCTGCATGTGCAGAGGGATTCATTCAGCCACTACTTTCTGTATTTAGAACTATATGGTTTGTGCATCTATTTCACTCAGAAGCTTACTAAGATTTTTATTACCTACATGTTATTACTGCTGCTGTCATTAGCCTCTCCACTCTGCAAAATGTTCCACTTCTTTTCAGTCTCTTGTATTACTCCACTGTATTTTCAGTACTATTTGATATAATATCGTGAAGAAAGAAATGGCGGTATTGGTGTTCCTCTTCTCATTCTCATTATTTATTAATTATTTAGTCTGTTATGGGGGAATATTATATAAATTGAAGAAACCTTGTTGAGCCTTTTGATAATCAATATGACAGTTGATTCAACATGACAGTTGAACATGCACAGCTATTCTGATTCTGAGTTAACTTTCTGCTAAGCAAATTACCCAGTCAGATACAGTACTAATAAGAAGCATTTTCAAGATTGACATTAAAAGGTTTTTTATTTTTTAAAAAAATTTAGAAGCTACTGCAGATGTAATGCTGCTGACCTCTTGGCTGTAGTTAAGTCATGTGAGCATGTGCTCCCTCATCTCATGTTTGGAGTGAATTCTACCCTACATTTCCATGGCTTAGCATTATATTTGTACAACTCCCAACTGTAGTTAAACGCTAACTATGATAACTGATAAAAACCCTCTTTATTAGGATCTGCAAAGCTGCTTCAAATCTTGTTTAAGAAGAAAATTCTTGTTAGCATTGATGCAGATGTAACACTAATCCATGGTTTAAGCTCACGTGGGAAAGGAGATGGGATTTTGGAGGGGAGGATAGGTGGAGGTTACGTGTCATCTTGTGGCCTGCTCTGCTCCTAATTTTTTAGCTTTGGTTAAAAGACCAGGAGCATTACATCATCATTGGTCCTGATAGACTTTTTGATTAAATGTAACATTCTCCACCTCTGACAATTAAAAACAGCTTCATATGTTTTATATTTAGGACTTAAAGCTGCAGAGGTTTCTTCTCTTCCACCATCAATAATACAGGATGCCAAGGAGATCATAACTCTGATTTCTAGACAAATGTTGGTATGTAGTATTATCTCAAAACATTCTCTGGTGTTAGCTCTTTTTGTTAAGTGCTGATTTTAAACAATTTTGCTTGGAAGTAAATTCTGTAGTTTATTTATTTTGCATTGTATATACAGGCAACATAGTGGCAGTTAATGCAGCATACCATAGGAAAAAACAATGATTAAAAAAAAATTAAAACAAAAACCACCACGTATAACTCAAATTATCAGCTCAAATTGGCTCATCTGTCTGCATGTTTCACATTTTAACTTTCTTAATTGGAGGCCAATTGTTTTTTGTTCATGTTTTTAATAAATGAAAGTTCCAAGTCTAGGCCCCCTTGCTGGTGCAATTGGTCCAACTTCACCACCGATAGTGCAGCCTCAACATTGGCTTCCAATACATTTGCAAGCCCAATTCAAAGTGTTGGTTTTAATTTACAGTATTATGCAGCTTGGGATCACAATACCTATCAGAATGCCTCTCCTGACTTGAACAATTTGGTTGTAGTCCCCCATCTGTGCATAGTTTTCCCCAGCAAGGATTGTTGGGCACCAACACTTTTGGCATCTATCTTATTCCCTATATGTTGAGTTGGTTGTCATGGCTTATTCAATGGTGACATTCTGAGTTTTGCTTTTCTTTTTGGCGGTTGATGTGCTTTTGAAACATTTATGTTAATTAAATGTATAATGTTAATTGTTTATAGCTGAAACTTTTGTAAGTTTAAAATCTGTTGTTAGTCCCCAGTAGATTGTTGGCATTAGGCAACTAAGTAACTAATCAATAGTAAATAAAATGCTAAAAGTCTGGTTTTAATTTGTTCATGTCCTTTTAAATAACAGAAGCAACAAAGAAGTACTCCTGAGACATTAAAGAAGAAGGCTATATATCACTTAGCAAATATGTTAGTTCAAACTGCCCGTAACTCTCGACTGGATCCAGACAGTTTGCGAATATACCTAAAAGGTCTGAAGAAAAAGTATGAGACTGATTGCCTTGCTGCTGAACAAGTACCTACTGAAGACCAGCAATAATTTATACTATAGTCTGAAGCACTAATATAGGTAGAGCCTGAAAATATACATTTTTTTAAAAAAAAGGCATGATAGTTCTGGAGCATTCTGTCTTTCTGGTTTGCATGCACCAATTTTGCAGCAGCAAAACCAGATACATGAACAGAAACAGTATAATTCTAGAACTTTTAAATTATTATTCTTCATTTCAAAACATTAATTTCCACAGAAATATATTTAAAATAAGTTGTTTATAAAAGCTTTAAAAATATGATTAAATTGTTTTTTATTCTATATTATTTCATTTGCCATATCTATGATATCCCTTCATATAAGTTTTATTGTTGGAATCTCTAGATGTGTTGGTTTGATAAGCTGACTCCTGGGTTGTTTCTGCTTCTTTATGGTGTTTTCTTGTGCAGTGGACAACACTGTTATAGCAACTGCAAGTATTTATTGTAATATTGATGGCTTCCCTGACATTCTACATCATGTTACTAGTAAAAAAAAAAAGAATTTAGCACTTTCTTTAATGATCTAGTATTTGACCATACTAAGAGCTCCATCATTCTGCATAGAACAGCTCTTATGCATATATAATCCCATTTCAGCAGTAAAGAGTAATCTGTTCTGTTTTCTCCTGCACTTCATTGTACCTAATGTTGCCTAACAGTGTAGAGTTCCTTTTAAAAACCATCCACTTTAAAGGAATTTGAGGATATATGTTGAGCAGTGGTTTTTTTTTCCTAGAAAAAAGTGCCTGTACTCACCAGGAAGCAGGGAGAGGGCCCAGCACATGAGGGAGGGGTGTGTCCTGAAGCCAAGGCTGGGTGGTGAGCTGCTTAATGATCCCTCGCCTGCCCACCCACCTACTGGGGCACTGCCTCCCAGGTGAAGAGACTTCCCCTGCCCAGCTTTGGCAGCAAGGCTTCAGTATCGTGTCAGAGCATTGCACCTCCTTCCCTAAGCAGGCCAAACGCTTCCCAGGCTTAGGGAAAGCGACATGGTGTGTTGACAGGGTCAGAGAGCCCCCCTCTCCCCCCCCCAATGGTGGTAGTACTTCATACTGTTGCGTACTGCCAGTAAAAAAGCACTGGTGTTGAGACTGATGTGTGTTGAATGGAGACTACGTATAGATATGGTGTGCATTTACATGAAGGCATGGAAAATGAGCTCAAATTGACAGTATAAACTGGATATTTCATACAGTGGTTTGTCAGTATGCTTAGTTCCCAAGTGAATTTGGAAGATGTAAATTTATCTGAGGAACTACATTCATTGCCAGTCAATATACATGATCACTAAGTGAAGACTTGAGTGATATATAATATTCTGTTTGTTCATGTCAGTTTTTACACATTCTTCATATCTTCTGCTTATTTCTAATTTCTGGTGTTTGTACAGTACATTCAACATAAATTTCCCAAAACATACATATTGCATTAAATGTTTATTTGTTTTGTTTTGTTTTGAAAACTTCTATCATATTAGATGGCCCTGAGAGGCTCTCAAAGCAATTTGCAAAAGATTCCCACAATATAAATCACATTCAACTCTGGCATCAAGAACAGAAATAACATGATACCGCTGTGGTGTCAGAATTTTTCAACTTTCATTTTCTGCCCTTCCCTAGTATTGCCTGTCAGCCTCTGCCTACCAGGCAACATTCTGACTTATGTTCTCTGAAGCCAGAGCATGAGGCTAAGCAGCTAGATCTCACTCAATTTGAGGGGGTAAATCTTCCCTGGGTGGTGGTTGCCAGGCAACAGCTTTCGCTAATGTCCTCTTAGGCAAGGGAGTCCTGTAATATTTTCTGTTCTTTCTTTGAATACCACCAGAGAGAACTAAAATTCCTGGTTTGTCAAATCTCTCATTGTCCTGGAATAACCCATCACACCCCTTTTGGGTGGGGGTTGTTACACCAGGCAGATGAGTGCTGCCTGTAAGTGGGCACGTGGTCTTCTTTGGGTGGGCATATGTATTCTGGTGGGGGTACTATATCAGGAGGGGGACATGGGGAGTGTTGTGGTCTAAACCACTGGGCCTCTTGGGTTTGCCGATTGGAAGGTCGGCGGTTTAAATCCACGTAACGGGGTGAGCTCCCATTGTTGTGTCCCAGCTTCTCCCAACCCAGCAGATCAAAAGCACACCAGTGCAAGTAGATAAATAGGTACTGCTGCGGCGGGAAGGTAAACGGCGTTTCCGTGCACTCTAGCTTCCGTCACGGTGTTCTGTTGTACCAGAAGTGATGTAGTCATGCTCGCCACATGACCTTGAAAGCTGTCTGTCGACAAACGCCCACTCTCTTGGCCTGAAGCAAGATGAGTGCTGCACCCCATGGTTTTATTTCAGTGGACTTAACCGTCTGGGGACTTAACCTTTTATACCAGAAGAGCCATTGTGCTATACTACATAAACCCCTCCAGCCTGGTGGATCTGGAGTTTGATTGCACAGTATGTCAATAAATCTAAATAGGATTACCCAACCTTTTTTCAATCACAGTAAAATATTTAAGCAATGCATCCATTTTAGTTATTATGTATGCAAATATTTATTACTTGTTATTACTAGTTTAATTTTGATATTGAGGACAGAGAGATTCTAACAGATGGATTTGACTACATTCTTTTGAACACATTGATTAGATGAGTATTCTCTTCACTTCTATAAACATGAGGAAAGCAATTAAATGTAATATTTACCATTAGCTCCATATTTGTGGTAATTAAATCTACTTGTTACAATTCATGTGAACATAACATTTGGCAATGCCATTTCCCCTAAGAATAAAAATTGCTTCTTGATTTGATGGGCCCTAAATCATATAGTGCATATATCTTTGCCATAAGAAGCACCCTGCTGGGTCTGATCAAGGACTTATCTACTTCAGCATCCTGTTCCCCTGAATTCCCAAGCAAAATTCATTCATTCAGCATTTTTTTACACACCTTTCAGTTTCACAGTGCCCCTGAGAAGCCAACAAGCAGGAGAGGTGGACAGAATTGTTTTCCATTGTTCCCCGGCAACAGATATTCAGAAGATGTTACCTCTGATCCTGGAGATAGCATAGCAGTCACTGGTACCCTTATTTTCCCACTTGCTAGCATATATTTTTGTGCTTCACTTTTGACCTTAAATTTCAAGGTGACATTTTAAAAGCAATTTTTAAAACAAAGCATTATTAGCCTTTCCAACAGCTCAGGGCTGCTACAGTGATGAGGACAGGGAAGAAATTTCATTGTTTCTGCATTTTAATAGGGTTGTGACCATGAATCAGATGCTTCCTAAATAGATCAAACAAATCCCTGTCTTAAGCAATGACTTGATGGGGCATTATAAGAACAAGGCAATGAAATCTAATAATGCTATCCTTCCAACTGACATTGGAACGTTCTCATTTGCTATTAAGCTGCTGCGTGATAGTGAATTGTCTTGTACTACTAAACATAAGTGATTGTGTTATTAGCATGCAGAAAGATGTAAATTGTTTAGGATTATCTTTAAAAGCCCAGAATTTCAATTGGCTCATTATCGGTCTGCTTATTTTATGCTTGCTTCTATTACAGATTAAGAGACTCTAGACAACCTGTTTTTCCCTCCTGCCCCATTTATAAACCAGTATTTATTTTCCTGGTATAGTGCAGTGTAAATAAATAATGGGTTCAAGCAGAGAAAATGGAAGTATGAGACCTACATCATCATCATCATCATCATCATCATCATCATCATCATAATACAGCAGAGAGAGGTTTTCCTGAGTTCCATTTGGCTGTCTCTTAATTACCGTATGTTAAGGTTAGAAGGAAGACAAAACTCCCCCCCCCCTCAAAAATATGAAATTAATATGGATTTTGGAATTTTTGTTGGCCCTATTAATATGGTATTGCCCTAAAATGGATTATGGAGGTAAATCCCCCTACAAAATCCCCTAGACCTATTTTCCTAGAATTTGGTGGGATTAATACACCATGGAAGGAATCCTATTTCATCCACTTGGGCCCAAAGGAGAAAATGTTATGGCCATTTTTAGACTCCAAGTGAATGCGGAACACAACACTGTTTTATGTTGAAGACCTCAGAGGCTGGAGAACAGAGCAAAGTGGAGAGTGCACTGAGCAACTCGGAAACAAACCAGAATGTTAAAAAATGCAGTTACAAGGCAAATCTTAGGGCATGTACACACCCATAATATATAGCTCCTGTCTAGCACTTTGTATTATCCACCGTGGTGTCCTAATGAACATGCCTGGTTTAAACAGAGTATAATAATACAGACACTCTTCTGCAATGAGCTTGATTGTATGAAGGCTGCATGTTTCATGAGAGTTTCATTCAGTATATTGCATTATTACATTTAGTTCTTTCATGTCTCCCAAAATGTGGTCAGCAATGTCAAAACTGACAGTGACATCTGCCATGTGCTGGGTATATGATTCTAATGGTATGATTGGAATGGCATGTATAACCCCAGGATGCAAAAATCCACCCACAGGTATTTCATATAAAGCATTCACAATTCTCAGTCCCACTGGGAATCTGCACACACAAGCTTTCATGTGCATGACTATTCCCTTTAACAGATGGTGTATGTGTGCACATACAATGTTTCATGTTTTGCTTCTTTGTCCTAAAAAGGCAGGTGGCCCAGCTATCTAAAACCTCTTGCGCAAAACAAAATAGTATTTTGCCCTGAATGCCTAATCCTAAAACTTGCAATATATTTTTAACGTTGACTCAAAGAAAAATAGGTTTACTTGCAATACATTTTTTTGTTTCTCAAGTGTGTGGTTAAAGCCAAAGTGTAACAGAACGGATTTCTGCATTTCATAGTTATGGATGGAAGCACATAGATACACCCAAGTATAGCACATAAAGAAAACTGGATGTTTTAATAAAATCTGACAATTTGACCTGCTCAGAGCAAGTTGTTGCCTTGTTGCTTAGAATTCTGTTTATCTCTTCAAAAGAAAATTGCCTTGACAAATGCTATCCAGGCGCTTCCTGATTACAGGGATACAATTATCCAAGGGACAAACGATTTCACTACCATCTCCTGTTACAAAAGGATTATATTACTTTTGACAGAGAATCTATTCCATGTACCTTGTGCCCAGGGAGGACATTAAAAAATTGCAAGGTCACCAAACAATGAAAAATTGACTGTCCCAATTGCCTTTTTTATATGTTCAAGTAACACAGTATTGTCAGAAGAAATGATAATCAAATTTTAATGTCTTTGTCCTCCAAATATCTTTCAAGGCTGTCTTGCGATGTAAGAAAGGGTCAAAAGCATGTAAAGATGTAACCATGGTTTACTACTTTCATAAAGCCCTGAAAAGAATACCAGTAATCATTACTCCTAGATACTTACTAAAGGGAGCTAGATTACTGTAAAAGAGGTTCTTTATTACTAGGTTTAGGCCATCATTCCCAAAGTGAATGCTTCTCATCCGCAACACCCAATCCCCACTGAAAAGCTGAATTGCTCTTGGAAGGGTGAGAGAAATTAGTGATTCCCCTGAATGAGCAGATATGTTCTGTTAGAAGAGCAGTTTTAAAAAAAACAAAACCCCAGGTAATTGATTTTATGTATGATTCCAAGTAATAAAGCGGCCAACTAATTCAAGCCCCTCCCTCCGTTGATCAGCTCTCTGAAACTTATTCATTTAGTGGCAGTGAATCCTATGCATACTGACTCAGAAGCAAGTCCCGCTGGGTTCAAAAGGGTTACAGGTATATAGGAGTATAGCCACAATATACATATTGCAAAAACCATGGTATGGATAGCAGAAAGATAAAGAACAGCTTCTTTTAAAATGTGTGGCGGCTATAACCTTGTTTATCTTGCTTATTGGAAAAGTCACCTTTAAGTCATCTTTTCATCAACTTTGGAAATACAAAATATTACAAAAACATACTAGATGCTAAACGCCTTTGGAAATAAACACATTCATCATTATTGCTAAAAATCCAGATTTATCACCTTGCCAGGTGTTTTGTGTTGTTTGAAGAGCAATTCTAACTTCACTTTTATTCATCTGCTGGTTTTGGACATAATGTGAAGGGAAAATCCAACCTAAGTGTCCTTTTAATCATAGCCCAAAAATTCAACACTTTCTCACGCAAATTGTGAGATCCAGTTTTCCTCTCCACAAGAAAGCCTTCCTGTGGGCTCCATCTCTGGGCTTGGGACTGAGGGTTTCTGGTTCTAGGAGTGGCTCAGCCGGTAGCATTAGCATCCCTGCAATGGTTTCCCTGCTGCTTATTGGGAGGGGTGAGGTGACTGTAAGGCACACTGGTGGGAGCATTGTGTTGGCTACACTGGTAGAGCTGGACATTCACAAACTCACAGGAATGTAGAATTGGAAGGAACCTCAAGGGTCATCTAGCCCAACCTCCTGCAATGCAAGAATCTTTTGCTCAACGTGGGGATTGAACCCATGACCCTGTGATTAAGAATCTCACGCTCTACCAACTGAGCATAATAAGCAGCAGCTGTACTGCAACCAAGAGTGTATCCAGGGCTTTTTTCCAGCCAGAACTCTCTTGAACTGCATTCCAGCACCTCTTGGCTGGGGCCTGGAAGTGTGGGGATCTGACTAGCCTCAGCAAAGCCCCCCATGAAGAGACCCTCCCTGGAGCCCGAAGGGAACATCGTCTACGGGCTCCAGAGAGGATTTCCTCACAAGCCGGAGGCAACGTGGGGCTTTGCTGAGACGCTTCAGCCGCCCAGCTAACAGTTGACATGTGGGAAAGCCACGCCTCAGCTGAGGGAAAGCAGCCCACAGCTGCTTCGGTTCACATGAGCCGGAGAAGGACTCGTTAAGCTTTTCAGCTGAGAAAAGAAGCCGCCTTGCGCCTCAGCGGAGCAGCCTCAACATGCCTCTGGCTGGAGAAGACCTGGGAGCAGCCGTTCCATCAGACTGGCAGGGGCATCTTGTTTTCATGAGATGTAAGCCATTTTGGGAGCTTTTATGGCCAAAGAAAGGGGTACAAATGCTCTAAAGAAAGAAATAAGGAGTCTTGGTGACGTTTGGCCTTTGGGCCTGAGCTTCCTGAGTTAGAGGATATAGGTTTGACGTCAGGGCAAGAAGACCATAAACACAAAAAGCTCTGTTGTGTTATTAATATTAATATCTTACACTTTCCATGTAAGATAAAGTTGTGTATTTTCATTTTATTGTGTGTGTGTGTGTGTGTGTAAGTGTGACGGGAGGGGGAGAGAGAGAACACAAAATGGTGCCTCCATAGAGTCGTAATATTTCGTTTCATGCTCCATAGCTACTAAACATTAAATATCCATTACCTATCCATGTGCCAGAAATTCCTCGGGACAACGTATCTGATTGACTCTATTTGTTGCACTGAGCTGGCAATTTGCACCGAGCTAATATATAAAATCCAGCTTGCTCCCGACTATCCCTGCGCACCAGATGTTTTCCATTAATAAGGCCCCCAGCTACCTCCTGCAGCAGAATGTTGCTTGTCTGCCTGTCACCGAGCTCCTTCATGGCTTTCCAGAGAGTACGGCATGCACCTGGAGCCGTGCAGATGCGTGGGTAAGACAAGTAGAAGGGAAATGCCGGGAGTGTAGAATAAATGCTGCATGCCGTGCACATTTTTTTGACAGAGGCAATTGAGGGAATTTGGAATTATCGAGTTTTTGGAAAAGCCTTTCGGCAGAAACTATGGTCAGGGCCAAAGAATTGCCACACTGAGTTATAGCACTGAATTTGAGACCTTTTTCTCGAGTGGCACTGTTTTGATTACTCTGGGCAGCAGGGGTTACAGTCCCTGGTAATGCACCTGGCTCCTGATCATCCATGACCGGTATAACAATGGTCAAATCCTTCCCATGGTTCCTGGTTCCTGGTTCCTGGACACATGATGCTGGATTGTTTGTGGGACAGCAGTTCAGGGTGTTCGTTCCAAATGGGTGATACTGTTGAATGATTTCATTGTGCCAGCTCCACCCATCACACCACCTACCAAATAACCCAAAGTCCAAACAGTGTGACTGATGCTCTTCGAAGTGCCTGTCAACCTCCCCATATTTGCAGTCACAGACAGCGGGGGTGGGGGGGTGGGGATGTGATTTCTAAAAGAAAGTTTTCAGCAATTTCTTTGAAGTTTCATAGCTCAAATATAGCAGTACTTCTCCTGTTTCCAGCTCCCCACTTGCTGCATGGCCGGCTCGAAAAAAGCATTTTTCTACAAAGAACTAAAAGGTAAAGGTAAAGGTACCCCTGCCCGTACGGGCCAGTCTTGACAGACTCTGGGGTTGTGCGCCCATCTCACTTAAGAGGCCAGGGGCCAGCGCTGTCCGGAGACATTTCCGGGTCACGTGGCCAGCGTGACATCGCTGCTCTGGCCAGAGCCAGAGCCAGAGCCGCACACGGAAACACCGTTTACCTTCCCGCTGGTAAGCGGTCCCTATTTATCTACTTGCACCCGGAGGTGCTTTCGAACTGCTAGGTTGGCAGGCGCTGGGACTGAGCAGCGGGAGCACACCCCGCCGCAGGGATTCGAACCGCCGACCTTTCGATCGGCAAGCCCTAGGCGCTGAGGCTTTAACCCACAGCGCCACTTGCAATAGAAATATTAGTTTATTTCATGCTGAAAAATTAGAAGCCATACATGGTGCACACCTAACTTTCATTGCAGAAGGGGTCAGAAAGACTGATCTCTTTGTGCTATTGAACTCGGGCAATGTTGTTGAATTGCTGACTTCCTTTACCAAAGCTGTAATCGCCAGCAGCCAGACAGTTATTAATTCACATCACACACTGGGACTTGGGATCTCATCTAATCAGGACTCTGCAATATACTGTCATATTTATGGCCACTGAACAAAAAAACGATTCAAGGTAAAATTCTTTATGACATTTAAGCAGGTATGGAAATAGCTAAGTAAGGCTGGCAAAATAATGTTTATGTCCAACTGTCCAGTCATAAAAATGTATATATACTGGACCAGACTTATTTTGTTTGTGTCTGTTTGTTTGTATGTGTTCCACCTGTCTGAGCAGAATGCCTTTCCAATCTCTCCTTAAAATGTTGTTTAAGGATGTTAATGGATCTCATACGTTTTCTCTCCCAGTTTGCCTTTATAAAGTGCTGGTCTGTACTCTTCCATGGTGGGGACAGGAAAGAGGAATAAGCATTTAATGTACTTTAAATTAGATTCTCTTTCCATCTTCTACTTAATGATAATTATACTTTCCTATTATTTTACTTCTTTCCTACTCTAACTTTGGCTTCAAACATATTTAATTCCAAGTGCTTGACTTCCAAAACTGCTGAGCACCTATCATCAACTAATGGTATAAATTGTTATCATTGCTGGCAATCTTATAGGGTAGTCTCCAAGGTTTCACATATGGAAATATTATAGACTCCCTTAGGGTATCCTTGGGTTAATTATATACTCTAAGTTAAATGAAAAAATGAATGGCCCTACAGTGTGTTATCATTGCTGTTGCAGTATATGAAATGGCAGGCTGTCTACCCAGAAGTAAGACTCATTCAGTTCAATGGGCCTTACTCCCAGATAATTAGATATAGGATCCCAGCCTTAAATGTTCATGCGTGTGAAATTAAACTTGAGCAGAATCAGGATTAATTCCTTCCCCACCCTTCAATCAGAAATTTAATTCTGAAAACCCTGGGGAACTGAGTGCAGAATGACGTTTTAAATAATTAATATGGGCAGGTTTTTTACAAGGTATCACTAAACAGCAAAAATGAGGATGGTAGGTAGGTGTCAGGAATGGTTATCAGAAGGTAAGGACAGCAGTCAAGGGAAACTGGAGCATAACTCATAGCATAGGAATGGGAAATCTGTGGCCCTTCAGATGTTCCTGGACTGCTATCATCCTTGACCGTTGGCTTATGCTGACTCCATCTGATGCAAGTGCAGCCAAATCTGGAGAGTCATGGGTCTCCCACCACTGCAGAAACATAGGCCTTCTATGGCTCATGGCACCAGCAGATCTGTCTGAATTCATGATGCAAGAGCCCTGCACTCTGATGAGCAAGAGTACCATTACAGCAGTACAGGTGACCTTGCAGTTCTGAACAACACATAAGCATAAGTATAGCTGATGAAAGAGATGACATGTATTTACTTCAAGGTCCTATTCTAAAACAAGAATTCAGGAAGGCACATAAGATCAGGCAAATTGTACTTTCAATCACCAGGTGAATTTCTTGCAGTCATGCATTGATGAACTGACTCCTGGGCTGAATGCTAGCCCCCACCCTTTCTGGCTCAAAATAGTTCAACCCAGATGGTAGATGCTTCCAAAATCACTCTAGCAGGGGCAGTAGGTACTGTTTCGCTGCTTGAGGAGAAACAGGAAGTGGTGCTCTGCCCTGCCACTGCTACCTGCCCCACCTATGCCACCAGCAGGGAAGATTTCTGATGCAATCTCTTTGATTTCCACCTGTGATTTCTGTGAGATCTCACAAAAAATTGCCAGAAATCAAGGTTGATGCTGGTGCTGCATCTCCAGGGGCAGTGGAGGCAATGGGGTGGGTGGTGGCTCTGGGGTTTCTTCAGCCTAAGGCAGCAGCTTAATCCCACCTAAGGGTTGGGCCAGCACAGTCTTCTAGCCTAAACTAGTAACAGAAGTCATAAGTCAGGCTGTGAGAAAGATGGAATGTGAAAAGGAGTGTGTCAGAAATAAACTATAGGGAGTAGACAGCCTTGTGAAAGGCTCTGGAAGCCTTGGGATGTTGGTAGGTCCTACTGAGCTCTGGTCTCCCAGAATGAACTGAAGAAGGATTTCTGCAAGACATATACCCTTCATGCTAGTGAACTACTGTCAGTAAGAAACATCTCAGTTTGACACCCATTGTTATATTGTAGCTGAGAGCAATTACTATTCATTTCCCCACCCTAAATTCAAAATTCTTTCTAGATTGACATTTGTGATAGTTCCTCCCTGAAATGATCTACTTAGTGCTATGGGACACACAGACAGGCACAGAAACTCAAGGTCTTCCCTGTCTCCCAAATCATAAGACTAGTTAAATTTGACATTTGGGGTTTTCTTTCTCCAGATTTATGATCCCTGGATGGCTTCTCTTTAGCCTTCTCATGTTACATTTGTCATTGTTTGAAAACATTTCTGGTTGAAATCCCCTTTTATGTCCTGCAGTGTCCTCTAGTTCAGGGTCATAACTAAGTCCAAGAGATGTGAGCAAGCACAAATGAAAGCAATATATCTACCAGAGTATTAATGATTGCCTAACTGGGACGCGGGTGGCGCTGTGGGTAAAAGCCTCAGCGCCTAGGGCTTGCCGATCGAAAGGTCGGCGGTTCGAATCCCCGCGGCGGGGTGCGCTCCCGCTGCTCGGTCCCAGCGCCTGCCAACCTAGCAGTTCGAAAGCACCCCCGGGTGCAAGTAGATAAATAGAGACCGCTTACTGGCGGGAAGGTAAACGGCGTTTCCGTGTGCTGCGCTGGCTCGCCAGATGCAGCTTTGTCATGCTGGCCACGTGACCCAGAAGTGTCTCCGGACAGCGCTGGCCCCCGGCCTCTTGAGTGAGATGGGCGCACCAACCCCAGAGTCTGTCAAGACTGGCCCGTACGGACAGGGGTACCTTTACCTTTACCTTTTAACTGGCATGCACAAATACTAGTTTTGTTACAAATCTTACAGTCCAATTAATGTGCAAGTTTCACCAGAGCAGAAAGAGGGCACTAGAGTCCTCTGTGAACATCTGTGCAGTTTCTAATGTCTTTGCAACTGCCAGGAGAACACATAAAAGCAAACATTATTTTACTCTCTTTTTTGTACTGTATTGCTTCTGCCTTAAGGATACTTAGCACAAGACCAATTCCTTCCTTTTCAGAAATGACATAAATTAGCTCAGCATATTTTAGCAGATGAACGTGTGTCCATTTTAATGCAACAAGTTACCCCCATGTAGAAAGCATTTCCTTATGTGACATAGAAGCAAACTGGGAGCAGATTAAAAGATCTGTTGATCCATTTTGAGGGAGAATTGAATTCTTTTCTTGGAATGCTTTTTGGGAGACTGAAGCATTCCTTATGTTTATCCAATGCAGTTTATAGTGTAAGCTCAGATGGTGATCCCTGTGATCTCTTGTTAACCTGTAGAATTTGCAACTCCATCCACATGTAGTATGAGCTAAAAGTAAAAGGAGATTCGAAGCCATAAATTCTTGCCACCATAAGACATTCTGGGGATGGGACATGGATGCGAGTAACAACCTGATATTCCATGTCTTCACAGCAATGTAAAAGCAATTAATCCTTCAAGGAGAACTGTGTGAGTAAATAGACAGTTCATTTAACTTGCTGGTTTTTAAAAACTATCCCTCTTTTATTAGGAGGGAACTTAAAATGCAGGGTTAAATGCCATATTGAGTGCACTTGAAACTATGGCTTAAACATACAGAAAACAAAGCTCAATTAACTACTGTGTTTTCTTTTACGTAATATTTAATTCTTTTTCCATATAGAAAATTACATATGTTGCTTGACAAATAACTTTTTATATAGACTAGAAATGGTTTCTATTCTTCTAAATTTGTATATTTTATCAGTGCTGTAAAATTTGCCATGTTCTCATACTGCTGACTGTGGTGAGTTGGGGAACAATACCTCAGCTTGGTGTTTGGGAATGGACAAGGCAAACAGCAGAGGTGGATTTAGGGCTGTGTGACTGGTTCTGCTGCATTGGGTGCTGAGCCTAGGGGATGCCACAGAACACTGCAACTACCTGTAGTAAATTGAGCAGAATGGAAGACGAGAGGCAGGGGTGCCAAATTTTGGCCTCGCAAAGGGTGCCACAGAAATTTCAAAAACCAAAGTCTGCCTCTGCAGACAGGATATCCTTTGTAGAAAATATTCAGGGCTGTAGTTTGAAATACACTTTGTGGTACTAGAAGGAGAAGGGTAAGATACTTTCAGCATCATATTTGCAATTTGCAGCTTTACAGGCAAATTGCTGGGTGATTGATGGTTGAAAGGCAGTTGTCCTAGTGGCCCCAGGCAAGGGCTAGGCAAGGATGCAAAACCAAATAACAGACCAGGAGACAGAAATAGGTTGAAACTGGCCACACCTTCATTAACTGCACTGGAGACAGATTGTTATGCTAGTGGTGTTTCATTCTGACTCAGTGGGAGAATTTTTGAATCCGTAGATCTGAACAGTGTTTCCTGTTCCATGCAAGATCCATAACTGCTTTCAAACCGCTTTTGTGATATCTAAGAACACTCTTGCTGCCCTTAAAGCTGAGAATACATGTCTTCTATAATATATGGCAGGGGTTTGCTATGGAAAACTGCATACAGATCATTGCTTTCGCATTTGAGCTGATTCTGAGGCTAACAAAATATAACAGCTTAGAAGCATGTTGGACTCCTTCACTTTCTCAGGAAGCAACAGACAGCTCAAGGTTACCTGCAAGGTCTGAATACCGTATATAGTTCTGCCTGAAACTGGTTCAGCTCACTGCTGTCGAATTGAGTTTCCAAGCTTCCAGTCTAAAATGAAGTTAACAATGAAATATTGAATATGTTCCCTGAGGTCACCATGGCGAACTAGAGATGAACTTCTGTACCAGACAAATCTTCAAGACTGCAGGAGACTGAAGAATTATGCTGACAGAATTGTATTTGAGGATTCAAAGTGCAAAAATGAGGCCTGTGTCCCAAATCCCAAAGAGAAATTGGGCTATAGTGGCAGAAGGAGTCTCAACAAGGAAACGTTAAGCCTTTACATAAATGGTAGGATTTTGTAGTCTCCTCTCAGCACTGTAAAACATATGCAAGGTTGGGGTTGCCAGAGATTCCAAGACAGCTGCTTTTCCCCTAGACACATTTGTGGTTTCTTTTATTATTAGGTACTTAATCTAAGCAGCTTGCCTCACTCTGAATAATGGTCCAGATGTTAGCATCTTCCTTCCAAATAGCAACTAGAACTTTTCGTCTCCAGAGATGGTCCAAATAGTATTTTGTTCTGGAACTAGGCACTCCTTTTTATGCTTTGCCCATTTTTTTCTATTGAAATGAGCGTCTCCTTGGCAGTTTTTGAAATATGATTGTGTGCAAGAGCACTTCTAAAGCTTGGCTCCTAATTTGTGCGGTTTCTGTATTCTTGTTCTGACTTAGATGGATCTTGCTAATATATCCCCCATGAATGATTTGGTTTGGCACTGTAAAGTGGGAGTCCCTCAATGGATTATTATCATGAACTTGATAATATTTCTGGGCTCTTATCACTCCTCTTATCACAAGGTCATTTTATTTTATGTAAATGCATGCCTAAATTTACATGTGATTAATTAGCAAGGGGGTGGGGACCCCCCTTTTTGTATATCTGGCATTGTATATGTTATAATTTGTTATCCTTGGATTATACTTGCAGGTCTAGGCCCTCCATACAGCCACTTGCTGCGGTTGTTCCCCCATTTTGGGACTGAAAATATTTGCAACGGAGCATCTCTGAAGTGTTCAGCACCTCTGCAAACCACTTGGATTGACTACAAAGTTTGCAAGTAAAAAATGTTTTTTATTTTACTCTCTGTAAATAGTCACGGGGACTGTTGCCTTGTTAATCTTTTAAATGAATTACTTATGCATTTAGCTCTTTAGGAGCATTTGCTGTATTCTACGTACATAATTACATATGTACATACGTACATACAGTTTCAGTTAAAGAAAATTGGCTTACCAGTATTTGCCCATTTTAATCCCTCCTAAGGCCCATAGGAGCCAAACAGGCAGAGGTTGTGTTTTCTCTCAGGAGCGCTTAGCTGGCTGTCACACCCAGGCACAAAAAGATGCTCCACAGTTTCTGGAGGAAAACCTGAATTGACTTGAGCTCCAGTTCCACTGACATATTAAGGCTGCAATCCTAAATACACTTATTAGGCAGTAAGCCGCAATGAAGTAAATATGCTGAGGATTGCACTGTGAGTGGGTATAAAGCAAGAACAAACAAAGGGCAGAGCTCTTAAAACAAAATATCCAAGGGCATAACCTGCCAAGGCTTTTGAAGAGGAAAATGGGTATGGGTGAGTGTAAAGCAGCAACTTTCCCAGGGTCCAAGTCAGGCCCAACAAAATGTTTAAAACACAGTTAAAATACTGCTAAAACACAAACGTCTTATAGACGAGCACAAGCAGAGTCAACATTGAAAAACAAAATATTGCAGCAGTAAATGAGTTATCTAAGAGAAGCTTAAAAAGTTGATTTATAAAGAAAGGTCCCAAAATCCTGGAGGGCAGAATTTAACCAAGCCTCTTTAGGGAAGACATTCCAGAGTACAGGCAACATTTCAGAGGCTTTTGTTTTGTGTTTCTGCCAATCTAATATTCTGGCTGGAGGAATCGTTCCCATTTGAACATTCCATTCCCTCCATGCTTATGCCATATACATCACAGGTACCCTGTTCCATTGAAGTGAATGAAATGGAATGGAATGTATGTGCATGAGAGACAGAGAATGTGGAAGAGGGAGGAGTAGAGGGAGAAAATATGGCAATGGTACATTGTATGAGGATTGGCGCCCCTGCATCCACCCCCCTACTGGCAAGAACTGCTGCTTATGTACATATATTAACTTAGTCCAGCTTATATCACAGGGCTGTTGCAAAGATATAAAGTGGGAAGGGAGGATAATGTACGCAGTCTCAAATTCCTGGAAGAAAAAGTAATATACAAATAAAAAGGTAAAGGTAAAGGTACCCCTGCCCGTACGGGCCAGTCTTGACAGACTCTGGGGTTGTGCGCCCATCTCACTTAAGAGGCCAGGGGCCAGCGCTGTCCGGAGACACTTCCAGGTCACGTGGCCAGCGTGACATCGCTGCTCTGGCGAGCCAGAGCCGCACACGGAAACGCCGTTTACCTTCCCGCTGGTAAGCGGTCCCTATTTATCTACTTGCACCCGGAGGTGCTTTCGAACTGCTAGGTTGGCAGGCGCTGGGACCGAGCAGCGGGAGCGCACCCCGCCGCAGGGATTCGAACCGCCGACCTTTCGATCGGCAAGCCCTAGGCGCTGAGGCTTTAACCCACAGCGCCTATTCAACCACAAATACAGATGATGTAAAGAAAAAATAAGCAAGCAGAAAGCCAGAAAACCAACCCCCACTTGCTTTAACTGTGACAGTTCATAGTCCTGATTTCTTCTGTTCTGGGAGGTACCCCCCCCCCCAATCCTGAATCCCAGCATTTCTTCCTCTGGTTTCTTAGCAACAGTGATTGATTAAACGACCTTAGCAACAGCAGATTCTTAGAAGCTTGCCTCCACGTTTTGCTTTCTAGATGCCTCCATGTTTAGATTTCTTGCTGACTTCCTTTTTACAAAATGAGAACCAAGAGTCTGGGTCCACCGCTGGCTTGGGCATGGTCTATGAACTCCTTATGCTCACTTGTTGGCATCCCTGTGATTGAAAAAGACTAGAGTCATTTTCAAGTTTGTTAAAGAGGCTGCAGCTATGCATGCAATTTATAAAATTGGTATAATAGCTGGTAAACCAATTCTAATGTAAGTTGTGGCTGTCACCTCATTTAGATTCTGTTCCTCTTGGCTTCAAATGTTGGCAGATTTTATGAGCCGTGGACATAAAATACCCCTAATGCGTTAGTTCTAGAATTAATTTAGCCAGCATGTGTACTGCAGGAAATCTTCTTACTGGTTTTGCCAGAACAAAAGTTTTGTTGTGTCTTCTAATGATATTTTACTGTGTTGGGGCTGACTTAGAAAGCCTTGGGATAAATTATGACACTGGAATACCATAGGAGGGCTGTAAAAGAAATGAACATTTGCTTATAAATTATTGTTTTTGGAGAGTGCACATGAAAAATACATACTTGGTGAAAGGCTGTTTTACTGCCTCCCAGAAATTGTGTGAATTATGGACAAATATAATATACAACAGCAGTAGCCAGCGTGAAATCCTACCATGCTTGCTTCTTAACCACCATGCTCATTCGTTTGTGAACAAATACAGCCAACAATACAGATGTGATAAGGATTGCTGAAACTCCAAATTGCTTGTAGCTAACAAGAGTTGCTTACTGGGGGAGGGGGTCATCCCAGCAGGGTGACCATTATGTGATGTCTGGGTGTGTGCATTGATTGGAAAATAAGATTCTTGTTTGGGATGTAAACTGGGGAGAGAAAAGACCATGGTTGGAATTGACTAAAGTGTTGGATTGAACCAAAATCACCACTATCTGCAGAATAAACGCAGGGAGTCCAGTGGCTTAAAAAGCACGTCACACCATTACTTTGCAGCATGGTTGCTGCTTGAAAAGAGAAAGGTCTGGGGGTTGTCCCACATGGGAAGCTATTTGTGTGTAGTGACTATTCATAGTTTTCTGACGTTATTGGGACTAAAAAAAACCCACATTCTAGAGAATATACACAAAATGATACAGGAATACAAAAGAGTGTCAAGAATGACAACAACTTTAAAAGGGTATAAAATGCATGTTATGGTATGTATACACACACATAAACAAACAGATATATATGCACAGACACATTCAATGATAATGATTTACTTTTTTAAAAGAAATATTGCAATAAATAAATGGATTCTTATCCAAATCCCAGAAGGGTATAAAACTGTGTCAAAAAGAAAATAAAAACTGGGGGAAAATTAGTTAAAAGGTTTTATGTGGTTGGTTTTTTTAAAATTAATTCCTTTCTCACTCAGATACTGTTGCTATTGTAAGTAGCAATTCTCTGGGGACAAACAAACCCGGGCTTGTGGTTTCTAAGTGCTTTGTAGAGGTGTTCAAAAAGAAAGTGAGCAATATAAAAACTAGCGTATGTAGGTCTGTGGGTCTTGGTGAAGGACAGGCAACAGTCAACTCTCCATGTAAAAGATGGGGAAATGATGGAGAGAAGAGACCCAGGTGAGATCTGGGAGGAAACGCTGCCACAAGTGAGAAGTCTGCTGAGTACCATCCAAAACATGTAAATTAATTCTGGTGAGCTTATGTGGAATGTCCTGATATGTGCGTTTCAGGGAAGCTTTGACTCAACAGGAAGTGTTAGGCAAGCTACTCTACTGAGGTTTGCAGAGAAATTAGGCCTTTCGTTGGGGGAGGATGGTCGTTTTGGTGGTTACTGTGGAGGGCTGGGTATCTTTTATTAAACTGTTACAAATTAACTTCTCCTGAGAAGGGCTTAATTAGATCAGGTGTGGAAAGCAGGAAAGAATTGGGCAAGTAATGGATTGTGGGTCTAAACCACAGAGCCTAGGGCTTGCCGATCAGAAGGCCGGTGGTTCGAATCCCTGCGATGGGGTGAGCTCCCATTGCTCGGTTCCTGCTCCTGCCCACCTAGCAGTTTGAAAGCACGTCAAAGTGCAAGTAGATAAATAGGTTCTACTCCGGCAGGAAGGTAAACGGCATTTCTGTGTGCTGCTCTGGTTCACCAGAAGCAGATTAGTCATGCTGGCCGCATGACCCAGAAGCTGTCTGCAGAACAAACACCGGCTCCCTTGGCCTATAGAGCAAGATGAGCACACAACCCCAGAGTCATCCACGACTGGACCTAATGGTCAGGTGTACCTTTACCTTTACCTTTAAGGTATCACGTGTAGAGGGAAGCTTGGCATGAGTGGGGAGGGTGAGTTATGTGATGTACCCATTTAGAGGCCTCATAGAACTAACATAATCAGATTTTCAGTGCTATGCTGAGTGCTGTTTGATATCTGCATGGTTCCATAAATGTGTGGTATCCCACCCTACTCTGTTTCTGCTTTTCATCTGTATTCAGATGTTGTGGTTGGTGTGCTAGACAGGTGCCTGACAGTGGTAAATGACAGGATGAAAGCCAATAACTTGAAGTTTATTTCCCAACAAGCTGTGTGTGGGTGATTCCTCTATCTGGATAAGTGGGGTTCAGCCAGTTTTGGAGGGGGAAGAATCAGTTTCAGAGTGTGGCAGCACCGATGTATCAACTTATTTTGTTATCTATATAGGTATATTTAATATAAGCTGAATCCAGGGGTTCAGTGTTTGGCACAGTTTAACTCCCCAAACCTTTATTAAGCAGATGGTTATAAAACTCCTATATAGAAGCTAAAAACAGTGAGCCTGGATAAGAGGGTGGGAACTAAAATGTAGAGAGGAGCCTTTGACAAGTCAGGGCTGAAAGCCTGAAGAAAAGTGCCGCAGCTGTGAACTAAGATGGGCCAAGGGCGTATCAACTCCAGAGAGTCCTTGAAAGCGAAGAGGGAGTCTCAAACTGTCAAAGCTAAATCTGATCAGGAAGGCTACACTCCTGCTCTGTCATGTGAGGAGAGAAATCCCATGTGGCAAATTCCAGCGGGGAAACCACAAAACCCAAAATGCGGAATTTCAATCTCACTTTAGTTGTTGAGGAGAAAAACGTATTCTCCTTTGAGTCCAACTTTCTTTCATTACCTCTTGGGAGCCAAAAGACCCAGAGAGGAAGGAAAGGGAAAACAAGTCTTCCGTGTGGCAGTTGTCACCACATGACAAGCTATTTGAGTGCAGCAGTATATTACCATTCAAATCAGGCAGCTTTCTCCATTATGCTGCAGGCCACCTTCCTTTCTGCTAAAGTCTGAAACGGGGACAGAGGCAGACAACTAGGAAAGACCTTAGTTCAGTTGTAGTGTCCATTCAGACACTCACAGGCTCAGTATTGCTGGTTAAAGAAAGATCAAGACTTTACCAACCAAAGAAAGAAAATCTGATTAGTTGGACTAGTGGTCTCAGTATATGGCAGCATCATACATTTGTTTATAAATATTAGTTTTGGAGAATTATAGGTGGCTTGAGAGAAGTACCACATCTTCTCTCTTTGTAGACTCCACATTTGCCTCTGCATGTTTTGAAACAAATTTCCCAAAACTTGCAAACCCCATTCACCAGAGGCAAAAGCAAAATTCATTTGCACATCACAAGCAGGCAGTCCTTTTTTCAAGCTGCCTTCTGCTCAAAGAAAAAAGAAGAAACTATTTTCTGTCTTTGGACTTAGTTGAGTCACAACAGCGCCTACAAACAGCTTTTTTCTTCTGTCACCAGCACGAGTGAAGAGCCTTCTAGAAATGCACAGAGAGACTAACGCCTGATTTTCATGCTCCTCTTCTTACTGGTAGTTTCCTTTTGCTCTGGTTACATGAATTCATCCATTGTGCTCTTTTCATTAAGATGAAAGTAGAAATTATATAGCACCAAGGCATGAAATCACAGAATCCAGATGTTCAATCATGGATGGGGTGCTGGTTCTATGAAAGGAGTTTGGGAAAGCCATTACAAACTAAGTTTCAAAACACCATTCAGTTGCTTCTACAGTATAAAGAAGGGACGCGGGTGGCGCTGTGGTCTAAATCACTGAGCCTCTTGGGCTTGCCGATTAGAAGGTCAGCGGTTCGAATCCTTGTGACGGGGAGAGCTCCTGTTGCTTGGTCCCTGCTCCTGCCAACCTAGCAGTTTGAAAGCATGCCAAAAAGTGCAAGTAGATAAATAAGTACTGCTTCGGCAGGAAGGTAAATGGCATTTCCATGCACTGCTCTGGTTTCGGTGTTCCGTTGCTCCGGAAGTGGCTTAGTCATGCTGGCCACATGACCCGGAAAAACTGTCTGCGGACAAACGCCAGCTCCCTTGGCCTGTAAAGCGAGATGAGCGCTGCAACCCCAGAGTCATCTGCAACTGGACTTAACGGTCAGGGGTCCTTTACAATATAAAGTGAGTGTTCAACTCACTCTCTGGGCCAAAGATTTAATCTCTCCTTGTTGCACAGCTTGGCACCTTGTGGCGGTGTCCTGCTTCTTCCATTCTTCCAGCCCCAAGCCTTACATGGTTGGCAGCAGACTACATGGAATTAGCTGAAACTTATCCTTGTAGATATTGTGGAAAATCACCAGTGCTGATCAGAAGGTGAGTGTTTCAGAGCAAAAGCTCAGAACAGAACAATAGAAGACTGTGGAATGACAAAGCTTTTACAGTTACTCCCGTGGAATAGTAAAATTAATAAAACAGCAATGAGGCATTAAAATAAAAGAAACATTACCAATCTAGGCAAATGATCAGAGTTCAAAGCCATGATCTGGTTCATTTATATACTACATTGTGCACAAATACATAGTGCTCAAAGCAGTTCACACAAGACAATTTAAGTGAAATAGAACCAAAAATATAGATGAATATAATATGCTGTCATATGCCATCGATATTCCAACAGCTACAATTTATTTGAAACATATGAAAAGTTTACTTGAGGATGAAACATACCAACAAGACACTTGCCAGTATCCAGCATCAATAATATCAACATTATACCTCAATGACAGACTAGCCATCAAGGAGCAAAGGGTAAAATTAACAGAATCGAACTACCTTTAGCAGCCTCTAACTGCTACTTATCCTCATTTAAATCAGCTGGATAATAACAATGCACAGAGTTTGTGCTTGCAATATCCACATACGTTTAAGCTACAGTTCTGCACAATCTCTGCTGTGGAAATCTGACCCAATGCCTCGTGGTGTTGCTTAAGCTAACAAGGTGGCATGCATTTTCCCTTCAAAGAGCATCTCCAATGAGACCTTTAGTCAAAGCCACAGAACGCCCTGGGACTTGGAAGTGCCTACAAATGAAGCTGCTGTCCGGATTCAGAATGAATTAGCTGCTGTATTTCAGCAATGCCCTTATTCCCTTTTTTGTTGATGCAAATGAGGCTCCTCTGCAGTGTCTCTGGGGCTCCCGGTGAAGGATGCGACATGCTGTGCGCAGCCTTTGCTCAGTTAACCAAGGCTGAAAGGAAGCAAACTGCAGGAGACTTCAAAGTGAAACTTTTTTCCACTGAGCGGTGCCTTCTTAATTGAATGCAAGTAGTTAGTCATGAGTTAATGAAAACTTTTGAGAATCTGCCTGATTGGCATGCTCCCTAAAGGTGCTAATTACACACATTCCTAATTGAAAGGACATCTGCTGCATCCTTTTAAGGCTCTTTGAAAATGTCTAAGGGCATATCTAAACTACAGGCTTAGGCTGTGGATACAGACCTGCATCCACTGGTTTGCGAAGCCACGTGTACAATATGTTAGTCGCAATCCATGCATTTATCCTGTTGTTTCTTATAAAATACTGCATTTTGATGCATTTCCCCCCACAAACCAGCTTCGACCCAAGTTGAGAAAAAGAACAACCTAGCTGCATTTTTAGTCAATAATGTGTGAACAGCCTCGTTTTAGTTTTATAGCAGTGCAACTGTTGTGGCTTCTTCCTGCCCTTCACAAAACAAAACAAAACAAAACAAAACAAAACAAAACAAAACAAAACAAAACAAAACAAAACAAAACAAAACAAAACAAAACAAAACAACCCCAGCCAACATCCTGGGGATTATAGTTTGACAAGGATGCTTAGAATTATGAGTTTCAACATGGCAATTCCCAGTAGAGAGGGGATGACTTTTAAATCAGTGTACGCCTGCAGAAAAAATACAACTGGATGCAAAAATGAAGCTAGGAAGTTGTGCAATGAGGTAGTGGGGGAAATGGTGACAATGCAACAAAGATATGCAGCCAGTATACCTGGTGAAACTTTGGTTGCCTCATGTGGCTAGATCACATGATCCCTGGCAATGTTATTTGTTTATTGAACCAGTTTCTAGTCCAGAGTCTCTCGGGTCCCAGAAACTGCATATGGCCTCTCTTCTGGCCCTTAGAGGCCTCCCCTGGTCATACATCCCTCGCTGGCCCTGCCTTGCACCCCAAGTAATTTCCCTGCCCACAATATGCCCTTCAACTCTGATAGAGCTTCTCATTTGGATGGAAGACATAGAGGGCTGTGTGCAGAAACTGGCCTACTGTGCAAAGGTTGTTCTGCTCATATTTGCCTCTGGGCCCCACTGACCACTGTCATGTGACCCTCAGAAATGTAGAAAGCAAAGATCACAAAATCACAAAATTAAGATAGAATAAAGTACGGTACATCCTGTCAATATCCCAATAAAATTCCAGAATCAGTACACTGAAGCAAAACACAGAGTAATTCAATAGAAAAATCAACAGTCAGGAAATGCCCAAATTAACAAATGTATTTTTAATAGGCATCTAAAACATGTCTCAGTTGATGCTTATTGGATTGCACAGGGGAACGTGTTGCAGAGGGCTGATGCAGCTGTGGAAAAGGCCCACTTTTTAGACTAGATGGTAGTCTGCCAGCCACAGCAGACTCAAAGCAGAAGCCCAGCCCACCTACTTAATTTTCTGAGTCACAAAGAAACTAGATGACCTGATACTTGCAACTCCATCATCCCCTGCTGGCAGCAGTAAGGAAAATCTGCAGCCAATCAGCCCTAGAGGAATCAAGTGACTGGAAAAACCAACAGCCCCAGCTCTACTATGAGCCCAGGTGAGCCCCTGGACTCGGGTGGCAGATCAGGAATGGCAGCAGAGCCATCCATCCACCTGTTAGCTATCTGCAACCTACAGCCAGTCATCTGCACACTTGTCCATTGCTTCTGCCAATGTGCCTTTGCCTACCAATGTCAACAGGCTACTTCCCAAAAAATAAAGCAGGAATATGGGTATGCCTACTGATTGACCCATTTCCTCCCCTACAAGAAGTAGCCTTGGAACCCATACACTGGATTGTTTTGAGTGGTGCCATTTGTGTCTGATCCTGACAAGCCCTGACACCCACCCACTGCTAAAAATATTGCTGCAGATGGTCGCTTGGTCAGCCAGCTTGGCCTTGTCTGTGCATTAAATAATAATAATGGTAGAGTTTGAATTTGACATTAGCATTCTTTCTCTTTGCTGTAAGCTTTGTGTGTGCAATGGTGTTTGCCCTGGGTAGATAAAAAAAAAAAAAAAAGCTCTGAGCAATGGAAATGAAAACAGCATTCTGTAAAGCAAATAAAAATAAAGCAGCCACATTACAGGAATGTAAATGTCACTGAAGTCACTCATGGGCCCCATGAGTCAGCTCTGAAGATTCACAGGTCTGGGCTGACACTCCTCAGCCACCGTCTCCTGGGGCTGCATTAAAACAACAACATTGCACCTTAGGATAATGCTTGTCATTTCTGTCTCCATTTGCAAATGTGATTGGACAGAAATGTGTCGGCTTTCCATCTATCAATTCCACCCTGATGCCATTCTGGTTAAATTAGATGTCAGTCTAAAGCCTGTGCAGTTTACCTTTCCAACTGGAACCCAGCTTTTCCTTGCAGAAACTATTGGCGCTGCCAATGTCCTTGTTCTGAAAGGTGGTTTGTTTGTTTGTTTGTTTGTTTGTTTGTTTGTTTTCTTTGTTTTAAATGGGACAGAATTAATGGGACATCAATACAACTTAGCATGTTTTTTCTTTTTAATGGGACATAAATACAACTAAGCATTTTAAAAATATATATAATAAAGAATTGTATGGCTGCCATTTTTTTCTAATGCCTGACTGTGGAATATAGCTTCATTTTCATGCGTTATTCTGAAACTGTTAAAAAGGCTCTTTGTGGCAGAGTTAGAAATAACATTGCTTGGGCTACAGTTAGTCAGGCTGTGTTTTGGGTCAAACCTAATGGCAGAACTATGTTTTCGGACAGTAAGAATCAGTCCCATGCTGACCTTGCTACACCTCCCCCCCCCCACCGTTCCTTCTCTTACACATTCTTTTTTCCTCCCCCACATCAATTTAGCTTGCATTTTTGTCTGAACTGGGTAAATTATGATTTGGGGAAGCATAGGTAATCTACAATCCAGGACCAAAAACCCAGTTCAAACTCAGCCAAAATGTGAAATACCAAAACATGATTTGATGCAATTTCTGAACCAGCACATTGGCTTACTATACCTTTTTGGCTATTAATTACTTTTCTAGTGCATAATACAAAATTTCATAAAGCACAAAGAGAAGTGGAAAGGTGTTTATTGGTAGTGCAGTGGTACCTCGGGAGTTAAATGGAATCCATTCCGGAAGTCTGTTTGACTTCCAAAATGTTTGGAAACCAAGGCACAGCTTCTGATTGGCTGCAGGAAGCTCCTGCATCCAATCGGAAGCCATGGAAGCTACGTCGGACATTCGGGTTCTAAAGAACGTTTGCAAACCGGAACACTCACTTCCGGGTTTGTGGTGTTTGGGAACCAAAACATTCAAGTTGCAAGGCGTTCATCAACCAAGGTGTGACTGCATTCAACTAGAACTATAATCCTATACTCATTTACCAGAGAGTAAGTCCCACTGAAAGCAATGTTGCTTACTTCCAAAGAGACATGCATAGGATTGCACTGTTAAGTGAGAGGAGAGCTACTTAAATCAATGGACTTGTCCGTCTCTGCTAACTGCTGCTAAGAAAATGAAAGTAATCACATAAACAAGCTATAGGGTAGAGTCTTAGATCCAACCCATAACAACTGGGGCAATGTTTAACTCTTTAATTACCCATTGCTGGCTTTGTATCCTGTCTTTCCTGAAAGACTGCTGCTTTGCCACTATACATCTCTGAATTCAGGTTAGAAACACAGAAATAGCTGTGAGCAGTGAGTGTGCAAATGCACCCAAAGCCACACAGACGAGACCAGAAAGGCCTTGAAGAAATTGCCTGAAGCAAAGCTCTGTCCAACAGAATAAGTTAGGCAGTGTTATTTCAGAAAGGATAGTTTTTCAGACACTTAAAGGCAGTGTGTAGGGCTATCTTTGCCTGGGGCTACACACATCTACCCCCACCCCATCCCACTATGGTTTCTGGTCAAATAGGGTCTTAAACAAAATTCTTATTTTATGATTTGTCAGGTATATACAACAGGTGAGGCCTGCAGCAAAATGCTGCAGCGTGTTCAGTGACAAGTTACATTTCCTTCCCAACGGTCAGTCTACAGCCCATGGCTACTTATTGGGCTGCTCTGTTTCGTTTGAATATTTTGCTCTCGTATGCCTTTTAAAAAGACATTTTTGTACTTCTGAAAACCCCAGGGTTTCCCCAGAGCCTGCTGATACCACCTCCTTGTTTCTCAGTGGCCCCGATTTGCCTTAAATGCTGCTGGCATTCACCACCAGTAGAAGGAAACTATGGGCATCAAAATGCCTCACTGTGCTGCTAAAGTAGCCCATGTAATCGAATCACAGAATTGTTGGAAGGGACCGTGAGGGTCATCTAGTCCAACCCCCTGCAGTGCAGGAAACCTTTGCCCAACATGGGGCTGAAACCCACAACCCTGAGATTATGGGTCATGCTCTACCAACTATAGGATCCTACTCAACATTCTCTTGTGTTCAATCACTCATTCAAAAATGTTTATGTCCCTACAGTTGCTCAAAGCAGCTTACAACATAGGCTGGAAAAACATTATATAAAATATACTAAACTCAATGGCTTGGTAGGTTTATTTATTTTTCATTAAATTTATATCCTGCCCTTCCTCCCACAGAAGCCCAGTGAAAAACAAGGAATAAAATAAAAATGTCAGTTTAAAAAAAACACAGTTTAAAAAGCAGTTGCAATACTGATACAGAATGAGAACGATTTCAACTCGGAAGGTTTGTTGAAGGAGGAAGGCCTTCTCTAGGTGCTGAAAATATGACATAGACAGTGCCTGCAACACAGTGGTCCTACCCCCCACAATTTGATCACCTCACATTGATCATGAAGACCCCATGGAAGACTTTTCCTTACTTAGTTCTTTTTTTAAAATAATTTTTTAATTCAAAATTAAAACAAAACATATTATCCAGAAACATATCATCCTTATTCCCCCCCCCATTTTTCCTCCCTCCCCCCCACAGACCCCCCCTGACTTCCCTCAGTTCCAGTCTTTGATTTCTCTAAAAGTGCTGTTTTCTGCATGTTACACAGTTGTATAGATCCTCAAACTATTTAGCTGATTATTATCAATAAAAAGTTTGTGAATGTTTATTCAAAGCCAGCCAAGGAGTCCAGTTCGCTTTGTTGCATCTTCAAATACTTTGTAAAGGGTTCCCATTCATCTTTAAAGTCATAGTTATACTTGTCCTTGGCCCGTAGCTTGTATGTCAGTTTTGCCAGTTCTGCATAGTCCATCAATTTTTCTTGCCATGATTCTTTAGTTGGGGTTTCTTCAGTCTTCCATCCTTTTGCTATTAAAACTCTTGCGGCCGTTGTCACATACATGAAGATGTTTTTCAGCATTTTAGGCAGATCTTTCCCTACAATCCCTAACTAAAATGCTTCAGGTTTTTTAACAAATGTTAAATGGAACATTTTCTTCAATTCGTTGTATATCATTTCCCAAATTTTTTTAATTACCTTACAATCCCACCACCTTATTTACCGTATTTTTCGCTCTATAGGGCGCACCTGACCATAGGGCGCACCTAGTTTTCAGAGGGGGAAATCAAGGGAAAAAATATGACACCCCCCCCCCCGCTCTGGGAGCAGCGGGCAGGCTGCACACAGCCTGTGCGCTTCTCCCAGACCTTCTCCCTGCTATTACGGGAGGTGGGGGAATCCCCCCATCTCCCGCAAAAGCCCACAGGAGGGAGAAGGGACTGACTCAGCCAGTCAGTCCCTTCTCCCTCCTTGGGGAAAAGCCCTCAAGAGCGGCACGCTCTTTAAAGGCTGTGCGGCTCTTGAGGGCTTTTCTACGAGGTGGGGGAATTCCCCCACCTCATAGAAAAGCCCTCAGAAGCCGCACAGCCTTTAAAGAGCGCACGGCTTCCGTGTGCTTTTGCGGGAGGTGGGGGAATTCCCCCATCTCCCGCAAAAGCCCACAGGAGCCGCACACCCAGGTCCAGGAGCAGCGCGAAGGTATCGCACGCCTTCCCGCTGTCCCCCGAGCCTGTGGGGCTGGCGATGGGGGGAAGCGCTGCTTTCCCCCACCGCCAGTCTCAGAGACCAGACTCTCCTGGCTTCAGCAAAAGCAACGCGAAGCCTCCGGAGCGCAGGTTGCGGAGGCTTCACGTTGCTATCGCTGAAGCCAGGGAGCCTGCATTTGCTCCATAGGACGCACACACATTTCCCCTTCATCTTTGGAGGGGAAAAAGTGTGTCCTATAGAGCGAAAAATATGGTAGTTCTTAACATTTCTCTTCTAACTTTTATCCAAGGAGCATGAAGGGGTGCTCAACCAGGCCTTGGACTGATTAATATTCTACAGCCTTTTACATGTGTCTTCGGGAAGGGGGAAGTTATTGTTTTGATGTTCTATTTTACTTATTTACTTGTTTTTATCCTAATTTAACCGCTCTGCGTTCCTATGATGAAGGGCAGTCTAATAAATCAATAAAATCCTAAAGTGATCATTCCAGGGTGACCCAGTAAGTTTCATGGTTGAATGGAACTTGAATCTTGCCCCCCCCCCCCCGGTCCTAGTACAACACTCTGCTACACTCACTCACGCAATCAAATCTTTATTACGGTCATAGACCAGCATAAGGGGGGGGGGACAATCATTTAAAATCTGCAAAACATTTTGAAAAACTAAAATTATTAAAACAGAAGGTATATATGAAAGACTATAAGAATCCAAAAGAGGCTAAATGAATCTAAAAGAAGGGTTAGGAGCATTAAACGGATGTGGAAGAGCATAAAAGGTTAGTATATAAAAGGCTATGGCTATCAATTTACAGAGCACTCCAATATGAGTGTTCATTAAATCTAGTTTGTGGCACAGGTCATCATCCGACGAATTTTGAACGCTGCTATGCAGAACCTGGCAACATTGTATCTTGTAGCAGGGTTGGTATATGAAAGCAGCAGGGGGGTATAGAATTGTCCTGTGCGCCCTGGGTACTTATGGAGTAATGGGGAGATGAGGCCAATACAAATGTCTCTATAATATAGGCACTGGAGAAGCACATGCTCTATTGTTTCTATTTGTCCAGAATCACAGGGGCATTGTCTCTCTGAGTAAGCAATCTTCCCAAATCGACCTTCAATGACAGCCGAGGGGAGGGTGTGACATCGTGCCAGGGTAAAGGCCCTCCGATGCTTAAGGACTTTGAGATTAGTTAGATATGTCATAGGGGAGCCAGAGTACCTGATGGATTCATTGGCAATAAAAGTTGGGGTCCACTCTGCTACACAATTATTATTGTTGTTGTTGTTGTTGTTGTTGTTGTTGTTGTTGTTGCACTTTATGGCTCATGGGATGCCCTAGATCACTGAGCACCTTTCAGCACATGTCATCACTTGAAGCAGGAGCCGAGAAGATTCCATGTGTGTACACAGAATAATATGGGTGGAAATGGGTTTTTAAGTACTGAAAGTGGAAGAAGGTACTTGTGCTACATAACTATCTCCCTTTCCTAAAAAAAAAAATCAGACACAGGCACAATCTCTCTCTACATGAGGTTGAGCACTCCTGTTTCATGCAGGATTTGCCTTTCATTTTCTTAGCATGGCTTACGTTTCTGCGGCTGCCATGCTTCTCCTAATGCTATTTAAAATAATAATTTGGAAGCTACTTTTTTTTAACAATTCTAATTATCTAAAAGTTCATCTTGAACTATAAAATGTGTTATTGCCGATGCTGTGCAGAAGCATAAAACATACCATTAGGCATACTGCTGTCACATCTTGATAAGATGAAAACTGGGGAGTTTCAAAAATAACAATAAGAGCTTATTCAGATATGCTTCAGTGCCTTCAGAAAATTACAGACTATTTTAAAACTTACATTTCCAACTTATGAAGCAACTAACTGTACAATCTTATACACACCTACTCAGAAGTAAGTCCAACTGAATCAGACTATTATTTTCCCAGTAGGGCTGTATTCTTACCACATTATGTGAATGGTCCAAGTTTCTGATTTCATACACATATTAACATGAGAAATTTCCATTCATTCTAATAGCGCATGATGATTAGAGTGGAGGTCTGCAACAGAAGTGTTGCAGTGTAAAGTGCTTCCTTTAAGGCTTCCAGCTACTGCATACAATTTTCTCCTACTCTGACAGTCAGTCAGTCAGCATTTTTCCTTTGGTTTCATGTGACATAGGATGTATACTTGATAAAGGTAAAGGTAAACGGACCCCTGACCATTAGGTCCAGTTGTGACCGACTCTGGGGTTGTGGCGCTCATCTCGCTTTATTGGCTGAGGGAGCCAGCTTCCGGGTCATGTGGCCAGAATGACTAAGCCGTTTCTGGCGAACCAGAACAGTGCACGGAAACGCCGTTTACCTTCCCACTGGAGCGGTACCTATTTATCTACTTGCACTTTGATGTGCTTTTGAACTGCTAGGTTGGCAGGAGCAGGGAGTGAGCAACAGGAGCTCACCCCGTCGCAGGGATTTCAACTGCTGACCTTCTGATCGGCAAGTCCTAGGCTCTGTGGTTTAACCCACAGCGCCACCCGCGTATACTTGATAGGGAGCACCAATTTTTTGATGAGTATATCTGTGCTATTCACATGTTTACAACTATGTGTCATATTCACATATAGGGCTGCTTCCTTTATCTCAAAAAACTGCACAAAACATAACAAGTGATCACAACCTAACCTTTAAGGTGGTCAGTTTTCAGTGTTTACAAAGCAAGATGGATTTTATCCAACTACGTCATATTGAAAGCAGAACCATTGAAATCAATGCACCTAGGTTAGTCATTATTAATTTGTCTGTTGATTGCAATGCACCTACTACTCCATAACTTGGTCAGATACAATACATTATGTCCAAATAATCAGATACATTGTTTCAAGCTGTTTTTTTCTAAGCAGGTCAGCTTTATTAGTTGCAATTTTAAACCTGATAGCAAAATATATTATTTGTGTGTAATTTTAATCATGCCACTTGCATTGTCGTGAAAATTTAGTCTACACCAGAACATTCTGAGGCTGACTTAGCTGATAATTAAATTTCTTCGCTGTCTTGAAACAAAGGAGGCTCTTTATGCATTCATGACCCAGCTATCCTTTCCTCAGAAAGAAGTAACACACCATCATTCTGAAGTTAGGTTCTCTTACGCCTAACTTTTGAGAGAAACACTGAAGCAAATAGACTGTAGGAACAGTCATTTAATCCAAACAGCCAGCTGGCAAAACAGTAGAATTCCCTTCCATGCCTCACATCACTCAAGAAATGCAAATCTCAAATGGAATTTTCTCTACTTAGCACTGTGTTTTGTTTAGGATATTGGCTTCAAAGGCCACCCATTTCAGGAAGGCGTCTAGCTAACTTGCTTGTGCTGCTTTTATAGTTGCTGTGTTTTTATTTGTTTATTAAATGTTATATGCATTCTACCCATGTAATTGTTTAATGTTCTGGGAAGCTTTATTTCTACCTTATTTGAGAGGTTTTTGAGGAAATCCTCTGCAAAATGGCTTACAAGAAGCTTCAAAGCCAATTTACACATAAGACATATTACTATACTATTAACGACAGTGAACTAAAACCCAGAATAAGCAACTGTTTAATCACATCCATGCAAGCAACCTTTATTTACAACTCCCAATTGAAAGCTACAGAGAAGTCTTCAAGGTTTTTTTTAAAAAAGACACGAGGCATTGATAGTGGATGCTTATGTGGCCCCTACAAAAAAAAATGCTGATCAGCTATTTTATACCTTTATCACAGAGGATGAGGATGGAGATTGAATTATATACACAGAGGTTGGAGAATGGTAAACCTTTTTGTCACACACACAAACACACACGCACACTTATTCAACCTTCTTGATTTTGGTTTCTCTTCCCAATATTTCATCCTTTCCTTTTTTTTTCTATTTTCTTTCAACTCCCGCCCCCTACAGCCCTAGTATTTATTTTTAACTGAGGGAACACAGGGATAAAGTTAAATTACTTTAAATCTAAATGTGGCAGGATTTACCCCATTTAACATATGGAGATTAAACAAATACATCAAAAGAAAAACCTAATGTAATCTTTAGATAGGAAACTCATTTCAGGATAACAGAAGAGACTTTTTGAAATCCTTTTCTGATAAGAAATTATGCTGCTGAAGTTAGTTCAAACCAAAAGAGTTGTGATACAGATCCAAAATGTCCCTAAGAAGTTTTACAGAAGAATAGAACTATCTAGATGAAGATTAATTTTTATAACAGTATATTTGAAGTTACTGTTACTGAAATTAATACTACTGCTTTTTCTTCTTCTTCAGATAATGGGGAAGAGGATTATTATAAATAACTGATTCTAAAGCAGGATAAGTTCTTTTAAATGGGGATGTGGTTTTTTTCATCAATTGGGAATCACAGTAGATTAATCAGTAACATTTTTGATACATTGGTCGGCTCTAGTTTTGTAATAGTTTTTATTGTGATTGTTTGAATTTGATTTTCTTTTTTTTTAAATATATTTTTTATTAACAGGCCAATCAAATCACATTATTTCCAAATCACATTAGTTCCAGATTATACAGCCAGATTTTTAACTTTTTGTTGGGGGTACCCATACTTCAAGCTCCGAAAAGGGGTCCAAACATCACTTATATTACTGCTTTAATTAGACAGTTCTATCCAGTTCTGTCAAGATAGTCTCTTTGTTACTTTCCTCATCTTCTTGTTGTTCTCATATATTCCTTTCTTTGCGATCTCTGATAATCTTCACAAGCGGGTTGAAAACAAACATCCTCTGTGTGGGTTTTACACTTTCCAAAAATCATATCACATAAGGACAGATGCCATTCCACACCTCCGTAAAAAACTTTCCCTCAGTCTGTCCGTTGATTTCCCCAGGCTTGCCAAACATATCTCAGAGGGCTCTACCAGGTTAGATCACATTCTGAAAATCCTTCACATTCCGATGATCCTGGTCTTCCTCCCCCCGTCCTTCTTAGGCAAGCCTGTCTTAGTGAGACGCCATTTGAAACTGCATCATAAAACTTTCCTCCGTTCTGCAATGTTTACCAATCCTCTCTTTGAACAATAATTCACTCCACACAGTTCTTAAATTCCTGCTTGTGATTAATATATTGCAACAATTCTTCTCTCTGGGGTGGAGGGTTATTAATACTCACATAAGGCAAAAAAGAAAGAAAAGTTTTTTCCTCCACCCCCTTTCCGTTTCACTCCAGACATACCAGCCTTTTAATGGTGGTTCATCACTTGATTTAATTGTCCCGCCCGTCACTCCGCTCACAGAGATCCATTAATCAGCAGTCTTAACTCCCGATCTTCGCTTGATGTATGTGCTTTAGCTTCTTTCCAATTATGTATTTCCAATTATATATTTCGAGCCAAAGCGAACCAGTGCGCTAATTGGAGACAGCGTCAGAAGAGCCGACTTCACATGAGGGCTTGTGCCAAGTGTCCGCACCCCCTCCTTTCGAATCCAGGGGTGAATTATGGACACCGCTGGCAAGGCAGTCCCCCCATCCCCTTGGGGGGCCCAGGAAGGCTGCATACTTCCCATAGCAGCCTTTTAATTACCTCATGTGGGTCGGAGAGATGTTATTGTCGGCCAACTTCCAATGCGCCCCCTGGTAGTTATTATTGCCTTTGGACAATAGGCAATAGCATGGCTTTGCACAAGTATATTTCAGTGAAATCAATGATGCTTAAGCACACGTAATACAGTTAAACCATTTCCAAACAATATATCCAACTTCATGGGGATCATGGGGGCAGGCTCATTAGGTAGAATACTGGTGATTAAATGTACCTAAAAATGCCAGGCCTGTATACACAATAACAACATCAAATGTGGGACTACGAGAATAATCAGAAAGCATGAAGAATTATCTCTGAAGTCAAGTCATGATGACTAATCCTATGCATCCTATGCTCTAATTTTTTTAAAGTGGAATAAAAGCCATAAATCAGACCAAACCTTTATCCATATATTATAACCAGTTGCATTGGTGGGATGTTGCGTATTTTGATTTCAAGAGAGTTGGAAATAGTTTCTAGGCAGTTTGGCTTGCAATGCCTTGAGAGATCTTAATAAATTTCAGTAAAGGGACCTAATAAAGCTACAAATAGCTCCTATTAGTGTTTATGGAGAGTAAACAATAATAACCATTAGGCTCTACAGGACCCCAAAGAGCTTTACAAACAACTTTTTTAATTAAAGAAAAATCAGAAAGCAAAAGTATTGGTTGAGCAGTACAGCTCTGAGTTAAACCTCTGAATAAAACCAGTGTTCACTGTCATTTAGGTGGGGATTGCTGTGGTTTACATTATAAAGATTTTATCGCTGTTTGTTCTTATATGGTTTCAGCACCACCACCCCTGAAAAACAGATTAACTGGGTAGCTTCCTGGGCAGGCTTCCTGGCCATAGATTAAAGTTTGCTTGGTTTTGTTTTGTTTTTTTGTTTTTGTCTTGCAATGTGTAAGTACTAGAATTTTAGCCTGGTTTACGGAAGTCACTCTGATTCAGAAGTCACCACAAACAAAATTACAGTTAGAATACAGATGTGTGGCCCGCACAGCATGTTAAGAAGATAAGGAGAACCTCCTGGATTGGGCCAATGATCCAACAGGAAGCCTGACCGCCTGTTCTGGCAGGGTAAACGCCATACATATAAAGCACATTTAAAGCTCCATCAGATTTTGGGCACTGTGGTTTTCAAAGCTACAATTCTCAGCACCCTTGACGTCCTTTATTACCCATATGTTATAAACATTTGCACTTTCTTGGTGGTGCCACCACTAGGGGATGCCTGGTTGGTGTTGACTCATGACAGGCCTTTTCTGCTCTTGTTTATTGTTCCTGGATTGCCCTCCCTAGTGAGGTGTGCTTGTCTCTAGCATTATGAACTTTCAGGAGGAATTTTGAAACTTTTATGTTTTTGCCCAGGCATTTGGCAGCTGAAGAATACTGTTCCCGGCAACTATGAGATCACTGAATGAAATAATGTTTCTAACTGTAACTGTTTTTAGAACATTTTGTCTGTTTAAGGATGCCTTTAAAAAAAAAAAAAGTGTACGTGAGGTAGCTCTTAAGAGTAAATTCAGATCTGTAGTTGAAGCAGAAGGTGGCTGCTAAGTTGCTCAGTGGGGCTTCCTACCATGAACATGTTACATCTGCGCTGAAAGAGTTTGCACTGGCAGCCGGTTAGCTACTGAGCCAAGTTAAAGGTCTTAGTGCTTGTTTACTATGTCCTAGACATTTCAGGACTTGGTTATCTGAAAGAGAACCATTGTGCCATGGCCTACTCCATGGAGACTTCTCCATGGTGGCACCTACCTTTTGCAATGATCACCCCCTGGATATCAGGCAGGTTATGACTGTGGTGTCAGGAGCTCGTCCTACACTCGAGTAGGACCTTGGCAGAGACACATGCCCGACTGGCATGTTCTTCCCCTCCTGGTCTTTCTTTTGGGAGCTTCAAAAGTTTTCTTTTGCCTGAACATCACAGCGACCGATGCCAACAGACACCGGCAAACTTAGGGATCCACAGAGTCTTCGCAGTTTGTATAACAGACCTCAGCAACTCAGCATTTTGGCTAATCTACTTTACTTACATATAAACACACATGGAGCACAGCAACATGGCTCCCTCTCTCTCTAGCATCAGACAGCAAAGATAAAAAACAAAGGACAATAGTCCCACGTCATGGAACACAGTAACACAAACATCCTGTCTCCGTCACTTCCCACTCTGTGGAGTCAAAACATACACCGTCATGTGATAGACAAAAATCCCATGACTGCAATCATGGAGCAGGAATTCTAACATGTGGAACCCCCCCCCCCCATTAAAAATGTACCTGTTTACCTGTTAATTGCCATGGCCATTAATACTAGGTTCCGCTTTTCTGGTTAGTGAGACTAAATTTGTAACATTATTTTATACAGGGTGGATATTTGAACTTTAAAGGTAAAGGTAAAAGACCCCTGACAGTTAAGTCCAGTCACGAACGACTGTGGGGTTGCGGCACTCATCTCGCTTTATTGGCCGAGGGAGCCGGTGTACAGCTTCCGGGTCATGTGGCCAGCATGGCTAAGCCATTTCTGGCGAACCAGAGCAGCACACGGAAACGCCGTTAACCTTCCCGCCGGAGTGGTACCTATTTATCTGCTTGCACTTTGACACACTTTCGAACTGCTAGGTTGGCAGAAATTTGAACTAATAATAATAATAATAATAATAATAATAATAATAGACAAATTAGTTGATTTTACTGCATGATGTTGCTTGTGAACCGCCTTGGCATTTCTTCTTGAAATGAAAGGCGCCATGTGAACTATTTTCTTAAATAAATAACAAAGACAAGTTATATTTTTGTAAAGCCAGATAGTGACTAGCGCCTGAAAAACTGCGTGACCAGTTCTGTGCATCAGAGAGGATGCTTTGGGCTCATGGTTCCTGATAATCTGTAATGTTTTCAATGGTTTTCAAAAAGATTTTTATATTGACGTTCACCGCAATGACATTTTCTGAGAGCACAGGATATGTACTCTTATGTATATGAATAAATAAAAAGAACGGCAAAAAAACCAGTTGGGGGGCATGTGTGTGTCTCTGAAGTTCAAAAGTGTGTGTTTGTGGGGAGGAGCTCCGAGGATTCCCAACCCTTTGGGCAGCACCAGAGTTGTGCTTTGAATTGGAACCTACCCACTATGTTCTGGTTTGCTGGCTTTTTAACTTGTATTTATATGCTGTGATCTACGGAGGGTGGTATCCGAATTTAATAAATAATAAAGTTTTTCTATGTGAGAGACTTTGCTTGGATGTTTCTCCCACAAGGCTATTTCTCACTGGTAGCACACAGCTGTGTGACACCCCCAGGAAAAGTCTCCCTAGAGCATTTTCAAATACAGAAAGGACTCGAATAACCAACATTTTTTTTCTTTTAAAGAGTCTTGTGGAGCAGACAGCAGTTTGGATTCACCCTAAATGCCAGGTGATAAGATAAGCAAATCATGGAATAACTTTCGTTTCACTTTCGTTGCCTTTCCAGGAAGCTCAGAACCTATCCTTCGTAAACGAGTTCCATTTATTTATTCCATTTATCCATAAATTACATTTATTTATCCACATATTGAAGGACAGATCGTGAAGCTGAGGCTCCAATACTTTGGCCACCTCATGAGAAGAGAAGACTCCCTGGAAAAGACCCTGATGTTGGGAAAGATGGAGGGCACAAGGAGAAGGGGACGACAGAGGACGAGATGGTTGGATAGTGTCTTCGAAGCTACAAACATGAGTCTGACCAAACTGCGGGAGGCAGTGGAAGACAGGAGGGCCTGGCGTGCTCTGGTCCATGGGGTCACGAAGAGTCGGACACGACTAAACGACTAAACAACAACAACAACAACATCCACATATTTCCCAAGGATAGGTTCCGAGCTTCCTGGAAACAAATGGAATGGAATTTGCATACGTATTCTTTCCGGTAAGAACAGCAGCATGTAAGGAGACACACTCAGGGCAAAGCGATCCGGCGTGTGTGTGTTGTGTGTTGTGTGTTGTGTGTTGTGTGTTGTGTGTGTGTGTGTGTGTGTGTGTTGAGTCAGGACTGAGTGAGCCTCTTTCTACCGCAGGCAGTTCTGCAGGACTTTCAGACAAAGGAAAGTTTGTTCTCCAGACGAGGAAAGACTGCAGCGTGGCATTTAATAAATGTTTGCAGATGACTGATTTGTGTATGTGTGTGTTTGTGTCTGCGTTTGTGACCCCTCAACTACTGGGAAACACTCTTGTGCTTGTAAACTGACCAACGCAGCGGAGAAATGTTCCTTTAAAAAAAAAGTACTGGAATGATCGGAAAGATAATTTAATGAGCAACTCTTTAAAACCCAGAACATCTGCACAGTGCAGATTTGCTTTCGCGTACCGTAAAGGCAGAGAGAGCATCCAACTGAGCTTTTCCCCTCTTAAATTGAAAAAAATAAAATCCCCCAGCTAGAGCCATGAATCAAACTCAGTCATGTGACGGAGGGGAGGTACTGGGCTGGCTTGCAGCCAGTGGCAGAAGCTGATGGGTGGAACAAACAGGGCATGAAAAGACTAACATGACTAACGGATCTTAAGAATTGTGGCTCCTTCTCTGGATCTCCAGGAATGTAGGCACGGGCAGCCCTCCGCAGTTCTCCGGCCAACCTCCTGCCTCAGACTGGATCTGTTACTCACAAAGCAGATCTCCTTCTGCTTTGCGGGCTGAGGAAGGCTAGGGAAGAACATGGCCTGCATTTTGAAGGTAAACCTCTATCTGTTGCTTGAATGGCTTGGTTAGAGAGAGGGAGAGAGAAACCCGTTTGCTGCTCTGTGTATGCAGTCCTTACATGGTCCTGCTGCAGCTTGGTCGTACTGTAATTGTACATTTCTGAGCATTGATCCCCACCCCCCACCCCAAACCCCCGCCTCCAGCCCCGCTGGAATAAGGAAGACCGAGAAATTCAGAATCGCCCAGCTGTGGCTCATTTCTTCCTCTGCCATTCTTGTCTTTTTTTCCCTTGCATTGTTGGAGCTGCAGGCGAGCAGCTTGCGGGTGTTGGGAAAAGAGGGAAGGAAGGACTGTGCGCAGCAATGATAGGCTAGGCTAAGGAGAGAAGCGCCGGCTTCGCCTGCTTGACTTTCTTGTGTTTAGGTTTAGGAATTGCTGTAGGAGCCACAGTGGGGAGAGAAACAGCATTTCGACTGGGCCGGAGAGGGTGTCGTTTTCTTCCATCGGTGAAAACACCGGAGACGTTTTTCTTCTTCCTCTTCTCCCCTCCTACCCTGCTCTCCTCTTCTTTGGGAACCGACGCTGCAGAACTTATCACTCCTTGCAGATTTGCAACAACCGTACAAGTTGCTCCACAAGCACACGCGCCGACCCCCCCCCCCTTCATCAGTTTTCAGCAGAGCCCAAACCTGCCCTTAAATCTGTTTGAGACGGTCAAACTCCACAAAACATCTTCTGGCTGGCTTCCTCCCTGGGCAGCAGCGACATCCTTCTGGGTCCTTATCACCTTTAAGACCAGTTCTTTTAGATACAGGGCCGTGGGGAAGCCTCTATGGAAATAAATATAGCAGTGGTGGTATATGTGGATCAGAGGGCTTCCCAGGAGGCAGAAGTGAGGGGTAGAGAGAACACTAGTTGCCTCTCACAAACCACATTTTCAAGATGCATCAGCACAGCCACCTGAGGCACCTTCTTTCTGGCTTCGAAGTCTCCGCTTTTGCTTTACCTGTAAATGCATGCATGGCCTCTGCAGGCAACACACTAGTCTGATTGTTCAAGTCCTTCCCACTTATTATTCTTGCCCCTTCTTATTAGCCCCCAAGGTTCCTTACTCTGTTTCGTTCAGCTCTTCAGAGTTGTTTACTGAAATAGGTGTCCTTTGGGCGGAAGCCCCCAAACTTGAAAAGCACCCTCCCAGAATGAGAAATTGCAGCCAGCAATATTCTTGTGTTGGCCTTGCATGGTTTCACAATCATAGAATTGTAGAGTTGGAAGGGAGCCTGAGGACCTAGTCCAACCCCCCTGCAGTGCAGGAACATGCAGCTGTCCTGTACAAGGATCGAACCTACAACCTTGGCATTCTCAGCACCACGCTGAAACCAGCTGAGCTATTCAGGTTCTGCTTCTCACAGTGTGCCCTAGGATTAAGATATGCCCAACTTCTTGAAGTCCTTATTAGTACATATGCCAAGGAGGCTGTTTCCAAGTTATCTCATTAAGAAGCTCTGCTCCATTTATGGCAATAACTACACAGTTGGAAGAAACCTTATTCTGCGCCAGACCATTGGCCTGTGTAATTGACTACATCATGGGTGAGGAATCACCAGCCCATGGGCCTGTAGCACCTTTGCATCTGGCCTGCAACCTGCCCTCTTCCCCAGGGGCAGAGGGAGGCAGCCACTTCAAGGAACATTTGCTGGGAGGCAGGGAGTGGCCTGTGGCCTGTTGTGACTCTCCAGTGGGACACTCTGTCCTGTGAAGCAAGACTCCACTGCCAGCCTAGTTAGCTTCTGCATGTGGAAGTGGGAGTGGGCACTGTCTTGCTCTTTGCTCCAGGCAGCAGAATCGCTTTGACTGACCCTGACCGCCTGCCCCTCCCCATTACAAGAATTAAGAGTGCAAAACAAACTCCTATTTGTGCAAGTAGGGTATTCCCCCGCCCCAACCTCAATACTAGAAGTTAAAATACTAGAAATTAAACCTGGGGATTTCTGTGCCACTGAGCTGTCAACCTTCACTAGGCATTAAATCCACAGTCTCAGGGTTAATAGGAAGGCACCCTTACCTACTGAGCCAAAAGGCCCACTGGAGGAAAGCAGCGTTGCAACAAAGCATTGCCAAAATGTGATACTGAATTTGAGCTGTCCACATTCCACATTTGGCATTAAGTAGATACCTTCTCCTCTGTTTCAAACAGAAGCAAGAATGTGTATCTAGTTTTTGTGCCTTTATAATGTTCACACCTCACCTAGAATACCTTGAATAATATGTAAGAAGGATTCTTATTAGACTTGGAAAGATGATCTTGCTCAGACCAACCTTCACTCTCCCCACCTCCCCTCTTCCAGAGGCAATTCTTAGACATCACAAAAGTAGCTAATCCCCTTGCTTTTAAGGCTGTGGGCTAATTTAATTATATAGATGGCTATCAGAAAGATGCGGAAAGGTTAACCAGAGCCACTGGCTTAGTCACTGCTACATTGTTCTAAGAAGTTTCCAAACGTTATGGAAACTGGTTAAAATAAACAGAAGTATACCTTTAGAAGTGGATGAACAACTCAGTTTCCCAAGGACTCTCGAAGGACTCTGACAAGGGGGAGTGAACTGGCCAGGCCTAAATGTGTCACCTCAGAAGCAAGCCCTGTAGAGTTCAGTGAGATTTACTCCCAAATAAGTGGATATAGATTACAGTCTAAAAGTTATTTTTTACAGTCTAAAATTTATTTTTCATATGCCACTGTTGGATATAGAAGTTTAGGTCTTCTCTGCAGATCTTATAGGTTATCCCCCCAATCCATTATTTAATAGTACTATCAAGATATGACCCTTTCCCAAGCTATTATTTTCCTTCACTGAAAAAGACTTAACAAGCAGGAGTTGTGTAACCAAACCAGTATTGGCCAGGCTAATGCTTAATCTTGTTATTGCAGGAGGGTGTGAGGATAAAAGGAGGAAGGGATACTGGGAGATTAGCCACACCATAAGGCAAGCGGCAATGTTGTTACAGTTAAACATCACTCAAGGAAAGTGATCTCAAATAACATCTCTCCAATGTTTACAGAATTGGCTCCAAATAATGAAAACTGAGTTTACATTCTATGGGGTGGCTTTTTGCTCCCCCGATTACAAAAACGTCCCACCCAAGCTCTTCAGTGAAACTTATTGCTTTTGTCCAGTAAGGGCTTTTTATTTTTTTGACAGATTTTATTGCAGGGGTCAGCAACCTATTTCAGCCGTGGGCCAGTCCACCATCCCTCAGACCATGTGGTGGGCCGGACTATATTTTTTGGGGGGAAATGAACGAATTCCTATGCCCCACAAATAACCCAGAGATGCATTTTAAATAAAAGGACACATTCTATGCATGTAAAAACACGCTGATTCTCGGACCGTCTGTGGACCGGATTGAGAAGGTGATTGGGCCGCATCTGGCCCACAGGCCTTAGGTTGCCTACCTCTGTTTTATTGCAATGGCATAGCACTAGGCTATGATGGCTGGCTTCTGTGTTTCCATCATGCTTTCAGATGCAAGACAATAAAAAAAAATAATCTTAGAATGCAATGGACGATGGTGTAGGAAAGGGCAGTGAAACAGCAAAGTTGTTTACATGGTGGCAACTTTTATCTCCCCACCCCTTGCACATTTTGGCTGAGAGGTGCATAGTGCATAATCTCTAGCCTCTTTGAAAGGGCTCTGGTAATGTCTTACCAGAAATGCCAGAGCTTTGCTCCTGCCTCATCGTATCGCTGGTCCCCAGCACCTTGTACGTTGACTCTATGCCCTATTAATAACTTACTTCTTTTGGTCAAAGGAAGTTAGGCACTTACATTCTGATAATTGTCATTGGATTTATGTCTGCTCGCCTTTCCTGTACACAACACAGGTTCTTTAAATATGTGCAGCTGACAGTGGTTCTTACATCAAGCAGTTCTGCACAGTGTTCTAAAGAGAGTAGTAGACACATCAATATGAGACATGTAATTCATTATTTATTTTTAAACCGAATTTGCATAGCTGCCCCATGGCTTAAGTTCTCTGGGCGCCTCATGAAACAATTAAACCATTAAATCAAGCTATTAAACCTAAAAACACAATTAAAACTTCACCGTGTAACTGGAAAAAAGAACCAAACAAACCATACCTACAAAATTTTCCTCGCCTGCCCCGTACATCATGCAAGAGACAACGGTTTTGCATGAGGCTGTGGTACAATAGAGACGTGGTGCCTTTGAGATATGGGCACTTCTTTTGTTATCTGTCATCTGTGGTAGAACAGGTTTTGCAAGCCTTTGAAAACTGACAAAACCTACAAGATCTGTTTACTAGAGACAATTGTGGAATGAGTGTACACACCACAAACATTGACGCCTGCTCCACATCTTCTCCATCATTCTGAGGCAACCATTGCATGCCTCTTGCGATAGACTTTGACCAGCCCCTTCTCACGCTTTAAAAACATGCATATGTGCCCAGTTCCCTACATTTATTTCCCAAAATTTGATTAGGTAATGGTTATGACAAAATTGACCCTTAGCATGATGACAGGGTACAATGATCTGAGTTATAAAGGATCTGACTCACCCAGTCCTGACGGTTAACATCTGCTGCTAAGTTCGTCATTCCCCTTTAAGATTAATGGGAGCAGAGTCTAAATGGAAATATGTGAAACTTGTTTTCCTTGCTGTTCCATCAGGTTTTGTGGAAGCCACGTGGCTGTTTAAAAAGCTTGTTTTGTGGTTTCTGAAACCATGAGAAGATCTCTGACCTTGCCTTTAAGAGTTGTGCTTGCAGTTACCTGTAGTTCTTAAACATCTGGGGAAGTTGAGGTGTAGCAACATTGTATTTATGCATGGGGCAGTAGTTATGGTGACAGTAACTACTTCATAAACAGTGATAGCCCACGACTTCCTCAACTGTGAATGAGTGCTATGTGCTCCTTCTTCCCCCATCCACCCCTTTCCTGGCCTGTTGTTCTGATGTTAAGTCACTGCTCCCAGGTTTTAACATAACAAGGACTCTGACTTAATGCAATCTAGGATCTCCATTGTAAAGCTAGTGCGGAATGAAGGGAATACAAGGCGTGAGTGTGTGTCTATGGCACACATACCATGGTTACTGAAGCTGTGGATGATGGTCCAAACACAGCCAGCGAGTTTTCAAGGGGTTACTTTGCAGCTCTGTGTAATCTGAGTCCATTTCCAATTTTTAGGATTTCGTGCATTTTAGTCTATACAGGTCTCAAGAGATTTTGCCCTTCCATCAGTTGATGCGTTGGTTGGAAGCTTCTTTCTTCTCCTCCACCCCTTAATAAGAACACTCAGGCTAGCAAATACTGTGTACACCCAGCCTAAATAACTTGTGACTCATGAGGTCAAGCACAACCCACCAGCCATATATTGTGGTCTGCCAAGTACTAGCCAACTCTCTGCACTGTGTTTTTGCAAAATTCCAGACAGGCACTCAAAACAAGTGACTTGCCACAGGTCCTGAGGGCCATCATAGATGGATGATGAGCTGTGGTCAACTTGGTAGGTCACAACTACTGCAAATCCATTATAAACCATGCACTAATAATAATAATAATAATAATAATAATAATAATAATAATAAATTTTATTTATATCCCGCCCTCCCTAGCCGAAGCCGGGCTCAGGGCGGCTAACAACAATCAAACAATCAAACAATCAGATAATCGCACATTCTAAAAATATTTCATTATAAAAATCAAATTAAAATCAAATTAATGGCAACTGATTAAGCAAGATTCTGTGCAGGTTGCCAGAGGAGGGAGTCAGGCTGCGCCCTGACCAAAGGCCTGGTGGAACAACTCTGTCTTGCAGGCCCTGCGGAAGGATGTCAGGTCCCGCAGGGCCCTAGTCTCTTGTGACAGAGCGTTCCACCAGATTGGAGCCGCAGCCGAGAAGGCCCTGGCTCTAGTTGAGGCCAGCCTAACCTCTCTGAGGCCTGGGACCTTGAGGATGTTATTATTTGCAGACCGTAGGTTTCTCTGTGGGGCATACCAGGAGAGGCGGTCCCATAGGTATGAGGGTCCTAGGCCGTATAGGGCTTTAAAGGTTAAAACCAGCACCTTAAACCTGATCCTGTACTCCACCGGGAGCCAGTGCAGCTGGTATAGTACCAGATGAATGTGATCTCGCAGCGAAGACCCCATAAGGAGTCTCGCCGCGGCATTCTGCACCCGCTGGAGTTTCTGGGTCAGTCTCAAGGGCAGCCCCACGTAGAGCGAGTTACAATAATCCATTCTGGAGGTGACCGTCGCATGGATCACAGTGGCTAGGTCAGGGCAAGAGAGATAAGGGGCCAACTGCTTAGCTTGGCGGAGATGAAAAAATGCTGCCTTTGTTATAGCTGTAATCTGCGCCTCCATAGAGAGGGAGGTATCGAAGATTACACCCAAACTCTTAACGGACGGTGCTGGCACTAATTGCACCCCCGCAAGAGATGGGAGTTGCCCCCTCAATCCCATATCGTCCCGCCCCAGCCAGAGGACCTCTGTCTTCGAAGGATTTAACTTCAACCGGCTCCCACGTAACCATCCAGCCACAGCTTCCAAACATCTCGCCAGTGTGTCTGGGGCCGAGTCAGGATGGCCATCCATCAACAGATAGAGTTGGGTGTCATCAGCATACTGATGGCAACCCAGCCCAAAACTCCGGACAAGCTGGGCGAGGGGGCGCATAAAGATGTTAAAAAGCATCGGGGAGAGAATCGCACCCTGAGGCACTCCACACACCAAGGAGTGGTGCGATGACAATTCCCCCCCGAGCGCCACCCTCTGTCCCCGACCAGAGAGAAACAAGCGCAGCCATTGAAGGACTGTGCCCTGGATCCCCACGTCGGCAAGGCGGTGGTCCAGGAGTTCGTGATCGACCATGTCGAAGGCTGCTGACAGGTCTAGAAGAATCAGCAGCCCCGACCCGCCTCGATCCAGCTGCCTGCGGAGATCATCTGTTAGGGCGACCAGAGCTGTCTCGGTCCCGTGACCAGCGCGGAAGCCGGACTGGAATGGATCCAGAGCAGATGTTTCATCCAGAAACCTACCAAGCTGTTCAGCAACCGCTCTCTTGTAAGAACAAGTACCATAGTTAATCGCCTGGTTTGCATGTCACATTATATTAACCATGAAAATAATCCATAAATATTAATGTAAATATATATGTTAATATAGGGAATCTATAGTTTACCTCTTCAGGACAAACCACAAGCTATAAATCAATAAAAAATATCTTGCTTATAGCTCATGGTTAGTCTGGAGATAGTTAAACCATGGCCAGACTTGGCCCTCCAGCTCTTTTGGGAAAACAACTCCCATCATCCTTAGCTAACAGGACCCAGTGGTCAGGGATGGTGGGAATTGTAGTCCCAAAACAGCTGGAGGGCCAAGTTTGGCCATCACTGCTTTAAGCCAAGCTATGGCTTAACTCAGTGTGGTGCAGTAGCGAAACAATCAGAGAGGAGCAGAGTGGCTGCATTTGCCTCCCTGGGAGCTCACATACTTGTGCAGCCACACTAAGCCATGGATTGACTTAATTGCGATATGCAAATCAGACCTGTGTCTGTAGTCTTCCTAGCCTCGACATTGCCACAGTCTTTAAATCAGGCTCTAAACACAGAATATTGTTTCTCCTTTTGCATAGCCAATCTATGCCTAAAGGAAAGGGTAGTATTTTTTTAAATGGAAAGTACTATGGCTTATGTGTATTGTCCTTTTTATATTGGCACAGATGCTTTCCTAAGTTGGAACCAGATCAGAATATGTCTTTAAGAAAAGCAGGACTTTGTTGAGAAAAACTTGCTCACTTTGGGTGTTGCTCTTAGCTTCAGCAAATAGATTTAGCCAAAGTAACCCCTGGTACTTATGTGATAAAGAAACCCAGCTGGTGTGGTATTGTCTAGATATAATGAGGGCATTTTTCATAGATTATACACTTCCTTTTCCAAGGCTAGCATTTTCTTTTGTAAATCAAAATTCTTGTTCTCCTGATGTCAGCTTTTCATATAAATACAGCAGAGGATTACTGTATAAAGATTAGTGTCTGATCTTGGACGAATATGTAGGTTGGAGCTAAACTGAGAATCCATAAATGTGTTTCCATCATATTTTAGATTTGGCCGATGTGTGTGGTGTCAATAAAGAGTTGGCAGTGTTGAGAAGCAAAAGTTGGTGGTGTATTGTGGTTGCTCCCTGTTCCTTGGTATTTGAAAACTGAAGTTTGAGATAGTTATAAAGATGACATAACCAGCATTCATATGAAAAGCCTTGAGTTACAGTGTGATGCTATGCATGTTAAATCAAAAGTCAGCATCACTGAGTTCAATGGGGCTTTATTTCACATAAGTGTGCATATAAAATTGCACCTTAACTCACTCTCTTGCCGACTCTGTTTTTCTTGACAGAGATATCTCTAAAGTTATGGTCCATTGTAACCCTTTCATGTGGGAGGTATTTTGTTATTCTTATGGTTAGCTGAAGCTACCAAATTTACTGCGGGGACAATGTGTTATTCTTTACAGAATACATAACTAGTTGGATTAATTGCCACAAAACTGTTCTAACATTTGTCTAATTAAACAATCCACTGGCCTTTTAAATTCTGTGTGTATGGCGTATTGTTTTTATTTGTGATGCATTTTTGTGTGTGGTCTAAACCACTGAGCCTAGGGCTTGCTGATCAGAAGGTCGGCAGTTTGAATCCCCGTGATGGGGTGAGCTCCTGTTGCTCATCCCCTGCTCCTGCCCACCTAGCAGTTCGAAAGCATGTCAAAGTGCAAATAGAAAAATAGGTACCGCTCCAGCGGAAAGGTAAACTGTAATTCTGTGCACTGCTCTGGTTCGCCAGAAGCGGCTTAGTCATGCTGGCCACATGACCTGGAAGCTGTACAGTGGTGCCTCACAAGACGAAATTAATCCATTCCGTGAGGCTCTTCGTATAGCGGTTTTTTCGTCTTGCGAAGCAAGCCCATTGACAGTTTAGCGGATTAGCGCTATTAGCGGTTTAGCGGCTTTTAGCGATCAGCTGTTAAGCGGCATATCAGCGGATCAGCTGATAAGCGGCTTAGCGGCTTAGGAAAAGGGGGAAAAAAGGGGAAAAACCCGCAGGAACTCGCAATACATTTTCGTCTTGTGAAGCAAGCCCATAGGGAAATTCGTTTTGCGAAGCGCCTCCAAAACGGAAAACCCTTTCGTCTAGCGGGTTTTCCGTCTTGCGAGGCGTTCGTCTTGCGGGGCACCACTGTACTCAGGCTCCCTCGGCCATTAAAGTGAGATGAGCACTGCAACCCCAGAGTCGTCCGCGACTGGACCTAATGGTCAGGGGTCCTTTTACCTAATTCAGTAAGACGGCTGGTAGGTTCAGTATTGGTTATTGTGTTGTTTACAATCCGCCTATCCTGAGTGAGAGAGGCAGTGGCTGCATTTCAAGGTAATGCTAAACTGTTGTTTAATGTTATATGAATGAGCCTACATAGTTATTTCCTAGACTTGTACACTCTCTTCCCCACCTCCCCTCCCCTCCCTACTGCACAGCCAGGAGTTGTAGTTCCAAAACTAATGCTTAACTGTGGTGTGTCCCTTTATTTAAACCAACAAACTATGGTCAATGCTAGCTATGGTTAGTTTAAAAGAAGTTTGCTTCAAAACAAGGCTTATGAAATGGTTTTGTGTACAAGCTGTCTTGCATTTAATGTTAATTGCTGTTTCTGGTTTGGGCAGACATTGGTTTAAGTGAAAGTGGTGGCAAAAGTTTTCAAACATCTGTCAACTCCAAAGATAGCACCTCTGGAGTTTAGCTCCACAGATATCATTATAGTGCCTGTAATAGAAGATGGAATGTTCAAAATAGATTGACATTTAGGAATCGTACAAATTTAGAAAGAAAATGGATTGTTTCGTTAGCAATTTTTGAACCAGATGAAAACATTTCAAAAAGTTGGTAAGTGGCCCACAATCCTCATGCTCTTCTCACAGTGGCTCTGCAGGAATTCTGCTTGCTGACTTTGCTTTCCTGGGGCTGAACCAATTAAGTGAATCCTCTTGTGTGCTGGCTTAAGTAGAGGTCTGCTTCCTTTATGGGTGATTCTCTGCCTGTTAATTTTTCTTTTTTTCTTTTAAAGAAAGAAGAACCAGGCCTCACCTTGAATTTTGTTACTGCCCAACCAATTAAAAACACACTTTTACATGATTTGCTCTTTGCACTATATTTAAATTTAAGAACTTTTCATTACCAAAACGATGGAATAATACAGCATCAAGGAGTGACAGCGTATGCTTTATTGGCTCATTACTGTACAATCAAGTAGGGCTGTGAAGCTTCCCCAGGCATGTATTAATAGGCCCATAAAATCACTCTGGAGTATTTTCAATAATAATAATGACCATTATATTTTTTGTGAAGCTAAGAGAATGCATTTTTCTTACTGTGTATCCCTTGTCTTTAAATGTCACCATTCCCCCCACAAAGCAACCCCCCCCCTTTTATTACGTTGTAGCACGTGTTGGCAATGTGGTGCCCCTGGGCACACATGTGCCCTCAGAGACCTTCCCTGGTGCCCTTAGGCTCTCATTTCCCTCACTTGAAAGAGAGCTTTTTTAGCCAATAGAAGACTTATTTTCAAGCCTGATTGCAGTATGGGGTCTAATACGGGACGCTTACAGCTGGGAGAAGGGAGTGCTGCGGCATGTATGTGGTGCCCACAACAGTTGGAATTGGAAATGTGCCCACAGGCTCAGAAAGCTTAGTTACACATACCTCAGAGTATTTATGGAAGAGAAGAATGTTAGCATTCCCAGAGGAGTTGGCTCTTCTTGCAGACACAGTGGAGAGATAGAAATCAGAAAGTTGTTGATAACTGTGTTACTCTTAACCCTTGCTACATGACATAACAGTCTTCTGTTCCTCTCTCTGAAACATGCAGGTTGTTATGTTGGAGAGAGATTTAAAGGGAGTCAAAGGTGGCATGATGGAACCATTTTTTAATCATGATGCATATCCACATTCTCTCATATCATGATTGTTTTGTGGGGAAGGCACTAAATAAACCTCTTTACAATAGAGATATGTACTGAAAGAGTGCACAACATGACTATGAGCGACACTGCTAGTTCAGTACCATATTTAACATTTTTTGTTTTTATTCTTTTTTAAAATAAAGCCTGTCTCCAGCCTCAGGGTTCCTCAGCAAGAATCATAATGTTATTTACTTATTATGCATTTTTTAAATGTTCTCTGGGTGTCATGCTGAAATATGGAGAGTTCTGTTCACATGCTTCTCATGCGCTGGAATGCCTTAATGAAGAATGCTGCAAATTTCTTTTTTTAGGAGCCATGACTAATTTTAGGTTCAAATACTAGGTTTTCTAACACAAATCCTCCACACGAGGGTTGCATAATGATGCGAAGTCTCAAAAGGGGAAGAAAAGTTTGCCTGAAAGGCTTCTACTGAATCCCATAAGGTGGGAATGTGTTGTTCTAGAGTCCTGTTGCCATGTTCCTTCAGAGACTGAGATTACAGTGTTGGATAAGCTAATCGTTTTTTATTGGCTCTGTGTGTTTCGGTGAGGGTGTACAAGCTTTCCAGTTTCTTCCTTTGTCAAATTCGCTTCCCATCATATCTGCCTTGATTTGAACTGTATCAAAATTTAAATGTGGGAACTGTGTATTACCAGGTTCTTGTTTTTATGGCCATGGCTAGGTTCTGTAGAATTACGTCAAACCGCTGTTTATGCAAATAGCTAGGAGGAAAACATGGTCAGAGGGAAAAGTATGAAACTGAAGTGGCAATCCCTAATGACAGTGCTAACAGTTTCAGAGTAATTGGGTCACCGGGCAACAGAGCTCATTTGGGACATGGAGGCCTAATTGTCTGAATCTTGCCTGAGGAAATCTTAACTGTTCTTTTGTGACATAATTTTCCTGATCTCTCTCTCTCTCCCTCTCTCTCTCCCCCCCCCCCTCACCCCCACACACTCTCTCTTTGCAGTTTGAGCACAAAGTTCTTCAATATTTCTGTTCTGAATACTGGTAGCAAAAGCTGTCGGCTAATACTCTCAATTTTTTCACATATTCCTCCCCTCATATCCAGTTCTGAAAATTCTGAAGTCTCAAACGCAAACCAGGGAACAGTCCCTGTGGTGAAGAGAGAACTCTGCCTTCCTAGTCACCCTGTGTGCTCAGTAGGTTGTGGACCTCAGGAAATTGAGTGTGGCTGCTTTCAAGAGCAGCATGAAAATGTTGACAGTAAAAGCAGAAAGATGAAAATGACACAGCCCACCTTCCATTTTCCTCTGCTTCTGAAAGCTGGCAAAGTGCCCCCCCACTCCCCGTCAAGAAGACCAAGGCTGGTGATGCATCCCAGTGATGCAAGGAACTGTGACTGACCGTGCTTTCCTAATGGCTCTATTAACACTTACTGCCTCAGCTTTATCTGAAAAGTGCCCTGTGAAGCGTTGCATGAACAGAGGCAGAAAGCACTTCATGGGGAAGTGTAATCCATTTATGAAAATACATATCCTTCTAGGAGGAGGCAAATGGAAGGTACATCAGTAGTTCAGGTGTAACCAAGGAAAGGCCTTGTATATATATATTTTTAAATCACAACATACTGGAGTTATCTGAAAATTCTTTGCTGATTTAAGAAAAGCCCAAACGTTTTCTAACATGAGCAGAAGTACTGTAGCTTGTGTAAATGAACACAGTTTAACAGCGCAATGCCTTCCTGAAGTAAGTTTCATTGTGCCTACTGACCAGGGATAGCTCAGTCGGTAGAGCATGAGACTCTTCATCTCAGGATTGTGGGTTCAAGCCCTACATTGGGCAAAAGATTTCTGCATTACAGGGGGTTGGACTAGATGACCCTTGTCCCTCCCAGCTCTACAATTCTATGATGCTATGATTCTATACCGGTCCATCTTCTTGATATGCACATATGGGATCATAGCCTTATTCTGCAATACCAAACATACTTAAAGAGTAACTCTGTTTATACTTATTCAGAAGCAAGTCCCAGTGAGTTCAGTGGACGTGCAAAGGATTGCAGTTTTACTAGGGAGTTGTTTGGAGAGCAGCCTTCAGTGCCCTGCATTGTTTAACACAGGAGCTCCCAAACTGTGGTCCATGGAGTATCAATGGTGTGTGAGATTCATTCAGGTGCTCTGCCATGTGCCCACGGATTTGTGATTGAAGAGCGGTAGACAGCATTTCAATTGCATTAAATAGCCAGATAGATATTTAATTGTGTTTTTATTGCTTTGCTTTCTTATATTGATTTTTATTGTATTACACTTTGAATTCTGTGGAATTCAAATTGTAATATAACAAAATACAATATATAATAAATAAAAGAAGCAATAAAAATACAACTAAAAACCATGCCGCATCTAGAGCAGCACATTACAATTGCTATATTATTAGTCTGCCAGGATCTTCAGCAATTTTGAATAGTTCTGTGGTGGAAGGGGGGTGGCTTGGGAAGCAGTGGTTTAATAAATGTTGTAAGCTACTTTTTGAACTCTGTAAGGATGTTAGGCAGAAACTAAAAAAAAAAAATCAAATTATTTTCCTCTTTTTATGACTATCAAAGGCAAGGTGGAATAAGTAAGTAGACGCAGGTGGGAATGTATGTAAGAATTTGGGTTAATTTTGCACCATTTTAAAGTACACGTAAGTGCAAATATACACAGTTCTTCCTGAAGTAGCTGCTGCCTTTTAGTTTTCATTGTTTTATGATGGTTTATGTTTTGCTTTTATTGTATTTTATGATTCCTATTATTGCTGTACGTTACCCTGGGATCTGTTTCGATGACGGATGGTTTAGAAAAATTTAAAATTACACCAGTGATAACACTAAAAACACATCCACCCCCGTAAAAGCTCCAAGATCCAATAAATAAATATAACTAAAACCATTTCATAAATTCAGTAACTCAATAAAAACCTGTTTAAGAGAATCAACAGTGAACAACTCTTTTTACAGTCTGCGGAGATGGGGCCATGATGTACCCACATTTGCAAAACAATCCACAAATGGGAGGCACCTTCTGGGGGGTGGGGAACACTCTTGCTTCTGCCTTAAGGCTTCTGCGAACTTAAGGCTTGTACACACCTTAACAATGAGCACAGCTACAACCTGTCTCTACACATGTATAAGTGTTTGCATGAAAATGTGTACACTTGTTGATCCGTGAAGCTCAATTACTTGCGAGCATAGGTTGTGCACTCATTGAATGTAACTTGTGAACACCCCTTCTGTTGTTCTCAAAGGCACAAACCTGTGAACAAGGCTTGTACGGATGGTCTCAAAGTGCAGCCCACAGCTTTATGGGCTTTTCAAGGGAGGTGGTTCAAAGTTGATTTAAGTAGCTTTGAAAGGGAGGGGAGGTTTAAAAGTCCACCCGACAGCTCCCAGAGTCTTTTACTGATAAAAGTTGGCAGATATTTTCATAGGTTGAGCCTTTTTATCAGGGTAATTTGACCATTATTTCTCCTAGTTACACAGCAGAGACACAGTTGAGACTTGACCTGGCGCCATCTTCTCTGCTACTCAGATGGTCTCAAAGTGCAGGCGGGCAAAGAACCTCCGTGCCAAACTACTACTACTTCTTCTTCTTTTTCTTCTTCCAAATGGATGTCTGCATGGAAGGGCTTCCTGCTTTGGACAGTTGCCCCCAGTAGGATAAATTATCATGCTTCCCCTCGGTGCCTCCTTCAAGTATTTACATCTCCTGAAAAGGGCTTGAGAGAAAATTGGATGTTTTTCAGTTGTAATGGGGGCACATAGCCACATTTGCCTTATTTCACAGTGGGTCCTCTTGTCTCTCTTCCCAACCCCTGCTAATAGAAATGGTGTATATCTGTTCAGTTTGCAGCACTGATAACCAAGAGTAGAGCAGAGTAGCTCACCCAGCATCGGTTGAAACCCCTTTCAGCAGAGGCATTGCTGAGGAGTTCCTTCCTTCAAAATCCTAGCAATATGCCAAGTCTATGGGTTCTACTTGTGAATACCAGCAGCTGCCATTTTGGCATATACCTTTCCAGATTGGTGGGCCCCTCTGTTTCACTTCCCAGTTTGCACTATGGGAGCTCATTCATCAGTATGCTTAACCTCCACACACAAACAAAACAGATTATTTAGTGGTTGCTCTCTCATAATTGCTTTCCTTTTGAACACAACCTTTCCCATGCAAGTCACAAAAGGACGTAATGGAACATAATAGGTGTCATTCTCTGTCTGAAAATGCAGCAGGAAGTGGTTTAATTTAGCCGATGTTGTTTCTTTGAAGTGTAATGGCAGGTTCAAAGAGTTGCAGCAAAGGAAGTTTAAGGCAGCATATGTTTTGAAACTCCGGCTTCAAATATCCATAATTAATACCACATTAAAAAAAGAGGCTTGTGGCTAAAACTTCCTTCTGGAGTCTCTGAAAGAACAGATAATGAAGTTCAAAGCCTGACTTTAATTTATATTTTTTAACTACTAGAATGCCTCTCCAGTCCCCATGGATTCTCTGAGTTTATATTTATGCTTATAATGGGTTTCACCTGCTACTTCCATTTCCTGATTTATTACATATTTTATCTCAAGATGATAAAACAGATGAGCTGTTCCCATCTTTGCTATGTTCTTGTCATCTGATTCAGAATGAGGAGTCTGAATAAAGTCCTCCTGGAGATGCTCTCTTAGAAGAATCCTATTATATGGAAGCCTCTTTAGCATCTGGAGTAGATCAGTTTTCACATTTAGAAGGCTGGAGAAACTGCACTCATTAGCAGAAAATCAAATTACGGTTACTTAGAAACTGCTGCTTGACAGGTGTAAAGAGATTTTGTACTTACCAAAATGTTAGAGACTTCAGAACTTCAGTCAACATGATTCAAAGAGCCCAAACTAGTTCTGATTCAGCGATAAACAGGATAATTTATGGGTTTTCTTTTCAATATAGATCAAATATGAAGTGCACTTAACCTTTGCATTATCTTTCTTGTCTGCTGAATTTCAGAGCTTCTTTCATGACAAGATTCTTTGCAAAACTAATGCAAGCAGGCATGCTTTCACCTTAAATCAGAAATCCCAATGCTGCAAAATGCCAGTTGTGAATTCATTCCTGACTTACAGTGTTTGGTACAGAAAGCCATGCATCTCAGTTCCTTCTCTCTCCCTTCCTCTTCTTCTCTCCTGTGGTCCTGTCACTTGCTGACTTACCACCAAGCTGTGCCATCCTCCTTTCTTCTGCCCTCTGCTCCCCGCCATAGTCACTCAAGTCTCCTCCTACCTTGCCGGACCTCCACACTGCCCTGCTTTCTCCTCCACATTGCCCCCAGCCAGTCTGTTCTCCTACCACCCATCTCTCCACATTCCTTTCACCTATAACATTAGTGGCTGGCAGTTCTTTCTTTCTTTACATTTTTACGGGGTGTCTGGGTCCACTGTAAAGCAAAGACCACCAAGGCTCCAGCTGTCTACCATCTTCATCTTACACCAGTGCTTCTGGGCCCTGATGGAATTGCTACAAGCAGATTTGGTGTAGCATTGTGGGTATTTTGACAGTAATTTTCAAGTACTCAAAATGGTTCATGTATATTTTCTCAGCAATCCTGTTAAAAGCCCTCAACAGGTAAGATTTGAACTTGTGGCTTACACATATTTACACCGAAAGCATGTATTTTCCCACTGGCCTGGCATCTTCCTTTCAATACTAAAAAAATATAAAAATAAAAATCAGCTAAATTCCACTCCTTTATTAATTTCTAACATTCAATAATTATGAGTGCCTTTGCACTTCCAAGCTCCGTAACAGAAATAATAAAAAGAAATTGTAGTTTTCTAGAAGTGACTCAGCCAGAGAGAGAAAGAGACTTTTCTAAACCGCAGGTTCTCTGGTGTTAGGAAAGCGGTAGCTCTTTGCCCCGCCTATGCTGTCCTTGTATATTTGAAAATAAATCAAGTATTGCAAGAACAATGTGTCTCCAGTTCTCCACCAAAGGAAGCCAAACCCCAAAACCCTTTTTCCTGCTGGAGGAAGTGAGATGTGTGCAAGGGGGAAGGAGAAGGAGCTCCCCAGCCGTGTGGTGGTTTAAACAGTGTAAACCATGCCCCCTGGCCAACTGGATTGGTTGGCCGTGGGGTGTGACATGGCTGGGACTTCACAGTGACGCAGGTGGCATTGGCAGCCCCACCCTGCTGTACATGTGGTCTGCCTGAAACCCTGCCCCCCATGGGAAGGGGAGCAGCCCTGCTGAAGAAAGGCAGTGACGTTGCAAAACGTCAGAACACTCCTGCTCAGTGTATTGTTTCTACAGCTATCATTGTAACATAGTGAACAATGCAAAGCTAAAAAACAGCAGGCAGGGAAGCATGTGCAGTAGACGTGGCTGAGTTTTGTATATGAGCAGGTTGCACACTCAAGAAGCTTGATGGGTAGCCTTGGACAACTTCTCGTTATTGACTTGCTTTGCCTTCCGGGATGGTTGTGAGGATAAAACATGATGGAGGCACTGTAATCCCCGCTTAATACTTGGGATAGGGCAAGAGGGAAATCTTAAAAAGATTTGACTTAAAGGAACTAATTCATGACTCCATCCCACTGATTACAGTCTAAGCCATAGACATCCATATTCCATTGAAAACCAACCAACCCTAAACTTTAGCAGGCAAAACTTATCCTACCCCCCATCATGCATCTTATAAAACTGCTTGAAACCACAGCCAAACTTCTGCTCCACAATTCCAAGTAGATGTGATTCTTTTGGAGCCAGGGAAAAGCTGGTAGGAGTTTGTGAGCTCAAATCTCTGAATTAATATGCTGTTCTGGTTGCTGGTCATGAAGCTGATAAATCCCTCAGCTGCTTCTCTCTCTGGAATGGAGCGATGGAACCTTGTGAATGCGAGAGAAAAACTTTTCCAGAATCAGTTCGCTGATTTGCAGCCATTTGCTGCTCTGATTTTCCCCAGGGCTCTCTTCAAAGTCCATATTCAGGTTGATTAAATTTCTCATAGAGAGAATATGACTTTGTGAAATTATACAACAGGGAGTTGGCATGAGGGAGGTGTGTAGCTCATTACCGACAGACCATTTCCATGATGTTTCTTAAATATTAAGCAACGAATAAGGAAATGCCTGATGCGTAAGATCTGTATTAGGACTGAACTAGGGTGATTGGATCCAGCAGTCTGTTCCTGCTGGAAGCTGTGCTTACGAGCTCTGAGAAGTCTGAGGCAATTTTATTTCATCCTTAAATAATTCTGGTTCAGCTTTTGCAAGTATATGTTTAAGCCCTGTTGAGTTTTGCCTGTAAGGCATGTTATACCAGAGCCAGTCGAAAGCCATTTTATACTGGAAACAACAACAGACTTGACTGGCACCTTCAGATATCTGCTGGCACATTTCTCACATATCATGTCTGCTTGTTGTCTTATAGCTGTCATATATGCCTAAGTGAAGGGGCCTTTTCTGATCACGGCAAGATTTGTGCTTGAAACTAAGTGTATATGGAAAATATGTGAGTTGTGCTAGCCAATCTCACGTAAATAAATCCAGAGTCAGCAACTGAATTCTCATTTGGAAAAATGTGTACTTCAGTCCTGTGTAGATCAATCATAAACATGTTTACTCAGAGTAAGTCTCATTCAGTTCAGTGGGATTTACTCCCCAGGTCATATGTTTAGTATTGCAGCCTACGTTGCTGAGAGGGTACTTTAGGAAAGAAGTCCAGTGGTGATTTAAATGTTTAAGTTTTGAACCTCTGCTCTTAGTCTACCACTGCAATGGAGATCTGAGCCCAGTGCAGTGATCTACCCATCACGGTGCTGAGATGAAAGGAGAGGTTTAAACCTTTTTTCTGAACTGAGTGCTGTGATAGAGCAATTTTCCTTTTCTTGACAGCACTGCCCAGGGAGGAGAGGAATTCCTCCTCTCAGTCCAAGGCTGAAAGATTGGGGCAGTACCTTCCTTCAGCCCAGGTTAAAAGATCGGGGCAGTACCAATGCAAACAAAACTGATTTTGAACGTAAATATATCAAGTTTATTTATTTATTTATTTTAATTGTATGACAAAAATTTAATACAGTATTTTGTCATATATTTTCATTTTAAGCTATTAATTTTCATAACCATCAGTGATTAGTAATGAAAAACCAATAGCATTATTAATAGCTTCATTAATAAAATTGGGTACCAATAATGTCATAGCTGCACCTGCTGTCTAGGTAAACAGTTTTATTGGGCAAACGCTATATCTGACAGAATTGATAATATACTATATTGTTATGGGAGCCAGAAACTAGCAGGTCATCATAAGACACTTGGATCTAGCCCCTGACTCCAGGAGAGGCTATTCTGAATATCACTACAAAGATCATCAGTTGTGATCTTCTGGGTGATCTTACATACCTCCATTCTTATGCTCTTCAACTACCTGACCCCAGAAATTTGCTCAATTCTGTTTATGAATCACTTTACTCACTGTTAAGGACAGCCTAGGCAATATTCAGTGCAATCTGTGCATGTCTTCTGAGACAAATGTCCCAATGAATTCAATGGGACTTACTCTCGTATAAGCGGATGGAGGTGCATTATTAGAGGACTATTGTAAATGTGAATAGTATAGTTAAACTGCCCAGTTTAACTATTTGGATAACTAGCCAGTTAAAAGGCTGGTAATTGCCTCATTGAGAACTAGGACTGCTCTCTTCTGCTTCATGGGCATTCCCTTACAGGTCTATAAGCAAGATTTCCTTTTGAAATGCTCTTTTACCATTGCATGGTAATAATAATCATTATATGTTTAGGGAGGTTTTTTAATGACTGGTGTTTTAATGTATTTTTAATCTCCTGTTGGAAGCCGCCCAGAGTGGCTGGGGAGAACCTGCTGGATGGGCGGGGTATAAGTAATAAATTATTATTATTATTATTATTATTATTATTATTAACATTTATAACTCTTTAGTTTAACAGACATATTGCTGTGTGTAAGATAAATGTCTATTTAACATTTCAAATGCATTGCAAGTTGATGTGTAATAAGCAAAGTTATGTGATAAATATGCAGTGGACTATGTACCTTGAAGCAGAATTCTGGTAAGATGGAGGTCGAACACTCCCTGTCTGAAGGAGCAGACACATAGTCTTCAGATACTTTTAGATCCATATTGTTGCTGGAGGAAAAATGGAAACAGTGGCTAGGAGTGCCTTTTACCAGCTTCAGCAGGGATATCAACTCTTCCTAGATGGGGATAAACTGGCCACAGTGATCCACACATTCATAATCTTCAGATTGGATTACTGCAGTGCTCTCTGTGTTGGGCTGCCCTTAAGCTTGGCTTCCTGGCAGCTAGCTGCAGCCTGTTGAATCAGGCCTTCCAAGAACTATTTGTTCGGATTAGCTGACAGCTGTAGAACAGTGAGCTGACAAAGGGAGTTATGGTGGCTGTCATGTTGGAACTTGGGTTCCCATCTCTGATCAGTCATCTGGGATGACTGCAATGCTCTGCGGAGTTACTTGGGAGTAAGCGCCATTGAACTCAGTGATGTTTACTTTTGACTGTAGAGGTTCATTTGGTAAAACACACTGTGCTTTCACTAAAGATCTTCGGCTAGCTGAAAGCCTTTTGCTTTTAATTAGAACTGCTAGCCTGAAAAAAGTGCAGGAGCTGCTCTGTTCATCACCATTTCTGGTCAACCACACCACCAATGTTCATCAACACCCACACCAGCCTGGCCTATCCCTACATCCTTGCTCAAAGTCGGATGGTGGTGGTGGTGATTTTAGGTCCTGAATTGCATTCACCTGTTCCTTATATCCCCCCCCCCCTGTAAAGTCTCTTCTACCTGCTGCCATGTGAGTGTAATTCAAGATTATCAGCCCAGGATATTTTGCTGCCAGTGGCAGAGCAGCAGATGTCACCTTCCCTCCTATATCACTGTATATAGTATCTAAAGCTGGTAAAATGATTTGGCAATGGAGGCAAAAAACCCCCACAACTGCCTCTCTTCCTTGGCACTACAAGTGCAATTCCAATAAATAAAGTAATTAAATCATTTGTTGCCATTTCGTGGCATCCAAAATTAGCTACATGAGGCAGCCGTCTCATTGTCTAATAGTTGGGCCAGTACTCTCTGGCTCCACGTTCCCACAGGAAGACAGGACTTGACTTAGTTCAGCTTGCCTGCCATATATCAAACTGTATGGAGAGGCCAAATTGAAATGGCACAGCATCAACACGAACACATTCCCAGGTTCAGGCCTTGGCAAGTCCATGTGGGGCAAGGACAAATTCCCTGTCTCAACTCCTGAAGAGCCACTGCCAGATAGCCTATGATAGATAACACTGAGCTAGATGGGCCATTGATCAGATTTAGTATAGGGCAGCTTCCTAATCTTAACAGTTGCATCGGGATTTGGTGTCGCAATGTCCTCACAGTGCACATATGTACATACCAAGCAGAGTAGTACCTGCCAGTGCCCTAATCCCTTTTTCCGATAGATACCTGCTCTCAGTACAGGAAGCATGGCATTAAAGTAGTCGCCGTACAAGCATCCAGAGTAATCATTTGGAGAGAGATGTCTTCAAGCTACTTAGCTTCACTAAGAAATATGAGAAAAACATACTTCTTGCATGCTGTCGAATCTAAATAGATCTCCAGTTGTCACAACTTGATGAGTCCCCCCTCCCCGAAAGCTTGCTTGACTCAGTTCTGAAGATGCATACTCAGTATAAAGATGTTTACTTTGCTGCCTAAAAAAGAAGCAGATAGTTTACTCATCTCAGATGTCATCGTATGTTTTTTTTAAAAAACCCACCTGAAACCAGAACAAATGACAATACATGCCAGTACTTCCCTTTGACCATTAGCCCTCCAACTCAGTCTTTTCTCTCTCTGCTCATCCAGTAGCCCTACCTGGAGATTCCTGGGATTTAGCGTTCAACCTTTTGCATGCGCACCAACAGGGTGCTTCTGTTGAAAAGCAGTTGAAGCATTTTAAAATAAATGATATAGCCCATTGAGCCATTCCGTAAATTGAATTTATGCGAATTTATTGATTCAGTTAGAGTAACATGCACAGGAGGACTGTTTTATCATTTCTCCCATTCTTGGATCACATTTAACAAAGCATAAATATCTGGCAGGATTCATTTTCTCCTTTCCTTTCCCCCAATTTTCCTTTGTTTCCTAAAGCAAGTTTGCAATGGAATTTCGTGGGGGGCAGGTGTTGGGTGTCCTCTCAGCCCTCCTTCACCCCAGAAGTCTTCTGTAAGAAGAGGAGGAAGAGGAGAAAATAGAACTAATAAATTTCTAGATAGATACATATGAATATTCTGACCACCTGAGATCTTTTTAACTGGCTATGCCAGGGTTTTAGCAAATTGTACATGGAAAGCATGTGCTCTGTCTACTACGGAGCCTCTCAGCATTATTCTTTCATGACCTATTTTTTGTATTGGAAAAGTTCAGACCATCATGGACATCGATGGAACTGTGAGCACTACAAATTCTCCTCAATTTGCGATCGGATTTCTCTCAGGCTCCTTCCCCATGTATGTGTGTTTGTACAATTATATGTGCTTCTTTTGTCATAGTTAGCTTTAGCTTGGTTGCATGGAATTCATTAGCTGCTCTCATGTGAGGCTTAAATTTCTGTGCATGTAAGAGAGTATCCTATTTCTTGCAGAATAAATGTTCATTTCCTGGCAGAAGTGTAATAATAGAACAGGTTCCCCCTCCCCTCTATTCAAAAAATCTTCTGTTTACAGTAAAGGGAGAGAAAGCCACAATAACTGGAAATAGCTATGCAAAATTATTCATGGGCAAGGATTGTTGAACTTCAGGAAGTTGCTTTCCAGGAGAGGCATGCAAAATACATTTCTCTTCAGTAACCAGACCACTGATGACGCCGGCCTAGAGACACCATTTTGCTTTTCCATATTTTGCCAAGCATGAAAGTGCTAGGAGGTATTTGATGTACCTGTGCCTCTCTTTAAAAAATACAACTTGCTCTCAGGGAGGAAGAAAAATCCAATTTGAACAGAAACAGAAAATAAAGAAAGAAAAAAAGATAGTTTGGGGATATGCGCAAACTGCAGCCAAGTGTTTTGGTATTCAGAACAGATTATGCCTACTCTTTGTGAAGGCTTTTGCAAACAGGCTGGGAGATTTATATAAACTGGCACACAATTTAACAGGCAACAAATAGATGCCTTAAAAAAAAAAAGGTCAGGGCTTTAAATTTCCTGTTTCTGGATAGTGAGGGTAAAAGTTGGAATTATGCTGGCTGGCTTACTGGTATAAATGACAGAGCAGAGGCAGACATTGCTGGTGTCTCAGTGCAAAGCATTAAGGAATTTTGTGGTGTGGTCGTTGACTGACTTGTTTTAGTGTCATCAGAGCAGGCAGAAAGACATAGAGAAGATGGGTAGAAGAAGCACGAGGCTGGGAAAGGAAGAGGCAGCAGACAAAGGGATGGTCCAGAAGACTGAGGAGAAGAAAAATGCAAAGGGCTATGTCTGAGGAGGAGAAGACAATAGCTAGCAGAAGCAACAGGCAGGCAAAAGAGGCTAAGAACTTAGAGGTGAGGAGGGCTGAAATCCAATGCAACCAGTTTGCCATCAGGAGTATGAACCTGCACAGGCTTGTGTTGTTCATTCTCTTTTTCCTTCATACATGTGTAGAGGAGAAAAAATGTTTCTATTTTTGCGTTCGAACTAACCACAGTTACTTGACATGTCTAAACTCAATAAAGTGTGGTTTCATGTAACTGTTGTTACTTAAAATGAACCAGACTCAAACTCTTTAAGACCAGCATTAGCAGTCAGAACATCTGGGAAGCTGAGGAAGAGCATTTTCTAACATTACTGTACGTGCCACTTTCCTTTTGTCGCTGTCAGCCTCTGCTGGAGGAGAGAACCAGTTGAGGGAACCAGTTGTGAACCTTGGACTATAGCAAGAAGACCCCAACCCCCAGAACAATATTTAAGCCTGGCTTAAATATTTAAAGCCTTTCCTTGGAAGGAAAGGAAGGGCCAGATTTTTCCAAATGTATACCAGGAGAAGACATGTGAATACACAAAAGAAACAAGAAATAGGTCAAAGGTAAAACCAACGTTACTTGTGTGTTCAACAGGAGGATGGTAACACTAAGGTTGTCTACATATTACTCTGAACACAAGTGCAAGCTGCCTCTACAAATGTACAAGTGTTTGTATGGAAGAGTGTACACTTGATGATTCGTGCTGCTCATTTATTGTGTACACAGGTAGACCAATAATACACTCCTTGAATGTTGCATGTGAATAACTGTGCAAACTCACCCATTTGCATACAGGTATAGAGATCATGGGACGCAGGTGGCGCTGTGGGTTAAAGCCTCAGCGCCTAGGACTTGCCGATCGAAAGGTCGGCGGTTCGAATCCCTGCGGCGGGGTGCGCTCCCGCTGCTCGGTCCCAGCGCCTGCCAACCTAGCAGTTCGAAAGCACCTCCGGGTGCAAGTAGATAAATAGGGACCGCTTACCAGCGGGAAGGTAAACGGCGTTTCCGTGTGCGGCTCTGGCTCGCCAGAGCAGCGATGTCACGTTGGCCACGTGACCCGGAAGTGTCTCCGGACAGCGCTGGCCCCTGGCCTCTTAAGTGAGATGGGCGCACAACCCCAGAGTCTGTCAAGACTGGCCCGTATGGGCAGGGGTACCTTTACCTTTTTATAGAGATCATAAACTTGTTGAATGTAATATCTGAACACCTCTACTGTCAATGGATATGACAGGGGGAACTTAGGAGGAAAGATGAGAAGTTCATTGAGACGATAGTGAAGCATCCATGCAGAAATATCAGAGAAGCAGCTAGAGATGGAGGGTTGGATAGAGAGGGAAAGTTCTGGGATAGAATGACAAGGCTGGATGCCATCTGCATATAGTTGATATTGAAAGCTATGGGATTTGATGAGATCGCCAAGGGACAGTGTGCAGAAAAAGAAAAGCAAAGGGCTATTTTTATAAACTGTGTACAGAAAAGTTTTTTTTAACAGTGTCAACCCTAACATTACATGTCTTAATGTCGTACTTCAGAATAAATATTTACTCATACACATTTAACTCTATTTAACTATATGAGCATGTCTTCTATGTTTAGCTGTATGTCTGTAGTGTTTTATATGGAAAGTTACCTATTACTGCAGTAAACAGCTTCCTAAGGCTGGAACTGTATATATAATCTATGCACAGGCTGTTTTATAAATGCTTCATTAAGCAGTTGATCAATAACTGCTTTACAAATGAATTTACGGCATTCACTAAAATTCTAAGGGCTGTCTACTTCATTATAAATGACTTATTGAACATCTATAAAGCAATTTTAGAGAGATGTGCTGCTTTTAAAATAATGCATCTCTAGTAGTGATAGTTATAATAAATACTTCAGAAATTACAGCCACAGTGCTTGGCAATTCACTGTTTATCATCAAAAAGTGCTTGTTTATGAACAGCTCTTTAGCATTTATTATTTGGTAATCTTTAAAATACATATGGTTAGATCTTGAAAACACTTGCTCTACTGTGCTCTTACATTTCAGTGAGACTGCAGTACAATGAGAGCGTTGAGGACTGGGGCTATAGTACTTCAGGCTTTGTCAAATGGGGCAATAAAATGGGGTTGTTTGTTTTTTACTTCAGTTTTTGTATTTAATAACATTATAATACTGTACTGGCTGCAAGAAGGGCCAGGGATTCGCAATACATTGCGTGACTGGAAATTTTGAAATTGCTCTTGGGTTTTTAACTTCAAACTGGTTTCAGGCAATGTATTGATAAGGGCCTATTTCAGTCCAAATGATTTTCTTCCTAGGGAGGCTACCACTCTTAAGAAATGGTGCACAGTGGGGTCCATTTTCAGATTCTACAGTCTTTCTGCAAGAAGATGTCAGTTGGTAATTGATTACAAAGCATCATGTGTCATTTGCACATTGTTTATCATCTAGGCAGAGGATGTGTAGCACAGGAGGTTACTTGCTGTTCTTCATGCACAGACAGCTAAAATGTCAACTGTGGAGCCCAGAGCAAATTCCTGTGCAGATTTAATCGGCAACATGTGTGGCTCAGATGCTTGTATGTACACTGAATACAAAAGCATTTTGAGGAACTTTCCCTTTTCCTGCACAATGATGAATGAATGATGCATGTATGTTACTATTTCTCTTTGGGTTTCTCCCCCTCTTTTATGGCCATGTAGGCATGCTATCTAGGGACGTGGGTGGCGCTGTGGTCTAAACCACTGAGCCTAGGGCTTGCTGATTAGAAGGTCGGCGGTTCAAATCCCCGTGACAGGGTGAGCTCCCGTTGCTCGTTCCCTGCTCCTGCCAACATAACAGTTCGAAAGTAGGCCAAAAAGTGCAGCTAGATTAATAGATACCGCTCTGGCGGGAAGGTAAACGGTGTTTTTGTGCTCTGCTCTGTGGACAAACTGCTCCCTCAGCCAGTAAAGCAAGATGAGCACCGCAACCCCAGAGTCATTCACGACTGGACTTAACTGTCAGGGTTCCTTTACCTGTACCTTTTTAGGCATGCTATCTAGTTGCTAAACAAATCGTTTGAAACCATATAAGAGCTTCCATACAGCCTAGGCACATGTCACAAAACACATCTTTAGAGACAGATTCTGTTTGGGCATTTGGTACACCTGCAAGTGTATGTATATCACTTCCTTGAAGACTCTGCAACCTGATTTATGTCTTCAGGTGTTGATGTTAGTGGGCATGGGGAGAAGAATAGAGACTTAACAGGAAGATTCCGCGTTCAAAGTTTGTTTATGCTTTTATTCATGTGTATTTTATTTATTTCAACATAATGTTAGAGAAACACTTTTAAAAGACAATAATGGGTCTTGCAAAATGAGATCCAGTTTTTGCTTCTATATGATTTTATTTGGGTTTATATACATTTTATTTGTTAACTTCTCTATGGATACATAGTTTGCTTTGTTAGCTTCCTTTGTCACGGCCTGATAACTGGATACCATCTAACAAACATGAACCTCTGCCTTTTTATTTCAGAAAGTTGTATCCCACCTTTTGGTGTCACTGCTTCCAGGATAGCTAACTGGTGTATGAAAAACGATAAAGCCATAAATCAATTAATTAGTGTAATACCATCATTGTAGCTCAAACGAAAGCAACAAGGCAAATAAAGACCACATCCCCACTGCAGCCAACTAAAAGAATCAATGTTTAAGAGGCCTAGGAAAATAAAAGTGTTGGTATTTGCAAAAAAAGTAAGACCAGGTACCAGGAAACCCTGCTTAGGAAGAGTGTTCCTAAGACCACATCTGCACCATAAACCATAAACATTATTATACCCCTTTAGCAGTCATGGCTTCCCCCAGAGAATCCTGGGTACTGTAGTTTGTAAAGGGTGTTGAGAGGAGACCTCTGTTTCCCCTACAGAACTACCATTCCCAGAATCCCCATGACTGTTTGGGTATAATAGTGCTTTAAATGTATGATATGGATGTGGCATGAAACAAAATACAACAAAGACCTTTCCTTGCCTAACCTCTAAGCAGAAAGTCACCTAGAGAAAGGCCTTCAAAGATTATATTAGTTTAGCTTTCCCTAACCTGGTGCTCTCTAGATATTTTGAACTACAGTTCCCATAATCCCTGACCATTGGCTCTGCTGGCTTGGGTGGTGGAAGTTTTAGTCCAAAACATCTGGAGGTCTTCAGGAAGACTATTGTGGGCAGGTTCATGTGGGAGAAGACACACTTTCAGGTACTTTGGACCCCAAGCCATACCAGCACTTTGAACTGTGCTCAGAAATGGACTAGTATCCAGCAAACGTACTTCGGAATTGGCAATGTATCTTCCCATTGTCAATTCTCAGCTAGCTACAACCTTGCAGTTGTACTTTGAACTAATTGACATTTCTGAACAGCCATCAAAGGCAGCTTTATTTGAAGGGAACAATCTTGCTTCCTGGTAAAAACCTGCACACGATCAGGCTTTGTCTCCAAAGGCAGTTTGGAATTTTCAGCAGAGATCTTATGAGAGTCTTAGCCACCCTGCAAGGCCGTCAGACTTTACCTGCGGATTTCGGCAGGTTATGTTAGGGACTCTGGTCACTTTGTTCTAGAGATCTGATCTCATAATGCTTCATTAAAATGAGATGTTGTTGTTGCTACTGAAACAGCAGTGCAAGAATCTTTTAACAGGCTTGTAACTGAATAATAAAATTTGATTGATTGAGTGCAAGAATCTGTATTGAGTTTGTTGATTTGCATAGCAGCTTGCTCTCTCTCTCTCTCTCCCTCCCCCCTCTCCCTCTCCCTCCCTCTCCCCACCCCCCAACCTGGGTATTTCACTATTGGCAGGGCATTTAGCATTTCTTCTCTGGGCGATTTCATGTAGTACCATAAACAAACACTTGTTAACCTTTTGTTTTTGTCTTGGGTGCTCTAATCATAACCTTTCTCCAAGGTTATGCTTCTGTTCTAGACCCCTTTTAGGTTCTTTTTAGGTTCGTTGTTAAAAATAGAGGGGAAGGTGCATGACTGAAAAAATGATACAGTTTTGCCAGGACAGTTGAATGGCTATTATTTGTGTCCTCCAGACAATCCCTAATGGCAGCGTTTGCTCTTGGTGTGCTCTAAACCTTTTGCTTCTATTCCTCGGATGGGAAGTGCACGTATGTCTCCTAACACCTGTGGCGTGTCACCATCTAAACGACCTATTTTCAAATGAGCACAAAATTGGGTTTTGTAGGAATGACACTGAAGCTTCTGAACCTTCCCCAGCACCCCTAGTGTGTTTCTTAATGACCTTGGGACTTTTGAAGTCAAGAGCCTAGGATTCAGTTTTTCCTTCCTACACAGGCAGAATCAGGTCCCTGCAGTCTCTTAACAGTGGGATATTGACTCCTAATTGATTCCAGAGACTGCTGGATGGGAATGTGTTGAGTCTTTCAACTCTCCCTCCAGGGTGTCAGCCTGAAAGTAGGTAGCTCAGTCGCCTAATGTGCTCCCCAGATTCATAATAACCCACTAAGCAGATGTCTAGGGAGGAACTGCAGATCACCTTGCCATAACTTTCCTCCCGAACAATTTGCAAGCTGTGATGCAGAGCTACAGCCAGGATTTTACAAGATTAGGAGAAACTTGGAAAAAATATTGGAGGGATTTCCATAGTCTGTTTATACAGGAAACAGTATTTAAACCATTGAGGTTTGAACCCCAGAAACACATGTAAACACATACCACCCGTGTAAATTAAGTTCTCCAGGTGGTTTATGGAGCCATGAAAAAATATAGAAGCAAACCAGTATTTACACCATGTAAACACCTCTAAAACTAATTATAAAATGAATCGCAAGAGCTGTAACCATTGTAAGCTAAAAACAATATAAAACCAGAAAGGTGAAACTTGGTGCAGGGAGGGGAAGTCTGACACGCGAGACAGATGTAGCCATTGTAATGAAAAATCATGGGAGAACAGAAAGTTCTTCACTTAGTGCCCAGAGACCATAGGTCATGGATCACAGACTGTAGATGGACCATGGGGGCCATCTAGTCCAACCCCCTGCAATGCATGAATCTTTTGCCCAATGTTCCTTAAGATATAAAAGCAGGGGTCAGGATTCCTGGAAGAGGAGCTGCAACCTGAGACTTCACAGGAGCATGAAGTTGTTCCAGCAATTAGTCCCACTTACCTGCCATGCTTTGAAACAGAAGCAGGGGGTGGGGGACAGGACGACTGCAGCTGCTTGCAAGAATGTCTTTCCTGCCAGAAGCTCCTGGGCTGAAACCTGGTAGTCCTTCTTGGGGGCTGGGTCTGCTCCTGCCTCTTAATGCACCTCTGTTCCTTGGAGACAATGCCTGCCTTCCCTCCTTCCCTGACAGCTCAGTTTGTGCTGTGGACCCACCCCTCTTGCCTGGCAGAGAAGTGGCCTGCACCAAGTTGCATGGTCCTGTCTCCTCGCCCTTAGCCAAGGAAGAGGATGCTTGTGAAACTTTCAAAAGGAGAGTCTCAATGGAGGACACTGAACCCCAAGTCAGGGGCTTGAGTGGAAGGCCTCTGATCCATGTCCCACTTCCACCTTTTTGTCGTCCTTGTCAGAGTTATAGAATAAAATAATAGAATTGTAGAGTTGGAAGGGATCACGAGGGTCATCTAGTGTTTGGGAAGTGCCGTGACAGATGGATGGAAAAATAAGTTTTTTCCCAATCCAGTGGGCATAATATACTCCACACCTAATAAATGCAGCATTCGTATTTCCAGTAGGATTGATTAAGCCTTATATGTTTTATTGATCAGCTATCCCAAGCTTTTCAAATTTGTATTTGTTTTGTAAAATGACTTGTTCCTCTGTATTTAAGCCTATGAGAGAAACAGCAACTACAACTCATGGACATTCTTTTTATGACTGCAGTGCAATTACAATTCATAGCTTTAATATGACCTCTGCTTCTAACCTCATCTTAAGCCCTTCTTTGAGTCTGAACAGCCAAATGTCTTGCTTTCTGAATTGTCAAAATTCCATATGCTTGAATTGACCTAGATTTTGTTCCCTGGCAGAAACTGATAGAGACTGGGGGAGGGGAAAGGTGAGCTAAGCTGTTTTCTATTGAAGTCCTAAGCCCCCCCCCTTTTACTGTTAGAAAGATTATTAATACTTATTTTATTGTTAGCAATTTTGTCACTGGAATCAAGGTCAGGTGACTTAACAAGCCCTTCAAGTCCTCTAGCTCTGAATCAGTGACACCAATTCTGTTATGAAATTCAATGCTCACTGCTTTCTTTTTAAACAGAGGGGATCTCTGCCTCAAGACAGCTTTTCAAAGGTGACTACAGGGCTTTCAGTTAAGTGCTAGGAGACTTGGGGGTAGAGGAAAGCACCCTCATGGGACTTGAGATTTCTGTACATTGTGCTGTACGAAACTCAAGATGGATGCCTGGAGTAATACTTGGTAGCTGCTGGAATTGCCATTTTGCTGGGGCTGACATCTGGCATAAACTAAGGTGGAAGAGAGGAAGGAGTAGTTCACTCGTTTGGTCTGTGGTAGTCTGCAAGTGGCCCTATGCCAAATATGATCTGAAAGAGGTCACCACTTGTCCCTGTAGCCTAGGAAGATCTTTTCCTCCTCCTGCATATGCAAACATGCTTTCTGTCTGACTGGGTGCCACAGAGTCTCCTAGCCAGCTCCATTCTAGCAAGAGCACATCATAAGCTGACACGATTCCTCCAATTGCACCCCTCTTTTTATTCTTCGACTTGACCTTGGGCCACCATGTACATTTGAAGTCTTCAATGAAGGCTTGCAGGTATTCCTGCCATCCGAGATGAGGGCTGTCCTCAGTGGCAACGGTCCCATTTCTGCAGCACTCATAAGCCCGTGACCAAACAAGCCAACAACAGCAACTATGAAGTCTGTAGAATTGGCCCTAGTAAGGACATTTTGTATTGGTACAGGTCATCTCAGAAGTTCATTAACTTTCTGTTCCAATTTTCTCCATGGATGTTTTTCACCTTCATTAATAATAGCAGTAGCTTATTGTTATTGCTGATATTCAAAGAAGAAAGTTTGTCATTCCAGAAAGTTCAAATACCATACTGGATACTACCTTAAAAGAATAAGGAAGACAGATCTCATTCTCCCTTTTCAGACAAGGTAAAACAGAGGACCTGAACAGAATCAAAATGATAGGTTTAGGGTTTTTTTAAAAAAGCATTGCAAGTTTGTCAAGGATATGGGAAGGATTGTTGAAACTTTTTCTCATGACCTAGATATAATTTTACCATGCAGTGAAGCAAAAAAAGGCTGTTTTGAAGGTATTGTTGCTTCCTCTAGTAATATGAGTACATTTAATAACATTGCTGCTCCGGTTAACAAACAGACTAGGAGGGCTTAAGTTAGCTGTACCTGTGATCCAGTGTCTGGAAAAAACCCTTTCATCTAAGCCCCACCATGACCTGCCCTGCACCTTACAGTCATACCTCATGTTATGTCTGCTTCATGTTACGTTCTTTCAGGTTACATCCCGCTGTGACCCGGAAGTACCAGAATGGGTTACTTCCGGGTTCTGCCGCTCGCACATGCGCAGAAGCACAAAATTATGTCACACACATGTGCAGAAGCAGCGAATTGCAACCCGCGCGTGCGCAGACGTGCCGCTGTGGGTTGCGCTCTTTTCATGTTGTGAATGCGCCTCTGGAACGGATCCCGTTCGCAACTAGAGGTACCACTGTATATGACATCAGGGGCAGGGAAGATAAAGGCAGGACTTTTTTCAGTCAGAACTCAGTTCTGGCACCTCTCAGGTGAGCACCATTGTCATCATAAGAGAAAAAGGTGCATTTTGGTTCATGGTGCATTTTAGCACCATGGCTGGCTTAATTAGACTCCCACCCCTGAACCAAGAGAACAATCCTAAACTCAACTGAATGGCCTCAGAAAGCAGTGGAAGTGCTGCCCTGCTATTAGAGATGGCCGTCTGCTGGTGGGAGAACTGCTGAAAATCTCCTGGCATACCAGTGGAGAGCTCCATGGGTGGCAATCTATCAGTTGAGAGGGGGGAATTTAGGAGATGCCATGTACAAACCCCCTTCATTTCCATGACATACTCACAGAACCAGCATGCACACCCTGGGGCTGCTGTAGTTAATTCCCTCCCATTGACTATGATGGGAAGGATGAAGAAAAGGGTACCTTTACCTTCTGCCCTTCCTGCAGTGATAAAGCAGGCCAGTGGTTGCATGTATTTCTCAACCAGTTGATCTACCCCAACCCCATGAATGAGCAACAGAATTGCTCATTGCAACTGAATTGTTCAGGTACTCGTTGGATGTAACTCCATTCCTTGGGCTACGATATTAATTTCATTATTCCAGATTTCATACTTGTTCAGATTTCATCTACTGCTTTTAGAATTGCTTCCCAGAGATACCTCCCCCTTCACTCATTCTGCCTGTATAATTGCAGTTGTTTCCACTGAAATAGGTGCACCTGCTTCTGTAAATCTGGCTTTGCTTTCGCTGGGAACAGTTGTGAGGCCTAATGAGCACCTGCAGTTTCGGAATCCATGGCGTTAGTCAATATGTTACCTCGGGGCTACTGCCGCTGAGCCTTTCAGTTTTCATTTTCCTTTGTGCCAAATGATGCTCTCTTCAGACATCCCTGAGTAAATAGGCCATTATTCTCTGGAAATCGCCCACTGAAACCCTGTCTGAGCCGAAGATGGGCAGCAAAAAAAAGCTTCTCGGTTTATCTCTATTGTCTAAGTTATTTCCAGTCTGCAGAAAAGATTTGCTTTGCTTTATTTTTTTATTGAGACCTGGGATATCTCACTGTTTTGGCCTGTAGGACGGATGACTCCCACAGCACTGAATTGAACCAGAGAACCTTGATGAAGTCTTCTGCTGTCGCAGGGGGAGAAATAACACAGAATAAATGCTTGCACAGTCTTTGCCTCTGCCTTTCTTCTGTAATTCGTTCACATTTGTGAGGATTCAGAAACACAGCGGAACAAACTCGGGAAATCGGGCTAGAATAGCATAGCACGTCAGAAGGAAGGGAAGATGTGAAATCAGAAGCGACAAGCAGAGAGCAATTGTACCTGTTTTGCTGCCAATGTTACATAGTGGGACATCCTGGTAGGTGAGATGTTGTGGCACTTCCTCACACCAGAGGGCGCTCTTGGAACTTTGAAAGCGATATTAAGAAGAAATAATTCACAGGGCCTTATTGAATTTAGCCTTGCTTAACAAGCTGAACAGATTCTATTGCTTGACACTGGTAAATAAAAGTGGAAGCTTTTAACCACTTTGAGTTCTCAGAAATGTTTGATTTATTTTATTTTCTGCACTGGCGCAGGTCAATTAGAACTTTGGTAGTGGTAGGAGAGCACCTGTGTTTCTAAGTACCAGATTTGAACGGAGAAATCTATCCGGTGTTTCAAAAGTGTTTTGTATCCCTAGCAGTTGTGTGGAAGCGGTTCTGGTCAAGTAGGTTAGGCAAAACTATCTTCTTGTCCTGGTTTGCAAAGCATATTTGTATTTTCAGCTGCTTTTGGACTACAGTTCCCATCACCCCCAACCCCTGGTTCTGCTAGCAAGGGAAGACGGGAGTCGTAGTCTAAGACAGCTGGAGACCCAAGTTTGGGAATCCCTGACATATTTGAAGCTACAAGCGGGGGAACTGTGGCCTTCCAGATGTAGTTAGGCTTCAAATCCCATCAGCCTATAGGCAGTTGCCAAGGGATGATGGGGATTGTAGTTTAGCAACATCTGGAGAACAACATCTGGATTTACCAGCACTAAATCCAAGGCTGTGTGCTGACTGGTCCTTGACATAGAAGGCATTGGGTAGCTCATAGCTTGTGTCTGTGCATGTGAGACATGTGCAAGTTGCTTTTTTCAAATGTTACAGAAGAAAAGTGGTAGGATTAAGGAAGCATGGACAGAAGAAGCATGATTACTTTGCAGTTCTGTTTCAGCGTCTGTTGGGATGTCCTCAGCACATTCCACACAGGCTTTGTCACTGCATGCAAGAAAATATCAGCCTTGTTATCAGCTAAGGTTCTTTGGACTTTTGCAAACTGCAGCTGAAGAATAGCACCTAGCAAGCACAGTTGATCAATGGCTTTTTATAGTGGCGTATGAAATTGGTGAGAACTTGAGCTGTGTGTGTTGTTAGTGAGAGGAGAGAAATGTGCCTGGACAGAGAGAGAGGGAGGAAGACATGTATATGTGCATGTGAAGTGTGTGTGTGGGGGGGGGGGGGGGGCTAGGTGCATGTGTGTCTGTGGACTGTATGTATATGGTGAATTCATCTGTGTGCTCTGTGTCTGTGTGCAAGAGAGTGTGGCCACCTTCTATGCTTTCCCTGGTACCAGTGAATCCTCCCTACTGTGTGTGTGTGTACATACCACAGATTCCCAATGTAAGCATTCGGGGAAGAGTGGGCAAGCAGCAATGACTAGTGTCTCTAGTTTTGTGCTGTGCTGTACCCTTACATTGTGTGCTATGCCACACACCCCATGGTAGCCTTTTTGTAACTGTTATCCTTGGTACCAGTCTCAATTTTTTTAATTATTTATAACTCGAAAGGATAAAACAGTATACATTTTTATTAGGTATTTTCTCAATGAAGGAAGCCTGAAATCACACAACCCTTATAGCATGTGGGGTTCTGCAAAAAGTTTAGAGGTTCAAAAGGAGTCCTCAGCCTGGCAGCATCTCTGCCCACTTGGCCTCACCCATCTTTGCTGGATTCCTCTTCTAGGGACTAGTCCAGGGGTCAGCAACCCGCGGCTCCGGAGCTGCATGTGGCTCTTTTACACCTTTGCCGCGGCTCCAGGGTGGATACTAGCGAGGGGAGGAGGCGCATTGTGCGCCCTGACACTTCCCACTGTGGTGGGCGCTGTACTGGCTGTGATGTCGCATGGGGGCGGTGCGTGCGTTAGTCACTCACCGTCCCAACGTCACCTTCCCGCCCGCTGTCAGATCGCGGCTTCGGAGATATATTTGTTTTAAATGTCGCAATGGTTTTCCGGCTCCCAGTTTTTTTTTCTTCGGAAATGGGTCCAAGTGGCTCTTTTTGTCTTAAAGGTTGCAGACCCCTGGACTAGTCGATGCCCTTTCCAAAAGTGAGATTCTCCAAAGATGGAGACAGGGTAACTGCTGGAGGTAAGGGCTAGGGGTGTGTGTGAGCGGAATTGCTCAAAGTGGCCTGTGCTTGCCCCAATTCTGCTCACAACAATTTGAGCAGAGATGCTCACTTACAATTCTGTCACATCCCTGCTTTGAGCTCTTGACTGATCTGTAGCAATATGTCTGGGCAAGTGAAAAACTCAGTTGATTTGCCTGCAGAACGTGCTGGGTTTGATGCTATCCATTTCCAAGTATGTCTGGAAAGGGCCTCCTCCGTCTAAAATCTGCTGCCAATCAGTGCTGTCGATACCGAGTTTTGGATCAATGGTTTGACTTGATTGATGCAGTTTCCTTTCTGACTGTTTTGGTTCCCGACGTTAGAGCAAGGAGACTTCCCATGCTCTCAGGTCCCCCCCACTGCTGAAAGGAGAACATACAGATAAGAACAAGTATTTATTATCACAAATTAAACCATCAAGCTAGAAGACCTGCTAATTCCCCTCTCCCTCAGATCTACAGTTTAGACTGTTATGCTTTAAATCAGCCAGTCTACCTAGTTCTTATTATTTCTGAAGACACTGCATCTTCTTATTCATTTGGGTCTCATCTCCCAGGAACAGCTACTAATCTACTCAGGCACCCCCCTGCTCCCATCCCCAGTCCTTTTAATAGAATGCTGGACTTTTGCAGCTGTTCCTCTGAAATAATTAAGGTTTTTTAAATAAAAAACACACAAGGTTTTATGCTGGTTATCTATAGATAAATAGATGGATGTATACTGGAAGTATACGCCCTTTGCTTTGACAAGAGAGCTTCAGAACTAATGGTGAAATATTGGAAGTGTCTTGCAAACTGTCAGACCTTCATTTATAATTCTGTCAGCTATTTATGCCAGCCACTAATGACTAGAGAAGAGAAGGCATTTTGTTACTGGGTAAAAAAAGAAAAAAAACCCCTAAATTATATTCCAGACAGGTTGACACTGATGCCCCAAAGTGCAGGTTTGCAAGATAATTCCTAATCTCAATAGAAAAGAGGTGTCAAATTCAATTTCACTGAGGGACTGATCGCAATTTGCCTTTTAACTCCAGAAGTCCACTGAAGGAGGGAAATGGCTTGATTTCCCCCTCAAGTGTTTCCACAGCAACTTCCCTTCTGTCTGCAGTCTGCGCACAAATATCCAGCCCTCTGTATTCATGGTTAGGCTATGCTCTGAATCACAGCTCACTCTTTGTCTTCTAAATGTGAGGTTGTGCTGTCATATCGCATCCACTCTTACTGAGATAACACCTACAAGTTCATTTTGTGGACTGCTCTCCTGAAAATAACTCTGTGAAGTTTCATTATGGGCTACTCTTGAGATTTTGTCAGAACGTTTTGCCCCCTAATCTAGTGCTTTTAAGGGATGCAAGGCACTGACAGCTCCCATTTCATAGCAGTGGTTGGGGCAGCACTTTGGGGTGCACAAACATCCTTCTTCATTGAAATGAAAAGGCAATTCACAGCACACAGGACCTCCCTCTGCGGGTCTGTGTTGTTACTCTGCGTTGTTTCTAAGATGTCAGAAGGGAAGATACTTAGAGTTCCTGCCTTGTTAGTTTGATAAAATGAAAGTCATGGTCAAATGTGTGTGTGTATATATATATATATATATATATATATATATATATATATATCGCATATAATACATCTATGCTCAGAGTGGTTCTCGTAACTGAAACAGTCCAAATACAGTGGTACCTCGGGTTACATACGCTTCAGGTTACATACGCTTCAGGTTACAGACTCCACTAACCCAGAAATAGTACCTTGGGTTAAGAACTTTGCTTCAGGATGAGAACAGAAATCGTGCTCCGGCGGTGTGGCAGCAACAGGAGGCCCCGTTAGCTAAAGTGGTGCTCCAGGTTAAGAACAGTTTCAGGTTAAGAACGGACCTCCGGAACGAATTAAGTACTTAACCTGAGGTACTACTGTATAACAGTGCAATGGTGATACATAATAAAAAGTACATCATTACAATACAGCAGTAAAAAAACCCACCCCTATACCTAGCAATTAACAGTTAATCACACACACCTAGAGAGATGAAATGTTCTTGGCTGTGTGTGTGCATGCACACTCACCTCCTTGCACGCATGCACACACACACACACTTGTGGAAGGAGCCTTCTTTGCTCTTCTGGCAGTGTGCAACTTCTTCTTTCCATCCCTGGGATACAGCATTTCCTTATTCATACAACAAAAGTCCAACCTCTAACAGAAGATGAAAGATTTTAGATGGGTGCTGTGATTCATCTGTGACTTTTTTGAAGAACCATATGGTGTTTCCAAGCATGCATGCACATTATTCATTTAAATTCAGGGATGTAGTATCATGCGAGGCAAGGACTCATGGATTCACGATTAATCAGTCTGCACAGATGTTCCAAGATGATCAGCATCTAAAATGGGCATGTGAGGATTTGTGAGGTTCCACTTGAGCCTTAAACCTGCTTTTCCCAACCTGGTGTCCTTCAGTTGCTGTTGGACTACAAGTCCCATCATCCTTGGCCATTGGTACACTGGTTGGGGAGTTATAGTCCAAGACATCTGAAGGGCACCATGTTGGTGACAGCTACATTGCATGGTTTATGGCTAGAAGGGTATATTAAAATGTATGTGAAACCTTTTTTTCATAATGGAGTCAGCCTATGCCTTCTCAAAAAGGCAAGAGGAGGTAAGAAACTACCCTATACAACTACCCTACCTCTAGACAAAAAGAATATTCCAAATTTCCCAGGTCTGCCATTTAATAGACAGGAGCAACCTTACAGGGAATACCAAAACTTTTAGAATACCAAAAGTTCATTTTGGCCACAGCTAGAAGAGGACCAGGCTTATTCTAGTTAGGCAGAGAAGAAATATTTCACAGGGGCCTGAATCTGTTATTTCAGAGGGAGCACAACGCAACCCAGAAGAAGCAAATGACCAGTCTCCCAGACACAGGTACTAACCCACACTGCCTCCTTCTTTCCATGGTACAAACTCAATTTATTGGACCTTTTCCAGGCCATCATTGCCCCAAGCAACAGTCCAGACCATGCACAGCCTCCCCTCCCTCAGATGTTATGGAGAAGTGGAGTTGTGTGTCATTAGTGTATGCCAGTTACTACGCTTCATATAGATGTTAATCAACATTGGGGACAAGACTGTACCTTGAAGACCATGAAGCTGAAATACAGTCTCCCAATGCTGGCCTCTGTACAGTGGAACAGCTGTAAAGCAGTGTCCCCAGTGCCCATACCACAGAGTTCATCATGGAGGACACCACAAGGTCAGGGTTTCCCAAATGTGGGTCTCCAGCTGTTTTTGGGCTACAACTCCCATCATCCCTAGCTAGCAGGACCAGTGGTCAGGGATGATGGGAATTATAGTCCAAAAACAGATGCAGACCCATATTTGGGAAACCCTGGTCTAGAGTATCAAAGCCACAGAAAGATCGAGAAGCAGAAAGAGTCATACTGTCCTGTTCTTGATACAAGCCATCCATTATGGCAATGAAAAACTGTGCCTGAACCCAGATTGAAATTGAGATAATTTGCATCCTCGGGGAACTCCTGTAATTAGGGAATTTACACTTCACACACCATAGTCTTTCAAGATGTAGCAAGTGCCTCTAAAAGTACTGAAAGTACTCTTAGCTGAACTAGCATTACATAACAAGCAGGTTGATGAAAACAGGGAAGGAGTGGGGGATTCTGCTGATGGGTGACAGACATTGGTCCCCACATGAGATGAAACAGACACTCATGTGCGTGTGCACACACAGGTGTGCAATCAAAGAAAATTGTACTTCTTTTAGTCCTGAGAAAGATGGAGCTCAGCTAAGTTGATGAATATTAAAAACCCACCCCATTTCCACTACACCACTGTCTGTTGCCAGTGCCTTTGCTGTGACATTCAGATCATACCAAGAAACTCTGGAAGTGCCAAAACTGTCATCTCATGCGAATTTTTGTCATCCTCCTTTGTCTCGGCACTGAAAGGAGCTAACGGTTTGCCCTTCCCGCCCTACAGATTCACAAGCTGCAGCAGAAGGCTTGCCCTTTCTGCTGCTGAATAGCAGCACCAACTCTTCCACTTATTTGCAGTATGACCTTGAACAGCTCATTCATTTCTCCCCAATTTGCCCAACCATGTGTGTTTTTTTAAAGGGAGGCTCACTGTAGCATTACTCTGGTATTGTGTGGGCTGATTAGTTAAATTTTGAACAGCACTTTGAATGGATAAAGTGCTATTATAGTGGAAGCTGAAATGTCAGTCACTTTTTTTTAATATAGAGGAGATGAAAATTAACCTTTGAAAGCCACCTTGGTTGCTGAATAGATTTTTTTTTTTTTTTTTTTTTTGTATTAAAAGCTTTGTTCCACCTAGAGTTGGCTCAGCAGGGATAAGAAAAGGTTACTTAGCCTTGGCAGGAATTGCATAAATATAGGGTAGGCAGTATCCTTTTGTGATGCATCAATGATGGCTTAGCATAAGTTATTTGAGCTTATATTGCCTAAAGATACCTTGAAATCTAGAAAAAGAATATATTCCTTTCTGTTAGGGTCTATATGCTAGCAGGGATGGAGCCTAAGCAATAGGGGAGCCCAGAGTTACCTGGAACCAGGGGATGCTGGTTTGAATCAAGTGGAGAGCCTTTCTAGGGAGAAGACATGGTTGCATGGGAATAGAGGAGTCTGAATGGAATGGAGTGGCGAGTCCTCATGGGAGACAAAGGCAGGGTTACTTGGCAGGGTTGGTAGGAAGCTAGATGGCATGGAGTGACGAACCTTTTTGAGAAAGGAGATGGGGAGCACCTGGAAGCAGAGCTGAGTGGATACAATGCACTGCAGAGTTCAGATAGAAAGCCACAGTTTTTGGCATTGAAGGTCACCGGAGTCAATGAAATCAGGAGGTTAGTGTCGGAAGCAAAGCAGGCAGCAGGAGCTTACTTCACACACACTTCTTTGGTTTTAAGTAAATGCGTGAATGCGTCAGTGGGGAAGAGCACTCTAATTCCATTGGCCTCCATGAGTTGGAGTGTGGCCTTGTGAAGAGAGGAGGCTGCTGCATTCATGGAAGCGCCACACTTGTTTTACAGTCATGGAAGACCAGGGTTCTGAAATGTGCAGAGGCTCCACGCAGCAGGAGACTCTTCGTTCTTGAAGGTCACCCTCTATGAGTTGGAACTAGGCAACATGGACAGTAATGTGGCTCATCACTGTGCCGCCGCTGCCCCCCCCCCAATGTTTACACATAAAGAATACCTGGAGAGGGTTTTGATCTATTCCAAAAGGGTTCTCCTTGCACATTCACAGTAATTTGGGTAACTTATTAATGCTTGTAAAAGAACAAATTACTGGAATTCTAAAAAAAAAAAAAAAAAGAACAACCAACAACCCTACCCTGGCCACGAATACAGTTTTCCTAGTAAGACATATTTTTCAAGTGTGGCTGTTTTTATCACAGGCTTTATAAATATTCAAAGACGTCTTGTCTGTAAGCCAGACTAAACTTGGGTAAGCCTAAATTATTATTATTTTTTAAATAATATTTATTAAAGATTTTCAAATATAACAAAAAAAAGAAAAACATCCAAATTTAAGGCCTTATTTTCAATATCATCTTTCCAGGACTTCCCCCTCCCCACCCCCTGTTGTATTCCAATTCTTTCAAATAGATTCAACAAATTCTTACCCCAAATTTTAAAATTATTATCATTAACCCAATTTAAAAAATATTTTCCCATCCCCTAAAATCGACCTGTTCCCTTCCACGAGTTCCCCTCTTTAATATAAGATACAGATTAACATAAAAGAATTAAAGAAAGAATAAAATATAATTTAACACCCTTTGGATTCCAAATTTCCCTCCCCCCTTTCCCGGTTGCGTTCCCAATGTCCATCAAATCCACTGTCTCCTGGAGCTCCCACATCTGAACCATAATCTAAGCCATAATCCTTCACCAGTCCGCTTTGCCGTCTTTTTAGTAATCTTTACCGTCTTTTAATCATCTTTCATTTCAAATGTCCAATCTTAGAAAGGGTCTATCTTCCAACTTTGTCCAGTTCTTGTTTTTCTTGTTGTTCTTGATGTTCTCTCTTCTCCTCTTTTTTTTTTCTTTTTTCCCCCTGCTCTCCTGCACAAATGTTCTAATTCCAAAAAGCTTGTAATTCCTCTACAGAGGCTTTGTAATTCAGGAACAAAACATTACGTCAAGTCCCTTCCATTCTTCAATAGATAAATCTATTGTCTCCTTTAGTGTGTAGACCTCTGTAGACAAAATAGTGTTCCATTTCTGCAGTTTCCCAGGAGATAAAATGTCCGATTCAAATTCCATGCCAGCGATACTTGTAATAACCCACAGCTCCTCTAGAGGGATTATAGTAACTCAGTTTCATTCCCGATCTCACCCACCAGTCAAAGTAACTTATTATTCCTTGTTTTAAACAGTTTATATCCAATTTATAACAAATGTAACCAGCAAAGTCCTCATAACAAAGTTCTCTTTTTGTTCTTCAGTTTTGGCAGCTCCTTTGACAGCTGTCAAAACCTCTATTTCTCCTCTCCAGGCGCTCTCACGGATCGCTCCCGGGGCTTCCGGGGGGGGGGGGTTGTATTTTAATTCACATTCCACTCTTCTCCTCCAGCCCAGCTTATAATTTTCCATTGCGAAATTAATATCTTTATCAAAAGAAAAGGTTACGCTCGATCTTAGTTGTCAGGTCCTTTGCTTTAGCTCCTCTACAACAGGGGGGAGGTTGACTTCCTTTTTATACCTCCCCCGCTCGCTCCGAATTTAAGAAAAAATTTATTCCCCTTTTTAATCCAAGTTCCAATTGCTCACGGGTTGTTCTTTTAAGTCCAGATTTTCAATGGAAGAAGTCAGCGCTCTCCGCCAAATGGCATGTGGCTTCGCTCGGCAGGGGAAGCGGAGGACTCACAGCACCCCCCCCCGTCACCCGCTCCGCAGCCTTTAAAAAGGCTCCTTCGCGTGGTCGGGGGGGCGCAAACGGTGCCAGCCGAGTCACCATGCCCATGGGTTTCAGCGCCCATGGTTTTTGAGGGTCCCCGCGTCGCCGGCGCGGTAGAACCCAGCCCCTGCCGAGCAGACTCCCTCCGGAGCTCGGAGGGAGTCCGCCATTCGGCGATGGCGCCAACCCGGAAGTCCTGTCGGGTAAGCCTAAATTAAAGTGAAAGCAAAGCTACCATATTAACGCTTAAAACGATGACATTAAATTACAAATGTAAAAGCCTTTATGAGCAACCAGAACTAACATGCCTCTATCAACCTGCACAGTCTGAGACCAGAATAATCAATATTTTCATTCAAACCAGGCAGAGCAATGCAGTTCAACTTTAGTATCAATTATGCTTCTTTCTGCAGCAGTAAATGGTTTGGGGTGTATTGAATCGCTCAGCTCAACTCACAGAATTAAAACTCAGTTGATGTTTGAGTAAAACTGTGAAATGGCCCATTAGAGGGGCACAATTCTGGTTTGTTGTTGTTTAGTCGTTTAGTCGTGTCCGACTGTTCGTGACCCCATGGACCAGAGCACACCAGGCACTCCTGTCTTCCACTGCCTCCCGCAGTTTGGTCAAACTCATGCTGGTAACTTTGAGAACACTGTCCAACCATCTCGTCCTCTGCCATCCCCTTCTCCTTGTGCCCTCAATCTTTCCCAACATCAGGGTCTTTTCCAGGGAGTCTTCAGACCAATTCTGGTTACTATGTATATTATTCTTAGGTTCTTCAATGCATTTCTAAGGGTCTAGTTGTTTTATCTACATGCAATTTATTACATGGGCATAGACCACATGAGAGCTGTTACACATTGTAAAAAATTCCAGTACATATAATATTTGATTGAATGGATTTATAAAGTACACCCTCTTAAAAATCAGATTGGAATATACTTTTATATATTAGTTATTTTATATAAGATGACAGACTTGTCCTCTCAGCCAGGTATGTCCCTAACCAGATTCCATAACATCCATTGCATTTATTCATTGTTGTGCTAGTATTGTCAAAAATAAGACTGCAAACTGACACACTGATCAACTAAAGATTGAGTTGGTTGATCTGGCTACTGAATGGATTAAAGACTGTAGCCCTCCATTTTACACTTGGAATACTGCATTCTTTATGAGCTTATAGGCTCAACTAAATACTTGGTCCTGGTTCACTGCTAAAAGTGAAAAATCCAAAGCATTCTAAGTTGTAGCATGTTTTATGGTGGTGACAACCACTCTCAGTGTACTTAGTGTGATTACTCTGCTACCATACATCATGCAATAAATACACTGGATGATAACTCATGTCTCCCTTAATATGCTTTGGTGAAATATAGCTCTTAGTCTGATCAAGCAGACTTCCTCAGAGGGTATTTCAGTAGATATTATGTATGTAACAACAACAACAACCACAGCAGCAGCAGCAGCAACAGCAACAACAACAACAACAACAACAACAATAATAATAATAATAGAATGCCATTTCCCTCCTCTTTGCTTCAAATTTACCTCTGTGAAGGAGACACAAGGCTGAATATGTGGATCACACCAGACTTGGTATTTTACTTCCGTTGACACCACTATAAGGTATTTTGTTCCAGTTTAGCAAAATGCCATTTCAGTATCACCATTTCTGAAGAACATGTCTGTGAGGTATTATAGTAGGGACCCAGATCTGCTAGCAACAATTTCAGATTTATTTTTAATTTTTGCTTATTTATTACACACACACACACACAGAGAGAGAGAGAGAGAGAGAGAGAGAGAGAGAGAGAGAGAGAAAGAGCACTTAATTACTTACGGTTGCCTCTAAGCAATGGACAAAAAAACTAAATACAATGAAAACTCAAAAACCTCTAAAATTATAAAATCAGATTTCAGTTAAAGTACCTGCTGGAATTTTTGTTTTTTTAAAAAAGTTTTCAGTAGGTGTTGGAATTTCAACAGGAGCCCATTTGACTGCAACTGGAAGGGAATTCTGTTTTCTGCGAGTCCTGAAACTGAGTGGTATCCAACTCAGTTTTACTCCAGACCCATTGAAATTAATGTACCTAATTTAGTTATTTTCATAATTTCAGTGGGTTTATTAAGAGGAAAAAGTAGTTGACTCCCACCCTTAATATTTTCCCTGGAGCTTCAGCCTAGATTGATGTCCTCTCAACCATCTTTGATACCTTGGTGTTCTCAGAAGGACTTCTGGAAATCAGGTTTTAGGTTTTTAGTCATTTTTATTTTGCTTCAAAAAAGGAAAGAGAAGCCACACTTGCTGTATAAACAATGAAAATCATAGTTTAAAAAATGACAAGCCAGGTTGATTTATTGCATGGGTAGGCAAACTAAGGCCCGGGGGCTGGATCTGGCCCAATCGCCTTCTAAATCTGGCCCGCAGATGGTCCGGAAATCAGCGTGTTTTTACATGAGTAGAATGTGTCCTTTTATTTAAAATGCATCTCTGGGTTATTCGTGGGGCATAGGAATTTGTTCATCCCCCCCAAAAATAATATAACCCGTTCCCCCACAAAGTCTGAGGGACAGTGGACCGGCCCCCTGCTGAAAAAGTTTGCTGACCCCTGCTATTAGGAAGGGAGCATCATTGTTTCATCATTTAAAAAATCCAGAAATGTATATAATTATTCTAACCTCTTACCCTTGTTGAGGATCTAGCTGTACTTTATAACAAATTACTGTTTTCCAGAGATGATTTGGATACCCTTGCAATGTCTGCTATGCCTTGAGATTGAATAGCATTGGACTTAATTATGGCTTTCATTATGACAAATGGCTGATGAGTATGTTTCATACTACTAAAATCTAAGCCTTTTAAACAAAAATGTGTGATTGTTCCCCAAGCATTTGTCCTGTAATTGTTTCCTGTATTTTTCCAACGATGTAATCAACAGAGTGATTCTGTGTGACTTCTAGAAAAAAAAATACCATCCTTTTTAAATTTGTTTTTAAAGCATCATGATTAACAATGTGTTATGTAACCATCAGGAGGTGATAGATTGTTCAGTTGTATGCAGGTCTGAATAGAACATTGTATTAGATTTCTGTGAAATGTACCATTTATGCTTTTCTCTCTTGTCTATGCTCAACATTATTCTTTTCCTTTTTAAATAGGGTAGTAAATGACACAGTATTTAATTTATCTACCTTGGAGTAAACAATGACACCACAGCCACTGCTTCTCAAACATGGCACGTCAATTTCTTTTTAAACTTTAACTAGATGCAAAAGAAACTTAAATCCTCTGTTTATTGATCCTCTCTCCAGATTTTCCTCTAAAGGTCACTTTGCAATCCCCACGTAAGGTAATTTTATAATTTTTTATTGTAAAACAAGCTCCATAAAGGGGAAACCTGACAGTCATTTTGTATATATTTCAGCAGCAGCACAATCAAACTAAAGGAGGTTCAAAGTAATGAAAATTTTGTCTGATGTTTTCCAGAAAAACAAGCTCCTCTCAAGGTCTGGCCACTAATATAATAGAATGTCGTTACCTGCAAGCTGTGCCGTTTTTAGTGGTTTGTTTGTATTCACTCAAAAATGGGACAGCTCATCAGCAGAAACTAAATGAAATGGGAACATTCAAACAATATCTGCATTGCTTATGTCATTCTCCCGGTTTTTACTTTGGGGTTTGAATATAATGTAGAGCAGAGCAACTTCAGAAGAACATGAGACTCCCACGCATACTGAAAATCATCGATACATTGAATGTCTCTGAAATTAAAGCCCTCTGTAATTTTTTTTGAAAGGGTACAGGGTACAATGTTCATGTGCTACCTGCATCTTACTTATGATTTTGCACCATTTCAGCCATTTCCTCAGATCATCTTCATCAGTGATAAGGGGATGTGATCTAACTAAGCCTGCCAGGACAGCTTATTCTATGGTCTTATCACCTTCATGCATTAATTGGGCATGTTGGTTATATGAGGCTGATTATCCCACACTGTGGCTGAGCAGAGACTTGAACCAGTGTTACCAGTCCAACATACAGTGGTACCTCGGGTTACATACACTTCAGGTTACATATGCTTCAGGTTACACACTCCGCTAACCCAGAAATAGTGCTTCAGGTTAAGAACTTTGCTTCAGGATAAGAACAGAAATCGGGCTCCAGCGGCACGGGGGCAGCAGGAGGCTAAAGTGGTGCTTCAGGTTAAGAACAGTTTCAGGTTAAGAACGGACCTCCGGAACGAATTAAGTACTTAACCCGAGGTACCACTGTACTAGGCTAGTGTGATGTAGGTATGTTGGGTGCCTCCAGTGTGCTTGTATTTTGAGGGGTTGAAGTACATACCAGAACTTTAGGTTTTCCACAATTTAAGTGAATTAAATATCTCTGTTATTCCTCAAGCAAAGCATGGGAACCCATCAGGGAAAGTAACAGGGAAGAGCAATGCTGAAGATGCAAATTAATGCGAAGTAGAGGGATACTCTCCATTTTGATACAGCATGAGCTGTTCTGTGCTTGGCATATTATGTACATTTAGTATTCAGTGGCTATCTCCTGCAGCTCCACTTCATAAAGCAAGTTAAATCCTGACCCCATGTCAAATATCTGAAGTGATGACCTTCAGACCAAGGAGGCTTTTATAATTTCATTTCCCATCAGTCACCCATGCATCTTCTTTCTGGCAGAAATACTGTGTAAATCATCCTTAAGTTTGATTAACATGAACCTGTTGCACAATGCACAAAGAGAATTGTGCCTAGAGAGGAAGCAGAAGGACACCAGGCAGGGATATCAGCTCTGGAAAACATTGAGATTTTGTAAATTTAGGGAAGAGTTTCCCCAGACGTATCTGTCAAGGCTGTAGAGTAAAGCCTCATTACCCCAAAGCCAGTAAGAGGGGGGAAAAATTCTAGCCACAACAACTGATCAGCAGCAAGGACTGACAGTGAGTTTTAATGAACATAGCAAGATTAGTTCAGTAGTAGCATTAGAAGAAATATATCCTCATGAGCAAGTGAAAACAGGGATGGGTTTAGATTACATATCTCACTGACAAAGGTCCATGTGTCTCATAGGCAATCATCCTATTGGCCATTGTAGAAACCAGAAGTGGTCTCACCATTATAGGCCTTTGGGAACAAAGTCTCAAAATGGTGCTATAAATCAAAAGTTATCCAATACCCCTTATAAAATACTGAAAAGCCCAACATGTTTCTGTTGAAGACAACCTTCATGAATTTGATGATATGGCATAAGTTTAGTAGCTGCTACAGCATGTATATAAATGCACTAATATTTGAGATACCTAATTAGAAGTGGGTTTGGCAAAAAGCTTTTTGTAAAAAATTGGCAAATATCTAACAAAGTTTTTGGGATACTGACCGTGTCAAGTTTCTCTTTTAAGGTTAATTAGGATGGTCTCTCCGTTTTACCATGAAAACCTTACTGTTTTGTAGGTAATGGCATTCAAAATGGAATGATCAAATCTTCATGTCAAACAAATTGTTATAATTAACATGCACTATAAATTGAAGCCCTTATTTTGAACTACTGTACTCAGAAATTAGCAACGAGAAGCTCAGTGAAACAAAGGCAAATTGCACTGTAAACGAAACACCAGATTATAGGAGTGATCTTTGAAAATGATTCTAGTCCTGGAGTTGCCATATGGTCAATGACACATTGCCAATATTTTAGCAAGAAGCTGTTGCAGAAATATTCTCCTTCCTCTGAGCTTTAAGCTCCATGGTTTTTCTTTTTGTTTTTAGAAAAGAAAGAAATGAAGTGACTCAGAATTGATTTGCTGTCCACCTTTCCCCTTCAAACAAAGTGCAGTGTCACAGAATGAAGGGGGGAGGCATGGGGAGAGATGGTGTACACGTTTCTGCTTTGTGTAATTATTATTATTATTATTATTATTATTATTATTATTATTTTTGACATGTATCACTTGTTTCACTGATGCAAAACATGCTTCATTTGCCACGGGAGTGTGATCTGACAAACACGGTTCCTTTAAAAACAAATTTCAGATAACATTTATTAGTTTTCAACTATGCCATTGTGGCAAAATTCCTCCTCCGAGCAACTGGTGGGGTGAGGCAGAAGCTGCCATGTTGTTTCAAGCAGGTGTGGTACTGTTGCTTATGGGGGGAGGGGCAATGTGATGCAAACACACTGGTATGCACTCTGGATTGGCTCATCACCTGCTGGAAGCTAGCATAATAGGTCCGTCCTACCCAACAAGCTTCCACTGGAGTACACAGCTGTCATTTCATTTTACCCTCAAAACAAAGTCACAGAGGTGAATTTAGGGCAGCTCAACCAGTTCTGTCACACTGGGCAACTATGATGTGTAGTGAATTGACCAAAAGAAAGGTGAGAGGCAGCGGGCGCTGAATTTTGGCCTCACAAAATCTGCCCCTGCTCTATGGCATAACTTAGGCTGAGATAAAGAGTCTGAGCCAAAGTTATCCAAGGATCTTAATGACCAAGGAAAACAAGAGCACCAGCATCCCAGGTACAAAACTAACCCTCTGTCCTCTTGTCTAGCACTTTCTTTCTTTTTTAGTGAGGTGTAATACTCGCATCCCTTCTCACACCCCTGCTTCCTCCTTTTCCTCTAGCACTCCTATACACAGATGATATATATGCATCTACCTCTATCTACGAATCATTTGAGTGCTGACTGCATGCTGAGGCAACAACCCAGCTGTGTCACAATCTGCACTGAGTCATTTGAGAATTAACTGCAAATGAACTATGGAATCTACAAAGCAGACCGATGTGACTGCCTGGTATTTGCATAGGTTAAGGAGCCAGGTTTTCCCATGCCACACCACCCCTGATTTGTAAGGTATTTTATACTTCCCATGTACTCCCCATTGCCAGTTGCAATGCAGCAGCAACCCCCAAAGAGCAAATGCATCTAAACATAACACTGCCACTGATGTTACTTCCCTTATTGTCTAGTTCCCCACTAGGCTCTTGTAATTCATTGTCATTTCGTTGTACTGTCTCTGCACAAGACCAAAGCTTTGTAAGGGGAGTGGGCGACTGGAACAAGACAGATCTTAATCAAAAGGTCAGTTGCGGGATCTTTTCCCAGAAATAACTGAATCCTACCTTCTGCCTCTCAGTGAGATAGACTTTTCATAGCAAAGCTGAAAGAAGAGAGGAGAGCAATCTGGTTTTGTCTTTGGCTCTGGTTCGCCAGAAGCAGCTTAGTCATGCTGGCTACATCACCTGGAAACTGTACTCTGGCTCCCTCAGCCAATAAAGCAAAAAGAGCGCTGCAACCCCAGAGTTGTCCGTGACTGGACCTAATGGTCAGGGGTCCCTTTATCTTTACCAGCTAGTAAAGCAAGAGTGGGGAATCTTTCTTCATCTTGAGAGTGGCTGTTTTACCTTTTGGACCTGGGTAGTAGCAGCTGGCAGGGCTGTGTGGACAGGGCTGCACTGCTCTTCTGCCTTCTCAACACTGTACATTGCTGCTGCTTACCAGGAGGGCGAGATGCGGGTGCAGCGGTGAAGCCAATGCAACACTTCTGCTGCTGCTGCACTCACACCGACCCCCTCCTTGGTAAGCGGCAGTGACGCAGGAGTTGGAAATGCAGGAGAGAGCAAAGCACCCCTGTTAATTGCTACTGCTTCTGGGGGTTACAAGCCTGTTGTGGGCAGGGCCAGAGGCAAAAGCGAGTAGAGCATCATATGTGAACGTTATCACTCTCTATCCTGCACCCAAGAAACCAGAGTTCAGGAACACATTCCAGTCAGGCAAAATCACTCAAGGAGAGTGTAAAGCAGGGCAGGTGAGGAATTTGCACTCTGGATTGGGTGTGGCCTTGGGAGAGTCCCAGGAGCTAGATAGAGAGGCCTGTAGGGCTGCTTTTGGCCCCCAAGCCTGAGATTCCCAGTCCCTGTTGTATAGGCAGTGGATAGATTTTCAACGCAGCTGTGCACAATTTAACTCTGAAGGAATTCCCACTGTAGCTTGCTACCAGGTAAGTGAGCATTGGATTATAGCAGGGGTGGCCAACTCCCAACAGTGTTAAAAATCAGGTCAAAGTTGTTGAGCCTTTTTTAGGGGAGCCGATGATCTACCACGGACGTCCAGTGATCTACCCCACTACCTGTTGAAATTATAAATATTTTTTTCTTGTAGCACAGGACTTTGGCTTGAAGCCACTGAGATATTCTATAGCACGGAAATCCAACTGGTTGACGACGATCGACTAGGCGATCCCTGGGCGGTTTGGGCTGACCGCGGTCGATCGCAGGTTCTTTTTCCTTTTCGGGGGGGAAATAGGATCTGGCCCCGCCCCCTCACCCCCTCCTTCATTCACGCAGGATCGCTAGAACGGAAGACGGAGTTTTTGCTATGAGGCTGTTCATTTCCTGATCGATCTTTTGGTGAGCAGTTTTTTCCTTATCCCCCAAAAGAAACCCCCAGAAAAGGTCAACATACCTCCCTAAAAATCGCTCAACAACTTTGACCTGAATGCCTGCAAAAAGGGGTAGACCACTTGCCAGTTTTTTATTCTGTGAGTAGATTGCAATCTCTTGGGAGTCGGATGTCCCTGTTCTATAGGGTTTTATTGGGGGGGGTTCCTTTAAGATGAGCTCCATTTTTTTTATACATAAAATTTATAAACTGTTTGATTGTAAAAAACAACAACCCTCAATGCAATTTGCAAAAATAAGACAATTAGATTAACAGTTATCAACAACAACAGGTAAAAGCAACAATCCGAAACCTTCAAAAATGGTTAAAGTTGATGATAAGCTAAAGATCACAGTAAAGCACATGCCAACATTCTTCATGTCTGGATAGTGTTGCCAAAACAAAATTGTTTCAAGTGGGCACCACAAAGGGTATAAGGAAGATGCCTGTCTGATGTCAATAGGCAGGGAATATGGCTGCTTCCACACTAAAAGACTGATTTCTTACAAATGTGGAATGAATATTATGTTTCACCTGTAACAGTATGAGTTCTACTGATCACAGCAGTCGCAGGGGCATATATGGGGCTGAGGTGATCTCGCTTTCCCCTTTTAAGAATATAGGGTCACTGGTTGCCCTAACCTGAGTGATAGCCTTATAATAAAACTCTTCTTTAAGTGACGTTGTCATATTCCTGGGCATAGCAGAGGCAACCTTCCTCCCCCTCCAGTCTTGGTGCGGTAATTATTTGATGGCATTGGATCCAGAAGGCAATTATTGGCAGTCATTTTGTAAAAGCAACCACTTGGCAAACATTCTGGACAGAATAGCAGTATGTTGGGAGACATAAGGAAGAGACTAAGAGACCCACCCCTTTCTTTCAATAAAATATCTGCCATTCCAATTAATGGGTGCCCACACTGTGCTGAGAAAGCTGTGGTAGTAATTAAAACTGCCTCCAGCAGCCACTGCCAAAACAAATCACACTGCTGTCCAGCACAGCAAAAAAGAAACCAGCAACAACCCTCCTCCTTACTGACAAGGTACCCATTCTCTCTTATTGCCTGGTGGAAGGAAATTACTGCTGAACCAGGTGGCCTCATCAAAAAACACCCATCTCCTTATTGTCGGACAGGAGCTCCAGCTGGTTATCAACAACACTGCTCTTGGCCTGCTTCTTCGCAGCAAAATCTGGGGTTTCACAACATTGATGTTTGGCTCTAGATCAAATCTTGTTTCCATGGCTATTAGTACTTTCACTGCTCACAGCACTATAAATGTACTATAGGCGGACTCATTGGTGGCTTTGGCCGGTACAGTTTCATTGTTACTTTGCAAATTTAATAAACCCTTTAACTTTTATTACATGGTAGCTGGTGGAATATATACACTGCAGTCATTTTAATGCCTAACAGGGAATAGGTTCTATTGAACATTGTGAAACGTAATACTAAGTAAACATGCATAGAATTGAGGTGCATATCTCCAGCCAGCATCTGAACTAGCGAGCGCTGTCTCTGGTTCAAATTGCATTGCAGGCATGAATTTAAAGTGCAATACTATAGTGCAATACTATAACACCATAGTAACTTTAGTAAGTAATACAATACTGAAAGTAAATTCCACTTCAATTATTTGCATGAGAGTGCAGCTCAAAGTTACCTTAGGGCAAACCACTCTTATTTGTGTTTACCTGGAACTAAGATCCACTGCGTTCATTGGGGATTATTTCTGGATGAATGTGCACAGAATTGTGGCCTATATAGCTATCTGTAGTAGGGGACTAATAACGCTGGTCTACCTTGGATTGTTATTGTAAGAATTACTGAGATAATGCAGGTGATGTGAAGTTGTCTGTCAGTAGTTCTCACCTGGGCTGCAGAATGAGCAGGAACGTGAGCCTCTGGGTCGCAGTTGTCTTCACTAGAGTGAGATGCACTTCTATTTACATTATACCAGTTATTTCTAAATCTACATTGTTACAAATAAATTAACATGTGCAATCTCTTCCCCACCCCACCTGCCTTTATTGATGATGCATAAGTGGACATCCTCAGGGGAAAGAATACTAGATTTGGGCCAGGAAAACATGTTAAAATGCTGCTCAGCTACAAAAAGTGCATTAATTGTCCTGGGCCAGTCAATATCTGTCAGCCTAATCCACCTTGGAGGTGCATTGTGAGGATTTATTTATTTATTTATTTAAAGAATTTTTATCCTGTTCTTCAGAAAAACAAAAATAAACTGTCAGTGTGATTTATAAATATCAGTAATAAGACATTCCCTACCCCAGACATGACACAAAAAAGAAAAGCGAATGGGAGGGTAGGGGGGGGAAAGCAAAATGGAATCAGAATTTACTGCCCTGAATGTATTGGAGTGTATTGGAGAAAGAGGGAGTTTAAACACAATCCATAAGTAAATTTCAGAGGCAATGAATCTGTGAGGTTTCTCTTCCCTTTAACCCCTACAACTTTGGATGTATGATCCTCACATTTTAAAAACATTTTTAATTAAAAAAAGAATAGTGTTCACAGGGAGGATTGTTCAATGTCACTGGACAGCAAAATGATTTCCAAAATGCAGGAATAGTTCTGCCACAAAATTGGCATTTTTCTTTATTTTAAAAAAAAAACCTCTGACGAAGGAAAGCAAATTTATTAGTATAAATTCCAAATTAAATCCCTGCGGAAGGGACAAAGCTTCTAAAAAGAACGTTTTTCTAGTTAATATGCACAATCATGATGTATTTTATGCTTCAAAGAGTTGAGAATTAATACTGGCAGTAAGGCCTAGATCTATATGGGGGTGAGTGATAGATTAAGCACAAGGGATTCTAAAGTAGATTAGAACTGCAGATGTCTGTATTATTATACATCAAAGTTCTGAATGAAGTTGCCGTATGTCTCCTATAAAAGCAGAGCTGATTATATTATATAGTTTATTCTCTGTTGGTCGGACACCTGTCCATTTTAAGTAATTCACTTTGGCGTTTCATATTACCCATTGTGCTCTTCCTCAGGTAATAAATGCAGGGGCAGACTTAAGGTTATGTGTTCAATAGGCCACCTGAGCTAGTTTTTTGTTTTTCTAAATGCACAATAGGTACAATATAGATAGGCCAATATTTAGGACCCCCTTATCTTGGACTAAGAGCATGCAGTATTTATAACTGCATTAAGCAACAGGCAGAATGGAGTGGATTTAGCTATAAACGTGTATGAGGAGAAAGGACTGTCTCATTTGTCCTTGGACTCTTCAAAGAAGCACAATAAATGTCTTTGCATAGGAATGTAAGGAACTGCCATTATCAGTCAGGCCATCTAGTTCAATACAGTCAACACTGACTGACAGAGATTCCTCAGAGTTTCAAACTGGTGATCATCCCCAGCCCTATCTGGAGACGCTTGGGATTGAACCTGGTACTGTACCTTGTTTATGGAAAGCAGATGTTCTACCTTGTCAGGAAACGACAGATCAGTGCGAAATTTTCACATCAATCTGTCCTCCTGCAGGCAGGCATATGCTGTTTTATTCCAACAGGCCTTTGGAAACAATTTTTTTTTAAAGGAAAGGGTTTTTAACTGTGCTGTGCTGTTCTTATCATCCTCATTTTAACATATTTGTTTTCATACTGTTTTAACTCTATTACAGTTTATTTGTTTTTAATGATTATCTCTTATATGTGTTTTGTTATAGCTTTCTGTATTTCATCTGTCTTGTTTTGATTTGTGTAAGTCGGTCTGGGGAAAATGGTGGGATATAAATAATAATAATAATAATAAATAATTTTGAAGCCTTGTAAAGAAACACATAAAGATTCAGTACTGGTTTTGTGCATAGGTTTGTGTGTGGGTGTAATTCTAGACTTTGCTTTGGGCACCTAAATGACAGTACAACAGTGTCTAAACAGGGATGGGCGGTTGGGTGCATGATCCAAAAACATAAAATGCTACAACCTAATCGAAGTAAAGGAGATTTGGCTGTTGTTCAGTGCCTGGGTGGGAAATCACTTGGTAATTTTCAGGTTCCCTTGAGTTTCAATATAGAGGAAAGGCGGGGTATAAATGTGCCACATATATACAGCTTCAAGGTGGTCAGCTCTTGACAGTGATGATTATCTCTGGAGGGCTGACGCCACATCCTCCCTCCCAAGGGATTGTCAGTGTCAAAACTAACAGCCTCCATGATCTGTATAGGAAGAAAGGTCATTGCACTTATCAGCACGTGTGCAGCTTGTAGGAGGAACTGGGAACCTCTGGCCTGGAGCCAGTCTATTTACAAAACCTAATGTGGCCTGTGGCGATACACCAAGGATATATTTTATTGTGATTTATACATTACAATATTCTGAAGGGACTTAAAAGATGGGAAAACAAGCCATGCCTTTTGGATAACGCAAAATAGTGACCGTTGTGACAAATGCTTTAATGTTCGCTGCTCATGTTCTGACCTTTAAAACTGCCCCAAACTTCAAAAGTGCTGCTAAGCTAAGAACACAAAAAAAGAGAGAACATTGTGTGTGTGTGTGTGTGTGTGTGTGTGTGTGTGTGAGAAGCAGAGCCAGTTGCTATTGGAATAAAGTAATAGATGTAAGAAGGAATTCTGCCTGACTAGACTTAACGGAAACGAATACCGACCTATTAGGGAGAAAGCAGGGAATGTACCTCAGTGCCTCACACGATTCCTGTTCTGTCACACCCATTTTTACAGCCTTGATAAGGGCAGGCCAGATAGCTGTGTGAGATCTTGATTGCCTGTGGGAATGGTGCCTTATGAATCATTCCTACCTTGGAGTTCTTGCCGCTGCTTAAACCTCCCCTGGCCATGGTGAAAAATGTCAGCTAGAGCTCCTTTTCTCCCAATACTGAGAAAGCACGGAGCTGCTGGGAGAGGAGCTTATTAATTTTTGGGGAGTAAGGGACCATGTTCCTGTCATAATGAAGCTTTCAGCTTTGCTTGAGAAGACAGATTCATTCCCTTTGCTGGCTGTCTGACAAGAACTTTGTTGGGCCGGGAGCCAAGTGATACACAGAGGGATGAAGCCCTTCTAACACCTTGGATAGCTCTAAATTAAGGAATGTGCATCACACTCGTAGTAGCCTCCTTTCTCCCCTATCTGCACTCAAGCCCTTGGAACTTGAAAACTGAATTGCTCATGTTACGCAGGGCTTTTTTCCCCAACTGGAAACTCAGTTCTGGTACCTCTCAAGTGAACACCATTGCCATTCTAAGAGAACGAGGGGGGTGTTCACGGTGAGTTTGGCAACTCTTTTTTCTAGAAAAATAGCACTGATTTTAAGCACATTTGGGGGTGGAAGGAACCTTCTGCAGTTTATTCTCATTAGCAAAAAAATCTCAGCCTCATGTGCAGGATTATCCCTTGGCAGTTCAAGGGAATAATAATAATAATAATAATAATAATAATAATAATAATAATAATACAAACAAAGCCACTGGTCAGGATAATTGTGGCAGTAGGCCTTCCCTCCTCTGGTGGGTAAATGCCGTGGCAATGAAACAGGTGATTGATTATGTATACATAAACCAGATGAGGAGAGTTAGTTGCTGAGTGTTGCTTTGCTTATCTTAGGTTCAATTTATGGGGCACCTGAAAATGCAGCTTTTTATAAAATCACAAGGAGCTAGCACTACTCTGAGGGAATGATTTACCCATTATAAGCTTACTTTTCAGAGATTGTGGCAGCATATAAGTTAGCAGTGATGTGTACAGATGTTCTCATTGTGTTTTTCTGAGGAGTACTGTTGTAATATGTCTTTCAGTAAAGCATGTGAAATGGAGTCAAAAGGAAAGTATGCTTAGGAAATATTTGACTTTGATGTGGAAATGGGATTCGTATCTTGCCTACAGGTGTGGGGGGGGGGGAAGAAGTGTTCATTTGCATGTCGGCTTATTTACATGTATATATTATGAGCTAATCCCAAAAGCTCTTGTTCTTGATTTTATGGTTACCTGCAGTAAATTTGCAAATTCTGAAGTCTGAAATGCAGGGTTGTAGCACCAATGTGCATGTGAAGCATTGTGCCCCTGAGCCACAAGCTATAGTGATGGAAGTTATAGATGTAAATTCCTTGGCAGAAGATGGCCTTTAAAATCTCTCCCCTCCCCCCATCATTTTTTTTTTAATAAAAAATTAATCTATTTTATAATAGGCTGTTCTGTGCCCAGCAACTGTTTCTTGTGGATGGCTTATGTCCAATTATTCATTTCTCATCTCCGATTTAACGACATTTTCTTTAGGTTTATTATTTTATAATAGCTTACCTTTTGCCTCTGGCAGGTTTGGTGCCTGGGATAATAATATAGGCTATGTAAATATATTGTTGTTGTGTAGTAATGTGCATAATTACTGGCAGAAGTCTCTCGTAAGCTGCTGTACGGAAGGCTTGATCGGTGAGACACTATAGCTGGACACAAATGTTTGTTTAAAACCTTGTTGCTTTGGGAATGAAGTTAAAGCTAAAAGAAGATACAACTGCCTAGACTGCATGCACAAGGCAGAAACACAATTTTCAAGCTGACATTTCGGTGCTTTTCATTTCGGTGTTTGTCTAGTATTCCTAACACTACAGCTGCTAGCCACAACAAAATGCTGCAGTATGGACTGCCGCCTCTGTAAGATTCCAGCCACCTCATTCCGTTTCGTCCCCTGACTGGTTTGCGGTTTCCCCCAATAGCCAATCAGCATTTTGTGTCTACTTAAACACGCCTGGCTATTTTAGGGCATTCCTCCATTCCTTGGTGCTATTGAACTCAGTGTGACTTCTGGTAGCCATGTGTAGAGTTGCACTGTGAGCACCAGTGCAATCTGGGCAGTGTGCATGCTCCTATAACCCTTCTTTGAATAAAGTTGAAAATCCCTGAATTCACTATCCAGTTCTCCAGAATGGCGGCTTCTTTTCTTTTTCTTTTGAGGTGAGTGGGAGAATGAATGCAAGGCAAAATTATTCCACTACATTTTACCAATTAAAGTAGCAACATTAATCTAATCAGTGCTACAGTTTTCTTCTGAGTGGATGATTCTTTCAGTCCTTTTTTTTTTAAAAAAAAATGACAGCATGAAATCCCCTCTATTCATCATGCTTTACTGTTAGCACGACCTCCCTGCAAATCTTTTTATTCTTCTTTTCATCCAAACACCAGTCAATTCCTATAAACCAAACTTTTTGTGTGGTCTTCCATGAAGCGAAAAGAAAAACCTTCCTGATGTTGTGTGTCAGAAATGACGGATAGTGTTCCAGAAAAAAGAAATTGTGGGTTCTTAACCTGCCCCAGCTAAAATTAATGGCAATGCTCTGATTGATTTCAGAGGAAGAAAGATTGGTCTGGTATGAGCTGTGAGGTATCTCATAAAACCGTTTCACCAGCCTTTTTTCACCTGCCCAGGTTGATTAGTCCAGAATAAAGACCAAGGAAAGTTTCTTAGAGATTTCTTGAGAGACACTTGTGCTGTTTGCAACTCATGTAACTATGCACTGGGCACCAGATCTATGGTTCAGTTTCAATTTGGTGTTGGGGCTGATCTGCAGTGTGTCAGCAGTGCAATAAACTCATCTACAATGTGGAATGGGCACGCCTGCTGGTTCCGTTGCGGTACTGGTGTACCGTATATGCTGTGACAATTGCTGTAAAGGTGCTGAGTTATCCCTCACTATATTGTACTTCTTTAAATAGTGCTGTCACAAAGAGAACAGAAAGTACCTAAGAGAGATGCAGCTGTAAGTAGTAAGCACTGCCCCTTATTTGTTGTTTTCTTCAGAGGGGTTTATCTTCCAACGTGCAGTCTGAATCATGTTGTTGTCTTTATTAGGGTTTCATGAGGAATGGACTGAGCCAAGTGTCTCTTGTTTTAAACAGGGGACGACCCAGTTTGTACAATCCCTTTGCACTTGGCCATGTGAATTAGGCCTGCAGTGCGCCTTGAGTTTGCACTGAAGTGATTGCATGATTGCAAAATAGCCACACTGCCCTGCTCATGACAACTTCAAAACTGGTTTGCAGTCAGCATTGTGATAACCGTTTCGTAATATTTGACCTGACTATATATTGCGAATCATGATGTTTGCGTGTACTATGTTAAAGATCAGGACATGGGAAAAACTGTGAAGCTGGCCATCGCTTCTTTCATGATTCCTTGTCACCTTTGTTGCTCTATTCTGTAAAATAACAGATAACAATATGTTAAAGGTAAGTAAAAATGCATCAGTTTTAGACTCCTAAGTAGTAGCAGTTGCCAGGGCATTCCATCATTCGCCTCTACATAGTTTTGTCCTTATTTCAGACATAATGATTTACATATGATAGGTATATAGTTCAAAATAGTATTCTCCGCTGAAAGGTTTAACTTTTTCTGCACAGTCATAGTTATACAGTCCAGTAAAATTGGGCAAATTGCAAGATGAGCATGGGTGGTGTTTACCACATAGAAGAAAGAAATGGCAAATTTGAGACTGTTCAGGATTTTCATTTTTTTAGTACAGTTTCCCCATGCCAGTTTAGTGCTTTAGTTTGTCTTAAGGGGATACTGTTTAGGAGACAAAAGTCCAGAACTCCCTTCGTCTGAAGTTATCAAACTGTAAGTATGGGAAACCGATGTGCAGACATGTCCAAAGCCATCAAATAAATATTAGATGCCTTCATGGTTCTTACTCAACCTGGGGGGAAATGCAAACTGTGCAAAACAAAACATAAAAACTGGATAGTAGGAAAGAAATGGTTACCTTTTGGCAAGCTGTAAAAACAATATTCCTGCAGTGATCTCTTTCTTGAGCTAAGCCCAGTTTATTACTGTTTTTCTCCTTATCTGATGCAACACCAATCTTCCAATAAATAAATAAAATTAAAATTGCAACATTTATCTTCATAACATTCTGCTCCAGTATTCTTACTGCTGCACTTTGTTAAATGATGCAAAAAAGAAAGAAAAGCTACGGCTGAAAACAAGAAGAAGGAAGAAGTCTTGGGGCAGCTTTTAAGTTTCTAAGTCTTCTGCGCAGTTTCAGCCTTTTCACTGACTCCTCAACAGAAGCCACACAACACACATCTCATTATCTCAATTTCTGAGGATCTATATTTATTCCTTGTGAAAGGCTAATCAAGTTCCCTTTCTATTTGCTGGTATAAAAACAGAACAGATGACTTTATTGGTGCAAATATATTACAGCTCCCCTGACATTTATGTTTTCAACTGTGATAGCTGAATTATTTCAATCGAAGTAAATCATGTGCACAAGACTAATGGTGTAAAGCGCCACAATAGGGTATTTACTCCCACTCTGGCAAGCGATTGAGAGTTTCAAATAATTTTAAATTTGACTTTTAATATGATTCTCCACCCCTAGAAGCGTTAACCTTAGGATCAAACACAAAATATTCCTATGACAGGTGGGAAGGTTCAGTAGAAAGGAGGCCAAATTTCAAAAGGGTTGCTTCTCTCCACAACCACTGAAACTCTTCACTGTATATTACTTCTTCATGTTCCTCCTCTCCCTTCTCCCCATCTCCATCTCTACCACTGCCCAGTGGCTACTTTATGGGGAGTAATTCTTTCTGAATGTTGTACCCTCTGACCATATCTCAATGAAGGAATGGTGTTTTTAAATGAACCAGTGATTCGGTATTTTGGTATATTGCCTGTCCCTTCCAGAGTCTTGTCTGTAGATAGTGCCCCTGGTTGGTTCAAAGGTTTTGTTTTTCTATCAAAGTTAGTTGCATGGTCCCATTGAAATGAATGGAGCCTATGTTAGTAATTGTTAAGTTGTGCTTAGAGTTCAGTGCGCTTGAAGTTCAACAACCTAGTTGAAATGCAGACTGCGGGCTCCTCCAGATGAGCATTTCCCTTTCTCTCCCCCCCACCCCAAATCTTCTCAGGATGGTCAAGAACAGGGTGCAATGGGAGGATAGTTTCAGCTGGCAAGCAGAAAAACTTTTATTGATGCAGCGCAATGTTGAATTCCACCTAGAGCTACAATTCCCAGCATCTTAAACTACAGTTCCCATGATTCTTTGGGGTCAACAATGTGCTTTAAATGTTATGTATACACATGTTCCTATAAAAGGATTCTGTGGGAAACATTAACTTCTCCGTATGGCTAAGCATTATTTTATCGGCAGTTAGAGGAGAAGTAGTTAAAGGAGTTTTCTGCCAAATCTATTCAAGCTTTTTTTTGTTGTTGTTGTTTATGTGCAATAGTAGTTTTAATGTCAATACATCTATTCAGTTTCACAAGTCTCCTGACATTTCCCATACGTTTTTTATGCTCCCTATCTGTGATGCTACATCAGAAGCTATTATTTATAGCTACCTAGTATTCAAAAACACTTGCAACAAATCTCTAAGGCCTTTGTATAAAGCAAAAGCACATAAATATACATTTCTTTAAAATACACATAATTTGTTTGTTCTCTAGGGGATCGTTCTCTAGCGCAGGGGTGGCCAGTGTGGTATCCTCCATAATTCTGTTAAACTACATTTCGCCCCATCCTTGGCCATTGGCAATGTTAGCTGAGGTTGCTGGGAGTTTCAGTACGGCAGCATCTGGTGGACAACACATTGGGTACCCCTGTTCCAGAATCTTGAAATAAAGTAAAACTGTCATTATGAATAGTGTTCCTTCTACTTGCTATTCACTTGGCCTGCAATGAGCTCTCTTTCATACATTGGTGTACCAGGTACCAGGGTGGGAGGATAGTTAAATGCTCTACTAGAAGGTTAGAACCACAGAACTGTAGAGTTGAAAGGGACCCTGAATAACACCTATCATCCAACCCCCTGCAATGCAGGAATATGCAATTGTCCCATACAGCAATCAAACCTGAATTCTTGGCATTATCAGCACCACGCTGTAATCAACTGAGCCATTTGTCCTGGAATCAATGAGCACTGAGGACACTTTGGTTATTCTGCTGTTCCCACTGGATTTTTTTGAGTATGAACAGTAGTGTAGCAAAGCAGAAAGCTGCATGTCATCTAACTGCATATTGGTAGAACCAGTCTGCTATAGTTTCTGACTCCTGGGGTTGGTTTCAGTTGTTGCAGCCCAAGGATTTAGACAAGAATAAAGAGTGTGATTCTGCTTGACCTCTCAGAGCTTTTGACACCATTCATCATGGTTTTCTTCTGGATTGACTCAGGAGGTGGGAGTTTTATAGTGCTCGCGCTTCTGCTCCTACTTGCATGGTTGTGACAGAAAGTAGTACTAGGAGATGGTTGCTCGGTTACATGGCACTAGGATGGTGGAGTCCCACAACGGTCCATGCGTTCTAGATGAAACTGTTGGGAGTTGTATTTGAAGAATTTGGAGAATGGTGTCATCAGCATGTTGATGACATGTAGCTCTGTCTCTCCATTCCATTGGATTCAGGTATAGCCCAAACAAAAAATGCAATTACCTGGATTAATGTGGTGTCAGGTGCATGACAAGGAAAGCTGCTGTGCCAAATTCCAACCTCTGCATAATTCTGGTGCCTTTTTCTGTTGTCATGCATTTTAAAATTGGGTACACAGGAGGCTCCTTGCCTCCTCTTGACTTCTGTGTTGGGTATAGAGGAGGGTTGGAGTTCTCTTTTCTCCCCCAGAAGCCCACCCACTCACCTGCATGCTATTCATGATCACCTAAGTCTACCAGACTAGTGGTAGACAAGGCTGGATGACATGGACCTTTTGCCCAATGCAATAAGATGGCCCTAAAGTTCTGTTAAGGTTCTGTTGATCTCTAAATAAGTCCACAAAGTTTAAATATTTACTGGAAGTCTAGGTAATGGGGTGAACTTTTGACATTGGAGGTATATGAGGTCTTCTTATATTGAAATCATGGTTCATAAGCCTTATTTCCAAGGCATCACACTAAGAAAATTAAAAATGCTTCTTCTGCCAGTTGAAGTAGTGATTTGGAAGAGCTCCAGTTTTGTAACATCACTGACCTGTGGGAAACAGGGAAAAGGACCAGGCAGCTGAAACACAAAAAAGAAGAGGAAAAGCAAGAAAGGCCAGAGTAGTAAAGCACTTTGCTAAATGTCAGCGAATACATTGAGACATTAAAATTCAGAAAATGGGTTCTGTGTGTGTGTGTGTGTGTGTGTGTGATAAGAGTGGAAAGCAACAGGAGCAGCACATGAATCTGCTGCAAGACAAAGATCAATGGGGTAAACCTTTTCTTAAAAGCACAAGACTAAAAGCCTAATAAATGTCTTTGCAAGCAAAGAGGGAGAGTTAGTAATTAGCTATTCGGTTAATGTGTGCAAAACATCAACCCGATGACTTGGGCTCTGCTCTTTCTTTCACTGTTATAAGGGTTGCAAAAGTAAAGAGTGCATGAGGTTGACTAATGCTCATGTTTCCAGTCACCACTCAGTTCACTGGAGTGCTAGTTGGTGCAGCATGGTGTTCAGCACAGATCCACCAAGATTTCATCATTCAACTGGACCCATTCAACTGCTGTCAGCAGCACCAAGGCTATTTTTTGTTTATATTGTGCTTGAAGATGCCTGAAGTAGCTTACAGACTACAAATATAGATAAAACTTAAACAAAACCCCCAAACAAACCAGGATAGAAATATCAGTGTCGCTCTCAGTCAGTAAAAAGAAATATAAAAAGCGGCGACTAATATTCAAAAGCTGATAAATAACAAGGACAGCTCACTTGGCTCCCTGAAATTAATAAATTAGGACCAACTACGCCAGAGGCAGATTTTTAAAAAACCAACCAACAAAACATAAATTTGTGTTACTGTAGAGCAGGGGTAGTCAACCTTTTTATACCTACCACCCACTAATGCATCTTTCTTGATGGTAAAATTTCCTTATTTCCCACCAGTGCTCGATGGAAGGAGGATTCAGCTTGTGCCGTAGAACCCCCTACCGCCCACCTAGAATCCTGAAACGCCCAGTAGTGAGTGGTAGGGACCAGGCTGACAACCCCTACTGTAGAGGATCTGACAGCAAGCTGGATTTTGACATTAATTTGGCATTATTGGTCAAATCCAAATTCAAAAAGTCAGAAAATATAAATAATTAATGTGAATTTACGGTAGCAAAGTTTTGATCATTGCATGTCTTGTGTCCTACAAAACTGATAAATACCCATCATTTTCAACATTTTTTTATTTCCTCCCCCCATCTATTGTCCATCCATATGTATTCTATTTAGCCACAACTTGTTATATCCCCTGCATTTTTTTCTTTTCTTCTTTTCTGCTAATTATTCCCTTTGGTATTGATGCAATGAAGAGTTAAAAATACATTTCTTGAGTTCTGTTGACTCCATGTCTGAGATATAGATGTAGCCTTCAGCTTCCAGTCTCCTCCAGAACCTTGGGTTCACTCACACTTGCAAAGGGGTTTTTTTTTTGGGGGGGGGATCTGGGTCTAGAGTCAGTAGCAAAAACTCTTAATTCTTATGTGATATTTATAAAAAGACTGGGAAAGGGCTCTGGGTGGGAGGAAGTCAGCCCCCTTCCTTCTCACCTGAGATGTCACTCATTACTGTAGTTTCTAAACTTTGGAAACTCTGAGGAAGAAGTGAAAAACTGCAAACTTCAGATTAAGCCCCAAGCTGAAATATGGGTAGATTATATTTGTGTGGATGGGTACTTAATATTTCCTGACAGTCTTTAGTTGGAATCTAGTTTGCTGTTTATTTTAATAGGATATATGGCTCACCCTTGCCTTAGTTTCACTTTGTTTCACTTGCCTTGGATGCACTGCCTATGATGACTCATGAGTCGTGGCATATAGATTAATCATTCTGTCACTAACTTGTGTCTTTTCAGCAATTAAGGAAATTGGTATGAGCCAGTGTTGGATAAAGGATACTACTAGGCTAGATGGACAATAGCCGTGGCCCAGGAGGCATGCTTAGTTCAGAAACTAAAACTTTTGCTAGCTAAATGTAAAACTAAGCATTTGTCTGCAATCCAGCAGTGACCATCAAGAACACCAGGTAGACACTGCAACATTGATGCAAATGTTCCCTTTAAATACAGTGGTACCTCGGGTTAAGTACTTAATTCGTTCCGGAGGTCTGTTCTTAACCTGAAACTGTTCTTAACCTGAAGCACCACTTTAGCTAATGGGGCCTGCTGCTGCCGCCGTGCCGCCAGAGCCCGATTTCTGTTCTTATCCTGAAGCAAAGTTCTTAACCTGAAGCACTATTTCTGGGCTAGCGGAGTGTGTAACGTGAAGCATATGTAACCTGAAGCGTATGTAATCCGAGGTACCATTGTACTGGGTTCCTTCAGTGCAGTTTTGGAACCAGATGGCAGTGCACCTGAACACTTTTCTCAACAATTCAATATAACATTTTAAATGTGGCAGAAGTAATTTCAACACAGTCATGGTTTGTTTTAAAGACAGACAATGTGGGTTCAAACTCACAAAAAATGTCTATTTGCTTCCATGCTAATGGTTGGGTTCTAATCAGTGAGATGTTTTGATTCTGTCAGCTTACTTTCTTGCTTCCACAGGCAACATTTGCTGCTGAAAGTAAACACACCCACCCCGCCGCCCAGTTCTCTGCATGCCAGGAGCATAGGGATTCAATGTTGCTTCCTGTTGCTTTAATTTCTCTAAGAATAATATTAAATTCTATTTTATAGCAAGTTTCTTCTATTTGAACAAATAACTAGCTGAGCCACACTTATAACTGAAGTTATTTCTGGATTGTTGATTGAAGGTTGAACTCGAGATTTGTAACTTTATGTCAGGACAGGTAACTACAACACAAAAATGTGAAAATAGAAAAATTCACCTTGAGAATTAACTCCTTGGCCAGAGAAGGGTAAAACCTTGAAACGTCTAGTTCAGTACTGATATATGAAAGAAAATAACTGAAATGCTGTAATGAAAATAGTAAAAGAATGGCAACCTAAGACAATGTTCCCACACAGGTGGATTAGTGTGATTTCTGATCCAGCTGTTGCACTTACATGCATGTAGCCCACCAGGCATGATTTGCCATCCTGTAAAATTTATCCTGTTGCATTGGAGCAATAGAATGTGCAAACACAACATTGCATTGCTTTCACACAAAAGCATGGCATTATTATTCAAAGTGATTGTGCGGAGTATTGGGAGACTACCAAGACTTCTCATCTACATGTTCTTGTTACATACATGTTGCAATAACAACAAGCTTTCCTTGCTTGATTGTAGATGTCACAGGTGCACAAATGGTAAGAGGCCAAGCCATTTAAGGCACATTTAAGGTTGTTCCCAGAAGGTAAAGGGACACATCGGTATGGCAGAGTACCTGTGCGATATCTTTGCATCAGTCCTGTCCTATCAGAAACAGGACTAATGTTCTGAAATAGCAGCAGGTTCTTAAAAGAGCAGTTCTTAAAAGAGCACTGCAGTACTGAATACTGTATGTTTGTCTGAGGGGCAATCTTTCTAGTGCATTAAAGCAAAACAAATTCATGGCACCTTTAAAGACTAACTCTTTTATTGTGGCAAATCTTTTAATGTGTCAGATATCCTTTCTCGATGCAGGAAGTGGGAGCAACAGAACAGCTAAATGTTCTGTTTTAGAAGGTGGTTGCTGTCATATGAGTTTTTAGCCCAAGTAGGGCTTCTAGCAAGAGTTCAGGTTCAAGTTAGCACCCTGGACAGCTCCAAGTGAAAGCTCAGGCTGATGAACCACATGAACAGACTTTGATGTTCCTTCAGAAAGAGAACTTCATAGACTGAAACTCAAAAATGTAGAACTGCACCTTAGCTTAGATAACTAGCTCTGCCTCTGCTGGAAGAAGCATCTAGATCAAGGGAAGTAATAGTGCCACTGTATTCTGCTCTGGTCAGACCTCACCTGGAGTACTGTGTCCAGTTCTGGGCACCACAGTTCAAGAAGGACACTGACAAACTGGAACGTGTCCAGAGGAGGGCAACCAAAATGGTCAAAGGCCTGGAAACGATGCCTTATGAAGAACGGCTAAGGGAGCTGGGCATGTTTAGCCTGGAGAAGAGGAGGTTAAGGGGTGATATGATAGCCATGTTCAAATATATAAAAGGATGTCACATAGAGGAGGGAGAAAGGTTGTTTTCTGCTGCTCCAGAGAAGCGGACACGGAGCAATGGTTCCAAACTACAAGAAAAAAGATTCCACCTAAACATTAGGAAGAACTTCCTGACAGTAAGAGCTGTTCGACAGTGGAATTTGCTGCCGAGGTGTGTGGTGGAGTCTCCTTCTTTGGAGGTCTTTAAGCAGAGGCTTGACAACCATATGTCAGGAGTGCTCTGATGGTGTTTCCTGCTTGGCAGGGGGTTGGACTCGATGGCCCTTGTGGTCTCTTCCAACTCTATGATTCTATGATTCTATGATTCTAAGCTTTCAGTAGTTGCAGAGCTCTCGATTCTATGACTGTAGTTTCTGGTCTGTAGTCTTCAGGCTCCAAGGGTGGCAATGAGGCTTCCTCATGCTGGGAAGGTGGTAGCAAGATGGGCCTCTTGTTCTGGGGCTTCTGGGAAAATGGGGTCATCCAAGATCAGGGCTCAGAGGAATTCCTTCTGGCACTTCACAACCGGCTCCAGGTCCATAGCCTCAATCCTCAAGCATGGGGCAACTCACCTCAAGGCGTCAGTACTCAAAGTACCCATATGAAGCTGGCATTTAGTAGGAATTCAACAGCAAATTTGACATGGTAGAATTTGACCATAGCCAGTTTTGGGAGTGACTAACTCAACAGTACAAAGCAGTAGTCACTGTTTAGTTACGTGGTTAGTCAGTCTTGCTATACCTATTCATCATAACTAGATGAGCACAGCTGATAACTGGGTTTTTCTGTGTTCTTTCCCTCTGCATGCCACAAAATCATTTCCACCGTGAACCCTGAAATAGTAGCCTTATAGATTATCTCACTTTTTTAGACCTTTGCTCCCCCTGTACTGTCATGGGAAGCAGTCTGTTGTGATCATAAATCTCTGCAGATGCTACTGCTGAAAAAGTTGTGTCTTCACTCTGTGATGGTCTGCTTTTATTATGTTTCATCATTTGAAAAGTGACTTAGCAGTGCTCCTGCTTCAAACACATACGGTTTCCTGCATCCATCAAATGAAATTTCTATTATACTCCTAGCAAACGTGTACTTGTGTAAGGATCACTCTATTTGCACTTTCAAAGGATTGAGTTGTCTGACTGTCAGAAGATCCTTCTATCAATAAAAAAAAATCCTGTAATTCCCTTAATCCCCAAAGTGCTATGCAAGTGAAATAATACATGTCATAATGTCAAGTCAATCACATTCACAATTCAGAATAATTCATCATGAGCCCGATCTCATATGGGGCTGTCTAGCCGACAAAAAAAAAAAAAAAAAGCAAGCAGATGCAATTATCTATTTAATAAGCTACATCAAATGAGTGCAACTTTTAAAAATTAACTTTAAAGACAGATGGCAATTCATAAAGCTTTTAATATTAAAGTTTGAAATGGCAAAGAATTCAGATGCACAATGAGTGTGACACTTGTTGAAAAACATGAGTGGCATTGGGCAGAGGTGGCTAGGGAGGAAATGAGAAGGACTCCTAATGTTCCCAATGTACAAGCAGCAGTTTCTACATCTTCTTTGCAGATGATCACATGTTTTATATGTGGATAGAGGTTATGCAACTTGCCATAGGGGTGATGCATATGTTCCTTATGCAGGTGGGACAGTGAAAAACCTGCAAAGAAAATGTGTTAGTCACGTGTGCTTCTTCAATGGTTCTACATAGCATGTGGAACTGTTGCAAGTAGGTCTCAAATCCTGTGACTTTGAGTAGCATGCCTCCTTCATGATTAATCTGCTGTGTCCCTGGAATCAATAACAGCTTTAATATGAATGTTAAACACATGGAACATGGGTAATTCAAAGCACGCCTAATGCATCTGGTACCCTACAGAGAGCACGAGCAGCTTTCAACAAACCACATGCCTGCTTGCTAGGAAAAAGCAATCAGTGAGCTAGAATATCCTGTGTTAACGGTAGGCAGCATGGTGCCCTTCAGTTGTGGCACTCCAGCTACCATCACACCAACTAGCACAGCTAGTGGTCAGGGCTGATGGGAGTTGTAGTTCAACAACACCTATTTTGCCCAAAAAGCTCAACAACTTTGCCAAAAACAGCTCAACACCTTTTCTGTATGGATTTTCAGTTTGATATATGGTGACCCTATGTAAACATGCAATGTCAGAGAGCACACAGGATCTCTTAACAGTCAAGACAAAACTGTTGCATGGTAAGTGATGAACTCTTGCTAAAACACTAAGAAGTACTTTGCAGGATCAGAACAAAGACCACCTAGTCCAGAATTCTTTGCAAGACTCCCAGTAACCAAAAGACATTAGGTATTCCACCATAAATTGATGATCTACAAGTAGACTGTGTTCTAGCTTTTGTTTGTATCTTTATCTACATGACCGTAATCATGGAAGATGTCTGAAGTTCCTTCTCACTCCTTTCTCTTTTTTTAAAAAAATAATTTTTATTAACCGGCCAATCAAATCAAAATAAATCACATCACATAAATTCCGAATTACAAAGCCGAATTTTAAATTTTGTTGGGGGGACCCATATTTCAAGATCCGAAGGGGGATTCTGATCATCTTGCTACTGCGTTAATGTCCAAATCAGACCAGATCAGTCCAAACAGAGTTCATAATTCTATCCAGTCTTATCTTGCTGTTTCCACATCACATCTTGTTCATATATTTTCTCTTTTTTCTTTATGATCTCTTCTGATAGCCTCCTTAAGCCGATAAACACCAATAATAATCCTGTGTGAATTTTTCCGTTCATCCAATCCTCAAATCGAGATGGTTTCCATATATCATCGCCTTCATAGATAACATCGCTCTTTCCATCATTAATCTCGCAAAACTGTCGCTCTTAAGTCCCTCTGAGGAGTTTCACCCACAATATAAAAACAGCTCTATTTCTCTATTTCTCCTCCCAGACTCAAGTCCTCCGACAGAACTTCCCAATATGGCGACGGCATTTTAAACTGCGTCATTCCAAAGCTCTTAAACATTCCACGCTCTTCTTAAAACATGCTTTTGTTCGAAAGTTTATCTCCACACAGCCTTAAATTCACAGCTTAAGTCCTTAAAACGACATTTCTGACTCGTGAGGGGAGGGGATTCTTGTTTAATCACATAAGGAAAGAAAGGAAAGTTTTTTTCCCCTCCCCCATCAGTCATTTGCCATACCGAGTCTTGGCGTATCTTCTCATGATTTAATCTTGTCTTGTTTTATCAGAGATCTCTTCTGTTAGCAGTCTTTACTCCCTCTTCTTCCTTGAAATATGTGCATTCCTTAATCCAAATTGTTTCTTTGGACGGCGTCCAGGAGCACTGGAATCCCACAGGAGGGCTTTGTGCCTAGTGCCCCCATCCCCACAAATTCGGGGGTGGTATAGGGCACAGCAGGCAGTCCCCCCCACCATCCTGGGGGGGGGGTAGGGAGGCTAATTACTCCCATCATAGCCTCCAAATTACCTCATGTGGGTCGGAGAGATGTTATTGTCAGCTATCTTCCGATGCACCCCCTAGTGGTCCCCCCTTCTCATTCCTTTCTCACTTGAATTGCAGTAAGAAATCTTAATGCAATTCATAAATAGTTTCACAGGATGCATTCCTTTTGAAATTAGATTTTAAATAATGCAGTGTCAAAAGCAATCTCTAATGGAAGAAGATTGCCCATAAAAACTAGCAGGTGGTAGTTTGTGCAAAATTCAATCACTGTCTAAAAAAATAAATAAAAATGATCAAAATAATTGTATGTAATAGACAACTATCCTTTTATTTTATTTTCTAAGAATAAAAGTGTCAGTGCCTGGTAAAAATGCAAAGAATCTCCCACCCCCCACACGCTGCTAGCCTGCCAACATTCCGCTTATAATGAAATGGATATTATACCTTATGTTATTCTGTGCAGTTTTCATATGTTCATAGTTCATTTGATGAGGGAGACAGAGGGGAAATTGAAATAGGAATAGATAAGTTCTCATACCAGATTTTAAAATTGTGTTTGTTTTAGCCACCAGCCATAACAAAGTAGAGTTTGTTAAGGATAACAAACGGAACAACTTTTGTTCAACCTCTTAGCTCAAGAGGTTTTGTTAAAGCATTGTTATTTTCCCTGATATAGCTACTACTACTTTTACAAATATTAATTTGCATTTAGGGGTATTGACTAACTAGGTATTGACTAACTAGGTATGGAAACAGTCCAGTAGTTAGAAATCTGGGCTGAAAGAATTAATTAATCAGTGAGATTAAACTGCCAATGGTTTGATTGAAGCTTTTAAAAATAGATTTCCTTATTAAATTGAAGCTGATATTTCTGCTTTCCCACTGCTAGCACCTTGACCTGATTGGCACGTCGGGGAGTTAACTGTCTGTGAGATTTGAACATGAAGTGAGAACACAAACTTTGTTCAGGAACTGCATAGAAATATAATGTACAGTTTTTGGGTGCAGCCTATTGCTCCTCCAACACTCTTGGCCCCCAACCATGCCTAAATCGTTATAACTCTGCTTTCTTTATTATGGAAAAACAGCTGACAATGATACTTAGGAAGAAGTGGTAGTTTGAATGGGAGTTTGTTTTGTACAGAGGAAAAGGCGATCCTCCCTCCACTACCAGTGCAGAAACACAGACTGCTAGCCTCTTAGCAGGATAGTCAATTTCTTCTTCCAGTGGGACTGGCAATGGTGAGGAGAAACAATCCCATCAGTCCTCTGTCAGTTCACTGACTTTCTATGCAGACTGCAGGGGAAGAGGCTTTCTTTCCCCTGTAACTAGCTCAGAAACAGAGCAGGCTGGTGGAGGCAGGGAGGGATGCAGTCTCCTCCTCCGCTTGAGCAGTCCCTCACCTGCACTGACTTCCTGGTCAACTTTGGCCACCAGGTGAGTGGGAACACAAGGCTGTAATATTTTCTGTTGCTATGCTGCACATTTCTTTGCTACCGGTAGATGCTTTCCTTCCTACCAAACCTAGCTGAATAATCTAGTACAGGCATAGGCAAGCTCAGCCCTCCAGATGTTTTGGGACTACAACTCCCATGCTCCATAGCTAACAAGACCAGTGGTCAGGGATGATGGGAATTGTAGCCCCAAAACATCTGGAGGGCTGAGTTTGCCTATGCCTGATCTAGTAGAAAGATTCTGCATGTGTAGATTTGTAGTACCTGTTTTCCCAGCTGAGGGTGTGTGTGTAAAGATGTGGGAATCATTAAAAGGTAAAGGTAAAGGGCCCCTGACAGTTAAGTCCAGTCACAGACGACTCTACCTATTTTCTAGAGCTAATTAATGAAGTTTATTTCAATAGGCTTTTCAGTGCCGGGGTACAATCTTATTTTTATGAATGTCCTGGCACTTGACTCCATTATGTAGTGGGGTGTGTGTGGGTGTGGGTGTGTGTTTGTGTGTGTGTAACCTATGCCTTGCATATGCACGCATTACATTTAAAGCTTGTATTGGATACTGCTGATGGTTGTTGCACTGAATACAGATGCTGCAATCTAGCTAAGAAATATTGACTCTGCATTCTTTAAAAGGTCATTATTGCTCAGGAGTGTGACACCAGCTTCCGCTCAATTGGCTGAAAGATTCCCTTCTTTTCAAGCTATGTGAATGCTGTCTCAATTTGCACTTCGCTAGAGGGTGGGGGGAACCCAACAAAAAGCAAAGCTGAAGGTAACAAAATAGGTAATTTTCACTGAGCATCTGAGAGCCTCAAGGCAGGCCCTTCATAAGCTCTGCAAAAATGACATTTTTTAAAATGAATATAAATTTCTAGTGGTGGAGCATGAAGTTAGCCTGAATAGGCAGCATCATGTTTTGGAATAATAGAAAAGATTGTGCCTTTGAAGAAACTGAGCCTTAGTTAATGGTGGTCTAGTTAAGTTCTCCTGCTGTTGCTACTATGATTATTTCTAAATATTTATTGATTACTTAAAACCCTAACAAGAGCCTTGCTGCATCAGACAAAGGTTTTTATCTAATTCCAGCATCCTGCCAGATGCCTCTGGAAAACACATATGCAGAACATCTTGACCCAGTGTAGTATATAGTGTTCCGACTGCTTGACTAGAACCAGGGAGACGTGGGTTCAAATCTCCACTTGCCAACAAATGTGAAAAGTATTTAATTTTGGTCTAGTGTTCCTTCTCTTGATGTTTGTGTTTGTACTTGCTTTTCTTTGGATAAACTTATATGCTGCATGGGAGCTGTGAGCATCACTGAGTTTGTTGCACAGAACACCTGAGAACCAGATGTCACATGGTTTCAGTAGTAGTGTATGAACCCATGCCTCCATTCCCTGAGAACCAGTTATTACACCTTCTGTACAAAAACTTACTCCTGCTTATCCCAAGCTTTCTTAATTCTAGCAAGGGGAGAGTAATTTTGTTTCTGCTATTGCCAAAATGGTTTGGATTCAGAAATCTTTGCCCACCTATTGCAAATCACCCAGAGTCCCACCAGCAGATCCAGATCTAGATCCAGATCTTCTGCCCCCAGCCCCTTGGCATATACAGGTGCAAGTTTCTGTGGAATGGCAAACAGAATCAAAATGCCAGTATTTTGAGGAAGGAGGAATGAAGACTCGGGGGGAGGGAAGAGGAAAATAAGATGCCAGGGAGTAAAAAAGGTGTGAGGGAATAAAGCCAGACAACATATAACAAAAGCAGAATCAAATCTACTAATAAGGGAATTGTCAAGACAGGGAAAGGGAAAGAGTACAAACCCGAGACATGGAGCTTGTGAGAGAGCACATAATGAGACAGGGAGAGAACCAGATTCAAAATGAAATCTTGTAATAAAAGAACTGTCAGGCATATAATGAGCTAAACCAAGACAGAGAACAAAAGAGCCTAGAAAAGGAAAAAGTGAGGTTCTCTTTTAAGGACTGGGGGGGGGGGGGGTCAGAAATAACCTCTGGAGGCAGTGTTGGAGAGAAAGATGCTGACGTCTCATGAAAAACTGGATATCATAGGTAGGTAGGTAGGTAGGTAGATATAACATATTAATGGAAAATAATTGTTTAAGGGACAAATAGGTAATTCTTCAGCATGAAGACATTGACCTAAATGGCTGGGTAAGAATGTATCAAATAAATAAATGATAAGGTGGAGTTTCACTGGAAACCAGCTCACTTCAGATGAATGAAAAATAAGTCTCCTATTAGCACATAAAGCCTTTATACACATACCTGGGAGTAAATCCAGTTTAATTCAATGGGGCGTGTGACAAGCCCTTCTCAGTGGTGGCACCAAGAAGCTGAAATTTTGCTTTCCAAGGAAGTTTGCATTGTTTGCTTGTTTTTCATTTTGTGGGCAGCAGATCTAGACACTTTTGTTGCAAAAGATACTGTGGATCAGCTGTTTTGGGGGTGATTTATTTAACTGCTGGTATTTGCTGTTGGGTCTTTGTTTTAATTTGGGTTTCTGTTTTAAAGTTTTGTTTGCTACTTTGTGGACTTACCTGTGGATGAGAAAGCAGGATTGAAATGTGTTAATTTAATGAAAGAACAGTCACGTGTGGCAATGAGAAAATTGGTTTCAGAGGATAGGAAACATACGTTGTTGTGTGAGGGATCTGTCATAAGCCTAGGATTTGTTTTATGTACTTAAAGGCAGAAAGAAATCTCCAGGCATCTTGCAATTTGACATACAGTAAACCCACAACTTGCACTCGCTTTACTTGTGCAATCGCAACCTTACACTGGGGGTGGGGGGGGAGCTAGATAAATAAATGGAGAGCAGGGGAAACCCACCTTGCAGGTTCCTGGGGTTCCTAACTTTGCACAATTTTGTCTTTGTGCACAGAACCGCCCCCCGCCCCGAACCAAATCCTTGCGTAAGTGGTGGGCCCACTGTATGTATGTGTGTGTGTGTGTGTGTGTGTGAGAGAGAGAGAGAGAGAGAGAGAGAGAGAGAAAGAGATAGAGAGAAATGCATGATCTATCAAGCAGAGCAGAAAGAATTCAAAAATATAACCATATGCCAAGGCCAGAAATGTTCATGAATCAGATGCTATACCTGAAGGTAGGGGTGTATGGGGGGGTGTAGATATGTATCCAGTTTAAAAAACCACTTCTCTCCTGTCTGCTCACCAAAGGAAATGTCCCTTAGCACTACTCCTGAGAAGAAGCCAAGTTATTGAGGAATTCAAACTTTTGGGCTCAAGGCAATACGTGTCATATTTGGAGATGAAAAAGTTAAAAATTTATGTGGCTCTATTGGAATTAAGCTACCTGGAGTGCCGTGTGCTTTCAAAGAGGAGAAGAGGACTGCATGGAGAATGGTTCCTTAAGGATTAGAACTTTTGATGGTGGCAATAAATAATGTACAAAATTCAAATGCTGAATACGAAAGAGACTGAAGTTGCTTACCTCTTGCTGCGACTCCTTTTCACATGCTGCTATTCATGTTTTTTTCCTCTCTGCTGATATTCTTAGAACCAGCAAGGCCACCTTGTGAGAATTTTATTGCAGGATTGTATATGCATTTCAGTGTGGTATGAAAGCAAATGTCTGACTGATGACAAAAATGCAGGAAAATAGGATCTGGCAGGGTTAAATCCAAAGATTAGGAACATTATGCTTAGTTACCATAATAATACAGTACAGAAGATCTTCAAGGAATTGAAAGTCACTGTGGCATGGGTAGCATTTACACGTTTGTTCTTTTATTTTAAAACAACTACTACTAGCATTTAAAGAACTTGTCCTAGCCTTCTGGCCCCTGGGTGTACGAAGGTATAATGCTGGGCTTAAACTTTCTTTACCTACATTTTTAATTTATAAGATTCCTTACCCCTCCCCCTCATTGGAAAGGGCAGGGGACAACAATATAATAACAAAATATTAAATCAGTTGAACAGTTTACATCAGAAGAACAGGGTCCCATGGTAGCCTACTATGCTTACCCAGTCCTATGTTGTTTCATATCCTCCTTATGGTTTGGATCTGAAGAGAGAGAGATGGAATTCTCTAACACAGGCACCCCAAACTTGGCCCTCCAGATGTTTTGGGACTACAACTCCCATCATCCCTGACCACTGGTCCTGTTAGCTAGGGCTGATGGGAGTCCCAAAACATATGGAGGGCCGAGTTTGGGGATGCCTGCTCTAACACAAATCCTTGGCTTAGAGCAGAGATGGGGACCTTGTGTTTTCATATCACCCCCAACCAGTTGACTTCAATCATTCTAGTTAGGTACAGAATATCACACCATTGGTGATACTAGCCTTATTATTCAATATGTGGCATTGACACTTACATATAATTACTAGAATTAGCACTGCCTCTCCGGCTGCTCTTGCCTAATTTGGTCAATTACAAAGCTACGTATTATTTTAACTCTTTCCCTGTCTCATATTTGCACAATATTTGCCGACAAAATGTGCCACTGCTGTTATAAACTGGGTCTGGGGCTGTCCAAATGGAGGCACCCAAACTCCTCTCTGGAGTAGGAAAAAAAATGAGTCGTAATCATAAAGTGAACCACAGCATCCTTTCTAAAAGGAGATGGGAATCCTTGTAAGGAATTTTTTTGACATTATCAGTGCCATCTGCAAGTCTCTGTATTATGGCCTTCAGAGGGTCGGCACAGTTATCAATCAAGTTCCTTTATCAGAACAAGCCTTTCTGTTCCCGAAGAATAGTCTGTTTTCTTTTCTTTAAATGCACTTGTCCCTGGTTTGTTGTACACTAAGGCCAGTTTGTTGCTTTCATGCATGCCAGGAAGCAGCACTTGAGATTCATACACGGTACTGTATCTTCGCAAAATGTTTTTGCTCGATGCCCTTCAGCGGTTGTACAAATCGGAAATGTAAGCCTGGAGGTTGTAATCCTTTAAGACAGCTTTCTCAATCTTCTGGGCATCAGCAGTATTTTGAGAATGCGCCGAACCACCAGTTGTGAGCATGGTTCCACTGAATACAATTTAAGCCCTACTATTCCAATGGTTTGCTCTAAACATTCCACACTCAAATGCTAATTGAAGAGCATCAGGTTTCTCCTGTTCTCATTTCATTCTCTTTAAATTAGTCTTAACAGGAGGAGCATTTAAGAAGCACGCTAGCTGAATCTGGGTAATCCGCAGCAGTTGCCCCTGGTGAATTGACTTTGTTTTGCTTTCATTAATTCAATAGCCAGTACTTGTGTAGTGTTCTCATTTCTCCCTTGTTTGAATCAGATCAGCTACCATTCTCAAAACGTTTTAATGCATCAGGCATTTGTAAACACATTATTGCCTTGAAAATGCACTTAGAACATCCAGGGGAATGTCAACAGGGCCATTCGATGTATGTTTGTTTGGCCCTAAATTCAGGATTAAAAACAAATCAGTTTTACAAATAATAAATGGTTTACAGCAATATCCCTAGCTACATTTACACAAGAGGAAAGTTCCACTGAAATCCAATATGCGATTAGAATTGAGGAGCTAAGATTGTTTTTAGGTTTTCTATTCCATGGCATACCCGCCAACATTTCTTTGATGAAAATAGGGGTGTCCTATTCAAAAACAACAACGGTTTTATTATTTATACCCTGCCCATCTGACTGGCTTGCCACAGCCGCTCTGGGTGGCTTCCAATATATATGAAAACACAATAAAATCTTCAGAAGTCTTCTAAAGATTGCATAGTTACTTATCTCATTGGCTTGGTGTTGCATAACTCCATACTTTCCAATATTTCTCTGATGAAAACAGAAATGTCTTAAGGAAAAGCGGGACATTCCAGGATCAAATCAGAAACTGGGACGACTTCTGTAAATCAGGGACTGTCCCTGGAAAATAGGGACACGTGGAGGGTCTGCCATGGTAATGCTTAGTGAAGAAACAGATCCTTGTGGTTAGGGCCTGTTTTCTATGATAGCACTAGTTCTAAAATCCATATAGAGGTGCTGTATGAGCTCTTAGCAATATGTGCAATTTTAAAAATTCAAAAATATATAATGATGCTGCCAAAATTAGATACGTTTTGTTGCTGTTGGCTGAATACACTTGCTGTTAAATTTTTACAGTGAAATTTGCTTCCAAATAGGCATTGGCTAGCGATATTCTATAAAACACTGCTTTGCAAACTTACAAAAACTGAGGCACACTGATTTTTCTGAGTGAATGTTGAAGGCACAGTTCACCCATACATACCTAATGATTTACTTTCCAGGAGGGAAAGTGTGACATTAATTTTGATTAGTAGAGTTAATAAATTAGTTCATTTACTATAAGTATGAAACACCTGGCTTTTCTGCACATTATAGGCCCAATCTGATCTTGGAAGTCTTATTGATTCCAGTGGGAGTGGGATTGCCAAAAGTAAGGAAATTCATTCAATCCAGTTAAATCCATACTTTCTGCATTCATACATTTACTAGAACTGTAGGTCCCGATTCAGCATTCTCTGGCCTGATGGCACAAGTGCTGTTGCACTAGCGTAAGGGTGAGAAAAATGGTTGGGAAAGACTTCTGCTGAAAACATGGAGATCTGCTGCCAATCAGCGTGTAGACAGTACTGAAGTAGGTGGACCAGTGATAAGGCAACTTCTGACATACTTACACATATGTGATTTTTTTTAGGTAGGGTGGAATTCTCAGGCTGTGTACATGCTATATCTTTTTCCCCTCAAAGAATTTGGGACCCTGTAGTCCCAAATTTCCACCAACCCTTAACAAACTACAGTGCCCAAAATTCTGTTTGTTTGTTTGTTATCCCAGAATTCTTTGTGGGAAGTAATGTGCTTCAAATGTGCTTGAAAGGTATAGTGTGTGTACCCGTTTCCCCTATCTGTCTCTCTCCTGACAGTTCCCAGGCCGGGCTACCCCATCTTTTCATTTCTGTTCAGTAAATGCTTTGCCAGGTTGACATTGATATATGCACATTTGCCAGGGAAAAGACAGAGTAATGAACTATGCATTTGCATTATTTTTGTAACATTAGACATCTGTTGGGATTTTCTGTTTTTAACATAATGATCTGTGTTGCCCCCTCCCCACTACCAAAACCCTTTAAGTGCAATGGAAGCAGAAACAGCTTGCTTAGCAGCACCCCAGCCTAAGGAAAAGAATGTCTAGCCTTCATGAACCACAGTTACAGACCAGGCATAACTTGTCTCAAGGATTTCAAATGCTGCTTGTCTTTCCCTGGATTCTTAGGGGCTCCCATAGAGACATAGTCTGCTAAGAAATGCCCACGTACACCTCGTAAAAATATTGCAGCTATGCATTTTGTTTTCTATATTTACACACAGCAGACAGACCACACATCTAATTTAAACCTTTTCCAGCCGGTCTTTATGGGTGTTTCAAAAAGAATGTGGTGATTTGGAATAGCCAGACATGGGACCAGAGGGAAGGAGGAGCAAGAGAATATTTAATCTGTCTCGGGGCTCTAGATATAGACATTAATAATGGTTAGCTTATTTCATGTGCAGTAGTACCACCAGCAGCAACCATCACCACCATCATCATGATGAAGAAAACACCTTTAGGTTTGTGTAGAGTGCGCTCCTCCAATTGCGTTAGTAATGACAAGCCACCACTATGTTAGGGAGATCAGAGCTTTTGGGTGGGAAAAAACAACTGTCTGGCAAGCTTGACCCCCCCCCCCCCCCCAGCATTTTGTAAATTGACAGTAGAGCACGATCAGCTACAGGTTAAGCACAGCACAGGTTGCATGAAGGGGATGCCCAGCGCTTCTGTCCACTTGCTCTTGTCCCCCGAAATGGCTTTGCTCCAACTGCTAAGCTCTTATTGGACTCCAAGTAACATCACCTAGAAAGAAGCCATTTCAGGTGTGTAAAACTCAGAAGTCCAGTCTGTCCTAGCAGTGTACCCAGTGCATACTTTATTATGGCTCAGCACCATCCACATGCTGACACGCCAGCCATACTTCTGTCACAGTCTTTCATTAGAGAAGCTGCTTCCTTAGTGGACAAAATGGAGAGAATTCATGGGTGGAAATGCTCCCATGTTAGATGGAGAGGGAAGTTCCACCCATCACTAATTTGCAGTTGACTATCTGTGCCCAGTCCGAAAAGCTGCTGTCTTGAGCTTTGGTGTGTCCTTGTATCTGTAGGGCCATAGCTCAGTGGTGCAGCATCTTTGTTGCATGCAAAATGTCCCTGATTCAGTCCTTCGCATCTCCAGGTAGGACTGGGAGAGATTCCTGTCTGGAGAGCTGCTGGAGTCTGTAGACAAGACTGAGCTAGATGGACCAATAGACACTGCAAAGGACAGCTTCCTGCACCCAATGTCCTTTTTGTTGTTTGTCCTTTGATCCCAACTTGCCTTTTAGTCCTGACTTCTGACTTTGTCTCTCAGCTCCAGTCTCCTGGCATAGCTCCCAGCTCATCTCAGAGTTCTGCCTACAGCTCAGCCCTGACAGTTGGGAAGCAAGTGCAAATCACACAGGCAGTCAATATATCCTTATACCTTCTTTCCTGTGGGACTCGGCCACCATTTTCTGGCTTGTTTCCCCACCTTTGCCTTTCACAATGGAGTTGATTTGGAAGGATCCCTAGGTTGGTGCACAACAGGGATGCTTCAATTTGTTTTGAATGGGTGCTAGGCTTATTTACATCTTCATAAAATCAAAGCGGGGACTGCCAATACATTATAATATTGTATATGACTCAATATAATATCGTTCTGGTTAGAGGAGTGTGTTCAAATTAAATCTCAGCTGGGTATTAAAAACTACTTTGATGGAGTGGTAATTACTTTAAAATCTCATTCCAGTGAAGTTGGAAGGTTTATATTTAGGGAAGAGACATTAAAGATAAATGGCTCCCATGCCATTAATTACCAGGGAACATCATAATTAAAGCATTGTTCATACTTTTAATTCAGCCTTGGAAATAAGGGTTGAGCATTGCCAACCTTTTTCATTTTCCTTCCTCACCTAGCAGGGTTTAACACCACCTTGACAGGCAAAAATGCACCAGGTGAAGCACTTCCTGGCTTGTCAATGCAAAGATGAGTAAAGCTTTGCCTCCTAACTTTCTGCATGGTTGAAGCACATGAGGGGAAAGTTGGTAGCCATTGAGGAGCAACCCATTTCATTCTTGTAGTTTTCTGACTTTCAGATAACCCTTAGAGAAGTATATGAGGGTTTGTCATGTGAGTTCATCCTTCCTAGTGAAGGGAGAAAGGAATACGACAGGGGTTGCAAACCTTAGGCCCTCCAGCGGGCTCTCTCTCTCTCTCTCTGGCCCTCAGAACTCTGCCCTTGCCTTGCTTCACACTCCCAAGTGTTTTTCCCTGGCTGGAATGCGTCCTTGAACTCAGATAATGCTTCTTCCTTACCTGGATGATGAACAGAGAGGGTGTGCGTGTGTGTGTGTGTGTGTGTATGAATGTGTGTAGAAACTAGTCTATTGGTACAAATTTGCATCTGTCGCCCTGACTTTTTTGCCGCTGGCCCCACCCACCACTGACATGTGGCTCTTTGAAAATTGCCCAGAAGGGAATGTAGCCCTCTCACTGTATTCCTCAGCTCTGGAATATAAGAACCAAGGATGTTCAGATGACACTCTACATATCCTCAGTGAATTGTGAGGGGTCAAGTAGAACTATGCCTGATGGAATCACCCCAACATAAATTTGCTTCCTGTCATCTATAAATTAATGTGCAAGTAAGGAGAGCAAAGGAGAATGCCCTTAGAAGTGCAGACAGTATGAATCTCATTGTTGAGATGTAATATAATGAATGGGGAAGAAGGTCCGAATCCTTGTATCAATCATAGAGTTGGAAGGGACCCCAAGGGTCATCTAGTCCAACACCCTGCAGTGCAGGAGTCTCAATTAGATCATACATGACAGATGACCATACCAGCTCTTGTTTAAAAACATCCAAGGAAGGAGAGTCCTCAACCTCCTGAGGGAGTCATTTTCACTCTTACTGTCGGAAAGTTCTCCCCAATGTTCAGCTGGAATCTCATTTCTTATAACTTGAAACCATTGGTGTGGTTCCTAGCCTGTGGAATAGGAAAAAACAAGCTTGGTCCATCTTCCGCGTGACAGCCCTTGAGATATTTGAAGATGACTATCATATCTCCTCTCAGTCTCTTCTTTTCCAGGCTACACACCCAATTCCCTCAAGCATTCCTCATAAGGCTTGGTTCCCAGACCCATATCTCCTCTCAGTCTCTTCTTTTCCAGGCTACACACCCAACTCCCTCAAGCATTCCTCATAAGGCTTGGTTCCCAGACCCTTGATCATCTTGGTTGCCCTCCTTTGCACACATTCCAGCTTCTCAATATGCTTCTTAAATTGTGGCACCCAGAACTGGAATGCATATAAAATGATAAATATGTTTCCCCTCCTTGCAGAGCTAATATAGCTTGCTGAAAATTGAAATGGCCCTCAGGGATAAGAACAGAAGAAGAACTTGATGGACCTGGTCCAGCATTGTGTTTTCACAGTGGCCAACCAGATGGCTGTGGGAAACCCCACAAGCAGGACTGCAGCACAAGAACCTTCTCCCCTCCTGTGGCTCCCAGAAACCAGTATTCAGCTGTGGAGGCAGAGCTTAGTCATTATGGCTAGTCTCCTGCAATAGCCCTCTATGAATTTGTCTACTCCCCTTTTAAAGCTTGGTGTTGGTGGCTATTACTGTCTTCTGCAAGAGCGAGTTCCATAGTTTTAGCTATGCCAGTTTTAGCAAGCATGTAATAATGCAGTGCATGGTATTAATAAGAAGGGTAACTGCAAGCCCAAGGGAAGATGCAATGGACTGTGCTTCTGTAATCTCATAGTTTCTTTCTCCCTCCCTCTCTCCCCACCTTCCCATAACTGTCAGGTCAACACTGAAAGAAGAAGGGACTCGGGGGCATTTTGCTGCCTGGAATTCCGTCACTGTTTATCATGTCAGTCTTAAGGTTCTTTGAATGATGGAGGCATCTGAGTGGCATGTTGTGAAGAAGTAGCAAATGCCCCTTGGCCTCAATAATTAAAGCCCAGCATTTCTTTATTGGCTTCTCTGAGCTGTCGAAGCAGAACTCCTGTACTTTGGCTGGTTTCAGAGCATCAAGAAGCATGTCTATGATTTCCTTCCATGCACAGATTTCTGCTGCTTATGGTTGCCGCAGGTCTTTTATTTTCAGTCAAATGTGTCTGCTTTATTGTTTGGAGCTAATGAATCTCATGACAAACATGCAGCACCAAACAAAAAGCAAAAAGCAACAACCCCAAAACGCAGAGCATTTCAGGAGTGAAATTCTGTGTGCCCAGGCGAATATAGGTGGATTATGGTGACAAAACACTAAGCAAATACTTTCAGATTTATAGAAACAAAGTGCACAGTTTGATGCTATTTTAGACTTATGTGGGCAAGCTAGGCAAGATCCATGAGCTTTGGATCTTGGGAAATGCTGTCTAGCTGTTTTCTGTTTTTGAAGTTTGGGAGGTACAATAACTTCAAATCCTTAGTCCCGGTTCTCATATGTATTGTTGTTTAAGCTGATCTACCAGTCTATTATTCAACATTGATGGTCCTTAAAAATGAGCAAAACCAACCCCCAGACCTCCACAGAAGAATATGTTCTCCTGCCCAAATTTGGTAGGGAGGTTGTACAGGTAACATTTAGGAAGGGAATTTGTGGCTAAACTTGTGCTCATTGGAATGTTTAGTGCCCAGAAGGATCATTGGATCTGTGCAAAGGTGCTGAGTGTGCACTGATAATGTCACTTGCCCACCCTGCTGTCTGGACTCCTTTGTGTAGCATGCAGAGTGTGGATAGGACTCCTTTCCTATTAGTGCTGCAAAATTACCAGGAGAGGCAGCAAAGGTGGTGATGACTCAATATGCACCAGCTAGCTGGAGCTTCTGAAGGGAATACCACTGAATAAATAAAAAGCATTCAAGAGTTGTTCTGGGCAATGGGATTTGCAGGTAGCATGATTCTAGAGAATTTAGAATGCTGTGCATGATTGCAGGAAGGAGCATAAGTGTTTCCACAGTGAGCACTTATTGAAATACCCTTTTGGGCTCCCATACCCAGTGTGGAATTTGATTTTGGGCTCAGTTGTACAGCAGCTCTCTTGCCATGTTGATCTGTCCATGGTTTGTTTAGCACCCATTGCTATTGCTATGGGAAGAACCATAGTTCAGCAGAAGAGCACATACTCTGCATCCAGTTTTAATCGCTGGTATCACTACTTTAAAAAATGGTCTTAAGCAGTGACTTAGGAAGCTGCCATAAACCAGAATATACAGCAGGCCAATGGTTTGACTCCATATAAACAGCTTCATAGTCTGTTTTACAGACATAGGATTGCTGGCTGTTTTAGTGAGGATGGTGCAAGAAAGTAAGACTACTGATTAAGAATAATTGGAGTCAGTTCTGCTCTGTGGCTATCGTAATGTGCATTTTGTGTGTGTGTGTAAAATTGCCTCAAAACCAGTGCATGTAAGGACTCCAGCTTGTAGAAATGTAATGAATGAACCACAATAAGTTGCCAAATGTGTGCTTGTGCATCTTTAAATTCTCTGCATTGTTAAAATGGACATCTATTAAAATAAAATATGATACATGCACCACATTACTAGACCTGTTTCATGTTATGGTGGCCGTGTTTTAATGTTAGCAGATGACTTTCTGGATTGTGACATCTGTACCGACAGTAGTGTCATCAATTTCCATCTGGTAATTTTTTCATTGGCCTTGTTTCGAGATAAACACCATTTATTGGGAGGTAGTTGATTCCCCTGAATTTCAGACCATGGGTTTATTTCCCCAAGAGCATGTGTTAATCATAATGTATATGGCTAAAGCCAAACAGAAGGAGAACATACCTAAATCAGAGATGTTCATAATGCCACCACTATCCATTTAAATTTGGTTAAGCCCCACTTACCCATATGCTATTACATATAGACTTCCAGTACACAAATATAGGTACCCTATTTTGCCATGAGAAGTGTTCAGTGCTAGCTCTGTTTTGGGGAGCCCCTAGGCAAGATGGTCTCATTTGGTCCCTTCTGTGAGTGGGCCCGCTTCCTCCTCAGCACTGATCCTTCTGTGTATTCACTTGTCTTCTTCATCTGGGTCAATCTGTCCAATTGCTGAGCAGAAGGACAAGGCAAATGAAGGATGCTCTTCCATCTATTCATTCCTGTTATTGCATGCATGATTTGGATTGGTGATTAGGTGATCAGGCAGTAATAGCATAGAGAAGGAGGAGCAAGACCAAGACCCTGGGGCTCTGGGTGTCAGCAGTGAGCCCCCTGTTGGGAGGTGCCCAGTGATTCCATTTTCTGACACCTGTCTTGTGAACATAAGAAGCTGCACCCCAACGAGGTGTTCAACGAGGGATATTCTGCTGGATGAACAGTTCTCCTTTTCTGAGCACTGTACCTAACAGAGTGTCCAAGAAGGAATTAACTATTTTGTACTTAGATGAATTATCATCGCACCCCCCTCTTTATTGGATCGCAAACCTTTCCTCATTTGTTCACGCAAGAAGGATAAATCAGGCGTTATCTTTAATGTGACAGACTTATTTCAGGAGCTGACTGCTGTTGTACTAAGTAACTTTGGGTAGTTTCCGTATAAACCCTTTGGCACCTTGTATACTGTACTTTTAATATTTTTAAAATAAAAAATAAAAATAAATATTTTAACTCAGCTCTTGACAAACAGTGGAGAAGATAAATTATTTAGTGTGGACATTCCTCTTTTACCATATTGTACTGTGACTGAAAAATAGGTTATATAATTTGACGCGAACAATACTGTCCTGGTACAATTTCCACATGACAGGTTTCCCCAGGAGACTTTCAAAGTACCATAGCTCAGATAGAGACAGTGACAAGTTGTGCTTTCAAAGTATTGTCTGAAGTGGTGAAATATTTAAAGCAAGTACTTTTTACGAGGCTTCGTCTGTATGTGTGTGGTGTGTGTGTATGACAAAAATCTCATGTTTCTTGGAAGAATTTTGCATCCTGCAATTCTTGCCCAGCAATGTGCCTCTTTTCTCTTATCTCGTCTTCTGGAGGCTAAATGATGGGAATATCTGTACTACTTTGACTGTGAGCCGCTCTGCTAACTTACACACCAGACAGGGGTGAGAATCCTGTCATCATAGTCAGTGCTATCACCATCCAGCCTGCTTACACACTAAAGTGTGTGTGGGAAACAGGTAGGACAACCCAAGGATAATAGTAAACCTGAGGACAAGGATGGGGAACCTGTGATCTTCAGGTGCTGTTGGACTCCAATCAACCCTAGCCAGTTTGGGTCCAGGATTATGGAAGTTGGATTCCCCTTTCTGCATGAGCAGGGCCCATATCTTTATTGGAATTTAACCAAGCCGAAGCAGATGTTTCCTTAGAACTTTCCTAGGCTTTGGCAACCACAAATCTCTCTCCAGCCAATCAATAGAAGTGACCAGTTCATACGAATTAGAAATAATGGGTTGTTTTCAAATAAGTCCTACTCCGGGTGGACCCATTTAAATTAACAAACCTAAATTAATCATGTCTGTTAACTTCCATGGGTCTGCCCTGAGTAGGACTAGCATTGGATACCACCGAATAGACTGTCTCCAGCTATATTGTACCCAGAGTAGCCCTATTAAAAGGAATGAATCCAAGTTAGTAATGTCCATTGATTGCAATGGGTCTACTCTAAGTAGGCCCAATACATTTTGACACTTGAGGAAGGCTCCAAAATGTCACTCCCTTCCCTGCCAAGGAAAAAGGGTTGATGGAAGATCTTAATCCTGCTGCCCAAGGCAGTCACCTCACCTTGCCTCATGGATGGGCCAGCCCTGACTCTAAGTAGGAGAAATATTGGATGCAGTGCAGAGCTTCTTAAAACACCACAAAGGTGTTTTGCTGTGTTGTCCAGTGTTGGTCCTTATTCCTTATATTTCAACAGGAGAAGGCTAAGCAATAGCTGTTTACAACAATCCTACAGTTCATTCTACTCATACCCTATCCTGCCCACAGTACAGATCCCACTTTTCGATCCTCCTTCAATTAAGTATTCTGCTTCAGCAAATCCTACTCTGCTACTGTGAATCTATGCAGTCACTTTGCAAGATCAGACTTCACTTTGACAGGAGAAGGGGAGATGCAGGCAAGGCAGTGGACTCCAGCAACTGCCATCTGTATAGGAAGTGACACGATCTTGGTGGTGTTTTGTTTTGTTTTCAAAAACACTATCATCTATATGTCTATCATCTATTTGTTTGTCTTGTAAGTCATATTAAACGCTTCTAAGTTCCTTTGGTTTCAGTAGAAGAGTTAAGCACATGCTAAGCTATTACTTCAATTAAAATAAATAGGATTTAAATGTGTTTAACTTTGGCTAAATTGTGTGCCTTAGGATGATCATATAAAGAAATGCTGATAATATTTGTGGATAAATGAACAGTGCAAGTAACTACAATGTCTCGTAGCAAATGTTTGCAATATGTGGGGGGGGGACTTTTGGGGGAGTGTTTTTTAAAAAACAACAACAAGAAGAAAGCTAATTTTTGCAATGTTTTAGAAACTAGAAACCTGGAATTGAAAACAGAAAAGCTTTGTAAGCTTACTTTCTAGGGTTTGTTGCGTGTATGAAAATAAGAAAATTGGAAAAAAGAGATCCTGATTGCTAGCATATTCAATTTTAAGATAAAAAATAGATCTAATGAAAAAGGAAAGGCTTCATTAATTTTAGAAGTCTGCAAGCAAATGAAAAATGATCGGCTGATGAGTGATATGCAATTTGTTCTCTAACTTCTCTAATAATGTGTGAATGTCACATTACATAACAGTTACAATGATTAAACCTGGTGATGAAATAAGATAGGATAGATCTTGTGTTCTTTCTCTTGACTAGTGGACAACTTGTCTCATTAATTTCTCACAGGGGAGTAGTCTTAAATTAAATAAACAGCATTATTTGTTGAGATTTATGGCAAAGAGGAGACTTCCAGACCCACGAAGGAAATCTTCCCTACTATTTTTTTGACCCTGGAGGATAGTTTTGGAAGATTTGTGATGATAGAGCCTGACCATTAAACACTCCTGCTACTGGTAATGAGTGTGCAAACTCATTTGAGATCTTAATAATTTGACAACAGAGTTGAATGTGGTAAATTGCTAATGCCTGTGTTCACAGGAGGTTAAAGAGCCTGCTTTCAGATTTATTTTTCTTATCTGCAACTCCCACTTCAGCACAGGATGTCTGTGCAAAAGCTACACAGTGATAATGATCAAACGAAGACATTTGGTTAAATATATATATAGTAGAAGCAGTTATTAAGTCTCTGATTCCAGCTACATTTACATAAGGAAGAAAGATTTACTTTCAAGTTAATGTGCTTTTTGGAAGGACCCATAGCAGGGTGAAAGAGTGTAGTAACTCAGGTAAAATCCCTGATTATCTCCAAGTAAAAGTATCTAAGATAGTAGGGTCAATGAGGATCTATGCCTGACATCCTGGAAAGCTGCTGCCAGCCAGAGGAATCAATATTAGGTTAGATCGGCCCTTCCCTACCTGGTGCTTTCTAGATGTTTCTGACTGCAGCTCCCATCAGATTTCCACATGGTCACAATTAGACCCACGCCAGTCACAAAATGTGCCTGGCGCCTGGGAAATTTCTAGCACTGCATGCAAGTGTATGATTAAAAATTAAGAAGTGAAGTTAATATTTATTTTGGGGTTCCATGTCTGCAAAGGTGGGTCTTGGGCTTGACCTATAACTAAGGCTAATCATTTCATTAGGCGAGGGAGTAAAGTAGCATGATTTTAGCTGAAATGTTCTTCAGTATAACTGCATTTATCACACTTCTTCAAATAGTGGCATCACATCAGACTGATGTATTAGATTGAAATAGCTCTTTTGTTTTATTAATACTGAAGAGTGATTGGAACGATGGATGAGAGGGTCAATTTTTAAAGAATATAAAAGGCGTAGTGTGGCTCATGGTCCCTTGCTGAAATTCAGTGCACTGAATTTTAAATCTGAACTTTGAGCCAAGTCTCTCTCTCATCTTGGGACAGTTGACATATGGCAGAATTTTACAGTAGCAAAATGCAAACAGGTGTTTGGCAAAGGACTTTAGAGAGTACCGTGTCCACAAAGTGACGAGAACCTGCTCGCCATCCGTAAATAATCAGTCTCACACCAAAATGGGTTGCAGAAATCTGGCCGCAGCTCCGCTCTAGAAGCTGCTGTAGCACAGCCTTTATTGTGTGTCCACGAAAAGATACAAATTCAAGGAGAGAACTTTTCCTCAGTCAGCAGATAAGGGCCATCGCACTAGACCACGTAGACCATCAGGCTATGTTACGTGGACCAATCATTAGGACAGCATGAGCTGTCCACGCGTTGATCATGCTTCCAAGCAATGCTTTCTGCTATGAAATCATCCTTGCAATAATGAACTTTTGCCCATGCTCTTATGGACAAATGACCATATTCCCACACAAAGTACAACATATTTAAAAGCAAACAATGTTCTTTATACCGCCCATCCTCTGAAGATCCCAGAAAAAATACAAAATGAGGATGCATATGCTAGGATCAATCCTGAAATTTTGACCATTGGGGCCAAGGAAGGTAACTATGCTGCAGAAGTTGTAAAAAGCTGTTTTTCTGTTTTTGGACAACAGCACAAAAAATATAACCCTGCACAAATAATCTATCTAACAAAGTAACTCATCCCAACCAGTGAAGTATAGTGTACTAGCAATGCAGGGCTTTTCATGAAGACAGAGACTGGACCGTCAGATTTGATAAGAGTGATGGCTGGTCAAATCTGATGAGTGTCAGACAAGTTTGAGGGAGGTCCTTTCCCCACCTTGCATGACATGGGTATTCAAAATGTCTGTATTGCAGAGGCTGTTTCAGTCTTACACCCAATTGACACAATGAAGTGCTCGTTCCAGACTGGAAGCAGATATCGAGTTGACTTTCTCAGGAGTGGCTTGGTCAAAAGCACTGCATCAGAGACTTCTATTCTGGGTCTCAGCCAACGGAACCATGGAGAGGAGATCTGCCCTACACATGCCCTGTCCTGTTATCTAACAAATTTCTTGTTTCTCCTGCACCAACCTAGAAAAAACTTCTGCCTCCCTCTGGTCATGTAACAGGCACAAACTTGGCTTGACAAGGTGCGCCAAAGATACTGGTACATGGACTTGTTGGCCCACAAGGAGAGCCTCTCACCAGAAACAGAGGAAGGAAGTGCATCTCAAACTACTCTTGAAACTGAAGATTCCCATTGGATGTTCAGTTTGACGAAACAATGGAATTGCTATGGTACTTTTCGTACGTGCAAGTAGCTAAAAGTACAACCAAAAATTGGCTGAGTTGGAGAGTTGAAGAGTTAGAGATGTGTGAAATTGATACACTTTGTCATTTTACACTGAAATTCCTTATAGATTTTTTTTTCATTGGAGGAACCATCCAATTTGTTTTGAATTTTGCTTTTGGTCAGGGATGGGGAACTTGTGGTTTCCCAGATGTTGCTGTACTACAACTCCCTCTCATCATCCCTGATCATTGGCTATGCTGGCTGAGACTGATGGGATTTTGCATCTAACCACTAGAAGGCACTCCATTCTTGCTGTAAGGAAAGTGGGAACTGTGCATTGCATGTGCAAGGAAGTGGGCAGCACGAAGAACAGGTGATGGTCCTGCCCTTTGATTCCATTCCATTCTTCTATCTCCTGATCAAGGTTCTGTCTCCTGATCAGACAGGTTGATGCACTCCTTCCAGTCCAGACAGCTCCCTGACAGTTTGGAGCATATCACAACATAAGTCAAAATCCTTTGTGTGCAGAAGACGTAACTATAGTTTACATGCGTCAATCCACTGAAACATTGAAGAAGAAAGCACTCTTTGTAAGTGAAAGGGCTTTCTTTTGTTGGTTGCTAATTGAATTAAAATAAATTAATAAAGTGAATATGATTATGTGCTGTTAAGGGAAACATCCCAGGAAGCTATAGTCTTCTGTAAAAAAAAGGGGGAGGAATGTAAATCTTTTATCTGATTAGCTTAGTTCTTCAGTAACCCATGCTGAATAAATCTATCTTCCCTTTGCGTGATTTGTCAGCCTTTATAGCTGGTTTGTACACACAGCTTTCACCATTATTTTCAAGGCAATAAAGGCAGCCATGCAGAAAAGCCACCCATAAATGTCAGGAAACAGAGATATTTTGTTGCATTCCAAGGGCTCTGAAGGTCGAGTTCAATTCAGTTAGCTCGCCCAGAAGGATAGTGGTGTGATATGATGATCGAATATGTGTTTAGGTGGGATATATATGTTACCAGACTTCCACTGTTCTGTCAAGAACAGTGAGAGATTAGCCTTCACTACCTGGAGGAGTTTCTCTGGGAGAACTCTATTAAACGTGGTCTTTTCTCTTGTTCAGTGGAAATCATTATAAGAAGTAATGAAATCATGTTTGCATCCTCAACAAGGCGGCACCTTGCCTTTGGGCCTTTGGGCTGTTGTCATGATTTGAAGAACACATGAACTAATAAATAGTAATGGAGGGAAAATATGCTTATATATCACCTATTAAAACAAATGAGAATGCAGGCCCTTGCCACACATTCCAGACTTAGCTGCACTTCATGCTGGCAAAACCAGCTGCAACTCCTGCCATATAAGCACAAATAAGGCCAGCTGGAGAAAACAAGCACTTGAGAATATTTCAGAAGCCTTAATCAAGATGTTTCCTGCAAGAGAACTGAACGCTGCCTTTCACACTCGTCCTCCATACCTGTCTACATATTGGGGAAGAGTTTACTATTTCCTTTCAGAAAAGCCATGCCATTTTTTCCCCTCAGTGGGCCTGCAAGGAGGCGTGAACCCCTGCTAGCCCTAAGGCCTTGGGTTCAAGCCCTCTGGGACACCTCCCAAATGAGAAAGCGTCATAACTTAATGGTAGAAGGCATATTTTTCATTCAGATGGTCCCAAGTTCAGTCCTTGGTGGCATCTTGAGGAAGGGCTGGGGAAAACAACAGTCTGAAACCCTAGAGAACTGGTGCCAGTTAGTGTAGAGCAGTGTTTCCCAAACTTGGATCTCCAGCTGTTTCTGAATTTCAGTTCCTTTCTTCCCTGACCACCGGTCCTCCTAACTAGGGATGATAGGAGCTGTACTCCAAAAACAGCCAGAGCCCCAAGTTTGGGAAACAATGGCGTAAAAAACAATACAGAGTTAGGTGGGTCAACAATCTGATTTGGTATAAAAACAACTTCCTATGTTCCACTTCCCATGCCTATGCTTGTTGCCCTAAATAAAAATGTGGATATCTTCATCCAGTGAGATGCAGGCATGCTCTTCGTATTGGGAGATAATTGTGGCAGAGGGTAGATGCAGAAGATCTTCAGACTTGTAAAAAAGCTACAGAAGAATGGCATGAAAGTTCCTTTACTTCCTGCCTTTCACATCTTGTAATGTGCAAAGCTGCTCTTGTATACAGTTAGCATGCATTGTACAGTTCCTGTCTTTTCTCAGAGTGAGGCCCAGGCAGGGAGTTGGAGGTCTAGTGAGTCCAGGGTGGTGGCAGTTCACTTCTCCCCTTTTCTTGCCACCTGAGATAACGGTCTCATTCTGCCTCATCACTGGGCCAGCTCAGTCCACACTGATATGCTGTATTGGCCTGAATATAAGTCTCAGTTTTCCCCCAAATTCTGACCATGATAAGTTAAAGTGTGGCTTATATTCGTGACCTTAGGTATGCAGCCAGGAGCATGGGGCAAGCAGCGCCAGCAGCGCGGCAAAGCGGCCCCACACATAGTCCCCCTGGCTTTCCCCCAAGGCTGGGTAGGGAGAGAGAAGGGAGGGGAAAGGCCGCCAGCAATGTAGTGTGGTTCCCCCCCCCCCCAAGCATGCAGACAGGAGCAGTGAGGAATGGAGTGGCTTATTTTAGGGTATTTCTCCCCCCCCCTCCATTTTTAAACGTGCGGCTTATATTCGGGCCAATACAATATTATTTGGGGTTTCTGAGGCATTATGTGGGCCAGGGGTTTTTTGTTTCGCCTTCAAGGGCCCATTATTCTTCTGAAATTCTGCCCACAGAAAAGCTCTGGAAGCCTGAGCACTTTCAGCAAGCATTTTATCTCCTTTCGTGCATTACTAGTGTGATGGAGTGCAATGAACTGTTCTGATGGCAATATCTTTGAGGTCTAGTGGTTGCCTCCATGTGTGATATCTATATGTTAGACCTGGACATCCTGATGGTGAAAGCTTATATGTGCAGATCTCTATGCACACAAAGTTCCTCATGAGCTAGAACCTTGACCAGTGGTAAGATTCTCTCCCCCCCCCCCCCCGTTCTCTCTCTGAGCTATTGTGTGACATTACTGTAAAATGGTTGAAATTCCTGAAGCAATTATGATAGCCAAATTTATTCTGGGGTTGGCCAATCTTGTTTGCATAACAATCTTGAGTTTCACAGTACAAACCTACACATACTTAATTCCAAGTAAGTATGCATAGGATTGCTGCTTTGGAGATTTACATTTCAGGCAACATTCAGGGTAAAAAAGAATAAACTATACAGTTGTAGAATTAGGTAAAGGTAAAGGGACCCCTGATCGTTAGGTCCAGTCGCGAATAACTCTGGGGTTGCGGCGCTCATCTCGCTTTACTGGCTGAGGGAGCTGGCATACAGCTTCCAGGTCATGCGGCCAGCATGACTAAGCCACTTCTGGCAAACCAGAGCAGCGCACAGAAACACCATTTACCTTCCCTATTTATTTACTTGCACTTTGACATGCTTTCGAACTGCTAGGTTGGCAGGAGCAGGGACCGAGTTATTGCCTAAAACAGTTATAAATGTTAGGCTCGGACATAGTGTGAAAAATGCAAATCCTACATGAACAGCAGCTTCACTTACAGTTTTGTTATATATTCCTACTTTGTACAGGCTGCAAATTATGACTTTAACAGATGGACCAGAAGCTGGAATACAGCTAGACCTGGAGGGATGAAATGTCCTTGGATGTGTGTGTGCATGCACACTCACCTGCTTTTGCACACGCATGCACAGAGAGAGAGAGAGAGAGAGAGAGAGAGAAACCAGCAAGTAAGATGAAGGGAAAGAGAAAGAGAATGAAAGTGAGTGTCTATATTTCACACAAAATATGGCAGCTTTTATCCTCAGATGTCTACTAAATCTGGTTGTCTGTCAGAGAAATATGTCTCTGCCAATTCTTTTTGAAGCCATAATAATCTTTTTGTTTTATTTCTTTTTTCGAGTCAAGGGTGCTGCTAAAATGGCCTCTTTCTCTCCCTGGGCTCTGAGAGCGAGCAGCTAATCTGATGGACACTTGAAACTCTAGCAAGAGTGGTGCTGTGTGGGATATGAAAGTCAGAAGGAAAAAAGAAAAATGATTACCTGATTTTCTTTCATTTCAGCGCTCCCAAATAGTGCCTCACTTCTATTGCTGAGGTTAAATGCTTGGAAGAATTAGGGCTTGTTTCTACACCAAACACAACGTGATGAAGCATCGTGTGTCCAAATCTCCACCAAGCATCTTGTGTACATCTGCATACCACTTTATTTGTTCATTGCTCAGACAACATAATTATCCATAAAAATAGAATCTATGTAACCAGTTGCAATGCAGGGTGTATTCATATGTATGCTCAGTTCTTGTGGCCCTTCTATCCCTTTAGGGTAAGGGAAGAAAGAGGCCAGAATTTCTGATCAGATGGAAAACTAACATCGAGATTTCAGAGAAGTTAATGTGACTATTTCTCCACATGGCTAATGAAGGCTGCTATGCACTTAAAAAAAAAAAAGTTGTGCAGGAATAGTGGCACTGACTTGCTCTTATAAGGAAAAGTCATGCAGATAAGGCATATGTACATATATACCACTATATATACTTATATGCCAATATATCCATATCAAACATTGCATATATTTCAGAAGTATGGGCAATGAACCCACTTTTAACCATACAGGGTTTCTGGCCGATAGTTTTGTAAACTGGTAACTAGCTGACACAAGTATTGGCTTTTCAAAGGAAGGATGTGCACTACGCCTTTTTCTTGTTCCGCTTTTGGTAGGAGGGGAAGGGAATGGAGAGCAGTTCCAAATATCTTGCCAAACAGCAGGATTGTGAAAGTCCTCCTTGCTCTTGAGTGGCCTGTAAATGGAAAATGAAGTGGGAAGCCAGTTTCTATTGTTAGCGTCAAATCAGACGTGCCTTCTAGTGAGTGTATCCAGAATATTTAAAGGAAAGCAATCTTGCCCAGCTGGCAGTAGGCAATTTAGTCTCACTTGCTCAATGGTTCTGCTTTTCCGATGCAGTTTTCCCAGAAAGTACAAGCCAGTTTCAGTCAGGAGGTTGCTTTCTCAGCCACAGAGTGTCCTCAGGTAAGGGAAATATTGGCAGGGCGCAGTTTATTCTCATGTTCTACAATGACAAGATTGCCCTCAGGTTGTTTCTCAAAATCAGAGCATAATACTATTGACTAATGGGGGTGGAGAAGAGGAGCTACACTGTTTTAAGCTGTCTTTAACAACATGTATACAAAGGAAAGGTGTTGGCTTTCTGGCATAGTTCAAGGAGCTAGTGGGGTTTTTTTAATATAAAAACAACAACCCATCCAAAATGATTTGCCCCAATATACCTTCTCCTTTCATGTGTTGCATTACAATTGGGGCAGCTAACTTGGCGTCCTCCAGATGTGGTTAACCTCTGGTTATACAGTACCCATCATGCCTGACCATTGCCCATGCTAGGTGGAGCTGATGGGAGTTGTAAGGCACCATGTTGGCTACCCCTGCAATACAATACAATCTCTGGATCCCGGAAGGGCACAGTCATTCCCAATCTGTTTCCCTTCAGATGTTTTGGATGACTACAATAAGTCCCAGCCATTGTGGCCAATGGTCAGGCAAAATGAGAGTTGTAGTCCAACATCTAGAGGGCAATTGAGGAAGGCTGCTCTGGGGTAGATATCCTAGATGACTAGATGTCTTGACTTCTCCCCCCTCCCCCTAAAAATCAAACCTTTAAAGCGGCTGTGAAGAGAGGCTGTACGTTTCCCTCAGGGGAATTAATGGTGACTTCAGAAACACATTAGGTAGGGAAATGACATGGTGGGAAACATCCCCTCCCCCAATGCTGATGCTCCAATCAAAGTCATTGAGAGCTCTAGACACAAATACATACTGCATCATATCTGCCCCTTCTTGCTACAGGTTCAGATTAAACAGGAACAGAAAGGGGCATCCTTGCCAAAGCCCAACCTTGAGCACCTTCCACAATTGTTGTAAGGCGTACCTGTTTGCGCTTCACCCATAGGCTTTGTGTTGCATTGGCCAAGGGTGAGAGAGAATGCCATGTTGAAATATGATGAATTATACAGTGGTACCTCGGGTTAAGAACTTAATTCGTTCTGGAGTCCCCATTAGCTAAAGTGGTACCTCAGGTTAAGAACAGTTTCAGGTTAAGAACGGACCTCCAGAACAAATTAAGTTCTTAACCTGAAACTGTTCTTAACCTGAGGTACCACTTTAGCTAATGGGGTCTCCCGCTGCTCCTGCGCCTCTGCCACACAATTTCTGTTCTAATCCTGAAGCAAAGTTCTTAACCTGAGGTACTATTTCTGGGTTAGCGGAGTCTGTAACCTGATGCGTCTGTAAACTGAAGCGTCTGTAACCCGAGGTACCACTGTATTCAGTACAGGTGGGACTTGTGATGAAGTGTTGCAGTGTGGAGTGATGCTGTTCAGAATTCCAGCTAATCCGTTCCGTTTCTCCCCTTCCCCACAATGCTCAGTAGGCATTCCATGGTGACTACTAAGCGTGTTCAGTCCTCATTGGGCTGCTTTTAGGGTTCTGCCTCTTTGTTTTTTATTTTAATGTAATGCAGTTCCCCTGAGGCTCCAGATATTGCTCCCTTGAATGTTTGTGGCATCATTTTGGCTATATAGGCGTTGGAACTCTACCACTGAAGACTAAAAATTGAGGGAACGGTGGCTTGGATTTGCTCTCCCCCTCCTTTTTTACCTTCTCCCTTTCAGAATAGGCAAGCTATAAATCTAAATAAATGTCCAGACCTTTAAAGATTATTTTAAAACTGAAAATTAGTAATATTGATGTAAAAGGCCTCTTTTGGAAGGCATTTTATTTCATACTCTCCCCTGCCATTTTGATATTTGTGATAGATGGTAGCATTTGGGTGAGAAGACTCTAAAGGACAAAATTAAATAAAACAGGTTTTACATACAGTAGTTCTTGAAATGAAACAAATTTACTAAGTGCAGCCATTATTGTTTTCAATGGATATTACACATGAGTAAAAATCAAATGAAGCCTGAAAACCTGCACCACTTTGACAATAAAAGTACTATAATGTGCAGGAGTATTAAAAAGTGATTGAGTTCTTCATTACAGTCATAAAAATAGATATTGCGAAACCAGTACAATATTACACCATATCATGTCATCTAAGAGACTCAAACCTTTTGCATTAATCTTTACCTTTGAATTGTCCTTCTAGGTTTGTCGTTCTCATATATTCAGGAAAATTGCAGATAAAATAGGCCAATAAAATCCAGCTCATAATGTGTGTGTGTGTGAGTGTGTGCGTGTGTGTATGTGGTTACTCCCAGTGTACTCCAGTCACTGTGATTTAAAGTTAAATAAACAGAACCATTCTTAATGTGGGTCTCCATTCTCCAAGTTTCGACGGAGAGGGGAGAGTGGCCTGGGGTGCCTTGCCTCTTTCCCAATCATTCTTTCCCTTAACAAATAATTAAAACTCATGACCCTCCTCTTCTTTTTCTTCATGGATAATATTTGGAGGACCAAAAAAAGTCAACTTTTTATAACAGAGGTAAAAATCAGCTGGCGCGATAGTTCCTAGACAAATTTATCTGAACTTTGACAGGCTTCTTACCCAGAAGCACTTTCCTCAGGCTCCCATATTCAAACTGAGTGCCCCCCAAGGGGTTGAAAACATTATTTCTATTTCCCATCATAAAATGGGGGATTGCTGTGCTTATTTTCTGAAATTAGGTAAGCTTCATCCCCTCAGAAAGAGCAACCATGTCTGTAATTTGCATCCAGTTTTGGCAGAAATACGAACGAGTGTTGTATGTATGTATGTATGTATGTATGTATGTATGTATGTAAAGGTTCCCTTCTTGAAGATCCCTGAATAAATCTACCCAAAATTTGGCAGTCTTAATCCATTCTGGAGGGACTCCTTTGCCTACAAATTCTATTAATTTATATAAAAAAGAAAGAAAAAATCCTACAGCTGATCTTAGAATCCCCATTATATTTAATGAGACAAAGCAGAGTTTTGGGTTTAACAAAGCAACTTTGAACCTGAATAACAAATCAAATTAGAACAACATACAGTGGTTCTGAAACAGATGAGGCTGATTCCAAATGCTACAGATATGAGGAAAATCTTGTGGTTGCTGCATACCCCTAAATTATACTGCCTTGTCTAAGGCCACTTAGCATGTTCACAAAATACTTTGGCAGAGGATTCAGACAGAATCAACTACCCTGTATTTAAGAGTATGGACAGGTTTTTTTGGAACTGTCTGGGCACATAGTAAAGAGGTGATTCAGTTGCAATTTACTTCTTTACATCCTATTTTGCTGCAGGTAAATTATTGACTCTGCAAGCGACTATTAATTTCTACATGCAATAGATATTTCTTACCGACGCAACAACATCTGTTCTGTCTGTGGGATTGCTTTGAAGATGCTGGGTTTCCTCTGAGATCTTTAAATTGTTGCCACTTTAGGCTCAGCACATTCTGTAATATAGATATATTAGTTAAACCTGCCAGAAATTAGAACACGGAAAAAATAGAATTGTCATTTATAGTATACATCAAGTCTTAAAAGACAGATAATTCAATAATTAATTCAATACACCATAGTTTCCATTACAGAAATGAAACTAATGAATAACTCATGGTAAATACATACCTAATTAAAAAAAAAATCCACTGTGAAGTGCTGCATTAAAATGAAAATTGAAAGAAGGTGGTTAAATTGAAACTCATCTGTTGTGATCACAAATCTTTGGCCTTAATCAACCCATGTCCATGCTTAGCCTTATTTTAAAAATTGGCAACTATATTTATTAGCTGGTTGGGGAAGAAAAAGCAGATGGAAGGGACTAACAGAGCAGTAGCCCACCCCCACCCCTTTGCACCAGTCTGGGGTCGGTAGGTTTGAATTGAGTGAAAGTATTTGTCCACCTCTCACTGCCTGCTGTCAGCATCACTGAATGTGCAAGTGGAAGTCAGGAAGCAAGAAGGCAGCAGTTTCCATACTGACCTGTGTTTTTCACAATCAGTGCTGTTTCTGCTCATTTTTTGCTAATTAACATAAATCACACAACTTACTCAACTGTTTATGTAACTTACATAACTATTTACAAAACTTATGTAACTTACATTCATTTCAATGTAAAAGTAACATCGCAATAATGTAAAAAATAATAATAAATCCATTCATTAGGTATTGTTCACGGACCTAAAAACAACAACCATGTGAACAAATACTGATCATATTCCAGACTACAGATGAACTGCAGCAATTTCTGCTCTTTCTCTCTCCTCCCCCCCACCCCCATTTTGTTGAAGTTCTCAAACATCCTTATATGGGAGGCTTGCTAGCGAGACAGCCCCCACTGGTGGCAGTCTGTGGAACCCCCCCCCCAAGTATTGTATACTGCTAGTGGGTAGCAGCTAAGCTGGTGCAGGGTCCATTGGATCCCAAGACATCAAGACTAACACAATGATCTGCCTGCCCCTCACTTTTTGCTTTGACCACTGTGTGTGACAATACTGGATGTGGCGGGGGCCCTGCCTCTCTGTTCAGCCCTGTTGTGGCAGTGGATGCAATTAGGATTGCCCCTTATATTTTCCCCCAAACAACTGATCAGCACAGTTTTCTGATTTTCTGATGCTTTTTTTTTCTTTTTGGACTCTGCTACAGATGTCCAGCATGCTTACTGGTTTAAAGAGGGAGACTATCCTTTACTACTATTTACACATGCAGTTCCTAACTGAGATTGTGAACATACGCAGAAGTCTGCATCTTACCTGGAGCGGACTGGATGATGCTCAGTTTCTCTTAGACATACTACCAGTAGAACTGCAGGACAGATTTTAAACTATCTTGTTCTTTGTCTTCACCACACATAAATTTAATCCTAAAAAGAGTGATTCATCATGTCTTCTCCTTATTGATTTTGATATACGTGCTGGGCAAAATGATTCTGATTGCATAGTACTAAGTGAGACAAGAATCAGGGTTATCTTATTATTGAGATTGGATTTTTTAGATTGCTAGAAAAATAGGGAATCCTGTGTGGATTGCCAAGGCATGCTAGATGTGCCCGCAGGTTATTGCATTGTGTATATTAAACAACTTTATGTTCATCCAATTTTACCCTATGGAAGAGATTAGACAGAGAGCTTCTGAATTAATGTCTGCTTCAGTTATTCAGAAGAAGTAGTCATAAAAGAAAGAAGAAACCCAAATTCGACCATAGTTCGACTATGGGTGCAATAATTTTCTTTTAACAGGTTGAATGGTGGTGTGTGTTAAAGGATAAAAGCATATTAAAACTATTATTATTATTATTTGCATGTATTCAAGCTGTAAATCTGTAAGGTATTTTATTGTAACTGCTAGGCAGTGGTAGTTTTTACAGAATATGGGCACAATTCACTGGGAGCTTTCCCTGTATATAAAGTTCCATTGAAATGAGTGGTTGATTCATCGTGTTTAATGTCTTCCCTCTTCTTTTCCGAGTGGAGTTGTTGTTCAACTTCCATTCATTTTAACAGAGCATGGCAAAGCTGATATCTCAAGTGAAGCATGCCCAGTTTTCATTCACCAAAAATGGACCAGGTTTTCTGTCCTTTTAGCAAACACAAATTTAGCTGCAAAACATCGGTTTTGCAATGTTCCAGATGATTAGTTTTGTGGATGTTTATGCACACGGGCTTAAGACTAGCATTTGCACAGTAAATTATAAATACACATTGGTCTCACTTGATAAAGCATCCTATATTAAATGAGTGCAACATTTATATTTCATTAATACATAGATGCCAACTTTGAGCAATAGGTGTTCAGGAAGCAAGCAGCATATTAACATTCCGCTGAGTCTCATTGAACAATGATGTGTGCCCTTCTTCGGTGTCATTTCTTGGGTGCTTTTTCTGAATTTGGGCTTTAAAATTTAGTAAGATAAACTCCATTTGACCTTTTCTGGATCCAGCCAATTTGAAATGTTTAGGCATAGAAGTACCAGTTTGCTAAGCACTGCCAGTTCTTCATGTGTATTCTTCAACACCTACCCTCACACCTGTATAGGGATTGCACTGTGCTCAGTGAACACATTGTTCTAGCAATAATTGCATGCAGTGTCTGGTGGTCAAACTTCAAAAGCCATCATTAAGACATAATGTGCACTTTAAAGAACACTGGTGTTTTTAAAAACTCGTTTATTTTAGTTTTCCTTATTGGAGCTCCTTTTCTGCTGTTTGCAATCATGAAATTGCTTTCAGTATGATGGTTAAATAGCAGGCAATGCAACATTGCAATATGAGTTGCGATGCAGGTTGACCCAGGCATGAAAAATTGACAGATCTAATTTACACTTCTTCTACTCCATTCTCACTCTGCCACTCAATTTTATTCCATCCTCCCTACCCCCTCCAAACAACATTCCTGTAGCTCTCAATATTGGCACCCTGCATTCCTTGTCCTCTTGGTATCACTTGTATCTTTTTTTTTTAGCTCATCACCCTGAGTCATTAAATAGTAAAGACCCTTGCTCTGTTGTTTTGATCTGTTCAGCAGTTGGGATGTTGTTGCTAGTAGTTTTGGAAGAGACAGATTTTGCAGTTTGTAGTCACTTGTAGATATATGACACAGGCTTTGCTTGCTCAAGGTGAATTTGAAGACCCTGCAAGAATTCACATTTCCATCTGTGCACTACTAACAAAAAGGGGGGGATTAAAACTAGGTCTATTTTTGGTAAGTTTTTTTTTTTAAATAAATAAATAAATAAATAATGAACAAGAGAAACTATCCTCTAAACATACTTTGCCCCCAAACCAATTACTTTATTTTTGATAACTATGCAGCTCTTTACTTTCAGAAACATCTGTCACTTTAGCACTTTAGGAAACCCTTGCGGTGTTTTCATGATGCTACAGTGGGGTGATAGCTGGTTTTCAACGTTGTGATGATCACCAGCTAAACATCACAATATATTGATATATCATGATATGTGAAATAAGGATGGAACTATGTAGAGGCATTTGCTGGCTTCACGGTTTTTCCCACATTGGGATTTTTGCATTGCGCACATGCGCGCACGTATGCACACACACGAATAATGCTTTGTGATATATTGCCAGACCAAAAATTATGAAACCAATATCGCAATATGGGCTTCTAACCCGTTTTGGGTGATATATTGATATATTGTCCTGTGCTACATGATGCTTGGACCAACTCCAGTGTGTCCGTGTACATGGAATGGCTTCCTAACACAAATACATATACCGGTATGTGGAACAGAGAAGTGATGTGTGCATGCATTTCTTTGTCTGTGCAGCCTAGCTTCCTTTTATTGATATGAGCAGGGATCTCCACATGTGCAATTTCTCCCTGTGAATATCAGATCATATGCAGCGACGTTGAACATAGGTTTGGATATTTTCTCCCTCGTATAGGTTGGAAAATTCTTTTTTAAAAAAATTCTCTCTCGTTTGCAGCGCAAGGCTATTATTGTGCTTGGTTTTGTAACCGCCTTTCTGCTCCTGATCATTGCCCGCCTTACAAATGAAGTCAGCTTTCCTCTGATATTCAGCTGCTTTGGACAAACAAGTGCCAAGTGGATGCCATTTTATACACAACGGCAACCTCTGAGGACGCACTATGGATATATGAATGTGAGAACCCAAGAGGTAAGAATTCACATTAAAGCCTCTTTAATGTAAATAATTTATTGTATTATCAGCAACGCTAATGATTCATATAATTTAGAATAGTCAATATTTTGTCTTGTCCAGTAGAAAGTGACAATAGCCATATATTTTTTAAATCATAATTAATTGGTTAACCCTTCTTGCACGAGGATTTGCAGAGAGCTAGATATCTATGCTTAATGGTGCTTATTCCTTAGTAAAAGTGTGTTTAGGACAGAAGCCTTAGCTATTTTTACTGAGCACAGAAGCAAATAGCAAAGTAACCTCTGATAGCTTCCAAAAGCAAAATAACTGTTTGTCTTCCTGAAGGCCCAAGGGGCATATCATATGGAGCATAGCATCTTTCTTTTCAACAAATACAACCTTATCATAACAAAATATAATTAATATAATTAAATGTTCCCATTCATATTTAGTATAAATTAATTTCAGAGAAAACATGTCGTGGTTAACTTTGATTAAAGCTGTGAATGATACAGTGCTGTTGCTAAGGTCTCTTGGAGCTGTAGCTATAGCAACAGTTGTAAGAAAAGTTTTATGCAAAATAAAAAAGTATGAAATCCCCACTGCAGAATCTTCCGATGATGGAATCCAGTGTGCTTCTAACACTGTATATATAGAAAATACTAGCACAAGCTAGCATAAATTTTAAGGCAATCATTCCCAATAACTTGCCCTCCAGATGTGTTGGACTCCAACTCACAACAACACCAGTCAGGTGATTTTCCAGGGTTCAAAAACTAGCATCCATGAATACAGGGGAGTTTTTCCTGAATACATAGAAGGTGACGGGGGCAGAGCTAGAAAATTTGTGCACACTCATGCCTTCTCATTTGCTCACTTAAGCCCTAACATCAGCCCCTGAACAGGGCTTACACTACAAATGAAAATTGCTCTAAATGACAATTACATTTCCCCCCAGATGTCCTGATTTCTAGCAGCTTTCACTTCTATGTATATATTTACAGTAGTTGTGTTTTAAATTGCACTACTATTTCTAGAATTATCTTTCCCGTACGCCAGTGGTGGGAAACCTATTCAGCTATTCAGCGCCAACTCCCATTAACTCCAGGCAACATGGCCAGTGGTCAGGGATGTGGGAGTTGTAGTACAGCAGCATCCTGCTCTGTCAGCAACAATTTATGACAGCAGTCATACTCTCAGAATAAAAGCTTGTGGATGCTCTAGGTTAGCCGCTCACCTAGCTTTGACATAAAATGTTGTGTCCATTCAGTGAATCCAGGAAATAACCTCATGATTTGTGATATTCTCATATCTAGGTCAAGATCAATGGCTAGCAAGGGGATGGAGAGGGGTAGGAAGGAGATGGAGACTGTATTTTATACATACGCATTACACTATCCAATATGGGTGATAACATGCCACATTTAATGGTTCTCGGAGGCTGCATGGAGCATAGGGAAAGAGATCAAGGTCACTGTTCAGCCAAAGAGTTGAGGGATATGAGCATTTTAGGAGTGCCCTCTCTCTCCATCTTAGTTCTTCACTGAAGCTGCACAGTATGACCAAGGGGCAGGATTAGGCCCAGCAGGGGAGTAGATAATTAGGAAAATTTCTTCTTCCAGTTTCCACCCCTGAACTCCTCTTTGTTTGAAAAGCAGAGAGGAGAATTATCATTTTGAGCCATTACCATGATGCAGAAATGGGGACAGAACTGAGAATGGTAGGGCCATCCTGGTTTGTGGGCTCCCCAAAGGCATCTGGTTAGCTGCTCTGGAAAGCAGGATAGTGGACAAGATGGGTATACTGGTCTGATCCAGCAGGATTCTGTTTATTAACTTACAGAGATTTTTTTTTTTTCATTTTTGTTTTTAATTCTACTCACATAGCTACAACACTGGATTGGTTAAGAGAGTGCATGATGAGGATGTGATATGAGAACTCTTGAGCCACCAATTAAGCTGCAATGGTGAGAGGCAGCCAGGAGCCATGCAAGGTTACTGTACTCATAGCTTCCTCCACCTATGCCAGTTATTGGTATATAGACTCTAGCATCTTTCATCAACAACAGCATCTCTAATTCAGAGATGCCTAATAAATAATTGTGGAACACTTAGTACTTGTCTGGAGATCATACATCTTCCGTAAGATATATGTAGCACTTAAGAAGGTGAAATGTAGCGGCACACCAAGGTGTTGATTGATTGACTATAGCACAGTGAATCAATGTTTCCGTATTTTCTAACCATTCGGTAATTTTCACTCCAGGTTTAAAAAACCGCTTATGTCAGCAGAATGGTTTCATAATTTCACTGGAAGTTTAGAAATATAGCCAGTTGAAGTTATAATGACTTCCATTGGTACAAGTTTGGAGGTTCAAAAGAATAAAAGAAGAGGAAATAGGATGCATGCTATTGGTTGTGGCACCTAATGGGCACCTGCCACTACTTCTTGTGTGTATAATGGATATGGATATTGTGAACATATATGTTCACTCTAATTGCTGTAATTTTCTCATGTCTTAAAATGTGTACCGTACTTTGTACATGCAGTGGCATGAATGCACACAAGCCTACATTCTTACTGTGTGGTGTATATTTCCAGCAATGTGAACTGGCTCTAAGGAATTATTCATCCCGGGTTGTCCTTTATGCAACTTTCGCAGTGACTGAGAATGTCAAAAGCACTTCCATATTGTCTGATGTGCCAGATGACACAGTAGGTTCTTCTAGGATTTCTATAGCATTATGCTTCTTCAGAGAGCACACAAAGAAAGTAAAATACCACTTCTAGCCCTTTCTTCATGATTCAGGGGGACTTGAAAGAGGGGAGCAAAAGTGTTCAGAACTTTTTGATTCAGAGAGTGGAAAGGAAAATTTATTTCCACTTCCTTAAAGGAAGCATGGATGTTTTTATGTTCTTTTATCTAACTTTCCTGTGTATTATCTTCAACCATTTGATTCTCTTTTAAAGTCCCCTCTAGTTCTTTTGGTTTTTCTCATTTCTCATTTTCCTTGCATTTCTTCTCCTTTTTCTGTTCTGTACTGGCTGGCTTCCATTATCCTATAGCATCCAGTTCAAATTTATTTTGGTAGCTTATAAAGGTCTCCATGTTCTGTCTCCTCCTTATCTTTCGCTTCACTTATCTCTTTATACTCTACTCCCTCTTGTTTTTATGCTCTAGTGGTACTTTACTTCTTGTCAAACCCTAAATCTCATATGTTATTTCTACACTGCACCTTTTTTGTGTGTCTTGCTGTTACTTATCTCTGAAATATCCTGCTCCTGCTATTAGGACATCTTCATCATTTGGGGTTTTTTAATGGTGGTTGAAGTCATAGGTGCTTCTGCTTTTCTTTATAGTTAACTCTCCTTGATTTTGCTTCACTTTGCTTTCAACCCTTCCCTATATCTCCATGATTTTTAGCTTGTGTCTGGGATCTGTCTACAGTTTTATTTATGATGCAGCACATTATTTGGAACAACAATTAACACCCCCCCCCCCATAATTACAAATGAAATGCTGGATATATTGCACTTAACTTGCAGTGAAAACCAACAGGTGTCCACTTAGAAGTAAGTTCCATTGAATTCAGTGAGATTTACTTTCAGTTATGCATGTAGAGCAGTCTTTACCAATCTAGTGCTCTCCAGATGTTTTGGCCTATGGCTTCCATTATCCCCAGCCATCACGGGAAAGAATTATGGGAGTTCTAGTCCAAAATATGTGAAGAGCACCAGGTTGGTGGTGGCTGGTATATAGGCTTTTCAGCCTTCGGGTATAATCCTCAACCCATTTATTTGGGAATAAGTCATACTGCACTAACTTCAGAGCCAACGTACACAGAGTGATGAAGTGTGCTTCCATGTTATAGACAGAAAGAAGCGATATGAAATCAAACTGGACCTGATTATCAAAAAGTTAAGAGATCAATATAAGATTGCATCAAGATTAGGAGAGAGGACAGTATAATTTTGATGTGCCTGAGCTAGATGGGCCTTTGGCCTCACCCAGCAGAGCACCTCTTGTGCTCTTAAATATTGTTCTTCATGGAGTCTCTCCACTTGTCATTCATGCTAACTCCACCCAACATCCCAACACACTCCCCTGCTGTCAAACATTCCTTCACTCACTCTTCTGTTACAATGCTCTTGAAAGTAGGTTTTAAGAAAATGTCAAAGCTGTTTCTATATAAAACATAGAGTTTGTATAGATTAGATTTTTGTCATCTGGAAATACAGACCCTCAAGTGTCCCTATTTTCCAGGGACGTCCCTGATTTTGAGAAGTCGTCCTGGTTTCTGATTTGATCCCAGAATGTCCCACTTTTCCTTAGGATGTCCCTATTTTCATCGGAGAAATGTTGGAGGGTATGGAAGAACTTGCCCCTTAATAAACACACAGACCCTTTTCTGCTAGGAGATTATGCACTGTGTAAAAAAGCTGTCCATGGGAAGCAGCATAAGCGGCCTGGTTACAAATTATCTTACTCCCTGTAAGAGAGATGGAAGGTAGTTGGAGTTTGTGCTGGCATTTTAAGCTTCCAGTGTCATTTGAATTATTAATGTTATTTATTTATGTAAATTTGATTCCTGCTTTAGCTTTGAAAGCCTGGGATAGTTAATACGTTTTCCAAATAGATGGAACACATGAAAATAAAAAAAAAATAAAATACGTTAGGGCAGCTATCGTTATCCACTGAGCCACACTTCTGTTGTTCACTGTACTGGCTTTCTGGCATGGGATTAATATAATGACTATTTTACCCTTTCTGCCCTTAAAATAAATGCATCGCTCTCAACATTACAGAGGTGAAAGATGCAAGCGAGCATTTCATGCCAAAGGAGCTGAATGGGTATCCTACAGAGGTCTAGATTGCTCTACACCCTACTCTGTGGCCTTTCGTGCTCCAAATCTTGTGTTCTCTGAGCCCTAGACATCTGTTCACTTGCAAGGGCTTCTGCTTCCCTCATTCCTTTAGCACACGGCCCCAGTTGGCACCTGGCTTTCGCTGCAGGCCACTTTAAAAGGATGGCAGGTAGAAGAGGGCCACGTCCACTCTTCACCTCCTTACCCTTCCACAATGCTTGCCAATAAAAGCAGCACCACTTGCTATCTCCATTGCCCAAATCCAGTGGAGTGGGAGGCATCTGGGAGCGTGTGAAATTGGACTGTATCCTGGCAACTTTCACATCATTGATTTGTTTGGGGGTAGCCACTGAGTTGAAAGTAGTGCCTAACTTTCATGCTTTGCTGTTGCTGCTGCCCTGCATGAAGACAGTCAAGAGGGGGCAGGTGCACAAACTAGGAGTGTCATTTCTGTAAGGCTGCTCCCAATGCATTTTGCTCCCTGAGGTGATGGCCAAGATGGTGCCCTCACCATTCCAAATACAACTGGCAATGGAGTCTTCACTGTGAGAAGTGAGGTCACAGGGAACCAGCCAGAGGGCCTTCTTAGTAGTCATGCCCACCCTGTGGAACACTCTCGCACCAGACGTTTAGTGCTTCATTGGAGCAAACATCAATTCAGGTTTTCTGCAGATTGCTGCTTGCTCTGATTGAGCTTTAAAGAGTGGATTTTTGTGGGGAAATCTCCATAGCAAAAAAGAAAAAGAAAAGAAGAGAAAGGAGAATGTGCTTGGACACAGTGATTTAAAGCACAGACTGGGCCTGGAAAGAGTGATGGGAAGATAAGTGTGTATAAGCCCCCACTCTGCCTAAAGACAGGGCTGGCCCTGCCTTGTTGTGCTGTTGCAGAGAGTTATTGAGCACACTTCAACCTCACAGAGGAGCCGCACCAGCCAGGTAGAAAAGGAAATTCATGAGACAGTTGTGGCCCTGCTTCCAATGCATCCATTGGCCCTGCACTAAATGAGTGTGCACAACAGAAGAATCATCTGCAGTGGTGTGAAAGGATTCTAGAGTGTGACTTAGTTTCATGTCCTACCCTCCTGGCACCCCTTCTACCTCACCTCCTTGAGACAGAGAGATTGAGAAATGGCAGACACTGGAAGGCACATTTGAGAGGCTAATTGTGTCCTCCACCCCCACTCACTAAAACAGTTAGTATATAAGAAGAGTTGTGCTGGCTCAGACCAAAGGTCCATCTCATCCAGCATCTTATTTTGCATAGTGGCCAACCAGGTGGTTCCATGAAGCCCATGATGTATGCAGCATTAAAGCAGTATCTCTGTCTTGCAGCTTCTTAGTACCTATTTTTCATTGGCGTACTATGTTAGAAACTGAAGATTGCCTATAACCATCATGTCAAACCTTGGAATAGAACAGTGTTCTTCAATGTTGGTTCCCTAAGTGATATTGGACTACATCTCCCATCACACCTGACTATTAGCCAAGCTGGCTGGGAATGATGGGAGCTGTAGTCCAACAACATCTAGGGCCCATATCTGAATCCAGAGATCAAGCTTCATTCAGTATAAATGTAGTGGCCTGTTTTACATGTAACGCAAGGTGAATTCTTTGGAAGAACCCCATCCCCCACAGCTGTGTAAGTGAGAAGGGCAGGCTCTTTAGACATTTCATTAAATCAATAATAAACATGAGCTTCACTGGCGATTATAGAAAGCTGGCTGAATAATAATACCTGAAACATTTTGCTGACATCAATCACTCCCTATCTTATAAAAAAATTATCTCTGTTGCTCTTTAAGAACTCTCACACATTTTTACTGAAGTGGAAAATCATCTTTCATAATTTATTATCTTTCATAATTTAACCTCTCATCCCTAAGGCATCTCTGGTTTGCGTTGTTCTCCCGTCACATTTCTTTATCTTCAGAAATCTCCATATTACTATAATTGAGACAGAAGCGTACATTGTACAACATTCCACTAAGTGTAGTCCTGCAATTGCTTCATGAGTTGTGTAGATTGTGGGGTGGAGGGGTGGGGGTGGGGAGAAAGAGCAAAGCTTGCAGCATGTTGCATAGCGAGTCTTAATAAATAACCCTGGAGATGTTTAATTTAAGAGTAAATTAGTCTGTCAAGCTCAGTGGAGTTCAAACTGCTCTGCAGTAAGCTTGAAGCTTACCCATCAAGTAGTAAACCCCATACAGTGTAATTGCATCTGTTTTGAGAACGAACTGCAATAAGAGGTGAGTATAGGACCGTAATAATAATAAAAATGCAACTATTGCCCTATAAAAGAATTTAAAGGGAACAAGGAACAAAAACTCCACATGATTCTTCTGAGGCAATTGTTAAATGTTAGCATTTTGACATTTTGGACCTGTTTTCTTCATCTTGTTTAGAGGGCTAACGTGCATGGTTTATGTAATGTAATGGGAGAATGTAAAGAGGGAAAAGTTCAGTTACAAAGAAATGGAATGCCCTCTTGTTAATCTGCTAAAAGGTCTCTTGCAATCTCAAGCTAAGAATTGGCTAAAGATAGAGCATTGTGGAATCTCTCATTCACAAACTGGTACCTAAAAGGATTCCCCTGAAATATATTTTTAAAGGCCTCTTGAACATAAGATAACAAAATAATAATAAGAAGAAGAAAGATATGGTTCATGAACATTCTGTGATCAGCACAGTCAAGGTATTTACACTGGAATCTTACTAGATATCATCACCATCATCTTACAGATATTTGTTCAATGCCTTGTTGTCTCATGCCTATTTCAGTGTACAAGAAACATTCCCAGAAGATTACACATCTGCTCCACATTGCCAGGCTTCCCTAAATTCATATATTTTCCAGGACAGAGAAAGCACTGGTCTAATTAGCATCACTGATGAGTCGTTCACTTCATCCTGACATCATGGTAGTGTCGGTGGCGATGATGATGATGTGCCCTGTATCATTAAATTCTGATTTGCAGTTACTGCTTGTTTGACAGATAGGGGCAGAGCTTAGCCAGGAAATAGTTCCTCTTAAATGAAGAGAAAACATCACTCTTTAGCTGTGGAGGATGCTGATACTGGAGGGAAAGTGACAAAACAAAAGCATTTTAAGCCACATTCCCAGCAGTAGGTAAGAATAATGTTGTGCTACATTCAAAATGATGGTTCTTCACTGCCTGGCAGAACACGAGCTAAAATTTGTGATCAGTAGAATTGGAATACTTGTGGTGTGCAGTTTGTCGATTATCATCTGGGAACTAGCATTACAGTTCTCCTTCAGATTGCTGTTAAATGCTTTGCACCCATGCCAGTTAAGTGTTAGTTATTCTCTTGTTTTGTTTCCTGGGGAAGGAATGGCCTTGCACAAGGTCATTCCGCTTAGGGAATTGTCAGGGACTCAGCGGGAGCGCAGGGAGGAGAGGAGATGGAAAGCGAGGGGGAGCAATCCGAGGGCAGCGTAGGAGAATATGACAGCAGCCCGATAGATTCCATGAGCCTCTCCAGCGAATCGGAAGATTCACAGAAGGGGGCGCCGATGGGCAGGGCAAGGGGCGACCCAAGGGGGACACCCCAGAAGCAAGGGGCCAGCGGGGACTCCCAGAGCAGCAGTTGCAAATCAGGACCAGCTTCCCCACCAGAGCGTAGTGGGGGGGAGGAGTCCCAGGTGTCAGAGCCCACATATGCACCACCAGCGAGAGAAGATGAGTCAGGGTGGACCACGCCTCCATCGGAGAGCGAGTTAACGGTTAAGAGGAAAGTTGCAGGCTGGGCGCGCACGCCAAGTTCAAAGGTACAGGCGAGCGGCACAGAAGGTAGCCCGGATAGGGAACCAGGTCCTAAAGCCCGCCGGAAGGAGGGGCAAGAATCGTCAGGGTCAGCGTCAGAGGAGTCCAGGAAGGATGAGACCCTAGCGGGCAGGAGGGCCCAGAGGAGAAAGGAATTTAGGAAGAGGTGGAGCAAAGCGAGAGTCTTAAACTGGTGTGGAGGGGGAGGAGACTCAGACAGGACTTCGCCGGTCTAAGGTCGGGACGTAGAGCTGCACGCTGCGGCTTTGAAATGGAGACTGAATCTCAATAAAGACTTTTGTACATAACTACAGCCTAGCGTTGGTCCTCTGCGAGCTGGGACCTGGAGGCAGCTCTGACAGGAATGCATTTTCTCAATACAATCCTGAGAATAATGCAAGGGCTACAATATAAAAAGCCTTCAGAATTCCCAAGTTCTTCCTGAGTTAAGAGAAAGTCAGCATGTTCCCTTGAAGTAAACATCTGCTCTTGCTCTCGAGTCTTGCACAACGACAGTGGTGCTTCCCACATACAATACTGCTCCCTTTAGCCGTGCAGTGCTATGGCTTGGGAATACCATTTGCAGCTGGCCACGAGAAGGCAAAACATTTGGATGCTGGGTGCATGGCATTGTGGTTTATAAACCTGTGTCATGCCCCCATTGACTGCTTTTGGTGGAGGGTGGGACAGGAGGGTGGGACAGGAAGTCCTTCCTACTCATTGGAAAGTGAAGTTGTGGCATTAATTTACAAGGTCCTTTACAGCTTGGGTCTAGGATACGTCAAGCACCACCTGATCCCTTGTATCTCTGCTTGGTCATTGAGGTCATGGGAGGAGTCACTGGTCCCCAATGACTTGGATTCACAGCTGTTATCTACCATAAGCCATGTGTTCAGTATTGCGGGCCAAATTTTGTGGAACTCCTTTCCAGTTGAAGTCACACAGGTCACCTCCTAGGGTACCTTCTGGAAGTTGCCAAAAACTTTTTTTTTAATTCCAGCAGGCTTTTTAATTGAATTCTGATTTTATAGTTAACTCATTTTAGTCGTATTGTATTGGATCTCCTGTACAGCACGAATAAGCTACAGTTCTGGAGACTGTCTTCCGAAAGGCTTTCCCACCTGCTATTTGGCACTATTGCCAATCATTTTATTATTCATTAAATCACACACACTGCATTAGAATTTTTCTATACAAAAGAATTTCCATACAAAAAACAACAATTTTGAACTTTCAGAGATTGGCAGCATATCTTAACACATCACAAACACAACCTTACAAAATATCAGAACAGAACTTTGGAAATGAAAATCAACAACGAAAATAAAAACCTGCATTCAAAGCAACACAGTGAGCTGCAAAACAATGTCCTTTTAAACACCTGAGTATGTTACAAGTAAAAATTTGACACAAAATTGCAGTAAAATTCACACATGTTAAAGCATTGCAAGTAGCTAAACAAAAATCACTAAAGATGAAGCTGCACCCACGCTTCCTTTGGTAGTAACATTTCCCAAGCACATCCTTAGCACATTCTTCCACTTGCAAACCTCATTCTCATCCACTCCCAGCAATCATACCCATAACACAGTTAATCCCAAACCAACCACTTGTCACCAGGCAAACAGTGTTAAACATAATTTACAACCAGGTCATTCACCTACTTCCATATAAACAACAGCATAACTACTCACTCCCTGTCTCCCACCCAGGTATACTCTATATTGGTTGAGTCTCTCACATTGAGTGGTATTAAGCAACTTTATAACTACAATAAATGTACAACCCAGATTCTCGCCCTGGGCAGCAAAACCACAATTCTGTTTATCAGTCAATAATGCATCACTTTCTCCTCACTGCCCTCACCCTTGTAGTGACTGCAAAGGGAAAAGCTAAAGAGAGACCATTGGCTTTGGTGTCTTTTCACTGGAGTTGCAAACCCTAGGGGCGTTGACCTAGTGGAAGCAGCTCACCCCACTTCAGCAGTGTTCTTCTCTAGTCTACACTGGGATACAAGTTAGTGAGCTGCAGCTGTTTACATTCTCCTACTCAGGAATCAACTCCAACTTAGCATCAGCACCCTGGCCGGCAGGGCAACCAGGAACAGAGTGGGCAATGAGATGAAATGGCCTCTCCCCTGTTCCGTTGCTCCTTAATTCAAAGCAGGTCAGCATCAAGAACAAATTTGAGAGCAGGGATTACGAGCTGCAAAAAACCCCAAAACCTTTGACATCATAAGAGGGGACCTACAGAAACAGTCAGTAAGAAGCATGTTTCTAAAACTTGGACTGTCCTTGAATGGCCACTGTTATGTACTGAGTTGAATAGGATCCAAACTGCAGCAGTCTGATTGGTCCTAGAACAATAGGATCCAAAAGGCAGCAGTCTGATTGGTCCTAGAACAATAGGATTCAGAAGGCAGCAGTCTGATTGGTCCTAGAACAATGCAGCAGTATGATTGGTTGGCAGGAACTACCCAATCATGCTCCAGATAGAAGTGAATCCACAACCTGATTGGCTTACAGTAGAATTCCGGAATTAGCCAATCATGTGCAGCCCATTGTGTAAATAATGTATATAAAGCAGATACTTTGAGGGGACTTTCATTCATTCCTCCTCACCACTATGAGCTGAATAAAGAGCATGAAATCACTTTGCGACTCTGAGTATATTTCAGCCACAGAAAAGCCTTATGACATCATGGAGACACAACGGAGGACCCCTCAGGATCAAACAATTCTTTTAATGACAAATTTGAGAGTTCCACAACACTCTTTTCAGGGCCCCAGAAATGGTTCCTGGGATGCAAGTTAGCCATCTGTGATCTATGTAATGAAAAATACTATACTTTCTTGTTTTCTTGTCTCTTATTGATTTTTGTACTTAAAGACTTTCTGGCAAGGTCTATTTTTTATCATCATAAAGACATTTGCAATCACTGCTGCTGGGTTGGTTTGGCAGGTTTGCTCACTTCAGGTGTTAGTAGTCAATTATTATTGTGCAGAATATTATAAGAGAGGAGGAGGCCCCTGGCATTCATGTTTTGTGTGTGTTGGGAATGTACTTTTAAAGTGTGACTGTTGTACAAGTTTTGTCTTTTCAGTGTGGGATATGACTTCCCTGCCTCAGTTTCGCTGCTGCTTAATTAATTTCAACCTGCATCTCATAGTTTTTGAAATAGCATCTGGGATGTGCCAGTTTGACAACAGCAGCCTTCTGGGTCTGTCTTGGAAGGTCTTTGTTTTGGTTGAATACATTTGGACCCTAATCAAGAGTGAATTAAGAGAAGCTACTTGAGTTGTGTGTGAGTTCTTAAACAGCTGCAGCAGAGATGAGCAAGGGGAACTGAAACTGGTCTTCTTCCTCCCCACAACTTATTTTCATGCAACTCCTGCTAATGGGCTCAGAAATCATGTTTTCAATTCCCCATCCAACTTGGGATGTAGGCATGGAAGCTAGAATAGGACACTAGGCATCATCAGCTGCATGTCCTATTTCTATGTCAGTTAATATTTTCATGCCCCTGAATCTTGTAATTATGCATGTTTTAGTTTAGGTAGCAAGATGAGAAGACATTCATTTGAATTATGGTCACATTTGTTGCTGCACATGTGGTCTTTGAAATTCACTATTTATCTCCTGATTATTCAAGATAATCAGTAATATTAATGTAGATCCTCAAGTGCTATTTGATGCTCAGTTTAATTTTAAACCTCAAAATAATCTTGGCGTGAGCTTTGATCCTTGTATAATAGCTTCCTGAAGGCTTACTCTGTGTCACTTTCAGTGGAATTTTAATCTGAGAAGGTGCACTGGAAGCTATCTAGAAATTCAACCTGTCTTGTAAAGGTGTATTTGATCTTAACACATCTGAAGGCTATTGAATGGTTTTATTATGAAACTTACTAATACCATATTATTTTACTATTAAATCTTCTTTTACCGTTAGGATGAATGCTTAAGAAAAAAAAAGATTATCTCTCTATGACAGGTAGCATTTGCTACTTATTTCATTATGCAAGGTAGTAGCAATGTTTAGGTAGCTAATGCCAGTTAAAAAGGTTCCCTAGTCTATCAACCATTCTAAACCTATGAGCTTTGTAAAGGGTCCACATCATCCATTAATGGCACATAACAGATATTTCTGTCACCCTGCTGTGCATTTTCTCCATTTTTGATAAATTAGAATTAACTTACTATTTTGCATACTTGCATGCCTATTTATTACATATATTTACAAACCTATTTTAGTTAGTTGACAAAATAATCAAAACAACAGGCTCATTTGCACATTACACTTGTGACAGGGCTCATAACAATGCATGCAGCCTCCACAAATAGAAAGTGTCTCTATTCAATAGAGAGTGCACTTATTTTGATGTCCTGGTGCAGAGGAAGCAGCGATGGCAGCTCTGCAGTGTTTTAATGTCGAACAACTTGTTTTTGTAATAGAGAAGATAATTGGATTTAAGCACAATGAACACATTTTTGCATGCCTGCCATGGCAACCAAATAAGTTGAATTTTTGGTTTAGACTTTTACGTTGCCTTCCCCTCTTCAGTGTGCTTCTTTGATTTTTTCATTTTTACAGTGCTCGAAATAGCAATGGAAAGAGCAATTTAAATTAAATAAGCCGTGCTCAGGGAAACAAAATATTCAGCAGCATTTTGGCTTAGGATCGGCAATACACAGGACATGGGGGGACAAAAGTAATTGGTAACTCAGCAGTGTTGGCTCCATGATTTGTGGGGTAGGGGCTGAGGATGGCATACTCCGTGTGGCTTACCAAGATGGAAGAAGTGGGACGTTGAAACAACTCTTAGGCTGCATCTTATTTTCTGAGATAAATTGTGGAAATGGTAGTGTTTATTAGAGTAGTAAATGAATATTGTATGCAGTTGGGGCTTGTGAATGGGAAGTATGAATGGTTTGTTTGGGTGTGTGAATGGAATGTGCATGTAGTGTATGCAGACCGTATGGCACTGCCATGCACTGAGTCAGACCGTCTGTGCATGTAGCTCATTATTGTTTACACTGAATGGCAGTAGCTATCCTGGTGCTCAGGATGCATCTACAGCCCCATCTCCTTAAAAGAAGGCAGGAAGGTCAGGCTGGTTTCATGGTTGTATGTATACTGTGTGTGAACAGTGCATGAGCGCATGAATGTGGCAGAATCTAGTTGGTGCCCTTGCATTCATGGAAGGGCCTTTGACTCAAAGGATGCTTCTGTTCATGGAAGAATATTGGAGGGAATGTTTGCTAATTCTGACCCCCATCCAAAGCAGACCACACCACTTCCTACTATTGGCTCTGGTACATTAGGGGTACGGGTGGGAAGTGTTACAGAACAGGGTATATAGTGGCATGGGGAAGGTGGTTGCCAGCGAATGGAGGAATTGGCTTAGAGAGCCAGTGCAGTATAGCAGAGTATAGACTAAGACCTAGGAAACTAGGCTTCTAATCCCCACTTGGTCATGAAGCTCACTGAGTGACCTTGGACCAATCACTGCCCCTCAGCTTAACCTTTACCTCACAGTGTTGTGAGAGGAGGGAGAAGAAGGAAAGGCAGCATATAAATTTACTAGACAAATAAATAAATAAATAAATAAATAAATAAATAAATAAATAGGCAAAATTGAGCCATTAGTGGAAGCATCAGCTGGATCCAAAAACCCTTCCATAAGCACAGTGGGATTCCACTCAAGGCTATTGTTATATTTATTTATCAGTACTTCGCCTTTTTTCCTGACACGGACTCAGGGATGGGAAAAGATGAGTATGTGTGTAGATAAGAAAGGATATAAATATGATAGTTCAAATAAAAATGCATCCATGTATTTTCTCAGGCCGCCTCCTGGTGTAAATAAATTTGAATACTCAGAAAGCCAAATGAATACGAACACAAGTTCTGCACGTTGCCCTGTGTGCAGTGATTCAAATATCTAGACCTCAGTGGATAAGATATTTACAACACTATTGCTCATGTTCAGAAACATGAGCAGCTGTGCTGCAAACAAAAAACACACATCTCGCGTAAGACAAGCAGGCCGAAAATTATGTGCTGGCAGTTAGCATTTTTAGTTGTACACACTGCTATGCAAAGCTGAAAGGAAATATCACTCTTCTAGGATTAATACATTTTGCAGCATAAATAGAGAAAATAGCCTGTCAGCAGAGCAGGGTTTTGCTGATTGTAAATATGTTTTTGCTATTGCCCCTTCAGTGTAGATGCAAAATGACAACAATCAATAAACGGAAGCTTTCCTAGCCAAACTAATTATATTTCTCTGGCAGCATGGGTGGCCACTTTAATTCCCCTGAGTAGCCAAATGGATCCATTTTCTAGAAGAGAAAGAGGGAAATACAATGATCTTTGGAATATCCTATATTACATTTCTTAGACACACATATATCTTGGGCAACATCTGTAGCACACAGCACCTGTCAGCCTCAAATCTCCCCTCCTATTCATGTGTCTATATGGAAATTAGGTAGCTAAATCATTTGAGAGAGTATCACAGAAATGTGAATGTTTACAGGAATTGGGTTAATTTCCGATATAACTCACATATCCAAAGCCAGTGCCTCCAGCGGCTTCATCTGTGGTCTTTTGGAAGCACCTCCAATTTGTGTTCTGTATTCTCTGAAGTCCAGCAACTGGGAGGTCGAAATCATCGCTCTGCTGACTTTCTTATATAGGAAAAAATCTAGGATATCAGCACTGGTGTCAAAAAGATAGTTTACAGATCAAACCTGTAGATAGAATGTTTTCTGCCTGGGATTGTTCCACCTTCAAAAATGCTGTACAGTAATAAATGCAATTTACTTGCACATTTTATGGTTTACTTGGCTAATGCATGTACTGCATGTACACCAGTGTTTTTACACAAATGTGTAACTGTGTGTGTATCTTGGCTATGGCTTACATCAGGCATAGGCAAACTTGGCCCTCCAGATTTTTGGGACTACAACTCCCATCACCCATGACCACTGGTCCTGTTAGCTAGGGATGAAGGGAGTTGTAGTCCCAAAACATCTGGAGGGCCGAGTTTGCCTATGCCTGCCTTACATGTTTGCTGCATGCAAGTAACAAAATAAATAGCTGCATATGTAGTTTAAAGTTGTGTTTATACCACCTGGAGCTTGTCCCACAGCAGGGACAGTGGCTTATAGGACTACTGGTATATTGTTCGTAATGGAAGGCCTGAGATCTGTAATAACATTTGTTTGCATAATCAGATCACCAAGATTGAATATAGAATTGTTAGTAGTGATATTCAAAAGTAGCACAGAATGGTGAACAGAAGGAAGGCTTGGAAAGGTGGATCTAGAGAACCAGATTTACACCATGGAGTCACTACAGAATAAGTGTGAACACCTGTAAGCTTATTGTTTGAACACAGTACAGTGTAGCAGTTAGAGTTTTGGACTAGGATGTTGGGAGACCAGGGTTCAAATTCCTACTCAGCCATTAAGCTAACTGGTTGATCTCGGGCGAGGCATCATCAGACTAATTGACCTCACAGGGTTTTCTGAGGATGAAATGGGGAGGAATACTGTAGTGTCATTCCTCCTTGAAGGAAAAGTGAGATATAAATGTAATATAGATAGATAGATAGATAGATAGATAGATAGATAGATAGATAGATAGATAGATGATAGATAGATGATAGATAGATAGATGATAGATAGATGATTAGACTGTTCCACTGAGATTGTGTCAGTCACGTTTGTTTGTTTACAGACAGTATTTATAACCTGCCCTTCACTGAAGGTCCTGGGGCAGAAAATATAAACATGAAATAACAGATTTGCATTATAAAGGCTGAAACAAAACACACCAACACAAATCTCCATAAAATCACAAAACCATAAAGTTACAAGGCGGCGGCAGCAGCAAAAATGAAAGCTCAGTGCACCTCACTCAACCCTAGCAGCTTGGACAAAGAGATGCCAGAGTTCCAATGCAATGAGGAAAGCTGGGATAGCTGGAACAGATTATAGAAAAACAGCATCCACCTCCAGTGCTTTGCCCACTTTCACAGGAATTCCATGGGTAGATGACGGCAATATAATCAGAATGCTGTTTTCTGTGGCTAACCCATATCAGCTGGTGCACATATCTAGTTATGACTTCAGTTGGTTGGATCTATGTTCAGTTGATACAACTGAAAGCACCTATGGTTAAATGGCATGCATCTCTTAGCCATCCCTGGACTGCCTTTCTGTTAGTGCCATGAGTAGTCACTTCAGCATCCCAAGAAGGTTTCAAATGCTATATCATAACCAATTAGGTTTAAAATAATTTCTGAAATGATGAAGAATAGTCTGGCTTTCTTTTTTCATGTAATTAATTTAAAAATCTATTTTAGTTTTCCTTCAGTCTCTTCCAGCTCTGCTTGCTATTAATTATTTGTCACTTGCTAATAACGTCCATTCCACCCATCAACGAAAATGGATGGCTAAAAAAAAAAAAAAATCTAAAGTTAGATTGTTTATTTTATCACCATGTTTTTGCCTCTGTTAAAGCAGACTTCTATTTTAAAACAACAACAACAATACTTTTAACTTTAGAAATGATTTGACACTGGATTGATATAATTTGACAATGAATTACATAATGGCATTATTGTTTTATCTTGCACAAAGTATGAAACATTAGAACCTTGCAGTCTGTTTTTCTTCTTCGGGACTTGCATTGAAACAGGATCTGGCAATCTCAGAGTGAAATGTAGGTTTCAGAAGCTTGTCACTTGCTCTATTGTTTTGATATATTTAGCAGGACTATTTTGGTCTCCTCCCCCCCCCCCATCTCTTCCCCCTCCCCTTCCCCCTCCCCATGGCATGTTTTCCTCATAGCTATTAGGAGTTTTTGGGTTCACACCTATGCATAACATGCTGTTCATGTGAATTAGGATGGGAAATGTGTTGAAATAGCGCATAGAAATGTCCAGCTGGCAGCAAATTCTGCCAACTGTAGCAAAAGGGACAAGAGAGCAGAGAAGCCTTTGTAAACTTGTAGATCAAGTCCTTAAATATCCAAAGCACTTTTATGATGGTGATGATGATTAAATGAATTTGTGTCCTGCCTTTTAGAAACGTATCCCCCACAAAGTATCAAGCATAGAAAACAGTTTTTAAAACCCCAATAAGCAAAACCAAGCACAATGTATGACCTACAAAAGAGATGCATGTTCATATTTATGTGAATAGCTGTGAGTGTTTCAACATCATTGCCCCCTGCTACATCTCCCGCTTCCCAAAAGCTGCTCCTAAATTTGGGGGCTCTTCATATCCCAGCCTCTGTGGTAAGCAAGTACAGGGGCCTTCTTTGAATCAGAGCTCGGCTCCTTTGTGAGAAGTTTAAAATTATATCTGTGGTCATGCACATGTTTATATTAGTTAATTATCATACAACAGGAGAATGAAACCTTTTGTGGGCTTTCGCACCAAATCCCACATCCCAGGTTCTGTAATGGGATATGGCTTTCTCTCTTACAGCTATATCCTGCACATCACTTGTTAATACAGGGCTCTCAAGGATGCTGGTGGCGCTTTGGTCTAGACTACTGAGCCTCTTGGGCTTGCCGATCAGAAGGTTGGCAGTTCGTATCTGCACAATGGGGTGAGCTCCTGTTGTTCTGTGCCAGCTCCTGCCAACCTAGCAGTTTGAAAGCACGCCAGTGCAAGTAGATAAATGTGGTGGGAAGGTAAACGCTGTTTCTGTGCACTCTGGTTTCTGTCATAGTGTTCCGTTGCACCAGAAGCGGTTGCGCCGCAACCCCATAGTCACATTTGACTGGACTTAACCATCCAAGGGTGCTTTACCTTTTTTACTTTTACCTAATACAGGGCTTTACCGGCCAGGCTAGCCTGCTTCAGGTTTAGGTAAAAATTAGTCTAAGAAAGCATTCCCTTTCCAGATTCCCTGACCCTCCAGGTATCATAAGCTAGAACTCCAGCCATCCACAACCACCATTGCCAATGGACAGGCATGATTAAAACTGTAGTAGAAAATGCCTGTATGGTACCAGTTTGGGGAACATTGCTTTAGAGACTGTGGCACACTAGAGGCAGATCAAGCTGCTACCCCTTTTGTTTCTTCTCTTTTAACCACCCTTGGGAAGCACATGACACACACACAAAGCCAATTTGGTATATTTCTTCCCTCTGTCGCCTTCATGGCACCATTTGAGAAGCAAACATTTATATGCAGAGATATTTTGTTGAATCAGAACTTCCATCCATAAGAGACGGGGACAGATATTTAGTGTTGCTTACCTGCACCCTAAATTGCTCCCATCTCAAGGTCCTATATCATTTTGGTTGACTCATCCATAACAATGGGAATAAATCACATGTCGCATGGATCCAAGTGGCGTTCCTAGTTGTGTCTTTGAAAGTCAGACTTCAGCTTCTGCTATAGATACGTTGTACAGATGGTTTTTTAATGTATAAAGCATTGTGCAGATGGTTTTGATGTATAATTCATGATTGCTCCTGAGTCTTCCCACTGCTAAGGGCACTCTATTGTTCATCCTTTCTTTTTTATGTTTTAGCTTATATGATTGTTATTGCCCCTCTGCCTTGCTTACAATCTTCTGTATTGCTCTACAAAAGTCATTTATTAAGACATGAGTTATGTCTACCAAAGTGCTGTGCTTTTCTATATCCCAGCTTGGCACGGCGACACATGTAATTTAGAAATGAGTGCTATGTAAGAAGCCCTTTTTACATATTGGATTTTAGAAGGAAGGCTGCAGCTTAGAAGGTATTAGCAGAGAGATTTATTATTGTGCAGTGCTATATTGTGGTGAAGATTTTAATTTGTGGAATAGGTCACTGAAGCTCAGAAAAGGCACCTGTAGCTATTTGTGTTAATTTAACAAAAGAATCCAGTAGGGTGTTAGTCCATAACTTAATTGCATTGAGTAGAATATTTAACCTGACATTACAGTTTGTGCCTGTATAGGGTAACCAGAAGCTGCCTCCATTCTGATTTTATGTAGTTTAAGTTCTGTGGAGGACTGTGGAGAGCTGAAATTGACATCCTCCTATATATATTGGCGTTCCTCCCATGCACAGAAGTCTGCAAGTTTCAGTTGATGCTGAATGCCACATGGGTACTCCCATATAGTGATGGGAACAATTCTAGCCACCTTCTAGGCTCACTTGCTCCCCACACCTCTCTTCAGAAGAGTTTCACCGAAGTATTGTTCTGAATGACAGCTTGCCATGTCATTTGAACCCCATAAAGGGTGGGTAATCCTAAATATGTTTTTTTAAAAAACAAAGAAAGAAACAAACCCATGGTTTAGGTAGTCAGCATTTCAACAAATGATACTTAAGATTAACCACAGTTCAGGTTTGAATGTAATACTAAGCTGTGGTTAATTAAAATAAGAAGGAAACCCTTCCAATCTCCTCTTTGTGGCTTCCTTAGAGGAGTAGAGGAATGGGAAAGCATGCAAGCTCAGGGAGAGGCTAGTCTCTTCCCCTGTCATGGGAAACCATAGTTTATCATGATGCCCAAATACTGTCATTGTTTCTTAGCCACAATTTGAGGAGCTGATTTCAACCTAAACATCATAGCATCTTCTCTTCTATTTTCCATTGTGCTCTTCAAGCCTTAACTCGGAGCAACCTCTTAAGATCAAGATAGTTTGGATGGGGAAACAGGCATTCCCATTGACTGTTCTGTTCACCTGAAGTATCTTTCAGATGCACAATGGAGCCTTTTTATTATGGCTGGTGTGATTTGGAGAAGTCAGTGTAAGCTGGTTGAGATTTTTAGATCATGCTTTCCTTGTTTTTAAATATAAAATTCTTTCACTCACCCCTTTCCTACTAGGACTGCAATGTCCCCTTGAGACAGCAGCCTTTCTTTTGAACTTTCTGAAATGTGCCTGCTGCTGGAACTGTAGCAAGAGAGAAGTCACCATGAATAGTTCACTTAACTAGTATTCAGCAGATACAGTTCTCTCTCTGTTTAGCCGAAGGCTGCTTTGCATTTCCCTGAAACAGTTGTTTCGTGTTATCTCTGTTCCTCCTCTGTAAAATGGCAATCGTCCTTACCATATTCTGTTTCTACCAAGCTGCTGTAAATACAAAAGCCTTTTACAGATCACATTGCTAAGCATTAAAAAAATACTGGGAAGTACTTCACAGATAAACGGCAATGTGTTTTATTTATAAGACACCTTTGTTTTAGAGCAAAAGCAGCTTCAGAACAGATTAGGCCGCATCCCAACATAGATTTAAGCACCTATTGATTTCAATAGAAAGTGCACCTTCTTTTGACTTGCTGCATTTCAGAGTCCCTCTGTTTTATTTGATGGCACTAATGTATTCATTCAAAATGGCACCCTGCCATTGTGTAATGGTTGGCTGCATGAATGCTACATAACAATCCAGGATGCTCTTTGCAATAACCCTCTATGTAAAAGAGACGAGACATGAAAATTACCTTCATATAGTTCAATGGAAACAAGCTAGCCATTTCTCAGTGATGAATTAGAGGATCAGAAATAAACTGGAGGGCTAGGAACTCCACTTCCGACCAGTTAATTTCCTGAGGCAGAGGACAATAAGGCAGAAATCTGCTGATGTTTCCAAAGTTTGTTGTTGTTGCCATGCTCTCAAGAGTGTGAGGGGTGCTAGTAAGTGCCGTACAAATAACACATTTATCCTGCTGCAGTTGCCAACCTTCTGAAGTGAATGTGAAAAGTGAAGATAACAGCAAAGTTGCAATCACTTTAAGTTGCCAGAAAGAGGTTTCTGGAAATTATCAAACGCTCTTGTTAAAAACCAATAATTTATGAGATTGCTGTTTTCTTTGTAAGAAGTAGTTATTAAGCCACTGTTATCTCCTACAGTTTGTATATTTGGTATATTCAGGTGCAATATTTTGAACCATTCCCTCCTTTTAACAACACCATTTGAAATGAAGTGGTTATAGCAGGGTCCTTGTGATGCAATATATTTTTGCGCTTAGTCCTTGAAGTGTTTTGTTTTTCAGACAGCCTCACTTTCTTCATTTTGTGAGATGATTTACAGTTCCTTCTGCTTGGCCTCTTCCTCAATGCCATGCTTTCTTTCATTATAAATCAATCGAGTGGATGAAGCAGTATAAAACCCTTTCCAGAAATCCAGATAAATTATATCCACTCTTCTACCAGTGTGGAGATACACTCAAGAAATTCAGCAAATTTGTCATACATGATCTCCCTTTAAATAACCTCTTCTTACTGACCCTTAACTGTTCACTGAAACCAGAATGCTTTATCACTGCGATAACTGATGGGTGAAATTTTGCAATCAGAAATCCTTCTAGGAAAGAAACTTTGATCTGATTGTTTCTCAGATCCAAGGTTGCTAGAATGGATGGAAATGGTAGCGGGGTTCAAAGCCATCTCTACAATATGCAGCTAATGGGGCATGGCCTCTAGACATGCTGGGGCACCAGCATATTGTGAGAGTTCTGTTTTCTGCACTTGCCTTAGAAGTACCAGTGCAAGGCTTCTTCCTACCCTGGACAGCTCCTTGCAGGGCTCAGCTGTTGCTCCAAGGGTAGACATACTCACTCTGAACCTTCAGTAAGCACCTCTTAACTCTCAGTTGCTAGTTCCTTTAGTGAGAAAAGTGTCTCTGTTTAAAAGGGTCCATTTTGATTTAGCAGTCATTGACTCTAACAGAGCAGGAGAGAATGTAGTTCCACTGGGGCTTCTGAGCTGAAGTCCTCAGCGTCAGTAGAGGGCAGCACATCATCCTCTGCCTGCAGAGACACTGGCACAAAAGGCTTCTCTTGCTTTTGGCTGCTTATATGCCTCTTGGAATAGCCCTGAGATCGTGTTTCCTCTCTCACTCCAAATCACTAGCCTCTTGAGAGAGAGGTGTCTGATGCCAGGATCATGGCAGTATAGTTTCATATTAGGAGGACGCATTGATACAACACTACCAGTGATGAACTTGAAAGATGGTGTAATTTGGTTTAGGTTAACTTCCTTCATACCCTGTCTCCATTAGTGTTTCTTTGGGCCTAGAATAACGCTCCCCTCAAATCCCACTTTCTGTGCAGCTGTACTTGTTGCTACTCCACGTTCTTTTGCTTCATAATCAACACACTTTTGTAGCCACTTCTGTTCTCTCTGTGTTTGGCTTCTTTTCTGGGCTCTGCTAGTCGCAGCCTTCACACAGCAGAGGCAGCTGCCTCAGTTCTTGGCTGACAGGGCATTGTGCTTATTCGCAGTCTTCAATCTCCTTTCCACTTTCGGCACCACCTCTGGACTTCCTCCTTTTCCTCCTCTTTTCCCTGCTTTGCCTTTTCACTAACATACTGTGTTTTTTGGCTGGTTTCTGCTTCTAATCCTTGCCTATCCTGTGGCGAGCTCACAGTGCCCATCTTTTCTAAGTTTTGGTTTGATTTTTATCTGCTTTTAATTTGTTGTGGGGGTTTATAGTTTTGATGCATAAGCAACTATGTTTCTTAGTCACCATGGGGGCACACACATTATAAAGAATGGTATAGAATTCAATACATACATATACATACATAGTCTTTGCACCTAGCCTACCTGCTACTAAATTCTGAAATAGTGTAATCATTAAGGGAAACTTATGGCTTACAATTCAAATATTTCCTCCTCCCCTCCCTCCCTCCCTTCCTTCCTTCCTTCCTTCCTTCCTTCCTTCCACACTGTACACCAGCTCCGTCCTTGCTAAGAAAGTGAAAAATGCACTCTGTCTTCTGCTTTTCAGATTGGGCCACAGTAGGGATTCTCTTAGACCACAGGGCAGCTTGTATAAAAGAAACACTTTTCAGTACTGCTGACACTGTTAGAAAGCTTACTGAAGCAATTGAAGGCAGAACCATTTCCCCAAGAATCCATGTATGAAGGTCAGTTACCACCTTGACTTTCTCACTGATTCAAAGAAACAGTGAGGGGGGGAGGGGATATGCTCTCTCGCTGAACCAGCTATGACATAAATCCCTCAGCATAATCATTCTATTTGTACAGGCAAGCACTTGTCTTCCTGTGTAGTTTGCTGCTTGATTCTTAAACTTATACTGGAACACAGGTAACTGTGAAGACACTCCAGCCCAATAATTGGTTGATCACTACATCGTGCTAATGAACTTCTCAGAGACCTCTGGCTGAACTGAATGGCCTTTTGACCTGATTTAGCAGGCCATGTCTTCTGTGGATATTGTCATTCCAGAAAAACTGTAGCCTGGTTCAGTTATTTCAAAATTGTATTTGTGGAGGGTCCTGCTTGTTCCACCTTGGCCTTCAGGAAGGTCTGAAGGAGGTTTGTAACTAAGTGTGTGTAGCTCAACAAGGCTACAGTCCTCCTATAACCACAGGTTCCTGATCTCAGGGAGCACTGTTACTGCATTTAATCTCCCCTTTCAGACCTGTCTGCTCAGCTAGGGTAACTTGAGAATGTAGGGGGACAAGTTTTGCACTCAGAGCCCACAACCCCTCCATGGATTCAATGCCTGAAAAGCGCATGCTGTTCAACCTGGCCTTTAATATCCCTTTATGTTTAAGAATCACTTTTAACGTTATGAATTTCCTCTTCTAATTCCCACAGGGGGAGGGGAATATAAAAACTACCTATTCTTAGTATCGCAATAGGAGGATCAAGCTGAGAAGCTTTCTTCAGATGCAGTTTTTCTGCCTGAGAAATAGATTTATCTGTGCAGTCATGGTGCATGGCAACCCCCATGCCGTTTTGGACACTTCTTCCTACATGGAAGTGTTACCGGAACTTCACAGCCTTTTGAAGCAGCTCTTAAGATTTTGAAGTGGATCTGACATCTTCACTGCCTTACTTTCAGGCGGGTCAGTGCCATTAATATAAATGAATTCATTACATTGTAAGCTTGGGGGCAGATGGGTCCTTCTTTATCTTTCGTCTATCTATAGCGCCTAGTATAGTGTAGGTGCCTTATAAATACTAAATGATAGTGATAATTACTCCATTGGTGTAAGATGAATATATTCAGATTTATACTAGTGCTAGAAGTGATTTAGTTCACCTTCATTTATCTTCCTTTTTTAAAAAAATATGATTGCATTAATAGACTGTTACAGAAGCACATATACTAGCTGGTCTATAGCTTGACATTTTTCATATGAGCAACCCTGCTGAAATTAATAAGGAAGATGAACAGGGTCTAGGCCCAAGGCCTATTAAATGTTATTATGCAGTAGATTTTTTAAAAGTAATAATTACATTTCTTTGTACTGATGTACTATTACACTTCTTAAGTCTTTAAATGGTGTGTGTGCGCTCAGCGTACACACACAAGCACACACAAAGATTCTCGCTTTTACAACACAAAAGGAAGAAGACATATGACTGAGAAATATTGAAGAGGCTGATTGTGTTGAAAACAGAAATCTCCAGCACTGCTTAAATTCCTTTTACTTCCATGGAAGCTGTAATTTTGCAATTTTATGAACAAGCCCCACCGAACTCAGTGTGGCTTAATTCTGAATAGACGTGTATAGAACTGAGTAGACATGGATAGCAAAAACCTGTAATGGAAGTGTTTGCTGATGCACTAGTTTGTCTGTTTTATAATGCAATTCTGCACCAAAGGTGTGCATTTCAATTTTAAAACATGCAAATGGGTGACTTGGACTGCCTTTGGGCATACCTATTAATGCAAAACTAGCTTATGAGTAAAACAATACCATAATAAACATTTGCTCTGACTAGCTCACATCTGTGCTGACAACTTTAGATTGAATGCTCATTTCAAACTGAATGTGAGCAACTTACTGAGGCTATAGACTTTTCCAAGGCTAAATAAAGCATTAGGAAACATGCCAGATTTAGCTTCCTCTTTCAAGAATGTGATGCCCTGAAGGAGACCTTTCAGTTGAATTTGCTAAGTATAAATCCTGTTATTTGATTAATTGTAACACGATGTTGAAAAAAATATATTATGCAGATAGTCCTGTAGCAAGGTTCATCATATCACATAAAGATTACGATAAAATATGAAGTCTTTGAAGATTTGCCAGTTTCTCTGGTTTGACTTCGACACCAGGTTGGCTGCCCCTGAATTAGAACTTAAAACATTTGTGGTACTTATTTATTCCCACTACTGGTGAGACTTGCTCCAAAGAGTCAGTTTCCTGCTTTTGGGGGGGTTGGACTGATGTAGATGTAGTGGAAAATGCCTGGTTAAATGCCAGGGTGTTTGCTTCAATAACTGGGGGAATCAGATGATAGACACAAACTAGTGCATTCATGTACACTATTGAAGAGCTAACATCACATTCCAGTTCTTGATGCTCAGGCTGTATATTAATGGAAGCAGCTGAGCTACACAGATTTAGGTATCCCATGGTAAGTGCTGTCAGAGGTGGCATCTGACACATCAAAACCCATCGTTTCCTTCCTGGCCCTTGAGGAATTTTATGGAGTTAACTAGAAAAAGAATCTGAAATAGGTAAAAAAAAACAAGATGTGATTGATACACATAGTATTTATACGCATTGCTATTGCTTTCTAAAACACCCTCATAATTCCCTGTTCATGGTACACCTGAGCATTTGCAGATCCCAGTTAATAACATCTTTATTTATTTCTCTGTGCAGCAATTTACTGGTTTTCATATCAAATATCAACAGCCTGAAAGCAAACAATGTGCGAAATGCAAATGTTATATTTGATCTATGTTTTGTGGGTCAAGTGGCACAGCTACTTGATGATATTAAAAGTCTCAAAGCTGTGTAGTTGTTCATTAACACTTTTGATATATTAGCGGCCAAATACCATTTCCTAATTGACAGGTACCTCTGCTGCCTGTCTTAGAAGGCAAACACATACTAATCATTTTAAGAAAAACCTGCCTAGCAGATGAAGTGCACAGACTGACATTCACATCCAAAAATTTTGAGCAGTGACCTTTATGACTCTGTTTTCCGCAAGCAATTAATAGCACCGAATTGGTTTTGCCACTACTATTTTCATGGTGTGAGTTATAGTAAAGATCTTTGTTATTACAAAGTAATGGAAGAAATATGTATGCACAGATACGGCTTTGAGCACAGAACCAAATGTTTATCGACACACTTTGCAAGAGCAGAATAACTTCCACATTTTTGTTGTTGTTTAGTCGTTTAGTCGTGTCCGACTCTTCGTGACCCCATGGACCAGAGAACGCCAGGCACTCCTGTCCTCCACTGCCCCCTGCAGCTTGGTCAGACTCATGCTGGTAACCTCGAAAACACTATCCAACCATCTCATCCTCTGTCGCCCCCTTCTCCTTGTGCCCTCCATCTTTCCCAACATCAGGGTCTTCTCCAGGGAGTCTTCTCTTCTCATGAGGTGGCCAAAGTACTGGAGCCTCAGCTTCACAATCTGTCCTTCCAGTGAGCACTCAGGGCTGATTTCCTTCAGAATGGAGAGGTTTGATCTTCTTGCAGTCCATGGGACTCTCAAGAGTCTCCTCCAGCACCATAATTCAAAAGCATCAATTCTTCGGCGATCAGCCTTCTTTATGGTCCAGCTCTCACTTCCATACATCACTACTGGGAAAACCATAGCTTTAACTATACGGACCTTTGTTGGCAAGGTGATGTCTCTACTTCTCAAGATGCTGTCTAGGCCTGTCATTGCCCTTCTCCCAAGAAGCAGGCGTCTTTTAATTTCGTGGCTGCTGTCACCATCTGCAGTGATCATGGAGCCCAACTGTTCCACATAGGTATGTCAATATGTATTTTTTCTTACATACTTGCAGTTAGCTAGGCCTGTGATGTGACTGTGTGTAGCGAAACACCTACACTTTGACCACTCAGGAAATTACTGCTACTACTATTAGTGTGCAGTACTAAAGCTGCTGTTAAGTAGTTTAGTGGCAGAGCACTTTCAGTTGTAAGAATGAAGGTCAACCATCATACTCGCGCTTGGTTCGTAATGCAGAAATGCTTTCCAGTTGAGATTGTTTGGGCCCTTGTGATTAGCTTTCTATAGGTTTTCCTCAGGTTCATCTCTGCTGATGCATTTGAGATTTGCTCTTTAAAGATAATTTGTGTTCTCCTCAAGCTCTTTGATGTGGCTTTCGCCATTGTTCTAAGGAAATCGTTCCATCAATGCAAACTTTTCCGTTTGCCAAGCAGAATGATCTCCTCTTTCTTCCTGCCATGCACTGTTCTAGGGGTTCTCCGACCCTCCAGAGTGAATTTGAGAGAGGCAGGATCATGTAGGATGGGGGAAGCCCTATTGTGATAGCAAGGGTTCTTGTGCTGGCTTCCACTAACAGAACCAATAGGTCTACTGAGGGGGACATATGTCCCTGCCCCACTGACAGCATGTGCATTGGTCCTGCCCACACCTCCTATCCCTGAGTTTGGCCAGGTTATACAAGGGCAAACCCTTCAGCAGTTAGGTTTCTCCTTTATGTGGAATAACTCAACATACCAATGTGCATTGGTAGCTGCGTAGAGCCGCTTCACATACCAGCTGAATGTGCAGACAGTGATAAGCATGGGGCAGGAGGTAGGGCTAGCCCAGTGTGCTTCAACCTTGGTTCCTCAAGTGTGATTAAACTACAACTCCTGTCGTACCTGGCCACTGGCTAAGCTGGCTAGGGGTAATGGCCGCTGCAGTCCAATAACAAATAGGGACCCAGGTTTGGAGAACAGTGGGCTAGCTTACATAGCTGCACAATGATGCTGAACCACGGCTCATAGGTTCATAGCTATTATGGGTGGTCGACTTTGAATCACCACCTTTTCTTTCTTCTGTGGCAGCATCACACATCCATCTTTGGATATACACCTCTTCGAGTTCTCTCCAGTGTTTTCTGTTGTTGTGCTTGCTGCATCCACCTAAGGCTGACGTTAATTTTAGATATTCCATCCCTTGGTCTTTTAAAATTGTAGGTTTTCCACACTAGCCGTGCTTTATTACTTCTATTTGTATATCATTCTCTTCTTTAAACATTAGTCTTAGCTAGAGCCATCTTCAGCCCACTGACCTCAGGTAAAATACTGTGTGCCAATATTAATTTCAGTTCCACATATTACATTGCCCATCACACAAGACTTTGTTTACTTTTCCACCTACTTACTTTGGCCACTTTCCCATTGAATTATTCTCAAACTCCTGAAATGGTTAAGATAACCATTACAGTTCTTCATTTGGGATGTTATTTGTGAAGGGAACCCAGAAGAAATTTTTACTGAAAGTTGTCCAAGGTAAGTAGAACAAAGCCACCGTCACAATTTCCTGTCTGCTTGATTGATTTTCACGAGTGACATACTAACTACTTTCTGTGAAAGTTAAAAGAGAACTTTTAAACAGCATTTCTTCATGTTTTATAGCCTATTTATATCAGTCAAGAAGAGAGGGGCAGGGTGGAAGGAGGCAAGTCTTTCATTTTCAGTGTAGATTGAAGCTTCTAAGCTGCGATTGAAGTAAAAAAAGTTCAAATAAAGACATTCATACACACACACTTACTGCTCTTAGTGTGAAGGATCTGAGGCATGGGACATCTGAGAGCTTAAAGGGTATTCACATGACCGCATTGTCTGCTACAATCATTAGCACAAGGCACAATCCAACATGTTCTGAGAAATAGCGGATGATTAATGGCCTCAAAACAGGATTGCAGGAATCGCACAAAGGTCTTCTACCTCTTCATAATCCACACACACACACAAACAAACAAACAAACAAGACCCAGTTTCCCCCTAGATGACAGTATTGTTTTCTGAAACCCATGGCAGTTTAATTTATGATGGCATCTGAAATATTACTGAATTCAGAATGCAGTCCTATACCTACCTACCTGTGAATAAGTCTGATTGAATTCAATGGTACTTACTCTTGAGTGGAGATGTATAGGATTTTTTTAGGGTGGGGAAGAAAGGAAGAAGAAGCCCCATTGTGAAAGCTGAACTTTGGCAAATGAGGCACTGGATGAAATCAATTTGATTTATATGGAGAGGTAGCTTAGTGATCAGAGCAGATGGAAGGACTAAATGCCACAGCAGGTTCTGGACCAGTGACTACTTGGTTGGAGATTCCACCAACTCTGGCCAAAGAGAAAAGATCTCAGACAAGACAGAAGTCTACAGCATCCATTTGGCATCTCCTGACATCTAACATCTAATATATGTTTCAAAGCCCATAAAGAAGCATTTAAACCAGATATCAAAAACCAGGAACATTAGAATAACAAAGAAATTAGAAGCAGTCCAGCAGTCAGGAAGCTCCCCTCAGCTGTGACCCTTCTCTCAACTTTGCCTGCCCCATATCCCTTTATCATTTTCTTTTTTTTCTTCATTTGACATCATTTCATCTCCTGCTTCACATCCTCAGATGCATTTAACTGTTGCCATGGCACATTTTTATGCTTGCTTCCCTTGGATCCCAGGGCCTGTTGATTTTACTCAGTGTTACTTTTTTCTCTGCCTCTGTCACACAAACACCCTGCTGCTGCTGCTGCTGACTCTGTATGAAGACACCTCCAATAACACATTTCAGAGACTCATCTTTCCTTGAACTATTTGTTTACAGATTTGAGCCATCACAAACTGATGTGTTTCTGGTTGCACCCTGATTTAGTCAAACTTCCTTAGGGAAGGTATTCCAGTCACCAAGGGATGAAAGAAAAGAAAATCATAGAATTGTAGAATTGTAGAGTTGGAAAGGACCCCGAGGAACAGCTAGTCCAACCCCATACAATGCAAGAATGTCAACAAAAGTATCCACAACTGATGGCCATCCAAGCTCTGCTTAAAAACCTCTAATGAAGGAGAGTCCACCCCACCCCCCTGAAGGAGTCCATTCTACTGCTGAATAGCTCTTACCATCAGAAAGTTCTTCCTAATATTTAGTTGGAATCTCTTTTCTTGTAACTTGAAGACCCGTAATATCCTTTTCAAATGTACTGCTGGTAAGTCAGGTTTCCCTCATCTTATATTTTTGCAGCTGGCTCTTCCTGCCTAAGTGTAGAACCCTACATTTGCCCCTATCAAAATTCTTCTTCTTCTTCTTCTTCTTCTTCTTCTTCTTCTTCTGGCCCAGTTCTCCAATCCGTTAAGGTCATCTTGATCCCAATTCTGTCTTCTGCAGTATTAGCTACCCATCCCAGTTTGGTGTCATCTGCAAATCTGATTAGCCGCCCCTCAATACCTTCATCCAAATCTAAATGAAAGATGGTGAACAACAATAGGCGCTGAACACAACCCTGTGACACCCCACTTGCCACTTTTTCACTGGGTTCAGTCAGTCAACCAGCTACATATCCACCTAACAGTAACCTTGCCCAGCCCACATTCTACCAGCTTCTCCACAACAATAGTATGGAGGACCTCTGTCAAAAGCATTATTGAAATCAAGACATGCTATATCCACAACATTTCCCTGATCCACCAAGCTTGTAATCAGGTTTGCAATACTCTTAGCAAACACATTCTTGCCAGCTGCTGTGAGGCGCAACCCATCTATCACCAGAAGTCCTCCCTCAAGGAAGCAGAGTCCATGGTCCAAGAAGCCAAACCCTTTCTGATGACACCACCTATATAGCTAGTGGTTTACTTCCAGTATTTCCCCCTTTCTTCCTGATGAAAAGACCACCTGTGCCCCATGGACCTTCAGCTGCTTGCCCAGAGTCTCATAGTGCCTTGCTATATGTCAAAGGTTGTGTCTGGCAGTATTGTTTGTATGCACATGAATCAGAAGGAAGGAGTTGTGGTCAGTGGGCTTTATAAGATTTGAGGAGTTTGGTTTGATTCACATTTTAATGTGAACCTCCTTAATTTGCACTCCCCAAGGCAATATGCAAACCAAAATGCAGCTATGTTTCAAAACTATCTGAATATTGCATTTCACCAACCAAATAATGTGTGGGGGGGAGAGAGAGATAAAAAATGCATACATTAAACAAAATAATGCATTGTGCTAGAGAAATTTGCTTGGAAAATGTATATATTAGGAGAAATGTGCAATAAAAAACTGACTGATTTTCACGAGGTCTACAAACTCTTATAGAAACGTGATGAATTGACTTGAAGGTTGGAAAGATGGGAAAATAAGAGAAACCGAAATTGACAGATTTGTCCATCTCTACTTTCAAAGACACAGCAGTCTTTCTACTAGTGCCAGGCATTTTAAACCTGTGTTACACACCACCCTGTAATCCATAAGGATGAAGGCTGGTTTAGAAAATTTTATAATAAAATGAACAAAACTTCTTATTGCAACTGTTTCCCCGCACCTCAGGACAATGGCTAGCAGTTTCTGTGACTCTCCCTGTACCCTCGCCCCCTAGAGAAAATTGTTTTCCATAAACAAAGTCAAGCAAGGCATTTAAATTGTTTTGTTTCCGTAGTGAAAGTGATGCTAAATAATTAGGGCACTGATTATCTTTTTCAAACATGGCACACTCTGTAGTAAACCTGCTGAAATACACTGGCGATTGTCACAGCTAATTACCTTTTGATTTGAAATATGCACAAGTGAGTGGGAATAGAAAAGCAACTGCGCTGAATAGTTAGTCACCATATCAGGCTTTCCCAAACAACATTTAATCCAATTCATCTCAAACTGGTACAAGTGAAAGGTATCGTGGGATTAACCAGATCTGCCAAGATAAGAGCTCTGCTCTCTGCATTTAGCTTGGTAATGCATAGGTGAAGGAAGAGAGGCAAACCTTTGAGCGAACAGGTTGCTTAGAGCAGCTGCTGGGTGCTTTGCCCTTTTCAAATGCACTCTGAATAAAAATGAAAACCACACTACTTGTTTTTGGCCATTAGATAGCATTATCTGTATGGAATGCCAATTCATATCTCCTCATGCTATGTGTAGTTCTCACATATGGGATTTTAATAACCTTCATGCTGTGCTATGAATTTGTGAGTGGGCCCAACAGAGGAAAAGCACCACAGGACTTCTATTTTTTCATTATTGCTCCTTGGGAGAAAGAGAAAGAGAGAGAGAGAGAGAGAGAGAGAGAGAGAAGAAAAGGGGTGGCTGTGGCATTTCTGCAATGATCGTGTGGCAGAATTCATATTATTTCTGCTGCCAGAGCACCCTCGCTGCTAGTAAAGTTGGGATTAGCACAGTTTTATTTGCAATTTATTTTGCATCCTGGATAAATTATTTTTCACAATCTTCCATACCAATCTTATGATGTCACAGTTGCTGCTTTCCTCTTCTGATTGCATTTTCTGTATATGGCTGTATCCCCACAATGTAATACATGTCACATCCTGATCTCGTACTGAATATATCCTTTTAACCATGACTTCCTGTTTCCCAGTCTAGGTGCATGCCTTTATGACTGATGGCCGTAGGGTTGTTTCGTTGACTTTTGCTTTAATATAGACAGAACTCTTCATGCTAGCTATGCAATAACATACATTCTTGGTGGGAATTTGGTGTATGATTCAACAATGAGCATTGACTTTCCACATTTGCAAATAAGGAGTTGTTCCACAATGTTTCTTTGTGAGTCAAGGCCCCGCTCCACGCTTGGTGATGAAATAAGGTACATGGACACAAGTATTTAGGTTAATGGGCTAAAAAAGGCCACAACTTTATTGGTGACAGAATGTGAGTGGTATTGGCTTAGGCATTGGATCTGAACAGACTAAACTTGACTCCTGCCTGCTCTGCTGGGAGTCACACAAGGGTTAACAACCTGTAGGGGGAGCTTGTGGATGCAAATCAACTGGAAACTTTCCCCTAGAGTTACCAGAGGGTCATGCCATGGCCCTAGCCACCACCTGAGCATTGGACAGGAACCACGACCACCGGATTCCTTTAACAGAATACCCTTCAAGGGGAGGGATAGGTGATGGCCACAACACACAACGCAATTTCCTCCCCTCCAACACACAACACATTTTCCAATGCCTAACCGCCAAACCTTACAAAGTTGTAACAATTTGCTACGAGGTAGGCAAAAAACCAAGTGGCTGGTGCCAATCTGCCAAGTGGAAAAAATTCCTACCAGGCCCCTTTGACAATCAAGGCAACCAACCAAAGTCCATAGCAAGGTCAGGAGCTGAAGCAAAACCTAGAGGGAGGGCAGGAGGCTGATCCATGGAAGCTGGAAAAGCAAGGGAGAGCTCACGAGCCCACGGCTGTTTAAATCCAGCTAAACCATGCCCCGCCCCCCCAGTGAGCCGGATTGGCTGGCTGAGGGGCATGACGCGGGCCCAGGGCTCCAATGACACAGGAAGCCTAGCCACACCCCCTGTGACCGCAGGAAGCGATTCCTGCTCACAACCCCTCCCCTCTGGGAAGAGGAGAGGCTTACTCATTTGGAAAAAGCATTGCAGTTACTTGCAGCCAAAATACGTGATACTTTAAATGTATGTTTGCATCTAATTGCTATTTTAATGTAGTTTTGTTGTGGGACAGCTAACCTGTAGTCCTTGCGATGTTGCGTACCTCTGGCTCCTATCAGCCCCAGAGAGCATGGTCAGGAAAAGCCAGCTTTTGGGGGGGGGGGGCTGTCATTGCTGTTTACTGGATATATCAGGAGCACGGCAGAGGTGAGGTCAGAGTGACTCATGCACTGCACGGGAGTGCCAGGCAGTGCCCCAATGTCCCTTCACCTCACCCACTGCCAAGTCCCTTCCCAGTCAGTAATGAAATGGAGTATCTTTGCAAAGTCTGACTATTTTAAGCTAGTCAAGTCCCAAAAAGATCAGAAGCCCACCTCACACATACTCCTGCTGAGATGTAACAAGTGACTCCTGTCTGTACTTTCCAGAAACAGTTGAAGACATATTTATTTTTGACAAGTTTTTCCAGTTGGATGAAAATATCCCCACCTCGGATATTCATTTTCTACTGTTTTAGACCCTATCTTCAGCTATTTTTTGTACTTTTTTGATCTGTTTTTATAATGCACTTTAAAATTATCTTGACACACATGTGGGTGTGTCACCCACCCACCCACCCACACTTCCTTTTCTGTAACATCGATAGCTCCAGTGTGTATGGAAGCTCCACATCCAAGCTTGAATTTTTGTCAGAGATTTCTTATTTGTTTATTATTATTATTATTATTTATTATTCTCAGGAGGGAGAAATTCATTGTGTTTTACTCCCCTTAGAGTCCGCAGTTTTTTAGATAATGAGGATGTAAGATGAAACATGGCTTACAAAAAAAGAAGAAGCCAGTAATAAAGCAGCAATAGAACAGTTTTTAAGGGCTTACTGGTTGTTTATACATTTTCCTTTCAAATCAACCTCCCACAGATTCATTTTGGCGCTTTGCCTAACTTCAGGGTGAAATTGTTTTTGCTCCATTATTTACAGAGAATCAGCCATCATTTAGGACTTCACGGTTGTCACCCGTTTTGCACATTACAGCTACTCAGAGCTCTGTGGAGGCATTGTGGCATAACGCAGATCCTCCCATCCAAATGGGAGGCCCAAAGGAGATTGCTTTGAAGGAGAGTCTGCTAACTTTTAGTAGCAAAGTCCAAGCAGAGACTATGAACCAAAACACTGTTCTTTATCAGGACATACTATATCTTCCCTCTGAATAACTGTATCTCATAGCTTAATTTGTTATGGGCGTAGTGCAAATCTGTGACTAAGTATGAATACAGAGGACCTCAGATAAGGTAACATTGCGTAACATTGAATGTTATTGTTATATGCTACCTTTTGGGACATCTTTTCATTAGAAAGGTAGGTGCTGGATAAATATTATCATAAATAAATCCAGTACATAGGAAGCTGGCAGCAGGTATTTTTGATAAAGTTATTATTATTATTTATTAAATTTGTATTCTGCCCTATACCCGTAGATTTCAGGGTAATTCACAACATAAAATCACAATACAAAAAAACACAAAATACACAATAAAAACAAAGACAATCCAATAACTCCCCACTTTCATGACATATTTGAAAGAGGCATTGGATGTCAATCAGCCAAAGGCCTGGTTACAGAGGAATGTTTTCATCTGGCACCTAAAGGTGTATAATGAAGTCCCCAGTTTAACTTCCCTGAGGAGAGCATTCCACAAATGGGGAGCCACTGCTTGTGGAGGAGGCACAAGAGATCAGGAGATGATCTCAGGGTCCAGGTAGGTTCATATGGAGATAGGCAGTCCTTGAGGTATTGCGGTCCTGAGACGTTTAAGGCTTTATAGGTCAAAACCTCCTCCTCCTGGTACTTTTAAGCCCTGGGAGGTGGTAGTGGAGGTGTGGAGTGTCTCAGCAAGCACAAGTACAAGATGACTGAACAGATGGCTGTCCCAATGCACAAACAGGTTCCAGGCTTTGCAGTCCTGTGTTTGTATGGAACTGGCTGTGCCATGCTTTGACTACTGCCTCCTGGTGCTTCAAATAATCCATGCCATCTGCCAGTTTCTATAGCAACTAGCATTTCCTTCCTAGAGAACTATCTCATTGGCTGGCCCTGAGTGCCAGTCATAGTGCCCAAGCTGTGTTGAGTATTGACCCTATGTTCTGCCTATAATTTTAATTACATGTTTTTGCACATGTAAATGAACAGTCACATCTGGAATGTCTTGTATGAATTGACAACAGTAGGCAACCATCTTTCACTATTATTTCCTGAAAAATCATTCCAGTTAGCCCATTTCCTACAAGTAATGGTGAGGTGTGATCCTACAAAATAGTTTACTTTGGGGGTAGGTGGATGTAAGGACCACAAGTTTCACTCCCACAGCCCTACCATATTTAATGCCTCTGAGGCTAAGTGTGGCTTGGCTCTTAGCATTTATAAATGTGAATTTCCTCATGCATAACACTTTCAACTGTTAAGTTAAATACAATAGGGCAGATACATAGTACAGTGGTACCTCAGGTTGCAGATGCTTCAGGTTAAAGACACTTTAGGTTACAGACTCCACTAACCCAGAAATAGAACATTGCCTCAGGATGAGTACAGAAATCGTGCTCCGGCGGCACGGCAGCAGTGGGAGGCCCTATTAGCTAAAGTGGTGCTTCAGGTTAAGAACAGTTTCAGGTTAAGAACGTACCTCTGGAACGAATTAAGTTCTTAACCCGAGGTACCACTGTACAGCTTTGTGTGCCATACTGGTAGCAATTTAAGCTTGCCTTTTCTAATGAGGAGTTGCACTCAGCAGTATGTATTAATAATTTGTAGTAAATTAAAACATCGGACACAATCCAGTAAAACAGGGTTGACCAACTCACAAGAGTCTGTGATCTACTTACAGAATTAAAAACTGTCAGTGATCTAGCCCCTTTTTGGGGTGCAGGTCTAAGTTGTTGAGCTTTTTTAGGCAGGAGGAAGGCCCATTTTTAGGGGTACAAGGCAAAAAAGGGGAGCTTCTTTTGGGGGAGCCACTGATCTATCTGTTGGACATGTCTGCAGTAAAACAAAGTCACAATACCAACAGATGAGGGGGTTGGGTTTCCCTTGTGTGCCTCTGTTCATGCAGCCTGGGGTAGGCTAAATGGGAGGTCTTTGTATCTTCCCTCATCCCCACCTGATCTTCTTTTCTATGCTGTTTGGTGCAAGTTATTTGAATCAATGTGAGAGGGATGACCGGGTGAGATGCAGGAAGTGCACACACGAACGTCCCATCTGCAGGCTTACTCAAATGCAAGTAGGGTGAAAGGATGGGCTGGATGGTGCCAGAGGCAAAGGACAAGATGGTGTGCCCTCCTCAATCCTTGCACAGAAGCTGACCACACTGGCAGATTCTTTCACCAAAAAGCAGCAGATTAGCTTAAGGGGCACATGATAGTAGTTCGTACAGCTTTGCCCTCCAGCATTTTGCCACTGTTTCCTACCCAGGCCAGTCCCTGTCATTAGGCAAAGTGCAGGAGCTTTCTCAGCTGAAGATGTACATAGAATGAGGAGCACCATGTTGTCCTTCACTCAAAGCATCAAAAATGGTTGGTCCTTAGGGTATGAATTATCTTTGTCTGAATATCAATTGTAATTTTTATTTTAATGAATACAAAACAAATCTGTAATAAAGCTGCCCTCTACAATAAACATCACCTAGATGTTGAAGCATTTAGACTTCAGGTGCGTGGGAGTTGGGGAAAGGAACCAATAGCCTGGGATCTTGGTTTTCGTTGGTAAGCTTTCATTTTAGACTTTTCCAAAACAATTTTAATTATTGGACCTAGACTATAAAAAGATATTTTGCAGCAAGTTCTTAAGTATCTGTGGAAAGCATGCTTTGCAAGCCTTGTTCAACCATTTAAATGCACTACAAACAGTCCCAGTATGACAGTGAGGGAAGCAGAAAGGTACATACATGGCCAGTGGTGTGTATGTGTTTTCTTAAAAGATAAAAATGCCTAGTAATTAAAAACATAGGACTTCAGCATCTTATTAAGGTTTGTTTGTGGGGTTACTGTTGTTTTTTTGGACAAAATGCATTTTAAAAAAACACTGCAGGCATAATATTACTATAATAATCCTTTTTGTTATTCTTGACATGGATTAATTTCTATTCAGGAAAAAATGGATAATTAACATTTTAGCTTATCACTTTCTGTCCATGCATACAAAACAATCTGTTAGCTGGTCTTCCAAGAATAACTAAATTAAATAATGAGTTTAGAAAGCAATGGAGTTGCAGTGAATTAGAGGTTACTTTATGGCTTGTTCCCAGTTCTTGGGGATCTGTATTTTCCACTTCCAGCTTCAATATCCAACTCTGCAGTTTAATTTATTTGCAAGGTTTGCTTCTTAATCTTACTTCCCTTTCTTAGATCAGATCACAAATAAATTGACCTGAAGCAAGAGGTAGAGCTCATTTTGGAAATATTCAAGTGATTTATTCTTTGCTGGGGGAAATCCACTCACATTCTTGTAAGGAGATAAGATGGGCTTTGGTTATGTAGAGGTCAATCTGATAAGTTCCTAGAGAGAGAGTGCTGAGCGGTATAGATATGTGTGTGTGTGTGTGTGTGTGTGTGTGTGTACGCGCGCGCGCACACACACACACACACATTCCCATGGACAGCATGGCACATGAGGATTTGCTGATGATCAGAGTCCACCCGACTGGTATGTTTGGAACTAGGTTGGAGTTTTTCTTTTACAGACATGAGTCAAGCTGATTTAATTAAACCTCCAAAAACTGCTTGTTCTGCTGGCACTGTTCAACCTTCCAAATAGTAATTGTCTACCCACCACACAGTAATGAAATCTATACTATTTACCAGTTTTGTCACTGAAATGCCATTATTGGAAATGGTGTAGGTAGGCTCTTGGGCTCTTACATTGCTTCCGGTCATGGACAATGCCTAGCTTAGGAATGGGTAACTGCCATCCCTGGCCATTGGCCATGTTAAGTGGGACTGATGAGAGTCAAAATCTAATAATCTCTGGAGGGGTCCAAGTTCTGCATCCCTAGCCTAGCATGAACTCACAAGTACATCCTACTTGAGTGCAGTCTGCCATTCTCTCTCTCTCTCTCTCTCTCTCTCTCTCTCTCTCTCTCTCTCTCTCTCAATGTGTGTGTTAGAGAACAGAAGGGTCATGCCTTTCAGTACAGATGCAATTATATGGCTTCATTGCCCTGTTCAACTCTGTGAAACCAGCAGCCATAGTGGAGGCACACCCAATCATGTCAGGGCCCCTCTGAGTTCCTTGCACTTTTGTTTGTGGGTTTGGTTTGTCTACCATTTGCCTTGTTTGTTTTGCACCTCAGTGGACTAAAAGGAGAAGGCAGGATGCTTGACCTGTTTTGGGGACTAACAGTTGCTAAAAGCAGGGTGTGGGGAATAGCTTCCTTCTTGCTTCAGGAACTGTGGAGGTGTTTTGGGTTTCCTAGACCATAGAATTTCAAGGTCCTTAGAATCTTCAGGCATGTGGCAAATGCTGTGATCAAAACATCCCCTTGGCTTGTGTGACATCACTCAGTGTGGATTATGTATTTTATAACATTCACTCCCATCTTAGGGAATTGTGCATGTACACCCTTGACTCATCCAGATTAAAAGAACAGCCACCAACCCAGAATAATTTAAGAAATTGTGTTCTCTCTCTCTCTGATTCCTAACAGAACCATCCTTTCTCATAAGTTATTTTCTCTCTAACTACCTCAGGAACTTTGAAGAGCAGAGTGAGCACATGGGGGCCCTCCTTTTCCTTTGATGTGCCTGCTCCTAAGCTGAGGTACAAAGTGAACACTAGCAGGTTGTGTAGCATATGGTTTGTGTCCTTGGGGAGACACATTGTTGCGTGTGGCTTTATGTGAATGGGAGTAACTACCCCCAGTTTCATTATTCTCAATAGCACTAATGAGATTGAGAATTCTCATTTCACCCGTGTTCTGGTAGGGAAAAGCTCTCTTTTAACTGCCCTAATTATAAGCATGACTGTGGTTCAAGCGTTGCAAGGCTGCACAGACCTTATGAGCTTGGTTAGGAATACCCTTGGAGAGGTGAGGGGTATCATCATTTCTGATTTCTTCTTTGCCAACCTGGTGCCCTCCGGGTGTTTCAGACTACAACTAGATGGGACTGATAGGAGTTGTAGTCCAAAAAATCCAGAGGACTCCAGGTAAGTGAAAGCTGGATTGCATGCATAGAGAACCCTGCAGTTGAATCCCTTGTCACATGTACTATATCTATGCTGATGCAGTATGCTCTGTTACAAGCTATGCTGAATGCATAAAAGAACAGGGGCAGGGTACACCATTCCATTCCCCCATCAAAACAAATACAATAAATATAACTCTTCTGCACAGTTCTCATGTTAATAATGTGCACTAGGAAATCTTAATTTGCATTAGGAAGTCTTAAGGGTTCACTCTTAACAGAAAGGCAAACTAAGCTCCTTTTCTACTTCATTTCAGGGGATTGGCCATCTCCTAGGGCAGGAGTGGGAATCTGTGCCCCTCTGGATGTTGTTTCGACTGTAACTCCCATAATCCCTGAATATTGGCCCTTGCTAACTGGGGCTGATGGGAGCTGGATTCCAACAACACCTGGTGCTACAGGTTTATTACCCCTGCCCTAGGGAGTAAAAAAGACCCTATCTCAGCAATTTCCAGTCACTGAGATAAGAAAACACATTAAGGTCCATCTAGACAAGCATCCTATTCTCACAGGAGCCAACCAGATCACTATGGAAAGACCTTAAGCAGGACCTAAGTGCAACATCACTCTTTCCACTTCTGGTTCCCAGTATGTGGTATTCAGAGGCATGGTGCAGATGCAGTTACAATCTGCAATGCAACCTTGCTTATTAAAAGTGGGGGTTGTCAGTGGAGGGGGTAGTATCCAAAAGGTATTGTTTGTTATGTATGTAAAATATTTATAACTTCCCTTCATCTGTACAGCCACCAGGGGAAGATACAAAAGCTAAGTACACTTGCCGGGTTGCATTGCTCACGGAGGTCAAGTGAGGGATGCAAAATGGATTGCAGTTATTGGGAATTCTGAATAATTGATGTTTGTGCAATGGGGGTTCTGCTGTGTGTTTGCTGCAGATGGGAACATCGCATGCATTCTTTGCCCCATTGATACCTAGCTGGCTATTGTTCAGTGGAGGCAAGGCAAAGTCCGCCTGGCATTGGGTCTCCATTGTATAACACACTTTCTAAGAAAGGTTTACATGGTGTATGATGGAAGCATATTGTGCTGCGCGGTGAGATACTAGAGGTGAGAAACTATTTTGGTCCTCTCCTGTTGAGAATCATTCGCAATTCAGACTATGTTATAACAGTATGTTCCTTCTCACCATGTACCCATCAGTTGCAACTGACATTTCGCCTCCTGGTGTTTTCTGCTGTATGTCAACCAAATATAACTGGCAATGGGAGGAGGGGTGGGAAAGCCTTTTCCCTTTCCTGATTTCTAAAGCGTATTTAATTATGTTACTAATGATCATGTGAAAAGCTCTTGCAATAGGACATTCATCCAATACTACCTACTACTAACTGGACCCAGCACGCTGTACCTAAGTAGCACTGAGTATTTTGGAGCAATATTCTTGCAAACAAATTAAAGAAAGTGGCTTAAAAAGCTTTAAGTAGGTGTTTTTGGGAAGTGGCGGCTGTCCCATATTCGAAGGCTGATTGCTCTTTGTTTAGCATACTTAGTACAATTTGATGGAACAGCTTCTTGCTCAAATGGCATATTATTGTTGGCTTTGCCTGAACAGCCGTTCAATGCTAATGAGGGGCAGGTGAGCAACATGGTGGCTTTTAAGATGAATGGCCTCTTGGCTTCCACATGCAACATTTGTTTGGACTGACTCCCAGTTCTCGAACTAATACTGTGCAGCCCAAGAATTATCTAAATGCTGTATGTGAGAGTTTTTGTGTTGGGGTGTGTGTTTTATATCAGTGACTCAGACAATCTCTTTACTTGTTTCCATCATGAGCTAAGGCATTCTGGCGAAATGAGAGATGTTCTAGAAAAGCAATTTATTAAATTTTGAGAGGCAAACAGGATGTGGGAATCTTTATTTTTTATTTTTAGGGGAAAGGGTTGTTTCCCAACTACATGCTTGTCCCAGCAGTCACAGGCAGGTAGTCTATAGAAATAGAAGTCACTCTTCAGATGATGAATAGATGTTGTTTTGCTAAGGTTTGGTAGAAGTCAGCATAGATGGAAGTCCATGACAACTGGGAAAATCCATTCAGCATAGGACTAAACTAATGTAATCTAGATCCATTTCCAAATTTAGTAAGCCTGTGTGTGTGTGTGTGTGTGTGTGTGTGTGTGAGAGAGAGAATTGGGGGGTCTGGCAGGATAAGAAACCTCAAGTCTTTCTAGTCGGCTCTCAAAACTCACACACCCTCTCCCACGTTTGCCTCTGGTTCCATCCACTTCTGGCAGCCCCCAAAGTTTTCCCCATGAGAAAACGTGGCCCATGGACTAAAAGACAAGGTTCCCTTCTCCTGGGATAGGACATATGTAGGTACTCAGTGGCGCATGCAGCTGTGTGTGTAATCAATAGGACACACCATGTATATTGTACCCTGAATGCTGTGATTTCAGCAAGAGGTTAGAAGCCATGCCAAGCTTGACATTAAATGTGTCTTTGTATTCAGTGTGCTGGTGTTTAATGCAAATAGCAGTCAGGTATAGTGGGTGTGGGTAGCGCCTAATACATTGCATTGCAGCAGGAGGGGAGGCTTAAAATCACTTTTATGTGGATTTGGCTGGAAGCTCCCATTGGTTCCATAGTGGGAATCCCCTCCCCCCACACAAACAGCATAGGGAGGTAGTAAGTGTCTTTCATCAAGATGGCAGAAGGGGAGGGGAGGGTTAGTCCTGGTCATTAGAAACCTCCCCTCCCTGCCCCCCAGCAGCTACAAACATACATTAATGTCACATCTAATTTGGCCCCAAACCACCTTTTTAAGTTATATATGTTGCACTGAGATTTTTAATAGCAGATATTGGTAGATGAATGGCAGTTTCCCAGCGAGATATCACCTTCATTTGGAAACACTTCCACTTGCATTGAAAGCACCAATTATTTAGCTAACGTTTTTCCAGCCATAATATTTCTAGTAGACAGATTTGTCAGGTAAGTGTGGACACATTTCCTGACACACCTAAGATAGCATCACATTAAATTTAGGAGTCTATGATGTCATTCCCTGGCATTCAGCATGGGCTGTGATAATTGAAACTGTTGCTCTAAAAGTAGCCAGATTGAAGTCTGAATATTCTATAGATATGTGTATTTGTCACTTTACTTGTCAGACCTTTAAGACTGTACTAGAGGCTCTGCTCTCTGTCCTAATCCATGTATGATGTCACATGAGCCATATGTAATGTCACATACAAGACACAGGAACATATTTGTAATGGTGGCTCCATGATGGTGGGACTCTCTCCCAGTACAGAATCACCAAGCACTCTGCCATCTGCTAAATGTCAGGAAGAGAGATTTTTTCTAAAAATTCAGACTAGCTTTTAATAAATGTCCTGCTGTTTTATGCTGTTTATGCAGAAGTTTTAATGCTGCTGCCTCAGTTTAATTGTTGCTCATTTTTTCTGCTTTAAATTTGACTTTTACTTTTTTGTGTTGAACGGTTTTTTTTATTGCAAGCCACTATAGTTGCAATAGCGAGTATGAATCTGAACTTCAGTAAGATAAAACTTTATCTAACTTATGCTCAACTGAAAAGTCTGTTTCTGCTGCTTGATAATGTCAATTGCCTTTGCTTTCCCATTAACAATGGATTTTCCTGATTGTTCAGTTTGCAGGAACTGCTTTGCAAAGGACCATCATGTCACACTTGTTCTGGAAACTGAAACCCAGGCTGACAATTTGCTTATTGTTAAATAATTTCCAAGTGTTAAAAGTTTGATGATTCTGAACATTAAATTTTATGAAGACAGGGATGCTTTCTGCAGCGTGAGGCCTGGAGCCAACTTGCTTGCTGTAGTAGGAGGAACAGGGGACTGAAACTCGCACATAAGTAATCAGATCCAGCTTGCGTCTCTGTGTGTATGTGCGTTCATGTTGGTTATAGTTTGTGATTTATATATAGCGCTCCTGAGAGCCACACTAAATTGGAACGTCAGGTTTGTGAACATGCAAGCAAATGCAGCATTGTCTTGCCTTCTAAAATATGCTGAGCATTCTTGCCTACAAAGTCTTTGTCCCAGGTTGAGGTCTGTGGAAAGTAACTATGTGTGGATGGAAACAGCTTGGCTAATTATTCCTGAAACAGAAGAAAATTAAAATACTTTTTTTTCTTTTGCTTATAAGACACAGGGAAGCAATAAAAGCAGTGCCAGACAGTTAATGGCTCTTTTGTAACTTTCATTTGAGAGACCTCAAAAGAACATCAGGAAGAATCAAGGCAAATGCTATTCCCACCTGGTATCATTAAACATGTTGCACTCTCCAAAATGGAAAACTCTGATGATATTCTGGAAGAGCTGAAGAATAAATAGCACTAAAATGAAGTATGCATCTCTAGAGCTTTGGTACCTGCATTGTTAGAATCAATGCAAATTGGATAATTAGAAGAGAAGCTCAAATTAGAGGAGTAAATTAATGTGTGGTGTGACTTGTTAATAATTGCCCCTCTCAAACATTAAGAGGATTAATATTGCATTGTTTCTAAATTACAAAAAAAATTCCCATAAGATAGCAACAGAAATGGTTTAATTTTGAATTTTCTGAATGTCCATGATAATTTAATCATAAGGCTCATTTTCTATGCAAAACACAGAACATTGAAAGACGACTCTGCTACTGAGAAAATGAGGATGGGGCAGATCCCTTTTAATCTTTTGGACCAAATTCATTGTTTATTCTTCTTTTCACAATGGGAATCATGTGTATTCACACCACTGTGTCCATTTGGTAACACACATCAGTAAATACGCAGCAGCTGTTAGAAAATGTTAGTTAGTTTTGCCGATGACCTTTTCCAGTTTGGTTTCTTTCATTATTTAATAGTGTAACCTTTGATTTTGTGGAGCAGCTTCAATGCTAAATGCAAAGGTTTAATAATTGGAATTGCTTCATAAGTGACCTTTATTACATAGCTATCTCTTTGCAAGGGAAATCTCATTGTTTTTCAAGTCCTAATTCACCGTTTTAATTATGCTTTCTATTGACCACAAGCTCTAGTGGAAAATGGAAAGGTCAAACATTCCATTGTTCCTTTACGGATTTAAATGTAAGTTCTCTGCAACTGATACATGTTGCATTAAAAAAATAATAATAGGGTGGGTCTTTTCTATACATATCCAGAGTGAATCAGAGTTGCAGTAGTTCTGCTCAGCAGCATGGTTCTGCAGTCAAACAAGATGAGAGGAAGACATTCAAAGACATCTCAGTATCTTAGTGTTGCATTTTGAACAGATACAACGATTCCTGGAGGATCAGAGCTTTTCAAGGGAGGGATTTATCTCTTGAAAAGTTGGCTTGCTTTAGTGTTGGTATCAGGGAAAGCAGGAGCAATAACATGGGGTTCACAAGGAGAGGGGGCCAGGCTGATCTGTCCTGCTGCGGGGCTGCGTGTTCTTGTTATTACATGCATGCAAGCCAAAATTCATTTCTGTAAGAACAGTCCAAACAGGCAAGTGTATGCAATAGCTGATTATTGTGCATGAACAGCTATGCTGGTCATATTTTTCAGAGTGGTTTTTAGGCATCATTTAATATGAGTAATACTTCCAGAAATATTTCCTTGGACTTTGCATTATGGACAATGGCTGCTTGAACATTTTCTTGCCTCCCCTTTTTCACTAGAAATCATTGTTCATTTCAGAAGCTGCAGGGGGGAATTATTATGATGCAACCAATTCCAGAATTTCAGTTTTATGTAATGTTACCATTGTGCTAATGAGAAGCTGGCATGTAGGGTGTCAGATGTGAGGCTGATAAAGACATGCCTGCAAAGGAACAACTAGGAGCCTTAAAAGTGCACTCAATTGTTCCGTGGCTAGTATGGCTTGCATATGGGAAAAAATAAACTTAGTGTCAAATGCAAAGCCCACTGGGACATTGCTGCACTTGGGAGCTCCCTAGTGGCAACCCCCAAGGGCATCCGATGCCTGTCCAAAGTGGGGTTTGAATCAGTTTCAGCTGCAAACTCTGCTGGGATTGACTGCACTGAGGAATTGCAGTCAGATCTCACCAGGGTTTGCAGTAAGCACTAATCAGCTGCAAGCCACTTTCAGCAGGAATTTTCCTTGGCGGGGGGTGGGGAACCCTGGCAGCTTGTGTTTAAATGCGACTCCAAAGGAAGAAAGTAAAGAATTGGGAGTGCACTCTCAATTATTTGCTTTGAAGTTGGGTGTCAAGTGATTGACAGCTGAGTGGTCCTGCCCATCTATTAAGATAACAGATTCTGCCCCCATCTCTGCTATAACATTTTGCTATAGTCATTTTGGCTTTGACCGCCAACTCATGGAAAATGTTATAGATGATACCTGACTTAAGTCATAGTCAGGGTAAACTCACTGAAAACAATGGACATAAGTTAGTCACTGCCATTGATTACAGTGGGTGTGCTCCGAATATGACTCAGTTAATTATCACCTTATGTGAATATAAATTTGTATATGAATTCTCTACAATTGGGGCATAACATTAATTCCTCCAGGGAGAATATATGTCCGTAGTATCCTAAGATACTGCGCAAGAGTTCAACTAGGAACACTCACTCAAATTTATGGAGATTTTCCTGCTTCTAGAAGCAATAGAAAGGTAGCCTTCAGAACATATTTCATTTAAGTTACTACTTTGCATCATTTAAGTGATGAGCATCAATATGGCGGTCCCATTTGGCAGGTACAGCCTTTGGGTATATTAAAAAATAAAGTGCTTAATTTGATATCCTCAAGTATCTCATGACAGTCTTGCTTGTATGAAGCTGCCAGTGCGTACTATCGATCACAGATGGTTCATGCAAGAAACATCAATATTGAGAAAAAGCTCTGAAAAAGCCATTGTAGATTGAGTCATGATTATAAACAGATAAACGTAGTAAACTTATTAAAACATCAGTTTGTAAACAGGCCATATTAATCCACATTGTGCTCAAAATCCTCTGGCAGAATCACTATTCCACACCAGTCCCACTGACATTATTATTGCTCATCAGTTTTGTAGCAACAGATGGTGGTGATGACACAGCTGTGCAAATCCTGAAGTCAAGACACCAAACAAGCAAACCTAGAGAGGGTCAAATAATAAAGCCAACAGCAGATCCAGTAGGACGTGACAGATATTTAAGGTGGCAAAAGCTTTAATCTAGAAGGCTTCTAAAGCAATTGGATGGTCAGTAATAAAGGCTTGAACTGAATTTATTTTGATGGCAATTGGTGCTCTTTAAAAATTGATTTCCTTTTATCCAGTTAATGATATTTGACCTAAAGCATATACAAACAACAATTCAATTTCTTGTATGTTTTGGCAGTGTGTGTGTAGATCACATGTGAGTACACACCCACTCTCTTCTTGGTGTTTGCAAACACAAGTTTGACCCCAGAAGAGACAGTTGAACCAGACCAACCTTTCTACTTCACCACTCTCAGTTGCAGAAATCCCTTCTTAGGTGGTACATGACTCCACAGATTGCTGAGATAGATTTTACAAAATGATAACCACAAGACAATATAAAGGGGAAAGGCAATGTTCCAGTAGGTTGATTTGTTACATTCCATATGAACATTTTTTAAAAAAGGAAAATGAACAGTGAACAACAACCAAGCAAGCATACAGAGACCCATTCTTCCATAAGGAGGCCTTTTTCCTTCAGTGTTTTTTATGCTGCTATTTCTTCCTAGCGATTGTTGTGGGAAGTGAGGGACAAGGCGGGAAACTTCTGTGTGGATCCAACATGCTGCTGATGCAATGGTTCCATCAGGACAAATATTTCTGCTTTTGCAATGGAATGTTTTGCCATTCTGCTCCTTCTTCATGCCCCCTCTAAATCCATTTTAGGCATTTCTCCAACCTAACAGAGCATATTTAGGGAGGGCACCTGGGGAAGGGAAGAATGGGGGAAGTCCCATTGTGCAAGTGGAAATCCTTGCACAGACAGCATGCATTAGTAGACAACCATCCTCTCTAGTTTTGCTGACAGGATCGTGTTCATTGGCACAACTTGTTGATAGTTGAATCGGCTAAAACTCAGGCAGGTCCAAGGCCAGTCCAACCCTGCCCTCTTCCCACCCCTGATAGACCAGCTCCCACCTACAAGGAAACTTATTGTGATAGCTTCCACTTATCCACAGTTTAGTGGGACAGAGTCAGGTGCTTCACAGTGGAATGCTCTGCAATTTTCTTAGCCATCGTTTAATGGCTTAGCATTATGCACAAAAACAGCCAATAGCTAACAAGGTATGTTTTTCAAATGATTCATAATTACCATGTCATTATGAAATACTTAAATTCAGAGATAACACAGACACTACAATATTGACAAGATGTACCTGGGCAGCAGTATGATTAGATGACAAAAATGATTCCGGTAGTGGCAAATTACTTTGCTCCATTTATTATTAAAGACCCTAATGACCGTAATAGATCTTTTCCTCACAGAGCTAATAATAAATAGCTTTTATATCTCTAGAATGTATTAACTCTTTACGCATATTCTTTTTGATCAATATTGTCAAGCCAGTACAGTTTCCGCAGAGACCACCTTGACCAAAAAGCAACTTTTCTACCAAAAACACATTACATACCTTCATTTCTAGACCTTTAAAAATGAGGGGGGGGGGGAGGCATCTTGTGCAGTATAATGCAAACAATTATTATCTAGTTGACTTAAAATTGCAGAGGGCAGAGATTACATTTTATTCAATCTTCAGTGATAATATAAGCAGGAGAAAGTCTCCCTGATGGCTTTGTTGTCATCCTGTTATTAAATAGCTTCACTTGCTTTGCCACGTGGGAGTTGACTCCTTTTCTCCTCGCTGCCACTGTGTTGTACTTTCCCTCTCTATTTTCTTTACAGCACTCTTCCAACCAGATACCATGAGTGCAAATGCATATTATCTAACAACAGCATGTAATCATGTTAGTCTTCTAATAATCATGTCTGCATTCTAATGGGCTAGGTAAAATTATTTGCCTCAAATCCTCCACAGGGTTCTAGCATTTATAATCCTCTCATTCTCTCTCTCTCTCTCTCTCTCTCTCTCTCTCTCTCTCTCTCTGTATATACATGCTACAATTGCTGAAATTCCAAAGTTCTCACTTCCACCCTGCACTTTTCTGGTTGCACAGATTTTAGCTGCATAACTGACATGCTCCAGCATGGAATCCCACAGAACCTCATTCCTGCCTTGGCTTTAATAGTTCCATGGGTATTTTATTGACTATCTTTCTAAGTTTTAATCTCAGACTTTCCCCCCTGGCCTGTCTCAACTTCTTTTCCTCCCCTTTGATTGATTGGTACATGAGAATGGGCTTTTTCAATGGTCGCTCCCCATCTGTGGAATGTTCTCCCCAGAGAAAGATGCCTGGTGTCATTGTCAGTTTTTAGGGGCCAGGCAATGGCATTTGTAGTGTTGGTACTGATCCAGTGACAGAGAAGCTGATCATTGACAAATCAGTATCAGTGTTGGTCTTAGAATGCTCTGCCCTTGAATCACCTGAAATGTTGGTTGATTTGTTTCTGGTGCCATGCAGGCACTGGGTTGGGTAACATGCCTTGTCACATGATGAGGCAGGAGCACAGATTTCTGGGAAGTGGCCTGTCCCAGAAACTGACAGTTTATTTTTGTTCTCTTCTCTTCCTCCCTTACCAGCCTCTACAACTGGACTGTGACCTGTGTGCCATCATTTCAAATTCAGGTCAGATGTCTGAACAGAAAGTAGGATTTGAAATTGACCAGTCCTCCTGTATCTGGAGGATGAACAATGCTCCTACCAAGGGCTATGAAGAAGATGTTGGGAAGCGGACCACTGTGAGAGTCGTCTCCCACACCAGTGTTCCTCTTCTGCTTAAGAATCCTGAATATTTTTTCAAGGAAACCAACAGCACAGTTTATGTCATCTGGGGACCTTTTCGAAACATGAGGAAGGATGGCAGTGGCATTGTGTACAACATGCTGAAGAAGACTGTGGACAGCTACCCTGGGGCAAAAATCTATGTGACCACAGAGCAGCGCATGAGTTACTGTGATGAAGTATTTAAGAAGGAAACTGGGAAAGACAGGTAAGTCCTGCCTGGCAGATTGAAAACTTATACCAATGTCGAAAAAGGATTTGCCATTGTTGAGTTGTTTACTGTACAAATAAGTAATTTGCTGAAGGCTATTGAAATGTGTCCATAGCAGGGACAGGACTCAAACTCATGATTTTTGGATCAAAGTCAGTGTCCACTAGGCCATGTTGACTCTTTTGCCATGTTCCATATGTTATACTTTCAGCTCCTCACTCCATTGAGAGGCCTTGAATGTGACAGTGAAGTGTGTTCTGAATCTGAGCCACTGGGTAAGCTGTCAAAGAATAACTTAGCTCCATATGTGAGGGAAAATGGCTGTGTGTGCCTTGCCAAACCTTTAGACATTTGTTCACTCTATCAGTTTCAGACTCTCAATTTTTCTTACTTTTGTTACTTAAGCTAGATATTGTGGTTTCCTCAGAGAAACAACAGCCCTCACTTCTGTTGTTGCTTTAAACAGTGCACTGATTTTGCTGCAAACCAAGTTACAGGGAAGCCAAATGCCACTCCTATAGTAAAGGTAAAGGTAAAGGGACCCCTGACCATTAGGTCCCGTCGCGGACGACTCTGGGGTTGCGGTGCTCATCTCGCTTTACTAGCTGAGTACAGCTTCCGGGTCATGTGGGCAGCATGACTAAGCCACTTCTGGCGAACCAGAGCAGCACCCGGAAACGCCGTTTACCTTCCCGCCGGAGTGGTACCTGCTTATCTACTTGCACTTTGTGCTTTTGAACTGCTAGGTTGGCAGGAGCAGGGACCGAGCAATGGGAGCTCACCCCATCGCGGGGATTTGAACCACCAACCTTCTGATCGGCAAGCCCTAGGCTCTGTGGTTTAACCCACAGCGCCACTCGCATCCCTCACTCCTATAGTACACAAATGTAAAACTTTACTTGGAACCAGGGAGGTTTATTCCTAAAATATCAACTGTTTACATGCTGTGCACCACCAGTGTATTGCTATAACATATTTCTAGCCTGACAAGCCTCTAATGACACTTAGATCTTAGTTGATCTTGAGAAACAAAGTATTTCTAGCACAAGATTATCTCAATTTTGAACTACTTAGTGGTGGGGAAAAGCGATCAGGACTGAGCTGCAAACAGGTCTGTGATGCAAATAACCAAAGCATTTAAAATCAGTCATTAATATTAGTTGATAGAAGAGGCTAAAACCAACCTCTGTTAAGGAGCTAATGTCCACCAACCTGTCACATTCCAAAACAGATTCCCTGTTTACCTAATCTGAACACAGAATAACTTCTGAAACAGGCTGTCAAAACCTGGCTATTGTTCTTGACACCATGATGGTGTGAACGTGAAGAAAAATTTGTTCTTTTTTGCAGACCCTCATTATGGAAATATTTATATGTTTAAGGCAGTATGAACTTTCCTTCTTTCTGAATAATTGTTGTGCATAAATAATGCCTTTTCATTTTTATGATTGTGGAGGTGCTCAGAAACTGACAGCTTTTTCCAATACTTCATTAGCACTTTTCAAAGCTGCATTATGTATACAGAGTCAGCTGAAAGGAAGATTTAAACTATGTTTATAGGGATGCCAACCAGCAACCAAATGTGAAAAGGATTTCCCCCCTTTGTGACTGTGAATTCCAGCACACTATTGAGTTGCCTTGAAGTTTAAAACCTAATAGAAAATCTTACAACATCGTTTAATTAGTAAATAGCTGGGAAAGGAATCCTTGTAGATTCCATTAAAATAAAAGAGTTCATTCTGGTCTGATAAAATGCACTGAGCAGCTCTAAATAGCATTTAATTAGCTGGCACCAAAGCTGCTCCACCCTCAGGGATGCGTAAAATTAATGAAGGTTAGAAGCAAAGAGATCAATGCTACCATACACCACAGCCTTACGTGGAGGTGATGTGGAGGAAGGGAGTGTCTTGGTGGCGAGGCTCCTTTTGGAAACCATTTGCCCTTAAAAAACAGAAAGTCACTTTCACAGAAGCAATGCTTAAAATGAGCATCAAGCAACATTGCTGTGGGCTAGGCTGGTCTAATTTGAGCCAGCTTGCAACCCCCCTCACTGTTTATCCTGAACAGCCCACATTAGCAGTGGTGCAGTGCCTTAAGCAAAAACTGTGTTGCAATCTGCTGTCAGGCCCAGTACCTTGACTAGTGTGCCTCTGTTTAATTATTACACCACCCGCAATACTGACTACCCAGTCAATGATCAACACGTGGCGCTGGTTGGTAATACTGTGTTCAGAACCTTGTATTATGCAATCATACTGCTTAGTCAGATGTTGCTGAGATGTTTTGCTTTGCTTTGTTTTAAAAGATGGCTATAAACAACATAGTTACAGTATAGGCCTTCTAAAATTCTTATAAATAATTTTACACTACTTTTTATGTTGTGAACTGCCCTGAGATTTACGGATGAAGAATGGTATACAAATTTAATAATAATTAAAAGATACTTAACTGATCATCAGCATACCTCAGAGTTGGCATTCACATCAGCTTCTCAAATCAGATGGGGGACCCACCAGATTACAGGTAGCTCAAATGCAGCAGACCAGTTGCTCTGATGAGCTTCAGAGGTCAACCAAGCTGCAGTCTCTAACAGCTGTTCTCAGCTATATCCCCAAACTCATGGGCAAACAGTGGTTAAACAGGCTATGCTTTGGCCTAGAGCTGTAGACTCCCAAGGCACAACACATCTCTTTAGCAATTATTCAATATAAGGATTTGATGAATGAGTAGAGTTGGAAAGGTTGGTTGGTGGATGAGTTGATTCCTTAGTAAGGTCCAGGTTGCTTACTCAGGTGGAGTAAACCATTAGTTCAGGATGCAGGCCCAAGCATGGAATTGTTATACAGATATTTGTGATCTTCTGCTCCTCATTCAGGGCTACTGTTTCCTTTAGGACATGCCTGTTCCCTTATGCCACCAATTCTGGGCTAGTGTCTTAAGTCACCACATATGATGGAAATTTCTGAGACTAGCATTGTTCATGTATTATACTGATACTTATTTTTAAAAAAATAAATAATTTTTGGAGCCAAAGGGCTTCCAAGGTGGTTCACAGTATATATCATAATGCGATAAAAACCAGCATCAGAAGAGTAGAAGCGTTGTAGTCACCTATGTTATCCTCAGAGCAGACCCACTGAAGTGAATGGACCTAAGCTAGTCATGTCCATGAATTTCAGAGGGTCTACTCTGAGTAGATCTAGCATTGAATACTACCCCTGGAGTTACTAAACTGTTAAAAACTTGTCAAAAGCTGGCAGAATAAAAATGTTTTGGCTGCCCACCAACTACCAAAAATGGAGCTATTTGAATTTCCCCTTGCAGATAATCCCTTAGCAGTGGAACATACCACGTCACCATTTAGCCTCATCACTGTGGTCCCAATCCTGGTACAAGGGGTTCTGTCACCCTACTCTTGTTCTGTGCCTTCTATGTATTCATTTCCATTGTTCTCAGTTATGGTATGTTGCCATTACAAGGATATAAATAATATTTGCTGCTGCTTACTCCAGTATAACCCAAGATGCACCAAGATTTGCATGGGGGCAGAATTAGTATTCTGTGCAAGACATCAACTCTGGTCCACCTTTGGAAATAAGGAATGGACAAAATGAATCCAGTAAGCAAGTTGCATAATTTGAAAGGTGGTTAGTATTTTAGATAGATCCGAAGGCAACAAATTGCTTTTGAGCTTCACACGGCGGAGTCCTTAGTCTCCTCAGTATGTGCACCAGATGGTGCAACATATTAGGCTTTGAAAGTGATGTTTTATCATTTGAGGCAGAGAAATGCATCATGCTGCTCACTGACTTCTAAGTCAGGATGCAAGGATATGGAATTGCTGAACCTGAGACTTTGATCAGCTTCCTTGATGCAGTTGGCTTGTTACCATGACAATACATGTAATCCATGTAATCTGTGCTATAAAACAGACCGCTCCCACGCTGCCGGGAAACCTATCCCCCAGGGTCTCCCCCCTGGGATTTTTGGGGGGTGCAGTGCCCTTGCAGCTCCCCCAAGCCTCCGTGTTGATCAGAAAGTCCTTGCAGGGACTTTCTGCGCTTCTTCACCGATCGCGATCCAAACCGGAAGCCCTATAAAACTGATTATTCCAAAGTAACTTTGTTGAGAGTCAATAATTTATGAGATCCTTTTACCATTGGTTGTGATTCTGTCTGCTTGCGAAGATGAGACTGACACAGATCAGTCACCTTCCTTCCATATCTCTTCATTTATTATATTTATAACTTCATTTACTAGTTTTATAATGTTTCTGAGCACAATTCAATGTGTTTCTTCTGACCTTGGGCCAGTATACCTGAAGGAGCATCTCCACCCCCATCGTTCAGCCTGGACACTGAAGTCCACCTCTGAGGGCCTTCTGGTGGTTCCCTCACTGCAATAAGTGAAGTTACAGGGAAACAGACAGAAGGCCTTCTCAGCAGTGGCACCCTCCCTGTGGAATTCCCTCCCATCAGATGTCAAGGAGATAAAGAACTACTCAACTTTTAGAAGACATCTGAAGGCAGCCCTTATTGGGAAGTTTTTGATGTTTGGCGTTTTGTTATGTTTTTATATGTGCAGGAAGCTGCCCAGAGTGGGTGGAGAAACTCAACCAGAGTATAAATACTCATTCACTCATTCATGATAGCATGCATAAGATTCTCAAGTGGTCACTTATTCAGTTGCTTATCTGACCTGGACCTCCATATTGTCACTATAAAGTTGCTGCATCAGGGATATTGCTAGGGAATGGGGTCCCAGGGCATGGGGAAAATCTTTATTCAGATTGCCCCAAGTATTTCCAGGGGGTATAAATTTAATTGGGGTGTGTGATTTTGATTACTGGGTGAATATTAATTTGGTGGGATAAAATACATTTAGGTGATTTTATCTAGAGATTGTTTGTGGGGGCCCCAGGAATGGGCTTAATGTCAATACTGCTGGGGACGCAGGTGGCGCTGTGGGTTAAAGCCTCAGCGCCTAGGACTTGCCGATCGAAAGGTCAGCGGTTCGAATCCCTGCGGCGGGGTGCGCTCCCGCTGCTCGGTCCCAGCGCCTGCCAACCTAGCAGTTCGAAAGCACCTCCGGGTGCAAGTAGATAAATAGGGACCGCTTACCAGCGGGAAGGTAAACGGCGTTTCCGTGTGCGGCTCTGGCTCGCCAGAGCAGCGATGTCACGCTGGCCACGTGACCCGGAAGTGTCTCCAGACAGCGCTGGCCCCTGGCCTCTTAAGTGAGATGGGCGCACAACCCCAGAGTCTGTCAAGACTGGCCCGTACGGGCAGGGGTACCTTTACCTTTATCTTTAAGATATGCTAAAATGGCTTATATACATGAGCTTCACAGTGTCTTAAACTTTGAAGCTCTTTGCATGAGGTCTTCTACAGTGCTAATGCAAATCAGCTCTCAGATCGGCTTCCCTAGGCAGCACGGACAAGGATCTGCTTTAATTTGTTATCTGAACCATACGAATGTACATTTCCATGCAAATTTAAACAGCTGCCCTGCAAATATTGTTGTTTAGTTTTCTTAGTTGTGTTCGACTCTCCGTGACCCCATGAACCAGAGCATGCCTTGGAAACTCTCACTTTCTTCTCAAAGGTTCTCCTTTTTTATTTACATGCCGTTTTCTTGGCAAAATACTGGAGTGGTTTGCCAGCTCCTTCTCCAGGTGGATCACATTTAGTCTAAACTCTCAGCTATGACCTGTCCATCTTGGGTGGCCCTGCACAGCATAACTCATAGCTTCTTGGAGTTATTCAAGCGCCTTCACCACAACAAGGCAGTGATCCATGAAGGGACTGCAAATATTAGTAGAATAATATAACTTGTGAGTTGGCGTACTAGGGTACACCTAATAGGCACATTTAAGCTCATGGAGTGGCAGAGATCCAACCAAGAGCAGGGAATTGTTAAAGTATCCTTTGTAGTGGTAAAAATCTTGAACTTTGGTTTGCTTTTATTTCCCCCCCCCCCCATCTTCCTGTAGCAAGAGCAACAGTAAAATAGGTTTGTATGAATTGTACAAATAATTGTGAAAATAACTCATGGGTTATTTTAAAAACAGAATAGTATCACATATTATTTTTATGAAGTCAAAAAGTACTGTTGGGGTGGGGTGGGGTGGGGTGAATCCATAACCTAAATCTATCAGATTAAAAATTGTTTTCAGGTGTGTGTGTGTGTGTGTGTGTGTGTGTGCGCGCGCGCGCGTGTGCTCTGGTATACTGTGGTAAATTCATGGCTTTGTGACTTCGACAAGGTCCACTTTATAAATTGGGAGCACCCCCAAACTTTTACTGTGAGCATTCCCTGAACTATTCATTGCCCATCTCTGTTCTTTCTTTTTTTATAAAGCAATTCTTTCAGAAAAGGTTAATGGTTTTGTCCATCTTCATTCATGGAATGACTAATAGCCCCTTTGTCAGTTAAGAGTTCTTTATTGGCTGAAAAAACAAAGGGTATGAAGCACAAAATGTTAATGAAATAAATAGATTTTTCATTATAAAACACTTAAAGCTCATCCTGTAACACTCCTGAATGCAAGAAAGATTCCTGATAGCAAGTGTCTGGTGGAATGCTAGGGGGTGGGAGCAGGGAGGGAGAAAGAGAATGGTATTTGTACTGCCTTCTAACAGTCCAGAATCAACTGGTGAAGTACTAAGTCCAGAATTGGACTAGATTTTATCCAGATGTTTTATTATTAAGTGCATTTAAGTGCACCTCAAGCACTGCCTTTCCCCATTGTGATTATAATCTGAGACCCTTCTTCATGTGTCCCCCTCCACCAGAGGTCCAAAGGGTGGCAACACAAGAACAGGCCTTTTCAGCAGTGGCTCCCAGCTTGTAGAATGCTCTCCCTAGAGAGGCTTGCCTAATGACTTCACTGCATATCTTTAGGCTCCAGGTGAAAACATTCCTCTTCTTCCAAGCCTTTGGCTAATTAAATAATACATTTTTGTAGGGAAGTGATGGCTGCTTAAAGTGGTATTATATTGCTGTACATGTATAGTGCAGATGGGGCCTTGGTTAAAAAATTTGGAAAGTTGTGTTACGCACAGAGAAAAGGCCAGAGATGAATATGGCAGATGTGTGGTGCCTATTGAAAATGTTTGGAGCCCAAGAACATGTAGAACAGCCCTCCACAATGGGTGACTCAATGGGTCGCCATATATCATGGCCAGCAAGGAGCTTGAAACCCCTACTCCTCAACTGTTCTGATAAAATCAGAAGCACAGTGCCCCCAAACACATATTTTTGGGTACCACAATCTCACCCCCCAAAAGCACTTATAGCAGATGGTATCTATAGGAGACCATCTGCTGTAGAGCATAGTGATTTGTTGGGCATATGATACTTTAGTTCTTGTTGGGAAAGTTCATATAAAGCTGTCTCAGGTTTGTATATTCTCATCCTCACCCACCAGCAACCTACAATTTCTGTTAGAATATTATAATAGTAATACTTACTTTCCGGGTGTTACAAACATTTACCCATTCTACAAAGTCTCCTCAGGATAAATGATCCCATCAAATTGGGTGACAATTAAATGATTATATCTGCATAACTGATAAACACAGAGGTTACCATTAGCATTTTCCATCATTTTTTTAATTATTATTATTTAAATCCTAGCTTTAACTTGGCCACACTAAACCAGATCAGGCTCAAATTCATTATGATACGAAGCACTTATAGATCAATCCTGTACATGTCACCTCAGCAATAAGTCTCATTGAGTTCAATGGAATTTACTTCTAGGTACATGTGCATTAGGACAACAACTTCATCTGCCTAATCCAGTCTGTCTCGTTTCTGTTTATGCGCAGATCAGGTTTTCTCCATGTATAAATACAGTCTTGCTTGTTAATTCATATCTCCTTCTCTGTCCATAGTATTGACAAATACACCATGACCCTAGTTTTAATACAGACCCATTAATAATTTGGCCTCTGTGGGTGGGTGGATTATTACAGGAGGCCTTAGAAATAATTGCCCACTAATGTGAAAAAGCAGAAATATGTACAGTATTATATTGCTCATAATGTAATCATTAAAATAACAATTATGTGATAATGAAAGGATTCATTATGCTTAAGTTTATCTTTACATAATGTTAATAGCTAACGAAAACTGCAAAGATTATATCTAATTAAATTGAACAACATTACCAAAGCCTTCTTTGTAGAAAGGCGATCTTTAGCACAGAATTTTACATTCACGCGGAGTGTAGTTCAAGTCCATTTTTCACGTATTCAGAAATGTGACCATTTTATAATCAACTGTAACTGATTCTTTCCCATTAAATGAATTGGAAATGCATTCACTCAGGACAAATCCATTAAATGTACTTGAAATTATGTTGATGTGAAGTCCCTGAATAAATGAGAAATAGAAAATTACACAATAATGTGGGCTATTATTATTATAATTATTATGGCCTGTCATTCTGGAATGGCTGCTGAGACCTGGTGTTGATTGCAAATAGTTCTTCAGAGGTCAGATGGCACCAACAAGAGGGCATTAACTGATGGAGCATTTCATTCATGCAGCCTGAGGTTCTCAAGTGTTGCTTGTACAGCAATCATCCAACAGCGAGTTCTCAGACAAGACCCCAGTTTCCCTCTGAGATAAGGAACTACCCAGAGAATTCTAATATTCTTCAGGAAACCATTTATCTCTTACCACATGCTTCATACCTACCAGCTTGTAGTTAAATGCCTGCAGCCCTGAGACACTTTTCCAAGGCCTCTGATTTCCCCCAAGGTTTCCGTTTATTTCTCTTTCCTGGAAAATCTCAGAAAAACTTGTTCCTTCAGAGGGTGTTCAACTCCTCCCAGAACAGCTAACTCACCTGTCTCTGTATAACTTTGTGAGCAGAAACTTGTTCCAATGCATGAATTCTTGTTCCTTGCATCAAGCAGAGCACCTTATAACATCTCCAGTGTGAACAGCTAATGATTAGAACTCATCAGAATAACTCATGGAAACATTTCAATAAATAATAGGTTGTTAGGTAGGTATGTGCACTGTAGCTGATAGTGCTCTAATGACCTCCCTGGTGATGGGAGGAACTGATTTCCCTGGGATGATTATGATTGTCGGAGACCATAACTACAGTTTACAACATTGATTCTTTTAAAAATTAATGTAGCATGAGTGAATGGGCTTTGTAGCAACCAGATTTCTTTCTGTTATTTGGAGAGGGAAACAGTGGCTGCTTTTATTTTCAATCAAAGGAACTAAAAAAACAGTCCAGATTTTATTAAACAATTACACTACGGAGTTATCTGTAAGGCATTCTATGGGTTGCACCCAATATGCCATTTTAAAAATCAAGGATGTATATACTCTGTATGAGATCCTATTTGGATAATTGAGTAAGTGGCCAGATTTCCAAAAGAGTTGCATAGACATGTATTATATTGGGGAAAACGAATCATACATTATGTGGAGTACCTGGGAAAATAAAACTCTGATTTCTCTTTAAAAAAAATAATCCTGTCTGTATTGTATTGTATTGTATTGTATTGTTTGTTCTCGTATTTGTTAATGCTTCAAAGCTTTGCAATGCATTATTCGTGTCCTAAAATTCAAACAAAGAAAAATGTGAAAATATGCTAACGGAACTGGCTTCATGCCAATAGTCCCATTTTTACTGCTTCCCAGTGTTGCAAGTAATGAAGATTCCTAAAAGCTCAGCAACATCATTTCTTATTTGCATGAGAGGTTGAGAGAAGCAGTGGCAGCAAGATGCCCCCACTTTACACTTCGCTTGCTTAGTTATACTTGATTTTCTGTACAAAGAACTAAAGTGATATTTTCTTGTCTTGACTTAATTATTAAAGAATCATTCCAGATGGAAATATTTAGAATTATGATAATTCTTTCTGGGTAGACTCAGACACAACTGTTCTCTTTCCAAGAGTATTTGTGGCTGAAGTGCAGGAAAACTTATTACAGTTCAGTTACTGCATCAGAAATGTATCTAAAATAATAAGAGCTAGAAACTCTGTATTTGTCCCATTCATGGCCCATCTCATAGCCTCCAACATTTCTACAATGAAGATAGGGATGCCCCATTCCATAATAATAATAATAATGCTAATAGTAATAATAGTAGTAATAATTTTACTGTTTATAATCTGCCCATCTGACTGGTTTGCTCCTGCCACTTTGGGTGTCTTCCAACATATATAGAAACATAATAAAAAATTTAACAGGGCTGCCTTCAGGTATCTTCTAAAGGTTGTATAGTTACTTATCTCCTTGGTTTGGGGGTTGCATAACTCCATACCCTCCGACATTTCTCCGATGAAAATAGGGACATCCTAAGGAAAAGCGGGACATTGCAGGATTAAATCAGAAATCGGGACAGCTTCTGTAAACCTGGGACTGTCCCTGGAAAATAGGAACAATTGGAGGATCTGCCATCTTGATATTGGTGTGTGCATTTGTGGTTGTGCATTCATGGGAAATTTCTTGGATCAGGTTGCATTGTTCTAGTGTTTAGTCTTGGGAAGGCTGGTGTGCAAAACCTAACCCCCAGCTGGTGAAGGTTGAGGTTCCTCTTATGTAGCTTTCATGAAAGATGAGGTTAACATTTCTGTGTGCACAGATATGAAAGGAAAACACTGCCAAGGTACACAGATTGGCTGCTCTTCCCAACTTAATGAAGGGCATGTTCATCAGAAAAGGAGCTAAACATATTGCGAAATGCCAGGTACCCAATTACATGGAAGATGTTAACTAAAATGCTTTTATTATCACAGTGAATTAAGTGGATGTCTGAAGCCCTAATCCCTACTGTAGATAATCAGAGAAATGTGTTGTACTTTCACCCTTTATTTACAAATAGCATATGCTGCATGTATCTTGCCACATGTTGACCATTTTTCGTGCTTCTAAATATTGGCATGGCTTTAGCTAATTGCACTGCCTGTGGGTGTGATAGGGCTGTCATTTCTTTACTCTTTGTTACTTTCCCTACACTAGCTCTGAAATCTCAGGTGGAATCCATTGACATATGGTTTGCACACACAGTTAGAATTGAAGGGTTAATCTCTGAGTCTTCCATGTTGAACAGTATCCGCAGTAAAACTATTAGTAATATTTTGAATGAATTATTCTCCAGTGTATCTGTGGCAATTAATACTTGATAACCAAAATAGGAAGAGGGGAAAAACACCTGGGTTATAGGACCAGATCATAGATCCCATTTTTTCCTGATGTCCATATTAATTTCTTCATGTTCCACAATACTTGCATATTATATCAGTTGGGAAATCTCTTGAAATGAGATAGCCACACAGTTACGCAGATTACATCAGTCCATTGTTGCTGGTGGTTCATTTTCAGAATTAGCCATTCCATGCCTAGGGTCTTTTCTACACCCCCCCCCCCTTAGAAGTGGTCAGCACAATTGCTTTGTAATGTGAGCAAAACATCCAGACACAAAGGCACATTCAAATATGGGGGGAAACCACTTATTTCAAACCATAAATGGTAGCTAATTTTTCTTCCCCTCATGCATGAAGGGGTGTGTGTGTGTGTGTGTGTGTGTGTAGAATTGCTGTATTTTTGTAATAATCAACTATGAATTTAGCAGCCATGTTGTTATGCTGAAGTGTGCAAACATCTATGTTCAGTACATCTAGAGCCCAGTAAGGAGGAGGAGTAGAGTGGCATGTAAATCAATGGGAATGATTTGTGGAAAATTCACTTATAATTCTGACAAATGCATACGTTAGTGCCAGTACAAGATTGTAGCCTAGTTCATAGCCTAGATGAGGTGGCTGAACTGTTCTTGGACTGTTCCACATCAAACTGCAGGTGGGAGGAGAGGTTGAATTACTCAACGCTCCCTTAACTGTTTCCTTTTTAAAATGCTCTACACATATCTAAGTAATTGCAAGGGAGAAATGTTCAAGCTGTGCCTTCTTTCTAATGTGCTGGTTTTCTGTGTGTAAGGCATTTATTTCAAGAGGGTGTAATGGTATAGCCCAGGCCACCAGCAACTTACTGTATTTTTTGCTCTATAAGACGCACCAGACCACAAGACGCACCTAGTTTTTGGAGGAGGAAAACAAGAAAAAAAATATTCTGAATCTCAGAAGCCAGAACAGCAAGAGGAATCGCTGCACAGTGAAAGCAGCAATCCCTCTTGCTGATCTGGCTTCTGGGATAGCTGCACAGCCTGCATTCACTCCATAAGATGCACACACATTTCCCCTTACTTTTTAGGAGGGAAAAAGTGAGTCTTATAGAGCAGAAAATACGGTATGTGAACTAGGCCTAGGAGTGCATCTACATAGCTGCTCTAAGGAAGCAGTCCAGACTCATAGAGGCTTTAACGGATGCTGAGCCTCCTCTTTTCCAGATAAGTTCCATCATGGTTCCACTCCACAATACCGACCTTGGTGCCAACTGAGGAGATGTCCTAGGAAAAGATCTGTTTCTCCAGAGTATCAGTTGCACTGTTAAAGTGCTGAACCAAGAGCTTGGGGAGTTTTCTCTAGCCTCTCCTAGATGTTATACTGAACCTGGAGTTATAGGAGGGTTGCTTGAAAAAAATAGTTGGACTGTGTTTGTCCAGCAGCCTAGCGCAGACATGGGTAATCTGTTGCCCTACAGATGTTATTGGACCCCAACTTCCATCAACCTCTGCCAGCAATGCCAATGATCTGAGCTGATGGGAGTTGTAGTCCAGCAGCATCTGAATTGCCACAGGGTTTCCCATCCCTGACCTAGAAGTTTCAAGGTCTACCTTTTTGGGTATCTCAACAATAAAGTCCCCATGTAACACATTTTAAGTCAACTCTCAACCCACAATAGAAATAAATGTGAGGACTTTTGCATAATAGAGGTGACACCATGCTTACTGTATCTGATTTGCTATCAGGAAGACTAATTGGATAGAAAATGTGTTTCAAAGCAAGGAAAGGCCCTGTCATGTATCATAAACATAACCTACATATCCAGCTAGCAAGCCCTTAGAGTGATATGCCACTGAGAGATTGGTGCATTAATATCCAGAAAACAGGAATATTAGATAGGAGGGATTGCCTCAAGGACCTTTATATCTGTATGCCTTGACCTCTGCTAAGGTTTTTCAAAAAGCTATTATCTGTGGGATTCTAGCTCTGTGCTGTGGGTGCTCCTGCTTAACAGATTTGCAGAGAAGACATCTCTTGCAAACCATCAGATTGCCATCCAGGGGTATTATTACAGACCTCAAATGTATTGGTCTTTCACATTCTGGCAAGAATTAAATAAACTAAAATAGCATATTTCTGTAGAAACAGCAGCTTACTAATGAACTATAGCCAGAGGTGGAGTGTTGAGGGGATTGTGTAACTTAAGTCAGTATGTGGCAGATTTTGAACTGAAAATGGCAATCCTGTTTCCTTCCTAAGGAAAGGCTGATGCTCAGACTAAACTTTGCCATATCCTTATGATATGAATGAACCTTTGCTAAGGATTGATGAATTCCTCAAACAACAGTGCTTTATTTAATCTAAATTTGACCTTAATTCTCCCTTGGGATGGGACTCGCACCTGAAACCATTATAGTGCCAACTGTGGTTTCAAAATAAATCCTATCCAACATATAACCACAATAGTTTTGAAACCCTGGTAATTTTCAAGAGGAAGGGCACCACAACATTCTCTCAATATGTGATCTGCCAAAGTACTGGGCTATACCAAAGTGGCTAGGAAAGTCATCGATCCAGACATATTATACACCAGTGTGTGATATAAATATTTGAAAATCAGACTCAGAGTGTTATTTACATGTGGGGTTATGAAGATTAGAGTTGTATGTGAAGGAGAAGCCTTATTGGTTTTGAAAGACTCAGATGAAAGCAATAGCTGGAAGTATCCAATATGCAATCATTGATCTTCACAGTTCCAGGGGCGGTGGGGTGGTGGTGTTGTTCTTTCCAGTCCAATCAAACTTAAAATGCTCTTCCAGCTTTACACTTTAGAAAATCATCTCTCTCTATAGCTGAAGGAGTCCTCTAGATTGCAGACTGGGGGGTGGTGGATTAAACTCTTGCATCCTCCCCACCCCCCCTGTTAAACTGGATGAGATACAAAATTGCCTGCCTTGCCTTGCTCGAATCAACGTTTCTCTTAATAATAAGCATACCATTCTTCTCTGTATTCATCTTTGTCTCTCTGATTCCATTATGAAAACAGCACCAAAAAAAAAGAGCGATAAATCATATGACATGAATCTTTTGTATTCTGTGATGCTCTGGCAGTGGGTTCTCTGATGTGATTGCAAGGGGTGGGGGGATCAGCAGCTATCTGATGGGAAATAAAGCAAGCTATTTTTCATCACAACTTAAGCAAACATTGCGGAGGAACAACCTAGAATTCTGCAGGGACCATTAGGTTTTATATCGTCACACAAAGTATTCTTATGATTCTTTGTATTAAGGATAATACAGAAAATAAGTTTTAGATCTATTTTGCCCCCTCTTTGTTAAGCATTAAAGCGACACCAGCCTCGGATCAATCTTCTTTTAAAACTATGTTAATATTTATATTTGGAGATGTGAAATGTGGTGCTTCTTTTGCTTATTGTTTAATACACCTGCAATAACTGAAGGAACTTTCTAGTCCCGCATACCAACGGCTGATACAGATTGGTGGCCCTGCCTTGATTGTCCATCGCCCTCCAGGCAGCAAAGCGGCTGAGCAACAGGATGGCTAGTGCACCAGAAGAATCCCACCTCTGACTCTCTGACCCAATGCCAGACCCTCAAATCCAGCTCCCGAGAGGGCTGTCCTCCTGGTAAGGGATATGGAATCCCTGAGGGTGGTGGCAGCTACTCCCCTATCACCCAGCCAATGAGCTCCATAACTGTAGAAGCGCAATGGAAAAGGTCCCAGTCAAATCTCTGCTGGAAGGGTTCACAGAGCAGCTCCTCACCCAGTGATTGTGGAATAGGTTCATATAGGAGAAAGCCTAATTTGAGAATTTCCATGAAATGACAACTATCAAATCAACAGATAGTTAACACAGGAAGTAGCTGGTGTCATTCACACATCATTAGCTGCACAGATGTTCAGCCAACTTGTTTTCTTGTTCATTTATGTGTATTTCTTTCTCATCCTGTAATGTAAGGCAGTTGTAGATTTGAGTGCCCCACCTAGACAGCCATCAAGCCTATTCCCTCCTCCAAGCTGGCATCATCGACATATCATCAACAGAACATAATATGGATCATAACTTGCCAAATACCCAGAGTGCAACCAAACACAAGTGCCAGTAGAGGAGGCAGCAAACATAATCTTTTTATTTAAAAAATGCATCCTTACACCCCACTTTTACATTTCGAGTGAACTTCATCAGTGCAAGAATAGTGGGAACTAATGTGTGTATTCTTGAAAAAACATGCAGCTTTAATTGTACACAAAATATATTCATCTTAAGTTCGCAGTGATATATGTGGAGAGGTCAGAACCTATCCCAGTGCACATGTTCATCCATGCTCTGTCTTCTAGTGAGAAAAGGTCACTGGATGCATTTTCCATAGGTTTGCCAGCAACAGGAGCTCCTTCTGTGGTATCATTTCAACAAGCACAGAAGAGCAGGTTTAGGTCAACAAACACCTGACTGGTTTGTGAGGTTCTGCAAGTAATGGGGTTACAGATTTAAAACATGAAAGCGGGTGTATTTGCATCAGATATCATAGCTTTATTTTATAGAAAACCCTGCTGTGTTGTGTTATAATGAATCTCACCAGCTCAAATGGCTTTCGTTTTTGTACCAGAGAACAGTAGCACAAAATGCATAGGCCATTTTAATGTCATAGGTTAGGAAACTCTGACACTGAGTATTAATGTAAAATGCATTAGCATTGCCCAAGGCAAGCCCTCAAAACCCAGAGTATTCTCTCTCTCTCTCTCTCTCTCTCTCTCTCTCTCGGATTGAATTAAGTGCAGTTAAGCAACTTGCATAGCATATGTATAATTCAGAATCTGTATAGATACATATGTGGAGTGCTTCATTTTTTAAAAAACAAACAACCCAGCCATAGCATTGAGAAGCAGTACAAATAGCACAATTCCAATTTTCCTGTAGACAGTCAGAGCAATGGTATGAACTGGTTGTGTTTTGCAAAACCGTTAACCTGAAGGCATCATGATGTCACCGTACTATGCATCAGTGCCAGGGTTGGCCTGAGACATTTTCCTGCTTCACCCCAGAATCAATGAGGTGTCTCCCATTATCTCTTGAAATGCACATGGCTGTAAACACTCTCAAGAATTGTGATGCTGCAAGGATTCCATGCCTCTGGAATCACATGGGGGCTTCATTGACTCCTCTAGGAAAAATATAACCTCAATAAATTGACTGGTTGATTGATTGCATGCTGCCCTTCACCGCAGGGCGCATCACACCATAAAAATACAAACACTTAGATCAGGCACCCCCAAACTGTGCCCTCCATTTGTTTTGGGACTACAATTCCCATCATCCCTGACCACTGGTCCTGTTAGCTAGGGATGATGGGAGTTGTAGTCCCAAAACAGCTGGAGGGCTGAGTTTGGGGATGCCTGACTTAGATTGTTTCCATAGTTGGACCAACTTTAAACAGTGCTATTAAAGCAGCACACATCTCCACTAGATTCAGAGTATGCATCTCATACAAGGGCAATAGGAGTCCTATATCAGCTTGGTTCAGTGAATCTGCTGTCATCCTGGACTACTGCAAGAAACACGAATGAGATGCTGGTAGAAGGGGATCCGATTATCTGTATTCTGCTTAACAGCCTTTTTTCAAGACGCTTTCATATACAATAGAAACACGTTTCAGTGACCCAGCCAGTTTACATGGGGTTTCACTCTGAATATAGAGCAATTGGATGGCAGTGTGACATGTATTCTCTGCCATGTGATTGAACTTGATGTGCTCCTGCCTTGCCTGAGTTGCTTGCAGGTCATCCTAGTCTACAGTCCTTCTCCATAAGAAGGGGAAATGTGGTGTGATCCTGATGTCCTGGAACTGCCATTCATCAAAGCATCCCAGATATATCTATATATCTTATTTAGGACAAGAGCTGTGCAAGATAGCTAAAATTCAGATAAAACTACACCAAACTTTTAACTCAATTACATATCATATCCTGTAGTGGCAATTCAAAACCTAGGCTAGCTAGATTTCTCCAATCTGGTGTCTTCCAGATTGTTTGTTATACAACATTTACAATCCTTGACTATTGGTCATGCATACTGAAGCTGATAGTGCTTATAATCCCAAACATCTTGAGGACCCAAGCCGGGAAAGGCTGATCTAGATCATAATTTTTTTGTCAGCTTCTTCCAGAGAAAGGGAAGGGAAAATATCCCAGAGTCCAGCCATCAGTTGTTGATGATTTGCAGCTGAAGGTCTGGGAACTCATAGATGAATGCATTTTTATGGCCAGCAGCTTAATAGTAAACTAAGAAGCAGATTCTAACAATAGAAATCTGGAAAAGTTTATACATTGGTATTTTCCACTGAGACTATTCTAGCCCCATAGATGTGGTTTCCATTCAAGGAAATTAAATCCAATTGTATTTTATTTAAAATAGTATATAGCACCCTGAATGCTGTTACTAGGTATTGGAAAAAAATGCACTTGTTTGTCAATATAAATTAGATTCCTCCTGTTTCTACACATATTGAATTTTCACATAGTAGGAGGAAAGGGAATATCCTTTAGCATCACTTTCATTGATCTGGGGACTGCATGTCTTTTCAGAGGCTCTGGAAATGTGTTGGCATCTCAAAGTAATGTTATGCTTGCATTTATTGCAAGCAATGGATGCTTCTTGATTCCAAAATGTATTGCCTCCTCCGGTACAAAATTTCTGTTTTATTCTTGCAGAAGAGAGAGCAAGGGAAATAATCTACTGAGAAATCAAGTGCAAGTACTTGGCACTTTTCCATGTATAGGTTTTAGTAACTGTGTTTCTTTCTAAATAAGTTCAAAATCAAATCGCTAGCATTTATACTTACATAGAAGTACTGGGTTGTTGTTTTATGAAATGTGAAAGTCAGCAATACTCAGCAATGGCACTCAGCAAGGAAAGCTCTTATCATAAAGGCAGAGATTAGGAGTAAATATATGGGACCAATATTCTTATGCAAAAGGAATTAACATATCTAATGAGACAAAGAAAGTAAAAGACCTGGGGGAGATGTTACAGTACAATCTAGCCTTCTTTGCTTTCATTTGTCCCCCAGGTCTTTTACTTTCTTTGTTTTGTTAGATATGTTAATGCCCTTTGCATAAGAATATTGCTGAGGATGGCTACAGGTGACTTCCTCTCCATGTAGTTGATGCTGCTATGACAGCTTCAAGGTTGCCATTCATCTCTTTCTATTCTCCAGAAACAACAGGTAGCTGCTTTCTGTTGAATACATTAATCCATTGATAGCGGCATAGAGTGAACAACACCTTAGCCATTTTGCTAGATCAGAGCACAAATCCAAGTCTTCATACTCATGTTAACTTTCAGCAACAGAAGCTTTGTACCAGAAGTTCCTGTAGCATATCAGTAAAAATGCAATGAAAAAAACACTCAGCATCCAGCACAGTACATTACAATTGATTAGAAGAGGTGGGGATGGGGGTGGGGGTAAAAACTTAGTGGTCCAACAAGACCCTCAGCAATTTTCAAGAGGCCCATGGGGTGGGGGGAGTTTGCAAACCACTCCTTTAGATACTTCCTGAGGTGGGTAATATATTCAGTCATTGTTAGGATATTCATGAAACATTTCCCCCTGATAAAATTCAAAAGAATACTAGATTGAGAAGTTAACATGGTTCAAGCCCCTAAAGGATATTTTTTATATATAAGGGAACTAGACTAGGTTGCAAGAATTGTCATTTTAAATAGGCTAACCAAAATAAATAAATAAATAAATAAGAAACATATATTTAGCAGTGGTATGGCTGAAAATTGAAGAGGCTGGAGCGGCTGCCACTCTTAAGTTTCTGTTGATAAAAAGTGACATTTAAAATTAAAATGAAGAAAATAATCCCTAAAGCAAGGCTTTGTGATGCTGGCCATTTGTGCCACCAGTTTGTATTAAGCACTGAAGGGAGGTAGAAAGACCTGTGGAGATTTGTTTTTCATTAAGGCATGAATTAACATTCAGGCAGCTGAGCTAAAATAGGTTTGCATAAAAGTTGGTGTTCTCAATTATTTGGAGTTCCATTCTATACAGTGAAATTAGAATTTTGAGTTATCATTTGAAAGTCTTTTCTTCCCCTCCTCCCACCCCACTTGCAAAGCAAGATTATAATGGTTACTGGGGATTTCGATTAGGTGGCATTCTTATATATTGCTCACCTTATCTCATCACCAATTCTTTTCAAGTGACAAACTGAATTAATGTCATACATTAAATGCAAGAAGCTATGTAGATTCAACACTATGGCTGAGATATTTTTTTCCCCACCCTGACAATAAATAAAGATATTCAAAAGCTGTATGCAGTACAGTTCCTTCTCAAGCATATATGCAGTATTATTAACACTAATCCAATGTGTGTACAAAATGTGCAAACTGACCTGAAATCAGCAACTGTGGCATTTGAGGAAGGTGGGGGGGGGACTTCTCACTAATTGCCTCGCACTACACAGCTTGAATTTTCAGGATTTCACATCACCTTTGTTATGCATGAGAAATCTAGTCTATCCTGGTTGCATAATATACAGAATTAATCAAGTCCATTTCACACACACATTTCCCCATAGATGGATTCCATGGTGCTGGGAGCCTCTTTCGTGTGATGCCTTCACACACTGCAGGGAACTGTTTTAGCGTTGTGTGATTCCAAAATGTATAACAATTCCATGAGAAGACCAAGCTGCAACACAGAACTTCACCACACTAAAGCAGTTCACATTCTTCAAGTGTGTGTGTGTGTGTGTAAAAGGATACTTAGCTTATTGTGCATGGATTTAGTTTATAATTCATGGCTAGCTGACCCCTGGCGCAGATGCCCTAGGAAGCATTAATAGTTTGCATCACGCTTGAACAGGAACAACTAGGTCTATGCACCTAAGTATGGCAATTGTAAGGCTTCTGCTCCTTTTATTTTCCCTCTTCTACACTGCAAGAGTGTATTATGTACTGTAGCGTAAAGTGGTGCTGATGTTTTGGTCTTGACTTACAGCTCAATTGCGAAAAGGTTAGCTGAACTATTATAGTAGCTTGCCGCCTCTCCTCCCTCTGTGTCTGCTGTGGGTTTTTGTGTGTGTGCAAAACAGATAAGCTTGCTTTTCCATTTAGTGAGCGGCTACAACCTCAGACGGGTCATGTTCTTCAGCAGCTCATTCTACACTTTTTATTTCCATTTGAATTTGGTTCTTCGCATGCAACCAAATGGGCAGGACTGGGAAACTTGTGGTCCTTAAAATGGTGCTGGACTCCCAAAGCCAATCAGTCTCTCAAACGACATGCCCAATTCAGTGATGATGGGAACTGTAGGCCATTAACATGTGGAAGGCCCAGGGTTTCCCATCCCTGAAACATAGAGTTCCAAAAACAGCAATCCTCTTGTTACATGGCACCTTTCAAAGGCACATCTAATGTTACATTTGTGTGTTGCTGTATTACATGCTCCCTCCATCTCTATGACTATTAATCCTACACCAGTGTACAGACACATTTAATCCTACAGTGGTACCTTGGGTTACAGACGCTTCAGGTTACAGACGCTTTAGGTTACAGACGCCACTAACCCAGAAATATTGCCTCGGGTTAAGAACTTTGCTTCAGGATGAGAACAGAAATCATGTGGCAGTGGCGCAGCGGCAGCGGGAGGCCCCATTAGCTAAAGTGGTGCTTCAGGTCAAGAACAGTTTCAGGTTAAGAACGGACCTCCAGAACGAATTAAGTTCTTAACCAGAGGTACCACTGTATTCCTAACTTGTCCATCAGTAGGCTACCGTCCTGTTGTACTGTGTATTGTCTAGTTCTGAATTCTGCGGTTCATGCTGACTGCTTGCCCTTAAGGTTGACATCCATGAACGTTCTTCCCAATACATCCTTTGCACAGGTGAGAAAAGCTTTGCTGAGAAGCTAATATAATAGGTTCAGTTCAAGAAATGGTGCCAGCATGCATGAAACTCTCTCAGCTTGTTATGCTGATATACCAGAAGTTGATGCAGGCTGACCAAAACCCACAAGCTGAAACAGTCTTAAGTAAAGAAAACTACTTAAACATAATCAGGCAAAAGTCCTTGTAGTGACTTTTCATAAACTTAGCAGTAACTCTGCAGCATTGCCTCCCCTTGACCCTGGAACTAAACTATCCTGGCATATCCTACAATGGCACTGCTGCTATGGAAGTGTATAGAACTATAAATTTTAGCAGAGCCCAGCCATCAGTACATTTGACTGCATTTATCAGCTCTGTTGCATTTAATAGCTTTATATTCACGGCGTGATTTAAGAGATGCTAGAGTCCCTGGGTAGAAATGTGAAGGCCTGGAGGGAGGGGGGACTAGTATAATTGGTGTTATCACAATCTTGCTGAGTTGTATGATCTATTATTTCTGTTGTACTTATCTTGTACACATTTGATCTTTGCCTAGAAATTTCATAATCTGCTGGCCTTCTTGCAGTTCCATGGACTTTGGCCCTTCTGTTTATTTGCACACTCTTTTTTCATGTGTACAATGTGTGTGTGTGTATGCACACACATACAGATATCTACCAATCGAAGACAACACTTTGTGCATCTGACGAAGTGGGATCTAGTCTGCAAAAACTTGTGCCACAATACACCTGTGTTTAAGATGCCACACCATCCTTTGTTTGTTTGTTTGTTTGTTTTGTTTTGTTTTGATTTGCTGCATCAGACTAATACGGTTCTCCCTCTGGAATTTGCCCAGTAAAGGTTTTTGATTAAGTTACTCCCTCACAAAAAACTTAATTAAATTATGACCTTCCCCCAAGTTTGATTACCTACCGTGCTGCAGGAGGTTGATCGCCTAGCAGCAGCTTGATTGCCTAGCTACAGTTTGATTGCATGGCAGTAATTCAAATAAACAATGGCACCAGTCCCCTGGCCAAAACACACCAAGGCCAGAATCTCCTGTAGGTCAGTAGTGAGGAGGAGGAGGAGGAGGAGGAGGAGGAGGAGGAGGAGGAGGAGGAGGAAGGTAAAGAAAAATGACCAGGAGAGAGAGCAGGTTCAAAGCACCAACTCTTTTGCAACTCAGTGCCATGCTTACAAAACTGGTGTCTAAGCATGGCAAAATCTGTCATGTCTGGAGGGCCAATGGTGTCTCTAGAAGCTCTGCTGTGGCTAGGGTGTCTTCGTTTCTCATTTTTTAAAGTGCTTTCCCTTGTAGCTCATCATTGCTGCTAAAGTGTTCAAATTTTCTCCTCCTTTTCCTTCTGTCTTCTAGCTGTAACCACTAGACCTTGGTATAGCCAGGGCTGGTCATGCCATGAATCATGCTTAGCCACATGACTCAAGTATCTGATTGGGAAGGGTGGCAGATCCTTCCGCTGCCATCTACTGCCCTCAAATCTGTCCTCTGCCATAGTTAGTAGCCTGGGTGCTGCTGATACTTTGGTCATCGCTGCCCACCCCTCCCCTCTTCCTAACCACCACAGCTAGCGCTGCCACCCATGACACAATTGAAGCAAAGTGGCAGAGGTGTTTCCTGGAAGTCCCACTTCATACCTTGCACTGAGGAAAGGGTTCTTCCTCAGAAGGAGTTCTTCCTCAGAGAGAAAAATCTGTACCACTCTTCCTTTGCACCAAATACAATATAAAGTTACTCACAACAGTACCTGGTGGTAGGCACTCTTGGGGACAACCTCGCCCACAATGCCTCGCTCTGAGGAAGGACTCCATTGAGGAAGGACTCAGTTGAGCTTGCCAGGACTATTGGCACAAACAAAGCAGAACAACAATGATGGTGCAGAGGAGATGGGAAAGGTGGAGGCAGAAATCTTCGGATGTCCCGCTTAAAACAAGACACTTGGAGGGTATGTAGTCAAGTTGCAAGGAACTGCACCAGCTTAACCTGTTCCTCTCTGTTTTTGCACACACACCCCATTAAAAACAAACCACACTGAGCATAAGAAAATATGCATATTACTTTGTAGCACTGTAGTACTTACTGTAATACCAGTATACAAAGTACTTTACAATTCTTAATTAATTTTAAATCACACTAGAATTGCTTCAGCATCCCTTCAGTTAAAATAAGCATGGATGGACATGAACTGGACTTCATTATTTTGCAAGCTAAGTGAAATGTAAAAAAGGACTCTGTTAGATGCCTGTAAATAGAACCCTTTTCTTGCAGAGAAATCTTCAGTTACCCACTCTGGGGTTATCTTGCTAGCAGTATCCTTGGCATTGCTGAGGTGTCTTGGGGCAATTCTTCCTCTTATCCGTAAGTGCAAATTAATATTTTGAAAGCCTTCACAATGGCACTAAGGTGTAATCATAAGCCTCTTTCCATCCCTCTTTGCTTTGAAAGCAGAAACTGTGCAGGAAACAAGGCATTTTCTGCAAGGTATGCAATGCAAAATCACCCTGCTGAAACCTACCTGTGATGTTAAATTCCTCTGCCATGTGCATAACCAGATGGCAAGAGTAAAATGTCAACATGGGTGCCAATGGTAGGGAAAGCTTCCAAGGTCATTTGTGAGAAAGTTTTCCATATTAATTTGGAGCCCTATTTGAGCAATGTAGCGCACAACCAACCCAGGCCATAAGATAACAACACTGGTTTGCACTTCAGGGTTCTTATACACTACTCTAACTTCCCCTTCCCCCAAATTAATATAAAAGTAGACTCTATCTGCACTGGTGTTAGCAAAGTCATTTTTAAAAAGGTCAGTTTTTAAAAATCACTTCTTTATGCTGCCTGACTTAGATTATGATTCTTTGCTGCTATGTTTCATTCTTCAGTTGACACGCTAAAGCCAGATCACAGCTACACTAAAATCCCGGATATCTGCTTTACTTCTCTATGGAGAACCTATAATAATAATAATAATAATAATAATAATAATAATAATAATAATAATAATTTATTATTTATACCCCGCCCATCTGGCTGGGCCTCCCCAGCCACTCTGGGCGGCTTCCATAGAAAGCAAAAATACAATAAAATATCACACGTTAAAAACTTCCCTGAACAGGGCTGCCTTAAGATGTCTTCTGAATGTCAGGTAGTTGTTAATCGCTTTGACATCTGCTGGAAGGGCGTTCCACAGGGCGGGCGCCACTACCGAGAAGGCCCTCTGCCTGGTTCCCTGTAGCTTTACTTCTCGCAGTGAGGGAACCGCCAGAAGGCCCTCGGTGCTAGACCTCAGCGTCCGGGCAGAATGATGGGGGTGGAGACGCTCCTTCAGGTATACTGGACCAAGGCCGTTTAGGGCTTTAAAGGTCAGCACCAACACTTTGAATTGTGCTCGGAAACGTACTGGGAGCCAATTCTTTCCCAGAGAACACCAACAGAAAGAGTTTTAAAAACAAATTAATAAGTTCACTTATTAATAAGTCCAGACAATGCTCTCATACTGAATCAGGCCATTGGTCTACTTCAATATTATCCACTAGGGCTGTGCACATGCACCCCACGTTTGCTCTGTGGCCCTGATCTGTGGCCCTTAAATCAGACCAGTCCACTCTGTGCCTCCTTCTGCTTCTGTTTCTGCTTCTGCTTCTCCTTTTCCTTGTGATGTTGCTCCTTCACAAGTGCTCCTTCACTGCACAGAAGAATGCCACTTACAAAGGAGCAGCAACTGGGACCATGCAGGACTAAATATTGCACTTACTATTTGGTAAGCAGGAGATTTTGATCCTGTGTGGTGCTGCTTCACAGGACTGAGAAGAGGAGGCTTGTCGTGATAAAGAAAAGGTTGAGTGGGAAAGGCATCCAGCCACCCCCACCCCCACCACCCCTAACTTGTTTCATGAAGATGCAGCTGCCACCTTTTCACAGGTTCTCCATCTGCCTTCCTGACGCAATGTTAACAACAGCCCTGGATCACTCTGTGTTGCCTAACCCGTAGTGATCGGGGGTTGTTTTAACATGACCCGACTGATGCCTAGATCCTCTTGAATCAACCCAGATTGGTTTGGGACATGGTCATTTGGGGTGCCCAAGGGTTTTAGCCTTTTCTGTGCCTTTTAACATTTACATGAAGCCACTGGGAGAAGTCATCCAGAGATTTGGGCTAAAGCATCAGCAGCAAGGGGACAGCACACAGCTCCACTTGTCCCATCTATTTGTTTCAGGAAGGCTGCACTTGAATTATAGTGCACACTGGCACAACACTGTCTTACACTATGGACTTGATTTGTGTCGTCATTGTCATCATCATAGATAGCTACCACTGTTTTAAAGCTGGTGGAGAGATTAGGCTATGAAGTTCATGTATTCTGCCATGAATAGCTTTGCACAAATCTTGTTATATAATATAGCTCCAAGGATGGGAACAGTGCAATTGCAACAACAACAAAATCAAAATTCAATTTTCCACCTTCCCTTTTCTCTTGAATAAATTTAAAAACCAATTCATTGAGGAGAGCATTTGCAGTGAGTAGTCTCAACCTGTGCCTAACAAAACAAGGGCTGCAATTCAAGAAGTTTCCATCATCAGGGGCAGCCCCACTTATTAGCAAAGAGATGCTCCATTGAGAAAGAAAGGAGCTAAAACATTCATCTTGCCATTGAAATGCACATATGGTATTTCCCCCCACTTATAACATCATACGTCATTCCTGAAGCTTAATTAATCCATTAAAATTAGTGTACTTTGCAATCAATTCCAAGTGAGATTGATGCATCCTGTATTAATTGCATCATTCACATGAGGCATGTCAAATGTCAGAGACTTTCCTTCCATACAGCTGCGCTTACACTGGGTTGTTCACACAAGTCCTTAATGGTAGGAATATGTTATCAATTCAATCAGGAAAATTATGCTGCACAATATGCTTTAAATCTTGCACGCCCTAGTTAGAAGATAAATGCTGTTTTTGATGTATCCCACTGCTCTTCCTCTTTGGTTCAATAAATGGTAAAGTAGCCCATTTTCAACGGTTTTCTGCTGCTGTAGTGCAAGAGGTATAATTAAATTGTGTCCCAGTAGTGAAGGTTTCTAAATGATGATGAGCCAAAACTAATTGTATTGATTTGTTTATTACTGGCTTAGGAAGCTCATCAAACAAATGGACTGAAACTATTTCCATATTCTTATCTGTTTGCTAAATGAGAAACAAATAACGTTTCCATATGTCTGTTGCACAGCACCACTGCACTAATACTAAAACTGATGAGAGACTCGAACAGTAGAAGGAAGATTATTCACACAGTGTTGATGAGATTTTCGGGTGCACCAATTTTTCAGCAGGTTTGGAAGAGCACACGTGTAAAACCTTTAAGATTTTGGATTGTTTGAGCCGCGTTGCTGCCATACAGTACAATCCCTGGAGGGACAGGTCTCCAATCCTCCACTGATATCATTTGAATGAATGATGTACTCCTCTTTCCCACAACGTGGCATGAACACAGATAAACCAGTAATGGAAGATCTGTAGACCAGTTAATCTATCTTGGGGTGTCAGGCACTGTTCACTCAAGCGTCTTCCAGCTCTAAGTTCAACTATGCCTTTCCAGATGCTTCTGCACAGAGGTTTTGAAGGTACCCTGTCACCTTGTAAGGCCATCATTTTCTTCCTCCTCCCATGTGAGCCTCACTTACCAATGGGGCTCACTTCTGAGTAGACATACATGGCATTGTGCTGTTAATGCCAGATTAGCCATCCCACGTGCTATACACCTTGCTTTTGCTATAAAATATGCACTGAACTTTCTAATGTTAACCCAGAGCTAACATTTTGCATGCACCACGCACTACACATTTTGGCAACTTTGGCTCGGGAGAGCAGGTTTTGCTCCCGAGAGGCTTCTGTGAACCTGGAGGCTGAATTACTCTTGCATCCCTTGAGAAGCTGATCTTGCCAGCTTGGCTGTGCTCTGCTCCAGCTGCAGCCCTGCGCATTACACCGAAGGGCTGTGGATAAGTTAATAGCATACTGGAAGCAGATCTAAAGATAGAGGGAATTATATTCCACCGTTATTAATCTTTCACCTTCTGTGTGGCTTTAAAACCATAAAGCCCCCTTTAAAAAGGACGTTCCACAGGCAAGACAGAAACTGCTGAGGAGGAAGTGGCATTTTAGCACAATGCAAAGTTCAGATGTCAGCTCTCATCTTCATAGTCTGTCTTCTAGCAGGCAGTGGAAAAGGAGCAGGGCCTGACCTCTTGGGTGTTAGCCTCTCAAATGTTTACCCACTGACTTAAGTGGAAGGGGAAAGAGGTTAAGAACTCCAATTTTCTCCACACCACTGCAGAAAGCCACATTTGGGAGGGCTCCCAAGCGGTGTGACAGAAATTGAAGGTTCTGCGTGAGAAGCAGCTCGCCGAGCCGAGTAGCCTCCAGGTGGTGGGGTGTGAAGTGGTCACCTCACAGCTTCTTAGACATTGAGTGCTGTGATACAGAATGTGCTTTTGAAGAAGCAGCCAAAGCACCTGAACCATGGCTCGCTTGTGCACTTGCAGCAGCAGTTTTACAGCTTGCAAAGACTGATTTGACTTCCTTTCGAGCTCCCAAGACATCAGAATTGAAAATCAGGCACCGGTTAAGGTGCTGCTGGCTCAAGTGTTTCAAATCAGGAGTGGGCAATCTTGTTTTAGTCTGAGGGCCACATTCCCTCCCAGAGCCACCTGCCAGTGCTGGGCAAGGACCTTTAAATTTTACCTTTGTACGATAGGCTAGTTTCTACAAACACATACCTCTGTCTGACATCCAGCAAAGGGGAGGTGTCATCAGAGTCCAGGCACACTTCCCAGCCAGGAGAAAACACGCAAGGAGGGTGCAAAGCACAGTGCCAGATTAACCCCTGTGGAAGCCCCTAGGCCAGTGATGGCCAAACTTTGCCCTCCAGCTGTTTTGGGACTACAATCCCCATCATCCCTGACCACTGGTCCTGTTAGCTAGGGATGATGGGAGTTGTAGTCCAAAAACAGCTAGAGGGCCAAGTTTGGTCACCACTGCCTTAGGCAGTCAAAATCTTGGGGGAGGGGGGGCCGTCGCAATGATGTAGGTTTCTGAGTCAATGGGGGTTTCTCTTTCAAATTCAAAATTCTTTCAAGATTAAATCAATATTATTTTGATCTGTAGTAGCCTACTCTACCTGAGGTTCATCACCCTTGCCTTAGATAATTTAGCCGCATGAATAGCTGGTCTTTATCCCAGTTTGTACGTTGCCAAGGTAGCATATTTGTTACACACATGCACACACACACACAGAGGGAAGGAGAGAGAGAGAGAGAGAGAGAGATATTTTCTCTACATTTGTTTTATATCCTGCAACATATGTAAACTCTGATCATGTGATTAATCCTTTACTTCCCAATACAAATTCTTGTGGTTGTGGGAAGTAACAACACAATCAGGGTGACCAGTGTGAATGCTGGTACAAGACTACAGAGAAACAGTATTTTGAAGGCTACGAAGCCCCCCCAGTAAGGGCTTCCCATGACATGCCTACAATTTAAGCAGCTGATATATTTTACCAAATAAAACCATCCTGTATCATTTGGAGTACATAGTTTATACATTTTACCTACACCAATAACTTTTGATCCCTGGGTACGTCCATCCTATGTAGATGGCCAATTTTTAAGTTAGAGATGAAAATTGTGTTTGCATGACTTACATGCAGTGTTTTCCAGCGAATTGCCAAAGGCAGTGTACAAATCAAATCTTCAAATTTACAAGCAAAACAATACCTATAAAACTAGAAACTGAAAATGACAGGTAAAACCATATGAGGAACAGGAAGGCAGCTTGAAGGAATGCAACTAATGAGATAGCTAAGAGCCTTCGTAAACAAAATCATAAAAAGGTATACAACATGAAAGGAAAGTCAGAGAATTCCATCAGAATTGGAAATGGGAGAAGAAATTGCCACAATTCACGTGTTCATCTAAGATCAGGAATGGAAAACATGCAAGAGAATATGAGCAGTATTGGTTATCAGAGGGTTTTACTCCACAAACGCTGCATAAACAATTGCGTCATATTCTCATGGTTTTTGAAATTTCCCTTCTATTAGAGTACACCCAAGTTAATTATGTAATTAGCTACATAATTAATCATGTTCATTTCAGCCAGAGTAGATAGCAAGATGAACAACACATGTTTTCACAGAAGCTGGACTGTAACGGAATGGAAACAGTGTAGATTGCGACAACCCAGGTTGGAAATCACTGCTTCCTTACACCCTGATTCACAGATCTTAAAAGGCTCAGAAACACAGTGCTTTTAATCATTTTGAAACCAGATAAAGAAACTGATGGACATAATATTCATTTTGTTCAGGGGGGAATGGGACATAATGACATGAGAAAAGTCAACATCCCTCATGTTGTAGACCTAAATCTGTTCCCTGAGCTTCCCTCTTTGACCTTTCCTTCCTTTTCCTTCCCTTGTTCTTCTCTCATTAGCTCTAGGTGGAAAGTAATTCTTCAGCCTTCAGACCCACATGTAAGCTTTAGTCAGCAGTATTAACCCTCATTCCTCTGTAGGTGAACCTAAGATGACATAACAGAAGAGCCCTTTATACAGAGTCTTAGAGTCAGCCACCTGGTTACAGTCAAGTACACAATTGATGAATGACTGTGGAGCAACAGGTCAATAACCAATTAAAGAAAACCATAGAAGTAAGGCCACTGATCTAGAAAAGAGAGAAATTTATACTCTTTAACTTACCTTTCTTAAGACTACAGAGACATAAAAAAGCAAAGAGAGGAAAATCTTGATGTCTAGATAAACCGTGAAATGAACATGAACAACAGGACTCCAAGAAATACAAAGAGGTCAATAAAAGAAACTATTTGTATTAGGAGTTGGGCCAAACTCTTGGGAAGGTCACCAGGTCTAAACTATCACAATTTATGCAGATCAGATTAGAAGGCCAACTGGGACAGAAAGAAAGTTGAAAGGCAGGAAAGCCTTTCCACCCCAGGTCTAATAAAGCTTGCCAGCTTGACCCTACAATTGAGGAGGCTAGGGCAGCATGACTTGCACACATGTGCTGACATCATACGTGCATGCCATGCGGCATGCTGATGTCACACATGCTGTATGACATGCGGGCGTGTTGTGTGTATGCCACGTGGCTTGTGCGAATGATGTCAGCATGTCCTGCAGTGTGTGCAAGTGAAGTGAGCATGTTGTGCGTGGACAGCTGCCACAAAATTTTGAGTGGGCCCACCCCCCTCCTTGAACCTTCTGTACTACAACTCTCATCAGCCCCAACCCACACATGGTGGTTGGTGCCGATTGGGCTGGTTATCCAAAACATCTGGAGGGCACCAGGTTACCAAAGGTAGCAGAGATTGTGCAGGCTAATCTATGGTGAGATGGTTGGGTGTGACAGAACAGACAGCGATGTGATACCTTCCATCTGTCAATCTATGTAGCCCTCGCCATTTGGTTGGGGGCGGACACCGCGTATTCCCTAAAATAATACACTTTCCCAAACTTCTGGCAAACTTCTGGCATACTTGATTTGCAATTTAAATTGTTTATAAGTATAAGCCCCCCTGCAGTGTTCCACACACTTCCTTCATTTTTAATTGCTGTAGACACTTCAGTTACTAATTAAACTTTATTGTTTATGACACACATTTTATTAATAGCTGTGATAAAACTTGTGTGTTCTAGCATCTTCCTTGCATGTTAAAATGGGAGTAGTGTCACCATTTGTTGGAGAAGGCAGACATTGGCTCAGTTCGAGTCCCCACCCCCACCCCTTTGATCCACACTGGTCCGTACAGGCGTAATTTAATTATGACAGTAGCAAACCACTCTGGAATAGAGGCTGGGATTTACCTCTTAATGAAGCTTTGTCTGAGCCTGGATTCAATTAGAACCTGTCAACTTTGTCTCAGTATTCAGTGGCAAGCCTTAGACTATAATAGGAAATGTTATGATTTTAAAAAGCAGAGCCTCTGAATGTTTACAGAGTGAGGCCGCTTTATGTATAACGTTTTTCCTGTATGGGAGATGGAGACCCTCTTTGAGGTTCATTTTTGTTTTATAATCAAGCAGCATATAAATTTTATGAAACAAGTTAAATAAAATAAATAGACATAAAGAAATAAAAAGCACCCTACAAAATAAAGCCAAGGTTGCTTCCAGATGATCTGCTTACTGAACATGCATCCTGATTTGTTTGTGCGAAGTTTGCAGGAAGGTTAAAGGATAATCAGCTATTACTTGAGCATTCATTCTGATTCGCTTGCAGAGAGGTTGCACAGTGATTTGTTGGTTGTTATTCCACAATTTCCAGTGCATTTCCCCATCACTGTCCTTATTACAGAAAAGTGATTTTTTTAGACTTAAGGGGTTGTTGCACAAGAGCACCAAAACAACTTTTAATTGTGCAACCTGAATTTGCTAGTATGCTTCTGAATCTCATCTGAAAATAGTGCCAGTCTGGAAGCACCCAAAAAGTACATCTGCCTAGAGAAGCAGAAATGGCATTCAGAGTACCAGTTGGACTAACATTGTGAAACCATCTGCTTCAGGGACTTCCTTTGCCATCATCATCACTAGCAGGCAGGCTGGGGAAAGGACTTCATATATCAGTCTCTTCTCATTCCCTTCAGTCATCATTACCCCTGAGACTTGAGGTCTGTTGATACCATCTGCTCACAGTGGCAACAGGAACACTTTTTGGGCTGGGGAGGCACCTCTGTTTCCCAACACCACCACTGAGAGGAGCAGAACAAGAAGCCACATGGTGCCCTTGTGTGATATGGACAAGAGCAGCTGGCCTTCAGGATCTATCAGTGTGAGGCCAATATGATCTGTCTATAAATCTGATTGTTTCATTGGGTGATAATCAATTGAGTTTTACACAGAGTAGACCCACTGAAATTAATGTACTAATGTCTAATGGGTCTACTTTGAGCAAGGCTATGTTGAATACCACCAATTGTATACCGCTTCAAGACTCTACAATGGAAAAGTGATGGACTGAATAGTCGCCCCCCAAATTGCCAACCTATTCACAGGTGGCAAATGGGGGGCATCCATCTTGGTTCCATTTTAGGGACAGAGCTTTGACTCCCAGAGAGTTGTAGGGGAGAGAGAAGGTAGCATGTGTTGGCTAGGACTGATGGGAGTTGTAGTACATAAGCTGCAAGGTGCTTCTTGTTAATTCCCAAACACCTTCCTCTTATGGTTATAAAAAAGTAGAAGATTTACAACAGACTGCAAAATTCTCTTTTCAAGGTGTAACCTAAACCCTGAACTATTGCATAGTACATCCCAATTTCAGCAGCACATTGTTGCAAATCACTGGTGCATAACCATGTTTCATAGAATCAGAAGGGAACAATTAAGACACTCAAGATTAAACTGGGGACATCATAGTTCCAGTTACAGATAGGTAGCCGTGTTGGTCTGCCATAGTCAAAACAAAATAAAAAAAATCCTTCCAGTAGCACCTTAAAGACCAACTAAGTTCTTGGTATGAGCTTTCGTGTGCATGCACACTTCTTCAGATAACTGTTATCTGAAGAAGTTGGTCTTTAAGGTGCTACTGGAAGGAATTTTTTTATTTTGTTGGGGACATCATGTTATCTTGAGGCTTGGCCAACAGAGATTCATCTTGGCTCCCTGTTCTGGGAAGAAAGATAGTAGAGCTGCAGAGCTATGCTGCCGTTGATGCAGAGCCTGTGGCATTTACACACAAGAGGATGTGTATGTTTCTCTCACACACAAAACTACCATTTAAGTCATCTCTTCTTTTCCAAAATGACTCAAGGATGTTTGTACCACTCCTCCCCTTCTCATTTTGGAGTTGGTTCAAGTGAAGTCATCCTCCCTAACCCCGCCCCCTGCCATAGTGGATGAATTTCAAAATTCCGGGCCAAACAAACAAACAAATACAGATTCTTATGCCTTGTGAAGGGAAGTCTTAAGTAGTTTATATAAATGCATAAATAACACTGATGTCTTTCTGTTGTAGCAGTGGAAGATTCATAGCATAATTCCATATATGTCTTACTCAGAAATAAGTCCCACTGAGTTCAGTGGGCTTACTTCTAGCAGGTAAGCGTTGCAGCCTCGGAGTACTGTTTATCAGGGGGAAAGAACACTCCAACTTAGACATTGGTTCTCATGTGCTAGTAATATTAGAAGAAGATCCACAGCTCCGGGGCACAGAGCATCTGCTTTTGGTGCAGAGTGTTCCAGGTTCAATTGCCAGCATCTCCAGGTAGGACCAGGAAAAGGTTCCCTGCCTAAAATCCGGGTGAGCAGCTGCCAATCAGTGTACACTGAGATGCACTGAGCTATATGAACCAATGGTCTGACTCAGTATAGGGTAACTTATTTTGCTGTTCTTGGAATGGACTCCATTAAAGCAAGAAGCATCTGACCACCTGCAGTTTATAAGACACTGGCCTTTCACAGAAACCATAGTGTTCTGTCATCTAGCAGCCTCTATAATGCCCATATGATTTTCTTTTAAGGGACTTCTTTCCTTTGTTCTTTAGCGGAGAGCAAATTCTAGTAGATGTGATAACAGCATTACATTCAGCACATAAAGATTATTGGATATAAGCATAGAACAGAATATATTTCTGTTTCACAGACAATTGCATTTAGAGAGCCTGTTGCTCTGCTTCTGTTGTAATAGCACTTCAGCCCCAGAGGTTTCTTTTCAACATAAATATATTGGTGTTTCACACAAAGGATTTCAAGGACATCTATTATTTCCTGATAGCTAAAAGATGCTAAAGGACACATAAGGAGGATGAGTTGAACTGTTCAGAAAAAAAAATAATTTAGGAAAATTAATTGGCTTCTTGAAGAGAATTAGTTCATTACAAGGATGGACCACAAACAAAGACCCATACAGGAAAGTGCTCAGACCAAATACAGAGAGATAATATTATTTTATTTCCATTATGGATGCTCCTACAGCTTGTAGTGGTGATTCCAATAAGCATTCTGTAACCGCAATATGACTTTTTCATTTTGGGGGAAGTATCCATGTGAATCTTAGGAACTCTTTAGAAGAAGAAGAAGAAGAAGAGTTTGGATTTGATATCCCGCCTTTCACTCCCCTTCAGGAGTCTCAAAGCGGCTAACATTCTCCTTTCCCTTCCTCCCCCACAACAAACACTCTGTGAGGTGAGTGGGGCTGAGAGACTTCAGAGAAGTGTGACTGGCCCAAGGTCACCCAGCAGCTGCATGTGGAGGAGCGGAGACGCGAACCCGGTTCCCCAGATTACGAGACTACCGCTCTTAACCACTACACCACACTGGCTGGGGATGGAATTCCCACCCCCATCCCCAGGTGGGACTGTAAACAGGCCAGAGAGAGATTTAAGCTGTATTCAAGGCTCGTGGGGGCTCACTTCATGACACAGAACCTGGGAAAATCAGGGTTTTACATTGCACAGGGTAGCCAATGTAAAACAGGCTCCCTGCTTCAGATGGTCACCCTCCAACTTGTGACCAACAACAGGAACTTGAAGCAGTGTTAGCATGCTCATTCTCATGCTACTCTGATATATTATATTTCTGAATTTCCAGAAGCAGCTGGGGTGGGCCCATAGCACTGCCCCACTGATAGTAAGTGGCAGTAATACTGATAGCAGTATTACTGCCACTTACCAGGACAGTGCAACATACTTTTCAAGTGCCCCAATTAGAGCAGAGCATCCTGTTTTGGGGCACCGTGCTCTCAGCAACAGCGTGCAAAATCTTTGCTTCTTGCCATTTGAGCATCCTTCTTGCAGAGAATGTAGTTGAATACATGATTCAGAGCAGTTTCTTTAGCCCAATCGATGGGAAAGGCCATTGAAAAACTTCATTTTCACTTTTCAGTTCTCTGGAACTATACGAGAATATGAATAGCCTCATTATGATTCATAGGCTATGTTGCATCTTTATGCCATCTTTATGCCAAAGTAGGTGATTGCATCACTAACATAAACAGTCAAGGCATTTATTCTGCAACTGTGCCTGCATACCCAGCAGGTACAGTCCCCATATATGGTCCCTGTCCTTGGAAAAATGCTCTCTGTTTTGCCTTTAGAGAATCCCTAAGTGCCTTTAGAGAATCCCAAAGTGGCCAGGCATTCTAGCCACTTTGAATGGCCAGAGCAACTAGGAGTGGCTATTACTGCCAAAAAAGAGACAAAATTCATTAAAAGACATCCCTCAAACTTATTTGTAAGTGCATACCCGTCAACATTTCTGTGATGAAAATAGGGACATCCTATTCCATACCCTCCAACATTTCTCCAATGAAAATAGGGACGTCCTAAGGAAAAGTGGGACATTCCAGAATCAAATCATAAACTGGGATGGTTTCTGTAAATCCAGGATGGTAAGTGCTTACTTAAAACAAATACTTTTTATGGTTTGGGTGGGGGATTTAATGCCGACATTAATACATAATACATTTAAAACAAAATGGATCTTCTCATGAACAAATGCAAAAGTCAAGTGACATGAATCAGACTTAGCTTGGTCCATATAAAAGCACACACACACTAACACAAAAAATGCATGTGCCTTAATGCCACTTTCCTGCCAAAGCAACCTCCCTTCCCTGTGACACACACAACCCTATGCCCAGGAATGTGCCATGCAGTACGCGAAGATGTCCCTATCTTCCTCTGTTAAATATTGGAAGGTATGTTGGCCAAGCATCAAGATAACATGATGTCCCCAGTTTAATCCTGAGTGTCTTAATTGTTCCCTTCTGATTCTATGAAACATGGTTATGCACCAGTGATTTGCAACAATGTGCTGCTGAAATTGGGATGTACTATGCAATAGTTCAGGGTTTCGGTTACACCTTGAAAAGAGAATTTTGCAGTCTGTTACATAGCTTCTACTTTTTTTATAACAGTAAGAGGAAGGTGTTTGGGAATTAACAAGACAATTGCTTCCAGAGATTATTGTTAAATATAGCTTTTGCTACGTGCTGTTTATTGCTTGCATGCCTTTCTTGTGGCTCCTGATATGCAAAACTCTTCTAGCACCTGCCTGTATTTGCTCTTTAAAACGCACCTTCTTTTGATTTTCTATTTTGATTCTTTTCCTGTCTTTGGCTTAAATATTGCATAGGTCTCCTTTGCACCATTTTTTCCCCCTCACCTCACCCTGCAAAATGGAGGTTTTCCATTCTGCCTCCTATTTCCTTCTGTCTCATTTTTAAAACCTTAGATTGTGTGCCTGAAGGCAGGGCCCTATGTATTGTAATGGATGTGCTGTGCTATGCCTAGTATATTTTAGGTGCCTTTATGGAAATAAAACAATGATGATATTTGAGGCCATTCAGATACCTATATTTTCTTTTAAACCCGACAAACAGTTGCATTCCTGTCCACACAAAGCCACTGCAGAGTGTAAGTAATTCAGTTAACATTGCACAACAAGTCACCCTTGGAGTGTAGTATGTCCCTTCTTTGAAAATAATATGGCAGGTGTATTGATTACTACTTTGTTTTTTAAAAAATGCACAGGCTCACAAATGCCTACTGAATGCTGCCTAGCTATCCTAACCTGTCAGAATATCTATCTCTCTATGTTTGCAATACAGTTATCTGAAGTCATATTGCAGAGGGCTGTTGCTTTTTATTCTGTACTTTGTCTTTTCTCTGACTGCAGACAGGAAATTTTACAAGAATTCATACGTGAGCTAGAAAAGAGTAGAGGTCTCTCTTATCAGAGAATGGCAGGTAGTTAAAAAAACCTACTTTGGTGTGTCTGCTAAGAAAAAAAGAGAGAGCTGCAAGCTCCGTGATAATAAGCAGGGAGCTGCAAAAACAATCTGTGAAAATGACAAAATAGTCCTGCTTACCTTCACTGGATTGTAAGTACCGCGTGTGGCTGCTTATAATGTATTTTTATGTGCCTTGGGACAAAATTCACAAGCCATTGCTCACAACGATACTTCCCAATCTCTTTGCTGTTCATGAACCAGAGTTGTATTTAGAGCACATCTCACTGGGTCTTGAAATATTACTAATTTCCTTATTGGGCCAGGACCAGGGGAAAATCAAACAAAAGTGCTGAAGACAACTAGATTTACACATGCTGATGTCTGGGATTAATTTTGCATTTGTCATTTGAACTTGCAGCATTTCCTAAAACTTTGATTTCCAGCGGGAACTGTGAATCACTGTAGAGTTTAATGGGTGCTCAGTATAACAACAGCATATTATTCTGTGAAGAGATTTATGCAACTCCTGCTCCCCTCCGAAAAGAAAAGAAAAACTTGAAAACCTACAGAGTTGTTTTATGAATCTAGCAGTAAATACTCTTCCATTTCCATTTTCGTTCCCAAAACAGTGGTTTGGGGCTTGAGAAGTTCATTACTGTCAGGGAACTGCCATCGGAAGGACAGGTGGTGAGAAGGCTTCAGGAGAATAGGAGAGCCTCTTCTTCAGCAGAAGAGGGAACCAGTAGGGGGAGTGCGGGAGCTCCAAAGGAAAGGGAGTCGGAGGGGAGGCTCTGGGATACTTCCAGTGGGAACAGCGAGGAGGTATCAGAACAGCCCTTAAGAACTCCCACCCCCCGCCGGAAACTGTCACGCAGGGAATCCAGGAGGCGCATGTCTGTGAAACAGCTTTTATGTTGGAAACGCTTCCGCAAACGCCCACTGTCAGATTCTACCAGCGACTGAGGGAGCCATGCTCAAGGGCTCCTCTCAAGGCAGGGTTTCACTAGACTGAGTGAGCTCTGAGGGATCGAGTTTCAACGCACAAGCAGCTCATTATCCCACCACAGCAATCTGACAGTCCCTGAAAGCAGCTTGTGCAAAGAGAGGCATCATGAGCAACCCAGCCGGAGCCGGAGATGGGGGAGCAGCTGCAGCCGGTCCTAGCCTGGAAGAAAGGTACAGGATGTTGGAGGTACAGTTAGCTCTGCAAACGGCGAGGTTGGAGGAGAGGAGGGCTCATGATGCAGAAAAGGGGAAAGCCGCCCAGCTCTCGAGGAAAGTGCCAGGACTGGTGCAGAAGTTTGGGGGTGATCCCAGGAATTATCAAGCCTTCAGGACTGAGATGCAATATGCCCTCAATCTGCAGTTTGATGATTTTCCTGATGAGGATTCGAGGGTTGCTTTTGTGATTGGGCATCTCGAAGGCCCGGCCAGAGATTGGGTGAGACCACTAATGGCAGCCAATAATGAAGCCCTAAGGGACACAAGGAAGTTTTTTCGCGCCATGGATCTGATGTTTTCCAGCGAGATTGAGCAGGGAGTGGCGCGCAGGCAGTTAATGGCGTGTAAACAAGGGAACCGATCTGTCCGTGAGTACTGGACTGAGTTCACCATGTTGATCCATAAATTAGGATGGGATTTGTCAGCGGAACCGATACAAATGCTGTTCGAAGAAGGACTATCTTCGGCAGTGAAAGACGAACTTTCCCGGGGGCCCAGGGCGGAGTCTATGGACCTTCTGACTAAATCAGCGCTGGCCATAGGCTCACGCCAGGAGGCCAGAGCCTTGGAGAAGCGGGAAGGGAAAGGGGAGCGTTGGAGGGATTTCCGCATTCCAGAGATGCCAGAGCAGCCTTCTCTGCCAGCAGAGCCGATGGAAATCGGAACAGCGCGCGCGCGCGCAATTTCAAACCCCAGTGAAGGGCGGAAGAAGGAGGGAAAAGGCGCCAAGAAATGTTTTCTCTGCCAACAGCCAGGTCATTTTGCCAGAGTTTGTCCGCAAAGAAAGGAATGGCAAGGAATGGCGGGAGCTGTTGGGGAGGAGGGAGAAGGAGCTAAGGAGCAAGTAAAAGCCAACGCCTGGCTGCCACCGACGGGGCACAGCAGCCAGGCCAAGGAACAGTAAATGTGCCCACGCCAGAACCCCCAAGACCAGCTCTTGTAATAGAGGTATTGCTGGAGCTGGCAAACGGACACCCACTAAAAGTGAAGGCGTTACTAGACTCAGGCAGCTCCTGCAACTTTATGAGTAAGGAGTTTGCAGCCGCCCATCAGATACAAACCATTCCTTTAAAAAATCCCCTGCAGGTGACCACGATTGATGGGAGGGCGCTGTTGGGGGGAGAAGTAGACCAGCAAACTGTCCCCATGACAATGAGGGTGGCAAGACACACAGAACGGATAGCATTTAATATAGCCACGTTGGGAGGAGCGCCCATCATTTTGGGGATGAGCTGGCTAGCGCTGCATGATCCGCTTGTGGGATGGCACCAGAGAGTGGTTTCCTTTGGGTCAGCACATTGTATGGGACACTGCACAGAAAGAGGGGGCCAAGTAGGGACTCAGGCCACGTTAGCAAAGATAGAAGCAATGGAACAAGGTAGGGTACCACGACAATATGCAGATTTTGCCGACGTCTTCAGCGAAAGGGAAGCAGATAAACTACCCCCGCACAGACCCTTTGACTGCCAAATCAACTTACTTCCAGGGGCGCAATTGCCAGTGGGCAAGGTGTATGCAATGTCTGACAGAGAAATGCAGGAGCTAAGGGAGTTTATTGACAAAAACCTCAAGCGTGGGTTCATCAGGGAGTCACGAGCGGTGGGGGGTAGTCCAGTGTTCTTTGTAGACAAAAAAAACTCGGACAAACCGAGATTAATTGTGGATTTCAGGGCCCTAAACGCAGTGTCCGAACCCGTGAGCTTCCCTATGCCCAGAATCGATGACATTCTGACCCGGGTGAGAAAAGGGAAGATTTTTACCAAGCTGGACCTGAGGGGGGCGTATAACCTGATACGTATGAGAAAGGGAGATGAGTGGAAAACCACTATGTTCACCCCCTTGGGGGCATTTGAGTACTGCGTTATGCCCTTCGGCCTCCAGGCGGGTTCCGCAGTATTTCAATCATTCATGAATCACGTACTAGGACCATTGCTGTACAAGAACTGCGCTGCGTTCTTGGACGATGTACTGGTGTACTCGGAGGATGAAGAGCAGCATGTGCGAGATGTGCGAGAAGTACTGAGCAAACTGCAAGAAAACCAGCTGTGGGTGAAACTGGAGAAGTGTCAGTTCCACACCAGGGAGGTGGAATTCCTTGGGTACCGGTTGTCGGACAAGGGGCTGGCCATGGATCCTAGCAAGGTGCAAGCGGTGCTGGAATGGAGGCCACCAAAAACTAAGAAAGATGTGCAGAGGTTTTTGGGGTTCGGAAACTTCTATCGGAAGTTCATCAAGAACTTCGCCCATTTAACAGCCCCCATCACGGATTGTCTCAGCAGTAAGAAGAAATTTGTCTGGACGGAAGAAGCGCAGCGAGCTTTCGAAAGTTTAAAGAGGGCGTTTGCTTCGGAAGAACAACTCTTACACGTGGATCTGCAGCAGCCGATGAGGGTGGAAACCGACGCGTCTGACAGAGCGGTGGGGGCCGTGCTTCTGCAGCCAGGAGCGAATACGTCGGAATGGAGGCCGTGTGCCTTCTTCTCGAGGAAATTGAACAAGTCTGAGAGGAATTATACAGTGTACGACAGAGAATTACTCGCTGTCCACGAAGCGTTCAAGAGATGGAGACACCTGTTGATTGGAGCGCAACACAAGGTTCAAGTGCGGACAGACCACAAAAATCTAGAATACTGGAGGACAGCCCGAGTGTTGAACCAGAGACAAGTAAGATGGGCGCAAGAGTTCTCCAAGTTCAATTTTGAGATTCGCTACGTGCCAGGGGCTGAGAATGTCAGGGCGGACGCTCTCTCCAGAAAACCTGAGTACTTGGAGGGGGAAGGAGGGGCGGAAGAAAGACATATCATCTCAGAGGACCACTGGGTTTGTGGGGCGGCATTGGTGGGGCAAAGAGAACTGGTAGAGGGTATTGAAAACGATGAATATGCCCAAGAGAAACTTAGGGAACTCAGGGAGACAGGTGAGAACGCAGGGGGGTTTGAGGAAAAGAACGGAAAACTATATTACAAAGGGGCGCTCTACATACCAGGTGGGGAACTAAGAGGGCGGGTGCTTAAGCAGTTGCATGACAGCCCCACGGCGGGGCACTTCGGGCAGCACAAAACCATGTGGTTGGTTACCAGGGAGTTTTGGTGGCCCAAGGTGCGGGAGGACGTGCGGGAGTATGTCAGGGGATGCGACAGGTGCCAAAGAGCAAAGGGAGAGAGGTTGGCGCCAGCGGGGTTATTAGAACCCTTACCCACCCCAGAAAGGCCATGGGAGATGGTATCCATAGACTTCATGACCGATCTACCGAGATCCAAAGGGAAAACCGCGGTCATGGTGGTGGTAGATCTACTAACTAAGATGTGCCACTTTATAGCTTGTTCACATGCAGTGACAGCGGAAGAAACCGCAAGGTTGTTTGTGGAGCACATTTTTAGGTTGCATGGCGCCCCCTTGAGGGTTTTGAGCGACAGAGGAAAACAATTTACTTCTAGGTTCTGGAGGAAACTAATGAGCATGTTGCATGTGGAGGTAAGTTTTTCCACCGCCAGACACCCAGAAACAAATGGGCAAGCAGAAAGGGCAAACGGGGTTTTGCAACAATATCTTAGGTGTTATGTAAAGGACAGAGAAACGGATTGGGTGGACTGGTTACCTCTGGCAGAATTTGCCTACAACAACGCGGAGAACGTGTCCACAGGGATGAGTCCCTTTCTAGCCAATTATGGGTGTCATCCTCGGGCGTTTCCAGGGGAGGGCGGGGGAAGGTGGAGTGTACCTGCAGCGGAAAATTTTGTTGAAGAGATGGAAGCGATCCACCGTCAGCTCCAACTCAACTTAGAGAAAGCCAAAGAAGAATATAAGAAGCAAGCTGACAGAAATAGGAGGGAAGGCGAAACCATAAGGGTGGGTAACCGGGTGTGGCTATCCACCCAAGGACTGCCGTTCAAGGGAGGGTGTAAGAAATTGAGACCCAAACGGTTGGGACCCTTTGAGGTCATACAGCAGGTGAACCCAGTAGCATTCAAACTCCGATTGCCCAGTCACATGAAATTGCATCCAGTATTTCACAGGTCATTACTGTCGCCATACAGAGAGGGGTGTGAGTGGGGGGAACATGAGAGGGAGGTCACCCGGACACCCGTCATAGAAGAGAGAGAACGCAACATGGATGTGGCAGGGATTATTGATTCCAGGTGGAAGGGGAATCAGGTGGAATACTTGGTAGAATGGGAGGGGGAGGAAGAGTCAGAAAACGCATGGGTACCGGCAGAGGAAGTCAAAGACGAGATTTTAATAGAAACGTTTCATCGGCGTTTCCCAAGTAAACCACAACCAGTGGCAAGGTTTAGGAGGGAACACTTCGGGACTACAGATGAGGAAGGGGAATTTGAAGGGTTCCCAGAGTCGGAAGTGGAGGTGGAAACAGATTCCGACGAAGAAGAGGAAGAGGGGGAAAGAGGCGGTAGGCCGTGGTTAGAAGTGTTTGAATCCTCGGAGGATGAGGGGAGTTCCTTCCAGGGATTTCCGTCCTCGCCGCCAGTAAGAAAAGAGGCGGGAGGGGGTGAAGGGGGCCCTGGGGGGGAGGTGGATGTCAGGGAACTGCCATCGGAAGGACAGGTGGTGAGAAGGCTTCAGGAGAATAGGAGAGCCTCTTCTTCAGCAGAAGAGGGAACCAGTAGGGGGAGTGCGGGAGCTCCAAAGGAAAGGGAGTCGGAGGGGAGGCTCTGGGATACTTCCAGTGGGAACAGCGAGGAGGTATCAGAACAGCCCTTAAGAACTCCCACCCCCCGCCGGAAACTGTCACGCAGGGAATCCAGGAGGCGCATGTCTGTGAAACAGCTTTTATGTTGGAAACGCTTCCGCAAACGCCCACTGTCAGATTCTACCAGCGACTGAGGGAGCCATGCTCAAGGGCTCCTCTCAAGGCAGGGTTTCACTAGACTGAGTGAGCTCTGAGGGATCGAGTTTCAACGCACAAGCAGCTCATTATCCCACCACAATTACATTATACTGTGGCCACATCCCCAAGCACATCCACAGTCATTTGGCTCCTTATGGGCTGGAACAACTGTGAAACATCTAGCTCTGATGTTTAGGTGTAGCAACTTTGGGCTTTCATCTTATGCCAGTTTGCCTGGGAATAAACTTTGCATCAGCCTTTGTCCACCTGGTGTCTTCCAGATATTTTGGATTATACATCCCATCGACCCCAGCTAGCTTGATGGGAGCTATATTCTAACAACATCTGGAGATGACCAGGAAGGCAAGGGCTGATCTACATGGGCTGCTTCTTAGCAGGAAGTGCAGTGGCTGCATACAAACATTTTAAATTTATTTAACAGTGCCATTACTGGATTTCCCCTTTGGGTTCCAAAACCATTTGTTGGTTCAAGCAATGGAGCCCATATTGTTCAAACATGACTAATGTAGAATAAGCAGTTCCTATAGGGTACAGAACTCCAGAGACATCAAAATATAGACATCAAAATATTATGCAGCACATGTGTAGATTGGAGCCAACTAATATAAGATAACCAAGAGATTTAACCACTCTAAGCCAGCTGCTTGTTATTATTTAGCCTTTTGCTTAAGCCACAAAGGGGACAAACTAGACATCGTATACAATTCCCCTCAGTAATTCTCCAACCAAAAGCACATGTACAAAATTGCATTTAATAGGAGAGTGTGTGCATAAAAATGCACATATTCTTGGAAATAATATAATATGTGCATTATATCTGACAAAGTCATATCAAAATTTGCATATTGGGAGTAAATTGTCCTAAAACGCTGGTTAATTTTTGTGTGTTTTTAAAAAAAGAAAAGAAACAAATTAGACACTTATGTGGCAGTGTGACAAACTGAACTTAAGACTGGATAAATGAAAAAACCAAAGATGACAGATTGATCCATCCTTATTCTCTACTGTCTACTTTTCTGCTCAAAATCATCAAACGCAGAGCCTACCTCCCACCAAGCTGAGCTATCGTTTCCATTATAGGCAAGCAACAGGTTTTGTCTTGAAAACTCCATTCAGCAGTGAACCATTGTTTTCCCTGGAGGCCCAAACAAGCCATGATTCCTTGAAAGTATTTCAAGTGCTCTCATATCCTTCTCATGCCAGTGCTTTAGGGATCCACTGCAAGAAACAGTACTGCCAGACTGAGATGAAGAGGCCTGTATATTTGGAGTGCAGGGAGTGGTTGGTTAGCGGAAGAAGCTGCAGATGCAGGAAGAAATGAAATGAAACCTCATGCACTTCTATCTTATGTGAATTTTCCATGATTAAACAAATGAAAGTTTAAACTGGTTTGTCAGATTCCCCACTTCTCCCATCTCCTCTTTAGAATACAGAAGAGCCTATATTAATAAATTTGGCATTTTGCTTAATCAAGATGTGTCCCCCACCATCACCAAATTCACCACTAACTCCAAACTGAACCATTGTTGACATTACAGGCAAGCAGCGGAATGTTTTTTCTCTCTCTTTCCGAATTCCACTAAACATTTAACAAGTGCTCCTATATAATATAATGCAGCCCACAGTTTTCTGTTTGGATACAAATAGGAAATCAATCCATTTCTCCTCCAGTTCAGCAGCCTTCAGTCTCAGGGCAGGCTTCTGAGCTCTGTTCATAGAGAGAGTAACAAACAGCACTTTGAATAGACAGAACTAGATCAATAGATGCATGTCGCCCCCCCCCCCATGTTTACTTCTTTGATTTTACATTGCCTTTGCAATCATTATATATCAACAGGCAGTTTCAACACCAAAGTATTGGTATTGAAGTCCTTGTTTGCAAGCCAGTAAATCATTTTTAAATGTTAGGTATGGCAAACCAACAAAACAAAACAGCAGCACAACAGCAAACCCCCAAACAAACCAACAACATTGTCTTGATTCAGAGAACAAAAAGAACCACAGGAAACTATGTGCTTAGTGTTGCGTTGGCAGCTTTGAAGAATGCCCAGGATGGAAGAGCAGAACCTTTTCTCAATGTTTGGTGGGACCATGTGTTAAGAAAGAGCTTCAACTTCCACTGAATCTTTATTTAAATCTAAATTAGATAGGCATGCAGAGGGCTTCTTGCTCAGCTGTCTTATGGAACAAATCACATGTTTTTGTTGTTGGTGGTGGTGTGTGTGTGTGGAAATGAGACCCCCCTCCCCCCAGTTCTAGTTCTTACTAGGGTAGGGATGAGAAACTGTTATATGTTGTTAGACTCTCCATATGTTGTTGGACTTTAAACTCCCATCAGCCCCAACGAATACGACCAGTTGCCAGGGATAATGGCAGTTGGAATCCAGCACTATCTACAGCATCACAAATAGTATGAACAGCCTGGTCCACCAGGGTTTGCGTCCCTCCCTGCTGCACCTTGCAAATTCAAAGTGTGGAAGAGGTTGGAGCCTGCCAGTCCCTGGAACTTCTGCAGACTTAACATGGTCACTGTCTAGAATTTACATATATGATATTGTGTGCCTAGATAGAAAACAATCCATCTTTGCTCTTTTCAAATATTAAGGACTGTGAGATCCACTTCGATGGAGCATTGTGGTGTTTTTTTTTTTGTTTGCTTGTTTATAATGATCTGATGGATGAGCTGAGGTGTCTATACTAGGGATGTACAAGTATCCTGAAGTTTCATATCAAAACTCAATCTGAATGAGGCACTTGCAAATGATTCACAGGCACTTGAGGCACCTTCTGCTTGCTTGAATCCAAGAAACCTGCCTGAGGAAAGCACCTATGGGGAGAGTGGTCCCCGCACCACAAATGTACTTCTGCATCAGGTGTGGAGTTGACGTTAGAAGTCTCCTCCTCATCACAAGAAGGAAAATGATCTTCATTTTCCTGCCAGTGATGATGGAACTCGTGGTCCCATCTCTCATGTAGAAGCATGCTCCTCTGGAAGCTCCAGAATGCTTGCCACCACTTGTCTCCTTCCCTTCTCCAAGGCCTTTAGGGGAGGCATATGTAAGGCAGTCACAGTTTCAGGGTGGGCAGGCCTTGCTTTCTTCCAACCTGCTTGGAAGTGTTTGAATGAGGTGCTCATTTTTCAAGCACCACTTGACACCCCTAACTTACGGTATACTACAAAAAAACCCCACATGTAATCTCTCAGGGCCTAACTGATATGTGCATATGACACACATTATTTCTCTTCAATCCATTATTGCGCTCTTGATGTCTGTGAACTGACAGCACTGAGAAGTGTTACATTTTGAGGTCACATAAGAGGATATAATACCATCAACAGAATGTTCACAGACTCTCCAAGTGTCCCTATTTTCCAGGGATGTCCCTGATTTAGAGAAGTCATCCTGGTTTCTGATTTGATTCCGGAATGCCCCACTTTTCCTTAGGATGTCCCTATTATCATTGTAGAAATGTTGGAGGGTATGGAGTTATTCAGCCTCCAAGCCATCTGAAGGCAATCTTGTATGGGGAAGTTTCTTTAATGTTCTGCTTTTATACATGTTGGAAGCTGCTCAGAGTAGCTGGGGCAACCCAGTAAGATGTGTGCGGTATAAATAGTAAAACTATCATTATGGAATGGGGCATACCTATTTTCATCAGAGAAATGTTGGAGGGTATGTGTTCATACCTAAGGCTGGCCTCAGGTAGAGTGAAGCATGTGCCTCAGGCAGCAGGTGCTAAGGGACAAGGAGGAGCAAGCTACATGTGCTACAGATTATATAATTACAGATTATATCCATGGTGGCTCATGCACACATACAGCATCACTTTATCATGCAGTCAACCAGGGATGAAGATGTGTATGTAAACCAATCACAATCCAGAGAATCACAGATGGAGCTAGTGGTGTTCTGCAGGCAGTTGCACCTGGGGTGGAGGGGTCCTGTATGGGACATTGCATACAATTTTGTAGGCTTTTCTGTTGTCCCATACATCCAATGTAGCAGATCTGCACCGCAGAAACTTATTTGCATGCTAATTTTGTTTACGGGATCAGCTTGCCAGAGATCATTTGTGCACATTTCTGCATTATTTGCATGTTTAAAAGATATATTATTTATATCACAGCAAGAAAGGTTTTTATGAAATATTTGATAATCCTCTACATAATTAAATCAGGTCCCTGTGTTGTCTTTTTCTTTTTGAAAGCACAAGGCAGCATAAGCAGTCATTGTGAGCAAAATCAGTGCCAACTGAAAAAATGGCTTTGTCAAACACATTCACCTTAAAATTGTGCAAAGTAAAAAAAAATAAACACCAATACAAAGGAAACCTGTTTTTCCCAAATACCACCAAGATGGCTTAATCAACCTTCCCGACTTGCAAAATTAAAGCATATTGATGTCTTGTGCTTGGTAAAAAGGGGATAAAGTAAAACAATTGAGTTTGTCTCTTTGGGAGGCAGAATCTTCCTTAATTTTTTTCTGTTGGGGAAAAGATTGCATTCACCAGTACTACTCACTTTCAGTGCACATCCTAAAATAATTTAAGCAACATTTTAGTAATGCTGTGCACCATGGGGCTATGTGGAATGCTTATTTGTGCTTGGCTGTAAAATCCAGGAGGTATTAACACAAATATTCAAGTCTTAACGTATACTGATATGTGGTTCAGTATGTGTCACACTTGAAAGATACATACTGTACTGTGCTGTCCATCAACTCTGCCTCTGCCTATACTACATATAGTACTGAGTGTGGGCCAGAAATTGGATTCTTCCTAGTAGGGAACTCTAGCGATGGTGCGTATGCAACTTCACCAATGTGATACCTCTGAGAAGACATAATCTTGCTACCACCTAACTGCACTGTTCATTGTTTGCATGAACGGCCACTATGTCTGACCAGGAACACCTACTACAGTGGACGATCGGGTTGCGAACGTGATCCGTATGGGATGCACATTTGCAATCCGCAGTGGCGTGTCTGCACATGCTCAAAGCTTGATTTAGCGCTTCTGCATATGTACAAAGTGTGATGTGTGACCACTGAAACCCGGAAGTAACCCGTTCCGGTACTTCCGGGTTTTGGCAGTCCATAACGCGAAAAAACGCAACCTGAAGCGTCTGTAACCCGAGGTATGACTGTGCTTCATTTATAGCAACCATTGCTTAGCTATACCATGCATACTCACTATTGTCATTCCCAACCCACGTGGAGAGCCCTTTATACAAGCAGCTGGCTACCCAACATGATCTGGCTTCCTTAGCAACCATGCCCTTGAGATAACTCATGAACCATTTCTAAGAGTTCTGCAGGTCTAACGTCTAACTGCCTATTTTGCTTGCAGAATGCAAAGGCAAAACTCCAAACGGAAGGGGCTTGGCCCCACAACAATCAATCAATCAATCAATCAATCAATCAAAGTTTATTGTTCTAGCCAAAGGCCATGACTGAGGAGAGTTCACCCCTCCCATATCCAAGAATCTGCTGATGTTCTCTGCTGATTCTCCAGAGAGGAGGGGGCGGTTTCTGCTCTCTACTTATTCCGCTCCAGCCTCACATCAAAGTGTCGGGGAGAGAGAGAGACTGAATGTTAAGAGAGAGATCGTGTGTATAGATAAGGTTGCTGCTAAGAGCAGCTGCAGACACTCAGTGCAGTTCAGCATTTTTGTTTAGACCTCATTTAGCTCTGTATATAGTTGTGTATTATAGTTGTAGATAGAATAAAGAAGATATTCTACAGAGCTGCTCTCCGAGTTGTTTATACTCTGCTATACTCTGCTGTGCAACGACTGTCTTCTTGTGGAAGTGAATCTGGTGCTCACAACTCTAAGCTGTGAGTCCACAGCACTTTGACCTGTTCCTGTGCAGAAGGTGGTCTCTGGAAGTGCTACCCAGCTTGCCTAGCCCAGTCGGGGCTGAAGTGGATGAGTCCAGTTGGTGACACTGGCTCAAGGGTGATGCTGACAGTGACAAACCTGCAAAAGTAACAATATTAATAAAACAATACAGATCATACATCCATAGTATGAGCCAACATCCATAATTTAAGAGAAGTTACCAGAGACTCCAACAAACTCAAATCAAGCTTGATTTCAAACTTCTGAATCAACACAAAAAAATTATAGCGATATTATCAAACTCCTTTTTCCTCCTTTGCCTCCCTCTCCTCCTTTTTGGTAGCCAGTGCATAAAAAGCCACTCTCTGTGTTATAAAGCTATTATTCTCACTTAAAAGAAACCAGACTGTCCATTTCTGCTGGGGTGTACCTGCTTGCTTGTGTGAACAAAGGTTTCAGAAAGCGATCACTTGGGTCTCTGTATAAGGGGGCAGACTAAAAGTGATGTATTCCACCTGAGATTGACTACTAAAACAAAGTTTTTTCTTCCCTGCTTTGCAGGAACAAAAATAGCCTAGATATTGCTGTTGTTTATTTGTACAAGGGGTCAGACATCTATGGCTCAGGGGAGTGGAGGATAAGTGTCTTTTCCTTTCCCCTTCTGCTCTCTAGGGTTGGCATTGTTGTGTTCCTCATACTACAGAGGAAGTGTTGCCTGCCAATTTGTCTGAGGCATTGGCCTGTCTCTACCTGCAGGGCTCAGGCTACCATTGTCCCCTCCTCCGAGACTCTTAAGTCTTCATTGCACACTCTTCTCTGGGCTGCTGCATTCTCTGCTGATTCCACCAAGTGCTGCTCATTAGGTGGTTGACCTTCACATTGAGCCAGCTCTGGAGCTTCCCTGCCCAGTGACATGTTTTTGACCTCTTCACACTTAGAAGGAGGTGTCTCCCATGTTGAAAAGAACCATTCTTTGAGTTCCCATTGCTACCACTTCTGGAAGAGTGAAGGTATGGCAATATATGGTGGGTGGAATCATAAACCTAAAAATAAAATGTCAGAATATTGCTACTTTCGCGCATATATATATATATATATATATATATATATATATATATATCCCCACCATTGTCTCTATCAATAAGGGCCTTCATTGATTGATAATTGATTCTCTGACCAAAATGTATTTGTTGCACAACCCTACACATCTTGACTCAAGGCTGTACTTCCATGGTAAAGCTCTCATGCTTTGTGTTTGTGTCACAGTCATCTATTAGTATTGCTTGTTTGTAATGCAGGCAGGTTTTACAAACCTTTCATATGTTTCCTTCCGTTATTAACTTTTCCCCTGCTTTGGAGGCTGCAAACTGCACAAGAGCATTTATCTAACTGTATTTTGGGGGAGGGACGCAGGTGGCGCTGTGGGTTAAAGCCTCAGCGCCTAGGGCTTGCCGATCGAAAGGTCGGCGGTTCGAATCCCTGCGGCGGGGTGCGCTCCCGCTGCTCGGTCCCAGTGCCTGCCAACCTAGCAGCTCGAAAGCACCTCCGGGTGCAAGTAGATAAATAGGGACCGCTTACCAGCGGGAAGGTAAACGGCGTTTCCGTGTGCGGCTCTGGCTCTGGCTCTGGCTCTGGCTCTGGCTCTGGCTCTGGCTCTGGCTCTGGCTCTGGCTCTGGCTCTGGCTCTGGCCAGAGCAGCGATGTCACGCTGGCCACGTGACCCGGAAGTGTCTCCGGACAGCGCTGGCCCCTGGCCTCTTAAGTGAGATGGGCGCACAACCCCAGAGTCTGTCAAGACTGGCCCGTACGGGCAGGGGTACCTTTACCTTTACCTTTTATTTTGGGGGAACAAATATAGAGAAAGCAACAAAAATAAGCACAAAGGAAAATCCTGCCATTTTGTGACTCTTTTGTTTAATCTTATTAAAATAATATCAAAGGCTTTCGTTTCACACCAGTGTTGGAGGACCCAATTGAATCAGCTTTATCTTGTATGCTCCTTGAGACAGGCACCATAACACTAGGTGTACTATATATATATATATATATATATATATATATATATATATATGATTATGGGAAACAGAGTGCCATCCAGATGTTTTTGACTATAATTCCCATCATCCCCAGCCAGCCAGCAAGGCTAATGACCAGGGATGATGGGAATGATAGTCCACAGTATCTGAGGGCACCACGTTGGTTACTCCCTCTTTAAAACAAGGCCAGCCTCTCTCTCCTGCATGCTACTGGGGTGTTGTGCTGTTGTTACCAAGAATGGGTTTGCAAGGGTATTTCGCAAAGGCTAAAGTGTGGTTGTGTCATATTGACTGTTTGTGCAAAAATGCCTCTAAGGTGCATCAGTGGAATTCAGTGGAAATATGCTGTATTAGGAGTGCTGCCCTGTTTTGGGTAGTTAGTTGCTCAGTCCATCTCCAGCACAGCTTGAGCTGAGTCTACCAAGCTGCTGAAACTGCATCATAATTTGGATCTCTCTGCAGGAAGACAAGCTCATATCATAAGAGTCCTTCAAAGCAGTGTGTGTGTGTGTGTGTGTGTGTGTGTGTGTGTCAAACCCACACAGCTTCACTCTGCATTCAATTGTTCTAGACCAATGGTGACGGTTTGAAAACAGAGTATGAAGAAGAAAAGGGAAATCGTTTCACCCTCAAATGCGGAGAACACAGAAAACAAGATATTGGGTTTGGAAATCCAGTGAAAACTGACACAGAACTATATTACTTAGGTATAGCTCACAGTGAGGTAGTAAGGCAGAGTTGTACCACTTTAGATTGCAGGTGAGAAAAGATCATGCAAATGTTTCAGTTTATTCAAATAAAAAACCCTGAGGACAGAAAACTAGCATGTCAAACAAAAGCCTGTTCTTTTGCCTGCAGTGCTGGTTTTCGATGTGCAGGGATATATATTCATGTGACACGAACCAGCCTTGACATCGCTTTAACACCTCAGCAAGAACCAAGAATTAGCATGCCACTGTGCTGATGAGCCATTCCTTCAAACCCCAGGCTTGCCAATCACACCACTGATACGTTCATCGAGGCAGAATGAACAGAATGTCTGCCTGAGACAGACGTTCTCTAGCCTCCTGGCCCAAATATTTCCATGAGCCCATTTGCAAAAGATTTATGTTTAAATTGGAAATTTTTCACGACTGGACGGCACAAGGCAGTGTTTGTAGAACAAATGGCGTTTAAACAACCCCAAGGGGCCCGGATTGGTTCAGCATCAAGCAAGACTCTTCCGTAAGCCAGCTGATGTTCTTTTAATGAGCGCTGCTTGTCAGGGATCATCCTTGCAACTTGCTGTATAAAAGAACAGTTTGCTGTGAGTTTATAAAGCAGCCTCTCTTTTGAAAGGGTTGAGGCACTACACCAGCCTCAGATGTGCAAAACAGACACTTATTTGAACGGAAAGGGGGAAATGAGATGCCAGGTTTTTCCTCCCCTCGTTCCACATTATGGTTGTTGTCGCTACTATCATTATTAGTTGCCTGTCTGTTGTTTGACAGGCTGTGTTGCATCTGTGCATCACAAGCTACATTAGCTCACACGGGAAGGGAAAAAATCCTACTGGACTGTGAGCTTCAACATGGCTTAAGCAAGGAAGTGGTTCCACCAAAAGACGGCAGGTCACTGTAGGCTGCAGGTCAGCTGACATTTTCATGTGTGAAATTATCCCACTGAAATGAGGGTCTGGTTAGGGATCTCTTGTGCTCCTTACCATTGGGATATCAAAAGGAGGTTTCGATGCAAATCAGTGTGATAAGTTCAAAGCACAAGCATGCTAATGTTCGTGTCCCCCCTCTTTTGTTGTTGTTGTTGCTTTGTGGAAACGGCGCCTTTCTTTTGCAAATGTAGCTTTATTAATGTCAAGTTTGACAAGCGAAACTACTTTATGAATGCAGCTGTCTGAGGCTGCAGACCTGATTGCTTTCAACTAAAACCCAGTACCAGCTCTTCAGATGACTCAAAAGCTTTTTTAAAAAAAAATAAAAATAAAAAGACTGTAAAGAGGAATGCTTTTAGTAGCTTTGTCATTAAACTGCTTTTCACAGCTCTTAATGTTATTTGTTGCTGGAGGTTACATTATAATCCTTTTCCCCCTTTTTTGTGCACCAGAAATAGCAACTCAATCAGTGTGCTCAAGGGCTAACATTTTCTGTGCAGAGGACCTGTGGTTTTCCCTTCCCATAGAGGTCTGAGGTTAAGTAGCAGACTTCTACCACTGACCCACATGAAGCCTTTTTTTAAAAGCTGTAGCTGAAGGATGACCGCCAAAGCCATATCTCAGTAGCCAAAAGCAGGGGCAGCACTCACCACAGGGCCTACAGCGCACCCGAGCCATACATCTCTCCTGGGAGAGACGTGGTGGCTTGGGTGTGTGCAGGCTCCACACTGCCCAAACGGTCTGCCCTCTGCTTTCCCCCCTCATGCTGTAGGGCGGCTGAGTGGGAGGAGGCAGGCAGACTATGGTGGCCCCACGGTGTGTCCCCGCCCCTATGGGCGGCTTGTCCCATTCCTGGGCGTGCCGCCCCAGGCGCCCAAGTGGCTTCCTCCACCCCTGGCCGGAAGTCCCAGGTTCAATCTCTGACCTCTCCTCGAGGCCCTTAGGAGTCACTTTCTATCAGAGTAGATGATAACTGTTCTAGAATGGCAAAAAATGTGACCTGATGTAAGCAGGCCTGGCTGTGGGTTGGCTTTGGCACTAGGCAGTAGTGGTCTGCATGGTAGGGAGAGTAGGGGCAGCCACCTTGTGATGGAACGCCAAGATTTGGCACCCCTATGGGTGCTCCTCCTGCCTTGCCACCTCCACTGCTGGCAGAGAAGCAAATCTCACCAGAATCCGGCACCACCAAGCGACCTAGGTAAGGGAGGCTTAAAGCGGACAGGGCAGCACCTTCCCGTTTCGCCTCAGGCAGCAAAACAGGACATAGCACCCCTGAGGTGGAGCAAAGGAGCCTTCTCCCAGTGCTGGGGCTACTGCAGTTTACCTGCGCTGAGGACCCACCTGGAATGAGCTGCTCTGTTCATTAGGGCTGACACTCAACCAAGTCTGTGGAGATCGTGTTTTTGCTAATAAAGAGTTATCTCTGTCTTTGAACTGTACGAAGGTAAACATTGTATTTGTTGCTCAGCCAACTTTTGCCTCCTGACCCTGCTCAGCAGTAGCATGTAGCCCTCAGAAAGTTGCCCAGAAGGGAATGAAGCCCTCTGGCTGGAAAAGATTCCCCAACCCAACTCCAATGTATGCATGCTAGGAGCAGGACTGGTTGCAATTCAGATGCTGGCACAAGCAGGATGCAGACCTGGTCATCATGGCGGCAGCAGCAATGGGCCCTGCATGTGCCAAATTATACCGCGCATTGGCATCCTGCATGGTTGTAAGGTAGTTTCCTGTGTTCTTTTGGCAAGTGTTAACATTACAAATCTGGGGCCAGGGCAGACCGCACGCTTTTTAAAATTAAATACGTGTTTGCTGAGTTTAATGAGTTCAACGAATTTAACTCGAACCCTGCAGGACGCTTCTCGTTCTCTCCTGCAAAATGTGTCTTTATCAGTGTTCATATCGGTAAGATTCCCTAGAGAGAGAAAAGAATTTTACTGTCTGATCAGTTATATAATGCCCATTTACCAGTAATAAGATGAAAGCCATGTAACAATTCTCATTTGTGTTTAAGACTTGAATATTCATGTCCCTGTATAAACAATAGCAATACAGTGCAATGCAATAAAACCTCTCTCCCTGTAGCCCAGCTCCACTCTTGGATCTGAGCTGCCGGGGGGGGGGGGGAGAGACATCTCAGGTGGTAGAATACAAGGTAAGTAAGGCTGGAATGTGGGTGGGTGTTCCTTTAGAAGATGAATAGACCAAAATATCTCTAACCTTAAGCTGGGGGTGGAGAAACATTTAGTTGTCTCTGCATTTCTAAACCAACCAGCCTAATCAGTTAAATAAAAGGAAATCAGTTAAAACTATAAAATCAGAATCCAGTTAAAATGCCTGCTGGAATTTTTTTTAAGTCTTCAGTAGGTGCTGGAGGTACAACACGGAAGGGCCCTCTCTGACCTTAAGTGGATCTAATGGGGGATTTATCTTTTCTTCTCATATCCTTTGTAATCCGTTCAGATCAAAACATTTTTATCAGTGATAAGTTTAAATTAAAAACGGTGCACAAAAAAGCTACATCTGTCCTAGGAAAATGAGCTACCTAACTTAATACAGATTTGTTCAGAGCTTTGAACTATGAGTAATGAATCTTTCAGACAATTTATTCAAGCAGAACTGAAATAGAATCTACTTAAATACATCCAGCGGTTGTGCTAAAATCTCCTAACTTGAACAGTTCCAAGATTCGTGAACATTCTAATTGGATACAGCTACAGAAAAATGTTGTTTGACTTTAATAAAAAAAAAGGCTGTGGAGATGACTAGAATAATAACACTTTTGACTAAAGTTACCATCAGTGTGTGTTTAGTTGATTAATTGTCTTTTGATTGATTAATTGCTTTATTAAGCCATGAATATCAATGCAATTGCTGTTTTGAAGATGTGTAATGAAGATAGGTTTTCAGACTAAATAAAGCAGACAAAGCATTTTCCCCCCCATCTGATTATCTCAAATTGTTCCTAAAAGAATAACATCTACCCTAAACCAGTTTCTTTAAGGAGCAACTTTAGTTTAAAATGTATGCAAATCCATATGGAATTAGGAGTTAACTGTCTTTAGTGATTAATCAGCAGCGGTTAATAGTTTGAGACTTAATTTGCAACCTTCCTTTTCTGTTGAGCCAGATTTTGTTAACCCAGCACTATCAACCCTATTCACTAGTGCTCCCAATGTTCTTAGGCAAAAGCCTTTCTTTACCTGTGTTGCTATAGCTGCCCAACAACAATGTTCTTTGAGATGAGCATTGACTCTTGACATTTTATCCACGGAAACATAAGAAACTGCCTTATACTACATTGGTCAGTTGGTCCACCTGGTTCAGTACTATCTACACTGACCAGAGGCAGCTATACAGGGTTTTCCAGAAGGGACATTCCCACCCTACCTGAGACATTCTGCATGCAAAACAGATTCTCTACCACTGAACTATTACCCTTACCCAGCCACTCTGTTGCTGAGCGAACTCCCCGGTGCTAAGAAATCCTGCTAGGTTTGTATCATGAGTATTTTCATACAAGAAAATATGGAGTCATACAATTGTAGTAGCAGTAATGGTGAAAAGCTGGGTTCTCAAGGACTTACATCTCAACTGTCCCAATTAAATTGGGACATCCCATTTTGGGGGGCCGTGCTCTGGATACGGGGCTCCACCTGTCCCTTCTGATTCCAGACCTTCTTTGCATGTCCTCTAACAAGTCTCAGCAGAAAGGTGGGATGCACGGTGGGCAAAACCACATGAGATTGCAGTGCCCCAAACAGCACATTTCTGGGCACTGTGCTTTCGCTTGGATCACATGAGTCATGCAAGAACATGGCCCCGAAAGACACGCATCCTTGTTTTCACTGGGACATGTTGGAGGGTGTGTAAGGAAGGTCTGGAATAAGAAGGGACAGGTGGAGCCCCCTATCCAGAGTTCTCCAGCAGTTCCTAGGGACATCATGCTTTTGAAGGTCAAGATTCTTAAAACTAATATTCAATTGTAAAATGCAAAAAGAAAAACTTAATTAAGAGCATTTGTGGTGGGTGGGTGTTTTAGATACCACTCAGTAAATACAGCAGCACTAGAATATAGGACGGACACATTTTTATTGAAGGATTTGTTCTTTGGGCGTGCATTTGTACTGTATGGGCTTATATACTTGGTTACAGCGGTAATCACTGTGTAGAAACAGGGAGCTGGCTAGCGATGGGGTGCCCCCAATGAAAAAGGGTTCACCAATGTGCAAGGATAAGCATATGAACGAGGAGAGTGGAGCAGCACTCATTGGTGCTCCATCCTACACCATTCCCTCTCCAAGCCTTGCCATGGGTCAAGCGCCTGTCGGCAGCAAGAGGGCCTGCCAAACATGCACAGGCTGTCCTGTGAGCTGGAACCCTGGGTTCTCACATTCAGCAAGACCCACTGCAGGCAGACCCTCAACTAGGTGATGGGTAAATCCATCAGTTCAGATTTCTCTTTTTTCCTAAGCTCAAATTAGCTATCCACATTTCTGCATCAGTTTACAAATTATGAGAATTGATCAGCATTTTTAAGTGCCCATTTTACCCAATAGATACTTGCGTCTCTGCAAATTTCCCCAAAGCAATTTATTTTTGTATTTTATTTTCACAAATGTAGTTTTATGCACATTTCTGTACACGTTGGAGAACCTCATCGCCTTTGTAAATTTCAAAGGAAATTTGTTTTGTTTGAGAAAGTGAAAATTGGGTGGTTTCATGTAAAAAATGTGAACCAAATTTCTCCTCCAATCCTACTTGTCAGCCCCATGGACAGTCTTGAGAAGCGACTGGAAAACAATGAGGAATGTTATCTCCCCTCCCCACCCCAAAAAGACCACTTTTTTAAAAAATCAGACTAGCAAAATTATTCAAATGTATTTTCTGGTGAGTAAATAATGCTGTTGAATTTCACTTGCAAATGTTGGAATGGGGGGGGGGGGAGGATTTGTGGATATGCTTTAATGTACACTTACTGTCAGTTTTTCAGAATACATAGCTTGTTGTGCCATAGCATTGAGGCAAGAAGAAAGCAAGAGCTTCTTTGTCATTTTACTTCAGAACTGGTATTTTGCTCTGCTATTATATGCAGGTTTATGGCTACATTCTCACAGTCATTAATAGTTCTCCCAAATAGTGAAACCTGTTTCTAAACAGCTCTGCTATAAGTCCTGTAATCGAAAATGGGCTCACGTTTCAATTTTCTCTTTGATGTTTGTCGAAGCAAAATACAGCTGTTAACGTTACTGTACATTTCAGAAACAGTAAAGCAGGAAAACATTACTAAAAACAAGTTTCCCCTTGTCACTTATTCTGGCATGTATTGCATATTGCTACAACATTTCTTTATTTGCCAATGGAAGCAGGGGAAATTATTTCAGCCAGCTATTTATATAGATATGTATGTTTTCCTAACAAAAAGATCAAAGTAAGCTAATGGCAAATGACTGCGTGATGATTATTTTGGTCTGACCACTTTAGGTTTCATTGACATTTGGATGCTATGGATGGACAAGGCCAGTAGGAAACAGCCTTGGGTGGTAATCCTACAAGGATGCTTATGTAAAAGGAAGAAAGATTTTTAAAAAATCAATGCCCATAATAGTATAGCAAATTTCTGCTAAAAAGGAAAATGATTTTCATGTCAAGTTACCTTCAGTATTGTGGACCATCTTATACCCACTTCCTTGGGAGTAAACACTATTGAACATAATAGGACTTACTTAAGGGTAGACGTATCTAGGATTGCAATGTAAAATCCAGAGATGAAGACTTGTGTGTTGCAAAGCAGGAAGTCTGCACATACATTACTTTCAGTGTGAGAGATTATTATTAAAAATAGTCACGTTTGGCTATGATTACAATACATCACAGAAACATAAAAAGATACTCTGCTGACATCCTACCATGGCTTTGTGGTGACTGAATATAGGCTGGGGAGGATGTCTTTCCTCTGAAGTGTTCCTTGTAAATGTAATTACTTGCCACTGACCTCTAATCATTTCCCCCTTTCCCAATGCTACTGTTAGAATATCCAGCAGCTCCAGTGAAGAACTCTCCAAGAAATAGTTGTGTTTAATTCCATGAAATGTTTCTCATATTTGTTTTAAAGACTCATCAGCAGTGAACATATTCTGGACATATTTAGAACGTATTTTTAGCTGCTTCATCTATAACAGTTCATAAAATATAATGTTGTTCCACATTGGCTGCCCTTGTGGGGACAGGGGACAGCAGCAACAGTGAACCAACTGCAGCTGTTTCAAGCCATCAGAAAGCTCTTAATCCCTTGGTAAAATTCCACAACTACTAAAGTGATTCTGGCATCATTTTATCATTATTGTGGTGAACTTAGAAACCACATTCTTGCTTGCCCCCTTCTAAGTTATTTTAACTCTTAACAAATTATATCTCCCGGGATTCTTTGGAGGACATTGTGTGTGTTGGATGTACTTTAAACATATAGTGTTGATCTGACCTAGTCTAACCTCCATGTAAGCTTTGTGCAAGCAAGTCAAGATGAATGCTCAATAAACAAGTTATCTGGAGGAGTCCTTTGTGTTGAAGGTGCTGCAAGACTCTTTGCTGTTTTTGCTGTCACAGGCATACAGGGCTTACCTTCTGGTAAAGGACTGTACTTACTGTGTCAAAAATCATTGAATGACTTCAGTGCCTAAAGGAGATAAATGGTTGTAGGTGGTGTGACATCAGTACAGCTCTCCATCCAGCATGACAACAGTAACTAAATTTCCAGCCACTGAAATACAAATAGAGCTTGTGCTATATAAGCAGATGAATGTTTAGGCCATGAAACTCATCTGGCAATTCAGTGGAGATCCCAAGGTCTGTGTATTGGCAGAGGTCATCAAATAAGCAGAATAGCACTTGTGTAGCATCAGTCTAATCTCTTCCTACCTGCGATTTATTTTTATTCAGTGATTTCTCAGTCATTTCAGGATCATCTTCCAGGTCTGCAAAATTGAGTTAATAATAGGAAAGGAGGTTCCCCCCCCCCCCAGCTTTCCTTAGTTTCAGAAATTGTTGTAAAAATATAGGTTTGCCATGCCCATGTACTGTTGAGATCATGCCTTTGTACCGAGCAAATATAGGAGGAAAAGTAATATTCCACATACAGCCTTCTAGCACATCCCTGAAAATAGCCCCAGATTAAATGTGTGCAATTCAGGCTTTATCAAATAAAGACAGTAAATCATGAAACATTATGAGAGAAAGCTAAAGAGAATTTACAAGTAGCTAGCTAAATAGTAATAATAATAAATCACTGGTTGTTTAAAAAGCAAGCTGTAGAGGTCTATGAAAATTCCCAGGTGCACCAACAAGTCAAGAATAGTAGTTAAAACCAGCATGATCCAAATGGTATATGCCATCACACTATAGGTACATGAATGGCCACTAGAATCGCTTGCACCAGACAACCTTACTTAAGTGATGAACATGCCATACTCTCCTACTGTTCATCCAAACATAAGAGATGCTTCAGTTTCCCAACATATTGCATTGCACTAGGTCAGGGAAGAGGTACCCATGACCTTTCAGATGTTGCTGGACTGCATCTCCCATTGGTCGCACTGGCTGGTGCTGATAGGAACTGGAGTCCAACAACATTCCATGGACCACCCTGCTCTGTTGCTACTGTTCTAGCATTGGTCACAGCCATGAAATACAAATATTTACATGGCGAAAGATTAACTATAGAATGATATGAGAGAGTGAATTAATGGCAGCCCATACTTACCATACCTGTTATGCAAAAAAAATCCAAACATGAGGAATTAGTACCCATTCCTCACTATACACACCATGGATTCAGATATCCAGACAGCGACACCTGCATGTAGTACTGTAAGCAGCCTTAAACAACCCTTACCTTTCTGTGTTTTGTTGGTCCACAGCAGCCATTTCACCAGGAACCATGGCAGGAGAGAGAGTGGGAGAGACAAATAGCGGGAGAAGAGCATTTCTCCTTCTTTGTTTGCCTTTTGCAAGATTTCAGAGGGTTTTCCTGGGTTTTTTCGTTATTTTGAGGTCAAAAATCTGTGGTCTAGAACACATTAGAAATTTTCCCGTAAGAGTCAACAGAAATTGTTAGCTCGTTATGATAGTGGAACCTGTGTGTAGTGGTTATTACATAATAAACAATGGGTGATATCCAGCTACATTTGACCCAGAGTAGGCCTATTGAAGTTAATGGTCCTAGCTTAGCTATGTTCATTAATTATTGAATAACGACTACAAGATTTTCGCAGATATAATGGCACACAGACTTAAAAAGTGTTTAACTAATCTCATTCATATTGACCAGGCCGGTTTCCTTCCCAACAGACAAATAAAAGATAACATTAGACATACAATAGACATTATTGAATATTTAGAATGTCATAATGAAATTCCCGCTGCTTTAATGTTCGTCGATGCCGAGAAGGCTTTCGACAATGTCTCTTGGGGTTTTCTGATAAAGTGTCTGGAAAGATCAGGGATAGATGGCACATTCCTGGAAGGAGCTAGAGCAATCTACACACAACAAAGAGCTAGATTAACTATTAACAGTACCCTGACAGAACAGTTTGAAATAGCAAAAGGCACTCGACAGGGGTGACCTCTGTCACCGCTGTTGTTTATCATGGTCTTAGAGATAATCACAAACAAGATAAGAAAAACCCCAGAGACCCATGGCATATAAATAGGAGCGAAAGAATATAAACTGAAAACATATGCAGACGATCTTATGCTGTCATTGGAAGAACCAAAAGAGAGCGTCGGCAAAGTGTTAAAGCTACTAGAGGAATTTGGAAAATTATCCGGATTTAAATTGAACAGAGTAAAAACCAAAATAATGACCAAAAATATGGAAGAAGAAACCAAAAACGATCTTGAAAATCAAACTGGAATTAAAATAACTAAAAAAGTTAAATACCTTGGAATCTGGTTAACTATGAAAAATATAAATCTGATTGAAAATAACTACAAGAAAGCATGGAAAGAAATAATGAAGGACTTGGATACATGGAATAGAATACATCTCTCGTGGATGGGGAGAATGGCGGCGATTAAAATGAGCTTACTACCTAAATTACTCTTCCTATTCCAGAATATACCGATAATTAGAGGAACCTCAATATTCAAAGAATGGCAGAGATTACTTTCTAAATTCATTTGGCAGGGAAAGAGACCAAGAATTAGATTTAAATTGCTCACAGACCAAAGAGATAGGGGTGGTCTTGCGGTTCCAAATTTGAGGTTATATTACGAAGCTGCATGTCTTTGTTGGGTAAAAGACTGGATCGTCATCAAAAACAAAAATTTGTTAGATCTAGAGGGGTTTAATCTAAGATTCGGTTGGCATGCCTATTTATGGCGAGACAAAGGAAGGGTTCATAAAGGTTTTTCTAATCACATTCTCAGAGGGCCACTGCTGGAAGTGTGGGAAAGGAATAAAAAATTGTTGGAGCAGAAAACGCCCTGGTGGTTATCACCAATAGACATTTTAACAATTAAAAAATTAAACATTGAGGGGGAAAGATGGACATATGAAGATTTACTAACCAAAACAGAATCCGGGTGAAGGATTAGACCTTACGAAGAAATAAAAAGCAAGCTGACTGGCTGGATTCAATACCATCAAATTAATTCAATGTGGAGGGAAGATAACAAGATCGGAATAAATGACAAGAAATCTAGATTTCAGATTGAAATAATAGAAAGTAAAACAAAATTATTATCAAAAATGTACAACCAGTTGCTTGAGTGGGACACCAAGGACGAGGAAGTAAAGGATGTGATGGTGAAGTGGGCGGTAGACCTAGGGTACAACATAGAGTTTGACAAATGGAAGGCATTGTGGTGTAAAGATATGAATTTCTCAGCATGCACGACACTAAAGGAAAACATGTATAAGATGATGTACAGATGGTACATAACGCCGGTAAAACTACATAAAATGTATAGAATGGGCGATAAACTGTGTTGGAAATGTAAGAGCAAGGAGGGCGATTTCATCCATACGTGGTGGACGTGCGAGATTCTCAAAAAATTTTGGGAATCCATCTATAATGAATTAAAAAAAATTATTAAATATACGTTTGTTAAAAAACCCGAAGCCTTCCTGCTGGGGATAATTGGTAAGGATATCAAAGAAGAAGATAGAACCTTTTTTCAATATGCAACGGTGGCCGCCAGAACCCTCATAGCACAGTACTGGAAAACACCAAAAATCCCAACACTAAAGGAGTGGCAACTTAAATTATCCGATTATTTGGAGTTGGCTAAATTGACACAGAAAATAAGAAATCAAAGAAGTGCAAAATTTAACAATGAATGGGATAAATTTAGGATATATATGGAAATAGAGACAAGGGGAAAATCAAAATGTTGATCAGAAACACATATGTACTTACAGAAATCACAGTAGGCATGAGATAACGCTTACTAAGTAAAAAGTTTTATTAAGGAATAGACACAGCAGATAGATAAACAAGGCAATATTTTCCGAAATCGAGATAAAGGGAAGTCGATCAATGTCATTTAAAGTTGTATGTATTTCATGTATTTCTTTTTTTTCTCTTTTTCTTTTTCTTTTCTTTTTTTTCTCTTCTCTTTTTCTGTTTTTTCTTTTTCATTTTGTCTTTTGTACGTTTGTGAAATATATTTATGTCAAAATTTAATAAAAAAAAAGCTATGTTCATTAATTTCAATGGGTCTACTCTGAGTAAAATAGTGGTGGACAAACTGTCCTTCATAGAACATTATATGCCATCACCGAACTTCTCATTAAGGAATGCTTAGCAAGTTTCTAAGGTTGCCCAAGGTTCTCTGAATAGTAAGAAAACTACCTCCTAAATTGCAGGGGCCTCAAGCTGTCATAGGATTGTAGAGTTGGAAGAGATCCCATGGGTCATCTAGCACAACCCCGTCATTGAACTTTAATTACTATCATCCCTGGCAACTGTCTGAGGCTGATGGGAGTTGGAATACAGCAATATCTGGATGGCCACGGGTCCTCCATCTCTGCCTTATGACACTGGGCCATTTCTATCAATGACTTTTGTTGTCTTCAAACTGTGAAGAGGGGGGAAATCTACTACACTAAAAGGAAGAATCTTGATCTGTCTTCTGACTCCCACCCATGCATACACCTTTGTGATCTCAGACTTGCTATGATCATTATTCCTTTTTTAAGCTGCAAGAACAATAGCAACTGAGTGGATCTTTGGAGGATGTAGTTCTCCAAGTACCACTTAATTTAAATTAGGCTTCTGCAGGAGGGCAAATGCTCTATTGGATTTCTTCCCTAGACAATTGCCAAAAGCATGTTTCTCAAGAGTTGATAGCAGAGGTCCTGGAGAACTTCAGCTTGAAGTCCAAGTAATGTGAGCCCTTTTAAATTAACTTGCACTGACTTTGGCAATAATCTTCCTTTATAAATGGCCCAGGAAATATAAGCATATGATCACTGTTCTCGCAAAGGGACTTCACATATGACAGGTAGGGCTGAAAACCCCCACAGATAACTAATTCATACCATGTTGGCCAAAATTAAAACATTAAAATTTCATAGATATAATCAGATAATGAAAAATGTTCCTTTTCATTTTAGACCTTAGAAGTTAGACGCTTCTCCTTGCTACAGCTATTGATTTAGGCTGCTGTGATTTTTACCTTCATTTTGTGGGAAAGGAACTTTCTGAAGTCAAAGGACATGAAGCATTAACTGGACAGAGCATCAGGGAATACTCTGCTAGGGGAAATTGGCTAGAGCAAAGAGCCGGGAATGGGCCTAATTGGTCTTTTCCATCTCTTAGTCCACTGACATGATGACAACTGTTCTGAAGTTTATTTTCAAGCACACACACACATAAATAACATCTGTGGGAGTCATGAGCATGTACAACAGCAAAAACAAATCTCTAAAAAATAGAGTCAAATAAAACACATTATTCTGAGTGATCAACCTCCTCATATTTTAAGCTTGCACTCAACCAGAACTAGTTTCTCTCCACCCCCCTCTTGCTAGTTAAGTGAATTTAAGTAAAGCAGAATGAAACAGGAAATACCAGAAATACTTTAATATCCTGTACTGTTGAAACCACACAATATGGTCCATATCACATTTGGATAGCAAAGTGGATGTGTGGGTTCTATTGTAACCATTGAAATGAGTCATACGTAGGAACACATGTATGAGTGTTGATTTATGAGTGTTGCCTTGTTTCAATAAACCAGTTAAGATGAACCACAGTTTAGGGTTCAGGGGTAACCTTAAACTGCAGTTGCTCAAAGGCAAAAACTTTGCACCAGAAGAGGAAATGTAAGGGAAACCCTTGTGAGCTTGAAGCTCACATAGGCTCATTCTTATAACAATAAACTATGATTTATCATTATGTTTGAGTTCAGGATTCATGTGTTGTATAGTGTAATGGTTCACCTTAGAGCTGGAAATTTTCAAATACCTCTTCATCTATATGTCTCAAACTTCAGTCTTCAAGAGGGAGATAAAAATATTAGTCTACCTTCCAAGGTTCTTCTAATATTTGCTAATGGTGAAGTCTGAGAGATGTTTCAAAGTTTGAGGAAGAAATTGGAACATGCATTGCCTTCATTCCAATGGATGTTTCCCTTGGAATGCAAATAATGCATTCAAACCACCTTCATCATACTTGTCTGTCCTTGGCACACAGTTAGATGTTCTGTATAAACAATAAGTATTGTCTTAATAACTCAATTATTTCTTTTTTCGACATGCCATTAAGTTTAACATTTTAGGTAACACCCTTATCGTAAACTTGCAGCTCTTCACCTTTAGTACAAATCTGATCAGATCTTGCAAGCAAAGCATTCCAAGCCTGGTCAATACTTGGATAAGAGATCCTCAAGGGAAATGCAGGATGCTTTTTAGAAACCGTTCAATAGGCGACATTCTTTTTAAGTCAGCACAGAACCAATCATCCAGCATATGGTGATGGGAGCCTCAAATGGAAAAAGCATGCTCCTTAAATTCCTCACCTGTCACATCGTATCGTAATGATGGAAACACAGCTTGCATGTTTTAGCTTTTAAGTTGAGAGCATTATGTGAGTTGGTGACACTGTCCCTGCACTCGGTGACCAGCAAGTAAAACCGCAGCATGTCCTTCAAGGTGAAAGATATTGCATATGCAAAGATAGTAAGCAACACTTTAGAGCACAGTGCTAAGGTGTGCAGTTCTAAAATGCTTCATGCTGGCTTGTCCCAACATGGACCAACTCATCATAGCTTTTCTGCCAGCTGGACTTTCTGCCAGCAGGAAAAGTGGACTTTTCCTGTCCACTTTTAGTTTCATCCCCATAGTGTACCTTTCAATGTCAGTGCCACATCACTTCAGTATAGTGCCATTTAGGAGCTTTTTGCTGTGTATATTCACTTAACACACAGCACATTACCTGCTAGACTGAGTTTGTGGCAGGGACTGCTCTGCAAAATCTAAGATCAGACCACTGTGATTGGACTGGGCCCTGGGCAGCGTAGAGACCTGAAAGGATGGAGATTCCATGAAATCACATCCAGTTTAGCCCCCTGTCCTCTGTATTTTAAATGTGCATTATAGTGCCTTGCAGATGTGGCTCAAAGTGATGTTCCAAGGATAAGCAAGGCTGTTTATCCTTACAAATGCAGTATACAAAAAAAAAAAAATCTCTATGTTTATGGTTTCTAACATGAAGAGGCTACAACACTATACCTATTTTACTAGCTTTTGAGTGCCCTATTAATTTCTTTTATTTATTTCCATACTATGGATGTGATGACTATGGAAGCCTATCTACACTTTCTGTTGTTCTTATTACATTTATATACCGCTTAGTTGACAAAGTGGCTTCTGAATGGTTTACAAGTATAAAACACTTTTTATGTTGCAGAACTGAATACAAGAATAAGCTCACTAATTTTATTCTTGAGATAAGAAGTATTTTATTCCTAAATATTCTGGGCATTTTGAAGTGTTTGGTAGTTTACTTTTTCCTTATTCTTGTGATAAATGTCAGAGCCCTGAGCCTGAAGTTGGCTTGTTTGTTCCTTTAAAAGGTAGCTGTACATAAAAAAATCCAGGTTTCTACACGCTTCATGTATTGTGTTAATATTAAACACAATTGGAGTCTGTCTGTCTTTGTACTTTTGCAACGTCTCATTTCTTTCCAACTATAGCGCTTGTCATGGTTTTAATTTTTTTCCTCCTCCAAGTGGATCTCTTTCATGTTTTCTATTTACTCTCCTTGGCAGAGTCATTGAGCACAGGAAATACACTATATCTGCAAAATGCCAAAACGGCTTTCTTCATAGTACTGCAGTAATAGGGAACTGGATGATTTTAGGAAAAGATCTGTGCTCCGTGGTTTGCCTATTCATGTGTGGGGTTTTGATTTTATGTGAAATGAAAGGCATAAACTCCAGGTCTGAAAACTAATAGAATTTCAGCATTTACCTGCTGATCCATAGCCTTTAGGTTAGATTGTGTGTCAGCCGGCAGTCAGCTTGTAGAACGAAGAATACTTTAACACAAAAATGAAAAGATTTGTGTTAGATGCGCACCACCTGCCAGATACCGAGAATGATCCTTGTGGATTATTATTAGAAATATTTTCCACTCTACCTGATTGCTGAGAAAGTCGTGGGAAGGATACCTATTCAGATAATGCTGGCTTGTGAACCACAAGAAAGAGAATTGCTATCCTATTTTTCAGCCTAAAGCTTTGCTGCTTCTTGACAAATCTTTAAAAAGTTATTGAAAAGCAAAGTCCTCCTCAGCATCATGTGGTATCACATATTGTGCTTACGTGCATAGCTGATATTGTTTTCATTTGTCCTATAATATATACACGCAGGTGGCAAGGGACGCAGGTGGCGCTGTGGGTTAAAGCCTCAGTGCCTAGGACTTGCCGATCGAAAGGTCGGCGGTTCGAATCCCTGCGGCGGGGTGCGCTCCCGCTGCTCGGTCCCAGCGCCTGCCAACCTAGCAGTTCGAAAGCACCTCCGGGTGCAAGTAGATAAATAGGGACTGCTTACCAGCGGGAAGGTAAACGGCGTTTCCATGTGTGGCTCTGGCTCGCCAGAGCAGCTGACCACGTGACCCGGAAGTGTCTCCGGACAGCGCTGGCCCCTGGCCTCTTAAGTGAGATGGGCGCACAACCCCAGAGTCTGTCAAGACTGGCCCGTACGGGCAGGGGTACCTTTACCTTTACCTTTATATACACTTACGTTCATAATATACATATTAACTATCTGTTGTGATACATTTGGAAGAGACCTTCCTATAAAGAAACATACAGTACATCACACTATAAACTTATTCATCTGAACATATCTCTGTTAAGAGTTAACTGGCATCACTGTTTGCTGGCAGAACTCTATCCTAGATCTAGTCCCAGAAATAGAGATCCAGGGAAAGTCCACCTGCACTAGATCTAACAGTGCAGCAGCACAATTTCTCGGCATCTTAAGGCAGCAGTCTGTAGGATGTGCTTCCAGCTCTCGAAGGGCCAAATTACAGTTTATAGCAGCTTTTCCATGAGTCTGGAGAAGGGTCATATCTCAGTGGTTAGAACCTCTGCTTTGCATGCAGTAGGTCTCAAATTCAAACCCTGGCATTTCCAAATAGGACTGGGGGAAACTCTGGAGAGCCATAAGGATGTAAGAAGAACTTGCTAGGTCGGGCCAGTGGCCCATCTAGTCCAGCATCCTGTTCTCACAGTGGCCAACCAGATGCTTCTCATAGAAGCCTGCAAATAGAAATCTCCCTTCCTGCTAGTTCCAGGAACTGGTATTCAGAAGCATACTGCCAGTTATGGAAGACAGTGTTGAGCTAGATGGATCAATCCTTATGTTCAATCTCAATCACACAGGAAGAAGGTGTGTGGTCCATTTCTATTTTTAAGAGGAAGGGGGACATGCCAGTGAGGAGTGAAGATGCCTTCCTCCCATTCATGGCTCAGTTCAGTGTTTGTTAAGTGAATATACACAGCACACCTAAACGCACACCAAATATACACACCTAAATGGCACTGTGTTGCAGAGATGTGATTTAGTCTTCCTCCCAGTTGCTTTTCTCTTTAGTCAAGGTTTTATGACAAACATGTCATAAAACCTTGTGGGGAAACACTTAGGGAGAGGAGCAGCACAGAGATGTCAAGGGCATTCTCCCTTGACATCTCTGTGAAACACATCTCTGTGAAACACTTAGGGAGAGGAGCAGCACAGAGATGTCAAGGGAGAATGCCCCTATTTCTTTTAAAAGAAGGATGGGGAACCTGTAGCTCTCAAGATGTTGTGGGACTCCCAACTTCCATCAGCCCCAGCCAGCATGGCCAATCGTCAGAAATGATGGGACTTGTAGTCCAGCAACATCTGAAAAGCTACAGGTTGCTCACACAGCAAAATCTCCTGGTTTCCACATGGTTGGGGGAAGATTAATATTTAAAAGCATGGATCTACTGCAGTCACTTCTAGCTTGGTTCCACTATGGTTAAACACATAGGGTGGAAGCAGTAACACAGATCCATATAAACAAAAACAGCCTGTAGATTTAAACTAGCAGATTTAAACTCAAATGCCTGCCAGGATTTGCTCCAAGGCTTACTATTCAGGCACTCTAAAGAAATTTACACTTCTAAGCCTTAAAGTGACTTCACCTCCATCTCTTACCCCTTACAACCCGCCATGTGCCCTCAAAATCTACTTCAGAAGTTTGGGGTGCCCTCCAGAGCTGATCTTGGGGTGTGCACAGGGTACTGCAGGGTAGAGGAAAGGGAGATTAAGTCCTATTTTACAAGCTGACAATGTTGGAATCCACCCAAAGGTGGTCTCTCCCCGCCCCCATCGCCCCAAAATAGATTTAAAGCCTTATTTTTAATGTTCTCAACAGGAATCTCGGAAATGTCTGAGTTCTGATCTGGGGTTTCCATTTATTGTTTCGTTTAACTGTATGCTTAGGACATAAAATGAAGGATTATTTCTGCAAGGTGAAATCAATAAATAATTTATCAGTTGTCCCAGTTTGTATAGTAAATTGTAATTATCGCAATCCCTTGGTTGGCACAAGCTTATCAGACAAACAGGTTTCAAAAGCTACAGAAATGCTTCCTAAACATCAATGCAGTTACGTAATGTCAGTTGTTATGCTCTTGCCGCTCTCCTGTGTGACCAAATTGTTAATAGTTAATCTGGTGTCTCCATTAGTGGTTACCTTTGCTTCCTAGCAACAACAGTGGATAAAAAGTTGAGGCAACAGTTGCCACTTTCGAATTCAGCACACTTGGCTGTGGTTAAGAATATAGAATCATAGAATCATAGAATCATAGAGTTGGAAGAGACCACAAGGGCCATTGAGTCCAACCCCCTGCCAAGCAGGAAACACCATCAGAGCACTCCTGACATATGGTTGTCAAGCCTCTGCTTAAAGACCTCCAAAGAAGGAGACTCCACCACACTCCTTGGCAGCAAATTCCACTGTCGAACAGCTCTTACTGTCAGGAAGTTCTTCCTAATGTTTAGGTGGAATCTTTTTTCTTGTAGTTTGGAACCATTGCTCCGTGTCCACTTCTCTGGAGCAGCAGAAAACAACCTTTCTCCCTCCTCTATGTGACATCCTTTTATATATTTGAACATGGCTATCATATCACCCCTTAACCTCCTCTTCTCCAGGCTAAACATGCCCAGCTCCCTTAGCCGTTCCTCATAAGGCATCGTTTCCAGGCCTTTGACCATTTTGGTTGCCCTCCTCTGGACACGTTCCAGTTTGTCAGTGTCCTTCTTGAACTGTGGTGCCCAGAACTGGACACAGTACTCCAGGTGAGGTCTGACCAGAGCAGAATACAGTGGCACTATTACTTCCCTTGATCTAGATGCTATACTCCTGTTGATGCAGCCCAGAATTGCATTGGCTTTTTTAGCTGCCACGTCACACTGTTAGCTCATGTCAAGTTTGTGGTCAACCAAGACTCCTAGATCCTTTTCACATGTACTGCTCTCAAGCCAGATGTCACCCATCTTGTATTTGTGCCTCTCATTTTTTTTGCCAAAGTGCAATACTTTACATTTCTCCCTGTTATGTTTCAGCGTTTCACCAAAACCATTTTTCTTTATAGGAAAATAAAATAAAATTATGCCTTTTAAAAGCACAGGGATTGATTGATTGATTGATTGATTGATTGATTGATTGATTTAAAAACAGGACTTCTAGAACCAGTTTTGTGTTTGGGAGGGGGTCAGTACAGTTCAGCATAATAACTGTAAACTTTCAAAAATCATTTTTTATGGTCGGCAGTTTTAGAACATGCCTAGTCAGAAGGAATTTCCTTTACAGACAAAGTCATTTAGACTGCAGTTGTATGTACACTCTCCTCTGAATAAGTCCCCTTAAACTCAGTAGAACTTACTTCATTGTAGATATTTGTAGGATTACACTGTTAATGTACTAGTTATTGGCTTGGATCCTAAGTTTCCTTCCATGGATGAAATGAATGGAACAAGACCCACTCCCCGCTAGAGAGATACTTGGGGTTAGAGATACTTTGGGGTGGAATGAATGCTATATGTCTGGTGTCTACAAATGGAGTGAGGTGTTTCCTCCATATGTGAATGGAGGCACAGCTTAGGATCCAAGACAGTACGATTATTGCTTTTCATTATTAAAAAGGAACAGCTCAGATAATAGAAAAGGGGAGCACAGAATGTACACAGGCATCTACACCTGTGACTGATTTCTAGCTACTATCTATTTAGTTCAGGGCTAAGGCATTTAGGCTCTCCAATTGTTTAGACTCCCAACTCTCATCAACCTCAGTTAGGGTTGCCATACGTTGAGAATTTCCCAGACATATCCAGAAGACTATGGTCAGCAGCAATGTCTGGGCGGAAATTGTCAGCATGTCCTGTAAAAGGTGGACATATAGTAGTCCATGTTGGCAGTTCCTGCCAATTTCCATTTTTGTGATTTTGCCAAAAAAGCTCAACAACTTTGACAAAATTTTTACGTGTGGATTTTCACTGTTTGAAATATGGTAACCCTGCTTCAGTCACCATGGCCAATGATCAGGGATGAGGGGAACTGGATTCCAGCAACATCTAAGGGACCACCATTTCCCCACAATTTAATTTAACATTATCCATAATGAATTATTTAACCATCACACAAATCAATTCCTAAGATGGCTTACTGTCTGTAAAATAATAATACATAATAAATACATAATAAAATGCAAAATACATAACATCAGATCATAGCTGTCAACGTTTCCCTTTTTTAAAGGGAAATTCCCTTATTCTGAATAGGATTCCTCTCAAGAAAAGGGAAAAGTTTACAGCTATGCATCAGATAACGAAAGCGTATCTTAAAAAAAAAATGAGACCGCAAGAAACATACTCAAAACATGAAATACTTTGCAAATTCGCCTAGTGTCCTCCGCAGGGTTCCTTTGGCCAACTACAACTTTTTTGTCTGTGAAATTTAATATGCTGAAGAGAGAAAGAGTATTTTTCCCCCCATTATTTCATTAACGGACACTGGTACATTATTAAGTTCTAATGCCTTTCGATCATTTGAAATATTGAGCTAGTTAAACAAATTCATTGATGGATTCAGCAAGATAATTGGCTTTGTCTGACAGGATTCATGAAAGATGGCCTGACAGGTAATTCTAGGCCGAACTGTTGTGAATGGTGGGGAAATAAATGACTTTATGGGCAATTCTCAGCTCACAGTCAGCCAGGTGGCTGCTTAGTAAGCCAGGTAGCTGTGTTGTGTGTGCGACGTCACAAGCTCGTGGCATCACAGGCCCACCGTGGCACCAAGCCCTCCCCCAATGTTGGGCCGAAGCCAGCACCTTTGCTTACAATCAAGTGGCATATTGTCTTTCTTGAATTAAATAAATAAAAACAACCAGCCAGAAGCCAGTATTATTTTCCAGGACAGATTAAAAATAATGAGTGTCTACAATAGATAGAATATAAATTATGAATCAGTCTTCAGAAAGCTGAGGTAAATGGCAGTGTTATTCCCAAGCACCAAACAAAAGGAAAAACAAAAGGAAAAAATAAAGGTGAAGATTTCAAAGATTGTAGGGGAAAGTTGCAGTGTATCAGTTTTAATGTAATTTTACCCTTGGCATGATAAGATTATTCACCACGTTGGTATCTTTGTAAGCGAATGGCAGCTTCAGTTTATTTTAATAAACTAATAATAATGAATAATAAATATTTGGAAACTTGGTGCAAACAGGAAGAAACCAACAGGATCCTCCTGCAATCCTCTTTCTTTCTTTCTTTCTTTCTTTCTTTCTTTCTTTCTTTCTTTCTTTTGAGAATTTGGAGAAAGTTATAGGACCAGAAAAGATGCATGGTCACGTCTATGCTAATTGCATCAGTGGCTCCTCTGAAGGGAGTGACTGATGGTTTGCATTAACATTCCCGATTCCTGAATTAAGATGCCAGCCCCCATGCATGTTCTATTTCTGCCTCTTTCATATCAGAGTCATCTATCCTGATTTCACCTCATTCTTGTCAAACTTTAATTGATAATTCAGGATTCTTTGTATTTTATTTTATTTATTTTTTTAAATCTTTATGATAAATCTTTATCATAAGGAATGCATAGAGAAAGCAGTCTTCTTGAACTGGATTCAAACATGGTCATGTCTGCAGGTTTATAATATAGAGATTATGTAGAACTTGTGTTAAGGAACATTGCAACTGTCCTTTCAAGATAGTATTGTTTTCATTGTAAAATAAAGTGCAACGGTGTTTTGTTTTGTTTTTAACTTAGTGTCTCTCAAAATTAATGATTAATATTGGCGCATCAAGGGACGCAGGTGGCGCTGTGGTCTAAACCACTGAGCCCCTTGGGCTTACCAATCAGAAGATCGGCAGTTCGAATCCCTGTGATGGGGTGAGCTCCTGTTGCTCTGTCCCAGCTCCTGCCAACCTAGCAGTTCGAAAGCATGCCAAAAAGTGCAAGTAGATAAATAGGTACTGCTCCAGTGGGAAGGTAAACGGCATTTCTGTGTGCTGCTCTGGTTTGCCAGAAGCGGCTTAGGCGTGCTGGCCACATGACTCGGAAGCTGTTTGCGGACAAACGCCGGCTCCCTTGGCCAATAAAGCGAGACGAGCACTGCGACCCCAGAGTCGTCTGTGACTGGACTTAACAGTTGGGGATCCCTTTACCTTTACCTATGATTAAAATATTATTATGTCTCAATGAAAGCCGTTCTAAAAACATATCTTTAATACATTTTGGTAGCTGTTTTGTTTTTTGTTTTTGTTTTAGCTGAGAAGTGCATCACAAAATTCAGAGGGGTTCAGCATCTGACTCAGAATACATTTCCATCTATATATTAGTCTGGGAGGTGCAAATTAAATTGGTTAATTTAAAAATACTGACCATTCCTAGTACTGAATATCCATATATTTCAGCTGTTTCCTATTCTCCATACCAATCATACCCTGTCGTATAAAGATGTGATGACAACCTTTAGAAATTTGTCTTCTTCCTGTTCCTTTCCTTACTTATTTAATTAAAGTACTTCGGGGGGGGATTAATGAATACAATCCCTGGCTTTCACCCATGAGAATATGAACCCTTTCAATGACTGCTAGCCTTGACACAGTTAAGAGCTAATCAGGATGTTTCTTTTGTGTTCACCTACCATAGATTTCGCTAAAATATGCAGCTAGCAGCAGTACAGTGAATGTCCTTCTAATTTTGAAGAGTGAAGTAGGTGAGCAGACCTGCCTAATTAATTCTCTCAAGGGATTCTGGATGAACCTGAGGTCTCTTTATTTTAATTCTCAGCTATGCACAAAAAGCATGAATTGACTAGAATATATTTGGAGAAAGTGTTGCATTTACTCTGCTCATTTATGTGATCCTTTCACATTTGAATGCAGTTTTGTACTGAAGCTCTTTTATGTAAGGTACAAAAATCGTTTGAAGAGCACACATGGCTTTTCATGGATACACACAAAATAATCAAACTATTACTAAGTCTGTGTACAGTAAGGGCTTCCTTTTCTTATATCTTGAGGACAGTTCACACAACATATTTTCCCCAGTGGTTTGAAAGAAAGTGATTACTGACAGGGGTGCCAACTTGAATAAAATATTGGGGGGGGGGAATACGCTCCGCCCCACATAATCGATTGCATGACATGGCGTGTGCGCACGCACACACACACACACACAAACAAATTGAATGACAATGCCCATCAGCTTAGGCAAGGCCTGGGCACTGCAAATATTTTATTGGGGAGAGGGACAAAGTGACCTTGACCCCTAAGAGTTGGCTCCTCTGAGTTTGAAACTCTCCACCTCATCCTGCCAACAGATTGCTTGCAGATCAGAAGCCCCTAATAATACAAGAGGCTCTGTATTTCAGTTCTTCCATAAAATGTCCCAGTCAGCTTAGTTTGTGGGAGAAACACAACCAAACTGACTAGAGAAATGCCCAGAGGTCCAAGAGGTATTACCATGGAGTATTTTTGATAGGTGTATAACAGGACCTTTGCCACACTGTTAACTCCTAGAGTCCTAAATTTGCTTCATCATTAATCTCTAAGGCTGCAATGCCAACCCTTGTTTACACTAGGGAGATTTGAATTGAGCCAAAAAAGCCAAACCATGGCTTACATAGTTCTGGGGCAAAAGAAAATCAGCCCAAATTCATGTTCTGTGGCCCTTGCACACTTGCTTGTCCATGGTTAGCCATGCTTTGCATGCAAACTGGGCCACCATATTAACCTGAAATAAGGAGCACCTTTAGGTGTCAAGCTCCATATTGTAATCAATGTGATAAGATTTTTCATGACTTGGGAAAAGTAAGTATAGTCTTCATCTCCCAGATGTAGTTTCCTGCATAGCATGTCTTGCCAGTATTCCTGGAAAAAATATTTTTGTTGCCTTCAATCCCTACTTTCTTGGGTATCATGATCTGCCCAGTCCATCTTGATGTACCCATTTTCAGTTCCTATCAAAGTTATAGTTAAGATGTATTTATTTATTCAGCCTTCCTTTCCTCATTTTGTGCTTTTGAAGGCATGCTGCTGTGTCTGAACTTGGTAAACAAAATTGTTTTCTTCACTCTTGAGTGCAGCGTAGTCCTTTTAAGGAATCCTGCTGTACTTGGATGAAATGACTGTGTCCTCTTGTCACTTGAGTTAATGAGTTAGCAGGGATGCATCAAAGTCAAGTCAAGAAATCAGAAATGAGGAAACTGTGCAACCGTACAAAGCAGGAGCAAATTCTTTTCCTTGGATTTGTGTTCCCCTCACCCCACACTTTCTCTATAGTTCTGGGAAAAGGAAAGCGGTATTGTATTCAGCACCTAAGTAGAACGAAGGAAAGTGACTGCACAGAATGAATAGCAGACTCTATATATGCAAAAATGCAATGGAATATTGATATAGTTAAATATATTCTGGTATATATGATGTTCTGCTTAGTTGCTGTGGGTTTAATGTACTTCTTCAAAGCTCATGCAGAAGCTATTTGGTTTCTCAGAGATACCAGTGATTTATTTTTGGAATTTCTGTTAATGTGCCTGCTTAATAGTACCGAGAAGTGTATTGGGAAATATAAAGGGTGGAGAAGCATTGAATCCTGAATCCTGTTTTGACAAGACCGAAGAATTATCACTTGTGACTGTTAGAAATTGAAGTTAGGTGAAGTAGATTTACCTGTTATGAATGCTGTCTCAGTTTCAATAATTAATTAACACTGGATGTGTTCCTTCCACGATCCGCAGTTAAGGTGTTAACTTTCGTAACCTGTATATAACCAAAGTTACAAAGAGGATTGGTGTTTCTTTTATAAAATGGAGTCAAATTTATAAAAACGGGGGTCTATTTTCATGGATATTTTTGCCCCTGGCTTGAAAGAGCACCCCCATCTTAGGAGACATGAAGGGGTGATACACTGAAATCTGATAGGCTATGCGGCTATGTGGCACTGTTATGTTCTAATCAACACTATGGTGCTGATCAGCAGAGGGAGAAAACATAGTGGCTATAAAAACATCAGCAAAAGTGGGTAAGGCACAGGTGGAGATTTTTCCTCACACCCTCCCCAGAAGTATTTCATGTTCCCCAAGCACAACTGTAGCCTGAGAACATTTGGCACAACCTTAAATATTTTGTACACATGCCTCTTGACTTCAGAATGGAAATTAAGCACACCCCAGCCCAGTAACCCCACAGCAGAACAGCTGGTAAACAAGCACAAGACCAGGTTTGTAGAACCTTTGACTTCCAGATGTTGAACTACAGCTCCCATAATCTCAGGCCTCTGGCCACCATGCTTGCTAGGGCTGGTGGAAACTGGAGGGCCAAATGTTTATTTGATTTATTATATTTCTATGCCTTTTTTAATTCCAAGTGGCTTACAAACAGTAAATAATAATAACATGATAGAACTTAATAAAGCATCACAAATGCAGCATAAATCACATAGAATAATTAACAGATCATCAGTGAAACAATTATAGTCTATAAAACACTTTTAACAAAGCAACAGCTAAAAAATAATAAGGTAAACATCACAAGTAAAGCACAAGTCATATTATATGATTAAACAAATCAATGCAGCATTTATAATCTATAAAAGAATAGCGGCAACATTAACAAAATAGCAACCAGAAGATAAACCAAGCACTGTTAAATTCATACACACACTCTCCACAACCCCATAACTCATAATCTTTCACTCTATTCTGCTCATTAAAATACTCGCGCACAGAATGCCTATGGCTCTCTTCTGAAGGTTCCTAGGGCTGGAGGTGGCGCAGCCCAGGTGGAAAAAGCCATTACCCATGTCAAACAGAGTCTCTCCCCCCTCACGGTTCTTTCTCTGGAAACAGCTCCCTTAGGAAGGTTCCTAGGGCTGCAGGGTGGGGCAAGGTAGGTGGAAAAAGCCATTACCTGCTGGCCAACACAGAGTCTGTTACCCCTCACAACCGTTCCCTGCACGAGACATACCACTTTATATCTTCTTCTTCTTCTTCTTCTTCTTCTTCTTCTTCTTCTTCTTCTTCTTCTTCTTCTTCTTCAACTTACCATTCTAAAAGCAGATCTCAGATAGGGAAGTATGTGATTTATAATAAAGCATCCCTTCAAAGTTCTGACAATAACACATCTCTCACTCTTATGGAGTTTTTAAAATGGGATCACGGCCATGTTAACGGCTTTGCAGAAAGGGATCATGGCTCTGTTAAAGCAACTGAATATTTGAAACAGTCCTCAGAATCAAGGCACAAACACTGCAACTTTAAAACCGTTTGGTGTGCTGTATGCTATTGACTTTAGCATCTGACTTTGAACTTTAGAGTCTAAAGCATGTCACTTGAACGTACCAGCCACAGATGCCTATGTAGGACTGTTCACAATATATGTTTCCACAATGTGATTATATTGATCCTTTTGCTTTGTGGGAGGTGCTTATTCCTTTTACTTACAGAAAGGCTTTAGAGCTGACAAAATTCACTCATTCAACTATTTGTGGAGCTCTAAATCTCTAGAGAATGGGGGGGGGACGCTTTTGACAAATTAGACACCATTTTCTTTTGTTGTGGTGCTATACTTTCTTCAATAAATATAGTGTTTCATTTATTTAAGAACAGGATATCTGCTCTCACATTCTGAGCTTATTGTTACTGGTGAAATGCTAGCATATATTGTGACAGCTCTGCCTATAGGATTTTTGGCAAATTAATCTTGACAAATCCATATTATCTTCATTGTTGCAGTTTACTCTTCCTGTCATGTTTGGTCCCCCCCCCCCCTCACATTTTAACTGTATTTTACCCAGTGTATCTGGGCAGAAGAAAAATGGGCCAAGGCAGCACAGTGCCATAAGTTGCTGGCAAAGACCGTATCTTAATTTCCACACAACTATATAAAGGAAATGGGAGACCCAGAGACTTTTCAGAGGTGACTTGGAAAGCCTGGAGTAGTCATTCATCACTGAGAAGAGAAGCTCCCACTAAGCAAGTTAGGCAGCCTCCTGAGTATACTGCAAACAGAGACCATTTTAAACAGAATCCATTAGATAAAGGTTTGTTGTTGTAGAGGAGAAGCCGGGGAAAGTAGTGCTGTATATGGTGTATTTCTTCATTGCTTAAGTAAAATGGGATTACCAAACAGGGCTCAAATATGTTCAAACCCTGGAAGTCCTGTGTCAGAATCTAAAACTGACCTCAATCTGATGGAATAACTGAATCCATGTGCATTGGATTTTTTGAAAGACTCAGGCATGCTGATGCTGCTTGGCATGCTCATCTTGTCAAGAGAATTCAGTCCCTTCATATAGAAGGGATCTGTGGGGCCATGGCTCCTAATGATGTGGACATCTGAGGAGTGCAAACATTGGCCTGTAGGCCTAGGTTCTGGAATCAGGAAAACCAACCTGTCTAGCTGCCTACATGCCCATATTTCCTCACCTCAGACAACCATGTGAATGCATGGGCAGTGTGAATGGGACCAGGAAGACCTGTGCATTCTATACACTTCCCCTCTTGGTGCTTCAAGGTATTGTGCCCTGTTCCTCAAACCCTGCCTCCAGCAGAGTTCTGGGGCCTCCTATTGCCTCTTGCGGTCATGTGGTAGTAAAGAGTTGCCCTCCTGCACTGCTAAGGGTTCTAAGGGGGAATCCTCAAAAGAAAAACCAGCATCCTGGGACTTCCGGGTTAGTGCGATCGGCTAATGGCGGATTCCCTCCGAGCTCCGGAGGGAATCGGCTCTACTGGAGACGGGTCCTACTGCGACAGCGACGCGGGGACCCTCAGAAACCGCAGGCGCGGAAGCCTGCAGACTTGGTGACTCGGTGGGCACCTTAAGCGCCCCCCCGACCCACGAAGAGCCTTTTTAAAGGCTACGGAGAGGGTACGGAGAATGGCATGGTGCTGTGAGTAGACCGCTACTGCAGTGGAGCGAAGCCGCGAGCCATAGCCGGAGAGCGCTGACTTTTTTCCCTGAAATTCGGACTTGAAATAACCCATGAGTAGAACGGAATTTGGACTTTAAAACTTTTACCTTTGAATTTGGTACGACCGGGGGATGTGCTAAAGGGAAGTCCGCACCCCCCCTACCTACAAAAGATTTAAAGCAAGGATTGGAGAACTAAGGTGGAGAGATCTTCTTTTCGGTGTGATTTAAAAGATAATATTTCCATGAATTTGACAGAAGAAGATTTGTGCTGGAGAGTAAGAGTGGAACCTTAGAAGTTTTTGTCTAACCCCCCCCCCCCCGGACCCGGGAGCGTCCTGTGTGTGAGCTGGAGGAAAAGGAACAAGGAGTTTGACAGCTGTCAAAGGAGCTGTCAAATGGGCAGTTAAAGTTAAAAATCTTATTATTTAACATCTCTCTGGACTAAATTTGTTACATTTGAATCAAAGTGGTTGGGAACAAAGTAGTTATAAATAACAAAGTAACGGACTGTTGGGAAAGGACTATTAAGTAACCAGAATCCCCCTAGGGGGAACTCTGAAACATTACAATGGCTGCAGATGGAAAATTACAGGCAGAAATAGAAAGAATGTTTTTTCTCGTGGGAATACTGCAAGAGCAGAGCATGGCTATGAACAAACAACTTATAACCTTGAACTCTAAAACAAGCAACTCTGCTGAATGCACAAAGGATCTGACTGGAAAAAAATCTGCAGCTGAATCAGAAGAGACATCTTTGGAACTGGAGGAGAGGGAAGAAGGAGTGGAGAAAGTACAGGTGGAGAGTACCAACCAGAAGCCTATATTGCTAGAACATAAAGAAGAAGATCTTTGGATTACAAATCGGCGAAAGATGCGAAAGAGGAAGGAGGAAGCCCCTGGAACACTTGGAACACTGGAATTTAAAAGAAATAAGAAATATGATTGGGGCTTCCTCTTTGAGCATGGGAGATCAGTGGACCTTTTGCAGCAGCTGCTATCAAGTATTTCGGATGGAAGAAAATCTGATGAGACTGTGCCAGAGCTCCTTCGAGACCTGACGACCAACAAAGAGGGTTACCAACAAAACCGGCAGAGAGAGACTGACAGAGACTTGAAGGCCTCAGATGTGAGGAATCCAGGCTAAAAACTGTTTTGTGGACATTTATTCGGGAAGGGACAGAAACCGGGGTAGGGAGGGAGGGGAGAACAGAATTTTAACCTTTGTGTTTGGCTATTATGACCTATATTTAATATAAAAAGGGGGAAATTTGTGGAAGGGAGTTTGGGTCGACCTTAGAAAAGGATTTAATATTTATAAGATAATTGGATAAGTAAAATTTGGCCAAGTAATAAGAACTAACTTTAAAAAGAAAAAATAACAATAATATGTAAAGGATGAGAGATAAGAACTTGCTGAGCTAATTATTTGAATTAGGATGTATGAAGGGGGGGTGGGGGGAAGTCAGGAAGTGGGGTTAAGAAAGCAAGGATATGAAATTATACATGTTTTGTCTTCGTTTTTTCTTTTTTGTGTGTGTGTGTTTATAAAATGTGAAAATCCAATTAATTTTTTTTAAAAAAAAGAAAAAAAAGAAAAACCAGCATCCTTCAAACAATTACTGGGCTATAATACATATTATTCCTGACCATGGCCATTCTGCCTGGGATTGATGGAAGTTGGAGTCCAACACCATTTGAAGATCCACAGGTTCCCCATCCCTGGTTTCATCTTACTGTATTAAGATTTGATTGGTCTATAATATTTGTATAACCATCTGTTTAAATTCTGTTGATCTGTCTTTAAATTGTTCTTGAATTGCCATGAAATGTTGCTATATTTTATTATGCAATGTTCTTTTTCTAATGGTATGAGCCTCTTTAAATCCAGCAAAGAGTTTGCCATGTGTGATGAATGCACTCCATAATATAGAAACATGTGCCTTTGTTATATGGTATGTGGATTTTGCATGATTTATCAATCAGACATGTCTTTCTTGTAGGAAATCATCTTCTGCAAAGCATCCTTTATTATTTCTGCTTGGAACAGAAACTATCGCTTCTTGATTCCACAATATGTTTTTGCAGGATATTGTCAAAAATATGACCTTTTGGGGAAGTTTAAAATTGTTTTCACACTTCCAGCACTGCCTTCGTTAGCTTGACAGAAATATGTTTACAGTATAAAAATTCATTCTAAGGTGTTACAAATCACCCATTGTTGTTGTTGTTTCATTGTATTCCTTCATTAGCTGCGTATCTCCAGGAGGGAGGAAATGTAGAAAGTGGAATTTTGCTTTAAACAATGGAATCTGTATTCTGTCATGCTTTCCATCTCCCAAGGAAGGTATCTGAGAACTTACTTGTCTGTTTTTATTTATCTTGCCAGTGAAGTGTATTGATGAGAAGAAACAAGGTCCAATGGTGTTAAAACAAGACATGAAATATTGATTAATTCATTTTTAAAATTCCTTTTTGCTCCCGAGTATAGCCGTTTTAAGATGCTACTGTCAATATAGTACTTTCTAATAAACCTTCGCTGTCAGAAGAACCCTCTTTCTTCATAGTACTTTGGTAAATGACTATTATCCTTCCAAACTGGGAGCTTTAAAAAGCCCAAGGTAGCATTTTTTTACTGCTAAGAGAGGAAGCTGGTTAGAAAGAGCACAGCTAAATGCTGTTGCGTCTTGACAGGAACTGTTCCTCCTGCTCTCTCCAGAATTTGGTTGAGAACTGTGAGTAGTTAGCAGTAAGTATTCTAGGTGGCTGGAGGCAATGGTTTCATAGTGGGCTGGAGAAACTCAGCAGACAGCTAAAGAGAAGGGTTAAAAGAATGGTACAAAGCTGACAGTTGCAAGAGGCAAGAAACTGTTCTGCTTCGGTGTGGCTTTATTAGTGCATTGGAGTGAAGGACAGTTACAGACTCATCTCTAGCAGGTGTTCTTGGAACAAAATCCCACAGTGTTAAATAGGACTTCATAGTGAGTGTAGCATTTTAGCCTGAATAAATCTCAAAGTGCAGAGAATGAAGAAACAGCAGTGGTTTCATTAAGGAGGAAAGAAAGAGCTTGACACTTAGGGTGTGTGTAGAGTTTGAATGGATCTTGAGTCCTGAGCTGAAGCAAGGTGCCTCAAAGAGATTTGGGTCTTATCAGCGGCGAAGTAGGATCTGTAAAAGGAAATACAAATCGAAGCATGGATCCTAAAAGACCTTCATGGCACCTCAACAGTCCAGACTAAAAAAAAAATGCTGCAGATAAGCATCTTCTAAAACTCAAAGTACTGTACTTTTCCATGTATCAGACAAGGTTTTTTTACTCTAAAAGAAGGTCTAAAAACTTATACATGGGTAGTGGGTAGGTGTGACGGATGATCGGTTGCAGCCATGAGCTGCAGATTGTCGTTGGTGTGTGATTGGTAGCTGTGGCAAATGCTGCTTTGTATTGGCTGATGTGCGTTAAATGGGTGTGTGATTGGTTGCTGCGTCAATTGCTGTTGTTGATTTTCTTCTACTGCATTAATTTGGCTTGTGATCTCCTTCCACTATCTGCGATTGGGCAGACACGTTTAGCAGATGCGAGTGATTGTTAGCGAGTGATGTTGAAGGTTGGGTTAGTGATTTACTTTAATTTCCCCTCCCCCAAAATACCTCAACAATGTTTGTCATTCCCCCCACCCCACCCCTATAAAAAAAGATCAACAACTTCAGTTCACCCTCGCCCCCCCCAAAAAACAACAACAACTCTGGGCTATTTTCTTAATTTGGAGTCCCCAAAAATAGGGGGCCTTATACAAGGGGGCGTGTTATACATGAAAAAGTACGGTAATATCCCCAAGCTTGTCATTTAAGGAATGACACCCAGATGGAATGATAGGGGAAGGGAGATAGAGAACTGGAATCGGGAGAGGGCAGATGGGGTGCTCCAATCCCAACTTCCAGGTCCAATTTTGTAATTGGAATGGGTTTCAGTTCTCCTGCCCAAAAACAACCTTAAATATTTATAGACACTTGATAGGTACCCAGACCATAACTCCTGAAGCTATTTGCCTGAATTTGGCAAGTTTTATCCAATATGGAGGGCTTGTAGAAAGAGCGGGGAAAGATGTAGTCCCTTTTTTAAGAGACAATGAAGCACCTTTGCACAATGTTCCAACAACCTCCCATGGTCATAATATGAATTCAGGCATTCATCCATGCTGTTAATGATCAGGTACCTGGATCAGGATGCAGAAGTATTTTGGCAACATCCCATGTGGGGTTATAATAGCTCTCCTCAGGTATCCATTCATGTGATTCAAAATTAGAAGGAAGCCCAAAATTGGGGGGGGGGGTGTCTGCTGGCTCCATCCCTGCTGTCACGTCCCCACCAATCCCAAAACCAGTGTGTTGTGAAGGGAACATCTGTGGATGGAACTGGCTGTATATACATAGGCTCCCTTCAGGATTTAGAACCCTGTACATCTGTTGTTCAAGTTTAAGAGAGAGAGAGAAGAAGCAACCATTTCATAGTAAGAAAAAGTGAAAGACCCAGTGAAAGGTCTTGGGAAACAGATGTAGATATGATCTCTTGCATGGGAAACCACAATGAACCTCATGTTACAGTTTGAATAGATTTGGAATGGGGAGTCAAAAAAAGATCAAGCTAAGATTCCAGTATAACTAGAGAAGATATGATGCTCTGGGATTTTAGTCATCCCATGAATGACTTAGGTTTTTAGCAGTAAGCCTAAGTTGTAACCATGTTTACATGTGACAGTAAGCTGAGACAACCTTGCTACTCTTGATGACTATGTTGATAGGAATATGTCTCCTGTATACATTACATTTTAGGTAGAGCTGATTACCTAAACACACAGCGTGTGAATCATTCTTGAGCAGGCTTCCCCAACTTGGTTCCCTCCAGATGTTGGACTACAACTTCCTTTATCCCTGGTGTGGGTCTTTGGGAAGTTGTAGTACAAGGCATTTGGAGCACACCAGATTGAGGAAGACTAATCTTGGAGGGGAAAGCAGTTCTTGAGAAAGCAGGAGTTCAGCTATGCTGACAGTTATGTAGCAGAATGAGTGAAGTGGGAACTGTGAATTTATGTTAATTGTGGGGAAAGGGCTTCATCAGGGTCAAAGATGGCTACTTCCCAGAAGTTCCAAGTTCAAATATGTGTCATTTTAACGTTACATGAAAGCATCTAAGTGTAAAGGTCACACTCTGGTGCTACACATTTGTTTCTTAAAGTTGTAAATAATTTTTCTACATTATCCTACATAAATTTCCAGATTTCAGAAATGCATATAGTCAAATCTTAGGTATGCTTTTTTGCAAAAATAACTCCAACTATGCAGAATGGAACTTGCTCTCAGGTGAGTGTACATAAAATCACAGCTTTAGTGTATAGCATTTCTTTTGCAGGCTAACCCAGAGAATCCAAGCCTGCTGGAGTGGGAGGACAATGATAAATAACTCGAAATAATTACATATTTTTGTCAGTTTGTCAAGTTGCTGAATGTCTTTTGTGCCAGATAACGGATGATATGTCTTTGAGAAAGTGTTAGCAATTCCTCAATGTGGTCTGCTGTGTGTTGTGTCTTTTACAGAATCCAGTCAGGATCCTATCTCAGTACTGGTTGGTTTACCTTAATTCTGGCTATGGATGCTTGCTACAGAATACATGTCTATGGGATGATAAATGACACCTACTGCAAGTAAGATCACAGGAAATTATTTTCATGCACCTACAATTCTGATGCCTTGTCAAAATTTCACAATTCGTTTTAATGCCATAAATCCAAGAAATTGATTAGGCAGGCATCCCCCCACAGCGGTCTGTATTGACATGGCACTTTATTGTCAGTGTATTTAGTCCCCATATGGCATGTGGTATTGATTAAATAAAAGCATTTACAAAAGTTTAATGTCAAATGTCATGAAGAAGTTTTACAATGAAAGACTTTCTGCCAAATCAGAATGAAGCCGGGGACACGGGGACACATTTCTGTTAGCTTCTTACAGCTCCTGTGCAGTGAGAGTGTACAGTATAAGAAGCAAAAATCTATCCTCTCTTGGAATTGAGTAAACTACTGCAAATAATTTGAAGTGATTCGCCCTGATACAGGTCAGGAGATCCACCTGCACAAGCAGCTGCTGGATCAGAAACCGCAGGCATGAATTAGATGTGCATTAAAATGCACATTGAAATGTACAAGTGCACAGCAGAGGGTGTTCCTGTCTGCGTTGCATTACTTTCAGCTGCATTTGATAAACATTCTCACACAGCTAGTTATCAATAAGTAAATACCTTTTTATGTGCAACTAATAATTATAATTAATTATAAATATAATAGAGGAACATTGGAGTGATTATGGATTCCTTAATAATACTAATAATAGGGAAGAATAATAATAATAATAATAATAATAATAATAATAATAATAATAATAATAGAAAAATAGTTACACACTAGCCAGGGCCTGGCCAGGACGGCTTTCCTGTTATAGGTTCTTGGCTTGACAAGGTATGTGAGCCTCACCTGAGCCTTGTCCAGCTGAGGAATCACACACCTCCTACCCAAGCAAACAAGCCCCACCTGGGCTGTGGATCCTTGCCTGCCTTCCCTCCGAACTGGCAGCTGTAAGTTCTGGAATCCTGAGGGCAGGCAGTGATATGTCCTATTTCACCACTTAGGGCAAAACAGGAAGTGCCACCCTGCTCTGCCACACCACCACCACCAGTGGGGCACTCACCACCACTGCGCCATCTGCCGGTGGTGACTGCAGCTGTGCCACCCGCTGTGTCACCTCCGCCGCTTATGGAGAAGCACTGCTGGCATTGGTCCCTGAAAGAGCTTGCGAGATCGCTCCCAAATCTCAAGACATTTTTGCTCTCCTAGACATTTTGCAAGACTTTGATGAGATCTCACAAGATCTTCCAGGAAATCAGCACCTATCCTGGCACCACTTCTCGGCCAGGATGCAGGCCTGGTGTCAGGATGCTGTCAGCTCCTGACTGGTTGCCCAGGAAAGTACAAAGACAAGGAAGAGTTTCTTACCGTCCTTTTTTATTTCAGGCTTTACATAGAGAGGCTATAGAACCCAGCCTCTTGTATAATGGCTTTATCCTGAGTGAATCTCCACCTCCTGTCTCTCCTACTTCCTCATTCATCACTTCTACATGTGCTGCTATGTGCTCTTTGCTCTCCTACTTTTAGGACTTGCCGGGTTTTGGGAGATGGAGGGTCTGGAATGCTTTCTAATGACCACATTTCAGCCAGCTGCTGCTGCTCCTTTCCTATTATTTCCCAGTTTTTCCCTTCTGCCTCTGAGCTGCCACCTCCCTCAAACCCCTGTTGTCAAACTATACTGTCTTCCTCTTCCTCCTTCCTGGAAGGGTCAGGATGGGGAGGCAGTCTCCACCATTCCTCCTCTGCCCAGTCCCTGACAGGAAGGAATGACATTTTCCCATCCTTCTAAGATCTGCTCAGCAAAGCTATTTATTCTCCTATATGTGCAGATGATGGAGTTCTAATTTCACAGACATGGTTGGGTCTTGAGCTGTTACTGATTGAATTTGCTGATTACTGTAAAAAAAGAAAAAAGAATCCTTAACTATCAAACATTCAAAATCCAAAATTATGGTATTCTCCAAGAAGGAGATGAAAATCTTCTGTGTCCTGGATAATCATGGATTTGATCAAATTGATTTGTATAAATGTTGTTTCAGCTGGGGAACCCAGGGAACACTGACAAAGGCCAAAGCAGAGCAGTCTGGGAGTGCAATAGTTTGTTTCCTTTGTACAAAGGGTAGAATATTTATCCTAATGGCAATTTGTATTTTTTTTAAACAAAATTATATCCCAGGTTCTTTTTGGAACAACTATTTGGTTTCCATGTTTTAAAATCTCTCCAGAAGGTCTTTCTTCTATTTATATAGAAACCAATTTGTTTTTCAATGTTACTCTAAATTTGGAAGCTGGTCTAAATTCTTTGAGCAGCCTGGCTTAGACATATTCCATTCACTTTTGACGTACGCAATTGGGCTTTCCTCCCCACCCCCTCAAAAAACCCTTGATGAATATATCTGTATTTCCAAACACTTGTTTGCTGCATTTATATTTTATGTGTTTTGGTCAGGGGTCAGTTAAGGCTGTTTTGTTTTCTGAGGCAAAGGACACTATGTTCCCGTTCCTGCTTTGATGTCCTTCCTTTCCCCTTGATTTCCTGTTGCCATTGATGTTCTGCTTTACTTTATTGAAATAAATTCACTGGAAATAGGTTTTTAAAAATGCCCCCGTCCCAATCTGAGGGTCACAGGCTAGTTCAGAAGCTGCATCATAGACCTGTGTGGCACACACTACTCTCAGAAGTTTTATGACATTCAAACAGTATATAGGTTTTGTTAAATAAAAAAAAACCTCCAGAAGACGGGAATGGCTGAAGGTTCAGGAAGAGTAACCAGTGCTGTTGTCCTCAGTATCTGCTGCTTGAGGTGATTGCCTCACTTTCTCTAATGATAGGGCTGGCCCTAGTTCTGATGTGCATATGAAATATTGTAGGTATGATGAACTTAATGAATAAATCAGCCCTGTGACTATGTAAGTAGTTCGCAGACTTAAACTTTATTATTAATATCCATTCATACTGTGCTCTGCATGTTCCAAATGTGATCTCCTTCTTTTGTCCAGAAACTTTTACTGTGACTTTTATTTAATGTATACAGATGTGTTTATGGTAGATTTATTTACATGGCCAAGAAAATATATTTCACTGACTTCTGTGTTTTGTCTTTGTTCCAGGTCAGAAGGCTTTAGGAAAGTTCCTTACCACTATTATGAGCCTGGAAGAGATGAATGTGATGAGTACTTTCTGCATGAAAATGCACCCTATGGAGGTCACAGGTTTATCACAGAAAAAAAAGTGTTTGCTGACTGGGCTAAGAGGCGCACGATAACATTTACACATCCTAACTGGACATTGTCATGATGCTGGTTCTCACAGTCTTCCCTCAAGGAGCATAATGTTCCATTCAAGGCATGCCACAGTTTACAGTGATATTTTCAACTTACTTGACTTCCACAACTTTAGTGGCATGGAAGAAACAAGATGGCCCCACCATTTAACAAGTGGGGTGAAACTTATCCATCTATGGAAGACATGCAAGATGCTTATTCTATCTCTTAGGGTTGGGATAGAATAACGCACTTTGTTTTTAAACTGGACTTTATTTTTATTATTTTTAAATCAAGATGGTAACAGTTTGCTTTTAATATGATAATGTTCTTAAGGAAGGAAATACACAATCCCATGCAGTCCCACTATCCTGGCTGTTTGTGGATAAATGATATAAATACTTGAATTTAGATTGTAAATTAGAGTTTTCATTACCAAGAGAACCTTCTTGTCTTAGGCACAGATTGTTAAGGGCCAGCTGCGTATGTGTTTGTTTGTTGTTAAAAATATATGCGTGGCTACAAATTCACATTATATGAGAAAATTAGAGATGGGTTAAGAAAGATTCCTGAACTCCAATTAGTTTCTACACATGGGGATTTTGTATGTCTGAAGCCCAGGAGTACTTCATATGCTGTGAATGACAACCTGCTACAACAGCAGTTCAACAATCCAGGCTTTCTGGACATTGCCTCAGATTTTCCTGGCATGCATCAACACAGCTACCTTCTGCTCTAAAAAATACTCCGTAGACGTGGACAGCACATTTCATTAGGGTGTGCACCCAGGAATTTATTGAATACATATTCATACTCCATCATAAAGGATATTAATTTTATACATCAAATGAACTAAAACATAACTAAACTCTTTTATTTTAATTAGCAACTAAAATATCATTTATTCATTTATCTGTAGTGATAATCAGGTGTATACAAAGATACAGTCAGTTTTATTTTTCTTTATGTTTAAGTACACAACCAAAATTGACCAAAACAGAATAAGGGTGCTTCATCTTCCTGTCTTAGAGAGCGAGATGCTTCTCACCATGAGTTATGGACTTAAATTCCTCAACCACATCATTCTAATTAACTGAAAAGCAGCCCTTCACTCCCACAGATATCTCTACACAAAAGGTGACAAGTGGAGCTCGGGTGGAGACAGAGCTATGAGAAAGAAGAAGGCTAGAATGTCCAACTTCCTACCTTACTACCACTACAGGAGCCAATCATCTCATCACTGCTTCTAGGGGCAGACTCAGGCAGAAGCTGCAACTCCACCCCAGATCCATTCCAGCCTTTTTATTCTGCCTATGTCTCTCTGTCCGCTTCCCTTCCCTTCCCTTCCACCTTTGTCTCTCTCCCACCACTCTTCCCCACAGGTCCTGGCCACTGAGGGAGCTGTGTTGCCACTTTGTTCTCTTTCCTCCACACCACAATTCCTGTTTTTTAAAAAACAACAACGACAAGAACAATGTTAGGGTGTGCCTAGGCACACCCAGCACACCCAATGTGCATGTCTGCAGTATGTACACTCCCTTTTTGGAGCAGAACTTATATAGCTGTTGTTTGACATCTTAAGGAAGCGCCACAGACCTGCATGTGGAAATAGAGGCCCTGGAATCTCATACCTCTAAAATGGTTTTGGATAGCAAATCCTTTGTGGTCTTGAGCAGTTTAGCTCAACTCTCTGCCTCAAACTCTCCATGTTGAAAAATGGGGATAATACCTACCTCACAAGGCCATTGTGAAAATGAGTGTATGGACTTTTGGTGATAGTTCATTTGAATGGCTTCTTCCTAGCCATGGGAGCTTCATACACATTCCTCTGTGTTTTGTACTTTGAGGAACATTGAATCTGAAGTGTGAATCCATGCTAGGCAATGATGGCTGCATTTGGATGTCATAAAAAAAAACCCCCAGGAGTAGACCCAGCCTTTTTCGGGACTGATGCAGTATGTGCTCATCTTGCCTCCTCTGGTGTGGCCAAAGAAGGAGTTTAGAAGCAATCACTTCAGATTTCAATTAACTACTGTTTAGTGTTACATCCAAACCCTAAACTTTGGTTAATGTTAACTATGTTTTGTTGAAACAAGCCAGCCTCATAATCTATGGGTTGAAGTTGGCTTGTTTTCAACAAACCATACCTGACAGTAGCCACAGTTTTACAGTTGTGTAAAGCACAACAAGCTTTGGTTAATCAAAAACAGAAGTGAAAACTTCCAAATTCCTTGTTGCTGGATTGCAGGAAGCAACAGAACCCAGAGGGGGGCTAGGCTCTCATTGCTTTCAGTTTATCATGACATCCAACCTCTAAATATCTTCATTCCTATTGCAACCACTCAGTGTGCATTGACTTCTTCTGAAGGTTCTTGTTCTCAGAAAACTATCCCTTTAATGGATGGAGCTCAGGAATGTTTTCTATTTGCCCATTTCTAATTGAAATACTACCCTGATTTATCTGTTTGTGTGAGGATCATACAAAAGTTAGATAGTTAGCTCAGCAAATTAGTTATGAGCCTATGTAACAGAGACAAATATTTAAAGCAGAGGAGGTAGATGAGACAGATAATGACTGCTAATCCAGTAACTGCTAATCCATAGTTTAATGCAAGTGGGAGGAGGAGTTCAATAGCTTATGCTTGCATTTCTGCTTAACCGCAGCTTGTCATGCCATCTGAACCAACAGTCGTTCATGTAAACTATGGTTTAATTAAAACAGACTAACTTCAAATGGTGTTTCAACAAGCCATAGTTGACATTAACCATGGTTTAGGGTTTAGATGAAATACTAAAATTGAAGATAATGGGGATAGGAAGCAAAGACTTCTAGACATCTCTTGCAGTTAGTTCAGAAGCCTGAGGCTCCAAGCACAATCACATCACACTAAACTATGGTTTAGCATGGCTTTTGAATACTGTCAGTTAATCAAAGTTTGGATAATGAGGCTTCTACTGTACAATGTCTCCTTATGAAGCTATTTCCATTTACATCAGAAGAGGGGTTTTTTCATATAAAAAATCTGAAATAAGTCTTAAGATCCATACCATTTGAAAAGATTCTCTGATAATAACCTGGGTATCAGAACAACACTGAACTAGTACTGCTAAAACTTGAAAAGAGGTTTATTGACCCTTATTCTTGTAGAACTGTCAAAAAGCCTAAGCATTGAAACCACCAGGCATTTTGTATTACTTTGCTGAATCATGAACAAGTGATTGCAAAATCCTATTTTTTACATGTAAGTGTTTGTATAAGGATTGTTATTTCCTGTTGTATATTTGTATATAGAGGTCTATCTTTTATATGTACACAGTATATATATGTTCTCATCTCATCATCACCATTATTAAGTGCCACCTTCCTGCACTGGGGATTTTGTGCACATCATGCTGTTGTGTGGTTTTACACCTGGGTAGTTGTCTTCTGCCTTCGCAGCATACTAAAGACGAGCTCTCATTTCTCCCCAGGTAGATTCTCACTCAGCTCTAATAAATTACCTCAAGCCCTTGCTTTATTTGTGGGCTTGTAACTACCTCACGGTAAACACAACGAGTTTCTCTTGGTTCAGCAGTCAAGGGTTAGAACAGAATGTGTGCACAAACCTTGTCAGGAAAACATCATTCACCAGCAGTGCTCTTGAGTACTCCATGACTTCCTTGCCGCTCCTGATATTAGTCTCATTGCTTTTATTTCTCCTGTGACTGTGCCCTTGCTTGCCAATTGTTAGAAATGTCTTCTTATTCATTGTACTTTGTTTTTTATTCTTTATACAGTTCAGCATATACAAGCAGAGCAGGATGAGGATGTTAGGAAACTGTGAGTAAATGCACATATAAATATTTATTCCATTTTATACTAGTTTGGGGATATGGCTTCCCCTTCAGAATTACAGTTTGTTGAGGGTGCTAAGAATACTCTGCTAACTATCCTATCCATGTCCACAGTTTGGAATAACAGGATGACTGTTCTACCACTTTTAAGTCTAAGGTAGATACTCCTTGAAATTAGTTGAATGTATCAAGACGAGTGGCTTCTCAACATACTAGTTGGGCATTTTAGTAAAACAGAAGAGCAATCAATTAGTACCCCGTTTTAAAAAGTGCAGCTTTTAGTTGAACCATCCATCAATTGTGCTGTACAAAGTGCTTTGTTATCACTAGTTTCCTAGCATAGCATTTAGGTCATCATAGAATTCAGCAGGGCCCATGTGTGACCTGTGGATTATGGGTCTTTACAGTTGGTCATTGTCCTCAAGGGGTTTGGCAATATGCCCTAACCAGATTCTAAGGAACATCAAAGGTCATGTCCCCTCATGTCACCACCACATCTAATTGTCATAATTATTTTATATTGTATTTTTGTTCCTTTATCATGATTTGAATGTACTTTTACCCAGTCAGTGAGAGGATACTTGAAGATAGACAGAGAACATGTTCTTATTTGCCTGTTTCTCTGACTTTAACCATTTCAAGATTGCCATTTGAGCTTAGATTTGGGAAGAGCATTGGGATGTCTTCACCATTACTTGTAATGCTGAGACAAACGATGACTTAACATGAACAAGTGTCAGGATACACAGAGAGAAAATCATGACTGTTTTATTCCTCTCCCAGGCCTGCTGTACTACCTGGAACTAATGGTTTGGCTTAGCATTACGTATGAATCTAGTCTTGTGGTTGGTCTCACTGCAGCTAAGGTTTGTTCTTGACTTACCACTCATAGTTTACTTGGGGGAGACAAACCACAAGCCTGGGTACACATGTAACATTCAGCCAAACCATAGATTAGCACCAGGTAGCATAGCATCAGTAGGACAAGGGGAGAAGGCTGCCACTTTTGCTATGTTCACACATGCATTTGCTTGTTCATGCTTAGCTGTGGTTTGGCTTAATGTTATGTGCAAGCCAGGCCAGAAATACTTGTTAGGTCTGATATTTCTACCCATGAATTTGTTCCTCCTAAAGTTTCTAATTTACAAGAAGCCACAGCACCTGTAATCTAAAGTGTCCATAATCATATTAACAGAGAGCAACATAATCCAAGCTCCATTGATTTAAGCAGAATTGATTTCCAAGTAAGCGTTTGGAATGAAGATGGGCTCAAATAAGCCCCAATGCCCTGAAGCATCAGCTCCAGCCTTCCCATGTTGAGTAAAAGTGCTCTGCTCTGATTAACATGGGATCTTGGCTCCTTTTAATCTAAACTCATATGCCATCTGCTTCATACACAAATGAGGCCAATATCTCCCACTTTTCTTTGGGATACATTTGCAGGAAATGGCAAGGCTGCCCAGGGAAGGATAGCTGCGTGATTAGCATGAAATGGAGTCAACCAGTCACCTTGAAAAACATGTATATGCAACCATACTGCAATTACCACTCCAGGTACTGTTTCCTATTTATTTAGCACTGTGTTGGGGAAAGTGAACCAACTCTAGGGCAAATTGGACAGAGATGAAAGGAGTTTTTAGGCCTTCATGAAGACCTATCAAGGCTGAGACAGGAAATAAACAGAGTCTAGCTATTTATTCATCAAGGCATTCTGTATGGCATTCAGAAGTCACTTTGTATCCTGCAAGAAATGAAAGATCAGAAAAAGCCAGAGCTGTTGAAAATGCAACACTTCCAGCTCTGAAGCAAATAAGTGGGGGATTGGACCTTTATAAAAGTCGATATCTGTTGTATGTAGCAATGTTGAAGGACACCTTTTACTTGATTTGTGGGCAGACAGACATGAAAATTTATCCAGTGCTATAAGCTTGAGAACACTCAACCAGAACCTTGTTTTTAGCATCAATAGCATTCAGTTTATGAGGTACTACCAGAAAGTATTTTTGACCGGGGGGGGGGGGGGCGCTGGTTTTATAAAGCTCCTTTGATATTTATCTTCTTAGGGATATACACATTTATAATTCATGGAAGGGTCCCCCCCCCCATCTTTAAAGGCCATTTCTCTTTGATGAGCACCATCTCCTCCCATTACTTGCTTTCTGGCCTTCCTGCATATATTCAGGCCACAATCAAACACAAGTTGAAATAAATAGGCTTAAGTTTGCCGAGTTCTCTAACGGGTTGTGGCCCAAGTAAATAAAGTATCAGTGGGATTCTGAACACACTTACTTAGGAGTAGCAGTGCAATCCTATGTAGTCCCTAGTAAGTGTGTTTAGGATTGCAACCCCATTCCCATTGAATTCAGCAGAATTTATTTTTGAGTAGACATGGAAATGATTGCAACTGCATATTGAGTAGGGATGGGGAAGCTGTAGCCCCCCAGATGTTGTACTACAGCTCCCATCATCCTTTACCATTGACTGTGCTGTCAAGGGCTGATAAGAATTGGGAATCCAACAACCATTGGAGGGCTACAGTTTCCCCTTCCCTGACATAGATACTACTGTAATAAACCATTTCTTCCCTGAAATATAGTGTTACTTGTATACTATCGCAGTACTTTTTGAATCATTTTTTCTTGAGCAACCAGGGAAGCCTTCACATGATAATATTCTTATATGCAGTGCTATTTTTCTAGAAACAGAGGTGCCGGAACTCACCATGAATGCCTCTCTTGTTCTCTTCTAATGGCAATGGCACCCACCTGAGAGATGCCAAACCCAAGTTCCAGTTGGGGGAAAAGCTCTGATTGTAGGCCTTCTGCAGACTGAGTTGGAATGACAAGAATGCAGCAGGAGTCAAAATAACGCTAATTCTCAAGCCTTTCTGATCAGTCCATTGCAAAATGGACTATTTATATATATGTATATAAAGTTTCCTATTTGATTCCTGTAGTGTTCAGGCATTTAAAAAAAATTTCTGGCCCAGGTTAGGGATGCAGGTACATCCTTTGGTCACTGGTAAGGGCTGCCCCCCCCCAAAAAAAAACACCTAAGGTGATCACAAAGTGCCCCCGCTAGCACCATCTCTTCTTCCTCACCCTACCCCAAACCTCCACAACCTACCTTTAGGGCAAGAGGATGCTAAGGTGGTGCAGACAGTGGTGGGCACCCCAAGGACACAGTGGAGTATCTTTGCCCGCCAAGGGTTGGTGTGGGACTTCAAGTTGCAGAATCCTCAGTGAGGAAATGATGCTATTTGCATCATTTCTACTAAGGAAAAGGAAACAACATGAACAGAATGATTTCCCCATGTTCCTTAGGATTCTGGGACTAGTACTCTGGGTTCTATTCCTAGTGGGGGTGAATGCTTTGGTAGGTTTCTGGGAGTGCCTGTCACCTCTTGAAATGAGGTGATTTCTTCACACACCCCTTAGTGTCAAGGACTTATAATTTCAGGATTTGCCCTGGAGTCACACAACCTAGGCAGTTCAACAGGCCTTTAGTTTTCCCTTCTAGCAGAGGGTCCTGGAGGCAGCTTTGGATAAAGCTCTTTCTGTTAAACTATTCCTCATTCTTAGTGCCTGTTCTTGGATCCAGAACTATTATACCTCTACTGCTTTATCCTTCCCTTGTCCAAAGGGAAGTTCTTCAGCTTCAGAGCAGAGTAAAACAGCTGATTTGGGGACCGAGGTAGCTCACAAGAACAATACTTGGAATGTTCACAAACACTTAAAGTTGGGGTTGCAGTATGCTTGTGGCAAACAGGTCATAATGGCTCCAGCACAGGTCTTCATTAAAAGAAGGTGTGTCTGTGATATATATAAATAGTCATAGAACAAAGACATTCACATGAATAGGAGAAGAGTTGATCATTAACATGGGGGTGGGCTACATGGGGTCAGGCATAACCAAGGAGATAAGGTGGATTTCATTGTCTTGCTTTACTGACATTGGCTGCTGTCCTGTGCACACTTACATGGGAGTAAGTGCCATTGAACTGAGAGGGCCTTATTTCTGAGTTGACATGTTTAGGATCTTTAGCCACACTACATGATAGGTATTTTCCACTCATTAGATTCCAGGGTTCATTGCTCCCCCCCCCCCACATATTTTTGCTTGCTAGCAATTATGTGTTTGTTTGTGTATATTATATATGCAATCCAGTGTGTTTTTTCTTTTTAAAAAAACAGTGCTAATGTGCATTGCTAACAGAAATTATTTACAAGTCTCAATTATGTTCCTACATGTCTTTGAAGTCTTGCTTGTGCTGACAGATGTGAGCATAACAGATTCCCCTCTAGAGTTTAGAGTCACTCTTACCGTCGGCATTTTAAAATGTACTTTTGACATTTTGCCATTTCTCTGTTTTCTTACTGTAAGTTATTTTGTCTTTCATTTTCCATTTTGAATTCTTATGTATTTGGGGGAGGGAGTATTTCAGGGGGAAATGTGCCTGGGGATATTTTAAAGCTTAAACAATAAATGTATACAGGGTTTTTTCCCCTTCCATATTCTCTCTCTCTCTTTCTTATTGTCAGTAACAGTATGCAGATGTTATTCTTTGTTCCATCAGTGTTAATATACAAAACATCTTCCAAAAGAACAGGATTGCTGTACTTGATTGAACCTAAAGGTGCTTCTACATGTTACCTTTATTGTATCATGTCCACCTGATGGTGGGGGACCTGTTGATCTCCAGATGTTGCTGGAGTTCATCTTGCATAATCCCACAGCTTCCATACATTTAAGCAGAGCTAACATAAGTTCAAACATTCAGTCATGCATCAAGTTTATAACTGATTACATGAAACCTAGTAATACTATAGGAATAATAGAAGCATCACTGGCATCAGCGCCAGATTTAGGGTGGTGCAGGTGGTTCTGCACAGGGCACCAAGCCGAGGGAGCGCATAATAATAATAATAATATCAGTAATAATAACAAAACCCACATTTATCTGAGAAGTTCCATAAAAAGCAACGGAATCATTGTGGAAATAATAAATATTTAGGTGGTGAGCACCAAATCTTGTCCTTGTTCACGGCACCATATTTACCAAAGTCTGCCCCTAGTGGCATGAATACATGAATATTTCAGACTTATTGTACAAAATAATATCAGGCAACAGTTCTTTCCAAAACCACAGACAGATACAACATAACTGTCTACAACTTGCTCCAGTTCAATACAAACCACTCTTGGGTTATCAAAGCTCTGAGGATCCTTCAATCTATATCCTGCCAAGGGATTTGTTAAGAATATATATTGCTTTTCCAAAGTTTTTCTTCCATTTCTCTTCAGGGTCATTAGGGTCTGAGTGGGAATGAATACTAATAGCACAATATAGTCTTCTGGGTAAATTACATGCTACTTGTTTTCATGCTGATAGTTCAGATAGTTCAATACGGTTTTCTCGGTCTACATTCCTTCTGTATATAGCACCAGAATAAACATCAAGCCATGTCTTGCCTTATGGATCCACCTGCTATTTATGTAACAAATTTTAATTACGGAAATGATTTCATGCTGTTGGGCGGGGGGAGGCAACCCTTTACAAACATGTGCAGAGGTTCCTAGGCATGCATAATGGAAAGCATCTTTTTAAAGCCCTTTTATAAAATGTTGGTTTTTGAACATTTTTGTGCTATTCAGGAGTCTAGCTACATTTTCTCTTCTCATCCTGCAAACTGTTTAATGAAGAATATACACACTTCCAAACAACAGAGCATTCATCTGCTTTATTGAAGGTATGTTTCTGGCTGACCAGAGAAGTCTTCAGGCTTAACATGAGTTTTGGGTTACATTTTGCAGTGTTAGGCCTTATAACAAGTCAGACCGTTGCTCCATCTAGCACCATATTGTCTACACTGACTAGCAATAACCCTCCAGGATTTTGGACCAAGATTCTCCCATCCCTACCTGGAGATGGTAGGGATTGGACCTGGGACCTTTTGCATCCAAAGCATGTTGCTCAACCACTTTGCCTTTGAGCTTCATAGTAAGGAGAACCTTACAACCACCTAACTCTTTGAGAAAAACATTTCTTGCTGTCTATATTGCAGTCCCCAAGATAGATGCTACCACAACTGGACCAGGGAAGAAGAAAAGAAACCAACCTGGTGTGTGCCCCTTTGCCTTCAATGGCAGCTTGATCTGCCAAAACACTGTTCTTTGTATACTTGCATTATCTAATCCAGTGGTTCCCAGTTAGCTAAGTAGCGTTTTACAAAAGCCATGTCATGGACCCCTACTTTTGGAATGGTTTATATCTCTGTTGTAGTTTTTGTTATATGAATGGTGTCACAGAGCCCCTGGTGGGTTCCACAGACCCCGTGGGTCACCAGTTGGGAACCACTGATCTAATCCACAACCGAAACCCTACGTATAACAAAGCTACTGATATTTTTAGAAGAGGGCGGGTGATGGTGCCTCTGGCAATAAGTGTTAGAAGGCTGGCCTTGACACAGAGAAGGCCATGCTAGTCCATGTGAGACTGTGCTTGGATGGCCCTAATGCAGGCATAGGGAACCTGTGAACCTCTAGTTCTTAGACTGCAATTCCCATCATCCCACACTCACTCTTGGTCTAATTTATAAGGCCATGCTGTGTAACTATAATAAATATGAAGTGCCCACTAGAAACATGCTGTACTTGGTTGACTGCTTTCTTTCCTTCATTGTGTTCTTATGTTGTTGTTTTTTACTTTGTATTTGCAAAAGAATTTATTAATTATTTTGGGGGTGAGTGGGATTTAGAAATAATGACTTCCCCAAATTCACAATTAATATCCTTGCCTGAGTGGAGATTTGAACCCAAGCCTGTTTAGTACAAGGGACGCGGGTGGCACTGTGGGTTAAACCACAGAGCCTAGGACTTGACAATCAGATGGTCGCGGTTCGAATCCCCACGACGGGGTGAGCTCCTGTTGATCGGTCCCTGCTCCTGCCAACCTAGCATTTCGAAAGCATGTCAAAGTGCAAGTAGATAAATAGGTACCACTCTGATGGGAACGCAGGTGGCGCTGTGGGTTAAAGCCTCAGCGCCTAGGGCTTGCCGATCGAAAGGTCGGTGGTTCGAATCCCTGCGGCGGGGTGCGCTCCCGCTGCTCGGTCCCAGCGCCTGCCAACCTAGCAGTTCTAAAGCACCTCCGGGTGCAAGTAGATAAATAGGGACCGCTTACCAGCGGGAAGGTAAATGGCGTTTCCGTGTGTGGCTCTGGCTCGCCAGAGCAGCGATGTCACGCTGGCCACGTGACCCGGAAGTGTCTCCGGACAGCGCTGGCCCCTGGCCTCTTAAGTGAGATGGGCGCACAACCCCAGAGTCTGTCAAGACTGGCCCGTACGGGCAGGGGTACCTTTACCTTTTTACCTGATGGGAAGGTAAACGGTGTTTCCATGAGCTGCTCTGGTTCACCAGAAGCGGCTTAGTCATGCTGGCCACATGACCTGAAAGCTGTAGGCCGGCTCCCTCGGCCAATAAAGCGAGATGAGCACCGCAACCCCAGAGTCAGCCACAACTGGACCTAATGGTCAGGGGTCCCTTTACCTTTTACCTGTTTAGTACAAGTCTGCAATGACTAATTTCTATTGGCATGCTGTGTGTGTGTGTGTGTGTGTGTGTGTGTGTGTGTGTATCCCCTGGTAGAAGAAAATAAATGATGGCATGCTACTGGGATACTAACTCTTGCAAGAAATATGGTTGTATGTACTTTGGAAGATTAAAAGTGCAGCCATTAGAATCAATTTAGTTAATGCACTGGTACCAAGTAAGATTCTTCTTCAGCGACTCCCACTGCTAAGCCCGTTCTGCCTACCCCATGATGGGCTATATCCAGCAACAATTGAGGGTGCACACCATGGCATACGCGTATACGTACTGGAAAATGTTGTAATGAAATTATAAGCTGCTGTGATAGTTTAGGGTCTAAAGAGCTTCTTTCCTTTGCTTTCAAAAGCACCCTTTAAAAATATTATCATTCTGCAGCAGCATTTTCTCAACTCTTTATCTTGTAAATGCTTTTGGACACACAGACCATGGGATTAATTATATATCGTGAGCAACAATTCATGAATATTTAACACTCTCATTTATTCTTAATGAAGAATTATGCATTTTGACAGTGTTATTTAATGTGTTTTAAGGAAATACTGCTCATTACCTTTCCATTTTTTATTTTAGATTTGCGGAATGGAATCAGAATAATAAGGGGGATAGATGGAGCAGTTATTTTAAATGTCATTGTTCCTCTGTTTGTTTTTCAATATTTCTTTTATTCAAATATCTGCTCATTTGGGGGGGGGTGCAGAGTTATGACGTTTCTGTCTGTTTGAGTCATAACTCAGCGCTATTATATTAAATCATGAATCTTCCAGGCACAGTTAGGCAAATCAGTTTAAATAACAATACAGTTTTGGAGTCTAACTTGGGATTCTGTCCGCTAAAAACAACAACTAAAAACAACAACCAGCTCTCTCGTTGATGCCTGTATCAGAGAGAGAAATGTCATGGTGGAAGAGAGAAAACGATAGACTAAATTCTAGAACCGTGATCATGAATGGCCCAAAGAGATTTCCATGCCAGGGGCAAAGCAAAGGGCAAGATGGCACCCCATCATCCCCATTCCACATTCAGAATCTGCCTAGGCTGGCAGTTGAATTTTATTTAATCTCTTCCAGGGCAAAAGCACCACACCTGAAGACAGCAACCTAGCTTCAGGTGCAAAGCAAGTTGTGTGGTGCACAGTAGTTTGACTTCCAACAGAGATAAGGAGGGAAGCTCATGAGGAATGGGTGGGAAGGCTATCTGGTATCTGCTGTCTGAAGTGGCTGGCTCACTCTGCCTAATGTTAGGGCCAGTCCTAACAGTGATTACCTAAGTGTCATGGTGAGGAAACACCAGCCAGGATGGTGTACACAAACCACAGATCAAAAGAGCCCCACATTGGAACCATCAGTCAGATTGAAAGTAATATAATTATACAAATGGAGGTTTGAACTTTGACTCGCTTTTAATAGGGTTTCTTTCAAAAGAGATTCTGGCTGAATTAAAATACCTGAGTTCTAAACAATCCTCAGACTGTATCTATGCCTGTATCTGTCTATGTACAGAAAGAGAAAGAGAGTACTGTGGTGCAGGGAGAATGAGGCAGCTGGCATCCAAAACCAGGAACAGCATTTGAGAGCTTCACATTCAACAGGCAAACTCTGCATTGTAAAGCCTCATGACCTGACCTAAAGAATATCACCAGCCACTGCTACCCAATTGGCATACTGCCTTTTCCTGCTACACTTGGACACTGCAAAATTAGCCACCAGGCAGCCAGTCTGGTTCCAATTTGTGAAGGTAAACTACTTCCTCCATGCAGCTCTACAATTTCAGGGAAAGCATGTTCAGATCTCAATTATGTTTCCCAGGCTATTTGCTGCTGAAATCGCTGTACTCTGTGCTTCCATTTTGATAAGGAAGGAAAGCAATAATAAAAAAATCCAATCTTTTACCACTTTTGCCATAGGGGAAATCTTGAATTTGTGGAAGGGGGTGACTGATTATATGCATCACGAAACAAAATGCATAATTAAACAGCAGCAACTCTCTAAACATAATCTACTCTTCTTCTGAGCAGCTGAAAGCACTGATGTTCCACCATCACTAAGTATTAAAACTTCCTTCTTGCAATCAGCCTGGAAGCTTGCCAGATAAAAAGGTATTTGCTGAACAGACATAAAAGAAACAGCTTAATCTCCCCAGTGCCACACCTCTGTATGAGCCCAGAAAAGGATCTTATAAAAGAATTGCCTGCATATGTATGCAGAGAACAGTCAATGCTATACTTAGAGGAAAGCATCCCATCTGTCCTACTTGGTGGAAATGTCTTCTCTGTAAGCTTGCAGGAAAACATCAAAGAAAGATTAAACTTGTCTTTTCTCCCCATCACTTTGATGGTTTGAAGTTTGGCTGTGCATCTTTTCTGCATGCCCTTCTTTAAAAAAAAATAAGGCAAAGAGAATAGAGATGATAAAAGATACTTTTCTGAAAAAGCGAAACAGGGAGCTCCACTGATCTTTTGCTTATAATAAAAGCAAAAAAGCACTATAGTCTCCAAAGAAATAATTTAAAAAAACATTTAAAGAGGGCCAGCTGAATTGCATCCTAGAGGAACACACTGGTTCATTCTCACATCCTCTATAATTTTTGGGAAATGCTGGGAGCTCAGGAGAGATGCTGCAGGAAACAGGCAAGTGCCCCAGTCTTCAAAAAGGAGGATTCAGGTAACCATAGGATGGACAATCTGACAGTTTCAGGCTAGCATGCCAAAATGGAACAGGATTCTACAGTACATAGTACATTCCTGCTTTCTACATGGATTAATATGTGTTTTGACAAAGATGCTAACACTCAGGAAGATGCTATAATGCAAGCAATTTGTAAGCAACTTGATAACAACAAAGTGACTTCCAGAAGCCAGAATGGATTTGTCAAGAATAAATTCTGCCAGACTAACCTTATCTCTCTTTTCCACTAAGCTAGTAGCTTAGTGGATTGTAGGAATGTTATGGGTGTAATTTATCTTGATTTCATCAAAGCATTTGACAGAGTTCCATGTAATATTTTTGTTAACAAACTCTTTGAATGTGGCTTAGATTAGAATACAATCAAGCAGATTCAAAGTTGGTTATAAAACCCCATCCAAAGAATATGCATTAGTGGCTCAGGCTTGGCAATAGTGAAAGTGACCTTGAGATGGCATTTGGTTACAAACATAAGCCAACGGTGTGATGCAGCAGCAAAAAACAAAACAAAACAAAAAACTCAACCATAATGCAATTTTAGACTTCATTAATATAACTATAGTTTTCAAGTAACAAGGAATAATAATTCCACTTTAGTCCTCACTAGTCAGACACCATCTTGAATTCTGTGTTCAGCTCTGGTCAGTGCACATCAAGAAAGCAGACAAATTGGCTTCTTGTTGTTAAGTCATTTAGTCGTGTCCGACTCCTCATGACCCCATGGACTAGAGCACGCCAGGCACTCCTGTCCTCCACTGCCTCCCGCAGTTTGGTCAAACTCATGCTGGTAGCTTCGAGAACACTATCCAACCATCTTGTCCTCTGTCGTCCCCTTCTCCTTGTGCCCTCCATCTTTGCCAACATCAGGGTCTTTTCCAGGGAGTCTTCTCTTCTCATGAGGTGGCCAAAGTATTGGAGTCTCAGCTTCAGGATCTGTCCTTCCAGTGAGCACTCATGGCTGATTTCCTTAAGAATGGATAGGTTTGATCTTTTTGCAGTCCATGGGACTCTCAAGAGTCTCCTCCAGCACCATAATTCAAAAGCATCAATTCTTCAGCGATCAGCCTTCTTTATGGTCCAGCTCTCACTTCCATACATCACTACTGGGAAAACTTAGAGGAGAGCAATGAAGTGGATATGTAAAGCCTTAAAAAGAGAAGACTTAATGTGGACACAATAACACTCCTCAAATACCAGAAAGCCTTATTCCCTACTACCTCAAAGCTTGCCCTCAAAGGGAAGGACTAGATCTGATGAGCTTGCTCTTAATAGTCACAGCTGTTTGAAAATGGAAAGCTATGGTTTCCCTTATCGGAGGTCTTTAAGCAAGGGCTGGACATCTTTCTATTGGAGGTCTGAATTTCCAGGGTCAAGCAGGATTGGACTAAATAGCCTATGAGACCCCCTCCACCTCTGTGCTGTGAAAGAAGATCCCTTGAGCTCTGTTGCTTTATTTGTAGTGTTTTGCTGTGTGGTGTTAAATATAAATGTATAGTTTATTATTAACTTGTTTTCATTTGTATACCATCCTTCATCTGTAGATTTCAGAGCAGTTCACAACAACATAAATGGTATGTAACACTCAGCATATGGCTAGAGTTTTCAGTGCTTATGCAGCCTCCAAGACCTTTGGCACTAACCTTCCTGCATTGCAGGGGTTGGACTAGATGATCCTCAGGGTCCCTTCCAACTCTACAATTTGACGTTTCTATGATTCTAACAGTTATGACTCCACATCTTTGCCAATCAGGCTGGCTGAAGATCTTATTTTATTGAACTGGAGACACTGAGAACTTTGGGGGGGGGGGTAGTTTTCTTTATAAAGATTTGGAAGCTCATGTATTTGTAGCCATGAAAGTCTCCATCTCTAGGGTATTCTTCCCTTAGCTACTAAATTCCATCCTAATTGATGGTTTTTCTTCCCCTCGAGAGGTGTTAATGAAGTTACTAAAATCTCTTAATAAGAAATTGTTTGAGTTAATAAAGGACATAACTGTCCAAGCATTGGCAGATTTTAAAAAAAAGTGTTATCCTTAAAAATCTTCTCCCAATGATTTTGATAGATGATTTGTGACCCCGGGGTGTGTGGGTGGGTGTGCAAAGTTTCTTTGGGCGGCATATTATTGCACAGCTCTCAGGTGAAGCAGGCAGCAGCAGAACATGTAACATTGCAGCTAATTGTAAATTATTTAGATTTGTCGCAGGTTTAATAGGGGCCGAGCATTTTGTAGCTTCTATGAGCTTTTGTTAAAAGAGCTTTTAATTGGGCCACAGCCAAGGGAACTGCAAGTTTACAAGTACATTTTATGTTGCTTAGCGTTGATCCAGATGGCCTGTGTGATATGCCTTGTGCATTAAACATAGGATCTTTCCCCCACAGGAGTCTTAACGCCATGATTAACACACAGGCAAGCTCCTTACACCTCCCAGCTTGATAACTACATAAATAAGTGAGATCCATCAGCAGTGGATCCATAATCTGATGTCTCAGTTCTGTTACTTCACCAGGAGTAGATCCATGGTCCAGCTGCAATGTCTGCTGCTTCAGCATGAGGTTAGGTAAAGATCTTCAAATATGCTGTAAGCATTAGTCCTGCTACAGGAGAACTAAGCATACAGTCCCAAGAGGAGGACTGCCAGGCATAAGCAGCTTGGCTAGTTACATGCTTTCACCTGTGCTAGCAAGCACTGCCTACATTTCTTTTAAAGCAACAGTACACCACATTAGCAACTCTAGATTATATTACTATAATGGGCTGCACATGGCAGTGCCTTTGAAGCCCAGTCAAAACTGATTCATAGTAAGGCACCCAGATGGTTAACAGGCTTATTATAATGAACGTGTTTCACCTGTGCTGAACATTCTGTAGAGGCTTCCAGTTTGTTTCCAGGTGCAAACTGAAGTGCTGATTTAAACCTAGAAATTCCTGAAATGGCTTGGGGCAAGGAAACCTGTCTACCTCAGAACCTCTTTTCTGGCTGTTCCTAGCATCTGAAGTAAGGTAGGTGGCAAAAAAATGTATTCATCCAGTCCTAAGGGAAATGAACAGCAGCAGCAGCTACCACCCTGTGAGCAATTACCACCCAACTCCCAATGATGGCCTTTTTTCCTCCAACTCTTACCACAGAGGCTTCTGCAGGACCTTATTGTCCTGAGGGGAGCAAAGAAGAAGCAGTTTTGTCTTCTTCTAAACAAACAGTTATTGCAATTAAAACAAAAATGGTGCTTATGACTGTGAAAGTCTTATGAAAGCCACTTCATGAGGTCTGCTGGAAAAGCAGTATATAAATAAACAAATACATTAAAATAAAAGGGTAGAGGCCTTCTCAGCAATAGCCTGTGTCATATATTCCTAAACAAGGTCAACCTGGCTGTTGGCATTCAGATACCAGGTCAATATGGCACAGCAGTTGAGGTAATTGCATTCTGGTTGTACCACTCAGTTTATTGTTTGTTTGTTTGTTTGTTTGTTTTGTTTTATTGTTACTATTTGGATTGTGCTATTTGCTGCTTCCACAGACAGTTTTAATGGCTGCGAGTTGTATCTAAAATAGTGCTGTGCAACATGTCCTGTCAACACAAGGAAAGTGTTCTTGTGGGAGTGGAGATACTTGCCCTGAGGAGACACAATAGCTAGATACCTCACATTGCTTCATACATCGATTGTAAGCAGTGTTGGATAGTGTGACAGAAAAGCTGAATAAACAATTAACAAGAGAGCTGCCTGACTAGACATCTTTCTTGTCTATGTTCAGGAAGATATCTAAATCAGGGGAGCAGCAGGAGAAGACTCCTGGTGGAAATTCTGCATCGATAGTCCAGTTGTTATTCAGAATAATGGACTTTGACATTGGTCGATTTTACATATTAGAAGTATTTTTAGATCTGTATCTTAGTGATAGCCTAGGGGACCTGTGAATTTCCAATATTGTTGGACTCCAACTCCCAGCATACATAACATGGCCAATAGTCAAAATATGGAAGGCCACAGGTTCCTCCTGTTTCTGCTTTTTCGTTGCATCCTTACTTTTCTTTGAGGCGTACATGATGGCATGTATGGGATTCACAGGTCATCTCCTATCTAGTACTGGCAAGATCCATAACTGCTTAGCTTCAGGAAGGCTGTTGTGTCATATGTTTGTGCAAAATTATTATTATGAGGGGACCTTAGGCAAAATACTCTCTGGTGTGGGCTTCTTTAGGCTTACCTGGCAGTGGTGGCAACTGCAACACTCGGTGGCAGAAAAGAGCCACCATTTAAATCTGAATGTGCTTAGATCAAGTGTAACTGTGCCATGCTAAATGCAACCAGGTGAGCCCAGACTAGCTCCCAGTGGGGATCAATGGGGCCATTGGGGAGACCAATTGACTCCTCCTCCTTATCTTACATGGACAAATTAGGATGCTCCTCTGCAATACACCCACCCATTGATGTCAGACACATAGGACCACCTGCTGCAGGATAGAAACATGCTGGGATTTACTGCAAAAATAGGATGCTACAGTATTCAGGTCAGATTAAAACTGGCTTGGAGGAAAGTATAACAAATGGTAGTGTTCCATAGGAAACTACAGGATAGATCTAAATAATTACTGATGTGTACATTGATTAAAAAATCAGTGATGGGGGCACACTGGAACCAGAATAATGTGTATATGCCCTATGCCTGGCTTCATATGTGGTTGCCTAGAGGCGTGGAAAGTCAAGCAAAAAAGGAGATCTGGAATGTAGTAATCTTTGGCCCCAAGTGAAAGCTGGAATAATTCTCCTTGCTTTTATACTTCCCTGTGGGAAGGTGAAGCTCTTGTTCTCAGAACTGGCTACAGAAATAGAGGGAACAGCATCAGGAGCATACTTTGAGTACTCAATTAACATCTGTGCCCCTGCATCCGACAATTAGTCATTGAACTGAAGCCAAGACAAAAGACAACCCTAGTTAGCGTCCATTTTACAAAGTGAAATCTAATTACTCAAATGTATGGAAGTCAATAAAGAATACAACACGTCAGAAAATGTGTAATGAAATATGACCTCCTTGTGCACATTATCCCGATTGTATTCTGTCCCACTGACATGTCAGTGGAAATGCTAATGAAGAACTATAACAAACTTGATAACTGTCATTTTATTTCAAAGGTTCTTTTTGCAAAAGCATGTGGTCTCCCTATACCATTCCTTTTCAGATGTCTTTATTCAGGGAACGGCCCTAAAACCTTACCCCAGGCGTGGCACAGGAAACCGTCAATTTGGAAAGAGTGAGTGCTTTCCAAATCCTCTAGGTCCAAACACCAACCCCCGAACATCATGGATACATACTGTATCTCAGGTGCCATCAAGCTAGGAGCCAGATATGGGGTTAATCTGGGAAAACCAGTGTAATTTAGAGAATATTAGGGAATTAATTCATTCCTAACTTTAGTGTTCCTCTGTTTGGTAATTTTGAACTGCTGTTTGGGAATGACATGTTTTCAAGGAAACTAACTTTGGGCTTCATCCAGGGTTTGCAGGCTGTGCCCTAAGAATGTGTGACATGGGATCATTACATTCAAAATTATTTCTGTAAGCAATAATCATGATAGTTCCCAGGTATTATAGTGACTGCAGTGACCAGCATTAGTTGTTTCTTTGAAGGCTTCCAAGTGGTGCAAGCCAATTATGTTCAAAATTATTTCTGTCATTCAAACAAATTAAATGCTTCTGGGTATTTATTATACTGATTGCAGGAACTGGCATAATTTGTTGCTTTGAGGAGCACATGAAATGTTTTGAGCCTTTGGCTTGAGGCATTCTTGATTTCTATTTCTTACTTTTATGGTAAATTTGTGCCCAAATATAGAAAACACTTTTTTGTCTTTTGTAGGCTGAGGACAACCTCAGTAGAATTGACTCAGTTGCAGATTCAAACAGGCATTTTATAAGTACATAACAAATATTTTTTGTTATAATTTTTTAGTGATTAATTATATGGAAATGATTCACCTAGTCATGGAAAATGTTAACAGTTGTCAGGTTTGTGTAAACAAGTAAATATGTACCTTGCTGAAAATACGTCTCAGGAAAATATGCCAATTACATCATACATATATTTTCATTTATTTTATGGTATAAACAAGCTCATGTTATTGCCTGACTACCAATATTTTCATTAACAAAAGACAAGGGTGATTAGGATTGTTGTCCTATGCACACTTACCTGTGTGTAAGTCCTATTGAACCCAGTAGGTCTAGATATATTGCAACATAGGAAACTATACTCAGAGCTTTCTAAACTGATACTTGGAGTAGACGGGGTATTAGATTGTTTAAATCAGGGTAACTTGATCAAAATGCTGGCCAGCTTGCCAAATACATTTTTATAGATTTCAAAAATGTAAATAAGGGTAGCTTGATCAAAATGCTGGCCTGTCTTTCAAAATACATCGTTATGGGTTTTTAAAATGTAAGCATATGTTTTGATTAGGTGCCCATTCATATTGATTTTTATAAAGGAAACCTACTACCTACATTCTAATACTGACCTCCAAAAATGACACTTAATATCTGGTAGAAATTATTCTAGTGTGAGAGTTTGGAGGGTGCAGAATATTAATATTTAAAAGAAGGCATACAACAGTGAACATATACTCTCAAAAGGAGGATACATAGCACAGTGTTATTCTGTAGGGTCAAGAAGATAAAACATTGCATATATCCATCCTGCACGGGGAAGTTTGTACTGTTTCTGAAAGTAAGGAACAAGACAAGCAAAACAAGCAAACAAACCCAACAACTTTGAAACTCCCTGAAGTATACTAAACTATCAAAACAATAAGGAGGAATAGGTGGACGTTGTAAAATGACACAGAATGAAAATTTGATTTCATTTGGGTTATTGCCTATTGCATGGCATGGGCTGGGTTGAGATGCACTCAAGGGAAATCCCAATGAGATGTAGCGTTAAGACCACTCCAATCAGCTGCTAAATATCATCAGTGCGACTCAGAGATCCAGCTGACAGAGCATTTATTCTGCCAGTTAAATACTTGATGCTTGAAGAAAGGAGTTGGAAAATTACATTTTGGGTGTCGGTTATATCTCAAGGGAAGGAGCTGTGCTATGAAATGAAAACTCTGTGTTATTAAATAGGAAATTGGCCCTTTGTACTCTGAAATTTTAGGATGTTTATCAAGAGAATCCAGAAGAAGGCTGTGCATGAGGAAGACACACTGAGAGCGACGGGTACTTTGCACACTCCATTGGTCCACGGAGACTGAGAGAAAATTTGTTAAGCCTAGAGAATGATGGAAAGCTCATTTTGTTGGGCTGTATGTCTCCTAAGCACATCCATTTTTCAAAGTGAAAAATGTTGCCTAACCATAACAGGCTTTTAAATTAGTCTGGAGACAAACCTCCTCCTCCTTTTTTTTTTACACATGGAACTGTTCTTCTGAAAAATAGAAATCTAGTTCCTCAGCTCATGTAAACGAACAAGGTTCCAGTGAAGCGAAACAGGAATTTAGCCAAGCATCTAGGTCTGTATATATATTTGGAAGCAAGTCCCCCGAAAATACAATTTGCAAGTGTGCATAAGCAAGAATGCATTGTTTGTACTCTATAAAAAATGGGATATTTATTAGTATTGTTGTTATTATGTTTTATTACCCACCCTTCACCAGCAGGTCCCAGCAGCAATTACGATTAAGAACTAAAGCAGATTACAATCACAGGAATAGGGTGTACCTGAATTTTATACTATTTTAGGTCACTTTGTTGCTACAGCACCTGATTCTTTATTTCAGAATGATTGTTATTTTGCAAGTGTGTCTATTTAGAGGCAGATAAGAAGAGAAGCGTGGTGGCTATCCAGAATTGCAACAAGGATTTCCCATTGAGTTTTCTGGAAGCCATATTGTTCCACTCTACTTCCTGGTATTAGTTACAGTGCCCACACATTCACTTTATTACTATCACCTTTGTACTTTGAATGGATTATCATTTTAAAAGCAGATATGTTGTTTTGTAGAAAGCTGAAGAGCAAACACTCTGTAGCCTTTGTATTCAAATTTCATTATTCTGCAGCATGCAGTCTGCAAATAGGCTTTAAAGTCAAGTTTGTTTAAAAAAACCCAACAAAGATGCCAGCTGCAGCTTATCCAGTGGGATATTTTTGCTTGGTGTTTATAGAGATATATATTATTTTCTGCATCTCTTTTTAAAGTACATCTACCATTGAAGGAAATCTTCAGTGTGTCTCCTTTCCCTTTTGAAGCCCCCTTCATAATAAACAGAGTGAAGACTGGAATGAGAGTTTATAGCCGCTTTCAACCCTATAATTCTATGTACAGTGGTACCTCGGGATGCAAACTGGATCCGTTCCAGAGTCCCGTTCGCATCCTGAAGTGAATGTAACCCATGTCCGCGTGTCACGTTTCAGCACTTCTGCGCATGCGTGTTATGTCATTTTGACGGTCTGCACATGCGCGCGCAGCGAAACCCGGAAGTAACGCACTCCGTTACTTCCGTGTCAAACGTGGAGCCGACCCAAATTTGCCTAACCCGAAGCGCATTCATCACAAGGTATGACTGTACACTTATCTGCAAGTAAACCCCACCCCACCCCGTCACTATTATTGCATTTGTATGCCACACTTCTTGCAGGTAGTATTCACAACAGGTTAACTGTGAGCTTAGAATGTGCTACAGTTGGGCACGCCAGCTCCTAGAGGCAGAGATGTCTTCGGTCCCCTCAATATCAGCTGTTGAGGGGGCAGAGGAGGCTGAGCGTGGGACCAAGTATGGTGCAGTTCAGCGGCTGGCTCCTCCTGAGCACAAGAGAGGAAACCATGCCATGCTGGGCTCTACGCTCAGTTTCCTCCCAACGATGTGATGTTGGTGTATGTTGCGCATCATGCACATGACTGCACACATGCATGCCTCACGCCAGGCCCCCTCAATCTTAGGCACAAGATGGCACCTCTGTTTACAGTGACTGGCTCAAAGTTGCTTAGTGAGCTTTATTACTCAGCAGGTATTTGAACCCAGCCTAAGCCGGGCACTGCATTCATTAAACCGTACTCAAACACTTCCAACCTACATGGTCATGGAAGTCACATGCTATATATGTGTTTTCATCTAAATATTTTCAAACCCAGCAGAGGTGTTTGTGATTATTAATTGCACAGAAATAATTTCAGGGAAAATCTGATGGTCACCATTGGAGATCATTCTGCAGGTACCACCTCCAATGAGGTGTTAAGATGGCTACACAAGATAATGGTCTTTCCTGTAGTGGCTCCCACCTCTGAAATACTCCCCTTGCAAAGGCATTCCTTTGACATCTTTTTGTCACCAGACCGAGACTTTTTTCTACACCCATGTATGTTAGTCTTGATTTCACTCCCCTGTGATGGCTGGTTTTTATTCAGTCTGCTGTTTTATGGCGATCAGTTTGGCTATTTGGAGTTTTAATGTGGGGTCACTTTTAGATGACTGTTAGTGTTCAGTTTCAGTACTAACTTGTTTATTATGTAAGCCACCTTTAGACCTTTGGGTATAAAGTGACAAATAATCCAAAGAATGATAATGATGGTGGTGGTAGCAGCAGTGGCTGGGTAGGGAGAAAGCACTGGTATTTATGCTGGATCATGCAGCTGAAGCATGACTTTTGCAGTTATTACTGTGAAAGGTAATAGTGACGAGCAGGGGATGCAGGTATCAGCAGATTGCATTAATGCAGCAACAGGTTTGAGTAACACATTCAAGGTCAAGAAGGTTTGCATCTTGGAAACAAGAGAATAGGAAAGACTTAAAATGCTTACAAGCCAGCTATAAGTGTCACAACTGATGCTTGTTATGAAAATTAATCTGTCTAACTGTGGTCTAGGGAAAGTGCCTTGAGCAACATAAACTATTCCTTTGAACAGCATATCCGTGATACACCAGACAACCTGAGACCTGAGCTTGAACCTTGAAACCAGCTTGTCTCGATAAATGTTTCAGCTCAGCTCTGCTACTGCGCTAGAAGTGGGTGTGACAGCTTCCATTTATCTCTGTTTCTGCAGAGGGAAAGTATTATTCTGAAATATTCAAAAACAGAGAACTAGAGCAGGCAAGATGAATGCTGATGGATGGAAACTTTGTTGTTGTATATGAATGTTTATTTCCTCCTGATTGTGTAGGCCGGTATGGCTTGTTCTGAAGTGTGTGTGTATGCATGAGCATTGGAAATAAGGCAATATAAACAGCAGTTGTCATTCATATTCACAGATGCTCTGTGAGTGGACCTTTGGCCTGGCATCTATAGGGAATTTGACAGACACAATCTGCTTCAATCCCAGCATCGTTCAGAAAAATTGCTATAAGACTAATTAATTGACAGCCTTAATAAGTTGATTAAGAATGTCCTGGAGGACTCCTGGTTTTATTAGTCTCCTGTTTTATAGTTAAAACCTTCCCTGTTGCCATATCATAATAACTTCCTAAGCATCTCATGCAGTCAACCATGAGAAATTGTTGACCAAGTGTTCATATGAATTAGTGCTATTCCCATATACAGAGAAGTTATATTGTCCCAACACAGGGAGTGTTTGTAATTCCAGCACATGCTAGCTGGGAGCTGTAATCCAAAATATCTAGGGATACCAGGCTGGTGAAGACTAGTGCAAACCATATATTTTCCTGCAATTTTGGTTGTGTCCTTTTAATGAAATTTGGTAACGGTAAAAGTAACCTACTAGAAAAGACTATGGCATTAAAAAAAATACACTTTGGGGCAATAGGAGACCTGCTCAGTGTATGGGAATAACACTAATTCATATGATTTTTCTTGCTGGCACATGCTACCTGGGGCTGGTGGTAGTTGTAGTTCAATACATCTGGGGAGCCATTTTATTTGTTGGAGCAATAATGTACAAAGTGCAGGTTTCCAGACAGCCTGTAAGTAAACAGCAACGTTTTTGGAAATGTATTGCTATAACAATCAAGGAAAGGCCCTTGAAGCCAAACCTGGTAATTAGAAGCATAATTGTCTATGAAAATACAGTGGTACCTTGGGTTAAGAACTTAATTCATTCCAGAGGTCCGTTCTTAACCTAAAACTGTTCTTAACCTGAGGTACCACTAGCTAATGGGGCTTCCTGCTGCCGCCATGTGATTTCTGTTCTTATCCAAAAGCAAAGTTCTTAACTTGATGTACTATTTCTGGGTTAGCGGAGTCTGTAACCTGAAGCCTCTATAAACTGAAGCGTATGTAATCCGAGTTGCCACTGTAGTGCTTCTGCTCTTGACCATCATGGATATCGGTCAATGAAAGAAGTATCCTCCACAGAGTATAGCCATGGCTGTTGCCACCTTTTTTATAATTTATCAGACTAGAGGAAGATTGGCTAGTTTTTCTACAGTTCAGTGGCCAGGGCCATTTCTGCACAAATCCCTTGTGTCTTCTGGATTTCCCCAAATCTGTCCCTATGGTCAGCTGTTCCAGGAGTTTCAAATGGAGATGAATGCTCCTAAAACTCCAGAGTAAAGTTCTGAATGTTCGTAATTTTTTCTACTGCTAGAATTCGTTTTCATTCCATGGCTGAATCCTCACTCTTAAAGCATTTTACAAGTGGGGCTGCGTATAAACACTACTTCAAAGGCAACATTTATTTATCACTAATCTCCCTTAACATGCTTCAGCTGCAGGAAACCAGCATTTCTGAGGGGTCTGTTGGAATACTTCCTTTCCCTTGAATGCTATAAATCATTCCCTTCGAGTGATGTTTAACTAATACTCTTTATTAGCAATAAATGAGTAGATAGCCAAAACCTGATTACAGCAGAAATGCTCCCTCTCCCTCTCCCCCCTCCTTTTGACAGTTCTCATTTCAAAGCAGAGAACCCGAGGCTATGTTTATTTACTACTTTGAGCACAAATCTATTCCCAGCAGATGACAATGGAGGCTAACATCCTGCCTTAATGAAAATTTGCATGGCATAGTTTCTTTTCACTTTACCTTATTAATCGCCCTCCTGGATGTTCAGTTTGTTGCTGTTTTCCAATGCACACATCATTACTAATCAAACAGGTTATGCCTCTCAAGTATACTCAGGGCTATGTCTCCAAACAAGTGAGCCTGTGCTGAATGTATAAAAAGGGCATGCACCCAGCTATAAAATCCAAGTGGTTAAGAGTCACATTGGCAGCATAAAGCAAACACAAACCTACCCTGCTTTTAAAAACTGACCCAAAGGCAAAATGATCAATTGTCTGGAAGCCACTCTGAGTGTCTGGGGGGAACCCAGTCAGATGGGCGGTGTACAATTGTTGTTGTTGTTGTCTGTGTTACACATTATGCAGCAACAAACACAGCAAACGCAGATTTGCCATGGTGGCAAATGCCACCTTTTAACTGATTGCCAGATCTCACCGTGTGAGCTGCAGGTTGCTATAATAATAATAATAATAATAATAATAATAATAATAATAATAATTTATTATTTATACCCCGCCCATCTGGCTGGGCCTCCCCAGCCACTCTGGGCGGCTTCCATAAAAACCAAAACACAGTAAAATATCACACGTTAAAAACTTCCCTGAACAGGGCTGCCTTAAGATGTCTTCTGAATGTCAGGAAGTCCAATGAGATGTGTTATAATGAGGTTAACTGTGTTCTCTCCCTTCCTTGGATGCTGTTTGGGAGAGCACGCATTCTTGCTCAGATCACAACATAAAAAGTCGAAAGTGCAGTATTTTCCTTAAGATCACAGTTCTCCATTGATTTCGAGATACCTCCGTTATTCTGTGTGTCTCTTAACCCACAATTATGGAATATTAACGACAACATATCAACTCCTATTCCTCCTCTCATGCCATGCACTGTAACATTTGCACTGCTGCAACAGAGCAATATGCCTCATCATGGAGAATATTAGTAGCTATTGGTCATGACAGGGAAATACGATCCCCCCATCAGAGGCAGTAGGCCTTTGTTTTCAAGAAGCTGGTGACAAACAAGGAACATAGGAACATATGCCTGAACATATCCTTTCAACTCGACAGCTCAGGGAAGTTACATAGCTTTAAAAATCATATAAAATCAACTCCTTTGCCAGTTTCCTCCATTCCAACACTATTTCACCCTTGAAAAAGGGACTCCAGGAAGTGCCCAGAGGTGACAATTGCTGAGCTGATTGTTCGCCAAGGAAAGCCTAATCCCACCACCAGACTTGCCTAGGGGTCCAGACATGCAAAGGTAGTTCTATTGTACTTTGGGTGGTGGGACTTCAGAGGTGTTTGCCTATGCTAATCTTATACCTGGGTCTTGCCCTGACATGTCTGCTTATGCTAATCTGGTACCAAGGACTTGACTAGACATGTTTGCCAAGGTTGAACTAGTGTAACCCCTGTCTACCCCTCCCCTTTGGTGACATGTCAGTGATGTAAAGATGATGTATCAATGATGCTGTACGAACTGTATTCTGGGATATTGTGGGAAGTTTTAAAAGTCAATGTCGCCCCATGCTCTGGGTTCTTACTGCTGTTGGAACCTGCTGCACAACAATAAAAGATCTAAGTCTACTGACTGCTGTTTTGCTCCAAATTGCCTGGCTGGAATTTCCTTCTTTTACTGACTGCATGGACCCATGGGGGACATGTACCCTGACGAGCTGTGCTGTTGAGTAGTCTCTCAACCCAGAATTTTCTTTAACAGAGACAAGGGTCTCTTCTGGAGATGCTGGGAGTTGAACTTGGAATCTTTTGCATGCAAAACTGATGCCCGACTTTGAGCTACAATATTGCCTTTATGCCTTGCCTGGAGTTTCCAAAGGTATCTTGCAGTTTACTGTTGGAAACAGGATGCTAATTTGGTTGGCCTTGGCTTGATCCAATGAAACATCTATTCTCCTGCCTTCCTCTGAGTTCCAATTTGCTGTCATTGCAAGTCCTAATAGCACACGTCATTCGGATATTTAATAGGCTAAATAAAAATATACTCAGTTCACTAATGTAGAACATCAGTGGGCTTCATAACGGTTTGGGGCTTCTCATTTGTCTTTGCTTGAAATGAGAAACTGGAGACATTTTATATTTTTGTGGGTCTATCTGAAAATTTCCCTGAACACTGTTTGGTGGCTTCTACTACTGCTTTTACATCTTTGTTGTCTGTATTTGCTTGTAAATCTTTCCATTTTACAGGCTAGGGATAATTTAAGCCTGAAAAAGAAGATCTGAAAATATATTACTTTTAAATAGTAAGATTCATCACATCTAAGCCTCGATGCCCGATCATCAAAAAGACCCGCTTTTATTTCTGAAAAGATCCATTCTGTCAGAGTAAACAGAATGCATTATTCCCCTTTAATAACCATTTTTAAGCATGCTTCTGTATTACTTTTCTTCCACAGCTGTATTGCAATAAGCCTTAGAGTAATTGCCAGTTCTCTTCTCTAATAGGTTCATTATTCTTTTGCCATAATTGCAGCCATTAAACGACCAATTGTTAAATTTCCACTCCTACATTTACTTAGCACTCCATTTTATAATAGGGTATATCATTACGGTACCCCAGTGGCCACAGCAATTGTTCAAAGCGTTTCTGAAAAGTCAATGAGATCCTTTTAAAATACGTCAGGATTTCTGATTTCCAAGTAATCCGTCTCTACTCTTCCCTCTCCCCTTCTCTGTATAGTTGTCTTTTTTTAGCCTTTCCTAAGATAGCAACTGTATTTAGGCAGTTTTTCTGAAAGCAAAGGAAGCTGACCTATTCAGGAAGATATAATGCTGTGATTCCCATATATCTCAAGCACTAGTTCCTTACCTTTAGGTAATGATTCATACATAACAAGGTGATGGAGCAAAGATTTAACCAAAGAAATTAACACTTATGGCTTAATGGCTTTTTGAGGGCTTTGATTTATCTTTTCCCATGTTAAATTTGCTGGGCTTTCATCTGCACAGTAAGAGTGATCTAGCTACTGGCATTAGCTACAGTCATGGTAACAAAATGATCCATTTTATGACTCTTGCAATGTTGTTCAAAATTCTGAGACAAGCCAAATCGCTTATGTCAGGATTGGTGCATGTTTGTTGCTTTAGAGTAGTAGATTTTTGAGCATATCAGTAACAGAAATATTTTAAGGAAGGCATAAAGACACTTTAGATGAACATTTTGTTTAGAGCTATTAGCATAGCATTTCTTTGTTTTGAGTAACAGGGAGTGTTTCTCTGTTAGCAACTTCAGCTGTATATAATATACGTATTAGCATTACACTTTTGGGGGGCGAGGCACAGTATCTTATCTGTACACTTGGTGGCTTTGTGGCACATTTCTTGGCCTAGCATGTTTACTGTGACTGGGATTTGAGTAGTATTTTGGTCAAAAATTCTGTTATCATTTACATGTATTATTATATCTGATGGACTACACCCTCTGTGTAAGCTTTTAAATGGGTTTGATATGATGTGCTATGTTATATCTACATTCTGCTTATTAGTGTGATGACATTTTAGGTTCTAGTATGAATAAACCTGACCCAACTATTATCAAAGAATAAAAATAAAAGCATGCGTGCTCAGGGAATCAAAACAGACAAGAGAAGCAGATCCTGTTGCCTCAGAATCCTGATTTGTCATAGGCAAGCATTCCCAAGTAAGAGTGTCATGGAAGCCTACAGAGTGAACTCAGTTTCTGTAGTCTGGAAGAACCTACAGCAAGTGTGGGAAACCTTGGGCCCTCCAGATGTGGCTGAACTACAACTCCCATCAGCCCCAGCAAACAAGAGTTGAGATAGATGTTTTGGTGTTCTCTGTGTGTGTCCTCATCTTGTCTCAAAATTGCTTGCTGATCATAGATAGCAAGAAAAAAAGACAGGCAGGAGAAATCTCATTCCAACTGATGCTGTTACATCAAACAAGTATTTTGTCATGTGGGAAACCTCAGGCTGGCACAGAATAAATCCCGCTCAAAATCATTTTGACACTTTATCCCTCAAATTGCACTGTTTTCATCTTTAAAAGTTATATAGACTGCTTTTCCAGCAAAACACTTCCCATCTGATAAAGATTAGGCTGAAGTAGTCCTATGCTCCCCCCCCCCCCCCCCCGCCGCCAGTGAATGAGTTAATAGAAATAATATATCTGTGGTTCATTTTCTAGTGAATCCTGACCCTTTGTAAGTAAAGTGAGGGCATGCCCACATAAAATATGGAGAGTACAAGATCCATCATTATAATGCATTTGTTACATGAAAGAAAAGGCAGTCAGCCTTTGTCAAATTGCTGAGGTTTGGCTTCAGCAAAAATTATTCTGGGAAGCATAGACTGTGAATATCGTCACATACTTGTTAGAGGAAATTTGGAGGATACAACCTGTCCTCATTGGCAGAGGTGTATAAATTATCCAGCTCTCATGTCAAGGTACAGTTTGGCAAACCCATGCAATAATCATGCTTGCTCATGTCCCTAGAAGTTTGGAATACTTGGGAGCCTGAAAAACCCTCACCCTTTCTTCCATAAAACAGGTTAATAGGGTAGGAGACCTAGAGGTTAAGAAACTGCTTCAGGTGGAAGCTAACACAAAAGAGCCACCAGGAGGGCTACATCTGTCTGCTAACTATTTGCATTCACAAAGCGTGTTAGGCCATTTTCTTCTTAATAGAAAGAATTTACTTTGACCCTGTAGGCTATAATTTCTGGATACTCTGAATAGATTGTTACAAAAGAAGGATGGTTTTAACCCACTTATAAGCATCTGTGTTTCTCAGCTGACTTCTAAAGCTGCAGATAAGATACAGCAGAATTGCTCCAAACTTACACACACACACACACACACACACACACACACCTGCAGCCACCCCAAGGACGAATGAACAGCTCCTGTCTCTCATCAGAATGCCAAGTGTTAGATTCAATTTTCAAAACTATTCCTCAACCTAACGGAAAGAGTTGACATGGTAGGTAATAGAATCGCACATTTGGGTGGTTGTAATTTAGATAACTTCCATCATTTCCTTGTGCTATTTATACGTAAAGAAAAACCTTTGCATTTAAAAAATGTCGGACGACTGGAAACAGCTTACAAACATCAGAAGGAATTAAAAAGCACATTAAACACTCAGCCACAGAGATATGGTCTCTTCCACAAAAGCAGACATGACTGTGGCAAAAGGAATCTATTATTGTAAATATAATTTGCTATTATTATTACACATTCATTTTTATCATTCTTTGGCCCCATTGCATCATGTTGTCTCATGTCTATTTCCATCTTACTTATTCTTTCCTCACTCTTTTTCTGCTTAGGTTTCCAGCATTCTTTTATCCGCATCCTTAAAAAACACACAACCCTGCTTAGTATCCCATTTCCCTTCTTTCTTTTTCATCCCTCTCTGAGTTCATGATATTAATATTCTTAATCTAGCAAGGCAGTTAACATACTAAGACCATTTAGAAGCCACTGGCCTCCCCCCCCCCAAAAAAACCCCACAATTACATGTGAGTCTCCAAGGCCCAAAATTATTCGCATATGTTCTTGTGCCGCATGTCAAGCTCTTGGGTCCAGGTTACCTGAGGGAACACCTTCCCCTGTATTGACCCATTTGATAAGTTCATCAGAGGAGGCCTTGATGGTCATAACCTGCAGATTATCATGTCCACATACAATCACACTGTGTGGTGTGCAGTGACAGGGGAGAGACGGTAGAATGGCATCTGCTGGCAATGTCCCTGATACTTTATTTTCTGTCCACATTTTTTTTCAGTCAAAATGTCTTCTAGAGTTTCCTTCTTCTGAGTCTTCCATATCCTGGAAAATATAATATGAGGGGGCAGGGGAATGAGAATAAATTAAGAGGGTGGAAAACTTTTATTGAGTTAAGGTTTTCAGCTCTGTCCACACCTATTACAGAAATATTTAATTGAATCCCTGTGTTTTCTTTAATCTGCCCATTTACATTTCTTTCCTTTCTTTAGCCAGACCTGGATTCCTTATTCTTCTCACGTTTTCCGGTCTTTTAGGATTCAGCACACAGCCGATAGGAGCAGATAGATTTATCAAGAACATTTGATTGTAGGTTCATGAAAGTGGTTCTTAAGAAGAAGCCCTTTTTGTGCTGATTAGGTCAGCATTAAAACATGAACACTGAAGCAAAGTTTGCTCAAGAAAATGGTGTCCAGGCTTTACTACCAAGAGCAAATGTGTGTTGTCTAAACCTTCCATCGAAAATGTTTTGGGTTGAATCTAGTCTTGTTCTTCTGGTAACAGAAGGGCTCATTGACTTCACTAAAAGAACCCATATCCAGTGAAGGCTCCCACTGAAGGAAGTGGGGGAGGCAGTTTTCACCAATTCCCCCTCACCATGCAGCCAGTGCCATTTTACATGCTGTTGTATGGGCTCCTCTACCCCTCCCCAACCAGGAACAGCTTTTTAAGGAGCAATGGGACTACAGGGAAAGGCAAAATTAAAGAATCACCCCCATGCCACCCTTTTCCCAGTGCAAGCAGAATTCCACTGATCATAGGTCTGCATCTAACCCCTTATCTCCAAATAAAGTTAAATGCATCATAAGGTGAGCAGTCCTATTCACAACCAATGCTACCATGCGCAAATAATTTTGGAGGTTCATTTGCAAGTTTTGTAGCACCTTTTTTGTCTTGTTCTCCTTCAGCTTCTAAAATTGTCATGGCTCTCTGGAGAAAGTGATGAAATCTGAAGAATTAATATTGCTGATGGTTAACAGCCCAGATAATTTCTAGTTAAATTCATATCTTTCCATGGCTTGTCATACTAACACATTCAAAAGGCTAAATGGGTTTTCTATGAGTTACCCATCCAGCATTTGTATCTTGCAGATTGCTGGGATGAAAGAAGTAGGAGGGCAAAATAGGGAGGTAATTGGTTGGGGGGGGGGATTTTTAAGCCAATTGAAAAAAATATGGTAACTATATGTTACGTATAATTGTTTTGATTGCACACTGAAATTGAGAATGTCTGTATGGGTTTAACATGGAAAATTCCATTGAAGTTAAAGAAGATCAAGAAAACCTCTCTTAAGTGTTTAACAGGTTGATGATTAACTGTAGATGTCCTCTGCTCTGTCATGTGCCTGACTAAATCACATGAAAGAGAGAGAATTACCTTCTATGGCTATGTTAATCTATGGGTGTCCATTTTGTGTGAATGAGCAACCAAATGCAAAGGATGTGATAACAGGCCTCTCCTGGAATAATCAGCCTTAGGCTGGAACGCAAGCTAATGGAGTCTGTGTGTGGAGAGACGGGCCTCTGATTTTTGGTGTGTTATAATTATTTTGGATTTTGTAAGAAGCTGGGCCTGTGCTGGACATGCACAAGATATTGCCTGCAACTGTTTTGGACGTATCACTATTGTTTTTGTTCTGTTTTGAAGAAAGTTCTGCAAGTAATGCTTTGAATAACATTTATGGGTCTGGACAACTTTTATTCTAAAAGGACTCTGCTTTTATGCATCCAGTTGCTTTATGCTGAGCAATATATTAATACCTGCAACAACTGTTACCCGGTTAAAAGAAGATAGGAACATAAATAGATCCCTGCAAGATATGACCAAAGATCCGACTTTGTTTTCGATGGAAACAATTCACTTTAAATATCTATCTTTATGCTTTCATAGCAAAATCAGTTGGCTTTGTGTGTGTGGCTCAGATTCCAACATTATGTGATCACATTGAGTGGGGGAGCTGAACTGTATGTACCTGATACCTAGCATCCATTATAAGAGCTGCAGCTGTTCTAAGTGGGAATAAGCAGTACACGGAGGGCGGACACTGCCATAGCAGAACGTTGACTGGCCTACAAGCAGTCAGATATATGTAACACAGTTCCCTCCTCAAAACACTAATGAAGTATCTAAATAAGGCTTCTGTCTACCAATGAATCATTATGAAGAGTTTGTCATATCTTTTTACACTGGGCTGATGTGATAAACATAATCATCAACTGTACATTTCATTATTAAGTTTGCGACATAGAATGTTTTAAGTGACCAGCCTCCCAACACATTTCCAGAACCTGCATGCAGTGTTATTAGAGTTATTGATGGTAGAACTTGTCTCAGTTTTATGAACCTTTACTACTGTGAGTGTTTCATGCTGCAATTATAGTTTTATGTGGATTTCTTATTTAGGTGCATGATTGTTTACCAGTCCCAGTCTTATGCACAGCTAATTTAATGTGCTTTCTTTTGGTTTGTATATGTGAAACAGCATCAGTTCACTGCAGTTTCACAGCAGGCACAGATAACAGTTGGGTGCTAAAAAAGAGTTGTCTTTTAATCTAAGGATAAATTGGTTTCATAATACGGTTAAAAGCTTTGAATTTGGGAAAGTAATTACAATGCTGTAGAAATTGAAAATATGGCTAGCAGATATAAAGGTACAAATGTTGAAACTCTCAGCAAGGTGCCTGCACATATGTGTACATAAAATATATAATTTTGATAATTTTTGTAAAAAGAATTGGTTTCATGTTGTTGTCATGTCAAATGCCAGGCTAATTTTATCACATCACGCAGTGACTACCACAGTGTAGATACAGCCTATAGAACTGGCAGCTAATTGCACATATTATTTTGTGTGAAATCATTGGTAGTAGCTGAAGCAAATGATTGAACTTTGCCTTTACATCAGGTTTATTCTAGGTGTGCTTGGAAACAGTACTGAATTAGGAAGATCATCAGATTCTCTTCTTTTCTATGTATCATCATCAACATATTGTCAATTGCATTCGTTAGCAAGAAGGGAAAGATACAGAATGCATCTTAATTTTTCCCCATTTCCCATTATGAATTGCTTTTCAATTGGAGACAGAGAGAGAAAATATTGTCTGTGCTTGCAGTCATACTTTTGACAAATTCTTCTTGTGACTTGTAAGCAGAGCAACTTCATATTTGGAGAGGATATGAAACTCCACAGTGGGTCTGCCCTTGCTTGTTCCAAAACCATTACAGTGACATTCCTGGCTGTGAATGTGTTTTCACTCCTGCTGTTGTATCTCCCCCCACCCCCAACAGTGAACCAACATATCAACTATGGCTTTAGAGAATAGCATGTATTAAGCTGGTTTACAACACAGGCTCAACCATATTAAGCAGCTATTTTATGTATTCCTTACTTTACTATTTCTTTGGCTAGGCCTTGTCTTTCAAGAAAAAATGTCATTCATAAAATGACAATAGGTTGCTATTTATTTCTCTGTGTCATCTAAAAGCAATCGTTCAAAACAAGAACTAAGGTGATCTTCTTAAGGCAAAAATGTTTTCAGAGATGAAAGCTGGCAAGGCCAATTTGTTACCACAAAACACAGTGGCAGGGTGGAGGGGAGGCCAAAGCGCTTGACTATTTGGTGAATGGGCTTATTTTCCTTTTGCATTGTGTATCAATAAAATAATATATTGTGCAAGCAGGTTTCTTCTCAAGTCTTAGGATGGTGTTGTTGCCCTAGCTTTCTTTGATAACCATCTGCAACTGACGCAAAACTGAAAAAGTGGGGAAATGAAGCAAAAGAGACATTGCATTAATGCTTTAGGGATGTTATCCACACGGGTCAGTAATCATTGCCTCTGCCTGTTTAAAGAACCAACAGGGCAATACAGGGAGTCTTTGATTCTATTATATTATACAACTAGGAGTATTATGGCTGTAAAGGGAAAGAGTAACAAAAGGTGGACACAGAACAAAAGGCAGCAACTGAAAATCATTCACATTTACCTAACCACATCTGATATACAGTGAAGACCAAAGAAGAAGAAGAAACTAAACTAAAATGCCCTCCCCACCCCCATTAGTTAAAGATGTGCTTATTTAGCAAATATTTCAATTACTAGGCGCCTCTTTTTTCCCTCTTTTAATTTCATTGGCTTGCTTCTCCAGGCTCCAACAGATGAGAAAGGTTTTCCTTCTGCCAAATCCAATATAGCCCAGAGGTGGGGAAGTTGCACCCCATGAAATGTTGCAGGACTCCAGCTCCCATCACTGCTGACCATTGGCCATACTGGCTGGAGATGGTGACAAGTTCCCTGCACCTGGAGGCTGACAAGTTCCCCACTCCTGAAGTTAATGGTGATTTCTTATCTGCCCTGTACCATAAAGTTCCCAGGCAAATTACAGTAATATTACAATACAATATTAAAATCAGTTAAAGCCATTTACAATCAGGAGAACAGAGAAGCTCATTCCATATATCTATTATAGCTTGACTTCACACCCTAAGGCACACTCCTCTATTGTCTCCCGAGACAGATGGATTGCCAATACATCTAACCTCTATCATCTATCTATCTGTGTACCTACCTACCATCTATCTCAGGTATCAAGGCTAGGGTAAAGAGATGTGTCTTCATCAGCATATGAATGAAGGTGCCAGGCACACACTATAGAGAGGCAATTCTCTACACTGCTATAACCCCTCAACTAGATCTTGTTTTGTTTTTGTTTTTAGCATGTGTAATAGAATTTAAGCTAACATTAAAACATATAGTAGAACACATTTTATCTAAGGCAAGTGTCATTATTGGTACTAATGGTGCTAATGCCTTCTTCATATATTAGGATGAGGAACAGAATTTTCTAAGGAAAGAAATTCTGTACCAGGTATTTTGTCACTTCATTTTGGCTAATAAGTGGATCTTTAGGAGTGGATGGTTAGCGGTCAAATTTCTCTGAATCAGGACCTTTTCTCTTATGAGAGATGGCATTCTACATTACTAAGGAGTGACTGATAATTTAGCAGGCAGATACCTCATGAGCTTTTAAGTAGTAAGTGATTCGTAAGAAGGAAATGCATAGTCTTCTTTTTGCAAAGTCTCCTCATCAACCCAGTTATTACCACATGCCTATGGTGGCCCTTACGACTTGCTGCTAGCCACCAGAAGAGCCATCCACATGAATCTCTGATGAGCCAGGATTTGCTTGGTTGACATGTGAAGAAGCCTCAATACTCTTATCATTCCACACCCCCTTTGACCCATATCTGAAGTGGTGTCAGGCAATGCCAGTAAATGCAATCCTTGTTAATTCTGCCATCCTAAAACAAGGTGAGTGTGTTAAATAAGTTAAATACAGTGGTACCTCGGGTTAAGTACTTAATTCGTTCCGGAGGTCCGTACTTAACCTGAAACTGTTCTTAACCTGAAGCACCACTTTAGCTAATGGGGCCTCCTGCTGCTGCTGCGCCGCCGGAGCACGATTTCTGTTCTCATCCTGAAGCAAAGTTCTTAACCTGAAGCACTATTTCTGGGTTAGCGGAGTCTGTAACCTGAAGCATATGTAACCTGAAGCGTATGTAACCCGAGGTACCACTGTAATAATAAGTTTTCCAAAGATGGTGATTTTGTTCTCAAATCACTGAATTGTTCCATATAATAGCCCCTCCAAAGAACCTGTTTATTGAGTAGTCATCCTTATTTGTTTACACAGAGGTTAGACTATGTCTGGTCTTTACTGAGTGTTCGTCCTGATATGTTTCCCAGGCAGTTATTTGGCAATGTGCATTCATTCTGATTTGCTTGCAGCACGTTTATACATCTTCCCATTAATCCATTTCTTTGACCCACACATTTCAGTGCATCACGCTGTCACTTCCCTAGCCACAAAAAGTCCATTACCTTTATTTATATATTTTAAGAGTTGATTTGTTGCACTAGGGGTCCACTTTAATTGCACAAATCAAAATCTGTGGCATGAGCATGTGGTGTATCCTTCCTGCAAAATAGTGACACTTGGGATACACAATAAACCAAAAAAAGTTGTGTTTTGTTTAAAATTCATTCACTTTGATGAATTATTCCAGGAGTATAGCAAGTGCCTGAATGCAAGCACAATTGAAATGGAAATTGAAGTTTGTTGGGCACTTTGTGCCTTTTCTTAAAGTTCCCTGCATGTTTTAGACCTACTTGGAGGCTTTGCCTCAATTTTTGCTCTCTTGTGTTTTGGTGATGGTATATATTTCCGAGTCTATTTTGTTAGCTATTCTGCCTTCTTTCCCTGTTTAAATCTGAATATTAACATTTTTACAGTAGATTACAGAAGTTTTCTCATCACTTTCAGTCTGTGTTTTCTGGCACTTGGCAAAAGCTGTGAAGGTTTTGTGTCTGAGTGGTTGAAATATTCAACCACCTAAAAATCTATCATTTATATTTACTGGCACTGACTTTAACTTATGAATTACAAATAAGATTCAATTTTACTGTAGAAATATGCCTTGATAACAATGCTGCTGAGTGCTTGTGAGCACCAATGGTTGTTATTAAAGTGCTTACAGCAGACAACAAGGATTTTTTTTATTCTAAACATTGCAGTCTAGTGCAGCTACTCGGAAGTAAGATCACTGAGCTCCATAGAACTTACACGTAGGTATATATGCAGCACATTATATATATCTATAATTTGATGTGCATTTGAACTCTTTAGGGGCTTCTTTTCAAGCAGCCAGTGAAGGATTTCTTCAGAATTCGTTTGCTTTGTTGGCCTTACTAAGGACTGAAATAATGTGTTTAGTAGACAGAGATTTATCAGCAAAAACTGATATGAATTTAGGGGAAATAGTGGAAAGGAAATTTATTGGTTTACACATGCACCAAATATTTATCAGTTTTAGTTCTAGTGGAACTCCTCTTATTTGGTGGAGAAACATTCACTTCTCCTCCAAGGGAAACCAGCAAAGGAAGCTTTAAAACAAACAAAGAAGTTACCTCTGTAGATTCGAAACAACAGGTGTTTCACTCTGGCCTTCGAGAGCCAGTGTGGTGTAGTGGTTAAGAGCGGTAGTCTCATAATCTGGGGAACCGGGTTCGTGTCTCTGCTCCTCCACATGCAGCTGCTAGGTGACCTTGGGCCAGTCACACTTCTTTGAAGTCTCTCAGCCCCACTCACCTCACAGAGTGTCTGTTGTGGGGGAGGAAGGGAAAGGAGAATGTTAGCCGCTTTGAGACTCCTGAAGGGGAGTGAAAGGCAGGGTATCAAATCCAAACTCCTCCTCTTCTTCTTCTTCTTCTTCTTCTTCTTCTTCTTCTTCTTCTTCTTCCAAACTCCTCCTCTTCTTCTTCTTCTTCTTCTTCTTCTTCTTCTTCTTCGAATTGTCTAGAACTGCTCCTCTAAATGTATTTATTTCATTAAATTTACATTTTTATTGATGGGGGGGACGACACACACCTCAAAGCAGTTTACAAAAAAAAAGATACTGGTACAACAATGAAGTTATTACTTTAAAATTTTTACAATCATAATTTAAATCATACAAAAAGTTTAAACCGCAACTTAAAACTCATACAATTTTCCCTAAACATTTAGGTAGGCTTGTCTAAATGTCAATCATTGCTACAATTTCATTTGTTGGCTAAAAGCAATGAAAGGCAGAGATAGCTACTTTCTAACCAAACAAATGAGCCTGGCAATCCAACCCTCTGATTGGCAGCTGTGGGCCACTGCCACGTCCACAGCTCCTCCACTCTTGCCAGCTAGGGTGGAAGGTGGGGAGAGCAAGAAAAATGCCTCTTTACTGTACCACTTCTCAAGCCGTTGTCACATGTACATGACAGCAGCACAGCTGACTCAAAATCCAGCCTTTCGCCACCCCTGAAATGCCCTTTTTGGAATTTTCACCCGAGTAGCCACCCATTGTTTAGGCAGCTACATTAGGGTGCTCCTCCATGGCAGGGCTGCTTTACGAACTACCCATAGGATATTAGCAGAGCCAGGGATAACTCTGCTCCATCCAAATCCCCTCCAACTTGTTGGACCAGTGTTTTGGTCCAGTAACCTAAGAGGGAACCAATGCCTTTTCCTGCATCTCTCCTCCTTTCTGCTCACTTAAATTAAGTGTATCTCATAATGTTATCTGTTCTCCTACTTTTTTAAAAAAGGAAACCTGGGAAATGAAGGGTTATGGGTGGCCATCCACTAAGTTTTACTCAAAGTAGACACTTTGAAAATTAATGAACGTAAATAAGTTAGGTCCATTGAACTCAATAGACCTGCGCTGAGTAAAACCACCCATTGGTTCATCCAGAGGGGGGAATTCCCCTTCCCTTCTGGACATTCAAGGCCAGCAGATGTCCCAGTGCTGTAGTCACAAGAAACATGGACTGGTGTTCATGTTGCCACACTGCAGACTCCTTGATACTGTAGTCACTATTAGCATAGTGCAGACACCACATCTGATTCTTTTAATTAGTCTCTGTTTACAAAAGAAAAAATTCTACAGGTTTACTTGTCATCAGCAGTAGAAAAACTGAGGTTCTGAAACATCAACAGCACATTTCTGTGCCTGAAGTGAAAAGGGAAATTTCCCAACAAGCATGTGCAAATCATGCTGCTCCCCAGGCATGGCTCCTGCTGTAAGAGAATATCGGGGAGCAGGTAAAAGTTAAAGTCTCTCCTACAGTATATGATAGTTCTGAAGAAAGCATAACAATTTTAAGACCTGGAGACATGGAGGATTCAAAACTGATATTCTAGCAACACTGCTTGCTTATCTTTTGGTTATCAGTGTATTATACAAATGAGACATGCATGGTGTTTTGTGGATTTCGATATTCCTGGATTTGAAATGCAATTTCTTACATATCAGATCTCTAATAGATTGTAATCCTTGTATGTATCTTGATCCTCTCTGCAGCTATGCACCCCAATGGAACTGCACAGATATTAGTAACCTAAGAGGGAACCAATGTCCTTCCCTGCATCTCTCCTCCTTTCTGCTCACTAAAATTAAGTGTATCTCATAATGTTATCTGTCACACTCCCAACATAACATGAGCTGGGATATGGAGTCTAATCTTAAAGATTAAGCTGGGAGGCCTTCATTCAGCAATGTTAATAAGCACAGGCATCGTTTCTTGTTAAACTGGAAGTCCAAACGTGCAGTGAAGCACAATTACTTGTCAACAATGAAGATATGAAACACAATGCTTTGGTTAATTTTTCCCCACTCCCCAACCCCACCTGCATTGTTGCCCAGCAAGGCTGCCTTTCTTAGACTCCAGGTAAATAGACTGGTATATAGACTGATGATTTGGAAAGCTTCATGCGGCCAAGATGGTATGGCACAAAACTGGTTTGCTGCTATAGTGTGTCCTGGGTGCATCCACAAGAATAAAGAGTCTTCTGACATTTAGAGGCTAACATGCAGTTGTAGAGATAGTAGTAGTAGTAGTAGTAGTAGTAATAATTTATTATTTTTACCCCACCCATCTGACTGGGTTGCCCTAGCCACTCTGGGTATATATATAAACCAGCATATATATAAACATGACGACTGTAAGCAGTAAGGTGAATTGTAGTTGGCAATCCAGTTGCTAATCCAGTTGCTAGGAGGTGTTGGTTTCTGCTCTCTTCACTGTGCAGCGAAAGGCTTGTCACAAGACAATGTTTACATTCCACAGACAGCATTGCTGTTATGTTTCCCACGGGAAAGGGGAGGCTGGATGTGACGTACACTGGTTTCCTGTTTTTCACTGTTCAGTGTGATTCTCTCTGAGCTTCAGAGGAGAGAGGATGCAGTTCTCTGCTCCGGCAGAGACAAGATGGTTTTCTGTAATCTACCAGCTTTGAAATGTAAATAAAGCAATATAGAGCATGTTGGCACGTATTCCTCATCATTCCGCTGTGCACTTGGATGCTACAAATCAACATTCTGGTTATGGGCCCAGAAGACGCAGTCATTGGAATTCCGGAAAAAGGATCGGAATGCAGAGGGACGGATCGGACGGTATCTGCGCGTCAAGATGATTGATGAGGTATGTGCTACTGCTCCGGGCAGCCTGCCAGCATCTAATTAATGGCTTTATGGCTGGACTTTGAACTTTTAAAGTCCGTTTGCCGGCTACAGGCAGCGGCTATGCCTATGCTGGGGAAATCGAAAGTAACTTTTGGGCTGAAGCAGCTGCTGATAACAGTGACGCAGCATGATTTAGGGCAGAGAGAAAGCTGTTTTGAACTTGCCTTTGGAATGAGGCTTGAAGCAGCACAGACGCAGCTTGTATAAAGCAGCTTGTTTAAAGCAGCAGAGATGATGCAGAAGGCTAATGCCAGAGTCATGATGGCCCTTCAGGATGCTTGTGGGATTCCCAAGCTCAATAAGAAAAATTATACGGACTGGGTTATCTATGCAGAGGCTATTCTGCGGAAAGAGGGTCTGTTTGAAGTTATTACAGACACCCCCCCAGCTCCAGTTACAGATGCATGGAAAGCTAAAGATTCCAAAGCAAGGGGAACTCTTACATTGATAGTATCCCCAGAAGAGCTCTGTCTATTGCGTGATAAGACCTCAGCCAGAGAAATTTGGGACGTTTTGAGAGAGGCACACATGAGGACAGAAGCTGAATCTACTATGCATTATTTTAACAAGCTGCATAATATGATGGCTAGCTGCAAAAGGCTGGCTGATGCAAGTGGGGAATCTGGTGCCAATCAGCCACATGCTCAGCTCAGAGTAGCTTGTGATACTGCCATGATTCAAAATAAAGCAGATTGCCAGGGTGATAGCTGCATGGGAAAGGGGGAGTCTTCACAGACGTCATCCCTGAGTGCAGTGGAACCACCAGATGGCGCCAAAGCTTTGAAGGCAGTGAAATGCTACTCCTGTGGACGTCTAGGCCATATGAAGAGGGAATGCAAATATCCCAGGGCCAAGACAGAGCAGCGCAGCGGAAGCTCATCGTGTGGAAAAGGCCAAAGCAGAGGCAAAGGTCCGGTGTCCAGGACAACGCAGCCCAAAGCAATGGTCTCACGCTTCACTCCAAAAGTTGCAGAGGTCCAGAAGACGTCTAGATCTTTCTTCGTTGTTGATTCAGCGGCAACCCACCACATGTGCAACGATAAGCGACTGTTCGTGTCTTTTACACCACAGGAAGGTGCGATTCACCAGGCGGATGACCACACAATTCCCAGTAAAGGCTACGGAACTGTTGTTCTTCACAGTTTGGACTTATCGATACAGAATGTACTTTATGTGCCTGATGCCAAACATAATTTGCTCAGCGTTGGACAGCTGAATGAGCGGAACATTGACGTTTCCTTTAAGAACAAAAGGTGCATCATCACAAAGAAAAATGACTATGTATTGTATGCTGAATATGTTGATCGTTTATATGTTTTGTATTATGATGATGTTGTGCAGGATGACACTTGTTGCATTGCAGGTTCTAACAAAAGTTTGCATGCAGAATGTATTCATGATTTTCATCGAAAATTTGGTCATTTGGGTTTTGAGGCAGTATCTAAAATGCCTGCCTTGGTTGAAGGTATGACTATTAAACCCTGCAGGTACCACATGAAGTGTAAGGCATGCGCAGCAAACAAGGTAAAAATGGCTGCGAAAGGTAAGGTGTCTAGTAGGCAAGCTACAGAACCATACCAAATTGTTCATGCTGATTTGGTTGGACCACTAGCGCCCTCTTTGGGTGGAAATAGGTACTTCATGGTTCTCATTGATGCGTTTTCCAGGTATATTTATGTGTACAATCTCAAGCAGAAATCAGAGGCTTTTCCTAGGTTCAAGGAATTCTGTGCTTGGTTGGAAAATGTGCATGGTAAGAAGGTAAAAATTCTTTTCACAGATCGCGGGGGGGAATTCACTTCTCAGCAGTTTGAAGCTTTTCTGACTGAGAAAGGAATTCAACACGATTTGTCTAGTCCTCGCTCGCCATGGCAGAATGGACTTGCAGAACGAGCAAATCAGACATTGCTTCAAGGGTTAAAAACCTTGCTGCATGATGCAAATCTTCCAGAGAGTTATTGGGCCGAAGCTCTCTCATGTTTCACTTACAGTTATAATCGCAGGTTATCTTCAGCGATTGGTTGTACCCCCTATGAGAAGATGTTTGGCAAGAAGCCATACATCAAACACATGAAAATTTTTGGTTCTGACATGTGGGTTCACTCACCACAAAACTCCAAGTTAGACAAGCGTGGTTTGCATGGTATCTTTCTAGGTTATGAGAAAGGTTCTTACAGAATAAGGATGACTGACTCTAAGTCCATTAAGCTCACAAGAAGTGTTGAGTACAATGCCAAGTGGGGGGAGAATGTGGGAATTTTCCAATGTTACCCTGATGACAGTGATGAGACTGAGGATAGTCAAAAGCAACCACAACCACCCACACCCACTGATAAAAGTTCTGATTCTGAGACTGAAACTGATTCTGAGTCTGAAACTGAATCGGGTGATTCAGAGGATTTCAAGAGTGCGAAAGCCTCTATGCGACCCTCTGAAAGCTCTGATCAAGAATTGGAGGAACCATTGTTCACAATAGGTCGCTTTTCTCCTAAGAAGGAAGAGGAGAGTGTTGAAGACCTAAGGCTAATTCGCAGGTCACAAAGAGCCACAAAAGGCAGACCTCCAAAGAGATTTGCTGATGAGTTTGCTAAGATAGCAGTAACAGCTGTTAAAAGCTCCAAGAAGGTATTTGAACCTTCAAGTTTCCAAGAAATCCAGGATTTGGATTCAAAGGAATTTGGATTCAAAGGAAGCTGAGCCATGGTTAAATGCCATGAAGGCTGAGCTTGATTCCTTAGAAAGGAACAAAACATGGGAACTTGTTCCAGTAGTTCCAGGAATGAAACTGCTTGGAAGCAAATGGGTCTTCAAAGCGAAGACTGATCAAAATGGCAAGATAGTCAGACACAAAGCCAGATTGGTAGCCAGAGGTTTTGCACAGGTACCAGGTGAAGACTATCACGAGACCTACTCACCCACAGTGAGGTATGAGAGCATTAGGCTTATGCTCAAGCTAGCTGCAGAGGAGAATCTACACATTAGTCACCACGATGTGAATACAGCTTTTCTGTACGGATCTCTAGGTGAATCACTTTATATGCTTCCACCTGATGGAGTACAGGTAAAACAGGGATTTGTTTGTGCTCTGAAAAAATCCCTTTATGGTCTCAAACAAAGTGCTCTCCTTCTGTTCCTCCTCCAGCTTCACAGCTTGCTAGTCAAATGGAAAGTGATGTATGGCTCAAGTTGCCTTTGCAAAAAGAGTAAGGTGGCACTCCTGTCCTCACTTACCTAGAATCATAGAATCATAGAGTTGGAAGAGACCACAAGGGCCATCGAGTCCAACCCCCTGCCAAGCAGGAAACACCATCAGAGCACTCCTGACATATGGTTGTCAAGCCTCTGCTTAAAGACCTCCAAAGAAGGAGACTCCACCACACTCCTTGGCAGCAAATTCCACTGTCGAACAGCTCTTACTGTCAGGAAGTTCTTCCTAATGTTTAGGTGGAATCTTCTTTCTTGTAGTTTGGATCCATTGCTCCGTGTCCGCTTCTCTGGAGCAGCAGAAAACAACCTTTCTCCCTCCTCTACGTGACATCCTTTTATATATTTGAACATGGCTATCATATCACCCCTTAACCTCCTCTTCTCCAGGCTAAACATGCCCAGCTCCCTTAGCCGTTCCTCATAAGGCATCGTTTCCAGGCCTTTGACCATTTTGGTTGCCCTCCTCTGGACACGTTCCAGTTTGTCAGTGTCCTTCTTGAACTGTGGTGCCCAGAACTGGACACAGTACTCCAGGTGAGGTCTGACCAGAGTGAGATCTGACCTCCAGGTGAGGTCTGACCTGACAGCAAACCTCATTGGATTCAAGGGGATTTAATCTTGAGTAGATATGGTTAGGATTGCACTGTAAGTTTGGGAAGGGGTCCTCAGTGCTTGACCAAGTCATGTACTGGTTGCGCTCAGATTTGTATCTACATAGTGATTATTGCTACTAGTTTCTGTACACCTACAATTTATCCTTAACAAGAATGTATTTCACACATGTCAATCAATGCCTTGCAAAAGGCCGTTTAAAGCATGACGTTTCTTTTCACCGTTTCGTTTCTTCCTGCCCTCTCATCATATTGAATGTCAATCATTTTTTATGACTACAATTCATTTTTATTCTATTGTTATACTACACATCAAATGTCAGTGATGTAGACCAAGTCAAAATAGTTCCTTGACTGTTGCAGAAATGGCCTTCAGCTCCAGAAAATATGAATTTATTAGAGTGATGTATGGGCCAGTTGGTTGCTTTGAATTAGCAATATGGAATGTACAGTACCAATCAGGGCAAAGAATTTCTGATCATGCAAATAACTACGGGAAATTAGAAGTGTTTGGCCTAGTATGACTACTAATGTTGAACAGTGTAATCAGACAGTTTTGCTATAGTTCTCCCCCGCGTTAATGCACTTTCTTGAGGAAAGGGGCATTGAGAGGCTTCCTCACTTGTGATATGGAAAGGTTTCCTAGATACAGTGGTGCCCCACAAGACGAATGCCTCGCAAGACGAAAAACCCGCTAGACGAAAGGGTTTTCCGTTTTGGAGGCGCTTCGCAAAACGAATTTCCCTATGGGCTTGCTTCGCAAGACGAAATGTCTTGCGAGTTTTTCCGACTTTTCCCCCCTCCCCCCCTTTTTCTAAGCCGCTAAGCCGCTTATCCGCTAAGCTGATAAGCCGCTAAACCGCTAAACCGCTAATAGCGCTAATCCGCTAAGCCGTCAATGTGCTTGCTTCGCAAGACGAAAAAACCGCTAGACGAAGTGAATCATGGAACGGATTGGGCGTCCCAAAAGAGGCTTCAAGGGTATCTTCCCATTTGCTTTGGGTTGTGTGTCTGTCACCATCTCAGAATCAGTGCCGTATGCTGCTGTTAGTCTAGACAGCACATGATTTTGCAGTAATGCCATGCTAGGTGCTTGTGAACTTGCAGCAATGCTCCTTGGAGATGTACCAAGGAGGCTGCAAGATGTTTTATCCATTCTAGTCTAGGGAGCAAAAGGAAAGAAGAGATGGCAACATGTGTTGCAAGGGAATCCCTTTTCTGTTTTGAATCCAACCCCAAAAAAGCAGGGGTGGTGGAATTGGCAGGCACAAATACTAGCATGAATCCTGTGTGACTACATCTTACGCCAGAACTCTCTAGAACATTTTTGTTTCAGGTTACATTGAAAAGAGGATGGAGAGAACAATTGCAGCACTTGCATTAATAAGTATCATGCTTAATATGCTAACAGCATAATTATGCATATGGAAGTCTTTGTATTTTCAATTCCTACAAGGATTTTAATGGAAGGGGGAATTGAGCTCATAAGAGTATAAAATAGCTTATTAGCTTGTTTTTCTGTGCTTTTCCTAGACATAAAAATCCATGCTTAACATTATTAAGAACAGATTTTATCCTAATGGGGGCTAGGAGGGTCTTCATTGCCAGCCTCTTATTTAGACATTTGCTATGTTTCCACCTTACAGAATTGTTAGTAAAAACCTACAAAATGAGACAAACTATATAGGTGGCATTTAGTTCTGCTTTCACATTGGTAATCCTTTAAACAAAAATTAGATCCAAGCAATGCTCCCAATATGATTGCCATTTATTTGTTATCTTTGTTCAAGGTCTACCAAGCAATTTCGAAACCCCATGGTAAGGTAACTAATTAATTTTTGCACACAACATTTTAAATAAGGCACTTATAACAAGTGGTTTGCTGAAAGCCGTTTTGTTTAGCTATTGTATTGTAAAGCCATCAGTGAGCTTCCACTCCACCCCCACCCCCTGAATCAAGCTAATAAAATGTCATCACAAATTTTAAAAGAAAAAGCTGTAACATCTTTTTCAAGGCTGGGTCATTTTAGGTTTTGGGAACGCTATAAGAGCACTTAAAACAATCATATTTACTTGCTTAGTTCCCTGAAAAACCATAAGTGTTATCTTGTCTTCCTACAAACAATGAATCGGGTTACTACCAACACTCTACTCTTAGTAGGTGATTTTTCAGTTAGTTGAGTATTAACTCCTTTTATTACTTCATGTTTCATTTACAAATAATATGCGATTTGCCACTGCATAAACGAAGAACAGACAGTTCAATGTTGTTGTCTTGGCTGGAATTTCATTGTGTTTCTTCATAGCTACTCTTATGTCTAGTATCAAGGTGTCCTTTGGAAAATGTATCCCAGCACCACTGTGGACTATTGGAAAGGAGCATGAACTGGATTAGTGCATTGGTTGTTAACATTAATGTAGAAGTTTAATAATTTGAATGAAAAATGTGATTATATAGGGGTCACATGGGAAGGTCTGGGGATCAGAGGTGGGGAACATGTTTTGCATGTAGAAGTTCAATCTCTTGCCTCTCTGAATATCATTGTTGCAGTTAAATAATTTTAGGAGCCAGACTTGACCATCTTACGAGGTCCTGCTCTTAATGTGGTAATGTGCATTTACTTCAAAGCGTCCTGCTGTATTTAGGGATGTCCCTGCTCATTCTTTCTAAGGGGAGCCCTGGATCTCTACCACCCAATCCTTCCCTGATGGCACTACTGCTGTATACAAAAGAGCCTTGGGTGGCAGGGCTCAGAAACGGAACTGAGTCAATGTAAGGCAACTTAATATTACTCAATAACTCAAAGGGAGGCTCAACCGTGAGTTGATAATGTTGGAATATTCACAATTAATGGGCAAGGTGGGATGAAAGGCTCAGCCAAAAGCAGGACCCGGAATCTCTGGTTCTCCAGAATCTGTTGGACTCCCATCGCCAATCATCCCCAGCCCACGTAACCAGTTGTTGCAGGTGATGGGAATTGTAGTCCAGCAAGATCTGGAGAGCCACTGATTCCCCATCCCTGACCTGAAATTCCCCAATTAACTATCTATACTACCATTAATTATTAAACAAATGCCAATACTAATATTTAGAGCCTTTAGCTTGCACGTGTTAAAATACAAAGTACATTAACAGGCAAAGTATCAGGTTACATTTCTTATGTATAGGCTAAAAATGCTACATACTGTAGGCTTCATTTTCATTTAGTGTAGGCAAGTTGATGGCCTTAACTGTGATCCAGAGTTCCCATTACTGTACTTTACAGTTCATCTATTGATCCCAATTTTGGATTACAAAGAAGCCAAATTGGACGTGGAATCTTTATTGCAGCTGCCTTTCCTCTTCACCAGGTTCTTCTCTTACTTCAGCAAGTAGGAAAGAAACCAAGCCTCCTATGGTTGAACTCAAGCAGTGCTATAGAGCTCCTTGTTGCAGGCTGGCTGGAGTCCTGAACCGAAGCATTCATGGTAGGGACTGCAACATTTTGTCATCAGTCCGCTTGTCAATTGTATAAGCTGCTTTCTAAAATTGCATCACACAGTAGCATAGCCAAGAAAAAGAATTCTGGGCAGGGCTATGCAAATAGAAGCAGGCATTCTCTTTAGTGGCTTGACTTTACATTGGTGAGATCACAAAAACAGAAAGGCAGACCCAACTTCTGCCTTCTGTGCATCCCAGAGCATGCCCTCTTAGTTTTTGTTTCTTCTGTATAAGACAGGGCTGGCGAACCTATGACCTTCTACAAGTTATTGGACTCCAACCACAACTGGGCCCCAGGTAGCATGGTCAGGGATGGCGGACATTGTAGTTCAACAACATCTGGAAGGCCACAAGTTCCCTATTTACATAGCTTTGGCTTTCTTTTGGAGCACAAGAGACTTGGGGATTTCAACATTATTTAGCTGTTAACTCACTCCCCCCTCCAATTCGGATTAGACCAGAGTAGTCCACATCTACATGTATTCGAGGAACAATTTTAATCTTTCCAGCAGGCATTCTCTTTAGTGGTTGCCCATGCCTTCTAGTTGGCTGATTCTATTGCATTGACTAAGAACTGACAGGGCATGTGCTGCCATGCACATAGCTGAGTGCACACCATATTTGGGGGGGGTCCCTATCCAGGAATTGGGGGAAAGCACACAGACAATTGCAGATTTCACAATCCACAATTTTTGAGTTATTTATTTTCTACACTGTTTGGTTGTAAAACAAAACAAAACAAAAATGTGGTTTATTTATGCAGTTTTCTGGTTTTGTGGAAATCTGAGGTGTTAAGAAATATAATATGTCTAAGGCCACACTTTGTTCAGTGGAAATAGGTACAAACAAGGCTTCAAAAGAAATTAAACCACTGAGGCAGTAGGGGGCCATGGAAAGTGGAGTAGCAGGAACAAATTGTCTATGACTTCCAAGTGGCGTGATTTGGAGCCCAGAACTCCCAATGTATTAGATTGTCTCTGTGCCAGGCAAATTGGAATTTACATGGGGGAAAGCATTTAGGCTGGTGTTGTTTGAGGGTAATGTCATGTGGACTAAGCAAATTAAATAGGAGCATAAACAACTGCAAAGCTCATGGTGTTTCTGAAATATTGATTTCCAAAGGGTGAGTAGGCTGTAGCACAGATGGAGGAAAGCAGCACTCACAAGATCCGTTACCTGACATGAGATTCCCAGAGAGAGGCACCCAACTCCTGAAGATGCTTCAGCCTTCAATTAATTCTGTGCATGCCCACTATTTTGAAACTGCTTCAGTTGATCTCCACAACAGAGAGAAGGGTATTAATTAGCCCCTTTCCTAAATGGAAGTAGGGATGGGGGTGCACCTTCCCAAAGACTAATGAATTACACTTGAGAGGACTCTGGATATCTGCTAACAATTAGCTCCCAATGAAGAAATATCCAGGAGCCATTCTGGTCTATTTGCAGGCAATCTCCTGGGCCATTAACAAGCTAGCATCCATTGCAGCATTAATAAGTCCTACAGTGCAGCATCTTTCTTAATCAGTAGGTGGAGTGGGACAGTGTTCTGGATAGATACTGCCGGTAGACTCTGTTTAGAATGTGAGATGCCACTATGTCGCTTCCATCTGTATTGCAATAAAATTCTGCTGGCATCTGTTTTCTATTCCTGAAATGGATGCTTTACCAATCAAATTAGGAAGACGATAATGATCACAATATACAATCAAGACATTTTTTTTTATTTTAAAAAAATGCCTCTACATCTCCAAGCATGGCTTTTCCACCAATGAGTGAAAGAAAATAAGGCCACAGCATTCTTAAATCATGCTCTGATATTGTTTATGATCGATTGTAATTACTGGAAAGAGTAGGGGTTGTATACTTTTACAGCTACAAATTATTTTAAGTTAATGAACATTTTAAAAACCCTGTAAATACAAATTAATGAAACGGAAAGCCAAATACTATACATAACTTTCCTCAGTTGTGCATCCCATTCGCTAGAGGGGAAAGAAAAAGAATGGGATCAATAAATGCTTTTAAAATAGGATGAATTAGAAAAGTGGTGAAGTATTTGGCCCAGATCAAATCACCACCTGTGGATGTACACGGGGGCTTTTAGGTTCCTCTTTTGATGGCAATCGCCTGAATCCTTTTAACTTCCTTCTCGGAAGGTGAGGGAAACCTGGAGATTGGCACTTACGAGGCCCAGTGGGTTGCTTCAGCAGATACCCCCTCCTACCACCAGCACCGCTACCATCAGCACGTGTATGTGAAAGTGTTTTCAGTAAGTTTTCTGCCACCCAACCTATGATAGTTTTCATTCAAATGCAGTTTTATTACATGGCCATTTACACATTGGGAGATAATTTCATTACTCTGGGAAATAGACCACTCTGTTGTTCTTTCATTCTGCCATCCATATTTTAAACTAGTATTGACATAGTCAGAATTGGATCCTAATCAATCAGTCTGTTGTTCAAGTAATGACTTAAAATGCAAGGTTTGGTCTAATTATCCACCCTTGTGTGCTTGCTGCATTATTATCAGATCAGCATGGGTTTATTAAACTAATGTATGTAGTGTTATGCAAGGAAGTTTTCAGCATGTATAGGTCACAGAGTATAAATATCTACCTGCTCAGCCACATCACCATAAAAAGGATATATATACATATTTTTCATAAAAGTAACCCTCACATTTATGATAAATTCAGTGATGGTAGAGTCAAATATTCCTTAGCAGCCTTGTGACTGAAATGTTATGAACTGGCTGTCTCATAGTTCATTTGATAGGGACGTTTGGAATTTCAGATCTGTCCATTTTCATTTCTTTCAGTTTCTCATTTTTCCAGTCTGAAGGTCAGTTCTCAACATCTCCAGATCAGTTTGTGGTTGGTTGATTGATTGATTGATTGATTGATTGATTGTGTGACTGCAGTACATTGTTTATTGCTTTCATTTTATGGATCAATGGTCTCGTTAGACAGTAAATTTCATATTAAATTGCTGTTTTAGGGGTTGTTTTTAAAAGTCTGGAATGGATTACAGTGGTACCTCGGGTTAAATACGCTTCAGGTTACATACGCTTCAGGTTACAGACTCTACTAACCCAGAAATAGTGCTTCAGGTTAAGAACTTTGCTTCAGGATAAGAACAGAAATCATGTTCCGGCGGCGTGGCAGCAGCAGGAGGCCCCATTAGCTAAAGTGGTGCTTCAGGATAAGAACAGTTCCACGTTAAGAACAGACCTCCAGAACGAATTAAGTACTTAACCTGAGGTACCACTGTAATCTGTTTTGCATTACTTTCTATGGGAAAGCGTGCTTTGGTTTTGGAATGGACTTCCAGAACGGATTAAGTTTGAGAACCAAGCTACCACTGTAGAATGCTTTTTAGGGTGTATGTTATTGTCACTAATATACAGTATTCATGCTTGAGCATGCTTTGTCCCAGTATGTGTGTTTTTGTACACATTATTTGGTCGGAGAACTGTGCTGCAAAATTCAGAGAAGTGAGAATTTCAAAGGACAGCTGTGCATTGTTTCAGAAAGTGTTTCCATCAGTGCATTGTTTCAGAATTTCTCCCTCCTCCTCCCCCCCCCCCCCCATCCCTGTGGAAATGCTTTTTTTTCCATTTTCAACCACCACTATTTGAAAACCTGGGAAGTGTGCACTAAAACTGCATGTTGAAATTTCTACATGCTTCTCTTTTAACATGCTGCTTTGTAAAGGACTGTGACAGCAGTTCTGAACAAACTGTGGAGAAATTAATACTGAACAGTGTGACTGCCTTCTGAGTAAACATACATAGGATTACCTTATAAATTTGCCTGCCTTAAGCTTTGTAACTAGCATTTACTTGGCTACAAATGTTTAGCATCAATAGTAAGTCCGTCCTTAGCACAGTGATGCACAAACTTTTATAATAATTATAATAAATTACTAAACCCCGCCCATCTGGCTGGATCTCCCCAGGCACTCTTGGCAGCTCCCAACAAAAGATTAAAAATACATTAAAACATCAGTCATTAAAAACTTCCCTGAACAGGGCTGCCTTCAGAGGTCTTCTAAATGTCAGGTAGTTGTTTATCTCTTTGACATCTGATGGGAGGGCGTTCCACAGGGTGGGCGCCACTACCGAGAAGGCCCTCTGCCTGGTTCCCTGTAACTACACTTCTTGCAGTGAGGGAACCACCAGAAGGCCCTTGGCACTGGACCTCAGTGTCTGGGTTAAACGATGGGGGTGGAGACGCTCCTTCAGATATACTGGGCCAAGGCCATTTAGGGCTTCAAGGTCAGCACCAACACTTTGAATTGTGCTTGGAAACGTACTGGGAGCCAATGTAGGTCTTTCAAGACCGGTGTTATGTGGTCTCAGTTAGTGGATTTACCAAAGTGCCCTTCTCAGCTACAATCAGTTTCTGAACCAAATGTAAGATCTGATCCAGTGGTGTAAGCTGGGCAATTGCTGCTGCCACTCTGGGCAATCTGTCCAAGTGATTTCAGAAACTGATCTGAAATACCATTTGTAAATTGTTGCCATCAATATGACGGAGCAAACTAAATGATCAGAAGTAGCCACTGGCCATTCCACAACTGAGACTCCTGGTATATCCTACAACTTACAGCTAGAAAACCCCTCTGCTCACCTTCCTCTCCCCATCCATCACCATGCTCCAGGTTAGGGGCAAGGGGAACCTTTGCCCCTTCAGGTGTTGCTGAACTACAGCTCCCATCAGCCCCAACAAGCATACCCAATGGTCTAAGGTAAGAGGAGTTGGAGTTCAGCAACATCTGGGGAGCCAAAGGTTCCCCAAACCTGCTCTGGGCAAACTTATAGGAGCAGTGGACAGTCAGAGTGTGTAAGTCCGTTCATCTTATAGTTTGAGATTGTCAGCAGTTTCCATTTATTAGTTTTTAATTGTTTTGAGAAGCTGATCTGCCTTGAAGCACCAGAAGCAATTAACTCACAGCATATGCTAATAGCATGACACTTTAGAAAAAGGTTGCAGGAAAACTCAAAAGTTTCCAAAATAATCTCGGCAAGCAGATTGCAAAACAACATCAACATAGACACTGGGCACCCATTGCTGAAGATGATTTCATCACATTGCTTTCATAGCTATAAATTCTTAGAAATAAAGGTGTTCCTGGTGGAACTGCTGATATTCCCTTAAAACCATGGTGGCCTGATCTAATTAAAGCAGGCCAATTGGGTAAAAATAAATTTGTTGTTCAGCCAAGGCTCATTAAGATAGGTCATGTGGTCCAGTATGCATGGAGACACAGTTATTTAGTGAGTATCAGATAACATGAAATAATTTCATTAAAATAAGAGGACAGTTTTAGAGCTATCTGCTTTTGAAGTGAAATGTAAGATATTGTTTAAGGTCACAGGCACTTATCTCTACAAGGCCAACTTTTTCCAACCTCCTCTTGTAAAATCTCTGTAAAGATTAAACAGAAATGCTGCCAAAAATAAAAAATTTATTGAGTACACCAGAGTTTGAACCTTCCCAGCACCAGTCCAAAATGTGTGTGCGGGAAATGACAGATGACTTCATATTGCTTGTCAGGGCAAAATATGGCTTTCTTTTGTTTAAATCCCACAGTGGATTTTCTGTTGTTCAGAACTGGCAAAGCTGTTGTCATTGTCAGTGTGGTTCCAGCCGGCATTTCCTTGACAGGGTGCATAAATATCTTGAAAGATCAGTTTTGCCCTCTTGCTAATCGTTATGTGCTTGTGTGTTTGACAGTAGAGCAAGGCTGTGTGGGTGGGGATTGAAGCTGCCATTCCCTGTTAACGCTGATATGGTTGTAACAAGCATGTGACTCAGTTGTTCCTTTCAGCATACTCTTTGTTTTCTGCTCTTCTCTGCTGCCGGCTTTCAGTATCTGAAGGGTGCTCTGAAGAATGACCACTTATTCAGTCTTGTACTTAATGCTTTGATGACATGGCCACATGATCAAAACCGCAAGCTGGAACTTTGGGCGTTTTTCAGAAGATCTCAAAAAATAAAATTGATGTGGCTGTCCACACACACAAAATAAACAGACAGAAGCATTTTTAAAACGATTAGCAAAGAAATATGGACATTGTCAGAAAACAAAATAATGTCAGAGACTGGAGACTTTTATGCACTTCCTCTTCTCTGTGAAACTGCAAGTGAGCCAGGCTGTAAAGCATACCCTCCAACCTTTCTCAGATGAAAATAGGGACATCCTATTCCATACCCTCCCACATTTCTCTGATGAAAATAGGAATAGGAATTCTTTTTGGGATAACACAGGAAGGGTTATCCTCTAAATTATAGGTGTACACCAGGGGTAGGGAACTCCATTTCCTCATGGGCTACCTTTTGAGGGCTGAAGATCTGTGGTGGACAGGACCAATGATAAGAGTGGGTGAAGCAATGTTACATTTTAGCCACACAAAAACTTGAGGTTTCTACATATGTGTGCTGTGTACACATAGCTTTCCCTGCAACCACCATTTTCTTATCAGACAGACAAGAGGCATTAACACAATTCAAGGACACATTTCAGACAGACAAAAGCAGGGTGGCCACTGGGAGAGTGCCAAGGGCCAAATAGGGAGCTACACTCATCCCTTGATGCTGATGTTTCCCACCCTGTTATGCACTTAAACTCCTACATGTACACCTAAAAATCACAACGTGTGAAAACACAATCTAGTAGAGGATTTAGCCCATATATATTTACGTAACTGGAACACAAAAGAGTTTGTTAAATGTCACAAGCGTTATGTTAGCCAACATTTTGCCTAGAAGTAGCAGTGGTTCTGATCATGCCTGCATAACTATACCAGGATCTACAGAAGCAGGCAAAGACTTCTATAAAGCAGAACTAAACACTAGAAGAAATCTATAGGAATTTGCATGCCTTGCAAATTCAAGATTTGGCTATTTCATTGGGAGCTCTTAGAAAGAGCCAGTTGCAAAGGTTGGCAGATACATGGCATTGCGAGCAAGAGACATAAATAGCAAGAGCTTAGCTGACACATTTTTATTATTCGATTCAGAAATGTGTCACACCTACTTCTACGTCCTACAGAGAGGGAATACGTGCACAAACTGGCAGCATGTACTCATATGTGCAAATTGTATTCTGCATATGCATCAACAGATGTTCAGGAATATATGGGCATTTAAATAGCATTCGTTATTGGTCCATTATGCTAAGCTCTTATTAACATAAAGTGAAAACAGAAAAGATGATAAGCAGAGATACGCCCTCCCTTGAGGCAATAGCAGGATGCATTTCAGTCAATCACAAGTGGGAAAGTAAGCATTGCTGAGGCACCTTTATATTTTGATCCCCCAGATGCAAGCTCAGAAACTGCCATATATTCAAGTAAAGTTACTTCTGGTTTCATGGGACATTATTTGTATGGCAAATAATTAATGGCTAGCCACACTGTTTTTCTTGGGGGAACCTGATATAAAGTGTGAGGGAACAACCCTTAACAATGCGTTGCTACTTTCTACATATACTTTCTAACCAGTGATCTAATTAGCATGAATTTGGATTTGCTTTGGAAGCATGCCAAGCAAACCATGTTTGCATGCTTTGGGGTGTCATTAAATCAGCTCTACTTTGTCCCCCTGTGTTGAGTTGAAAGTTTCTAAGAGTTTTGATAGATACTCAGCATTTCTATACAGAATGTTGTTATTGGTATCCAGAACACCACCATCAATAGGGCATCTATTGATTTGCATAGGACAGGCATGGCCAAACTTGGCCCTCTAGATGTTTTGGGACTACAATTCCCATCATCCTTGACCACTGGTCCTGTTAGCTAGGGTGATGGGAGTTGTGGTCCCAAAACATCTGGAGGGTCAAGTTTGGCCATGCCTGGCATAGGCCAAAGATAGATAGATAGATGATAGATAGATAGATGATAGATAGATAGATAGATAGATAGATAGATGATAGAGAGATATATCTTACACCTTCATATGAAGTATTGATATCAGTGCATTCGAAAACAGGTCCAGTGGGGCTTGAGGAATTGCAGCCTTAGATCTTAAACCCAAAGGTGGGGAACCACTGGCCCTCTAAAAGGCTCCCACTAGGCCCAGGCAGCATGACCAATATCAAGGGTGATGGGAGTTGTAGTCCAACCATATCTGGAGGCCACAGGTTCCCCATCCCTGCCTCAAACCCTACCAAGGCATTGGTATTGACTTGAGAATAGATTGTTCACAATAGGTTTTGGGTTGTTGTGATTTCATGATCTTTGATTAATCTGTAGATTCTTCAGAGCTAACATATGAGTTCGGTTAATTCACTGGCTTGATTTGTGGTGTTGCAATTTAAACATTGCAGCGAAAAGGCAATATGATGCCTTAGTCAACTAAATGGTCGATTATAGCATCACTTAAACAAGTTCAAGCAATTTATTGTGATATATTATGGTTGCAGACCAGTAAAATTCAATACAAAGGTAAGGGACAGAACATTTTAAAACAAATAAAAACAATTATACATTTATCTTCTCTCAAAAAGCCAGCAAGTTGTTGTTGTTGTTTATAATCTACATAGAAACACTTTAAGATCCTTTCAGTCAATCAGATTTCTCAATACCATGAAAGCACACAAATTCAAAATATCATATATATAATATTCATTCTCAAATATAACTCATGGCTTTGAAATCACCTACATAAGTCAGCTTCGCTCTGTAGAGCAAGCAATGCGATCTGACTATATGCAACATCGGTTGAGACTTCATAGCACAGCTCTTTCCGTTCTTTCTTGTAATTGGATGTAGGAGTAACACACAGTGACTAAGACAGCACAAGCCAGGCAAGGTGGGATCCTTGAAATGGACTATATTGTATATGTGAAACAGGTGAAGAAATCGGCTGCAGAGGTTCCAGATTTTGCAACAAAATGATAGCTTATCCTTGTCATAAGTCAAATAGATTGTTAAAATAAAAGAGAGGAGATAGTTGTCAGGATGGGTTAGATCAAAGACTTACTGCAGACGGCAGCAATAAATTGGGAGGGTTATCTCAAGATGCCAGAGATGGCATGTTTTTCAGCCAACCACTGTCCGGAATCGAGCAAAAGGAAAGAGAGAGATGTTTCCTAAAGAGAGATTATAAGGCTAGAAGTCTCCCAACTACCTACCTTCTCACCCACCTACATGTAGCTGTCACTGTAAACCAAGAAAGAGGGTTACCAACAAACAACAACCACCACCCTGGGTCTTTCATGAAAAACTGTTGTTAGCCACAGGGCTCCAGTAAGCACATATCATTTGACATTGTATATACTCATTTATTTATACATCTAAATCACTTGGAGCTGAACCACTAAAACAAACTAGCTGAACAAGAAAACAACAAAAACAAAAGGTTCCACTGCCTCCCACTGCCTACAGCAATATGGATTTGATAGATGACTGCTCTGCTCATTTTCATTCTGAGCTAAGCCTGGCTCTCCAATGCCATCAATATAATCAGTGTTGTTACTGCAACTGCTGACTGAAGTTGATGCAATAACTATTAATTAGGTGGCTCTGTCCTTTTGCAAAAGCACAGCCAAGCCTGTGTAGTTTCTCCTGGAGTTTACTTTAAGCCATTGTGGCTTGTAGAAGTCACAAAAGGAACAGAGAAGTTGTGAATCTCCTTCTCCTCCTCCTCCTCCTTGGACTCTCAGCTTTTGATACCATCACAACCATGGTACCCTTCTGGACTGTCTGTAGGAGATGGGCCTCAGGGGGACTTTTCTGCAGCACTTCTAGTCTTGTCATCAGGGAGTGTTCCAGAAGATAGTATTTACTGAGTGTTTCTCATCCCCTTGGCCCTTGGACTATGGAGTGCTGGTGGTTTTGTCTCCAATGCTATTTCACAAAGCTATTTTTGTTAAATCATATACACACTGTGTTGAATTGAGTGTTAGTCAGACTTAGAGTAGTCCCATTGATTTGTTAGGTCTGTTCTAAGTCTGGATCCACCTCATTGGTTTAGGTTTACTAAATTTATTAGACACCTTTATCTTTAAAAAAAGGACTCCAAGCTTCTTACAGCAATTCAATTATCTAAAAGTGAAAAAAAAATGAACACAACATCAATATCCATAATATACTAAAAATCAAAACCCACCATTACTAATGAGAAACCACCAGGAATAATTGATTAGCATGATGCCAGTATTTAAAAATCATCCAGTCCCATCACATACTTAAGACTAGAGGAATCCCTTAACCTGGTGTCAAACAGATGATAATGTTGGTGCCAGGAGGAGGTCCCTGCTGGGGCTGGCCATGCCCCTTAGTTGATGCATTATCGGGGTGAGTCTGAAGGAACCAATAGGTATGCCCGAGGGCACAAAGTGAAGGAAGGCTGGTTTAGTTGTTTAGCTTTACAGGTGCATAAGCCACATCATACCTGATTTCTCTTCATCCTTCATCTGCACTAACCCTAGTTTTATTTGCACTTAGCAGCAGAATCTGGGATAGGCCTAACCCAGGCATGGCCAAACTTGGCCCTCCAGATGTTTTGGGACTACAACTCCCATCGTCCCTAGCTAACAGGACCAGTGGTCAGGGATGATGGGAATTGTAGTCCCAAAACATCTGGAGGGCCAAGTCTGGCTAATACTGTTGGGCTCTCCCTTGACTAAAACACCAGGATGAAAAAGTTAAGAACAGAGCTTTCTCCACCCTGACCTCACTCCTTTTGTTTGTAGTATGTGATGATGCATTTTAACATTACAGTACACAGTTTTTTGGTTTTTTATAATGGTTTTATTTTATGTGATATATTTTGTGTGTGTCTGTGTGTGTTGTGCTGTGCTATGGGATTATTTTTAATGAAGAGCAGGCTAGAAATTCTCTCAATAAATATGTGGAAAAAATGTCACCGTTCCTTTCTTGTAAGGTAGGAGCTATGCCTGCTGTTTTATCTGGCTGCTCCTGACAAGACCAGGTCCGGGGCATTGTGGATGATAAGAATAATTAACTGTACTGCATGGGGTGGCAGATAGAGAAAGACTTACAACCAGCCCACAGCTATTTTCCTTCATCTCTAAGATCTTTGATTTGGTACCTCTCTGCACTTTATGCCTTGAAAGTTTTCCTTAAATGTGCCATTATCTCCTGGATAAACGGCTGCATCTCCCAGGGAAAGAGCACTATGAAAATCAGTGGTTTTGTCTTTTAGTGCATTGTGCTGCTGTGGCAGCTCCACTTAATTATCTTGTTGGGAATGGTTTATTTGCAATAGGAAAGAGACCATTGTGGCTGGGCATCCTTGGCCCGACTCCCTCTGAAAATAAAAACAGAAACAATATTGTGTCATTATTATGCATCCTTGCTCAGAAAACTGTCACTGGTGCAATACATTTATGGGATTTTTTTTTAAAAAAAATTCCATCATAGTAAAAGAGTAACTGCCATTCAATTCTGCGAAATGCTTTCTCAGCGTCAAAAGATGCTATTACCACTGGGCTGGCATCATCTTTCATCTTAAAGACGACATTAAATAAGCGTAGCAAATTCGTGCAGGCGAACCTTCTGCACTAAACATAAAATAAAACCCCATGTTGTTCAGGATGAATTATTTTAATACTTATGCTTTGGCTCAATTGGCCAATAACTTTTCCAATTGATTAAAACCTACATTTCAAAGGAAAAGGGGGCCTGAAGGACCCATTTTCCTATATGCTTTGGTCTGCTTTGAATATTGTTGTCATCAGCACAGCAATGCAGCTTGGGCAACATCTGTTGGTCAGTACCTGATTTGCATAGTCCAGTGCTACGAAAGCAATGATGAATGTGAATACTTATTTCCAAGGGAAGTATCCTTTGTGGAAACAAAAGGTGAAAGATTTTTGAACTCTGTAGAAATGGGAAAGAGGTTTGATTAAGTTCGCAAAGTTACCTAATTTTCACTTTCTGGAACAAGTCACAGCCATCCTTCAAAATGTGCACTTTCACAGTAAAGTGTTGATTAATTTTCATGTGGGTGTTTTTTGTTTGCTTATTAAATCACAAAGTGACGTGAAAATGTTAGAAGTGAATTTCCCCCACAACTCGCAACTCCCACCATTTTTGCCAAATTGTGCCCTTTGCGCCCCACTGAAAGTTTTATATTTAATTTATTGATCATATCCTACTTTCTCATCACGAGGAAGGAAATCACAATGGATGACATCACAAATGATAAGGCTGGGTCCCATCTGCCTCCTCTGTAATTCAACCACTCTCTGTTCCAGTTCCTTCAACTCATGAAGAGGATTGATGGCTAGCTAAATGTACAAGAAGCCCTATGATATGAAATGCATCAGGGTTTTAAGCATCCCCATCCACCAGACGTTTTGATATGAACAACATGTTAACTGTGCTTTTTGTTACTGTTTTTGGCAGCAGCTGTTATTTTCTCCTTGATTTTTTGCTCTGCTTCTGTTTTCATCTGTTGGTATATTTTGATTAAAATGAGGAGCAGTCTTCAATAAGCTAAGTTTAGACTCAGATATGAATTTCTTAAGGTCAGAAAAAGCTGCAGGTTCTTTGCATTTGGCTCAGGTGACGTATACAGTGCACTCAGTTTTTAGTACACAAACTGTGATTGTTAGCTACTTATAATGTACAAAAACAGCCCAATTACAGGACATAGTACCTGAATCTTCTGTTTAAAATGGGCAGAATAAGCACTAGATATGCTGAGTGAACTTTGTCCAGTATCTGAGGCAAGTATATTTCTAGGGCTTGATTTGAATATAAATGCTTGTCCTACCTTCTTGGGCATAGTTTCTCAAGTGTGGATGATGTTTAGCTACCATATTCCCACTGCAAGAAGTCATATGACTCTGGTAAACACAGAGGAATGTTTTCCAAGCAGAAGTACTCCATGCTGCAATGTTTTGTCACAGAGTCCTACCTGTACTAAAAATATTTCCATGCCATCTCTCAAGGTGGCACACAGAAAAGATAAAAACATCTTAAAATAAAACAACATAAAAATAAGCATGGTGAACGAAACAATGATTCAGCTGAGGGAATGGGACAAACAAAAAACAAAACAATTACTGCAGTTATTCATATCATCGGAAATCTGGGGAAGCAGGTGATAGAATTCTTCATAGCATTTAGCAGAATGATAGCAACTGATTACATGAACACAGCCCTGCCCTTGAAGAGAATATCTGCTGGCATTTTCCAATGTGGCACCTTTTCATCTTTTGACAACCAAGCTGCAAATACAGCACACAACATTGCTGTCTGAACCATGTCCACTTAGAATTAAGTTCTATTGAATTCAATGGAGCTTGTTCCCAGATGAATTGGGTTAGGATTTATAGTTTAAATCCATCTTTCTTTTAAAGGACTCTAGGCTGGGCTATTCCTATTTGAAACACAGTCTCCCTCATCCCAGCACCTCTCTATTTCTACCCTATACAACACTAAATCCCTTCCACCTGATTTCAGATTTCAGAACCTGACACCACCATGAGATCTTCTTTCTTCCGTGTGTGACAGAAATTGCACGGTTCATGCTTAATCCTGTTTTAAATAGTATTTTTGGCCTTCTGGCCTTCTGTGATGATGTCTAAGATCTTCTTTATCCATCACACACCGCTATAACTCTTCCTATCACATACAACGTCCCCTTCGTGATTCACATTCTCTCTTCCTATTTTAGTGTCCTATTTTCTAGTGTTAAAAAATAGCCTTTGTTCAGTAACAGTGCATATTACAAACACCAAAAAAGAACAGCACAAACCGTTTTTGTCATTTGAAAGCCCTGCAATAATTAATTAATTAAATGTTACCTCCGCATACCTTTTAGTTTAGCTCCTTTGTGCTGACACTCTCCAACACAGCTGGGTGGCACTTTATTTTTCCTTTGAGTCTGGCTATTTTGTTTTCGCCCAGTACAGTATTATCTCCTTTATCAAAGTAGCCAAGGAAATATTGCCGTCTTTGGATAATGCTGAGGAATATCTGTCACAAGGCACTCTTCAATGAAGCCAGAAAAGACCAGGAAGCTTTCAGACACAAGCTGGGCAGATTCCCTCTGGCACAGTCACTATCTATGCCTAGGAAGGGGAACCTTTGTGGCCTGGGGGGTCATGTCTTTATCTCTCTCCATGCTGTGGACCAGGGGTAGGCAACCTAAGACCCGTGGGCCGGATGCGGCCCAATCACCTTCTTAATCCGCCCCGTGGATGGTCCAGGAATCAGCGTGTTTTTACATGAGTAGAATGTGTGCTTTTATTTAAAATGCATCTCTGGGTTATTTGTGGGGCATAGGAATTCATTCATTTTTCTTTTCAAAATATAGTCCAGCTCACCACGTGGTCTTAAGAGACGGTGGACCAGCCATGGCTGAAAAAGGTTGCTGACCCCTGCTGTGGACCAACTTTGACAAGTGGGTGGAACCCACTGATTTCCCTCTATAAGTATTCAACACCTACAGGCATTGGTGTTGATCTTGTTGGAATAATAATAATAATAATAATAATAATAATAATAATTTATTTATTTATACCCCACCCATCTGGTTGGGTTTCCCCAGCCCCTCTGGGCGGCTTCCAACAAAATATTAAAATGCAATAGTCTATTAAACATTAAAAGCCTTCAGATGTTTTCTAAAAGTCTGGTAGTTGTTTTTCTCTTTGACATCTTGTGGTCACAGTTTTGAGAACGTGTATGTGAAGAAACAAAAAATTGGGAATCTGAAGCCACGGCAGGAGATTTTAGTTCGCTATTTGCCTGCACCTTGACTTCCCATGCAAACTGATATGTACCCATGGATCTCTTGGTTATTGTGTTTTACACCTTGGAGAGATCTAATGCACATGCACATTTCTTTGCACATGTAGACATTTAAATGATTGGGGACCCTGTTGCAGGTGAGATGAAGATTCATTTCTATCAAGTACCGGTATTCCCCAGGTCTTGTTATTAAGCATAAAGCCTGGCTCCACTGATGTACCATAACCAGGGTGTACCTGATTGTTACTGATGGAAACAATGCAATATGATACAGTTGTATCCCAAAGTGACTCATTGTCCCCCTCTGCTGTGCTGATATGGCTCCAAACAGTCCTGCAAGGCTGATGTACATTGTGCTATGTCCACATTTATGCCAACCCTGGGAAATCTACAAGTTTCACATTTTCACTATCTGTGTTTTATGTATCACACTGCTATTTGCCTGGGATACAAAATAACTGGATTTGTTTTACTTAATCCTATGCCTCGCATCTCTAGTATGAGGAATATATGTTAATTTTGCTTTCAGATTATGGGTGTGGGCTCCTTTGGAGGCTCCTGGCATCAGTGGCTGTCATTGGGTTGCTCCACTAGTCAAAAACCCCAGTATCTAGTGTGGCGATTGAATGAGAAGGAGAGTTCCTATCTATACATATTAGACAGGAACAAGTGTGGGGTTACTCCCTGGACACTGCAGACATCAGTGGCTTACCTCCATGTTATCCAATCAGCAACTGTGTGTTTCCACACAGTAGTCTCATAATCTGGAGCAGTAGTCTCGTAATCTGGAGAACCGGATTCGAGTCTCCGCTCCTCCGCATGCAGCTGCTGGGTGACCTTGGGCCAGTCACACTTCTCTGAAGTCTCTCAGCCCCACTCACCTCACAGAGTGTTTGTTGTGGGGGAGGAAGGGAAAGGAGAATGTTAGCCGCTTTGAGACTCCTTAAAGGGAGTGAAAGGCGGGATATCAAATCCAAACTCTTCTTCTTCTTCTTCTTCCACGGTGCTGGCTGGCTGCCCCCCTTCTACAGCTGCTTCCTGATGCTTACAAGGCAAACTTCTGGCTCTTTTGCTTAGTGAAGCATCTTACTGGCCACCACTGACAGCTACAGTACATAGAAGACCTTCAGGCCCCCTCTATCCCATAAAGCTAAATCACACCCACCCTACAGTATAAGGAGAGTAACTATTGATTCCTTAGCTGCCTTTGCCCCTTTACCTCATGCGTACAATCTCTTGTTTGTGAGAAGAGCAGCAATATACTTTTGGCCAAAATTCAAGAGCAGAGTTATCCAAGAGTTGCACTGCTTTCTGTCACATAGATTCCTCTTGCTTACAAAATAAGTACTCGTGCATGTGTCAAGACAATAAAATAACACCAAGTCCCTCCAAGCATCAAACACACACAAAACTCAATGACAAAACAAAAACAATTGCTAGGCTGATTTCGAAGATATTTGATGGGTCTCTGACGTGCCCCTGCTTGGATTTCACAGAAACAGATCCACTTGTTGTCAGTCTTGTGGTTCAGCCTGTCATCGTAAGTGATGTTTGTGTTTGTGTAAGTAACAGCAGGAGAACTCCCTCTGGGCTATCAACTAATACATAAGGCACCGAAAACTGCACCATAATATATTTTTATCTTTTAGTCCTTTCTCATGGTTTATTAATGCCTTCTTCTATGCATATTAGTTAGATGAGCCTACCCTTTTAATGCTAATTTTATTTCAAGTGCAACATTGTTCTAGAATATTTCTTTGACAAAATAAGGGGCGGGGGGGGGGGGGACAAAGACAAATGCAGACCGCAAATCACAATCTGCTACAGACAAAGCACTGTTTATAATCCCTTCTTTTGAACATCCCCATATATTTCTGAAACAGCTGTCCAATAATTTGCAAAAATTGCAACATTTCACTTTGCTTTTATTAATTCTGTAGCATTCCATTAAATTAGCTAATTTTCTAGGTGGAGAATTTATTCCTTTGTCTTCAGCAAATTTACTTAAACTCATACACATACACAAATGCAAATATCTGTAGTAATAGGAAAAGAATAGGCTTGCCTTCTGAACTTCAGTGACATCATTTATTTATATTCAAAATGTTTAAAAAGGAATGGCCTTATCCCAGATGTTTAAAATGCAGAAGATACGACTTTGTTAAACCAGGACTATGTTTTTGAAAGAGACAAGCAACATGCATATTGTTTATTCACTGGTGGGTTTCTTCTATACTGCTTGAAAATATTTGTTCTCATATAGCTAATACCTTTATGTATACTGCCTAGAATAAGGAGAACCCCAAGAAAAGAAATGTACTAAAATAGCCAAGTCAGCAGATCTTATCATGCTTTTCCCCCCGTGCATTTTCATTTGCACTTCTTCCTTCTCGGCAATATTTCATTCTTTAGCTGTTTGCTTCTGTCAGAAGTTCAAAGACAGCCCAATTTCATAAAAGGGAGATAGTATTGATTGATCCAGCATATTGTTTCCACCACCCCCCTTTTGACCAGTTCTTGATGCACATTCCCAATTTTGAAAAGCATTTCATGAATCAGTGTGCAGTTTTTTAAAAATCTATAGAATGAGCTCATTACCATGCTAGTTGCTGAATGTTTTCCACTGGTTGCGTTTGCAATGCAAAGCTGATTTCACTAACCTTTTATCTCTGCAAAAAGGAAAAAAGGTAATCTATAAATAAAATATACAATGTATAGCTCAGTCGGTAGAACATGAGACTGTTAATCTCAGGGTTGTGGGTTTGAGCCCCATATTAGGCAAAAGATTCCTGCATTTGCAGGGGGTTTGGACTAGATGACGCTTGTTATCCCTTCCAACTCTTTCTAAACTTGTAAGAGGCCCAAGAGACTTATTGGGATGTGGATTCATAGATTGCATCCCATAGCCAACTGCACCCCCAGGTTGATAGCATTGGCCAGTATGAGCAGCTCCCTCCATTTGCTGTCTTAAGACACTCTTTCTCCCTGATCTCTCATAGGCAGACTGGGCTCCTCCACTGTCAAAAGTAGAGTGTTTCCTGTCTGTGTTCTGATAAACTCCTTGTAGGTGTAAGCAATAACGTCATAGCTTGTTTTAACTCAGTTCTATGTGACCCCACCCTTTGTCTTTCTGCTTTGCTTCCCCAAAATACCAGTTTATCCCCCCACTCACTAAAAACAATGAAAAAGAGAACAAAATAATACAACAATGCAAAATGCTGCAACTGTGAAGGATTTTTCTCCCTCCATAGTTTGTTGGGGGTTTTTTTAATATCATAACAAAATCATCTATAGCTTGGTGATTCCACATCCATTTATCCTCTGATCTCCCCTGTTTTAATGTACATTCAAGTCCCACAGAGAGGGGATGGGGCAGGGTGTGATCCCATCTAGCATAGGAAATTATATTATAAATACAGGTGAGCCAGAGTAATATATGTTGCCCCAGAGTATTAGCACCGTTAAAAAACACAACAACCTGAAAATTAAAAAGTGCCTCACAGAGAGATGCAAAACAGTTAAACCTCTAAGAGAAAGATGTCATGAAAGGAGGAGAATGAAGTTGAACAGCTGTAGACTCTGCATGGCAATAGCTTGAAGGCATTCTGAACGCAGAGGACAGATGCTGACAGGCTGACTCTGGGATTATTATGGGGAGAACATTTGCATGCTCAAAAGTGGAAGCCCTGGTTACTCAACGGGAGTACTGCAAACAAATATGTCCATTTGAGCAACCACGAACAAGGACAGTTTTTTAAATATATAATTCATATCTTGCACTGATAGCGTCCAGATCAAGGTAGCACTCTATTCTGTCTTGGTCAGAATCCCACCTGGATCCCACCTGGGCAAGCTGGAATGTATGCAGAGGAGGGTGACCAATATTATCAAGGGTTCTGGAAACTAAGATTTGTAAGGAATGATTGAGGGAGTTGGGTTATGCTTAGCCAGGAGAAGAGAAGACCAAGGGGTGATGTGATATAGTCATTTTCAAATACCTGAAGGCATGTCCCATGGAAGATAGAGTAAGCTTGTTCTTTGCTGCTCCAGAGGGCAGGACCAGAACAAATGTGCTTAAATGACAAGAAAGAATATTCCCACATTAGGATGAAATTTGTGATGGTAACAGCTGTTCAACAGTGGAATGGACTGCTTCAGAAAGTGGTGGACTCTCCTTTACTGGAAGTCTTTAAGCAGAATTTGGATGACCATCTGTCAGAGATGATTTAGCTGTGATTCCTGAGGTGCAAGGGGTTGGACTACATGACTCTTGGGGTCCCTTCCAACTCTACAATTCTATGATGATTCTATTAACACATAGCACCACTGAAACTGCTTTGCTTTGGAAATATTGCAATGGTGTGGTTGAATTTTACAAAACAATTCCGCAATTTTTCAAAAATAAAAAACCCACCAAATTTGTGGACTGATACATGGTGTGTGGGCTGATATATGGTGATCATTTTCAGATATGGTGGCATTTAGTGCATGCACAGCTATATATACTTTGTTCATAGTATAAAACGCATCACACAGGAACTCACATTACATATCCTGTAACAGCCCCAAATTTACACCATTTGTGGACATACGTGTAGTGATCATTTTCAGCTATGTCTGCTGTGCCATGCTGAAACAGAAGCATCATTTTAACCAATTGTGCATGCAGACATGTGTGCAATACCACATGCCTCCATGTCTGAAAATTATCACTATATATTAGTCAGTAATTGGGGTAAATTTGAAGATTCTCTCGAAAATGACATGATTGATCAAGTGTGCCATTGCACTACTGCCTCTCAGAGGCACTGAGGAAGAAAGGCAGGCTGGAGCAATCACTCTGGAACTTGCAGCAGTTCTGAGGTTAAAAAAAAAGGGCAAGAAGATCCCAAGATCACCTTCACTTCAAAAGCAGCTCTGAAGTTTGCCTGTTTCTTCTTGTGGTATCAGGGCCATTACTCAGTTTAAAAAACCCAGTTGGGCCTGAGATTCAGGAGTTCTGAAGAGTGATGGATTAGTGTCTCAGAATCGGTCACCCCATCCATCACCACTAGTGTGCCTTCTGTTAGTGCCAAAAAGTCATCCAGACAGTTCTGGGCATTGCGGCTTTCTCCCGCTATGACTGTCACCTTAATGTTACCACTGGAGCTGATAAGATCTGGACCCACCTAGTGCCTAAATGACAGACCAGCCAGGAATCCCAATTGCACTTCTCTGATCTCCATGAATGGGATGGATACCAGTGTTGGGAGCGAGCCCAGTCCCTCCACAGGCTTGCACACTCCACCTTTTATCTCCTCCTTGGCACAGTTGCAAGAAGGCAGCAGAAGCTTTTGCTTCTGATGTTGATTGATTAGAGTTCAGCATTGCATCCAAAACCTAAACAGTGGTTAATCGTAGCTATGATTTGTTGATGCAAATCAGATTCATAAATGATGGTATGAAATTGGTTTGTTCCAACAAACCATAGTTAAGATTAACCACCCTTTGCTGAGTTCAGGCGACACAGCAAGCTTCAGATAATCTCAAATAGAAGCAAAAGCTTATTAACTTCTCCTCCTCCGCCGCCTGGATGATGGGGACCCAGAGAGTGCAAGGCCCAGGAGACATTAGACTCATTACCAACATGATAGACTATGGCACCTGTAGTCCTCCATATGTTGTTGGACCCCAACATCTATCACTTCTAGCAAGCCAACGCAGGTAATGGCCTGGGCTGATGGGATTTGGCATCTAGCAGCATCTTGAGGTCCTTAGGCTCCCCATCCCTGAACCTTGGCTTTTCATGACACCTGAAAGCAGCCAATGTGGATCTGTGACATACAGTTCTTAATACAGTAATGGGTAAAATGGATGTCAAGGAAGATTGCTGATCAGAAACTATTTGCATAAGGGATAATGGGTATAAAGCAAGGAGTGATTATTTATGTCTCCTTTGCATTTAAAACAAGAAATTACAACTGCTATGAATCACTTTGCACTGAATCTAGCAAGTTAGTTGAACTCTTATAAAAATGCTTTATTGACTTGTTCCAAACTCAATTAAGTGTTTATGAACTCAGTCTATTCTGCTACTTGCTGCAAATTTAATTATTTTTGTGAAATGTGTCTTGTTCATTTTTCCATGTAATACATATAGGTGCACACCAATACTGTAAAATAAACAGCTACAGAGCTAAAAAGCTTAATTTTGGTGACTTTAAATTGAAATTAGGTTAACTTGGCTCTTTTCTAATTGACTTTAAAAATTTCCCTTGATACACTATGTCTACACATAAAAAACCACTGTAGAATTTACATTACACTATCTGTTTGTAATAGTACCTGTCATGGCTGCCAAGGGTTATGTCTATAATCATCATGGCAATCTAATTAAATATATACGTATCAGACAACTGGACATGATTCAAGGCAAGCTCAACACTGAATTACAAAATTTAGATGGGCCACTTAATCAATAGACTCAGCAACTAGCTCTAGCTATCACCCCAACTCATAAGCTTGATGGCTTGGTTAGACATACTGTGTAACAGATGTCCAACATACATCCATGAGCCTTAATCATAAATATGATGCTTTCATTTGGCATGGGATATAGGAAAAGTTTCCCAGTTGCCAGCAACCTGCTTGCTCATAGCAGGGGGGTGGGGAGTACTTTTAAAATGCATGAGCTGTCTTTTGTAGCCTGTTACAGGAAGACTTGGAAACCACCATTAATTTTGCTTTAAATAATCCATCAAGATGGTCCTTTGTTTTGATAATCTGAGTTTCAAGTGAGACCACATGACAAAGAATTACCAAGACCTGATGAAGTTCTTTTCATATTGCTTCTCCTCTCTATTGGTTCTGTTCAGTTCTAAACCACAAATTGAGTAAATGGCAGAAACAACAACCCAGTGCCGACAATCTTCTTTGAAATAAGATAAAATGTGTTTACTACCTGATCGTTTTAGTATTGTACACTTCTGATAATCAGTTTTACTTTCTTCTTTTTTAAAAAAAAATCCTTAAGTGCTACTTTTGCAACAGACTAGTGATTGTATTTGTTCCACCGCTAGTCCATGAGTGAATTAGTAAAGATGAAAAATGGATTTCAGAGACAATTTCAGCCTTGAAAAGATACCATTTGCAACTATGGATAGGTTAGCTTGCTGTTAGTTTTCTCCTAAATACTGAATAGATATAGGTTAGATGGGAATATATATATTACAGTGTGATGGTTATGTGCAATTTGGAGAGAATGTGAACATAATTAAGACGTGCATATTATCTAAAGTATCATAATGTCATTTTAATCACTTCCTAAGAAAACAACTTGAAGGGTGCAAGGAATGTGAGCAAGGAAAGTGTGAAATTCAGTTTACTTTACTAAAAATTTATACCATTGAAATTTGAATCATTAATAAAGAAGAAGAAAAAGCCCCAGGGAAAGAAAATGGGACACATAAATAAGCAAAACCGTTTTATTAATAGAGAAAGCTATAATCTAAAATTAGTACAAAGCAAACATTTTAAAGATTATATTAGGCTATGTGATATGAAAAGCAACCAAATATGCTTTATGAATGACTGGAAGGAAGGTAGGATATGTGCTATGGATAACTGGCTCACAGACATAAGACCTAGAAAACATTTAAACTATGAAAAGATAATGGAACTATTCACAAAAGAGTTGCTTGGAAAACATACAAAAGCCTAGTGAGAGATAGAGAGACAGAATTAATGGCCAGAAAACTACAGGCACTTAGGTCTTTAAAAAGGAAATGATTAGGTAGAGAATAGTGCCTAAAACAGGAATTTTGAAGAAGATAATTGCCGGTATTATCAGCCTGCAAGTACGCCTTGTATTTTTTTAATGCATATATAATTTATGTTGGTCAGGAAAGGATCATTCACTGATCGAATATGCCATTGTAGACTTTGTGAGTGCAAACTTAGGATGCCTTTCCCCGTCTCCTGGAGCGATCTTTTCCCCTCTACACAAATCGAAGAAAGTAGGCATCTGATTTTCACCTAGGGTTAATAAAAGCTAAAAGTAAACTTAAAATTCTGCCTATGCTGAGCCCGAGAAGGAGCTGTGAGCCGGCGCGGCTTAGGACCCAGAAGGCCCCGCCAGGCGGCAGTTGTGTAGATCACTGGGAGACTCTAAAAGGGTCCAGTTTTAATTCTCTCTCTAATCTCTGCAACAGCCGCGCTTCCCACAACAGCTCAAGGTTGGGCTGATCCCGACTGTGGCTTTGGATTTTTTATCCCCGCTCCCAATCCCCGGCGGAAACCGCATTAACTAGCTCCTTCGCAATGGAAACCCTCGAGGAAAAAGTGGCTTCAGTCGCTCGAGCCTGAGATCGCGGTATCTAAAGGAGAGGGGCACGAAAATGAAGACGCTGATGGTAAGTCAGTTTCGCAGGAACTAAAAATGGTCCCAGATTACGCTCCCCCGCCTCCGGTCCTTAGGGACTGTGAAGCGAAACCACCAGAGCTGGCTGGGAGTTGTAGGGAGAGACAGAGAGACAGAGAGACCCCAGCCTTCCTTTGGGTGATTTCAGCCTCTGTGCAGCTTGCCCTATTTATTTATGGGCATTTTTGCTCCATGGGCAATTTTGCAAGGGGGTCTTTGGCTGGAACCTTGTCAAGAAAGAGAAGCAAAGGAACTTCCCGCCTGCCTTATTTTTAAATAGCAAATAGGTTCACATGCCATGATGATGGCTGTTGGTGTTCAGCTGAACCGACTTGCCTTGCAAGGAGGGATCTCGGGCGCTTAGGGCAATAATCACGGACAGGCATTGCTCTCTCTCCCACCTAAAAAACTGCAAAACGTGGGAGCAGTGGGAATGGCAGCGAAAGGGTAAGCCGGGAAAGTGAGAGGAGGATAAGAGAGAGGGGCTTAGCAAGGCAGAAAGCAGTGTGTGTGTGTGTGTGTGTGTGTGGATGGGGGGGGGGGTCAAATTCAGGAGGAAGCTGCACTTTTCAAGAGGCTTCTCTGCTTTGGAACTTGCAGGGGCTGGAAATAGACGGTTCCACCCCTCCCCACCCCGGCTTCTTCCGCCACCCCAGAGATTAAAATGGTAGCGCTGGGTGGCAGCCGCCCGCCCGCCCCAACCTGCAGGGCTCTCTCCATGGAGAGGAGACCCAACCCCTTCCAGAAGAAGTTAAAACTTGCAAAGGCTACCAAGACGCGGAGCTGCATTCTCCTCACACCCACCCGCATCCCTGCCATAAAAAAAGGACGGGAAACTTGCAAAAAAAGGGGCTGCCTCACATGAGTTAGGCTGGCGCGGGTGCGGAGAGAAAGAGAGAGAGAGACGCCGAGCTTTTATTGACAACAATCAGAACTCCTCCAACAGTGGCGGGTTGCAAAGGCGAGGCGGGAAGCGGCGAGGCGCGCGCGGGGCGGGGGCTGGTGAGGCGGGAAGGAGAGCGGCGGGGAAGCGGGAGACCTGGAGGGGCGGCGACTGAGCCGCGAGGGACCCCGGCGACGGTGCTGCCGCCTGAGCCGCCCGCGCGCAACGCCTCCTGGCCGCCGCCGTTTCCCGCTCCGCCATCTCCCCCACATCCGGCCTCGGGCTCCGCAGCGCTCCGCTCGCCGCCTGCCTGGTGGGGAGCGCGCTCTCCCCTGCGCACGGCGGGTTCTCTCAGCGTGTCTCCTTGTCCCCCTTTTCAGCGCCATGGGCTGGCTGTGTCTTTAGCGCTCACCACCATGTGCACTAGCTTGTTGCTCATGTATGGTAGCATCGGAGGCGGAGGCGCTGGTAGTGGCGGCGGCGGAGGAGGCGGCGGCAGTAGCGGCGACGGAAGCCCGAAAGAGCAGAGTCAATCGCAGCAGCAGCAGGTGGCGGTGACGGCGAGCCAGAAGCCGGAGAGCCCTCAGCAACTGGGCGGCAGCGGGCAGAGGCGCCTCCCCGACCGCCCCTTGGAAGGCTACATCGGGGTCCTGGACCACAAGGTGAGCGCAGGCGGAGAGGTGCGGGGGGAGGGGGAGGAGGCGAAGGGCGGACAAGGGCGCGGAAGAGGGAGCTCCTCTGGGGCCCTTGGCTTGGGCTGACTGATGAAAGTTCTCCGGGAAAAAGGGGTGTGTAATAGACATTTCTGTTCCAGGAACTATGGGGAAATAGCATGGGAGTTAAGGTAAGGGAAAGGGACCCCTGACCCTTAGGTCCAGTCGTGGCCGACTCTGGGGTTGCAGCGCTCATCTTGCTTTATTGGCTGAGGGAGCCAGCGTACAGCTTCCGGGTCATGTGCCCAGCATGACTAAGCCGCTTCTGGCAAACCAGAGCAGCGCACGGAAATGCTGTTTACCTTCCTGCCAGAGCGGTACCTATTTATCTACTTGACGTTCTTTCAAACTGCTAGGTTGGCAGGAGCAGGGACCGGGCAAGGGGAGCTCACCCTGTGGGGGGGATTCGAACTGCCGACCTTCAACCTTCTGATCGGCAAGTCCTAGGCTCTGTGGTTTAACCCACAGCACTACCTGCATCCGGGAGTTAAGGAGCCACGCTCTTCTCAGAGGCACTGAGAGTGGAGTGCCCCACGGACATACAGCCCTGTGGGATGTTTTTAGTGATCACATTGCCATTCAAAAGGCTGCCCTTTATTCCAGGGGCAATCAATCCAAATTATTCTGTAGATCGCTTTGGATTGCTTTCTGTGGGGAAAAAACAAAAAGCAGCAAATACATGTTGTTAACAATAATAATGAATTCACATAGAATCCTATAGAAGGGACCATAAGGGTCATCGAGTCCCAACTTCTGCAATGCAGGGATCTTTTGCCCAACGTGGGGCTCGAACTTATGGCTCTTGAGATGAAGAGGCTTGTGCTGTTCCAGCTGAGCCGGTTTTATTTTATTTTATTAATATTGCCTGATGGGATATCTCAGAGCAAACGCCACATACTGTCTATTGCTCGTTAAGAGAGAAACGTTTTTTTTAAAAAAAATACATACTTAACATATTTTGAAGAACGAATGGAAAATGTATAGAATTAATCAATGTAAAACTCAGTAAAGGATAATAACAGAAAGAGAGAGAGAGGAATGTTTCATTTGGTGGCTGTATACAGTGGGTGGTATCCTAACTAAGGCTGCAATCCAAATCCCACAGGAGGCGTTGGATTGCATGAAGATGTTTCCCCTCTTGTTTTTGCTGACTCAACTAGCTTCCCATGTGTGGGTGAGCAGAAGGCCTATTGGTGTCTCTGCCAGCAGAAAGCCCCCAAGTGGGGCAGGGTAAGGCTGAACTGGCTGGATTCCCAGCTGATTCCACAGCCAGTGCCAACCAGCACAGAGCCTAATTTGGGCCCAATCACTGTGCCGTCTTCCACTGTTGCCACCATGAGTGGGTAAATTCAATGGGTCTGTTCCCTGTATGGCTTAGTCAGATACCACCCACTGGTTTCACAATTGGGAAGTGTCTTAACAGGGAGTTCTGTTACACTGGGAGCTTTTCCAGACAAAAAAATTTTGGCATGGCCTAAATTATCAGACTCAAACAGATAAACAGGCTTTAATCACTCCCTTTTGCAGAAGTGTTTTTGTGAAAAAGGCACTACCTTCAGAAGGAATTCCTTCCTTTAAAGTAAGCTTCATCTGCCAGTTTGTAGGTCTGCCTGTAATGGCCAACTTCTGCTTCTTAGCAGATCAAAGTCTCTAACATTGGTTTTGAAGGCTTTGCAGACCCCACAGAATCAATATTCTCAAGGGCAAAAGAAAGATAGTTGGCTTTTTTAAAAAAAATAAAAATGGTGCATACAAATTTCAACCTCTCCATTGGGCCTTGGATAAATGATACTTATGATGCAATGCTGTGCATGCTTTGTGTGTACTATACAAACCTATTTGCAGAAGTAAAATTTGGTGTTGTAGTTAAGTTCAGAATGACACTCTTGTCAGTAGTAATATTTGCTACCGAGGATACTTTCAAGACTGATAGTCTTTAATTGCGTTCTGAAGCAACGCAATTGCTGACCGGGGAGTTTGATGGGTGTGGGTGTGGGTGTGGCTGGAATGTGGTTTGTTTGGTTGTTGTTGTTGTTTTGCTTTTGTTGTTTTTAAGGGATGGCATCCAATTTCGTTGCACTTGTGCAATGTTGCACTTGTGTAATGACAATAAAGAATCTATCTATCTATCTAAAGCAAAGGTGACAATAGTATGGTTTTCTTAATGCAGCAAGAAGTGTGGGAAGAGGTCTCAAATTATTGTGGTATAATGGGATTTAAATGTATATTATGTGTGGAAAAACTGGATAAAATATGTGCACAGAAGCACATGCCTCCTAGGACTTCACAGTAAATTCTTAGCCTACGAAAAGCTACTATGTCACCATGTTCACTTTCAAAAGCTACTATGTTCACTTTCCTAAGAGTAGCACCCATTGAAAGTACACAGTCAAAGGGATTGTACTGAGCATATAGATAGTAATGGAACATTTGAGGTGCACAATCCACCAGCAGGAGTCTTGGGGTGGAATTCAATGTATCATTAAGGATGGTATGCATGAGCAGACCATGGTCTGCTAGTGCAACGGAACTTTCTCCCCTCTGTTCCCCCTAAGTCCCCACCTCACCCCCTAAAGTTCCAGGGGTTTCCCCAGAACTTTGGAATAGGAGGCAATCTGGATGGTTAAAGATTACCATTTTTGCTCTGGAAGGTGAAGTAGTTGGATCAGCGGTATGATCACTTTGTTCTAAAATAGGCTGTCCAAAGGTTTCTATTCTATATAAGACGGTGGAGATAGGCTTTCTTTCAAGGCCACTTACCATGAAAGCTTGAAATAGCAAGTTTTTACTTTTAAACACATCACAATTTAATCAGAATTAATCTAACATTCTAAAAAGCATTGCGTGGAGGGGAATAGGCCAAATAATCAAGTAACCAGTTAGTGGGTAAACTATCTTGTGTTTAGCATTAATAGGTTAACCATGCAATCATGTGCATGGATATGCAGAAGTAATTCCTACCCTTCAGTTTCCTGGGACTTGCTGTCTAGAAGTGTGCATAGGACTGGTTAAGTATCCAGTCGCTGCATCCATTTACAGAGGAAATCTGGGGGTTCTTTCATTAATGTAACAGTTCCTCTTGACCAAATAATGCAAGCAAATCATATAGTGTTGGGAAACAGCATTGCTTGAAGGAAGAATCACAACAAACCAGTGATTGGTTTGTGCATGCTCACAAACTCATTTTGGATTCTGCTGTGCGCAGGAAAAAAACAATTGGCTTTTTGTATGGATGAACCAATGCACAGTACTGCTGAGAGCTGGGAACAAATCACTACTAGCCTCTATTGACAACTATGATTCAGGATGTGAATGCACATCCAAGAGAACAGAGAGGCTACCAGATCTTGGATGAGGAGGATCAGTCATCCTGGTGTGAGGAGGCATGCTGCTAAAAAAGATAAGAAAATATATGTCTACTTCAGATTGATGCTCAGCAGACAAGCCTGAAGGGTCAAATGACATGATAAGCCATTAGTTGTACATATAATCCTTGTGGGTAGTTCTGGTTTCCATAAAGGTCATTGATGTTACCATACAGTTACTCTACAACTGTTCATTTTTTAAAAAACAACCTTGAGATTGAAGCCAAATATCTAGATGGACAGCTTCATTTGCATATCACATCAAACTAGCCTTTACCAGTCTGATGCCCCCCAGATGTTTTGGCCTACAACTCCCCCCAAGTTTGGACTACAACTCCCATGCATGAGTTGTAATAGAACATCTGGGCAGTGTTAGGTTGGCAAAGACTACATTAAACCATAGTTAAAATGAACTCAAGTTTAATGTGGATGAGCAGTGTTCAGTTCACGGTTTATTGCAGAGAAATAAACCACGAGTTTGTTTTGTCCCCAGCAGAGCAGGGAAGAGAAATTTGGGAACTCACATTAAACATCATTCAGATGTTGTGTGTTCTGCTTTTTGTTCCCAGCAGCATTAACTATTTCTCTAAGCTTGAAAAATTGCATCACCGGTTCATTTCATTCTGATGATTCTTGTTTAAACTTTCAGTGTGCATTAAGTGATAACATTCTATCTGTATCACAAAGCAGTGGAACAAAGATAGAAAATGGTACCTTTTGCTCCATGCCAGATTGCTAGTTTCTTGCAAGCAGCTGTCAGTCTTGACTTGGCACCAGCTCTGTTTGTAATCCCTTGAAGTACTTTATCCCTTATTGCTACTAACTATGTATCAATCAGCTCAACATGTTGTGCATTTAAAATTCCACATCATTATGTATTTACTGTGGGAAAACATAGGAACATCTTATTGAGATACTTTTGCTCTGCTTTTTTTGGGGAGGGGGATAGTCTGACTATAAAGGTGTGAAGCTTTGCCCCGGCAAAAATGCTATTTGAATGTGACCAGAAGGCTGGAATTAGGCATGTTGGACAGTTCCAACAAAAACAGACATGGGAGCAGAAATTGCCAATGTTCACCTATTCATCCCATGTCCAGAACAGAAATCAGTCAGCGAATATGATCAGTATTCACAGTTGTTGCTTTCACTCTGCAAACAATACGTAATTGATTACATTTCCCCCCATTTCCATTGCATTTCCTTTGTATTGAAATGAATGGGGTGGAATAACACGATGCCAACACGTAATTAATTACATAATTACGCCACAGTGGACAGTCAGACAAATAATATAGGTTTTTGCAGGAAACAAACTGCATTGGAACAGAAACAGTGCTGCATGTTATGCATACAGAGCAGAATAGAAAGTGATGATTTCCTACATCCCTGGCTAGAATGCCTTATTATTAAGGCCCAGTGATGGTCTTGAGATGGTAAATGGAGTAAAGAGATGTGCTGTGGTCAGAAATATTCTCACTTCTCTCTGATAGAACTGGGCGCATCGGTAGCAGTCCATGGAGCAAGCCAGTTTGTGGAATTCAGAGACTCAGAAAGGGAATTCAACACAAGCAAGGTGGCAGGACGCATAAGTAACAGCAGCAAGATGAAGTAGCAGCCTCAGTTTACTGAGACCTAAGAGCAAGGCTGATCCCTGAGGTTCTACATAATGTAGGGGCTGGTCCCCATTTCTCTTTCTGCTGCTGTGTGGCTAGAATTTAATCTCAAGCACTTGCTGCTAGGGTGGAAAAGTTCTATACTACTGTCCTCCAGCAGCAATAACTTATTTAATCAAAAAGTGCAGTAGTGCTATATATATGTGAACTTAATCGGCTAGTTACAGCTACTCAGCCTCTGGCCACATCATACATCCTGGGCATAATGCTATCCTACATAAATTCATAATCTTTGATGCGGCTTACTCATAACCCACACCTGCCCACAAGTATGGGAGCATACTAGTCACTAGAATTGTAAAAAGATCAAAAGGTTTAAATTGCCTCAAAAATTGACAACTCTGCAAATGCATCAAAATTGCCAAAAAAATTATTTTGCATGAGTATTAGCTAGGTCTTCTGTCTCTGTGTAGCACAGATGTCTTTTACTTACACACACACACACACACACACACACACACACAATACCCCCAGTAAGAACTAAAGCATGTTAAGGAGACATAGCTGGCTTTTAATGCGATCAGCTGAAATAGAAATTCCTTAACCCAATAGCATTTTGCTGAATGAAAAATGTGGGCTTTAGCTTTTAGTATCTTTTTGTCACTGGCTTTCTGCTTTAACCTGCCCTGCATTGCTCAGTGACACATGCAGATAATGGTGCCCATGAAACAAAGGTGGCATTGATATTAAGGACCATGGTGTATTAATTTAGCTCCTAATTAGTGTAATCAACTCAACTGAGCTTTGGTGCTGATATAAGCTGATGTGACAGCACAAAGGCCACTTTCAAGGTGAGGCTGGATATTGCATTGTCTTTGCTTCTGTCCTACACAGGGTCTCTTCATTTCCTGCTCTTCCTGTTTAATTATGGAATAATTATGGAATGTTCTTATAGAGAACACTATTAAAAATGGCCAACATTCTTCAGCAATCTTACATACAGCAATCATGTACATTTCTCCTCAGAAGTATGTAAGAGTGGATTCAATGAGCTTACTCCCATGTAAGTGGCTACAGGGTTGCAGTCTGTATATTTGGAGAGAAAAAATCTTCACATTTATGTGTGATACAGTGGCTCTGAGAGAGAGAACTGGGATATCTTTTTAGCAGCACAGTGGAAACCTTTGGGGCAGAAAAAAATGGGTGTGGGCTGTTCAGCTCTGTGGTGCTTTCACAGCAGCATTGCTGAATAATGCCAAAGGTTGCAGGGCCAGCCCTAACATTAGGCAGAGTGAAGTGCAGTTGATTGCCTCAGGCAGTTAACTTCCAGTGTCATGAAAAGGAAATGAATATATTATAATGTTTTTTTTACTGCCATAGCGATGGACTTATGATATTTTATGTCTCAGGTGCTAAATGGCTTGACTGGCCTTGATTTGTGATGTGGCAGGGATGGAGAGAGGACACCATTTTCTGCTTAGCCTCAACCAGCAAAACGTTTTGAGTCAGCCCTAGGAACCTGAAACGTTGCAGCTGTAGAAACGATAGTTCTCTTGACTGTGTGATTCACAGAAATGCTAATGCAGTATGTAATAAAGAGTAAATGCTACGTGGTTTTTTTTGAAGCAGCATTCTTAATTGCAGTATCAGATTGGGTATTTTTGTGGAAGGGAGAAGGCATCTTCCTATCGATGTTGAATCAAGGGAAGTTGTAAAGAGAAAATATATACTGTAGCACAAGTGGTAAAGGTGCATTTAATAGACTTTTTTATGCCATCTCCTTTTTGATAAGAAGACTTAACAGCGTGACTTAGGAGTTTTGCTCTTCTTAAGGTCCTATGGAAGCACTAGGGCAGATGGAAGATGTAGTCAAAACAGCTTGATGAAATAGGCTATTTGATAAGAAATAGCCTAGAAGACGGAGAGGATACTGTCTCACAGCAAATTATGAATTGTGAACATGCCTTGCTTATTTCTTATAGACTGTAAAATTTGCCTTGCCAGCCATGTCAAGTAACCTCTGGTTTCCAGTCTGTTCAAGTGTGTTATTAGTACATGTTAGATTTGCTCTGGTTTTAGTACCCATAAAATAAATATTTTTTAACATCCACCCTTTCCCTTATATTAAATTTGAATACATTTTGCCCTTTGGTTACAGGAAGGTCAGGAGTAGATGAAACAGTTGTAATAACACTGGATAGCACATTAGTCCTTGCAGTTCCCTCTAAGGGAAAATAAAATCCAGCAACCGAAGAGCTGTGGAAAACATGTACATCTATATATGAGGCACAGTGTATATAGGGACCTTTAGGGAAAAGTGTTGTACTTGGGAAATTGTTTAGTAAGAAATAATCAGGTATAAAAGGACATAGCGCTTCTGGAGATGGCATTTGTTATCAGGAACATGTTCTCCTCCGGTCCTCCAAATAGTGATAAAACATTTTGCCCTGTTGCTCGCGGCTCCAGAACGTGTTTCTCAACTTGTTTCTCCTTATTTCTCTTTTCCTCTCTTCTGCCTCCTCCTGCCTTCCTACACAACTTTATAATTTCATCGTCTGTGTACAAAACCTCTCTCCTGTTCCGGTGAAATTCACCTCCATTATGTTGCAGGAAAGCACAGGATAGCTTTTTTTAAGCCTGTGGCCAGCATTTGCCTTCCTTCTTTTTTATTATTTTATGCCGGGACTCTTAATGTACCAAGCCAAAAATGTAATCCTCCAGGGATGTGATAAACCTCCAGTTTTTTCTCCCTGTCAAGGGCTGGGATGGGTTATGTTTGGCTTAGTGGATAACAAGTTGCACAGGTCTGTTATAAATACAGACCTTATGAACTTTCCTTATTTCTTCCAAAGCTCCTAGGCTGCACAAGAATTCCTTGATTGTGACCCAACAGACCAGTGATGACCTCTAAGCTGCATTCTGGATTATTGTCACAAATTGCTGCTGGCCTTTGGCAGTTGCAACTGTATAGTTAAAAGGGATGAAGACTTGAAACTACAACTAATCCAGAATGCAGCAGCTAGACTGGTGACTGGGGAGCAGCTGCCAGGACCATATAACATTGGTCCTAAAGGATCTACTGGCTCCCAGTACATTTCCTAGCACAATTCGAAGTGTTTGCGTTGACTTTAAAAGCTCTAAATGGCCTTGCTCCTGTATACCTGAAGGAGCGTCTCCACCTTCATTGTCCAGTCTGGACAATGAGGTCCAGCTCCGAGGATCTTCTGGTGGTTCCCTCACTATGAGATGTGAAGCTACAGGGAACAAGGCAGAGGGGCTCCTTGGTAGTGGCACCCTCCCTGTGGAATGCCCTCCCATCAGATTTCAAACAGATAAACAACTATATTTGACTTTTAGAAGACATCTGAAGGCAGCCCTGTACTTGGAAGTTTTTAATGGTTGATGTATTATTGCATTTTTAATACTTTGTTGGGGGCCGCCCTGAGTGGTAGGGGCGACCCAGTCAGATGGAGACATGTTGTTGTTACCAAAAATGCAAGAAATTGTATGAGTTTTGATTCATTTATTAGTTGACGTGTTTCAATAAAATCGGTATTTCTGAAGGAAAAAACATGCCTTCTTTGCTTTTAGACAATGCTTGCATATTTCATAACATACATCTTCTTTAGAAAAGCATTTCCCTCCTCTTACAGACAGGATGTTGCTTGCCAATTTTTGCATGTACATGTATTAAAAAAAATGAATAAAACAGCTCGCCAATTAATCAGGGCATTCTTATCAGTTTTTCTTAATTAATTAAGCAAACCAATTAATTGCTGCTGCCCTAATGAAAGCATCTTGTTGGATGTGGTGATACGTGGAAGGGACACATGCATTAACCTTCTGATATTTTCAGCTCCTCTTGGTAGCAGCTAGGGAGATCATATTTTAGCTTTTGCTTGTATTTCACAGGGTAGCATTATTGTATTTATTTTCAAATATGACTTCATTTTCTGTGTCTCTTAAGGTTTTGTGTGTGTGTGTGTGTTATGCATGACTGCATTATGTCTTATTTTTGTTACGGTAAGTGAAAAACAGTGTTTTCAAGAATAATTCATACTTTTAACTTTCTCTTGCCATGATAATCTTGGAAAATCTAACAGATGGGAAGGGAAGATTAATGCCACTTGAAAGCCGCAGATTTAAAGGAGGCTACATTAAACACAGTCTCGGAAGCTCTTAACTGACACTTTTAAAAATTGTTCCATGTGCTGAGGTGAAGTCCATGGAAATTGTTTGGGTTGGGGGGAAGGTGGTAATCTTAGAGAATATTTAAGGTAATGTGTCTGACGAGTAATCTGAAATTGTGTGTTCCACCTAGATCCTGATACAAAGGTAGTTTTATTTTTTGTGTGAAATCAGAATAATTCTTTTGAAACAAACTTTACAAAGTAGTATAATTTTTCTTCCTATCCCCTCCCTCACCCCGCCAGCTAAATATTTCCACAATGGATGTAATATTTGCATCTTGGTCTCTAGAGCCATATTTCCCTTGTCTTTATAAGTAAAAGTATAGAGCATTATATTATACTGTGTATATTAAAGTTGTTCTCCATACGTGAGAAGTTTTATGCACCTTAAGGATAAAGTTAAGCTTCTCTTTCAAGCATGTTACTATGACAGGAGTGTTAATCTTCTACTGTCGCAGCCAGGGCTTGCTGTGGTCTTAGTCTAAGCAGATGTAAGTGCAAATAAATTAAAAGGAATCAACCTCTCAGATATTTATGTTTTACCTTATTCTAAAGAGCCAAGGATAAAAAGGGGGATGCTGTACCAGATATCCTCTATAAGAAGGCTGAAGCTTATACTTAGCTGCATCATAAGTCCTTTTATGTCTCTACCTTTGGAAGATGAAACTAAATTTTCAACAACAACAAAATCCATGAAAATGAGATGTACACTTGGGGACAGGAAAATCATAACACATTCTGCTTTTCCCTAATTAAAATTCCATGGAGTTGTCTCCAGTATGTTCGTGTTTTATTACATCAGTAATTACTCTTACTTTTTCCTTCCAAATTGCACATTAAGCCACTAAGGAAGAACACATTGCAGTTACAGTGAATATTTGAACAACGTGTTATAATATTCACACAACCCTTCCCAAGTTATAGGAGTGGTTTGCATGAAAATGTTAGATATAGAGTTAAAGATTAAGCTTTCAATTTATATACATAATAGGGCATGATATAGTGAATGTTTGCCTTCCTTAGGCATATGTGTATTGCATATTTAAGGCTCAAGTGAGTAAACATAGCATTCTTACCTGTAATGACCCATTCCATAACTTCTGTGTCTTAAAATTTAATTTTCTTTAAAGATGACACCTACAAATGCACCAGCATTGCCCCCCCCCCCACTACAATGGAATATCTGAGGAACTGGAGCAGTTCTGATCAACCAGGCCAACAAGTGGACAGCTCCTCTCTCTTCCCACATGCACACATAGAGATGGATCACCTACATAGGTATAAATTGCAAGGGATTTTAAGGAAGTCACCCAGGTGGTCCCATGCAGTTTGTATGTACATGCAAGGTAACTGATGATCCTTCTCCACGTGTACAAGCAGGGACAATGGAGTTGGAGATAGCCTGCTAGGGCTACCCTCAACCTACCTGAAAACCCTAGATTACGTTGAAAATTGTTGTGTATGGTTGGGTGGTTTTATTTTGTTCTGAACTGCTGTTTTGCTTGTTGTAACCCTTCCTGGGACTTTATGCTGAAAGATTGATAAGGAAAATGATGATGATGATGATGATGATGATGATGATGATGGTAGTGAATAGGAAAACCTGCATACACAAGAATTTAATTGTTCTGTTGTAGGATGTATGTAAGATTTCCAGCCTTCCAATTCTACTGGGCTGCAAACTCAATGGCACATCATGGGTGTAATACCTTTTAAGATCTCCCTCGCCTTCTGTTAGCTTATCCTATGGGTTTTCCCAGTGCCCTTTAATGGAGCTTGCACAGGCAGCGAGGGCCAGCCTAGGCTGTTCCTTCAAACTGTCTTATTATTTGTGGTCCACAACATGGCATGCTCAGCAACTGGCGCTCTCTACTTCCAGTTAGGCAAATGTTCTGAAGGCATGCAACCCGCTGCTTGTCGCTCAGTCATTCTCTTTTTACTAACTCTTCCAAGGCTTTGACCACAAGGCAGGTGCACAAATGTTAAGGTGACCCTGCAGTGCTGGCTGTCTTGAATTTCCCATAGTGCCTCCATTAGCTTTCCTTCCCATGCTATCTGCACTGATAGTTCATGCACAGTTACTTGCTTACAGTCCTGGCCTTTTTGTCACAACAGTAGCACACAGCTGTGGCACTAAATGAGTGGTGTCGGGGTGATAGCCTGCTACTGAGGGAGCATGGAATCCCAGCATTTTCATACTTTACACTATTGCTGAGTTGCAACCCTGGAGGTTTACTAAAAGGTCAGTGCTTTCCTTCATAAGCCACTGACCTTTCTTCTTGATTATCTTTGTGAATTGCTGCTGTCTTTGGGTTAATAGAACTTTGTAATCAAGGGGCTGAGACTGGGGGCCATGAGTAGAGGTGGCAGATTGCTGATGTGTGGTAAACACAGGGAAATAGACAGTGGCAGGCATTGACATTATGGAAATGTAAACAATAACAACCCCTCCCTAGAAATACAGAGGAGTGCACCATAGATGTATTCAGCTTTTTTGAGATTTTGCCAGAGATAAATGTAATATCTGCTGGTAAATATCATTGCACAGGGCTTGCCTTAATCTGTCACTCAGCTCAGGGACAATGTATTTGGTATATTCAGTAAGGCAGGTTTCTTCCTTGAGCTTCATATTTCTATTTCTATATGGGCCACTGAGAATAGGCAGAGGTATTTTCTTTCCAATAGTGTCCTGATGCAGTAAGTAAGAACAAAGCTAAATTGGATCACTTTTGTGGAACTCTTCTTTGCACGACAGTTGTCTATAATGTAGTTAACCCAGTTAGTACTTGCTTGAAGGAGGTGGCCACGTTAAAGCCAAGTGAGAATGGGATATGTGCTACGTGTGGTGGCTTTCTTATGGAATTGTGGTATTCTGGTATATGGGGGTGGCATGCACTGCCCCACTTGGCTTGTTCCCAGAGTTGCAGTAGTATTGTGGTGTTCATTGGCACAGTATCACAGATGAGTCAGAAGATGTGAGTGGAAAGAAAAGTGTCCTGGTAAAAATTGGGTGAGGATGTCAGAAGCTCTTCCGTTTTTAAATAAACACAGCTTGTTCTTCCATTGTTAACCAACCAAGTGTGCTTAATCTGAACTATGGTTTGTTGTGAAGCTTGTTTCATCAAGCCATAGTCAAAATGAACCATGGTTTAGGGTTCAGGTGTATTGCTGAAGTGTCATTAATAATAATTTTTAAAAATAGTGTTTCCAATTTCCTGCTCACAGTCTTGGGGGGGGGGGCGGAGTGTATGAACCTGAGACTTGCTAACCTGAGACTTGATATGGCTAACTCCCATTATTATAAACCATGCTTGATCATCATGCCATAACTGGCCCAACCAATAATAGAGGAGTGGATAACTAAAATCCAAGTATTAATGAGCCTCCCATCACTTATCAGACATCATGTAAACATAACCCTGAGAGTGTAAACAAGTTATCCTGGGAAACTCAGAAAATCTTATCTGTAACCACACCTTCTTGCTGGGAAAAACTGCCACAACTGATTTTCTGCCTGCCATGTAACCACTGCCAGACAATCCTATCCACAAAACCTGTTGTTTTCATAGGTTGAATCAATGAATACAAACAGAATGTAGTAGATTCTGATTCATTTATGTGCAGTCATAAAGTGGCAATTTAATGTATGTATCAGGTGTTGCTAATATTGTTCATTCTTCCTTTCAGGCCCCATTTTTCAACACTTTAACTTTCATTCTTTAAGTCCTCAGAATAGATTGAACTTAATAGCCAAATAAATAAATTAAATTCCTAAAGGGTGTGTTGAGAAACAGCAACAAAATGGAATACTATCAGCACCTTCACCTTATGGGAAATTTAACAGCTCCCATGCTGAATACTTATTTCCCTGTCTTAAGCAATTTGCTCAAGCATTTCTCTAAGCTCTCACTGGGGACATGTGCTTGTTGGACCAGCACTGATCACAGGACACAACTCCCGAACAACACTTGGTGATAAGTAGTTGTTGAGAATACAGCAGTAATAAAGCCTTTGTGTTGTTGTAATTGACAAAAACCATTTTGTCTCATTTACAACCCAAATGAAATGAAATTTGAGGGGGGTTTTCTTACTGAATATTAGACAAATAGGAAATACTTGTTTTGTAAATATTGCTATTTTGTATTAGCCAATATGCTGCTTATGGTGCCACCCTAAACATGTCTACTTAGAAGTAAGTCCTACTGATGTCAGGAAGTACTTTTTAATGTGTGAGCCATGATGCAGAATGCATATTTCCAACCATGTAGTTGAATCATACAGTGGATTGATAAACACACAAAAGTAGGGAAGGTTGTGAAACACTTGGCAGACTGTAGCACCTAGCTGGTGGACCACATTTGGCTCAGTATGAAGGTGTTTTCCACCATATTACATGGGAGGCAAGCAGCAACACAGGATTGAAAAGGGACTGTGCCCAGCTATGTCACATGTTACCCGCTTTCTGGGAGTGCCACAAACTTTTGCCTGTGGCCTATGCCACAGCTGGCCCTCCATGAGCATTCTTGTTACTTCTCCTTCTTAGCTGGTGAACTTACTGACTTGCCAACAGCCATCCAGTGAGTCCAAGGCAGACCTGGGATCTGGCCACCCAGTTCCATTTAAGTTAGTGTTGTTTCATTGGCTTTATTCCTGTGCATCCAAAGATCTCAAATAGTTCTAGTGACTCTGTATTACTGCTGATTCTCCACCACTGTTATAGACCAGGGATATCCAACTCCCAAGAGATCTGCAATCTACTCACAGAATAAAAAACTGGCAGTGATCCACCCCTGGGGTGGGGGGGTTTCAGGTGTAAGTTCTTGAGCTTTTTTTAGGGAGGAAAGACCTTTTTTTTAAAAGGGCAGGTCAAAAATGTTGAGCTTTCTTTCGGGATCTGAATCCTCTTTTCCCACGCAAGCGAAAAAGAGACCGCAATCAACCCAAACCTCCCGGGGATCAACCAGTCGATTGTGGTCAACCGGTTGGACACCCCTGTTATAGACTGATGTATTGGGAATTCCTTGTTTTATTCCTTCTCCATATAGCCAGTTGGCCATTGATTTTATTAGGAGCTTAGCTAATCCAAATGTACTGCATAGTAGCTATCACTGTCTAGGTGCTTGGTCCTGGCCTGGTTTAAGCACCTAGACAATCACTATACAACACTGAACATTTGCCTGAATTTCCCAACTTAGTGTTAGCTGGGAGGGTTTTTGTAACCAGCTGCTGTATTTTCAACCTAGAAGTAGGTTAGATCAAGCAACCTTGTTAAAGATTGCATTACTTGATACAGCTTTGCTCTTGCAATGATACATTGATCAGGCATACTCAGGAAGCCAAAATGCAATCCTATACAGAATGGGTAACTTCCAGCCCTTGCCCAGATATGGTCTTACCCATGCCATATCCACCAGCTTCCCCTCAGATCCACACCCTTCCTCACTTTCAAAACTTTGTAATGTAAATATTATTTGTTTTGTATGGAAGCCAGACAATGCAATGATACAGTTGTTGCTAAATAAGTAACGGAACCTAAAATTCTGCCTTAGAAGTGTAGAGAAAACAGCATAAAATAATGTGGCTTGTATCAGATCCTGTAGGCCAGTGTTTCCCAAACTTGGGTCTCCAGCTGTTTTGGACTACAATTCCCATTATCCCTGGTTCTGCTAGCTAGGGATGATGGTAGTTGCAGTCCAAAAATAGCTGGAGACCTAAATTTGGAAAAACCCTGCTATAGGCACTTGTCTGTGACAGCTCAAGCCATAGCGTTCAACTATGTTTTACTCAGAGTCATGTTCATTAATTTCAGTGGAACTACTCTGATTAAAATTTAGTGGAACATCACCTGCAGCAAGCTATCTGCATTGTTATCTTAGCTGTATTTGTTACCATTGCTTTCTTTTTGTTTAGGGGGCTGGGAGCATTTTTGTGTGTGTGGAATAGTCAAAACAGTTTTGGGCACAGAGAATCAGTGATTAGCCGTAACCTCATTATTCCTCTATGCTGTCTTGAAAGGGCAGGTGACACGTGCAACAGGAAATCCTTCTCCTTCAAGCAGCCAAGAGAAGCTGAGGAAACAGGCTTTGTCTCCCTAAGAAAAAAAGAATATAATTTAATCACATGATAAGCTAATTAACTGAAGCGCTAAAGTCCTATTGTAGGTAAAGCCATTGTATTTTTAACACGAAGTAAATCCTACGGTTTCCTTTGGCCAAGAAATATACGGTCAAGCTGCAGTTGCCTAAGCTGTGGAACAACTTTTAAAATGCTTAAAAAAAAAATAAGCCCAAAACCCAGCACTTAAAAATACATTATTGTATGTATACAGATGCTGGAAAGAGGTGTAAAAAGGTAACAACAAAAACAGATACTGTAATTTACTCACACATCTTATTTTTATGGCATTTTTAGCATGTGCATATATTTTCATCCTCCTATGCTGATGTGGAGCTTGGAATAGAACACTTCTGTATTATCTTTGATTAACCGGGTCTTTCTTCTTCCTCAGCCTTGTAGAAAACAAAGTTAGACCATCCTTTTCCTCCAACCTCCAGCTGTTTGCGTGGTGTGGCGGCCACGTTGTTTTGATGATTTCCCCACTGCAACCACATCAGAGATATTGTGGCATGTTTGGAAACTGCCTGGTCAACACCAAATTTATGCACCCATGTATCTCAGGATCTCAGTGGCACCTTCATCGTCAGGATAATGTTTCAATCAATACCTTGTCTCCAGGATCTAAGAAAAAAACAGTCTTCTTTTCCTCTTCATGGGGCAGTGCTTGTATAGAGGTTCTCAAGCTAAGGGTTTGCGTATTCATGCATTTCAATGCGTTGGGTATTCCTGCATCCCAATGACCTTTGGGAACTCAGAGCATCTGCTGTGCATGCAGAAGCTCCCAGATTCAGTCCCTGGAATCTTCCAGGTTGGAAAAGCTTCCAGAATGAGATCCCTGAGAGGTGCTGCCAGTCTGAGCTAGATACACAATGGTCTGACTAGTATAAGGCAGCTTCTTACATTTATAGAAGGTTTTATTTTGGTTTGTCTTAAATGAAGATACATGCACTGTGTTCATACCATACCTTTTACTGTTATGCCATTTATTTCCTTTACTGGCAATATGCTGAAAATTGTGCATGGAAGAGTTCTAAAAGGTCATCATCTTCATCTTAATTTCAATAATGTTATTTTCACTCCTGGTTAATCATGATAGCAGGTGATGATAGGGCATGATTTACAATGCATATTTGGAAATCAATGCAACATTTTTTTTTCAAAAAGCCAACCCTGCTTGAATGCAAAGCTTTCTTTTAAAAACAAAAACAAAAGATGAAAACAGGAGCCATTTTCCATTAGTATTCATGTCATGCTATATGTATTGCATTGGTTGTTTAATATAATTTATCCGACATGGTACATTGAACCCTGTAGAAATCAATGAAAAATGAGGATAGGACCACTCATTGTACACATTTGTTGACATTTTGTGCTGCTTTAGAGTTGTGAGTTGATGAGTATTATCACTTGATATTCATTCATAATAAACAAAAGATGATTTCTGGGACAGATAGGTGTTTGTCTCCATGTAGTTTGGAACAAAGTTGCAAAGATATTGACAATGGGTAGGGGCTCTGGAGTTGTAAAACCTATTTATGGGGAGCTCAAGAAATGTGTATTTTAAAAAGGAACACAATGTGCATGCCAAATACAGTATTGGTATATAAACACCTTGCACATAGCTGTAAATGCCTTATTGCTTCTAGTGAATAAAAATTCCTCCTTGCGATCCAGTATAGCCCTTCCACTGCCTTGTGTAGCTGCAACTGATGTGTAGCTCCATTTTGTTGCCCAGAATGGGATATATAGCAGCCAGCTGCTACTACTCTGTTCTGTTTCTTTGTCTCCTGATTGAAAGAAGCTGAGAATGCTCAAGCTTGAGTAGCCTACTAGTCACAGTGGCTAGGTGCTAGCTCTGCTATAGGAGGCAGCATGTCTCTGAATGCCAGTTGCTGGGAATCACAAGTGATGAGAGTGCTGTTGCATTTGGGTCCTGCCTGAAGGCATCCTTTAGGCATTTGGCTGGCCACTGAGAGAGCAAGATGCTGGATTAGATGGGCCCATTGGCTAAACCCAGCAGGCTCTTCTTACGTGTGTTGTGTTTTCTTGTGATTCTCTCAGCTGTTCATGTGAGTTTTGGAACCTGGTGCAGGATTCTCTTTTAGACCTTTGTAAGCCATAATACTATACATAGAATATTTTGTAATCGGAATTGCTTGCCTAGGAAATAGTCTCAATTCCTGGGAATGTTGATGAGTAGTTTGTGCCTGCACTGTTTGACACAGTTTGCTTGTATGGGAATCTTGCCCGCCACAATTCTCTTGATAAAATTTGGTTTTGTGAATAGGTCTTTAGACTGAAGAAACCAAGAGGAGGACAGAAGCATCTCCAGAGGAAGGGAATTCATCCCCCAGCACTGGCACCATGTGCTATGTGTACTGGGTTCCAATATCTGACCGGTTGTACAATACTATTTATAGATTTGAGTTTTAGTGGGCAGCTTAATGAGACCTTCATGAGCTTTTTAAAAGACTTTAAACGTTTTGGTGGAAATAACATTTGCAGCCATTTAAGGGTACTCAAAACAGCCCAGTTTCACCTCTTACCTTACAACTGCAGTTTATGGCAAATTTTGTTGCTCTTTACTCTTACTTATATAACCACATTTTATTCTGTTGGTCCCTGTTCTCTGCATGGATATTGTCAGAACATATCAGACTGAAATGGATAGAACCACCATAGGGGAGGGCTGTGAGACCCCCACAGACTGGAATATGTGTTCAAACCAAGAGCAGGAAATTCTCTTCTGTATAACCATAGCTATAAATGACACTCTCTCTCCCCTTGGTCTCCACCAAATCAAAGAACTCAGTTGTATACTCCTTTCCCCATCAGTGGGCTCCAATTGCCACACAACTCACCACAATCTGTTCTGGGACCCAAGAACAAAGACCAGCAGTGAACCTGAGCAGAAGCAACCATTGAAAGGTGGAATAATGGTAGCATCCATTCCCAGAGCTCTGCTTATGAGGATGAGAGTCTGACTTAGGTGCTTCCAGGATGACTCCACTGCTGCAATAAGAAGAGTGAAGCTACATGCTACAAGAACTCTCAGTTTGCCTGGTTGGTGCCATTGTGACCAGCTATAATGCCCAGTACCCTTTTGTGGCAACTCCTCTGGATAGTTCACCTGCTATTTCAGCATTCAATTTCTAGAAACTGCCTTTCCTCCCCCATTCCTCCCTTCCTTCTCTGTCGCATTTACCAGCTTGGCATTTTCATGATTTGTTAGATCACCTGCTTTTGTTTGCACGAAAAGGGATTAGCATTTCCCATCAAGTCTGTGCCATCTTTTCTGTTGTTCTTTAAAAAAAAAAATACTTTTGGGGGGAAGGGGGAGTGAATGTGTCTTTCTATCCTACCCTTTTTATATTTTAGTCAATCTGGGAGTTCAGAATTATGACAGGGTCTTTACAGTAAGCTGGAATGCCAAGCAGCAGGACTATCTGCCTCCACCCCTGGAAAGTTCAAAGATTTTCTCTGGTTAATTGGCCTGTATTACAAAGGTACTTGCAAACTCTTGAGCAAACAAAAACACAAAACTCAACCATTTCAGGTGAAGGCCAACCACAAGCCAGGCACACCAGGAGGTAAATGAGTTGTTAAACTTTATGAAGGCACACAGCAGGAATTGGGAAAGAGTGTATAGTAACTTAAAGGTTATATTCTCTGGGATCATCTTGCAGTAGTGTCTGGAGTTAGTACTGATCCCTCCTCAGGCACTTTCCTTTTGATAGCCAACCTTTTCTTGCCTGCCATGTTTGCTCTGCTGATGTGCTGGGTGCTTCTTTCATCCCCTTTTGTGTCTTAACCTGTTTTTGATGTAAGGTGGGGGAGGGGGAAGGGAAGCTGGAGAATTTCATCCTGCTTCCTCGCACACTTTAGAGAAATGCTTGAATTCGTAGGCAGCTCTTCCTTTCAAAACAACCTAGAATCGTTTTCCCTTTCTGAAGTTTCCTCTGTGATTAGCCAATACATGCGCAGACACATTGCAAAGCAATTGTTGTTCATTGGATTTTGAATCTGATTGTTGTGCATTCAGACATACGCTGTGTCCTAAATCTGCATAAGCATGAAGGGAGAGGCAAGATAATTACAGATCTGTGTTGTTAAAAACTTCATTGTGCAAGATGCAAACTGTTAGATATATTTTGTTGACAGGGTTGTTGTTTTTTTAAGAATCTCATTAGATTTTAATATGTGGTTAGAGTCCTTTGCTGAACTTCTCCATGGTGGCTTTTTCATGATAACCAGGTGGCTCACTGAAATAATCTTATCTTAAGAAACACAGAGCACAATCTAGTTGCTTTCTTCTCCCTCCTACATAACATACCACTCTGCTCCTCTTTCTGTGTACAAAGAGTTGCCCTTGCAGTGCCTCATAGGGTGCAGACTTTATTGTGCTCCTAGTTTTTATTATTTTAAAATGTCAGTTTATTTGGGCATCATCAGAATTTATTATGATAACATAAAGAAGGAAGGCATGGTTATCTCAAACTTAAAGCATTAAGATGAACACTTCAAATGAAATATTTTAGAATACTTCAGAAAATTCCTTGTTCCTTGCTGCAGAAATGTTCTATCCTGAAAGCATCCTTAAATATTCTTTCCTAGGTCACTGGCAGCCTAAGGGAAAGAAGTCGACTGTAACTATTATGGAACTTAGAGGTGGATGTAGATAATTATTCAAAAAATCAGTTGCACAGCTTTTGTCATTAATACGGAGAAATACATTTTGCAGAGTGTTGGATGAAGTTTTGATTGCTGACACTCTTGGTTTGTTTGCATGCATGTTTGTAAGCTAATATAATGTTTTGGCAAGAGTAATGAATATTTCTGTATGCATGTAATTAATTCCATTAAGAATAACACATTTTGCAAATGATACAGAAGATACAGAAAAGCTGAGAACACAGTGAATATTATGGTTCCCATTAACAGGATAAATAGGCAGCCAGTATTTTCTTAGTTTTTCATAAAAGCTAGTAAATAACCTATTTGATAATGGGCCATTCCTCTTTTTGATTAGTATAATCCACCAAGCAGTGATTCAGCGTGGATCCCATTCATTTAATCGGGGCTCACAATGTCAGTGAATTGTGATCTTCAATTTATAATTGTTATTTAGCATTGGGGGGAAAAGTTTTGAATATGTAAAGTGCATTGCTTCCTCTGTTTCGAAATTAAAGGCAGCATAAACAGGAAAGATGCTTATTTCATTTTGAGACAAAATTATTTCTCTGATAAATATTCAGCATTATTTAATGCTTTCTTGACTAACCATGCAATCCTAGCCACATCTCCTCCGAAGTAAGTCCTGTTGAATTCCATGGAGTGTGCTTCCAGATAAGTGCAGTTAGGATTACTGCCTTAATCTGATTCCATTTATATGACAGAAATACAAATATTAATCTTTTGTCTTGTAGGCTACATCAGTATGTCTCAATGTGAGGGGTATCCTAGTCCACTTCATTACCCACTCACCAAACTAACTATTGGGAAATTAAAAAATGGCTGTACTTAGATTTCCTTATTTATAGAAGTGGATCAAATTTGCAGGCAAATTAGCCTTTCTATCGTAGATAAATCTTGTGGAATTACAGTCAAATGGATCCAGAGTTACTTTCACTTTTAAAGTTTTGGTAATATTTGCAGGTAAGGTCACCCCTTCTGAGGCTGTTTACTCTGCCCACCTAGCCCGTCTCTTCCTCCCGGTAAGCACTACTGGTGCTGCTAATGGGAGGTCAGTTTCACAGTGGCACCCCTTCCTGCTGATTGCTCCTAGCAACTAATACACCATGGAGGTAGAACATAGTCTTATCCTCCATGAATTTGTCAAATCCTCTTTTAGGTTACTTAAGTAGACGATCATTTCCTGACGTATGTCAAACCTGTGGTTCTATTACCATTACAATTCTATGCAAGTCTATTTGAAAGTAAGTCCCTCTGAGTTCTATGTAACTTACTCCCAAGTGTTCATAAGACTGAAGCATAAAAGTTTAATTATTCCTATATTTGTCTTCCAAAGAATAATGCCACATTAAATAATTTACCCCATTGAATTTTGGAATAAATTGCTTGGGATTTTTAAAACAATGAGAAATGTAAAAACAAATTCCAAGGCTCTATTTATTTTCTGCAGTACAACATCCTTCAGTAGAAATGGTGCTGTATACTGGGTTTTTCTTTCCTTTCCTTGACAACAGTGCAGTAGCTATGCATCCCTTTGAGCATTCCTCCGCCATGCACAAGGAGGACAGAATGTTGCAAGATGTTGCAAACACTGACCCATAATTGTATTCATTTCCCAGCAGGATGTGCCTTCTCACCATCAGCCATTATTGGCTTCAGTGAATGAACTGACTAGACATTTTTGGACTTGGTTCAAGCAGCACCATCAGTTGTATTGAATAGTTGCCAGCGTGAAGAATGGGCTATGATTAACAAGTAAAGTCCTCTAATCCCCAAAGATGCGGAAGCATGTGGCTAACCTGGAACATAGAAAATACTCCCTTTGCTTAAAATTACACATGTGCTTGATTACCTTCCTGGCTTTGGGACTATAATGATGAGTGATGAGCTGTTTGTTTTGCTAGGATAATGTAACCATTGTTCATCATCTCATGGTGAGTGTAGATTGCCTTGATCCACTGCACAGCAGTTCAAAGGAAGTCCAGGTTTTCCATTGGAACAAGATACTAGTGAGACCATAAACATTCAGGGCCTTTTATTAGTTCTCTTTACACACAGTAAAATACAAAAAAAGGTGGGTAATCAATGCCTGAAGCAAGTGAGGGGAGGAAAAAAACCCAGAATAAAAAAAAGAGCTATTTCCCTCTTCCTGGCTTTTCTTGTTTTGTACAATATGAACATCATTTCAAAGTATGCAAATACGCTTAGTAACTTCTGCATAGTAATAATTAATCTGTTTTGATGTGCTGTTGTAAGCTTAGAGAAGAAGGAAACCAAACTATCAAATCCATAGCTGTTCTTTAAACAAACAAAATTGAAGAGTATCCGTATGCACTGATTGAATGAGGGTGGAGAGTACAGAAATTTATTTGAAAGCTGGTTAAAATCTAGTTACTGCAATTCAGCTCCTTGGGCAAAATATCATTGACCTTCCTCTTTTCCCAAAATTAATATTGTGATTGCTAGTGAAAAAGGAATCTGTACAGTGCAGTGGACTTAGAGTCAATATGAAAAAGAAGAAATGCTGCTTCTTAGAAACAGCAAAATCAACACAGTAGTGTTTATATACATACCCTTTTGCATCTGCTGCTTTGATGCTTGAACTTGCTTGCGCTGTGCAGTAAACAAAAAGAGCATGCCAAGAAATGACATGATTATACAAAAGAAGAAGAGCTAAAGATAACTCTGTAGCATTTTGATAAGAATGGAACAAAATGCCAGTTTCCTAAGAAATCGAATGGCTTTTTGGGGGGAAGATATCATATTGCGGTAGTTGAGTTAGCTCCAGCCTGCATGAGGTAATGGGAGGGGGTCCCTTTTAAGTTAAGATTAAAAAATAAAAAAACTGGTTCTTACTGATTCCTTAGACACACATCTGAAGGAAACACTGGAATTCAGAAAACTGAATTGCTAAGGAACACCATTATGTCATCTAAAAGCAATCTGGATTGGAGAGGTCTGACAGTCTTGTGCTTTAGCAGTTGTAAACTGTGCTTCCCAAAGTGAATGTGCCAGTGAAACTGAAATTTTGCTAGCAGACTATGTGAGTCATTTTAAAGAAGTGCAAAGCGTGTGGGTGTGTTTAATAGTCTTTATGTTGTCTTATTCCGTCCAGTGCTGTATTCATACCAGCAGATTTCTTTTCGGAACTACCTTTTGTCCTGCTGGGTTCTCCTTTTATGCATCTGCTGCAGCCACTGCAGGCAAACAGCAGCACAGGAATTACTGTCATCAGTATTCATGAACAGATTGTTAGCAGGAAAATGCTCTAAGCCATGGGTAGGCAAACTAAGGCCGGGGGGGGGGGCCCGGATCCGGCCCACAGACGGTCCAGAAATCAGTGTGTTTTTACATGAGTAGAATGTGTCCTTTTATTTAAAATGCATCTCTGGGTTATTTGTGGGGCACAGGAATCTGTTCATTTCCCCCCCCAAAAATATAGTCTAGCCTCCCACAAGGTATGAGGGACAGTGGACTGGCCCCCTGCTGAAAAAGTTTGCTGACCCCTGCTCTAAGCCTCTACTTGTATGTAGCAGGTTGCAGCATTTCCTCATAGAACTGTTGGCAGAAGGGAAGGCTATCGTCACCTCTCTCAAGCAGATCTTCATTTGGGGAAGGATTCCAGCCTGAAACTTTGGTCTCTCCTCCCCTGATAATACAAAATATTGCTGCCTAGAGAATGTGTAGAAAATACGCTCTTGCTTATCTGCAAGCCGCTGTGCTGTGTGAAATGTGAGGTTCCACAGACTTGAGTTCTTAAGTGAGACTTGATCAAGTTGGGGCTCTTCCAATGGCAGTATCTGAAATATGAGGGCCAGTTTATATACCGTTGCCACCAAATGGAGGCAGAATAACATTGCACTGTGAAATGCACAGTGGTGATATTCAGATGGCTCACCATGTGATGACCGGATTAGCAAGTGCACTCTACATGATGGCAATAGACAGGGGCAAGCGATGTGGCAAGTTCCAATGGGTTTCTGGTTCATGATTGGGTAACAGGATAAATTATTCAGTTTGATTCTAAGGAGCGCAGCCAAGCCTGTTTAGACCCTCTATCTCCCTGAGATGACTTCTCAAAACTTGGCCATATTCAACAAGGTAAAACCATGCCTTAGAAGTAGATGCTTTCACAATTTATACCCTTCATATTTCCAGTCGTTCAAGATGAGCATCCCATGGGTACTCTGATGCCATCTTTGTGTCATGCACATGAAAGCAAGTGCATAGTGCAATGATGGCAGACAGATTGTGAAATGTCCATGTAATCAGGAATAAATTTGACCTCTTGCTCAGCTACATATCACCTTGATGCCTTTCCACTTTGTTGGCTGCATTGTTCACTGGATTGGGGTTTTTTTGGAGCAGGTAAAATAAATGTGGAATATTATAGCCTGCAACTCACTAGGTACTTCTACTTCAAATATCAGATTTTCATCCACAGCTGGTGCCTGTCCCCTAAAAGTAGTGAAGCACTGAGAGTAGATGCAGGTGCTGGCCCTGAGCAACATTTTCATCCACAGCTTTAAAAAAGAAATATGCCATCTCTGGGTGAAGATTTGGCAACCCCAATTTCACCTGAAGCGTTTCACTTTAGATGGCATTATGCCCTCAGTACGTCTCAGCAAGCTTGAGTGCAAGTACTCCAATGTTAATATGCTTGTGGACCACAGTATTAGAGACTTGAAGCATAATTGCAGTAGCACAGTGACTGCACAATGCACAGAAATAACAGGTTCAAATGCATGTTCATTTTTTTTATGAATGTTGCGCCTAAATAGCATGCACAAACTTGCCCATTGACACATAACTGATCTCCAGCCACTCACTTTTGGTGGTTGACAAACATACCTGCTAACACATAGAATGATAAAATCATAGAGTTCTAGAGTTGGAAAGGACACTAAGGATCATTAAAGCCAACCCACCTACAATGCAGGAATATGTAGTTGTCCCATATGGGGATCAAACCTTCAACCTTGGCATTATCAGCACCACACTAACCAACTGAGCTATCCAGCTCCATCCCAATCTTTCAAAACAAAGAGCTAAGACTGTTTCTATAGAACTGAAATATGTAGGGTTCAACTTGCAGCATACATCACATAATATAGCATTATTCATGTCACAATGTGCTCCTTCTGGGGTAGTTTGTCTACCTTTTGTCCCCATCCTGCAATCAGCTCTCACGTGTGGCTCCTAGAAGCTGCCAGAATGCTACAGCAGTCACACCCCAAGAAATGACTTTGAGTGGCTGGCTAAACCAGGTAAGGATAGCCAATGTATCTCAAACCCTTGGTGAGTTAGGGACTTCCTGTGCAGGCAAAGACAGCCTCTGGTGGATTGATCAAACGAGACCAATAGTGGGTCCAACCATCAAGAAGGAAGTTTCCGCATGTATTGTAGAGGAAAGTGAGGTGTAGATGGGACTCGTTGACCTGGAAAGTAACCTAGCTAGGAGAAGGAAAACTCTGATCCCAAACCTCTGCCTTGCTGGCTGATATCTGCGGGAGAAGAAAAGCCTAAGAAGTAAACCCTACACAAATCTGGAGTGGAATCCCTAAGAAGGTTGCAATGCACCTTCTATGCCTCCTTCCAGCAACTCCTGCAGCCAAGCTGGTGCCAAACGTGTTGCTCTGCTTTCCTTTGGTCTTGTTTTCTGGTCAGCCCACGACCTCCATACACACTGTTCAGGCTTGTACCCCAGGAAGGTCACTTCAGTGCTGCTAACGCAACAGTTTTACTGCATCCCCAGAGGCACACTCTGGTCTCTTGAGACAGATGCCAGCAACATGTATCTATGTAAGCTGTAAGACTTTCCACTCTAAAAAATAATAATCCTTATATTCCAACACAGTTTGTGCGAAACATTCAGTGTAGTACATTAGGGCTTTGACCCTGAAGTAATTGAGTTCTGCCTGAATAATTAATGTAGGGCCAGGGTCATCCATCAATCTGTGTTTTGGTTGTGGTGTGACTCTGTGTGTCTGTGTGTGTTTAAGTAAAGCAAAGTGTTTGGGAGGACTTGGCCCAAAATCTGCCTAATAACTTTCAATGAAATTCAAGTTTGACTGTGGTGCTTTACATTAATATCAAGTAATTATCTCAAACTAGGATGAAATGAGGGTCAAGACTGGTTCTAACTAATAAAGATGGAGGGCTTCCTACTTTGTTCAATGTGTTAATGCAAAACTATGTTGGAAAGAAAAGCGGCAGAAATGTACTTTGTAGTAAGTGCTAATATGGATTTTGATTATTGGTTCTTTGGATCTGTGATTTTCTTATGAGTTTCTACAACCCTGCCCCTAGTGGTGCAGCAATAAAACCGCTAGACCTTCAGTATTCATATGAAGCCCAGATGCTGAAAATTTGAATGATATGCTAATATTACAAAGGAAAAGTCATCTAAGCAGATCTGGGAAACTAGCCCACTTTGTGAAATAGTGCACACATTCATATCCACTCAGATAAATAAAACTATTAATTGCTAACCAGCCTAGACTTTGATTTCTGGCTCCGAAAGGAGTGTGCTGATACATGATTTATCACCCCTTTTGCTTTTGGAATGGCTCTTTAAATTAGTATTCCAATCGAGATGTATTCCGTCTCTCCCCCACCCCCTTTCTCAGAATGGATTCTGTAAATCCAAAGGCAAACTATTCCATCCTTTATTTATGTTTCTTTGTTTTATCACATAGCAGTATGCTTTAGAGCCCAGAACTGCATCAAAATAATTCATACAGAAAAGTTTGGTTCAGGGCTGTTTTATTTTCCCAACCACAGTCTTTTAAAATTGCAGTGGAACAACTGTGAATATTTGTGTGTGTTTTCAGGATGCCTTGTTTAAAGAGGGTGGGAATATAACAGAGAACTTAGCAGTCCACCTTCAGTTCAGAAGCCACATCTCAAGGACATTTGAAGGGAGAGCAGCAGTCTTAGCTAGAGAGCGTATGTAACAGAGATTAATTTATTGTAGGTACTTTCTTCTGAATACCTTTAAACAAGCAGAGCTTGTGTGTTTTACCGAAACATTTCATCCACTGAAGGGTAACGCAATTCATCCGAACATTTATGAGAGGAAAATCATAACACCCACATCCCAAACAGTGGTTTTTCAATATTTGTGCATTGTGGTTTTTCCAAGTCAGACATGCAATATTTAACATTCTTTGCATTGTATAAGTAAATTGCTAATTTTAACAAGCAGCCATGGGAAGCCGCTAGGTACACTAGTTTAAGGTAATTAAATATGAAACTGAATGATCTGCTGGTTTTTCTCTCTGCATTAAAAGTAGCAATTTTGAGACAGCCAAAAACTTGTTAATCCTGCTACTTTTCTCCCATGACTGCACCTGATCACAGCCACTGTTCCTCTCTTTTTTTATTTATTCATTCTGAACAAAGCTTTAAGGATCACATACTTGATATGATGCTGCTGCATGTGTAAGTATCGTGAAGGGAACATAAAGTCTATTTAGAGTGAAGGTATACTAGTCACATGGACTGTCCTTTTCACAGCTCTTTTGCAACTACAGTGGTACCTCAGGTTACATATGTTTCAGGTTACATACGCTTCAGGTTGCATACTCCGCTAACCCAGAAATAGTGCTTCAGGTTAAGAACTTTGCTTCAGGTTGAGAACAGATATTGTGCTCCGGCGGCGCGGCGGCAGCAGGAGGCCCCCATTAGCTAAATTGGTGCTTCAGGTTAAGAGCAGTTTCAGGTTAAGTATGGACCTCCGGAACGAATTGAGTACTTAGCCTGAGGACCCCACTGGGATCGCGCTGCCAGGGGTGGTGTGCTCCCCCTGCACCGCTCTTCCTTCGCCAGTGCCTATAGACATTGGGAAAGGCTCATTGGCAACTCTTGTAACCCGAGGTACCAACCCCCGAGGTATTGCAAAAAAAAAAAAAAGCCCAACAAGGATGTCCTGTTCAGTGGCGGAGCTTCATGCTCCGGCACCGGGGGGCGGAGAGCAAGCAGAGGCATGGCTGATGTGTGTCCCAGGGGCGTGGTACGTCCTGGGGGCGTGGCGCCCAGCGCAGGCGGCTGCTCTGTCACCCCACTGGGATAGCACTGCTGGGGATGGTGCGCTCCCCCCGCTCTCCTCTTCCTCCTCCAGTGGTCCTGTTTTAATTCTGACAAAATCAACCCTTTCAGCTCAGCCCTAGGATTTACTGCTCATATAGTGATATTTGAAAGTCTGTCTTGTTTTGCGTCTTGGGAGTGTTTTACATTGTAAACCAGGGGTTGGCAAGGTTTACCTTGCCTGGGCCAGTTCACTCCAGTGGAGATCCTTATGTGAGCCGGATCGCGCGTGCGATTTCTGGCACCGTGGAAGCAAGTCCCTGAGCCAGTTTAGCGCAGCGCGGGGACTCACTGAGCAGGTGGCTCAGTTCAGGGGCGACTCGTGGGCCGTCTAAATGACCCCTGTGGGTCACTTGTGGCCCATGGGCTTTAGGTTGCCAACCCCTGTTGTAAACATTTCAGTTCATAGGAAGGGGATTATCTGCCGCACTGGACAGTAAATTCTGCATTCTGATGGGAGATATACTTGGAATAACGGCATATATTCTGATTAATGTTCCAAATACCAAATATCAAGTTCCAAAACTTGATTATATTAGGTACAAAGTGACCTATCCTAGTCTCTGGCATAACAAACTGAAGCCTATTGGTGCATTTAGAATTGGAACATTTAGTATGAAGGTATAAAATTAAGCCCTTCTTTTTATTCAGCAATGGAATGTGGTGAACTGTTTTAGCTCAATGTGAATAATCATGAGCAACTCCAACCATCTTCTAGGAATTTCAAGGGAAAGCCTTGGACTTCCTTTGAAAAATTTCACAGATTTTGCACAAGCAGGAAACTCCAAATTCAGATTTGCTCAATTGTCACTTTAGGCAGAATTTGGTTGTGATCAAACGTAATGACCCTCTCACGGAGATATTGTACATCTTATTCCCTAAATTTCCATAGAAGTTTTACCTAAGCATCTCCCTGAGTCACCTTGAATTTAACTTTTGTTAAAGTTTGGTGGTGACTGTATATGTGGAAAAGAAAGTTCTGAAAAAAGAAAAAGCCTTTACTTTGTGCCTGTTATAGATTACTAGCAGCCTCACACCTGCTGTTGCTTGGGGATTCTAAGAATTGGTGCAATTTTGCAATCAATGCAGTTTTGAAAGGTTCAACCTGCCATCTTGATTCCAAATGGCATCCAATCAGACTAAAACTTGCAGCTTGATCTCAGGAATTGTGCAAAGTTTGGTTATGATATCTTAAGAAGTGTCCAAATGGACGGCAAACAGATCAACAACTTTCCAAAATATACTGTAGTTCCTGATGTGTACATTTGATGTATTTGTTAAAATGTTTGTTTATAGTTACAAGAAAGAAAGAAAGAAAGAAAGAAAGAAAGAAAGAAAGAAAGAAATGAAGCTTGCTCAGAGTTCATTCACCTGTGGGTTCAGTGACAGGAATGATCGCTTTCCTTACCCTGTTCTCTCTTTTGCTATTTCAAATTTCACTCATGGGATTTTGTGAACAGTTTCTAAAAACCTTTATTGCATCCAGTCTCCTGGAATTTCACTTGCAAACTGGCAGCTTGTGTCATTTCTTTGGTTGCCACCAGTGGCAGATGGAGCTTGCGGGTATACGGAGATGGTATGAAAATTGGATTTGAACAATTGCTGCTGGTTATTGGACGAGCTCCAGCGGGTTGTACTGTGAAGGAGTTTGGATCTTACTGGTTAATTGATAGAAGCAATTGTATCAACGCTGCATACTAGTAGTTATGCAGCAAGTGCTTAACTTAATAATACCAAGTTAGCATGTAGCGTACAGTTAAATCTCTAGGCTTTTTCTTTTCTTTTTGGATGGCGTTTTTAAATTGCTTTCTAAAAATTACCTTCTGTCGATTAAGGTCTGCCTATGCATTTAAAACTGTAGTGGTGAGCAGAAAAGGAGAAAAAGGATGAACTGCTTAAGGATTTGAGTTTTTGCCTTTCACTTTGATAATTGTAATATTTGACAACTCCTACTAATTATGGTTTTCTTTTCGGTTTGTTTTTCGTTTATCTGACTTGTGCTTGTCTTTTGGCTTAGTTCTTTCATAATTTGCCCCTTACAGTGCTAAATATCTGTGTTCATTTTGTATTCTTAGTTTATATTTTTATCTGTTTTAATGAAATGAGTGAGAATGACAAATTGTATACAAATATGTGTGCAATCTTACTGTCGTCTAGTACATTTTATTTGAAGAGCCATCTGATTCAAGAAGGGAGAGCAGAGGCCTTAGTCAGGATAGCAGACTAAGCAGGCACACAGGTCACATGTTTGTTTAAATTACAGTTATTATCTGTAAACTTGCATCTAGATATAAAGTCACCCTCTTTTGGCCTTTTTGTGTGTGATGTATTTCATCTTTCTTTCTTTCTTTCTTTCTTTCTTTCTTTCTTTCTTTTTCCAGTGCATAAGTGTCCATCCAACCCCATACCAAGCAAAAGCCTCCTTTGATATTTTAGCTCTTTCTATTCAGTGTACTTCCCATTGCAGGTGATTTTTTCAATCAGTCATTGGTGTCCTGCTTTAAGCTGATGGAATTGCAACTGTGTGCTTCAAGGGTTCTGGAATGCAATTAAAAAATTTGTAGGCAAGTGGTCAGCCAGCCTGAAATATTTGGGGCTGATTTTGATTGGGACCATTGTGTGGAGGAAAGGGTTAAATACTCTCCTCTCCTCTTACTGCACTCCCCCCCCCCCCCATCGTGATGGCTGAGTGCAGGACAAAGTGCGGATGTGGGGAGAGAGAAAACAAACAGATATAAAAGTGAGTGAACGAAGCATGGTTATTTCACAGTAAATGCTCAGTGTGGAAGCAGCCTCAGTGTGGCAAACTTGGTTCTTAAGATACTGTCTCCGAGGAAAATAACAGGCTTTTTATCTCCTGTCCTTGACCAATGCAACAGCTCTAAAGTTTAACTCTCCTGAGATCAAGTCTCCCTTCTGTCTCCATTGGGAACCCTAGCAAGTAATTTCCCCAGATAACAGCCAAAAACTCAATTAAACTTAGATTAAAGAACAGAAGGATTTATTGGCTTTTTACGGGGTAGAGCGAGGGAAGGAAAATAAAAGATGGTAGATATTAAACTGCCTAAAGAGGGGAAGCAGACTATCCCATCACTAGCATTCCTCTTTGGCTTATGAAATAATTAGGAGATTTGTAGCTAGTTTACTGCAGAACAGAAAAGGCTTGGCTCTGTCAGAACTGCAAATGGAATGACATGCCTTTGTGAGGCTGTGAATGAGCTAGAGTAACCTAATTTTTGACCCAAGGGTGTCAAAAATTTTTTTTCTGGGATGCCACACTTTGTTCTGGTTTGGAGCAAGACATCCTTGGGGAAAGAAGACCTTGCAGTTCGAAGCACAAAGTGCAAGTAGATAAATAGGTACCGCTCCGGCGGGAAGGTAAACGACGTTTCCGTGCTGCTCTGGTTCGCCAGAAGCGGCTTAGTCATGCTGGCCACATGACCCGGAAGCTGTACATCGGCTCCCTCAGCCAGTAAAGTGAGATGAGCACCACAACCCCAGAGTCATGGGGTCCCTTTACCCTTTACTGCAGAGCTTAAGAGTAAAGTCTCTGTAAAGCAATGGAATTGCAATATTCCACTCTTTAAGAAAAAAAGGAAGAAGGAAACTAAACTGAATATTTGTGCTCATGTTCTGTATTCAGACATAGGTTCAGTTGTGCAAGGAAGTAACAAATTTTGAAACTGTTTTTAACTTAGCATGGGTGGTGTAACCAGGCTCAACCAAATTGAAAAATGCCTGCAAGGAAATACATTCAGAACTACCTAGCAAGTGGTAAGATTCAAGACTCAGATTTGTTAAATGTTCTCCGTCTTCACTTGTGCTTCTGAGTGCTTTGTTGAATGGAGACCTAATGAGAAACAGCTGTAGTCCCCATTTTGTTAAGGTATTAACAACTTGTGGGTTTTCATTTCAAACACAAAGCATTTATACAAAAAGTTTTTGTTAATGTTGTCATTTACAGCACAGTTTTGTGTATGTCTACCCAGATCTAAGACCCATTGAATTCAACGGTGCTTAGGTAAAGGTAAAGGTACCCCTGCCCGTACGGGCCAGTCTTGACAGACTCTGGGGTTGTGCGCCCATCTCACTTAAGAGGCCAGGGGCCAGCGCTGTCCGGAGACACTTCCGGGTCACGTGGCCAGCGTGACATCGCTGCTCTGGCCAGAGCCAGAGCCGCACACGGAAACGCCGTTTACCTTCCCGCTGGTAAGCGGTCCCTATTTATCTACTTGCACCCGGAGGTGCTTTCGAACTGCTAGGTTGGCAGGCGCTGGGACCGAGCAGCGGGAGCGCACCCCGCCGCAGGGATTCGAACCGTCAACCTTTCGATCGGCAAGTCCTAGGCGCTGAGGCTTTAACCCACAGCGCCACCTGCGTCCCTCGGTGCTTACTTCCCAGATAAGTGGATATCTGCAACCTCAGGACTCTTGTGATCTTTCCCAAACTTGAATTCATGATCCCCACCCCTATCTCCCAGCCTATTCTGGCATAATTATGACTTTACCCTAGAGTATCTTGGTTTGGAATTATTTTTGTTTGTATTGTTATGAGTTTGTGGTTGCCAGACCTCTCTAATCCTTGGATCCAATAAGTGTTAGAATTTAACCAAAGCTTGGGGTGTTAAGCTGAGTGCTAGCAAGTGTTAAAAGCTAATGGGCCATTAAGAGAACAAATGATCAAAGGGATTCTTCTAGACAGAAACTGGAGTGGGGAGCTCCCTTAGCAGACAAAGCCATAGTTCAAAGTGGAGTGGTTAGGAGAGATGTGACCTAGAAGGAAAGCAGCAAATTGGGGAGGGGGGGGCTTCAAACTCTTGGCTATCAGAGAAACAAGGGGTGTTGATGCTGTGAACCCCTCAATCATAGGCTCAGGTTGTATGTATCTGTAAGTAAACCATATATTCTTCACTGTGCCTCATTTTGAAAAGGAAACCCAAACCTTGGGTAAGCATCTGGAATCCTGTACCATTCAGAGATTGGGATGGTGTGCAGCAGTTTGATTGATTGATTGATTGATTGATTGGCAGTGATCCAGTGGATGGGTTAAGCACAGCGAGGACATTCCTGTAGTTTTGCTACATTCACATTTCATTGCTTTTCTGTCACGTAGACTAGTAAGTGTCAACCCAGCCCATAATATGGAGTTTGGGAGCTCTTAAGCCTCACTTCAGTTTTCAGAACTGAAGCCATATGAGATACAAATAGGGAAATAAAAATGGCTGTTGTTCATTAGAGCTACTGTGGCACCCATCTAGGATTATGTGTTGGACTTGAACCAAGGAGATCTGGATTCATATCCTTGCTAAGCCAAGAAACTTACTAGGTGATCTTGAGCCTATCCAAACTCAGAGATTTATTGGGAAGCTTGAATAGGGTAACTTATTTCAGACACTCGAAAAAAGAGTGGTATGCAAATATGATAAATACTATTTCTTGAGCATCTAAAAAAAATCAATATAAAACAGATAATCAACATTTTTGTCTTTAATTTATTTAATTTGAAACCGGATAGCTTGCCAAATTCTTCTAACATTTCCAAGGCCTTACTAACACTTTTTTGCAGATTTTCTAGGGATAGCATTAAATCATCTGCGTACGCTTTTAGTTTGTATTCTTTCGTTCCTATTTTGATCCCTCGAATCTCTGGTGTTACTCTTATTTTATTCGTGATTACCTCTAGTACCATAATGAATAAAAGCGGGGATATAGGGAATCCCTGTCTTGTTTCTTTTTTAATTTTAAATGAATTTGTTAGATTGTTGTTTATAATCAGTTTAGCAGATTGATTCGAATAAATTGCTTTTATTCCTTCCATAAACTCGCCCTCTAGCCCTGCTTTCTCCATACTTTTTAGTAGGAACTGCCATGAAACATTGTCGAATGCCTTCTCGGCATTGATGAAAATCAGCGCCGCAAGTACTTCATTCTTGCATTCCAAATATTCAATGATGTTTATGGTATGCCTTACATTATCTTTAAGTAACCTATTTGGAAGGAATCCTGCTTGATCTTTATGTATTAGATTTACTAGACATTTTTAAAATCTGCTTGCCATCACCTCCGCGAAGATTTTATAATCGTTATTTAATAGTGATATGGGTCTGTATTTTTTAATATTTAATTTATCCGTGTCTGGTTTAGGGATCATCGTAATGTGAGCCTCTTTCCATGTCTCTGGTGCCCTTCCTCCTCTTAATATGTTGTTCATGATGTCACATAGCACTGGCATTAGTTGGTTTTCTAATACTTTATAATATTTAGCTGACAATCCGTCCGGTCCTGGGGCTTTCCCTGGTTTCATCTTCCTTATCGTTTCTTGGATCTCTTCTGCTTTTATGGGGTTATTTAATTGAATTCTTTCATCCTCTGTTATAGTCTTCCCACAGTAATCTTCTAGATATTTTTCTATTCGGGTTGTCTCTTTGTCTTCCTTTTTGTACAACTTCTCATAGAATTTGAGGAAATTTTCCTTTATTTCTTTTGGGTCTTCTATCAATTGCTCCTCTATTTTTATCTTGTTTATCACGTTTTGTTTTTGCCTTCTTCGCAATTGCCAAGCTAATAGTTTACCTGTTTTGTTAGCTGACTCAAAGTATTTTTGTTTCATTAATCTAATTTTCCATTCAATTTCTTGACTTGTTAACATTGAATACTGTGTTTGTAACATTTTATTATTTGTATGTTTTGTTCATCTTTCGGATTTGTTGTTAATTTTTTCTCACATTCTCTTAGCTGACTAAGAATTTCCTCTTTCTTTTGTTCTCTTACCCTCTTAAAACCACCTTGCTGGCGTCCCAGACTATATCCATACTTGTTTCTTTATTAAGATTCAGGCTGAAATAATCTTTTAAGGTGGCTTTGGCTTTTTCAACAACATCTTCACTCTCCAATAGATATTCATTCATTCTCCATCTGAACCCGCCCTGTGATGTGCCTTTTATTTCGAAAACTATCTGATTATGATCAGAGAGGGTTCTAGGTTGGATTTCACACTTTATAGTTCTTAATGTAAGTTCCCTTGAGACCCAGATTTGATCAATTCTGCCCCAGCTCTTACGTGGCTCTGAAAAGAAAGTGAATTGCTTCTCTCTCTTTTTTATAATAATTTTTATTAATTTTCCAATTTTTAGACAAAACAACAACAACATAAGAACATCAACAAATACAAACAAACACACAAATATACTTTCTTAACCCCATTTTCATAAACCTCCTTTCTCGGACTTCCCCATACCTCACCCTTTTTGCATCCTTATTTTACAGTTTTTCAGCAACCCTTTTTACCAATTAAATTTAAACTTTTTATCTTTCTCAATTTCCCCTTAAATCATCAAACAGTTTCAGCTGTAATTCTGCATCTTCCTTCCCCTTGACATTTTAGCACTCCTCAATTTTGTAACAGTTCTTAAGATGTACTTTAAACTTCTTCCAATCTTCCTCCACCGTCTCTTTCTCTTGGTCACGGATTCTGCCAGTCATTTCTGCCAGTGCCATAAAGTCAATCACTTTCGTCTGCCATTCTTCCAGTGTGGGTAATTCTGGTGTCTTCCAATACTTTGCTAAAAGAATCCTTGCTGCTGTAGTAGCGTACATAAAAAAAGTCTTATCCTTCCTTGACACCAATTGGCCGACCATGCCCAAGAGAAATGCCTCCGGTTTCTTATGAAAAGTACATTTAAGTACCTTCTTAATTTCATTATAAATCATTTCCCAAAAGGCTTTAATCTTTGGGCAGGTCCACCAAAGGTGAAAGAAGGTGCCTTCAGTCTCATTACATTTCCAACATTTATTATTGGGCAGATGATAAATCTTCGCAAGCTTGACTGGGGTCATGTACCACCTGTAAATCATTTTCATATTTTCTCTTAGGGCATTACATGCCGTAAATTTAATACCGGTGGTCCATAACTGTTCCCAGTCAGCAAACATAATGTCATGGCCTATGTCCTGTGCCCATTTAATCATAGCTGACTTAACTGTCTCATCTATTGTATTCCACCTCAGCAGCAGATTATACATTCTTGATAAATTCTTAGTATTGGGTTCTAACAATTCTGTTTCTAATTTCGATTTCTCCACCTGGAAGCCAATTTTCCTGTCTTGTTTAAAGGTCTCCATTATTTGGTAATAATGGAGCCAGTCTCGTACCTTGGACTTTATTTTCTCAAAACTCTGTAATTTGAATTTGCCACTTTCTTGTTCTAAAATTTCAAAATATTTTGGCCATTTGGATTCCATATTAAGTTTCTTCACCTCCTTAGCCTCCATTGGTGATAACCACCTGGGAGTTTTATTTTCCAGCAAGTCCCTATATCGAATCCACACATTGTATAATGCTTTCCTAACAATATGGTTTTTGAAACCCTTGTGAACTTTAACCTTGTCATACCAAACCTATTGTCGAATCCTTCCAAGTCCAGAATGTCTGCATTCTCAAGAAGTAGCCAATCTTTCAACCAGCAGAAAGCTGCCGATTCATAGTACAGTCTTAAGTCCGGCAGGGCAAACCCCCCTCTTTCTTTTGCATCAGTAAGTATCTTAAATTTTATTCTGGGCTTTTTGCCCTGCCAGACAAATTTAGATATATCTTTCTGCCACTTCTTGAAACAGTCTAGTTTATCCACAATTTGTAATGTCTGAAACAAAAATAACATTCTAGGCAATACATTCATTTTAATCGCTGCGATTCGGCCTAACAAGGAAAGCTTCAAGTTCGACCATATTTCTAGATCTTTCTTTACCTCTGTCCAACATTTGTCATAATTGTCTTTAAATAAGTTCACATTCTTAGATGTCATGTTAATCCCCAAATATTTTACTTTGAAAGTGAATTGCTTCTCTATTGGGTGTTTGTATCTCCAGATGTCTATTAAATCTAAATTTTCCTCCAAATTGTTAAAGGATCTTGGCAGTTTCCCTTGGTTATGTTTTTTCTTTTCTGATTGTCTATTTCTGGTTTCGGCACTCCATTGAAATCTCCCAATAATATCGTCTTGTTACACTCTAACTCCAGTAAAATTTGTTCCAGTTTCCTAAAAAACTCCGGTTTATTCAGATTTGGGGCATATATGTTTATCACATTAAGTTTTTTTACCCTGGAAGTTAATTTGTACCCCCAAAATCCTTCCTTCATCATCTTTACAGATCACTTTGGGTTCCCATTTTTCTTTGACGTATATCGCTACCCCTCTTTTCTTTTCCTGCCTGTAGGTTTGCAATCTAAATAAAAACATCCTGCGATTGAATTTGTGGGGTAGTGCTGGGGAGGAATGGAGGAGGGATCACACCTCTAGACACATGCATTCTATTTGATGATATCCTTAAGTCAGTGAATGCTGCAACATCAAGCCAGTAATTCACAGTCTGTGAAACAAGATCACATTTTCAGCTGGAATTTCAATCAGGCACATTTATATAAAACAGAGAGCTTCTGGATGGCATGTTTTGCTTGCTGATGTATTTGGTGGGTATCTAAAGTGACTGGAGATTTATAATTCCCTATTAGTACCTTTGGATCAAAGAGGAATGGTGGAGTACTTATTTACTTTTCTAGGTCAGGCTCCTGATGTCAGAGTTTAATGAATTTATGCAAAACAGGAGCTAAAGAAGATTAATGTCTTCATGGTGGAATGTCCAATCAGGTTATTTTAACACTTGGTTGATACACTCCTCTCCTCTCCTCTCCTCTCCTCTTCTCTTCTGACATTTCCCGCTAGAAGGTCTTGGGTACTAGGGCTGAGAAATATCTATGCCTTGGGACATTTTTGCGATGTGAATAAATTGACCAGTAGAATTCTTGCTATTGGAAAGTGCCATGTGTTCATTTAGTGGCCATATTCAAGTGTTCAAGATAATGCATAGTGAGAAATCAGAACCATGCAAGTGTATCCCACCTCTTTCACTTGAATGGCCTTGCTGTTGGTTGTTCCTCACAAGTTAGCACTATGGTTCTCATGGAGGTGTAGGCATGGTCACCCCTTCTAAAAGGATGAAGCCTGAATATTTCAGAACGATAGCTGCAGTGGTTCTCTCACAAAGGTGGACTTTGCCATTTTGGGGTGATTACCCGCTCAACTCTGTTACCCCAAAGGGTAATGACTTTGTTACCCCAAGGGTGATGGATGGGCTTCTATGCCCCGAAGGATTTTTGGAGATACAGCTTCCAGAAAGAGAGAGAGAGGTTTTAATCCTTCCCCAAATGATTGGAGTGTCCCAGGAAAGTAATTCACTGTAATTAAACACTAATCCTGTCTGTCAAAATTAATGATCTTCCCACCTCTCCCCTCCCCTCCTAAGCTGAGGGCAGTACCCAAGTCAGCTTGCTTGCTTGCTTTTTGGAGAACCAAGTCCAAAAAGGCACTTAGAAGCTTAGGGAATCCCTCACCCACTTTGAAACAGCTTATGAATGGCTCAGTTCAATGATGAAAGGTAAGAACCTTCCTCAAATCAACCCAATTTGCCTCATAATTCAGGAAAAACACAGATCCAACACACATCCCTAATCAGGGCCTGTTTGGCTCCGAAGCGCCCTCTCCAATTGCATGGAGCCCGGACAGCCCCGTGGTTTTCCACGGATCTGAGGGCAATTAAACAATTGTTGAGACGGCTAGAGCACCGGTGGCGGATAACTCATTCCGAATCTGACCAGACACAGGTTAGAGCTCAACGTCGAGCCTACCAAGTGGCGATAGCGACAGCGAAGAAGACTTTCTTCGCCACCTCTATTGCATCTGCAGAAAACAGCAGCAGGAGACTTTTTCAGGTGGTTCACAATTTAGCAGAACCACCTGCGACATCTGGGCCCAGTACGGGCCACATGATCTCCTGCAATGATTTCGCAAAGTTTTTTGCAGATAAAATCGCTCAGATTTGGGAAGTAGACTCCACCGTGGGAGCAGGGCCAGGGCGGGAGAGTGCTAGAGTCCTGTCTAGTCAACTTGTGTGGGATCAATTCTAATCTGTTATCTCCGAGGATGTGGACAGGCTGCTTGGATGAGTGAAGCCAACCACCTGTCTCCTGGATCCTTGCCCATCCTGGCTTATAAAAGCTAGCCGGGAAGAACTGGGCGATGGGCTTCGTGGGGTGGTGAATGCTTCCCTCCGTGAGGGAGCCTTCCCAGACCCACTGAAAGAGGCGGTTATTAAACCACTTCTTAAAAAACCATCTTTAGATGCGGCCACGATGGCCAAATATCGGCCAGTCTCAAATCTTCCATTCTTGGGCAAGGTGACTGAGCGAACTCCAGGCACGCCTGGAAGAAGCGGACCATTTGGATCCCTTCCAGTCGGGATTCAGGCCTCATCATGGGACTGAAACGGCCTTGGTCGCACTGGTTGATGATCTCCAGCGGACTAGGGACAAAGGTGGGAGCTCTTTCCTAGTTCTGCTGGATCTCTCAGCGGCGTTTGATACCATCGACCATAACATCCTTCTGGACCGTCTTGAGGGGCTGGGAGCTGAGGGCACTGTCATACAGTGGTTCCGCTCCTTCCTCCTGGGCCGTGTTCAGAAAGTGGTGGTGGGGGATGAGTGTTCAGACCCCTGGGCTCTAACTTGTGGGGTGCCTCAGGGTTCTGTCCTCTCCCCCATGCTTTTCAACATTTACATGCAGCCGCTGGGAGAGATCATCAGGAGGTTTGGGCTGGGTATTCATCAGTATGCGGATGATACCCAGCTCTACCTCTCTTTTAAATCAGAACCAGTGAAGGCGGTGAAGGTCCTGTGTGAGTGTCTGGAGGCGGTTGGAGGATGGATGGCGGCTAACAGATTGAGGTTGAATCCTGACAAGATAGAAGTACTGTTTTTGGGGGACAGGAGGCGGGCAGGTGTGGAGGATTCCCTGGTCCTGAATGGGGTAACTGTGCCCCTGAAGGACCAGGTGCGCAGCCTGGGAGTCATTTTGGACTCACAGCTGTCCATGGAGGCGCAGGTCAAATCTGTATCCAGGGCAGCTGTTTACCAGCTCCATCTGGTACGTAGTCTGAGACCCTATCTGCCTGCAGACTGTCTCGCCAGAGTGGTGCATGCTCTGGTTATCTCCCGCTTGGACTACTGCAATGCGCTCTACGTGGGGCTACCTTTGAAGGTGACCAGTAAACTACAACTAATCCAGAACACGGCAGCTAGACTGGTGACTGGGAGCGGCCGCCGAGACCATATAACACCATCGTTCTGCCCGGACACTGAGGTCCAGCACCGAGGGCCTTCTGGCGGTTCCCTCACTGCGAGAGGCCAAGTTACAGGGAACTAGGCAGAGGGCCTTCTCGGTAGTGGCGCCCGCCCTGTGGAACGCCCTCCCATCAGATGTCAAAGTGATAAACAACTACCTGACATTCAGAAGACATCTGAAGGCAGCCCTGTTCAGGGAAGTTTTTAATATGTGACATTTTAGTGTATTTTTCATCTTTGTTAGAAGCCGCCCAGAGTGGCTGGGGAAACCCAGCCAGATGGGCGGGGTACAAATAATAAATAATTATTATTGTTATTATTATTATTATTATTATTATTATTATTATTATTATTATTCCAGCTGCAACTTGCCAGTTCCGGCACCTCTGAGGTGGGCACCATTGTCATTCTAAGAGAACAAGGGAGGTGTTCGTGGTGAGAAAAAGAGCACTGCCCCTAATACATTTGAACATTTACATCGGGCTAATAAGTTCATGGACTGAACTTATACTGCCTTCATGGTTGGAGGCTGTTTGCTTCTGAGTACTAGTTTCTGGAAACCGCAGAAGGGGACAGTACTGTTCCGCTGAGGTCCTGCTTGCAGGCTTCCCATAGGCCTCTAGTTGGCCACTGAAAGAACAAGAAGTTGGGCTAGATGGGCTACTGATCCAACAGGCGGCTTCTTATATTCTTCAGTTCCACAGTGGTGGGGTTTTTCCTAGTTCACCAAACAAATGGATTTATAAAGAGATCTGTGCTAGCTCAGAATAGGGAAAGTTTCCATCTTGATTTCTATAATTTCAAGTTTTCACTAGTTTGCATATGTGGATGCTGTCATATATCCTACATATGAACATCCTTGTGGCCATGTAGAAGCAGTAGTTTGTGAACCAAAAATTATATTCAGTTGCAGCAAGGACTGAATTGTGGCAGCTCTGAAAAGGACTGTGGCAGCCTCACTTTCACCAGCTTCACCCTTCACAATGACCATGGCTAAGTGCAGTTATAAGGACATTCATCTGTGGAAATGAACCATTGGTCTTTCGTGTGTGTGAACCAGCCCTTGTTAATTAAGTGATTAGTACTTACCAGCAACAGAACACTCCGAGCACTCAGTTAATTTCCTTGTACGTTATCCTCTCTAAGTATGAAGCATTGTTTCTTCCCTAGAAGACATTTAATTTTCATGGTTTCTGTTTCTTCTGATCCCTAGCTATACGGAAACTTGATTAGAAACGTGATATACTTCTATTGTCGTGAGTTTTAAAAGGCACAAGCAGAACGCAACTCAAACCAACTCAGTTTGGCCCAAGTGACCAAAATTTCACAGCTGAAAGGTGTGAGCACATGAGAAACGGTAGTGGAAATATTGCTGGCCAGTATGTGGTGCTGTGGGTAAAAGCCTCAGCGCCTAGGGCTTGCTGATCGAAAGGTCGGCGGTTCGAATCCCCGCGGCGGGGTGCGCTCCCGTTGCTCGGTCCCAGCGCCTGCCAACCTAGCAGTTCGAAAGCACCCCCGGGTGCAAGTAGATAAATAGGGATCCTTTACTGGCGGGAAGGTAAACGGCATTTCCGAGTGCTGCGCTGGCTCGCCAGATGCAGCTTTGTCACGCTGGCCACATGACCCGGAATTGTCTTCGGACAGCGCTGGCCCCCGGCCTCTTAAGTGAGATGGGCGCACAACCCTAGAGTCTGTCAAGACTGGCCCATACGGGCAGGGGTACCTTTACCTTTACCTTTTATGATTTCAAAGTCACCATTTGAGAAGGAAATATATTGCTGTTTCTGACATGGTTGCTCATATGAAAGACATAGTGAAATTTAAATCTCTTGGGGCCATCTGTGTGCCCAGTGAAAGGGACAGTGAAAATTTTCAGGTTTTGCTTTAGATCACTGCAAACTGTTGCCTACGCTGGGAATGGAATCTGAAGGTTGGTTTTCATGTTAAGCACCCTGCACAGAAGCCACTGAAGCAGTCCTGATCTGGTATGATCAAGTAACTTCAATGTATGTAAGTGGCATAAAAACTGTTAAAAGTAAATAAAGATTAGGGTAGGTTGAGCATATGGATTAGTCTTATTTATGGATTTCTGCTATTGTGTAAATTTCCCACCCCATAGCCAGATGGACACTTGCCAACTGATGATGGCAATCTGTATATTAAATTTTTCTAGGAAATTATATCCACCAGAGTGGAACGCTCATTATGCAGAGGCTATTTGGAGCAAGCTATGTGTTAGAAGTATAAGGAGCAGACCGGTCCTTAGATCTTGATCTCTTTATGGGCTGGGAGAAGAAGAGAGAGAATCAGCTTTACAAAAGGGAATATTCTTTTGCAGTCCCCCCCCCCCCGGCACTGTGTTTTCTTCCAGCAAGAACTCAGAGCTGCCCTTGGCGCTGTGTCAACTTAAACAGTGTTGCAGAGCCTGTCCTGAAGCATATATCACTGGATACCTGTCACATTAGGAAGCTTGAGTGAATTTCTTAGAGCCACTGAGGGTAAAAGGTGAAACTTGCCAGGATTATGTGTTGCAAATGAATTCTACTTCTATGGTTTGGTTCAGGCCAGCACTACACTGATGGGATGAATGTACACCACACAAGATGGATGCATACGTTATTTGTTTGAAATTATGTTAAAAATTAGGCACATTTAATTTTATGTAGCATTGGTTAATGAAGTGTTACTGCTGTTAGAACCTGACCTTGTTCGATGCCATAGACAAATTGGGATGGTTAAATCTGCATTCTTCAAGGGCCTGTCTGTGGGTCAGATTAGAAGCATGTGCGCTTTTCTTCTCCATTCAGTTGGCTCATGATTGGACAAAAATCATCAATAATAATAATAATAATAATAATTTATAACGTAAACTATTCCTGAACACCTTGCTCAGCCATCTCTTAGGATCACCCTGCCAAGCAAAGGGTTGCCTAGATTTTCCATGGCTGTATCAATCTGTCTTGTGTCCTGAGAAACTATTTCTGAATATTTTCAACTAGTGCCAATATTCCCGATGGGCATCATTATGTTGTTTTGCTTCTCTGGCAGCATAGGAAACATGAAGCTCTTTTGTCATAAAAGAAAGCATCCAATCTTGAGCTTATTAGATGGAAGTAAGGCCTATTTAAATTGATGGGACTTGCATAGATGTTATAGGTTGTATCCACAAGATGACAAGCAGGAGGAAAATAGCTGGTGGTGTTTTTGCACGCCCTTGCTCAGGAGTTCACACAGTGCTTTGATATGTAGGTTGAATGGTAGTTCTTATGCTTCCACTTGCACAAGCAGAAAAAGCCTATTTGGATCTCATTTCTTTCTTTTTGCACAAGGCTCTAATGCAGGATGTAAAGCAGTTCTTCCAGGAGTGGAAGGCACCTTTCTGTGTGCCTAAGAACACGCTTTGATCCAACAATCTTCTTTTAGGAATAGGGTGTTAGAAGCAGCCTGGGAGATTTTCTGAGAAGGATGGATAGTGTCCTGTAGGGAACTACTGAAAGTCTAGAATGGATGATGGAATGTGATAGAGAAAAGTAAAAAGTGAAATATCTGCTTCATTGATTCAGCACTTGCTATTGGAAGAAAAGGCCTCTCTCATTATGCTATGTTCATTTCCATATGCAAGATTTTAAAACATGATATAATAATTGTTTATATACTTCTTGCAGGCTGAAAATTGCAGCTCAAGAAAATCCATTTAGAATATAGTGGGTTCTCCCCCTTTTCTTTTCTTTTTTCTGAGCTGCAGATATCCTCTGAAATACCTGGATTCTTTTTCTTTATCCTTTGTATCCTATTTTATCCAGACGGCTAAGCAATTGTCATTTTTATAGCATTTGATGTGCAACTTCAGCCAAACGAAAAACTTGGTACTTATTAAAACCGTTAGACAAGAAAAGCAGGGCTGGTAGTTTGAGGATTTGATGTGTAAAAACTATTCAAGGATAACATAGATGCTTATATATTTAAATAGGTATTGTGTAAAGAATGTGTGCACATATATATAAAGTACTCATGCATGCTATACCTCTGAATAAAGTGAACAGAATTCAGAATTTTCCTATCCCAGAGGGCTTGTATGCCCATTATTTAATCATTATTGCTGAATGGCCCGTAATCATTTTCATAAATGTTACAATCTTGGCAGCTTTACTCTTCTCAGATGAGATAAGTCGAGTAATATTTAGATTTTTTTATATATTTTTTAAAGAAGTGAACTTGTCTGTGGGAGGTTTATATAGAGTTTGCTTTGGAAAAGCTTTCAAGAGTTCTGCTGCCAAGGCAGAAGCAGAATTGTTGCCTCTTTTATCAGCCATACTGGTTGCTGTAGTCAATCTATATAGAAAGCAAATTTCCAACCTTCTGTATCATTGTCCCAGTGTTCTCTCACATTCTTGTGTGACCAAGAAACAAAACCCTGAGGATATGAAAAGGCTTGATTCCTAATGGCTAAGAGTCACAAAAGGCAAGAAGGAGCTCTGTGCCTCACCCCAACTATATCTTAGATGTACAGCCCTTTATTTTCTCTCATGTTTTATCAACTTGCTAAGACAGCTACAGTCATTTCTGGATAGGGATAGCTTGACCACAGTTATCCATGTATTGGTAGCCTTGTGGTTAGATTACTGCAATGTACTGTATGTGGGGCTGCCTTTGAGGAAGGCTGCAGTGGGTGCAGAACACAACTTGTGAGGGTTGCTTGTGGAGGCAAACTCCTGCAAACACAGAACACGTTGCCTGCAGGATTTGCACTGGCTTCCAGTTTGCCAAGTTCACAGTACTGGTACTAACATATAAGGTTACTTGGGAGACAGCCATGTCTCTTGCATATCTAGTAGATAGCTGCGGTCTATGGGAGAGTCTACTGCAAGTTCTAAAGATCTCAGGAGCCCATTCTGCAGTTTTAGTGTGATCTACACTTTCCAGGAACAACTGAAGACAGTTTTGTTCCCAGCGGGATAAATGGGTTTTTACCACAAATAACCTGAGGAGGTGATCAGCAGCTTTAGCATTCTTCCTGAATCCTGGCAAACGGTGGCTAGTCTTAAGATGGGAGTTGTAGTCCCAAAACATCTAGAGGGCCAAGTTTGCCTATCCCATCATCCCTAGCTAACAGGACCAGTGGTCAGGGGTGATGGGAGTTGTAGTCCCAAAACATCTGGAGGGCCGAGTTTGCCTATGCCCAGTTTAAGGAATTAAACATTCAGTTTGTCCAGATTCAGACACAATGCCAAACTGTGATTAGTGGAAGTGAAAACGCCTCACAGCCATGCTACATGAGCAGAGAAGAGAGGGGAGCTGATGAGCTTAAGTTTCATTCATGTAACACTAAACCAGAGTGGTACACTAAACCAACACAGTTTTGGGGTAAATACTCTTTAGTGTTCCATCTGAATCTAGTTGAAGTCACTAATACTAGAAAAGTGGGTAACAGCAGTCACAACAAAGTCAGATACACCCCTCTGTTAAAATCCAATAGTATGTGTTGCAAAGTGCTTGAGATTTCAGACTTCTAAATTTTACTTTCTTATTCCATGCACAATTATATTTTGATGGCAAGGCATAAGAATCATAAAAACACAGGAAAAGCAATCAACGCTGCAGCTTCACTATGATTGTCATTTCGTGATGGTGCCATGATTTGGCTTGAGGACATTGTGCAGAATCCCTGATTTTCACGCCTTTAACTAATTATTCAGTCAAGGATTTGGCAAGTTAGTCAATAGAAAGCTCATGTACAGTAAATAAAAATTGATCACACCTCACTTCCCATCAGTAGTTGGGCCGAATGGTGACAGAATTATGCGAGGGTCATTTTTAAGTCATACTTGGGGAGAAACATCCCTTGTTGTGTTGCATAATCCATACTAATCACTGAGGGAGAGTGTCTTTTCATGTTAGTTTATGAATATTTGTAGCCTTTAAATGAGGGGTGAAACTAATCCTCACTCCATAATTGATGCTTCTTAGTAGTCCCATAATTGCTTAGCCTTGTCAGACTATCCTCATGTGGTGGTGCTGTGATTTTTAAACTTGGTGATCATTACAGATAGTTTACTTTCCCATCTATTAGAGATTCAGCCATAATATAGCAGGAGTTCTCACTTAGAGCTCTTGGAATATGTCAGACTGCCTTTTGGATAAGCTTGTAGAATGTGTTCTTTTTTGGTGATTTACTGGCAATTAGTTAGAGGCGCTTGACAGATTTATTATTCTCCTACAAAGGGTGATGAATAAAGAACACGTAATATTAAAGCCAGGTTTTCTGCCTATACTTATTCCAAACAGGTTCACACTGTTTCAGATAATTCATCTGTTTAATGCAGGGTCTTGAGAATGGACAATATGATACAGCTACAAGCAAAATTGGTAGTGTGGAAGTAGCATACATTCTACCCCAGTGGGACATAAGGTTGTGTCCAGTGTTGGCCATTCTGTAGCACCTTTGACATTAATGGGCATGACTAATTTAGGTCCATCAATTTCTGTGGATCTACTCTTGAGTACAATATTGTTGGATACAGAGACAATGTAAACAAACGAAGTTAGGCATCACCACGGAAAAGGCCTGACCTCAGAAAATGGGTTCACATAGAGAAGAATCTCTGAAGGTGACCCCAATTGCAAGACAGTTTCAGGTGGGAGAAGGTGGTAGCTTTTCAGGCTTAGAAGAGTTTTGAACAGTGAAATTAGAAAAGAAGACGACAGAAACTCACGTTCAAAGGCTAAAAAATTAGAAAAGATACATTAAATTTCTTGTAGCTCCATTGCTCCAGCCCACATTTCCACTTCTCAGGGAGCGGGTGGGGAGAGGATTAGGCTATAAGAATGTGCATAGCTAAGTGGCTTCTGCTGGCATCATTTCATTTCAGTGCTATTTATTTGAGCTACAGAGCAAAAGTAGTGCATTTTTTGATATAATATAGATGTCTATTTGCACTCTCTTAATGATAAAACATTAGGATATAGCTATTTTTTTAAATCCTGTATGCAGTTCATACGATTCTCCCTCTTGTATAACGGCTCAGCTTCATCTACATGGCACATTCCTGCCTGATGTTTTTTTCCTGGTTCGTTTTCTCTCTCTCTCTCCTCTCTCATTGTGAATATTCTTTTCTCTTCTCTGATTGCTTTTTCTCCTTAGATCATTACTCTTGGTTGATAGCTTCAGGTTATCACTGTATCCTATCTCCCTCTCCAATAAGCTCATGATTGATACTAATCTTCCTCCTGGGATGCATTTATCGGATGCTGGATGGAAACTACTCTCTAAATCTTAGCGTTATATCTACTGACAATTTACAAGGTTGCACCCTAACATTACCATCAGGTGGCTTTGCCAGGGGCTGGTGGGTGGAGGGAGAGAAGCACCAGCACATTGCAGTCATAACTTTATTGGAAAGATGTGCTTCTTATGCTAAAAAGTTGCATTGTTTCATTTGAGTTTGATTTGAGTTTAAATTTTATAGATTAAGCAAGATGCTCCTTTCTTCATATCCTGGTATCATAAATTTGTGCAGTTAGAAGGCACCCCGCCCCTTGGATCATCTGATTAAGCCTTCAAATCTCATTACCTAATCTCTCCTTTCCCAGATGCAGGTCTAGCCTTTCCCTAAACGGCATCAAAAAGATATTCCGCAGTGTAGCTAGCTCACCACCTTACTGCCTTTATTAGTGGCTCTTTTTAACTCCAATATTTTTTGTCATAATGCTGAAACCAAGCCTTCCTAGTGTGGTATAGTGGTTAAGAGCAGTGGACTTGTAATCTGGTGAACTGGGTTTGCTTCCCCGCTCCTCCACATGCAGCTGCTGGGTGACCTTGGGCTAGTCACACTTCTCTGAAGTCTCTCAGCCTCACTCACCTCACAGAGTGTTTGTTGTGGGGGAGGAAGGGAAAGGAGAATGTTAGCTGCTTTGAGGCTCCTTAAGGGGAGTGAAAGGTGGGATATCAAGTCCAAACCTCTCCTCCTCCTCCTCCTCCTCCTCTTCTTCCCATTATAGAATGTGCATGCCCAGATACAATAAGAGAGACTGAATACATTGCTGATGTGACTGAGGCACATCCACCCTGCGATTCTCAACTAACCCAACTGAACTGGCGGGATGCATCTTTGAATGCAAAGGGTAATGTGAAATTGTGGACTCTCCAAGTGACCCTATTTTCCAGGGGCAGACTCAGATTTATAGAAGCTGCCCCAGTTTCTGATTTGATCCTAGAATGCCCTGCTTGTCCTTAGGACGTCCCTATTTTCATTGGAGAAAATGTTGGAGGGCATGGAGTAATCCGATCCCTGAGCCATCTGAAGGCAGCCCTGTAGAGGGAAGCTTTTTAAATTTAATATTTCATTATGTTTTTATATATGTTGGAAGCCACCCAGAGTGGCTGGGGTAACCCAGTAAGATGGCTGGGATATAAATAGTTGTATTTATTTATTTATTTATTTATTTATTTATTTAGGATGATTAGGGCGTCCCTATTTTCATCAGAGGAATGTTGGAGGGTATGTAATTGTGTAATTGCATTCAGAACCAACATTTTTTTATGTGTAAACCCAGCCACATCAGAACCATTGTTTCTTTTCTGGTCCTGTTTCCCTTCTTGGTAAACAGCTGCTTTCCCATGTGTTTCTGGTGATATTCTTCTGACTATTTAAAAAAGGTAGCCTCTTTCAGGAACCAAGCTGCATATTTCCAGAGAGGAGATGTATTTTAATTATTCTAATGAAAAGCTTAACTAGCAGGCAAACCCTTGAAAAGGAGTTAATGTGGCGGAAAACCCTTTCCCTAAGCAAATGACTTTTCATTGCTTAACAATACATTTTTTAAAAAAGGAAAGAAAAAGAAATTACTGCATTGAAAGCTTTATGGAGCATACCATTTTTTATCACCTTGACATAAGGGTCATGTTCTATAACCAGTAAATATTTGTAGTGAGATAATTCAAACTGGCTGGGATTGCAGAATGAATTTTCAGAAGATGCAATTATAACGAGCCTGTCGCCAAAGCCTGAAGGCATTCATAGAAAGTGCAAAATCAACCATATAGCAAAATGGAAGACTGTGATCACTCCTGGGTTGAGTAAGAAGCCGATCAACACATTTATTGTTAGATAACAAAATCAGTGTCCATTTGTGTAATCAGGTTAATTAGTGTTCTGTAGGAAAGAAGAAATGGTGAAATTAGCATTTTTAATGTGCAGTCAGAGAAATACAAAGGAATAGTGGGGTCTTAATTACACATTCTTTTAAAAGCATGGCTGCTAGAGCTGTTCAAAATGTATATATAAATATTAGCAGCATTGTGAAAAACACTATTCCTAAACTCTGCTATTTGGTGGCAAATGTGACATTTGAAAATTAAATAGTATTAGAATCTGCGAAATCTCAGGACCGCAAGTATGATAGATGCTGAATTCTGACCACAGAGGGGTATTCTCCACAGGATACACAATATTATATTTTGATATTATCCAGTATTTCTACAAAGTACAGTTTTGGCTGACCCATAAGAGATTGTGAAAAGGGAAAAAATGCTGATGAAGAGGTTAAAGATTCTAGAAGAATAAATTAATGTGTTCACAGATTTTTAGATTGGGGGTGGGGAATGATTACCGGTGTAGCTCAATATCACACCAAGACAATTGTTCCATTAGCCTAGCACTGGCATTTCCACTTGCAATATGGGACAATATTCTTTCTCCACTAGTGTTTTTGTGACTCTTGGTAGCAAACAGAATGGCCATTTCAAAGTGGACGGCTGGTAGCTTTTTCAAACTCCCCAAGGAGCCTATTTCTCAGGCCCTTCAGCGACACAGACACACCCCACCTTTTGCCCTGGCTGACACAAGGTGGCACGACTTCAATTCAGTGATGGATCTCTCTCTCCTTCTCTCTGAACCAGTTTTAGTGGATTATACAAATCCATGAAAGTTGGTGGGAGATATGTTTACGAATTACTGTTAGTCACAATATCTGTATGGAATTCCCAGATTAACAAAGGAAATGTACCACATAATGTCAAATTTAGAGGGACAAGGAAGATTAATTGCCTTCATGCTCTGCTTACAGCTTTTTGGAAGCAACTAACTGTGCAACATCAGAAAGAGGATGTTTGGACTTCTGATCTGATCCAGAAGGGCTCTTCTTATGTTTTTATGTGTTTAGGATTGTAGTTGACAAAAGATCTCTTGACAGTTGTGAAGGCAAAGGACAGAAAATCCAGAATCGGAAAATGCAATGCATGACATGGAAGAATAAAAAAAACCCTGACTATACACAATGTTAAGCTGTAATAAATCAACAGTTATCATTCAGGCGAAAGATACTGAGGGCATTATAGCTAGCTCAATGAGAAGAAAAAATAAACTGAGTCTGCTGCAGCTGTCAGAAAGGAAAACTGAATGCTCCAGATCTATTAAGAATGGGTTAGAAAATAATACAGAAACATGGTCTACATATAAATTGATGGTGCCCCTCTTTTCAGAGTCTGAAAAAAAAACTTTAAAGCTTTAAAGAGTCACACATGGAGAATAAATTGAAGCCATGAAAGTTCTCAAATTTCCGTTTAATAATTCATCAAAGCATTTCCCTTTAATATCTATCGTCTTATGAATGGACAATAGATGGAATTCAACAGAGATTGTTCCATCAGTGCAATCATTTCTGCTTGCATGATGGAACAAATGCACTGTTGGGCCAATATGTCCTCCTCTCGGTGTTCTGGGGGTTTCCCTACATACCCACCCCAGCCAATTGGGAGGAGCATGCAAAGCAGGAGGAGGGAAGCCTTGTTGCACTAGCAGAATGCCTTGTATGGGCTTCCAGTAGCAGGACCTGTTACAGTGGTACCTCTGGTTACGAACTCTTCTGGTTACAAACTTCGCTAACCCAGAAGTAGCTGTTCCTGGTTGCGAACTTTGCCCCAGGATGCGAATGGAAATCGTGTGGCGGAGGCTTGTTCACAGCAGGAGGCCCCATTAGTGAAAGCGCGCTTCAGGATAAGAATGATTTCAGCTTAAGAACAGACCTCCAGAATGAATTAAGTTCATAACCAGAGGTACCACTGTAGCTGAATCCGGGCAAGTTATTTGAGAATTACTGGAGAACAGGCGAAGTCCCGGCAGACTGGAGGAGGGCAAATGTTGTCCCTATTTTCAAAAAGGGGAAAAGAGAGGACCCAAATAATTACCACCCAGTCAGTCTGACATCAATACCAGGGAAGATTCTGGAGCAGATCATTAAGCAAACAGTCTGTGAGCACCTAGAAAGGAATGCTGTGATCACCAATAGTCAGCATGGATTTCTGAAAAATAAGTCATGTCAGACTAACCTGATCTCGTTTTTTGACAGAGTTACAAGCCTGGTAGATGAAGGGAACGCAGTGGATGTAGCCTACCTTGATTTCAGCAAGGCATTTGACAAGGTGCCCCATGATATTCTTGTAAAGAAGCTGGTAAAATGTGGACTTGACTATGCTACCACTCAGTGGATTTGTAACTGGCTGACTGACCGAACCCAAAGGGTGCTCATCAATGGTTCCTCTTCATCCTGGGGAAGAGTGACTAGTGGGGTGCCACAGGGTTCTGTCTTGGGCCCGGTCTTATTCAACATCTTTATCAACGACTTGGATGATGGACTCAAGGGCATCCTGATCAAATTTGCAGATGACACCAAACTGGGAGGGGTGGCTAACACCCCAGAGGACAGGATCACACTTCAAAACGACCTTGACAGATTAGAGAACTGGGCCAAAACAAACAAGATGAATTTTAACAGGGAGAAATGTAAAGTATTGCACTTGGGCAAAAAAAATAAGAGGCACAAATACAAGATGGGTGACACCTGGCTTGAGAGCAGTACATGTGAAAAGGATCTAGGAGTCTTGGTTGACCACAAACTTGACATGAGCCAACAGTGTGACGCGGCAGCTAAAAAAGCCAATGCAATTCTGGGCTGCATCAATAGGAGTATAGCATCTAGATCAAGGGAAGTAATAGTGCCACTGTATTCTGCTCTGGTCAGACCTCACCTGGAGTACAGTGTCCAGTTCTGGGCACCACAGTTCAAGAAGGACACTGACAAACTGGAACGTGTCCAGAGGAGGGCAACCAAAATGGTCAACGGCCTGGAAACAATGCCTTATGAGGAACGGCTAAGGGAGCTGGGCATGTTTAGCCTGGAGAAGAGGAGGTTAAGGGGTGATATGATAGCCATGTTCAAATATATAAAAGGATGTCACATAGAGGAGGGAGAAAGGTTGTTTTCTGCTGCTCCAGAGAAGCGAACACGGAGCAATGGTTCCAAACTACAAGAAAGAAGATTCCACCTAAACATTAGGAAGAACTTCCTGACAGTAAGAGCTGTTCGACAGTGGAATTTGCTGCCAAGGAGTGTGGTGGAGTCTCCTTCTTTGGAGGTCTTTAAGCAGAGGCTTGACAACCATATGTCAGGAGTGCTCTGATGGTGTTTCCTGCTTGGCAGGGGGTTGGACTCGATGGCCCTTGTGGTCTCTTCCAACTCTATGATTCTATGATTCAGTACCAAACTGCAGATTTGACTTCTTTCTTCTTCTGAAGATAGATAGATGATAGGTAGGTAGGTAAAGCTTCCACAATTCAAAGGCTGTGTGTGTGTGTGTGTGTGTGTGTGTGTGTGTGTGTAAAAAAAGAGGGAATCTGTCCTTGAGTGTGTGCCTCTATGGGATGCACAGTTTTTTATCACCCTGGACCCACCTTTAAGGAAAGAAGTGTCATCTTCCTTGGGAAAACAAAAAGGAGGCTAGAGGGGTCTTAAAGCAGAGGTGGGGAATCTCAGGCCTGGGAGCTTCTCCAGACCTCTCTGCCTTGCCCATGAGACTCTTCCCAGGCCAAGCCCCCCTTCCCAGCCCTGTTCCATACCTTCCCCAGATGTTTCCTTGCACTGTGAGAATGGAGGTGTGTGCCTTCTAAACCTCATGGCTGGAATGTAGCCTGCTGTACAAGAAAGTTTCACATCCACTGTTGTGCCCACTTTTGCTTCTAGCCAGCCCACCACTGAGAGTTTTCCCATCAGGGTTCCTCACCCCTGCATTAAAGGCTAACAAATTTATTATGGTTTCTGGTGGAGTGGAATCTGTTCCATTAAAGCTTGTGCCATAATGAATCTGCTCTGGGTTTAAAACTCCTTTAAAGCTTAAAAAAAAACCTACTCCTCCTTTTGTCTACAGTGGACTAACACGCTTACCTGTCTAGGCATTGTGATCTTCTGTGTTGTTATATTCACTGCCTACTGAGGCCGTATTCTGCATTCGGATTTTCTTCCTTAATCCATCCAAATAAGATTAGGAATGGAGAAGAGACTTTGGATAAGTTCTCGGTGTTCTGTCCCTTTGCTCTTGCAGTACGTGTTGCATTAGATAAAGATTGCTTAGTCTGTTCTTGTATAATTGGCAAGACCTTAAAAGTAGGAGTGGCTCTGTCCGGTCGATTCCAGGGGTAGAAATTCCAAGGCCTGAATGTCTTCCTGCCTGTGAGCAAATCAAAATTTCATCAGGTAAGAAGAATTTTTCCCCTTTTTCAAAATTGTAAGAGAATGATCAGTATTTCTATACTACTTGCACAGTGATCCAAATCTAGATAGTTTTGATCATGGTGGGGAAACCATTCTAAGCCTGAGAGCTGCATTCCAGAGTTTGTGTGGCGTAGTGGTTAGGGTGTTGGACTGGGACCCAGGAGACCAGGGTTTGAATCCCCGCTCAGCGGGGATGAATGAATGCTCACTCTCAGCCTAAACTACCTCAAAGGGTTGCTGTGAGAATAAAATGGGGAAAGAGGAGATCTATGTTGACTTGAATCATTTGGAGGAATGGTGGTATATAAATGTAATAAAACAAACAAACAAATTTCCTCATGGGCCAGCTTCCAAGGAGCACCTGCCATGGGTGAGTAGATCCAGGGACGAAAGTGGATGGGGCAAAAGATGTGACTCTTACTCTTGAAAAGAAGGCTACATTCTGGCCACAGAAAAGTTAGAGGTTTCTACACATATACACGTCTCCCTGTCTTATCCTGTCTTCATCCAGACAAGCAAGAGGCATTATCACAGGTGAAAGGTATGGCTTGGAGTTTTCTGCAGGTCCTGAAGGGTTACATTTGGCACCTGGGAATGAGGTTCTCCTACCCCTTGCTAGATATCAGCCAGTAAAACTTTTCAAGAGGGAAACTCATTAAGTTCTGTGGCTGTTTTGTGCTCTTAGATGCTTTAGTAGATGGACTAGGCAGTTATTTTGGTATTTTAATTCGGCATTAAAAAAGCTTGTTACTTTCAGCTTTGCAGCAGAGCATATTCCTGTTGAATTTCATGCAATTCACTTTAATGTGTGTGAAAACCATTCTTCCTCTACATAAAGCTTAAAAATTTACAGCCCATAGGGCAGCAGGCCGTCATTATAGAACAGAACAGTGGTATTCAAGATTATTATTTTTTGCAATGGTGGAATACTTCACTTTAAACAAAACTTGGGTGGAAGTTTTGCAGTAAAATCTTTTTCATTATTATTTTTTTTTAAGAGGAGGGTGTGCAAGAATTATTGGGAAAGCAAGCAAGGGAAGCCAGCCAGAGCAGCAACTACAGTGGTACCTCGGGTTAAGAACTTAATTCATTCTGGAGGTCCGTTCTTAACCTGAAACTGTTCTTAACCTGAAGCACCACTTTAGCTAATAGGGCCTCCCGCTGCTGGCGCTGCACAACTTCTGTTCTCATCCTGAAGTAAAGTTCTTAACCCGAGGTACTATTTTTGGGTTAGCGGAGTCTGTAACCTGAAGTGTCTGTAACCTGAAGCGTCTGTAACCCAAGGTACCACTGTATTCTGCTGCCTCGCTCCTCCCCCTTTTGTTAACTGGCAGTGATGAATGGCATTGAGAAGCCTGGTAAGCAATGCTGGCTTCCTGAACATTAGTGATTTAACCCTTGGGAAGTGCTGTTAGAGAAGGAAAGAAGGAGAAGAGATTCCTAGGACAATTCCTTGAGTAGTGCATTTAATACCCATGGCTGCAGTTCAATTGAAATCGCATATTGTGTGTGTTTGTTCACCTTTACACCTTTATTATTTATGGAACCCTTTAGGCAACTTAGCACAATATCAAGGTCCCACAGGACACAGTTTGGGAAATGTTGCCTATTGACAAAACAATCTTCCTTCAATTAACAGTTGGTTAGACAGATGTGGGTGGCGCCGTGGGTTAAACCACAGAGCCTAAGACTTGCTGATCAGAAGGTCAGCGGTTCGAATCCCCACAACGGGGTGAGCTCCCATTGCTCGATCCCTGCTCCTGCCAACCTAGCAGTTCGAAAGCACATCAAAGTGCAAGTAGGTAAATAGGTACCGCTCTGGCGGGAAGGTAAACGGTGTTTCCGTGCGCACCTCTGATTCATGACCTGGAAGCTGTATGCCGGCTTCCTCGGCCAATAAAGCAATATTAGCGCTGCAACCTCAGAGTTAGTCACGACTGGACCTAATGGTCAGGGGTCCCTTTACCTTTACCTTAGACAGAACTAAGTTGAGTGACTTAGCTATGACTTCCTCGGATGTTCCCAATCCTAACAAGTCACTGTGTAAATGAAGATAGTCTACCCTTTTTTAGCCTTTGCCCTTTTAAATTGTATTATGAATATTCAGAGCCTAGTACTTTTGAATAAAAGTTCACACGATCTCTTCAGAAAATAAGTCCACAACAGAGCATAGCTGTTAGAAATTGTAATCAGCAATGCAACTGTTAAAAGACAAAACTGACACAGGAAGTTACACTATACCCAGTGGACAATAAACAGCTGTTTATTTCTGCATAACTTCAGTCACAGACATGCAAGTTTTAAATGCAAGCTGGATGCAAGATACCTATGTATTTTACTTTGCTTAAGCCTGTCATTCCCCTCTTTACTCTCTGTCTCCAACTGGGTTACTACTGGTGCATGTGTCTTTATTTTATTAAATATCTGTATGCCCCCTTTTGTGCTGAATTACACCAAGGGAAGCCTACAGGAGAGAAAAACAACAACTTATATACAACAAATGTTAAATACACAAAATGAACACACTTGTTAAACAAAAGTCCACAGTGGGAACCAAGGGATTAATAGTTTCACATACAGATGCTCAGAATATGCCAAACACCCTCTGAAATAAAACAGCTTACTGCTGGAAAACTGTAAGGGGCAGAACACACAGAAAATACCTCTCCAAAGTAATTCCTACCAGGCCTCAAACAATGAAGGGACCTGAAATCAAGTTAAGCAATTGTTTGATTTATATGAACCACTGCAGTTCCCCTTAACCCAGGCCACTGAGGATAGGGCTATCATGAAGATTCACATAGCAGTGCTCATAAAAGTGAGAATTGCTCCTTGAATGCTCACAAGTAGCATCAAAGTGAGCAGGGCCCCTGATGGAAATACCTGTAGTGTCAGTTTCCCCACGGAAGATTTTGGATTGCCAGCAATGGGAATAGCTACTCTGGGGCATACCTATTACCTTGCCTTGTCCTGCCTCAAGGTAAGCTTCTGGGCCTTTGGAACATAGGAATGGGAAACGGCGGTGGGCCCTTTGTGGGTGCTCAGTGTGAGCCTTGGTTAATGATTGGATTTAATTGCTGCAAAGCTATCATCCCTGGAATGATCTCCGAGGGTCAGAACCTTTTGGGCCAACTCCTAAAGTTTGAGACTTTACAGGTCAAAACCTGCACTTTAGTTGGACCTGGAAACCAATTGGAAGCCAGTGGAAGTGTTCAGAATTGGCAGTATTTCCTCTCTATTGCCCACTTCAGGCAAGAGCCTCATGGCTACATTCCATGTCATTTGTAGTTTCTGAAAGCTACATTTGTTGTTTTAAAGTCTTCTTGCAGAATGTGTTATTGTAATGGAGTCTGGATGTGACCAGAGCATGAATTACCATGGGTGGGTTATGTAGGAGTATACAGGTGAGAGATAGTTGGTCGTTTTTTTCTAAAACATATCAGCATTTCTTTTTCTAAAAATGTTGCTCTATTTATTTTCTTTTTTTGGAATGTAGAGAGTCTTTGGTGGCTGATTCAAGATAAAAATGTTGTTGATGAGTAGGCAAAGATCTAGTAGGAATTAGTTTCGGCAAAAAAACCAACTTATTGTGTGTATATTCTTACTTGAGTCAAGTCTGGTAGCAGTTACATTTTCCTTAACCTGACTAGCATTTCATCTTGCCTTTTCAAGTATTGTGATAAAGTAGTTAGCTTACCTTTCTACCTTTTGGTAGGCAATCCATCAAAGTAGCATGTAAATGTGTAAAGGTATGATGTGCACATTTCATTTGAAATCTCAGGTCACAAATGGCACAAATATTCCAATCCACTGTCATACCTCCCTTAGGAGTGTAGAAATTTTTATTTGTGAATGCAAACAGTCCTGGATCTGTTAAGAATGCTGAGACTATAAAGATATTCTGCCAGCATGTAAATGGATTAATTCACCACAAGACTTTAGTTTTGTTTTAAATTTTATTACAGAAAAGCCATTGAATGTTTTCATACAGAAATATTTATTGAATTGTAATATATGAACACATATGGGTAGCAGTGTTTTACATTTTCAAAAATTTTAGCATTTTAAGAAATACTTAGAAGACAAGCAAGTGCTTTGCCAAAACAGGAAGAGATGAGGCTTGCTTTCTGCTCAATGAAGCAATGCCACTGATTCCTGCTAATTTTAACCATGGAACATTGATTTTATAAACAGTTTCATACATATATGTCTCTCATACACTAAGTGATGTGTCACCATGCTGACTTCAGCTCTTTTCCTGTTAAGAACTGTAAGGGGCACGTGAGATTAATATATGGAGACACACTAGCTGTGTGTCTAATGACACATAGATAATTCACTGCCACAGGAAATCACGGGAGCTAATTTTCATAATGTAGTAAGAGCCTTCTGTCAGGCACAGAATGTACTTAGTACCTTCCAGGACCAAGCTTTTAATGCTTAATATGGAATAGCAGCTTTCCATTTGGCTGCATATCCCCAGGAAAGCAAAAAACAAACCATGCAACTAGTTAACTAGGGATGTCAGAGAATTCTGAAGGAAACGGGAGCGGAAGTTGCCAATGTTTGCTTATTCATCCGATGTCTGGAATAGAACTTGAGCCAGTGAATATGATCAGTATTCCCTCTTGCTCTGCAAATATGTACATGTGCATGACTCCCCACCACCCCCCGGTTTGCATTGCTCTTTCTTTGCACTGAAATGAACGGTGGGGAGTAACATAACGATAACACATTTGATTGCATAAAATGTGGGCAGCAAGAACCATGTCAGAACCTGAACTGTAGAATGGAGGTGGAACAGAAACAGCGTTGCATGCAATAAGCATGGGGTTGGAACAGAAACAGATCCTTTCTTGCATATCCACTAGGAACTCATGAACTTAGATGCCCATAAAGCAAAACTGTAGGCTAGTCAACCAGATCAACTTTTTTTGGAGCTCTAGGTAAAACTGTGGCCCTTCAGATGTCAAGGAGGGGTTCTTCCTTGCACTACAAACTAGGCCTTTGAGGAAGGGCCATAGCTCAGTGGGTAGGGTATCTACTTTGCATGCAAAAAGTCCCAGGCTCAACCCCAGGTGGAGGATTATGGATGGGAGAGATCCCTTTCTGAAATCCCGGAACGCCACTCAATACCATTCAGTGTAGACAGACCATTGGTCTGACTCAGTCAATAAAAGGCAGCTTCCTCTGTTCCTATTAAGTATGGAGATCCAGTGGGAATACTCTTCTCACCTTAATTTTAGACCTTTGTTTGAAGGGCTCTGTCTCTTCTCTCTCATCTGCCAAACTAGACAACTCTCTCTTTCAGATTTCCCTCTACCTTGAGCTGTGTTGACTTCTTGTAAAAACAGTAACACTATTTCTGTTCACCAATATGTCAGGATATTATTTTGTACTGTAAGATATGTAGGGTGTGTGAAGATCTGGGCCAGTCCAATAAGGCACAGTTATATACTTTCAAGAGGCTTGTTGATTTCATTGGACAGCATGCCTAATTCAACTGGATTATTGTTTACATTTACATCCAGTAGAAGGGATGTAAATGTTGGGAGGTTTGATCTTGATGAATTATCAATGGCATGTTTTAAGAAATATCCTTTAAATCACATGCTAGCTAAATAGTTCTGTTGGTAGAGAGCATGTGACTCATAATCTCAGGGTTGTGAATTCAAGTCCCACGTTGGGCAAAAGACCCTTGCATTGCAGGGGGTTGGACTAGATGATCCTTGTGGCCCCTTTCAACTGTGATTCTATGAAATGCCTCTTTTAGGAAAGCTGCAGAAGACTGTTTGGCAAGAACTCAAATTCTACTTACCATTTGGTAAGAACTCAGTTTTTGGGGTGGCAGTCTAGGCTGGCTTTGAAGAGGCTTGGTTAAAACTGCATACACACTTCCAAGAAAACCCAATGTAATGGTGAAGTTCATTCAAATCAAAACTTAAGCCTTTTTAAGCCTCTATGAATAAAATGTCAGAGGTTTAAGCATGTGTTTAAATATCTCTCATTGAAATCATTAGAAGCTACTGTAAAATTATATGCATGTGTATCCAAATGTAAGTGCTAATGAGTATAGTGAAGCTTAGTCCTAGGTAAGTGTGTATAGTATTTTAGCTTTAAAAGCGGTTGAATCTGACTTTAATCAACTGATACAGAAAACAAAATGTCCCATTGGACCTATAGATAATGGGTTTATTTTAATACTCCTGATTTAGAAAAGGGAAACTTTATCTAAACACTTCCAGTTTATTGCAAAAGAATTGTACAATTATGGCCATGATCTAGCTCACCAAAATAGCCAGGTGGTACAATAAAAAACAGAGCTAAATCTAGGACAGTATTAGAAACACAGTGGCATTCTTAACTACAGTGCAAGGACTACTCTTCCCTGAAGGATTAAATACTTGCTACATATTCTCATGTCCTGCAGTAAAATGTAACATCACAGTTGACAAGTTATTGCTATTTTATTGGCACCACTTACTCCAAGGCAATTGGACATAATAACTCAGAATACTTTATATGCTTTTTGACATTTCTTCTGTCCCTGCTGCTGTAGATGAGACTAACCGATACTTCAGAGCTTTGGGAACTCATTTAACATTGGAAGAAAATATGTGAATGCATTCCATTTTTGTATACCAGCTTCCAGATGCAGTTATATACAGAAAAACTGCCTAATGAATCACCTAGCTCCTGACTTGAGTCACAATATGTCATACCCAGGGCTGTGCTTTCACGTGTTATGTATTTCCTTAAACTCTCCCTCCTTCCCCCCCCCCCTCTTTCACACACACACACCTTATTTGCTCTCTTTGTTTCTAAGGGAGGAATTCAATGTTCTATGACAAACATTCAGTCAGCACAAGCATTTCAGCTTGCCAAATGAAATGGTCCAGCTCTCTTGACAGACACCCCCTCTGAGCTAGTTGTGTAGGAGGGAAGCCCTGTTGCACGAGCAGAAGTCCTTGTGTGGACTTCGCTTTTGCTGATGGGGCTCCTTAGGTGAATCCCAATCCTTTATTTTTAAGTTCGGGATCACTGGGAATATGATGAAACTGCAATGATACATAGCCTGTATTACAGCATCACAGAGGCTGCAAACAAAGCTAGCTCAGAGTGAGGGCAGTGCACTAGTTGCCTGAAATGCTGCTGAAAGATGTAGGCACTGTTTTTGTATGTGAAGAATGTTCCCCTTTTAGGTCAGCCATTCCTAATAGATCCTTCCTCCTTTTTTCTGGAAAAAAATCCAAAGAAGGAAGTTCTATGATTACTAAACTGTTCCTTCATAGTGAATTGAGTCCTAAGGTTTAATCTTAATTTGCACTGTGTAATTTAAGATGATTGCCGATTATCTGCTCAGTAGGGAAATGGATTTGCACCTTTTAAAAAAAAATATTGAAATTTACACCTATTTTCTGATTTTTTTTTGTTCCTGAAGTGCATTTCCCCACTACATTCTCCAGATCAGACAGTAGGAAATTATTGCGTTCACCATACTGAACATTGGACAAACTGGTTATTCTTCTCAAATTCTAACTGGAGGTGCTGGTTGTCATTATGGGCATGATGATTAGGAAAGGATTAGCTGGAAACTAAGGCTTCTACCTCAATATACACTATTATACTGATAAGTGGAAGGTCTCCTGTCAAACAAGATGACCAGGCCGGCGGCGGGGGGGGGGGGGAATGCTCCAACGTGAACCTGCAGAAAACATTGTCAATCACAGATCCCAAACGCTGCACTACTAAATGTGGAACATTGCACATAAAAACAACCCATGCCCATGTTTGACCACCCTGGATTTTTCAAAATGTCAGGGGGGTTTTGTGTGTGTGGCTGTAGGAGGAAAACCGGTATGGTGGGGGAAATAAACTGGATTAGTGCTAGAACAATGATTTCTTGTAAACCCCCAGAAAACAACAACTTCAAGCAGTAAGGATAGCAATATAAAAGCTGTATCTGCCAAGCTATGTGTCTACTCAAGAAGAAGGGAAGGGCTCACTCTGCATAATTATATTGGAAGCCTACCATTTGTATTCAGTCGTTTCTCTTTCTCAAGCTTCCTCTCATTTTCTTTACCTCTCGGAGGATTTGGGTGTATATTGTATACTGAGACCTTTCTTTCCCCGCAGCCTTTGAAAATGCACTGTGCAAGCTGTGCCCTAGTAACAAGCTCTGGACACCTCTTGCGAAGCGAACAAGGGAAGAAGATTGACCAGACAGAGTGTGTAATACGAATGAACGATGCGCCCACACGGGGATTTGTAAAAGATGTTGGAAACAAGACAAGTCTGCGAGTCATAGCTCACTCCAGTATGCAGAGAATTTTGCGAAATCGCCATGAACTGTTAAATATGAGCCAAGGGACTGTATTTATCTTCTGGGGTCCAGGCAGCAACATGAGGAGAGATGGAAAAGGATTAATTTATAACAATCTGCAACTGATGAATCAGATACTACCTCAGTTAAAAGTATACATGATATCTCGGCACAAGATGCTTCAAATTGATGATCTCTTCAAGCGGGAAACTGGAAAAGACAGGTAAGAAGCAACTGCATGAGAATATATTGGAGAGCCACTGCCACTGTTTTAGTAGAATGTCAGGTCTGTTGATCATAAGTTCATCAATGGATCACACTACAGAATGTGCTTGCCTTCCCTTAGCTTCCAATAACCTGTTGCATTATTTCATTTTATGCATCAAATAATAATGCTTGGCTTTTGCAGCATAAGCAACAAACATGCAATCAAATAATTTATTTTCCCATCAGTTTTTAATACTAAAAACCAGTGTGTGCCAAATACTGTCAGCAAACAGAACTGCAGAGTAGCACAGAAAGAACATCGATGCTGAATTTAAATCTCACTTTAGGTAATATACCTGAAATCAGATTTTTACTGGTTTTGAAAAATCAGAATTGATGGGTTTTGCTTTATGGAGCCTATGCTGCCATTCTGTGAATTATAATGGCTACTTATTGTATATAAGCATTCTTGGAACATTGCAGCTGTAAAGCTTCTTGTAAAACAAATACACATTATTCATACATTAGGTGCCTCTAAAGTGTGCCTTCTTATACTTCCATCTTTGAAAGGCCAAGTTATTATGATACTTAGCTCTTTATGAGCCTATTTGTGGCTTGCAAACAGATCTTCAAATCATTTTTTTATAAAAAAAAATAGGTGACTAATATGTTTCTCTAGATAGGGCTGGAAATGATATCACCCCTCCTTCAAAAGATGCATTTATTTTTATTAGTTATTTACTCATTACATAGTAAAAACATAATGACAGCATAAGCACCACTTAATGCATTTATGTATAAATTAAGAGCTCACTTTAGAAAGAAGTAAATCTATCTAATAAAGTTATCTGCACTTTCCATTTCAAAATACCGTTATCTGCAATGAAAGTCTTTTGAGGCACACTGCAAAGGGAAAATATGATTTTCATATCCCAAGCTGCTGTATGCTTGGAAAAGTTCTTCATTTTAAAAGTGAACACACCTTCCTATCCTTTTGAAAATCCTGGACCTTCAAGTTTTGCTGTTCTGAGCAGCTTTTATGTGAATGAGGTTGTTGGCCTGTCATGTAAATGTTATTGCTCTGAATCTGTGGTATTATGTTGGGTGGTTTAATGACTTTATATCTTCTGCTTTAAATTGTTTTTAATATTTTTTTAAAAAGTGTGAATCACCTTGGGAGGGTCTGAATTTTGTAGATCACAAAGTAGGTTATGCTAGTGAGCACCATAAGTTAGATCTGTGGAAACAAAGAGACTACTGGAGAAAATGTGTCTAGGAGTAAGTTAGCGGCACTGAAGCTCTAGGCTCTCTCTCCCAATTCTTATTGGATATTGCATTATATAATAGAATCATAGATTTGTAGAGTAGGAAGGGACTCCAAGGCTCATCTAGTCCAACCCTCTGCAAGGCAGGAATCTCAACTTGAATCATACATGACAGATGGCCATCCAACCTCAGCTTAAAAACCTCAAAGGAAGGACAGTCAGTTCTTCTGTCAAACAGCTGTTCAGAAAGTTCTACCTGATGTTTAGTTAGAATCTATTTTCTTGTAACTTGAAGCCACTGGCCTCTGGAGCAGGAAAAAAAACAAGCTTCCTCCATCTTTCATGTGACAGCCCTTTAGATATTTGAAGAGGGCTATCATATCTCCTCTCAGTCTCCACATACCCAACTCCCTCAACTTATTCCTCATAAGTCTTGGCTTCCATACCCTTTATCGCCTGGGTCGCCCTCTTCTGCACACATTCCAGCTTGTCAATATCCTCCTTAAATTGTGGTGCTCAGAACTGAACACAGTTTTCAGATGTGTCCTGACCAAGGCAGAATAAAGTAGGACTATTACTTCCCTTGACTATTACTTCCACTATACTTCTGTTGATGCTGCCTAGAATAGCATTAGCTTTCTTTCTGCTGCTGCATCACACTCCTTAAGCTTGTGGTCTGCTTGGTCCTTTTCACATGTTCTACTGGCAAGCCAGGTGCCCCCCATCTTATATCTGTACAGCTGGTTATTCCTGTCTAAGTGTTGGCCTGGAGGCAAACTTAGTTGGCATAAAAGCTCTGTTAGTGTTTGACCTCAGGTGGATAGGTGAATGACTTCAATATTGTAGCCCAAAACCCCCCATCTCAGAGCAAACTAGCATATTCAAAGTCAGCCTAAAACGTGCTACACAGAAGGTTTTATTTCCAATATTGGATCAGCTTCCTGACCATTAGTACCTCTGTCTTGCCTGGATTGAGCCTCAGCTTTTAGTCTACATCCAGTCTATCACTGTATTCAGGCAATGGCTGCCTAGCTCCCTTGTTTTCAGTTGAAAATGAGAAATAAAGCAGGGGAACACTTGTCCCTTGTGGTCTCTTCCAACTCTATGATTCTATGATTCTATGAACACATTAGCATATTAATGGCACACAACCCCAAATGACCCCAGCTAGGGGCTTCACGTAGATTTTAAAAGTGCAAGGGGTAAAACTGTGCCCTGAAGGACCTCACACAGAACATGGGGCTAAAGCAATACTCCTCCAGCACCATGTTCTGGGAAATTTAACCATTTAGGACCAGTGCCCTATACTAGTATACTGTGAGCAACTAAATGTTGAATGCTACCAAGTGGTCCAGCAGAACCAATAGGGATGCATTCCCCTTGTACGGCTCCTGGCATAAGTAAACACCAAGGCTATTTCAGTCCCCAAACCAGGCTTGAACCTAGATGTGGAAGTATCCAAAATGTGTTCCTTCAACTAAGAAAGTCTGAATTTGAGCTGGAGTTGACATACACATGACAACACTTAACTATATTGAAACTAGGACTCTAGAATTACTGCCTAATAAAGAAAGGCTGAGTTAAAAGGAAATTGGGAGAAGAAAAGCTATTGTGAGTGACATACTACCCTAATTAATATAGGTTCATTTTGGAAAGGTTTTAACAAGCACCAGGTTGCCACAATAAATTGTAAATATCAGACTACATAGGTACAATAGCTGACACCTCAGTTTCTATAATAATCTTTAGAATTGTGATTGAAAAGACTGATGCATTATGCCCTGTTAAAAACATTTGGAAAATAACAGCCATTAAATGGGACAGCAAATGACAGGCTGAAGAACAATATACTTTTCTATTACGAACTAACTGTACTTGAGAATAAGTTTATAATTGAATAAAAGTCCATTAAGAAAATATGATTCAGAACCAATATTACAGTAATTAGATAAAAGAAGCATAAATGAAATAACTGCAGGAAGAGCATTTCCATAGAGATTATAAATGAGATTTTGATAGAGCAGAAAGGCCTTTAATTGTAATTTAGTATGCTCCACAGAATTATCAGGACAGTGTGTTACTTCATCACATAAAAGAGTATATGATTTCCTCAATAAGCACATGTCATGTCTTCATTTTCTTTCTTTACAAGGTAGTAGGTGTAAAAGCAGGAGACAGTCTTTTGTAATAACCCTTTTTCAGTTCTTTCTGAAAGAAACACAAAGCAGTGTAACCTTTACTTTGTTTTTTTTTTGCTATAAAACCAATTTTAAAACTGGTCCTTCCAGATTTACATTCTTTATCTTGTTGGACTTTGCACCCATTATTTTCCATTAAGATTTATTAATAATCATCACCTGCCCTTCCTTTTGTAAGAGTCCACAGTAGCTAATAATGCTTTTTTCTAGCTAGTGAAATTATGAATTCTGCCATAAGTAACAAGCAGAATAATAAGACAGTTATTCTACTCAGATATGCTGTTGTTTTTTACACACTGCTCAGCATACCTCTTTGTAGATAATTGCCGTAATGCAGCATGGACAAATCACACGCAGAAGAATGTTTGCACATCACTTTTCTGAATCCAGTAAGAAGTGTTATGGTTTATGGTTCTGGTTTTCGGTTGAATTAATCTAGAACATCACCTTCACCCACAATGTGTTACCAGAACTAACATTTTTTTCTTTGAAGTGAGGGGGTGGGGTGGTGTAAAAATTGTGCAATGTCTACCAGTGTACATGAAGTTTACAGACCTTCAGACATTTTAAAGGTCTTGTTCAGATCCTTATCACCCTATGGTTTAATAAGGTGTTTCTGTGTTAACTAGAAATGTGTGGGGAACAGATGCATGAGGTCACCTGAGATAGAAGATAAATGATTCACATTCCTTTTGTGTAGCACAAAATAAAGGTCCAGGTGGTTTAATTCCTGGCATCTCCAGGTAGGTGTGGAAAGAACTTTTGTTGAAATAGAACTTTTTGTTGAAAGAACTTTTGTTGTGGAGAAACACTGACAGTCAGGGTAGACAATACTCTTCTAGATGGGCCCAGTGGTGTGACCAGCAGTATTATGTAAGGCATCCAACTCCCAATACTAACAGAATAAAAAAAAACTGGCAGTGATCTACCCATTGTCGTTGGATGGACCAAAGTTGTTGAGGTTATTTTAGGAAGCCACAGTTGTCCCCCCCCCTCTTTTTTTGGGGGGGAGGAGATCACTGAGGGGCCAAAGATCTACCAGGATCTATCAGGAACACCCTGTGATCTACCAGTAGATCATGATCTACCTGTTGGACATGCCTGATGTAAGGCACGGGTGGGTTTGGAGTGGCAGTGGCACAGTCGTGGCAGCAGCATTTGGTATGTTCATGTTGATGGAGTCATTTTTAGAGGAGTCTTGGCTCTGAAAGTGATAAGAAGATACAATCTGGTTTGGTTGGTTGGTTGGTTGGTTGGTTGGTTGCATGCTATAGGGAATTTGTCAGAACAGGTTTAGGCTTGTCAGTATCAGGGGTTAAACAAATAGTCAACAGATGGCAAATGAAACCTTGCTCTTCAAGTAATGGAGGTATATCGGCCCAATCGTGCATACATCGAGAGGAATATATACAATGTCTATAACCCATTATATAGTGATGTGAAGCTGGAAAATAGTTATTCTCAGCTGTCTTTGTTGACTAAAAAGCCTGTTTAGCAGTAGTTCTTTAGCTCTTCTGATTTTTTTTTTTAAAGAATAGCTCGTTGAAACCCACCTTTTCAAGTAAGTGCTGCTTCTAACTAGCTCAAAAGTCCAAGGACTCAGAGTCCAAGGACTCGCATCCCTGTCGTGTTTTCACATGGATACAAAGAGTTCAGATACAATACTGATTTCTTACTCATTCTTACATTTGAAGTAGCACTAATCATTTACATCGGTCCTTGGACTCCTTTCAGTAAGAAAATTTGGCATATGCGACTTCCCCTTGAGAACTTCAATCACTAGTTTAAAATCCTCACAGTTTGTCGATGCTTTGTAAGCTAGGAAATTAGTCATTCAATTAATATGCTATCTGTTTTTGAGAGGAAGTGTGAAAGCTTGATCTTGATAGGTTATTACAGCACACCTGATTCAGTATTCTGAAAGCAGAGGCACGGAGATTTCCTGGTGAGAACTGCAGGATATTTGGTAGCCGTGAAAACAAAACCCTAACATCGTGGATTAAGCATGTTCAGAATGCTTAAATGTTTGGGGCTAAAATTTGGTTTTACCATCACAGTCTTAAACACATACACTTGAGAGTTGATGGGAATAACAAATTAAGGAGTATCTGCACTTATCACAGGGGAGGAGAAGCCATCAAATACAACAAAGATTTGCATTTGTCACACGCAAGGTGGCTCTTTTCCACCATTTTTGCTTTGATAAGGTTTATGTGGAACTGGTTGTCAAACATATTGCAATCACAGTTCAACAGCCAATAAAATGTTTGCTGCTCATAAGGTGATTAGGGAGTCTGACACAGGTGGGACACTTTCTCAAGACCCTGTTACAAATGGAGCTCATCATGGAAGATGCTTTCCTAATATCCTGGGGTCATAAGATCAGTACAGCTGTGATTGCTTGAAGGGTAGTATGTAGCCATATTGCTACCATGACATCCTGTGCTAGTCAAGTAGAATAGGGCCCCTTATCTTTTCTAGTACCATTTGCTGCTGCCAGTTTTAAGTATTAGTTGCAACATTGTCCACATAGTTGCTTCATTAGTAGCATTAGTAGCATGGTGAATAACATCATTGCACAGTAGCAGAATTCTTTATTATGTTACTTAAGCATAATGCCTCAAGTTGCCTTGAAACATCGCTGCAGTGCAATGGGATTGTTATGTTGCAGGATCCGTATATTGCACCCTGACTTAAAATGTGTATGTACATCCAGTAACTCTTAGATTAACTAGGTGAAGTTATGAGGATTTTTCCTTCCTGTTAATCAGCAGGAATAATGCAAATACAGGGTTTTAAGGTGACTATTATTCAACAAAACACTAAGGTAAATAATACTTCTCTTTGCATTATTAACATGAAAAATGCAATTACCAAATACAGTTGTTCGCAACCAGGACATAAGTTTATTGCATGGTGGGGGAGTATATATAAAGAATGTTGGCTGCCCAATGTTTATAACCTTTTAATATATAACTTTAAAAACCTGCCATATCGTGGACATCTGTCACAAGTGTTATTTGTCAGCCTAGGAACTTTATTGTTTTTGTTTTCAGGAAGAAGTCGAACACTTGGCTGAGCACTGGTTGGTTTACAATGAGCATCGCATTAGAACTATGTGACAGGATAGACGTCTATGGCATGGTGTCACCAGATTTCTGCAGGTAAATTTTAAACTGGATTTATGATTAGCTTGCAAAATTCAGTGTTATGGATAAATATATGAGTCTATTTTATACTATCCATAAAACGTGTATGATTTTCCTGAGGCCGTTAATTAGCAGTCCCATGATTGGGTTCTGAAAACAACAAACAGCATTTAATTACACAGCATAAAATATTAAGTTTTTGTTTGTACTGTGAGAGAGAATTAATCCACATCTTGTTAGTTTCTTTTAGGCTCTGAATATTTATCAGCTAAACGTAATGCTGTAACTGGCATGAAATTAATCTTGGGTTGTGGGGAGAGGAGGAAAGCACTGGGAAATATTAATTTAAAAGATTTTTCAAACAATTTTTTCTTAGTGAAGAAGCAGAGTGAATAGTGTGTGTGTGTGTATGCACACACATTTACAAAAAGTGGAATGTCAGTTGCATATGACCTCTTCACTTGGATTGCTGTGCCCTTTAGATACTTCATGTGTCCAGGGAACAATTCAGGGGTTGGGGAGATTGATTCATGCAGAGAGAAATTTTGAGAAGTCTACCTCACACCATTCCCACCCTCAAACCTTTGCAAGTGGAAGAGATGTGGCTTCTGTCTCAAAGCTGCCAAATGCATGAAGGAATTTGGTGTGAGCTGAGCCTTAGCAGATCTTGCTGAATAATCAACATTCAGGATGCTCTGTTGGGTAGGAATTATGTTAAAATAAAAGTTAAAGATTTCATTTACTTCTATTCCCGACGTCACCCCAAAGGTGACAACATTATCACTGTCATTCTCCACTGACTTAACCTTGATTGCCAGGGACAGATTAAATAAATGTATCTTAAGATGCTTCTCAAAGTTTTGGTTATACTCAGCTCTGGAACTGTCTTCCAGAGGCCTGAGTCACTGAGAATGCCTCTACCTGCCCTCTTAGTGAATGAAATAATTGAGAAGCTGTTGGGTTGGGAGAGGCAGAGACAAATAAAATCCTAAATCTTTTACTAGTATGCTTGTCTGTAATGTATACTTGTGGTTTAATGATAAAGATTCAGGGTTTATTTTCTCCACTGAGGCAACATGATTGCTTCCTCCCAGAAGTAGTGCAATAACATTGTGCAAGTTCTGACAGCTGAATGTAAGAGACACTTGAGTTGCCTTTTCTTCTCCCCATCGCTGCTGCTGTAAACACTGCTATATTTCTGTGGACTATTGATGGAAGATCTGGCTATTGCATGATGCCATTTTAGGGAACTAGAGTGCATTTTACAAACAGCCCCTTATAAACGTCTCCCAGCTGTGATATTAATAAGCACGTTAACTCTGACAATGCACTGATTAATGTCCAGTATCACAGAGCAGTAAAACAGCATCTGCTATAATATATTAATAAATGAGGATGACTATCAACTTCCTCATATAAATTGCTCATGCATTTCATTTGCTAGCATGAAAATTTAATTGCAAAGTGTGGGAGTTAGCACATCATTCTTAATCTGGGTTATTCACACTGGAGAGATAAAATCATTAAAAGTTATCCAAACTCAGTTTGAAGGTGTTTGGGACTGGAGTAATAATCACCTGGCCCAAGAGACATGAGAGATCCCAGTCTACATAATGCTCTGCATTTTCAGATGGATGAGGGTGGATCAGTGGTATAGACGAGATCTCCTAGTAGGGCCATTTCCACTAACTAGCAATGTAGAAGCATCAAATAGTGAAAGTGCTTTCTGTTTATTTGGGAGATCACTTACTTATTCCTTTGTTGTAGGATATCCACATGCTACTTCCATCTCAAACATTGTTCTTAGCTGCTTTTTCTCCATCATCCCACATGTAATTCTTAGAGGTTTTGTGCTTCTTGTAATTTATAGCTCAACTATCACTCAGTGGTTTTTTCCTTATAATGTGTAGTATAACACAATACATGATGTTCCCACCAGTGCAAGTGATTTTGCATACAACACAAATGCCAAGATAGAGAGGACAAAGAAGTGGTGGTTTTGTATTTCTTAAAACACCTACTTCTGCCCTTCCTTATAGGATCTGGTTGCAGATTACCAGCTAGATATGGATGGGTGACAGTAATTCCAGTAGCCCTCCTGAATAGGTTATTAGTAATAGCAGAGTTGACAGGGCAAACTACTTGCTTAGCGCCATTCATATGACACAGCACTGCACATCTTCTTGCTAGAAATTAATTGCACACACATACAGTTTCACAAATGTGCAAAGAACTCTCTTGTCTACTGGAGATCATATCCAAAGAGTGATCCATGCACAGAACCACAGTTCAAGCTTTCTGGATCAGAACATCTATATCCACATTTATGGCATCAAACTAGGGCATTATTATTATTTTACCTTTTAATATACTGATTTTTTTGTCGTGTTAAACTAAAATGAAAATCTTACATTAATTTAATCCAGAATCTCTCAATCTATTTTTGACACGTTTTAAAATAATTGAATGCATATTACCCATTTTCACTCCAAAGTATGGCTTTTGTAGATAAAGTTCTAGTCATACATTTTTCCAGCGGAGTTGTGTAAGTTATAAAATGCTCATACATTCAGAAAAGCAATTTTTAATATTTGTATAAAATTAAAGCCACTGTTGTGTAATGGAAAGAAAGCTAGATAGAATGAATTAAAAACACTAATGTAAATGGAAAGCAGCAATGTTAAGAATACACATGATACTGAGAGTGGTCGAGTAACAAAATGAGGAACTGCTTTGCACAGTTCAAGTGTTATGTAATAACAGATCAAAGCAGTATAGCTTTATAAATATTGCCTTTTGTGTCTATTTTGCATGTGCTGTTAACTGAATTCCTTTTTTATGTGTGCAGTACTGCTGCATGTTATGCTGCAAAAAAGAGTCCAACTGTAGATATTATTTTTAACTGCTACATTCCCACTTGCCTTGAAACCTACTACAGTCATACCTCGGGTTACAGACGCTTCAGGTTGCATTTTTTAGGGTTGCGGACCACCAAAACCCGGAAGTACCGGAACGAGTTACTTCTAGGTTTCGGCGGTTGTGCATGCGTGAAGTGCTAAATCGCGCTTTGCGCATGCGCCGAAGCGTCAAATCGCAACCCACGCTGCTGCGGGTTGCGAACATGCACGGATCACGTTCGCAACTTGAGTGTCCATTGGCAATGCACAAGAACACAAAGAGGAGCCCTGCAGGATCAGGCCAGCGGCTCATGTAATCCAGTCATCTAGTCTCTCAGTGGCCAACCAGATGCCTATGGGAAGCTCAAAAGCTTCTCCACAACATTCTCCTAAACTTATGCTTCTCTGCAACTGGCATACTGCCTCCCACAGTGGAGGCAGAACATAGAAATCACAGTTATTAGATCATCCTCCCTTACCACTGGCCCTGCTAGCCAGCGATCATGGGAGTTGTAGGCCAAAAACATTCGGAGGGCCAAAGTTAAGGAAGCCTGCTGTAGAAGGCTGCTTCCTATGTTCTCTGTGCAATGTACCGTATTTTTTGCCCTACAAGACGCACTTTTCCCCCTCCAAAAATGAAGGGGAAATGTGTGTGCGTCTTATGGGGTGAATGCAGGCTCCTTGGCTTCAGCGATAGCAACGCGAAGCCTGCGCTCCAGAGGCTTCGCGTTGCTTCCACTGAAGCCAGGAGAGTCTGCTCTTTGATGCTGGCGGTGGGGAAAGCAGCGCTTCCCCCCATCGCCAGCCCCAGAGGATGGGGGGCAGCAGGAAGGCGCGCGACGCCTTCCCGCTACTCTCCAACCCTCCTGCGGGCTTTTGCGGCAGGTGGGGGAATTCCCCCACCTCCCGCAAAAGCCGCGCACTCTTTAAAGGGGCTCCGGGGCTTCTGCTGGCTTTTCTACGAGGGGGGGGAATTCCCCCACCTCCTAGAACAGCCCGCAGGAGCCGCGCACCCTTTAAAGAGCGCGCAGCTCTTGGGGGCTTTTCCTCGAGGAGGGAGAAGGGACTGACTGGCCGTTTCAGTCCCTTCTCCCTCCTGGTCGAAAAGCCCGCAGGAGTCACGCTGGGCTCCTGTGGGCTTTTGCGGGAGGTGGGGGAATTCCGCCACCTCCCACAAAAGCAGGGAGAAGGTCTTGGAGTAGCGCACAGGCTGCGTGCAGCCTGTCCACTGCTCCCAGAGCTGCGGGGGGGGGTCATATTTTTTTACTTGATTTCCCCCCCTGAAAACTAGGTGCGTCCTATGGGCCGGTGCGTCCTATAGGGCGAAAAATACGGTACTCCTGTGAGTGGTTGGCATGCACCACACAGAGAACACTCCAAATACATGGACCAGTCCTGACAGAATCCTGAAAAAATATACATCCTTCCCACGGCCAACATGCAACAGCCACAAGATGCACCTGTGGTGCCAAAACAGCGAATGAAAGGATCTTTTCTTGCTTGGAAACAAGACAGAAAACAGAAGTTTAAGACATTACCAGTCCTCTCAAAACAGGCTGATAAAACCCTAGCAAAGTTTCCACAAACATGCAGTCCTTCCAAACAATGACCCACAACTTTCTATAAACCTTCACATCTAGGTTTAACACCCTTCCTTATTTTAATAATTGCAAGGTGTTTAGTCACTCATCCTGGTTTAGAGGATTTTTGTAAGGAAGGAGGTGGAGAAAGTTACATTTCCCCCAATAGAACAGAACTGTTGTAATGCAGTACTTTTTTGCTCAGGTAATGTGTACCTGTATGTTTGTAGCAAAAATTACAAATAGCACCTCTAGTATTGCATTGACAACATAGCTTAAAACAGGCATCCCCAACCTTCAGCCCTCCAGATGTTTTGGACTACAATTCCCATCGTCCCTAACCACTGGTCCTGTTAGCTACGGATCATGGGAGTTGTAGGCCAAAACATCTGGAGGGCCACAGGTTGGGGGTGCCTGGCTTAAAACATAACAGCCCAAATGCTGAAGTCTAACTTCCCAAGGATTCTGTGCACCTGTATGTTAAAAGATGACTAATTCAATTTTAGGAAGCCTTTGTAAAAGGGAAAGCAGGCCAGAATCATTGCTCTGCAGGCAGCACATTTAGTTGCTGTGTGTAGCAGGATAGATATGGAACTGGTGCCCAGCAAATCTTCTGTTGTGGTCACTTGTACATTTTGTTCTGCCAGATTGGTTTTTGTGTTGTCTTGTTTTTGTTTGCTTAAATTGGACACGACTTCGGTAAGGTGGAGAAAACTGTACCAAAGTCACAGGCTTTAAAACACAGAGAGAAAAGCAAACAAGTACAGGTCACTCACTATTTCTTCTTTGTTGAAATGGTGCTGGAATTAAATGCAGGCACTTTTCTTCCAAGAACCTACAGCTGACACAGAGAGGAAATGCATTTGAACCAATTCATGGCTAAAATTATTTGGGCAGACCTTCTAAATGCTGTGCCCAAATTATACACACCCCGCAGGATAGCATGGGATGGAGGTTATGTTTCTTTTTCTTCCCTAGGACAGTAGTTAGCTGTTTTAATGTTCACATACAAAAATAATAAAATGACTACTGCTAAATTAAATTTTCTTTGTAAACAACGTCTATTCCCATTAAAAATCACATGACAATGGCTATTGACATCCCACAGCTAGGGCTACAGTGAAATGCGCTTTTATCCTATGTGCCATGCTGGAAGGACTTTCATGCGTTTGAATTGCAGAATCAAAGGGCTGGAGTCGGCTTTCCATTTGGCAGCCTGTTCCTCTGAATGCCTCTGCAGGTTCTTTCTCAAAATCTAAGCTAAACACATACCTATTTCAAGCATCAAGCTTTCACATGCTCAGTGTAACAATGTTGTGAATTCTTCCAGCACACTCAAATGCCTTCTTTTAGAGTAGCAATATTAGTAAGATTCAGGAAAATAATTTAAACACTGCTTAAAATACTATTTTTAAAAAATGTTCAAAATTCAGCAATGAGCTGGGACCAAAAGAAGGAGGAGGATTTTGACCTATCAGTTTATTAATGATAGCATCTCTTTTCTATTGTACACCTGGGCTTTCAATCTATTTTCTCTTTCCTTCTGCAGGGTTCCTAATCATCCTTCAGTACCTTATCATTATTACGAACCTGTAGGACCTGATGAATGTACAATGTACATTTCACATGAACGGGGAAGAAAGGGCAGTCATCATCGTTTTATCACAGAAAAACGAGTGTTCGAGAATTGGGCCCGGACATTCAATATTCACTTTTTTCAGCCAGACTGGAAACCAGAATCACTTCCTATAACTCATGCTAAGATTAAAATGGTATTCTAAGGAATGAACGCACAAAGTTGTAATCACAATCACTTACTGTATCAGGCTTCAGGGGAACTGAACATTGTATCAGAGCAAGCCAACCTGGAAAAAAGAAAGGTTAACAGGGTTTGCGGATAAAAACTGCTACAATATTCAGGAAGTTATTGCAAAGGAGTACCTAAAATGGACATTTGGTATCCAGTTGTATCTTAATTGAACATTTTAACTTCTGTCCATCAGCCTCACATGTGTATGTGATTTGTTAAAAAGAGGAGGAAAGGGATGAAGAAACCCGTGGTATAATAAGAATAATTCAAGAGATGTTTAATTCTTTATGTTTTTAAGGCACGTTGCCGCTGGGTTTTCATAGTGACATTTAACAGTTACTTAGTGGAGGTTTTTTAATGCAATCCAGTATTTTTCTATTTCACAATGATATGGTTATTTATCTTTCATAATCCCTCCAAAACTGAGGATTTATATACTGCTGCTGGTTTAAGGCCCAGCTTCTTGTTTATACGTTTTCTCTTTGAAATATAAGATGATTCTATCTAGCATGTAATTAATATTTGATCTGGAAGCTATGTGCTTTATTTATTTCTTTTTTTACTCTTGGGCTCTGTTCCAGCATTAAGCCATTTGACAGCAAGCACATCTTTAGGTGAAGCTCTAGCAGAGACGGGTGCCCAAAATTACAGTATTACAGTATGCGGCATCACACACACAAATAAAGAGAAATGCAGAGGACCAGTTTAGGGACTTTCCATCTCTCAGTCATTGTTTTTAGTCTTTTCGTATTTCTAGCAACTCACTTTCCATAGTATCACAGTAGTCTGACCTTGTGCTGCCCTCAGCCTACCTGACCAAAAGGTGTTCTAAGCAAGCTGAGCCACTAACGTGCAGGTGTTGGTGTGTTGTTTTTGCATATGCTCTGCGAGCAATTGCTTAGTTTGTTTTTTTTCAAATTTATAAAAGCGTTTTACAAAAATCATTGTTATGATGATGACAGAAGCTATACAGGCCGTCGTGGGGGCAGTAATGAAACCAACAAAGGCCGACTGCATCCTTCTCTGGGCATAGCAGAGCCCAGACCTTTGTAAATACAGGGTTTGTGTATAACTAAGTAGCAGCTGAGGGAAGGCAGGTGAACGCAGAGGAAGTTTCCACCTCGTCAACCAACTTCATGTAAGTTTTGAGGTGTGCTAAGCAGACTGCATGGTTCAGTGATTGAGTCCAACGAATTCTATGTGGATCTAATGTTGGTCCTGACAACATGAATAAAAGGTGCCGGTTTCTTTTGAGATGCACTGGACAATATGAAATTCTTTCAAATCAGACTGAATGGCACTAATAGTTCTGTATGTTGATACTTGCACATTTTGTTTTTGTGGGATTATACCTGGCTGATGAATAAAGAGGATTTCATTTTCAGTGTTATTTGTCCTTTCACCTCACAAATGCTCAAAGTCAAATCACTTCTTCAAAGGAATTGCCGAGAATTACTTGACCTATTGCACACTGCCATACACCAGTAGTTCAAATGATGAAATCCTTTCACATCACAGGCACTAAAAATAGAGTTAGGTTGCCATCAAGGGGTCAGGTTATTTTAAATTGCTCAGCACTGAAAACCATAATACACAGGAGCCGTGCCTAGGGGTGATTTGAAATTTCTCTTTCTATTTGAGCTGAACTTCAGAATCTGTAGGGATCAAGTGAGTCTTGCTGTATGATTCCCTAATCTTACAGCATGGGGGTGGGGGAGAGAGGAAGGATTGAAGTATTTGAACCCTAGTGTATACCATCAAGTTCCAGGTCCTCCAGGTGCCATAGAGGAACAGACCACTCTGTCACCTTGGTTATATTGAGGGGAATTGTCTCTCTTGCATGCAGCTGCTTCTGACTATTGAAAATGAAGTGAGGGCTGAGCCATATGTGAGTAGAAATGATACTGCCATAAAGACTACAACATATTGCAAGGGACTGTGAGATTCTAAATAGGAAGTTGAAGAACCCTGGGGGCAGATGTGGCTATTTTATCACTCCTTCCTGTTGAAGGTCATGGCCGAGGAAGAAAATACTGGAAGATAAAAACAGGCTGTGCAAATAGTTTCATTGGGAAAGATTTGGTTTCTTTGACCATTGTCCCCACTTCTATGGAAGACTTCTTACAAGAGATGGATTGTACCTCACAGTAGCTGGCAAGAATGAGTTTGCTTTAAACTGAATTCTGAGGGGGAGGGAGATAATCAGAGGACACGGGGAACCAAATACTGGGGATACTTAACTGATGTACAGGAAACTGCTAAAATGCAGGAAAGAAACAAGAAGCAGCTGGAGGGAATGCCTCATGGTTCAGTTGTCTCTATACTATGCACAGAGCGTGGGAAACAAACAAGATGAACTTCAACTATTAAGATAGCAAATAACTGGCTAGGGTTTACTGAAACCTGGTGTGATAAGACTTGTGAGTGGAATGTAATAACTGAGGGCTATCACCTATTCAAAAGGAATAGACCAAACATTATATGTAAAGGATGTGTACACCTTTGACTTGGGGCATGGAAGGCATTTGGGTAAAAACTCCTATAGACCTCCAAGCCAGACTGAAGACTTAGATGATGCCTTCCTACAGCAGATTACCAAACATTCAAAAAGGAGATATATAGCAATCATTGAGTGCTTTGACTACCCTGATATCTACTGGAATGCAAACTGCTAACAATGTAAGGTCCAACAAATTCCTCCATTGCCTAGCTGACAATTTCTAGTGAGTGAGAGATCCCATGGTTGAAATACTCGAGTTCAAGATGGATGGGCATTTCTTAAAGGTGGTATGTTGCAACCAATGCCAACAAGAAATAAAAGTGGAAGGCATATAAAGAAACTGATGTGGCAGAATAAGGAGCTTTCAGATTAGCTGATATTTAGAAGGAGCATATATAAAAATGAAAGAAGGGGGAAATCATGTAGAAGTATTCACAAGCAGCCAAAACTTGCAGAAAGAACAAGCTCAGGCTTGAAGCATAGATAGTTTACTTTCAGATTATGAACTCTTGACTTTGACAGCCCATGCTTCTCCAAGAGAAAGAATGGAGTTAGCAGTGTTAGCTAGGGCTGAGTATAAGAACAATGTTTGACAAGCCACACTATATACAGGGGAATGCAGTCCTGTATTTGTAAAACAAAATTCCGGAAGCAGAAATCTACCCTTGAAAATTCAAGTCATTACTTTGGGAGAGTGCTTATTATTATTAATATTATTATTATTATATATTGATGTATAATTTTAAATAAACTGCATGGCCTTTTCATCCCCAAAGTGATTCATAACTATAAAGACGCAGCTTTACAACAAACACTAATAAAAACTAAGAATCACCTTTAAAAAACAAACTTACAAGCAGCATCAGAAGAAAATGACAATTCATTTAAAACTTGGCAGAATAAATATGTCTGGAACCATTTGTCTTGTCTAAGCATATCTGTTATTATGGAACTGCTTCTTTAAGAAATAGTTGCAGAGGAAAGAGGGATCATTGGGAGAGGGAGGGAGGAAAGTAGATTGTTGTTTTGGTGCCTGACCTGCAGGTTCTATATGCCTTCCAGATGTTGCTGAACTCCCAATTCCTACCATCCCTGACCACTAGCCATATGAACTGGCACTGATGAGGGCTGGAATCCAGCCGTAGCTGGAGGCCATCGTGTTGACCAACCCTGATCTCGGTTAGGACCGAGTGCAGTACATTATATAGTCTATACTCCCATCTTCATCAGACTGTTGTCCCATGGCACACTGGAGTGGGGGGGGAGGGAGATATTAGGTTCGCAAAAGTAGTATATTTTGGGGGAGGGGCAGAACCTACAAGCCAGACAAGGTAGTGATGCTTTCTCTCCTTTTGCACATTACAAAACCTAAGCCCTGTCTCCCAAGTTGTGACTTGGATGCTATCAGCAGCCCAGATACCATTTCCTTTAAAAGCATGGGAATGCCTCTTGTTTCTGCAGAGAACATTCACACTTGTACAATGTATTTGCCACAGTTTTTATTGATTTTTGTTATTGTGTGTGGCTGCTAACAGAAAAGAGGAAGGTGGATTGAATGCTGGATGAAAAAACACTTAATTCCATACCTGCTTGTACTTTAGGCTCCATTAGTGTTTGTGTCGTTAACACAAATACCAAAGCTTCCCTAAATAGAGACCCTAGGATGCTACAGCCTTTTCAGCATAACCTTAAAAGCACCTCTATTAGTTTTCACACTTACACAAAAGTACAACAAAGATAAAAATAAAAGCTTTGAGAAGTGGAGTTTTGAAAAAAACAGGTCACTATAGTGTGTCTCTGCAGGGATATTATTGTCATTGCTATTGTAATTACCATTCCTAGAAACTCATAATCACATCCAACACCTATAAGAAAGGAACTGCAAAAACTGTCCTCAGAAAGGCTGGAGAACAGAAGAGTCTATCTGCCTTGGCCTTGTACAGTATGCCCATATTTTACGCAGACTTAATTTGTGTGATTTCAACTATGTGCGGGCAAATCGGGGAAGTCAGATTGTTGGAAGTCTCGTGAGAGCGCCCCTAACACTCCCAGAACCACTGAGCAAGCAACGCTAAGAGCGTAAAAGCTCTTTTCGTGCTGGGTAAACTTAAGCAGCCCCAATGCAAAAAGAGCTTTAAGCCACACAGGTGTGCACTGTAAAAAGTGTGAACTTGATTTTGTACAGGGCCTCCGTTTCCTGGCCTTAGATTTTCTTTAAAAGGAACTCTGCCCTCCTTTCTTAGACCTATACTGGGCACAATCAAATGTGTTGCTAGCACTGCCCTTAATCTGGAAGTCAGACATAGCACATTAAGCAGCTTGGCATAGATATACCATGCATTACTGGCTCTGAATCTTCACTGTCTCTCCAATGTCTCAGGCATGTCAGATGCTGTGAGACTCTTTGGGGTCTATATTGAAGTATGTCAATGGGAATAATTTGTGTTGCTGGTTTGCCTCCTTATCTGCTCCCCTTGGACCTAGTGCAAGTCAAATATATGGCTACACAGAAAATAGAAGATGTGGAAGTCCCAGAGTTACACGCATCAGCTAATGGGCCATGTACAACACAGTTACTTGGCCTTAGTCTGCCTCTGACAAATGTATGCCATTTCTAAATAGAAGAGCAGTTTTATTGCTTTACCTTGTAAGAAGATCGTAGATTTCCCAAGGTTCCCTTCCAGGATAGCTGCAGAAATCGAAATGGCCTTTCACCTTTTCTTCTACTGTAGATTTTATCAATGGCTTGGAGAAAACATTTAGCCTCTTATGAAGAGTGTTCCTGGTTGATCAAAAAGGGTCTTTTTGAGTACCTTCCTTGAAGGAACTAATAAATCTGTTACTGAACAGGCAGCAAAATATCTGAATGCTTTATCTCTCATACATGCTATGATCGTTCATTATTCACTTGTCAGTGTTAATAAACTGGTTCTAGTGAGGCTGTGATTTTGTATTTTATACTTTGGTCAGTTGACTGTAATAGACAGATTGTTCAAGGTTCTAGCCATGTCCTATGGTACTCCATTCCACCCCTTCTCCCCCCCCCCCCCCCTTTTGTATTCTGTGGCCACTAAGCATGCACAGCCCTCGTTGGACTGTTGTAAAATGTAATGTTTTGGCCCCATAAGCTACATACAGCCCATTCCATGTTCCATGATAACTTTGCATACTGTGATGCATCTAGCAACAGTGCCTCTGCTGCTATAGTAGTGTCAACACACACTGCTGTATACGTCCAGTACCCCAGTTTGGTTGCAAAAGATTTCACCAACACTGGAGTCCTTCAGACCTTGAATGCTATATACCTCATTAGAGTGCGCTCACAAGAATACTAGATGCGTTCAATAATAAGCTGCTGGACACTGCAAGCGCCAAAAAAAGGAAAAGATTGTGGATGTTACAATCCTATTGCTTTCCATTCTCTGTGCATCAAAGAATCATACCCTCAGACTCATTGAGCATGGATTGCTGCATTTCAATCTAATTGCTTTTCTCACCTCTGTTAATCAGCTTTGCCGGCATACTTACTGCTTTTTCCGTTTCATAAATTGTATTTTAATAACCCACCTAATTGCCTCTTTTCCCTAAGCAGATTATCTTTTCAGAAGGACGTCTTGACTTGTATCTCCATGTCTCCTCAGAATCCATCCAAAGCCTGCTGCTATTACTCAGCTGGGCAGTTTTTTAGGTAGAACGAGAGGTCTAGATGAGGCCTACAGAGTGGGGATGACAGAGTTTAATTGCAAGTGAAACAGGCCTCTATTAAATTCACTGTCATTTTGACAACTTATGTCCATAAAACACATTTATCGTTAGTTTTATAAAATATGATAAATGCAAATGGAAAGAAAAAAGAAAAGTGGAATCACTGTCAGATACTTGAATCAATGAATTATACACAGATAGCCCTTTAAAGACTAATTCAATGTAAAAAAAATGGCATATCGGTATATTTCATTAAAAAAAACCTTTTCAGAACTTAAATTCCTCTAAACACTTTGTGCATTTGTTTTTAAAGAAAGCTGAATTTCTAAATGTGAGGTAACTGTTTGCAAAGGATTTCAGGCCAACTATCCTGAGAATGAAGCTTTCTTTTCATCCACAAATCAGACAAAATGGTGTCTTTGATCATCACAGGTTTGCAGGCGTACCTACCTTTAAAAAGGTGAGTTATTTTCCCATTTTCTGACATTTTCTTAAAGATAGTACAGGCAAGGTGGCTCATTTTATGCTCATTGTGGCCTAGAAGAAGCCTGTGATTGTATTCACAATGATTAGATTATCTTGGGTGTCATTCTGACCCAGGTTTTCCTGGCCAAGTATTCTCAGCAACCATCTATTCATAAATTCATCAAGAGGTGTAGAAAGAAGGTTATTTCTCACTTCCCGGTAACAGATGAATTGGCCATGCTGAGGAAATTATTTGAACCAAGTTTATCGCTGTCTCCCATTACTGAGCCATCCAGCTTATTGAGGTGTGGGCCAAAGAACTGTGAGTGAAAGGGGGGGGGTGTATTGGTGCTGTTCAGTAAGCTCTTCCACAATCCAACAGAGTATTCTCTCAGTGCAGTACACTATGCATCAGGATCTGTTACAGTAAGAGAAGCACCAATTAGGAAAGAGACAGGCTAAAACATCTACACACTAGCACTTAGGTTCTTAACCTGTGGTCCACAGACAGTCCATGAACCAGGTGCAAAAGAAGGGATGTTATTCTATTTTCTTCCTTATACTTTGAAAACTGTGTTTGTGGGGTGAAAAAAAATTCATATCACATTTATTGGGTGGGGGTCCATCAAATTATCAAAGAGGCCCATGACCTCCTAAAAGGTGAAGAACCACTGCTCTAGTGAGGACAAAGAAAGAACAAGATTTGGGCAAAAGTCTCTTGCAGTCTTGTGCAAGTGTCTCTCTGGATTTGAGCCACTTCTGATGTCACATTTCTTTCCTAGATCAGAAAAGGCTCTTCCATGAGAAGAGGCAGCATTTTACAAAAGAAAGGGCATCTTTGGATCCGGCCTGAAGTCTTCAATGCCTCATAAAACAGCACTTAAAAGTAACAGTTTGTTTTTATCCTCACAGATTGCCCACTCACCTCTGTATGATGTTGAGTGGACTGAAGGACAATACAGTGGTACCTCGGGTTAAGAACTTAATTCGTCCTGGAGGTCCATTCTTAACTTGAAACTGTTCTTAACCTGAGGTACCACTTTAGCTAATGGGGCCTCCTGCTGCCGCCATGCCGCCACCACGCAATTTATGTTCTCATCCTGAAGCAAAGTCCTTAACCCAAGGTAATATTTCTGGGTTAGCGGAGTCTGTAACCTGAAGCGTCTGTAATCCGAGGTACCACTGTAAACATTCACAGCTAACACTGTCATTGATAAAGTCTGTTTTGTATGTTTCCATTTCATTCCACAGAACAGTATGGCATACTTACCAAGATATTGTGCTTGTGGAACAGAAACTGCATCACGCTCACCTGAGAGAGATACTGTTGCTATGGCACTTCAGACTTAAAGGGATTTTTTTTGTTCCACTTTATTTATTTATTATTTAGATTTATACCCTGCATCTTCCTTCAGAGGAGCCCAGAGCAGCACATTAACTACCATATTTTTCGCTCTATAACACACACTCGACCATAACACGCACGTACTTTTTAGAGGAGGAAAATCCGTAGGCATGCCACCCGCAAGCATTCCCTCCATAACACGCACAGACACTTCCCCTTACTTTTTAGGAGGAAAAAAGTGAGTGTTATGGTGCAAAAAATACGGTATATGCAATCCACAACTCCCAACTTCATGAACGAAAAAAACTGCAGTGATACAGATTGAATGCTATGTTTAGGGCGTGTCATCTTAGAGGGGAAAACTTAATTTTTGCAAATTTCTTCAGTGAGCAGTCTTAAAAATATGTTTTTGGTTAAATCTGCTACTGAACAACATTTAGTTTGGTAAGTCTACGTTTGATGAAGAAGCCCATAAAACTGTTTGCAGAAAAACAAATTACAATTTTACTTTCTGAAAAGGTTAGGTAATGCCAAACAAACAAACAAATAGATTAACTGAAAGGACTTGGCAATCATTTTTAATTATTTCTACGCAATTTTACACACATTTTACTTAATAAGCAAAACTAAATAATATTAAATTAACCCAAATATCTTTGGAATTCCCAAGTCATGTTACAACTTTTCAGCCCTCCTCATTTTTGGAATTCAAAAGTTCAAAAATTCAACATGCTCTAATGTGGCAATCTTCCATATTGGAGCCAATCCATATTAGGACATATTTAGTAACCAATAAATTTAATAGCATAATGCTTATTATGGTCCACCCCAAATCATTTTGCAGCAAGGCATTCTTCTTCCTACTTTTGTTTCTCTGTGAACAGATTTAATTCATGAAGAGCAGAACACAAAGAACAAATAAATAATACACCCGACAACAAAACGTATAGCTCAGTTTTCAAGTACATAGTCCTAATGGATTTTTTCCCATGAATCTCGTTTTTAACAACTTGTTCTCCTTAACAAGATACTGAAGAACATAAAGTGATTTCGGAAAGTCAGACAGCATATCCTTCTGCTGAACACGAGGCAGTGCGTGGGTTTTCTCACCAAGCAGATCCAGGAAATACTTTCTTTGGGCCTTTTTTGTTTCCAATTCTAATCATTCTTGGAATCCAAGAAGCAAAACTGCCCCTAGGTAAAAGGATTGATCTAAAGGGCTGTATTTAACAGAGCGAAATCAATATTTCCTATGGTATTTTTGTTTCTGTTGAGCAAGTGTTCAATATGTCACTGCAAAAGTCCACAAAGTGACTTAAGTCTATATTGATAAAATGACATCTAAAATAAGGTTCTGCATATTGTCTAGACCTTCATTTCAGTGATGGGGGTAATGATTATATAAGAAGCAGCAGTAGTAGTAATAGCAGTAGAAGAAGTAGAGAGAAAAAAATAATCTTTTTACAACTTACAATTTGTTCTGCAGTGCACATGCAGGGCAATGCCACCCTGAATACTCCTTGTATAGTAGATGCAAATGCTATTCTCCCTGCAGCAAACTAAGATAAGACGAAGCCTGCTTTTACCTCTTTGGAGTGCCTTTACTCCTGTAAGTTAGGTTGCTCATTCATTTCAATGGAGAAGGAAGGATTCTCACTGTGTCCTTGGAAGTTTTATAAAATGTGTTCAAAATGGGTATTAAACAGCTGCATTTAACAATACAAAACACAAAGTAAAAATGTGCAAGTATCATAACAAGTGGGGTGGTGGAGAAGAATTTTCCGGTAGAAGACCTTATTTTTATTCAAGGATGCATTCAGAGCAAGACATCTTGATTGCTCTAAGGGTCTAAAAGATGTGTTTCATGTGTTTGATTCCATAGGTTTTAAAGAAGACCATGATAATGAGCGCCCAGAGTCCTAAGATAAACCCTCCGGGAGGATGCCAGTCTTTCTGTTTTGGTTTCTGCGAAGCGAAAAGCAAAAAGGAAAGGAAAAAGTTAATATTCAATGTTCACTACCAGATAAGGGTTAAAAAGAAAAAGCACAGGATTCTTTGGGTGATAACAGCACCAGTGGAGGTATCTGCTAACAAAAGAAGAGGAAGCTCCCTGTCTGGCCTCGATAATCCCATCTCAGGTAGCCCCTAGTGCCCCCCGTCTATCTCAGAGGGTTGAGAGATGCCCCAGAACAAGACTGTTGTTGTGTGCTACAACAGACATCTCCTGTTGGATCATCAAAAATATTGATGAAATACGCTGAAATGTGGCAATATATTACACCCAGGTAGACCATGACATAGTGTGATAAAGCAACCATTTTAGTTCTCTTTTTCGGGTGCACACACAAACACCTATTTTATTTGTAGAGGAGTCTACAAATGTCAGGTACCACTACAATCTGGTTTGTCAGGGGAAGGGGAGGAGGCCAGAACCTTTTCAGAATGTTTATAGGAACATGATTCAATGAAATGATAGGGTTTTGTTTTGTTTTTTAAAAAAAGTATTTAAAGCAATGAATGATGCAGACAACTCTGTAGCTTATAGTAATGAGAAAACAGGCAACTGCAAATGAATGGCTAAGCAACTCTCATTAACGATAAAATGGATGAAGCTCCAATCAGTCTCCCCAATAGTATTCACATGCACTTTCTCCCAAAATATCAAGCCTACACACACACACACACACACACACACACACACACAGCAAGTAACAGCTCCTACACCTCACACAAAAGAACTTTCTGGTTTAAATTTTCCTAATTAACCCAGAACTTCATATGCATATTGCATTGCTCATTTCATCAATCTCTTTGTGCTATCAATCTTTCTTCACTTGGATCTCAGACAAATCCTTACCACAAAGTGGCACCTGACCCTCCTAGACAAATGACTTCAATTTGCAGCCAGTGACACTAAAAGCCTTTCTCGTCTATTTTGTATAGAACACGTAATTTAATTTCTTTAAAGAAATTTATTGGAATAAATATTTATAAGGTGACCCCGGTGGAAGGTTTTACATCTTGTCATACAACACACCAAAGCTGCCACCCCAACTGCCTTCCTGGGCTCTGAAATTCCAAGGGAGATCTGGCGAAAGGAATGCTTTTTATATTTGAATTCAAGAGCACATAAATAATCTGTTCAAAGCTGAACAGTGCAGCTTTGAAATGCACTGGATACATTATTGATATTTTTAAAAAGACAGCAAGGCAGCAAAAAGAAAAACAGCTGGAAGAGGTGAATGTGCTGCATTCTAAGAAATAAATATGACTTGACATTGGGGATTTAGAGATGTACAGAGCGAAAACTGCATGCAGGGCTGCACCCAAGCTATAGCAGTAGCAATGCAGTAGCAGAACTTATCTGGAGAGCCACACAAGATTGTTGGTCAAGTGTGAACAGCAGTGGTAGACAGCACAGCATGTGAATAAGCATGTTGGTGAGTATCTGTATTACTATGTCCAGTTTAGTTCACATGCCCATCCCACCGGCCAACTGTTCCCTCCCATGTTCTGGTAATAGCAAGAGGAGTAAAACAAGGACATCTGGTGCCAACAACAGGACAGCATTAACCTTTCAAATGGGTAACTTCATTGTCATCATAAAATACAAGTGCCAATAGCCAAATGGGGGGTGATATGTTAGGGAAGGGGCACTGTGGTCATTTCCATCCTACCTATGCCTTTGGAGCCTGAGACAAGCTGTTGACCCTAGAACTTCTATCTTTCCTGGAGCATCACAACCCCGGCACCTGCAAGCTTCTGGTAACCTAGAATTTTGACCTACCCAAGTGGATGTTATTGAGCCTCATTCCATTGATATCCAACTCCTTCCAATTCTGACCTTTTCTACCACCTTGAACTCCTTAACTAACACATATAATTCCTTCATTTTCTGTTCTTAAATGCTGTGGTAGCTGACCCAGTCAATTTTAGTCCTCAGAGGATTATTCATATTTGCTCCTTTGTAACATGGGTCTGTTGGCTTTGCAGTTTCCCCTTAAATCTTGCAACTCTGACTTGTGACACTGAGCTTATAAACAGTGAGCCTTTGCCACTGCTCTTTGAACTTCCAGTTATTATACCCTTACCCTTTTGCACATTTTTCCTGACCTCACTCGCATGGGGAGCACTTGCCTTTAACTGGGTCACAGAAACCCCTCCATTCTTTGTTCCATTTGTTATTTGTTCCTAACCACCTCCTTTAAGTTTCCTGCCAATTAAGAAACAAAAGACAACACTACAGTATTTTTAGGAGCTCAAAGGTCCATGAATGCACAGAGTAAAGGCTGGTCCCCTGGTAAAAAGTCAGGAGCAACTGCTTTAACTGCAAAGCACTTCACACCAAAAGCAATTTCACAGGCGTCTGCGCAACTGCATGGGAAAAGGTTGGTGGAAACCAAGATACACATGAGCCAGTAACTGCCTTTACAACTGGAGCTGCCAGGGAAAGTGCACCTGCTAACATGGAAGCAGCTGCTGGATTTTTACAAGCATACAGCCTAGCTGTAATTCGCTATACAGTCAGGTATTGACGCTCTTATTTAGAGAATTTCAGAAATGTGAATAAATTCTGCACCCCAAAATATATTTGCGTCATATTAGGAGACACATGCATCTCAATCTCGTTTGCATAGTGATTAATATGCAGGAGCTTATAACGTGGTGAGGCAGTGACGCACAACTGACCTCCAGTTTGTTGCATCACTGGTGCTTACCATGAGGTAGAGGGAGAAGGCGGGGAGGCATGGTGGAAGCACAGTGGTGGGTGTGCCAGATTGGCTTTGCCATTGTGTTTGCAACGGACTGACCTCACTGCAGCCTCACCCCCTTCATGTAAGCAGCAGTGCAAGCAACCGGAGGTCAAGGCAGCAGTGGAGCCCCACAAAGCTGTCTGCTATTAGCAATATGCTCAGCATTGGGGAAAGGCCAAATTAAGGGAACTGCTAATGCAAAATAAAAAAAATAAAACAAAGCATTCATTTAACATCTAAGCTGCACATAAGCCTATTTTCTGATACTATAAATAGGATTTAGTAAATAAGACTTTTAAGTTTCCTAGTCCATCCATCCCATAGTCCAAACTCAGCTATAAGTGATATTAGGTAAACAAGATAATAATTTGGAAATAACTGGTAGCAGCAGAAGGAATAAGAAAAGCAGATGACTTTAGTATATAAAGATCTAAGTGGTACGGATCCTATCTGAGGAAATATAAAGGTCGGTTTTTAACCTAGAGATAATACAACAAAAAGTGCAAGCTGGCAGAGACTTGAGTATTTCTTGGAGTTATAATTAAGGCACAGGAAGGCTATCAGATTTCCCTTTCTGCAATGAAGCCACATTCTAGACTTTTATCCCATGAACTATTAAAACCCCTTTCTTTTATATAACAATAATTGCCTAATTTGCCGAGGTCCACAATCTTTCTTTCTCTTTCTTTCTTTCTTTCTTTCTTTCTTTCCAAGCAAGGCTATTTTGGCCTCAGTGCTAAAGCACAGTAACCAAACCCTCACGTTTTCTAATGAAACATAAATGCCTCGTGGTGAACAAGATAAACAGAGGCATCCATGCCTCGGGACAAGCAGGCTCTATGACACCTGCTAAACTACATCCATGGCTGTTTTAATTCCAACTAATTCTCCACCTGGCAATTTCATTGGCATGGCACCTATGTTGCAACTTTACTGGAGCTTGTCTGCATTTCCCCCCTAGTTTTTGGATTTACACCACACATTAACCCCTTTGTAAATGCTCTCTTTTCCCCATCGTAATTGATGTTAACTGGTGAAAAGCATGCACAAAATGGTACGGTGAGTCATGAACAAATACATTTAGCAGCTTAAGGGCTGGCTATTATTAAATTGGAGGAGATTCTGAATTAAAAAGCTAGGTAGCTAGGCAACAGCTGGCTTCCAACTGTGAATAGTTTTCTGTCATACTCTTTATAGTTGGGATAGAATCATTACTCTGTGGAACTTCTAAACAGTTAACAGAATTCCGCTCTGCGTATTGTAATTAAGAAGAGGATAAAACGGAGTATTTTCAAATTGGATGGGTCTATAGGGATCCCTGTGGAAAATATCCAAGGTTTCCAGCGAGTGACTTTCATAAAGTGCAGCGCACATGTTGTTACTAGAGTAAAAATGCATTGCGTGAAAAGAATGATAAAGAAAATGTACTAGAGATAAAGCAACAATTAAGCATGCAAGTAGTTAATTTTTTTTTTATTTTAAAAATAGCAAAATCAGGATAAAAAGTTAAGATTACAGCTTTTTGCATACAAACTTCACAGGCAGAAAAGCCACTCTGCAGATTTAATAAGGTTCCAATATAGATTTTATTCACCTTGACTCAACAGAAATAAGACTGAAAACTGACTTCTGAAAATGGGCTTTAAAATTCTGTGCTGAAGGGTGGGCAAGTGCAATTAACCAAAAAGATCCATGCAGAGGCAGCACAATATAGGATGCAACAGTCACAATTCATAAATATGTGTGGTACAATCTAGTCAAGAACATGGCCCAATTCTCCAATGGTGTTTGGTGTGGTGTAGAAACCTCTAGCTTTTGCGTGATTAGTATGCAGCCTATTATGCAAAGTTAAACATTAAAACTTAAAACCCACTTTGGTTATTGGCCCCAGTAACCTTTGCTTCTGGCTCTGCCCGCCACTGGAATGGAGCCACCACTGCATTGTTCTAAATGCTTCTATACATTAATCCTTACAGCAACTCACTGTAAGGTTGGCTCACATTGTTACCCTAGTGGCAGGACGGTGAAAGGCAGAGGTAGCAGCTTGCCTCTGGCCAGTCTAGGTTGAAATTTTAATCACAGATATCCTAGCCGACAGCTACACTCCCAGCCACTTCTGTACAGAAGCTCCCTCTCACTCTCGCTCAGAAGCCACCTTTGTCAGAGAAATCAGTGGGGCTTTCAATGTCAGGCCCACTATGCATAGACAAGGTCTCTCAAGTACATTGCCTAAATTTTGTGACTGTCAAAGGGATGTTTACAACCTGAATGCCAGTCTTTATGACATTTTGGTTAATAAGCAGAAATGGAGGGATTAAACAAAAATGCTCCAAATTGTTTCATAGATTAACATGCATCTTTTATGCCGGAATTCTGTTAGGACTTTAATCGTACTGTGGATATGAAAGGGGATTAAGTTATTAGTAGATAGTTGGATTTATTAATATTTTTCCCACATGACCCAAAAATCCTACAAATTGTAAGCTTGCATATTTTACCATAATGTGTTAGTTCACATGTGTTACAGGGAGGTTTGTGGGGAGGGGGAGGGTATTTGTTTTGGTAATGCTAATGTATTGTTTGTTTTGTGAGGAGGGAGAATAAAGTAAAATTTCACAAATATGTTGTCCAAACTATTGTTTTGTAACAACTATATAGAATATTCCACATAATAAAACAGCCGAATTTTAGGACAATTTAATGGAAATCCTTTTTGACTGAGGGGGTGTGTGCATTTGAATTGTGATATAGCTGGCAGAGTTGCCTATTTAATCTATTTAAAATGCAAAATTGTAACTAGAATTATTTTGCAATTAAAATATATACAAGTGAAAACGTAAGATAATTCACAACAGGCGAAGGAGATAGACTAGAGGGGAAATTCTGATCTTTTTTGTCTATTCTTTTCTCTACCTCCTGTGTGCCTTCTGGTATGTTTGCTGCAGAACTATTTGGGGTCTTATCTTTCTTTCGAGCCAACATGAACCAGGTACCCACCATATTTAAGTTTCCATCCCTGTTAAGCCTAGGAAACTCACTGGTTATACCTGCCAGGTTTCTTATACTCTTGATGTCACCTCTTTGTCCTCCATACACTGCTACTCCTCATCCATTTCTCTAATATTCCTTATCAAGCTACTCCAATTCTAATTTGAGTACCTGGTCTAACTTTAAAACTACTACTACTATTACTTTGGGAAACACTGATCCGGCAAAAGTTTCTATAGAAGGGCCAATAAAATATAGAGATCAATGACACCTCTCCTACACGGTATCTTATGCCCACCAAGGGCCTTGCGCTAACAGTAATTATGTCTCTTCGTATCTGAAAGAAAAGACATCTCAGGAGGACAATGTGGAATGTCTAGCAATTATGTACTCGATTCACTGTCTACTTAAGCAAATATAGTCCCCTCAGGATCAACAGAAAAGCACCAAGCAAAAAAACAGGGAAAAACCAAACGAAGTTAACATGGCATAAATCTGGGGACATTTATGCAATAAACAATGTTATTCTGCCTGTTCTACAACACAGACTCTCAACTGCACCCATCTCTATTCATTTCCTCATTCCTATTCATTCTGAAAACAGAAATAATTTGATGAAAACACCAGCCTTTCTGAATTATTTAGGAAAACAATGCTAGAGGAAGCAACCCTGGTGAGTAGCCTGCCAATATCTCTCTCCCTCTCTATTCATCAACTCTGTCAAGATGGGCCTGTGTGTCACATGACCACAGCCTTACAGGAGACCATAGAAGGATAAACAACAACAGGAAAGTTGCCAGCATACCATCTCATTAACATTAAATGATAGTTAAAGTGTGATTAATGCATGTATCTACTTGGAACTACTCTGCACTTCGATATAGGAAAATGCCAGAGCAGCAATTCTAATGTTTTCTCAATTAAATAGGTAAAATATAAATCAAATATACGGCGACACACATGCACACACCCTATATGACAGCAGTACTCTCTCTCATCAATATGGGTCTGTAGGTAACAATTACATTTTACTGTTTTGTCCTACCCTTGGGACAAATGAAGGCATTATAAACTAGAGAACATTAGCAAAAGCAAAAACACCCCTCCCATGACTCTTTAAAGAGTTTTCTACCACTACAAATTACTGTTTACACCAGCCCCCTCCAACTTGCTGTCCTCCAGATGTTTTGGGCCACAACTGTCATCAGTTCCAGCCAGAAAAGCCACTGGCCAGAGACAAAATGAGCTGTGGTCCATAACATCTGGAGGGAACCAAGTTGGGGTCAGCCTGATTGACACAGAGCCATGAATGAGAAACTAAATGCTATGAATACTAGACATTAAGAAGAAGAAAGAGGGGGTCATTAACACCAGCATGTTTTGCTTGAGAAAGTATGTGGGCTCTTGTCTGAGAGAGAATACTGAATCGCGAGGACTTCCAAGATACAGTGTGGGATTCTTGGACCTTGGGAACAATTCATCTATCAAGATGTCAAATCAGCTATATGCTAGCTATGTAATGAGGATAACACCAGCCATAAAGAAGCTTGGCACTTTCTGTTTGTTTACAGGATAAAGATAAAGAAAGAAGCCTAGTATGCAGATTCAGGATATATTTCTACATCTCAAGTTCAAAAACTGTTTTTGGAGAGGCATAGGAAAATATTCTGGCATTTACTACATGGGAAATTATGGCGGACTTGAAAGTAACTGTTCCCCTGGAGCCTCCAAATTGCCTCCAGGCAAGACATTCATGTGTGCATTCAGTTGCACTGTAAATATAGAAACAACATGTGTAGTTCCTTCTCTGCCCATCCCCTTCGGTATACAGTTACATGCACCACATGCAGAAGTCTGGCTTTTGTGCCTCCTTCAAATGATGGATTTTAAACAAGCCATAGTTTCTCCAGCAGATGTTAACTCCTATAGAGCATGTGAGATTCCAGTTGCACTGAAGCTTCTGAGATTTAAGTCAGAGGAGGGCTAGACAGGCAATGGCTCGTTATGCCCTTCTTACCAAAGTGCTTCCAGTAGGTTAGGTTATTTGAGGGCCAGCCCTGGTGCTAATTCCCCCTTCCACTCTGAATCCTTGGCCTCACCCCTCAAAGTAAGGGAAGTCAAACTCTAGCATCATGACACCAGCATGGCCAATGGTCAAGAATCATGGGGGTTGGAATTCAACAATATCTGGGTGGTCACAGGTTCCCCACCCATGGTTTAAACAAGACAGTGTTCCTTTAATTCAAATGTCATTGGGAAGTGTGGTTTGAAATTGGAGGCACTGATCTCCTCTGACATGCGAAAGATGGCAAGAGGGAAAGATGAGCCTAAGACTCATCCCAATATGTCCATATAGTAGTAAAGTGTGGCTTCTCATTATGTCTGAATCAGGTCTGTATTAAAATCTGAATCTATAACATTAAGGGTCTGTTCTCCCAATGCTATCAACACGAGCCCCTAATTTATCTGGAATTCACTTTGCTCACATGTAAGTTTCTCTCAAATGCCTTTATTGTTATTTTTTAAAGAGTGGAGAAAAACACTTAAAGAAAAAATATTTCCACAAATCATTTCTGTAGGGCTGAACAATTAACAGAAACTGCAAAGGGGAACTGCAGCAATGCAAGCGACAATTCCAGAACTAATAAATACTTTTAAAAAGGCACTCTGTGTTTAATTTGTGTACACCTCATACTGATATCTGTAAATAGATATAATTAACAATAGAATAAATCTGTTCTGCAGTATATTATTCTAAGCCATTAGGCAAATTTTCTCACCATGATATGAAAAATGTCAACTACTTAATTAGCACACCTACTTAGCTTGAAAACCCTGTAGTGCATTCAAACTAACATTTTTTTTGTGTGTGTTGGACTATGGGGAAAGAACAACATCAATTAAATTTGTTCTAGGAGAAAATATTTAATAATGTCTGAATAGCTAAGAAAAAAATGTGAAATTATCACATCACGTTTGGCATTCTCAACATTCTGTTGCTTAAGCGGGGGAGGAAACGATTTCACCCCAGCTCATCACTGCCACATTTGGGGCAATTTTTAAAAAATATATCATATATCTCTAGTGTAGGGTTCAAGGGTGTCAACGAGAGGAGGAAGTTAAATCTCTTTTTAGCTATGCAAATTTTATTTGATGGTAGGTCTAACTCCCTAAAATGTATTTGCATTTAGTATAATCCTTGTTCAGCAGAAATGTAAGTTAATGTGAAGAAAACAAAGTTTGGGAAAAGCCCACTGGTAGCAAGGCTTTGCAAAACATAACAGCAGTGGCCTGAATTTTGAAAGAGAACAAGTCTAAAATTGCTTTCTAAGGATAACTTTTTTTAAAAACACAACTTCAAACATTAGAAAAATAGTGTAGAATATCGTATCAGGTGGATTTTTTTTTTTTTTTAAATCTAATTTCCATTCATGGGAGAACACCAGCAGAAAAGCCAGCTAAAGTGCTCTAAGCTAATGTGATAGGTATCTTCAGCATTATTATTGGTGCCTAATGTTATTCCTGTGGCTTATGCTAGTGAGGTAAATCAGACCGACTGCAGGCTTTAACACTTCTGTACAGAGTACAGTATGCTGCTGACATACTAAATTCTCAGTATTAAATAAATTTTGAAATAGATTCCTGTGCCTTCAGCTACGCTAGGCATATATCTCTCCAATGCCATGCTTACAACAGCACATGGTATATTAAGAAGCTGTCAAAGCTATTAAGGTCATTAACACTGGCACATATATTTGAGTCTATTCCTATGCGATTTAGGAGGACATTATTTGCATACTATTATGCACCAGGAAACCTATTCCTCATATTCCCACAGGAAACAACTCGCTGGAGTGACCTAAATAGTATTCACTATTCTGATTCAAAATACGAAGAAACAGCAAATAAATGAGAAGCAATTCTGCAGACAGATGCAGAGACTTTGAGAACAGTTAAGCAAAAGCTTGAGCTAACAAATGACAAATGCAGATGAATGTGGACAAATGTAGCATAATGAGTCTCAGAGGAGCAAAGAATAAAGAGGGGAGGGAGGAAGTAAATTATACGCTTAACGGGAAAAATTCTACTACGGCAGACTATGCATAAAATACCTGCCAGGTATTGCACCAAAACACCTCAAGCCTGCTATCATAGACCTATGCAGCTGTTTAAAATGTTCTTTAGTAGCCAGTGGTTTAAAGAATTGCTTTATACTGCTTCTAATTGTTTAGTTTTCTTGTTATATTGCTGAACACCTACCTGGTATTTTATAAATACTTAAACAAATAAATTAATAGCAAAGTCAAAGTAGATGCAGACCTAACTATTTCAGCAATCAGTATTACCTCACAAGTCACTTCTCAACATCTCTAATAATCAGGAAAAGGGATCTTAAAAAGAAAGAGCAACAGAGGGAAATCTCAGAAACTCACATTAACTTTAGCTACACCTCATTGTACTCTGAAGACATGACAGCACTAGCAGTTTCTTAGGCAATGCACAGTGATTCATTTTTACTTACAGAGATGCCAGAGCCCCAATCTGCCTGGAAGTTGCAGTTTGACGAAATGCTATGTTTCTAATCTGAGATGCATGTGAGCCAGCAGAGATTACCCGGTGCTGTGAAGAAAAGGCCTTCTGGACATACTTAGAGGCACTCTCTTTTTAAATTACTATTTTGCTTTTTTTTCTCAGAGCCATACTCTATCATTGCGGGGGTAGGGCAGTTTGCTCCAAAACTCAGTCTACAAGCTTTTCGAGCATGTAGGTTACTGCCAGAGATTTCTAGTGTACAAAGTTATTTCTCCATGAAACACTAAGTGCTGGAATACATATTAAATGCCACAGAATTATTATAGCATTACAGAACATCCTTACTGAATTGTAGGTGTCGACCATGGTGCAGTTTTGCCAATTTAAAATGGCGAGTGGCTGAGGCCAGAACCTTACATTGATGACAGAATGATAACCGCACCTACAAGGTCATTTAGTTGTAAAATTAATGACTACACACACACGAGTAATTACTATGCTTTAACTTCAATTTTATGGTAACATATAACAAAGTCTACTTAAGATTATTTCAAATGAGGTTTCCAGGAAACCTTATTTTTAATAGAATTTCCCAGACACCAAGTATAGTGTATGCCTTTTTTGTAATGGAAAGTTTTTGGAAATTTGAATAGGGTTAGTTTTAAAAAGGTTTTAAAAGCTTGGCGATCTAGTCCCAACAGACTGGGGAGTTTGTGCTGAGTCTATGGCCTACTTCAGGGATGGATAAAAGAACAAGGAAAGAAAAACCACTCCTCATACGATACAGAAGAGGAAAATGAAGCTAAAGTAGCATAGCTTGGGAAGTAGAATCTTAAGAGATGTGACTGACAGGTGAACTAGATGTTCAACAGAAATGCTTGCAACTTTTCCATTTTTCTCCATGAAAAGCTGTTTATGAAAAATGTGAATTAATTTCTGATGTGTTTAGCCCTCCCTCCCCCAGCTATTCAATATCTCCCTCCTCCTGGGTGGCGTCAGGGAGAGGGAGAGATTGTCAGCTATATTTGCTCCTCCAAAAGCAGAAAAAGAGGTTGTGGGGAATTGAGTGGAAAACAGTTTCAGTCAGGAGAAAGTTACACACATTTGAATGGAAACACCCAGTTTGGGTCTTATTCATAATAAAGACAGCTGAGAGATAATCTGAAATGTAGAGAATAACATCAGTATAATCTAACAGCACTAGGCAGTAAGGTTGACACCTGATGTAGCTTTGAAAATCTTTGGAATATGTTGACAAGGTAAGGTAAACCATGCTTCTATAAGAAGTATCACCTCTCATTCTTGAAGAATGGTAGCAGGGAAAATTAGTTTAAATTAAGTTCATCTGCCTCAGCGTCCTTCAAGGCAGCCTGGAAATTTTAGTTCCTAGAGTTCCAGAGAAACTTAACTGGTCATGGAACGAGGAGATCAGACGGACCAAACACCTTGCAAAAAAATGGAACTACCTTCAAAATGTACTCATTGAGAACACTAGGCTCAGTAGCCAATTTTTTTAAATGCATCAAACACTTGTGTACGCACCCTGGGATTCATATGTTAAGTGGGAAATGCAACAATTAACTATTACTACAAACTGTAACTTGCAAAGGCAAATATTTTCTGTAGCAACAATAACATAGAAGCCCTCCCACACTGAGAGTAACAACTGGTGACTGACATTGATTGATGCCCTATAGCACAAGCTACATTAGAGAGCTAGCTTGTCATCCTCAATGTACACTTGAATTTCTTTGGCACCAATGAAGACAACAGAACAAGAAGACCGACAACAATATAACCTGGGAGTGCATGACCTGCGGATGATGAATGAGGAATGCATCCAATGTTTCTTGCACTTGTGACCTCTCTAGGAAGCTGGAAAAGTCCAAGCAAAGTCATCCTATCTTACTTGAAAGATGCCCTGTTTTCAGCTCAAAACGCTGGAAATATATACCTCAAGCGCTGATCAATGCCATAAAGCAATGCGCTTAAGCATTTCCTTGCAGCTTGTCAATAGTACTGCAAATTATGTTTTATTTAAGAATCAGAGTGACTGCTGCCCTGAACTAGGGCAATTGAATACAACCTGGCGAGAACCCGCTCGCCATCCGTAAATAATCAGTCTCACGCCAAGATGGGTTGAAGAAGTCTGTGGCCGCAGCCCTCTCTAGAAGCTGCTGCTGCACAGCCTTTATTGTGTGTCCACGAAAAGATACAAATTCAAGGAGAGAGCTTTGCCTCAGTCAGCAGATAAAAGACAATACAATACATTAGTCTCATGTTCTCACACCAGACCACGCAGTTGATCATGCTATGCTACGTGGACCAATCATTGGATGGCATGAGCTGTCCACGCGTTGATCATGCTCCAAGCAATGCTTTCTGCTATGAAATCATCCTTGCAATAATAAACTTTTGCCCATGCTCTTATGGACAAATGACCATATTCCCACAACAACCCATTACAGACATTATGATGCATGAATAACTGTTCAGGGTTTGGACTATCCTGCCCATCTCTTAACAAGTCAAGAGCCCTTTGTTGATATGCTAATCCACCTGCCCTATTGTTAATCAAATGTACCTATTGTACACTTCTGGGGTGGGAATAGACAACCTGGAAAGTTTCAGTAACATAACACAATAGAAGCCTCTAAAAAATTCTTCTAATTAAAGAGGAGAGGATCTTGTGATGAGAGATAAACATGAAGTGGCTACTTTGCTTGTGTGAGTTTTTGTTTGTCTTTGGGCTATAGAGAGAAGAGCACAAAGGCAGTGTACATCCAACCTCATGCTCTGACACCCAGTTATTACCTATCTCTCAAGCTACGCTTAGCAGAGCAAAGAGGAAACACTTTCTAGATAGAAATGCTAAGCCTAGTTGAGCTTCTAGAAATAAACTTGAAGTCTGATTTGTTTGTAAAGGGAAGGCAGCAGGACGGGGGGAAATTTCTCAGTGAAGAACACTAACTTGGGATCACCACCAGTCTGGAATTTCCATTAAAAGTGGAACTAGAAAATAAACCCCTTTCTACCACAGCACTTAATGAAGAAATAATAACCAAAAGTAACTGTCAGAGCTGCCCAAGGTCCCAGCTCACAAAGGACCAACGCCAGTTCTTGCTATATACAAAAGTCTTTATTAAGGTTCAGTTTCGATTTCAAAGCCGTGGCGCGCAGCTCTACGTCTTAACTCTAGACCGCTGAAGTTCCGTCTGAATCTCCCCCCCCCCCAGACACCAGTTCAAGACCCTAGCCTTGCTCCACCTCCTCCTCTGCTCCTTTCTCCTCTGGGTCCGTCTGCCCGCTGGGCTGTCGCCCTTTCTGGACTCTTCTGATGCTGATTCCCCAGATTTTTCCCCCTGCTTCCGGCGTGCTTTAGGACCTGGCTCCCAATCCGAGCTCCCTGCTGTCCCGCGCGCCTGTACATTTGAACTTGGCGCACGCGCCCAGCCGGCAACCTTCCTCCTGACCGTTACACTGCTCCTGTCACTGCTTCCCCCTTCGGGGGGGCTAGCTGGGTCTGACTTCCCCCCCCCGTTCCCTCACTCAGTGTTAGGGGCGTGGTCAGCCCTGACTCATCTTCTCTCCCCACTGGAGGGGAAGCCGGTCCCGATCCCCAGCTGCTGCTTTGGGAGTCGCCGCTGGCCCCTTGCTTCTGGTGCGTCCCTCCCGGGACCCCCCTTGCCCTGGCCATCGGTGCCCCCTTCTGGGAATCTTCCGAATCGCTGGAGAAGCTCATGGAATCTCTCGGCCCACTGTCATATTCTCCTACGCTGCCCTCGGATTGTTCCCCTTCGCTCTCCGCCTCCTCTCTCCCCTGTGCCTCTGCTCCCGAACCCCTGACAGTAACCTTTATCCCCCAATGAAAGCATGAGATTCTGTTAATGGGTTATGTCACCTTTAGCTCTGCTAAAGTCATATAGTTACACCTGTAGGATTGGGTTGTAATAAATGTTAAATGTTAATGATCCTCAACGTGAGTGCTACACAGGGATATATTTATCTCTCGGAAACGAATGCCACTCGGAGATAATGAAATATATATTTTAATCATTTTCGATGCTTCAAAATATACCAGGAACAATATGATCAGAACTTCTGCTTGATTCTGCACACAGATATTGTCTCTCTAGCACCTCCCTTCTCTTTCTCTCACATGTAGTAGTAATTCCCTTTGATATTTTGTGCCCACAGAACTGACACAAATTAGCAGAACTTGGCATAATGACACTTGCTGCTCCTGGGCACATAAGTAGCTATTAGACTTCAATACGTTAGAGATATAAGAAAAATAAAAGGCCCAACAATGCCAACATAAAAGAAAGCAATAAAACCAAAGTGCTCATCTCAGGACACAGAAGTAGGAACAAACGTATTTTATGAACAACACTGGGGCAATTGTTCATTCATCTGTTTCTTTCCTCCCCGTTGTACTTTAAAATCTAAAGTAAACAAGCTATTTTCTTTTCTTAATTTTACCCTACAATAATAAAACCCAATAAAACCTAGAACAATTTGTACAACGACTGAAGATTAAGATTTTTTTTAAATAAAAAAACTTTTCATATGTTGCCAAAATATCCTTGTATTTTCTTTCCCAGAATGAAAGCTCCAGGGGACTGTTTTGTCCCATGATTAGAAGTGAAATGGCTAAAGGAATTGTCTTATGTCCTTTCCTCATTTACATAACTACACAATTGAATATATACTATTTGTATACCATTTGTCCATTCACCATGGCCTAGTTTGTACATAACAGTAAACCATGGTTTATTAAACCATGGCTAGCATTATGATTGAACCCTGCCCACAGCTTAACTGTCAACATACCACAATCTGAAATCATGGGTTGAATTATAAGCATGTGTTTGTTTTAACCATGGCTCGGCATTATGTGTAAACCCTTTAACCATGGTTTGACTGGTGAATATCTGGGGTGGGGTGGTCAAACTATAAAGGCATGATACAAGAGCAAGCAGAAAGCAAATTAAACATCAGAGAAACAACCCATGGCTTGTTTTGCCCATCTGCATAACAACTCAGAATTCATTAAACAAACTGTGACTTAGCGTTTTATGTGGAAAAGGTCCTTTTATCTATAAGATGGTTCACAAAAGGGATAAAAACATCCACCATAATTTAGAATTAAATGGCTACCAAGTAAAAGGTACAGACTACCAACAGACAGCTAAAATTAAGGAGATTAAGAACATCTTATTTCACAACCAAAGGCCCTCAGGAATAGCACCATCTTAGTCTCAAGACAGAAATCAGGATGATGGGAGCAAGTGCTCACAACTGAGTAGAGATGAGAAACCTATGGCGTTTCAGTTTTTGGTAGACTATATCTCTCATCATCCCTGATCATCCCTGATTAGCTATGGCTAATGGGAGCTGGCGTATAGCAACATCAGGGGACCACAAGTCACCCCGCTGGAACATATTCTATCACTTTATAACCTAGAAAGAGCTATGCATCAGCTGGATTTTATATTTTCAAATATTTATCATTTGCTCCTTCTTTCCTGAAACTCACACAGCACCTCATTCAAATGTCTACTACCTCCTCCCACATTCCCTCTTATGCCTGTGACCAAATGTAAACCTCATGGCTTCATTATCAGCTGATTTTTTACCATTCCTGCTCTGTTTACCATCGAGTAATGAAGAGCTCTAGTGAAATCAAGCTTACACACGTATTTTGTGACATTTTCATTGGCCTAATAAAGGTACTGCCCTAATATAGATTGTGGAACTTTTCAATAATAATAATAATAATAATAATAATAATAATAATAATAGTAATAATAATAATAATAATTTTATTTATATCCCGCCCTCCCCAGCCGAAGCCGGGCTCAGGGCGGCTAACAACATTAAAACAGTATGACATTATAAAACATTATAAAAATGAATTAAAATCAAAATTGATGGCAACCATAAACTAAAGCTTTGTAAAGATTGCCAGAGGAGGGGGTCAGGCTGCGCCCTGACCAAATGCCAGGTGGAACAGCTCTTATAATCTTATTGTCGCTGTGGAGAAGGCCCTATCTTCTACAGTTCAAACAGTGGAGAGACATGTAAAAGGGCCTCTGAAGATGATCCAATTAACTGGCTAGACTGAGATGGGTAAAGGTAGCTTTTGCGATGAAATGTTACTGAAACTCCTGTGCTATTTCCTAACAACATCTGATTTGCATGGTATACATCCCACAACAGTCTTTGCTGAATTCACAGGTGTGCATTATGAAAATATAAACAGCAAGCAATGAGAACTGTAACTGAGGGCATTCTTTTCAGGATCAGAGCTTTTTGAAAGATGAAAGGGGCCTTACAAAGTGAAAAGAGTTTGACAGAGGATCCATCCAAAAGCAGAATAATATAGAATACCAAAGATACACAAACTGAAGAAACTACTGTCCTAAAGGGGTCAGAAAGCGCATATGTGCTTAACAATGGAGGGTCAAAACTGGCTGTGAATGTTCAGAGCATGCCTCAAAAAAATATCTGGGAAGAAAAAAGTTACATCCAGGGGCATAAATGATAATATAAACTAAGCTAATATGAACTAGGGGCAGGTGGCGCTGTGGGTTAAAGCCTCAGCGCCTAGGACTTGCCGATCGAAAGGTCGGCGGTTCGAATCCCTGCGGCGGGGTGCGCTCCCGCTGCTCGGTCCCAGCGCCTGCCAACCTAGCAGTTCGAAAGCACCCCCGGGTGCAAGTAGATAAATAGGGACCGCTTACCAGCGGGAAGGTAAACGGCGTTTCCGTGTGCGGCTCTGGCTTGCCAGAGCAGCGATGTCACGCTGGCCACGTGACCCGGAAGTGTCTCCGGACAGCGCTGGCCCCTGGCCTCTTAAGTGAGATGGGCGCACAACCCCAGAGTCTGTCAAGACTGGCCCGTACGGGCAGGGGTACCTTTACCTTTAATATGAACTAAGAAAGTAAAACAGAAACAGAAAAGGTGAGAGCTTGCTCCTAAAGCAAAATCTAAACAAGTACTGTAAGGGAGGATTGGCTCTCATCCAATATGGTTATGATTCACACTGGAGCAATCAAAAGTTCCTGAGGACAGATTAGATAATTTCATGAACAGAGGGAAAAATTCAGGGACGGTTCTTCAAGCAAGGATACCACCTTGAAACCGGGGAACCTATATGTGAGCCCTCAGCAATTCTGGCAGGCAATGTATTCTTTTCACTTAATAGTAACTCCGATCTTGTGTGAGTTTGCAAATTTGACACGACTAGACCAGTCACCTGAGTGGCTATTTCCACAAGCTACCCTTCAGGCATACAGATGGAGCCAACGTTTTGGAGAAAGGGAAGAAAACAAGATCAGCAGACAGAAGCTGAGAAAAGAGATGAAAGAACTGAGCAATGGAGCAGACACCTATTTGTCCAACTCCTTTTGGCCCAAGACTCCAGAGCAGCTCAGTCTTTGTACATTCAAGCCTGGAAGCTATGGTCAAATCTGACAGAGGCCTGCATTAATCCAGCCTGAGGCTCTGGAGCCAACCAAGCACCCGACAGGCCAAACAGGAGAGGCAACCAGACAGCAGAGGTAATCATGTGCTTAGATACAGTGTGCATAGCTACAGCTCTTTTTTACATTTACTAATTACAGTAATTAAGATAGTTAATTATTACAGGATCAATTAATGAGGGGTCATTACCAAGAATGCAGTGTGTGCGGGCTGGGGAAACTTATCTCTTTCCTCTCCAGTGTGATCAGAAGTAAAATCACCCTATCCCCCCAACATGCAACTAGAACGCTTAGAGGGAAAAGTTCCCAATTGTGCCAACGGGAAGATTTTGTTCCAGCTACGTGGAAGGGGACAGTTCTGAGTGAGCTGATTCCCAGGAAGGATTGTTCAACCATTTAGCTCAAATTAATGAAAGTAAAAAGAGAAAAGTGTTACAAGGCCTTTGTTGTTACCTCTAATTTGTGTGCACAGGTGAATTAGAGCATGGGCGTAGCCAGGATTTTTGTTGGGGTGGCCGGAGGTTTTTTTTGGGGGGGCAGAACTGACGTGATTGGTCAGTTAGTTAAGTATTTCTATTGTTTTACTTGATCTAGGAGGGGAAGCTGCCCCTCCCTGCCCCCCCCTTGGCTACACCCATGAAATAAAGGGTGTGTGTGGAGTAGGTAAAGCAAAAGACCATGAGGAACAATCCTCCTTCCTTGATCTTATGCAAAGTCCATATCTATGCCTGACCTTCATTTTAGCGAGTTCCTGGGGATGCAGAGAACTTTGCAACAATCTCTACCATCAGTGCTACCTTCCCTTTTAGTTTAGAACTCTTACTCTTTAAAAGTGTGATTATGTTGGGATACTCTTTTATGATTGCCCAGTACTTTAAAAATATGTTAAAATTACCCGTAGTGCTTTATAATAAATTCATTCATTTTCTATAAACTTTTGTGTGGGTACACGTTCCTTGGGACCACACACACACACACACACACACACACACCACTGCTTGATTTGTCTCCAGCTAAATATCGTTTCTAGGGGAGCATGTTTTTGAAACCCTGTTGGTGGCAGTTTCACATTGGTTCCCCAAACACACAGGCCTACCAGTCCCCATGTTAACAGAGGTAAATCTGTCAAGGGCAATGTATGACAAACCATGGTTTAGAGAGATAACAACAAGCCATCTGCTCATACAATCCACCCTCCATTTGTGTGAATCATCCAATTCCTTAATGACTTCAAGGTCAGCATCAGGTTGAAGGAGGGAAGGAGTCTAGAAAGCTCCCTGCCTAGTCTTGGTGCTGCAAGGAAGCTTGACACTTCTCTTGTGATTAGCACCGCCTGTACCTAATGTTTCCCAGTGCCACCTGTCCCCCTGTAGTGTTACTAGGCCAAGCCACAAGGACAGGTAAGGGGTGTTGAGCAAAGCAGAGAAGCACCAAGTGGCTGAAGCCTCTATCTTTATGAGCCTAGAATAGCTCTGCCCTGAAATGTATTAGTGACTGCAACTACTTCTGTCAGTACTTTGATTGGAGTGCTGTGCAAAATTTTAATTCCTTTTTTTTTAAGCAAGGGGTGGTAGTGGTCAGGATCGCCACTGCTGCGTTCTCCACAGCACATGAAACTCTTGGGAGAGATCAGCTGGGGATTTGGAGTAAAGTGTCACCAGCATGTTGGCAGAACTCAGCTCTATTTTTCCTAGTCACATGAGGATTTGGAAAGGCTGAACCTTGTTCGGTAATTGGCTGGGGGGGGGCAATACCTTGAAATCATTGATAAAAGGCAGCATATAAATAGTTTTAAGCAAAATATCTCACAGCATACAAGTTTCTAGGAAAAAGTATGCTTGCTGAGGTGGGAGGGGGGAAGCGCACTAACATTGTGCTGGCAAATATTTAGATGGCCTGTCAGCAGTTGTTACTTTAAAATCATGTCTAATGTAGAATAAGATTTCTCATTCACTGATGTTTGAATTCTTCAGGGGATTTTATCAGTTTTTCCAAAGCATTTTACCTCCAGGTTAACTGTTATAACCAAAGCGTATCAGTGCTTCCATCTAGCTGAAACCTGTACTGCTTTTGTTCACTCATTAAGCTCTGTGCATGCTTGATTAAAGTTTTAAACACCCTTAACTGATTTTATAAGAGAGGAATAAAAATCTATAGTGTGCTAATCACCATTTTATTTTCAACAAATTGAAGTGAAACGAACCTATTAATGTCTAAACAAATGTATTCTGACCCATCTGTGTTGGTGATTAACAAAGTGGGAAGAAAGTGTGACTATTCCCCACCCCACCCCCAGAAAAACCTAAAATCTTGATTCCCAATTCAGGCTTTGAAAGAGAGGCTGATTATCTTTAAGCCAAATTAACCTCTGTTAAGAAATGTCAAGATATAATTTCTTTTAGAAATCTGTTTCTGTTCTCTCCCCCCCCCCAAATCTCCCATTGTAAGTAAATTCAGTCATTGAGTTGTACCGCTGATGCAGGCTTCCCAGCAGACGAACCCAGCAAATGCTGACAAGGTTAAAGTGGCAAGTACTAATGCATTCATGCAAGGCTGATAGACATCACTTCCCATTCATGTGCTTCAGTCTTAGGAGACAGGCATTCCATGCCCAGAAATCCTATCCTAATTTCTTAGTGAGGAAGATCTTCTATTAAAATAATAGCCCACCACCTAAAATATTGAAAGCAAGTTGTTAAGGTGCCAACAGAGTTACTTTGCATCAGGACATCATTTGAATGTAGACAGACACGCACAATGATACAAAGATAAGTTTATACTCTGAAGCAGAATAGTAATATGCTTTACACTGAGAGCCTATACATGTCAATTCTGAAGCAAGCCCCATTTAACAGGTAATTAGTAGATGTGTGAGTAGCAGGTCTGAACCAAGAGGCAAAGGAAGAGGAGATCAAACACTGCTTCTCTGTATGAACCAAGGCTAGAGCAGAGCTTCCCAGAAACACATTCCCTTATATGCTTATAGTAAATATATCATCCATTTTTGCTTAAGGGCTATCATCATTTTCCAGGGCTAGTCACATTTTCCAAAATGGAAGCTATCTATAACCCCAAATATGCTGGGAGCTGTAGTTCAGCAACATCTGGAGGGTCATAGGTTCCCCACTCCTGATTTAAAAAGAAAACTAGAGGAGCTACTATTAATGGATTTCCAATGACAATGAAGGGTTTAAAAATGGGGGAAGGAAGGGTGACATGGGCAAATCACTGCGGGATAAGAATGCACCACAGATTTGCCAAATAGATCTTTCAGTAACCCATCTACCGCAACCTGAACTCACTACCACAGAAAAGGGATTTTATACTGATATTTATTAGAGGTTTAAATTAAAATAAAATGAGTAGACCTGACACTGATTAAAACATTCCCTTAATCAATAAAATTAATTCCTCCCAATTTCTAGTGATGTTATATTAGAAGGTCACAGATGTTATCAGATTCTGTTTAAGGAAAATACAACCCAACAGCTGAGCAAGGCCACTGACTTAATTACAGCTTCATTTTAAAGAATGTCCTCAAATGGAGTCTCCCCAGTATCAAGGTTACTGAGAAGAGATGTTTCAAAAATTTCACCTGAACTGAACTCGCTACAGGCTTCCATCATACTACTGCGTTTACATGAAGCAAAAAGTAAACAATATTTGTCTGGGAATTTGATGGGGGTTGTTTGTTGTTAAATATGAAGTGAAAGCCAATAATAACAATAAACATTTGAAATATTAATATCAAATTAAAATCAAGTATTAAAATCAAGTATTAAAATATAGGGTGTAGTGTGGTGTAGTGGTTAGGAGCGGTAGTCTTGTAATCTGGGAAACCGGGTTCGCGTCTCCGCTCCTCCACATGCAGCTGCTGGGTGACCTTGGGCCAGTCACACTTCTTTGAAGTCTCTCAGCCCCACTCACCTCACAGAGTGTTTGTTGTGGGGGAGGAAGGTAAAGGAGGATGTTAGCCGCTTTGAGACTCCTTACAGGGAGTGAAAGGCAGGATATCAAATCCAAACTCTTCTTCTTCTTCTTCTTCAAAATAAAATTATAGGAATTCTTGTTTCGTCAAATACATATTTGCTATGGCTTAGAACTGGGTTTGGCCCCAAAAGCTGTTCTTTACTTGACAGAAGAAACCTTAGAAATAATGATCCATAATGGATTTTTACAACGAACAAACACAGTACAGATTTATTAGAAAAGTATGCTTGCTAATGATTTAACCATAGACCCAACTGCAGTGTCACTTTCCAAGTGTTAAAATGTTATGACAAAAAGGGGCAATGTTCGGCCTAAATTGAAAAAAGTGGTGATTTGGAAGCCACAATCCCACACAAAAGGTAAGCTCAGCAGTGCACTGAAAATGGGCCTCCGTTCAGTAATTCTGAGTTTATTTATTAGCTCAATGAACCAACAGTCGCCAGTAACACCAGAGAGGTTTGCACTGATAGAAATATGAAACAATACAATAAAATACAAATCAAATAGAGTAAGAGCAATTCCATAACTGTAATTCACAGAAAAGAGGAGGAAAGGAAGCATCAAATTGTTCATCAGTGCTTTAAAAAAAGCTGGCTATAAGAAACCATCTAAAAATTATTCACCCCACCTTCAAAATCCTGCTAGAAGGATGTATTCACCTGCTTCCTAAAAAATTTAAATGAAGAGGCAGACAAATCTCAGCATGGAGGGATTCCACAGTTGTGGAGCCACCATGAACCTCACCATGAATTAACCCAGCACAATTTCAACCAGCAGCTATTTTATAAAGGTTTACTTTTATTATATTTAGCTTTGTATTAGTTTTATATTGGACTGGGCTAACATACCCAAGCAAGAAGGTCAAATTAGACAATTTTGCCAAGACTGTATGTAATCTGAGTAAGGGTTTGCTCGAGGAAATGGTCAAAATGCATGAAAACCATGTTTCTGATTCTGTTCAGTGAAGTATTCCATCGCAATATGGCACAAAGCAGCCAAACGAACCCACTGGGGATGTATTACTTTCTTTGTGCTGTAAAAATATTACTGTGACATTTCATCTGGTCAACCATCTTAAAGGTTAATTCTGTTTCCTGTATCAGATATTCCTTTAGGTGAACTGTTCTGTGCAGTTCCTATTTACCTATTCCAAACAATCCTCAAACTGTTTCATTGCTCACTCTCACTGTTAAGAACATATTGACTTACTGCCTGCTCTGCTGTTTAATTCATTTATGCCGAGAGTCAGGCATGAAGACAGAATTTTAAATGTGACATTTGCAGGCTGCTGGGTCATTTGAAGCTCTGACAACACCAAGGGAGTTCCTGACATACAAACTGGTCCTGATTTCCAATCTTCCATGTTCTGAACACATCAGATATTCTTCCCGGAGGTGCAGATTTCAGCCTAAAGTTTTAAATTTCCTTTGGGTTTAACATCTTGCAGAAAAGGCCTGTACACTTGAAAGTTTTAAAATAAAGCCCTTGTTTCCTTTAAGCTAAAGCTGGCATTGCCTCCAGCGAGCAAATTCAACGGCAGGAAGCCACTTTGATTGACAAAGATATTTGGAAACAGACTTACAATAATAATTAATACCCAGAGGAAATTCCAAGCAACTTTGACGCTTGGTGGACTTCCATTTTTTTTCCTGTTGATCTATCCATGTTCAAAGACAGCTGTATCTGAAAGCCACAGCTGTAGATAATGGGCCATTTAGATGGCAGCAGCGGTATCTGGCCTAGCTGGGTAGCAGTTAACTGTGGTAGCAACTAGGATGAAATACCTACATGCAAGACACTCCTTTTTTTGCAGTGACAGCAACTGAACTGAGAGCAGATTAAAAGTACTCAAGCTGGAGAATTACTCACATCTAAGTTCAGAGACCATTTCCCTGTTAAGTCTTGCTAACAGCAAAGAGTACAGATGTACATTGCCTTGAGTAAGCAAGTCAGCAAGATGCAAACCTTTCTTAATAGAACAGATCACAAAAACAAGTAGTTATTCAAGTTTCCAACACAAGCTGGAGTCTACAGAGTACGGATTGCTTAGCCTCTTCTGCTGTGCTCTGAATAGTAAATTGCTATCTAAATAGAAATATATGCTCTTGTACAATTAAATATTAAATAGAATATAAACTAGTAAGATTACCAAAAGTGTTTTATTGCTAAAACTAAATACCTTACGTATTCTTGAGTATTAACAAAAGAAATAAAGCAGCATACCTGATGTATTATTTGTGCTACAGGAAGTTGTTCTGCATATTTTAATGCCTCCGTTGCTACTTCATCCACAGCATGGCTGGAAAAAAAGAGATTTTAATGAGACACTGTAAAAATTAGGAAAAAGATAAAACCCAATGGCAACTCACTTGCTTTTAGGCATACAAACCCAAGTCCCCAATCTATCTCAAATTCCACAGCTATTATTTTTAAATGCATTACATATTCGAATGCCATCCACTTCTTTTGAGCCTACCTCTCTCCGTTTTTTGGTCACGGTTTAAATTCTTCATAGCTATAATACTAGCTTTAAGTCTTTCTGTTCCACATAAAAATTTGCAAAGGTCAGGTCTCCTGAATAGCCCAGAGACTTGGGGAGAGCTACTGAGAGAAATGGCACAGGCACATGTTTCCATATTTCATTTGATTCCCATCCCACCCCCTGGCAATTGAAATGCAAGGAGCTGCATTCTGCACTCTAACATTCAACAAACTTGTGAATGAGATAATTTATAGAAATTGATTGTATATCCCCCCAACTGATTTTCTATGTTGGAAGGCTGTTAGAAAATGTTCTAGATAAGAACAGAGGTGTTTTAGGATGCACACCCGTTGAGGAAGGCAGAGGACATAAGGAAATAATACTTGGCTGGTAAATTCAGCCAGGAGGAATCAATTTCCAGCAGTAAACTGGTGCAAACCCAAATCTGATCGGAAGCATTTTCCAGATAGGCATCTCATAACTCTACCTTTTCTCCAAAATAAAAGCTTGTTTAAACATGTGACTAACTCTACATCTTGTTTGGCTATCTTTTAGCTACTGAACTGTCTAAGTACCTGAAATTAAAAGTGGAAACCTCTCCAATTATTATTATTATTATTATTATTATTATTATTATTATTATGCCACCCATCTGACTGGGTTGTCCCAGCCACATTTCAGTCCTTTTTTCTTCCTGTGCCAGGACTGTGGGCAAGAACCCTAAATTGTGGCAACATTTTGAAATTTGCAATCCCTTTGAGGGCAAAAAAATAGGTTTCTATGTAAAATACAAGTGTCAAGGCTTTGAGAGAGACAAGTTAGTTGGAGTGAAGAAAGACCAAAGCAAAGAAAATGAAAACCAGGAACCGCACACTTCGGACAATTTCTTTGTCCATTCATTAACTAATCTTATTTCAGTGCCTTTGGGGTTTTATTTTTTCCTCGTATATAATTTGGGATTTGCCTACCACTCAGAAAAGAAACACCTGACCAGTCTCTCTTTAGGACAGTTATAGATTTTAAATGCAAGCACCAATCAGGACTTTGGATTTGCAGTAATCAGAGTAATGTTACTAACCACTGTGTGATTTCAAGGTAATAACTGCCATGATAATAGACATTCTTGCACTCTGATTGGCTACCAACTATTATTAGCCTACCAGGACAACAAGATCTGCATTTTGCATAGTTATTAAGAAACAACAGTAGAGTGATTATGTAAATCAAGTGCTCACAACCAGAGTATAGGGAATTTCCACAGCTGTGGGTGGGAGAAGAGGAATGAATGCACAAACATTCTGGATTATTCATAAAATCAAAGCCATTTTATCAACATAATGAAGATATTGAAAATAATTATAAAAATGCCTAGTGGTGTCTCAGTATATGAGAACCACAACCAGCCAGCAAGTCAGCTGCACAAATTAAGCTCTCCTGAGGTATATACAGTGGTGCCCCGCAAAACGAATGCCTCGCAAGACTAAAAACCCGCTAGACGAAAGGGTTTTCCGTTTTGGAGGCGCGTCGCAAAACGAATTTCCCTATGGGCTTCCTTCGCAAAACGAAAGCCCATAGGGAAATCTCCGGGACAGCGGGGAAGAGCAGCCTTCCAAAGGCTGGCGGTGGGAGGTGGTCTCTCCGCCCCACCGCCAGCCTTCGGAAGGCTGCTCTGAAGGCTGGCGGCGGGAGGAGGGCTCTCCGCCCCACCGGCAGCCTTCGGAAGGCTCCTCCGAAGGCTGGCGGTGGGGCAGAGAGACCTCCTCCCCACCGGCAGCCTTCGGAAGGCTGCTCCGAAGGCTGGCGGTGGGGCAGAGAGACCTGCTCCGGCCGCCAGCCTTGGGATGGCTGCTCCAAAGGCTGGCAGTGGGGCGGAGAGACCTTTTCCCCGCGCCAGCCTTTGGATGGCTGTCCTGAAGACTTGCGGTGGGAGGAGGGTTTTCCTTCCCACCGCCAACTTTCAGAATGCTGTTCTGAATGTTGGCGTGGGGAGGAAAAACCCTCCTCCCACCACAAGCCCTGGAAACAGAGGAGAAGCGCTGCGCGCCTTCCCCTCTGTTCCCGTACCTGTCCTGAAGGCTTGCGGTGGGGAGAAAAGCCCTTCTCCGCACCGCCAGCCTGGCAAGCGGTCTCCATAGGAACGCATTAATTAATTTTCAATGCATTCCTATGGGAAACCGTGCTTCGCAAGACGAAAAACTCGCAAGAAGAAAAAACTTGCGGAACGAATTAATTTCGTCTTGCGAGGCACCAATGTATAGAGGATACACACCAACAAACTCAAAAAATATGCCAAATCCTCTTAAATATGGTGAATGTACACTCAAAATGACTGAGTCCTCAGTATGCCGAATTCAAAAAATGCCTATGAGCAACTTTCTATGGCCTTCTTATCATTGGGGGGGGGGGAAGGATTCTTGAAAGATCAGGACAACCATTTCATGGGTTTAGCGATTCATTTTCTAAATGGCCCCCATGCTGTTAATCTAGGAAACTAGAAAATCAATATTACCCACTGCACACTTCAATTTTGCCTGCAACTTGGTGTATCTGTGTATCATTCAGACAGAAGGGCACCACATTCAAGATAAAACTTTGCTTTTCAGTGTGTGCAATAAGACTTATGTATAACTAGTCCCAGGAAGATCACTGACAGATGTAGTATCAATTATCCAGCAACAACAGATACATACGTTCCTCTATTCAAACTCATATCTTTAAACACTGTGCTTAGGGAGAAAATACTAACTGGGCTTTCAAATAACATTCCCATGATCTTCAAAACAGTTGCTCTACAAACTAGAAGAAATTCTGAAAATTGCACTTGGCTGCAGCTGCCCGGAACATATAAAATTACTATAAACAAAATACTAATGGGGAAAATATGGTTTTGCCTTTTTTCAATTTACTTTGGACAACTGGCAGCATTTGGGGTATAGCCAATATACCCCTCTCTCTATATTGTCATTCCTTTTTTTTTCTGACGGCAATAAAATCTTTACTAAAAATTCTGTGTGAGTGTGCACACACACGCACATATCAGTTTCAAGACAGGCATTTTTATAGGGTGCTATAAAAATCAAAATGAAGCTTTTAATTAGGTTTTTTAAAAATAAAATGACTATATATTCATTAGAAGTAACTATTTACATTAATGTCCTTGCTCTGCATTCCTGAAACCTAATCGGTCAATTTACTTTCAGGCTATTAACACATTTAGTTGCTTTAGAGATAAACAGAATGTATTCTAACATAAGTGTCCCTAAAACAATATTAAAACGTCTATCATTTATTTATTAAAAAAAATCTGTATTCATTAAAAATCAGTGATTTACACCAACCATACACAGATACAATCAAAACAAGGTAAGAATTTAAAATCAGAGATCAACTATTGTCTGTTAGAGAAAGATGTTTTCTTAATTGCCTGCATAGATTTGGTGGCATGGAAAAGTTTGCACCAAATATTTAAAGGCTTAAAAAGAAGGCACCTGCCTGACAAGTCTCCTTATCACAAGCCCATGCAACTCTGATCTCCACTGATATTTTTTTTAAAAGAACAAGTTCAGATGTACCGTACTTTCTAGTTGATGAGCCTTTTCAGTCAAATGAGCATCTGTTGCCTAAATGCCGCATGAATGAAGAGTCCGTTAATCTTGAAAGAGACTCCACAACCAAAATTGCTCATACTGCTGTATGAAAACCCTCTGGAGGTGCATTTCAGCATAGCAAATGCTCACTAATAATCAAGAGACCCACAGAGAGTTTATGAAATCTGAGGACTCCCAGTGACTGAATTATGCCTCAGAACGCAGAATTATTCATTTGGGCAAGTACAGCTGGTTTAAATTATTTAGGCGCGACACCCCACAATATATCACTAAACTTTCCATATAACATTTTGTATATTTAGTTTATTTACAACTTTCGCAAAATATAGACTTAATGAAGTCTTAGCAGCAGCAGCTCTCCACAGTGTACTAATATTACAAGATCTTGCCTGAGGCCTGCTACATTCCCACTTGCCGCCACAATTATTTTGGCAAGGGACGCAATTTATTTTTAGACTAATATAAGCTACTGCTGCTTTTTTCAAATATGCCCCCATACCCTACAGATGCCAGTCTGAGGGAAATGTCTTAATGTAAGCAATTTGTTCCTTTACATTTAAATACATTATCACTCACTACTGTAAATCAACATGGAGAAAAACAGCTTATAGATAAAGCCTTTGACTGGTCTCGCCAAGAGCTGAGGGGCAGGTTTTAGGCAGGGACTTCAGAACAAGATAAACTCTGCTTCACCAGAGGGTTATGACTGGGAAATAGGCATTGTCCCATACCCTAAACACTTTGTTGAAATGTGAACTGTTAACTGATTAAATGCTCTTCAGTTAATTAACTTTCTTGATTTAAATCGATTAATGCTATGACAGCAAATACCTTTGACACCTCTGGTTCTATAACTGTATTCATTTTCATACCAAAGTTTATTTGTGAGTGCAAGAATCGAGTGTAGAAAAAGCAGTGTCATACCACTTTAAACAGTTGTGCCTTCTCACAAAGAACCTTGGGAGCTGTAGTTTGCTAAGGGTGCTGAGAGTTGTTAGGAGACTCCTGTTCCCCTCACAGAGTTACAATTCTCGGAGTGGTTTAACAATCAATCCTTCTTCGAGGTAACTGGGAATTGTAGCTCTGTGAGGACAGAACTCTCCTAAAAAGGCACAGTGTCCCTAACAAACTACAGTTCCCAAAATTAATTGAGGGATGCCATGAATGTTTGTAGAGGTTTGACACTTTTAAATATATCATGCAGATGGGCCTCTGATTAATTTTGGATCAATTTAGTATGAAATGGTCCAATTTTTCAAAATAACTGTGGTGCTTTCTGTTGGCCAGTCTTGGTGATTATCAATAGAACACACAGACAAATGATTTGAGCTCTTTAAATTGGTACCGGGACAAGAAGCATTTATAATATTGAGTGCCCCTTGATTTGATGATAACAGAAATGAATCAAAAAAAGGCACACATATAAGTGTGTTTCCTTATCTAGCTGACATTCAAGTCAAATGTTCTCCATCCAGGTTACATTCAATTTAAAAACAATTTCACAGATCCTTGATTAATGACAGGGACTGGGAAACAGAGACAGGACTGTCTTGCCAATGTAAACATCAAAGGCTGGGTCTGATGAACATTAGGTTTCTCCCTTATCAAACTTCCTAAGCATGAAAATTGTAGATATCCACAGGTGGTAGATGGAGACATCCATGCATTCTGGGACTATAGAAACTTTGGTGGACACTGTTGGGTAGTTCCATTCCACCTTTTGTTGCAGACATGGGAATGTAGTGTGTCACATGTCTGTTTGCATTCCAGCACAGACTGCTGGGTCTCGTGAGCGGAACTTCCGCTCAGTGTATTGCTTTTGCTTTTGAGTCTCTCTCTGAGAAGACGGCAAGGAGAGACGACATGTTTCTTTGTTCTCATTTATGTAAAATAAATCCATAGTTTTAGTATGTATCCACAGCCTCCAGCCTCTTCTGTTGTGCAGTTTACTTTGCTACATATAGTGTGCTCAAGGCAGCAAGCTTGAGTTGCTGATTTACGTCGGAGCCAGAGTCAGAAGTAGCAGAGGTTGGAGCACTGCAGAATCTCATAACTTACTCACCCTCTGTGCCATCCCACTCCCTGACCACAGACTCACACACAAAAGGCCAAAATTCCCAGAAAAATGGTCCAGAAAGCAAGAGTGAGCCCACAGCATCCAGAGGGCCTCGAATTGACTCCAACATTAGCTTAGGCTAATCAAGGTTGCTTTCAAGATTTGAAACAAACTGGAAAGCTGCCCAAGGGAAACCCTGGTTAGCCTTAATGTCAGTTAACGTAAGTGCTGATGAATGAATCACCTAATCAGTCATGGGGTGGAAGTCATATTCCAGAAGAAAGGAAAGAGGGTCACACAGAGTATGATCCGCTCACAATTGTTCAACCATGGTTAAGCAATCAGGAGTGTTAACATACGCACTAGTCCAGCGTAATGAAAACAAAGTAGAACACATATTTCCAATGGATCACACAGGCTGATGAACATGTCATTCTGAAATGGACTGAGTCTATCTTATTACAATGGTTATTTATATATCCTATTTGGTTTGCTCTAATGGAACAAATCTCTCAACAGTAAAACACAGGCAAGACTGTTTAAGTGATGCAATGCTACAAGTGTGGGGAAATGGTGCAGTTTTATGACAAGAATCAGGGTTTTTAGAGTACAAAAGAAAGAGGAATTGAAATGACTTTTAATTATTAAATCTATGTATCCCACTGTCTCAACCATAAATAAACCACCGGGTGGTTGTTGCTTTTATTTTGGCCATTATTAATAAAAACAAAATGCCAGCACTAAATGAGAAAACACCATCAAGGTTTCCCAGAAAGCAAAGACTTAAGAAGCACTGTACCCGCTTTAAATGAATAGATTCAAAACCTGAGCATTGAAAAGTATATTTACAATAACCAGATGACAGGATATGAGGAACTGGGCTTTGGTTTAGGGCAGGGGTCTGCAACCTTTAAGACAAAAAGAGCCACTTGGACCCGTTTCCGAAGAAAAAAAAAACTGGGAGCCGCAAAACTCGTCATTATAAAAATAACTTTTTTGTCACTTTTTAAAATTATTTCTTTGTTTGACCCCTCAGAATTACTCCTCCTCATAGAAATAAACGTTAAATTAACAAGTTACCTTTTTGTGTGTGTGTGTTCTTCACTCCCCTTCAAAACAGTGACCAGCGTACATGCCCCCTTTCAATGCAGTGACCAGCGTACATGCCCCTTACAATGTAGCGGGCGGGCGAGCGGGAAGGTGACGTCGGGACGGTGCGTGACTAACGCATGCACCGCCCCCATGCGACATCACAGCCAGTACAGCGCCCGCCACAGTGGGGAGTGTTGGGGCGCACAATGTGCCTCCTCCCCTCGCTAGTATCCGCCCCGGAGCCGCGGCAAAGGTGTAAAAGAGCCACATGCGGCTCCGGAGCCGTGGGTTGCTGACCCCTGGTTTAGGGTAACTATACAAAATAGTGGTGACTGCTTAATATAAACAAATTTGAAGTAAAAGAATGTGTGTTGAAATGAAAAAACCACATAGTTTTTGCCCTTGAAAAGCACATACAGTCATACCTTGGGATAAATACGCTTCAGGCTGAGCACTATCAGGTTGCGCTCTGCCGCAACCCGGAAGTAACGGAGCGTGTTACTTCCAGGTTTCGCTGCTCGCACAGACAGTAAAAATGACGTTAAGTGCATGCACGGAAGTGGCAAAACGCAACCCGTGCAAGCGCAAACGTGCTGTTGCATCTTACATTCTGTTCCGGATGCGAACGGGGCTCTGGAACGGATCCCGTTCACATCCCGAGGTACCACTGTAATAGCTAGGTACAATGAGAACAAGCTGTAGGGAGTCTCTGAGTCAAGTATTTCCCTCCTTCCCTTTTCTTATGGAAGCTTTCACTGCTGCATTTGGTTAACTGCTGTTTGCCATGTTATCCAAACTGACAAACTGTAGTTGACATTGATTAAAAACTAACTTCAACCCATGGTTGCTTAAGCTGTCTGGTTTCAACTAACCCTAGTTAATGTTAAACCATAGTTTCGGGTTTAGATGACACAATGAACTGTGGTTAACTAAAAGTGAAAACTTTTAGTTAAAAGTGTTGGAAATCTTCCTTGCGGTGGAAGGTAGTGCAGAGAAACCCAAGGTTCAGCACAACAGCTTACCACGGCCAATGAGAGAATCAGATGCTTACCAGTGTATTCTACTTCTAAGATGTGTTTAAAATCTCCTATGATCTGCTCGTCTGCATTATTCATGATGAAACAAACAGAAACATTTGATCATAAAATGTGTGTTTGAAAACAGTATTATCCAATAAGAAAAGGTCAACTATGATAAATCAGTTGTTAAAAAGAATCACACTGTAGAAAATGTAATTTACTCCAAGTTAGTTCAGATTTCCATATTAGAATTCTGCTGCACCTATGAGAGAGAATAATTTGAGCTACTTTCCTGCACTATGCAGTGACAAAATGGACAGCTGGTAGCTTACCTTAGGTGACCTTGAATGACTATCTAACAGAATGCTAATGTGAATCTTTTGCAAATCGTTACAGTGGAGCCTGAAAGTCATGTCTTTAATGGGCAAACAATTAGTGCATATTCAAAGACGAAGAAAGGCAAGAGATATGGTTGTTACAATAATATGTAGGTTTTTCACAATCCATAAATACAGCTAAGCATACCAAACTCTGCTTGAAGGATGATCTGCAATGACCCTTCTTCACAACACTTTAGGCCTCATCACACCTGATCTTTAAAATTACTTCAATCCAAATAGGTAGCAAATACTGCTATATCTTCTTGTAGGCAAAAACGTAGGAAGTGGAAGAGAAATCCAGTTTTTAAAAATAAATTAAGGTTGTAATGAAGGGACACAGGTGGCGCTGTGGGTTAAACCACAGAGCCTAGGACTTGCCAACCAGAAGGTTGGCGATTCGAATCCCCGCGGGCTAAGCTCCCATTGCTCGGTCCCTACTCCTGCCTACCTAGCAGTTCGAAAGCACGTCAAAGTGCAAGTAGATAAATAGGTACCGCTCTGGCGGGAAGGTAAATGGCATTTCCGTGTGCTGCTCTGGTTTGCCAGAAGCGGCTTAATCATGCTGGCCACATGACCCGGAAGCTGTATGCCGGCTCCCTCGGCCAATAAAGCAAGATGAGTGCCACAACCCCAGAGTCGGTCACGACTGGACCTAATGGTCAGGGGTCCCTTTACCCTTTACCTTTTAAGGTTGTAATGAATTTCCAAGAACAACTAAGGAGGTCCTCCTGTGTGTTCCTTTATATTCTGATGTTCAGTTGGTAAGGATACAGGACAGGGCCTTCTCTGGTGTAGCACCCAGGTGGTAAATTCACTGCCCTGGGCAGTTTAGTTGCCCTCCCCACATTTCTAACATTCCACATTCAGTATACCGTAAAAAAAACATTCTCTGGCAAAATTTCAAGTTTTGCTGCTGCATAGTATTTTTCCTCTCATTTATTATTGGCTCTTCAAAAATTTTATTGCTACTTTTCCATTTTTTATGGCTTCTTTGTTGTTTTTTTAGCTTTTCTTAGTATTGTTGCTGTTTTTACCCCATTTACCTCCTCTTTTGTTGGAGGGGGGCATGAGGGGGTATGTAACTTCACAAAAGAAATAAATAAATAGCCAGCCACCTATCGATTGGGGCATTTTCATGTTTACATGCAGAATTAAGATGACCATGCTCTGAAGGGAACAAGACTTCTGTTTCTTTAAGAACTTTAAGGAAGGCATTACAGAGGCAAACCTCATCCTGGAACATTGGAATAATAGGTAAAGCTTCACCTATAGCATCCCTTTCCCTTTCAGAATAAGACCAGTGAAGGTAAAAGCAATGAGTTTGTTTTTTTAAAAAAACATATCATTAAAACAGAATCCTAACCACGCACCTTGAAAGAACCAGTTCTGATCAGGTGACATGGCTCACAGTGGAACGCACAAGGGGCAGAGACTTCATTAGAGATTTTCCATTTAAGGTCATTTGAAAGGATTTTTTGAACACCAGTTTTGTCCTAGTTTCTTAAAATGCATGCAAAGACATCTATTTCTCAGAAACCTAACTCACAAAAATACTCTGTCAGGATTTTCATAAGCATTACTAAAAGTGAGTTTTTTCTTTTTTCCACTCCTGAACTCTCTAATCTGTGGTTCGGTAATCTCAATAAAAATGGACCTTTGGAAGTATTTCCTGAGTAATCTGACAGACAGAGCATACATTTCCCATTTTGTAATCCACTAGTAATTTCCTATCTGGAGAACTACAATTTCTCCAGAAATTGTTAATTTCTGCCAATCCATTTATCCTTAACCAGCTCAAGCTCCCAAGATAGGACAGAAAGCCACAGAACACTATTTTCCATCACTAAACAATAAAGTCACCTGCACTTTCCACTTCTCAGAGCGTTTTTAAAAATAAAATCAAACAAAAGGCTCTGCAAAATTATAGAAGTAATCTGGATTCTCAAAGGCCACATAAGAAAAACAGTATAATCAGTAATAAAACCGAATGGTACTTTAATAAATCAGAATTTACTGTTGGAATTGGGACGGCTTATAAGATGTTGCCATCTTGGTTTCAGGCTTGCTTATTTGTTTATTTTTAAAGTTTAAGAGTGCAAGACTATACTTAAAAAACAACAACAAATATGATGGGTATTATTAGCGCTGCTGTGAGTATATATTGATGCATTGCTATGCCAGCATACTACTCCCTGGTGCACCTCTGTCAGTATAAGGTCAAAAACAAATAATAATATTATAATAATTTATTATTTATACCCCACCCATCTGGCTGGGTTTCCCCAGCCACTCTGGGCCGCTTCCAACAGAATATTAAAATACAATAGTCTATTAAACATTAAAACATTAAAAGCTTCCCTAAACAAAGTGGAAACATAGGTGGGGTGTAGGAATGATAGAAAGGAGCACACTTACACCAAATCCTACGCTGCTTCAGACTCTATCCAGCTGCTTCAGACAAAGCCAATTTTTTAAAAATCACAAAGGAATCAATGGAGAGAGAACATATGTGTACACACAATGAATACAATAGTGTACAATACTCTCCTACCCTCCTGCACCAGCCCTGCCCACCTACCTACTGATGATGCTGGAGTAACTCTGCATTCAATTCACAACATTCCAACACGCACAGAAAATTCCTCCACTGATAGGGTGCACTGCCTAGAGCTACTATCTCTGCCTGGCTTGAGGTCATGTACATTTAGGAAGGACACAAAGGAGAACTCTGGTGACAGAAGCTAAGGGAAAGGAGCACTTTGCACAACAACCTGTCTTCAAGACACAGAAAGTAACATCCTTCCTTCCTTCCATGTTGTTTGCTCAAATAGCAGAGTGTCTGCGCGCGCGCTGCATAGGGGGAGTTAAGCCACGGTGTGTACAACTTTCCTGGAATCCAAGTGTTTTGGTTACTGCTGCCTGCGCTACAGACACTTAGAACTGACATGGACCCTGCGACCGTCATCTGAGGCCCTTCTTCATGTTCCTCCTCCATGAAATATGCGGAGGGTGGCAACACAAGAACAGGCCTTTTTGTGGTGGCTCCCCATTTGTGGAATGCTCTTCCTAGGGAGGCTCGCTTGGTGCCTTCATTACATGTATTTACAGGTGAAAACATTTCTCTATAACCAGGCCTTTGGCTTATTAACATTCTATGCCCTTTTAAATGTGTTTGTGGGAGGGGTATTACTGGTTTGTTTTAGTTTTAGTGTGTATTTTGTGATCTCATTTTGTATATTTATATTGTGAACCGTTCTGTGATCCTTGGATGAAGGGCAGTATACAAATTTAATTTTTAAAAAAACCACACTCACAGGGGGGAAATCTCATGCCACTGTCATGCTGGATAGGTTGTGTTATAAAGGTAAAAAAGGTAAAGGACTCCTGGACGGTTAAGACCAGTCAAAGGAGACTGTCGGGTGCGGCACTCATCTTGCTTCAGGTTGAGGGAGCCGGTGTTTGTCTGCAAACATCTTTCCAGGTCATGTAGCCAGCATGACTAAACTGCTTCTGGCGCAACAGGACAGAGTGACAAGTGCCAGAGTTCAAGGAAACGCCATTTACATGGGTTGGGGCAAGAGTGTATCTCAAGGCTCTATGCTCACCACTGTTGAGTGCACTGATTCATTTCCTGGCTGCGTGACTGACATGAGGGTGTTAACACCACTGCAACCTGTGAACACTAGGGGAAAGCAGTGCTGTCACTGATATTGGTGGTGTGGCTGGTGGTGCTATTCTGCTCCCCGTCACAGTACTTTTCAAGTCCCGTGTTGGGAGTATATAGGGTATGATGCCCATTAAACCAACAATTTGCCAGATTAAGTATCCTGGCATAAAGGATTGCTCAAACTATTCAGTAAGGGAATCCTAGCCACACTCACTTGAGATGAACTCAGTGCAGAGGACTAGCCTGCACAATCTTCCTCACTGAAAAATACATTGCTCATTGATTCACTAATGTAGGATGCTGAAGATCAGAGCCTTGATTCTGCCCTCCTCAAGGATCTTAGTTATGTAACTGCAGGTGCCAAAATGTGAACTGCAATAGTGGAACATTTTCATGGCACTTATTATTCCGCAGGCAGGGGAGACCAAATTTAAAACCTTGAATACAATATAATCTAGATGTGAAATCCTTCCAATGAGATTCTATTGGTACTATTGATTCTATCACTTCAATTCCCCCCCTCCCTTCCTTTCAGAATGTAAATGAACTTGCTCCTTCATAAAATCCCAAATACTAGTGTCAACTTATTTTTCCCCTACTGCACAATAAAGTCACAGTTAGTTAGATTCATTTGAGAATGAAGAGATGAGTACTTAACGCTAAACTGGTTAGAAAGTTTCAGCATTAAACAGATCCAAATCAGCCCAAAGCGCATTCCCTAGAAATACTGCAATGCTTTACCAAAATGGTATATACCGTGCACTAGTGGGGAACTATTTCCTTCCATTACAAATGCATGAAAGGACAAAATCTAAGGGTTCAAAAAAGCCAGGAACATCAGGATAAATATTGCTTATTAAGCTTGTTTGTGCAAAAACTATTTGCGCTGCTCCTTGCACTGGGGACATCACTGGGAAAAGCATATCACCAATAGCACTGTACTAGTGTAAGTATGTAAGTATTGGAGAAGTGATGAGAGCTGGCCTTCGTGTAGTCTTCATTTTCTTCTCCATTAGTCTGCCTTCATACCACAGCATAAAACTCTTGCACATGAAATAGTAGTACTTCCGGAGGTGGGGTGAAGAAAACTGGGCTCTTTATGGTCCCAGAGACCACCACCTAAAGATGATGTAACATGAATCTCAAGGCACTGGAACTACTGTACACTGACAGAGGGTAGAACCAGCCAAGCCCATCTGTCCCCCCCACTCATTCAAGACACAAATTGTTGCTATGGCTATAGCAGTGGTTCTCTTTTTTATTTTTATTTTTTTTATTTTTTTTTATTTTCAATGCAGAATCATAACAAAAATTACAAACATTGAATCCAAAATAATACTATACAAACAAACAAAACGGAACATACAAAAAAAAGCAGAAAAGGAAAAGGAAAAAAAGCAAAGGAAACAAAACAAAACTAAACAAAAACGAAAAAGCACGCATCTACAGAAAAAAACCATATCATTACGTACATTTACACATATTGACTTCCTTCCTTTGTTCTAAGACCTCAAAAAATTTACTCTTACTATATTGTTGTGTCTGGTTAGATTCATTTTTTTTCTTTAACCCTGTAAAGCATCATTCATTACATACCAATATACTTACTCCAGAACAATGTTTTTTTCATATACTCTTTAGCACAACCCCATTCTTTTAATAATTTCTGGTCCAATTGTCCCCTTATGAATGCTGTGAGTCTTGCCAGATTTCTGTATTCACAAAATTTAATTTGCCAATCTTTTAATTTGCCAATCTGATGGAATTTTCCTCCCTTTCCAGGTTTTTTGCTATAACCATCCTGGCAGCTGTTGTTGCATATAGGAATACTTTCCTTTGATTTTCGGGAATATCATTTGTAATTAAACCTAAAAGGAATGCCTCCGGTTTTTTACTGAAAGATATTTTAAACATCTTTTTGAGTTCTTCGTAAATTTCGTTCCAGAATTGTTTAATAGGTCGGCATTCCCACCACATGTGAAACATTGTTCCTATTTCTTTTTTACATCTCCAACAGGTATTCGATTTTAATTTGTAAATTTTAGCCAATTTTACCGGCGTTAAGTACCATTGGTACACCATTTTCATAAAATTTTCTCTTATTGTATAACATGCCGTGAACTTAATATCATATTTCCATAATTTCTCCCATTGTTCCAGCCGAATCACATATCCTATATCATATGCCCATTTAATCATAACTTTTTACTTCTTCATCCTTTAATTCCTATTCTAATAATAAATTATACATTTTGGATATATTCTTTTTTGAGTTTTGTAATAATACTTTTTGTAATTTTGATTCCTCTTTTTCAAATCCTATTATTTTATCCTGATTAAATATTTGTGCAATTTGGTGATATTGTAACCATGTAGTACAGTATTGGGTCACCTCTTCATATGGTCTTAATTTTAATTGGCCCTGTTCTTCCTTTAGGAGCTGCTGGTATGTCACCATTCTTCCTATAGTATTTTTCTTTTTAACCGATATTACTTCTAATGGTGAGACCCGCCATGGGGTTTTCAGTTCTAACAACCTTCTATATCTCACCCAGACCTTGTATATCTCACCCAGACCATTTCTAATTACGTGGTTTAGAAATTCTTTATGTACTGCCACTTTGTTATAAATTAGGTAGGCATGCCAACCATATCTGTTGTTCCATCCCTCCAAGTCCAAAATGTCACTGTTATCCAATTTGATCCAATCCTTGATCCAAGTAAAGCATGCCGCATTGTGATATAGTCTCAGGTCTGGGAGTCCGAAACCTCCCCGCTCTTTTATGTCGGTTAATAATTTATGTTTGATCCGTGGCTTTTTGCCTTGCCATATAAACTTTGTTAGGTCCGTTTTCCATTTTTTAAAACAATCATATTTACCTATTATGGGAATCATTTGAAAAAGGAACAAGAGTTTTGGTAAAATATTCATTTTAATAGCCGAAATTCTACCCCAGAGTGTTAAATTCAATCTTGTCCAAGTTTCCATTTCTCTTTTTGTATCTTCCCAATTTTTTTTATAATTATCTTCAAACAAATTTATATTTTTCATTGTTATTTGTATTCCTAAATATTTCACTTTTTTTACAATTTGTAATCCAAATTTTTCTACCAGTTCCTTTTTCTCTTGATCTCCCATGTTTTTTACCATGAGTTTCGTTTTTTCTTTATTCAAAGCAAAACCTGAGACCCTTCCAAAGTTTCCCATTTTTTCTAGAGCCTTTGCTATGCTTTCCTTTGGGTTTTCCACCATTAAGACTAAATCATCTGCAAATGCCCTTATTTTGTATATTTTCTCTCCTAGGGATATTCCATTTATTTCTTGATCCAGTCTGATTTCTTGATTTAATATTTCCAAAACCAAAATGAATAATAATGGTGAAAGTGGGCAACCTTGTCTGGTGCCCTTCTGTATTTTAAAATAATCAGACATGTCATTATTTATTATTATATTTGCTTCTTGTTGTTCATAAATTGCTTTTAGCCCTCTTGTAATTTGGTCTCCCATGTCCATCTGGTCTAATAATATTTTTAGAAATTTCCATGATACTTTGTCAAATGCCTTTTCCGCGTCCACAAAAACAAAGGCTACCTTCTTACTCGGTTTCATGTCTAAATACTCAATCATATCAATCACTGTTCTTATATTATCACTCATTTTCCTGCCCGGCAAGAACCCTGCCTGCTCTTTATTTATGCAATCCTGCAAAACTGTCTTTAATCTTGTTGCCAATATTTGTGCATAGATCTTGTAATCATTATTTAGTAATGATATTGGTCTATAATTGGTTATAAACTCTTTATTTCGTCCTTGTTTTGGGATTACTACTATGTGAGCCTGTTTCCAGGTGTTGGGAATCGTCCCGTCTTCTAATATTCTATTTAAGAGTGTCTTCATAGGTGATAATAATGGTTCCTCTAATTTTTTGTAATGTATTGTGGTAAGACCATCTGGACCTGGGGATTTTCCCAGTTTCATCTTAATTATCGCTTGATGAAGCTCTGTCGTGGTTATTGGGGAGTTTAGATCTTGAATCTTTTCTTTCTTAATTTTAGGTATATCCTTTCCACATAAATACTCTTTTATTTCATCCTCTGTCTCATTTCCTGCTTTATATAGCTTATTATAATATTTTATAAAGCACTTTTTAACTTCTTCAGGATTATCTAAAGTTCTCCCTTCTTCCACTATTTTATCAATCACTTTTTCCTTTTGTCTTTTTTTTAATTGCCAGGCTAGCATCTTTCCGGGTTTATTTGCAAATTCAAACGACCTTTGTTTCATCTATTTAATATTGTCCTCAATTTCACTATTTAATATTGCTGAAGCCTCGGTTTGTAATATTTTTAGTTTTTGGTTTATTAATTCATTTTTTGGTTGTTTTGTTAATAATTTTTCATTTATTCCTATTTCTTTCCTTATTTGTTCTAGTTTTTGCTCTCTGTTTCTTTTCCTTATTGCACTTTGTTGTATGTAAAAGCCTCTTATGAAAGCTTTACTTGCATCCCATATTGTCCTGATGTCTGTATCCTGTTCTTTATTTAATTCAAAAAATTCTTTCATTAGTTCTTGCACTTTTTTCACAATCTTTTCGTCATTTAATATTCTTTCATTAAGTCTCCATCTTTTATTAGTTTTCTTGTATTCCTTTAATTCTAATGTGACTGGGTTGTGATCTGTAATAATTTTGGTCTGTATTTCTGCTTTTTTAATTTTAGTTGTTAAGTTATTTGATACCCATATGCTGTCAATTCTGCCGGCTGATTTTTTTACTTCCGAGAAATGTGTATACTGTCTTTCTCCTGGGTTTTTATATCTCCATGTGTCAATCAAATTTAAGTTTTCTACCATCTGAAAGAAGGTATCTGGGAGTCTGCCTTTTTTTGATTTTCTTTCTCTCTCTGTCCTTTCTAATTCTATTGATGTGACACCATTAAGGTCTCCCATCCGAATAATTTCCTCTTCTATAAATTCCAGTAAATTAGCTTCTACTTTCCTGAAGAATTCTGTTTTGTTACCATTCGGTGCATAAACTCCTACTATAATTAAATGTTCTTTACCTTTTGCTATTTTTACCCCTAATAATCTACCTTCATCATCCTTAAAGATTTTTTTTGCGTCTAGTTTAGGGTTCACATAGATCACAATTCCCCTTTTCTTTTTTTACATCTGATATAAATTCTTGACCCAATCTCTTGTTTTCTAAAACCCTTCTGTGATTTCTAGTCACATGGGTCTCCTGCAAGCATATGATATCCCATTGTTCTTTCCTCAATACATGTTCTATTTTATTTCTCTTCCTCTTATCATTTAAACCGTTAACATTCCAAGATATAATTTTTAGATTCATTAATCTTTATTTATTATCTACAAAGGTTTCATTGAGTAAATAAAAGAAAAAAGAAAAGAAAAAGAAAAAAACTCAGAGATTTTAGGATTTTGATATTATGTTTCTTCCAATCTCCCCCCCCCCCTTGATACCCGCTTGTCTCTCTGTGCTTCTTGTGGCGTCTGCGTTGTTTCCTCTCGCTCCAATGTCGGATCTCCAGTTAGTTCTTTTTTATACTTCCTCCAGAATTTTCCCAGCTCGTCTACTGATCTAAAAGTTTTTCTTCTGTCCTTGTATGTGAAGGTGATGCCCTCAGGGAATTCCCACCGGAATCTAATCGAATTCGTCTTGAGTGCTTCTGTTACTGTCTTATAGTTCTGCCTTTTCTTCAAAATTCTTTTTGGGATTTCCTTACATATTTTGATAGGCCTATCTTCTATTATTAACTTCGCTTGTCCTTTTTGATGTAATATTTTGTCCTTTAAAAGTCTTGAGTTGAAAAAAATTAAGCAATCTCCTGGCCCTTTATAAGTGTCCGATCTTTCTGATTTGATCCTGAAAATTTTATCAATATCCAATAGCATCTCTTCTACTTCTACTCCCAACCAGTTTGCAATCTCCTGTGATAGTTTCTCTTGAATTTGTTCATCATAAGTTTGTGGTACGCCTCGGAAGCGGAGGACCATCTCCTTCTGACGCATCTCCATCAATGATAAATAATCTAGCAGCTCTTCATGGGCTCTCTTTAAGTCGTTTATTTCTTCCTTCGTTGAATCTTATGATTTTTTAATGTCCTTATTTTCAATTTGCAATTTCTTCGTCATTTCCTCTTGTTTGGTGGATTTACTCTTGAGTTCTTGTACAGATTTATCCAGTTCTTTATTCTTAAGTGAGAGGTCACTTATTTGTGTTGTTAAGTCTATTATTAGCTTTGAGTCTTGTTGGATGTTGCCAGCTAATATGTCCAGCTTATCATTCAGGCTCTTTTCCATCCCCATTATAAGATCTTTTATGTCAGCATTGGGGTCTGTTTCAGCTGTTGATTGTCTTCTCACTTGTAGACCTGACCCAGATGTCAGTGTAGTTTGGGTATTTTTTAGAACCCATATTTGTCTTCTTCCTTTTGGTTCTGATCTAGATGTCTTTATTTCAATCAAGAATATATATATTCCTAAAACTTTGAAAATGCTCTGTTTATAATTTGGTCCTTTTATTCCATCTGTTGGGATTGAAAGTCAGTTAGGATTCCGGTGGTTTACACTATATCATTACCAGTTCATCTCAAATATTTAAAAAAAAATTAAAAAATCAAAGTTTTAATATGAATTTAGTTAAATATTTTGTTTTATTTTAATTACTTTGGCAGTTGTCAGAGAAAAATTCCTTCGCAGTACTTAACATCCGTCTTAAGAACTTATTTTCTAGAAGCTGAACTTGGTATTTCAGGTATTCCTTCATGTATAGCTAGTTTTCTTTATGGTTGTGCTTCAAGCCTGTGTCTTAGCAGCATTTTTAAAAATTATGGGAGTAATTTTATTTTCCGCCACTAGGTGGCGCGATTTTCCAATTTACTTGTGAGGTGGTCCTTCTTGTTTTGTTTCTCTAGCCTCTCTTTGTTGCAGTGACTGTTTCCGCCACTATTCTTCTTCCGGCTTTTTCCCTTCTGAGGGCAATGACTCACACTTCCCCCCCCAGCGCCATTTTCACCAACTGCTTTCTTCCTTATTACCGTCTTTTCCCTTCTTTTCCCTTCTCCTTTCTCTCCCTTCGTATATCTTTTCTTCTTCCCTTTCACTTCCTTATCTTAATCTTTATCTTCCCACCGCTGCCTGGTCTTCAAATCTTTTCTATTCCTTCTCTTTTCCACTGTCTCCTCCACGTTCCTCCCCCTCCTTTTTCTTTTCCACTCACCCTTTGTTTTACGCTGATCTCCTTCTTAATGGCCGCTGCTTTGTTGTCCCCGCTGCTGCTGCTTGTTATTTCAGCTCCTTGTCTCTCTCAACAGAGCGTCCCCCTGTAGAAGCAGGTACTCAGTGAAGTGAAGGCCCAAAACAGGTGTTGACCATTATGTGAGCTGTGCACAGGTGGTCTGAAGCGAGCGAGCTACCACCATTCCTGTGGAGCCTCTTTTTATTGAGACAAATATGCAAGCTAGGCAGATACATTTTTGGGCTGCGACCTTTACATATCTTCCGTCCCGAAATCGTGGGGTGGTACAAAGCTATTTTGGCACCTGTTCCACAGCGTCATTTTCCCCTTGCACAATGTATGACGAATGGAGACAAAAGGTCTCAGGGAAAAACTTACAGACAGGACACCGCTGACTCTGAGACCGCAAAAGGTCAGACATAGGGGACGATGTTCTAGACAGCCATGACTTGTCTGAGGGGGAGTTTTTCCTGCACCCCAGGGTCACGCATGCAGGCAGACTGCGGCTGCCTGCTGGTGGGGAAGTGTGCTCCCTCCGGACCCCACTCCCCACTCCGCAATATCCCTACACTCAGTATGTCTCAGTTTTTATTTTCTGCCTCTTTACAAGGCTTATTTTCCACAACTTGATAAGTCTCAGAACGCTGAAGCTCCTCTCTCCATTAGCTTTACTGTCCTTTATAATATTAAGTTAGTCCGTGCTCCTTTTATTTAAATTTAAGCCAGCGTTATTGCCTTCTTGCTTCAGGAGTACTCTTGATTTTACAGTTTTAGTTTGGAGCAGCCTGGTGCTTTCTCATTCGGGTCTAAGGGGCGTCTCACGGTCGGGTGTGCAATCTTTCTGCGCTGAGGTTCTTCCACCTTCCTCCACTTTTTGTGCTGGAGCGGCAGAAAACCCCTTTATGCGCTGCTTGGATCGGTTTTCTTCAGTCTGGAACCTCCTCTCAGACCTCTTCAGGGTTTGCGTCGCCCTCGCTTACCCGTCTTTTTATCCCGTATCCGTGATTGGGAGTGCTCTTACTGCAGCAAAGCGCTTTCCCTGACCGGACGCTGAGCGCACCACACCAGGAAGTCCCGGCTATAGCAGTGGTTCTCAAAAGATGTGGCACACCACACTGGTGTGGAAGGAGAGGGTGCCAGGCACGGCAGGAAGATTCAAGGACAATCAAAGGAAACGTTTAAACATTTCAGTATAGTATAATATTGCATAGTATCAACATTTCTTATTTATTTGCAGAATATGGATAGATACATTTTCAAGTGATCGCACCTTGACAATGAAACACAGGAGTATGCTACTGGACTCTTTTTGGATACACAACCAGAAACAGTTTCCATGCCTCTCTTCAAGAGCACTGGCTATTCATCTACAGTTCGCCATGAGATGTTGTTGTGAACAGGGATTTTCAACTCTGACAAATACGAAGGATCAGAAAAGAGAGAGACTTCTTTGTGTTGATGAGATGAGAGTTGGTTTGTCTCAAATTAGACCGAATATAAATGAGATTACCCAGCAAAAGCAAGCTCACAACTCTCACTGACTGAGTTTGCATACATGCTTAAGGTAAGAGCCTCACTTATATTTTGGGAATGATTCTTGTTCTTATGTAGCTGCATTGTTATGTATTCTGTGTTATAAATCGAACACTGCCAGGAGTTGCTTCTTTTTGTTTTCTGGTGTATTTCTTATCAATAAAAAAAATCAGTGTGGTATAAGCGAATTTTGGCCTTCTACCAAAATTGGTCCTTAAGACACCCTACAATGGCCTGATCAAGGTTCAGTTCAGTGAATGTCAAAGATGCTCAGTAATATCTCTAAAAGGATACTACTGGGCCAACTCTGAGGGATGAAAACTAGCATATTCAACCTTGCATTCACATACCTCTTCTGAAACACAGGTTTTACAACACAATACCAAAGTGGTAAGAATTAAACCCATTGGAGTTTAGAACTCCATCTCCTTTTGCTGTCCAAGTCAAGAAATGTTGAATGCATATTAAGATTTCTAGTGTGTGTGGTTGGTGAATACTATGTAGTACTATAAATAAATCAATAAACAAAACATTAAAACAAAACAGATGAAATACTGTGCTAGTGTGCAATTCAGTACATGGATTAAAAGTTTATAAAACTCATTTGTGTGGTCTTTGTGCTTAAGTGCTTTCCTTTCTGAGATGCGCATCTTCAATACACTGGAGAGGAAATGACTTTTTAAAAGGCACAAACAGCATTTAGTAAGCTAAAGAACACCTACCCATAAAACCACAGTATGCAATTTCCAAACATTCAGACTCAGCAAAATCAAAAGTAGTTGCTTCCAGAACAAAGCCACACACACTACTTAAATATAGTGATCAGACCAAATTATATACATTCAAACTTCAGTCTTCAGGTAGAAGCCTATTCAGAAAAATGAACACTCACCCCCCCAAAAAAAAAAACCTAGGAAAGAATCTATTTTCTCCTATTGTCCTCTCACTCAGAAAACAGCTTGACTGTTTATGTCCTTGTGCAGATAAATTCCAAGTGGGGTGAAGTACAGAACATTTCATCCCAAATGAGAACTATGGGCTTGAAAATGTATTTAATGGCATGAACCCTTAACTGTTACTGCTTTTTCCTCCTGTACAATTAGTATTAAACTTAACATTTATCTTTTTCTGACAGCAGCTCCTGCCATTAAATGAAATCATGCTCTCTTACTAATGTGGTTACAACCCACAGAGCAGTATATTAGCAGACCTGAATTACAACATTGCACATGAATGGCTTCAAGTGGCAACAAACAAAAACAGTTTTAAAAGCCTGGAATGTCAGGCAACACACACAGCATTCTAAGACCATAATGCACATTCTTTCTTACACCCACACCCACCCAACATATATATTGTGTAAGAGAGAAGGAAATGTCACAAATGACATACAGAGGCCCCAGCAACAATCAAATTTTCTGTGCTATTCTTAATCACATAAAATGTGTAAGTCTCTTGACTGCATGCAGCATGATTCACAAATAATGGAACAACTGGAGCCTGCGTAGTGAAGTAGTTAATGTCAGACTAGGACCTATGGGACTAGGGCAACATCTGTATAATCCCTAGTTTAAAAACTCATTTTTGTTGGAAGCTGTCATCTCATAATTGCAGCATATTACTGTCAATAGCTATTAAGGAAGCAGTACAACGTCCATGAAACAGCAGACAAATATCCTAGCTCGGATACGGACAGTGGTGCACAAATACTCCATGCATACCAGATTCATATGCCCCTCCCCACTCAACAGACAGCTGTCACTATCAAAGTTTATTCTAGGGCAGGGATCTACACATTTTGGCTCGGGACAGAGGCTATTTTGCTAGGTGATGTTTGGCTTTCTTGTTGCCTCCTCTACAGAAGCAAAATGTGTCTCTGCTGTATCCACTACCAGTTGAGGATTTGGGAAAGTGATTGTTTCTTTTACAAAAGTGGTGTGTTTCCTGTGTTTGCAGCAATCCCTCCATTCCACCCCCAAACAATGATGCTGTTTCCCAGCATCAGATGTATACAGGAATAATTTCGAAAGAGTAGTTTGGCCTGTGTGTGTGTGTGTGTAGGTAGGTAATTTTTAGAAATTCAGTATTCCCAAGGGGCAGCCAGGGCAGACAACAAACGCCAGCAAGCTGGGGGAGCTGGCTGTAACCTGGAGACTCCAAATAGCCACTGCTCGTTCATTGTGGCTCCATTGCTTAGGGACCGCTCTGAGCTGTGGCTGTTAGCACACAGCAGGCTAAGAGCTTATCCTAGGTATCTCCTGTGGAAGAAGTGAGGGTAGTAGCATCATCAGTTGCTCAGAGCTGGAGCACATTAGCCACTCAACAAGCCAAGACAGCATCTTTCTGTATACCAGCAGTTGGGAATCACAAATGGGGAGAATGCTGTTGAACTGATATGTTGACTGTGGGCTTCCCATAGTTATCTAGTTAGTTGCTGTGGGAACAAATGCTGGACTACTTGGACCTTTGGTCTAATCTAGCAGAACAAGAAACTAGACTAAAGTGAAACTAGTTATACATAAAATGCCATGATTTTATAAACTTCCATGACTGAAAGAAGAAAGGACCAAAAGAATTGAGCCAAGGGGCCCACTGACACCCAGTTGGTAGAGAACCCACAAAAAACTGTAGCCACCTTTCCTTGCTGGTTGCTAGGATTAAACTTCTATTTGCTGTTGACAACATTGCAGCTGGACTTGTGGAACCCTGTCACAATAGCCCAGAATGATTTTGGGATTTACTGTACCATAGAGAAACAATAAATGAATCTCAGAATGAAAAGGGTCTATGATGCAAGTCAGTTAGTTACTTTTATAAATCCACAACAAGAATTCCTGAGGTCTGCTTTTACAGATAGGAAGCCAAACCTTGATAACTCTGAAAGAATATGAAGATCCAGGAAGCGACACGATCATGAGGCACTGACATAATCTAAAGTTCCTGTCTCCTTGCTGTGCTCCTACCATTGCAAATGATCGGGTGCATGACTTAGCTCAAGCTGGTGAAGAAACAGGCCGTAAGGACCAGAAATACTACAGAGTAAGCTTTTTCCATGAGTAGGCCTTTGGTTCTAAAACAATATTTTTAAGTTGTAGCCCTTAAATTTCAATAAGTGCAGAATTCAGAAGAAAAACATGGTGTGATAGAAGGTTTGAGGGAAAGGCTCTCAAAAAAGAAACAAGAAATAGAAAGACGTGAAAATTGCTTGCACCATCTGGTGGATGCTGATTGAAACTGGAAAACAAATGAATTTTGATGTGTTTATGCCGGTGACCTGAAGGGTTTTTGAAATATTTCAACTCTCAATAAAGGAAGGCCATATGAATTGCCTTGCATTGTCTATAATAATAGTAATAACACCAGCAAATAAAATGACTGCTTATTGCTAGTCTGATAAATAATGTCATTGAAAGAAGTATAACAAGCCTTAGGAAACAATTCCAATTTTACATGAAGATATGAAGCTAGAAAAGGTAAGTGGCTTGAATACTGAAACCATTACTTTAAACAAAGAATCAAAACAAGGTGAAAATGCTGCATATGCAGTTCACAAATTAATTAAAGGCCTGATGTATAATCCAATGAAATTCTACCTCAATTCAACAGAAGCAAACTGACTTTAATTAAAGCAGCAGCTTTTTAATACATTTGTTGATAAGGCTACACACATCATAATACAGTGGTGCCCCGCAAGACGAATGCCTCACAAGACGGAAAACTCGCTAGACGAAAGAGTTTTCCGTTTTGGAGGTGCTTCGCAAAACGAATTTCCTATGGGCTTGCTTCGCAAGACGAAAATGTCTTGCGAGTTCCTGCGGGTTTTTTCCCCTTCCCCCCCCCTTTTTCTAAGCCGCTAAGCCGCTTATCTGCTTATCCACTAATCTGCTAAGCCGCTAAAAGCCGCTAAAAGCCGCTAAAAGCCGCTAAGCCGCTAATAGTGCTAATCCGCCAATCCGTCAATGGGCTTGCTTCGCAAGATGAAAAAACCGCTAGACGAAGAGAATCGCGGAACGGATTCTTTTCGTCTTGCGAGGCACCACTGTATAAAGCAAGTAAAATCGCTACAAAAACTTAACAATATTTTAACTAGTGTCACATACCATGAGGGTTACGTCACATTTGGTGACGCCTTCCTTTCCCCTTGAAAGTCTGAAGTTACAAAAAGATAATGGCAACTGAGATTTTGAAAAGCCAACAAGACAGAAGTGAATACAAGATGTTCGGTACCTCACAAGGTCTTCTACCAGCAGTATCAACCATCTTGGGCCCTACAATCAGTAAGTGAGGACCGGTTGGTGGTGCCATTGCGGGATACTACTCACTTTCCACTGACCTATGACAAGCTCTTCTCAGAGAGGTATCTCTGTCTTCCTTGTTATTAACATTCTGGAGGGGTTGAAAAGTATATCTGTTCACTTATGGAATTTTATTTTTATTATTTATGGTTATATCCCACCTCTCCTCCAAGGAGATCAAGGTATTACACATGGTTTCCTCCCTAACCATTTGATTCTCACAACCAACCCAAGAGATAAGTTAGGTGAGGAGGTAACGGCTGATCCAAAGTCACCTATTAAGTTTCATAGGTTTCAATCCTGTTCTCCCAGGTCCTCAACCAACAACCTAACCAACACAGTGGTACCTCGGGTTACATATGCTTCAGGTTACAGACTCCGCTAACCCAGAAATATTACCTCGGGTTAAGAACTTTGCTTCAGGATGAGAACAGAAATCGTGCAGCGGCAGCGCAGTGGCAGCAGGAGGCCCCATTAGCTAAAGTGGTTAAGAGTAGACGTCAAGAACGAATTACCGTATTTTTCACCCTATAGGGTGAAATGTGTGTGCGTCCTATGGGGTGAATGCAGGCTTTCGTTGAAGCCTGGAGAGCGAGAGGGGTCGGTGCGCACCAACCCCTCTCGCTCTCCAGGCTTCAGGAAGCTATCCGCAAGCCTTGGGAGCCTGCGGGAGTTCCCGCCGGGCTCCCACAGCTTGCAGAGAGCTGCCTGCATCCCGAAGCCTGGGCGCGCTGAGCAGTCACGCCCGGGCTTCGGGTAGCTCTGCGCAAGCCACGGGAGGCCTCCCACGGCTTGCGGAGAGCTGCCTCTATCCCGAAGCCCAGGCGCACTGAGCAGTCGCGCCCGGGCTTCGGGTAGCTCTGCGCAAGCCGCGGGAGCCCTCCCATGGCTTGCGGAGAGCTGCCTCTATCCCGAAGCCTGGGCGCGCTGAGCAGTCGCGCCCGGGCTTCGGGTAGCTCTGCGCAAGCCACGGGAGGGCTCCCACGGCTTGCAGAGAGCAGCCTGTTCTGGGGGCTGGTGTTGGGGGAAGCTCGGGCTTCCCCCGCCCCAGCCCCGTGCCTGGGGGGGAAATAATTTGTTTTTCTTTATTTTCCCTCCCCAAAACTAGGTGCGCCCTATGGGCTGGTGCGCCCTATGGGGCGAAAAATACGATAATTACTTAAACGATGCTGTTCTTGGCAACCACCACATTATTAGCTTTGAGGATATGCAAAATGTTCTTAAATGTTTTTGTGATTTTATTCTAATTGTGTTATTTTGCGGCCCTGTGCACCTTTGAGAAGAAGGGTGGGATAGGAGGTTAATAAATGAGTAAATAATTGCCCTGTGGGAAGGATTCAGAAGAAAGCAAAAGGCAGAAGATGACCACTTCAGATGGATTTCCCCACATGGCAAAATCTACCACCAACTGTCCCACGAGAATGATACTGATACCCTGGGTCTTGATATCTTACTCTGGTTTTGTTTTCATTACTATTTACTTGTAAACTGCTTTGGAAGCATTTGTATTCTGAATGATGTGATAGCAATCACTGTAACAAACAAATAACACCGAATCAAGAGCATCTACACCACATTCCAGGCATGGAATGCTAGGGAAATTGTCCATGTGATCAGGGTGATCCACATAGGTGGTAGTTATTCTCAATACACGGTCGCCATCTAACTTCAGCAATCCAATTAGTGTTGGGGCTGAGGGTGGAGGGAAAATGGAACACAAATAAAGGAAATAATCAGCTATGCCCAGCATTTATTGTGTGAATGCTCTCACCTACCCCAAGTAATGTCCATGGGACACAACTGATGGAGCACCCTCTGTCACTTGCTACCTAATTTCTCTTCCACAAATGAAATAAACCTTACCTTGGAAAAAGAAGTGATAGGCAAGCAGATGGCTAGCAAGCACACATGAGGAGCCCTACAAGTCGAAATTAGTCTTCTCAAATCAGCAGGGGGGCCTTGGGACTTTGCTGTGTGCAACAGAGCCTTCAACTGTCTGCTGTTGTTTTGCCTTTCTGCAAGGTAAGGCTAAAAGAGGGTTGGATGAGTCCAAGGAACAGCAAGGAGGAGGCCTGGCTGAGGTGAGACATGCCCAACTCATTTCTGCTGTCTTTCATTTGAGGAAGAAGGGGCTTTCCATTTGTGAGCACTTTGCTGCAAACAGTCCTATCCCTACATCTAATGAGAAAATGAAACTAATTTTTAAGCCCAAAGGGTCATGTGCCAGAACCACATATATTTGCTCTTGACTCCTCTATAACCTATTTAACAAATGTATCAGATGCGCATTTATAAGCTATGTAGACCAGATATTGAGAGTCACATTCTGATGGACCTACACCTTCAAGGATGTAAGAAAATGGTCAGCTGCTGTCAACTAGACAACAGCCACGTCAACGCAATTCTGAACTCTCTCCAAATTTTACCAATCACTCCTTGCAGCAGTCAAGCATGGTGATAATTCCATTTCATTCTTTTGTCCATTAAAAAAACACACCAACAGTATTTGGTGCTAGATCCTAGAAAAAAGTAGCCAGAACTAAGACTTTACTTTCGAGAAAAAGCACTGAGTTGTCATTCAACTTTTAATTCTCTCTACCACCCTGCACTTCCCAAAGTGCTTGACAATTTTCCAGTATTTTAGATGCACAGAAGATTGTGGAAGTAGACATTACGGCAACAAGCTCAGTTTGCATTCAGGAAGTACGCAAATGGTTCAAAAGGCAAAGCACATCCTGCATGTTCTCCTACGCTTGAGTGCAGAAAGCAAGCTGTGCAGGTGTATTTTCTAAATAGATTTGGCACTAATGCTTCTTAAACCTGTGCAATGAATAAATTAGAGGACAATTGGAAGCCTTTGTGCAGAAGATTCACATAAATAATTCAGGATAAAGGAGGTCCTTCGAATGAACAGAGCCTGCACCACTGCCCATATGCTCAACCACATGCATCAACAGATAGTCAGTGCCTCTGCATTACACAGGAACAGACTGCTGAAGGCTGTAACACATTTGTTGACTCAACACCCCTTATAGGCAACAAACTAAAAAGGAACTAAGGATTCGTCTCTATCTCCTTTATATTAAAAGGAGGGGGGGAGAATGGCTCAGGTCCTGATCCACAATCTTGGATCAGTCAGTAGAGGATGTAGCTCCTAATCTCAGGGTTGTGGGTTTGCATTGCATGGGGTGGGCTGGATGATCCTCATGATCCCTTCCAATTTTCCAGTTCCATGATTCTATTATCTTACTTCACATTTCATTAGCTTTAAGACAGTGCCTAGACCGGAGCTTTCCAAACTTTTCTTTTCTTTTCTAATTAATTTTTATTGAAGTTTTTATCTCTACAAAATAACAGAAATAAAGAAAGGTTTACACATATGTACATGTTAGTAACACAAAGAATCCCCCCACCTCACCCCACCACCATTGGTTCGACATAACTCGAAATGTGAGTTAAAATCTGACTTCCTTCCATCATTGCTTGACCTTAATTCTATAACTTATCTTTACAGTTGTGTTGTTATATTGTATTTGACAAATATTCTGGTTTTACTTGCATTTGTAACCTTTTCCCCTTACAAACTTTGTTGTTTACATATCAATATTTCTATACCGGAGCAGTGTTTTTTCGTATATTCATTCACGCAACTCCATTCTTTTATTAAATTTTGATTTGTTTGACCTCTGACAGCTGCCATCATTTTGGCCAATTCAACAAATTCAATAAGTTTGATTTGCCAATCTATTATTGTGGGTATTTTGTCTCCTTTCCAGTTCTTTGCTATAAGAACTCTTGCGGGAGCGGATGCATATAAGAATATCCTTTTCTTATTTATGGGGATGTTGTTTGTTATTAATCTCAGAAGATACACTTCTGGTTTCTTGTTGAATGATTTTTAAAAAATCTTTATTATCACTTCATGGACTTTATTCCAAAAGGTTTTTATCACGCTACACCCCCACCACATATGATACATTATTCCTGTTTCGCTGTTGCATCTCCAGCACACATTGGTTTTTTGCTTATAAATTTTTGCCAATTTCTCAGGGGTTAGACACCAGCGGTAGATCATTTTCATTAAGTTCTCCCTTATTGTGTAACATGCTATGAATTTGATGTCAATTTTCCACAGCTGTTCCCATTGTTCTAACATTATCTTATGTCTGAGGTCCTGCGCCCACTTTATCATAACCTTCTTTACCATCTCATCCTTGAGTTCCCATTCCAAAAGTAGGTCATACATCCTAGATAGGGTCTTTTTATTAATTTGTAGCTTTCCAAACTTTTCATGTTGGTGACACACTTTTTAGACCTGCATCATTTCACAACACAGTAATTCAGTTTTACTAGCAAACCGTAGGTTAAACTAACCCCTTTCCAGCACAGGGAGCGTTTGTGCAACACACCTACACACTAATGTGTCGCGACACACAGTTTGGAAAGCTCTGGTCCAGACTTATTCTCTTGTCATTTTTCATTATGTCTCATGATGTCCTTGTGCTCTTGAGACCATGCATTTACGTGAACATGGGTCACAGGGTCAGGGAACACACACAGAGACACATGAGCCAAATAAACCTGATGCGGTGCTGTGTGTTAAATTCTATATGCAGTGACAATAAGAGTGCTCAGGATGCTTGGAGCTCACAGCCACCCCTGACCTTCCTACAAGCACAGGTTTTATGGGGGTGAGTGCTGTTTGTTTGTATAGTTACTAACTATGCTTACTAGACACCTAATAGCTGCCATTCCCTTGATGTCAGATAAAGATGATTTTTTTAATAATAAAAAAACAGAAATAGAAAAGAAGCGCTAAAGCAGTAACATGAGCGGTAAAAAGCCATTAAACAAGCAGCAAAGTAAAAGCTTAAAAATGGCAGAGACTGCAACAAGCACGTAAAACAAGCAGAAACCAGGAATTAAAAGCTGCATATTTTAAAAGCTGGAGAGAATAAAAGGGTTTTAAAGGTAAAGGTAAAGGGACCCCTGACCATTAGGTCCAGTCGTGACCGACTCTGGGGTTGCGGCGCTCATCTCGCTTTATTGGCCAAGGGAGCCGGCGTACACTTCCGGGTCACGTGGCCAGCATGACTAAGCCGCTTCTGGCGAACCAGAGCAGCGCATGGAAACGCTGTTTACCTTCCCGCCGGAGCGGTACCTATTTATCTACTTGCACTTTGATGTGCTTTCGAACTGCTAGGTTGGCAGGAGCTGGGACCGAGCAACAGGAGCTCACCCTGTCACGGGGATTCGAACCGCCGACCTTCTGATCAGCAAGTCCTAGGCTCTGTGGTTTAACCCACAGCGCCACCCGCGTCTGTTATGGGCAGGTAAGGTAAAGGTAAAAGGTAAATGGGCAGGTACACATGGAAAGAGAGACTGCTACAAATACTGTGGCCCCAAGCCACAAAGAAACACTGTGAACTGGGCCCAGAAGCAGCTCTGAGGGAACAGGCTATACTACACAAATTCAACGTGAAAATATGTTTTTTAATAATTTCCCCAGTTATTGCAGAGGAAGGACAGAACAGTGACAGGGGCAACTTTTATCTCTAGATCACGAGGTCTGTAACGTGGTAATGAAGTAGAAGCTGGAAAGAAACATGCAAGTGGTCCATGAAGAAGTTCTAAGTTCCAAAAGCTCCCACTCTTTACTTCCCCCTCAGGATGATGTAAGGGGAAAGAACAGGGAAAGCTCCTTCCATCCTGCTTCCCACCACTGCCATCTCCACTTGCTTTTAAGGGGAGGGTGATCAGCAGAGGATGCTTTCAGGGGCAAGTGGCTGGCGGGAAGAGGCTTTTCCCCAAGCATCTTGGTTCAGGTCCAGAAAATGAGCCAGATTTATTTCCCAAAGAAGGCCGGGGGGGGGGCATTGATTTCTGGATCAAACCAAGAAAAAAGATGTGGCAATCACTATTAAAAACCAACCCAGTGGCGATGAATTGCACAGCTTTCCCTGCCCACTTAGAGGAGACACACTTTAGACATCTGCATCATTTCGTTAGCCGTTCAAGGAAAGGTACTGGAAAACTGAATTTCCTTCAAGTTCAGCTCATTTCTCCTTCACATAAATATCTTCAGCATGCTCCCCCCCCCCCCACCTCTTGACAATTGCTCCAGAAGCCTGGTGCTAATTCACAGAATGGTTTTTACAACCGCATAAAATATGTATGAGAAATAAAATAACAAAAATCATGTTGATAGTGCTCGCAGGTTCATTCTGATCTGTTGCACTTAAAACATTTTGTTCATATGCGTTCCATAATCATATTTTTCCTCCTTTCGGACCTTTTACTCAGGTTTCCCCCCCCCTTTCCTTTAAGCACCAGTAGTTGCTATGGAAACTATATCTCTCTTCCTCCTTCCCAAGTTCACGCAGGTTTTCATCAAACCCAATAACTATTATTTTTGCAAAATCTCATCTAGTCCAGTAAAATTGTTCCTTGACAAAAATACAGTATCCACCAGGACCTCACTGATTCACACTAATGAAAAGTAGGATCATGAATTGCCAGATGCTGAGAATTAGCAGCACAATTCATTCAAAAAAGAATAGACTGCTCATTGCTTGATTTAGATGTGTTAACCCTTCATAACATCACAATCAAATAAATGGCAGCATCATTTGCAGAAAGTGATGGAAAACCCTGTGATATCTACAAATACTGTGATATCCACAATCTAGCAGAAGCAGAGTGACTGCAGAATTTTGAAGTATAACAAAAATTACCTGGAAATTGTCACAATTACTGAAGTATTGGAAGACGAAAAGATTGGCGGTGTGGCTGGTCTTCAATTTCTCCATGACAAACATACACTGCCTATCAGCACAGAAGGAGGAATATATATATATATATATATATATATATATATATATATATATATATATTTCCAGGGGTGGGGGGAGATAAAACCTGGGACTGTGCATCTATTAGTTTTAGGTTCCATTCTTTGTTTTAATGACATTTTTTGTTTCTGTTTTGTACACTGCTTAAGAGATTTTAAAATATATATATTAAGCATTTTATAGCTGTTTTTAAGTAAAAATATATAGTTAAAAATGGAATGCACCACCTTCTAAAAATAGAATGTGCAGTTCATAGCGAATACAACAATATAACTCCCTGTATTTTTCTTTCTCCTACCTTCCTGGAAAATGATGCAAATGTGTAGGCTGCTGGTAACTAGGAGGAGGCAAGTTACAGGTTCTTTTCAGTTCAGTTCTTCTTGTGGTGCAGATTGGGACATAATTCAAAGAATGTCGCCACCTTGTAACAGAACCCAGTAGAACAATGTGATGCACACCGCAAGAATGGGACCATGGTCACTAAGCAGTAATTTTGAGAGGAGTGAAACCTGAACTCTTATCAGCACCTTTCAGAAAAGGTGAGGAACAATGAGGTGGGGATTAGCAGTATACCTCAGCAGCTGCCAAGTGCAAACGTTCAATCCTTCAGTTATCCCTGCAGATAACGTACAGCGTTCACAACTCCCCAGCCTTAGAAAAATCAGACTTCCATCTTTCTTGCAAACCACAGCATTTCATATGGGCAACACTACATGAGTGATTAAAAATAAATAAAACAGGGTAGTGAGTCACCCTTCTCTACGACATGCCAAGCACGTCATAAAAGTGCTAAGAAACCTTTGAATGCTCAGGGTGCTCATTAACAGGCTCCCCCCCCCCCTTTAATTGCAAATTGAAACCCACCTCCCCCTCTCATAATACAACCTCCAGAATACTGAGAAGCAGTTGGAAAAACAAGGAGCAATACAATTCCAGGGTCAACATCAAAGTTTGCTCCCAACTCTGGGACGGCTCCTGAGATCACAATAATTAAAACGCACAACCAATTCTATGCTTTATGTGCAAGAGAGCAATGCAAAATCTGTAACAGCAAGAAAGATGCCAGGATTCAAGGTAATAATACTGCCTCATGTGGGAAGCCCTAAAATCCAAAGCTCTTTGCATGATGCTTAGTTGCAGTAGGCTGTGTTGATGCATCACTGAAAACCTACTGGGAATTTTGCTAACCCTGCCCCCTAGGCCTATACACTTTATGTCTTGTGTATCAGACCACTGGATCAAGCTACAAGGGATATATGCTTTTCAAAGGAAGAAATTGAACTCTTTGTCTCTGAACCTTTTCAGACAATCCAGATTCAACAGGAATTGCGAATCACCCTTCTTGTCATAGAAACTCTCTTTTACTGCTGGTTTCTGCAGCCCAAGATCCAGAGAATGAGATTCCTCCACATGCACAAGGGAGCTGCTTTCACATGGCCATCTTTCCTATGACAGTAGCATATGTGTGAATAATACCACGTGTTTCTCCCCCTCCTCGATGAATCCCCACAACAACCCTGAGAGCCAGCGACTGGCCCAAGCTCACTCAGTGCATTTCATGGCTGAGTGGGGACTCAAGTCCTGGTTTCACAGGTCCTAGTCAGACACTCTAGTATCTTAAGTTGAAAGCACTATGCCAGTAAAGGGTTAGAGAATGAAAATGCTGAATTACCGTATTTTTCGCTCTATAAGACGCACCAGACCATAAGACACACCTAGTTTTTGGAGGAGGAAAACAAGAAAAAAAATATTCTGAATCCCAGAAGCCAGAACAGCAAGAGGGATCACGGTACAGCAATCACTCTTGCTGTTCTGGCTTCAACGATAGCTGCACAGCCTGCATTCACTCCATAAGACGCACACACATTTCCCCTTACTTTTTAGGAGGGAAAAGGTGCGACTTATAGAGCAAAAAATACGGTACCTTCTATCCATCTGGTAGCAAATAGTTGACAAACCAGATGAAGCACACTGTGACAACAGTTGGGAACATTCACATAATGTCCCAAGTTGGTGTTGGCCTGTTTTAGAAGGGAATATATTAAAAATGTCGACCTAGGAGCCCAAAAAAACATGGGGGATCCAGCAGAGGCAGTTGGGCAAAGAGCAGTGCAAGTAAAGTGTTCTAAGTTGGACAGTTGGACAAGGCTTCCATCACTGAACCTGAAGGATCTTGGGTCTTATCCCATAAGGGCCTGCACCCAACACAGTGTGGCAGCTGGTGCAGCATACTGGCCAAATATAACATGATAATCTGCCATACTGCCTGATTATCTCTACATGCCAGAAACAAGCAGTCACTTGTTATCTGTGTCACCACAGAGCATCACCCATCATTTGCTCCACAGGCTCATTAAAAAAATAATTCCCAGAGATTTATTCATAATGTAGCAGCGTGTGCGATTTGTTGGTGTTTTCTGCTTAAAGGCAATTAATCGTGTGAAAGACATTGATTTAAAACTAGCATTGTTCCAAACAAAGAGAAGCCATCGTTTCACCTGTTCCCCATGCAAAACCAAGCATCTTGCCTGAAACCAAAAGGTAATGTGTGTAACGACTTTGAATACACTATTATATAAATGCTAAGCATTGCTATTATCTAAAAGCTAAAAAGAGAACAGATATCAATGCATATTTCAAAGCAATTTCCCCACTTCTCATCAAGATGATTAAGATGCCCCTTGCATTTATTAAACTGTGCTATAAAACAATTGTATATATACACAATATTAAGAGAAATCATTCTGAAAAGCACAATTTTAGTACCATTTCTCCTAATATATGTGACAAAGCAGTCATAACTTATCTTCAGCACTGCATGAACCATCATCTTTATACATAATTTAGATTATCCCACAGTCACACAGCTAAGAATGTCTCCATCCTTTCTGCTGTTCATTTAGGCTTGAGTAAAGCATTGTTTATATTAATATAAAGATGTGGCACATATACAACCAGATCACCAGACAATCTAAAATTTCATGTGAGCATTGTTCATACCCACAGGCAAGAGTTCTTAAGAAGCCATCTTTCCTGCCTTTAATTACGTCTGTTTTCTGCGGGGGAATTAATTGGAAAAAAATTCTGCCCTACATCACTGCCCATTTTTGCACCTAAGGAAGCTATTCATTGATAGCCTGAACATGGGGGCTGGGTTCATGGCTCCAAATTCACTTCTCTCCTGGCACAAGTGTGATAAACAAATCAGGAAGCCTTGGATTCCCAATATGTCCAAATAAGGGGCTGTTGTTTGTTTCTTCCTAAGAAGCAACATTGGTAAGCCAACAATAGGACATGGCTTATGACTGTGTCTCCCTTGCAGGTCACAATCCTTGGTCTGGAAGCAACAGGTTTGGTGGCTTCCAGACTTGTTTATCTGAGCCAAACCAGAGCAGGACTGATTAGGCAGTGTGCACCCACACCCCACTTGTTCACAATAAACCACAATAACCCAGAAACTTTGGCTTATAACGCAGCCCATACCTTTGTGGCAAACTTGGTGTTATTTAACCCGTTGTCTGCTCATTTTCCATTACCTAAACGCCAAAAGGAATTAATTTAGCCTTATTCCCAATACTAGGAAGTTTTTTTACTTCCCCACACCATAACATATTTAAAAGCAACCAATTTTTTTTACAACTTTTTAGTGCCTCGGCACATTATTTTGTGAAGAACAGTCCAGTCCAGAGGTATGATATAAAATACATACCGTGCCCAAAAAAGACATACAATTTCAATATTGCAACACATTTTAAGTAGGCAACACTCGGTTGGGCACTCAACTGTGAAATTTACATGGAAGGTTGCGTAGGTCTGGTTTTGAATATATATCAGTATGAGGATATATTTAATATTCAAATTTAACACCAATTTCAGTGAGGCGCAACCACAGTAATAAACACAGCGACACCTCGGAGGGTCTATTTAAAGCAGATTAATTTATATGATGGATGCTGCTAACTGGTTGCTTGAAACAATAACTTTTCAAAATTTGTCATTTTGTGCGTACCCATGTGAAATAAAAAGAGTGAAACCACATAACCAACCTTCCCCTGGGCTAGTTCCACCCAAAACTCTGTTCAGGCATCCATGCTCAACAGATGGATGTCAGGAAGCAGGAATAATCCAGCCACACAACGTCAGGTGTAGAGCCAAGGGCAGGGCTAGACTCCTCCTCCATCTATGCATGCTTAAGGCTTCAAAGCTGTTCCAGTTCAGACTATGAAAGGAGCTCTAAAGTTTGAACAAGAATGAGTCCTCTCCCCACAGAGCATTTGTAACAACCTGATAGTAATCGTACTTACACAGTTCCCTTCACTTTAATGGGATCGACTTTTAGGCAAGTATGGCTAGGACTGCCGCCTTACAATATTAAAAGCTGTTTATCCTAGGAAATGGTTTGCTTTGTGAAATGTAACCACACGTTTCTAGCGCCATCAATCCTATGAATAGTCTTGGAAGCGTACTCCTGTGAAATACATTTCATGGTATGTGTGCCTTACTCTGACATTTTGCATTCTGTCCCTAAATACGTACAGAGGCAAGACTAAGAGAAGAAAATGTGTTTGTCCTTTTACACTCCCTCTCCTACCCCTATTAACAAGGCTTTCCTTGTGAGATCTAACCGTGTGGCTCTGTGTTTAGAAGCAATCTTCCATGTTCCTGAATCAGGAACCATGAAACTAAGTTTCCAAATACACATCCACAGAGATATTTCAACATGCACTTGGACATATATTCTAAGGTGAACTCCAGTGTGGATGAGAATCCATTAAAAGCAACGGACCACATCGCAGTTGGAACAAAGCTTGGATGTGCTTCTGATGGGCCCTCACTCCTTTAAGGAGGCATTTTCCCTTGAACATTAAATGATGTTCTAGGTATACATTCCACGAGAACAATTACTCCACCTGTGGTCCTTTAATCTGGCAGATGAACTGGCAGATGTGATCTCAGAACCACTGGCAGTCATCTTTGAGAATTCCTGGAGAACAGGCGACGTCCCGGCAGACTGGAGGAGGGCAAATGTTGTCCCTATTTTCAAAAAGGGGAAAAGAGAGGACCCAAATAATTATCGCCCAGTCAGTCTGACATCAATACCAGGGAAGATTCTGGAGCAGATCATTAAGCAAACAGTCTGTGAGCACCTAGAAAGGAATGCTGTGATCACCAATAGTCAGCATGAATTTCTGAAAAATAAGTCATGTCAGACTAACCTGATCTCGTTTTTTGACAGAATTACAAGCCTGGTAGATGAAGGGAATGCAGTGGATGTAGCCTACCTTGATTTCAGCAAGGCATTTGACAAGGTGCCCCATGATATTCTTGTAAAGAAGCTGGTAAAATGCGGTCTTGACTATGCTACCACTCAGTGGATTTGTAACTGGCTGACTGACCGAACCCAAAGGGTGCTCATCAATGGTTCCTCTTCATCCTGGAGAAGAGTGACTAGTGGGGGTGCCACAGGGTTCTGTCTTGGGCCCGGTCTTATTCAACATCTTTATCAACGACTTGGATGATGGACTCAAGGGCATCCTGATCAAATTTGCAGATGACACCAAACTGGGAGGGGTGGCTAACACCTCAGAGGACAGGATCACACTTCAAAATGACCTTGACAGATTAGAGAACTGGGCCAAAACAAACAAGATGAACTTTAACAGGGAGAAATGTAAAGTATTGCACTTGGGCAAAAAAAATGAGAGGCACAAATACAAGATGGGTGACACCTGGCTTGAGAGCAGTACATGTGAAAAGGATCTAGGAGTCTTGGTTGACCACAAACTTGACATGAGCCAACAGTGTGACGCGGCAGCTAAAAAAGCCAATGCAATTCTGGGATGCATCAATAGGAGTATAGCATCTAGATCAAGGGAAGTAATAGTGCCACTGTATTCTGCTCTGGTCAGACCTCACCTGGAGTACTGTGTCCAGTTCTGGGCACCACAGTTCAAGAAGGACACTGACAAACTGGAACGTGTCCAGAGGAGGGCAACCAAAATGGTCAAAGGCCTGGAAACGATGCCTTATGAGGAACGGCTAAGGGAGCTGGGCATGTTTAGCCTGGAGAAGAGGAGGTTAAGGGGTGATATGATAGTCATGTTCAAATATATAAAAGGATGTCATATAGAGGAGGGAGAAAGGTTGTTTTCTGCTGCTCCAGAGAAGCGGACACGGAGCAATGGTTCCAAACTACAAGAAAGAAGATTCCACCTAAACATCAGGAAGAACTTCCTGACAGTAAGAGCTGTTCGACAGTGGAATTTGCTGCCAAGGAGTGTGGTGGAGTCTCCTTCTTTGGAGGTCTTTAAGCAGAGGCTTGACAACCATATGTCAGGAGTGCTCTGATGGTGTTTCCTGCTTGGCAGGGGGTTGGACTCGATGGCCCTTGTGGTCTATTCCAACTCTCTGATTCTATGATTCTAATCTCTAAGGTGGACAGCCTCAGTCTTAAGTGATATATTCAGCAAGCCACTTGGCAACTTGACATGTGAGGGGTTGATTCTGCATTCTGCAGCCAAAACCATTGAGGTCATGCTGCATGTCAATCTTTGCCAGCTTTTTTTTGGTCCGGGTGGGGAGCAGAGCTTTCCCCCCAGTAGGATTTTCTTGCATACCCTTAGAATATACTTCCTATAGGGATACTTCCCTGTTTCTGTAGGTGATATGTAGTGTTACACAATGAAGCTGTATGGAAGTCAGACATTTTACTAATAAGGGTGTCATTTTTCATGAACATTTCTAAATATTTTAGATATTTGTCTGGACTTTAGAGCATTTAGACTTTGATACGTGCATTAGGAGCGCAGGAGAACCCTGGGTGTACAAGAAATACCAATTCTTTCTGTCTCAGTTTTAATTGACTTGGTCAACTTGCATCCAAGCAGTATCACGTCAGACTACAAGAGGAGGTGAGTGCCCTTTTATCAAGTTAGTCTCTTTACTAAGTACACCACCCAAACCCTGTACACTGAAAACTAGATTTCATTGAGAAGAGTTTGAACCTAGCATTCACGTGAGAATTTAGCTTACCTGGGCGCAAGAATGTTTCTCCACAAACAAACATTCATTCATGTAAATTCCCCAGTTTGCAACCCTGAGGTGTTAATCTGTGGCATAGCTTTACCACTTCAGTGACAACTATCTGGCTGCAATGGAAGAAACTAAGGTTACGTTTTCAATGACTAAGACTCAGTCTCAGTGAGTGGCTTTTCTGCTCCAATTCCCCAGATAAAATTTAGACCTGCAGGCAGCAGTCTTCATTCCTATTCTGTTCTAGCAACGCACACAAAGAGCACAGATTCTTAAATAACCAGCAGAAGCACATTCACTGGGGAGCTACCAAACCTAAACATTATGTTACACCTAAATTGAGGTAAATCATATAGTTATATAGATGTTATTGCAGAGTTCCCAACCAAACTAAAGATAATCCAAAAATCGCTTGATGCATGACGACAGAAAATTGTCTCCAACCAATTCAGATAGAAAAACAATATTACTTAGATGTGAAAAAGCTTTTGAAATGTAGCTGTGGTAGCTTTCTCTGCAAGGCAGGAGCAGAATCCAGTCAGCTGTACATTGCATTTTCCAAATGCCGCTCAGGCTGCTTATATGCAATTATATTAAATTCATACATGCCATCCCATTATCCAATTTAATCTGATCAAGCAAAGCTACTGTAACTCATCAACCCCCCCAGCCTCACATACAAGCTTTCTCCATTGCTTTCCCCATTTTCATTTTCACTATCAAAAAAGATTAATAGTAAAAAAAAACCCTTGAAAGTGTGCATTTGGGCATGACTCATTCAAAGGAAGAGACATCCTTAACTCTTCTCTTCCTCAATGGAAGTCTGAAAGTGTTCATTTTGGCTGCAGTATGCTCCTTTAATCTGCAATGGGTCATCCTGACCTAGCAGTTCCTTGTGGTCTAAAGAATAACTTTATGCAGTGCCTTTCTGCTTGGGGGAGCTGTCCCATTCACTTCAGTAGCCACTGGAGTACATTTAGGCTTCTGAATCAAGGCAAGGAGTACAAGTACGTTGTTAAGAACATAAAGCTCAGTTTCAATGGGACTTTCAGAGGATTTCAGTAGGACTTGCAATGCAATCCTATAAACACTTACTTGGGAGTAAGCACCATTCAACTCAGTGGGGTTTGCTTCTTGAGGAATGTCCTTCACTATAGATCAGAGTTCCCCAACCTGCAGCCCTCAAGCTGTTTCTATACAGCTCCCTGGCTGCTGCTGTCACCCTCCTGGCTTTTTTTCTGGTCTCCAAGCAGCTCCATGGCTGTTTCTGTTGGGCCCCTGTTATGTGCCGGCGTGGTTGCTCGAGAGCAAACAGGCAAGACTCCCACCTGTCTTTTCCAGGCTTTATTATCTGTACAAAAACAGTTACAGTGCAGAGCGTCTCAAGTCCATGTCTGCTCAGTCGCTAGCAGAATCTGGGAGTGGGCGGTCCTTAAACCTTCCCCAGCATAACAGTCTTTTGACCCCCATCCTTCTCCTCCCCTCTCTGTGCGCAAACCGACTGCGCAGAGAGGGCATTGGCAAAGGGGGACTTGCCTCCCCTCCGCTTTGCTCAGGCTCGGTGTGGCAGCTCTCTCTAGCATCTTCTGATGCCTGCATCCCTTCCCCACTGGAGGCGGGGCTTTCCTCCTCGCCGGAAAAAGAGCTGCTTCGCATGATCTTCGGAGGCTCCCTGTAACACAACTGCCCTTCCACTTCTCGCCTCTGAGCTGATGGCAGTTACCGGTACCTGACAGCCCCCTTCTGGTCTTCTCCAAACTAGCATTCGCCAGCCACCAAACTTCAGAAACACATTCACTCAGCCTTCTCACTCCCTGCCCCCTCACAGTACCATGTCCGGGGGCGTTTTATGTGTGTGTAAGAAAGAGAAAGCAGCTGTGTGAATGGGTACTTTCACCTTTCATACCCATTCACTTATCTGCTTCAGCTCCCTCTTTTCCAACCTCTCTCGCCCGCTGTAGAGGGCTTGGGGGGGGGGCAGAGTGAATGGATATTTGCACTTTGTAGGAGCAGCAAAACTGCTAGTTTGGAAAAACGGGCAAAGAATTGGTTGGCAGAAACAATAGCAAAGCCACTCTGAAAGCATAATAAACAGCACTCTTCCTGGTGTGTTTTTGCAAAGGGAGGGGAGGGACGGAGCGAGGGAGGGGGGTTAACTTATTTTTGCCAAAAAAAAAAAAGGCAGGAAAAGGACAGAAGAGAACACATAAAATATGCACATTGAAAATATACACATTAAAATGGGCTTGAGAAAGACAGAAAGAGATATTTTCTCAAATTTTTCTCTCAGAGATACATGCAGAATACAGAGTTGTGTTCTACCCTGAAGAAGTCAGGCAGCATAGCAGAGGCAAAGTCCTCAAATGGTTTTTTAGACTTTGTTATGTCTTTTTTGTGCAGAGAGGGAAAGGTCAAAAAGAACTTTCTGACCCTGAATGGATTTTTGATTTGGCTTTCTTAACTGATACCACAGAGCATCTGAACACTTTGAATCTAAGGTTGCAGGAGAAAGGGAAAGTTTGTGTCTGACATGTATTCTTAGTTGAAAGTTTTGAAGCAAAACTAAACATTTTTATGAAGCAAGTTAGTAAAGGTAACTTTTTAAACATTTCATGCTGAAATGAACTAAAATCTGAGGATAGGAATTCACTATTCCATGTCAAAAGATATATCAAAGCACTAAACCTATTGCAGGTGGAATTCCAGAACAGATTTGACTGATTGCCACAAGCATGGAAACACAGTAATAATTTTTCAGAATGTATTTGAAGATGCAAATGACCTCCCCAGGGTGCAAGCGTATGGGCAGTGCGCATGGATATCCTGGGCTGCCCAGATGACAAGACACCCCCCTCTTGGCCTCACTGATGCAATCCAAAGGAAAACAGAGTTAATACATTTGGCACCAGCTTGGTTACAGGAGATGCTGGAAGGAGGCATATAAGGCGTCCTCCAACCATCTTAGGGACTCCACTCCAGATTTATGTAGAGATTACTCCTTAACTTGCTCTTCTCCAGAAGATACCCCACAAGGCAGAGGATGTTTAGGACCTGGGTTTTCCTTCTCCTAGATGTGCTACTTTCCCAGGTTGATGAGCCCCATTTGCCCCTCAGGACCCTCTACAGCATTTGCAGAAACTGCCTTCTTGTCTGATGGATCCACTATTGTTCTGATCCGCTCAATCCACTGGAGTCTGTCTTAACATGCAGGGGAAGTCCCTGACTCACCAAGGGTTTGAGACCCATTCACTGCCCTCGCCTGATTTAGCCAGCCAGCCAAAGCCGTTCCCAGGATGTGGCCATTGCCACATGCTGACAACTTCCAGGAGCCACAGGTGAGAGTGGGACCCAAACTACCCCAGTCAGAGCATGAAGTGTCTCCCACCAGAGGTAGTACCCCCTCCCCCAACACCCATACATTCCACGCACAGACCAATACAAAGTCTGCTGAATTTTTTCCTGGCCTGCCTGATCAACCTAAATATATTCAATGCCGGAATATTCACTGTCTTTGGAACCAGATAATCTATGAACGATCTTTTTCAATGATGAAAACTGTGAAACCCATGTAGGTCAAGACTCACAGGTTAGCATTTACATGACATTTTAAGGGGGTTCATCACAAAACTTAATCTGAACATCAATGCCTTAGCTAACAGAAAACAGCCACAGAAATCACACTGACTAGGTAAGCATCTGTAGCTAAATAAGAACACAAGCGAGTCAATAGCACTTAGATATTGTTCCAAAATGGAGTGAGTTCAGGATAACTGACTTTTTACTTTTGACCTTTATTAGCAGGGACCCCTGAAACCTCTCACTGCTAGGAGATTGTGGTGCACATAACAATAGCATATACTCCTGTTTGTTCATCAGATGACCCTCTGATGTTTCTAGACAACACCTGGAGCCTTGAGTTGCCTTTTCTGCAGTGGAAACAGATCAAAATGTTAACACAGTACCCCAAAGCAAAATGCATATTCCAAGAAAAGGAAGCCTTCTGTCTTGAATCTAGCTGACACTTATATCACTTATACTGTACCAATAAGGCTAGAAAATATATTTGCTGGACCATTCTTCTGACAATTTCTTTAATTGAAAAACTGTGCGTGTATCTGTAAGTTAATGGCTATAGCCCAGCAAAGCACTTAAATTCATGAGTGACATGAAGCATTTGAGCAGATCAGAGCAAATATCAACATATCACATATTTCTCCAACAGCAGAAATATTAAGCATGACCACTAATTATAAAATGGCAGGTCGAGTTATAGGTACTGAGAAAGTACAAAAAGGAAAAGAAATTCATGTTATCAACAACTAGAATCATCACTGCAATCTAGATTTAGTGTTACCCAAGGAAAGCCAATGGATCCAATATTTCATTGCAAACTGACAAAAATGCACTTAACCTTACAAACACATGGCTTATAATACTTCAAATTTCAACGTAGCTATATATAGGGCTGTGTCTCTTATAACTTTAATGCTACCTACAGCTAACAGGCACAGTCCTAGGTATGACTACTCAGAGGTATGTCCTACTGAGTTAATGAGTATGGCATTGCAGCATCAATGTATTTTGATCTGAACCATGCAAAATGTGATCTGTATATAGTTTTAGATTGAACTCTTTTTTCCCCTGGCTACAGAAACCATCAGCAATACAATTTCCATTTCTAGATAGCCTGGCTTGTGGGGTCCCCCTTCCTTTAAGGAGGAGTAATGTCTAAAGCATGAGGAAGAACCGGAATTCAGGTAAATCAAATACAGACTTTGTTTTCTTGAACCAAGGCTTTAGCCTTGCATGAAGCCAAGAACATAAAAAGAGCCCTACTGGAACAGGTCAAAGGTCCATCTAGTCCAGCATCCCTTTCTCACAGTGGCCAACCAAATGCCTCTGGGAAGATCTCAAACAGGACCCGAGTGCAACACCACTCTCCCTATTTGCAATTCACATTAACCAGTAGGAGTGATCCTTCATCCTTTTCAAACTTCATACTCATTTTGAATGCAGCCCGACGCACAAGAGCCAAGCTTAATTGTCATGGAGCATGTGCTTGCCTCATGACTTATTAACATTTTGCCCATAGAACACCCACAAATTGTTGACAGTGGTGGAGCGTAAGCTACTGCTGCCCGGGGCAGGCACACAGGCCACACATCCGAGGAGTTCAGGGGACAGAGGGAGCTAAGGAGAGAGGCGGCAATGGTGCCGCCACTCTGTTCCACTCCGTCCCCGGGTCAGATGTGACCCAGAAGCAGAGCTGCAGCTGGGCAGCCCAGATGAAGAGAGGGGTGGCAACGCTGTCAACTCTCCTGTACTCAATCCCCGGTTTAGGCTTGACCCAGGGATGAGCTGCTATGACTGGGCACAAGGGAGGTACCTCGGCAGCTGCTTCACACTCCAGAGTCAGGCTCCTATGAGAGAGTGTGATGTGGGAGTGCCTGGTTGCACCCCCTCCCAAAAATGTGCCTGGGACTACAGCCACCTCAGCCACCTCCCCCCCCCCCAACACTACGCCAGTGTCTGCATAATACAATTTGTATCCCATATAGAGATATGCTTAAAGGGCCCTATCCATGCAGTGGCAATTGTCCAATTGTTTCCAAATTAAATGAGTACACCAATTATAAATTAAAAACCATTTACCTTTGCTGTATCTTCTCTTGCAGAGTGCTTAACAAAGAACTATAATTAGGACGAAACTTGCAATAATTAGAGAGTAAGCACCTTGTTCTGTCTTGTAACAGTTTTATGGCCGCTGAAATTCTTATGTATTGTACATTTTTGTTTAAACATCAACAATTGTCATTTCCTGCTCATAAAATTTGACATTTCACACAAAAGCCCACCTAGGATACGTGCTCCACAGATTAACTTCAACCTTTGGTCTGAGAGAATGAATCACATTTTTCTCATTCTGGAATATTTGAGATGAATTTGAACTTAATGTGGCCTAATCAGCCATTTAGTGAATTGCTGGCCAATTTAGCCAGATCCTTTAAAGATATAATTAGTCCCTACAGAGACAGTCAACTTTATTTTAGTAGAAATGCTAATCATTTCGAATTTGGTCAGCCTAGCTGTCAGTGTATGCCCTTGCTCACAAGGCACAGTCACTGCTTCCCCTGTGAATGTACAATGACACCTCATCAGGATACAGGAGATAATGATCAAACTGGGTACAATACAAATTGTACTTCTGCTCAGGTTTCTCCAGCAACTCGCTACTGTAGTGATAACCCAGAATTCCATGCTTTTAAAGCGTTGACCTTGCATGCTTACTTTGGTCATCTGCTTCACAAAGCAAACAGCTATTTGAACTGGTGATATCTAGTGGTTGTCTTAAAACAGGAAGCAAGGAAACAGTCCTCTAGGAACTCACTTCCTAAAAAAAAAAGCACATTGTATTGTGTTGAAGCTGAGGCAGCTCCAATTAGTACCAATACTTGGAAGTAGTAGAGGCATAACGAGTAGACTCTCCCCTAGTTTCCCCTTCATATAGGCAGGTTTTTCATTGGGCCAACAGTTAGCCAAAACCACATCTCCAAAGCTTTCAAGTCTATTTCATCTATTGGAACCATCACATGGAAGCCTTGGGAACCATTTCAGCATAGGTGATGTAGCAAACCGTCATGTGTAAGAGTCATCTAACACAAGGAATATACACACGCTATGTAGAAAGTCAGAATAGGGGTAATGAATGTTAATGGTCAACATATGAATCTGCTACACTGTAATGAAGACAATGCTTCTGCACAATATGCCAGATTAGTAAACATACAAGGATATTTAAACAAAGAGGTTTTGTCACTACACTTTCTTTTCTAGAAGAGGTGTCTTCTCACCGAGTTGCTATAACACTTAATGGAAACAAGCAACCCTCTGTCCTATGGTTTTGCCTATTTTTCTAATTAATGCTTCATTTCCCCTTCTGTTAGAAGTATTTGGGGACAGAAGATTCTGCCTTAGTACTAGATGTTAGAAATACAGGATGCCTTCTTGGCTTTTATTTTTTCTTGACTATATTTCTGAGATGAATGAAAGGAGGCATTTATGCAGCTGTACATAACAAAAGCAATCTACAAACAAGCACTTTCACAGAGCTTTCAGCTTTATTGCCTATATAAATTCCTGTAATCCAACAGTACCATGGAAAGGTATTTTGATGATTATGACAAAATGAAATAAGACAGTAACCCTGTGGTAACTGGAGAGGCAAGATCAGAAATCTGTACATCTTCCTGCTCCCACAAGCATTGCTCTTAATATTGTAGTCAAATTTTAGATCCCAGCATACCAGCTGCCCGTTCCTAAACTAAATGTTAAGAAGTTAAATTATCAGACTCTATCACAGCCCCACAGGGAATGCAGTTCTACAATCTGACAAAGCAGAAGCTGTTGGGGACAGCAAGAAACCCAGCCAACACACTTGGCCCAAAGTACATCTGAGAACCTTATTTCCCCCCCAGCAAAGCCACTTCTCTCTTGAAAGCTAATGCTTTCAGTATCAAGCATTGTTCCTGCAGGCAAATGTCACACATTCATTGCTACAAGGAACTGTTATCCTGGGTAGTGCTACCACACAGAGAGGAATGAAGCAGCTGGGCACCCTATCCCTGCCATCCAAGCTCTGACCGTCAAACTCATTCCTAAATGGCTGCATCTGAAGATACTGTGTCAGCATTTGAAAAAGAACAACCAGCTAAAATATTGTTTCATTAACCAGAGTTGTAACTATCGAAACACCAACTTAAATGTTCTGCTTTTGATTGATATTAAATGAATATTAAAGGTAAAGGTACCCCTGACCGTCAAGTCCCATCATGGACAACTCTGGGGTTGCGGCGCTCATCTCGCTCTATAGGCTAAGGGAGCCGGCGTTTGTGCACAGACAGCTTCCAGGCAAACCAGATGAGCACATAGAAATGCTGTTTACCTTCCTGCTGGAGCGGTACCTATTTATCTACTTGAACTTTGACATGCTTTCAAACTGCTAGGTGGGCAGGAGCAGGGACCAAACAATGGGAGCTCACCACCTCGCAGGGATTCGAACCACCGATCTTCTGATCAGCAAGCCCTAGGCTCAGTGGTTTAGACCACAGCGCCACCCGTGGCCCATAAATAAATATTATTACAATATTAAATTGATTTTTGTGACACTTCCAACATATGGATAGGTTTTTTTAAAATTTTATCTTATGTATTGTTGCTGGGGTGATACACGATCTATCCATTATCTTTTAACAGTTCAATTTATTTATCTGTTACATTTATATCACACCTTTCCATAAAATATGCCAGTTGCAGCTAGACAGAAAGCCATCATGTTTTCATCCTGGTTTTCAAAACACCTGTCAGCTTTAAATACAGACAGACAAAAAAACAATCACTGGACTTTCTTCACCATCAAATGTAGATGGAGCTAACACATTTGTGCCGTGAATTACCCGTCAGGCCCACCAATTAATCAGTGTGAACATTTTAAATCACAGATAAAGTTTTCATTCCTCAATCTACACTTTAAATCTTGATTTCAGCCCGAAAAACACATTAATTGCAATATGAACACATAGGTGACAATTTTCTGTGCAGTCCATCTCCCTGCCTCCTGCACCGGATCATGATGAGATAGAAATCTTCAGTGGAAGAAATTTCTGAGCATCTGGAAGGTAATCCTTTAGGCACTCGAAAACCAGAGCGTAAGCTTTTCCACAATATTGAGACAGGCAAAGATTGAGAACACTTGCATATGGTTTAATGCCAAACAGAAAAATATTAAGGTTGCCCGCACCCTGCAGCTCTCTAGAATTTATGGTCATGTGCTCAGTTCCGTTTTCTTCGGGCAGAAAGGAATAGCGTAACACATGCTGATTGCTAAGAAGCCAGAGCATGGAAGAATTAAGAGATGAACCTCAGCAGCTTGCTACTTCGCTTTCACTACACGAAGTGTGTGCTCCTGTTATCCCTTTGCTCTTACTAATCAGTGCCAGCAGCTTCAGTGGCAAACATCTTACTGCTGCTAACAGCTCAACAACAGGACAGGCAACTGGCAGCCTCTGGGCTCAATCTGGCCGCCAGCATTACCCCAATCCCCAAGACCACCACCCCTAATTATGCATCTCACTGCTCTCTCAGAACTCTATTCAGAGGGAGCAGCTGAGACGCATAATAAAAAGAGGGCTTTGCCAAAGCCTTCCTTGCTGCTAATGCTGGAGAGGAAGGGATTAGAAAGGACTTTTCCTAAGGCTTAGTTTGCTGGGGGGTGGGGTGGGACTAGCAATGAAAATCATGTTGCTGGCTCAATTTAAAAAAGCATATCCCTGTTAAAAATTAGTTGCTCTACTACATGATATTCAAAGAGCAAGACTGTAAACGTGACATCTCTCACATCACACTATAGACAATCCAAACTACTACAAAAAGTAGTAAAGCAATGTGCTTGCAGAACTTCATGTGCTTCTATGTCAGGGACTGGCAGGGTGGCAAGGAGTGGCTGGCAGAGGCCACGGGGCCGGATGCTGACCCAGGGAAAGTGGGATAAAGATTAGGAGGGTTTTGTACCTCCCACCAGGCAGGAGCCAGAGCTGGAAGGAGGGCAGGATGCACCAGGAATGGAGGAAGAGACGGCGCCTGAGAGAGAGTGGTGGTAGAATCCCCTCGGTCCCTTCCTACCCCAGAACCAGGAAGGGCTTGAAGAGACAGTGTGATGGACTGGCTGGACACAGAGGAATGACGGAAGGCACTAGCTGAGGAACTCCCAAGGGACAAAGGCTCAGAGCCTAGGGATTAGTGGTGGGACGACAATGAATGGTCACAAGGAGAAGACAGAGAAGCCTTGGAGCTTCAGAAGCTGAAGAGGTAACAGGGTTTAGCGAGCAGGGAGAGGCTACGGCAGAGAGAAGTCCACAAGCAGAAGCTGAGGTGGAAGCAGGAGAGCAGGGATGCCAAGAATTCCCCTTCCCCCCGGTCCTCCCAGACCAGGAAGAGGAAGGAGCAGAGACAGGTGTGTCGGTGTAGTCTCAGATTGCTTGGGAATGACCGGGGATGTGTGAAGGAGATTTAGGCAGCTATGGGGAGGCAAGGGCCACTGAGCAGGCCTTGTTTCTTCTAATACAGAGTTAACTTCACTTATTCCGCGTGATTTATTGTTGGCTGGCTCCCTGGCAAGACAAGCACAGCAGCAACCTCTGTGTACGAGATGTCATAGGTTACTTCTGTGCGCCCCATCAGACAAGGGTACTTAATTTGGGTGGAGACATGGTTACACTGTTGCTGCAACCATCCAGTTCAGAAGACAAGCCTGGGGAAGGAATGTCAGCTACTTAGTCGCCAGAAGCGTATATGCGTGTTCAGTGCACCTTAGGAGCTACTGTAGGTATGTGCTTTGTCAATAAAGAATGAAACTACCAGTCGTTTGTCCATCTTGTGATGTGTGCGCTCGGGAAATTATCCTTGAAAATGAGAATGGAGATCATTACAGGCTTTTATTTTATTTATTTTTACTTGATGCAGAGAATTGCACACACAGGAACTTTCATTCGCATGCCTCAATATTTCAAGGAACTTTCACACTGCATCATGGTTTGTCTCTTTGCTAACAACCCTGGAAAATGCAGATGCAGAAATTCAGTTGGTGCTCATACCCGATACCCTAGATATACACCAAAATTCATTCACATAATCTCCACGTTCAATGGAATTAACACATGATAAATCAATTTACAAATGGAATGCTAAACAGGCAAGTTAAACCAAAGGAGTCACTTTGCTTGGCTAATGAAATTTAAAAGGGGCACGAAAATAAATGAAGCAGTATATAAAAAGCAAAGAATGGCAACTTTCAAAAATCAATAATATGTTTTGTTGTATACCAGTGGGAGCACAAGGATATTCATAAGCTAAACTGCATAGAGATCACAAGTGTGTGTTGCTCAACACAGTATAAATACTGGGCTTATATAAACACTCTTCATCAGCTAAGCTAACAAGTTTTCAAACCCTAACATAGTTAATCTAATTGAGTATTTCTCTAGTGAACTGAGGTTTATTAAATCTTAAATGCAATCTTATGTAACTATCTAGCTTCTGTGCTGTCCCTATGAAGAGGAATCCCATTTGGGAGAAGAGGGGGGAATAAGACAATCACTATGCCGTAAAAAGACTACATTAGTTGTTCTTTATGCGTTTGAAAGCAACTTTTCCCCTCAAGATGTCACTGAGTGGCTGTCGAAGAAGAGCAGACTTTGTATCTAAAATTGAGATCCCTCAAGAAACAGTTACCTCAATTGTGGCAAGAATAAAATGATTTCCCCCAACCCTACCCAGTTGTCTGATTTCCCATTTTGTTTTTGAGCTTCATTTTCCTATCCTATGCTTAGGTGTCAAGAGGTCTGGCAAAAAAATAACCCAACTTCCACCACAGGGCAAACAACTGCTTGGAAACTAATGTGTGTTAAACACCCCAGCGCCCATGATCTAAGCAGACTGGCAGTCCTTCAGAATTGCAATTCATTTTGTTTGTTTTTAAATGGAAATATAGCATAGGTCTTTCATGTAATTGTCGCTGACTGGTTGAATGCAGAGGAATGATGGGGAACCCCCAAGGGGGGGGGAAGCTGTGGAACCCCCAAGGGGGAAAAAGGCTCCGAGCTAGGGGATTGCTGCAGGGATGGCAATGAGTGGTCAGAAGGAGAAGACTGGAAGGAGGTGTCAGGGCTTAGTGAGAGGGGGGATTCTGTGGCAGAAGCTGAAGCAAGAGAGGAAGGAGACCAGGAGGCAGAGATGAGTCCAGCTGGAGAAGCAGCAAGTCCAGCAGGTTATTTTCTCCCTTCCAATGAAAATGAACACATACACACACAGAGAGAGAGAGCTTTAATCATTCCTCTTAATTTGTTCATTTTGTCATATTCTAAGAGGGGTGGGGAACCTTCCCCCCCCCTTAAGGTCTGCTTTCCCTTAGGGGTTATCTGTCACTGGTCACATGCTAGAGTGGGTGGGGACAGAGTCACAAGTGAGTGGTGCACCCATAAGAAAAGCCCTGCTGGACCTTCGAGTCTAGCATCCTGTTCTCAAAGTGACCAAGCAAATGCCTCTAGGAAGCCCACAAGCAGAACATGAACTCTCAAACTCAAACTCTCAAACTGCTTGAGATTCCTAGCAGCTGGTTTTCAGAAGCACACTGCCTCCAAACCTCTTTCTTTCCGCTACACCTTTTCTCTTTCTTTCTCTACCGGGCTAATTGTTTGTTTTACGTGCACCCGAGTAGGGAGAAGCAAGGTGGGCACAACCAGCGCACTCACATGCAAACACTGCCATTATAGGTTGCCTTCTGTGTCTGTGACACAGAAAAACAGGGCATAGATATTTTTAGTAAATAAATATTACAGGTGTCCAGTTTTTCGGGGGGCCCCCCAACCATTAGAATATAAGACACGTTACTCTGCAAATCCTGTAGCAATGAACACGAAACCAGTTCAACCATATCAATCTAGCAGTGTGTGAAGGCATTTTGGTTATTTTCAGACTGGCAACTAACTCTAACATTGTTTTTCTTTTCCACATTATAACCTAATGCTGCAAAGTAAATTAAAAACAGGAACAGTTATCTACAGTATCCAAATGTACTCAAAATCTAACCAGTCCCTTCATTTCCTTTTAAAGCTCTTGGGGTTCCTTCTCTGTCATTCTCATCAACTCATTTCCCTTGACTTTTTGATATGCAAATTCCACTCCACAATATTAATTGTGAAATGGTATTTGTTCTATTGATAAAATTGCTGCTCCTCACAGGATTTCTTCCCCATTGCTATTATATGTATGGTGCTGTATACAGCAGCTTTGCAAAGCCAATTAATTGCTAATCAGGAGAACAGGCAAGACAAATACCTCTGACACAGATTACAGGAGAGTCAAGCAATATTATCAGTGTTTAATACATGCACGCTTTTAATAACACTTTTGCTACACAAGATATTTGCTGCACAAATATTTGCTGCCTAAGTCTCAAGTACCACATCCCCCAAAGTTCCATGTTCTTCAACTAAGTTTGCTCCAGTCACAAAAAGCAGGCTGATGGGAAGCTACGGATATGGCAAATATCACCAAATGTGAAAACACAAGTGCCATAGCATTATGTGTTATGCTTAACAGCATATTCATTTACTGTTCAAAACCAAACTATTATCTCACGGTTTACTGCAAGTTCATTATCCAATATAGCTGTAGAACATTTTTTGTGTGGGAGATTTAAGTTTTCAAGACTAGATCAAACCATTTTCATGGTAGCTGCTGCTATCAGCCAGTAGTTCACAGGATACAGTCTAAGGGCACACAAGGCCAAGGTGAAATTCTATTCACTAGATTAGACACCCCAAACTTGAAATGGCAGGATCCCACTCTGCTTCTTACATGTCAATGGGTACATCTCTCAAGACCTTAAGAGCCTCACCAGTCACTCACCAGTATGGCAGTTCTGGCCATACCAAAAGGTAAAGGAACAGCGAATTCCTGAGGATTAGGAGCAGAGGCAACCTGCTTTGGCTTGGTCCACTGCAGCAAGACACCTACCTTAGCACAATCACTCTTTATACTGCCATCCAGATCTGGTGCTTCAGAGGGAAATTCTGGCATGAAACCAGAATGAATTTCCGGAATCCAGAAATTTAGTTCTATCACCTGTGCTTTGAATCAAGTTTACGGGTTTTTATCTCATCACATGCTGTTAATTAGCTAACCAACGCCAGGGTATCTATGTTATTGCCAATACCATCTTGTTAATGGTCCCTATAACTATTTTGCTTTAATGTAATTGGCACTATCTGTTCTTTATACAGTTTCTTCCCCCACGCCCCAACCTTACTCTTCTCCATTACATACACACACAAACACAAATTGTTTCCTTATTTGGAACTGTACTTCATGCGTCTGAAGTGGACTCTAGTCCTTGGAAACTTATGTCATAATAAATTGTTGGTCCTTAAGGTGTCACAAGACTCAAATGAAACATAGAATTGTAAAATCATTGTGTGTTTCTTTCCTTTCCTTGTGAAACTAAACATTTTTGCCACCATTATTTAATGAACAGTTTCTAAGTTAGGTTGGTCCCTATTTCCGATAAATTTGCTACTAGGTACTACTGACGCAGGTGGCGCTGTGGGTTAAAGCCTCAGCGCCTAGGACTTGCCGATCGAAAGGTCGGCGGTTCGAATCCCTGCGGCGGGGTGCGCTCCCGCTGCTCGGTCCCAGCGCCTGCCAACCTAGCAGTTCGAAAGCACCTCCGGGTGCAAGTAGATAAATAGGGACCGCTTACCAGCGGGAAGGTAAACGGCGTTTCCGTGTGCGGCTCTGGCTCGCCAGAGCAGCGATGTCACGCTGGCCACGTGACCCGGAAGTGTCTCCGGACAGCGCTGGCCCCTGGCCTCTTAAGTGAGATGGGCGCACAACCCCAGAGTCTGTCAAGACTGGCCCGTACGGGCAGGGGTACCTTTACCTTTACCTTACTACTGATCTGATCAGATAATGTTGCTATTGTACTACAGGCTCTTTCCTCATAACCTCCAAATGTGACAGGGAGCTTATGCTTGAAAGGAGCACCAACTGAAATTTTCTGCTTGGCACAACTGCCATCTTCTGGTAAGACGTAGACATCTCTCATTCCGACCTAAAGCTTTTAAAGCAGATGGTAAGGAAAATGTACAATTTCCTTCTAATTACTAGACAAGAGTGTCATCTCTGGGATATGTGGCCACCAAGTCCTACTCTCTACAGCCTAAGTTTGGAAACAATTGGGTGATGCCTCAAAAATAAAAATAAAACACACACCCCATTTGGTTTTTTAAAAACGCTGTCAGAGCATCTTTCTTTCAGGCATGACCTTGACTGATTCTAGAGCCTTACACGCTCTAGATTTGATCTTGAAAATGCTAAAATACTGCTAGTATTTTGTAAAATATAACCTTGGGCACCTTTTGGCAGAAAGGCAGAATCAGCATTTTAAATTACGCTAAGTCCTGACTCACATTTTTTAGAAAAAATAAAAATCAATAGCCGGTTTCAAACTATTCATGTTCATGGAAGTTTGACCTATAATCCAACACAGTATGGCAATTAATATGCAATTTCATAAGATTTGAAAGATAATTTTCAATTTATTGATGTGATAATTACAAGTGCTACAGTTGTACATTAAGGAGACATGTTTTCAATAGTGTACCAGAAAGTTCTCACTACAAACTGTAGATTAGTTTTATAACCTTAATTAATTTTGCTTTTCTTGAACTGACCACATTTCAACTGATGATTTCTGTTATTGTGATTGTCTACTTCAAGATCAAGCAAGCAACAGACAAAGCATAAAACAGAAAACAAAAAAGATAGGGGTGGTGAACCTGGCAATGAAAGTTTCCAACTTAGGCACCAGAACTCACAACTAGTATCAGAGTCAAGCTGTGGCTCAAATACATCACAGTGTTTTCCAGGATGAAAAGAAAATGAAGGAAAATGTGTCATCGAGTATGAATAGACTTCCTATATGGCTTGCCTCTGGTCAAATACTCTAATGGCTTACACCACCTGCTTGCTGTTCACCAGTCCATATTTTAAGCTGCCAGCGAAGAACAACACATTTTGTCAACATATACATATATTCAGGCTCTGCTAAAGAGGGAGAGAGTTAAATTACTGAGAGACAATCTTTGAAGCCTACCTGAAGTTATACAAAAGGACGTGCAGTGGTATCGCTGGTTACGTACTTAATTTGTTCCAGAGGTCCGTTCTTAACCTGAAACTGTTCTTAACTTGAGGTACCACTTTAGCTAATGGGGCCTCCCGCCCTGCCACCTGAGCACAATTTCTGTTCTCATCCTGAGGTAAAGTTCTTAACCCGAGGTACTACTTCTGGGTTAGCAGAGTCTGTAACCTGAAGTGTTTGTAACCTGAAGCATTTATAACCAGAGGTACTACTGTATTTGAAAAATTATTACAAAGTTACAGCACTTTGCCACATAGATCAAAACACTCCCTTTTCATTTTTAAAAGAAAGTTTCAGAAAAGTTATCGAATGCGAGTTAAAATTAGAAATAGCTTTCTAATAAAGTTCATCCAACAGAAACTCACATAGAAACACAACCACATAGACAGAATCCACATCTTAGAAAGCAGATTCTACAGTTCAAATCTTGTGAATGTTGCGCAGAAGCCACTATTTGGCTTTTCTAAATGTACAGATTCAGGAAGCCCGTGCATGTCTGAAATCATTATTCCTCTCTACATAAAGTTTACAGTATGCATAAGAGCAGCGTGGGGTTTTCCTGTTGCAGAGTAAGTGGTTTGGACTAATGTTTGCACATAGGGCCCAGAAATATAGTCCAGAAGCTTCACGTGAGTTCAGATATGGCTATATGACTGCTAACTGGATATAAGTATATCATATTACAGGGGATGCCCTCTTTGGACTCCAAGGGGGAGCCTTCTTGCAAGCTGGAGGCACAGCAGGGCTTTGCTGAGGCTTTTCAGGTCTCGTCCCACCCCCCACTTCTGGGTTTCTGGGGCCACATGTATGCATGGTCATGTGTGAATTGAACACGTGCAAATGGGGGGGTGCCTGTATGTGAAGAGCTTTCCTGAAAGGGTTTGAGAACAAACATGGTAGAGAAAATACAGAGTGGCGAGGGAGAAGGACCTCTATTGCTTTACAGGAACAGTTTACTCAGCAGCACCATAGTGAGATATGCCTGCTGATGCTAAAGGAAAATGCAGCATGTGATTGATTCAGGAAACATTTGAGTCCGAGCTCAGAGGGAGGAACCAATTAGGAGAGCAAGTAGAGTTTGAAAAACAACACAAGTATCACAATGGGAATACAAACTCCACATCTATTCAAAATTAAATGAGCAGATTATTTTTGAAAACATTCATCCAAGTGGAATGTCAACTTTTCTCCCACAAGTTTGTGCATGTCTATTATTATCCTATTCATCATACTTCTAAATCTGTTTACTATACTGTTTGAGACTGCACGCGCACACGCACACAGAGGCAATTCTTATACACGCATATGAAGGATGATATATTGGTATTAGCAGTCTACATTAATGAAGAACAGCCCTGCCCCTCCAATATAACTTCATGTAGTGCAATACACTCCCCCTCCAGAGGTTACACAATTTATGGGCTGTAGCAACAAGGTGCAAAAATGCAACATTAAGAAAGCTGCTGGAATCCCTAGTCTGAATTCTGGTGCTTTAATGAGCTGAGCTACAGCTATAAACAATCCTAGAATTGCTTTTAGCAGAGGCTTCCTGGGCCAGAAAATGTGTGTGTGTGTGTGTGTGTGTGTGTGTGTGTGTTTATCCCCAATTCAAGGTCCAGACATTACCAGAAACTTGATATATACAGCAATACAGATCTTACCAGGAACAATAATGTCCTTCTTGGTGTGTTTATATTTTGCCTTCCCTTCATGGGACTCAAGGCACAGGATTCCCAGGTGATCTCTGGCCCAGACCCTGAGCTGACCCAGACATGTTTAGCTTCAGCAAGATTATTACATCATGTGTCTTCAGGCTACAATGTGGACCCATTAACACCTGCATAGCCATACCTTTTGGATGGGGAAACCACATAATTGACACTCTGGACAAAAAAGTCATAGCCAGGAATTCCTCATATCGGCATTCTGTCCATTTTCAAGCTCAGAACAGCTTTCGTGGAGATGATTCCCACATACTGAATAAAACACGGCCGTTATGTTCCTCAGCCTCTATTCTAGCCTACGCTGACTGAGTAGAAAAAATGGAGAAAGGTCTACACTCTATAAGCTTGCCCATTACCAAATTGGCAATGGCTTTCTTCTCTCAGTCTAATATTACTATGGAACAGGGATATCTAACCTTTGAGCCAGTGGGTACATTGGAATTTTGAGAAAGTGCTGTGAGCACCAGTGTGGTGTAGCGGTTAAGAGCGGTAGATTCGTAATATGGGGAACCGGGTTCACGTCTCCGCTCCTCCACATGCAGCTGCTGGGTGACCTTGGGCCAGTCACACTTCTCTGAAGTCTCTCAGCCCCACTCACCTCACAGAGTGTTTGTTGTGGGGGAGGAAGGGAAAGGAGAATGTTAGCCGCTTTGAGACTCCTTCGGGTAGTGATAAAGCTGGATATCAGATCCAAACTCTTCTTCTACTCTCTTCACCAGGCCCCAAGTGGTTGCTGTGGAGGGGTGGCATAACACAAAATGGCTGTCATGTGGTAGGGGATAATGACTACCAAATGTCAAGAGAGCCACATGAAGGTGGGAAATCCTAGAATTCAATGAACTAAGGATACATTTAAGAGGTTACGTTCAATGTAGGAATGGCTAGACTTGAGTAAGAAGAGCAAACAAGTCTCTCATGTACTATTGTGATAGCCTGGCTGGATGCTGTGGAGTGGTGGGTGGCACCAGCTGGGGAACCCCTAAGGAGCACCCCAGGGGAAGAAGGTTCAGAGCCAAGGGAATTGTGATGGGACAACAATGAGTGGTGAGAGGGAGAAGAGGAAGCAGGAGGGGGTGTTGGAAGCTGAAGAAGTAACAGGGTTTAGTGAACATGACGAGGCTGTGGCAGGGAATAGTCCAGACTCAGAGGCAGAAGCAGAGGCTGGAGTAGAAAGAGGTTAGGAGCTGGAGGGGCAGGCTGCTGAAGAAGCCAGAGAGTCTCCCCCGCCTGCTGCATCCAGCTCCCCTCCCCCTGGGTCTCTTAGGACACACAGAAAAATCAAAAGCGCAGAGTTTAGTTGTGTGTGAACAGTCCGAGACTGCTTGGGAAAAGCCCGGGAGAGGAGGAGCCTTAGAGGGTGGTGGAAGGCAGGGACTTTCATTCCTCACAACTCCCTTATTGGAGCAAGACCTACTGGGGAAAGCTGCTGGAAACACTAGGCCTGTGGTGTTTTGATTTCTTGAATAAAGAGTTAACTTCACTGACACCATGGTTGGATTTGGTTGCTAACCTACGGTTGACTCCAGCTCCTGACAACTGTGGAGTTTTATGGGGATACTTACTAAGACCTTTTGCAGGCACCACAGGAGGTACAGTCAGGCACACTGCTGTCCACCAGCACAACACTGTCTACCTCTGCTCTGTACTGAGCACAGCCAATGAGGAAGCAAAATAGTGGGCTAAAATTTCCTTTTGCACCTACATGCACCGTATAATGACCCTTAGCATCAACTTCAAGGATCAAGGTCCATGAAGAGGCAAATTGCAGAACCTAAGTTAATATGGCTGCTCCATCCCCCACTCCCCAAACACAATTACTATTCCGATGGGATAAAGAGATGGAAGTTTTTCAATGTTTATATGTAATATGATAAAGAAGATTTATATTATTTGCAGCATGAGGGAATATGCTACATGGAAGGATTAAGATCAGTGGCTACAAACTGGACAAAATTCCACTTACTGCTTTGAAAGAGAACCACACATTTGAATAATTGGCTGTAAATGGTTTGTGTAAACATTTTGGTACTACATTAGAGGTAGATTTCTGTAGCATCTAAGTATGTGCATGTATTAAAAGACTTTGGAATCCTTACAACCCAGTTCTTGCTTATCCAAAGTCCTTCCAATAGATGGCAATACAGCACCATGAATAAAATCAATCTACTGAAAGTTTAAATTCTCTAAATCCTCAATGCTTCAACAGAGGAATCCATTTTAAACTGTTTATTTCCATTGCATACACACTAGCCTATAAGGTAAGCACAAGATTTATAGCGTTCTGTCTAGAAACAGGACACACCTTCCCATTAGACTGAAACCACAATGTTTAGGTAGTATATTGAATTTGTGTGTCCCAGAATCAGAAAATCACTCTCATGTTGAAGTAGAAACAAAGAGCCTATATATGTACGTAGCTCATTCATATATACAGCTCATTCATCAACTGATGCCTTGTGAACTGCCAAACTGCTTCTACAGAAAATATTGAGGTCCCTGTGGTGTTTGACCTGATTCACACATGCAAATCACCAGTTTGAAGTATGCCTGTGTGATCTCACCCCATGAGACCTTTCTAGTCCTCAATACATAGGGCTAGTAATGGACATACTGGTATCTTAGCACAATACTGGTTTCCCCTCTGCACTACAGCCTTTTAAATGCATCTGTTTGAGGGGGTTTATTGGTTTGTTTTGCTTTTGTTTTATTATGTATTTTGTGATTTCATTTCATATTTTTATGTTGTGAACCACCCTGTGATCTTCAGATGAATGGTGTAATACAAAGTTAATAATAATAATAATAATAAGGTAAAGGGGCCCCTGACCATTAGGTCCAGTCGTGACCGACTCTGGGATTACGGCGCTCATCTCGCTTTATTGGCCGAGGGAGCCGGCGTACAGCTTCCGGGTGATGTGGCCAGCATGACTAAGCCGCTTCTGGCGAACCAGAGCAGCGCACAGAAACACCTTTTACCTTCCCGCTGGAAGGTATATTTATCTACCTATTTATCCACCTATTTATCTACTTGCACTTTGACGAGCTTTCAAACTGCTAGGTTGGCAGGAGCAGGGACCGAGCAACAGGAACTCACCCCGTCGCGGGGATTCGAACCGCCGACCTTCTGATCAGCAAGTCATAGGCTCTGTGGTTTAACGCGCGTCCCATAATAATAATAATAATAATAATAATAATGCTTCCATTGAGATCATTTGCATTGTCCTTCCTTTATTCCATGTAGCAATTTATCTTCTATTTATCCACAACCCCTACAGCCCCTGTGGCTCCCACAACAAAAGCACAAATACCAAAGTTAATATTCACAATAGAAAACAATTCATAAAACGAGCAATGATTTCTGCAAGTGCCATTCTAAGCACTGCCTACTGTTGCTTAGTAGGAACACCAAGCAGGTTTATACACACATTAACATTCTCAACACACACACACAAAAGACTTGAACTCTTAGAAAAATCACAAATGCCTCGGAATTTTTTTTTTTTTTTTTTTTTTTGCGTAATTAAGTCAAAACTTGGAAATAAAATAAGCAAGATACCTGGTCTCTTGAGGTGCTAAATTAGGATCCAGAGAAATGGTCTCCGTTGTAATTTCTACTTTTCGTACACTTCCAAAGAAATCAGTTATCAGAACATTTTCAGGATCTCTCTGAAACAGATCTGTCCGATGTCCAGGTGTAGACACACACAAACTTTTAGGGCACACCTGAAACTATATAAAGGAGGCAAATGTGCATTGGTCAAAACAGGTGCTTGCCCCAATACTACACTGGTAGGTGAGGGAGAGTCAAAGAGAAAACAACTGTCGACACTGTGTTCATTTCTACTGAATGTCAGTAAATATGGTCAACGGCAAGCCTGCAGACTTTGCAACTTACCAAGCTTAATGCAGCCCACCGGCAACATCCAGGTTTTCATTCTGCTTTATTGATGAGCTTTTGTTCTGCTTTTAATGCCAAAGCCAAGCACACATTTCCCAGATTAACCTAAATCAGGGGTGGCTAACCTTCAGCCTTCACCATGTTGTTCAGCTCCTCCTCTCCCACCCACAACTGATAAGAAAAATGGCCATGCTGGCTGGGGACTTGGAGTCAACATCTGGAGCGCCATAGGTTAGCCATCCCTGACCCAGATTAAAATTAAAAATTACTTCTGTGCCACTTCTTAGTGACTTCAAGTCACTTAAGGTAACTAAGCTACCTTAGTAGGTAGGTAGCTGCCATGTTAATGGATCAAAACAAAGCTTGCAGTGCTCGATTAATTGGGCACGTCTCCAAATTTACCCACACATTTTCCAACCTTCCATTTCATGTCCTCCGCTTGACTCGCCTCCACACCTCAGCTTGGTGCATGTCAAAGCTTTAGTTTGTTGTTAAGTGAAAAGTGGGTAAGCAATAATTTTACCTTTAAACCAAGGTTTGATGCAACAGCAAACAAAGGTTTGCCCCTACTAGGTACCGAGAGAGTAAACGACGGCTTATAAGGGAAGAAAAGAATGTGTGCACAAAGGACAAGATCGCAGAAGCCAAACCATCTTTTACAAAGAAGAAGAAAAGAATGTGTGCACAAAGGACAAGATCGCAGAAGCCAAACCATCTTTTACAAAGAGTTTACCAACCCCTGTGCATGTGTAGTTTGAAAGAAGTCCTACTGTGTTCATTGAAGCCTAACCCCAGAGGCACATGACACTGCAGCCTTAGTTTCCCCTAAATAAAAATTAACGTAGAACTTTAAGCCATGAAAGGAAACGGCTTGGAAATCTGTCCCACCATCAGCAAGTTACAGACTAAAATTTCTAACTGGTATATCATTTTCATACTGCCTTCCAGATGGCAGCTTACATACAGTAGTACCCTCGTACCCTCGGGACTGCCTCTCCTGGTATGCCCCACAGAGGACCTTATGGCCCGCAAATAATAACATCTTGGAGGTCCCGAGCCTCAAGGAGATTAGACTGGCCCCAGCCCCGGCCTGGTGGAACACTCTGTCACAAGAGACCAGGGCCCTGCAGGATTTGACATCTTTCTGCAGGGCCTGCAAGATGGAGCTGTTCCGCCAGGCCTTTGGTTGGGGTTCAGTCTGACTCCCTCTCCCCTTTTATAAGAACTTGCATGAAAGTGGCCTCCCAGTTTTTCTCACAGGCTCATATAAGTTCAGCACAAACTAATCTGCAGGTTGCCATCTGATTGGATTTTATTCTGATCCTGATCTGATTTTAGGATGTATTTTAATTGATTGCCTGATTTTATGTTAATGTGTTATAAATTTGATGTTAGCCGCCCTGAGCCCAGTTTTGGCCGGGAAGGGCGGGGTATAAATAATAATAATAATAATAATAATAATAATAATACTTGCTCACTGCTGCTGAATTCTACAGACTATGAATTCCACAGAATACAGACAAAGTATAGCAGCCAATCTGATCAAAACTGCAAGATCAACTTAGTATTGTGCTACTTGGCTTGTACTCAAGATTCTTTATCCCATACTTGTGCCTTGTTAAGATAGCATTTGGCTGTAATTTAAAAATAAAAAGCTTTGTCCTCTCTGTAGTTAGAAGGCTGAGTATTAGTCACTGCCTCTGTTCTGTGTCACTACCAAACCTGTCAGCGTGGGCTGTTTATTACAAAATTAATGCCATCTTATTGAACAATAAGACTTCACCAATCTCCATAGTCAAAATGCTGGTAAATTCTTTTGAACAGCTGTGCATTCTATTATGAAAATAATCAAATATTATATATCCACTTCACAATTCGTATCTTTTAAAAGAGCATGCCAGTAACCCTTAATGTAAACTAAAACCCATCTCTAGAATCTGCAAGACAGGATATAAATGCATTACATGGACCTCAAAATCTCTCACTCAAGAAAGGCTACATTATAGACATGCAAAAGTACTTGAGGCATGTTATACCCAATCCTCTGGGATGTGCATTTTGCTGCCTTCCATTGCTGTACCATATAATCTGATTACACTTATGCAGTCAGGTTACTTTTATGACAAGGAGAGGTATTCAATGCTAGTCCTACTCAGAGGAGACCCATTTAAATTAATAGACAGGACTAACTTAGGTTCCTTAATTTTTAGTGGGTCTACTCTGAGTAGGACATAGCTGACTACAAACAAGGGAAGCAGAGTATCTCATTTCAGTGCTTATTTTTTTAGCCTTGTTTCATGCGTTTGGATCATGTTAGAAAAAACAGCGCCAGGACCGAGACTTGACTGCCCATCCCAACAGCATCAATTGAAGTTTTTCAGCATATGCGGGTCAACTTGTCTCATCAGTGTCTCCGAACACATGCAGAAGGCACCAATGTGTCATTGCACTTGGGCTCCATAAATCAGACGTTTAGAATGGTCTCTACTAATCGGCTATGATGTGACTGCCTAGCAGATTTTTTAGTCTTGATTTTTTAAATAAATATCAGTAGCTGGTATAGCCTTAGGGTAGTACTGTATCTGAATAAGTTGTACTGAGTGAAGACCCACTGAAATCCTGATTAACTTAAGTAAACTGATTTCAATGGGTCTCTTCCAGGTAGGACGTAGATTGGATATCACTATTTATACTAATTTATATTAATTACAGAGCAAGTCCTACTGAGCTCAGGAGGACTTGTTTCTGAGTAAACATGCTTGGGACTGCACTTTTAATTCTGTTCTACTTATGAAGCTCTCTGAAGGCTTTTTGTCCAACCTTTCTAATACTGTCTATACTGCCAGGAAGCAGCTCTCCAGCAGAGGTCTTTCTTACCACCTTCTATCTGATGCTACTGGAGATGACAGGGATTAAAGCGGGGATCCTCTACATGAAAAGCATGTGCCACCCCCCAAATGATCTGTGGCCCCTATTCCAAGCTGTGATTAGCTTTTATTGGCAGCAGACTAAACGTCTTTCCTTCTGCAGTGTTGGATGGCTGGTTGAGAGGAGTTCCCTACCAGGACAGACTTTGCTCGTGTGCTCAAGACATCGATTCCATAAAACATATTTTGTTGCACTGTGCAAAATATGAGCAAGCCAGGGCTGAACTGATATTACCCTTGCTGGTACCTTTCCCGGGAAAATCAGAGGCTCACTATGTCAGGTTCTTATTGGAAGACCAGACAAACACTAGAACATTAGCAGTGGCAAAGTTTTTATCAGTGGTTGCAAGAACCAATGATCCCTATATTCTGAACAAAATGCTTGTTTAACCTCGAGGTAGGCTGTATGAATTGTGTATTGCTTTGGAACGATTTGTTGGGTCTCTGGACAGTAATAAAGATTGATGATGATTTATTGGCAGCAAACATAACTGCAGATAGGGTTAATAAGAATTTCCACTGAGTCCAGGAACTGAAACAACAGCTCTGAAGCTTAGCTCAAGTCACTCGTTTTTACAATAATTAAACTGAAAGGCAGCATTACATGTAGTGGACCAATGGCTTGCAAAACTTCAGTGTTTAATGGCACTAAATCAAAACATAGCTTTATTGCAAAGATTCAATGGCCTAATGGAATTAGTTTCTTTAATTGTGCAGTGTATAAAATGTTAGATTGAAAGCTAAATCAGGTAAGCTTGGTCAAGTCTGATTCTCAGTCTCATAACTGAAAAAAATATGAATAATCTCATCCAGGCTGGGAAACAGGTGGTTGTTAAAAAAAGGGTTATATTAATTAAATGCAGCAGCCTTGCAAAAGTTGTGGTAGAAACCATTGATAAAGCCAGTTAACTAGTACTTACAAGGTCATTCATATTGGTCTGGCTAGCTGGATGGATTTCTTCCAAGAACTCCAAGACATAAAATGTGTATCTGTCCATCAAATGAACTCCAATCCCAAGATCTGGTTGATGCTGAAAAATCAAAGCACAGAATTTTTTGTGAAGCACATTCAGTGACAATCGTGTTCAGCACTAAGGAGTGAGGTGAAAAGCCCCACATCGACGGCGTGCTTATAAGTTACCTTCTGTGGACAGTCTAATTATCCAAAATTCAATGACTAATCATTAAAAAGCCATCATGAGAATCCTTTTTTTTTTTAATTGCTTCTTCTACCATGATGTGCTGCCCAATTGCTTAGAACAGTTTCTCCAACCTGCTGCCTACAAGATGTTTTGAATTACAACTCCCATCATCGTTGTCCATTGCTCATGCTGACGGAAGTTGAAGGCCCCAACAAGAAAAGTATCTTGGAAATGCTGCCACTGATCAAATAAATGCCCCCCCTTACTCCCACCATTTTGTCCACCAACCATGTTATAGTTCTACTTTCTGTTTAAACTCATTTATCATTCCACAAGCTAGCCTTCATTTCTCTACAGTATTGCTCTCTGTATCTCAAAAACCCCAAATTAGATGCAAAACATGTGCCAGAGGAACAATATCTTCTATTGTATACATTCAGGCAGACTTGTTTATACAGTAGCATTTGTTTAAAGCACCAAATCTGGTAAAGGGCAGAGATTTTCATTACAGAATTCCAAACCTCCAGCATCCATATATTATTAACTAATACAATTAAAGCTATACACTTACTGAAAGTGAGTCTTCTCCAACTTGACTACTAGCCAAAGCCATTATATTGGGAGAATAAAATCGTTCATACATGGATGCACCTTGGCACGTATCAATGATAAACAGCAACTCATTATATCTGGAAGAAAACGAATACACTTTGTGTCTACCATTTTTTAAAATAAATCATGGGCCATTATTCCTATGGCTCCTAAAGGTCATCAATACGTTTGATTAGGAACCATCGAAGATTTCAATCCTATCCCAGACTTAGTTCCAGGGCTTTTTTTCAGTAGCAACTTGCTGCAACTCAATCCCAGCACCTCTCAGATGGGTGCCATTGTGATTTCTAAGAGAAAGAGGGAGGTGGTCATGGTGAATTCTGACACCTCTTTTTCTAGAAAAATAGCACCGCTTAGGTCTATACAGACAGGATTCCACTGTTCGTGTCCTGAAAAAACTAGCAAAATGGGATGGTTTTTAATGTATGTGTGTGTGTAGTCTATATATATATATATATATATAGCATTTGTATACTAGCAGTGCCATGTATATATGTGTGTGTGCGCGTATATATATACATACAGGTTACAGACGCTTCAGGTTACATACGCTTAAGGTTACAGACTCCGCTAACCCAGAAATAGTGCTTCAGGTTAAGAACTTTGCTTCAGGATAAGAACAGAAATTGTGCTCCAGCTGCATGGCAGCAGCAGGAGGCCCCATTAGCTAAAGTGGTGCTTCAGGTTAAGAACAGTTTCAGGTTAAGTACGGACCTCCGGAACAAATTAAGTACTTAACCTGAGGTACCACTGTATACATACACACACACACACACACACACACACGGCACTGCTAGTTTCTGCTTAAGAGAAGTTCCATTGTAATGTGTTGACAGACCCATGAGTTCCTTCCTGATCCAGTAAGATCAAATAGAAGAAACTTAAAGGGAATAATGACTGGATTCATTAAAAATTAGTATGCCTCTATTCATTTCCATAAGGTTGTAAACAGACTGTTAGGCAATTGTCTCTAGGAAAACTGGAGGAGATAGCAAAAATGAATGTGCATCATTTATTCAGAAATGAGAGAGCAAAAGTTTACCTCCTTTTCTGCCACATTTGTTCAAAGGCATCTGCAAGCTCTACATTTGTGATTTCTTCAGAATCCTGAAATTTCAAGAAACCATTCCCACCATGACCTTGGGAGGAAAAAGCATAAATTAAATTGACATGCTCTAAAAGCTAAAGCAACATCACGTAAATACGCTTTCTTAGTCATTCATCATGAAGAATTCATTATGGAGATAAAAGGCAGAGAAGAAAGAAACAATTCAAGAAACACCAGAGTTCAGCCTCTGCAAGCTGAACAGTATCATACTGTATAAACCATTCCCTTTTGTCTAGACCACTATTTTTCTTTCATGAGACACACAAATTTTCTTTTGAACTGCGAGTTCCTCTTCCCCAGTCTAACCAGTGAAGGTGTAACATAACAAACTCAATACTAGAAAGATCTCTAGTTCTTGAATATGGGGAGACTACATATCTTCTTACATATAGTAAAAATGTAACAGTGTTGTCATGCAGTCACCACAGGAGGATATGCAGTGCCACATAGATTTGCATAAAAACAGGATGCGCAACAGGAGCGGAGGAAGAGACATGGGCATGTCTGAATGCAAGGGAGAGTTGAGAAAGTGGAGGAGAGGGGAAGGAAGTAGAGATGAAAATTGGGATACAAAGTTGGGCTGCAGAATAGGAGGGCATGGTGACTGTATAATTGGATGGAAGGTGAAAAGGGTGTTTAGTAGTTGCAAAGAAGAAATTCAGTGTTGAAGGAAGAAGTTCAGGAGAACTCTAATTTTGTTTTTCAACCAGTTCAAGATCTGAGGAATTCACTCAATGTCTCTTCACAGTTAAACTGACCAATTTCAAAAAGTCACTAGTATATCACCCCAGCTGTGGACCCTGGTACATGCATTGCAGTTACACAAATTACACAATGGCTTTCTTTCTGACTCATGGATACAAGCTAAATGTGGTCCTCTGTACTTAACAGGAAGACCATTAGAATCATCATTCTGGTAATGTCCCCCTAAATAGACCTTTTTTTGGTATGTTCAGCATATGACTTGAATTGATTTATTTTGCAATTAGTTTGATATAACCATTCACTTTCATAACTCTAGCAAACCTACTGCAAGAAAAGCCATTCAGCAAGGTGAATTCAGCAAGACCTCTCTGACAGGCATTGCTCTAAATATGTTCAGTGCAAAGATCACAATGCAAAATGTTGAAGGAAATACAATTACTGTACCTGTCATATATATAAGAATATTGCTTCTGTCGTCAGAAAGCAGACGCTTTGAGCGAGGTGCGCTGGCTGGGATTCTGCCCGTTAATACTCGCAGAAAATTTTCCACAGTAACCTAAACACAGAAGATCATCATCCTTTCTAACTATCTTATACCCTGCATTTGAATGCATACCCCACCTCCCAAAGACGTGTTGTCTTATAAAACAGCCACTTATGTCTAGGACAGTTCATTAATAGACCAGTAGATTTGACTGCAATACCAGACCTCACAATCCCCCATCGTGCAATTTCTTCTTCATAAAATTCAAAACTTTTTATCACTGAAGAATAATAAACTTTACAGCTGAAACACATGATATCTAGTACATGGCTACCACCATTTCAGTCTTCCTAATGTGCTTTCATTAATTTAAACACCTGTCACACTGTGTGGCATTATCTATGTGGAACGACTTGTGTATCTGCTTACCAAGCAACATTACTATGCGTTACCATAGCAAAATGTTAATAAATATATTTCGAGACTTGCAATCCCTCAGAGGCTCAAAGAAAATAAGATTCTTGTGGTAGAAACGTTTGATCAGAGATTGTCCATCTGGCCAGCAATTTGGGGGGGACAGGGGGGTGGGAGAGAAACTTACCAAAAAACACCAAATCTGCTAGGTTTGCATACAGATTCAGAAGGCTCAGAAAGTGCTCACGTGAATCAGGCTCATGACAGCTCTTTAACTAAACCCAAAATCTGAACACAGTGAGAGATAACATATTCTCTTCTGAGAAGTCAGATTGGCGGACACAAAATCTTCTTTCCCCCCTCCCCCGACAGAAATATTATTGTTTAATCCAGGCAGCAATAGGATGCTTGCTCTGCTGCTTGCTTGGAAGCCTGCAAATTATTGCAGCTGCCATGTACTCAATTCCTCCAAGAGATACGCCTGGGGTCAAAACTTTATACCTGTGCCCAATTACAAACAATGGGAAGCCCAACATCTCATTTCCTTGAGGAACTTGAAAACCCGCCCCATTGATTAACTTTTCAATTGTCCAGAGTGATTTGGTGTGCTAAAACATTTTGTTATCAGAGCTCATGAAGTGCCTAAAGTACTCTCATTACTAAATAACCCTCTCATTTTGTATGAGAGTTTGAATAATCTCCAACTTGCTCATTATGTTGAAGAATGGCTCTGCAGCTCAAGAATATACACATTCTCAGCAAGAAAATCCAATTCACTTTGGAGTTATTTCCTCCCTAAGCTCTCTTCCCCCTGCCTCGAACCAAGGCAGCATTAAGACTTCACACTGGTGAGGAATTCCTTGAGCAACGAAAATAATTATAATCTAGGCTTCCAATTCTAAAACACACAAAATATATTTTAAAGCCTTTAGGCTTTTTTATTATTCCAAATACAATTACAGGATTATGAAATTTACACCTGCCTGGTCAGCTAAGATGAAGACAATCAATTCCAAGTGACAAGCATTTGTAAACAGCCAGAAAGCAGACTCCCCCACCATCTCTCTTTTCAAGCCATTAAAATGGCAAAACAACTAGCACTGGTATATGTGGGTTAGGAATCTTGGAAGACTTGCTTTCAAAATTGGTATAATATGGCCTTGGGAAACCCATGCTTCAGACTCATTCTCAAGCTCTATTACCTCCGTTATGTTAGGAAATGTTAGCAAAGTTTAATAGACACAGTTCAAATGTCAGTGTAAAATTTGTTGTTGTTGTTTAGTCGTTTAGTCGTGTCCGACGCTTCGTGACCCCATGGACCAGAGAACGCCAGGCACTCCTGTCCTCCACTGCCCCCCGCAGCTTGGTCAGACTCATGCTGGTAGCCTCGAAAACACTATCCAACCATCTCGTCCTCTGTCGCCCCCTTCTCCTTGTGCCCTCCATCTTGCAAATGCTACTTGTTCTAAGCACTAAAAAAAACCCCAATCGTTAATAAAGTGTTATAGATTTTCAACAAAGCAATGCTGCCATGCAAGATAACAGAACTGCTACTTCCCAGTAACACATATTGGTGATACTGTTGATACAGTTCCTGAAGCAGTGGTTCAAGATTTTGAGGGACCAAATGGTAGAACTTTATTTCAACACATACCTAGTGGCTCTAGAAATAATTCCCTCTAGTTTCTTGACACAAACGGACCTCCCACCCTTTGAGCAGGCAGACTATCAACACACACATGTCCCAGTTCACCAAGCTGGCAAACACTCAATTCAGGATTTTCTTCATACTTTACCTCATAGCTTCGGTAATCCACTTCCACGTCATCTCCATAGACATTCAGTTCCATGTTTTTGTGACTAAAAACAGTAGCTGGGCTTGGATTTCGTGGGTTGCATGCCATATCATCTGCCAGCATCAAGACTATATGGCTTGTGGAAAAATAAAAGAATTTTATTTATGGCCAAGTCATACATGTTCTCAAACTGCACAAGGTGGTTGCAACAAAAAAACGCTGTCAATAACTGAAACACCCATCAAATGCACTCTAGCTGTTAAAAAATCAAAGGGCAAACTGCCTGCTTTGAAAGGCAACTTATCGTTTTTTAAATCCTGCTTTATATGCAAGACTATTTTGTGACTAAGCAGACACACATAGAGAACCAAAAAACAACATTAAGTAGTTAATAAGTGTAATGTTATTTTGACAACAAAGGACAAGGTGCTCAGTTCCATTTCAATCCACAAAAACTAAAGGCGGTTTAGAAATTGTTTCAAATGCAAACAGGTGCTGGGTCACCCTGAAAATGAATCTGTGCAGATCAATCAGTTGTGTTTGTTCTGCCTATTGGTCTTGTCTTGCTTAGTCACTGCTGTATCATTAGCGCAGTACCAACACAGGCAGGAAACAAAACTCAGCCATGGAGCATTGGCTCTGCATGCTTAAGGCTCTGGATTAAATCCCCGGCTCCTCCTTTTAGATGGACAGACTAACCAGATTTACATTTCTCAGATAGCTTCAGGAATGAACAAGGAAACCAAAGCACATGTCCCTGCTGGCCACAAAATGTACATTCAGGTCCCTGCATGGTAACTGGCTACTCCTACTCCAAGTAGGCTCATTTAAACCAATGGACTTGTTAGTCACAACTAACTCAAGTATGTTGATTTCAGCGGATGCAATTCAGCATTGCATTCTTCCCATCATTTTCTCTGCACAAGCCTTCCAGCTTGCCAGACAGAACGATCCCCTATCCTCCACCCACACATGGAACTGAGGAGCCAATTTCGGAGAGCAGGGAGAGAAGAATGAGAAAAGCTCGGTCTGTGAGCAAGGCCTTCCACTGATGGGAGGCCAGTTAGGTGAATTCTGCCCAATATTCTGATATAGTCAGACACTGCCTCCAGATTGTTTCAGTTCAACTTGTCTTAAATACAAATCATTGTACATAATTATCCTCTATTCCCCTGCTTCTATCAGGCAACAGCTATGATGTGCAATCCTTTTCTTTTGTGACATCTTTCACTTACAAAAATTCAGAAAACTGTTATTCGCCCATGACATATGGTGAACCAGAGCAGGTCACAGAAATGCCATTTACCTTCCCGCCAGAGCGGTACTAATTTATCTACTTGCACTTTGACGTGCTTTCGAACTGCTAGGTTGGCAGTAGAAGGGACCAAGCAACGGGAGCTCACACCGTCGCAGGGATTCGAACTGCCAACCTTCTGATCAGCAAGCCCAAGGCTCTGTGGCTTAGACCACAGCGCCACCCACGTCCCTAGTTATGTTGAAAATTGTTTTATTTTAAAACCATTTTTAATTTAATAATAATGCAAATCATCATCCCCATTCCCTTCCTTCAAACCAAAAGCAGTTTAAGGGTCTTGGATAATTTAAAAAAGTAGGGCATCTGCTTTATGTGCCAAAGGTCCCAGGATGATTCCCCCCCCCCCTTCATTGGGTAGAGCTGGGAATGTTGGTTATTACTCAAAAGATGTAACTATCATAGATGCAGTGGAGGCTGCTCCTTTATGGCAAATGGGGCACTGCCCTACCTAAGTCAAGTCTCCCCTCAGACATTCTGCCTCCTCAGGAGGATTGGGACACAACTAGAACTACCGTAATTGTCTCCCACCTGCCACTGGCTCTGGTCCACCTACCGCAGGTCACGTTGCCTTCTAACCTACCAGTCCTAATGGGGACCAGGGACCACTGCATACATGGTACTAAGCAGGGAGTATGAGCTGACAAGCAGAATGTGAGCTAGTCCCTGATTGATGTGCCAAACCTGTTTGCCTCGGTCATTATTTGGCCAGGAGAAAAACAGGTTGATCTATCAATATCCAAATTTGCTGACTGCAAGTGACAATGCAGGCTACTCTCCCACTGCTACACACACACATCTGGCCTCACCCACTGCTGAAGGGGAATCTGCAATTTGTGCAGACTTTTTACCTACCCAGCATTTCCCCCTGTCTAACATTTTTCATTTTTTCTTTCAATTTACTCCATCCCAAGCCCAGCCATGGAACACGAGTAAATGTCACCAACTTGGCAACTTCTGTTTTGGCTTGGAAAACATACCTTCACTCCCAAAAAGCATTGTCTGAAGCTATCTGGTAAATGGCCAACCTTGCAGACTCCCCCCCCCCCCCGACTAAGTGATCATTAAGAATGATTGACATATGCAAATCACAACTCTATGCAACTTGTTCCCACTTGAATGCTTTTGGATGTGCATAACACTCAGAAAAGGGGACTTGCAGATGTTCATAAATTTGGGTGGGATTGTTCCTGAAGTATGACATTGCTAAACATACTGGGGACTTTGCAATTAGGGAAATAATTTAAGTCTGATAACGTGGAATTCATTATGATGAAAGACGTGTCCAACGTTGTACTATCCTATTATCTACCAAAGAACAGCCATTATCATTGTACTGAATATATTCCCAATGATTAGATGCAATCTAATTTTATTCTGCTGTGTTGCATAACAGAAGGGGAGGAATACATACTCTGGAAAGTGGGAGCACAATGCGGTGTGTCAACAAGCAAAAAGCTTGTTTGTAACTAAAAATCATTTTCCTAATTGCTTTTATGGCTAAATGACAAGACAGGTTTTCTTTTGAAGCTCTAAAAAACCATGCATTTCTTCAGGTGGAAAGTCTTTTTTCTTAAGTAATAATAATAATAAACACTTTCAACAATCCTAATAAATTATATTGTTAAAGAACAGTATTGCTATTGCTTATCACACATACTTGATGTCCCGTTTACAAAAAAGTAAATACAGGTTGAATTTATCTTTGGTTCCTGATGACAAGTGAGTGAGTTGTGGACTTAACACTGCCACACGCACACAGAGACATCTTTGGTCAGGTTCTACTCCCATCAACTGCAACCTGGCAGCAGCCATTATATCAGGTTGTACTGGAGGAGGGAGGAAGAGGGATTCAGGACCACTCCTTCATCACAGCAAGAAACCAGCAACTTTTTGTGCCTCCTCTCCTTGAACTTTTCCACTTGCACTGGTCATCAGAAAAACCTGCAAACAACTTGACTTGTGTTTGCTTAGTTCCTCCTCCCTCCCAAGCCATTTCCCTTTTTGTCCTGTCTTTTTAGATTGTAAAGCCCAAGGGGCAAGGGCTGCTTTTGTTTTTTAACGGTCTGTGTTTCTTTCTTGCTAAAGAGCAATATATTTTTAAAAAGAACTTTGAACAAATAAAATAAACAAATGTGATCTTTTATCTGCTTTGCAATCTGCCATTAATTTCAGGCACTGTATCTGTTGGCTTGTACCCAGTCCGTGTTGTGTTCTTGTTTCTTATGCCTTGTTAATGGCTCCTCAGTCAGGCTATCAGTCAGATTGAAAAAAGGAAGCAAAAGGCCATCTAAAACAAAGAGAACTGGGCAAGATCATAAAGTTGTCCAGACTCGGGGCAGTGTTTTATTTTACTTTGTGTTTATTGGCTGGCATGAAGGAAAAGCTTTGCTCAGTCACTACTTTGGATGTGGAACAGTCATGGAAGTAGGAAGGGTTTCCTCTGCTAGACCTCGCGACCTACATCACAAATGTAGGATAAAGACCTTTTTCTTTTTTCTTTTTGCAATGATAAATGGGCCTGAATATAGCCACTAGACCATGACAATGTGTTGTTTAGTTAGCAAGCCTTGACGTCATCAAGAACTAGCTTCGGACCTATTGCTTTCTGAATATGCACTGTGGTTGGTGATAAGATTCTAGACATGAGATATTCTAGACATAAACCTGAACCTTAATACATGTGGACAGAACTCTGCTCATTAAGCATTGGTTTGCCAGCCTCTCCTCTCCACTACAGCACCTCTAAAAAGGTACCCATTGGGGCTAGGACACACACACACACACACACACACACACACACACACAGGAAGTTGAATGGGGGAGACCTTCGGGTATAGGGCGGTTTAGAAAATAAATACATACATACATACATACATACATACAAGTACAGCAGTGGGAGGGGAGAAATAAAGAAAAATAAACAGAAAGGAAAGCAACTTTATTCTCAAAACAGACAGCGTTGGATCCAAGTTACTTTTTGCTCACTATATTTGTAGGATTAAATTATGACTAAAATTTATATATTTCTATTTCTATATATATGAATGAATGAAATATATGCATCTGCTTCACTTTACATATTCTAATAGAGCCTTTCTGATCTCAAAAGTTCACAGATAATCAATAGTCACAGTTATTAACTCCCTAATAACTTTCCACAGAAAGATATATTGAAATTCTACATTATTTCCTCTCCAAAAACATAACCACTTAAGCACAATAAGCTGTTCTCAGAGCCGGAAAATGATAAATGTGATAACGCTTTCATGTTTCAAAATAATAACTCATAGATAAGCCTCCAATATGCTCAGTTTCCATATATTTCCTTTTTTAAAAAAAGAAATTAAAAAATGGAGAGGCCAGGAACATTCAACTCTCATTATAGCTCCACATAAATAGCATGGAATCTATGCTAATGAGATAAAGTATGCAGATACAAATAGAAAGGGGCATAATTAGGCTCCCCGCAAAAAGATCCTATATTGTTTATAACCACATAATTTGAGCAAGCCAACTATGAAGCTTATCACTACATGCAGATGCCAGTTTGGACGGAGGTCAATGTCTGGAAGTTGCCTTTGCAAGCAAGACCAAAAAATTAATTAACACCTCTAAATGTTGGCCAACAATACGCTTTTATCATACTGATTTTGAATGTTATTGCTACTTTGGCCAAATTTTCATGTTCATTTTCCAGATGGCGCAGTCATTTCAATCTCTGATTGACTCAGAGTTCTAAAGTGCAAGGCAGCGTCTTCAGGGCACACCAAAACTCAAAAATCTTACCACATGGGGTGCACCAGAAGTGTTCGCACACACAAGAAGAATCCTAGTTTAAGAAGAGAATCCAGCCTTTTGAAACGCCCACGTGTATGTCACTGCTTAGAGCCAGTATTGGGCTGCCAATATCTGCAATCTGGGAATTGGACTGGACCTAAATAATGTTTCATAATTAAGGATCTTACCCAATTACATTTAAAAGGAAAAAAAATTAATGATTGTTCTTTTAAGTAATTAACCTATTAAAATGATTACTACACTATTTCAACACAGAAGACGATTTCAGACAATGTAATGTGCTAATGAGCCAACAGTTATAGAACTTATTGTTCAGAAAATCATCTTATGCTTTATGCACACAATTATGTCATTGTTTTCTGGATTAATTAATCCACAATTAGTGTTTTCCTCATCCCACTTCAGCTGTACTTGCAAACAACCAGGCTGAAAGAATACACAAGCCATTACAAGAATGTTTTTGGTTAGGGCCAGATCACCAGGTCACGTAACACTTCTTGTGCCACCATCTGATAACCTTCACAACAGAAACACTCCTGTGACATTCCGGTTTGGACATCATTAACAAATAATCCTTCCTGGGAAGGGAGTTCCAACTAATACCCACATTTTTCAATCTGGCAGTGGTGGATTTACCAGCTAATCCAATTAATTATTTCAGCCTTACTGAAAATGTTAATAATAATAATATATAATAATAAATTTTATTTATATCCCGCCCTCCCCAGCCGAAGCTGGGCTCAGGGCGGCTAACAACAATCAAAATAATCCAACGATTCTAAAAACATTTCATTATAAAAATTGATTAAAAGCCAAAGGATGAGTCTTCTTTTTTTTATTTTTCATGTTTTTCCACCCATCTTTTCGACTAAAAGACAGAAAATTAAAATGCGACTTAAAAATTGGCAGCTAGCTGCTGAAAGAGGAAACAAACTGCACTGACAGCCACCTGAGGGAAAGGCTGTTTTTGATGCAGGGTGTCTTCACAAACTTCCTTGAAGACGGATGAATGCAAACCTTGAAATAGGATATTCCATAGGGGGTGTATTATAGCCCAGGGTTAGCCAACATGGTGCTCTTTAGATGCTGTTGCACTTTCACTCCCATCGTTTTTGATCACAGACATGCCAGCTCAGGCTGATGAGAGTTGGGAGTCCAAAAACATCTGGAAGGCACAATGTTGCCTAACAATGGTTTAGGGCAGAGCGCTGTCTACCAAGGAACCTGCCCGGCATCCCTGTCGTAGGATGCCCACCTGGCGAGGTGCCTCTGTCTCCCTCAGTGCTGATTTTCAGGAGTATTTCATACATTCCTCTTCACCCAGGCATCTGGTAATTAAAAGATACTGTTCCTTGCAACCCTGTAATCAAATGTCTTTTAAAAATGTTAATGATTAGTGATATATTTGTAGCCCTGGACTCCTTCAGTAGGCAGTCCGGTACATACACTGAACAAATAAAAATAATATTTGTAACATGATTTTATTTCACTAAATTTGTACACCACTTGATTGTAAAATAAAATAAAAGAGGCTCAAAGCTGTTTACAAAAGGATGAAACCATAACATCAGGAAAAAATTACAATACATTAAAACACACACACAGTTAAAATATGGCTCACATAATTTGGGGCCATTGCACTGCAAGTTTCCCTAGGATCGCACTACTGAAGATAACAGCACAACATGATGTCCTGATTCACACTGAAAACTGTATTCCGAACTGGAGCGTCTCCCTAAGCCTAAGGAGACACAAGTGAAGCTGAGGAAAGGCAAGATGAAAGTGACTTTCTGAAGAAGTCAACAGAGTGCATTCATGCTGCCAGGCCTGAAACAACTTATAGTGAGTGTTCATTTTGAATTTAGAGGGTCCTCCAGCATAACAACATCTGCCTTTTTATTTTCTCTTGCAATCCAATCCTAAATATTATTATTAGCCTGCAAGTTCAGTGGGGCTCACCTTCTTCTGTAAGGCATGCCTAGTCCTAGTGTTGGACTATGACCAGGGAGACCAGGTTTCAAAACCCCGATAGGCCACGAAGCTCACTGCGTGATCCGAGCCAGACACCAACACTCAGCCTAACCTACCTCACAGGATTGTTGTCAGAATAATATGGGGGAGGGGTGAGCCATGAACACCACTTTGTGCACCTAAGTGGGAAGACGGGATACAAATGCAATAATAAATAATATAAGAGGAGGCTCAAACCTGATTCCCACTTTTGAGAACTGCTAAAATATTTTACTTTCGCACACACACGCACACACAAAAGAATATGAAAGCCCTTTTGGAGCTTTGGTATACTTTTTTCAATAAAAAGTAGGTGACAGTTTTCCCATCCCCTTCCACCAAGTACTCACTCTTTGTTTTTATGAAAATGCCCAAGTCTCTAATTATACATCAGTGCAAGTGTGTAATAAAAAAGGCTATTTTTGTAGCAAACTTTTGTAATGCAAACAACAAGATAAGATTTGTGTTTTCGGTGGATACAGGTTTAAGAGGATGGGAGGGAAGAGGAAGAAAAAGTCCTGGGGGCAGGGAATCAAACTGCAGGATTCTAAATGTACACAAAGCAGGACGAAGTAACAGGACACTGGCATTTCATGTGGAAGAGAAGAAGAGGAGGAGTTTGGATTTGATATTCCGCCTTTCACTCCCTTTAAGGAGTCTCAAAGCGGCTAACATTCTCCTTTCTCTTCCTCCCCCACAACAGACACTCTGTGAGGTGAGTGGGGCTGAGAGACTTCAAAGAAGTGTGACTAGCCCAAGGTCACCCAGCAGCTGCATGTGGAGGAGCAGAGACACGAACCCAGTTCCCCAGATTACAAGACTACTGCTCTTAACCACTACACCACACTGGCTCTCATCCCTGACCACTGGTCCTGCTAGCTAGGGATCATGGGAGTTGTAGTCCCAAAACATCTAGAGGGCCAAGTTTGAGGAAGCCTGCTCTAAAAGGACAAAACTGAGGCTAAAAATCAGTTTAGTAATTTCCCACAGGAGCATTTTGAAGGAAAAACAACACAAGCAGTTCCAACAAGATTTGCTCTTCAAAAAACTCCCACGCCTTCTCAAAATGATTTTTGGAGCAGAGAACACCTAAGAAGTCAATGCTGAGACATTTGCAGGTGTCCACTACATCTCGTGTCAGTGGCGTAGCGTGGGGGGTGCAGGGGGGGCCGGCCGCACCGGGCGTAACATCTGGGGGTTAGGGTTAGGGGGAGCAAATCCACGGGTTAGGGGGCGCAAATCCACAGGTTAGGGGGCGCAAATTACTTGCCTTGCCCCGGGTGCTGACAACCCACGCTACGCCACTGTCTCGTGTGGATGTTAAAGAAGAACATCTCTGGACTGTGGACTCTGTGGACCAGCCAGCCAGAGCTGAGAAATTTCAAAACATCAGGCTAGAACATAGGGAAGATGTAAACTCTAGAAATAATAAGGCATGCAAACAGAAATAAACTATCAACACTGTATTCCATCCTGTTTTCTAGTTTTTCCTCTCATGAGGCAGTCAGCATTCTGTGACCACTAACCCAGTTCTGTTCTTATTGAAATATGGGTGTGTAAATGGGTGTACCAAAAAAAACCAAACAAAGGTGGAATTTACACACATATTAAATCCGTTCTGAAAATGCTTTTTTTAAACTGTTTTTAAACATAATTGAATTTTCCCTAAGGATCACTATCGCCATCTAGTGTCACATTACATATTGCACTTAAAATACACTTAAACATTTTACTTGCAGCTGGAAAGCTGAGTCCAAATTCATAGCTAGTATGAGGTCTGAACTGAGATGCAAGTGCCTAATGCAAATCCTTACCCATGACACTACACTAGTCCTTCTAAACAACACAGAAAGTCATTTTCACAATGCGTATGCTAGTGACTGGCAGGATGACATGTCACAATGAAGCCACCTGCAAATTGTATTGATGGCTGTCATGGTCCTTTGTTTATTTTTTTGGCTGAAGAGATGTACTAGCAGAATCAGCACAAAGGGAACATAATGCATCTGAAAGGAAATACACATGAAGCAAAGAACTGGCAAATAGTCTGTTAAAATTGGGAAAGCAGAGAATCAGATGGCAGCAGATTCATCCAAAAGGTGAGAGTAGGGTTAAAAAAAAAATCCCTTCTTAGGGGGAAAAAATGTTATCTGGAATTTTCAAGTGATCACACCTTTTCACACAGTGCCTTTGAAAATCCTTTGAACCATCAAAGATCTTAGTAGGAATGCCTCAGAAATTCAGCTGTAGCAAGTAACACACTTCAAAACATGGTACCTATTTGGTCCCCTTTGAACATGCAAACATGTCTTTGTCAAAAAGAAGCAAGCGTTCCATTTAGTTTAAGACCTTGCCGATTAATCATTTGATGTGTTAATTAAGATAAAAAATTTTTTAATCAAGGCATACTAAAATGGCAATGTGTTTTCTGGAAAACTTAAAGTCAAGTATAGTCACATATATTTAGCAACTACATACTTGATCTATGGCCTATTCCTACGTATCTATTGTAATTCTATGCCAGAAATGTAAGGTTGGAAGTGACTGAAAATCAGCCTACTCAATACAAAATGAGAGATAAACCATACACTTGGGTTGCACTGCCTTTCCTTTAATCCAGACTCCGACATGTTTCAGTCACAGCCACCTCAGCTGATGATCACCTGGAATTTAACAACTGGAAGCCCATATTCTGAGCATCCGGAAGGTCACTAAGGGTCAGTTCAAACATAATGCAGAAGATCTAGTAATCATTATGAAGAAATTATAAGCAGGCTATCAGCATCTCCAATTTTCCCTCCTTCTTGGAATATGCTGGACCTCCAGCCTTAACATCTCCTTAGTCTTACCACTGCAACTTATTATCTTAACCATCTACAAAACCTAACTACGATAGAAAACCTGTTTAGAATGAACCATAATTAGCACCCGTGGACATATAGCAGCAAGCAAGGTGGGCACAGACAACATCAGAGCCTAATAAAAAAATATATTATTATTGTTTATTTATACACCACCCATCTGGCTGGGATTCTCCAGCCGCTCTGGGCTTCCAGCAAAATACAAAAAAATAATAAAATGTTAAACATTAAAAACTTCCCTGCCTCTCTGGGTACTGGGGGTGGGGGGAATGTTATCTGGAATTTTCAGAGATGTTTTCTAAAAGTTGTGTAATTCTTTTTTCTCCCTGATATTTGATAGAAGGACGTTCCACAGGGAGGGTACACTGCTGAGAAGGCAGACTGTCCCCTTCTCTCCCCTCACCCCCCCAATTTTACATTTGTCTTAGTACTTTAAAGCTGTAAACAACCTCCATATTTTCTTACCTATCAGGAATGCCTAGTCTCTTGACACTTCTGTAAACTGAAAGGGTATTGGCCACATGGCGGTAGTTAAACCAGAATCGAGATGTGCACACCTAAAAGGGTCAGGAAAAAGTAAGCATGTGTGGATATATTTATGGTTAGAAAACAGTAGAATTAATTCTACAGCCACAGCCCCACAAAACTATATGAGTGCAGAAGGAAGAACTGTGTATGCAGCCAAATGTTTCTTTGAAGCTTTCACCAGATGCTTCTTATGATTCAGCAGCAAGCTTCATTTTGAACTGAGAAACAAATTCTGTTTTCAGTAGCAAGAGGGTGCAATAAGAACTCTATATTAAAAAAAAACAAAACCTCTGTTCTGTGTGCAATTCTCCCATGTGCACATACAGACTGAATACATGATTCTCCCATGCGTCTCTGGGTACTGTGGTTTAGGCTAATATGAGGGGCATTTTCCCCCATTTTGTTTTATTTTTAAACAAATGGTGACTGATACTAGTTACAATATTTTCATTAGAATTATTTATGCTCTTCAGAAGCTTAGTGGATGTAACATTTTGGGATGGGATCCAATCGTCTATCCCAGCCTCCACCCCCATGTGCAAGCAAAAAGCATTTCCATACACCATCAAAGTGGCAATATTTTGGAATATTTGTGCACATTGATCATGGGGAAGTGGACAAAAATGTAGAAACTTACCAAAACTGCCCAGTTGTTTGTATGTCCACTTCTAAAAAACTGTTCTGCTTGATCCTGAAGAGAAAACAAACAAAATAAATGCAAGAAACAAACATCCAAGAAGACCGATTGTTGCTGACTGCTTATTGATAAACAGGAAGGAATTGTGCCACTGCAGTTTGCCACAAGAACTAATTCTGTGAATGCTGCAAAATCTAACAGTAGCTCAAATTTTTACAAACAGGACCACAGTATAGGAAGTTCCAGGGTTCAAAATAAAATACCTGAGCAGAACTGGAGTAGGAAGCCAGTTTGATTCACAAGCCAATTTACCTATTTAAAACTGGGCCAGACCTGAAGATGCTTACTGCCAGACTACAAATTATATTCACTGTGGAAATTAGGTTGTTTTAGGCTTGGAGGAGAAAACTGGGCAATAAGTAGAAAAGTAACTCATTGCTCCTGCCTCCGTGTGCCTATGGTTCCCTCCAGCTTTCTCAGCCTGTCTCCACAGGTGTCTTCAGTGTTCTCAATAGGCATTGCTCAATTACACATGACTATGTTTCACACAGCAAGTGTTAATATGAGGACAACTCTCACACAGGTTGCTGCTATTATTATTCCTATTTCATATATGAATCACTTCCTAAGAAGCATCTTGAAGCAATTTCACCACACAATAAAAACATATATAAACCAATTTCATATATAAAATCAGTTACAGACCATTACATCCATAAAAACTATTTCAAATCAAATACAGACACCAACTGGGGTATCTCCACACAGAAGGGCTGTTGCAAGTCTCCCACAGACCTCCAAAAAGCCTGTCTGACATGTAACTTGGGCAATTCCATGATACCCACCACACTAAAGGCCCAATTCCAACACTGTGTGGAGCAGGCCTCCTTATAAGCTAGTATCCGCAGGATGCCCTCTCCTGTAAAGTACAGTGTTTGATTGGATAGGTAGGAAATGAGGCAATATTTTAGGTATCCTGGCCTTTATGGCATACCCCCAAGCATGTGCAAACATTCTCTATCTTACCAACTTATAAACTGACAAAGGTGAGGTGTTATCAGCGCCATATGTAATCTCCACACTCACAGATAGCATACCTTCAAAAGCCAGGTGCTAAGACATAGGCCTAGTGATATCACTGCATATTTTTCATTGCCAGCTGAATGAAGTGGCCGAGTTCTGGACTGGCCAATATGTTTTGGTCAGCTGTAACTGAGGAACATGTCTGTCTGTTCCAGTCTGATTTAAATAGGATTTTAATTGGCTTTGTCATGCATTTATACTTTTAACGTGCAAGTGCCTGTGCTTGTAAACCACCAGCGCATAACAAGTGATAAAGGGCAGTATAGAAATTAAATTATTATTATTCTTGGTAAACAAACGTGGGGGAGATATTCTCCCATCCTGCCCTCCTTGCATGCTCTCTGGAAGTAACAGGATGCTTGGTTTTATTGACTCCCAAGTCTGATCTGGCAGGGCTGTTTTTACCTTGTTATGAATATCTACACATATGCAGAAAAGAAGATTGAATGGCTGGAACAACTTCCATAGGGGAAAAGGCTCTGTTTCCATGTTTAGGCACAGTACGAAAGATTTAGAGTTGCACAGGTGAGCATGAGCAGCTGAGTGGCTGACCCTTGCCTTGGCCCACCTGAATGCCTGCCCTGTCCCTCTAGCAACAGCAGCGGTGAGGATGAGGTCCAACAGGCCTCATCCTTCCTGCAGCGCCTCCAGAGAGAGAGGACGAGCAAACAAGCTGAGGCGGCAAGGTGTGGCGATGATCAGTCCCACCTGTTTACTCATAAAACGCAACCCTGCTGGGAAGACTAGGCTGGGCTGGGCCGGAGGACGTCTCCAAAGCCTTGATCCACAACCTGGAACCGACCCTGCTGCAACTGGCTCTGGTGCGTGCGTAGGACCTGTTCCGCAAAGGTGCATTTCCACAACCAGAGGCTTCTACTGTACTTCTAGAGTTGTGCTTGCTTTTATTTCGCTTTTAACGTCTTCTTCTCAAAGAACGATTTTAATCCCTGGCAAAAGGCTCCTGCGTTACACAAAGTCACTCACTCACAGCAGCAAAGAGGGGACACTGGGAACTGAAAGCTCAAATGCTAGTTTAAATGAAACAGGAGGGTCAGGGAGGGGAAAGAACCAGGAGCAAATCCCTTGGGCAACTCAGCTCAGCTAGCTCAAGCCAGCCGGGCCCCCCTCGCCCCCGTCGCGTACCTGGATTCCGTCTGCGATCGCTAGACTACAGCAACCCAATAAAAGAGCTATTACTATTGCTGCAGGAAGGCTACACCGAGGCGCGATGGAGGCAGCCATATTAAGCAGCTCTGACGACCAGGAAGGAGGAGGAGCTTTGGAGGCAGCCTGCTTTCCAGCGCCTCCTCTTCTTAAAGGTGGCGACTCGCTCTTGCCGGTAGCGGATCAGTCCGTGCGAGAAATGACCAATTCATAAACCAAGAACTCATACACTGACCACTACTAATGAAGCACATGTTGTAGATATTTTCCCACATTTATTGTGCTATTTTTGTGATATACAAATGACGTGAGCAAACTTGGTATACTTATTTGTGTAACATTATTCTTGTTTATAAAGCCCAATAATAATGAGAAATGATTCAGCTTTCGCCTCAGTGCTCGGCTAAGAGTCGCTTCTTTCCAATGACTCTCGGTCATTGCAATTTCCGACTATGATGGGGGGGGGGTATGGATCAGTTGGCTGTAGTTGAATGGTCTAGAAACCCACATGTATATAGGGTTAAAGCCCGGTAAACGCAAAGTCACTGTACGCCTAGGACAAGGATTTCTCTCTCTCTCTCTCTCTCTCTCTCACTCACACACACACACACACACACACACACGGTTTAAGCAAACTAATTTCCTGCTCACTGGTGCAGATGCAAAGCATTCCACAACGAAACTATGACGGTACTGCAGCCCGATCCAATGTAGGCATGAAAGGCAGAATTTATTATAGTTCTTTTCCCCCACACGGGTTATTGGAAAATCACTGAAGGTTTTGTCAGCTTCCCCCCCCCCCCCAAAAAAAAAAGAATCCTGGGCAATGTAGGTTACCCATGGGGCTACAGTTCCCTGCACCCTGCTGTCAGGAATCTAGTGATGGGATAACATCCTTCACCACGCTTGAAGCATCAGGCCAGATTATGGGGGCCAGGGCATAGATAAAAAGGTGGGCCTTCCACATCCGTCTCCAAAGGTCTGTTTTGTATGAGGAATACTGATGACAGCCAAGAACAACACATAAACACAACCTCTGATGGAGTTGCAAATCTCAGAAGCATTACAGGAGATGAAGTTGAGCTGACTATAGCTTTACCAAGTCCACTAGCTAGCTATTTATTTATTTATTTATTTGCAGGTAACTCTATTTGCATGTGTTCCAAGTGAGACACACGCCCCATTTTTCACACTGGAAGGGGGCAGGGGCAGGCTTATGCGCATCCCACTAATGCACACAGTACTTCAGAATGCAACCCGCACGTAAATGGGGAGTTGCCTGTATTTATTGAATTCCTATACGACCCTTCATCCGACGATCACAGGGTGGCTTACAATATAAAAACACAAAAATACAGTGCATAGTAACAAACAACAACACCCCAACACACACAGAGACAGGCAGAGAGATTGAAAGCCCATGCATAGTTTAATTAGTCAAAGGACTGGGAGAAGAGGAATGCTTTTGCCTCCTGTCTAAATATATGCAGTGAAGGCGCCAGGTGAGCTTCTCTGGGGAAAGCATTTCACAAATGGGGAGCCACTGTAAAAAAAGGCCCGTTCTTATGTTGCCGCCCTCAGGACCTCTTGTGGAGGAGGCACAAAAAGGACTACAGATGGTGATTGTAGGGTCTGGCTTGGTTCATATGGGAAGAAGATTTCTAATGGGCCAGTGAAATAATTAGCTAAAAGACTTTTAATTAAATTGATTGTGGAGGCAGAAAATACCTACAAAGGCCCTGTATCAAAAGGATGATGTGCACAGTATACTGTATGCCTAATAGCCTGCTCTGTTCACCTGAAATAAGGCATTCTTCATTTGCTCTGTGTCTTAAAGGCCTTTGATCTGATCCAGCAAAGCTTCTCTTGCAATCAAATAAATTAGCACCAAATTTGCTAAGATTTGCAAAACACTGAAGGACAGATCTGTGCAATCTAAACCTTATTTAGAAATGAAATAAATGGAATCCTGTCATCTCTATGCACAGGCCCAGATTTAGGTTTGATGAGGCCCTAAGGTACTGAAGGTAACAGGGCCCTTTATATGTCCAGCTGTCCTTTGTCAACAACAAATTGTCGCTGTTTTTTTCTGTTGAATATATGCTATATGGTAATTTACGGACCTAATAGGTATCTAAAGTCATTTTATTTGTTTTTTATCTTATATTTTGGAAATGTACATCCAGGGGTTTTTTTCCTTTATTTTTTTTTTGGGGGGGCCCTAAGCTATAGCTTGTTTAGCTTATACGTAAATCTGGCACTATCTATGCATCTGAATCATCTATTATATAAGTTGTTTTGTTAATTTGTCCATTAAATACAAAGACAATATTAGTCTATACCACTGCCCTACGGTAAGGAAATCTTGATTCTTCCACCAGTGTCCTATTTTTAGTCCTATTGTTGCTAGCAAGAAAATAAGACAATAAGTGCTGCTACTAGTCTTGAGCACAACTGTTAAAATTTGTAGGTGTCAGCTTCAAACCCTCAGGTACCTGGCTTTTTCCTAGCTCTGGAACATGATTGATTCTTTTATTAAATCAGAGCCGAGTCATTAGTGCCCATTTCTGGTCCAAACAAAAATGACTACACAGCAAGATGCCAGCAAAAGATTGTATGCTAGAATAGAAGGGGCATTTAACCCAATTGTTCAACACTAAACACCTGGACTGAGACTAAATGTACTATTATTAGAACAGTGAGAAGCTTCTGGGACAACATGGCTGTTCTTTATTTCCTTTGAAATGTGAGAGCAATGAAAGCTGAAGATGTGTTCATAGTATCTTCTTTATTTACATGTACCCAAGCAGAGCCTCTTGGAAGCAAGCAGACTCTTAACCAATTTTCCCAAAGAGCAATTTGGACAGACCCTCAGCCCCAAGACTGCACACCCAGCTGAATCCAGCAAGCAACTCTCCAATCTCTGTCATATTTCAAAATGAAAAGTGCTGCTTCTCTTGCACACCTGCAAAGCACAGGTCTCAAAGCCCACCTCTGCCATTGAATTATCCATTCAGGAAATCCTCCACAATCATTAATCAACATTATGAGTCTTTTGTGAGGTTTCTAACCACTCATTCACTATGAACAAGCCAGCCAAAGCAACTTCTTAAACGATAATGGAAGAGAAAACATATTTGGTGAGAGCTTTTCTTAACCACAGTGTGTAACACATTCTCATGCTGTCTGCTCTTGGGAATTTTTTTAAGACTGAGGGATGCAATGGAGCAAAAAATGTTAATTTGGCATTTTCAACTCAGTGAATTCAAGTGGGCACTTTCCCAAACGTATTAAAGGAAGGGTTCTTTTTAGGAAACGCATTTTTACATATTTACCAAGCGCTTCGGAAATAATTTTTTTCAGCTTGTATGGTTGCATTTACATGAGCTGACATTTCAAGTTGCCTTCTCAGGATCCTCAAAAGGTTCCCATACCCTTACGAGTTATGCAGGAGGAAAATTAAAAGTCCCAAGATACAGTTTCTCTTGACACTAGAACTTTGTGCTGGGAAAACCAAACCTGGAGAAATTCTTATACATTCAGAAGCATAGCTGTCCTTGCCATTTTCTTTGAAAACACACCAAAAAACCCACTACTAAAATCATTTTACATTTAAAACTCACGTAAATCTAAGACAACTGCCTGCCAATATTTACTAGAATTCTGCAATTTACCGATCCCTGTGAGCCCATATGCTATAGCAGTGCTTAGAGCACTGGATTAGGAGACCAGATTTTAATCCCTGCTCAGCCATGAAGTTCACTGAGTGACCTTGGGCCAGTCGCTGTCTCACAATCTGTCCTATTTCAGAGTTGTTAGAAGAAAATTGGGACAACCAAGTACACCGCCCTGTTCTCATTGAGGAAAGACTGGCTAAAAATGTATCTTCTGTAAACATTTTAAATACGTAACTAAATTATAACACTGCACAGGACTACAAATCCTGCTCATCCCACATATTCAGGGTCCAGTTAATGTGGCCGTAGCCTCTTCAAAAGGTGCAGAAGTACACTGCTGGAATGTTCTGCTGTGGTGACTTACTGTATCGCTGTCTAATTTAATTGTTGTTTGCATACATAATGTAAGTCGCCTCAAGAACTTTGATTAGAAGGCGGGATATAAATATTCCTAAATATTAATAATAATACATAATGAGTATAATGGTGATGTACAATGCTATATATGTTTTTTCTTTTTACTTATGGGATACCTAAAAGCCAAGACACAGCTTTGGGGTATATGAATGAGATGTAACATTACAAGAGCCAATGTCTACTTCCATAGTGAGGCTATTCTTTCCTCTCCTCTCCCCTTCAACCCCCTGTATATCTCCAAAATCTGGTCCAGAGAGTTGGGGGTCCTCTGGAATAAATGGAGGAGGGGTGCATAGGGGATGCAGAAGAGAAGCCAGGACATTTGGTAGATGTTAAACGGGTTGTATGATTATGTATGGGACGCGGGTGGCGCTGTGGGTAAAACCTTAGCGCCTAGGATTTGCCGATCGTCAGGTTGGCGGTTCGAATCCCCGTGGCGGGATGCGCTCCCGTTGCTCGGTCCCAGCGTCTGCCAACCTAGCAGTTCGAAAGCACCCTCGGGTGCAAGTAGATAAATAGGGACCGCTTACTAGCGGGAAGGTAAACGGCGTTTCCGTGTGCTGCGCTGGCTCGCCAGATGCAGCTTGTCACGCTGGCCACGTGACCCGGAAGTGTCTGCGGACAGTGCTGGCCCCCGGCCTCTTAAGTGAGATGGGCGCACAACCCTAGAGTCGGACACGACTGGCCCGTATGGGCAGGGGTACCTTTACCTTTACCTTTATGATTATGTGTACTGAAAAGTGTATCATTGTCGGGGGGTGGGGCTTCAATGGCTCCCCAAAAAGCCACTTTCTCTCAAGTTAGTTCTCTCCAGTGCTTTTTTTTCTGGGGGGACGCAGGGGCAGCGGCGAAGCAAGCCAATCAGGCGCCTGGGGTGGCTCGTGTGCCCTGCGCCCAGGGGCAGGGGCAGCCGCCCGTGGGGCAGGGCGAGCAGGGGCAGGACGCTCCAGGGGATCTCCGAGGAGTCTACTGCCTTCTCCCACTCAGCCAACCTACAGCTGAGGGGGAGGCAGCGGGTGGACCGTTTGGGGCAATGCAGAGCCTGTGGGCGCTCAAGCCACCGTGTCACTCCCAGGAGAGATGTGTGGCTCGGGTGTGCTGCAGGCCCCGTGGTGAGTGCCACCCGCCATTTTGTCACACACACCCTCAGTGGTGATACCTGGGGCGAACGGCCCCACCACACTGCCCTTCCTCCATCCCGGCGCAGGAGGATGCATACCCCTAAACATTTTGTGGATCTCTGTACTTTTGTTCATTTACTATATTTATTTTTCCCAATTTGAACTATAAAATGGTGATTTTCATGACTTAAAATGAGAATACCCCTAAACATTATTTTAGGGGGGGGGAGCACTGGTTCTCTCTATTAGTTTGTCCTGCATTTATCCTGGTCCCCTTTAATCTCCCCTTATGTTTCTAACGCTTGCTTTCAAGCTTACAACTGCAGCCTGCTCCTTCTCATCTTCCACTGAATTAATAAAGAAAGAAAGAAAAATACTATAATGCTCCTCACTATCTTGTGAAATTTAAAGGGAAGGAAAGCAAATGATGACAATAAAAGCTTTCAGTAGTATTGCTCCAATTTACTTGGCATCTACTGTTATAGCATAAACAGAAAGTAGAATTTCATGACCCATGTATAAGGGGAAAGCACATCACAAACAAATTTGCTTTGAATGATGCCAGGTAACCAGTTGCATTTGCTCCAAATTCCCCAGTGAAAAACTGAATTATCTATTTCTTTAGTGGATTTCAAATTTATAAAGGCAATCCTAGAAAATGGCCTTTATCCGTTTAAAGGATTATAGGGGGTTGTGGCTTTAAAAAGCATCCCTGCCTGTCTTGCACAGGAGCAAGCAGATCAAATGAAAACTATGCCTTTGAGCATTCTGGCTAAAGAAAATCAGTGGCTAGGATTTTCTGTACCTTGAGCATCACAAATGATACAATTGGGACCATGAGGGAGATCAAAGGTTGCTTTCTGTAGCACTACCCTTTGCTCAAAAAGCATTTGTTGCTTTTTCTCCTTTCTGTAGAATCAATGGGTCCATGCTGCTTGACATCTCATGTATCTAGATTCACAAATACACATTTTAATTTACTTATAAGAAGATTCACAACTTGTTCCTTCCACCCTCGGACTGCCAACAGAAATAATAGACCCATACGGCTCTGGGGGCATGAGTCCCAAAACCAGGCCTCTAACAGCTGGTCTCTGCAACTTCAGGATCCCAAACATAATGTACTGTGTTCTACTGAGAGGCAAGGGTGCCTAGTAGTCTCTGTGATCTGGTAGCCTCTGAGACCCCTAGAAAAGTAGCCCATGAAACATGAGAATATGGTGCAAGAAGCAAGCATCCTCCTCCCTCCCCCCAATACATACAGAAATGGGAAATGAGGCCCACACAGCTTCATAAAAGCAGGGTTTATAGTTGGTGGCTCGCACAGTTCGTACAGCAGCCCCAAGGCTTATAAGGACTTAAATTACTTTTAAAACAAAAGCTGAAGATTTCTTTTAAGCTTTACATAAATTAATCCTCCTTTAGAAAAAAACATGCATTATTTAAAACAAAACTTCTAAAGCATAACAGGAGTTTAAATATAGTAGCTACATCTGCACCCACATAGAGTCAGCAACGATGTCTGTATCTCTTGGAGCAGCTTTCCTGCCATAATTACTTCTGCATTTTATTAATATTATTTTAATTGGCGTCTCTGATCACTTCAGGTTTGCAAATATCTTTGGAAGAGGGTACACAGTTTTGTGGTTTGTAAGGGCATGAACTTGTTCTTGTGAGACTAATTTTAGGTTTTAATAAAGAGGAATAGAACAGTCGGGAAATGAATGGGACAGCTAAGATGTCTAGTAATGGGATTTAAGTAATCTCTGTGTTTCTGTTTCTACAGCAAAGGAGCAACTGCAGGGACAGCATGTCCTGATGAACTTTTGCTAACCTGTACAGAACAATCCTATAGATGCCTACTCAGAAGAAAGCCTGAATTACTTAACTGTGAAGTTCACACAAGCTATGTACCTGCTCCTTCAGAGGGAGTGTAACCCCATCAAGAACAAGCAACCTCCCCTCTGGTCTAGAGAACCACCCACTAACCGTGCCTCAGTCCATTACCGAGGCAGAACAAGGGTTAGGCACATCCACTGCCTCACCTGCAGATGTAAAGGAGAAGTAGAGCTGTGTGTCATCAGCATATTGCTGACAACGTACTCCAAACTCTGGATGACCCCACTTAGAGGTTTCATGTAGAAATTACAAACAAGGAAAGAAGAACATATAAAAATGCCAACATACTTCAAATCCTTTTCATAGAATCATAAAGTTCTGTTTAGAAACCTCCAAGAAAGGAGAGTGAAAGGAGAATCCTGCAAGGCAGTTGTTGCATTCTAGGATCCTACTTGCCTATTGTTCTAGGATCCAAGGTTAGTGCATAACAGAGAGTCTACCACCTCTTGTGGGAGTCTGTTCCAGTGCTGAACAGCTCTTACAGTCAGAAAGTTTTTCCGAAGGTTTAGTCGGAATCTCCTTTCTTGCAACTTGAAGCCATTGGTTTGAGTCCTACCCTCCTCTGCACACGTTCCAGCTTGTCAACACCCTTCTTAAATTGTGGTGCCCAGAATTGGACACAGTATTCAAAGTGTGGTCTGACTAAGGCAGAAGATAGCGGTACTATTTCTTCCCTTGATCTGGACGCAATACTTCTGTTGATGTGAATATATATGTACGGTATATATATATATATTTAACTTGGGGGGGGGGAAATTAAGAGAATGTGATTCCATGGTAGGCTTTATATGCAATCCACATTTATTAGTAATAAAATGTGTCTTCTTCAAGGCCATTAACTCCATTATTCACAGAGTGCTTCAAAAATGGTTAAGGCTAGTCATTAAGAGTGAAATAGCACCCAACGAAAGAGAAAAAGGAAAGATAAATAGAAAACTGTCAAAATTATCATAAATCACTGTTCTGTAGCTGTGATTTTACTTCCCAGGGACTGTCAATGAGTACCTTTCAAAAAAGAAAAGAAAAAGCATCTCAGATATCAGATAAGGAGAAAGGAATAGCTTTTTAAAGAGATCTACTGACCAGAAGAAATCTATGATTTCAGAAAAGCATTCAGAAAACCACTCCAAGGATATTTCATTGCCTCTTAAACCTATTTTCTGGGAAGGCACTGCCGCTAATGGGTTTTGGTGTTTGGGGGTATTAATTATGTCCTACAACACACATACTCGCAAAACATGATGCAAGGCCATTTAAAAGGGACAGGAGATTTGCACAGGGCTTCTGCATCTTTAACAGCTCTGGAGAAGAGGACATTTCATACCATGTGCCGCTTGCAGGGCAAGCTAGCCTCTTTCACACCTGAGCACCCTAATATAGGGGACCACAGGGCAGCAGTAATGATAAATGAGGGCAGGAATGTTGTCTGAATTGGACAGCAACACTAGGAGAGTTGGCACTAGGAGAGGCTGGTCATCACTTCAGGCAGGTAAACATCTTGGGCGACAATGTTCAAGAGCATCTGTTGTTCAGATTATTATATTTAAAAAGCAAACCAATGCTCTAAAGACAGTCTTCTGTAAGTTAAAAACGAATATGGGATGTTGGCAAACAATTCTAGATAGTGATTAAAAACAAGGGTTATCAGCAAGAGGGTTAAGAGTAGGCTTGCTAGAATCTTACATGTGTTTATTTACTTTAATGTACATAGAAACACACACGTCCAACTATTCAAGAGGTTTCAAGTGATCTCTGAGACCACTCTGATTAACACTGTAATACTTGTCCTCTCTGCATTTTTCTGGAGGAGAGCCCTTCTGGGCAGCCGAGATGAAAACTGCTTGTTCTGATCTCATGATGTTGTTCTGAAACAGCACATATACTAGAGTTGCTGGGAACAATGGAACAACACTGGGAAGCTAGTGAGTGGATATTTAGCACAATAATAATAGAGAAGTGCAAGAAACTGATAGATGAAGTGGATGCAGAAAATAAAAACCATGCCAATCAGAGTTGGAAATTGATCCACTGAAGAGCTCTACCAATGGTATAGCTACATTTCCTACCTCAATTCACATATTTCCTTACGGAGGTTGTAATTGATGAAAACCCACCTGCTTCCAGTTTGCTGAAACTACATCCATCTCAGGTGTTGTTTCTCGTTGCTTCTCTTCAACACCATGTAATAGTGCATAGGGTTCAATTGCCATAAAGACTGCAAATTGTCAACAACCTGTAGCTACAAGACACATGTCTGGCTCCCTCTAGAATTATTTCTGTGGACACCATACACACACCCAAATAGACTGATGATTAACAAGAGGAATCCTAATCATGGCAAGGGAACAGTGAGGTGGAGCAGAACAGTAGTTTGACCATGGCATCCCAAGTCCTGTTGATCATACTGGACCAGATGGAAGGTGTGGAGTGGAGACCAGTACGTCTCTGCCTAGTTCTAACTTCCTCCAACAGGAGGATAATATTGCTTGGTAACTGATCTCAACAAACATCTATTTTGGTTGCAACGAAATGAAATATCCCAAAATATTTCCTTTTTTCTTTCCACCCCCTCTTTTCCTTTATGGCCGAATCACACCTTTCTTTAAAAGTATGATTGTAGGCATGCTGCTCCAACTTTTAAGCATTTTCTGGTTTAATTCAAATAGCAGCACAATCCTCCATACCATCCTCTTAATACAAAATACATTCCATTGAGCTACACTAGGCTTGTTTCTGAGCAAACATGCATAGGATTTGCACTGTAAGGCTTAACACTTTACTGAAGTTGGGCCTTCACAGTTTGTGATCCACTAAGCCACTGATGGGGAATCTATGAATGCCACATAGGCAGTATGCTTTTAAAAATGGTTTAATACACATATCATACATTAACTTATAGATAAATCAAATTAAATCCATGATTGATGAATATTTCTTTGTCAGGCAGCAATCTATTTAAAAATCCTTTTATAATGTGATGCTGGGCACACTGATGATGGCCTCATTATTTTCTTTATTGTGTGTTCTGTATACGGATGTAAGATTTAAATGGTTATTGCCTATTTTTTTAAAAGTGTCTATTATTCATAAGAGACTACATATTTGGGGTGTATGGGGGTGTTAGGGGAAGGGTAGTACCTCTGGTGGGGAACACATTGTGCTCTTTCTGAGGTAGTTTATCCACCTTTGGTCCCCACCCTGCACTCAGCTCTCTCACCTGTGGCTCCTAAAAGCTGTCAGCGTATGGTAGCAGCCAGCCACACCCCGAGAAACAGCTTTGACCAACTAGCTCAGGGGTCAGCAAACTTTTTCAGCAGGGGGCCGGTCCACTGTCCCTCAGACCTTGTGGGGGGCAGGACTATATTTTAAAGGGGGGGAAATGAATGAATTCCTATGCCCCACAAATAACCCAGAGATGCATTTTAAATAAAAGGACACATTCTACTCCTGTAAAAACACACTGATTCCCGAACCATCTGCGGGCCAGATTTAGAAGGTGATTGGGCCGGATCCGGCCCCCAGGCCTTAGTTTGCCTACCCATGAACTAGCTAAACCAGCTAAGGGCAGCCAATGGGTCTCAAACCCTCAAAGAATTAGGGACTGTCTTTCAAGACAGGTGGATGCCAACTGACTGCATTTTTGTGCAATTTAGGATCCTGCCATCACAAGGCATGTGACATTTTTTGCCTAGGTTTTGGCCAAAGTAGAGGCTAATTGGACAGAGCTGGCAGACTTTACAACATGGCTTTCTTTTTATATAATTTGATTTGCATGATTACAGGAGTCATTCGACACCAGCTTTTGGTGACAGATGGGTGATAATTGTACATGGTGTATGTACTGTATTTTTATTTATTTCATAGCCTATTGAATAAAATTAAGTTATTCAGTAGGGTTAATGTTACAAAACAAATTTGTTAACTGGAGCTGTGGTTGAGATCTGGGTTAGATGTCTTAATATATTTTTTTTGATAATAAGAATACATGTTTGAAATCCTTTTTGGAAATATATTTAAAATGGAACAAAATGAACAGGAAGACTGAAATTAAGTTCTTGGTTTGGTTTAATTATCAAACATTACTGTATATGCATATGCTGTTTATATCTCTTTTGTGTGAATATGGATGATCATAGCAACATACAAATGACATACCACAAGCCTATTCTTGAATCTTCACTGTCACAATCAAATCAGAGAAAGATGAAAAACATGCCCATCAAATCCTATTTTCAAAGCCCACATATTCTCTAGTGATCTGGTTTTATAGTCTCAGACCATAAGAAGGCTGAATGACAGCTAAACCACTGTAACAAGTATAAATATTCTTTCCCTCACTTTTATCATTTGTGATGCCTGTTCAACTTCTAAAAGAAACAAAAACACATACTATTTGCAGTTACCTAACACAGTTTCGCAGAATCAATTTTTGTTTGAATTCCATTGAATTTTAGAAGAAGAAAAATTCCCACAATGCTATTTTCAATTAATTTGGTGGGAAATTTCACAATAATTATGTAATGATATGTACTATTTCTGTTCCAGTTTCTTGATGTGTGGAGTTCAGGGACCGGGCTAGGGCAGGGACACAAAGTTGGCAGGGGGTGGTGAGATGTACAGTCCTGCTTCAAACCATGAGTGCCATAAGTGAGCATTGTGCAAATAAGGCCAGTGTCATAAGCCCTGTTGCTCCATTGGGCTCAAACATGGCTTGCGTTATGAGCTGACAGGACACCAAGGACAGAGAGGAGGATCCTGGTAAGGTATACACACTGGGACAAGCTGAAGATGGGGAAGGGCAGGTTGGGGACTTACGAGGTACTCATGGGACAGCAGAAGACAACGAGGGGGCAACATGGACAGTTCAGGGGAGCCAGGAGGAGAAGACACATTACCAGAACCAGAAATACCTCCCATCTCCGCAGACACGGTGGGCTCAGGAACATCAAGAACTGCACTCCAGGAGACTGAGGCAGGCAAGGGAACACAGCTCAGCCACTAGTGGACCAGGTGAAGGTCATAGGACTCATTAGGTCTGGGAGGAGATTGTGGATTAGGTTCAGGGCAGGTGAGGATCACATGCTTCATCAAGTTGAGAAGCACAGGTCTCAGCTGGAGAAAACTCTGGTCTGTAGATTTATCAGGACAAGTTATTTGTTGTTTACTGTTGTAATAATTGTGTTCTTAAAATTTATCTTCTGTACTATGAAAATAAATAAAACCATTATCAAAAAAATAAAAAAAAGATTGGGTAAGATTAAAGGGAAGCAAAGCAGAAACTCTTTGTCTGCTCATCTTTCTCTGTTAATGGACCACAGCTTGGCTGCTTCAAGAATGCTGGTGGACTGTGACTTCAGGACTCACCCCAGGTGTTCCAACACAGGTTCTTCTGCAGAGGCAGTAACCTGACCTCACTAATTGACTTTGGACCTTGCTTGTTGCCTTGGACCTGGACTGGTACCTGACTGGACTGTCTGACTACTCTCTAGTGTTGTCTTTGGGACTGTGTGCACTATCAGGACTTACCTCTGGGGTATGCAGGGGTTTAGAACAGCTTGGCAGACTCAGGTGGTTGAGGAGGATGAAGAGGAAGCAGGAGCAGAGGTGAATTGTGGGAACTGAGGATGGCTTCTTTCTGCCCCTCCTGTGGAGTAGAGAGCCTCTTTGGGGGCTGAGGAGGGCAACGACCAAGCACTGGAGATTGCTTAATGGGAGGTGGCAGAGTTAGGAAGGGAGGGTGCAGCCTAGTCACAGAGGACCAAGTGCCACCTCCAGAGATGGGAATGGACTCACCCACCAGATAGAGTGTGAGCCTATGAATCCAACATTCCTACAAGGTAAGAGTCTGATGAGAATCTTGTCACCTTGTCTTTAAAAGCTTGGCGAGTGGGGCATGAAAACTCACTGGGGCATCTTTATTGATTCCACCCAGTTCTTAACTGCTTGCCCAGCTCCTGGACTCCTACTGCTGCTGCTAAATTATGCTGTGCCTTGCCTGAAGAAAGATCTCTGTCTACCTCACAAGTATGAGCTTCTGTTGTCGTGTTTTGGGCAGGAGTCAGGACAGCTAGACTAATACTGCAGGTAGAAAGCTAGTATTCCTTCCCTTTCCTTCCCTACCCTTCCCTTCCCTTCCCTTGCAGTGCATACTGCAGCTTGTGAAGAAGGTCCTGGGTATTCTGCCCTGCTTTTGCCAGTGAGTTGAGAGTAGGTTGGGCTGAGAATGGCTCAGTTCTCCTCCTCCTCTTCCTCGCATCCTCAAAGTCCCTTCTCACCTGGGCTGCAGGAGTGAGGAGGAGGCTGGTGGCAGCAACTAGCACATAGTAACACCCAACAGGCAGCATTGCAGGGCTATTATGCAGCAGCAACAGAGGGTGTGTGAGAGGCTCTCCTGAGCACCCCCCCTACTTTCCCCCCACAACTTCATGTTGCGGCATCATTACTTGAGTGTTTCTCTGCCGATGTATAATGTGACTGGCTGCTAGGGAAGAGAAACACGTACTGTACAACATCACAGAGCTGGTTGCACAACACATTATGTAGGAGAAACTGGACTGAAGGCTACCATTTGGGAATCTTCCTTATGTTCCTGTAACATAGTTCTCCTGTCAACCACAGCATCAGACTCTATTCTGCTGGAGCAAAGGAGCTTCAAATGGAAACTGCAATATGAAACCACTGGATTTTAACACATAAAGTGTTCCTGTGCCTCCACTTGTGGATTGAACTGTGACAATGGGTCATTATTTTTTAGCACATTATATGTGTTAATTGGTTTAGCAATGACAGGACAGCTGTGTCCTCAAAGACTGCTTTGGGAATGACCACTGTTAAGTATGTAATTATCACTGTCTGTTCTTTCCTGCGTTTTGTTTCCCTCTGGTGTCTCTTTTCACAATCACCCCCATCCAAGTTCATGAATCTGATGAAGTAGACTGTAATAAACTTGTCATAATATATTCTACAATAAATTAGCTACTCTTTAAGTTGCCTCAAGACTCTAATGTTTTTGCTCTAAAAGACTAACATGGCTACATGGCTAACATGTTGTGGTCTAAAACATCAGAGGGCAATAGCTAAGAGAGGCTGAATTAGATTATATAAATTCCAATGGATTTTGAATGCATGCTTCCACAGAGGCAGGTCTCTGCAAATATAAGATTTCTCAAGACAGGATCAAACTCAACAGGTTTCTGTTTTTCCAAGGTGTGACGAGCAGAATCAATTGACTCTTAATAACATTTCAAACAAAATCAAATACACTTATTTTAAAGAATAATAACAACAAAATGAAAGAAGCTTTCTATTCTACTAAAAACTTGAGGCGCATTTCTATTCTTGTGCTTTCTGCTCTTTTGACTCTCTATTTCTCAGTTTCTGGCAAATGTCTGCCCTGCTCCCATATCACAAAAGACAGTAGCAGAGGCTTTTACTTGTTACGTAATACAGTGGTACCTCGGGTTACATATGCTTCAGGTTACATATGCTTCAGGTTACAGACTCCGCTAACCCAGAAATAGTACCTTGGGTTAAGAACTTTGCTTCAGGATGAGAACAGAAATTGTGTAGCGGTGGCGCAGCGGCAGCAGGAGGCCCCATTAGCTAAAGGGGTGCTTCAGGTTAAGAACAGTTTCAGGTTAAGAACAGACCTCCAGAACGAATTGAGTACTTAACCCGAGGTACCACTGTAGATCTTTATTCAGGCATGTACTGGTATAGGCTCAGCAGAAGCCACAGGGTCCAGAAGTCATCATTCCAAAGTATGCGAGTAAGACAAGAGATTCAGAGCTGGAGGAAACCAATGATGATGTCTCAACAGTTGTCACACCCTTCCCTTCCAGCTTTTAAAGCCGAGGTGTGGTGAGCTCACTTGTGAGACTTAGTGACAAGACTGTGCCCTGCCTCTCTGACTGCAGGAAGAATTCGACATAGCACTCTCATTCTGCCAGCACAAGGATTTCAGCTTGCTAGATGAAACAGTCTCCCCTCTCCTTCCTCTGCGCACTGCTTTGGGGGTTCTCCCAAGCCCCCCCTAAGCCCGTTTGTAGCGGGAGAGGGAAAGCCTAGTTGCACTAGCAGAATTCTGCTAGCAGAACTTGTTAGTTGAATCTGTAAAGGCCGATCGGACCTCAGGGGCATAGGGAACCACTAGAAGTGGTCCCATCAAGCAATCTCAGTATCAAGGTAGTACCATCTGGATGGGCTTGCCAAGAAAAGCAGCTTTGAAAACATACTGTTAAATAAATATCCAACCACCAGTTCAGCCATCTTTTGTACATGCAGTGGTGGCCAGTCCCTATTGGGACTGGAAGGGCATAAAGCAAGAAGCCGACAGTAAGTGGCACCAGAGCCAATGTTAGGCAGAGTCAAGCAAATTTAGTTTCCTCCCCCCCCCCTTCCCACCTGCTCCCTGCTGAGTTCTAAAAATGTAACTGAGCCTAAGGATGAGGAAGCTGACAGCCACCTTAGGTTGGTGGATCAGTGCCCCATTCATCCTAATGAGGACACCGTATTGTCCTTCACAGCAGGCACCACATTGTCTCAGGCAGCCTGCTGGAGAAGAGAGTGCCGTGCCTACTTTTATCTACATGGAGAATTGCCTTCAGCCAGGTTATATTTTTAACCGAAAATTGTCTGTTCTCTGTCATACTGAGGGGTTCTTTCTCATCACAAGCTGCCTGGATCCTTCTAACAGGATCAAGGGCTGGATCTAGACACATCAAATAAGTGATTCAGTTAAAAGTATTGTAAACTCATACAGGGAAGTCTGGCAGGGAAAGACGGGACTCCATAGCGCCATATAAAACACTTTAAAAAAACCCCCAATCTAGCTGAGTCCAAAGACTAAACTTTGGACCTTCTGCAGGCAAGGTTGAGTATGTGCTCTACCATTAAATGATGAAAGGAACATTGGTGGTATCTTGCATAGTTTATTCCTCCGAGGTACTCTTTTTCTTCTGAGGTCAGTATTGGTCACCGCCAGCCTTGACATAGGACAAGAAAAGGGGTCCTATTTACTTTTCTGGAACCCATCTGACTAAATTCAACCATCTGCTTATTTTTCCTGTCCTTTTCCCTGAAGCCCTTTTAAAGTCTTGCTCTGCTTCTGAAGCTAGTAAAACATCACTCACAGCATGTTGTCAGTATGACCCATTTCTGCCACCACTCTTCAGAAGACAATTTTCTTTTTGGGTAAGATCTGTTTGATGTTCTCTATATAGATTTGTTCCCCACATAGCCTTCCCCAAGACGAAACTGTGTATCTGCAATGGGTAGAGAAGAACCACACCCCACTGGAGCTGAATCAGATAGGATTATTATCTTTTATTCGCATTAAGTATGAGGAATGTGCTTCTAGAGCTGGTCTTGAGACAATCTAAGCATATAGGTCCACACTACAGAACTTGAACCTAAGTCTTGATCTCGTTCACTCATCTTATAAAATCTCCACAAGGATTGTTTCATAACAATATACTAAAACCTTGCCCAAAGAGTTTGAAAATAAATGAATACCATTTGGCCATATGGAAAATCTAGAACACCTGTGAGAAGTGTGTTGAGAAACAGTCTTATAAATGGTGTATTTTCTTTTTAAGGTAGACAGATTTCATCTTAGTCATCATCATCTGTCTGATTAATTTGTTACTTGCAAATGAACTGGGCACAAAGTGCACTTGTATCCAAGTTATGCATTTGAAGGCACTTTTTTTGGAATAGAAGCATATGATTCAGCAAGTTCTTCTGAGAAGGTTTCACATAATTATATTTTTTTTCACAGAATCTAAACTTACAGACTTGCTCACTCTAAGTGATTACATAAGATCCTGATGGAACTTTACAACAATCTGGCCTAGCTCTTGCAGAGGCAATGTTGCAGAGCTTTCACTCTCCGGTCTGATGCAGAATTCTGGGTGCATATGCATCTCTCATTCAAGTATTTTATTATCATTACTCGGCCTTCCTTAGGAGTGCAGAATTGAGCTACCTCCTCTTTAGCTTCACAGCAACTCTGTGGAGTAGGTTATTCTGGGGGGAAAGTGACTGACCCACTGTGCCTTGAACCCAGAGTTCACCAGTCGATGTCCAATACTAAACCACACTCCCTCTATCTCTTTGTTGTTTTGCATTGTTTAGGCTGCAAAATGATGGTGAGATATGTGTCTAATTAAACACATAGTCTACTTGTGCACAGACAATTTCCTGTTGATATTCCTCAGAGACATTTACATTTAGTTATTTTCCTTCTTAATGGGGGAGCCTGGATAGCTCAGTTGGTTAAGAATGTGGTGCTGATAATGCCAAGGTTGCAGGCTTGATCCCTGTATAGGACAGCTGCATAGTTCTACATTGTAGGGGTTGGACTAAGGACTCAGCTATATTAGTAAATAAAGAGTCATTTGAATGCATTATAAACATGCAACATCAGGTGGCGCCAGATAGCAGGAAATTTTAAAATACGATTTTCCATAGGGATTTTTTTCTTTTGTTATAACGATCTGATTTCTGACTTATTCATAGCATTTCCCCCTGTGTTTAGATCCACCCTAGATGATCCTCATGGTCCCTTCCAACGCTACGATTCTATGATTCTATTTATGCATCCTAGTCCCTGAATATATTTTGTCACAGCCGACAAGGTCAAGGTACATAAAGCACTTAAAAATCATATTGTCAGGAAAGCATTGTTTAATGTTTGGATAAGATACAAAGACTTATTGGAAAATAAAACACCAAGGTGGTTGTCACCAATGGAAGCTAAAGCTTTCAAAAGACTTAATATGGAGTCCAAATGGCCAAAATATTGTGAGATTTTGGAACAAGAGGGAGACAAATTGAAATTGCAGAGTTTTGAGAAACTAAAAAGTAAAGTACGAGACTGGCTTCATTATTATCAGATAATGGAGGCTTATAAATTAGATAAAAAAAATCGGATTCCAGGTGGAAAAATTGAAATTAGAAACAGAACTGTTAGAACCTAAAACTAAGAATTTGTCAAAGATGTACAACTTGCTGTTGAAATGGAACACTCAGGATGAAACGGTGAAGTCTGTTATGATTAAATGGGCACAGGATGTTGGACACAACATTATGTTTGCTGACTGGGAACAGTTATGGACCACCGGTTTGAAATTTACGGCATGTAATGCCTTAAGAGAGAATATTATGAAAATGATTTATAGGTGGTACATGACCCCAGTCAAGCTTGCAAAAAATTATCATTTGCCCGATAACAAATGTTGGAAATGTAAAGAGACTGAAGGTACATTCTTTCACCTTTGGTGGACGTGCCCAAGGATTAAGGCCTTCTGGGAAATGATTTATAATGAATTGAAAAAGGTACTTAAGTACACCTTCTTGAAAAAACCAGAGGCCTTTCTCCTGGGTATGGTTGGCCAATTGGTACCAAAGAAGGACAGAACTTTCTTTATGTACGCGACAACTGCAGCAAGAATTCTTATCGCAAAATATTGGAAGACACAAGATTTACCCACTCTGGAGGAATGGCAGATGAAGATGATCGATTACATGGGATTGGCAGAAATGACCGGCAGAATCCGAGACCAGGGAAAAGAGTCGGCGGAAGAGGATTGGAGGAAATTTAAAGACTATTTACAGAAATACTGCAAAATTAATGAATGTTAGAATGATGTTGGACAGAAATTAAATCGTTACCAGCTGTAATGTAAAGGTTGAACAACAAGCTAAAATGAGTTATATTAAGTTATAATAAGGATTTGCTGAATTAAGAATTTGAATTGGAATACAAAAGGGGGAGGTGAGAGGAGGTCCGGGATATAAGGTAATGGAAATAAGAAATGGGAATTATATTTGTTTTGTTTTGTTTTGTTTTAACTGTGTATTTTTGCTTTTTTGTCTGTTGTTTTTCTTTTTGTATTAAATTGGAAAATTTTAATAAATATCTTTAAAAAAAAAAATGAATATATTTTGTCACAGCCATCCAGTTGCAGGTGCCTTTTGGCAAGTTGTTTGGAAGTGTTGTGTTATTCTGCTATTTAAGTGTCTCTGTATTGTCTTTTAAATTTTTAAACAAAGGTTTTGATGCACAGTAATTTGGAGGGCTATGTTTACATAAATACATTTTGTTTGTTTCTGTGTCCCTCCGCTTTTTGGTCCACATGCATCTCTCTGCAGTGCTATTTCTCATGGACACAGATCTGTAGCATTCATATGAACTACACGAGGAAATATTTAATAGGGTTTTTTGTGGCTCTGTGATATCTCCATACAGATTGGCCAGAGGGTGTTGCCAGAGGTTTAAAAGTTTGTGCTTTTAAAATATTATTTCCCTGACCAACAATGCTGTCTCTACAGGTGACCAACATTCTAGCTCTCTTATTTGGCCTTGAGGATACTGTCCAAGAGTCTAAGAGTTGACATTAGAGCTGAGGGATACAATTCCCAAAAGAGCTATGTTGGGTGAGCGATTATCTCAGTATTCAGGAAGCCCTAAGGAGGACACACATACAGTTGGGAGTCTTTTCATATAGGTAAACTGCACTTGCTACTTCCTTTGCTATTGCTGGCTGCCAGAATATTTATATATACACATATCCACTATATTCTTGGGAGGGAAATGCATTTACGTACCTTATATAAAACCTTACATTATGTAAAATATAAAACTTCCTGTGAAATGTACATGAGAAATGAGCTTATCTGATATTCAGTTGCAAACCCTGGTGTGTATCCCTGTTTTTTTTCCTTTTCTCTCCTAAAAGTGTAGTACTGAATGCAGTTTTGCTACCGTCAAATCCATCATCTTCCTTGCTATGAGATGGCTTAATACAGCCGATAAGCCACGCCTGGCCATGTAGAGATCACTGGAACTGAACAGATGAATGAGCTCTTGAGACGCCATATTATAGCAAGATAATGATTTAGCTGAAGTTTTTGGATCACACCCTGGAGAACTAAAGTATATTTAAGGCCTACTGCTGTGCTCCCAAAACTGTGGCATGTGAGGTGATGCATCTTTGGGTCTGCCGTATTTGGCAGCACTAATGATGATGGCTGCAAAGCTGCGGCCACCACAAACCTGCTGGGTTTTTATGAATCTGGCCTCTGGTACTGGCCTGGCTGGGGATGACTGAAGTCAGAAAGAGACTCAGGAAAGACTCATACGGCTTGAAGAAGCTAAAGAGCCAAGAAATTTGGCAACAATGTAAGAAAACATTTGGGGGGGGGGGAGAAAAACAGATAGCCAGTGGTATACGTAGTTTTAATGCATAAGAACAAAAAAAATCTATTTTGGATCAGACTAAACATCCACTTAGTCCATCCTGTTTCCCACAACAGGACCTGAGCCTAAAATGAAGGGGCTGACAGCATTAGCACCCTAAGGGTCTTGCTTCCCTCATAGCCACAGCCTTGGATTCAAACAGAAATCTAACATCACTCTGACTCTCTCTCCAGTTTACTGCTTTTTCCTCTAACTCACATCACTGGAAAACTCTCTGCCCTCAACTCTGGCTTTGTCTTTTTAACTACCTGCCAGTTGAGGGAGGGGCCTCACTCATTTCTTTGTTCCCTTAATGGCCCATCACCCACAAGATTCCCACATCAGGAAACTAGTGTGGCTCTCTGCATACAGTCTACTCCAGAGGTCAGCAAACTTTTTCAGCAAGGGGCCGGTCCACTGTCCCTCAGATCTTGGGGGGGCAGACTTTTTTTTTGGGGGGGGAATGAACGAATTCCTATGCCCCACAAATAACCCAAAGATGCATTTTAAATAAAAGGGCACATTCTACTCATGTAAAAACACGCTGATTCCCGGACCGTCCGCGGGCCAGATTGAGAAGGCGATTGGGCCAGATCCGGCCCGCGGGCCTTAGTTTGCCTACCCATGGTCTACTCCTTTTCCCCAAACTCATAACAATATAAAAGTATGCAGCATTCCAAATGTGTCCCTACTATAGATTTGCAGTTGAATATTGTCAATTTTATTCTGAGTCCCTTTCCTAATGATCCCTAGCATGGAATTTACCTTCATCACAACAGCTGCTGCATACTGAGTTGATATTTGCATGCTTCTCTGGCATCTTACTCTTATTATATGTACTGATCATTTTTATTTGCAAACAAAAGCGACAGAGAGGGACCCTTGAGACATCCATGTGATATTACTGAATCTCTTGAGCCTGAAACAACACTCTCTCCCCTCCAATCCCCACAGAAAACAAATTAGCAAAAGAAAGTATCAAACAGCACACCCCTACACAAATCTACATACTGAAAAGTCTCATTGTACTCATTGAGGCTTACACTCAGTTATAACTGTGTGTAAGTTTGCAGCCTAAAGGGTGGAAGAGTACATTTTAACATTAGGAAAAATCAAAGGCTCCAATAATGAAGAAAGCAAGGAAGAACACCAGCTAGTATGTGATGTGAGACGTTGACATTTGTCAAAAAAGATTGCAGGAAGGTCGGCTGGGTACAAATGTCCCCATTGAGATAACAAGAAACAGAACACCAGTTAGAGACAGTCAGTATTGGAAGATATCAGATACAGAGTGCAGTCTAGCTCTTCAGCATTGGGTAGGGACTGATGCCCAGGGCTGGAGGGGAGGGTGATAGGCTATTCTGCTTCTCAGTGGTGCTACCAGATAGAACAGATGTTTCTCATGCACTTAACCTTTTTCCAGTATCCACAATACATTACTTGCATAAAAAGGCCAAGCCTGCATGAGTTCTGGATTTAAACTTTCTGGGGGAAATCTGTTAAGTTTAAACAAACAAACAAACAGCTGTTGCCAATGACCCATTTACAATATTAAGCCTTCATTTGAAAGCACTCCAAGTTACACCCAGCAGATGAGCAGAGGTATTTCAAATTCTACTCAAATTCAAATGAGATTGTAGAGAAGACGGATGGATTTTTTTTTCATCCAGACTTTACAGTGGAAGATGTAGGGCCGTGCCTGAACTAACTTTCTCAAGAAGGGAGTCAGAGGAACTAGGGAAATATTGGTGACAAGAAGCTTTATTAACAAATTAAAAACTGACTCTTTGCCAGGTCTAGATAGTATTCACCTAAGATTTCTTAAAGAACTAAAATGTGAAATTGCTTATCTCCTAACAAATATATATAACTTGTCTCCAAGATCAGCCTCTATACCTGAGGGCTGGAGGAAATTGGCAATGGAACACCAATTTGTTTTAAAATAGAAAAAGACATCTAGAAGAGATCCAGGAAATTACAGGCTGGTTAGCATAAAGTCTGTTTCAGGAAATCTGGTGGAAAGCATTATTATACAGTATATAGAATTAGCAAGCACATAGAAGAACCAGTATGGCTTCTGCAAGGTACTTGCTAACCTTTTAGAGTTCTTTTGAGAATGTCACCAACCATATAGATAGAGGTGAGGCAGTTGGCATTGTGTACTTGAATTTTCAAAAAGCTTTTGGTAAATTACCTCACCATAGACTCCAGAGTAAGCTTAGCAGTCATGGAATAACAGAAGAGGTCCTCTTATAGATCAATAACTAGTTATGGAACCAGAGGAGAGTAACTAGGTAGTTCTCCCTATGGATGGATGCAGAAAGTTGAGACATTGAGATATGTCCTTTTAAACTTGTTCATTAACAATCTAGAGTTAGGGGTAAGCAGTGAGGTAGCCAGGTTTGCCAATAACACCAGATGGTTCATGAAGGATATTATAAAAAGTGATTGCAAGAATCTCTGCAAAGTGGGCCAACGGGCAGTAAAATGGCAAGTGTGTAATTCAAATGTAAGCAAGCGTAAAGTGATGCACGCTATTGCTCCTTCGATATGTTGTGAGCCACTTCGGCCACAGTTTTGAGGGTAAGCGGCATACAAATTCAAATGAACGGTAAGTTCAGTGGAGTTTACTCCCAAGTATTTTTAGCAGGGGTGCACAAGAGCCACATTCTATCATGGACAACCTTTGGTGGCCACATGCAAGTGGTACATGGCGCCAGAGGCAAAAGTGAGTCCTGCAATGGTTGTTCCCCTACCTTTGCACAGTAACTTACATTTCATCTATAATACATGCTTGAGGCTCCTCTCCAATCTCCATCTGTATAAGTAAGAGGCATTACCACAGTTCAAGAACTCATTCCAGCCAGGCAAAAACTCTTGAGAAGGGCACAGAGCAGAGGTGTGGACAGGTGTGGCCTGGAGAGGGTCTTAAGAGAGCTCCAGAGGGCCTGAGAGATTCTCTACCCCTGGAGTATAAAACTGAAGCCCATTTCCAGGGAAGGACCTGGCAACCCTTAAGTGTCATGGAAATGAGTTGGCAAAGAAAGATTCTAGAAATCATCAAATGGCACTGTTCATTTTCATTACTGTGAAGTCATCTGGATTTGGCTCAAAAGGGAGGCAGTAATAGAAAGAAGCTTGGGTGAACACTGGTTTGGTCACATTACAAACATGGATAAGCCAGAGAGCCTGACTGGTAGGCAAGAGAGGATGAAAAAGGCCAAACAAATATGGACTGAGATAGAGGGATTGATCTAGAGAGCAAAGCTAGTCAGGAATTGGCAAGTACCCTGTTTATGTTAAAAGGACAGATGGTCATAATGATGATTTCATTCTTTTCACAAATGTATTTTCTAATGCTTCAGGATAATAGCCAAGCTGTCTATGCATTTGTGGTTATGAGACCAAGATTTTAAAGAAAGGTCAATTTTCCTTTTAAGGGGGTATTTTTACTTTCCTGAGGGTGTCTCCTGTTAGTTGTCACTGTAAAAAGGGCATTGCATTGCTAGAATTATCCAATCCAGAATGTCAATTGTTATGTTGATCTAGCTAGACATATTCTGCATGCTTCAAGTTGCCATATATTTCCCAGCTGTTGTTCCTGATATTTTTGGATTTGGTCTACAGAGAGCTTCAGCATTGTCAGACAAGCCCTTCACTCTGAGTGTCCCCTGCAAACAATAAAAAATCACACTATGTGATCAGAAGATTAACTTGCTTTAGTGCCAACTCCTTAGAATGCAGATGCACCCTCCATCCGAGCAGTGTGCATGTTGATCAGAAAGGGGGGGAAAGGAACGCCAGTGAATTTTATTGACAAAAACAGAACTACTGCTATATAAATTCTAAATGTCAAGATGTAGCATCTGAAAAGCAGGAATTGAATTTGTTTCTGTATGACAACAATTTCTGTCAGATTTTGTTCTGAGAAAGCTACATTAATCCCCATGATGGTTGATCATGGGGTATATATATATGTGTGTGTGTGTGTACACACACACACACACACACACACACACATATATATATATATATATCGATCGTATGTCCCACAAAGGGAAGTTCTACTGCAACTTTTTGTATATGATATTTCCCAGTTATCAGGACAAGCACTTTGGCCTCAGTCATTTATTCAGTTTATGGTCTTAACTGGGGCTCTGTGGTACATACTCCCTGGTCTTTTCGCTGCATGCAAAGTAATCATCTGATTATCACTAGTCTTATATCAAGGGCCTTATATCAAGGGCCTTATTCCCAGCTGAAGGAAACTGACAGTCTGAGAGAGGCAGGAGGAGCAAGGAAGATGTTTGCATATGACTGTACAATATGTTGGCTTGGTATGAGAGTTGGTATGAGGACCAAGTATGGCATAGAAAAGAGAAAGTAGCAGGCATTCAGAACGCACCTCAGCTTAACACCATAACTGCTCCTTGGGAGCCATCAGGGCTGTCAAATGGGAGGCGGCTTTCAAATCTGGAGGTGATTTTGGCTCTGCACGCGGTAGGTTGTCTTGTCCTCTTGCCCAACAGAAACGGGCGTATTCCTAAGTTTTCCCTTAACTTGGCCAAATAGCCCTTTGGGCGTTTAAGGGGGGGCAGTAATCGACGTGGGGGCAACATGTTAAACCACCCTTCCTGGCGCGGCCCCGATCCAACTATCCCTGCCCTGCCTCCGTGGCTGCTTTTGAAACACACTTGCGACGCATTTATATGTAAAGGCCAAACGTACATGCTGAACCAAACATAGTACCAGAACCTCAGCCAATTCCACGTGGGCGATCATTTCTGGCCGCCCTTTGAGAACACGAACCCATCGCCCTAGGTTCTTCGCCGGCTCCTTCCTCTCTCCACCTTGTCCGTGCGCTTTCACACGCAAACACACACACACAGAGAGAGAGAGAGAGAGAGAGAGAGAGAGAGAGAAGCGCCTTTGGAGCAGAGAAACTCAGCTCTGGCGTCTGTGTGTGTGTTTGCGAGAGAGGAAACCCTGAATTTCTTCAACTGTTTCGCCCTTAAACTTGGTGGGGGTAGGGGGATCCGCTTTAGGAAAGACTTCCTGACCCTCGCAGGGCGCACCCCAGTCGGTTATCTCGGACGACGAGCTTCCCCTGGAGATTATTATTCTTGATAGTACTGGCAATTTGTTCAGGGGACACCACGTGTGCGGTGGCGCGGCGCCTGTGTGCATTTGGCTCGCACACAGCACGGCGGCATCGTGCGATCCGGAGTCACTCCCCCCCCCCGGCTCCTTTCCAACAGCAGCAGCCACCCACTCCCGCCACCCAGCACCACCCAGCTTGCCTGGCGGCGCGCGGGCTGGGCTGCCAGGAGAGGGGAGGTACTGGCTCAGGCTCCGTCTCTTCTCCCTCCTCTCCGATCCCCTTTCCCTGCGGGAGCGAGCGCTTTGCAAGGACAACGAAGGCTCTCGAGCGCGGGGCGGACGAGGCGAAAACACCCGCCCCCCTGCCCTGCCCCGCGGTAAAGCCGGGCAGAAGCGCCCAGCAGCCAGCTAGCCAGCAGCCCCGGCCGCGCCACCGCCCTTTCTCCGCCAGGAGGCATGAGCACCTGCGACGCCAAGGAGTATCTGGCCAAGAGGGAGATCCCGCAGCTTTTCGAGGTAAAAACCCTCCTCGCCAGCCGGTGGACCCCGGCAGCCGCTCACCTCTCGCCTCTGGACCCTGGGCGGAGCAAGTTCCCCCGAAGTCTAGGGGAGAGTCACAGGATGGATAGGGCGGGGGGGGGGGGGCGAGGCTGTGGGATCTAGGGCAAGGTGGGAGCGCACGGAGCAAGGGCAGCTGCCCGGCATATTGAAGGGGCAAGGCTTGTTTCGAAGGGAGGAATGTCACTTACTCCAGACTTCGCCTCTGACCTCTTTCACCTTCTTCCTGCACAGTTTTCCAAGATCTAAAACGATGGTTGCGGTCTTTTGCCCCTTCCATAGTACCGGCTGGGCATCCGTGATTTGGGAGACATACGACACCCTACAGACAGAGGGGGGGGGATTGGGGTAGTTAGTACGGCAGGGTAAAGGGCATCCTCCTACCCCTGTCTGCTTATTTTGGGTACTCAAAGAGATGCCTTCGCTTACAGTGCGGATTGTGCATCTTCTCAGCCCCCTGCCTGCTTCCCTTTGCCTTGCTCACCTAGCCTGATTCTGCGGAGCAGAGAGGAGTTAACGTTGTCCTCCCACTCTACTTTTAATGGATCTGGAAGCTTTCTTGCCTCCGGTTGCCTTGGTTCCTCTAGCTGCTTGTAAGGCAGCATTGATCCGACCTTGTGAGATGTGAATATGTGTGGAATTGGTGATCAGAAAAGCAGGAGGCAGGAATGTGTCATCTCCCATGGCATTCTCTGAAAGCTCTACATATCTTGACTCCAGGGTGAATGGAGTGGAGATGCTGCTGCAGTTTATTTTCTCCTAGGTTGCATGCCTCATGAAGCCATGAATGTTGCTTCCTGTAATCAAAACTGTGATATTTAAAAGGGAACATGATTGGGTAGCTAAAGTGAAAGGACAAAGTCAGTTGCTTGTGCTACTTGAGACCTAAAGGGATCAAGCATGTTCATCTGAACATTTTGGCACACTTAGGGTCCCAGTCTCCATTCCAAAGAGTATTTTCTTTGTCATTGCGTCAAATCTCTTTAATGAGAATTTTTAACCATAACATAAATTATCCCTTTCCTTCTTTGCTGGTGTTTTCATTTGTCTCATGGATATTTTGCAAATATCCACTCATTATTTGTTCTGCCTTCTGGTCATAGAGAAGAGTGAGAAGCTAAGTAAGGCTCTACAGACCTGCCCAATAGTTATCTTGCTCAATTGCTTTACTATTCACCTATGCTTCTGATGTTTCACTACACTCCCCCCCCCCACTTTCTCTAATGTTTTCAAAGCTGTCAGACACAGGTGGGGAACCCAAGATCTGATCTCATACGGGTAGGAGTGGAGGGAGCCTTAGGTGGGAGAGAAGGGAAGTAGGGATGGGAAATGGGAAAGCAGAAATAAATAGAAGCATGGAAGGAGGAGGGAGCTATTAGCGTAGACCTTTGCTAAGAATGGTATGTTCTTCCTTTGGCATCCTGTTGTGCTGGGAGGAAGAGGGGAGGGATGGGGAGATTATTCCCCGCCACACACTGCTGTAAGGGCTGGAAACTTTTTAAAACAAATACAGTGGTACCTCGGGTTAAGTACTTAATTCGTTCCGGAGGTCTGTTCTTAACCTGAAACTGTTCTTAACCTGAAGCACCACTTTAGCTAATGGGGCCTCCTGCTGCTGCCGTGCAGCTGGAGCACAATTTCTGTTCTTATCCTGAAGCAAAGTTCTTAACCTGAAGCACTATTTCTGGGTTAGCAGAGTGTGTAACCTGAAGCGTATGTAACCCAAGGTACCACTGTACAAACAGGGACATTGACAGGATGTTGACTTTTACACTGAACAGCAGAATGCACACAGGTTTGTTCATAATAGTTAGCATGAATTGTTATACAGATTTGACATAATAATTTGACAAGTTGCATTGTAGCAATCAAACAGTTTTGGCTGGGATGTGTGTGTGTTCTTTCCCCTCCATCCCTGTGTCTATCTTTTATTTTCTGCAACATACCAACTTCTTATATACTTTAATGCAAGCTGGTTCCATAGTGGAGGAGGATGTTAATCAATGATGCAAGTTAAAACTTTTTTTAAAATTCAGTTTTTAAAATTCCCTTTGATTAGCATCGTGCCCCCACGTTTTGAATTTGTTGCCCAGGATATAATATCTCTCTCTGCTGGCAGCTGTCATCTGGAGATTTGAAGCAACTCTCATCTCACTGTACCATCTGAATTGAGAAAGACAGTCTAAGTGGTGAATTGACGTCTGCAGACACTCATGGTCTGGATGTGGGTCAATAAACTAAAACTGAATCCAAACATGAATTTTGTTTGGGGTGCGGGGCAGCCTCAAGACCAGGAATTGGTAGGACAGGCTGTTCTAGACAGGCATTCCCCTTGGAGGAACAGATGCATATTATGGGGATACTTGTGGGGTCGTCATTGTTACCTGAAGCCCAGGTGACCTCAGTTGCTAAAAGTGCTTATACTCAGTGTCAACAAGTGTGCTGCAGTTATCTACACACAGGTAACTTGTAGTTTAGACTATTGTAATCTGTTTTATGCAGGGCTGCCCTTGGAAATGGTCCCAAAGTTGCAACTGATGCAAAACACAGCAGCTAACATATTATTGGGTGCCCTAGAGCCCTTGCAAGTACCATCAACCTGGAAACAATTGTACTGATTACCTGTTTGTCTTCTGGGCAGACAGAAGGCAGGACAGCAAAAGGAAAAGTAGGCTCCCTGGGGAGCTAGAAGGGAATATGAGAGAAAGGGGGGCAACTATACAGATTATTATTATTATTATTAGATGGCTTTCACACAAAATGTGTCTCAAAGGAACCTGCAAATTAAGCTAAAAATAATATCAAAGGCATTAAAACCACATTTTAAAAGTCATAAATGAGAGACTATCTTAAAAAGGTAATGCATCCATGTTATTTATTTATTGAAAGGCTTTTATAAGTCACTTAATATTTTAAAAATCTCTAAGCAGGGACAAATCCTACCCACCCCACTACAAGATTAAGCATTACAGATAGGCCAATGCGCTCCAAATTAACAACCAAATGCCTGGGTAAACATAAATGTTTCAGCCTGGTGTCTAAAACAGACAGTGATAGTACCAGGTGTGCTTCCCTGGGGAATGCATTCCCCAAATGGGGAGCCACCACTGAAAAGGCCTGTTCTCATGTTGCCACCCTTCAGTTACCAGCATGTAGACAACAGAGGTTAGGCTAAGCCTGTCTAGATAGGCTTGCAGCTGAATCACTAGCTAAAACTGATGGAAGACAATTTGCACCATCTAGGCTACTTGTGCCCAGAATGACAGTAGTGGATGCAGAAGTAGTCCCAGGCTTTGCACCTGCTCCTGTAGTTGGAGAGCACACCCACCACCACACCTGCAAATGTAAAGGAGAAATAGAGCTGCATGTCACCAGTATATTGCTGACAGTACATCCCAGATCTCCATATGACCCCACTCCGTGACTGATGTGGTCAATGGGAGACCCCCGCGGGACCTCACACTGGAGCCAAACAACAACATCCCCCATTTTTATCAGTCATGAGAAGCAAGGTGCACAGTTCATTGTCCAAACCAAGCACCTGGTCAAGCTGTACTAACTGAAACTCATCCAACACAACAGGGCTAAGGAATGCTTTGGATCCCTTTTTAGATTCATCTGCTTAAAACCAGAGTTGAGGTCCCGGCAGATGCAAACAATTTTATCCTCAAAATGCTTTGCAAACAAGTCACAGCAGGCCACTGTGTATTCTGCACCTCCTTTGGACCAGAATGTTCTGATGGCAGACCATCCTAATAGGCCCTCACCTCTGTGGTGGGGGAAAGCTGCTGAAAGCCGAAATCTCAGCTGGAGTAGATCCAACCCAACCATGAAAAAGGACTGATGTTGCAGTCCCACCCACAGTGAGACCCACTTTGCCAGAATTCAAATTGCTGGCTGGGGGGATCCCCTGTCACACCATGCAGCCGGCCAGAGATTTCCCAACTGCTGGCTCCTAGCCAGATGTTGCTCCTGGGGTGCTTGAGCCCCAGCACTGCTGGCCCACAACCACTGCCCACCCCCATACCATGGGAGTGGCCATTACTATCCCAGATTACGCACTTTCTGCCCATTACAGACAACCAGATTTAGAGCGTGGCCTACCACATGCCTTGGGCTGACCTTTATTTGTTATACACAAGATACACCATAGTTATATCTTATGCAGTGTTTATGGGACAGATATATTCTTTGTACATATGAGAAGACGTTTTGAACTTTAAAGTGTAAACTGTACTTTTGAACTATTCCAAAGAGGCTTATTGTGATACTGCCCCTTTAAGACTGGTTTATGGGAATGGGTTAGTACCTCAGAAATAATGAGCTTACATACAGCTGTCTTCCGATAAGGCTTCAAGGCCGGTGTCACAAGGTAATTGGGTGGTCTAAGTTCCCATAAACCTGGATTGGTGGGAGCTCTTGGCAGCCAGCCAAACCGAGGTCTGCATCTATTTGGGCTTTTGACAGCATCTTGTTCCGTTGCTCAGCCTAGTGAGATTTAAGTGTAAGCGTTTGTTAATTAATTGGATAAGTTAGTGTTTGTTGTCTTCTTACCTTCTGAGCTATTTTTATCTGTGTAATTATTTCTACAAGAGAGGTTTTCTCATAGGGTTTTGTTTTAGTAAAATTGGTATATGATTTTATGAAATTTGGTCTGGTCTGAGTTCCTGAACACTTTCATTTTGACCATGCTTTTCGGACCAAGGCTGCTATAGTGCTATGAGTAAACCTGCCAGCTTCAGTTTTGAGGCTACAGCAGTTTATCTCTACTTCACAAAACTGTAACAGTACAGCAGTTATGTAAAGTGGTTGTTTAACAGATGTTGCCACATCATAAAAATGCATTAGGTTCTTCAGGTCACATATTTCTGGAGTTGCACATTTTTCTCTGTGTGGAATTACAGAGCACACGCATTTACCATGGAGTCTTTGTTTACTATGACAAATAGTGTGATTTACAAGGAGTTTACACATCTGTTCAATTGGACAAATTGGCCTTATGTGAAAAGATGTCAGTAATACGCAACAGTTTAATTATTTTACATCATGGTGACTTGAGCAAAATAAATCTGGGCTTACTGATCACTTCTCACTGTTTACTGTACACATCGGGGATGTTTATATTTCAAGAACACCCTGTAGTTGTGATTTTAAACATACTTAGACCATTCAAACATTCAAGAAAAGATTTTGGCACTATCCACCAGGACCATATTGCTTTGGAATGCAAATGAGGAATCATGTAATTGAACTATCTCTCAAATCAGAAAGCCCCTGCATGTGGAATATTTACCCGATTGGGAAGATAATGAACCTATTCATTAACGTATTTATAATCCACATTTTCATAAAATATATCAATCAGCAAAAATAAAATCGGCAAAAAAGCATCCATGAAAACAACATTAAAAACATCAAACATAAATGATGCAGCATTCCCTGTATTAGAGGAAGAATCTAATATGCCAGATCTTTCAAATACAAATTGCCAGCTGCCTTTTAAAGTGGTATAGCCTGTAGCCTACAATACTACATGCTTTTTAGGGAACATTTGTGTATTTATTCATAGGAAGGTGATGTGTATTGATACCCAAATCATGAATTTCACAGAATTATATGAGTAGAAGAGATCTAATGAATCATCCTGCTAGGATATTCTTCACCAACATTCATGAATTCATTCAGTAACAGTGGGGTTTAAAAAAAATAAATAAACAATGCATTTACTGTTATGTGGAGCAGATGCTCTATAAAATGGGTATAATTTACTGTGTCATTGGTGGGTGAAAAATGAAGTGAAACAAATAGAAAACATCCTACAATTTCCATTTATTTAAAATACTCTTCCAGGCATCGAGCAGGGCCATAATGATGCCTTTAAGCAGCTTTGGTTGTCATTGTGATCAGTTACCAATATGTCTGCTGAATCTAAATATAGTCATAATTCAACCTATTGAACTTAATGGGCATTACATTTATCATGACTAAAGTCCCATTGATTTCAGGGGGCCCACTAGGGGCGCATTGGAAGATGGCTGACAATACCATCTCTCCGACCCACACGGGGTAATTAAGAGGCTGTTATGGGAGTAGGCAGCTTCCCTTGTTGCCCCAAGGAAATGGGGAACACTGCCCTTGCCTGCTGTGCCCATAAATCACCCCCTAATTCGAAAGAAGGGGGTGAGGGCACTAGGCAGAATACCCCCGTGTGGACCTCAGCTCTCCTGGACGCTGTCTCTGATCGCGCACTAGCTGCAGCAATTTGGAATAATTAATTACAAAAGAAGCAAATGCACATATTTCAAGTGAAGAAGGGGAGTGAAGTCTGTTAATTTAAGTGACCTCTGCGAAAGAAGACGACGAGCTGGAGAAACAGGAATATTTTACGATGAAGATACACCAAAGGCTGGGTATGTTGACAATGGGACTGAATGGGAAGGGGGAACCTTTTTTACTTTCCTTCTATGTGATTTGTGGACATTAAAACAGCAGCAAGAAGCAAGAAGTTGATTGGATCCCCTTCGGAACTTGAAATATGGGTACCCCCAACAAAAATTTAAAATTCGGCTGTGTAATTTGGAATTTATGTAATTTGGTTTGATTTGATGTGATTGGTCGGTTAATAAAAAATTATTCTTAAAATAAAGTCCCATTGATTTCAGTGGTTCTTTTCTAAGTGTGACTAAGTAGGAAAATAATCAGGGAAACTTATTCCATAACAATATAGAAGTCTTGAAAATGATTTGCTATTCTATCACCAAGTGCTTCAGTATATAATACCACATGTATAAATTACCAATGTGTATTACTATCTGGGTGGGGAAAGGGAATGGGATTTCTGAATTTTTATTGTTTTGTGCTTCAGCAATTTTATGAACCTAACAAAATATTGCACATAAGCTTTGGGGCATAGATTTAAGAGTTCAGCTGTACTGAGTTGGTTGAAATAAATAAATAAATGGGGGAAACCAACTCATTTGGCAATTTTGTACCTTAGCAGTGGTCCTGTAATACCCTAATCTACAAATTGATTCAACTGGTATGTTTGGATTGTTTCCAAGGCAGTCCTATTTAAATCAGTGGCATTTAACTTGCTTAGCTTTGTTGATTAAGAAGGCCTATGAGTACAGGTGACCATGCAACTATACAATGGTATGTGTTCATTGGAAGCGTTGTTTAATGAAAAATGTTCATATTTCATGCTTTTCCTAAAAGCAAAAAGCAGCTAATCAAGTTTTCATGTGCAGCAATGTTATGTTTTTATAAGTCACACTTGTAATTTTAGGAGGTTTAAACCTGTGCAATTTCTTAAGTTTGCCATAAAATGGAAACCTGAAATAACAGGAAAAAATGGGATTGGTATGTAACAAAGTTAATTGTTAGACTACAATCATGTATTCAACTTCAGTGGCTTATAAATCACTTTGGGGCATTATGTTTCAGAGTTTGCTGAATGGATTAATGTGCTACAAACCCGATGATCCAGTCGAATACCTGGAAGGTTGTTTACAAAAAGTGAAGGAGCTGGGAGGAGCAGAAAAAGTAAAATGGGACACTTTTGTCAGTCCAGAAAAAAGGACACTACCTTCACTGAATGGCAGCCAGTCAAGAAGATCCTTTTTGAGGAATGGTAAGATTTATTTATTTTGTATCAATTTTATGTTTCAGCTTAGATTCAGGTGACAAGCTGAGTAGAATGGGTAAGCCACTCACTGTATGATTTGAAGATGGTAGTGATGTGGGCGCATTGAACATTTGTTTAATGCTTTATTGGCGCATTAATTAATTGTGATGTGATCATGATTTGCCGCCTTGTGGCTTCTGTTAGTGATATGTGGCCACATTACATAAATGGGAATCACACCAAATATAAATCAATCAACAGCTGTAGAAGGATCCATCTTCATTTGAATTTTGATTCTAATTTTGATTTATTGCTGAATAATCTTTAAGTAGATAAGGCTGTAATTCTATGCACTTATTTGGGACTAAGCCCCATGAAACAGTGTGGGCCATATGAATAGGCAGGAGTGGTGAGCTGTGGCTTCCAGATGTTGTTGGACTACAACTCCTACTATCCATGACCATTGTTCCATGCTGGCTAGAGCTAATGGAAGCTGGAGACCAGCAATACCTGGGTGGGGGACGGGGGGGGGGGGACAAGTGAGTGAGAACTATGATTTCTGTAGAAAAATATGCCAGATTTGTTGGAATTCCAGTTGAATGGAGCAGTCTTTACAGTTGGAGGAGGGAAATAATGTTCCTTCCTATGTAGCAACTCCCTCGCAATGAAAAGACTTATGATCTGCTTATCTTCAGTTGACTGGCATTGACCAGTCTGAGGAATTGTGGTGCTTTCTAAAGTTTACTGAAGTTGTATAAAGAACAACTTATTTACGATGGGCAAAAATGCAGAAATTGGAATGCTCTGAAAAGCCTTACTAGTGCCAAACATAACAAACAAATACAAGCAAGTGTATTTTCTCAGAAATACCCAGTGCCTAGTCATCATATACAATAACCTGATTGGCATTGCTGATATAATTAATATGGATTAGTTAGAACACCTAGAAAGCTGGGTATGAATCAGCTTAGATTTTAAGCCATTCCAAAAATCGGACTGAGATAACATACAATGTCTATACACAAAGGATTCATAAGGAAAGTACCCAATTATTTTGCTGTTGTAAATGTTCCTATAAAGCTACTAGAATTCTGTGCTAGTAGTAATTAGATTGCATGCAGTAATTAGATTAAAATGTACACATAATGTCTGAAAACAACAACTCTGGTATGATGTCTTAACATGAATTTAAAATCAGACTTACAAAATAACTATAAGAAATTTATCAGCCTGCATGGGTTTTAAATCTGCCCACCTGCCCATATATGCTACATGTGATTCAACAGCTTGAATAATGGGATTTGGCAAGCTGCTTACCCAAGTTGAATTGTTACTTGCTGTAGACCAATTTGCAAGGCATATCTTTAAAAGTTTCAAATAGGTAGCCTTTTACTTACTAAACAAAACTGGAAAAATGTATTGCGTGGACAGGCGGAGTCCCCAGATCCCGAGTGGTCCCCCCCGTCATGTGGAATAACGACTCTAGACAACGTGCTATGGGATTAAATTGGCCACAACTTTATTAAATTTCAAATGTGGGTAGACCTTGGCTCAGGCATTGGGCGTTCTCCCTCCCTAGTCCCCAGCCGGGGACCTAGGGAGCATCAGGATTATCCAGTGTGTGGGGGGGGGATGGGCTGGCTCTGGAGAACATATGTTCAAGCAGAGATAGCCGCCCCCGTTACGCCGCCGCAGGGGAGAGCAATGACGACCTTTCGGCGTACGGCCAAAGCCTCCCTTCAAAAACCCCTTTAACGGGGAACCCTGGTATCGCCGCCGCAAAGAGGAAGATGGACTAAAGGATTCCGCCCAAGGCCTGATACCGCCAAAGTTGTGACGTTTTGCTACGGGAAAGGCGAAACCTGCCAATGCAGGGAAATTCCTTTCCGGCCCTTTAACAGCGACCTTATCGTAGCAGCGCCCGCATACCTGTGGAGAGGTTAACCTGCAAAACCTATGAAGAAAAGTTAACCTGCAAAAGAAGACATTAACTGAGGGTGGGTAGGGTGGGAGAAGCTCTGGAGCCAAGTGAGGATTAACAAGTAAGATCCACCCTCTATTGTGTGGGCAGGTAATCCCTCCCCTTACCTGGCCTGGTTTCCCTGGCAACGCTTCCCCCAGGTGGGATTGGACAACTCACTGGGGTAGGCGGGGACCTCCAGGTATCCCACCTGAGGGAAGGCAAAGCCTATGCTGATGGGGCCACTCCAGATCCAGGGCTGCACGCGTCCCCGCAAAGGGCGCCCCCCGTTTTAAGTGGGGAGCGGTCATTGCCTTAATGTGCCAGTTGCTTGAAGTCCATCTAGGAAGCCCAAAATAGCAGGGAATTAATTTGCAGGAAACCACTCACTCTCAGGGGCTTACTAAGCACAGAGTTGCTTAGTTTTAAACTTTGTGATGTCCAGTAAATTGTAACCTGTAGCTTCATGTGCTTTACTGTCTCTTCAGTATGGAAGCTCTTTTTTATCCCTAGAGAGAACACTATCCCTATTCCCTTAGGAAGTCATGGCAGTTTGCTTAGCTTTGATAAACCATCTGTGATTGTCATTTAATCTCCATTTGTCTGCTGGATTTGCACAACACAACAAACTAGGTATTGGAAGACCGCAGCCAAATATTTGGCTAGTTGTTTCGAATTGTGTGGCATTTGTCAGTTCTTCAGTCTCTGGCAATATGTAGCTCATCTTTCTGACCATTGTACAATGTGCTTTAAATTTACAGCATGTGTATACATGGCCTTTCTTCCACTTTTCCTTAGGTCAGCTCTCCTTCTGGCTTCCTCCTTTCCCTCTGTTCATCACTCTCAGGGCCTCTCCTCATAGCCTAATTTTCTTTGCTCAGGGACAAAGAAAATTTTCCTTGCTCAGTCTGAAGCCATGGAGATCCTGCTGTCAGTGTGGACGGGGGGGGGGGGGTCTGACTCAATATAAGCTACCTCCCTGTGTTTCTTTGTCACCATCTTTGGGCACCTCCTAAGCCTGCACCTCAGCAGGGAGCCCACTGCCAATGTCTGGCCTCCCCAGGCCAGCTTCTGATGCTCCTTTGCAGCCTCTGCCTGTCCATATACCTCCTCTAAGCAAGAAAGCTATGACAAGGAAAAGGAAAAGGAGCAAGACTCTCTGCTCATCTTGCACACTCTCTGTGAATTGAGGCCTAGGCGAGAGGCTGAGCCAATAGGCCGCAACAGCAGCAGCGAGGAAGACTGTGGTCCACTCGGGACCTCTTGTCCAATGGCTTCTCAAAACCACCTGCCTCCATCGGCTTCTTTTGGCCTGCTGGCTGCTTATTCTTCTGACACCTGTTTTGCTGGTCCCATTACTTTATGCTTCTTTTCCCTAGGCCAGGAAGCCTGCCTCGTTTCTATTCCTACTGTCGCAACAGATTGGCCTAGAGTGGCTTCTGAGAGGAATGTTCTGTTTCATGGTTTGATTTGCCGGGAGGCAGGTTTTTTTTTTAATTAAACTGATAATTGTTTCAAGTGCTACAACGTAACTGTTTGCCATGAGGAATTTTTATATTCCAGCCGCAACCAGCTGGAACTGGTTCTGTGAGGAAAACGTAAAAAGTGGTATTTTACTCAGAGTAGCCCTGTTGGCGTCGGCGGACCTAACTTAATCACATCCATTAATTTCACTGGCTCTTATTAAAAAATTAGTTGAATCCCACCCAAAGTTTTCTTAAAGGAACAATTTACTTTTCTAACAGCTTGAATGACGTGCAGTGCCTGCCTGTGAGATGTTAGAGCAGCCAGTGCCTTTGCTTCCACTGCATACATTACTGCATTCCAGTACAGTGGTACCTCAGGTTAAGTACTTAATTGGTTCCAGAGGCCCGTACTTAACCTGAAACTGTTCTTAACCTGAAGACCACTTTAGCGAATGGGGCCTCCTGCTGCTGCCGCGCTGCCGGAGCACGATTTCTGTTGTCATCCTGAAGCAAAGCTCCTAACCTGAAGCACTATTTCTGGGTTAGCGGAGTCTGTAACCTGAAGCGTATGTAACCTGAAGTGTATGTAACCCGAGGTACCACTGTACAGATGGATTGAAAACATTACCTAACTGTATAAAAATAAGAAGCCCCTCATTATTATTTTTAATTATTTTTTAGGCAGCCAGAATTTCATGCCAACAGTTGTGTTGTTAAAATATTCTTGATCTTCATTACCGGTAAATGTAAGAAGAGTTCTGGTTTTCATATTTCCTTTTTCTTTTCTTTCTTTCTTTTTACTATTATGAAGTGCTCCCTGACAATCCCAACTTTCCTTACCGACGGTATGAGCGACTTCCTCCAATCCACCAGTTTTCCATAGAGAGTGACACGGATCTCTCAGAAACAGCCGAACTTATTGAAGAATATGAGGTATTTGATCCTGCAAGATCTCGGCCTAAGATCATCCTTGTCATAGGTAAGAAGGCAAGGAGAACGAATAGTTTTCTTGGATTAAGTGTGGCTTTTTTTTTTAACCGTTTAGCCAATGGATTAAGTGTTTTGTTATTAGTGCCAGGGACTGCCAGATGTAATAGGCAGAAGTGGCAGTGCCTCCAGCGTCTCCAGAATAACCAAAAAGCCTATAAATAGGAGAAACTATCAGACTTCATATCCAAACCTTTGGGATACCAGGGATAGTTACACCCTATGTGCTTTCTAATAGCACACCTCTTTCTGATGCTCCAAACAGAATGGGCTGTTTCACTTTTATTTGATAGGGGACAAGGCTGCAACTGGGGAAACCCTTCAAGGGAGAAAGCATTTCCTCCCCAAATATGGGGGGCAGTGTGGCATCCCTCCCTCCACAAAGTTTCACCAGTTTAAACCTTTCCCTTTGAAAAGAGAAGGGAGCAAGTTGGTTAACTGGAGAGCAAGCAAGGGAGACACAGCTGGACTGGCAACTTTGAAAAGCAGTGCCATTGACAAGAAAGTTTTTCAATCTCCTGGTCTCCACTGATGGGAGAAGCCTTTGTTTTGACTGCCATTCTTAAGGGTTCTGTTCTCATCAGAAAGAGTTCTTAGCTCTCCTTAGCTCAGTGGTTTTCAACCAGTGTGCTGTGGCACCCTGGGGTGCCTTGAATGATAGTCAGGAGTGCTGCAGGCAGCACTGGCCTCTGTCCCTCTTTCCTTCCTTCCCTCATTGGGTGCCCTCTTGCATCTCTGCCTCCCAAAGGCATGCACAGCTGTTCACTGCAGCAGCCCGGCTACAAGGTCCCCAGGTGAATGGGGGCTTCTGGGGCTGGCCAGGGGGAGCTTCCAAGCCCCCTGTGGGGCAGTGTGAGGAGGCACCTCTCTTTGGGCAAGGGGGTGCAGCTCAGATATCAGAGGCGACGGCAGCGGCTGCCTGGAGGACTCCCAAGGAGAGGGATAGGAGAGTAGGCTGAGGGAACACTTTACAAGGTGTTCGAAAAAGGGTGAGATGCTGCCAGCTGTGCCGGAAAGAGGTGATATAACTGGGCTCCTGAGCCCCACAGGGGTGCCACAGAAAGAATGCAGTTGGTCAAGGGAGCCGTGGACTCAAAAAGGTTGAAAACCTCTGCCTTAAGTGTTAAAAGAGCAGCATATTTAACCCTTTCCCGAGGCTGCAGCTCAGTGTTAGTTGCTAAGAGGAGGATGAGGGATCCCCATGACAGGTGCTTGAACAACACATTTAACTTAATAGCAGTGTAGAGTGGCTTTGCTTACCTGACTTTCCAGTGTCAAGTGTCTCCACCAGATACTGAGACTGGGAGGGATGAGGGGGCAGGTGCATTGGATTGGCTCCACTGCCACACCTGTACAATGCTCCCCTCTGTCTCACCCTTCTCCCTATCTGCAGGTGATGTGCAATGTCAGGAAATGCCACCCTCCCTAGTAGCTTCTGATTTAACCCTTGGTTATAGCAGTCAGGGAAAGAAAGAAAGGGATTCTCATGACTATTGCTTGGGTAGTGCATTTAATTCCCATGGCTGCGGTTCAATTGAAATCACACATTTCGTGCACTTTCCCACCATTAACAAGTTTTTTCTTTGTGGAACCCCTTGGGCTGCATTGTGGCACTCCAGGGTTCCATTGGACCACAGTCTGAGAAATCTCCTAGTGTGCAGCTAGTTAGCAATTTGGAGAATGTTACATTCCACATCTTTGGGAAAGATTTTGGCAGACTGGCACAGGTGGTGTGTAGTTCGTAATGAATCTGAGAAAATATAATTGCCTTTTTTCTTATAAATAATAGGTGGTCCGGGAAGTGGAAAGGGAACCCAGAGTCTGAAAATAGCTGAACACTATGGATTTGAGTACATATCTGTTGGTGAATTGTTAAGAAAGAAGATCCACAACACAAGTAGTAATCGAAAGTGGAGCCTGATTGCCAAGATAATTACCACTGGAGAGTTAGCCCCACAGGTACAAACATGGCAATGGCATGTTACTCGCTTTGGCAAGACTTTTGTATGCATTCTTAATATATACTATTAACAAACTAATAAACCTTCTTGTGCTTGTTTTTCACACTGCAAGGAAACAACCATCACTGAGATAAAGCAGAGATTAATGCAGATTCCTGATGAAGAGGGTATTGTTATTGATGGATTTCCAAGAGATGTTGCTCAGGCTCTTTCCTTTGAGGACCAAGTAAGATATTTGTTATTCAAGACAACTTAACAAGTTTAAAGAAAAATATGATAAGCTCTTTTTGTTAAGAAGCTAAATGCCAGAAAGACTAAATATTACTCTTTTCAGATCAGTAGGCATTGCCCCAAATTCTTTGTAAATGCTTGATTATATGCAGATCAAAGGTTGTTTTCTTGACATACATTTTGGTAGTATCATGATCCCATGCTGTTCAAAACAACCAGAATTCTGTCATGTATCGAACAATGACAGCGCTTTCTTTCCTATATAATTAAATGGCTCCGAAGGGAAGAAAAAGATCCTATTTAACAAATCATATTTTTCATACATTCCTGATTTTAAAAGCAAAGAGAAAAGGTTATTCCTTAATGGCACATTTTCAGTGCTCATTAAGAAGAGCACAATTTCATCAGCATATTTTTTTCACACAGAGAGGCAGCCTCAAGGTTATTATGGGCTTCTGAACTAGAATACAGCATTCATACAATAGCTTTTGTAAGACAATCATGTTAGGTAATAGTACACCTTTTATTGAATTAGCTTTTTGTGTGATCTCAAATTTTGCTTTAACTCAGTTTACTTTGCTATTAAATTTTTATTGTGCTTGAAAAAGATGTCTTGTGAAACTTGCTTGTCTTATCACTTAAGATGCCGATTAATAGTTATTGAAAGTGATTTGTACTGCAGGACATATTGACTAGAGAACATCTTTGTACAAGCTGCTTTTGCAGGGAAAATGACTAATTCATGTGTAGAACAGATTCTTCAGAGTTTGTCCTTATTTTGAGCTCATCGGGATTCAATTCTGACATTTCATATTCTTGACCAAAAGCTACCCCAAAATACATTTTGAGAAATACAGTTGTTCAGTAGGATGCTTCATTAATTTATATGAAAGCAAGCCAAGTGATGAAAATCCTGTGTTTTGAATTGATTTCACATTGCCAGATACGGAAACAACCAATATGACGTTTGGTTAAAGACACAAGCAAAGGTTACATTTCAAAAGTGCATTGTCTGGGAGTTTTACCAAATTCTGACTAACCTATGGAATGAGAATATACAATTGCTCCAGAGCACCCTCTCCTACTTATGATGGCTAGACCAACAGTGCAGGAATACTTGTGATGAGTCAGATGGAACATAGATTAGAACTCATCTTATGAACCACACCATAGCAGCAATGGTGCTTTGGCACCACTGTGTCCATGCAGAATTGGTTAGCAGACCTGTTCTGAGTGGCAATGGGCATTCTACACTTTGCTCCTTGTATTAAAGTGGAAGATCTTTCAGTGGCCCACTGTGATGAATTTGCAAAGCACTTTGGTGAAACAAGTGATTGTGTCTGTTTTGAACTGGATTTCATGTTGAACATACCTTTCAAAGCTGCTTGTCGGCTGTTATCAATAGCTTTTAGTTTGTGAAGTCCTAAAGATGTTGACAAAATCATAGAAGGTGTAAGGCCCATCACTTTTGAGCTTGATGGTTGCCATGCTGGGTGGGATTAGGGTGACCAGAGACTGCTAACTTCCCGGAAGGCCTCAGATGTGGTGCTTGATTATTTATGTTGAACATACAGTATGGGTTTTTCAATGTATGGTGCTCCACAAGGTTCCATCTTATACGTTATTCTATTTAACATCTATATAAAAGCGCTGGAAGAAGGTATTTGGATTATATTTGTTTTCGAGGATTGCTTTGTTTTGGTCTCCTTGCCCTTTTGCTAAAGTTGAGGATGTGCTTAACTCATCAATCTGCTTAGCTGTTTGTCTCCGTAATTTGTCACTCAGACTGAGACACCTCCCCTCAGCTTCCTCATGTTCACAGATCCCAGTCAGACATGACTTTTTTGAAAGGCACCTATGCAATCAACCTTACTCTTGTAATGTAGGTGCAGCATAGTCTTCAACAGCAATTCATTTATTAAGCAAGCAAGCAAGCAAGCAAGCAAACAAACAAACCACTTGATTTTTAAAAATCTCCATAAAGTGTCCAGGTAAAAGCATAGAAGACATGTCCAAAGCTATAAGTCAATTAAAAACAAACTTACATTGAATAATCATACCTAAATACAAATATAAAATCTGTAAAGCATTAAAACAAATATAAATAAGTGCTGTTTTTATTTTATTAATGGTAGTGCCATGGATAAGTGGTGCGCAAATAAACAGTAAACATGAATCTTAATAAACTGAAACAGAAATAGGCTGGCATAAAAATAAATACCATAGATCTAAACAGGCAGCAGAAAGCAAAATAAAGCATTTTATGTTCCCCATGTATGTTATTATGTGACACACAATGCTTCTGTAATATCTATAGAGCACCTAAGCAGCTAGTTAATTGAAAAAGATCTTTGGATTCTTGGAACAGTTTTGATTAACATATAATTTCTCAAATACTGAATTTTGATTTGCCCTTTCTTCAAAAGCATTAGGTAAACAAACACTTACTTCTCCAGCATAACACATTTCAGAGAGTTAGTAAATATTAAGAAGCTCTTTAAATTCGAAATGCATGTTGGAAAATGCTGAGAAAGAGGTCTGGCTTAACATTTACCTGTCATCCAAGCTGAAAGTCAGTGAATCACCTGCAAGACTAGCATATTAAATACCATCCTCTGCTCCAGTGAGGCCCTCTTCAATGTCAGCCAAGCATTCTCAAGCGGATGTGGGCTGACTATAGTTTAATAGCACTTTTCTTCAAATGTTCTTACTCCATTTCCCCCCACCCCCATTCCTGTGTTACATTCATCCATTGGAACGAGTGTAAAAGTCTGTATATCATAATGGGCTTGAATTTATTTACTGCTGCTATAGTTATCTTATATAAATGTGAGTGCAAAGGACAGAGGGCCTATTGTAAACCAAACAGCAGCAGTTACTTATAAAATGATAAATTTTAGGGCTAATAAGGAGAAACAAACAATCTGTTGCCCAGTTTTCTAGGCAACACTGTAATAGAAAATATTGACAAAACCACAAGCCAGAGCATACTCCAATCTCCTAGTTCAGCTCCCCGAGGAGAGGCAAGCTGCTTTGACCACTCTAACATATCATCTCACATTATTTTTATTACCTTCCCACTTCTATGAACACATGGAGTTTCTATATCAGCAACTTTCCCTGTTCACCTCAATGACATAAGACAGCTGCAAGCTTATATTCTTTAATGCATGTAGACTGCTCTATTCACTGTAGTGAACAAGGAAACCTTAGTAGGCAGTTTTTACCACAACCCCACACATGCAGGGGATCATTGACTAGGGCATATGTCTGCATGAGTGGGAATGAGCAGAGTTTTCCCCATGCCATATATCCTGTTGGGGCAAGACTCTGTATTTACAATAAAATGAATACCAGTTATGTAGGCAAACAACAGGGGAAGTCATGGCATCTTATATTTATTCAAGACAGCTATCAGCCTCTCTCTTCCCTGTTGGCAGCTAATCAGAGAATTTAATATTCCATGTCTGGATGGATTCACAAATTCATATCAACTGATTTATCAGTTGATGACTGCAGTATCAAGTCTTGACTTCCAGGCTGGAAAGATCTAACATAGATCAAGCATCCTAGATTTGAACGTAAGAGTTGTCCTGGATCAGACCAGTGGCCATCAGGTCCAGCAGTTTGTTCCCAAACTGGCCAACCAAATATCTGTGGGACTCTCACAATCGGGGCATGAGTGTAGTAGCGCTCCACCACTAATGATCCCCAACAACTGGTATTCACAGGCATATTGCCTCTGATATTTGAGACAACATGTAGCCATCATGACTAGTAGTCATTGGTTGCCTTCTCTTCCATGACCTTTCATATGATCTCACACCATCTCCATTAATCATTTTCACTGGAAATATTAACATATTCAGCTCACAGTTAACAAGGGCAGAGTAATCAAATCCAGCGATGTATATGCAAAGATGAACTGATCCAGTTTGTTTGTAAGATAAACCAGAATGTCCACTTTGAGGATGGATTGTCATTTTATTCCCCCACATTTTATTAACGGATATTATTTTTCTGGTCTGGCCCTTCTGAATAGGAGTAGTAGTAGTTTCCTGAGTAGGAGTAGTTTCCTTAAAATGTATTTATTATGCATTAATGACATTTATATACCACCCTGTAATTCTCTTGGTGGCTTATAATAAAGATTCTCTGAGTTGCTTACATTAAGGGCTGTGGGCTATCCACCTGTTTCTAAATTCCTCATCCAGCTTTGAAACCAGTGGGAGTTTTAAAGTTTAATTAGAAGTAATTGGTTGCACATAGAACATATAACTTACATAATTGCTAAGTATCACTACAATAAGCAATTAGGAGGAGCCTGGAAGCTTCTGTCTCCATGTTTTATTAAGCATAGTTTAGCACTATGTCTAAAACACTAAGTAGTGGTTCATCTTAACTAAGGTTAATTGAAGGAAGACAGAACCATGGTTTGAAGTTGGCTTGTTTAAAGCATGGCTAATACTATCCACAGTTTATCCTGCTTTGGGTGCAGGACTAAATTTTGATTAATCAAAAACTGAAGCAAACACTTCTGAATTCTTCCAACCATGCTCAAGGCTCAAGGTTTAGCACAAGCATAGACAAATTTGGCCCTCCAGATGTTTTGGGACTACAACTCCCATCATTCCTAGTTAACAGAACCAGTGGTCAGGGATGATAGGAGTTGTAGTCCCAAAACATCTGGAGGGCCGAGTTTGCCTATGCATCATTTAGCAAGTCTCCCACTGTGTATCATATTGTAAACATGTAGAAGCTCCAACAGCTATAGTTATCCCTTTCATTGTTTTAGCTGTTCATTCTTTGGATTGTCATTTGATTCACCAAAGGAAAATGTCACCAGTTTGAAATACTGAAGACATTAAGCTTATTTTAAAACGAAACAGTGACTAAGAAGGGCTTTATATATATATGGAGGGAAAAGTGATTCAGTGGTGCGTTGAATGGTAACCTGTGCTGTGTGAATACAAAATAGATTCTAATTTTTGCAGTGACTCCATTAATGTCACTGTTACATGCAGAATAGGAATATAAATGATCATTTATACTTGCCTAAGGAAATTTACTACAGCATGGTAGTCATTATAATTTCTTCTTTGTAAGCAATCTCCTTCCCAGAAAGGGCAATGATATCTCAAATGCAGAGGTAAAACAGAAAACTAAGAAAGAAAGAAATGGAGTTCCATCTTTTGCCACACACAAAGTGTGCTTTCTTTTATTTATGCTAGCTAAGGCATAGTGAGGACTTCAAGGACATACCTCTCTCAAGGTGGAGCACAGCAATTCACTATGGATGTACTGTGATCTGAGAATAATGTACAGGTTATACATCTGTAGGGCTATGTATGGAAAATGTTTTGTGCCATTCATTTTTGTGTAAATGTGAAGCTACCATGTGGGCATTGCAAGCATAGCCTTTCTTTTTAAAAAGAATTTGCAGTTGTGGCATCTAAAAGAAGGAGTCTTAATTCAGTTCTATTTTAGCTTGATGGCAAAGAGTCATTTTGGAACAGCATCTCTGCAGGTGCCTTTCTGCAGCATGCATATCTTTGGTCCTGTACCACAGTGGGTTAATCTGTGGTGGGATGGTGAATGCAGGGCCCTGCCTTGCAGCAATATAGCAGCCTACATGACCTGCAGCATTGAAGGGCAACCTGTGGCCCTCCAGATTTTGCTGGATACAATTTACATCATCCCTGACCAGAACTGACCATGGTAGCTGGGCTTTTGGAAGTTTGGCTACAACATTCACAGCTTCCCCAACCCAGCTGTATGGTCCTGTGAAAAATAAGGACTACCCTGTCAAATAAGCAGCAAAATTATCAATCTGAACATCTTTTTCATATATAAAAATGCCGGGCCTTTTAATTGTTCTTTGGAAGACCATTTATTGCTGCTAGTTTTATCTGCTATTTTACTTCTTTTGACCTTTTGTAGTATTTTATTGTTACAATTATTTTCTTATTGTTTGCTGTGCTGTTTGTCAACATAACTATCCCCAGGGCACCTCACACTAATGCATGTTATTTGTAAAATAAATAAAAAGTCTGAAGTGCAAATTGCAGTTATAAAGCAAGAGTGGGATACAAAATGTATCTAAAAACTCCTACTCTAGATAGGTAGCAGCCTATCTATATACAGATTCAGGAAACATGGCTGACCTTATCACTACTTCCTTCCTATGCAGATTTTTTTTCTTAATGTGCATAGGTTACTTGAGAAGCAGCCAAGTCACTAAAACAATTCCAGCTTACAAATAGTTTAAATCCAAACTATATTAATAATGTTGCTTGTGTCAAGACTCTGGAGTGACCAGGAATGAATTTCCTGATCTGAGCCTGTTGCTGGTGATCAGGGGTCCACTGAACCTGAGGCTGGCAGGTCTGAGACCCATCAAACCAAAGCCAAGGCTGTCTTGGATGCATTGTTCTGAGTCCCAGGAACTGCAACTCTAGTCCAACAGTGCAAAGGGCCATGGGGCACAGAAGTGCCCGAGCGTTGGTTGGCCCTTTAAGAATTTCCAGTTCTTCAAAAGGGGCAGGGCATAGAAGCCTTATAGCAAGTCATTAGTAGTGCTGTGAGCAACACCCTGCTTTGCCCCATGCGTGCCTTCACAGAACCAGAGCAGGATAGTTTGCCTTGTGTGCAGGCCATTGTTTTCAAAACTTGCCAGTGCAGTGGGGTTGACCTAAATAAAGATAGGGGAATTAACACTTTCAACTTGAAGTGGCTTCAAGCTTGATTGGGGCCCCACTCCTACAATTCACACTGGGGGACAATTGGAAGCTTTCCCCCCAATGCAAAGTGCAGGTGTGGGGTGGTGGAGGATCTGGATTGGGGGCACAGGGGAGGAGCCAAAATCTATGTTAAAAACAACAACAACCCTACCCCTTTTGCTGCAGTCCATGCAGCCTGCCCCTTCTCCAGAGAATATTAGCACTATTATGTAGCATATGCACCAAACTTCAGTTTTATACAGGTTCTAAAAACACCTTAACAGCTTTGTGTGATGTCCAAGTGTCTTATTTCCTATTCGTTCCTATTCATCTATCAGTCTGTGTCACACAAAAATAAATACACAGCAAGTTTTGTCTTGATGGTTTCTACTCAAGAATGCAATGCCCTGCTGTTTATTCTCCGTACTGTTCTCAGAGGTTTTCCTGTATGCGTTATCAAAGTAAGCTTTAGGCCTGCTGTACAAAAATTATTAAGAATTCCCATTGATTTTGCCTGCTAAACTGAGAACAAAGGACATGATTGAAGGGGGAAAGGGTCACAAAAAGCAGTCAAATCAGATTAAAACAGTTCTTCTTAACGTCCCATGAATACTTTATATTCAATAGGGCATGAATCGATGATACTCTGAAAGTGCTTAACAAACATTAATGGATTTGGATGAATCATGAGCCGTGACAACTTTCTTGTTCAGCTCCCTAGGGAATTATTGTTCCTTTCACAACTGAAGGAAGTGAAAATGTGTCAAAGAATCCCAAGTTTTATGATGGTCTGTAACATAGGTTATATTTATTTTGGGAGTTACCAGCTTTATATTATACTAATTGAATCACCTTTTCATAGGATTTAAGATTCTCCAGCTCAAGCCTGTGAATGAAAATCAAATGTTAGCTATCTCAAAATACACATTTCTGCATCGTTTCGAACAGAATTAACACTTTGCAGGTATAATTCATGGAGACACACACGATTTGGAAAGTTGCGCATTACACTATTGCAACCAGAATAAGGCTGTGTATCCATTACCAGCATAAAATGCAGCTGGGTTGTTCCTTTTTCTCAGTTTGGATCAAAACTGGTTTGGGGAAAGGGGCATCAAAACCCATTATTTCTTAAGAAACAACAGGATAGATATGGAGTGTGGCTAGATATGGAGTGTGGAGAGTAAATAGGAGTTCTGTCAGACCTACCACACATAAATAAGGCTGTAACAATGGTTGTGTGACCTGTTCTCCTGTAATGGACACAGATGAGAAACTTCTTGGGCAGGCATCTCATATTGTGTTGTCACAATGTTTGGCCATTCAGTAATAATAATAATAATTTATTTATACCCCACCCATCTGGGCGGCTCCCAACAGAATTAAAAGCACAATAAAACATTGTGGCACTCCTTCTGATTGTGACCTCTTATTGGACTGTTTGAAGCTGCCCTCTTTGGCGGGAAGAACGCCCCTTAATCCTGCTGGGTGCAAACATGTTCTGGCTGCCAAGGATGAAGGTGGAGCACGAGGGGACGCAACCATCACCCAACCCCTGTGGAAGCAGTGAGCGGCCATTCTAGGCCAGTTTTGTCTTGAGTTACTGAGTACCTGTCAGCTGGCCCTGCAGCCAAGAAGATAACCTAACCAAGCCTTTTGACATTCCATATTTAAAATCTATTTTCATTCTCAGAGCCTCCCCTTTCTAACAAGGTGGCTTGATGTGTAGATGGTCCTGAATCCACCCACCACTAATGCACTATTAGTACATCAGTGACAAGTTGCAGAATGCATCCACGAAAACACACATGTCCAGAGGGGCCCTTTCTGGATTGAATCTTAGGATCAAAGATGTTTACTAAAGGCTTGTTTACTAATTCCTTTGATTCCCTTCTGTATTGGTTCTGTGTTGGCTTCTGTGCTGTTACTGTTCCTGGTATATAATGATAGGAACCCACACATACTGTTAATTAATCTGAAACTGCAGGATGCCCATTTTTTGAAGTGCTTTGTTATGTCTAATTAGGGCTGTGTACACATTACTGGCTTAAACACAGCAAGGTCATTCTTTTTCTCAATTTGGATTAAAGTTGGTTTTAGGAAAAATTAATCAAAATGGAGTATTTCATAAGAAACAGTAGGATAGATTTTATTTATTTTATTTATCTATAAATATTTTTATTTGTTGCTTTAAAAATGAACTCGAAGCAACTTACAAAAGCAAAGATTAAAAATAGATATAAAACAATAATAAGAACAACCTAAAATGCTCACACTACTGTGCACAGCAAATCTAGTTCAACCCCACTCTACTAAAAATAGGCAGATAATTAAACTCCATAGGCCTGGGTAGATACAAATATTTTAACCTGGCAGCTAAAAAGATACTGTTCATGCCAGGCACACCTCCCTGAGGATGGTATTCCAAAACTGGGAAGTCACAACCTAGAAGTCCTCTTCTAGGGGAGCCACCCTCTGTACCTCCTCAGAGAAGGTGAAGATGCAGAACCTTAGGTCCAGGTTGGTTCATGTGGGGAGAAGTAGTCCTTGAGATATTGGGGTCCTGAACTGCATGAGACTCTGTAGGTCAAAATCAAGCCTGAAGAAACCAACAATATTTATAAACTTCCATAAGTTTCTGGTCAAACTTCTCTTTCCTGTGTTCAGGTGCTACTTATGTAGCCAAAACATTCCCATCCATTCCACAAGAGGAAGGTATCAGTAAACTCCCCAAGATCTGCAGAAGTACAAAAAATGTTTCAAAAATATATATACAATATAAGAGTTTGGGTTGTTTCATGCCTCCAGGCATTCTGTTACAAGCATAAAATAGAGGGAATGAATGTGTATATGTATACACACTCACACACCAAGCTGTATAAATTTACGCAGGCTGGTATATATAAGCTGTAGACAGGGAATAAGGCTGCACGAGGAGGCAGTGTAAATGTGATACAAACTTCTATTGAGTTAATTGTACACGTCAATTCTGAATGTGTTCCCCTTTGTAATATTAAGTAACTTATGCCAGCAATCCACCCCCTTTTTAAACACTTCCTTTCCAAATGATGTTTCTCTCCATAGGACATCCTCTGTGCCATATCCTCATCTTCCCAATTAAACAATGTGAACTAAATTGGGGGAGGAGGACAGTTCAGGATGTTTTAATTATGTAGTTAACTAGGTTGTCCTGTCCCCTGCCATGTACCCTTTAACCATCAGGCAAATTATGTGCGACAGCTGCCATATTAATAGTTTCAAAGAAAATAATTACTCCCACCATACAGTGAAAAGTAAATATCTGTCTTAAGACTTTAACACAACAATTATGCTGGTAAAAGAATAACAGTTAAATTAGGGTTGTTTATGTCAGCTATGAAGAAACTTTATTATTGAGAACAGGAGTGTCATAGTCAGTGATGGATGCCTTTTTGTTTAAGTGACAAGATCACATTTCTGAAGCTTTATGGGTGTTCCGATCTACCTCTTCCTTGGGTGCAGGTCACGGTGAATATTAATTTGTGTGTGCATAGGCAACAAGTGGTATAATGTCCTATGGTTTCCTTACCAGCTGGCACTGAATTTACATGAGGAAAAAAGCTCTTAAGTTGAAAAAAGGAAGAAATTGCATTAGAAAATTAACTTCTTTTTATATATATAAAGAAGTTACAGATCTGGAATTTTCTGCCATGTTATAGCAGTACACTATGGGTGTGGGGCAGAGAGAGAAAAAGACACTCTTCTGTCTCCTTGCTCCCACTGTATATCCTACAGTACTAATTTTTGTTGTTGTTGTTGTTTAGTCATTTAGTCGTGTCTGACTCTTCATGACCCCATGGACCAAAGCATGCCAGGCACTCCTGTCTTCCACTGCCTCCCGCTGTTTGGTCAAACTCATGTTGGTAGCTTCGAGAACACTGTCCAACCATCTCGTCCTCTGTCGTCCCCTTCTCCTTGTGCCCTCCACCTTTCCCAACATCAGGGTCTTTTCCAGGGAGTCTTCTCTTCTCATGAGGTGGCCAAAGTATTGGAGTCTCAGCTTCAGGATCTGTCCTTCCAGTGAGCACTCAGGGCTGATCCTTCAGAATGGAGAGGTTGGATCTTCTTGCAGTCCATGGGACTCTCAAGAGTCTCCTCCAGCACCAGAATTCAAAAGCATCAATTCTTCGGCGATCAGCCTTCTTTATCGTCCAGCTTTCACTTCCGTACATCACTACTGGGAAAACAGTACTAATTTATAAGTCTTAAATACTTGGAATTGCTGAGGGGAATGACTCCAGTTAAGAATGTTATAAGTAGCAGACAGCAACAGCATACTTTCACGTGAGAAAATACTGAGGTTTTCAGGGTTCACAACTAGTTCTTAGACATGCTCAGTTCTTTTTGTCCTTTCCTCACAGAAATGAAACAATGACTCTCCAGAAGCTAATGTGAACCAGTCTACTCATTTTAATATTTAATTCATTTGGCATATTATCTCCACAGATCTGCACCCCAGATTTGGTGGTGTTTTTGTCCTGTTCAAATCAGCGGCTGAAAGAGCGGTTAATGAAGCGTGCAGAGCAGCAGGGGAGACCCGACGATAACCTCAAAGCTACGCAGAGACGCCTAACGAATTTCAAGCAGAACACGGTTCCATTGGTCAAATATTTCCAGGAAAGGGGGCTGATCATGACTGTAAGTCTTCAGTCAATGTATATGCTTGGTAGACAAATCGTAACTGTTGTTGAATTCCATGTAAGTTGATGCATAGCATTATAGCCAATGTAATGTTAGGTCTATTAATTTCAGGTCTGTGTTGATGAAATACCACCACACATATTTAAAAATAAGCCTTTAAAAATGCTTCTTTCTCTCTAGAAAAAAAAAAGACACATAGACATGTGCCTTTTATCTTACATTTGGAGACTTTTTAAAGATTTTCATTCATTTACAGAAGTATGTATCTTTCCATTCCAAATATAGGTAGTCTGGGTTTTGTAATTCTTTGTCTATCCTAGATAACTGATAAGGCTCCATATAGTGTAGAGCTGTTCTGATGCTCTTTCTGTAGGTATAGATATGCATATTCATAAAATATTGTTAGAAGTTTGTCTTTAGAAATGATTTCCCACCTTTGGGGAAAATATATCAGTATATTTCTGTGGTTATTTTGCATTCTAAAATAGCTATTGGGTGAAAATAATCTTGGAACTTCTGGGAACATGTAGAGTGGCACTCTGCATTGGTTGGCTCAGAACTATAAAGTTTTGCCATTAATTCGCGTTTAGTTTCTCTGCTCAGAGTTGGAAAAAGTGGTGAGGTTTGTTTCAAGGCAACAATGTCATTTATTTGAAAAACCCTTGGGAAAATGAGTCTTCAAAATCTCAGAAAAACTTTCCATGCTATGCCAGGGCTAGTGATTCATCAGTTCTTCACTAGTATAAACGGACAGCATTTCTCTTGAGTCACTCAGGATGCATACTAAAGTGGCCCGGATAGCTCTTGCTAACATTTCTGAGATGAACTCTGCTTTCAGAGTAAAGTGACATCTATATACCTTTTTTCAATATAAAAGTATACTGCAATGAAGTATACAGTTAGGGCTGTGATCCCACACACTTACCTCGGTAAGTTTCATTGAACTCAGTAGCACTTGCTTCTGCACTGGATTGCATAGTTAGCATGTTTAACTCTGTCATCCAAGAATACCCAATGTTCCCCATATGTTGATGGACTTCAAATTTATGTCATCTCTGGCCATTGGCCATACTGGCTGGACCTGATTGGAGTTGGTGTCCAAAATCTAAAAGGCCACAGTTTCCTACCCCTTTCATTGTAAACATATATAATATTATGGAGTAACTCCTATTGATTTTAAAAAGGTGATTTCTTATGTTGGCTATGGGTGAAGTAATAATTTTATGTAAGTTTCAGACTTGCTTAAAAATCTTTGTGAAGACTCTTTGTCAGAGCCATTCATCTGATAAATATTTCTGCAGATTTTGAAAGTATGAATACTCAATGAATTTCACTTGTAGGCTCCATCAAAGCCACCATCTTAACATTTACAAAAGTCCACTTAAGGGCACTTTACATTTATGACTATACCAGGGGATTGTGTGTAACACCAATTTTATTATGTATGTGTAAATGTTAGGAGCCCACAATTGGCATTGGGTTTCCAACTCTCATACATATATATGATATTTACACATGGACATCAAAGGTATGTTTGACTACACCTGTGTAGGTTAAATTGCATATATGAACTGGCACATATCAATCAACAAACGGTATGAACTGTAAGGCTTGGGAATGTCATAGTCATAAGACTATTGGATTTCTAGAAAAATAATGTATGGCAAAAAGCCCACAACTTGGATCCTAAATTTTCATGAACAGGGTATAAAACAGTCCATTTTCACTTCTTCCTTTTTTTTGGCATTGTACTTGAAAGGGTTATATAGCTTATCTAACTAATGTAACATCTGCTTGCCACTGCAATAGTTTCCTGCAACAATTAGGGTATTATCAGCTACAGCCAGAAGGTTGAGAAAAAAAGAATCATCAGGTCTTTACAAGCTACTACTTCATACTTGGCAGCTAAAGCATCTCAAGCAAGAGAGGAACTGGAACCATAATGTAGGACTCATTTAATTAGAATATTTGTGTGAGAAATTTAAGGAAACAGGAAAGAAAGAATAATGTTGATCTAGTGGGTGAAAAGAGTCTGGCTTGCAGAGAAGTAACTTCCATTTAGTTATTGCTCAACAATTCTTAATTATTATTTTTTAAAGAAACTTTAGCATTGTACAGCAAGCAACTGAACTGAGCTCAGGGAAATATTATTTGAAAATAAGGTGATTGCATGACAGTTTTAGAAGGATTTAAAGCAGGGAGAACTATCTTCTGGGCAAAAGTATGTCCTGAAATATTTGTGCTCTGACATAGTGCAGTGGGGGATGACTTGTGTAATGGGGGCTTCTGTGATGGGGAAGAACTGCAGGGACACTGTTGGCACAAGCTTGTCTTGTGGAAGGGCTTTTGGAGTTATCCCTGCATGCCAGTCCTGTCTTAAGCATCACCTGCCAAATCTGTCACAACAGGGCTTTTCTGCTGTGGTGCCTAATCTGCAGAAATATCTTCCTGCCTGCCACTCACACCCAAAAGCCAAATCTCCAGAATTTTCAGCACCTTCTGAAAACCTGTTTACCCCAGCATTTTTTTGGTCATTGTTACCAAGTCATTGAGGGATTGTCTCATTTATTGTGATTCTGCTGCATTTTATTGTGTTCACTTTGTTTTTGATATTTTATCGCTTGTTCTATTGTTTGATTCATATTCTTACTGTTGTAATCTGCTCTGGATTATTTATGAAGGGTGACATAAAATACTGCAAGTAAATCAATCGATTTTGCAGGTATCTATATCTATCTAATAGGGACGCGGGTGGCGCTGTGGGTTAAACCACAGAGCCTAGGACTTGTCGATCAGAAGGTCGGCAGTTCGAATCCCTGTGACGGGGTGAGCTCCTGTGGCTCGGTCCCTGCTCCTGCCAACCTAGCAGTTCGAAAGCACGTCAAAGTGAAAGTAGATAAATAGGTACAGCTCCAGCGTGAAGGTAAACAGCGTTTCTGTGCGCTGCTCTGGTTCACCAGAAGCAGTTTAGTCATGCTGGCCACATGACCCGGAAGCTGTACGCTGGCTCCCTCAGCCAATAAATCAAGATGAGAGCCGCAACCCCAGAGTCGGCCACGACTGAACCTAATGGTCAGCCCTTTACCTTTACCTATATCTGTCTGTCTGTCTGTCTATATCTATCATCTATCTATCTATCTATCTATCTATCTATCTATCATCTATCATCTATCTATATCAGGCATAGGCAAACTCGGCCCCCCAGATGTTTTGGGACTACAACTCCCATGCTCCCTAGCTAACAGAACCAGAGGTCAAGGATGATGGGAATTGTATTTCCAAAACATCTGGAGGGCCGAGTTTGCCTATGCCTGATCTATATCATCTATCTCCCAGTCAGGCCCAGCCATAGCCACGCTGTCTGGGACTGATGGGAATTGTAGATCAAAACATTTTGAGAGACTACCATACTACATAAAGTGTTCATGCTATGTATTTCCATGACAAACTGTAAGATAAGACTGCCTCTCTATAAAAAAATAAATAAACATACTTTACTCCTTTTTTCCACAGCAATTTTTCCTTCCTAGAATTATACTAGCAAAACCAAATAATACCATTAAATTGCAAGATACATTTGGTAGGCATTACTTCTAAGAATATATTTCCAGCAGTTACACATTTCAGTCTGCCAAGTAAAAGCCACGGAGATGGCATTAGATTTCCCCAAAGACTCTCATTCCCCCCCAGTATTTCTTTGTGAGCTCTTTTTGGGAGGATGAGAGCATTAGGCCTTTTAGTAATTCCTTTAATGCTATTGAACAGAAATGTACTTTAAGATTTCTTTGTAACGTCACAAAAACCTACTTTGCTCATGAAGTCTTGCTTCAACTTTTACAGATAAATCTAGCCTAACTCCTTTCCTTTAGTTAAATTTCAGAGGTTTTTTCTTTTCTTTCTCATTTGGGATTCAGCATTTAAACTAAACAGGTTTTAGCTCTGATTTGTGATCCCTCTGGATGCTATTTATTTTTTAAAAAGCAACAATAAATAAATATACCTTTACTGTTAGAATAAAGGAAGCTATAAAATTCTTTGAGGGTTTTTTAAAAACTAAAAAGTGCATGTAAAAATAAATGAAATGTGTGACAGAAAACAGATGAAGAGAAAGTGACTCAAGTGAATGCTGAAAGTTTGACACTTTCAAAGAGACCAGTGGAGATTGTCAGTTACCAAGGGAAATGCAAGCATGTCTGCCTGTCTTGCTTTGTTTTGCCCTATCTCAGAACAGAGCACCATCATGACTAGTGATGGGTTGCGTTTGTCTCAGGGCATCACATGTTGGGCAGGCCAGCCTTCATGGCTGGTAGGATAGAGCTGGCTTTTATTGACTTATGTAAGAAGCAACACCCATCCATTTCCAGTGAAGATCATAAGAAAGGCTAAAATGTTTCCACCAAGAAGATTTCATATGAAAACTCAGATGCTACATGCTGTGTCGTTGGGCTTAGAAAAGGGTGGGAAATAATGTGGTCTTGGGTGTGAAGAGAATCAGAACTTACAGGGTTAAACAGTTCTGAGTGACGTCTCACATTCTGAGGCGTGGCCATGTTCCAGAGGGGAGTGTTTTCTCTGTCTGTTGTTCTTCTTCGCTTTTGCGGCGAGGCAGCAATATGTGCGCTCTCTCGCCGGGATGATTTATAATGTTTTCCTTCACGATTAAAGACTGTTAGAGATAAGCAAGAACGCTTGCGTGCAGTCTGATTATCACACACACACACACAGCAACAGTTTTCTACCGCTGCGGCAACTCTGCTACAGGAAGCTGACGGAGAGCTTTCCATGGGAGTCCAGTGAGGAGCAGTGTGGCGCAGGGAAGCGTCTGGACTCCATTCCAACAGCCACTTGTTGGAAAGTTCCAATGATAGCATTCCCTAGTCCTGTTCAGGCTCATATTTCAGAACACTTCTGCCACAGCCAGAAAAGTAGACTTTTCAACTGTTTATACAGGGTTAGGATGCACAACATTAAGCTCAGAGTCCTTTGGCTTTCATGACACCAAAGGAAAGCCCTTCTCATTTTTACAGCAGGAGTAGCCATCCTGGAGGGCACCACGTTGGTTACCTCTGGACTTACAGGATCAGCTGATGCTATGACAGCATCTTGTTCACCTCTGATGACACCAGTACATAACTTGAGTCTAATGTAGGCAATTATTTTTGGATATTCCCAGTGCTTTTCCATGCTCTTTCCTTTAGCTCAGCTGAGATGTATTTTATCAGTCCTACAGTCTGTTGGTATTGCTGTGCTGATACTTGCACGAGACCTTGAAGATTTACCACCTGTCAAAATAGACAGTATTGAGCTAGATGGATCAGTGGCCCGTATGGCAGCTTTATAAGTCCATGGCTATATCACAGTCTTCTGAAAATTCATCCACTACTTCCTCCTAGGTTTCTGCTTTCATACTGAGATTTCTTTTGTCCTCTGGGAAATTTGTCTCAGCTTGCAAACTTTTCTTGAGCCTTTATACAAACACTGAAGCCAAGGATTGATTTGATCGTCCTCTTTTATTAATGCCTCCCCTATTTCTCCCATCTGCTAGTGCTGTAACTTTGCAGTCCTGTTTTGTCTTGTTCTCTACAGGTACTGGACCTTTCCTATGAACTTTACAGGGTTCAACACAGGTCTCCTTTTTTCATTAAAAGTTCTTAACTTTTTACTGCCCGTTCAGTTTATTACTCATCTTCCCTTAATCTGAAGGTCTAGTATGCCATTTTCTTAAGTGAAGTTTTGTACTCTGACCATCCAAAGGCACCAGAGGGAGCACTCCAGATTGGCTCTGCTGCTTTGTCCATGCACCCCTGTTGTTGCCACTGCCCCCAGCCGCCTACAGATCTGTGTCAGTTGCTACTGATAGAACCTCAGTTCCTATTAAATTACTAAAAATTGCATAGAATGCAGAGCTGACTTCGTTATCATGTAGGAGGTGGATATGGGCAATTCTGCTGCAAAAGTCTGGAGCAACTGCAAAATATTTTGGCTGTTCAGGAGATCGTTTCTGCAGGTCAACAGAATCTATTCTAATCCAAAGCAGGCCTGTCATTGCCATGAGTGAAACCAGTTTGGTTCTTTTGTAGTTAAAGTATGAGTTTAAATACGATTCCTTGGAAGACAATACAAGCAAAATTTATTCAGAGTTCTCTTTCATTGCTTTCATTATTTGTGTCCTTCGGTGAGGTGCAGAAATTCATTTTCTGATCAAACTGTGAGATCTTTAAATCCTGCACATATGATTGCTTCTGTTCTTTTGGGTTCTTTATTTACCATTGCTATTAAACAGGGAGGAAAATAACTCTTTCCTTATCTTTCTATTCTTATTCTGATAGTTAAAAAGATTTTACTTTTTATCACTTATAACATTATATTGAGCATTCCTTGAATTCAACATAACTCAAGCTTACACTGGCTGTGCATATACTACTGGGCCAGGCTCATGGTTTGTGTATTAATCCTTTAACAACTTGGGTCTAGGATACTTAAAGGACTGCCTTATCCATTATATCCCTTCCTGATCATGGAGGCTTTAGGGAGTCACCCATGGCTCAGATGCACAGCTCATGTCAGCTAGAAGTCACGTGTTCAATACTGTGGGCCCAATTTTGTGGAACAGGTCAGACAGGCCCCCTCCCTGTTGAATTCTGACACCAAATGAAGACTTTTATCCAGCAAGTATTTTAACTGAATTCTGATTTTATAGTTTAACTGAATTTTATTGCATCAAGTTTACTGTACACTGTTCAGAGACAAATATAATTAGGCATATATAATTTTAATTAAGCAAATATAAATTATTATTTAAATTGTTGTTATAAAGTAAAAAATAAAGGCAAAGCAAAGCTTTATCTGTTCGAAGTAACTCCCCTCCCCCTTCGCTACTTTTCAATAGTTTTTTCCTGCTTGGGTTCCTCTTGAGCCCTTGTCCCAAGGGGGGCTCTCTGCCGGCATCCTGTCTAAGCAGCTCTGTGTGTTCAGTAGCCTCTCCTTTCTTCCCTTTGTATGCTGTGGTGAGAACAGGATGCTGGACTAAATAGGCCATTGGCCTGATCCAGCAGGGTTTTCTTGCATTCTTATGTAGTGTATCTCCCCTCCCCACTCCAGCATAATACAATTATAGGATTTCTCTGTCGGCAAAACAAAGGAGGTCTATCACTAAGGACAAATTGAAAATTCGTTCCTCCTTCTGTTTGCTATGCGTATTTAGAAATTCAGTTGTTGCAAGCAAGAATAGAAGCTTTTGAAGCGTTCTTCACTAATTAGCATAAAACACTAATTATCTCTGGACTCAGCTAGATTGGTAAAGAAAAAGTGATTTATAAGCGTTGGATATCCAGAAAGGGGAGGAGGAGAATGGCTATTTCAATTCCTGACTCAGCTCTGCGGTGAGGTGACCTGCAACTCGAGAGCTATGAAATAACTCTCAAGTGGCAAAACGTTAGCTTCTAGCTATTTACAAAGTGCTAGAGAATGCTCACGTGGAACACCAGAGGTGTTGAAAGCATGTGCTATGTATGAAAATACTCTACAAAACATGAAATTGCCATCAACGGTAATGGCTGTTTTTAAACAGAAAGAATGGCAATTCAGAGAACTGTCTAGAGTATTGAAAGCAGTTGAGCCACATCTTCTGTTCTTGATGTAGATTCATTTATGGAATGATGTAGATTCATTTAGGGAATGAGATGTATTCCCATTAATACTTAAACGCATTCAGGTTCTTTCCTTAATACTTTTGAAATGCTGTTTCCATCTCTGTGTTCATCCAGTTATTTAAATTGCTTGTTAGGCTGTCAGCTTGTCATACAGGTTTTAATTTCCTGCAGGCTTTGCTAATTTACTCCATTTACAACTTCAGTTTAGCTGTCTTTGTTGAACCCAGCAAGGCTTCTCATAATTAAAAGTCAGAAGCTACATACAGTCTTGCATTTCTAAGGTTAATAAATACGAATGATATTTTCATTGCCATATTCTATTAAACTGATCAGTTAAGGTCTTGAGCATGCAATGCTTAAATTCACTATTTGATGGAGACGGACTATTCTCGGTATATACACCTATACTGAGAATAATGTAAACCATCCACTTACGTCATAACAACTAGAATTACTTTTGCTATCATTAGTGCCCTTTTCCAAGCCACTATAATCACAAAAACGGCTGATGAGATCCCTATGTACGGTAAGTGGACAGTTCAAACCAAAGTTTATCTATGCGATTGTATACCTAAGTTAAGTGTGTCATCAAATGGTGAAAATAAGCACTGGGGCTTATTAACTATAAGAAAACAGATATGGATTTCTAGATTGCGAAATGGTTTCACATCCTGTAGTGGCAACACAAATTCGACTGTGTACACACCATACATTTATAGCACATTTAAAGCACATCACTTACCTCAAAGAATCTTGGGAACTGTAATTAGTTAAGGGTACAGGGCATTGTGCTTTGTGAGGGGTAAACCATGGTTCCCATGATTTTCTGTGGTAATTCATTAAATATATGACATGTAAATTCTAGCAGTCTAAAACAGGACTAGGAAACCATGGAGGTAGGGAATACAGTCTGCCAGGCCTCTCTGTCTGGACTTCAGGACTCTCACCTATATCCTTAAATTTATTTTATTATATTTATATCCCACCTTTCTTCCTAGAACCCAAGGCAGTCAGCCATCCAAACACCAACCAGAGCCATACCTGTTTAGCATCGGCAAGGTGGTGGCCTCATGTGCTTTCAAACTATACCCTTCAGACCAAACCATGGGAATATACAGTGTACCCACCCTCTCTTTCCCAGCCATTCTGCTTGAGTGCTTTTGCCTGGCTGGAATGTGTCCTTAAACTGATAATAGTTTTAGTAGTAGTAGTAGTAGTAGTAGAAGTAATAATAATTTATTACTTGTACCCCGCCCGTCTGACAGGGTTGTCCTAGCCACTCTGGTTGGCTTACAACAGAATATCAAAGGACACAACAAAACACAAAAAAGTAAAAGCTTCCTGATACAGGGCTGCCTTCAGATGTCAGTGCCACAACTTTCACTCTCTGTCCTGAGATTGCATTTTAATAACTCGGAAAGAACGCTCCCTCTTTAGTCTGATGCAACATTTAGTGTTGTTCCACTGGAGTTGTTAACATTTTTCCTGTAAACCACTAGACTGGTAACTACCTAATCTCTTTCCCATTTCATTTTAATCTTTCTACTGTGCTTTTCTAGAACCACTTTTCAGTGACAAAAACACTCGTTTTGCTAAAGAACAATGATTGCCTTGTTTTCAGTCATTACTCTCTTCCTACATTGTCCACAATATGGTCATTCTTGCCAGATACTGTAAAAACACAATGTATTCAGCATGTACGAGACAGCAGTTTTACAAGGTGGTTTCTCTTTGTGATTTTCCCCTTTCTCTCTTTTATATGCCTGCTGCCAAGCATTTCTGTCCACCATCTTCAATGACTTCATCTCTCACTGAATTCCCTGTTCATGGCAGTTTATGTGCCCTTATGATACGCTGTGCCTCCAATTCCAGATGGCTCAGAATTTCCCTTCTTTAGATGTCTTGGAATATATTTGAGGGCTGTTCCCTTTTGACCAAGTCAGGGCTTATGTAGGTACTTCACAACAAGTAAAAGGAGCAATTATATTTGTGATAATTTACAATATAAATTTACACTAAACCAAGAGCCCTTGCACATAAACCATTTACAGTGCCGTAGCTATTTGTTTCAGTGTTTTTTGGAGTTAAATTTGTATGTCACTGTTTCATGGTATGTGATTGCCTTGTTTCCTGTCCACACGAACTAGTAAGTGGTCAGAGTTATGAGCATGGACACAGAGCAGTGATAGTCCTTAAAAAGGGATTTTGTGTGTTTGTGATGCTGGGGTATTTAACACCTGTTATTCCAGAATTATGTTTGGGGGTGGTGTTAGATGGCAAGAATTTCTTGAGTTAACTGCTTTAGTCTGAGATATGCATAACTTGTCAGAAGAGGTTGATGAAAGCGGGAAAGTGTGAAATGGAAGTTGCTCAAACCACACACTCCAAAGGCCACACAAAATGTGGGAAATTGCATAAAACAGCTTCAACACAATAAAAATATTGCAGAACTATTTTAGATCTTTGACAAAAAAAAATTGGCTATAGAAGAAAAGATGGTTTGATGACTGCAATATTCCAGAATAGTGAAGGAATAATAACGGGGTTATGTGGAAACGCATGGAATTTTTTTTAAAAGACAGCAACAATAGTGCTACAATTTATATGTCTGGAAGGGACACAAACCTCTTTTCAGAAGCTCCACAATATCAGTTTCCTCTGCCCCTCCACTTTACAGAAGAATTGTCTACTGATGCTTTCACTAATCCTGATCCTGGTAGATCACAGGATCCTTATTGTGTACAAAAAGTTACGGGGTAAAAGCTAAAAAACTCTGTGCAATCCTCCTCCCCCCAAAATAAAAGCCCAACAACTCTAAGCACTTCCCTCCTAAAAAAAGCTCAACAACCCTGGGCAATCCACCCACTCCATGCACCCTCCTCCTCCCTCCAATGACAATGGGTAGATCACTGCCAGTTTTTTTATTCTGGGAGTAGATCACAGTCTCTTGGGAGCTCGACATGCCTGTGCCCATCTCTTTTCTGTTGCCTTGATCAAAGCACAGACTCTTTGGATAGTTGTGTAATTCCTGGCCTTGTGGTAGAGCAGGTGAGAAACCAAATGTAATCATGACCAAAATTGTTTTGTCCAGTCAATATGAAAACAATATTCCATAAATACTCTGAATGGCTATGCATATCTATAACTTCATTAAGTGGCCCAGTGCAACATTTTATGTTTACTTTTATGTTTAGCTTGCAGAATCCATATATATATAAAATGAAGGAAATTTAGCTGAAATTACAAAGCACTGCATATTTCCCCCTCACTGTCCCAATGTTAATATTTGCCTCACTTGCTTCACTTACGACTATCAAAGAGCTTGCTTTAGGAGGAAAGAGTTTAGTGAGTATATACGATACAGCAGAGGCAATAGAAAATTAAGCACACCAAAGAGGCTCTGCTTTAAACTGTGTATTTTGCAAGCGCTTTATACATTAGTTCTCAACAAGCTTCCTTTCCTCTTAGTTCCAGTGAGACATGCTGTGTTATATTGCCTTTGATTTCTAGAGTTCAACGCTCTCAAGCCACTGAGAAATTATGCAATTTTCCACCTCCACAATAACAATTATAAAGAATGTAGTAATGTAATCCAATCACATTACTCCACTTTTTAAACACTTAACAGCGTTACTTAGACATATGAAGCCCTTCCCACACTTCCTTTCCCTTGGTACCATATGATAAAAAGGCAATATGCATGATCCAGCCAAAGTTAAGCACTCTGAATTTCCATAGATACAATGGGAGCATATTTAACATTTACAACCTGCTTTACTTTCCCACTTAAGTCAGTGGGACTTTACATTGCATACCTATTGGCTTGATTGTACTTTTGATTTTTTTAAAAATACATTTAGTATGTACTTTCGGTTAGACAAAAATAACCAGCCAATTGTCCAGATAGTTTTTGGCAATAAAAATTATTCAACATGAACTGAATAATTAATGTAAATAATGATGAAGTAATGTATATTGTAGTTGGGTTAGAAATTTGCTCCCCCCCCCACAGATTGTTTAGCTTTTGTAGCCTAAACTCAGGGTGGGGCTAGAAGTTATTAGCTTCTTAACACGCTCCCTGCCTGGCAGTTTTTAATACCTGCCTCCAAGCTGACTTTCAAAGGCAGAAATGAGTCCAGCTGTGGGATAAATGGTTGGGAGGCATTTGTAGGTGAGAATCAGCTGGTGAAGTAAAGATTTGGAACACAGGAGTTGTCCTAGGTTGAGTCAGGTCAACACTGACAAGAAGTGGCTCATCTGGTTATACTGGGGATCCTTCACAGTCCTACCTGGGCATACCAGGGATCAAACCTGTGACTTCTGCTTGCATAGCATGTGTTCCACTTTTGATGGGTTGCGCTTCCCATTTTTCAATCCTCATATCTTGGCAAATTCACGGATTGTAGCTATTCTTAGCAGAGAAAAAGAGACATTGCAAAATTGGAATGCAGAAGAAAGCTCCAACTGAGAGACAGTGTATTGCAGTCTTACAAGATATCAAGTTTCCAAGCTTTCAGTTTACACTGTTGTTGTTGTTTTGTATTGTCTCAGAAATAAGCCCTTGGACCAAATCTTGTTAAATGCAAACATTGCTATAGGGAAACAAATCCAATTTTCAAAGTCCATAAACTTTTTAAATGCCCATTATCTTTATTGTATTTATGAACCAAAAGGCAATATAACAAAATAGTTTAAATTGAGAATATGATTCAAGAAGCATAAATATAAGTTTGAACTAAATAAATTAGGTCTAATGTATTTTGGGGCATGAAAATGAACTCTGGGGAGCTCTTGTAAACCATCGAGACATCAGTTATGAACCTGCCGTTAATATTTTTAAAAAGCAATTGTAGTTTGGTTTAAAAATCTTTTAATGCCTTTCTTTACCGACATAGCTTACCTAAAGGCATATAATTTGAACGTTCGCTTTTACTGTTGTAACCAGTAAATCTCAGCTGATAGCAGAAGGTTTGGCATTATCCTCCTTAAACGACCAAAGCTTGAAATGGTTAGCAGAGGAACATTTTGCTTGGATACATACAAGGGAAGTGTGCTAGTTATCTAAGCCAGTTTGTACACCCGACAACCTCATGATGGAGCTGCATGGTATTGCAGTTCCACATATTAAGAAGCTTGTTTCGGTTACCAGCAGCTACACATAGGTTGTTGCATTTGTGAACTGAGGCTTAGCTGACATAAGAAATCTATGAGCTGATTGCCTATGTCTTTTTCTTTGCTTGAAAGTAGATTCAGGGGAGCTCAGTTTGGACTTATCCAAAGCTACTGTTAGCCCCCTAGGGGAGGGGTGGAAAGGGCAGATACTAGGGAGACTTATTTCAAATACTGGGCACCTGCCTTTTCCTCCCTTTATGACTAAGAGCAGTTTAGAAGGCAGGGGCCATTCTGATAGAGAAAATGGCACTAAGATTAACCCCCATGCCCCAGCACTGTGATCCCAAGTCCAAATCGCCCTTTCCCAGTGGATTCTTCTAAGCAAAGAATAAGACGTTGGATGGTCCAATCACATCAAGACTAGTTTAGCCCCAGAGAGTTTAAGAAAATGTGCTTTGAAACAACCAATTAATGAATATGTTCACATGTAACCATTTTCCAGAGTAATTTATGGCCCCTCCCTTAAAAACACCTCATTTTCTCTCCGCGGTGCAATTCTTATATTCACTATCTTAAATTCAGTGATCGTTGAGTAAGGGAGTAATTACAATTAATACTTTTTTTCATAAGGAGGCTCTAACCAGTTGTTTCTTTCTGGAATAACCAAAGTAGTTTGCTTCAGTTGAATAGGCAAACTATCTTAGGTAGTCTTGCAAGCATTTGCCTTCACAAGAAAGCGATCTGACAGCAATAGGTAGATTGACCTACAAGTTAGTAATGGAAGAGATAATCTTTAAAGCTGAAATACCATACTTACTTACCTTGGAGTAAATCCTATTAAACAGGGAGGCTTACTTCTGAATAGACATGTATAAGATTGTGCTGTAAAGTATGTGGGGCATAAGCTGTTTTGCCTGATTAATTTGTGCTGCAAGTACTCTATTCAAGGTCCTGGGTTCACATATTGGGTACAACTGGGAAACCAAAGGCTGAATCTCCAGGGCCTGTTCCAGAGGTCACTAGATTACACTCAGACTGTACCTTTTAGGGGCTATATAGCTCAGTAGTAGAGGACTTGCTGTACATAGGTTCCATCTTCAAGTAAAATATGTCAAATAGCAGCATTAGGGAGAAGGATTGTCTGAGACCACAATCTGCTGCCAGATTGAACCATTAGACCCTTGGTCTGGCTCAGTGTAAGATGACTTACTGCATTCTTATGTGACTCCAGTACATTTAGTAAACCATCCTACATCTCTAGTTATTATTAGCTGTCTTGAAAAGGATTCAAAATAAGGAGAGAAACTAGGCTGAGTTTTAATACCTATGCTACTTTCCTCCACCACTGTAATTCCCTTGTCCAAGACACCTGTGTATATACTGTCCACTTCTATTATAGTTACTGATGACAGCCTGAGGGACAGAGCAAAACAACTTGACTAGTGCATCATTGGCAACGCTGGAAAAAAAGAAACGACAACACAGAACTTAAATATCTAAGAACTGATTCGGGGAGGAGAAATGGAGAGGAGTAAATAGATTTCTTCTGTCAAAAACACTCAGCACAACTGTCATTACATTCTAAAAGCAGTTAAAATGCATTCATAAGCCAGATTGACAGCATGGCCCTCCTCCTTCATTTTTTATCACATAATACTAACTAGTCACCCACTCAGCACAAAGCAAACCTTCTCATTACTCACATATTAGCCTCACAGCAAGAGAACTTCCAATTAAGCATGGCAGTTTTCTCAGAGTATTTTGGGGGGTGGGGTGAACACACACCACTCATCCAGTTGCTGATTTGTACAAAGCGGGAACATGTTTTAAAATTGGTTTAATGAACAGACTTAATCAAAGCAGTGTAGACCAACCCTGTTCATATTTAGTCGAAAGTATGTCCCATTGCTCTGTGGATCTTCTATGTAAGTATGCAGAGGATTTCGTTTCATTTCGGTGTGTTCAGCTATGCCTAACTCTGCATAGCATGGGACTCTAAGCTGTGGTCCTTCAGATACTTACTAGGGAGACTTATTTCAAATTAACAAGTGGTAGGATGCAGTTGTTAACTACGACATATGAGAGGACCAGTTTTATTCAGTGGTCCCTAGGCATCTCCTGCTTATTTTTGAAGCCAGTACTCTTTCCCAGCTCTGTTTGGAGATGCAAGGATTGAGCCAGAGGCTTTCTGCATGCGAAGCAGGTGCTATACCTCCAGGCTGTGGATCCAAAGCTTTAACTGAGACACAGCTCATTATTTTAGTCTCTTACCAATCGTGATTCATGGAAGATTGCAAGTTTACATTGACACAATGTTAAGTCTTTGCATGCCTAGATAAAGTGATTATAGATGAGGAATTTGAATTTTTGGAGCATTTGGATAGTATAAGAAATGTCACCAGCATTGTTTTGGGTTATGTGACCACTATGTTAATAGGATTGGAGAAATGTAGTATTGTTGCTACCGGGGTTAGGACGAATGCAGCTTAGTTACATGATAATCTAACGCCATCAAGCAAATTATTAAACTACCATATAAGAAGAACTAATAAGAGTCAGTTCAGTAGCTCTCCAATGATCTCCTTCATTTATTTTGTGAATTAACTTTTAGAGAGAATGTACGTATTTTTCGCTCTATAAGATGCACCAGACCATAAGACGCACCTAGTTTTTGGAGGAGGAAAACAAGAAAAAATAATATTCTGAATCTCAGAAGCCAGAACAGCTGTTCTGGCTTCTGGGATAGCTACGCAGCCTGCATTCGCTCCATAAGACGCACACACATTTCCCCTTACTTTTTGGGAGGGAAAAAGTGAGTCTTATAGAGCAAAAAATATGGTATATGTACTGTTACAACCCAAATATTATGTTTATTATTTTATTATTTGTTAAATTGGCATACAGCCCTATACCTGGAGATCTCAGTGCAGTTCACAGCACAGAATTACAATATAAAAAACACAAAATACATAACACAACAAAGACAAAGACAACTCAATGACAAACCTACCTATACGACGCTGACACAAACCTCACACATACACTATGTGAAAGAACGAAAGTGTGCTACCCCCCTTCTCTCTCCCCCCACTCTTCTCCCCCAACCTTATACTGTATACAGTATTAAAGTCTCCCATCAAATATGACTGATCTATAGAAAGGACTTTATGGTCTGAAAATTGAGTTGATGTATGTACTTTAGTAACCAAAGAAAATCTTTAATAAAAACATTTAAAAAAATAAGCCTCCCTTCCACAGCACATTTTAAAAGGGCATTAGATGTCAATAAGCCAAAGGCCTGGTTAAAGAGGAATGTTTTTGCCTGTGATCACTTGTATTTATGGTGCTTCATATCATTCATATAGGTGGACTGCCCAAAGAGGGTCATATATGGCATCCTGGTTTCACTATAGCGATGAGAAGCAGGTCTGTGGCTTCTTTTTGATGGCAAGTTATTTGAGAACTATGTTTGATTGCACAGGCTTTAGCCTGCACTGTGAGAGGGAAAGGGAGTGAGCAAGCCACCTAACTTAGCATGTGCTGCCAGAAAATGAACATTTTTAGGTTTCCTCTGTTATTTTCTTACTTTCAAAATATCAAAATAGAGGCATCAGAAAGTAAAGGTTAAACCAATTTAAAATGTTCATAAAGGTTTTCAAAAACAGGAAACATTTATTGTAATGGTATTTCTGGAGTAGGTGACAATGGCCCATTTTTAAAAACAGTTATTTTTGTTAACCATAAACTGCTAAGAGGACGGGGCTGTAGCTCAATGATAGCTTTGCTGGCAGAAGGTCTCCGGTTCAATCCCTGGTGTTTCCATGAAGGGCTAAATCAGAGCTTTCCAAACTTTTCATGTTGTTGATACACTTTTTAGACATGCATCATTTTGTGACACAGTAATTCAGTTTTACTAGCAAACTAACCCCTTTCTAGCCCCGGGAGGAGCGTGGTGAATATTCGCATGACACATCTACACACTGCAACCAACACACTAACATGTTGCGACACACAGTTTGGAAATCTCTGGGCTAAATAGTATTAGAAGTATAATAACATTATTTAGCCAGCATTATAAAATAAACCAATTATTTTGGGGAATGTTGCTTAGTTAGACACAATTCTTTCAAAGAATTATTAACAGATTTCGGCTGGAAATATGGAACTCTTTTTGGATTAATGATTCTAAAATTCAGAATGTATTTATTACTCAGTGACTTGGCCAAGTTTTGTTGTTCATTTTGAAAACAGTTGAGATAAACAAGAGATGGTCCCATAGTTTATGTGGCCTTTCGCATGCTGCAATGGCTGTGGTTTAATTTCAACCAGGAATGGGGAACTTGTGAGTCCCACCAGCCCCAGCTTGCATGGCCAATAGTGAGGAATGATGGGAATTGTAGTTCAAAGGCATCTGGAGGGCAACAGACTCCCTGTACCTGATTTAAACATTTGGTAAGCTGTTGTAAGAGAAATGTACTTGAAAGTCATTCCAGCCAAAGCCCGCTAACCTATTTTCTTTTAAAGTAACGCATGACAGGCACTGACTGAGTTTATGATGCAGCTGCCAGAGAAGGCTATTCTCTGTAATAACAGGAAAGTAGTGACTCCATAGTGGGAGAATATGGCTCCATGGTGGGAGAATTGGAGTGCAAATACACAAGATTGTTCCTGTTCATTTGTGAAGTGTTACAGAATATGATCATATCCTAGCAACACCTTAATATATGCAAAAAGGAGGGTTAAAACAAATAATTTTGCTTAGTACTGCTGCTAGCAACTAAAACTAAAGCTTTTTTTTTTTAAAAAAGCACAAGACATTGCTTTAGACTGAGCACTCGTCTGTCTCTTCAACAAAGCTAGGCTTCAGAGTGTTGGGATTAAGGTTTGCATCAAACCGCACAGTTAAGTGTTAGCAGGAAAAGCAGGAGAGGCCCACTAAAATATAAATGAGCTTCTTGCCCTTTGGATTCATTCTTCATGAAATGAAACATTAGTCCAAAATGAAGAACGACCTCAGGTATGGGGGTTCTGCCAGATGGAGTCAGCTGGAAATTAAAGCTGCTCCAAGGTTGGTGGTCAAGGCAAACACAGGAAGCTAAGGAATATTGTTTTTGTCAGATGAAAGCATACACAGCAGAGGACACGCATAGTGCCATGCAAGACCAACAACCTGATCTTTGGCAATTTTGCTTTGTGGAATGAGACTTACTCTCAACTAAGTGTGCTTTGGAATTCCACTTGGGAATAAGTAGGAGGTTGACTTGGAGTGGATTTATGTCCTGCTTCCTCCCGTTCAATTCCTTGGAAAATTACTTTGACATTCTATGCTCCCTGCATAGAAAGTGGGAATAAACAAATTTCCCATCAGTTTGAATCTGAATTGCTCATTGATTTTTTTCACAGTGATTCTTCTGTCCACACTAGTTACTTAGAATACTGTTAAAAATGTGAAAGGTGTGATCTTTTGAGGCTTTTCCAGAGACTAGTTACCTGAAAGTATGACATTGACTATTTGTGTTGCAAAGGTTTATATTTTATTTTTTCATCTTAGTTTATTTTTTCTGTAAGATTCATGTATTATATGGATGGACGAACTTCAAGCTTGTGGGATCTGTTTGTTTGCTTACTAGAGCCCTCAGATCCATCAGCTGGGGGACAAGTGTTTGCATAGGGACTCAGTGGGGGGGAGACATTCTCTTAAATAAAGGTAAAGAGGACTTCTGAATACATCCTCCACCAGGAATTTGTTTTTGTTACCAAATGTGAGTTCTTAGTTTTTCACATAAAAATTCATGTATGGCTCCCCCCATCTCCCTTCCCAAATTTCTTCATTTCAGCAGCATTTAGTCTTTTTTTATAGTTTTCATTTATATACATTACAACAATTATTTAACCAAGTTTTAACATTTTCAGTTTTGACTCCCTCCCCGCTCTTTCTTTAGTTCCTTACATTTATTTTCGTCCTTTCCTGCATACTTCAATTTGCCTCAACTTATTCTTTTAATCGTCTACTCTCATATATATCTCATATCTATTTTTTAAACTGCAGGTTTTTACAATAATCCTGCCAATGTCTCGATCTGTTTATAGTTTGTTTATAAATACTCAATAAACCACTTTCATTCCTTCTAAAAGGTTTCTTATTCTTCCGGTAAGTTTCGCCATTTCTGCATACTCCATTGGTTTCTGCATTCAATCTTCTTTCTTCGGGACCTCTTCATCCTTCTACTTTTGGGCAAATAACATTCTTTAATCGGTGCTTTTTCTGGGTATACTCAAGGGTTTGCAGTACCAACACCCCCTCCCCCCCCAAATGGTAAAAGTGTTGCATTTACTGTGATAGCTTCATGGTGAGTACCAGCACCATTTTTTCTTAAAACAAAGAAACCACTGTTAATCCTTAAGGTAATACTTGGTGGTCGCAAGCCTTTGCTGTTCTCCTTCCATCTACATCAGTTCCCGCACCTTCCTCCCCCAGAATACAGGAGCTTCCACTTTTATTTTTTATTTTTTTTAGAGGGAGGCACAAATAACTTGATGAAATAGGTATGCGGGGCCATTCCTAAAGTATGTTGCCCATTGTGGTGGAAGGAAATGAAAGAGGGGTTTTGTGCTGGTTATAATGGATAAAATACAACATGTTCCCCACTTTGTATGGGCAAAATAGGAAGATTTCTGCGTGAATAGACATATTTAATTGTGTTTGAATATAAGTTTCTTTGAGAGCCCACTGAACAAAACCACTAAGGTATAATGGATAGAGTGTTCAACTTGGACTAAAGAGATCTGAGTTCAAATCCTTACTCTACCATGAAACTCAAAATAAAATCATTACCTTTCAGTCTAACTTATTTCACAACATTGTTGTGAGAATATAATGGCACAATCCCAATGTAAATCATCGGTATCCTTAGTATCTTCTTGGGAGTGTAGGTAACAAATTTAAACAATATTACTATTTGGGGACATATATTTGAAAACTATATTATTCATATCAATAGCTTGCTATATTATTATTTTAATCTGATTGCACCAACCATTGAAAAAATAAAGGAATGCAATGCCTGCTCCATCATTTAAATAGATAAGGAATGGCTCAGAGAGAGGCAGGACAAGGGCTGTTGGGGGCTTAATGGCTAAAAAGCAAAACAGGTATTCAGGCAATAATATAAGGACGACGATAGTAACTGCTGCAGTGCCTCTGATGTCAGTGGATAATTGTCGTTTGTTCTTGCAACGTTCTTTTCCCCTCTATTTGGAATCATGGGGCACTATGCGCCTGAATGATTTTCTGTAGCGGTGTCTCTGCACAAGCCTACTCAGTTGGTTCACTACAGTAAAACAGAAGTGTGATTGATGTGTTTTGTTGTAGGAAATAAAGAAAGCCAATGCAGATTCTACTGTGGTTCCATGCTTCAATGACGTTTGGTATTTATAGGAATATTCCACCTGGCTCTAAAAGACTTTGTATAATACCATAACATTCAGATAAGTAACCAAACCTGTTTTGGAATGTCTGATTGCCTTCTGTTTTATTACTAGTTTGATGCTGAGAGAGATGAGGAAGAAGTATTCAAAGACATAAGCATGGCAGTTGACAACAAACTATTTCCTCCTAAAGAACCTGTTGAAGGTGAGTTGGTTATTAACCCCCAAATACTGTAGGCCCAGCCTTGCTTTCACAATGTAATATATTTTCAAGATCAAAATATATTAATGCTTCAGAAAAAAGTATATTAATAAAAAAGTTAAATGTCATTTTTAGGGGGTTCCATGTCTATTATGTATGCACTAATATGTGACATTTTCTGAGCACTATTAATGTTCTGTTGATATACAATATATAATGTATGAGACAGGGGTGGTTCACATATTCCCAAATTCATACTTGAAAAGTGCTACCATAAAGGATTTTTAAAACCACATTTGGATCATAATGTGTTAAGAGATCATCACACATTACAGTGTATAAAGATGAATTGACCCATTTCTCTCCTGAATATGATTTGTGTGTAAGATTTAGCAGTGTGAAAAGCAGCCCACAGTATTTTTTCCTGGTAGCAGGCCTTTCTCATACTAAAAACACAAAAACCCACTGGTATTTATTAGCATACTATCATGTTGTATGTGTGTGCATGTGCACTGTGTGATTTGTTTACAGTTTTGTAAACATGGGGAATGCAAAAAAAAAAAAAAATACTAAGCAGGTCTTGCGCTTCAAGGACTTCAGGTAACCCTTCAGAAATAAATTCACACAGACTCATATTTTAGTTTAAGGTTGATGGGAAAAATTTAGGCCACATTGATTAAACAATGTGAGCAGTATTGGCTTAGGCATTGATAAACTATAACTGACTCCTGCCCACCCCACAGGAGGTCTGGAAGGGTAAACCAAACGAGGGAGCTACATCGATGCAAATTGACTGTAGTTCACCCCGGGGTTCCTGTGGTTCTGGCATGGCCCTAGCCCTTCAAGCGGACTTCAGACGAGATCCAGGACCCCCAGATTCCTTTAACGGAATACCCTTTTCATGGAGGGGCAGGTGATGGCCGCACCTCCCCTCCCCCATCCACAACTAAGTCAATGCCTGACCGCCCAACGATTGCTGGGAGGTGGGCGAAAACCAAATGGCCAGTGCCAATCTGCCACGTGGACAAAATTCCTACCAGGCCCCTGCCACAAAACAGGTGACCAACCGAAATCCCAAGCAAGGCCAAAGCACAGAAAACCCAAGAGGGCGGGTGTTTGGCAGCGTGAAGCAAGTGGCTCCGACGCATTGCACTGCCGTTTATAAATCCTCTTCCTCCCGCAACCTGCAAATCAATCTGATTGGGTGTTGCAACTGGCACAATCGTGGGACTGCCCCAGAAACAACCGGGCTATTCCCAGCCCCCGAATGCTGTGGGGGCCCCAAGGTCCTGTGCGCAAGCAGGACCCTCCTTGAAGAGGATCCCATTTGTCAAAATTAGTCAAACTATCATTTTAACCTCTACCTCTATTTTATTCAAACTATTTCTTCTGTCAAACAGATATAAGATTTTAAAGAGAAATCCTTAATTATGATTCTTCCTTTCCTATTAAGGTGAGGGAAACCTATAAAAAGCTGAACAAAAGAATTAAAAGCCAAAGAGTCCTTTGCTTACATCAAATATTTTAATAAAGCAATATTTTAACTCAGTTACCTCCACTACTAATATAATTTCTTCCTGCAGTGTATCTATTCCAACCTGCAGACTTTCAACTGAATGTTTTTGTTGCATATCCAAGCCTTTGCATGTTAAATTCCAATACTGTAATTGGTAGGAAGAAATGGTTTTTTAAAGGAAAAAACTACTTGCAGTCTTCAAAGACGACAATATATTCTTATTCATTGTGGCTTCCTAACATATAATAAGGCTGTTGCTAAGGGCAACAACTTGTCATGAAATTCTGCAGTTTAATTTTTTTTAAAAAATGAATTAGAAATACCTGAGGATGAGAATGAAACACTTTTATCATTCTGATGCCAATCAATCTATAATAAATTGTTGTCTTAACAAGACAGCTCTTGCTGTCTTCATAATTTCAAACCACTTTTCTAGCATTCTGTGTGTCAACACAAGACTTTAAACTTTAAAGCTGTTTATATGTATCTCATTATATATTTGTCCATAAACAAAAAGGGCATATAGATGAGCAGTATCTCTCTTGGAGGTTATATACAGTCGTTTTTCAAATCAAAAAATGAACAGATAAGATATAATTGAAAACATTCCTTAAAGAATTGCCATCAAAAGCAGAGTATAAGTTACAAACAAAAGTAGTGCTAACTGTGTAGGGCAAAATAAACTGGCTTTGTGTCAGGCAGAAATACACATGTCAGTGATCATGAGTTCCCAGACATATGGTGTCCAACATTAATAAAAGGAGAATAAGCACTTACAGCAAAGGATTACCATAAAGGTGGTATGGTTACTTTTTCCTATCCCTGCCTATTTCCCCCACTGCAACTCCACCTCCCTGGTGGGCTTCTGGCTTGGGACTCCAAAGTACTAGGGACAGGAGGGGGGAGGTTCAAAACAACCTGGAGAATATTTGCAACAAAATATTAGTAGCCGGGGAAAAGTTGAGCTGTCTAGGTGGAGAGTAATTATATATTAGAAACCAGGAGCTGTTGATACCATTTTCTCAGAGCAGCAGCCTAAGGAGAGGATTGTAGACTATTGAGAGGCTCCTTAAGGTACACCTGCCCCATTATAACTCCATTTGCTGCCACTGCATTTGAAGGGGAGCAGAGTCAGAGGTTGTAGCAGCTGGATATCAGCCTGGAAGACGAATCCTTACCACTACATAGAAACAGATTGACTATGTGAAAAAGAGGACAGGACTCTTGCACATTTATTGTTGTGTAGGAGAGGGAATTTCAGCAGGCATAGCTGAAGGAGATAAGGCCAATGAGTGTGTCAGTATATTTGAGGATTGGTTTCTGTTTTGGTTTGTGGACTGGAATCCACCTTTACTATCCATGGTAGATAAAGACAGTTTGGGAAGCAGATCGTGCAGTTAAGGTATTGTTACCAGACGTCCCTGTTTCCCGGGGACAGTCCCCAGATTTGCAAATCTGTCCCTGGATTTTATTTAATTTATATTTTAAGTGTTGTAGATTATTAGTAGGGCATGAAGGTTGCGTGATTGGTTCAATGGCACAAGACATACCGGGACTTCCGGCGAGGCAAAATGGCAAAACAGCAGCAAGCAGCTCCTGAAGCCATCCAGAGCCAACTGTGCTACCAGGCTGGCTCTGGGCTGCTGAGACTGCCGCTGCCACTGCTGAGGGGGAACCAGGGATGCCCGGAGCATCAACTGGGGGAACCGCTGTCCCCCGCCCCGCCGCGACCCAAATTAAGCCAGGCGCGAGAGCGCCTGGCCACCCGACTGACTGCCCAGCAGTGCTCTGGGGCCAGGAAAACACCGGAGCCAACGCAGGGAGAAGTTGGAGAGGAGAAGGAGAAGGAAGAGAGAGACAGAGGAAGGAGAAAAAGGGGAGCCCCAACCTTGCTGCACCACTGCCACTGCTGAGGAGGAGCAGTAGGAGAGCACCGGGAGGGCAAAGACACGTGGCCGAGCCAAGGCCCAACCCAGCCTACTCCATGGCGGCTAGCGCCACTGGCAGAGGAAGAGGAGTGCAGGGGGAGCACACCGCCCCTGGCAGCGCGATCCTGGCAGGGTGCCATCACGGCTGCCCCCCACCCCTGCCTGCTCCGTCACTGGCTAGTGCTCCAAGAGAGCAGGCTGAGGCCCAGGGGAAGGCTGCGCGACAGAAGAGACCACAGAAGAGATTACCTCTTTTTTAAGTAACTTTTTTAAAATAACTTTTTTTTCCTCCCTTTTTTAAAAAAAGTGTCCCCGGATTCTTTGAAAAAAATCTGGTAACCTTAAGTTAAGGTGAAGTGATACAGTTATGGTAAAGCGATCTGTTTTAGATAGTAAAGGGTGATGAGGGTGACAGATGACAGCAGACATTAGTGTCTGAATGGTGCTGCAAGATGTCTTAGAAGTGTTAGCCCTAGCAGGGGAGGTGGATCCATTTGGTCCCTTTTTCAGGCAGCGACATATCTTGGCCTCGCTGCAAAGCAGGTCCTTCCAGGAGCAAAATGTTGAGGAGCAGGGGTACTTTCCACATTCTTCCCCCTTTCACATTTGAACTTGTCTGATAATAACAAGAGAAGCAACATTAAAGCATGGTAAGGAGTTGTTCGACCAAAGCATCTGTTCATGAAGACGTATCCTTGGTGACAAACGTTCTGCAGCTGAGAAAGCAGGAGAGTGCAGAACGAGGTTTATGAAGGAGTGTTAGAGCTCCAAGCAGGACATGCAGCAAAGCATGAGAGCTGGTTGGCTGGATAAAGGAGGCTAGAAGGTTCAACACAGCAGGAACAAGAAAAAATTATTCTAATTTTCAGCACAAATCTTAGTGTTATCCTATCTGAAATGGTCTCCTTTTATGCCCTTTTAAGGAACTGATTATTTTGATAAATACGAAGCAGCTTGATTTAAAGAAAACCACATAGTCTGAGAAAGATGCCTTACGACACCGAAAACATGTTCACTGTCTAAATTGACCAGAATCTCCTTCCTGACCCCCTGAAACTATGCATACTTTGACTTGTACAGTCTCTACTTCTGTAGAGTAAAGCTCCATGGCAATTGCCCCATGGCAATTAATGAGAATACCTTTCTGTGCTTCACTACAATTGGAACTAAGTTTGAACAGTAGAAAAGTAAGAAAGAAAATTACCTTCAAAACTTTCATTTATGTTAAAATGTGAAACACGTTAGTTATAAAATACGGTAAACAGCCCAATGCATGTTTACTTAGGACGGTGCAGTCCTAAGCCCTGGGTTGATAGGGATTGCGGGTAGGGTGGTAAATATTTTGTTCATCACCAGAGCAGAGCATCACTAGTATATGTGGAGTGGAGTGGGGGTATAAATCATGACATACATACAACAGTACATACAGGGAAACCTATCAATCCTTTTTCAGAAGATCCCTTTCTCTTTCCTATTTTAGGTCCAAGTGAAGTTGACCTTAATCTCATTGTGGACCTTGGAGATATTGCTGATAATGAATTTGACTTTGAAGACCAGGTAATGGATTTTATCAGTTAAAAGCTTTCTCTCATTCATATCATCTTTTAGGTCACTTGCTTTAGCTTCCGTTTTTCTCTTAGGTTGTCTTCACACCCCCATTTACTCTGCATCCAGTGTGCTCACACCACTGGTTTCCAAATAATAATAATAATAATAATAATAATAATAATAATAATAATTTATTTATATCCCACCCTCCCCAGCTGAAGCCGGGCTCAGGGTGCAAAGTGGTGCACACAGGACATTAACCACAATCCACCTCTGTTGTCCTTTAGTTTCTTACAAAATACAGCATTTTGATGCATTTTCTCCCAAACTAGCATCAATCCAAATCGAGAAGAAGAATGGGCAGGTAATGTGTACACAGCCTTAGCCTCATTGTACACTAAAGGATAGACGTCTGTGATGTAAAGGGTTAAATTATTCATGTGACTACTTAAATTATTTCATTGTTCAACATACTGTTACAGATTTTTTTTAAAAAGTTGTGATCTTTCTTAAATATAGGGGTGAAGGCAGACATATTCTACAAATGATGGAAATAGTTGCGTAAACCCCTTTTAATGTTGTTTTATGTATACAACATAATAGATGCAGCATTCAAAGCACTTCCACCACATTTCAGAATGTATGTCATTCTTCATCACAAGCATATTGTTATTATTCTGAACAAACCCAATGCTTCTCAGTACTGTGTTCCTATGTTCTTTGTATTCTTTTCTTTTACGGACTCCCCTCAGTTCCAAACAAATTTCCCCTTTCATGTTGCACAATTTGTTCCGGTTTCTGAGGGGAAATACTGTCAGTTTTTATAGGCCAGTGAATTTTCAGAACACAAGGTTCACTTTCAATTTTTCCACACAGCAGTTGCATTGAGGGTACAGTCCTATACACACTTACCTGGGAATGAGCTCCACTAAACTCAGTGGCACGCCATTTTTCTGAGCGATTCCCAGACGTATGGCGGCCCTAATGAAAAGTGGAGTAAGAATTCGTAACATATGGTTGGCTCCAGAGCTTTCATAAGTAGGACTCTGCTCATAGGACACTTGGGGAAGGCAGGAGGGGCTGTTTTTGCCTTTCCTCCTACAGCTCACTGTGACCCCTGGAAAGGCCCACACTGGAACAGAGTGGGAGGTGGCAAGTGTGAGTTCCTTTGGGAAGAAAATGAGGGCTTCAGGAAGAAGGGGAAACTGGTAGAAGTTGCAGCCTCTTCTCACTCTCCATCCAGCAGGATGTTCCACTGGATCTTTAGCCCTTCTGTTTGAGGAAGGAAGACCTTTGTTTTCAGAACGTCAAATCTGGATGCAACCTGATGAAATTATCTGGAAAAGGAAATGAGAACCAGAAGGCAGTGTAGAATTTTTCTAGTCGTCCGCCAGTGACTTCACATAAAATCAAAACATGTTGCTAAAGCTACAGACAGTAACTTTAGTTTAAAACACTGGAAGTGGGCGAGAACATGAAATTACTAGAGCTATGCTCAGTTACCAGCTTCACAGAAGAAAGAACTTTACTAAACAGGGCAAAACCTAGCTTTTGTGGTCAAAGTCTTTATTAGTATTCAGCTTTATACCCTGAGCCTTGCCTTACCTTCCATTAGAAAAAACTTCTACTCATCAGTGGCGAAGATGTAAATATATTTGGGGCACATCTCTTAGAAGCGGGTGTACAATTCTGAACCTTACAAGTCTATCATTGTTTTATTTATTTATTTATTTATTCATTTTATGTGTTACATTTTTATACCACCTTTATCTTCCAAGGATCTCAAAGTGGTGCACACAGTTCTCCTTCCCATTTCATCCTCACAACAACCCTGTCAGGTGGGTTGGGCTAAGAGATGGTGGCTGGCTCAAGGACACCCAGTGAGCTTCATGGCTGAGTGGGGATTCTAACCCTGCTCTCCCAGTCCAACACTGACTTCATTATCCTTAGGGTATGAAGAGATTCTGTTTATTTTGCTGTGTGAAGCATATTTGAGGTATAATGAATGATACAGGTCACTCTATGAGGTATATCTTTAGTATATGGACCCAGACTTGCCCTTTCACGAATCGGAGAACTTCATTCACTCTTAGCTGCTTTGTCCCCCATGTTTCCTTTATATCAGGCATGGGGAAACTGCAGCCTTCCAGATGCTAGTGGAATCCCACGCCCATCATTCCTCACTATTGGCAATGTAGAGTCTGATAAAATCATAGCTGTCAACTTACAGATTTGAAAATAAGGGACCAGCAGCCAAAATAAGGGACCTGCAGCCTCACCTGTTCCAGGCACTCCAGTCTTCCTGTCCTCCTGCAGTCTGGTCAAACTCATGCTGGTAGCTTCGAGAACACTGTCCAACCAACTTTGTAACCAGAGGTTCAACTGAATAGAATCTGAATCACATGCACCACAAGGCCTATGCAGCCTCAACTTAAGATGGCTCCATGGCCTGGCTTTGCACTGCAAAGTTTGCAGCAGCACATGCAACAAAATGGCGTCCAGCATTCAAAAACCCCCTCAGTTTGCATTAACTAGCCACACACAAGGCATGCAAGCTCCACCCCCCAGTCGTTCTTAGACTTCTTATTGGGTGAGCAACACAGCCAAGCAACACAGTTGGAGCCTCCCTCCTCCCTGGCCGGCTGCTTCCTTTGAAATTTAAGGGACATCATTTAAGGGACATCCATCAATAAGGGACAGCAGCGGGACATGGCGCTGGAATAAGGGACTGTCCCTTCAAATAAGGGACACTTGACAGCTATGGATAAAATCTGAAGGATCACAGGCTCCCTATCCTTGGTTCATATGGTTTAAGAAGCAGCTGGGGAAGGGAGTGAGTTTTAGCAGAAAAGATCCAGAGGGAAAATTGTTAATAAAACAGTTCCCCCACTTAGCATGCGTCTCCTGAGGCAGTTTTCCTCAGCATATGCTTTCTGTAAAAGAAAATTTAAAAAATATCAGTGTCACATGTTATTTGGGGCACAGCTATTGTGTTCTATTGAAGTTTTAAAATACATGGACAAATGTCTCCTTATCACAGTAATAATTCTTATAGCCATTTTTGTTAAGGGCTTTGACTGCACTATTTCAAAAGGGTGCCATGGTGAGAGCTCATGGTGGGTGTTGTTAAGGGGTTAGCAGTCAAACAATAATTGCAGTCACCACTGGTGGTGTTAGTCCAAGAGAGACTTACTTTTCAAATAGAAATTGGCAGAGTAGGAAGTCATGAGGCTTTGATTAATTTTGTCAGTTACAAGATCTTATCTTTTACTAGATGAAATGAACCAGATGCAGATAGTTTTCTTTGACTGTCGGCCCTGCACAGAGCAGCAAATTATGGTTGGCAGTAATGAGATCTCACTGTCTACATGGAGAAGCACAGGCATGAGCAATCAGAAGTATTTGCTGCAATTTTAAGAAGCGGATTAAACAATTCTTGAACTTAGCTAGAATAGCCAAGAGAGCAACCACTTTCGTTGTTTTAGATTCCTAATGCATGTATTTTGAGTATACATTTTTCTTGCATGCTTCCATACATGCAAAAAGTTTGACTTGCATTTTGCCCATGCAAAGAGGAAGAACTCCCTCATTCAGAATGTTTGGTTTAGAGTATGATGCCATGAAACATTGTCATACAATCCCTTCTACCCAGTGAAAGAGGGGTGTGATGATGACTGCAGGGGCAAGTCCTGCTTCGCCACTGCATGCTGCTGTCATGCTCCTTTGATGTACATGTGCCAGAAGGAATTATACTTGCATGCCAATGTATATGTGCATAGCTCCTCCACATGTGGACAGACTGTGGCCCAAGTTGGGCCCCTCTTTAAATAAAGGTGCTCTGCAAATCAGTACGTATAACACCTGAACACATGGACTTTGCAGGAGAATGACAGGTGGTAGGTTAGCATCACACTATTATAATTAGAAAACACCTGTTTACAGCCTCTGTCTGAATGAAACCTACTTGCAGCCTTTATCTGAGCAATACTAAAACCCTTTCCCACACTAACAGCAAATAAAAGTGCCCTATCTTCAAAGTTTGCTGTCGCTGCCTGAGAATATTGTGACTGCAACAGAAACTGAATGCTCCGCTGATTTTCTCATTACTCAGGGCCATCTTCAAACTGTGAATTGTCCCAAGCACTTTTCTGCTAAGAATATCAAATAAGGAGAAGATGCGTATCTAGGTATCAGTGTGTCATATGTAGCTGAGAGTAGATAAAGCACCTGTCAGAGAGATCGGGCCAAGAGGGTTAGGTTTCCAAGCAACCATGTGCACCAGAGGAGCTGAAAGCTAGCAGATATTATCAGAACACTTTGACAGCCAACGGAAGCAAAAGGCATCCATATGTTAAGCATGTGATGCTTCTAAAATATCAGCAATAGCAAAGCAGCGATTCTTAAACTGTATGGTACAGTACTACTTCTAGTTACTAACAGGTTTAGCTCGTTTTCTTATGTAATGGCCATCATCTTGCTCCTTTAGAGGTTTTGAAATTTAAAATGAATCCAGAAAATGTGCAGCTTTTGAAGCAGCCTCTTAAGGAAATAAGTCGACACATTTTTGTTTGGCTTGCTAGGCAGACATTATTTGTTGTCACTTGTCAGTCATTTGGTGCTGTCAAAATGTGTGATGTGAAGGGCAAGAATTTAGGAGCTGTTCTGGGTAGAAGATTGACATTACTGCACAGAGTAAGATAAGACATGAAGAAGAAGAAGAAGAAGAAGAAGAAGAAGAAGAAGAAGAAGAAGAAGAAGGAGGAGGAGGAGGAGGGGGGAGGAGGAGGAGGAGGGGGGAGGAGGAGGAGGAGGGGGGGAGGAAAGGAAGAAGAAGAAAGGAAGAGGAGGAAAGGAAGAAGAAGAGGAAGGAGGAGGAGGAGGAGGAGGAGGAAAGGAAGAAGAAGAAGAGGAAGAAGAAGAAGAGGAAGAAGAAACAACAAGAAATAGTGCCCATGTACTTGCGATGTGTTATTTTTTCTTAAGGACTGAAGATGCTTCTCTCGGTTGCTGGACTTTAATGATCAGTAGCCAGCTGTTAAGTTAGAAGAATATTAGCCTTTAAACATTCATAAAAATGTTTCAAGAGCCTTATCCAATTTGCTATCCGCTAGATGTTTTGCAATACAGTTCAAAGCGGTATATAATCAAGTGGTAATAATTTTTATGAAATAAATAAATAAATATGCCCCAGGCAACATGGCCAACACTCAGTTATGATGGGAATTGTAGTCTAAAACATCTAGCTAATACCTGATTGGGGTTGGCAGGCCTAAGTTGCTTTACTCAGCAAATGGAAACATTGACCAGGCAAACACATCGGAGACTACTTGGGCTGAAGATTTTTGCAAAGATAGTTCAGAAGATAATTCAGTTCCTGTTTCTGCCCTGGAGGTAACAAGATTGGCAAGCGGTGCATAAGATGTTTTGAAAGATGAAATCCAAATATCTGAATACTTGGAATGACCCCTATGCTGACCTAGCATAGGAATAAGAAATTGGACACTTGCAGCCTGATCCTGATCCTGTGTTGGTGGAAACATGTCTCAGTGAGTTAAATGGGACTTACTACTAGTTCTTAGTAATCCTACCTAGGATTGCATCCCTAGGACCAAACTAGATTTTGAATACAGCCACATAGCATTATTCCCATCAGTCCTCATACCTACAAACTAACTTGGCTAAACTAGCTTTAAAGGGCCTGGTGTCTGTGAAGAGTCAGCTGAAGGATTCCAGCTGGGAAGTCAGCTTGGTGCAACCATGCAGCCTAGATTGCATCCTTTTCCTAAAGCAGCAGTTCTCAAACTTTGTTTTTCCTCATACCATTTGAAAATTGTTGGAGGTCTTGGAAGAACTTTAAAAAAATATATATCAAAGCAGATACATTATCCATATTTCTATTTTAAAAAAAATATTCAGAGTTGGGAACATCATCCAGACTAGTGCTGCATTATGAAAACAATGGGCCCTAGGTTAGGGTCTTGTCAGCCCATTCAGTAATCTAACTGTGGAAGAAGAAGAAGAAGGAGGAGGAGGAGGAAAGGAAGAAGAGGAAGAAGAGGAAGAAGAAGAAGAAAAGAAGAAGAAGCAGCAGCAGCAGCTTTGATCTCAGTGATCAGAAAAGAAATAAAGTACGCCGAGTGCAGGGCCATGTACAGATATTCTTGGGTGTTCTGCAAGCTTTCTGCAGACCTTTTTGCAGCTAAAAGGCCCTTAGCACATACAAGTACTTTCTTGTGTAAACTGGGGCACATTTCCTCCCAGAACATAGCGCATTAGTGTGCATTGAAGGCCATTCCAAGTTTCAAGAGAAGCTTGTGGAGCAGCATGGAGAATTCTTTCAGGAGGTTTCTCTGTGTACATGTACTTAATGGCGGTATCTTAGATTATAGCCATCATAAGCAACTTCTAACCCCTGCCATGTACTCTCTATATAGTATACAGTATAGCTCTCTAGTTTTCACAACCTCATTGTTTATTTTCACAACAGCCGTTTTCTAACCAGAATGCAGACCACATTTTCACTAGAAAATAAAAACCTCAGGGGACACTTATTAATGACAGCCAAGACAAAATACCTTTATAAATATATTATAAGGCACTTAAAAAAAAACAAAAACAAAACAGACCCTGTCCTGGAATACTAAAATATGGTAAAAGATCTATTAAAGTGCATAAACAATCTGTTCATCTTAAGTTACCATGGGAACTGGCAAGACAAAAAAAAGAGAGTTCTATATGCAAAGAACTATAGTTTGCCTTGGAGAAATTCTGCTTTTAATTTTACTTAGGCATCATAGTTTTGCGGGTTTCCTGCATTTGCATTTTTGTTTTTGCCCTTATTATTATTATTTATTTCATTTCTATACTGCTTTATAATGCTCTTAGGGCATTATAAAATGGGGTGCTGTGGTGGAATATCTGCTGTTCAATAATGACATTTTCCATTTGAGAGTTTGTTAGCAAATAAAGCATCATGTGGAATGAGATCTGTGCTTGAAATTTAGAATGAGAGAGTACATACCAAATTAAGTTTTTCTAGTGGTGTTTGAGGTGATATCTTTACAGCATTGTTAACATCTGTCACATCTGTCACTGTCACTTAGTGCCCTTCCTATATGGTTGTCTCCTGCACTTCATTGGTGCAGTAATGAATTGATGTTCTGATCCTGTGCATAGACACATAGATAGTTCCCACATCATCACCTCCCTCTGCAAGAGAGCTACTGACACATGGCATGAGGTGCACACACACGACCCAGGCAATCCAGCATGATAACATACAGTGTTACTGGTGTGATGTAGGCTCTGTACACATTACATATTTAAAGCACAGTTGAAGCACTTTCCCCCTTCAAATAATTCTGGGTACTGTAGTTTACCTCTCACAGAGTTATAATTTCTTGAAACTTAGCAAACCACAGTCCTCATAATTCTTTCGAGGGTGGAAATGTGCTTTAAAGGTATAGTATGTACTGTACGCGGGGACGCAGGTGGCGCTGTGGGTTAAAGCCTCAGCGCCTAGGGCTTGCCGATCGAAAGGTCGGCGGTTCGAATCCCTGCGGCGGGGTGCGCTCCCGCTGCTCGGTCCCAGCGCCTGCCAACCTAGCAGCTCGAAAGCACCTCCGGGTGCAAGTAGATAAATAGGGACCGCTTACCAGCGGGAAGGTAAACGGCGTTTCCGTGTGCGGCTCTGGCTCGCCAGAGCAGCGATGTCACGCTGGCCACGTGACCCGGAAGTGTCTCCGGACAGCGCTGGCCCCTGGCCTCTTAAGTGAGATGGGCGCACAACCCCAGAGTCTGTCAAGACTGGCCCGTACGGGCAGGGGTACCTTTACCTTTACCTTTATGTACTGTACGCAGCTATGAAGGAGCAACTTGAACTACCTTTATGTCATGGTTTCTGTGGCAAAGCTGTTACTCCATATGACTCAGTGTCTGAATTAGGTCTAAAACAGAGGTTAGGGATCTTGAAGAAGAATAGCAGGAATCAAACAGTGATAGGGCAGAGAGCCAGGGGAATAACAGAGAAAGGGTAACAGAGAATGAGAAGCAGTCAGTGGGCTATGCTGGTGTTGGTTGGTTGGTTGGTTGTTGATGTGCCCATTTCTACAGGATCTTCTGCTTTTGAAAAATCCTTTTATCTTATTTTTATTTTATTTTGAGCATGCAAATAAAAACCACTTTTCTTCATGGAACTCAAGGCAGCTCTAATGGTTTCCCATCCAGACAGTGACTAGACCTAGGCCTTCATAGTTGTGGTGCCTGTATCAGGACCGTCATCCTATGGTCAAATAAAATGTATTCAGATGCCAAGATGAAACTATTGTTTTAATCCAAAGTTATCTGTAGAATTAGAGGTGGTTGTTAGGTACCCGTATTTTTCGCTCTATAAGACGCACCAGACCACAACACGCACCTAGTTTTTGGAGGAGGAAAACAAGAAAAAAAATATTCTGAATCTCAGAAGCCAGAACAGCAAGAGGGATCGCTGCGCAGTGAAAGCAGCAATCCCTCTTGCTGTTCTGGCTTCTGGGATAGCTGTGCAGCCTGCATTCGCTCCATAAGACGCACACACATTTCCCCTTACTTTTTAGGAGAGAAAAAGTGAGTCTTATAGAGCAAAAAATACGGTATTTAACACATATTTTTGTATCCTTTAAATGACACAATTACTGAGCTCAGAAGCATAATAAAATCTCTGCCTGAGGCAGACCTCCAGCTATTTCTAGAACTACTAGCAACTAAATTCAAGCAGCTTTGCACTGTTTTGAAGTCAAATGCCCATGAACCTATGATCAGATTTGCTCTCATTGTAACAAAAACACATAGCAATGGGATACTAAATACAGATCTGTAAACAGCAGACTAAAAGTAATGGATGAGTTGAATGATAGAGAAAGGAAGCTATAAAACAGAGATGACTAAGAAGGCTAGGTTCAGAGAGAAGCCATTCTGTATTTTATTCTTTTCCAACTTAATAATGGAGGGAAGCCTTGGCTTCCTGAAAAATAGATTGGCGAGGACTGACCTCATTGCCTGCTCTCATGAACCTTCATACCTAAATTTGAAAGGTGTATGCAAAAGTGAAAGTTAGAATAATGGACATTTATTTGCTAATGCTTAAAACCTCTGTTCAAAACAGATCCATACAACATGTATGATTTGCTCTCAGTGTCTAGTTACAATAAAAGGCAACTCAAATTTCATGCGGCAGTTTAAAAAGGGCAGTACTATAAGGTATTTATTGTTTGTAAAAGAAAAGGGCTGGTTTATGGCCAAAATAAAAATATATTACTGAAGCTTAAAATTTATTTTGTAATTAGCATGCCAAAAGTTCTTCTGCCATCCTCATCATCAGCATAGCTGCAAAGACAGAATCATATCTATGCTGCTATTGAAATTGTACAGTTTACTATATACTTTTTTAAAAAACAAGGTCAGCTAAAGCTCTTTCTTCACACTTAATTTTTAATTTCTCTCCCTCTTTCTCTTTCCTTCCCTCAAGTGTAAGCCTGAGGACAAGGCCTGTGTCCTTTTATCTTATGTACCTTCTTTGTTTTTGTACGTGCTTCAGAATAATAGAAATAATAGAATTACTAGTAAATCAAGCCTAGCAGTAAGTATAGACAGAACTATTCTTTCATGGACGCAGTGCTTCAGCTGTTGGAGGAGAAAGTGCTCTGACTTTATGCTATTTTCAATAGCATGTTATCTATTAGTCACATTAAGGAACAATCATCAAGTTTTTTTTATAAGCAATTAGAAAGAGAGCTTGCATGAGAATGGTGAGAGCATGATACGCTAATTGCCCTTGCTTGTGTGGTTTATACAGAGTTATATTTCTTTCACAGCTTTCCTGTTCAAAATTTGAATCATTGTTAGTACCAGGTTTTTATGTCTACCTTCAAAAGAAAAACATCTACGGTCACAACATTAGGGGGAAACTATGGGCAATATTCAACTTAATCTTTGTACTAGAGGAACCCAATGCAAGGAGGCCTGCTATCTCCTTGGGCTGCATGCCCCCTGTGTCCTCCCCAGTTCTGCTCCTGGCTGTCAAGAGAAACCCCCTACCCAAACAGCAGATGGGGAGGGGGTGGGATAGAGGGAAGCTTGCATTGACTGAGCAATCTCCTTAGCACTTTGTTGAATACATCCCTATGCATTCCACTTCAAAGTGTCAGCTGGAGTTCTTGAAAAATACAAACACAACTGAACAGATACAATTATCATATTGAAAACTATACAAATTAAGACTTGGAGAGCACCATAGTCACCCTTATTTTAATGTCAGCCTCTAGAAATTTTGCAGGCTGCATTGGTAGTGCCTGATTATTTTGGTCTGCAAGGAGAAAAGTCACTTAGAAGTCAGGTGTTTGTCTTGGATGAGATGATAATAATGATGTTAGCAATTTTATGCATGTGGTTCCGTATACAAGTAGCTGTTTTAGCAAAACAGCAGTGCATGAAGCAGTGTTTCAGTATTTCCACCTGCCCACAAACAAACACAATTTTGGAATAGAGTTCTCTTAAAATGCTGAAGGCAGTACACTCAATCGTCTGTATTTTAGAATGGTTAGATTTTGTGGATTCAGTACCACTGTATCAGGAAGACTAGGTCAGAAACTACCATACCAGGGACCTAAGTTTCTTAGAGCAGACAGATTGTTTAGTATCAAATAGATGCAGCCTCAATAGATTCCTTGCTTTGCTAACACCTAGAGTCAGTAACAGTTGTGATGAAAAGTCAGAAAAACATTGCCTTAAATTAATGGCTTTCGCTCAGCTTCTCTCATGTAAATCAATTATAACTTAGGGAAACTAGACAAAAGGGGATAAATTCAACTGATGCTAATACTTAAATATTTTGAAATATTTGAGCCTGTGTGAAAATAGAGAGATAACCAGTTTCTGCTAAAAATCAGCTTTTGAAACACATCCTAGTATAGAAAAAAAAGGTCTAAAGTATTTAAGAATTTATGTTCAAGCACTGCAGGTATAACATTTTAACCTTTTGTTCAGAAAAATACATTAAAATTGTGATATTCTACATAGCTTTTTTTACCACATATTCCTGTTGAGCTAACCATGCTCGATATGATTTAAAACTATGCAAAAGTATTTGAAGACACTAGGTGGTATAAGACAAAACCATATTCAGAGACAACCCTTTGGTATTAATGAACTTAGGTTAGTCACAGCTAATCTAAGTCCATTAACTTCAGGGGGCCTGCTCTGCACATAACCTAGCCACATGCCACCCTCTAACTTGTTTAATTACATTTTCCTCCCAATTCTGTTTTATTTGAGAGGCGGGGAGTGACATATAGAGAACTCTGAGTTTTACAGTGCTTCACCTCAAGGTTTGTTTTTGACAGTATTCAGAAATGCTGCCAACAATTTTCCAGGGCCTGCTTTTATCTGGGACTGAACACCATCATCTGTGTACAGTACAGCAGAAACATTTTTTGTGACTGACTTGGGTACATGATTACAGGAGATGATAAAAATTCAACAGTGCTGTTGACATACAGATTGAACAGGATAGGTGCTTGTGCAACCTTGATGAAACCCTTTTGAGGATGGCAGAGAAGCTATAAGATACCTCTCTGACGTACTTTATACCTTCAGCCAGATATTATTATATTAAAAAATAATTATAAGATGAGTATTTTACCTAACAACAGCAGAGTCCTATCTCAGCTTTCATAGTTCGTATATAGAATTTATTTTTAACCGTTCAGTTTAAATCAGTTTCTTTGATTCAAGAAACCTGTGGGCAGTCCTTTGTGGTTTTCACAGATTAATTGCTTCCACACAGAAATTGTTAAGAGAAGAACATCACAAGATAGCCTAGCCCTTAGTTCTTAGAGGGCTAGAGGGGAAGGTCAGTCCGTGAACTCCAGTTGATAATGTTCAAATTGGTTGATACATTTTAAAAGAATAGCGCTGCTTTCAGCTTCATAATACGGGCATTGCTGCTCCATGCAGCATGGTTGACCTAGAAACATCCTTTTTTGCACTTTTTTGTGGGATGCTAATCATTATGCACACTGACTGCCTCCGTGCTACTCAACTGTACTGTAATAGACATGCTGGAATTTCTGACACGACACACATTGCAGTCATGCTCTGCAGCAATAAATAAGTATACTCAGCAGATGTTCATTTGAAGGTGCTGTCTCAAAAAGCAAATATAGGACAGTGGAGTGGGATTAGCATTGTCGCCAATATGTTAAAAGGGTCTTTACTATTGATAAGAATAGATAATAGATGCTGGTGCATGAAGATGTAGCTCATAAATAACATTTTCCAATATGTTAATTGACAGGCATTTGACCAGTCATGCATTTCTGGACCTGAGAATATGGGAGGTGAGTTTTACCAGCTATCCTCTACTGTAATAAATGTTGACAGAATGTTCCCTGCGTCTGTAAGCCACAATTCATGAGAAATTTAGGCTACATTGGAAGATTGCACACTGCAGCTTCCACACTTCAGCATAATTATATTGTATTGTGGAATTTGGATGACTGTGGTTTTGGGTTTTTTTTTAAAGATACTGTATATGTTTTAATGCATTGTTGATGTATTATCAGACAATGTCACCCTGAGTTCCCTCAGGAGGAAGGGCAGTATATAAATATAATAAAAAATTTGAGAAAATATAATATGAGCACATGCATAGCAACCTGTAGAGCACACTGTTACATCAGAATTGTCCACCATTAATACCAAGAGGTCTGTAAAGGTCAGAGTTGTGGGTGTCAGGATATGCACCTGTTGATGCCCAGTGGGACTTCCTAATTTGGCTTAAGAAAATAAGGGTAAGATCTTGGTTCCATTCGAGCCTTCGAGGCTGGTTATGTTATAGTAAGTCCCTCTTCATGTATGCATAGGGTTAAGGTTTCTTCTGAACAGCTGTGGTTGTGTCTTTGCTTGGGTAAAGAATGAGCTGCTGTTCAAGAAAAGAAAAGGCTGTTGTGTATAGATCTCTTTTGATATACTTGTCTGGAATGCAGCTAGTGACCAGTGAAGTCTGGATGTCAGACTGAACTTAAACCAAAAGTACCCCCCAAACACACACATACACACACATACACAAATGTGACGAAATGAATATGAACTCTGACAAATGTAAACAAAGCTTTTTTTAAAGGGAGGCACACACTACGAACTATTCTTAACCCAAGAACACTTTATTCATGGATGGTCATTTTTCATTTTAATATTTTGTGCACACACAAAAGAGCTGTGAGTGTTCTCATGCATTAAATATGTATTTTATCACAGCTACAGTAACAGCTATAAAACTATGACTGTGAACTGTTCCTTCAATAAAAGAAATTTCTAGTTAGAAATTCAAGCTTGGTGTTTTGTTTTGTTTTGTTTTGTTTTATTTTGTTTTGTTTTGTTTTGTTTTGTTTAAAAAAATTTTAAGCTGCATTTGTATATTCACTTGCCTGTGAATAGTTCCCATTCAATTCAATGTTTCTGAGTAAGCATAAACTTATTATAAAGTGTGATAGATAAGCATAAACATATTGTTAAGTGTGTTATAATTATACACAGTTTTATACGTAGCGACACTTATTGCTAGAAGTCTTTTCAATTCTTTTCCACTTAATTTAGGTTTTACGGAAGACCTGAAGAAATCAAAAATAATTTTTGTAATAGGTAAGTAGGAACTTCATACCCCACTCTCCCATAGGCAGCTAGCATTTCTGCATACAAATGCCCACCACCACATCAAAAATTCTTCTAGCAGCTACCACGAAATTATAGGTATACAGCTAGTTTAGATAACTAGGTGTTTCCAAATGCTGGACCATTTAGTGGTGGCAGCCCTCACCCTCTCCTATCTGGGGGCAATACTTACATCATACAGTAGATGGATGAAACAAACTGCATCTGTTGGGGAATCGTAAATCGTATACAGTACGTAATTTCTGAAAGGGGACCATTAATTACATCCTAAGGCACATGGCTGAAACTTGTGTCATAACAATTTCCAGTGCTTTTTCTAGAAAAAGAGGTGCTGGAACTCACCACAAACTCCTCCATTGTTCTCTTATAATGGCAATGGCACCTGCCTGAGAGGTGCCGGAACTGAGTTCTGGCTGGAAAAAAATCCCTGGCAATTTTCATTGTACTACATTTGTGGGATGGGAGATGATGGGTGGCTTGAGGATGAAGCATGAGAAGGAACAGAGAGCTTGTGCGGGGGTATTCTGGAAGTTGTATATAATTACCCCCCCCCAAAAAAAACTTTCCTGATTAAAAAAATGAACACAATAGTATTGCTTTCTAAAGCCAAAAGATAATTGTTTACTCTGAATTTATTGCTAAGGTGGTTGATAATTTCAGAAGTGATTGTTAGTAATGATAATGGAAATTGTCATGGCTTGCACCACCTTAAATAGTCTGATTTAGGATTGGCCCCATATAAGACAACCAGATTAGCTCTTTTACAGTGCAGGAAGAGGGTATCTTGAATTAGAACCAACCATCTCTCTGAACTGTTTACACTGTGGGCAGCTTGAATATTCTAGGTTAAATTTACAGGAGAATTGTGATCATGTTGTGTCATTCCATAAATAGAGCATAGCTATTTATTTATTTCATAAAATTTATACAATGCTTGATTGTAAAAAACAACAACCCTCAAAGTGGTTATGAAGAAAGAGTTATTAGTAGGTATTTTGATCAGTTCCCCCCTCCCCCCAACCAAGGCTGGCTATACATTATGTTACTTTTTAACATTCCACATTTTTAAAAAGACAGAATCCAGATGGATTGTCTGTGAATCATAAAAGTCAGTATAACTTCATAACTTTTTCCGAGTTGTTATACAAGAGTGAGATACTCCACATGGTAGTTGTTTTATAGCTAATAGCAATAGTAATAATAATTTATTATTTGTACCCCGCCCATCTGGCTGGGTTTCCCCAGCCACTCTGGGCGGCTTCCAACGAAGATTAAAAATACATTAAAATGTCACACATTAAAAACTTCCCTGAACAGGGCTGCCTTCAGATGTCTTCTAAATGTCAGGTAGCTGTTTATCTCTTTGGCATCTGATGAGAGGGCATTCCACAGGGTGGGAGCCACTACCGAGAAGGCCCTCTGCCTGGTTCCCTGTAGCTTAGCTTCTCGCAGTGAGGGAACCGCTAGAAGGCCCTCGGCGCTGGACCTCAGTGTCCGGGCAGAATGATGGGGGTGGAGACGCTCCTTCAGGTATACTGGGTCAAGGCCGTTTAGGGCTTTAAAGGTCAGCACCAACACTTTGAATTGTGCTCGGAAACGTACTGGGAGCCAATGTAGGTCTTTCAGGACTGGTGTTATGTGGTCTCGGCGGCCATGAATAGGCAATGAACTTAGAACCAAACCCCAAAGTTTTGTTTTGCTATAAAGAATAGTTACTATATTAGTATATTAGATCCATAGAATGAGGTCCAGTTCACACATGCATATGTATCTCCTGATTATTCAACATCAGATTGTTACCTGATGTTGGAGATGGATATCATAACTATTTCTGTGGTGTTTGTTCTACTTGCACACATATGGTAACTGTCACTGAATGCTTCAGTCATCATAACAGGCCTGCGACTCTGGTTGCTGTTAGAGAAAATGTCAAGATGGGTTTGCTTTGGTTGGAGGTAGCATGATTCAGAACCTAACCTGCTTCTTTCTCAAAAGGCACCATGTGGCATTCATGCTAAAACTCTCAACTATTCTTATTTTTTTGCTCCTCACACAATTCCACGATGCATCAGGCATACAAAGTCCTGAAAAGATGGGGAAGTTGCTATGGCAATTGCCAACACATCATAAAGGGGGTGGGAATATGCATCCTCTTCTTTGGAAAACACCTGAAATGCTGTACTATGCAGTAGAAGAACGGTTCTGGCTTTTTGTGTCTCAGAATGGAATGGGGGAAATGTTTCACTGGAACCATGTTTGCATTAGTTGGACGAAAATAAACACACATCTTTAGCAAGTAACTCCAGAAATTTCACCAGTGAAATGTGATTCTGTCCCCTCCCCCTGCAAACTATGTTGCATTTCTGCTTTAACTGAACCAGACTCATTTCCTTCTGAGTGGACGTGCACTGTTATTCTGTGAGCAATTCTGGCATGCATCTTGTGTGACTGGCCATTGCTATTAATATCCAGATATTTTAAATTGTTGTCTAGAGCAATCCGAACTCCACCCCGCCACCACTAAGCTGGCATGGCTTTGGAGTGGCAGGGCCTCGACCACATCTGCAGCAGCCCTGCTGTGCCCAGGGAGTGCAAGGTGGGGGAACAGGCAGGTCACTGCCCCAGCCCAGAGTTGGTGCAGTGATCAGCCCCAATGCCATCACAACTCATGATGGCAGCAGATCTAGCCAGCAGCGGAGCATATGCCCATGCTGCCGAGGGCAGGCATGCTCCCGAGGGGGGCAGGGCATGGAGGGTGCCCTCCCAGGCGCGGTATAGCCACTCGGGTGCACGGAGCAGCGCACATGCCCTACAGCCAGGAGCGGAGTGAGCCAGCAATGGCAAATATTTGGCACGCCACCTGCCCGCAACTCCCAAGTCTCCCTTGAGCTGTCAAAACAAAGGGTAAGGGGGGGATGCCGCTGGCAGCTCCTTGCCTTTCCCCAGCAGCTCTAGGTAGGCTTGGGAGTCATGGCCAGGTGGCATGCCAAATATCAGCCCCCCTCAGCGAAGACACCTGGGGCAGTGCGCCCCCACCGCCCACCTTCCTCCGCCCCTGGGGCTAGCTAGATCCCAGGCTGTCTTGGCCTTGTCCCCACCCAAGGCTGGAAGAGAGACACCTCTGCTCAACTGACCACACTGTTGCCCAGGGCAAATAGGGTTTGGATTGTTTTGTAAAATATTAAATTGCAACAGTAGCTATTTTGGCGCATGGGCCATTTGAAGCTTCCAGAACTCTTTGCTATGGTGACAGGTCCTGGGAATGCTGATGGCATGTGTTGCCATAGCAACTCACCAACTTGTTTCTGTCAACCACATTTTCAGAATGTTCTAGAATCAGCTGAGAATTAAAGTTCTGTTTTTTTGCCTCACTAGTCAATCCTTGCTGGTCAATTCTGGCCATTTCTCTTTGTTCCTGGTCTTGTGCATAGTTTCACATATCATAATGCACTGGCAAAATTGTAGAGCCAGTGCGGTATACTGGTTAGACAGAGCATTAGGTTGGGATCCCTGCACAGCTTCCTGGGGCAGCCACAGTTGAACTTCCCTTATTTTTTATTTAGAAATGTTAACGTCTCCCTCTTCCACTGTTAAGCCTTTAATGCAGCTTACTGTATTGAAAGAACAATATAAAGATAAAAATCCCAATGAAACTCAAGTAGAATAGTACAAGAAAAGAAAAGATATTTCAGGGAATGCTTAGGCAAATAAAGCAGTTATAAATTGGCAAAGCTGGTGCTGCACAGACAGGATGCTACCACAAAAAATCCCTGTCACCCATTCCTCCCCACCATGGGCCCAAGCAGTAAAGGAAGTGGCTGTTTGAGCAAGACATCAGAACCTAGTCCCAATAAATAGCTAGGTTTGTATTTTTTATATATATATAATATTTATTAATAGGTTTTTTTTAAATTATAACATAATAAACAAAACATACAAAAAACATCACATTTCATAACATATTTTCTTATCCTTTTTGGACTTCCTCACATCTCCCTCTCCTACGTTCCAAAATATAAAAATTAATTCAGCAATTTATCACCTTGTCCCCACCTTATCTAATTTTCCAATGTTATATCTTAAATTTTAGATATATTCATTTGACTTTTTAAAACTTTTTAGTTTAGCCTAATCATTATCTAAAAGTTGATTTTTTCCTAAATTTAGCTTATCTTCATAGTTCAGTTTATCTAATTCAATGGTGCCAAGTTGTTTGTGATCAAGCATCCTCCTTAACATTCATACAGTTTACAATATTTTTGCAAATAGCCCTTAAATTTCTTCCAATCTTCTTCCACCTAGCTAGATTTGTATAAGAGAAGGTTGTCCTTCATAAACTCTGATCTGAAGCCATTTAGAGCTTTATAGGGCAAAACCAGCATTTTCAGTGGTTTCCAGAAAAAAAACTAGAAGGCAATGGTTTTTTTTAAATGCACATTTAAATTTAAGATAAAAGAGTTGAGCAAATGATTTCATAATGAGATGCAACTTTAGGAAGAAGTTTTAAAACTAAACTAATAGATATTCTTTCCCCCTTCCGGATGTTAAGGGAGAGATGGGCTAATTAAAAGATTTGGCAGTAATTAACTGAAAATGCAGTCTAGGAGCCAAATAAATTAGGCAGCTGTCCTGCTATTCCAGTCTAAGAACCCAGTATAAAACTTGAAGCTGGAAGCGCAAATATAAGAGAGCCAGTTATAACAGGCACATGTGTTTACGCACACAAATCCAAATGTTCAAAGCTTGTGTATTTTTCCCTACTGTTTTTTTGTTAAAACCCGCACCAGAAAAGAGGAGTCGATTTCCCTCCCACTTATGCCTCTTTCCCCAATCAGCCGAGAATGCCTGAGCATCACAAACTGTAAGCCAAAACAGAACAAATGCCTAAATTGGCATCCAAGCATAGTGGCTGTTGAGCTGCTATCCCAATCCCAATCTCAGTGTGTATGTAGGTGCAACTTCATTCCCAGCAATGTAGTGCACATAGACCACATCTGTGCTTGGATACGTGTGCTGTTAATCTTGTGTCCTGGGCTGGGAAACGATTTGCCTTCACAGTTTAAAAAGTATCCTACTTTAGGAGTTGGGCTCAGAAAATACCTGCATGCAAAAGGGCACACATTCCCAGAAGCCAGTCCTCACTCTGCAGTCCTTTAAACTGCTGAGGTGCAATTCCCCCTCCCAATGTCTCAGAGAACATTAATCTCAGGATGGGGAAGAATGGACCTATGGGAATGTGTGCCCCCTCTGGTAGCTGCATATTATTCTGTGTAAATATTTGCAGTGTAGTGCAAAGGCAAGAAGCAGCAGATCCTGTCAGTTTTGAGGGCCAGGGCTCCCCCCCCCCGCCCCACTTTTATAAGCAAGATTTCCCTACGTGGTTCAGGAGTCCTTTGTATCTAGGGATTTGTTGTTGTTGTTGTTTAGTTGTTTAGTCGTGTCCGACTCTCCGTGACCCCATGGACCAGAGCACGCCAGGCCCTCCTGTCTTCCACTGCCTCCCGCAGTTTGGTCAGACTCATGTTTGTAGCTTCGAAGACACTGTCCAACCATCTCGTCCTCTGTCGTCCCCTTCTCCTTGTGCCCTCCATCTTTCCCAACATCAGGGTCTTTTCCAGGGAGTCTTCTCTTCTCATGAGGTGGCCAAAGTACTGGAGTCTCAGCTTCAGGATCTGTCCTTCCAGTGAGCACTCAGGGCTGATTTCCTTCAGAATGGATAGGTTTGATCTTCTTGCAGTCCCTGGGACTCTGAAGAGTCTCCTCCAGCACCATAATTCAAAAGCATATCTAGGGATTACCCATGTTTTATGCGCTAGTTGCATATGCACGCGCAGCATTCGCTTTACAAATATCAGTGGGACCATCTATTATTAAAATTATTCCAATATAATTAGAAAGTTATTGAAACCAAAAGAGCAGATCTTAATATAGGAGCTGTAAAGGACAGAAAATATGTCGTTTTCGCAGAATGCTAATAATTCACACGAGTCATGAAAGGATCTGGGGTTCTTTGAAAGCTTTTTCTGGATGATCAAAAGTTATCTGTGCTTTCTTTCTTTCTCTTTCTGAAAGCATTTCCAGCGAGAAATTAACTGAGATGCTGTTGAACCAAAGGGAAGATTAGTGAAAGAAACTTTTAAAGCAGCCCACAAAGTCATCAGAAATATTTTTTCTTTAAAACCTGAACTGGGCTATCTGTCAAGACAAGCTTGCTCTTTGTTTGAGAGAACAGGCTGTTTTGAGATGGGTTTGTTCGGAAAATATTTCTTTCCTTCTGCTGCTGCTTTCCTATCTCTTAATGATCAGGAGCCTGAATCAAGGAGTCAATAGTGATTCACTCTCAGCTGTTCTGCTTGACAACCATCCCATTATGGACCAGCCACACAAACTCAGCACCTTGCAAAGGAGGATATGCATAACTCTTGTCATTTTATGCATTGCGTGCATAGCCTCCTAACAGATTTCTGGAGAGTGTTGGGTGATGTTTTAGTAGTGTCAGTACAATCCAAAGATCTGCTCTTGGACATTTATTTATTTGATTCTTGGAAAAATTGCATTCCCAATTATAACTCCATAATTGGGTTTATGTGCTAGATGCTCAGTATATTTAAGAAAGAAAATCTATTATCTTAGTTACGAACTGCAAGGATTAAACAGTTGTACTGCAATGAGAGCTTGTTAATACTGCACATGGGTTCACTGACTGCCTGTTGCTTCCTTTCTGGTACCTAAAGCACAAGGGCATATTATTAGCAAAATCAATTTTGATTGCTGTGTTCTGTGTAGATGCTTTTATTGTGATTTTCCCTTTCTTGTGTGAAAGGGGCCTCAGATTTCTAGCACAGATGGGTAATGAATAAATAGAACATCATTTACCATAGTTAACTGAGCTACCGGAAAGCTATCCCTGTTTGCAATGCAGAGTAGGTTTTCCTGGGTGCATATTTTCATGTTTGCCTTATTGATCACATGCATATGTGGGATGGTCTTGGGTCTAAAGCAGAGGATTGGGATTTAGCCTTCAGGGTTTTCTTGACCCATAACCAACTGCAGCTGCATGTTACAAACACTCGACAGCACTTTCCCCACCACACAAACCAACCAGCTTCTTGATAGGAAGCAGTGAGGTGGCTTAGGGGAAGGGGTTGCTTAAATATTTCTTCACTCACTGCTTCTCCACACCAGGTCAGAGCCATCCATGAGGATATAACAGAATAGCACCACTTAATCACTCCTTTAATAAATGTATCACTAGGATGTTGATATAAGCAGGTATGCTTCTAATGGTTTACTGTATCATAAATCAGAGCCAAGGTTCAATCTAGACTACCTATATGCCGCAGAAAGGAAGATAAGCAGAGGCTACAGAGTTTATGATAGGTGGACAAAACCTCTCCTCCACTTTGCTTTGGAGAACAGCCACAGCACAAATAACAATATTTGCAAACCCTGAAACACCTTTTATGCCTGTGGACTGGCTTTTGCTGCGTGGGTGGGAAGCTGCAATAGAAGAGTGGGAAGATTCAATAACTAATTCATCAATGTCACTTGAGCCTAAAAGACCCCCCAGGGTTTCTTACAACAACCAAAACACAATTCAGTAAAAATATCAATATAATACTATTAAAAAAGAGAGTTTATAGAGCAATCTTAATTCTGTGCCTGGGGAACAGCCACTGTTGTATCCAAAGTCCTGCCAACCAGGGGAAGAAGGTGGAATTTATTTGTTGCACCAGTTTCAGGCTTGGACAGCTGAGGGGCGTGAATCAGGTCCCTTACCTGAGAATGGAGCAGCATAAAGGATCTAGAAGATCCTTGGCTGGCCCGTCTCTGCTTCTGCCAGTGGGAAGACCCCTGGGTAGAGGTCAGTTCTGCATTGCAGCAGAGCCTCCCCACCCCCCGGTAGCTGTCAGAGAGGTACCCGCCTTTCCTTCTCCCCCACCCAGCCATCAACATCAGAGGGTTAGGATGGCTCCCCTAATAACCAGTTTAAGTCTCCTTTATGGATATAATTTTTTTCCCACAGCAAAGAGGCTCAAATTAAGCATTAACTCATCAAAACCTACAACATTCAATACAGTACAAAACACAACAAACAAATTCAAATAGGACAAAATAATCAGTACAGCAAGCATCAGATAAATTCAGTTACTATAATGAAATTATAAATAATATAACAAGAACAGAGCTTAATCAAAATTAACAGGCAATAGTCTAATCCATACTATTGGTTGTAGCCTTGCTGCACTCCAAGAGACTGCAAGCAGCCTTATTTAAATAAAGTTCAGGTGTTCTGGCTGCTAGTTTTGCTCTTACAAGGCAACATGACTGAGCCTCAGCTACTTAGCTTGTATATGAAGCAAGATAGTGAGGCATTAATTGTTGGTGTCTTTTATTTCCCTAGTGGCCCATTGTAATCTTACTGCCATTTATCACAAATGGCCCTCACCAAATGAGCTGCTCTGACTGGGCCCAGAGCTAGGATCCACTCATAGTCTACCTTGTGAAAAAAATGTGTTAAGCCATCCTCAAAAGTTATCGCATGCATCACAGGACAGCTTCCTTAATGCCCTTGCTCTGCATGTCAAAGCTTCAGTCAGCATCATGACAGCTTCTCAGCCAGCCCAGTCAACTCTTCTCCCTTTTCTTTGCAATTATTTCCTTGCAAAATAATAATAATATAGGAGTGAGCATGAAATGTATCAAAAACCAATACATGTTTCTACTTCATCTTAAATGTTAATCCATTGTCTATTTGATCTCAGTGTATCATTTCTCATCCTTCTTACTTCTATGCTCTCCTTTGTTGTTGAAGGAACTAAATCCAAGGGTGCGTTGCAAAACGTATACCACAACAGCATAGTATTCTATTGATATTCCAGATTCAGGTGAATGTCGTGACGAGTTTATTGGTTGGTGGCCATTATTCACACACTGCCTTAGGAAGGAAATGCCAAATCTGCAACAGATTTCCAGCTGAGTAAATCTTCAGTGCAGATGTATGCTATTTATTATTTATGCTTTAGTAGCAGCTGGAGACTCTGTTGTGCCAGGCTTATTACAAGAAGTTATTTTCCGAAGAGCTAAGGTGCAGACAACAGCTAGTCCCCAATTCAGTATGCAGGACTATGCTCACACAGCAGCATACCTAACAGGGACATCATACAAGGCCACCAGCAACCCGTTGCTTTTGCATAATCTTTATTTAGGGTCTGCATTCCTGAAACTTGCAAAGAAACCAGGAGTGGTATCCGAATAATGTGTCCCATCAGTGCAAGGATTTACACTTGCACAACTTTTGCCCTGTCTTCCTCCACCCCTCCTGTGTATTTTCTAGGGGTTCCCCATCTCAACTGGCCTTAGAGTCTAAACCTATGCACGCTTACTTTTTCTGGGTTCAACTTTCTAGTGGGTACATGTAGCATTGCAGGCTTGATTTTTCTCTAAGTAGGATGACAGCTCGAGTCCAAACAGGAAAGGAAAAAAAAAACATAAGAGGGATCCTAGGAAAAGACAAGAGTCCCCGTGTCTACAGACTCCTTACCCTTAAAGTGGAGGGAAGCAGAAGATGTGGCAAAACTGAGTAGTTATAAGGAATGCATCAGTCCTGTCATGTGAGAACAGCATTCATCTCAGTCCTGCTGACCTTATTTTTAGTCAGTTCATCCATCTTTGACCTCAAGCAATTCCAAGCAAGAGGGGGTGAAAAACTTTTAATAGAACATAGAACCAGTTTCAAATCCTCTTTTATTTATATTCTTGAAGAGGAGGAGAAGGTATTCTATAACTGAAAAGTTGCACCTTAAAGACCAACTAAGTTAGTTCTAGGTATGAGCTTTCGTGTGCATGCACACTTCTTCAGATACACTGAAACAGAAGTCACCAGACCCTTCTATATAGTGAGAAGGTGGGGAGGGGTATTACTCAGAAGGGTGGTGGGAATGGGTGATTGGCAGATAGCTGTGATGAGCCTGTTGACGACTCTTAACGACTGCAATAGGTCTTACAGGAAAAAGCAAGGGGTGAGAAGGTGAAAAATGGCTTTGTCATGTATAATGAGATAAGAATCCAATGTCCTTGTTAAGACCAGGTCTCTCCATGGTTTTAAGTTTGGTGATAAGTTGCAATTCAGCAGCTTCTCTTTCCAGTCTATTTCTGAAATTCCTTTGTAATAGAACAGCTACTTTGAGATCTTGTATAGAATGTCCTAGGAGATTGAAATGTTCTCCTACTGGTTTCTCTGTCTTGTGATTCCTGATGTCGGATTTATGTCCGTTTATCCTTTGGCGTAAGGTTTGGCCTGTTTGTCCAATATAGAGAGCTGAAGGACACTGTTGGCATTTGATGGCATACACAATGTTAGACGATGAGCAATTAAATAGTCCCGAGATGGTATGTGTGATGTTGTTGGGGCCAGTAATGATGTTGTCCGGGTGTATGTGGCAGCAAAGTTGGCATCTGGGTTTATTGCAGGCTCTGGTGCCAGTGTCCGTGTTAAGTCTGGTAGTAGTATTATTGTGGGTTAGGAGTTGTTTAAGATTGGGTGGCTGTCTGTAGGCAATGAAAGGTCTTCCTCCCAGAGCTTGAGAAAGAGAACTGTCATTGTCCAGGAGAGGTTGTAGATCTCTGATGATGCGTTGTACTGTTTTAACTTGGGAGCTGTATGTGATGACTAGAGGTGTTCTGTTATTTTCTTTTTTGGGTCTGTCTTGCAGCAAGTTCTCTCTGGGTATCAGTCTGGCTCTGTTGATCTGTTGTCTAACTTCATCTGCTGGGTATTTTAGTTCTAAAAAGGTTTGCTGTAGATCTCTTAGGTGAGAATCTCTGTCTGTAGAATTGAAAAAAGCCATTTTTCACCTTCTCACCCCTTGCTTTTTCCTGTAAGACCTATTGCAGTCGTTAAGAGTCGTCAACAGGCTCATCACAGCTATCTGCCAATCACCCATTCCCACCACCCTTCTGAGTAATACCCCTCCCCACCTTCTCACTATATAGAAGGGTCTGGTGACTTCTGTTTCAGTGTATCTGAAGAAGTGTGCATGCACACGAAAGCTCATACCTAGAACTAACTTAGTTGGTCTTTAAGGTGCTACTGGAAGGAATTTTTTTTCTTTTATTTTGTTTTGACTATGGCAGACCAACACGGCTACCTACCTGTAACTGAAAAGTTACATATGCTTTGCAGAAACAAGAAAGAAATGAGAAGAAAAGGTCAATTCCACAGCACTGACAGAGCTTTTGGGCTTTTTTAAATCACATTGTGGATAAGTATTTTGGGCTCTTTTCTAAGGTACAGGTTATTATTACTGTAAAGGAACTGGCAGAGGGAACAAAAAACATAAAATAATTCTGTCTATTAGATCTTGTTTCTTGATTATCAGGTTCCTCGTTTTCCAGAAGAGAAGAGGCAAGTTTTCACATCTAGTCTTTGTAACAAGACATGCAGTAGTAGCAATTAGCTGTCTCCTCTCTGCTGGTCTCCGTTTCTCATCTGGGCACTTGCAATTACTGGTTTTCTTATTACAATGCATCTGTCCAAGAGAGTAACGGGCACCAGCAGCTGCCCTATATAACCACCACATAGAGTCACAATGACCATCATTTCTCAGCAAGTGACTAGTATTTATAGAAGTGTGTATGTGATTTATCACAAGTAAATGTATAAAAGACAGTAATCTCTCCTCTGCTGGAACATTGTAAAACTGACATATGCAATAATATTGCTCATGGTGATTACTGAGTAGATGTGTTTCTCCAGAGACGAGAATTGAGGTACCATAGAGAGTTACATAAATCTGGCAGGGCTTTGTTTCCGCAGCTTGAATGAGCCCATGGTGACTGCCTGCCTCCGGGCCACTAGTCTCTTCTTCTGTCACCCAATGGGTGGGAGGCCGGAGGAGCTGTCATAAGAATCATAGTCATTTTATTTATGTTCCACATTTTCCACAAACACATTGTGCTCACAAGAGATGTACAATAAACAGACAATTTAAAAACAATAGCTAAAGTAAATACAAATTATGACACAGTTTAAAGTTTGACAATTAGCTGTTTAAACACATCAAAAGTCGGTTAACAACATCCAATACTAAGAACACAAATGTTAAACCCACATTGTGGAATCCATTCAACAGGTCATATGAAGAGAGCTAACAAAAGATGCACAGCTCACATCATTCTAGTTGTAAAAAAGGATGTTAAAACTAACAAAACTGAGCTGTCCTTAGCAGCAACCTCCTGCCAAGCCAAACACCCTTTTTTAAAGCCCTATTTGGGTCTAGATGTGCACTCACACACATTCTCACTGGGTTGACAGTCAGTAATGCATGTCGTGTTTTTTCCTTGTTGTCCCTGCTCTGAGCAGTGTATCAGGCTGTTTACTGGGACTCACCTGCAGCAGCAATACTTGACGAAAACAGTGATAGCGGCAGATTAGTATCAAAACTAAGGCAGCTTTGAAGATAGGTTTTAGAAGGTTACTATTATTTGGCATCTGTCAACAGCCTGGGTGTGTTAAGGGTGAGATAGGGGAAGAAAGTGAAGAAAAACTTGTCTCATTGTCATCAAGTTTACAAAAGTGCTTGCCTGTCAGCTAGTCTTATTTCTTACAGTCAGGCAAGTGGCTGTTTACAAGCCTGCTCTAGGGACCTCTACTTAGATATTGTTTGGGGCACTGGTATAATTTTAAATTTTTTAAAAAAGGTTGATGGGCTTCAGTGGTTCAGCAATTCAGGAGAGCTTTATTCCACCACTCCAAACGCCATTTTGCAGCATCTTGTTGTTTGCTGATCTGTCTCATGATGAATTGGGTTGATGTGTCTCAAACTTAAGAACTTGTGCTTGCTCACAAAGGAGGCCCAGGCTCTGGTAAAGGAACCCAGTGCGAGAAATTAGCACAGAAGTATGGATTTTTGCATCTGTCGACGGATAGTCTCATCCAGCGTGAAATGTCATCATTATCAGAAAGGAGCAGGATCATCAGAGATAACCTGGAAAGCGGCAAACTTGTACCAGGGGTAAGCTGTGATCCGGAGACGTGATGTGTCTGACAGAGAATCTGACAGACACAAAACCCAAAGAAGGAAAGAACATTTAGTGCACTTATGACTGCCAGCTGTTTGAAAGGATGTCAGGAATGGATTGTGCAGTGGGGCTGGGCCATTTACTTGACCTCCCTCTGCCCAAGTCACAGAGACAGGGAGGAGCAGGGGCAATAGTGACAATGCAAATGTAGAATGGAACACTGGATTGGCTTTCCCAGTGTGCTTACACCACATTGACCTTGCTGCTGCCTTGGTTCTCCCCATCTTCATCTGACTGTGCAGTAGTGACTTGGCTAGAGGGAGATCAGGCAAGAGATTCAGCCCCACCACATTCTCTGCTGCTGGAATAAGTCCTCTTTCCACAACACATTTCAGAAGATCATTTGTTACTAGCCAAAGATTCCTTTGGCACCCTGAAATTCAACCACAGTATGGCACAAAAAGCATGCTTACTTCAAGGCATCATAGGCTTTTTTTGCCTCCCTCACACTGATTTAGGCTATTTTAGAAGCTCTCTTGGCATACTATATTTACAAAGGTCCCATGCTGAGTCAGCTGTTAATCCAGCTCTGACTATGATGAGATTATTTTTTAAAATCCAGTAGTTTGGTAACTAAGCATTTTACTTCCTGTGAAAATGTGCAATGAGGATGTTGGCGCATCCTCAGCTGATAAGGGTGGTGGCGTAGCACATGGGCCTGAAATGATGCACTAGGATTGTGAGTTTTGTCTGTGTCTCACTCCAAAGCACTGCGGTGTCAAAGTGGTTTCTAAACAAAAATTATTTAATCTTCTTCCATTAAGGATATTGTTACGGATCTCCTGAAAGAAGTTATACTTGCCAATATGGGAGGCACAAATGGGTTCCTGATTGATGGTTATCCCCAGGAGATGAAGCAAGGAGAAGAATTTGAGAGCCAGGTGAACATTTATTATTATTATTCTTTAAAGATTTTATTGTTTTACAAAAATATGTGCATTCTCACTTTTTTCAGGATGTAAAGTCTTTCCTACATATCAATTACATTTGTTACAAGACATTAATGTTGAGTACAGTATAAGGTAGGGGCACAGGTGGCGCTGTGGGTTAAACCACAGAGCCTAGGACTTGCTTATCAGAAGGTTGGCAGTTCAGATCCCCGTGACGGGGTGAGCTCCCGTTGCTCGGTCCCTGCTCCTGCCCACCTAGCAGTTCGAAAGCACATCAAAGTGCAAGTAGATAAATAGGTACCGCTCTGGTGGGAAGGTAAACAGTGTTTCCGTGCGCTGCTCTGGTTCGCCAGAAGTGGCTTAGTCATGCTGGCCACAACGGTCAGGGGTCCCTTTACCTTTACAGTATAAGGTTGGGGAAGAAGTGAGGAGAGGAAGAGGAGTGGTGAAAATTATATTCTAGGTGAGCATTATCACATTGTGAAGGGAAAGGCTGCAGCTTAACAGCAGAGCACTCACTTGGAATGCAAAAGGTTCCAGGTTCCATCCTTGTCTTCTCTAGGTAGGTCTGGGGAACACTTCCATTTGAAAACCCTGGAGAGCCACTGTCAGTCTGGGTAGATCGGCCTTCCCTAACCTGGTGCCATTCAGATGTTTTAGACTACAACTCCCATCAACCCACCCAGCATGGCTGGGGACCATACTGAGCATGGGAGACTGATGATCTGGTTCAGGAAAAGGCACTTTCCTATCTTCTAATTAGGGCTGCCAGGAATTTTTTTCAGCAAGGGACCTGTGCCTCGTACTGCTCTGCAACATGCCGAAATTCATAAAAATGATGTCTTAGTATGCAGATACCCTTCAGGAAAAGCTCTGCCTGCTGAACTCTTGTGTTTAATGTTCATACATTGCATATCACTTTTTATGCACACAAAGCACACAAAATATCAATTTAGGAATGCACCGATACAAACTATTTAGAAACCGATGCATATGCAGTACAGTTTATGTTTGCCATAGAATTGTTTAAAGAAAGAAGAAACCAAGATATAAATATATAGACAAGACAGTGAGAAAAAGCACTGAGCTATTTCATTACAGATCCATATGTTTTCCATTCACATTTTGTTTTCCCTTTTGCTAATGGAGAGATGGAATACAATAGCTCTGCTGCATCAGGGCCTTCTGATCCAGTCCTCAGGTCTCACAGTGGCCAAACAAGATGTCCATGGAAAGCCTGCAGGCAGGACCTGAGTATCCTTCCCACTTTTGTTCCCTGGTAACTGGCACCAATAGCATTATCCTCCACAAATCCCTTGTCTAATCCCTTTTAAAGCCGTCCGATAGGTAGCACATTACTTGCCAGCTACTTCAAAATACCCTAAATAATTAGCTGAGATGGGTTGAGGGGAATGACGACATACATATTCCCTCCCCCCAGCAGCTCCTTTGAGTCTTATCTCTGTGCACCTGATGCAAACTGCGCTGGCGGGATTTCATTTAATCCTTTAATTAGGAAATACCAATGAAGAGAGCATTATTATTATTATTACATTGTCATAAAGCACTTTTTGTACAAAGTACTCAAGATTAATCCTGTCATTAGAACACCAAGAGTCATGGGCTTCACTTCCTCATCTTGGCAAAAATGGCCTCTTCCCCTTAAATAAGCGGCTCCCTCCAGGATATTATTAAATTGTTCTCGCGTCATTGTGATGCAACATTTTAAAATATGGCATAGTTGATTCCTCAGTTCACACCAACAGTGTTATTGTGTCAGAATAACTCCTCACTAGGTCAGAGACTAATTTTTGGTACACTGGTGCCTCCTTGTGCATGAAATGAATTATGTTATCATCTGCTATATAACACTGCACGGAGAGGTGTTTTTCCATTAAAACATTATCTCAGGGCTGATTTAGATGTTGCATTTTTGCAGCTTCAAGAGTCTCTGCTTCTACACTAGCTATTTTAGTTACTATTTTCTCAAACAGCAGCTTCCAGTGCTAAATGGACAAGCTTCTTTTGAAACAAACAGGAGTCTACAATATGGCAGGGGGTTAAGCTAGTTGTAAGAATCCTTTTACTTTACATAGTATTGCACATACCTAGAATCAACAAATTGTAGAGTTGAAAGGGACTTCCAAGGGCCATCTAGTCTAACATCCTGCAATGCAGGAATCTCAACTGAAGCATCCAAGACTAATGGCCATCCAACCTCTGCTTAAAAACGTTGACTGAAGGATAGTCCACCACCTGTTGTGGGAGTCTGTTCCACTGTTGAACTGCTCTTACTGTCAGAATCTCCTTTCTTGTAACTTGAATCCAGTGGTTTGGATCCTAGCTTCTGGAGCAGAACACAAGCTTGCTGCATCATTGCATGTGACAGCCCTTGAGATATTTGAAGATGGCTATCATATCTCCTCTCAGTCTCTTTTCCACGCTAAACATACCCAACACCCTCAAAAGGCTTGGTTTCCAGACCCTTTATCACCTTGGTCGCCCTCCTCTGCACACATTCCAGCTGGACAATATCCTTCTTAAATTGTGGTGCCCAGAACTGGACCTTGTACTCCAGATGGGGTCTAAGGCAGAATAGAATGGTACTACTCTTTTATTTGATCAGGACACTATACTTCTGTTGATGCAGCCTAGAATAACATTAGTTTTTGTTTTTTTTTGCTGCTGCACAGCACTGTTGATTCATGTTAGCTTATGGTCTACTAAGACCCATAGATTCTTTTCACATGTACTAGCAATCCAGCTGCCCCCAACTTATATTTGTGCAACTGGTTCCTGCTGCCTAAGTGCAGAACCTTACATTTCTCCCTATTGAAATTTATTTTGTTAGTTTTGGCCCAGTTCTCCAATCTATTAAAGTCATCTTTAATCCTGAGTGTCTTCTGCAGCATTGGCTACCCCTCCCAGTTTGGGGTCATCTGCAGATTTGATGAGCATCTGCTCAATTCCTGTTTAGATTGTTCTTGAGTCACCTGTCTGAATCTCTCCTACAAAATCCATGTGGATGTTGCATTCTGACCTCATTCCCATGAGGAAGAATGCTGTGCCGTGATCAGCTCTTATATTCAGTCAATTTTCTCATTTTTTTCCAGATTGGCGAACCATCTCTGATGCTCTGCATGGACTGCTCTTCTAAGACAATGAGCAGCCGCCTTCTGAAAAGAAGCCAGAGCAGCCAGTGCTCGGATGGCAGTGAAGAAGCCATCATGAAGAGCATCCAAAATTACTACCAAGCAATGGAGCCTGTGATCACCTATTATGAAAACAAAATTCCATTGTTTAAGGTAAACCGGCTAGGCTTTGGAACTGGACTATGGTACCTTCTTCTTCTGAATACATCCAAAAGGCTAAGAGCTAATTCACATGTGCTGTAAGCTTTCCAAGAGGCCATAATCCTTTCCTAGGTTTGCACCAGGCAATGTTCAGTTCGAATATTGGTTTGGCACTTTGGAAAACAGTTTTATCATGGTCCAAAGCATTTTGGAGGCTGCCTGGTTCCTAAGAGCATATGAAGAACCCAGTGGGATCAGGCCAAAGGCCCATCTTGTTCTCACATTGGCGAGTTAGATGCCTATGGGAAGCTCACAAGCAGCACCCTGAGTGCAGAAGCATCTTCCTCATTTGTGATTCCCAGTCACTGGGATCCGGAGGCATAAGTGAGTCCCCTTCACTACTAGAAAATGAGGAAATAGCTATAACTTTTTTCCTTTTATGACAGAAGTGGGTAACATTTGCAAGCATGTTGGCCCACCAAATTATAAGCAACTAGGTCTCAGGATTTTTGTGTTGGGCACTTTAGAAGTTAGGGTGGTTGTTGTTGTGTGTTTTTAAAGGAAACATCTGTTTCTGTTTGGTAGCTCCCAACCTCTAGTATAGGGGAAGGCAGTCCCTTAGGTAACTTGGTTCCAAGTTGTGCATAGCTTTAAGAAAATCTTGAAAATGGCCTGTTAAATAGCTCAGTACTTAATATACTCAACTGCACTGTTTAACTAAAGCACTGAATAATGCCCTATTGCAGGAGTATTCAAAAAGGTCACGCACACACATTCTATCCTGAAATGAATTTCACAAAACTTAACTAAAAATAAAAACCAGGAAACCAAGCTTTATTTTCTAGCTCACAGGGCATCTCGCAGCTACTGAGCATGCTCATTCCTCTTCAGGCTGTTTTGTTTTTGCCCTTAGGATTTTTGTACTTCAACAGAACTGAAGGTTATCTCAAGCATAGTGCTGCTTCTCAGCAGCATTTTGACGAATCCTGTAGACACTCACCTCCTGAATTTGCTTTGGAGGGAATAATTATAGAATACCAGAATGGTTTCCTTTTTGAGGTTCAACTATCTGATGCATAAAATCTCTTTTTTTTAACAGATAAATGCAGAAGGGACACCAGAAGACGTTTTCCTTGAAGCATGTGCTTCTGTCGATGCTTTTCTGAAAAAGGAAGGAACGGCATCATCTCTTTCCGTGTAATTGCAACGCTTTCTATCTCATATGCACAGTCGGTGGTCATCAAAAATGCTGTCTAAAGCCACAGCTGCTGCCTTGAAAGATTAGTGCATATTGTAAACTTTGTAAAAAATAATAATAATCAAATCTGTATAACCCATGCAGTACAGTAACATTCAAGTACTGTATGTTGTCTATCATACGGTTTGCACTTTGCAGGTTAAAAAGCAGCATGGTAAACAACAACTCTAATTCCTAGAAATCATGTCTTGCATTTCACTATTACCTGGTATACTATACAGCATCCGAGTTTCCAGTTAACTGACAGTCAGCAGAACTGACAGAAATGTTTTGTTTCTGTAAACGAACAGCTCAATTCTGAGACTATTTAAGCTTTTTTTTTCTTATAATGCTTGAAAAAAATCTGTTTTCTGACATTTTATCTTACTGGTGGAACATGCCTGCAGTTGAGTTGCAGTCATTTAACACAAAGCAGCAGAAGTTAAGAAATCTTCTGAAAAAGTGGTATCTTATTATACAATGTAGTAAGTAAAATGTTAAGCAGTTAACAAATATGATTATGGGATCAGCTGCTGTGTCAACACCAAAATGGGTACAAACAGCCTATGTACTTAAATGTGATAATGTAAGGATATTGCGGTCTGGTTAAAACAACAACAAACCGGTGCCAAATATTGCTGGTGCACTTAATGTATAAGCACTTATAGTATTTGAGTGTCAAAATACATATGTTAAGATAGCTAACATGCACCCTTTAAAGAATATGGGGGCATCACATCAATACATGTTGTTTTCTGTTGTCTGACAAGTATTTCAACTGTAAATCTCAATTTTAGGTCTTTCATTGCCTGAGGAACATGTGAAAGAGATGTGTTTTACTCAGCCTGTGTTTATAAATCGGCAAGCACACTCTTTGCACAAAACACAATGGGTTGAGCCAAAGAAGATTGGGCAGAATGCCAATGATGCAGTGATGCTTCCCTGGCTCCCCCTCCTCACTAAAAACCCCTGCACACCCTAAAATTGACTCCTGATGCAGGATGAGACATAGGAGCTCAGGGAAATTAGAGGATGTTGGTAGGGGTGCCTTGCATAAGTAGAAGTACTTTTCCACTCAAGTCAAGGTATCTCTGGACGCAAGTAAAATTGATTTCACAAATAAGTAAAAATGCTGAGATTTTCTGAACAAGATAAAAACATATTTGATTTCTTCAGAATTGGCTCCTACCTTCTCCTGGCCATCTACTATTTCTTCTTGCATGATTCATCTCTCTGTCAACAGTTGCATTTTGAAGCAGATTTGTATTTTTCAAGCTACTTTTCTTGTACTGAAGATGTAAAACAAATAAAATGTATGGACAAATGCTAGGAGTAATAATTTTTACTTTGCACTTTTGGTTTCATTAAACAAAAGCAGCCATCCAGAGAGGGTTTTAAATATTTTTACTTCCATTATCTGCAGATCCCTCTGCATTTTTCAACTTGCTTTAAATTTGCACAATAAACAGCTTGCTACTCTGTGAACTATCAAGGGCGCTTTTCTTTTCCCTGCAACCATGGATGTTCCTGATTATTAATGCAATATTATGGCAACTGCTGTGGGAACAAGTCAGGCATGTGGGAGCAGTTTTTCAGGACATATAAGGAAGCACAGCAATAACTTCATTGCAAATTTGAAGAAACTCACGTAAAACATTGATTTGCACATTGATCTCCGCTACTTATCAAGGTTTGGGGAAATGACCACAAGGTTTTAAAATTCCAAAATAGGCCACACTTATCTTGGTTTCATTTTATCTTTCATAAACCTTCGATGTACACAAAGTTTGTTACTTCTGGATTATCAGGAAAAATATAGTCAGAAACTTAGCCCCGCCCCCCCAAAGCTGACTTTAAAATCTATCAAGATCATCCAAACAAACTTAGACGAAGATTAACTACCTATTTTATATGGCTTTGATGGGTATGCTGCTGGCTTACACTTTCTGTAATATGCAATTTGAGCATGTACTTCTTAGAAAATGGGTGATGTGATGTAACAAATAAACCAATTATTTAATTAAAACAAAAGATCAACTAAGATATTTAGTTGTGTTTCGCCCATTAGTTTTCCCCAGCTGTGTTTGGCACACAATGGAATCCCACAGGAAGTGTATTAGGATGGGTCCAACATCAAATTGGCTGCCTTGCTTACAGAGCCCCTGCTCAGTGTGGTGGCTTACAGAACCAATCCCTTTTCTGAATGTCACGGCTGGTATGGCAATGGATCGCCCCCACATCACAAACTTTGAATGTTGCAGTGTAAAAGAATTATCAAGGCTGATGGGTTACACCATTTGCATATGTAAAAAGGACATAATTTATATTTGCAATAGTTATTTGTCTTTCCCAAAGCAATTTGCCTTTGCTTTTGTTAAAGAGAAAAGTGAAATACATCAGGTGTATTCTTTTCCGTTATATATAATTTGGTTTATTAAATTTCTCAAAGAATGAGATATGCTTACAGACGATGTGTTATACTGCTCAGTCATTAGAAACGGTACTGCATCATCTACTCAATATATTAAAAAAATGCTCAAGCTCCTCTAACAAAGAGTGATTACACCTAACAAACACTGTGAAAATTAACACTGTGAATAAACAAATCAAAACTGCTATCAAATGCACCAGCCAATTCTTTGTTAGTTACTTACTGCCATATTTAAGTTAAACATGTACTCGAAGTCATTCTGAAAATTCAAGTTTTTTTTTAAGCAAGTGGAAATCTATTACAGTTAAAATAATCATTATTTCTGAATCACAAGTTATACATGTCAAAATGATATATTAGCTAAAAATATGTAACAAATATTACAAAGGTTTTTCGATCATTGCTATATTTAGGCTAATAAAGCGTACCAAAATGCTTTTCCTTTTTACTCTGCAATTATAATACTGGGGGGAACGACTGCATCATAGCCATAGAGAAGCTACATGGAAATGTTACTTATTCGCTTGATACTTATTTGCTGTAGTCAATCCAATCCAGTGGTTTCTTAAAGACACGGTAATTCTGACATGCACCCCAATGTGCTGCTCCATTCATTTTAAAAGTATACAGCTGTGCATGAGCATTAACACATGTGCAAACCTACATCCTCCATCAAAGTGAACAGAGTAGCACATGCGCAAAAGGTCTATCTGCAAGTGGGAACAAACACGGCTCAGAATTCGGGTGTGCCAGGATCAGGGTATTTGTGCATAATCTTTGAAGAGGCTGAGTAAATAGCTGGGCAAAGGCTACCAGGACACACTGAGCCCCTTAAGGGGATCAAGATGCCCCTTGAGTTTAAGAGCTAAATTATATTTTCAATTCTGAATGTTGGTTCAATAGTCAAACCTCAAAAAAAAGTCACAGTAAGCATTCTATATATAAACAGACTGTATCCACATAGTTTATTTCTCACAGTTCTCCTGACAATTGAACATTATTTAAGAACATACTGTATACACAGATAAGAAGAAACATACAAAATGCTTTAAATGATGCACAACAAAATCCAGCAGTATAAAAGAATGCATGTGAACCCTTGCTCACTGCTCAGGCTAAATTTAATCACTTGTTTAAATAGTAATAAAAATACAATCTTTCATGGATCTTGTGCATACTACAAAAGAGGAAAATTATTCCCATATATGATTTATATTAGGCAGTTTTCTTTGATGAGTTGCATTAACAACTCCAAATACAGAGGCAGAAGGCTGTGTATTTTACTTTATAAGAGTTAATGTTGGGTATTAGAGACTTTTACACAGTTACTACCACTGGCACTTTTCACCATATTTTTGTACACATCACATGGTCATTTTATATAACACTACATTTAAAAATATATTTGCGTGACAATTTTATAATATTCACACACCATGAGCTGGTTAAGGAAGCAGTGCCACTGTTGCCTCCTGTAGTGCTTCACTGTTGGTAAATAAAATTTTGTTGTGGTAAAAAGAAAAAAAGAAAATGAAATGAAAGTAAAGAAACATCAACTTGATTAAGCAGCTCCAATTTTATAAAGGCCTATTACCGACCATCACAGAGACAGTGATTGTTTTAAGAATACGTTCTAGACGCAAACACTGTCTTAGGTTAAAACTCTGCCTAAAGAAGTCAGTTTTCTGTGCTGCAAACTATTTTCACAACAAAACTGCAAACTACTTAACTGTTTTTTAATGTACGCACTTCATCATCTCTGCATCTCCTAGTAGTCAAGTTCTTTGGAAATGACTAACCTTAATGTGTGCTTTCGTTTCCGGCCACACTTTTGCAACTCCTCTCTTCAGATTAAACCAACTTACACACACCCCCGCCCCCCCCAAACTAACACAGTGAAAAGAAAATCTCCCCCAAAAGCTTTCCGCACACTAGGAATGTTCAACCTCTGTTCAGTTATCTAGTATCATGACAGGTCAGAGAGCAGGATTTTGATGAGGGCACTCGGGACGCTCTCATGCTGAGGATGACATTCCTGGGAAAGCAAACATCTTCCCAAGGTGGACACAGAATCGTCAACAGTGCCACGGTTGGTTTTCAGAGAGGATACTAAGCTTCAGGTTGCAGATTTGCTTTCCATGTCATCTATTTGCAGGAAAGTAGTTGGGGTCAAGGTAATTATAAGTGGGGCCTTGGGACATACAGTAGTCTCTATCTAAGAACATTTCTGCTCTGTACATAGGCTCCAATCGGTGACTTTCCTTGTGAATGTCTGTTTCATGCAGACTGAAAGAAAAGGAAGAAGCATTATTTGTTAAGTGTGAAATTCCGCACAAAGAAATCCATGGGTGTATTCCATTTGTCAAAAATTCTCACACTAAACATTTGTCAAAAATGCCCTACAAAATATCATAATTATACCCTATGCATACAATATTTTATCCTCAGCAAAATTATGTAACTTTCCGGTACGCATTTCATATCATGATTTAAATTGGGGGGGGGGGGTAGAAATTACATGTGATTTTATTCCTCTAATCAGAGATGACCCACTGAGAAAAGTATGCATCGGATTTCCGTCTTAAGCTTATTGTTAGTAATTGTCATAGATGCATGTTGCTTACCAGTCAGAACAAGAATCACAGAAATCCAAAGACATTTCTGGAGGGCAGTCTCGGCAGTGCCACCGAATGCCTTGAATGGGATCGATTCCACAGTTATCGCACTGAAAACAGATTCAGGAGAGAACACTCAGGAAAACCATTTCCAAAAGCAATTTCCAAAAATGTAAGTCTCTACAGGTTATCATTCTCTACAGAGAGGGCATCAAAAGTTGTGATTTAAGGAATATTTTCTCACCCTCAATACTGAAAGAACACATAGGAGAATATAACTGGCTGAGAGAGAGAGAGGAAATAAGTTGCTGTGCCTAAGAGCCAGGGCTGTAACGTAGGGGTGTGTGTGTGCCAGGGAGTCCGTGAGCACAATTTCTGAGGTGGCATGAACCAGGCGTGACCAAGCACCCCCAGCATGGCCCAACCCAGTGCCCCTCTCTGCCCACCAAGGCCACATCGGCTGGCAGGGCTCCCCCCTGCATGGGCGGGCAGGTGACTCAATGCAGCCCTGCTTTGCTCCAGTGGGGGTCGCTCTGGCAGTGTGGGTGAGGCTGGCACACATACACACCGCAACCTGGCGTGCACCCACCCTGGGTACCCGCAGTCGATGCTAAACTGCTGCTAAGAGCTAGTTTGCATCATAAACTGTTTTCTCTAACATCTCCCCTTTCAGAACTATGAGATAGGTTGCAATGCAACTACTATAGTTATTGGTAACTAGCTCTACAAAAAGCTCAGGATCACCTACAAACGTCATTGTTTCATCTCTGACAATGTTCAAGGGAGAAAACTTTTTTGGAAATGTCACTGCCAGTGCAATCTTACTTAAGATTAAATAATTGTAATAATAATGAAATTTATTACCTACCCTTCACCAGCAGTTCCCCAGGCAGCTTACAACAGTCTTAGGTGCAATATAACCAGTTTCTAACATGAAGGCTAGGTCCCGAAAACAGCTATAATTTTTCTCAATCTCTCTTTAGCTAAGTTTTACTCAGCTTGCATGGACCACTCTAAAACACTACGCTTGTTCTAATCCAATGACCCTGCCACCCAAGTTGACTAAAGGAGTGGCAAGAAAACTCCTACTTAATCCTCCAGCTTTACTAACCTTAAAGCCTATGTGTTGCACAAAACCACTTTCGGCACGCATGTGCTGCAGTTTCTGCTTCTTCAGCTTTTTTAGCTCAAGCAGCTCTTTGTATTCTGGTAATTCTCGATATGCTACAGGGATACTTTCTTCATCCTGTTAAAGAGGGAGGGGGGGGGAAGAGAATGAATAATATTAAGAATCCAAACCGTTTAAGCAGATCCACAAATGCTAAAGGAAAATAGTATTTTTGTGAGTTTTTCTCTCTAAGACAAAATTTAAGAATAGAAATGTTAGAATGGCTTCATTACTGAAAAGACATTTCCCCCTCTCCCCCTTAAAAATTAACATGAGCTTGATTTTTAAGTTATCAGATTCATTCATCAGCTCTAAAAACACTTTGATAGCTAGGAATAGGAGAGAAATGTGGCTGGACAGCTTTGAAGAACTATTGAGACAGGAAGAAACAGAATGTCCCCTGAAGGCAGAGATGCAACCAAGACAGAATGAAAAATTCTAATAGGGTGTTGCATGACTTCTAATGTAATCTTTGAAATGTGATAGAGAACAGATTTGTTTTCACTAAAGATAAACCTAGCAAACAAAATCCTTCAATGCAGTTTTACAATCTGAGGTGCAGAATAGGAGAACGTTTATGAGATTTATTTTTATTCTGACTTTTGCCTTTAAAAGCCCTCAAGATGTCTCATAAAATAAAATCACATTAAACTTGGATTTGTATGGCTTTCTTCAGCCTCCTGTTCTATGTCCCCTTCCCAGGGTTGGCAGAACAATCTCTGACCAAAGCTGCCTATTACAAAATAAAAAGTAGTCCAGGATGTACAAATGCATGGGAAGTAAGAACAGCAGTAGAAGAAAAGAGGATAAAGCAGAAAAGTAATGTTCTGAAAAAAAGCCACCTGTCTTGCTGAGAGAGCCCTGAGAAACAACACACTTTGTTCTCCCCGATGGCAGAGTTCAATGGGGCTATCTCCCAAGAAAGTGCACAGAGGATCACAGCCTTGGAGATGCTGTGGAAGGTACGTGCAGGAGACGCTACCTGTGAGGGAAGTGGAAGGCCTCCTCTGGCTCCTCACGAGGGTGGGGTAAAGCAGAAGGGTTGGACTAAAGTGGCCCTAGGATTATGGCAATGGCCTAATTCTCTTCTTTCTTATAGAAGCAGAACATCCAGACAGAAAATAAACTAATGCCATGAATGAAAACAATGTGCCTAGTCAAGCTGGAAAGATTGCACCTAACCATTTCCAAGCTGAGAAGTTGTGGAAGATAAATTTCTTTATCTGACTACTGCTTACACTTGCATGCCACAGAATCACTGTAGGCAATCCTCACAGTAAAATCAATGTCATCTTATAATTATAGAGCTGTATCTGAGGGATGTGAATTCAAAGCTCTAACGCTGAGTTATCCTGCTCACCAACCACAATGAATTCTCTGGAAATCATTCATTTGGCAAGCATTCACAAAATGAGTACAATTTCTAATGATTTCTATGGGAACGTTTCTAATCTGTGATTTATCTGATCTCTCTCCCACTCCCTCCATAGTTTCTTCCTGAAATGGCTGCAGCCAACCAGCAAGAGAGAGACAAAAGGAAAACTGGTTTGTCCACTCCCTCCTGCTCCCTGATTTATCTCCCCACTTCCTCCCTGCATGGTTTCTTCCCAAAAAACAAGTAAGGAAGTAGGCAAACTCCATCTGTCTGGATATCTGAATCTGTAGTGTGTATAGCAAGGTTTGGGCATAATTCTTTATGTTTGGATAACTGAATTTTCACATAGCGGGTGGGCAGATAGCAGGACCTGCATGCACAAAGAAGATCTGTCCTTGTCTGTTAAATAATAATAATCACATAAGAAATGTACCAAGATGCTGAAGATTAAAGCAGAAGTATTTTCAGCTCTTGCATGGGGGTTTGGAAAGGAAAGGAAAAATAAACAGATACACCTTTACCCAACACTTTTGGCACCGAAAACCTGTTGCTATTATATTGAAGAGTTTCCTTTACTCAACACAGGCATTCCTTGAGCTGTCTTAACTCTCAGCACCTTCATGCATAATCATCTACTTAGAATAAAAAATATACCGATGATTCCTCCTCTGCTGCATTGCCTAAATGACTATGAAAACTTGATCTGTCATCATCTTCGTCCATATACACGGGAGGTTCATGGGATGTCATGAAAGTTGAGGGCTTGAAGAGATGTTTATTCAGAGGATGTTGCCTTCTGCTGGAGGACTACAACAGAAGAACACACCATCTATGAAATGGTATTAAGAAACCACCATCGTAACATTTTAACAGTATCCAATGTGTTCTCACCATTGGTTTGGGAAGCTGTATACAAACAGCGTTAGCCACAATCCATATCTATCATGTAGTTTCTTGTTAAATATTGCATTTTGATGTGCTTCCCCCAAACCAGATTCAACATGAATTGAATACTCATCAGGAAAAGGCATCCTCGCCGTCTTTCGGCCCACTTCTGTGGACATTCACAGGCAATTTAGATACACATCAAACTGCTGACGAGTACAACAAACAAATGCTGTTTGAAATGCAGTGAAAAAGAACCACCACATTACTTCTAATTTTCATTATAAAGACATTATTACAACATATGGTCAAAACACTGATGAATTCTGAAAACAAGAAATTTTTTGCCAAAAACTGGCTGAAAATCTGATTAAGTAATTAAGTGAAATAGAACACTCCCGCTTTCCTACTTACAAAATCGCACAAATAAAACGATTTGTGTAAGCGATCAACAAGGCTCTTCAGAACCAATGCAAGCAGGGTGCTTTAATAACCGGTTTAAAACAGAATTTAAGTAACGAAGAAGGGATAATGCCACTGTGTAGGACCCAAAGCTCCACAAATCCACAGAAGAAAGGGCCTCTAAGTCATACTAGCCTAGAGGTGGAGCACCAGAAGGTGAGGAAAAGGCCTCCGCCTTCTACCCTGGCTGGGAATGGTATGAAACTGTGGATCTGCTGCTCTGATATTCCACTGAATGTCCACTTTAAACCATTCATTGGATATTTATGGTAGCAGCCAGGTTGGTGATCATCAGATTTTGGGAAGGGATTGAAAGGAAAAACCAAATACAAGTAAACTAAAAACAGCAAGGTGGGGAAAGAAAAAATGCCATGGATAAATTTGTGTTGGAATGGTACAGTTTTATTACACACATGAACAAGACATACAACAGTGCGCTTTAAACCATTATCTCTTAAACAAACTATGGTTTAATGTGAAGACACAGCATACTGGTGACACACCGTTGAAAATTTCCCAGTCCTCTGCTTCTATACCACTAGGGAATAAGTCAATCTGGAAAATTAATCCCCCCAGATTAACTCCGAAAATTCCCTGGTTCTATTTGTCCGCAATTTGGTGGATTTCTTGCACCAGCACACCTCTATGTCTGTAAATTTCAGCCTAATTGTCCACAAAACACTAGGTAAGGTGAAGTGATTCCTTTTTTAAGCCATCTGCCACAACTGTAATGGCTGACATTGTGCGATACCTCTGAAAGTATCCTTCTGAAATTTGGCATGATTCATGCCTTTAAAAGGGGCGATCTTGTCTCCAGATTGCATCTAATTCCCCCCCCTCAAAAAAAGAGTTATTGATGTTTGGGGTTTTGTTTTTTAATCATAATAAAATGGTGTCCAGCACAAAAGCCCCTAGACCAGTCTGAAATTTGGCAGTCTTTGACCACTATGGAGAGGCTACTCTTTCTGAAAATTTCTTCCAAAGCAAGCAAGCAAGCAAGCAAGCAAGCAAGCAAACAAACAAACAAGTAAAATGTGCTGATAAAGTACCATTTATGTTTTCCACAAATGTATTTTTATCTAAACGCCAGAAACAGATGTGAAATATTCTAGCAATTACCTTTTTGGAGTAAAAATACAAATTTGGAGTTCTGCCTGGAACTGGAATACCAGCCTTAGTCAGTTTTATAAAATACTTTTGCACTCTGCTGGCAACCTGAAAGAGTGGAAACAGATTTTTTAAAATACATATGGGCACTAATTATAAACATTAATACCAATTAGTAAGCTATGTTTTGTATTTAAAAAGGTAAAAACATGAGAGATGGGTGACAGCTGGTAATGTTACCTTAAACATTTAACAGAGACATAGTGAACATTATCTACTTTACAAATGTGTCACTCATAAGTTCCTAGCTGCCATGCTGCTACATACACTTAAAGCCCTGCCCTCTTCCCTATTCATAAGAACACTTCGCACTCCTCTTCAAATCCATCATCAAGAACAGCTTCATTTGCAAGGCCCTTCCACAGTTCTGATTGCCCACTTGTCACTCACTTTCCCAGATTGCTTCTACTCCTCCTCCCTAATCCCCTACTTAATTTTGTCTATAACTTGTATAAAGACAGTGTCACCTCCATTTTCCGCGATATCTGCCCAATATTGCTGGTGAATAAAAGCAATTAAATAGTGAAAATACAGAGCCACAGATACCAAAAAGTTATGGAATAAAGCTTTTTAATTTGCTAAATTAGCAAAGTAAGAGGTTACAGATTACAGTGGTGCCCCGCAAGACGAATGCCTCGCAAGACGAAAAACCCGCTAGACGAAAGGGTTTTCCGTTTTTCGAGGCGCTTCGCAAGACAAATTTCCCTATGGGCTTGTTTCGCAAGACGAAAACGTCTTGCGAGTTTTTTCCCTTCCCCCCCCCCTTTTTCTAAGCCGCTAAGCCGCTAATAGCGCTAATCCGCTAATAGGGATGCTTCGCAAGACGAAAAAACCGCTAGACGAAGAGACTCGCGGAACAGATTATTTTCGTCTTGCGAGGCACCACTGTATTTTTCATTCTGTCCTCCCTTCAACAAGATCAGAACAATTCAATTCAGGATTATTTAAAATATGAAATATTCTCTCTAAATTCCTATTTAATAGGATACCAATATTTTCAGATTACGAGGAAACCTATTTAATGAATGCATTGTGGCCAGGAAAAGATCTAGGACATATAAAGTATCTTAAGGGGTAAGGACTAGAAATAATGCTACATTGCATTCATATCATAGGGCATTATTGGTTGCCTCTTAGTTGTGAATGTGGTTACAAAGAGAAAATATGGTAAGTACTATTAAATTGTACTTTGATCATCAGCAAAATGTGGGCTTTGGGGCTTCTTTTTTGAGAAAGGTATAGAAATTTAATAAATGAGTAAGTGAGGAAAATGCACATTTCAAATAAAAAAATATTCTAGATGTGCCTTCAAACTACAACATAAACTCTGGGAGATCATCTTTATTGTGATTTAGTGGTATGGAGTCAACTCTAACTTTAATCAAAGGAGATAAATGGATTTTTTTAGTAAAGGTAAAGGTAAAAGGACCCCTGACCATTAGGTCCAGTCGTGGCCGGCTCTGGGGTTGTAGAGCTCATCTCGCTTTATTGGCCGAGGGAGCCGGCATACAGCTTCCAGATCATGTGTCCAGCATGACGAAGCCACTTTAGGTGAACTAGAGCAGCACACGGAAATGCCATTTATCTTCCCGCCAGAGCGGTACCTATTTATCTACTTGAACTTTGACGTGCTTTCGAACTGCTAGGCTGGCAGGAGCAGAGACCGAGCAACGGGAGCTCACCCCGTTGCGGGGATTTGAACCGCCGACCTTCTGATCAGCAAGTCCTAGGCTCCGTGGTTTAACCCACAGCACCACCCGCATCCCTGGATTTTTTTTAGTCTAGGATAAAAATCCTTTTCACACATTTATAATTTTACTCTAGGTGCAATGCAACAACACGGAAATCTGAAATTTGCCATTTTTCATGTACTTTGCAGACAAAGTTTACTAGAGAGCTGGTACCATTAAAGGATTATTTGGGGGGGGGCAATGCTTGCCACTGACAGCATACCTAACTTGTTGGCATCTGTCAGTCTCATGAGACAATGGAGTACACCTCCAGGGATGAAGTAAAACTGCTGCATTAGCAGCACCTAAGTGACCTCTCTGGGGCGCAAGCCAGAGCAGTGTGCATAGAGGTCCTGCTCAGATAACAGGATCCACCTCCCTTGGCATATGTGATCCAAAGGAATGCAGGGCAATGTGTTTGGCACCAGCTTGGCTGCAGTTGTTGTTGGAAAAAGGTGTATAAAGTGCTCTCCATCTTAGGGATTTGCGTAGGGTTCACTCCTTACCCTTTTCTTCTCCTGAAGATATCCCCCAAGGCAGCGAAGGGTTAGGACCAGAGTTTTCTTACTAATACCTACTAATTCATTAATTAAATGGAAAGAACAACAAACTAATAATACTGGTGTTCAAAAACTAGGTTCTCAGTGGACATTATATTGGAATATAATTCTGAAGCCTCTGTGCTATTCATATGAAATAACTCTGGTAAGGTTTAGCTTTGATAGTAGCTCATTACTGGGAAGAGACACATTGATAATTTGAATAGATAAAATTGATTGCCACCCACTGCTATTCTTCTCACCACTCCAGAAGAAATTGTATAACCAATGACACCAACTCTTAGCAAAAGCAATAGATGAGAGTCTGTTGGGGCAATGAGAAGAGAACTGAGCAGGAAGGAACCTGTTGCACTTCTTGAAGCTTCTGCACCAGGAATTGGATATCCACCCCTAGTTCTCTGGTTTGTTTTACACAGGCACAGAACCCACCTGTTGGACTGCACAGACCTCAAACAAGTGTTACTCCCCATTACCTGCTTCGCAGTTCTGTTTCCCAGTTCATCAGCTATTTTCTGCCATCGTCGAGATTCTATTTCTTCTGGTGGATACTTCAGGAGTAGTAATTCAAGCTTTTTCTGAAGCAATCACAAAGTAGGTCATAAATACCAATTAATGTTTCACAGAAGAGAGCTCCACTTATTCATTAATGGGGGTGGGCAGGGGTGGGGAATACAATGCAAAAACCAAATGAACATTATAGAATTGTATGATTCTGCTAGCCTCGTTTTCCATTACCTGTTCTTCTGTACTCCACAGCTGATTAAAAGTTTCAGGTTTGGTCTCATCACAAAGTCGCCCTCTTATCATCTGCTTAAATACAGTACATAACATGGGACAAGACTTTAGAGAAGTTCATTTAACTGGATTTAATTCAAACAAAACCAGAGTTTACTCAATGAATGACTAAGCAAATCATCTAATTTTTCACATTAAAATAAATATTCCCAATGGGCAGGTATTTGAAACTGGTGCCTTTGAATTCATTATAACTATCAAAAATGCTGTTTTATAAAATCCTGAAAATAGCTTCTGTCTTATTTTTGGTAGTATTTACCTGCGGACGGTTGTGTGCTGAAGCTTCTGGACAATCACTGAAAGGCAAGACAGAGTATGAAGTGGCCTCTCCATCCTTTCTGAGATCCAAAGGACTTTTTGGTCTTACAGGTAAACCTACTGAAAATAATAGAAAATAATTATTAAAGAGCATTAGAGTGCCCCACCACCATGACATAGTTATTTACTTACCTTTATCAAAAATAAGTTTTGCTCGTCTACTGTTACGCTTTCGGTTTTTGAATTCTCTTTCAAAATTCCCAAGGCTTGTAGTATATTGGTCCCAGGATATATCTGGCAGCTGAACAACTCTCTGTGGATATGGAAGCCCTACATCAACCTGAAAAAGTCAAAATTATGAAGAAAAGAGTTCACAAATACACACAAAGCACACTTTCAAATGATGCAATATGAAACTAATATGAGCCTGTTTTAAAGTAACCCATGTTTTACTGTATTTCCACATTTTAAAAGGAACTCATCCAACAGTAATACACAGGAAAGCGTATAAAATATGTAGGGGAATGGGAAATGATGGCTTGTTGGAGATCATGTTTAAAACAGTGACAGTCATCTCCTCTTACTGTCTTTTGTTAGCTAAATAGAAAGTATGATTTCCCATCAAATTTTAGTCTGTGCGCAAATATAGCATATTAAGAGAGACAGGGAGAAGACCAGGAAATAGAAATTAAAGAACATACCACAGTTGGTCAAAAACATCTTCAGAATGTGTGTGGATATTTCCCCCTACAACTCACTCACTATATGCTCTTCCCTTAATAATTCAATTGTAATCAATGGCAGTATGTTCCACAAAAACATCTACAGACTGGCCTGAAACTGACACTTCTGCTTTCTCATGACTGCATCATACAGCTCAATTGCTAGTTCTCTTTGCTAGGACATCTAAACTTTCTCTGCAAAATCAGAAGTAAATTAACTGTCAATGACAAGCAAGAGGAGTTACAAAGCTGCAGCATACATTCATCTAGGAGTGGCAAATGACCCTAAAACAGTGTGGTGGGACATTAGTGTGAGCATGCAAACCTATTCCCCACCTGCAGGCAGCTTTCAGTGTGAACCAAATTCTATGCATGAACACCTGGTCACATGGAGATGTTGTGTTTTTCTCTGCAGAAATTTTGCCATGAGAAGCCTTCTTCAAATGTTCAGTTTAAATATGTGAGGGCAAGGGGAGCAGGAAGAGACTAGGTGTCTGTACCAACCATTACCCCAAAATCCTGAACCATGTCAAGAATGCCCATTCCCACCACACTTGTCCTTTTAGCCTTTAGCACAGAAGTCTGTAAGGGGCTTCTATTCAGGAACCTTACAATCGGGAACCCTGATAATATTGAGTTCCTGGTTGGGGGAAGGCTTCTAAGCACATTCAGCTGAACATTTCTGCAAATTCACTGCAGATCAGTGTGCTAAACACAAGGTCAAGAGTAGAGGAATAAGGGCCAGCAAACATGCCTCTGGCCTCCTACGCTTTTTGACCTTAGTGTGCCCAGGCTGTAAGAGGGCTTCATAAGATCAAGAGTGAAGGGCTCAGTTTACACTGAAAGCTACCTAGAGAGGGACATGGATGTAGGAGAGGGCATAAACTCCATTTTGTACCACAATGTTTCAGTGTCACCCCTGGGTGATTTGTAGCTGGGATGTTAAGGGGCCATTAAAAAACCCAACAACAAGAAGCATTGGCGCTGTCTATAGCATGAAAGGATATGGAGGCCACTGAACATGTCATTGATGGTTAAAGGAGGTTTAAAGTCAGGAGAAATGGCTGCCTCTGCCCCTCAGTTACGGAGAGTGGTGGCTTTTATAGACAGCTTAATTGAAACTGCCAAACAAATTGGGAGTTGGGCACATTTCATACCTCGGCTACCTGAGTGCATTGGAGGCCCTGAATCGGAAGAACCAACCCCAAGTGGGGAATTGGGGAAAAGACAAGTTAAGGGAAGAATGGAAACTCTTGCCCTTACCTATTAGATCTGACAGGCCCTCAACCAACATTACAACCTCATTACAAAATCTTCACAAGCACAGTTTTGAACAAACAATGTATTTGAGAAGGTAACAGACTCAAGAAGCTCTAATTGCCTGTGTCTTATAGAAAGACCATGTTTTCCCCTAATTCTACCATTTACACGCACTTGTCTGCAGGAGATGAATTATTCGTTATCAAACATCTCTCAGGGGTGCTTAAAAATTCCCACTGCAATACCTTCTTTTGGAGACTTTCCACAAATCCAATGGGATCTTTCAGCGCTTCTCTCTGGTGTCTGCCTAAACTCTCAAGATCTTGAACTGCTTGAGTGCGCTGAGCCTCGAGTACCGCAATCGTCTGTAACAGTCTCTGATAACTACAGAGACAAAGGGAAACAACTCACTACAGATTTCTATGCACAATAACCAAAGCAAAAGGAGGGGGGAAACCCCAAAACCTCAGCACCCAGCACACTTATCTGAAAGACTCAAACAAAGCATATTATTGTAAACAGGACTGCATATATTAAAAGTAATTTTTTAAGTGCACCAATAGAATGTGTGTCAGACGTTCTTTTAATCTGAAATAGTGGTAGGATTGACTGCTTTATAGAAATGTCAGCAAAAACACATAACAAGTATAAAAAACTGGATGCTGAGTAAGCCACAAAACAATGACTTTTTCTTCTTGCTGCACAGTATATTTCTACCTACCACTATAAATATGGTTCCAACATACTAGACTAGTATCACCCTGATACCTGGACAAAGGAAGTATCTATCGATCTATCTATCTACTGTAGTCAATGAGGTTAATCAAAGTTAATTTTCCCCAACTACCACAAATATACCACAAAATCTTGCCTGGCAAAAGGTTTTGGCATAGCTAGGGGGTGAGGCAGACTAAGTGAGCAGGCACTGGGCAGGCTGTGGACTGAGCCCCATCTGAAAGCGGTCCAAGGTCTACTGCAGGTCTCAGTCCACTGTTTGTATTTCTTTTAATGATAAAGCAGCCTCAGGACAGAGCCAAGGCTCTGTTATACACATTTGCATGGATGGTATAGTTCACTTTTCAGTGATGCAATTCATGTTGATATCTTATTTATACTGAAAGCTATTATATCTTATTTCTTTTGCTTTGTCTTACCAAAGACATGCCTCAAGTTCCTTCCTATCTGCATCATTAATGGTTTGTATCTTCAGTATTATTGTGAGTATATGTGTTCACACCCACACAAATGCAGAATTCTGACATGTGTCAGCCCGGACACTGAGGTCCAACTCCAACGACCTTCTGGCGGTTCTCTCACTGCAAGAAGTGAGGTTACAGGGAACCAAGCAGAGGGCCTTCTTGGTAGTGGCGCCCGCCCTGTGGAATGCCTTCCCATCAGATGTCAAGGAAATAAACAACTATCTGACTTTTAGAAGACATCTGAAGGCAGACCTATTTAGGAAAGTTTTAAATGTTTGATGCTTTATTGTATTTTTAATATTTTGTTGGAAGCCGCCCAGAGTGGCTGGGGAAACCCAGCCAGATGGGCAGGGTATAAATAAATTATTATTATTATTATTATTATTATTATTATTATTATTATTATTATTATTATTATTATTTCCTAAAGCATAAATAATGAGTTCTTGCTTACACTGCTGTCTCACAGAAAGAATAATTCTTTTGCATAGACATCTTAGGAGTTCATACATGTTCACAGGATTTATTTATTTTTAGCAGACGGAAAGCATTGTTTTTGCTTAGCGATACTATTAAGCACATTAATAAAAGCAGTACTTAACTGGCTTAATAGGCACAAATCCCAAGAGGATAAATGTTTTTCTAACAATATGTTAGACAACAAGCCTTGCAAATACATATTCACAGAGGGTACCTGCTTTTTATAGTTTATACAAACATATACAACTCCTGTGTGGGCGGGCCTGAATAATTACGACACTGAAGCAACAGGAAAAGAAACTTAAATGTGCATAATTGTTCCTATATATAATTGTCTAAGCATATGATAAAACAAACCCAACAAGGAATACATACCTAATGGTGCAAAATTGGAATATTTTCCCATTACTATTGAAAAAAACCCCAATATATTTACATCTTAGGCTGAATACTCAGGAATCTTAGTGTGTTCATTGTAGCTAGATAAACATGAAGTGCGTCCAGCTAGAAATGTTTTATGCAACAATTTGATTTCTATCTCATGTGAGAAGAAATAGGCTGACATTTGAATGGCTTTCCCAGACAAGCTACTGGGCAAGTCTTTGCCAAGGGTAGTTAATTTAAATAACTGGATGAATTCCTAGTATAGGCATTCACTTCCTTCCATAGCGAGAGCAGTCAACAGGAAAGGAAAAAGTGAATCACTAATGGGAGATCCTGAAGTTGTCTGAATGTAGGATATGCCTCATTATCACATTGGACACAGAAGAATAAGAAGAGGGGACTAAGAAAAGAACGCAAAAAATAGCCAGTTCTGGATTTCCATATAAGGTTCAATCCTTACGGAAACTACTGTCTGACAAGGTCTATATGGGAATTCATGCACAGCTTCTCTACATGCATAGTGAATTAGTTACTCACTAATATTTGCACAGGGGTTTTGCACACAGGGATTCTGAAAGCAATCTTAGAAGTAACACCGTCTTCTATGATTGCTTGTTATGAGCAATACCACAGTTCTCAGGTCTAACAACCCATGAAATGAACTAGTAAAGATTTGACATATGTTTTGCATTTTTAAGTCTTTGCCTTCTAAATATTTGAAAGATCATATAGTCCTTTTTTTACAGTAAAAATTCCAACATAGTTTGCAGTAGAAGAATTAGTTTCTCCGCTGACTTAGTTTAATAAACTATTTTATGCGATTTATATTTAAGCTGCTGTGGGTTAAGCAGTCTATCATGCAACTTTATTTTTATAAAGCAATCCGTCAGTCCAAATAATTAAAATCTGTTTATAATTAGTCATTCACATTATACTAATAATTTCAGATTGCCCCAAGGGCAGATGGAAAATGTGTTTACTTCCTAGAACCAAAGAAGACAGCTGAATCTACACAGAAGCACATAACTAGTAGGCACTCATACATGAGCCAGGGGACTCCTGAACTATTTATTGCCACAGTGCTTCCTTTAAAATGTTCTTACACTGCTATCTACTGTTTTGTGGGCCCAGGCACACTGAGGCAGAGGTGGAGTGCACAGACAAAAGAAAGGGAACAGGAAACACATGCTGGATTCAAATTAGGCCACAACTTTAATGATTACAGATGCAACTGTTTCAGCATAGGCATTGGGCGTGTATTGCAAAGATCAACCAGCCTGCCTGCTGGTTGATGAACCATTGAGATTAACAAAAAATTAGAGGTCCCCCTGCAGTGATTACCACATATGGAGAACCCCTAAGTGATCCCCAGTGTGGTGCGGCAGAAGAGGAAGATTGCAGAAAAGTGTGAAAGCATCTCTGTGAGCAGAGATTTTCCACAATCTTTCCCCTTCGTCTCCCATGCCACATCTAACCCCATTCAGCAAAGGAAGTGAGAGGCCTTTTCAGAAGACTGTCTGGGAGAGGATGGGGTGGAAAAGTCACTTTCCACCTCACCCACGGGTATATCTCTGGATCCACCCCAAATATACATTCACACAAGCATATGGTAAGTATTGAATACTAGTAACCTCATTAGTATTCTAAATAAAATTCTTTTTTTCATCCTAGGCAAGGTTTCCAATCTTACAACTGTAACACAATTAACTTTTTTGCCAACACAAAAGCTAACAAACTTAATCTCAAAACATTATTTTGAATACATATATATTATACCATTCTACCACACATCTGCCACAGGTGGCTCACATAACGATTAAATACTAATGCAACTGAAACAAAGTTTAAATTACAAAATACTTAACTCATTACAACTGCCTTTTTTCTTACGAGAATCAAAATCCTGCCAACACCAAAAAAGAACCATACATATGTAAGGACTGCTATGAAATTGCATGGACTCATAAAACTACTGCTATATTATCAGCAGCACAACTGAATTCTATGCTTTACTTTCTGATTCATGTATTTATGTAGGGAAATATCACAACAGGAAATTTAAATAAGTCTTTTTTCTGTATCATCATGAAAACAGATGGCAGATGAAAAACCCATAAAAAGAAAGCTAAACACTATCTCCAACAAGTAAATGCTTCAAAAATTTTCTTCATACTGACAGTATGAAGTTAATTTATCAATGGCAGAACTGAATGCCCATTTTTATAAACCTTTGCTTCTCTAGTCAAGAAAAGTAAGATTCTCCTCATTCAACATTAACTAACAGAGTAAAGGTAAAAGGTAAAGTACCTCTGGACAGTTAAGTCCAGTCAAAGGCGATTATGGGGTGCGGCGCTCAGATAAGACTCTATACTGTTAAAATATTCATACTTCATAAATCAGAAGTTAGGGTATAACCTGTTTTGAAAATGCAATATATGAATGTCTATTTTTATTCTTATGATGAGACCAAGCGTATTATAAATTTAAAATGGAACAAACATAGCATCTTTTGTAATATACTAACAGGCTAATGTGACAGATTTAGTGTTTGTTCTGATAAAGCACAGAGGTGGCTCACTTAGAACATAAGAGTCATGAACCTCCTGCATAAGTTTATACAAGGCACGTCCTGTATCTCAAGGGAAATGTTTCATTATTTTTAGTTGATTCTGCTATTTCAAGCAATTATTTTGTTTCCTGCTGTGGAATCACATTATTAATTGTGTATACACTAATTATTTATTTAACACACTTTAAAACCCAGATTGGAGAATAAGCAACGACAGCAAAGTAAAACAGAAAATACAATTTGTGGAGCATTTTAAGAGGATGATAAACCACTGGTACCAGGACAGACATAGTGTTCCTGATCCCTTTACCATGTTTGTGAGACTGAAAGCTCCCAGTAGGCTCATTCACGTCTCACACAATCTTCTTCCACACCCAAATCCCTTCCCTCATTCCCTTTTCAGATATGACTATAGTGCAGTTTAAGGTTGCATTCATGATAATAGCAACCATGGAGAGCTCAAAACAAGAGATAAAAGCATACACATGATTAGAAGTGGGATGTTAGAATTAACACCAGTATAGACGTAATTCTGAAAAGAGAAGTGAGGGGAAGTTGCACACAAGTGGTAAAGGTATGTAGAAGCCAATGGGGCGTCAATAATTTCCTAACCATAGTTAGAAAATCTAGAACATTCTGTCTGCAGTCGGTTTTCAAAATTTAGTAAATATATATCAGTTTCAGTATTTTCCAGATAATCATTACTGGTTATCTGAAAAATAACCCTGTTAAATGCATGTCTATTGAAGAAACATTGCAAATTGGACTAGGCTGGGTTGGGAGGAGAGCTCAAGTCCAGGTGTGATTCTGTCAGTTTTGCTCAGGAGGAAGTTGGGTATTTAGACCCAAACCCTGGAATAATGCTCCACTCCAGCACCAGCACTTGTAAACAGGAACAACTGGAAAAGGTGTTTAAAAGTTATACGAGCTGGTGAAGAGCAGAGCTCAATTCCAGGTGTAGTGGTCTCTCTGAACTAAAAGAAATTTAGAGGATGATTCAGAATACAGAGAGCAGATATATAACCATCCAAACCAGGCTGTTGATCAAGGAAACATATTTTATGAGATATTTGCTATTCTAGTCTTTTAACAGTTTAGTCAGCAAACTAAGTTGAACTTGCCTTTGGGAACTTTTAGTAGACAAGTGGAATAAGAATCAGTAATTATTAGTCACATGATAGATAACTTATTCCAAAGCTTTTTGCCTATGAGAAGATTGGCTTCATTAGGCCCAAACTGAGAATCCTGCCCTCCCAAATTATTTAGTTCTGTTATTGCATTTTGTTCATTTACTGATGAGAAACAAAGTACTCTGAACATGTTTAAAACCATTATCCTTTTTATTACTTCATGTGTTTCAAAGTGAATTCTGGCACACACAATTGGGTGTTCTAAAGTTGGGGTTATTGGGAGGGGGAATCTTTGAAATTAATCCAAGAATGAAATGAAGTAACAAGTCTTCTTCAGTTTGCTATTCTTTACACATACACACATACAAAGTTATTTTTACAAAAAAAAAAAAAAGGGGGGGGGGAGAAAGCATCTTTTTTCCATCTAGAGGAAATAAAATCAGAAAAAAAGGATTTGGCCATAAAAAGTACACACATTTTATTCTTTTTGCCTTCTACAGAGCAGCCAGAGCTGTTGTAACCAAACTATTCCAAAAATTATTTATGTATAAAAAATACTTCTATAGTGATTTCATTAAAAAATATCAAAGCAGTTTACAACAATTATATCAATACAATAAAAACCATATAAAAAATTAAAATCACAGATAATCACCTATTACAAAAGATATATTCTTAATGGTCTTTCTAAGCCTAGTGACATAGAAAAGTTTTCAGCAAATGTTTAAATGCTAAAATAAAAGGTGCCTACTGAGATGCCTATGAGATATTAATCCATATGTATCTATGAAACATTCTAAAAAGCAGCAGCTACCATTTATCCAACCTTTCAAACAATTCAACAATATCCCATTTCTGGGCAAGGTATTAGAGTGTACTGGCATCTCAGGCTCCAGGGGTTTCTGGATGAGATGGAATACCTAGATCAATTTCAATCTGGTTTTAGGCCTAGTTATAGGACAGAGGCGGCTTTTGACATACTTCCCTTGTCCAATTCCCAGTGTATGTCCCAGTTGGTTCTGCTGGACCCTCCTGGGCCACCTTAATGGGATGGGATTTGGAGACACTGTTTTAAACTGTCTTGGTTATAAACTGATGTGCCATCAGTAATGGAACTTCATCTAGACAAGACAGAGGTACGCGTGATCAGTCGGAAGCCAGAACAGTGAATATGGATTCAGCCTGTACTGGATGGAGTAACACTGCCCTTGAAAACTCAGGTTCAGTGTGGGTGTGCTTCTGGATTCTGTCCTGAGCCTGGATGCCCAGGTGGCCAGAAGTGCATTTGCACAGTTAAAGCTAGTGCACCAGGTACACCCACTCCTGCAGATGTCTGATCTGGCCACAGTAAGACACACACCTTATTTACATCGTGTTTGGATTACGTGGGGCTGCCTTTGAAAAGTGCTCATAAACTCCAAATGGCCCAAAGAGCTGCAGCCAGGCGGTTAACAGGGGCCAGTTATAGGGAACATATGATTCCCTTGTTATAATAACTCCACTGACTACTTCCAGGCACTCGTCTGTTTTCGGACACAATTCAAAGTAGCTGGAGTAAGGATTAGGTCAGCAATAAACCACCTGGTGTCAGTAAAGTTAGTTCAATATTCAAATAAAGCAAAACAGCACAGGCCTAGTGATCACAGCTACTCTGCCCAAGAGGCCTTGCCCCAATGAGGCAGTTGCAAGGACTAAAGGTCCCCACCTTCCCATTGCTCTCTAAGGCTCCTCCCCTGGTTACTTCCCCAGCAGCCTAAGGCTTTGTCAACTTGTCTCTCTTTGCCGTGCCCTCTTCATTTCTCTGCACATTCTGGGAGACCGGGGGGATAACTATTATCTTTTATATGTTTTTAGCTTTCTACCGGTATATTTTTTTCTGTGTTGCTTTAATTTGTGTAAACCACCTTCAATCCCAGTCTGGGAGGAAAGTGGGATATTAAAAAAAAAATCATCAACGAAAAAGGTATACCGGTAAACCCGCAAATCGCTTGGTGACAGCACAATCATCAGATATACAAATACCGGCTTCACCAAAGGCAATGCTTTAGGCTTGGAACAAATATTCAACTTTTATGTGTTGACTGAACATGTGCCAAACAAAAACTAAAGTTTTTTGTAAGGTGCAACACTGTTCTTTTAAAAAATAAACATAAATCCAACTTCACTTTGTCAACAACTGTTAACCACTAAAACATCTCTAGCACACAAACAAGGTTTGATATGACCTTTCAGTCCACATCTGACTTCCAGCAGTTCATTTCCGTTTCAAAATTATGCATTCACTGAGAAAAGATCACAGTGGGGAAACATCCATTTACAGAAAACGTAACTTAAAAACAAGGTCAAGCTGTGAATATGTTTCAAATTCTTATGAGGAAAAATAAACTGCAGCCAATTGTTGTTATTGCAGTTATTTCCACAAAATGTTAACAGGGAAAAAACACTATTCTAATCCAATTGCTTTTATTCAAAGCACATTATCTAATTCCAGCAGTAAAAACATCCATTTTAAGTGATGTGACTCCAAAAGTAATAGTACAGTCACTGATCCCAGAGATGAAAGACAATCATCTGCTACTTCTGCGTCACAATGTCCAAAGTTACAACTGAATGTACAAAACCATATTTACTGCTAGAAAATTATCATGTTTCTCTGTTCATCAGAAAATTAGCCTTTTAACTGGCCTTTAATACTTTAGCTATTCAGTACCCAGAATGCAACTAAATAAACACTGACAAAATGTTTAACTCCAAGAATAGGAAGACATTCTTAACATACTCCAAATCAACTTAATATTTCTTGTTGCATAAATAAGGTCTTGGGTTATTTACATATTTGACTACTCCATTATACAGGGGCTATCATTTAAGATCCAGAAGCTGAACTTCTCTCTCCCAGCCCACACCAACTGTCTAAGCCACTACTGATCTTGACCACAAAGCCTACCACACTTTGCTACAGTACTTCATTAGCCTCCTGTACCCAGCAATGGCCAAATGTGGGCAGGGGGGTGGTTAAGATGAATTTACTGCTGGATGTTTAGGTGTTGAGGATTCACATGGAAAAGCACTATCTATATACCTTGAAGGTTATATGCAGTTCACAAACCTTCCCAACCTCCACCTGTCAAAATGACAAGCAATATATTTATACAGCTAATAATGTATTAAACCTAATTGATGAACCATATGATTTTATTATGAGAGGGATTCATATAAGAAGCCTAATCAGCAGAACTTCTGCTTGCACAAATGGGGACTTCTGCTTGTGCAGTGGGGCTCCCCCACCCCTCTCTACACCCCACTGCATGCATCCCAAAATTGACTTGTGGAAGTCATAGAACCCCAACAGCGCACAGGGAGAGGAGAGAAGGGATTGTTTCATCTGTGCAAACTGAAATTCACAATGCTGAATTCCATGCAACATTACTAGATTTTACAGATGACAGTAAGTTTAGAAACTGCTACACAGTAAGTTAGCAACGTAAACCAGGTTAATTAATTTGAAGCTTATATATAAACTAATCTCTTTTGCAATACTATGTAACTGCCATAACTCACTGATAATTTATACACTCTGCTATGTATAGTAATATCACTATTCTACAGACTATTGTATTTAGCATACTAATAAAATGAAGTTTTCACTCAAACGTTGTAATAAAACCTGAAATGTAAAAGTCTAATTCTGAAATAGCTTTCAAAAACAAAAACAATGAAGTTTTACACTGCAATTGTATACATGTCTACTCAACAATAAGACCCATTGAGTTCAATGTGGCTTGCTTCTAGATAGATATAAGATTGCAGCCTTAAAGTCAACTTCCTGCTATATTCTCACACTAAAATAATATACTTAAATCATAGTTCTTGCAGAATTCAAGTGTATTCTAAAGAAAACTATTATTTAAATGAAATTACACTAAGGCAGATGTAATAATATTTGAAAAACTAGGGGCTTGAATAACAAACAAAAAGCAGAATCCATGGTTACCATAGTTACACATACTCTTTGTTGTGTTTCAATGCCACATGATCTGATTCAAAGAAATACACATCAGGCTCTTCCTCTTCCTCTTCTACAGCATGAAGATTGGCACTCTCTTTGGCAGATGGTAGGGATCCAGTAACAAGTCTAGCCTCTGGGGGTGGTTTACTTAGTCCTTCATCTATATATTCCCCGGAATCACAACTTCTCTCTTTCTCATTCAGAACAGTATCTGTGTTTACAGAAGACCCATTGATATTGGTAATACTTGATTCTACATTCGTTTCAGCGGCACTGTGATTGTTCTCCTCAAGCTGTCCATTTTCTCTACATGGAGAGTTATGTTTAGTAGGGCTACCTTTTGCTGCGCCCACCCTCCATGGTGATGTTCTCAGTGTGTATCTGTGTTCTTGAGGTTCTGACACAGATGCAATTTGAGTGGAAACACAGTCCAAAACAGAAACTGATGGTTCAGGTTCACCTGAGACTGATGTAGTGTCATGACAATTGCCCAGGTTGCTGTTGGTTTTTTCAGACTGTTCTTTTGAGGCACTGCTATCACCCACCACGTCTACTTCCTCCTCAGAATCCCTTAATAAAGGTGACTGGATTTCAGAAGAGGACCCCGTACCCGTACCTGACTCATGTGCCTGATTAGTAGTTTCCTCAGGCAAGCAGTTGTTTAATTGTTTGTGGTCCTCTAATGTTAACTGTTCTTGTGAATTTGTGCAAGGCACACTGTGGTCAACAAAACTGTCCTCTTTATTTCTGTTGAGAAAAAATGATGAGTGGGCCAATGCATTTCCATTTTCTGCAACATCTTTTTCCTTAGATGAACAGGAAACAACATTGTTTTGTGCAGTATTCCCGTCAGGCTGACAGTTGTCACACTTTGCAGCATTTGGACCTCTCCCATCAACTCCATTGACAGTCTGACAACCTGCAAGTTCTTCGGATACTGAGAAACTGTTAATTCTTTCTGCACAAGCATTCACTTTTTTAACTTCCCTTTTATCACTATCGTCCAATATAAGACATCGACAAGCTCGTTTAGCTCCTGGAGTGACTGCAGCATTGTCTGGTACTGAACTCTTGCGTTCCAATCGTTCCTTCCCTGTTTTAGAGGACAACACTTCTTCTGAACTGTTTTGTCCCTCTGAACGCAGGCAGCGCTTAACTCGCTTTAAAACTGGTGAATGAGGTTCCCCTTGTTTCTTCTCACAATTGTCCACAATTTGTTTCTCAACACTATCCTTTTCTGAAGCTGATAGTCCCCTCTTTCGAGGGCTTACCCATGATTCCCTAGAACTTTGCTGTTTCACATCGTTACTTCGTGCGCTGTTATTTCCCTTTTGAGTCTGCAGAGATTCTGGTTTCTTCTTTGGTGATCTTGATCTTACTTGTGGAAGAGAAGAAACTTCCTCTGGATGAGCGATGCTACGATTTCTTAAAGTTCGGCCACAAAAATTTTCATCCAAACCATTTAACCCTACTGTTGATCTTGTGACACGAGTAGATCGAGAAGCAGCCATACTATGGCAAGTCCCTAAAGTATGTTCCTCATGATCCACTCATTCCGAAACCTTCAAAGAAAGGTAAATAAAACAATGAGAAAAAGCATTGTCTGTAGTAGAAAATATGCTAACATTTCAATTTTATGACTAAATAAGGATCTCTATTATGGTAGTTTCCTTGTGACAGCAGGGCAATCATCTAAATTTCTTAGCATATGTTAACACTAACTGCTCAATATTGACACTACTATTTATATAACAGAGGGTCAGAAAAAGGTTTTGACACTAAAGCAGGTTTATAAAATGAAAATCATTTTCTTTCAGTTAAGCCAAACAGAAAAGTTACATAAACATTGTTTCTGGCATTAAATGAACAGGAAGGATTTCTAATGCATTTAAGAGAAAATACAAAAAGGTTCTATCTAACTTCAACAGTATTTTTCAATTTATAATTCAAAAAAGGACTAAAAATCTACAACTCAAGCTGTGAATCATCTACTTCTACACTCATAACCCAAAAGGATATCCTATGACTAAAGCAGGAGTTGAAAATTTTGTCCAGAGGCATGTTGCAAACATGCTTATCATTTCTGCACACACTTTAAGATGAAAGTCAATTACTGGACTCATCTCCCAAGACAATTTGCTCGTTTCAAGCAAAACCACAGTGATGAATTTCATCATTTGACTGCAGAAAAAAACAAAACAACCCATAAAGGTTGTCTACTCTTATGGCTCAGCACTGAGTCAACCAATACAGTCTGTTAATAGAACTGGAGCAAGTAAAGGAAATAAGCATATGTATATAAATTTGTCTAATCAAAGACAGTCTGCTTGAATTCACTGCTAATTCTAAGCTTTTAAAAATGTACAGGAATATATTTCACAATGCTTTCCTTTATTCACAACTAGAATCTCGTCCACTAATGATAGGGTCTATCATCATCCCTAAAAGTTGCATCAGGTTTTACCTTTGGGGATAAAAATTCCCAGGCTTCAAGTATGTTGGAACGGGGCTACATGATTCCTGACAAAGACCTGGTGGGTTCTTAAAACAGAACCTCACAGTTATCTCTCCTATGCTTGGTCCTTATGTTAACTCAGTGGCATGTGACTCCCTGTGCCTATGAGTCCTATGCCACTGGTGTAATATAAGAAGCCTAAGACCATGTGGGATATACTATCACTTCTCTTCCTTGTGCCAAGGTCAATCCTTGGAAAACTGAATTACCGTATTTTTCGTCCCATAGGGCACACCGGCCGATAGGACGCACCTACTTTTTTGGGGGGGGGGGATAAAGGAAAAAATTTTCCCCTTTATTTCCCCCCCCCAAAACCAGGTCGGGGAATCCAAACCAGATCGGGGGACAGCCTCCCCACTGTCCCCCGAGCTTGTGGGGCTGGCGCTGCGGAGAAGTGCGCTTCTCCCCAGCGCCAGCCTCCAAACCAGGTCGGGGAACAGCGGGAAGGCGGAGCTGTCCCCCGAGCTTGTGGGATGCAGGCTGCTGCCCGCAAGCCTTGCGGACACCTGTACGAAGCACGGGGCACCCTCCGGAGGGCGCCCCGTGCTTTGGGCTGCTGCCTGCAAGACTTGCGAGCCCGCGGGAACTCCCACCGGGCTTGCAAGGCTTGCGGATAGCTTCCTGAAGCCTGGAGAGCTAGAGGGGTTGGTGCGCACCGACCCCTATCGCTCTCCAGGCTTCAGCGAAAGCCTGCATTCGCCCCATAGGACGCACACACATTTCCCCTTCATTTTTGGAGGGGGAAAAGTGCGTCCTATAGAGCGAAAAATACGGTAATGCTTGTGTCAGGAGGAGCTGCTGACAAAAACAAATCAACAAGTCAACAGTGAATGAGTAGAAGATCATATATGCCTCTAATTCAAAACTTGTCTACTGAAACTAGAAATAAAGACAGTGGAAAAATAAGGCAAATGGGGCTTAAAAAATTATGCACATTTACTCAGCAGTAAGCCTCATTAAACTTAGTGAAACTTGCTTCAGGGTAATCCTGTACAAGACTGGACTGTTACTATTTTATACCACAGTTTCACTCTAAGTTAAAACTGATAGATATCAAGATGTACTTAATTGACTGAGTCTCATGTACAAATCAACTGCACTAAAAACCAAAGTTAATGGATGAAATAATTTAGCAGGATAAGACACAATCATAATCAAATGGAACATCAAGATTTTTTTAAAAAAAAAACCTAGGAGAAACTAGGACGGGATTCTAAACTCCAGTGACTTCGATATCTTATGGAATAAGATGGTAGTCTCTGCTTCATTTTCAGAAGGTTTTATAAGCTAAATAATATAAACATATTAAGCAACAGAGAGGCTCCCTAAATCACTTATAAATACTAGAATTATAAGAATTTTGGAATAATAGTGGAAGTAACTTATAAATTTAGGGAACATGGATCATAGATCTGTACACAGACATAAATAAAACCAAATTCTAATGCAAAATAAATTATACCCACTTCTAAATTGTAAAAATTGTCCAAGCGTTAAAGTCATTTCCTATTTTTTCCATTAAAGAGATGGACTGCTGGGAAAACAAATGTTGAGGCTCACGATTTTGATCTATGTGATACAACTACTCTCATACCCTTTCTCAGGAGAAAAAACTGTGATAAATTATGTCCTTTTAGTGGGAACAAAGTAGGCCCTACAAAAAAACAACAACACCTTGTATATGAATGCAAAGAAAACAGCTAATGTAACTCCTTGCAAATGAAAGGAACATTTGTTTCAAATTATCCAGTTTAGTGAGGTGTTTTAAAGGAGTATTCTGCTCATCAATGTAAACATGCTTCAAAAGCTAGTATGTGTTATGTATTAGTTTATTTTTATTTCATTTCTTTGGTGCTTTTTTCGTCACTTTTTTCTGTTATTTGATTTAATAAGTACTGGATTTAATGAGTACTTGTAATTCTTTCTTTTTTCTTTCTTAGTTGTTGTTTTAAATGGTTCTGTTTTTCCTTTGTGACAAATGAAATTTAATAAAAAGAATATAAAAAAACAAAAACAAAAGCAAAATCTGAAATACTTAATGCAAATATTTTATTTGGGAGAATGAAATGTTTGTTTTCCTATCTTCCAGAAAGCCATGATATCAAGGAAGCAAAGCCTAGATGAGATAATCCTAAATGTCTGGTGCACGAAGCATACTATATGGGAGGGATGGACAACAAATGGCCCTTCAAATGTTGCTGGACTATTACATTAACTGGAACTGGTGAGAGTTCAACAACATCTGGAGGGCTACAGGTCCCCATCCCTGCTACATGGAGTCTAACCACAATGGAGAATATTATTTGTCCCTAAAACTGAAAATATACATTATTCATTAAAATTTAACAAGGGATTCTGAACTAAAGTTACTGGGTTTGGCAATAAGCAAATGCTCTGATGTTTTGATCAAGAAAATAAATTGTTGTATACTTCAAATGGTCTATCCTTAGTAATCAAGCTGTAGCTGAACTGGATTTCTGGATTTATCATGTCACACCTTTCCAACCTTTGCAGTCCCACAACCACTGATGCATTCCATGAAGAATGTAATGACACAGGGAAGACAAGCCTGGCTCAGCCACCTGCATGATGCTGGCTTCTCTGCCAGAAGAACACTTCACTCCGCTTTATAATTGCCAGTTGTCCAGCAACTGCAGGGCTAAAGGGAAGTATAATCTACCCTGATCCATCAGTCTAAGGACAACTGGGATGTGTGCACATTGGGGAGGGGTGACTATATACCATCACCATGTATACCATCATCCAGCTTGAAGATCTTCATTGCAGAAGCCAGGGCGCAAAGATTCAAATAAATCTCCAAAGATGACATAATTCCCCATGGTAGTCTGTTTTGGAAATGTGGAAAAGACTAGTATGAAAATGAAGTTAAACCCCATTTTAAAGACCCTGATCATCTAGTCCAGGGGTTGTCAACATGGTCCCTACTATCCACTAGCGGGTGTTTCAGGATTCTAGGTGGGTGGTAGGGGGTTCTATGGCACAAGCTGAATCCTCCTTCCATCAAGCACTGGTAAGGAAATTTTATCATCAAGAAAGATGAATTAGTGGGCGGTAGGTATAAAAAGGTTGACTACCCCTGATCTAGTCCAACCCTCTGCAATGAAGGAATATGCAGCTGTCCCGTATGTGGCGTTATCAGCAACATTCACTAACCAACTCCAACATTGCACAGCAAAGAGCATGTGAAGGTTCTGCCCTTAGAACCAACTGCTTCCTTCTTTTATTAGAATCCATTCTGTTTGAAAGATACCTGATAAATTTAAAGTTTTGGATTGATTTTTGTCCATAAGGAACAATGCCAAGTAGAGAAATGATGTGGAATTTATAGGGAAGCTCTATGTCAGAAAACTAGCACATATTAACCAAAGTAGAATAAAAACTAGTTTTCATAAAAAAATTATGACTATACCATAATAATTCATATTCCACACACTTATATTTTATGAAGGGCTGGTTAAGATATGTTGAGATGTGAAATAACTATCTACATGTAGGTGTTCTTGGTATAGCAAGCAGCAGCATGTGGATTCCTATGAATCCATAAGCAAGCAGTTGCATGTAATTCCTATGACTGCTAAAAGTCTTTCTGAAGCTATCACAATCATGACAATCTAAGCAAGCATGGGTAACAAGGTACAGTACATACATATTTGCATTTCACAATGTAGTAAAGCACAAATTCCTAGACATCCGTGCAGAGGTAGGTGCTACACGTATATTTCCGTGAACAGATATAATTGTGTGCTTGATACAACAGTGCTCTCTCAATTATGTAATCTTGTTAATACTATCTTCTTAATCAGCCATTCATTTTCAAAATACTATGTATCCAAAGTAGATGCATCTCAAGCATTTAATAACAATGGGATGCAAAAAGACTTAGCTTTTAAATTAAATTATAGATAAAAATAAAATAGAAAGTGGTGACAGAAGGGTTTTAAGTCACCAGCCCTGGAATATTATTTATTTGTAAACCACTTACATATACCGCTATGGGTATAAACTGGAAAACCTGTCCTGCATGCAGAGCAACTATTTTCCTTGAACAAGTAGCTTCCGTAATAATCTTACATGCAGCCTATGTATGTAGTGCAATGGCTTATGCCATGGGTGGGCAAACTAAGGCCCAGGGGCCTGATGCGGCCCAATCACCTCAATCTGGCCCACAGACAGGCCGGAAATCAGCATGTTTTTACATGAGTAGAATGTGTGCTTTTATTTAAAATGCATCTCTGGGTTATTTGTGGGGCATAGGAATTCATTCATTTCTCCCCCCCCCCAAAAAAAAAAATAGTCCGGCCCCCCACAAGGTCTGAGGGACAGTGGAACGGCCCCCTGCTGAAAAAGTTTGCTGACCCCTGGCTTATGCAATGGTCTGCACTTCTATATATAAAAAGGCATGAGCAGCTATTGTCTTGCACAAAAAAGCATCTCTCTGGATCAAAGCCTAGGTCTTCAATTAGTACCAGAGACAAAAAGCAGGGTAGTGTGACATAACAATGCTAAGAAAGCAATACAAACCACATCCAACAACTTCCAGTTCCCAGGAGTACACTCTGCTCCGTGTAACTAGTGCCACCTCCCAGAATTATACAGCATAGCAGGCAGCCTACTACAGAAACTGGGTGTAGCTTATGTCTGAAGTTGTTACTTTGCAAAACTTCTCTACAGAATACTCAGTCTGTTCAATACATTTTTCATTGTACAGAAAAGCTCAAAATAATTTTAACAGCCACAAGTCTAACAATGCTGGCAACGTAACTCCTTTCTAAAAAGTGACTAATCTCATGCAAGAAATGCAGCCTTTCTTCTTAATATACCATGCTTTTAAATACTAGGGTTAAACAGCAGGCAATACCCATTATCAATTATGATCCAAACAACCACATATATTGGGGATTTTCCTTGGGATTTGTATAAAAAGAGATCTATTTCCACTAAAAATGAAACAGAACAAAGATAAACAAGTTGTCACCTTAAGTAAATGATGGCACTATGTAGATTGGAGAAATATCTCAATTATATTACACTGCATTATAAGTTATAGCAAACAAGTGAAACCTGAAAAAAGATTTTCAGTGCATCCTCGTCTCCTAACAGGAACAATCCAGGCAGGGGTTCTTGCTAGGCAGGCATGACCTCCTCCAGGATTATATAAGCTATAAAGAGCTCCTAACTCAGGGCATTCCTCTTCCCCACTAGTCCTGTGCGATATCTGGTTTTCAACGTTTTGATATATCACTAGCTAAACATCATCATACAGTGGTACCTCACAACTCGAATGGCTCCATTCTCAAACAGTTCAGCTCCCAAACGCCGAAAACCTGGAAATGCTCTGGTTTTCAAATGTTCTTCGAAACATGGAAGTCCGATGTGGCTTCCACTGTGCAAAAACAGAGCTGTTGGCCAATCGGAAGCTGCGCCTCGGAACTCGAACGTTTCAGAAGTCAAACAGTCTTCTGGAACGGACTACATTCGAGTTCTGAGGTACCACTGTATAATGATATATCACAATGTCTCAAATAAGGATGGAAGTATGCAGAGGCAAACAGTTGAGCTGGGCAATATCTGGTTTTCAACATCGCAATGTATCACCATCTCTGAAATAAAGATTTTCTTGCATCGTGATTTTTGCATAGTGCATGTATGTGTACACACACACACACACACACAGAGAGAGAGAGAGAGAGAGAGAGAGAGAGAGATTTGTGGTATACTGCTGGGTCAAAAATTATGAAACTGATATAATGATATAGACTTCAAACCGGTTTTGAATAATATATTATATATCGCCTAGCCCTATTCACCATACACCCACACTCATTTTATTTTTCCAACTGGTACAATGGTACCTTGTTTTGAGTCCGGGATCAGTTCCGGAGCACTGGACGCTCCACGAAAGGGACGCTCGACAAAGTGCTGCTCTGCACATACACGCGGAGCGGTTTATGCTTCTGCGCAATTTAGCGCTTCTGCACATGCGCGAGTGGCAAACCCAGAAGTAACCTATTCCGGTACTTCTGGGTTTTTCGCGGACATTCACCAAAATGGATGGTCGACGGGGCGGACATTCACGGAGATATTACTGTACTCAATTTCCTTTTTTTAAAAAAAATTAATTTTTATTAACAGGCCAATCACATCACATCATCCAAATCACATTAGTTCCAAATTATACAGCCAAATTTTAAATTTTGTTGGGGTACCCATACATCAAGCTCCGCATGAGTCCAAAACTCCGAACGAGTCCAAACATCACTTATATGACTGCTTTAATTAGACAGTTCTATCCAGTTCAATCCAGATAGTCCTTTATTACTTTCTTTCTCTTCTTGTTGTTATCGTATATTCCTTTCTTTGCGATCTCTGATAATTTACTGTACTCAATTTCCAATGGTTTCTGAGCATGGGGTTGGAATTTTCTGCCCCTTAGTTCTGCATGGTTCCCCTGAGCATGCCAATATTCTACTTGTTTTTCAGTGGACCCATTTATACACTACTTTTCCACAAATGTACAGTGGTGCCCCGCAAGACGAATGCCTTGCAAGACGAAAAACCCGCTAGACGAAAGGGTTTTCCGTTTTTCGAGGCGCTTCGCAAGACGAAAACGTCTTGCGAGTCTTGCGATTTTTTTCGCTCCCCCCCCCCTTTTTCTAAGCTGCTAATAGCCGCTTAGCCGCTAATAGCGCTAATCCGCTAATAGGGTTGCTTCGCAAGATGAAAAAACCGCAAGATGAAGAGACTCGCGGAACGGATTCTTTTCATCTTGCGAGGCACCACTGTACAAAAGACAGTTTACAGAAATCAAGATACCACAAAATAAAACAAAACTACAACCTAAAAACAAGACAAAATGTCTAATTATAAAATATCATAATTAGAAATATTCACTAGAGCAGGGATGTCCAACCAGTAGATCTCTGGCTGGCTGATCCTGGGAGCCTTATCGTGTACAAAAAGTTACAGGGGAAAGCTAAAAAACTCTGTGCAATCCTCCCCCTAAAAAGCTCAACAACTCTGGGCAATCCACCCACGCACGCTCTTCCTCCCTCCAATGACAACAGGTAGATCACTGCCAGGTTTTTTTATACTGTGAATAGATCACAGTCTCTTGGGAGTTGGACATGCCTGTACTAGAGGATGTATCACATCCCTGGGTGTCTGGTTTCAGACTTCAAAAGATTCATCCGTATAGAAAGTAATTCATAATACTAAATATTCATTCATTTTTTATACATGCAGATTTCACTACCTGAACATAATGCGTTCTCAGGAAATTGTTTGTTAGGTGAGCGTTCGCATAGTTAATTGATTCCTATGCAACAGTTTCTAATGTGTCCCCAACCACTGAATTTTGAGCCCAAAATGACAAGAAAACGTGGGGAAACCCAGGAAAACATTCTGAATCTTGCAAAATGCAAACAAGGAAGGGAAAAAATGCTCTCTTATTTGTCTGAGCTCTCCCCCTCCCTCCTTCCCACCATGGTTTCTGCTGAAATGGCTTGAGGACCAGCAAAATGCAAAAAGTTAATCTTGTTTAAGACTGCTTACAGTCTTGCATGCAGGTCCGGCTGTTTGGATATCTGATTCTGCAATATGTACAGCAAGTTTTGGATAGTAATTGCTTGTGTTTGGATAAGTGAATTTTTGTATAACATGCATTTGGATAGCAGGACCTGTGTGTATATGTAAGTTGACAGGTGTATATATATATCCTATCACAAAATGGTGTTTACATGGACTTCAGAGTAAATCTAACTGGTCATTAGAATAATTACAATAGCATTTAAAATATTTAATGATACAAGAAACCACAATAATTTTAAACAAATATATTTCAATTATTTCCTACCATTGCAAAAATGAATAGAATATGAACTTCTCTTCTGAGCTTTGAGGAATTCCAGTGTAGCTCCACTAAGCTTAATAGTCACCATTGCTAATGTCCATGATGCATGCCAGACATCATTTTCAAGCAATTTACATTTCTTTTAACAAGGATACTGTAGGAAAGAGACAACAGAATTAAGAAAAAGTCAGTGTATTTACTGTCCATATGGCATGGCATATGACAACCTTCAAAGTATTCACTCTTTCCTGTTTGCAAAGAATGTAGGTTAAAAAAGAGTAGGAGGGACAACGACTTTTTTATGATGGTGTAGACACTTACCTACAGGGCCAATTCCAAAATGTGGTCCCATGGGATTTCTGCTTTACCCCACAAGTTTTCATCTTATCCCCATGATGTTAAATACCTATTTGAATCTGCTAAGTGAAGTAGTTAAAGGAGTTGGAGTGTATTGTCATCCATTTGGAAATGACACAAAGCTCCATTTGACATTCTCTTCAGAGCCTGGTGGGAATAGATCACTGTCTGGATGCAGAAATAGAATGGGTGGGGGCAAACAAACTGAGATTCAATCCAGACAAAACTGGCACAGTTTGTAAGATGTTCCTCAGCTTAGATGAGTGGGATTCACCACTGCCTTAGAATGACCAAGGACCAAGGCTGAGGTTGCTACTAGAACCATCATTTTCACTGAAGGCTCAAGTGGCACATGTGGCACAGAATGCCTTCTAACAGTTTAGGATGGTATTCATTAAGACATCAAATGCAGGTGGATAATCTAGTTGACATAATCCACTAGTTGAAAAGCAGTGCTCTATGTTATCACAATCATGCTTTAATTGTTACAGCAATCAGTTAGCATGGACACTTGGTAAGTGTGTGGGGGTATGGGGATATATATATATATATATATATATATATATATATATATATATATATATATATAACACAGTGATACCTCAGGTTAAGTACTTAATTCGTTCCAGAGGTCCGTACTTAACCTGAAACTGTTCTTAACCTGAAGCACCAATTTAAGTATGGGGTTTCCTGCTGCCGCCACGCCACCGGAGCCCGATTTCTGTTCCTATCTTGAAGCAAAGTTCTTAACCTGAAGCACTATTTCTGGGTTAGCGGAGTGTGTAACCTGAAGCGTATGTAACCCAAGGTACCACTGTACACACATTGTTTTTCCTATTGTGAACTTGTTCAATTCACCAAAACACAGTATTTTTACCTCCCTATTACATTTATTATAGTCTTAAACTAACAAAAACCTCTCACTACAGGAGAAAAACATGGCATTTGGCCTCTCAGACTCTCACACAAACAGAAAAGCAATATCTCTAGCAATATCTTTAGCAAGGACACAAAAATTCTCTGCAATTCCTCTAATAAGTAGCCTCATTAGAGAGAGAAAGCCTCTCACTATCATATGACCATTCCCAAAGATACTATCATTTCCTAAGTGGTGTGAAATATACATAAATCACAGATTTGGTAGTTGAGGAGGAAGCATTATTTTTTCACATGTCCATAAATGGATTGTTTTGATTCTGTTTTCCTTACCACCAATTAGCAAAGGGTGCCTCCATGCTACCTACAGTTAAAATAAATACAGTGGTGCCTCTAGTTATGAACTTAATTCGTTCCAGAGGTCTGTTAAGACCTGAAACTGTTAAGGTTAAGACCTGAAACTGTTCTTAACTAGAGGCGTGCTTACGCTAATGAGGCCTCTTGCTGCTGCTGCGCTGCTGGCACACGATTTCCGTTCTCATCCTGGGGCAAAGTTCTCAACTTGAGGTAACTCTTCCAGGTTAGCCGAGTTTGTAACCTGAGGCATTTGTAACCTGAGGCGTTCGTAACTCGAGGTACCACTGTAAGTCACAGAACACTGCATTCCTCGTATTGCTAGTTCCAATATATTCACCCCAATAACGTGTAGGCTTTCTCCTCTTTTCAGTATTCAGCATAGTCAAAACAATGACTAACCAACTTCCTGCTTTTATCAGACATACCACAGGTAGCACAAACGCCAAAAATTTGTGCCATGCCAGGACAGGGCTATGGCAAGAACTAAGCCAGTGTGGGGCTACCTAAGTACACAGTGCGCACTAGAACTGTGTAAGTTTGGAAATAATGAGCTACAGTTCTTGAAAGTCATGTGATTTTTTAACCTCCCAATTCATTTAATATCCTTCATCAATATGCAGTATTCGAAGTAGAGTATAGATAAAGTAAGGTTTGCTTCATCACCTTCAAGAGCAAGAGTCTACAATATTCTCCTGGAAGTAATGTGCAAAACAGTTGCTGGCAGAAACTTGATAGCTACATTTTTACACCAAGTCAGATGAGGAAATAAGTTGTGAACTGTCAATGGATGGTTTTTTTGGATCAGGAACCTAAGTGCATCACTTTTGTACCCACTGCTGGGCAAGACAGGTTTATACAGAAATAATGGTGGGTTGGGATTAGTCACATTCTGGCAATATGTAGCTAGTACTCCTTAGATTGCCTGGGGGATTTTTTTTCTAAAATATGCTCACCCTATGGAAGTTCTCTATTCCAAAAGGTAGTTTTGTGTCATACATTCTAAATGTGAGAGAAGGAAGGGGGGAAATAACCAACATAAGAAATCAAACATCCAAATTCCACACACTTTAAAAGTAGAACTAGAGTTTAATTCCATTCCAGCCTCTTTTGCCAGAGATTGAATAGTAACTCATTTGATCTTACAAAACATCTAAGTATTTATTAGTTACATTTTCATGCCTTTGTGAGATTCAGTGGGCATTTATGATTTTTTTAAACTTATGTATCACTATCAGCAATGTTATCATAACAAACTGGCTATTCTTTGTTTTGCTTTGTATTTCCCCAAATACAAATGTAAACATTTATCAAATAGCTGTTAGCAACATTCCTCACAAATGCAATACAGTATAAGCCTTCCATTGGTCACATGAGGCACTCCTCCAAACAAGTATGAAGAAGCTGAATGGGGAGGTATGGGGGACCGCCCTGTTTTGAAACTGTCACTCCACCTTGAAAGGACACTTGCAAATAGTAAGTGACATCTCCTAATCCTCATATGAAGTAATAGGTGCTGGAAATGAATAGGAATCTTTACAGAGCCCAAAGTACCACTGCCATATGAGGGAGCTAGAGAAATTATTTCTCAGATGACTGCCTATTTTAAAAAGATAGTTGTAAAGGTGTATCTCACATCACATGAAGCCAAATGTTATCCATAACCCTGGTAACTTCTATGATAGATTACTACAACAGGCTTTAAATGTACATGCTACTTGAGTTGCTTCAGGAACCACAACTAGACTCTTAAAAGAGATCATATCTCATCTGTATTGAAAGAATTCTACTAGTTCCTGGTATGTTCCAGAATTCAATTCAAAGTGTTGGTCTTAACTTTCAAAGTGGCACCCAGGGGCACCATAGTACCCTTAGACACATAACACTGCACACATCAACACTAATATATTAAAAAAACAACACAGAAAAAATAGTAAGCTGTTTGGATTTTCTGTGATTTTGTGAATGTTTTGCATACATTTTATTCGGGGGCGGGGTCTGCTGTATTTGTTTTAGGGGAGTGTAGGATTTTTGCTGGCTTATGGGAAAGTTAATTCTTCTGTGAAATGGGTATTCTGTGGTGCCCATAACAATTTCTTAGATTTCCAAATAATAATCTAAACCCAAAAGAATATAAAATAATGCCACATTAAATTATGGGAAGTCATAGCTATTAGTAGTACTGTCTTCCATCTATTAAGGTAAGAATCAAAATGAGGAACAAGTCACCCAAACTGTTGGCTTGTTTCATAGATTGGGATATCCAATTGTTTGTCAGTCCTTTGAGCTTATCCAATATTAACACCAATCCAAGTTATACTCAAATGATGTCAATATAGAGGAGTGACCTCTATTGATGCTGTAATCAGTTTGGCCACAATAAGTTCTCAACACAGCAATGAAACCCAATACAAGGGTGAGGAACTATAGTATAGTATAGTATAGTATAGTATAGTATAGTACAGTACAGTACAGTATAGGGTTGCAGCTCTGTTTTCTGAACCTTGAAATAACTTTTATGTTGCATTGTAGCTTATGGATTTATTTATTTTTATTATTTGAACACATATTGAGAAAGTTTCATGCCAAAAGTAAGAAAACAAGACAGGCTATAATAGTAGGAATGGCAACTTAAAAACATATATATATATACACACATACATATATATACACACAGGGACGCAGGTGGCGCTGTGGGTAAAAGCCTCAGCGCCTAGGGCTTGCCGATCGAAAGGTCGGCGGTTCGAATCCCTGCGGCGGGGTGCGCTCCCGTTATTCGGTCCCAGCGCCTGCCAACCTAGCAGTTCGAAAGCACCCCCGGGTGCAAGTAGATAAATAGGGACCGCTTACTGGCGGGAAGGTAAACGGCGTTTCCGTGTGCTGCGCTGGCTCACCAGATGCAGCTTTGTCACGCTGGCCACGTGACCCGGAAGTGTCTCCGGACAGCGCTGGCCCTCGGCCTCTTAAGTGAGATGGGCGCGCGCGCGCACACACACACACACACACACACACACACATATATATATATATATATGAAATAGCTTACATGTATAACCAATATTGCTACACAATTGTGAAAGGCCACTCTAATAGGATATTACTATACGCTTGAAATGTTAAATTAAAATCATAGTTAGCCTGCGCAAAAAATAACCAGCTATTTCTGAATATATGGGTCATGTAAAATAAAATGCTTTCTATTAGGAGGTAACTGTGCATTAAATCTAGTTCTGAAAACATGATTAAATTATAGAAATGACATTAAAATATAAAATTTAAGCATGGGGGAATGATAGCTCGCCATCTTACTAACTTCATGCAATGTTAAAAATGTGTAAAATAGGTAAACATACACAGTTGATAAGCTAGAAGTCTGTCCAGCTTGTCAAGGCATACTGCAAGAACCTTCTTGGTTATCCAAAGAGGACTCTGGGTAATATATACCAGCTGCTTAATTACACACCTAACATGCACACTGTGCTATTTTAATGATAATTTTGTTGTTAAGCTTTGCCTAGGAAATATTTTGCGCATTTTCCCAAAACAAACAAAAAATTATTGCACCATCCCTAGCACACTACACATAGGTCTGGTTCACACATTATTATTTCCTACATTTTGCCAAAAAGGAAACCAAGGCAGCTAGCTATGATCATAACACTAAGCCATGGCTTGTTTGATTGTTCAGACCTAGAACCTTAACTATCACTTCTTTATGTTAGAAACCTTGATTTATTTTAATTAGGCTTACATGTGAATCTGGCACCTTTCCTTAAACTTTTTTTTTTTGTAACCCCCATCCTAGATGCTAATGAAACATGAAGCAACAGCAGCTGGAAAACAAAACAAACTTGGGAGAAATAAGTTAGGACTTGTCTGATCACCTGTGAGACAATTCATAGCTAACTCGTGGTCTGTTAAACAAACCATGGCTTTGTGTTATGTTAGAACAATATAGCAAGGGAACACATTGCCATTTTATTATTATTAATAATAATAATAATAATAATAATAATAAATTTTATTTATATCCCGCCCTCCCCAGCCGAAGCCGGGCTCAGGGCGGCTAACAACACTAAAACAGTTCAACATTATAAAAACATTATAAAAATTAATTAAAATCAAAATTGATGGCAACCATAAACTAAAGTTTTGTAAAGATTGCCAAAGGAGGGAGTCAGGCTGCGCCCTGACCAAAGGCCAGGTGGAACAGCTCTGTCTTGCAGGCCCTGCGGAAAGATGTCAAGTCCTGCAGGGCCCTTGTCTCTTGTGACAGAGCGTTCCACCAGGTTGGAGCCGCAGCCGAAAAAGCCCTGGCTCTAGTTGAGGCCAGCTTAACCTCTCTGTGGCCTGGGACCTTCAAGGTGTTTTTATTTGAAGACTGTAAGTTCCTCTGTGGGGCATACCAGGAGAGGCGGTCCCGTAGGTACGAGGGCCCTAGGCCGTATAGGGCTTTGAAGGTTAAAACCAGCACCTTAAACCTGATCCTGTACATTATTGACATCTTTTAAGATACTTTAATATCAAACTTCTTAATATTAGCTGAGACTCTGGAGACCTATATATGTTTTCTGAAGGCTGAAATCCTAAGTACAGTTACTTGGGAGTAGCTCCCATTAAATACACAAGCTATAAAAAGTTGAGAGAACAATGCAATAGCCAAGGCCAAGAACTGCTGCAGCAACAAATAACTACTTAGGATAGAGTACAATAACTTGTTTATGAAAATTATACAATGAGAGCTACAAAGTGCTTTTCTACAGTACAAAGTGAAATAAAGAAAGCAAAAATATCTTGTAGGAATTCAAGCCTAACCACCACCAATCCAAGCATTTTTCAGTGAACCTGGGTTAAGAAATATACGAATTATTATATGCATTTGTATGTAACCTTCCATTGGCTCCTAAAGATCCACTCTTCCACAGAAAAAGAGTGAGAAAAGAGCAAATTGGACTGAAGAAGTAGGGGAATGAGATACTTAACACCATCTTCCCTCTCAAATTCCTTCCCCTATTCTGCAAGGTGCAAATGTGTGTTTGCAAAGAAAAAACACATCTAGGACAATACTGTGTTTGTGGGTCAAACTTAAGTTAGCATACCAACACTGTATGACACTTATTTAGAGAATTTGGCTAGCTTTTAGAACTCTAGCATTCTCAGCATTCCACTGTATCAGGCACCCCCAACCTTTGGCCCTCCAGATGTTTTGGCCTACAACTCCCATGATCCCTAGCTAACAGGACCAGTGGTCAGGGATGATGGGAATTGTAGTCCAAAACATCTGGAGGGCCGAAGGTTGGGGGTGCCTGCACTCGTTTCTTTCTTCTCTAGTTGGGTCACCAACTTTTTCAATAATTTCAACTATTTCTGTAAAAAATAACAAAACCAGAATTATTCATATAATTGCAGGCACAGTTGTAGCCAACCAAGTCATAATCTTAATTTGAGATCACCCATAAACAGCAGAAATAGAACTGCAGTTAAGGATACTTGCTAATAAAGTTACTGTAAAAGGAATGCAATCTACAAATTCAAAATGAACAAAAAAAAATGTGCTACTAAAATCCAGTCCTCAAAATACCTAATTTGCAACTAATATGAAACATGTGTGATAGTTAAAACAAATTGCAAAGAGAAAATGCATTGTTTTGAACTTCCCTCACAAACTTTATATAAAATTATACTAGGCATATTTTGCTTGTCAGAGGTAAAATCCCAATACCAGGAAACAAAGATCTCAAAACTGCAAGATAATACAAATGATCTTGTAACAGACTCACATTAAAACTTGTTATGCGATTGGGGGGGGATAGTGCTTAAAAACGGAAAGTGTAATGCTGGGGGTCAACAAAATAGGTTTTAGGACTCTCTCAAGGCAAATCTAAAAAAATGTAGTATAAACACAAACAACTGGGAAACACTGGCCTGCCAGAGCTCCAACTGGAGAACAGCCTTTACCAAAAGGTGTATTGGACTTTGAAGATGCTTGAGCTTGAACTCAAGACGAAAGGGAGATGTGCTAAGAGGAAGTGGAAGGACATGTGGATCCAGAATTGACCTCCACAATCACTTACGAACTCACCGTTAAGACCGTGTTCATGGAAGGTAATCTTACTTTGCGGGAAGAGGTTCCATGAAACGGTTTTAAAGGGCTGAGGAGTTCATGGAAGGTAATCTTACGAGGGATCGCCAAAGAGAAAAGGAGATTCAAACAATCCAGGACAAACCAGGTTGACTGTGCAAGTTTACAGAGGAATGCACAACCCTGCACAAGCAGTACCTAAGGCAAAGATTTGTAAATATATTGCAGCATGTACTTTGCAAGCAAAAGCCCATTTCATCAAAGGAAATGGTGACTACAAGTAGAACCATGTGGCTCTGCAGATGTTCCTAGACTCAGATCAGGCTCAATCAGCATGGCCAGGGTGTTGTAACACAGTAACATCTGGAGGGCCACAGGCTCCCATCGTTTTCTACATAAAATCTACCGTGGATAATATCCTGCTCAGCAGTCAACAGCAAGTGGTGCAAAATATGCTTTCAGAAACTAACAATAATGTACTCTGCCAGCCTGCTTACCTTTGCTTTTTCTAGAATACCTTATGGGCTTAAAAAAAAAAGTTTGATAACCAAACTTGTGAGGCAGTGCAGCAGAGAACAGGATTGGCAAACAGGGCTCCAAATTAGGGCTATTGCATGATGTTTATTTTGCTGGGTCTAGTTATCTTAAGGAACTTGCCTTGCAGGCTGATCGCATCAGTTACAAGTCCTTTAGCACAGAACATCCAAAACTATAAGATACTCAACTAAGGCAAGTCGGAAGTAGCCATGTGGCCCTGACTAAGGTATTTTGAACCAAAGGTGGGCATTGGAGGTGGTCGAACTTTGCGGGAAGAGGTTCCATGAAACGGTTTTAAAGGGCTGAGGAGCCAAGTGGGCTGACCCAAGGAGCATCAATAAAAAGATGACATGGGGGCGCCCTCAAGACTATGTGGGAACCTCTGGTGAGAACCTGAGATGCGGCGACGGGGGGGGGGCGCCACGGAGCGGCAGTTTCGACTGTGGGGAAAGCGCAGGGGGGAGGGGAGGAGCCCGACGCGCACAAAACTCTCGCAGGTCTAACTCCCCGTGACGTTCAGCCCCGCCCCCACGCGCGTCGTCGGACTTAAAGAGGCCGGGCCTAAAGGAGCTCACGGCGCGCCGCCCCCTCCCTCTCTCTCTCCCCCTCCCACCCACCTCGCTTCCCGGTTGCCCGTTACCATTATTACCCATCACTCTCAGCGCAGCGCCGCCATCCTGCCTCCGGCCAGCTCCCACGGGAACTAGGGCTGACCTCGCGAGAACTCCCACCTCAACGCGCGCGCACACCCCTCCCCCTGCCTCCTGCGAGCCCCAACATGGCGGAAGCGTCGCGCACGTGTCCGCGTGTCCCAGATATACTGTATATACACAACAGCGCCCGCAGTACGCCGTGCGCGCTCCCCCGCGCACGTGGAAAATGGGAGGGCGGACGGACAGAGAGGAGGGAGAGTAAAATGGTCAATGGCTGAGGGAAAGGAGCGGTTACGTCGCCGCGCACGCGCACGACGCACCTTTCGGTTCAGCAGCTGGGATTCGAACGAGGCGCGCGAGCCTCCTCCTCTCCCCCCTCCTGCTCCCGCACGCGCAGGTCACATGGGGATATAATACCTCCCCCCTCCTCCTCCTCCTCTTGTTCGCGCTCTCTCCCTTTCTGCGCTCCTTCCCCCGGCCCCCTCCCCTCACCCGCTGCACCATCCGGGTCTCTCCGCCTCACCAGTTTCACCCCCCCGCGCCCGCTCGCCCCGAGGGAGGCGGCCTGACCTGGTTGCTGAGAGACGCGAAACTCAGCGCGGTGGGACCGAAGCAGCGGCTTCTTGTTCACTTCGGTCCCTCTCAGAGGCAGCCGCATCAGACGTCAGCGCCCGCTCGCTCATCCGCCCCCCCCCCCACTACCCAACGGCCGCTTGACTCCCTTCAGCGCCGCGCGGCGGCGGCTCCGCTTCCGCTTCCTTCCCTGTCTCCCTCCCTCTCCCGCCTCCCTCCCCCCCCCAGCCCCATTCCCTGCGCAGCCCGCGAGTGGGGGCCGCTCCCTGCAGCTCCGCCTGCTGGTAAACGCAGGGAGGCGACGGAGGCGGGAAAGAGGCTCGGGACGGAGCCGCCCTGGAGCCGGCGGGTTGAGCAGTTGGGGCTCTTCGTAACTCTTGCCAGTGGCCTTTTTTTCAGTATTAGTAAACCCCCCAAAATCTGGAAGCACCCCAAAATGACAGATTATTGGGGCGAGAATCCTCCCACCGATCCGCAGTTCTGTGCCCACCAGAAGTCTCTCTTGGGGGGCTTCCTGCCATCAGGTGGGGGATGGGATGGGGGGGGGAGTTGACGAAAATGGGGCAGAGGCGTCTCCTATTGACATAGGAGCCGAAATATAATAGGCATTGCCATTCAAATAGTGTGCGCGCACCCAGTCCAGTGGGACGGGGCTTTTCTCCCCACCCCCAATATTTTATTCAAGTTGGCACCCCTGCCCATGAGCCACTTCCAGTTGGTCTTCGTTGAACCTGAAGTCTCTGTTGCCACAAGGAAACATCTGGTTGCTCATTCAGGCATGCACAACTGGAAATCACCCGTTGATTTAAGAGAAATGCCTGTTTTGGATAGCTCCGTAATAACAGGGAAAGTTGCCACTATGGTGATGGGATGATGCTCGTCGTATTATTCCAAAGTTAGATATTAACTAGTTTGTCCCGATTAACCGGCTCTTATCGGTAGGGGGGGAGTGCACTCTGCAGCATAAGATTATGAAAGTCCGGGTTTAAAGTACTCGGTGTCTGCAAGTTGGGGAAAAAAGTTTTGCCCCCAAACAGAGGAAATATTGCCACATGGTATAGAATCATAGAATTGTGGAGCTGGAAGGGAGCACAAGGGTCATTAATTAATATTATTAATAATAATAATTATTATTCTAATATTTATACCCCATCCATCTGGCTGGGTTTCCCCAGCCACTCTGGGTGGCTTACAACATACCATATTTTTCTGTGTATTGGACGAGGCTTTTTGACTCAAAAATCATGTCAAAAAACGGGGGTCGTCCAATACACAGATAGTGGCATTGGGGGGAGGGAGAGGCGGGGTGCCGCCACCCATCCGGTTGGCAGGAAAACGGCTTCCCCGATGCCACAGCAAGTGGGGAATCATCTCAGGGTTGTTTCCTGCCCGCAGCTGTGTGGGAGGGCGAAGCTGCGCACCACCAGCCAGCTCATTGGCAGGAGCGCAACTTCCCTGATGCCGCTTTGTGTGGGGGTGCTCCCTGGGTCGTTTCCCGCACATGGCGGCATCGGGGGAGCTTGCGCTCCCACCCACCGGATGGCTGGTGGGAGAGCAAATTCCCCTAAACGATCTAGGGAGTGTTTTCTGCCCACAGCTGCCTGGAGGGAGAGGCTCAACAACTTTGGCCATCTCCCCTCATTTTCTTAAAATTGAGTCCCCAAAAATAGGGGGAGGTCTTATACACGGGGGTGTCCTATAGATGGAAAAATACGGTATATAAAACAGTAAAATATCAAACAAAAACTTCCCAATACATGTTGTCCAACCCCTTGCATTGCAGGAATCTTTTGCTAAATGTGGGGCTTGAACCCACAACCTCAAGAGTTTCATGTTCAGTTGACTAAGCCATTGCCAGTCAATGGTGGTGTACAGGGGTCACCAATCTTTCTGGCCCAGTGGCACATTTTGAGTATTGAGGGAGTGCTGGGAGTACCTGTCACAAAATACTACTATGGTGAAGCTTTTCCCAAAACTGTATTTATATACTGTAAAAGTTTAAGCTGTTGAACACCTGCCTGCCAAGCACCTCAGGTGTGTAATTTGTTTCACCATAAAATTAGTAGGCCTCACTATTAAGTTATACATCATCATTCCCAAAGTAGCATTATTGATCCAATCAGCCTGAAAGTGAGGCAGGACCTCTAACCTGGAACCATACACATGCACCTTTTGCATGGGTTGCTACCATTTCAGCTACTTTTCACTGTTCACATAGATCTAGCTATGCATCCTGTTGCAGTAGGATACCCTCTTCCAATATTTTTTTCCCATACTTAGAAACGGTAAAAATTAAAATTAAACATCTGTTTTTCAGGATTTGTTAATATAACATTTCCAGAAAAACAACCATTGAATTTTACAGTTAATTCAGTTGTTAAATACAGACCTATCAACAAAAAGGGTGTCAATGCAACTCTAGTGCTGTTCCGCTGTTGCTTTCCTCACTTATGAAGTTTTCTGGTTTTAATTAGAACAGATGGTCACTGAGAGTAGAACTAGACATACTAGGCAGTATCCAGCTAAATAGCTCCGCTACTGCAAGAACTTTGCTGTTTGATAAAACTTCCCCACCTCCTCTCTATGACCCCCATGACTGTTCATTAAATATCTCCTGGGGGGGGTGTCTCCCAACCCTCCAGAGCAGATTTAGGGGGTGTGCAGGAGAGAAGAGGAGAGAAGGCAGGGAAGTTCCATTATACTGTACAGCTAAAAGTTCTCGCGCTAGCAGAATGGTTTTATTGGATAGCGTCTACTTCAAATAGCTCATGATTAAAAAATAAACAGTGACCCTGTAACACTTGTTTCGCTGCTGCTTTTGTAGGGAAAAACCTCACACTACAATAATACTATATCACTTTAATTTATTTAATATAGATTAGATATTACTGGGCAATAGAGAGCAAGGCATCTGTTGGGACATTTAGTTAGAATATGTATCTACACTTTGCATCAATTTGTTTACTCTCTTCCTCTCTTCAGATTGCCTCTTTACTAAGGAACTTCATTGTTTGTATTTATTTGTCTGAAATGAAGCTATTGAAGTGGCCTTTAAAATGGCAGAAGTGTGGTACTGTGTGAGCCATACAACTCTTCCCACCACCACCAAATATACTGCTACATAAATGAAAAACCTAGCATTTGGGGTTCCGTGACTTCAAACACATAATTGCAGGTTGAAAATGTAAATTGCTATGTTTGGATGCTGATGAAAGCTTGTGTCATGAAACTATTTAATAGAAGCTTTGATGCTTACAATCAACCATTCTGACATCATTTTAGTCTCTTGTATTTGGTCTGTGTTCTCATTCAATAGTAACATCTACCTAAACCAATTCTACTTTAAAGTCCATAAAAAGTATGCATTACAACTTTTTCTTAGTTCACTAAATACAAAATTAACTCTGATACACTGTCAAAAATCAAAGGATACTTTTAAGCGATAGATCAAAGTTTCAATTCAAATTTTGATTCATAGTCACTGTTTAACCCACAGAATGAAACAGCAATTAGAATTTTAGCAAGCATTAAAGAGTAGGCTTGGTAATAGGATTTGATCAAAAATCTTGTGCCTGTTTTTGTAGATACTTGGCCCTGGCTAGGATGAAGGAGACACACAAGTAAAAACATCAGTCTGTGCAATATTTCAGTTTGTTTGATCTACTATTTGAAAGTCAAGGGGAGAAAGGAGAGGGATGTGTTGCTATGGCAACAAGGACATCTGGATTTGAAATACCATATTATACAGAAATGCACCCAGAATAGGTAAAATAGGTTAAGGTAGAATAGGTTAAGCCAAATAAGGAATTAATTTTCCTGAGAAATTAAATCTTCACACATTGTATGATGCACAGATAACCCAATAATCCTCAATCTCCTTTTTTTTTTTTTTTTTTTGGTCATATTTAAAAATAGCAAGCACTTCTCAAATTTCATTTTATCAAGCCTAAAAGATTTATGAAGCCATTTATTTAAGCAAATGCTTCTGGCTTCATGAATTACTTACACACAAAGCATTTGGGTACATACACAAATTACTATCAACATTAGATAAGGCAACTAGGTTTTGCAAATACAGTGGTGCCTCGCAAGACGAAAAGAATCCGTTCCGTGAGTCTCTTCGTCTAGCGGTTTTTTCGTCTTGCGAAGCAAGCCCATTGATGGCTTAGCGGATTAGCGGTTTAGCGGATAAGCGGCTTAGAAAAGGGGGGGGGGGGAGGAAAAAAACCCTGCAGGAACTCGCAAGATATTTTTGTCTTGCGAAGCAAGCCCATAGGAAATTCGTTTTGCGAAGCACCTCCAAAATGGAAAACTCTTTCATCTAGCGAGTTTTCCGTCTTGCGAGGCATTCGTCTTGCGGGGCACCACTGTAGTCATAGTATTTGCAACTGGCAAAGGCTATTTCTACATTTTTTTCTATAGCCATAAAGGCTAACATACGTTCTGTGGACCAGAACCTTTGTTTTTAAGTAAAACGTGCGTGGTGCTTATGAATGTGTACTAACTTTCACACACAAAAATCTTGGGGGATCTAAAGAGAAGGTATGAAGTTTCCAAGTGCAACAAGAGAACCTCTTGATAAAAAATATGTCCTAACTTTACACCGTAATGACAAAGAAGCTAGAATTAAGATGAGACTATGATACAAATGAAGATAAATGGGAAAGTCAAGAGTCTTGTTTCTCAAAGTTTTTTTTTTTTTTTCATTAACAGTTTTTATTTTTAGTTACAATACCAATAAACAATACAATATAACACATCTCTTAACATGATTTTCTTAACTTCTTTGGACTCCCTCACATCTCCCGCTCCTGCGTTCCTGACTATAAAATTTTTCCAGCAAATTTATCCCCTTATTTCTATTTCTTATTATCTAATTTTCCAATGTTATATCTCTAATTTTAGATATCCTTTATTCAAATCTTAAAAATTTAAATATAACCTAAAGTTTCCAAAAATTTATCTTTTCTTAAATTTAGCTCATCTTCATATTTCACTTCATCTAGCTTAATGGTGCCAAGTTGTTTGTACTCTAGCATCCTTCTTAACATTCATACAATTTACAATATTTTTGTAGATAAATCTTGAATTTTTTCCAATCTTCTTCCACCGTCTCTTCTCCCAGGTCTTGGATTCTGCCAGTCATCTCAGCCAGTTCCATATAGTCTATCAGTTGCGTCTGCCATTCTTCCAGTGTGGGTAAATCTTGGGTTTTCCAATGCTTAGCGGCAAGTATCCTTGCTGCTGTTGTTGCGTACATAAAAAATGTTCGGTCCTTCTTTAGCACCTTCTGGCCGACAATACCCAGAAGGAAGGCCTCTGGTTTCTTAGGAAAGGTAAACTTGAATACCTTTTTCAGCTCATTATATATCATTTCCCAGAAAGCCTTCACTCTAGGGCAAGTCCACCAGATGTGAAAGAATGTTCCTTCATTTTCTTTACATTTCCAACATTTGTTATCAGACAAGTGGTATATTTTTGCAAGTTTGACTGGGGTCATATACCATCTATATATCATTTTCATAACATTTTCTTTCAAAGCATTACATGCAGTGAAATTCAGCCCAGTAGTCCACAACCTCTCCCAGTCCTCAAACATGATGTTGTATCCAATGTCCTGTGCCCACTTTATCATAGCCGGTTTGACTGTTTCATCTTGTGTATTCCATTTTAACAGCAAGTTATACATTTTTGAAAGTACCTTAGTCTTGGGCTCTAACAATTCCGTTTCTAACTTCGATTTTTCCACCTGGAATCCTAACTTTTTGTCAAGTTTAAAAACTTCTTTAATCTGAGCATAGTGTAACCAGTCTCGCACTTTGTCTTTCATTTTCTCCTGACTCTGCAATTTCCAGTTATCTCCATCTTTTTCTAATATTTCCCAATACTTCGGCCAATTGGCCTCCATATTGAGTCTTTTCAGGGCCTTAGCTTCCAATGGTGAAAGCCACCTTGGAGTTTTATTTTCCAGTAAGTCTTTGTATTTTGTTTTATTTTCCAGTAAGTCTTTGTATTTTGTCCAGACATTAAACACTGCTTTTCTGACAATATGGTTCTTGAAAGTCTTATTAATCTTGACCTTGTCATACCATAAATATGCATGCCAACCAAAAGCATTATTAAAACCTTCCAAATCTAATACATCAGTGTTTTCGAGAAGCAGCCAATCTTTTAGCCAGCAGAAAGCTGCTGATTCATAGTACAACCTTAGGTCTGGCAGGGCAAAGCCCCCTCTTTCTTTCGCATCAGTTAATATCTTAAACTTAATTCTGGGCTTTTTGCCCTGCCAGACAAATTTGGAAATGTCTCTCTGCCACTTCCGAAAGCACTCTGTTTTGTCCACAATCTGCAAAGTTTGAAACAAAAACATTTTTGGCAATACATTCATCTTTATAGCGGCGATTCGGCCTAACAAGGAAAGTTTCAATCTTGTCCAACTTTCTAAGTCTCTCTTAATTTCTAACCAACATTTCTCATAGTTGTCCTTAAATAGACTCAAATTTTTTGCTGTTATATTTACCCCTAGGTATTTTACTTTTTTAACCACGTTTAACTCTGTCTCTTTCTGAAACCTTTCTGACTCTGTAACTGTCAAGTTTTTTTCCAATACCTTAGTTTTTTGCTTATTTAATTTAAATCCCGCCACCCGACCAAACTCTTGAATCACTTGTAATACTCTTTTCGTACTAGATTCTGGCTCCTGTAAAGTCAAAACTAGATCATCTGCAAAAGCTTTAAGTTTGTACTGTTTCGCTCCGACCTGAATTCCTTCAACCAACCGCTCTCCTCTATTCAAGAGCACCTCCAGGACCGAAATAAATAACAACGGGGAAATAGGGCAGCCTTGTCGTGTTCCTTTTTCAATTTTAAACTCTTCTGTAACCACATTGTTGACTATCAGTTTAGCCTTTTGTTCTGAATAAATTGTGTCAATCCCGTTCCCAAATCTCCGTCCCACCCCCATCCCTTCCAAATTTCCCTTCATAAATTTCCAAGAAATATTATCAAAGGCTTTCTCTGCATCTATAAAAATTAAAACTGCTTTTGTGTTGATATTTGTTTGCAAAAGTTCCAAAATGTCAATTATGTTCCTTGGCATTTTGTCCTGAATTGTTTCTCAAAGTTTGGGTTCTCCAAAGGCAGAAAAATGATTTAGTCTACCCACAGTATTTTCCAAACAAAGTAGATGATGCACATGGATCTATATGGGGAAATATAAAGCAGAACACGGGCAACCTTCCACCACTGCCAGAAAGTCTCAAGAATCCCCACAGAAGCTCTATTAATATGCAGAATGGCATGCAAATTTTAATGTTCAACAGTTCAGTTCTAAACACGTTTATTTGCAGGCTCCATCCGATAACCTTGTTATCTGACTCAGAAACTTACTTGTATATACACATTTTAAAAAGTAGTCTGCCACCTCCTCTCAGAAGACAGAACTAGTGGTTTTTTTTATTTTAAAAAATGTCGTTTGATCCCAAGGTAGAACTAAAGATTAATGGAGAAGAGTATATTCCTGCTTCCTTTGTGTGTCCTTGCTTATTTAGTTACCTTACAAGAGGAATGTGGCCCTCCAGATACTGTGGAACCCCCCAACTCCAATCAGCCACTGACCTTATACTTCTAGGTGGTAAAAGATTGGCCTCTAAGGATTTTGTAAAACCAAAATGCCACTATTTTAAAGGGCTGAGAAACTGCTTTTACAGCAGCTATGCCATTACTTTGTAAATACAGTTCCAAGTACTCGAGCTCTTGAAGTGTTCTCTGCTCTTTAAAAAAAAAAAAACAGGCACAAGGTAGATCCAGTGCAAATGGCCAATGTTTTTGTTTAACACAAAAATATTAAACAGCACAAGATCTCATTTGTCTCTTGCATATGAAGAATCTCGAGGTCTTAGTAGCAAAAGTATGATATGCAAGCAACAACGGATTTCCCCCACTAATATTTTACTTCTATCCAGGGATCAAGGTGTCTTGTGCTTCAATAGTAATTTTATAAACTAGTGGAGCAAAGTCCCTATCCAAAGCTTCATATTAGAACAATTAGCATTGTTCTCCCAAATAAATTTTATTTATTTTTTAGTGTGAAGGCAGTTCAATGGTAGATCATTTGCTTTGCATGCAGAAGGTTCCAGCTTCAATTCTCAGCATTTCTAGGTAAGACTGGAGAGCCGCTGCCGGTCAGTGTAGATAATACTGAGGTAGATGGTCTGACTCAGTATAAGGCAGCTTCTGATGTTCCATTTACCAGAATGAAATTATTGTTGCACTTTCATCCTCTGGACTGCCATTTGTACTATAAGTAAACCATTTTAACTCAGAGGTGAGCATGCTTTTGAAGGTTTCTCCAGTCAAAATTTCTCCCTTACCTTTCCCGCCCTGACTTGGCCACAGTGATCCATGCGACGGTCATCTCCAGGCTTGACTACTGTAATTCGCTCTATGCGGGGCTGCCCTTGAAGCTGTCCCAGAAACTCCAGCGGGTACAGAATGCTGCAGCGAGGCTCCTCACGGGGTCTCTGCCATGGGAGCATATTCACCCAGTGCTTTTCAAGCTGCACTGGCTCCCGGTGGAGTACAGGGTCAGATTTAAGGTGCTGCTTTTGACCTTTAAAGCCCTTCACGGCCTAGGACCCTCGTACCTACGGGACCGCCTCTCCCGGTATGCCCCACGGAGAGCCTCAAGGTCCATAAATAGCAACACCCTAGTGGTCCCAGGCCCTAAGGAAGTTAGATTGGCTTCAACCAGAGCCAGGGCCTTTTCAACTCTGGCTCCGGCCTGGTGGAACGCTCTGCCTCATGAGACCAGGGCCCTGCAGGATCTGATTTCTTTCCGCAAGGCCTGTAAGACAGAGTTGTTCCGCCTGGCCTTTGGCTTGGAGCCAATTTGATTCCCTCCCTCTCTCTCTCTCTCTCTCTCTCTCCCTCTCTCTCTTTTGTTTTCTTTTCCTTCTCCTCCTGTGACGAGGCTACATTTTAATATTTTAATGTTCCATTATTTTAATGTTGTATTTTATTTTTGTTTTTAAGTTGTAATCATTCTTCTTGTTTTTATTATTGTTTGTAAGCCGCTCTGAGCCCGGCCTTGGCTGGGGAGGGCGGGGTATAAATAAAAAATTATTATTATTATTATTATTATTATTATTATAAAATGGATTTTCCCTTTCATTTCTGAAATTGTACATTAAAGCACAGCAGCAACCTATAATACATATTCCTAGTATATATCTTGAAGTTAAAGTTCAAGCACTTTTTATCATTTTACCATTGGTTTTTATTGAACTGGCAAATAATAATATTGCTTATACGTTAGCAATATTCAGGAAGAAACACATTTGGGTGACATTCAACATTTCAATATGAATAATCTAGAATGCTTTTGCAATCTTGCTTTGTGTTATCATTCAACATCTGACATCATAAATCATGCCAATGAGCATTGCAGAACTGTACAGTAGATTTTTCCACATTAAACTATTGATGCTTTTAATTAAAAAAAAAAAGACTAGAAAATTTTCAGGTGTGCAAGCTGCTAACATACCCACTTCATGCTCTCAGAACACACACTCCTAAAGACTATGAGTTTGTTTAATTACACATACTATTGATTATACTAGCTTACATTCAACAACAACTTATCAGACAGTTTAAACAGTAGGAAGTTACTTACGCTGCTGACCAAAACCAATGTTTCATCTGAATCATTAGTATATATGATACACTCAAATAAGAAAATTATCTAATGCAAAGTTCATTATGTTTTTCTATAGTGCAGTGCAAATAAAAGTGAAGCATAACTTTTCCTGAGTTTTCTTAGGATGTTAGAACCATTTTTTTACAATCTCACCAACAGCTTAAAATATTTATATTTCATTTTTTATATATGCTAAATTGATATCCCATCTTTCCACCATGTGGTGTTAAAGACCCTTTAAATCTTGTCTTGACAAGACCCGATATGAAAGAGCCTAGAAATTCATAGAGATATTGAAAAGAACAGTTAAATCCTTCATCTCTACTTTGCATATGTACAGTTAATGTAGAACAAGGAAGTTACCCTAAGGTCTGATCGGTTCTAAAACATTTTTAGAATTTATATATTACAAGTTTCAATTTGTTTTTCACAGACACAATAATGCCCAACCTCCTGTTATCTCACAGGGAAAACAAAAATAAAACAGAAAAACAGACAAAAAAATCTTAGGAATGTATGTTGTTAACTGGATGCTATCTCATTAGAATTTATCCTTGGGTTGGTGGCTACAGACCACGTGTTTCTAACTCAATCTTATCTTCAGTTTGTAACGATTCAGGTTCAATTTGAGCAACAGGTGGTCGCAGGATGATTTCCGGTCCTCCCCCATAGATGGACTGTAGAAAATTCCATGTTTCTTCAGAAATCTGTCCAGAATCAGCTCCTAAAAAAACATTTCGGTGAAGGTGAAGCCGATATTCAACTAATGATTTTTGAAAACAATCTGCTTAAAAGTGATACCAAGCTCCAAATCCAAGCACAGCAAACTCTGCAGATGGCATTAACTGGATCAGGGCAACTATTTAAGATTACTTTAATTTTTGCAACAGTGCATGCAACTCAAGCCAATTACATTCCACATACTTTGGCATTTTGTTCTTACAAGTAAATATTTTATAAAACTTGAAGGGCTTGACATTTACAAGGAGACTTAATGTTATAGAGGAATTCTGCTATGCATAAACTTCACTCTCACTCTCTCATTTTTAAGTCAGCATCTTGGAACAGCTACCCACACATTTTCAAAGGTTTTCAACCCTTCACCCCCTTAGTAATCATGTGGACTAAAAAGCTGCATGTTATCCAAAGGTTTGTACAGCAACTGATGGTAAATCCATGCTGCACAGACTTTTAGATATGAAGTTTCATAGTCCTTAATTTTTGCCTTCAACATAAAATGTCATGTAAAAAAAAGCAAAAACAAAAAGAATATAGAGAGCTGAAGTACAGTACTGCTGTTTTAAATGGAAGCTAGTAATCTTGAAACAACATCTCAAAACACCTCATATATGTGTTCAAAGTCAGTGCAAGTGTGTTTTTAATGATGGAACAAACCATTTTTAAAAGTGCCAAGTTTTGATACCTCCTAAGGTTTTATTGACTTTCTGTTTTTTTATCTATATCTGTTTCATCTACCCTGGGAACTTATGTAATGCAAGGAGCTTTTAAAATGGACTAATCAATAAATGAACAGAAATAGAAACAAAACTGTAGAAAGATACGCAAGTAGTCACTAGCAGAAAAAGAAAAACTGCATGCGTAAGAGAGTCTATCAATAGAGTCATACCTTGTTTCAGAACTACAGATCCACATTTATTGACAGCAATTTTGGCATTGTCAATGGGCCCTGGAGGATCTAGTGATAGAAAAATGTTAGCATGTAAGGTAATAATGAAGAGATACTATTTAAAATAAAAACACCTCAGAAAACTACTCTAGTACTTTCTTCATTTTCCATTTTTTCTCCTTTGGAGGTGTAGCTAACAAAACATTACATACTTAAAAGTTATTAGTAAAGGAGACAGCATATCCAGCATATTCAGGAGCACAATTCAAAAACTCATCTACAAGAGCAAAAGAACTGCCCATCTTCAGATGGGCTTTTGCTTCCTTTTTTGGCACAGCAACCACCCTGCACTGTAAACAGCCTTTAAAAATACATCTGATTCATCTCCCAAAACTTTAGATGATACTTACAGGCAAACTATCCATTAAAACTGTCGTGAAGTCTTCTGAACTGATCTCTAGAATCATGCTTGCAAATAAAGCAGATTCTCCTCTGGTGCCTTAATAACTAGCTAGTGTTGTAGCTTCCTACATGCTGTTGCATGCCAACAGCTCTATTATGTCCTATTCTCTGTTTTGTTTTAGGTACTAAAACAGGCACCCCAAACCCGGCCCTACAGCTGTTTTGGGACTACAACTCCCATCATCCCTAGCTAACAGGACCAGTGATCAGGGATGATGGGAACTGTAGTCCCAAAACAGCTGGAGGACCGAGTTTGGGGATGCCTATACTAAAAGCTCTTCATAAGAGTTGGTATATGCCTTCTGACAAGTTTTTTTTTAATTAGTAAATTACTGTGATAAAATTCTAAGTGCATGCTATAAAAGGTACGTCCTACCTACTTGATAAGAATTTTGAAATCTACTCACCACTGTCCTTGCCCTTCACAAACCCTTCCCATTCTCTGAACCACTGCATACTGATGCAATAGAATATGGATGGAAACTCCTCCTCTTGGAAGGCTCTGTTGAGCTGAGAGACACAAAGCAAGCTCTAAAGCACTTGATTAAATTGTGATGCCTTCTCAAGAGAAGCAACTGAAATATTAACTTTTTGACAATTTAACCACGAAAGCACACATGAGCTTGTATCTGAAGCATTCTATGAATCCTGACCCAATATTGAAATCTCACCACTGCTACCCCACACTCCAATGTGGATGCTATGTGAATATGAAAGAGTCTTCATGGAAATATAATATCCACTACTATAAAAGGCTAACTTTTCCTCAGTACAAAAATATTGGACTGGATCCTGAGCTGGCAGTCTTTAAATGTATGGGCTCCTTCTATTTGGGGAAGGGCTCTTAATCTTGCCAGTGAAAAGAGATGGGGAACAGATTATTTTCACTTTCTCCCTTCTGCACACCCATGCCTCATGCCACACTGTCCCAGAAAGGCATATGCCTTGCCAGACCAGATTTCCAGAAGGCTCAGGGGCTGCTGGAGAAAACCATGGGAGTATCTTGTGAGCAAAATTCTACTCACAGGTTCCGGATCACTGTTTTTATGAAGTTTAAAGAAGAAGAACTTAACAAGGGAGAAGGAATGTATTACCCGAATAAACATTTCCAGTTCTGTCTTCCTTCTTTTCTCTATTTTTTCTGTTTCCATTTGACAGGTATGACAAACATAGAGATGATTAACAGCTGGTCCTCCACCATACCTGCAATCACAGAATATTAAATGTCATTTTAGTAGGGTCAAAAGTTGTGCATTGAACCAAGTTGTTTTTTGCTTGAACAATAAATGCTGTAATTTGTTCAGCACCAGTTTCCTATGTAAGTAATATTTCATCAATTGGAGCAACTTCCCTGAAAAATAAGCCACACACATTTTAGTTGTGCACAACTATTCCTTAAAGATAGCTTCTCTCTCTCATCTTGGTATTTACTGGTGTAATTCTGCTCTTGGAAGGCTCTTTAATCCAGCAGGGATATTATTTTGCCCATTCTCCCTTCCTTCAGTATCACCTCATGCCCTTTTCTGGAGAGTCAGATTTTGGGGAGCAATGGGAGCTGTGAGGGGAAGAGATGATGATGATGATGATGATGATGATGATGATAAACCACTCTCCTTCTGTACACAGAAGCTTCTGCTGGATTAGACCATACCATGAGCAAACCACCATTACTGGATAAAACGCAAAATCTGTATCAAAATGTGAAGAGGCTTTATAGACAAATAACTTCTTGTATTTATGTACAGCGTATGGACCAAGCATCAAAAGCAATTCATTTCACCTTGTAAACAACAGCTTACCTGCTATACAAGTTGTCCCATATATTTTGAGGTAGCACTACTACAAGGTCCTCTATAGAAGTAGCCTTGTGTGGAGGAACTCCTGAGGAGCAGACATAGTAAAAAAAAATATCAAGCAAAACTATTTACTGTATGGTCATGTTAACTAGTAAAGAATATCATATGCTTCAAAAAGCCTTACCAATGAATACAGTTTGAGCAGGGGAGGGGGAATACAACTTCTGTCAGAACCAGCTTTCAGCAACTTGTGCAATTTAGTTGTCAGAACAAATGCATGCTATAGCTTTCCCAGAAGTGAGAACACGCTAGATATGAGCTTGAAACGCAGTTGTGACATGAATATGTATGCAAAGAGTCAAAATATCTTAAATTTGCACAATAGTTATCAAATTGCAAAACAGAATATTTCAAACAATTGCACAACAGATTTCCTCATCCCTAACCTTTCTCTAGTATCTACCCTTTCTATTTTTGTCTTCAGGCTGCTCCTGTACCACAACTATGGCTGTCTGGAGCATCTAGCAGGACCCCCAGTAAGATTTAAGTGAAAGTGGTTTCCAAAATCCCTCACAGGAAGGCAAAGCCCTCTTAAAGGGTCGTGGAGGTATGGCAGCATGGGTCAATCCATCTCATGAGTGAGACACCCATTGCTACATTTGTTGGTGTTTGGACAGCAGTTGCAGAAATGGTTCAAGCCATTGGAAGGTAGTCACTGCTTTCCACCTTCCAAGGTAACCCACAGCAGCCATGACAGGCCATGGGTTTTCAGGCAGGATACAGGTTGTCGGAAGCTGTATCCTTGTTGGTATGCTTTGCCTTGCCTGTGCAGTCCGCCTTGCTACTTGTAAGTTGAACCCAATAAAACTGTGTTGTGCCTTTTCTCAAAAATTAAGAAAAATGTCCCACACCTATTTTTCACCCCATCCCAGCTCTCTTCCTACCCCTGTGAACACAAGTATATATGCATTAAAAAATGTCCTTCACATCAACATTTGATAAACAGAGGTCTGATTTTCAAACTTTAAACAAAGAAATTATGACCCAAAGCAAATGTGGAAGCTAATACTGCTTTTCCTTAATATTATTCCACAGAGAAGTGTGTCAATCTGCCAAAAGAGCAGAAACAAGTTATCATGTATGTAAGATTCCTTATGCAAATACCAGCCACAGCCAGACAACTGATATGATCTGAATGATCTTGTAAGAATTTCAGGAATGGGAAAACAAAATCAAACAAACCGTTCCCCAAATTCAAGCTTTGATGGCAGCAGGATAAAGAATGGTTTAAAAAAATCTGTGTATTTAGGAGCTTACAATTTAAGGATGCCTTGTATTTTTGTTCTCTAACCTAAGTCTAACCCCTGCCAGTTTTATTGTCAATCTGCTTGAAAATTAGAGGGCATGATCATCTTTCAATTGATTTTTAGAATGCAAAAATTTAAAGACCCAAATAAAATCAGAAATCTTTTGCCTGTCAATGCCTGAAGCAGTAGGAAGGAAAATAGGGTAAAAAGAATACAAGCAGTAAATAATGTGCTGATTTTATTATGGGTTTCAAATTAAATACTATTATCAGTGAGTCACTGCTGACAAGTAAAGATATACCAACTGCTGCACCATTCAGCTAGCAAGCTAAACAACTTATATCTATGGTTGTAATTCTTAACCAGCAATATCCCTCTTCACATTTCAAAGATGATTGCCTGAAGAAGTTAAGCTCAAACAGAAGCCATTTCTGAAATAGATGGGACTATTTCAGAGGGAAGTCAGGCTATGACTGCCAAGTAGAGAGTCAGGAAGTTGTCACACTACGTGATGAGATAACTTATTAGATAACACACTCAATTATGTATGATGCATAATTATGCTCTCACCTCCATGTATGCAGAGGAAATCATTATTTGAAATAGGTCCCGGTTCTGCAAAAGTCCTGAATTTGTTCAACCACTGTCTGGAAATATAAAACTGGAGGAGGCTTGGTTCCATTATATTAAGGCTTGATATCTTCTGTCTCTCTTTCTTAGCTTCTTCGTTGCTTTTTCTATTACAATAATGAAAAGAGGTAATACTGAGAACATTAAGTAACATCAATAATCATTATTATATCCATATGAGATTATTTCAATTTGTGTGAAATAAAATGCAAGTTTATACACTATGCTAATTGTAAGTCACTGGAAAGATCTGCCAATAAAATAAAGTGCAGTGTTTCAAATTTGGATGTGTTCCAAGTAAAAAATATTTAGGATATAGTAACTGGAAATATGAATACCCTAACAAGGTAGCACTTATTTATATTTGTGTGTGCACATCAGAAACATACGTAACCCCTGAGCTTTATTTTAATAGAAGGAATTGATCTGCATACATTACTGGTACAGATGTCAATTAAGTACAGTTACAATTAATTTGAAAATTTGCCTCCCAGTTTATCAGAATCTATGTACTTGAGGTCAACATCTAGGTCTAATGCTTGCAACACGAAACAGTTTCCCTAATAACATGTTTAGCTCTTTACATAATTTGGCTACTGTTTATTTGTTAAGAGGTTAAATTTATTGTCCCATTTATTAGAATGTCTTTGCTCTTTAGACTGGAAGAGTAGTTCCCTCTCTCCCTGGCCCTATTCACATTTCAATAAAAGCTCAGCTGCAGGAGCTCATAAATTTCAAGCTACTACAGTGAATCCCTTTGTCCTCCAGCTTTTAGCTGCTGAACTGTGAAGTGTTCCTTCTACTGCAGTTGAATTCTATCTGACTCCAGAATCCGCCCTACATGCATTCTCCTATGAATTTAAATGAGGTAACATCAGCTATTAATTCAAAGTGAACTATGCACAGTGTCCAATTTCACTGTGGCATCCTATCTGTGAATTTTCATCAAATATATCACAATTTATTTGAAATGAAATGAATAATATTCAGGTTTTAAGTCAATTTAGCTTACTTTCTAATTTTGCAATAAAAATGCATGGCTGTCAAAACAATAGTTCCAGAGATGTTAGAATCTGTGGTCCTAGAGAATATTGGACTACTAATCCCATCATCCCTAACTACTGCCCAAGCTGGCTGAAGATAATGGGAGTCCAAAAATATCTGGAGGGCCACAAATTCCCAGTTCCTATTATAAATAAATACTACAGAAGACCAGAGGTCTCTACTTTTACGTGGATTGATGTTAGGGCCATGGTTCAGTATGTTTCAAGAATATTGTATTGTAAAAAATGCTGTTTGGGGGGAGAGCTAGGAAAAAATAAGTCAGTAGAAAGGCCCAGAAAAAGAAGCAGAATGAGTTGAAAAACGGGATAACTGTGGGAAAATACACTACCTCACTGCAAAGTAGCATCTTAAAAGAAGTCACGCTTTCTGTATTGGCCCACAATTTCCAGCTCTTTGGAATACTCTCTTGAAACTCATGCAGGCAAGAATTAACAGCTAATATGATCAAATACCATGCATTGGGTACTAACAAGAAATCTACTCAAGACGGTATTTCAAATCCTTGTCCCTTGTTTTCTCACCTGTAGAAGAGAACATAAGCTTCTGCATTTTGAACTGTTGATTCGGTGACTTCTGTGACACTCTGATCATCAAACTCGTACCATCGATTATTTAAGTTGTTCCGGCAATAAGCTATATAATGTCCATCTAAATTCAAGAACAGTTAAGATAATTTTTTGTCAAAGTACTGTAAGGCAATCCAAAACTAAAACATATTAACACAACTATTTTATTCCACCACAGCTGCATAATATGGATCCAGAAAGAGAATATATACTATATATACTTACTGATGGCAGTTCCGTGGTGACAGATTACTGATAAGAGATCATACATCACTATTTGAGTTGGACTGTCTTTGGCAAGAAAAGGTTGAAGATCAAGTCCTTCCAAGGGAAAGGATACATGAGTCCCAATTTTTGTGGAAAACATAAGGTCATGCCTGAATCTTTTGAGATGAATGCACAATATCTATAAAGAAGAGTAGACACTCATTCAAAAACTGATGCTTCACAACTTAATACTAATATAAAAGGCAAGCATTTTACTACTGCTACCTTGTTATTAAATTTATTGCGTTCTGTCCTGCCCTCTCATTTATTTTTACAAAAAAGGAATGTTCCATGGGCCACTTTACATAATACTTCTAAAGATTTGTGTTTAGTTCGGTGAATAAGGACATTTTCCTGCACAGATGTACACTTTTGTAGAAAAAACTGTCCATGTAACTGGTTATAATGGAAGATTATGGGTTGTATCCAATGCCATCTATGTGGAAGCAGAATGAACTTCTGCTTGCACTATGGAACTTCACCTTCCTCTCCTCTCCCACGCAGCCTACTACATGCCCTCAAAATCTGCTGGATGGTTGATGGACGCTCTGGAGCAGATTTCTGGGAGCACAGAGGCAGATGCAGACGCTTTGTAAAAAAAATTACTGAGTGCCATGCAATTGCATCCATGTGCCTGAAGAACTGATATACACTTGTGCAATAGGCTGGAGGATGCTCCAGATCTGAGTACATGCAGGGAGGTGGGGGAGGGAGAGTACAGGAAAGCCCATTGTACAAGTGAATATCTGATCATATGTCATCAGCTTTCAGCCATTTTTAATATCTTCATCTGAGTAAGTGTGCAAATGTGACTAGATAAAAGCATCTTTCGGGAAGCCAGAATGCAGCTTTCACACTATATTCACAACTATCTATTATGGAAAAACAACACTATTATTTAAAAAAAAAAATGGAATACCTCAGGAAAGTGTTGAACTTTGCAGAATTTTACTCCATTTCTTAACCTAAAGCAAATTTAGTAAAGTTGTAAAAAAATATCCAATGCAAACATTTAAAATAATGACGTTTTAAATACTGTACAATACCCTGGATATTTCAAAATTGCTAACTAGAAAAAGGGCTATCATCTTAAAAAGAAATCACAAGGTTGGAAGTGATCAGAAATTAATTAGATCTTATTTTCACAGACACAAGGCATAAGTCATAGGTATGATCAATTTGCACATCATAAGCAATCATTCCTTCTTGGCAACTGATGTAGTCAGCATATATCAGAAAAGGCAATGTGGGTCTCCTGTTTATTAATACAAAAAACATGCAGCAAATGCACACTCAGAGGAACATTAAGCATAGATGTGGAAGGAGAAGTCACAGCATGCCCTCAACTAGCCTCTCTGAGGGGTACTCAAGTTTTACTCAGAGTAGACATACTGAAACTATAATGACTAGGTTAGATCCATTAATTTTAGAGGTCTCCTTTGAGTAAAACTTTATACTGAGAAAAAATGGGGAAGGACATTGTATTTGACTGCAGGCCCAGAATCAAAGTGGGCTGATGACACCAGTCCTCTGAACATATTGGAGGAAAGAACAAAACGCTTGTCATTTTTTTGCTAGTATCAACTAATTAAAAAAACACGATTAGCCCCTTGTAGAAGCCAAAGGTACTGTCACTTATGCAAGGTGGGAACTTGCCAAATTCTGCCATTTTCTCCTAGCTCAGTGGCAGTCCCCCAACACTGCCTTGAAAGGTATTCAAGAGGGTCCCCTGATTTATTAAATTTTGATACTGCCTTTTATCCAAGGATCACAGGGTAGTTTGCAATATTAAAAGCCCCACGCTGGGCAAATAATTCCTCCACTGCAGGGGGTTGGACTAGATGACCCTCATGATCCCTGCCAACTCTACGATTCTACAATTCTATCTTTGCTTCTGTTTGCAGCCTTTTGCCATATATTTGGTGCTGTACCAGTGGCCCTACAACCCTCATGAACCTTGGGCCAGGGGGCAGAAGAGAACTGAAAGGAAGCCTAGAAAATCTTTCTGTATAGTTCAAAGCATCTGTGCACTTATGGACATAGGGAGATGCTGTATGCCAGGCATATCCAACTAGTAGGATGTGATCTACGATCCAATATAAAAACTGGCAGTGATCTACCACCCAGGGATGGGTGCAGGGTGGGCAGACGATGCCGATCCTGCCTTCTCCACACACACACACCCCCGCCTCCCTCCACCCCTGCGCAGGCAATGCTGTTGCTGGTCCTGATCCCACCTCGTCAGAGACCTGATCCTTCCCTCGTCAGAGACCTGGCTCCTTCTTGCCTCCCTCCCCCCCCCCAGCACATCTCTCTCTCTCTCTCTCCTCTTTCATGCCCGGCTTTGGAACCATTGTCTTTCTATCTATTGAGGAGCATGCTGTACTCCAGCTGCCTTGGGCCCACGACCCAGATCAACCTTCAGGTGTCTTCTAAAAGTTTTATAGTTCTTTATCTCCTTGACATCTGATCAGCAGGCAGATATCCTGTACACCTTGTCAAAATCCTCGTGCGAGGAGTGCAGAAGTGATGGGAAAGGGAGAGGCAACTTTTCCTGCACTCTTCCTTTACTTGCAAAATGCCTTTTCCCACTTCCATCCTTCTGAAAAGAAAGAGGTACTTCGGATATTCAGGCTGTGTTTTGTAGGCAAAGGCAATGGAGACTTTCGCTGCAAAACAAGATTTCGGGGAAGTGGGAGGAAGGGGAAGTCCCACTGTATCTGCTGCTGCAATTCTGGATCTCATCCAACAGCTTTTAAAGTAACCACATATATCAAATTATAAGAATTTAAGAGCAGGCCACTTACTTTTTACATTTTTCACAACTGTACATATTGTCACCTGCAGACATTGTGGGAAGGAAAGCACAACCATTATTCTAAAAACATATTCCCACCACAGCCTGCACTGAGCTTTTCTGATTTTGCAAGACATTAAGTATTCAAGACATTCTAGCATCAGGAATACATGCACTACATGGACTTTCACTGACTAGATATCCGCCCAGATAGCTTAAAAATATTTTTGTGAATAAATTGTAAGACTGGGCCATAGGAAGCTGCATTATAGTGAGTCTGACTACTGATCCATCAAGGTCTGTACTACAAAGGCAGACCCTCTCCTCACCCTACCTGAAGATGCTAGGGATTGAATCAGGGATTTTCTGCATTCAAAGCAGATGTCCTATCAATGTGCCACAGCCCTTCCCATCAATGAAAATGAGGTTATTTTAAATTAAAGGGATAAAATTTCTACACTGGCTAATTTGAACCTTTGCTCTGTTGAATATATTGTCAACTGATGGTTCCACAACAGTGTAAAAGGGAACCTTTTCTAGACCTTTTAAATGTGAAAATAGGGACAAAAAGTAAGAGGTATGGTGCTCATATTTAGTAAGACATGTGAAAAATATGAATTTCTTACCTTTCAGTTCATCTCTAGCAAAAAAGGCAGCAAGACAATCTTGTAAGGTTACTGTTGGACCCCAAAACCAGCTAGGAACACATGAGACAACAAACCTGAAACATCATTGACAAAAAAACAGCAAATGTTCTGCCAGTACAGCAGAAACATCAGTTTAAAATGTTCAAGCAATGCAAAGAAACAAACCTTTTGAAGTATTCCATGAAAAAGGCTATCCAGCCCTGAGGAGCATATGCTTCACCGCAAGAGCCTGCCTTGATAAGAGAGGTCTGATGACTTGCCGAATGCAGCTTAGCAAGGTCTTCTTTGCCTGGAATAGGCAATGACAAGTCCTGGAAAGTCTCCAGGGTTACTGACACCTATTGCCAAACCAAAGGGAAGATGATTAGGCCAAACCACCTTCTTTTTAATTGCCCCAATAAAATTCTATATTTTAAATTATCAACATTAAATTCCACTTGTGGCTAATTTGCTCCAATAAGACCACTAGACGGCAAACTACAGGCAATTACAGGTAACTTACAACCTCCACACATATAACTTGTGCACATTCAGCTTTACGTACTTGGCAATTAAAAAAAATAAAATTAAAAAGGAAGCGGGCTTCCAGGAAAAAAGACTTTGGCATTCCCATTCATAACCCAATGTGTTCTGAGTATACACAATTTTGGTTTTAGGCACTATGCCCGGAATGTAACCCCAAAGTAAGTCGAGAGTTGCCTGGATACATCCACTGTAAAGTACTACAGTACTATGTGAACATGAAAATTAACAGTAGCTGTTTGGGACTAAACTAAGCTGAAAAAGCTATTAAGAACAGGAAACAGACCAGCCTAAAACTATGAGGAAGTCCAAACTACAATAATCTAGGAACTGTTTGCATATTTCAAGTGGATGAATAAATATATTCATGCTTCATTTTTAACAACTTCTTTTACCATATAAGGGAAGAAATCTTACACAAGTACTAACGGTGTATGTAGCAACATTTATTTTATCCCTTCACTTACCCGGTCACATGTTAGACATTGTACTGAACTTATAATAGTCCCATCAAATATGTCAGAAATAACACTTCTGAATTTTTTGTGTTTCTTCTTTTTGGGGGAACAAATGGTTGGAACTAACAAGAAAAAGAAAAGAAAATTAAAATCAGGACAGAGTTGAAGTACAGTAACTTTTTATTCTACTCTTCTTCTGGTCTCTGTGGCACAATGGGTCAGTGAATCTGCCTGTTAACCAGAAGGTTGATGGTTCAAGCCCACACAGGGATGGCTGTGGGCAGGAGTCCTGCATCGCAGAGGGTTGGAGTAGAGGACACTTGGGGTCCCTTCTAACTCTACAATTCTATGATTCTAAGAATACCAGACCTTTAGTTAATTCTCCCTTTCTATTACTATTTTTGAGAACTCCACTACCAAACATTCAGAAAAATAACTTTAAAAGCAGAAGACATCTGAAGGCAGACCTGCTTGGGGAAGATTTTAATGTTTGACGGACTACCGTATTTTAATATTTTGTTGGAAGCCGCCCAGAGTGGCTGGGGAAACCCAGCCAGATGGGCAGGGTATAAATGATAAATTTCTTTGTTGTTGTATTATTTTTAATATACAGTGAGCCAAAAAGCAAATCCACTTTATTACAAAACATTGCTTATTGAGCTGGCTAGGCTAGCAGATTCTTTAATATAATTCTACAAGGGGAGATGGCAGAGTTCACACAAAACATACATTAAGTACATTTCACATTAACATGGGGTCTTTGGCACAAGACCTCACTGCTCCCATGCCACAAATCTGCATGACAGATGGTGATAAGAACACAGCCAACTCTTTGACTATACAAAATGCAACTTCTAGACAGGGCTGTCCCACAAAAATTATATCTAGTAAGGAAATTTGGTATAGACAACAAATGACTTAAGGGTTCTATTATGATTTCTGCAAGCCTTCTGGCTTTGAACAAATCACTGGATATTTCAGATTTGATGGAAGACAAAGGCCTTGCCTTGTACATGCAGCAAAATATGATAGCAGAACGGACTGCACTACTTCAGACTGCAGGTTGGAGATAAACCTTTTTAAGTGTTCCTCCATGTAAACACACCCTGAAAGTAGAAAACTAACAGATTCAGGGAAAAGATTCAGACCTAGCCCTCTCCTGCTGTGCTAGTTTTCTATTTACAAAGACACTTAAAATAATTTCAGAATGTGATTCTGCACCTGCAGCCTGAACTGGCACAGTCCATTCTATCACCTCAGCCCTCTGCCACTAAATTCTCACCTCATTCTGCTGCATATACCGACCCAGACAAAGACAGCCTCACATGCAGTGTCCACAGCACAATCCAGAGAGACTGTATGTGGCTCAATCCCTACTACTATGTATGTGTCAGAAGAAGAAAACTCCTGTGTGTCAGGCAATCGAGATATAAATGTGCAAAAACATCTTATGAAACAAAATAAAAGACAGTTTAAATACAAACTAGAAGAGAATTTTCTTAACTAACTTTTAAAAGAACTGGTTACATGAAAGTATGAAAAAGAAACAAAGCAGATGAAGGAATAAAATGTGACTGGAAAACAATAGGATATTTTAAGCTGCTCTGACAAATTTGCCAAAATGATGCAACTCCCCAGAGACATGCAGTAAATAAATAGAGGCTTTGGTGCTGGTGTTTGGTCCCTAGACAGAAATCTTGTGCTTGCCGTTTATGTTATTGTCTTAGCATTTTGTTGATGGAATGATATACCCAAGGCCCTCAAAATAGTATGGTGCATGGGAACAAATAAAGAATTCCTAATGTCCAGTCTCACTGCTGGCACCCACCAGACCACAGTGTAATACTGAAAGACCAAAATTCATTTCCAATATGAATTGATGAAAGGGGGTGGGTGAATCAAGCAACTTAATGTTGTTATTTTAATCATTTAAAACTGTTAGGACCAATACAGGAGAAAAGCACCAAGTAACATTAGGTATGCTATACCTTTTTTGTTCAAGGGTGCCAGTCCAGACCAGAAAGTACCTGATTTGGGAGGGCTGGTTGATAAACGTGCATTCCCCCCATCTTTTGAAGGAAAACTTTGTGGCATAGACACATCATTCATATGGACATCATTTATATAGTCTGTAAAACACATTTTAGCCAAATAAGTATTACAAAATTAAAATGAACCAAGAGGATAGAGTTAAAAATTAACTCTAACTGCCCAGAGTCCTATTTGTTATTAAGTTTAAGAAACAGAGTCACAATGCCCTTCAAAAGAAAAAGAAAAAAACCTGGAATCATGAGCAGGGTAGAAAATGAACAAAGGAAGAATGGGAAATGATGTGAACCAAAACTGCCACAATGGAAAGATTAAGCAAATGAAAAATTAGAAGTTGCAAAGTAAAATAGAGCAGGGACTAGTGAAGGAAGAGGGACACTATGGAAAGATTGTTTAGAAACTACAAACGGTGTGTATTTTGCCACATCCAAGACATCATTCAGCTCAAATTTTACCCCATACAGACAAGAGCAGCAGCTTTCATACTGGCTAAAATGTCTAGTGTCAACCAGGTATTTCAGCAATATTGCCATGGGGTCGTCACACTCTTTAATCTTAACTTAGAGAAAATGCATAGCTTCTGCTGTGAAAAATGCACATACATGTAAGTTTGCAATTTCAGTTTGCAAAGAAAAGCTCATCTCATTACACAAACAACTTTCCATTTCTGCCAATGTGGGGGTAGAAACTGTCAAGTAAATGAGCAAACACTCATTTCCCTAATACACAAATGATCACATACACACACCACTCTGTTCCAGCCCCTTCTCATGGCAAGTGGTTTACTTCACTCTTAAAGTGCACTTATCCTTAAACTGAAACAAACATGTTGCTATCACTCGACAGAGAAACGTGAGAAAGCAGTGAAAGCACATGCCACTCCTGGAACAGAGCTGGAAGCAACTTCTTCCAACCACTGTGGTCAACTAGGAACTGTTCTGGAAGCCCAAGAGACCTTGGGAGTGCCTTTAACCAGCTTTGGCTGGTATACTAGCTGCAGTATCTGGATAGCGTGGTGACTGCAGCCCATGCACTGGTAACTTCAAGACTGCATTACTGCAATGTGCTCTATATGGGTCTGCCCTTGGGAAGAGCTACCGAGTGCAGAATGAAGCAGCTAATATCCCAACCCAAACTCTGAGCTCCAGTTAAAATTTTTGTCATTTTATGCAAACACCAGAGACATTTTATTAATTTTACCTGGAGGAGTGCTGTTTGTTTCTCTGTGTTACAGAGGCCCAACTGCTCTCAACTAAAGTCAAGCACTGCTCTCAACCAAAGTGTCTTCACAGCAGGCATCCTGGCTTTTAACTTTCAGGCACTTCCTGAAGACTTTGCTATGCCGATAGGCCTATGCTGTTGTTTGCTTTTTTTTTTTTTTTAGTAGGCAATCATTTTAATCATTGTTCTGCGCTGCTTTCAACGTTTTTAATGTTCTTATATTTCCGTACACCAACCTGATATTTTAGCAGAAGGCAGTACAGAAACACTTGCATAAATAAATAAGGGAAAACCAGAGTAACTATCACTTGCTTTTGTTGCTGGTAGAATTCAGACAAGTGCCTCCCCAAAGTCTTGTACTATCTGTTTTATTACAGAGTGACAGAACTTGGCCATTTTAATATAAAATTGCGGCAACCCATCCTAATAACAGCTGATCATACAAAACAAATGGTTTATATCCACTGCTGCCAAGTCAACAACAAGTTCAAAAATATTCTATCCTGTAAGAGCTACAAATGATCAAAATCAGTAAAATAACATTGTAGCATGACACAGTAGTAAGGTGGAATTGAATCTTGTAACAGATGTGACCAAAATATTACCCAACACTTTTTCTAATTAATAGCCATACAATCACCTGAGTATCTGCTGTGTATTTGCACCTTCACTGTTTCCTGATTGTTCAAAAATTCAGCCGTTTCAAAGAAATTGTATATGTCTTTTTCTATGTCTTCCACAGAGCTTGCTTTGTTCATCTTGGTACACAAGTATTTCTCTTTCTGATTGTCTTTGGATGCATTTTCATCATCCTGAATTAACATTGTGTCCTCTGCTTGGTCCTCTGCCACAGATTTTGACCAAGCCTCATTTTCTACCTTATCAGTATTATTGCATGATTGAAAGTCTACATCCGATTGACTCTTCTCTTCTTCCATGCTCTCTTCATTTGCTGGGATACTATCCTCTACTGCAATAATAGGCTCTTTTAACTCTTCATGTAGTAAATCCATCAAACAACGCAAAAATTCCTGTGCATCCTGAAATTTAAAATGGTAGGTACAGCATTGTGCTTTATTCAGATGAGTACTCCAATGGTGCTAGCCATTCAATAATGCTAAAAACAACTTTCAATCAGCTCTTTGGGTTTACAGCAGTGATTCCAAATCCCACAAACCCCGGATCACTTGAAAATTGCTGATGGTCTTGGCAGACCAGTTAATGATTTTTCTGCCTGTTGTAGCAAATGTAATGCATTATGCTACATGCTGTATTACTTTTATTTTTATTGCTTCTTCTTATATTTTATTACAAAGTAAAAGCTCCTAGTTCCCTATTGTGGTCTGTAGCTGGATTTAAACTGTCCTAAATTTTCACATTACACTTTATGGTTGTATCCAATGCTGCACCTGCAGAATTCTGCTTGTGCAATGAGACTTCCTGTTCCTCTATCCACATGGCTCCAAAGTCTGCTCTGGAAACTCCTCTGGAGCAGATTCTGAGGGTGTGTGATGGGCAGCAGGGGAGATGAGGGGAAGTTCCATTGCTCATGCAGACGTCTGCTGCAGCAGCAGAACAGCGACGTTGGATATGACTGTGTAATTTTGGACCTAGGCAGAATTTTATCTACTATTCTTATTCATAAATCAAGAAGGGGAAAAAACAGCATGGATTGTAAACACCATCTAGCAGCTAGCCAAGAACCCAAAGTGAAATGTATTATTTTACCTGCAATTTCCATTTCTTTGAACCTTGCAACTTTACTAAATAAAATTTTCCTGTAGTATGCATAGAGGAAGCCTTAAGAAAAGCTTACCTGCTGAGAATAGCCTCGAAATGTTGGATTAACTGTTTTAATTCCTTGAAACAAATTTGTGGGGACAACTGCTCCAGGTCTGGAAGAAAAAAATATTTAAGTGCATTTACAACTTTTCAAATGGTTGAAATGTTTCAGTTTACTAGTACAGTATTCAAATTGCAATAGTTTTTAAACCAACAAATCAAAATATCAAGAGGTTTCTAAAACTGCCTTTGGATACAAAATCTGAATTTCATCTCTCAGCATCCTATGACATTATAGGCCTATTCTCACCTTTCTTGATACTGTGATTGATTGGGTACACTGTTTGGGGTAGTATGGATGTCTCAATATGCCTTTCATGCATCGTGAAATATTAATTTCATGCATCCTTTCTTATTCCTTTCACACAAGACTGTACTCATTCATGTGTACATCTAATTCTGTACCATACACATAACTTAAGAACAATCTAAGATAGACACAAATCTTGCTTGCTTGCCACAGTCTTTTATATTTTGAGTCAAACTATACCAAAGTAAACAATAAGAATTCTGTCAAGGAAATTGTGAGTTTCAATTAGAGGCATCTTTTTAGTTACTGCTGAAAGCTGTGTGGGGCACTAGATGTACCTTGTCTGACTTCATCAGATCAATTCTTGTTTTATTATATAAGAGCTTCTTAAAGTTCTACAAGCCAGGTAATCCATAATCTTTATGGATATTTATTGTTTCAATAGGTGATGCCCCAAACTAAAGACAGAAAAAAATACAATGCACTCAAATACAATGCACGACCCATTTCAAACAGAGATCCTACATTATTCAATAATTCAGCCAAATTCATACGAACATGCTAATTGCTTACAGTAGGCCTTCCATTCAGGTGCTTGATTAATGTTATATTATCGTAATTATAATTATTGTGGGATAATTTACATGTCATAACCCACTATGGAACTGAATAAGCAGATGTAAGATTGTCATTGGGAAGATGACTCCAAGTGTGTGCACATTATGAAAAATACAGTTCTACTTCATATGTTTTCTGCTAAACAATCATTGAAACTCTAAGATTTTATGTAGTTCACTAATTACAAAATATTCTACTGAAAATATATTTGTGAGAAGCTGATTTATAAAAATTATGCCAGTACAGAAATAGCACAATACCTGCTTTTATGCCAGAGTTCTGTCATCAGTTTGTAATAACTTCTGCAGATGGCTGGTTTCTTATCAGTACGAGCTAAACTCCCACAGTCAAGGAAAAACTGGGTTAATGGTGGGCTGGCAAGAAAGGGGGAAAGACCATTAGTTTTTTGAGACCGTGCTAAATATGTCAATATTACTTCAACCCCAGTTATATGGTACAGCTCTGCTCCTTTCTAGATAAGCTCCATTTTTCTAGTAAGAAACACTTTGATTCCATGATAGGGCTGATACCATCTTGCACCTTCAGCATCTGATTGCAACAGTAACAGATCTGTTTAATACTATATTAATAAAATGAGATGCAGTGTAACAAAATGACCACACTGCTTCTACACCAATAAATATTGAAGAAAAAATAAAAGCCTTTTCTAAACTTTTGGTTTTAATCCTTCTCTTTATATTCATATCATCAAGAAATTGGATACACTTGAGTTTGCCAGAAAATCAGTGAAAACAGGAAAAGAGTCCTGCATTTCATAGGCTAGTTAAATAACTATGAGACGATCTGTAAAGTGAAAACTCATATTAATTTAACTTATGAGTTTGAGGGCCTTATGAAAGGGCATATGATCAGGACGTGCCTCCTGCAAGTTCTATAGGCCATACAACTCACACAGTAATATTTATGCTATAACTTCTACCCTACACAGTTTCTTGCTGATCTGGACTTTCTAACACTGAAAAGCACACTGCCCTACAAAGAGGGCTGTTTTTCTTACCAATTTGAAAGAGCTTGTAAGGCTGCATTCATGTAACAAGTGTTTCCAATATTTTTCAAGCCTGTCAGACCTGCAAATAATGAAAAACTGCTAAGCAAGCAAAAAAAAAGGTTACAATATGTGTAGTAGGGAGTTTCTCACAGAGATTTAAAAGCAACATTTTAGCCTGTATATATACATAGTAGCTCAGAACTCAATGAGAGATATACAAAATCAGGCATACTAAGCTAGATCTATTGAAATCAACAGACACAAGCCAATTAATTTCAGTGGGTCTACTCTGGGTATGGCTTATTTGGCTATCACCCAATGAGACAACATCTGTGAAATTCAACTCCTACTCACTGCTCTTATAAATTGAATAAAAGTGTCTCCTCATTTCTCCTCACATTTTTATCTTGTCTTTAAGTTATATCACTGACCGCAGTCACCACAGATCTAAACAAATTCTTGCATTCCCTCCAAGACCCTTAAAAGGTAAAGGGACCCCTGACCATTAGGTCCAGTCGCGGACGACTCTGGGGTTGCGGCGCTCATCTCACTTTATTGGCCGAGGGAGCCGGTATACAGCTTCTGGGTCATGTGGCCAGCATGACTAAGCCACTTTTGGCAAACCAGAGCAGCGCACAGAACGCTGTTTACCTTCCCGCCAGAGCGATACCTATTTATCTACTTGCACTTCGTGCTTTTGAACTGCTAGGTTAGCAGGAGCAGAGACCGAGCGATGAGAGCTCACCCTGTCACGGGGATTTGAACCACCGACCTTTTGATCAGCAAGCCCTAGGCTCAGTGGTTTAACCCATAGCGCCACCTGCGTCTCTCCAAGACCCTTAGAAATGTCCAATTTCTCTCTCAACCCAGCTCCCTAGATGTCCAGCTGAACACCTACATTTCAACAGACAAAGCTTATTATCCAAATAGGTAACTAATTAGGGTCAGAAAACTGAGATGTAGGGGTAGATGGGACCTATAAAACGATTGTGTGAAAGAAGAATATAAAAACACACATGAAACCACTGATGAGATAAAATTTCATTGAAATTATGAATATGGTACTAACAATTTGTGTCAACTAACAATATTTTGGTGAACTTTTCAGTTATATTACCTCTTGCCTTGAATTCATCCTCTTCATCTACTTGTACATCAAGGTCATCAAATGTTGCAATTAGAGGAATTTTCAGTGTAGGGATACTAGGTAACCTAATATCCTTTGGGAAAGATCAAGATACAAAGCATGAGAAGCCTTGTGTTGTTCCTGCAAATCTTACTTTTCTTTGTGTATCATTTAAAATCAGTCTATGAACATTATTTATATCAAGTTCTAAAGCATGTTTTACATGCAAAGCCAAGAGTTTACTGACATGTATATGTCACAACTTTTTGAAATAACTTATCCAAGAGCATAGGTTTCTTATAGGAAGATAAGAAATATGAATGTTCCAAGGGCTAGTTGCTGAGATCACAAGTGGGGAGAGTGCTGATAAACTCAGGTCCTGCTCAAGGGCTATAGACATCCGGTTGACCACTGCAGTACCACTTAATGAAAGCAACCATATTCAATTTTACTTTAAAAAATAATAGTTATTATGAATGTCAGTATATTAAGGACATATTTTCATAATTCTTAAATGAAGTTTCCCAGCTGAGCTCGAGTTCCATATATGGCAAAGCACTTTCAAAACTCAGGTGAATTTCAAAAGCAATTTGTACTGTGCTCAATTTTTTTAAAAGTCAGAAATCCCACTGGGTATGAGCTATGCCTAGAGCATGCTTGAAGTGGCTCGTTGGATCCCCATGAGTGATGCAACTGACCACTTTATGAGTGGTCATAAAGTATTAAAATATGCACATATTACACTATCCATTTTCAAAATTAAAATACAGTAACAGTGTAATCCTATAAATGTTTACGCAAAAGTAAGTCCCACAATTCAAAAGATCTTACTCCCTAGCAAACACACAAAGGACTGAACCCTAATAAGCATTTATATAGCACTCTGAAGTTTTTGAACCTCTTGAATAGAGATTCTAAATTTAATTGAGCCTTTGGCATGGCTCACATGTTGTGATAAGCCAAACAAAGCTTGGCTACAGCTCGTGGTTAATGAAGAAAGAGCTTAACTATGGACCTGAGTTTGGACGACACACTAAGACTAAGCCAAACTTTGCTTAAATCAATGCAGGAGCAAAATGGGACTGTGGAAGAGCAAAGTGGTTACAAACTGGTCTGCAAAAGCCTGCATGTTTGTGTAGTCGCAGTAAACCATATTTGGCTTACACTGCCATGCAAACCGATGTAAAATCATCAAGAATTTAGGACTCTAAAGATGCTAAAGCAAAATTGCTGTACTACAAGCTTTGTTAATACCTTCCTTAAACATCTATTTAAATAATCTATTGAATGTTTAGGTGTAGAAGACTAAAAACCTGATTTCTTAATTGAAACATCTTATAAACCATACATAAACAGCAAAAAAATCAATTTAAAATCCCATATAAAATCCCAGATAGTGAACTTGCCTGATTACCTGTATGATGTGAGACAGTCGAACATTTTGCATTGAAGAATGAGACTTCAGTTTTCTATCAAGAAACACTTCTTTGCTACATGCATAACACCAGACACGTAATGTGGTAAGGTTAACCGTTAGACAGTGATTTGTTTCCTAGAAAACAAATGCAGCTACTAAATCTTTTTAATACAGTAAGACCAACTGTGAAGGAATTGGGTTTTGCTTGTATGGACTGTTGCATTTTACTTGTATGGAAATGCATATCTTTCTAGGCTTGGTTTAAACGTAATGTTTGCACAGACCGTTATAGGAATAACTAGCTACATCATGACATTCTAAACTTAGGGCAATGAGAACTCCATTGTATACATGAGAGGCTGCACATCCATCACCTGCTGGCAGGAAAATAAAAAGCTCCAAACTGCATTGAAACTAACCCAAAGGGAGGGGCTTATGATTGACAAGGGGAGTTTATACATAGGTATACGCAGCTGAGAAGTGGTGGCACCTGGAAAAAATGGGGTGAGGGCACAGAAGAGACAAAATATATTTCTAGGTGGGCAAGAAAGAAAAATAACAGCAATAACAGCAATTCAGGTATGGAGCAGGGGGGAGCTCATCCCCCCCCCCCAGTGCTGCCTATGCAACTGGGAGGCAATGAGTTCAAGGTGGAACTCCACATGATACAGAAAAAGGAAAAAGTGTTTCCTGGGCTCCATGGAGACCACTTCAGCTCTTAACAGCAGAATGGTAAAAGAATGTGGTTGTGCTAGTTCTTCACGTTAAAGGTGTTTTGCAACTGCATGCTTCCTCTCCATATCAACTTTCTTCCTTAAAATGAAACCCAAATACATTTGGGAAATACATTTTACTTAGAACAATGCCTTTGGCTTTTTATTCACAACTAAATAGTATCCACTACTATTTTCAGCAAAAATTATGAACAAAAACATTATTTTAAACTCCAAAACTTGGATATAGTAGTTGCTATTTACCCTGGTATAAAATACTAGCTGTTGCATCACATTTTCCTACACCAACTGCTGATAAATGTAAAAATAAGGTTATCATGAACAATACAGTTAAATGCTGGAATCTAAATTATGTATTCAACCATTAAAGGTTCTGCTTATTGAACAAGACATCATTGTTCATATCTGCCAAAATTAAGAAATTATTTATTTTAAATTAAATCTAACCTCCCTGTTTATCAACCATCCATATAAGTAATCTCTGCACACCAGAAAGATTCAAAAGTTAAAGATGAGTTAACTTGTCAAAACGCTGAAGTATTTTTACATACATACCTCCGAATGTATGGTACTGTGATCTATATGAGATTCTCCACAACCAACGTATGAGCATCTATTCTGTCAAACAAAACAGAATCATTAACAAAATGCAAAATACAGTAATGTAGTTGGCACATAATTTAGTCCTCAGCAGGAGCAATTCACAGTATGATCCAAATGAGGCGGCACTTTATATTATCAGCTCAAGAGTAATTATCCCACTTCACCAAGAATGCTTCTTCTAAAACTTAGGGCAATGGAACATCGCCAAAAGCAGCTTTTGATGAGGCATGATGAGTTGCTGTTGAAACTATTAATGTAAAAAGGTACACAAAAGGGCTCCCTAGATTGGATTCAATCGACATAGTAATTCAGTATCAAAACTCTACTTGACGTTAATAATTCTACAGTGCAACCTTTCAGGCTAATTTCAATTCCCAGGTAAACATCTTTTACTGAGACTTGCATAAATTATTACCCATAGTTAAAGCTGCAAGAAATACAATTCAGAGCTGTAATGCTAAGTGTGCCAATGCTGTTGACCAATAAGTGTTGCAGAGGTAACCACTGCTGGACTGCAGCCTAAAGTAACTTCAATTCAAATGGAAAGCTAAGAATTTGGAAGCAGAGTAAGACATTTAAACGCACAAACTGAAGCAACTTTTCCTTTAAAATAGTGGTTTTCAATCAGTGTGCCATGGCACCCTGGGGTGCCTTGAATGGTCAGGGGTGTCGTGGGCAACACTAGCCTCTGTCCCTCTTTCCTCTGAAGCCCTCTTGCATCTCTGCCTTCCAAAGGCTTGCACAGTTGTTTGTTGCAGCAGCCCTGGCTACAAGCCCCCCAAGTGAATGATGCCTCTGGGGCTGGCCAGGGGGTGCTTCCCAGGCCCCAGTGGGGCAGTGGGAAGAGGCACCTCTCTTCTGGGGGGTGGCAGCTCAGAGACCAGGGACGGCTGCTGCAGCTGCCCAGAGGACTCCCAAGGAGAGGGGAGAAGAGAGGAGGCTGAGGAACACTCCACAAGGTGTTCAAAAAAGGGTGAGTGGCTGCTGGCTTTTCAGGTAAGGGGTGACGTAATGGGGCTCCTGAGCCCCAAGGGGTGCAGCAGAAATAATGTAGCTGGTCAAGGGAGCTGTGGACCCAAAAAGGTTCAAAACTTCTGCTTTATAAGAATGAAGTGTTGCATCCAATGCCGTCACTCAGCTGTTGGTAAGGCTTCCCTTAGTGGAACAGGGAAGAAAATGAGCTATTTTCACACACATGCTGCCTCTCCCAAACCTCCTCTGAAGGGTTCCCCAACTCTTAGGAACAGATTTAGTCGGGGTGGGAGGCTGCATGGAGGAGGACAAATCACTAAAAAGTGCTTCTTTCCATTCTGCTGATGAAGACTTACTGTCAGCTGAGTGGTGACATTAGATACAACCAAAAACAAAAATTAGATATTGTGCAGCATAGCTAGTAAATACAACTGTAGCTATTTTTCCTTCACACAATGCCTTAAATAAGGTTAAATAAGATGCTTATTGCAACAACTAGAACACCATTAAGATGGATTGTATAACCTACATTATGAAACCTTTATTATTATGCAGATCACAGAGCTCTAAAGGTTTTCAGTGCAAGAAAGTCTAGAATTACAAGAGCTAGTGCAATGGAATGTCTTGCTTTCTCAAGCCCTTACAAATCATGTTCATTCAATTTGGTGGATCTACAAGTAGTTCAAACAAGAAAATGTAAATAATTATGGCAATGCTTTGTAGATTACAAAAACAGTGAACATGATTAGTAATTAGGCATTTTAAAATAAAAACAGGACACCAGAAATCAACAGCAAGCAGTAGGTTGCTGGGGCTCCTTTCTGAATCTAAAGAAAAGCATCCACACAAAAGGCAGGGATGGTGTCCAGTGACTTAAGTGGCACTTCTTATGCAGGAACAACTACACAGTTTAATGATTATATGGCAGAAAGCTGGCAACTAACTTATAGCATACCAAACATTTCTGATTAGAATTCTTTCTAAAGTGAAAATAGTAGGTGAGCTTTTACTAAGAACATTTATTTATTTAAGTGTTTGCCAGTTTTTTCACCTATCACTCCCATTTTGTCAGCCAACTGCATTCTCCAAAAAGGGATTTTATTTTAACAAAACAGTATTTTTATTTAACAAAATGCAAAATATTATATACAGTGTCCGAGCCAAAATTATCTTTGAAACATGCTTTTCTCAAAAGGGCATGCATGGAGGTTGTTTAGCATACTTGCTCAATTATGGTATTCAAGTTTAGGGGAGAATTGAAAGCCAACATGGGGTTCTGCAGCCAGAACACTGGACTTGAACTCACAATTGCTGAGTTCAAAGCACAGCCCAAATATAGTTTCAAAGGTGGCCTTTGTTAGGGGAACAACCTATAACTCACAAGGACACACTGCAGAGGACACTTGAAGAATCCACTCCACAAACACAGTTCGCGCTACAATCCAGCCAAGCCTAGTGGCAGGTGAATACTGCTCTCACCCTTGAATTATCAGTTTTAAACTTAAGGTTCTAGGGAAAAAAACCTCTTTCCTGTTGCATATAATAAATGGAATTTCATCTTACCTCTAAGCATGCCCAAAGATTTGGTCCTTTCACTTTACAGTCCTGGCAAGTACCCTATTAAAAGCAGAGAGTGATGTGGTTAGTTAATAAAATTAGTCAGAGAGGAGCAAAAGGGCAAAAAGCCCTATTCTCATATTATAAAGTCTAAATATTTATCTGTTCATTACTTCAGAGAATCTGCAATTTTTATATGTTTACTCACACAAAAATTCTGTTTCTACAAAATCAGCTGCTGTTCCACATCTTTGGTGCCACTGATACAGGTTACTCTCTATGACCCCTGCTCTATATCCATATAAAAAGGACTATAGAAAGAATGCTCAAAAGTAAACACAACTAGGTTAGTTTGGACCTAGTCACAGGAAAGTGTGTAGGACTACAATTTAAAAATAGAATGTTTAAGCCTGTATTACATGTCTCCCAATCTTAAACTCTTTATCTGTTTGTTTTGTACCACAGAAAAACTTTAATAAAAATTAATTTTAAAAAAATTTAGCAACTGCTTCAAAATCCCATGTCCACTTAGGCACATAAATATATGATACCTAAACTCCTACCTAAATAGATTAGCTTAAAAGGCTTCTTCCTGTGGTCATTCATTTAATGATTATGCTAGCCACCCTGGGATCCTTTTAGAGGAAGGCAGGATATAATAAAATATTATTAATAAAACAAGCATGCTGCCTGTTGTAACACCTAGCACTAAAATGTATTGCACAATTCAAGGCAAAGATCATTAATTCAAAAATAAGTCCATGTTAATCCATCAAGGAATGTACTCAGCAGAAACTCACATGTGACTTGTGTATTAAGTCTTCCTTGGTTATTTCACCAACAGACTCCAAATGCGAACAATCATTGCTTAGCGCTGACATTTTAATAGTGGTCTCTTCCAAATTCAGGTTGTATCTACATCTTGAGAGGGAAACATAGTGATTGTACTGTGAGACATCTGTGCAACTGATAGCATGCAAAAAGGGTTTAGTAAAGGCGAAACCACATCATTACGACTTATGCTAACATTAAAAAATGAATGTGAAATAACAAAACAAAATACAGTGGTACCTTGGTTTACGAACTTAATACGTTCCGGAAGTCTGTTATTAAACCGAAACCATTCTTAAACCGAAGCACGCTTCCTCTAATGAGGCCTCCCGCCGCTGGTGCCCTTCCACTGTTCGGATTCCGTTCTTAGACCGAGGTAAATTTCTCAAACCAGAACACTTTCTGGTTTTGCGGAGTTTGTAAACCAAATCGTTCTTAAACCGGACTGTTCTTAAACTGAGGTACCACTGTATTGAGGGAAGTGGTACTGGTGGTATCCATATTACAGATAAGAACATAAGAAAAGCCTGCTGAGTCAGGCCATTGGCTCATCTAGTCCAGCATCCTGCTCTCACAGTGGCCAACAAGATGCTTATGGGAAGTCTGAAAGCAAGACCTGAGTGTAGGTCCTATTCTAATTTACACTAAAACCAATAGGTGGTATCCAAGTCGTGCTCCTCCAATGAAGGGAGGGATCCAACAGTGGAATGGGGTGGGAGGCAATTTTTGGTAATTCATTTTATCCCAAACAGCCTTTGGTGTGACTGTTACAATCTAATCCAGAAACTCTCCTAACCCTCTGGAGCAGATTGGGGGGATGGAAAAGGCAGAATCACTCAAAATTGCCTCTGCTGACAGATATATTCTGACAGTAGAGGGAGACCAACTGGATACAACCCAGTTCAATCCCTGGTTCCCTAAATAGACCAAAGGATTATTTCATAACTTCCTGCTATACACCATGGCATCTAATATAATTCTGAAAGACATGTTTAATGATGCAAAGGCTGATATTAAAAATTCATTTGAAACAGGATGTCACATTGTGAGGGGTATCGTAAAAGGTGCTGAGTTAACCAGTGTATATTTAATAGATTTAAACATCCAAATGCCAAATAATCACAGAAGCTAGTTTTCAATTCATTTGAGAAAACAGCAAATATTTGTTATTTCTTTAACAAAGGAAAAAATGGCGAAGGAGATTGCAACCCAATCTAAATAATTTAGTGAGCAGAAAGATCAGGTATCAAAAGGAAATTTGACAACTTGCATCCTGAGAACCATAAGAGCTTTGCCCCCTCAAATTATTTGCTACTTACTAGAAATAAACTTTATTTAGACTGCTGTATGACAACCAATAATGTTACGTGAAGCCTCCCAACAATTGTACTTTATTATTTTCATCATATAAACAGGATCTACCCAGGATATAAAACAGAAAATGTAGAGCATAAATTATTGTAGTTATGGTCGTGATACATAATTTCTCTCTTCCAAGCTTACAATGATAAAGATCTATAATTTTTTTGTATGTTTACAATGGGTTGCAAACATATACCCTTCACACAGAGGCTATTATCAATAATAGTCTCTTTTACTTCATAATATTGTTGTTTCTGGATTATTCTTAACATTCTATGAGGTGTCTTTGTCTCTTGGCAATTTCACAAACTCAGAGATATTCAACTCCTAATTACTATTAAAATGCTAACCGTGTGTTATGTTTAACACCCAATAACCGAACTGTTGTTCTCATGACATTTTTGGACTAACAGAATATATCATTTCATCTTTTCCAAATATATGTCCTCTTAATGAGAGAGAGAGCGCGCGCACATATGCATTCAGTTTTTTGTGTATCATTTTCAGATTTTAAAAAGATATATCCATTTTATCCAGCAGAAAATCCAATGCACAGTATGTTCAGAGGTGTTCATAAGGGATGATTTCATTATCTCATATTAATATACCTTTTGTTTTACAAAACTGCAGTTAAAAACTCAGAAGAAAAACTAGGAAGGATCAACTATAATATATTTCCTTCTTGAGGACATTTATCCAAGCTGATTTCTTCCTACTCTCTTTCTCCAAAAAGAGCTCACTCATATAAAATAAACAGAGTTTGCATTAAATTCTACAAATGCCACAATAACAACAATATTTATTCCAAGCGCTTATGTATATAGCATTAAGAGGAAACAGAAGTTTCTTAAATACAATCTGTTTCATGCTATCTGAGTCCTCCCTTTGCATCCTTTAAGAATATTAAAAGAAAGAATTGGCTGTCCCGCAGCATATTCTGCAGATTGATCTTTTTGCAGCAGAACTGCTGTCCCTGCACTACTGCAAACTGCAGTGGAGTTTGCCAACCATGCTTTCTCTCTATGATGCTCTGCAGCACAGAATAGATGTCCCAATTATTTATTAAATGCAGCATCTGAACTATAAGGTCAGGTACAGTATGATATATGAGAAAAAGTATCACTCCTTTCTCTTTTCCTCTCCTCTCCTCCCCACCCCAACACAAACACACATTTTCTTAATGGCCCTTAAATAGTAATGTCACATTTTTCCTAATTTGCCCCTTCTTCCAGATTACAATGTTCCCTAGGGCATAGCAGCACATATTATGTCAAGACTGCCTAGCTTTATAAAAAGAGAACGGAAGCCTACATTTTGCTTTTGTTTTTAAGTTTTGCTCCAACAATGTATCTATTTTAAGGCACGCCAGCACTTTTGAGCTTCACAAATCGAACATCACATAGCAACATGATAACCCTTAAAAAGAAAGCTACTTATATCTGGATCTAACACACAGGCATAGCTTTTATTCACTTTCCAAGGTGGGAGAAATACCTGGGTGCTGGTTAGTTTGGAAGTCACTTTCTGTGACCTGGAAGCCCCTTTCTCCCTTACTACAGCTATACAGGGTTAGAGGGGTCATTCATAGAATTGTAGAGTTGGAAGGGACCCCAAGGGTCATCTAGTACAACCCTCTGCAATACAGGAATCTCAACTTGAGCATCCATGACAGATGCCCATCCAAGCTCTGCTTAAAAACCTCCAAGGAAGGACAGTCCACCATCTCTTAGAATCATAGAATCATAGAGTTGGAAGAGACCACAAGGGCCATCGAGTCCAACCCCCTGCCAAGCAGGAAACACCATCAGAGCACTCCTGACATATGGTTGTCAAGCCTCTGCTTCTTGTGGGAGTCTGTTCCACTGTCAAACAGGCTTTTGCTGTCAGAAAGTTCTTCCTGGTGTTTAGTCAAAATCTCCTTTCTTGTAACTTGAAGCCATTAGTTCAAGCCCTACCCTCGGGAACAGGAGAAAACAAACTTTTTCCATCTTCCGTGTGCTGGCCTTTTAGATATTTGAAGATGGCTATCAGACCTCCTCTGGGGCTCCTCTTCACCTGGCTAACATACCAAATTCCCTCCACTGTTTCTCATAAGGCTTGACTTCCACACCCTCAATCACCTTGGCCACCCTCATCTGCACACATTCCAGCTTGTCAACATCCTTCTTAAATTGTGGCGCCCAGAACGGGACACAATATTCCTGACCGAGGGAGAACAGAGAGGGACTATGACTTCCCTGGATCAAGACACTACGCTTCTGTTGATACAGCATAGGATAGCATTGGCATTTTGTTCTCGAAAGGACCCCTCTGTACATGCTCGCGTGCCATTCCTTCATTTTCACTCCCTTAAGATCCAAGACTTATTTCAGACTCAAAACCTGCTGGCAGTGGAAAAATAATTCCAGGACCAATCCTTGGCTTACAGCTAAGGAGTGTGCAGGTGTGTGATGTTAATAAAAAAATCGAGGCTACTGAAAGAAAGAAAGAAAGAAAGAAAGAGGGATGGGGAATCAACATATCTCGAAAATGGGACTTCAGTTCTCCACCACCTCCAACAGGGGTGGAAGCATCGATAAACCGACGGAGAGGCCCCAGTCCTCAAGACTGCAACCCTATACGCTTTTACCTCAGGTGAAATAAACCCCACTCAACCGAATGGGGTTTACTTCTTCAGGGAGGTTAAAAGACCTGGTTCTTCCGCGAAAGCAGCCCAGGCCAACTTGCGAGGCCGCTTTCCTCGCATCCCAACGCCAATTCCCGCCCTCCCGCTTCATTATAACGGCCGCTGCGTCCTCGCCCTTTTCTCCTCACCTGCCTCCCACACGGCCAACCTCGCCAAGAGATGGAGGTCCAAGAGAGGCAGGCGGCTCCGCCGCCTTCCGCTTCTTTCCGCCTCTCTCTCTCTCTCTCTCACTGGGCCGCAGCCTTCCTCACCGCTCCAAGCCGGGCTGTCACTCGCAATGGGCCCCGTACCAAGATGGCAGCGCTCGCTTTCACTGGTGTGGAGAGATGGCTGAGAGGAGGAGGAGAAAAAGGAGGAGCGATGTTGCCCTAAACAAAGAGGGCGGCGGTCGACTCACCTTCTTTTGCGCGTGCGCGCCTTCAAGAGCACGCTATTCGTTAAAGGTGGGTGGGGAAATAGGGACCATAGAGATAAGAAGGGAGGGGAAAGGGATGAGTGGGTTTTTGCGGTGGGAAGTGGACGTTCCGAACTGCTTTGTCCTTTTGAATGTTGTGGAGAAAATTCGAACAGGGCTTGACGCCTGAGGTGTGGCGAAAACACGTGGTTCTGTTTAGGCAAAGATTTGTGGGGAAGGTGCGTCCTGGCTTCTTCGTGTGTGTTTTTCTTTCCTTTGACCTCGGAAAGAGGTTGCTGCCCGTTTTCCTTCTCGGCCAACTAATGGGCCATAGACGTAAAAAAATTCTAATATTAATTCTCTTCCCACACCGCACACACAAAATTGTTATAGGTGTGTAGGTGCTAAATGCCTGAGCTTAGTGATTGTTATAATTTTATTAAGTTTAGAAGTGCTAGAACCGGGAAATAGCGTGACTTATGTGTGTTTAAGATAATTCATGTGTGCATTTGACCTGTGTGCTAGACACTTCTAATCATTTAATGAGCATTTATGCTGGGCAAATTTCCTAAATTGTTTATTAGATACATCTTAATCCTAGGAAATCAACAGGAGTTGAAAGGTAATGGAGTCATCCTAATTTCCTTTGCAGTAATGGCCTGGGGATAAATGAGCCATTAGCACTTTGGCCAGATTTAAAAAAGGCAGAGGCAAGGAAAGCTTAAGAGGAACAGTGTGATGCAAGCAGACAGAAGCGAGTTATGGGTCAGAGGGCACAGCTTCTTGCTCTTGGGCTGCAAGGATGCAGTCCAGAGAGGAACAGAAACCTCTTGGGGAGGAATGCTGTGGACTCCTCCATGTAGAATTTAGGTTGCATATATAAACAATATAAAGACACCACTGTGTCCTCTGTGCCTCATTGTTCCAAAGGACCCTGGTTTGCACGCTTGGTACCCCTGGAATCTCGCATCGCTCAGAGATTGAGGTGGCATATAACAACATTTAAAAGTGCACAGCAGCTGCATGCATGTCGATGGATGGAGAGTGTGAGGCTCTAGCCCATTTGGGCTGGGGTAAAGTCATAAGGTAGTAATTCCAAACTGATTTTCCCTTGAGATATGTATCACATTGAACTGCGTGGGCTTACCTCTGAGGAGACACACATAGGATTTAAATGAATTGCCCTTTTTCTGTAAGCAGGATTTTTATTTTTTGCTAGAGATTAAAACCAGCCTTAGGTGCTGGTTCATTTCCACAGCTTTTTAAATCCCGAAGAGTGACAGAAATGCCAACTGCTCCTAGGAGATAATGGAGAAATCTACAAGTTTATAATTGCAGTATTTTGACAGCAGCAAGTCTCTTGACACCCAGTAAATTTTCATGTGTAAAAATAATAGAATGGTTTTTAAACTGTTGCAGTGTGGCTTATGACAAGCCTGCCATGTGGCCCAGTCTTATTAATACTGCAGGTTGGAAAGAACACTTGTAACCTCCGTATCCTCTCTCCAATTTCAGATAGGGTGGATCAGAGGTTAACAGATTCTGACGGTAACACTTTTATAAAGGTGCGCATAATGGTCACCTACCAGATGCATTTCGTTAATGGCAAGTTGTTAAATCGGTCCTTAAAAAGCTAGAAATTCTATATCCCTGACCCTGCCTTACCTGCAATTGGCTATGTCGCTCACACAGGTCTTATGTATACCGGAGCTTAAACCTTGCAGCGTTCAATGGGGTTTATGCCCCAACTAAGGCTGCATGAGATCATAGCCTCAGAGTGATGGCAGCACGCCCTGTTTGCAAATGAATGGAAGCACAATGCGCCAGCAGCTCCCGCAAAGCACGCGGCGAAAATAAACCTGCTAAGATTTTCCCCTCCCTGCCTTACTCAACTGAATGGTGACGCGTTGGCTCTTGGCACCCTAATGAAGAGGGAAACCTTCCCCCCCACCCAAAAAAAATAATTGATCCGGAAGCAAGAGGAGGCACATATTACTCTACAATTTCCTCTCTATGATCTCTCTCAAACCCCACCCCCGCCCCACTTTTGGGCAGCCGGAATCGCAGCTGGTGCAAAGGAGGAACCGGGTCGCTTCGCGCTTGGTGTCTGCGGTGCAGCCCCGAGAAGCCGCCAGGTCTGGTTTCGGTTCCTTTTTTCGTTATTGTTCCGTGGAGGCGGTTTGTTTGGTCTTCCAGCGTGAGAAGAGCTGCTTCCAACCCCATCCTAGCAGGTGGGGAGGCCGTGACCCTCTTGGCTGAGCCCCACCCTTGCTGGGGCTCAAGGAAAAATCTGGGCCAAAAATACGGGGTTGGTCTTGTGATCTTGTATCAAAGAGCTTATATATAATATACAGTAGTAATGAATCAGGGTGCAATAAGAGGCAGCCATGGGGTAGTATGGTATTGTGGGGATAAGGGATGCCCAAATGGGCCTGTGAAGGTTTTGGATAACATGTCAGAGTAGGACATTATAACAGGATAGCTCAGTCGCAGGATCCTTTAGAAGCCATTCTGTGAGTTAACTGCAATATATTACTCTACTGTTCTCTACAAACATTGTCATGTCATCTGCTTTTCCCCCACCCTTGCAGTTATGCAAGCTGGATATGGAAAAAATAAATTTTCAATTTAGGTTTTAAATACTTATTTTAATGTTAAGAACTATGTCTCTTCCCCCTCTTAATGGTGATGCATGTTAAAATAACAATAATTAGAAATCCAAAGTAACAGACTGAAATCTGTCTTGGCTCAATACCATAAATAGCACCCCCCCCCCCCCCACTGTCAGATATGAGTTATGGGAAATTCCACTGTCATCCATTCAAATTATTATTATTATTATTATTATTATTTGGTTTGATGGTACCTTCCACTTTAAAACATTTCCCCACTTTTTTGTTTTTCTGCCTAGAAACATTTACTCTTATTCATCTTTGTATTTTGTGTGTGTGTGTGTGTAAGCTTGTTAAAAACCTTTGTGTGGAGATAAGCTGCTTTGCAGGCTTTTCAAAATCTTTTGCACAGTTTTCTTTTTTTAAGTGCTCCAAATATCTCAATTAACTCACAGGTCAGCCAAATGGCAGTTATAAATCTTAGGAGTAATCTTTCTGTTTTTGTGTGTTGTGCTCTGTATGCTTTCAAAGATAAAAAAATAAAAAAGAGTAACACACTGGAAAACTCCATAGTTTTCTCAGTACTCAGAGCTGTTCATTAGCACTGAAATCTTATTCACATCTGCCCGAGGTAAGTCTTATTGAGTTTTTAATAGACTTTACTTTTAGATAAGTGTGTATAGAATTGCAGTATTGGGCTTACTTGGGAGTAAGGCCCACTGACTTTGATGGGGCTTCCTTTTGTGTAGACAGTTAGGATATTGCTGCTACTATTTACAGGAAATTGGAAGGGTGTGTACCTTTTACTTTCTCCACGACATTCACTGTTCCACTTCAAACTATCTTTGCTATTTGTACCATTGGAACTCTGGATGGAAGGAAGGAAGTTTGAAGCCACTGAGTTAACTTCACAAAGCGTGAGGTGTATAGTCCAATATCTGTCTCTCATTGGCAGCCTATATCCAGCATCGTCTGCAAGTAATATGGTTTTGACTTAGTGTCACTCAATGATGCTGTGGGAAAGAAGGAGCCATGTCAGAAGACGCTGCTAGTGAGACACGTTTATCTTTGAAGACAGCAGCTTTAAGAGTATTTGATCTTCCTCTTTCCTGGTATTCTTCCCTAACCCAGGTAACACTTGCATTTCTTTATTTTAGCTTGTAGTGCTTTTTGAAGCTAACATCTAACAGTGTTTTATATAATGTGCTTTTATGTAATACGTATTTGGTTAAGATGGTTTATATAAAAATTATTCTTGAACGTAGCATTAAAAAAAAAATATCGCTGTGGATTCCAGTAGATTTCATTCTGTTACATGTACTGGACTGCAGAGGCTGCAGTGAAGCCTTTGCAGTGCCATACATCTCAATTGTAGAGTGATTACAACCAGTACTGCCTATCTTGTTTTTTCTGTTTTGCGTCAAAGTGCATTATTTGATGTATTGTCTAGCCAGTTTCTAATTATTTTCTGCCTTTCAGTGTAAAGTTTTTTATTGAGCTCACTGATATGAATAAACAAAAAACCCTTAAGAGTAATATGGGTAGTATACAGCTAAGTCATATACAGAGCAGACCTGTTGAAATCACAGGAGAGAAGTTAGCAGCAACTAATTTTAATTGCTTTATTTCAGCAGGTCTCTTGTAGTACAGTTTAGTCAGATACCACCCCTTGTTGGCAGTTTTAATAATTATAAAATAGGGACTACCTCTTAAGAATATCTTGCAAATAACCACACCCTATGTGTATGTTTTCTTGCTAATGCAAGTCACAGAAGGCTTCAGACAATATTTTGTTTTTTTAAGATTTCTACAAATTTAATCATGTTGCTGTCAGTTTTGTACCAGTTTACAAGATGAGCATTTACAGAGTGTTGATACTTCCAATATTTAGCATGATCTGCAGAATCAGGAAGACAGAAATAATCTAGAGCAGGCTTTTACTGTGGGTGGTGGTGGATAGGACATACAACATCTGTTTCTAAAGCAGGGTAGGGTGGAGCCCCGACTGCTAGAAACGCTGCTGCACTATAAGAGGAGGTGGAGTGGTGAAAAGCAACAGAACAGAAATAGACAGTGTTGGACTGAGTTTTGTTACCTTGATGTCAATGTGCTCCACTCCAGAAGAGGAAAGACCGCTGTATCATTTGTCTCAATGACAAAAAAACCTCTACTAGTTCCATCAACTAGGAAAAAACCTGAATGTAGAAGGTATCTCTATACAATATGAACAGAGAGCCTGAAAGTTTGTATATTGAGAAACACATATTAGGAGTGCGATCCAGAGGGTCATTTTGTGCAGATTGTTGTTGTTCAGTCGTGTCCGACTCTTCGTGACCCCATGGACCAGAGCACGCCAGGCACTCCTGTCTTCCACTGCCTCCCGCAGTTTGGTCAAACTCATGTTCGTAGCTTCGAGAACACTGTCCAACCATCTCGTCCTCTGTCGTCCCCTTCTCCTTGTGCAGATAGAACTTGTATATAATGCAAGCATAGTGACATTTGTCTGGTAACAGGCAAACCACATGTAGCCACAGAATGCTTTGTGAGAATGTCTGTGTTGCACACAGGAAAACTACTGAAAGGGTTGGAAATTCACTGTCTTGAGCATCACACTTTGCCTGTGTTGAGGATCTGCAAAAGTATAGCAGATTGCCTGCTGCTGAACTAATAGAAACCATGCCCAGTCCTCTGGTGACCACACCCCAGGTACCCGTTTTCCCTGAGCACCTGTTGGTTGGGAGAAGGCGCCACAACTACTCCTGTATCCTTAGATCAATTGAAAAAGACAAAAAATCAGTGGAGAGTAGAAATCACATCAGATTCTGCTATTTTCTTTTAAATCATGAGGCATGTGTACATTTGGCAGTGGCTGTAGTGTTATGTCTGGTGCAAATAAATAATGTGATTGCCAACTCTATGCTAATACATTTGTTCATAAAGTTCATCACAGTGTACTGATTCTTAGTTGGTTCCAGGCTACATATTATGCCAGGTGCATCTACAAGTGGAAACCTTTAGAAATGTCTCTAAATGGTTACATATCAAAACACAGAATATGATTAATTATAGAGTAGGACTAATGCAGTTAAACAAATGCTGTAATGAGCATGCCTTGTTCTAAAAGTAGCTAATGTTGGGCACATCAAATTCCTGAAAAGAATCTGTGTTGGAGACTGAAGGTACCTTCTTCCACCTTTGGTGGACCTGCCCAAAGATTAAGGCCTTCTGGGAAATGATTTATAATGAGATTAAGAAAGTACTTAAATGCACCTTTCATAAGAAACCAGAGGCATTTCTCTTGGGTATGGTTGGCCAGCTGGTGTCGAGGAAGGATAAAAACTTCTTTTTGTACGCTACTACGGCAGCAAGGATTCTTCTAGCAAAGTATTGGAAGACACAAGAGTTACCCACGCTGGAGGAATGGCAGGCGAAAGTGATCGACTTTATGGGACTGGCAGAAATGACCGGCAGAATCCGCGACCAAGAGAAAGAGACTGTGGAAGAAGACTGGAAGAAGTTTAAAATATATCTTAAGAGCTACTATAAAATTGAGGAGTGCTAAAATGCTAAGGGAGAGGAAGACGTAGAATTACAGCGGTAAATTTTGTTTGATTTAGGGTGAAATTGAAAGGGAGAATGAATTTATATTTAATTGGCTAAAAGGGTTGTTGAATAATTGTTAAAAATAAAAGGATGCAAAAAGGGGAAGGTATGGGGAAGTCCGAGAAAAGAGGCTTATGGAAATAAGGTTAAGAAATTATGAATTTATGTGTTTGTTTCTATGTTGTTTTTGTTGTGTTTGTTAAAAATTGGAAAATTAATATATATATTTTTTTTTTTTAAAGAATCTGTGTTGGTCTTTGGGAGCAAAAGAAGACATTCACTTTAACTTGTGGGCAAGTTTTCTCTAGGCCTTTGGATTTGCCAGTGGGAATCCAAAGGCCTGTGGTCAAAATGTAGAAATACAGCATCCAATATAACTGTCAAAATAAATGCAAACGCACACTTTCTCAAAGTTAACATAAAAGTATAATATTTTAGCCTATTGTGTGTTGTTGTTATTATTTTACAGACGTTATTTAAGATTTATACAAAATAACTAGCACAGTGTTTCTTTGATTGGTGTAGTGTTCAGATTTCAAATGTTAACTTAAACCTATTGCATCAAAACTGAATTATTTTTTTCTCCTTCTGTAGAACATATGATGTAACTTACTTTTTAAAATATGTGTTTTAAGGTTAAGGTTTCCCCAGGTCTCAAGAAGTTATTTGTAATAACAGCAGTGGGTGCAGTGTCTGTGCTTTTCCTTGCCCATCACTTCAAAAGAAAGCGTGGGAAGAAAACCAGGAATGTATCTCCATGGGAGCCAGGCCACGTCGTGTTAGACTATATAAAAACACCTGTATCAGAGAAAGGTAGGTGACACGATGTCTAAGGAAAGCCAAGATTCTCTACACACCTGGGAGGGAAGCCTCATTGAACACAGCGGGGCTTACCTCTGAGCACGCCTATGTAGACTTGCAGTGGCCAGCTTTAGAAGTACATGGAAATAAGTTGGAAAAATTGGGGCTTATTGCCAAGCAAGCATTTTGGGACTGGGGTAGAGGTTTTTGGTTTTTTAAGTTCCTCAGCTTGGTTTCCCACTGAAACATGTACTATATGCATGCAACAGTGTGTGTGCCCCATAACTCTTTCCTTTACAAATCCCTAAACTGCCTCTTTATCGCTTAATGATAATTTTTTTAAACCACAATAAACAGTTGGGAGGCTTAGCATAGGCCTGATTGGTCTGCAAGGAGATGGACACGTGTAGCACCTTTTCCCCCAGCAGCAGGTCCAGCATAAACCTGCCTGCAGCCTTCCTTTTTGTTTTCCCATCCTCAAGCCTTGCTGACTACAAAGTGCACATGCTTATCCTTTCTTAGAGAAAGCAATAGATGAGAGCTTAGTGATTCACAGCTTATACTATCATTGTACAGCATTAATAGCATTCTAGAATGTTACATTACTTTCAAAATGATAATTTTAAGAGTTACTTGAAAAGAAGGAGTTATCTCATCTTAAAAAGTTATTCCTCGAATACAACAGAAAATTAGATAGTTGTTCAATTAAAACCCTTTGTGGTCATGCAAGTGACACTTGCTTCAATGGGGGCTACTCCCAGGTAAGTCTGCATAGGTCTGTTGCTTTGATTGTATTATCTTCCTCTTCAGGTTCCAGTTGTTCCAGCAGCAGACAAAATCTAACACTTTCATTGAGTTCAGCCAAAGAAAAGGGTTCTCAATCCTATATCAATGCAAATGGAGGCCTCTTCAGTAAATATTCGGGTTCAGTACAGAGTTTGGCTTCGGTAAGCATACCTTATTATTTTCATGTAGTTTGCTGATAAGCTGTTGAATGGTGATTTTTTTTCTTCTATTAACTTGCATAGGGGCAGGAAAGAGGTTCTCTTCCTTTATCAGTGCTCCTCTAGAATGTGTGCCATTTTTATGCTGACTCTCACCTTGCTTTTCCTCCTGTACAAAATGAACCTTAAAGGCACCTAGCCTGAAAACCCTTGGGCTTATTTGTCTAGCACGTTTCTTACCTAGGGGCACCTCTATGCTATTGTCATACAAATTGCCCACAAAACTATGGGGGCATCTAGTGGATACATTTTTTTAACGTATCCCCAAACTGAATGACTACCCTTCCGGAAAGCCATGTGAGCTAAGCATCCCAAATCTGACACCTGCACATCTTCTTTAAATTAGGTCCAAAGTGCCACATCCTGTCCCAGCTGTGCTTGTGTCAATTCTAGTTCCTGGGACAAAGCAGATGAAGATGATATAAAGCTGGTCAATGTTCCAGTAACTACTCCAGAAAACTTATACTTGATGGGTAAGTGAGCAGATTCCTTAGATGTAGCATTTCTTGCTGCTATTTTTAAAAGTTTCTAAGTTCAGGATTGTTTGCTATTACAAAAATAGTGTTACTTTCTTTCAAGGGCATGATGACACTTGTATTTAACAACTGTTAAAGATATTTGTTGCCTTAAGTCCTCTATAGGCCATATAACATATCTGTCTGTTTTGCGGCAGAGTGGCTGGGGCAACCCAGCCAGATGGGCAGGGAGTAATAATAATAATAATAATAATAATAATAATGCATGAACACAAAGCCTGCCACATGCAGGGATCCGGAACAGAAAGAGCATGTGGTGTGTAGTCTCTGTAGACAAAAGTTTTAGAAACTAATAGAAACATGAAACCTTCCTCATCTACAGTGCTGCTACATGTATTCACAATATGTTTGCTTATTGAATATTAAAAGAATGTGGGGCTTCGCTTGGAACAATTGAGTTGGAAGGACTCAAAAGCTGTCTAATCCATGGGGGCCGAATCCAGCCCAGCTGCCTTCTAAATCCGGCCCGTGGATGGTCCGGGAATCAGCGTGTTTTTACATGAGTAGAATGTGTCCTTTTATTTAAAATGCATCTCTGGGTTTTTTGTGGGGCATAGGAATTCATTCATTTCCCCCCCCCCCTTCAAAATATAGTCTGGCGCCCCCACAAGGTCTGAGGGACAGTGGAACGGCCCCCTGCTGAAAAAGTTTGCTGGCCTCTGGTCTAATTCATTCCCCTCTCACAATGCAGCATTCCTCCTGTTCAGTCAATGAAGTACATGGCTTGCTCAGCTAGAGTGCCAGTACATTGGACTGATTTATTTGGCAGGCACCTTTCTACAAAAGGTTCAAGTGTCGAGCCATTGCTACCTGGTACAAGGGAAGGCAAACTGAAAATCTGATACAGGGTTGTTGCATTAGTAAACATTTCTTTCAGGAATGGAACTATTTGAAGAAGCTCTTCGCCGATGGGAGCAGGCACTGACGTTTCGTAACAGGCAAGCGGAAGATGAAGCCAACTGTAGCGCCGTCAAACTTGGAGCAGGTGATGCTATTGCAGAAGAAAGTGTAGAAGTAAGTAAATGAGTTGCTGTTCCTTCAGATAATTTGTTTCCCCTGTTTCTGGTTAAAATTCCAAAGTATACTCCAGCTTCTAGCAAAGAAGCTAAAATTATTCAAGAGAACCTGGATAACACCAAGATTGCAGGTTCGATCCCTGTAAAGGACAGCTGCATATTTCTGCATTGCAGGGGGTTGGACTAGATGATCCTCAGGGACCCTTCCAACTCTTATGATGCTGAGGAACTCTGTGAGCCTCTTGAATGCCTGCAATATGAGCAACTACTTCCCCAGTGACCTATTTCTTCTTCAGTGCCTTTCTTCCTTCAAACGTTTTCAATATATCATAGTACCGTATTGGCCCGAATATAAGCTGCACCCGAATATAAGATGCACCTTTAAAATTCAAGGGGGGGGGACAATGATACCTGAATATAAACCGCTCCCTTAAAATTCTACAGGCACTCACACCCGTTCCATTTTACTGTATGTCTGTTTCAGCAGCGATATCGTAAAAGCCCATTTTTGTAAGGTCATGAATTTAAGCCGCACTTTAACTTTTCACGGTCGGAATTTGGAAAAAAAGTGAGGCTTATATTCAGGCCAATACAGTACTATTAAAATCAAAATTTACACAAAACTGTCTCAAAATTATCTCATTGCAAATCCTGGTTAGGATGAACTGGCATGGCCTTAATAGGATAACATTAGAAGATGATCCCTATATTCTTTTATCCCCTACTTTGGCCATCTCAGCATGCTGCACACCGAGTCTTCATTGGTTGGACCCTCTTCCATTAGTTAGTTAACTTTTAAAGTGTTTGCCTATTCTCTCAAAGTACCAATCTGCCTTTCGCTTTGCTTCTTTAATTAGGCCTGGGATTTGGGGAGGTGTTTGCCCCCTATCTTCTGTACCTAAGTGGAAGCACAAGAAAAGCAATTTACTCCTGACCCACGAAGATGGGAAGCAGCAGACTGGCAGCTACCTTGCTGAGGCAGATGACATAGTTTGTAGTTCTTTCTCCATGGACTTCCTCCCTTGCCAGAGTTAGAGAAAACAGGTGGGGTAGAGGCAGAGATAAGAACAAAATTTGCACAACTAGCCAACTTCACAAGGCAGTTATTTGTACAGTGATCTTTATATGTCCAGTGATGGAAACCCTAAGTATTTTGTTGCTGAAAGGCATGAATTTCACACATACTTTAAATTCTCTTTTTGTACCCAGTTGCAAACATGTTTATGTGGAAGTTCCAGGGTGGGGTATCTGAAGTATATATACATAAAATTGCACCTTTAGTTTTTCTGAAGTGAGTTAGTTGCTGTTCTAGGTAATGTTTTCAGCTCCTGCTGATTTTTGCATGTGGCACAGTATAAATATTTGATATAAATAATAACCAAAAAAGTGTTTGTTGATCCTTGCGCATCTCAGAATCTCCATGAGCTGCATAAAATATTGGTGACAGAACGTATTTGCCCTCTGCAACTTCTGTTTTGCAGGATATCATTAGTGCTGAATTCATTCATAAGCTTGAATCCTTGCTCCAAAGAGCTTATCGTCTTCAAGAAGAATTTGAGGCTTCTCTTGGGGCATCTGATCCTGCTTCCTTTGCCAATGATATTGGTGAGTTTGTCTTGGCTTTAAATTTGCGTGTTTCTTGATAATATATGACTGCTAGTCTTGAAAACTTATTGGGACATGGTGAAGAGGCAGAAATAGGGGAATGAGAAATTAGTTGCTCCTCTTGTACAAAGGATCAGTTCCACAAAGCTGGTTTAGCTGCCGGCTCATAGTAGTAGCACAAGGAGCCTGTAAAGTGATTTGTTAATCCGCACGTCTACATATTTGGACTGAATATAGACCCAGAGTCCCTGATGTAAAGGGTGCTCTTGCATTTGGCTAGAAAGCACAGTAATGATCAGCGAGACATGAAAGTAGAGCTTTTAGTTCTTATGTATTGTGCAAGAATACATAGCAAAGCAGAATGTGGCTACTTTGCTAACTCTGTATTGTAAGCTAGGTCTGATCAAGCAGTTTGCCTGCCCTTGGCCACATCAGCATGTGCGAATAGGTAAAAGGATAACATCTTTGAACTTGCTTGCAAGTCAGACTTGTACCGCGCTGGCATTTTCAACTTCAATTTTTGAAGTACTTCTGTACAACTGACTGCAGTGGCAGGAAGAGACTTGCTGGTAGTCTGTTATAATAAATCACTCTGCCCCAAAATGAACCCTTTCTTCCACAACTTTAGAAGACTGAGATTGCTTAGTGCCAGTCTGTTGTTTCTGTAAAAAGCAAGGTTGCGTGGAGCTATTGAGAACAAATGAAACTGCATTATATTGAGTCACACAGTTGGTCCATCTAGCTCATTGCTGTCTGCACTCACTGCCAGCACCTCAGTCCCTGGTCTCAGAGGACATTTATAGTCCTATGTGTACTAAGGACCTTATTCATGAAAGCTGATGCTCTACCACTATGGCATATCTCAGTTAGAACCTAAAAAATATCAAAGTTAGTATTTGGATGCCAGGATGGTCATGAATCATGCCTAGAAGCTTTGTATGTTTTCCATGATAACAGCTGTAAACTTGAAATACAAATTGCTTCATTGTGTGATATATGTAGATAATGCAGAAAACTTTGGAATTGGGGGACACCAAATATATTTTAAGAAGATAAAATACTGCTGTATCTCAGAATAACTGATTTACTGAAGGATGTGTGATTATGAAAGTTGAAGTGTGTCTATGAGTGTGAGGTGAGACAGTTTGCATTTCATAGTGCAGAAAGTATTGATCTGATGTGTAGAGATCTTTCCTATTCTGCTTAATTCACAAGGCTTCTGGAAGCTTCTCTGTGTGAAAGAAGCAAGCAGAAGGTTCATGATGTTTGGGTTATACCTTCAGAGAAGCTGAGTACAGCTGGCTTAAACTGGTTCTGTGATTTCTTTCAGTCAAGGTCATGCTGACTATAAAAGTAAGGCCAGAAGGAGCCTGGGTTTCACTTTCACTTTCTATCTCTTTTCCTTATGGTGTGGTGTTCTGTACATAGTATGCTTAGTGTTAAGGTTTAGACTTGCTATAAGTTATTGTAAGTTTAAGTCTGCTGCAACTGGATTTCTTATGGACAGTGCCAATCCTGAATGTATTGGATTTGTGACCATTATGCTCATTTGCCTTCAGTAGCAGTAAAGCTCTACTGGATGAAATATTTATTGCCTCTGGTCTATTTTTTGGGAATCCTGCAACGTGTTTTAAGTTTTTACTCTGCTAACTATAAGTTGGAATTCTACTCTGGGTCAATATTGAGTAGAATTTCTTGACAGAGACTTCTGGCTCCCAGCTCAATTATTAACTCATGAGGTGGCCTGAAGTAAGATATTTAGTCTTCAGTCCCCCTCTGCAAAATATGCGTTGTTATTGGCCTACATACCAGGGTTATTGCAAAGATTATTGACAAAATATATGAAGGACTTTAAAGTGCTCTAATAATCACAAACTGTTTGTTTTAAAACTACTGATAAGTATAGAAAGCCGCAATGAGAAATTGATTGAAGGGTGAGGCAGAAATCCGTACAGTGGTACCTTGGGTTACATAAGCTCCAGGTTACATACGCTTCAGGTTAGAGACTCCGCTAACCCAGAAATAGTGCCTCAGGTTAAGAACTTTGCTTCAGGATGAGAACAGAAATTGTACAGCAGTGGCAGCAGGAGGCCCCATTAGCTAAAGTGGTACTTCAGGTTAAGAACCGTTTCAGGTTAAGTACGGACCTCCGGAACGAATTAAGTACTTAACCTGAGGTACCACTGTATTATACTTTCAGAAATGCTAGTGTGTTGAAACAAATCAACACTCATTTCCTGCCCCAAATCACTTAGCAGCATCAGCAGCAGGGGGAAGCATTGTACATTAAATTCATGACATCAGGTTTATTGGGAAGCCGAGCAGCCATATGTATTCTGCATCCCCAGGAGCTAACTAAGGCAAAGCACTGTCTCTGTTGCCAAGTAGAGTTATTGGTCACAACTTGTTCCTGGAAAGTGTGCATTTTAAGATAATGGCAACTGTCCAGCTCTAGATTTTCATGGCGTTAAAGTTGGAGGCGCATGCTGCCACTGCTAATTTGTATGGTAGATAAGATTGCGACCCATTTTCAAAGCTATTGGCAATTCTTAAGATGGTGTAAATGAATAACTTGGCAATGGGGTGATTGATTGCATGTTTGAATTATAGATAGAAACTGTTTCCCCTCTGAAACATGACATTTGTGTTCGTTCCAATATTGATTTGTGAGTTTGATGGCACGGATGCCACCAGAGGTCAGTCTTCCAATGGCTTTATAAAATCCTGTTCTAAGCCTGGTTCCTGGGAACTTGCTAGTTAATTTTAATTTTCCCCCCAACACCTGCTACTGTAAGTCAGAACATAGAAAGGGGCTTCAATGTCAGCTCTGAGGTTAGAAATCACACTGATATACATTGGCATATATATCTGCATAGCAGCTGTTGGATGTCAATTTCCTTTTTAATTTTTCTTCCTTGAGGAGAGTCTGTCAGCTTCCATAGTTTTCAAAGGGTTAAATTAATTTATATGTTTCACAGTACAGTACTGCTGGTGTGTAAAGATGACGAAATTGTATAGAGAGAGCTAAATAACAATCAAAAGCCTTTCAGTAGAGAATGCTGAAGCAGCATGCAAGGGCAAAACAGAATACTAATAATGGCATATTATTGTTGCCCTGAGTGTCATATTAATGTTGTAACCTAAAACAGTTGGCTCTTTTAATCTGTGTTTCTAAGATTTGAAATAGAAAATCATCCCCCCCCATAAGTATTTTTAGATTCACAGTAGGCTGGATACCACAAGGTTTTGTTTTATATAAAAATATTTTTTCCTCACACTTTTTTTTTTACAGCTCAGATAAACACTTTTATATAAAAAACAATATTCAATAGTCAATTCAATGTGGCAAAATGTATAAGTCTTGTTAGGTTTTCAGTGAAGGAAAGTCGTAATTTCCAGGGCTGTCTGCCCAACAAGACTTTGATCCCCACCTGAGCATCTCCAAATTATCTCCACAGACTGTGTTTCCCTCAGTCACTGATGTTTTCTCTGTACTTACCATATTTTGCGCCCCATAGGATGCACCGGCCCATAGGACGCACCTAGTTTTTTGGGGGGGAAATAAAGGAAAAAAAAATTTATTTCCCCCCCCCCCAGGTGCGGGGCTGGAAGAACCAGGTCGGGGAACAGCGGGAAGGCGCGCTCCGCCTCCCCGCTATCCCCCGAGCTTGTGGGGCTGGCGATGGGGAGAAGTGTGCTGAGCCCAGGACTGCAGGCAGCTCTGCGCAGCCATCGGGAGCCGGACGGGACTTCGCGCCCCGCTCCAGATGGCTGCGCAGAGCTGTGCTGAGCCCAGGACTGCAGGCAGCTCTGCGCAGCCATCGGGAGCCGAGCAGGACTTCGCGCCCCGTTCCCGATGGCCGCACAGAGTTGCGCTGAGCCCGGGACTGCAGGCAGCTCTGCGCAGCCACCGGGAGCCGAGCAGGACTTCGCGCCCCGCTCCCGATGAACGCGCAGAGCTGCGCTGTGCGTCCTATAGGGCGAAAAATACGGTAATTTTGTGTGCCAAGTAAAAACCAGTTACATTTCTCTCTCTGAATTCAAATCTTCATTAAAATTCTTCTTGTTGGATAAAGGACCATACAGACCCTCGACCACACCTACCTTTGTTGCGCTTCACGCTTTGTAACCATAGAATATTTAGCTGAATAGTTGAAGAAAGGGAGTCGGGAATTAGCAATAGTTTCCTGGGACTGCTTCAGTAGCTGAACTGTGCCAAAAGCAACATAACCTCAGACACAATAATGGGAGGACGGCTTGGCAGGAAGGACTAGGTAATATTATGGTTGAGCTGAGATGTAAAGTAATACAGTATTTTAAGGCCTTCTGTTTTCCTCAGATTCTTGTCTGAAGGAGGAATCTGCCAAAATAAGTCTTAGAACAGGAAAGAGGGAAAAGATAGCTGAGGTGTTGATTCTGTTAGAGAATGCACATTGACTGCTGTGCAGAGATGGTGTAGGTCAGAAAATGAGGGTTAGAGAGAGGAGAAAGTGTGTTTGTATCCAACAGCTCTCCCACCCCCCAAACTAACCATTGAGTCTTTTTTTAAAATTAAAAACAACAACCAAGGAATAGCTGCCATATTTTCAGGACAAAGGTATGCTGGTCCTTAAAAATGAGGCTGTTATAGATACTGGTATGTGCACTGTTGGTACTCGTCATCCTTTTCAGACCCAGGAATCACCTTTAACCCCAGCATCCATTTTGAAGCCCATTTCTTTGTATTTTTCTACCGCGTATTTGTATGGTGGTAGTACTGTTGTTGCAGCTCACCTTAGATCATACTTTGAGTGGTAGCTGGTCCTGGCCAACCAGTTGAAAAGTGATATAGTGTTCGTGTGTATTACACATGTATTGGCTGATGAAATGAAAAAGGACCTATTGGCTTCCTATCCTTTCTCCCTCCCTGTAATTTCTCTGTCAGAACTGGTGGTGGATCAAGTTCCATTAATTAGCTCCTCACAAATAGAAGTTCAGTGCTACTTGAAAAAGAAAGAAAAAGAAAATGCAGTTCCTGATGTCCTTAGGTGTGAAAAGTAAAAAAGAAAAGAAAAGAAAGCATAACACTAGCAGGGGAGGCAGGTCATTCTACAAATCCCCTTTATTTGTATCCCCGCTTAGGGCACCCCCACACATCTAGTGCTGCTTTGCCCCCCTGTGTCGCGGGGCTTCCAGTCAGGAGTACTTGCCTACGCTTATGGACGTGTTTGGGTGAAAGTTCCATTTATAAATGTGTTAAATAAATAAATAAATGTATTTATGCACCTTTCACAATGGTAGAAAACACATAGAGACTGGGGGGGGGGGTTAACCTGGTGTTTTTGTATATTGAGCCCAAAACGAAAGGTCTCCTCTTGCAAGAAGAAGCAAAATGGTTTTAATATGGAGATGTGAAAAAGCTCTTTTGTTTGTGCAAGGCAGCCATCCTGCTGCAGTCTTTGAGCCCCATTCCAAAGGTAGCAGAGGGCTGGTGTACCCTCTTGTTGGATAACCAGACTTTCGCTTGATCTTCTCTAGATCCAAAGCATTTAGAATTGAAAGTGATCACGATATATGGGGGGAGGGGAACCTTAATCATACTACTTGCTTCAGGAGTACAATACTTCATGAGCAGAGAGGTTTGGGTATTTCTTGGATATAATTTATTATTGTGATGGGAGATAAGGACTTGGATTCCTCCTTCCCTATCTTAAGGCCTGTTCAAGAGCAAAGAGGCCCCCTACCCCTTTCAGCGCCCCCCAAAATAATAATAACGATTGCAAATTTTTCACAAGTCCCCTCTTGTAAGGTTGGATCCAGCAGAGGCTTCTGTAAATTACTATGGAGAAGAGATAATTGTACTGATTTCTTCCTGTGCTACTGCTCTTGTGTTATCTATTTGCTGAATATTTATTTTCAATGTGGGATAGCCTTTCGAGTAGCTTCCAATGTACAAAAATAAGTTAGAATGTAAACTGACTACGTCTCTTTCTAGAGCTTAACTTCAAATGACTTAGCATCGCAAGATAACTTTGCCATTCTTCAGCTGTTAATCACTGTAACATAGACCAGTTAGAACTATATTAATGCTTTGAGTTTTATTTGGATTCCTAATTCAAAGCATGTGCTCAGTTCTTCTGACGCCATATGCGTCAGTCATTGACATTAGTCACAGCTTAAAGATAGGCATGTGAGTTGGGACATGAAAATTGACACTTCCTCATCATAGAATCACCGAGAACTAGGGGCTTAACAATAACCTATACTTCCTGTGCATGCTGACCTTCGTAGAAATTGGAAGAAGGCTACAGAAGATTAAATTCAAAACTACATGGAATTCTCATTTTTTAAAAAGCCAACTTTTCCTGTGAAATTAACTTTTTCTCTGAAGGTCACTATTTTGTCATTAGCTCAATCAAGTGATTGCTGCAAAGGCACTACAATGGATTAGGCACAACTGCTTTAGCTACTATGGTTCACAATTACAGGGGTTTTTTGGTATGGGTCACCATAATGGTACAGGAAATAGCAAATTTTATCACTGAAAAGTTTCTCTTAATGCAGTGTCAAAATGACAATATATCGTAGATATGAATTATGTTCCAGAAATTCTGCTTTGCTGGAGATAGCAAGAAGTACAAGAGATGAAACACATTATTTCTGTTCATTGTCATGTTGAATATATAATTTAAGAGTTTATATATTTTTGCTTTTCATTGTAAACTGCTTTATTTCAGTAGAAAAGCAAAGTTTAAATGTTAACCCAAAATTTTAATCTACTTAAACTTGTACACTATTTTCTGTGTGTGTGTACTTATATGTGTGTTGTGTGTGTATAAATAAAACACAATAAAGAATATAGTGAACTAAAACACAACTACCTGGGTGATTGAAAATTTTCAAAGTTCTGAAAAACTAACCTGCATTGAAATAACATCAAGGTATGGTCCTAGGTACGAGACTTCTCCCGCCTCCCAACTTTTTTTTTCTACTTAAGTGTTTTAGCTTCAGATGATTTTCTACTTGGGTTTAGAAATAACATGTAACTTTCTGCTTGCATAGCCTCTTACCTCCATGGACCTGATCACCCTATATATGGGCTCTCTTGCAGGATACATATGCTGCAATTGAGATGTTTTCCTGAAGCCAAACCAAGTTTCCTACCTGTCTCTTAAGTGGCTATACTAATTTTGCATCTTCCCAACTTCTGTTGCTGGAATGTTAATGAACATTCCATGACATCAGAACAGCGCAGCCAGTAGTGAAGAGGGAAAGTGTGCAGACAAGGTTAGGTGAAAAGGGGCGAAATGACAATAATAAGACAGCTGCATCTGTTTGTGCTTATCTGTTGCAAGATCCAAATTCAGTTGCAACTAGGAAGCAGTAATGTTGAGTCTTAATAAGGCTAAACTAAACAAATGAGTGCAAGAAAGCTTTTTTGTTTGTTTTAGATCTTGACTTCCTTCCTGAATGTGATGACAAGTGAAATATTTATCTAAGTCCTAATCGCACAGCAACGTTGTTCCATTAAGTTCCAAAGTTCTGACACATTGGGAAAGAAATAGGAATGCTTTATTTGGCTGTCCCTAACCTATGGCCAACTTTAAACTTACTTTAGACTCCAAGCCTAATTCGCATTCCTACTTCATTTCTAACACAACACATATTGCTGTGTCACACTTTGTTTTGTATTTTTAGTTCTGTGTGTTTTAAAAAGCTGGTTGTGCTAAGGTAGGAAGGAGTGTGGGGTGCGTGCATACCTTGGGGCCTCTGTATGACCCACAGTGTGCCCTCCTTACAGTGGCGTAGCGTGGGTTGTCAGCACCCGGGGCAAGGCAAGTAATTTGTGCCCCCTAACCCGTGGATTTGCGCCCCCTAACCCGCGGATTTGCGCCCCCTAACCCTAACCCCCAAATGGTGCGCCCGGTGCGGCCGGCCCCCCTGCACCCCCCGCGCTACGCCACTGCCTCCTTATTCCAACGCCTTTTCCCACTGAAATTAGGCTTTTAAAATGGTTTCTAATAATAACAAAAGAATATAAGCCTAATTCCAGCGCAGGGGTTCATTTTTGGAGAGGAAGGTACTGCTGGGGAGGAAAGGATTAATCTTGTCCTCCCCTTGCCCTGTGTTCCCTCCCTAGTGCCAACAGTGTCCACTTTTGCAATGGAAAAACACACATTTTATTGCCTTTGAGGGGAGCTTTCTTCAAGCCCTAATTGTTGAGACTGGCACTGAGGCAATCCTGCTGGAGTCTCCTCAGAAGATCACACACCTGCTGTGGGAGTTTGGTTTGGAAAAATCCAAATGCTGCTTTTCGGCTCTTATTGCTGGTAAGGGGAAGTGTACGAGACCATCTCCACTTTTGGTATGTAGCCCCTGAAGGGTTGGCCCAAGGGATAAGGTGGTGCTTGATCCAAAAGAGGTTTCCTGTTGTTGTTGTAAGGTATTGATGGATGAGTGGGAAGGGAAAGAAGGTCAAAGTTTAGAAAGCCACAAAAGGGACTGATTGCAAACCAGGGAATCTCTTCTTTAAAAAATCTCTCGAAGGAAGGGTCAGAGAATGAGCAGCCCTGTAGGTTCTACTGGACTCCCAACTCATCATTGGCCATTGGCCATGGTGGCTGATGGGAGCAGAGCCCAGAATCCCCATCCCTGTACCTCATTGAGTTGATAAAAAGACATGAGATTGCAGCAGTCCTAGTTTAAATTTTGCCTTCTTTGTGCTTTTCACCAGTATAAAAGTACCATGGCACTGATATGTGGTTTGAGACTCAATGGGTTGCTGGAGGACTTCAGTAACACAAAATCTAAGACTAATTTTGTACAGTTCCACCCACAGCCACACACCGTGTGCCCCATCGCATGTTGTTCAAAAGGATCAGACTTCAGGGCGGCTTTTTCAGGGGCTTTTGTGGGGAGTGGAAGTGTGCGTAAGTTTAACTCCTCTTAGGAGACAAGCTCATGTTTCTCCATAGTAATAGCTAGTTGACGTCTCAGAGTAGTGGATACTCCTATATACTAATTAATACATCAGCATACCAGCATGTGCACCTGCGTTTTTCAGAAGGATTTCCTGTTAGAATAGCCTTTGTAAATCTAGAGGAATTGGCGTGAGCAATTATACAACGAAATAGTGCTTTGTGTTATGTTTCTCTTCCCACTCTTTCTTTTTTAAAAAAGTTATATCCAATTCCCCAAACAGCTTTTCAAACTTGTGTTCAGAAAAGCTGGTTAGAAACCCTCCCAAAAGAATTTTGATGTGTGGATTTATTATATGTTAGACACATGTTTTACCACTTGGATTGCATCCCAGATCTGTTAATTAGTTATTAGATTAAGTTATATAATATTCCTTTCCCCCTTTTTTTGTTATGAACTTCTGTGTTTCTATGACATAACCAACTGGAATTAACTTGTCCTGCTTTTCCTAAAAGATGAAGAATATGAGTAAATGTTTCTCTGATTTTGTTCACACTCTGTGAAGCACGGAGAAAGAAAATGCTAATCATTACACCTTGTTCCACTTTGTTTTCGCTTACTTAGTTTTCAGCAAGTGGATTAAGTTTTATTTTCCAAAGATTACATTACTGTGACTGATCCTTACTGAGACTTTTTACATGTACATAGCATGATAAGAAAGCTCTCCAAGAATGTAATCAAGTCTTCCTTCTATGTTATATGAATTTCAGCTTTTAATCAGCTATAACAATTAAATAGCATGGTTTCTCTGAGGGTTGCTATAATGCAGTGATAGGAAACCTATGGCCCTCCAGATGTTGTTGGACTTCAGTTCCCATCAACCCCAGCCTGTGTTGGGAGTTGTAGACCAGTCAACATCTGGAGGACCAAAGGTTCCTCATCCTTGCCATAGGATGTGTGACAGGTCAAGCAGCAGAGGGAATAGGTAAAAATATACAAGTACATTGGACAAATTTGTCCATGAATTGGACAAATTCCTGGCAGCTAAGGCTACTAATCACAATGGATTTATGCATCTATGGGGGACAAGAGTGGGAAAGGGACTTGATGTAGCTTTCGTCTGATTTCAACAGGACTCATGTTACGGCTACAGAAAGATAGTGGGTTCCTAATCCGATTTTTATTTTTCCCAGTCTGCCCTTTCAGAGAGCCCCAGCACTTCTCTTCAATCCAGGAGGTGGCAGGCAGTGGGCGACATGAGCTTTCAGCATAGTCTGGGAAAGCTGGGGAATGGCCTGGCATAGTGCCCAGAATGATGCTGTGCCCAAAGAGGAAGCTGGCTGTTGAGAACAGGTGGGCTGGGAACCGTGAACTGGCTGGCCATTTTAATTGTGATAGAGGCTGCCAAGAGGAGAGACAGAAGCATTTTGTTCAAGGGCACTTTTTGAAGAAGATGGCATTTTTTTGAAGAGTGTGCAGATAGCAGAGTGGTTTCTGTAGGTTTCATATTTATTCAATTGCTATAATGCCTTCATCCAATGATCACCGGACAGTTTACAATATAAAGACACAAAAAATACATACTATCATAACAAACAAAAACAATTCCCCCCCAGTTTAAAAGGCCATAGATTGTTTACTTAGCCAAAGGCCTGGGGAGAAGGGTTTTGGCATGTTTTGGTCCAGGCGCCTAAAGAAAATGCTTTCTTGAGAATGCCCTGGTTTTTTTTGTTTGCTTCTGGATGCTCCTACCTGAAGCATGATGGTTGTTGTTGTTTAGTCGTTTAGTCGTGTCCGACTCTTCGTGAGCCCATGGACCAGAGCACACCAGGCACTCCTGTCTCCCACTGCCCCCTGCAGTTTGGTCAATCTCATGCTGGTAGCTTCGAGAACACTGTCCAACCATGATGGTAGAAGCAGGGGTGGCTAACCAGGCTCTCTCCAGCTTATGGGAGCCACCTCTGTCTTAAAGGGGAAAGGGAAAGGAAGGGGGAATTGTAATGGTTGAGAAAAACAGTCAGCCCAATAAAATATACGACCCCAAATTAGATGTGTTTGAAAGGAAGCTCTCAGTGTTTGAGAAATAAGGTGCATAATTGATTTTTTTTAACACACACAAACACAACAAGAAATCTCTCTCAATACATTGCATTTTACATTATATTTATACTTTGTCTGGATCTGTTTTGTTGCTTTTATGCCCGTTTGTAAGGACAACAGGTGTGGTATGTTTTCTATTCCACTATCAGCTTACTTTCCTTTTTCTTCAGGAATGCCTGCTGAGAATAAAGTAGCTTGTAATTTGGAACGAGAGTTTTTTGTAACCAATGGGGGCGCAGAGCCAGAGCCACTGTGGGAGTTCCTAGACTGCCTTGTCAAAAGCCAGCTGTTTGTGAGAGTGACGGGGCAAAAAGCATGGTGCAAAGGGCACACTTGGTGTTGTGTTTGAGCAAGGACTGGGGCTCTCTTGGCGGTCCACCACTTTTTCACGTGATTGACAGTGCTGCTGTTTGGAGGGATGGTGGCAGGGATTATGCGCGCCGTGTGCACAAGCTTCATCTGAAGTAAACATATTGGAAGTTTAAAATAGCATCTCTTCAGCTGAATGATGGGGACTGTGAGGGCATAAAGGGCTGAGGAGACCTTGTGACTAAGAGAGAGCCCCATTTTTATGACATGAGAGTGTATCTTTGTGGCAATTAATGTGAACAATTAGAAATTAACGTAATATACTCTTTAGGTACAACTGAATTAGAACTAAAGCGAGTGGGTAAACTGAGGAACTTCGTTTTCTACATCTGTGAGGTAAATTTTAAAGGATCAGTTGGTTAGCCTTACAAAATTGGTTTGTAAACCAATAGGTATATTCATGGTGATGGAGGTAATAGGTAATTTGGAACATTAAAAAGAGAGCATATTTGTTTCTCTATCCTCCAGTATTTTGGAATATATAAACTGAAGTAGAAGACACTAATGGGATAACTCTGTAATCATTGGACGGGGGCATTAGCTTGATCAAATCGTAAATTAGAGAACATTTGTGAACGTTTTTTCAGAAGCTGAATGTACAATGTGGCTTCTGCGGCCTCCAGTTGAGTGCAGGAAGCTCCTGCAGCCAATCAGGAGCCGCGCCTTGGTTTTCGAACCATTTCGGGAGTCAAACAGACTCCCGGAACGGATTAAGTTTGAGAACCAAGGTACCGCTGTACTTAGGCTGAAAAAGTCGTAAGTCAGGGTAGGGAGAAACACCCTTGTATCTAAGGTTTGATACAATCTTCTATTGCGGTTTTATTCTTGAGTAGCTTCAGGCTTTGTGCATTAAAGCTAAAGCCTGTGGCTGCTTCCCTGCTAAAGTGTAAATAATTTCACTCTTTGATTGACTTAGGAAATCCAGCAACACCTAAAGACAAGGCAGTCTAGAAGGACTGTGGTTTCTTAAATAAGTACGTTGAAACATATAAGAGAGCCAGTATTTCAGGCTGTTATGCTCTGGGCTTCATGAAAATGAGTTGGGCGGCAGGTGTATCAAGCAGCTGTGCATTCCTGGAGCTTTCATTGTGCTGGTGTCTCTTCTCTCAAGCTGTCCTAAACAGTGTGTGTGTAGAAAAAAGCGTTCTGTAATGAAGTGCACTTGTCACTATGCCTTTGGATAAACTAGTTATTGTATGCCAGACATTACATTTGTGCATTGAAATATTTGCTACCTACTGTCTGTGGTTTGAACTGTGCCATAAGGTTGGCATAATTTTGCCATGCATCTATTTAACTTTCTTTTCCTAGCTCATTTTTGTAAGCCTCTTATGTATTTTCAGGGGCCACAGGAGTCTGCAGAGCCGAGGTGGGTGGGAATTGGTGGGGAAAAAACCTCATTTCCTTCTCCTCTCCAGTGGTTGTGTCCTGTGAAACTCTACTTGGTGGGAAGTCTGGATCCAACCCTTTCTCTTTCATCAACATTAGCTGGCACTATAATGAAAATCCTCAAGGTGTTTTAATGTAAGGTTTTTCTCTCTCTTTATAAGATAAAGACACCGATATCACTGTAAAGGATAATACCGAAGAATTCAGCCTGCGGGATACATTAAGCATTGGATCAACAGATTCATTTGTTTCAGCTGCTGAGGTATGTTGGAAGTAGTGTTCGCTGCTTTATTGCGTAGCCATCATGCCACTTCTGAATTCTGCTAAACAGGAATGACTTTCTCTTAGAGTAGAATATCTGCGAAAAATGCATTCAAATGCACAGTGGTCTGCAGACTGATTGTAGCCTTCTGACACTTTAAAAAAGGGTAGATAAACAGTTAAAAGATGCATGAAGTCATCACACATAATGAAATGTTTACAGGTACACAGGTTCCATCCTTTTCCCTATACTCTTTCCATGTAGGGAGCTTGTAGTGTCTGAAGTGAGGATAAAAGTGATATTCTCATGAATTCACCAGAAAGGCAATATGAGCATACTCTGGTGAGCACTGCTTTAATAACTTCTTGCCAAGAAGTATGACACTTTTTGGAGGCCCTGGGCCACCATGCTTCTGGAATCTGTAGTCCCCAACTGATCGAAAGCTCAGCATCCACTCCTTTCATTTTTAGCCTGAGACAGCTGTGTGTTGGATGTCATCTGCCACTTATTCAACACAGAACACTCGTATTAGAGCATGGTTTGTATGCCTGATGGTGAAGGAGGGCTGAGTTGGGGGATAATGTTACTTTTTGTCTGCTTGTAAGGAGCACATCTAGCCCAGATCTCAGATAGCTTCCCTTCATAGCAGGAATCCTGGAGTGAGAGTTGGATTTTGAAGTGCTGTTGTGCAAATATAGCCTGGCCAGTCACTTAAAGGATCTTAAATGGGAGTAGTTACACAGTGCAACAGGCAGCGTTCTAATCTTCCTGCATCAGAAACAATGGTACACTTTTACCTTAATTGGGATGCATGTTGAGAGATTTAGCGGAAATAGCTTCAATTAACCTCATAGATAATGGACTCGCAAATGCTTTGACGTTTAGATCACAATCCTTAACCTCATTACTGGGAAGTAACTTCAGTTTATTTCAGCGAGACTTGCTTCCAGGGGAACATGCTTAGGATTTCAGCCAAAGTTTGTATTACTGAAATAATACCCCATTCCATGTTATCAGTGGATATATTCTGCTCCAGAGTAAACAGGTTTTGGATCACTGCAGCCTTCCTTTCCAAACACTGGGCTATCTCTATACACATCTGCAGCAGCAGAGGGCCTTGCTGGGCCTCCCCGCTGCGGCAGGGGATCCTGCTATACCTCCCCACAGTGGCAAAGGGTGCCCCATGCTCCCCCAAAGCAGTAGAGGGCTTTGCTGCACTTCTCTGTGGCAGCAGAGGGTTATTCTCTGTGCAAGGTATTTCCCTCTCTTGAGCGAACGTACAAATCGATGCCCAAGTTTGCTTGTTTTCTTCTTCCCTCATCTTTTCATCTTTGGCCTTACAGAAGCCGCTCTGGGAGTGGCTAAAAGTGCTTTCTGTAAATGAAAGCATTGCTTGCAGCCTGCCACTTGAAAATACATGGCTCCTGCAACACCATGAACTTTCATTTAATGTGAAGCACATAATGCCTGTTAAAACATTCTAGAAATAAATTGTGGCAGTGCTGCTGCTGATTACACCCAGTAGCAGAAACCAAATAGAAGAGTTTAAGGAGTTTGAGTTTAAGGGAACTGATTTCTGTTGTTGGTAACAAAAACTAATATTGGTGTCTGTAGGCTGTATGAAATGTAAGTTTGGGAGGACTACATGTACCAGTAATGCAAAGTTCCTGTAGAAATCGCTGAAGTGGTTTTGAAGGGCCCTTTCCCTGTTGACTGACAACTTTCCTTGACAACACTGGTTTTGGCTTTGCTTGCTGCATATTAAACTTCTCTTATGGGTGTTTCTGCAACAGCACATGACTGAGCTGCACCATGGACCTGTGGGTTGTGGGGAGGGGGTTGCATAGTCCCTGCCATCATGAAACATGCTGCTGTGTGAGTTTTCTTTTCAGTTTTTAACTGCCCTCCCTTAAAATGCTTTAGAATCCTATTATTCTGTTTGCAATCCCTCCCTTGGTAAAATATAATTAGAAGGTGGCTTGTAAATTATCTCTCCCCTTCCTTGCATGTCTTGGCTTTTCTGGAATGTGCCACAAAAGCAGTTGGGCACTCACAAGCATTCAGCTGTTGCTGCAAAGTGCTACTCCGACGCAACAGCTACTAAAGACCGTTTTAATACTATATGATTACAAAGTCTCTTTCCCATGCTTTGCACATTAAGAATGTCCGTTTTAAATGGAAGATGCATTGAAAGTTCTTGCCTTATGGAAGGCAAACTGTTAGTTGGGCTAGCGTTCAAGTGACAAGCTATGTGATGTAGCCCTCAGCTCTGGCTTGCCTTGCATGGATGCCAGCTATCCATTTCTGCTCCTCGGGGACATGATTCAGCAGCAGGCCCTTGTCCCAGTGTGTCACTGTGGCTTTTCTTTGCAAGCTGCAGTACTGGAAATTTATCTTTTAACTAATGTCGAAAGAGATGGATCTTGCATAGAAATAACACAAAGGGCATTTAGTTCTTGATATTGGTGGAAGTGTTTCAGGATGTTAGCCAGCTGATCTTGAGAAGGTCTCCCTCTTCTAGCTTGCAGAACACAAAGAGAGCCGCAACTCTTATAATCTGGATTCGCTATGCCATTGCCCATTATACGAAGAGGCTATGCACCTGGCAGAAGAGGGCAAGATTTATTCACGAGTCTTACGGTACTAAATGCTTTCCCTAATATTACTTGCACATTTTCTAAAAGCAAAACAGTGCTTTGTATGCAATATTTTTTATATTGACTTGAGTTAAAGAGCAAGTCAACCGTTAAGTTTCAAGTGCCTTTTTGTTGTTGTCTCTGTAAATAGGACTGATACGTTGGAGTGTCTGGGCGACAGTGACTTTCTTGCTAAGCTCCATTGTATCCGCCAAGCTTTTCAGGTAAATGTTCAATCAGCTCCTTAAGGCTGACCTCCATACCACATAGGCACAAAACTCCTGTGGCAGTAGGTTTTCTAACAGATCAGCCAAACCGCCCAATCATCAAGGGTAATTGTGATTTGTTATATGGGGTTGTATTCAATATAGCTTCTTAGTCACATACTATTTAAGTTCTATGTATATAAATCGGGAGGACGCCAGCAACAGAGGCCTTGTTTCCTACCAGTGTATTTCACAATTGATAGCTAATTCTTTCTGCCATTAGCATCTTCTCTATCTGTCTCTGTCTGTATCCTCGAAACCTTTCAAAGTAAGTTTGCTTGGAAAATGGGCTATTTTCAGGGAGAACTGGTTGGCAGCAGTGCTATTTTTCTAGAAAAGAGGTGCCAGAACTCACCATGAGCATCTCCCTTGTTCTCTTATAATAGCAACTGAGTTCTGCAATCGACACAAGATAATATCACCAAGGCAACTATCGGTAAACAAACATTAAACGTCCATAAAAATGGCAAAAGTAGTTTCTTTCTCAAATAGGTTTTGTCTTAAACAATAGCAAACACAGTAAATGAAGAGTCCACTTGTGATATACCAGTGGTTCAGTGCTCATTTCACCGCTAAAGAGCTTAGTCATCGAGCTTTGTAGTAAATAATATACAAGAGAAGATAGTATGTAAACGAGTTAAAGCAGGTATATCTGTCCCCATCTGCGTGTTTCCATCGGGAGGAGCATAGAAAGAGGACAATGTCCTTCGGTTTGTTCCAGCTGAAAAAAAGCCCTGGTTGATAGAATTAAAAGAAATGTTGTAAGCCGCTCAGAGTGGCTGGGGTAACCCAGTCAGATTGGCGGGGTACAAAATTTTATTATTTATTAAGACAAGGTAAGAATGTAAGTGATCTCAGATGGGTAATACCTAGTGATCCATTACAGGTAATCTTTTCCAACACCGCAAATAGAATATTTCTTGCTGAAAGTGGAAGAAAAATCTTGTGCGCGCTAATCATGAGAGCTAGAAAGGTAAACACTTTTGTTTAATTAATTTGTATGGTGGATTTAATTTTCAAGAAAGCTTTATGGTCACAGGCTATAATCCTAATGCCACTTGCCTTGAGAATAAACCCCATTGAATTTGATAGGACTTACTTCTGAGTAGACATGATTATTTCCCCGTAGTTGCCTCCTCTCATTGTGAAGTAAGCAGCAAGTATTCATATTTGGCAGACCTGATTCTGAAAGGTGGTACGTTCTGTAATTGTTTGCAGCCATGGATTTTGATTGTCCAAACAAGAATGTCCTTACAAACACATTCAAGTCACTATATATGCTAAGGTGCAGTCCAGCATCTGCATTGATCTCAGTTTCAGTGACAGCGCTGTATAAACATTCCAGTTGTGCTGACAGAGCTGCTCCAGTTGAAATGAATCACAAAGGAGTTCCATGTGTTCTTCAGAGCATTGGACTGAAGCCAGTCTTTCTAGATTACTCAGGCTCTAAATGGAAGCAATTATTATCTCTAATTAAGTACTAAAGAAACATGCATAATTTGTCTCCTGCTTGTTGGTTTCCCCCCCCCCCACAGAACCCAAAGAAATTTGAGGAAGTATTTGATGAAATGATCTCTTTCTTAGAGCAGTCTGATCATTGGGCTAATACTGAAATGGAGCTTGCTGCTTGGGGAGTAAGTATGTGTTATAAAAAATTAGTTCAATAGTTTGTAAATGTTATCTCTCCCTGGTTAGACAATTGCAATTCCCTTATTGTTCTTTATTTTGTCTCTATTTCAGGGTGTCAATTTTATTACTTTAGTCTGTCTGCTTAGACAGTTTATTAAACAATTTCACTAAAATCTGTTGTTTTTCCCCCAGTGTCATTTAGGCTATTATTATAGACCTGGAAGTTGTATAAATGAGGTCAGTAACTTTATAAATATTCCGATGCTCTGCAGGTGAAACATCTAAATTTCTATGATGTTGTTCTGGACTTCGTATTAATGGATTCCTTTGAAGATTTAGAGAATCCACCTATGTCTATACAAAATGTGGTCAATAACAATTGGCTGAATTCCTCTTTCAAAGAAACTGTAAGTGGCTTTGTTTGGTTCCATGCTTTCATATGGGGGTTGCAGAATATTGGACAGGTAACTTAATGATTGCATTCCTCTGAGCAGTATTTAAATTTAGAGGAAATTACATTATGATTGGATAATCTGTTTCAGATTCCTTTTACTCATTAAGCAGTTGTGATTCATACCTGCAAGAACCTTAATTGGCTTTCTGCAGACAACTAATCTGCATAAAATTTAGCCACGAAACTCGCATATTTTGGATCAAGTCGTAGTCTTAGTACTTTGTATAATAAAAGGAAATGTCTGCAAGAGTGAAAATATATTAATCTTTTTTATCCACATATCTAAGCCATTAAAAATACATATAGCAAATTCTGTCCCAGGCACCCCCAAACTCAGCCCTCCAGCTGTTTTGGGACTACAACTCCCATCATTCCTAGCTAACAGGACCAGTGGTCAGGGATGATGGGAATTGTAGTCCCAAAACAGCTGGAGGGCTGAGTTTGGGGGTGCCTGCTTTATCCAATTTGCCCACCTGGGCCTTCGTGTCACAGAGAGATCTGTTCAGTAGTTGTTGAAAGTTACTTTCTCAAAAGAAATGGTTCCACTCCATGATTGGTGACTAACAACAAGACTTGTGCAAGCATACATGCATTCATAGACACTGGTTTTGCTTGGATTCAGCTGACACAGACACCCATCAAGAAGTGCAAAGCAGTGAAGTTTGAAGAATAACTGCCACCTCATTTCACAGTCTGAACTGATTTAATGAATGAAGAATGGCACCTTAAACTACACAGATGAAGCATGTCATTTTAAGAAATTGCATTGCACTGATCACATATGTTGGAACCTCCAAACCTATTAGGTCACCCTTGCATGTGGCCAGGGTGATTGCAATTGGGCCACCTATGGAATAGGCTATCTTACATGGTCTTTTCTTGGAATGAGGACCCCTGTAGTTTACCAGTATGTGTAAAATTTGCAACACAACAGTGCATTCTAAGGATCTGTTTATAGTTAACATGTGTGAAGTTATCTTGAATATACAGCCTTGCTTAAGAACCTAAAGAACTGCCATGTGGGATCACACTAAGATCCATTAAGTCCAGCCTTCTTTGCAATAATTCCACATCACTGCGAGTACAGAAACTTTGTTAGAAACGCTGCTTTTTAAGCTCTCAGATACCACTTCCTTCAAGTCATCATGCCACTCCATGTTGAGTGCCATTGCTGAGTATTGCTGACTTTCACATTTTATAAAACAACAACAACCCAGGACATCTATGTAAGTATCAGCGTGATGTAGGAGAGCCAGTATGGTGTAGTGATTAAGAGCAGTAGACTTCTAATCTGGTGAACCGGGTTCGCTTCCCCACTCCTCCACATGCAGCTGCTGGGTGACCTTGGGCTAGTCACACGTTTCTGAAGTCTCTCAGCCTCACTCACCTCACAGAGTTTTTGTTGTGGGGGAGGAAGGGAAAGGAGATTGTTAGCTGCTTTGAGACTCCTTAGGGTAGTGATAAAGCGGGATATCAAATCCAAACTCTTCTCCTTCTCCTTCTTAGGATGGTATAGCGATCCTCAAATATTTGGTACCATATTTTTGGTATGGCACAAAATTTCTATAAAATAATTATATAAAATTTCTACAAAAGTGTGCTGCACTGTTAGATCTTAGGCTCACCTGCTGTGATGAATTGGGTGGTCCCAAAGCACCAGTTTTGAGAGTCCCATGGACTGCAAGAAGATCAAACCTATCCATTCTGAAGGAAATCAGCCCTGAGTGCTCACTGGAAGGACAGATCCTGAAGCTGAAGCTCCAATACTTTGGCCACCTCATGAGAAGAGAAGACTCCCTGGAAAAGACCCTGAAGGTTGGGAAAGATTGAGGGCACAAGGAGAAGGGGACAGCAGAGGACGAGATGGTTGGACAGTGTTCTCGAAGCTACAAACATGAGTCTGACCAAACTGCGGGAGGCAGTGGAAGACAGAAGTGCCTGGTGTGCTCTGGTCCATGGGGTCACAAAGGGTCGGACACGACTAAACGACTAAACAACAAAGCACCAATTGCTACAGCCTAGGAAAACAACCATTAATAGTGTAAACTGCACACAATTTCCAGGGATTGGCCATGTGAGGAGCAAACATTGGTAGCATCAAGTCATTGGGGGGGGGGGGAATCCCCCTGGGATCTGTAATTATTAAAAGCGCAAGCATGCGTCCCGGAATCTCATATGATACCTCCAGCCAAAAACCTTGTACTTCTGGACACACCTACCACAGAAGAAAATGGTTCTCGCTCACTTGGCATATTTCTTCCTGCGCTCAGCAGAAAATCTGTTATTTATGTGATGCATTTTTACTGGTGTCATGTGCCAGCAGTGGACCTGTTTCAACATGGATTAATGGGTTCTGGCTGCTATTGTATGCATAGGTATGTCCCAATATCTGAGAGAAGTGCTGCTGGCTCCCCCCCCCCCAGAGTTGCTATGGTGAATAATATTTAATATTCTGCTAACAGAATCCTTCAGCTATTGCCTTGGTGTAAAACTGACTTGATCTTTCAAGATGGTAGCTGGAGATCAGTTTTGTCAGTTCACTAGGATTACAGCTTGGATCTTCTCCTCTTGAGTGGTTAATGCTCCAGGTCTATGATGAACCCCATGAGACCAGATACTTCTGCAACCTAAGATAGACAAGTCTGTGGAATTTGCTCCTATGAAAGGTGATGGTAGCCATCAACCTGGATGGCTTTTAAAGAGGAATAGGCAGATTTGTGGAGGATAAAATGCTGAAAATGATGTTTACACGTGGGAATCCCTGTTGAGAAAGTTATACATAATGATCTTCAATCAATGACAACTTTAAGCACAGAGTTAAAGTTGCAAAACCCATTAACTTCAATAGGACTTGAGGGTGACCAGCTCTCATTGGACTCATTGGAAATGGAAGGAATAAAACTATCTATCTATTATTAAAATTTGTATACCGTCCTATACCCCTGTCCTATAAAAAAACAAACTAGATAATAAAAACAATAACAACCCAATAACCTCCCTCCCCAACGCATTTTAAAAGGGCATTTTATTCTTGTCTTGATATCTTGTTTTGTTTTCCCCTCCTGTTGGATATATGATTAGATAGACACATAGAGACAGACTTTTTCTCAATGGAATTTTGTCAGCGTTTTGCCTCCCAGTACTGAAGTAGCATTCCATTCCATTCAAATTCTGTTATGCCCTATGGGAGACAAAAGTTTTTGCCATCTGTATATTGTATTATTCCAATCCTTATTAGGACAAAACTGCTTAGCTGTGTCAAAAACTATTTGAAGTATGTTTTTTTTCTTAAGTGAGTGTGTTGGGGGTTTTTTAACAGTGTGGTCAAAACAAAAGTATGTGGTTTGTTCTTTGTTTTTATGGTTGCAAATACTTCTGGCTTTAAAACATATTTTGGCATTTAAATGCGCTGGGGATTTTGGCTTGCATTTAAGCTCTAATATTATTAAAATATGAAAAGCAGAAAGGATTTATTTACAGTCATATAACATAATACTAAAGCTATAGATTTCAGAAGGCATTGGCGAAAAGGTCGCTTCGCCAAGTTGGCAAGAAGAACTGTTACATAGCTGGGTGCCTGCTATTGGAGCAGTTAAAACTGACTAAAAGTATGCACATTTCTGAGTTTAGCAGACCAAGAAGAAAAGCCTTATTAGCAAACTTATGTACAAAATAGTAAGTAATCTAACTTTAGAAAACAAAGTTCCTAAGCAGAAAGAGAGAGAGAGATAGATTGATTGATTTGGTCTAGCACTGTATAAAGCACCAAAGTATTGCTGCTTTTTTAGTATACTGAAACATTCCATGGAGTTTGGAAACTAGCATAAGAACAGTTGTACTGTGTCAGCTGAGCTGCCCTTTGAACCCAGCTTCCTGCCTTTTTAAATGTAGCCAGATCAAGATGCTGCAGAAACTATAGTACAGCTCTCTTTGCTAAGAGACAATTTAGCAGAAGTCACACACAGACACACACATATGATCCTGATCCTACTGATTTCACTTGACGGTCCAACAGAATAGCACCCTGATTCAGAAGCTTCCTGCGACTGGAAGCTGTTTTGCATGCAACAAGAATATGTCCAACTTTGAGCTTTTCAAGCAAAGTCATACTAACAATTGTGTGAGGAGGAGGAGCCCACACTTGTCCTATGTCTCTGCTAAGGTTCCCACTTTCATTCTTTGTGTGTATAGTGTTTTTTTTATTGTGTGTGAAATCGTGCACCTCATTAAAAATGCACAAGTCTTTCTGTGATTGACATGGACATATGTCTTTTACTCTCTCTTTTCCCCTTGGTTGTGATCCTACCTTTCCTTGATTATCACACTTTCCCTGCTAATACTAATGCAGGTGCGCCATTGACCTCTTTTTTCCTATACTTATTTTAACATAAGTTGAGCCTGTCAACTTGACAATCAACAACCCAATAGTAATTTAAAAACCTTAAACTTAAAATAAGACAATTTCAAAATTAGGAAAATTACCAGCTGGTTTTATGTAATGAATATTTCTAAATAGGTAAGTACATTAGGGTGGAATCGAACACTGAATGAATGTCGGCTTGCACAAAGGTCCTGCATCATCTTCTATTCCCCCTGCCCCACGGCAGTCCATTCACCCTAAGAATATGTTCATAGGTTTCCCCAATTCCACCAGAGCAGATTCTGAGAGAGTGCAGGTAGGGAGGAGAGGAGAGTGAAGTCTCATTGTGCAAGTGGAAGTTTGCTCTTCTTGGGCACATAGTGTTGGGTATAACCCTTACTTCTCTTCTTCTTCTGACTCTTAGGCTGTGGCTTCAAGCTGCTGGTCAGTTTTGAAACAAAAAAAGCAACAAATGAAGGTAAGCAGGTTTTACTTTTTTAAATTACTTTTGTAGGTATGGGTGGTCTTCTTTGGCGATCACCCGTAGCCGAGTAAGATTGTATTCCATGAACACGGTCTTAACCGTGACTGTGGAGGCCAATTCTGGATCCACATGTCCTTCCACAGTGGAGACATAGGTTTCCGGGCGGGAGTTGATCATGGTGAGGGTTTGCCAAGCATGCTTGCCTCTTAGCACGTTTCTCCCTTTCATCCTGAGTTTGAGTGTCTTCAAAGTCCATGACACGTTTGGTAAAGGCTGTTCTCCAATTGGAGCGCTCGCAGGCCAGGGTTTCCCAGTTGTTGGTGTTTATCCTACATTGTTTTTAGATTCACCTTGAGAGAGTCTTTAAACCTCTTTTGTTGACCACCAGCATTATGCTTTCCATTTTTAAGTTTGGAATAGAGTAGTTGCTTTGGAAGATGATAATCAGACATCTGAACATGTTTTACTTTTTAAAATACTTGTGTAGGTATGGGTATCTAAATTATGGCATGTAATGCTATGCTATAAGTTTTGCAAGGCCACTTGCTAAACCAGCATAGTTATAAATTTCTATACCCTCATTTGCAAGTAACATATATAATTGGGTAAATTATTAGGAATGTGAAGAGAGAAGTGGGAATCATATGCGAGGGCCAGCTTTTATTGTTCAGCGAAGCTAAATTGGGGTGCTATGGCAATAGGACAGTGGTTGAGATACAGCTACTATGGACATGACCCAGCCCTCCCAGGAGACAAATTTATGATTCCACTAGTTAAATGTTGCATCCAGTGAAATCTGAAGGGATCTTTTAGAAGGAGCCGCCTCATTTTATCGACACTGTAAAATCCGCAAGATAAGAATTGAGAAGGGCAGAGGGCCTTGGTGGGTGCAGTGGTGCCCATAGGTGCCATACTGGGGGCTCCAGAAATAGGATAATGTTTGCCATTTTGACATCTAATGGTGAATATCCAATTAAATATAACTTTAATTCTCTATTAACCAGTAAAAGAACAACTATTCACTCTTCCCCAAAAAACTGTAATGCATAAAAATGAAAATGGATCACATGGTTATGGATTGTCCATTTTAAGGTAGCTGGAGAAGGTCCTATGTTCTGTTGTGTCCAGAAGTTTATATATGTATAATGTGGCAAGGGTGCCTAGATATTAGGAATATTTGTACACCTATGAAGAAATCAAAAGTGAAAGCTGGTATGACTTTATTTCACAATATAAATTGGTATATTTAGAAACTTATTAAAAAATAGTGTGGACAAGTGGTGAGTTGGGGGGGGGGAGCTGTGGTTCCTCCAGATTTCATTGGATTCCCAACTGCTAGCCAGGGATGGTTGGGAGTTATAGTTCCAGCAACATCTGAAGGGCGCTAGATTCTCTGCCCCTGGGAAACTTGGCCCTGGTGAATCACTTGCTGAGCAATAAAAGTGAAGCCTCCCCTCTCCTTTAGTGTCTTCATTTGACACAACAGTTTTTCATACGCGGAAGCAGGAAGTGATTTACCTTTTCTGCGCTGATTACCTCTCCAGGTTCCTGATGGCTTCTTTGCACACTTCTATGCTATTTGTGAACACATCAGCCCTGTTCTGGCATGGGGCTTCCTTGGCCCCAGGAATTCTCTGTATGAATTATGCAACTTCTTCAAGGTATGCTGCTTCATTACACCAGGAGAGCTCGTTGCCACTAATTTTAGGTTATGCTATGCTTCTAATAGGTTGTGTTATATTCTGGATTATGTATGTTTTAATAGATTATGTCTGAATAGGATGAGAGTGTTGGAGATACGTGCAAATGTGTATGTGAATCCGGTCTTGGGTGTTTGATTTCCGTTGTTGTGTATACTGTGTATATACGGACAATGACAATAAAATTTATCTATCTATCTATCTATCTATCTATTTGATACTAATACCGATTTAAAAAACAAAACCCAAAAGCAGGCAAAACGAGAAAGAAATACTTCTGTAATAAATCTCGGAGCCTGACAATGATAACAAATAAGTGAATTTGCTTTGTGTTTGTTTTTACCAGGACCAGGTTCTCTATTTCCTGAAAGACATTTTTGACTTTGAAAAGGTGCGGTACTCCACTATAGATAACCTAGCGGAAGACCTTATGCAGTTGCTGATTCGACACACCGATCTTCTTTTGGTTAACCTTGGAGCCGACTCCCTAAGGCATTCCAGTGGCCTTGTTAGTGGATGCGGGGACACGGCAGCCAGTGGCATTTTGGAAGCTAAAGCACAATAGTTTCCTCCTTTTCGTTCTTAACGTGAGCACAATTTTTTGCCGTTTTCTCCCTCAAGGAAAGCTGCCATCGCTTCGGCTTCGGCTTTGGTTTCTTTCTCTTCTTTTTAGCAAGTACCTGAAATCTACAATGTTGTTAAGTATGGACTCAGGGAAGTTAAAAAATATATGGAAAGAATTGCTTGTGGAAAAAAGATACTGCATATGTTTGGAGCAGGTAGCTTAACCGTCACTGGATTTATATGTAATATATCCCAACATATATATATTTTTGAAAAAGGCGAAGTGAAATGTATTTGTGGAAATACCGTGAATTTCCTCTGATATTGTTTGTGACTGAAAGTGATGCAAAGAAACGTGGTATATAGTATACAAGTTTGTCTCGAAGGTTTGCACTGTTGGAATTACCCAGTACAAAGTCTCAAAAGCTCTACCTGACCCTGGCCACACACTTGCCAAGTTATACATTTACTGTTATTTTTACTTAAATGAAGTGCAATATAATGACACTTAGAGTGAAAAATGATTTAACTTTGCCTTGAAAATGTATTTTGTGTGTATAAGCTATAGCTCATTATGTAGCGAAATAAATCGGGGCATTCAGCCTTTGGGCAGCAATGCCGTTCTATAAGCTTTTTTTTTTTTTTTTAAACAAAAAATAATAATAGAGTACAAAGCTCATATTTTTATGTAAATTACCCTTCACTGATATTTTACATTGGAAATCACAGTCTAGGGAGGCCTTAAACAATGCTCTTAAATAATTTAATAATTGGTTGAATCCCCTTGCATCTTTAGAGAGCTTTTAAAACTTTTTACTAGTTGTGAATAAGCTAGTATCTTGTCTTGTTTGAATGTATCAATTAAAGTATATTTTTGAGGGAGGGGGAATGTTATGTCAAAAACAATAATCATGCAACAGACTTAAATACATGTTCCTTTTGTCATTTTAAATTTTGTCTTCGTCTCTTTTGAAAATTCTGGGGTTCAGTTTACGAAGTGACTCTTAGAAAAAGCAAAACTTCACATCTAAGCTTGCATAATACAACCATAAAACGGGATATCAGAATAAAATGGTACTACAGTAAAACATTGTGAAGGCCTGGGCATACGAAAGGATTCCACCTGCTTCTGGAAAGAGAAGGACGATTGCACCAGATGAAGCTTTTGCAGGGGCGGGGTGTGGATTTTAAACACAGCAGAGAAGACTCTTGGTTATCATCGCTGCACCTCACAGGGTGGCAGAACCTGGAGCAGGACCTTTGATGGTGGTCTTAATCCTACTTTGCTTGCAGGAAAAGGTAATCCGGCCCTAAACTGTTTGGGGCTTTCTAGGTCGAAACCAGCACTTTCTTCAGAAATGGACCGGAAGCCAATTTAACTCTTTCAAAGAGCTATTGAGCTTTCATTCCAAGCAGCCAGCCCCTTACATAACTCTGCTGCACTATTTGCATTAACTGTACATCCAGGAGTCTTCAAAAGCTATCATCCTACAGTAACCTAAACTGATACAATGGTACCTCGGTTTACGAACTTCATCTGTTCCGGAAGTCTGTTCTTGAAATGGTTCTTAAACCGAAGCACGCTTTCCCTAATTAGGCCTCCCGCCGCTGGTGCCCTTCCACCATTCGGATTCCGTTCTTAGACCGAGGTAAAGTTCTCAAACTGGAACACTATTTCCGGTTTTGCAGAGTTTGTAAACCAAATCGTTCTTAAACCGGACTGTTCTTAAATCGAGGTACCACTATATTACCAGTGTATGGATAACTGTGATCAGGCTGTAGAGATATAATAGCACCTCCTACCAAACCGTGGACATGTTCAAAAACAGGTTGAATACCAGTCCCACCAGCCCACGGTACTTCTGGATTCAGTTTTAGATACTGTGATCATAGTATGCCTATGTCTAGAGAACTACACTATTTGTTCAACTTGAAAGTCTGCATACTATTTGTGACATTTTGCTCGTATTGCCCTAACACGGATTTTGGGATTTTGCTTTTTGTGTTGCTTTTTGTTTTGTGTATCTGGGCTGAATCCGAGGTGCTGGTCTTGCCCTGAAACACCTACAGTTTAGGGGACTTCTCTACAAATCTCCTTGGTTACAAAGATATCTGGGTAAAATCCTGCTCTAGGTGACTTGCTTGTACTTGTGGCTGACATTCACTAGAGTTGGTATTGCCAACATGGCTTCCATGGGTGCACATGTTCCTGGTGTCTGCAGGGTCCCTTCTTCAGATGAAATAAAGACTTTAAAGTAGCATTGTGTTATAGCAAATAGGTTGGGGGGGTGTCCATGTTTGTGTGTGCACACTGCCCATGTCAATTTCTCCAGTTTGAAAATGTGCCCCGGGCCCAAAAACATTATACTAGAAATAGAACTTTTTGGTCATAGGATGGTCTCTCTGAAGTCTGCATGTTCAGCTTCTGGAAGCCAGCCAAAGCCATTTTCTTTCACTGAGGCTTTGGGAAATAATTAATCTATTACTTCTTTTACCCCAATCCATTCTTCCCTCTATGCCATATAAAAATCACAAATAGCTTCATGTTTCCTTTTTTATTTTAATTTGGATTTTTTAAAAATTATTGTACACTACGTCATGGGCCCCTTTGGGGAAAATGTAGGGCTGGTATTATACGGTATTGAAATTCCACTTTTTCTCTATTCAGGCTGCCTGAATAATCAATTTCTTGTTCAGTCAAGGAGGAAACCTAGAGGATTTGTAGTCACTGTTCTGAAATAAGAGTTGTGACAGACTTTCTGCATCAACATTCTTATGTTTAGGTTGATTCCAGTTACAAGCTGGTTAACTTGCAGTGTGCATGTATGCAACATGGCATGGTCATCTGTATTCATCTTAATAAATGGCTCGGATGTATCATGGAAGTTGAGGCCAATAGTGACAGTCAGGGGGCGAGGAAGTCAACATGATACAGAATTAGCTGGCAGCTGTTTCTCTGAACTGCCTAGTTCATGCTGCTACTAATATGTGGGGAACTATATCTGCATACAGCAAGGGAGAAACAAGACCTTTTTTCAATCCAGGGGCCATGTTTCGTCATGGGGACTTTGCTGGGGGCTGCCTACCAGTGGTGATTGTGGCAAAACAGCATCTGTGGAGCAATGGTTGTGATCCTTGCCTTTGTACAGCAGGCTACATTCAAGCTATGCTTAATTCATGTGTGTGTTTTTACACAGGTACATCTCCATCCAAGCAAGTAAATGTGATGTAATTGCCTCCCCCACCCCTTACAGGGGCACAGTTCCAGCCAGGCAAAAGTATACATGGGGACGGGGATGGAACCAGAGTCAGCAAGGGGAGCAGCATGGTCTGGATATGAACTGCATGTGTGGACTCAAGGGTCAGATAGACTTGGAGGATTGCATTTGGCCCCCAGGCTGAGGTTCCCCACCCCCCAGCACACATTAATCAAGTAAGTTTATCCATCTCCCTGTCCAATGTTTCATGAGTCAGCACGGGAAAGTGCACCAAAGCCGGTATGATGAGCCGGCAGCAGTAGGCAACACATAGGTGAACACTGGAAGTTGCCTTATACAGTATTGAGTCAGTCTTGCTTCCACTGAATGGCAGACGCTGTCCAAGGTTTCAGCCAAAGAGTTGCTCTCAGCCCTACCTGAGATGCTGTCTCAGCCCTACCTTGACACTCTTACCACTGAGCTACTTCCTTCTCTACAGCCGCACCCTCATTCCATTCACACAAACTGGCGCTGCAGAATGCTATCTGTGACTGACAACAGCTATAAGGTGGGAGTCTGAAGCCAGCGAACAGAGGTAATGATGGAAGAAAGCAAGTATAGTAAGCCTGCAGCTTATGCACATATAACTTGTGTGCATTCAGCCTTACATGCTTGGCAAAAAAAAAAAAAAAAAAAGGATTAAAAAAAGTAAAAGGGGTGTGGTGGGTGTCTAGGAAAAAAAATGGCTTTGGCAATCCCACCCACCACTGAACCCAATGTGTTTTGGCTATACGCAATTTTGGCTTCAGGCGCAATCCCCAGAATGTAACTCCCCTTGTTAAGTTGCAGGGTTACTGTAGCCTAAACAAAAGATAAGGAGGGAGGAAGGGAGGGACAAGGGAAAGCAGGAGAAAGCAATGGACCAAGGAGAAAATAGAACTCGTGGAAGTTGAGGTCGATGGCGAGGAAGATGGGTCAAAGTCAGCTTGAAGCAGGAAAGGGAAGTGGAGGTTGTTAATTTCAACTATAGCACATTTATGGCACTGCTGCTGTTCAGTCAGCATCTCTCAGCTGGGAATTGGTTAGAAGTGTGGAATATGCAGTGGAATCAGGGTTAAATGCCACAATCAGTAATGCAGCAGACAGAAGGTTCCTCCTTCTCTTTTCATACAGATAAAGGAGCAAGAGTCTTGGATGTGCCCCACTACAGTTTAGTAGTTTTCACTGCAGCCTGGAGTTATGTGCTTTTAACATAGTAACTGGAAGAATGTTGGCTATTTTTTGTCCACCTTGCTGAACAAATAAGTAAATAAAATTCCTCTTTATTTCTGTAGAATAAGATATTCATAGCTGCCCCCAGTGTATTGTCTTGTGTGAGAAAAACATGATGGAAAGGAGGGGAAAGAATAGCAGAGTCCCATTATTTGTCCAGGAAAAAAAAGCAATCAAATCTCTCTGCTGCCATCTACTCTGCAAAGTAATTCAGGAACAGAAGTAACTGGTTCTGGATGTTCAAGCATTAATTTTAACAATTGCATCTTTGCAAGTGTGAAAAGATTTAAAATGTGCCTGTGGGAGGAGGGGTTTATTGGTTTGTTTTGCTTTTGTTTTATTACAGATTTTGTGTTTTCATTTCGTATTTTTATGCCATGAACCACTCTGTGATCTTCAGATGAAGAGTGGCATTCAAATTTAACCACAAAATAAATAAATGTTGATGTTTATAGTGGGCTGATCCTATACTGTATTCTGAACACTAGCAAAATATTCAGAACACACAAATACTTTAGTCATAAAGACCCATTGAAAAGAAACACACATTTATTTCAGTGGGTCTACTCTGAGTATGAGTAATGCTGGCTATCACCCATATAGATAGGGTACTGAGTGGACTTCAGGCTGCTACAATTATCTGGTAAGTTACTATTATTAGTTACTTGCTCTCAGTCAGTTTCGAGCTATAAAAAAGCCACCAGGATCTCAGAGTCAGAACAGTTTTTTTCTAATATACAAAAGTGAAGCTTGTCAGGAGTTGATCCACTGCCCTAAAGTCCTGCCATCAACTGGACCAGAAATACTTGTGTGCGTGAAGGGAGAAGGGGGAAAATACATTTTCAAGTCTTGATAGTAAGTATTTTTCTAACTGCTAAGTAATGACTGCATTAATGCCTTTTAGATCTAACTGATCTGTTTTGAATGACACACTGATATTTTTTGGGGGGCGATGCCTGTTTACGTGGACTTCTTTGTTGAAGGATGGTGGTGACCCTACAGAGTCTAGTATATAGGGCATGGTGGAAGCTGAGAGTTAATTGGGTCTGTGTTTTTGGAGAATAAACGAGTTTTCCATGTTGGACCTCAGCAGAGGAACTCCGCCCCCCCAAAAAGATCGATGGGCATTGCCTTTCAAATTGTGTGTGTGTGTGTGGTGTCGTGGTCATGTGATCGATTGTGCGGGTTGGGACTTACCTGCCCCCTCCCAATATTTTATTCCGGAGCAACCAGCCCTTGGAGGAAATGCACTCTGCACTTGCTCAGGGACACTTTTGCAGCGCAAAATGAGCGCCGGCAGGGATGCCGGCTCAGAATGATATAACCTGGTCTCTTCCCCTCATCTCCATTACCCCCGCTTTTCATTTTGCCAGAGCCCCCCCACCCCTCCAGGACGGCCGGGGAATTCTCCAGTTTCCCCGAGTCCCTGGGTGTATTTATAGCTGGACGGCGCTTCCAGCCTAAAATAACCCGGCTGGGCCAGAGAGAGGGGCCCAGGCGGCGCGGCCAGGGCGCTGAGAGAGGAGGAGGAGGGGGCGGCCAGGGCGCGCGTGTGCTGCGTCGGGACAGCTGCAGCCGGGCCGGGGCTCGCTTGGAATGCGGGAGCGGGCTGCGCACCGGGACTTTTATGGAAACTTGCAGAGCCCGGCGCTGCTGAAGCCGCAGCCAAGGCGCGCGCGGCGGCGGCGGCGGCGGCGGCAACAGCAGCAGCAGCACCAGCAGACGGTAGCAGCAGCAGCAGCAGCAGCAGAAGCAGAGCAGCTTCCCAGCTTCCCTCACGCCCACCCAGCCGCTGGGATTATCTGGAGACGCAGAGCGAAGCGCGCAGGGGGCTCTCAGGTACGGGAAGCTGCCTTCGGGGGCACGAGAGAGTGTTTGGTTTTGTTTTGGCGCGAAGGTCGGCCTGAGAGGCGGGCGTTTTGGCGCGTAGTGAGGCGACGGAGCCCCAGGGGGGACGGTCGCGAGGGAGAGCTCTCTCCCTCGACAAACAAGAGGTTCCCTTTGGCTTGACCTTGTCCAACTTGACTTGTATTTTGTCCTTAATTCGGTCTTCCTGTGGCAGGAGAGAGGGAGGGCTAGCAACCCCTCTCCGTCCCCCATGGATTTAAAAAAAAATTTTTTTTTTTTGGCACAGTGGAAATTCCTTTTTCTACCCCCTCTTCTCTCCACCAGTCAGCGCGATCTGTTTCATGTCTCCTCAGACGCTCGAATTTCTCTGTCGTTCTTCTCTCGCTCCCCCCCCACCCACCCGTTGCAGGGCTTTAGTTTCCCTTGATGTCCGAAGAGCAACAGTTGGCGCACATTCTTGTCTAGACTAGAAACGGGTTTTATTTGGAAGAACATTCTGGGGGCTTCGCTGTGGGTCCCTTTGCAGCTTCTGAGTTGGTCGGGCTTGTTGTGCATTTACAGCCCTGAAGAAGCAGGCTGTTGCTTGTGTGGCACCGCGGGAACAGCCTAATAAATCCATTTCCAACCAGGGCCCTCTTCTATTCTGAAACAAAACTCCCTTGGACATACCGCAACGCTCAAAATCCAGAGCCAGCAGCTCTCTCACATATATATATATATATTTAATGGAATGGCAGTTGAATGCAACTTTCCCAGGGCGAGGGGTGGGTTGTGGAAGGGAGTTGAACTAAGTCCTGGAGAGAACATCTTGGATTAATGCAGGTGCCTTTTCTGCTTTCCCGATGTCAGAAACCTTTTGCTGAAAGGTGTGGAACTGATCAGTGGCTAAGGAGATGACAACTAGGAATAAGGTGCTGAGCTAATATTAGAGCAAGGGGGTGGCGGCAGCAGCAGCAGTAGCGATAGTGTCGCCAGATAAGTGGGTGGGTGATCTCTAAACCCGGCTCAGCAAACCTTTCTTGCTCCTGTCGTTTGTTCGTCTTGTAGTAGTGATTTTGCCTTGCTTTGTGCTAATGAGATGTGAGAAAGCTGGTCTGGGTGACACTGATAATCTTCATAATTCATTAAAAGTTGCTCCTCAAAGTCTCAAGTGTTTTAGCTGCTTGTATCCACTGCATAGCCTTATTCCATGCTGAAATGTACAGAGATATAATCATAAATGGAGAGGCAAAAGGTTAATTGGTCAGTGGAACCAAAGAAAACCTAAACTAGAAAGCCCAAAACTTCTTGTTTAGGAGATATATCTTTTACAAGTGAATCAGGGGTGTAAGGTTTGTGCATAAAATATCAGCTGATTTTAGGTAGAATATTTTGAATTTAAGACTTTTTGAATAAGAGGGGTGTGCTACGAGTGTATGCACCTTTATGAATGCTTAACAGACTGCTTTCAGAAATACTTTTTCTAGTTGCATTAAAAAATATACTAGATTTGGTGCTAAACAGAAATATTCATTTTGTTTTGTGTGCCGAGATATCTTCAACCATACGTTCTATTAAACGAGGTGGGGGAGCAAGCGTGGTTGCCTTTTATTTTATATCATCATGTAGCTGATCTATTTTACTAAATGAAACCTATTTTTCATTGTGACACTTCTCAAAGCTCTGGTGGTATTTTATCGCAAGGAGGTCTGTGTGAATGCCAGCCCAACTGGAGCAGTTTCTCTGTAAAACCCTAAATGTATATATATGCAAGTAATGGTCAGTATTATTATGTGAATGGCAAAGTGCACAATCAGATCTGACCTCTGCAATGAACCTACTAAAGCAGCCTTTTCCAACCAGCTGCCCTCTAGATGTTTTGGACTACAATTCCCATCATCCAGGGTTCACCTGAGACATTTTGACATCAGAGGCGGATCACAAATTGGCATGAGAAGGAGTGAGTTGAAATCTACGTCAAGAACAAGGAAGGAATAAAGATCTACATCAGGATCTGATGCCCATGTGGATCCTGCCACCTGAGGCAGTTGCCTCATCTTGCCTCTTGGGTGGGATGGCCCTGCCACCATTGGCTGTTCTGTCTGGGACTGGTGGAAACTGTGGTCTAAAACATCTGCACTGTATTTCAGTACCGTCCATGCTGACTAGAGATGCCTTTCCAGGGTTTCAGACAGGGTTACTCCCAGCTCTACCTAGAGACCCTGAGGATTGAATTTGAGATCTTTTGCACATAAATAACATGTTCTGCCACTGAGCTATGATTCTCCCTCATGTAGCCTGCCTGACATCTGGTTTCTGTGCAGGCCCAACTGTCATCGACATCAAATACACTTACAGGTTCCTGATAGGCAGTTTTGGGATTTAAAGGAAAATGCCATTTTATTTTAATTAGTGTGTATTTATGCGTACCTAGAATCAGTGGCGTAGCGTGGGTTGTCAGCACCCGGGGCAAGGCATGTAATTTGCGCCCCCTAACCCTGGATTTAAGGGACGCAGGTGGCGCTGTGGGTTAAAGCCTCAGCGCCTAGGACTTGCCGATCGAAAGGTCGGCGGTTCGAATCCCTGCGGCGGGGTGCGCTCCCGCTGCTCGGGCCCAGCGCCTGCCAACCTAGCAGTTCGAAAGCACCTCCGGGTGCAAGTAGATAAATAGGGACCGCTTACCAGTGGGAAGGTAAACGGCGTTTCCGTGTGCGGCTCTGGCTCGCCAGAGCAGCGATGTCACGCTGGCCACGTGACCCGGAAGTGTCTCCGGACAGCGCTGGCCCCTGGCCTCTTAAGTGAGATGGGCGCACAACCCCAGAGTCTGTCAAGACTGGCCCGTACGGGCAGGGGTACCTTTACCTTTAACCCTGGATTTGCGCCCCCTAACCCTATCCCTAACCCTAACCCCCAGATGTTGCGCCCGGTGCGGCCGGCACCCCCTGCACCCCCCACGCTACGCCACTGCCTAGAATATCTTCCAAGTATGTAGAAGCCATTACCTTATTTTTGGCTTCCCCATTTCACTTCCACACTGATAAGTGCTCAACCACATAAGGGAACCTGCAACAAAATGTTTCAGTGTACAGTGGTACCTCGGATTAAGTACTTCATTCGTTCCGGAGGTCTGTACTTAACCTGAAACTGTTCTTAACCTGAAGCACTACCTTAGCTAATGGGGCCTCCTGCTTTTGCCGCGCCACCGGAGCACAATTTCTGTTCTCATCCTGAAGCAAAGTTCTTAACCTGAAGCACTATTTATGGGTTAGCGGAGTCTGTAACCTGAAGTGTATGTAACCTGAAGTGTATGTAACCCGAGGTACCACTGTATCTTCACCTCCATGTCACCAAGGTTAACTGGCCCTCAAGTGACAATGCTGGATCCAGGACTCCCCAAAGACCTCATCCACAACAGACTGCATACTCACTTCCTGAACATGGGAACCACCTACCTGCAGTACATCCATCTTGTCAGGATCCAGCCTTGGTTTATTGGCCTTCATTGAGCCCATTACCAAACCCAGGCACCAGTCCAGCACCTACGTAGCCTCACATGACTCAGATGACAAACAGACCTGTGTTTCAATGATACACTGATGACAGCTCACTCCAAATCTTCTGATGACCTTACTAAGCAGTTTCATCTACATGTTGAAGAGCATGGGAGTCACGATGAATAATACATTGCAGGACTTCACAGCACAGCTGTTGGGGCTCAAGCAGAAGTCCCCCAATGTTACTTTCTAAAAATGATTCAGGAAGTAGGAATTAAGTTACCATATCAGCATGCCTGCAACTCCCATTACACAGAATCGATCCAGCAAGATACCATGATTGATAGCATCAAAAACCTTGGAGAGATCCAGGAGAATCAGCAGGTTTTGTTCTCCCTATCTCTCTCCATACACCATCAGAGGACCAAGGGTTGTTTCAGTTCCAGCCAGCCCTGAACATGGATGAAACAGGCCACCATCTTCTCAGGCACCTTGTCCCTAAAAGGGGATATCAGTGACTAGGTGATAGTTGTTAGTCTCGTGAATCCAAATAGGGCTTCTTAAGGAACAGCTATGCTACAGCTCCCAGCACCTTCACACAAAGAAGAATCCATGACCACATGAACCCACCCAGTCAATCCCCTCCAGATAGTTCTGATCAAGAGCAATCCTGTTTTGAACTAGGTAAAATAGTTTATTATAACAGTTTATTTGCAGTTGTTATGTGAATTTTTAAACTGAATGTATTCTGGTTTAACTGCAATAAGGCACCAGGACTAGGGTGGTAATCTGAAATCCAAGTTTTGAGGAGGGACTGAAAAGGAAATCAACAATAGTAGTTGCATTCCAAGAATAAGGGGCAACATGGAAAAATGGCTAGCATCATTTAAGGGAACTGGAGACCTTTGGACAGCTGCTGGTGGGTATAAATGTATAGGACTGCTTGTACTATTTATTTTATTTTTAAGAAAGCAGTGCCCCCATGCCATATGGCATATTGCTTTTGAAACTGAAGGGAATGATAACAACCAGCTTTTTTATTATGATGCAGAGTTCAAAGGCAAAAAGGAGAGAGTAGAACATTCTTCTGACTGCAGAAACTCTCTTGTATGACCCAAGCAGCTCTTTGAATCCTGGCCTAAGATTTATTTTTTTAATAGGACTATTCAAAGCAGATACGAAGTGGTGTTTCTAAAAATGTTATAAAGTGACCCATAAATTTGGGGTGGGGGTGCCGAGGAAGTTAACATTGTTCTTCAGTACCTTGGAGCACGTTGTTTCCGACGCCTGTTCCAAATTGTTGGTATCCTGGGAATCTTCCTTTGATCCCAATGGTGGCAGCTATTGGTTAACTTGACATCTGCAAATCACTACTGGAATGAAAACTGCTAGGCTTTGCACATTCATATTTCGTTCATATGCTAGGCAATGAAGCTGGTTTCATTGTTTTCTGTGTTTGCGGTTTTACTGGTAGCAGTGGATGAGCATTTTTGTCCTTTGTGCAGCCTCCTCTTCTTGAAATCATAAAATAATGCAACATCACTGTTTGTAGATTCTGATGAGAAAATAAAAAGGGGTGAGATGGTGTGGTGATGTGTGATGACTTCCACATATGGATGTGGAAAAAGTAATTCAGTTAACAAGATCAAGGAAGATGTTTTGGAACAATGTGCTCCTTTTTCTAATTTATGTGCTGCAAGTTTTCAGTGAAATGGAAACTGGCAGCTATTGTCCAGAACATGCTGTTAAGGACTTTTTTTCTTTCTTTTTTAAAAGTAGACATACGTATAATGACTGGACAACTACCACAACCTAAACCCTGAAATAAAGTAAAACTCAATGAGAAATGTAATGTTGAATATAAAATTCAGCTCTGTGAAGCCTTTGAAAAGTTCAAGAGATCACATGGAAATTGTACAAAGCAGCCAGCAAGCTTCAAAAAAAAGTGACCAGACTGGTGGAGTGATGGGGAATTAATGATTTTGAGGCAACTCTGTCCACTTGCTGACATAAGCTCTATTTCTACAGCCTTGCATGGTATAATGCAAGGATCAGGAACATGCAGTCCTCCAGATGTTGCTGGATTAAATCTTCCAGCATCCTTGATCATTAGCAACGCTGGCTGGGGACTGGATTCCAACAGGTTCCCCATCAACAAAATGTCAGTCATGCTCAGTAACTCCCTAGTCTACCCTGCCTGGTGCTTTTCTTCTTAGATGTATCTTTGAGTGTTTGTCTAAAATGCCATTTTGTCGTTGGCTCATATGGATCTGCCCTGTTTATGGCTTGAAGATAATACCTGGTGTCCAAGGTCTTTGTTCTAGAGCAGGCATGTTCAACACGTATATTGTGATCTACTGGTAGATTGTGGGGTGTTCCTGGTAGATCTTTGGCCCCTCAGTGATCTCCTCCTCCCCCCAAGAAGGAGAAAAACAACAACTGTGGTTCCTAAAAAGCTCAAGAACTTTGGCTTCCTAAAGAAAGCTCAGCAACTTTGGTCCATTCAACGACAATGGGTAGATCACTGCCAGTTTTTTTTATACTGTAAGTAGATTGCAGCCTATTGGGAGTTGGATGTCCCTGCTCTAGAGAGTATCCCCCCCATATATTTTGATTCCATCCCTATTCCCACATAAGATCAACAACATTCTGTAGCTTGACTGTGGATTAGACATGAGCTACTTCTGAATTGTGGAGGATTACAACTTTTTACTCTGGTCAACAGAGTGTGGTTTGCCTGAATATTTTTTTATATTTCAATGTGCTTTAAGAATAAAGTGATTTTGAAAAGTGAAAGAAAGAAATGAGGAAATGGGGTAGGGTTCCTAATTAAGTAACTATCCTTACCTATTTTTTTACAAACTTGTAATTCAGGTCTTGTTATATCTGCACACGTTGCCAGGTGTTCAGGCAGTGTTATTTGCCAGAAGTGCTTGTTCTCACTTGTGTTGAAACAAGAATACTGGTACGTTTTGTTTCACATGTCGATCCTTTCTGTGAAGATCTATTTCTGTTATTGGTGTGCTATTGAACTGTTGCAATAGGCTTTACTTCCTACAGGATGACCATTTGACTGCATCTTGATGTTATTATGTAGAGCTGACATGTCCTCTTCCCCCTGAAGTACTATGCAAGCTATAGCTTGAGGAACAACCCACAAGAAGGGTTAAAATGGTAAATCAAGAGAAGGAGAGCACCCAAGGCATGCATTTTGCAGATGTCAGAGCACATAGTCTCTTACTTTTTAAAGACTGTGCAGAAAAATAGCTTATGGTTATTTAAGTTTATGATTTTAAAAAATATATATTTGGTTATATCCTCCATGTGCACACATGCAGAATGTTATGTTTTTATTTTCCTTTTTTTAAAAAAATGGTTTTGACTGTCAAAATCTTCAGCAAGAAGTATATAGCCCTGATTATTATTTTTTACTATCAACTGCATTCCCACAATGATGTGTTTATGTGCATGCAAACACATCCATGCAAGGGCACCCAACTAGCACCCAACAGCAGCAATTGTATCAGTGTTGCCTCTGTCCCTCTACTTGTACATACAGGCATTACATCAGCACACCTGTTCTGTAAGAGGAAGTTTTGCCTGCTGTACTCTCATCACTTAGAACTTTTTCAGCCCAGGGCCAGTTCACTGTCCCTCAGACCTTGTGGGGGGTCCGGACTATATTTTGAAGGGGGGGAAATGAATGAATTCCTATGCCCCACAAATAACCCACCCCACCCCACAAATGCATTTTAAATAAAAGGGCACATTCTACTCATGTAAAAACACGCTGATTCCCGGACTGTCCGTGGGCCAGATTTAGAAGGCCATTCGGCTGGATCCGGCTCCCGGGCCTTAGTTTGCCTACCCATGACTTAGAATCACTAAGTATTAACCTTACTGAGTCTGGCAGAGGGGGCAAGAGCAGCCTCATCTGCTGAGAGACCTTCTGCTATTCTAGAGCAGCTAGCAGGAAGAAAGTAAATGATAGCTCCATTAGCTTATTGAGCTGCCATTAGTCTTTTTAACAGCCAGAAGATCCTACATCTATTTGTCACCTATGTAACACATACATGACAAATATGAAATGTTGTATCAAATAATAGACTTTTCATAAATCAGATTATTAATGTCTAGTGAATCTACCATATGCTATACTGAAGAGGTTATCAATATTGTCAAACTGCCCCTGCCTTTTCAGGCATGTACTATTTGGACAGGCCTTCACAATATGAATTTATCTTTTTAGCCAACAAGTATCTATGCATTTCCCCCACATTTTAAATTATTTGATACATATTTATGGGCTGATTTTATCATATCAGTTGTAAGTTGTCTTGATGTACTTAATGTGGACTATAAATTCCTGTATGTAATTATGCATGTGGGTACATGAATGCATACAAAGAGTTTTGTGAATAGAGCTTTTTCCCAGCTATTATTAAAAGCAAAGTTGCTATCATAGAAATGGCTGTCAGCACCTTACATGCATAGCCTGCTCATGTATCCACATTCAGAAGCATGTTGAATAGTTGAGCTGCATGGCCAGAAAATGGTGAAGAGGTTATTCCAGCAAATAATATAAAATTCAAATACTCCCCTCCTTTTTTGGAAAAAAAGAAGTATGTGCTATAGAATTTTCAGAAAAGAGATATATGTTCAAAATGTTTCTATTGTATAGAAAACATATATTTGGAGACAGTGCGAGTAGAGAACCAATGATAACTTTGAATAGTAAAACAATGCAACAGCTCGCATGTGGCACTTCTTAAACTCTGACTCCTGGCTACTTATCTGTTTAAGAGTGGCACTCATCATGTGCCCCTTTTCCAATGGGTAATGATGTTAACAAAATAATAGTGCTTAAATGCCATAAACATTGCTTCTTGACTTTTTATGGTTGCCATGACAGTGCAATTGGAATGCTAGTCCTTACCCCCAATTTTCTTCCAAAATGGGTTTTGATGGAGTATACTCTCCATAGTACTCTGGCTGCAGCCCATATAAAGCTGTTTCTGTATATTGCTGGCATAAAACTGTGGTCACTTACTTTGGCCTAGGAAGCAAGACAGGGTTGGAAAAACTTGTTTTCTACATAGTGTTAAAGGATTAAGGGAGTGCCTGCCTGCATACCTGCCTTCAAACTTCTGTCCCTTTAAGAGAAGCAAACTGCATATGTATAAATATGCATTATTTAAAATCCAATTGATAGTTTCCTAATGGATAAACAACTTGGGGGTGGCAGCAATGGAGTGGGGGAAAGATGAAGGGAGTTTAACTCCTTCTATCCCTATCCACTATTATCTTCCCAAGCAGCTTGTATCTCACATCGCCACCTGCATTTTGGACCAGCTGCATTTTCTGGATGGTCTTCAATGGCAGCCCCATGTAGGCTACACCATAGTAGCCTAATCTGGAGCATGAAATGTTGGTCTGGTTTCTCCTCCCATGTGTGCAGCTAGTGTATAAGGCAAAACTGGTAAAAAGCGTTCTTTGGCAACTGTTTCAATCTAGCCATTTAGAAATTGGGCTAGATCCAGATTGAAAACAGGCTGTTGCAGGAAGTCCAGCCCTGCCCAGAACAGGCTGTACACCTTATTCCTGTCCAAAAGCGTCTCTCTCTTGTATGGATTTAGCTTCTTAGTAAGTGAAATGATAAATACATACAAGCCACCATGTGCTAACACTCCACATCTGCTAGCAAGTGACTCTCCCAAGGCAAAATTACTTCATTCATGCCAGGGAAGTAATTTCAACTACAAGAATGTGGGAACCAGAGGCCATTAGCTTGGTCCCTTGTAGCAGATATTAGGCTTCTTTGAAGCTTTTGCAGACGGCCAATCTCTTCTCATTTTCCCTCTTAACAATTTATGTGAAGGCTTAATCAGGACGCAGGTTTTACTGTGGTAATATAACGGGCTAGAAGAAGGAATGGGGGAAATATTAGAAGAATCTGAGATTGAGCTCATCTGCATATGTGTGGTTCGTTCCTGAGCTAATGTGGTTTAGTGGTTAGAGGGTTTGAACAGGACTGAACGGGCCAAGGCCACTTTCTCTCTCTCAGCCTAACTTACATAGCAGGTTTGTTGTGAGGATAAAACAGGGAAATGTACCATGCATGATACCTTGTTTTCCTTGGAGGAAAGGATATTCTGATATAAACAGAATAACACTTCTATGTGGGTATGAGGCCTTAATGTTTTATAAGACATGTTTACAGGCTTCCAGTCTCACTGGAAATGTAAATGCACAGTTTGAATTTACTGGGAGGCAGAGGACTCAAGGACCCCACTTTATTCTCTACTGGGATAGATCCTGCAGGGACTTGGTTCTTGAGTACTTAGAGAGGGAGAAGGAGAGAGGGAGAGAGGGAGAGAACCACCACTACCCTCCTTAGTAATGTTTTCATATATATCAACCAAGTGAGGTCACATCTCCATTTTTTCCTTACAAAGGTAAAGCCTGGACACATCCATTTTTGCACACTGCTGCTGCTAGGTCACAGAAAGTAGCCATGAATGACGTTGCACAGAAGACAGAGGTATGTATGGTGGTATGAAGGGGGAAGTACAAACAATAAACTCTGGCATTATTATAGTAGCTTAAATTAAATAATATAATATAACCAAGAGTCTTAGACCCTTGATTCTCATCATGTGAAGTCAGCACCTGTAGGGTGATGGGATCGTTGTCAGGGAATGCACACGTCTTAGGGCTCTGCATATTTTCACTCTGTCCAGAAAACTGTGTGAGTTCACATGCACAAGGGAAAAAGGCATGCACAGATCATCATCTACTGCTACTGAATGAATGGGGAAGCCACATTTGATAGGATTTCCATTTGTCGCACAAACTGTCCCTAAGATGTACATCTGACTTCTAGCCCAAGAATTGTGTGTGTGTGTGTAATCCTAAAGCAAAAATTGTAGAGTATTTCAGTTTAAAACAGTACAATTGTCAAACTGTGAAGTTGTTCTGTGGCATTAAAATAAATGGAAAGTAAAGAGAGGGAAAATCTACACTATCCAGGCAAAAAGTCTGGTTCAATTAGCAATTGTGTTGTTTTTTTAATAACAAGTTTTTCTAGACATGACTGTGATCCATCTGTTATTGGAAGCTTTAAGTTTAGGTTTAATACAAAAGCAACTTCATGAGAGCTTCCTATACCTGTGCAAAAGAAAGAGTCTGTTTTTCTCTTTAAAAATAAACATTGTAAATGCAGCTCAGGTTCCAATTTATTTCCTGTCTCTTCAAAAGTCTCACATTCTGTCTAATATTCCATGCAATTTCTCTTCATCTGCTTCTACCATCTTTCTCTTGTCTTTGCCTTCTCCCTGTCTTCACAAAGATTCTGCTTTCTTCGTCTAAACCTGTCCCAAAGTCCTATGTGCCCAAACTTCGAAAGGGTGATGTAAAGGATAAATTCGAAGCCATGCAGAAAGCAAGGGAAGAAAGAAATCAAAGGCGATCTAGAGATGAGAAGCAAAGAAGAAAAGAACAATATGTTAGAGAAAGAGAATGGAACAGGCGGAAGCAGGAGGTCAATTCCTTTGCAAAAATTCATTTCTGTTACTTTTATTTCCTTTCAAGCTTTTAAAAATAACTTGCCAACTTCTACACTGCAGTACAAATAAATATACCTTGATCCAGCTATATAAACTATTTTATAACCTTGCATAAACTCTCTAGATTTATTTACGTTTTAAATCCTTCAAAAAAACAAGTGAAAATTTATGTTTCTCATTCATTATTTCAGATGATAGAACTACTTGCTTCTGATGACGAGGAAGAAAAGTCTAAAGTTGAGAAAGCTTATGTTCCAAAACTAACAGGTAAGAATTAAGAGTTAAAGTCTATTTTGCAAGAGATTGGACCTCTGTCACCTATCCTTTGGTAACAGCTCATTTTGATTACTGCAACACTCTGTGGGGCTGCCAACTTTTAAGAAGTTCTGCAGCTGTGGGTAGTACAGAATGCTGTGGCTTGCCTCCTGACAGGGATAGGAGGGCACAAAGAATGTATCTGACCAACTGCATTGGCTGTCTTCATGCTTCCTTCCAGGACCAATAAAAAATGCTGGCGATCATCTCTAAAGCTTTCTATGGTCTACGGCCTTGAGGAACTCCATTAAGCCCCCAGTCAACACATTCCTGCCTCCTTCCTTAGGAGGTGTGTTGCTCTGCATTCTATCTTAGATAAATCTACAAAAGCAAGGCGCACTGTGGTGCTGCCTATGCTCTAGAGCAGCGATGGGTTAACCTTTTTCCTCCCGCAATAATATTTATTTATTAAGTTTCCAACAAATACAATACATACTGTAAAACCAATAAAACAAAAATAGAGAAAAAGGAAAGAAAAAGAAAAAAGGCATAAAACAAATAACCAAAAATATAACCACAAACAAACAATAAAAATTAATTAGTTAACTAAGTTTCCAACTTCATGAACATATTACTTGACTTCCTCTAATCTCTTCCATCTGAATTTCCTTGTAACTGAATGTAGCAGTTTTCCAATATCATTATTGAAAAAACAATATTCCGATTATTATCAATTTTTTTAACTTTCCTTAACATTCTATATTTCATTTATTTAATTTATCCTAATTTAATCCTAGGCCTGTTTAGTACTTTCAAGTAACTACTAATCTTTAATATTACAATATTTATTCAAATAATCTTTAAATTTCTTCCAGTCTTCTTGATATTCCTCTTCTTTCTGGTCGCAGATTCTCCCAGTGAGATAAGCCAGCTCCATAAAGTCCATCATCTTCATCTGCCTGGATTAACCTTTTTCCTATGAAGGGCAATTGACCCATGGTGAAAGTCATTCAGGAGCGTTACAGCACCACATGGCTGTATAATACGCTTTCTGTGTGCCATCCCATCTCTCGACCACATGAAAATTACGCCAAGGACAGTAGCATGTCCCCCACAAGCTGCAAGTTCCCTATCCAAGCTCTAAACTATGCTTCTGTTCAACTTGCTACCTCCTCCTTCGCATTTCTAAACAAATATATTTATGCTAATGAAAACTAGTGTTTTACGAATGATGGATTGTCAGGTGATAAACTGAGCTGTTCGTTTTTCCCTTTTGTTTTGCATAGGGACTGTCAAAGGGAAGTTTGCAGAAATGGAAAAGCAGAGGCAGGAGGAAGAAAGGAAAAGAATGGAAGAGGAAAGGAAGCGGAGGATTGAACAAGACATGATAGAGAAAAGGAAAATTCAGAGAGAACTAGCAAAGAAAGCACAAGAGGTAGGCTTATAGTAATTTACAATATCCCATTCAAATGTTAAAATAAAAAACCCTAGCCATTTAAATTATAAACAGTAGTCTTCCACTTCTTACTTCCAAGACAAACAGTGAATTTGAAGCATCAGGTAATATACGGAGCTTTTCCTACCACATCAGTATTTTATTTACTATAACTATGTATTCTTCCATTCAATTACGTTGGGCGTTTGAAACATTTTGTTTGTTTGCCTACATAGTGACAGAGTTTCATATTCAGCAATGAAGGAGATACAATGTTCTGATGTTTTAAATTGCTGAAAATACAATTTGACTTCAGCAGCAAATGTTTATTTGCAAAATGGACGAGTTGCATTTGAATGTTAAGAGACTAACTGAACCTGGCTTGACTGTAATTGGTCCTCTCTGCAGAAAATGGGTAAAACCAGGGCAAGTTAAAAAGTCTCTTACCTACCATACTGACACTGAATATCAATTCTGTAGCCATTTGTGAATGCAACATAGCCACATTCTTCCTTGGGGAGTGTCATATTTGGTGTGTTGCCTGCATTCTTGGCATTCAGTATTAAAACGCCATTTTCTTTATGAGAATTGGGTGCTAGGATTAGGTGTCTCATGCTTTAATTTCCAAATGTGTGTGTATATGTATGAATGACTGGTTGCTATCAATAGAAAAATGTCCTGTGCTGTGCTAGTACAACCACACTAATCAAGTCAATTTGCCAGTAATGCTCATATACCTTTCAGGCTTATAAGATGCAACATGTCGCAAGATGTTGAAATATATGCTTTCTGATATTTGAACAATGAGAGAAATAGAGAAAAGGTTATGTAAGGCAGTTTTTTACTGGTTTGAATAAGCTAAGAAATAAAATGCTCTTCTATTTGCATACGGAGGGAGAACAGTTTGGTATCTTATAAGGTGAATTGCACTCAGAGGATCTGTAAAGGATCTGTATGACTTATTAAAGTGTTTTTGTATTTTGAAATTGATAATTGATCAGTTCAAAAGCAGTTCTGAGGCCGGTATTTTGTATGAAAAATTATTTATTTGTTTCATGGGATGAAATGTACAGAAGCAGTTAAGATGCTTGTGATCTAACACTAATTTTGGGACATGGCTGTTGTCCATATCTTGTACTACAAGCCATTGCTCACAACTAGAAAGTAAATACCATCAGAAATTCCAGTTTTCCTCAAAGCCACCCTTTACAGCACTGAGGAAGGTTGGGGATTTTTTGCCCCATGGACCCAAATAGCTGCTTGGGTTAACTTGTCTACTGTGCTACTGAAAGCTTCTTGCAAACAGGATAATTTGTGCAGCCATGCTTTCTTTAAAGCATTCCTTTCCAGCTTAACTCCTAAGAGCTGCTTTAAACATTATGGTCAGAAGCCACCAGAAAGCCCATGCAGTGTTCCCTGCTGATTGCATGCTTCACCTTTATACTTCTGTGGAGCTGGCAGTTCCAGAAGTACAGATACTACATATGACAGGAGAGGCAAGATGTTAGCTTTACATGCTGCAGAGCCGTAGCTGCAGGGGGTTGGCTAGCCAGGTTTTTTTGCCCGGGTGAAGCCTCCATTGGGGTGCCATTGAGGTTACCTGCCTCTGTGTGTGTATGCAAATACACATGAGGAGTGCCAAACTGGGTCTTTGACCTGGGTAAAATAAAGCCTAGTTTCGCCTCTGCATGCTGTGTGTTGTGTTGAATGTTGACACGGGCTTTTGGGTGACCTCTACATAGACACTGTAGCATTTAAATTTACCCATAACTTATGATCAATGGAAAGATGCCCTTTTAGAGTTCTTTCTCTTGTTTTACAATGCAACAAACATTCATTGTTGCTGTAGACAGTAACTAAGCCACCCTCAGCCTGCCAGTAATTCCGGTATTCTCAGTATCATAATGAAAGGTGAAGCACGAGTAATAAAGGTCTAACTGAACAGTTAGCCTTACGGACTGTGGCAATAGTGGTTGCCAAATATTTAATTGAAGCAGAGAATGCCTGTGTAGTGTGGGAACTAGTATGTAAAGGATGGTTTTACACATTAGGTATTCACACTAGATGTTATAGGCACCCTTAAGTAACAATCTACTCCACACCCTATCAAATTAATACAGTGTGTGAAATTCAGGAAAGCTACCGTACGCTGCTCTGGTTTCGCCAGAAGCGGCTTAGTCATGCTGGCCACATGACCCAGAAAAACTGTTGCAGACAAACGTTGGCTCCCTCAGCCAGTAAAGCGAGATGAGCACCGCAACCCCAGAGTCATTTGCGACTGGACTTAACTGTCAGGGGTCCTTTACCTTTACCTTTAATTGTTATTGTTGTAATTATATTTATAATTACCGGTATATCCTGCCTTTCCCCCCAGACCTAACCCAATCTCATTCCCAGACATTAACCAGGAAGCAAGAGCTCGATCCACTCTGATCACATTTGAGTATTTTTAAAGGGATATATGCAAAATTTTACATGTGGCTCATAGCTGATGGACCTACGTATCCATAAATGAGCACAAAATAGGGTTGTGTCAAGGAATCACCACATAGCCTTGGCCAGACATTGTTCTCCAGGGGAAAATCTCAACCCAGTAAGCACGTTAGGCTGTGGAGAAAGATACAAATTAAGTGTGCTGTTCTGTGCATAGGTGAATGCAGGATATCTCTGCAGCAGTAGCAAGGATTTTAAAGGCTTTCCAGATGGCAGGGACAGGGAGACTGTGCTTTTCCAGTGAATATGCTTCAGCTCAGTTCACCTGTTACCAACCCTTCACCAGCCATCTACTCCAGGTCTCCTGGGGCATGCTGGTTTTGCTGCTTGTCCAGCACATCACAGGCCATGGCACAAAATTAGTGGGTTGTGTTCAGCGTGGGAGCTTTCTAGCTGCTGCACATGGTGTACGATGGAGGAGGGCATGCTAAAGTCTGAACCTCTTGCACAGTTGAGGTAAATACCTCTGGAGAGCAATGTCTGACCAGCGGCTGCTTAGATTAGATGTACACACTGGAAGTGCACCTTTTAATGCCACATTTCAATTTGTCATTCGGCACAATATTTTCATATTTTAAAATGTTTTTGCAAGGGGGAGCCAAAGAGTCAAAGTAACATTATTGTGTGAAATTCTTATTTAATAGATTGATGAGCAGTTAAACAATTCGGGAAGCGAATCGGCATCGGAGGTAATCAGACTTCTTTACCATGAAACATTCACCTATTTGTGACTCATTGTTTATTACATATCTAGTAATGGCCGGGTTAAACAAAAACACTTGGGAAAGACACGAAAGCACACTTTGCTAGCAGAGACAGTATACTATCAGACTGATCAGTGCTTTCGGCACTCGCCATGAGGTAAATGTGACCAGAATTACAATGACTTTTGCTTCGTTACACTGTGACTTTTCTTGGCTCTTTGCCATTTGCCGGTAACCGTTGATGACATGGACGCTTGCACATTATTTTACAATGCTGTTTCTTAATGTTTATTTAATCTGCTTCTGGCCAGGGCTGAAGGGAATGGTAGCGTAATACAATTGGAAGGCACCATGTTGCTTAGCTCTATTCTTACAGTAATGTGAAGTGCATTCTGAAATGAGGTCAGTAGCCCCAAGGTAAATGTTGTGGTCTCATAAACCCTAAGGCTGCTACTATATTTACTGCTTGAATTGATGTAATGCCATTACAGACACATTGTATGTGGCCTGTGGGCTATCTGCAGACAGTGCTATCTTGATTCCACTATGGCAGTTGCAATACACCTACACACAGTAATTACACACACAGAATTAGGATTGCATCTACCCATTATGCTTTGAGACAACTTTCCCCCCCAAAAGTTGTGGAACAAGTTAATAGCCAAATGATTAACTAGAGTGTCTTAATTAAAGCCAGCTTAGGCTTTCAGAGCTGTTCACTTTCTAAGATTGTCTTTATGAAGTCCTTTGAATTTTTTATGTTATTTGCCTTGGCAGTATCTTTTAAAATTTAAGATCCCTCAAGAAACTGGCTACATTTTAAATGACTAATATTTAGGTAGTCCCAAATGGGAAAGGACCCTTGCTTGAAGCTAATCCGATTTGCATCTGGTCAGTACTTGAGTGTGGGATTGCTTGAGAATCCTAGTCTTAAATTCTATAATGGGAGAAAACATAAAAATTGAGTGAATAAAAATGATATTGCTGTGGTTTCTGAACTCCCCACACCCCGTGGACCACTTGAAAATTGCTGATGGACTTGGCAGGCCACTTAATGGTTTCCCTGCCTGTTGTAGCAATTTTAACAGCTGTGGTAGATGCTGTGTGATTTTTCATTGTATTTTAATTGCTATTTGTTGTATTTTAACGCTGCAATCTGAATTTTATAGATTGCAAATGGTAGTAGAATAAAATACAAGAAACAAAGAAAATCAATATGAGTATTTTAATATCGACATGCCTTGGACCACCTCAACGAAAGCTCATGGGCCATTGATAGTCCATGAATCGCAGTTTGGGTACTCCTGTTCTAATGTATTTTCCAGAAATTAGGCTAACCAAACGTTTCCAGATATCCTACCATGATTTGATGGAGTGTAACTCCCATCTGCTGACAGTCATCAAAATAGCTGCTCCTGCATGAAAGTGAATTCTTCTGCATAGTGGATGAGGAGCATAGAATCTGACACAAGGATTACTACACTGCTGCATGGTCCCACAATTTTACCATGCCCTTTGTGTGGTACCACCAGTTCTTAACACCATGGTGTTTTTCTGTATTGTTTTGTTTTTTGGCGTGGAAAGTAGGTTTGAGGACAGAAGAGGGTGCCATCCCAGGGCTGCGTGTATGTGTGTGTGTGATCTTCTTTTCCTAGCAAGTGTTGTAATCAGAATTTTAATACTGATGTGTGGTAGATCTGTGCCTCTATTAGTAGCACTGCACTTCCCACATATTTATTTATATCACATTCACCGAAGTGGCACAAATAGGAGTGCCCTGCCTGCTAGATATGGTCCAGATAAACATGGACCTTCTATAGTTTTATTTGAGCATATGCCCCAGGCATTTAATAACCATATCTGCTCTACTTATTCAAGAGCATCCCTTTACACTTCACATCTACCTAGATCAGATTAGAAAAGGGTATTTACTACATTTGGAGCTAATCTCCTGTACCCTCCACCCATCTTTTAATGCTTGAAAAGTACAAGCAAAGCTCAGTTTAATAGATGTAGTTATCTTGAGATAACTCTTATCAACTTAAGGACCTGGTAAAGCAGCATATCAGTGTCAAATTAGGTGCTCAGCTTCTATCCGGACTGGGTTTTTACCTGAATGACCTGAACTTTTGAGGAAAAGATAAATGGAGTTACAATACGTTGGAGTCTCTCATTTGTCACGGACTTACTAGCTGGTTTAGGCAAGTCCTTCTTAGCTTCTCCATGAGCAATATAGGAATAATACTGACCTACCTTACAGGGTTGTTGTAAGGACTACAAACAGCTTCATAGATATATATTATTCTGCTGAATGTTCAGAAGTGCTAAACTGATGGCACGATTCAAGTATTCACAAATGATTGACAGCAGCTGTGTGCCCAGAGCTGGAGCAGCATCTCCTCCTGATGCCATTTTGCTACCCTAAAGACAGCTGTGGCCACGGATTTTGTCCAGACATCCTCCAAGAAATTGAACATTTTGGTAGAAGCGTAATTCTTCACAGGCAGTAGTAGTTGCACAGTCCAAATGTTCACGGTGACATTTGTTTTTAACAACAGGAAGGTGATGATTCATTGCTAGTGACAGTAGTTCCCGTAAAACCTAGCAAAACACCTGGGAAGATGAAAATAAGTTTTGAGGACCTAGAGAGAGAGAGAGAAGAACAAGAAAGGCGAAAGCTTGAAGAAGAAAAGCGATTGAGATATGAGCAGGAAAAGCAAGCTCTCAGGGAAGTCAAATATTTCTCACCAGATGTGGTAAGCAAGATTGCGGGGGGAACCCCTTGCATGTTGACCCTAAGCATGCTTCATTGGAAAAAGGCTCCAGTTATTACAGCAAAACTTGCTTCCAACTAAGTGGATTCAGGAGTGCAGGGAAATCTGGGATTTTAAGACTGCATGCATTAAGCATCATGAGGATTTAAGTCGAAATAACAAACTTTTGTATACAGGATGAAGATGAAATGCTTGACAGTGAAAGAAAAGAATCACCCAGCCCTGGCAAGGTGAAACTAACATTTGAAGAATTGGAAAGACAGAGACAAGAAAATCAGAAAAGGCAAGCAGAGGAAGAGGCGAGGCAACGTCTGGAAGAGGAAAAACGTGCATTTGAGGAGGCAAGGCAGCAAATGGTAAGCATATGGAGCAAAATATGGTCTTAGTGGAGGATGGACGGACTTGGAGACATGTATGCCTGACCATATGAAAATTCAAAGCAGGGGACACACATGCAACCCTACCTCCATGTTCTCTCACACATCATGTCCTGCAGGAATCCTTATGTTGTGCAGGGTACTTCCACTTGCATTTGCTTGAATATTACTTGAATTACTGTGCTATTTAATTATATTTATTTTAGCTTCCATGCATGACCTTTGGTATATTTTAGTGGGAAGGGGGTGGGAATCTATATACATTATTTTAATACTAAAACTTTTTCTTGGTTATTTTTAAAAGTTCAATACCTCCCAAATTTGCTGCACCTTTCATCATCATTATTACTATTTACATGGTTTTTTTCTCTCTCCTGAAAGCTAAATGAAGATTATGATGATCAGGAAAATGAAAATTCCGTCAAGGAGTTCCGTCCTGGGAAACTGATACTTACCTTTGAGGAAATAGAAAGGCAAAGGCAAGAAGAAGAAAAAAAGAGAACAGAAGAGGAAGCCAGAAGGCGCATAGAAGAAGAGAAAAAGGCATTTGCTGAAGCAAGAAAAAGCATGGTAGGTCATTTATTTATTCATAAAAATACTTGTATACCACTATTTCACACAAAAATACAGAGTAGCTTGCCAGTTATATCTATACAATAAAAACTATGTAATACTTTTAAACTACAGAGCATCAACAAACTATCAACAAAGTATTCCTAGTTGCTTGGATAAGCCTGGCCACATAGAAACATTTTTAGCAAACACTTTAAGGTCAAGGGGAGGTGCCTACTAAATCTCTCTTGGAAGAGCATCACATAGGACTGGGCTGATGACACTATATGCGCCATTTCATGTCAATGTCAACTGAGCCTCAACAACTTGCATGATGACCAGCACATCTTAGTCACTTTGGTGGCATCTCTCTCTCTCCGTACACACAAGAGGAGGAATCCAACAGCTTAGTGGTTAAGGCAAACTGTGGCAGGAAAACCAACTAGTCCCTAGGCTTCAACAAACTTGCTCTTCCATGGACTTAGACCCAGCAGTCTCCACGACAGGCGTTTCCCACCAAATTTCCCTTGCAGTGCCCATGTCTTCCCCTTTCTGTTGCAAGAGCTCCCCCACCAGATTTGCAGAGAGGCACCCAATGGTCCAAGTGTAAATCACCTCCCTCACAACTCCTATGGGTGCAAGTTATGCTCATGGGATTATAATCTGCAGAAGATCGGAAACACACTGTTCTGTTTCATTTTACTGAAATTAGCACATGTAAATACAAAGCATGTCCTTCAAGAACTTGTTTCCATTAACTGGTCCCTGTCCCATAACTCTGTTTCATGTGAGCTTGGCAAAGGGAAAGGCTAGCAGTTTAAGAAGTTTGGATAAAAATTGCAATCCTCTAATTTAGCACAGAGAAAGAGCACTTCCCATTATGGTATTGGAGCTACTAATAAGTAAATAGGGATTGCAACCATTGTGCAGAGGGTAAGGATTGCATCTGGTGAGGAAATGGAGCATGTGGTGTTTTGTTTTAAATGTGGGAACATCACGGAGCATTTGGTTTCAATTTCCTATTTGGAAGAACTGATTAGTGCCCAGATCCTGTGTCAGTGTTCTGCTGGCAGTGTTTGTAGGGTTGGTTTTATTTAGTATTTCACTTTTCACAATCCTTTAATACATTAATGTGCTTTGGTACATTAACATCTTACCTTTCCCCGTCAAGCTGTAACTTCCATATACATAACTGCCCTGTCGACTGAAGGTATAGGTGTGTGTGTGTGTGTGTGTGTGAGAGAGAGAGAGAGAGATTATCAGTGTTCATTATGAGGAAGTTGATCACCTTAATTTCAATGGAGATTTTATCCAAGTAAGAAGTGATGTTTTATATCAAACCCTTAGTGTAGAGTTACAAATAAGCAAACATATCGCAACTATCATTAAGCATAGCTGCACCTTAGACCAAAAAAAACCTGTACATATAAATTTTATAGGTTTGGAGCAAGAGAAAAGCCTGCAAATAATGCCTAGCTGAAGCTGATTTTCTTAGTTCTTTCTTCCAATAAGGCCCTGCTGTCACCCCTGAAAAGCTTTTCCAAAGGCTTTCGCTGAATTGAGAAGGGAGGATAACATGGGCGTAGCCAGGATTTTTGTTGGGGGGGGCCAGGATTTTTGTTAGGGGGCAGAACCGACATGATTGGTCAGTTAGTTAAGTATTTCTATTGTTTTACTTGATCTGGGGCAGCAACTGCCCCCCCTCGGCTATGCCCATGGGGGTAAAGGAGAAGGGATACTCAAAAATCATATAGAAGCATTTTATGAGAGTGCCAGAGGTTTGTTGGGGGCTCTTGAGGAGCCAAATAAAGTGAACCTCTTTCAGGGTCTCTCTAGATCCAAGTGACTTCGTGGATCTAAATTATAATATAATGGGATGCTCAACACAAATGTAATTTTTTATCAGTGCAATGATAAAACTATTTCAAACAGAGTCCAGATGATGAGCTTTCGCCAATGTCTAAAACTGTATCCCAAGAATCTCTCACACCTGGAAAACTGGAAATTAACTTTGAGGAGCTACTGAGACAAAAAATGGAAGAAGAAAAGAGGCGTACAGAAGAGGAGCGCCGACAAAAACTGGAAATGGAAAAGCAGGAATTTGAGCAGCTCAGACAAGAAATGGGAGAGGTCTGTCAATTCTTAACATGAATTGCTGTGATTAGTGCATGCAGAATTTTCTGCTTCTTGAATTAATATGAGGGGCGAGAAAAGCATGCAGTTTAAAAGCTTGTTGTGAAAATTATAGTTAGTAGCTAACTGGACTTCAAAATAAACAGCAGGCAGGGTGTTGCGGACCCAGACAATTCAATGCCGCTGCTCAAAGCAATGTAAATTACATAATTAACAGTGCGTTATTTAAGCACTGCACATTTGGTGGTTTTTTGGGGTATTATTTGATGGTCAATAACCTTGTGGCATATTTTCCTTTAAATAGGAAGAGGAGGAGTGTGAAACCTTTGAGCTAAGCAGGGAATATGAGGAGCTAATAAGGTTAAAAAGAAGTGGTTCTATTCAAGCGAAGAGCTTGAAGAAAAAGTTTGAGAAAATTGGGCAGCTCTCCGAAGAAGAAATACAGAAAAAAATTGAAGAAGAAAGAGCAAGGAGAAGAGCTATGGATCAGGAAATAAAAGAAAGGGAAGCAGAGAAATTTCAAGAGGTAGGTCCCATTTTCAATTCAGTGGCTGTCTTGTGCTAGCTTCTGTGAGGGCTTGTGTGGCTACCACAAGACTTGAAGACTTACTGATAGCACTGTTTGTGTAAACCTGTCTCCACATGGTTACTACTTTGCATAACTGGATCCTATGGGACGGTGGGAATGTTTCAATCTAGTAACTGCAGGTAGGAAGGTCACATATGGTGACGAAATTTATACGTTGCTGCATTGTGTGATCCACCCACGGGAAACTTGCAACCACAATACAGACAAGTACTGTTATCAACCAAAGGAACAGTATTCTGAATCTGCCTCGTGATAACGTATGAGCACCACTGGCTTGGCGGAACAGGTCTTGTGTTTTTTTAAAACCATTTTGAAAAAATGTGAAAGTGCTTTTTCAAAATAAATTCGCATAGTGTGCACAGGACAATATATATAATAATTATCAACAATACACAGATAAAAATCAGAAAAATTTAAAAGCAAATGCTTATCTGGATAGGCTTGTTGGAAGTAAAAATGTTTTTGCAGGCATCCAAATGGGGGATTCACATCCACTTCTTGGGCTACTAGCCGATACCTATAACTAGTTGTGTAAAATTACAGCTTGATTAAATCTGTAGTATGTCAATTTCGCAGTTTCTGTGTGGCTAAATAGAAACTATGATGATCCCCTTCGGGCATGACTCTGCTATGCCAGCAGATCAGGCATAGGTAAACATAGCTCTCCAGATATTTTGGGACTGCAACTCCCATCATCCCCGACCATTGGTCCTGTTAGGTAGGGATGATGGGAGTTGTAGTCCCAAAACATCTGGAGGGCTGAGTTTGCCTATGCCTGCAGCAGTTATTTAACTAGTTTTTCCAGAGATCTACTCAATTTAAGAGGACAAAGAGAGTTCTCTGTGGTCAGAACGACCACATTCTGTCTAATGTCTTCTTTCCCTGCCTTTTGAAATGGATTTGGGCAAAAAGGAAGATCTAACTCCAGGAACTTATTAAATATGACGCTTATCTTCACCATGCCACATCTAGTCTGAGTCCTACCATATGTCACAGTGCAAATGCCGTATGTCTGATTGATACTGCATAGTGACAATGATGAAAAATTTTTTTGCCCTGCATCTTGTTTTGATCATGGACTGTGCTCCTATTTTACCTCTAGCGAGGTAGAAGAAAATTCCTTTCCAGATTTCATACGTATTATCTTCACAAAATGGAAAAATCAAGTAGGTTTAAAGGCAGTAATATTTATGATCCAAGTTTCCTGCAAATCATGTAGCAAATGCCACCCTCTCAGGATTATAAAGCTTAGAATTATGTTTAATTGTGACAGCGCACTGTAATTTCTTCTTGAATCATTAAATTATAGCGATGCTACAGGATATGCTTTATGTCACTAGAAGAAACTTGTTTTGTTTTGCCTACAGCTTGACATCTTGTGGTAACAGACTCTATATATTCAGTTTATGGAGTAGTGAGCTTTCTGCCTGTTTTCCATATCCAGTAATAACAGCTCTCTCGCCCCCCCCCCCACTTTTTCCAAAAACTTGGTGCCATCTCATAATGTTTTTATTATTCCAGGAAGATGAAGTAGATGTAAAGCCAGCCACAAAATCTGAAGCTCCATTTACACACAAGATAGACATGAAGGCCCGATTTGAACAAATGGCAAAGGCAAGAGAAGAGGAGGAGCAGAGAAGAATTGAAGAACAAAAAATGCTACGCATGCAATTTGAACAGAAGGAAATTGATGCTGCATTGCAAAAGGTGATGCAGGTGGTTTTCGCATGCCCAAGCTAGTTTGAGCCATTAGCAAAGTGTCAAGTGAGATGAGGGATTTGCTCCGTGGAGTCAGGAACCCCCAAAAGTGACTGGGTTTTGTTGGGGAGGGGGAGGGAAAGTAAAACAAAGCTAAGGAAATGCCCTAATCTTGAAGTGGTGGCAAAGTTGGTGCAATAGAAAATTCCCAGGAAGAAACTGCATCCTTTCTCTTTTGTTAGGATAAGAGAATCCTTGTTGTGACAATTCCCCTACCCCAGTCCTTTGGGGCTCATTCTCCTTTTTCCACAACCTTAAAATTCATGCTAGCCACCCCAAAGTAATTAACTCTTCCCTTGCAGCAGAACCCCTGCAGCCATAACTCCAACATTGGGGAGGCCTCATCCCCTCAAAACAGGAGACCATGCCTGCAAATATGCCCACGTCTGACAGGCAATAATATACTTTTAAGGTGCTCTGCATGAAAAGCCTTGGGTGCAACTGCTTACAATTTGGCAGCGTTCATCAATTCTGGAGGGGCTCCTATGCCTGCAAATTTTATCTACCACTGTGAAAACGGAAAGCGTATTCTCCTTTACAGTGAATAGAAGGAAAGCAGAGGTTTTGTTCTTAAGAGAAAAAAATTTGCTTCCCAATACGTCAATTAGAAAGGGTGCTTCGATAAGGCTGCAGCCTGTTGATACATCCACAAGTTTAATCTTGGAGTCAATGCACATCCCTAAAAAGATGAGCTCTTAAAAATTGAAAGCCTATCCACATGCTGGTTCGTTAGAGTAAGAGATGATCTATTAGCTCTAGGTGCATGCAGTGGAACCAAGGCTTGTTTTTTTTGGCAAGCGGGCAAGGATTACTATTGCATTGTTCTACAAGGCCTAGAAAACACAAAACATTAAAGGCTAAAAAGATCCCACTGACTTGTTTTTGAGACTTAGGCCTGCTTCCCTTTGCAGAACTCCATTCTTGCATTGTTTCAGTTGCCACACTTGTGTGGTTAGACTAGTGTGAGGATAGATCTTGAGAATTAGCTGTACCTATAATAAAAAAAATAGAAGGGACCCAGAGGATATTTGTCCAAACCTCTGCAATGGAGGAATACGTAGGGATCAAACCTGCAATCTTGACTGTTATCGGCGCCACACACTAACCAACTGAGCTATTCAAGCTGACCATACTGGTACTGTTCAATGTGATGTATAATGTGTTTCAGCATTTGTTGTTGCAATTTATATTTCAAAATGCAGAAAAAGGAAGAGGAGGAGGAAGAGGATGGCAGCATTGTTAACGGCTCAGTCTACGAGGATGAAGAACAGCAAGCACGATCTGGTGCTCCATGGTTCAAAAAGCCTCTTAAAAATGTGTCTGTTGTGGATAGCGAACCAGTAAGGTTTACTGTTAAAATAACTGGAGAACCCAAGCCAGAGGTTACATGGTGGTTTGAAGGCGAAATGTTGCAGGACTGCGAGGACTATCAATATATTGAGAGAGGAGAAACCTACTGCCTTTACTTACCAGAAACTTTCCCGGAAGATGAAGGAGAATATATGTGTAAAGCAGTAAACAGCAGAGGAACAGCAGCTAGCACCTGTATTCTCACTATTGAGAGTAAGAGTTAGCGTTTTTTAAAAGTTCTCAGATCTTTAGTTCTTGTTCATGTCTGTTGACCTTTTCTTAACTTTCTTTTCTTTTCTCTTCTCTAGCTGATGACTATTAATATCCTACTTTTTCTGGAGCCTTCCTTCCCTAAATTTACTACATCCATCTTTCTTTCTCTCTCCTGTGGTGGGGCCAACAAGAAGTTGTCTATCATTCCTCAAATAAGATACCCAATTGCCAGATTTATCTCTTGGTTTCAGACTGAAGTTTGGCAACAGAAGTTTGGTTCATTTGACAAACAATGGCTCAATTTCCACTTGTAAACAGCACTGTGGCTGCTTGTTAATGCCACTGAATTGCTTCTGTGACAAGGAGATTCTTATCAGGAAAGCCAAGCTGTTCATATGAAACAGCTTGTCATATGATCCCATCAAGTCTTCACCATGTTAATCAAAATGCACGATTGAATGTGATCAGCTACTTCATGTAAGGTTACCCTAAGTAGCAGACTACTTAATGTTAGTTTTCATATAGAAAATTCAGCCTAAACCATATACAAACACAGTATTAAATTAAATCAAATCCAAAGACCACTTAATTCTTACTACATAAAAAATGATCTTTATTTCTTTGGTCCTGGAAGCTTTGAGAGCAAAATGTTTATTTTTTTGGTTAAACTATTAAGTAGCCAAAAATAATGTAGTGGTTTATTTAAGTTATGCCTTTGTTTAATGCAACTTTTCCTTTAATATGCTTTAATAAAATTAAACCAAGATTATATTGGCTTGAAAGCAGGATTATGTAACTAAATGTGTACACACAGTTGTATGTCATGTTCTTTGAAATAAAACATTTGCATTTGTTTTGTATTAGATGGTAGGCATTGTCCAGCATCTTGCTTGGAATATTGAACCAAATTTGTATCTTTCAGGTTGGAAGTGTTAGAATCATAGTGAATGATGTTTCAACTTACATCTCGTATTGTATAATTATTTACTGAATCATCTCACTCAGTATTTACCAGACACAATACAGAAATATGTATGTATAACAAGATATTACAGCCATGCTTTTTGCTACATGAGAAACAACCAATAGAACGCCAATATAGACTAAAATGTGTGCTGGAATGGAGAGATATGGAAGAAATTTGCATAATCTTCCATGGGATTTTGGCTTACTTTTATTGATCAGGACAACTGATTTACATTTTATGCAGGAGATAACTGGGTCTCTTCCTTACGTTGTACCAAATGACTTATTCTGTACCTGAACTGGAAGGTTAATAAATATGTTCAGTTCCTAAAATTGAGTATGTTCTTTATTTAATACTTGGCACAGCTGCAAATACTGGAAGAAACGGCAACACTTCATCTTCCACTTGAAAAGCTTTAAGTACCTGCCCCTTACCCCCAAAAAACCCACAGGAGACAAATTACCCATTAGTTTACATTTATTGAGAACTTATACAAAAACATTACAATTAATGTGTATTCATGAGTACATACAGTGTCAATATTGCAAGCTCAACACAACATACTGTAAAGCATTTGATTTACCTCACGTCCAAGCTGCATGTCCCTAAGATACTTCCCATCACAGTAGCCTTTAAAAGACAATCTTCTTTTTTTTACACGGGTAGTTTCTGTAGCACTATCTTAGGACAAAAATGCATCTTGCATGCATATAAGATAAAGGTTGCATAAACACAGGACTTTCATAGGGTACTACCAGTAGGAAAGGAGTAGCTACTGTTTGCATTGTGTAGGGCCAAATGTTTTGCCTTATGAACTGCTAGTACACACAACAAAAATCGAAAAGTTCTTTCTACTGCCTAGATTATGAAAAGAAAGATTTCTCAGCAGCTGATGTAATATTTTCAGAAAGGTGAATGATATAGCCTACCTAGTTACTAAAAATAACTGCAATTTACACGAATCTAAAGATCACTTTTTTAAACTAGCAAAGCATATCCTATACAGCACACATACTGAAGGGTGATCTGTAAACATTGTTATTAGTTGAAATTAAGATCATCTTTCCAAACATTCATTACTCTCACTGCCTAACATTCTGTGACTGGGAAATTTGCACTTATTTTCCCCCTGCCATAGCACAAGAACCGCTCAAGGAAAACGAGGCAACTATGTATATAAAGGTTCAAACTCAATGAATGGAATGGAATGCAAGGTTGCTGACAGAAATCAGACAAAACTGAATACCAAAACTACACTTGGTGCAAGAAGATGCCTGTAGGTCCACCAGCAAATTGATAATGAAAATAAAAAAATGCTTAGTATAAAGATTATCAAAGCAGATGCATAATCCCCTATGCCAACAATTTCATTCTAGTTTCTATTACATCCCTTCCCTTGAAATTTCAAGCTATGTTTATATTAAAAACTGAGCAGCGAAAACAAGCTGTTTTAAAATGGGGAAACAAAATCCAACAGAGATGAAGCTCTTCAGCACGTATCTAGTTCTCATATAATAATGAAATCTAACATGTTGAACTACAACAAAATATGAAGTGGCTCGAGGGAATTCAAGTACAACTATTAATTTAGTTGTGAAATGCAAAACATTATCTATGCTTGACTATTCAGCAAAGTGTAACTTGATAGATGGTTTGTATTATTACCACATAACAAATTATGGAACATTTATGGTCAAGCAAATAGCACTTTAAAGAATGAGAAGCGATTAAAACAGGCAAATTATACCCTACACCATTAAGTATGGGATACATTTAAAATCGGTATTGTTTTGCCAATTTTACCTTCTACATGGAGCCCTTCTATGGTCCATGCTCATCGGCTCATCATGGCCATACACTCAAAGGAATCCTCTTTATTGGAAGTAACTATCTCAGGACCTGATTTTATGAGCTATGATTTGGTGCTTGCAGCATCTTCAGCACTGTGTGTGAAAATGAAGGCAGGGTTTTTTGAATATTTTTCTTTGATGCAGAGAAAAGCAGGACTTTTGATAAAATCAAAGCATTTTATTAAGTGACAAACAAAAAACTGATGGTACTGCCTTAGCATCGTCTATCTAAACTGAAAAAAATGCACCAGTTAAGCTATCTAAATAAGCCATATACAAAACATTTAAACTGGCAAAAATATACAGCGATTCAGCTGAAATAGCAAAGTAGGAAGGAGTTTCCTATAAAAAGGAAAGATTTGCTGAACTGTTAACATATCACTGGTAATACATGCTTTCTACAACTATTCTGCAAAATTCAAGTCTAAATTTCCCTTCTTTATCAAATAAGCAAGCTAGGTTATGTTTTATGGTGTATAACTTAAAATCCGTTATTGCCTTGGGAATGAAACACACAGTATGCTTGAATAAGTAGTATTGGGTATAACATCCTTTGAACATTATAAAAGCATTTGTGAAGGCTGTTGAAATTCTGACCAATATTTCCTGTATCTTGAAAAAATATTTTATATTCATTTGTAACAACTCTGTTATTGAGGGAAAAATAGTAAAAGTGACTTACTCAAAAATTATTGCAGCAATCCACTTATCTTTTAAAAATAAAGATACACATTTACCCAGAAATGTAAATAATTGTTTCAGACTTTCCATTGGAATGAAACCATGAAGAGCAGAATACATTTGGGGAAGATATTGGCAGATTGCTTTTGAATACACAAGCACAAAAAATTCTCACAGGGACAACATTAATAAACTGAAATATGTATTTATACACTTCCTTAGGTTGTGCTTACCTGTGCTTTTTGCAGCAGAACCTAAGGTGGAAGGTCTGGGAAGGCACTGTGAAGTATAAATAATTGCACTGTTTGCAATTAATAAAGATTTTATACTTTAAATGAATCAAAATCAACAGCCTCCATTTGGTGAATGATAAAGAATCTGGTGAATTGTTGCTCTGTTTAGTTAGTAACTACACCATTTTCGAATAAGCTACAGACTAATCATGCAAAATATTTGATCTAGAGACTTTACAGCCTACACTAAATATATTTAATAACTTCCTAGTAGTCTTTTCAAAATTTAAATCCTAACCTAAATTGGGATAAAAATAATTCCCTCCTGATTCTACAGTACAACAAAATGCATTTCTAATTATCTGTGCAGTAAAACTACTTCATTTCTGATCTCATTTTGTTCTTTTCTTGCAGCCATCCTAAGAGTATACTCCAAAACAACAAAATAGTTTTCCAAAAATAAGGCTAATAAAGGTTTAGAAATTAACATATACTTCTATCACCAAATAAATGCAGACAACTGAAGACAATACAACCTCCTCCTGACAAGCATTTCAAACTTTTGTTTTTAACAATGCACAAGTTTTTATCTGAATATATCTCATTTTTGAACCCTAATGAACAATTATTACTTAGGTAAATGACAATTTCTTTTGCTAAAGCTAAATAGCTCAAGAATACTTACCATTAAGCTCATACACATACATTTATGAACACCTAGGTTTCTGAATTAAGAAGCAATTATGATTTGCTAAAATATCAGCACTGTATTTTATTCCAACATAATATTCACACAGGTATGGCATTTGCATTATGTGGAACAGTGACAAAAAGATACTGTTGCAGTTCATCATTTTGTCATTCTGATGTACTTACAGTGCAATGCTCCTTGAAGGAACAATCAAGGATGATACACAGCACAGTCCTCCTCACCCCTACAGAGCTAGTTCTATACTGGCTGGATCAAACCTGCACTTCAACAGACAATGGCAAGACAGACTGTATTGCATGTAATCTAATAGATGCAAAAAAAGCAAACAGTGGATTTTAACAGTATACCAATTTTCAGTATGAATTAGTAAAAGTAAAAAAGTTTTATGGAGATTTTTCAAAATATAACTTAATGACTAGTCTTCAGCATTTTAAAACAGAGCTCATCTGCAAGACGTTTTTCTGTTAAGCACTCCCAGACTCCAAATGGCATATTTCTAACACAAACGCAGTTTTAGTAACTAAAAAGCATATAATCCTTACTACACTGAATTCTTAAGCAAAGTGCTGCAAACCGATTGCTTAGCACATATTGCCTTTTAGAACGATTCAATAACAAGCCTGAAAAAATATACTAAAGAATTAAACCATGTATAAAAACAAATGTTAACTATAGCAGCTATATGGGTCTGAGACAGTGGTCATGGATAAAAAAGAAAATGCAACTGTTAATGCAGTAGAAGTATGTCAAGGAACATCTTCATGTACATGCAATTTTTAATCAAGTAGAAAGAGGAGGATATCAAGATGCTAAACAGCAAAATACAGTAATGAAAAAGATCCTTCTATAACTATTCTGCAAAGGGAGAATACCAATGTAAAGCTCAAACTTTCAAGGAAAAAAACCTTAATTGTGTACATGTACAGCATTACTAAGAAACCCTTGAATTCTCCGAGTACCCACATATCCAACTTACCGACACAGGAGGTTTCATATTATTTATTGTAAAGCACAAAACAGGCATTTAAAAGTGATCAAGTATACATTGAAAAAGTACATTTATATCACAAAGCATTGACCACATAATAGTTGCAAATACATTTGCTGGAATGTGTACATCTACACTAATGTACTAAAAACAAACCAATTTCCATTTCTACACAGAAATATTACCTCCTATCAGTAGTGATAGATATTTTGTACATTTTCAAAAACACTATTTTTAAACCAAACAAAATTATGATCTTCAAGAAGGCGTCTGCATCCATACATTTAACAAAGGTTTTTTTCCCCCACATAATGAAGCAAATACTGTATTGTCCACTTCTTATTATTGGCCCTGTGCGAAGAAATACATAAGAGATACACAAAAAGTTAAAGAAAATCTTTTTTAAATTGTGCTAACTCAGGAGTGAAGCCTTTAAGAAAGAAAAATTGGTTAATGTAATGGTGGTGGCTTCCTGCATGGCTTCAAAAACCCTGGGAGGAGAAATTTTTTGATCAAAAACATCGAATGTATGCAAAGAAAGACACAGAACTCCAGTTAACAGAGCATAAATCAATTTACGGATTATCTTTTACCAGGATAAATAATGCATACTCCAGGTAAGATATCAAAGTGGGAGACATGCAAAAAAACAAAAAACACCCCACAAGATAAAGGTTTAAAAAAAATCACTAAAATATCAGCCAAATAAGTCAAGATTGTTATACCTGTGGTGCTGGAGGATGTTGTGGCATTCCTTGTGGACTTGTCTGGGCATAATAGGCTGCCTGCTGTCTATAGTATTCAGCCCACGCTGCACTATAATCTGGCTGACCCGCTGGTGGGGCTCCGGCTGGAGCTGGAACTGCCTGACCTAGAACAAACATACATTACACAACTCTGGTGCCATAAAAGGGACAAAAGAAGCTCAAAATAATCTCGTTTCTAACAAACATTACCTTGCTTCTTGTAATATTCCTCCCAAGCCTTTGAATAATCTTGTGGCTGCCCTTGTTGACCTGCAAAACCCCCCACATTTTAATGTAAACACAGCTCCCAGGTACACCAAAATTACAGACAAGAATACAGTGGAAGAGTTCTTTGCTGTTTTATTTGAAGTTTAGTGCAAACAAAGAGAGAGATAATATTAAATCTCTAATTTGTATATTTTCTTCTACACATTGTTCCACAGTTTAAAATTAAGATTTAAGTACTGTATGCCTACATTTGAGCTCAGCATTTGTAGAATGGCTCATAGCCCCACCCCTCAAAAGTTTACGGCAGAAGTGTGTGTGGGGAAATCTATAGCTGAGATGCCCCACTCCATATTAAGTATATTGTTACATACATAAACTATCCCACCCGATCCCAGTTATTGCCCCCCCTGTGAGAATTGTATTGCTGGGGGGCGGGGGGATGTACAGCACATACACACAATATTCTACAAAGTGGGCACACAGGAGTCACTGCCGTGTTCCTACAAGGTGAACCAGCCCTGAAGTGTATCAAACTGAGAAAGTTTGAACATTACTTCTCCCAACACTGCTTCAAATATTAAGAATGCATTTCCTGTCAAAACACGTTTAACACACATTTAACGACATTAGATTTTTCAATTGCTGCCTATGCAGAACATAGAAGAGTCAGGCTGGTCAATTCCTAGTGACCACATGGGTTCCTTTAAATTAGCTCACTGATTAATTGTGTATGTTTTAATTAATTAATAAAAATTAGATTTTCAAAGCATATTATATATTTATACTGAATGAAGCAAGATCATTAGTCTTAAAGTTGAAAGGGTCACAATAAAAACTAAAAGAAATCAAGCGTGTCCTTGATGTTTTCCCCACGCCTTCTAAGTGAGTTGGCATGTAATGGTGGGAGAAGGAACTCAAGGGATTTAGAAGCACCACATCCTGTCATTCCTCCAAAGAATTATCAGATATATGGAGTTAAACTTTTAGCATCACAAGGAATCCTATGAAGTTGCTTAACCTATGAGATAGAGGTCATCTACTGAGCTTCATATATAGTATCATGAGCCCCCAATTTCAGGTAATAACATACATATTAAATTACAAGTTCTGTAACTGGCTCATATATTACTTTGGAATCAGACAATTCCAACTATAAGGACATCCATACTGATAAAAATGGCTGAAGGCAAAGTACTGCTATACTGATGTGATTTTTTTATCAGACCAAAAAGTGGCCTCCAAGTGTCTACTGTTAATTCTATTTCTGAAATAATCAAGGTGGCTCAGACAGGATAATGTTCAGGAATCTTTTAAGTACTTAACACCTTAGGAAAATGGCAGAATAGAAATATTGAAGTAATGTTTAACATTAATGTGATATTTAAAGTATAGCATCTTGTTTCAATTTATTGATGCATGCTTTAATATCTTACTATAAACAAGATATTAACTTGATCCATGAAAGGATTAATTCTACATAATTTTTAAATACATCACTGTTGAGGGGACATGTGAACAAGAAATGCACGCAAAAAACTAGTTCCAAGTTGTAGTAAAACTTTTGCCAAAATGGAAATTGTTATACCAACAGAACAACTTGCTTGGATACTGCTCTTAGTGCACAGTAGCAAATGTATTATTTTTTATTTTCTGACATTTAACTTAAGGTGATATACATGGATCCCAGATAGTTGCCCATATAAACACCATAGCTGCTTAGCTTCAGCAAGATGCTGACATTATTGGACGCATACTATATATACACTGGGACTTAAAAGTCTTTGAATCTGAAGCTATGCAACATTCAGGAGTGGAGGGCATAGATATTTCCTGCAGTGATGCTAGTAAGTTACTTTTACAAATATGTCACAGTCATAAAATAATAGCCTTGGATATGACTACCAGAATCTTTGAATGGATCCAAAGATCCCACTGCATCATGTAAAGCATTTCTGCTTGTTCACAGGAGTCTATTATTGACTCAACCACCCTCTGTTCTCAAGAGCCATTTTAGAGAGTCTAACTACCTGAAACCAGGTTATAGGGGTGAAATACTTCTTTCAATATGCCCCTCCACCTGAGGGAAGCACTTTCTACTCAAACAGCTGGGTCTCTGGATCCAAACTTCTATTTTGCTCTAACAAGGTTTGAATCAATTTGTAGCAGAGTAAGCAGTAGAAAACCACAAACAAGGGTGTTACTGTGAATTAATTCAGACTAGAATTACTGGTAAAGTTGTAAATATTGAGAAAGCAGTTCTAGGGTCTTAGCAGTTTCTTAAGAGAATCATCATATGGAATTGCTGTATTTGAACTAGTCTGTAGATTACATATGCCAGGCTGATTTAAAACATTTGGAAGAACTCTAAACTCAAGAAAATGCCTACCTTTATCTGCTAACAAGGCTATTATGCCCTCAAGAGCTAATTTGGCATTCCTTGAAATCCAACTGAAAAAACTAGTCCTGCATATACTCTATTTTAAAATCTCTGCTCCACAACTTAGATTCAGTCATGCTTTTAATGAAAAACATGGCAATACCAAGAGAAGGGCAGAATAGTCGTGGCAATCACTATTCTCTTCCCCCGCTCTGCCACACACACAATCAAATGAATCCAGGAGTAATGATTAACATAATTTTAATTTACGGGCACACCCAAGCAAAAATACCAGAATGAGGCTGGTCTACGTTAAGAGATTGAGCATCCTGTCAGACCTGCATATATTTCCCTGATTAAGAATACCTGGCTAACCTTATGTCTGAAATATATGGGATTTATTGTAAATTTCTGAATTATGCTCATTAAAAACAACAACCAGGATGTGATAATTCTATAAGAATGGTTAATGTCCCTTGAAATTCCAAAAGGGCTCAAGTCTCTCTCAATCACATTTTTGTTGTTCCTGCCTCAACCTAACTCACATGGTACAGCTTCACCTTTCCTCTCTGCTCTTTGCAGGCACAGTGACACTGAATTCTGGTGTGTCCCTACATTAGAGGAGAAAGAACTACATGGGTCTTTTCATGACACACATCTAACATGAATGGAAATGACAGAACTGTGAGATGGTGTCTATTAAGTGTGGCAGACTTTTCCATTTAGCTAGCTAGAGATATGCTCGTTACTGGCAGCGTACATCATCTGATATGATGACGGTCATTAAGTGTAATGGCTGTTGTTATCAAGCACTGATAACTCCACAAGGTAGAGAGAAAGATGGTGAGATGTTTTAGGATACAAAATCTAAGTTACTCTACACTTCATGCAAAATAGCTATCCTTGCAATTCCCTGAGAACCCACTTTTCTTGATACATAATGAAGAGGTATTCATAAGACTCCCAATTCTTAATTTCAGGAGCAACCGAGTAAATTATCTTGCTACTTAAAAAATGCATATGAAACAGCAAAGCTTTTTAGAGAAGTAAATAATAAAAGCCTCCTTTTTACACCAATAAAAATGTAAAACATACCCATTTTTTTATAGTACTCTTCCCATGCCTTGGTGTAATCTACCTGCCCTGCTGGTGCTGGATTTGGCTGATCTCCTACATGAAAAGAAAGTTGAAAGAAAAAGCTTTTTGTGCGAACATGGATAGAAATACTGGCAGAGATAGTTCTGCATTTAAATTTACATACATTATGCGAAGTCAACAGCTGACAAGAGACCAAAAAACCCACAAGGTCAACTGGAAGGTATCTCACAGCACAATGAGCAAAATTACATTATGGGTGAGTGTCAGTCACTTATTTAGGAACTGCAGAGGATACCAACACTGAAATGTAGAAGCATACAGCTGATGCAAAATACAACACACACATTTTCCAAGTAGTTTAAAGCAATGATTCTGAAACTGGTATTTTTTACAGTCAAAGACTCAAGGCATAGGACATACATGATGACAGTTGGTGGGCACCCCACATCCATCAATGTCCTTTCTTCAAAAAGTCAGTAACAAAAAATCCCTTCCACTGATTATTATTTGTACCCCGCCCATCTGGCTGGGTTTCCCCAGCCACTCCTTTGCTCTACCAAGGCTCCCTCAGATTCCAATTTGACAAAGTCTGGTCTATATACCATGATGGTCACATGTGTCTGAAAATGTGTATGCATTGCAGTTTTTTTTGCAAGAGTTGTTTGATAGTTGGCTGTAGTGCCAGATAAAAGCACTACAGTAGAATATATTATGTATATCGAAAGGCTAGTATTTTGATCTATTAACGGTATCAACAAGCACACCAGTGATGAAATCTAGACAAAATTTGGGCACCCTACAGTTGTCATGCACCAAGTTGTTCAGGCCAAATTTCTACCCAAATGCACAGATTAGTATATGGTATCTGGAGCACTGGCTTCTTTTCTATTTGGCACTTCCAAGCAGGAGCTGAGTATGTATGGCTGTGTGTGACACTAGCCTTATCCTACACACTAGCATTATCCTATCTCTGTATAGAAGGAACGGTGGAAGAAACAGGTGTGTGATTCCCACAATGCCACATCAATGCTCTGGCACTATAGGAATAAGCCATGAACAGTTTCAGGCTCACGTTATTCTTCTTGCTGCTTATCCAGAGATCTAGGAATTTCAATCCAGGACTTGCATTTGCCAAGCTTAATGCAGCTGTCTGAATAATATGACAAACTATAGTTTACTGCCAAATCAGGACTAGAATCCTGAACTGCAATGGTGAATAGGTGACAGCATGTCAGCCTCTGACATAATGTTTGCCACACTATCATAGTGAAAAGAATGAGAAAAAAAGGATAAGAGATCAAGGGCAAAGGAAACTGGATGGAGAAGGGTAGAAAGAAAGGTGACGGATAGAGCAGCAATCCAGTGGTAGCCAAGACCTTGACAATGCTCTGGGCACTTTTGCTGAAGTAAGATTAAGATGATAGGGCCAGAAAAAGGAAAAACTCGAGGTAGAGATAGCCACTGACTTGGAAAACAAAGAGGATTGAACATGATCCAGCAGGCACTTCCTAGGTTATGCTGATTCCCCTTGCAGAAGCTGGTAATCTCTAGTCTCAATGCACCAGCATGACACATAGTGCTCAACACAATTTTCAATTCTAGTCTTAGAAAACCAGCATTCATTTTTGCAACAGATCATTTTTGTTATACCATCAGAATTTCTGGTGGAATTTGTGAGGCAAGACTGTGTCTCAGATTATATGAGACTATCTAGTCAAAACAATGCCCTGGATTCGAAGTTTGAATGAACTCAAGGAAGTTCATGAAATGAAATTTTGCTCTCCCACCGACTTGTGCCTCCCTGAAAAGCCTCTTCTGCGGACTGGAGATCTTTAATAGACATTGTGGGATGGGATAATCACTCCAAATTGAGCAGACCTTTCCCCACATTATTCAGGAGAGGTCCCTGAAGAGCTTTTTCGAAGAGTCAAACCTTCCTTCAGTGAACTTCCTTAAAGTTCTTAGGATCCAAGCCTCCAAATACAATGATCTTACAAAACTGATTGGGTACCTTGTCCATTGGTCTGAGTGGCTGGTGGTGCACTAGGAGGAGCTGCAGGTGGTGGCTGTGCTTGCTGCTGATAGTAGTGAGCATAATAAGCTGCCCATGCTGCTGAATTAGGGTCTGTTGGCTTACCTAGGAAATTAAACATTACTTTAAGTTCAACATATCTTTGGTAGGCTTCCTTTATTTTCCATAGGCTATAGTTTAGTCACACAGTTCCTGTCTAATTGGCCGTATACAAACCATATTTTGGTTCAAGGCTGCAACCCTAAATACACATATCTTTTAACATTATGGCATGCACAGGATTTTGCTTTAAGTCAAAGCAGCCCAGGTCAATTTCTTAAACTTTCAACAATATTTAGTCACGTGACTCAAATAGCAATCCTATGCAAACATCCTTGGGAGTGAATGTCAATAAATCAGTAGGATTTGTTTCAGAGTCAACATATTTAGGAATTTTAAAAATAATGTACCATGTTATCTCTCGTTTTAAACATGGAACTCAATGCAATCGAACACCATCTTGGCTGGACACGAGAATACATGTAGTTTCTTAAACTGTTTCTCCTTACCAGGATCTGGAGGATTCGGTGGCTGCCAGTGCGGATAAGCATTACCCCATCCTTGCGGAGCATATGGTGCTGGAGGGCCACTAAGGAGGAAGCGTGTGTGCAATCATTATTAAATAGAAATGGAAAGCAACAAAACACAGCAGCTGCAGCTACTTCAGACTTCTAAACAAGTCACGTGGTTGCCACTGGTGCTTGGAGGGGCAAAACCCCCAATTTACAGCACTTTCCCCACCCAGTACTGGAACACCCTATTTCTGGGGAAAGCTCTAATTAGCTATTTGCAGCTGCAACTGCTGTAGCAAATGCATTAAAATCAATCCTGGAAATGGGTTGAAACCAAAGGGTTATGCAATAATGTTTTTGGTTACTTGGTGAATAAAAATGTTAATTTACTAGCACTTAGAAAATGTGTTATTAGGTAGCAAAAACAAGTTTTGGCCTGAATTCTACTGATGTAGCCCCATGTTCGGGAGTAAGGAGAGTGAAGGTGGAGAAGGGGTCTGCTCAGTTTTGTGGTTAAGTAGCTGTCAAAACAAAACAAAACCCGTCCCAGTAGCAAAAGGGTTTGTGATTTCTATTTGATACTTTTGTAAATTTATTTATAAGAGTAAGTTACTTACTGAGGTGCAGGACCAGGAGGGCCAGGTGTATAGGGAGCTGGATTGTAAGGTCCCATTGGAGCTCCAGGAGGCGGCCCAGGGGGCCCATGTGGCCCAGGGACAACACCATGAGGTCCATGTGGCACAGGTGGCCCCAAAGGATTTACTGGACCCTGAAAGCAAAGATAAATGACATGGATGAAGTTGCTATCAACCAACTGTAAGAACAAGCTTGTTTCAATATCCAACTAATGCTCCTCTTCTCTAAATATCTCCTTCGGGGAAGGAATTCCAGCTCTCCATCCCTCCGTAAATCCTTTGCTCTAAAAAGATTCTGCAGTCACACTAACTTTTACAGAACTCACATTATTTGGTTCTCATGTAGCTTCTTACAGTAATCAGTGGACTAAGAAGACATTCAAACTTAGAAGTACTAGCTCCTTGACTGCTAACAGTTCATGGGGTAAACAGCAATTGTACTAGGGCAAATAGCTTGACATATTCGTTACTCAAATAGCTCTATGACATGTGAGAAAATGCATGAAGAATGCAAGGTATATTTTGTGTATTTCCCCCAAAGCTGCCGATTACTACTAGCATCATGAGGCAACGTCCGCACAACTATCATAGGAGCTGGTTTCCTCTTACTTTACATAACTAAATAAATATGGTTTTCCAGAATACTTACTCCAATCTTTTCTTCTATGAGCTGCCGAGCATAGTCAATCTGCTGTGGTGTCCCCCGGATGGTAAACAATTTCATATTTGGATCTGCATTTGGTGGTGGGTTTCTTTGCAGTTCTATTCTAGCACCAGATTGCTGGCTAATGCTCTTGATAGTTTCACCACCTGAAATTTTAAGTACAAATTATTGCACTGAATTTGTTGCTAGTTCCTAAAGAAACAGAGTAGGGAAATTTTAAACAAGTCTATGCTCCCCTGAAGAAATATTATCAGTCTAAAACAGAGCAAGACCTCTTGAACAGATTCACTTCAGACTGTACTTGAATTTGTGGTGGGAACCTTTTTGTTCCATTGTTTTACTGGCCCTATTCAGGAGGAGGAGGAGTAACAAGTCACACATTCTCTAGCTCCTCCAGGAAAAGTGACACTTCCACCACCTCAGTCCCAGTGCCTAATCGAAGCCAGTAAGATGGTGTCACACATAACTCAACATTGAATACAGCTACCCCATTTAGAAAATCTCAGTTTAAATGTAACAGAAGATAGAAAAGCGATCTGCCAAATAAATCAAGTTTATTACCTTTCCCAATAATTAATCCAGTTTTTCCAGTTGGGACAATGAAATTAAATTCTTGCAATCCACCAGGTGGTCCCATATTCCAATTGCCCTGACCTCTACCTCGCCCACGACCTCCAGGTCCTGGACCACCAGGATTGCCAGCCTAGATTGAGATGAATAAAACAAAAGAAAATCAGAAATAATTCAAAAATTACTGCAACATAAAAAGACTAGCAATTTTCCCTCTGCCAAAATTACAAAAATACAATGCATAGTGTATATATGCCAATGTCTAAAAAAACAAACAATATTTTTGCAGACGTTGGAGAATCTATTTTACTTTTTTTGATCCTTCTGATACCTCAATGTCAGCTGAATGAAAAGCATTTGGGCCAAGGAACCATGGGGATGGGTAAGGCAGGGATAGGGGTTTATCTAAAATATGGCATACATTTTATGTGCTCCTGGGGCAGAGATGTGAAACAAAAAGCATAGCTACCACTAGCAAATGTCTGCCCAGGGTATACTGCTTCAAATGGACATGGCATGAGTATTGCTCTATATAGTGGGGGAGGAGAGCTGATATTTCACAACTGGCAACCAAAGGAGTGCATTTACCTCCATACCAAATAAATGGCATGGAATAGGGTCCACACTTAGCCCTTCTTTGACATGCTTTTTTTTTTGTATGAGCCTCTACCTGCAATCTGAAGTAACTCAGTGCAGACATAGCTTTAGGGATACAAGAGGCACCCTGATGGACTAGACCAATAGCCCATCTTATTAAGCATCCTGTTCTCCCAAGGATCAACCAGATGCCTATGGGAAGACAGCAAGCAGGATGAGCACAACCACTTAGTGAAAACCATGTCTTTGACAAACAACCTTACCTATCAATGTTGCCTGTATTTCCCCAGAATGACAGCTTTCAGTCAACAATCTTTCTATGTACACTGCTAATCAGCAACACTATGCTTGGCAAACACAGTGTTGGCTAACACTGAGGTGAGGCTCAGCATTTATCTATCCCACTGAAAACCATCAAATGCCACAAAGCTTAGAAGGACAAAGTTCCATAAATCCTAGAATTAAAGTGTCTCATGCCAGCAGTTTTACATATGAAAGCACACCCCAGAAACTGATGAGAACTTATTTCATACCATTAAATTATTTTGCAAAGTATTTTTTCCTGAATTGAGGATTTCTGTAGCCTTGCAGTGGTTGAAGAAGAATCACAAACAGGCACTGACAATTTGCAGAGTTGATGTTTTCTTTTAACCCAGAATGGCTATCATAGGTAGGCGAGTGGATATTTTTGGTTTCAAGGCTAGAAATTTGTTAACACAGCTATTTAAGTAACTATCACAAATACTAAAGCTCCCATTAGCCCACCTCCTTTGAAGTTGAGAAATGTATTCAAATACATTTTAAAAGAAACCCAGTAATATTTTATAAACCACTTGATTTCATAAACATTCCTAGCAGCTATGAACCAACCTGAACACTTCGAAGAAGATCCGTAATAATTTCTGCTGCATGTTGGCATCTGTCTGGAGGTCCTGTGATTTGGGCTATTCTGTCTGGAGTTGTTCCATCATCTGGAAGAGGAATGGAATATTAAAACAAATTTCCTTTAAAAATTAGGAGAAAACCTCTGAATTTTATGTCATGTACATAGGCAGTTCACCTGGTTTGAACTGTATCCTCACACCAGCATCATTCTGTATCTTTTTAATCATTTCTCCATTTCTTCCAATTACAATACCAACTGCAAATCTTGGAATTGGTACCTGAAGAAACAAAACAAATTTTCAGCAAATGTTTCAAAGCAATCAAAAGTATTTATCTAGGTTTAGGTCACTACTTTTGACACATCTCAAACATACAAGCAACCCACAATAAAGCCGCCGTGAAGAGGATTAGGTTAACAAAAGGTCAGAGAACAGTAGGAAATTTAATAGCTGTACACCAGGCTTCCTCAACCTCGGCCCTCCAAATGTTTTTGGCCCACAACTCCCATGATCCCTAACTAGCAGGACTAGTAAGGGATGATGGGAATTGTAGTCTCAAAACATCCGGGGGGCCGAGGTTGAGGAAGCCTGCTGTAAACCTTTCCAAGCTATTTTTCTAACAAAATATTTAATACAACCCATAAGTATCATAACCATTATATTTTAGAGAAATAGTTCAATAATTGCCAAGAAGTTCATCGCTAAGTTTATAAGGGCCAAAAAATGAAATAAAAATCTGTTATTATTCTTTTTATTTATATCCTGTCCTTTCTCCTGGAAGAATCAAGGCGGCATACAGCTAAAACAGAAACAGCTAAAAACGTAAGGGGGAAAGCAATCGCTGAAAATAATAAAAAAAATACATTAATAGTATATACAAGCATCTCATTACATACTTTCCTGCCCTTTATTCTAATTTGAAGAAAAAGAAGTGCTCTGATAAAGACACATTTCATAAAATGTTCTCATTATACTCACATCTAATCCTTCATTTCCTCCTATTCTTGAGCCATATTCATTGCGCACCTCTCTAAAACCACCTTGATCACGAATTAGGTCCAAAACCATTTCCTTGGCTTGCTAAAAGAGAATGAGGTACAATTCAGATGCAACAATCTTAAAAGGAACATTATCTAAAGGAATATTATTTTTTAAAATTAAAATATCATCTTACTTGAACTTTGTAAGGATCTCCTGTGATTCTAAGAGGTTTGTCTGCTCCAGTGTTCTGTGGTCCATCTTGAATCATTACCATTTTTACACCAGCTCTCTCCTATATTCAACAAAAGTAATCTGTACAGATCATGCAAATTTAGTACTTTAATGCATTCACCCACAAATTAATTTTTTTTCAGCTTACCTGAAGTTGCTTTATTGTCTCTCCACCTTTTCCAATAACTAATCCTGCTTTGCTAGCTGGAATCATAATTTCCTGGACTGCATTTCCTGGACCATCCCCATGATGGAATCCTGGCGTAGGCCTTCCTTTTTCAACTATCTGATCAAGTAATCTCTTTGCAGACCTTGAAAAATATACAATTTATAATAGTGGCAAGACTGGGGGAAAACATAACTGGAACAAACAGCAGAGTAAAATGGGTGATGGCTAACTAGAAAAGCAAGTAATCTGCTTAACAGTAAATGAAAATCTGACTCTTTACAGTGCCCACAGCACTTCCATTTAGGAAGGAGGACAAGAAACATGTCATTGAGTATAAGCAGCACGGATGCAAAAAGGCAGGGCATGCAGATGATCGAAAACACAGAACATGAAGATCTGCAGAATAGTGCAGGTAAGAGAAAGGTAGGTTAAAATGTACTGGATATACCTGGGGGGGGGGACCTCAAACTATACAAGTTTAGCCATGCCTAAACAATGATCATTCTTCACCTAGGACACCAGAAAGTAATTTCTGACGTAGTACACTATGCTCTTTAACATACAGAACCATAATTAAAAACACATCAGCCTATTTGAAAGTTTTAAGCGAACACTTACTGTACTGACTCTGGGGTTCCAGTTAACATGCAAGATCTTTCAGGCATGCCACCACTATCTATAAAATGGAAATAGTACAGAATTAATACTACTAAAGAAAGAAATCAGTAGCTAGCAATTATGCATTAACTGAATTACACATTCAAAAGGTACTCAAAATCAATTGTCCATAATGTATCCAAATTTTAACCCATTACTTGTTCCCAAAATAGTTTCTCCTAAAGAGTGGAAAATAATTAAAAACACTGGTTTGGTTCTAACATTACTTGCTTGTGTTCCATACTTTTCATTAATAGAACAGGAAATGAAATAGTTACCAGGTGCAATCTGTATTTTGCATCCAGATTCTTGCTGTATGCGAGAAATCTGTTCTCCTCCTCTGCCAATTACTTGAAAAATGGACAAACAAACCAGAATTATTGCACGAATTGCATTCAGTATATTTTAATTACTTTATAGCAAGGTTACACTACTTACTGAATCCAACCATTCCATCAGGAACTTTGTATTCTTCTGTCATTACAGACCTGAAAAAAATAACAAAAACTAGATTGCACCTTGCTTGGAATTCTCTCAATAAACTTCAGAATTATATTGTGTTATCTAGTTCCTATTAGTTTTTTTTTCTTTGCCAGATTTGTAGTTTTGCAAGCCTACAAATGATAGTAATTTTATCAGTAGCCAATTATTTTAAATGAATAGGTACAATAATATCAATACTTTGCATAGATTTGAATTTCATAATCACTACATGTGATTTAAGGCAGAGGTTTGCACAAGAGGACTTCCACTTATGCAACAGAATTTTACCTTGCTCTTCTCCATCCTGCATCCCCCTACATGCCTCTAAAATTTACTCTGGTTTTCCCCAAGATGCAAGAGCAGATTTGGGGGCATGTAGGAGTAAGGAGAGGAAGCCCCACTGTGTGAGGGGAGAGCTATTCTGCTCACACAAGAACAGCAATGAACAATTTGTGACCATTTGCTGGGGATGAAGGAGAAAACATGGTCAGGTGGAGATGCCTCTGAGTCCACATAAATAGAAAATAGCCCTGTCTACTTTTAATTTAAACACAGAAGTCACAAATAACAGCAAATATATGAAAAGCATATATAAAGAGAAAGAAAAGATTTGGGAAATGTAATAAAACTACATGCATGACCTATCCTACAATGCAGGAGGAAATTCACTAATGAACACGTTCTTTTCATTTACCTTTTCAAACGAACCCTATCAAGCTGATTTAAGCCTTATTTCTTGTCCTTAAACATAGTAACACCCTTACTGATCCAAGCTATTTTGAAAGAGGCAATGATTTCTCTGTCATGCTGAACTGACTGGCAGCTTATTTTCAAAGAGATTTGAGTAGCAATGACAGATTTGCTTACATTGCCATCAAAGTAATGAATAACATCCTGATTCAATTTTACCTGAAGGCAGTAAGAGAACGTTGGTTTAATATGGATGGCATATTTTTAAAAATCATACTTTTTGGAAAGTGGCATGGTTACTCTAAGAAACCACACACACATGCTACATTATTAATCAGTTGCCTGTTTCTAAAATATGCCTTGAAGGCTCAGATTTGTAGCTCACACAGCTAAGCATCCAATCCTGTACAATGCTTGCTTAGAGGTACGTAATAAGCACAAATATACCAACTGTAAGGGAGTAATACTATACACATTAGCTGAAGTAAAGCAAGCTGATGCAAGTTAAACTGGTGTAAAGTTACACCAGATCCAAATTTCCTGGCAGTTTTTAGGTCTATTCAAAAGGGACAAATTAAATTTGCAAAGTCAATGAATTAACATACTAGTCATTCCTGCTTGGGATTGTTATATGCAATTTTGAAGTACTTTTATAAATTTTTGGGAGAAGTCAATATGAACAGTTACATCTTAGAAGAATCAGAAAAAAGTATCCTACCTCTGTTGCTGATGCATGGGTGGCATCTGATTTCCAAAGGCTAAAATAAATATATACGGTAAATATTTTAATTCCATTAAATGCTCTGGAATAAATGAGAACGGGTGCAACACACAGCCTACCATATGAACAATTTGCATATATATTAACTTTTTTCATCTCTCCCATTCAACCCAAAGTATCACAACTACAATTACAATCCTAAACTCATGTAGTGGGAGTAATCCTCACTGAACTCAACAGATAGAGGTGGGTAAGACTGCACTATAATTATCTCACACGGGGGAAATACAGCACTGGGTACAATAGCTGAGGTCAGACAGAGAACCAAACCATGAATTGATGATTGAACAAACTTAGAATGAGACATAGGCTTAGGTTTTTGTCCTGTCGTATGCCCAGTGTAACCATTTCCTTCCAACTTTGCTGATAGCTGAGAAGCAAACTATGACTGAGGCTTCACAAGGTATATCTGGATTGCAAATCAATATCAAACCCTGGTATTCATGGAAAACAGACATAATCTGCCAGCCAGAAAGTAAAGACAAATTATAGATTGCTACAAACTGAGAAGAAATGAATTAGGTCAAGAATACAAGGATAGGAGAGCAAGGACCAAGCTCACTGTTTTTCCTACTCTTATGTAAAACTTCCCCCCTCTCTCCCTACCCTTATACAGCGCATTATTATGAAGTAAGATCAATGGAACTTGTCTCTTCAGTGGGCAGAACATTTTTGCCTTCACCTTTAAGGTTTCTTCTATCCCAATGAATAAGTAGTCAATAAACACGCTTTAGGATTTTCTTTGTGTTGGGGTAGCACACTATATGTACTTAGGTATGAACAATCACCAACCCAAAGTCCTATCTCCCACTCTCTTTTGAAGCAAGGGGTACGAGTTGCATGTGGCTTGCCACTTTAGTAACAGAATATCACTGGCTCTATCCAACACTGCAGCTTCAGTAGCACAAGATATTGCAGTGTTAGCAAGAAAACGTCCCTCTCCTGTTCCCTTCCACAAAATCAGCTCGAGTTTGGGGAACCCACTGGAGCAGATGGATGGGGCAGAAGATAGGAAACCTAAGTCCTGTTATGCCAGTGGAACCCTGATGCCACTGCATTGGATAGAATTACCTTCCCTTGGTTTTTGTTTTTGTTTAACAGCAGCTGATACTTCCTGTAATAGCAGCATTGGATTTACCGTATTTTTCACTCCATAGGACGCACTTTTTCCCTTTCAAAAATGAAGGGGAAATGTGTGTGCGTCCCATGGAGCGAAGACGCCATAGAGGCAGGAGCCTCTATAGCCGCGCATCACCTCTCCAGCCGGAGAGCGCGCGCGGGGCAAAGGAAGCCATAGCCCCACGATCCTCTCCCGGCTGGAGAGGTGACGTGCGGCTATGGCAGGAGCCTCTTTAGCCGCGCGCCACCTCTCCAGCTGGGAGAGCGCGTGAGGGGCTAAAGAAGCCATAGCCCCGCGACCCTCTCCCAGCTGGAGAGGTGACGCGCGACTATGGCAGCAGCCTCTCCGCTGCTCCCTGACCTGCTCTTTGGGGCTGGTAGTGGGCTTCCCCCGCCAGCCCCAAAGAGCAGGTCGAAAGGAACCTGAAGCCTGGAGAGTGAGAGGGGTTGGTGCACACCGACCCCTCTCGCTCTGCAGGCTTCCAAGGTAGCCGCTCTGTTTTAGAGCGGGAAAACAAGAAGGGGAAAATTCTCCCCCCTCTCTGTGCAGCTTTTCCTGCCGCTTCGCTGAAGGGGCGCTGGGCAGAGAGGGGGAGAATTTTTTTTTCTTGTTCTCCCCCCTCTAAAACGAGGTGCGTCCTATGGTGCGAAAAATACGGTAATCTGTTATTGCTAGCCTTTCCAGCTGTAATACTTTGGGCTGTTTTTAATGCTGCTAGTTCACTCGCACAATGGCACTCCTCCCCTGTAGTCCACAATGCACCCTAACCCTAAAAACCTTCTCCAGGAGGTTGGAGAACCCTCCAGAACAGATTGTAGGGCACAGGTGAGAGAAGAGGCAGGGGAAGTCAGTTGAGCAAGCAGAACTCTGCTGGTGTAATGTTTGATACAACCCATTATTATTTTGTATTTTGCTCCTTACCAATAGTAACTTTCTTTTTTTGTTACGCATATTACTGATAGGGTCCATATTCAACTGTTTAAAATCTAGGGCTCCAAAAAAGTAAAAGGAGATCCTGTATGCCTTGAAAGATCACAGCAAACATTCAGTATATTGAGTTTTCAATTATTTCCCTTCCTGACTCCCAAAATCTGTTCTAGAGGATTGTGGCACCTGTCCGCTACTGTATGGAAGGTGAATGGCGGATTTCTGAGGAATAAATGGGATGGTTCCATAAAGTGTGGTCTCCCAAGGATGAATCCTGGGACTTGCACTTTATACTTGTTCATAAATGACCTGGAGAGTGAGGCAGCCAGGTTTGCATAACATCAAATTGTTGACTCCAGTCTGTGAAAAAGGCAAGCTCCATTCTAGAAATCATTACCAGCCCATATTGCAATGCCTTCAATTCAAATGCACTTGGAATAGTGTGTACCTGTTCACCTTCCTTGAGGCCAGAGGTGAGATGCACTGTGGGGTTTTTATTGTTCCTGCTGCTGTTTGTATGTTTTCATGATGATCTAAAGTGTTAACTGTTTTGTTTTTATATGCTTATTTTGGTTATAATGCATATGTATGCCATATATCATTTGGCTGAAAGGCAGGCTATAAAATTTCAAAAGAAAGTTCTGATCATCACAACTACAAAGGGGTATTGTAGAGCTGGAAGTTTCAAGAAAGGGCAACCAAGATGATCATGGAGCTGAAACACTGTCCTACAAGGGAACTTACAACATTTGAGTGTTTATAGCAGGCATAGGGATGATGGGAGTTGTAGTCTGACGGGCTCTTGAAGAATGCTGCTGCTGCCCAAGAGGACTGCCTGCTGAGGGCCTCTTTCCACCTGGCTTGGGGCGGGGCTTGACAGGCTTCAGAAGGACTGCAGCTGCTGCTCAGCAGAGGATTCCTCTTTTAATTTTTATCTGTGTTGTTTTAAATAAGAATCTTGGTTGTCAGCCCTGGACCCTGCCTTGCTGGCCTTTTCCCATCTGGCCTGGGAGGGTGGAGTGCTGACTGACTCCAGCTACAAAAACTGTTGAACAGATTCTTGGGCTGTAATATTGTTTACGGGGGGGGGGGGGTTGAGAGAGCTTGTTGCAGTTATTAATATTATTGTTGTATCTTTAGCTTTAGATCTTATGATTTACATGGAAATTGTTTCCATTTGGTTGTGTACATTTTGATGTGTTTTATTTATTGTTTATGACTTCTGTGATGTTTGTAATTATGTACCATATTTTTCGCCCTATAGGGCACACCGGCCCATAGGGTGCACCTAGTTTTTTGGGGGGGAAATAAAGAAAAAAAAATTATCCCCCCCCCAAAGCCCAAGCTTCCCCTGACCCCCAGAACACGCTGCTATCCGTAAGCTCACCAGTTGGGGACCCAAGTTTGAGAAACACTGTACTAATAACAAGTTTCTCAACACTTTTACATTAGGCTGCTTTTATTTCTGTGCATTTCACAATATTAACCAACAGATAGAGACGCCTTGATGAATGACTAAATAATGTGCTTATCAGGCTTCCAGACTGCATTTCTCACACACCAAAAGATGTGCTGCTCTATATAATAATTGCAACTATGGGTTGGAACAATGAACTATTAACAATAGGAAAATATAAACTAATGCCTTTCCACCGATACTTCTGTAAAGGTTAAGTGTAAGAACATAGTTGTTTCACTTTTCTTACAGAGCTCTTTGGAATGAAGTATAAAACAGTCCTCCAGTGAGCAGAAGACATCTTCCACACAAAGAAGGAAGCTTTTGGATCTAACAAAATATTTCCAAAGTAACTATCTGGTCTTTCAGAAGGCAAAAATAGAAGGAAAAATGGTTTTTAGTAAATTCACCACACCCCTCTCCTTCATAATGCTACACATATGAGAAACCTGCTCTAAATTCCACAGCAGAGTGGCAAATCAAAGACCTACTGTGCATACACAAATTCAAATTGATGCAAACCATACTCTGAACCTACATCTTGCCCCAACTAGATACTGTGCTCAATCCTTTTATGCTGCAGCCATATATTGCTACCTGTCTCCCAAGCACCATTAAAGAACCTAGCTGCTCAATAAGCTTTAATATCTCTATTCTCTATTATAAGCAGCAGACAACAAGGCAAGGCATGGGATTATACTATAATGCCTTTTAACAACTTGTCTCATTGGGTACATTGCTAGTTAAGTTCAGCATAGTGTTAACCAATTATTATGGGAGGTATTTCTAAACATGATGGGAAGCACACATTTCAAATGCATTGAAAGAACATGCTGCAGTATCTACAACATTCTGAGGTACCCCTGCCCGTACGGGCCAGTCGTGTCCGACTCTAGGGTTGTGCGCCCATCTCACTTAAGAGGCCGGGGGCCAGCGCTGTCCGGAGACACTTCCGGGTCACGTGACCAGCGTGATGAAGCTGCTCTGGCGAGCCAGCACCAGCGCAGCACACAGAAACGCCATTTACCTTCCCGCTATAAAACGGTATCTATTTATCTACTTGCACTTAAGGGTGCTTTCGAACTGCTAGGTGCCGGGACCGAAAGATGGGAGCTCACCCCGCCGCGGGGATTCGAACCGCTGACCATGCGATCGGCAAGCCCTAGGCACTGAGGTTTTACCCACAGCGCCACCCGCGTCCCCTCCTACAACATTCTATAACCCATTCTATAACATTTTTAATGGGCTACAACATTCTATAACCCATTAAAAATGTAACCTTACTTAACCAGTTCAGATTATTATAACTGAACTCTAAACAAGTCTGCAGGCTTATAATGAAACCAATTATGCAGTAAGAAATTTCCTGTTGAAATTTTTACATATTTTTCTATTTGGGGTTTTCCATTAAAAGCAGCAGCATATTTAAAAACAGAACTCAGATAGTCTCCTTCCAAATCCATGTAAGCAGCCACCCCATTGCATTTGAGCAAACATTGCAGAAGTTGACATCTGTCCACAAAAAAGGGCTTTCAATCCCTTCCCTGTTACAGGTCCCTGCATCTCCTCAAAAAAACCTTTCCAAGGAGAAAGGTGTGATGTGAGAATATGTGAAAATCATGCAGAGGCACCTTGCGCAAACAAACTTCTGATGCAACACTGAGTCCAACCCGCTGTCTAAATTTACTTTTAACCTTTTTACACTGGATATTTGGGCCCAAGAAGATATAAAACATGATTAGAAGATAGGATTGAGCAAGAAATATCCTCAAGAGGGATTATAGAAAACTATAGAATGTCCTTTCCCATATTTCCTCTTCTACATAAAAGGCTGCTACAAACTGAAAAGCGGTAATAAAATGTTGGATTAGCAGCTCACAAACAATCTGTCTATGGAAAGTGTACATCTGTCTCCTGGCTTGTCTTTTGCATCACTTCATGACGACTGCTCAAATGCTATGTTCACTTCTCACGTGTTGGTTACTTCCAAGACTGGATTATTGCAACGTGCTCTATGTGGGGTTTCCTTTGTGCTTGATACAGAAGCTACAGTTTAGTGTATAATGCCTTGTCAGCATATAACACCTGTGCTGAGAGATCTGCCCTGGTTGTCAATTTGCTACCGGGTCAAGTTCAAGGTGTTACTATCACTTGGGACCAGTTTACTTACGAGATTGCCCTACCCAACATGTGTCCTCTTGATCGCTTTGATCGGCAGAATTGACACTAATACAGATGCCACATAATATCTGTTCTGCATTTGTATGAACTTGATCAGGCTTAGTGAGGCAGTGCGTACACTTTGGAACTCCCTGCCTATTGAGATCAAGAAGGCGTCTTCATTGTATTCTTTTCAGTGCTTGCTAAAAACATTCCTGTTTAGAGAAGTTCATCCAGATGCTTAGAAATCTGAGGGAGTTTTATTCTGTTTCAGCATTTTAACTTTTGTATTTTAACTTAAAGTAAGGTAGTAGATTTTTCTTGATTTTACTGTTTTAGCTTTTGTAAACTGTTTTTGAGTTTTCTAAACAATCAAATGGTGTATAGATTTTATTAAATAAATACATAAAGTGGTTGTGTGTTTTTTTAAAGGGAGGTAAGGGCCAAAGCTCGGCAGCAGACCCATGGTATCTCAATAGTAGGAAGAAACTACTGCCCAAAGCCTTGGGGGCAGCCACTGACAGTTACTAAAGACAATACTGTTCTATGGATACATGTTCTGACTCATTACAGCATATCTTCCTGAGTAAAAAACCCTGCCAGCTACCACTTCTTAACTATCTAACGTTTGGTTCATTTCAAAACTATATTCCTTTTATTAATATGAATATTCTGTTTTTAAAAAGCAAATACTGACTGATTCAGAAAGACTCCTTCCACTCCTATTTAAGATAGCTCTCCCACAAACAGAATCCCTATATACCACACATGTGGTGCAGTTTCAAAAGTGGTTTGTATTGCAGATCTAATTACTGTTTCTAGGGATAGAGGCACAAGACCACCCAGCAACTCTGCCGCATGAACTCAACCACTATGTGCACATAAACACTGGTATATCGTAATTATGTATAGAATAGAATACTAAACACTTGCTTTGACAAGTACACTTAAGAGCTGACCACAAGGTAAAAACATACTTACAATCATTATTTGGAGGAGCAACTTTCTTAGGCTCTGGTTGATCTGCAAAAGTAAGATTTTTTTAAATGTTTTTTGTCACAAAGATAGGCAATTTAAATAAATGGTTGTTCCAGAAGTGCAAAATGCAACTTGTCCAATGCATTTTAGCATGTTTTTGAAATTTCAGGGAATAGGTCATCTAAACAAGGAAAAATCTTATATGTTTAACACTTGGTTAGTATAGTCAGGGGGGAAAAATCCAAAGTACTTCCATTTATCAGATAAACTGTTCAAGGTTTAATAAGGCACGCAGGTTTAAACACACTATTACGGATGTCCAGGTCACTAAAACATAACTAACAAACATTTAGCTGTATTATTAGTAATTTGACACTAAAGCTAATGATGCTTCTGTAACAAAAACTGAAAAGACCACCATTGTGAGAAATAATCATTTTACAATTATATCTGACAACGACCACAATACTAAATAGAAAATCAAAATTTAAGATTCAGCCAACACATAGCAATACAATCTCAATCTGGGAACTGTCATACAGACTTCCTAACCAAATACTGAAAATTTCACGGCATAAGACGTCAAAACAGCAGATTCAAAGCCACTACCATCACTACCATCCAAATCCGTTTAGTATGAGTGAAAGTCGTAGATAACTGATATCTGATAAAAATTACCTCAAATGTTTCCGTCCCACCCCATATTCAGGAATATATGATGAACCACCATTATTAAGTGCAGTAAAAGTCAGACACATATTCCAAGAAATATTTGTGTCATCCATTTCAAAAGATCCACTAGTTCATTTCACGTTTACATACTAAACACAGGTAATAAATAAAAATTCCTGCCTTTAAAAGGAGAGGGCATTCCCTCCCAGTGTGTTGTACTGCTCGGACTTGTCCAAGAGCCATCTACACATAAAATAAAAAGAATACATTACATACATCATTTGAAGCATCATTAGCTCATTTTTGAATATTAAAAACCTCACTAATAATAAAAGGCACTTTAATAAAGTACACAAGTACTCCTTGTCAAGAGCCTTAGAAATTTTCTGTAAACAAAATTATAATCCATCAAAACCTACATTCTCCTCCAAGGTCAGAAACTGTCTTCATGAATTAAAAAAAATATTACACAATGCTTTGCTTTTAGAAGATAAACATATTAAACCCTGTTAAGCCCACAAAAGCTTTTTAAAATTAAAAAATGCTACACATTTCAGTAACAAATTTAAAAACAAAAGGTTCAAGCAAGTTAGAGGAAGACATTTCTCCATATATTTCAATGCTTGTCTTTTTAATGAAATAACTACATTTTAAAATGTTGTGCCTGCACAATGTAACTTATATACCAAACCACCAGGTTTGAAAAAGATTAACAAATGAGCATTCTCCATATAAATTAGAGGAGCTGTTAATCCTCTGTCACAAATATTTCAACACTGTGCTTCTGATGCATTTTAAATAATACATATTTTACCTACCTTAGGTTTTTAGTTATGTCTAAAAGATCATATCCATGTTGAAGATGGACTATTCTACCTTCTAACCAATAACCATCATTAAAGTAATGCAGAAAGGCTAAACTAACTCATGCACTCACACACACACTATCAGTTTATAATTTTTAGAATTGAATATATTAGCATCTTATATACTGATTGACAGCATACCTCCATCTTCAAGAGGTCTTTTTTGTCCTCCATAACTGTAATCATTTGAATTCACAGATGTTCCAGATTCATTTCCAATTTTTGCTGCAATCTGAAAGAAAAGCAAAGGCAAGCATATCAAGTCTTTTCTTTTTTTTGACTATGTTGTAAAAAGTAATGTGTCAAAGAATGATTTTTTTTACACTTGCTGTAACAGATACCTTACACCATACATTAATATGTTGTCAAGCATTAAATTACACTAAACACAAGTTGTCTAACTATGATTTTTGCTCTGGGAGGCCACCATTTGAAGATCAGGGCAAACCTTTATATTAAGAGAAGAACAACTGGTGTCAGCTTAACTGGAAGAATCAGACATGCAAGTGCTGAAATACAACAGCAACCAATTATGTTATCAGAAGTTAGTGTGCTTGCTTGTGGCAGGCACAAACACGCAAGCAATTTCTTATAGAACTGCATACCATATAGAAGCTAACAGTGAATTGCTTGCTATTTTGCCCAAATAATTAATTTAAAGGGAACTGGCTTTTAAAATAATATAGTGAGGGTGCCTGCCTAAAGTCAAAGTGCAGTGTTATAAATGCTCCTCCTTCTCCAAGGTGTAAACTGGCCCCAAGCCAGTGTATAGATACTTCATATAATAATTGCAGTAAATCTTCCAAAGGTTAATGTCAGCGAAGATCCTTTTGAAATATCAAGCAGTGCATGTGCTTAGACCAGTGCTTGGATTTAGTATGGGATTGATGGTGGCTAATAAATTACAGTTGAACACTGACAAGATAAAATTCTGATTTGTAGATGCCCATGTCTGGAGACTTAGGTATACAGCCTGTGCTATATTCTCCTTGAAAGAAGGGATGCAATTTTGGGGTATTGTTTGATCTAGCATTGTCACAAGAGGCACAGGTAGCATGAGCGACACAAAGTGTCTTTTTAAAAGCTATAACTGTTCCTTGACATGGATAGTCTGACCATAGTGACCCATGCTCTGGTGACCTACGGACTGGGTTACTGTAATGCGCCGTGCATGGTTCTATCCCTTGAAGACAATCCAGAAACTTAAGTTAGGGCAGAATGTAGCTGCTCTCTCTCTCTTTACTGGACAGACGGATTGACACCACAGTGATTCTAAGAGTTACATTAGCGGTTTATTAACTTCAAAACACAATTCAAAGTGCTGATGCCTATCTTTTCAACTCTAAGCAGCTCATCACCAAAATACCTAAAGGAACATATCCACCAATGCCAGGTTGCCAGGGTGTTTAGATCCTCAAAGGTGCGTTTTCAGTTCTATAACCAGGGCAATTTCCACTATGTGGTGCCATACCTTAGTTGTGCTGCGGTAAAGCCTTTGCTGTGGTGGCACTGCATACATGGAATGCTCTCCTAAGACTTATGATTGGAGCTCAAGCAATCATGATTTCAGCACCTGGTCAAAACATACCTATTTGCGTCCAGGTATTTTAATAAGTTGGTAATTGATCATCTCACTCTATTTTAATTGCCTTATTTGGTTTACCATTTTATTGTTGTATGGTGGATTGTTTATTTTATGTTCTCTACTCTACCTGAGAATCAATAGATAAAAGGTAGGTAATTAGCATTTTTAATGACTAAAATGAAATTAATTTAAGATCCTGTAAATCTGGGTTCTCCTGTTTTAAAAACAAGAGCAAAAGTCATATTTATTCACAACTAAATGTGTTCAGTGGAACTTTTTCCCATCTAATAGACCCCATTTCAGGAGAACTTACTTTTGAGCATGTTTAGAATTGCATTATTTAAGATCACAGCCGAAATGAAATACAACTTAATTGGCTCAGGCTTATATTTGAATGTTCCCTTCATCTTCTTCTCCCCTATGATTCTCTCTTTATTTTAGTTTGAAAGAAACAAGCCTGACAGTTCAAATCCCGTCTCAAAGCAGAAAGAAATTACAGTACAAGGTGAAAGACAAGTAGGGAGTGTGCAAACCCAAGAGTCTTGACAGAGTCATTTATGTAACTCTGAATTATGGCATGTTGCTGTATCTGAGCCACCTCAGTGTGCTAGATTTGGGATAGGAATGAGTTACACATTATACTACTCCAAGCTGCCCTTAGTCAAGAATTTTTTGTTGTAAGCATGTATTAAAAGCACTCTCACAACCTTATTGTCTTGTTTTTAAAATGTACCAACACCTCATTTTCAAGATTATATCTTCAGCCACTAAGATAACTAATCTAAAATAACAGCCATTCTGCATCTAAAAAAAAATGTGTAGAATGGTTCATCTATTAGTGTATATGAAAGAGTGCAGCTATAAAGAATCCACGTCTTTCTCTTTTAATAAATGAGTATATTCATTCATCTATGAGGTAAGGTAGTAGTGTTGGGCCCTGAAAATTTAGCTTCATACTACAGTTTATAAATTATTTTGCCACTTCCTCTCCGTTAACAAAACTACACCAACAATTTACTGGATTCAGTACTATCTTCCTTGCCTTACCTCACCCACTTGCAAAGAAGAGGACTGTGATCTTGTCTTGCTGGAGCTTTCAGTTTGTATGAAACGTTTGAACAAAGATACTGGCAACTGAAGGCAAAGAACTCTTAACCAAATGCTTTCTTAATTCTCTTTGCTTTTATAAATTAGTAAGAGAAGTGGTTCCTAGATCAAACTTTGCTGAATTTGGGCTGGTTGTTACATCTAACTGGTCTAAGTAAGTTGCTAGGAAACAAGAAAGCTTAAGGCAACTAAATAAATGGAAGGGAAGCATAGTTGCTAAAAATGGCGGCAATTATCTTCAACAGTCAAGTAGGAAGCCAATTCTTTTTCCCCGACTGCCCCAAACCACACAACCAGGACAGAGTCGGGACTAGTTGACAACTATTGTATTTCAAATAACCTCTTACAGAATCGAAAGGGAGTCTTTTTTCTGATTTAGAAAATGCTCTTATCTCACCTATACAGCAGGCGACTGAAAAAAAATAATCTAAAAACTAATGGGGTCATATAAAGTGATATAGCAACAACACCTTCTAATTATTATGTGAACAAGAGGAAAGAAAGGAAAGAGTGGACCAGCTACCTTATTAGGCAGCAATTTCTATTTTATAAAAGCGGTGTTTCGGGTTTCTCCGTGTTGTGCGACTGTGTAAAAAAAAATAAATTAGGGAAACCCTGAACTGTGAGTAAAAGGGAGGACAAAAATATCCCAAGTAAAGAGGCGGAAACTCAAGTAAAAGGTGCCTCGGCCATACAAGAGGCTACCCCCCCCCTTGAGGACGAGCGCTAATTCCTCCCTCATCCTGTGCAGTGTAAACTATTCATCAAACGATGAAAATCGCTACAAGTACAGGTATTGCACGCGGGGAAGGAAGGAGACGGTCCTCGTGGACGAAGAGCGAGCGAGGTGGAAGTTGGGGGAAATCAGAAATGCCGACCCACCCGCCTCTTTCTCTCTGGGTTGGTGGTGCACGAAGAGAGGACGCCGCCATTACGGGAAGGCGGCTTGAGAGGGGGGAAAAGGACTCCGAGGAAGAAATTCCCTCATAATCCGAGGGATGGTGTCTCTCAAATCTCACTTCCCTCCCTCGTTCCCGTGAGGCGCGAATGGAACCGAGGCGCCACAGGGCTTTCTCTTTCCACCCCCTTTTTCTAGTCACTGAGGAAACTACGACGCCCCTGCCCGAAAAGTCTCCCGAAGGCCCACGGAACAAAAAACCGCCTCAGCTCCTAACGGAGGGAGCGCCTCTGGCGGCCTACGGGACGGCGGTGGTGGTGGTGGGGCGTGCCCCGCTCGCCCTTGCGCAGGACGCCGAGCGACGGAGGGGCGAATTGGGCGGCCTGCTTGAAAAAGCCTGGCGGGCCAGGCCGGCCTGGGAAGCGGCACCCATTGCCCGGTGCCGACGATACACACCTGCCTAGCCCGTTGCAGCGCGTCTTTAAAAGCATCATTGACTGCCCCGCCACCTCCTCCGCCTCCCCCGGGCGCGCCCGAAGAAGGAGGGGGTACCGTAGAGTAATCCGCCATGTCCGCTTCGCCGCTTCCTACCGCGCTCTCTGCCTGCCAAGAAAGAAAGAAAATGGCGGCGGGCGGGAGCCTTTCACATTCCTGCGTCGCATCGTGTTCCACGAGAGGAGGGCGGGGGGGTGGGGAGGGGGAGGAGGCGCGCGGCAAAAGCTCGCGAGACGTCTATGAAAAGGGCATGAGATTTCAAGGCGGGAAGGTAAAAAAAGGGAGGGGGAAAAGCTTTTGAAGAGGGAAAAGGGAGGAGATTATCGCGAGATGGGACAAATTACAGGCCGAGATTTGCAAATGTGGAAAGGGGAGGGGTTGCGTGCTCCCTTAGGGGGCGGGAGAGGCTCGCGCGATTTCTATGCGAGCGAGCTGCCGTGGTGACGTTTTAAGCGGGGTGGGCGGCTTTACATCTCGCGATAGGTTATCCCCAAAAGCCCTCCCTCTCGCGCTCTTTTTTTAAAAACCCCTCCCCCGGGCGTTTTGACGTTTCTCCAGAGCCGGCGTGTTTGGACAATAGCGGAGGGGAGGAGGCGGCTCTGAGGGAGTTGCCGTCGCGTTTCTCGAGGAGCGCCGTCGTCGCGGCCTTAGCCTCTGGGCCTGCGAGTGAGTCTGTCAGGGCGGGTGGAGTGAGCGCGACGAGGGCCTGCCTCTCTCAGGGGGCAAGGCGCGTAAAGTAACGGGCTCGGGCCGCCGTTCGCGGTCGCCTTATATATAGCGACAAACCCAAGCAAAATTGGTGGGCCTGCGAAGCGCAGCTAAAGTTTTGATGAACGTTGTTAAAATGAAAGAGAAGCGCACGCCCCTGAAACAAGCATGTAAGGTCCCGGAGAAAACCATGAATGCTGATTTCGTATCTGCCCATAACGTTTATATTAAAGCTTTTCCACCTGCTGTTCCCAAAAAACAAACACGTGTTTTTTTCCTCCAGGCGGTGATGTCTTAAATTTGGATGTGGCGGGGAGGGGAGGGGCAAATGTCTCGTGGGTTTCTGGTACTGATGCATAGGCCTCAGAAACACTCCAGGGACTAGATGCTGTCTATAAGTAATAACATGCCCTAAGGGGCTTGCATCCGATTCCCACCCCCAAATTCTGGGAACAGTAGCCTGTGGGTGCTAGAAACCATAGCTCTGCAAGAGGGTGAGCTGCAGTTCCCAGCATTCTTAAGAGGTGGGGATGTATATGGTGTGTATTTTCCATGCACCATCTAATCTAATCCTTTCTAAATGCATTAGTTACAGCATCTTGGACATTTTGGATCAGTCAAACTCCCTGGGCTGTATCCAACTGGAATCCATACTCCCCCCCCCCTTTGTGCTGGACTGAGGGTAGGGGGACACATGTTTTGGGTGTGGTTTCTGCCTGCACAGTGATGCTGTGAAACTCCACTTTCAGCCTTTCAAATGTGCAGGTGGATTGAAGTGCCACTGGCAGAATCTCAGCAGTGCAGAGCCCACACAAGCTGCCACATAACAGCCAGCCCAATTTTGGCTTGAGCAGCTCCAGGCCAGTGCAGCAATCTGCCTGACTCCCTACCCTGGCTACCAAGTGTGTAGCAGGGCTGCTGGTACAACAGGGTTCCTGCTGCTCTGTAAAGTGCCACCAGGCAGTGAGGTGGGGTCAAGGGTTTAAATTGCTTGCAGAGTCGTAGGGCTCATCCACACTTACCTTTGCTCCACATTTCTAGGCACAGGTCCAGGCTTTCTAGTTCTTTTCTTCTTTTTGCTCCAGTGCTTTCTCCAAAACTTCCTGCTCTTTGCTGCTAAATCAGACCAAACAGCAATCTGCAGAAAACCAATATTGCCATTTACTCCAATTTGGCAGTAAATATCAGGTTTTCCTGGGGAAAGTGGCAGGTGGACCTGTGCCTAGAAAGTATGGAGCAAAAAGTAAGTGTGGATGAGCTCATACTTGGAAGTAAATTTGGTGAATTCAGTAAAGTCTGTTGATTACAAGGGCTCTATTCTGAGTATGACTTAATTGGAGACAATCCTTTATCTTAATCTGTGATCTTAAACTTGCATGTCTAGTTTAGTGTTTTTAGACTGTTCTGTAGAATCTTGAGGTTGATTGGAAACTTAACGATTCCTCAATAAGTTCAGTAATTGTGTACAACCTTTGCTGAAACACAGCTTGTCTGCCGTTGTTGATGTTCCTTTGCAATGTATGACTGCAGGGAAGTGTGACACTGGTTAATAGATGACAACTGTGGGTCCCAAAGATACTGCTATGTGGAAAGTGCTTCTTCAGGATAGAAAAGTTTGAAAACCAAAATCCCGTTGGCATCAAAAACTTTCCAAAAAAGTATATATAGGGTTGGGATATATTATGTGTTAAGCAGGGAGAAATATATCCCAAAGAGCAGGGTCCATAGAAGAAGCGATAACTTGCATGTTAGATTTATATTTTTTGTAAGACATACAGTTACACTGTTTTCCTTTTTATCTGAAAGATTTACGTAGGGTTCACTAGGCAAGATTTAGTGAGTTAAGGGACTTAGCGTTGACACTTTAGCCTTGATATACGGTAAGTTGCACAATTCTCTCTTAATTCCTTGAACATAGTGATTGGTGGAAACAATGATATGGGGGTATTGTGCAGCTTTTTTTGCCTTCAAGCAGTGGAGATAGAGACAGGCTCAATGCGACAGACATCCTCAAAATAATTCATAATGTGTTTTTTCTGGAATCCACTGCTCATCATAACATCTATTTTGAAGCTGTGAGCTTGTGGCGGGGGGCAAGAAATAGGAATGATCATGGGACAGCCAGAGAAGTTTCATTATCAGGAGTACGCCACAAATTGAAATTTGTAAGATAGTCATTGACCTAGGTTCAAATTGCTGCTTGATATGAAAATAACATTGACCCTGGGCCAACCACTACCTCAGCTGTATACCTACAACACATGATTAAGACTAAAGAGCAAGTGGCAAAGAAACTACACTGGACAAAGGGCGAGTTTAATGTAACAAAAACAACTACAGTACTTATTTTCCATAATGTTTCTAAACTGAAAACCTTGGGATGGTAAGATTTCTAGTATTTGTAAAGATTAATATTTGTTTAGTGACCTCTAGTGGGCATAGTCAGATGGTGCTCATATAAAACATCCAAAGAGTTTAAAACAGTTTTTCAAAATGTACTAATAAAGTAGCTTGCAAGCGTTTATCCACAATAAGAAGTTGGTTACATTTCATGTAATTTTCCCTGAAGCATAAACATGCTGGCAGTAACATCAAGAGTTCCATACGTTCTTGATCCTGCTTTACAGCTTAATTTAGAGGAGGAGGAGCACTAGATTGCGCACTAACTCATGAACTGCATGTAATCACATGAAGTTCATTATTTCGTGAAAGTGTTCTTGCCCCCCAACAAAGGGGGCTAGACTCTTGGAGTGGAGAGCTGCTTGGCTTTTTCCCTGCTATAACAACATAATCCATGCTAGGCCTTCGTTTAATATTCCTGCATTCCAAAGGAGGTTTTTTGGGGGGGAAGAATGAGAAGAAAAGCCTTTTGGAAAGAGCAACCATTGAATTATTTATAGTCGGATCTAGACAGGATTTTGTGGTAGCTGAACGGATGTTTCTGAGGCGAATCATCGGCAGTGCTTAAATCATTCTCTACTTTTGTAAATAGATTTAGCCAAGGTAAAAACTTGAGGGAAGCAATATAGTTGTACAATTTGTAAATCTTTTTGAGGATTTGCAGTCGGGTGTGATACAACTTGCAGTACCTTGGCCAAAGGGCTGCTTGCTGGCTGCGTCTAAATGGCTGATTTAATAAGCTGCTGTCAAGTAGAATGGGGGTAGGCTGGGGGTAGGCAACTCACTACTTGTTTGCAAGGGAAAACACATTCTTGAGTTATGAATACAAATACTGAATATGGTAGTTCTGGGTTGTTATGAAATTATTTGTAACATGCCATATTATTTGTAACAGGTTCGAAGAAGGGCCTCTTGTGAGATATGGAGTGGCACAGGAATATTAAAACTCAAAGACTTAAGCAACCACCTTTAGTTGTTTCTGATCTGAATAGACAAATTATGCTCAGAGCTATGTAGCTTTCTCTTTTTGTAGAGCTCCTAATGTGTGACATCATCTGGGAATTTTAGTTCAAAACATTTGTCACTTTTGTCACCCAATTACCTGCCATGGATCTTCCTGCTGGTTAGGTTTAAGGAATCAAATCTAGTCTTTTCTTACTGGATTTCACAGCGCAAGAGAACTGGACTTCTAAGTCTTCTGTAAACTTTAACTTTAGCACTGTGAGTCATACTCCAATGTGTGGGTGGAGAAAAGCCCTTGAGAGTAAGTCTCTGGCATGGATACTTGGAAACACACTCCACCCCCCTGAAATACATTGCATGTCTACAGCTGAAATTTGTGCTGTTCCTTTTTTGGTAAAGTTTTGATAGGAATAATTTTCTTATGCTCTACATGGGATTAAATAGTGGGATAGACACTAAGTCATGTTTTAAAGTACTTCTAGAAAGTAAATGAGAAGAGCTCTAATTATTCACTGGTATATTTTTGAGGATGTTTACCTTTTTCTCAACCCCATTACCCATGACATATTTTAATCTGCTGGACATGCATTGGCTGAATTTTGATGAAATGCTAAACTGGTTCAGTACTTTTAGTATGGCTATAAGGTGGAGTTTTGGAGCTTTCATTCCAGATTAAAGCACAGTTTAGTGTCGCCGCCCCTTAGATACTGGTTAATCTTAACTATGATTAGTTGAAACAAGTCAGCTTCATAAACTACTGTATGAAGCTGGCTTGTTTCAACAAACCATAATTAGGATAACTATGGTTTGCCTGTGTTCAGATGACATGGGTAGCTGGAGGAAAAGTGTGGGAGCCTGAAGGCTGATGAGGCTTGTTCTCATAATGCTAAATGAAGTAGTTTCAAAATGTTGGTTGGCTTCCTTAAAAGTACCTGGCAAAAGATAGGCCAGGAAGAGAAAACTTTCTTAGGAGAAGTATTTTACAGTATGTCAAGCAGGAACCTGGAGAAAATGAGAGAAAATTATTTGCTTTCAGAACAGAACCCTTGCACTCTGATCATGGATTCCATGCAGTTGTTGTGTCATGTTAATTTTCAGCTGCTTAGTGTTCAATATCCTTTGTGTGACATTGAACTGAGTGTCTGAGTAAAATTCTCCACTGATGTACAGTACACAAATAGCATGAGCAACAGCAGAACAGACACTTTTTCTATAAGCTTCAGTGCTCTTCTGTCTTTGCTCTCTATTAAGCCCATCACAAAAGTTGGTTTCTATGTTGGTCTTGCCAAAAACAAAGCCAGTGAAAGAATCTGACTAGAGCTTTTACTTGGCAACTGAAAGACAAGGAGAGGATGTTTACACAAAATATTCCCTGCTCAGTTCCAGAACATGATATCCTGAGTTCCTTTCTCACAAAAATAAACTGAGCAGATCAGGATCAGGATCAGAGGAAACTTCACGTATTGCTGTGTGTAAGGATTGTGGTCAGGTAAGGTCCTGTTTTCCTTTACGAGAGTTATTTACCTTTTAAGTTAGGTGGACAGAACATAGCCCCAGAAACAGCTGTCCAATATGTATCCGTTTCTGCCATAACCTTAAAATTGCCAGACTGTATGTAGGATGACAACAGCCACCATTTGTGCTGTGGAAGCTGCTCATTCCAACTCCTTCCTGCTCTGGTCATGCAGAAAAGTGTATAGGAAGAAGACTCTACTAGGATATGTTAAAGGCAGAAGAATGGGGCAGGATGATAGAACAGAGGGAAGCATGATAGAACAGAGGGAAGCACCCATTAACTTTTATTTACGTAGGTTGGCAAAGTAAGATAATAAGTTTTTTGTAAAATAAGTTCTTGTTGCCTCTCTCTTTGCATACAAAAGCTATTCCTACCAATTCTTTACAGCAAGTTACAGCATGCTATATGATGCCTCACTATATACACCTCACCTTGCTTCCAGTAAAACCACCAGCCTTGGTTTTAAAGGCTAGATGTCCATCTAGACCAGGGACGTCTAACTCCCAATAGACGTCTAACTCCCAATAGACGTCTAACTCCCAATAGACTCACAGTATAAAAAAACTGGCAGTGATCTACCCATTGTCGTTGGATGGACCAAAGTTGTTGAGCTTATTTTAGGAAACCACAGTTCTTCCCCCCTTTTTTGGGGGGGGAGATCACTGAGGGGCCAAATACCTACCAAGAACACCCTGTGATCTATCGGCAGATCATGATCTACCTGTTGGACATGACTGATCTAGACCAAAAGATAACTCAAATTCCATGTTGGAAATAAAAAGGAAAAAAAGGCTTTACAAATAGAAATGTGTTTTTTTTAATTTAGATTGACCTGTTATTTACTTTGAATTGTTCACGCTACTTGAACTGTTTCAGTTAATAGAATAGATCACATCATTTTGAAGCCATGTTGTAGAAAATGGAATAAGCTCTTCCCTAGGTCTTACCTTGCTATTAACAGGAATATATTATTCAAACAAGCTATAAATACACTTTCTGAAGAAAAGACCAGCTGTATTTTCATCTCATTTTATGGTTATATAACGTGTCAGAAACAGCAGCACAAATACCACCTCGCATGTAAAAAAAGAAATATACACATTACTAATTTTAACTGCAAAAATGTTTTTGATGAATATGTGTGTTTTCTATTGGTAAACTGGTTTGACATAGGGACTTGAATCTATAAAAGAAAAAGAAAGCCAAAATGTCATTTAATAAGTCACACACAGTTTCATGCCCACCCCCTTTCCCACATATGCTCGACTTACGGTGGCAGCACTGCTTTTTGTTTTGCTTCACTCACATCTCTGTGGACTAAGTCAAGCAGAATTGTGAAATGGCTTGTGAAATATTTCAGAGTTGGTATGAGGATAAGGACTCACCAACATGTAATGAGAATTGTCCCCTGTTTATTTCCATGAAGAATCTTCTGGTGTGGTGAGAAGTGATACTAGTGAAAGAAGAGGAATGTGTTATTTGGATTGCTTGTGTGTCCAAATTAACTACTAGAGTATGCTGTGTTCCAGAGCAAGTCAAAGGTTTTTGTGCACACATCTATGCCCTTTCCATTCATATCTGACACACAGAGGACACAAGTGTCATTGTTGGCATGCCTGTTTTATTTTTGGTAAAAGGTTTCTAGGCCATCTTTCAGACAAAAGTTTCAAGCTAGCTAACAAAAAAATCAGTTGGCTTTAGTAGGATGATGTGGAGTAGGCAATCTACGAGGTATGAGAACTAAACAATTCAGAGGAAAACTATCTTGAGTTGCTCCTGAAGGCTATAGAAAATGCTGCAACACAAGTGTAATTTTGCTGGTGGTAGCCTATTCTACTTCCTCCCAATGTCTCTTTGGCAGGCTTTCTCCCATCCTCCCCACCCGCTTCAAACATCCATCCATTCCCTTATCTGGACAGCTGTATATGAGAAACTTCATATAATTTCAGCTGTTGCACTTCAGTAGAATTTATCGGGAATGGAATGCTGACTGTCTGTTGGGGTATGCGGAAGAAAACTGGGAGGGAAGAGAAATGCAATGGGGAGTGCTGAACAGGATCACTCTACACTGCATCTCTTCGTTGCATACCTTACATGCATTTCTTCAAATTATAAGAAAGCTGCAAGGGAGATGGGCAAAGGGAGGGATAAATTCCCCCAAGGACACTCCCCAGGCCCTTTGTAATCAGGACTGAATGAGCAAACCGTCTCTTGGCATGGAGCAGCTGTTGAGGGCAGGTTCCAAACTCTCTCTTGGAATTCCGAACATTGGTAGAAAGAAATTCTAGTCTTGAAGTCAATGGCAGTTCTATTATGAGAAATTTAAAGGCAAAAAGATAATGCCTTCATGGATGTTCCAAGGCTCTCCTACCCTGAGACTTGGAAAATGATTGATGGTACTGTGCTATTCACCATGTCGCCTACAATGCGTAGGTTCTGAGAATACACACTGGCTTCAGAGGTATCAGAATCCACCGCTTACTGGAATAAGCAAACAAACATAAACTAGAATGCTTGAATTTCACTCCAGTGTGAAATCAGTGTAACAAACGGATGATTTTAACTGCTTGGGTTAGGCAGTCAAAAAAACCTGGATAGAGAATATGTGGTTGGGTTCTCTCTTAACAGGCGTGCAAACTGGCTCTTTGGGAAAGAGAAGAGTGAAACTATAATACATAATTTAAGTCATGGTCTTTTGTAAGTCATACTTACTGCGATCTACGGTTAACTGAAAAGCAACTATTAGCCCCTATTTACTTTTATATTTTCCCTGAAACAATTGAAATTGGCTCTTGTTGCTTCTGCTGTTTCAGCTACCTGATTGTAATGTCCACCTATATATTGGTGCCACCTGCAACTAAAATGACTGCAAAAAACTGACAGGTTGCTTTTTGTACCCTACTCTGTGCTAGGCTTCCCCCCCCCCCCAACATTTGACATTGAGGAAAGCAAATTCACGCAAAGGCTTAATCTATTTTGTATCTGTCACTCGTGCCTAGAGGGTAGCATGGAAAGTGACTGGTGCTGCGAGGCAATCAATCATTCAGTTGTGTTGCTGCTAGTGATGCACTTGCATTTTGCTTTTATAGGCTGAATGTGAAGAAATCAAAACCAATGTACTGGGAGCAGGAGACATGGCCTGTGCTTTATAAGATCTTTACTTTCCCATAATTTTTGTTGTTAATTGCATGCCATCTCTATCCTGTTAACCAATTCCTCACAACTAAGAAATCAGGGGTGTTGTTGTTTTTTATCTAACAGTTTCGTTTTTCACACTTATTACTTTATCACAGTGTGCAAAATTTGACCAGTGTCTGAAATACATAGGTCCATATACAAAAGGAAAATGGGGGTTAAGGTTTTTCCTCCCCTATCAGCAATTCATTCAGATTCAGAGGGAGAAGGACATTGAATAGTTAACTGCAGAAAGGGAACACTGCAGAGTTTTGGCTGTAGTTAGCTTGGGAAGTGACGTCTTACAGCATTTGCTGTTCTAGAAAGAGCACAGACACGTAGTATAATTGGGAGGGCTCTGGGTGGCAGTGTCTCTACCACTGTGTATATTTATCTGTATGAAACGACCAAGGAGGGGAGAATGTAATAAGCAGTCTGCCCGCTGCTTACTAAAACTGCTGCTCTTGTGACTTCTGTTAACGCTTTTCCAGCAACATCGCAAGCTGAGAAACTGGACGCTGTTATATAGAAGGAAATAAACTTTGTGAAGGTTCAGTATGGGAAAGGATTATTATTCCGTTCTTGGGATCGAAAAGGGAGCATCTGATGAAGACATAAAGAAAGCTTACAGAAAACAAGCCCTTAAATGGCATCCAGATAAGAACAAATCTCCCCACGCAGAAGAAAAATTCAAAGAGATTGCAGAAGCTTATGAGGTGCTGAGTGATCCCCAAAAAAGAGAAATTTATGATCAGTATGGAGAAGAAGGTAAAAGAATTTTATGTACAGTATTTTTAGCTTAAAATAGAAAGCTTTTTTTAAAATGTCAGATGCAGTGAGGCAGTTTTTAAGAAGCAGGTTTGAGCAATTAGATGTAGTAACATAGTTAGAGGATTCAAGTCTTGCTTGAGAGTCTAATACTTCTATGGAATGTTCTAATTTAGGTTATTTTCTATGTGAATCTATTTGATTCATCTGTCAAACATGTTAGTAGATACTGTTTAATTTATGTTACAAAAACTTTGCAATAGTGTGCTGAGTTTGTCTCACTCTTCCAAAGTAGCATAAAATATACGGGTATAGTTTTATTAAAAATGGCCCTTCTCAGCCAGGGTCCAGGTGTCCAGACTCTAGCCAATATTGGCATCTTGCCTGGAAAGGAAAGAATTTGTCTGATGTCATGAAATACTAGGACAAGTTTTCAGCTTAATTGTAAACAGTGCTAAAGTGCCAAGGAAATGAGGCCCAGAAGCAGTGTGTTTAGCTTAAAACGATTATGTTAAAATAATTTAGTTTAGATGGATTCTTAGAACTTTTGGAACTGGGTTGCTACCTTTATGGTTCAAAGTTTTGTTCAAATGCTGACCTAAGCTGGCTTCATTACAATAACATACTCCCTCAATGAAACAAGACTTTTCACTTTATGATGGTCTATTGAAAACATGTGAACACTTAATTGATGAGCTCTTGATGATGATTGCTCTGAGAAGTTTGAATTCATCACAAATCTACACATTTCTATAAATGCTGGTTCTATTTGAAGTTTTATAACTGCAGCTCCAGGATCACTGTTTCTCTTGTAGTCATTGGACTTCCGTGAGGCCTTGAAACAAAAGGGTTCCTTATTCTTAGTCAAGGATCAGCATTCTTTAGGCATTCACATGTTCTTTAGTCTCCTTTTCATTCCTACCTTCTTTTCCTAATTATACCAGTGTGTGTGTGTGTGTGCTTCTTTCCCAGCCAATATCAGCATGGATTTTCTACTTGTCGTGTGAGAAATTAAAATGAAAGGAATAGAAGCAGCTGTCACCAAACATAAAATCATGCCTAATATTTATTTCTGTGTTACACATTAGATCTTTAATGAGTTTATAAAGCTTGAAATCTTGGTGAATGCAGCAGCTTTACTGCTGCCCAGGACATGGGCAGACTGTGGGTCCAGAGCCACTTTTTATAGCCATGGGACCCGGTGTCCTTTCAGCAAAACCTATCCATTATCTATTCTAGGAAGTGTCATTCCGCTAAGCACATGGTATGGTTTGTCAGCCCGCTTGGCATTAGTACTACATCTGTATAAGATCATCATGCTCATCATAGCTAAGAGACTAGGTTTAGCCTGAAAAGCCATTTTAGCAACCTATTTTTATTTACTGAATATTTTCTCAGCTTGGAGAAAAGACTTGATTTTTGTTTTCATGGTTCTAAGTCAACGCAAATAAGTTTTTTGAAAGTAGAGTTTTAAAACCTTTCTAGAGATTTGTATTCTTGCATTTCTAAATCCCATCCCTATGTAAATTTGATTAAAATCCATGACAGCACAATTTCTCTCCTAACTTTGGGTACTACATCCCCAACTTGCAAACATCCATGTTCTTTTCTATTCATTCATTCTCTCTCTCTCTCTCTCTCTCTCTCACACACACACACACACACACACACACACACACTACCAAGCAGCAGATGGCATTTAGAACCAAAGACTATAGAGTTATGGCCCACAGCCTTCTCATGCAGAGTCTGCTTAGGTGTTTTGAAGATAGACTAGAAAGCTAAGAAACTGTTTAAATTTAGGATGGCTGCGTAGGTGTAATTAATCACAGAGTGTAGGTGGGTGCCATAACGTTGGAAGAAATGGCAGGCTTGAAATAGCTGAGGTAACTGTCAGCATGAGTGTGATAGCATAACTTCATAAGATCTCTTTATAAATATCACTTTGCGTAGCTTGCAGTACTTTAGCATTTTCTAATTTCTTGGGCTGTAGTCTATTCAAAACTTAGAAGTAGGTCCAATTAAACTCAGCTGGGCTTCCAAATAAATGCATGTAAAATTGGGCTGTGTTATATTTGATGTGTGGCCCAATCCAGTGGTTGCTTCCTCAAAGTAGACCCTACTGAATACTCTAAAGTAAGTCCCATCATTAAATGTGTACATGTGTACATAGTTGGAGATTGTGCCTTACATTTCTAAACCAGAATAATAATAATAATTTTATTATTGTACCCCACCCATCTGACTGGGCTGCCCCAGCCACTCTGGGTGGCTTCCAACATGTATGAAAACATAATAAAACATTACACATTAAAAGGCTTGCCTATAATGGGCTACCTTTCAATATTTTCTAAGGGTTATATAGTTACTCATCTCCTTGACAACTGATGGGAGGGTGTTCCACAGGGTGGGTGCCACTACAGAGAAGGCCCTCTGCCTGGTTCCCTGTATTTAAGTTTAGCATTGTTAAACTTATTTGTTCCCTTTTGTAGGACTGAAAGGAGGAGCTGGAGGGCCAGATGGGCAAGGTGGTACTTTCCGGTACTCCTTTCATGGAGACCCACATGCCACATTTGCAGCATTTTTTGGTGGTGCAAATCCTTTTGAGATCTTCTTTGGAAGAAGGATGCCTGGTGGCAGAGACACTGAAGACATGGAAGTGGATGGAGATCCATTTGGTTCCTTTACTTCTTTCAATATGAATGGATTCCCAAGGGAAAGAAATACTGTTGGTAGCCAACCCCGTCGTAAGCAAGATCCCCCTATTGTTCATGAACTCAAGGTATCACTGGAAGAGATTTACCATGGATGCACAAAAAGAATGAGAATTTCCCGAAAACGGCTCAACCCAGATGGTAGAAGTGTCAGAACGGAGGATAAAATCCTCACTATTGATATCAAGAGAGGATGGAAAGAGGGCACCAAAATTACATTCCCCAAAGAAGGCGATGAAACACCTAGCACCATACCAGCTGATATTGTGTTTGTTATTAAAGATAAAATACATCCTCACTTCAAGAGGGATGGTTCAAATATTGTCTATCCTGTCAAGATCACCTTACGAGAGGTAAGTACCTTAGAATCATAGAATCATAGAGTTGGAAGAGACCACAAGGGCCATCGAGTCCAACCCCCTGCCAAGCAGGAAACACCATCAGAGCACTCCTGACATATGGTTGTCAAGCCTCTGCTTTAAGACCTCCAAAGAAGGAGACTCCACCACACTCCTTGTTATGCTTTGGAATGGTATTGTTGAAACTTTATGCCATCTGTGCTTCAAACTTGTTCACATTGTTTTACAGTCAAAGCTGAGTCGAACTTGATAATAGCCCATAGATCAGGCTTCCTAAAACTTGGCCCGCCAGGTGTTTTTGGCCTACAACTCCCATGATCCCTAGCTAGTAGGACCAGTGGTCAGGGATGATGGGAATTATAGTCTCATAACATCTGGAGGGCCGAGTTTGAGGAAGCCTGCCATAGATGATGTTGTTTGATAAATATGCAGACACCCAGATAATGGGCGTGATTCACCTAACGAGTCCTGTCAGCGCAAGCCCTGCAGAAGAATTGCCACTTGCACAATGGGGCTTTCCCCTCTCCTCACCCCAGCGCCCCCTCCAACCAGCATGCCCCAAAATTGACTCTGGGGGAGTGTTGGGAGAACTCCCAGAGCAGCACCCAGGCAGGAGGAGAGGGGGATAGTTCCATCTGGCAAGCTGCAGTGCTTGCATTGATGGCACTTCCACCATGGTGTAACACTGGATTCCATCCACTGTGTTGAATAGTTCAGCACCATTTAGAAGAAGGATGACTGCTATTCTTTGACTTTAGCATGTCATAACAGAGTGTGGGATAAAATATCCAAAGCTAACACTGTACTTCATAATTCTGGTTGCTGCTTGTGCCGTCTCTTGCTTTCCCCTCATTGTCATTTTCTGTTCTATTCTGGGTTGAATCCAATGCTAGTCCAACTTGGAGTAGACCCAGTGAAGTTAATGGATCTGGCTAACTCAGGTTCATTTACTTCAATGGATCTAATCTGAGTAGGACCAGTATTGGGCACAACTTTCTGCCTGCAACAAAAGTTAGTCATGTACTCAGTTGAGCCTACCTTTTAACTGGCTGGGATGTTTTCTGATTCTATTCAGTGGCTCTTTGCAGTATGAGGATGTGGCATCGCTCTGCAGCATGATAGAAAATGTGTTGGTCTAAAAGGTTATTGGAACACAAATGCAGAAACCCAAAACAGACTCATGAGCAAAACTCCCACCAGAATGCCTCGGGGGGTGGGGGTGGGGGAAGCACCCACCTACACTCTAATAAAGTTGCAGATTTTTAAAACAGCAGAGAAATCAGTGCTGTGTGGACAACAAGATCTGCTTTGCTTCTAATTTTGTAGCAATTGAGTAGTTGGATACAAAATGGTGCAGTTATGCAAACCAACACTTGGCCAATCTAAGCAACAGTAAACTTAGCTGAGATGGCATGGGTTTAATTTTAAACCAATGCTTTTATATAAATGGGTGTTAAATTGATGTATATGTACATTATGTTGCAGTTAGAACTAAACAAGCAAAATGAAATAGAACAAAACTAAACTAAATAGCGCTATGAGCTATGCCTTATAATAATATTACAGATACCGTGTAAATACCTCTCTATAGTGCATCTAAGCAACTAATATTTTGCTAATCTTATTTTGAATACAGCTTAGGCCAGGCTTTGGTTTTTTTTGTTTCAAGTACAATTAGTTAGAGAGTCTGGCATTCCTAATAGGTTGGCTGACAGTGGTTTACTGGGATTCTTACATAAACATTGAATTCTGTGCATGTAGGACTCCTTCATTTTTGTCCATGGGTTGCAAAACGAGTGTAGTGCACTTATGCTTTGCATGAATAGATCAGGGATAGGCAACATGATGCCCTCTGTATTTGGAACTAAAACTCCCACCCACCCCACCCACCGTAACCACTGATAACAAATAAAGCAAGTTGTAGACAGCATTATCTGAAGGGTACCATTGTTACCTACATCTGGCATGGATGGTTCCTACCTCAAGGAGAAGATGGATGGTGTCCAGTAGTGACCAGTGGGGCTGCATTGCTAACCTGACTTGCCAACACCATGAAGTCACTGCTGGTTAGCAAGAGGAGGAGTGGCAAAGCAGCAGGCAGCTTGGTATGGGTGCAGCCAATCTGATGCCTTTGCACTACACAGAGGTCCCCATTGCCTTGCCCCTCTCTCTCTTGGTAATGGGCAGCAATGCATGACCTTGGGAAACTAGGTCAGCAAAGCAGCTCCACCGGCCACTGCCCTGCCAGCCACTACTGGTAGTGCTTATATGCACAAGAAGCTCCATGTAAAACAGGGGTGGAGAGCCTGTAACCCTCCAGATGTTGTAGGATGCCAACTCCCATAAACCTGAGCCAGCAATGTCATTGGTCATACGGGAGTGGTCACAGGTTAGCCACTTCTGCTCTATGTAGTGGGAACTGTTCAGCTATGTTTGCTTATTGTTTTCCATTTACAAAACCATTTATAGTTATGAACTGCATACATAGGATTGTGCTGTAAGAATTTGGGCTACACAGTAATTATTTGTATAAGATTCAATCTCTGCTTCTGAAAATTATACCCTAGGCTTTTCATCTTTGTTGGAAGCCGCCCAGAGTGGCTGGGGAGACCCAGCCAGATGGGCGGGGTACAAATAATAAATTATTATTATTATTATTATTACTTGAAAACATGTTTACTTGTAGTGTTTCTAGCATTACCAATACACCCAACATAGAGTAACAATATAGGATGTATAATACTGTAACTGTATTTCTAAGTTATATTTCATAGATACTTATCTTTCTTTAAGTGCTTTACAAAAAACAAATGTCCTGCTGCTTCTGATTTGGCTTTTAAAACTTATTTTTTAGGCTTTGTGTGGCACCTCAATCAATGTACCAACAATAGAAGGTCGAACCATACCTATGACAGTAAATGAAGTTGTAAAACCTGGAATGAGAAGAAGAATTATAGGATATGGCTTGCCATTTCCCAAAAATCCTGACCAACGAGGTGACTTGATTATAGAATTTGAAGTAACCTTTCCAGACAGTATAGCGCCAGCATCAAAAGAAGTACTCAGGAGAAATCTCCCTGTTTCATAAAACAACATACTTTTTTGAACTTGTTCCAAAAGGACGCTGAAAATTGAAGAGTTGAGGTTTATGCTGTAAAAGTGCAATCTATAACTGTGGAACTTAACTTTTTTTGTGTGTGGATTGGGGAGAGAGTTATGCAGTGCTGCATGAGAATAGGAGGCAAAAGTACAAAATACTTGCAATCAAGTATGAAGCTAAAACCATTTGCTGTGTATTGGATTTTCCTTTTCAAAAAGTTTTATCCAGTATTTGCTTATAAGTAAGATGTATTTTTGTGTGTGTGAGGGGGGCACTTCTGTGCATATCTCATATGCACAGAATCATGAAGTGCTTGAGTTTTAAAGCACTTTATTTCAGATATTTCTTTATCATCTATGTGAGATTATTATATTGCAGGATCAGAAATCGGAATTCGTAGTATGATCTATGTAACGTTTGCAATATTTATGTTGTGTACATGCCAATTCGCTATGTTTACATTGCACACAGCAGAAGGCAGGAAATCTCACTTGAAATGTTCATGAGCCCGAAGGGTAAGTTTTTTTTCTGCATTGTTGTATGTTTTTGGATTCCTTTCCTCAGTATTCTACAGATGCTCACCTAACAGAAAATTATATGTGCCATTCCACAGTCATACATATATGTACCATGTCATGAACATGCTCCAAACCAGAACACACAGTGGGTGACTCAGTAGTTGCCAAGTATTCAGGGTCTTACCCCTACCCTACATTTACGCAGCCTCCACTCCTATCCAGCCCAGGCCAAGAGACTCCCAGACTTCACCTGACGTTCCTAAGATTCCAAGGGAACAAGGGTCAAAACAATACCCTCTGCTGTCTGAACTTATTCTAAAAACACAGTACCTGGTAGGGAACTAAGCAGTCAAGTATTGGATTTAGTACCAAGGCATTACCTAAATAAAGCTCGCGCACACACACAAAATTCCAAAAGGAGGTACATTTATTTGATAAAAGAAAACATTATGAGAACAAATATATTTGGGCAATTATGTCAGATCAAGCAAACTGCTAAACCAGCCAGTTCTGCACACATCAATAAAATCATTGGCTTCACAGGGACAAAAGCATACAACACAGAGCACGGTAATCCAAATATGATCCGAAGGTGGGATGTTCCCTACCAAAAGTAAGGGTCTGCTTTCTTCTAAAAGACATAGCAACCTAGGTAAATCTTGTTAACCTGTAAAAAGGCCTCAAGACCCCCCAACTTTCTGGCACTTTAGGCTACATGCTTTCCCACCAAACCCAGCTCAAGCAACCATTCCAGTCAACAAGCTCACAGCTGATTTACCACATTTTCATATGGAAAAAATGTGACAGCAGTTGCTTTAATGTCCATTAAAACATATGTCCAAATTGTGGAGCCTGCCTGCTGAGAGAGCAGGTCTATATAGAAGGGTTATCTGAACAAGGGAATGGACCTATTTAAAGCACACTAACTTCACAGTCTTTCACAGTTTAAGCCCCTTGAAACTTCTGTGGTCAGTAAATTAGTAGTACTTGGTCCCACTTAAGAAGTTGTAAGCTTGTTCTGAATTATCTAAACGAAGGGAAGAAAATGCCCTCAATTACAGTTTTCTAAAAGAAAAGAAAAAGAATCTATAGGGCTGGTACCCTTGGATGGCAAAAATTAACAAGTAAACATCCTTTTAGCATTTGTCTCTAAACTTGCTGCAATATGTTAACACCTGAAAGTCATATTCTTTAAAGAAAATAAATGATTTTATGTACATACAAATGTGCTAGGTAGCTGCACTGTTAACCAACAGGGTAATTAACAATTTTGTATGCTTTTATGTAGAAAATTAATTATGACACCCATTCCTTAAGCAGTATCCATCTATAATGCAGAATAGTTATAATGGGGGGGGGGGAACCATTCTAGAAACTACCCATTTGAATGAATTGGCAACATTTAATAAGATTTTATACATGGGATATAAAGAAATATGTGCATTCTGAAAGTAGAAGGATCCAGAACTTGCACTTGTGACACTAGCACTCATGACACTAAAAGTGAGAAAGTAGAAAATGGCTGCTTCATCCTTATGCATATTGTTTATGCATTTACATATCATTCATGATCTGTATTGCATTTATATGTTTTTTAATTAAATATATTGTTTCTAACTTGTGTTTTCTATTTTTGTTCTTTCAACTGAGTTGGGTGCGTGAGAGCAAATGAATGTAATTATAATTTATCTATGACTTTATTGAATTTATATCCTGCTCTTGCTTCCTAGGGTAGCAGACAACAAGGGATAAATTATCTTAAAAACAATTCCAATATAGATGCAGACTGGGAAGGAAATCAACTTAAATGACTTTTTGAAAAAGGAATGTGTTTCTTATGTGCCAAAACCCAACAAGGATGACATCTGGTTAATACTTAAAGGGATGGAATTCAGAAGGGTAGATGCCACAATGATAAAGGCCCGATTCCTGTTGTGTGGAACAGAGCTCCTGTTTGATGGTATCTGCAGGAGGCCCTCACCTGCTAAGCACAGTGTGTACAAGGGATGAGATGGCCTTTCAGGTATCCTGGTCCCAAGCTGTGTAGGGCTTTATACAGCAAAACCCAGCACCTTGTACTTAGACCAGAGCTTAATTGGCAGCTACTACAATTCTTTCAACAGTGGAGTAACGTTTTAGCAATACCTTGCTCCAGTGTGCAGCCAATCTGCCACCTTTTGCAACAGCTGCACCTTCTGGGCTAACCTCAAGGGCAGCCCCATATCAAGCACATTGCAGTAATCATCCCAGGAGATTACCAGCACACAGACCACGGTGGTCAGGCTACTGCAGTCCAGGAACAGCAGGAGCTGTCTTACTAGCCAAAGCTGGTGAAAGGTACCCCTAGCCACAAGGCCAGCTAGGTCTCTAAGCATCCAAGATGGATCCATAAACACCCCCAGACTATGAACCTCCTTCAGGGGAAGTACAACCCCATCAAAAGCAGGCAATCACCCAGTTATCTAGACCCAGAAACCGCTTACTCACAGGACCTCCATTTTGTCAGGATTCAGGGTCGGTTGGTCTTCAGCCAGCTCACTAGAGTCCAGGCACTGGTCCAGGGCTCTCAGGTGGGTATCATTGCCATTCTAAGAGAACAAGGTGAGCTCCAGCACCTCTTTTTATAGAAAAATAGCACTGCCTGTAGTACAACTGCCAGGGACCTGGAAGAATAACCTACCGTATTTTTCGTCCCATAGGACGCGCCGTCCCATAGGATGCACCTAGTTTTTTTGGGGGAAAATAAAGGAAATTTTTTCCCCTTTATTTCCCCCCCAAAAGCAGGTCGGGGAAACTGAACCAGGTCGAGGAACGGCGCTGCGCCTCCCTGCTGTCCCCCGAGCTTGTGGGGCTGGCCGATGTCTGCCTCAGACGGCTGGCTGCTATCCGCAGCGTGGGGAGCCCTGCGGGGAACTCCTGCAGGGCTCCCCATGCTGCGGATGTCTGTCCAGCGCGCGGGGCGCTCTGCTTCAAGGGCGGCAGGCTGCTATCTGCAGCGTGGGGAGCCCTGCGGAGAACTCCCGCAGGGCTGCCTAGGCTGCGGATGTGTTCCCGAAGCACCGGGTGCTCTGCTTTCAGCGCGCCCGACGCTCCGGGAAGCAGGCTGCTATCCGCAGCCTAGACAGCCCTGTGAGAACTCCTGCAGGGCTGCCTAGGCTGCGGATGTCTTCCTGAAGCCTGGAGAGCGAGAGGGGTCGGTGCACACCGACCCCTCTCACTCTCCAAGCTTCAGCGAAAGCCTGCATTCGCCCCATAGGACGCACCCAGATTTCCCCTTCATTTTTGGAGGGGAAAAAGTGCATCCTATAGGGCGAAAAATACGGTAATGCTATTATCTGAAAGCAGCTTTGAAAATGGGATCCGAACCACTGTAAAACAGTGCCTCTAATAGCCATCTCACATAGTCAGCTCAGAAAGATACCAAGGTCAATGGTGTCAAAAGCCGCTGAAAGATCAAGTAAGAATAGGCTTTTGATACATTGACCATGGTATCTTAAGCCAACTTTGAAAGATAGGTTATAGGGTTGTACTCCCCTGTCCTTTTCCTGATAAAGATCCATCGGGGAAGCCAAAGCTGATTGAGTCCCATAACCAGTCCTGCACCCAGACTGAAATGGGTCAAGATAATCTGTTTCATCCAAAAGTACTTACAATTGGTGCACAACAACTCTCTGAATCATCTTTTCTAAGAAGAGGATGGACAGCATGCAACTGGGTGTGAGTTGTCAAAAACCAATGGCTATTTAAGAGTTTGTTTAGTAATAAACTATAGCTGCAATATTAGGACTGCAATCTTATGTACACTTGAGAGTAAATACGCTTTTCAACATTCAGTAGTAACCCCCTCCCCTTTTTATATGTTAAAGTTTAACTATAAAATAGCTCAGAATCCAAGAGAAAAGTAGATATAAGTAATAGTACAATCTCTATAACACATGAAGACTAGTGTGCATTCAAGGTTTAATCCTAGGTAAGATGATCCTTTAGATATGTGGAATGCTGGTTGTTTAAGGGCTGTAAATGTCAAAAAAGAATACTAATAGGCAGCTGAGTCAGAATCAGAGTTACATGCTTTGTGTGGTCTGCTCCTGTCAGAATAAGCTGCAGCAGTAGCTTCCAAACAATCTTCAAGGGCAGCCCAATGCAGATCACATTACAGTATCCAAAATGAGATGTTACTAAAGAATGGCTAAAATTCTGATATGAGAGAAAGGGATAGAACTTGCTTGCCAGCTTAAAGTGGCAAAAGGTGTACTCCTTGCCACAGCTGTCACCCGAGAAGCACCAAATCAGAGTTGAGAGTCACTCTCTGAATAAGAAGTCGCTTTTTGAGTGGGAATTCAATTTCTGGAAGAACAGGGAAATTCAGTCTCCCTTAATTGCTGCTCTCTGTCTTATCCGGATTCAGGGAATATTGCTGTTTTTTATTTGATATAAACAGATGTCAACAGCATATAATGCTGCTGTCTGCACTTATGTAATACATCCCTTTGGTAAATGTACAATAATGTTAAATATAATGTTAAAATGCAGAGAGGCTAAGATAGAACCGTCTGGAATCAAACAGGAAGGAAGGAACAGGGCCACTGCAAATCGGTTTATCCACTGTTGGTTTTCGAAATTCAAACACTCAGCAGAAATTGAACTTACTGAATCCCTGCTGGAGGAGCACACTTTTGCCCTGGATATAATCACAATGAGGCTATAAGTTTAGCAAAATAAAAAAGCTATGTTTATTATAAGAAATGCATGATAGGAAAGATCCCAGTTCTATTTGACTCTGGTAGAGATGCCTTGAGCCATGCTTGCTTTTGCAACTCGGCAGGAGAGATGCAGAAAATATTTCCTTGCGGAAGGTAAGGATGAAGAAGGAAGTAGGAAATTTGTTAAATTTGGTTAAAAAGTGTGACACTTTAACAACTTCATGGTGAGTACTGGTACCTATTTTTCTAGAAAAGAAGCACTGCTTAAGAGTATCATTTTAGCACCCAAGGGAAGGACAACACAGGTTAAATCAGAAAGGACCAGCTAGGAAACTTGGAGGTTCCTATTTCTATGTACTCTTTCCCACGCAGACACATTAGCCTCCAGTGCAAGCTGAGTTGCATCTCAATACTTCCTACATTCCCAATTGTCTTAGCTGGTAAAAGTGTGTCAGATGCTTCTGAGTTTATAAGTTAATTAAGAAGAGCAAGCAGGTTCGCATTCTCTTACAGGAAGAGGCACAGACAGTTCATTAGGGTAACTAATTGAAGAATATTTTACATTCTGACTGGTATGGATCTAGAAAACCTGATCCAAGAGTTTCTCGGAACTATGTAGGTCTCAGCATTCCAGGGGCAAGGGATTGGCTGAGCTGAGAGAAAGTGAAGGCAGAAAAAGATCTCTTTTCCTCCCAGTCATAATGACATAGCTGTCACCACTATTGCAGCCCCCACAGCTGCGTACGAAGGAGTTGGAGGGCTCACTTGTGAGGTGCTGACAGTAGAAATCTCAGAGAGAAATATGCATATATTTCTACAAGCTTTCTGCAATGTTGCTCATAACTATTATCCCCAATCTGAATCGAGGCTTGGATGTTTACTCATCACATAGACCAACAGCTGCTGGATGCTTTCCAAACTTTTCATGTTGGTGACAGACTTTTTAAACATGCATTATTTTGTGATACAGCAATTCAGTTTTACCAGAAAACCAGAGGTTCAACTAACTCCTTTCCAGTCCCAGGAGGAGCGTGAAGAGCTTTCGCATGACATTGTAGCAGATACGCTAACATGTGACGACACACATTTGGGAAAGCTCTGCTGTAGACTTTCCAGGCATAGATAGCCAGGAAACAAGATACCATTGTGTCTAACTATTCCCCATCACCTGCACATAGCAGCCAGTGTGTTGGATTAGGGGGCTGTGTTTGTAGGGAAATGTGTAACGTCATGACAGTGTCTCATGCATTTGTTTTATTGGATGTTAGCTAGGGAAATGCGTGGGTCGGCAACGCTCATTTATTTAGCTAGGTCTTTAATTAATGTTTACTTGGGTCTTTAAAGCTGCCAGCATAGTAGCTTGGACAGGGCTCAACCAGGGGATGCTGTCTGTGAAAGTCTGAGGAACCTTCAGTACCCATCAGTTGTCTCTCAAGGGAATAATATTTCTTTCTTTCTCCTACCACAAAGAGTTTTTCCTGTCCATTACGTGGTGACAAAGCTGGGTTCCTTACTCAATTAGCCTTTAATTAAGCTTAGTACCAACTAACTGAAACAATTGCATATTCCTTCCTTCCCTCCCCCTTTTTTTTTTGTTTTCCCTCCATCAAACATTAGAATGTAAGCTCAATGGGGCAGGGAGTGGGGCTCTTGCACTCTGTATAACAATATGCACAGTGATTGTTTCACGCAGATAAATCACTGTCTCACACAATGAACTGTAAATCTGGGCCTGATTAATTGTTTGCAGAGTTTATGTAAATATTAAAGTGGGAGAATGCAAAATACTGAAATTTGTAAAGTAGTCCTGTTGACCTCTAGTATCATTTATAGCAATGTCCTGAACAGTCAGTGTAAATAATTTATATAAATGAAGTTTGGCAAGAATCCTTGTCTCCATAATCTTATATACTTAATAGCATTTTCTATTGCGATCATCTTGATCAATATTTATTAGTCACCATGATGTGGTTTAAAAGTGTGTTTCATTTTATTGCTTCTAAATGAAAACCTAGGAGAGAGCAGACCACAAGTCTAAAGTTCTTCCATTTCAAAATGTAGGTGCATGCTTTTTTTGAGCACTTCACTTCCTTTTTAAAATGACCTAATACATTTTCTTTAAATAGTTTTACATTAAGAGAGATATTACAGTTAGTGTATATTATACACATTGTATATTATATGAAATCAAGTTACAACCTGGCTATTGCCTGGATTGATTTACCTGTTTCTCTGTTTACCTTGACCTCAGCCATTAGGTGAGTTGCTGTGATCTGTTCATATAATTTCACTACAGTACTGTTTGCCAACTTTCTAGTCCATTATTCCATTATTTTGCATACAATCCTTCAGGATGTTTGTGTATGAAGGATGGGTGCATGGTGGAAGTAGGTCTGAAGGAAAGGGAAAAATAACAAACCTGTAACAGAACTGTAAGACAAGAAGCGGTGTGTGTGGTTAATTGCGAAACGGGTGCCAGAGGCAAGGAGTCTAAGAGATGGGAGTCAAGAAGATCTAGATGCAGAGTTTTGGGCTGAAAGCGGGAATATATTAGTACAACCTAACTGGCCACTACTGTGGTCCACTCCTATGCAGAATTTGTTTGAAATAAACCCTACTGATATCCGTAGACAGGATGTAAGCTTCATGCTCAACCCTATGCATGTTTTACTTGGAAGTTCCAAGTGGAATGGTTGTGCAGTGGCAATTTGAGACTCTGGACTTAAATCACCTTATGATTCCTTGAGACACACACAATTTAATTGCAATTTAAGTGTTCTCTTATTTCTAATTGTGAAAAGCCAACCACCCTGCTGGCTCTGGAGGCCTACCTCCCCATTCTCCTGAGTGGGGTTTTGACCTTCAACTGCAGATTGACATCCTACGCCCTTTTAAAATGTGCCTCTTTTGGGTGGGGGCGGGGATGTGTTATTGGATTGTTGCTTTTATTTTGATTATATATATTGTGGTTTTTATGTTGATCTTTTCTGTGAACTGCCCTGAGACCTCTGGGTATATGGCAGTATATAAATTCAATAAATAATAATAATAATAATAATAATAATAATAATAATAATAAAAAAAACAACTGTGCTGATGGCACCCCTGAAGTGGCCTCTAGTCCACAAAGGAATATGCAACACCAATCCTTCTTGTCTTTATACTACCAGGGATTGTGTTGTTCTGTTTCGTTTCATTGCTGAAATTTATTTATGAATGACAACTTGTCTGCTGCCTCATAACATATCCTGCCCGTCAGTAAACTTTTGCCCACGTTGGGTGAAAAATTCCTGCATTGCAAGGGGTCAGACAAGATGATCATGGTCATAGGAGCCAAGTCCTAGGTAAAGGTAAAGGGACCCCTGACCGTTAGGTCCAGTCACGGACGACTCGGGTTGTGGCACTCATCTCTCTTTACTGGCTGAGGGAGTCGGCGTTTGTCCACAGACAGTTTCTGGGTCATGTGGCTAGCATGACTAAGCCGCTTCTGGCGAACCAGAGCAGCGCATGGAAATGCTGTTTATCTTCCTACCGGAGCAGTACCTATTTATCTACTTGCACGTTGACATGCTTTCAAACTGCTAGGTGGGCAGGAGCTGGGACTGAGCAATGGGAGCTCATCCCGTCACAGGGATTCAAACTGCCGACCTTCCAGTCGGCAAGCCCTAGGCTCTGTGGTTTAGACCACAGTGCCACCTGTGTCCCTCCAAGTCCTAGGGGACCACCCCAAATAAAATATTTGAGGCGGCTGGGCCCCCTCAAAGTTGACAGGCATTGCCGTTCAAATGAAGTGCAAGTGCTGTGTCATGTGATCAATTATGGGTGCGGTGCTTACCTGGGTTCCCCCGAATATTTTAATCAAGTTGGCAACCCATGGTCCTTTCCACCTCTACAATTCAGGTTACCTGGGCGGGTGCTGCCATCCGAAGCACAAACTGCAGAGAAGTGAGCAAAAATGTATAAATCTAAATTAAATGCTGGAAATGTAAAGAGAAAGAAGGTTCTTTTTATCATATGTGGTGGTCTTGTAGTAAAGTTAGGGCTTACTGGGAAATGAGATATAATGAAATTAAAAGAATGTTTAAAAGAATGTTTGTAAAAAAAACAGAAGCATTTTTTGGGGGAATTATAGGAACAGAATTAAAGGGATGTGGGTGGCGCTGTGGACTAAACCACTGAGCCTAGGGCTTGCCGATTGGAAGGTTGGCAGTTCGAATCCCTGCAACGGGGTGAGCTCCCGAGCTCCTGTCAACCCTAGCAGTTTGAAAGCACGTCAAAGTGCAAGTAGATAAATGAGGAAAAGTGAGCAAAAAAATAATATAAATAAGATAAAATCTAATCGCAAAATCATATGTGGTGGGATTGCAAGATTATATAAAAAAATTTGGAAATGATAGCGGCTTAGTGATGCTGGCCACATGACCTGGAAAAACTGCCTGTGGATAAACATCGGCCAGTAAAGCGAGATGAGCACCGCAACCCCAGAGTCGTTCACGACTGGATTTAACTGTCAGGGGTCCTTTACCTTTTTTTATAGGGACAGAACTACCTAACCTGTATAGAAACTTATTCATGTATGTAACTACAGCGGCAAGAATGTTACTTGCCCCAAAATGGAAATAAGCAGAAGTCCCAGCAAAGGAAGAATGGATACAAAAACTTATGGAATATGCAGAAATGGCAAAACTTGCCGGAAGAGTAAGAAATCAAGATAACAAACTTTTTTAAAAATAAAAGAATGGAAATGGTTTATTGAATATTTACAGATAAATTGCAACAGAACATTGGCAGGATTACTGTGATAACCTGCAGTTTCGTAAGAATATATATTTAAAGAAGACGAATAAATGAGCAAATTAAGTTAATTTGGCTATGCAGAAGATATTAAAAACAAATTTAAGGAACGGCAGGAAGAGGGGGGGAAGGAAGTCAAGTTTTGAAACGTCAAAAGGACTGTAAAATCAGTGAAATGTATAAACTGAAAAGTATAACGAAATAAAGAAATAAAAGAGAGAAGTGAGCTGCTCCCGGAGCTTACCCTGCTTGACTTCGGATGGTTTAGGGTTGCAGTGCTTTGGTGAGGACTGCAGCCTTAAAGGGGCAGGTACTCTTGTGTGCTCAGCGTCCGTCCATCCATCGCTGGCGCGGCTCTAAAGCCAGGGTAGCGGGGGGGGGGGGGAAGGTCCGGTGCTGCGGAAGCGCGCGCAGGACGCGCGCGGTTGCTCGCCGCTGCCCATTGGCTGCCGGGTGCCATCAACTGCCCGCCGGGTGGGTGAGCCGCGAGGAGATGAGCGCACAGCCCTGAAGGGGCAGAGTCCAGGCAGCAGGGCGAGGAAAGAGCAGCAGCAGCAGCAGCAGGTGGCGGCGGCGGCGCCGGTTCTGCAGCTCCCGCCCCCCCCCCACCTCGCCCTCTCTGTGGCTGCGTGCAGGCGCGCGGGAAAATGCCTCTGGGGCTGAGGGGCAAGAAGAAAGGCAAGTCCAGGGAGACGTCCACGCTGGTGGAGGGCGAAGCCCCCCTGGCGCGGGGCAGGGGCGACGGGGGCGACGACGACGAAGCCAGCGGCAGCAGCGCCGTCGGTGGGGCTGGCGTCGGAGGAGGCGCCGCCGCTGCCGCCGCCTCCTCCTCCTCGGCGCGCCAGGGCCCCATCCGGCTGGTGTTCCACACGCAGCTGGCGCACGGCAGCCCCACGGGGCGCGTGGAGGGCTTCGCCAGCGTCAGGGAGCTTTACGCCAAGATAGCCGAGGCGTTCCACATCGCCCCCAGCGAGGTACGTGCCCAGAGGGGACTGGGCGGTATCCCCCCCCCCCCGCCTCCCTCGTGAACGGAAGCCCCCCGCTACGGGGGATTTGTTCCAAATCTGGCGCCCCCCTTCGGCAGGGGGACAAAAGCCCCAAAGCCGACTGGTCTCTCTTTCTTTCTCGGGGCACCGGCTCATGGCTCCATGTTTGGGCGAAATGTTGGGCTTGGTTGCCAATCCGCGCGTGGTAAGAATCAGCACCAAGGGGGTGGTGGGTTAGTCCAGAGACAGAGCTTTTTGGGTGGGTGGTGTGTTGTTTTTAAGGGATCTTAGCAAGGAAGTGTTTCTGGAAATTGAGGTAATGGAGGGTGGGTGGCTGCCTTGCTGCCTATAGGAGTAGGCTGTAGTTAAAACGCACTCCTCACATGCTCAGAGGCCCTCTTCCCCACCAATACTTCACGAGTTTCTAGGCCGCACTTTTCTATCCTTTTTTTTTCCTGCTGACTCCTGAAACAACAAATAAGTGTCCGGAATTGCCTTTGTGGGCATTTCATCTGCTCTTAATTCTGGGTCACCCCTGTATTTCAAAGTTCCTTAAGGTATTTTTGGGCAAGAGGGGCTCAGGAACTGAGTAACTGAGTGTGGATCAATCGATGGTGCTGATCTCTCCTGGTTCAAACAACAGTGAAACATTGATTGATTGATTGATTGATTGATTGTTAAAAAGGTGCCTCAGAGTACAGGGGGAGTGCGTTTTTCTGTGCTCAGCAGTGCTTGGCCCTATGTATCTCCTGGAATCATATATGTAACACCTTGCCTTACATCATGAAAAAAAGTTGAGAAAACTGCTCCTGCCACCACAATGCATCCATATGATAACTGAAGTGCAGCTCAGGCCATTATTAGGAGCCAACACAGAAATCATATCCCCAAGACCATTGCACAAACCCACTGCAACTGTCTGAGCTATCCTAGACTTGTTTACAAGTTTTTCTGAGTTCAGTGAGACTACCCTGATGAATATCTGTTTAGGATTGCAGCCTATTTTTCTGACACGCGGTGGAGCTTTAAGACAGGGGTGAAGAATCTACAAACCTCTAGATCCAGGGGTAGCCAACATGGTGCCCTCTGAATGTTTTTGGACTACAACTTCATTCAACCCCAGTTGGCATGGCCACAATGGCCAGTGATGATGGGGGCTGCAGTCCAGCTGCACCACATTAGCGACCTCAGCTCTAGATCTCGTTGGACTCCCATTGACCCTGACCTTTGGCCATGCTGGCTAGAGCAGATGGGTGTTGGAGCCCAGTGGTATCAGGAGCATCTCTATTTCTCTACCCTTTCAGTAAGGCAACGAGTAGTGCGGAAACGTACATTCTAGACTTCTACATGTGAGTTGGGTGTCACTTTTCTGTTTCAATCACCTTGTTTTTTAAAAAATGTTTAATTTTGGAGGAAGGAGATCATGAAAGTGGTAGAAGTGTGGATTTTCTCGCACCCTTTTAGTATAAACACATGGTGATGTGAGGATTCAGATTCGAACTGGAAGTCAGTACAGAACTGTAGATCGTAACTGCATATTCATTAAAAGCACAATATATGGGTGCAATGTTATGCTTGTGTCATGAGACTTTTTAGCTTTTTACGGCAAAGTCTTGATCCACTGAATAGTTTGGCTGTCGTTTGCAGTCATTATTGTACCTGAAGCAGAAAAATGTTATTGCCCTGAAAGTAATAATAATTTAAAAAACTAATAAACTATATAATCAATAATTTGTCCTTTAATGGCACCTGAAGACCTGCCACTTGAGATAGATTGTCTCACTGTACCTGCCACTTGAGATAGATTGTCTCACTGTGCCTAATGGCTGGGCAGGGGCTCTGCAGCTATTGTTCTGAAGAGAATGCATTTAAATCTGAAGGCATGTATCAAACCTCTTAGGTTGGTCAGGTTCCATTGTGGTTTGTATAATTGCTTCTGTAAAGGTTGCTAACCTTAAACCAAAGGCAACATTTTTATTCATTATCCAAGTTGTAATTGTCCTATATGTGTAGCTTTGAGCACCGAAAAAGAAGCAAGCCTGAACACATGTAATTATACTCCTGGCTACATGGATCATTTTACCTTGGCATTGCAGCTTGTCACAATAGTATCTCTTCTTTATTATCATGAAGAACAATAAGGTCTTTGAAAGACAGTGAAGTTTTCCCCAGTGACGAAGAACTACAAAAGTTATTTCACACCAGACATGGTCCTCAGACTGGCACACTGTTGTACTAGCAGTTTGCAGTACATAGAAATGGGCAACTCTTATTCTTTTTATTCCTGTGCAAATAAATCCTGTAACTAGGAGTTGCTTGGAGTTTTGCACCTGGTCATCCATTACTTAGTTTATCTTGAAGTATGATGGTGTTTAACTCTGGCCTTGTTTAAAATAGATGCACTCTATTTAACATGCCTTATGCAAACCAGGGAAAATATGCTAGTGATATGCACTATTGCTTGGGAGTAGGTCATTTTATAAAAAACCTGGAAATGGTAGTAGCTTGTTTTCTTCTTGCATCAGTGCAGTAGAGCTTTGTTCAGAGGATCATGGGAGAGCTGGCTGTATGATACAAAAAATAAAATAAAATTGTACATAAGCATTTCTATTGCAAACTGTCCTGAGATCTTTGAATGAATGAAGGTATGGGAATTTAATAAATAGAAATTCTTCTTGAAGCAAGTGCAAAATATACAAATCATTCCATCAGAATGCTGCGTGAGACTTGGACATACAATCTCTGTTTACCATCTTTCTTCTAAAATTTGGAACATGCATGGAAGAATTCTAATTCCTAAGTTGGTTTTTGCAAACTATATGAAGGAAATGTTTAGACTATTTGGCTTTCATCTACTAGGAACTGTGAATTATAATGAAGCTGAATTTGTAGCAAATGGTATACAGATGAAATGTAGTATTGTAACATCAATCATACATTTTTTTCTGCATTGTGTCCAATTATACTTTTCAGTGTCATTGTCAATGATTGCAACATGGGCTCAAGTATTAGTTCTGTGTTTATGGAACTTCTGAATGGTGCTGACAGCTCAATTTCCAGTAAAATTAACACATTCCTCCTTTTTAAGCATGGAGGATAACAGCAAGCTACATGGTTTAATTAACATAACTCCTTTTAGCGGCTCAGATTTCAAAAAGATTTCTTCTTAGTGTGCTTTGCATCCATTGTAAATCCATATATCTATGGTGGCTGTGTGCAGTTTTCTCGCACACTTTATTACTGTATTTTTATTTCTAGGCAAAGTACAAATTACTTGATTGCTTCTTGCTGTAGCTCAGAGGGAATTGACTTTGAGGGGATCTCTCCATTTGCTAGCATGTCACTAACGCTTTATAAAGGTGAGAGTGGACATATTGTGGAAAACAATCTACCTAGTTACTCAGTTCCATTAGATAATTAAGTAGTATTGTTTCCATTCCTCTACACACCAGTCTGTGCCGTCTCCATTTCTTGTTGAACTTATGCCTGTTTCCTCTCCCTCTACTGATAATCTGTCTATATTTTATGAGATTTATTTCTGAATTTATATCAGAAAAGGATTGTGCAACCTGCATTTCATCCTGTGTCCAGTTCAATCAGCACTTACCATCTGGGTTTTTTTAAGGGCTGAAAGTTATGTACTGCATTGCTAACGTTAACACAAAAAGTATAAAAGCAAAGCCCCTTTTTGTGTCAGCAGTGAGTGCTAAATTCTACTATACATTGTGGCAACATGTAACTTGAATGTATTTGGAAATAACTGAAAACAAAGGTGCATTTAAGACTGAGACAGGAAACATTCTACTTCAAGTAATGGATGTAGAATTCTCTTGCTCTAGGAATAGTTATTTCAGTGCTAGTTACTGTAAATTATTGAACAGTGAGTTAAACTTGTTGGAGAAGTGAAACAGCTAAAAATAAATCCAGGGCTTTCTTGATGTTATGTCATTCCTTGTGTGGATTTCCCATTGAATCAGTTGTTTTTAAGGACTGTGCATTTATCACCGTATTACTATGCAATTTGTTCTACGAGTCTATCCCTTGCTGTTTCACCCTGATGGGACCGTTCTGCAGACCAGTATCCTCCTTTGGGAGGCTGCACTAGGGATAGCAGCAAAGGGAGGAAACAGTGTTGAGTCAGCAGAAATTCTTTTTTGAGGCATGTGTGTGCTCCACTTCCACAACCTTTTCATAATGCCTGAAAGGAGGGCATAGACGAAACCAGAGCAAGTGGAGTTTGTTTGCTTTCTATTAAGAGAAGTATGAGCCAAGTTCCCCCAAACCTTTGCTAGAATATGAACACTTAAGCTCTGGAATTTCGGCAACAGCGTTATTATTTTTTAAAACCAAAAACAAACAAACTGAGTTTGATATGAAATGAAAAAGAACACTCGGTAAATGTTACAAAATGCTGTAGTATTAAAATGTCTCTTTATATGGAGCATATAACACCAATGGTAGCTCAACTCCACTGGCTACCTAACTGCTTCCAAATTCGTCAATGTTGACGAACTTGGAAGCAAAGAAGTGAGTACCTTTTACAGACCTGAATGGCATGGGTTTGGTAGCCTTCTAGAAAAATCTTCTTCCATACATTCCCCCTGCCCGCCCCCCTGTTCCCTGAGGTCTGGGGTAGAGACTCTATTTCCTGCAAAATATTGTTGCATTCCACCTCAGTCTCTGAGTGGTGCAAAATTCCAGGAACTTACCCAGGGTTCATTGTTCCCTTTGGATTGAGGTACAGTGCTGACTGCGGTATCTTTATGATATGTGGTTTGTTTACAAATACATACAATCTGAGCCTACAATGGAGGGGCCCACAGCATTAACACCCCAAGAAGGTGTTTTATTATTTCAGGTTCATTTAGCGCTTTGTTTTTGTACAAATATTCTTTTACAATATTTCACATTTTTTGTATTGCTGTTGAAACATGTAAGTCACCTTCAGAGATTTCTATTAAGAAAAGTGACCTATATAGATTTTAAATAAATAAAATGTTCATGTTACTATTTTACGTTTTTCTCTTGTGCTTTTTTTGCCATGTTTATTTGAAACTTGAGTTACTCCTTTAAGAGTTCAGGGGGGGGGGAAAACATTTTGTTGTTCTGCCATTACTCTCTTGTATCAATCAATCTTCAATATTACAATCACAGATCAGGCGTAAATTACAGTCAAACAAATGCAGTTAACAGTTTAGAGGCCAGCAAAAGACAGCTAGGAATTAACAGCTCCTCAAGGGACTAAGAAATGGGCGTGCTTTGTTGCACATTCACAGTCATTCTTGGAATGGATTGCTGAGTGCTAGTATGGTTGGTAAAAAGATTTAACCACCAATTTCCTAACAATGCATGCTGATGCACAGAATTTTGTCACTTTCTCGTATAAAAATGAATTCTTGCTAGAAAAATGCAGAGTGGAATGAATAATCCAAGTTCTAGTTTGGCTGACATTTCTTCCCCAATGGAGGTGGCATAAAATTGGTTCATGAAGAGGCGGCAGTCTATTTGTGCTGCCCAGTTGCAGTTCTAAATTGAGTTAGATCATCTCATGTTTCTAAATATCACATTTCTTTTCTGTTGCCAGTTGTATCTAGTCAAAGGTGTGAAACCAGTTATGAGATTATAGCTGTATGCTGACAAGGTCGAAGTAACAAGAATATTTTTTAAAAAAATGGCAAATGCCCTTGATTTTTTTTTAAAGAAAAACAACAGGAATGCAGTGATTTTGTTAATGCGAATCACAAGGGCTAGCAATGCTAATATCTGAGGAGCTTGGAAATTGCTATATGGAGGTACTACAATTATTTCCTGAATGTTTTATCAGGGCTGAACCATATTTTTAGTACCGCTTCAGAGTTTTAATTAGCTGAAAGTTTTAGTTGATCTGCAGACTGATTGCAAGTTAAAATTTGTTGAGAATGAAAAAGCACTTTCTAGATGCAAGTCACCTAGAAATAATTGGTCTTTTCTCATTGGCAAACCTAGTAAAAACAAGGGTTATGAGGGCTTTTCTTTTCTGTTTGTATCTAAAGCTAGTGGAAATTTTGTATTTCAGTATGAATTCATAATGGAATAATTAAAAAAACCCCACAGGAAACTCAAACTTAAAATGCTTATTTGAATATTGAATTAACCATTTCTTAATTAACATTTATTAATCTTCCACAGTGATTATGGATTTGAAATTGTTCATGTTTGAAGGCGCTGCTATATTAATGTGACAGGTATATTAGAGAAACCCAAATTAATGAAATGTAAAATAGCAAATATGACATTTCCTTCTAACAACTCATGGTAGCTTTTGTTTATTGAATTGCAACTTTGTGCATTTAAGTGTTCTCTCACCCCGCCCCTAATTATTCTCAAAGTCACCTATACTGAACTTTTGGTAATATGCAAATTCATTTTATCTTTAATTGGTTGGGAGACATTCACATAAACAAATGTATCCTGAACTTGGCTCTTGTTATAGGGTTCATTATTATTGCAACTTGTTATCTCACCTGGGTTGCTGGGTAGACAGTGCCATATCTTTCCAGGCTCTGTAAAAGCAAAATAATTTGAATCGGTTAAGGCTGCAATACACATTTATTTATAGCTTTTATATGCTACCCAACAACAAAAATCTTTTTTAACCTGGGAGTAAACCCTATTGAACTCAATGGGACTTACGCCTGAGTAGAAATGAATAATCAGGATGACTACTTGCAATTAAGGAAAAAGAAACCATTAGCTGATCTGAAATTATGGGTATTATGTTCAGATGGTTACTGTTGAGCCCAGGCTGTACTTGGCTGTGAAACAGCACACAGCATGCATGTAACCAAACTGTAGCAGAGTGTAGGTTGTACAGTGCAGTTGTGCTTTAGCATACAGCTGACGTCAGGCTTGTCTGAACATTTGTGTGAGTAAAACCAGTATGTGCAAAACCTTATTCCTATTTAGATGAATTTTAATATTACTGGTTTCTGGCATTAGGGAAAAAGGAAGTCTCAAGGAAGACCCAGCATTTATGATTTGCTCCAGGAAGTACAAAGTTCAATGCCGGTGAATTGCCCTAGTTGAAGAATTACTTCCATGGGCAGTAACAACTTGTTTTTAAGTTGAACAAACTCATGCAATGTAGCATAACTTTTTAGCAACATCTAAAGACATCTCTGTTGTGTTCCTTTTTTCTTCTTCTACTCAGATCCTCATGTTTATGCCCCTCTTATAGCTCCACGGCTTAGGATACCTAAGGAAACACTTCTTTTGCAAAACTGTAAAAACAATGTTCCTTCAGTCTTAAATTCTTGAGTTTTTATGTTACTGTTGCACATCACCCCCAATCTCCAAGTGGTACAAGATTCCAGGGAGTTCCAGGCGGCTTACACAGGGTCTCGTAGAAGCTTGGATAAAGAGGGGATGATAAGTGCTGAAACAGGGTAGGCAAGACACAGTTTTCTTCACTCTTTTCTGCACCTCAGTCTCCATAACTTTCACTTTTGAGCACCTTCATGCCAGCTTCTACAAACCGACTCCTCTAACTATAGACTTAAAGACTTAAAAACTTATTAGGCTCCTACCGACCTTCTCAAGTATTGGTTCCTGTAAGACCCATCTTGCAGTACTTAGGGGAATGTTACTCCCCATGAGATATTTTACGTTTACTTCATATGGCAAATATTTATGTAACATAAGTATTGCAGAGATTTCGGGAGATCATTGTGTGTAAAAGCCACAGCTGCATAATTTCAAGGTTCTGCTTCTGTGGAATATGTCCTACAATAATCCATGGGTGACACAGGCTTTCTCCATGGAAAAGCCTCTGGGATCAACCTACACATAGACAAAGGGATCACACGCTTCAGACTACAGGAGCACTTTGAAGAGTGTAGAAGCTTTCACAGGGTACAGCAGCTTGCACCACCTGCATTCATGGGTCAGTTTTGTTGGCCATCATATGATGCCAGTCATGGGTGTATGCCAGGTATCTCAGATAAAATGCATTTGTTTCCTCTTTTTTCTTGTAGATTATGTTTTGTACTTTGAACACACACAAAATTGATATGGACAAGCTCTTAGGAGTGCAGATTGGTCTCGAAGACTTTATATTTGCTCATGTAAAAGGAGTCAAAAAGGAAGTGGAGGTTTTCAAATCAGAGGAGTCACTTGGGCTTACCATTACTGACAATGGAAACGGATGCGCCTTCATAAAGGTAAGAATAATGCCATGAGTTGTGAGGGATCTGAGCAGAAATGGAGTTGCAAATTGTTACAAATACTTCTTTGTGTTAGCAAGAATGGTGTAGTGTTGGCACTATGGAAGTAAGTTAGCAAACATCCAAAAGCAATAATTTGAATGGGGGTATTGAAGAATTATACTCAATGGATGTTCCCACTTGGAGAGAGGTCTTTTTCACTGATTTCTTCTTTCCCCTTCAGCCCTCAGAAAAGCTTATTCAGACACCTCTCCTCTCAAACTTCCACTGGGCTTCAGTTCCTTTCACAAACCAAAGGAACCCTTCTGTTCATGGAAGGGCAGTTTTGGATGCAACTCGTTGTTAGAATACACGTAACTCAAACAGAGTCAGCAACATTTTATTGACTATTATACGGTTATTGGTAGTGGTAGGCATGAAGCAGTATGCTGGCTTGTTTAGGGACATGTCATTAGCATACATGTGTACTGGTCAAGAGATGTGTTTTCCAAACTCTGTGCAAAAGTAGATCTGATAGTAGGAGAGCCATTACAGGCAACAACTGATTGATGCACATTCAACTGGTGCACGCACACATGCACACCGCTGAACCCAGGCGTGACCCCCCAAAGTCACTAAAAGGGTGGAATGGGTGCGAGGTAGAACAGAACATTTACATGGACCCTGCTGACATGCACAGATGTCCGGAGCATAACCCCCACGCAAAATGACAATTGCCTGTATTAGATTTTCCAACTAAAATGTAAAAAGCCACAGCGAGGAAAAACTGGGTCGGGGCAACCCTGACATTAAAAAACAATATAAAAACCACCTGGCCAACTTATAGAGATTTAGCAGAACACATACAGTATATTTTAGTCTGCTATGGGTTGGTATGCCCTGTGCTTTCCGAATGGAAGTGTCTCATTCATGGAGGAACTGAGGTCCAGCAGTAGACCAGGCATAGGCAAACTCAGCCCTCCAGATGTTTTGGGACTACAACTCCCATGATCCCTAGCTAACAGGACCAGTGCTTGGGGTGATGGGGATTGTAGTCCCAAAGCATCTGGAGGGCTGAGTTTGCCTATGCCTACAGTAGAGGCTGCCTCTGAAGAAAGGAGGGGGGCAGTGATTTTTGCCAGTTCTTCCTTCTGCCTGCAGCCTGTTATGCCACCCCCATGCTGTTCCAGAGGGTCCCACAATCCTCTCTAGCAGCTTTTTTTTGGGGGGGGGGCTGCAGGGGGAAGGTGGAACTGGTGGAAATTATATTTGCCCCCTTTCCACAGCAGAGTGCCCTTGTTGATGGAGTTTCGCCCATGGGTTTGTCTGGATGCAGCGTTATAAGTGTATTTAATCATCCTAATGATCTAATATCTTACTGAGAGTGATAATCACTTTGTTCCCAAAAACTGCTGGGTGACCAGAAATGTATTCTCCCTAAGAATTAAGTCGCACAATATTATAACTCAGCAGTATCATGTACATTTTATGAACATGTACATGGAGTCTGAGTTCTTGATTGCACAACATGCTTGCCTACCTTAAGTATTGATTTTGATAAGTATGAAATGTTATTTGTTGCATGTCTAGCCTGAGTTGCATTGTCTGCACTGAAGGTACAGTATCTAGCAATCTGCCTGTGCAAGCACTGTTCCATGCTTACCAATTATTTATTTTTGTTAACAAATATTATATGAAACTTTATTGTAAAAAAAGGCAAAAAACTAACCTATTTCAAAAGTGGTAGGGTTATAAGCAGCAAATCAATTCAATCGAACAATAAGATTTTAAATTATATGGGTATCCTAGTTTGGGTAACTGGGCTCTTTGTATCCTTTTACAGAGCTTCCTTGTTTACTCCCTCTAGCTCAAAAGGTGAGCTTTGTGGTTTGTATTTTGTGTATGTCATACTATGCACATCATAGCCCTTTTGGCCCAGGCTGTTTGTTTACTGCATTCATCGCAACTAACAATAATGCCTTTTTATCCAACAGAGAATTAAAGCAGGCAGTCTTATTGACCAAATAAAACTGGTATGTGTTGGTGATCACATAGAATCTATAAATGGAAAAAGCGTAGTGGGCTATCGCCATTATGAAGTTGCTAAGAATTTAAAGGACTTGGAGAAGGGTCAGACATTTACGCTAAAATTGATAGAGCCTATGAAATCATTTGGTGAGTGACATGTATCCGCCATAAATTATACCTGTAGTTTCCTTTTGTATTTGATTCCAAATTGGGTAAAACTTGGCCTGTTTGATTAGTCAGAGGAAGCTTAAGCAATTAGAAGGGTGAGACATAAAACGAATGTTGTCTTATTAAGCTAATTGCAGCCACCCGTCATGTATGATGCTCTGCTTGGGGTTCCATAAAGTTGCTTTTATCTCTGTGTGTGGGATCGTAACAACAGGGGAAGCCTAAATGCAGGTTGCGGGGGGGGGTGTATTTTTTGGCATTAAGTCTCCCACCAGAATCACCCCCCCCCCCGCCTTAGTTAGGCATGAAAGAAGCCTTCTGCTGTTTCAGGTCTAATTCAGCAGGGGGACAGACTGAGCATGGGACCCAGACCTCTGTGTTTGTGTTCTGGGTGCTGTGTAGCAGGCTCAAGCTATGGGGACGTAAGCAAGAAGGCTGGACACTGAACTGCTGGTGAACTGGGATCAGTTGAAATAAATGGCTTTATTACTAGATCTTGTAGGGAAACAGTCCTTTTAAAATAGTATTTTGATATTCTAATTACTGATTCTATGATTCTTACAGATAACTATTTTAAATTCCGCTTTTACTGTGTTTTAACTTTTCAAAACCTGCAGTAGATGCTACATTTATTCTTGCTTTAAGATTGTTCCGATGCCTTGATTTTCACCCCATGCCCAATTGCCTTCCCGTACTTCCTGGTACAGTAGTATGCTGGGTCAGTAAGGAAGTCACAGAGGATAAAGGGCTGTTTGGGTAGAAGCAGCCAGGAAAATGAAATACTTCCACTTGGTGGCAGCAGCAAAAGACCACAGGAGGGAGCCAAGATAGTAGGTTGGCTCATCTCTTCTTTCCCTCTCACAGTGCAGTCTGTGCCGTCACATTGACAGTAATTATTGGGTAGGTTAATGCAGAAGAAGCTAGTCCTTCAGATGCCATGGATCCAGACTGTTTAGGACTTTATAGGGCAAAAGCAGCACTTTGTCCTTATGTAGAAACCAGCTGCAACTACAATATAGCACAATTGTACTGATAATGGTTCAAACACAAGACTCATTTGTCTGAAAGTGTGATGTCAAACAAAGCATGGTGGACCCTGTGCTGATCCTGATTTCATTTTAAAAAAATCAATTCAATTAGCTGCTAATCTTCTACGCTGATGTGGCTACCTTCTTCAGATAGATGACCAAACAAATCCTAGGTTCTCTGAATGATCTGAGGCAGTTTTCAGGAGTGATGCCCAGTGATAATATTTTGTTTCTGCTGGCAAGTCATATTACAGCTTTTGGAAAACAGTGATAAGTAATTTCTGAAGCTTGATTTTGTAAAAGAAAAGAGGGGTAGGGAATAGAGAGAGGGCCTGACTTCTTTTTTTTTTTAAAGGGGAAAAGCCTTCCCTACTTTTTAAAATAACATTTTAAATTTTATTTTTATTTGCTTAAATATGTTAGAAACCTATCTGAGTGGGACAAGGTGGGATAACAATGTAAATATTGTTTTTAGCCCTATAACACTGTTGTGGAGGACTTTTGGATGGCTGAAACATCATCGTCATTATTAATATGCCTGCCCTTCAAGGCTGATTACAACAATTAAAACACAATGTGAAAAACAGTTTAACACAACTTAGAATCATAAAACATAAGGTGGGCCCTCAAAATATGTATTCCAAGTTCCAAAAGGTAGGGCAAAGAGTTGTAAAGGAGGTAAACATATATTGCAGTTGTTCTTGGCAGGTTTATTCTGTGCCTGCCCTTCAGTCCACAGGTATGTAGTCCATTTGAGTTATGAGGAATTTCATTCCTAACTTTTAATGGGATGTAGTGTTGCCCTCTCACCTTAGAGAAGGTAATACAGAGCATTTGATTGCAGAGCACTTGCCTACCTCATTTTATTATTAGCTGCCCTAGTATAATTCCAGAAAGTTCCCAATTTCAGTGGTATCTCAGGTGATTGTACTTGGGGCTAGTGGAAGGTAAGGAAAGGTATAAAATAATCAGCAGAGCTGTTGTGCATCCTAGTGGACACTTGGTGTCAGAATGCATACATTTAAAAAGAGGCTTTTAAAAACTGGTAATGCTGGTAATGTCTGCAATAGCATTGTAAGAACATATTTATTTCACAAAAATTATCTGCTGCTTCATTGTAATAAAACCTCAAAGCGTTTGCAGAAAGAATAAAACAATAAAATTATCTGTACAAAACAGTTAAAAACAACGGCTCAAAATAATAATAAAGACAATCAATAATAAACTAAAAGCAAAGTTAAAGCACATGTCAACATTCTATAAGGCTTGCCAAAACACACGAAATATTTCTGAAAAATAATTTACATAATGTTTTGAAAGTATTTTGCAGATAAACACTCAGTAGCTTAGAGTAAGGCTCTAGGCAGCACTAAACTGTTAGTAAAGAAACTTTTTCTAAAAACAACAAGCTGTCATTGCTGGATCTTGTCTATTTACTAAGTTTTTCCAGCTTTTGCTGTATGGATAGTTAGTGTTCCTGCCAGAGCTCTTAAGAAAGTGTTGTTTGAAACATTGACTTTCCCCAGCAGTTTAACAGCCCTGCAGAATTCAGTTTAGATGTTTGTGTTGATTGATTGCCAATCTCCATCACATTGCAGAATGTGACCCTAATTTTGACTTGCCATTTTGTAATCTAAAAAAACAACTATTATTTTTGGATCGCAATCCCAAATTGCCTAATTAATATGTCTGTTTCAGAAATGATTGAACCACGGTCAAAAGGTGGAGGTTTTGCAGAGGGAAAAATCTCCCGAGGGAGAGAGACTCTTCGACTGAGATCCAAAGGCCCTGCAACAGTGGAAGAAATGGTGAGCTCCAACATCAAAACTTAAGTAGCCACAGTTGAACAGATTATAACAATAACAAAACACTGGGGTTTCTGTTTTCCTTCTTAAATGTTACATAAGGGAAAATCCTAGGAATTTAAATGAGGGTTACTTCCTGCCAAGACCCAATTGTGGCATTCCTTCATTATACTAGTACAACAAATGCAGGTTCTCCTCCTTTTCTTCTTTTATTGGAAAGTGCTGTTGATTAAAAAACCACCCTGATTGTGAGGTATTGTTTTTTGAAAGCAGGTTATATACCTTTCAGCTGTCCCAATTTTTCTGATTTGTGTTAGACTACAGCTGCACAAACTACCAAAAGTCTACCTTAGTTTAATTGAAACATCTTTCTAAGACAATCCTACTCCTGCCCCACCCCAGACAAATTCCCCTCCTTCCTTACTTGCCTCTAATCGGTGGTGCTGGGATGAGCTAGAGAGGTGAGCACTGAGAACAGGGAAGTTTTTCTTCCTTCTCCCCCACTCTCTGTCACCCGGGTATCTGGGCAACTGCATGTTACAATAATCCAGGGGACCATAGCGGATGTAATTCTCCTGCTTCTGCAGAAGAAGGGGGAGGGAAGGGGTCGGAAAACCCCTCCTTTGGTCCGATCCCTGCTTCTCACCTTTGTGTCTTTGTTTTGTCAAAGCCTTCAGATGTTGAAGAAAAAGCTACTAAGAAGGTTGATGATCTTCTTGAAATGTACATGGGAATAAGAGACCTCGAACTAGGTAAGGGTGTTTATGGAACTGAGAGTAAAGTAGTATCCCCTGCACAAGCCTACACAAACATACACGGAACTAAGCCCAGTGAGCTCAGTGGGGCTTAACTTCCGATGCGACATGTATGAGATTGCGCTGAAAGATTCATTTCTAGTTCAGCTGGAGAGCTGCCAAATCTGAGTCTGAGCGTCTTCTGTAAGTGTTGTAAAACGTCTCTCCTGCATCCTACATTTTGTTTGCAGTTTTCAAAGTGTGAGGAGTTCTAATATGGGTCCAGATTTCCGATTCATTTAAATTTTGCATTGCATTGTTTAACAAGCAGTTTAACATATTAGCCATATTCAGGCATTTGGAATGCAGCCTAGAGCAGCACTCGGGTAGCAGAGGCTTCACCCTCCCATCCTCGCCAACGTTGTCCTCTGTGTTTTCCGAAGCTACTCTATGAAGTGGGGAATCCTCCTCAGCATGTGGAGGCTCCGATGCGTTTTGGAACTCCGATTTTCCAGATGTATGCCTCCCCTGTGTACAGAGGATGGCTTCCCCGATGCAAGCAGTCGCCCTGGAAAATGGGAAGGGCGATAGCAAACAAGACGAGAGGTTGATGCTCGTGCGCCAACTCTGCTCCTCACACGCTGCTGTAAGCCATATTCAGAATGACCTGGATATAGAGCTATTATGTTCCCAGAGCCACTGCCGTGGTAGGCTAGGAATCCAATTAATTGACCACATTAACATATGACTCTCCAGTCTCTCTGGTCACAGCACAGTTTCCAACATAACACCAGAACCATTGTAAACTCTTGAAGATAAGCTGTCCAAAACATATAAATGACTGCTTTCATGCACAGATCCCATTGCAAAAGAGATGCGTGGGGTTGAAACCTGCATGCTGCGTGTGCTGCATTAGATCTCACATATATATCTTTAACGGATGATGATGATAATATGTTGTTGTTGTTGTTGTTGTTGTTGTTATTATTATTATTATTATTATTATTATTTCACCCATCTGACTGGTGGCTGGCGTGGTTAACTTTTGAAAACACAAATCTCCTATTTGGGACTTGATCACACTGAACACAATTATATATATGCCTGCTCAGAAGTAAATCCTGCTGAGCTCAATTGGGCGTTCTCTGAGGTAAATGGGTAGAGGATTGCAGACTGAATGTGTATTCCATCTCTCCCAAACAATGAATTGGTGCTGCTGGAGCTTAAAGGTAAAGGTAAAGGACGACTCTGGGGTTGCGGCTCTCATCTTGCTTTACTGGCCGAGGGAGCTGATGTTTGTCTGCAGACAGTTTTTCCGGGTCATATGGGCAGCATGACTAAGCTGCTTCTGGCGAAGCCAGAGCAACACACAGAAATGCCGCTGGGACCGAGCAACGGGAGCTAACCCCGTCGTGGGGATTCGAACCGCCGACCTTCTGATTGGCAAGCCCTAGGCTCAGCGGTTTAGACCACAGCGCCACCTGCTTTACCGATAATGTAGATGATGAATATATGCAATCATATCTAAAAAAAATTTGGGGGGGATGCATTGCATATTCCACACACTGTTCCACATGCATTAGGATCAGGGCCAAGGTTTCAAAACGGAGTTGTTGCTTTTTGTCGCAATCAAAGCATACACCAGTTGTCAATGTATATTGTGTGTGGAGCCGCTGTATCATCTCTGCGTATCTGAGAGTGCAAAGTAAGGCAACGAAATGAGCACATCTTGTTGTGTTTAATGGTTCTTATGTCAATGTTCTGTTTATATATAACAATTAGCTATCACAAATCTGTTAAATGACATGATGCCAGTTAATTTTATACCATGGTGGCATCCAGTGGTGATTGACAGAAGAGACACTCTCAGTGGAACTGGGATGGATGGTTTTTTTGCCAATTCCTCTTCTCCCCTTCACCACCAAACCTGTTTTTGAGGACCCCTCCCAACCCTCTAGAGCAGATTTAGATGTGGGGGGCAGAGGGCACTACCATGGGGAGTGCCAAAAATGGACTACCTCCCCCTTCCGCTGATGAATCCCCCCCCCCCCGTTAGCAGGATTCCTTTCACTGTTGGATACAAGCCCATGACGGCAGATATGATTAATCACTCAGCGAAATGAAAAGTGAAAAGTGGATTCGTTCCAATAACACCGATTACTGTTCAGTTAGGAATTTCATTTGTATTACTCATGCTAAATTAGCCTAATCACTAGGACTGTGAAATGCACTCAATAGGGAAAAGATTAACACTTCCTCATCCCCACTGTGCTCATTTCAGAAAAGGAGTTTACTCTTAGGTAACATAGGCTTTCAATGTCCACTAAATGATGATCCCTGCAAAGTCATTTGAGGCATAGAAGTTTACAATATAGCTGAGTGAGAACTCTTTGCTATTTGAGTGACATGCAGATCAATCACAAATTAAAAAATGCACATATTTTTTGATATTACACTAGATACTCAGCGGCTGCAAATGTTTAAAACATGTGGCATCTTCTTTTGAACTGTGAACCCACTGGCTCAACCAGCCGGGATCTAAAGGTGACATGTGTACCTTTCTGAAAATGGACCTTAACACTGTAATTAATAAAAAAATGTTTTTAGTAAAAGGTGCCTGTTTGGGGCACATTTTGCATGTAACTTCCTTGCAACTACTCTAGGCACACTTTGCTTGGAAGTAAATCCCACTGAAACCCATGGTACTTAGGACTGTGCTATAAGCAAATGCAACTTAGCTTGCACTTGGGATGCTGAAAAGAATTTCTCGTGAAAAAATGCAAACGGCAACTTTATAACTAGATCAGAAGAACTGGTATGTTTAACACTGTAATGGTGAATCTGTTGCATGGGTTTTGGCCCACAGATGGAGTATGTGGTTTTTTTTTTTTAAATTACCTTAACTTTATGGAAGGTTTTCTAAGAGGGTCCTGGATCTCTTGAAAGTCTCTCCCTTTGATGTTCACAGAGGTAGGTTACTTGTATGAGCAGAGGTTTTTCCTTAAGAACCAGCTCCTGCTCTCATCAAATGCACCCATGATCCTGTAAATGTGTGTAGAATTGCACTTGAAACATCACAATATTTGTACAGTACTAGAAAATATATATTTTAAAAATATAAACGTTAACGTGTAAAAGCTTCTAACATTATACAATATAGCAGTCCTTTGCAGTGAGCACTAGGGGTCAGTACATGATCACTGAATACCAGCAAACTTTTGATGCTATATAAATGTGACACTCAAAATATAGAAGTGTAACTAGAAAAACCTCTTAATAAAACAATTTATTCACTACTAAAAATGTGGTGGTCACTAGAACTGTGGGCTTTTTGGGGTCAAAATCTGAGCTGAACTCTAATGTTTTCATTCTGACAAACGTAATACAGTATGTTTGACTCAAATGCAATGGTTTCTAAGATTGCTTTCTAATGATACTTCAATACTAGACATATTACCTTAAGCTTTTTAATTCACTGCACAGTTCATTCTCTTGCACACATTGATTTGGATCCAGAGAACCACAAGCAGAAGAAGAATAACGATTTAATGAGGTTTCACCAACTTTTCTGCAAGTGCTCGTGAAAGACCTTCTCTGGTGCAGCTCCAGTCCAGGGTTGGGTTACAGTGCCAGGAGCATAAGGAAGTTACAGGTGTTAGCATATAAACTCCAGTGAGCAATAATAAAAAAGGCTTTAAAAGAGCTAGAGCAGAATTTGTGTAACAGCTTATGCTAATGGAAGAACTTCCCTGCACTTTCCTTACATGCGTTGGTTTCTGGCCAGGAACATTCCCTCTGTTAGCGAAGGGCTGTTTCTGGCCAGAGTGAAAGGGCACCTTTGAATCTAAACTATTTTGTGTGCATGTGTGTCATTTGATGTGTGTCGAATTGTAGAGCTGGAAGGGACCCTGAAGGCTTATCTAGTCCAACCCTCTACAATGCAGGATTTTTTTGCCCAATGAGCTATGCCCTTCCTTAAAACACTTTCCAGCCTGATCCTATACAAGTTTACTCTGAGCATTGGCATGGGTATGTAGGAAGTCAGTTACCACATCTTAAGAAAGCATGCCCTTAAGACATGTTTCATGGACTTCCACCAGAACTTGTCCTTCTAAACTATTAGAAACTTGATGAATGTTCTCCCTTAATTTTTTTTTTAATTTGCATTTTCCACCAGGTTGCAATTTTTCCCCCCAGCAGGTCATCTATAAGTAATCACTCTATTTCATATTTGTGTCTCTGAAAAATGCAGTAGGTAACTAACTGCTCTCCCTTTTTTCCTTTTAGCTGCAACGATGGTAGAAGCTGGGAAAGGCAAGAACAACCCAGATGAGTTCGCCATTGCCCTCGATGAAGCTTTAGGAGACTTTGCATTTCCAGATGAGTTCGTCTTTGATGTGTGGGGAGCCATTGGTGACGCGATGCAAGGACGGCTTTAATGAGCATCAGAAAACTTTGTTGGAGCACAGTATCAGCTTGTGCAAAGCATATATCTATAGACATGGCATGGAATATGGAAAGCATCTGAATGTGCAGAAATTTGGATGAAGTAAGCTGTTATTTAATGCCGATACAAATTCCTTTAAAATAAAGTTGAGTTCAAGACTGCACTCATGAAGCTTTAGGCTCATATGAGCACTTAATCTGAAATACTTTGCAAAGCAGTTTTCTCTGCATATTTACTTATATAAATGAATATGGCTAGTGGTTAAAGAAGAGGGCAGGTTGACTATCCCATGAAAATGGAGTGTGTTGGAAGACATGGTGCCAGTACCTGGTGAACCTGAGCAAAATTTCATTGAAAAAAATATACACCTTGTGTCTATTATTCTTTTCCAATTACTCCAGTGGGTACAATGCTGCATATCCAGCATTTTCTTCCCCAAAACAGTACTTTGAGACTGTGAGGGTAGAGGAAAGGCCATCATTGGTGGAGTGTATGTTTTGCACTTCGTAAGCCCTTGGGACTTAATTGGGATTTTGGGAAAGCTGGGAATGTCTAAGAAACTGACAGCTGCTACCGGTACTGAGATATATGGACTATTAGTCTGACTCAGGATAAGATAACTTCATATTTATGCTACTGTATAAGCAGGCAGATGAATTTTTTCACCATGTTTTATGGTGTTGTTATTATGGATACGAGTCTCAGAACTTTGGCACTTTCACAAATGATTTTTAAAGCAGTTTTGGCATTTCCCACTTCTGTAAATCAAATGGAAAAAAAAACAACTATGGATGGAATGTACTTCTCATTTTACAATGCCTTCTAGATTCCCTTTCTGTATCAATGCCATTGAAAGTGACACATCCCAAATTAAAGTTCAGTTTTAGTGTCACTTAGGAGAAAGAAATCTTTTTTCCATTTGTTAGTCCTGTGGATGAGTGGGCTCAGATGAATGTATTAGTACAAAATGCTCTGGGAACAGTGCGGAAACCCCCCCGGCCTTAAATTTGAATCTTTTTTGTTGTTCTTACGTGTTAGAAAAGTAAAGAAAACCTTATGCTTTTGGGAAGCTTCACAAATGTTTTGAGGCTTTACTAGTGAAGGGTATCAAAGTGAAATATCTAAGCCAGGTGTGGTATGCTCTACCATAGAGTTCCACAAAACAACCTGTTTTTTGCTATGCCCATTTATTTTGGACAAGTCGGATACAGGGGAGGTTCCTAGGAAATGGGTGGGACTGCTCTGTAGGTGATTTTGATTATTCGAGTTGCACTGTTGCATGGAAGATACGTTGGTCGCTTTAAAAAAGCAAAAGTAATTTGTAACTATTTATTCATGTGATGATGCTGCAATAATGGTGTAAATATCCTTAAGATTAACCTTTGGTTTTTTAATATATATATATGTATATGTAGTTTTTGTAAATCTTGGAATATTGAGGAATTGCTAATGTGCCAATGATTGAAAAAGAAAGAAGATGAGAGAAATGATACAGGATGCTGAGCTTTAATTAGAATGCATCTCTTTGAGTCTACAGAAACCTTTGAGCAGCACACATCTCTTATTCGGCAAAATGAAATATTGCTAATCCTGAGCATATAGAGAAAAGGCTGTTTACTAATAAAGGATGTTTAGTCACATAAGAGATGAATCTTGCAAATAAAACTTTGCTACTAGTGAACAGGCTTCTTGGAATGATGGAAAGAGATTGGAAGTAGAAAACTTCTTCCGTCCCCCGTCCCCCTGAAGCTGTTAAGGTGGTTGTCTTATGCCAGAAGCTTAACCTGTCTTTGACACCACAGAAATGAAACAGAAGTGTGAAGCCAGTAAACTGAGACTCTGGGTGCTCCCAGAGGGGGGCTTGGCAGCAGGTTTAAAAAAATAATTATTATTGGATTTCCTTAAAATGGATGAATCCAAATTAACAGAAAAAAAGAGCCGGCATTTGATGCTGAAAAAGTTGTGTGGACACTCCAAAAAAACTTGGATAAATGAACAGCAAATTCCCGTGAAGGCAGAGACTCTAAAAATGAAAATACTGAAATGATTTAAACAAGATGCTTTTTATCACAACAGTGCCTAGAACAGGGAAGGACAACTGATTTAATGTTATGCAGAGATTTATCTGTGTGATTTATGCAAGAAATCAAACAATTTGAGGAGGGTCCACAGCATGGAGATGAAGTCCACTTGAATACATTATAAAAACTGTTAAAAGTCACTACAAAGCTATAGTCCTATAGATCTGACACAAGGGGAAGGCGAATATGCAATTTAATATGTTTTGCTTAAAACATGATTGGAATTAAAGTTGGTAGGACTTCTGCTTATATGGATGAGTCCTGCCAACTTCAATTCCAGCCTCTCCTGCCCCCTCCTCTCTCTCATAATATGCTGAGTTTGTTATGCAGTGCTTCACTTTAAGTTCACATAATTCTGTTAATTACTTTTGTTTTGTGTGTTTTGTGTTCCATAAAGTTGGGCTGTGCTTTTTATTGTTTTCTGCCCTTCAGGTTGAGTTCTAAGCAGTCCAGAAGGATGACTGGAGCCAATAATTAAAATTTGTTTCACAAACAGTAACTTCATATGAGCCAAATGTCTCACTTGAGCAAAACCGAAAAGAGTTTCAACTTAACTTGTGCAAATGCTGTATCTTTGCAATGTTCTTTTGTATTTGGATGCTAAATAAACAAACCATATTTTCTAAATGACTTCTAGGGTTTGCTTTTTATGATCTGAGGTGTACATTTGTAAGAATCCTAGGTCAGAAAGAGAGATAAATGAGCAGAATTACACGAGGAGTCACCGGCACACAAACCCCCTGCTCTATGACTGCATTTTGAAATAGTTACTGTGCCAGGAATCTACATTGCAGGAATATAGAGAGGCCAGAGGGCAAAAAATGCTTAAAATGGCAGTAGCAATCAGTTACTAGAGAATACCAAGCCTTATGAATACCAACTTTTTGGACTCTCCTGTTAGGCTTCCAACCACTTGGGGGAACCAGCATTGTGTCTTCAAATGCAGTATGGATTGTGCGAGTCTTACCTACATGACACTTTCACTTGCGACTACGTTTTATGCAGAAGTATATCTTCACCAGAAGTCTACAGTTATAGTGGTCAGGTTGCTGAAGAGGAGCAGGCAGGCATTTTAATTCTGGTGGCCAGTAGGAAAATTCTCTAGCATTCTCTGCCACAGAAGTGTACTAAATTTGTAAAAAGCTGCCAGCAACTTTTGGAGTGCCTCTTTCAAAATAGCACCAAACTCACACATGTCCTCTTCACATGCTCCCCTATGAACTCCACCATCCTGCAAGGCAGAAGGTACAACAGGCGAAGACTTCTTGTGCCTCAGTGGAGGAGGAAGTCATAGTCAGAGCTCGCTGGCTGCTAGAAATGATGGCTGTCTACTAAACCCACCTAAAATATGTAAACTCCACCCTGCTCTGCCCCAGGCATTTGCCACTTCAAGTATTCCTGTGTGAACATATCTGTCAGGCTCCCATCTCAAAACACAGCACCAGTGACTCTTTCTTGCAAGTATTAATTCAGGCTAATAGCATTACAGGCTCAGCAGCAGCCCCACTCCCAATATGTTATTCAAATTGACACCCTTGAAAACCAACAATTTTTGTTGTTGTTCTCTCTCTTTCTGTGGTGTGCTCATTTATATGTTACAGACTATAAAACTTTTTATTTATTTTTGCTTCTCACCCACCTCCCTTTCCCTGGTTTGGAAAAATAGTGTTTATTCATTCTAGTCTGCTCTGGCATTGGATCCCATTGGTTTTTATATAAGCATGAACATGTACATGCATCCTGCGTTCAGTTCCTGCTTTCTGTCTCTCAGTATTTTCTAATTTACATCGATCCACATTTCTTTGTTTTAATGTAATCCTTATAAGTCTGAGGTCCTTACAGTTTTTTTTTATTGCCCTAGACTCTTATTGCCTGTCAGCTGCAGTTTCCTATTGTCAGCAAGTGACATCACTTTATTGGTGCTGTTTGTGTCTTCTGGGTCAAGGTGATGAAGAAAGCAGGGTTGTAATCTGACCTTCATTATGTCTGTGGCTCAGAACTTTGAATGCTTCAGCTTTCAAAACGGTGCACTCCAGAGAAGAGCTTGTCTCTGTCTCTCTTAGGCCATAACAAATAAATTTTAATGCAGTGCCAGGATTAGGTCCCTTTTCAGTGCATTTCTAATCTCAGCTATCATTAAATTTGAATATGTCAAAGGAGTTTCAGACTATCTAAAAAAGAGTGATGGGATAATAAGCAATATTTAGTTGCCTAGTACAGATCACATGTTACCTTTTTCACTTTGTCTGCTGCTGAGTGCAAGCCTTTTCTTCCATTCACTTCAATGGCAGCTCCCCGCTGTAAATTGCAGGTGCATGGGACACGATGCAGAGGAGGGCAAGAAGTTCCCCTATGCCCCCCCTGGGTTTTCAGTCCAGAATACATCTCACCCCAGCTAGCATTTTATGAAAGCAAAGGCTTTTGTTCAAGGGAAAGTATATGGTTAACACCTCCATAATTTCCTCCTAACAGTCATAATTTGAAAGTTTAGGGAAATATGCAAGTAGATTGTTGCTTTACTGAAAACATAAAACCGTCAGTGCATCAACTGATTCATTTATATGTTCTCTTAATTATACAAAGAGGTACTTTTATTGCCCAAAGAGTGGAAGCATTTGCAATTGTAATGAACTAATAATATTGCCCAAGTTAAAAGATGAACAGGGCTTCTTCATAATAATCAATCAAGAGCATGCCTAAAACAGAACAAAATTATGCCATGTCAACGCATGCTGATGAAATATTAAGATTGCCAGGTTGTTAGGTACCCTCAACCGTCAGCTTGGCTTTTTCATCTTATCTGTGCCCATGAAACCAAATTTTTACTACAGTCTTTGAAAGACACTTTTCGGGTGACTATGGGAATAGCTTATAAGATATGATGAACAGTTTACAATATTAGCAGTTACTATTCCATCTGTGATTTAATTGATTAAAGTATTGCAGAAAAAATAATTTGAAGATGAACCTAGTTTTTTTTTTGGGGGGAGGGGACCTGTTTTCATCTGCAAGAGAGATTTGAGGGTGCTATTGAATGGTTTGTGGATTTAAATGAATTCTCTGGAGTCTAGTTGTATCCAAGCAACCAAGCATATGAATAGTTTAAGCATGGGCCAGGCAGTTACACTTAGCACCACGTACAGAACAGTTGCATACTGTCTAACTGACCTGCAACCTGCATTTGCAAGAGGAAAGTGTCATTTGAAGCCAAACTGACACATGTACAGTTACAAGAGGGTGAACTATACACATCTGTTGCGGCACAACTGAAATTGCCATTCCTACCTTTCCAGAAATGGTCCTTGCAGTCATGGCATGGTGGTGGGAGATAGGGAATTCTCCAGAGTCTTCTGTGTGGTGCAAAACATCATGCTACCATGTGTGTGGGACGTGGAAACTCTGAGCTTGTGGGAAGCCAACCAGCTTCATTGGTGTGCTCCCAGAGGCGGTGGGGCTCCATAGGTGGACCAGAGTGAATATTACTGAGGTCTGGCCCGCCTCTGCAGCACAAAAAGCAGGTGCGCCAAACCACCCTACCCCAGGCTTCAGCAGAGCTTCCCACTCTCCCACCCTCTATTTCAGGGTTTCCCAACCTTGGATATCCAGCTGTTTTTAGACTACAATTCCCATCATCCCTGACCTCTGGTCCTGCTAGCTAGGGATGATGGGAGTTGTAGTCCAACAGCAGCTGGAGACCCAAGTTTGGGAAACCCTGATCTATTGCATACATACATTACATGTATGTAACCAGCAGGCAGATGGGTGTTTGATCACATGGATTCATGCCCAATATCATTGGGCCAAACCTGCTGCACTGTAATCAATAAAGTTGTGGCCTTATTCTATCCAAACCACAGTTTGTGTCTGTCATTATTTACTTGCCGCTCTTGCATTCCTGGGGCAGGCCAAGGCATTTTGTCACTTGAGGCAAAATGACTCACCCCACCTATACTGGGCAGTCATACCCCGGATGTCACAGGCACAGGCGGAGGGGGCGGGGAAGGTAGAGAGCACAGCAGTGGCAGTGGCCTGGAGGGATTTATCGCCTGAGGCAATGGCCTCAACCCGCCTCGTGGTTGGGCTGGCCCTGTGCATCCCCATTGCTCCACTGCAAAATGATTTCTGGTCCACAGAATGCCACAAAAGTCTTTTCTGTATGGATTGATGTGCATCACACATTCTGCCCTGCTATCCTTTAGAAGCTTGAAAGTTTCAGTTAAGGAAGATGTTTTATACCATTGTTTCCCTCTAGACTTTCCAGAAGAGGTAGTTGGGAAAAGGTTTGCTAATGTCTAGGATACAAAAGCCAAATACGAAAACACAAATATCTTTGGATCTGGGTTATTGAGAAAATCTGTTGCTGTTGTTTTATTATGTGAAAACTCCCAGGTTTTATCAAGGCTTATTAACTTTTTTTTTTTTTTTTGGATGAAGTGGGGCCCAGAATTACATCGACGTGTCTGTAGCCAGAGAGAGACAGTGCACAAAAGAAAGAGAAACAACCATGGCAAATGCAAGAGAAAACCATGCTAGTATAATAAATAAACCAGAAAAATCAAAGAGTAACTGGAGAAGTACACTGTGGAAAAAGGACACTTCTGCCAAGTGTATGGAGCAGAACCACTTGCAAATTAATAGCAGAACTGGATAAGGCGAAAAAAAAAGGGGAAAGCCATAATGCAGGAATATTATAGCTGGGTCAGCCAAAGAGAATGATCATAGGAAGGCTGTCATTTTAAGAAAACACTGTGAACACTGGAAGCAATGACTAACAGGGCAATCGTATACATGTTTCCTGAGATGCGAGCTTTGCTGAATTAAATGGGAGTATCTCCCAGACAACTGTGTATAGGATTGCAGGTTAAAATCATTACAAGGAAAAATATGATATCCAGCAGGTTTAAACTGTGAGGATTATTACAGTAATCACTTCAGGGCATTGTAGGTCAGATTCAGATTTTCTGCAGTGCCACTGCATCGTTGCCAAATGTGTTTTGTTACTTTCTATTATTTGGACCCATGCGAAGGTTAATTGCATCTGAAACATGCATATTTTTTAAAAGGCAATTCTTTGTGAATTTGGGATCCTCAGAGTACAAACAATGAATTCAATAACAGGGCACAAATGCAGCAACAGCATACCTGCAAAAATATATTTTTTGGAAAGGGCAGTAAAAAAATCTTTAGCTGGCACTGAAAAGATATCCAGTGAACCTTAGTAGGCTATATGGTGGCCACCAAAAAGCCAGAGGCTTCCTATATCTCAACAGCCTCTCCAGCTTCCATCCACCCAAGCAAGAATTCAAGAACACATTCTAGAGAGGCAAACGCACTGGCTTGCATTTAAATTTATTGGTCCGCACCTAGTTCATTCCCGATTTGCAGGCACCTGCCTTCACCATTTCAACCAGACGCGGTGAGAATAGCAAAAAAATTGTGGGGGAATGAGCCAAAAGGTGGTGGGAAGGTTAAGCAGCGGACTATCAAGCCGTTTGGAAGGCTGCATTAAAAAGAGAGCCGGTGTGGGGAGAAGTATTATGAGGAATTACCTACTGCAGCCATTTGCTTTTTGGTTTAGAGTATTTTCAAGTAGCATCTATCAATTTAGAGTTAACATGGATGAAGGTGGAATTGGTCTACCCCCTTGGACTGCTCCTTGCAACCTCAAATTTGTAGACAATTGTTTCTGAATTGGTTAAAGTACTTCAGCTGAGGTCTGGATAAAAGAAAGAAAGAATATTATGTCCTATATTCTATTGAGAAAGTTGTTCAAGGTTCTGTGAAAAAAGAAAAACCATTTAAATGAAAATAATAATGTTTTTCTCTTGTCAAATAACAGACAAATATTTTACACAGAGAAATTTCAACCATTGCTTTCTTTCACTTCTCAAGAGAGCATGATTCACTATCAATAAGTGCTGGTAAAATACTAAGGGGAGCTATAACCTTCAAATAAAAGATCTTGGTGTACTGTAAAAGTTGGAGAAGACATTGTTCATGAAGGCAGCTGTTGCAGTTGAATCATGTGGGATTAACTGGTTTCATGTGGCTGAATTCTGAAATCAAGGAATGCCCGAGCCATCACTTGATCCTGTACTATGATAGGTGGTGAGACTTTTGCAACAATGGACATCTCCTTTCAGCCAAAGGAATAATATAGTGGGGAAAGATAATTATGTTTCCTTTTATTAGTTTTAACTTATCTTAAAAAGAAGAGCAGGTGTGCAAGAAAAGGCTTTATTACTGCCCGTGTAGATTTTTCCCAAACAGCAACTCTTCGGCCCTGATCTAAAAGAAAATTTCTGCAGAAGAGGGAAAAAGAAGGGAGATCCTGTCAGCGTATCACACTTCTGCTCAAAGATCAGCACTAAAGAAAATCCTGTGTTGCAAAACACTCTGAACAACAAGCAACACGTCAGCTAATAATATAGTGACAATATTTTACTCTACTGTTTCAAAATTCATAAACAGAAGACATATAATACGTGCATGGAGTCACAGATTAATAAGGATCAGATAAATGTTCCATGAACAGGAATGGTAGGAGTGGTAAGTCACTGTCAAAGATCACTGAAATGGAGGCAGAATGCCTTTCCACAGTCAATATTTTGAAACAGTATAGTAAAATATTGTCAGTATATTATTAGCCGATGTGTTGCTTGCTGTTGTTGAAGGATCAGCACCGACTGTTGATTTAGGACCAGGCCCAATTCAAGGTATTAATGTTTGTATTCAAAGCCCTCAACGGTTTGGGATGGGTAGATTTGAAGGATTGCTTTTGCACATACATGCCCGCTTGAAAGTTTGAACCTTGAACTTGCATTTTTACAAGTGCCGTGCAATGTGCAGAGGCCAACCAGATATATTTTTCTTTCTTTCTATTTATTTATTTATTTCATAAACTTTATTCATCTCTTGATTGTACAAAACAACAAAAAACCCTCGAAGCAAAGGTAAAACAAGGATATCAAGGGAAAAAACCCCACAGCTATACTTTAAAACAGATAAAAGTTAAAATACTGAAACAGATTTAAACAATTAAGCATTATCTGATACAGAAATGAGGGTGTCCAGATCTTCTGAAAAACATGTGCACATGATTTTCTTGAGCTGGTATTTATTTTTTTATTTACAAAGTACATCAATTGGCCCTAAGAGGAATGTAACTGTTAGTTTGGGATGTTTACAGCTAATGAATCCTGCCAGTATACGATGTTTGGTTAGACAACCGCCTCGGCAGTAACAAGACCAGGACTGTACTAGGGATGGCCCACCTCTCAAAAATAACTGGACTGTGGCAGGAAATGTTATGTACACAGGGCTTTAACTTTTGGGAAAATATCATTCCAGCATTACAAAACAACAACCAGACCTGCAGTATTTAGTCCAAGGCATTCCTTTGAAAACTAGTTTTTTTTTATAAGCTAAGATGTTCATTTTTATTTTTTTTTAAAAGAGACATGCTTCATAAAAGTGATTGTACAGGAAAAACTGCATCTTTTGCTGCACACAAAATATATTCTGGAATTCCCATTTGAAACGTTAAGATTTTGACAAAAGTAATTTTATTAGCTGTTATTGAAGTATCGCAGGGTTTAAATCCTGTAACACATTGACACTTTTCAGAAATGCTTGCTCTTGGAGCTCCTGTACTATTCAGGGCAGGAAATTAGCAATTTCTTTTAAGGAGGGGAAAAAATATATCTGAAAAGTATGAAATCCCAGTGCTGCATACTGGATGAAATGTTGAACTCTGCTTTGGCAGACTTTGGTTTGTAAATCTCTGCCCAGCCATAAATGTGCTGAGTGTACTTGGATAATGTCTCAAGTCTAGGCTTCTCATTTGCAAAAAGGGAACAATAATAAAAAAAAAGACCGGATTGCGTGTTTGTTGGTTGTGAGCCTGAAAAATGCCAGTAAAGCACTTTCAATGTAAAAAAATAATAATACTGTACTTCAGAGACAATATGGAGGCACCTGAACAAAGAGGCGGATTTAGAGGAGAGCAACCGGTTTGATCATACTGGGAGCGGAACCCCAGGGGAACGCCACAACTATTATTTAGAATAGAGTGCAAGAGGCAGGGGTGCATGCCAAATTTTGGCATTGCGCAGGTTTGATCTGCCTTGCCAGATGCAAGAAAGATCCCAGTCGCAGGAGCTAATGCTTCTACCAGTTCTGTCCCATTAACTGGTTTTATTTCATGGCACAGCACAGACTGCCAAGCGACCTGTAATTGCTTAAAAAGAAAAATAAAACTTCTTGCTTCATCCCCTTAGTTTAATTCCACTTGCTTGTCCTTTTTTATTTTCGAGTGAGGCACATTTCTGCTTTAAAATTTGCTGGAGACTTTCCTACAAGAACATATGGTAGGTGTGCCCTTTTTGATACTTTTGGCAGTAAAAATCTTTTATCACATCATTATTCTAACCAATACAGCACTTTTATGTTTTATGTAGAGTATTTTTTTTGGGGGGGGGTTGTGTTTCATATAAAGCAAATGCATTTCTTGTACCTTTGTTTACATTTATTGCCTTGAAGTTCTTAGATTTTGCTGGCAGAGCACTGAAACTGGCTTGAACCAAAAGCATACTTTTAAAGCACCCAATCCCTTCAGATCAACACATGCAGGTGCTTTTTACCAAATTTGGTTCCAAAGACATCTGCAGTGGCGGATGGGAACAACTGCCCTGCCTTGCCCACAGTGGTGCTTTGACCTCCATGGCTAACATCTTGTTTCATTTTATTTGCTCTTTTCAGGGATATTTCCCATGCTTCTGACTCTAAACTAGTGTGTGCAGCTGAGAAGAGTGGGGCTGTCACGTCTTTCTTTTGGCAGGTTTGCAGTACTGTGAAAACAATAAAATGGGATGGATGTGCAATTTTAAGTGTCCATGGACAAAGCAGCTTATCTTAGAATCATAGAACTGGAGCAAGAACCTTCTGAGGGAGACCGTTCCACTGTTGAAAAGCTCCTACTGTCAGAAGGTTTTCCCTGATGTTTAGTCAGACTCTCCTTTCTTGTAAGCTGAAGCCATTGGTTCAAGTTCTACCCTCCAGAATAGGAGAAAACAAGCTTGTTCCCTCTTCCATGCCACAGCCCTTGAAATATTTGAAGACGGCTATCATATCTCCCCTCAGTCTACCCTTTTCCAGGCTAAACATACCCAGCTCCTTCAACCGTTCCTCATAAGGCTTGGTTTCCAGATCTTTGACCATCTTGGATGCCCTCCTCTGCACACACGTTCCAGCTTGTCAACATCCTTCTTAAATTGTGGTGCCCAGAATTGCAGTTGTGGTCTGACCAAGGCAGAATAGAGTGGTACTATTACTTCCCTTGATTTGGACACTATACTTCTGTTATTTCAGCCTAGAATAGCACTTGGCCCATTTGAATTTGGCTGCGGGTGCAGTTTCAGCACTCAGACAGTTTTGATTGCTATGGTTGATGACCTATACTGGGAGAGAGAGAGAATGAGAGATCGACTCTGTTGGTTCTCCCTGATTCCTCAGTGACTTTTGACACCATCAATCATGGTATTCTTCTGGAGTGGTTTTGTGGGCTGGGGCTGGCACCAGGGCTATTTCCAGAGACTGACACTGGGGTGTGTGTGTCTCCTGCACAGCTCTGTTATGCTGTGGTGTTCTACTTCTATTACTGAGTGACTATCTTATGTTCTACAAATATCCAAGCCCTGATAATTATTTCAATCTCCAACTGATTGCCTCAAGTGACATAATTTTTTCATCCTCAAGGAAAAGAAGAATTATGGGCCAGCCTCAAAGGCCTTCTGGAGCTTCCCTCACTGTGAGATGTGAAGCTACAGGGAACCAGGCAGAGGGCCTTCTTGGTAGTGGCACCCGCCCTGTGGAACACCCTCGCATCAGATGTCATTGAGATCAGTAACTATACAGTGGTACTTTGGTTCTCAAACTTAATCTGTTCCGGTAGTCCGTTCAACTCCTGAAACCATTTGAAAAGCAAGGTGTGGCTTCCGATTGGCTGCAGGAACTTCCTGCACTCAATTGAAAGCCATGGAAGTTGCGTCGGATGTTCGGCTTCCAAAAAAACATTTGCAAACTGGAACACTCACTTCTGGGTTTGCGGTATTCGGGAGCCGATTTGTTCCAGAACCAAGCTGTTTGACTACCAAGGTACCACTGCACAACCTTTAGAAGATATCTGAAGACAGCCCTGTTCAGGGAAGTTTTTCATGGTTGATGTTTTATTGTGTTTTTAATATTTTATTGGGCATAGAAATAAAATAATCCTAATCCTAATCCTAATCGTAGTAGTAGTATGTGACACTCAAAAGCCCTTACTCTTAAATATAAAGAGCATCCTACAAACCCTCAAAACATTATCTACATTATCCTTCTTTAAAGCCTTCCTTAAAGACGCATTCAATCCCTGCCAAGTCCATTAGCGCTGAGAGAGAATTCTATCTGAGACCCTGGAGAGCACTGCTAGTCAGTGTAGACAAAGCTGAGCTACATGGACCAATGTATAAACGTAGATTCCTATATTCTCATGTTCCATTGCTGATCCCCATGTGTCAAAGTGTTCCATTATTTGCCAAGCCATTTGTTTTTTGGTCCTAAACCACGAATGCTAAACACCAGAGGTTTTAACTGTATGTATCTGGACCAGTGCAGAGGGAAGGACATTGCTCGATTTAAAAACAACATGATGTCTGATGTTTCTGCCAGGCAAATAAATTGTATTTCCAAGTGTCCTGAGAAATGTTTTATCTTTAATGTAAACCCTTGACATTTTCTCACTTCTCTGTGTCCAGCACCATCAGGAGAGCGATCATCCTTCTTGTTTTGTTTCCAGCTACAGCCACTTGGGGTTTAATTGGTCCTCTGCTGCTACTTTTAATGACAGTGTTCCCAGAAAGTAACAATGACTAATTATTTTGAACGGCCTGATAATAATCAAGTCCCACTGTTATTTGAAATAAGCAGCAGTAAATGCATGACTCGACCTCTTACCAAATCACGTCTTTGTAATCTCTGAATACAAATGTTTCATGCAAATGTACAAAAATACAAATCAATCTACCACTTGCTCAGTTTTTCTCTTTACACTTTCAACACTGGGGTAAGTAGAACAGTGTCTGAAAATTGGAGATTCACAGACAGTGTTTTTTAAATTTCCTGAGGGAGACTTTTGTTATGTTGGAATAGCTCAGAAAACTACCAAATAAAAACATATTCTTTTTAAGCTGCCAGCGAAGAGTGGGATTGAACAAGGAAAATCATATAGTGTACAATTAAAGTGGATTTGTCACTCTTGTGCAACAAACTCACTTCAAAAAACAACCAGACTTTTGGTGGTAAGGAAAGTGGGGAGAAAATGCACTGGAAAGTGTGGGGTCACAATTGTTCAACAGAATGTCATCTAGCCTCCCCACAAACAAACCGGAATGAATTCTCAGTAAGCAGTGCATGTCATGTAACATCCCTGCAAGTATTGTGCAAACAAATCAGGATGAATACTCTCAGGTTATTGGGGAATGACTGTAGGGACCCACAAAATAATAAGTGACAGCTTCTCTTCACCTGTGCCATTATGTAAACTTTTGAAAAGTGTATTTCTTTTATTGTCATTTAAAAAATCATTTATAGGTAAGAACAGTCTTCTGCATCACCACTGACTACAGAGTCATGCATATAGTGCTCTGGTGGGGAAATAATAATCTGACAGATGCTAGCTAGACTGTTCTCTCAACAAGTCCCACCCCCACCCTGTAATATCCTGTCATTTCAGGAACCTTTTATGTCGCTGGTTTTAAAAACCTTGTTCCTTAACGGTTGTCTTCTCTCTGTTGCAGCGCATATCTCTTTGGATTAAATAAGGAAACAGGGACATAGCTAGCCATTCACTGCAGCAAAGTGCTCCTTTAATTATAGGTGTGCATGGACTGCTGCACAGCTGGCACAGAATGGAAGGATAACATGACTGCAGCATTAAAATGATTAAGACTCTTTCATGAGTATCTGCTGAGACTCCCCAGTATAGTACCGATTCCTCTAACAAGAATTAATTGGGTTCTTCTGTGAGGAGGGAGGAGACGATGTTCAAAGAGGGGGAGGAAAATATTTGTTGTTGTTTAACAAAAGCAACTATAATTTTTTCAAAGTTACTTCATGAAAGTCATGGAAACAACGCAGAGGAAGTTAGAAGAGACGATTTTAGCTGTCTCAATCCAGTGCTCCTCCTTGCACCTGGACCTCCTATGCACGCCAAAGGAGTGGCAGCTCTGTGCGCAGAACAGCAAGCATTGTAGTGAATGGAGGTTGCCCACGTGGGTGGGGCAGTTTGGATCTTTCTGAGTTTTGAAGGCAGCAGAACGTTATGCCATGCCATGTGATTCTATTGTTCATCCAACAGGTGGCTGTCTGGCCCTCTTCAGACATTCCCCTCCAGGGGTAGAACAAAATCTGCAGACCCTGTACATAGATACTCCATGGAAATTCTGCCCCTCCAATCTGAATAGCTACTAAACCAGATGGACCTGCTCTACCATATTAGCTGCACCAGTGTACCTGCATGAACACAACCTCTCCACTTCCCTGTCCCATTCAAGTATGCAGCAATGGGGCTGTTCTTGGGGTGGTGGCTCCAAGGCTCTGCCTCAGCCCATGAACGGTTATTGCTCTTGAGAACCACCTTTTCACGTTTGTTGATAGCGGATAGCTTAGTCCATAGACTGAATCTCAGGGTTCAAACCCCAAGTTTGGCAAAAATTTCACTGCAAGGGCTTAGACTAGATGCCTACAACTCTACCACCCTATGACATCTTCCAGCCCCACATGTTGTCCTAGAAGCAGCAGAATGTCACTCACTACCATTAGTTCTTTATGCTAATGGAAAGTAACCAGGAAGTGCCAGGAGCTACAGATCTTGATCTCAGGAACCTGACCTATCAAGGCCACTCTGGTACTCTATGTGCCACCAGAGTATCAAGAGGCCACTTACATTCAAGCCTCCATTATGCCTCTTCCTGGCACATCTGCGTCAGTCAGTCATGGTTCCTGTCTCTATACCAAGCACTGTTAAATACAGTTTCCTTTGTTTCATGCCACTCAGCTATTGAATACAGAGGCATAATTGCTGGGTTGGGTTGGGGGAAGCTAGAGTCATATGTAGGTATGGGCAGAAATAGAAATCCCAAATCTATCTTAAAAATGGAGCAAGAACAAGAGGTTGCTGTTCCATCATGAAATCCATTTAGCTTGACTGAGAAACACTTGTGAAAACGCCTTTGAGGTATGCTCCTTTAAACCTGTCAATATTCTGCAAATGTGGATGACAGAGAATTGTGGATGGAAAAATCAATGGTGCCGTTTATGTGCCTTCTCTGGATTGTTGAGGGAGGGAGTTGTAACATGGGTCTTTATAACATCAAGAAAGTATAGTACTTCTTTCAGAAGTGATTCACCAAGTCACCCCAAGCATTATCTGATAGCAGGCCTGCTAAGCACTTAAGAGAGAAAATTGGAGAGGTGTGGACCTAAAAGGTCAGAAGAAATTGTCCGTTCTTCCAAAAGTACATAAATTTGTCATCAGCTTCTCCAAAAATGGAACCTTGTTTCTTCAAGAAAATGTAGTCCAGAGGATTCTGGTGTATCTTGGAAAAATATGGATCTATAGGATAGGAAGGGTTTTGATCAGCTGTGTAGGCTTTGTGAAACCACTCCGCCACATTTCAAGTGGGTGTAATAGCTATTTCACAAACTGGGATGTTGTTTATTCACTAACTTTCTAAGGCTGCTAGGGCATCCACTCTTAAGAAATCTTACTTCTCACCTCCCAACACAATGTCCCCCCACCATGTTTTAGACCAAGTGGGATTGTTCCTTAGGATCACATATCTTTGGCTATGATGAAGTGTAAAAGAAGAAGAAAATGCTCCAAAATGGATTGGTTTTTGCAATTTACTCTAAAATTAACAGGCATATGTATGTTGTAGTTAATGTATTTAACTTCTTCTGCTTGAAATCTCACCCAGAACCCAAATAGCGTCCCTGCCTGGGACTTTACCAATACTTTACCAACACTTTACCACCAGAGTAGCATTTTCTCTAATTATTAGCTTACACAATCCTTTTCATGCATTCAAGTGAATGTGCTGATTTTGGGTAGTGTGGGCTCATGGATAGTTAGCATGGTCCTATTCCCCTTCATGCATTAAATGAACAATTTGTGAAAAACCTGTGTTTGAATAACTAAAATGTATCAGGAAATGGATCAGAGGATAACATCTGGGGGATTAGATGTAGCTTGTGGTCCTTATATGGGTCTGGTTCAGATATACAAATCTCACCTTTGCTTGCTCCTGTGCCATCTGTTCTATCCTCCCTTCTTGGCATGCCATTGTTAAATCAAGCATTGTTTCCTTTTATGTATGAACCAGGAAACTATGGTTATCAAGTGTGGTGCAAGCCAGGATCTTTATCACTAGCCTAAGGAGTCTCAAAGTGGCTAACAATCTCCTTTCCCTTCCTCACCCACAACAAACACTCTGTGAGGTGAGTGAGGCTGAGAGACTTCAGAGAAGTGTGACTAGCCCAAGGTCACCCAGCAGCTGCATGTGGAGGAGCGGGGAAGCGAACCCGGTTCACCAGAATACGAGTCCACTGCTCTTAACCACTATACTACACTGGAGCCATTGTAGGTGCACTGGACTGTAGACATTTTTTGGCTGCAACAAGCCCACAGGAGAATAAATGCTCACAATAAGAGCACTTCCAGATGACATGTTTATTCATCCTGACTGGTTTGCAGGAAGGTGAGACAATGTTGGCTATTTAATGAACATTTATTCTGCCTTGTTTTTTTTTCTCCTCAAGAATACACACACTCCACATTAATTTCTTACACTGCCACATTACTTCTACTTATCTCCTGAAGAAATTCATTTTAGAATTGACATGAAAACTTTGGCTAAATTTTTAGAGTGTGTTGCTTGCTGGCCGACAATCTTTGAAGTCAAGGTATTCCTCTGTTCAGCAACTCAATACAAAGTCTGAAAGATCTGAAGCAGAACGTGTCTTATTTGACTCTTTAGCTGGTTTTGGCTCAACTTCATTGCCTCCCTTAATCAGAAACGGCTGTTCTTGGTAACCAGTGCGGTTGATGAAAAACGCATTGTGTGGATAACAGCTTTTGGCGATGTAAAAGCATGGGCAGAAAACGAGGCACGAGCACATGTTTCTCTTGGCAAATCTCCATGCTTTGCATGCAGTTTTGAAAAACGAGTTGAAAAATGAGGAATTAGGCAACATGATTTTTGATGAAGTATGGTTAGATAAGACAATCAAAATCTTGAAATTTTGCATCTCACAATGCCCCTTTGTAACTTACAATGTTGATTCTGTGAAGGAGCAAAGGAGCAATGCAGCCTATTTGATACAGTCAAGCAGAACATAACCTTTTTAAAAAAGGAAGTGCTTTAAAACAAAAGTGAATGAATAGAATGGGATACATTTTTTACAAAGTATTTCATACAGGGGTGGCTAATCCCTCAGTTTGGTGGCCCTCTCAAGCAAATATTTCTCTCAAAACCCTATTGATTTTTGGAGCAGGACCCCAGTGCCCTGATGAGGATGCAAATCTTTCCCTTCCTGGTCATCAGAGTGATAATTTGATGAGCAGAGAGCGGTGATACTCCTCATCCTCAACTGCTCTATATAGAGGAAGAGTTGTGTGCCTGTGTGTGTGTTTGTGTGCCTATATGTTTGTGCACATGAAAGAATATTGGGTGGCCATTTATCTATTGCAGAGCTGGCCACTGATGAATGTGGCCCTTGAGCGAATCTTTTTTTTAGCCAACCTTTACTTACCGTAAGCTATTTTCACCATCATTAGGGAGAGAATTGGGAGTCTTGAGCCCTGAACCTTCACACCAAGCTCTGAATATCTTGCCCCTTGTCCCCCATTTAAACTGGAAAAAGAAATCTTTAAAAAACTTTGTTTACAGGGCGAATTCCCCTAGGAAAGTTGGTCTAAACTTGCACCTATACATATAAATCGGCATATGAAAGCTGCATGCAAATTTACCTCATCAACATGTTCTCCAAGGCTTTTAAGGATTTAGTAGTGCTTCAGTGCTTGTTATTGGAACAGCGGATTCTCCGGACCACCCAATGCCAATTTTGGGGAGTGCAGGGGGGGCACACGGGAAGATAACAGAATGCTAGTGCAACTGTTCAGTTGAATCCACAACCAGTCAAAAGGTACAATCCTTCATCTGTTGGTAGTACAAATCAGAACTGTACCAGTGTGGTAGTGTTGCTGTTTTAATGACATGGACCATAGTTTGTAATGAATTCTTGGCTTCCTGTGCCATTTTTGGAAGGTTATTCATCACAGTTGCCAAATAAAACCTGCTTCCCCAGTCTAATTGGTTTACGGTAGATATATCCTGTTCTTAAATGAATTCAACTAGCAGGGGACTAAAAAGCAGCAGTGAAAAATTACCAAGCTTCAGAAGAATGGTTTGCAAAAGGGATTACATAATCAAATCCATATGGCCATTTAAGAAAGAAAAAACCCATCTTTTATTGTGGGAGATATAGAGAATGAAGTAGAGGAGCACGATTCTGAACTGTGCAAAAATGAACTTCAGCTTCAATGTGCTTCAGAAAATAATCAGGGGCTCTCATGGAAAAGAAAATATAGCAGACTTAGTGTGGCAGATCCACACTGCGCTTTCAATTGCTGTGATGCCAAATGAGTGGAGGGAAAACTGTCTGTTTTGATTTTATTGGTTCCAACTTAAATGCAAAATGTCTTTGGGCACTTAGTGCTAAATTGCGAGATGACAATTGCAATATGCAATCTATTTAAATCGAGAGCTCTAATTTATTTATAGAATATGCTTCTTTTCAACTGCGGTTTTCTAGAACTTCTTTTCATTTCACTTTAGAACAACTGCTGGCATCAGCGAGAGTCACTCCTGGGATCAAACTTTTCACATTCTGCTTATCATCTGGCATTGTGAAGCATGCCAGTTTCTTTTTGTCGTTTCAATAAGAAAATGTTGGAGGAAGCATAAGCCGCACAGGAAGTGGGAGTCATTCATGCAGTCGAAATGATGGCTAGAAGACTGCCATTGTGGACAAACAAACATGTGATATTCACCCATATGCATTTAATTTTAAGGCAAATCATTTACATTTTTATTCCAGAGGGATTATGGATTTTTAACAGTTGGGTTAGGATAACAAAAAACGAGACTGTGACATTATGGGAAAGGTCCCTAAAGTGTGAACAAATCACAATGGATTTAACAGCAGAAACTAGTCTTGAAGCCTGAATTGGAAGCCTCTATGTATGGAGGCAATATCATCTGAACATGCTTAGAATTATTTTTCAGACCTTCATGTGAAACCCTTGCATATCAGCACAGATGGAGCTGGGAATAATGTGCATGCATGCGCTCCCTACTCAGGCTGAGACCTTATTATTTTTTATGCCTAAAAAGGGCTAGTATGGGAGAAATTATACCACTTACCACTGGGTAGGAATAAGGTAGGGTGGCTAGAACAGGATCTGTCTGTCTGTCTGTCTGTCTGTCTGTCTGTCTGTCTGTCTGAAAGAACCATCTCATTCTCAGGATGGTTCACTTCCTGGTTCACACATATTTTTGAAACGTGCCCAGAGACAGAAGAGATGTCCTGCCCATTGATGTAAAAAAAAAGGGAAATTAAAGAATTTAATATAGCTGTAATTGTACAGAAATGTGCCCATCCTTCTCTTTCCAAACCGAAAAGGAATGCCCCTCTCCACCAAAAGTACAACCCAATGAAAACTGAGGCTGCCCAGTGAACACAGAATGCTAAGTGACTGTTGTTGGGGGGAGAAAAATCAGGAGAAAAGAAAGGAGTGGTAGGGATCCAGAACAGGGAAAGGTTTCCGCTTGTATTTCTACTATGTTGCTGAGACACAGAGGATAGTTACTTTCATGTATTGCCTGCAGGCTTCCAAGAAGCATCTAGCTGATTACTGTCAGAAATGGATTTGTAGACTCCGATCCAACTCTTCTTAAGTTCTTATGAAGGCCATGTATGGAGATTGCTGAAGAGGTAGACACACCAGCAACATGGCCTGTGTCATATCAGCCCTGAAACTGAAGTTTTTAGTCTTAGGATTTCTGGAGTCTTGAGAGTTTCGGTAAAAGGAGTTGTGACAAATGTATTCAGACTGATCTGATACTAGGGTTGAATGAACCAGGGTGGCAATCTTTTATTTATACAGTGGTACCTTGATTTAAGAACAGCTTAGTTTATGAACAACTTGGATTAAGAGCGCTGCAAACCCGGAAGTAGGTGTTTTGGTTTGTGAACTTTGCCTTGGAAGCAGAACATGTTTCGCTTCCTGTTGAGTGTGTTCCATTTGTAAATTGAGTCCCCCGCTGCTAGGGGAAAGCACGCCTTGGTTTAAGAACGCTTTGGTTTAAGAACGGACTTCCAGAACGGATTAAGTTCGTAAACCAAGGTACCACTGTATTATTCTTATTTTGTGTTGAATGCCATCAGCGCAGGATAAGCATGCCATTCTGAAACATTGTCCAAAGTGTCTTAATTCAAAACTTACCACTATTGGAGACTTACCCTTCTATTATTATTATTATTATTATTATTATTATTATTATTATTATTAATTTAGCCAGTTGATAACTAGAAAGGGACATACCTGCCAATTTGGCTTTCGTTCACTTTCTCATTTTTCCAATATTAAATTCATGATGCAACATTTCTGCATCATTTTGATTTTATTTTTTTTAGAAAGTTCTATCCATATTTACATTTCTGTTTGCAATTTTGCCTAATGTGCACATTTTCGCAAGCAATTTCCCCAAATATAATAATAATGCACTGTTATTTTCGCTAATAGTGAGGGGTGGGTGAGGGGAGAGATTCCAGCAGGCAAGGCCTTCTTCCACCTGCCTTGCCCCACCCCCCTCCAGCCCTGGGACTCCTCATAAGGAAGCTGTGCCTGGAGGAAGAACAGTGAGGGGAGAGACTTCATCAGGCAAGGCCTCTTTCCACCTGCCTTGCCCCACCCTCCAGTCTCTGCTTCTCATTTTGTATTGTATTATGTTGTTCACTGGCTTGCTGTTGTTTTATTGACTGGAGTTTAGAAATCACTTATTGCAACTGTTAAGAGTGGATTTCTGTTTAATCTTGAAATGCTGATATTTAATATTATGGTGGTGCTGTGGGTTAAACCACAGAGCCTAGAACTTGCTGATCAGAAGGTCGGCTGTTCGAATCCCCGCAACGGGGTGAGCTCCCGTTGCTCGGTCCCTGCTCCTGCCAACCTAGCAGTTCAAAAGCACGTCAAAGTGCAAGTAGATAAATAGGTACCGCTCCAGCGGGAAGGTAAACGGCGTTTCCGTGCACTGCTCTGGTTCACCAGAAGCGGCTTAGTCATGCTGGCCTGATGACCCGGAAGCTGTCTGCGGACAAACGCCAGCTTCCTTGGCCTATAGAGCGAGATGAGCGCCAAAACCCCAGAGTTGGTCATGACTGGACCTAGGTCAGGGGTCCCTTTATCTTTATATTATTTTAATGAATGTTGAATGTTATTTTATTTGCATATTGCATATTGTATGATGCGTATTGTCTTATTTATATGATGTTAGCCGCTCTGAGCCCGGCTTTGGCCAGGGAGGGCGGGATACAAATAAATTATTATTATTATTATTATTATTATTATTATTTACATTTTATTCACACTTTTATCTAATTGGTCACAGTTTGGTTTGCTATACATCTTAGGGGTTAGAGGGTTGCACCATAAAATTCAGAGAAGTTCACGTATTTAGTTCATGTATTGTTTGTTTGGTAGGTTCACATTAAAATGCAAAGTGAATCCAATTCCTCTCCCATCCCTACTGACAACCTGAGGCATTAATCTGATATTCAACTGGCGAATTCAAGCCTTTCTTGTTGTAACACTGGACTGGCTGCCTGGAGACCACCCAGCTTGCAAATCAGTGCCTGATGCCATTGGCTGGGGAGAAAGTCAACATGTGGAAAAAAAGTCAACATTTGAAAAATATTCCCTTTGTGATGCCGGCAAGAGAAATGACCCTCTTTAATATAAAACACCACATCGTATAGCTCAAGGCTGGCTTTCTGTCAGTCATCTTTGATTCGATTTGGCACTTCTTTCTGCCGGGATATTGGTTTCCGAGAAATGATTGAACAGTGATTGGAGTAGGAGCACAAATCTAAGCACACAACTTTGTGTTCGGCTTGATTTATACGTGAACTTACTTCCACATAAAGCACTTTGCCTGCAATGCACTCCATGCAGTTAGCTTCTCAATTCAATCAAGTCACTGGCCTTTACTTTTATCGCTCAGGGGATTCTCGTGCTGCATATGTAAGGACTGGCAACTTGATTTAAATGGGAAGCTGCCTGCATAACAGATTTTCTCAGGTAATGGCTTCTTCTCTCCCAGTCGCTTTTATGTTTTGATCAGCCCTTGGATTGCCTAGAGAAAAGGGCAGTTAAGTTTCAGTGAAATATATGTGGCAGCTCTGTCCCCATACCTGGACTGGGGTTTTAGAATTGTTGTCGTTTAGTCGTGTCCGACTCTTCGTGACCCCATGGACCAGGGCACGCCAGGTACTCCTGTCTTCCACTGCCTCCCGCAGCTTTGTCAAACTCATGTTAGTAGCTTCAAGAACACTGTCCAACCATCTTGTCCTCTGTCGTCCCCTTCTCCTTGTGCCCTCAATCTTTCCCAACATTAGAGTCTTTTCCAGGGAGTCTTCTCTTCTCATGAGGTGGCCAAAGTATTGGAACCTCAGCTTCAGGATCTGTCCTTCCAGTGAGCACTCAGGGCTGATTGCCTTAAGAATGGATAGGTTTGATCTTCTTGCAGTCCATGGGACTCTCAAGAGTCTCCTCCAGCACCATAATTCAAAAGCATCAATTCTTCAGCAATCAGCCTTCTTTATGGTTTTAGAATGCTCTGTGTTAAACCAAGACAAGTCAACTCCAATCTAGACTTCTACTAGACTGGCAGGGCGAATTGGTTCTGGAAAGAAGGACACTGATCTGCATTGTTGCTGTATGCATGAAAATATTTTTAACAGGTAGGTTAAGGCAAAGGACCCCTAAATGGTTAAGTCCAGTCAAAGGCGACTATGGGGTTGTGGTGTTCATCTCACTTTTCAGGCTGAGGGAGCTGTCATTTGTCCACAGACTGCTTTCCTGTTCATGTGGCCAGCATGACTAAACTGCTACTAATGCAACGGGACACCGTGACATGTGCCAGAGCACATGGAAATGCCATTTACCTTCCTGCCGCAGCAGTACCTATTTATCTACTTGTGTGTTTCGAACTGCTAGGTTGGCAGAAGCTGGGACAGAGCAACAGGAGCTCACCACCATTGCGTGGCTTTGAACCGCTGACCTTCCAATCGGCAAGCCCTAGAAGCTCAGTGGTTTAGACCACAGCGCCACCCACATCCATACTTTTAACAGGTATGCTACAATGAGCTAAATATACTGTTGCTAAAAGGAGGCTGGCTCAATGCTACTAGCCCAGAGATGGAAGGAAGGAGAAGTACCAACAAAAGAAGAATGGCAGATGAAACTGATGGAGTATGCAGAGATGGTGAAACTGATGGGGAAGATCCGAAACCAGGAAGATCAAGTATTTCTAAAAGACTGGAGTAAATTTTTAATTTATTTAAAAGACCACTGTAAACAGTTAAAATCACTGGCAGGGATGTAATGACACTTGTAATGTGGATTTAACTATGGTAATTATGGATATATAATAGATGGACAATGGTAAAATATGCAGCAAATTTAATCTTAAAAATGGAACCCATGGAGGGAGGGAAGGAGGTCCAAAGGTTCAAAAGAACCTTTTATTTTAATGTTTGAAATGGTTAAAGTTAAAATGTATAAAATTGTGAAAAACCTCCCTCCCTCCCTCTCTCTCTCTCCCTCTCTCTCTCTAAAAGGATGCTGGCTCACCCCACTTCTCTGAGTGGTAGCGAGTCCCAAGGTCTATTTTCTCTTGTAATTAGAGAGCTAAAGACCTGTATTATCCTTGTATTATACCTGAAAATGTATGAGCAGAGCATTTTGATTCTGCTAATCAGATTCCCCCAAGGCAAATGTGTATTCAGTACCAGCCAACTCAAGCGAAACTGCCAGCTCTAACTTTCTCTGCATCCAAATTCAAAACATGAGCAACTGCAGTCTTCTCTGCCATACAAAGACTGATCCCAGATCCCAACCTGAAGCTGAACAGCCCATTAGGAAGCATTCCCAGTCTGTGAGGATAGATCAACTGATTAACGCTGATTATTAGAAAGCAATCAGCTTAACTGATGGACACTAAACAGTATTTGTTTCATCAGACATTCATTTCTCAGCAAAAATTCACCCTGTGTCAGCTAAGCTTTCTAAAGAAATAAACAAACAAACCATGACAGATTGAAAGATACTTTTCCTCTACTGCAATCAGCTTGTGGCTAGAATGCTTTGTATATGCTCTGATGTGCTGAGCTTTCTCACTAACATTTGGTGTGTAATTCAGTGAAAGAAAATATCTCTGATGATGTTTTGGAAAGAGGTTTATTATAAGCAGTGTAAAAGATTTGATTGCACAGAGATTTCTTCCCTGCTCTTTGCTAATGAAAATAAGCTGCGTAGGGCAACTTCCATTCTCACATGTAATATCATTTTGATGATGTCAAGGGGAGGGGGCTATGTGTGCTAGGAAATTAGGGTGGCCCTCTACACATTAGTTTGAGTTCACTTGCCTCCTTCTTTTATTGACATAATAAAATTACACATGGTATGTGAATGTGGTTAATATATATTCAGGGATATATGCAAAAATGCATATGTTTCCATATGCTGGACTCCTTTTCAACATGGCTGTTTGCCATTGTTGCAGTGCCCCCTGTGGTGCCCTCTCGGCTCAGCACCTAGGGTGGGCGAACCGGCCACACTCCCCTAAATCTGCCTCTGCTTACAGTGTTATCCTGCTGGGTTCAAGAGAGCTTACATCTATGTGCATGAGACTGCTGGCTTATCTTACCTTAGCTACTAGGTCACCTTTATTGTGACCTTTGATTCCTTACCCAAGCAGACATCCCAGTTGCGACAAAGGTACTCTTCATATTTCCCATAAAATATCACTTATAATGAAGGAGGTGGTGGTATTGCAGGGAGAAAACTCCGCTCCCCACCTCAGATTAGAATGCAAGTGAAGAATTCCTTTCTGGCACCATCACTCATGAGCGACATTAAGGCTGTAGCAACCTCTCATCTTCTCCATTGACCCTGAAGGCTGCTGCATAAAATAACCTTTCTCAGTGTACTGATAATCTCTGCAATAAAATATGTGTGCGTACTCTAGTGTATGAATTCCATTGTATCTGGGTTATTTCCTGTCACAAACACCAGGCAGCTGATGAATTGTGAGCTAACCCTGGCTTATGGATCTGGTGTGGCATTTTTATTATTGTCTCTAATAGCATTTTCTACTTATACCATTGTTTCCCCCCTTAACCTAGATGTTATCTTTTTATATTCTGTCCAAGCCTGTAATTTTATATCTCTAAAATGGTATTCTCCGGGAAAACAGATTTCTATAGCGGTCAAACTAGCCTCTTCATCAGGGCTCTATGCAAACGTGTTGAACGTCTCTTTGCATGACTAAAGAGCACTGGTTGCCACAGAAACTACTACCTGTAGATACTTTCAGAAGGCAGGCTAAAAGGGGTAGACGTCCCCACTGGAGGTGAGGTCATTGGTGAGTGTAAGAGAACAATAGAACAGGCCAGTCTTGTCTTAGACTGGGATGGAATGGAAAGGGAAGAGACACAGAGCCTTGACTTGCTTACTTGCTTTCTGTGCTAAATCTAAAGTTGTGGCTTTGACCCCCAGCCAAAACTTAATGAGGAAGCAAGACCTATTAGAGTGCTAATGTTGTGACCCCTTCCATCTTATGTTCAGCCTGTGTATATGTATGTAAATGAAGCCATAAATCACAAAGACACCAGTCTCCAGTGCCCTTCATGCCAAGGAAATGAGGCCGACGGTATGTGTTAGCAGTCCCAAAATATCTCAGGGACTGAGGTGCATGTAACAATATATGGGCAGGTTCCTAGTGTCAGGTTCCAATGTTTATTTTCCATTGGGACTTTGAACAGTAGTTATCGCTGTTTTGTAAGGTAAAGGGACTCATGTGTCAATATACATTGTTGTTTGTATTGTACTTAGCTTATTATAACCCTTTCTTATGGAGATAGGCAGGAGAGGAATCTCTTAAATAAATAAATAAAATCCAATAGCATCTGTCTTCATCTTATGGATGATGTTATCTAATGATGGGCCCTCCGAAATTCCAGATGTACCCATTTGTTTTCTGTTTATAGAAGTCTCCTAGGCAATTTCTGGGCATGGTTGGAACAGTTTTGTATCCTGGTCATGGTTTTTTTGTTATTAAATCTCCAAACATAGACATTTGGCAGCTCTTTAACATGGATTTCAGATCAGCGCAAAGGCATAAATGACATTTTATATTGCACAATTCATATTGATATACAGTAAATGCTTGTTCTAGTGCCCCAATACAAGAGTTTATATGTGCAATTTCACTTCTGTCTATAGCAAAAAGTGCTAACCTTTCTGATTGTGACATATTATATGCAATATGGAGAGATGCAATAACATATTGCAAGTGCATTAACAAAATGGATCTTAATTTGCTGACCTGGTATAATACTGACAGAGGATTGAAAATGTAGCAGAAAAGATTAAACTGCCTGTCAGGGATTTTATTGTTGAAACATTTCCCTTTTCATTTTGCAGATTTTTTAGAGGGTTTCATCTGAAGTTTTAATGTCACAATGAACTAGAAGTGAAGCCAGCCATCTATTTAGAATTGACTTCATCATTAAGGCTGCTGCTAAAACCAAAAGATAAAGTTATGTTGAGAATATTTTCTAGTCCACCATTCCCTATGGTATCATATTGCAGCAAGTGTGGTTTTACAGGCACCATAACCATAACAATGCTGTCTGGAGGACTGGGAGCTCACCTTACAATACTTCAACATTAGAAAACGGACAGGAAGTCTTTCCAAATAGATGAGACTGCATGATGCAAAATTCGACATTCACATTGCCATGTATTTGAACTTTGTTCTCTATCAGATACAATTTCCTTGGCTGTGTTATATAGCAATATGGCAGTTAGCAGAGCTCTCCATACCCTGCGCCATGAGAATATTGAAAGCCTTCGAGTATGACACAGTTTGGTGGAGTTCATTGAGAAAATTCAGCTGCCTGAGAAGTTATTTTTCAAAAATATGACAGGTCAAATTTGCTATTTGGCCTTTGAGGCACAAACCAAGAGTTTACATAGAATGGCTTGGGCATGTACAGAGATATGCAGATATATTTCCTGTACTGAAAAATTAAGGCAGTGCATGGAAAACAAGGCCCTCTTTACATTGAGGCTGTGTACACACCATACATTTAAAACATATTTAAAGCACCCCCTTATTGAATACTGGGAACTGTTGTTTACCTGTTACAGAGTTTGAAGAACCTTTAACAAACTACAGTTTGAGGTAGTTTCTTTGATTCTTTGAGGTAGGGAAGTGCTTTTAATGTGCCTTAGATGGATGGTGTGTATGTCACTTCGGGACACATTCGCAACACACATTTAAAGCATTCTGATCCCATTTTAAACATTCACGGCTCCCCCCCTCCCCCAATTCTGGGAGCTGTTGTTTGTTAAAGACATGGAGAGTTATTAGGAGACCCCAAAGTGGCTTAGTCATGCTGGCCACATGATCCGGAAGCTGTACGCCGGCTCCCTTGACCAATAAAGCGAGATGAGCGCCGCAACCCCAGAGTCGGTCACGACTGGACCTAATGGTCAGGGGTCCCTTTACCTTTACCTTTTATTCCCACCACAGAGCTACAATTCCCAGAATTCCCTGGAAAGAGGACTTGTTTGTTAAACCACTCTGAGAACTTCAGTTCTGTGAGAGGACTAGATATCTCCCAGCATCCTTTTGTTCTACAGTTAAACCAATGCTGCATTAATTTTACCATTTTGAGCTATTTCAATGACAAGAGGCACTGTGTTAGTGGCAGCCATGACTGAAACTGTGAACTAATTTTCTTCTTCACAGAATGCTGTGGGAAAAATAGTTATTTTCAGTTTTAACCCTCATAAATAACTATTTTTCTTTTGAGAGGGAGAATGCTGCTTTTGATGGAATGTATTTTGGGGGGGCAGGGAGGGGAGACAGGTAATTAGAACAAACCCTAGGGCCATTTCCTCTACTGAAGGAGTTTGAAGTGAGAGCATGATTTCAGTAATGAAGGAAAACAGTTGTTGAGACTGGATGAGAAACTATCAGAGGAGCTAAACGATTCCTCTGCTTCCTTTTATTTTCTCATTTCTTTTAGACAATTTCCTGTGGCCTTTGAGACAAGGTGACAAGCTGCAGACAATGTGAGCAGTTAGCACTATGCAAGGGGTTTTAGTGAACCTATGAGAGACTATATTATATAAACACAATACAGTAATTGTGTTAAGCAGCAAATGCCTGTTCTCCTCCTTCCTATGTTTCCTACTCCAAGTTCAGCCCAGAGGATTAATTGTTCTCTGTGGAAGCATAAAACGGAAGGGGAAGCATTTAACATTCTCCACCAATTAGCCAGGAGAGCAGTAGTGAGCTCTGGACTGCAAAGCTTTGCCAGAGAATATTAGCTTTGCAGGGCTGTGCTTTGTGATTATCTTTTTTTCTTTTCTCTTAGTGGTGATGCCGTTTGCGGTACGCATTCCCTAGAAAGGTCTGCCTGTCATCCTATTCATTTAGTTGGACTTTTTTATTTGCTGGAGGGTTTTATGAACAGTGACTCTCTGACAGGCATGCTGACTCTAGGGAGCACACGTCTCCTCAGCCCCCTCAGCATTTGTTTGAAGGGGGCCCAGCTCCACAATGCTGAAGGGGCACGGCGTGACATCACAGAAGGCTACATCAGCCTGCGTGGTGTTGGGAGACATGTGTGACATCACAAATGTGCAATGTGCACTGGCCTCCTCAGTCTTGGGGGCAAACCAGGACCTCTGCCGTCTGACTTTATTTACTGAGAACTTTTTAAAAGCCTGTGTAACAGTTTTCCTTGCTGTTTTCCTCTGGCATTTTATCACTTTCATTTTTTGTTGTTGCTAGGATATATAGTTTGAAGTAGGGATGGATGGATCACTTTTGGTCCATTTCGTTTTCACACAAGTTCATTCATAAAACTGCTCTGTTCAGTTTCCACATTAATTTGCATATATATATATATATATATATATATATCTGCACAACAATTTTTTTTGTTCATATATCATCACAAAGTACTATTCAAATAGTATTTTATTTTAATGTACACATTTCTAAGCATATTGGCCTGTTTACCACTGTAAATCATAGTTATTGTTAACCATAGTTAAAGCTGGTGTGTCTGACAAATGAACGTGTAAACCTCACAGAATTACTAAGAGAGCATCTAAGCCTTAATAGCAGTTTGACTTTTTTGGCCACTCTTTATTCACAGGTCTTAACCATAGTTAAGGAGGTCCATGCTACCATGTAATGCTTACCTAGGGTTAATCTGAACTAAGGTTTATAAACCAACTACAAACCTTGGTTAACCTTTAATCATAGTTAATACACCACAGTTAAGCTGACAGGCTGAGTTGAAACATAGCATTAAGCCTTGCATTAATACACCATAGTTTAAAATACCATTGTCTTCTGCAGACCAAGGGTGGATCTATGCACAGGAAAACCCCACTATAATTAAGTCAGAAATTAAATTGTTATAAGAAAAGAAAAGAAAAAACACTATGAAAAAGCACATAGAATTTTTTTTTGCTCTTCAGAGCCATCTGGTGTTACATGTTTATAACACATTCAAAATGATGCTTTTTTTTTGTTAATGTAGCTGAGTCCCAGGTCATTGTATTTCTAAAATGTATTGAAATGCATTTTGGTATGCTTTTTAGGCTGAGACCTATGAACTTAGATGAATTTGGCCAAGTGAGAAAGCCAAAGGATGTTTATGTTCTGATTAACATATTATTCCAGGAGATGCTTATTAGGTCAGTTGTATCGAAATTGAATTCCTCAAGCATCCTTGCCTGAAGGAAAGGGCAGCCGAAAGGTGTGTTTCAATTCTGTGTATGAATTTTATGTAAATTCTGCTTTGTAATAAATTTTGCTTTCAGCATTTCTGTTACCTGACATAAGAGATGACGGGGAAAATTATATTGAATTAAAATCATGAAACTGTCTAGAACCAACTATTTATTTGTACAGGGTGTCTTTTTATACATTGTCAGCACTTTGCCTGTGGCTAATTGTACAGGAAAAAGTACCAATGACGCCTTTCCAGCATCATAAAAATGACTGGGCACCAGATTGAACAAAATAACAGGTATAAAAAAAAGGTTGTTCCGCAGAAGAACAATTAAACAGGCTGTGGAGATTATATGCCTAAATCACACACCGGAAATAGAGGAGTAACTATCTGGGCCATTAATTACAGCATCTGTTCCATAAGCATAATGAAGGTTTGTTTGTTCTGAAAAGAACGCTTATCTGTTGCTATCTGTACAAGTGAGACCATGGGAATTGCATTCAGTCCCATGTCCTTCAACAACATTGCTTCATAGTGGGAGTTTTATTCTTCTTGCTGTTCTGAAAGATATCTAAATCTGAATCAATCCTCTTGGACTCTAGCTTCTGTTGCATGAACACAAGATTCAGTTTAGCACTCCTGTGCTTATTGCCTAATGCAAATACTAGCTTTGCATAGTATTCCAAGTGCCATCTCCAGTTGCACTATTTAGCAGAAATACCTTATGTATTCACAGAGAAGAGGGCCTTTTCTGTGGTGGTGCCTTGACTTTGAAATGCCACCACCACCACCATCCTAATTTTATTTGTATGCCGCCTTTCCATAGTTAGAACAATGCTCAAGGCGGCTTACAACATGACAAGATTTACATAATTACCAACATAACAAAAGTCATAGACAATAAATAAAACACATCAAAGGTACACAACCAAATGGAAAACAATTTCCACATAAATCATAAAATCTAAAACTAAAAATACAACATTAATATAAATTTGGATGTCCAGCGCTGACATTACAGCTTAAGTTTTTCCTGGTTCTTCCCTTCAGCTTTTTTGTTTTGAGTCTGCCTCTTATTTTTGTTGCAAGGTGCTGTGCTGTTTTTATATGGTATTCATAGTTTTATTTATAAGGCTTACTGCATTACAGGTCCAGGCAATGTATATAAGGCATCAGCTGGAGCTGAGTGGATGCAGAGACAGCAGCTTGCAAAGCTCACTCAGCAAGGCCCTGGGAGCTCTCCAAGGTCCTGCAGGTGGTTGGGGTTCCTTGTATGCCTGGCTGGGCCTCTTGACAGGATACCACTGGGTTTCCCCTGCAAGCCTTTTGCTCTTGTAGACCAGGGCACCACTCCTCTCCTTCAGTACATGCCATCTTTTTGTAACTAGGTCTGATGCTTTAGGTTTGCCTTCAGTTTAGAGAGCAAAATCTGTATGGAGACAGTGTTAATTGAAAACTCACTCTGCTCTGCTCCCTTCACCATGCAATCAGTGAACCTACCGAGGGCATTTTTGAAAGGAAAACCAGATATCCTCAAATGGTTATTTTTGCTCAGAATATTGTCCTTGATGCTGTTTAGGAAGTTAAGTTACTGCGCATATGTTCACTAGAGTTCAAGGGATACAGCAGGTTGCTGGTTGCAAGATTTTCCTGCAAGTCCCCTGGAGCATATGATTCTTGTTTTGCCATAGTTAAAATCAGAGAATATAAACCAGGGAAAAACATTTTTGGCCCAAGGGCTGCATTGACTCATGGCCAACCTGTATGGATTGCATGCCAAAGTAAGTGGATCAAAGGGGTGGGTCTAAAGCAGGCATAGGCAAACTTGGCCCTCCAGATGTTTTGAGACTACAATTCCCATCATCCCTGACCACTGGTCCTATTAGCTAGGGATGATGGAAGTTGTAGTCCCAAAACATCTGGAGGGCCAAGTTTGCCTACGCCTGTCTAAAGCAACCACTTGCTGGTTCTCTTTCAGTAGTACAGTCGTACCTTGGAAGTCGAATGGAATCTGTTCAGGAAGTCTGTTCAGCTTCCAAAATGTTTGAAAACCAATGTGTGGCTTCTGATCCTGCAGCCAATCGGAAGCCAAGGAAGCCCCGTCGGACGTTCAACTTCCAAAAATCATTCGAAAACTGGAACAATCACTTTTGGGTTTCAGTCATTCAGGAGCCAATTTGTTCAGGAGCCAAGGCATTTAAGATCCAAGGTACGACTGTAATATCACTCAAGGCAACTTCATGTCATTCAGTGCCACTGGAACGTTTCTCAAAGATATCTTCACTTCCTTCATTGCTTGCATGGCAAAGCAACTCCTCTCTAAGCTGGAGATGTGCTGAGATGTTATGGGCAACAGCAACTGTCTCATCAATTGTTAGTGAACAGAGCACAAATTCAGATGCACTAGCTCTCAGAGACCCTTGTGTCAGCAGTATTGCTAATTATCCAACACAATGTCAGAAAGTTTTGTCTGAGACTGGCATGATTGCATTTGCATCAACATTCATTCCTTTACGAAATCTCCTTCTATACGTGAACTCAATGTCTTTTCAGTTATAACAGAGCACTGGCTGTGCCTTCATTTGGTTTGTGGGAAACAGTCACCAAATGCACCAATAGAACTGAAGAAGGGGCAATGCAAGAAGCAATTCATCACCTGTTGTGAGCCACACACTGTCAATCAACAATACACATCCATATAAATGAAAAGATGTTGCTGAATTGCAATCTGCTATAATACGTTTCCTTGATGTTCAAAAGGAAATTGCTTCCTGACATCTAGATTTTACTTTTTATCTCAAGAGTAAGAAATTGGAGCAGGCTGACATGCAAGCAAATAATTTTGGAGTCTTGTTGTTTTATAGCTTTTCTTCCAAACAATGTGCTGGTTCTCCCAGAGGTCAAACAGTGAGCCAAATGAAATGCAGATCGATTATCTGTTTTTCATTTGGCATGCGAATGTGCTAAGGGAGGGTGACTTTAAATCCCCTCACATTGCAATTTGGGGAATTCACAGTCCAAATATTTCAGCTGTTGCTAGAATGCTTTGAGGTTAAAGGAAATTCTTATTGTTCCACTGCACATTTCATAGCCCAAATACAAGAAAGGGCTTTGTATTGCTTTCTAATGGGACTTCAGTGCCCTCAGAAATATTAGAATGACAGTCCTGAATATGCTCAACATAATCGATGCCAATAATGCTGTGAGTCTTTTCACCATGGACATTTGTATGGCAAACTGGTCTAAGTCCACTCATGTAGGCAACAAAACAGCCAACGGATACTAATATCTTTCCACCATTACTGAGGTAGAGCTGTTGTTGTATTGCTTTTTTTTTTAAAAAAAAATAGCCCTATTTATCTTTGATACGCAATGCAGCAGAACAATATGTAACAGATCTATCTCCCTCAATATTTGAAATACTGCATATTTGCTGATTTCTGGGTTAGCCTCTTCTGAGGCTACTTTTTCCTACTTCCTTTCATGACACTGTGCTATAATGTATCTCCTGCCAATGTGCCAAAGACACATATCATTGCTTAGTTTTGTTTAATGAACAAAGAATGGATATCATGAGGAAAAAAAGCAAGCTTCAGCCTAGCATGATATTGGAAACTTTTATTCATCTGTGGAAAAATCAAAGAAGGGCCTGATGTGTTTTAATCTTTATTTGGGATTTGATATGTTCTGTCACATAATGTCTCTGTCACAGAGATGCCTATTTTGGAACATCTCTTTTGAAATAGGTACTTAGCCAAGAATCTCTTGAGTAGCTGAATCCTTACTGAATGGTCTCTTGGTAACATTTGTCTAGAGCTGGAGGAGCCTGTGTAGGTTGCTGAAATACAACTCCCATCAGCCTCAATCAGCATGGCTGCTGGTCAATTGGGAGTTGTAATCTAGCAGTATCTCAATTAGTGCTGAGATAGAAACATGTGTGACTGGGATGCATACTGAATTGGAATATCCTGAGATTCTTTCTTGGCTGTCCCTATGAAATCTTTGCCTGCCTTCTGACTAGCTTCCTTTCTTATGGCTTCATCACCACCTTGGTCTATGCATGTAGTAAAATGATATGGGGATGAAATAATAGGGTCCCGAGATTGCAGAATAGACTCTACTGATTCAGACTGCAGTCTCCTTGATCATCCCTATCAACTGTATTATTAGAAACCATTTATAACACACTTGTCATTTTTCAAAATGCTCTGATACTCTAATTCGGGAGTAAATTTAGCTTGGCTCGAGAGTGTGTAGTCAGCTACACTCTCTCGACCCAAGCTAAATTTACTCCGGAATTACAATTCCATTAGTCCTGAAATGTTAGCTGTCAACATTAATGTGGAAAAATAATTTTTATTTAATGCCAACATATGCTCTGATACTTTAACTTGAAAAATATAACAAGGTCACCCCTGAGTAACTTCTGAAAATCTTGTATGTTCTTCTGATCAAACTTTTTGAATATCATTCTGCCATTCCTTTGACATTTATTTTTAAAATGTTTAGGAAAACAATATGCTAAAATATAGGAGATATAATGTATAGAAAATAAACCACAGTATCTAGATATAAACAAAATGCAAAATCTAATGTATGTGGTACCTTATCAATATACCCCTTCATCTCAATATATTGATGTGAAAAAACAAAACAAATATTTATTTGTGTGCTAATGGTTTAAATCTGGTCTGGAAATATGGACATAAAATTATGCACACATTTGTTTTTGCATTAAATTTTTATATGCATGACTGAAAACCAAATTTTAATCAGAATCAGATTCATAGCTGTTCATGGTGTTTAGCTGCAAGTATTAAGTATTAGTATAAAAGTAATTTAAAACGTTTAAGTCCTCTACTGCAAATATCTCTCAGCATTATGACTAGCAATCAAAATCAATTTAACAACAACAACAACTTTGCTTTTTTATTCATATCCTGCCCATCTGGCTGGGTTTCCCCAGCCACTCTGGACAGCTTACAACATATATAAAAACACAACAAAACATCAAAGTATCCTATGCAACCAACCAACCAACCAACCAACCAATAAATAAATAGAAGCCAACAACAACAACCAGTTTACAGTTATACCCAAATTAAAATAACCACCAACCCCAACTAAACATTTAATCAACACCAACCCAACAAAAACAAGTCAGAGGAACCAACATTAGAACCATTTAAAATATTGATTTATTTTCCATCTTTCTAACACTTACACCACTTAAAAACAAATGAAGGCATATCACAATAAACAACAGTGTCAAACAAAAGACATAAAAATGCAAAATGAAGGAGACAGGTACAAGGGAGAAAAAGCAGCTCTTCTGATAAAAGGACACTGCCCAGCAGGGCAAAAACCAGGAGGAATAATAATAATAAAAGTCTTTACCAGCTTTCAGAAGACAGCAAGAGAGGTAAGAAATGCAAGTCTCATGACCCTTAGACTCTTTGAACAACATTATATATATATTTTAAAAACTGTACTTACAAAACACTGAAGCCATTGTGTTTTCACATCCCCCTGTTTACCATAGCTTTGGTTATTTTAACAGTGACATGTGCTCGGTATATGAAGAATGAAAATGAGTTTTCCATTTATTGTGTGGTCATTGCTTAAAACAAACAAAATGATGGCAACAGCCATGTGCATACTTGCTGACTCTGGTTACAAAGTCAGCAAGTATGTCTTCCTGCGGTTTATGAACTGCATAAAGCTTGGGCTTCCCACTTTCTAACACATCAATTTGTGCTAATTACCAGTAATAAATAGTAAGGTATGTGGTGGCAGATGTCAATGTAATAAAGACGAAGCAATTTTTTTATTAACAATCTATCCAAATTAATTATGAGCAAGCTACACCACAGCAATATAAACCACACTTTCAAACTTGGTCTGGGTTTTATGTCATGACCTCTGAAAATTCAATTACTTCTTGTTGTAATTGCTCAAGGAAAAGAGATCTTAATTGCTTTCCCTTGTGATATGGAGGGCAATAGCTCATCTTAAAGACCATCTGACCAATACGCCCATTTCATCTCTTGCTTTATTTTTGTGACCATTATTATTGTAAGATGTTAGAAACACAATTATTAATAGGGAAAAATCCAGTTTACTACAGAACAATGTGTAGAATTAAAGGTGGCATATAGTAGAGAAATTGCTGAGAATGGTGTAACTTGAGGATACTTTTGTGTTGTTGGCATCTGTCTGTCTCAATAGACAATGTATACCTCCAGGGGTGAAGTCAAACTGTTGTGTTGGCAGCACCGAAGTGACCTGCTGGGCCACAAGCCTGGGCAGTGTGTCTGAAGGTCCTGGGCTGCCCAGACAACAAGACCTGCCTCTTGGCCTCACTGATGTGTTCCAAGGGAAAGCAGAGCAATATGTTTGGCACCGGTTTCACTGTAGGAGTTGCCAGAAGGGGTTGTACAAGGCGTCATCAAACTGTCTTAGGGACTATGCTCTTTATTTGTGTAGGGTTTACTCCTGAGTCTTTTATTCTCCCAAAGATATCACACAAGGCAGCAGAGGGTACTTCCACAATCACAACCCGGGTTTGTGATTCAAGGACCTGCCCCCCCCCCGCCCACTTGGGGATAAGAAAGATGCAAGGACACAGTATATAAGGTTAATTGGCTAGAAAAGGCCACAACTTTATTGATTACAGCATGTGAGAGGTATTGGCTTAGGCACTGGATAAACAGCAGAGCTTGACTCCACCCCCTCAGGGAGGGGTGAGTCTAACAAGGGTTAACCACCAGTAGGGGGAGCCTGTTGATGCAAATACAACTGTAAGCTCTCCCCTGATGTCACCGGGAGTCTTGCCATGGCCCCCAGCCACCAGCAGGGCATCAGACAGAATCCACGACTGCCAGATTCCTTTAATGGAATACCCGTTGAAACCCGGCAGCACAATGAGGGGAAAGAGCTGCCGCGGCCACATTTGAGCAGCTAAACCCCACCCCCAAGCTTCCCTACAATTGGAAGACTGACTGGGGAGCATGGCGTGGCAGCAATGACAGCAAGCAGGGGCCGGAATGTCCCCTGCGAAGCACGGGAACGGCTCCAGATCACAACCCCTCCCCTCCGGGAGGAGGAGAGGCTTTTTCTTTTATCATGCTAGGGACCTACATTAGGAGATGAGGCTATTTCTCCAGGCTGCCCACACCCAACACAAATATGGCAGCTGGGTGCAGCTGATAGGGACAAAGAGGGCATGGGGCCAACAAATATGCCTCTGCTCTTCCTGTTGCGAAACTGTCATCACATGAGCATGGAATAGGGTTCTTAAAGTTGCCATGTGCCAATAAAAAGCTTCAAAGGGAGACTGTAGCATGGAGCTGCCAAACTGGAATTCATTAGCAAATCTGGCACTGTAGAATTTGAGTTCAACAAGTCCCATGGGGCAAGATCACCACAGAAAATTGCTGCCTCTCTTTAGGTGCTTATTTTTAGTATTGTGATGCCCTCCCATTTGTTTTCTTGCTCACGATGCTTGTGTAAACACTGGTGCTAATTAGGATTTATAAGGTGCTTAAAATTTTGTTGTGTTTTTATGTGATGTTGCATTGTTTTGAACATGTTAGCCTCACTTGCTTCTTTGTGCTGTTTTGAGGAATTAAGTCCACAGAACTGGGTAACTAGGCCCACCCTATCTCGAATCAGTTGGGCAGGACACAACTTTGAAATTCACCTTCCACATAGTTCTTTGTGATAAAATTTCAGTACAAAATAATTATTCGCTACATATTCTGTGTAATGGGAGTATCAGAGGCTCACAACTCCTGCAGGTAAGGGTGGAGCATTAACTCAATACAGCATGCATTTAAAACGGAATCTATCAAATTTGCACAATCAGAAACAATTTTGTTGCTGTTATTGCATTATGTATTTTGTGTTTTCATACTCTAAACCATCTGTGATCTTCAGATGACGGGTGGTATATAAATCTGAATCAGAATAAGAATAACCTACCAGACAGGGATCACGTGAGGATAAAGTGGAGGTGGAATGACAGAGGGTGAGCTCCTTGGATGTAAATGAAATAAATGAAATAAATGAAATAAATGAAGTGAATTCACTTTCAGTGTGTTAGCGTACCCTAGAATACTCTTGGGAAATCACTAGCTTATTGAATGCTCTTGAATTCCTGTTTCGTTTCTTTCCTCATAAGGCAAATTCTTATATTTTCTTAGTAGTTCAGAACATAATCAACCAACAGCAAGAAATACATAACACTAAGAGTTTCATTGGCAGTAAAAACCACCAAGCTTATTGTAGCTGTATTTAGTGAGGAACATATCTTTCCATGTGTACCAGAATGCCATAGAAAGAGATTTATCTAATACTAGTCCTGCTCAGAACAGATCCACTCAAATTAATGAACCTAAGTTAGTTGTGTTCATTAACTTCAATGGATCTACTCTGTGTAGGACTAGCATTTGATACGACCCAAAATAAAAACATGTTTGTGTGTACAAGACGTGGATTGTATTCAGTCAAGTCCTACTCAGGCTGGCCCACTGAAATGTATCAACCTAGGTTAGTTGTGTTTATTAACTTCTGTGAGTCTACTCTGAAACTGCATACCCATCATTCTAGATTCAGGTAGGTAGCTGTGTTGGTTTGACGCAATCAAAATAAATAAAAATAAAAATTGTCCAGTAGCACCTTACAGACCAACTAAGTTTGTTCTGGTATAAGCTTTCATGTGCATTCACACGAAATGGTATCTGAAGAAGTGTGCATGCACACGAAAGCTTATACCAGAACAAACTTAGTTGGTCTATAAGGTGCTACTGGACAATTGTTTTTTTTTAAATTATTTTTATTTCGACTGCATACCCATCACTTATTTAAAGCGTGTGACTTATTTAAAGCATGTGACTTCCCCAAATAATCCTTGGAACTGTAGTTCCTTATGGGTGCCCTGTGAGAGGCAAGCTACAGTTCTCAGGATTCTTTGGGAGAAGTAATGTGAGTTAAAGGTATGCAGCTTGAGTAGGTCTAGCATTAAAATACAGCTCTATGCTTCTAATTCTGTCTCTTCCCCTCATTCAGCTTATCTTGTGCTGTTTCATTTTATAAGAGCATTTGCTTTGAGGACAGCTATCATTAAAATGAAATAATGTATGTGAATGAAAGAAAAGGACAAAAGGCCACTCGGTAACCCCTGATTTCTTAAAATTATGTTGTTCACATTAGATTGCTATCGGATGGTTTTATGTTACTGCTGTTGTTGTTAAGAGCTTAAAGGCATTCAAGGAAAACAAGCGGAGCCTATAATAAAATGTTGCATTGTCAAGCATTCCTGTTCAGGATTCTTACCAGACAGCCTGACATACCCTTTTTTCTAGAAAATTTCGTTCCGTTTCCCCTTACTTTGGTTTTACTTCCATCACAACTGTCAGGGAACTGCCATCGGAAAGACAGGAGGTGGAAGGGCTCTCAGAAGTCAGGAGAGACTCAGCAGCGGCGGAAGGCAGCAGCAGGGGGAGAGTGGGAAATCAGGGAGAGAGAGAGACGAAGGAATGGCTCAGGGAGTCTTCCAGCGATAACAGCGGAGAAGTCTCAGGTCCTCCCATAGGTACACCCACTCCTCGCCGGAAACTGTCGCACCGAGAATCTAGACGACGCGTTTCCGTCAAGGAGCTTTTATGCTGGAGTAGATTCCGTAAACGCCCACTGTCGGATTCTGCCAGCGACTGAGGGAGCCATGCTTAAGGGCTCCGCTAAAAAACAGAGCCTTGCTAAGTTGAGCAAACTCTGAGGGACTAAGCTTTACGCACAAGCAGCTCATCATCCCATCACAACAACATTCAAATGGTTCTTACTGAGCTCTTTTAGGGTGCTCCTGTTTCACCTCTCTCTTTTTTTTTGAACTTCTGCAAATCTTGGGATTCTGATGATACTGCCCTTTGTGTGTGGATGGTACAATTTGACCAGACTTGGAGCTCACACCCACATTTAAAGAACTCTTATGCAACTAGAACAGTTGTGGCTTCTGCCAAGAATTCTAGGAATTGTAGTTTTCCAAGTGTGCTGACCTCACAGAGTTACAGTTCCTAGTATTCCGAGCATTCGCTGTGACTGTTAAAGTTGTACAAGAACGCTTTTAATGTATGCTGCATTTAGTCTGTTGTTAGTATATATCTGTTGTGGGGTCTCTTTGGCCCTTCAATGTTGTTGAACTACAACTCCCATCAGCCTCAGCAGGAAGTGATGATGGACACTGCAGTTCAGCATCATCTAGAGGAGCAAAGGTTCCCCACAGATAGTAAATAAAATAAAGCTAGCCTTCCTGAAGTATGGATAACTGAAACTCTGAAGTAGATTTCATAAGACATAACTACATTGCTCTAGCAGAAACCCAACAATAAAGGTCATTTTGTTTACTAAGGAGTCATCATTAAAAGCACAATGCCATGCTCGTCTGCTCAGATGTCATAAGAACAGCCCCTCTGGATCAGCAAAGCCACATCCAATTCAATATCCTGTTCTTACAGTGGCCAGTCAGATGCCTAAGGAAAGCCAACAAGGCAGACATAACTACCCACTCATGGTCCCCCAACAACTGGTATTCAATGGCATATTATCTCCAGTACTGGAGGTAGCACACAACCATGATGGCTAGTAGACATTGGTGGGTTTATCCTCTATGGTTTTGACTAATCCCCTTTAATGCTATCCAAACTGGTGGTAGGATAGCTTAACTATGCACTGTGTGAAATGAAATACTTCCTTTTATCTGCCCCACCATTCAACTCTACCCACCTTTCCTATGACATGCATAATTTTATACACCTCCAAGTCCCATTGAGTTGAGTAAGAGTTAATCTCAGGTAGAGGGATGCAGGTGGCGCTGTGGGTTAAACCACTGAGTCTAGGGCTTGCCGATCAGAAGGTCGGCGGTTCGAATCCCCGTGACAATGTGAGCTCGCGTTGCTCGGTCCCAGCTCCTGCCAAACTAGCAGCTTGAAAGCACGCCAAGAAAGTACAAGTAGATAAATAGGTACCGCTCCGGCGGGAAGGTAAACGGTGTTTCTGTGCGCTGCTCTGGTTCGCCAGAAGCGGCTTAGTCATGCTGGCCACATGACCCAGAAGCTGTACGCCAGCTCCCTCAGCTAATAAAGCGAGATGAACACCACAACCCCAGAGTCAGCCACGACTGGACCTAATGGTCAGGGGTCCCTTTACCTTTTTAAATGTGATTGCAGATTTAAATTTGTGCTGACATTAATGAGACCTCCACCCCCCCCCAAGTGAGTGAATGTAGGGTTGGTACATAAGTCCTAACACTATCACAGGCAAGATTGCTGCTTCAACATATCATTTGAAGAAATGTGTGGAATATTCATATGTAATCAAAACCAGGGAATAGTTTCTCTATTTGCATATTTTACCAAACCAGTTTAGGATTTCAAAAGATGCTGTAATGAAGTTTTAGAATTGGCACTCTTATCAAAAAAACATTTTGGATCTAAAAGCTTACAAAAATATTTGTTTCACTTTCAAAACATATACACCCTAATATATTAATATCAGTCTTCTTTTGAAATATAATGATGTTGTTGTGTTACTCCATGTAGTCTTTGAAGATCTGATCCAAACATGTTACTGCGCGTTTCATCTGTGGAACACATGGCTTGGAAAAAATACTCCTTTTGGAATCCAAATACTTTTTCCAGTAAATAATACTTCACAATACATTATGCCTCAAAGTGGAGTTTATAGCTACTTCAAATATGTTATGAATTGGTGTATACCCTCATAAGTGACATCAAAGTCTTTAATTTCAAATAAGGCCAGTAGAGTCTGAAAGCCATCAGTATATATCTGCTCTTGAAAAAGCCAACTGGTGTTTATGAGAGAAATCCTGGTCTAGTTCCTAGTTAATGACGATATAGTTTCTGCAAGATTTAGGTGAACATGGTGAAAAAGAGCTATTGTCAAAGGAGCAGTACAGGAAGCTATAGAACAAACAATGGCTGAATTTTAAGTGCAGCAGAGCAGATGGTCCAGCTCTAAGCTCTCAATGTTGACAGAAATGAACACCCCTCAAAACTGGGTGAAAATACTTCTGGAGAAGACCTCTTGCTGACATTAACTAGGCTGATGCTCTCAGTCAGAGTGGTGTGCATCCCTTTGTGATGGTGTTGTTTCACATCAGCTCCAGTCTGAGTGGTGGCAAGATTCCAGGGAGTTCCAGGCACTCACCTAGAGTTTGTGTTTCCTTTGGAATTCAGGCACAGCAGAGACCATAGTGTCTTTAAGATACATGGTTTTATTTACACACATCTATGCCTGAGCCTATTGTGGAAAGAGTTCAGAGCATTCACATCTCAGGAGGGGTTTGCTTCCTGCAGAAGTACAGCATTAGATTCAAAGGCAGTAAAGCAACTATCTCTGTGTGTCTTGTGACAGCCTGCTCCAGTCAGCATGCATGACTTCTGCCTCCCTTCTTCCCTGAAACCCTTGCCAACACAGCTTCCCTTTCTGCTCACGTTATTGCCCCCCGCCCCAATTCTGAGAACCTCCTCCTCTGTGCCCAGAGTCATCTGCCTTGTTGATGGCAGCCTTTGTTTCTTAATGGCTTATTCCCGACCAGCTACGTCAAGCTAGTTATCCTAATCTTAATCCAGCAGTGATTGGCACAGTTTTAATCAAACCTTGATTAATCCCACCTTCGACTAATCCCAGGAATCATGGAGACCCCTGCACCAACAAACTCTGCAGCCCAAACATATAAACGGTGTGTTACTTTCCCTTTCCATACTAATTTAGAGTGAGGGTAAAACACCAGTCCTTTCTGATACCACCATATGCTCAAATTGGATTGGCTAACTGGCAATGTGATGCCATCATGTTTCATATATGATTCCTGATTGTTTGGAATTGAAGAGGGGGTGACCATGAAAAAGAAAATGGATTTGAGCAACAGCAAAAAAGAGAGGCATTATTAAGAGGCAGTTCAGAGGCCTGAAAATATTTCTTTTCCCCTTGAAGTTTCGGCAGCCTAATTCTACATTTTTGGATTAAGGTGGCATGATCTTGTGTTCTTTTTCTGCCAAATATGACAAACATATTCCACATGGAGAACCAAATGTACAATTTCTCTCTCTCTCTCTCTCTCTCTCTCTCTCTCTCTCTCTCTCTCTCCCCCCCCCCCCAGGTCTTCAGTAAAAAAAAAAAAAAGCAAGCAAGCTCCAGAGATAAACCTAAACTGACAGATTTCTCCTTCTCTTCTTTCTAAAGTACCTTGCCCACAAAGGTGTATTAGCAATTGGGTGGTAGCTATTTAAATCCTCAGGACTCATAGAGGGTGTCTTGATGAGGGAGGTATACCATTGCCTCTTTCAAAGTGGCAGGCACTGCTCACTCCTGCAAGGAAGCCTCTAATCCCCCTTTGGAGCCACCCAATCAACTACTACCTTGGGTGAGGTTGTGCAGGCTGGGATAGGCATGGGTTGACAGAGCACGTATTTGGCCAAACCATTGAACTTGCTGGATTGGGAAACATTTCATCTTGAATGAGAACACTTTCAACTAACAAATATTATTTTTGGCTCACAGTATTTGTTATTTTCACTTGCCTCTTTTTTTAAATATACCAAAAGGTATATATTTAAAAATACTCTGTGGGACAGGATGTCAGAACATGGTGTTCTGAACTAAATGAAGGGATGGGGACGAGGTACAGCATAAACAAACTGACAGAGACCTGATAAATTGTTTATTATATATCAGAAATTGAAAAATAGCCTATCTTTTAAATATAAGATAAAATTCTATTAGCAATTCTATAACTTAAGCTAATACTGTCATTATGGTGTTACAAACTGAAACAGGCACAGCCTGCTCCTTTTTATTATTAAAACTTGATTCCTCTCCACTTTCCGAGGCATACTGTCTTTCATTCTTTGTTCATCTAGTACTGGCTCACATTGAGATCCCTTTTCTAAAGCAATATGAGTTTAACTTGATCATACATTCCACAGACAAGTAATGGAGCCCAAGGAGACTCTAAAATTTCCCAAGCTTGCTGTTATGTACTTTGCCCTTTTAGAAATGTCTAGCAATCAATTTCCTGCTTGCTCGTGGTGATGGATGGAATTCCAGTCTACATACTGTCACGTTCTGTTTGACAAACAGCTTCATCCAGGTCCTTGTCTCCTTGAAAGCCACAATTGCATGCCCAGGCGCATGAAACCTGCAGCCTGGTGTGTGGTCAGCCAAGGGTAGAAATAAGACGGGGTGCTGGTATTGGGTTGAAATAGGCTGCAACTTTATTCATTACAAATGTAAGCAGGCCTAGACAAAGGCATTAGGTGTGAATCTAGTATCAAGCAACCCACCTGCTGGTTGATCAGTAGGGTGGGTCGACCCTGGTTTGAGAATCACCCCTTGACATACATCAAGTGGGATGATCCTGTCAGGGCTGCCACTGTATCTAATGACAATCAGTGCAGGAGGCTCTCGGGTGTGGCCCACCTTTTTAGAAATTATACAGAACTGGTGGAAGTCAGGTCTGTGGCAGCAACCCCAACCCCAGCACCTTCTGATTGACCTATTTGAACAGGCTTTTGTGCCAGAACCATGTTTGAAGGCTCAAGCATCCCCAACTGCTGTGTGTGAAGAAAATGGCCCCCGAGACTAGGCAGCAGCAATGGAAATGGGTCCACCATTGTACCTTGTTGGACCATCGGTTCAGAAATCTTGGCTAGCACTTGTGAACTTAATTATTTAATCCAAGGCTGGGGATGGGGAGACCTGTGACACTCCAAATATTGCTGATCTCAAACTCCCATCAGCCCCAGTCAGCAAAGCCAATGGTCAGGGATGATGGGGATTGGAGTTCAACATCTGGAGGACGACAACACCTCCATCTCTGTGCCAGAAGCAAGATGCATCCATTCCACAGTCAGAGATACAGCTTCTAGAGACCCTGTTGAGGATGCTGAACTCTGAATTATAACAATTTTATTTTACAGATTTATAAACTGCTTGCCAGAAGTTATTGAAACAGTGATAAAATACAAGGTGATAAAATACAACAAAACAATTTCCAAGAACTCATAAAAGCAATAAAACCATTTTTTGTAGTTCTACAATAAATATTTCATACACTTCAGCGGAAGTCTTTTTAAACAAAAATATCTACAATAGCCCTCTAAATGTTAAGCTGTAGCTGTCTGTCTAATTTCAGCTGGTAATTGATTCCAAAAGGGCTGGAGCTGCAACACTAAAAGCCAGGTATTTAAGGCATGCTAAGCATACACATGTGCTACTCTGAGCAGTGCCCCATCTGAGCAATGCAGTTGCTAGGCAAGGATATATGGGATGAGGCATTCTTTAGGTAAAGTGACTCTGCCTCTAAAAATTTACACACACACACACACACACACACACACACACACGTTAAGAAGGCATTCATCAAAGGCAAAAACGAACAAACCAGGCAGTGGTTTTTCAGGGACGTGAACCAAAACAAAGGACTGTCCTTGGACAAAAGAGACAGATTTACTGTAGGTAATGAATATTCAAAGTTGTTTGAAAGCAGCTTGAAAATTGTACCTTCACAATTCACTGCACGGCTTTAATTTGTTGCTTTTCTTAACCACAGTAGTAATTTTTCCAGCTGTATGAGCCAACACACTTGAAAAATACTTTTAAAAACTAATTATAATTCATCTAATTATTTATATGGTCACAATAATGGCAAAATAAGCACAATTTATCTGTCACAACATGCTTAGAATATCCATAAAAACTGATACTGTTAAGTACATTTTAGTTGTTTATTTGGCATGTAATGCCATTTATGTATTTTATTAAAAATTATTTGAGGTTTATGCTAATAAAATATACTACAAGCTGCATACACAGTCCGATTTTTCATCAGAGACCTCCACATTAAAATTCCTTCTTCCATTTTTTTAAAAAAATCAGTTAGAACTGTCTCTGCATTCCTTGATCAAGAATTAACTGACTTTAGAGAGCAGACTTTTTTTTTAGTTCAGATAGTAAAACCTTTTCAAATACTGCTAAACCTTTGCTTATGTCTGATCTCTCATGACATGCCGTAAACAACTTCTAATTTGTAAATATTGTAAAAAGGGTATTTTCTCCCATTTATTTGGTAATGCAGTGGTACCTTGGGTTACATACGCTTCAGGTTACAGACCCTGCTAACCCAGAAATAGTACCTCTGGTTAAGAACTTTGCTTCAGGATGAGAACAGAAATTGTGCAGTGGCGGTGCAGCGGCAGCGGGAGGCCCCATTAGCTAAAGTGGTGCTTCAGGTTAAGAACAGTTTCATGTTAAGAACAGACCTCCAGAATGAATTAAGTACTTAACCCGAGGTACCACTGTACAATAAATAATCCCATGTGGCAGAAAGTCATCTACCTCATCATTGGCACCACCTACTTGAATGCCAGGCAGAGGACCAATGGGCAAGCAATTATTGCTCTTCCTTCTCTCACCACTGTAGTCTGGGCTTGAGTGAAAAACAGGTCAACAATCAAGCAGGCTGCAATGGCAAAACAAGGAGCAGGCTTTATCAGAGAATGGGCCCTTGGCAGATGCTTACCTATGGTGACCGTTGGCACCAGCCCTGAAAGAAAGCTGGCCTGTTCTTTTCATCTGACTTAATGTGTTGTTAGAAACCATTTTGCAAAGTGGGGTCTTCTGAAAGCTACCAGTAAGGGCTGTCTAACAGATGTTGCAGAAATTTTCTTGCAAAGAATTACGGCAAGAGGCAATGAGGGAATTTGATTTTTAAATTATGAAAACAGGATGCAACATTGTTAAAACCTTGGCACGGTGGAATGTACACAGTGAATCCTTCTCATATTACCATAGGGAACAGAATCTGTGGTCTTGATAATAAAAGGTTTGGTTTGGTTTCCATTCAAGCCACTCAGATTTCATATTGAGATTTTGGCTCTGAATGTTATCCTGTGTCAAAGGAGGCCATTTCTTTCAGGGCAGTGGAAATACATTGGTTCATTTGGGATGTAATGCTATACCATAATTTAGAATGTGAGTGAGCAGAAGGGAGCATTTGGCTATCACATTCCACCCTCTTCTCTCCTCCTATGCCATAGTGGCTAAGCCAAAGAGTTCAGAAACATCCACCCTCTGTTTAGATTGTGGTTTATGGAAACAAAGCAGGGCTGAACCGTGGCTTATGACCCTGGCATGTTAACAAACCATAGTTCAACACAGGGATAGTCAATGTCACTACCCTTCAGATGTTGTTAGACTGCATAACTCCTACTAGTTCTAGTCAGTAAGGGACAATGGGAGTTGCACTGTAGTTTAGCAACATCCAGAGAGCACCACACTGGCTAACCAATTAACTTCCTCCAGTCTGAAGAGAATGATACATTCCCACTTAGCTGAAAACAGGAAGCAGACAGCTGAAGGGCTGTGCCTTTAGCCTAGCCCTCACCATTGTGGGGCTCCTTCCAGCTTCCTGTGTTGTGGTGTAACTTTTGCAGCAGGAAGCCTTTTCTACTTATGGAGGCTCCCCTCATGTTTTAAGAACCCTGGATGAGTAAGGGCTTGCCCACACTTCTGCTTGTCCTGTGCCTTGAAAGCACGGGTCCCAGTGGTTTTCCGTTTGACCAGCGCTTTCTAGGCTCTTTTCCCAGGGAAAACCTGCTCTTTAGTGCTAAATCAGCGCAAACGTCAATCCGGAGAAAACCCAAATTGCTGTTTGCTCTGAATGAGTGCTAAAGAGCAGTTTTCCCCAGGGGAAAGTGGCAGGACAGGGTGTGTGTGTGTGTGTGTGGCTAAGCCATTAGGCTCTAAATCATGACTTTTCATGAGTACAAATGTTTCCTGATTGTTACAATAGAATTTGAGGGGGGAGACGAGCAGGCACATGAGGATGCAGGATGAGGCTAAAAGGCAGAGCATCACAACCTTTTTCTACTACCCTTCCTGGCTGAAACATGGGAATAAGGTGTACATCAATCCATGGAGGAGGAGTAGCAGGTAAGGGAACAGTAACTCTAGTGAATTACACTTTTGGAATAACGGTAGTCTCTTACTGACATATTATGGGCCCCAGATGGAGATCTTTTCCAAATATGACCTTCCTCCCTGCTTTTTCTTGTAAATATATCAAGTTGTCAGATACGGTATATAATATAACACACCATCAACTTTCTCAGATGCACTTAAAAATGGAATTAGTTCAACATACTTGTACAGTCGTGCCTCGGTTTAAGAACAGCCCTGTTAATGAACAATTTGGGCAATGCACTGCGTAAAACCAGAAGTAGGTGTTCTGGCTAGAGGACCTTGCCCTGGAAGCCGACAGGTGGAAGAGCACTGGCACCAGGAAGCCTCGGTGGGGAAGACGTGCCTCGGTTTAAGAACGTTTTCGGTGTTAGAATGGGCTTCCAGAATGAAGGTTCCACTGTATTTTAAAAAGATTTTTCTGTGTGAATGACTTGATGATCAGGACTCTTCATGATTCTGCATCATTCTAAAATATTCTCATTTCCCCTCCACTCAGTTTTAAATACACTCCTAAAGACAAATTATGAGCCTGTGCTTTTGTTTCTGTTTTACTAATATGGCACTTTCAATTATTTTCATGCTTGCTAAAAGGACAAAGGTCTTGCCCTGTTTTATGGATTTAATTACATACTGTAACAAATTTTAGAGCAAAAAAAAAAATGTTTTATATCTGTGCAACTAAAGTGACCTCATAATGAAACTATAGATAATCCTCTTCTCTAGCAATTAACTTGAAGAAAGCTTTTAGCTCATTTTTAGAAGTATTTTTTATTGTTTTCAATATAACATTAACATTCCATCAAATAAGTGTGTAGATTTATGTTACATTTTTTTAAAAAAATGCCTAATTATAAGGTGTGATTTTCCTGGAGATTCTAGCTGGGGAGAGAAGATTAACCCTTGCCCCAACCATGATATTAGGCTTGGAAAAAACTTTTCGGCTGCAGCCAGATTAATTATGTGTGAAGGTCACTGCGCATGGGGAAGGGAGGGGTACAGCTACCTCTCTAAATGTGCCTTCTCACATCAGATGCTCACACACCACAATTAGGATTGATAAAGCCTTCTCTTGGCTCCAACTTTGCTGCATACCAGATCAAGAGAACACAGGTTTGAAATAATGCCACCAGGAACAAACCATCTTATGGGTGGCACAGAAAGAGAATGGATGTTCCTGAAGTCCAATTTTGTGTACAAAACTGCAACCCCCAACAAATACAGTCCATTAAAATGTTTTTTGCCCAGCATAGGAAAGCTGTTGCCAAATGATATTGGATTAGACTTACTAGCAGATTTATGGCTCTGTGGAGGCACTTAAACTGTGGATTTAGCTGCCAGGCTATAATATTAGGTAGAAAGCTAGCAAAGCATAGCTGCCAAGTGTCTAAGAAAAATCCTGCCGGATTAGACCAGCACCCTGTTCTTAGATGCCTATGGGAACCCTACAACCAGTACCTAAGTGCAGCAGCACTCCCCACTGTTTGTGTCCCCACCATGAGAGGCAATTTTCATTGGCAAAGTCCTTCATGCTTAGCAAGCACTGAGAGGTTAGCTTCTGAAGCTATGGCCTTTGCACATGCCAGTGTTCTAAATGCTTTCTTGCGATATTTACAGCTTGGAAAAACACATTAAGAGATAATGGTAAAGGTAAGGTAAGGTAAAGGAACCCTGGACGGTTAAGTCCAGTCAAAGGTGACTATGGGGTTGTGGTGCTCATCTCGCTTTCAGGCCGAGGGAACCGGCGTTTGTCCACAGACAGTTTCTGGGTCATGTGGCCAGCATGACTAAACCGCTTATGGTGCAATGGAACACTTACATTCTTATGGTAGTGACTTGACTAATACCATCCTATGACTTCTTGACAAAAATAGATGAACTTTATGGGACGCAGGTGGCGCTGTGGGTTAAAGCCTCAGCGCCTAGGACTTGCCGATCGAAAGGTCGGCGGTTCGAATCCCTGCGGCGGGGTGCACTCCCGCTGCTCGGTCCCAGCGCCTGCCAACCTAGCAGTTCGAAAGCACCTCCGGGTGCAAGTAGATAAATAGGGACCGCTTACCAGCGGGAAGGTAAACGGCGTTTCCGTGTGCGACTCTGGCTCGCCAGAGCAGCGATGTCACGCTGGCCACGTGACCCGGAAGTGTCTCCGGACAGCACTGGCCCCTGGCCTCTTAAGTGAGATGGGCGCACAACCCCAGAGTCTGTCAAGACTGGCCCATACGGGCAGGGGTACCTTTACCTTTACCTTTTTAAGGGAGTCCAGTTCTCTAGACTAGTATCAGACTCTCTCTTTTCTGTTTTTGCACAGTAAGTAACAGATAAAGTTAGAAACAAGAACAAAAAAGTTACGGAAAATAGATGAGTAAACAGTCACTTGTGCGCAAAGGAAATCTGCCATCACTCTCTATGGCAGCACATCATACACCCTGCTAAGGAGAAACGTTAGTCTGCTGAAATCTATCCTATTTCAGAAGTCATGAACATCTGGAGAATTCACCCAACTTCATGTAATGGTTTTGAATAGCAAGTGCACAATGCAGTTGAGTAAAGTACGTTTTCTTCTCTCTTAATGTGTTGTAGATTTATAAATTGAATTCTCGGGTGTAATCATTTATACATGCCAAACATCTCATCAGTCTGGACTTCCTCCACAGTAAGGCCTGTAAGTTCTGTATTTTCCTTCCAGAATAGCATATGTTTTGACTTAATATGGGTGTTTTCAGTGAAAAGTACTAATTGTTTATACATAGAGTCTAAGCTTAAGCCTAACGTAAAGGTTACAGAGTGTTACAGTGGGTAGCTGGGACTAGTAGTTCTTGATAGAAAGCAGAGTCCAAGATTTCAGTTTATTGTCATAAATACTGCGCTTTCCAAGTTACATTCATTTCTAAAGAGCGCCACATATTTCATTTTTATATTTAAGACTGCTTTTGTACTTTATGTCCAGTCTCACTCACACATCTCAGTCCTTATGGCTCTGAGACAAGCCATAGCTCTGAGAAAAGTGGTCTCAGCATGTCCATGTATAAATAAGAATGTCTGTGTTAGGGGTGTACAGCAACCACATGATTTGCCTTCAGAAGCAGCCCAATCTGTTTCAGATCTGGTCTGTGTCGTTGTGAATTGATTCACTGTTTGGGTCTGAATCTGATCTGTCAAATCTGAACCTCTGTTTATGATGGGGAAGCTTGAAATGGCTAAAATGATTTTCTCTTTTTCAAATGAGTGGATAAAATTCGTAGGCAAAGAAAACATTCCAGAGTGGGTTAATACCGCCAAATTTCAGTGAGATCATTTGCAGGCTTCAATGCAGAAAAGCGCGCGGGGGGGGGGGGCAGAATGAAAACAAGTGAATTGGAGTGTTAGTTATTTATTTAGGAAAAAGAAAGTTTAGGAAAGAAGCAGGCCACCCCAGTAGAGTAGGTCCACCACTTACACTCGGCTCTCACAGACAAAACTCAGAGGAAATGGCAACCCATGTGCAGATCAACTCTACACTTCAGCAACTTTCTCTGAAATCACTGTAATTGGAGTGTGTTAGGAAAACAATTCACTGTGATTAAAAGTAAGACCTGCTCATCAAAATCTTCCAGCTCTCCACCCCTCCCCTCTAGTCTCTACCTTCTCCCCGCTAGAATTTATAATATTTTACCAGTCAGGTTGCTTAATACTGATATACAGAAATCTGATTAATATATTGAAAGTTGATTCAGGTCCAACCATTCTTATGTGTATTGAATCATGTCTCAGTTGCAATTCACACACTATATTTTGTTCTGTTCTATTGGCATTGGAGATGCTTATACACCTGCATTTCTGGGAAAATGTAAAATAGTAGCACACTAATTCACCCATGTTCTGGTTGATGTACTGGGGATTCCATTTTAGTTGGGATCTATGCAATAAATCCTTTTGCATTGTTTTTTTTCTGAGAACGTCAATGAATGAACAACTCTGGCATCTTTAGTTGTTAATAATTATTAATAATATTATTATTTGTGCCCCTTCCATCTGACTGGGTCGCCCCAGTCACAATAGTTTTGCATATACCATTCCATCACATGTATAAATTATATTTCTTTGATTACTCTGTAAAGACTATTCATTCACAATAATTTATGACAGTAACAAGTCCCGCCACTCTGCCACGGTGGAGCTTTCTTGTGAAATATCCCCATGGGGTCAGATTTCTAGTTGCCATTGAACAATAACAATCCCCCTAACATTTCTGAGAAGATGACTGAAGCCAGATTCTACCATTCTTGCCTTCACAAGGTATACCTTACTGTTGAGTGGAACAGCAGCAATACCTGGTCCTTATTTGGTATTGGATAGTTCTGTCTGTTTTGTATTATCGCATGGAGCTATTCAATCACAGCGTAATTGTCTTTGCAAAGTCTTTCAGTAACGCAGCCCTTGCTGTTGTAATGGTGTCTGCCTGATTTACTATCCTCTTGTAGTATGTACAAATATTATCCAAACACAGTGCTTCAGTAATATACAGAATTGGCATTTCATCAATGTCACATAAATGGAAGGTCATTTGTGAGATGTTCATTTCTCTCACTAGACTGTTAGTGGTGAAGAAATGAATCTTTTAAGCTCCCTGCAGAGTGACTCACTGCACCAACTCAAAATATGTTATGGAAAGATAAGAGGTTCGGGTTCTTTTTGTGCTTCAATAGAGAAGCACCCAAGGTGCAGAGTAATATGAGATGACATTTTTAGGTGACTTTACTTGTTCTGGTGCCGTGCGTACTATTAGAGGAAACATTTTTTCCTGTTTCTTCAGAATAAGTGTCCTTTAAAAAACCCTTATTCCCTAGATTCTCAAAATAAAGTAAAGCTGCATTGCTGTTGATGAACTTGCTTCCATTCATGTCTTGCTATTTCTCTGCTGTTAACTTGTATAGCTCACCCAACATCTATTAATATATACCTGGGATGGGGAACTTCCATCAGCCCCAGACAGCATGGCCAATGGTTAGGGAGGATGAGAGTTGAACTATCCACCCCTGGTCTATATTATATTGTATACTGTCAATTGAGCAATATCCTGGGAGCAGAGCAAATTGCCCTGGTTACTTGAGATCCAAAATACAACATCATTTGCACTGAATATTGTAGCTGCACTATTGAGGTTGTACAACACACCCACCCACCCACACCCATATACTGTACCTTCAGTTTTGAGTCTATAAAGACAAAATAGTTACCAAGATCATGTATGGAGTTCAGCTTTGGTTATTGTGGCTCATTTAATCTTTAGAAGCAAAGTATACCACCTTTTTGAGAAAGATAATCCTTAACAGATTTGGGCTGCGTTTTCTTGGCTTTGCCTGATTACTATGCCTTGCCTTGGACAAAATGTGTTAACACCATCGGCTAAAACATTCACACCATTGGCTAATCAATACTCCATTGTCTGCCACTTTGGTGAGAAAAAGCAATCAGGTATATTAAACAGAGACTTCTAGATAATATTTTTCTAAGTTCATTAGCTCTGGTAAAAGAGAGCTCTTTACCTTGTCTACCGCCTAGTAGTGGTTATCATCAACCCATCAGGTATTTAACAATATTAAGTATTCCTAGATACAGGTAAAGGTAAAGGGACCCCTGACCATTAGGTCCAGTCGTGACCGACTCTGGGGTTGCGGCACTCATCTCGCTTTACTGGCCAAGGGAGCTGGCGTACATGTGGCCAGCATGGTCATGTGGCCAGCATGACTAAGCCGCTTCTGGAGAACCAGAGCAGCGCACGGAAACGCCGTTTAGCTTCCCGCCAGAGCGGTACCTATTTCTCTACTTGCACTTTGACATGCTTTCGAACTGCTAGGTTGGCAGGATTGTAAATGGTTAGATTCAATGCTTTGTCAACAGCAGTTGATTTACCAGGCTGCCTTGGCATTGAAGAGTTCGTCCCTATGAAAATGGCTCAGTTGAAACATTAGCCATTGTTCTTCAATACTGTAATTTTTATAGAGATATAAGATCCTGATTTATCTGCACCATACTTTTCTCACACTTTGGGAGCTCATATGAATTTTATGTTTCAATTTTAAAAGCAGACTCTGACCATAAGATTCCTGGAAATATAGGCAAGTTCCTTGCTGTAGCAATCAAAATGGTTAAAAGGAAGATGAGTTCTGCGTCACAAATACCTGCATTTCTAAATCAATTTTGATTGTTCATTTATTTTGTGTACTTTTTATAAAAAATAAAAAGGTGCAATTTGTGCTCATGCATATTGTCCCCCCCCCCATTTCCTTTGGCTGTCTAGATAACCCTGCACTGTATTTGATGTTCAGTTAAAAAACCCCTAAAGTTAAATAAAGTAACTTTGTATTAAAGCATTATATAACAACCAATTCAACATTTCAGATCTGCCAACACTTGCAAGTCAGAGACTACAGTGGTCTTCACATGTTACATTCAATGAGTGTGCAGTCTGTGTAGCTGTGTACCTAATTGTTGAGGTGTACATTCCTACTTTAAAATAATTCTGGGAACTGTAGTTTGGTAAGGGAGCAGAGAGTTGTTAGGTGACCCCTATGCCCCTCACAGAGGTACAATTCCAAAAGTTCTCTGGGAAGAGGAGTTGACTGTTAAACCCTGAGTCCAATGCCCATCAGTTCAAGTCAGCATGGACAAAGGTTAGGGATGATGGGAACTGTTGCCTAGCAACATCTGGATGGCCATAGGCTTCCTAACTCTGGCATAAATAATCTGAGTTTGAGATTACTTAATGACTGCCCTTTCTTATTTTAAAAAAACAACCCTATCTGTGTGCTGCTGTTATGCTGGTTTTTAAGATGCTTTGTGATATTGATTTACTGTGGATTATTTTATGAGGGTTGTTTTTAATTTTCTTGTGAATTATGTTTTTATTTCAGGCTGCCTTGAGTGGGATTTCATCTTAAAGGTAAAGGTAAAGGTAAAGGTACCCCTGCCCGTACGGGCCAGTCTTGCCAGACTCTGGGGTTGGTGCGCCCATCTCACTCAAGAGGCCGGGGGCCAGCGCTGTCCGGAGACACTTCCGGGTCACGTGGCCAGCGTGACATCGCTGCTCTGGCCAGAGCCAGAGCCAGAGCCAGAGCCAGAGCCGCACACGGAAACGCCGTTTACCTTCCCGCTAGTAAGCGGTCCCTATTTATCTACTTGCACCCAGGGGTGCTTTCGAACTGCTAGCTTGGCAGGCACTGGGACCGAACGATGGGAGCGCACCCCGCCGCAGGGATTCGAACCGCCAACCTTTCGATCGGCAAGTCCTAGGCGCTGAGGCTTTTACCCACAGCGCCACCTGCGTCCCGGGGGGGATTTCATCTTAGCAAAGTCCAATTAGCTAGACAGATAAATGGACTGAGAGCTTTCTCAGAAGTCACTGTGTGCCCATGCAGCTTGTTGTGGAGTTTGTTGTGTAGACTGTCTTTGCCCAAAGTGCTGAATGTTTTAATAAGGCTGCCTCACTCTTTCATTATTGGTTTTTAGTGGACACCTTCTTCCCAGAGTACTTTTGGGATACCCAATTAACTCCTTGTTCCTGTTCCTCAGATCAATTTTGCAATGAGCATTCAGTAGTTATGCTACTAATTAGTATTTACACTATAAATATTACACGGTATTTTTTAAAAAATCTGAAGATCATTAGCTGCCTTTGATAGACTTTTAGTCAAAGATTTTATAAAAACAAGTAGGTTAAGGAAGTTGATTTCCAATTTCTATGCTGAGATCCATTCCCAGGTTGGAGGAGCAATGGTGGTAAAGATGGTCTTCAACCTTCACAAAGTGCCTCCCTGGTGATCTTACAGAGTAGCGGAGGCAGGCAAGCAGCAGAGACCAGAAAAGGATGCAGGCTGCTGTAACTACCTGGCCAGGTTCTTCTGTCAACACTGGGACTTTAAAGGGGAAAAGTGCATCAGTGCTGCTGATCAGCATCTATCCACTGGGGAAGCAGGATAGTACGTTGGGAAGGCGACAGGAACAACTGGTGGTGCTGAAACACCTGTCGCAACATTTTGTTGTTGTGAAGAGAATAGATTGCCTGGACAGCAGTTGCCATCTTCTTTTCCCAAGGCCTCAGGGATCCTGGCACTTACCCAGTTGTGCAACATACTTGGGTTGTTGTATAGTTGGCCAGGACAGCCTTCAGTCTTCCAAGAGCTTGATATAACCTCTTTTCTCCCTCCTACCTGGGCCTGTAACAATAGGAGATTGCAGGGAGTTTGTAGGCTGCCAGCAATTTCTGGTTTCAGTTTGGTAGGCCACCATGGAGCAGACCTATTTTAGGGGAAATAATTTCAGAACAAACTTCCAAGTGTACTTTTTAGTTCAAATTACATGGTACCATGAAACTCCCTTTCCCCCACCTGCATAGCCTTGTTATTGTGTGTTAAGATTCCCTTTTCCCTCCCCTGAGCTCCATCCCCGTACTGTATTATTATGGAATAGAGGTAATTACCATTAGAATTCTGTCAACACCATGCTGTATTAGACTGGCATAGGGGTACTTATAATGTCCCTGTCAGCTTGATAGGTCTCTTGCAGGTTTACATGAAGGTACAAGCAGGCTTAAGAGGCCTACATTCCGAATTGGCTCATATTCTGCACAGTTCTTTTGCTGCTGTGCTGTTCCCTTCTAACAAATGCATATGTTGTAGACAGCTCAAAAGGATCACGTGGGGAAATTGTCCTTATGCATAAAACCACATAGAATGAAGACCCTGACTATTCAACAAAAGGTGGAGAGTGTGCTCCTTTATAATATTAGCCACTGAAGCGGCAACTTCCAAAATATAAGTTATGGTGACAACTGAACAGTATTCTATTATTATCCTGAAATTATGGTGCAAACACTAGTCCATGTTACTCATAATTTGGTAGATGACATTCTAATCTGAGGCAGAATTGAATTTGTGCCCTGGGATGGTTCTTGGAACACTGCATCAAGATGTATTTTATTGACTTGTAAATTGAATGTAAAAGGCCGTTCTTGCTTTTTAAAGGTTTAGTGTGATTTTTCATCCAGTTTCATAGCACTTATTTCAGTGGCTGAATTCCAAGCTTGCCCGTGCTTGCATGCTTTTAAGTGCAACCCTTTATGGGACTTTTATTCATGTCAGTCGCACTTATGCTTGGAGCCCTTTCATGCATACCATTTGTAGTACTGTACTATACGTGCTGAGGGTTTATTTGTTTATTTTTCTGCATGCTTCCACACAACAGTGCTATCATCCCATCACTGCTCTGTAATACTGCAATCATCAAAACACTTTTCCTTCTATTCAATAAAATAAAATAAAACCCAAAAAACAACAGCCAACCTTTGTGAGAGCTCTTAAAGGGTTCCATGATATTTTCATTATGGGGAAGGTGCCTTGTGCAATTTCACGCATTTTGTGTCATTCAGAGTTGGAGCAAATTCCATTTCATGCCTCCCCCCACCCCCGATGAGAATTGTCGCCCCAAATATTTGGAAGATGCCAAGTTGGGAAACACTGGCCTACTTCACTCGAGGCTATCCCCTTGTAATACATTTGGAAGGAAACTAGAAAATTGTATGGTTAGCAGTGGCGTAGCGTGGGGGGTGCAGGGGGCCTGGCCGCATCGTGCGCAACATCTGGGGGGGGGGCGCTCGCACTCGCAGCTCTCTGCCCGAGTGCTAAAATCCACGAGTTAGGGGGCGCAAATTACTTGCCTTGCCCCAGGTGCTGACAACCCACGCTACGCCACTGATGGTTAGGCATGACCTCTATAACTAAATAAGAGTATTTGCACACAATCCAGTACAAACGTAAAGCTAGGCATTCATAAAGTTACGTGCATTGATTTCAGTGTTGGAGTGCAGCTTTTGAACTAATATTTTCCACCCCCACCCCCATGACTCCCATGCAGTGGAACAGCCTTAAATCTTAGTAATTCAGCTTGTTGTTTCTTTTTAGTTTGTCAGTTAAATGAAATAGCACTCCAGGCTGGCTCAGTGATCTGCCTGTTCCCATCTTCCAACTACTGTGTGGGGCAGAGCTGTAGTGGTGACCCTGCAGCTAAATAAAGCCCCATTGTGCTGAGGTACGGCGTTAGGATTGCTCCTTAAGTAGAAAATAAAATTAGCATTAAAGCTCTAGTTCTACACAAATAACTATTTCCGTCAAACGCCTGTTGAATTAAAAATTAATAGCAGACCTGCTTTCTGTTCTGTGAAATGGCACATTGGAATAACATACCTCCATTGTGACAGCCAGAACATAGTGTTTCTTCTTTTTTCGAAACACAAGCTGCTGTAGTGAACTTCCTTTCCATGCTATTGAACTAATACGGATTTTTTAAAAATAAGAAAACCTTTATTAAAGTAACCATATGTGTACAAAGAGGCCAGATTCTGATCACGTTAGTTGAACTTAGATCCCATTGGAATCAATGGAAGGACTGAGTCATAACTTCAGTCCCACTGATTTTAATGGGAACTGAGTGCTACTCTCTCAGTCCATAAAAATACTATGGTGAGAAACCATCTTGATTATTTCACTTGTTACGTCTAACAATGACCTAATGTTATTAATTTCTATGTCTACAAACACAGCTTAAGAACTGGAAATCAGGGAACTTCTTTCCACCACTTTCCCCTTATCATAGATGCTAAGGGACATAGAGTTGAAAGAGGAAGTAGAAAAGAACACTACCCTTTCAACTTCCTCCTTTAGTGCTATGCAGTTTTCAAGGGGCGAAAAGTTAGCCAACCTCACCAGTTGATAGTGGGAGTTCATGTTTTAGCTCTCAATGCCTACAGCTACTCCTAGGCCTGTTTTCCAAGACCAGTATCACCTCTAGTAGTGTTGAAATGGTGGCCAAAGCAAAAAAAGAAGTCACACTGGTACCACAAGACTGTGGTTTGTTTTGTCCTAATGAACCAGAATTGCTAGGCAGCCTTAAATGATGGCTCATTGTTGGCTTATGAATCTTGGCTTATTAGAGTAGAACAAACTACACTCAGTGCTTTGGTCATAATGTTAAGCTATCCCATTCCTTGTTTGTTTACCTGCTCAAGCCATGGGAGAAGTGAAGTGAGAGCAATTAGGCTGCATGTCTTAGCACACAACTTGTGCACAATATGGCTTATTGAGCCATTTTTATCATTCTTAGCTTATCTTTCTATTAAACAATGGTGCATGCAGCATCAGTTGATGACATATCATTTGCTGTGAGTGGGTGTGTAAATCCTAAACATTAATAATTATAGCAGCTTAGTAAACATTGTGGTGTGTTTCCTAGTCTTTCTCACGCTTAGCATGCATGGCTCAGTTCTTTGCGATGGAGGTCTGTCAACAAATGAGCTCACTGAAATGAACTAAAAGGCTCGTGTTGACATAATGAGTTTGGGATAATTTCCAGTCCGCATCACATAGGCAGCAGAAATTAACAGAAGTAATCTAAGACAGTTAGCTTCATTTAGGCCCCAAGCTAAAAAAAAAGGGAAGCTAACTCTCAGAACATCATTGTCTAGGTATATAATGGGGTCATTCTTACATTGTAAGCCTCTGGGCAAACCATTGTTTATATTATTTTAATTTACCCTTTAAAATCTTTAACAAGGAAAAAAAAATATCCAGCTGCTTTGAAGCATTTGACATGCTTCCCCAACAAACGCATGTAATATATTTAAAAGCATACAAAATCCCTTAGGAAATGATTTCTCATAATCAGGAATTTCCTTGCAAGACGTTGCTCAACCGTTCTTCTTAAGTAATAATTCTGTTATGTATGGAGGAGTGCATGCTTCCATTTCCTCATTAGAAACATCTTTCTTTTGTTGCCTGTCTTTGATTGTGAAACAAGAATCAATGAATTTTTCCAGGCATGATGCATCCCACATTGCTTTTTAAATCCATGGTCTCGTCTCCTGTTGACTTCCAGTGGGCTGCTAGTAACCTGTCAAGGTGCTCATCTTCACTGGGAATAGGGTCGAATCATGAGGTGCACCTAACTGCCACAGGCCATATGATCTATAACAACAACAACAACAACAATTTATTATTTATACCCCGCCCATCTGACTGAGTTTCCCAAGACACTCTGGGCGGCTCCCAATCGAGTGTTAAAAACAAAACAGCAGTAAATATTACAAACTTCCCTAAACAGGGCTGCCTTCAGATGTCTTTTAAAAATAGGATAGCTGATTATTTCCTTGACATCTGAGAGGAGGGCGTTCCACAGGGTGGGGGCCACTACCAAGAAGGCCCTCTGTCTGGTTCCCTGTAACCTCACTTCTCATAACGAGGGAACCGCCAGAAGACCCTCAGCGCTGGATCTCAGTGTCCGGGCTGAAGGATGGGGGAGGAGACACTCCTTCAGATATACTTGGCGGAGGCCGTTTAGGGCTTTAAAGGTCAGCAGCAACACTTTGAATTGTGCTCAGAAACATACTAGGAGCCAATGCAGATCTCTCAGGACTTGTGTTATATGGTACCGGCGGCCACTCCCAGTCACCAGTCTAGCTGCCGCATTCTGAATTAATTGCAGTTTCCAGGTCACCTTCAAAGGTAGCCCCACGTAGAGTGCATTGCAGTAGTCCAAGTGGGAGATAACTAGAGCATGCACCACTCTGGTGAGACAGTCTGTGGGCAGGTAGGGTCTCAGCCTGCGTACCAGATGGAGCTGGTAGACAGCCGCCCTGGACAAAGAATTGACCTGCATCTCCATGGACAGCTGTGAGTCCAAAATGACTCCCAGGCTGCGCACCTGGTTCTTCAGGGGCAGAGTTACCCCATTTAGGACCAGGAAGTCCCCCCCCCATCCACCCCCTGCCCCCCCCCACAGGCTTCATGATGTGCTGATTCCCCAATGCATCCACAGAGATGCATGACCAGGGATGACTGGGACCAGCTCATATTGCAAAAATTGTACAGTCAGCTTCTAGGGCTGTTCTAGAGGGGAGGGGAATGTAAAATGGAAATAATAGTGACTTACTTAGTAATACACACCCACCCACCTGGCTTAATTGCCAAGGTGACTTCCAAGTGGTTTACATGTGTAAAGCCAATTACAGACAGCCACACATAATTAAAATATTCAATTAAACAATTTCATCAGAACATGAAAATAAATACCTACAATTAAAATGATCAATAAAACAAGCCCCCCAGAACAACACTTTTAAAGCAGTTAGAACAGTAAGTAAAACCATAAAGATGGGTATTTAAGGTCAGGAGACTCTCTGCAATGCAGGAATCTTTTGCCCAACGTGGGGCTCGAACCCACAACCCATGAGTCAATCATGTCTGAAAATCATACTTGGCTCCTCTGCATGGAAGCTCTTTCCTTGTCCATAGATGTGCAGAGGATAATAGATCATTTCAGTGTGAAGAAAATAGCCTTAATAAGTGCTGTACACATCCTATTGTGCAGAAAACATAAAAATTAAAAAGCTGCAACCCTATCAAGTCAAAATGTTATCAGTCACCACTGCATGGATATGCCCCCCCCTTTTTAAAAAAAGTTAATAGTCTCCTGGCCTTTGACAGAGGGAGTTTATAAAACTGAAGGGGACCCATCTTTTACAATACATATGAAGTTCAAGACAACTCTTTAATTTGGGATTCAATTGTTTATTACTGAAAGCTCAATGCTGCACTGAAGCTCAGCAGAAAAAAAGGGGAACAAAACCCAAGTTTTGATTAATGGATGTTTGACTCTTCCACACTAGATGCTCCTTCAAGCGACACTGGATAAATGCCATGTGCCCTTTTAAAAAAAATCTTTAGACACTTTAGTAAGAAGGACAAAAAATGATCCAAGAGAGAGAAGAGTCAGTTTTGAAGCAAAGTGTAAATTGCCTAGCACATTCCAAATGACATCCGGTACCTTTTAAAAACTTTGCATCATTGGTATGTCTCTATTACGCCCATCTGCCCATGCTATTTAAGTTGGCTTCCAAGAGAGGAAAAAATCCATTACTGATGCCAGCTAACGAAGTTTTATAAAGTCAGGAACTCTTCTAGTGCCTTTTGATCTCATCCCTGCTCTTGTTTAGACTGCTAGAAATTAAATAATCTTAAAACACTGGGTGTTTCCCCCCCTTAAGTACTGAGGGTTCTCAGTGAAGCATTGGAAGTCTCAGTTCAATTGGATTTTGGCATTAGCAGAGACCTATAATAACCTTAAAACCTCTTTTTTCTTTTTTTTTTTTAAACCAAGCTGTTTCTTCATTGAATAAACACTTAACTGTGTACACCATCTCTTCATTCTAGCCCACTAACGAGGAATCTGCAGCCCTCTAGATGTTGAGAGACTCCAACTACCCTCCTACAGTAAAATAGACAGCTCTTTTGTGTTTGCTGGGGATCTCTGCAGCTTCACCGTCATAATACTAAGTAGGATCTTATGTCTGGTACATCATACATATGCCTCATTTCAGCTATTGTTTTGAAAAAAATGCATCCCTGGCTGATAAGGATAGTTTTTCAAATGTTAAGAGACCTCTTTTAGAAATGAAGGGGCTTTCAAGAATCTAGTACTGCAAACTGGGGTCTCCAATACAAAGAAAATATGGCCGCCAGGACAAGCTAAACATTCCATAGGATGTTGCCCTGCTCTTCAGTGTACATGAGGTATTTTTTGGCTATTTTCAAGACACTTTGATGCCTGAGAAGCACAATATTTTAAGTTTTCCTCAATTTTTGTTTTTAATATGTATCCATTTTATCTTGTAGCATTTTACTGGATTAATTTCCCCTCACCTTTCTAGAATCATGCACCTTCTTGCAAAATTTGCCTCAAAATGTATTCTTGCCTTTCATACGCTTTGTATCGGCTTGATGCCTCGCCACCTGTTTTTCATTTCCCTTCACTCTCCGTGATCTTTATGTGTCTTGTCTGATTTAAACTGTGAGCCTGTGGGGGCGAGGACTATGTGACAATTAACTTTTGTACAGTGCCTAGTCTTCTAGGCGCTTGATAACTATATATATTATTATTATTGCCTCATAAAAGCAGCTAGCACTCCAGCCGAAAGCCCGCCAAGCCGCATATGGGATGGCATGGTGAATTGTGGGAGTTTCACTCTGGAGGGTTCCACACACTTTAATCAGACCCAAATTTGAAGATTGTGGGAATAGAATTTCTATTGGCAATCAGGAATTTGAGTTCATAAACAGAAAAAGCTGTGCATGGGATGGAGAGAGGCTGTGTGTTTGTGTGTGAGTTTCCCCCCCTTTACGTCAACAAAGTTGGGATGGGGATGGCAGGCTGAGAATTCAGGTGCCAGCCAGGAAGATATGTCTCTGTTTAAGCCCATCTGCTTAATAGACGTTACATTGTGAGTCCTGTGTAGCAAGGCAGAGTATAAATCAATAAATAATAAAGAGCATTCTGGATGTAAAAATATTAACCCAAGTGCTGTCAGGATGAGAACTTTTGGATCCAGCAGATCCTGGGCTTTCCTGGAAGAGCTGGAGCTACACAAGTGTAAATCCCTCACCCCAGCTGAGCCAGATATACTCTAGCATAAGTCCCTCACACTAGCTGAGCTTATCTGGAGACTCTTCTGTATCTCACTTCATTAAGCCGGGATGCAATAACCTGAACCAGGCTACTTATTAAGCCAAGATAGGATCATTCGAAAACAGACAGTGACCTCACCGAAGTCAGCCATAGTTTCAGAAGCCAAGGAAACACTGCATAAATAAGTCAGGAAAGAGATGAGGAACAGCACATGGCACCTCGCTGTTCAGAGATATGAACCAGAGTATAAAGGGTTTTCACCCTGCCCTTGACGGCAATAATTCTTGAAGCATAATGAAACCCACATAAAAGCTCTAGTTAATAATAGTATTTTCTTTCTTCCAAGTTTGATTGCATCATTAAAGCTGGTGTCCCTTGCTGCACAGAAGGAGACCTGCTCAGTGGTTAGATATATCATAAAAGAGATGCTGTGTCATAAAACAAAGTTTTCACTTCTGCATGAGATTTATCATTACCAGTAAAAAGCAGCTAATAAACTCCAGTGATTGTTCATTACCACATGCATAGCAATAAATAGTGTAAAACAAATGGTGGCTTAACTTCAAATTAGTGTAGAACTAAATAAAATCTTCCAAAGTGCTAATCTTCTGCTGTACAGGTGTTTTAAAAAATGAGTACTATCATGTACAGTTGTAGATTTTATTTGGTTGCAATTGACAATCATTTGTTTTGGAATCAGATTTCTATGGTGTGTGAAGTCACTGCTTCCAGACCTAAGATGCAATGAATCATAAAAGCACTAAATTATTCTGCTGCAAAATGAATGTCCTGCTTCTTTCAGCCCTCCCCCCTTGCTCTTTTGTTAATGCTCTGCAACTTCTGCAATGCGGGCTTATATTTTGCAGTAGAAAGATACCCGTTCTATACGTCTTAATCAAATGGAAAGGAAAAAAACTGAATGGCTGGCTACCTTTACTACAAAACTAAAAATATAAATGGAAAAGCATAGCCAACAACCCCCTGGCATCTTCTTTCTTTGGAAACAATAGGAAATAAATATATCCCCCTATGCTTCATGTGTTTCCCTATGGACAGTGGGAAAAGTTTATTTTCAGGAAAGAAGCCCTAGAACCTGTTGTTAAAAAGTTGATGTGGACCTTAAGCAGTGAATTTCCTCCATTATGTCAAGAAATTTGATTCACTGTGACCAGGGGAAGCCAGAGATTCTGTATGCAGTCCTTATGGCTGAAAAGGAAAGAAAATTAGTGTGGACTAGGAACCACTGCCAAACCCGGCAGATATCATGGAGGAGGCCCCTGCAACTCTACAGCAGGGTAGATACACTGTGTATGACTGATGTTTTCCCTTCACTGTTGGAGGCAGTATGACTCTGAATGGCAGTAGCTGGGAATTATGAGTGGGAGCTGGAGAATGGAAGGGGAGAGTTGGGGGAGAGTGGAGGCCTGGCAGTGGGGTTGGCAAGCAGAACCTAGGAATCACAAATGGGAAGAGTGCTGTTCTTATGGGCTTCCCATCGGCATCTGGTTGGCCACTGTGACAACAGGATACTAGCCTGATCCAGCAGGCTCTTCATGTGTTCTTATTTGGATTTCCTACCTGCCTTTCACCAACCCATGGTGTGTTGTTGTTGTTTAGTCATTTAGTCGTGTCCGACTCTTTGTGACCCCATGAACCAGAGGACGCCAGGCATTTCTGTCTTCCACTGCCTCCCTCAGTTTGGTCAAAATGGTGTGTTACAACAATATAAAAATGGATAATTAAAATCTATTAAAATATAGGTTCTGTTCACACTGGACCTTTGAACTCATGAGGGTGGGCTTGGGGGTCAGTGAACATGATTACTCTTCTTCATGCATTTATTGGGCATTTGAACAGCACTTCAGACTCAAAGAGATGCACTTTAGCCTCCTGTTGTAATATTGGAGGAGATCTTGGTGTAATCTACTTTAGGAGGGATGCTACCTTTTGGAATGGATGTCACCTTTTTAATATATTCTTTTTAATATTTTTTTTTTCATATTCTGCAATGCAGACTGATTTGATTTTGTGGAGAGAAACGGGCCAATTCCACAAACCATAATCCACTAGAAAGAGAAAATTGAGTAACTAGCGACATTTACTGTAGAGCCATAAATATCACATAGAAAAAAAGGCCTAGCCAGCTGGCAACAGTGACTCTACTTTCTTTGGAAGCAAAAGCTTGAATATTTCCCCTTCTCTTTATGCCATGGGGATGGAATTTAAAGGAGAATGACTGTATGATACATACCAGTGGTTTTGTTATGGATTTTCTTTTTATGAGTTTGCTCAATTGACTAAAGAAAGGGGGAACCCAAATGCTTTGTATCCGACCAGTATCAGCCTCTTCCTGCATTTTGAGGGTTCCCTAAATTGTAACTACCGGTAATCTTCAGCCATAGAGAGAACCTTAACCCAGCAAGGACAATCCATTAAGGGAAACATATTATTTCATTAACTGCAGACTTTTGTTCTACCAGCCCCAATGGAAACCAGTAACCACTGGACTGTATATTTAACATCACCTATTCTGATTCTCTTTTGATACAACGAATTATAAGTATTTCATAAACTGTTTATATATCTACAGTGCCACTGAAAAAACTGTTTCTTCTGGTCACTCAAGCAGTATATAGATTAGAATATTTTATTATGACAAATCCCTGGCAACTCTTACTGTTTGGCTGACAAGGTCACCTTGTTCTGCAAACAACTGTAAGTTCAGAAAAGTGCCACCATCTTACATACTTCTTAACCTTCTTTTGAGAACTTGCAAGCAGTGCCAGATTTATGCATAGGCTAAGTAGGCTGAAGCCTAGGACCTCTAAATCTAGGGGGCCTCGCCAGCCCATCCGCTCCCCATCGGGCAGTCTCCCCTCTCCCAAAATTGCAAACCTAAGACTTTATGCAAGGGCAGGGCAACTTGGGCCCAGCAACTATGAGACTCAGGGCTAGCCGGTGGGGCCCAGTTTGAAACAGTTGATTTTTTTTTTGTAGGGCCCCAGTTCACAACCAAAGTCTGCAAAATCTTATAGATATAAATAAAATCCATCTAGATTGCCCTGGTGCATGGGCCCCCTTAGGAGCGGCCCGCTGGGCCCAATTTGGCCCAGTTGCTCCAATTGCCTTAAGGTCAGCCCTGAGGTGACTGTGCAGCGGCTGGACTGACAAGCCCTGCACCTTCTAGGTCCCTGGTATCACTATTCAGAGTACAGACTCAAGGACTTGTTATGGAAATAAAGGGGGGCACTTATTGGAAGTCAGTTTTGTCACCTCCTGCCCCCACCAAACCCTGGGACGATGAGCCCAGCCAGCTTTTATCCACAGTCTCATAAGCACTACACTACAGCATGGCCATAAACCTGTATGTTCAACCACTGAACTATGTACCAATGGAGATTTATGTTACTGCTTTATGAATGAACACTGTGTTTTATGAATGGACTCTGTATTTTTATAATTACAAAGAGCCACCAATAGGGAGCTTTAGAATCTGACAGCTAAACAACTGGGTACCACCAAACAGCGACCCCTATTGCAGAAAGCAGGTAACCAGCTCAGCCTTTGCACTGTTGACTGAACAACCCCTGCTGTGCAGATAATAGAGAAAGCTCGTAAATTGTATCCCTTCTGGCATCCAGGCCAGGATGCACAAAGTGGCACTAATAAAGAAAAGTTCTAGGGTGGCATCAGAGAGCAAACTAAAAATGCTTTTGCAGTTAATCAGAACTATCCAGCAATATCAAGTTATAGGAAAACTGGTGCTATTAACAGTAACCCTTCTAGTTGCCTAATTGATTCGGACATGTGATGCTAATTCCCCCCCCCCAAGAGTTAAATGACAACTCATCAGAGGCAGCTACAGTGGCAAATGGCAACAAAATATCTGTGAAAGGAGGAGGCGTAGGTTTGCTCAAGTGTGTTGCAGGTAGAAACACTGTAATGAAGTGAGAGCAGTAGTTTACTTGCTTGAATTAACAAATAAGACAGTTCTGAGAATTTACATGCTAGATTAAAATTGATTAATTCCTTGATAAGGGGATTGTAAGAAAAACACTAGGGCCTAATATGAATAGTAGAGTCTCTGGTGGGCAATCTCATCCTGCAGACCAAATCACTCGTCAGGAGAGCTATGAGATTCAGGTGAGGGTCAGATGCCTTGTCAATCCCAGCAGGTATATAAGAGGACGACCCGGCCTGCAGAAGCCAAAATAGGTCTATTTGCGTAAGGCAAGCATGCTTGGGCTAAGTTAGAAAGGCAGGAGCCCTTTCCACTCAGTTTCCTCACTTCCTGAGTGCTCTCTTCAGTGGATAATTTTTCTAAAAGTAACACTCTGTACTCAAGGCAACTCTGGTTGCTTAATGACTATGAATCAATTCTCTTTTTTAAAAAACAAAACAAAACAAAACAACCCAAACACTTCAGATAATTGATTTAGTACATCTTCCAATACTTGATCAAGAAACAGCTCTTCACACCTCTTAAGTGTATTGGAGTGATGCTTATCTCATTTTAATAGTGTAGAACTGAAGTAATTGATGATAGACTTTTGTATCGATGTCTGCTGCTAAGTAAGGCAAAGAGTACAGGTCTTGCATTATGCTATTCTTTTATTAGCTCAAGACAGAAAGATGCTAAGTTTCTTATATAACAGAAGCCAAATATAGGTGAAAACATTTGAGTAGCTGAACAAAGATGTGGGAGGTTTATTTTAAAGGTACTGTTAGATGTGCCATTAATGAGTGATTTGCAACTTTGTTTATTTAAATCCCATTTGTAAATGGAAGAACCAGCACTATTGATTGCTATCCTCTTAGAGGGATGAAATATCACAGACAATTCTGTAACCATCATCATCTGCGACGGGAATAGCTAATGAGACTTTGACAGATGTCTTTCCTTTTGCACCTCAGTTTGCACTCCTCAGGCATGAGCTAGGGGCCAAATTAGACCTAATGATAATCTTGTTAACAAAAATGTGCATTATGTAAATAGCCACAAGGAAGCCTGAGCAAGATTTGGAATAATGGGAGGTAAGGAGTGGGACTGATCTATTTTTTCCTCTATGCTGGGGTCCTGGCAAAGGACAATAGTTCAGTAGAAGCAGAAGACTCCACAAGATCTCATGGGAAACCACCATAATCGTGTGACCCAGGTAAGGCAGGCTTTGGCATGATTGCAATGGTGGATTGGCACCTTCCTGTTTTGATACAGGTGGTGAAATGGGTCGGGTCGCTGCTGCACTTAGTATAGTCAGTATTAAGGCAGAAGAACTAATGATCTGAATTGGTATGTTCCACATTTTGGAAGGTGCTGTTTGCATACCAAGGAAAGTTCCCATTCATACCAAGAATGCTTCTCTTTACATCAGTTATGGGAAATCTTTGGGCCTCCGGATGTTCCTGAATTGCAACTCCCATCAGTCCTAGCAAGCAAGGCCAGTGGCTAGGAATGATTAGAGTTGTAGTTCAGCAGCATTTGGAGAACCATAGACTTCCCAGCTCTGCTTTAACTACAAACAACTACTTTACAGAGGCGATTTTTGTTGGGACCATGGCGGGGGGGAGTAAACTTCCCATTTTCTACTTCCATAGTCCCAGACTGCTCAGGCTCCCCCATAGCTGCTATTTATGTTTTTTAAAAAATAAAATATTTTAAAAAAGAGAGATTGTCTCGTGATATGTTATTGGTGCACTGCCCTGCCCCAGTGCTTGGGGAAGAGTTAAAGTAATGTGTGAGTATTATTAGTATGCCTGGAGATAAGACAATAATGCCATCAATGTCTTCTTGAAATGATTCCACAAGTGATTCAGTTCATTTAAAAGATTCTGCTGTTCCTGACTGCTAGCTGTACCCCTGAGAGTGCTTTGCTGATATCACTGCGGTTCTGAATTACATTTGAGAAGTGCATCTGGCATCATCAGCACCGGCAGCTACTCCAAGAGCATTGCCTGTAGGGAAAATAATGGGGCCAGATAAAATGAGATCATGGATTCTGTTCAAACCAAGTTTCTGATTCCACTGGGATTTGGTATAGCTCATTAAGCTGTATCACTTGAGCTCCAGAGGGCATCCTCACTCAAGTTAGAATGCTACTATAGGGCTAAGACTTCTTCCCTGTAAAATGTGTATAGGATTTTAACCTAAACTATGCCTGTAAATCACTGGAGACAGCAGTTGCTTCCAAATAGCTCAGGCTAGGGTACCATTTTCCAGACAGAAACAGAGGAAGGAGTAGATGACTAAATGCATTGTAAACAATAGGAATCGGTGCCGCCATCAGATAGAAGAAGCATAGTCACCTGTCTTACAGGAACATCATTATCTTGTTGTTTATCCATTATATGGCTACATGAACTCAGACTGAGGTCACTGGATCCTGAATAGCTATTACTGGGACCCTCTGCATACCCTGTGACTCATTTAGAATGGTCTATGAGGAACGCTATGTCTAAATAGGTCCAACAAGAATACCCTGAAAAGAAATTAACAGAATCCCTTCCACTGCTTATTGTAAGAAGCTGGTGCTGCAGATCCAACTATTGATTATTGTATTTCATTGTAAAGTGCTTTGGGATGATAAATAATCAGGTATGGTTAGCATATGGAGTATTGCATTCATGTGATAAAGTTAATAAATCTCAATTCTCAATAAATGATCAATTCTCAAGACCTACACAATAAGGGTTTATCAAAAGGGGTAACTTTAGAGTCCATGTTAAGAACTGATAGGATTACTAGACATTCAATACTGTATTTGTTGTTGTTTAGTCCAACTCTTCGTGACCCCATGGACCAGAGCACGCCAGGCACTCCTGTCTTCTACTGCCTCCCACAGTTTGGTCAGACTCAGGCTGGTAGCTTCGAGAACACTGTCCAACCATCTCGTCCTCTGTCATTCCCTTCTCCTTGTGCCCTCCATCTTTCCCAACATCAGGGTCTTTTCCAGGGAGTCTTCTCTTCTCATGAGGTGGCCAAAGTATTGGAGCCTCAGTTTCAGGATCTGTCCTTCCAGTGAGCACTCAGGGCTGATTTCCTTAAGAATGGATGGGTTTGATCTTCTTGCAGTCCATGGGACTCTCAAGAGTCTCCTCCAGCACCAGAATTCAAAAGCATCAATTCTTCGGCGATCAGCCTTCTTTATGGTCCAACTCTCACTTCCATACATCACTACTGGGAAAACCATTGCTTTAACTATACAGACCTTTGTTGGCAAGGTGATGTCTCTGCTTTTTAAGATGCTGTCTAGAATACTGTATTTACATCTGTATTTACAAAGCTTCTGTTTTTTATTTTATCATGCTATTCCATACAAAACATTTCCCTTGGACTTGTTATGTTTTGGATACACAGCTTAAACACCAAGTTCCTTGCTGGTTTAAGTGACAAAATGGATTCATCTGTATTTCTATAAGTGTTTTCATCAGCATTTCCCTGACTCTTTAAAAACTGTAGATGTAAATATAGTTCTACTTATGAGTAAGAGTTCTACTTAAATGTCTACTTTGAGAACCACATCTGTTGGTAATGTATGAACTGACAGCTGATTTCCATTTCCCTATATAAGAGCTCAGCGATGGCCTCAAATTGCAAGCAACAGCCTTATCTTAAACAACAAAAGCAGAGATTGTCCGCTTTCAAAGTAGGAAATGTTACCTTTGGATCACAGGTTTGTATTTTTACACTATGCAAACTTTCTATGTCATGTTAGAAAGATTTATGATAACCAAACGGTCTCTTTACAAGACAGTCTTTGGGAGCAACAAATATATTGTGCTATAGGGCCAAGTGATTTAAAGTTTTATAGAACAATACCAGGTATTTAATCTGTAATGGTGTTTTATTCCTCCTTAAATTTTTGATTCTGCTCAAATTGAAGCATAAAAGACATTAGTATATTATGTTGGTGCAAGGAAGAATCTATATATAGAAAAAAGAATTCCCTTGATGACAAGATCCAGGTTTGGGGCAAGTATTCTTTAGTTAGAGAACTCCAGCAGATGTTTAAAATCATGGAACATGGAGCAAAGTGTGGAAATATAGACTGCTGGACCTTTAAAATATGCCCTTCTGAGTTCCAAAACATCCTTCTTCCTCTATCATAGAAAAAGGCCAGGCATTTGGAAAGCTAAAAATGGTTTACTTACAAACTCATGCCAAAGGTCAGATTCATGTTCCTTTCCATACAGTATTCAGAAAAATTGCGCAGGCAGTAAAACTCTGCTTAATTACAGTGGTGAAAGTTCCTAAATTATTGGTATAGGAAATCAAGAGTCGCGTGTTTGATCCATGTGGTTTGAAATGCAGCAACCTATTGAGGCCTCCTCCACATTGTGTTAAAACCAGGTACTATAAGGGGATCTACAGTTGCTAAATGTGGGAAATTATCCAGCTTTGTTTCCGAGGAAATACGAAACAGCTTGCAATCCAGGAGATCGTGTCTATGTTCCTATACACATTCGTTGCTTTGGGGGGTTTCTGTGACATTGTTGTTTCTCACAGTCTTGGGCATCTTCTTTTAGTATTTTGTTTGAGGGTTGTTTTATTTCTCTGCTTTGTACAATATTTTATTGCACTGGTTTTTATATGGCTTGTGTCTTTATTACGGTATGGTTTTATTGTGTTTTCATCAGTATATGTTGCAAACAAAGTCCTTCCAACACATGTAGCTAACTTTTCAGCCAGAGGAATGCATTGACAGCTGGTCACCTTTCTTAGGGTCATGTGCCAGTAGTGAGTGTGACCCACGTATGTGTGCATATATACACTCTTGCACACATGCAGAGACACGAGTGCACACAGCATTTTCCGCACCGGCCCTCCAGCCATCACTGTGGCTGGGAAGCTGCCTTTTAGTGCACCCAAACCATTGTACATTTGTAGGGGAACTTGATAGGGCCGCTGTTTTATAGCTTGCTGTTGTTACTTAAAATGCACCTTTGCTTTTATAATACCTCATTTTAAAAATCAATTTCATGCGACATGAATTTTTCTTTGGTATGTTCTGATAAAGCTTTAAAACATTCAATCAAACATTTAAGCAAATAATTTCTTTGAGGACGGCCATGTTGTCTATAGCATTATTGCAGCAATATAAATTTGACTGCTGTGCCATTGGTTGGCCTTGAAAAAGGTGCTTTAAATGTTTGTATGGCACAAATCTGCCCATGGTTTCTCCTTTTAGCAGTTCATTTGGTGGATGCTTCCCAGCGGTGGTGTTGGGCGAGATTGAACAAATACAGGGTCATAATTGCTGCATTCACATGCTACACTATCTGCATGAATTGGAACAAGCACATTCGCCAGTTCTCCTCGCACTTAGCCAGGAGAAACTTACGAAGTGTTTTGCTTCATTTCTCCCTAATCCCAGTTTATCATTACACACAAACCTTAGGTGGTGGTTTATCACAAACTCTAGTCCATATCAAAACAAGCCGAGCAGATGCGAAGTTGGCTTGTTTAACTCCTTGTAGACATGAACTTTCAGTGTTGTGAGGCACAGATATTCTGCAGAAGGAAGTGTGCCTGCCTGCATTGGTTGTCATGAGCCCCATTCATACAATATGAACATGTGGACAGGCCACATAGGAGCTGTGTCTGCCCTTCTCACTCCTTATTCTTGGCAGCAGAGCCCACATGCATACAAGGACTTGCTGACAGCATGGCAGGGTGTCATCACTCACCTGACCTCTGGTCAGTCATGTCACAGCTGCTCTGATGCTCCCTCTGGTGTATTTGTTCCATGCTACCCTCACTGTTACTTCCTCTGTCCAGAAAGCAATGGGAATGCAACCAACTAGACATTAGATGGGAAGCAATGCCCCAGTTTGCCACTCACTTCTGCAACCCCCCCCCCCACAACAACCCACTTTCCAAAATCATAAAGAGAGATGCTATCTGCACACAACTTGTAAGCGTAAAGGTTGTGCATTCCCAATTTTAGATAAAAGTGGGGCTGGTTGGCTGGCATCCACAGCTCTAGACAGATTGTGTTAAGAACATTGCAGACAAATGAAAATGGTGCTCAAACTCTAAAGCCCAGGATGCAGAGGAAAATGGAAATGTCTATATGCCCCAGGAGGCTTAGGTTTCTGTTTCTTGAGCAGCCTTATCAGTGTTAGATGGCAAGCTATTTTTGAAACTGAAGTGACTTTCAACAGCAATTTTGCCAGTGAGGTAGTAGGGATTCGCTACTCAACAAAAGCAAGTCAAAAATTACGCTGAGCCCTTGGGCTCACTTAAAGTAGCTATTTGGAATCTGTCCCATGAAAATTGCTACTCCATTATGGTGAACTAAATGGGCTAGACCTATTATAAGTATGATGAGGGAACACAATGGAAAACATCCAAGATACATCAAAACTTCCATCTGGAGATAAGCAAATTAATATCAGCTTTTTAAATACAGATTGTAGACAGGGGTCACCTTCCTCTGTTGGGGAACTGCTGAAATTCTCACAGGAGTTCCCACTTTGTTCCTAATTTTGATTTCATTAGTGATACTTTTACTGACTGAAATTTTGAAGAGCAATCGTTATGAGTCCACTGATATAAATTTGCATTGTTTTATTATTATCATTATTTATTAAATTTCTATACCGCCGTTCAACCAAGAATCACAGGGTGGCTTACAATATAAAAAACACAAAAATACATAGCATATGGTAAACAAAAACAGTAAGCTCTACAGTTTAAAAGGCCATGATTGTCTCATTAGCCAAAGGCCTGGGAGAAGATGCTTCCTAAGGGGGAAGTGGCTTTGTGGATGGTGGCTCTTGAATGTGGATGGTGTCATTAGGCTACACTTAGAGGGAGTTATGGTAATACTTAGTCAAACACCAGAGAGGAATAGGCTGGAGATTAAATGCAAGTTTCCTTTACATGGAGTGACACAATACACAAAGGCAACATATAAAATAGGCAAAGAAAATGAAAATTCAGAAACACTGGCATAGGGAGAGCAAAAGCTGGAGAAGTTAATTGTACATGAACATGCTGCTTTTATAGATAACCGAAATTGCAATCTTCAGCCTCCAAGAGATGATAAGGAAGCCCATTGCTCTTTAAGGCAAGTGTCCTATTTTTATGCTAGAGGTACTTGAAGCCTTTTACATCTCTAAAGCATCCTCAGTGTCAACGCTTTTAAGAAAAAATTGCAAGAAGAGATCAATGGTGCAGATAGGGCACTTGAGCAGCTTTTAACTACCAGTTCCACAGGGTTTATTTCTGATTGTTAGTATTCAAATCTGACTTGTATGTGGAAAGAAACTTTTTCAAGGCCAGCCAATGGCACAGCAGTCAAATTTATATTGCTGCAATAATGCTATTGACAAAAATGGTCGTTCTCAAAGAAATTATTTGCTTAAATGTTTGATTGACTGTTTTAAAGCTTTATCAGAACATACCAAAGAAAAATTCATGTCGCATGAAATTGATTTTTTAAATGAGGTATTATAAAAGCAAAGGTGCATTTTAAGTAACACAGCAAGCTATAAAACAGCGGCCCTATCAAGTTCCCCTACAAATGTACAATGGTTTGGGTGTACTAATTGGTTTGTGCATCCAAGCATGGCTCATTTTCTTAAAGCATTAAATGCTTCAGTGAATCATCTGTCCCAGTCTACATTCAGAGATAAAAGTAACCTTTGATGAACTAATGAAACAGAATAAGGCTGGAATTTCCTCACCCTTTTGGGATGTAGAGGAAATGTTATTCAGGGTATATTTTAGTAGGGATGATAAAGTGTTTTGAAAACACAAGTGCCGTTATAAACGGAGCTTCAAGCAGTGGGTGTGGTTATGGGGTTATAGTTCTTTAGGGGTGTGTCAGAAAGGCATGGACAGTTTTGAGTTTAGAGACAGAGAATCATAGAAAAGTCCTGTTCATACTTGCATTTGCACACTCACTTTTCCATGCTAGTCATGGGACTTGGCTACACTTGTCATTTTATAACGTTATAACTGCATTATAAACATGTGACACCAGATGGCACTGTAGAGCAGCCAAAAATCGCCTATGAGATTTTACATTAGGAGGTTTTTTTTCCTACAGCGATTTATGAATAGCATTGTTTTTTCCAGCCATGGTTTCACTTAGTGTTATGTGCAAATGAAGTCAGGCTTCAATGATTCCTGATTTCCATTCCAGATTCATGTAATTCTTATACAGGGTTTCCAGAGTTCCAGACTGATCAATTTCCCATTTATAACTGATTAAATACATTTGATTTATTAAGATTATTTTCACTCCACTTGGATGTTCACATTTAAGCATGGTTTGGGAGTTGGGGCGAGTGTGAATTGGGGCACTGGCAGTGCAATCCAATGCATGTCTACTCAGAAATGAAAATACATATAGGATTGCAACATGACATTAATTATCTCTAAACCCTGTGTACAACAGATAAAACTGTAAAATTTGATTTCCAGCTTAATTCCTAATTCTGAAAATGTCTTAATATATCAGTCCTTAAAATAACAGAATTGTTATTTTGTGGGCAGTGATCTGGAGATGCAAGAAAGATTTATAGCAATTGTCATCCTTCCATAAGTTGCATGATGGATTTCATGTCAACTGGGTGCCATGCTTAGCTTCCATAAAAGGACTTTGTTCACAAAAAAGCTTTTCTGTGAGAGGGTTATATTTTAAAATACAAGTGTGTGTTTGTGTGCGCGCACACACACACACAATCACATCACCATAAGATGAATGAGGTGTTTCAAAACTCCCAGATCTCTCTTAAATGATATATATCACCAGTCTACACTTCCATGCATTTGGTCAGGTCCTTTGAAAGACTCCAGAAGTGAAAAGCATCTGAGAAGAGTGGGAGGAAAAATTGTTCAAAGACAGTTTAAAACTGTGCTTAAGAACAAATTGCTATCAGGTGTCTATTGCGCACACAGTTCCCTGTTTCCCATCATTTATGTACTCCATACAGACACACAGTTGTGCAGGATTTGCATGATATCAGCCTTTATTATTTAGGGAGTGGAACTGTGTTCATGAGGCATCAGAGTTACTGGGCATCATCTGTATGGTGGGCTCATATCTTCCACGAAGCTGTCATGGTTGATTCTAAGAGGAAATATATTTTACTTATAAAAATTCTTGCCCAGCCTTCACTAGAAGGCCCCAGGCTGTCGCATCCGATAGCATCACTTCCTGTAGAATATTCTTCACAGAGGCCATGTTTGCAGTGAGGTAGACTGCCAAATTCATTGAGAATGTCTGTGAGTGCTCAGGCTTCCAGCTCATGGGGGACAGCCTATGCTTATTCAGTAGACTACCTTGCCCATGGATAGGGCTGGGAGGGGGACAGTGCTGGGCAAGATTGTAGGGTTGTTGCTTTTTGGGGTGTGTGTGTGTGTGTGTGTGTGTGTGTGTGTGTGTGTAACAAGTGTCATCAGAATCCCCACCCTTATGTGATTATCGCCACTTATTTCTGAATGCCTAAACAGAGCTACAGTCTCCAAATGCCTAGCATTCTAGTACCAGTGGATTGATATTGTATTCAGATAGACAGTTTATTGGGGGACGGGGGGATTCAAATTAGCTCTTTTGCCATTTAATTGCCATATTTTAAAGCGGAATTGTAAATTCAAGGTTGCTACCTTTCATCCAACACACACTTATCTAAGAGTTAATGTGATTCAACCAAGCAAGACTTGCTTCTCAGTTGATGTGCATGAGATTGTTCTGTTATGCTTATGTTCAAATTTTAAATCATTTTTTAAAAAAATAACTTTTGGCTTGCATTGTCTATTGTCCATCCTAAATGGGTGCTTGGTTAGGGTAACCTGGTGGTTGGGAGTGGCACTAGCAATGGGATTATGAAATTTGAACCTAATATTTAGATGAAGTGGCCGGAACGAATTCCAAAGTATAAGGAAGGGGACTAGATTCAAAGTAGTAAAGAAGTAGGCAGAGAACTTTACATGATGTCATGCTTTTTACTCATTGGAAAAACTCTGGTTTGGGTGGTCTTTTTGGTCTGAGGTGGTAGATGTTGAGCTGTGGTGGGGACTGGATCATACAGATATGAATGTCAAGTACAATTTATTCTGTCTGTGGAATCCTGACCCTTGCATAATTGTTAGGGATGGCCAATCTTGTCAGTAATTGTTTCTCTCCATTTTTCATTTTTCCGAACTTTACTTCTCCTTGTCAGTTTGCATTTTTTTTATTAAAAAACTTCTCATGAAAATTCATCAGCATTATAATTTCTCCCAACACACAATTTTTCATATGCAATACTGCAAAATAATTTAAGACTGCCACCCCATCTCAGGAATCACCCTGCTTGAGTTTGGCGGTGATATCTTGAGAGGCAGCCAAACCTATATAGCACAGACAGACCACTTTCCAAAATATATAGTAACCCCAAAATGTATGCATTTTCTTTTTATTCTTCAGCTGAATTTTTTTTTAATGAAGTTTATAATGAAAGTAACTTCTAAGGACCGTGAACTGAAATGACTAAGTATCAAAGAGAGCTTTCTTTTATCACCCATGGCCTTCCTTTAAAAAAGATTAGCCCTTTAATTGTCCTTTCTCTTTCATTTAATGCTTTGAGAAATTGAGATTCAAGTACAGTCAAATAAAGTGATTTTCAATTTTAAATACTGACACATAATTGTTCATGACTAATATTATCCATGGTAGCAAATGACATTTAAGGATCTGGTAGTGTCATGTTTGATTTTCATTGTTCACAGCATATTTCAATTTACTCTAATACTGTGAGATCTTATATGGTAAACTGTCAACAGCATCAAGATGTATGACAGGCAATATGTTGAGATATGGGATCAGGGATACACACACACTATAAATAAGATTTATTTGTGATTTATAACCAGTTGCTCTCAATAAATCTGACATATCCCAGCTGATGAGTATAAATATTTCCTTGTCCACTGAACTATACTGTTTACTCCTTTTGGTCAATGAGTTTCAAAATAAGATAGCTTAGCTCAGGGTTTTATTAGGATCTAATACAATCTGGAAATATTGGAGAATTTCTTAGTAGCGTGTGCTCCTTTGCCAGAAATGTCATTTCCCATTTTAGTAAACTGACTGCAGGGCAATTATGGTATTAATTTTTCATTCATTAAAATGTATATAGATATTGAAGATTATGAAATATTCGCTAACTTGTATTAATTGCAGATCAGACTGCCAAGGACTCACGCAACCATGTAAAGTATTCTATACTAGAAATGCCAAAAGTTGCAGCCTTGATTCCTGGCAGCCTGAGCACCTTCTGCATTTGGTGCTGGTGCAAGAGCATTGACCAAGCACCCTTGTTGTTCTGTGGTCTACATAAAAAAATCTTATGAAGCACCAGCAGGTAAGTCAATAATCCACAGCTGCCTCCTCCAGCTCCCAACATAGCCCAAGCTTTAGTTCAGTAGCCCATAGTACAGAATTATTCCCCTCCTGTTTGTTGTGGGGGAGGAAGGGAAAGGAGAATGTTAGCCGCTTTGAGACTCCTTTTGTTGTTGTTTAGTCTTTGAGACTCCTTAGGGTAGTGATAAAGCAGGATATCAAAGGGCTGATGCCAGACTCTCAAAACCACATTGACTGTAATCCTGATGATATATTTTGTGTTACTAAGGTTCTTATTGCCTCTTTGCAGGCCAGCTCTACAATAAAAGTCCTGTGGTGGATCAGGAATTTATTAAGTTGCAGGAAGCATGGCGTGGAAATAAATTGACAGCTCTCTGGATAGAGGGAGGTAGAAGGTGGAGTCCACAAAGAATTGGTATTGTTGTCCTACTCTTCATGACCCCATGGACCAGAGCACACCAGGCACTTCTGTATTCCACTGCCTCCCACAGTTTGGTCAAACTCATGCTAGTAGCTTCAAGAACACTGTCCAACCATCTCGTCCTCTGTCGTCTCCTTCTCCTTGTGCCCTCAATCTTTCCCAACATCAGGGTCTTTTCCAGGGAGTCTTCATCCTGGAGAAGAGTGACTAGTGGGGTGCCACAGGGTTCTGTCTTGGGCCCGGTCTTATTCAACATCTTTATCAACGACTTGGATGATGGACTCAAGAGCATCCTGATCAAATTTGCAGATGACACCAAACTGGGAGGGGTGGCTAACACCCCAGAGGACAGGATCACACTTCAAAATGACCTTGACATATTAGAGAACTGGGCCAAAACAAACAAGATGAACTTTAACAGGGAGAAATGTAAAGTATTGCACTTGGGCAAAAAAATTGAGAGGCACAAATACAAGATGGGTGATACCTGGCTTGAGAGCAGTACATGTGAAAAGGACCTAGGAGTCTTGGTTGACCACAAACTTGACGCGGCAGCTAAAAAAGCCAATGCAATTCTGGGCTGCATCAATAGGAGTATAGCATCTGGATCAAGGGAAGTAATAGTGCCACTGTATTCTGCTCTGGTCAGACCTCACCTGGAGTACTGTGTCCAGTTCTGGGCACCACAGTTCAAGAAGGGCACTGACAAACTAGAACGTGTCCAGAGGAGGGCAACCAAAATGGTCAAAGGCCTGGAAACGATGCCTTATGAGGAACGGCTAAGGGAGCTGGGCATGTTTAGCCTGGAGAAGAGGAGGTTAAGGGGTGATATGATAGCAATGTTCAAATATATAAAAGGATGTCACATAGAGGAGGGAGAAAGGTTGTTTTCTTCTGCTCCAGAGAAGTGGACACGGAGCAATGGTTCCAAACTACAAGAAAGAAGATTCCACCTAAACATTAGGAAGAACTTCCTGACAGTAAGAGCTGTTCGACAGTGGAATTTGCTGCCAAGGAGTGTGGTGGAGTCTCCTTCTTTGGAGGTCTTTAAGCAGAGGCTTGACAACCATATGTCAGGAGTGCTCTGATGGTGTTTCCTGCTTGGCAGGGAGTTGGACTCGATGGCCCTTGTGGTCTCTTCCAACTCTATGATTCTATGATTCTCTTCTCATGAGGTGGCCAAAGTATTGGAGCCTCAGCTTCAGGATTTGTCCTTCCAGTGAGCACTCAGGGCTGATTTCCTTAAGAATGGATAGGTTTGATCTTCTTGCAGTCCATGGGACTCTCAAGAGTCTCCTCCAGCACCATAATTCAAAAGCATCAATTCTTGGGCGATCAGCCTTCTTTATGGTCCAGCTCTCATTTCCATACATCACTATTAGGAAAACCATAGCTTTCACTATACAGACTTTTGTTGGCAAGGTGATGTCTCTGCTTTTTAGAATTGGTATTAGGACCTGTAATAATGTGGCTTGATAGACCCCAAATGGCAATGCATTCCCAAAGTGTGGGGCCACTGCAGAAAAGGCCCCTCTCCCTAGTGCTCAACAATCTAACTGTTCTTATAGCTGAGAAGGCCTCTGTTGCTAAACTTAAAGTGTGGGCAGGCTGATATGGGGGAAGACCATGAAGTAATTTCTCCCAAGTGTTCATTAAGAGTTAGTTCCATTGAACACAGGTGGACATACTGTTACTTCTGCATTAACATGCATAGAAGGATATTGCATAGGAAAATTTATCACATGTACTGTAGTTTGTCAGGCACTTTTTGTACTTTACATTTTAATATTTCCCATGAACATTTATTTGAAGCAGCTGGTATCACAGCAGCAGGTTTCCTGGATTCTGAATCTTATTTTTACTTTTTTTATACAATCCTCAGTTTTATTTTTGAGATACGGCTGTGGTTTGCTTTTATCTAGTTTTAAGGATTTCTATTGAATGTTGCTGTTTGCATAAAAACTGTAAAAATCCAAACTGCTTAGAGATTCCCTCCCCCCTGTATTAAGCAACTCCAGCAACTACACAATTATCTCTTATTAAAAGAAAGTATTAAATGTTCTAAAGACCACTAGCTTTCATTTCTTAGAACTCATGGTTCATAATAAGAGGCTGTAAAAATTTAGAAGCCTTATTAAATATCGCCTTGATTTCACGCCATTAGTTTTTGTAGTAATTAGACTATGAAACTATTAAACATATTAAACTATGACTGTCAATACGTGTGGATCAAAGTGCATTGCCGGATGTAGTATTAATAGCTCTAAAAGGGATCAGAAGGTACAAACCAACGAAGTCTGTAATTATAAGCAATTAGAAGCATTAGGGATAAAATATATTATAAGGAGGAGCAACAAACAAGTTGGATAATGAACTTCTATACTTTTGATTTATCGAGGATGTGTGTTTGTTAGAAGACACCCTGAAAGAGATTGGAAGCTCATATTTACTATGCATCATTCATTATGCACTAGACCTCTTAATGGTGCCATTCCATGCTCAAATGATACGTTCATAGAAAACACAAGATGGATTCAAGCATCTCAGCACGGCCGGTAGCAGGAGCAGCAATTGTTCCTACTGAGACAACACTTTCCATCTGTTGCAGATGTGGCTATTCTATTATTTTTGTGCTAGTAAGCAAAAGGAGATTAGTGGATCTGACAATAATCTGAGTCATTGAAAGCCAAGGTTTGCAGTGAGACTGTTAAAGTATATCAACAGATCTGGACATAATTGAGTCTGTCTGATGCAACAGTCTCTTGACTTAAAAAATGTATGCAAATTAAACTGCCCTAAAGGTAGAATGTGGAATGTAAAACTTTGCTAAAGAAAAGAGGTGATTACAACATAAATGAGATAAATAATCAGTGTCTGTGAAACCACCAGAAGGCAAATATTTAATTAGTAGAACGCATTTGCCATTATATTTGCAATAAAAAGTAGATATGGACATTCAGTGGGACACCTCTCGTTTCACCACCCACCCAACTTTTGGGTTCTTGGTGAAGACAGATTTATAGAATGTGGAAGTATATTGGAAGCAGACTCTGTTTAATTCTAATTTCATCTCCGCTGAGACAGCCCATTCTATTTTTGCAGAGGAAGCATTGGGAATGTAAAGAGAAGGCAGAACTCCTTGTCCAGTTTGCTTCTCCTATCCAAACTGCAGTGAATCATAAAAAGGGATAGGAACAAATTTTATGCTTCATGGAAACCCTGGGGAAAGTATGCAATAATAGGCTAGGAGGAAGCAGTGTAAATATGACCTGGGCAAGATCGCTTCTCTCTTTCTCCCTCCTGCACATATGAATAACTCAAGTTGCACTGGTTATCTGCAGCTATGCTGTGCAGAAAACAAATTGGCATTCTTTTTTTCTACATAATGTGCCACATCCAACACTTGAAGATTGTGATTTCTAAATTGGCAGTGAAGGAGTAATAATCAGAACTTCTGTTAGCCTTTCTCCTCTTGAGCTTCAGCCTAAACTTGTTAAGGCAGCAGTCTCAGTGTCTTTGCTGTGAAGCTAAGGAGCTACTTTGCCATCATGGATCAATTCTGATTAAAGCTTTTTTGGGCCATTCAAGCTGGGAAGCTGATAGGAAGCTGTGGTTAAGGACCTAGAGAGAATTGGTTTTTTAAGTAATACATCTCTCTTCACCCACAGATGCTTAGGTGTCTGAGAGATGATGCACTGATAAATAGAAAACCTTGGCACTGACTGATGAATCTTTCACAATATTAGCTGTCATATTTACACATCCATGCTCTATACTCCAACATAATAAACTTGATGATTTAGAATACATTTTTTCTATTGGATTGGGGGAGGGGACTTTCCAGAGGAGTAGCTTCAGGCCTTTTTTTCAGCTGGAACTCTCTGGAACTCAGTTCTGGCACCTCTCAGGTGGGTTCCATTGCCATTATAAGAGAACAAGGGAGGTGTTTGTGGTGAGTTCTGGCACATCTTTTTCTATAAAAATAAGCACTGAGTAGCTATGTTAGACTTTTGCCGCAAAAACAACAACCTTATGGCACCTTAAAGACTTAGGAGCAGTATCCACTTACTTGTGCCACCTGTGTAAGGATTTCTTTTTGCACAACAAAACTTTCCTCACTCTCCTCCTAATACGCACATTCACACCCTCCCCAGACCTGTTCTGGAACATTGGAGAAAAGCCCAGGGGACATTTTGGGGTTGTGCACAGGAAGGAGAAAGGGGTGAGGTCCTTTTCCACAAAAGGAAATCCTTGGACCAATCGGACGTTAACTTGGTGTTACATTGGATATAAGCTGAATATCTTTGTTATGCATATGTTCTGAGAAAAGTGATCTCAAATCCAGAGAAGCTCTGATTTCGCAAGCTCTGTTTGAAGCTCTTCTGTAGAGTTTCTGTGCTTCAGCCTGTATCATCCTTATTCACCACATTTCTCTTATTGTACCACTACAAACAGCCAAATTTCTGTGAACTGTCTTGAGACCTGTGGGTATAGAGCGGTATATAAATTCAAACAACAACAGCATACTGAAGTGTGCAGGATAGTGTGAGTTTTCTTCTAGCCCTTGCATAAGAGTACATTGAACAGCAGTGATGCTTTTTATCCTTCTGCCCATGGCTTTTCAGAACTATGCCATTTTGTGGTTGGTACAAAACATCTATATTATAAAGAAGTGTTATGTAAGTTTAAAGCATACAATCCAGCCAAAAAAACCACACTTTAATGTCCCATTACTACATTAGAGAGATATGCACATGAGTTTAACTCTACTGTTAAACTCTACGAATAGGAATTCAAGTGCTTAAAATTTTATTGGATCACATACTGTGTATTTATAGTTATTTGTTTTTCTAGTAGTCTCCTATTTTCTTCCATTTATTTTGTGCATTTGACAATACTTTGGACATCTCCCCCCCCCTTTTAGTATGCTTAATGGATTTGTTGAATCCAGGCCTAAATAAGTAAATTGAGCATAAATCAATATTAAAATATACAGGGTCATCTATACAAGTAGGCAAAGTGCACTTCCAATGTATTTTTATTTGTATGGAATCTTCAGGCATTTCTTTATGCTACATCCAGTCACCATGGGAAAGTATGTAAGCAGTGAAAGTCTTGCTTTAGGGAAATAGTAATGTCAGCCCTGCTCCATTTTTCCTTCTGACGTGCACCCCACCCGCTTGGTGCAGCTAAGCAGATCCCTTTTAAACAAGCATCTAGATTAACTTTTCATTCTGCAGCTATCTGTAAATTTGGGACACTTGTCCAGCAAAGATTTGTAAAGGAAAAAAAGGATACTTGAAAAGCTATGCAAATTGCTGTGCAGTGGTAGGTTAGTTTCTGACACTTGTCATTAGTGTCATCACAGCCATTATCCAGGGACATTTGCAGAGATACAATCTTCATGGCAATCACATTTGAAATTGCAGCACTATCTGGGGGAACAAATTCATTTCACAGCATCTGTATTGGCTCTCTTAATGCTAGGATAATGTGATATCTCTGCAACATAAGTGCTGCCTTTGGTGAAGATACTTGGATATTCCACAATGAATAAATGAATAAGTCATACATTTGTTCTGTGGACTGCCCTTAGACCTCCAGGTATAGAGAGGTATATAAAAAACACAAAAACACAGAGAAAGACCCTATTCTATGGTTTAGCGCAGGCTTCCTCAAACTCGGCCCTCCAGATGTTTTGAGACTACAGTTCCCATCATCCCTGACCACTGGTCCTGCTAGCTAAGGATCATGGGAGTTGTAGGCCAAAAACATCTGGACAGCTAAGTATGAGGAAGCCTGGTTTAGCATGTGCCTATTTATACATACTGAGTCATCAAGGTTTGTGTTGGAATTTAGTTAATTTGGGCTTGCATTTGTCTTTGCTTCACTGACTCTTTAGAACTAATTTAATTAATTGTGGCCTTTTGTTGTCAAGTAATTATTGTATATAAACTGTATTTGACATCAGACCAAGGTATTTAGTTTATTTGTGTGGGAAACATCCTTAAGAAGGCCTCTTAATCTTTCCATAAAGGCAATAACATTATTTTCTCTAGTAGATGCAATTAGTTTAATCTGCTCTCTTATATCACAACATCATTAGCTGAATGTGAAAAATGGTTCTTTAATTGTTAATCCTTCCTCTTCTCAACCCCATCCTTAAAGAGAGATGTCTTTGTTTAAGCCAAGAATGCATCATAGGATTGTCAGTTGGACTGGAAACAGGCTTGCTTTGTGTGTATTGTAAGGAATTTTATGATATAACCCAAGGAGCAGGGCTTTTCTTAGCTGGAACTTGCCGGAACTCAGTCTGGCACCTCACAGGTGGGCAACATTGCTATTCTAAGAGAATGAGGGAGGTGTTTATGGTGAGTTCCGGCACATCTTTTTCTAGAAAAATAGCACTGCCAAAGGTGAAAGGTAAAGGACCCCTGAATGGTTAAATCCAGTCAAAGGTGACTATGGGGTGCAGTGCTCATCTCGCTTCAGGCTGAAGGAGCCAGTATCTGTCCACAGACAGCTTTCCGGGTCATGTGGCCAGCATGACTAAACCGCTTCTGGTGCGATGGGACACTGTGACAGAAACCAGAGCACACAGAAACACTGTTTACCTTCCCGCTGCAGCGGTACCTATTTATCAACTTGCAGTGGTATGCTTTCAAACTGCCTGGTTGGCGGAAGTTGGGACAGAGCAACAGGAGATCACCCCGTTGCACGGATTCAAACTGCTGACCTTCCGATCAGCAAGCCTAAGATGCTCATGGGTTTACACCACAGCTCCACCCACTCCCTGGACCTGTAAATGACAGAACTGTTCACATGAACTAATATTTGAGGTAAAAAGGCTATGTTAACTCAAGTCCCAGTTATGTAACTTCACCTAGGAGCAGCCTCGAGTATACTATCTGATATTGCATGATGTGTGTGAAGAATGTGTGGGTGACATTTCTGTGCCATGCTGCTATCAATAAATAGCAGGACGGCATCTTTACAGCATGGAATAAGGTGCCTGTGCATGGGAGGGAAAGCAAAGAAAGTGATTATTTGATTTGATATTTGCATACCGCTTTTCCAACAAATGTTGAGCACAAAGCAGCTCACAATCACAATACCATTAAAAACAGTAATAGCAATCACTAGAATATGAAGCACAGTAACGTATAAAGTAAACAATGACAACAATTTTATAAAAACAATTGATACGATTCAATAAAGTAATAGTAGCTCGAAATATCAGAAAGAGCTGCTGAGCCCTTGGCTGGATGGTATGCTCTCTCTGGGAAGGGTCGTCTTCTTCCCTCAGTGCAACAGGCAGCACATTCCCAGGCAGCAAGATCATTCATGGTTTTTAATCTTGACTTCTTTTTCACTATGTGTGGATCCACAGATGTGCCTTCAGGTGGGAGTTCTTGGTATAGGTCTTGCTGCAGTCAGTGTAGGTGTGGGTGTCAGTCCATTTGTGGAACTATGAGTAATGGCCCCTGTTGGGCTTGGCTCCCAGTTGCTCCATTGGTGCGGAGGGTTGGATGAGGAGGTCTGACAGAGGAGACTCCCATCAAAGAAAGTGGAGGAGACACTCTGCTGGTAGGGGTGATATTTGAGAGCCAGCGTGGTGTAGTGGTTAAGAGCGGTAGACTCATAATCTGGTGAACCGGGTTCGTGTCTCCGCTCCTCCACATGCAGCTGCTGGGTGACCTTGGGCTAGTCACACTTCTCTGAAGTCTCTCAGCCCCACTCACCTCACAGAGTGTTTGTTGTAGGGGAGGAAGGGAAAGGAGAATGTTAGCCACTTTGAGACTCCTTCGGGTAGTGATAAAGCGGGATATCAAATCCAAACTCCTCCTCTTCTTCTACTGGAGCAGGTGGGCAAAGGCTGGTTAGTAAGGCAACTGACACTAGTGGCAAGGGAGGGTGGCTTGGCACTGAGACGTAGCCAGAAGTTCATCAGAGTTGGGAGATCATATATTGTTGTCCATCACAAGATAGCTGGGGGTAGAAGCTTCAAGGTTGAGCCAACCTTGAGAAGGTGCTTAGCCAATCTTTTCAAAACTCAGTTGATTCAGATTTCATCTTCAATAGTGTGTCCACTTTCTTAGAAGAGATGTCACTTTAATGATTAACACATTTATTATGCCATAAATATTTGTAAGTGTAAGAAGGTATTCATTTTGTTTAGCTCATAGCCTGAAAAATATAAATGAGAAATGGCTCTCATTCATCTCAAGGTTTTGGTGAGGTGGATTATAAATCTAAATAAATGAATCTTAGCTCATCTGGCAGCTCGCAGGACCACTTCCATCTGGCCTGCTCGTCCCCCCCCCCCAAATAGACTGAGATCAAGGGAGCTAGAGGTAATAAAATGTGACTGCCAAGTCATAAGGAAAAGGTAGGATGCAATGGATTATGTAATGATGTGAACCCAAATGAGTTGAGAATCATACAGAAAAGGTGATAAATCGTATAGAAGTAGCTTGTGTATGTGTGAGGAAATACCCCACTAGATCAGACCAGAAATGTGCCACTAAAAGTCACATTCAGTTTATGTTATAGCTAAAGAAATACCTGTACATCCTCGTGTATCTCTAAAAGGATAAGTAGTATTTGTCAAGGACAAACAAAGAAGTTGAATGACCCTTACAAAGCAAAGTAGCACACCTAGTTTTATACTGTAACTCTTCAGACCAGAAAGCCACAGTTTGTCTACAAGGTTGAACACAAGCTTGAAAGGCAGCAAATGAATTGGAGTGCTTCTAGAGGCGGGCTTAATACTGCAAAGATGTCATTAAAAAAAGGCAAATGTCATAATTAGCAGTAGTTATATACTAATATTATTTCCTGCCAAAAAGGTGGATCTGGAATAAATGGGGAAAATATGATCTGGCATTTTGATGAAGACAATATTGTATGGATGCTATTAAAAAATGTGCATGCATGAACTTCACCAATCTCATAATAAACACCTGTCTGGAAACACCTATGATTCCACTGAATTAAATGGCAATTTATATGAGCTACACACATGATCTAATGATTTCTAAATGATTCTCACATGCCTACTTTGCATTCAAGCACTTGGATTAAAAATAATAATTCCTCAACTCCCTTAACTACTCCAGAACTGCAGGTGAAACAAAATTCCATGTATTTTCATTCTTCTGTCCTTATAGGAACAATGTATATCTACAAACATAACAGCTTATTTCATTAGCTTTTGTGTGGTTTCCTTGAGCTAATTAAGATCAATAATTTATTTCTGTTACCTTGTGTTTTAATTCTTTCTTTTATTAAAATAGTTCATGTGTTAATGTTGAATTCCAAAAATTCTGCGTCCTAAATATGGTGGGCACATAGATATTTGGAATGGGCTTTGCTAGGCTTTCTTCTAATGCATTGCACTGAATAGAATTGTTTCATACATATATTCCTGCATTGCAGGGGGTGTTGACCAACCTTCGGTCCCCAGCTGTTTTTGGACTACAACTCCCATCATCCCTAGCTAGCAAGACCAGTGGTCAGGGAAGCTGGGAATTGTAGTCCGAAAATAGCTGGAGACCAACGGTTGGGAAACACTGGACTAGATGATCCTTCCAACGCTACAATTCTATGAATGTGAATTCCTTAAGGAATGGATATTCTGTTTCAGTAGGGATTAAACTGTGAGCTTAAACAAATCTTCCTGAATAGGCACCAGGGAAGCCTTAATTCTTTGTTGTGAGAATTAATCACATTAATGAAGTTTGTGGTAGCCTACAAAACTGCAGGTTCAGTTTGTAGTGGAAGAATCATGCTGGTGCACATTGGGACTGATGGGGCAGAGGGCAGGGAAGGCAACGGTAGGGGTGGAGTAAACTAATTTTCGTTTTGTCCCTATCCTTTTTTCCCTCTTGAGGTCTTTGAGGGCACAAAGAAGGCAAAGGCAGAAGAAGCTGACAGCCAGCACTTACTCCTGGGTTACAGTAGTTGTAACAAGGCAGGTAGGCAGGAACTAGCTGAGGACAGATTGTAGTTGGTGGGACAGTGGCCCATTGACCAGCCTCCACTGAAAAGGATAGACTTATTCAATTTAACTACTGAGCTGCCACAGGAAGCACTTAACCATTGCAAGCAAAGTAGAGTTGCCAACTGACTGGGGGGGGGGAGGGAAATCTATTTTGCTTCTGTTTGGAATCAGCAGGTGAAGCTTTGCACAGCACAGGGATAGACATCTTCCAAAATTGTATACCAAGCATCTATATAGCTCCAGAGGCCAGCTGAATAGTTGACAACTCTAGAGCAGAGAGAGTGTGAGTCAAGAGCTTGACCTTATCTTACGATGCACTTCTTAAAGTCAAAGCTCAAACCAGGCACATGTTAGATAAAAAAGCACAGAAGTCCTTCTGCTGAGCCATTACTATATGTGTCAGGTATCTTTGGAATTTGAACCATAAATCAGTTTTATCCTTACCAGTATTTGCTTGCTGATGCAAACCCACTCAATTCCCATTATACATTTGTGTATATTCCCGCTCTCAACTTCTCAGAAGTTGGAAGGAGCCATTGGTTTGTTTTTACACAGAAGTTTTTGTTGGAAAGCATTTGGAAAGCACACAGTCATAAAAGCTATGCCACTACATCTTGTGCCCTGTACTGGATTAAATCAGTTACATCCTTGCATGGGACAGCTGCAAATTTCTGCATTGCAAGGGGTTGGACTAGATAATCCTCAGTATCCCTTCCAACTCTCTGCTTCCATGAATATCCCATAGCCCAAGCACATGAGGCGATATCTTCTGGTAGATCAGTGTGGGTGTCAAGTGGAAGGCAGGCTTACACTAGCAGTAGCCAACTGGTCCAATGCACTTGTTTGCTGTCAGATGAATGGTACTTAAACACTGGTGATGGGATAGCATCTTCCATGGTACCTGAGGGCAGTAGGCAATGGGTTTTTTGGGTGGTGGGTTGAAGGCTATGTATCAAAAAACAAAACAACCCAGCCCTGTCCTCCAACAGTGGGAAATGGCTGGGGTGCTTACAAAGAATAGACAGATGGTTCCTGTTCCACCCCATCTATCATCTGAGGCTGTTGCCTCGCCTTGCCCACTGGTAGGGCCAGCTCTGTCCTCTGCTCTTTTCAACCACATCCCCACCCTAAGTGTTTGAGGTTTTCAGCCTTAGTGTCTCCTCTTTTCTTGGACTCCCCCACCATGAAGGTGACACCAGATCTCTCCCAAGTGAAATCTGTTTCATCCCTCGTGGCTTGACGTAGCTTAGCCTCGTGAAGATGTCAGGGGCTAAGCATTTTTATATGGAAACCTCAGAGCGAGTGCCAGACCGAGGGAACAATCCGCTCCTCAGCTCTGAGGATATTTGGGGTTAAAGCGCTTCCAAGGGAAGCACATCTGCGCCGTTCGGCGGAGATCGAAGCTCATCTCGTTAAATCTTTGGAAAGCGCGGGGAGTGGGTCTGTTTATTGTCACTTGTGTGGTGGAAAAACTGTCTCTCTCGTCTCCCTGGCCCGCTCCTTCCCACCAGGTGTATGTTGCTTGGCCTCTGGCAGCGCCTGCCTGACTGGAAAAGAGACAGCGGAGAGAACTCTCCCCCGCCTCCCAGGAGAGTTGGAGGGCTCGTCGAGGGCGCGCGGGAGCGAGCCGACAACAAGCGTGACGCTCGCGCCCGCCGAAAGGGGCGGGAATGTGGGCGAGCCTAGGGGTCAAGGCAGCCGGAGCTGCCGCCTCAGTCCGCCCGCTTCGCGGGATGAGCGGGAAGCAGCTGGCGAAGCAGCCCGGGGGTGGCGGCTGCCATGAACGGACCAGGCGAGACACGGCGGACGGGAGCGGAGGAAGGAGCTGAGGTAAACAGCCTTCCCGCGCCTGGCAAACTTCGGTTTCAAGGGCGGCAGCGGCCGAGTGGTCCGGGCGGGAAGAAGCCCACCGTCGGGAAGGAGTTCTACCCGTGTTACTCGGAAGTCTCCCGTGTTCCTTGCGGGGCTTGTTCCCGAGTCAGTGTGTTAAGGGGAGGCTTCCCGCCCCGGTCTTTGAGGGCTTGGCTCCTCTTGCTGACAGGTAGCGGGACCCAGCCTGGCTTGACTGCAGCCCGGATAGCTCCCTCGGTTAGAGGCGGGCGCTGAGAATGCCGAGGTGGCCACTTCCATTGCGGTGTGGGGCAGCTGCGTGTTCCTCGGGGTCCCTTCCAACGCGATGGTTCTATGACGCTCAACTTTGCACGAGCGCGTGTGTGAATTTAAAGCTCCCGGATAAATGGAGGTGGCCACCGGATTGCAGCCTCTTATCTGAGACTAAGCTCCCGTAGTGCTGAGAGTTAGCTCAGTGGCAGAGCGAGCCCATCCTGGGATAGCTGCGGGCAAGATCCCTGCATTGCAGAGGGCTGGGCTGGATGACCCTCGGGGTCCTTTTCAGCTCTGCCATTCTGTGATCTGCTTTGCATGCATAGGGAGCTTGCCAGTCAGTTCAGGCAACACTAGATGGATCAATGGTCCGGCTCGGTAAAGGCTGCTTTGTGAGAGATGCGGAACACTGTCTCTGCACATTAGTGTTTGCCACTTCTCCTGTTTCTTGTCCCCATCTGCAAACCCAGTTAATTTCTCTCTGCCCCCTCCAGCTTCCTTTCCCCATAACTTATTGCCATCTGTTCTTCGATAACGTCCTACGTTTCTCAACAGCATGACCTTTCCATGGTTAATAGCTTTCTCATCAGCTCTATTCCTTCCCCACTGTTCATCTCACTTCTCCGTTACTTAGCCTTTTCCCCAAGTTCTCCATAACTTCTGTATAGTTACACCTTTCTTAGCACGACACAACCACAGGATTGCCGCAATACGATTCAGCTAGTGGATTCCGAATTCCTTACTCCCATCTCCTCAGAATTATGCCCCCCTTTCCTTCTTTCCCCTTTCTTCTTATCCTCCCTTTCCCCTCTCCATACTAAATGATTCCTATTGATCCTTCACTCCCTCATCAGTAACTGCCCATCGCTTTAGCCTTCAGTTATACCTTGTGGTATGTATTAGTTTTTGAAATATTCTGAGTCCTGTAAATTGAGTTGGTACTGGAGCATGTCATCCATCCATCCGCATCAGATTTCTTTCTTGAGGCTGCAATCCTGAGCCTCCTTACCTGGGAGTAAGCTCCATTGGTTACATTGGGATTTACTTACGAGAAAACTTTCACATGATTGCTCTTTTCTGGCCACATCAGTTTGGCTGGGATTGGTGCATACCTTCTAGGTAACCTGTCTGGTTGGTGGTATAGCAGCTTAGAATATTGCTAAGAATATTGCTAGCATGTGTTATGTGCAGTTATTTTTTTCTGGGGACATTCAAGGGTACGCAGTACCGGCACATTTCCCCAGCCCCCCGCAAATGTTAAAAGTGTGGCACTCAATGTAACAACTTCATGGTGAGTACAGGCACATTTCTTTTTTTCTTTAAAACACTGGTTATGTGCAATTCAGTGGTGCTGTGTCCAGAAATAAGAATGTCTGTTGAATGGCATACCTTGGAGCTTCTTAAAATAACAGGTGTCTTGCAACCTGATTGTGTATGTGTATGGCAAATGACACAAAACAAAGGGTGTCTTTGAAAATGACAATAGAAGCTTTTGAAGCTCCTATATAGCCAGATCAAATGGGAAACAACCTACATTTCAAGAAAGGTAACCTATGTAACTCATCCACAGACTTCACAAGTGATATGTTTTATAGAGAAGGAATCCCTGCATAATTACTTTTATGTTGCTGCTTTCCTTTCCTTTAATTGTTTAAGGTTGCATGCTTGCATACTTCAACTTATGCTCCCCCATAAGTTGAAATGCTAGAAACAAAACATTTTCTCTCTCCTTATCAGTCAACTGTGGGCTGTAAGTTCTCTGTGCTAGGAAGCGCACCACTGCGTTCAGGACAGTGCCTGATATGTTCCTGGAGAGAAATAAATGCTTAGTACTAAGTGTGTTTGTATCAGAACTCTCCCACTACTGAATTGGCAAACTTGCACCTGAATTATATAATTTCCATTGATGTTGCACTCCTAATCAAAGCATGTTGAGGCTTGCATATTATAGTGATTATCTCCTGGAAGTCCTACTCTTAAACTGACCCTAATCAAAGCAGAATCATGTATATTGTAATCATTATGGCCCAGAAGGGGAGCTAATTTGTCAGAATCTACTCAGCTGATTGATCTTATTATTTAAATACAGATAGTATCAGCTCTTCACCAGCAATTTATAGCTTAAAATTCAGAAAGTTGAATAATATTGCTGTATTTTGCAAGGAATTATCGGGGAGTGCATTGAATATGTAGGCTGAGAAATGAGGAAGGAATGATTGTGCAAATGGCCAGTCAACTCATCAATGAGATTCTCCTGGGTCACTTACCCTTGTTTGGAGAAATGCATGACAACGCTCATCCAGCATTACCATAGGGTTTCTGTGTTTTCATTGTGTATTTTTTTTTTAAATACCGTAAATACTAAAATTGATATATGTGTGTGTATATCTTACCACTGATTTCATTTTTTTAAAAAATCAATAAATCAAGAATATTCCATATAGTACAGTTACCTCAAGGGGAATTTGAGAAGCAAGTTTTATAAATAAATAAGTAAATAAATTTGGCATCATTCTCTCCATTTTCCTACAACTGTAAAGCATGGTGTTTCTCCTGCATTTATATATGCTTTTGAAAATGTATATTTTGCAGTACCTACTCAGACCCCTAAATAGGCTCTAGGAGATAAATTTGGTCTACTGTGCTTTTATACCTCACTTTCCCTGAAGTTTTATTGATGAATGAGGAGCAGGGTGTTGTGGCGGATGGCTTCTTTTTTAAGCAAATTCTTTTCCTGTGGGAATGGTAGCTGTGAATAGTGCTCTAATCCCCTTCATCTCTCAAGGCAGTGCATAATGTTATAGGTATTGGGTGCCAGAGTTTGTGGGTGCAAGGCACCCATGCTCCCTAGATTTAGTTAGAATTTAACAAGAGAAGGTCACAGATGTTTGATATAGCAGTGCTAAAAGACAGGCTAAATGAGTTTTTTTCCTGATCAGGAGATAACTTGGCAGTAGAGCCATCATGTAAAACAGAAGGAAGATAATGGGTGATTAACAAAGCAGTTACTCTCTGCCAAAGAGGGGTGGGAACCTTTCTTCAACTTTGTGTTAGCGGGCAGAGAAAAGAAAGGTTTTAGGATTTCAGTTTGCTTGATGTAGGCTGGTGAGAAATCCTTTCAGTCTGATAGCTGCAACAAGGAAGAGGAAGGAGGGCAAAGAGCACCATGTGGACTGACAAGGACAGGCTTTAACCAAGAGAGAGAGAGAGAGAGAGCATGGCTGATTTCACTGTTCTTGGACCCAAGCCTTCTGTGCCTATGGGGGAAGCAAGAGACCCTCCTAGAATGTGAATGCTGTGCACTCCCTCCTTCTAAACTCAGGTTGTATATATGTGTAAATAAACCATGTATCATAAAGACACCACAGTCTCCACTGTGCCCCATAGTCCAAAAGGAAACACAAACCCTGGATAAAGTGTGCCTGCAACCCCTGGAATCTCACACCACTCGTGGAGATTGGGGTGATGTGTAGCAATATACTGTAGTATGATACCTCTTGCATCCTATGAAGGGACTGTGTAAATACAACTGTATGTATGTTATGTAGTCTACTGGAAAGGTAATGCACATGAATAATTGCAAATCATGTATATTCTCTCATTTGTTCACACCCTCATGTGTAGGATGCACACTAAGCACTGCATAAACCATGTTAAGTGTCTCCTGAGGTTGTGTTAACGTTTAAGGTGCCCCAAGGCTAGTTGAATGTTTTGCTGCAAAAGACTAACAAACTTATTGTAGCATAAGCTTTCATGGGCTTAAGCTCACCTCGTGCATCTGATGAAGTGGGCTTAGGTCCACAACAACTTATGCCATAATAAATATGTTAGTCTTTAAGGAGCCACAAGACTCATTGATTGATCTGTGTGGTGGGAGAGACAGCATGGCACATTTTGTTCAGTTGCATCCACAGGAAACCGGATGAATAGAATACCTCTACTCAATTGATATGTCGTATATGTTTTTGCCATGGGGAAGCAGGTTAATTAATTTTTAGGAGTTTTGAACAATGTGAATTATTCTGAAAGATTCAATAAAAAAATGTGTTCAGTATTTCAAAACATTTACTCAGCCAATAGGGTCGCCATTATGGTCTAGTTTCAGCTCCTAGATTAGCTGAATTATTTAGACCTGCGATTTTACTGCATATATTAAACAATCCACTTATGCCTCAGCCGATGTATGATAGTATTTCAATGTATTGTTTAAGGTAAGATTAAGTCCTAGTTTTATACCCCGAGAGATCATACATATAAATATAAACAAGAAATACATCAGTTTCTTGGGAGCCAATCAATCAAAGCAGAACATGCTCACATACGCTGACTCTTCAAGAAACCCTTGGCTATTCAAGATGTGTACTACAAATGCAGTAGAATGCATTGATTTGGTCACTCCAATATATCAGCACACCATTATTTATATGAAAATTGTTTTTTATTCTATTTCCCCTGTCTCTATGTTCTCAATATATGTAGGTGTTTGAGCAGCATGAGCAGCCCAAAGTTTCCCAAATACTGATTTCTGCCAACTAATAATAGATTTATTTTTCTAAAAAAGTCTCATCCAGCTAATTTCCATGAAGACACAGTCTTGTTGAACACACATTAACTGTTGAACCCATTTAGTCATAATACAAGCTGGGTTCAACCATCACTATGAATAATTCAAGTATAGTTTTGAGGCTCATGGTCATTTTTTGCAAGATGAAAAGTGTGGTGAAATTCTTCTAATTATATAGAAGAATTGTATCCCACCTTTAAAGTATTTCAGATTGTTTTCAATTTACATTTTCAAACCCTTATGATTTACTTAACATAAGCTTGCAAACATGGTTACGCAGGGATGGATCCAGACTTGCCCTTTCAGTGCAAGGGCTTCTTCTGTTCATTGGAAAGGATGCTCAAGCTCTTGGTGGATGAAGGAGAGGTTTATGTCAATTTTGGCAACTTTCCACCTGCAGCTCTGCTCATCACTTCCCACCCTGCCCCCAAACTTCCGGAACAGATTTTTGGGAATTGCAGGGGATGCAAAGAGGAGGAAGAACTAGAACATGACCTCCCTGCTTCCTCTAACAAGTAGTGTCTTGTGGGTTGGGGATTAAACCCAAAGTTTAAGTATGATAATATTGCTAACCAGTTCCCCGACTAGTAGTAAGTCCAAGGATAATGCTACAGAGTTTAGTTTTGCCTGGATGAAAGAGAACACTGTAGACTTAGGTTATCTTTGTATTACTTATTTTATTTACAAAGGTGAACAGGTCATAGTAAAAGTAAATAAAATCATTCAGCTACTGATCTTGCATCAGAATCCCAAAGGCAGCAGTGTTTTGCCCACTTCCCCGCTTCCCTCAAAAACTACTGCTAGTCCAGCTAAGCTCACAGTTAAAAACCTCGCATATCTTCCTTTGCATTCAGAGTCATACAGCAAAGACTCCTGTTGGCCTCCCTGTCACTTTCCAAATTTGGAAGGATTCCCAAGACTGGAAACAAATTCCAGCCACGAAACTTCTCATTTGTGCCTGACTGATGTGTGACCAATCTTGTGAGACAAAACCATCAGACAGATGTATTCACAACGAGACAGTTAAACATATGGAAAAGTAAGATACAGTTATGTATCTATCTTCTCCATATGTTCTCGATTTTGACTTCTATTACATGATTGCTCATTTAAATAGTGTTTTGTGAGTTGTTTTTTTTAAAAAAATGTCACAGATTAGGTTCAGGATAGTTTTTTCTTTTTTCTTTTTAAAAGCAAGCTAAAGGTTTACTTGTATAATCAGACTCTCTGCATTAGTGAAATGTGAATATTGGGGGAAATGAAATTTACATTAGCTAGCATGCAAGTGGGATCTGCAACAAAATGTTGCAGCAGGGTGGACTGCTGCTGTCCAGGATTCTAGCCACTCCACTCTATTCCACCTGCCTCTGGTTTTTTGTTTTCCCTTCCAAAAGTAAGCATTTCATGGTCACTGTCCACACTTGGTCATCAGTGAATTGGTTTTAGGAAGTTCCACCTATAGATTTTTACCTTAGAGAGGATGAAGATGACAACGATGATGATTATCAAACTTTGAGTAGTTCTTTATTGTGTATGTGGATAGGGCCCATTTGGCCACACAAGCAACATCAACCACAGCTTGAATATCAATTTCAGCTAAATTCTTTAGTTGAAAGATGAGAGCTTTCAGATATATTGCTGTATACTTTTTGGGAAAAAAGAAATGCCCTTTAGTAGTAAATTCTGTTCCTACTTAAGTATTTCTCAACTTTGGTTTCAAGATTTCAAATGTGACACATGCTTTGTTTACATGTGTCTCAGTTGCTGCCTCCACCCTTGCTCAGTCCTGTCTTTTTTCCACTGTTTCATTGGCACTAGGGCCTATCTATGCATGAACACCTAAAGGTATATAATACTCCGTATGTGTGACCCATGTAATTCCAAATTATGCACGGGCTCCACTGCAAATGTCCAAGTGAACGTGTAGAGGACAGGGCTAGTGAATACAATTTGACTTTCCTTTTTTGTGCATCCCCCACCCCCCGACTGTCTGAACAGTGGGAATTACTTCAAGGTAAGTATGCATGGGCTTGCAGCCATAATTAGTTACCGGTAGTTAGCTGCTCTGAAATACTGTGCCACATCACACCTCAAAAGAGTTGTGCAGATGCAATGACTATTACATAAATGTTGGAGTTTCTGCAGTGTATGTCAGCTGAGTTGAGCAATATATTGCCATTTCCTACATTTTAAATAGTTTCTTTTTTTAATTTAATGTCTTACAGATGCCTGGTGTTTTCCTGATATGTTTTGAATGCTGAGCTTGCCTTTCTAACAATGAACAGTTCAAAACCATCAGCGTTGCTTGGAACTGGTGTATTCTCCAATACTACCTGTCCCACGGAAAAGAAGATCTCTGTGTTTTTTTCCGTCATCTTCATGACAGTGGGGATTTTATCCAACAGCCTTGCAATAGCAATTCTCATGAAGGCATACCAGAGGTTCAGACAGAAATCAAAAGCATCTTTTTTGCTTTTTGCTAGTGGCTTGGTTATCACAGACCTGTTGGGCCACCTCATCAACGGAACCATTGCAGTATTTGTATATGCCTCTGACAAAGACTGGATTCGATTTAACCAGTCAAATGTTCTCTGCAGCGTTTTTGGCATCTGTATGGTGTTCTTTGGACTATGTCCCCTTTTTCTGGGCAGTGTGATGGCTGTTGAACGCTGCATTGGAGTCACCAAGCCGATATTTCATTCAACAAAAATGACTTCTAAACATGTAAAGATTATGTTGACTATGGTATGTCTCTTTGCCATTTTCATAGCTTTACTGCCTATACTTCAGCTAAGACCTTATCAAATCCAGGCGTCAAGGACCTGGTGTTTCTATAAAACTGAGCACATTGAAGACTGGGAAGACAGATTTTACCTCTTACTTTTTTCATGCTTGGGTTTACTGGCCCTTGGTATTTCATTTTTGTGCAATGCTGTCACAGGGATTACACTTCTAAGAGTCAAATTTAAAAGTCAACATAGACAAGGCAGATCTCACCATTTTGAAATGATCATCCAGCTCTTGGCTATAATGTGTGTCTCTTGCATTTGCTGGAGTCCATTCCTGGTAAGAGGTTAATTATTTTGCCAGTTTTTTAAATGCATGTTTAATGTATGGTGTTTCTCATTTTTAGCCACACGTTTTATGAAAATGCATAATGGACAACAGAAATGGATGCTCCTGATATTAGAACTCACATTATTGTTTTCAGTAGCATAGTCCTAGTGGAACGCAGGTCTTTGTATTTGTAAATACCATACAGTTTTCACTATGAACCCGATCTAGCCCAAATCAACGATTTTTAGATCCCATTGTATGTGGTGTAAAAGTTCTTCTTTGACTAGATTGCATTTGCTATATATGTCTTCGAGATCAGTTTGTGCAATGCCTTAGGACAAGCATAAGCAAACTCTGGCCCTCCAGATGTTTTGGAACTACAATTCCCATCATCCCTAGCTAACAGGACCAGTGGTCAGGGGTGATGGGAATTGTAGTCTCAAAACATCTGGAGGGCCGGAGTTTGCCTATGCCTGTCTTAGGATCTTTGATAATGTCCTTTTCCACTTATGGTAGGGTTGCCATATTTCAAAAAGTGAAAATCAGGATACAAAAGTTGTTGATCTATTTTGGCAAAATCGCAAGAAATTGATGATTTTGAGCTATTTTAAAGGAAAAGTATCAAAAACGACATTGCCGACATGGCTTGCCATATGTACAGATTTCCAGATTTCCCCATACATTTTTGCTGGTTTTATGCCTGGACACTTCTTCCGACTGCAGTATTCTGGGTATGTCTGCGAAATTCCAGACATATGGCAACCCTAACTTACGGTGTCTATGGTGAGTAAACATGTATAATGGGGTTCAGGGGAATGGAATGGGATTGCACACATTGTCTCTGGCCAAACCTACTCATTCTCATTTGAATAGTGGGAGGAGCCATCATCATGCAGCTGTACTTGTGTTAGGCTTCCCTTCACCTTGCTTTTTCAGTTGTATTACAAGAGGCTGTACTACGAACTTCAAATGAATATAGGTCGGGTGTGGGTTCTGCTGCCACAGTCTCATCCCACTGCAGTGTGTTCTCTCAAAGCAGGCAATGTCTCAAAAGGGTGTTAAAGACTAAATGTCAAACAGCTGCACAAGTCTGTGGATTGCATGTCTGCTTTATTTATTACCGCTGAGGTTTTTGGCAGAAGGAAAACATAGGTACAACAGAAACAGTCAGTGCACATTAAATTCAACAACTTGGTTATAGGACTGCATCATTGGGTAGACTAGCATCAGATCAGCAATATTTTTTTTTCAGATGAAAATACTGTATTTAAAGGGATCCAAGAAACAAAAGGAGCTGCGGAATGCATGAAAACATAAAGACTGATATTGTAGCAATGCAGTAAGTTAAAGTTGTGTGAATAGTTTGGTAATCCATATCACTATGACTAAAGCAGAATGGTATGAGAATGCATAATGGGACTGATTACAATGTTTACCGGTATTTATAGAGTGCCTTCATGTACTTTTTCTTTGTATACGTGTGAGTGATAGACAGATATAGGTTGCATTATACTCTTTTTTTATATGTGTGAAATTTGCAAAATAATTCCAATACTTTAGTGCTTCCTGGTTGTTGCAGAAATTAAGTTTTTACTAATTCATATCACATTTAGCTGTGCTTTACAGTGCTGGAGTATCAGCAAGAGCAAGACAACCAAAGTCAAATCTAACTTACAAATATTCATGTTGTGTACCTGACTTGGGAATGATATAAGCAGGATCGACACGGATGCAAAAATTAAACTGATATGAAAAGGCCCCCTCTTATTATAGTTCAAAGCAGAAACATTTCATTAATTACAGTATACATTCAACAAGAGATCAAAAATGAAGCTAAGGCTGGGAACAAAACAATGAATGTGATGTAATAGAAGCCTGTTTTTCATTTAGCTATGCGTATTTCTCCTGGAATGCTATGGTCTGAGTTAATATGCACTAGTCTCCTGGAATGCTATGGTCTGAGTTAATATGCACTAGTCACCTCTTCTTTGTCTCTTTTTTTCTTGAGCTGATTCCAATTTTTCTGAACTGATTATAAAAAGAGACAGTAGATACTCTTAAGGATTAGAGTTTAACCATTATATGAGACTTTTTTTTTAAAAAAGTGCAATTTAGCATAATAGGATGGAGTCTGTTCAAGCAACTTCTTACGCACTGGCTTTGAGTAAGGCTTCTGTGCCTCCTTTTATATGCAAAATAGCTGTAATATATCACACAGGTTATATGAAAATAAAGCAGCTAGCCTAATTTAATGGACTTGTTTCTTTTTTCTTTTTTTAAAAAAGTTTTATTCGATTTTATAAAGAGAGATACAAAGATTACTCTGGTACCTCAGGTTACATACACTTCAGGTTACATACGCTTCAGGTTACAGTCTCCGCTAACCCAGAAATATTACCTCGGGTTAAGAACTTTGCTTCAGGATGAGAACAGAAATCGTGCTCTGGCGGTGCGGCGGCAGCAGGAGGCCCCATTAGCTAAAGTGGTGCTTCAGGTTAAGAACAGTTTCAGGTTAAGTATGGACCTCCGTAACGAATTAAGTACTTAACCCGAGGTACCACTGTACAAATATTTAGGGTAAGAATTAATAATTACATTATATTTACAATGGAAAAACACCTTGCTTTAAAAAGACAAGCTGGAGATTAAAATTTATGACACTGTTAAATTGAAATACAATGGGCCCAAGAGGGATTCTGGAACCTCTACAGAATGGATGTGTCCAATACTCTGACTGTCTGCCGTACATAATTGGCACTCAGCTTTAAAAGCTTCTATTAAATTTAACTGGACTTCCAAATAAATGAGCTGAAATCTATGAAACCTGTTGTATACAGTTCAGTATCGTTTATCTTTCCCTTCTACTCACCCCAAAAGTGAAGGCAACTGGCAACTGCATTCTTCCTTTCCCAAAAGAAATTACCATAATATTTTAGTTCCCTATGTGTCACAACCAAAGAGGCAAGACTCAAAAAGTTAAAATGAACTGGGCTATGTTTGTTCATATATTAAACTGAAAATAGATGTAGGCAGAGAAACCAAGATGTGGGGTCTAACTAATAACAAAACCTTGCCTAGGCCAAGGTTAGTTCTTCCTCTATTGCCTCCCCCCTTTCAGGTGAGGTCCCTCAACTCCAAGCATGGATTTACACAAATGTGCTCCATAACCATGGCAGCAGGTCCCACAGCTCTGAATGTGGTTCTTGAGACCACAGCCTTCCTCTGTAATGGTGCCTAAGAGTGATCACCAAACCTTAACTAGATCATAATTTCCTGCATCTACCTGCCAGTGTGGCTAATTAACTTATTGAATGACTCCCCCCACTCGCCACTAAGTACACCCACCACATCAGTACAGAGTAGATAAAAAGAAGCCCATCAGCTCAGCCAATGAGCTGATGAGCAAAGAAAATCCTGCTTGGTTCCACAAAAGGTGACCAGCAAAAGCAAGCACTGCCTGTTGGATGGGAGGGTGAGCGGTCTGCTGAACTGGAGGGCAGGGGTTAAATAGCCCTCACATCAATCCTGCCCCTTCCCAAGCATTGCTGCAGTGTTGATCTGTATGCTGAAGCTGCTTGCCAGTCCCCTTCATTTCCTGAGCGGTTGCAAAAGCTTCTCAGTGCCACAACTGCTTAGGGTCACAACAGGCATGGGATTCTTCCAACCCAAGTACGAAATCACCCTAAGCATTTGATTCTTCAGGGTCAAAGAGAACCAAGAGAGCTATGAACCAAATTTCAGTGACCTATGGTGCTAGAATTTGTGGAATTGTGTACAGCTTAAGCAGTTGCAGTTTTTCTTTTGGAAGCTGTTCACATATTACGTTCTGCAGATAGTCCTTTCTGTATATATTTTAAAATAGAAGAACTGGCAGATCTGCCTTGCTATGAAATCGGGCTGGTTATTTTTCAAGGCCTGTCCTCATGTATTCACAATTAACAAATTATGTTTACTGTGCATGGAGTCGTGGTGATGATGACTCTTCAGTCTGCAAGGCTTATTGTGTGAACTGGTTCTTAGTTTCAGTTCAATTTATTGTGATGGTGATGGACTTTAGTAATGCATGTACCTAAGCAGCTTTCTATTTGATGCTAGAATGCTTAATATTTGGGCTATGGTGGCAGCTGTCATCTTTACTTACTTATGGCTACAAACTACAAATCACTGCAGCTACAAACTACAAATCACTTCAACTGGCTTCATCCTACTGATTTCAAACCTATTAAGGACAAATTCTCATTTTAAGCAGTTTGAAATTCATAGTCTGTATCCTCCATGGATGGCTATGACAGGCTTATTTTGAGCACATGAAAATGATAATCTAGATTTATGCCCATAATTATTTTCACATTCCATTATTCAATACTTGTGAATGCAGACTCACACACACCTGCATAAATCTATAGAGGATTGTGATCCTATTTGTATTTTTCTTTTGGAAGTTATTATCTTGAATTGTGAGTCACATTTGCTTTATTTCAAACAACTCAAAAGGCACCACACCATTTCCCACTGCTGTATTACTTTAACTTTAGTTGGAGAGTAATGAGGTGTGTGTAGACAATGAAAATAAAAATACTGTCAAAAGTTATTGAGAATTCAGCATTGCTGAACCGAAGGAGACTAGACCATATCAGAAATAGGAACTTTTGTGCTGGATGATACACACCCTAACTTCAAATAATCTTCTGTCAGGAAAATAGAATTGGTGAGAGGCAAATAATTCAGTGTTTAGGAAGCAAGAGCAAAGGAGCCCAAGAGGAAAGAATGTCCTCTAAGTCTTTTTACAATTCCAACCATGCACTATTGTTAGTTTTCTCTATGGGTATGACTGCATGCAGGAATATTTTGGTGATATGCAAACTGCTTGAGTAACAAGGTTTGTTTAGGTTCTTTCCTACTTCTAAGTACGCAGTTGCTTTGCAAGTTGCTCCACCTAGGGTGGGATTTGCTGACTTCTCTTGATGGGTTCATGAGCAAAGTAGCTGATACATTTACTGAGTCTAGGTGCAGGGAGATCTGCAGAAATAACCATTATTCAGTTTTCCTGTATTGCACTTTCTTAACATGTACGGTATGTGGAGCTCATTGGAAATAAGCATCAGCACAGTTGGTGGGATGTAGTGTGTATGGAAAGAGGAGTAGTGAAATTAGTAGTGCTTGGTCCACTCTCATTAAAAAGTAGTCCATGCACCTGCTGTCTTAAGTGGATTGGTTTGGAGCCATATTTTTCAGAAGTTGAATTTTGAGGAAGTTTGGGGAAGTTGATAGGAGTTGTTTGAGCAGTGTGTGTGTGTGTGTGTGTGTGTGCGTGCGTGCACGCGCGCCACGTGGACGACACTACTTAAAAGGGAAACACAAACACACAGTAAACCCAGGTGTAGACAAAACCTTAGAGGCTTCACATAGGAACACAGGATGCTAGCACTGGCTCAGTGCTGTTAACATTGACAGGCAGCAGTTCTTCAGGCTTCACAGAGTTTACCAAGCTTAGATAGAAATAGGGTCACTTAAGAGCTATCTATAAAAAGGAATTGTACCATTAACCAAGCCACTTAAAAGGAACAGGAACCTCTTTGACAACCCTGAGTCTGTTGATACACAAAAGGGACTTGTATTAAATGATACGTGAGTTTTTTTACCCCCTTGGAACCTGGTTTGTTCTACTTATTTTCTCTCACCTTCCTTATATAGGTACCTTTTCTTGACAACATGACACACATGGGTTGAACTCATGAACATAGCCTTTTTCCTACCCTGGGAGAATGGGTGCAGTAAGGCCAAGCAGGATTGCAATCTTGCCTTTAGCACACATTGGTTGGTGGTTTCGTACAATGAAGGTTATTGAATCAAACTAACTTCTATAATAAATAATGTAATCTCCAATGATAAGAAATAGAACCTAGTGAAGCTTGCGCATTACAATATTAGACAAGTCAGAAAGATCTGGGTTCTATATTTGTTTTTGCTTTTCTGTTAATGTTGGCATGCTAATGTGACAATAACGCCAATGCTTATAAAACTTTTTTTTGAAAGGGGAATCAAGATTTAAAGCTGAAAGTGGATATGCTTACTTTTGGAGTCTTCTGCTGCTGGCCAGCTTATTAGGGGTGCATAGCAGAATTGAAAATGTACCTAGCAGTGGTCTCCAGCTGCTTAGAATGAGCACAGCAGTGATGTTTTCAATACTTTCTCCTTAACTACAAGGGTGTTAGACATTCATTATGATTTTCAAATTAAAAGCAAAGTTCAATGAACTCCAAACAGATGTTTTCCAGCTACGATATTTTTAAAAAATGCTTTGTGTACCATCATGTTGTCTGGCAACTTCAAATCTGCGCATCTAGGTTTTAAAACAAAAGTGAAATGAATTTGCAAACAATGTTATATGAGCTAATTGTCAAATGTTGTTACTCTTATTTAATATTTCGGTATTCTTTCTTTTGACTGTGAAGTCATTGGGAATGACATCCGTTTTTAATATGCTATCTGTGTAGGATAAGAGTAAAATGGGGTTTCAGCTGAAGGATTCATTTAAAGTAGAGGTCCTAAGCAAGTCTTATTTGGATGTTTTGTTGAAATCAGAAGGTCTCCCCAGTAAATGTGTGTTAGGTATATTTTATGTTGATTCATTTCCAGTTATGGGATTGTTGTATTTGTCTATGTAAACCATCCTGCAATCACTGCTGGCCATCAGTTGAAGGAAATGTAGTGACATACCCAGTCAAAGAGGTCCATTAATTGGGATTTGTACATGTGTTTGGTGGCTTAGTGCTTGGAACTGGACTTCATATCTTGTCATGTAATTCTGAAAGGTTCTCTTCCAGATTTCATATGTGAGCTGATTTATTTTCTTGTGTTATTTTGAAATGTCACATGCAGAATTCCATAATGTTTATAATAGTACTGCTTTGTTATCTAAACAGCCCTGTTCCTATTTTATTTCTCTTTCCCACTGATCTGTTAAAAGCAGTTTTATTTCACGATATGGTTCCATCTGACTCATTTTTTTGGGGAACTAATACCTCCATTTGTAGGAAGACTGGAGAGCTTGTTGACTAATACTTTAGTGTTTTGGTGTTTTTCCATGGGAGATATTCCAGTAACAAAGTTAAGAGAATGAAAATGCCCCGAAGTCACAAGTAATGGAGATTTCTATTTCTTTTGAATTCTGTGTAGAAAATATAATCAGAAGAAGAAGAAGAAACCTTCTCATTACAAGTCTTTTCTTACTTTGTTATTTTGAAGTGTCCCAAGAGCTCTTGTGCATCAGCAGTTATTTAGTTGGGATTGCAGAGAGAGAAAGAGAGAGACAGAATAATATGGTGGTGGAATGGAAAAGAATGCATTTGAGGAAAGATCTTATTCAACTATTCAACATTGCTCTTTTGTGAGAGGATCTATTTTTAAAAAGGGAAAAACCCATTAATTTGAGATGAGAAAACCCCAAAAGTAATTACTACTATCATTTCTACTATGTAGTTTAGATTAATATTTCTAACAAAATCCTAATTATGTGCTACCTATTAGGAAATGAACTTTATTTCTGACCAAAAGAGGGAACCTTTTATGTCAAAACTCTGCAGGGTCTGACACTTTCTACTTGTGGTTTTCAAAGATTACTATCGCTCATGTTCTCTTATTACTTTTTCACGCCTTGTTTCTTCCCAACTTTTTAGAAAAAGAGAAATGGTCCCATTTGTTGTTATTAATAACTCCTAGTCTCATTGGAAAGTGAAGATAAATTGTACTTGGAATACATTTCCTAACAGAAGGAGAATTTCTTTACAATTCTTAATAATGGATAATTTGGCATTAGTTATGGAACATTCTTTTATTTTTTGTATGGTCCTGGCTTGTCAATATCTGATGGCTTTGGATTAGTAATAATTGTAAATCAGGTGACTTACTAGTTCACCCCTCCTTCTCTTCTTAAACTACAAATGACTGTGGATAGGTAGACAGCTCCAACAGTTGTGGACTAATGACCTTTGTAGTCCTATTTATATGCAATTTCCTTCCAAAATTTTGTTTTTTGGGTAGAATAAAATTCTGCAATGAAGAATACTTGGGAATTCATGGGCTTAATTGAAATTTATGGACCTAGCTTAGATCATTATTTTATTATTTTCAATAGATCTCCTGCGAGTAGAATTTAGTTGGACATCACCCAATATATCCTACTGAAACCTATGAGATTTAAATGTGCTTAACTTTAGCTGGTATCCTAAGGGTGTGGTTCAAACCCCTCTGTACTAGATTTGGAGGTGTCCCTCTGCCCAACCTTGCTGGACCCTGCCTGCAAAGTGAAGCTGACATTATTCTACTGATGCAAAACACCACACCCACCCACATCATGCTCACTGAACATGTGGGTGGGCAGAAATGCTGCTACTGGGATGCCTGATGGTGCCAGTCAGTGGAAAGACCTAACACAACACATTCTGGGTGTGGGGAGTGGCTGAGCTGGGCTGGGATTCATTGGATCCTGAGCTCGACCCCACTGCCATAATTTTTGCTCTGCTAGTTTATTGCTCTGCTAGGTAGGATTGCACCCTAAATAAGTGTTACCTTATGGGCATAGATATTCCACTAGTGCCAAAGAATTCATCCTCTGGCTCATGGGATTTCTCAGTCTCTGAAATGAAGGTTAAGATGTTGTCTGAGTAGGTTTAATTTTTTCCCCTAGACCAAACTTTCTTTCACCAGTTTGTGTAATCTGAAAGACTGTAAATTGGATATTTTATACTATTTCTCCTCAGAGAGTAGAAATGTTAAATTATGCTATTTTTAATAAGACAATTAAAATGCTAACTATATTCCCACCAGTAATTTTAGATAGCCAATAGAGCAAAATAGTTGATTTTACTGCGAGTGCCTGCATGAGGAATAAATAAAATTGCACATTTTTTTGCACTCCCCAGTTGTAAATTTACCAGCATGCTACATCTGGCCTATATACAACTGAAAGTTTACCAGCAGAAATATATTATTACTGTAATTTCTTGCTATTGCTAGTTAGCTCACCCTGCACTAGGAAGTAAAAAGTGAATGGAAGAAACATGAGTAACATGCTGTTTATACGAGTTATGTGTATTTGTTGCACTAAGGCATGCCTCTGGTGGGAAGACACATGACTTCTTCCCATCTATGAATATTTGGAGGATCTATATTTGGGGTAGTGGGAAACGAGAAGTCCAGTTTCATTGCAAATTGGCTATTTGCCGAAAGGGTTGTAAGGACTCTTATCTCTTGTTAGCTTTTCCTCCCAGGTTGAGCGCTTCCAGATTATTTTGTTCATTTGTTCATGTGCTCACCAAAATGACTTTAAATTATGAAGACTAGGGTAGTCAGATTTTGCTTTACTGTTCCAGTTGTGCTTTCTTGTAATTAATCTTCCTGGTTAATTGAAGGCTTCCAGGCTTTGTTATAGTGCTCTCTGAAGAGAAGAGGGAAGGGGCTGTGTGGATGCAGGCACAAGGTTGCTCATATTTTGGATGATACTACTTAGTATCAAATAGTGTAGAAAAACACTAAGGCTACTTAGTGTTTTTCTGTACAATTTGTGTCTATTCTTGTGCCAATAAGCTACACTGTAATAAGCTACTGGACCCAGGAGTAAAGAAGTAAGATGCAAGGGATGAGTTTGAAATGAAGTGGTACCTTGTGTTATGTACTTAATCTGTTCCGGAGGTCCGTTCATAACCGGAAACCGCTCATAACATGAGGTGTGCTTTCACTAATGGTGCCTCCTGTTGCTGCTACGCTGCCGGAGTGTGACTTCCGCTCACATCCCAGGGCAAAGTTCGCAACAAGGGGCATCTACTTCTGGGTTAGTGGAGCACATAACCCGAAGCATTCGTAAAGGGGATGGTACATAACACAAGGTACCACTGTATGGTGTAGGAGTTAGTGTCCAATTAAACTTGGGACACTAGGGTTCAACTATGCACTCAGCCATGAAGCTCACTGTCCCTCAGACCTATCTGAGAGTTTTATCCCTACAGAGTTGTTGTGGGAATTAAATGGGATTTGGGAGAACCATGTACTGTATTTCACCTTGAGCTCCTTGGAGAAAAAGGCGTGATATAAATACAGCCATGCCTTGGTTCTCGAACAGAATGCATTCCGGGAGTCTGCTCGACTCCCGGAACTGTTCGAAAACCAAGGTGCAGCTTCTGATTGGTTGCAGGAGCGTCCTGCAGCCAATCAGAAGCTGCGGAAGTCACATCGGATGTTTGGCTTCCGTAAATCGTTCAAAAACCAGAGCACTCACTTACAGGTTTCGATCATTCAGGAGCCAAGGCATTTGAGATCCAAGGTACGACTGTACAAAGAATAGGTAGGGCTACATTTTATTTTAACTACATCTACAGCAGAAATGAGAGGTCTGGCGGGTGACAACATGAAATTGGGCCTTTTCTGCAGTGGCTCCCCATCTGTGGTATGCTCTTCCCAGGGAGGTTTGTTTGGTGTCTTCATTATATATCTTCAGGTGCCAGGCGAAAATGTTTCTGTATAACCAGGTCTTGCTTGATTAACATTCAATGTCATTTTAAATGTGTTTGTGAAAGGGTGTGGGAGCTATTGGTTTGTTTTTTGTCTTTTGTTATGTATTTATGTTCTCATTTTGTATTTTTATGTTGTGATCTTCAAATGAAGGGGAGTATACAGATTTAATAAATAAACAAAGAGAAGATTAGGAACCCAACTTAATTGGTGAGCCAAGCTGTGCCCTTCCAAAAGGTATGATATAGCATAGACCCAAAGCCTTATGGCGAGTAGGGAGGCCTTCCTGTCCCACCCCCTCCTGGATCCCACAACTCTGGGCAGGTGTGCCAGATTAGTCTCAATAACTTTCCATATCCAGGCTAAGGGCCTTAAAACCCAGAGCAACTTGTGTCTGAAAATGCCCTTCACTTTCAAAGGTGCAAAAGGGTCTCACATGCCACACCTCACCACAGCCTTTCCTGCATCTGCCTGCCAACCATGCGACCAACTTAACCATGAAACCAACTTAATGAAATCAACCTATTGGGTTGGGGCAACTGGCTAAAATATTTTAACATGTTTTAAATGGTTTTAATTTTGGTTCCTCTGTTTTGTTTTTGTTGGGTTGGGGTTGGTTAAATGTTTAGTTGGGGTTGGCAGTTATTTTAATTTGGGTATAACTGTAAACTTCTCCTCCTCCTCTATTAATTTATTGGTTTATTTATAATCTGTGTAAAATATTCTGGTTTTTTTTAATGTTTGATGTTTTAATATGTTTTTATATATGCTGTAAGCCATATATAAGACAGATAGGTGCGATATAAATTTATTATTATTGTTAATCAACCTAAACACCAACCCCCTCTGAACTCAATACAGACTAGGTAAAAAGACCTGCTTACCTGTGGAGGGTTGCAAAACACTCCTACTCAGCTACAAAGTGACTGGCTATCTTCAGTGCTATTTTTATAGAAAAAGAGGTGCTGGAACTCACCACGAACACCTCCTTTGTTCTCTTAGAATGGCAATGGCGCCCACCTGAGAGGTTCTGGCTCAAAATAAAGCACTGGTTATCCTATATTAGAAAAGAGGATGGGTTGGGTAAGACAAATGTCCCAAAGAGGCAATTTAGGGGCCTGGTCAAAGCTTATAAAGCCAATGACCCCCCCCCCAATCCACAAAAATGCTCCCAGACACAAGAGTTTCACAGCTGGCAGGAGTGGACTTAGGTAATAACATACTATCTGTATGGCTGTGGCAGAAAACATGAGCTGATCCATAAGAACATGCATATGGATTCATTGCACAGAGAAAAATAATGGTTTGGATGTGATGCCTATTCAAAGCTACTCTCAAGTATGGGGCAACACATACAGGGGTGTTTTATGCACTGACTTCTGAACTTTCATGACTAAACAGGATGTGGCCATAGACGTGTGCATACTCTAAGGAATGAATTGTAGTTTGCCCTGCAGTCTTTTTGGAAATCTCAACTTTGCACTTTCACAAATCTGGCAGTCAGCTCAGAGCCATCACGTCAAACTGATTCACTGCGCTAGCATCTTGATGAAACTTGCACACAGATTTGCCAGCTATTTTCCCTTGGTCTCAACCAGTCCTTAGTGCCTAAGACTAAACATAAATATTTTTCTCAGATGCAATGCTTCAGTGATTTAAGCAGTTATTCCCTAATGAAATTATAACTCTGACTCTAAAGGCCCCGCTATTTCGTTGCATTTAGTAGAAGTAATGGGATTTCAAAGCCAATAGCCTGTGTTTATCTGTTTGTCTTTTTTCAAACTGATTTTGATCTGATGTGATCAAAGCTGGTGTGTGGCTAATCTAACTGTTCTGCATGGACTGTAGCTAAAGTTAGTCATGATGAGCTGCTTTTAGAACTAATGGAATAAGCTAATCATGATTAATGGGATTCTAGATGGATTGGGCTAATTTAAGTGCCCAGAAAGGTTATCCAAAGCAGGCTTTCAATTTTGAAATAGTTATATGGATTTTAATTTGAATCCCATCTCCTTATTCTTTTGAAATCCATCTGGATAGATCTCTACATCACTTCATTGTGTTCCAAGGATTTGAGTTACTCAGCCATGAACTATAAATGTGTTCTGACTCATTATCTTTTTGTGCCACTGCAGGCATTGGTTATGGGAAAATATATTGCTGATGGGGGACTTTGCAAACATAGCCTTGTTTTCCTTTCTCTCTAAGCACCTTCTTGAACATTCTTACATTGGTAGGAGAGAATATTACCGTATTTTTCGCTCTATAACACGCACCCGACCATAACACGCACATAGTTTTTAGAGGAGGAAAACAAGAAAAAAATATATTCTAAACGAAACAGTGGATGTACGATTTTTGTGGTTCATGCTGTGGCCACAGACATGTGATCTGACGGTGAGTTTGAGGTAGCCCAATGCAAAAATCCTGAGGATCCATGTGGATCCATGCTTTGTAACCACGTTTTTGCGCCACTGCAGCACCAGGCAACAGTGGGTGCGTGATTTTTTTGATGCAAGCTGTAGCCATGGACATGCTATGTGATCTGATGGTGAATTTGGGGTGACCCAGTGCAAAAATCCTGAGGATCCATGTGGCTCCATGCTTTGTAACCACGTTTTTGCACCTCTGCGGCCCCAGGCAACAGTGGGTGCGTGATTTTTTTGATGCAAGCTGTAGCCATGGACATGCTATGTGATCTGATGGTGAATTTGGGGTGACCCAGTGCAAAAATCCTGAGGATCCATGTGGATCCGTGCTTTGTAACCACGTTTTAAGTGGGGAGGGAAGGAAAAGCACTCAAGGGACAAGGAACACGTGTGGGGTGGGTGGAGAAGGATGCTGTTAATAATGCAGAAGGGGTATAAGAGGAGAAGCAAGCAGGCTCTGCTTCTCCCCGGCTCGCTGAAAAACTTTGCTGCTATTTAGCCAGCTGAGTGGGGAGGAGAGAGGGACAGAGAGCCTGCTTGCTTTAAAGGAGCCAACTGGACAGGAGCCGCTTACACTCGTGTAAGCGGCTCCTCTCCTCTCCCTCTTTGCTCCTTTAAAGCAAGCAGGCTCTCTGTCCCTCTCTCCTCCCCACTCAGCGGCTCTTCTCCCGCTTTGCTGTTTCAAAGCGAGCCACGGAGGAGGGAAGGAAGGGGAACCATGGATCCTCTGCTCACGACTGCAGCAGATCCCCCCGCCATCCGTAGGCATTCACTCCATAACACGCACAGACATTTCCCCTTACTTTCTAGGAGGAAAAAAGTGAGTGTTATGGTGCAAAAAATACGGTAAATGGCTTCACCACATGAGAAGAGTTGATTTAAGAGAGTTTTGCATTTGTCAATGGCTAGGAAAAAAATCATCGCTTTTGTAATTTACTTTGGGAATTACTTTCTAATGCTATGAATTTATTGAATGTAGTAATAGTACATCAACCCATTTTCTGTTCCCACTTAAATGCATTGGTCCTCAGCAACTAATTTATTTTTTTGAAAGATGTGGCATCAACACCTGGCACCATGGCAAGGTCGCCTGGAATTGATAGGTGTCTTGGGACGTCTGTGCTCAGTGACAAACACAGAACACCCAATGTAGGTGTCACTGAGGGGAATTTAATGTGGCAACTCGGCACTACCCACAATTGTTGCCAGATAAAACCATGGCAATGGAGCTCATCATTTGAGAAGAGCTAATAATAATAATAATAATAATAATAATAATAATAATAATAATTTATTATTTGTACCCCGCCCATCTGGCTGGATTTCCCCAGCCACTTTAGGCGGCTTCCAACAAAGATTAAAAATACATTAAAATGTCACACATTAAAAAAACTTCCCTGAACAGGGCTGCCTTCAGATGTCTTCTAAATGTTAGGTAGTTGTTTATCTCTTTGACATCTGATGGGAGGGCATTCCACAGGGTGGGCACCACTACTGAGAAGGCCCTCTGCCTGGTTCCCTGTAGCTTTGCTTCTTGCAATGTGGGAACTGCCAGAAGGCCCTCAGTGCTGGACCTCAGCATCTGGGCAGAACGATGGGGGTGGAGACGCTCTTTCAGGTATACTGGGCTGAGGCCATTTACGGCATATATTAATATGCCTTTTCTAATAATCATAGGATGCAAATTAGTACAAATCTATTTTCTTCAGCACTGATGGAATGGAAACGTGATTCAATTAAAAGAGACTATTATTACTGATGTAATTTTAATTTAAAATTCTTGGATTTCAGGGCAAAAACATGTTGCTTTTTAAGATAACCAGAACATACCTGAACCCATGTCCAAGAGAAGCATTAAACATGATATATTGAATTCCAATTAATTCTAAATGGTTGAACACATAAGATTCCTCACTTTAATGGAAACAGATGAATTTTAAGATTAGTTGAATAAACAAGGAGTTGAGTGGTTCACGGGAAGGTTATAAATCTTTATGCAATAAATAAATCAGCTTCTGCTTCTTTATGTGACATCTCAAATTACAAATCTTCATCTGGAGCCATATTAGGATGTAACAGATTCTCATGTACACAGATGGTTATACATAGAATGGAATGCCTAGCCATTCCTATATTACGCTGGCAATATCTGTTCAGGATATCATTTCAAATGATATCATTTTTGAATTGTATACCAATTTTAACTCTTAGTAAGCGTAATTAGGTTTTGCAAGATTAAGTACTAATTGGTAAAATGAGGTTTGTAGCATGGAATTTTGAGTAAATAAAATGGGAAATGCTCCACTAAGAAAGGTAGCATGCAGAAATCGAAGGAGTTAGCGAATTTTAGATGGGTCACAGAAGGTACCTAGTAGATGCAGGTTTGGAGAAAAGCAGGTTTGGGGAAACTGGGAAAGCTGTTTATGCTAGCACACAGCTTGGTTATTTCTCTGATGCCAGTACCCAGCCAACCTTCTCCCATTCTGCCCAATTCTCTGGCCTATTTCTGTTTGCATCAAAATTCATTGGTCTGTGATCATTCACTCCTTTAGCATCATGCTTTTCCATTCCTCCACTAACTTCCAGGAAGATCTAGTGAGTTTATTTATTTTGTTTCAACCTGTTTGTATTCCACCTAACTCATTAGTTTTCAAATATTCAGCAGTTTTCATTATTCTGAAAGCAAATTATAACAGTCTTTAGAATGAAAGATGGTTAATATGGCTATATTAGATGATGTGTTCTGATATCTAATAGAATTTATTTCCTTTTGCAGGTGACCATGGCCAATATTGGAATAAATGAAAATCATTCCCAGGAATCCTGTGAAACAATCCTATTTGCTCTCCGAATGGCAACGTGGAATCAAATTTTAGATCCATGGGTATACATTCTCCTGAGAAAAGCTGTTCTTAAAAAACTCTACAAGATTGCCAGGAGATTTTGTGGTGTGCATTTTATTAACTTGCATACATGGGAACTTAGCTCCATTAAAAATTCTTTGAAAGTTGCTGCAGTTTCTGATTCACCAAGCAGTTCCAAGAAAACGAATCAGCAGCTACTCAGTTCAGCAGTGCAATAAAATGAAGCATGTAGAATGTTGAAATGAATGGGTAATAGTAGTTAAGCTGCTCAAAAATTGGTACAGTGGAATGGGCTGGGTTTTTTTCACCTCTTCAAAACAGGAATGCTGGCCCATTTCTGAAAATGTAACAATATGGAGCTGCTGGCTACCTTCCAAAGACTGCTGTTTATGTGACTGGCCCATCAAACCTGGGGCTGAAGACTTGTGACTCTATAACATAACAGAAAAGCATATATGTTCTGTTAAAAACAGAACGTTAAGCATATAAGATGCTGGCAGTTTTGGAAATACTTTTGAATGAAAGAATATTGTTCAATGTTCTTAGGAAAAAGAAAAGAAGCAAACAAATACCTTACTGTTGAAAGTGGCAATGAATTTGTTTGTTAAGCGTAACTTTGAAGATGCACCTTGCCTTGCAAGTATAACTGTTCCACATTTTCTTGAAAATGTAGCACTCATATCTGAAAAGCATGCATTGTAGAAGGTCAGTTTCTTGGGGAAGGGACTCAAGACCTTGCAAGCTGAACTTTTCACAACTTAAAAAAAGAAGTCAACAGATAAAAGAAGCTAGAAGAGTCAATACACTTATTTAACTGTTACAATCCAGGAAATCTACCCTGCTACATTAAAGGCTAATAATTCACCACATTTACCTTTCAATTATAACCATGTGATTATGAAAACCACTTGTTAAGTATGGTGAAACTTCAAAAATGCATTTACATATTAAAAAAAACACCACGTGTGACATATGTGCCAAATGTTAATTTTGATCATTCAAACTGAGGTCAGAATCAAGTATGTAGCAATATTCAGGTGTGGGATGTTGTTTCTTAAAAAAACAAAAAGTGGTTGATACAAATATGAGAATTGCAACACACTTGGGTTGAGCTAAAATAATAATAATTGTAGCACAGAATTATGTAGATTGAATTTAAAAGAAAATAGTGGTGCAGAGCATACTGAGCTTGGCAAATCCTTTGATTAGCCAATGTTTCAGCAAGAGGTTGGAAGAGAAACTAGTTAGGATGAAGGGAGTGTGGTTTCCATTCCATAAGCCAAGTATTTTACAGAGACTTGGGAAAGCTTTTATTAAGAATGTAATAACCTGTCTGCTTAATAATCAGCCTTAAATTTCTGAGATCTAGTATCATATTGTTTAAGATACCAGGCCCACGCAGTACTGCATAAATATTTCAAGCCCCATAACATTCCTAGGATCTCAGGCAACTAAGTGCCTAAGATTTTTCCTGCCTTGTATATGCTTTCACAGGTTGGTTTGTTTTTTAATGGAAAAAGAGTAGTGATGGGTAAAGCAGAGATGTTAAATCTTCCCCACCATTTGTCTGCAAGCAAAAGTAATTTGTGAGTAGAATACTCAGAAACATTTGTGGGTATTCTTACAGAGGTCACAAGCCAGGCCTGTCATAGCTTCTCTCTCTCTTTTTTGTAAAAGAAAAAGAAAAAGGAAATATGCCTGAAATAGTACCACTTGATGCTACTGCTGCTATTGCTATTACTCCTCCTGCTCTTGAACCTTGCACAGTGCTGTACAGAAATAGCATCCTGCAAAAGGCTTATAGACTACACTAGACAAACGAAACAGAGTTTTGCAGAGCTTAGGGCCAAACAATTTAAGACTTGTAATATCAAATGGAGCCCACCCACCATTTATTGTGTCCTTGTCAGGTGACTTCCTGTTTTTGTATCCAAACAGGCAGCGTTTGGATGTGACCAGGAGCTTTAATCACCTTTTATCTCTGAATGCTGGTGGGTTGTATTTGCTCTGGTTAGACACCTGCCTTGGTGACTCCTACAGGTGGTGCAGGCGTAGTAAAGATGGAGTGACAGGGTTAATAGAAGGTGGAGAAAATAGCATTTTGTAAAAAAACACCCATTGAATTGTCATATGAAGGGGTCATTAGCACTTCTATCACAGGCCCTGGGACACGCTAGGCTTTATTTTTTGATAGATTACAATAGGGCCTTGATACCAAATCAATGGTATCACTCTCTGTGGTGCCACTAAAATAGCTCGGTGAGTCAAATGTAAAATTGCACATTTTATTGTACAGGTCACAATGTCGGCATTTAATAACTTCCTTCAGTTTTTCATCCTTCTGGGCAAGAAGTTTGCTTCAATGACAGCAGACTGATGTTCAACCATACAATTGTGGAAATGCTTGACTAGCAAAAAAAAAAAAAAAAAAGCATTAAAAGCATTATTTTGTCATGTGAATAAATGTTATGTAGATATTTTTCTTTGTGGCTAATGGTTTTTAAAAAATGTATGTATATTTGTTTTCTTCTATGTATTGATACAGAATGAATGAATGTAAGATGCAGTGCCTCATTTAAACTTATTGCCATGTGACTAGAGCAATGATTCTTTTGGAGTGGTTCTCAAGTGCTGAGAAAAGTCTGTGCTGTGAAAGTCATAAGTATTAGAAACAGTCTGGGTAGCTTGTACGGTTTACAGATTTAAAGTTGTTCACTATGTGCTTGTAAATAAAGTTTGCTTCTTTTGAAGCTTTGTCCTAGGACAAAAAAAGAGAGAGTAGTATTTAATTTATGTACGGTTTCACATTTCAAGAGAACTCTCTAAGCATTCTACAAAATCACTATAAGAAATACAATACAGCTTTCACATTCAAAACCACACTACTACCAGCCATCATCATCATTTTACATTTTCAGTAACATAACTAAATGCCTTTAAGCACACCATTCTCCTGCTTTTTCCTATGTATCTATGTAGAATGCTATCTCATCTGTCACTGAAATTTGTTTCTGTATCTTCCTAGTCTATGTATACAGTCCTGTATTCTGAAGAAATTTGTCTTCCTGGGCATTGATAGGAAATACCGTGTTTGGAATATATCAGCTCAGACTGCTTGTGGAATCTTACAGTGCTCTTCTATGCAACTAATTCTCATATTAGCATACTAGAGCCTAGCATTTCCCCATGATCTACTAGTTTCCTGTGCACAGGAATGTATTTCATATGGAGGACCATTTGATGCTGTGAAGCACCACTTGCTTTACTGGAAACTTGGCATAGTTATGCACAGTAACCTCTCTTGCTTTCAGTTTTTTCTTCTTTAGCAATCACTCGTAGTCGAATAAGATTTTCTTCCATGAACATGGTCTTACCAGTGAGTCCATATGTGACTGTGGATGCCAATTCTGAATCCACACATCCTTCCACAGTGGGGACATAGGTTTCTGGGTGGGAATAGATCACAGAGAGGGTTTGCCAAACATGCCTTCCTCTTAGCTCGTTTCTCCTTTTCGCCCTGAGTTCTGCTTCTTCACAGTCCATTGATGCCTTTGGTAAAGGCTATTCTCCAGCTGGCATACTCTCAGGCCAATGTTTATCAGTTATCAGTGCTTATGTTACATTTTTAAAGATTTGCCTTGAGAGCATCTTTAAACCTCATTTGTTGTCCATTGGTATTTCCATTCTTGAGTTGAGAATAGAATAGTTGCTTTGGAAGACGATAATCAGGCTTCTGAGCAACATTACCAGCCCAACGGAGTTGATGTTGAAGAATGATTGCTTCGACACTGGTGATCTTTGCTTCTTCCAGTACACTGACATTAGTTCACCTGTCTTCCCAAGTGATGTGCTTTCAGTTTATGGGTCAAATGAAATGACATGCAGGTTTTCTGAAGTTACAGCTCAAGATCTATGAAAAAGTTTGGATTCAGTGGGTCTTGGGCTCTCCCCACTGTACACCCACCTCCCTAAATTTAAATCAGTGTGAGACTGGTTTAGAGTCTCCCATTGACTCCACTGCCACTATTTCATGTGCATTTTGTGCAAGCAGTATGTATGTGTTTGTCATCTTTCTGTCAGAGAGGCAACTCTGTTAGCCTATTGCAGCAAAACCAACAAGCACTTTAAAGATGCACAAATGCATTATGACTTAACCTGTCACTGATTAGAGCCTATTTCAATAGCTGCAGAGTGGCTAGAAGCATCTCTCTGGCAGAGTTATTTCCTATCACCAGCCAACCAATGCTTTTAACTGGAAATGCTAGTGCTTAAACCTGGGACTGTCTGCATGGATATGTACTGTGACAGGACAATGCTAAACTACAGGTGCACATCAAGCTAAAGAAAAAGGTCACTAGTTGAAAGCGAAACAACTTGCTTCATTTTAGCACAGTGAATGATAGCTGTTCGCATAACAAACTGTAGTCGAGACTCATGTTTGCCATATGAAACTGATGCGTAATCATTTCATGGTGACTTGTCTACAGCCAAAAACAACCAGTGAATCTGCTATAAATCTCATCAAAAGAAAGTAAGTCAGAAAACACATGTGTAGAAAAATATTCTCTGTAGTAGTTCCATGAAAGATTGAGTAACTATAATCAAGTGTTTTATACACACTTCCGTATATCACGCAGGGCCAAATTAGCTGAGATGCCATCGACAGAATTAGCTATTGTGCGAGAGGCTTTTTGAAAGTAACAGCAAGTGTATGGGGGCCTGCTCCAGATTGGGACCCTGGCAGGACCCAGATCTGTATCTGGACCCCTACACTTGGTTTGCGATTGGAAGAAAATTTCCCATTCATTCTTATGGACCTTTTTCTGATGCAAATAGGAAGCCCAGTATGGATCAGTACCACTGCAGAGGGGAACTCTACCTCCCTGCAAGGAGCCCAATCTGCATATTCAGTGTGTATTCGGAGAGAACCATATCCCACTTCTTGTGTTTCTTGTGACTGAATCATCCACTCCTCAGAGCTCCCTACCAAAGGTGTATTCTTGGTACACGACACCATGTTGTCCCTCAAGAGGTTCTTTCTCATGAAGTATTCTTTTCCTTAGAGGGATGCTGTCCTTCCCTGAGATCCTCATTCTCCATGGCAGAAGACTCATCACCCTGGGAGTAGGATGCTGCTATGACAGTTTGAAGGCCTTGTAAGAAACCTCTCAGCTTCTCCAAGTCCTTGGTGTTAAGATTACCCGAGAGCCAGGAACCCATTTAACTGAATACACATCTATGATTTTGTCTGGCTGGCAGATAGTCATACATATGACAGTAGAATACACTGGCTAAGCCTCACATCTTTGCTGGCTCCCTACCTTCATAACAGTTTTATTATTCAGAAATCTTTACTTGCAAAGCTAAGTTATGAAGACCAAGGGTAGGAAGTTTCACAGTTGCTGAACTTATTTCTTGCTCTGTTGCTGAACTCACACAGGTGCTTAATGTGCCTGCCTAACTGTTTACCTCAACATTTTATTATTGCAACCAAGATGCTTCAACATCTGAGGTTCCCCTCATGGACGTGGAACTTGACAATGATAATACAGCATGTCTGGCTTGACTGCATATGAGAGAAGTTCTTGAAACCAAAATCACAAAACATCTGGGTGGGGGGAGGGGAGGGGAGCTGGATTTGATGAAAACTGGCTAATAGCAAAAGCTCTTCTCTCTGACAAATCTCATCCGTGTGGAGTGAAACCAGATGGGGGAATGGTAGAGAGCCAACAAATGTATTCTTTATGGATTTAAAAAGATATTTGACTGATTCCAGTGTTGGAGACAAATCACACTGATGAGGCTCAGATTGTCCTTGGTAACATAAGAAATCTGTAAGGTAATTATAATACTATTATCTGCATTAGAACAAGATCAGGTTAATGAATAATAAAAAAAAGATAATAGTAACAAGAACAGCTGATTTTAAGTACTTAGCCATCCTTGAATTATTTTACTGGAACACCTAATCATCATTTCTGCTCTTCTTTCCCCCTGTGTACATCTACCTTTGTCACGTTTCCAAACAAGGAAAACTCAAGAAAGATTGTGCTTGGTACAATCCCTCATTCAGTGTACTGGACCTTGAGTAGAAGTTTTTAAATTTCCCAGTAGTCCCATTCTCATAACTGATCTAATAGCGTTCCAGGGAAGGTATCATTCATACAACTACACAAAGTTAACTTTTACAGTAAGCCCCAGTGACCATTCACAACTGGCTTTTAAAAAACACAACCACATGACCTTTTGTTTATCTTGGTGTACAGCAAGGGTAGGAAATCACAGCAGATTAATTACCTCCTCCACAAATATAATCTTGCGAATTATAGGGAACATTGCTATACTTTCAATATGAATCAGATGAAGGCTTTTGCTGTAATCTCTCAAAGGAAATTTACTCAGGTTACCCAGTTATTTCTCATTTGTGTGTTGGGATATGCTTGATGATTTTGCAGATCTTGCTTCTAAATGTCCCTGTGAACCACAACTATCCAGGAATCCATCTTCCATTTGAATTGAACACGTATACTGCAATCACTTCACAGTCAACCTGAGGTGTGCATGTTTGACACAACCATTGCTTATGAACAGATGACAGCATCTTGAATCAGAGTTGGGGATGCTGCACGTGCATGGAAACCAAACAGGTAATGGGTGAAGACATCCCTCCTTTGATGTGTACAGTAACATGACCTGAAACCCAGTGGGGATGAAGGTAGAGGGACGTAGAGCTGCACTTTAAGCCACTAATGTTTGCATAGCTTTGAGCTAGCTTCATAAATGTTTTTATGATTTCTTTCACTTCTCCTGTTGGACAGATTGTTTCTGTATTCTTTAAAGAGTCCGTGGTCAGTCTGAAAAAAACACAACACAACACAACACAACACAACACAGTGATTTCCCTGGCACCAGCTTCATTGCCTTGTAGTTGGCAGATGTAAACAGTTTCATTTGCTCATGCTTTTAATGAACAGTGATAATGATTTTTATTGTCTCCGCTAAAATTTACTGTTGTATTGTTTCATTGCTGCAATATTATTTTGCCTTTTACTGATTTTCTGCTCTTTTAGTGGCATTCTGTAATACTCTTATGCTTATTTTATTGCTTTATAATTAATTCATAAGTGTAGATTAAAAATAAAAATAGGGATGTAACTGTCTCCATTCTCTCTCTTTATGAGAGAGAGAGAGACTTTCTCCCCCTGTCTAACTTTGTCCAACCTGTCAATTTCCTGTTTCTTCCTGCGCACACCTTTCATCATGCTCCAATTGTGTTGCTTTCTCCAAGCTCTGAGGGCTTTCCAATGGAGAGGAATTTCTAACTATGTCCTAATTACAGTGGTGCCCTGCAAGACGAATGCCTCGCAAGACGAAAAACCCGCTAGACGAAAGGGTTTTCCATTTTTGAGGTGCTTCGCAAGACGAATTTCCCTATGGGCTTGCTTTGCAAGACGAAAACATCTTGCGAGTCTTGCGATTTTTTTCGCCCCCCCCTTTTTCTAAGCCTCTAAGCCGCTAATAGCCGCTTAGCCGCTAATAGCACTAATCCGCTAAGCCGCTAATAGGGTTGCTTCGCAAGACGAAAAAACCGCTAGATGAAGAGACTCGCGGAACGGATTCTTTTCGTCTTGCGAGGCACCACTGTAGCTTCCATTTAGAAAGAATTAAATGGCCATCCTAGACTATTAATATCAAATGAATGGTAACTCAGGAGCCCATACACTCAGTTAATATCTGTTTCCCACAATGAAATGGAAGTAACAGTGCTTAAGGTTGTAGTCAACTAACTTTTACTCTGAAATTAATGACTATAACAAACATAGGTCCATTAATTTCATTGGATCTACTCTGAGTAAAACCCAGTTGATTAGAACCCTATATCTGCTACAAAAATGAAGTGAAAGAATTATATAATTTGCCTAAAGAGCTTTCAACAAGGAAAAAAAGAAAATAAAAGAAACCCCCAATGACACATGCTACTCTTTGGAAACTAATAGGAGAAAACTGCCAGTTTTCAATTTCTTAAAATATTATATTTTTATTTGGGGTTATGGTTTGGAAGGAAGGCTCTGAGGGTGATTGGTAGAACTTACCTTCCTCTAATTCTGTAATATGCTGAAATTTATTTGTATCTTTGCACTATGATCCTCCACAGTTGCTTATTGTTTATATTTTGTAAAAATCAATAAAATAAAATAAAAATATTTTTAAAGACTGAACTGATGTAGGCAAAACAAGGAATCGAAAGAAAATATAGCTATAAAGCACTTACAAATTTTCATAGCTTTGGAAACAACTTGGTTAGAAGCTGGCTAGTTCCAAGCAGATCTGCCCCCGATTTAGTCAATTTACTGAGAACACAGACTCCCAGTTCTAAGGCCATATAAATATGACAGCAATGCATAATTCAGTGCTGTGTGATTTATTGAAGCTTTATGAAGGTTCTCACACACCAAGGATTAGAAGAATGGAATCCCAGTGCTTAAAGTTACCAGAAGGTTATCACATTTGTTTGCTTATCTCACTGTAGGCCCAAGCTTCCTGCACACCAACAGTTTAACCTGCTTGTCCCTGGCCACAGATGCATTGCAGACAGGGAGTTGGAATAAACAAGCACGGCAGGTCACAGTGTTTGAAGAGCAAATAATTTCAGATGACTCAGGCAAATAAATACCCTGAGGCACACACTAAAGGTTAAGGTAAGCAGCTGGTCTGATCCAACACTGGCACAACACATAGAGAGCAATCCAAACACAAGGCTGCTGAGATAAATGGGTTAGGATTCAGCGGATCACTGGCTCAGCCAGTGGGTTCTAGTATAGTCCCACCTCCTGGTTCCTTCAGGAGCTAAGACCAGTGGATCTTACACCCATGTAAGCCTTGAAAAATTCAAGGAGCACATTTTCACAGTGCTGGTTGTGACCATCAACAATTTAATTTTCCTTTACGGAAAATATTCAGCTTTCTGCTGCTGCTGCTGAATAGTCACATGTTTTCTGAAACACTGCCCTCCCTAAATTGCATTCCTGAATTTACAACTTGCTGGAGAGGGCAAGCGGCTCTGTCACAAAGGCATGCTCTTCTCAAGTGATAGCTATGTTCATTCCACGATCAGAAAGTGCGCACACCTTCAGTACTGGAGGTGGAATTTGGGTATGAAGGTTGTGAGAATTTCTTCTGAGATGCCATGGCATCATCCAGTGATCACTATTCATTTCAAAACCTATGGTGCAAATTTTCAAGTTCAGCTTAAGCTGCCTTTTAGCAGCCCTTTTTAAAGCTATCTGCAGAAATCTCTTTATTTGGATAATGAACTTGTCACTTTTATTTTTTCATCCCAGAATATGGGTGTGATCCACAAAAGTGCATTACTAGGAGGAAGCTATTATGAGCCCAGGTAAACCTACAGGCCATGCAACTACCAATGGAACTGTCTGTTTCCTGAAGAGGCATTTTCCTGATACTCACAAAACCTCCTGGTGAGTAACAGAGCAAAGTGGGTAACAGTCATAGGAAGAGAAAAAGTGAAATAGCTTTTCTATTTTACTAGCAATGTTTTCCTGTATAGGGCCTTTGAATGAAATATAGAAATGCTCCCCAAATTAAAATTTAATTTTTCTGGAATAGCCAAAACAGCTTTTACAGTACAGTCCTATACATTTGTACTCAAACTCAATGACATATACTTCCAGGTAGATAAATACTGGATGGAGCCCTTAATTTTTTTTTAAAAAAAACATTCAGTCACTTCTCTTTTTAAATGCAGTAAGAATATATGAAGAGGAGCTGTGCTGGATCAGACCAAAGGCCCATCCAGCCTAGCATTCTGTTCTCACAATGGCCAAACAGATGCCTATGGAAAACCCGCAAACAGAACTTTCCCCACTCGTGATTTTCAGCAAATCACATAATTCTGTGGTGTTCACTATCATAGCGTACCAACTTTCAATCCTGTTTATTTTCTCCTGTGTAGCTGCTGGAGATCTGTGCACATACAATAGAAAATGCAACTCCATACATGTCAGATGTGGAGAATCCTCTCCTCCCTCAATAGCATCAAAGGCAAGAAGAACAAGCAAGTTCATATTTATGGGTTTTATTCAGTCATCTGGTTGCAAGACAGAGAATCCATGTCTCCACACAAGGGAGACGTTGCCTACTCTGAGTCCCTCCTCTTCCGCCCCCAACAAAATCCTGAGTTCCTATGGAAAGTCCCAGGAGTCACACGCCTTTGTATTCTCTGTTCTTGAATGCAAAGTGATTGAGGAGCCCTTGGAGAAACAGGCTCTCCCAGACTCTCCAATGAGGTCTCTCTTGCTTGCTCTGTCACTTCCCCCTCCTCCTCCACTATCTCCTAACTTGGCAGTTTCATTCAGTTGTAATTCAACCCTGTCTCCTTCTCCTCTTGAAACTGCTGGAGACAAGGGAGGGGGGCAAATCTTCCTACTCCCCTTCCTCTTCCGAGAGGAGCTGAGGACACAGAGGGGAATCTTCCCAGCCTTCCTGTTCAGTCCCGCCCCTGACAATACAACACCCTCACATTCATAAACTGGACATCTGCAATCTGTGTTTGGTTTGACTGGGCAAAGTTACATTGCAGGGACTGTGGATGCACTACATCAGCTTCTTCATATCTAACAAGCTTGGGCAGAGAGCACTCAACTGGAGTGTTTGTTAGTCATTTACGGTATATACGCTTGACATTAGGACTCTACTATCGTGGATGATGGTAAAGAGTCAGCAATTGGTTGGTACATTGTAGCCTTTGGAAACAACTCTGCTGAGCTTTCTTTAATAGCTTCTGTCATTAGAAAACCACAGGGCCAAACTACACTTTGGCTTAGATTCAGAGATGACTTGTAGAAGGCAAGGCAGCACTGCCAAATTCTTCTAATTTACCCATCCTATGGCAGTCCCCTGTCACCCATTGCACATCACCCAGAGAGTCCCTCAAGCCTATTAAAATCTAGCAATCAAATTCAGGAAGCATGAAATACAGCGTTTGAAAGAAAAAGTACATACATTCAGTTCATTCAAGGGATTCCAAATAAATAGGTTTATTATTAGCTTTTTGCAGTCTTTTTCAAAAGCTTCTCCTCTCCCAAAGGCACAATCGGTTTCCTTTCAATGCCACTTAAAATGATCAGTTTCAGTTCAAAGAAATGTACATTACAGCAAATACTGTTAAATGATGAAATGAAGCACAGATGCGTGATATGATCACTCAAGCAAGGTGCTTTCGGAAAGCAAAACAACTGATATGAAAAATCTGTGCTAACTTTTTAATCCTTTTCAGTGAAATGAATTTGTAAATGGTCATCTTGCAACTTATTTTCCAGCTGATAATGTTTTTTTTCCTGTCAGTTATCGCTAAAGATATACAATTCCAACGGAGTATACATTCATTAGGACTGTGGGCATATGCAATCATTTAGGCTCTGATCTTTTACACACTTGTTTGGAAGTAAGATCTTACTGAAATCAATGGAACTCGCTTGCAAATGCCATTAAGCACTTCCCCTCTACAGCCATTTTTCTGCTTTTAATTTTATGGAGTCATTCGTAAAGCGAAGCATGCCTGGGCCAAGTTACTTTGGCTCCCTCATTTTAAGTAACTGCTGTGTTTCTTGGAATGAAAACACTCTGAGGGAAAATAGCATCGAATATTGCTCACACTGACGTCATGAAAGCAATTACTAATTAACCAGCAATTCATCACAGTGTATTTAGTGACCAAGAGGTGTTACCTTATACCTGCTTGAAGACACTGTACAGAGGAACAGAAAATAGCTGTCTGAAGAAAACACAGCACCCAAAATTAATAAAGAGAATTTTCAGCCAGTCCACTTATTTATTTATTCCTTCAGGTTGTGTGTGGGTGGGGGATCAGAATTGCAGCTGCTCTCCAGTTCCCCAAATTCCATGTGTTCATCTGAAGGTATAAAGAGTCTACACACATACAAGCTGTATGTGCACAGAGTTTCTCAACATGATCTGAAACCCTGAAAAGTCAGTCCAATCTTCTGGCTGAACACTATTATGCTCCCCTCCCATAATTCTATCTCATGGATTCACTGAGTGTGTGTGATGCTTGTGTTGTATTTAGGCACAATAAATGAACAGGCACAGTCCCCGGAATCACCCTTGAACATAAATAAACCATCAAGCCTGTATTTTAGAGCCCTGACACTCTGTCTGTCTGTCTGTCTGTCTGTCTGTCTCTCTGCATGGGCACAATAAGCAATTACAGTTCAAATCAACTGTCATCTGAACATGGGCTTCTGAGATATACAAAATTGTTTCAGTTGTACCCTGGCCAGACATGTTTCATAAAGGGAGAGAAGCTCACTCTGTGTTATATGTATTTTATAGCCTTTTCCATCCCATCCCCAGCTATGAGTGTATTTAGGGAGTCATCAGATTAATACAAACTTAATTAAATACAAACTAGGATTTTGTGCATCACCATAATTTTTCCTGAGAAGAGCTGAGTAATAGCTTGCACAAAACAGCAATTTGAGTTCATGAAAAAGTAAGAAAACCCATGCACCACATGCAGGGTGTTATCCTGAAAATACATAGAATGAACATGGCAATTGATTATGACTTCCTCAGAAGTCCATGCAAACTATTTGCAGGGAATAAAATTAGGATAGGATTGGCAAAAATGTAGCAGACAATGTTATTTTTTCACTATAGCACCTAATAAATATTAGTGTAATTTGCATTACTTAATTTGCAGGATCAAAGTGTTAAGAAGTCTATTATTTTAATCCAAGAGGCATGGACTCTGTTTAAAAAAATCATTCTTAGCTTATTCATTTAAGCATGAAGAATACAGAGGCTAGCCTATTTTAGGATTTAATAACACTAATAATTGCCTGGTCTTTCATGTCGTTCAAAATCTGTGATTCATTGTGGGCTAAAGGACACATGTATTCGGTTTAAGCAGTACATTTTGTTTATATAATTAATTGAGATATTCTGATGCCACTCTTCAGTCAAACTTTCAGGGCTGTTTTTAACAAAGGAATGAAACTTTGAAAATATAACAATAATAAACGAAAAGCTCAAGTCAAAAGCGGCGATTAAAAACAGCAGAGCAGATAAAATAAAACCCACAATTACTAGAACAGCAGATAATAATAATATAAACCCTGAGAAAGAGGAGAAGGCTTTTTCCTGGTGCTGAAAAGGCACCAGAGATAGTGTCAGAAGAGGTCGTTTCATGCACTGATCACTATTGAGAAGGTCATTCCATTAGCATTACCTGCCTAACTTCATATGGTGAGCTGATGCACTGCTAAGGATGACTGTTGGACTTGTGAGGTAGAATGTGATCTTTCCGGCCCTTGGGTGTTTGAGGCTTTATTAACAACCACCAACTAATCAAATTGCTGGGTTTATGAGATGTTCAAAGCACATGATGGCAAGGATGTATGCTAGCCCTTCAGGTTATGGGTAATTGGGCAACACCACTTTGAAAGTTTTAAAGGAAAAAATTAAGTTGATATAGATGGGATTGTGTTTGATTCATCTATGTTATATGTCTGAAGACTTTCTGCCAGCTGTGTGGTCACAAACTTGGGAGCATATTGTTGGGAAGGATTGCAACTCACAGATCCCATCGCCTGGCGTTTCCTTCACACTAGATACCAGTACAGAAGCACTGGTTCTATTTACCATCACAGCTAGCTCACATTTATGTTCCGAGCAGCTTTAGTTTAACAGAAGTCAAATCAAAGTTCAAAAATATGTCATGCAAGTTGGCTTTTGACCTCTAGAAAACAGGTAATACAGATTATAACTCATTTGCTTCTTCATGTATGATAATGTACTGAAAACATTCTCCGCAGTGCATCAGGATACCTTAAAAGGAGTGCTGGATGCCTAGGCAATCTCCAGGAAGCAGAATGGAAACCAGGACTCAAAATGATACATTCATTTCTGGGCTCCAGAAGTGGCCAGCTAACATTTTATAATAACCCCTGGGTTTTCAAGAGCTGTGTGGCAAAAATAGGTTTGGCAGCTATGGCCTTCTTCTGTCATTACAAGGCTAAGAAGGAAGAGGTGGTTTATTAGTTTTCTGTGCCACTTATCTGAAAAAACAATCACTCCAAATGGCTTAGAGCATTTCAAGAACTCATTTGCCATAAATCAATTACCCGAATGTAGTAGCATTACCCAAATATGAAAAAATATAATGCAAAATAGTGAACTACCTTGCCAATGATAAAAGGACACTGACCCCAAATCATAATAGAACTTGAGAAACCTTCCTAATAAGGAAGGAAGTGGCAGCTTGAGACTGGTGCAACCATCATCCTTTCCCAGAGTGCCTGTGGGAATAATACTAGTGTGCTCATGCATACTAGCGCTATTCCTGGAAGAAAGGTGATGGCAGCAGCCAGGACTGTGCTGCTGCTGCATCACCACTAAATTCATTGTCAAAGCCAGCAGCTTTAAAAAGTCTTGAAATGAAAAAAAACCAAACCAAATTCCAAACCATTTTAAATAAAAGAAGAAAGGAAGTGTAATGCAAGACTCTGTCTGCCAACATAAGTAAGCCCCTCACCTGTACCTGAATCACTTGGCCCTTCCTTTTGTTCCATTTATAGAGTTCAGCTGAAATATCCCCTCAAATCTGGCCAAACTTCCTGTGAAGAAACTATACAGTCAAACCTTGGTTCTTAAACACCTCTGTTTTGGAACATTCTGGCTCCCGAATGCCAATAAGTGTTCTGTTTTTCGAATGTTTTTCAGAAGCTGAATCTCCAATGAGGCTTGAGTGCAGGAAGCTCCTACAGCCAACCAGAAGCCCTGCCTCGGTTGTCGGACATTTTGGAAGCCGAATGGGCTTCTGGAATGGATTATGTTCAACAACCAAGGTTTGACTGTGTCTTTACTTAAGGCTAAAAGGACTACTAGCTTAGAGCGACAAATATAGTATGAGTAAGTTACACATTGTGCTATAATAAAACACCTCGGCTTGAGATGGTGCATGAGGTAAAACTGTATTTGACTTGGCCTCAGCCCTCTGCGAGAGAGATAATGAAAAGGGGGCTGACTTCCAACAAGAGCGATGTTAGGCTTGCTAAGGAGAGAGACACAGTTGGCAGTTAGCTGCACCAAAAGAGAATATTTTGGGTGTTTTATACAGTTTAGGATCGGGTGGTCATGAACCCTATTTTACAGAGGATTCTGCTATCTGAAGGTGTCCTGCATGTGAACAGCTGCCAGGTCCAAGTCCAATTCAAAGATAAAGAACCACAGGGAGGGAAAGCAAGGAGGCATATTGTCTTTATATGGAAATGAAAATGGTTAGGTGCTGACTCTGATGGCCAGCCAAACAATTTTATAATTGGATTCTGTGCGTGTCTATAGTATCAGTTTTCCCATCACAGCCATGTTTTTAAATTGAGCTAACAAGCTAAGGGATGCGAGATTGGACAGTGCACTGATGATAATATGCTATGTAATTAACTTGGCTGTGATGCAAGCTGCCGAAATCTTCTTGCACACTGTTGAAAGCTGGTAGATCCTTTGGACAAGCATGAGGATATCATGGCTCAGGGGAGACATGAAATCTGGTCCAGTTGCCATAGAGAAAACAATTGTAAATCCCCTTCGGAAGTGTGACTATTTCTTGGCATTTAAATGTCACATGGAACGGGTTTTAATGGAGCCTTTTGCTATGATGAATCTTGTGCAACGGAGAATATTATTGAGGAATAGGCTCTATTAAACATAGCTGGACTTTGAGTAATACATACAGGGATAGTTAGCTGGGTCAGGCCAAAGCAATCTTCTCAGCTCTCCAAGACCCACTAATTTTTGTAGTGGCAGGAAAAAAATTAAATAAAGTAGGCATGGCTCTGTGCCCTGATGAGGATGCACATCATCCCTCACCACTCATCAGATTGATTTGGAATCTGATTGGAACTTTGGAAGGCAGTGATTTGCATACCCATAAGCTGGATAAATGTTGTTGCATCGTTCCTTAATCTTATTAATGGGAAAGGCACAGCTTGCATTCCTGTTTCAGTGCTGGACTGAGCAGAGTTCTGTTTTTGTGTTGTGTACTTGTGCATGTGGAATTTTCATACGTGAGGGGATGCAGGCCTCAGAAGTTGAAAAATGGTGGATGTGGCCACGAGGTCAAAAAGCATTGGCTACTTTATATGGAATCAGGATGGCAGTTACCGGTAACCTGAGGGTTTAAAATGGCAATTAAGAATGCTGAGCTATACACATTACATGTAAGTAAGTCCCAATAAACTTAGTGGGACTCGCATCTGAGTAGACACTCATAGGATTGCATTGTTAAGGAATCTTGGAAAGAAATTGTCTTGCTGTAAATGATATTTGCCATCTCCCAAACCAGCTGTTGCCTAATAAAATATGTAAAAAAATGTTTTAAAATATGGAGCTAAAATAAGAGGGGGATTGGATATGCATGCTGCTTTTAAACTGTTTTGATGGAGAAGGTGTTAAGCATCCTGGGACTTGGTTTCAAAAGGATTCAAAATGAATTCAGTCTGGTATTGGCAGCCTTGGTTGAATGAGTAGCATGCCATTTGGCCAGCAGCTGACTTTCCTTTGCAGTGTAGTTTTTGGTTTGCTGTAATGGTATACTGGAAGGACCTTGGACTTACTGAGTCAGTGTGGTTAAAAAATATATCCACAGGCATTTTTTTCCAGTGGAAACCATGTTTGTAGAATAAGTTTCTGTTAACATTCTCCTACTTTTTTGTTTGCAAATTCTCTTTCCCCTGCTTTTGGTATTTTACTGGAAAGTGAATTCTGCGGTTTAGAACTGTTATGAACTCTCTTCTCTTTAGAAGGACTGGTCATAATTTTCTGCATTCACTGAACTACTTGTTCAAGCCACTCAGTTTGAAGGTGAGGTGGGGAATGGGTGAATCAGTTCCTCATTTTTCTTAAGTCCAGTTCTTCACATCAGTTTGTAAATTCCATTTTTTTAAAAAATAAATGAACAGAGTGATCCCCCCCCCAAAATATACACATTTTTGTGTGTATGTTTGCCTAATGATACATCTTAGCAAGTGATTTCCCCTAATGCATTTTGGGACAAAATCTTGGCACAAAAACTGGAAAACTGGAAGCTAATGCTGATGCTCCATAATCAGTAATGATGTTGTGCAATGACACACATTGTGCTTGCTTATACAAACCCACACTTTTCCTTGGTCTTTCAGGTCCAAAACTGCATAGGGAGGATGAAGTGCCTGGGACCAGAGAAAATGTCCCACATTGTCTGGGTCCTGTATTGCCTTATGAAGCATCTAATTATCACTGTGTTGCTACAGGAATCCTCTTGTGAGTTGGCCTATGCATTTGTTACTTACATCAGCACCAACATAAACCAATCAAAATACTTTAAGGCTACAATCTTATAAGTCCCACTAAGCTCAGCTTCTGAAGTGTAAGACCTCCAACAGACTTTATTACAGAAGATAGACTCCCAACACACATTTAATACTCATGGGAATCTTTGGGAGAAGTAATGAGCTTTAAGTGTGCATTGGATATGCTCTAAAATGTATGGCTTGGATCTACCCAATATTTGTTTCAAAAATGTGGACCAGTATGAAGGTTCATTATTAATAGTTTTCAATTTATCTTTTATTGAATTCTGAAATGATTATTACTCTTAATTCACTGTTTTAAGATTTAGTGGCTGCAGTAACAAATTTTAAAGATTCCCTCGCTTTGCTTCTCTTCCCTTCTTTGTTTTATTCGAGTGATTGAATTGTCACTAGTCATTTATTTAATTATATTTGTATATCCCTTGATAGCAGATTTCTCAGTGCTGTTTAGAGGACATAAAACATATCCAAACAATTGAAAGTAGCAATAAATTAACTATAAACAATAAAGCAGACCAGCCATGTCAAATATGAGTTTGGATTAAAATTTTAAACCAAGAGTTAACAAAAAGGCTTTAGCCTGGGTTTACGTGTCTTTGACATTCCTTGTCCTCTAAAATAAAAGAAATAAAAGAAGAAGAAGTGAAGACAGCCATGTTGGCTTTGGTTCATAAATCAGCTCATATTTCCATTTACAATTAGTTACATAAACCTTTAAACAAATTATCTTTTGTTGAATGTTCAGCATTGTTAAGAATAATTTGATTGCATTGTTTTCCCTGAATTACTGTAAACTTGAAGATGACTCCAAAGGCTATGATGTACAAACAAGTAATCACAATGGTATGTAACTCCTTCTTACGACATTTTGAATTGCTTGTACTGTGGAAACCACAATAACTTGGAAGGTCAGGTTTGCTTTGCCTTTACCATTCTAACTGATTCCATCCCACTAGTCCAATTTGTACCAATTTCCTACATGAGCCATGGGGATATATAATGAAGAACATGAGGTAGACTACAACATGCTTTATTTCCCTTGAAATAGAAGTGATATGCACTGAGATGCTTTCTTTCTATGAAACTGATGCTATCAGTAACATCCCCAAGTCAACCATTTGTGAAGGTTAAACCATGCATTTTTTCTGCTTCACTGTATCAAACACAACCCACTGGAAGCAAAACAACATACAAGTAATCAAGCAGAAATAAAACCAATTGTTAAATCCTGTTGCAGTGCTGTGGGTCTTTTGAACTGCTGGACTTTATATGCTTAGGAAGGAACTTAAGACAGGAAATAAACTTCAAGTCCTGACTAAATATAGTGATCAATGAGAAGAAACGCCATGGTGCATCTGCAGCAGCACAACAGGATGCCTTCATCTGCCCCAACTGCAACAAAACATGACTATCCTGTGCTGGTCTCTACAGCCACAGCAGGCTCTGTAACTCTCAAATGCTCTCAAAGGCACACCTCTCCATTGTCTCCCAAAACAGAGGATGCCAACAATGAGACCTTGGTCACATCCACACTATACTTTTTCAGCACTATGTTACCACTTTAAACAGTCATGGCTTCCGCCAAAGAATTCTGGAACTGCAGTTTGTTTGGGGTGCTGAGTATTGTTAGAAGACCCATAGTTACCTCACAGAGCTACAATTTCCAGAGTTCCCTGTGAAGAAGGAATGATTATGAAACCACGTTGGGAAAGGGGAAGGGCTATGAGCACTAAAGCATCAATTGCCCACAATGAGCTTAGTCAAGACAAATCAGCAAACAATAATTCATACAGATAATGCATGTTCTAGGATCACGTCAATACAAGTGAGCTGTCTTTCTTCTCCTCTGATCTTTTCTTCCATGCCTTGAAAGTTAGAACATCATATTAGTTGGCACACTCAGTCACAATGAGCAAGGACATATTGCTTTGTCTTGTGTGTACTTATTAATCCAGTTCTGGGGTATCCACTAATAGTTCAGGATTTAATATCTGTTTAAATTAACATCTGATTGAGAGAGTTCAATTAAGCTCACAAAATAATGGTCAGAAATTATGGCACTATAGACTATTACAAAACAGATGGCACGAAAATTACTTTGGATGTTCAGCGCAGCAGTAATGTTCCATTTTAGTTCCCTAGGAAGAACAAGAACACAGCACAATAGCTGGAGCAGTCAGAAGTTCCTTGTCAGAAAATGATTGCTAAAAGATAAGAGAATATGAAGTGTCTGGCAACAGTACCAAGGAAGAGCTGGGCACACTCAAGAGCAGGGCCTACTAAGAGCATCTTAGAATCATAGAAGTGTAGAGTTGGAAAGGACCACGAGGGTCCAATGTCCTGCAATCTTTTACCCAACATGGGGCTCAAACCCATGACCCCAAGATTGAGAGTCTCATGCTCTACCATCTGTGTTGTCTTGCCCAGGGCCTAATCTGGGTTTTTTGGAGCCCCTTGGACAAGATGCTCTCAATGATCCTCACTCTCTGAATGACCCATCCTCTTTCTCTCCATGCGCTAGTCCTCTCCCTGTGGCCCCAATGTTCACACCTGCTCATAGACAGGAGGCAAGGTGGGTGAAGGACGATGCACCATCTCCTCACTCTTGTCACTACTTGCATTGTTGCAGAGGACAAGTGAGCAACAGCAACAGTTAAGAGAAGAAGGAAGAGGAGCAGGGCCAAGAAAACCCAGGGATCAGCAGTGAATTGGTGTGGGTCTTAGTAGGAGCCTAACATCACTTCTGATCTTCCTTTAGGGCACCTGACAGCTTGGAACAGGTACTGGATTCAGTGAATAGGATTCAGTATGCCCATAGATTCTTTGGGAAGCCTTGGGCAAATCATAACTATCAGCTCAACATCTGTACAATGGAAATGGAGAACTGCTAAAACACAGAGTTCTGTCACATCAAAAGCAGTTCCCAGGTAGTTACACTGGGAAAAGATTGTAAAGCAACAGGATTGGAGCCTGAGTTGCTCAAGTGGAGATGAATATGGGTTCTCCGTGGTAAGAATCCCCAAGTTTTATTTACGTGCCAAATGTTTTGCTTTTATGATTCTTCTGAAGCATACACAAGGGCAATTCAAGAACACCATCTGGAAAAGGCAGTGACATTTATTCTGTTAAAAAGCTTGAAGTTTCGACACTAATATTGTTTTGTTTAGAGTTAAGTAACAGGAGGTCAATTATAGGTTCCTGGTAACCAGGCCATCAGTTAAAAGACAAGAATCAAAACATCAGTGAGTCTTTGCAGTGCCAGGCCTAAACATGCATAACAACCAAAATCCACATCTTCCTATTCTAAAACAAATACATTTTAAAAGCATGAGAACAGCTGAGACAGATAGAATTGGCTGGGCTGTAATCTGCACTGGGATCAGACTTCATAACAGAGAATAGGATAAGTTGGGTCTGAAACAAGAACGATAAATTTCATTGGCTAGAAGAGTTTACACAGATTTTTCTGTAATTCTCCGGATACATAGATCATTCTTATCCATTGTCCATAATGGATATAGCTAGTATCCAGATTTCAACTCTCTTTAAATAATAAGTTCCCAGTTTTCCAGAAAGTTAAGCTGGACAACAGCTTTTTGAAATAGGAAATGTATTAGAAGATGTAAGCTTTGGCTTAAACTGGATATTTTCCCTAGCCTTGTTGGTTTCAACTAGATATCATATTAAACATTTTTATATGGCATTGTGGGAGGAATTCCTAAGAGCAGGAGAGCATCTCCAGTCTTGTGGTTCATTCCTGAATAGCAGTGATGAGAGCCAGTTTTCTTGCAAGATATCTTTGTGTTTTGCAGAGATTATTAAAGTGTGTAGAGCCAGAATTAAAAAGAGAAAGAATATACTTTATATTTCTAGCTTGCCACTTGCAAATATTACCTACTTTCAACAGATCATCAATGTGGTCCTAAGTATGCTTGCTGACAAAAGAACTGCGTTCAATGTCCCTGGTCAATGCACTTATTGCAGCCTAATCCTAATGGTCATTTTATTTTAAGCATATGACTAATGTGAATCAAAACACACTATATGGCTTCCATTGGTGTGAATAGTTTTTATTTCAAAGCAATGAGCATGGGATTATATATATATATATATATATATATATATATATATATATATATTTGGCTTTCTTGTATTCCAGCAGGAATTTCAGTATTGCACAGTTTTGATACGGTGTTCACAGTATCCAGTTATTAGTTAGAAGATGGAGCAGAGAGCATGCCCTGACAGTTCTCTTACAATGACCTCAGCTCAACAAGAAATTTAGTAGGTGACCGTGAAAAATTATTTTGTTACTAGGGAATGGTGAATCTGTTAGTTTTAGTTTCTCTCCATTTCTCAGTATTTCCAGGCTTAAGGTCTGTTCTCCACATTTCCAGTGGTGTGGCTATTATTATTATTATTATTATTAATTACCACCATCATTATTATCATTATGATTATTATAGCACACCTGAAAATTCATCAGCATTTCAGTGCAAATTTCTCCTAAATACCAACATTTTTGTATGCACTTTTGTCGAAGTGCACACTTCTGCACTTATATGCAGCCAAATATAAGGATTTTTAAAAATGCTCTTTTCACAAATATATACACGCTTTATCCCATGATAAGCATTTTTGGACACATTTTGTGGCTGAATAACTTTATTGCAAGATTCAGACAAGTGCAGATTTTGAAGGAAGGCTGTATTATGGTTTGTGTATTTTTTTGGAAAGGGTGAATTAGATAGGTTCACTTTTAACTGCAAACTGAATTGAATTTCTCTCCTCTGCCTAGCTGATACTCAGTCAAGAAAACTGACAAAAATTGGGAGGAACACCCCAACACGTTGCTTAGAAGCAGAGGTTTCAGACACCTAAGAGCTTTGCAATAACAATTGGTCCAGCATGCATGCCAAAATTTCATTTGAAAAAAGAAACGGTTAGATTTCTAACGCAATAAGGGATTTTGCAGTGTGATTTTTCTGCACCAAAATACCTGCTGGAAATTAAATTAGTGCAAGACAACTATTTGTTTAGTATAATATAACTATTTATTTAGTTTCTTCCACTTAGTTGAGACCTACTTATTGTACCAGATGTTTTCCTGGGATGTAAAAAGATCAAATAAATTATGAGATGCTAATGTTTCCGTTTCTCCAGTAGCCTTGTGAAATCCAGTACTTTTCGGGCATTTTAACCTCTGTTTACCACACTTTCCCCTTCTGGAATATCAGTCCTTTCTTGCTTCCTTTATTCAGTCCTCAGTGTTTTTCTTCAACTTCACACCTCTCTGTCTGAATAGGTCTTCCTGTTATGCCTTACCACTGCCATGAACTCAAGAACTGGACATCTGAATGCACTTTATAACTTCACCTTTAAAAGTTGTCCGCAGCCTCTCTAACCTTTATCTGTGCTTATTCTATTTGGATGAGTTACACAAAAATAATCAGAGTTTCAGATGAGTAATCTAAGTTGGTGGAAAGGCAGAAGGCCTTAAACCTTTGTATTTTTGATACAATTATGTTCAGTTTATATCCTGTGAGTCTATGGCCAGCCCTATCATTAGGCAAAGTGGCAGCAGATGTGGAAGGACAGCAGTGGAAGTTCCCCTGACCCAGTTGATCCTCCTGAGCTCCCTAGGCATCACCTTCTGTTGGAGGACAGAGCTGCGTGTGCCATGCAGCCTTTCATGCACCCCCCCCATATGTACTCTGCTACTCTCATGTGTATTAGGTAAAGGTAAAGGGACCCCTGACCGTTAGGTCCAGTTGCGGACAATTCTGGGGTTGTGGTGCTCATCTCACTTTACTGGCCAAGGGAGCTAGCGTACAGCTTCCGGGTCATGTGGCCAGCATGACTAAGCCGCTTCTGGCGAACCAGAGCAGCACATGGAAACGCTTTTTACCTTCCCACCAGAGGGGTACCTATTTATTTACTTGCACTTTGTGCTTTCAAACTGCTAGGTTGGCAGGAGCAGCGACCGAGCAGTGGGAGCTCACTCTGTTGCGGGGATTCGAACCACCAACCTTCTGATCGGCAAGCCCTAGGCTCTGTGGTTTAACCCACAGTGCCACCCGTGTCCCTTCTCATGTGTATTAGAGGACCATAATTCAATTGCCATTCCAGCTGGCTTGTGAATTTGGAATGGGAAGGTGCCACATTATCTTATCATTATCATTTTGCCTCAGGCAGCAAAATGCCTTGGGCCAGCCATGTGTGATTCTGTAAGATTGATTGACTTCATCATTCACTGTGAATGTGCAGGAATATTAGGTACACATTCAATTCAATGTGAATGAAAGGCACAAAAGATACAATCCTTTCGACACTTACTTTGGAGCAAGCAATCCTATACAATGCAGTTCTACACGTGCCGACTCAGAAGTCCCATTGAGTTCCCAAGTGTGTAATATTTCATCCTGAAAGATTTTAGCCTGAAATTGGTTTATCTTGGTGCTGGGTCATCACCCCCTTTTTGTATCATTTTCCCCATGCTAAAAGGAGAGACCATTATGGCTGTCTGAAACAGAGCTTGTCTGATAGAATTTTGCAGAGATATCACTACCATTCAAGAACTGGCAACACACAAACACACAGTTTCTGTTTTTGAGTCAAAATATTATGGATTTTAAATAGCAATTCTAATGACCTATGAGGGGAAAACTGGATTTGGTAATAGAAATGAAAACTTGGTACTGAAAAGTTATAAGCACTTCTGGTTCAAGTATCTGGAGTTCAGAGTTCTGACCTCTGAAAGAACTAAACATACAATTATACAAGAAGACAGACTTGGTTCCCATGGCTGCTTCTGTGAAGTCCATGATTTAAAAAGGAATGCAGACATGGTTATGCAAGTTCCAACCTTTATACATTACCCATGAATTTTTTGTGCCCAGAAGGCATATCCATCAGAAAGAAGGTGTCTTAGCTGCGTCTTCTGGAAATAATTTGTCGGAGATGTTATTTTACTGAAAATTGAGAGTTCTTGCATCTAGTATGGATGGGTAAATTGATTTTGATATAGTTCTGTTTTCATTTTTAAATAACCCACAAAAGCAATGCATAATCCCTTGCCTTATAGAATAGGATTTCACCACTTCTTCAGTCATAGGCAAACACACACAAACCCCGCTTTGAGGAAAGCATTAGATCTATTAAATGAAGCAGTCATTTTGAAAGAATCTAAATTACCCTCCAGTTTAGAACACTTTGTGTGTTCCTGGGCAAATAAATTGTTTTACTGATCATGGACAAATGGAGAATCTGTATGCCAAAAAACTGAAAACAAATCTGTATTTTCTTTTAAAAAATTCTGAAGTAAAATAGGAGGCTTGCTGTGAATGTACAGGCATAGGTGACATTTTCTCAGCATAGGAAAGATGAAAATGAAGAATACTAACTCACTGTTTTGCAGACTTAGCAATCCCATCTGATACAGGCCTAATAAATTGACAAGTCTTTAATGTTCTTAAAGAAAAAAAACACATTTTTTTATTTAGTCTATTTATAAACTGCTTATTAGTCAAAGATCTTGAAATGCTTTGCAATAAAAACAAAAACAGAAAATAGTCAAAATAGATGGCTATATAGTAAGCATGATATCAAATGATATACATTAAGAAAAATATAAATATACATTATTTATATCCATCAGCATCCTATCCATAAAGCTAAGATAAGAGAAAATTAGTAGGGAGCATGAAACAAACGCTCAACCAGCATAAAAACACATTATTTACACAATCACTCACACAGTCTCACCATCCAGTCCTGCAACCACTGCAACCATTCATTACTTCAGACAGTATTTCTGACAATCAACCACTTATACCCAAATTACTAACAGTCACCTCTTCTACAACCCAGACACCTTTGCTGCCACACTAGTATCCTTTGTACACAGGAGAATTACAGGCTCTATGCATCTCTGTCGCGCTGAGTCATGGGCCACAATCAGTGAAAATGAACCCAACAGTTCCATTACGCAGCTATGTTACTGCAAGATATTGCTTGGCCATTGTCTCAGGTTATTTATGCTTTTCTTTTCGTGCTACTGTAATAATATACAGTGCATTCACCACTAGCAGCTGCAATTAGCTAGGAATGAAGGGCAAGTTGTTTCTGACAAGGCAAAAGCAGACCGCAATGTGTATGTTTCCATAACACTTTCCCCTAGCCAAGGTGCCTTTTAGAGTAGCTGGCAAATGCACAGCCCTCTCCCCCTGGAATGAGGCCACTTTTTGATTATGGTCTGCAGGCATGTGAGGTTAGAATCCCCCTGAAACAAAGGTTAGAGCTCTGTTCAGTGTCTGGACAGAAATCACTTGTATGCTGCCTTTAGTTCACTACAAGAAAGGCTGAACATAACTAGAAAAAATAACAACAAAATATTTACTGTGTGCGCATGGGTAAGTACAAAACATGCAACCCATTTTACAGTAACAGGGTGAAGCAACACCTTGTTCTCCCTGCATCTCACTCCCCAATACCATGCTAGGAAACATCCAAAGCATCAAAAGAAACAGATGACAGGCTCTCAAAATCTGTCTTCCCAATACAAACAGAAGAGCTAGGCTCAAGCTATTAGGATGATTACCTCCAATTCACACCTCACATGGAATATTTGCTACCTGCTTATAGGCATTAGTGGCAAACTAGTGGACGATAAGTCTATCAATGGTTACTGGCCACAATTTCTAGGTTCTACCTCCGCTATTGGAGAAAGTACCACATTTTTTCTGTGTATAAGATGATGTTTTATTTATTATAAAAAAATGTTTAAAATTGGGGGTCGTCTTATACATGGATAATGCAGAGGGGGGATGGGCGATCGGTGGCAGTTGTGAGCAGAAAATTGTCAGTGGTGATTGGGCAGGTGAATGGTAGCTGCAGCAAAGCCTGCTGGCGATTGGCTGCTGCTGCGGCAATTGGGCGGGTGATTGGTGGCTGTGGCAAGGCCTGCTGGCAATTGGCTGCTGCTGTGGCAAATGGGTGGGTGATTGGTGACTGCGGCAATTTGGCGTGCGATTGGCAGCTGCTGGTGGCGAGTGGGAAGATGATTGGTGGCTTCGGCGAGGTGTGCGATTGGGGTTGTCTTATACATGAGGGTGTGTTATACACACGAAAAAATATGGTATGTCTCTTATTACCAGTTGTTTGCTTTCAGAAGTGGTAAGAGGGCTGTCGTGCTCAGGTCCTGTTCATGGGCTTTAGATAGGCATCTCTTTGGCCCCTGTGACATAGGATGCTGGGTTAAAAAAGGCATTGGCTCTCCAGAAGGTCATACCTTCCAACATTTCTCCAACAAAAATAGGAACATCCTATTCCATACCCTCCAAAATTTCTCCGATGAAAATAAGGATGTCCTAGGGAAAAGTGGGACATTCCAGGATCAAACTGGGATGGCTTCTGTAAATCTGGGACTGTCCCTGAAAAATAAGAACACTTGGAGGCTCTGGAAGGTTTTCCTTTTGTTCTTATCTATAATTCAAATGGGATCTGCACAAAGCCTGTCTGGTTGGTTCACATGGTAAATGTGGAGATTCCTACCCTTGCACAGATCACACAGGAGAAAGTGTGGTGTTGTCAGCCTCCCGCTATATTGTATATTCTTTTCTTTGGCTGGCTTGTTCTAATGCAGAACTGGGAAAAAGCACAGAAAATCAGAAATCAAGATGGCAGACCACGTCCTGCATGGAGAGCTCTTATGTTTCCTTAGATGACAAGATAACATAGTGATATAATGGTACATGAGGGGCAAGGCATGTTATCACAAGAACCCTTGCCATGCTCTCACTAAAGGCTGCCCTCTGTTGTAAACTGGAGAATAAGATCAAAGTCTGTAAGAAAAGAAAGTGCAATTTAATAACAGAAAGTGGGATGAGCCTGGCCATTTCATGAAGAGGCAGGCAGAAATCTCCATGGTGATAACATCTCTGTATTTTCTACTATATCCTGTATTCATGTTATATAGCTGGGAGCTATCTTACATAAGGCCTTCCCCAATTGACACAAATCTGTGATTTTAGCTCCACATGTATCCTATTGACTCATGTGGCAAAAATTGGCTAATGATGGATAGAACATTTTCCATTCCCCCTGAACTGACAGGTGGTTGTAGCAGATTTTGGCTGCCGGTTCTTCCTTTTGCTTCCTTTAAGCAAACTGATAAAGGATCATTAAAAAACAATAGTTCTTAGCTATTGTTTATTAAAAGCACAAAAAGGTTGCTTATGCAACATTTAAAAACATCACATTGTATATAGTTTGGTAAAAGGCAGGAAATCCCAAATATAGTGCAAGAACTTTGATTAGAATATTGTATGAGCTTTGCTAAATTGATTATGAAAATGTGTCCCTGATTGAAGCGGTCGAGTGGGCACGTATGGCGTGTGTTTGCTGAAACTCTCAAAGAAATCTGAAAGTTTGAGAAGATGGAGCTTCCCTTTGCAGAAGCCATGCTGATTCTTCCTCAGGAAGGCTAATTCTTATAAGCATTTAGCTTTAAACATGTTACCCACCTGTTTGCTGAAGATCTTCAGATTTCCACCTTCACACAGCAGAATCAACCTGAGATTAGCTGTGTGACAATTTGCAGTGGCAACCAGAAAGGAACATCACCATCCAAATGTGTGACCAGCTTCCTCTCCCTGGTGGGAAGAAGGGATTCGCTGGTATAGTCATCTTCTTAATTAGAGCTACTTACCTTTCCATAGTCTTGGCATTGTTACATAACCCCCTATTCAGTTGTTTATGACTCTGCTGCTTTTTATGTTGGGCTCAGATCTGGCTTTTGTCCCAGCTGTTCCACCTGCAGGTTTTCTTTTCCAGTTGTAATTATCACAGTGAGGTTGAGTTCACACATTTGTATGAAATGTGGGGTACTTGATAACTTGAATGCATGAAGCGGGTGCACAAATCACTCCATTTGGTGAGTAACTACAGATCATTGCCTTTCAGCACACCAGGAAAAATATCTGCAGATGGGAGCCATTCAGGGAAGTGAAAGGAGACAATGATAAGATGTTAGCAGCTTGGCTTATTCCTTTTTTTATTTTTTTTAAATAATTTTTTTATTAAGATTTTAAAGATTACAGAAAAAAAAGAAAATAATAACTATCAAGGAAAAAAAGAAAAAACAATACATATTAAAAAATCATCAAAAACCATAAAACAGAAGAAAAAAGATAAAAAACAAGTCAAACCTGTACATCACTTGCTTACATTCACTTATTTCCTTGACCTCCTCACACCTCCCATTTTTGTATTCTAATTCAATTTGTTATTTCAGCAAATCCTTCCAACCTTATTTTTATCTTAATAATTTGTCTTAATATACTATAATTTTACATTCTCTCTTTCACCAACTCAATTTTTACTTAATCCTTTATGTCATTTCTACTAAAACCACATAATTTTCTTTTCCCAACATCTTTCTAGCAATCCTTAATTCTGCAATATTTTTGAAGATAAACTTTGAATTTTTTCCAATCTTCTTCCACCGACTCTTCTCCTTGGTCCCAGATTCTGTCAGTCATCTCAGCCAGTTCCATGTACACCATCACCTTCATCTGCCATTCTTCCCGGGTGGGTAGATCTTGTGTCTTCCAATACTTTGCGATGAGTATTCTTGCTGCTGTTGTGGCGTACATAAAAAAAGTTCTATCCTCCTTTCGCACCAATTGGCCGACCATGCCCAAGAGAAAGGCCTCTGGTTTCTTCTGGAAGGTATATTTAAATACCTTTTTCATTTCATTATAGATCATCTCCCAGAAGGTCTTAATCTTTGGGCACGTCCACCAAAGGTGAAAGAATGTACCTTCAATCTCTTTACATTTCCAACATTTATTATCGGGCAAATGATAAATTTTTGCAAGCTTGACTGGTGTCAAGTACCACCTGTAAATCATTTTCATTATATTCTCTCTTAAGGCATCACATGCTGTAAACTTCATACCTGTGATCCATAACTTTTCCCAGTCAGCCATCATAATGTTATGTCCCACATCTTGTGCCCATTTAATGATAACAAATTTAACCATTTCATCCTGGGTATTCCATTTCAACAGCAAGTTATACATTCTTGACAAATTCTTAGTTTTTGGATCTAACAATTCTGTTTCCAATTTTGATTTTTCCACCTGAAAGCCAATTTTCTTGTCCAGGTTATAAGCCTCCCTTATTTGATAATAATGAAGCCAATCTCGTACTTTATTTTTTAGTTTGTCAAAACTCTGCAGCTTTAATCTATCTCCTTCTTGTTCCAAGCGGCTTGGCTTATTACCAGAAGTGTCGCTGCTGTAGCTTTGAAGTTAATGACAAAAGTGTCAGCTTAGGGAAGGATAAGAAACCTATAAAATTTAGTAGCACTTGTGCAGATCCCTTTAAGCAGTGTTTTTTTCCGTAAAAAAATGTTTAGGGGTACTCTCATTTTTCTACTCATATTGAAATACTGCCCCTCAATGAGGCCAAACTCAGATTCATGAAATGTTTAGGGGTATGCGTACCTCTGCATCCCCCCCCGAAAAAGCACTGCCTTTAGGTAGACAGAGATTGTAAACCACATGGAGTTTAAAAGAGGAGAACAAATTAGATACTCTTGTGTAATCTATCGTTGGAACACTGTCCTTTCTCTTTGACTTGTTGCAGGAAAAAAAGAAAAGGATTTCTTCACAAAAATCAAATATTTGGCCCAAGATTGTATGCAATCAAAATTTCCATAAAACAGTATTTTTTATTTACTGCCAGTTGTTTTCCTTCAGTCAGTCTCAATTTCTTCATCACAGTTTTAACAAAATAATTTCCATTACTCTGGATAATTGAGGGAAAAGGAAAATTAACACTCTGTTTAAAAGGGTGGTATCTGAAGAATAGCACCAGAGATAATCAGCTCAAGGGGGGAACTAAGGCCTGAAATATAGCAGGCAGGACTTGGGCCAGATTCTATTGATCAGACAAAGGCAGAGCAGAAGATAGCAGTCATCCCAGGGCCAGCCACTCTAGAGGCTTCAATATATGTCTTGTCATTCACAAGGGCCAATCTTGCACACCCCAAGCTTTTCTCAACCCAAGAAAGCCAGAGCCTGTGTTTACCTGAACACAGATAAGCCACCAGCTGCCCTGTGGGATGGATCTTGGACCACAATACCTCAAGGATCACCTCTCTCATATAAACCAACCTGGACTCTGTGTTCATCACCTGAGGCCCTTCTTCGTGTGCTTCCTCCATGTGAGGTCCAGAGTGTGGCAACATGAGAATGGACCTTTTCTGCAGTGGCTCCCTGTTTGTGGGATGTAATTTCTTACCAAAACTCTTTTTTAGTAAGAAATGAGGTAATGGTACTGTTGTTGTTGGCATCTGCCTGTCTCAAGAGACAATGGAGTGTACCTCTGGGGGTGCAGTTAGCAGAACCGAAGTGATCACCCTGGGGCACAAGCCTAAGCAGTGTGTATGGAGGTCCTGGGCTTCTTAGACAAATCTCCTCCCTGGCTTCGCTGATGTGGTCCAAAGGAAAGCAGAGTGCTGTGAGCACCAGCACAAAATGGCTGCCATGAACAGGAAAAAGAAGAAAAAGAAGAGGTGATGGTACTCTGTTCTGGTGGGCACTGTCTCTCACACACGATATACAGATCATTTATGTTTCAGTAGCATTGCCATAATTCAGCATGTGGAACATTTGACTTGGATGTGGATAGGTGGAATTCAAATCCTGTCTTGCCCACGGGTTTATTTATGTCTCTGAATAAGTCCGTCTCTTTCCACGTCAGTTCCTCATTAGGAAATATAGCTAGTCATCTGGAGCCTTCAGATAAGAAGCATCTATAAATCAATTAAGCAACTGGAATGCCACACACTTATACATTCTGGAACTGTTTGTCTGCAAGTAACAAAGTAAAAACAAAATCAAACCTCAAAATTCCCCTCATTAAGTTTTGCTCATTAAAACAGAATTTAATTGCTTTCATAAAAAATAACACCACAGAACTGCAATTTTAATTCAAACAGAATGTCTCATTTATATTTATGACAGCCACTTCTGTACAGAACCTCTCACCCAAAACATAAATGAAAGTTGTCAAAGAATTGTCAGCCAGTTTTTCTGAGCGTTTGCTTTAAAAGATTGTTGCTTTCAGAACTTGGTTAGTCGCTTCATTAAACAGGGTCTTTTCAGGGACAGACTTCCTTTGAGTTCCAGGAAAGTTGGATAAAATCACAAAGGAGATGTTTGGTTGCAAGGAGTGTCAGGAGCTGCCTGCAAATCTCAGCCAAAACTAATAACCCATTTTGATCTGTCTTGTTCAAGCATTTGGGAAAGTCCTCACTTATCCCTTCATCAGAGAAGTTACAGCATGGCAAGTACCAGTCACTGACATCTTCAGTAAGTGGCAGGGTCTCAGCATATTGTCAGGAAACATCGCTGATGCCTGGCTCTGGGTCCTTTTCTCTGGTTCTCAGTTTGGGTGGCCATGTGGTCTACTTTACAGAGGATAGTCCTCTAGTTGAAGACTGACAAATGAGAGTCTGCTATTTGAAGCCATCTATTTTAGGGGTGGGGAACATTTTCGACTCAGTGGGCCAGATCCACAAGCCAAATTTGACAGGTCAGTGGGGCAAGCCACCCGTCAGTCACATGATGTCATTAAAACATCAGATGATGTTTTATATGATATCCTGTTCGCCTGTTAAAATCCCTTGCACAGAAGTGCACAAGCACCCAAACAAGGAAAGATTGACATCCAAGGGTTGTATGGAGGTCAATCCTGCTTTCTGCATGGGTCAGTTCCATGCACCAATTCTCTGTGGTGAACTGGAGCATACAGCCGAACTGGGCAGGACTGAACCCCCTCCCCCCTATCAGATGATGAGTAGTTGATCCTATACTCTAGTTTCAAGGTGAAGAATCATAAGGAGAGTAGGGGGTCACCAGAAGTCATAATAATAATAATAATAATAATAATAATAATAATAATAATAAAAAATAAAATAAAATAACCCTTTATTGTCACTACACCACCCATGTGCAGTGACATTAAACAAGCCCCCAAAATGGGATATAGTGCCTTTAAGATGATATGTTTCTCTGGACACAAGAAATAATTGCTAACATGCCAGCATAGCAGATATGAATGCTACAGAAAGACAGTTTTGTTGTTGTTGAAAACTTCAATTGTTTAAATGTTTTCTCCTCAAGCATGCATGTTTCCTGAGCTTTGAATGAATGTATTCCAATTGTGACAAAGATTTCCTGATAATGTCTCAACATGGTGAAATGTTCCAATGGTTGAGTGGTTTCATCTATCTATCCTTTAATTTTCTGTCAACAGAATCATGCTTAAATAAAACAAGATAGGGCCTCCTGTCATGTAGCAACGTGAAAGGGAGTGAGACACATATTTGGATCTGAGCCGTTAGAAAGGCTTAAAATATTGCCAAGTTGATGCTAGCTTCAGGATGAACAATATTGCTCTGCTAAAGTTTCTGAGGCCCAGTATAACAGGCACATTTCAAGACCATCTCAGAGTGTAATCCATTGCTGATTATATTTTAAGGACAAAACAGAAATAAGGGACATCTGCTCCAATTCCTTGGTAGGGATGATTTCAATCAACATAGGCAGTCTGCTGTGAAATGACAGGAACAACATGACACGTAAAAATGAAGAAGCCACAGGGAGACCTACATGCACAAAGCCAATTCTGTTTACTTCTGGTGTCACTGAGCCAAGCAGAGAATACTGACGGATTAACCGGTCCATATTTCAACAATGTATAAGTACAAGAAGTAGGTGGTAATGTATTCTTTTCTCAAAGGTGTTTACAAGAACACTGGGATCCTTTTCACATGACTTTTGAGGGCAGTTTATAGTGTGACTCCATCCTGGGCTGCTGAAGAGATGTCAGAAGCCATGCTACATGAAACATCATTTGGGTGGTCCTTCAGAGGATGGGCTTGATGTGCCTCATCTGATCAGCAGCTCATGAAATATGGTCGGGTACTTTCATCATCATCATCTTGTGAACTAGTGCAATTTATAAGCATTGAACTTATGTTGACATGGGGCAATATGAAAATATGGTGCATGGTCTGTTTTATTTCCATGTGTGTTTGATGTCCAGGGCTGGATTTAGGTTTGATGAGGCCCTAAGTTCCTGAAGGTAATGGGGTCCTTTATATGTCCAGCTGTCCTTTGTCAACAACAAATTGACGCTGTTTTTTGTGTTGAATATATGCTATATGGTAATTTATGGACCTAATAGGTATCTAAAGTCATTTCACATGCAGAATATAGGCACCCTATATATAGAAATGAGGAAACCAGTGATATTTTCAGGAGCAGGCGGGGCCCATTACTTACATCATAGCAGCCTACACAACACAAAAAACTGTTGCTGTATGTAGGTTTTATTTTATTTGTTTTTTATCTTATATTTTGGAAATGTACATCCAGTTTTTCCCCTTCAATTTTTTTTGGGGGCCCCCAAGAGAGTGTGGCCCTAAGCTATAGCTATACGTAAATCCGGCACTGTTGATGTAACACTAAGCCAAACCATAGCTTAAACAAGCATATGGGAGAAAATCTCAGTTGCTTTGCTTATCCCTGGTTGCTTTGCAGCTGCACCATAGTTTGGTTTAGTATGTCTTCTGAACCCAGGTTTTTTCTCTCTCTCTATGAGTTGTAACCATGGCTTGTCCTATGGTTTATGGTTCAACGTTTCTCAGGAGAGCTAAACCATGAACCTGTGTTCAGATAACATGCTGTGCCAAAGGATGGCTTTACTCAATGCAGCCATGAAATGAACAGGGAGGAGCGAAACCTTGTGCGTTCATTCTAAGTATTAGAACTTGTTCTAATTTCTTGTGATTTGACCATGCATGTTACAGTAAAGTCACCTTTTGTTTCCATTTTAAAGAAAGATCAAAATCATATGGGGAAACTGCTTTGAAATAACCCAATGCCTAAAGGCTTGGATTGGAAATATATATTTTGGCAGGGAGATAGAAGTGATGGAAGTTGCTTTTCGTCTAAGCTACTCAAATATTGGCAAATATTCCCCAAGTCATTGCCATATGTCTATGCACAACAGAATCAATTTACATGTTGTTGTTTTTAAAATGTTCCTATTATTCTAAACACATTGCAGCTTTGTTTCTTAACGATCAACTACTGAATAAAAAAGCACTTAGCAGGTGAGTAGAGCAGCATTGATTGTTAGTCTTATACCACTGCTGTATATCAGGGATGGAAAACCTCTGATCCTGTCTGTAGTCTGGCCTCAACCTTCATCTTTCCTGCTTCCCTCAAGCCCTTTGCCCAGCAGTGTATTACAGCAACCATTAGACAGTGCAAATGGAGTACAAACAGAGAGAGACTTGGCAATAATGTGGAGTTGTCTGCAAGAAAATAAACATAGCCCATTGGAAGACTGATGGGATAAGGAAAGAAAGTCAGGTTGCTGCCGTTTTTAAAACACCCTAGAGATTTTAGAATAGTTGTGCCTTCTCAAAGACAAAGCAAGAGGAAAAAAGAAGAAAACGATGTTGCAAAATGAGAGAAGGGGGATAGCTAGAGTGAGAAAAAGTGTGGCACCAAGAAAAAGAGAGAGAACATACACAGAGAGAAAGAAAAGTGATGCCCCCATCCATATTTAGCTAAGATGTCTCATGAGTCTTTTGTTCACCTGAAATGGGTGGACATCTTCCATATTTCACAATTACAAATGGTAATTTTATTTTTCATCCCGCAAGAAAAAGGCTAAAGGATGAGGGGAAATAATTTCATCCATCATCCACTCTTTAAAACTGAACTGAAAGCTGGTATAAACAGCTGACAATAAACAATCAGGCTGTGTGATTAGAAATGACTGTTTTCTGTCTAATCAGTGTCTGCTTGATGAAATGAGCTAAACAGGTTTGGTGGGGGCCTGAGAGGGAGAATATGAGAGGGAGAATCATGATTCACAGGACATAATCTGTAGTGTTTTCCAGTGCTTGCTCTCATCGATCCCTGTGAGGACGCAATTCCACACTTGAAAGCGATAGGATACAGAAGTACAGAAGTGGGAGCCATTTTAATTGTGCCCCTAATGGCTGCTCATCAGAAGTGTTCCATTTAGAAAAGGACATATGTTGGCGAACTCAGCAAACACATTTTGCTCTCTTAGAGGCCAGGTGAGCCTTTTGCACTAAATAACCAGCAATAAAGGATCAACAGGATAAAAATAATCCTCACAGGGAAATGTGCAGCTGCCATTTTGGACATCTTCCCACAGCAGTGCAAACAAGACAAAGAAAGAAAGAGTGCAAGTAAGAAGCCAGTTATGCTACACAATGTACACATCCCATCATATTAACAATAAAATAAATGTCAAAGAAGGAGCAAAAGAAGAAATGTACTGGACATGATGACTTATTAGAGATTTTCATCTAATGGTTTTGGAAGTCTATATAATAATAATAATAATAATAATAATAATAATAATAATAATAATTTATTATTTATACCCCAGCCATCTGGCTGAGTTTCCCCAGCCACTCTGGGCGGCTCCCAATCAAGTGTTAAAAACAGTACAGCATTACATATTAAAAACCTACCTGAACAGGGCTGCCTTAAGATGTCTTCTGAATGTCAGGTAGTTGTTTATCTCTTTGACATCTGATGGGAGGGCGTGCCACAGGGCAGGCGCCACTACTGAGAAGGGAAAGCAGTGAGAAGCTGCAAGTTGGTGTGTGTCCCCTTTTCCCTTCTTCATCATCTCACACTTTCTGCCTCCAAAGCTTGTTTGAGGTTCAGGTGGACTGGTTTAAGCTGTCCAATTAAGCAAAGTCAACAATGATGAAATGCATCATCAAAAAAAGGGCAAAAGAGGATAGCAATTTGCATAAATTTTGCATATGCTAACATATTCGCATAGGCACACATTTAGAATTGATTATTGCCATTTAAATAGAAGTACATTTCTCAGCACAGTATTGCAGCCAACAGACCTATGTGCTCCTTCCCTCTCTATATCACAAACAAAATATTAGAAAGGCAAAATAATCCAAAATCCATTTTAGGACAATACCTTTAGTAGGCCTAGCAAAATATTGCAAAATGATCTGTCAGTGCTTGAGAACTTGAAAGCTTTTGTATTCTGTGACATTTCGATGGTTCAAAAAATTTTTTTGCCCTAGGTACGGATTTGGGAATTTTGCCAACCTGGTCACCTTTTACCTTTTATTAGAATACAGAACTAAAATCCTTGCTTAAGAGCATCACCATCAGATGAACAGTTTTGTGCAGCTCAAAGGCCTGTAATCCCAAATGTTATTGCTTTTTGTCCTCCCAGCAGTCCAGCTTTATTCTTCTTTATTACAATATTTGATCATCTGAATATTATGAGATAAAATGGCATACTTGCCTGCAACCTGATGGTTTCACTTTATACAATGATATTCCGAATACAGTGGTACCTCGGTTACATACGCTTCAGGTTACAGACTCCACTAACCCAGAAATAGTACCTCCGGTTAAGAACTTTGCTTCAGGATGAGAACAGAAATCGTGCTCCGGCAGCGCGGCAGCAGCAGGAGGCCCCATTAGCTAAAGTGGTACCTCAGGTTGAGAACAGTTCCAGGTTAAGAACGGACCTCCGGAACGAATTAAGTACTTAACCCGAGGTACCACTGTATTGCTCAAATCTCAAAGGAAAGCATGCTTTCTGAACTCAGCATTCCTATTCTGATGACAGATTGCAAGCAGGTCAACTGTATGAAGAAACATTTCATTTATTAGCTGAAAATCTAATAAACTTGTTTGAGGTTCAGGTGGACTGGTTTAAGCTGTCCAATTAAGCAAAGTCAAACTTGGTTGTTGTCGTATCCTCTTATAACACGAATTATATCTTAAGGCAACCATAAATGTATCAACCATGTTTTTCTCAGCATTTCATTTTTTTGGAATATTTCAGCATTTCTGAAAGTAATTCAACATCTTTTGGCATTTCAACAAGCTAGAGTCCAATGCTTAAAATAAATAAATAAAAATAAATCCAGGTGAATAATGACATCTCTAGAAAACACGAGCACAGATGTCGTTTATACACCTGCGAAATGAAATTTTGCTTAGTTATATAATTGGTATTGTCTACACAAGGCATCTGACATGAGCATGTTCCAGAACCTGGTGAAGAAGAAAATACAGAGGGAAGGGTGGCAAGAAGATGGGAGATGAAATGTGTTGGGGATAGAAATGCAGATCGATTTCACTGTATACCGTAGGATACAATCTACCTTGGAATTAATGTTGGAAGTATGTGTTGAAGTACAAAACTATACTAAAAGCCAGACACAGCTGATTTACCAAAAGCCAGACACAGCTGATTTACAGATTAAGTATTTCGTATTTCTGTATGGATCCATGAGTTCAGTGAGAGGTGTTGAGTGGCTTATATTTTATCAACCTGAGCAGGTTGCAATGCTATGCATTTTTCCTAGGGAGTAAGCTAGTGCATTTACTTCTAAGTAAACACCCATAGGTGGGACGTGGGTGGTGCTGTGGGTTAAACCACAGAGCCTAGGACTTGCCGATCAGAAGGTCGGCAGTTTGAATCCCCGTGACGGGGTGAGCTCCAGTTGCTTGGTCCCTGCTCCTGCCCACCTAGCAGTTTGAAATCACGTCAGAGTGCAAGTAGATAAATAGGTACCGCTCCGGCGGGAAGGTAAACGGCGTTTCCGTGCGCTCCTCTGGTTCACCAGAAGCAGCTTAGTCATGCTGGCCACATGACCTGGAAGCTGTACGTCGGCTCCCTTGGCCAATAAAGCGAAATGACCACCGCAACCCCAGAGTCGGCCACGACTGGACCTAATGGTCAGGAGTCCCTTTACCTTTAACTTTTAAACACCCATAGACTTGAACAGTGTGACTGTTTTTTATTCTAGTTTTTCATTCACAGTATGTCCACTTCAACACCTATCAGGAAAATTAGATCAATGGATTAAGGCACTGCAAATCCATGTATAATGGAATACATTTTTTAATTGCTGCTTTTACAACTCATGCTGGAAATCGTTACCAATTTCACTGCAGAAGACCTGGTTAAAACTCGTTTTGGGGGTTGTGGTGGTGTGTGTGTGTGTTGGGATTTTCACCCACACATACCTAATGAATGCAATACTTTTTTTAAAAAAAAAATGTTATTAAAGGTTGCATACAGTCAAATAAAAATATTGTGTATAGTGACTGGAGAAGCAAGGTCCAATATCAGAGTTAAGGATGCCATTGAAAATGGGTAGGTTCACAAGCTTAGTCCTTTTGTTTGTAGGTTCGACTGCATAGTTCCTCCATTCCATCTCCGGAATCACTGCAGACTTCTTTTTGCTGCCAACCTCAACTCCATGAGCTCTGTCGTCACACCTGGAGTGAGCTTGTGCTGGTCTGTGTTCTAAGGCACAACTTCTGCATGTTGTAGCTGTTACTTGGCAGTTGAATTCAGGACTTGAAAGTAGCTCACCAGCCTCAGCAGGGGCTGCCTGCAGATTTCATCTGAGTTTGCCATCATCATCATTTTTAAAAATCATAGTCATTTGTTGATTTCCCAGTCATAGTCAATGTGGAGACCTCCATAATTTTGGAAAATAAACCAAAGTGAGGTGCCAGCACTGAAGCAACCTGTTATCCAAAGCACAGAACAGATTCTGAAGCAAATTTTCTCTTAAGGAAGAGCCACAGCTTATTCCCATTTTAGAGATAGCAAAATGAAAAAATGAAATTGGACACTTGCTCAGGACCTCAAAAGCACCAGCAGCCCAGCAAGCAGATAACCAGGAACCTGTTCAGAAGATGCGGGAAACTCATTCCAGGTATCTTCCTCTTGCATTGCAGAGGGCAAAGCACAACTGAATCTGTTATTATGGCTTTGAATGATTGCAAGCAAGGGCTGTTGCAACAATACTGTGTCTGCGCCAAAGTGGACTTGAAAAGGTGGGTCTCGTGAGATTGTGCAGTGTGATCTCATGTTGGTTTTTGCTCTTGACCCCCACCTTCTCTCCCTGCCGCCACCACCAGCAACCCTGCTGGGCATTGGCCAACAACACCAGAACTCGGATCAGCTGTGGAGGGAGGAGCTGTGTCCTCTCATTCTCTTTCATGTGAGCCAGTCCCTTTCCTAGCGGTGGCACAATTCAGGAAACCCTTTGTTGTAAAGCCTCTTGATAAGTTGAAAGAAATCTCTTCCTAGTTACTTCCGAGTGGCGTAGATACCCCATTATATGCATGATGAAATACGTGATCTGGAGCACACTCAGTTGCCATAAGAACAACTATTTATCGAGCAGAGATTATGTGAGGAGGGAGAAAAGGTACAGAGGAATAAATTGGTGCACCTACCATTTCTTTCCAATGGGTAATACAAGTTCAGTTTTGATTACTGCCACAGAGCTGAGAAAATAACTAGCAAACTCGCAATGCTTTAAGTATGCCTGAACAATGGTGCAACTGTTTTGCACAAGCCTGCAAAGAATAGCTCTTTTGTTCTTTCGGCATGCTTCCTTTGTAATAGGAGTAATAACTCCCAGAAAAAGATGTATGATTAACTGATCCATGGACTAGAGACTATGATTCCTGAATGTTCTGATGATATATGTTCACGGAACAGGAACATGCTGTTTCTGCTTATTATATTTTGTGGGGAGAAGCTTTGTATGACTTTTACCTTGACTCACCTATAGTATATATATATATATATATATAATCTCAAAAATAATGAATAAGCTTGAGAACTTCATAAGGAGAGGAAGCAGAGATGGCTCAGTGCTTAGCTCCAAACAAAGACATCTGAACAAGTAAATGAAAGCTGAAGATTTGAGAAATGCATGATGTTCTGTACCCAAGAAAAAATGTAAGAGAGCAAGAAAACATCAAAATTGGTGTAGCATACATTGGCCTTCAAATATTCTAAACTTTTATTGTAAACTTAACTATATATACAGAACTATAGCTAAAATACACACATACTGTTGAATTTCACACAATCGTTGCTTTGTACTTGGACTTCCTGTTTTATCTATGTATCAGCTATTTATCAGGTGGTGGTTCATTTTAAAAGGGTTGCACATCATCCCTGATGTCTGGTTCTAATATTTGACTACGCTTATTCCCCAAGTGCTATAGGAAAAGAGAATTAGGCTATACTATTCTTGTGCTGATTTCAAATGCATGAATCCCAATAATGACCAATGGAAAACATTAACCCTGGTATGGTTGGACTGTCACCACCAACTGTAAAGCTGCAGAAATGTGGAGGGCTCCACCTGTTGGTTTTCTGTCTGTCATGCAGCTGTGGAAGCTGGTGTGGGCAACCTTTTTTCTGTCGAAGGGCGCATTATCTCAGGGGCTGACATCAGCAGCGGGCAAGAGCGACGGCAGGACCAAAATCATAAGGAACAGACCACCCAACGTTTTACAGATTAACATGGGGACGCTCTAATAAGATGAACTCCCCCCCCCCCCACACACACACTTCTGCTGTAAAAGAAGTGCTCTAATTCATAGTTACAAATTGGTGAATTTAAACTGGATTTAGTTCTGACTGTTCCAGGGTGGAGAAGGAAGCCTAACAGACCATACTCTAATTTTATCGATAGTTTTTTCAGCTTCAAAGATGCAGTCAAATTCCATCTATTTATTTATTTAAAAACAACTCTAACCTGAATTTGCATGGAACTGAAATTGACATATTTGCCTGTCCCTAAACACAGGCCCACCGCTGACTGGGCTGCCAGGGTGGAGTGCCCCACACATGTAAGAAAGTGGGAGTTTTGGCTACAACACAACTGATGCGATGCTTTCCCTCTCTCTGCCTCTCATGTGAATGTGGTAACTGTAGGACTGCTTTGCTCCAACACTCTTCTTCCCCCCAGACTAAGGGAAAGCAGACTCTTCCCTGCATTAGCCACAGCCTCTATCAGTCAAGAGCAGCCATTCATCCCCACCCATTTGCTTTGCTGCCCAAACACCTAGTTGCTCTTTCTCCTTGCAGGATCACCGCAGCCTGGATTCAGGGACACGAGCCATTCAGGGTCAAGCTGAGACCCACTGCACCCCTCCCTATATGCTCACAGTCATTTCAGCTTTGTGTAGGATTCTGTCTTACTGTCAGGTATCTTGCAAGAAACTTCTATTCTAGTTCTATCTTCCACCCCAAGAGGATTTCCCCCTAGTCACGGACTCCAGGAAACCCGAGAACACGTGTTACTGATTCTGAGCACCTCTGGACTTCCACTTTCGTTTCCCAATTGCCGACGCGAGCTGCTTCTCGGAGGGAGGAGGCTTGTTTGCAGACGCTCCCGGGCTTCTAATCTGAGGTAAAACAGAGCTCTGGACACAGGAAAAAAATTTCCCCAAAGCTGGTAAGATCATGTCATGATGATATTTTCCTGCCACATGCAGCTATTAATATAGAATGGGGACTTTTTAATGGTTGCTTGGCTGCTCCATACTGTTTTTGGTAATTCAGCAGCTCAGCTTAACAATTGCTTTGCATGTATGCTTGTGAGAGATTTTCTGAATCTGATCCTTCAGTGAAAGGGAAGCTTTCGGGAGGGCACCGAAATTTGCTAACTTTATCTACAAGCGCCTGTTAATCTCTTGGGTGGAGTCAGAAAGCCTCGGCTGAAGAAAAATATTATTCTTCGCCATCTAGTGGTGCTTCCTGTTTTTTCAACCGTTAGATGGGGGAAAGCTGCTTTATATTTGCAGATCACCACGAAACATGATGCTTATTTAATACAACAAGCTGAAGGCATGCACAAAACAAGCCTCCTCCCCATGCTTACTCAGGCATGTTCAATGGGGCCTAGCCCCCTAAGTAAGTACCACAGCTGCAGTTCACAGACCAGCAGCACAAATCTGTGCAGGTTGAATCAAATGAGGCTTTTATTGTCAAAGCTTGTTCTCCAGCTCCTAGCATGTCTTGGGTGGGGCTGTAGGACTAAAGTCTTCTTAACATTTACCCTGCGGAGGTTTGAAAGAGAAATGTGGCATATGTGTTTGAAAGCCTTGATTCCAGCATGCTGCTGCTGCCCATTCATTTATGTGGAAGCATGACTTGCTCCATCAAAACTTTATGCTCCCAATTGTTCCTCTGAAGTGCTGCCTTTTCTGTTCCACATCTGATGTCATATGGGGCAGGTAGGGATTGCTTTATGAAAATGGTCTCATGTACAACATGGGAGGCTTAGAGGAACATGTCTGGACAAGAGGTTCCCTAGTCCTGGCCTACATTGGCTGGAAGTGGGTTTCTGAATTTCAGACAGGGATATCGCCTAAACCTGTCTTGAGATGCTATAAATTGAACTTGGGACCTTCTGCTACCTAGGTTTGGCTGTTCCTAATTCCAGAAATATTTATATTCCTACTATATCTCATTTCTTTCAGATTAAAGATGGCCCAATCTCGATTGACCAAAACTGAGAGAAAGGCGCTGCTGGATATTTTGGGATGCCAACATCTAAGCCTTCTCTATAAAGCAAGTTTGCATACCTACAATGTCAATGCATTTCATAACAAATGCGACAATCAGGGCCCAACTGTAGTTGTGGGATACAATGCAAGTGGCTATATCTTTGGAGGCTTTACTGAACAGAGTTATGCTTCAGCTGGGAAATACCTATTTGATAACAATGCTTTCCTGTTTAGATTGAAAGGGAAAGGGCAGGAGCCCAGCGTACTAAAATTCCCAGTCAAGAACGCTGTTGAGGCTGTCCTTGACAATAGTGCATATGGTCCTACTTTTGGAGCTAACACACTTGTATTCCTGTCTGAAAGCAAGAATAGTGTTACCACAGATGCTAACACTAACAGTTACACACTCAATGCAGAAGATCTACATGGAAATGACCAAGTCCTTTTGGAATGTGAAGTATATCGAGTTGAAGGTGAGCTGAAACAATCATTTAAAAGTTATTTCATTTTTTGAAACCCGTTGATTTGCCCTCTTGTTAATATCAAATTTTATTTTCTCCTTAGGGCTGAGTAGCATTTTGGAAAAGCCATGGCGGGAGATGACATGGACAGCAGAGTAGGTTACTGACTCGAGAAACACTCCCACCCCATTCCCCCCCGCCCCACACACCATATAGGCAAGCCAGTGGCATTGTTTCATTTACAGTGGTACCTCGGGTTAAGAACTTAATTCGTTCTGGAGGTCCGTTCTTAACCTGAAACTGTTCTTAACCTGAGGTACCACTTTAGCTAATGGGGCCTCCTGCTGCCGCCACCACGTAATTTCTGTTTTCATCCTGAGGTAAAGTTCTTAACCCAAGATACTATTTCTGGGTTATCAGAGTCTGTAACCTGAAGCGTCTGTAACCTGAAGTGTCTGTAACCCGAGGTACCAGTGTATTTATTTAAGGCATTTATATACAATTGAATCCATATAATTTCCAAGTGGTTTCAAAGTTACCGCAGTTCAAGGGCACATTATAGCTGGGCTAAAGCACTTGACCAGTGAGGGCAAGTGAGGACCACATTTGGCCTCTGCGCCTGTGTTTCCCAACCCCTGCTTCTAACAGGTGTCACTTTCTTATCTTTTCTTCCCTTGACTAGTCATCCTCTCAGGTACACGGTCTAAACCACTGAGCCTCTTGGGCTTGCTGATCATAAGGTCACCAGTTGGAATCTGTGTGATGAGGTGATCTCCTGTTGCTTTGTCCCAGCTCCTGCCAACTTAGCAGTTTGAAAGCATAACAGTGCGAGCAGATAAATAGATACCGTTGTAGTGGGAAGGTAAATGGCATTTCTGTGCACTCTGGCACTCGTCATGGTGTCCTGTGCACCAGAAACTGGCCACGTGACCTGGGAAAAAACTGTCTGTGGACAGATGCTGGCTCTCTTGGCCTTAAAGCTGCTCCCATAGTCAAATTCAGCTGGACTTAACCATCCAGGGGTCCTTTACCTTTACCTTACCATTTCAGGATGACCTCCAGTTGTGGTTTTGGAACACCCCCCCCTTCAGTCTAAAAGAAGAGTTATAGGGCAGCCTTACAGTCAGTGTAGAAGGAAATCTTGTTCCATGCATTGCGGATATAGAACAGCATCCTTAACCCTTGAACATCCTTTATTTTAACAGTATCACTATGCTGCTGGGGTCTGACAGGCCCCTTTCAAAAGTCTGTGCTAGAAATAAAATTAATGATTGATTTCAAATTGACTCCATTTTAACATCAGAATAGAATTTATTGATATTGCAAAACCACGACCCAATATAAAATGCATTGGCGGTGCATTGGAGTCTACCGTGCTAACCTAAATTCATCTGTGGACTATCAGGGAGCACTGGGGAATAAACAGAAGCATGCACCATGCTATTTGAGGCTACAGCTTTACCTGTTGTGACCTTGGCCTCAGATAATGTCAGATGATGGGAAGGTGGGTGCAACTTGGACCTAACAGCCTGGCAGGTGAAATGGAGAAGGCTGCCAGGCCCAGTGAGGCCCACAAGCTGCAGCTCCCCACCAGTGGAGATTTGTTTAAAAGCTGATCACTTCATGAAGGGATATAGAAAGATCTCTGCATTTTCTTATTTTAGGAGAATCAGGCAGGGAAGGAAGATATTGTATGGGGCAGTAGGCTAAAAATGGTGGTAAACAGCAGAAATTAGTCTCCAAAGGAAAATTCTTTTGGAGGTGGTATTTAAGCAATTTCTCAACAGCTGTGTCTGAAATGTGGCCAGTTTAGGTCACTAAAAATGTAGGTACTCTGTGCTAAATTTCAGAAGGTTTGTACACATTATGTTCATTTGATTCACAATTAAAACCCTCAGGCTTCAACATAATAGAGTGTTGCTTTGCTTATCAACTTTAACACTGTATAACCAGGATATATGTATATATGATTAAGCTAATATGGTTAATAGACAGATTTATTTTGCTACCTTGGCAGGAAAAGGGAAGCACTGATGAAAGAAATAAGAACTTACAAACCTTGCTTGGATGCTGTGCCCCAGTGTCGGGTTCTGCTCGTTGGGCCAGTTGGAGCAGGGAAGTCCAGTTTCTTCAACTCTGTGAATTCAACTTTCCGAGGCTACGTGTCAAGTCAAGCTGCAGCAGGATCAGATTCCACAAGTCTGACAAAGCAGGTAGCTCTGCACTGCTAAAGCAAAGGTTAAGGACGGGCCTCCAGAACGTATTAAGTTCGTAACCCGAGGTACCACTGTATTTCCAAACATGTTGGCCAATAACTAATGGCAACAAAATGATACATGAGATTCAATATATACTTCAACTAGGGTTCCTAGACTACAACTCCCATTAGCCCTTGCCAGGAGACCATTTGAAAACCATAAAAAGCACAAAACACCTTGTCCTCCCCCTTCCTTTCCCGGCTGTTGTAAGGGTTTTCAAGCTGCAAAGAAAACATTCAGATACCTTCAAAGAGCCAAGCCCAGTCCTTTTGGCAGCTGACTGATTGTAGCCCATAAGCATATGTCGGCACAGAAGTGCCTCTTGATTAATGCCAATTGTCCAAATTCCAGAACAACCAAATAAAGCCGGAGATGGAGGCTCATCCATGGCAGGGACACACATCCAGATACGGGCTTGCTTGGCACAGCAGGATGCACTGAGCTCCCCAGATTCCACTGGGGAACATTGCCAGGATTTTTGCCACATAAATCCTGGCTTTCCTCTGCCTGAACCTCCTTGCTGCCCACGGAGGGCAGCAAGGAGCTACCACCATTGACTTGTGACGTGGCCAGAAACCCATACTTAACTTGCCTTTCTAACCTGTTTCTTGTGTAATGGAGTTTCTGTGGTTTTATACAGAGCCACAAAAATTAATGAAATTTGTCATTTACATATGTAAAAGAGAACGGAAAGCAGATAGGAATAGATTTCAGTATGGTGTTATTTGCATTTTAAAAAAAATAGTATAGGACTTACCATCTTAAAAGCGGAAGCGGTAGAACCCCACTCCCAGTCATCTTCTGTGATACCATGGGACTTGAAGCTCAACCCAATGCTGGTCTGGACATTGAGGACGTGCGCAACATATTGGAGGGCCATATTCCTGATCGGTACTCGGTAAGATGCATCCTCTATTGTTCATTTTAGATGGAGAGATTATCATTTAGGAACCTCTGCTTTTCATTTCTAATTTACTTATATAATGCAAGCATTAAAGTTCCTGTGGTCCACCATTATCACCCCAGCAAGCACATGGTAGTTTCAGCCCATGCCATCAAAACTCATCTTCTTCAGAGTAAAAAAAAACATTGAAACCATTTGGGAAATAGCTCACAGATCAGCTTATTGTGCTGAGCAGCCTGAACATGGTTGGGTTTTTAGTTTCCATCTGCAATTGATTGGATGTGCAAGTTAGACCTCTCTCTTTGGGAAAACCCAAATAGCCATTTGCTCTCTTTGACCACCAAAGAGCAGTCTCCCTCCCTGAGGGGGGAGAGCAGTACGGGGAAGTAGTGGAAGAAGAGGAAATGTGGAAAAGCCCTTGGAGGAGAATTTGGGAAATTGTAATGGTATCCTCAGTACTGGTTTGAGAACACCAGAGTACTAATTCAGGTACTACACCCTCGCCGCACTGGGTAAAAATGCTTTTCAAAATGGGGCGGCAACTGACTACATGTAATTTTTGGTGTACTTGTATGTACAAATGGTCACTTTACATATCAAAGATGGCTGCTCCATGAGCACTACGTGGGGGCTGTCATCTTTTTGTATGTAGGTTCATCCACTGCTATGTCTCTCACACAACCCTATAGGAATCTGATTCCGTTGCAGCTTTCCTATATTTTTTCTTCTATTACCCTTTTCCTTTTCAGTTTAATCCATCCTGTGTTATGAGCCCCAATATGCCAAACTATATCAAGTGCCCCTCTCCAAAAGACCGGATTCATTGTGTTGCATTCATTATTGATGGGTCCAAGGTTGAGATCCTCCCTGAGAAGCTGGAAGAAAAACTGAAAGACATTCGTCGAAAAGCGAACAGCTTTGGTCAGTTTTTTAAATCTTTTTTACATTTATGTTTTGATCAATGTAGTTGCTATCTTATTTCAGATTTTTAAAAATGGCTTCAAATAGTTCTTTGCTCATTGCTAAAAAAAAAATCACAATAATAATTGTGGTGGCTATTCCCAATTCAAAAGGAAAAAACAAATATTTATTGTACTCCTTTTTTATAAGCTAATCTTCTTACAGGTGTCCCACAGCTTGTTATTCTAACCAAAGTGGATCAGATTTGTCCTATTGTTGAGGAAGATACGTCATACGTATACAAAAGCATGGCTGTTCAGAAGCAGGTAAACTGTTAAATTAAAAGGTATCTTTAAAGCTAGTCAGGCTTTTCTTTAATATTTTAATCTTTCTGTTACTTTTTCTTTCCTTGTTTTGTTTTGCTTCTGCTCTTACTTCTTGGGTTTTTTTATATCCTCTACTCTGGGCTAATGAGAATATACACTTGAAGGTAATGGCTGGCTGATAAATGTCCCTGCACTCTGCTACAGAGATGCAAATAAAACATTTTAAAAGGTTTGCGAAATGCAATATACCAAAGTGACACTAGCTGGCGACAGTGCGGTGTATTTCTCAAAACATTTTTTTAAAAAAGCATTTTCACAGCGTTTTTAAATATGTGTGTAGATTCCTTCCCTGTGTGAGAGGCAGGAAAGGGAAGGGGTCCCTGGCTGAGAGGCTGGGAAGGTCCATCCCTTTCTGTGTGAGACAAGGTTTAAGAGCTACCTTTGAGGGACGACTTTGAATTTTTCTCTCACTTTCACTTTCTGTTTCTGTTTAGATTAGTTTCTTTTTTATTGCATTGTATTATGAAAAAGTGTCATAACATCTTTGCGCTCTAGATGTTTGTAATTTAGAGTGTGTTTGTAATTTGGAGAGTGTGTGGCCTGGGGAAAATCCTGAGGGTCAAAAAGAGGCTCACCCTGGTCTAGGGCATTAAAGGTCATAGGGCATTGAACCAACACTTTTCAGTTGGACCTGGAAATGGACTGGACCTTGTTTCTTGTAAGTGGCCCTGTAATTTTTTGGTTTGGGTTCAGTGTACGGATATGGGGCATAAAAATATAATTAATACAGCCAGCAGTGGCCTTGTGTCAGCTGGTGGGACCAAAGGGGCATAAAAATAGTGTTCCCTTGGTAACAAATGACATTTTATTTCCTTTACAGATGCGGCTAATGGAAGCAAAACTTGGCATCCCTCTGTCTCATATAGTTCCTGTTAAAAATTATTCCTCGGAGCTGGAACTGAGGAATGATGTTGATATCCTGATACTCATGGCAGTGAGGCAGATGCTTCGTTTAGCTGAAGACTACCTTGACGACTGTGATGACGAACCTCCGGTCAATCGTTCCATTAAGGATTGTTATGCTGAGCCTTGATATATTTACTGAAGCCCATTAGAATTCTTGCTTATGCTTTAGATTTTTAATAAAAGTGACCAAGTTTATTCTCTATTTAGGGAGATGCCATTCCAGATTTGAAACATTCTTACATACTAATCTCAGTATCTTGCTGCTGCTCCTGCTGTATGTTTGTGGCTAATGGACAGGTTAACTGTAGAGCTGCAAGGCTTTTATGTTCTTTTGGCCTCCAACATCCTTTCCATACCTAAAATTCTGTTTCTATTATAAGACAATCATTAAGACAATAATACTATATAGGTAGCTTGCACGAAGTCCATTACACTGCGACTCCGGGCTAGAAACCAGATTGGTGTGTACACTAGAGATGTGATCTGAAGGGAAAGAGAAATAAAAAATACCAGCTGCCAGGAAAACCAGTTATGCTATGAGCCATTGCAAGAGGGTAACTAAGCCATTAACCAGAGGCCTTGGAAAAGTTGAGAAAGTGGTGCAACCTCAAGTTATAGACGTGATACTAGGGAGGGGGGGCTTATATACAGGGGTTGATGATTCACACGTGATATGCCAGATCAATAAATAACTAGGTATAAAATGGACTTCCATGTTGATGAGAAATATTTTAGGTGTTTTGTATCTTTTTAATGTTACTGCTTTCTTAAAAAATAAATAAATGCATGTGAAACTCAGTGTATGAATGACTCCTGAAGTTACCAGCTGCAAAATATGCCACCCCTGGTCCCTGAAGTCCTTACTCAACTTGATCTTGAAAAAGGGGGAAAGGAAGAAGGAAAAGGAAGGGTAGACAGCGTGTTGCTGTAAATCGCAGAAAAAGAACTATTCCTGTAAGAGCACATAGTGCTTCTGTGGATAGATTTTTCTGAAACTGTTGCTCATATTGGGGGCATGCTAATAATTGCTTGGCTAATAATCTCAGCGGGACGCGGGTAGCGCTGTGGGTTAAACCACAGAGCCTAGGACTTGCTGATCAGAAGGTTGGCTGTTTGAATCCCCACAACGGGGTGAGCTCCTGTTGCTCGGTCCCTGCTCCTGCCAACCTAGCAGTTCGAAAGCACCTCAATAGGTACAGCTCCGGCGGGAAGGTCAACGGCATTTCCGTGTGCTGCTCTGGTTTGCCAGAAGCCGCTTAGTCATGCTGGCCACAATGACCCAGAAGCTGTATGCTGGCTCCCTCGGCCAATAAAGCAAGATGAGTGACGCAACCCCAGTCGGCCACAACTGGACCTAATGGTCAGGGGTCACTTTACCTTTAATAATCTCAGCAATACAGTAGTTCAAGTTTAATAACCTTTGTGTCTCAGAACTGTAGGGATGTTTAGGACTGAATTGCTCCCTTCATGTGCATGTCAGTACGCCTTTCAACCGATGTCAGCGACTGGGCTCAAGAACTGGTTCTGCCCCGACTGGGCTAGGCGACTGGAGCACTTTCAGAGACCTTCCAATCCTGGAAAGCAGGTCTCAGTGCACTGGACTCACAACTGTGCATTGTGAGCTCCAGACTCAGCAAAGTATAAATAACGCGGAAGCTCCCTGTGAAGCATAACTTTTATTTCTAATAGCTACTACAAACTAACGAACTGGCTTGCGTGAGTGTTACATCTCCCACTGAGCCATCTAGTCACTACATAGATATGACTCTCTCCACACACTGAGTCAGGCAGTCAGTCAGGAGCGGAAGAGTAGAAGAGCAGTTTCCTCCCCCTCCTTTCTCAAAACATCAGATCAGGAGATTCTTGCAATGGGAGGGGGTGAAAAGATCAACACTGCATTCACATCTGAGGAACTCGTTTGGGGTACATGTTCTAGAGATGCCACTGTAGTCTTGGTTGGGCACAGGAATGGTCAAAGCAATTATTTAATGCTTTTCCCCCTAGTAGCATCTAGTAATGTTTTCTATCATGGTTGCCTGATGGGAGCTCCTCTATCTTTTTAAGCTGTTCAATGAGGAAATGGTATTTCATCTTTTTGGATGTTTACCATTAGCATCTGTTGGCATGTTCACAGTAGCAAAACCAAGTCACACTGAGAGCAAACCTGTGAAGTTATAAAGACCTGCGCAACTTGTGACCTTGATATATTTCCCCATATCAGCCAGCTCAACTTCTCAGATTGCCCGAAGGGGGCACAGTAGGAATTGTTGCCAATGCATCAGAAGGAATGCATTTCCTCTATAATGGGTGAGGCGGTATTTCCTGAACAGTAATTTACCCTGCTAAAATACCTGGTGTTAGTCAAATGTAACATACAGTGGTAACTTGGTTCTCAAACTTAATGCATTCTGGGAGTTTGTTCGACTCCCAAAACTGCACAAAAACCAAGGCATGGCTTCGGATTGGCTGGAGGAGCTTCCTGCACTCAAGCAGAAACTGTCAGACGTTCAGCTTCTGAAAAACATTTGCAAACCAGAACACTTCCAGGTCTGCGGCTTCCGGGAGCCAATTTGTTTGGGAGCCAAGTGGTTTGAGAACCAAGGCACCACTGTAAGTTGATCATACATTAGGAGGAAAACAGACCTGAAATCTGATCAAAAATATTTCTGAAAACATTTTTCTATGTGTGATTTCTTCTGTTATAAAATGTTCATTTCAATTGGACGTGAAGTCTGTTATTAGTATTTGTCTGGCTTCAGGGTTTTGTTTTTAAATGTTGACCAGGTTTGCCCTCTAGTGGAGAACAATACAGACTATTTAAGAAAGATAAGACACTTCTGAATCATATTGAATTTAGTGGCTTGATGCTGAAATAATGAGATGGCCTTGTGGAAAAGAGGGGATTTCCTACAGCCCTTTGCTATGCGTAGTCTTCAGCTCCTGAGAGTTTAGCCTGTGCCCTGTGCCTTACTGCAGGAAGTGTTTTTATTCTTTAATCCGAGTGAGAACACGATTCCAGCTGTGACTCTGTGACTTGGGATGTGGGTGGTGCTGTGGTCTAATCCACTGAACCTCTTGGGCTTGTCGATCGGAAGATCGGCGGTCCAAATCTGTGCAACAAAGTGAGCTCCCATTGCTCTGCCCCAGGTCCAGCCAACCTAGCATTGCGAAAGCACACCAGTGCAAGTAGATAAATAGGTACTGCTGCAAAAGAAAGGTAAACAAAGTTTCTGTGTGCTCTGTCTCTGAAAGCAACATGAGTGCCACACCCCCATAGTTGTACCCCCATAGACTTAACCATCCAGGGGTCCTTTACCTTTTACTTTTTTATTTTTTGACTACATTAATGAGCAGTGCTATTTTTATAGAAAAAGAGGTGCTGGAACTCACCATGAACAACTCCCTTGTTCTCTTAAAATGGCAATGGAGCTCACCTGAGAGGTGTCAGAACTGAGTTCTGGTTAAAAAAAAAAAGCCCTGGTAATGAAGAGAAGTAAGTCACTCTGGCCTGTTGTAAGTAAATTTGAGTATATATGGTACACATCTATTTGCTCATTGAGATGAATGACTCCTTCATTCCCAAAAGGAACACTAATGCAAGACTGGCCTGGTTGCAGCCAGGCCAGAAATCAAACACCTGCAGGGAGCTTGTTACTATTGCACAGAAGACTAGTTTCTACGTTCCACCCCCATCCTAAATCCAGGCAAGCAAGAGACATTAGGGTTCAGAGACAAATGTCACTCTTCGCACCCGCATTTACACACACCAGCCTCAATTCTGGTACTGGTACTACAAGCATTGCAACCTCTAGGCCATGTTCAGCAGTAAGTAAGGTTTGAGGATATATGGTATACATCCATTTGTTGCGTGTTCAGACCCAGAGACTTCCCCCCTAAATAAAAACATATTTGACTCAAATTTTAGTTTGGGTTTTTGCCAGAATTATTATTATTTTTATTTTTTTTATAATAATTTTTATTAATTTTCCACACAAATAATAAAGAACAATATAAAACAGTATAACTTCAAGCTCATCGGTTCATGCCCTTTTTTCTTTGACTTCCCCATACCTCCCCAACCCTGCATCCTTATTTAATAGTTCTTTAGCAACCCTTAGGTCCATTGTCTTAATTCCCTTTCATCAAAAATTTCTTAAGTTTTTTATTTACTGCTGCAATTCTTTACTTCTTACCCCCTGACATCTTAACATTCCTCAATTTTACAATTATTTTTAAGATATATTTTGAATTTCTTCCAGTCCTCTTCCATTGTCTCTTTCCCCTGGTCCCGGATTCTGCCCGTCATCTCGGCCAGTCCCATAAAGTCGATCACCTTTGTTTGCCATTCTTCCAGAGTAGGTAGTTCTTGCGTCTTCCAATACTTTGCCAGTAGAATTCTTGCTGCTGTAGTGGCATACATAAAGAAAATCCTATCCTTCCTTGGCACCATTTGGCCCACCATGCCCAAGAGGAAAGCCTCTGGTTTCTTAGGAAAAGTCCACTTAAGGACCTTCTTAATTTCATTATAGATCATTTCCCAGAAAGCTTTAACCTTTGGGCAGGTCCACCAAAGGTGGTAAAAAGTGCCTTCAGTCTCATTACATTTCCAACACTTATTATTAGGCAAATGATATATTTTTGCAAGCTTGACTGGAGTCATGTACCATCGGTAGATCATTTTCATAATATTTTCTTTTAAGGCATTACATGCAGTAAATTTAATACTGGTGGTCCATAACTGTTCCCAGTCAGCAAACATAATATCATGACCGATATCTTGTGCCCATTTAATCATAGCTGATTTCACCATTTCATCCTGTGTATTCCATTTTAACAGCAAGTTATACATTTTTGATAAGTTCTTAGTATTGGGTTCCAACAATTCTGTTTCTAGTTTTGACTTCTCTTTCTGAAATCCTATTTTCCTGTCCTGTTTAAACGTCTCATTTATCTGATGGTAATGCAACCAGTCTCGAACCTTGGGCTTTAGTTTCTCATAACTCTGAAGTTTCACCCTTTCGCCATCGTATTCTAAAATCTCATGATATTTTGGCCATTTAGAATCCATATTAAGTTTTTTTACTTCCCTAGCTTCCATTGGTGACACCCACCTAGGGGTTTTACTTTCCAACAAATCTTTGTATCTGGTCCAAACGTTATACAATGCTTTCCTTACAATATGGTTTTTAAAGCTTTTATACACCTTTGCCTTGTCGTACCATAAGTATGCATGCCAACCAAAACTATTGTCGTACCCTTCCAGATCCAAAATGTCAGTGTTCTCAAGAAGTAGCCAGTGTTTCAACCAGCAGAAAGCTGCTGATTCATAATAAAGTCTTAAGTCCGGCAGGGCAAACCCCCCTCTATCCTTTGCATCAGTTAAAATCTTAAATTTAATTCTGGGCTTTTTGCCCTGCCAGACAAATTTTGATATGTCTTTCTGCCACTTCTTGAAACAGTCCATCTTGTCCACAATCTGCAACGTCTGGAATAAGAACAGCATTCTAGGCAATACATTCATCTTAATAGTAGCAATTCGGCCTAACAAGGAAAGTTTCAACCTTGACCATATTTCCAGATCCTTTTTAACTTCTGACCAACATTTTTCATAATTATCCTTAAATAAGTTCACATTCTTGGATGTTAAGTTTACCCCCAGGTATTTTACCCTTTTTGTTATTTCCAAGCCTGTTTCATTCTGAAAATTCTCTCTTTCTTCCATTGTTAAATTTTTTTCCAACACTTTCGTTTTTTGTCTATTCAATTTAAAACCTGCTACTCGACCAAATATATCAATTAGTTCTAATACTCTTTTAGTACTAGTGTCTGGCTGTTGCAAAGTCAATACCAGATCGTCTGCAAATGCTCTTAATTTGTAATGTCTAACTCCGACCTGAACTCCTTTAACCAACTGGTCCTTTCTGATCATGTTTAACAAAACCTCCAGGACTGATATAAAAAGCAAAGGGGATATTGGGCAACCCTGTCGTGTACCTTTTTCTATAGGTATTTCTTCTGTTACCACGTTATTTACAATTAATTTGGCCTTTTGTTGAGAATATATTGCACCTATACCGTTTTCAAAACCTTGGCCTACCCCCATCCCTTGGAGATTCTTTTTCATAAAGGTCCAACAAATGTTGTCAAAGGCTTTCTCCGCGTCCACAAATATCAAAACTGCTTTCCTGTTAATATCAACGTCCAGCAGCTCCAAAATGTCTATAATGTTTCTCACATTGTCTGACATATGTCTACCTGGGAGAAAGCCTGTTTGGTCCTTATGAATCTCTTCTGCTAACACTCTTTTCAATCTTTTTGCCAAAATGTCTGCAAAAATTTTGTAATCCACATTGAGTAAAGATATAGGGCGGTAGTTTTTAACCTGGTTCTTCTCAGTCTCTGTTTTCGGTATAAGTGAGATGAAAGCCTCTTTTTTTTGCCAGAATTAAGGCCACAACATTATTGATTACAGAAAGTGAGTGGTTGCATAGGCTCTGGTTCGAATAACTCCCTGCACCCTTGCAGGTAGTACTGAGCCATAGCTCTATCAAGGGTGAACACCTGAGGTAGGCGGAAAGCCCGGGAACGGACTATGTCCACTCCCCAGATGCCCCCTTGGACTCAGGCACGGGCACAACTCCCTCTCAGGGGTTGACCAAACCAACTTGAGTCCCTGGATTATTTTAACAGAATATCCTTTACATAGGGATGGCAAGACTGTTCCCCCATCCCTATCACCTGAACCAGTGCCTATCTGCAACCTTACAAGTTGTGACGATTTGCTACGTGGAAGGCGAAACCCAAGTGGCAACAGCCAATCAGTCAAGTGGGGAAAATTCCTGCCATACCTCTGTCCCAACGACAGACGACACATGATGGCATAGCAAGGTCAATCGCAAAATGCCCTAAATATAGGGAGAGGTGGGTGGGTGTTCCGATGCACGAGCCAAAAGAGGAAGTTCTGGATCACGTGTATAGGTATTTATAGGTCCCTCGATCCATTTAGACAGCACCCCATTAGCCAGATTAAACCCATCAACGAGGGACCTACCAGTTGGATGTTATGGCTGACCAATATACCCACCCACAACAAGAGGGCTAGTCCCCAGGTCTCACCGCAAAACGTGCCCTCTTTGAAGGAGGACATGCTCCCTTGCACAAGCTAAGGGAAAGCAGACTCTTCCCTGGATTAGCCAGGCCCTCTATCAGCCAAGAGCAGCCATTCATCCCCACCCATCTGCGGGATCGCTGCAGCCTGGATTCAGGGATGTGAGCCATTTGCTCTTGCACAAGCTGAGACCCACTGCACCCCTCCCCATATGCTCACAGTCATTTCAGCTTTATGTAGGATTCTGTCTTACTGTCAGGTATCTTGCAAGAAATTTCTATTCTAGTTCTACCTTCCTCCCTAAGAGGAGGAAGCATTTCCCCCTACATAGTCATGGACTCCAGGAAACCCGAGAACAGTGTTTCTGCTTCCTGAGCACCTCTGTACTTTCACTTTCGTTTTTCCCTTGCAGACAGGAGCTGCTTCTCAAAGGGAGGAGGCTTGTTTGCAGATGCTCCTGGGCTTCCAATCTGAGGTAAAACAGAGCTCTGGACACAGGAAAAAAATACACCAAAGCTGGTAAGATCATGTCATGATAATATTTTCCTGCCACATGCAGCTATTAAAATACAATGGGGACTTTTTAACAGTTGCTTGGCTGCTCCATACTGTTTTTGGTGATTCAGCAGCTCAGCTTAACAATTGCTTTGCATATATGTTTGTGAGAGATTTTCTGAATCTGATCCATCAGTGAAAGGGAAGCTTTTGGGAAGGCACCAAAATTTGCTAACTATCTACAAGCGCCGTGTTAATCTCTTGGGTGGAGTCAGAAAGCCTCGGCTGAAGAAAAATATTATTCTTCGCCATCTAGTGGTTCTTTTTGTTTTTCAACCGTTAGATGGGGGAAAGCTGCTTTATATTTGCAGATCACCACGAAACCTGATGCCTATTTAATACAGCAAGCTGAAGGCACGCACAGAACAAGCCTCCTCCCCATGCTTACTCAGGCATGTTCAATGGGGCCTAGCCCCCTAAGTAAGTACCACAGCTGCAGTTCACAGCCCAGCAGCACAAATCTGTGCAGGTTGAATCAAATGAGGCTCTTATTGTCAAAGCTTGTTCTCCAGCTTCTAGCACGTCTTGGGTGGGGCTGTAGGACTGAAGTCTTCTTAACATTTACCCTGTGGAGGTTTGAAAGAGAAATGTGGCACATGTGTTTGAAAGAGCCTCTCCTCCTCCTCCCGGAGGGGAGGAGTTGTGATCGGGAGCTGTTCCTGTGCTTTGCATTGGGCATTCCGGCCCCTGCTTGCCATCACTGCTGCCGCGATGCGCTCCCAGGCAGCCTACCAATCAAGGGGAGTCTTGGGGTGCAGTTTAGCTGCTCAAATGCAGCCGCGGCAGCTCCTGCCCCTCATTGTGCTGCCGCATTTCAGCGGATCACACACCCACCCTTCCCTTTAGTTCATCGCTTCGTGCTTGACCTTGCTATAGACCTGCGGTTGGTCACCTTGGTTGCCCAAGGGGCCTGGTAGGAATTTTTATCCAACTGGCAAATTGGCACCAGCCACTTGGTTTTTCGCCTACCTTGTAGCAAATCATCACAGTCCTGGCCTACATTGGCTGGAAGTGGGTTTTTGAATTTCAGACAGGGATATCGCCTAAACCTGTCTTGAGATGCTATAAATTGAACTTGGGACCTTCTGCTACCTAGGTTTGGCTGTTCCTAATTCCAGAAATATTTATATTCCTACTATATCTCATTTCTTTCAGATTAAAGATGGCCCAATCTCGATTGACCAAAACTGAGAGAAAGGCGCTGTTGGATATTTTGGAATGCCAACATCTAAGCCTTCTCTATAAAGCAAGTTTGCATACCTACTATGCCAATGCATTTCATAACAAATGCGACAATCAGGGCCCAACTGTAGTTGTGGGATACAATGCAAGTGGCTATATCTTTGGAGGCTTTACTGAACAGAATTATGCTTCAGCTGGGAGATACCTGTTTGATAACAATGCTTTCCTGTTTAGATTGAAACGGAAAGAGCAGGAGCCCAGCATACTAAAATTCCCAGTCAAGAATGCTGTTGAGGCTGTCCTTGACAATAGAGCATATGGTCCTACATTTGGAGCTAACACACTTGTATTCCTGTCTGAAAGCAAGAATAGTGTTACCACAAATGCTAACACTAACAGTTACACACTCAGTGCAGAAGACCTACATGGAAATGACCAAGTCCTTTTGGAATGTGAAGTATATCGAGTTGAAGGTGAGCTGAAACAATCATTTAAAAGTTATTTCATTTTTTGAAACCTGTTGATTTGCCCTCTTGCTGATATCAAATTTTATTTTCTCCTTAGGGCTGGGTAGCATTTTGGAAAAACCATGGCGGGAGATGACATGGACACCTAAGTAGGTTACTGACTTGATAAACACTCCCACTCCATTTCCCCCCACCCCACACAACATTTAGGCAAGCCAGGGGCATGGTTTCATTTGTTTATTTAAGGCATTTATTTACAACTTAACCCATATAATTTTCAAGTGGTTTCAAAGTTACCCCACTTCAAGAGCACATTACAGCTAGGCTAAAGCACTTAACCAGTGAGGGCCAAGTGAGGGGTGTGGCTTGTGGAGTGTTCTGAGGGGTAAGATGGAGGACCACATTTGGCCTCTGTGCCTGAGTTTCCCAACCCCTGCTTCTAACAGGTGTCACTTTCTTATCTTTTCATCCCTTGGCGAGTCATCCTTTCAGGTACACGGTCTAAACCACTGAGCCTCTTGAGCTTGCTGATCATAAGGTCAGCAGTTGGAATCCGTGCGATGAGGTGATCTCCTGTTGCTTTGTCCCAGCTCCTGCCAACCTAGCAGTTTGAAAACATAGCAGCGTGAGCAGATAAATAGGTACCATTGCAGTGGGAAGGTAACTGGTGTTTCTGTGCACTCTGGCACTCGTCATGGTATCCTGTGCACCACAAACTGGCCACGTGACCTAGAAAAAACCTCTGCAGACAGATGCTGGTTCTCTTGGCCTGAAAGCGGAGATGAGTGCTGCTCCCCATAGTCGAATTCAACTGGACTTAACCATCCAGGGGTCCTTTACCTTTACCTTACCATCTCAGGATGACCTCCAGTTGTGGTTTTAGAACACCCCCTCTGCAGTCTAAAAGAAGAGTTATAGGGCAGCCTTATAGTCAGTGTAGAAGGAAATCCTGGTCCATTCATTGCGGATATAGAACAGCATCCTTAATCCTTGAACATCGTTTATTTTAACGGTATCACTATGCTGCTGGGGTCTGACAGGCCCCTTTCAAAAGTCTGTGCTAGAAATAAAATTAATGATTTATTTCAAAATGACTCCATTTTGACATCAAAATAGAATTTATTGATATTGCAAAACCACGACCCAATATGAAATGCATTGGCGGTGCACTGGAGTCTACCGTGCTAACCTAAATTCATCTGTGGGCTATCAGGGAGCACTGGGGAATAAACAGAAGTGTGTACCATGCTATTTGAGGCTACAGCTTTACCTGTCATGACCCTGGCCTCAGATAATGTCAGATGATGGGAAGGTGGGTGCAACTTGGACCTAGTGGCCTGGCAGGTCAAATGGAGAAGGCTGCTAGACCCAGTGAGGCTCACAAGCTGCAGCTCCCACCACTGGAGATTACCGTAGTTTAAAAGCTGATCACTTCATGAAGGGATGTAATAATAATAATAATAATAATAATAATAATAATAATTTTTTATTTATACCCCGCCCTCCCCAGCCAAGGCCGGGCTCAGAGCAGCTTACAAGCAATAATAAAAACAAGTTGAATGATTACAACTTAAAAACAAAATTAAAATACAACATTAAAATATTGAAACATTAAAATATTAAAATGTAGCCTCATCGCAGGAAGAGAAGGAAAAGAAAAAAGAAAGAGAGGGAGGGAATCAAATTGGCTCCAAGCCAAAGGCCAGCCTGTCTTACAGGCCCTGCAGAAAGAAATCAGATCTGCAGGGCCCTGGTCTCATGAGGAAGAGTGTTCCACCAGGCTGGAGCCAGAGTTGAAAAGGCCCTGGCTCTGGTTGAAGCCAATCTAACTTCTTTAGGGCCCAGGACTTCTAGGGTGTTGCTATTTATGGACCGTGAGGCTCTCTGTGGGGCATACCGGGAGAGGTGGTCCCGTAGGTACGAGGGTCCTAGGCCATGAAGGGCTTTAACAGTCAAAACCTTTTTTAAAAAATAAAAAAATAAAGGTAAAAACCAGCACCTTAAATCTGACCCTGTACGCTACCGGGAGCCAGTGCAGCTTGAAAAGCACTGGGTGAGAGGAACCTCACTGCAGCATTCTGCACCCGCTGGAGTTTCTGGGACAGCTTCAAGGGCAGCCCTGCATAGAACGAATTATAGTAGTCAAGCCTGGAGATGACCGTCGCATGGATCACTGTGGCCAGGTCGGGGCGGGAAAGGTGAGAAAGATGTAGAAAGATGTCTGCATTTTCTTATTTTAGGAGAATCAGGCAGGGAAGGAAGAAAGATATTGTATGGGGCATTAGGCTTAAAATGGTAGTAAACAGCAGAAATAAGTCTCCAAAGAGAAATTCTTTTGGAGGTGGTATTTAAGCAATTTCTCAACAGCTGTGTCTGAAATGTGGCCAGTTTAGGTCACTAAACATGTAGGTACTCTATGCTAAATTTCAGAAATTTCATTATCTTCATTTGATTCACAATTAAAACCCTCAGGCTTCAACATAATAGAGTGTTGCTTTGCTTATCAACTTTAACACTGTACAATCCAGAATATATGTAGATATGATTAAGCTAATATGGCTAATAGACAGATTTATTTTGCTACCTTGGCAGGAAAAGGGAAGCACTGATGAAAGAAATAAGAACTTACAAACCTTGCTTGGGTGCTGTGCCCCAGTGTCGGGTTCTGCTCGTTGGGCCAGTTGGAGCAGGGAAGTCCAGTTTCTTCAACTCTGTGAATTCAACTTTCCGAGGCTACGTGTCAAGTCAAGCTGCAGCAGGATCAGATTCCACAAGTCTGACAAAGCAGGTAGCTCCGCACTGCTAAAGCAAAAGTTAAAATGCATTCACTATTTTTCAATCAATATTTCAAATGCATGTATTGTTTCAAAATATATTTTTTATCCTAGCTATAACGAATGTACATTTTGAAAAGAGAGTTCATGCCTCACAAGCCTTTTAAATCTGCAGACCTGTAGATAAGGCTTATCGAGTGGAAATAACTGCATTTTTGCAATTGTGGCTGCATTTTGAAACAAACCATTTGTCATTAGAGGTAACTGCTGAGACCACCATTGACTCGTGATGTGACTAGAAACCCATACTTACCGTAACTCGCCTTTCTAACCTGTTTATTGTGTAACAGAACTTCTGTGGTTTTATACAGAGCCACAAAAATTACAGTAGATATTATACTAGTAGGTGAAATACAGTAGATAGTATATATACTAGTAGGTGAACTTTGTCATTTACATATGTAAAAGAGAAAGGAAAGCAGATAGGAATAGATTTCAATATGGTGTTATTTGCATTTTTTTAAAAATAGTATAGGACTTACCATCTTAAAAGCGGAAGCGATAGAACCCCACTCCCAATCATTTTCTGTGATACCATGGGACTTGAAGCTCAACACAGTGCTGGTTTGGACATTGAGGACGTGCGCAGCATATTGGAGGGCCATATTCCTGATCGGTACTCGGTAAGATGCATCCTCTATTGTTCATTTTAGATGGAGAGATTATCATTTAGGAACCTCTGCTTTTCATTTCTAATTTACTTATATAATGCAAACATTAAAGTTCCTGTGGTCCACCATTATCACCCCAGCAAGCACATGGTAGTTTCAGCCCATGCCATCAAAACTCATCTTCTTCAGAGTAAAAAAAAATATTGAAACCATTTGGGAAATAGCTCACAGATCAGCTTATTGTGCTGAGCAGCCTGAACATGGTTGGGTTTTTAGTTTCCACCTGCAATTGATTGGATGTGTAAGTTAGACCTCTCTCTTTGGGAAAACCCAAATAGCCATTTGCTCTCTTTGACCACCAAAGAGCAGTCTCCCTCCCCAAGGTGGGAGAGCGGTACGGGGAATCAGTGGAAGAAGTGGAAATGTGGAAAAGCCCTTGGAGGAGAATTTGGGAAATTGCTTGTTGTAATGGTATCCTCAGTACTAGATTGAGAACACCAGAGTACTAATTCAGGTACTACACCCTCACCACACTGGGTAAAAATGCTTTTCAAAATGGGGCGGCAACTGCCTACATGTCATTTTTGGTGTACTTGTATGTACAAATGGTCACTTTACATATCAAAGATGGCTGCTCCATGAGCACTACATGGGGGCTGTCATCTTTTTGTATGTAGGTTCATCCACTGCTATGTCTCTCACACAACCCTATAAGAATCTGATTCCGTTGCAGCTATCCTATATTTTTTCTTCTATTACCCCTTTCCTTTTCAGTTTAATCCATCCTGTGTTATGAGCCCCAATATGCCAAACTATATCAAGTGCCCCTCTCCAAAAGACCAGATTCATTGTGTTGCATTCATTATCGATGGGTCCAAGGTTGAGATCCTCCCTGAGAAGCTGGAAGAAAAACTGAAAGACATTCGCCGAAAAGCGAACAGCTTTGGTCAGTCTTTTAAATTTATTTTACATTTATGTTTTGATCCACCTCAATACCAATGTTTCATTGCCCGTGCAGGATGATTGCTGAAATGGTCCCACAGCTATGTAGGAAACACTGACCATTGATTGTGAGTTGATGAACTTCCTATCTTGGTTTCCTGAGAAGGATTTAACACTTCTGTTCTAAGTTCACACCTTCTCGAAAGTAAATGATTATAGCTTTTTTATGGAGAAATGAGAAGTAGACCATATTGTTTCACTACTTGAATATGTTGGAAGCAGTTGTGCATACCTGACCGCATGATTTTTCAGATTGTCTCTTCTCCCTATTTGATGTCTGTCAGTGACCCATTGGCCCTTGGAAGGAGACTTCATAAGCCAGGGCTTAGGTCATTGTACAGTGGATGCTCTGGTTGCAAACGTAATCTGTGCGGGAGGCATGTTTGCAACCTGCAGCGCTGTGTCTGTGCATGCACGGGTTGTGATTTGGCACTTCTGCACATGCACAAAGCACGATTTAGCGTTTCTGTCCATGTGCGACCGCTGAAACCCGGAAGTAACCAGTTCCGGTACTTCCAGGTTTCGGCGCATCTGTAACCCGAAAAAATGCAACCTGAAGCGACTGTACTTGCTTTAGCAGACAAGGACTGATTCCTAGAGTTTTAACTATCAGCTTTCAAATATGTCGAGGAATTATTCACAGGAAAGATCAGCTTCACCGATTTTCTCTTAAAGCATGAGACACCCTATCTGTAAATGTCTTCCCCAGAAGAACAGTGCAGTTGCTATCTTATTTCATATTATAAAAAATGGCTTCAAATAGTACTTCGCTCATTGCTAAAAAAACAATAATAATTGTGGTGGCTATTCCCAATTCAAAATGAAAAAAGAAAACATATTGTACTCCTTTTTTATAAGCCAATCTTCTTACAGGTGTCCCACAGCTTGTTATTCTGACTAAAGTGGATCAGATTTGTCCTATTGTTGAGGAAGATACGTCATACGTATACAAAAGCATGGCTGTTCAGAAGCAGGTAAACTGTTAAATTAAAAGGTATCTTTAAAGCTTGTCAGGCTTTTCTTTAATATTTTAATCTTTTGTTACTTTTTCTTTCCTTATTTTGTTTTGCTCTTGCGTCTCCAGTTTTTTATGTTATCTACTCTGGGCTAATGAGAATATACACTTGAAGGTAATGGCTGGCTGATAAATGTCCCTGCACTCTGCTACACAGATGTAAATAAAACATTTTAAAAGGTTTGCGAAATGCAGTATACCAAAGTGACACTAGCTGGCGACAGTGCGGTGTATTTCTCAAAACATTTTTTTAAAAAAGCATTTTCACAGTGTTTTTAAATATGTGTGTAGATTCCTTCCCTGTGTGAGAGGCAGGAAAGGGAAGGGGTCCCTGGCTGAGAGGCTGGGAAGGTCCATCCCTTTCTGTGTGAGACAAGGTTTAAGAGCTACCTTTGAGGGACGACTTTGAATTTTTCTCTCACTTTCACTTTCTGTTTCTGTTTAGATTAGTTTCTTTTTTATTGCATTGTATTATGAGAAAGTGTCATAACATCTTTGCGCTCTAGATGTGCAAAGCAGGGCTGTTGAGGTTTGTAATTTGGAGAACGTGTGGCCTGAGGAAAATCCTGAGGGTCAGAGTGAGGCTCACCCTGGTCTAGGGCATTAAAGGTCATAGGGCAACACTTTTAAGTTGGACCTGGAAATGGACTGGACCTTCTTTCTTGTAAGCGGCCCTGAAATTTTTTTTGTTTGGGGTCAGTGTACAGATACGGGGCATAAAAATGCAATTAATTAATATGGCCAGCAGTGGCCTTGTGTCAGCTGGTGGAATCAAAGGGGCATAAAAATTGTGTTCCCTTGGTAACAAATCACATTTTAATTCCTTTACAGATGCGGCTAATAGAAGCAAAACTTGGCATCCCTCTGTCTCATATAGTTCCTGTTAAAAATTATTCCTCAGAGCTGGAACTGAGGAAAGATGTTGATATCCTGATACTTATGGCAGTGAGGCAGATGCTTCGTTTAGCTGAAGACTACTTTGACAACTTTGATGATGAACCTTCGGTCAATCGTTCCACAAAGGATTGTTACGCTGAGCCTTAATATATAGGACTGAATTGCTGCCTTCATGTGCATTTACATCTGCTACTTAAAGGAACTTGTTTGGGGTACATGTTCCAGGGAATCCACCATAGTAAACATGTAAAGTTATAAAGACCTGCGCAACTTGGGACTTAGATATCTTTCCCCATATCAGCCAGCTCAAGTTCTCAGACTGGCCGAGGGTGCCACAGTAAGAATTTTGCCAATGCATCAGAAGGCATGCATTTCCTCTATAACTGGGGTGAGGCGGTATTTCCTGAACAATAATTTACCCTGCCGAAATACCTGGTGTTAGTCAAATGTAAGATAATTTGATCCTAACTTACTTAGGAGGAAAACATATACTTGAAATCTGAACAAAAAATATTTCTGCAAACGTTATTTTTGTGTGTGTGATTTTTTTCCTGTTATTAAATGTTCATTACAATTAGAGGTGAAGTCTGTTATTAGTATTTGTCTTGCTTCAGGGTCTTGTTTTTAAATGCTGATCAAGTTTGCCCTCTAGTGGAGATCAATACAGACAATTTAAGAAAGATAAGGTGCTCTTCTGAATCATATTGAATTTAGTGGCTTGATGCTGAAATAATGAGATGGCCTTGTGGAAAAGAGGGGATTTCCTACAGCCCTTTGCTATGTGTAGCCTTCAGCTCCTGAGAGTTTATCCTGTGCCCTGTACCTTACTGCAGGAAGTGTTTTTATTCTTTATTCCTAGTGAGAACACCATTCCAGCTGTGACTTTGTGACTTAGTATGTGGGTGGTGCTGTGGTCTAAACCACTGAACCTCTTGGGCTTATTGATAGGAAGATCGGCGGTTTGAATCTGCGCAACGAGCTCCCATTGCTCTGCCCTAGCTCCTGCCAACCTAGCATTGCGAAAGCACACCAGTGCAAGTAGATAAATAGGTGAAAGAAAGGTAAATGGGGTTTCTGTGCAGCGGCGTAGCGTGGGTTATCAGCACCCAGGGCAAGGCAAGTAATTTGCGCCCCCTAACCCGGGGCAAGGCAAGTAATTTGCGCCCCCTAACCCGGGGCAAGGCAAGTACAGTAATTTACTCTCCCAAGCAGCAGCAGCGAGGCTTCTCTTTCCCCCGCGCTCTCCCAGAGCTGCCTCTTTTCTTTCCTTTTTTCCCTTTCTCCAAGGCTTTTCGCTTTCTCTCCTTAATTGATTCCCCCTCCACACCGCGGCGTTTCCTGGCTGCTTCCCCCCCCTTCCCCTCTCTCTCCTCCTCGCTCTGCTTGCCTTGCCCTGCCCTGCCTGAGGGCGCCATGAGGAGACTCCGCTCTCCTTTTTGACCAGGCAAGGTGGAAAAAAGGGGGGAAAGTCTCTTCCCGCCCCCTCGCCAGACTCCCTGCTCGGCTTGGCTCACTACCCAGGCGGCCAGTGGAGAGAGAGTCGCAATTACCATAAAGTTCCTCTCCCTCCGCTTTGCCAAGCTGTCAAAGCCCGGCAGCAGCGGCAACGGCAGCAGCAGGCGCAGCCAGACCCCCGCCAGCCAGCCAGCCATCCCGCCCGCCCGCCCGCCCGGCTTCCTCTCCTTTTTTTGCCCGCGGCAGAAGGCTTTGCTCTCCCCCTTCTGCGACCTCCTCGCCAAGCCGAGCGAGCGCGGGCTCCCTAACCCGTGGATTTTAGTAGGGGCAGAGAGCTGCTAGTGCGAGTGCGCCCCCCGCCCAAGTTGCGCCCGGTGCGGCCGGCACCCCTGGCACCCCCCACGCTACGCCACTGTTTCTGTGCACTCTGGTTTTTGTCATAGTGCTCCCATTCCATTAGAAGTGGTTTAGTCATGCTGGCCACATGACCCAGAAAGCTGTCTCTGGACAAACGCCGGCTCCCTTGGCCTGAAAACAAGATGAGTGTCACAACCCCATAGACTTAACCATCCAGGGATCTTCTTTGTCCACAAATGTCTCTCTACCATGAGTGTCCACTTGTTAGGGCTTTAGTCCTGTTTTAAATGTACAAGCAGGACATGAAAGCAAAAGCTTCTCCCCACTGCTACTCCCCAGGAATTGTTGTTCAGGAGCAATTACACTGTCTCTAAACGTGGATGCTTTATATAGCCACAAGTCTAACAGCTATAGATAGACTTGTGCACAGTAAAAAGAGGGGTTCAGACAATGTAAGTTTTGTTACAGGTTCTGCTCCATAAACCCTACATTTGCTGTGGATAAAATGAGTAATGATTGCAGTAATGGATAGAAACATGATTCTGAACAACAAATGCTACCCCCCACCAACAGCTCCTCAGGTTCTGATTTGTCCTTGAAAGAGATAGTCATAATAGCCTCTAGTACTATTTCTTCACAAGGGAGTTTGCCAGAAATCCTGCCTGGAACATCTTACCTCTTTGGGAAATGAGATCCTTGAACAAAAAACGCTTTTTGAAATGTATAGAAAATTCTAAACCTGCTTGCTTTTAATGTGGGAATCACAAATGCTTCGGATAGGTTTCAAGAAAATTGTGCCCTTAACCCTGCTAGGAATGGTAGTATTCTAGTAATATTAGTAATTCTAGTAATTCTATTACTATTATTAATATTAATATTAATAGTAATATTAGTAATTCTAGTAATATTTCTAGTTATCCTATAACCAAAACAAGATGGGCCTAGAGAGTGCCTGCTTACTTACAGACATAATGGGAAATTGGTGCTTGCAAATCTTCAGCATTTATAATGCCATGCTTCTGAATTGAAAAGAGATGGGTGGGAATATGTGTTACATCCCCTCAAATACTTTCAAACCTGGAAATCAACCAGCAAAACAGAACACTGAGCCACTCTATAATAACCTAACAGAACCACTAGATGGCAGAAAGGGGTCATAATTTAGCATTTTTTAAAACTGCAGAGAAATACTTTAGAGTTGTAGTGCCTAACTTCTGCTGTAGCCCCAGTCTTCTATTTTATGTAAGGGTGTTTGGGAAAATAATGGAAAGAAGCTTGCTTGCTCCATAATTCAGAGATTCTGAGACATCCTAGTCAATTTCTTTGTTTTCACAGTTGCATTCTAGATCTACCATATTAGCTCAAATATAAACTGCACCTGAATATAAGCCACACCTTTAAAATTCAAGGGGAAATAAGAAAAAAAGACAATACCTAAATATAAGCCGCTTCCTTAAAATTCCGCAGGCACTCACACCCGTTCCATTTTACCGTATGTCTGTTTCAGCAGCAATATCGTAAAAGCTAAGTTTTGTAAGGTCGTGAATTTAAGCCGCACTTTAACTTTTCATGGTCGGAATTTGGAAAAAAGGTGAGGAAAAAAGGTCAGGCCAATATGGTACCAAACGCCCTCTGGGGTAAAGCAGCTCTTCTGCTTTATACAGCAGCTTAACAGGAGTTAACAGGCACATCCTTGGTTTTAAATGATCTTTTTTTCTTACTTCTTTTAGAAATGGGATGCAAACTCTCCAACAGAACTATGGATGAGCTGTGCATATACCCATACACTATTTTATTAGGCTGAAATTCTAGTTCAGGATTTAATAATAAAAACTCACAAGGGGGGTTATATAAAGAATCTACAGGTATGCCTACAAATGTGTTTATTTTTGTACTCGTGAAGGAAAGTGCTGTGTTTCATCCATTATTCCTTCGTTCCCTCTTATGGCAAATTTGGAAGCACAACAGGGCGATCCAACACTAAAGTTCTACATGCTCAGGTGAGTTCCTAGATTTGCAGGTGTATGTAAGTTTGTAAATTAAAAGTAAAAGCAATTAAAAAAAAATCCAAACCACACAGTGAACTTGCAGGAGCCACAGAATACTGAAGGTAAAGAGAGAGAAGAAAATACCTGAGTAAATAACTTCTTTGTCTGGGTAAACATTGGCCTGGTTAGCAAAACAAAGTACAGCAAACTCGAGAGAGTCCCAGTTCAGAGTTTTGGCTCCGCTCAGCATAACATGGCAGTAAATTGTACCAGGGAGAAACGGTTTGGCTGTGATCCCCGTTCTAGGAGGCTGCACATTCATGCAATCTTGCTTAGCCATGGTTTAGCTCACTGCATTGTACGAACGAACCAACTGAATAGCAAAGATGGCAATTCCAGCCATTGATGCTACCTTTCCTTTGCTGCTTTTTTTGTATGGTGGCACTGCTATAATCCTGATTTCTTTGCCACTTTCTGTGGTAGCAAACATTCCCATGCCTTTCCTCCACACTCCCAATTATTAACCGTGGGTAGGGGTAAGTACAAGTCCCCCCCTTTCTTTGATACATGGAAGAAAAAGAGACTTTTCCCCCCACCACCCGTTACTTTCGTGTCAGGCAGTTGTGGGGCAGAAGAAAAGAGAACAGATGTCCTTTTTTGTTTCAGGCATCGGGGGAAAAAGTTTTTTGTTCTTTCTCCAGCTTCTTCCTAGAATATTTTGTGGCGATGGAGAGTGAAGAGGAAGGAATAGTTCCCTTTCCCTTTCTGCTATGGGAAAGAAAGAATCTTCCCTTTCTTGCTATCTTGCTAAGGTGGTGATCAAGGTGAAGGGGGAAAGAATACCCCCCCTTTCTTTCATATATCAGAAAGGGAAAGGGGGCATTTTCTTCTCCTGTGCTTATATCTCTCCTATATTGTCTTCTGGAAAGTGGGAAGGGAAGAAGCAACCATGGGAGCTTGGGGCAGTGGCGAAGTGGTTTGTGGGGTCCCCCGCAAAGCATTTCTATACAAGATCATCCTTCATCCAGTCTACGCCTGCTCCTAAGACTAATGTGAGTAGACTTTCTAGCCTAGGGCAAGAGTCCCATTGATGTATTTTCACAGAAACAACTATTATCAATATGGCCCAGCTGGAGTGCTGCAGTACTGATCCTGCTAACCATCACATCCAAAATAGCTTGTGAAAGGGAAAGAGATTGTGTGGTGGGGCCTACATTTGTTATTCAGCTTCCCCTTGCTATGAAATCAAAATAAAACCAACAATACAATATGCACAATATGTACCTCACAGTAACACTACAAAATCAGCATTTTATATGTACGTACTGTATGTACTGAAGACTGTGGAATATACATTTGAATTCCCCCCACACCCAGTTTAGACATAACTTTTTCAAACAGATCAAGAATAATTTACAGTGACTTTTTAGTCTGAACACCTGCTATGTGCCTCAATGGAACCGATGCCTGTGTGTGGTATATTTGGGGAAAGGAGCACCTGTGTATTGACACTTCTAACATTAATATGTTTTTTAAGTTTTTGGGGAAGATGGATTTTCATCTGAGTTTATTCTTTTCTTCACCCAGTTCAAGGCACATTACTAGATTTCATTATGTTTGGATTTCACAGCCAGGAGCATCGGTGGGTCTCTCTTCTGTCTTTTGATAGATGCTCAGCCATCTCAGTATGGGGGCACTAATGAACGCAAATTGTCGTCCGCAGAATAGCCAATGCGCGCACACACAAAAATGAAAGAGGCTCTTTAAAAATGGAAATAATATGAAACTTGCCTAACCTCTGTCCTGAATGGAATAGAAGAAATAAAAGCCGGTCCCTCCACCTTTCACAAAAGCACCCCCCCCCATCCTTCACTCCCAGAGTTTTTGAAGCTGCTTTTGGAACAGAACTTTGCTTGACTATGAATGAATGGCTGCCACTCTCTGTGCTACCAAAGGTAAAACCAAACAGCTGCTGCATCACTTCCCTTTCTTCCCAGCATGCTCGCTTCACCTCTCTTTCGGCGCCGGTTGGCGGCTGCTGAGATCTCCAGGTTGCATTCATTCCTAGAGTACCAGCCTGGCCTTTGAATGAACCATCTCACTGGATAGCGTTTCCCATTCGAGGTGGCAGGAGGGGAAGCAAAGAGTCAAACTCATGGCAGTCAAAGCCACAAGAAGGAGACGAGACAAGGATGCTGTTTTCACTGCTGCATTTCAGCAGCATTTGTATTGTGATGTCAAGGGTGGGGTGCATGTCACACTTCCTATTTAAATGACTACAGGACATATAAGTTGAGTCTTGTCTTCCTTCCAATCTGGTAGGATTCTGCTCGAGGCAATTTTAGAGCAGATGTAAAACAGAACAAAAATTCCACTTCAGGAGGGTGGTGGGAGAGATTTTGGGGAGATGAGAAGATTCAAAGCCACTTTCAAAGGCTTGCTCTGAATATACTCCAGTAGGCTAGTTGAACATTATAGTTAACAGTTCCCTATTAAGTTGGAAAAAAAGCAGTTTATTTTTAAAGCATTTGCTATAGTGAGATGTTTTTTTGTTTGCACATTACAGTAACCGCATATGGCCTGAGAACTACATACAGAGCATGCCTGAAGGACAATTGTATACTATAAGTTCAACATGTCCTGGTGTGACTTGGGTGTTCTGAGAAGAATGGAAATGATCAGGGGAAGCTACAGTGATTAAAATGGTATTTTACTTCATACTTCTCATCATATATGTCAAATGAGAGAGAAGGAACAAGAAGCTCAATATCATTCCTGCTCGCTCTATATTACCACATTGTAATCCATTCTAAGACTGTATCCCCCCACAGTTTGAGGGATAGAAAATGTGCAATGAGAATTAATGGGAAAAGCAAGGAGATGGAAGGTAAATATCTATGATGTCTGATAGGGCCATAAATATTTGTAATTTCCCATGATCACGCTTAACATACACCAATGCTCATGCTTATGCACGCACACACAACATTATTTGAACATCTGATTTAAAGAAAATAAATTCTGGAGTCAATTTTAAATGCACAAAAGTTTACATGTAGAATGAAGAAGAAGAAGAAGAAGAAGAAGAAGAAGAAGAAGAAGAAGAAGAAGAAGAAGAGTGAGATAATGGTCAAGGCATTGTTGTAAACCTGGGAGAAAGACTGATTTTTTGGTATGGCATCTTGCAAATACATAAACAACTTGGTCCCCTAAATAGAAAGGATTGTCCTGTTTGCCCTGCTGTGTATTTATTATTCACTATTTGATAGAAGTTTTTTTTAAAAGAAAGAAAGAAAGAAAAAAGTTTGAATATATCAGTTCTACAAGTGCATCTCACAAAACAGGGCAGCAGAGCAGTTCTTCAGTCTTTTTTAAACTGGAGAAATTAGCCTCACATTTCCCCCTCGGATTAATGTTTGTTTTATGTTTTTGCATTTTAGGATCAAAAAACTCAGTCCCCAATCCTTGCCCCCAAATTCACATTCTTTGTTCAGGATGCATCTATTTCCTTGCAATTATTTGTCCCCATCCACAAAGACCTTCCCTGGGGTTTCCAGCCCACCTTTGTCCATCTTTACGATTCCTCTGCCTGCTGGGCTAATTTTTCATGGAAATGGTAATTTAAATTAGTACTGTAGGTAGACAAAAGCTTTCCTTTAATGAATACATTAGAGCAGAAGAGTTCCTCTAAAAGCTGCAAGCACAGATTTTCCTTGTTTACCAAAATTATGAAAAAAAGGAAAGAACTGCTCACTGTGACTTTATGGTATGGAAAATATGATTTTTGTAAATGCAAGTGGGAGTTAAAAGGAAATCTAATGGCGTTAAGCTTTCATCACCCACTTAATGTAATGTTGGGCTGGCATAGAAATATAACATACAAATATTTTAAATTATATATAGCAGGGATTTCTGTAAAGTGCCCATGGCACATTTCTAAGTTTAATGCTCTCAACAGAAGCAAACAAGGGAAAATGTTCTGGCTGGAATTGATAAAATGTGCCATTGGCAGGTAATAAATAAGAACGAATGTCTTATAAATGAAAAAGACCAGTTAGTGACACAGTGTCTGGTTCAGGCATAATGCTGAACCATTATTTAATGTTATGTGTGCAGGCTAGCTTACCCTCTCTCCTCCTCCATTATGGCCATTAGGAGATCCAGCTAACCAAAGTTTGATATGTCATCTGAACTCGGAACTGTGGTTAGTTTTGGTTATGGTTTATATGAATCATAGAACTGTAGAATTGAAAGGGACTCCAAAGGTCATCTGGCCAAAATCCCTGCAATGCAGGAATGAGCAAAACAGAGTCCTACATTGCATTTTGAGGTCAGTCTATTGGTAAAAGCTAAAACTAACTACAGTTTATCCAGGTTTGGACACAACAAGCTGTGGTTAGCTAAGAACAGAAGGGACTGCTTTTGATCAGTAGTGGCGCGCACCCTGTGGGATGCCCTTCCATCAGATGCCAAGGAAATAAACAACTATCTGACTTTTAGAAGACATCTGAAGGCAGCCCTGTTTAGGGAAGTTTTTAATGTCTGATGTGATAATAATAATAATAATAATAATAATAATAATAATAATAATAATAATAATTTATTATTTATACCCCGCCCATCTGGCTGGGTTACCCCAGCTACTCTGGGCGGCTTCCAACCGAATATTAAAAACAATACAGCATCAGACATTAAAAACCCAGCCAGATGGGTGGGGATTTATTTATTTATTTATTTATTTATTTCCTGCTGGTGCTGGTGAGGGAAACATATTTGCCAAAGGCTTGTACATATAATGCTAAACTATGAATTACCCAGTAATGGAGCTGTGTTTGTTCATGTGGAAAAGAGCACGCTATGTCCATGTCAGGAGTCCCAGTTTCTGACTTGATAACACAGCAAGCATGGTTAATTAAAAAGGAAGATTTATTGCAAAAAGCAGAGTTCTCTGGATGGCTCTAACCTGCCACCAGTATCATCCATCATGATGACCCTTCTAAAGAGTCCTTCCTCTTCCGCCAACATAAACGGAACCTATGACCCTTACGTTTCTGATTCTTTTTCCTGTCATACATTCTCCCCCAGCGATGACTGCGTGGGCTCATTGGATGCCCTCCAACTTCTTCCTGAGAAGACAGACTGTCAATCTTCTCTCCCATGTCTTTTTCCTCCCCATGAGAGTCCTGTCTGAGATCCTGCTCATTCAAGATTGTTCCCTTGGCAACCTGCATTCCACGGGGCGGTGAAGTTACCCCTGTCTGATGTGAACCCTGCTCAGCCTGCGTGTGATCTGCCTCTCTCTGTTCTTCAGCAGGCTGCAACCTTTCACTTGGAGCTGTCTCAGTCCAGACAGTCCATTTGCCCAGTTCAGGAAGACTGGAGCTTGGGAACTTGAGGTTCCACCTCTTTCTGATTCTCAGTCAGATCCTGATCTTCATGGGTGCTTCCATGCACTTCACCCTCCTCCCAAGTAGTCTCATGTGCCACTAGCTGGACACTTTGAAAGCATCACTGAAACATCTTGGGTGGATATTTCCTTATCCAAGGAGACCTCAGGTTCTAAGACTAAGCAGAGCTGAACCCTGACAGAATAGACACAGGAGTCCTTGGAGGACATGGACTATCTGGATTTGTTTCACTCTTGGTTCAGGCAGTTTTGGGACTGCATCAGCCTTGGACACCAAGCTGTCCTGTAACAAGAGTGGGACAGGGTACCACCTTCTCAGTCTGTTGGTGGCAATAACCATGGTATCCTCCTGGACCGACCTTGTAGGCTGGGTACTGGGGATACAGTTTTACAGTGCTGCCATTCCTACATGCAGGGCCGTGTCTAGAGAATAACATTAGGGGATTGTCTCTTGGCTCCCTGTTCCTTGTGCTATGGTGTGCCTCAGGGAACAATCCCATTGTGAATGTTCTTTGACATCTACATGAAGCAATTGGGAGTCATGTAGAGGAGTTGGAGGGCAAATGGTGTTCAGTATGCTGATGATAACCAGCTCCATTTCACCATAACCTCTGAGTCAGGTGAGGCTAAGCATAGTCTGAAACCTTGTCTGGATGCAGTTGTGGAATGGATGAGGGCTGATAAACTGAGCTTGAATCCCAAGAAGACAGAGGCACCATGGGAATGTAGTTCCAGTGTCTGGGAAGCTGGCCATCTCCCTGCCCTGGCCAAATATATTAAACCACTGAAATAACAGGTGGGGTTGCTCCTGGATCCATCTTTATCAGTTGACGTTCAGGTAGCCTCAACAGCTAGGAGTGCATTTTACCAACTCTGGCCAACTCTGACAGGAATAGGCTAGCTGTGGTGATTCCGGTATTGGTAACCTTGACGCTTGATGACTGCAATGTGTGGGGCTACTCTTGTGTCTGGTCTGGAAGCTCCAGCTGGTGCAATATGCTGTTGCTAGGCTGTTGAGTGGAACAGACTACTACCAGCACACAACTCCAGTCCTTAGAAGCTTTCACTGGCTGCCCATATGTTACCAAGCTATGTTCAAGGTTCTTCTGCTAATTTACAAGGCCCTTAACAACTTGGGCCTAGAATATCTTAAGGACCTGTCTGATCACTGCAATCTCTGAGGAGTCTATTGGTGTTCCTCCATGGCTCAGACATACAACTCATAAGTACTAGAAGGCATGGAGTCAGAGTATTGGATCCAAGCTGGTGAAACTCCCTCCCACTTGCTGAACTTTGGGCGCATGGCTAGGACTTCCTTGTTCCAGCAGGCATTTGGAGGTAATATTTGGTTTTAGGATAAATTTTGAAGGCTTTGTTGTCCCATTTTTTGTGGATTGTTTTTCTGTACACCACCTAGCAATGTGAATAATTAAGTGGTATATAAATGTCATTAATAATAAAGAAATAAACCTTCTGAAATCCAAATTCTGTGTTGTGCTTGTATGGCATGTTAATTTGTCAGCTGTTAACTAGTAGACTATGTTAGCATGTTTTTATCATGAAAGATGTTGAGGTTATTTTAGTGACAGCTGAACAGTAACCAACAATAAATGATTCTTTCTCTCTTTAAAATATTTTCAGCCGAACTGCTTTGTGGAAAAGGAACAAAATGATCACACATATTTATTTAATGCACAATGTATTTTTTATTTAGAACTTCATACAATGCAGAATGCATTTGATTTTAGTTTAGTTCCAATTAACATTAATTAATATATTTATCATTTGATGTAGCACTGGCATCCCCAAGGGGGTTTTCGAGATAACTCAGTTAATTTGAGATATCGAAAGGTTGATCTGAACTACGTTGTCAGGGTAATGTTCACCCAGTCTGGAGTCTTCTCAGAGCTAAGCTGCCCAAGCCTCTGAGTCAGACGTTGCTTCCATTTCTGTCAAAAAAGGAAAATCACCATCAATCAACAGAGTCCAAGCGATATATTTTTTAGCAGTGTGGACATTCCCACCTTGAATTAACAACAACAACAAAACCCCCCAGTCAAATAATTTGTTGGAATGGGTATGGAATATTTACAATGCTGTATACAATTCTAATTTTTGTCTCTACATCTACAAACAGCATAAAATTGGTAATTATTTCAGTTTTTTACACACAGTTACAAATCCAAACTGAAAGAAGCAAAGAAAGAGGCAAGTGCTAAAAAGAATTTTTAAAAATCAAATAATAATGCTATTTTTGGTGCAAAAAACTTCTGCAGAGATATGTGGGTTATCCTATTAAGGTAACATGCTAAAGATCAGTTCAGTTAATCAAGCAACTACATCCAGCTCTGAAGTGTGAAATACTAATGGGCAGATAACCCAATGGTGTAGTGGATTTGAATGTCACGCATACATTTTTTGTTTTTTGTTTTTACATATTTTTTATTGATGATTTCTTGGTTTACAAAAGTATGTGCAATGTCTCTTTTCTCAAGTTACATTTTCTACAGGCACACATATGTTTGAACTAACCAGCCTCTTCAAGAACGAGAAGGGAGGCAAACCCTGGAGAGGGCCACTCAGTAAGGAGAGTGACATTGCACCAGCTGTCTGCATTAATGGTACCAAGCCTCGCTTCTCCCTTCCTCCTTCCATTGCAGTGGCAGTCAGCTTTGCCTTATGAAAGGCACAGCTGTGATCCCAGTTGAAGGGGGTATATATCCACCTCTGTCTTAAAAGACTCTCTGCTTCAGACATTCATTCTGCTCACAGAGACACATTTTCAGCCTTAGTAATGGTAGAAAGTAGAGAGACTTGAACTTTCAAGCTGAGAGATGCATAGCAGATCAATGACAACACAATTGTCATTGTCCCCTCCCAACTATGTGTAGTCGGGAATTAGGCATGGACAGGTAGCCTTGGCATTTCTGCATGTGGACAAACCAAGGTCTATTCTGTTCCATTCTCACTGAAAATTTCATCCCCTAATATTTGTTGAAGGCTACTTACAACTTTACAGGCTGCTCTGAAGGCTGCCTTTAGAGCTTAAAAGACTGCCCCAATTCCAGATAAAAACCAGTTTAAGTGGCTAGAAGGTGTTGCTGCCACCATGACTAGTGCCTGGCAATTCCATCCACGGCTACAAGTGCCTCTGGGAGGGATGTGATGTGGTGCTGTGCCATTTTTTCCCTAGGGAAGTTGTATGGAGAATGTAGTTTCCAAATTTAACTGACCTCTATCACCTCTATCACACCTATCTGTCAAAGACCAGGAACGCAAAAGCTCTGTAGTGGTTGATGCCTGTTCTTGATTGGGCATCTGGGCTTCATTACTCATTTCACCGTCGTTGTTTCCGCAGAGTCCGCAGGTTTTACCTCTCATGTTGGAAGCGACTGTAATCTGCATGGATAATGGATATTTACTGTAGAAGCTTATGTTTGTATCCTTACAATGCAGTGCATTAAAGGAATGGAGCAAGAAATCCTAACACAAAAAGCATCAGGCTGTCAGACTTACCATCAGAACTTCGCCATCGTACGTCACATTCACTAGGCCTATCAGTGGTGCCTCAATAGCAATAGTGGTCTCATTTTTACACATTTTAACATGCGCTGTGGAGAGATGGGATAGTTTAAAATGGCTTACCAATTATTTCAAGAGCAAGAGCATGTTTCAGCATTGTACATAGAAATGTGCACATTTCGTTCATTCGTTTTACATTACTTTTTGAATCTTGCCTACAGAATGGGACCAGAGACACAGCAATTTTTGCTGCGAGATTCTGTGACATCAGCTTGTATTGACTACCGTGTACAGAAATTTTAATCAAATTTATGGGTAGGATACTCAGCTAACCCATCACACCTTACTGATCAAGGCTTACTAACTTATTTTCAATGTTTACTTTCTTTCATTATTATGCAGGGTGGGTGTGTCCCAAGTTATTCAAGGTTTTTTTTAAAATAAAATTGATTACCAATATATAACCAATAGTCAGAGTACATGGATTTCAGTTGACTCAGGTGAATGAAACTGTGTTGTGATTTAAGAAAAAGCGTAATATCAGATGCAGTACCTTTCTCATCCTCAAACTCCTTTTTGTCAAGCAGGACTCGATTCTCATTGTATAACAAAGAAAGTTTATTCATGGTAGGTAAGATTCTGATATAACTTCTGATCCTGGGGGGGGGGAGGGAAATGCTTTTTGTTAGAAGGTGAAAAAACTGATATTAACAATCAGTGTAAAGCAGCCCATCTTTCTCCCATAGTTGTCATTTACGAGTGCCCGCAAAACTGCACCAATTCCCCCCTGAGGCTCCTCATGCTGCCTTTGCTGTGGTTTGAAAGGAAGTAGGTTCACATTAAATTTGAAACCAAATGCATTTCTTCCCCCAATATTGGTTGCTATAGACCCCTCAAGGCACCAGCAGCATGACATGGGATAACTGTGATCTGATTCCATTTAGCTCTGAGAAAACTAACTGCACATTTCTGCAGTCTGGGTCCCGTGGCCCAGTTTGCAATTATTTCTAATGCAGTTCCCATTACAGGGGGGAAACAGAAATACAGTGGTGCCTCGGGTTACAGATGCTTCAGGTTACAGACTCCGCTGAAATAGTACCTCGGGTTAAGAACTTTGCTTCAGGATGAGAACAGAAATCGCATGGCAGCAGCGCAGCAGCAGCGTGAGGCCCCATTAGCTAAAGTGGTACCTCAGTTAAGAACAGTTTCAGGTTAAGAACGGAACTCCAGAACGAATTAAGTTCTTAACCCGAGGTACCACTGTAAAGGTTAAACTTTTATTTTTTCCTTGCGATTATATTATCTGAAAAAGCTGTGCATTTGTTAAAACTTACTCTGAAGAGATATTGACGTGAACCTCTCCTGGACTATCAGGTCTGGACTTTGATATCCAAACACGGAACCGTGGTTCATAATTTTCATTTTTGTTGCAGTCTTGGACTACCAGAAGGTCACAGGCATGTTTGGTTGTAGTTACATTGAATACCTTGTTATCGAAGGTCATGATCCGTTCATTGTCCACCTCACATACAGCTGGCAAGATGACACCCCCCAAAAAAGAAGTCAGATGCAGCAGTGAACATAAGAAATATGCAATGTTTAGGCAGATGGTTGGAAGTACTTTTTATTGTTAGATTCCATCCCTTGCAGTTCGGATGAATAACCGGGGAAGCCTGTTTGATCAAAAAGCCTCTCAGCTCGACTAGATCTCAGTTTTTTTCAGACTTCTGCCACTTTTACAAAAGATGCAGGTCAACTAAGCTGTCCCCCGCCAGGCTGCCATTAGGACAGAAGCTTCCATTCAGCCATCTTTACTGGGATACCCTGGCATCTGCCTGAGGGTGGAGTGATTCTCGGACTCAACCTACTCTTCAGAAGCTACACTAAGGATTGATCTTCTGCTGACTGTGCTGCCAAGTCCAAGGTGGCAGCAGTGGATCAGCGGTGGACCAGTCCCATTACTCCTTGCAGCTGCCCAAGGCCAAAACCAGCAGCCAGACTTGAGAAGAGGGCTGGTCCCCCGTCCCTCCCGGTCCTGGGGCACTGTGCCAGGCCATAACTGCTGCCCACCCTGATCATGGATAAATGACCTTTTTGTGGCTATAAGCAAGCAAGAAAACTCCTTCTGGCAGTTTGATAAATGATAATGTGGTTGTAATTTATATACACTTTCTGGGCATACGTATGTATTCTTGCACTTATTGGGACTTATGTCTGAGTTTACGTTCATAGGACTGTGCTGTCAATTATTTATCTATTTATTAGTTTCAAAGTATTTAAGGTTGCAAGGTGGGTTACAAAACAGAAGAAGAACATCATAATTTATAATAATTATTTAAAAAATATATCAAATGAGCCGTGTAAAATCACTAAATCCATTTACAATATATAATTGCAGAAGGCTTAAAATTAGAAACAATATGCTTGCAAAATGGTCCTGTTAGAAGCTAAGAACAGGCAATGCTTTAAATTTAAAGACTTGCCTGATGTAAGTAAAGTATTAATTTACCTTCACCTCCTTTGGGTGCCCATGACATTAATTCAAATAAATCATATGCCCTTTTTGCTGAAGATTGATAATATGGAGTTTCGAAAGCAGGTAAAGAAAATGGAAAACAGAGGCCATCTCTGTAAAAGGTTTCCTAGAAAACAAAGAATGAATGTATAAGGACCAATGTGGCTGTAGACAAAGCTTGTGTTTTGATTTATCATTTAACTACATAAACTAAAACATATCTTTCTTTCTTTTTAAAAAAAATTTCTAAACCCATAGGGATACATCCCAATTTAAACTCAGCAGTTCCACTCTCACTAGAGGAAGTGGAGATGGTGGTATCTTTGTTGATTCTTTCTTCCCCTTAAAGCTCTGTGTGTCCCCTCAAAATCTTCTCCACATGTTGGGGACTATTGGGAGGAGCATGAAAAGTAATTAGGCAGCTGCACCGAGAAAATATCTCCCTCCTTTCTCCCTGGATCTTGACTGAATCTTCAAACAGAAGAATCCCTTCTGTTTGTGGAAAGGACACAAACAGGATATGGATCCAACCTACAGATTGCTTCCAGGGACCTGTCGATTGAGCAACCATTTTGATTTGTTTGGGGCAAGTTACCATATTGGCCTGAATATAAGCTTCACTTCTTCTTTTTCCAAATTCCGACTGTGAAATGTTAAAGTGTGGCTTAAATTTGCGACCTTACAAAAAAGGGCTTTTAGTGACATTGCTGCTGAAACAGACATACGGTAAAATGGAACAGATGTGGCTTATATTCGAGTATTGTCTTTTTTTCTCTCCCCCCCCCCCGAATTTTAAAGGTGTGGCTTATATTCAGGCCACTACAGTATAAGTCTTTGAATCAAGCAATTGTTATTCCACACTTTCCAATGCACTTTCACATCACTTTCTTTTTTTTGGAAAAAAGTCTGCTTTTAGGGAGTAGGGGCCTGCTGTGTGTGTACCACCCAAATTTGATGGTATGTGGTTGAATTAAACCTGAAAATATATATTCTCTATACTTGCTGACTACCCAGTTGCTTCCTTGAAGACAAACTACACTTATTTAATAACCCATATTTAATAAAAGAGATAACAAATACATGCCCCAGGAACTCTCAAGATTGTAGCCGTTGTCCATGGAGAGGACTGGACTATTCTGAACAGAACCTGACGTGAAGGATTCTTCTGATAAACCGCTGTGAAGTATTTCATGTATGCAATACCAGGAATGAGATCCATAACCCTTGATGAAATAAAAATAGGATTCAGTCAGATTTTTTAAAATTAACCCCCCCCCCCAATATGTGCAACAATTAGGTATAATAAGAAATGAGGTGGATGCTATACCAAGCAGCACATTTCTCCAGATAGCGTGGAACCTTTGCCCATTTCATCTCAATTTCGAATGCGTCCCGTCCTGCAACCAGCCCACTGGAAGCCTTTACTCGAATGTTGTAATCTTTGCAGTTGTCTCCCCAGCTCAGTTCGTTCTTAGGTAGGAAATAAAAAAAAAAGTTATTTAATATCATGGGAATGAAAAGCCAATGACCCATTTGGATCCTATCACAACGGAATCTTCATTGCATTGCTGGGGGGGGGGTGCCCCTGTTTTATATGCTGAAAATATTTTTGTTCTATCAGTGAGAGAATTTGGGACTGGCCATTTGTTCTGTGTTTTATTATCACAGAATCCAATGAGTGCTTTAGTAACTGTATTGTAGACCACCGTTAATTTTTTCCTATGAGTTGACAGTTCATAAACAAGCAATTGGCCAACCTAAATGATCTTGGGTAAGGGATATTTAAAGAACTATCTCACCCCTCACAAACTTGCATGTTGAGATTGGCATAGGTATGGTGGAACACTTCTTTTTTCAAGTTATTGCACCAGGATGCAGCAACTTCTCCCTCTACATTCTAGGAGATGCTTTTTGATTTCTGACGTTTAGTGAACTTTCAACTTTAAGCAGTTCTTTTGCCTGTAATAATCTGTGCCCCCTAGCTAGTGTGGGATAATTGTTTCTATTATCTTTAAAAATAAGAACTGCTCTGCCTCGGTTCTTAATCTATTTGATGTTTATTATTAGTGAAAATTTGTTTTATTGTATTTCAATAGTTTATCACGTGTAGCTTCAGAGAAGCATTGCTGAAAATTGTCTTACAAACCACAAAAATAAATGATAGCACATTTTAAAAAATGTTTTGTTTTTTACCTGGAGTGTGTAAGGTTGCACAACACTATCAAGACATGCTCTCCACTTGGTTCTGGCAAGCTCACTTCCAACTATTTTCATCTGGGCTTTGTAGCGGTCATGCTTCATGTACATTGAAAATTTGTAGCCCTGTTCTTTCTTATCACTCCTAACTGCCTCAGCCACAATGGTAACGTAAGGTCGTAGTGAATCACCATGGTCCTGGTCCTGGTCCTGAAAGACAGAAAAACGAAAGGGCACCATTTTAATGCCTATGATGATCAGTTGCCTTCAGCTAGAGTCACATTCACACCATAAATTTCAAGCTCTGTGATACCACTTTGAACAGTCCTGGCTTTCCCCAAAGACTATTGGGAACTGTTCATTGTTAAGGGTGCTAAGAGATGTTGGGAGACCCCTAATCCCTTCACTGAGCTACAATTTCCAGCATGGTTTAACAATCAAATCTCTTTACAGGAAACTTTGGGAACTGTAGCAGAAAGTCTGTGGTTGACACCTTATGTACTTCATGCTGTCTAAGAGCAAAATCTGTCTATCTAGAGGTGTAATTATTTGCCTGCCCCATTCATCTATAAAATGGGAGGGTCCACTTTTAACACTAAAAAGGGCGTGTGGGGAGGGGGAGCTGAACTTTGCTTCCATTTCCTTATGCTCTGCCACCCAGCTTTCTCCCGGTTGATTTGATTTGTACTTCTCAAAGTGCTATTGAAAGGGTGAACCAGAGATAGGAAGAGTAACGTTTTCTTAATTATTCAGTAATATTTTCATACCACTTACTTTTAGAAGAGAAATCTTGAAACATTTTATAAAGATTACACACACACCACATTAAAAACAGCAACAATATTACAGATGTCACCCAAAGCATAAGGCAAGTGAAACCACATTCATTTGTTTAATCACAATTAGATTCTAGCCTCCACTGTGACTAGGACAGACACATGAACAAGAATTGTAGCTGTTTTGAAAATGCTTTCCTCTTGTATTTAATAATAATAATAATAATAATAATAATAATAATAATAACTTTAATTATTTATATCCCACTCATCTGGCTGGGTTTCCTCAGCCACTCTGGGCGGCTTACGGCATACAGTCATTGGAAGTTGAACGTAATCCGTTCTGGAAGTCTGTTTGACTTCCAAAATGTTCAAAAACCAAAGAGCGGCTTCTGATTGGCTGCAGGAAACTCCTGCAGCCAATCAGAAGCTGCGGAAGCCATGTCGGACATTTGGCTTCCATAGGAACGTCCGAAAACTGGAACAGTCACTTCCGTGTTTCGATCGTTCGGGAGCCAAAATGTTTGAGAACTAGGCTGTTCGAAAACCAAGGTACGACTGTATATAAAGAAAACTAAAATATCAAACATTTAAAACTTCCTGTTACAGGGCTGCCTTCAGATCGCAGTTTAAAGAAACAGGAAATAAATAAAGGTAGGGAGAAAAACTGACAACTCTTCTAGCCACTTCCTGTAAATTAATTACCTGACTGAAACCTGGACCTAAGCTAAGGAATGAAGCAATGACTTCTTTTCCACTTTTATTAACTTACCTCCCGCAAGCTGCTCCTTCCACCTTTCTGCTTTCTGTCTCTGCTGCTGCTTCTGGTGTTTCTGGAGTCACTGCTAGAGCTGCTACTGGATTCAGAGGATGATGATGAACTGCTTGATGATGAACTGCTTGATGCTTGCTGATTTTCACCCCATAATAATAATAATAAAATGTAAAGAGAAATAAACAGAGAGCATGAGAAGGAGATGACACTGTGATATATAGGACCTGTCACTCACACTATAAGGTGGAATTTTTTTCCCCTTTCTCCAAAGTCCCAAGTGCTTTTCAGACACATGGATGGCTCACAACCTCTTTACAGACAGTAGCCACAGGTGCTTCTTCTGGAACGCCCACCCTAAAGCGTTACGAAGCCAACTCTATTTGCAGCATCAGATGTTGCAAAGTCACATGGGCTATATTCCTAGGCACCATTTAAAATGGTGCAGAAAAAGTCTCACTGGTGGACTGCCTTTTATTTAGGTGAGTTTGCCCCAAAGAAGGTTGTCCTGCATGACATGGATTTCTGCGGTCTTTCTCGGAGAGGAAGTCCATTTTAAAAAATCAAGAATATCAAAACTACCTGGTGCTTCACCTGCTGCTTTGCCTTGTGTGCCATGTATTTCGCGTTAGCCAATTCCAGACCTCGCAAGTCCTTCTAAATTCCAAGAAGAAGACAAAGAAGAAGACAAAGAGAAAGAAGAAGAAGAAGGGGGGGAAGGTAAATCAAATGCACTCTGGTAAATGGAGGAACAATTTGGCAGTTGTTTCATAGAAAGCACTTACTGAAGGTCTCTTGCCGCTGCCAATGTGGCTGTCCTTAACATGCTTCTGTTTGCTTGGGCGTCCCTTGGATTGTTTCTTGTTGCTCCTGCTGTCACTGCTGCTGCTGCTGCTGTCACTGCTGTCGCTGCTGCTGCTACTACTGCTGCTGTCGCTGCTGCTGCTGTCACTGCTGCTGCTGCTGTCGCTGCTGTCGCTGCTACTACTGCTGCTGTCACTGCTGCTGCTGCTGTCACTGCTGTCACTGCTGCTACTACTACTGCTGCTGTCGCTGCTGCTGCTGCTATCGCTGCTACTGCTGCTGCTATCGCTGCTACTGCTGCTGCTGTCGCTGCTGCTGCTACTGCTGTCGCTGCTTCTGCTGCTACTGTCACTGCTGCTGCTGTCGTCACTGCTGCTGCTGCTGCTGCTGCTCTTCAAAGAAGTCTTCCTGGGGTGCTTCTGATAACGTTCTTGCTGCTTCATATCTATCATTTCATCATCATCCCGGTCATCCCAATCATTGCTTGAGCTGTCAGAGCTATCACTAGAGCTATCGCTTTCGCTGGAGCTGCTGATGGGCTAATGGGGGAAGTACCCAGAGAAAAACAAACACAGTCATATTAAGTTTTCTAAGCTTGAAAAGAACATTTTGCAGACATGGTACTTCTTGTTTGGCCAGAGGGGGAAAGCTAATTTGCAGATTCTCATTTGCACAGAATTGTTGGCACCCATCTGTCTCAAGGGACAAAGGAGTGTGGTTCCGGGGGCAAAAATCACTGCGCCTGCTGTGGATGCAAAGACAGCTTGTAACTGCTGCCTCCTACATTGTTGCAGCACCAAAGGGATCTCCGTGGGGCACAAGAAAACATTTTACACAAATGCATAGGTCACATATACAATCAAGATCAGTCTTTAACTAATTGCTTCCTTAGTTCACGATATTGGATGCTGTTGGACTAGGATTGCCATACTTCAATAAGAAAATCCAGACACAAAAGTTGTTGAGCTTTGCTTTTGCATAATAAAACTGAAATTTTAAAAAAATGAGCTATTTTTGAGCAATTTTTATTTTAACTGATTTATGGAAATTCTGCGTGGACGCTATTTTTGGAAAACAAATCCTGGGTGTGTCCAGGAAATTCCAGATGTATGGCAGCCCTATGTTGGACTCAAAATCCTAACACCCTTGGCAACTGGCCATGCTAGCTGAGATTGATGGGACTCCGGCAACATCTGGAAGGTCAAAGGTTCCCCACCCTTGAGTTTAACGCCTTAAATGTAATACTGTACATGCTGTCCGAAAGCTAGAACAAGTTGTAGAATATAAAACATATGGATAGTAGCCCCTCCCACATGGTGATATGTATTGCTATCAGAAATACCTGAATTCTTCTTAAATGTCTTTCTTCATCTCTCGTCAAACGCACCATTGGTAAACTAGAATGAGCGCCTCCTTGAACAGTCAATCGTAACTTCTCAATGGGTGCTCTTCTCTCAGCTGAAATTATAGAGTTAGTATTAGTGTTACTGCATGGTTTATCTATGCAATAAATCATGGTTTCTGAAACATAGTCAATGGGCACTTTTGATACATGCAGCCACCAGTTGGGTCCATTGATTTGTATGGCATATGAATGTGTTCTGTGACCACCATGCATAATCTGTGGCTTCACTGGTAGGCCTAGTGAAAGACCAGCTTGAGAACTATGGTAGTAAACCTCAGATTGTTTTGTCACCTGTTCAAGATGGGCGGGGTATAAATAATAATAATAATAATAATAACAATAATAGTAATAGTAATAATAACAATATCTTTGTCATTAAGATGATTTCAATGAGTCTGTTCTAACCAACCACAAGTCTTTATGGTATGTCTCTGTGTGCACATCTCCTTCTGTATATTTTCATAGGCTTTCATCCACTGTGGTTCACAGTGCCATTTGCCGACAGATGACACTGAACTACAGCATGACCACAGCCGTTTGTGAGCTGCTCTCCACCACCACCAGTCCCATATGACACAACCCACATTATCCAGAAGGACTGCCAATTGTCCAGGGAAATATTGCTCCTGTTCTTTTCCCTGAACCCCTCTGCATTTTGTAAAAAAACCAAACACACCGCAACAAACATCATAGAATAAAGAAGAGTTACCTTGCTTGAGTGTTACTCTAAAAGTATGTTCGCCAGCCAAGTTGTACAGAGAGTCATCTATGGAGCACCCAGCATAAATGTTTGACCATTCAACGCAAGCCCTACATCCAAATGTGCATGCTTCAACACACTCAGTGTGACGAGGGGCAGGCCTGTAATGTTCTGACTGTTCTGCAGAAATTTGGTCCTGGATGGATGATGAACATAGTCCAGCATGAGAGATTGCAATCTCAGACTTCTGCCTCATCATCATCATTATTATTTTGGTAAAGATCAGTAATTCAGTTGGAACGCTGCATATATAAAACACGGCATCTCGACCAATGGTTAAGGGAAGCTCTAATATTTAATGGGGGGGGGATACAGGATGATTTCCAGTGCGAAGTAATCTAAGTCCACTGATTTCAATATGTCTGCTCTAATTTACGTTAGGGTTTTGTGCTCAGCCTTTCAGGACTTAACATCTTTAGTTGCATCAATTTACATCCTGCTTCAAGAGTGTAAGTTACATCCACTACACCATTAAAACTACATCCCAGAGCACAGTAGGATTTATTCATAGCTAAGTTTATTTAGATCAAGGCCACTACTTATTTACTTGACATTGAGAACTGCAATTATGTTCTTCATTGACACAATAAGATACCTGTTCTCTACCTATTACACCCCAGTTTTAAATCCCCCCAGAATCCTGAAATAAAATACATGATTAAAGTTCTGATTGTAATGGGAATTTGTCTTTAATGAATAACAAATAAATGCTTTATGGTAGCTATAGTGCTTTTATGACTGCTAAATTTATATTTGTACCAATAGGTCAGTTTTTACACTTCCCTGAGAGTAGGTTTCATTGACCGCAATGTGACTTACTTCTCAGTATATGTGTATAGGACTGAACTGTAAATGTTTTATTGGCAGTGGGGGCACATTAAAAATAGCTCACACAACTTCTTTTCTATGCAAAAGAAACATTTCTCAAGCAAAAAAAAGTGCACACAAAAATCTAATATGGGTTACCCTTCTTTCATTCCGTTGTTCTGCTGACTCAAAGGAGCCTCTTATTATTTTAGACACAGTTTGAGGGACGAAAAGTGGAGTTGACTTGGTTGCAGGTGCCTCTTCAAGGTTGCGAGTGATAACAGATGTCATAGCACTGTTGGATAAACAGAGGGAGAAATGCTGTGTTAGAAGCACAAATATGTTAAAAAAGATCTGCGTTGTGCCTTGTAGTATGGACTTGATCACACATGGAGTTCCTTGCAAATTGCTCTATAAATTGTACCTAGGCAACCCAAATGCCTAGGTACAATTTTGACTAGGCAAAAATGATGAGGGAGCCATGACTAGTCATATTTTAAAACAAAATCAAGTTAGTGTCATCTATTTTGGGTGGCCATTTTCAGACTTCAACTTAAAGGCAGTATTTCATGCTCACTGCTCCTAATTTTCTACTAAAGTTAAAAACATAACAAACAAACAATGCACAAGCCACTGACATAGTTTCAATCCCAGGACTGGGATTTAATCAATATCCTAGCTGCTAAAGTGATGGGTTTCTGTTCTGTCTGGGACACTGCTGCAGAAAGGACTCACTTCAAAATATAAGGAAGTCAAAAGCTCTGGTACAATGATATGTTTTCCATGGGGCAGTTAGATACAAAGGTATTTCCTGTGTCAGGATCTCTGTTAAAAACGTAGCCCTTGTCATGGGTTACTTGTGTGCAATGAGCAAGCACGGTGAAAGGGGCTTTGGGGCATGTTCCGTCCTGCCCCCAGTGGACAAAAAAAAAAAAAAGGGGGGGGGACAAAAAAAAAAAGAACAAAGGAAACCATTCAGGGGAGAAAATCTTAATTGATCAATCTATCAATCAGTTAAAGGCACAAATTTCAATAGCAAAAACATCACGTTGTTATTTCTGGTGCATAGAAATATAGCTAGGATATTTTACCGTGGTGGATAGGCTGAGCCTTCAGTCTGCAGCTGTGATGTTCACTGGATTAGCTTAGCCTAACTCACTGGCTTATTAGTCACATAAAATAAGTAAAACTATTGCTATGAATGTGATCAGGTGATATTACAATATCATTCCTTTGAGTCAGTCAGCTAACATGAGCAATTTGCTTCCAAGCAAACTACTGCTTTTCCACATCTCACAGATTGTATGCATATTAACTCAGAAGCAAGTCTTACTAAATGCAGTGAGTTTGATTCCAAGGGAGGTGGGCATGAAGATTGCATCCTGTGCTGTAAAACACTAGCAGTATATCTACTCAACAGCATTTTAACAAACTTATCTCTAAGCTGCTGGTAGTCCAATCATATTTATGATGCAGGTATTACATTTCTAACTACATGGCTTAAAAATGCATTAAAACACACACACACACACACACACACACACACAAGTTCCATCGTTAGTATTTCACGGAAGCAACAGATATTGTCACCTGGGGGTTGTTTTGCGAACACAGATGGGTGGAAGTGACCTGCCTGGCTGTGAACTGAGAGGTGGTCGGTGTTCCCATTTTGAGAATAATGGGCTTCACACTCTGTGAGGGAAGCCTAAGAACACCTAATCTACTTTATTTGAAAGGCAGATTTGCATTCCTTTTATCTTTTTCTCTCTTCCTCTTGTCGGTGCCTGCAGTGCTGAGGGTACTGTAGAGAACATGCAAGTTGTGCTTCACATGGAGCACTTCAGTCAAGTCAAAATAAATAAATGACACCTTATCACCCACAGGCTTTGTTTTCTGTTCAAGTTCTCTGTTTCAGATAAAGGGCATGACAGCTGCACCCCACACCAAGCTTAGCTAGAACCTTCAGGAATTTTTTATTTATTTTATTAAGAAAAGGGACAAAAAATATTCTCACAGACAAGCTGAGGGGATGAAAGAAATTACAAATCAACTTGCATTTTAAGATGGCTCATCTGGGCAGAATAGATTAAAAGGAAGTGGCTTTCACTTGATTCACATTTAATAATTTAAACCGTCACCAAACTACAGTTTGTATCTCCAGGCAGAAATAGTTGGCATCACTCCCCCACCCTAATCTTTCTCTCAGTACTGTTATTTTTTTTTAACCCAATAGTCTACATTTGCCACTGAACTGAATGATCAGTTCTTCCCCACTGAATAATAAGAAAGAGCCAATAAATTGAGTGGCAACACAGGTGTCACATATTGTTTTCTGCAGAAATCAGCTGCCTGATGCAGCTCTAGCACTTTAATAAGAATGGGTGGAGGAAAGTTACAAGGAACTTCCTAAAGGTTCCAAACAGGTCCCTGGTGAGTACAGGGAGCCACAACAAATCATGTGACTGGGCAGAAGGCTCCTTACTCATAAGTATCTGGTCACTGTTCAATGACTGCAACATCAGCATATGAGGTTCTTGACTGAGAAGAGCAATCAGAGATCAAATGCCATGAGAACATCTTAAAGCCCACTTTTTTCAAGCAATGGCCACTCCCACCATCAGATCAGAGTGATCAAATGATGTGATACTAAACATCTTCTACTCATTCCTTGTGTTAGGATACTTGCACCGCTTCTTAATTAACTACCGAGTAATCAAGGCTAAAGGGGCCAGTCTTCTAACCGATTCTGCCAGACCTATGCATCCATACAAATTCCATAGGCCAACATGCAAAATTGTTAGGAGGGATTGGGGAATGTTCGATAATACTGGAGCAAGTAGGAAGGTTTGACAGGAAAAAAAAATTAGGTAGAAGGTATATGTACCAGCATGTGAGGATACAAGGACTGTGAGGACAAGAAAAAAGAATAATGCCCTTCAAAACGGAAGTGTCCTTCCTAACGATTTTTATTTGTGCCATTCTATACAATGTAGCACCAAAAAAGAAAAATTAAATCTTCTCCCAGCTTTCACCAAAAAGAAAAACAATTAATCCTCTAAGGATGCATAATCAATCACATTTGTGATCAGCCATGCAAATAATTTATATATGTGAAGTGAAGCTATTTTTATTGGCCTTGCTCATAAGTATTTTAAAAACTGGAATGCAGGTAGTACTATGTATATTTTTCAACAACTTGTCACTGAAAAGTAGGCTATATTTTGGACAATTCATTCTCTGTTAGTTTTCCAATATTTCTGCTTTAATCTTCAGATTTAGGTTTTCCACAAGTTTTATATGCTCATTCTTCCTCTTGATGTTATGTAGAAAACTGTAATTTTAAGTTTATTCATTTGTTGGCTCACCAAATACTGCAAAAATACGTTGCTTGGTAAGGTTTTGAAATACTTTCTGTTTACACAGTTTATGCCATTCGCTTTAACGTTACTAGTACTCAGATTTTTGTGTTTTTGGTGGGGTTTTTTTTAATGCCAAAGGCCATTATGAATTCTAATGGGAAGTTTGTCACCCAGATAAACAGACAACAGATACCAATATTGATCTACCTTGCAACACTGTTGTATTGACTGTAAAAGAAAGCCCCAGTATATTTACATGTTAAAGTAACAATTAATAATGTCGTTAGAGATGAGGGGAAAATTGTATAGTATATAAACCTTACAGTACGGTTTCAAAAATCCAATTATAGGATTATTCTGTGCAATCTAATTATCTATGAAAAAGCTTATGTCAAACATTTTAAACATATTTCGTGATCTTCAAGCATTTAAAGCTGATTTTTAATTTAAAGCACTCTCTTTCAACTCTGTCAATCTCAACTTGACACCTCCATAAATTTGATTGGAGTGTTTAACTTTAAAATGAGTCCATTGCACTAGATAATATAAAATAATTAACTCCAGAGATCAAGTACTAATTATAAAATGTATTGCGGGAGAAGGGGGGGAGGGGTGTTCTACCAATTTTCGCTAGCCCTACCTGAAAGACATGAGTTCAGTTTCCTCTCTGCATGGTGGAAGTTCAAGTTTGAAGGTCCTTTCCTTAATGTTCATAGAGACATCAACATTCACAGGGATATTGGTGACCATTTTGACATTCTCTTGTATTATAGCCTGGAATTCAGGGACAACGATTCCCATCGTCACAAGCATATCTTTGTTCATGCTAAAAATGAAAAACAAAACAAACAAACCCATTATAGTGATGTTATGGCAACTATACATTAAAGAGTTTATGAATACTGAGGGCACATTTGCACCACTTGAATTGCACCTCGTCATTTTATGTACCAGTGATTCTATTTACCTGACAGACAATCTGGTTTTCAGTTTCATATCGATGTTAAGCAAGTCAGGCAAACTCAAATGTGATGTCGGCTCGGGGCTCATGGATAACTGAACTGTTTAAAAGCAAGCAAATAAAACAAATGCATGCTATAAAATAATTATTATGCAAAATGTGATATATAAAAATGCAATTATTTTGTTTCTATTTTGATATTATTTTGATAAAGGGATAAATTCGATCTGAGCACTGCTATTTGTCTCTCAGTTAATAATGGGGAAAAACTGAAACCCTGGAATGCTTATTTAATCCCATCCCAGCATCTTTTATCCTAAATATATTTGAAACTCAGTCATTTCTAACTCAATGTGCTCAGGAACACAGTCTTAGGGATACCTCACGTTATGTTTTTTTGTCCTTATATATTTTTCCTGTACCACTTTAATGAGGTGCTACCATTCTCATGGTAAAACCCAAGACCGGGAGTCCTAGGGAGTCAGCTATACAGCTGCAAATGAAACGTTTTAAGTGTGTTGTAAAGAGTAATATACAAATGTGACTTTAGATGGCGACAGTGAGCTATGGCAAATTTAATGTATTTTTCAAAACTTTTTTTTTAAAAAGCATTTTCACAGCATTTTTTATACGTGTGTAGATACCACCCTAGTTAGTCACTGTGCTTGGTAGTTGATAAATTTCTATTGCCTTACCGTTTCCATTGACTGATGTGTGAGTAAAATGAACCAAGTTTATTTGAAGTGGAAGTCCAGTGCATGTAGGCACAACACCGTAGATTTCTGCAGATACGAAATTGTTCTCCCACTGCATGTTTGGATGATTTTTAAGGCCATCTGCAGAATCTTTTATCCAGGGGAGAGGCATTTTGCCATGGAATATCTGCAAAGAAAGTTTGCGCAGATTAAACAAAGAGAACGAGAATATCACATGCTTCATGTCACTGTTCCTTTCATAGGAAAATGAGGTTGCCAGTGCAATAGTAACTAATGCTGAAAAGTTATAATTGCACCCAATCGAATCCTGAAAGCAATCACGTTCAAGAGCCTAAAGAAGAAGAAGAAGAAAATATAATTTATATCTAAACAACATGCATGTCAAAAGAGGCACCTGCAATGCATCCTGGATCACATCAGGAGTGAGCTCCAAATACGCGATTTCTTGGCGTGCTAATTTGAGATATAGTCCTCCAAAAGTTGGGTCGTGTCCTCCTTTTTTCTGATCGAGGGGCTGTGTGATAAGAAATAGAAACGTACTGAATTTTTTATTGTTTTGTTTGTTTATTATTTTAAGAAATGATGGTGTACCCGTTTTTTTGCAACACATGCATTTGCAATGTTCAGGGTGGCTTAAAACACTCAAACAAAACAACAGGGAAATCTAATGGCAATTAAACAACCAACAACAACAGAATTAAATTGAAGGTGAAACCAAAATGATTGGGGAGGGGGAATCAGCTACAAAAGAATCCTCATTCTGGCAGGTCAAATGTCTTCTTGAATGAAACAAATAAATAAGCTAGGCTGTGAAAAGGAACGAGAGGCACACCCTGAGTTAGGGAATCTCACGATTTGGGGAAAATTCAACCAGGTCCTTTGGCCAATTAACATTCTGCAGCCTTTAAAATGTGTTTGGGGGTGAATTATTGCTTTGTTGTTTCTGTTTTAACTCTTTATTTGTGCTTTTCTCTTCTATTTTTGTATTGTGAACTGCCCTGAGCTCTTTTCTGAAGGGCGGTGTATAAATCCAATAAATGAATCAATAAATAGATTCAGAAAAGGTAAGCACATCCCAAGCATCTAGCACATCCCAAACCCAGCCATGCCTTGCTTGGATATGGGTACCAATGGGACACAGAGAAGAGCATCTCTATCAAATTTTATGGACTGGGCATGCTGGTATGGCAGGTATCATGTGCCTAAATGATTTTGGGCCTTAAACAGACATAGCATTTGTAGGAATAACACATTATGAGGTTTATTATGCCGCCCACTTACCATGTCATGGAGCCTTCCTTCTGCATATACCCTTTCAAAAAGGCGAGAGAGTCCTATACTCTTAAAGCCGACCTGTGTTGAAAGGGAGTGTATGAAACAGTTAAAAGGGCTTTCTATGCTTTACATAAATCAGAGCAGTTTCAGAATATTTTAAACAATTAAGAACTATGTTTCAGTCACTTGCATTTAATACATTTATGAAGGCTGGTTGAGCATGAGTTAACTTAAACCATTATAGGCAAAAGTTGTAATTTGTTAACAACAACAACAACAACAATTTATTATTTATATCCCAGCCACTCTGGGCGGCTCCCAACTGAATATTAAAAACACAGTACAGCATTAAACATTAAAAACTTCCCTAAACAGGGCTGCCCTCAGATGTCTTTTAAAAGTAAGATAGTTGCTTATTGCCTTGACATCTGATGGGAGGGCATTCCACAGGGCAGGTGCCACTACCAAGAAGACCCTCTGCCTGGTTTCCTGTAACCTCACTTCTCGCAGTGAGGGAACTGCCAGAAGGCCCTTGGAGCTGGGCCTCAGCATCTGGGCTGAATGATGGGGGTGGAGACATCATGTAAGGATGATCTGCCCCCTTCTTATCAAAGCTTAGTGTATGGAATGCTCATGCTATAGAAACAAGCCACACTCAAATGAATTTTGTAAGAAAATAAATTCAAGGTCCAACAATACAGGCCTAATGGAATTTATAATGGACAGCATCTGTTACCTCTACAAGATCAGAGGAGACGCCAAGGATGTTCGCCCTGGTTTTGAACATGGTAAACAATGGGAGGATATTTCCTTCTTTGCCTATGCTGACAAGCTCAGCTCTCAAACCAGCCATAAGTCGTTCTGAAAAGGGAGATAAAACAACAAGCAATAAGGACGGTCGGTTCTTCAAACTGCATAATAATACGAATTTAATTTCCTAATTGTTTAATGTGAAAACAGCATCTTATGAAAAAGCGAAGAAACTCCATGTACAAGACCAGCTGCATAACAAAAATAGGCTACTGTGTCTGTGTACTGTGATTTGGGCTTGGCACTCTCTCTACATTTGACCAGTTCTTCTGGAAGGGGGAGAGGGAGCAAGACTTTATAGAACATGTTGGAGGAGAGCACTTCCTATGCATATGGAAGGTCACCGATTCTCTGTTATTCCCAGTTGGTTTTTTTATAAAAAAAAATTGTTATCATGACTGGGAAATATCCCCATTCCTGGTTTAAATCAATGGGCAGATTCTAGATGTTTCATGGAATTGTAGATCGAGTTGGAAGAGACCCCAAGGGTCATCTAGTCCCACCCCCTGCAATGTCCACACCTCATTGGCCAACAATATCTGGAGGAAGCTATGTTGCCTATGCCTCGCCTAAAGAAACACAGAAAAGTGACTCTTTTTGTAGTGTGAATAGACACACAAGAAAGATGTTATGACAGACATAGGGCTGTCAAAATGGTAGACCCATGCTCTCCACCCTTCTCTTATAATGCCCAATGTGACTTTTTTTGTGTGTGATTTATTTCCCTCCTCTATATGACTGCATGACATCAAGCAGGGAGTTTCAATATATCCCCCTCAGCTATGCTAGCTTGAATGCAAAAGTGAAATGCAAGCCATTCTGTTGCTGAACTACTTGTTCTCTATGTAGGCTGTCACAAAACAGTGCTGGGATGCGATGAAAGGGAAAGAATATATTTTATATAGCATTTCACCCTCGCTGGATCTTACTTGATAATTAACTGTTACTGAAAAAGGAGTGGCATTTGATTTGGCGTTTCAACATGTATTGCTAGACATGTTAAGCTTCCTAAAAGTAATTTGTCGCAGCAATCTGTATCTTAACATCTGTCTTTAACAGGACACCATGCTACCTCTATGAAACTGTTAGCAAAGGTGGCAAATGTCTTTTGGTTTCTTATCATTTTCAGTATGTTATATGTGACTGATGGGAGTTGTGGTCCAGTGGCATCTGGAGGATGCAACATTGGCTACTCCTGCTCTGGAGATACTAATAATAGAATATTAGTAATTTCTAATAGATTTTTCGTGCTGTGATATCAATTTAGCTAATATCCAAATATGGTCATCAACAGTTACCAGCAGTTTATGCCACTTTAAGCACTCTACTTAAATTTATAGTGCATGAAAAAAACTGAGCAAGGACTAGAGATAAATCTCATTCCTTTAACTTTTAAAATAGTATATGACAATAAAGATGCTTTGGAGGGAAGAAAATTTCATATACCATGAAATTATTTTATCTCTTCAAGAGCTCCCTACATACCTCTGTGAAGTAGTAGGTCTGAATATCCTAGTCATGTTCATGGTACTTATTTTTATTATGAAACTGATTTCATGGTCATGTAAAAGTCACGAGACACAACAGTAACCTAAGGCACTGTGCAAAAATCTAACTTCGCATTTTCTGAAATTTTCATGAAATATTTGTCATCAGCTTTTCAAGTGTACTAATAAGTTACACAACTATTAAATGAGCCTATATTATTTTTATTAAGTTATGTATGGTATTGAGTTTGTTTGAAGGGTGGTTGTTGTAAAAATATTTCCCAAGGGATATGCAGAAAATCTCTAGGATTTTCATGGTTCTTTAAGAATGGAGCCACTTAAATCATATAATGTAAAACTTTGAATTGCCTGAAAATAACATGACATTTGGCCTAGAATACACAAGGTGTGTTTTCTTGTTCCCACTCCAAACAACCAGTAAATGTATCATTGGTATTACATTATTAATAGGAGGATGAAGTGAAAAAAATACAGTGGTACCTTGGTTTTCGAATGTAATCCATTCCGGAAGACTGTCCGAGTTCCGAAACGTTCGAAAACCAAAAACTCAAAACCGAAAACTCAATACAGAAAAATCAATACAGAAGTCGCATTTCATGTTTGACTTCCGAGGCGTGTTCAAAAACCTAAGCATTTACTTCCGGGTTTACGGTGTTCGAAAACTGAAATGTTCGTCAATGGAGGCGTTTGAAAACCGAGGTACCACTGTATAACATAGGTTTGTGGCATAAAAAGCCAATGTACCATTCCCCCCCTTCCTTAAAATATGAATCAAAATGCTTATAGGTTCTAGTTTAGGGATGAGAGAACATTTTGGTTTTGCAGACTGCGCACCGCCTTGCCCAATGCATACTTTCCTCCCCAGGTCTTTCCCTGTGCTTTTTGAGCTAGTCACATGACAAGACATGGCTGATTTCTTTCTGGTTCTTGAAACAAACAGCTTTTACTCTTGAAACAACAGGTTCATCTTTTTAATATTTTAAGCAATCACTATTATTCTGGGAGGAATAAATAGTATCTGGGGAAAAAACACATGTCTCTTACCACTGTGAAGACCAAAGAAGTAAACCATGCTGTGGCGATAGCTAGGCCGTTGAATCTTGATGCTCAGTACTTTAAGTGCCACTCTGCAGGCAGAAGCCCTGAATAAAGCAAATTAACCAACAATGTTCACATTTACTACTGCTGTTTGCTGTGCACTGCTCCTTTCATAAAGAAATAATTTTTTAAAAAAATTATGCTTACATCTCTTGGCAGTCAGGAGTTCTGCAAGTGGCCGCTTCACGTATAAGAGTCAACAGGAAATATTTCACTTCTGACATGGGTGTCTCTGATGCATAATTAGTCATTGCCATCAATGAAGGGAGAGCTGGTAGGGATTCTATATAAACCATGGCAGCACATTTACGAGTTACGGGATCTATCTTGTTGTCCATGACGATTGGAACAGTAAGTGCTTCCACCTGTGCAACATAGATTGAAAATATAAATTTTGCACTCTTATTTTTCTCCTTCCCACCATGACTTTGGCTCATAGCTCAAAAAGCTTGTATATGCTAAGCAGGCATTTTGGCTCTTCTTCTTTGAACCACGGCAGCCAGCCCCAACTTCCACAGCATACAGTAATCAAATTCAGTGGCTTGCAATATTATGTAAGGGACTTCTGTTAAAACAAGATGGAGCTTTTCAAGCAATTATCTGCAATGTAACTTTCCTGATTCCTGCTTTTCAGAATAAATGCCCAGGCAAGATTTAGGCCCTTCCCCTTCTCTGAGTTTTGAGAACAGAGCCTCTAAAGGCCTGCTCCTAGAAAAATCTGCCACTTGAGAAAATGCAAAGCCATATTTTCTGTTGGTGTGTTTTTGCTTGTACAGAAGAAAGACACATTTGGATTGGATAAAGCACCCATTGGCAACGTGAGTGACTTGCACATCATCTGCCGCTTCAGCTGTTTAAAGCAATATATCACACACCGCTCTCTCACTGTAACCCTCCCCCCATGAGTTTCAATTCTGTACATAATGGTATACATATCTACACAGACAGGGGCTGAGTCCTCCCCCGCTTGGACATTTATTCCCTACCTATACCTAATGCAACTGTATCACCATGATCAATTAGCATTAGGAAAAATATATATATTCCTAACAGCTCTATAATGTTGTTGAAAAAAACCCACAAGATCCCCACAAAAATGCCATGCCTTCTTACCCGTGCAGGATACTTTTCGACAAGGCCTCTTAGAGCTAAGATGGCAGCGCAAGGATGCAGGGAGTCAGGAGAAGAAATGAGAGCTGCAAAGGTCTTCATGATGGGCTTCTCAATGATGACATGTCCCACATTTGCTAAGGCCTTCAGTACCAGCATTTGTCCATCTACGTCGGATGTACGTTTTGCTTTAATTGCAAAATCATTCAAAGGCTGTTTTAGGGGGGGCAAAGTGGTTTCAAAATTAGTTGCAAAATAGTTGCTTAAAAAAGATATGATTTGAATCTTGAATTGATACTGGGGACAGCTTTATGAACAGCCTGTGATCTCAAGTTAGACATGAGTAGGTTTGACAGGGTTTGCCCATCAGCATCTCCTATGTTGCAGGTCTCAATAAACTTGGCCAAGTACCATATGCATAGCCAGTGCAGGTCTTTCAGAATAGGAGGTCTTATGCACTTTCAATAGGGCATCCCCTTCAATAGTCTTTCTGAGGCATTCAGCATTAGCTGTAGGTTCTGGACCAACCTAAACAAAGCACCTCACAGAGTGCATTGCAGTAATTCAATATGGATGTTATGAATGCCTGGACTACCATATTAAAGCCATCCCAAAGCAGGAACAGCCAGAAATATTGCACCAATGAGAAAGATGGATACAGGAGCAACGCCCCCCCAAAAGAAAAGCTCTTTCAGAGGAAGTACAAGCCCATTCAGAACAAGCTGCACCTCCTTGACTAATACAAAGATCAGGACATAATTATCCTTTGGATATCACATTTCTCAAAACATTTCTTTACAAATTTTGGCTGAAAAAACTTAGAAAATGCCAATTTTAGGTTGGAATACGTACATTAAAATGAAATGCATATTTAAAAATGCATTAAATATTTAAATATTATTTATGTGGCTATTTTTTAATCAAATAATAATGTGGAAGCAGGATGGAAAGGACATAGAAAGTAACGCATGCAGAATTGCCATGGACCAGAAATAGACTGACCTGCCCATGCTTAATGTTAAGATAACCTGGAACAAATGACTAGATATGTGTTGCTATTGCTTTCAGTGAGGAGTGAAAGATACCCAGTTTAAACATTTTCAAATAATTTATAGTAATAATTACAGGTACTTTATAGCAGTATTATATGATTATTTGAAACAAATAGCAGTATTATATGATTATTTGAAACAAATAAAATGTAAAGATTCTGAGAACTACACTACCATGGTAGTGTAGTGCTAAGAATAATCCCCCCCACCTTATTTTTATTTCAAATTGAAGACAGTAATCCTGAACTCACTGAAACCAGCAGCAAAAAATCTCATTGTTTTCAATGTGTTGCAATTTCCTCTAAAGACTGTGCTCAACACATGCATCTTAACTTGTAGGCTGATAATAATAGGCCAACTTAAGCACCTTATATTGTTACTCTTAAAATGATGAAATGTCATTGAAACATGGCACAATACCTTGATGTATTTGTCAGGGCAAGTTTCTGAGGAAGAACAGTATTTTTTAACAACAGTTCCATAGGCAAGGCAGGTAAAGCTGCGGTAGAAACTTCTGGGGCCTTTGAGGGCATCTGTCACAATTGCCTATTGAGAGAAAAGTTGGTCATTGAAACATACAGAAAACAAATTATTCATCTCATTTTAACATATGCATCAATTAAATCAGGTCTGAATGCATTTCAGACTAAACGAGAGAAAATAGCCCAAAGCATAACAATTGCTGGGAGTGTATAAAGTGATTGATAGTGTTCCAAGAGTTTCAAATGTATATCATCTCAGTAATTTTTACAACTGTTTATCCAAGTAAGACAGCATTATTCCTCCTATATTATAAATGTGTGGCTGATACATAATGGGCTTGCCAAGGGAGAAGTAATGGCTCATCACAGCAGAGGTAAAAATTGAACTGGGGAACTCCAGCTCAGTTTCATAGCCCATAAGAACACTAGCCTTCAGGAGACCAACAATTTCTCAGAGACTTGACTAAATGGGTTGTCTCCAACTAAGTCAAACTCAGAGCAGAACCATTAAATGCACTTCATTTCATCATGATGAACTTGCCCAGTGATTTCAGTGGCTCTATCTGGGTATGACGATAACACCCAATAAAATTAACTTAAGTACAAATAGCATCCTTGATGCCCACAGCATTTCAGAGACCTGAGTTAAGAGGAACCCATAAGATGGGCCTTCAGAGCTATCAATCATCTGCACTGCAACAATAATAGCCATAGCCATAGGATCTTGGCCTGCTTGCCAAAGGAACTGCCATTTTAAAAGGACCATACATAACCGGTATGCATATAGGTTAGATTTTATTTGCCTCATACTCTCTGACACACACCTTTGTATATTGACCTAGCCTGTATTTCCTCTGCTATGTGTTTAAAGTTAAATATTAATAGGTTTTTTTGTCTGGCAGATGTGTGTGGTTACACAGCTCTGTTACTTGATATTGAGGGATAGCCAATGAAATCATACTTAGAATAGACCCACTCCGTGTGGACCAAAATTACTTCTGTCTACAGTGGGTCTGCTTTGTGTATCAGTAGCTTTGGATATCACTTATTATTCAGGATTTGTTCGGGTTTAAGTGGCTTGTGGCACTTGGGGAGAGGATGGATATCTGAGGTGATTACCAAACTGGTGTGTTTCAAAAAACTGTTGCCCCCATGGGAATTCTCTCCTCTTGGGACATGGCCAGAGCTGCTCAAAGGCATGGAAAACAAGAACTTGGATCAAGAAGAGCCAACATGGTGCCCTCCATGTTGATGGACTCCAGCTCCTATTAGTCCTAGCCAGCATGGCTGGTGGGAGTTGCAGCCCAGCAGCATCTGGAGGATACAATGATGGAACAATTCTAGTCTGAAGTCTTCAAGATGCCTAGGTTGTAGGAACTGTCAAATCTTAAAGTCGCATGCACTTATTCTTGCAAACCCCCCGCCCCGCAAAAAGATCAATTCAGGGAAAGCCAACATCAGCAAACAAAAACCCCCGTAATGCAAGATGTATTTTACCATAGCTGTTTCTAGGATTTCTGGAGATGGAGTGCAGGTATGAAAGAAGGTAACAAATGCCATTGTCGCTTCAATCCTGCTGATTTCTCTCTGATCAAACCTATGTTTCAAGAATCTAAGTGCATCTGGAGTACCAGCAGCAGCAGCTAGTTGTACGATGAGGTGTCTACAAGAAAAGAAGCAGCAATCAAGTCTGAGCTCTGATCACTTTAATTTAGATCTTATTCAATTATGCTTTTCAAGCATGAAAAGCATAACACACTTCCTCTGTTATCTTACCTGAGTGTTGGCTCATTGGCGTGTTTTCTAAAGAGCGAATCTAAATATTTTGTATCGTTCATCTCACGCACAAGTTCGATAGCCTGCAGGTATTTAATTGCACCATCTCTTGGAAACTTTGCATTTGGGTGTCCTGCCAAATACTGCAATCTTTCCTCAATCTGTTGGATAGATTTTTTTAAAAAAATAAAATAAAAAAGAGAGCATTGTCAGGTATTGTTTAATGCCTCAGGCAAAGAACACTGGTATGTTGCAAAGTTCCATTTGCATTACCATTTTTAAAACTTACTTCTCTCTCTACGTTGTTGCTCTTTATCAATGGAATAGGAAGAGGAGGAAGTTCATAATTAAACCTGTAGGTAAGTGAGCCCCATCTCTTCAAGTCAGAAGGGACATGTGGCAAGTGGCCATGCATATCGATGAATACCATTTTAAGCCTAGTGTGGAAAGATCCAATGACATTTAGTGAGCAAATAGTAAATACAGAAAGTTGTTTTTAGTCTCTTGGCTTTGCAATAATAATAATAGTAATAATTTTCCTTTTGTAGCAGAAAAAACAGGACTAAACTAGCAAATATAGTATGTAAATTTAAAATGCTTCTTTACTTGAAGGTGGATCTGACCTTCGGATTATGAAGATTTGCTGAATCTAAACACATAATGGGTAATACTCAATCTTAGCCATATCTGCTGATTTCTACAAACTTTTGCATATTCATTTCAATGGGTGTACTGTTCTTTTAAAGAAACCCTTGTTTATTTATTAATATGAAACACAGTCCTAAAAAAGGGAAGCAGCCATATCAAGTACAAGAGAACTATCCCTACCCCTCAAAAAGAAGACATTCAGGAGAAAATCAGTGCAGCGTCCCCAATCCAGATTAGGAGCTTGTTCCAGATTGGGGCATCAGGGCTCCTTTTTCTCCAAAATAAAACCAGGCAAGCTAAGCACATGTTTAAACATGAACTGCTATCACATGTACTTTGGCCTGAAGAGATTTTTTCACTACTGCACTGTGATTTTCCAGGATTCTCCTATTCACTGGGCTTTCACGCTTTAAATTACTGTATACCTTTTTAAAAATCAAATTATATTTGTTATGGTTTTTATATGTGTGCATATGTTTCAGATTTATAGCTAACCATGACACTCCAGGGAAATCCATTGGTTTATGAAATGAAATGCTGGTAGATATTGAGACTACTCTTAAGGAGTTTGACTAGGTAATTTGGCATGATGAATTTAGGGTTGCCATTTTTTCATTTTCCATTAGGAAACCAACAAAATGGTCGAGCTTTTTGTTTAGGAACCTAACTCAAAAATAGCGAAAACCCGAAAACCAGTACATGTCAGGAATTTTCCTGGCGTATGGCAAGCCTAACGAATTGATAAATTGAAAAGCATTTGTAAAAAGGGAGCAGTTATACAAAGGTATGGTACCTGGCCTCCATGATGCCTGTTGCTCCACTAAGCTCATTGAATGGTGCGAACTCACGGATTTCCACACCTTCGACCTGCATAATCATTCTCTCGTTGTCTCCCTTTTGTGCATCCCTAAATCTGTACTTGAATGTAGCTGAGCCTTGGAAAGGTTTGACTTTCTGTATGAAAACAGGCAGCGGCAAGTCATATATTAGAATTTTTAACATAATCATAGCAAGTTCAGAAATCATCACACGTAGGATTGCACCCAATGCTGGGTCCATGCAGAGCAGACACATGGAACGTAATGGGCACACGGCTAATTTATGCCCATTCATTTCAATTGGTCTAATCTGAGGAGAACTTGTTTGGATACAACCAGTGCGTTCAAGGATGTGTATTGCCGGCACCTCTCTCTTTTTGGTTAATATGTGTGACACTTATAGTAACAACTTCATGGTGAGTACCGGCATGTGTTTTCTAGAAAAAAGCACCGGATACAACCCAATCAATATTATTTTACATTAGCAATCTCTACAGCTGTGTTTGGCAGCTAGCAGACCACAGAATCTATCCAGGCACGTGATGCCCAAAAGATCTCTATTGGATTGCTTGGGGAGGAGAGAGAGAGAGAAGGAGAAAGAAAAGAACAAATGGATTGTCCTATCAGAAAATAATATTGTTTCTGAGCTCCCCCCACCCCTTCTCCCTCTGCTCTCCACCCCACCAGCCATTTTGAAGAAAAAAGGTGGAGAGGAAAAAATGGTGTAAAATATATGTAACATGGCCAGCTGGGTCTAGAACCCAACAAGGGGGGGGGGTCACTGACAAGGGTCCTCTAGACCTCTTTCTCCTCTTCAACTTTGCAGCCAACTTGACTGCCTCCCTCTGAGGTTTATGCTTCCCAACTCAGGCATAAATGGCACATGCAAGCAGCTGCATAGTTTGGTTGCAGTGCAATGCAACATTGTGACTGCTCTACATGGAAACCCATGTGTGTCTAACTGTATGGTACCAGCAATTTTACCACATCATTGCCCCCACCCCCATCCACCTAGCAGCTTGTGAGCACAAGTTAAAACTGCTTGAACAGAATGGCAAATCTCGCAAATGAATGACTTATAACAGAGGTCAACATCTATGCAACTGTCTGCAAATGACCAGCCAATCGTGGATCTTCTTGCAGATGTGAACAGGACCACAGATGATATAGTTATATACACACAACCCCCATACTAACCTGTTGACAGGCTTCACATGGAGTAACATGCGACGCACCAAAGATCTTGAAAGCAGCGTTGTCACAGTCGTTTAAGTCCATGGACTTGGTCATGAAGATCTCATCGGCTTTTACAGCATTTTGAACAAGGTATGTTGTGTTGCACCTTCCCCAAATACTATTCTGTAAAACGAATAAATAAATCAGATTGGCAGGTTCATTGAGAGAATATTGGTCTTCTTGTGAAATTGCTCTAACTCTAACTCCTTTAATGAACCTCTCAGTTTTTCTTATATCCTTTCCCCCCTTCCCCTTACACACATTTCTCGTCAAAAATTCCAACACAGGTTTCTACTGAAAGATCACTGGCAAACCCCGACGGACTTCAGTGAAGCCATGGCTTGTCCCACTGGGAAGTTCTTTATTCAGTTCCAATTAGGGCTTATTGTATATGAAGGATAATTTGAAAATTTTAATAAAAAATGTGGTGAAATAATTTGATCACTCAGAATGAAACCTCAAAAGCAAGAGATTTCAGAGCCGGGGCTGGCTCTTTGCCCCTAAAAATCCCATTACACCTAATCTACAACTCACACAACCCTCTGTTAGAATCCTTAGAAGCAGATGTGCCATGAAAGCAGCAATAATTAAGCACCACTGAAGAACTGAGGAACCTTAACTCTCTTTTCTTACATTAGCAGGTTTCACTCAGATCTATAACATCACGGCATGATTTTGTATTCATCAGAAGTGCAATATCAGTATATGCGCGGAGTTTTTACCAAGTTTGAATACTGTTTTTCAAAGTGTTTCAAGTCTGGAGTGCCTTCCATATGTCTTATGCTCGGCCTTTAGCTAATGAGCAAATTTGCACCCTGCAAATCAGATCAGTCTCACAAACTAGGAACTCAACATTAAATGAAAGGATGGGGGAAGCGCTTGCACTGGAAGAACATGCCGGCACTTCATGCAGTTCAAAATGTGTGACATTTGGCCCTTGAAGTATTTCCCACCCTTGCCCCTTCCCAAAACAAGCTTCTTGTGGGTGAATAACCATAAGTAGGGACATCACATTGGCCACACAGAACACCTTGGCAAGCTGTGATCACAGTCATTTAAGTCATTAGGCTTGATTAAAATCTCATTGCCTACTCCTCCTCGAACTGTTTATCAGGTGATATAAATGATAATAAGCTACTTAATGCTGATATCATGCAACAAAATAAAAAATAAACTCTAAAACTGTACAGCTAACCCTGGTATCACCTGGTTTGCCTGCATTAAGTCAAAAGGATTTAAATGGAAGGGATTCAAAACTGGCAACCAAAATAACAAAGGACCTGGATCAAACCACTCTGAGAAAAAGGCTACAACATTCGGGGCTTTTTAGTTAAGAAAAAGGCAATGGGGGGGGGGCACAGCAGCAATGAAAGAGGTGTATACCATTATGCATTGACATGGAAAGAGAGAATTTGTTCTCCCACTTTTATAATATGAGAATCTGAGGCAAAGCTGAATGATGGGAGATTCAGGAGAGACAAAAGGAATAACTTTTTCCCCACAGTACATAGGATCAGGTAACAGATGTCACATGCCATTGTCTGATGCCTACTTAGGGCAATGAGAAGTGTGGAGAAAAAATAGGATGGCTATAAAACTAGGCACAATGTGATACAGGGACAGAATATTGGTCGCAGTTTCCAAACCAATTTCCTTAATTAAATATTACTGTATTAAAGTATTTGTTTTCTAAATTAAAGCAACCCTATTCTAAATTTTATACCAAAAAATAATTTCAAACGTTTTCAAATATCAACATCTGAATCAAAATTGGCTTGATTAATGTAAATATGGGACTGTGGAAGTGAAATTAACTGTAGTCTGTAGTCAGGATTTCAATATGAGCCAAATTACAATTTAACACAGTGTAGTTCTGACATCACTCTATCGCAAGCTTATCCCCAAGGCAGTTTTAACTTGGCCAGATTTATTTAGTAGGAGATTAGGTATTCTAAAGGTAATTTGATCATCTGCAACTGCAAATAGAAATTATGGTGTGTGTGTGTGTGTGTGTGTGTGTGGAGTGACCACATCATTTGATCATTATGATCTAAACCAGATCTAATAAGTTTATCTGTTGACTCAATTCATTCTTTGAATTCAAGTGCATGAGTCTCATTTTAGAGATAGAAGTTTGATTCCTGCTTATTTCTATATATTTATAATCCATATTGGTCTATTAACTTTGTTGTGGTATTGGAGGAATATGATGTAGTTAACGTTAACAGTGATGTGCTGGTTCAAATATGAGCTACAAACTCAGCAAGTAGCCTTAAGTAAGACACATTCTTTCAATTTACAGCTGCTCCCCACCCACCCACAAACTATTATATTGAAATAAACTGGCCAGTCTTGCAGCTATTGAAAGGACTGCTGATAAAATGTACGTGAAGTTCTTTGAAATTTTCAGGAATAGAGAGAATACGAATAAAAATAGCATATAATCGTAAGTGCCTAGTGTGAAAATAAAAGCCACAGTACTATAAATGCAACGGAAATTAAAAGTTCACCTCTCTTAAGTTGTAGCTTTTCTGGTCTAGCTTCATGGAATATTGCAGGTTGTTCAGAAGTCCTTTGTAGACTCCAAGTTTATATTCTGAGAAGTGTCCTGAAGCCATGATGTCATCAACAAAGCCTTTCCTGTGGCGAAATGTAACTATGCCAGGTAAGTCTTCCTCAAACATCTTGGTCAGCTTGGATGACTGCTTGAAGTCCTGCTGTGGCTGGATGCCATTGAGCTCAAGCACTTCAACGCTATGAAGCTGTCACACACAAACACACACAAAGAGTAAATTTCATGTTATTTTCCACCTCCCTTTAGAATCCATGTAGGTTATTTAAACGGCAGTCTTCAAAACCACACCTTCTCAAAACCACACAAATTAGAGCTTAAATGTTTTCCGCCTAGCATCTATTTCACCACATGTAAACTACACATTCATGTTAATGACAGGACTTCTTTATTACATGTGTAAGAATCTTTTTACTGTATCTAAGACTAGCCATTTGAAGTCGGAAGCCTAAAAGAATGCTGAAGTGACGCTAACGAAGCCATTTTAGTTTCACTGACTTGACCTTTAAGAGTTTTCAAGAACACTACAAGTGAAGACAAATGTAGTATGATAATAGGATCCTTCCCCTTTGCCAAGAGGCCAATTTTGTCCTGGGCTGACAGGCTGATCAGCTAACCAAAGCAGTCTTGCTGCTTCCTCCTGTTCCTTAGTTCTCTCACTTGCCACCACTCCTATTGCAGCTTCTTGCATCTCTACCATCTGGGGAAAGTTAGCAATGGTACAGACATTCAGGTCTCTGGAATGGAAATGGCGTTGTCTTAGACCCTTTGCTACAGACATTATGTTAACTTCCACCATCAGAAAGGAAGGAGAAAGTGGATGCAGTGAAAGTGAGTGAGCTAGCAGAGTGGGTCAAATCTGGTGTGTTGTTATTATTACTGAGAAGGAGGGCTTTGCATATGTGAACCGATTTTGAACCCTACTCTTGTATTATGTCTTGTCTTCAGCCTAGAGCAAGTCCACATAATTTCTGACACAGAAGGGTTTACAAAGCTTTCTCTATGTATAGACAGGCTATGATCTGAAGTGAATCTAGGGTAGGATAACAGGGTTACGTCTGGCACCAGGACAGGATGACAGGGAACAACGGGTTCTGCTGCAAACCTATGGGGGAAACCCTTTCTCACTCCCCTCCCCCCACAATTTCAGTAGGAAAAGGCAGCAAAGGTTTTCATGCTGCATTTGTTATTTTTAAAAGATATTTAAATGTCACCAGATTGCTCAAAATATGCAGAGTGGTGCATAGAATATCATTTGCGCTCTGCAGGTACTGAAGTAGCCACATGAAATTAAGAATTGTCAATATTCAATGACATCCCACTTTGTTAGAAAATGCATTAGTCTTTGTTTATTAGTTACAACTACCATTTGATTAAATAATTTTCAAGGCATCACAGTTTGAGAACAATTGAATTGATACCACAATAAAATTATTATGCATCTGAAATTACATCCTATTGTCTTTTTGACCACTAAGCAGAATAAATCCTTCAGGCCTGAGTTTGGCTTGAGCTGACTGAGAATTGCCTGGTAATGTGCGAAAAGGAATTTCGCTCATCGCATAAATAATAATAGTTAGGTAAAGTCTATGCAAGTTGCATGACAAAATTGAATTATTTCCCCCTCAACTTTAAAAACTCACAGAGAAAGTTAACTTTCAAGACTGAAAAAGTTCCCTTACCTGTAGAACTTTACGGTCTGGTGCAATTTGGCCGATGGCAATTTTACATTTTAATTTCAGTCCAGAGCTTCCTGCACCTTTTCCTGGGAGTCTGATTGTATTTTGAAATTCGACTGCATATGTGGCAACATCACCTTCAGTTTCTGGAGGGAGGGAAATCCAAAGAAATATTATAGGCAACATGTGAAAAATATCACGTCAAATATTTCTAAAACTGCCAAACAGTTTTCAAAATTGCGTACTTCTTTTTTAGATACTTACGTTTTTGTTGCTGACAACCTGAAAGATAAAAAATAAAGTTAAAACAGAGAAAATGCATTTGTTCCATGAATATTTGTACTTCATGTTTTTTTGGGAATACATAGGCATGAAATCTTTGCAAACTGCTTAGAGGTTTTATTTACAGTTGAGCATCTTACAAATTTTGCCAAAAAATAGGGTTGTTTTTTTTTTAAAATGTTGTTTTATTCATGCAAACCTTTTAGGTATTTTCCATTTACTGATAAGAATTTTAAGTTCACACTCAGTCATACTCAGAGAAGACCAGACACATTGAAATTAGTGGATGTGACTAAGGTACTGCACTTTTCTGTGTATAAGACTAGGTTTTTTTTCTTTAAAAATTATGTTAACAAAAGGGGGTCACTTTCCTCCCATTTTCTTTATTTGGAATCCCCCAAAATAGGGGGCGTCTTATACACAAGGGTGTCTTATACTCGGAAAAATACATTATATCCATTGATTTTAATAGGTCTGCTCTGAGACAGACTTAACTGAATACCACCCACTGATTTCAGTGGGTCTGAGTTGGAATGAGCCAAAATGAACCACATCCCATTATTTGCTATAATAGAAAGCTATGAAACAAGCACGGTACAGTGGTACCTCAGGTTAAGAACTTAATTCGTTCTGGAGGTCCGTTCTTAACCTGAAACTACTTTAGCTAATGGGGCCTCCTGTTGCCACTGCGCCGTTGTCGTGTGATTTCTGTTCTCATCCAGAAGCAAAGTACTTAACTTGAGGTACTATTTATGGATTAGCGGAATCTGTAACCTGAAGTGTCTGTAAACCGACGTACCACTGTACTGTTTTACATTTGAAATTTCTATAACACTTTCCCCCAGCATTTCTGATAGATAGTACCTATCTATACTTACCCACAAGGGTCAATGCCAGTGCTAGAATTAAGGCCTTCATCATGGATGAGGAAGGTACAGCTGAATGGGTTGCTACCACTTTTATAGTGAGGGATATTCGGTCACATGATTATCTTGGACATCTTTTTTGATGAACCAGCATATTTTGGGTACATTATTGATTGACCAAGCAAACAAACACTGCTTGGGTCAGAAACAGATATTACAAAACCATGGCAGGACTTTGCTCAAATATATGTTTGATGTAAACTAAGAAAGCAAAATTCTAATAAATTATAGTTATGGGAAATAAAATGGTACAGATTTAATAAAAACAGTCACATCTAAACTTAAAAAAGGAGAGGGGTGAGTTCAAAGCTATCTGTTTTGCTAGACTGATGTTAGTGCATATCATCAAATATGTTCCTTGGAAGATGCCCAGAGAAGCTTAGGCAACCTAGTAAGATAGCTAGGGCATAAGAAATTTATGATTATGATTATGATTAAAAATATTATTCCTGTATCTACACACGCCAGGTTTAAAGTTCAGTAACTTAAATAAAGTGTAATACTGGTGTGTGTGTGTGTGTGTGTGTGTGTGTGGATGCTTTATGTATATGTCAGAAGTTAAGAACTTCAAATAATTCAGAGAGTTATTATTCATTACATAGGAAGATGCCTTATACCTAACAGCTGCTTATTGAGCTGAGAAGCAGAGAAAGAAGAAAGTTTCTCCAGCTGCTGATTGATTTAGAATATGAATGGAAGCCTACTAGGTTTCTGAAGCCCTTGAGTCTGAACTTGAGCTTCTCCTCTATAATGATATTATTACATTTACTCAGAGTTGTGTCACCTATCTACAGGAATAATGAAGGCGGTTATTGCCGTGCAAGTTCACCTGAATTCTGCTGAGCGTGTGAACCAGTCAGCTATGCAAAATAAAAAGGAAGCACATTTGCAGTGTATTATCAAGAGTGCCATTCTGCTTCGCAACAGCTATGCTCTGAAAGCATGAAAATTGCACGGATTGTTCAAAGATGGAGCTACTAGAGTGCCTCGTTGCTGGAGGTGAATGAGTGGACAGTGAAGGAAGGAAGTATAAAGAACACGAGGGGAAGATGCAAAAACATGGAGTAAAACTTTGGGAAGCATCTAAAAATCAATAATTATAATTTGGATTATAATTTGGTCTTTTTATTTTAGTTTTTTATTTTAATTGGATTATGATTGGATATATTAATTGGCTGTTTTTACTTGGAAAATTAATAAAAATGATTAAAAAAAATTAAAATAAAACATGCGTAGGCAAACTAAGGCCCCGGGGCCGGATCCAGCCCGATCACCTTCCAAATCCAGCCCGCGGATGGTCTGAGAATCAGCTTGTTTTTACATGAGTAGAATGTGTGCTTTTATTTAAAATGCATCTCTGGTTTATTTGTGGGGCATAGGAATTTGTTCATCCTCCCCCCCAAAAAATATAGTCCGGCCCCCCACAAGGTCTGAGGGATAGTGGACCGGCCCCCTGCTGAGAGAGTTTGCTGATCTAAAAGTAGCTGACTGTGATACCCCTCTTAGATTTATGGTGACAAGCATCCCTTCAATTGGGGATGGGGACAGGGATAGACAAATGTCCGATGATGTGTCTCATTCCTCTCTGCTACTGCGATTGAGTACTGCTCTGTGTGGTGTTCACAGTGTGGCTTGGAGCTCCAGGCACTCCCTCTATTTTGCTCCCGACATGATCCTCCCCACACCAAGATATGCAAAATGTGAGCGCCTACCAACTCCATGTCCTATGGCTTTGTTAATGCAATGCTTCTCTTCCCATGTTCTTGCTGCACCCTTTGGCTGCTTGTCAGAGGGGAGTTCCTCCCTGGGTAGGCCTTGAACCCTTGTCCTTGGAGGGCTGTGTGTGCCTTGCACATGGAGTTGGGGGCTTTGTTAAGTGCCTTGAAAACCATCCTTGTGAGTAGCACGAGGGGATTTGAACCCATGTCTATCAGTATGCCTGGGGACTTGCAGTTGAGAAGTTGTTCCTGGATGTACCACTGGGACTGATGGAGGTTTAGGATTGTCTTGCATATTATGTGTAAGGGAAGATGTCCTTACTGTAACGAGCTCATTGGCTGCTTCTGTCTGAGGTTTCACTGTCAGCACAGTCCCTGATTGGTGGGCACTGGCAGAGTTTTCAGGGACTGTGTATCTTGTCATTTACCCACCATTTTGGAATGTTCTCAGATATGGTGGCTTCTCCACTGGATATGGCGGCTTCTCCAACCCTGCAGCAGGTCTATATATCCCATCATGTAATAATAAGTATAGAACTGCTCAGTCAAGGAACTATTATAATGATAATGCATAAGTAATTCACAATTTATTTTTTAAAAAAACGCTTGGAGGACAAAAGTGAAGCATGGTTGCTCGTGAATTTATCAAAGAAAGAATGAAGAACTTCACGGTGCTACTGTTTAAAAAACAGCTCACCTGCAATGCACCCAATATGTGAACATAATTGCCCATAATTTCAATACATGAAGGTGAGAGTAAAATAATACATGATGCCTGTGTATGCTTATGAGGGTTGTGGTGCAATAGAGGTGGATGATTTGGATTTACAAAGTGCTTTCTCCATAAATGAAACATGAATAAACCTGATGAGAATGATCCCTTCTACTATTGTTGTCCTTCCATAGCATATTCTTCTCTCGTAACAGGAGTCTTATTATCTGTTGCTGGATTGCCACCAAGAGCCCTGAAGTCTCCATGTTTTATATTCACATTGTTAAATTATGGTGCAGTGAGACCATTTTCATACTGTTCATATAATGCCAAACAACAAAGCAGGGATTAAGAAAATAACTCCCAAACAAAAAAAGCCAAAATGCTTGCATGGATGCAGATAGTTAAGCACTGAGAGTTTATTTATCCTGTTTCTAAAGAAGGGTTAAAATATTGTCTGTTTTTCATTCACTGTTCCCAGGGTTTAGAAAATTCTAATCTCACTGCTTTTGTGGAGTAGGATAGGCTCTACCATGAGGCAATGTGAAGCAGCACCTCAGGCAGCAGGTACTGAGAGATGAGGAGTGGGCAGACCACTGTGTGCTACATAGCCTTCCCTGAAGCCTCTAAGATTCTTTCTCCCTTTATTAGGAGACAGATGGGGAATCCTACCCTGTTGGTTCTCCTTGACCTTCCAGTGGTTTTGACCATGGGGATCTTCTGAAGCAGGTGGAGTTGGAGCTACTGTATTCCAGTGGTTCTGCTCCTACCTGCAAGATTGCTACCGGAAAATAGTATTAGGAGATTGTTGCTCAGCTACATGGCTTTTGGGCTGTGTGGTCCGCAAAGGGTCCATTCTGTCTCCTATGCAGTTTAACATCTATATGAAACCACTGGCATCTCTCATTCAGAGGTTTGGAGTACAGTGTCATCAGTATGTTGAGAGCATGCACTCCCATCTCTCCATTCCATCTGAATCAGGAGATGCTGTGAAGGTGTTGGACAGGTGTCTGGAGTCAGCGATGGACTGTATGGGGGCCAATAAACTGAAGAGGAATCATCATGATAGCCATGGGGCTATGCCAGCATATCATTCTGACACACAAAGCAGGCCCTGGTGCTGAACAAGGAGTTGTTAGTAGTTGTGGAGGTAGGAATGTCCCCATTCCTAGATCATTTTCTGGTGAAATTTAGATGGATCTAAATCTTTCTGGAAAGGATAGTGTATCAATTAAATTCTCACCCATCATTTTTGCTCATGAAAAAAGGCCTCCTTTGAACCAGGTGATTGCAACAAGCGTTGCCAATCACAAATATCCCCTTTTTTATTAAGGTGCTCAGGTGGATGCTGGCCATCTTCCTCCAGACTCTGTGGGATGAGATGGATTATTGAGACCAATTTTAATCTTATTGTAGGTACCTGGTTTTGGTACCAAAGCAACTTCGACCATCCTGATAGATGGTCTCTACTAGGAGAGAGACAGGGGAAGTGTGACACTTCTGATTCTCCTTGACCTCTTAGCAGCTTTTGATACCAGGGACCACTGTATCCTTCGGGATTGGCTCTGTGAGTTAGGAGTTCATAGCATGATGCTAGACTGGTTCTGCTCCTACTGACAGGGTCACTTTAAAGAGTTGCACTGGGGGACTTCTGCCTTTGCAGGGGGTCTCACAAGGATGCAGCTTATTCCACAAGCTCATTCATATATAAAGATTCTGAGAAAGGGTATCTGAGGATTCAGGTGAAGTGTCACCAGTGTGTTGATGACACCCAGATGTGCATCACGTTGTCCTTGGTTGACACTGCAGACATGCTCAACCAGTGCCTAAATGCTGTAAGGCATGAGCGAGGGCCAATAGAATTAAGCTTAATATTTAAAAATATTATCAGGCAGTATACCCACGTTTTAAATAAAAAGAAATGTCACTTTGTATCACAAAGTACCAGGTCACCGAGACTCCACTGATAAAATGTGCACAGCGACACTCATTTTTGTGCCAGTACAAATAATAGGTATTAACATTAATCTAAAGGCAATGAAAACCCATCTCCCAGGATTTCAGCAACAACAGGGGCATCCAGTGACCCAGAGTGTGATTCTGTGCATATTTACCTGGAGGGTGAAGGTCTTTTCTGGGTCCAATCAGACATACTACAAGTAAGTGCACTTAGGACTGCAGGCTCAGTAATCTAAACATATGAAAATCAAAAGGAACTGAAGGCAGAGTTTAGTTTTAAATATATATTGTAAAATAAGGATAGCATGAATATGCTACAATGCTATATTTTAACAGATAAGGAAAGAATACGTTACATTTATGCAATAGTTTTATGATATGTTTACTCATGTTTGTTTCTCTCCTTTTTTAAAAAAGCCTTCAATAAATAAATTAAAATACATTGTGTCTCAACATATAAACTGCCAAGACGGCGCAGACCTGGGCTAAAGAAAGGGAGTGGACAAGTTAGGACAAGAGTTCAACAAACATCTCTGATTTGACATTATCCTAAAAGGCAGCCATCATTCAGGTTGGATTAAACAGTACACAAAGCATACTAGAAAAGAAAGTGCAGAGTATGAATGGGGGAGGAATTAGATTATGTTTGCAATCAAAGCCAAATTTATCAAATTTGCACTTTCCAAAACAATGTGAGAACAAAAACACAGACATCTTAAAATTTGCGCTTATCTGAATTTTGTGATTCAATTCTCCAACAAAACCAATGTTTACAAAAAATCATGTTTTGGGATAAAATGTGCATGACACTGAATATATCCAAGAAAACAACATACAAAATGCATTATATCAGGAAACATTGATTGCAGAAATGTGTACCTTAGTCAAAATTGCATACACAAATGTGTTTATTTGGAGAAATCCACAAAAAAAGTTGATGAATTTTCTAGAGCATTAAAAAAATTCATAAATTGCTGCAGGAATGCGGGGAACTGAATTTAAGATTGGAAATTGTGTGGTAGATTGTTAAAGGAGGGGGCCTGGGTAGAAGGCAGGGAAATATTGGTCTCCTAGAGAGAGAGTGGGAGGAGAAAGGAAAGATACCAGCCAAGAGCAGGAAGCGCCTTACTACTTTCTGTGGGTGGTAAGGATTAAGAACTACCGTATTTTTTGCCCCATAGGACGCACTTTCCCCCCTCCAAAAATGAAGGGGAAATGTGTGTGCGTCCTGTGGGGCGAATGCAGGCTTTCGCTGAAGCCTGGAGAGTGAGAGGGGTCGGTGTGCACCGATGCCTCTAGCTCTCCATGCTTCAGGAAGCTATCCGCAAGCCTTGCAAGCCCGGCGGGAGTTCCCGCGGGCTCACAAGGCTTGCGGGCAGCAGCCTGCAGCCCGAAGCACAGGGCGCCCTCTGGAGGGCGCCCCCTGCTTTGGGCGGGTGTCTGCAAGCCTCGCGCGCCCGGCAGGAGGTCCCGCCGGGCGCGCGAGGCTTGGGGTGGCAGCCTGCAGCCCGAAGCATGGGGCACCCTCCGGGCAAGTGTGCGCAAGGCTTGGGGCTACAGCCGCGGCTGGGGGAATTTTTTTTTATTCATTCCCCCCCCAAAAAAACCGAGGTGCGTCCTATGGGCCGGTGCACCCTATAGAACGAAAAATACGGTACATTTAAGAGAGGACTCTGCATTCTATTTTTTTTTCTTGCTGTTTTTTCTGTGTTTTTTTTTAATTTACATTAGTTTTCTATATCTTATTGAATCATGAAAAACTTTAAATAAAAATATTAATGCTGAAAAAAGAAAAGGAAGAAATATGATAAATTGAAAGAACAGACAGATCTTTCCATCCCCAGGTGCCTGGAAGTGGAACCATTTGCTATAGAGGAATTTTGGCAGATGTTCTTTTTTAGTATTAAAAACTGTCTCCTAATTTCAAATCTTGTAGTAACTTACCCTAGGAACCTGACTGAAAGGGTAGGATATAAAATGGTATAATGAACAAAGAAATGGAATTGAATGGACACGCTAGTGCCCTTCCCAGAGGCATTGTAGGAAGGAAGGACCCTAGCAGTGACCATAGCTCTGCCCTATTACTCACAATGCCAGGTTTATCAACATAACTGGTAGATTCTAAATCTTAAAAAAAGGCATTGGAAAAGTAAGAAGTCATCCCACTACCATGGTAACCCCTCTCTCAATGTGGTACAGATCACCTTTTCTGCAAACCCTTTCCTCAGTTGGAGGTTCACCTGAAATGCCCCCCCCCATATTAGGTAAAATCCAAAATAGGGAGGAAGTGCAGCAGACAGAGTCACAGTGGGTATTGAGGAGAAGTTTTTGCTGTCATCATTCTTGATCCCATTTCTCTCCCTTCCCTGCAGTCTACTCATTTTGGGCAAATGGACCTGGTGTTGGTGACTTAGAACAGGATAGAGATTCTATATTGTCTTAGTGCAGTTACACAACCCACTGCCTAGCTGTTTCTCTGACTGGGCCAATATGGCAGCATGTGTGATGTTGTCAGGCCCATGCAGAAGGGGGACAGCCAGGTGCCATTGCCCTGGGCCTCAGAGAACTAAGCTGACCAGCGGGCCCCACCAGGGACTGGCTGCTTTTTTGTTTGAGTTTATAACTTTATTTCATCAAGGTTCTTGCCCCAGGCCTCAGACAAGCTCTGCACGGGCTTTAATGTTGTGGATCACACAGACCCAGTGTACCCCTCAGCAGGTGTACTTAGCACCCCTCTTTCTCTTTGAAAGCCAAAATAATTTTGTAATAGCAGGTTGCGTGCTCAATTTTAATTTGCTTGTGGATGGGCAAGATGGTAAATGTGAGACTTTGGATTTTTCAGTACTGTTCCAGGTCAGAGTGACTCAACTGATAAGAGAATCAGTGTAAAATATTAAGACAGCTGCACATGCTTATTTACCAGTAGTGTACAAATAATTGGCATGGACCCAGGGATTGCAAGTAAGACAGCAGAATCATTGCAGGGTATCAAAAACAGCACACTGTGCACCTTTACATGGAAGTAAGTCCTGCTGTGTTCCACCAGTCACACTCAAAAATAAGCATGCAGATGATTATAGACTCCCAGTGTAATCCTATGCACACTTCCTTTGTAGTAAGTCTTACTATCTCCAACTATGCTATGTTCATCACAATGTTATGCCTTGTTAGAAGTATGTCCCATTGTGTTTGAAGTCTATTCCCAGGTTAAGACTGGAGCCTTTGTAATCTAACCATGGAAGAACTAGAAAGCAGTGTAGATAGAGTTCAGTTTTTTAAATGCGCAGTGTGTTATACAGATAATATACAGATACAAATATGATTAAAGATAATACAAATACGATAATGCCGTTCTATAGCTATAATACAAAAGCTATAGAAAGCACGAACTACACTGCAGAGTACAATTTCTCACTTCTGCGTTCTTTACAATTACAGTATCAACAGTTGGTTAGTTGCTGCAGCCATTTGTGTGGCTATTCCCTCCCCCCCCACAGGTGGAATAAATGAAGACAACGGACACAGAGTTTTAGGTTAATGGGCGAAAATGGCCACAACTTTATTGATTACAGGAAAGAAGGGTATTGGCTTTAGGCATTGGCCCTAACCGACTATCCGGTCTGACCGGGAAGGGTTAAACACCAACAGGGGGAGCCAATTACAGTATCAACAGTTGGTTAGTTGCTGCAGCCATATGTAGACTTTTCTCTTCCCATGTGACCGAGCTCAAATGATGGCTGTTATCATTAGTGTTCAGAAGAACCCCTTACAAGCTTATAGCCAACATCTGCAAGGACTGCAGGACTTTGCTTGCTTGTCTGGTCCATAACCTCCATGCATCTACTAGCCCCACCCTTCAATGTCCAGAAATTGAGTGGGAAATTATCTAGGAGGATGCCAGTGTGAAGGGAACCCTCTGTGTTCAGTGGGCATGGCCCTGATGTCCTTCCCACACATTAAATATACACATGAGAGTTGTATTCTAAGGATCCCTATTCTTGTTGCACTCCCTAGTTCACACTGTGTGTCTGTTAGAGATGGGCCACCTCTCGTGTTAGGTTAACCCAGAATCACCAGAAGTCTATTCTGAGCCAATCCATGGGATTTGGGAAAGTATAAATAAGTCACAATACTATATTTTAACAGATAGAGAAGGAATGTGTTACATTTATATAATAGCATGATGTTATGTTTACTGCTGATTCTCTCTCTTTTTAAAAAAACATTCAATTAATAAATTAAAATGTGTTCCACAATGCATTTTAATTTGCACTTCATGCCAAATCCTGTATCAGGCCATAGGGTGTGCTTGCAGTCTGGTGAAGCAGTCCCAGCCTCCATCTTGCTTGTAGGTGAATGGGCACCCTCAAGCACAGCATGCAGTATGTGGCAACATGAGGAGTGGAGCAGCTGAGGGCACATAGGCACGAGCTGTGCCCACCCCTTTCCCTCTTTTGCATTGGAGAGAGATAATGTAAGGAGATATTCTGTCTTGCAGCCAAGGACAGCTGTTAGCAGCACAGAGGAGGGAGGGCTGAGTTCACAGCAGCCAGGAGAAGGGCTGGTCTGCTGATATAGACTAGAATGGCAGCAGCAGAAACGCACCATGTGAAAACAGCAATTCACAGCCTGTTTCTTGAGCATTGGTTTGAATTTTAGCTGTATATAGCAAGCGGCTTTCACAGCTTCCTTTTCTCCATCTCTAGCCTCCCCCCCCCCACATCGTTATGTGGCCTGCTCTTTAGCAACCCGCCCTGGGCATCAATTATAAATCCAGGCAGTCTATTATCATCCTAGGATCCCACTGACCAGGTTTGCATTGTAGGTCCAGTACCAAAAGTGCCCAGCTTTGGGTACATAAGCCCAGGCATTCTTTTGACTAGCATTTTAATGCGCCTCCTAACCCCAGGTGTGCTTCAGGCTGTGAGCCCATCAATTTCTCTTGGTCAAGGCATATAACTGGCCAGTTTTATTCTGGTTTACTGGCTGGAGCAGGCCTTTGTGCTTGTTGTCCAATTTAGACACACAAAAAACATTGTAGTTTTCCTTTTACGTACACAGTTTTTAAAAACTCTAGTTTGTCTTTTATATACAGGCATGTTTATTGTGTTATACCTTAGTTTGGCCTTTTAAGGACCAATAACATTGTTATGAGCATGGTTTGTTTGACCAATACCTCAAGCGCAGACTGTCACTTTCACCATTTCCATCAGAGTTGGCCCATTCATCAGGCGGGGTGAAGCACTCGCCTCAGGTGGTGGAAGCGCAAGAGGTGGTGCCTCCGTGGGTTCCCAGCCCTTTTCACCACTTTCACTGCTGGTGGAGAAGCAACTCAGTTAAGGGAGGCTGTGGTGGCAGCAGGGAAACACAGCATTTAGCTGCAAAGAGTTGCTGCTGGCGTGTCCTGCCCCTAGGGGTGGAGAGAGACCAGCGGCAAAGCCTTGCAGAACACACAGTAGTCTGGTGCACAGTTGTCATGGTCTGGTTGGATGCAGAGGAATGGTGGAAGGAACCAGCTGGGGAACCACCAAGGGAAGGAGTCTTGGAGCCCAGGAAATGGCGGTGGGACAACAACCATCGTATTTTTTGCTCCATAAGATGCACCAGACCATAAGACACACCTTGTTTTTAGAGGAGGAAAGGGGGAAAGTCCCATTTTTGGGGGGTCAACTCACAGTTGTGCAGATTCTTGCAAAGGGGAAAACCCCCATTTTTTTGAGGATCAGCTCAAAGTTTGTGCAGCTTCTTTTGCAAAGGGGAAAAGCCTCGTTTTTATGGGGTTCAACTCACAGTTCTGCAGCTTCTTTAGGAAAGGAAAGGGAGCCGTTTCTACAGTTTCCAGACAGATAATCTAATCAGCCAGTCACATGTCGCTGGGGAAACAGCCTCCTTCTGCAGAACATTCAACAATGGAGGCCTGGGCAAGGGAGCAGGGCCAGAAAGGGAGCCAGCGATCAACCACACATTTCCTCCGTAAGAGGCAAAGACATTTCCCCTTACTTTTTAGGAGGAAAAAAGTGCATCTTATAGAGGCAGAGAGAAGTTAAGAAGCAGAAGGTGAAGCAAGCACATGGGAGGAGGGTCAAGAGGCAGAGATGATGTCCCCCTCCTCCTGCGCTGCAACAAGCTCCCCTCCCCCGTGTTGTTCTTAATGCACAAGCAACATAATCCACACCAGCCTTTATTAAAAACCTAGGTAGGGTGCAGATTGTGGCTCAATAGGTTTTGCTCTCTGAACACAGATGAAACACTTATTGGTGATGGATACAATAAGTCAGTGTTTTGGTATAGAACCAGTTTAGCCCTGTGCACTTAGCAGCTCCCCTCTTTCGGAAAGCAAAAGTAATTATGTAATAGCTGGTTATGTGTTCAATTTTGATTTGCTTAGGGATGGGTAAAATGGTAAATATGATACTTTGGATTTTACGGTACCAGGTCACAGTGACTCAACTGATAAGAGAATCACCATAAAATATTAAGACAGCAGCACACATGGATTTGCCAGTGCAAATAATGGTCATGGACACAGTGACTGCAGGTCACAAGCAATAGTACAGAATTATTGCAGAGTATCAAGAAACAGCATGCTGTGCACTTTTACATGGAAGTAAGCCCAGCTGTGTTTAACCAGACTGACTCAGAAATAAGCATGCAGATGGTTATAGATGCTCAGTGTAATCCTATGCACATTTCTTTGTAGTAGGTCTTCCTAGGAGGCTGGAACATGGAAAATAAACTGATTTGTTTCTGATTTTTTAAAGACACAAACCAATTCACTTTGGGGCCAGTTCAAGAGAACCAAAGAATATTTGCCAATTTCAAGTTGCACATTATTTTGAAGAGTAATTAATTTTTTTTATTTTTAAAAATGTTCCCAATGTGACAAAATTACACAGAGGAGCTAAGGTTATATCCACTAGGGTTGCCATAAGTCTGGGAAAACCTGGATATGTTCACTTTTGAGGGGCCAACATGCCCATCTGGGTGGATATTTACATTTTAAAGGGCTTGGGCAGCTTGAGCTACTCTGCATGCTGTGGCTGCTGCCAGCCTGTGCCAGGGAAAGAGGGGCACGGGCATGGTGGCCCCATGCACCGGCACCCATGCACCTCTTTCCCTGGCTCAGGCTGGTAGCGGCTTGGCTGTTTTCTTTTTTGCTCTTCAAGATATGGCAACCTTAATATTCATATTAGCTAAGAAGGCACAAATCCATGTGTTTAGAGTATGCTGATATTTTTACATACAGATTTGCAATGGAGCTACTGGCTGCACTGTGAGAGTTTTCAGTCAAGATATTCCACCATGCATTTGTGAATAGAGATGACCTTTCCATGGAAGTGTATTTGCAGGAGCTCTGTGCACACAGTAGATCTGCACAAGGAGCTGGTTATTGTAGTTGCACTGGTGGACTAATGCAGGCCATGTAAATATTCCTGTTTTGATATTATTTCAACAGGCACACAGGAGCTATCACACACACTGGAATCATTATTGGGTGAAGTATGCAAAACAATAGCCCCATTCACATCTTAATCACATGTAGGGCACTTTTGAAGTAAACTGGGCTTCCCAAGATTGTGATTCCAGCATGCAATGAGAGGTCAGGAGACAGTCAAAGTCAGTTTAGATGGGTCTGTAATTCAGTGGTAGCAAGGCATGTTATATTTTTCCTCGTGTGATTAAGGTAGGAGAATTTGGCACAGGGTTCAGTAATGAGAGCAGAGAAGAAGATGTTGTCTATCATGCTACACAGTGCTCATCGGATGTCAACAGTTGCAGGAATCAGAGAAGGTGAATGAAGCATTAAAGGAGCCTGGCAAGTCCCAGAATGGGCAAGCAGGGGATACTAGGTTTCAGGATTTAATGCCAGGAAAGATGTGCATCTTTCTAACATTTTGCTTGGCAACAGCAACAAACAACAACAGCAGGCCCATGTTAGGAAACCGATTAACACCGGGAATAATTTTATAGCTCTGCTCCCGCCCCTGTCCTTTCCACATTAATTGGGAACTCTCCCGCTACAGTAGGTATTAACCTCATTACGGAACAGGTAATCATGAAGAGAGGTTTCTCTAGAGGGCTGTGTTCATGATCAAGAAGGATGGAGCTCTTACTTTCCATCTAAACCTGATTTTATTCAATTTCACAAAAATCTGGTGGTGAGTAATGAAGGAATCATTTTCTATGAGCTCATTGAAGGGGAGCTATGTGAGAGCTTCATAGTTCTTTACATTCAACAGTACACGAGTGAGCCTTTGGGGCACCTTAAAAAAAAAAAATCGAAACACTTGATTTCATTTAGTCTGAATTCAAAGAGTTTAAGCAGAGAAATTGCCTTTACACACATAAAAATGAAGGGTTTTTAAAAGGATCTTTTAGCTAGATGACAGCAAACCTGCATTTTTTAATACCACAGGGGTTCTTTTAATAAGTCGCCGAAAAGTTCCATTTGATGAGGTGAGCCTAGGATTTTTCCCTCTTTCAGACTTATTATAGCCAAGGAGGTGCTAACCTAACACAATGGACAAGGGTGTGTGATTGCAATTCAATAGAGCAGGCTGAGTTAGTACAATGCTAGGAAACGGGGGTACTTAATGCAAGGAGTGAAAGCGAAGGTGTCGGTAAAACAAGAAGTGCGCTTTAAAATAAGCGACACCTGGAGCTGCTAGTGAGTAGACACTTAACACAGCTTCACTACAAACTAAAGGCAAAATAGCCTTAACTTTGATAACCAAACACACTAAAATCACAAACACAATAATGCTAAAATAAATCATAGCAATATTTTGGAGTCTTGTAGCAAAGCAGCAAGTTAACAGAAGGTTAATGTACCATATGTCAAATGCCTCTTCCTTGAATTAGAACATGGATGGAGAACCTCAGACACAGGGACCAAAGTTGCCCGTGCAGAATTCTCTATCTGCTGCATGGCTCTCTCCCCAGGCCACAGGCCTTGCAAGCCCTGATTTGCACCCAAGCGCTTTGGTCTGCCTGGAATGTGCTCTGGAATTCTGATCATGCAGAGATCATGGATGCAGAGAAAAGTGTGTGAGCTTGCGAGGAACCTGTGCAAGGGTAACATTTGCATTCACTGCTTTGCCCAGTTTTGCCAGTTTTGCCACCTCTGCCTCACCATTGCAGAGTCTCCAACTGCCCCCAAATGGTGGGTCCATCGCAAAAACACTTATGCCACTTATGTCATGCAGAAAGGGAACACAGAAGTGCAGGGGAAGGCGGAGATGGTGGTGGCCTGGCTGCTCACAGTGGTGCAACAGGACCTGTAAGGCGGAGAAGAGGTTAGGGCACCAGCTCCTCACTCACACAGGCACACAAAGGCCCTTCACTGACCATAGAGACTACATTGCTGGTGTGGAATTGCAGCCCTGTAAACATCTGGTGTGGGTGCTTCCTCTGCTGCCGAAGGCTGGCTGATGGAAGCTTCATGATTTTACCATTTATCATCCAAGGTTCCCGCTTATAACCAAGACATTTGCTGGCAGAGTATTGTTACATGCTCCTCTTGGTAACAGCCATTGGGGCAGTTCAGCCAGCCCCACCCTTTCCCCATATTCAATCGGAAGTGCATGTATATAGGGGGCGCAAGTGGGTACTGATGTAGAATAGAATGTCCCTATTTTCATCTGAAGAATGTTGGAGGGTATTTCACTAGAATGTGGCCCTCAGAAAGTTTCCCAGAAGGGAATGTGGCTCTTGGGATGAAAAAGTTTTCCACACCTAAACTAGGAAGTCTTAGCTTGGTTGGATATCACCTCCAGTCTGTTAGATGCATGTAGGATATTTGTGTGTTATGGCCTTTGTAATGGGGCATAGAAATAGTCTGTGAAAGGGTGGGTAGCACATATGAGGCCTGTGGATAGAGAAAAATGTCACAGTGTAAGGCACTGACAAATTGAAGTAAAACTAGAGTCATCCTGCTGGCTCTCTTACTGATATTGCATGCTTGGGCTTCCACAGCCAATGACATCTTTGCATTGCATATGTATGACTGTAGAGAAGGCCTTATGCATGAGACGTCAGAGGCAGGTCTGGCCTGAGAATACAGCACAGAGACTTGGTAGTTTCGGTTGTACAGATGCCACATGTCTATTCCAGGGAAGAGACAAATCTGAAACTTAACTTCACCCTTCTGCAGCACATATCGTTTTGTAGCTTGAAGCAAAATGGGAATGTGCCCTGCTAAGCATTTAGTTTAATGTAGAGTTGCAGTGGAAGGCATGTGGGCTTTCAGTGAGAAATTTGCTCGACATTTGGTCAGAGTCTCCTGTTGCTTTGTTGCTGAACAATTGCTGCTTTGGTTTTGCTGTTTTTTTATACAGCCTTGCATATTGTTGGGTTTTATTGTGTTTTTATTGCACCCTACCCTGATCAGCCCTGAGCGCTCACTGGAAGGACAGATCCTGAAGCTGAGGCTCCAATACTTTGGCCACCTCATGAGAAGAGAAGACTGCCTGGAAAAGACCCTGATGTTGGGAAAGATTGAGGGCACAAGGAGAAGGGGATGACGGAGGACGAGATGGTTGGACAGTGTTCTCGAAGCTACCAACATGAGTTGACCAAACTGCGGAAGGCAGCGGAAGACAGGAGTGCCTGGCGTGCTCTGGTCCATGGGGTCACAAAGAGTCGGACACGACTAAACGACTAAACAACAAAAAACAACCCTGATCTTGCTTGTTGAAGAAGCTCAGTATAAAAGTGTTCACATTTGTAATAATGTAAACTGCCCTGTTATCCTTGGTTGAAGGGCCGTCTAGAAATCAGTCTATCAAACAAACAAACAAACAAACAAACAAACATCTTTCCAGCTATTTCTGGAGCCCATGGGGAAAGTCCATGGCATATTGGGAGATCATTCTCCTTGCACGCAAAAGGTTCCAGATTCAATCTCCAGCAATCTCTGGGTAGGGCTGGGAGCAGGGCCATAGCTAGCAGGTGGTGAGGTGAGCCCCTGCCAGGGGCGCAGATGAGAGGGGGTTGCAAAATCAGCTTTAAAATATGTCCACAAATATCTCTACAAATAAAAATATCGATTATTGCCTCATAAGAAAGTGTTTTAAATAGAGGGTGAATTGAATGGGTGGAGGGCATGGGTTGGAGGAGAGGCGGAAAGAAGAACTAATTTGTCCATGGGTAGGGGGCGCAATCTGGTCGGTTCTGCTCTGGCTCTGGCTGGGAGAGAACCAATGGCTTGGCAGTTTCCTTTAGAAAGTAACACAGAAACTCTATGCTAGAAAAGCATGGTATTCATGCTGAAACCTAGAAAGGCTGGCATGTTATTGAGAAACTGAGAAAATGTATTTCTATTTCCCACAAAGTGTCCTGTGGTTACAGGTTCTTGCCATAACATTCAAAACCTGCACTATGTCAATTTCTGTAGGTAATTCAGGTGAACTAAATTCTGTACATTTTTGCTGACCTGGTTTATGCTGCCCTGCTTAATACATAGCAATGTCCCTTTTGCCAGTCCACATGACAGTCTCCAATGTTCTGCATGAACCCTTGATCTAAGGCAAGTAAAACTGTTGAAAAATGACAAGAAATAAGGCAAGAGGGAAAGGTGGAGGAGAAAGTGAGATGTGTTAAGTGCTACATTTCACATAGCACTGGGCAAAGTGCACTGCTGAGGGAAAGTAGTGCTTGTTTCTGTTGTAACTGCTGGAATGATATGGCTTGGAAAGAATGGTATCATTGAGAATACATCTGATAGTCAGGGATGCATCCTGATTTCATTTTAGCATTCACATTGCAAGCTTTTCCTATACCTAGTTAACACCTTTCTGCATCTGTTTAAGTGCACTAAATACAAAACCAAATGTTCCAAAACATCTGCTTGCCAATAATCGTAAGGCTGCCAATTGATTAAAAAATGCTATAGTTAAATTGACCATGCTACCTTTTCTTAAATGTACCACTTTTCCCTGCTCATCTTTGTGTATGGAGGTCAGCCTCACCAGTGAGCACATGGAAAGAAACAGAGGGATGGGCTGATGATGTAGGAATTCTGTAAAACCCATTATCAGCGAGGCTAGTACCACGTATGCAAGAAAACAAGCTGACCACAAAGCTGGTAAAAACCAGTTTAGGAGGAACCCCATGCTGATTGTTAGAGTGAAAAACAACTCCAGACAGGATACAAGAAGGACTCTGGATGTATGGTAAAAATGAGTTGAATGAAGTTGCATTGAAAAGACTGTGATTCGATGAGAGACAGCAGAGCAATGGGATGGCAGAAGGTGGCTGGAAAGAGGATAAAACAACCTAGACGAAGCATTTTTCCTATATAGATTGCATTCAAATGGAGAGCTTTTACAGACTCTCTGGGCTGTGCCCTGTTACTGAATGAAATCTGACCAGTTGAGAGCTTGATGTGATGTAGGGAAGGTTGTAATTCCGGTGGATCACGAAGCATCCTGGCATTCACTCCTATAGATGTTCTAGGATGATGGGCTGTAGTTCTCTGCTGCTGTCTCCCTCCCATTTCTGTTGAAAAGATTCTGCCAAAGGAAGCAAACAGTTCCTATTACACTGTAGTTTTGAAGTTGTTTTGCAAGGTCTTTTGCATTAGCAGAAAGGTGAATTTTAATGTTGTACAACAGAAGAATCCAATGCAGCAGTTGCACTGGTGGAAACTCATTGCAGTAAAATGATCAGAAACCTGCTTATGCATTCTCTTGCACAACAATGTCACACTGGCTCAAAACAGTTCACCAGTGGAACAAGTGTACCATTAAATGACTTCAGCATAGGATACAATCCAGTGCTTTATGCAGTAGTTATGAGCAATACACTTGATCATTTTCCCAATGTAAAGTGTGTCCCAAGCACACATGTCTGAGACTGAAACTGCTCTTGCTGTTATTACCCACAGTCAGAGCAATTTTTAAGCAGGTGATTGCTTGATGGAGAATTAACATCATTTTAAATAATGCATGAATGGTGAATCCTTAGCATCAACATGATCACTGACATGATCACCAATAACTCGATTTGCCTCCTGGAGGGCTGCTCATACTCCATCCGTCAATTATTTTCCTGGACTGGAACAAGTGCACATACAATTTTGTCTTATGCTCTCTGCTGCTCTTTTGACTTCAGGCAGGAGAGCCTATGGAAATTACAAACCTCATAACATTTCCCATTGCGCTGTACTGTATGAAATCTTCAAACTACAATTTTGCTATAAAAAGAAACCAGCCTGACAGAGAGCGGTACACACAGTGAGATGCCATCACTTCTTTAAGAAGATCTTTGTCCCATGAGCTGTCCCAAATTGAGAGAACAATGTGTATGTGTCATGCTTGTCATACTGAAGACCGGCCAGGAGACTGGTTACTGGATAGATTGACAGATAATAAAAAGAGGTGAAGAAGCAATATACTTTGGCTTCCACCCAGTTGTTTTCTTCATTCATGGAAGGTTCTTTGCTCTAGAAGAGGCTTCTGTAATCAGGGGGAGGAAAGAGAGGTTTGTGCAAATTTCCCTCCCTCTCTTCACCTCCCAAACGGCTCCAAGGGATCCTCTATCCCTCTGGAGCAATGGTTTTTTTTGCGGGGGGGGGGAGTGCAAGGGGCTACATAGAAAAGGGGGGAAATAAGGGGAACTGCCTTCCTTTCTCCTATTTGGGAAAGCTTCCACTGGATCATCTAAGTAGCCTGTCAGAGCTGATATATACAGTACAGTGGTACCTCTGGTTGCGAACAGGATCCACTCCGGAAGCCCGTTCACAACATGAATAGAACGCAACCCGCAGCAGCGCGTCTGCGCACGCGCAGGTAATGTTTTGCCGCTTCTGCGCATGCGCATGACGTCATTTTACAAATCTGCGCATGCGTGAGCGGCGAAACCCGGAAGTAACCCTTTCTGGTACTTCCGGGTCACTGCGGGACACAACCTGAAAAAAAGTTTCATGAAGCAAATGTAACATGAAGTATGACTGCACCTCAGCAAAAGAGATGGCCTCTTTTGCCTGCAGCTTCCCAAAAGACACACAGTGCAAGAGTCTTGAAAGGGAGATGGATGAACTGCAGCAACAGGCCATGGTGCTTCCTCAGGTCTCCTTTATAAGCACTTTGGGCTGATCTTAGAGCAAACTGTTTAGACCATGTGGCAAAACCCTCCTCCTTCTCTTTTCCTACTTCAAGTGGATTTAGTGCTGGAACACCAACATCAGCCATTCCTCAGGCTATGTGCTATTTGGGATGAACATTTGACACCACATACCTTGTATTTCCCTCTTCATGGATCACTGCATTGTCATGGTGAATGGGCTTGAATATCGCCAAGAAGCTACGAGCTATGCCATGCAGGACCACCCAAAACCGACAGGTCATAGCTGAGAGTTTAGACTAAATGTGATCCACCTGGAGAAGGAACTGGCAAACCACTCCAAGTATTTTGCCAAGAAAACTATGGACATATAAAAGGAGAAGAAATTGACAGTTTCCAAGGCATGCTCTGGTTCATGGGGTCGCGGAGAGTCGAACACGACTAAGACGACTAAACAACAACAACCTTGTATTTTGGGGAGCAATAAATAGAAAATACAATTTAACAGGTTCTTAATAGCTGGGCAGTTGTATACAACAGATCCAAAACATAAGCTGAATAAGAACCCTTCTGTTGTTATAATAATGCATAATAATGCAAAATTAAGTGGACAATGCAATATCCTATCCCTGTCGGCAACCATTCTATTACTAAATTGAAGTAATTTCATGACCAAAATGCAAGTATAGTAGATATGATGACATATTTTTCGATTTCAGTGCAACCAAAATGGTTAAAATTCTGTTTCTGGTTATTTTAAATGTGCAGCTGTTATTCCTGGTCTGTAGTTATATCTTCACCTCATGTTCCCCTTGAACAGTGTTGCATGGCGATAAAAGTAAATGATTTGAATAGGATGCAAAAGAGTAAACAAACCTTTACCCTGCAATTGTTCTGGGCACCATGAAAGAACAAATAATTCTGACAGGGAGACAGGAAACAGGTCAAAGTGGTCTGATGAAAGTTTGCTTAAAAGCAGAGTTTGCCAACATACCATTTTATTTTATTTTAAAGAAATTCAGGGTGACCCAACAGCATTTACAGGTACAAAGCTAAAGCAATCACTGACTTCATTCGCAGACATAATTCCTGGTTTCTCCAGTACAGGTGTCACTTTGCTGAAAGAAGTACTTTCCTTGCATTTTAGAGCAGGTGGACAGAATTCTGTTTACTTCTGCAGCGCATGGCATTTATGGCTGTGCCTTAAAATGTCATCTAAATTCCCTTGAAGTGTCATTGTAATTCCCTGGAACTCCCCTTTATTCCTTTTGTTATGGCAATATTTATATCCCACCTTTCCATAAAGTGTTCAGAACAATTCGCAACAACCATATAACATGAAACTATATAGCCATTAAAGAAACACAATTTTCAAAGAAAAGGACTACAGAGCAGTCAAGAGCAGCCAAATATTAACACACCAAAAATATTAACACACCAAAAATTAGTCACACCAAATTCTTTGGAGAGAGCATTCCATAGCCTAAGGCTCAGAATCTCCCCCACTCCCAGAATCTGCCTCTGTGCCCCAGAAAGGGATTACAGGGGATTTTTTGGGAATCCAAAAAAGCCCAACTGTTTCCCCCAACCAATTCTTTTGTTATTCTGTTATTTCTTTCATGCCTGATATCATGCGTACATGCATGCGTATAGCTAAACAGAAAATGGTGAACTATTCTTCCCTAAGGTCTGAATTTAGTATTTCCTTTTTCCATGACAAAGCTCTTTGTCTGTATGCATGTTACCATAATAAACATTGAATTCTTTGTCATTCTCTCACACATTATGTTACCAGTATTCTAAATGAATATCAAGAAGAAAATTTGTGCTCATGTGTCCTCCCCTTCGGAGGGCACAAGGAGAAGGGGACGACAGAGGACGAGATGGTTGGATAGTGTCTTCGAAGCTACAAACATGAGTCTGACCAAACTGCGGGAGGCAGTGGAAGACAGGAAGGCCTGGCGTGCTCTGGTCCATGGGGTCACGAAGAGTCGGACACGACTAAACGACTAAACAACAACAAGTCCTCCCCTTCCTACGCTTGTATTCTCCTAATTCAGGCAAATCCAAATCAGCCATTGTTAACTGTATCCACAAAGGGACTATGGCACAGGACCCTCCACCTTGGACATTCCTACAATTGTGTGGGGTTCTCCTTCATGGAGAGACTGCAGAAATGTTCAACTGAATGTACAGTTGCCCTTCAGATCTTCTCAAGCAATACAAAAAGGTCAAAGGTGGAGAGGCAGCCCCTCCATAGATATAATTAACCAATGCCTGTATAGGGATATATCTTTATATTACAACTGAACCAGCAAATTGTAGTCTGAACATGCACTCCACACAGGGTGGAAAACCATGGTTGGAAGCTGGCAAACTACAAGTCCATTTCTGATCCTCCATGCTGTGGTTTCAAAGCGCAGAAATATTGTGTCTGAATTTACTGAAAGCTGGCTTTTTATTTCTCCACACTGATGGATTCCGGGCCTTCTTTTCCCCAAGAGGCACCACTTAAAATAATGCTTTTGTTGAGATATTATTTGATGGAAGGTGCTTAGCTCAGATTCTAAGCTTCTTCTTTTATTGACCTCAGGGGACGCTTTATATGAGAGTCTTTTCTAGAACTCAAGAGTGTTTATTTTCTACTGAAACAGCTGCATTCCCTTTCTGGGCCATCTTTTCCTTTAAAGCTATGTCAGCTCAATGGCTCCTAAGGCTGGTATGTAAGTGTTTATGACAAAGCACCTTTATCGAAACACTGCAGTCCCCAAACACATTAACAGTATCGTCTTATACACGACTGCTCAGAAGTAGGCTCCATTGAGTTCAACGGGGCTTACTTCCAAGTACATAGGTATAGGGTAGTTCCTAACACACTCTGAAGCATATACTGGATTCTCTGTCTCATGTTTGTCTCATAATTCTAATTTGGCTGTATACTTCTTGACTCAGTACATAGTTAAATTGTGGAGCTTGCTCCTGCAATAAAGGCCATTAGTTTGGATAGCTTTAACAGACATTTATTTATTTATTTATTTGACACATTCATGGGGGACAAGGCTATCAATGGCTACTAGTCATGATGGCTGTGTTCTGCCTCCACTGTCAGATGCATTATGCCTCTGAATACCAGTTGCTGGGAATCACAGGTGGGCAGAGTGCTTTTGAACCCATGTCCAACCCAGTGTGGTGTATGTCAGTATATGGAAACATCACCGCTGCAGACAGATTGTTGACATCACATGATGCGCCTATCTGTGGGAAAGAAGAGTTTCCCAGGACGTTCACAGGCTGGATAAGTCTCTGTGAAGAGTGTAACTTGAAACCTTCCAACTGCGCATGTTCAGGAAGTTTGTCAGACTTGCTAGAAGAACTGAACTGAAAGGACGTGTTTTTCTCTAGTGCTGTAATGTCAGAAATAAACATCATGTAAATAGATTTCTGACTTATTTTCTTTCCCCTGCGGAAGCAGGAGGGAGGGGTTGTGCATTTTACCCACGCTTGGGAAAATGTCGCCTATCAAAATCTCCCTGGTCTGTCCGAGATATCAGCCAGAGGAGGTTACCGGTAAGCAAGCTCCGAGGACAGTGAGAGGGGCCAGCCTCTATGGAGGGGGCTTGCAAACCAACAGTGTAGTGGTTAAGAGTGGTAGAATTTGGTGAACCGGGTTCGCGTCTCCGCTCCTCCACATGCAGCTGCTGGGTGACCTTGGGCCAGTCACACTTCTCTGAAGTCTCTCAGCCCCACTCACCTCACAGAGTGTTTGTTGTGGGGGAGGAAGGGAAAGGAGAATGTTAGCCGCTTTGAAACTCCTCAGGGTAGTGATAAAGCAGGATATCAAATCCAAACTCCTCCTCTTCTTCTTCTTCTTCTTCTTCTTCTTCTTCTTCTTCTTCTTCTTCTTCTTCTTCTTCCAACATGCAGGCTCCCCAAATGCACCTTGTAGAACATTGCAACAATTGGATTCCTTTTCTGGGGAAAGTCAGCAAGGGGCACTTGCCCCTCTTATATTCACAGATTCTTTTCCAATATTTTTTGCTGCCCTCTCTCCAGCTGGGTCTGAGACTGCAAGAAATACAGCAGTGAGGAAATGCGGCATTGAGGAAGCATTTACAGAGCAGAATTGTTGGGTGCTGGATGGGATAAGAATAGAAATGAGGGAGAAATTTATATCAATTTGCATTTAAAGACAAACATACAGAAGTCATGCTTCCTAAAACAGTAAGTACAGGAACTGAAATGCAGCCACCATTCAAAACTTACACTTTTCTGAATTTTGCAATGCAAAATTTTTGCAGTGCAATACAAAAATGCATATACTAAGATAAAGGCACATATATTAATGAAAAGAATGTGTGTGTGTGTGTGTGTGTGTGTGTGTGTATATATATATATATATATATATATATATATATATATATGCTTTCTGCTAGGGGGAAATTGCTTACAAAAGCATACAGTATATATTAGACAAAATCCCATTCTGTAGATTTAGGAAAAACAACAATTCGTCTTCTCGGGGTCATTTCAAATTTTTGTTATTGTGTTATGAAAGCAACTAAAAAAGACCATTGGTCTTCTCGTATTTAAAGGCAAGACCACCTCCCTGAAAACTGGGGGACAATATTTGGTCCCTGTTTGGTTTAGAACTCTCCACTTACAGCCGTTTCTGCTGTTTAAGTTGTTTCACAAGGATTATCCAGCAGATGGCAGTAAAATGATACGGCATGACATCTCAAATGTCAGAAGGCTGTAAAGATGGGGAAAAGGTGTACTTGCAAACAAAGGCTCCTTCACTATATGTATTTTAAAGATCTTTCAGTAACTATCTTGAGCTGGCCTTCCTATTTGAAAGAAAAAAAATGCAACAGAGATGGGGAGAGGAGAGAGAAGGTGTGTCATAGGGATGTGTTGAGGTGAGAGTAAATGTATGCTTTCTGAAAAGAGTCCTTTGTTATGTCTGGGTGAATGTGATATAAAAGAAAATCTGCATGGAACCAGAAATAAAATAGTATATTTATTAATATCCTCAGGGCAAGAGAATCTCTCTTCCTGAAACAAGGGGAGGAAGGAATTATACACATACTCCATGGCCTATTAGTGTTAATGCAAATTATATGTGCAAATCTCTGAATCTCATGAGATAACTCCTGCCACAGAGGCAAGACAACAAATTCTTCCCAGCGCAAACTCACTTAAACTAATCAGACGAAGAGATCCATTCTTTTCATGAAAAGATTGCCACATGAAGGGCTCTGTGACTGAGGCAGGCCTTCTAAGGATTACATCTGTAGCTGATTTTCTTGATACTTTATGAAGGGGAGAGGAGAATCTGCTTTGCTAACTGCCTGAGGCAGGAAAGTTTTACAGAAAAGTAGAAAGATGAAAATAGACTGAGCTATACAAACATCTGCGTAGCTGACAAGCCTCTTTTGAAGGGAAATAAAAATACCAGTCATGTGACCCAAAATCTCCCTCTGGTCTCCCCCGCTCCATGAATTCACTTCTCTGATGAGAAACCAGAGGGAGTTCTTCCATGAAAAGTGATATCCTTCCTCTTCTTAAATATTCTGGTTGATTCTTGGTCAGATGTTGTAGATTTAATCCCTGGACAACCCTTAATTGCAGGCCTGTGATTGTTAATTGCTTAAGTCAGAGTCAGTGCAAGACATTAGGTTACTTAGGCAGGCCAAACTGCTACCATTTCTCCTTCCAACCCTCTTCCTACCACTACCACCTCATCCACTGTCTCCTTCCTCCTTAACCCCCCCCCCATTTACTCAATCTCTCCCCCCCCCCCGCTACTGCCATCTATGCACTTTGCACATTGCTAGCTTTGCTCGGAAAAAGGGTCTTTGCTCAGAGCAAGGCACTATGGGTGAGGTCACCCTGAGAGCACTGGCGCCCCCATCCAGCACTTTGCTCCACCTCAAACTACAGCTTAAAAAACACTTTGAACATTCCTTGCAATTTCAAAGTTTTAATGAGATTGTGCTATAAAGCTGTGGTTTACAGATGCAGTGCGGCAGATACTGACTGGGCAACCTCACAATGCCTTTCTCGGCAATGCTAGGAATGCCCGCATCGCAGCAGTGAGGGTGCATGGGTGGGCAGGCAAGAAGGGAAGAGTAGCAGCAGTGGGTGGGTAGGAGGGAGGGAACAGGTGAGTTGCAGACAAGCAGCAGATAAGTGGCAGGCAGGCGGGTCAGTTGGCTGGCTATATGACCACAACTTTGTTGATTACAGATGTCAGGTGGTTTGACACAGGCATTGGGTGTGTATCACAATATCAGCCACCCCGGTTGAGCGTTAAACAGGCTTGACCAAGGTTAAGAGTCAGCCTATGCGTCATATCTGGCTGACTCACCAAGATTACTGAGGGGGTATTTCCTAAGGCCCATGCACCCCTCAGCTGGATATTTGGACATGAAGCATCCATCCAGGCTTCCTTATTGGGATATTCCATGACAGCAGAGCAGGGTGGCCACACACCCTGCCTGTGTGGTCTAAGAAGAAGAAGAAGAAGAAGAAGAAGAAGAAGAGAAGAGTTTGGATTTCATATCCCACTTTATCAGTACCTGAAGGAGTCTCAAAGCGGCTAACATTCTCCTTTCCCTTCCTCCCCCACAACAAACACTCTGTGAAGTGAGTGGGGCTGAGAGACTCCAAAGAAGTGTGACTAGCCCAAGGTCAGCCAGCAGCTGCATGTGGAGGAGCGGAGATGCGAACCCAGTTCACCAGATTACGAGTCTACCACTCTTAACCACTACACCACACTGGCCCACCTCAATGCCTTTTCCACCAAAAAGATGTGATGATTGCTAAGAGGCAAGCAAAACTCTCAGATAGGAAAATTCCTCCTTGGCCCAGAATGTAATCCATAGCAAAGTCCCACAGGGCCATTCCTCCTAAGTATCAGGTGGCCCATAATCCTGAAATTGAGGGTGGAGCATCCAGTGTAGACTGATGACTGGGCCCTGGCATGGCCGTCTTTATATGGCCAGGAAGCGGGGCAGAGAGAAAAGGTTCCCTCTGAGGTCTGCTCCCAAGCCCTGCCACATCACATGGCCACAATTGGCCAAAGGGCCATGTGGGTGCGACTTCTGCAATTGGCACAGCAAGAGGAGGTGGAAGTGCCTTTTCCCACCATGCCAAAGTCCAGCCCCCACCACGGCCATGTCAGAGCCACAACAGCTGCACGTGGCATGGTGCAAAGGGGCATTCTGGTAAGTGGGTGGCTAGCTGTTTCATTGCAGTGAGAGATGGTTGAGCTGATTGACTCATTCCAACTCATGAAGGGGCCAGCCCAGACAGTTGCAGGTACCCATTGGTTGCTAACAGATGGAAATGAAGTAGTAACCAAGTTAGTTTTGTTGTTCTTATTAGACTTCTTTATGCCTCTTTGTTACTGATCTGCATCTTGTGGCTTCACATCATAAGCAATTCCTCAAGTACTGCATTGCTTTGGCTGTTCCCCCCAAACAGCTACCCCCCCTATTCTTCTTGAAGCAGGAACTGAGTCCTGAATCCTAAACACACTTACCTGGAAGTAAGTGCCTTTGAATTCAATGGGATCTACGATTGACTATACATGCAATAGGATATTTTCCCCCTTTACTGAAGTCCAGATGAAACTGTGAAACAGAATACATTTTTCTTCTTCTTTAAAACACAGTGAAAAGCTGTTGCAGCATTGCTGCAATAATTTGTTTTGCCAAGGGGAATAAGGAGTTTGTTGACAGTGGTTGGCAGAAGCTGAAAGCCGGATTCAACAACACAAATGCAGCAATTTTATTATTAGAAAATCGTCTTCAGATTGGAAGGCCATTCTATTATATTCTTGTTGGCAACAACAAGAATACCTTGTTAATTTGACTTGCAGATTTGCCTTGATAGTTAATTGCATTGCAATTTATTTATTTTAAAATGTGTATTCTGCTTTTCATTTAAAGTAAGTCCTGGCACAGATTGGAAGAAAATCCTAAAGCAATAAACAAAACAAAACCAATGTATCTGCAAAGGGGGGGGGAACCATCCCATTTCCTATTCTATTCATGCTTACTCAAAAAATAAGCCAGTTACCTGGATTCAAACCTTTGACTAGGCTATCTTCCTCTAGTGCAGCAGTCTGCTCATTGCGCTGCCAGTTGCATATTACTTTGAGTAGTGATCAAATGGTTGCAGCTGTTGGTATGCAACTACCAAGAAATGCAGGTTACTATGCATATAAAAATGTATTTTTTTAAGGCTGGTTTTTCAAAAACCTGAGAAGGGTGAAACACGCTAATGAATGGACACACGTGAAAGTGGCATGGACCAGAAGTGATCTGTTCATCCATACGTCTTGCACAAGCTACAACAGGAGCCCCCAAATTTATTTAACCAGGGTGCTTACAAAACCAGAGATAATGTTAGAATAGTGGGGTGCATTTGAACATAAATCAGGTTCAGGAGTGGTACCTCCACCCATCTGGGATGGATCCAAGCAGTGCTCTTTTTCTAGAAAAAAAAGGGGCTGGAACTCCCCATGAACCCCTCCCTCGTTCTTTTAGAATGGCAATGGCGCCCACCTGGGAGGTGCCAGAACTGTGTTCTGATGAGTTCTGGCTGAAACAAAGCCCTTGATCCAAGTATATATGGCAAGCATGTTGAACTAGTGTCAAAGAAGAATAGTTAGGTAGCCTAGATAATAGGTTTGCTTCTCTTTGTTTTATTATGTAACTACCTGATAGAGCTCTGGACTGCCTGCCTGCTCTCAAATTGTTCCTGTCTAACCCTCCATTGTATCTTATATGACCCAACATCCACCACTTCCATTTCATGTTTCAGTTGACTGTGATCTGATGATAAAGGCACTGGGGAACCAGACAGTGTAAATCTGACGATAAGATAGTGAGGCTGATGCTAGAAAATTGCCACCGACTGACATAAGACAAAAGGGGGGGGGGACACATCAGGAAGCAAAGAACTTTTGAACTCATTTAAACAAATATGTAATAGAGACATATCTTTCTTACAAGAATAGATTTTGCTAGTGCCAAGCCAAAACATCTAAAAGCTAATAACTAAACAGAGGCATCCAGCACTCGTCTGCTGTGAGAATTGATCTTTGAAGCACAACGCCCTTGCCTTTCCCAAAACAATAGACAGGCAGTGTCCTTTCAACTACTGTGGATAAAGACCTACATCCAGTTTTCTTTTATTGCTCCAGTGGTGCACTCAGAGAGGAGGATCCCATTGTGTCTGTATGCTGGGTTATTGCTACACCAGGCTAATTCAACATAACAGTCATGTTCCTATACTCTTCTTCTTTCTTCTTCTTTGGCAATCACTTGCAGCTGAGTAAGACTGTCTTCCATAAATGTGGTTTTAACAGTGAGTTCGTAAGTGACTGTGGAGGCCAATTCTGGATCCACACGTCCTTCCACAGTGGGGACTCCTGACGGGAGTTGATCACAATGAGAGTTTGCCCAGTGTGCCTTCCTCTTAGCACGTTTCTCCCTTTCATCCTGAGTTCGAGTGTCTGCAAAGTCCATGACACCTTTGGCAAAGGCTGTTCTCCAATTGGAACGCTCGCAGGCCAGTGTTTCCCTGTTGTCGGTGTTTATACTACATTTTAAAAGATTTGCCTTGAGAGAGTCTTTAAACCTGTTTTGTACTTGCCATTTCTATGAGGCTGGGGTTTGGTGTGGCACCTCTTTAGCCAACAGAAAGTGATGAAGGAGGAGGAAGACTACCAGAGAGTTCCTCTGGAGTGAAATGATGTCTCTTTGGGACCCTAGTTGGTAATGTGACAATCACCTCTTTTACACTCAAATTGGGTTTAAAATTTAAAGACAAAGTAAAAACCTTATCTTCCTAGCCATCGGGATCCTGATAAATGAGAGTAAGTTACCTGAAATGTCCAGTAATCCTACCTCTTCCTGAGATAGCAACGGAGGGTAAAAATTAACATTCAGCTGAAGCAACACTCCTGGGGAATTTCTAGGCAGGAAGGAGCCTTTAGGCATGATTTCTCAATTTAGAAGGTGATTTTTCCAGAGGAGCACAGGACATTAGGGAGCAAGTTGTGGAGAACAATAGACCTGCCAGGGGTTATTGCTTGAGACGAGATCTGCCTTGAGGTAATGGCAGAGCTGCCTCATTCAGCTGATGCAGGCTACCCTTGTCAAAATTAATCAGAATTCACTTGATTTCATAATCGGGTTCTGAAAACTCAATCATTATTCATCTACCTTTCATTTTCTTTTGTCTTTGTCACTTTTTGGTGTTTTGACACTAGTGGAAAGCATTCGCTTCTAGCAGAGTACTCAGTCACCTATCATCCTTGTCCTCACTTATGCACTCCCAGTCTAGACTTGGACCCTGCGTGGTGTAGGATTGCGTCATCCATATGCAGGTTGTAGTGACTGCAGTAGTGATCAGTGTGACGGCTATCACACAGCTACAACTGTGTGACTGTATCTGTTGGATGGTTCTTATGTATACCCTTACTGGAGTGCCACAATCGAGTGCACAGTAAATCACAATCATATCCTCTGTTGTGCCTGTGTGGCAGAAAGGGAAGATTTGGGAGAGGTTCAACCAGGGGGGTCTCCACTGATTTATTTGGAAATATATTAACATACACCCAGTGGCATGGCGTGGCATGGCGTGGTGTGGCAACAGGGCAGTTGCCCCAGGTGCAAAATTTGTTAGGGGCACAAAATTTCAACACCTGGTGTTGCCTCAGTACAGCTGCACGCTTTAGTCACCAGGCTCCGTTGAAAACAGCTTCTCCACACGAACTAGGAAGTGACTGCGCCAGACAATGGAATGAATTTTCCTTTCTTATCTCTGCAGCTGTAATGCCCTAGGTGATGCAGACACCTAAGGCAGTTGAATGTACATGCGTATTCCATCTGTTTCCCTCCCTCAGAGCTGCCCCGGATGCTGGCAACCCACAGTATGCCATTGCATACACCCACCTGTTTACCATTATGCTGCTGTTAGGGGTGGGGCTGACTTCTGAGTAAACTTTCTGTAGAGCATCTACTTTTCCTCAGCCATGCCAGTGGTAGTCTCCTGTCAGTGCAAAGGTATTGCTACATCAATATTTCCTTTTTGCTGGCTTAGTGTTGTGGTCCACTGAAGCCAGAAGGTATATGAAAGATCCTATCCCACCCAATGATTCTATGATTCAATCATTATGCTTATAATATTTTAGTAAGTCATGATTTTAAAAGCAGAAACTCAGTGAAGGAAAAGATACGTTACTTGAAATAAAATCCTTCATTTACAGAGGTTCTGATGCAGAGGCTCCCTTCTAGTTAGCTTTATCATCAGCTCTAATAGGACACTTGTCTCCAGAGACTATGGTTACCGTGGTTCCAGATGGCCTTCAGAATTCTCTGAAGATTTGCTGCCGTGATAAATGACAGATGTGGGAGCTGTAATTTGGCTTTTAGGTCCAATAACGTTAGTCATGGTGAAATCCCAGTAAACTAAATTGCTAGTTATCATGAGACAGCGGTAAAGAATTACAAAGTCTTTCTTTTAATACTGAAACAAGGAACTTCAACAGAATGAAGGAAACCAAATTACCCTTTCCTATAACTTCCTCTGCTTTTAAACCTACTTCAAACTGTTTATAAGAATTTTGCAACAGAATTGACGATCGAGGCAATGCCACAAAACAGATTTGGCAAATGAGGGAAAAATATTATTATGTTATGAGTTTTAAAAACTGGAAAGCAAAAACACCATGACTATATTGTTCTTTATGGAGTTTCATTTTGCATATAGAATTGTGAAGAAGTAGCAAGGTGGTTATCAGTTTGGTCGCTATTTCCCCTCGAAAAAATGACAACATGAAGTTTGTCGCTCTGTGTTTTGCATTTAGATTTGAACTGGTACAGACTGAAATAGCACTAAGTACATTATATGAGTGGGTGGTTATCAGGAGCTGCACCGCTACAGCTTTCCCTTAGCTCTATGGCCCAACCCAGGCCCAGATTAAAGCTAGGAGGGCCTGAGCTAGGAGAATTTGGGAGGCCCAAACTTAATAGCATCTGATAATGAGAAACAAAACCTTGTTCTCTTTTTTACTGTTACTAACCAACTGGGCCTAGATAGTATAACCTGCCTGTTAAAAAAAAAACAAATTGCAAGAGGCCAAAAACCCCCTCCCCCAAGATTATGAGACCATGGATTGCAGTTTGCTAAGCCCATATGTAAATCTGGCACTGTCCTTATCCACCCGAATCCCTTGGTGGTGGTGTCTTGTGTTGGCTTGCAGCAATAACATCCGAAAACCACTAGCATAGCAGATAATAGGATCAAGTCTTAAAAATCATGCTAGTTTCTCCACCACAAAGTCACTAGCCATACAGTAGTGAATCCATGTGCTATTTATGTCTCAAAGCAACATTTTGTTGATGATATTCATAAATCAGTGGCAAAGGGAATGGGGTCAAAGGTCTCAACTAGAAGATGTGTTGAAGATCTAATTAGTCCAAAGCTTTGCAAAGATGGTGGCTTTGAAGACAGCTTGCTGGAATCTAGGCTCATAGACTTTCCCCATTATTGCAAAACATTTTCATGCTGTGTCTACAAGGCAATTGTGTCCGATTCAGTAGCTTCTAATACCCTCATCTCTCTTGGAAGTGTTGCATACAAATCATCTATTAAAAAGGTAGAATATGTGATATCACTGGAGTTTCTTTTAAGCTCCAATCCTATGCCTTTTCAATTTTGCTTAGCTTCAGGGGAGATATCCCTTCAAACTGCAATCATGTAATGCATCTCTCATTTCCCCAATAATTCATAAATCTGCTTTCCTCCACTACCACCAGTGCTTTTCTTTTTGTGTTGTCATGTGCAAATAAAGACCATGTGTTTCTAAATGAGATAATTCTGCAGTCTTTGATTTTGGATATAATTCCAGATCCCAGCCCCCTCACCAAGACACTAGGGGTGTGTGTGTGTGTGTGTGTAGGAATTAAAGCTAGTTAGAATGTGACTTAATGAGCCCTTGATTGAGGGAGACATAGTGTTAATATGTTGTGTGGAGAAGTGGGACCCTATCCTCAGGCTTTGCTCCTGACCTTGTTCCCATGGCTGGAACAAAGCCCATCTGCAATGCCTGGACTTTGATTGCACAGAGAGAGCCTATGCTTATGCAGTCTTTGAGATCAGCAAGGCAGCCATTGCCTAAGTGAAGTAGCCATCCCTCTTTTCCTTGCACCGATTTGGGTAATGCTCTCTTTTCCACAATACTTTACAGCACAGTCTTAAGCATATCTACTCACAAGTAATTCCTATTGAATTCAGTGAGACTGAAAGGTAAGCAGGGTTAGGTAAAGGGACCCCTGACCGTTAGGTCCAGTCACGGACGACTCTGGGGTTGTGGCGCTCATCTCGCTTTATTGGCTGAGGGAACTGGCGTACAGCTTCCGGGTCATGTGGCCAGCATGAGTAAGCCGCTTCTGGCAAACCAGAGCAGTGCACGGAAACGCCGTTTACCTTCCCGCTGGAGTGATACCTATCTATCTACTTGCACTTTGCCGTGCTTTCAAACTGCTAGGTTGGCAGGAGCAGGGACTGAGCAATGGGAGTTCACCCCGTCGTGGGGATTCGAACTTTCTGATCGGCAAGCCCTAGGTTCTGTGGTTTAGACCACAGCACCACCCACCTCCCAAGCAGGGTTAGGATAGCAGAATTTGGGACTCACCAGTATCCCTAGCCTACTTCGGTCCCCTACCTACACTGTAATGATCAGGAAAGGAGCTATCCCCATGAAGAAGCACCTAGAGGAGGGGTTGTCAACCTGGTCCCTACTGCCCACTAGTGGGCATTTCAGGATTCTAGGTGGGCCGTAGGGGGTTCTAGGGCACAAATTGAATTCTCCTTCCATCGAGCACTGGTGGGCGGTAAGGAAATTTTACCATCAAGAAAGATGCATTAGTGAACGGTAGGCATAAACAGGTTGACTACCCCTGACTTAGAGTCTAACCATGACTTTTCCTGTGGCCAACAATGTGCCATGCCTTTTTTCTTGGGAAGTGGGACAAAGGGTGCATCGCACAGCATCTGTGGAGGGAAAGGTCAACATTACTTTTTCAAAGCACGATACGACCCAGCAATTCCTGTTAGGTTAACTTCTTTTTGTGACTTGGAAAATTCAAGTTACATTGCGCTATTAAACTTTGCATCATGGAATTAGCATGCATTTAAGTCTCTGTGAATGTTAACAACAGTGTTTAGGGACAGCAGGAATAGAGAACAGAAGGCAGGGGAAGGAACGAGGATCCATGCAGAGCAAAGGTCCTACACTCTGGCTAAGGGATATTTTCTAGTTCAAAAGCATTTTGCACAGCCTGCCCATGTGGAAACTAGAAGCTGGTCTTTGAAAAAAAATAAAATTTAATTCTGATTATCAGGATTCCGTGAGGGATAGCTACCAGAATCTGTGTTGGCATCCTCACTTTAAATTTTGTGATGTGATTGCAAATAAACTTGTGCTTAGCCAAAACCTTTCATCCAATTTCCTAAAAAGTTATATTCACCCATGAAAGAGGCTTCTATTTTCAACCTCTTTTGAATGATGCTTTAGAATATCTTTAGACTGAATTTAAGGTATTATTACCAAGTGGTTGTGGATTGGATGAGTGCTTTTCTTACATTGATTCAAAACTTTGCAGCCTCACCAGCTGCTTGGACCTCTTGATTTCAAAAATGCCTCATTTATTGCCTCATCACACATCTTACCCTGGTATTTAATTGAAGTGTTGGAAGAAAGGGGGTTGGGGACTATTGAGCACCTGAGAGCAGAGCTCCCATTGATTTTGTTTTTAAGGGTAGCTCTTCCTTTTACCGTAAAAAATATTTCTGCACTCACTTCTTTAAAAGTAAATAGGCTTCACAAAACATCATAGGAATACAGTGCTACCTTGGGTTAAGTACTTAATTCTTTCCGGAGGTCCGTTCTTAACCTGAAACTGTTCTTAACCTAAAGCACCACTTTAGCTAATGGGGCCTCCCGCTGCCGCCACACGATTTCTGTTCTCATCCTGAAGCAAAGTTCTTAACCTGAGGTACTATTTCTGGGTTAGCGGAGTCTGTAACCTGAAGCGTCTGTAACCCAACGTACCACTGTACAGTCATACCTTGGGTTGAAGTAGCTTTGGGCTGTGCGTTTTCAGGTTACGCTCCATGGCAACCTGGAAGTAACAGAACGCCGCTCGCACATGCGTAGACGCTCAAAATGAAGTCACATGCATGCATGGAAGTGGCAAATCGTAACCTGCGCACATTCAGACATGGGTTGTGTTCGCTTCAGGATGCGAACGGGCCTCCAGAATGGATCCCGTTTGCATCCAGAGGTACCGCTGTATTATGAAAGGTAGGATATAAATGAATGAATGAAGTATATTCGCCTCATGAAGAGTAGATATTTAGGGTTTTTACTATTAGGTGTGTTTCATGCATTTTCATTTTTTTAAAAAACACTGACTATTGAATCATTACTAATAATTTAAATTTTCAATCTCTCCCCCAATTTTAGTGCCCAAGGATGGTATTAAGCTTTACTCATTCACATTAGACCCATTCAAATTAATGCATATGACCTCAATAGGGCCATTAATTTCAACAGGTCATTTCTGAGTAAAGCTTAGTTGAATACCACCACAGTACTATTTTTCTAGAAAAAGAGGTGCCGGAACCCACCACGAACACCTCCCTTGTTCTCTTATAACGGCAGTGGCACCTGCTTGAGAGGTGCTGGAACTGAGTTCTGGTGAATTCTGCCTAGAAAAAAAAGCTTTGGATATTGTACTGTGCCCAAAAGCATGCAAGGCAAAACCTGATTTGGCTAATATCAGGAACCCTTGCAGAAAATTTCATTTTACAGGTCTACCTTAGACTAAGGTTACCAGACGTCCCTGTTTCCCGGGGATAGTCCTGGGATTTACAGATCAGTCCCCATGCAAAATCCATTGAAGTTGAAAAGTGTCCCTGGATTTATTGAAAAAAATCTAGTAACCTTACCTTAGGCCCAGTGCATAAGAAAAGTGAAAAGACCTCCCTTCTGGAAGGGCAGGATCTGGAAGGATCATGTGTGGATGGAAGGAAGGGAAGACCAAAGGAGTTGCATTCTTCTCCAAATTAAAGCAAAGATGAAAAAGAATTTTGTGGCCATTGGGCCCGGCTTGCACTTTAGGCATGCACTGAAAGTGACATGGTCCATATTTTCAAGCCGGGAAAAATCAGTGTTGGCGACATCCCTAATTGATTTCAACAGCTCTTGCCGGCTTGGAGGTGCACCTGATTCCCCATCGTGCATATTTCTTATTACTCGAAAGCTACGCGAAACATTTCCTGCTCCTAAGAATTATCACTGGATTAGAAGCAGAATGAAGCATACTCTTCTCGAAAGAGATAGCATTGTATTTCACTAGAAAATTGAGTGTGTAACTTTACCACGGCTAAATTGTTTTGTACAAGGTGGATTAGGTGAAGTCTGCTACAGTAAGTGACTAAATAAGACCAGCGTGGCTTATATCCTTTTGGCAGAGAAACATGAAGAAAGCCGAATGTTGCGAACAACTTTATTATGCTGGCATCTGACACTTTAGCCAAGGCAAAATAGAGTGTCAATGTACTGAACATGTTATGCTTCCCCTTCTATTCATTTTGTTTATAAATAGCTTTTCCAGACAGGCCCAGGCTGTGGCTATGTCTTGACTTAACGTAGATCTAATCTAAAAGTCTAGCAGTTGACAGGTTGGTTAACATTTTATCTCCCCCAGATGTGTGCATTTGCAGCTCTTCGTATTTCTTATACGGTATATTCAGGACCTTGTGCAATGCTTACATTAGGTGGGACAAGTTCGCATAGGCCATATATATATATTAATTAGGATAGCTGATAATTAATTAACCACACAGGAACTTTCTGTACAGAACAGGCCGTGCCATCTCAAAGTTCTGTAGGGATTTGGGGCAAGATGTCTAAAGTGGTGAGCCTTCCTGAAGCGTGCCAACACCTTGTGAATCCTGTGCATTTGCTTTCTTTCATCCTGCTTGCTCAGGCAAGTCCAAACAATAGATGAGGCAAGTGGAAGCAGTTCCTCCTTCTCATTACTGTCAATGCTGTCAGGGAATGACAGCAAAGAGGATAGCACTAGCATTGGATACAACCCATTGATGACTAAGCTAAGTGCTCAAACCAACAGCAACAACAAAAGACTAGCCAAATATCCCATCTCTCCCTAATTTTCACAAGGGATTGCCCTTTGTCCCCAAAATGGTTAAATAACCCCAACTCAGCTGGTGTTATTGGCTCAGAACTGAACCTCTAATCTTTGGAAAATGAACATGTGAGAAGTGGTTGTTATCCTACCCGCTAGACCGTCCATTGTCCTCAGTATGTTGATCCAAGTCTTTACAAAGAGCCTACATGCATACAAGCTGAAAGCATATACAGTACTGCAGACTTTGTGTAGCAGGTTGAGCAGAGGTACAGTGGTACCTTGGGTTACATACGCTTCAGGTTACATACGCTTCAGGTTACAGACTCCAGAAATATTACCTCTGGTTAAAAACTTTGCTTCAGGATGAGAACAGAAATCGTGCTCCAGCGGTGCAGCAGCAGCGGGAGGCCCCATTAGCTAAAGTGGTGCATCAGGTTAAGAACAGTTTCAGGTTAAGAACAGACCTCCAGAACAAATTAAGTTTTTAACCCGAGGTACCACTGTACAGCGGTTGACTCCCTTCTGGATTGTTTTGGTTTCCTGCTGAACTGTGTAACAGAATCCTAGGCCCTTGATTATTTCTTTATGCGGCTTTGAAACCATGAAATCTAGAAGGGATTTCAACCCTTCATCAAGTTAGCAAATTAGCATGTTACATAAAAATAACATGCCCTTACATAGAAGGAGGGCTCTGTCAAGGAAGGCCTCGGGACACCTGAAGAGCTCCCCATGCTTTGCCAGGGATGGTGGTGTAGTTTGGGGGTGTGGGAAGGACCATGTGTGAGGTGCAGTGAAGAAAAAACAATACATGTGTTTAATAGAAGATATGGTTCTTGGAATTGGAAAGTAGGAGCGAGTACTACAAGGTGAGTAAATAATTAGTGTGTTTTTAAAGCCAAAAACAACCCCCAACCCCCCCAAAAAACAAAACAAAACAAAAATTGACATTTGACATTAGTATTACAATATAAATATAATCCTCTGGTTGCCAAGTGGTTTGAATGCTAGAATGGCCACAATGGGAAGCGGTTGTTCAGCAGAAAATGGAAGAGTCAAGAAAAAACAGCATTCAGTGTGGTTCTCATTGAGATAGAAAACCTGTGATTAGACTGCACAACTTCACACTGTAGGGGGGGGAATGTATGTTGCTCATTAATAATAATCATAAAAATACTGCAATTGTAGGTTTTGGAGAAAAGAGTTCCAGCCTAATTTCCTCACCACATGCTCCTTTTCTATGTGTGGTTTTGTTTGTTTGTTTTTATATTGAGGAGCATTCAATCATGCAATTTTCAGAAGCTGTCCCTGTTTCTGATTTGATCCCGGAATGTCCTGCTTTTCCTTAGGATGTCCTTATTTTCATCAAAGAAATGTTGGATGGGACGCCGAGTCATCTGAAAGCAGCCCTGTATAGGGAAGGTTTTTTTTAAAAAAATGTTTTATACATGTTGGAAGCCGCCCAGAGTGGCTGGGACCACCCAATCAAATCGGTGTGGTATAAATAGTAAAATTATTATTAATATGGAACAGGATGTCCCTATTTTCATCAGAGAAATGTTGGGGGTATGTTCTTCATATCAGACAGTGGTAACAGGGCATCTGTTCTGCAACACTACACTTGCTGCTTGAAATTTCCAGTGTTTTGTTTATGGTAAACATAATTAAATGCTAGCCCCCTACATAACTGCAGAGTCTTTGAAAGTCAGTTCCAAATACAGAATGGAATGGTGGACGGGGAGGGGACAAATTACTTTTAGTAGAGCTAAGTTTTCTTTTCTGAACACTGATCTGTTATCATTATCATCATCAACATTATTAGCAGCCACTCTGGTATTGCAGCACTCTTATTGACAGATTTAATGGAAGGGATTCATTTCACTGAATAGGCGGAGAGTTTAATACTTAAATCTAAGCATTTATGTTCACCTGCCATTTGAATGGTCCTGTAAATTTAGGGGTTTTTTTAATCAAACCCTCCTGGAGGAACTATGCGCTTCTGAAGCACTCTCTATCTGTAGATCTCAAATAAGTTTTGACTCCTTGAAATCAGTCTGTCAGTGATTAAATTGGACATGGAGAGCTCTTATTGGAATCAAATTTGATTGTTTTATGCAAGATACTTTGCTCAGACACAAGAAGTTGTGTTACACTGAGTCAGACCATTGGTCCATCAACTTCAGTATTGTCTACACAAACTAGCAGTTATGCTCCAGCGTTTCAGAGAAGAAGCCCATCTGTCTTGAGAGTTGATGGAATGTGATTCCGGGACTGAAGGCAAGCAGCTGTGTTAGCAGGACGTAAACCTGGCAGGCAGGGGTTCCCAGACATCGACCCCTTCTCAGCCTCGCTGATGTAGTCCAAAGGAAAGCAGAGCAATACATTTGGCACCAGCTTGGCTGCAGGAGTTGTCAGAAGGAGGTTACAAGATTCCATCCAACCATCTTAGGGACTCCTTGGCCTCTTTCTTCTACTTAAGATGTTCTGCAAGGCAGGGGAGGTTGAGGATAAGAGTTTTCCTTATCTTAGATGGGCTATGTTCACAGGTTGATGAAACCATCTGCCCCACACCTCAGCTTAAGTACAATGTTAATGTGGCATACTACGGGGTACGTAGGGATTGTGGCTAACATCTTGTGTACTCGGCTTCAAACTGCAGTGGTGGGAGTGCACTGGAACTGGAATAAATGGGAATGTGTGCACCGCCTTCGTGATGCAAGCCCCTTAATTGTTTCCATGTAAATGAGGCATTGATGCACACACAGAACCACACAATTATATCTACAGAAAGAGAGAGAAACCTTATTTTTAATCTAGCTGTTTTCAACAGTGGACACTGAGTTTTGATAAAAGTAAAATCTTTTTATTAACACTCTAATGGAATTTACTCTCTTTAAACAGCAATAAGCTAAATTATTTTCATTTCCAAGTCAGCAGGTATGACATTAATAGCAAAGTCCCTCTCAGAAACAGCTTTGCATACTGGGCTTGCTCCCTTCTGAGTTACAACCATTAGCCCTGAAGAGGCCTGAGCTCCTTTAGAAGCCTTATTTGTTACACAATAAACCAGTCTGTCTTGTATAGATATGCTGTTTGTACACAATATAGTGTGCCTGAATGCACATTTAAGTACAATATCTATACTGGAGAGAAAGTAATTGATTTAAGAGAGATGACAGCTCAGTAGCTCATTTCATACTTTCACAATATAGCAATTTTTCTAAAGCCTCGTTTTCTCCTTTCTTCCACGGTGCTGCTCATCTTAGCTTTCCATCAATTTACCTTAAGCATCCAAAACAGCAAGGGACGTTTCTGAACAACCTAGAGTATTCATCCTGGATCTGAAATGAAAAGATGGAATGAACACAGTGGCTTATTAACAGGTAAATATATGTATTTTAAGCATCTTCCAGAGAGTGTGGCTTATTCTGTTATAAAGGTTTTTACATAATTTGGCCTCAGAGAGGATTAGGGACGATGCTGAAGGGGTTTTCAGAATGCAGACTGCAGGATCTTACATAAAGGCTTCAATCCAGAATCAGATGACTATAGTTAGTAAACCTCTTTAATTATTTCATAGGATTATTGCTGTACAATCTGAAATGCATTGCTTCTTAAATTGTAGATCTGTGAGACATAAATCAGATTTCAGAGTCTTAGGACATGATTGTGAATTATGTATGTGCACGAATTATTTTATTCATCTACGGCTGCAATCCTTAATACACTTGTTAAGTGCGGCCCATTTAAATAAATGGGACTGCCCAGCTAATATGGATAGGACAGTAATGTAAATCTTCTAGCTTCTCTGCCTCTGATGCTGCCTTCTGCTAAGGGGCAGCACAATCCCCGAGCTGGGGTAAAAAAAGGGGTCAGCTGAATTAACTTCCCTTTAAATACCCTACCTGGTGAGCTTTCCCATGCCTGTACCTTTTGGGATGACTCCTGTGCGAGAGCAATCTCTGAGGTTAAAGGGCGGGGGGCAGAAAACTTATGAGAGGGGAGTTTAAAAAGGAGGGGTCTTTTCAGTTTACAAATTTCAAGGGAGGCTTTGGCACAGGTGTGCCACATGAAGCATTTCTAGGTAGAAGAAGTACTCACTTTTCGTGACAAAACACAAAGAAATATGAAGATGAACAGTCCTTGAAATGCATTGAAGATTGTAAAAAGGTATGCAGTGACCACTGATCCCTGGATGACATGAAGCACACCAAAGATCCACGTCGCCCCAAGGAGGAAGAGGAGGGAAAGAGCCCCCCGTGCACAAGATCTAGGTAGAAGCAAGAGAGTTAGAATTCTCTCCCTCCCTCCTTCCCTTTCCCACCATATGCAGGAAATGATTTTTGCAGTTGAAAAATCCCTGAACGCTGCATGGCAGTTACATGGTTCCTCCTTTAGGGTGTGCTGTGGTGCTGTTGCCGAAATGATATTCTCTTGCTCTCATAACGAAACGGGGAAAAAACAACAGCAACAAAAATCGCAGAAGAAAGAGTAAAAAGTGGACGGTTTTTTAAAAACACTGCCTGTCTTAATCTTCAAATCTGTTTTCTCTGGTGTATTGCAGAGCCATATGATTTGATTTTAAATCTACTGTTAGTGTAATTCCCCAAGGTAAAACATATGTCTGTTATGAAGTATACCCCCTAAGAAACCTTGGAAAAAATGTATAGTATGCTCTTAGGTCAGCACATGTGCATGACATCAAAGGGATCTTTTGGCTGTTTCTCAGTTTCAGCCTCGGAGATAGTGCTGGCTGTAAAACCAGACTTTCTCTTTATATTAAAAGGATTTCGCTTTTACAATGCAAGGGAACTTTAAATTGTGGCAGGGTCAGAATACTGATGTCCTAATAGCATACAAATCAATTGCCTCTGATTCCCCCACCCTCTTTTTTTGTTAACACACTGTAGTCTAAGTACACCCAGCCCTGCTCATAGACTCTGACAAATTACACCATGTTGTCTCACAAATGAGCTTCTTGATTAGTTTTTCTTTTTCATTTTCAGTCCAGCAGTTGCTGGACTTCCTTTCCACAATAAAGCCTTTTCTCTCCCCCCCTCCTTTTCTCTCTCTTTTTCTTTTTTGGTGCTGCTTCCAGAAAAATGAATAATTTTTTGACTTCATTAGAAGCAGTGCACTGTGTGAAGCTGATAGGGCGAGGAACAGGAGAAAAGTGATCAATCAAACAATTGCTAAATCCTAACTATAAATCTAACGCAGCAAGTTGAAACTGCAGGAGTGTTTCTAAGCAACAAAAACAGTAAGTTGTTTTCAGTGGTCCCTGTAGCACACACACACACACACACACACACACACACACACTCCAGCCTTGCCAGCACAAACGGTTTTCAAGGTCTCTATAAATCAGTTTTAAAGAAAATGAGTTGATCAGGAAATCATAGCAGCACACAAAATAATAATTAAACAACCCCGAGAGACAAACAAATGAAAAGGCAGGTTTGTTGAACCCTCCCCCTATTTTCCTCTCCTCCACCAGCAGAGTGCATCACCCAGAAAGCAAGGAGACAGAAGAGAAGTGTTTTTTCAACCCCATTGATTTGAATGGGAGAGTGAAACAAATTCTGAGCTCTCCCTTAATGGAAAAAATGGGCATCCTGACTGCAATCCTATACTCACTTACTGGGGAGTAAGTCTCTGTGAACTCAGTAGAACTTATTTCTGGGTTGGCATGCATAGGATTTCACTGTAAGTTGGGACTATGCCTCCAGTTTGGCTTAGGAGTTTTCCCCCAGCAAAATGTATCGGGGGTAAAGGCAACAAGTATGATGATTTTCTTTAAAATCCCCCCCCCAAGCCTAAAAACTCAACAACTTTGCCCCCCCCCACAAAGGTATTCGTTAGCAGAGTTGTGGCAGTGATGGTCAGAGTTTTGGCCGCTTTGGGGTGACAGGTTGTGTGTGGGAATCAGCCGCGGCTGCGGTGGGCAGTTGTGGTTCAAGGACCCGACCCCCGCAATGTGGAATGAATACACAAAGACATGTGATATAAGGTTAACAGGCAAGAAAAGGCCACAACTTTATTGATTACAGCAGTGATAAGGTATTGGCTTAGGCATTGGATGTCTAAAACAAGGGGGTTTATTCACCAGTAGGTGGAGCCTGTTGATGCTAATCCAACTATAGGCTCTCCCCTGATGTCACCGAGGGTCGTGGCCATGGCCTCCCGCCAAGCAGGCATCGGACAGAGTACACGAGCGCCGGATTCCTTTAACGGAATACCCAAAAATTGAAGGCATAGGCGATGGCCACACCTAGCTCTTCGACACACCACAACACATTATTCCAATGCCTAACCTGCCCACCAATAACACGAAAGTTGTGACGATTGCTACGAGGTAGGCGAAAAAACCAAAAAGCCTAATGCCAAATGGAAAAATTCCTACCAGGCCCCCTGGACAACCAGGGCGACCAACCTAAGGTCCATAACAAGACCAAGGAACTAAGACCCTGAGCTTGAAGGGAGTGGAGAGTGGGTGACTCGCGACGAGACGACAGAGAGGAGAATGAGGCCGAGGAAGGGCTGGCGCCGCAGCACATAGGCTGCTGAACACGCCCCCTCAGAGGCACCTGGTTGGGTGCCTGCCGATGGGCGTGGGCGCCAGCCAGGTGAGTGGGGGAGGCAGGGGGCTACCGCCCCCTGCTAGGGGCGGAGCTCAGGCTCCCGCCCACAACCACTCCCCTCTCTTTCAGGGAGGAGAGTCTTTGCTGGCAGCCCTGAGGGGGAAGTTCTGCCTGCTTCTCTGCCATGCATATGTGAGGAGATGTCTTCTCCAGGCACCAAAGAAGTGCCGAGAGCAGTGGTGGTGGGGCAATGGATCACATCTTATGGAAAGGTGAGTTGTGGTGCAGGGTGGCTGAGCCCATCATCCTGTGCCCGGGAGACATCGATCACCCCTGCCAAACCACCCTGCAGAGGCAGCGACGGCCATGCCCTGCCACAACTGCCACTCACCCCACCATATGGCAATCCTAATTCATTAAAAAAGATTTCTATTTCTATTTGAAGCACAGTTTTAAGACCCAGATTCTTAAAACTACAGAATTTAGAGTCCCCGTAACCTTACCAATCCATCCTTACTGCCAACTATTTTAATAGGGTGCCATCCAACTAAACAGTTTAGCTGGTGCAAGGACTTTAAGCAGCAGATATTCCCCACCCTCTCCTTTCCCTGTACACACTCTGCACGCCCTGTGAATTCCCAGAACAGATTTAGGTGTTGTGGGGGGAGAGGAGAAGGTGGGGAAGTTCCGCTACATATCTTGTTGAGTTCTGTGGGGCTTACTCACAGGTAAATGGACACACAAGTACAGTCATAGGCTTTTGTCAGCAAGAAAAAAGCCTTGATGCAGTGTAAAGTAGACTTTCCTTCAGGAGTGATGTTAATATAGAATTACAGCAGTGGGTAGCTGTTTTCAGATCAACTGGTTTTAGTTTTTTTAAAAAGAGTAAAAGTTGAAATTTACCTTATATTTTCATAGCAGCTAACTTCTGGCTTTAGCATGGCTGTTTGTCGAAATACTTTATAGATAATGACACCAAAAGCAATCAAATTAACCTGGAAATATATACATATATGTATTCAGTTTAACAAGATGAACATTGGAATTATATCTGTATTTCATATTTAAAGCAAACAAATCAAACCCCTTCTTTCTGTTGAAAGGAAAGAGCTATTTTGATCCTTTTAATAGAACAAAGAGTACTATAGTAACCTAGGTCAAAGACGAATGTAACTCTATATCCTTTCAAGTGTATAATTAACAGCAGTCTGCAAATGTTTATTGAATTTATTGGCAAATCTCTTTAGGTTCTGGATCAGAATTCTCCCCCAAAGTAGATGTATGGAATATGTATTCTCGGTTAGGCATTATACAGATATTTCATTTGAAAATACAAACCCACTGTTTCCTACTAAGTAACATTAGCAACATCAAGGGTGCGTTAAAATCTTTGGGTGTAAAAGATACAAGTGAAAAGTTTTGAATTTCAAAGGTACTTTTGGTAAAAAGGGTAACATACTATGGACTTGGTATTAAGCTTTGCATTTGTTTGACTAAGAAAAAGCCAGAAAAATATGGAAATGAGACATGGAACAAATAACAGTATACCATAAATCAGAGAGCCAACCACATATGAGCCAACCACAAATGATACTACTGAGCAGTGATGGCTTTGTCTGAGCTACCACCACAAAAATGAGCAATAGCCTGCTTTATCTCTGGGTCAAAGCCCTCTTTCTCCTAGCCACCCAGCCCTTCGATCCCCCAATCCTCCTGTCCCATTTTCTGCTGGTGGCAACAGTAGCAGCATATAGTAAGCCCACAACTTACACCTTCCCTTGTCCGGTACAGTATATAGAGGGCACACCAGGAAAAATGGTGCTGATGGCCCTCAGGTGCAGTACATTTCCCCAAAGCCTCCAGGACCTTTTCTCCAGGACCATACCTTCTTCTCTCTCCCTGTGGCTGGAATGTCATTATTGCTGCTGATACCATTGCTGGCAACTCAGACTTGTAGGTAGAGTCTAAACCAAAGGGAGACAAAGGGTGTGGTGGAACAGGTGGGAAGGGGGGTAAACTAGGAATTCCTCCATGGCTTGGATTTTTAATTAAGCCAGAAGAATTCAGGGCCTGTGATGCTCACATCTTCTTTGACGTGAATGCTGTGAGCCACAAAAAATGTACCTGTGAACCTCACTGATGTTTGTTGAGTGCATATATCACATGGAATAAGAAAAGAAAATGTCCAAATGTATGCAATACCCAGCATAATGTAATATAGTATCCGATATAATATCTTATACCAATATATCTTAGAGATCAGGTACTTTTCACTTTGAAAGAAAGCAGCTCTCCCACATAGGAAGTGCTCCTTAGAAAGTAGCAGGGAAGCGCTAGGTTAGGTACCTGTGGGGTTTGTTCAATAAAGTTATGCTACTGTTTGAAGTAAGTGGAAGCGTCTGATCAGCTATTCACAAGCAGCAGTTATTCACCAAAAATACCCATGAGTAACAGCAGATCAGTATTAAAAGAATTATATTGCTGAGTCCACCTGCACCTTTATCAATAACAACACCACATTCCTTGGACAAAGTTTGCCTGAAGAAAGCTTCTGAAGTAGTCTTTGGTGCTTTATAAAAGCTGTACAATACTCCACAAAGTAAAATAGGGACACCTGGATATGTATAATTCTCTCTAGTTGAAGAATCAGTACCTGAGTATCCCCCATCCGGTATTTCTATGGTCCTTTGTATGCTATGGTCCTTTGTATGCTTAAAAAGCAGAGACATCACCTTGCCAACAAAGGTCCGTATAGTTAAAGCTATGGTTTTCCCAGTAGTGATGTATGGAAGTGAGAGCTGGACCATAAAGAAGGCTGATCGCCGAAGAATTGATGCTTTTGAATTATGGTGCTGGAGGAGACTCTTGAGAGTCCCATGGACTGCAAGAAGATCAAACCTCTCGATTCTGAAGGAAATCAGCCCTGAGTGCTCACTATCGTGAAGCTGAGGCTCCAATACTTTGGCCACCTCATGAGAAGAGAAGACTCCCTGATGTTGGGAAAGATGGAGGGCACAAGGAGAAGGGGACGACAGAGGATGAGATGGTTGGACAGTGTTCTCGAAGCTATCAGCATCAGTTTGACCAAACTGCGGGAGGCAGTGGAAGACAGGAGTGCCTGGCGTGCTCTGGCCCATGGGATCATGAAGAGTTGGACACGACTAAACGTGTCCTAAACTAAATGTGCTACTATGTGCAGAAAGAGGTAAGTGGTCCACCAAGACCCTAAGCAAATGGTCGGGGGAGGGGAAGTTGGGGAAACTATGGCCTGCACAATCTAAATGGTATGCAAATAGACTTTGCTTGCTTGATTTGTTTACTTATTCAGGGGCCCACAACTGTACAGGCAAAGCCCACACAAGTAGAGTTCGTACGTGCCCACAAACTTGTTCACACCTTATTTCCCCAGCATGCATGGAATTGGTTCCTCAGATAAAGAAATCCATCTGGCATAACTGAAGGGCACTTGAGAACTGTCAGCTTTAATTAGAGGTGCTGCTGGTGAAAATGGTGGTGAATAATATCTATTGATATTAACCAGTTGGGACACCTTTTTATCGATAAAACTATTCAATTAGTTTTAAATGTGTTGTTTTCATTTGTTGGTGTTGTACACTACATTGAATGCTTTTATAGTGGGAAAGTGGAATAAATATCTTTCCATTAAGTAAGTAACCCAGAGAGAAAATTGTGTTTGAACCACAATAATAAACAGGAACTATTGCAGGCACGGGCCCAGGTGGCGCTGTGGGTAAAAGCCTCAGTGCCCAGGGCTTGCCGATCGGAAGGTCGGCGGTTCGAATCCCCGCGGCGGGGTGCGCTCCCGCTGCTCGGTCCCAGCGCCTGCCAACCTAGCAGTTCGAAAGCACCCCCGGGTTCAAGTAGATAAATAGGGACCGCTTACCAGCGGGAAGGTAAACGGCGTTTCCGTGTGCGGCTCTGGCTCGCCAGAGCAGCGATGTCACGCTGGCCACGTGACCCGGAAGTGTCTCCGGACAGCGCTGGCCCCTGGCCTCTTAAGTGAGATGGGCGCACAACCCCAGAGTCTGTCAAGACTGGCCCGTATGGGCAGGGGTACCTTTACCTTTTTTTATTGCAGGCACATGCATCTCCAAGCCTTACCTAGCTGTTTCCTGACTTCCTACCCCACCCTGATTCTCCTTTCCGAAGAAAAACATCCTTTGAGTTTAGTCCTACCTGCTTTTTCATTTACCCAACACCACAAACCTCAGTTTACACAGTGACCCTAAGTGGGTTTGTACCAGACCAAAAGTGCAGGTAGTTGGACACACAGAGAGAGCCTGCTGTGCAGCAATGCCTGAGGGCTCCTGCTGTTGTGGGCCATTGCTTGTGTCCTACCCCTTCCCCTCATCTTTCCCCTTGGATTTGTGAAATTCTAAAAATATACTGAATGAGCCACATTTCAGCTGGCTAGCTTTTTGCATTCTGTCTGTGAATTCTTGATTGCAATTGTGCCACTTGGTTCTTATGGATTTGCACCTGCTGACTGAGTAATATTAATGAAACATCCACTTGTTTCCTCATCTATATGCTTCAAGAGGAGGGGGGAAACCCCACTCATATTTAAAACAGCAATTGGAAGCCCAGTGTAGCATCCATGATGGGAAGCCTAGATGGGAGATTTTGGTGGGGTGGACAATTAAGAATTTGTCTTAACCACAGTCTGGGTTTGATCACATGCACCCCTGCAAAGGCATTATTTTAGAAACACATATGCTTTATTTCTTAACAGAAAATCCTGCATGTAGGTGACCCAGGGCTATGTGTGCCAGCCCTGCCTCCAACATCTCTCTGTGTGCAGACTGTACAATCTCTCTATTCCATACCTTCCTGTGTTGAGCAAGGATGATCTGATGGGAGCATCTACCTGCATTTTTGGGTTGTATCCACAGAGTAGGGAGGCTAGTTTAGCAGAGCTCGTGGTTGTATGGTGATTTCTACTCCCCTTCAAATGAATGTGGATAGAATCCCCTTCAGACCTTCTATGTTCAACATCAAAAGGTCTGGGACTAAGTGGGCAGGCATAAGGATTTTTGGAACAGTGACCCCCAACATGGACTGATGTTTCCAATTCAGGCTTAATGCCCAAAGAGGGGGCAAAACAGCTCTATGATGCATTATCACATTTAACAGTTCACAACCCCTTGTTCTTAGTAATAACTGCTAGGTAGTTAGTGAAGAAACAATTAACTACCTGAGATAGTCCATCTTTTCAGTGGCTACTTAAAAGACCTGAAGAAAGTCTTGGGTGGGGGGGGGGGGCAGGGAGACGGAAGAAGAGAGGTCCAGGCCAGGAAGTTTATGTCATGCATTTAATACATTTAACATATTAACTTTGTTAAATACATGTTTGCTAATGTACAATAGATGTGGAGGTCAATATGAATGGGACAGATAGATAGGTGGGGCTAGGGCCTTTCCCATGCATACTGCATTCTTAACACTAAACCCCGAAGATGCTGTTTGGAGGGAATCTGCTATTAGTACCAATATTTAAAATTCTGATATACATAATACTTCTGAAACCAGCAGTTCTTGAAGTTAATTATACAATTAATTTGACCTTTATAATAATTATATGCAGGCTTTTATATAATATACGTATTCTGGTGAATAACAGAGGAAATAATTCACTTTATCTCTAGCTGGCATAATGTGAGTTTGGATTGCTCTTATTATAAGTGGGGCAAAATGTAGTCGGAACACAAAAGGGTGATACTTGGAGGATGCATGAAGTTTTAGGAAACTAGATAGGTAATGTAAATGGCATCAGCCTAATCATCTAGTCTAGACAATGCTCTCATACTCTTTGACATCTAGGTGGCATCTAAGTGGCAAACTAGGAATTTAATTTCAACTTCATGCATCTCTGTCCTAATTATGGGTTGGTTTTGGAGTGTAGTTCTGCTCATGGAATGGTCATTCCAGGTTCCCACTCATGGAAGAGAAGAGGTGAATTTCACTGATTCCCTATTTACCCATCACCATGCATCCTCCCATCTACTTTTTAGTGTAAGGATCCCTCCAGCATAATGTGAAAAGTAGTGTGAGAGGTTACCAGAGGAAATGGGAATCCAGAAAATTGCTTCCCAACTCATGGGTAGGAGCTTCCACAGATGGAAGGGTGCCATTGGATCTAACCCAATGTGCCTCCTGTTGTATGTTTAATTCTTCTTTTCTCCATTTGGCTAAACATACCTGTCATCATCTCCCTTAATTTCCATGCCCTATCCCTCTCTTTCTGTCTTCTGCCATGCATCTTTCCCTCTGTTTTGAAAATGTGATTATGTCATTTTAAGTGCTTTCTCAAGATATGTTCCTGTAACAATGGATGCTATCTCTCTGTAGATTTGGAGACAGTTTTTTAATGCTCACATTTCCCTCCCCATATTTTGTGCCACACCAAAGTCCTGGTGCTTGAGATACACTATTTATCAAAGTTTCTAAGCTTGTATGGAATTTACAGATGTCCTTTGAAAGTTCTTAAGTGTTTAAGTAACAGTTTTGAATATATTCTTAGAAAGGTGGGTCCCCTTCCCACCTGTTTTTATTTTGTGGTCTTACACCATCTGCTGTAAGTGGGTGAGTAGTTGAAGTGTACTAGAGGGAGAATTAAAGTTGGAAACTATCGTCTGAGTTTTAAATACACCAAGAACACTCATAAAAGCAAGAAGATTCTGGACAAGAGCCAACTATAATTCCTATTGCTTGACAAAGGAAAAGCCTTGGACTCCCTGTACAATTAAATAAACAAATACATGGCTTCTCATATACAAAAGAATGTAGCTTTCAACCCAGAACCACCGACATGACTCTGGCCCTAATGGTGTAATTTTCTGCTTGTGAGAGATCTACTAGCATAATCATTCACTTTCATTATGTGCTGTTCATGATTAGTACTGTTTAACATTAATGGCTACTAGTATTTATTGTTTTCTTTTTCATTGGGTGAAATGACATGTCGGGTCCAAATAATGCTGTTAATAATGGGATGATGTTAATAGCAGGAGGTTCAGAGATGCGACCCATGAGGCACAATCCACTGGAAAGATCTCCTGCACAAGTCCCATTGGAACCAATGCATATTCCTCAAGAACACATTAAATGACAGGTGGAAGATGTGCAAGAGCATGGTCAAATGTGCCCTGCTGTCATTTCGATATCCTGTATAATAGTTCTCATTACCTCTTTACATCAGTATCTGTGGTAACAAATGTCTAAAATGAGCTGCTGTAAAAAGATAGGCTATGCAGGAGACTGAAATCTGCAATTTTTGCATTCTTACATCAACACGAAAAGGCTTATGCTTTTTCCTCAACAGTAATGTGAATGCAAAATCTAAATGGGCAGCAATGAAATTAGCCTAATTTTTTTATGTTTAGGTAGCACAACTCTCCACTACATCCCCCCAAATGCACTTCCCCTCCAAAGCCACCCCCCTTTGAGTTGGGAGAAAGGATTCAATGAATCTATCACATAAAAATGGTTGGACGAGTCAGATATGTGTGGGTCTCAAAATCAAGTGCCAAACTCTCCACTGCATTTTCTAAAATGGGAAAAACTCAAAACAAAACTATATTGGAAAAAAGGTCACAGAATCGGAGAATCAGAGAGCTGGAAGGGACCAGAAGAGTCATCTAGTCTAACTGCCCGCAGTGCATGAATCTTTTTGCACAACATAGGGATCAAACCCATGACCCTGAGATTAGTAGAGTCTCATGCTCTACCAACTGAGGTCATATGAATCCATCATATGATTTTTTAAAAAAACAAACAGCAAGGAGAGAGGTAAGAAGAGAGAAGGGTTATGTCATGATAAGGGCTGTGAACACATGACCAGCTTAAAGTGCAACAAGTTTGTTCTTTTTCTCTGTTCCCATTGAAGTTGGTTTGGGGGCAAACACATCAAAATGCAGTGCTTCATAGGAAATGACAAAATAGATGTGGGCTGTGGCTAATGTCACGTGTACACTGCTTCCCAAACCACTGGTGGGAGCACATTGGATGCAGATTAAATAGGAGTGTGTGCATAGCCAAAGAATTAAGGGGAGGGGGTATGGCTGAGTATTGTTTAGTAGCTCAACGGGCAATGCTGTGGTGGAATGATCCTTTTGGGTTAACAAGCTGAGAAGCTTGTCTTGCACAGATATCCATGAAAGCCAAGGACACTTATTAAAGTAGGGCTACTCTCAAACAGCAGGGAACCCCATTTTTAGTGTCCAACTCTGAGAATGCTTCCTGGAAGGAGATTCAGAAAGAAAAGGCTTCTGAGCTTTTGAGGGAATGCAGACATAATACGGTAGCCTACAAATCCGCTCCACATCCCAGTGGGGAGGAGTTGCGGTGGACCACGTGGCCACCCACTTCCCTCCAGGAGCGTGGGACGAAGACCCACATCATCCAGAGGTTCCCGGCCACATCATTCGCCAGGCAGCCAATCTGCTGGAGGGGGGGCGTGTGTGCGTGCGTGGATGGGCCCCATTTAAACTGAGGCGCAAACCAGAGAGCTTCCTCTTGGCTCGCTTCATCGATTGTTAGGCACTGGTTGATCATATGATGGGGGAGGGGAAGTGTGGCCATCACCTGCCCCTCCAAGCTTAAGGGTATTCCATTAAAGGAATCTGGGTGTGTGGATCTTGTCCGAAGCCTGGGGTAGGGCTAGGGCCATGCCACAACCCTGTCGGGAAACCAGGAGAAGCTCGAGTTGGTTTGCATCAACAGGGCTCCCCCTACTGGTGGTTGAACCTTACTGGACTCCCTACGTGATGGGCAGGAGTCAGATATAGTCCGGTCAATTCCAATGTCTAAGCCAATCCCGCTGACATTCTGTAACCAATAAAGTTGTGGCCTAAATTTGCCCAATAACATTAACCTAATATCTATGTCCTTGTGTCTTATTCATCAACAAGGGGGTGGTCTCGGGTTCTCAGCATGCAACATTTTTTCTTTCTACTAGCTGTCGTAGAGAGAGATGTACTGGTAGCATTACAGGAACAGTGAATGGACTGAATGGAGATTCTCAAGTTATGAGAACATGAATCTGGATTATTTCCAGGTACAAAGGATATTGGATCATTCTTGTGGTTCCCAGCTACAGCCAAGCCTGTTGTGGGGTAGCGATTTGTATTTGTCCCTGAAACCATTTCAAACTGCTTGATCCCAAAGGTATTTGACAGGCATAGCTGCCCATACTGTAGCTTATTTATATTCTTAGCAATATCTGATTCCACAGCTTTCTGTGTAAACAACAAAAAAGTAAAACATCTTTTAAATGAAAAGCTATTGAACACTACAGTATACAAAGAAACCCGCCAATGTACTAACACTATTGTGCCTGTTTACAGATGGAAAAAAACAGCAAGTATGAATCATTGTAATTCTAAGTTCCTTCAGAGAGAATTACAAGACCATATGATATCCTAGCGTGTTAGATTTTGCATTAGGATCCATGACTGAGTTGTAAGACATCCAGACAGCTCCATATTGAGCACACATCTGAGGAATACAAGTTATTTCATCTTCTGTTGGCAGTTTGCTTAAACAGCTGGCTTTGAATGTGTTTCTTGCCTTATGCTGGCATACAGGAAGAAGAGCTGAATTTTGATTTGCCTAGCCATAGACTTTGTTGCAGAATTATCCAAAGAAAGGCCACGAGCATCTAATAGTTTTTTAGAGCAATTTTTGGTGTACATATATATGAATGCTTCACTTAGATTTTGTCACCTCAGCTTCAAAGGAGAATAATTTCTCCTGCCTATTCATAGTAAGTTATGGGAAATCTGATGGTGTTGGCAGGAGGAGGGTGAAGCATGTTAAATTGCTGTGAGGAGAGTAATTAAATCCACCAGCTGTAATTTTGTGGTAATGGGTGGCATTTAGCAGAGGAAGACAAATTTTGATGATGGAAACCTCAGTTTGAAGAATGAGGGAGAAGAAAGGATAGTGTTAGAATAGGCATAATACACTGTCTCGGCTGACTGGTAGTTAAGGATCGCTGAATCAGTCAATTCTGCTTTCTCTCATATTCTCATTTTCCACTCTTAAGTTGAACATTCCACATTTCCACATCAGTTTCAAATATTTTGAACAAGTTCTCATGAAAATTCGGCAGCATTTTTACTGTGAATTTCTCCTGATAGACATCTTTTAATACACACACCTTTGCAAACCAATATTGCTCAATATAATGCTATTTTCACATATGGCTTTCCATGCAGATTTTATCCTTATATATGCATTTTTTGTACACATTATTTTGCCGGACAACTGTATTGAAAAATTCAGAGAAGTGTGAATTTGAAATGATGACTGGGTTTTGGTTTACACATTGTTTCAAAAATAGCTTCATCTATAAATGTAGATCAGAATTCTCCCCTGTCCCAATCTGGTGGGCATTGCACTAGGTGAAATGTGGTTTTTAGCAGATAGGCAATGCTCTATATAGTATGACATGGAAAATTACAAATGAACTAAGATGGAAGCACTACAATGTTCTGCCTTAGTGGGTTTGTTACGGTTCTTGTGCAGTAACTTTTAAATAATAAAAGAGTTACTGTTAATATTCTGCAGTCTCTGGCATTCATTAAATTAGGCAGGGATATTGGAAGCGTATACTTACTAATGTTTTTGATCCCCTTCCTTTGTTTTCTCATTCAGCCTGCGTAATAATTGTGAATGTTTGTGATAGAAAATAGTTGTTATTTTTACCTGCCCATAGTCTTTAAGATGGGATATAATTACACTGAAACAAATGAATGGCAGCTTTCTAAAGATATGACTGGGAACAGGATGGGAAACATGACGTGTTCTGCTTTAAGTTACTAACAACCCAACAGAAGCTCATTCAATGAAAGGCAGGTGCATGACATTGCTTTATAGTTTATTTCCTTTAGCAATGACAAAAGGCTTCCAGTTTCTCTTCATTAACCATCACTTTGAGCAGCAGTGAAACGGCAATCAGTAGTGCTATAATGTCCTAAAAAGACCCAATGGGAATGATGCTATGTCATGATGTAACATTGTTCCCTTGGCCATTGTTGGGAAGAACAATGAGATATTTAAATTCAGACATGACTCACCAAGAACACCATCCTATCCATACCAGAAGTCCACCGGCAAAGTCACTTGGAACAATGTGTGTAAATTGCATTGGGCCATTCTGTGGGTCATTTCAGTGCTGTGAAGCTGCTGGCTGAAACTCTGACAGTACTTCAACTGGTGGGAAACACTTTGTTTGGTCATGGGAAAGAAACTGGAGAATCTCCTGCTGCCTCTTCTCAAAATGGGTAAGTCTCATTTGCCTCCTCCTAAATTGCCTCACAAAATGGCTTTTCTCTCTGCACACTTTCAAATGCATCTTTACAATACAAATCTCACAAGGGGAAAACATAGCTTGGAGGATGCAAGGCAGGACTTGGAGCAGAAGGGTAGTTTGTGGGAAAAGAAATTATCTTCACACAATGCACAACTTCTCCATTTTTAATTGCCTGCTCTGAAACTGCTTTTTAAAAAGAAAGAAAAAGAAAGGGGGGAAATTATATCATGGTTCTAATATGTGCATTTGCACATAATGCACCGTTAACCCAGAAGAAAGCCTTCACTTGTTAAAATGCTAGTCATTGGGATGATAGGTCTTCACAATGTTTTTCACAGAGCAGGAGAATGCCCTGATGTTGTCTTATGAGTACATATATTAGTGCTTGATATTATGTAAAATAATTCTAGAGTTAGCATAACCAACCATAATTTTTAATTGAGTGCTATGGGTTTTAAAATACACAAAAATCTGTTAATGCATATGCAACAGATCTGTGTTGACTTGGAGTCATAGTCACAGTGGAACCCATCCAATCAATTAATCATAGATTGGGGTGTCCCCCCCCCATTCTTCTTCTTCACACGGTAAGAAGAGCGCTTGCTCTTACAAGGTGCTATTGTTCCTGCTGTTTTTCCTTGTGCAGTCCCAACAATTTCAGAAAGGCTACTGTGGGTGGCATGTTTGCAACTGGAGATATAGGTAGCAATCTCAAATGACTGGTTCGGGGGCCTGCAGAAGCTGGTGAAGCCACCCCCTGCCCCAGTATGCAATTAGATGTTGCCCAACATTTGCTTGAATTAGCCTGTGATTTTATATTCATTTACCTGGAAGTAAGCCGCATTGAACTCAGTAGGACTTCTGATAAGCATAGGATGTTAGTGGATTATGTGTGAATGTAAATATCCCATCGAGACCAAAGGAATTACTTAGACATCCATTGTTAGGCCAAGTCTTAATTGCTCCTGTCACTGAGGCAAGCTATTTTTTTCTCTTCATCTTTATGCCATATACATTTTGCGACTGTTATTATTATTACAATTTATACAGATCTTAATTGGCAAAAGCATTCCAATTTTACTCGGCTCCATTCTTACTTTTCCGTAATGTGCAACAACACACTTTTGTACCTGCATGAAAAAATATGAAGCTGCCACAAAGAACAGAGCAGAAAGGGGGGGGGGGAGAGCATTATAAAAATAATTAAGGTTAAACTGCTTGGGGGCAAGTGTAATCAAAACAATCCTTTACAAACTGTACTGTAGCTGAACAATTCAAAAAGCAACTATTCTGAATATAAGCAAATTCAAAGGGAGACGAGATCCCCTTTTGTACCCCCCCCCCGCCTTCTGATAGAAGACTACTGAAAACTGTCTGGTATCAAAGCTTCTCATGGATTAGACCTTCTGCGGCTCTCTGTTTCTACAAAAAAAGAGACAACCTAGGAAAGGGAAAGCTAATTCTAAAGATTTTGACACACTACTTCTGAGTCTGTTGAGTGCTTCACATTCAAAACTTCAAAAATGAAGCTCCCAAATCATATCTTTTCTACTTTCTCAGGCTCTCGCTCAATAATTGATGAAACCATCTATATGCTGATGTCAAATCTTAGAAAAACGGGGATGGTGGTGGTGGGGAAAGAGATGTCTCCTGCTGCTCTTTTAGTTATATACTTGCTTTAAAAAAATATCATATTAGATATGGCTCCTTCAAAAACGTCTGATGTTCAGGAGCAGCTGCATAGGCATCATTCTCCCCAATGACCCTTATTATCAATGTTAGAATTAACAAGCTTGAATTCTGATGTGCAATCTGGCATGAATGAGGACAGATTTCTGTCTTCTGGCTAACGGATGGGTGAAAATGCTGCTTCGGTGCCGTTCAGTCAGGATGGAAGGGAGTTAAGCTGATAACAATGCAACAGCTTAATCCGGAAAACGAAAATGTATGCCATATTAATTGCCTGAAATTGCACACAAGCTGGCAGTCAAACAATGAAAGGTATGTCTTGCTGTCTGATTTCTCTCATTATCATCTCCCTGATGAATACACCTGCCCAAATGCTTTAGTTATTTCCTCTAGTTTGACACAGCACTGGAAAATATTTAAGAACAACAACAAGAAGAAATCCTGGGAGGGGGGAAGAAAAGAGGGGAGAAGAGATTAAAGTTTCTGTGAAGGGTATGCCTAATTTTTTTAAAAAAAATATTGTTGAAAAACTGGACACAGATACCAGTAATAAATCCCACTGAACTCAATGGGACTTGCTTTTGGGTAAGACATGCATGCGCTTCGGGGGTCAAAACAGACATGACATTAATTGCATGATTGCAAGTAACGTGTCTAGTTTTAAAAGTTTAAATAGTTGGCACTCAGCATCAGCACTGTGTGCAAGGGAAAGTTTTATGTTTAACCCTTTCCCCTATGTATGGTCCTGATGAAATCCAGTCCTCCCACAGTGGAAGTTATTTAAGAAACCCACAAATGGGGCATTTTGGGGAGCAGAACTGGATCAGCACCCTTTGCTGCTGTTGCATGATGTCTATTGGCCTGATCCAGGCCTCTTCACCATACCAGCCTTGAAGTCTGTTCAACTTCAAGTGTATTTGTCCCTGCCCCCACTTTCTGCACTGGCTGCGAAAATGGTGATGTCTCTCAAGCCCTGTTGTTGCTGGAAAAGGTTTGGGTTAACCCCTAAATAAATATAATAATTATTTCACCCTATCATTTTATAGCACTTCTTGTCCATGGATCATAATTATTCTTGCCTACTTATGCTGGCAGCTTTTCTTTATTTCCCAAACTCCTGCACTACCTTCGTTACTCTGTTTTAAAATTAGATAATTGCAAACCCCCCCCCATCCTACATGACTTGTGTGCATTGATCTAATCTGAAACACAGCCTTAGATATATTGGTTGCAGTGCTGGAAAGGCTGTTAAGAGAAACAAGTTGGGGAAATTATCTTTAGCTTGCAGCTTGTTTTATGCAGGTTTAAAATACTCCTTTCCCCCTGTAGTCTATCAAATGTCTGACCCAGTCCTTTTCATGTATACTTACCCAGAGAATAACAATAAAAAATGCTTGATATGATCAATGAGGCTAATGGCATGCACTTCAGAATTCTAATGGCAGATTGGTATTAATGAGTACGTATGTTAGAGGGGAAAAGGTGTTGTTGATATGCTCAGAGAAGAACAAGTGCTTTTAGAAAAATGCCTAAGTGAACTAGGCTTTTCTATGAAGACATGTCAGATTTGCCTCAAAAGAAGTATCTGAAGTACCCAATGCAATCTACAGTCATGCACTCATTAAGTTATATGCAGCCTTCAAATAATATCGCAGCATAGTCTAACTCACTAAACTCCCCCAACACAGGCCTTTGCAATAGCAAAAAGATCTGTTTAAAATATACGCCTTGTATCCACAGGACTGTGTGAATAGTTCTGCCTGCCTAAGAGAACTTTGGATTTGTGTTTCTTCGACACTTCTCTTTTGCAATGGAAAGATAGTTCAAAAACAGTTGGGTTTTGGCATGGTAAAAAGGTAAAGGGACCATTAGGTCCAGTCGCAGACGACTCTGGGGTTGCGGCGCTCATCTCGCTTTACTGGCCGAGGGAGCCAGTGTACAGGGACCATTAGGTCCAGTCGCAGACGACTCTGGGGTTGCGGCGCTCATCTCGCTTTACTGGCCGAGGGAGCCAGGGTCATGTGGCCAGCATGACTAAGCCTCTTCTGGTGAACCAGAGCAGTGCACGGTAACGCCGTTTACCTTCCTGCCAGAGTGGTACCTATTTATCTACTTGCACTTTGATGTGCTTTCGAACTGCTAGGTTGGCAGGAGCAGGGACTGAGCAATGGGAGCTCACCCCGTCATGGGGATTCGAACTGCTGACCTTCTGAATTGCAAGCCCTAGGCTCTGTGGCTCAGCCTCTAAATGGAGTAAGACAAAAAGTCCCACTAGGCCCATGTCTATTGTCCAAGCCCTTTGGTGCACCCCAAGGAGTTCTTTGGATCTTGGCTGAGATGTTTTCCTGCTCACTAAAGGTATAATGTTTCTAAGAAAGCAGTAAAGCTGTGGCATATTTGTGTGTGCTTTACTTGAGAGCTGAAGTCCAGAAAAGATTGCTTTGAAAAGGCTATGAAATTGTTGCCATCTACCCGAAACAAAACAAAACAAAAAAATTCCTTCCAGTAGCACCTTAGTTTGTTCTGGGCATAAGCTTTCGTGTGCATGTACACTTCTTCAGATACACTGAAACAGAAGTCACCAGACCCTTATATATAGTGAGAGAAGAAGAAGAAGAGTTTGGATTTGATATCCTGCCTTTCACTCCCCTTTAAGGAGTCTCAAAGCAGCTAACATCCTCCTTTCCCTCCCCCCCCCCACAACAAACACTCTGTGAGGTGAGTGGAGCTGAGAGACTCCAAAGAAGTGTGACTAGCCCAAGGTCACCCAGCAGCTGCATGTGGAGGAGCGGTGACGCAAACCCGGTTCACCAGATTACGAGTCTACCGCTCTTAACCACTACACAACACTGGGTGGGGAGGGGTATTACTCAGAAGGGAGGTGGGAACAGGTGATTGGCTGATAGGTGTGGTAAAGCTGTTGACGACTGTTTAATGACTGCAATTGGTCTTACAGGAAAAAGCAAGGGGTGAGATGGCTAAAATAGCTTTATCATGTACAGTGAGCTAAGAATCCAATGTCTCTATTCAGACCAGGTCTCTCCATGGTTTTAAGTTTGGTAATAAGTTGCAATTCAGCAACTTCTCTTTCCAGTCTATCTACCCATTAGTGCTTGAAAGCCACAATCATGTACAGCTTCATTCTGGCGGTTTCAGTTATTCTTCTAATTCCTGCTCCATAAAACAACACAGTGCCCTATTTCTGAAAACCTCTGCCATCTTGTTCAAAATAGCTTCTTCACTCCATCCAGGCCAAAAATAAAAATGGAATGCAACTTACTGAAACAGAACACTGCAAATATTTATGTTAACAAAATTTGTAATGTTGCCATATGGAATCTATAAGCAGGGGTTACCCATAACTCAATGCCTCTCAATGAACGACAGCTGCCATTATATTTTGGATTGCATTTCACTTCCTCAGCCTGAAATTCTTGTTTGCAATTGGGTACCAAGCCATATTTACTTGTGAATATTTCAAGATGTTTTGATTGTCAGGTTAACATCATTGCTGATGAGTTCAGGAATGTGTGCATGAACTCCAGGCATCTGGGCATGTATGGGGCAGTACTTATGGGTCCCTGGATCAGGAAAAACCAAATTATCCTTTGGCTATAATCTGAAAGAGCTTGTATGTAGGTTGGTCCTAATGGTGTTCAGCACATTGGTTCACCAAAGCTTCTCTTAGTGGAATAAGGATTTGATTCTTCTTTCCTAATGAAGACACCACCACAATCCACTCTGAAAGGTTGAAGTAACACAGAGTAGCTGAAGTATGGAGAGGAGTAAGAAAAACCCTTCCCTTTCCACTAATGGAAGCCTTTGTCGGATCAAAGACAGCCTTCTGTCTGTGTAAGGGATGCCATTGGATACAAGGGATGGGTGTGTGTGTTATTTTGCTTGCCTTTTCATGAGAAACTACTTAATTCACACTTCTTGAACCAATACACAAACTGAAACACATATATCTTTCAAAATTCACACTTTTCTAAACTTTGCAGTGCAGTTATCCAACCATATGTACAAAAATGCATTTGCTGGGAAAAATATGTGCTTCAACATGCATATCTTTGTGAAAATGACAGATTATATTATATGCATTATATTAGGGGGAATTGCTTGGGGAAATGTCAGTGATAGTCAAAAACTACACAACATTGTGTTTATTAGGAGAAATTCACACTGAATTGTTGATGGATTTTTAATGGGCTTTTTTTTATTTTAAAAGTGCAAATTGTGGGTAAATGCAATCATTATGATTATTTATTAGTTGCTTTCCTCGCAAAAGTGGCTCAAAGCATCTTACAAAAACAATATTACAGTAAAAAGCAAGTTACCAACCATTAAAACTTCAGACTCCAACTATACCAATAAAAGACAGGTCTTACAGACCCCACCCCACTAAAGCTGGCTACAAATACCTGAAATTCTTCAAATTAAGGCCCAAAAACCAAGGTTAAAAGGAGAAGTTTTTAAAATTGGAAAAATGAGAAAGTGAGAGAAACTGAAACTGGCAGATCCCTATTAGAAACAGCCCTCTATCTATCTATCATCTATCTAATCTATCAAACTGCTTTATAGATTGATAGTTGCAGTATTGTGTGCTACTTTAATCACATTTTATTAACAAATAAATAAGGACCAGAAGCTACAGCTTAATTGCCTACTCACAGCATCTGCTCTATCACTTTGCCTTCTAACATTTCTTACTTGATCTCAATCCATTTTTACATGTGTAACTTAGCGGCACTTTGAAAATATCTTCATGCACTCAAGCGTGTTGTTGTGGTTGTTTTAGAAAAACACACCATATTTTTGCTGCTGTTGTTTATAATGGGACACCAAAAGTTTCAGAAAGATCAAACCTGAAAACATTTCCAGTAGGAATTAAAAAGGCTCCTTTTTCCCAGAAGAAATAGAGGCTATCAATTCTTGACTTGCCTGCCCATGTGAAATAGTGGGTTTTTGTCTCTGATGTTGCAATTTTGTTTAAAATAGCCTTGATGATGGCAGGGTACACGCGAATGATAAAATCATAAAGATGACAGCCTAATCTTCAAAGATGACCGATCACAGATAAAAGATTAAGTAACTCAGCATTTGAAATACCAGATTATCTGTCTCCTGGCATCGTGTCTGTGTATCCCTCCTGCTGAGTTCTGCAGAGATATCACTGACATGTAAAGATGCTACATCTTACATACCAGAATTGCTACAGAGAATGCCGTTCCCTCAGGCCGTCAGGTTGAAAGAAACAGGCCCTCAAATGAAATATTAGTTAATCAAACATATGTCTGTGAGACAGGCAAAGTACTTGGGCGCGTAATAGATAAGCATATTTTAGCGTGGCTATTTAAAAACAGCTAAAATAGTTCATTTTACCATATAATTAGCACTCACAGGTGGGACAGCGATCGGTTAGTGATTATTATACACCTTTTATTATCAATTTTATGTACCCCAATAATAAAAAAGCCATACTTACAAGAATGATTAGACATGCTGGTCCTATAAAACTCCATATAAAGTTGTTCTTTGTGCTGAGCCAACATCTGAAAAGTAAACAGTGCATAATGTTTGCAAATTTGCTTACAGATGAATCACTCCTATCTTTGGAATCAGGTGTTTCTGAAGACTGGGAATGACTGCTAGTTGTGATGACTATATATTACCTCCAGTACCAGAATCAGTATGCTTCTGGGTACCAGTTGCTGGAGAACATGAATGGAAGAGTGTCATTGAGTTCATGGCCTGCTTGTGGGCAGGGCTGGATTTAGGTTTGATGAGGTCCTAAGCTACTGAAGGTAATGGGGCCCTTTATATGTCCAGCTGTCCTTTGTCAACAACAAATTGTCGCTGTTTTTGTGTGTGTTGAATATATGCTATAAGGTAATTTATGGACCTAATAGGTATGTAGGTTTTATTTTATTTGTTTTTTTATCTTATATTTTGGAAATGTATATGCATTTTTCCCCTTTAAGTTTTTTAGGGGCCCCCAAGAGAGTGGGGCCCTAAGCTATAGCTTGTTTAGCTTATATGTAAATCTGGCACTGCTTGTGGGCTTCCCATGAGTATCGGGTTGCCCTCTGAGGGAACTAAATGCTGGCTTAGATAGGCTTTGAGTCTACCAGGCTCATTTTGTGTTCTTACATTATGGCCACTAGATATGTGGTATTCCTCATTGTGGGAAGCCTATTGTGGAGGGAAGCCACAAGCCTGATTGTCTGAATTACCAGACTAGTGACCCTGCATGATATTTTTTTTCACCCAACATATCATGTTAAACCCAAAATAGCAATCATCATAAAATAATGTTGTACACCACCCCAACCTCTGAGTGTTGTGAGATTCTTTTATCTATGCTGGGAAACCATTTTGTTGTGGTTTCAACAGAAGGAAAAGAGGACCATTCATTTCACAGAAGGGGGCAGTTCTGTACAGACATGATGTGCCCACCTCCTTATAGATATGGCAGCTTGGGTTGCACATCTGAGCTACCACAAGCATAAAAACCCATCTGGATCAGGGCATATGCCTTTGTGTCTAGAACTTAACAGTGAAAATTTCCATAAGTATCACAGTATGTATTCCCTGCAACCCAAGAAGCAGATGCGTGCAATCAAGTGTCTATGCATTCATACCCTGGTGGGTGTGGCTTTCATGCACAAACATGCATCTGTCTGGGGCTAGATTCCTTCATCTAGTAGTCAGAACTGCCTCAGAATATCCAGAGACTGGATTGATAGCAGTGTGCATAGCACTGACAAAATGGTAGGGGTAGAGGAGATTGCATACACCTTTCATAGTTGCAGTGAGGCCACACATCTCTTTCTGAAAAATAACCACCATAGTCATCAAAGCTGGCTGGGCCAACCATTTCTTCGATGGGTAGTCGCAGTCCAATATAATGTACACAGGAGTGTGCAGGCAACTCACTGTTATGTGAACATAGTTTCCTATCAGAAACATGCTTAAGTGATCACATCTCAGTGGGCTGATGCAGGAAGAAGTCATGTCAGAACTATCTATAACTAAAGTCAATATGTAAACAATGAATTACACATCAGTTCTTTCGTAGTATTTGGATCCCAGTGCGGCAGAAATGCCAACCACCACTGCTGGGCTCACGTAGCCAAAGATATAGAAATTCTTGTGTAAGAATCCTTTATTGTAGATTACTCCAACAACTATAAGGTACAGGTGAATGCCTTCGATACACATCCACGCGAACGCAGCTAAGAGGAAGTAATGGAGTAATCCAGCAGTGATTGAACAGAATAGCTAGAAGGGAAAACAGAAAAAAGCGTAAGTGAATAACATAAAAGACTCCATATCTTGCAATGCAGGTTAAAAATGTTGTCATATTACAGTACCAGCAAAACCTCTTCCACTGGAAATTTGTCTCGATAGGAAAATGGCCCAGGCCCTGTCATTACTTTTCTGTAAGTACACAGGAAACCACCAAACCCATTTCATTTTAAAACTCAGACCTCATGCTCATTTCTTTTTGCCTGTGTGCCTACAATCACATGAAATACACAAACTGATGAAGCAGATGATATATATTTTCCACAGAATGTGTTCAACCTTATATATACCCCCTGCTCCACATGGGTGTGTATACAAGCAGTCCCTCTTTACACTGAAACAAGACCAAGACAACCCCTGCCGAAGTAACACCTTCTGATATTATTGGAACATGGTCAATTTAAACTCAGTTAAAAATCTGCCTCCATTTTGTCTTAGTTAAGGCTCCAATTCTCAGAGTGGACCTCTGGCAGAAGACCCTTACTTCTCTTCAATGAGGCTCACACTTTCTGAATGGGATTTCCTGGAATCCTTAAATGAGTGTTTTATCCACAGCTACTTGTGGGTAAAACATTCATGGGGAAACTGGGAAATGCTACTTACACCTCTGAAAAAGGCACTTTAGAGCACACATTTGCTTTCCTACCCAACATGAAATGGCATAAGGAAAGGCCACGTACCTTATTATTGTTCATGTTAATTCCAACAAGAAAAATTAGCTCAGCCAGAAAAAGGCTGCAACAGAGATTTTTGTGAATTGTTGTCCTTGTACTTTGAATTTCGCTGAAGAACCAGAAAGTGAAAATGCACATGGAGAGGCAGATCAAGGAGATAATTATTCCAAGCTGAGTAATTCTTGTGAGAATATAATAATTTTTGTCATCCTGGGAGGGGGAAAATAATAATATAACATATTGGAGAGAATGGCTAAAGAATAGCTTCTTTAAAACCTCATTTGATAATGGAGTTCTGATTCTATTTCAATTCCCCCCCTCCATACTCCTTGTTAAAATACCCAGCCAAGTTATTGGTTGAAATGCTTTACACATTTTTTAATTGATTTTATTAAGGTACTAGTTGGCACAAGGAAGTGTGCAGGGAAAAATCATAGAACTTGGACGATAGGACTTATCTCCCCCTCTGCCTGTGCCTTCTAAATTTGCTCTGGGGGATTGGGGGAAACCCCAGAACAGGTTTTGGGGAGTGCAGTGGAGGTGCAGGCTATCTGTTATCTGGTTTTGCATTGGTATGCCTGGATAAATATAGATATTGATTTCTTCAGGGACTGTAGAGATCGTCAGATTGAACTGGCAATTATCTGTCACCAATAGCCATAGAGCCCAGCATATTTCTTTTCCAAGTAGCTGTCATTAATTTAACTGCCCATTAATACCTTATGACAGAATAATGTAATGGATATCATTTGAAGTGCTTTGAAAATTATCCCACTCAAAGAGATGGAGCATAAACCTGGGTTGTTTTTTTTAATTTTATTTTTAGAAAACGAAAACAATTCACTCTTGACTTGTCTTATCACTTGCTTTCAGATTAATATTTTAAACTCAAATTAAGTAAACACCCCGCAGATGCAAAACACACTCTTGTATTTGAGGACTCCTCATGAGCTGCAAAGGAGTCTAAGTATAACTCAAGGGAGGGAGCTTTTTATTTTTGGACAGAGGATTTAGCCGACTTGAGAGTATTAGCACAAACACATTGCATTGACACATGCTGGGCTCTTCATGCTGACAGATTCTGCTTCTTAGTTGCTAAAAGCAACTTACAATTTCAGTTCAAATGTGAGGGGTTTTTTAAGGAAGCGTTTTGACTCTCTCTCTCTCTCTCTCTCTCTCTCTCTCTCTCTCTCTCTCTGTGATCACTTGGCCTGTATTTAGAAACCATGTCCATTTTATGGGGATCTTCCTTTAATCTGATACTCAGCTATGTACTTCTTTTTTAATTTCTTACTGAGAATATTTCAACTGAACAAAATAAAATAGAAATAAAAAAATGAATAAAAAATCTAAAAGGAGGGGAGAAGGTATGTTATATCACTATATATGCAAATGACTAGAATTCCATATATGCTTGTCTAATATTAATGTTATACACAGCAGTTGTTTTTGTTGAATGCTAAGTGCTCCATATTGGAAATGGGTACACAACCACCACAATAAAATATTTCCACTTTTTTTGTATCATTCTACATTTGCTTTTTCTTTAAATAAAATGCACTATGGTTTTCAAAAGTCTGAAGTTCTGTCTGTTCATACATTTCTTTTTAGTCAGGTTTACTTCTGGGGAAAATTGGCCTATTGCATATTCTGTGGTCATATCCACATCTTACATAGTTTATGCCACTTTAACCAACCTAGCTTCCCCAAAACAACCCTTGGAATTGTAGATTGTTAAAGGTGCTGAGAATTATTAGGAGGCCCCTATTCCCCTCACAATTCCCAGGGTTTCCTGGGAAGATTGATTGTTAAAGCATTATGGGAATGGTACCTCTATGAGGGTGGGACGCAGGTGGCGCTGTGGGTTAAAGCCTCAGCGCCAAGGGCTTGCCGATCGAAAGGTCGGCGGTTCGAATCCCTGCGGCGGGGTGCGCTCCCGCTGCTCGGTCCCAGCGCCTGCCAACCTAGCAGTTCGAAAGCACCTCCGGGTGCAAGTAGATAAATAGGGACCGCTTACCAGCGGGAAGGTAAACGGCGTTTCCGTGTGTGGCTCTGGCTCTGGCTCTGGCCAGAGCAGCGATGTCACGCTGGCCGCGTGACCCGGAAGTGTCTCCGGACAGCGCTGGCCCCTGGCCTCTTAAGTGAGATGGGCGCACAACCCCAGAGTCTGTCAAGACTGGCCCGTACAGGCAGGGGTACCTTTACCTTTACCTTTACCTCTATGAGGGGAATAGGGGTCGCCTAAAAACTCTCAGCACCTTTAACAAGCGACAGTGCCTGGGAATCATGGGGGAAACCGTGACTGTTAGTGGCATAAATAGTACTTTTACAGCTGCTCAGTGACCGTGAATGGTCTCTCTGCCCCATTTTCTGTTTGTAAAATGAAGATAGTAGTGACTTAAGTCTCAGGGTTATTGATAAGCATGAATAATATACAGATAATAAATATTATGGGTGTTGAAAAATGCTCAATGGCAGTTAAAAACAAATAATAAACGGGGGGAGAGTAGAGTAGTTAGCACCCATTTAAGAGATAGCATGTGCATTACTTTGTTATAGGGATGTGGGTGGCACTGTGGGTTAAACCACAGAGCCTAGGGCTTGCTAATCAGAAGGTCGGTAGTTTGAATCCCCACAACGGGGTGAGCTCCTGTTGCTCGGTCCCTGCTCCTGCCAACCTAGCAGTTCGAAAGCACGAAGTGCAAGTAGATAAATAGGTACCACTCTGGCAGGAAGGTAAACGGCGTTTCCGTGCGCTGCTCTGGTTCACCAGAAGCAGCTTAGTCATGCTGGCCACATGACCTGGAAGCTGTACGCTGACTCCCTCGGCCAATAAAGCAAGATGAGTGCCGCAACCCCAGAGTCATCCACAACTGCTAATGGTCAAGGGTCCCTTTACCTTTACCTTTACATTGTTATAATGGAATATTCACAGTGTGAAGTTCAGGGACATCCTAACCATGAAAATATCTACTGCTGCTAAAGAATTATCCCATTGTGTATTTGCTCGGTGAGAATAAAGCGATAGACCAAGCGAGGAAGGAAGTAACAATTTAACTGCAGAGACCAATTGGTTCTACACACAAACTATCTAAAGAAATTAATAAACACTATATTTCAAAAGAGCACTTACAACTTCAGAGTTGTTTGAGGACATCAAAACAGCAAAAGGGGTAAGATGATTGCATCTGCATGTGGTATGGGTGCTATTGAAATGTGCTCGTTCACATCCTTCTGTAGACCAGTTTCCTTCCATTGTGTCTTCTGAATAATTCCAAAATGCACACTTAACATCTTTTTTGTCTACAGTCTGGAACAGAAGGAAAATGTTTAATGGATGGCAAGAGGCACAAAGCCACTCAATAAGAAGTATCTGCTACATTAGCAGAGGCAATTCATCACAATGCCTTTATTCCACAAAACCCAGAATCTGAACTGTTCATAATTCAGGATCAGGAGAAACACAGGAATAAAAACAAAGGAAATCAAAACAGAAAGATGAAACAAGATAGGTAAAAGAAGGTAGACTAAAGAGAGGAAGGAAAACTACACCTGCTTTCTCCTTCTTTTCAAACATTGTTCCTGAGTTTTAGAAATCAACAGTCCAAATAATGGATTTAAAAATGTCTATATAATTAATATGTTTGCTCCTGTCCATTTCTAGTGGCCTTATTTTGACCAGGACTTGCTAATTCTTCTCTTTACAGAGAGTGTATTTGACTGTACTACAGGCCTTGGACTTTTTGCACCACCTAACCTTCTAGTCTTTGAAATGGGTTTGTGGGAGCAGAGGTCATTGTTTTGTTGTTTTTGTTTTAACTACTTGTGTGTCAAAGCCCCCAACCCACCCCCAGGAGAATAAAGACACTAGGACACAGAATTTTAGGTTAATGTTAATGGGCAAAATTTAGGCCACAACTTTATTGGTTACAGAATGTGAGCCATATTGGCTTAGGCATTGGCACCAACAGACTATATCTGACTTCCTGCCTGCCTTGCAGGAAGTCTGTAAGGGTAAACCACCAGTGGGGGGAGCCCACCAATGTGGATCGACTCAAGCATCCCCTGGGTTCCCAATGGGGTCATGGCGTGGCCATAGCCCCTTCAGATGAGATCCACGCCCCTGGATTCCTTTAATGGAATACCCTTGAGCATGGAGGGGCAGGTGACGGCCGCACCTCTCCTCCCCCACACATCGCTATTCCAATGCCTAACCGCCACATGAGCCCAAAGCTTGTTGCCAATACCCTCACACCTGCAACCAAACTCCTATTCCTTTGATAATATCAGCCAACCAGACGTCATTTCCGCCATTGGAAAGATGAACGCCATCTGCCCAATAGAGGGCCTCATTGCTGTAGGCATTTCCTGGGTGGCAAATCACATGGCCACCCAGTGCCAACACCTTGCATGTTACAGCACGATCCAAGAGTTTCCTGGCTTTGTTAGTGGCAGCTGGGCAGCGACTGTCACGCCAAATGTGTCTCTCCAGGAGTTGTGACCATAAAATAGCCATTTTGTCGAAGGTTATTGACAAGTCCTCAAAGTCCTTTTTAATGCTTAGTCTCAAGTTGCCCGATTGGCCACTCACTGCCTGGCATAGCCGGGCCGCCTCAGCTTAACATGGGACACAGTTCCGCCCCAACGCTGAGGTGGGGGTGGGCCTGACAGTGAGACCGCAACCCGCCCCCACTCAGAAGTAGAAGCGGTTTACTTGTGTTTTTACCTAATATTTTTATCCTGTGAACTGCCTTGAGATCTTGTGATGAAGGGTGGTCTATAACTCTTAATAATAATAATAATGTCCCATCTTTCTTGTTTTAGGCCCCATCTGCACCATACATTCAAATCAGCATCATGCCACTTTAACAATCATGGCTGTAGTTCATTAAGGGAGTGGAGAGTTGGCAGAAGGCTGTTAATTACCTCGCAGAACAACAATTCCCAGAGCTGCTGGGAAGAGGGATTGATTGTTAAACCACTTTGGGAATTGTAGCTCTTTGAGGGGCCTTAGAACTCTCAGCAACTTTAACCAACTATACTAAGGTCAGCCTGGATAGCTCAGTTGGTTAGAGCATGGTGCTGAAAGCGGCAAGGTTGCAGGTTTGATTCCTGTATGCGACAGCTGCATATTCCTGCATTCCAGGGAGTTGGACTAAGTGATTCTCAGAGTCCCTTTTCTACTGTTCTATTATTCTAGGATTCTTCAGGGTAAGTCATAACTGTTTAAAGTGCTATGATACTGCTTGCCTAGTCTGGACTTTCATCGTCCATATTATTGCCCTTATCCTCCTGCAAAACAACATCAAAACCAAAAACCTTTCCTCGGCTTACCTGCTAAAGGTGCATACTGAATCATACCCATTTAATATTCTACTTTTTTTTATTTATTATATTTGGATCTTGACTGTCTTCCCCCCCCAAAATCATGATGACTTCTTCACAAAAGCCCTGGGAGGTAGACAAGGTCAATACATTGTTACTTCGCCAAGAATACTGAGTGGGATTTATGGCTGAGTCAGGATTTAATAACAGGATTTAATGCCATTCTACTTCCTATCAACTCCTGTCTATCATACACTATGTAATATCATGTCTTTTAGCACAGGAGGAAAGAAAGTAATTATATGAATTTATCTAAATTTTCAGTGAAACTGTTCTTTTTCTGCCCCGCCCCCCCGATTAAAAGGCTTTTGACTCACCTTTCAGGTCCATTGCCCTCCCAAGAAGAGATACAAGATAGTTAATGAATTACAAGCACAATAAAAATAGCAATATAGTACAAAAAAACAGCAAATTATGCTCCTGAAAATGATAAGTAACTTCATCATAGAGTGGCTAGGGAAACCCAGCTGGATGGGCGGGGTATAAATAATAAAATTAGTTAATAATAATAATAATAATAATAATAATAATAATAATAATAGAATTGCAGATTTGTAAGGACAATCTGCCATACAGGTATTGAAGTTGCACCCTTGGCATTATCAGTACCAGGCTCTATCCAGGCTTAGCACAGCAGCTAATGAAAAGCAGACTGAAATAAAAGATTTTAAGATTGTTTTTCTTTTAGAAATTTTCGGTGGTGGGACTATAAATACCTCCTGGGGGAGGATATTCCACAGATGTGAGGCTGCTTCTGAAAGGCCACATCTTTTGAATCTAGCAACTTCTGATCATCAGGCTAGAGAGCAGAGCCCCAGAAGCTGATCTTCAAGCTCAAGAATAGAATTGTAGAGTTGGAAGGGATCGTGAGGGCCATTTGGTTCACCCCTGCAGTAAAAGAATCTCTTGCCCAACTTGGGGCTCAAACCCACAACCCTAAGATTAAGAGTCTCATGCTCTACCATCCAAGCTATCCCAATATCCCATTCTCATATTGATGTAGGTAGCCCTTTGGAAAACCTGATTACAAAACATCTAGGGTCATAAATAACACTTTAACCAGGACCCGCAAACAGTAGGCAGCCAGTGTGACAATACAGTAGGTGGGATGTGATCTGATTCTTTGTCCCCCTCAGGTATTCATACTGCCACATGCTGTACCAGCTGAAGTTTCCAAATAGTCTTTAATGGCAGCCCACGTACAGCAGATTACAGCAATCTACTGCTGATTGCCCACCACGTCACCTGTTTGTGCGATGCAGCACCAGGAGCATTAACTTCAGTGCCCTGCTAAATTTTGCTCATCTGCTTTTGCCTCTCAAGGCAAACGTGGCAAATGCAACAGATGCACAGTTTGTAAATGGAGGATGTTGAGAGGTGAGGAGGAGATTCGGATTACGCTAACCAATTATTGACAATTGTGTAGTAGAACCAACATGCACTTATTAGTCTTGTCAATTCCTATCAACACTTTGCAGCGCTAACACACTCCCTCCCTGGCACTTGCTGAGCGGAAATCAGAATTGTAATTTCCCCTCTAATCATATTATATACACATATCAGCAAATGACATAGGTGTGAGTGAACAACCAAATGAAAACAGAGTAGCTCCTTGTTACAACATAATTGTAGGCTTACTTTTAATCAGGTGTTCATTAGAAAGAAAACCTACCTGTGCATGTTTTAAAGTCAATGTTATTTTCTCTACTGGGTACAGCATAGGTGGCGTGGAGTGAATTGCGACAGCTATAACTGATGACCCTACTGTCTCTCCATGCTCTGAATTTTCCTCCAGTGAGAAGTTCTGCGATGATGAGAAGAGAGAGCCAATATTGCTGTACCGCAGAAACACAACTGCAACGGTGCCTATCAATCAAACAAACTGTGCTTAGTGGGTTGTAGCTTGTTTCCTAACAACCCTGAAGATAATAAGGAAATGACAAATAATAGATATCTGTAATTATTTTGCATGAAATATGCATAACAGGATTTTTTTTGCAACACAGTTATTGAAAAGGTTAAGAGACAGTGAAGAATGTCTGCCTCTCAAGATAATATAACCCACCAGTATTAAAAATGAGTGTTTGTGATGCAAAATTAAGCAGATGGGTCCAAACTTTCCCTATTGTGACTGGAAGGGCTCCTTTGGTTCAGAGAAGGCATTGAAGTCCAGCAGAGGCTCCTGCTGAAAAGAGGAGGAATATTTTGTTGTTGCTGTTGGCAATTTCCTCCATTGCTCCTGCAGCTCCCAGTGCCACCTCCCACACTGTTCTCTCCCCCAAACTTCCAGAGCAAATATTCAGGAGGAACAGGAAGCTGCAGGGAGGAGGAAACTAGCAAAACCTGCCCCTCCTTTCCTCTGATGTCATAGAATCGTTGAGTTGGAAGTGACCATGAGGAACATCTATTCCAACCTTCTTCAATGCAGGAATCTTTTTGTCCAATGTTAGGCTTGAACCCACAACCATGAGACTGAGAGTCTCATGCTCTACTGACTGAGCTACCATGTTTCTGCCTTTGAGAAGAAATCTGCTCATGTGAACTCTGGATCCAACCCTGTGCTAGTGAAAATCTGTTCTGAAGAGTTTGGGAGAAGTTTGCAGTCTAGGGGGAAAAAGTGGCTCGGGGGATGGTGGGAGAAGGAGGAAATGAGTGAAAATCACCTCCCCACTTTTCCCAGCAGGGAACACCTGCTGGACCTTGGCTCCTTCTGTGTACAGGTCCATTCATGGGAGTTAACTGGATTTATTCCAGAGGTTTGTTTTGTTGTTGCTTTGCAATTATGTTTTGAATATTTCCAAGAGCAGGCATTTGATCCTTGCCAAGGGTGCATTTCTAGTGAAATACCTTTGAGAAATCATTGAAATTGAATCATTGGGATTGGCTATCCCAAACACTCCTGAAGGATTTACTTTCCTGAATTTTGCAAAGGAGGAGGCTTCTGGAAAACCCCATTGAACTTCACTTCTATAGCCTAATTCCTCGAGTCACATTTCTCTCCCTAACCTTTAGAAGTAGTTGCTTCCTTTTTCTTTGCAGAGACCTTTATAATCTCTCCTCCCAACTGCACATGCTGGTGAATGTGCTCCATGCGCTGTATATCAAAGGCAAGAACTTTGAAAGCTGCAAAAGAAAAGAAGAAAGGAGGAAAACTCCTTTGGAAATCACAATTACATCCCAGCCTACTAAACCTCACACTTCTGCAATTAGGTTTACACTCAGCTGAACATTTATTACAGATGTCAGCACAAAGTCCAGCCAGGTAATTTAAGAGCGAAGACGCATGCACACACACGCACACACGCACCATTGTGTGGTTCATATTTGTTCAGGGGTTCATTAGTTCTAGTAGGCACAAATCTTTTATTTCCATTTTTGTACCTTTCCTTGGAAAAATGCAGCCCCTAATTTGCTTTGCATTCAATGCATTTCCTAAAGAATAATGGAAACTACTTTCAAAGGAACAACCTTTTTATTAAGAATGCATTTCTGAAATGGAATATCAATTGCCATCTTTAAAAGCACAGCACCATTGAACAGTTTTTATTTTATAATATTTGGAGGTAGAAATGAATATTTTATTATTACTACACAAAGATACAGCTACACAGGGTACAGCTGCACTGCGCTTTAATGATGTCTGTTGCTGAAACCAAAGAAAGCAACCTAATATGAACCACCCTGGACAAAGAAAATGACATTAGAGGGCATAGAGTCCTTTTTGTTGCTTTGCTCTGATCAGTGTAGTGCTTCAGTCACCCATAAGGTAGCAGAAAGGTCAATCAGACAGTTAAAAGCAAAGCAAAACAAGCATTTGACTAATGGGGTGGAATTACTTAACTGGACTGCCTGTTACTTATAGCACAGAAAGCACACATATTTGTGATCTGAAGTTTCCAGCAAACCAAATATCAGCAAATGTTTTAGGAGAGCATTAAAAAAAGGTCCTCTTACCAAGGTTGTCCGCACAGCTGACTTATATGCATCACTGGCTGGCCAGGCATGAAAGCAGACAATGCCTGGCCAACCATAAGAGTCTCTGATTGGACTGGCCCATTTAAACTTCAGGTTTGGGTGGGCAATCACGCCCAGCAGACTGGCCAACCAGAGAAATTCCCAAGTAGCCAGCTGGCAACATGAACTCTGACCGCCCAGGGATGGCGGCTAGGACGGGGGGGGGGGGAGGTTTTGAAACCCTCACCCACCTGGGAAAAGGTGTGCAGCCATTTCAGAGCCTTAAAAGTAATTTCTCTTGGGGCAGCCTGCAGCTTATGCACTTCTGTGTTGAAGTGTTGCAGTTTTATGATGAAGTTTTGAGGTGAAAATCTGGGTGATGTATGCTAATGGGACACAGGTGGCACTGTAGTCTAAACCACTGAACGTCTTGGGTTTGCTGATCGCATGATCGGCAGTTTGAATCCACACAACGGGGTGAGCTCCCGTTGCTCTATTCCAGCTCCCATCAACCTAACAGTTCGAAAGCATACCAGCGTGGGTAGATAAATAGGCTTCACGGTGTCCCATTGCACCAGAAGTGGTTTAGTCATGCTGGCCACATGACCTGGAGAAGAGGACAAACACCAGCTCCCTCAGCTTGAAAGCGGAGATGAGCACCATACCTCATAGTCAAATTCAACTGGGCTTAACCGTCCAGGGGTCCTTAACCTTTATCTGTATGCTAATAGACTGAGTTCTGCAATGGCATGGCACAGCTGTGGTTACTACTCACTAACTAGCCATGGGCAACTGCAAACTCTCTGTCTCAGTTTTGTGTCTGATGCTGACCTATCTCATATGAGTTCCTGTGATGCCATGATGCAGCTCCTGGAAGACACATGCAGAAGGCACAGTGAAGAGACCCTTTAGATTTCCAAACACAGAGAGAGCTGGGCAGAAGGGTAGTGTGAAGACAGATGTCTTAATTGAGTCTCTACAACAACAGCCTCTGCAAGGCATTCACACAACATTGCTTCCAATATCAACAGTCTGTCCTGGAAGGAAAATAGGAACAGTTTTCAAATCATTTGCTCCCTTTTGCATACCTAAATCACTGGCATTAACCTCCACTTCTGTTGTCTTTTGAAAGCTCTGTGACATGAGTGCCGTGGTTTCTTCTGCAGCATGCATCAGTTTAGTGAGGCTTCTTCTTCTGTTAACTTCCGGGATAGCTTCCCACGCTGCAGTTTTATCCTTCTGAACGAAATTGTTCACAGTATTAATGAATTCCTGTTAGATTAATAATAAAAAAGTACTTTAGGTTATGTACTATATCTTATAAGTGCTCCCCACCCTGCAAAAATAGATCAAATCTGCTGCACGGCTCGATTCACTTACATTAAGAGTTAGATTATAGAGCATTTCATTGTCAGAAATCGTGTTATTCACGATGGTTAGCAAGGGAGAAGATACAGATAATGCTTCTATGTAGGAAATCACATCCACAGGTGAAATTTGCCCTACAGTGTTTTGATTGATTTCTTGTAATACAGCCAGGGGTTCTTTTATTTTTCTAATCTGAAAGAAAGTTGAAATCATTAGGCATGACATTCCTAACATTTACAGTCAAATTCATATACATTCATATTCATTTATCAACATTAGTTAACAAGATGAGCTGACATGAGAGTGAATAGAATATTGGATGTCGACTTGGAAGGCTCAAGGCTCAGTCTATTCATGGCTTACTGCAGGGGTATTAAATCTGTGATCCTCCCATTGTCACTGGATTCTAGCTCCTAGCAGACCCAGCCAGCATGGCCAAGGAATGATGAGAGCTGTAGTTGAATAATATCTGGAAGCACACAGGTTCCCCAGACCTGGCTCACTAGGTAGCCTTGTGTAGGTACCCATCTTTCCATATAGACTGTACCATATAGGGTAGCTGTAAAAATAAATCTGGAAAACCCAGTGTACAAGCAGGTGTGTCTAACACAGGCTGTGCCAGATGCAGGGCTGGTCCAAGACATTTTGGCACCTGAGACAAATGACAAAATGGTGCCTCTCTCCACCAGAAAAGAAGGGGTAAGTGAAGATCTACATCAGGAACAATGGTGGCAACTGCCCCGTGGATCCTGCCGCCCGAGGCAGTTGTGGCACCATAGGTGGACTGGTGCTGGTCTGATATGCTGCAATAAGCAGCCATAATGGCACTGCAACTGTCAGGCAGCCCCGCAGCCCAAGTAACGTATGCCATTGCAGCTGTCATCTTCTTAAGATTGTAGTACCAGAAATAATATCGGTATCATTTCAGGACAGAGGGAAAGTAAAAATAAGATTTGACAATAGATAAATATGTGAGTCTTACTTACTTTGGCTAAGGTTCTGTTAATATTTTCAGCTATGCAGTCATAGTTCAGTTCACACTTTGGCGCTGGGATTGCTGCTGATATTAAAAGGGGATATTAAGGTCTTGGCATACAGTTATTTCAGTCTGGCTGATAACTAAAGCTCCAGACTTCCCCATTCAGTATGTTTTAAAAGCCAGAGATACTTTTTTGTTGTTGTTAAATTGGGTTGGATTTGCATGCAGCATTGTGAATGGCTCGACATATATTCATTCTGTGAGATGCAGGATTGAACACAGGGTAATCTCTTTGGGGAGAGACATGTACCCAACCACATACGCTCAGCATGTATCCAAAATTGAATTGGACTCAGAATAGACGAATATCACCCATTCCTGTTTTAAAAGCATTTACAAAGCCATGGATAGCAGCTACCTTCTCAGAAGACGCATTTCTCCTCCTCTCACACACAGGGCAGAATGCCCTTTCTAAGCTGCTGCTACTGCTGAGACTTTTACAAACTTTTTGTTTTTATTTTGAAGAATGCTCTTATATATTCAGGAATGTTTTATGAAAGTTAAGATTTATGTAGCAATAATAATAGATGGGCTCCTGCCAACCTAGCAGTTCGAAAGCACGTCAAAAGTGCAAGTAGATAAATAGGTACTGCTCCGGCGGGAAGGTTAATAATAATAATAATAATAATAATAATAATAATAATAATAATAATAATTTATTATTTGTACCTCGCCCATCTGGCTGGGTTTCCCCAGCCACTCTGGGCGGCTTCCATAAAAACCAAAAATACACTAAAATATCACAGATTAAAAACTTCCCTGAACAGGGCTGCCTTAAGATGTCTTCTGAATGTCAGGTAGTTATTTATCGCTTTGACATCTGATGGGAGGGCGTTCCACAGGGCAGGCGCCACGACCGAGAAGGCCCTCTGCCTGGTTCCCTGTAGCTTTGCTTCTCGCAATGAAGGAACCGCCAGAAGGCCCTCGGCGCTGGACCTCAGCGTCCGGGCAGAACGATGGGGGTGGAGACGCTCCTTCAGGTATACTGGGCCGAGGCTGTTTAGGGCTTTAAAGGTCAACACCAGCACTTTGAATTGTGCTCGGAAACGTACTGGGAGCCAATGTAGGTCTTTCAAGACCGGTGTTATGTGGTCTCGGCGGCTGCCCCCAGCCACCAGTCTAGCTGCCGCATTCTGGATTAGTTGTAGTTTCCGAGTCACCTTCAAAGGTAGCCCCGCGTAGAGCGCATTGCAGTAGTCCAAGCGGGAGATAACTAGAGCATGCACCACTCTGGCGAGACAGTCTGCGGGCAGGTAGGGTCTCAGCCTGCGTACCAGGTGGAGTTGGTAGACAGCTGCCCTGGATACAGAATTGACCTGCGCCTCCATGGACAGCTGTGAGTCCAAAATGACTCCCAGGCTGCGCACCTGGTCCTTCAGGGGCACAGTTACCCTATTCAGGACCAGGGAGTCCTCCACACCAGCCCGCCCCCTGTCCCCCCGAAACAGTACTTCTGTCTTGTCAGGATTCAATCTCAATCCATTAGCCGCCATCCATCCTCCAACCGCCTCCAGGCACTCACACAGGACCTTCACCGCCTTCACTGGTTCTGATTTGAAAGAGAGGTAGAGCTGGGTATCATCTGCATATTGATGGGCACCCAGTCCAAACCCCCTGATGATCTCTCCCAGCGGCTTCATATAGATGTTAAAAAGCATGGGGGAGAGGACAGAACCCTGAGGCACCCCACAAGTGAGGGCCCAGGGGTCTGAACACTCATCCCCCCCCACCACTTTCTGAACACGGCCCAGGAGGAAGGAGCGAAACCACTGTATAAAAGTGCCCCCAGCTCCCAGCCCCTCTAGACGGTCCAGAAGGATGTTATGGTCGATTGTATCAAAGGCCGCTGAGAGATCCAGCAGAACTAGGAAACAACTCTCACCTTTGTCCCTAGCTCGCCGGAGATCATCAACCAACGCGACCAAGGCAGTTTCAGTCCCATGATGAGGCCTGAATCCCGATTGGAAGGGATCCAAATGGTCCGCATCCTCCAGGCGTGCCTGGAGTTGTTCAGCAACCACACGCTCAATCACCTTGCCCAAGAAAGGAAGATTTGAGACTGGGCGATAGTTGGCCATACTGGCCGGGTCTAAAGATGGTTTTTTAAGAAGCGGTTTAATGACCGCCTCTTTCAGCGGATCTGGGAATGTTCCCTCACAGAGGGAAGCATTCACCACCCCGCAGAGCCCACCGCCCAGCCCTTTCCGGCTTGCTTTTATTAGCCAGGATGGGCAAGGATCCAGGAGACAGGTGGTTGGTTTCACGCGTCCAAGCAGCCTGTCCACATCCTCGGGGGTAACGGATTGAAATTGATTCCATGCAACTTGACCAGACAGAGCTCTAGCACTCTCCCGCCCCGGCACTGCTCCCACGGTGGTGTCTAGCTCCTTCCGAATATGAGTGATTTTATCTGCAAAAAACTTTGCAAAATCGTTGCAGGAGATCTTGGGGTCTTTACAAGGCCCCGGTGGTAAAGGTGGTTCCATTAAATTACGAACCACCTGAAAGAGTCTCCTGCTACTATTTTCTGCAGATGCAATAGAGGCGGTGAAGAAAGTCTTCTTCGCCGTCGCTATCGCCACTTGGTAGGCTCGACGTTGAGCTCTAACGGTGTTTCTGTGCACTGTTCTGGCCACATGACCCAGAAGCTGTACACCAGCTCCCTTGGCCAATAAAGCGAGATGAGCGCCGCAACCACAGAGTCAGCCACGACGGGACCTAATGGTCAGGGGTCCCTTTACCTTTGATGGGAACTCATCTGATTAATTATGAAGCTTCTTTAAAAAATCAGTGACATGCCTGGCTTTGTTCTTTCTCTTTTGTGGTTTTGTAAATTTGATTGTATGGTGTCTTGAACCTTTTAGGGATAGATGTTGAATGGTCAAAACCGACAAGTGTGGCTACCCTATGAGGTAACAGCACTGCAGCTCCATGCTATCCATGCTGTGACATCACAACATTCTGCATTTCTCTGCCCCAATCAGTGGCAGCCAATTTTGTGGAGTGAGGGTGAGGAAAACATGGTATATCATGGTGATGCCACAGCATGAGGTAAGCAATACTGCATGTTATGGCAGGTGCAGTTAAATGTGTGACAGCCACATACTCACTGATACTTGTCAATGCATTTTTAAATTTTTATTTTAAAAGCCACTTGTATTTAAACCGACTTGGACAAAAAATTCAATCTGAACCAAAAAGACACCTGCATGAATCTAGATTAAGCAAAGATGATTTCATCGTACCAAGTTAGCATTTCTGTTTACATGTTTTGCCCAATCTTTACTCAAGTGTAACACAGCTTTGGAATATCTCTAAGGCTCTATTTATAAAAGCAAAGCTACAGTCATATAGTGTATTTGACCCCTTAACGGTTAATGGACTTTGGTTGGTAAGTAATAGAAGAAAATCAGTTCTGTATTTTATAATATACGACAGGCTACTTCTATTTTTCAGCAAACACACCTATCAGTCTTTTCTTCCTCTTTTAAAAAGCATAATAATAATGCAGGTATTCACATCTTGCCACTTTTTTATATCCAGCTGATTAATCTAACTGAAGATAAAGAGTTACCGGTGGGCCTCTCAGAAGATATAGTTTTATAATAACACATAAAGCTCTATAATATCATTTACCTTGGCAGGAAGTGCCATCATTTGGCTTAAACTGTAATTTTCCTGTGGATGGTTGATAACCTTCCTTACAGGAGCAGTTATATCCTCCATACACATTTTCACATTTCGCATGATCTCCACAGGCAGCAGTTACTGGTTCAGCACACTCATCTATATCTGCAAATATTGTGAGAAATTGAATTTTAAAAAAGGTTTTACATACTAACACCTTGCCGCTTTGTTGGTAGTAGCCTGATGTGCTGCAAGCAATCACATATTGAAATTTCACATTTACATCTTTTTTTAAAAAAAAAAGCAGCAGCAGCAGAAAGCTAAGCTATTGATCAAATGGAACAGAAACACGTGTGGCAATTAGGCAATTATAGTGCCTTGTAAGATAAAAGTCAAGGGAATGAGAGCAGGGCTAAATCTCAAAAAATGGAAATAGCAGTGTAGCTCAAGTGAAACTGAAAAGTAGACCTACATATATAATGTATACATATAAGCTATACATATACATATATATTGTATACGGTACATATAAGCTAAACAAGCTATAGCTTAGGGCCCCACTCTCTTGGGGTCCCCCCAAAAAATTAAAGGGAAAAAAACCTGGATGTACAATTCCAAAATATAAGATAAAATAAAACCTATATACAGCAACAGTGTTTTGTGTTGTGTTGGCCCCTATGATGTAAGAAATGGGCCCCGCCTGCTAGCCTGCTCCCTAAGATATCACTGGTTTGCTCATGCTTACATTCTGCTATTTATAATTATTAGTAGTTTGATCATATATTTACACCTATTATTATTTCATGTTATAGCAAGTTTCTAGAGACTAGATTATGAGTCTTTGTACACTGTGTTTCTAAAGGAACTTTTGTTATTGCCAAATGCCAATGTGTTTGCATTACAGTGGTACCTCTGGTTGCGAACGAGATCTGTTCCGGAGGCCCGTTCGCAACCTGAAAAGAACGCAACCCGCGTCTGCGCACACTCGGGTTGCGATTCGCCGCTTCTGCACATGCGAGTGACGTCATTTTGTGCGCATGCACGAGCGGTGAAACCCGGAAGTATTCCTTTCTGGTACTTCCGGGTCACCGCAGGACACAACCTGAAAATGCTCAACCTGAAGCAAACGTAACATGAGGTATGACTGTATTAACTTTGTTATGAATAAAAAATCATTTTAAGTTAGAGCTTAATCATTATTTCACTATTAATATACCGGTACTTCTTAATTGTATTTCAGTCAAACAATTACTTTGATACAATACATATTTGTTATATGCAAATGGCTTTAGATACCTATTAGGTCCATAAATGACCATATAGCATATATTCAACACAAAAAACAGCAACAATTTGTTGTTGACAAAGGACAGCTGGACCTTCAGGAGCTTAGGGCCTCATCAAACCTAAATCCGGCCCTGGACCTACCTGTACCTGACAGGAAATCTTGGCGGCTCCTAATCTCGATTGTGCGAGAACTAGCTGTGGTTTCCCTGTGTGACAGAAATGCACTATGCTGATGTTTGGGGGGGGGTACTTTTGTATGTTTTATTTATTGCAGTGGTGTAGCGTGGTATGCTGGTGCACAGGGAGCACTGAATGATCCCAGCCTCGCAAAGTGGCTCAGGGCTGGCAGGGCGGCGTGAGAAGGATTCAAAGTCCTTCAATCCCAGCCTTGCCCTCACTTGAAATCCTGATCTCCAGGCAGCACTGTTTACCTATCCCGGGATAGGGGGCACAATATAAAGCTCAATGTCATTCCATTTATCATGCTGCACGGAATACCATTGTTAAAATTTCCCACAGGCAGCATCACCTTTTCCTCTCTTGACATGATAAAAGAATAGGCTCCAAGTAACCTCTGCATAGTAGGAAACTGTAAACAAGACTAGTTTGATAAGCAGGATAATGCAGAACACACTGCTGCAACATAGATTCACTTGTCAAAAAATGCAAGTGTCAAGTACAAGGAAACCGTGGCAAAACATCCCTTTTCATAATGGTTGAATAGATCAGTCGGAGATCAGTTTATTATTACAAGGGTTTTTCTCTTCATGTCAGCTGCAAAAAAAAAAAAAAAAAAAAAAAGGGAGCTGGATTCCTAAATACAAATAAATGGCTTTCTACCAAGGGACAGACAAACTTGGAACAGCCCGCAATGCCTTTTAAGCTGAGTGACAAAATAATATACTGCATATCGATCAGGTTTAGAAGTGCACTTATAAATAGAGTATTAAAAATTAATGCATAAATTAATACTAACAGCACTTTCTCCCCAAATGCGATAAACACTGTGCAAAGATAGTTATACATAATTCAGCGTAGTTCAAAATTATAAGCACAAAAGGAAGAAGTTAATCACCACTATAAATCATTTATTATAAATTCCTTCCCCACCCCAACATATAATTCATAATTTTAATAAACTCAAGGTGTAGTTCAAGAACTGCTTACACAAGGACTGGCCAGTTGAGGCCAATGAGAAAATACATCGGATTGTCTTTGGAAATCTAAGGTGAGCTTCAAGGATGCCCAAGCATGCTGGCCATCTGCCAAAATGCCCATCATGCAGCAGGGGGACCACTGTCGTCATGAACCTTCTGGATCTACTCTTTGTCTTCACCATTGGATCCTGTTTGTTTATCTGCTCCTCACTCTAGCCCATACTATATAGGGGAGAAAAGGAAGGGCAGTAGATCCCATGCCTTGCTTGCCCTGTCTGACAAGCAACCAGAAAGTGATAGCCAAGAAGAGGATGAGGAGGAGCAGCAGCAGCTGATAATTTGGGTGGTGATGAGATAAACCTACTGTGGCAGTCCAGGAATATTGCAGTTAGTCCAGGACTGTTTAAGGTGAAATAGAAAGTTGCCAGGTCTCTTCTCTCTCAACCCAGTGGCTACCACTGACAGCTCTGATCATCTTTTGCAGGGTGGAAGTGGAGAAGATGGGTTTTAAGCAAGCATGCTCACATTTCCACACCCTTAACCAATTAAGTGCTGCCATGGCTGACGGTCAAAGATTGCAAGATCAATGTAGGATCTGAAACAGCAACCTTAAACAGAGTAATCCCCATTGAACACAATGGAATTAACGATACATAGGACTGTGCTGCCAGTGTCCATTTTGTCTGCCACTGATATTCTGCTACTTCTCAAAAGCGAGATGGGCACCACAACCCCATAGTCGCCTTTGACTGGACTTGACCGTCCAGGGGTCCTTTACCCTTTACCTTTACTTCGCAAAACTGCTATTTTTATTGTTGAGTCCAGAGATATATTTTTGTTAAATGTGTTTGTGGGAAGGGGAATTATTGGGTTGTTTTTGTTTGTTTTATTATTTATTTTGTATTCTCATTTTGTATTTCATGTTTTGAACTGCCCTGGGAATTTTGGCCGACAACAACAGCAACAACCGCTCCTCACGTCAAATGGGGGGCGCTTTTTGTGTGGTCGCACACAGCCCCTCCTGATCCTACGTGACCCCCGGAAATACTAACCTCAGACAGTTAACCAATCCCAGGTGGGGAGGCGTTGCCAGGGGAACTGGTCTGCCCTACCCACACAATAGAGTGTGGAACTTACCTGGGAGTCCTCAATTGACTTCAGAGCTTCTCCCACCCTGCCCTCCCTCAGTTATGCCTTCTTTTGCAGGTTAACCTCTTCTTCACAGGTGTGCGAGCGCTGCTACATCATTGGCTGCTGTTAAAGGACCGGGAAGGAATTTCCCTGTAGCCTTCCCTGTAGCAAAACTTCACAACTTTGATGGTTTCAGGCCTTGGGCGGAATCCTTTAGTCTATCTTCCCTAAAGGGGGGGGGGCGTGAAGCGGTGACCCATGCCCCCTCTACGGGGGTGATCCCAGGGTTCCCTGTTAAAGGGGTTGTTTTGAGGGGAGTCATTGGCCATACATCAATAGGTTGTCAGTGCTCTCCCTTGTGTTGCAGCAAAATGGGGGGCGGACTCTCTGCTTAAACATACGTTTTCCAGAGCCAGCCCAATCCCCACGCTAGGATAATGCTGATGTTCCCCAGATCGCCGGCTGGGGACTGGGAGGGATAAACGCCCAATGCCTAAGCCAAGGTCTCCCTACATCTGAATCTTTTAATAAAGTTGTGGCCAATTTCAATCTTATAGCACATGAGTCATTATTTCACCCGGGTGTCGCCTGGGGTTGGGGGGGTCTCCACCTGTCCACGCAACAACAACAACAACAACAACAACTAATAATAATAATAATAATAATAATAATGACCACTTTCTCTGTGTGATCTCCTATCAAGCCATGAATCCCATTTATGGACAACAGGGTCTCACATTCTCAAAATCAAGAACAAAATACTTATGGCATTGGGGTCAACAGTGTTAATAAAAAAGAGTTTCATAGAAGTATGAAGCAATCTTAAAAAAAAAGTTAAACAGTCACCTCCATAGGCATTTATCTTATATTGGGTGTACAATGAGAAGAATTAATTAACCAGTACAAGGAAGTGTGAGAGATGTATCTCAAACAAGTTGCAATCAACACAGGCATAATATACTTGCCAAGAGAATGTGGATTTATTGATGTTTTCCCTAGTCCCAGAGGGGGCAGCCCAGCATCATGAGAAAAAATGCCAGAAGAAGAAAAAAAACAACACAATATATATAGTTCTTCCAGAAAAGAGGAATCCATTGGGTCTATGTAAAGGTTAAAGAATACCTTTTTCTAGTAGATTTTTATTCAATATATATCCTAAATATATTCTGTTTCAGATATGTAAATTCCAAAGAGTACGTAACATATGGTAGAGGGATAGACTTCAGTATATTATGTTTATTTTACTTGTTAACTGTGGTTGGAGCTTGATAGGATATTGAATAGACAAATGGGATTCATGGCAAGCTTTTCCATTTACTATAATTTAAGGTAGCAGATATCAATGTCTGTAATGAATAAGAGCACAGAGCTGTTCCTGATATAGCAGTGAGTGGGGAGTCCTTTGAAACACCATAGCCATAGCTCAGTGTTAAGCACCTGCCTTGCATGCACTACTGTAGGTTCCAGGTTCAGTCCTCAGCCTCCAAAGGTAAGGCTGGGAGAGAACCTCACCCCAGACCCTGGAGAGCCACACCCAGTCAGTGTAGACAATCCTGATATGCATGGACCAATTGTTTGACTTGATATAAGGTAGCTCCCCATATTCCCGTTTCAATGCACTTCTCCTGGGCTCCTGGATCCTTCAGCTAGTGAGAAGACACAGTAGGTGAATATGAAGACGTATGAAGTTAACTTGGTGAACACAGTTCTTCTGAGAAGCTTGGACTGGGAAGACCATTCCCAAAGGCTTATCTCTCAGGAATGAGCCCTGCTGCTACACCCGCTGCTACGTGTGAATCCTGGGTATGGGGCAAAGTAAGCGATATTACCCTGCAACCTTATCAGATACCCAAACCCCACTTTTTCCTTCTCTTTTCTAGAGCTCCAATTCTAGCAGGACAGGATATGTCAATGATGGGTGACTATGAAACCTCCATTTAACTTCCTCAGAACATCAGCCATGGGGTGAGCCTCCCCTTTCCCCAATTCATGGTAGGAAATGTGAGGTTGAAATCCTTCTTATTACTTATCCAGTCAAGTGGATGGTAGACAAAAAAGGATAAGGCAGGAAAAAAAAACTATTTGTGGAACTATTATGCTTGAAATGTCCTGTGTTCTTTGTGGGATGACTGAGAAAGGTTTTGCTGAGGCTAACTGAATCATGTTTATGGGAGGATATCAGGATTTACAAGTTTATGATTCAGAAGCTGAATGAAAATAGAGTGGAATATTTAAGTAGAAGTTTCATGACTGGCAACAAGAGACTCAAGCTCTACAGTTCCATACAATTTTTGGTGGTGTATATCAAACCAGAGAAAACACGCAGCAAGAGAAGCATATCTCCTGGTATCTTACCTACACAAGAAGTCCCATCATTGGTCACAAAGGTGGTATTACGATTACTCGACCGGAATCCAGGTACGCACATGCAGTAGTAACTTCCTACTGTATTTGTGCAGTTGGCATTTTCTCCACAAAGTTGTGTGACATTTGTACATTCATTGTCATCTGCAAAGAAACAAAAGCAAATCATCCCCAAGCTCTCTATTCAAATCTCTCTCCTCTTCTGCAGAATTCCAGGAAATTATATCGTGGAAAGGACTCTGTCTTCTACTGATGGAAATGCTTGAAGAAAGGATGAATCCATTTCCAAACAACAGATTCAATATTTATCCAGACTAGAATCCTTCAATAAACATTGATTTGTTTGTGGTTTTATGGCAAATACTCATTACTTGTAAATTGTAAATGCTCTATAGCCATCAGTGAGAATGGAGAACCCACACAGTGTCCAGCTTTCATAGAATTGTATGGTTGGAAGGGATCCTGAGGGTCATCTAGTCCAACTTCCTGCAACCCAATGCAATGCAGGAATCACAACTAGCTCATACATGGCCATCCAACCTCTGCTTAAAAACCTCCAAGGAACAGGAGTCCACCACCTTCTTTTAAAAATAAAATAGAATTGAGACTTTCACATTTGCAGAGGTCTCTAAATACTAAGCTAGATAATCTGAACCCACATTATGTTGATATATATCGCCCCCCTTTTCCATATTCAGATCTTTGCATCACACTCCTACACGTCTCCAAAGAAGTAAGCCCTGTTGTGTTTAGTGGAACTTAGTCTCACTGACACGCGTATGGGACTGCAACCTTCATTTGCTTGCCATTACTCATTGAGTTTTTGTGTGTGGTTTTTTTTTTTTTTTTGTAAATGATTCATTGGTTTTTATAACAGGTTTTATGAAAATAATGTAGTTCACATTTCTTTTGATGGAAGACTCAGAATAATTGAATTATCAGGAAATTTATAAATTCAAAATCTGGAAACAAATAGAGATGATGAACGTGTGCAGAGAGCAGGGCTATGCAAGGTACAGAAAGGAGGTATTTTCTAGTTGAGTATGGTGAGATACCCCTTCATGGATCACTGCCTTGTCGTGGCGAAGGGGCTTAAATAACTCCAAGAAGCTATGAGCTATGGTGTGCAGGGCCACCCAAGATGGACAGGTCATAGCTGAGGGTTTAGACTAAATGTGATCCACCTGGAGAAGGAACTGGCAAACCACTCCAGTATTTTGCCGAGAAAACTCCATGGACATATAAAAGGAGAAGCTTTGAGAAGAAAGTGAGAATTTCCAAGGTATGTTCTGGTTCATGGGGTCACAGAGAGTCAACTAAGACGACTAAACAACAACATGGTGAGATAACAAGAGGACAATGAATGAAAATATATAGTTTCTGGTAGGAACATACATAAGTTTAAAGCAATTGGTGGCTGGACCTTATTGGTGCATGTTTAGTTATTTAGTGTACGCATTTCCCAATGGGCTGCTCCAGATGAGTTACACCCCCTTAGTCCCCTCACTAAATAGTTTGTATATTTCAGCAATATGCTGATATGCTCATTGACCTTGCTTGCCTTCCTTTGTGTACCTCAGATTGCAATCAAAGGACATGGTAGGAGTTTTGGGGTACCATAAGGTTTTTTTTTTGGCAGGGGGGAAGCACACCTTTGAATATTAGTCCAGAAACTTAAAGTGTTGACCAAGGGACAATTAATCAACAACATTCATAGCAGCTTGCTTATTCAAGGCTGCTTGCATATACAGAAGCATTGAAATGCCTACAGAACATGCATGCCAGGTTTTCCCCATTTACTGTCATGTTACAGACAGTTTCTGTCAGCCTATTCAAGCAAGGAACCATTCCTGGTACTGTGCTGACTGAAGGGAGAAGCATTCAGTCACTCACTGAATGTGAGAGGTTTATCAAACAGTAGAAGATAGAATCTTAATCGTTCTTTATGTGAAGGACAATTGACATTTTGTTTAAGAAAACGATGGGCTTCAATTCTTAAGTGAATGAGCAAGAACACTGCAAATGTGAGCCTTTATTTCATTTCAAAAATACATGGCTTCTTTCAACCCTCTGCTTATTATTGTATCCACCTCCTCCAAACCCTCTCCTCTGCTAAGATTCAAGTATAAAAGTTGCAACATGCTTTCCCCCCACCTTCAACTTCAGATATAAGTGTCACAGTGTAGAAAACATGCTTTTATTACAACCCTCAAGGGGTGCAAGGAAAACTCCCAAGTGGTATAAATTGTCTCGTATGGTGTTCACTATTAAAAACTTTTACAATTTTGGCTAATTAACTTTATCATGGTGTTGGCATTACTCCCTCAACTAGATGCTTGTAAAGATTTTACTGGAGACTCATATACAGTGGTCACACTCCTGTTCACAAATTCGTTTTAGACCAGTGCTGCTATTTCCCTCCATTTTCTAAAAGGAAACAAGCTCCTTTTATTGCTTCCTTACAAGGCTGGCTTGTGTTTAGTCACTGGGCCTGACTGACGAAATTCCTGTGGAATTAAGTTGCACTCAATGACCATCTGCAGGAATGACGGACTTAAATGGACATGCTCTAAGAGGCGCCTTCTTATTTAATACTAGGAAGCCAATGAAGTTGCGCCAGCAATATTACTCTTGATTTATTTCAGTGTCAGCCTCAGGCCCTGTATAAATAGGGTAGAAAAGGATTTCTGTAATCAAGTGCCTGGAAAAAGTTAAAGCAGTTCCCCCCTTAAAACTATGCTTTATCATGATCTCTTCCTTTTAGTTTAATTTACACTCACATTCTAAACCAAAGGATGTAGGCAGCAATAATACTTCACATTTGTATAGTGCTCAAAGTGCTTCATATATATTGAACCTGTAAGGTGGATTAGTATTATTATGCCCGTTTTCTATATACTATAATGCAGTATCATTTCTACTAAACTATTCTGGTGTTAATAACAAATATTGTCAAGCTGCCATTTATTTCAACTCTACCACCCCTTGAAATGGCAGCAATTTTAGGTTGAGCAAAATGTAGTCTTCTGCTGCTTTGTCCATCATAGTAAGCTATCTGCCCGCTCCTCAAAATATTAGAATTCACCCACCTTCCCCCCAGTCTCCAAATACCCATTTATTTTCACAGGAAATAAGTAGGTCTATAAAAATGGTGTGCGTGGAAATTTTTAGTTTGGTTTACATTTTGATATATACCTTTGCTATTTGCACTTCCTGAAATAATATATAACCCTAAATGTAGGTATCCTTGAAATCCACACTTATCCAAATTTTGTGAGGCAGCTGTCTAACCAATAATGTGTACAAAAATGAGTAAATTGGTAAAAGTGTGCATTAATAATAATAATAATAATAATAAGGGCATAAATTAGTGAAATTATCATACACAGTTGCATTACATTAGGAGAAATTGCTTGCCAAATAATGACCGTCACATTTGCATGTCTAAAGCATTGATTGAATTGACATAGCAACAACTAGTAGCTAGTGATGTTCAGAAGGAGCTGGTAGACCTTTCCCCTCTCATCTGGAGGGCCATCCCACAGGTAGGAGAATAGACTAGGCTTTGCCTACTCTTATTTGGATATTACTGGTTATTGTAAGCAACTCTGGGAATTATCTAAGGCTGAAGACTGGGACAAAATGCTAATCCTAACCCTAAAAATTATTCTTTAATGAAATCATTTATTTTTCTGCCAGATGTACACTATGCAAAAGAAAAACTTATTGTCACATATGGTATGTGTACATAGGATTACACCTCTATGGAATCAAGGTATGTCACTTTTCAGTTAGTTAGATGGCAAACAATTGTACTCTTGTGCTTCTTAAGTGTCTCTTGTTTACAAACAAGAAGAAGGATAGGGTGAGAAACAGAAGATGTAGAGGCCACAAGCAAGTTTCCCTGGCCTAGAAATAGCTGTGACAGCAGGGACGCCTTCTTAAGTAAGGCAAAACACTTTAGGTACTAAGTACTTATACAACTATACTGTTCAAGTGTGCATTGTTTCTTTTTCAAAGGAGAAGAATGAGAAGCTCTCATGCACTGCCCATGTGACCTCCTGGGTACCACTCATGTGACTTCCTAGGCACCGTCCCTAGGTTTAGCATCCACCAGCCATGTGTGAATGCTTGTACTAAAGTCAGGAGGAGTGGGTTGTAGCCACTGATGTAATCCCATTTGAACAAGGACTTCTGCTTGTGCAATGGAACTGCCTCTTCCTCTACTTTCCCCTCTAAATATACTCTGGCTTTTCCTCCAAACTAGAGAAAATTTGCGGTGCATGAGAGGACAGAGAGGAAATGTTCCATTGTGCAAGCAGAAGTCATTCCATGAATGGGATGCACGAGAATATATTTTTTTAACATTACCCTTATAACCATTGTTGTTATTGGCATAAGCAAATCTGACCTTTCTAAGCCAAATTATTTTTTTTTAAAAGGATGAAAAAATTATATAAGGACAGTGAATATCTATCCTAAAATAGTCCTCTTCACTTCTTACAATATATTCAAAACATATTAATCAACAACATGCTTCTTAATAAATCAAAGTCTTGAAACGCATAACACAAATCAATTCTGGGACCCAAGGGCTTAAATTTATTCTTCAATTTTTTTATCATAATTTACAATGCTATTGAATGCTGCATGGTTTGAGGGAAGCAGCAAACTGCAGGGTTTATAGATCGGGAATTTTGGAACCTTTGTAAACAAGTTTGTTTTTCTCATCTTGGCCAGAGCAGATATTCTTGAAAGCAATCAGGCATTCATTCTGTGGTTGCATTGCTACCTGGGTTAATTATGCACAACCAAATAACCACCGGCAAAGATACCTCTCAAGCATTGCAAAACAACGTTTGGGGAATGCACTGGAAATTTGTGAAAGGTCCAGATATAACTGAAATGCTGTTGTTATTACTATTATTTTAAATAGGGGGGGAAAGAAAACTTTACTGGACAAGCAATGATCAGTAAATATTGACTTGTTAGTGAAAAAAGCTATGTTCAAATCAGTTCTACATTTTTGTTCTTTCAGGAGTTCTGTGCTGCTCAGATGCTCTGCCTGAGACACATGAAAAGGCATGAACACATTGATTGGCTCCCTCCATTCAAAGGGATGGTAAAGTCATTACAGTCAAATGCCATTGGGCTTAATGCGTCAGTGGGACTAATGGAATTCAGATACAATTTTAACAGTGTACAGCAAATTATTAACATCATATTTTTATTTGATGGCAATGGTGTATTGTTTGCATCCTCCTTGTTCCCATTAAATGTCTCAATGCCAGGAAATCATGAATCATCCATATGGATTAATACAAATACAGTTTTCTACATGATGTCAGAAGTTATCAAGGAATGGTTTGGGCACTTGCTACCTATCATGGATAGAGCTTTTTCATCATTTGAAGAACTCCCTATTAAATAATGTGTTTGCCATCATATGGTATACCGCTGAATATGTATTTTTCATTCACTGAACCTGTATATTAAGTAGACTAAAAGCCTAAATCTGTGCCAAGGCAGTCAAGTCCATTGGTTTCATCATGGTTAGATGCTCTTCAGAGAATATGACTGAGGGTTGACAGTGCACAGGTTGCCCTTAAGGGCGACATATGTATAGATTTATAAGAATTATTCTTCTAAATGTGTGTGGAAGCCAATAAAATTGATTGAGTGGCCATGAGTGGTTAAACAAAAGCCAAAATGTCAAGGGCAAGTGTTTAAACGGTGCAATAATCTGATGGTTTGATCAAAAAGGGTTAAATGATCATAGGATATGCATACCCTAGAGATGTTTGAAAAATTCAATATTTGTGAATTCCAATATGGCCCAAAGTTATCTGTGCACTCTGGACTAACATGGTGATTGCAACTATATAGCATTGCTCAGTGGAACTCTGCATTCCTCTCCTCTCTCCTGCAGCTCCTTACATAGGTATATTCAACACCTGTTTCATAGATTTGGGAAATCTTCCAGAGCAGAGTTTGGGGGCATGCATAAAGAGGATAAGGGGAAGTCATGTTATGCAAGCAGAACTCTACTCGTGTAGCATTGGCTACAAACCATAGTTAAGCATTAGGTTTTGCAGTTCAAAATGTTGCAGAGCAATCCTCAACTCAAACCCCGCCTCCAACATTTTGGAAAGAGAATAACATTTACAGTGCAATTCTATAAATATACACTCACTTCTGAGTGGATATTGAGTAATGAGTAAGTCCCATTGATTTCGTTGATGTTGGGAAGCCAGGTAAGCAATGCTGCCCTGCAAGACTCTACTGGCTTTCCCCCACATATGAGTGCCATTCCGTGAGCTCCCCACATGGGTGGGACAAATCTTGCCGCTGATAAAGGCAGCGTTGTTGTTGTTTATGTTGTTAGTAGTATACACTGTGATTCTGTGGCTACTTACTAAAAATGAGTCCAAGTTAACATAGTGGGACTTACAGCTACACAAATATGCTAACAAATCCTAGCGACATGAATCTAAAAATAGATTAATTTGCATAGTGTTGTAAACCTATTTCTTGTATTCTAGCCCAAATTGTTTAAAACAAATTGTTTTAATTAATGATAATTGAAAATGAATGCACTCATGGTCAGTATTCTACACAGAGCAGGTACTTTGTATGTACTTACTTACACAGTAAGTTTTAAGATGTATAGTAAAACATGATCTAACCCGGCTGAGATAAGAGGAAATATTTTCATGGAAGTCATTTTTCATTAAAACAGTCTGTCTCGACTGTTATTCTGAGTGGTCAGCAATACAATCACGGACATAGCCTTGGTTACTCTCAGCTCTACAAGAGATGACTTGAGTCATCTTTCTCACCAATGCTCCTTGCTCAGTCTCCAGACCCACCTCTTTTGCAATTCCTACTCTCATGCCATCACGGCATTGTTGTTGCCACAGCCATCCTAGGAAGGATAGGGATACATGGTCCATAACTGCTGTTGAGGAGCTATGGGGATGAGGATGGACTGCTGGATTTTAGTCACCCACAACACAGCCTGTATCTTCTGTTAGGCTGCTGCTGAGACGGCCCAATCTTTCATTTGTCACCCCATACAGCCAAGTTATCAGCTAACAGGTAATAAACATTACACTCATTTTACTGAATGCCCACATTCACTTAAATGGAGCTTCTACTGGAGTAGTTCTTGATAGACTCTGTCCAAAGTTTCTATCGTCAGTTTTCCTCCACTACCACAAGAGAGACGGTTCAGGCAAAAGGATGAAATTCAGCCTGATTCCGTCCAGAATAAACCTGGACACCAGGTCCCCTGTGGCCAAAACCTGTCGGGGGCGAATTTGACAGCTTCAGGCTGGAGGCCACTGAGGGGCCATCACAGCATGAAACTGGACAGCCCTGCCTTGGAAGTAAGCAGAGCCAAGGCAGCTGGGGAATACATTGATTCATTGCATCCTGCTGTTCTCCTCTGACAGCGGCTCTCTGCTGGCATAGCCTATGGGGAAAACTGGAGCTGCCTTTACGTACTGTAACCCCCAAAGGGAAGCAGTGGTTGAAGTGGCTCACTTAACCCCTCCAAAGCAAGGAAATGAAGGCTTCCTGTAAAACAAATCCCAGCGACATTCACCCTGCTGTGCTCAGCTTGTGTAGAGGTCTCAGCACAGTGGGCCGTCTGACATATATTACCCCTTGTGCTGCAGTGCTGAGTCTCCAGTTATTCAGAAGACAAAACAAGTTCATGGCCGCAATGCCCGGATTAATTCTCACCTTGCCTTTCTTTCAGATGGTGCCTTGGATAAAAGTTTTAAATCTATATGGATAAGAGTCAGGTTAACTCTTAAAAAAAGTAGAAGACCAGAATAATCATTTGTATCAGGACATGAATATTCACATGAACATGGACATGTTTACTGAAATCATGAAGCATGGGAACATTGTATTGAAAATTCACTTGGGAATAAATTCCTTATTGCCCACAGAATCCTTTTATATTTGAAAAGGATCCTTTAACACATCAAATACCTGGAGAGAGAAAAATCAGACTGTTATGAGCTTAACCACACACAAAATCACTGTGGTTAGTCTGAACTATGCTTTACTCGAGCAATCCAATTTCAAAGCATGGTTTAGGAACTTGTTTTAACAAACCAAAGTTAAAATCAATCACAGCTCCCTTTTTGATGGCAACATTACTGTTGATTTACTTCTGGTGTGGGAACTGGGCATGGAGGCTATAAGGTGGAGGCTGCATAGGTGCACTGGTGGACACACAATTATATTGCGTCAGCCCATGCGTTTGCGCAGCACTGACCTTGCCACTGTCTCTCCCCACACTGTCCAAGGAAGCAGCATCTATGCTCTCTGCCAGCTGCTCCTATAAAGACATTTCCAATTTTGATTGGAAAGAAGATACATGCTGTTACATAATTTGCCCAGTTCCCTCCTGTCTCATGGATTCATGCCCATAATTTCTCATTATCTAACTTGATTAATCTAGCTCCTCTTCTTCTTTATTTTTGAGTTTTCCTTGATATCTGGCCGACTGAATACTTTACTCGCAGCTGAGTTGAGCTTTAATGTGTTTTCCTCTTTTTATGTTGTACAAATGAAAGATTACAAATGAAAGATTTTCTTCTGATGATACTTCCTAAGCAAGGCTGAATTGTTCTTTGTGGCTAACCAAATTGTTTCCCACTTGAGAAATACTCATCCCAATCATGCTATTTCTTTTGTGAAGCCCGATGTTACAATTTAGAAATGGGGTTTTGGGGAATGGGTTACTGAAATTGTGTGCCCAGCCACAGAGTCCCCCATCCAGCATGCCCAACTGCTAAAGGGGGTGAAATAACTGGACAAGACAACTGACTGGGGTTTAAAATGCCCAAAACTTTATTGATTTCAGATGTAGGAAGCCTTGGCATAGGAATTGGGCATGGTTAAAGCAGCAAACAACTTAAATGAAGGTTGGGGAAAGGGTGGGTGATGCTCCCGGCCGACTGGATGAGGAGGGCTGGGTAGGCTTTATTGTTGGCAAGTGGACCTGAATGAAGCCTGCCTCCCTCAAGTCCACTCACCAAGCCACACCCCCTGAGGTGAATTAGTGCATTTGAATCGGCGAGTTTGGCGGGAACCCTTGAGCCTCTGCAGTGGCCGAGGGGGGGGGGGGAGTGATATGCACAGGTAATGACTTGCAAGTGTGAATGAGCTAGTCAATGAACATCAATGATAACAGTTTCACATAGCAAGCCCAATTCTTTTCTTGTGGAGTCAGTTCACAAGTTCATCTTCCCGTGACCAACTGTTGACGAATCAAGGATCAAGCTCCAAAGTTTGTCTAAGTCTCACAGAGTGCAGCGTGCCTTTGCTAACAACTCCTCATTCATTTCAGTCATACGTCTAAGAGTAATTTGAAGTATGTTTCGATTACAGAATCCATTTCATGGATTCAGTATAAAGCAGAAGCATTCTCTGTACGCTACAAGAAGTGACTGCTCTCGCCCAGAAAAAAAAAAAGTTGAGCAAGACCTCACAATGGGATGTCACATTTGAGATGTTCCCCTACCAAATGTTCCCAACTCAGGAAGCCACAATAATCATGAAATCAACATTGTTCTCAGCCCTAACCAGTCACAGAAACAAAGAAACAAATCATTGGACGAATACAAACGTTAATGCAGCTGACATTTAAAATAGCTGATAAGCTTATCCAGTGGTATTTAATACAATGAATATATAATTAGAAAATATAATAACTTAAGGGGGGCATTTCTTTATAATCCTTATCTTTCATTCATTTTTCTTAAGTAATAATTTTTTGAGGGGTGGGGGAGAACTTAAGGGGGCTTGTGTTTAGCAAAATGGGTTTAGACATCCAGCTGAGACCCTTCCATTATTGGGGAGCCTTATATGGAGGGCTTATGTGCATTCAGCTTATTATAAGTAAGGAAGCCTCTCTCTCTGCAGATAGAGGTCTTTCCTTAACATGTGCATATCACATGTGACACCGTATGTGAAATTGGAGGTGGGACCAGCAGGAAAGGGCTTGCATCCCCTCCACACTGAACCCTCTAACTGTATGAGAATCATGGGCACATTGCCAATCCCTGCCCCCCTGCAGCACGTAAACCATACACATTTTAGAGGCCTCCACAAGTCTAAGGGTAAAGGTCTGAAGTGAGAAGCCCCCTCTACTCATGCAGGCTCCCAACGTGATATTAGAACCTGGTACTGTCGCAATAACACCATGTGAAATTCTCACACATCTAGAGATACAGTAAATTCTCTTAATCATTTGCCTGCCTGTGCATAAGAGGCATGGTTATGTTACTTGGTTAATTCTCTAGAAAACTGTTTCAGGGAGACTTTTCTATATGATCCCCATAGAAATCCCATTTACACTGCTACATATTGCACACAGCTGTTCCTGCTCTGCAGTTACCAATAAAAAGGACTCGGAGAGCCCCAGAGCATGCAGCAAAGAAAGGCACATAAAAGGCTACAAAGAAAGCACAATTTAATTCTTTCCTAGGACATATTTTTCCAGATTTAATAGGAAAAATACAGATATTTGTCTGAACTGAAATTCTGTCAGTAAATATAGGAAAATGTATTTGTTGCACTTCCCTTACAAGCCCTCCATTTTTTTGTGTAGTTATGCAAAATATCAGAAACAGAATAACAATCCTCTTGATATAGGCCAACCATGGATGCATGGATTCCTTCTGCATCTGTGAAGCAATTCTTGCGCTGCTTCTAACAACCCTTCAGCTGGTCTTTGGTTGGCTATTGGCTTGCTTGCTAAGACTCATTCAGAACAGATCATTTCCTAGACACGGCAGTGTAAATTCTTGTAGATGGATCAATTTGTCTTTGCACTTAAAATCTCAGAATGTCATCACTAAAGCAAATGTATAACCATTTTGACTAGTATCTATTGGTCAGATTTAAACAGGCGACATATATTTTAGATTAACACATTTTAAAGAAGTTATTTGACACATATTTTTAAATACAGTGTCACCTACATTTCCTTTCCCTTTATCACCTCATTATTTGATATATAGCAGCAGCAAAAGATTTCTAGTTATTATGTGAAATGTAGAGTTGATTCTCATGAATTAATCTCTTGACCCAGAAGAGCAGATCAAAAAGCTCCATGCTCTGCTGTGATATGGTAAAACTTACTTTCTACCTTCAGGAAAGCAGGACAATCCAAAGGCCAAAACTATACTTAATTGTAGGCCTTATTCATAACCCACAAGATAATCATTCTTCTTCTGTACATTTCTCCTACACGCCGTTCAGAGCCTACTGTGACGGGAGCCTTCGTCACTGTGCACTTTCACATTTAAATCTCTTCCTCTGTGAAAGGGTACTGACAGTATTCCAGGTTTCTCATCTGTATTTCAGACACTACTTAGATCAAAGCAAGGAAAAGGTCAACGCATGAACCTTAGAATTAAGTTGTTTACGCTCCCACATGCAACACACACAAGCTACAGAGCAAGGACACCCAAGGCAGCATAAACAAATCGAATACCTTTTCCTTCCTTGTTCCCTGAAAAGTACTGTTCTCGGTTCCTAATCAGAGTGTTACAGTATATTTTCCAGCCGGAAAGATTCTTTCAAATTCCTTTGTCCATCAATCACAACGAAGAAGTGCTAGTTGCAAGATAATTGCAAGTTGCCAGACCCACCAAGGGCATCCTCAAGTTCCCAGCTTCTTTGCTTAGACAGTGGCTGGCCATGACAAGCATTTTATTAGCAGATGTGTTGTTGTCCTCATCAGATAAAATTATATTGTGCCCCCCCCCCACTTTGCTTTTACAGCTCTGGGCTTTTCCGTTACTGGACCAGAACTATCAACAACGTAATTGGGAATGGATGCAGGAACAGTTTATGTGGTTTGCAGGCAATGACAACCAGTGTAATAATCATACTTTTATTTGAGAAAAATGGCACATGGTTTATGTTGCAGTTTCTTCCTGTCAAGACATAATTGTAGAGTCATTTTGTTTGTCTGTGTTCCTTTCCCAAGGGTGGGGTGGGGGTGGAGGAAGTAGATAAAGAAAGGGAGAGAGAAGGAGGGAGAGAGGAGCTCCTTCAGAGAAAACATTTAATTGAGAAATGCAAGCCACTTTTTAAAATCCCAATTCTAAAAACCAATCCAGTTTTTATATATATAAAAAAATGCAGTTGCAGAGATAGGCAACAACTACCTTCTACATTCATTGTTCTTCACAATGAATTATTCACCTTTCACAAGTATGTATCTTATTTCCACATGCCTGGCTAGATCGTATAAAAACTGAAAGCTAATAAAGAAAACCATTTCTGCGGTATGAAACAACTAGTGTAATAATAATACTATGAAAGCCCATTTAATTTTCCATTGAAATTCTGTTCTGACATGGTGGATACCTCCTGAATTCCAAAACAGTCAATTTATTACTGTTCTATCTGTATCTTACTACAATATCACCTTGGAAATAAATTGATAAGCTCAGCACTTTTTTTGTTTAATCTCATGCTTGCAAACACTGGCTGGGGATGAATTGTCATACAAGCTTCCATGTCAGTGTCATGGAGGAATCACACTTTAGAAATGGGTTACGACTCTTTCGGTGGAGTGTGGAATGGACTGACAAGAACTCAGGAGATGTCAAAGCATCCATGTCACTCACCCTGAACTAATATTAATAGTGATTTGTTTGCTTTGTGCAGCGGATAAGGAATCTCTGAAAGCCAGGCCAACAGCACCTATGCAGAGGTCACAATAAGTTCTAAAGATCCATAGCAGAGAATTTCTTCCTCTTTTGCACAAATACACCAATTTTCTACACGTGCAATGATTAGAAGCAGCCACCTTATACTAAATTGGTTGTTATTTGTCTGTCTCAGGAGACGATGGAAGAGTGCGCCATCAGGGGTTAAGTCAAACTGTAGGAGAGTTATAGTGCCTGCTGTGGCTGTAGACACCAATATGGGAGAGGCGTATTTTGTTGCAGCTGGGGCAGAAGAAGGCATCCGTTGTGCAGATGCTGGTTTACCATGTCATTTCCCTCCTAAATTATCTAGTCCATATTACAGTGACTTTGTAAGGTATCAGTCAAAGGCCTTTCCTCCATCTGGTACATGAGATTCCAAGGGAACTAACCAAGGCTCCAGCAATGTGCTCTACTGCCAAGCTACACCATTTTCCAATGGGCTGATCTCTCTTTGTGTACATACAGTAGTATTCTTCTTACTCATAGGAAAGAATATGGATCTGTCCACAAGCAGTGCTAAAGACCAATTTAAATGTTATCGATACCACAGTAAGATCACAAGTGGAGCTCACTGTGGTGTGGATGACACTCATCATGGGCCCAAATGTGTGTGATCTTTTCTCCACACTATTGCTATTGGTTATTAGGAATAGATACATGCTTCTGGCAGGAAGAGACTAATATATTGGAATGATTCATGAAGTGAAAAGCTTTTGTTTTCTCTCAGGTAATTCTGGTTAAAGTCAAGATGACAAGACATTGAAGCATATATGGTTAAACCCTCCTGTACCACTATCACCTGCGGTGTGGAAGAGGAATAAAATGTTTGAAAGCTACCAGATGGGGAAAAAGCAACTCAATCCATTCCTGCCTGTGGAAAGCTAGCATATCAGGAAGAACTGTTTTCACATAGTTTTTTACCCTGACATACTAGCTTGTCAGATGCAGGAAGTGAGCAACACAGTATTTTTATCTGCATTCTGAAATCCAGACGAACTGAACTGACTGCATAATTGCATTCCCAAGAGCACATTTGCATTAGTTTTCCACGCTCCCATTTTAAAGTTTGAGGGCTAGGTTGAGAAAAGAACATGACGTCCCTCTATGTGGTACTTTGGGACATAGTATAACTCACTAAAACAATGCAGAGGATCTTGACGTGTTAAGTCATATTTCCCCAAGGAATATGGCCTCAAACAATGGGAAAATCAGGAGTCTGTCACTAAGAAAAGATAAATCTGAACAACACAAACATAGTGAACACAAAAGTCTATGTAGGAGATGTTTACAGTTGCTAATTGTACAATTACTGTGAAATCTCTTGCTGATAATATAAACAGATGATCTTAATTAATTGAACAGCTTAATTCCAGTGGGTGGAAGTGACAACATCAACACTTTTGATTATCTGCTTCCCATAGGAAACATTGTCTTCTTTTTCTTTTTAAAAATGTAAGGCATCTATTGCTAGAAGAAACAGGGTCCTCCTGTGTGAGCTCATGTTTTGTTCCAGGACCTAGAACAGGATTTATGTAACATGATCAAATTGCCCTTTCACATCAGCCTTATTTTTCAACATCACTGTTTCCACAGGCACTTCTATGCAAAGTAAAACCTATTGCTGCTACCTTTCTTATGATGCATGTAATCCAGAAACTAAAGCTAGAAACTAAAGAAAAGAGAGCATTCAGGATGAGGAAGGGGGAGGAAAGTTAAGATAGTGTATTTTCAACATGTTTCCTTAAAAAAAAAAAATAGGGGAGAAAAAATTGGTTGACATGCCAAAGTTGGTACTGAGCAAGCCAATGTTTGGATTCCAATTCTGCATGTTATTTCCTGTAGTTAACCCACTCCAAACACACACATTTACTGCCCCCCCCCGCAAGAAAGTTTGAGGCCCGCTAGAAACATGTTCATAAGCCCCTGGGACATTGCAAGAGTTGCTACCATTGTTTATCAGAAAAGGTTCCTGTGTACCTAAAAGTTACATAGTTGCATGAAATGTGACAAGTTCAACTTGGCCATCTCTGGATATCTATGCTGCATTCAAAGGAGGGGTGGGGGCGGGGGGGGGGCGCAACTTCACAAAATGTAGACCTGATTCAGGAGAAGGGGAAGGAGTATTAGACAATGACAAATGTAGTGGTATGAACGGTTGTCAGAAGTGGACACAAATAAAGTATGATTACTTGCTAAGCTTGCCATTGCTTCCCATTCTCATGGGGTTTTATGACCAATCTACAAAGATTGAGCTTTTTTACACAACTGCAATTTTCTGCTTCAAGTCCTCCAAATATTGTATCTGTAAACCACTCCCTAATTCACATAATGTGGATTCAGAATATGCTGAAGTGGGTCATTGAATGTGTCACCCAGTTTTTAGTTCTCAATTCAAAACAAAGTTGATCATACCATTGTATTAAGTAAACTTGAGATTGCTCTTCATCTCTCTCAAACTCTCTTCTTGAAGCTTTCCCCCGCAAAGGCTTAGAGCAACAAAAGAACTCCAGAAAAATGGCACCAAGCAAACTACATCATGCCAGAGATTCCACCCATCACTGACAGCCCGGATCTGAAAAGTCCCCTCCAATGATAGATCTCACAACACTTCCTAAAGTTGATTTTACTTTTATTCAGGTCAATCTTCAATCAAGACAGAGAAGAAGCCAACTGATAAATTTCAGGATCCCTCCACAATGAAAGACAGGGTCAGGAATGAATACATGCATTGATCACCTGGAAAGAAACCAGCTTTCTTCAGGTCTCAGGTGCCCTCCAGGTGTTTTGGACTTCAATTCCTATTAGCCCCAGCCAGCTGATGGAATTTGTAGTCAAAAACATCTGGAGGGCGTCAGGTTGGAGAAGTCTGAAACAGACTAATTTGTCCATTCGGAACCAAATGTACAGAAGTGCAAACACTTAAAATATTTCCTGCCTCTCTCAGCTCCCTGTTTCCTGCAACATTTTCTCATGCTAAGCAGTAATTTCTTTATTCTCACGTAACACACATTATAGTTAGCCTGGAGTGCTGCTGAAAAATGGCTCCCCTCTGATAAATGACTTCTGCCTCAGTCTAAACTTATAGAACTGCATCCCATGTGGGATCTCAGCTGTTTCAAGGCCCCTGATAACAGCAGCCACTAGAGGCTCAAAACACGACTGCAGGAATCCAAATGCTAAGTAGTTGTATACATGGTGATCAGCATGTGAGGCCATTTTCAATGCTTGTTGTGTGCGCTGCAGTGTTTTCAGAAAAAGTTGGCTTTTGAGCTCTTGACTCTATTTTCTTCTATTTCTTTGTCAGAGAAACAGGTTGCACAAGGCCTTTCATTCCTAATATGCAGAAGGTTGAGTTTGCAAGGAAAATACGTTTTGCTTCATAAAGCTCTTTCATTGCATCCACTTCCAGTGAATAGATTGCCCTTTGCCCACTGCCCTGACTTTCAGATTTTTAGAACACACGGCAATGCTATTGAATCTGAAGGAAATGCAAATAGCAGTCATCTGTGGCAGAGACCCAAATCTCCCCTGTGTTGTTGTCATTTGGGGCCCTTCCAGACTGTCATGATTTTCTGGTGGGACTGAATCACATACCAGCAAATCCAGGCTGCACAATTATAGCTGATTGGGAGATATCTGGCAACAAACCCACTTCCCCCAAAGATTGGACTATATAAGGAAAGTGTTGATAAAATGCACCAGAAGGTGTGGAATAATGCTTGCTTTGATGCAATGTCAGCAAAATATTTGCAAACAAATCAAAATGAATGTCTAGAAGCATGCTTAGTAAAATCAAATAAAATCCTGTTGTCTTCTTAAAATGACTGCAAGTAATCTAAGGCCCCATCTGCACTAGACATTTAAAGCCGTATCATGCCACTGTAAACAGTCATGGCTCCCCCCCCCAAAAAAAAAAGAATAGGGGAACTGTAGTTTGTTGGGTATGCTGGGAGTTGTTATAAGATCCTTATTGCCCTCAGAGAGCTACAATTCCCAGAGCTCCCTAGGAAGAGGAATTGGTTGTTAAACCACTCTGGGAATTGCAGCTCTGTGGGGGTGAAAATTTACTTCTTAAGAAAGACAGATAAAAATTCAGAAAGGCTGCTGAAATATCTCTGAGGAGCCAAAGGCCCCAAAGGGAGTTGTTGTGAATACAGCCCTATTCTGAAGATGAGTATACGCAAGAAATTCAGGACGACTATCACAGCCACTATATGCCAGCCCCAGACAAGTTGTCCCCACGATTGAGGGGGCCCGGCACATGTTGTGCGTGTGTGCCACATTGTCTGTGCGTCTTATGGAGCGAATGCAGGCTGCACAGCTATCCCAGAAGCCAGAACAGCAAGAGGGATCGCTGCGCAGTGAAAGCAGCAATCCCTCTTGCTGTTCTGGCTTCTGAGATTCAGAATATTTTTTTCTTGGTTTCCTCCTCCAAAAACTAGGTGCGTCTTGTGGTCTGGTGCGTCTTATAGAGCGAAAAATACGGTAATTTACACAGCAGTTGTGCAATGAATGAGTCACTCGAGGATGCTGAAAAGGCCCATAATGGCACACACTTTCCTTAACACACATTGATCACTCCTTTTAAATTTAAGATAACAGTATCATTCTAAAGAGAGGGATATGTCCAACTTTTTCAGATGTGTGCCTATGATTGGACTAGGAATCAGAGGATAGTTTCTTAAGGCTAGAATAAAAGCAAGTGGTCTTGGGTATGAAGCAATAAATTCCCCTCAAAGTGCACAGTTTATCGTATTTTTGCAATTTAGCTGAATGGAACAATGAATAAAGTTAATTCTTTAGCTACTATGGGTAATATATATCCTTTTCTCTTAATAATCAAATTGTATTAAGGTAGAGGCTATTTACCAGATATGGAATGTAACTGAACAACAGGGAGACTATTTTAAAATACGTACTAAAAAAGAAAAAGAAAAAAAAAAGGTAACACAACCAAAACAGCATAGATGAATAATACTGGAATGATGATATTTAGAACAATGTTTTGGATTCTCTTTACTGCTTCCATTTTAATAGCAAGTTTCATGTATATTTTAACCACCAGAGAAATGAACCTCCGCAACAAAGGCAGACATAGAAACTGTTTAAGCACTGTGCTGCTCAAAATAAGAAAAAGCTCCATGGGTATAGCAAACAATAAAACCAGCCATAATGCTTTTCTTCTCCCTTCGCTGATGTTAAACACTGCAATAAGATAATGTCCTTACGATTTCCTAAATCTCCTCAATAAGGAGGATATTACCTACTTATTTAATTATTGAATCTCCTGTGACAGAGGAAGCTTTACTAGTAGCAGATCTAAGTCTACTGAATTATTTTCCCTTTCTCATTAATGTGCTTTTGCTTAATAATAGCTGTAAGACCCACTTGGCAATAGAAAAGCAATGGCAAATACTGGCAGAAAGTTGGGATTGATAAGGGGTAGGTGTTATGTGGTATTTATTTAGCACCAGAACTACACAATTTGTGGTCTAGTATTAGTTCCAGATTTTGTGCAATCCTTGGATCACAAGTCACCCTTGCTGGACCCCTCCCCTGAGTAGAGCCCCCTCTCCTTTCTACTGGACACTGCACTTTCATGTGGTCTCCCTCTGAGTCAAGTCCACACCATTGCCCAGAAGTAAAAGGTAAAGCAATTCCCCTACAATCAAGCAGTATACGCTTCGCACCATGCCAAAAAACATGGGGAACCTTTGTCTGGCAGCGCTGAGGCCCATATTTGGGGACAGCAAAATACCGGGGAAGGTTATATGTGGGTGCACTGGTGGAGCCAATCCACCAGCAGCACACCTCCCTCCATGCTGCTCCACCCCTCATGGAAAACCACTGCCAGGAAGCTATGGTTGTGGTTCCACTCCACCAGATCAGCTGCTTCTAGTTTGGCTCACCTAAAGGTAGGGAGATGTAGAGAAAGAAACAGTGCAGAAGCAGACCCGGAAGGCTCTTGGGGAAGGTCTTTAGTGGTCCATTTATGGAATGTGAGCTTTGGCAGATACACCAAGCCCAAGATAGTTCTCCAGGCATGTAAAATATCTCAGTAGAATCTCTGGTTTGTGGAGGGCAGGGCTGCTAAACCTGTGGGGTAGGGGAGCTGTCATGCACTTCATGGACCAATCTACATGACTGTCAAGCTTTGTTTGCCTTGGTCTGATTTATAGATTTATTTACATTTCTGCCACTTTATTCCCAAAGGCAGGTCAGAATACATGCCAAAAGAGGACATAATCTCTTCTGCACGCACACTTGGAATGACAATATGAATCTGCCAGGGCAATGTAAGCACAAGGCATGCTTGCATGAGCCAACTACCTGTTTATACAATAGGGGATGTACTCGATGTTCAGCTAATGAGACTTTCCTTTACGCTACGCAGCTGTATAAATAGTGTCAGTTTACATGTTCCACCCCCTTCATATCTATTTCCTAGACTGGGCACACAGAGACCCCCCAGTCAGGATATGGCTTTTGTAACCCTTTTGTAGTCCTATGCTAAACTTCTATCATGCTATGAAGACTGAACTCTTGGTAAAAATATTGCACAATTGTTTGGCTCTGCTTTGAAAAAGCTGGGGTGGAGTTCACTGTGGGAGGCCAGTTCTTACTACCGGCAAACTTATCATAATAAGAAATCAGGTCAATTAAAACTATTTCACAATTACTGCCCAAAATCTCTCCAAGCTCGACTTGATGTCCACTTTAGAAAGAAATAGATCTGAGCTTCCTTTTCACTTAACAGCTACTGCCTGCGTTCCTGCCTCCGACTACTCTAGATGGAAAGTCATATTAACTTTGAAAAGTGTTCCTGTGAATAGACTTTCAAGTCAATACACATTTGAAGCTATTTGTTTTCCTATTTTCACTGTGGTTGTTATGGAAATAAGATTCTTTCTGCATGCACTATGAACTGCTTACGCAATAAGACTGCAGAACCGATATCACGTATTTGACTAAACTTTATATATTAAACATTTATACCACATTGCTCTTGTCTCTGCAATAAGGATAAATGTCTAAATTTCAATCATTAAAATATTATGTTCATGATGCACTAGGAACAACCCCCCCTTGATTTTATACTGAGCATGACTCTAGAAAACATGTAATGAACATCTGTACTGTAAGATGGATCACACTGAAATTCTCCTCATCTGAATGTCTCCCCAGTTGTTAGGTTTCTGAATGATTTGAATTTTTTTTTTGAAGTTGTTTCCCATGCATTAGCAGGTTTTGTTCAGGTCTTTTGCGCATGCAAGCTTTGTGGCAGTTTTTGGTTATGTCTTTTTCTCCCTTGCTTGTGGTTGATGTGCAAAAGCACATCTGGGCCTCAGTTAACACAGTGCAGAAAGAGGAATACTGATGTAATCATTCCATCGCATTGAAGATTTCTTTTGTGCACTGGTTTGCAATCAGGGTGCATTGGTAGTTGTGCACATTGGTATAATAAGTAACAAGAAAAGGATGGGAACTGAAAACTATGAGAGGCTGTTCATGTGCAAGCACTGAAATTTATTTTAAGAAATTGTCCAAGATATACCAGAAAGAGGAAAAGCTAAATGCAGGGCATCTAATATTTGTGGAAAGTGGGTTATAAGATGTTTTTGGTTTTGTTTTATTACTGGTATGTATTTTGTTTTGTACATTTTGTATTTTCATGAGGTAGGTGGAGACCTCCAGGTATCCCACCTGAGGGAAGGCAAAGCCAAGCCTATGCTGTTGGAGCCACTCCAGATCTAGGGGCTGCGCACATCCACGCAAAGGGCGCCCCCGTTTTAAGCGGGGAGCAGTCATTGTATTTTCATGTTGTGAACTTCAGATGAAGGGCAGGATACAAATGTCGTAAATAATAATAAATGAAATCAATCTAGAATGAATCTATGGAAAAATAATGGAATTGAAGGGTATATCTGCTCATACCTAGACTGTAGCTTTCTGTATCCCAAGTTCAGTACTAAATAAAAATCTCCCTGGAAAGTACATTTGGGATGTTAAATATAAAGCTAAATATGCATAGCCAGTGTTGATCACTCATTTATTCCCATCAGAATAATGGAGAGATGGATACCAATTTCAATTGATGACCTCTTGCATGAGATGTGTGAGGATTGTCCTGCTAGAATAATGAGATCCTTAGTTGTCTATGGTGACATTATATGCATTGCCCCTCTAGATTTTCTTCATATAGATACCTAAAGGATCACTTCAGTATGTCATCCTACGAACACCAAAGACTGCATCTGAATGCACCTTGAGAGCAAAGGAAATAACATCACTATTAAGTTTTATTTGTTAAGAATATTTGTATCCTATCTTTCCAGTGGAATATTGCTCAAGGCTGCTGGCCATAAAAAGAAAAATTATTAGTATGACAAAATTTAAAAAACAAAACACAATAATCCATTTTTTAAAAAAAGATACACCAGCAATATCACTCACCAAACAAATAAACAGCACTAAAAATGCAGACAAATCTATAAGCAGAAGAACACAAAACTGGCAAGCCAAGCTGGCCAAGCCAGTCAAAACAGAAGAGCGTTTTGAAGGATGGCTGTGTTTTGGTTCACATATTGTTCCAGAAAGTCTGAATTGGATAGGTTCAGCTATAAATGTGCACTGAATCTCTAGTCATGGTCCAGATGTTGCCATAGCCAAAGTGTCCAGTGCTTAGCAGTAAAGAAACTGGGACCTTTGACATAACATAGGAAGCTGTCTAATGCTGAGTCAGGCCATTTGTCCATCTATCTCAATATTGTCTATACTGACTTGTAGTATCACTCCACATTTCAGACAGGGCTTTCTCTCAGCTCTATCTGGATATTTTGGGGGGTTGATACTGGAACCTGTCTCCATAGCAGATGTTCTACCACTGAGACGCAGCTCTCCCTCCAAAGCTGCAAAACACTGCACATTAAAAAGTACTATGAATATCATTAGTAATATAAGTGAATTGAAGGAGCTATAGGTAATCAGAGGTTACATTACCTAGGCTATATTATTCTGTTTTGGTGAACTCCTTTTTGAATAGATCAATGTCAGCACAATTGTCCTTTTTGTATGAGTGTTATGTGCCAGGGCCAGTGGAATAGCAAAGCATCTGTTCTTCCACTTAAGTGTCCAGGATGCGATTTCAGAAATAATCTTCCCCTTGCTACTTTTTTGAGCGAGCAACAATGTGACCTTGCTGTCTGAGTCATTTCTCTTCCCTTCTCTGAGCAAAGCTGGTATGAGACACATTTTCTTTCCAAAGAAATCTAGGCTCTTTGCAAGAAACATATATTAAATAAAGATATATGCTAGTCACTGCTGAAGCTTATGTCCACTCTCAAAATAACTTGTTTAGATGGCTGGCCATGTGAACAGCCTTCATTATGAATAAAGCATCAAAACCACTGCATAGCCACTCGAGCTATTCTTTTAAATTGCAGCACCCATTACATGGCTGCCTTTAAAATAAGCAAAGATTGGATTCAACTGTTTGGGAGAAAATAGCCATTTATTGTGGTGTGTGTTTTGGGGGCAAGTTTCATTTTCCTTCTTGCAAAAACAAGATCTTTGTGTCTAGGTAACAAATGTGCAACATTAAATCATAACAAAAAGAATTGAGTTCTCACTTTGGCTTGTACAAAACTGTTCTGTACATGTGGATTTAAGCTTGAGTTTCATTGTTTTTAACAGGCTGTTCAAAGACTGACCATACGTATCTTGCAATGGATATACAGTGGTACCTTGGGTTAAGTACTTAATTCGTTCCGGAGGTCCGTACTTAACCTGAAACTGTTCTTAACCTGAAGCACCACTTTAGCTAATGGGGCCTCCTGCTGCCGCCGTGCCGCCAGAGCCCGATTTCTGTTCTTATCCTGAAGCAAAGTTCTTAACCTGAAGCACTATTTCTGGCTTAGTGGAGTGTGTAACCTGAAGCGTATTTAACCTGAAGCGTATGTAACCCGAGGTACTACTGTAGTCCTGTAGAGAGGGCTAAAATCCTGATGTAATCAATGAGTGGATGGGGCTTGGGATAGTGTGCTCCATCCTTGACCTCCATGAACTATCTGTGTACAAATTTTTGTGTGTGTGCAAGCTGTGTGTATGCTGTCTTCATGTGATCTATGCCCTACACCAAATGCAGACAACATTACACCCACTCCAAGCATAAAGGGAAAAGAACCCATTAATCATCTCCGCAGTGGTGAAACGACTCATATGGAGGAGGCAAAGGTGTTTTTAAAACCATATAATTAATTAAAATCTTGCGTAAATCAAACAAGCCACTGTTTGCATCTCTTTCCAGAAGTCTGCAGGGATCTACAGTGGCTATCAAAAAGAGTCACTAAAGTACTCCAAAAAATGAGAGGATCAAACAAGTTATAGCTAATTATTCTCCTGCTATTGCCATACAGCAGGGGGTGGGGTAAATGTGACAAAATTGAAAGCATCATGGCCACAATAAACCTTATTCATGACAGTTAGTCTTCCCGAGGAGGAAACTATAGCCAGGATAAACCCAAGTTAAGAAGGGAGCTAAGCAAGGATGGATGAGGACAGATGATATGGAGGACAGGTGACAGACCTGCTGCCCTTTCACAATGAAAAGATGAGGTAGTTTTTAGATCCTTTTAACTCAATGGTTGCATAACTCAATCATTAAGAAATATAAAGCATTCTGGATGCAGTAGAGGGTTGTGTATTTTCGTTAATATCAATATAAGGAAATCTGTACTGAATCTACTGAAAATAAGTACAGCCCTGAGTTTCTGTTCTTCTATGTTTATAGTCAATGATGGCATAAATACTCCAAACTCTTACATAGGCTATCATGCAACTGAAGTAATTCCCATAAGATCCCACTTTTCAACAACGAAGGCAGATTATTAAGTTTCCTCATGCTCCAAGCAAAACAAAACCAGCAGTTTCCTTCCCACACTATGGGAAGAGTTCAAGGAGAAAGAACAAATTTGTTCCAAACATCTATTGTTTCCTTTGACCTTCCAATATACATAGAACCCATTATTGCAGCTACCATTGCCACAGAATCAGGTTGTATTAGACACTGCCTACTCCACAAGTTGTGTACTGTCTTTTCAAACCGTAGGCTATAATTCTCCAAAGTTCTGATAGGTGGCATGTTCAAGTTGTAGTGGGAGATGGCTAGAGGACGTGGCAAAGAGAAAGGGGCTTGGAAATGAGCTTTTAGAAGAAGAGTCTATGCATAACCCCAAATCAAGCCCCATCTCAAAACAAGAAAAAGGAGTGCCATTAAGTTAGGAAAAGATTTGGGCAAACTCCAATTACCTCTCATGCATAGGCTGTGCTTTTTTGCGAGGGGGTGGGGGATGGTGTGCTGGTACACATACCTTGATAAATGTAATGTGGGAGCCAGCACAAAATGACTACCATGAGCATCAAAGAAAGAGGTGGTGGTACTCTGTAGAGTAGTCCAATAACACTGTGTTAGATCATTGTTTAAAGCATAAGAACCTAGTGCATCCAGGTTTGAAAAATGCCTTCAGGTGGTATAGTGTGGAGTACAGCTAGCTAAGAAATTTATATTCTCCTTTTGAAACTGGCAGTCATATTTCAAGATCAAAAGTTGCTTTATGAAAAAAAAGTGGCACCTTCAAGAATATGTTTCAGAGTGGAACAGTGCTCCTGTTCAGGGTTCCAGACAAGCACACACTTTTCTGAGAACACTCAATTCCATTCCTTTTGCCCCTCAATTTCCCCCTTTCTCTCCCTGACAAACAGTTAGCAATCTGTAGCCACTCAGCATTCTTAGTCATCATTAGGATTTGGGGATTTTTTTAACTCCCCCATATTTTTTTCCCCTCCTCAATTTTTATTTTATTTTATTTTGCATTTCTCTGTATGTGGATGGTTAGGCTTGCCATATGTCAGGAAAATTTCTAACATGCCCTGATTTTCAGGTGTAAAAATGGCATCTGGGTGAATTTTGCCATTTTGGCTGCAGGACAGGCATTTGGGAATGATTTCATTGCTCGTAGATATTTTGTAAACTGTATTCTTGCACATACAATCAAATGAGCATGCACAACACCTTCTGCTTACACACCCATTGACTTCATTTCAGATCTGGAAACTAGGGAAATAGTACGACTTGCTGCGTATTGAAATGGCTCTTCTTTACACTGCTATTTGTCAATGGAACAATATGTTTCTCAGGTAGGTACAAGATAAACCGGATGTTCGGTTAATACATTTATGATTTCTTAAGCAAATCCTAGAACATCCTCTTTAAACTTAATCTGATTGACTCAAGAAGTAGAAAACAGACACTTCCCTTCGGAAATGGAACAACAATTGGCAAAAGGTTAAAGATGTTGAATTACAGAGATGTGCCTGAATCTATACGAATAGCAGAACGATTATAGAAAATTGTGGGTTCTTTTCAAAGAAACAGGAACTGGCTTTTCTGTATCATGTCTTGTTATACAATTTAGAATGCTCCTATGGCAGCAGAATAATGAGCAGAGCATCCCTGTGTTTTGAAGTCCTACCGTGTTTGATATGACTCACTTCTTAGTTCAGGGGAAGTCAGCACTGATGCCTTTCAGAATCCAGTTGTTGTTGTTCTATGGCTCTCAGCAATCCTGGTCACTGAACATGTTGACTGGTGTTGATGGTAAATGGAGTCCAAAAACATCTGAAGGGGGCAGCATAGTAGCTACCCCTGTCCTAGTTAATGTATTTAGGACCGCAGCTTAAAAGGGCAAATTTAGGGAAGCCTCTTTTTCAACTTCACTCTATACTCAAACTGAAAAAGCAGTTGTAGCTGAAGAATGCTTTACCAACACTAGCTTCTCCTGTATGTGGATGAACTGTGCCAATCCTACAAGACTAACAGGATTCATAGGTAAAGGTAAAGGGACCCCTGACCATTAGGTCCAGTTGCGGACGACTCTGGGGTTACGGTGCTGATCTCGCTTTATTGGCCGAGGGAGCTGGCGTACATCTTCCAGGTCATGTGGCCAGCATGACTAAGCCGCTTCTGGTGAACCAGAGCAACACACGGAAATGCTGTTTACCTTCCCACCAGGGCGGTACCTATTTATCTACTTGCACCTTGATGTGCTTTCGAACTGCTAGGTTGGCAGGAGCAGGGACCGAGCAAAGGGAGCTCACCCCGTCGTGGGGATTCGAACTGCCCACCTTCTGATCGGCAAGTCCTAGGCTCTGTGGTTTAACCCACAGCGCCACCCGTGTCCCTAACAGGATTCATATGGCATTGCAAATGTGCAATCCCTCATGTTGTGGCAATGTAACTACATTAAGTTACATTGAAGAAAGCAGAAATGTTTGTAGTAATTGGCAAGGGGTAGGTGTGAAGAAAGATGACACCTGAAAATTAACATTCAAAAACAACATTTAATTTCTAAAGTGAGGATGTAGTGAAAAGTATCTACTTCCCCATCCCTGGATTCCCTTAATTGCAAGTCATTCATTTTTTAAAAGTCAAATCTAAAACTATTTTATTTAATGGTGGCTACTGAGTCTAAATTGCAACCTGTACTCAGACATTGCTTATCATTTAGGCAGTGGTAGTTAGTGTCCATTGGGACTGGTAGGGTAGGAGGCAGGAAGGCTAACAGTAGTGGAGCCATAGCCAAAAACAGGCAGATCCAACCATTTTTAGCATTGTTCCTTCTTAGTTCAATTGAAGGAACATATCTTCAAGAAAAAGCTGCAGTATTGGAATATGGCTGCATTCTCATATGGAAAACCTTTCACGAGCCACATGCCAGAATGGGCAGAATCATAAATACACATGATACCTTTTATTCAGTAGACTAGTTTCTCCCCCAAGCCACCCCCAGGAGAATAAAGACACAAGGACACAGAATTTTAAGTTATTGTTAATGTGTGAGGCTGAAAGGGAAGCCTCAGAGCCGCGCCACGGCTTAAATCGGCCCTGGCCACGCCCCCAAAGCGACCTGATTGGCCGCCTGGCTACATGGTGTGGCTGGGGTCTCCCCCAGCATGACGTGGGATGCTGTCCCACCCGCCTGCTGAGTGGGGTGGCCAGGAGGCCTGACTGCAACCCGTCCCCACAAAAAAGTGGAGCCGATTTCAAGGACACATTCCAGCCAAGCAGAAACATTCAAAGAGGGTGTGAAGCCAGGCCAGTAGAAGAAGTGATTGGGAAGGGAGTGTGGTCTGAGGCAAATACCCCAGGTCAGATGGAGAGGCTTGGGGGGCTTCATTCAGCTCCCAGGCCTGAGATTCCCTACTCACATACCTTGTTTTTCCTTTGTGCTGCAAGGCTAATGAACCAACTTTCACTGTGTAGTTATCATTTGCTTCTAATTTCCTGCAAGCTTCCCTTCATAAATAATGTGAGTGCAAACAATAAACTTGACTTTTTCAGCCTATCTAGTTTCCTATGAGGGAAACTAGTTTGGTCCACCTATTCTGCCAAAGTAAATATCACGCAAATTCTTAAACCTGAAGAAGTACTCCTGTGCTCTTCTTAGGGATAAGTGGCCCTGTCAGTTATGATTCCCCTCTCTTCACTACATTTCCACATGAGTTTGTGCCGTTTGTTTTAAAAAGTTGTCATAAAAATCAACCAGCATTTTAGTGCAAAACTCTCCAAATATACAAAATTTTGTATGCGATTTTGCTTAATGTATATTTTCATTAAGCTGTTTTTCCCCGATACAAAAATGCATTGTATGTTCTTACCATATGTGTGTGTTTGTGTGTGTGTGTGTGTGTGTGTGTGTGTGCATTTTAATGCAATCTTTACTCTAGTATATGTGTTTATGCAAACTGAATTGAATTCCCCCCCCCATCTCTAGGCCTCGTCTTGAAAACATTTCCTGGGTCAAGAACTATGAGAACTAGAAGAACTTGGGACAAAGTAACTCGCTCCAAAACTTAAGAATTTGCTTTTCTGAAACTCAGAGCTGTGACTTACCCAGGCTGTTTAATTAAATGAAAGAGAATGGGAACGACTAAGACTCTCCTCCTCCAAAGAGGGGAGGGGTTGTGGGCGGGAGCCGATCTCTGCCTCAAGCAGGGGGCGTTAGCCCCCTGCCACCCACTCACCTGGCTGGCACACCACGCCCACGGGCAAGCGCCCAACAAGGTGCCTTGGAAGGGGCATGGACGGCAGCTTAACTTGCTGCTGCGCCAGCCACGCGGCCTCACTTTTCGCCGTCCCGTCGTGAGTCACCCACCCTCCACTCCCTTAGAGCTCAGGGTTTCAGTTTTTCTCTTGGCCTTGCTATGGACCTTAGGTTGGTCGCCCTGGTTGTCCAGGGGGCCTGGTAGGAATTTTTCCATTTGGCATTAGGCTTTGTGGTTTTGTTGCCTACCTCGTAGTGATCGTCACAACTTTCGTGGTATTGGTGGGTAGGTTAGGCACTGGAATAATGTGTTTGAGATGTGTGGAAGGGCTAGGTGTGGCCATCGCCTACGCCTTCAGTTTTTGGGTATTCCGTTAAAGGAATCCGGCGGTCGTGTATTCTGTCTGATGCCTATGTGGTGGGGGGCCATGGCACGACCCTTGGTGACATCGGGGAGAGCTTATAGTTGGATTAGCATCAACAGGCTCCACCTACTGGTGAATAAACCCCCCTTTTAGACTCACCCCTCTCCGATTGGGTGGAGTCAACTGACGTGATCCAAGCCTAAGCCAATACCTTTTCACTTGATGTAATCAATAAAGTTGTGGCCACTTCTTGCCCATTAACCTTATATTACGTGTCTGTGTGTTTTCATTCCACTAAGCGGGGATCGGGTCCTCAAACCACAACTGCACTTTGGCAATTTGGAAGTCCTGCATTTTATTATGATAAAAATCATAAAAGGCCTTTACGTAGTTCAGGACTCTGTTTTTATTTCAATGTTATCTAAAAGAACCATTGCTACTAAACTTCCTGAAGATGTGGTTTTAAAAAAGTAAAATAAACACACACACACACACACACACACAGAGACAGAGAGAGAGAGAGAGAGAGAAAGAAAGAAAGAAAGAAAGAAAGGGAGAGTCAGTCTTCGTATCCCTTGGTTATTTTGCAGGACTTATTGCCTCATATTTAATAAACCACTTTGCTGTGTGTTGCTTAACTGGTAAGCAGTTATTGAGTTAAAATCAGAAGACTGCTAAAAAATCAAACTGTCTCCTTTTTGTGTTCCAAGAAGGGAATGTTCTAATTGACCTACTGAGGGCCGCCTTCTCATCTGCAACTCTTTTTGTAGATGCTGATAAAATTCCAAGCATGCAAGGAACCCTTACAAGAGTCTGTCTGAACTCAGGTTGAGAAGAGAATTAGTGTGAAGAGCCTCCATAATCACTAGCTTTCGGAATGCTTTTACAGTTCCATGCTGTGGAGCTATGCCTCGGGCCAGACTTTGCAGGAACCAGCTTGTAACCTCAGGCTAAGGTGATGTGAGCTAGGTTAGACATTCAGCCCACATGTTTCTCATAAGAGAAAGACCAGACATATCATAGAAAGAAGATACTGTATTAAGAGCTGCTTGATATTGAGTCACACCAGTGTGGTCCTTCTACTTTAGCATCATCTACACTGAGTGGTAGAGGCTCTCCCAGGGAAGTCATGCAGAGAGAGAATGCTTTGCGTGGACAGGCGGAGTCCCCAGATCCCGAGTGGTCCCCCCCGTCATGTGGAATAACGACTCTAGACAACGTGCTATGGGATTAAATTGGCCACAACTTTATTAAATTTCAAATGTGGGTAGACCTTGGCTCAGGCATTGGGCGTTCTCCCTCCCTAGTCCCCAGCCGGGGACCTAGGGAGCATCAGGGTTATCCAGTGTGTGTGTGGGGGATGGGCCGGCTCTGGAGAACATATGTTCAAGCAGAGATAGCCGCCCCCGTTACGCCGCCGCAGGGGAGAGCAATGACGACCTTTCGGCGTACGGCCAAAGCCTCCCTTCAAAAACCCCTTTAACGGGGAACCCTGGTATCGCCGCCGCAAAGAGGAAGATGGACTAAAGGATTCCGCCCAAGGCCTGATACCGCCAAAGTTGTGACGTTTTGCTACGGGAAAGGCGAAACCTGCCAATGCAGGGAAATTCCTTTCCGGCCCTTTAACAGCGACCTTATCGTAGCAGCGCCCGCATACCTGTGGAGAAAGGTTAACCTGCAAAACCTATGAAGAAAAGATAACCTGCAAAAGAAAGCATTAACTGAGGGTGGGTAGGGTGGGAGAAGCTCTGGAGCCAAGTGAGGATTAACAATTAAGATCCACCCTCTATTGTGTGGGCAGGTAATCCCTCCCCCTACCTGGCCTGGTTTCCCTGGCAACGCTTCCCCCAGGTGGGATTGGACAACTCGCTGGGGTAGGCGGGGACCTCCAGGTATCCCACCTGAGGGAAGGCAAAGCCTATGCTGATGGGGCCACTCCAGATCCAGGGCTGCACGCGTCCCCGCAAAGGGCGCCCCCCGTTTTAAGTGGGGAGCGGTCATTCTCACCTTACAATCTTTAGATCCTTCAAGATCTTAGAACATATTCTTTATGTGCTCTAAGAAAATATACTTCGTATGTATATCACTGAGTTCTGGTTACACATACAAATTAAAGAACAAAGATATTTGAATCCTACTATTTCCTATCATAACTAGTCAGCTTATTGAAATACTTATTTTATTGAAATACTTATTTTTATTTTATTGAAATACTTATTTTTTTATTGATTCAGTTGGGTCCTAATACTCAAAATAGTTATGCCAGGGACAACAGCAAAATATCTGCTTGAATTTATCGGCTATTATCCCCGAGGACTGGGGTTTAGCCATCATCATTCCAATATTTAAGAAAGGAAACAGAACTGAGCCAGCTAACTATAGACCAATCAGTCTATTAAGCGTTATTAGCAAACTGTACGCTGCTCATTTATGTGATAAATTGGTGGAGTGGATGGAAAGAGAGCATATTCTATCAGAAGCTCAAGCTGGTTTTAGAGCAAAGCGTTCAACTATAGACCAGGCCCTTGTCCTTCAACACCTGGCAGACAAATACTCTAGAAAAGGGGGGTCTTTATATGCAGCTTTTGTCGATTTTAAATCGGCTTTTGATCTAATACCAAGGGACAGACTCTGGGAAAAGCTTGGCGCTACAAACATAGATAAACGCTTATTACGCCTTATCCGTGGTCTATACGAAAACACCAGGGTGAGGGTAAGATGCGATCGGTCAGGCCATCTAACTAAAGAAATTCAAACGCACTATGGGGTTAAACAAGGATGTGTCCTCGCGCCAACGCTATTTAATTTTTATATCAACTCTCTAGCAGTAAATATGGCGAAAGAAAATGCCCACCCTCCCAAATTGGCAGGTGTGCCCCTCCCGGTGCTTCTGTATGCGGACGACGCAGTCCTACTCTCCTTTTCCTGTGTTGGCTTGAGGAAGCTTTTGAGATCACTTGCTGACTATTGTCAAGCGGAACAACTATCAATAAATTACAGCAAATCTAAAATTATGGTGTTCTCAAAAAAAAGAAGGAAACACAAATGGAGAATTAATGGTCAACCTATTGACCAGGTAGCAACTTTCAAATACCTGGGAATAACTTTTCAGGAAAGGGTCTCGTGGCACCAACAGATGAAAAACGCCATTGCCAACGCAGGAAGGGCCAGTAAAGCCCTTACAAGATTCTTTCATGGGAAGAAAGAATACGTTCCGGCGGCCTCCCAGGTTTTTGCTGCAAAAATACTCCCACAACTCACTTATGGATCCCAGGTCTGCAGTTTTAAAAATTTTGCGCCTATGGAGGCATTTCAAACAAAATTCTATCGGTGTTTATTGGGGATCCCCCCTTGTGTATCTAATATAGCTGTCCGCTTAGAAGTTGGACAACCACCCGTTAACGCACGGCTGTGGATTCTAAAGATACACTACTGGTTAAAACTTATTTTTTCCCCGGCCGGTTTGGCTCCCTTAACACTCTTAGACACCTTTCATTCTACCTGGAAAGCTTCCCTGTTTGAAAAGATAAGAAGCTTGGGATTCTCCCCGCAGATCTTAATAGCGGCAGGATATGAGAGTGCCAGAAGTCAAGTGCTCCAACGCATTAGGGACATAGAGCTGCAATGTCATATGGGCAAAATGGATAAACATGCCACAATTAGAGACTTTGGGAGAGGGTTCTCACCCGCAAATTATCTGGCTGATTTACAAATACCTAAGTACAGACACTCCTTTACCCTGGCCAGATTCAACGTTTTGCCCTCTGCCCTGTTGTTAGGCAGATATGAGGGCAAACCATATGAGTCACGTGTTTGCCCATGTGGCTCATCGGAAGTGGAAACAAGTCTGCATGTATTGCTGCACTGTAGTTATTACGAGGACTTACGTCTGACCTTTATTGCCCCAGTTCTACAAAAGCTTAAAAATAAACCAGAACTCCTATGTATGAGAGCCTTGGTAGAAGATAAGGTCCCTGAAATTACGATCAATGTTGCCAAATTCTGTGTAGCTGCTATTAGGCGCAGGAAACAAGAGCTTTCCAATGTCAATATGCAGGTGAAGGCAAATATTTAATTTTATTTATGCTGTCTAATTTTAAATTGTTGTTATGACCTAATCTGTATTGAAATTGTCCTTTGTTCTTCTGGTGTTATCTTTTGCTGACTAGCTGTACGAGTTAATCTGGTCTGTGACCGTTTAATAAACTTTGATTTGATTTGAATTTATCGGGTCTCTTTCCTGTGTATGTGTTGTTGTTGTTCGCTCTCAGCTTCTTCCATTCTCCATTTTGTTGCAGTCTAAGCTTGTTCAACATTGCAAAGCCATCACCAATAAGCACACACTGACTTCTCAAGTTTCTGCTTCCTTCTGTGAGAGCTCTGCTGCTCCTGTTTTCAGTGATGAGTCATCAGCTAGCTTAATTCAGATCAGCTTCTGCCAGAGTGAAACTTTTCAAAGGTAACCTCTTTAGAGCATTCCAAATACAATGAATTCAAACATACATTTTATGTACATTAAATGTATAACTTTGACATAGATCACATCCATGCAATACATGGCATGCCCCCAAAGAATTCTGTAAACTATAGTTTGCCCCACAACTCTCAGCACACTTAACAGACTACAGTTCCCAGGATTATTTGGGGGAAGCCGGGTGCTTAAAATATATGGTGTATATGTGATCATAGTGTTGGGTGGGGTCTTGTAGGCCATCCTCCTCAATGCAGAGCGCCCCCAACAGTTGGCTATCCATCTCTGTTTGAAGATCTAAGCTAGGGCAAAGAGATCCAGTTTTTTGAAGTTTCAGCTGCGGCAAAGCCATCACCCCTACAACTAATTGGTTACACTGTAGTGCAAATTGTCAATAAATTTATCCTAATGCTCAATTGAAATCGACCTTCCTGTAACTTAGGGCCCATTATATATAGCCCTACCTTCTGAAGTAGGAGAGAACAAGTCCTTGCCTTTTTACAAGGCAACAGTCCTTCAGGAATTTGAAGAGCACTACTTTAATACCTAGGGACGCAGGTGGCGCTGTGGGTTAAAAGCCTCAGCGCCTAGGACTTGCCGATCGAAAGGTCGGCGGTTCGAATCCCTGCGGCGGGGTGCGCTCCCGCTGCTCGGTCCCAGCGCCTGCCAACCTAGCAGTTCGAAAGCACCTCTGGGTGCAAGTAGATAAATAGGGACCGCTTACCAGCGGGAAGGTAAACGGCGTTTCCGTGTGCGGCTCTGGCTCGCCAGAGCAGCGATGTCACGCTGGCCACGTGACCCGGAAGTGTCTCCGGACAGCGCTGGCCCCTGGCCTCTTAAGTGAGATGGGCGCACAACCCCAGAGTCTGTCAAGACTGGCCCGTACGGGCAGGGGTACCTTTACCTTTACCTTTACTTTAATACCTGCTGAAAACACATTGTCTTCCAGTGGAATCAGTCAACACTTTAAGTTTTGCAGGGGCGGACTTTGGTAATATGGCATGTGAGTGAGGACAAAATTTTGTGGCTCCCCTCCGAAATATTTCTTTTTTTGACAATAATTCCTTTGGGTCCAGTCGCTTTTTAATGGATCTTTTCAGTAGGTACCTGTATAAATATTATTATTATTATTATTCCTGATACTTTTGTGCCTCCATGGCTAGGCACCCTGTACGTGGGACCTGCCTACACTGCCCTAAACCCAACACTGAGTTTTGAGAGATCTTAAAGTTAGATAAACTGACTTGATTGGTATTTGGAAGAGGGGGAGTTCTGAGTTTTCATGTATTATGTGCAGCCTGTGCTTTTCAAAATATCTTTGCTGTGTCTGGGAAATCATTGCAACAGGACAGCTGTGGTTACATATACACGGGCTGTACAATTATTTCAAAAACTCTGGCAAATATAATTGCTGTGCAGTTGGAAAGGAGACACACGATGGCTTTTCAGAGCCCCAACTTCACATGGAACTATGCAGCCTCACGATAGCTGGATGAGCTGCTAGTATGGAGATTGATTCATCTCTCAGAGTGTAAATTGCGACTGACGTTTACAAGTGATTCTTGTGGCTATTGTCTCTTCCCCTTCCTGCCTGCCGGCCTGTGCAGAACAAACAGCTCAGCTTCATTGTCCTGCCATATTTTAGAAAGTTAAAGTAAACACTGTGATCACGCTGTTTACTTCAATATTGTGCCAGCGAAACAGCAAATTGGCAGTCAGCAGTCATCAGGCAGCCAGCAGTAAAACTATACAACAGTACCGGAAAGCTGCAAGTATGTCAGCCCGTTTTATCCCTAATATTGGAGGGGAAATTCCCAAACATTGCATTTCAATTGGCTTCTTTGTCACCTACTGTTATTCAGTCGAGTCTGAATTATTTTTCTAGATCTGGGTTATCTGCTGCACGGAAGTTCCATTTCTTTGTAATTTAGATGTGGTTTATATTCATACCTAAAGCTGTAATTGCAATTTACCATCCTCTTTCACATCCAACATCACCATCAGCTTTCTTCATGATTTTAGCACACGCACGAACACACACATTATCCACAGCAATCCTCCTAAAAATGTGCACCTATGAGATTTGGGTGGCCTTGTTTTCCCCACTATGTATGACAGGGATGGGGAATCTGTGGCCCTCCAGATTATGTTGGACTCTGAATCCCATAAACCCCAGTCAGCACAGCCAGTGGCAAGGGATGATGAGAGTTGTAGTCCAACAACGTCTGAAAGGACAAAGGTTTTCCACCCCTGATTTATCCCAATATTGTGAGCAGTGTTGGCTTTCTAGAGCATTGAACAGGCGTCTTTCCATCCTGAAAACTGAACCATAGCTCCCTGGTACATTTGGCAACTTTAGCAATCACCACATGAAAAGAATAACGATAAGATTAGGATATATTTATTCATGGCTCATCTTACAACATTTGTTTAAATGTGACCTTTGTTGGTGTCTTTGGCTTCATCTGCTCTTTTTATATTTTTGATAACTGCCTTTTTAAAAATGCTTTTAAAAAATTTGCAGCATGATGCTGCAGAACTTGCACAATAATTTTTAAAATAAAATTTGCTATTAGCTGCAAAAATGTTGAGATCTGTTCTTAAGATCGAAAAAATGAGAATCTCGGAGAAACAAAAAAGATAGATCCTTCCATCTCTACTCAGAGGAGAATCATTGCAATGAATGGGCCTATGTTAGTCATGCCCTTTCATTTCACTGAGTCTGCTCTGAATGATATTAACATGGAACAAAACACATTGATCTTTAGATCCCATTCCCTACTTGAATTATCCTACTTGACAAAGTTCCTTTCATGGACAATCTGGAGAAGACAGATTGCGCTATTGAATCACTGTCTCTTTAAGGAGTAAAAAACAGTTTCATAGCAGTATACACATTAAATGAATTAAACTGACAACTGTCAGTTCAACCTCTTTTTGCTTTCAAAAAAATCATACAGATCCTTTGTTTAAAAAAGGTTGAATGTTACTTCTGAAACCAATAGTTGCAGCAGCTTCCTTGATTATATCAACACAAAGCTCCAGAGTTAAGAGTGGAGAAGGGAGGTATTTAAATAACATCATTAAGGATATCATTAAAAGCCAGCTATTACTGAACAGGTGCAAAATTGTTAAATTGCTGCTAATGACAGCAACAGTGAGCGTTGCCACCTATCTAACTAACATGCTTGCACTGTGTGTGTCATTTGGCGAGCTGCGGTTTATATGCGTACATGAAAGAGAATCTGCATTGATGATAACAGAAGGACTGTTGTACTAGCAAGCAAACGTTATAAATTGAAGAGTAACAGGCATTTATTTCCAGAAGCCCTTCCTAGGAAAAAAGTAGAGGAGAAACACTCACACTCCAAGATCTAACATATCATTAAATCACAGCATCGCTCCACTTATTTTAGCTTCAAGCTAATAACTAACCTGACTATCTTTTAATCCTTTTAAGATCTTATCCAATTAAAAGCAGATGGTAAATATGTTCTTAGAAGACTACAAAGAAGATTAGCTGAGTTACTCGATCCACTGCCTTCAAAAAATGCCCTTTTTTTTGCTTCCCAAGAATATGTCCTGGACCACCAATGAAAACCAACGAATGAATAGAGAAAGAACCCATCCACATGATGCTGACACAAAACTTCACACATACACTATGCAAAAAGAGGAAATAACATTACCCCCTTCTCTCCTCCACCTCTACCTCCACAAACTCACAATGCCTACGATAACAATGTCTCACACCAAATGTAACCAACCTGTAGAAAAGACTACGAATTGAAAACAGATACGCTAAAAATTTTCAGTAAAAACCATTTAAAGAAATCTCCTATTAGCTTACCCACCTTCACCCAGAAAGCTTGGGCAGCTGCTGGGGTTCATGAACTCTGCCAGGGACCACCATTGATGCGGGCCCTGAGAGCCACCAACCTATATAACTCACTATGGGGTACTGTGGGGAAATTAAAAATGGTGTCCTGGAGTTCTCTAATGCAGGAGACAATTTACCTTGCCAAAGCCAGTAAAGATGTCCTTGACCATAAACCACAATAAAGCAGTGACCAAACAACAAAAAGCACAGTATATCCAAATAAAGGAGACAAAGGCTAGGCAAATAGAAACAGAAAAATGGGATTTACTCCCAGGTAAGTGCACATAATTCATCCTTTAAAGTAGTGTGAGAAGAATGAAATAATCTCTAGCTAGCACCTAAAAGCAAGTAACCTTGGGAAAGTAGCCACAGCCACCACTGAAAGGGCTTTGTCTCCAGTCACTCCAGTCATTTTCTTGAATCAAAATGACAGTACCCCTAAACATTTTTTAAAGAAAAAAACACACACTCTCTCTCTCTCTCTGTGTGTGTGTAATGTATCACATTTGTTAATGTTAGTTTAAAACTTCCCACAATCCAGGAGCTTCAGATTTCAATGCTCTACAACTCCCATAATCTCTGACCATTGGCCATGCTGATGGAAGGGGCACAGCTCAGTCATTCCTGGTCTCATGGAATAATTAAGCATGTATTTGGCTCTCATTAGTTCTTTTGCTGTGTGACAGAAGACACCCCCCCCTTTCCTTTCACACAGTGGTGAATATAAGGGATTTGGAGTAGTAATAAATTCATGTGATCACATGAAAATTAAAGACTCATCACTTGATAAACACGTTTCTCAATGACAGGAATATGACAGGAAAAATTGCTTTCAGGGTAACCCCATTCCAGTAAAATCCATTCCAGTCAGCCATGTAGGCTATGACACGAATATAGTCATTGTCCTCTCCTTTTCTGTTATTAACAGAGATTAGACTGACTATGACGCTGACTAGAAACAGCGTCATTTTGTGTAATATTTCCCCCACACATGCCTTTGTCACTATCAGATTTCTAGAAGCTATGAATACACAGGCAACCTAAAACTCATTTATCTTTCCATAATTTTTATTTCATGTTTTTGTGTGTATGCCTGTTGACTAAACTTGGCCCAAGGGGATGGATTAATACAGTTAGATAATTTACTGTTCTGTCCTTGATCCTGTCATGTCTGGATAGCTCAGTTGGTTAGAATATGGTCCTGACTACCGGTTTGATCCCCATACAGGACAGCTGCATATTCCCGCATTGCAAGGGGTTGGAATAGATGATCCTCAGGGTCCCTTCCAACTCTACAATTCTATGATTCAATGTGTTTTGGGAGGGCCATTTCGTCCACCTTGGGGCTCTTTTCTTTTGTCCATGCAAAAGTCTGCTTAGGAATGCATAGTTGAGTATTAGTATTCATGGAAAATAGAAATTATTTCAGTATTTATGGATAAGGAATGGGTGTTGGGGCAACATGCTCTACCCCAACCAATGCACATTAATTTGAATGTTTGGAATGGATCCCTGTAGCTACCCATATATTTATTATTCACAGATACTGAAGAACTAAAACATCTGACATTTAAAAACAAATGGGTCAATATGGTTTAGGGAGTCATGGACAGAAAAGCTGGGCACTTTTCTGGGAGCAGGCCTTATTGAACAAGGTGTGACTTTTGTCCAAGTAAGAAAGAATAGGCTTGCTCTGGCAGGGAAACAACAGCGGAGCGAGTATGAATGGAATCCCCCACTGAGGATTTTCTCTCATCATTTTTCACTTTCCATTTTTATTTAGGTGAAATCCAGTGAGAACCTGGTGGGACCCCTCTAAGAAAGTGAGCTACTTTCATCCATTGCATTTGATCTTCCTGTGAAATCCCCTCAGGTATTCTACATGAAGGCAAACTCTCAAAAATTAATGCTTTAAGTGAGGGGAAAGAGAGAGGGATCAACACCAACAGTTGGAGACCATCCTGACTTCCTAACCTGAATCCTCCTATCCAGGGCTCTATTCAAAAGAAGCAAAGAAAGAGGAGATGCATCAAAATGATGCCAACAATCGAACTTCATCAAATAAGAGAGTCATTATAGAAGACTGAAAAAGCCCCGCATTTCTTTTGAGAGATGTTGGCTTGGTAGGATATCCGAAGCAATCTTCAACTGAAATAAATCAAGCCTTTCAGTATTTTGTACAAAATACAGTCATACCTTGGATCCCGAACACCTTGGTACTCAGACGTTTTGGATCCCAAATGCCACAAACCCAGAAATGAGTGTTCTGTTTTCTGAACTTTTTTTGGAACCCAAACGTCCATGGCTTCCGATTGGCTGCAGGAGCTTCCTGCAGCCAATCAGAAGCTGCGCATTGGTTTCTGAATGTTTTGGACTTCCGGAACGGATTCTGTTAGACTTCCAAGGTATGACTGTATATAGAATAAGAGTTGGAAGAGACCACAAGGGCCACCCGCTGCAATGCAGAAATCTTTTACCCAGTTTGGGGTTTGAACCCATGACTCTGAGGTGAAAAGTCTCTACCAAGTGAGCTATCCCAGGCTTCATTTGTTAAAGTTTTTTAAAGAACAGTTTTGAGGCTGTGCAACCCTCCCCTCTCCCCGCACACTTTCTTTTTCTCATGACTTTTGGTGCTACCTCCCCATTTAGCCTCAGGGATCCAGCCAGCTAGCCAGAGCCCACACCAGAATACTCTATTCCATTCCCAACCCGTCTTTTCTGCTTTTCATTTCCAAGTGATTCTACCCCCCCCCCCCCCACGGCCACTGAACATGCTAATTCCTCATTGATTTGTTTGGGTGTATATTTCTCATACTCTGCAAACCCTAGGGTTTCCCAGAGCATGCTCATTCCACCCTGGTTTTTTTCTTTCACGGATCCCACCTGGGTCACAATCTTGTCAGCATTCACTACCTGAGCTCACTAGCAAAGGGAGATACTTTGGTGACAAATTTAGTTTTCCACAAGTCATTCAAAAATGCAGGAATTCCAGGAACAAAGTCTACAATAATCATGCAACCTTCCAGTGTCTACATCTACAAATCATGCTGGAATGACAAGTTTGTCAGAAGAAGAGATTGCTAAAGATAACCCAATAAAATAAATAATGATTTGTAAGAAAACTCCATGAATATTAGCTTGCTTACCATAACATCCATTTCTGTCTGGTTTCTCTATGCCGGGCCCACTGAATCCTGGGCTACAAAAACAGCCTTGGCGTCCATTACGAACTTCACATTTTGCACGCTCATCACATGGGATGGTACAGTTCTGGGAAGAGTAGCTACTGTCCAGCAGTGTGGACATGAACACTAAATGGAATTTAAAAGAACTGTGAGTTTTGTCTTTGTAGTTGTTGAGTTCTGAAATCAGTTTTAGGCAAATACATTTGGGACAAAATAAAATTGCCATTAAGTTGAAAAATCTTATTGCTAAAGAGTCCTGTTGAACAAGGCTTGAAAACAAAATTATAACTGCTGAATGAATGATTTAAGCTCAAATATCTAGGCTTTCAAGTATGTGGATTTGTCTTGAAAAGCATCAGCCTTCAAGTGCATTCAGTAAACACAAAAATACTGCACAAAGCTCCACAGTATATTTGAATAAACTATAAGTGTTTAATTCTACCATGTTTCCCTGCACAGAGCAAAAGTGGCAAATAGTTCTTAGTCCAAAGAACACAACAGAGGAGACAAAAAACATTGTGCATCTACAGGACACCTCCCCTCCCCACAACAAGCATTTTAACATTACTTTTTAATAGCACTAGTCCAACAATGTAACTTCATGGAAGATTACATTTACACACAATAGCAGTATTATTTTGGAACACTTTCCCCATTTTTCAAGGCTACAGTATGACTGTCTGAGCTATTTGCTTCATCTTGAGTGTGATAATGGAGTCCAGGCCGATTTTCAAATTCTCCTTACGTCTGGTGATTGCAACGAGTTTCAGCATTATGAAAGTTTGCTTTTGAAAACATTAAGTATAAATTCATTTCCCCATAATGGCAACCTTTATTACTATTTCACATAAGCCACTCTGAGCTTCCCTTTCTCCCCCTGAAGAGTGGCAAATCTATTTTCTGAATAAATAAATAAATGCATTAACACAAAGGAAAAGGAAACAGAATGCAAACAACACAGACCAAGCCATTTACTCAGACGAAATCCCTGTAACTTCAGGGGAGCTTACTATCTTTTAAAGGTGTTTAGGATTGCAGCCTAAACTTCATAAAGTAAGCAGTTGTTGGACAATACTCTCCTAACCCTAATATTACTTTCTAATATTTGAATCGCCATCTTAGTGCTTTATGTCCAAGATTAATTACTGCAGGAAAAACAAGAAGTAGCTTTCTATGAATAATAATGTCCAAAAACATTTTAAAGGTCATGATTATACAACTTTGTAAATATATAATTCTGTTCCCTTCCTCTATTACATTATGCATTATTTATGTGCTTCTTCCCTACAGAAAACCTCTTATTATTATTTCTGAATCTGGCCATCTGTGAGATGTGGCCTTGGTTTAACAAACTGGATAATATTCACATTCACCACTGCCGCCGCCAATGCAATAGCATTTCTGTCTTCTCAAGGTCAGAATTCATTTGAGCTCATGGGATTATTGTCGTCAACTTCTATGCATGCCAGTCTTCTGCAGACATTAGAGTTTCTTTGCCAATGTGGTTTTGACAAATCTAGCAACTTCCAAAGCTGGACCTGAGAAACTACTTGAGATTCAGACCATTGGTCCATCCCAGTCCTACTTGAAGATGCCAGGGACACTCTATTACTGTGCTTTGGTTGTCCCACATGGATCTCCCAAACTTTCTCTTCCCTATTTCCACACCCTGCCCACCAGTTTTGTCTCTTACATCCAACTTAACCATTCATGAAATAAAATTACCTACCTAGGACCAGTAGAAGTTTCATGGGTGGTGCTTCTAAGAAGTGCTCAGTCTTGAATCCCTTTGTAACAAAATATCTGGTCCTGCTGGAAAATGTATGATCGTGGGCTAAAGGGTTGCACATGCCCATTAGAAGAGGGGATCACGGCGAAATGCCAAAGCTCTTTATTCTGCCATTTGCCTGTCCGTATGCTTCTTCAAATATTTTGAGGGAAGGATGAAGTGAGCTAAAATGCTGAACAGCAAATCAGCTGGAGAGCAAAGTAAAGGAACTGTATAGAAAGTTTGATCAAACAGATGAATGAATATGAGTGAGGATAGGCGCAGGAGACAGGCATGAGTACAGAGTTTAAGGAGATGGAGCGTTAGGGACTAACAAGAAGATTTAAGAAAGATACAGGGATAGAACCAAAGACTGAGGATAGCACAGTGGATGGAGATCACAATGGACTTGGAAAGCTGTGGGGAGTAGACCAGGAATGAAAAATGAGCATTAAGAAATGGTGAGGCAGTTACCGGGATCCCACCAGCCTTGCCTGATGTGGGTTGAGCAAATCAGAATTCTAGCACCCCAAAAGAGTTGGTGAAATCTGTAGTTTGCTTCCGTGTCGACTGCTTTCCTTGGCTATCCAGAGATGTCCCAATCGCAGTCTGAAATTCAGTCACTTTAAGAGCAGCAGCATGAGAAGGAGGCACAGGAAATCCACTGAGATTTCTTTTGTGTGGAAAACAAAGATATAAAGCCATAGGAGGAAGGAGGCAGGAAGCCAAATGTGCAGCAAGGAATTTCAGGACCAGCAGGGAGGTACGTGTTAAGGCCCTAAAGGGGTGATGTAATCATAATTAGAGGATAAGTGGCAAAGAATATTGGGGGTGGGGAGAAGATGAATTTTGCTACACCTAACAGAGAATGGGGGGGGGGGGTTGGCAACATAATGCAGGCAAGAACACGTCCAGTCTCTTTCACTTGGATATATTTTGCTTCCTGCTATACACCTTTTTCAAATTTTGTATTCTATTATTACTATCATTGAAAATATATTTCTATCCCACTTGTTTCTGGCGGGAAAAGGACCTTGCTGCTGCTGCTGCTGCTATCTTATAGTACCCTTGATTTCACTGGAACTCAGCTGCAAAAACATGCAGTGCTCAAGGTAAGATGATGTGTGGAAAAGAAATGCTTAGAACTTTTAGGATTACTTGAGTGTCTATATATAAAAAAATACACACACACACACACACACACACACACACACACAATTTTTTCCTACATGCAGAATTTTTCTGTACTGTGTTGGATTTAAAAAAAACCCCAAAGTGAAAATAGTGTATGAAGTCAATAAATGATATTATCAGGGAGTGCACAGTTCCCAAGAATAGAACCACACAACTTTTTCTTTTGAGGATAGGCAGCAACTGAGTGTGGTGCTAGGTGTGGACCAGCTTCACAGTCATGGGTGACTTTGCATTGTGAAAACCACACTAGTTATAACTCCAAAAGAACTGCTGGAAGCTCCCGTCCTGATGGCAGGTCAGGCTTTAGACTTTGGGGGCCTTCAGCACTGTTTACCGGACCTCATCTTCCATTGCACCTGAAGGCAGGAGGCTAGCTCATGGGGCATCTATGGGTTACATGGTACATACAGCTCTGTCTTCTAACAGCTTGCCAGTGCTGTCTGTGCCTCAGGCAGCAGAACGTGAGGTGTGGTAGGCAGACCCTGAAATACCACACCTGTGTTCTCTTTACCTAACAGCTTGTCTTGGTAAGCTTGGCTTCATCTGCTGGGTCACTTTCTCCTGGAACATCCATAGCTTATGCCCCTAAACCTGACTTATCCCTAGTTAGTTTTCCCTGCTGAGGTGAAAGAGTTATTCCTTCTGGATATCTGAGAGCCATATCCAACTGGTCACCACAGAATTCAGGCCTCTCAGATCCATCTACATGACCTTCTTTCCTATGTTTATGGAAGACAGGAACCCATTTGGGTGGGCACTACTGTTTTTCTGAAAAAAGATATTCTGAAAGGCTATGCGAGACAAAACACATCTCACAACTGCAGCCATTCTGTCACTACATGTGGAAGTTTGCCAACTCTGTAACAGCAGGCAAGAGCCACAGTGACAGGAAATCTCTCTTTGCAAGAGAAAATTAGAAAGTAATATGAAAACAGTGTTTCCACACCTACTTGGTAGGCTGGAGGCCACAAGCACATTTCCCTCCGTTTTTAAATTCAGCTTTCTTTCTATGAAGGCGAAACTCTCATTGCCTGCATCAGACTACAGTGTAGTATGCAGGCATAGAGTGGAGAGAAGCCATTTCTATTTCCATTTGCTGAGGTTGCAAGTCCTGCCATATTACCCAGGGTTGAATTATTTAGCCAGAAGATGGGACGGCTTCTGCTGGTGGCACACTGTTGTCCCTCTGCACCACAGCACACAACTGAGCAGGTGCTGGGCATGCTGTCATGCACTTAATTCTCTTCCACTACCCCCCTCAAGGCACTAATGTGTCCTCACATCATGCAGCTGGGAACTGTTCTTATTTCCCCAAGAACCAGAAAGGTTGTTGTTGGGAGTTATTATGGCAATAGTGTAAAGTATTGTGTGAAATATCTTCCCAACCATAATATCCCAACTGTACATGGGCGTGGTTATGAAGGATGCTGAAAACAACAACTTCACATCTCACCTTCCCTTTCCCCTCTCATAACATAAACCTTGAGACATTATAAATTTCTCACCATGGTGGGGACCTCTAAAGTTGGGAGCCTTTCTGCTTGTGTAAGCTTCTTCCACATTTTAGAACCATGATCTTCCATGGTCCTAAATTGAAAAGGGAACCTACACAGGTAAGCAGCCTCCAATATACAGAACATAACCTGCCTCCCCAACACACCTCAGGATGGGTGATGAAGACAGCCTGGGAGGATGAAGTTAGCGTGCTCATCCCAACTCTTCCTCATCAAGTGAGGGATCTAGGATGGGACTATAGTGACTCATGTGACATGACATCATTCTGCACCAAGTTTCCCGTCCCTGCTTTGCTTGATTGTCTGGAACTTGCAGAAGCAAATAAATGTGAAGTGAAATGACTCAACTTTACCAGGAAGTTTAGAGGACATGAAGTTGTTCTTTGTAATAAGCTCTACTTCTGGGATGAAAGCTGTTGTAGTCCTGTGCAGCCAGCCACAGGAGAGCTCAATGGAGGGAGAAGCCAGCCAACCAGCCGAGTCTCAGGGGGTATTCACCTGGAGGCGGAGTCTGTACACAACAGGCATAGGCAAACTCAGTCCTCCAGATGTTTTGGGACTACAACTCTCATCATCCCTAGCTAACAGAACCAGTGGTCAGGGAAGATGGGAATTGTAGTCTCAAAACATTTGGAGGGCCGAGTTTGCCTACGCCTGGGATACAAGGTTCAGTTCAGTCCTAAGGTCAGGAATATCTTGGTTTATGTAGCCAGATGATCCAGGGGTCAAAAAAAGCTGAGGAGCCAAGATCACGAGAAGCAAGAAGCAGCAAGGTCTGGCCTGGAATGACAAATGCTGTTTCCAGCAACTGACTGAGGTAGGAAACCCTGCTTAAGAAAGCTGGAGCCAGCTGGTTGTGGTTCGAGGACCCGACCACCGCGACGTGAAAAGAAGACACAGGGACACGTGATATAAGGTTAATGGGCTAGAAAAGGCCACAACTTTATTGATTACAGCAATGAAAAGGTATTGGCTTAGGCATTGGATCGCGAAACAAGTGGGTTTATTCACCAGGGGTTCATCACCTGTTGATGCTAATCCAACTATAGGCTCACCCCTGCTGTCACCGAGGGTTGTGCCATGGCCTCCCGCCAAGCAGGCATCGGACAGAATACACGACCGCCAGATTCCTTTAACGGAATACCCCTAAACATTGAAGGCATAGGCGATGGCCACACCTAGCACTTCGACACACCACAGCACATTATTCCAATGCCTAACCGCCACCCGAGCCGAAAGGCTCGCCGCCAATACCCTCAAAGCTGTAACCAATCCCAGATGCATTTGCTGACACTAGCTAACCAACTGTCGTTCCCCAGATCCGATAGGTGGACACCGTCATTCCGGTATAAAGCTTGGTCGCCGATCCGGATACGGTCATGATAAATGACTCGGCCATACAAAAAGTGCACCCAAATGGCTATTGCACAATTTAAGAGTTTCCTGGATTTTTCAATGGCCATACAGTTCTGCACACTGCGTCACACAATTCTCTTCAGGAAGGAGGACCAGAACACTGTTGTTCCGGGACACAAGGCAGCCACCTCATCCAAATCTCTCTTTATGTGCCACGACAAGTCCACACTTCTTCTGCTGATAAGGATGTCAGGAGGGCCAAACGCGGCAACTCTCCCTCTCAACAATGGCATAAGCAATGCCTCGTCACGAAAACCAGGAAACTCGCACTCCAGATGGCTGCCAGGAGGGCCAAACGTGGCAACTCTTCCTCTCAGCAATGGCATAAGCAATGCCTTGTCACGAAAACCAGGAAACTCGCACTCCAGATGGCTGCCAGGAGGGCCAAACGTGGCAACTCCCCCTCTCAGCAATGGCATAAGCAATGCCTCGTCACGAAAACCAGGAAACTCGCACTCCGGGTGGCTGTCAGGAGGGCCAAACGTGGCAACTCTCCCTCTCAGCAATGGCATAAGCAATGCCTCGTCACGAAAACCAGGAAACTCACACTCCAGGTGGCTGCCAGGAGGGCCAAACGTGGCAACTCTCCCTCTCAGCAATGGCATAAGCAATGCCTCATCTCGAAAACCAGGAAACTCGCACTCCAGGTGGCTGTCAGGAGGGCCAAACGTGGCAATTCTCCCTCTCAGCAATGGCATAAGCAATGCCTCGTCACAAAAACCAGGAAACTCGCACTCCAGGTGGCTATCAGGAGGGCCAAACGTGGCAACTCCCCCTCTCAGCAATGGCATAAGCAATGCCTCGTCTCGAAAACCAGGAAACTCGCACTCCAGGTAGCAATCCGAGGTTAGGGGTGAGGCCACAGCTAACTGACCGTACGTGGGCCAATGGACTATACCTTGGCCACAAATCCAGACACTTCTGAGAACGGCTGAAAATAAAGGAGAAGAAAAAGAAAAGAAAATTACGGATAAGTAGAGGTAAAGGAGCAGGGCGAATTCTAACGAATGTAGCCTTTATAAGCGTCGGATTCCACCGGCCCATTTCCTTAATCTTATCCACTGGCAGGCCCAAGCGTGCTGCTGTTGAGGTGGCGCCAATCCTAAATGAGTGTGCTGCATAATCCTGGGAAGATGAACCACAGGCATCAATAACTTTGCGGAGTGCCCTTGTGAATTGGTGTCTCAACAAAGGTGACCCATCCTCGTGAACCAGGACCGGGCCAGGACCGGGCAGTTTGAGGTAAAGGTACCATTTAGTGTCTTTGACCGGGCATGGGCCCCGCTGCGCTGAAGCTGTAAGTTTTACGAGGGAACCCCTACCTGCCTGGTCCATTTGGGATTGACGTACGCGCACAGTCATGCTAGCTTCGGTCAACTGCAGTTCCTCCCACTTGCGTTAACCTCGGCTACCACTTCACCAACCCTCAAGGCGCCAAAGAAGGCGATCGCATATGCTGCGGAAAAGAGGCGGGCCTCGAACTTGGCCCAGCAGATTGACCTAAGCTTTGTGCGTATCTGAGATAGCAGCCCATAAGAAATTGGCTTACGGCTCTAGGGGGGTTGTAGCCTGCCCCAAACCTCAATAGCTCTGAGAAATGAGGCCGGGGAGAGGCTGACACTGCAGCATCAAGGCTGCTGGACACGCTCCCCCCCACGGCACCTGGTTGGACGGCCACCGGGGGGGGGGGGGCGTGAGCGCCAGCCAGGTGAGCTGGAGGCAGGGGGCTACGCCCCCTGCTAGGGGCGGTGTTCAGGCTCCCGCCTACAACCACTCCCCTCTCTTTCAGGGAGGAGAGTCTTTCTCATCAAGAGCAAGAAGACTGATTAGCAGCAGGTGGAGGCACTTCACTTTCTGCTCCTTCAGGCTGAAGCTGACTGCTGGCCCATGACTGCTGGCCCATGACAAAAGCACTTTCTGATAGGTGCTTCCTGTCTGGGTGGGTGTTGCACTAATATCCAATCTACATACAGCTCCACTATCGCTAGCCTGATGTGCCATTTCAATAGACTGTATCAATTTTGACGCTACTTGTTCCGAACCTTCTAAGAATTAGGTTTAAGAATTGGCTTGTGTCTCTCCTCAAAAAGATTTCCCCAAGGAATCATGTTGTATTCTTGTGCTCCATGACAGACATATTTCTAATCTCTTTTGCAATGGGAAACTTACCATATTGGTTAGATATACACATGCACAGGAACTGTTCCCTGTGTATTTTCAGTAGTATTTCAACAGTATTTTTTGAGGACCGACAAAGAGGAGGAAAGCACATAAGAAGCTCATAGGTGAAAAGGAGGGAAAAAAGAGAGAAGATCTTGATGAGGAGCTTAGATGAGCTGAGAAGGTAGGAATGAAAGGTGAAAAGCGGAGAGGAGCAGGAAAGGGGTCAGCTCATAAAACCATTAAGGATAATATGAGAAGCTTACATCAGATGTTAGCAGGCAACGGGGAGCCAGCAGAGATGACAATTTGGGGAATGTCAGAGCACTATCTTAATGGAGGATTATTTTCACAACAGATTAGTGGTAAAACTGAATGTTGAGGGTATCAGCTGGAGCCTGAAGAAAATGAGGTCGCAGTAATCAAGGATGAAGAGGATGATGGACTTGACAAGTTTTATATTTTTTGTGGTGAGAATGAAGAGGAAATGGAAGATTTTAGAGACATTTGGGAGATAAAACCACCTGGATTTAGTGATAATATCTACCAGTATATAGGGATAAAGAGTGGAGTGACACATGAGAAGGAACAGTAGACCATGTGAGAAAATGCCTTCGAAATCTGCAATGTTGCCAAGACTTTCTTATTGCTGTGAAATCTCAGTAGCCGCTGATGGGGGGGGGGGAGTCCCTGATGCAGTCAGAATCTGCAAAACTTTAGACTTGGGTATAGAGAGAAAGAAAGAGAGTTATTTCCGAAAGTTGTTTTTTTTTTGCAAAAATGGTCTCAAGGTTAATTATATATTAGGAAATGCAAGGGACAACTGTATTGCCAGAGACAGTAGAAATTCTGTGAAAAACAAAAGTAACATCTGTTCACATTAGTCTCTTGCCCACTTCATTGCTACCTTTAATTTGAGACTCTCTATAGATTCTTCAGAAAGTAAGGCCAGCTCAGAGAAAATGTTTGATGGTGATTGTCCAATAAGCCCAGGCTTCAATAAACTAAATTTCACAATCTCAAGAGAGAGTTTCTATCCCATTTATCAAACAACGAGAGATACTCACTTAGCTACAACACGTGCAGAATCTGGCCTTTGCAAATTCCCATATGAAATTACCTGATTTACACATCTCAGAATAATGTGTCAATTGGCACTTAGCTAATTGAGCTAATGTTGAGAAACAGTTGTCAGCAGTCTAAATGTATCAAAAGATGAATTTAAAACTTTATTTTGAGAGAAAACACACATTTGAATATATATTTGGAAAGAATGCACACTTCACAATTCATTTTAATTTGGGTTTCAAAGTAGTTTGAGGGCTGTTGTTGTTTTTAATGCAGATTAATCTGGAAGTAGCAAATAATGGAATCATGTGTAAAAATATAGACCAGGAAAAGAGCTGTCCATCCCTCTATGTAGCATAGCAATCTATTTTGGGTTGTCATCAGTTATTGTTGTTGTTAATGTTATTGCTTGTAGTGCATTCCATTATGCTTTCTATTGATTTATATGTTTATTGCAGGGGTCGCCAACCTTTTTGGACCTGGGGGTACATTGTGAGAAAGGGAGTCAGTCACAAAAAGGCTGTCATGGAGGCATGATAGGGTTGCCATATTTCAAGAAGTAAATCGTGTCCTCCCTCAAAGAGGGCACGTGTTGCGGTGAGACCTGGAGACTGACCTCCTGTGTGGTGGATGGGTAAGATTGGTCAGCCACAACACCTGATTGGTTGGTCCCTCGATGTTGGGTTCAATCTGTCCAATTGGGGCACAGTCCAAACGGATCGAGGGACCTATATAAACCCATGCACGTGACCCAGAGCTTCCTCTTTCGGTGCGTGCATTCAGAACACCTGCCCACCTCTCCCTACTTTTAGGGCTTTGGCGCTTGACCTTGCTATGCCGTTGTATGTCGTCTGTCATTTGGACAGGGGCACAGCAGGAATTTCCTCCACTTGGCTAATTGGCTGTTGCCATTTGGGTTTTGCCTGCCGCGTAGCAAATCGTCACAACTTGTAAGGTTGTGGATAGGCTCTGCTTCAGGTGACAGGGATGGGAGAACGGTCTTGCCATCTCTATGTGAAGGGTATTCCGTTAAAGGAATCCAGGGACTCAACTTGGTTTTGTCAACCCCTGAGAGGGGGTTGTGCCCATGCCTAAGTCCAGGGGGACATCTGGGTGGCGGACATAGTCTGTTCCCGGCTTTCTGCCTATCCAGGTGTTCACCCTTGGCTGACCTATGGCTGGTGCCCTGGGTCAGCACTACCTGCAAGGGTGCAGGGAGCTAGTCGAACCAGAGCCTATGCAACCACTCACTTTCTATAATCAATAAAGTTGTGGCCTAAATTCTGCCAAAAATCAAACTAGAATGTGAGTCAAGTGTGAATTTATTTAGGGGGGAGGTCTCTGGGTCTGAACACGTAAAAATCCAGACAGTTATCGAGCCCCTAACTTGTTGAATTTTTTTTTTTTTGCGTGATTGCCTGCCCACGCCAGACCATGATATGGAGCCAGAGCCTGACCACCCGCTCCCAAGCCGGAACCTGAACCCAAGTTGCCCTCCCACAACCGACCCACAACTGGAGCCAGCAGAGCCCAATACAGAGCCCAAGCCCAAGCCTAAACCCAAGACGCCGGTGCCCAAAAAAGTAAAAAACAAAAAAAACAGAGCCGATACAGAGTCAGAGCCCAGCCACTGCTCTCAAGCCTGAGCTGCCTGCACACATTTTAAAAAACAAACAAACAAACAAACCCCTTTTCGTTAAAAATGAACAAAAAAATCCCTTGAGTAGTCAGGTTGCCCTCCCAAAAGAGGCCATGTCTAGGATTTCCTTGACATGTGGCAACCCCAGCATGGCATAACAAAATGGCTGCCAGGGATAATGACATAACTTAAAGTTTCAGATATTTTGTTGTTGTTTAGTCGTTTAGTCATGTCCGTCTCTTCGTGACCCCATGGACCAGAGTACGCCAGGCACTTCTGTCTTCCACTGCCTCCCGCAGTTTGGTCAAACTCATGCTGGTAGCTTCGAGAACACTATCCTACCATCTCGTCCTCTGTTGTCCCCTTCTCCTTGTGCCCTCCATCTTTCCCAACATCAGGGTCTTTTCCAGGGAGTCTTCTCTTCTCATGAGGTGGCCAAAGTATTGGAGCCTCAGCTTCACGATCTGTCCTTCCAGTGAGCACTCAGGGCTGATTTCCTTCAGAATGGATAGGTTTGATCTTCTTGCAGTCCATGGGACTCTCAAGAGTCTCCTCAGATATAGTTATTGCCAATTTTTCACCCGCTTCCCCCAAACAACTTTATATTTACCATGGTAGGTTAGCTATGTCCTGGTGGTCCTGATTTTGGATATAGAGCTTTTAAAGGAACAAAAGCCTTGTTTTCCCTAATACCAATTCTAAAAAGAAGAATAAGCTTCTATCCTGTATCTACTTAGCTGGGAGCAAGCCCTATTAATCAGAAAGAGGCTTACTACTGAAAACTATACAGCAAATTCTTAATGAGTGCCTGGACATTTGAATAAAGTTAGTCCCTACTGATTGATTTTATTCAAGAAGGAATTACACATCACTTTTACAGCAGGTACTGTTAAATACCAATTAAACATGAGTTTGCAATGACATTTGTACATCCCTAATTTTGTTCACACAGGAATGAACATTGGTAGCTGTTGTCGTTAGCTTTGCAATGTAGGAAACTGCATATTAAATGAACCAGATTTCAACAACACATTACTGAGCAAAGGGACTCATACCAAAAATAAGAGAAATAAGTATTTATTGGATAAGGCACAGTTAGTACTGCTGAATTATAGAAATTGAAACTGTAGGCTAGATAACATTTTTCATGGATATCCATCTATAGAAGAACAAGCAGGAAATTATATGTGCAGTGTCTGTGTTTACTTTGGACAAAGCAGTATAAGAGATCTTAGTTTAAAGACTGTACTGGATTTAATGTCACTTGCCTCTGAGAAGAACCTTTGATGAAATCATTTTTAAATAGAGGGTTGCAGGGGTGAAGGGGAATTGCTGAATATTGCCTGCCATACTTTCCCATTGACTGTTGCCTTCTATTGACAGGGGGAAGCCAATTGGACACCACTCATAATGGATTTCTGTGATCCATAATTATAACTCGTTTACATCTACAAACATAGCCTATGTGGCATTTTTACCAGAGAAACATGACTCTTGTACCTTTCATAGTACTTTAGTAGCATAATCCTACATATGTTTGCTCAGAAGTAAATATAAGTTGTTTTGATGGGCTTAGTCTTGAAGCAAGTGTACATAAGGATGTAGCATAAAAGTGGTGGTACTTAGTTGTTTAAAATAAGCTTTTACTCTTTGATGTATTAGCTTTTTTGTGTACAAGATGTTGGCATGGGACTGATTTTTTTACAAGAGCCCCCCCCCAGTACATCCAGTGGTGTTGAGACTATACACATGCAAATCAGCTTGCTTGGGTCACATACCTTTAAATTTAGACAACCACAATCTAACTTGGTACTGGATTTGCAGTTTGCACAGCTGCAAATTTGTACAGTGATGCTATATATTCTGAATTTCTTTTCTAATAGTTTGTCATATTCCATTTGCCATATCGACTTCTACAGCTTATTGAGCTGATGTTTTCTGTGAACTATCCAAGAGGCCTCAGTATTTTTGTGCGCTTTTTAAAAGCCCCTTTTGTGTTTTATTGCTCCTTGCCCGCATAAAGAGCCTCTCAACAAACATACTACTTTTCTATTTAAAGCATCATTTACCTCACCATTTCCCCCTCACTGATTAGGTGAATAGGTGTCAGGAATATTTACCTTTACCCCTATTAACTGTGCCATTCTGACCTCTCAAACCGCACAACAATTACCCACAATTTTGGCATTGTTGCGCCTGCCATCATTTCCAGAAGAAACTCCAGGTTTCAGAAAGTTATAATTCAAGTTGTAAAATCTTATAGACATTCAGCTAGAAGATCTGTTTTAAATTAAATAAGCATCTATTTATGAAAAAAAGTTGTGATTTTAATAATTTCTTTTTCATGCCTGTTGCTATAGCTCCCAACAAAAGAACACAGGAAATGTCAAACAGACGTACAAAACCATGTAGAAATAGTGTTAGGTGCTATTAAATTTTACTTATTAAATAATGTATCCTCTCGAGAGACAGACCTGAAGAATATGCAGCAAAAGCTTACTCCCAAGTAGCACTGCATAGGATTGTAGTTTAAAGCCTATAGTCACTGAAGGGATAGTCTGTTATTGACTGGATTCAATCTTGCACTGCTGTTTATAAAGATCCTGATAAATACATATTTTGATTTTACAGTTCCTGAAGTCTTGCCCTGATAGCTATTTGCACTGTGATATTACATTTGAATATGTTGTTGCCATTGGTATTTATTAACAGTGACAACGACTCTTATTTGTATAGCGTACAAAATTCTTCATCAGCCATCACACTTTAAAATGGTGTGGCAAACAATTTTATGTGGAATGCGCTTTCTCCAGATACTCCAATTTCCTTCCCTTTGCTTTAAGGGAAAACAAGATGGTCCCAGTCCAACCGTAGCCAAGGATGGAAAACTGCTGCCCAAACATGCAGGTGTGCATTGTGGCAGGACTTTCAGGGCAGAGGTATGGAGCACCGCACACGAGAATTAGCAGGAGGGCTGTCAAATGCGGCTGGGCTGGATTTCCACATTTTGAAGTACGTGAAGTAATGCAAGTAATTATCTGAGAACATCTCCACCCCCATGAGACCATTAAGTCCGGAGACTGTTATTACCTAACTGCACCGCTGCCTCCAAAATTATGTTCATCTAGATTTGTCCTGGCTGATAAGAGTTGAGTTTTCCATTTTTGAATTTAGTACTGAGCACTGTTCATGCTGCTTTAATTTATTCCTGCCTCTTTCTGTTTCAGCCATTTAAGAGGCCTCTTTGTGATATCAAGTAACTCCAGTGAGGACCAAGTGTCAAGTTCCCATATTCTTTAAAGTATCACAAATGTTAACTTGCAAGGAAAGCATTATAAATGCAATTATATCATATTTTTAGTCGTAATGATATTATTATTAGCTGGACTATCCAAGTGTGTAAGATTAGGGATGAGCAATCTGTCAGTTTTCATTTCCCTCAGCTTCTCATTTTTCCAATCTTAAATTCAGATCTCCACACTTCCATGTCAGTTTGTGACTTATTTTACTTATTTATTTTACAAAAAGCAAAAAGCTTAATGAAAATTCAACAGCAACTTTACGCAATTTTTCCTAATATAAACATTTTTGTTCGGGTTACAGATGCTTCAGGTTACAGACTCCGCTAACCCAGAAATAGTACCTCGGGCTAAGAACTTTGCTTCAGGATGATAACAGAAATCGCGTGGCGGCACAGCGGCAGCAGGAGGCCCCATTAGCTAAAGTGGTGCTTCAGGTTAAGAACAGTTTCAGGTTAAGAACGGACCTCCAGAACGAATTAAGTTCTTAACCCAAGGTACCACTGTTCCTCGGTTCATCTGTTTCAGAAAGTGTGAGTTGGATATGTTTGTCTTTAAACATGAACCAAATCAAATTTCCCTTCTATCCTTATTTAAGAGCCTTCTTGGTAGCTTGGTGGGATTTGGAGAGCATATTGTCAAACTCACTTTCTCAAATTGTTTGCATTTCTGTGACCTGCTTAGTTCATATATGAAAGATTCTCTTTCTCTCATACTCCTCATAAACTAAGTTCTTTGTTTTATTTCCATGTAGCTCAAGCTTCTCTTACTGGAGATTTAGGGCTATGCCCAAAAGCTGATTAGAGTGATAAAGCTCTCCTAAGTTGAGCTGATTTGTGCCCATTGAAAAGAGGGTGCCATCTTTCCCCTCCTGACATTGCAAGGATCTTCCCTTTCTGAAACTTGTAAAAAGAAGTCTAGACAGAATGTTGTTGTAGGACACATTCATCTGTGTTTATCATGTATTTGGGAAAGTTGCAATTAATTTTTATTCACTGGTGATAACTTTCTGTAGAAAGACTGGAAAGGTTGATGGGTACGTTGCAGATTTAAGTGATGTGCCTCGTTTATGCTGCTTCCTTGTGGGCCATTACTGTAGGATTTGAGTGGAACCATATGATTATAGTCTTAGGTTGTCATGCAAATAGACTAATTTTGTTCCATTTCCCCTTCCCTTCACTGTCCTTGTCAATAGGATGGATAAATCTCACACCTTATTCTGTTTCTGATAGACTTGTAAGGCTGTCATCAGAGTGGATTAATCTTGTGCCTGTATTATCACAAAATTCTTTCTCCTAAGAATGACTTATCATTGAATTTAAAGCCCAATATACTTTATACACAATCTGCAGCCTTAGGCTAGTGACAAAAATGTAATAAGAGCTAAAAATGGCATACAACTAATCCATTCTTATCAGGATATTTAAATTATAATTTCATGGTCTTCCCTCAATGCCTCATATAATCAAGGAAGAATAGGGAGAAAAATAATGTATTAGAAACTTCAGCTTCAAATGTCATTCTAAGGGGACTATTCACACACCTGGTGGATTGATATTGTCAATGGGCACAATTTATCAAGCTCCATTACTAACAGTGGAAATTTCCTTATTAGCTCCAATGGAAGGTGGAGTGATAAAGTTTTTATCTGGTGAAATCAGTTCAGGTAAACACTCTGCATTTGGCTGGACACCTTTCCACTCCTTTATTACATAGGGTAAAGGTAAAGGACCCCCAGACAGTTAGGTCCAGTCAAAATGACTATGGAGTGTGGCACTCATCTCTCTTTTCAGGCCAAGGGAGTCAGTGTTTGTCCACAGAAAGCTTTCCGGGTCATGTGGCCAGCATGACTTAAACTGCTTCTGGCACAGTGGAAACCAGAGCATATGGAAACACTGTTCACCTTCCTACCGCAGTGGTACCTATTTATCTACTTGCACTGGCGTGCTTTTGAATTGCTAGGTTAGATCACGTAGAAGAGTGGGTTGGCTGGATCATACCCCATGAACACCTTTGACACAAGATAATGACAAATCGTGGCATGTGATTAACAGTTTAAACATGAGCCCATCAATGGGTTCTGAGACCCTAAGCATTGAAACTGGGAGAAAATTGTTTGCAAAATGTAAGTTTTGTCAGTGTAGCTGAAATGGGGAATATTGCTTAATTTTCCACAAGTGCTGCCCAAGCAATTCATTGTGTAAAAATTGCCATCTAGAAAGGCTATTATTCTTTACCACATGCATATACAATAATGTTAAAATAATGGGAATTATTTGACTTAAACCCCAAAGAAGAAGAAATGAAAGTTACTGGGTTTTTTTTTTTTTTAATCCCCTTGACATGGATCTTTGTACAAAGTTATAAAATGGCTTGGAAATGAGAGGTTCTGTGTCATCATAATTTAAATTGTCTTAAGTGTTTGGACATGCTGCTGCAAACCTTTGAGGAAAACAAGCTCCAAATATAGATTTGAAATAAATTATTATGCTACGGGTATCTCTTGCCAGACAAAACAACATCTCTTCAAAATTCTAAATGAAATGGTTTAAAACAGCTGTCCCAAAGAGTTTTGCCAAGCCATTACATTCCCCCCACATTTTGCCAGTGTGGATGCTGGCAGCAGTCTTGCCCCCAGTAGCAGCCTGCAGTGGGGCAGGGACACAGAGTTGCCCTCCCAACACCAGCATTGTTACATGATGACTCAGGGCAGCACGGGGGTGAGGCTGATGCCCCTCTGTGGAGCCAATATAGTCCACACAGCTAAACTGGCCTTTAATCATAGAATCATATGATTCTGTGGACAAAGAATTATGGCGATAGAGGAGGGGGCTTCTTTTGTGGCAAGGAAGGAAGTGGAGGAGACATCCTGCTTTCAGCTCCGCAGTCAGCTTGGCATGAAGCTTTTTCTCTGCAGAAAATCTCTCCCATTTTGGCTTCTTAATCACCTCTGTTGTGGTTGTTTTGTGAGTTATTTTGTCTCTTTTACATCTTCCTTCCTGCCTTCCTTGTTTGTCTTGTCACCCCCCCCTTCCTTCTTCCTTCATTTAAATTATAACATTTTTTTAAAAAGCTAGGTGCACACCCTAATGAGATGCACTGTGCACACCTATAGTAAGGGAAAGGTAAATGACCCCTGGATGGTGAAGTCCAGTCAAAGGCAAATATGGGGTGTGGCACTCATCTTACTTTCAGGCCAATGGAACCTGCATTTGTCCACAGACAGCTTTCTGGGTCATGTTGCCAGCATGACTAAACCACTTCTGGCGCAACGGAACACTGTGATGGAAGCCAGAGTGCACAGAAGCGCTGTTTATCTTCCCACCAAAGTAGTACCTAATCTATTTACTTGCACTGGTATGTTTTTGAACTGCTAGGTTGGCAGGAGCGGGGACAGAGCAACAGGAGCTCACTCCATCGTGGGGATTCGAACCGCCAAACTTCCAATCAGCAATCCCAAGTGGCTCAGTGGTTTGGACCACAGCGCTACCCGCGTTCCTATAACACCTATGACAACTGGCTCTTAACTATTGTTCGTTCCTTGCTTTTGTAGAATATGAAATCAGATGGAATAATTGCATTGAAGAAAGAGTCTGCTTTGTTTCCAGAGACCTGAAAATATACTAATAACTTTTTTATTTTACTTTTAGGCCACTGAAGTTTGCACACATTTAAGAAGAATGACACAAACATAAAAAGTCCTTAAGATTACCAAAGAAGCTTGCAAGATGCCTGCTGTACTCCATAAAGTAATGAAACTTATGCCTAAGCAGCCTAAGGATAGTCAGAAGAATACACTACCAATCAGGCTTTTCTAAGAGTGTGACAGGAAGTGCTTTCTATAATGGATGTTGAGCACAAGCACTGCCCACTGAATGGTGCTTTGAGGTTTAACAGACAACATTTATTGGTTTTTAAGAGTGTAACTGATATACTCTTAAGAAATACTTGACTGGTATGACAACTTTATTAACAGACACATGGCACTTAGGCTTTGCTGGAGACATAGCACAAATAGGCAGTATTTAATTTTATACGCAAATGATAGGCCATATGGTGCTTTTTTTCTTTTTCTTTTTAAGCTTGCCATCAGTAGAACAAAAAAGATTTTAAGAGCTATGCAGTGACTATTCTGGGAATCCCACACATTATACTGTATGTATGGAATAGCTCCGTGAAGCAGACATTTTTTTAAACAAAGGAAGGGTGGTACATAAAGCTCATAAGTCTAAAATGGCAAGAATTAGAGCTCCTCAGTGTGCCTATGAGCAGACAAGGAGAAACAAAACCTCGTACCAAAGCACAGTAGAATTGGGTTGAATTCCAGGCTAACATTTTTGATACCTACCTTCACAGATCACCCACATAACACAGGGACAAGGGCTGTAAAATGGGCTTCCATAGTAGCAAGGACTCTACAGCTTAAATAAATACATAAATTGTGTGGTCATTACCAGTAAGGAAACCTATTTAAGGGCCCTTGTCGCTATGCTACATGGCTGATCAGTGCAGGGTAGGTATCAAAAATGTTACCCTGGCATATAGATGATCTATTTTTATACATTTTAGCAAGTTTTTCTGGAGTTTGGAGATGTAATAGAGAAACGGGGTCTTACTTGCATATTTGGTGGAATTGTACAGACATCTGTGCATTTTGGAATAATATATATGAAGAACTTTAAAAAAAATATTTAAATACATTTTTTTTAAAAAAAATCAATAGGGAAATCGAAAAGAACCTTGTTCATGTATGGGATAATGGCAGCCAGAATTTTAGTAGCAAGAAATTGGAAAAATACAACACATAACATGGCAGATTGGCAAATCCTAATGGTAGAATACCTGCAGCTAGCAAAGGCAACAGGAAGGATTAGAGGCCAAACGAAACAAATAGTCTATAAGGAATGGAGAATTTTTAAAGAATACTTACCATGTCATGTGGCCAGCATAACAAAGATGCTTCTGGCGAACCAGAGCAGCACATGGCAACACTGTTTACCTTAACTCCGGAGCAGTACCTATTTATCTACTTGCACTTGAAGTGCTTTTGAACTGCTAGGTGGGCAGGAGCTGGGACCGAACAACAGGCGATCACCCCGTTGCAGGGATTCGAACTGCTGACCTTCCGATCGGCAAGCCCTAGGCTCTGTGGTTTAGACCACAGCGCCACCTGCGTCCCTCAGAACCTCTTACCTTTCAATAAAAGCACTTCCCTTGCAAACTCACCTGTGGAGATGGAATCCTTTGATGTAGACTTGTTCCTCCACACACCAGGAATAATATATTCACAAATCCCAAACTAACTCTCTGTTGTTGTTGTTGTTGTTGTTGTTGTTTGGGGGAGGCAATCTCTTTTGTGAACTAAGATTTTTTACTGGATCCCATCACATGAGGAAAAAAAGGGCTGCCCATACAGAATGCCACTGCATGAATGTCTTAGATGCATTTCATTGAAACAGGCAGGGTGAATTTGCAGTTCTTTTCCACACTGAGAAATAAAATGGACACCGTTGTATTGTATGGATATCACTGTTGTATGTGTATATCTCATTGCACAGGTGGATCTGTATAACTAGGTGCATCTTAATGCAGATGCAAATGTGTGTCCATATCAAAATACCACACATGGCCATAGACATCTGGCATGCCCTTTCATGCAGAGGTATTTCCAGATTGAGCCCATTATCTACTAAAAACAGAGGTTGCTGGCACTTAACATTGTCCTTATATTTATTCATTTCTTAAGGCTTATGCTTCTTCTACCATTTAACATTTATATTGCACACACAGGCACACACACTCTCTCACACAAGTGCTAATATGTCCTATTTTGGTAAGAATTACAGCAAACAAATGCTTCCTTTAAAAGTTGTTATCTTTGTCAGACATGAGGTAACCAAGTGCATGGGATTTGAAATGGTGAGAAATGAAATGAAGTGATATGAAATAAAAATATATAAAAAGTGGCTAAGGTCTTCAGCCTTTTCTCAACACTCACTTTATGTATCCTTTCCATGCTATACAAAATATGACTTTGACAGAAAAGCCTACAGATGTTCATTTGTGTGCTTCTTGCGGTTTCTATTGGAAACGGCTAGATTTCACAGAGGGATGGAGACCCAGTGTTTATATTTTGTAATCATCATGCAAAAAAACTCTTATGGATCTTTCTGAACATTTCCCTGTATATACAAAATAGGCAAAAACTATTCACTGTAAGTGAAAGTGCACATAGCCACTTGGAAGTGTGGTCAATATTGCCAAGGCTTGAGAAGAATTCTACCACATATTTATATGTGTGGTATTTCTTTGTTTTCTTCTTCATTCATTCTGACATTTGTATGCCATCTTTGAAGGCAGAGCCACCCAAAGTAGCTCTTATAGAACAATAAAACAAAAAACAGATTATTTGGGATATATATAAAACCATTATCCAAATATAAAAACAATGACACTCAATTAAATCCACATAAAGCTTAATACATACAGAAAGCTAATGGTTGTAATGGTTCTAGGGGTTGCTCTTGCGTAAGTCGTCACCACACCTGGCTGAGTTACCTGGGCAAACCCGATTCTGTCCAGGCAGCCACTCACCCGTGGTTGTCTCAGTCGCTGGCAGAATCCGTCAGTGGGCGTTTCTTGAACTTCTTCCAGCAAAGAAGCTCTTTGACGCCTAGTCTCCGCCTATTCTCCCTGCACGGAAGCCTTCTGCGCAGGGAGGGTGTGGACAGCGGAGGACCCGTGCTCTCCCCGCTGGTCTCCGGCGAGGAGTCATGGAGCCACCTCGCCAATTCCCCCATCTACCCCCCTTCTCCACTGGTGCTACACTGATTTCCCTCCCCAATAGCTGGGCTGCTTCTCTCCCTCCTGGGACGCTCTCCGTAATCCCTCTGGAGCCCTCCCTCTCCCTCTGGCTCCGATGGCAGTTCCCTGACAGTCCTCATTGATCTTCAATTCTTCTTTTGCTTACATATCACAGGAAGTTTTCATAAATAGCTCCATTAATCATATTGCTCTTATGCTTTGAACAAGCAGATTTTTTTCCCAACAGAGGGAAGAGCAGAAAATTGTTAATATTTAGTATCGAAAACAGTTTTAGAGATCCTGGGCAAAGGATCTTTCCAAACAGCATCTAATCATTTTTACAAAGTGGTCACATGGACTTCTGGTTCCTGTTGGGTAAACTGGACGTTCATCTTTAGTCTCCAGTAGATTTTTACCACATTAATTCCAAATTGTAGAAATCTTGTCCTCCCTAAAAGAGGGCACGTGTTGCAGTGAGATGAGACCTGGAGACTGACCTCCTGGTTGTGGGTGGGTGTATTGGATAGCCACAAAACCCTCATTGCTGGGTTTAATCTGGCCAATAGATTGCAGTCTAAAAGGATCAAGGGACCTATATAAACCCATGCATGTGGCCCAGAGCTTCTTCCTTCGGCTCGTGCATTGGAACACCCGCCCACCTCTCCCTATATTTAGGGCTGTGCGCTTGACCTTGGTATACCGTTGTGTGTTGTCTGTCGTTGGGACAGGGGCACGGCAGGAATTTTCCCCACTTGGCTGATTGGCTGTTGCCATTTGGGTTTTGCCTGCCACAATGGGAAAACGGTCTCACCATCCCTATGTGAAGGGTATTCCATTAAATGAATCCAGGGACTCAACTTGGTTTGGTCAACCCCCGAAAGGGGGTTGTGCCTGTGCCTGAGTTCAGGAAGGCATCTGGGGTGTGTGTGTGTGAAAAGAGTCTGTTCCCAGGCTTTTCACCTGCCTCAGGTGTTCACCCTTGGCTGACCTATGACAGAGCTCTGGATCAGCACTACCTGCAAGGGTGTAGGGACCTAGTTGAACCAGAGCCCATGCAACCACTCACTTTTCTGTAATCAATAAAGTTGTGGCCTAAATTCTGCCAAAAACCAAAACTAAAATTTGAGTCAAATGTGTCTTTATTTAGGGGGAGGTCTCTGAGTCTGAACACGCAACTATTTGTTCCGCAGTGGCTGTGTGGGGAGGCTGTATAGGTGGCCCAGCTGTAGCAATCCTCCCTGGAGGGCTTCAGGCCCTACCCCATGAGAGGTTTTGTTCCACACCCACCTTGAGGGCTTTTGCGTGTTGAGTCCCACAATGCCACCCCCCAAAAAAATCACACATCACACATCAATTTTTGTTTAAGGTTTTTGGCATAATTTTGGCCACAACTTTATTCAAAATACAAAAAATGTGAGTGGTTGCTTAGGCATTGGTTATGACTATCTGTCCTTGCCCCCAGGGACAGAACTGACTTCCGGATTCCAACGGAAGCCCGGGTGGGAAACAAGTATTGGGTGAGAAAATGAAGCTGGGCATCAGTCCCTCACTTCTCACCCTCATGTTCCTGTGGGGCTTGCACGGCCCAAGTCCGATGCCAGGGACAAGGATGAAAAGAATGGCAAGCCCTTTCCGCACCACCATTGAAGTGGTAGGCACTTACCCCTCCACCAACCAATTTTAACCAATGCCTAACCGCCAACCTTACAAGTTGTGACGATTTGCTACGCAGTAGGCAAAAACCAAATGGCACCAGCCAATCAGCCAGATGGCAAAATTCCTACCAGGCCCCTGCTCCAAGGCAGATGACCCCATGACAGGCATAGCAAGGTCAAGCGATCAAGAACCCCCCCCCCCTATTAAAGGGAGGGTGGGCAGGTGATCCAGTGCAAAACAGCCAAGAGGACGCCCAGCATTGGGCGTCCTGTATTTAAAGACTCTGACCCCTCCTCTGAATTGGCAACAATCAAAACTCCCCAGCAACCCAATTTAACCACTTATGGCTTGGGTTATCCAAATCTGCCCAGCAACAACAGGGTGGCTTGTATCCCCCAACCGCAACACGTGCTCTCTGTTAGGGAGAACATGCTTTGCCTGGCTGGAAAATAAATAAAAGGTTATTTATTTAAGCTACTACTGCAGCCTGTGTTTCATTAGCCCCAAATGGAAAACGAGTGAGGTCCCAACTAAAGAAGAATGGCAACTTAAACGGACAGAATATGTGCAGCTTGCAGACTTAACATATAGAATAAGAGAACAAGAAGAACATATGTTTAGAGAAGATTGGAAAACGTTTATTGAATATATGGGGGGGAAATTATGTACACTTGAAAATGTTGGCAGCACTAAGATAAATTCAACAGTGTAAGCAAATAAATAAATAAGTTTTGATGGATGTAATAATGGAATACTGAATGGTTTAGTTTTTGTAAAATATGCAGGGATTTATGATATGCAAAATGAACCATGGAAAGAGAAGAAGGGAAGTCATTGACATTTTAAGGATGTTTAAATGAGTATTTTAAATTGTAAAACAGAATATATATATATATATATATATATATATATATATATATGTGGAAAATAGCTTTGAACAGTTACAGTGTCTCTGGCTTGCATGGATAGAGATGAGAACAGGATTCTAGAAACCACTGACTGTTGCATGGCTGGATCATAGCTTATTGTACCTTTTGCTCCACCTACCTTTGCCTCTGGCCACATCCACCACTATGTATGTGGCCCAGGTGAAGGTGCTCAGAAGGAAATGTGCCCTCAGGTTCCCTACCACTGCCACAAGCAAAGTGTTTTCCTTTTCCTTTTTTAAGTCTAAAAGGCGGGGGGAGGTAGAAGTGATTTGGGTCTCACAGCAAAACGCTTTGGCATTGCCTTCCCCTCTGCAAGCCACTCATTTACAATGCCCTTGAATAAAACAATGTGCTTAACTATCAAGAGAGGTCCTCATAAGACCATGAAGTATAGAGTCTAGCATTCATGTGCACAATGGAATGTAAAGTAAAATGACAATAAACTGTATTGTGGGGGTTCTTATGAAACGTCTTAGCAGTCAATTTTAAAGGCACAAAACATGTCAGCTGAAGCGCAGAGGGTATAAATTTTGCCAATTAATTAACTTGATACAATATGTTTCCCATAGAGAGGTTGATGCCGCTGTCTATATTTCAAGCGCAAGGCGTATTATGTATATAGAAGCTAGTGAGCTTAATCACAAATGCTTCCATAAATGATGTCCCACTAGGCAACAATGCAGAACCACAAGCGAATGATTATGCCTGTTGTCTGAAATGCAGCAAATAGCGTAGTTATGGCAAGTGTGACACCTGAGAGCAAAATTGAAATTTATAGAATGCATATGGCAGAATTTCACTTTTCTTTTTCATTTACTGATAAGACAACATGACAGATGTCTTAAAACGAAAACAGATGAAATGAATTTCCACATGGAAATTCTGCCAACTTTCATTTCCCCCCCCAGGTTCCTAGGATCTATTCCCACATGGACAGCTAGAATTTGAAAACTCTGTAGCACTCCTCAGCATTTTTCCATTGGAGAATGAGACAAAACACTGAATGTTACAAAGCAGTTAAAAAGATAAGCTTCCCCATAACTGTTCCAAGATCTTTCTGATTTACTTAAGAAGGAGGGAAGGGGTTGGGATGTTGGAAGTCTTCAAAGCTGTGCTCCTTGTAGTTTGTTCCCGATGAAACTTACAAAAATGGCTAAAGCATGCAATATAATGAAAACCTTACTATGATTTGTTTTAACTCTGCTGAGGTAAGACTTAGGTGAATCAAATTAACTACCGGGTACCAGATCCTCTTACTTGCATGGACACAAAACAAGGCCCTCTGTGGAATAAGTTTTAGAAGGGCATGGAGAATTTATTTTTAATCAGTTCTGAAATACAGGCTTCTGTAATAAGAATTCCCTTTGGCAGTCAAAGCCTCACTTGCATACTCAAAGAAAAGGAAAGGGGCAGGTCTGAAAGGCAGTAGGAGAAAACATGAGACCCAGTAAGCTGGAGGCATTATTTTCATACTGTGTCGGCTCCACTCTTGTTGAGTATTCCAGCATCCTCTTTTCATCAGGAACTAGTAGGCAGACGACTCAGAAACTGTGTGTTTGTACTTGCTGAAATCGATAGGCTCAGGATGAAAGGTAGTGTTTAAAGAGCTAATGCGTGAGACATTAAACACCATGCCGTACAAACCATGCCTAATCCTGGGGACCGCAACTGAAATTGCATCAGGCAGAACAAAGGTTATGACACTCTTTCTTTGTTATTTAATCTAATTGGAAGTCTTGGGATTGAGTCTCTGTTGTTGATTATGATATGGCATGCAGTCTGTATAGCTTCAGGGTGGCTTGTTTGTTTGTTTGTGCCTCAGTGATCTTTTCTGGGAATCCTAAGGCTGTTGGGCTACTTAAGGGAAGGGCACAGAGACCAGACTTATTTTCTTGCTTCCCCATTTAGAGAACAAACACCACCTTCATGATTGTCAGAGGTCTGTTTTGAGAATGACAGCGAGCTAGATATATGACACAGCTTTTGAGCACAATTATGCATGAGATTAAAGGTGGGTTTACCAAACCACTTTCCTTAATTTCACACATAATTGTGCTTAAAAACTGTCATATATCTTACATACCTCATGTGGGCCAATACCCTTTGTTAACCCTGGCTGGATGATACAGATGATCAAGCATCCCGTGTCCTTTGTCAATTTTACGGATGTTTTATCTCATTTAAATCCATGGATTTTATAGTTAATTCACATTTCCTCTCCCTCAGCTCTTGAATAGCTGTTGTGTTCATTTATTTTAGGTATGACGTCTGCTTGCAAAGGGTTGTCTAGTACTCTCCCATCAAACTGCATTTCTTTGCTGCTTTTAGCTATCTAACAGCTAGTTCCTATCAATGGGCCTGTATCCTTAAATTCATAAGATTAGCTTGCCAGGCTGATTGGTGGTAGTGTGCAAAGCCATGGGAAAGGAGTCAGGAAACCTGCTTCCGTAAACAAGGCTGCCTTCAGATGTCTTCTAAAAGTCAGATAGTTGTTTACTGTATTTCTTTGACATCTGGTGGGAGGGCATTCCACAGGGCGGGCGCCACTACTGAGAAGGCCCTCTGCCTGATTCCTTGTAAATTCACTTCTCGCAATGAGGGAACTGCCAGAAGGCCCTTGGCACTGGACCTTAGTGTCTGAGCTGAACAACGGGGGTAGAGGAAAAAGGAAGTGTGCTACTATGCACACATATGGAGAGAGATAGAGACGGGGATCACAACATATTGGATGGTGTGGCACTGCTTATAGTTAGCAGTGAATCACACTTTCTGCAATGTATTACTAAACTGTCTCTGAGGCTTGACTGGTTTTGCATTGCAAGCAGTCATTACATAGGCCAGAAGCAGTGAAACCTGATTGTGGTGACAGAGCTATGGAGTCAGTCTCTCTCTGTGTCTCATAACAGTGTAAAAGGTAAAGGTAAAGGACCCCTGACAGTTAACTCCAGTCACAGATGACTCTGGGGTTGCGGCACTCATCTCGCTTTACTGACCGAAGAAGCTGACGTTTGTCTGCAGACAGTTTTTCTGGGTCATGTGGCCAGCATGACTAAGCCACTTCTGGCGAACCAGAGAAGCACATGGAAATGCCGTTTACCTTCCTGCTGGAGCGGTACCTATTTATCTACTTGCACTTTGACATGCTTTCGAGCTGCTAGGTTGGCAGGAGCTGGGACTGAGCAACGGGTGCTCATCCCGTCATGGGGATTCGAACCGACGACTTTCTGAATGGCAAGCCCTAGGCTCAGTGGTTTAGACCACAGAGCCACCCACGTCCCTACAACAGTGTATCATACCGTTATAAATTTCAAATAGACCTCTAGAGTAGTCTGAGTTATTGTTTATTGGGGTAATTGCTTGCAAAATGTGTATATTATGGGATTTTGCACAGAAATGTATATTAGAAGAAACAAACACTAAAATGCTGGCAAATTATCATGACAAATTAAAAAATCACAAACTGATTTGCAAGCGCGAGGAACCGAACTGAAGATTGGACAACTGCGATAACTGTGAAGCACTCTGAGACCTGTGGGTATATGATGGTATACAAATTTTAATAATAATAGTAGTAGTAGTAGTAGTAGTAGTAGTAAAATAAACTAAACTTGACATTCATCCCTTCCTCTTCTCTTGTAACCCCAGTTCTGATTAATAGCGAAGCTGCTACTTTCATTATACACCATGTTACTTTCTCTAGTTTTTGCATCAGAATAATTTCAATCCAAACATGAAATGTCCCCTACTGAGGGGGAAATAAGCAGTTTAAGGAATGCTAGGAAGATTTACATAAAATATTGTTCAAGGAAAACAAAGAAAAAAATAAATTATATGATAGCGGTCAAGCACTGTAAGAAAAAAAAGAAAGAAAAACTTTAAAATGAAATCAATTCATGTTAACTGTTGTAAAGAAAGGAAAGTTTTCAACTATATCAAAGGACAGAGGAAAAAAGAAAACCCAAAGGATAAAATACAATCTCCACATAATAAAAGGTGGAACAAATAGCAAGAATTCTGACACAGAAAGCTCAGATAAATACTTCTGGTATATGTTTAATTGAAAAAAAAAATGGAAGCAGACATGCATTGGGAGGAAAACTCAGGAAACCAAAGCAGGGCAGAATAGAACTAATTTATAGTAAGGGAAGTGTCAGTAAATTCTTCAAAGAAGTCAACAAAAGAAGACTCTAGGTTCAGCGTGTCTCCTACCTAGGGAGTTGAAAGAATTGCTTGACGAACTAGCAGAACCATTAGCAGTAATATTTGACACATTTTGGAAGCTAGGCTGCTGTGAAAGAAGAAAAAATGCAGTCTGGGTTCAATTGTCTTAAGGAGCAGACTAGGAGAATGTGACTGTGACGGATAATCTGGCCAGTTTCCAAACTGCTAAGGGCTTTTGGAGGACACCTTCCCTCCAGATTATGCATTTTAGAACACTCAGTACCCTATCCTTGTTTAACACACAACTTCATTCAAACCTACATTACATTTGTAAAACGCTCTGTAAAAGATTTTGGAGTTGATTCAGAGGTATCCCCAAGGTGTTGGCACTGCATGATGTACTTTGATGTGGATATGCATTCATCTTTGAATTCAGTTGTTTTAATGGAGTCATTTCCGCACTGAAATACAGACAACACAGGATGACTACTATAGCACTAACCTTTCCCTTGTACCTGCCTCCTGCATGTGCTCTGCCAATATCCATGAAATTCCTTTGGTACTTTGTATGAGTTTTTCATGCACAGAGTGAAGATCAGTAAATTTGTTATTGTTTTCTGCAAGTACAGTAGCCATGGGGAGAACTCCAGAGTGCTCCTCATCTTGGAATGGATCTATCCCCCATGCCACCTATGGTCCCAAAGTGTGCATTAGAAAGTAGATATGTATAGTACTTTACCATACACTAAACGGCCTCGGCCCAGTATACCTGAAGGAGCATCTCCACCCCCATCATTCAGACCCGGACACTGAGGTCCAACTCCAAGGGCCTTCTGGCGGTTCTCTCACTGCAAGATGTGAGGTTACAGGGAACCAGACAGAGGCCTTTTCGGTAGCGGTGCCCATCCTGTGGAACACCCTCCCATCAGATTTCAAGGAAATAAACAACTATATGATTTTTGGAAGACATCTGAAGGCAGCCCTGTTTTGGGAAGTTTGGTGTTTTCTCATGTTTTTAATATTCAGTTGGGAGCCGCCCAGAGTGTCTGTGGAAACCCAGTCAGATGGGCGGGGTATAAATAATAAATTATTACTGTTGTTGTTGTTGCTGTTGTTGTTGTTGTTACCCTGCCCTGTTTAGCCTTATAAGTATGGTAAAAAGAAAAGAGGGCTGCCCCCATAAGTACAATTCCTCAGGAAGGGTTTGCACCTTGTCATGTACGGTCACCTTCTGGGGACATTAAAAAAAGTACTTTATTGAATGGTCATGGAGGCTTGCTCAACAGCTGTAAAATGTTAAAGGCAGCCCTCAGATCATATGATAAGAACTTTTTTAAAAGGGTGAATCTTTAGGATTTTTCCAAAAATATCCGCCCACAAACAGGATGCACAGGAGCGGTGTTTTTGTGCACATACAAACTAGCATGGGACAAAAACAGAAAAATACCCTGTTAAGTATTATCGTTTAGTTGTACACTGAAATGGGAAATACAGTAACTCTGTATGTATATGTATGTATGCGCACTGCTAAAAGCATAGCATGGAAACTTCCATTGTGCTAAGGCAGAGCTGCAGAGAATCTAACAATGATTAGTGGGAAGGTGTCTATGTTAGCTCTGTCACATGTTTAACTTACATCATGTGAAAAGGGTTGTATTACAGCTCTAGGCATATGTTAATCTGTAGGCACCCATTTTGTACGAGTGAGCTCTTTGTTTGGAAGCAACAAAGAAAAAGGATGTGTGCTAATCCTCTCTCCAGGAGGCAGTGGCAGAGGAAGGGGGCAGGGGCGGTCTGCCCTGGGTGCTAGCCTGGGGGTGACATTGCCATGGGCGGGTGCCTCCCCCTTGGAACGCTTGGGCAGGCGGGTGCCACCTCATTGGGACGGCGCTTGGACGGGTGGGCGCCTACCCAATTGGGATGATGGCTCGCACAGGCGGGTATCTCTCTCTTGGGATGCTCGATCCGGTGGGTGCCGCCCCATTGGGACGACTCTGGCATGGGCAGGTGCCTCCCCCTTGGGAGGCTCAATTGGGCGGGCACCGCCACATTGGGACGATACTTGCATGGGCGGGCGCCTCCCCCTTGGGGAGGATGAGAAGTGGAAAGCTTGGCGTGGTGTGGGCATGGCAGTAGGAGCATGAGATTAGCTTCACCACCCCACCTGAACTTGCCATACTCCCTGCTGACTTTCCTCTCCCCTTCCTGGTAACTGACAGCAATATGTGGTATTCTGAAGCTGGGAAAACAATGCTGCTCCTCCAACATTGTGTTGATGGTGGCTGTTTATACTTCATGCCCCAGGGTGGGCTGGTGGGATGCTGAAGAGAAGAAAAAGGAAATTCCTTGGGGTAGGTCTATAGACCAGTGCCAGCCCCATTCTGACAGCTGCCCCCATCAGAAAGATGGAAAGTGGCATTTAGGTGTTGGTCAACAGTGATCTTGAGCATATGAGAAAAAGGTCTACTTTATCCACAGATTTGATGAAAAACTGTTTGTAGTACTGCAATTCAGCCAGCAGCTTAGATCATCTCTAATTCATAAACTATCCATGCGTTCCTCTTTAACCGCTGTATTCAACACAATAGAAGAAAGGCGCACAGATCAGGCCTTCCTAATGTGTTTTCCATAATGCAAATTGATCTTTATTCCTTTTCATTTCCTTGACAATGAAACAGTGTGCTACTTGTGTTCCCATCACTCTCTACGCAGCACCCAAACATTTCATTACCTGATCCTTTATTGTGCCAGCTTCCTTTTTTTATGAGGAGTTGATCAAAATTAATATAGTCCCTCTACCCAGTGGCATTTATTTCAGTTAGGAGATTAGAAATGTAAAATTTCAATAAAAGGAAAAAAATTAAGAAGCTATTTTAATGAATATTTTACACATGACTAATTAACACAATCCCCTCCAGGAATTTGAAAGCAATAAGAAATTGACGGAAAAAATAAATTAAAAATTAATAAAGGGGTCTCCAAATAACTTTGTTTATGAGCATTAGCAATTGCACTCTTAGTTATGAATATTTCAAACTGTTATGTTGTTTAAGAGATGTTATTCTTGGAGTTTTCATAATTATAAAGGTGATTAGGGATGGAGGGAGGGACAGACAGTAACATACCAGACATAATGTTCTGAAATTATAATGCCCACTTGAGGAACATACGCATCTCCTGTTAATACAGTGGTTGTCTCCCATGCAAATATGCTTAGGGAGATAAAAGGAGTTGGTCCTTTTTATGGAAGAGATACTCAGAAGGTACACAGAAAAACCATAGAGGGTGAGCCAGAAAAGCCACACATTAAAAATGGCTGAGCCCAGGGAGGGGACGAATCACTCGGCAATTGTTGAATTTAGATGATGGGTAATGGTAGTTTAAGGCTAAAAACATGCCTGGTGGTACAAATGGACTGCTCCACTTTGCTTGCATTCCACTCAAGGCCAAACTACACATTACATTTTGTTTAATGCTTTGCATACGGAGACATATTTTAAGAAGATAAGAAGAGACTGCCAGATCAGGCCAATGGCCTTACGCATATTCCAACATTCCCAGAGTAGTTTAATTAGTGGGCTTTGGGGGCATGATATACAATGGTTGGGTGACTTGTGTGTATGTATGTGTGACATTTATGTGAAAGCTTCTGAGGGGCATATGTGGTCATGGGTTGCCCTTATGTGCCTTGGCTACATTCACACCATCCATTTAAAACACTTTGGTACAACTTTAAATATACACGGCTTCCTCCAAAGAATTATGTTAGCTGAAATTTGTTAAAGGTGCTGAGAGTTGTTAGTCTCCTCACAAAGCTACAATTCCCAGAGTTCCCTGGGAAATAGGGTTGCCACCCATTCCTAGAAAAACATGACAATCCTTTTTTTTCCCCTTGGAGAAAAGGGTTCCCTGTTCTGTTTGGATTTCAAACAGGACACATTTTTTCATATATTCAAGCTCCTCCTCCTCCTCCTCCTCCTCAAAACTGTGTGTCCAGAGGGTGGGTCCAGTGGGAGGAGGAGAGCAAGAGCCTGAGTGGGAGCTTGTGTGGGGAGAGGGTGGGTCCATGAGGAAGAGAGCTGAGAATGACAGTGAGAGTTATCTGGGGATGTGGGCAGATGGTTAGGTGGGACCAGGAGGAGGAGTTTGAATTTTTTTTGTGTGCTGGCAGAGGGTGGGCCATGGAGATTGAGAGAGGAGGTCTGCTACAGTGGAGTCTCGGGTTTTGCATGAGCAGAGCGTGCAGCAGATGGGTCAAAGAGTGAGAGAGGGGGGTTGCAGGGGCCTGGTCAAGTGAAGGAGAGAGTTTTAGCTTGAGCAGAGGGGGCAGGAATGGCTCAAACTCGGAGAGCGAGAGAGGGGGGTTGCACAGCCCTGGTAGAGACCCGGTGAATAAACCACTGTAGCCCCCATGTGCCATGGTAATGGATTGCTTTGAAATCACTTTTGCACCAAGTAATTTTTACCCCCCAATTCACACCCCCGAACTGTCCTGTATTTTGCCCCACCAAAGGTGGTGATCCTGCTATGAATGGTATTGATTGTTAAACCACTCTGGGAAACCATGATTCCTTGAAGCGGAATCACAGGGCTTTAAATGGATGGTGTGAATATGGCCCTAAACTAAATTTTCTGATGTTATGCATACTATGCTTGGGTGTATTTTGTAAATGTGTCATCCTGGGCTGACTCTACAGGACCAAAGCAGCCTGTCCTCTAACAGTATATAACAGCAGTCTATCGTGCTTTATTCCAAGAGCACGTAAAAGCAGCATAGAGTTGCATGTCTCAAGAAAGCAAAGCAAACAGTAGCTTATCTTTGGTAGAAGCAAATTTTGTTTGTTTTATTTTAGTTACTAGTGGCAGCTGCAGAAGTATGCTTAGTGGCTGGAGACTTCCATGTTCCATGCCCCTAATGCCCCTTGACCAATGCTAAATCATGACAAGATAGAAAGTTGGGGGATTGAGGAGAGAAATGAAACAGGATGCTTAGCAGTAAGCACAAAAAAATGCCAAATGTTCAGTTTCAATCAGCATACCTTAAAAAAAATACTTCAAAGGGTAGCATAAGTGATAGAAGAAATGAACGGTAACATGCAAAATATCATTACTGGAAAGAAGAAAATGATTACATGTGAATTACTGCCTCACGTGTACGTAATCACTACTGTTTAAAAGGGGTTCTTTGAAGTTAGAAATAGTTTGAAGTTACCAGCAGGAAGACAGACGAGGGCAGGGGAATAGGGAAAAGAAAAACAATCTAACAGAGATTACTTATGCAAATATAATGTATGTTATGAATAAGAAGTATATGTATCAAAATCATCTAATGGACAAATGTTTCATAGACATAAAGTGATGTTAGTAAAAAAAATTAAAAGGTATATTTTCAACCAAAAGATGCCTGGTATTAATTTATAACCACGAATGGTAGACACAGCTATTATTCCAGCTTATTCCATTTCCCTGACGTTTCCCTAACTGTTAATGTTAGGAGTCCAGGTTCCTGGCTTGAAAACACAGTAAACATACGTAATTTAAAAGGAGGATTTATTGCATGTTGCGGTCCCCAAGACTCCCCCCCCCCCAAAGAAAAACACAATTGACACTTAATTTTTATTTAAGGTTTTTGGCATAATTTTGGCCACAACTTTATTCAAATTACAGCAATGTGAGTGGTTGCTTAGGCATTGGTAGCACTAACTGACCCCGCACGGGGACAGCTCTGACATTCGCACCCCCCGCGAAGTCAGCAAGGGTAAGTCACCTGGGGAGAGAGATGGGACTGGGAACCATGCCTCACCTCTCCCCAGCATGCTCCCAGGGGCTTGTGTGGCCCTAGCCCCTTGCCAGGGGGTTTCAGACAAAAGCATGGGGAGCCCCTGGGTTCCTTTAACGGAAAACCCTTGAAGCAGCAGCAGCAGCATTTTGGAGGGGCAGGCACAGCCAAATCCATACCCCTCCACCAACCAATTCCAAGACCAATGCCTAACCGCAAACCTTACAAGTTGTGACGATTTGCTACGCAGTAGGCAAAAAACCAAGTGGCACACACTAATCAGCCAAATGGACAAAATTCCTACCGGGCCCCTGCCCCAAAGCAGACGACCCCATGACAGGCATAGCAAGGTCAAGCAAACAGCCTAAAATTACAGAAGGGAGGGCGGGTGATCCGAAGTAAGCAGCGAAAAGAGGAAGTTCGTCGCTGCGAGCATTGTATTTAACAAATAGGACTGTCAATCAACAAATGGCAACATCTAGATTTCCCCAGTAACAGCCCGCCCCTGCTTAAAGGATGGCCATACCATTTGCCTAGCAACAGTGAGGTGTCTCGTCAGCCCCGCCCGCAACCTGTGCTCTCCATGAGGGAGAACACACTTTGCAAAAACAAGCAATTAACTCTGGACAGCTCTATCCAAGCCTCCAGCATCATCACTCAGTTGATCCTTCTGAGGAGTCCTTCCTGTGATGACAGAAGATATTGAACCTTCGACCCTTACATCTCTTATTTTGCATCCTGTCTAGCAGCTGTCCTATTTGCCTATGCCTCGGGCTTATTTGGTCAGCTACAGCCCCTTCCTGTTCCGAAAAGCTATCTCTGTGGTTTTTCATGCCTGGGTGGGCTGTTTGGGCTGTGTTCCAGCATGCTCTCCTTTCCTCCCTTATCAGCCACCCACCCAAAGTCAGATATGTGCAGCTGAGGGCTCTCCTAAAAGCTGCTTGGAGAAAACTTTTGCTTGGAGCTGGTGTATTCATGACAGTTAATGTCCTCATTATATCTGAGCTTTCCCATGACGTAAAAGCAAATTCCAGAAAACTAATAGAATATAGCACATGTTTATCACTCATTTCCATGTTATTTGATGCAAGAAAAAAAATCTGCTTGCAGCACCCTGAACCAGGAAAGCAATGGAAGTGATTGCTTTTCCAGCTTCCATGGATTACCTGCCCTCCCTCCCTCTAGGTTTTGCTTCAGCTCCTGACCTTGCTATGGACCTCGGTTGTCCAAGGGGCCTGGTAGGAATTTTTTACACTTGGCAGATTGGCACTGCCTAAGCCAATACCACTCACATTCTGTAACCAAGAGAGTTGTGGCCTTTTTTTTAGCCCATTAACCTAAATACTTTTGTCCATGTATCCTATTTGATCACCAAGCGGGGAGCAGGGCCTTGACTCACAAGCTCCCAAATGTTTTGATAGTGGTTCGCGAAGAGTCAAAATATTATCTGCAGCCAGCCATTAAAGCAAAATTGTTTTCTGATCCCTCCAAATGAAAATTAACACGTAATTTTAAAAAGTTTATCGCTGTATGTGTGAACACTGTATTGAAGTATTGTTTGCTTTTAAATATGCCTATACATTTCTTTCATCACTCCCAGCTCATTCTCGCATATATATATAATATCAAATGATTTGTAAATGCAATTTGTTTCTTGGAGGGAAAAAAATTGCCACAGTGATTCAAATTAGTATCACTAAGAGCTTTTAATTAAAACCTAAAATATGTATGCCACTGTAAAAAAAAAAATTAACATTTTTACGGTTTTATTAATAAGGCTGTTTGTTAAGGGCTCCTGAAGCAATGGTGCTTTTGAAGATAAGCACTAAAACAACATTAGTCTGGCACTTATATTATTCTTTATAGCTCTGGAATCTTTTCTTTCCCTTTACAATGGAAATTTCCCCTCCTATGCTTTGTGTAGAAAAGCACCATGGGTGTTTCTGTCTGGAAGGATGATTGTGCTCTCTGTGTGCTATGTGTGTTCAGGGGGAAATACATATGCAAGAGAAAAGGGCTTCGTCTGAAATATGGAGAGCTGCCACAGGAACACCATCAAAAGCTGGCAAGAACATTTATATGGAAGAATCAACACTGTTGTTCTAGTTTTGAATTAATGCATTTAACTGTAGTGGGAGAGGAAGAATGTGGTATGAGCTCAACAGGGGTGCAGTGTAGCCATCAGTATTAATAGGAACTTTATTCTAGAAGAATCTGCAGGTAGTGAATGAACAGCTGGGGAACAGTTTGATTCACAGATGCTTCAGCTTTACTCGAAAGGCCTGTGGTGAGGTTCATGGCTGTATTACAAATAAATCTATTGCTTTTCCAGCTGTGAATCACAAATAACAGTCTGAGTGTCCTATGCCAATTGCCCTAAGAACTGAAACATATTGGGTTGGATAACATAAGCACTTACCCTATAATAGTTTCACCTCAGCACTTTAACAAGAAGAACAATGTCAGTTAGAGAAACCAATCCCCCCCCCAACTCGTTCTGAATAAGATATTAAAAGCAAATGCCAAATTAATGGCATACACTTGCCACGTTCAGGAGTTTTCTGGACTAGATGATTATGTAATGTCTGCCTTCAAAATGTCAGCGCTTGGGGAGATTTCCAAATCCAGTAAAATGTGAACAGAAAGGAAAGGGATGGATGTTCCTTATTTGTTACCTATCCACTAAGATATTCATTGGGTGCCCTTTTGGGTGCCAAGTTGTGTTCTTTGCAATGTGTTAATTGGACTGAAGAATCATTTGCCCCAAGGCTATGTCAAATATGGTTGCCTGCACATCGTGACTGCAGAAAAATGCTTCTGTGATACTCCTTGTGGGGCTGTAAAACTTGGAAATGGCTCTCCATATGGACACCCCAATTACACAGGAAGTCTTCCTACCAGTGAAGCACATTCCTGGCAGCCACTGCTTTTGGCATCTTTCAACGGGATCATGTGGTGTAAAATAGGGATTAATGCATATACTGAAACAAGCAACACAGCATAGTAAAACTTCACTCACTTCATATGACATAATGGTTTTGTGGAATTCCATCGGTCTTAGAAAAATCTGGCAGCAGGCAAAAGCATTTAAGATAAAATGGTGCCAGGTTGAACTGCTTCCATGTACAAACTAAGAAATGGGCTAATAAAGGTTTCTTAAAGTTTTCTGGCCAAGTCACTAATACTCTTGTCTTTGCTGTGCCATGGTTGAAATGTACAGATAGCTTGATAATATTTCCTTCTGAAGTGGAATTATATACAAGCCTTTCCCCACATGACACAAGTATGGAATTACAGTTTGGTTAACAGAGACAAAACAAAACTCCTTTATCTTTTTATTTATTATTTTTTAAAGGAAGAAATGGCAGTAAAACAGGAGTCGTCCGCTCATCTATAAAGTGAAGAGATGATCAAAAACACATTGAGAATCTTGCTCAGTTGGTATTTCCAGCTCTCTCTTAGTCTCATCTTCAATTAGAAGTCAAATTTAATCAAAAATATTATTGGTATTATGCCATGTTAGATTTTCCAGGCTTACATTTCATTTTATTAAAAGCAATATTGCATGTTACTGTGACTTTTTGAACCTGCCGTCCTTAAATATTCCTACTTCTTAGTGTATTTCACCTCACAAGCTGAGGAAATTTTATAGTGGTGATATGATTTATTTAAATCTAGGGGCTTCGGTAGGAGTATTGATCCTCCAATATAATTCAAATTAGATATGTAAATAGTAGCTTTCTGTTCTCATGCATGACTGTAAGAACTGGGAGCCCAATTTTCCAGGCTAGCTAATGCAAGTCTCCCAACCTAATATAAATCTCCCAGAAATAGCCTTTAATGAAAGAAGAGGAAAGGCATTATGTCCAAATTTCCAGTTCCTTCTGTTTACAAGGAGCAGTGCTGGTGTGGAAGTCAGGAAAGGCTGAGACTTACTGAAGTCTACTACTTACTGCAGCAAAAACAGGTTTGTTCCAATTTGTGTAGGCGCTGTGGGTTAAACCACAGAGCCTAGGACTTGCTGATCAGAAGGTTGGCTGTTTGAATCCCCGCGATGGGGTGAGCTCCCATTGCTTGGTCCCTGCTCCTGCCAACCTAGCAGTTTGAAAGCACGTCAAAGTGCAAGTAGATAAATAGGTACCGCTCCGACGGGAAGGTAAACGGCATTTCCGTGCGCTTCTCTGGTTCGCCAGAAGCGGCTTAGTCATGCTGGCCACATGACCCGGAAGCTGTACGCCGGCTCCCTCGGCCAACAAAGTGAGATGAGCACCGCAATCCTAGAGTCAGTCATGACTGGACCTAATGGTCAGTATAGTATACCTTTACTATAAGGCTGTAGTCCTAAACACTGAAAAGGAAGTAAATCTCACTGAACTCACTGGGACTTACTTGGTTGGGGGAGGGAAATTGAATTGGTTCTTTTATAGGTGAACATACTTACTTACCGCTTTCGATAACAATACGGAAATCCCCTTGCCCTGCCGCTTTCCCCCAAGAAAACCCGCTGTTTACTGCTGATTCGAGGCAAAAATCAATTGGGTGTCTCTGGATTAATGTTTACTCTGATTTAATGCTAAAATGTTTTTTTTCTGGAAGAAAGCAGTGTGGCAAAGGCAAAACCATAGCATGGGACAAGCGGAAAGCCTCTCAGGCCTATGCTTTCTAGGCAAGTGTGGACGAGCCCTTAAGCAGGAAAACTGGCTAGCCTTTACTGCAGCTAACTTCAATGTGAATATAAACATGGGAGGAAGAGGGGTTTATTCTGGATAATTCGCAATCCAATGGTCAGCGCATCCATGATGGTGAAAAAAATGGAGCTGTTATATTTAAACTCGCCAGAAATATAGTACACATGCTGCAAGGTGGCCATTTACCTGTTACATTAATGTCATAACATAAAGTGCGTTCTCCCTAAAAGAGGGCACGTGTTGCAGTGAGACCTAGAGACTGACCTCCTGTGTTGTGGGTGGGAATACTGGACAAACCACAACACCCGATTGGTAGGTCCTTCATTGCTGGGTTTAATCTGGCCAATGGGATGCTGTCTAAATGGATCGAGGCACCTATAAAAATCTATGCACATGACCCAGAGCTTCCTCTTTCAGCTTGTGCATCGGAACACACACACACCTCTCCCTATATTTAGGGCATTTTGCGATTGCCCTTGCTATGCTGTTGTGTGTTGTCTGTCATTGGGACAGGGGCATGGCAGGAATTTCCCCCACTTGGCTGATTGGCTGTTGCCATTTGGGTTTTACCTGCCGCATAGCAAATCGTCACAACATGTAAGGTTGCGGATAGGCACTGGTTCAGGTGATAGGGATGGGGGAACGGTCTCACCATCCCTATGTGAAGGGTAGTCCATTAAAGGAATCCAGGGACTCAACTTGGTTTGGTCAACCCCCAAGAGGGGGTTGTGCCTGTGCCTGAGTTCAGGCGAGCATCTGGGGAGTGGACATAGTCCATTCCCGGGCTTTCCGCCTACCTCAGGTGTTCACCCTTGTCTGACCTTTGATAGAGCTCTGGGTCAGCGCTACCTGCAAGGGTGCAGGGAGCTAGTCAAACCAGAGCCTATGCAACCACTCACTTTCTGTAATCAATAAAGTTGTGGCCTAAATTCTGCCAAAAACCCAAAACTAAAATTTGAGTTAAATGTGTCTTTATTTAGGGGGAGGTCTCTGGGTCTGAACATGCAAAATGGATCTCAGTGTTATTTAGCATTTTTTTTAAAAAAGGAAGGATTCACAATATCCAGTCTCTAAGTATCTCAGTTAAATACCGTTCCTTTCCATGTTTAGTGACCTAAAATTATTACCTACTTTTGTTCTCCATCATGACTTTGTTTTCCACAATAAATCATAGAATTCTCGGCAGGACAGAGACATTTGAGACTGAGCACTAGCAGCAAACCAACTCCATTCAGTGAATAATGCAGAGGGATGTCCCTGTGTGTTTCCCATCCACTTTCTGGTCATTTGCAACCTCTCTCAGTTGAAGAAGGCTACTCCCCCCCTAGTTATAGGAAAGCATAGAGAAGATAAAAGATCTGGTTAGGTAGTTGGGAACCCTGAACAATGACCTTTTCTTTGTTAGAAACTAAAAATGTGAACACCCAGCAACAATAAATCGAGTCTCTTGTCTTTCATTTCTTTTCCTCCCTTTGTTCAACATGTCACTGGATTCTATGACACATTCTCCTTCAAACTTCCATTATCTATTCTGATTCCTCCCAAGTCAGAAGGGTTCTTTTATGTTTCTTGTGCTTCTGATGACATCCTCCATTTCTTCAGGTCAGTGCTCAACTTTCTTCCTTGCCCTTCAACCTAACAAATAAATGTCATTCAAATAACAGAAGAAGCAAATCCACCAGGGCCTAAAACAAAACAAAACTGCATTGATGGTTTTGATTTCATCCTGCTTCTCAGTTTGTTTTCATGTCGTGGAGAAAATGATCTCTAAGCCAATGATAAATATTTTCATCCTATATATTAAGTATGTTAAGTGTTTTAACCTAAACAGGACCCCCATCCACTCTCGTGCACATGTATCTAGATATATGTGGTTTGTTGGTTGGTTGGTTTTTAAAATCAGAACTTTCCCTGAAATGTCTCAATCAAGCAGATAAGGAATTATTATTGATCACTAAGTTACACTGCTTGAAATAGATTCATGAAGCTCCTCTGGAAAGAAGGATGAGATAGAATTTTAAATAATAACAACACTGATTTCATATATCTGGTGTATATTGCACTTGGGAGGTGTTCTTCTGACCATGAGCCTTTGCTGGGGAAGACTGCACACATCCATCTCTCTCTTGACAGCAGATCAGTGGATAGGTGTACCAAGACCCATTCCTGATTTCACCCATCTGCCTCACTCTCTTCCTCTCTCTCTTCTGATGTCTCCATTACTAATAGTGGATTATCTAGTCTACACACAAAAGTTTCAAAGAGCAGTGGTGAACTGTTCACTCCCTTCTCCTCTCTGGATGACCAAATGTTGTCAAAAATAGCATTCCCATTGTGAGCTCTCTCCTTTCCCCTAGTAACATTTACCCTATCTGATATGGAGTGCAAGGAAGGAAACAATATAAATCATGGAGTTATTGTTCCTAAATGTTACAGAGAGATGGGGACAACTTGCCATGAAGATGTCATTCTGCAGCACCCTCATGACAAATCTCATGTGAAGCTGGGTCAAAATTACAATCCAAGGGAGCTAGTTTATATCTTATCTACATGCTTGCTTTTGGATAACTTATAACCGGAATGTTAAACTTATAAGACATACTGGTGTTTTTGTTTTTTAAAAAACCTAATCTTGGTAGTATTGGGATTCCAGAAGCTATGTTATTAAGGGTGTGTATGTGTAGTTGTAGAGGAGATTCTTCAGCTGGGATGAGGTGATTCATGCTCAGTAGTTGCATTATCTGTGTGATTCCCCCCCCCCCAAGAACCTCTTCACTCTTTCTATAATATATTAACCATCTTCAGTGACAACAGAAGGTGTAGCTTGACCGAGATAAGAAATATATAGAAGCTATTTCCATTCTCATAAGTTTATTGAAGAGTCAAATCTGTCCTTTTATTCTGTGCAGTTTTGTGCTATTCCATTCCATGTTATCAGATATTGACAGATACCCTGAGGGGCACCTCAGACACCTGTAAAATTCTCAAACAACTTGATGTGTCTGTGTGTCTGCCAGAAAAGCTGTATTTTCTCTTCCTTATTTGCTTGTGCAACAGTTTGCATCTCCAGCTGCTGGCTATAGAAAGCTCAGCACTAATTGGAAAAAGCAGAGTGAAGCTGACAAACTTTCTTCTCATCTCCAGTGAGTCCCAAGACACCCCCTCTCTGCGCAGGTGCTGTTGAAATCAATACGACTTAACATCACTTATCATGGGTTACATGATGCCCTTACTTATCTTTGTGTGTGTGTGTGTAATAATGGAAATGATATAATACAGTTCAAATGATACTATAGAAATAGTATCCCTCTGGCATCAATACAAACTCTTTCTTGGTAGTCTGTGACTGGGACTCAGCTACATTCAGTATGGAACAGATTTGCCGTCCTGCGATTCCAGAATGGAGATCACAAGTGGAGGGGGTATGGTGGTGTCCTGATGTTTGTGAGGCATTGATGCTGGCACCACTTTAATAGGCATGACTGCACCTTCTTCTCTGACAGTGGTTCCAGGTGTGTCACAGGGATATTGCAGGGTGTTGGACTAGTTGACCCTTTGGGTGCTTTCCAACTCTGAAATTCTATTATTCTCCGATAGACATAATGCAGGAGTTCCTCTCATGAATCTATTTCAACATCAGGAAGTACAGGCAGTTGGGGAGGCTTCAGAAATTTTTATTGGACAGAAAGGCACGTGCACCCCACAAAACTGAGCACGTCGTTAGGGTAAGGTAATCGAAAACCCTTGAAAATCTGTGCCCTGGAATGACACAGACAGATGGTAACCACGTTTGCAGTGGAGAAAATCAGAAGACAAGTTTCGACACATCACTATACAAAATTAATTCTCTTTTATGAGCACGTTAATGTTGGGGAACTTCATTTGTGTAGTGTGCAGTGAATATATTTCCTTGATTATTTGCATTTCCTTGATTTCTATAAACCTATGGTGAGTTGTCCTTGCACTTTTCTTTGAAGACGGAATAGAAGAATGTATGAGTTATGGACACAACCCTCCCAAAGTTAAGTCCTTTTCTAACCCATTGGTTTCCAGAAGCACGTGCTTACCTCTCCTTTTGAAGTAAATGAATATCAATAAATGAATATATAAATAGCCTTGGTGTCAATTTCCCTAGAATTCCCATCCTTTCCCCCCATCTGATATGCCATCCTTTCTTATTTCATGGATATCTTGGGTTGTCTTATTAGAGCTGAGCATTCATGAATAGAAGCAGTTATTGCCAAATAAGGCTTGAAATGCCACTGCACTTTTGCTTTTATGAACAGCTTCCACATGATGATGATCATCACGTTCACTGCTCCTCAGTCCTGACTGTTAGAGAGCTATCTTCAGCAGATCATTGCACCCAGCCTACGGATTTTTATTCTCTTGTCTGGCTCTTCAGATGTGCAGACATTCAGAAAATATTAATGTTGGATTTTGGTCACAGGATGTGGAGACTCATTGCAAACAGAATATTTAGCCAAAAGGAACAAATGTGAATATGGGTTCCTTCAGATCAAATCTAGTACAGCAGCTTCAAGTGCTAATGGACTGGGATATATATATATATATATTCCAAAAATACATTTTGGGAAATTAACATTTAGTGTATATTGAGCAATAGCCATGCCATACATTCCCAAAGGGAAGATACATTTGCTTCTGCTGTGGGTATAGCATTCGCAATGCTGAGGAGCTTGGAAAAGGCATTTTTGTACCCTCTATCACTTTTCCTATTAATGTAATGAGAGACTTTCAGAACATACTGGTATCACACAACATGTGTGTTAGAGTGAAGCTAAAAACAGTCACTGCTTTCTGATAACATCCCCAAAAGTATCCAAAAATATCCCATTTACATGATTACTTCAAAAGCAACCAAAACTTTTCAGGGACGAAAGCTCACCCTTCCTCTGATTTGATTTTATTTGGCTTCATTAATAGCAAAATATAATCAAATCTGATAGGCTACATCACAGTGGTATGCCATCCTTTTAACTTTATGATTCCTGGTGATGTGAGATAACCCTGATAGAAAAGTATTGTCCTCACTCTTAATTGGTTTTACCCTTAGTGACTTCGTCACCTAAGTTAGCCATGTCCCTTACTCTCAATGGGTATACTCTGAGTAGGAGTATAATTTTCTACAACCCTCTGTGTCAATTCTGGTCCACCCAGCTCACTCACTGGGTCTTGGTAATGCCCACCAAATGAGCCATCTCATTCCCAATTGCGGAAGAGAGTTGTTTTATTCTTACATCAACAGAAGCATCAGCTCATCAGCTCATGATAATCCATGATTTCCTGACTGGGGGATGGACCAAGGAAGGGAATAATGTTTGCTGCCCTTTCAGCTAACTGGCATGGACAGCTCTCCATGCTATGCCTTCCACAACCAATAGTCCTGCCAATGACAACACTCCAGTTCCTTGGGCACATATTTCCTTACTCTACCCAACAGCAATCCTATAGTCAGCAAATAAATAAATAAACAGCCAGTATACAGTTTGAGCAATATATAAATTGTTATGACTCCATGAAAAACAGATTTCCACGTTCCAGCAAAATAAATTCCTGTTTCTTCAAGAAAGATTACTTGAGCAATAATCTAGCTGGATTAACATTGCTGTGAAGTATAATTTCAGTAATCTGTTTCCCATAATTTAGTCATTGTCCTAAATCACCCTCAACTAACATTTGCTGAAAATTTATGTAACAGCTTTAGTCATGGACCCCATTGACATCTTCCAGCAATAAATGATAAATTGTAAACACACCCATTTAATGTTCCTTGTTGATCTTTTATAGGCTTTTCATATGTTGTGATTCTGATCAGCGCATTTCCATGGACAAAAAAGAAATTAGAGGGCAGACATCAAGCATCCCTGGATGTTTTGTGCATGAATATTGTACAAGCAGGCAGAAATATTAATGTAAATAATATAATATTTCTCCCCAAGGCAGTACTATAAATTAGAATGTGGCATAAGATAGAAAATATTCAAATCAATAGCAACAACCTGCCACTGAAATAATTATTTCATATTGATGACATAAATTGTATAAAATCAGGGTGAGATGGAATATGGTGGTCGCTGAGATGACAGCATGTGTGAGAAAATAAGCCACACTGAAGGGAGATGCCAAATATAATGTTATTTAGTGAACTCTGTTTCAATAGATCTTGGTAACAATTAAGAGTGACTCAAAAGTCTTAAACAGTTCTGCTTATTTTTCTCTTTGCACTGTATCTGAAGCTCTCTCTGACACTGTTGATGTCATCAATAACACTTCCTAGTTATTCTCCCAATCTATGTCTTTCTTCCTGACTGCTTTAATTGATCCTTTAAGACTGATCTTTCTGAAGTTGCACTGGTCTTTCTCACCTGATTGTTCCACCCATGCACTGATAGGTGCGGGCCAATCCTATACATTAGAAGCTAGGGTGGATCATAAAAAACTTTTTTAAAAAAATGCCTGCTCCAAATGTCTTATCTTATGACACTAGGGGTTATATAGCTATATCTGAAACTTCATGCATATCAGTTAATATCTTGACCCTCTTCCATGAAAATAGCTGTTTACTTGGCCATTTTCCTATGTCGTGAAGGCTGAAATTTCAGTGAAGCAAGGTCAAGATATTAACTGATATGCATGAAATTCCATATATAGCTATATAATCCCTAGTGTAGTAAGATAAGGCCTTTGGAGCAGGCATTTTTTTAAAAAAAAAGTTTTTAATGAACCACCCTTTTAGAAGCAGTTCATCAAATGGAGTGGTGTTGCTATGCTAGCTTCCCAGCAGGGGTTTGTTGTGGGAGGGAGGAAACAGTGGGGAGGTCAGTGTAGTGTAAATGCACCGGAGGAGCCAATCTGGCCCTGTTTGCCAGTATGAGTGTGCACCGTGCTGCCCTCCCACCCCCTCTTCTTCCTGGTAAGCAACAGCAACCAATCTACCGATAAGCTACCATGCTGACTCTGGCCCACATGGTGAACTACTTTTGCTACTCATGTCTCCCTGGAAGTAAGTCCTGCTAAGTTCTATAAGCTGCAAGTGATACTTGCATGCCTGGGAGCGTTCTTGTATGTGTGTGGATAGTTGGGTATTTGTATATTTTTGTGTGTGAGAGAGCAGTGGGTCGCAGGGTGATCTTGAGAGAGCTTGGGGGCAGCCAAAGCTCTCCTGGTGCCTTTATCCCCCATGAGTTTATCCCCACATTCAGAAGTAGCACAATGACACCAAATGCTTCTCCTGTTCTTCCAGCAGAGTTAGGAATGGAGGTTTAACAATGCTTCAGGCTAGGTAATGATAAGTTGCTGCTTCAGTGAAGAAACTGAAGCATGCTGTCTTTCCTTTTACTTTATCTTATCCTTAATGTGTTCTACTAGGTTACAATATTGTGTTCCCTTGTCTTTTTATTTAAAAAGCAAAACAAAGGAGACCCTCTATTGCACAATTACTTGCCTCCTTCTTACTCCCACAATGTGGGGTTAGCCATTAAAGCACCAGGATGGATGTATACACTAACATTAAGCACTTCTATCTTATATCAATCATTAGGCAGGAGAAGACATTGGCATCAAGGGTTGTTAAGGCAAAAAAGATGAGCACTCCCTCTGTGGAATTCTAGATGAAGACTGTTGACTAGGACAATTTTGACCCCAAACACTGCCTGGGATGGGTTGAGAAAATCTACCCCATATAAAAATTCCTGAGCTGCTTCATTGCTGCCCAGCCAATTACCTAGCCCCCAAAAGGCAAATCATGTAGGCAGCAAATCTGACACGAACTCGTAGTTATTCAAGTCAGCTTGGTCTAAAGAGGTTTTTTTTAAAAAGAAGAAGAAGAGAGAGAATTTTGACATTATTCTTTTGATTCTGCCTGACTGCAGAAGCTATGTCTTAAAGAAAAGGATTGTAGCACTGGCCAAAATAGTGGAATTAACACATCTGCTCTTACATAATGAGCTAATGGAGCTAAAGTTACAGGCAGTTGTCATGACCTCAATTTTAGGTGCTACTTAGAAGATGTTATCTTCAGCAGAACAATTTTCTCAAATAGTTCCAGTGGCACAAATTGATGGATGAGTAAGTGTTGCATTGCCTACTGATTAGCAATCTTTCTTCCCATTTAAGTGCTCTGTTATCAAAACCTAGCATGTCAGCTTGTGATGACTGAAATGGGGGAAAAACAACACCTCAAGATGGCTTAGTCAAAGGTTGCAAAGGCATTTTAAATGCTATATGCATTAAAAGTCTTACTCAAAGCCCACCGGACTCGTTTTTCTGACCTCTGAATACCACTAGATCATAGGCGGCAGGTAGTTCAGAGCCTTGGGTTCAAGCTTCCGTTTTGCTGAGAATCCATGGTGTTTTCCCTGTTGATTGCACTCGTGATTGACCTGTTCGTTTGAAAAACCAAAGCAAACACCCAGTAAGAGAATTACTAAAAAATAAACAAACTTCAATTATTGTTTTAGGAATCAAATAACAAAATGTTTATTTCTTAAAATGCCTTGGGTTATACTGGCCAGCAAGAAACCAAACAACGACTGAAGAATTCGAGATAGCCATCAAACTGTTCAACAACTATTCAACTATATTTGAGCAGCTGCCAAGGGCTTAGAAGGGGGGGGGGAGCTACCACCAACTTGTGACTCTCACTTCTATTTCTCCTTCCCTCTTCTTCATCATGACCTCCTTGCCTCCTCCCACCTCTGCTTCCTCTTCTCATCTTTATCCACTGGAAAAAGAAGAGGAGAAGAAAGAAGACCAATAAAAACCATGGAACTGCCTCAAGTCAGACATTGGTATGTATATGAATTATTCCTTCTGTATAAGGGAATGTATACTTTGGAATATTACCTTATTTTTTTCTTGTGGTGGTATTTCTAATATTCCCACTGATGATTCTACACCCAGTATTCTGGGAAGTAAAGGGAGAAAGTATATGGATTTTTTTAGAACCAGGATTTGATTCAAGAAAAAAAATGGGTTTAAGCCTTTGGTCATGGAAGTTTATAAGACTATTAGGAACTATTGTGTTGCTTCTTTGGGTTAACCACTGCCAAAGAAGAATGCTAGCATCGTATGTTTTATTTTATTATGTAAAACCATCTGCCTGATGATGTTCCCGTTTCATTACAACTTCAGGGAATTGCATGCGCTGAATTAAACATTGCACCTTTCTCTTTGATAATATATCCACCCCATCACCAATTAGAAAGCCCTGCCAAATGGTAAGATGCCTTTATGTTGCAAAGACAGCTGTAACAAGCCTCCGCCATGCAGAATGCCTGTACATAGTCATGAATGCTGAGGATCTGTGCACAGTGTGTGCTGTCTTGAATAAATGAAACTACAGTTCCATTGCCAGGAGACCCTGTTTTACTGATGCATGTAATGACACGTTTGGACAGCATCATTAAACTTTGTGAGGTATCTGAAATGATGATCTCTTATATTCTGGCCACATAAAAATAATATATCTCCTACACTTTATATATCAATGAATATAACACATGTGGTTTAAAATAGTTCTAATGCAGATACACATTCAGGAAGAAAAGCAGAAGGCTCCTCATTTTATCCTCTCGTTTTATACCCTACAAGGCTTTCATGGTATTTTAAAATGCTGGGAGCTCAAAAGTATGTTGGGTTACCCCTCCTGTCCCCACTGTGAATGTAAAATAACTCCATTTTCTAGCACCCCAAAAGTTATCGAGGGGACTTTTGATTGCTGTACTTAAACAACAGTTACAGAATTCCCAAATCGGTGCTGGTGTTATTGTGCAGGAATGCTGTTGAACTGCACTGACTTTTGGAATGTAACCTCAAACCCTCAAACCAAGCGGGAGTAATTCTGATATAACATCTTGCACATGTGATAGCCCTTGGGAGTCAAATTATATAGATGGGAAATGTATATGATAGAATGTGTTGTGCAACTTTCTTGCTAATGACACGATACACAATGATCCAAGATTCCAGGCTATGAAAGTGCACATTTAAAAGAGACCACTAACAGCCCACAATTTAATAATTTGCAGGAATTCCACCTATCAGCCTTCCTATATAACGGTACTCAATGTTGGGGTTTCTCCCCTACTCTTTGGCCATTTCAATGTCTTTTCCTACCCTTTATACCCTAATCTCCTTTGCGATCTTTGTCCATTGAGTAGTTTGGAACAAGGTGACGAGAACTGCCTTGCAGAATCAAATAAAAGCCCTATTTACCTCTGCACTCTTGCCGTCAACAATACAACAGAGATGCTGATGCTTACAATTTATTACCCACCCTTCACCCTAAGGTTCCAGGGTGGGTTACAATTAGAACACCATATTAAAAACAACTTTAAATTACTGAAATAAGTTGGGTCCTGAAAATATACACCTCACATGGGAAAAGCCAAGGTAAAGAGAATGTCTTCAACATTCATCGAATGTTGCATCATGATGGGAAGGAAATACACAATTTAGGGCTGCAACAGATTCAGGGCTGTCACCCTCTGAGCTTCCAGTGTGTGTTTGGCATAATCAAGAGGGTCCCCTCCATGGATCTTTGCACCTAAGAGGGTCTATAGGGAATGAGTAAGTGTTGCATTGCCTACTGATTAGCAATCTTTCTTCCCATTTAAGTGCTCTGTTATCAAAACCTAGCATGTCAGCTTGTGCCGACTGAAATGGGGGGAAAACAAGGGAAGTAAGTAGGAAAATGTAGCACACAGCTTTTTCTACGCTGCTGGCGTGAGCCCAACAGGACTTTGGATTTGTCAGCTTGTCTGGTTTTTATTCTTCCACCCCCAACTCAGTAGGATTGTTCCTTAAATTATTTTCAATAAATGAGGTTATTAGTATGTCTGGCAATTCTTCCCACGCCCCATATGCCCAGGGTTAAAATGTAACATTTCCAGTTGGAAATATTGTGCACGTATGCTTGCACGAGGGTGGAGGACACAGATTAATACTTTACACGGGGGGGGGGGGAATCAGATTCTAAAACTAACAGCAGTAACTGAATTAGTAAACCAAGAGCAATTTAATTCAGGATCTGATTACATCTTAAGAAAAGCACAGCTTCAGACATACTGTGTGAAATAGTGACATGTGAGAACAATGTGTGTGTGTATGTGAGAGAGACAGCGAGAAGCAAATCCTTAGCAGTCCCCTATGGGACTGCTTGTACATCCTGCTTTGAATTAAATGGGGGGGAAATCACATCAGTTTAAATTCTGTAACAATTTTGGCCTGAAGCAATCTAAGCATTTTCCCCAACACAAATCAGCACCATTTAATTCCCCAGACAGCTGGCTTGAACACAGTCTCTCCACAGGACACCTGAATTACAAAATTAGCACATTCAGAACTCTAAATCACATTCCATTACATCAAGCCCTAAGGTCCAACATTATGGAGAGCAAGAATAAATTGCAGAGTTTCTCCTGAATTAACACTCTTAGCCCAATCTCAAAGTAAAATTACCACAGCCTTCTCTTTAAAAGATACATAGAAACTTAAGCAGTCCCATTTGGCCCACTTTCAATATCCTCACTATGCTATTTCGGTCATTGTCAGGTGGGTTGTTTTCTCTCTTGGGACTGATGTTGGACACCCCTCATGAATTCACTTCAGTAAATTAGGCTCTCAAATGCAATACTGGATGCTTGAATTATTCTGACATGTTGGTATATCTAAAGTACAGTCCCATACATGCCTATCTAGGAGTAAGTCCCCTTGAATTCATAGGGGCTTTCTTCTAAATAAAGATCACATTATTAATTCCCTTTTCATACCAACTAACGATTTTCTTTAGCCATTACTTTGACCTCAACAGTGCATTGTTATTTTCCGACTACTGATGCATCTCTTTTGAGAAATTAACTTATCACTTTTTAAAATGGTTGGCTGAGTCAAGAGTTTTCCGATGTAGGTAGTTCTTAGAAAAGTGTCTTCTTTCAATAAATTTTCTTTTCTTTTCTTTTCTGGAATTGTGTCTATATGAGTGTCTGTAAGTGCTGTAGCATTTTATTTCACTTCCCTAATTCTATGCCTTTTCTATACAGCCATCTTGATAATTTATACTAAAAGGTGGAGTATACGTTTCTTATATAAGTGTCTCTCGTTTGTGGTGCTGCACTATTAAAGGTGAAACCTTGGAGAAAAGCTATTTGTGCCTAGGAACATCCTTTCAAGATGGAGAGGGTGCTTGACTTTCGTGTTTGTTCCCCCTTTTCAAAAGTTCCTCATAATATTTTTTTTGTGTGTGTGTATGTCATCTTTATACTCTGTAGTATTTCTAACAAGCAACTTATTTTGCCACCAGGTGACAAGAAACATAAAGCATCTCACTTACAAAAAGCAAACAAACAAACAAACAAACAAACAAACAAACATAAAGCATCCCAAAGCCCAAATCCTTCAAGTTTAAAATGACTCCCAGGCTTGCCATCACCCCCTGTATCCTGCTGGGATGTTCCACGAGTGCCTACTATACCGTGTTGTTGTTTAGTCGTTTAGACATGTCCGACTCTTCGTGACCCCATGGACCAGAGCACGCCAGGCACTTCTGTCTTCCACTGCCTCCCGCAGTTTGGTCAAATTCATGTTGGTAGCTTCGAGAACACTGTCCAAGCATCTCATCCTCTGTCATCCCCTTCTCCTTGTGCCCTCCATCTTTCCCAACATCAGGGTCTTTTCCAGGGAGTCTTCTCTTCTCATGAGGTGGCCAAAGTATTGGAGCCTCAGCTTCAAGTTCTGTTCTTCCAGTGAGCACTCAGGGCTGATTTCCTTCAGAATGGATAGGTTTGATCTTCTTGCAGTCCAAGGGACTCTCAAGAGTCTCCTCCAGCACCATAATTCAAAAGCATCAATTCTTCGGCGATCAGCCTTCTTTATGGTCCAGCTCATAGTGTAATACTGCTACTGTTCATTATATCTTGGTTTGGATGTATAGCAAAATGTGTACTCTCCCCCCCCCCAACTAATGGACTATAACAGAGGAAGCTAGATATCCAAGCTGCAGCTAAAATATTGTTGTCACTCAAAAGATAGGGATAAGGGCTAATGATGGGCATTTTTTTGCCCAATCTGAGGTTTAACAGGTGTATATGCCCAAAGAGTACCGTACTTCTTCAGCCAAGGGCACATTGTATGCCCCACTATTGTGATGGATGATGGAGCAAAGGATACTTCTTTCATTAGGTAGCTGGAAGTGCTAGGGGCCATGAGAGCCAGCCAATCACTGGAAAGGCTGCTTCTGTAGGGTGGCACTTTGACATTAAAGTGCCCCAGCCCTGCCCCGGATTCACTTGCAGACCTTTCTATTGTTTTCCTCTGGGGAACAGAATACAACTTGGGCTATGTCTTCAGCTGCCAAAGACAGGAAGAGACTGTCAACACTTTCACACTCATGTATTCCTAATATAATGCATCTTTCAGTTGATTTTTTTAAAATAAAAAATAAAAAATCTTGACAGAAAAACGATACAGTATATACATTTAATAAATGCCCATATAAAGAGTTTGTGCCATCATTTCATTCTGTAGCCCTATTGGATATGAAGGATCTTTGTTTTGTTTTAATTATTAATATTTTAAATTATTAACAATGCCCTAGTGTGCTTGCAAAATTACCTGGGAGAGGTTTATCTATTCCTAGCACATTCTTCAATTCCACAAAGCTGCTTGGGCAAAACATCTGAGGAATTTCAAGGAAAGCTGGATAGCTTTGGTAAGACTAGCGATTTTTTTTTTAGTATGCCTTAGACTGCACCCCAAACTTTCTCAGGACTGCCAGATCCAACTTTTATTTGCATAGTAAATAATTTGTTTTGAAGTAAAAGTTGTGATATATGATCAAAATATGATCCAAATAACAGTGAATGGCAGGGCCAACCCAAGACATTTTGGCACCTGAGGTGGACAACAAGAACTCCCTCCCTGCCAGGGATGAAGAGGTGATGGAAGAACAACATCAGGAATGGAGGGAAGGGGAAAGAAAGATCTGCATCAGGATTTGATGCTCCCATAGATCCTGCTACCTGAGACAGTTGCCTCACTTTACCTCATGTTTGGGCCGGCCCTGGACATGCAAAACTCCATCCATTTGAGGCAGAGGGGAATGCAATTTTCACTGATCCCCCAATTCTCCTGCGGGCTTTCTCTTTACCCCGAAAGCTGCTGTTGGGGTTTGGAGAACTTGCAGGAACAGCATGGGAGGTGATACTGGGAGAGGCAGGAGGAAAGGGAAAGCAGTGAAAATCCCCTCCCAGTTCCTCTACCCAAAGTCTCTACAGGATTTTAGTCACTTCTGTGAGCAGAAGGAACTTTTCCATGAACAGAAGGGCAAGGTTAGAGCCAGAGTAGTTTTTCAAAAGAAGATATTCAAGCATTGTAAAGCCATTAATGGAGTCTCAATTGTTTGTTCATTTATACTAATAAAGGTTAGGATTGAATTATCGGCTTACAGATAAACAATCATAGGTCTAATGACAAAATCCCCTTAGCCATCTGTTCCCCACATTTCAACAAGGAGAAAATTGCTTTTTTAAGAATAAAAATCAAAGCCACCGCTTACTTTGATATCTGTGGCTGTAGAAATAGGTAGTGTTTTAGACCACGTATCTGGTAATAAAGAAATGAGACCTGGAGTCTGAGAATAATTGATTTATTTTAAATGTGCACAGTGTAGAGTATTTTGAGAAAGGGTGCATGAAATTCAAAGGGTTTAATAGAAAATAATTATAAGCCACAAGAACAATTTGCAACAAGTGGAGCAAATAACAACAACAACAACAATAGGAAACTGGATTCGGTTTAATCTACTGAAACCAACCTCTTAAGACCAAGCACATGATAATGGAAATAATTAAAATAACTAATGACATAGCTGATAACAAAGTTGCCATGGAACATTCTGCACTAAAGGATAGGAAAAAAATGAATATTTTGGTAGTATTATTATAAGAGTTGTGTGCATTAGCCTTCTGGATGGTGTTGTGCCCCTGTCTGTATAAAATGTCAGACGAAGCAACCCTCAAATATTTTTAATGTTTAAATTATGAACTAATTAATATTCCTCTGACAGATATTTAGTGCAGGGGATTTTCTATATCCGTATCATACGCTCTTTTGCAAATATCTTGCAAGCATCTAGGAGTGTGTGAAATGCTCAAATCCCACAGACACCCAGAGAATACTCAAAGGACTTCACAAATGTTTGTTGGACCATGGGAGTGATTCTAACTCAAGGATGCCCAGCCCTCTACAGATGATATGAGGCTTCACTATCAATTGACCGTGATTCCTGCTGAATGCAGTGGCAGAAAACAAGAACTATATACATGCTGAGACAATAGCTAAAAAACACGGTCTCATCCATAGACTACACATCGACTCACAAAACATATAACACACATGTACGTAGCATGGTGGCAAGAAATCATTCATAAAATCGTTGGTCTCCCCCCCACTAGTCTTAGAAGACATGCTGTGGGTGGCGGGGGGGGGGGGAATCCAATTTACAGATGGTAAATACCACTAGGAGTTGGCTCCTTTGTTACTGCATGAAACCATTGGTCCATCTAGCTCAGTATTGCATACTCTGACCTGTATTTCACACAGGCATAAGTGCTTGGGATTGAACCTTTGGCCTTATGTCTTCAAGGCAGATGCTCTACCACTGAGCTACGGTCTTTGAATGGAAAATACTACAGAGCCAAAGGTCCCTGAGGGGGGAAATGAATCAAGAAGCCATAAGCTACAGGTGAACCTCATTCATATTTATTCAGTCAAGGTATTTAAGAATGTAACTCCAGACACAGCCTTGGTAGAACCTAGCTAATCTGCCAAAAATATTAATTCCATTGCCCAAACGTTTTAATGGAGGCTTTACTTACTAATCTTGCCACTCTTCCTGCAGAAACTCTAGCACTCCATTGCAATATTCTTATAACACCAAAGCAGCCAGGAGTGATTTAAAATGCAAACAAGTGATTCATTAGGGCAAGAATGATTTAGTAGGGTAATAATGCTTTAGAAACATCTTATGTCATCCTGGAATTGTCAGTTTAGTAGAGTGAGAAGCTTTCCTGCCTAACTAGGATCAAAATTTCAGCTTCTTTCTATCCACACTTTTAAACCACTCACTCTAAAAGAGCAGTACACTTCTCTCAGCCAAAAAGTCTTTATGCATCCAAGCCCTGAAGCCACCATTTGCTTCTCCAAACAAACATCTTACCTGAAAGAAAAAAGTGTTTGACAAGATGAAAAATCCCAGCAGGGAGTCTGATGGGAAGTGGAATTCCAACATCCATAGGCAGGGAACAGATTTTGTCTAAAGGGACAGGCCTTAGCATCTGGAGCATGGTCTGCTCTCTGGGACGGGGAGTTATGCTGGCATAGTCTGGCAGAGTGCCGGGAACCTCCCAGGTCTGCCAGAGATCTTCTGGGTCTTAACTGTGCTTAGCTCAGTGGATCTTCATGCAAGATCCCCTAAACTGGCTGGGCCCACCCTGTAAAATAACTAGGTCAGTGCCCTGCCTTGATTCCACACCTGAATAGAATGCAGTAACTTAGTCATGTATGCATCCCATGTTTGGAATAGTTTTGACATGTTTCACTCACTTACTTACTTTGAGGCTGAAGGAAGAGTTAACAGGATTTGGAGGCAGAGTGGAGCAGTGTTGTGTAGTGGTGCTGAAACATAGCTGTGTAAACTTGGGGAATATTTTCAATTGCAACCTTGTTTTTTTCAGTAACAATGTGCAATATGAACCAATAAATTGCTGGGGGGTGGTGCAGCCAGTGGTCTGCTCCACTTCTCTGAACGCTTGGCTTTAAATACCATGGGGTTTTTGTGTGTGTGTGTGTGTGTGTGTGTGTGTGTGTGTTTAATTACTCTCAGAAACCTGAAACACAAAAATGCTGTATTCATTTGTAAACTCCACTCAAGAACTCAATTTGGTCTGACCTTTTTCAGTAATTAACTTAGTCATTTCACCTGCTATTCAGTAACATTTTTTTGTACATTTTATTGTATTGAAGATCTAGCATAGATTAGATACTGAAAGTCAATCAAAACCAGTCTGTATAAAGAATTTTTCTGTAAGCTAAATGCTTAACAGAATGAAGCTCCCCATTATGATAAAAAGCCACTTTAGAGAGCAAAGAGAGAATGAGAACAATTAGATGACATTTACTTATTCTTCTGGTAAAGCCAGTAATGAAATTAGAATCTGAGTGGTGCATGCTTAATGCTGCCTTCTTCCCACAATTTTTAGTTTTCTTTTATGAAGCTGTTCAGCAAGAAAAAAAAGTGTTCAAGGTGTACAGTGGGGTGGAGGGAATCACTTTTCCTGAGAGCTGGAACAAAAAACAAACGCTATTCAAACCTCATGGTTTGAAAAGCATGCACTGCTTTTCTGGATTTTACTGGCTAGATCAACATGCATACAGATATATAGAAAGAGAGAGGGCAAATAGGATAATGCTCATTACCTTAGTACAGTGGTACCTCTAGATGCAAACGGGATCCGTTCCGGAGCCCTGTTCACATCTAGTAGCAAACGTAACTAGCGACGGCACATCTGCGCATGCGCGTGTCGCTTTTTGCCGCTTCTGCGCATGCGCGTGATGTCATTTTGAGCGTCTGCGCATGCGCAAATGGCAAAACCCGTAAGTAACACGCTCCGTTACTTCGGGGTTGCCACAGAGTGCAATTTGAACGCGCTCATCTCGAAGCACATTCAACCTGAGGTATGACTGTATTATCCTGGGCAAAGGGAGTATGCATTTGAGGTAGGGATGCTAGAAGAATTTGTTTTGTACAAGTTCTTGGAAGAAATGCCCCAATTTGCACCTTTCACACAAATGTGTGGAGTAGAATATAGCTACCCACCAGATTCCACGCTTTTCTGTGTGTTGTGACACAGTCCTTAGTAAGATATCAAAACACACATTTAAATAGTATTTTGAATACACATATTGAATACACATATTCAAATATATATTTTTGTGTGTGTATTTATATAGAGTGTGTGTATGTGTATGTACGTGTGTGTGTGTGTGTGTGTGTGTGTGTGTGTATTGTTGGCATGCAACCAAGGAAGCGGAGGCAATTGGCAGGCCCTCAGCTGGCTCCAGCCCACCGGCCGGTGTGCTGGGCAAACTCCAGTCCTTAGATCAGCATGAAACTGTTACCCCAGCTTCAGAAGCTGGGCACGCAAACTCAGCAGAGTAAACGCTTCGCAACAGAAGTGATAGGGAGAGGCTGTGTGAGCATATTTACAAGTAGTTTATTCAGCATACATCAGGACAAAAGGAAACATGCCTTCTCTCCTTTGTGTCCAAAGCAAGACAGCAAAAGCAAAAGCTATACACAAACGGAAGTTCCTAGAAAGCTGTGCTGGAGTATAAACAGACTTGTGACATACAACAATTCCACAAGTCTGTCCTTAAGGTGGAACGGAATATTCTAACATCCTCCCCCTTTCCGTGAAACCTGTGTAGCAGTATTTCAACCCAACTGCAACCGCTGTACATAAATCTTAAGTTGTTTTCTGTTAACAACCTTAGACAGCAGATCTGCAGGAATTTCGTTTCCTAGCATGTAGGACACCTGAATGAGTCCTTTCTGGATACACTCCCTTGCACGATGTAACTTTATCTACAAGTATTTGGTTCTTTGCTTGAAACTCTCTGAGGCCAGCAAAGCCAAACAGGACCTGTTGTCTTGATACACCTGTATAGGACATATCACTTATCTGACAAATCATTATCTGATTTAGAATTTTCTTTTTTCCTTTTTCTCTGAATTTATTTCTGATGCTATTTTATTGGATAAAGAAACCTTGCATCACAGCTTTACTAGCGTCCCACACTACACTCATTTTGGTTTCTTTGTTACAGTTGTTCACAAAATATTCTGTTAACATCTTTTGTGCTTTCTCATTTATTTTTTGGTCATCCAATAAATTTTCATTTGATCTCCATCAAAAAGTATTTTCCTCTATTTCTTTTATTTCACATTTAATTGCACTATGGTCCGAAAATGTCTTTGGTTGTATTTCAATTTTTGTGACTCTTGGTGTTAATTCACTGGTTATCCATACATAGTCTATTCTTGACATTGATTGGTTTGGTTCTCAAAAATAAGTAAATTGCTTTTCTAATGGGCGTCTCAGTCTCCAAACATCTACTAAGTTGCAATTCTCAAACATAGAAAAAAATGTCTTTGGTAATTTCCCTTCTTGCAGTTTTTCTCCTTTCCTTGATCTATCCATTTCCAATGAGACCACTCCATTCATATCCCCCATTATTATAATCTTTTGATCCACAAATTCAAATAACTTTCCCCCCAAATCTTTAGAGAATTCAGTCTTACTGCCATTCGGTGCATAAATTCTGACAATGATCAGTTTCTCGCCTTTCCACGTGACTTGTACCTACCCAGTGTTTACCAGCTTTCCCCTCTGGACTGTACCACTCTACAAACCACTGTTCTAAATCAATGCTGTCCTCCTGCCCTTGGGAAGGTTCAGGAGAAGGGGGGGGGTGGCTCCCACCATTTCTCCTCAGTCTAGCCCCTGACAATTAATTTATTTTATTCATTTCTGTGTTTACTTTAAATAAATATTTCCTATATTGTTTTATTTTTGGTCTGGCTTTGGTTCTTTTTCTGATTACCACCACTAGCTCACTGAAGCGAGCTCAACAGAATGAAATTTCCAACCTATTTTCATGATGCAGTTCTTCATTTGTATCACTGGCATTTACATTCAGTCCAAGAACACTGCATGACCATTTTGCTATCCTGGACTGCGTTATGTTTTAAAAGCCAACTATATAGTGGACAGCCAATGAATGGTTAGCACAAATGCTCCCTTGGCTTCAGGATCAATGGAATTTACTGCTAGTTGGTCAGAAGGTAATGAGACATGGCATGAGAATGACTTTGGAAGAACAAATGCATTTACATTGCTACGGAGCAATAAAGTTAGAGTATGGTCAAGCAGACCCAGAATAGCAATAGTAAAAGCACAATAATAAAAATCAGAAAAGCTATGCTTTTTGAGATCTTGGCAAATGAATTATCATTGAGAATTGATACATTGTACACTGTTGCAAACAATGTTAACGGGTTTTTTGTGTAGACTTCATGAACATGAACATGAAATTTATTACGGTCAGAGACCAGCTTGTGAAACACAAATGGAACTACAATCCCAATAGCAAAACAAACATTTAAAACAATATACAACAATGGATTTTAAGTTTAAAAGTGCGATAGGCATATAAACACATAAAAACTTTAAGATAGACTACCTTAGAGAAATGACCCAATGTACAAGCACACATAGGATCTCAGTTTGCAAAAATAGCCCTCTGTAGGCTGTGTTAAAGTTTAGTTAGTTTTATTGCGGCAAAAGCCAGTGACACAGAACACCACAAGATCAAACAAAAGGAAATCAACAACAACATCAAAAAAAAAAATTACACAAGGGAACTTCGCAGTGTGCCATTCAACAAAAGAGATTTACGCTTCCTGATTGCTAAAGTGCAAAATTTGGCCACCTCATATGATATTAAGCTTGAGGAATCTTCCAGAAGGTATTTTCGTAGAATTTCGGGGGAGGATTCCAAATAATGTTGTAGGGGTATAAATTTTGATAAAAGCGGCAAAATAAGTTGAACTCGTTCTTCACTATAAAATTCGCAAAATAGAAGGATGTGAGTGACAGATTCTACCTTATTAGACATACAGGGGCAGAGACGCTCATGCATTGGTACCCGCGTAAATTTGCCGTACAGCACTGCTGAGGGCATTGTCTCAAAGCGGGCTCTGGAGAAAGCCCATCTATAAGCTTCGTTAGTGATGTTAGTTAAGTAAGGGGCAGCTGCAAAATTAGGCCAAGTTTTTAAGCATCTATACGTCTCCGGGAGTAGGGCGTCTTCTTGTTGTGTGGACTTCATAGATGCTATCAAACAGCTGTTCCCCTCCAATGGTGTCCTCCAGATATTTTGGACCATATCTCTCCATCAGCCCCAACCACCACAGCCAAAACATCCAGTGGGTTATGGATTGGGGAAAGCTGCTATAGAGGACCATATTATTATTATTATTATTATTATTATTATTATTATTATTAGACTATTAATAACTTCAAAGTTGAAGACTGTAGCTCTGACTTCAGTGCAACTGAAAAGCCTGAACTAATTTTCATTACAGTTTAATACATCTTATACACACCACACACACACACACACATTGCATTCAACAATCAAAAAATTAAAGTTACCTTCCAGAAATCCAATGATAATTCAATAAGAAAAGAAAATATTGGCCTCTCATATGGGACACTTTATGAAATGTTTTGATAATTGGAATCAAAGGTTGCAGGGATTACGTTAAGCTGCGTCTTGAGCGTTGCCTCTCCTTCTGTACTGGTGCGGCATGGTTCTAATACACGATTATACTCTTGGCTTTTAAATTATTCATGCCCTTTTTCATTAGCAAACCAAAAAGTCAATTGAAAAACTTAGTAAAAATTTCATGAAAGCTGTAGACCACAATAACTTTGACTTTGCATTCCAAGGTAACAACCTTGCGCCCGATACTTCCTGCTCTCAATAAAAGCAAATTTAAAAATTTACATCTCTTAAAGGAAGGCGCTGCCTGCAAACAAAACATAAGTATGCATAGAGCTCTTCCAGGTTGGGTGTCTGTCATTCAAATTATTGTCATGCCGCAAGCAAGCCTGTTACAATCAGGAAGGAAAATGGAGTTAGATGGGTTTATAGGATGATGTCTGCATGAGTGACAGATGTTTTTGCTCCAGCAACATTTTGTGCATTCAATTTTTATTACAGAACAATTGCTTCTAATAGCTTTTTGTTTATGTTCAACATGTTGCAAATTCACCTTCGTTTCCTGCGCCCAAAATGAAGAGTGAAATCCTACGCCATTTTTTGCCTGTCCCTTAGTCTCTCCCCCCGCCATAACAATTGCAATTTTCTTAATGAAAAGTTATTTGGGCAGCTGGCATATTTGGGTCTGGGCACCAGTCTGTTCACTGTCAAACTGCTACATATTGTGTCTTCATGGTTCAAGGAAGATATTTCTTGACTCTTGCAAATTATTATCAATCATCAAGTGCACAATATCATCTGCTATAAATCGGGACGCCTGATTAATAACAGCGACTCAAGCATGTCCTTGAAAAAGGGGATCTGTATTGATGATGCCGGACTGGTGACTCTACTTTCATGTCGTTTGGCACTCAATTTGTGCTTCTTTCACTTATTGACACAGTAGGCAATGCTTATCGCTCCTTATGAATCTTTGGCACATTATATAAAGTCAATAGCCAAGCGTCACTTGAAGCAAGTAAGTGTTTTCATCCATTTTTCTACAAGTCTTCTACAAGTCATTTGATTTTCACCTTTGCTTATTGGCAACCTGTTCTATTCAGATCGTATTTGGATATCCTGAGACAAAGCCCTGCATTGTTCTTACACCTACACATCCATGGTAACAATCTAGCACAAAGTTTAGCAATCTTAATACCATGGTGTTACCCAAGGTTCCTTTTTCTTATTGCGCTGATTCCCCCACCCCCACCCCGGATGAATGCATAATTTATTTATTTATTTTGTTTTGGCTAATAATAATAATAATAATAATAAATAATCTGGCTTGTGCTCTATCGCAGCTTTTAGTTTGAATCACCTGCCAATTGTCAAATGAGAATAAGAAGAGGTTTGTCACAGAAGATGTAGATATTATCCCTCAGTCTTAGGTTATTGGGCCTGAAATAACCCCACTTTAAATTATTTTACTTGTTTCGCACCAATGAACCGTGAGAGGAAGGATAAGAATTTTTCCTCTTCATGCTTTTGCTTGCACAAGATGTTTTAAGCTCTAGCACAAATGGAAGAGCATCTTAGATTTTAGTTTGTATTATTATTATTATTATTATTATTATTATTATTATTTGCACAACGCTGCAGCACTAAAAGAATGGAAGGAGGACCATAGAAAAATGGTAGATGGTGTACTTTGTAGGTTGAAGGACCCACGCTCAGTCCCCAGCACCTCCAAGTATGGCTGTGGAGATGCCTGTCTGAAACCCTGGAGAGCCACTCCCAGTTGGTCTAGGCTGTAGGCAATACTAAGCCAGATTAATCAATGACCTGATTTAGTACAAGTCCATTTTATTATTCTGTGAGGTACGTTAGGCTGAAAGTTGGTGGCTACCTCAGCGTCACTCAGGTTGCTTCGTGTCTGAAGAAGTTTTGAACCTGGTTGAAGTCCAACACGGTAGTCACCACACTGTCTTTTCAGACTCATGGCTGTATCCTTTACACCATCCGGCCTCCCATTTTGCTGAGGCGTCAGAGAATCAATTGGGGTTGATGTTGCACATATGTATCCCTTCTTGGGCTTGGACCATACGGCATACAGCTCATGGAAGCTGAGGCCCTAGTCACAGGCCTCAAAGACTGAGGTGCAAACACCAAACTCCTGGCACCATATAACTTGACACAATTACAAATATGTGTAATTACAAAGTGCTGCTCCACATGGGAAACGGCTTTTGATCTAGAAGAGATGTCCACTAGTGCAAGAGCTGTGGAGAATACTTTTCCCTGCTCCCTTTGCAAGCCCCTGCAGCCCATGAAATTCATTCCAGAGGGTTTGGGTTACTCTCCAGAACAACAAGAAAAGTGACATGGGGAACTGTGAGGGAAAGGGGGAATCAGAAAGAAAATTGCCTCCTTTTACATTACTAGAAGCCCATGTTGGTTCAAAAGCTCCTCCACAAGTGGAGCAGCAACACTTGATTTCACCCAATGGATTATTTACTGTATATTCCAAACAATTCAAAATATTTTCCCTCCAAGAATGCTTAGCAAAAAGGATTCTATGCTTCTAATTGATAGAACTGCATACTGACCCCATCACAAAGGCTCTGCCCTCTTTTCCTCAGATGAAATGTGGTAGTTCTAACAAGTTTTATTTACACTGAAAAAGACAGAGAAGTTATAAAAATGTCAGTAGCTTTTGCCTTCCTGTGCCTTTGGGGTTACATTGTCATTGCTGTTGGGAAATAACTGAAACAACTGGATGATTTGGAGACAGCTAACAGTGGAACCTGTCCTGGGAGAGTGAAGAAAAGTACCAGGGGTTTGAACAGATATTCTGTGAAGAAAAACATGGCAACCTGCAAAATGAAGCTATATTTTCACCTGAGACAAGTCACGGCTTCGCTGGAGAGCCTGTCCATTTTATTCACTGCTTTTTTACAGTCTGTTGACATCCACACACTTCTCAGTGCATTTCTCCCCAAAATGCCCAGGCCTCATCCTCCCTTTTGCCGTATCAGAAACTAAATGGTCCTTATGGCTTTTGAAAATCAGCATTGCCTTTTAGAAGTTATCTTAAGAGCTCATTCCACACTGAACCCCCTAAGAGTAACCTCTCAACTTTTATTTTAAACTTTGGTAAAGTTTGGTAACATGGCATAAAACATTTTCCTGTAGCCGATGGCACAGGTAAAATTTCTTTGTGAGAAAAGTTAGACCAGTGTGAAATGCAATCCTTGTTTAAGGAATGTTCCAGGTCCCAATTCTGATTACATCCCTTACATTCTTAAAATAATAATGTTCATTCTGGTACTGATTTTAATATCTCCTCTCATCTCCAATTTTCACCTGCCCCCACCATGTGCTATTGCCCCTCAGTTTTTCAATATCCATCCATTGACCTTTGTCTGCCTACCTCCTTAGATATTCCTTTCAATCTCAACACATTTTGTAAGTCAATGTGTTCTTAAATTCTTAGAATTCCTAATGGCTTTCTACATTGCAATTGGGTAAAGAAATTATCATTGGGTGGTATTCAACTTTACTCAGAGTAGACCCTTGGAACTTAATGAACATGACTAAATTTGGTTAATTCATTTCAATAGTTCTACTCTGAGTAAAATGTAGTTGTATACTACTCAGTGTATATGCTCTGAATATGTAGTCTTTCAAGCCCAATGATATTGTTATCCAGTGGCATATTGTGTGTGGTTTTTTTTTAAAAAAATAATATTTATTGAGGTTTTAAAGGTTACAGATAAAACAGAAAAACACCAAATCAAACAAAAAACAAAACAATGTATCACATTAAAAAAAGAATACCATACAAATAAAAAAAGAAAAAAAAGATTAAGAAAAAAGGAAAAACAAAAGCAAGAAACACATCAAACCTTCACATAATATATCTTTCATTTGCTTGTTTCCTTGACCTCCTCCCACCTCCCTTTTTTGTATTCTAATTCAGTTAAATATTTCAGCAAATCCTTTCCCTCTTTATTTTGTCCTTATAATCTATCTTAATGTACTATAATTTTACATTCTCTTCTTTCACCAATTAACAGTCCGTTTTTGCTTTTTTTTTTTTTAACTCTTATTTCTCCTTAAAATTAATATATCTATTTGAACTTAAACTCTTAAAACATTTCCACTAGGGTCATAAAAATTTCATTCCACGATTTTTCTCTCCCTCGTTAAATTTTTACAAAATTTCCAAATATAAACTTTAAATTCCCAATCTTCTTCCACCGTCTCCTCTCCCTGGTCTCGGCCTCTGCCGTCCCTTCTGTCAACTCCAAACAGTCCACCAATCTGGAGATCTTATATCCGAGGCTCTTAACTCTTCTTCACGTCCCTTCTGCCGATCTTCTTCATAATCTTTATTCTTTCTTAACAGGACAGCCAGATTTCCATAGTTAAATCTTGTTTCAAAATTCCTCCAAATCCAAATGCCCTAAAAGCTCCAATCTCCTCCTGACCCAAATCCATATCCCAAAAGTCAATTGATCCCTGCATTGGGGAATCTCTCCAACTTTCCTTTTCCAGACCAGGCCAGGCTCCAATCTTCAAGATCTGGCTTTTTCTAGTTTCAATCATAAAGGGCCTCAATTTGTAATCCTCAATTTGCATCTGTAAGGTTAAGGCTCCCCCTTGTATTACTTTAGGTTCGACCACAGCAACTTTCTCCTTCTCCCTTTCAACGATTTGTTCAGTCATGATAGATTCCTGTGCCGGATCCTTAACAACTTCTGTGTTAATACCCACTTTTGATCCCAAGATGTCAATTTTAGTAGCCATAGCATCTATCTGTTTATGAAGCTTTTCCAACAAATAGTTTGTCTTATAAAATGCAGACACTAAATCTTCCCTAACCAACATTCTTGGGATGTTCAAGGTCAAACTCTGGTTTCTCACAGTCCTTATCTTACAGCTGGATGCCTCCGCTCCAGTCTTGTAACAGTTTCAAAAACTCAGTCCTTTCCAACACAGTTCCAAAGGTGAAAAATAGTATCAATTTTCAGTTACTTTTTCTTCTTTTAAAACGCAGAAGTGGACAATGGAAACAGTATCTTTCTCTTGTAGCTAGCTGTCAAATATGTACTGTTCACCGTCAATGGACTTTTTTCTTTTTTTTCTTTTTGCAGCCCGTTCCCAGGTTCAGAGACGTGGTAATTTAGTTTTCCACTCTCTCCTGTAGGCACGCTTGGTCAAAATTTTCCCCCTCTTCCCCTGCTTCCAAGGGGGGTTTAATGGAAGTTTGATCCTTTACATGAAGCTTTCCAAAACCTTAGCTTACGAATACTTTGCCTCAGTCTATTTACAAAAAGGGGAGGTGGACTTCCTGTTTTGAGCCTTCCCCGTTCGATGCCGAATTAAGGTATTTAGAAATCCAATTTTCCGTTCTACTCACGGGTTGTTGTTTAAAATCCAATTGTCTACAAGAAAAAGTCAGCGCTCTCCGACAGCAGCAATGCGGCTACACTCCATGAAAGAAGCGGTCGATTCAAAGCACCGCGCCACTCACCCCACTTCGCTCCGGATTCCTGATACCAGGTCTCCCCATGAGTAGGGGGGCGCAAAAGGTGCCAGCCGAATCACAAGTTCACAGGCTCTTCCACCTGTGATTTCCAAGGGTCTCCGCCTTCGCTGTGGCGGTTCAGACCCTGCTTTCCACGGAGCAAGTTCCTCCCAATCGGAGGAGCTCCGCCATTGCCGGAGGCGCTAACCCAGAAGTCACCCAGTGGCATATTGCGTGTTGAGTCCCACAATGCCACCCCCCAAAAATTCACACACCACACATCAATTTTTGTTTAAGGTTTTTGGCATAATTTTGGCAACAACTTTATTAAAATACAAAAAAAGTGAGTGGTTGCTTAGGCATTGGTTATGACTATCTGTCCTTGCCCCTAGGGACAGAGCTGGCCTTCCGGATTTCAATGAAAGCCAGCGTGTGAAATAAGTATTGGGTGAGGAAATGAAGCTGGGCATCAGTCCCTCACTTCTCACCCTCATGTTCCTGTGGGGCTTGCACGGCCCAAGTCTGATGCCAGGGACAAGGACGAAAAGAATGGCAAGCCCCTGGATTCCTTTAACGGAATTCCCTTTCCGCACCACCATTGGAGTGGTAGGCACTTACCCCTCCAACAACCAATTTTAACCAATGCCTAACCGCCAACCTTACAAGTTGTGATGATTTGCTACACAGTAGGCAAAAACCAAATGGCGCCAGCCAATCAGCCAGATGGCAAAATTCCTACCAGGCCCCTGCTCCAAGGCAGACGACCCCATGACAGGCATAGCAAGGTCAAGCGATCAAGAACCGCCCCCCCCCATTAAAGGGAGGGTGGGCGGGTGATCCGGTGCAAAACGGCCAAGAGGACACCCAGCCTCGGGCGTCCTGTATTTAAAGACTCTGACCCCTCCTCCAAATTGGCAACAATCAAAACTCCCCAGCAACCCAATTTAACCACTTATGGCTTGGGTTCATCCCAAAACTGCCCAGCAACAGCAGGGTGGCTTGTATCCCCCAACCGCAACACGTGCTCTCTGTTAGGGAGAACACGCTTTATTAACATTAAAAATACATTCGATTTTTAGTAGTGACAGCAATAATTTGAAGATAGTGTGTGCTTAACACACAAAGACCCATTCACACCTAATAACCACAGCCATTAAAGCTCTTAAACTTAGTGACAGGAATGGGAAGAAATGGATCGTATCATTTTACAAGTTCCAGTAATATCCTGACTCTATATGCTGCATTGTGGGCTATGGTATACTACAACATTTACTAGGAAATAAGCTCTCCATAAAATATTTAATCTACCCAATATGATATAATAAAGATACAATATCATAAATCCTCTCTGTGGAATTCTTTGTGATGGGTTACGGAATCTGTACGGAGGAATTCATACTTTATTGAAATCCAGACAAGCATTTCTTTACAACATAATTGCTTTCATCCCTGTTAAATTTGACAAGTTTTCATATACATTTTTCCTCAGAAGGCACAAAAGTATTTAACATTTTCGCTGCTTCCTCCTCCTCCTCAACCAGCTCCATCACTCTCTAGTCTTTTACAAATGTGTGGATCTGCTGAGTAAACATATTCTTCGAACCAGTCTCTGATTCCCCCCTCCTTCTTTTCCCTAGCCCTCCCCACTTCTTGCTATGTCTGTGCTGCTAGCAAACATAAGTAGTGCTGGGACAAAGCCTTTTCTTTCCTCTGCATGTAATTTAATAAGCTCCTTCTGGAAAATTTAGGATTTCTGGAGACAATTCTGTACAACAGATGTATGCCCTCCCAAATGAAAAACATACATCTGCTTGTGAGAAATCTAAACACCAACAGAGAAGCATTCGCACAAACAAGTTGGGATTTGTTTTTCTACAGATGGTTCTTGTTTGGATATAAATGAAGTGGAGGGAATCCTCAGCGCTGGCAGATAAATTAGGTAATAAAGCACCATTGTACAAGAATTTTCACATATTGAGAAAGGGAGGGGGTGAGATAATAGAAGGGTTTTGCTCCCAATAAAACCTCCACCGATTTATTTATCTGGTTCCACTTAGTCACCATTCTCAGATCACTTTATCAAGGTCTGCTTTACCTGAAGATCATTTGATTTGGTTCCAGTTGCTTGCCTTTCTGGTTAGTATCCAGGATGAGGTCTATTAATTGCATCTCCCAGACGCCTGTGCACCTGTGAGATCCTGCTTTCAAATTCCCAGAATGAGTCTGCTCTTGATTCTGGGGATATTTTATGCAGTGAGAAAGAGGAGAGGCAACTCAATAAGGTTACCTTGAGGGTCAATACTTTGACAACTGCAAAAATATCTTAATGTAATTAAGCATTAGGAATAATTTCTTAATCCTTGCATTTGCCAGCACCCATTGGAGAGAGGGATCTCTAATTAAATTTCCCTTTGGTCCCAACTCATGAAAACAATATCATAGAGACCTCCAGCCGTAGTCAGCATGTGTGGATAACAGTGATAAGTTGGGATAATTGCAAGATTAATAACTGGTCTTTGATTTTGCCTGAAAGCTGTGTAGCTCTGTGGATGTACCGTGAATTGCCTGAAATTGCAGCCATTTCTGAGTGAGGTTTTTTTGCTGATCACATCTTTTTTTCTTGTGCTTAGAAGCATAAAAGCCACTGACTTACAAGTAGGCTTCAACTTCATATAATATTGTTTTAACAAGGGTAAAAAAAACAACCACCATAAGTTTATGAAGCATACACATATTACATCCATTATGAAGCATGCATTGTATGCATCTGGCCTATCAAAATTTTCCATGCTAATTGTGGGCAGAGAAATTGGTGTGCCCATGTTATGTGTTCTTTGCTTCTTTAAATGAGATGCTAGAAAGGGGGCAGTACCATTCATGGTAGGAAAGTGTAAGAGACTTACTATGAACGCAAATGACAGACTCTGCTACAAGGCAGCAGATCCTGTATCCCACATCACATGAAGCCTTGTTAACAGATATGTATCTGGCACAAATTAAACAGGGTGAGCCTTTTCTGGTATGGAAATATAACTATGGGGAAAGCTTCATGTGCTGATATTTATGTTTAACCTGGTCCTGAGTTGCTTGCTGCTTTATATGTAAAAAAACCCCCAAGACCTTGACTATGGCCTTGTCAATAGGGTGTATTTGGATCCGAACACGAGGTCAGTTACAAATACATTCACTTTAGAAGGCTGATCCTGGAATACAGAATATTTTCATGAAGCCCATTGTTCATCAGAATAATCAGAGTATGAGTCTACTGATCATGCAGAGAAGAAGTAGACCTTAGTTCCAATGTACTATTAAATATGAATACGTGCTTTCCATTGCGGAGACATATTCTATCTGTTCAGTTCTTACATAATTTGCCCATGACTAGATTCAGAGAGTATAGCAGGGTGCCTTTAGGTAAATACGTTCTTGCTAGCTTGACTCCTTATTGCATGAATGAGGGATTTTTATTTGGATTTGATTGCTTCTTGACAATATAAATGGCTGTCTTATAATTATTCCAGCCTTATAACTACAGGGTTGCTTCCTGTTGAACTCTGAAGCTCTTTTTTAAAACATGCTTTTACTCCTTATCACAATGTTCTGTGGGGATTCCCCCCCCCCCATACATCTCTTTTTCATTGGATTATGGACAAATGAGCAAATGACAGCTGTACTCTCTGATTGGCCTATCTCTTCTTTCTGATTAACCTATCCTACGATTTATGATGCACCAAGAGAACTGTTCATGGGTGACGGAGTAACTGAACATGAGAAGGGGTTAATTTCCTGTACCATGCAGGTACAAGGTAAGGCAAGCCAGTTGCTTTGATAACGATCCATTGCCCCAATTATATATGTGATTAAAGCATGTCAGCTAAGTCGTGCACTAGTCTGTTCATTTGCGAGTCATCAGTCTGTTGGTTTTACTTGTCCAGTGTAATCCTTTTAATTGCAGACCTTATTTAGAGCAATATACTTTGTACTTATCTGTATCTGGATCTATCTGTATCTGCAAAAAGACACCACAAAAAAACTTCAAGCTGCATGTATCTATGTCCAGAACAGTTTTACTGAGCCTTATCTTTTGCAACAGTAAACTAAACTTTAATCTGCATCCATGTGATGACTGGTACTGGGAGCAACTTCCCTTGTGTGAGGATCTCACCTGAGATTCCCAACAATGGGATCCTGTTTATGGGTCTAATCCCTACCTACAGCAGGAGCATATGCAATCCTCAGCCTAATTTCATGTGTGTGTGGGATAGCTCATTTGGTAAAATGGGCAAAGAGGGGTGGGAAGGCAGGAGCCCTCTGCAAGTGATCAGCTCAGACCTCTGTCATGCCTGATATTCCCTTTCCTGGTGGCCAACTGGGTGTGGAGGAAAAAGAGAGAGGAGAAATATCAAAGAGAGTGGTGGAAAGAGAAAGAGAGCAAGGGTGAAAAAGGAAGTAAGTGAGAGGGGGTGGTAATGTGGCAGAAAGAGAAATATTTTTAGATTTGGCTCCACCCATTGCTGGCTCTACAGACCATGCAGCCTCTGACAAACCAACTCCCAGGACAAGGAATGTGACCCTTGAGGCAAAAGGTTTCTATTCTGACATAGAGGGATTTATCATCCCCTAGTGCTAGACTTGATCCCAAGCCAACACTGAGGGCTTATCCACACTTCCTTTCGTCCCGTAATTTCTAGTCATGCTTTTAATTTTGTTCCGCCATGGGCAAACCCACTGTTTACTGCTGAATGCAACAAACATCAATCCACAGAAATCCTGATTGATGTTGTTCTAGTTCAGCAGTAAAGAGCAGGATTCCTGGGGTAAGTGGTGGGACAACACTAAAACCTCTTGGAGTCATGGCTAAAAATCATAGGGCAATCAGAAATGTGGATGAGCCCTACTCCAAAACACCTGTGCAGCGTGCCATGAAAACAAAGAGTCCCTTCCACTGTATATCATTCCATGATGCATGTATATGTGTGTTTGGCCTCTAAAGTTTAGTGTCAATTAATTTACACCAGTTGGTAAGGATATTCCTGGGAAGAGAGGATGAACCTCAGACAAAGCTGTGCCGGCTTCTCCTTGTCCTGCAATAGGTAATAATATCCCATGGTAGGATCACACTATTTTCTTTAAAAAAATGTTATCTGGAAATTCTCTTTCTCTTATTTGACAAAGTCCCCACCCACTTAATAGCCATGCTTTTGTTGCTGCAGCAATTATTTTAAGAGACTTCCAGTTCCCTTTGTTAATTTTCATTTCACATCCACAGCTCTCTGTAGAAATAGTTTTGCACCTGGAAACAGCAATATAAAAATATGTATAATCTTTACTCAAGAAAGAAACCAGAATGCCACACTCCTAGCAACTGAGGCCTAAAATATCGCATGAGTGCCTTACAGAATAACCTTGAAACTACAATTTACTAAACAAATATTAAGTGTGAGCTCTGAAAATTGGCTAGGCTCTGATCTCAGCTGCATCATGGGCAAAGCTCCAAAGTAACTAAGAGCCAAATATAGCCCAGTATGCCCTGTAGTCATCATTCCCCCCACTTTTTAATCTTTTGGATAACTGAATAACAGCTTGATAACACATGCGCTCTTCAGCCAAAGTTTAGTCATCAAAGTGCTTCCCAAAACAAATTGCTCCTCCCTTGCTTTATAATCATGGGAAGGTTTCATTTTTTACGATCATGCTAAAATGGTTCCATTCTGGCTCCAAGCATCTCTGGAAAATGACCTATTGAAACATGTAGGAAATTAAGGCAGTGTTGACTTCCTGGTAGACACCAAACAATTAAATGGCTCTCCCTGGAATGTACGGTCTGTACTCGCTGGCTATTTGTATAATACATTACCCTTTACAGCCAGCCTGCGTTAATCGACTCAATCTGGAGAACTCCACCCTTGGCAAAGGTTTTCTATGAAATAAAAATATGGAGCAAAGGACAGAAATGCAGTTTAGGACGAACCGAGGGGACCGCCACCTCCCCTATGTTTTGTATCTCATGGGGTTGTTTCGCAGGAGGACTTGCACTCTGTGATTACTGGGATATATTTAGTAAAAAGTATCTTAGAAAGCTACAGTGTGAAAGCAGGTATAGAGCAATTGTATGCATGTTTAATCAGAATATTATATAGCCGAACAGTAATCGAAAGCTCAGCCAGGGAGCAGCAGGGCTAAGCACTGCACCCAAAGCCCTGCTGTTCACACCAGCTGGGGCAGAAAGAGAGGGAAGTCAAATCATTCTGGCAGCCTGGAGCTGATCCACCAATAATTTCTCTAATGAAAAAAGGGACGTCCTAAGGAAAAGCTGGACATTCCAGGATCAAATCAGAAACTGGGATGGCTTCTCTAAATCAGCAATGTCCCTGGAAAATAGGGACACTTGGAGGGTCTGCAATGAGGCTGTCTTGACATCCTGCACCTCCCTGACGAGCTCAGCTAGTCCACCAGAATGACCTATTTTGAAGCTTTCTCTGGGCTGCTGGTGCTTCCCCCCTCCTGCCAGAACAGGAAGTTTCAAACCAGCAGAGTGATACAGTGGTACCTTGGGTTACATACGCTTCAGGTTACAGACTCCGCTAACCCAGAAATAGTACCTCAGGTTAAGAACTTTGCTTCAGGATGAGAACAGAAATCATGCAGTAGCGGTGCAGCGGCAGGAGGAGGCCCCATTAGAAGTGGTGGTTCAGGTTAAGAACAGTTTCAGGTTAAGAAAAGACCTCCAGAACGAATTAAGTTCTTAGCCCGAGGTATCACTGTACTGGTATCCAGTGCTATTTTTCTGGGAAAAGAGGTGTCGGAGCTCACCATGAACTCTTGTTCTCTTAGAAGGGCAATAGCACCTACCTGAGAGGTGCTGGAACTGAGTTCCAGTGAGTTCTGGCTGGAAAAAAAGCCCTGCTGGCAGCAACCCCCAGGCTAAAAGGGCTAAGTGGAAGACCATCTCCACCTAATCCAACCCACTTAGAGCCCAGTGCAAAAATAAATAAAGCTTCAATGTGTTTAGATCTGTAGTCTTAAAAATACGGTAAATCCAACACATGTCTGTCATTTCAGGAATAAGTTTCACTAAGTTCAGTAGGTTTTACTCTCATGTAAATGAGAATAGGGTTGCTACCCTTTAGTTACAGCACAGAGAGCTGAAGTTGCTTTTTTATGACAGTGGTTACAAATACTTCAGGTTACAGACTCTACTAACCCGGAAGTAGTACCTTGGGTTAAGAATTTTACCTCAGGATGAGAATGAAAATTGCACGGCAGTGGCGTGGCAGTAGCAGGAGGCCCGATTAGCTAAAGTGGTACCTCAGATTAAGAACTTGTTTCAGGTTAAAAATGGACCTCCAGAATGAATTAAGTTCGTAACCAGAGGTACCACTGTATTAAGAAAAACACCTGAATAGGAGACTGTAGGGTCCTCCCCAGTTTGACTGCCCCACCTTTTCTACTTATTTCTGATTAAGAGAATCCTTTGATGACTTCTTGCACAAGAGTTGTCCAAATCCCAAAGCTGGTCCTCTTTCTTGCTGTTCCCCAACAAAATCTCTTCTTCCCCACTCTATTGAAATGATTGCTCTGTTTGAATGGTTCCTGGTTCTGGGATCAAAGGGGGAATTGCAACAGTGAACTAGGAAAGGAAGTCCAGAAGTACTGGAATGAATGGGCAGCAGTCACCTTGCTGAGCAGTGGAATCTCTTTGTTACAGGTGCCGAATTATTTGGCTGACAAGTGGAATGCACTCTGGTAATCTGGAACATAAAGATGGAAAGAACACTTGATGTATATGGACGATTAGAATTGGCTTCCTGAGTGTGTTGGAACTGCTACACTAGCTTTTCAGCAGGTGGGTTGCTGTTGCTTACTGAGAAGGAGAGGGGCAAGCCAGTGGAAATATCACTGTGTGTGGTGGAAACACACCAGCAGGGGCATTGGGTTGGCTCTGCCAGCGCATTTGCTCCCTGGTAGGAAGCTGGTATAATAGGTCTGACCCACCCATGAAGCCCTTTCTGTGGATAATTTACGATGCAGTGAATTTTGTGTATGTGGAATGTAAACATTTCCTTATACCAGCTTAGGAGAACATATTATTCCTAAGGTGCGCAGGGCCAAATGTAGCTTTAATTGAATGCAGAGGCTTCCAGAATTCACAAAACTCATCTGTAAATCACAGTGGTATGACCACATACCTTTTTTTAAAAAAATGCACTATGTTTATTTGCAAGGTTAAACCTCTCCCACAGATTCCTCTGGCCAATTTAAACCAAGCCAAGGTCAACAACATCAAACAAATCAGATGGAGCTCTGGACATTTGTTACAAAGCCTGTAAGTTTTAATTCTGTGACTGTTAGAAACATCACTGTCTGAAATGCTAAGGCTGTGACCCTCAAATCCAGCCCTGACCCATCAAGGTCATGGTGACAATTCTTTCTGAAGTGCTTGTGTTTCCAGCTACTTAACTTTAAAACAGGCATTAGTCACTGCGCTAATTTAATGCACAGGAAATTAGGGGGAGTAGAAAAAGAACCAAGACAATTACCTTGGCTCAGATGTTGCCTTCAGCCACTGATTTCACTTAAAGACAGTACTTGTCTTGCAAAATGTTGTACTCAAAGGGACAGAGAGATGAATGGACAATATTTAGTAAAAGGCACAAGCAACTAGACGACAGACAGCTTGATTAAAAAAGAACCAAAATTCAAACACAGAAGGTTCAGTTATAAAAGCTGTCTTGATAACAAGCCTCCTGAATGGAAAGATTTTCCCTCAATCAGGCCTTAATTTGAGCAAAAGGTTAGTCCTAAACACTGCTGTGTTGTTTCTGTTTGCTTGTAGGGAGGACTGGTCTGCTGCATGACTATCAAGTTTCATTTTGGACCCTAGACTCAATTTACCTGCTTGGCTCCTGAAAGCTTCAGGGATGGCTCATCCTTCTAAATTGGCCCAAAGTTTTTTTCATAAATGTTTTCTGCACAGAGCCTGACCCCCTCCTAGTAGGAATGCACAAATGTGCTTTCAATTCCTGGAACCAATTTCCTCTCTGCAATGCAAGCCCTTCTTAAACTGTTCTGTAACACTTAATTCACTCTTTTATACCTGCATGGAATGATCACAACAAAAACAAGTTGCAACTGCAAACAAGGCCTCATGCCTATTTAGAGTTGTAGCAGCCAGTTCTGTCCAGGCTGGCATCAGGACCAGCATTATTAGGGACCTGCTGAGGCCCACATCTATGCAGCGCCCCCACAGCTGACTCCTCATATTGTGAAGTCTCCAGGCTCTGTTCCTCCCCCTGTGCGCTCCACTGTCCAAACATGCGAAGAATGACTAGCATAAGGAGCAACTTCCTCCTCCTGTTGTGCACACTAATTCTGAAGGAGTTGGGTGGACCGAGTCCCAAGGAAGAGGGGAAGGAAAAGGGCAGTGGTGACAGTGGCAAGGAGGAGATGTATATTCATATGAGGGGAAGGGCCCACCAGGACTACCTTTCCCAAGCCCCTATCCCTGCCAAAACTTGGAGCCTGCATTGTGTTGGGCAAGTTGTATTTTAAGGGCCAGCCCAAGACATCTTGGCATCTGAGGCAAACCCAAAATGGTGCCCTCCCCTCCACCAGGGAAGAAGTGTGAGTGAAGCTCTACAATCAGGAACAAAGGGAGAATAAATACATTGGGACCTGCTGCCCCTGTGGATACTGCTGCCTGAGACAGTTACTTCACTTTGCCTCATGGGTGGACTGGCCCTACTTAGGATGCATACATGGGCAGGTGCAGTTTTTCAGCTGGAAGAGGATTTGCTGGAAGAAGGAGGAGGAGGAGGAGGAGGAGGAGGAGGAGGAGGAGGAAACCATCCATATTCCCATCCACAGTCAACCATATGACCGCAACTTGCTAGTGTTGGGCAAGGCTGGGGGCATTAGTGGGCAAAGGAAGAAATATAGATGTTGTCTTTGTACAGTAGTCTAGTTTATTAATGCCACCTGTGCCTCTGCATAGCTGCAATGGTCATTGATGTGCATTGATCTGATCCATGTCCTGGAATGAAGTTGGAGCTCTGTGGATGGACTATGCCAGAGCTGCATCAGTCCGAACTCAGCTCAATGCCAGCTTAAGTTGGATAAATCTAATTGTCAGTTTTGACCGTTCTCTTGCTAGCCATCTATTGGATGCATTAGCTTATTTATAGATACTAGGTCTCTAATTTCATTGGCAAACATGTTTTATATATCAGTCAGAAAGAGACAAAAACTCACTTTCAAATGCAAATGTGAAATGTCAATTTTGCATAACACTTAACATTATCACCCTAAGCATTTGTTTTGCTGTATTGTATTTTAAATCAATGCAGAATAACCCCCTCTCCAGATATTAGCATGCTTCTGCCAGGCCTTTGCAGACACCACTGGCACATGTTGAAAAGGTTTAATATCTTGGAAACAATCCGATCTTCACAGAAAAGCTGTTGCAAGATTGGAAGCTAGAAAATCGAAACCACACAGTATTTTCTGATCTGAATGCAGCTTTAGAAACTTTTAAATACAGAACAGAAAGAGGCCTCTTCTATAACTAGCCAATTTGGTCCTTCACTGATCTGCTGCATTCAGGGGTGCCAACTTGAATAAAATATTGGGGAGGTCCAAGTAAGCCCTGCCCTGCATGATCAATGTCATGATGCAGTGCACAGACACCATTTGAATGGCAGTTTCCATCAACTTGGGGGGGTTGCTAGCACCCTCCAACACTTTTTTGGGGGGTGAAGACCCCTCGGTCCTTAGGAGTTGGCGCCTTACAGATTTTGTTGGCCAGTGTGACCACTGATCAGTGCTGATGGGAATTGCAGGGAAACAACTTATTCAAGGAATTAAGTTAGTGGGTTCCTTGTTGATTCAAAACGAGTAGTCCTCAAACTGATGTTGCAATATTTAGATGATTTCATTATGATGCATTTATATTCAGAGAGAGAGAGAGAGAGGGAGAGAGAGAGAGTTCATGGGCCTATCAGGGACCCCCTATGGTGCCGGCAAAAGCTCACATAAATAGCTCATCAGAAGTCCCCAGTGCACAGGAGACCACTTGCTTTTCCTGCTCAGTTCTTATTCACAATGACTCAGCCTCTCCTATATCAAACACACCATTGCACATGCCCACCGTAGATGCCGGAATGGGACACTCACTTTTCTCTATGTTAAAGTGGACTTCAGAAACCATTTGAAAACTTTTGGCTCTGTCCCCTGAATTGCTTCAGGGTGGATCCAGGCTGGTGTGGGTGGCTGCTGTGGTGGCACTTGATCTAATCCACAGGGTGGGGCCACAGGGTGGGAATGAGGGTGTCGGTGCACAGCCCCAATTAAAATGAGATCTCCACATTCCTGACAGTGGTGGATATATCTGAGCATGTTCAGGGTCCTCCATTGCATCTCCAAGATCATAGTGGGCCATGCCTGACATTGTATTTCCTCTTCTCCGCTTCACAAATGGGCAGGGAATAGGGGATGTTGGCAACCCCTCCTTGCCTGATCTTTCTGGGCTTCAGAGAATTCCCAGCAGAGGCATATTTAGGGCAGCATGACTGGTTCCACCACACTGGGCGCCAAGCCTAGGGGACACTACAGAGCATCACAACTATGACATAATGAACTGAGAATGGAAGGTGAGGTGTGCGCACTCAATTTTGTAGTCTTACGGGGTGCTGATGGAATTTGGAAGACCAAAGTCTGCCCCTGATTCCCAGAAAATATTCAGAAATATTAGACTATGCATTCCAAATTAAGAGGGTTTTGCCTATCTCTACAGGACAGGAGTCTGCAGGGGATTGCTGATACTTTACTGTACCTGCAAAATGTTGAATGCAAGCCTAGTGCTGCTGTTGCAGTCATTTCTGTCAATGAGCCTTCAAGCTTCTTGTGTTGTATCCACGGCACATAACACCACAGTGTGCTCATTTTTGCCCATGTTGCTTGATTATCTGCATATAGTAATTACTATTAAAACTTCACACCTATCATCTTTAAGGATTTTAGCACTGCTCTGCATCTTTTGCAAATAAATGTGTGTGAGAGGTTAATTAGTTGCTACTAATAACAACCCCATTTATTAGCATTGTGTATCCCTGAGGAGGGGAAACCCATCTCTAGAAGAGAGATCTGGACTCTGAATGCCAGATTTATTAGTTTGCAACTTGTAAAATGAAAAGAAAAGAGAAACATGAACTAGATCCCCCCACCCTTTTTATTTGATGACAATGGAGACAAACACCTGGAGGCCTGTGATAATTGCTACACGAACAGGAGACATATTTGAGAAGTTCAAAATAAATCTGACCGTGTTCTGAATGTGTGTGAGAGAGAAATGGTGAAGAAAGGTGTTAAAGGCGCCTCTTAAAGACAGAGGAAGTTCTTTCCACTGAAGTGTTGAATTGGTCCTACAGACAGACCAGCAGCCACTCGGTACTTTGATTTTGTTTGCACTGTGCTCACAGGTGATCCAGGAATTCATGTGACAATGTGTCATGAATACTTTGTTGGTAACTCCAAAACTATGGCTTCTTTCATTCAGATGAATGCCCATTGCATCTTATCCTTGATGCAAGGATATTGTTATCTCCTAAACCATAGAATTTCTTTTCTCATGGACACAAAGCATAGCAATATAGCTGCCATTAACAGAGGGTTGAAGAGGAATCTGGAATCCATGGGTTGCATTCAGCACAGTTCAAAGGTGAACGTTCTGTCTCTGCAATAATTTATTCTTGCGCAACGGAAAGTTCTCCTTCTCTCTTCCACTTGTGAACTCTAAATCTGTACTGGGTTTTTCCACAGGGTGTATGGAGGTGGGAAGATTTCTGTTGTGCAAGCTTGCACAATTATTTAGTTGAATACACCCATGTGTTTAGGCAGGTTATGAAAATTTGCACTAAAGTATGAGACTGCTAGGTTGGCAGGAGCAGGGACCGAGCAACGGGATCTCACCCCGTCATGGGGATTCGAACCGCTGACCTTCTGATCAGCAAGTCCTAGGCTCTGTGGTTTAACACACAGCACCACCCGCGTCCCAACCTAGCAGTTTGAAAGCACGTTAAAGTGCAAGTAGATAAATAGGTACTGCTCCAGTGGGAAGGTAAATGGCATTTCCGTGTGCTGCTCTGGTTCGCCAGAAGCAGCTTAGTCATGCTGGCCACATGACCCGGAAGCTGTACGCTGGCTCCCTCGGCCAAGTGAGATGAGCACCGCAACCCCAGAGTCGGTCACGACTGGATCTAATGGTCAGGGGTCCTTTACCTTTACCTTTATGAGATTGCTATTAAAGTGGCATGATTTAGGAAACAAGTACTGTTAAAATGCTTGTTCAGGGGCACGTGTCTGTAAACACACCTCCATGCCAGTAGTCTGTGTTTGAGGAATAAACTCTTCCACAACCCAATGCTTGAGGGAATTTAGTTCAAATGGTGTGTGATAGGAAAATTATTCCCAATGAAACCTGGGTGCTGTTCTGCTGAAGGACTGGCAAGCTTATGTCTTAGTCCTAGTAACTTAACTTTAATGCATCCAGGTGTGATAATACTCATATTATTTACTTGTTTATTTATTACCTGGCCTTTACCGTAAGGTCCCATAATGAGCACTCACACTTTACATTGTGGGTGCCCTTTGCGGGATCATATGCAGTGCTACAGTTACCGGGGAACTTAATGGCAAACAGGGACTGCCCTGCCTCTCAGTGTTATTATTTGGAGGTTCACGTCCAGCCTCAGTAGTTAAGTTTCATTGTGGGGAGGTGGGGCTAGTCCCAATTATATATAGGGGATGGAGCTGACAGTAGCCAGGCAGTCTGCTCAGGAGATTCACCCATCCTCCTCTTGCTTAGTTTAATGTTTTCTTTTTGCAGGTTAACTTTTTCTTCCTGTTTAGCAGGCGCTGCTACGGTCTTTGACTGGTTGCTGTTGAAGGACCGGGAAGAAATTTTCCTGCATTGGCAGGTTTTGTCTTCCCCATAGCAATTCATCACAACCTTGGCAGTTTATGGCCTTGGGTGGAATCTTTTAGTCTTTTCTTCCCTATAATGTGTGTGTGTGTGAAGTGGTGACTCACCCCCCTACTGCGTCGATTCCAGGGTCCCCTCTTAAAAGGGGTTATATAATGGGTGCCACTGGCCATACACTGAAAGGTCGTCAGTGAACTACCCTGCATGCGGGGATATGGGCTGGGCTGCCTGCTACACATACGTCTCGCAGTGCATCCCCATATTCCATTTACCCTGATGAGCCCCAGTTTCCACTGGCTGGGGGGCTGGGAGGGATACACGCCCAAGGCCTAAGCCAAGGTCTTCCTACATTCGGAAGTTTAATAAAGTTGTGGCCTAGTTTTAATTCCATAACACATTGTCAGAGTCTTTATTCCCTTCTTGTGATCCCTGGGGGCTGGGGCTGTTGCCGCCTGGTCACACAAAGTCCCTTACAAGGTAATCGGGGAGCAGTGGAGACATGTCAGAAGTTATCCCGACATTTCTATCCAGTGATGGGTGTGGTGTATCCCATATGATGAAATCGTGTCCCAATTCCATTTTATGCCAAATCGTTTATATGCTTCAAGGCCTTGCATTTTTCCAGCACACTACAAAGCTATCCTTATTCAACGTGCTTATTTAACTAATTCCCTTTGTAGGCTTTTTTGGAGCTGTAACAATCTGTCCACTTTTTTTGCTGGAATCTTATAAAATCAAAATGTTATGACTCTTGTGAAGTTGCCTGGCGCACAAAGATCATTTAATGCTTTTGGTTTCCAAATGCCATCCAGTTTTTACTTTTATTTTATTTCAAGCAGCGACAACTATCCCCTCACAACCAATGTGGAAAGAGTGCATCAGCTTGCTAAAAGTTATTGTGGGCAAGAGCCTCCTAAAAAACAAGCTTATGATACATTTTAGTGCAATACATTCTATATGATATCTCACTTTCAAAGTCACAGCGAAACACAACGTTTCCAAATGGGATTTTGCTCCAAGATTGGGCAATGGCCAATTGGTTACGATATATGCGTCTACTTCCAGCTACCAAAACCTTTGTGTACATTCTAATTAACTTTTCACATTCTCTCGTTAAATGAATCTCAGTAACAGCTTCCAATGCTTGAGTTTAATTACCATGCAAATGGAATTGTCATCATGGTTAGTCACTTGTGCGATCTGCAGCATAATTCTCTCCCAAAATGAATACTCTCATTCTTGTATGAAGAGGGTAAGGGAACTTGGAAATGTAATTATTACTTTAAAAAAAAAAGAAAGAAAAGATCTAGCTGATGGCATGGTGTTTTAAAGTATTTGTTTCAGCCAAAAATATGCTACCTTGTTACAACCATCCCACATTTTCGATTAATCATGAGGGTTTTAAAATAAGTTAATGAGGAAAAGTTAAGTAAAAGTAAAATAAAGTAAATAAAGTAAAGTAAAAAATAAAATATGCTGCAGGCATACTAATTTAAACTATCAGTATAGCAGATATTAGGTCAGAGAGATAAGCCAGCAGAACTATGCCAAACAAAATATTTGTTAAATGGAGAGAAACAGGAAGACAAATACTCCCCCCCATCCCAGCCTCCTCCATGACCAAACACACACATGGACTCTGTAAATACAGGAAAAAATATTAAAACCACTCTGGAACTATGGCTTCTTGCTCCGAGGGTTTCATTTCTTTCTTTCAATCTGAAGGTCCAATTTTTATTACATCTTTAATGTATTTTTGGATTCCGGGCCTTACTTCTGTACTGCCTTTCCAGTTGGTGTTTCTCTACAACTTCCATCCCCTTATCCAATCCTTTATTGCTCCCAGTTCCATTTAGTTTTATCTCACTCTTTTCTTGGTCCCCTTTCTATTCTTCTTTCTTTCTAAGAGAGTGCCAGATTACAAGGCTACTATCTCTACAGAAACTCTGAAGATGAAAGAGTTGGATGAGAATCAGAGAAATGGTATTAATGAGGCTCTTTAACCAATATTATTGAGGCTATTTAAACAATCATTTAATTACTAAGGATTAGTAAACGGGGGGGGGGGGGCAGATCAGAAAGAACCTGAGAGGAGGGAACCTAGTTAAGAGATGGCTCACTAGGTGTAAGGCAGGGGTGCCCAAACTTTTTTCAAAGAGGGCCAGATTTGATGAAGTGAATATGTGTGAGGGCCGACCACAGTTGCTGACCTTTTCTGGGGATTTAAGTTGTTGAGCTTTTTAAAGAGTTTTACCCCAGGAAATAAACTGCCGGATTAAAGCGACCAGTGGGCCGGATTAGGCCCCCCAAATGGACTTTAGACATGACTGGTGTAAGGGAAGCACACAAGACTGTGGTGTTGCAATTAGTGGCTGCTGTGGTGTGTGCATACCTGTATTCTTCTAGGGGAAAAGAGAAACAAGGATCCCATTCAATTCTATGGAATGTCTTAAACTAAGTTGCCATCAGAGTAGACCTACTGGAATTAATGGCCCTTAATTAGTCTTGTGTTATTCATTTCAATGGGTCTACATTGAGCAGGACTAACATTGGATATCACTCTAAATGAATGTTCTCTCATAACCCTATAAAATTGTCTTAACATGTTTATTTTTGTCATACAGGATCTGTAAAAATGTGTTTGTGAACCTTTGAACATATTGGATTATTTTAAAACTAAAACTAAACTTTGACAGCAGCTTTGTATATTTTCTTTTTGCTTGGTGTGTGTGAGAGAGAGAAGGGTGGGTGGGTGCTACAAATTGAACTAATGTCCTTTTTGGTCCAAGCTGTATCAAAACACTTTCAGAGGAATTGGAGAATCCGTAAGTTCTAGTGAAAAGTAAGAAATCATACATATCACTCACATCATTTTCTTATGTGCGCACTGGCATTAGATGTACAGAAGTGCATTGTTCACAGATTGTTCAGAGAGCTCCAGCCATGCAGACAACACACAAAACAGCAAACTCGACAGAAAGCATCTGCGGGTCTTCAATGAATTTGCTCCAGTTTGCCTAACTTGACAAATTTTTAAGAAAATCAATGTCTTGTCTTTCTGAGAGAAGTCACCCGAAGACCAGTGCTGATTGATCCTATGCAAGAATGTAGACTCTATGCTGCAATTGTGTCACTGCTATTTATTTCAACCGTAACCTTCATCATGTGTTCCTCATATGAAGGGACAACCACAATATGGGGCTGTGAAGTTGTTGGTTGTTGTTGTTTTTACAATGCCTGAGGTTCATAGCTCCTTCTGACCCTTCATATGTTGAGGAAAAGCTTCTGTAGTGGAAGCTGTAACTTCTATTCTTGTAGGTTCCCCATGTGATTTAGGATCTGAGGCCTATCTATATCCATGTTGCTATTTCATGCAAATAATACATGAAGAAGACTAGTGACTCTTTGTTTTGTTCCAGAAAAGGGTATCCAATTGGTCAGAGACTGACTGTGGTGGTGACCAAGCAAAAACATTCCTCTTTTCCCAGGCCCCTGGCGAATTAAACAATTTATGGCCCTTTAAAGTGTTTGTGGCATGTTGTTTTGTTTGTGTTAGTTATTATGGTATGTATTTTTGTGTTTTTGTATTGTAAACTGCCCTGTGATTTTTTTTTATTAAGGCAGTGCTTTTTTCTAGAAAAATAGGTGCCAGCACTCACCATGAAGTTGTTATAGTAAGTGCCACACCTTTTAAAACAACAAAAGAGGTGCTGGTACTGTGTACCATTGAGTACCCCCTGAGCTTGTTTGGAGGTTCTAGCAGGGGAGTGCAGCTATCGTATACCCTTGACTGAAGAACCTATGCCAAGAGTGAGGGGCTCCCCAAGACCTCTCCAAAAAAAAAATATGGCATTTGGAGGCTCAGAGAGCACTCATGAGATTGCTGTTCTCTGAACAAGAAAGATGTTATGGTATCATTTTCTCTGTATCCGGATTCATTTTGGAAAGTGAAGTGAACTCTAAAAGTCCTGGAAGTCTTCAGCCTACTGAATTTTGCACCTCTCAACACACACATAGGAGAAACACACACATACTCATGGGGGGGGGAACTTTGCACATGGTAATACTGGATGACAATTGCATACAGAAGCTTGTGCTTGTGTTCCTAACCATTTTAGTTTGAGACTGTAAAAAGATGAGAGCATTTACAGTGCACTGTCTAGCTCTCTTTTGCCCTGGCTCTGCTAGTTTGACCAGCCTATTGGGACTGCAAACCACTGCTGTTAAAACAGCTGCCAGGCCTTCAATCAGTTTTACTAACTACAATAAAAAAGTATCTTCTTAAGATGTCAAATAACTTATGTGTTATGTAACAAGTTGTAGTGAATCCGCCCGATTAATACCACCAATTAATAATGCAGTGGAACCACTCCCACTAACTGCCCCCAATTAAATGCAGTTCACCCACTTCACGGTACGCCAATTACACAAATTTCTACAATCTACCACAGATTATCTAGTGGGGAACTTGTGAGAGGGAAAACTTAATAATTAGAGTCTCAGGCAGAAAATAATCAAACAAGAAAAGTTTTATTAAACAAACAAACAAACAAACAAACAAACAAACAAACAAAAGATTTATGAGACAAAAAAAGGTAAAAGGTAAAGGACCCTGACAATTAAGTCCAGTTGCAAACGACTCTGGGGTTGTGGCACTCATCTCGCTTTACTGGCCAACAGAGTTGATGTTTGTCCGCAGACAGTTTTTCTGGGTCATGTGGCCAGCATGACTAAGCTGCTTCTGGTAAAACCAGAGCAGCACACGGAAACATCATTTACCTTCCCGCCAGAGCGGTACCTATTTATCTACTTGCACTTTGACGTGCTTTCAAACTGCTAGGTTGGTAGGAGATTCAAACTGCTAGGTTGGTGCGGATTCAAACAGCCAACCTTCCAATTGGCAAGCCCTAGGCTCAGTGGTTTAGACCACAGTGCCACCCGCATGACAAAGTGGGTCAGGAAATGCATTCTCTCAGGTAGAAGTTAACTTATTTACTTTAACTAATTATAAAATGTCTCAGGCTTAAACAAAATATTATAGGCACAACTCTCCCTAAACTTCAGGCCATGAAGAGATCATGCATAAGAGAATGGAATTAGTAGGGAAAGCTGACATAATTAAGGCACCAATAAGTGTACTGTTTGTTATTCGCTTCTACACAAATGACACGTCAAGAAGAACACAGAGAAATGTATGAGTGGAATTAGTGTAATGTTCACATTAAGAAGTGGTTTAGCTTTTCAGCCACACACACCAAAGCAAGTGTGAGTGGAATTAATGTATGTTGGGTTAAGTATATCAGGTCACTAAAATAAAACCCCAAGTCCAAGAAAACAATTAGATGCTGTTATGGCAAAGAGAACAGGAAATGGAATCCATACACGAGAATGATCTACAATGGGCTAGATGGCCTTTAACCCTGTTCTCCAAAAAATGCCTTACCTTCCTCTATGATTATTGTAAATGAAACATTAAAGTGGTGTCTGCTTTATAGTTCATAGTATTTAAATGCAGCTTGGAGCTCTAATTCTAGAGGCAGATTTTTTTGGATTTGAAGTCTTGAAATTGATGAAGAAAGGTCAGACCACATTAGAGCTGTTCTGTGCTGTAGAACTACAGTGCCACAGATCTACTGCAATTGTTCTGTTCAGGCATTGAGGGGAGGCAGGATATAAACTGCTCTTCATAATTTTAGGGCCATCAGCCTTCCTATCAAGACCTTCAGAAAAAGCTGTACAATGTGATTATGTTCCTAGATCATAGGACGTGACATAAAATCATTGAGATTGGTTTCTGAGGGCCAACATACTAGATAAGCGGACAGTCCCTTGCTAATGGATGTCTTTCACTCCTACAGAACTGGAGAAAACTGCTCTTGCCCAAAGGAGCAGGCAAGCAAAATTTTGAGGAAGTGGGCCAGAACTGCTGCTTGATTTCCCAGTGAGAACCATTCCCTTGTTAGGCCCAGCATACTCCTCGTAAGTGAAAGGCAGTCATTTATTTATTTGTTAAAAAACATTCCGAAAATGCTTAATATTGTAAATCTCTAAGCAGTGTACCAGAAGTAAAATTTCTACAGATGATCAGACAGTTCCTTCAGCTCACCTGGTCTCAAGTTGTTCAGGGCTTTATATGTTAGCCATAAGACCTCGCGCATGACCCAGTTTCTGCATCTTTCGTGATTTTAACCTAAACATGTAACATGTCCCCTTGCATCAGCAGGGGAGGCGGGAAGGAGATAGATGGGAACTGTTTATATTTGTAAAATTGTTCAAAAAAAATTGCATTCCCAAACAATTTTACAAATGTAGAATATGAATATCACCAGACCAACCAACAAGATCACAGGATGCAGCAGTAAGGAATATCTCATACATATGGGAAACAAGGGACAGATATTATGTGTTTTCTTGCAGATCAAAGCTCAGAGTTCAATTTTCTTTGGAATATGTTGTGGTTTTTCCTTTTCTTGTAAGCAAAAGATCTGAACCTAAACAAACTCTTTACAGAAAGATTCAGATCTTTTCCTCTTTTACCCCCACAAACAAACTTGAAAAGCAGAATATGGGATTTCTCCATTTTTTCAGTTGAATGAGTATGCTAAAAATTAGAGCTGAGTGAATAATTAGCCACTGTCAAATTGTGAAATGTCTGCAGGCATAGTATGATTATTTTTTCAAACTGATTGATTACTAGAATTTACAGGTCTCTTCCCCCCAACCGTACCACAAACAATGTGTTAAGAAGTGTTAGATTTTTGGTATTCACAAGCTGTGGCTCTGAAAAATTTATTTTTAAAGGTCACCCAGAATGTTTTTAATCCCTGACTAGTTGAGTCCAACTCTCATAATAGGGGAAAAGGCTTTTAGACCATTGCTGATTGAGAACAGAATATCCCATGAAATAGCAGAAGTGTAAGATAAAGCAGCATGTTAGACATATCACAGAAAGAAATTAAACTTTTCCTTTTTCTGGCCCTTGCTGAGTCCTGTTTCTATCTATCAAAGAGCCTAATCAAGAGTTTCTATCAAAGAGCCTGATGTGAGATTTATTGGCAGAGTAGAGATTTTATTCTCTTTCATCATGGTCACATAAAGTACTTACAGAAATGTGAAGTTAAAGTACCAGTTACTTATCCCTGTCTAGTATAGTTTCCCGCAGGCAACGATGTGATGGTGTTGCTTCTGCTGGGACGGAAGCAAGGCTTACAATGGACATCTATTAGAATAATGTATGAATAATTTTTTAAAAGATCTCTTTCACATCACAAATGCAAGCATGCTGTATATAATAGGGGAGGGCATTGGGTCTGTGTGCATTCCTAATTACGAGGTGAATTTGGGTGATTTTAATGTTTTCAAGTTGGATTGCGCTATTAACAAGGCATCCCAAAGGTGGGTTAGAAACCCCTTCTTTCTGCGGCCTCAGTTATACGAGCACACACATAGAGAACAAAACAAAACCAAGTTGACTAGGAAGAAAAGCCCAGAGCTCAAGAAAGAAGAAGGGAGCCAGAAGAGATCTTTCATTTGACAGACAGGTCTAAGTTCGCACTGATGGGTTGAAAACTGTGCTTGTCTGTCGCGTGAATGATGACTTTCTCAGCGCAAATCAATGGAGATAGCTCCACAAAACTCCATGGGGGTAGAATATGTATACCCCACCCTTGACCCTTAGGGTAACAAGTCAACACAAGCCAATGAAGAGGTTTCTTTCTCTAAGGAAGAAGAGGATATATCTGAGGGTGGGGTGGGGGAGTGTGTGTGGTAACAGGATGCTTGCTGGGATGTATGTGACATTTTCTCCACCCCCGTCTTCCGTAGAGATCTATACCCTTTCCCTCCAATCAGGTAGATGAGTGGGATGGGATGAAGGACCACTGAGGAAGAGGGATAACACCATGCCATGCACCAAATAACATCACTGGGCACACCAGGATCTTATTTGAGTTTGGAATAAGCTGAGCTATTTATGAATGGGTGGGGAATGGTTAGGTAATCCTGAGTGCAGTTCTGAACCTGACTGTGTCGGTTTTCTCCATCACTAATGAGAAAAGCAAAATATCAAGGCATGAGTCAGTAGGATTAAAGCTAATGTGATGTGTCAGTGCTGGCATATTTATTCACCGTTGCTGGTAAACCACTTGCTGCTATCTGCTAGCAAAATATTTCAAAGTGTTGCAGTGGGTCAGTTGTTACACACCACACAAATACAATATGCCCCCTTGTTCAGAGAGTTTCAGGACTAGAAAGGCTGTGTTTTGTGTGAAAGTCCAGTGGATAAGTTTGGATATAGCAAAACAATCAGTTCTTTGTACAATTCATTTTGTTCCCAATTTATATTGGAGTCCACTGTTCCTCTCAAGGTTATGCTTCTGTTGCAGGAATGGTCTACTTTTGGAGCACTCCAACTGCAGTGCATTTTACCTCAGGAAAAGACATGTCATTCATTTTGTGTATTTAGTGTTATTGTGTGATTGCTCTGTGCTACATGGGTAATTTTTCAGTATTATTTAGGACATGATGTACTTCACATCCCATGCCAGTTTGTAAAATCTCTCTCTCTCTCTCTCTCTCTCTCTCTCTCTCTCTCTCTCTCTCTCTTTCTTTCTTTCTTTCTTTCCAACAAGGAGGGTATGCTTCTGCAGCAACATGATTTTGTAAGCATTTTATCTTTCTATAAGTAGTGTAGAAAGATCTCCATGTTGCCAATACAGTGGTACCTCTGGTTAGGTACTTAATTTGTTATGGAGGTCTGTTCTTAACCTAAAACTGTTCTTAACACGAAGCACCACTTTAGCTAATGGGGCCTCCCGCTGCTCCCGCACCTCCGCCACGTGATTTCTGTTCTCATCCTTAAGCAAAGTTCTTAACCTGAGGTACTATTTCTGGGTTAGTGGAGTCTGTAACCTGAAGCGTATGTAACCTGAAGTGTATGTAACTTGAGATACCACTGTAATCTGAGAAGCCATCAGATTTAGACATCCATGAATTAGGAAAGGGATATACACCACTGTCCAGCATCTTATTCACTCTGGTGTACATGTGCAAAGGCTCTCAGAACATGTGAAAGCATATAAATTTTGCTAAACACAATATTTAGTAAGATAACCATCACTTTGGGTTTTGTCCCTTGCCACACAAACCATCCGATTCATTGAGTGGCTGAACATCATTAGCTAGTATTTGTTTCCTGGGAAAGTGGATACAGGAACCTTCCACCTGAAAAGAAATCATTACTTTGCCCATGGAAAGAAGCACAATCCATTTAGAGAGTGCCAGACAAACAAATGCAGAAACGCCTATAAATAAATAAAAGAGCTGGATTAAAACCATTAACTTCCATGTGGGATCAGTGCTAATGAGTCTCTGTAGAGGTGGTGAGAGAACCATTTGCCATAAATAATAATAATAATAACCCTTTTCACATGTACAGCAGCACGGAAAGTGTGAGAATTATTCATAATGAATAATTTACCTGGGCAAATTGAGCTTCCTTTGCTGCCTAGGATAAATTGTCTGAAAGGAGATCAGTTTCCCCAGGACTTATTCATTAGACTTGTTTTTTAACCTTCTCAACAAAGAGAATGTTATCTATACAAGTGATCTTGCCAAAACCTGCATTTCGTGGCTCAGAATTATGCATGTTGTGGGGCTTGTAATGCTCCAACATTACAGTCCCATAATTCAACTCCACCTTGGATTTTAATATGAGCTGGAGCTGAAGTAAATTCCTTTCTTCTTCCCACCCACCAGGCTCCATTCCCCATCCTTCCTATTCCATTGTCTGGCTGCAGTGTTCCAGGCATAAGGAGGCCTGGGAAATGCAGATTTCCCAAGGATTACCTCCATGCAAGGTAGACTTGTGGAAAAGCACATGGGCCAGGTATACTTGAGTCTGACATAATTTTTGACAAGTCAAACAACATAAAGGAAAGAGGAGACCATATGTGAATAAGTGGGAGAGACTGTGGGTAGTTGGGAGGGTGGGTGGGGGAGTCTTGGAAGTTCACAGATCAGTAGGGAAGGAGGAAGGAGGGGCAAGAAAGGGTCTTCAATTTCCACTGGGGGTAGGTTGGAGGAGAGATCAGGGCACAATGGGAGTCAGAGGACATTGGGGAAAGGACTGAGTCCAGCTTGGACCCTAATCCCAGTTCAGGAAGGGGGGAGGGTATTTGTTTTCCTTTTCCAACACCAGATCCTTCTTTTCTTCCTCCCTATCCTAAATATCTGCTCATATTCTCTTCCTTGAATAGTTAAAAGGGCCAAGCTAATATGGAAATCAAAAGTGAATAAGAAATAAGTTGCTTAAAAAAGAAAAAACACAACCCAAATATATTCAACTGCTTCACTGCCTGAGGCCATCAAGGAGGAGTACACGGTAAAGTACAAAATACAAATACAAATTCTAAACCCAAATAAAATCAATTCTGTGAACTTTCAGAACAATGAAATGATTTCTACAAATTCTGAAAACAATGAAACCATAGATATACAGTTACTATTTTGTAAGTGCCTTGAGACGTATACCTCAAGGAAAGCCTTTGTACACCTTAAGGACTGGAGGGAGAGTGCCTAAGTCCAGTTGGCTGGCAGCGTAAGGCAAAAAGCCTCATTTGACTTACAAACTAAGGGGCAGGTGGCAGTCTCAGCAGTGCCCCATGTGAGGACTGCAGTTGCAGGGCAGGGGTATATGGTGTGAAGTGGTCCTTTGGGTAACCTGGTCCTTGCTTTTACATACACTTGCATATCACATGATGGCCTTCAATTGAACATGGGAATTGATTGCATTGGGAAGTATTATTCTTGAGGTGATGCAAGATGTTTTGACAGTGCAGCTAGTAAGCAATGGTTATGGATCTGTAGTTGTACACAGAACCCAATTTTTCAGATCTTTTAAACAAGGGACATTTTCTTCCATCTACAAATGTTGCAGCAACATTATATTTAGGCTCAGTAGCACCAATGAGAAACCACTAGTTCAAGACAGCTGAGGTGAAAGATAATAGCCTCATCGCCACCCTTTCATGTGCGGAAGCTGACTGGACTGGTACTACTGCCAAGAGGACAGCTTCCAACAGGCAACAGTTAGGGGGTGCAGAACAGGTCTTAAGATAAACGCTGTTTTTTCTTCTAGTAGAAGGTACAATAGCTGGGATAGGGTCTCACAGTGCAGCTGTGACAGTAATGCTGTAACTGGGAGGCCAGATCCATTCTGACGTTTCTCTCCATTGGCTGATCTTGTCAGGAGGAGCAGGCAGGCAGGTAGGGATGGGGGAGAAATTCAACTCGTTTTGCATTTAAAAGGAAACCCACATAATCTGCCTTTAATATGCAGAACAATCTGAGACCCAAAACACAGCCATCCTTCAAAATTCGCACTATTCCGAATTTTGCAATTTAGTTCTTCAATCAATGTGTACAAAAATGCAAAGCGTGCGTTAAAGTGCATATATCAGTGGGGCGGAGGAAAAGGAAAAATACATTTTAAAAAGTGTATATTAGGAGGAATTGGAACTATCATGCTGTTGAATTTTCATGAGGACTCAAAAAAAATCACAAACTTGTTCTGAGAATGTGTAGAACTGGGTTTAAGTCTGGGAAAATGAGAAAATGAGATTGCTGCCACCAGCACCTGCTGCCTGGGGCTGTTCCCTCACTCTGTCTAATATTAGGGTCAGCCCTAGTCACAAATGTTGCTATGGAATAGAGTTGAGACTTAAGCGCCATGCAATCTTATGCATGTTAATCCCACTGTATTCAGCAGAGATGTATTTCTAGTGTGTTCTTTGGAGTTTTACTCTCTCGCTCTAGTTAGGTGTGCTTTGCACAGCAGCCTACAATGTCCTTTAGACCAGTCAACTTTATTGACTTTTTCAATATAACGTAGTCAACAAACTGAAACAAAATAACAAGTGTGGCTACATTCTTTCCTAGCATGCATTAATACATCTGCAAGGAACAGTGAACTAAATGGAAGATAACAAGGTGCCATTTTCCTCCACTGCTACAGTATTTTATAGTTTATACATAGTTTTTCAGATTTCAAGACTGATTGATTCAAAGGCTTATTATACAGAACAATGCTTTATCGGTGTGTAAACAAATGCTTTCTAAAAAAAAGAGTAAAAAACCCCCATGGTATTTGATATAATGGCTTATCAAAAGGAAACATGTGCTTGTAGATACTACAATGATTTTTAATGTGTAAAGTCACACATATTAAACATTTTATTATACTTCTAAGGTGCGTCCTTCTGTCATGATATAGATATATGGTGTTCCTATCAATTAAGAAATGTTTTATGAAAAGAATGGCTTTTTGCAGCAATGTTTAAAATAAGTTAATTTATTCATCTCTATTCACCAACATAATCCAGGTTTTATTAAGCTTTTTATTTTTAAAAAAGGAGTTAATAGACTTGCCAAAGGGGTCAGGCAGTATTATGACAGTGGAAGATTTGTCCACTGAGGAGAAGCCTGAGAGACGGAGATTACTCACTTTAACAATACTCACAAGTGTCCTCAATCCAACTGCAGATTCAAGCCAGCTTTCTGGTACTATGGAGAACTATAGACAATTAAACAACTGTGTTGATAACTAAAGCACAGAAAACTAATGGGGAGTACAACCAAGCACAGGTAAGAATTTATTATGGGTCTTAATCTGTGACCATGAAAGTTGACTTCACCATCATTGCATTTGTTGCATGCTGGGAAGCAGAACATGTTTGAGAAGTGGATAATCTCTTATAAAAAGGTCTAGATCATGGTAGCTGACATTTGGTCTTTCAAATGTTGGGCTTCAGTTCCTAGCAGCCACATCCAGCATGGTCAACTGATTTTCCTTTACTTGCATTACACTTGTATGAATAGATTAGGAAGAGAGAGAAAATAACTGCTTGATATTCTTATGTTAAATAGGAACGAAATATTATTTAAAAATAAAATAAAATCACAAGCCCGATTCTGCTGTTCAAAAATATGGGGCCAAGAGGATTTTCTAAAATGAAATCAAACCACTTGAAGATTCATCCAGTACTAACCCTTCATTTAAAAGGGAACGTAAGTAAGTATAATCTATTGCAGTACTCTGGAAAAGAGTTATAATTTGATATTGTTGTAACATGATTCACTGCCTGAATTTCTATGGCTGCATTCAGCAGTGTGTTTTTATTCTTACATGTCAGAGCTTACAATTTTATATCTGCAGATTTCTAATTAGGACCATGTGGTTGAGCTTTTTATTTTTACATGCAGAAAGGGCTGTGTGATTCCTGTAGGCTCTGCCGATTGTAAATGTGTCTATCTCCCATCTAACTTGTGGCCCAACTGTGTGCAATAAGAAGCTAATTCTGAGAATGATCTTTGGTTACATTAGATTGCTGTAAATTGCTGCTGTGCTCTAATGGCTTCTAAAATCTAAAACTGAGCCAGTTATTCTGAAAAGCACTAAAATGATGAGTACAGGGCGATGGAAACATCGTTATAATTAGTGCAAGACAGGCATATGGTGTTTCTTTCACATCTATAACTCTTTTGACACCACTGCAGGTCAGGCATTAGCCCCATGACACATCTTCACTTTCCTACAACAATATGAGAGCTGTGCTTCTCCTTGGTCAAAGGAAAGTGAAATGGAAAGAAGATAATAGCAAGCTGATGTGGTTAGAAACTGCATCATCACAAAAAATATACAGGGGGTGCTATGAAGAAATAAATGGATTACTGTACATGTTACGTTAAAAGGGACATGGGTGGTGCTGTGGGTTAAACCACAGAGCCTAAGACTTGCCAATCAGAAGGTCGGCGGTTCGAATCCCCACGACGGGGTGAGTTTCCGTTGCTCGGTCCCAGCTCCTGCCCACCTAGCAGTTCAAAAGCATATCAGAGTGCAAGTAGATAAATAGGTACCACTCCGGTGGGAAGGTAAACGGCGTTTCCGTGCGTTGCTCTGGTTCGCCAGAAGCGGCTTAGTCATGCTGGCCACATGACCCGGAAGCTGTATGCCGGCTCCCTTGGCCAATAAAGCGAGATGAGCGGTGCAACCCCAGAGTCGGCCATGTCTGGACCTAATGGGCAGTGGTCCCTTTACCTTTACATGTTATGTTCTGGCAGTTCCAGATGAGATAATGCCTCTTGAGTGTGACTTCAGATGGTGTCAGTATAACCCATTAATCAGTATGCATTTTGTGTTGCCCTCCTTCATGGCCCGTCTACAGAAACATCAATCCTCTTATATTTCTCCTCCATGTGGAGAAACAGGCCTGGCTCATACACTTGCCTACAGGGGTCCCTCCATTGGCACGGTGAAGATGCAAGCACTTGTCACAACATAATGGTTGATAATGCACAGATAATTTGGACCATCCTCTTCAGAAAAGGATTCACATTTCCCCCACCATGCTTGCAGAAGGGACCTTTAAGTAACAGTATGATCTGTGACCACATTCTGTTCATAATGCAAGCAGCTTCTTCCTTCTTAGAAGTGACATGCAAATTCATCATTTGGCAGTTGTTTAGTTGCTGCAAGTCCATATTCCAGTTTCTAATGCTGCAGAGACTTGTGGCACCATGCAAATCAAAGCTCTCCAGCAGCATGTCCAAATTTACCTGGACTATATATGTAATGCAACTTAAAAATAATAATAATTGAAGTGTGCTTGATGTTCTTTGTTCTTACAACAAACCTGTGAAGGAGGACATTGTTGAATCTGTTTCATGGAGGCTTAGCAAGAGTTACTTGCTGAAGTTCTGGCTAAATACTATTCAGAGACAGAAGCTGAGGTTATATATAAATCTGTGTCTGAAATATACCACTTTAGGTGGCAGTCCTGCACTTTAGACAAGGGAATATTCCTCCTTAATTTAGAAGAAGAAAAGAAATCCCTACATTTGAAAAATTAACATTTCAAGGAGAAGGCAAGGATAGAAACCTTTCTTAGTAGTTTCTAGTTTCCCATGTGTAAGAAGTTTTTCTTTTTTAATTAGAGGATCATTCAATATTATCTAGGTACAACCTAGATAGACCCAGTCTGCCCATCTGATTTGCAGTTGATGAGAAGTAAGCCTATGGCAGTGGAGATACTTGTGTACAGTACTATTATATGTTGATGAAGACCCTTCTCTGAAAACTCCCCACACCTGAAGAAGTGGAAGGAAAAGTGTGCACACAGCACTGGAGATTAGAGAGAAGTGGACTGCTGGGAGGATGGAAGGGATGCTACTGCCTTCTTCTTCCTGCTAGTACAAAGGAAGACACAGGTGACATGAATGGATCACAGCTGCTGTGGAGCATTACCCAGATACTCAAAGAAATGGCATTAAAGGCAGGATGTTGTAACGTTGGGGAGAGGTCCATGGATGGATGGCTATTTGAAGGATTTACAGACCATGAACAGGCTACAGAGCAAGTGAAACAGAGAATCTAGGAGAAAAAGAGACATATTAAAAGGAGATATGGTATGGGGAAAGATAAAGAAACAGGCTTCACTTAGGAAGCTCAGTGGTATGCCAAGAGAAAGAGAAAAGGAGAAGTGCCACAGATGCCACAATTAGTTCAGTTTATCCTACTTGATTACTCCACTGAGTGCTGCACAGGTGAACCAAAGGTATGGCTGCAACAATATACACACTTACCTGGAAGTAAGTTCCATTGAGCTCAATTAGCTCTAAGTAGGTTTGCATTGGATTGCACTGTGAATCTTTCTCCAGAGTGATAATACATCTAGTGCAAAATAAAACATTTGTACATGATTTGGAGTCCTAACCTAGATGGAGTTAATACTCTCAATTAAATAGACTACAAGTCAAAATAGGTGCATTGGATTTCAGATTTCAGATTTTATTGTGGCCACAAGGATAGAGCATTTGGCTCAGGGATAGAGGATTTTGCCAGAACATAAGTCTACAAAGCCTCAAGTTGTCAAATCGGACAGCGCAGCCAGAAGGATTGTGTCAAAAATCAAGATAGCTGTGATGGTACACAACAGCTTGATTCATAGTTACGGCTAGCTCCATCTTTCATTTTTCGACATCTTTGTCAGAACAATTTCAATAAAAGCACACATGATCGAATGTTCTTTTACCAGGTATCTCCTCCAGAACCAAGACAGGTGAAAGAAGTTATTCAGACAAATGAAAAGCACTGGCTGCCTAAAGATATAGATACACAGCTGGATCACCTGAGCATGTTTATTATGGGGCTCTCTTTCCAGATGCTGTCATTCCCTTTGGTACCCACTATGTTTGTGGATTCAGAAAACGAGTTCTTCCTCCCTCCAAGGGAAAACTATGGTAGTTATAAAGAGGTGGGAAGTGAGGCTCAGAAGTGATGCTCAGAAGCAGAGGTTTGTGCTACCAACAGCTGAAAGGAATCTCCTGTTGTGCACCTGGCCAGATGTACCCTACTTCTTTTCAGCTCTCCCCTTGATACACTATCTGGGTAGCTTTTGAGAAGACAGCTTTGCAGAGTCGGGGGAAAGAGCTGGCGGCTTTAGTTTCCTCTCTGCATGTTGCTATTCTATTCCTTCAACTCATCTTTGCAACTGACACAACTCTGGCTTAAAGGATTTCCTCCCAATGCTTGTGTCACAGAAGGACCTCTGTTCTCACTGGTGTAGCATCTATTTCACATGGAGAAGGTCCTGGATTTAATCCCAATCATCTCCAGGTAGACTGGGAGAGACCCTTGCATGAAACCCCAAAGAGCCACTGCCAGTCAGTGTAGACAATACGAAGTTAGGCAGACCAATGGACTGATTCAGTATAGAACAACTTCTTGCATACCCAGGTGTCCCCCGCTTGATGGACTGTCTTTAACCATGGGCCACAACAGGTTCTACTGGGGGTCAAATTAGACCACAACTTTATTGACAACAGATTTAAGAGGTTTGGCATAGGCTTTGGTTAGACTACACCCCTTCTGGCCCTCTGCCAAAAGTACTTAATATGGGGTCAACTAGAAGAAAGGGACACGGGTGGCGCTGTGGGTAAAACCTCAGTGCCTAGGACTTGCCGATCGTATGGTCGGCGGTTCGAATCCCCACGGCGGGGTGAGCTCCCGTTGTTCAGTCCCAGCTCCTGCCCACCTAGCAGTTCGAAAGCACCCTTAAGTGCAAGTAGATAAATAGGTACCGCTTTATAGCGGGAAGGTAAACGGCGTTTCCGTGTGCGGTGCTGGTGCAGGCTCGCCAGAGCAGCTTAGTCACGCTGGCCACGTGACCTGGAACTGTCTTCGGACAGCGCTGGCCCCCGGCCTCTTAAGTGAGATGGGCGCGCAACCCCCGAGTCGGTCACGACTGGCCCGTATGGGCAGAGGTACCTTTACCTTTACCATTAGAAGAAAGGGAGTTCTTGACCTACATCAATGAGTAGCTCCCTCTCTGTATTGCACCTGGGAAGTGCTGTGCCTCTAGCCCCCACCTGGGCATCTGGACAGAAGCAGCTCCCCTGGATAACTTAATGGGATTTCCCATTTTTTGGAGGGGCAGGCAGAGGCTACAAACCCCCTCCATCCAATACTACGCCTACTCTATGCCTAAATCTCCAAAGCTGTGACTATTGCTGTGAGGATAGCGAAAACCTGAAAGTGAAACCAACAGGCCCAGCTGGGTCCACCCCCGCCCCGGGAGTGGCCTGTGCCCAAGCCTGCTCGTGATTGGTCAATTATTTGAGCAGGCTGGGTGGCAAGCTCAGTCCAAGGATGTCCTTTGCCACCAGGGAAGTGGCCCAGAAGGCAGGGCCTCTGCCACTGGAATCACAATGGGCTGGAGAAGCACAGGCCCACAACAGCACCCACCTAAGAGGATAAGTGTACTCAGGTGTAGCTGTATGAATGGGTGCACACAGCTGGACTGTAGCACTGGAACAAATACAAGGTGCCGTGAGCCTGGCATTTGATATTATGTACCACTCTGTAGATTTAAGATACTTCTAATAAGAGGGAAACTAGTGCTCTGTGTTTGTCTCCCATTTCTAGACCTGTAAATTACACCAAAGCAATCCCTTTCATCCCAATGAGAGAGTTCATTGTGTTTTGAAACATTCTTTCACCTTTTCTTTTAGATATTCACCTCTGGATGGATTGCAGGTTCAGACCTGTGCTCAGAAGGGACCAGCAATATTGTTTTAAGGTTATTGATTTTAAAGATGGCAAGGGAGAAATCCGGGGTCATTATGCTGCAAGCACCTGAAGTGAGAAAACCTGTGACAAGGAAACAGGCTTCTGCGAAGATATGAAAGGGCTTTGGAATTGATGGAGAGCCACATCACACTAAAGCTGTGTGAACGCTGGAAGACACTGAAGCATTACAGTTTGGCAAGCTCAAACTGTAGGCCTGAAATCCAGCATTATCTTTAATGACTTGAAGAAGTGAAAATATTCAAGCCCAGGTGTTGAATCAAAATTTCTTGCAAGGCAGCTATGGACTAATTCCAGATGTTTAAGTTGCTTTGCCTTAATGCAATTCATAAAACACCACTGCCTTTTCTGCTTTTAGGAATAAAGTACTGGATAGGGACTATGTGTATTTCACTTGACATCATATATATAAAGTATAAATTCTCAGTTGTATATAAATAAATGTTGTTGCTTTTTTAAAGCAGAACTGAGAGGTTAGGCACCTCCCCTGTTCTTTCACAATGCACCGCAGAAGGTCTAAGTGCTTTTATTAGAAAATAATACTTTTTGGGATCAGGAACTTTGAGTTAAATTGAGGTGCAGCTTTCTCTCTCTAGGTGACAGCCACCAATCTTACTGTATGTATGACCATCCACTTGCTATTGAATGCCAGTTCCCATCAGCCCAGCCAACATCAGGGATGGTGGGAACATATGGAGGGCACAGTTTAGCCACCCCTGCCTTATCATAACAGACTCAAGGCAACACAGAAATTGTTACTTCTATTCACTCCTCCAGCACTTCTTTGTACTGCACACTTAAAGGTCTCAGTGCTGAATCCTTGCATCACCAGGACAAAACAACAGGGGAGCCTCTGGGTACTTCAGGATGCAAATGATTTACACTGTCTTGGGGGCTTTGCCCTGCCAGACCTACAACTGTATTATGAGGTGGCTTGTCTGTGTTGGTTAAGGGAATGGATAGTATTGGAGGATGCACACATTCTAGATCTGGAAGGCCACAATATGACATTTGTATGACATGCATGACTTTGGTATGAGAAAGCGAAAACATAAGAGTTTTATAAACCATGTTGTTAGGAAAAAAATTATATAGCGTCTGGAAGAAACAAACAAAAAAATTGTTGGAAAGAAAAACACCCCTATGGTTATCGCTAACTGAATCAATTACAGTTAAGATAATAAACATGGACAGACAGTGGGCGACTTATAGAGACTTGTTGGACTTTTCAGGGAGTGAACCTAGAATGAAACCAATGGAAGAAGGAGCCATGTCACTGATTGCTTAGAGTATCATCAAATATATATATTTAAAATAGATAAGAAAAATGGTCTTTTGGACCATAGCTCACAAACTGAAAAAGAGTTATTGCTGAATACGGAAAATTTATTATCTAAAATGTATAAACTATTATTAGAGTGGAAAACAAAAGACAAGCTGGTTAAAGCATCAATGACTCACTGGGCAATGGATATAGGGTACAATATAGAATTAAATCTCAGGGAGAAACTTGGGAACAATGGTTTGAAATTTTCTGCATGCTATACACTGAAAGAGAACTATATGAAAATGATTAATAGATGTTATTTAACTCCAAGTAAATTGGCCAAAATGTACAATGTGGAGTCGGACTTGTGTTGGAAATATAAAGAAGTAGAAGGAACATTTTTCATATGTGGTGGGCATGTAAAAATATAAAAGAATTTTGGGAAATGATATATGATGAGATGAAAAAATTATTTATGTATGCAACAACAGTGGCTCGGATCTTGCTAGCCCAGAAATGGAAAGTGAGGGATGTCCCCAGCAAGGTGGATTGGCAACTTAAGATGTTAGAATATGCAGAGTTAGCGGGTCTAATAAGTAGAATAAGAGAACAAGAAGAACAGGTATTTTAGGTGGAGTGGAAAAAATTTGTCGAGCAAATTGAAAATAATTGTGCATGGTTGAAAATGCTGGCAGTACTAAAGTAAATTCAACAGTATAATAAATATTGAAGTGATGTACGAGGTAAGATAGGAAAATAGAATTAGATGGATTTATCAAAATATGCAGGAATGGTGGGAAGATTAAATGAACCTTGGAAGGGGAGGGAGGGAAGTCAATAAATGCATGGTATTATAAAAGGTGTTTAATTTGTAATGTAAAATTTGAAAATTTAACAACAACAACCACCAACGATTTACTCTGTCTCAGCATCTAAGCATTAGAAGACCTGACAAACCAAGAAGGAAGGGATCTCAAAGTAAGGTTCCTGCAAATATTCGAGTTGTGTGGCTATTGTTGCATTATATTTTAATTGGTCTGGAGGTAAGCAATGGAACATGGAGGCAGCCAATGGAACCTTAACACTTCCTGTGGAGCAAAGTCTCAAACATTCCATTCTGCCCCTTCCTCTGTCCTGCTTCTGCATAAGAATATTAGAATCTAATGGGTCAGGCCAAAGACCCATCTCGCCTAGCACTCTGTTCTCACAGTGGCAAACCAGATGCCCATGGGAAGCTTGCAAGCAGAACCTGAGCAAAACAGCACTCTCGCTACCTGTGATTCCCAGCAGCTCGAAGTCAGAGGCCTACTGCTTCAATAACATAGGCTAGTAGCCATTGAAAACCTTAGCCTTCTTTTAGGCATGGGTTAAGACTACCTACCTCTTAATTGGGGAGGGTGGGGATACCAGAGTGGGTTGTAAGAAATTTATGTCAGAATATGAAACCAGCTAATCATTTTGACTAGAAGAAGAAAAAGGTTTTAATCAGCCAATGAATCCATGTCAGAAACCATTTCTTCTGCGTGAGAGGGGACTATTTCATCTAATACCAGGCTTGATGAGAATAATTCCTCCGTAGCTATCTAAGAAGTCATGCCACTGTACATCAAGAGACATTAATTTTGCATTGGCATGAAGTAATGTAATTTCATAACAAATCTAATTTATAGTGCATAGCAGAAATTAATTATGTTAAAGATATTTAGAGCACATATTTGTCATGCTGTGACAAATTGACAGACTACATGTCAAATTACATCAACACATCCCTGACGTGGCCCTTTTAAACAACATATTTTGATATTACATTTTCCAGTATTAAGAGCATCGATGAAAAAAGATTTAAATATTGCCAAATATACAGAAAATCAAAAAAGAAGAAAGACTTTGCCAATGTTTAGAGTGGCAGATTTTATATATATATATATATATATATATATATATATATATATATATATATATATGCCAAGTGTGTGAAAATAATACGGGGAAAGCAGAGAGACAAATATACTATCCCTCTTATGGACCAATTTTTGCATTGCAAGTGCACAAGCTTTTAAGTCTCAAATAACAACTTTCAGCAGCTATAGAACTTGTGGGAAACCACTGACCCTCCAGATGTTGCTGAACTACAACTCCCATCAGCCCCAGCAAGCATGGCCAATGGTCAGGGAGAGGGAGATGGAAGAAATTTGATTCAGTTCACATTTAAAAGTGAATCTATCAAATTTGCACTTTCTGAATCAATGTGAGAACCAAAACACAGAAGCCCTCCAAAATTCACACTTTCCTGAATTTTGCAATACAGTTATCCAACCAAACAGCATTTACAAAAGTGTGTATATTATGGAAGTGTGTGCATAAACATGGATATATAAGTAAAACAACATGCAAAATGCATTATATTTGGGGGAAATAGTTGAAAAAATGTGTACGTTAGTCAAAATTGCATGCAAAAATGTGTTTCATTGGAGAAATTTGAACTAAAATGCTAAAGATTATTTTTTCCCTTTCATTGCAAGTTGCCTCAGAAACACAGCAAATGGGACATCCATTTACTTTTCTACCTCCACACCCACAACCCTCCAGAGCTGATTTTGAGGTTCCACAAGGAGCTGGAAGGAGCAGGAGAGGGAGGGGAAGCTACATTGCACAAATGGAAGTCAGTTGCACCAGCAGAGCTGCAGCAATGAATATAGCCCTCTACATTCTCTCGTCTTGGATATCCCTGCTTTTCTGAATAAAGTTTGTGTCTATGAGTTTTACTGGTAAAACCTATTGGTGTTTCGCAACTTTCCGACTAGTTGCAGGACCTTAGCCAGACCTAGCAGAGTAAACGCAGAATCCACAGAAGCAATTGGCAACTTGGCTGCAGACAGGATAGACGAAGCAGGAACCAGGAACTTAGAATCATAGAATCATAGAATCATAGAGTTGGAAGAGACCACAAGGGCCATCGAGTCCAACCCCCTGCCAAGCAGGAAACACCATCAGAGCACTCCTGACATATGGTTGTCAAGCCTCTGCTTAAAGACCTCCAAAGAAGGAGACTCCACCACACTCCTATATGTCAGGAGTGCTCTGATGGTGTTTCCTGCTTGGCAGGGGGTTGGACTTGATGGCCCTTGTGGTCTCTTCCAACTCTATGATTCTATGATTCCTTGGCAGCAAATTCCACTGTCAAACAGCTCTTACTGTCAGGAAGTTCTTCCTAATGTTTAGGTGGAATCTTCTTTCTTGTAGTTTGGAACCGTTGCTCCGTGTCCGCTTCTCTGGAGCAGCAGAAAACAACCTTTCTCCCTCCTCTATGTGACATCCTTTTATATATTTGAACATGGCTATCATATCACCCCTTAACCTCCTCTTCTCCAGGCTAAACATGCCCAGCTCCCTTAGCCGTTCCTCATAAGGCATCGTTTCCAGGCCTTTGACCATTTTGGTTGCCCTCCTCTGGACACGTTCCAGTTTGTCAGTGTCCTTCTTGAACTGTGGTGCCCAGAACTGGACACAGTACTCCAGGTGAGGTCTGACCAGAGCAGAATACAGTGGCACTATTACTTCCCTTGATCTAGATGCTATACTCCTATTGATGCGGCCCAGAATTGCATTGGCTTTTTTAGCTGCCGCATCACACTGTTGGCTCATGTCAAGTTTGTGGTCAACCAAGACTCCTAGATCCTTTTCACATGTACTGCTCTCAAGCCAGGTGTCACCCATCTTGTATTTGTGCCTCTCATTTTTTTTGCCCAAGTGCAATACTTTACATTTCTCCCTGTTAAAATTCATCTTGTTTGTTTTGGCCCAGTTCTCTAATCTGTCAAGGTCGTTTTGAAGTGTGATCCTGTCCTCTGGGGTGTTAGCCACCCCTCCCAGTTTGGTGTCATCTGCAAATTTGATCAGGATGCCCTTGAGTCCATCATCCAAGTTGTTGATAAAGATGTTGAATAAGACCGGGCCCAAGGCAGAACCCTGTGGCACCCCACTAGTCACTCTTCTCCAGGATGAAGAGGAACCATTGATGAGCACCCTTTGGGTTCGGTCAGTCAGCCAGTTACAAATCCACTGAGTGGTAGCATAGTCAAGACCGCATTTTACCAGCTTCTTTACAAGAATATCATGGGGCACCTTGTCAAATGCCTTGCTGAAATCAAGGTAGGCTACATCCACTGCGTTCCCTTCATCTACCAGGCTTGTAATTCTGTCAAAAAATGAGATCAGGTTAGTCTGACATGACTTATTTTTCAGAAATCCATGCTGACTATTGGTGATCACAGCATTCCTTTCTAGGTGCTCACAGACAGTTTGCTTAATGATCTGCTCCAGAATCTTCCCTGGTATTGATGTCAGACTGACTGGGCGGTAATTATTTGGGTCCTCTCTTTTCCCCTTTTTGAAAATAGGGACAACATTTGCCCTCCTCCAGTCTGCCGGGACTTTGCCTGTTCTCCAGGAATTCTCAAAGATGACTGCCAGTGGTTCTGAGATCACATCTGTCAGTTCTTTTAATACTCTTGGATGCAGTTCATCTGGCCCTGGAGACTTGAATACATCTAAACTAGCCAAGTATTCTTGTACTATCACCGTAGTTATTCTGGGCTATGTTTCCTCTGCTGAATCATTTGCTCCAAATTCTTCAGGTCGGGCATTGTTTTCTTTATCAGAGAAGACTGAGGCAAAGAAGGCATTGAGGAGTTCAGCCCTTTCTGTGTCCCCTGTTTGCATTTCACCATCTTCTCCTCTGAGTAACCCCACTGTTTCTTTGTTCTTCCTTTTGCTACAAACATACCCATAAAAGCCATTTTTGTTGCTTTTAACCTCTCTAGCAAGCCTGAGTTCATTCTGTGCTTTAGCTTTTCTGACTTTGTGTCTACATGTGCTGGCTATTTATTTGAATTCCTCTTTGGTGGTTTCCCCCCTTTTCCATTTTTTGTACACATCCTTTTTTAATCTTAACTCAGTTAAAAGTTCTTTAGATAGCCACCCTGGCTTCTTTAGGCACCTTCCATGTTTCCGTCTCATTGGTATTGCCTGAAGTTGTGCTTTTACTATCTCCCTCTTAACAAACTCCCAACCATCATGAACTCCCTTTCCTTTTAGTATTACTGTCCCTGAGATCTCACCCAGCACTTCCCTAAGTTTGATGAAGTCGGCTTTCTTAAAGTCAAGAAATTGAGTCCTAGTATGCTTGGCTGCTCCTTTTCGCTGTATAGTAAACTTTAGAAGAGCATGATCACTTGCGCCTAATGATCCTTCCACTTCTACCCCACTAACCAGGTCATCAACATTGGTTAGGACCAGATCTAAAATGGCTGTTCCTCTTGTTGCTTCTCCCACTTTCTGGACAATGAAGTTGTCTATTTACAGGAACAGAACACGGATCTTTTGCTAGCTCTCTCTGACACGACTCACAACTCCTACACTGACACACAGAACTCTGAACCTCTGAACTCCTGATTAACACATTCCAGTTAGTAGGCCATTATCACTCCCTTGAGAAAGCTTGACCAATCAGGGAGCGGTCTCCATGTCTCTGTTATCACCAAGCAGACTTACTCCTTCACATTGCCTTCTGGCTGTCTGCCAAACCTTAATTGACTCTGTGTGAGTAGCTGCACATACACAGTTTCCCAACAAGTTTCTGTTTGTCTCCCTAAAAGCAACAACAACACTTCAGCAAACTGATAAATGACAAAGAAGTGAGCAAAAGCATATGTGCTGACTATTTGTGCTATTTGTGGATGAGATTTAGGGTGGAGGAGAGACACAGTCTCTGATTGCTTGTGGGAGAAACCCTGGAGAGGAGGGTTCTTAGGCAGCAGTGGGGAGTCGGGGACCTTCAGTCTCAACAACTGCTTCATAGGGGCAAGACCTACCCAAGATGAGCTGCTGTTCCCATTATGTATTTCACTCTTGTGTTAACTCCAACTTGCACAGTGTGATTTACTGCTGGCTCACTCCTGACACATAAAAATCTATATTTTTAATTCTATCAATGCTTTGTTTTATCTGTCAAGGAAAAGGACAGAATAAATATATAATATTAGTAATAATTATAGATAACATGACTGTGGTATTGCTTATCTCCTGGATATGTATTCAGCCAAGTAGTATAGCATATTTCCTATCCACTTGTCCAAAATAATGCTTACTATTTCCCAGTCACACTCTTCTGCCCACATTCAAATTTGGCTTTTTTTAAAAAATTGACAATTGTGGTCTAAAACTTTAACGACCGGGAGTGTGACTATGTGCTTAAGTTCATGAAAGGGTTGGTAGCAGCAGCTCTTCCTCCATTCATCTCTCAACAGCTGTTTATGTTTTATTTTAAATCTGTACAAACACTTCCTTCTAATCCCTTGATCTGTACAATAATTACCCTTTGATCCAAGATGTTAAAGGTCCCTTTGAACTACTCCAAAAGGCAGTTTTCATCAGTTCCCTTCAAGGCAGCGCCACTTTCATCATTGAAATAAAAAATGGACACCATAAAAAAATGCACACTGAAATCAAAGGAAGAAAACAAAGGTGAATGAACAGTGCCTTACAACAGGATTCAAGTCAGGATAGCCATAGAAAACTATCAGTCATTATTGCTGTAAATTGTTCTTGATTTGAATGGGGGGGGGGAGGGGAGAGAGAGAGAGACCCCACTGTACTAAAGTGAATATCTTCCTAGTGTTATCTTTTGTGCTTATTTGCTCCACTCTGGCTTTCTGAAAGTTGCTCATTGTTTAACACAGCCAGGAACAAGCATATTAAACCCCCATCTTGTTGATAAGTAGGCGTTGTTACTTATGGATAGCCTGTTGTGCTGGCCTCCTGTAGGCTTGAATTTTCCCGTTGTTCAACCACGCTGATTTCAGAGCAGCATTCGGGCTGGAATACAATGCCACTTCAACAACCTGTCAATACGGGATCCAAAAATAGTCTTGGTATTAGCGACTGCAAATCGCCCCCTATCTCTGTGTATGTTTACGTATGGCAAAACACAAAAGCAGCTGAAAATCACCCTTAAAAAATGTGTTTTTGAGCAGCACTCGAAAACCATAGCTTGCTGGATAACTGGCAAAACAGAAATAAACAATACACGTTTCAAGCATAATGTGAATAGGCAATGAGGATTAAATTAGATGCATTCAAATCCGTGGCCAATCATCAGAAGTTTAACGCATAATTCAGACTCCTGTATAAGCCAAACAACTAAATAAAAGTGGGAGGAGGTAAAGCAAGAGAATGCAGAAACCCCTCTATACATCAATAATGTAATTTTATGGGCTGACCATTAAATTAAATTAAAGCATATTCAATTTAAACTGCACCCTTTCAGTATTAAATGGCGAATTTCTACTCATTTGTCCTATCAGAACAGCTGTGTTGCATGAATTTCATGCTGCTTTTATTTGGCATGTGCCCTCAACACAGCCCTTTGCCTTTAAACCAAAATTACCTGGTTAGCTGTGCAGTGAAACAAAGCTCTTCAAATTTTCCTCTATAAAAGGGTATCTCTCTGATTGGCTGTTGCTGCTTACAAAAAAATAATAAAATGATGCAGCAAGAATACTTATTGCAAAGTACTGGAAGACACAAGATCTACCCACCCGGGAAGAATGGCAGATGAAGGTGATGGACTTCATGGAACTGGCGGAAATGACTGGCAGAATCCGAGACCAGGGAGAAGAGTCGGTGGAAGAAGATTGGAAGAAATTTAAAGTTTATTTACAGAAACATTGTAAAATTAAGGAATGTTAGAAGGAGGCTCGAATGAAGTTATGTGGCTTTAGCAGAAATATTATAAAGGATTAAGTAAAAATAGATTGTTAATGGATGAAAGGAGGAAAGGTAAAGTTACATTATATTAAGATAAATTATAGGATAAAAATTGGGAAAGATGGAAAGGATTTGCTGAAATAGCTAACCGAACTAGAATACAAAAAAAGGGAGGTGCGAGGAGGTCAAGGAAACAAGTAAACGAAAGATAAGTTATGGGAAGGTTCGTTGTGTTTTTTAATTGTTTCTATTTTTCGGTTTTTCGGTTTTTTTCTATTCTCTTCTTTTTTTACTGTGATGTGTTGTTATGTTTTTGTTTAACTTGGAATTATTTCTTTCTCTTTTTGTAACACTTAAAACTTTAACAAATATTATTTAAAAAAACAAACAAAAAATAATAAAATGACACAGCACATCATAGGAAAAGGAGATGGCAGACTGACTTGAGTACTGGAGAGCTGGGGAGAGAGGTTATGCTTGTCTGTCCAAGATGCAGAATTAAGAAAATGAATTTCCAACCTAATGTATATCAAAGAAAAACCATGTCACCATAGCTTAGTGACAGACGGCATATGATTTGTATGTAGAAAGTTTCAGGTTCAATCTCTGGCATGTCCAATTAAAAAGACCAGGCAATGGAGAAGACCTGCTGACTGAAATTCTAGGAAGTAGTTTTAAGCCAGTACAGCCAGTATGAGGCTAGATGGACAAATAATATTGGTTTGCATATTAATGTTATTTCAGTTCTACATACCCACCAGTAATTTAGCAGCTTCTGAATGTATGGTTAGATAATTTCAAAGCAGGAACCTGGAAATTTAGTTTCCAGCAATGTAGGGATTCATCAGCCCATGCTCGTGGCTTTATGAATAGCTCCTGTCTCACACTCTTCTAATCCTGACCATTTTTAGTGTCCTTAATAAAACAAAGCCATACACTTTTACTTTAACCTGAAAATGGAAAAAATAAATCTATGTATCTTTGTAATGTGAGACATCTAATCCTGGGGCTTAGCCATGTTCCTGCTTTGAGCAGTATAAGAATAGCAGGGCTCCAACATTTCTGAATGTGTGTTTCTGAAATTAAATGTACTTTTTTTTAGTGAGTGGTGTTTGTAGTAATTGAGTTTCCCTTCTCCGCAGTTCATTCTATGCCATTTTTATGTGGTTCTTCTGCTTCACTGCATAATGCCTTCTAGTCAGAGATCACACCATGCACAATGCCATTGTAATGCTGTGTAACCAAGCCGCTTTGGCTACATGGCAACAGCACAAAGTCAGAGGGAGGAAAAGGAAGCTGGTGTAAAAATTCTGCCCCTGTTCACAGCACTGCCCCCAAATTGCTTGAAATAGGACACTTTTGCCAGGACACCCATAAAGACGAATCAGGAGACCACTGTCATGGAAAATATTATATCTTATTCAAATTATAGCATCTTGAAGGTTCTGTAAACAACAAATAAACCAGATTAATCAAAACAGAACATAGTCCAGGCAAGTAATTTCCCCAAGGCAGGAAGAATCAGCTCCCTCCTTACTCCTGGGCATACCAACCAGCTCATCCTGTGGCCTTGCAGCACTGAAAGCCTTGGGTATGAAATTTGAGAAGGACACCATGTCTGCACCAGTTTGGTGTTCATTCAGATGTGCATGGAAGTCTAAAGGACACCTCCAGGCCCCAAAGCCAAGCCAGCGGTAAACAACCCAAGAATGCCCTTAACCCAATAATACCACAGATATGACTCCACCAGATCTTAAAATTCTCTTGATTGTCCAGATAAAAAGCCAATTAAAACAATTTTTAAAAGCCACTCCAGCACAAACAACTGCCGACAGTATAAAATCAGGAAAGAAAAAAGTGAGTCCCAAGGCCATTCAGGGGTTTCCCACAAAATTCCTCCTCAGACTGCTCAAACGGGAAACTACTAAAATCCCATACTACAGAGGGAGGAAGGGAAGGAGGGAGGCAGTAGCACAGACACTACCTAAGATGTTGTTGTTGTTGTTGTTTTTCTGAGGCAATCAAATGTACTGCAACAACATTGCTTTCTGCCGTGTTTTATTAACATGCCTCAGTACATTGGTACCTGTATTTCTATTTGAGTTTGCTGTATAAAAAGCATTTATCATTATAACCGTAATAAAGAGGGAGAAAAGACTCAAATGAACTAAAGGAAACGAAAATATCAGAAAACTAATTCCCTACCCTAAAAGAAAAAGAAAAGGAATTCATGAAGAGCATCATCTAGGGCAGAGCTAATCAGCAGGAGAACAAAGTGGAACTAAAGACACCTCTCATTCCTATTTTTGAGCTGCAGGATTAAGAATCCGTGAATAATATTATTTTATGGAAAGCACATAACTCATTGGTTAAATACAGAGGAAGCTGCCTTATACTGATTCAGATCATTTGTTCATCTACCTCAGAATTCTCTACATTGGGTATCATACTGACCCCAGACGACTTATCCTCTCACAAGGATAGAGACTTCCAAGAGCCAGGGGAGCAAATAGAGCTCCCAAACTATTAACACTGATCTGGAAGACCTTGATATTCAGGGAGAGACCTAGCCAGGCCTCTCTCCTGATAAAGCCCTGGAAGGATTCTCAGAATGGGTCCATGCCTCACTGTTTGAGATAAATCGCCTCCCAGACCTACAGGGTACCGACACCAAAAGCTCCAGTCTCAGACAATACATCAGAGAAGGAGCAGCTGTCTACTAGATCAGTACTCAAGAGTAAAAGGTTCGTTGGGAGTAATTGCACTCCTCAGGAGTAAAAAGTTCATAGAAAGCAGGCTTAAGCACCTGCAGCAGTGAGAACAGGATATATAAACCTTCAGTTTAGGTCTGCTAGTTGTAGCAGCACTTGGCCTTCAACTATTTGCAATCTAGCTTGCCTTCTGGCTGGTTGAGAAATGCGAAGTTTGTGAATCCCACTAAGGACTGACGGGATCCACAATTCCCCGACTAATGTGCCACACTGGCAGTGGCAGATCTTGGGGTCTCAAATTTCAGCTCTGCCCTGTGCAACACCCAAATTCAGTGCCCTGTCACCTCTCATACACCATTCTAAATCATAGTTGTGGCTTCCCAGGTGGCACCCCAAGACTGCACCCAGTGCAATGAACCAGTTGTGTTCCCCTTAATCCACTTCTGACATTGAAAGTTAGCTATCCACTGGATTTCACCCATTCTGAATGTTCTGGTGCACATCTCAGCTCAACCAACATGTCAAAATTTAACACTCCCCCCCCCCCCCAATTTCATAGAAAACATTTTTGAAATGTACATTTTGGGAAGAAATACACTAAAAGAACTTTTTTTAAAAGAAAAGTGAAATAACTTCCTGAGATGATGGGATTAATTAACAGTGTCAGGGTGCGAAGTCTATATTACTGTTCTAGTCCTCCCAAAGTTTTGAAAAGCGCTCACAGTGAATATACTGTACAGTCACACAAAAATATTGTAGCACAGTCCACCCTAGGGAAGAACCGTTTTGAGTTGCTTTTTCACATGATGGATGTGAGTGATTTCGTGAGCAAGAGCCACTGTCCTTTTTGTATTACATTTCAGCAATCCTAGGAGAAGGAAGTAGCTAAAGGCATCAATTTTGATACATATATCCTTTAAAGCCTTTAAGTTGGCTACTGTGACTTTAATATACCCCACACCTGGTTAAGATTCTTGTTCTGTTCTGATCATGCTGCTGTAATTAGCCCCAAATATCAGGCTGAGAATATGATCAGAACAATACAATCAATCACCGGACCGTGCACAATTTTGATAGCACGAAAAATGCACGCAGTTATATTTTCCAGTGAAAACTAATATTTCACGCAGAAGAAAGGGTTGATCTCTGAGCGCAGAGGAAAAGAGTTTGCAAGCTAAAAAAGCTGACAGTCAGCAGGGCCACGTGAAGGTGAATGCATAAATCAAATAACTATACCATCTGTTATTCAAAAAAAAAAAAACCACCTAAAAAAAACCTTAAGGGGAATTATGTGGCTGATATTTTCTTAAAATATCTTTCTTCACAGTGTGCAAGAATATATCTTGAGAGCTATCTGAGGAAAACCTAGGCATTGGGCTAATTAGCAAGTGTTGGGCTTTGAATTCATCTGTATTAACACAAAGTGAGTCACAAGTAGAAGTTATTAACCATGCAATCCAATTGTCAACTTGAGAACACCTTAATAAACTCAACTTTCTGTCGGACAACAGAAAGCCAATTTGAAAATACTGCATAATGCAAATGTACTTATACACAAATGTATTTGCACACAAATCTAAAGAAATGAGGCTGGATCTGCATTATCATTTGTAATCAACAGGGATAGATAAATCTTCTGCTCTGTGTCGTAGAATTATAGAATTGTACAGTTGGAAGGGACACAGAGAATCATCTAATCAAACATCCTGCAATGCAGTTATTTCAGATGACCATTCAATCTCTGCTTAAAAGCCTCCCATGCAGGAGAGTCCACAACCTCCCCAGGGAGTCCGTTCGACTGTCAAACAGCTCTTACTATCAGAAAGTTCTTCCTAATGTTTAGTTGGACTCTCCTTACTTGTAACTTGAATTCATGGTTTTGGGACCTACTTTCTGGAGGAAGAGAAAGCAAGCTTGTTCTATCCTCCAAGTGACAGCCCTTTAGATATTTGAAGATGGCTATAATATCTCCTCTCCTCTTTCCCAGGCTAAACATACCCAGCTCCTTCAACTGTTCCTCATAAGGCTTGGTTTCCAGGCAACAACAATAAATAATAACAACAACAGTACAGCATCCTTGCTGTGATACAGTGGGTGCCCACTATTTTTTTCCAAATTGTTTTTATTAAAGATTTTCTGGGGTTAAGAAAGTACATACATCGTCTTTGTTTTCAGATCGTAAAGTCCTTTCTACAGATCATTTACATTTGATGTGAGACTTTGATGTTGGATACAGTATAACAGGGACGTCCAAATCCCAAGAGACTGCGATATACTCACAGGAAAAACAAAAAAACAAAACTGCAGTGATCTACCCCTTTTTTGGGGGGGCAGGTCAAGGTTGTTGAGCTTTTAGGGGGAGAAAAACTTTGCTTTTTGGGGGGTTAAGGCCAAAATTGTTGAGCTTTTTTTTTACGGAAGGAAGTTCCATTTTTTGACCTTTTTTTAGGGAGGAAGATCTCAGGCTACAGTAAAGGGGAAGGGGGATTAGTTGCTGTGCCGTTTGCCTCCTAGGATGGGTCATAAGGAAAGGGTTAAAATAGGTGTGATGTGATTGGCCAGTGAAAATGCAAGGAGGGAATAAAAGTTAGAGTGGGAGGTTTTGAAAGTCAGTTGAGGTTTGGGAGTAGAGGGTTGAGGTTTGGGAGTTGAAGATGGAAGAGGGAGGATTAGGTGTGGGTTGGTAGAGTTGTATTGTGAGAGAGTGAGAGGAATTGTTAGGTGGAGTCAGATAGTTAGTTGGAATAATCAGTTTGGAGTTGTTAGGAACTAAGAATAAGAAACTGCCAAGCAAAATTAACTGTAACCATAAGCTTGTTCCTGCATTTAAAAATAAACTTGATTATTTGTTTAAGTTAACAACTGACTGGACTCCGTGTGTCCCCGTGAGATACATGGTGGTGGCAGCGGAAAAAGCAATCGCAGTGGCGGCACAGGGTCAATAGACGGTCAAACGTCCATGGGTCCTGTGTGTGATTGCCACAGTCGCTCACCAAAAGACCACTATGGAAACAATCTACCCCACAGCGAAAACTCTGCCTTCCATTCCAGCAATCATGCGGAAATCGAGGGTGGGGAGAGAGAAAGGAGCCCATGATCAACAGCGATCAACCAGAACCTCCCAGGGATCGACCAGTCGATCTTGATCCACCTGTTGGACATCCCTGCAGTATAGGTTTGGAGGAGAAGAGAGGTGGGGATAGAGTGCAGGGGAAGAGAAGGGGGATAGTAAACTTTCATTCTTTTACATAGTATATGTACAAGGTTTTTTTGTCAGTGTCAGATGGGCAGGTCTCTTTCTATTCATTTATTAGTTTTCACTGGCATTGAGAGAGGTTGGGGGCTCCAGGCCATGGTGGGTTGCCTTCAGCTGACTGCAGTGAGTTTTGTTTGCATGTGTGTGGCCGGGAGGGCTTTCTGGGTGTACTTACACATATCAATTCGTATTATGTCTGTAGGTTCTTGTTGTTGTCGTGCCCGCTGTTTTTTATGTTTGGGAAACAATTGCAGACATTTTTGTTTCAACAAGCCTTTCCAACTGGGTGAATCTTTAATTTTATTATTTACCGTAAGTCTCTGCCTTGAGTGTTTATTTTAATGGTTTTGACACCTATTTTTAATTGTTTTAGTTGTACAGTTGTAAATTGCCTTCAGATTTGTGTGAAAGGCAATTTGCACGCTGCAAAAACAAAAATCACACAAAGGGTAATTGCAGCTTTTAAAGGTATCTTTAAGTAAAGGTAAAGGTACCCCTGCCCGTACGGGCCAGTCTTGACAGACTCTGGGGTTGTGCGCCCATCTCACTTAAGAGGCCAGGGGCCAGCGCTGTCCGGAGACACTTCCGGGTCACGTGGCCAGCGTGACATCGCTGCTCTGGCCAGAGCCAGAGCCAGAGCCGCACACGGAAACGCCGTTTACCTTCCCGCTGGTAAGCGGTCCCTATTTATCTACTTGCACCCAGAGGTGCTTTTGAGCTGCTAGGTTGGCAGGTGCTGGGACCGAGCAGCGGGAGCGCACCCCGCCGCAGGGATTCAAACCGCCGACCTTTTGATCGGCAAGCCCTAGGCGCTGAGGCTTTAACCCACAGCGCCACCTGCGTCCCAAGGTATCTTTGCCTTGAATTAATTTCTTTTCTTTTTCTTTGCATCATGTGCGGATGGAGAATGAATGATGAGTAGCCTATCTACACACATCTGGAAGCAATCAAATGGGTTGAACTGAAAGGAGAAAAGGCTTCCTTAACATTGCTAGGAAGCTCTGTTGATAAGGGCAGTCCATGATAAGAGCAGTCCTTATCACTGCTCTGTTTCAACACATTTATATTATATGTTGGGATATTTATTCTACAAAACCAAATACAGTGTTACCTTGGTTCTCAAACTTAATCTATTCCGGAAGTCCATTCCAAAACCAAAGCATTCCAAAACCAAGGCGCGTTTTCCCATAGTGAGTAATGCAAAATGGATTAATCTGTCCCAGACTTTTAAAAACAACCCCTAAAACAGCAATGTAACATGAATTTTACTATGTAACGAGACCATTGATCCATAAAATGAAAGCAATAAACAATGTACTGCTGTCACACAATCAATCAGTAGCTGAACTGGGCACCACACAGTCACAAAAACAAAACAAAAAAAAGCTACAAAAACGCAAAATAAATAGCAAAAACAGACAGACCTCAGCGTAACACTCAAAATGGATGTGTGGCACTCAAAATGGAAGTGTGGCACTCAAATTGGAAGTGTGGCACTCAAATCGGAAGTGTAACACTCAAAACGGAGCACATTCGGCTTCCAAAAAATGTTCACAGACCAGAAGACTTACTTCTGGGTTTGCAGTGTTTGGGTTCCAAGTTGTTTGAGTACTAAGGCTTTTGAGAACCAAGGTACCACTGTCCCTAGCTTTGGGAATGCAGTGATCCAAATCATTGTAGTAGGGATGCTCTCCTAACCACCACCTGTAACCGTCTTGATATCATTTCAGCATGTGTACTTGATGGTGGCAGAAAGAGAGAGATGGAGACTGTGAGATGGATAACATATTCTCAGACCTCCTGGCACTTTTGGACACTTAGACTCTGGGGTGAAAAGCAAGCTCTGGTAGAAGGAAATAAGAAGAAACGGAATCATCTTTTAAGGTCAGAAAGTGTGTTCCACTGAGCAAAAGAACAGCAGGTAGTTTTCTGAGTGAGCAAAAATTGACAAAAGTTCAAGTTAGCTTTTTTTAAAGAAAAAGTATTGTGATATGGCGGTGGCAGAACTGGCCTGAAATTAAAATGATTGGATGTGTATATGCAAAAAAGCCAGAACAGTGGCTCATAATGGATATTAAAAGTGGCTTTTTTTTTTTAAAGGTGCGTATTAAATGCTTTGTTTAAACAGGTGCTGGCATTTCTTGTGACATTTTTGTTCACAGCATAATGCTTTATTTTGAATGCAGAGCAGCTACCAGAGAAAGGTTTTATTTTCCCCTTCCCCTCCCCATAGGCTAATTTGGGCATCTATTTTCTAAGATGAGATTTCTAGTGAGGCAGCCCAACAAGTCCTAAATTGGAGGAATCCCTCATATTAATGGATTGTTTAGGCAAACATTACTTAGTAAATACGAAGCTCCGGAAAGGCACCATATTAAACTGCAGCAGGGCCAGGCAGATATTCTTTGGAGGCTCTGCCCACAGAAACAGTAGGTGAGGATATGTTCAAATGATCACCTCACTGTGGTCTGACTGAAGGAACTGTGGGAAGTGCTCCCATCCTGCCCTTTCATGGCAGTGTTCAGACACCCCCAGAGGTAGTTCTCAGCAGCAATTCTTTGTTTTCACAGCATTATTTCATGCTGTAAGATCCTGGACTATGCAAGCGTTCTTGGGCTGCCTGTGGCAGAAAACAGCATGAGCAGCTCAGAAATAAAAGAAATCATTTTTCATTGGAATATAGGTTTGGAAATGATGTATTTACCAGGAGGGTTTGTGGCGGTGGGGATGGGGGGGCTACTATTTATTCAGTTCCCGTAGAAACTTATTTATTTATTTAAACTAGAAATGTCTCCTCAGGTACTGCAAGTGAAATCCGGTAAAATACTCAAGGATGCCTCTAAAATCTTGGGAACTTTGCTGGTTTTGAAATGATGACTGTTTTGTGTGGATTGTTGATTAAGTCAGTCTTCTATGGTACTTGAAGGGACCATGGAGGCTATTCAAAATTGTATGTTTATTCATTATTTCATTCTTTCCTCCAGTCAATGTGACATATGTATGGTTCTTCCCCTCCTAGGTTTAGCCTCACAAGAAGCCTGAGATATAGATTAGAATGAGATATAGTTCTTGGCCCAAGGTCATCTAGTGAGCTTCATGGCTGACTAAGATTTTGAACCCTGGTCTCCCAGGTCCTAGTCAAATCACTGTACTACACTAGATCATGCCCTTAATCCCCTACCCCTCTGAAATATAACCAAAATAGCCATCACCTATAAATTGGAATGTGGGTGGCGTTGTGGCCTAGGGCTTGCTGATTGGAAGGTCGGCGGTTCGAATCCCCACGACGGGGTGAGCTCCCGTTGCTCAGTCCCAGCTTCTGCCAACCTAGCAGTTTGAAAGCACACCAAAAAAGTGCAAGTAGATAAATAGGTACCACTCCAGCAGGAAGGTAAATAGCATTTCCGTGTGCTGCTCTGGTTTCGCCAGAGGCGGCTTAGTCATGCTGGCCACATGACCCGGAAAAACACTCTGCAGACAAACGTTGGCTCCCTTGGCCAGTAAAGCGAGATGAGTGCCGCAACCCCAGAGTCATTCGCGAATGGACTTAACTGTCAGGGGTCCTTTACCTTTTTATGAACTGGAACAGCCATTTTAGTTCAACCCAAATAGGATTGTGTTTGAAACTTACAACTAGATAGCATATTTCCTCTGATATTAATGAAGGAACTCTTTTTTATTTGTGTGTACAAAAAAAAAAAAGCCTTAGAAATGGCATTATGTATAAACTGAGGGATAATTGCAGTATTCCAGTTGAGTTAACATCTTTTTGTAATTGCAATTAGCTGATAGACACATGATATAATCATCAACATTATTAAGAATTTGCAACGTAGATTGCAATTGTGAAAAACCCAAACCTCCACTATTCAATATTCAGGTTGCTGTTTTACAAGGGAGTGACAGATGAGTCACTTTGCACTTATGAGTAGCAGCTGACACATACAACCTTCACCGCTCAGCCTGCTTTCTCTAAGCAAAGTAGTAAAAGCATTATCTCTGCAGACTTAAAGTCTGGCTTTGTGTTAGAGGATGTTGCCAAGTGACATATTATGAGAGCAACTTCTCAGAAACATTTGACACTGAAATCAAGATAATTCATTACTGGCACCAAGTAACAAATAACCATATATCTACAATGCCAATACCACAGCTTGAGTTGTTGAAATACAGAATTCATCCCAGTGCTAAAATGAACACATTCTTCTTGTTATTACCACCTCTTTCCAAGAGAGAGCAGCAGAGATTTGTTGTATAGCATTAGGAATTATCTTTTACACCAAGCACTCTGCCACTTACATATTTTCAACTTTATAACCTTTCAACCTATTGACCATGAAAAATGCTCCAACATAACGTGACACGTATAAATGTTTAAAGTCCAAAGGGTAATTATCTATGTTCATAGTAAAAACTTGATTTCACAATAGAAACCATATGTTTCCCTCAAAACACTTTCAATAAGCTGAACAACGCCCAGATTAACCCTGAGTTAGTACACTGGTTAAAATAATAGCAGCATCTTCTTCTAATTCAGGAGTTCATTTATCATTTTGGATCAAGGGTCTCAAGGTGAACCTTCAATATTTGAAAGCTTAGCTTGGAAAATAAACCAAAAGCAAGGGCAAGAATTCTACAGATGTTTAAATCCAGTCTTTATGTCATTCAGTGCTCTGGGTACTAACTTTGGGTATGTGTTATGCAGCTGAAAATGCTGCTACACTTTGCCACCATTTTTATTTTATTTTTAATTACTCAATATAAACATTTGCAAAGTTCCATAAAGTTGGCAGGACCTCTCTGCACACAAATGTACTAGTCTGGTTTGTGATGCATACAAACAACAGGCCATGTGGTCTGCCAGCAACTCTTAAAATCGGACTATAATATCCTTCTCCTTGGCAAAAGACATTGGGTGTGGCACAGACTTTACCCTGCCTGATTGCTAGTCATGACTTGATGACTGGAGACATACTTCAGACTCACCCTTCCCCCAAAGCAAGAAAATGAGCTTTTAAAGTCACAAAATAAATGTATTTATTTGCTCCATCATATTATCTCAGAAGACAAATGGCTACTGTGAGGCAAGGTACTGTGTGTGTGTGTGTGTGTGTGTGTGTGTGTGTGTTATTTATTACCCACACTTCACTGAAAAGTCCCAGAATGGGTAACAGAAAAATACAATGTCTAAAAATCACATGCAGTAAAAACAGCAGTGCATTAGTTCAGCAGAAGGGGTGGAGTCAGCAAAGCACCATCATCTCACCCCACCCCCACCTTCCCAAAAGCCCTTTGTAAATAAATCCTTTTTAGTAAGCATTTTTTTTTAAATAAGATTTTATTAAAGCTACTTCATAATACAATACAATAAAAACACTAATCCAAATAAAAACAAAAGCGGGGGGGGGGGAGAGAAAACCAAAGGAAAACAAAAAAAGAGAGGAAAAATAAAAAGGACTTCTGATTTTCAGTTTGTCCAACTGATCTACTTTTTATGTTGCTGTCTGTAACAGAAAGGAAATTGTTCAAAATAGGGGCTCTAGAATGACATCCAGTGGAGGAACATGGCAGACTGAAGACTTCCGCTTGCTGGTTGTCAATGGCGATAATTATACAGCTCTAGTGGAAGGTCAAGGAGTCCTACTAGCCCTTGTCTCCCCCCCATGCACACTCCCCAAACCTGCTTAGGAAGGTCAAGAGAACACCTAGAACATCGCATAGGGGATGAGAGAGGATGTCATTCCTTCTGGCAAGCAGAACTGATTGTATTGATTGATTGCACTGATGGAACCATCCTCCTAGTGTGACATTCAATTCCACCCAGAGTCGTCTTAGGTTTGTTTTATACTTCAGCACAGCAGCTTGTAACATCTTGAATGCTAGCATTCACCCTCCCCCCCCAGGATCATTTGGATAAATTTGAATTGAACTGTGACCTGAATGCAAACAGGCTTGTTCATTTTGTAAAGGGAAGGACGTGAGCTGGAATTAGTTCCTTTTTGGACATGTTGAACTTGGGCTAGTTGCTAATGAAATTCCAAACTTTGTGCACATCACATGCTAAACGAACGTAATGCCAAGCAGCAAAGTTTTTTTTTTTGGGGGGGGGGAGGAATGCATTGGGCAACAATGCACAGATTTTATTTTATTTTATTTTGCCTGCACATTGCCTAGCAGAAGTCTGTTTTTATTCAGCTCTTGACTCTTCCAAAAACACCTTCAGTTGGTTTTTACCAGAGGATGTAAAATGAAAGAGCAAGGTAAGGGAAACAAAACAAAAAAGCTTTTCACCTTAGTAACAAAACCAAGACATTTGGGCTATTGAAGGTATCTTAAATGGAATCTCATTTAAGCTTTCAAATAAGCACACTATTTAGATATATACATCCTCTTATCATCTGCTTCTGAGTAAGATAGAAAAAGATTATTTTGAACCTTGGAAACCACTGCCGCAGAAAATTGCAAACAGCAGACTAAATTGTATATTACAGGAATAATGAGAAGTCAAAGGAATGAGATGATTTTTTTTTTTTAAAGGCAAACATGAAAATGACTTTTCAGAGAGTGCCAAGTCTGTGCACATTAGTGTGGTTGAAACCTCCCTTTTCTCCCAGCTTGTCATGTCATAGTTCTATGTCAAACAGCAGAAGAGAACACCTCCAGCAAAAAGGCAAACATGATACGCAGGGTGCTTCATTTAAAAAAAAAAAAAAGTGAAGAAAATGTGTTCTTTGACTAAAAATTTGAATTGACATATTCCCTATGTACATTACAAAAGGAGTGGGAAGGCAGGACTGTCAAGTTAAGCAAGGAAATCTCCAGAAAGTTGGCCTTGTTTCAATGCCATTATTGCACACAGATATCACTGCCTCAATAATAATAACAAACTATGACAAAAATAAATCCCTTTTATCACGCACCAGCTTTAGTACATAACACTGAATTTGCTCCATTGTCCTTGGCTTTGAAACAGAAGAACAACTTTTTCCTGCAAGGAATGGTTGCAGATAAATTAGGATGGTGCCCTGATCCTAAACACATTTACTTCGAAGAAAGTCCAGTTGATTTTCAAAGGATTTACATATGCAGAAATGCATTTGAATGGACATGGTTGTCCACACGGTTTTCTGTGTTGTCGACTCCACATATCTGCTTGGCTTTCTTTTACATCAAGGATGCTTCAAAGATTTTAGAAATGCCTTTTAATACCATTATTTAAAGTGTGGGCCTTGCACATAGATTTTCATTAAACTGAAGAGATCTGCACAACCAGTGGTAAGGTTATGATTATGTTGCATGTCGAGGTCCCCAGGGCCACCCCAATAATTCACACATCACACAAAAAAATTTGTTTAAGGGTTTTGGCATAATTTTGGCCACAACTTTATTAAAATACAAAAATGTGAGTGGTTGCTTAGGCATTGGTTGTGACTATCTGCCCCCACCATGGGGGACAGACTGACATTCCACACATCTGTGAAAGTCAGAAAAGGGGAATACACTTGGGGGTAGCGCTGGTGCCGGGAACCTGCCCTCAGCCCTCCCCAAATGCAGCCAGGAGATCTTGCAATGGCCCGAGCCCCCTTGACAGGGTGGACAAGCAATAGTTAGCCCCTGATTCCTTTAACGGAATCCCTTGCAGCAGCAGCATTAGAGGGGCAGGCACAGCCAATCCATGCCCCTCAACCAACCAAACCATAAACCAATGCCTAACCACAACCTTACAAGTTGTGACGATTTGCTACGCAGTAGGCAAAAACCAAATGGCCCCAGCCAACCAGCCAGATGGACAAAATTCCTACCAGGCCCCGCCCCAAAGCAGACGACCCCATGACAGGCATAGCAAGGTCAAAGCGAACAACCCTAATTCTAGGGAGGGGGGGACGGGCAATCCGATGCATGGGCGAAAAGAGGAAGCCCTAGCCTTGTGCAAGGAGTTTTAGCATTTCTGACTGTCAATCAACAAATGGCAACATTAACTTCTTCCCAACAACAAGGGAAGCCCCAATCGCAGCAGTGGCCAACGATCAATTAGCCCGCCTCACAACTTTGGAGTGTCCTGGTGGCCCCCACCGCAACACGTGCTCTCCATGAAGGAGAACACACTTTATCCTCTTGGGATGCAACAACTTTCTTATTGCATCACAAGAAATAGTTCCTATTGCAGTAGCAACAAGGATATAAATAAAGATGTAATAACTGGGGATTGCTTGGGTGTTGACAGATCTGAGAAAAATATTGTGAGAAATCTGAAAGGAGGTGGTTTCTGGTAGAGCAAGCATGGTGGCTTGCAATCTCCAAGAAAAGAAAAGCAGCCTTAGCAAAATAGTTACCTTTTAAAACACACAAAAACTGCTCACAGTAGTACATATATTTAGGCCCTTTCTGCACTTACTGTTTCTAATGAAACAGTGGCTGCTGTTTTGGGGCTTTTTTTGGCATGCTGTCACACAACCTTATGATTATTCAGCTAGTATTCCAGAATAACATGCTGAATAATAATAATAATAATAATAATAATAATAATAATAATAATAGTAATAATAATAAAAAACACTCTCTCTTCTACTGCAGAATAAAAATAAAATCCAACTTTTCTGAAAATCTGGAATGGTTCCTCAAGATTTTCGTTTGAGTGACATGTGTACAAGCATCACTCCGCTTTCTGTGCAGAGGGCGTGTGGAATGGGAGGTATTTGACCAGTGCGAGCTGTCAATTTGTGAGCTCAGTTCAGAGGAGAGATATGGCAGATGGAGATGATGGTACTGAGTCAAAGTACTGCCCATGACAGTGATCATGAACTGCAAACAAAATTTCATCACAATATGGTTCAGCATAGCTCAGGCAGACACGTAGCTCCTTTTCTAATCTCCTATACTTCCACAAGAATAGAATTCCAGAAAACTAGGCGTTTAATAATAATAATAATAATATATTTATACCCCACCCATCTGTCTGGGTTTCCCCAGCCACTCTGGATGGCTTCCAACAAAACACTAAAATACAATAACCTATTAAACATTAAAAGCTTCCCTAAACAGGGCTGCCTTCAGATGTCTTCTAAAAGTTTGGTAGTTATTTTTCTCTTTGACATCTGGTGGGAGGGCGTTCCACAGGGCGGGCGCCACTACCAAGAAGGCCCTCTGCCTGGTTCCCTGTAACTTGGCTTCTTGCAGTGAGGGAACTGCCAGAAGGCTCTCGGACCTCAGTGTCCGGGCAGAACGATGTAGGTGGAGACGCTCCTTCAGGTATACTGGACCGAAGACTATTATTATTTAATAATAATAATAATAATAATAATAATAATAATAATGACATAAAAGGGCTATCCTCATGTGCATGCTCATAACTCCGACATTGGGTGGTTAGAGGAACATGAGGGTATAATATAATATAATATAATATAATATAATATAATATAATAATTTGTTATGTATACGCCACCCATCTGGCTGGGTTTCCGCAGGCACTCTGGGAGGCTCCCAACAGAATATTAAAAACACAAGAAAACATCAGACATTAAAAACTTCCCTAAACAGGGTTACCTTCAGATAGTTGTTTATTTCTTTGACGTCTGATGGGAGGGCGTTCCAGAGGGCGGGTGCCACTACTGAGAAGGCCCTCTGCCTGTTTCCTTGTAACCTCACTTCTTGCAGGGAGGGAACCACCAGAAGGCCCTCAGCGCTGGACCTCAGTGTCCGTGCAGAATGATGGGGTGGGGATGCTCCTTCTGGTATACTGGGCTGAGGCCGTTTAGGGCTTTAAAGGTCAGCACCAATACTTTGAATTGTGCTCAGAAACATACTGGGAGCCAATGTAGGTCTTTCAGGACTTGTGTTATATGGTACCGGCAGCCACTCCCAGTCACCAGTCTAGCTGCCGCATTCTGGATTAATTGTAGTTTCTGGGTCACCTTCAAAGGTAGCCCCACGTAGAGCACATTGCAGTAGTCCAAGCGGGAGATAACTAGAGCATGTACCACTCTGCCAAAACAGTCTGTAGGCAGGTATAAGGAGTACTAGCTCAGCATGGAGAATAAGTCTACAGTGGTGCCTCGCAAGACGAAATTAATTCGTTCCGCGAGTTGCTTCGTCTTGCGATTTTTTTGTCTTGCGGAGCGCGGATTCCCCGGGTATTAACGGTTTTACGAAAAAGGAAGCAAACCCGCAAGATGTTTTCGTCTTGCGAAGCAAGCCCATAGGGAAATTCGTCTTGCGAAGCACCTCGAAAAACGGAAAACCCTTTCGTCTAGCAAGTTTTTCGTCTTGCGAGGCATTCATCTTGCGGGGCACCACTGTACTTGACTTGCTCACTATGCAGTTATGGAGTCTCTTGCAGTTACAGGCTCCATCCCTGCCCTAGGTTCAGGTACAGGCATCTATCACTTCCACAACTATGTCTGCTTGGGGTCTCAGCAAAGATTCCCTGGATGTTGAGACAGTGTTGTAATAGCATATAAAAATTCCAGCAGGTTTGCTAGGTGTCCTGTCAAGCTGTTCACCAGCTGCAACTGTTTTAACAATTGGGGATAGGCAACTGCGACAGAATATGGATGCTGCTGATGCACTGCCAACCCTACAACCCGATGGCCACCCTACCTGAGCTTACAGAGATGATCTTGGAGCTGGTGCTGAGGATTCATAGGAGGATTGTCCTGGCATCTTCAGATGGGTATTGTCAGGAGTAGCTCTGAACTTCTCAGCCACAATGACAACCAGGGGGTGTCCCAGTGTGTAATCAGCCTGACTCATGTTGTAGCTGGACTTGGTGTTCCCATCTTAGTGTTTGTGGAATGCTATTTCCAGGGAAGCACACCTGGCACCATCACTGCCAGCTTTTAGGCTCCAAGTTACAAGAGTTTGCTTTGCTTGGGCATTTGGTTGTTTAACTATGCTGAGGTAGGATTTCTGACCTATTTTATGGTATTCATCATGTGGTGGTGGAGTAGAAAATTATCCTTTTTATAGGTTTTGATGGATACACGTAATGGGTTGGCTTTGGGTTAAACTTAGTTTGATACTGCCCTCGATTTTCATGCCTGCTGTGCTATGTATTTTATAAATTGTATGTTGTTTGAGACTTTTTGTGTGTGAAAAAGTAACAGATAAATATGCTTAATAATAAAAAATTGGGAGTGTTGTAATCTTGATGTGGGAGATTTCCTGATGATTTTCCTTTGAGTTGCATTCTCATTGGCTATTTTCTTCCAGAGTTTCAAAGACAAATCTTAGGCAAGCTTTTTGGGAGCGTTTGAAGTATGAAATCCTGAGACAGTGTTCTTATTGCTTGAATTTTGAAATTATTATGGTTTTAATTATCTTAATGTTGCATTATTTATATTTTTCTGTTGGTCTGTTATTCTTTGCCACCTTGGGATGTTCCCTGATGAGGAATGACAAAGTAACTAACTAACTGGTTTAAAATGCCTTGGGACCAAGATACCTCCAGGACCTCTTATGTGAACCATCTCAAATATTAAGACACTCTTCAGAGGCCCTTCTCCGAAGTGGGAATGGTGATCCAAGATGGTGTATTTTCAGTTGTGGTGCCTTGACTTCGAAATGTCTTCTCAGGAGGCTCAGTTGACATCATACCATCCTGAGCTCCCTGGAGGAAAAGTGAGATATAAAGGCAATAAATAATGATCAAAAATTGTATCCATAGTTGGTTTTGGTTTAAATTTATTAGCCTTAAACTTAAATAACTAGATATCCACCTGATCTCAATTGGCCAACCCAAAGGCAAAATAACACTATATACAGTCTTGGACCTTGGTCCAATATGATGTTGTAATCTTGAGCCTTGTCAGAGGAATTTGCCATTCTCCAGGCACCCGGCTTGGATTACTTGTTGACCTCCCTGTCTGCGACTCCCGGCAGGATGCAGGCGAGGTCTCTATCGGCGATTCTCCTCAAACGTGAGAAGAACACACCACTCTTCCCTCCTCCCTGCCTTCCCCAGGAAGGGGAAAGAGACAGACAGAAATGTATTTACATGCCTTTATTTCTGTCTATGCAGCAGTACAGAGAAACGCGTTTGCACTCTCCAAACACCAACAGCAGAGAGAGAAACTCCACCCCTGTACTTCCAGTACAGGTCAGATGACACTCTGAGCTAACATCCGGGGCTCAGTACAGTGAATAGACTGTCCCTTTGCTCCCACGGTACAGTCCCAAACATCAACATCCTGTTTGGCTTTTCCAGCCAGCTGCAGCTCGCTGCTGCATTGCTTCTTTTCGTAACATATGAGCCCTGTTAGTTATAATATTTCAGGATACTGAAAGTGACTCTGCAAGCATAGATGTGTTTACTTGGAGGTAACTCTCATGGCATTCCATGAGGCATACTCCTGAGTAATTGCGTTTAGGATTTCAGTCCAAGACAATTTGTCTCTTAGACTGTTGTAGATTTTCTTTATGGAACTTGCTTACCAGTTTTGTACTATATACTATTTGGGAACTAATTTATGGATCCATACTTTGCTCTGCCAAAACTTTTTGGAGCAGCAGTTCCTGGTTGTGTGATCATCCCAACGCTTCACTGAGTAACAGTTCCAGTTATCAGCAGCCTTTCTTCCATTTCTCAATGCCACCAATTTTGTGCTTTTACAGGTATATTTCAGAGGGAAATGGTATAGGATTTCAGAGTCCAGCTGTTTGAAAAGTTAATAATGTAACTGATTTTCAGATCCCTCTATAAGCAGAGTTTTATTTGTACAAACTATTTAGGCAAATATGCTTAAAACCAGCACAAGTTGAATGTAATGGTAGAACTGGACTCCAGATGAATGGAAGCAAAAAATGTTTAGAGAGAGAGAATGAAGAGTAACAGAAGGCTACGTTTTCATTCCAGCATAATGACAGGGGATGGACGTGATCCAGAGCCCTGAGTAAATGGAACTCTGATTGCATGGCAATGGCTTCTGGGAATACATGGGACATCTTCCTCCTGGAGATTTCCCCCCAAAGAGTGGAGAGAAGGAGAGAGAACTGCCTATGAGAGCCGCCCAACTCTCATAGGAAAACAATTCAATAAAAATCCTTGCATGCAGAAGTGCCACTAGAAAATCCAGAAACAAGCAAGAACTTTTGATTTGGACCTAACAAGGGGTATGGAAAGTTTTGCGAATAAACAAATCTGTTCCACATCAGGAGTGCGAGAAAAGAGAGTGCAATGCCTTTATATTCTGCGCCCCAGTACTTCTCCGAGGACATCACATGCCACAGAAACATCACTATTGATGCTTACCGCATAATCACGAGCACACTGCACCAGTGATCTGTATTTGTCTGTTTTTAGTGTTTATTAAACCTGGTCAGGTTTTGTAGATTTGACAGATTCACAAAGATAACGGCTAAAATGATGGAAGCAATGTCACCATGGAATAAGCTGGTGAATCATGGATATCCTTGTTAAAATAATGATTGCTTGTTATATTGTTATTATTTATTCAAATACACCGAGAAAAGGCTAATCATTCAAACTTTGGATGGAAGGGAATAATTTGGAGCCATTAAGGATCTTTATAATGTCTGATTGCTTTTGTTTACTATCAATTTAGAAGTCTTTCAGTCCACATAGATGCGGTTTTTTAAATCTAAGTCAATGTTACTGATCTCTAAAATGATGTTTCATGAGACACACCATCAAACCCAAATTGTATTATTTCTCATCTACTGCATTCATAGTTACGTACTTAGTAATTCTCTAGGAAAAAAAGTAATTGCCTCACAAGTCTTATTATACACAAAGCCTTTGCTGCAGAACTCTTTCTAATTTTAAAACCAAGACTGTTGTCCTCAGTGTCCTTCTGCTGGAAAATGAAGTCTTTCTTGTTCCAAAAGGCTTTTGGGAATTGATTGCTTTTAATGAAAGGGCCGGTGTCTCTCTCTGTTTAATTGTTTTTAATGAATCGTTTTTTCTATGCTTTTAGTGGGTCTTATTTTAATCTGTAAGCCGCCTTGAGTCCCTGTCAGGAAAATAGGTGGGGTATAAACAAACAAACAAACAAACAAACAATAAAAATAATTAGTGACTTTGCAAACATATATGCAGATGGGCCAAATACTATGCTTGAAGAGATTTTGAATATGAATAGCCTCTTTATATTCCCTGTGAAGGATGATTCTTAGCTGTAGCATATCAACCCTCATTCCCCCTGTAGGAACAGGTTGAGGACCTAGTCAGAACATAGATACTTCAGCTACATTGCAAGCAGATGTGGCAGTGGGTGCACTGAATTGGTGCCTGATCTTGGTAATGGACTGGATGAGAGCCAAGTAACTGAACCTCGACCTAGACAGGACAGAGACACTTTTAGTAGGTGGCTCCCCTAACCATATGGTTGAGGTGCAACCTGTTCTGCTTGACATCACACTCCCCTTGGAGGCAAATGTACAGCTTGGAAGTACTCCTAGATCAGTGTTATTGGGGGCGCAGGTAGCCTCTGTTGAGTAGGGAATCTTCTACCAGATTGGACTGATGGTTTAGATGTGACCTCATCTGGATGGAGATAGTCAGGCTTTGGTTGGCTATATTAAAAACACATAGAACCCACCCTGTCCCGTCAGTCTAGAGAACACCCAGGATGGGAGTATCTTCCACTAATTACAGTTTCTCACTCTGAAGCCAGCTGATAAGCTTCTCCTATCATACAGTTCACCATACAGGCTCTCACCCTGTCCAGGAAACCATATGCTATCATTCTTCCCTTCTATCCAACTTCTTCTGAGCTGAAATAAAAACTGAAAGGAGTAATGCCCTCACCCTCAGTACTCCCAAAGGGACTTCTGAAGGGTGCATATCCTTTGGTGTCTTGCCTCCAGTGGCAATCATGTGTCCTGTGTTAATAAGTTATAGGAGTTATAAGCAACACTGTTAAACAATCTATTCTTGCCCTTATAAGAATAGACCTTACTTGTTTAAGAATGCAGTCCATAAGGACATGTAAAAAATCTAGAGTCGTGGTTAAAACCACTTAATTCATGGGTTTCCAGGCATGTTCCATTAGAAATGAAAATAATAATAATAATAATAATAATAATAATAATAATAATAATTTATTTGTACCCCGCCCATCTGGCTGGGTTTCCCCAGCCACTCTGGGCGGCTTCCATAGAAACCAAAAAACACTAAAATATCATACATTAAAAACTTCCCTGAACAGGGCTGCCTTAAGATGTCTTCTGAATGTCAGGTAGTTGTTTATTGTTTTGACATCTGATGGGAGGGTATTCCACAAGGCGGGTGCCACCACTGAGAAGGCCCTCTTCCTGGTTCCCTGTAGCTTTGCTTCTCGCCGTGAGGGAACTGCCAGAAGGCCCACAGCACTGTACCTCAGTGTCCGGGCAGAACGATGGGGGTGGAGACGCTCCTTCAGGTATACTGGACCGAGGCCATTTAGGGCTTTAAAAGTCAACACCAGCACTTTGAATTGTGCTCAGAAACATACTGGGAGCCAATGTAGGTCTTTCAAGACTGGTGTTATGTGGTCTCGGCGGCCGCCCCCAGTCACCAGTCTAGCTGCCACATTCTGGATTAGTTGTAGTTTCCGAGTCACCTTCAAAGGTAGCCCCACGTAGAATGCATTGCAGTAGTCCAAGCGGGAGATAACTAGAGCATGCACCACTCTGGCGAGACAGTCCGCGGGCAGGTAGGGTCTCAGCCTGCGTACCAGGTGGAGTTGGTAGACAGCTGCCCTGGATACAGAATTGACCTGCGCCTCCATGGACAGCTGTGAGTCCAAAATGACTCCCAGCCTGTGCACCTGGTCCTTGAGGGGCACAGTTACCCTATTCAGGACCAGGGCGTCCTCCACACCAGCCCGCACCCTGTCCCCCCAAAACAGTACTTCTGTCTTGTCAGGATTCAACTTCAATCCATTAGCCGCCATCCATCCTCCAACTGCCTCCAGGCGCTCACACAGGACCTTCACCACCTTCTCTGGTTCTGATTTGAAAGAGAGGTAGAGCTGGGTATCATCTGCATATTGATGGACACCCAATCCAAATGAGGAATTAAGAAGAGCAAATGAACCAACTTCTGAAATCTTTGCTTCTGTGTAATATTGAAATAACATTCTCTGTTTCACTAACGTCGCCGAGTTGACTGTGGATCACAATATAAGGCTGTTATGGATACTGAGCAAAAGGCCACCTAAGCCAATGGGTCTACTTTGGATTAGATAATTTTGAGGATGATTTTGAAAACTCTTCCCTAAGACCTCCTTGTAAGTAAAGAATGGAGATTTTCCAAAAGCATTTAACACATTTAAGAGTTGATAATGCATTGAAAGTTAATGGGACTTGCACTTATAAATGACTTAGATGCTTTTAAAATTCTACCTACCATCCCTGTTCAGGAGAGCATTTAAGAATGTGCTTAAAGCTAAGCACAAGAATAATTGCTTTTCATAAATAAGGCCTTCAGGAATAAACCTAGCAGAACCAGCTCATATCAGCACATACAGTATAAAGGAGCATAGCGGTGTAGAAAACTTGAATTCAACAAAAAAAAATTATTCAGCAAATGGAAAAGTGCTTCTTTATCCCACCTTTATGCAGGATGCCATTAGATTCTTTCTGGTAGGCTGCCATGCTTTCTGTCTCTACACTTGCCTTGTATATTTTTATTATTAATTTTTTTCAGTAAGGGAAAAATTGCTTTCCGGTGCCTCAGAATCTTTTCTGCATTTAAATTTCCAACATTCTATCTTATTTCAGTGTTCCTATTAGGTAGAAAATACCAAGCTAGCTTGACTGTGTTTGTAGCATATTAGATTTTATGTATAGCAATTAAATTCCCCTCTGAGCCATCTGGTTTATTGGTAGTATAGATTTAAATTTTTCAGCTTGTCCTCTCAATTTACCTCCACTAAAGCAGGCTTGTTTAGCTCCCTTTTCCTTTAAAATTCACATCACAGCTATAATAATGCTGACTACTTCTACCTGAGCTGGTTAATAATCTCAGACCTATGCTTTCAAACATTTGTACATGGGGAAAAAATTACATATACAACCAGGTAAAGCCCTTCATACTCTTTCCAGGTTTCCCTGAAGATGACTCTAGATCATTATACAAATGTGTTGTATCCATTATACAAAGACCCCACTGACAAATGATCTGTTTCTATAACCCTAAAAGTCTACTTACTGCTTTCTGTAGGTATGAGTATTACAGAAAGTGATGTTGCTAAGTAACATATCACAAACACCAGAGCCCTCTTCACCAGTGGCTACAAAAGAACAAGCCTTTTCAATAGTGGCCCCATAACTATGGAAATCCCTCCTCAGTGAGGCCTGCCTGGTGCTGGCATTTATGTATATTTTGATGCTAGCTTAAGATGTCAAGGAGATAAACAAAAGTTATATGGTTAAATTTGAGAAGACATCTGATGGCAGCCCTGTGTAGGGTAGTTTTTAATGTTTGATGTTTTATTGTGTTCTTATCTGTTGGAAGCCACCCACTAGTGGAAGAGGCAACCCAGTCAGGTGGGCAGGGTGAAAATAATAAAATTGGTTGTTGTTGATATATTTCTCTCATGTCGGGCAACTCAGTGCAAATCTTCTGCAGCAACTGAATATTTTGGGGGCTATTTGTCTGGTGGTTGACTCTATGTTGGGTAATGGAGAAGGGCTTTTTGATCCCCTTTTCATCTGTTTCATATCTGGGATTTTTAGTTTTTGTAAATCACTTTAAGCAACATTGAAATCATCATCATCAGTTAATCTTATATGGAACTAAATCACACTCATTGAAATCAAGTTGATACTAACCCAAATTCAGTGAGTTCAGTGGGTCTGCTCTGAGAACGAGTTGCTCAGAAACCACCCTATATGCAAAACATATTAGGATTAAACTTCTTAGCTGAGGGGATAGTTTGCCAACAAACAAACAAAGACCAAAGCAAAAATCCACAAATACTCTCATGAATCTGTCAATTTTCACTTTTTCTCTCACTTTCCAGTTGTAATTCACCACATTTTGGTATGTGTTTGTGATTTTTTTAAAAGTCCTCCTTTAAATTCACTAACATTTTAGTTTAAATTTTCCTGATGTACACACTTAAATGCAGTTTTGCCCTATGTGCAGTTTCGCAAGGAATTCCCCTTAATCCAGGCTTCCTCGACCTCAGCCCTCCAGATGTTTTGAGACTACAGTTCCCATCACCCCTGACCACTGCTCCTGCAAGCTAGGGATCATGGGAGTTGTAGGCCAAAAACATCTGGAGGGCCAAAGTTGAGGAAGCCTGCCTTAATCTAATGCATGTGTGTGTGTGTTATTTTCATATGGATACCTTCCCTTAATGTACACATTTCTGTACATTTTTTTTTTGTAAGAGAACTGTGTAAGAGTGTAAACGGTGTAAATCTCAAAGGACAACTTGCCCTGAGTTTCTCCTCCAACCATATTCTGTTATTTAACACAGAGACTGTGATCCAGAACATCCCATGGGCTCTCATTGCCAGTTATGGCAGATGGAGCTTCACAAATGCTTTGTATATTTTTCTCAGCCAGAGCTGACAATGGGAAAGATTGGCCTGTGTGCAGAGCTTAATTTCTAGTCTTTGCAAAATTAATGTCCCATTACCCAGTTCCTGTCTTACTAAATATGCAATGTGGTAGAATGTGACAAATTGAAGGAGGAGCTTAAAGACAATAAATTCTTCACTGTTCATGGATCCAGTTTCAGCGTTAAAAATATCACTGGAGGGCCAAGGTAAATATGTATTTATTTAAGCTTACATGCAGTTCTTGGCACTAACAACAATGTTCTATGACAAGTTCTACAGACGGATGCTTAATATGTAAATTAATCTGACTTGGTAGGGATCATGATCTTTGATGGCAGTTATAATTATAGATGAGCTTGTCAACTTGCTCTGCAAATTTGTCCAACCAGAGAACAACTGTATTTGTATGGGGCTATGGAAACATTTTAATTATTTACTGTCAGGTTTCAGCATGCAATGAGAAACAGGGATGATACGTTATGACTACAACAGAGCTGTTGTTTTTATTGTTATTATTATTATTTTTACAACCCCCCACTAATTTTAGAGATTGACAAAAGGATATATTTCAATTATAGACATAACATTGTAAGTGATAACCTTTGCTTCATGGCATAAAATGGAGTGAATGTGTGTCAAAGGACTAATTTTCCTTTATCATACTTTTACTCCATTTTATGCCTGATCTGCTGGGCTGAAATATGTTTTCCAATTTCCTCACCTTTCCCCCTTCACCTCTGAAAGAGGCTTATGTTTTGCCATATCAATCACAGGGCACTTTAGAATTTCTTTTGAATTCTTGGTGGCTGTAGGTGTGCGGTGTGGATACTCTTGCAAGGTGGTTAAGTGTGTCGTCCCTCCCCTCCATTAGACATTTATCCAGGGCTCTGTAGCCTCCCCACCTGCTCATTCTTTCTGATTTGAAAAAGCCCCCTGGAAGGAGATGCCTCATAACGTCTTTTCCTGGGTTTTCATTAAAACAAAGGAAGCTGGAGAAGCTGTCTAAAAACAACCGGCATCCAGTGGCATAGTGTGGGATGACCCCCCAGGGGTGCTTGCCTTGAGTGCAAAATTATTAAGGTGGAAAATTTCAACATCCAGTGCTGCCCCAATACAGCTGCACACTTCCATCACTGGCCCCTTTTGAAAATGGCTTCTCCATGCAAGCCAGGAAGTCTCCTCCCAAGACAACGGAACGGCTCTTCTTTGCTTATGTCTGTGGCTGTGATCTCCTGAGTGACAGAGATGTCATTAGGTAGTTGACTGCACATGCATATTCCAATCATTTCCCTCCCACCGAACCACCCCTCTGTGTGGGGCTAGGCTCTGGCAACCCACGCTATGCCACTGTTGGCACCAGTGGGCTTATGAATTTTGTTTCTAAGGGAAGTTCTTCCTTAAGAAACACCTGCCCACACTGATTTCTTAAAGGTAAAATAAATAGATAAATAACTTTAAACAACAACAATGAACAGCTAACAGGAGCATGGTAGACAATCTCTCTGGCTTATAGGAAAGCCCAGCCTAAAGCCTCACGAGCTTTTCAGGAAGTGCAGGCAGGAGGGCTGCGGTGTGCAAATCACTAAATAAGATTATTTGGAGAATGAAAGAGAGAATACTCAAAAAACACCCCCTGGCCACCTCAAAAGTAAGCTGAAAAAACAGTTAAACTCTGCCCCCACCCATGAGAATGTCACCAAAAGTTTCTTTCTCCTTAGAAAATTTTCAAATTATGGAAAGGAGTTGGGAAAAGTTGGACAATTTGTTGGCACTGTACTAACATGGGCTGCTTTATGGATGGTCCAATAGTATTGCTAAAGTACTTTAAATTTTTCTGAAGTAACAGAGAAATTTTAGTGGAATAGGAGAGCTGAAAAAAATTCACATCTGGCAACCAATGTGCCCCTTTGGTTTCAGATAGTACATGGGTAGACGAGTCTAAAAAAACCTGGGACACAAGTTTTCATGGCCCTCTAGCAGCCATGATGGCTCATTTACCCAAAGTAATGTATTTAGCGTTAACCCTAGAAATGTATACCTGATTCTAACCAAACTAAGCCTTCTAGAGGTTACTCCGTCTCCTACTGAGTTGGCCTTTTCAGTTGGAACCAATTCATTCTGAACTTCTCTCTTGCTATATCGTGACACCAGCATGCCACATACTGGGTTCATGATCCTATGTGCATAAATCTAAAGTACATCTTCTTACAAGCATTCTTTTCCAGCATGCTCCTTCAAGTATGTTGTCTCTTACAGTACATGTGCCATTTTACTACTTTGTTAGCATCTGCTGACCTTTGAAATGAGCAGGTATATAAGAGTGAGTGTGTATAAGATTCTGAACACCCTGATATATGGGAGTTTGCTGAAGAACATGCTGAAGGATGTATGATTTGCAGGAGAGAAATGTGAAAAGCTACAAGGAAATTTATAGTCTGAAGTTGAGGTTTCCAAAATAATGGGGCATGACCAGTCACACTCGCCAGATCCCTTTGGAAACAGCTTTTTCACAGCTCTTACTTCCTAACCTATTATTAGGTATACTCAGACTTAATGTACCTATTTTCCTCTCCAAATGTTAGAGGGTGTGAGATTATAGTGTGTCACAAGAAGCAAGGGAGTTTAACTACATTTCAGAAGGCATTGTCTGATAGTTTGCATTGGGCTGATAGTGGTTCACTTCCCCACCCCCAGCTCAAGACTGAGAAATTCAGCAGGTGAAGACTTCTGTATCACTGCAAGTTTGTGCTGGGAGGAGTTGCACGAGTTGAATAGTGGCCTGTTTTGAGGAGGTAAAAGGCATAGGAACCCAATTAGCATGGGGGAAAGACCTTCATAGCCTTAACTGAATTTGTGTTCAAAGACTCCTTCCTGTATAAAGAATAAATCATTGAAGGTGAGCATAACTATAAGACCTGAAGTACTTCTGTTATATATCAGAGAAGTGTCTTGGACTACAGCAGAGGTGGAACAATTTTTTTTAATCCGAGGGCCACACACTGATGGAGACGGAGACAGAGAAAAAATGAGTGGAACAATGATTGTGAATTTTGTTTTTGAATGGTAGGCTAGTTTCAACACCCACCCACCTCTCTATTCTCCATCCAGGCAAGCAAGAAGGATTGGGGGCTAGGGAAAAACACTAGGCTGAAGTGAGGACAGGTGGGGGCAACCACCTGGTTTTGACAGACAGATCTAGCTTTTAATTACAGTGAATTATTTTCCCAGAGTGATTTGTGAGGTTGGGGGAAAGATGCTCAAGTAAATAAACATGGTTCTTCTATGAGTTGGTTTTCAGAAAACAGAGCATTTAGAAGAGCAGTGGGGTTTTAGTATCCTTCCCAAACTCTTTCCTAATAAACAATTAAAAATCAATGCTTTGATCCATTTTTTATTCATTCAGTTGTCCCCTGCCATGTCAAACTTGCAATAGTTTGGTTGTTATTTTTCAAACTTTAAGGAGAGAGTTATTTTAATTCCCCTTTTCATGAGTTCAGTTGGAATCACAGAATTGTAGGGTTGGAAGGACATGCAGTCAAACCCTCTGCAATGCACGACTCACAGCTAAATAATCCCTTACAGATGGCCATCCAACCCCTGTTCAGAAACCTCTGAAGAAGAGTCTGTCACATTCTGAGGTAGCCTCTTCCACTGTCAAACCATAAAATGTCTATGCTGGCTTGGTCATGACCACAGAATGGAGGATAGTAGGATTCCCAAGGACATGTTCTATGGGCAGAGGGCTTCAGGCATCAGGCCTGTTGGCAGACCAACCCTACATTAGAAAGATGTCAGCAAACATGACATGAAGGCTGGCAACATCATCCCTGCTGTGTGGGGATCCCTTGGAGACAACCACAATGCCTGGAGACAGACATTCAGGTTATGCCTCCATAGCTGTGACCAGAGGAGGAATGACTGCTGGGAGGAACACAGAGAGGAAAAATGCCATGGAACATCTGCAGCAGCACAACCAGATGCCTGCATCTGCCCCAGCTGCAACAGAAAATGTCTCTCCTGTATTGGTCTCTACCTCTACAGCAGGCGCTGTAACCTTCCAACAGTTGGACTTCTCCCCCAAAGATGCACTCCTCCATGGTCTCGCAAGACAGGCGGATGCCAGCATAAACAGACTATAAAGATCTTAGAACAGCTTTCAAGGTATTTATCTATTTAAAATGTCACATGTAAAAATGTGGGTGTGTATGAGCTCTACTTAGAATTTTAGCCTTCCAGTGGATCAAATGGATGTGTTTAGTGGGGAAACAGAAATGGCCCCAAGAAAACCAGATCTTCACACTGTCTCCTAAATCCTCACAATCTCTTAAATGGGTAGACGGAGTTGTAACACACTCAAGAAAACCTGGTCCAAACCCATGCACTTTTCTCGAAATGTGAAGTATGACTACAGTAAATATGAAGTAGCTACAGAAGAGGGCTGTGTCTAGTGAGAGTGAAATACACATGCGGGGGGGGGGGGAGGAGAATAGTTTTGGGTGATATGCTTAATCTTCAAGTTCAAACTACTGAACACTTTCCTAAGGGCTCATGCTGTCATCTGGCTGATCTCCCCACAACTGCAGAATTCTTAAATATGTTTACCTGGGTCCTGGATAGGTCAATAACTAGTTTCCCCACAAACTTGTCTCTAGGCTAGATAAAAACAAAGTATTACTTTTGCTCATCTTCAGTTGTCAGCTTCACACTAGGGGGTATTCAGTGTGTTCATTCATCCTCCCATTGAAAATGAAAGGAACAAGAATGTATTTGAAATGACATTCTTTGGAAACTCTGATATAAAATCCTATAAAAACAAAACAAAATAAGTATTTCATTAAGCCATAAGGATCCTCCACAATAGGATTAAGGACATCTAACATTCAATGCACCTTGCACTCAGTGATAGTTTTGAAAATATACTGTTGGCTGCCACTGCTTTCCACACTGAATATGGGGTCAAAACGGGCTTAACTTTGATCTGTGGCAAATTTACAATAGTAATGCATTTTCTAGAACTGCTGAACTCCACCTTGTATGTATAAATAGTTCCAGAGTGCTTGAGCAGAATGAATGATTTGGGCATGAATTCAGGTTTCTTAGAAACTATAGCTGTTATCATTCAGAAATGTAACATTCCTGACTGAAGGCACACCTCTTTTGACACTTGAGAGGTCTATTTAATCTTAATTTCCATATCTATCTATCATCTATCTATCTATCTATCATCTATCTTTCTAATTTACATTTCAAGATATTCATTTAGACAACCTTAAATCAATGACTTCCCTTCTTCTCTTTCTGTGGTTCATTTTGCATACCATACACCCCTGCATATTTTACATGAACTAAACCATTCAGTAATCCATTGTTACACCATCAAAACACTGTTGAATTTATCTTAATACTACCAGTGTTTTTAAATGTACACAATTTTCACTCAAACTGTCAGTAAATATTTTCCAGTCTTCTTTAAACGTATATTCTTCTTGTCATCTTATTCTGTATGTTAATATGCAAGCTGCGTGTAATTGTAATTTCCAACCACTGACATATTTGCTCCTTTGTTAGACTATGAGGTTTTTTTTTTGAGTGACATGCTCCCAGTGACTGTGGTTAATGACTGAAGTGTCATGCTTAATGACATCACTGGGGCCTGCCTCCCATGACATCACATCTAGGTCCCTGACTTGGCAGCCCTATGAGGGGTAAACAATCCCCCATCTTCCAGATGCTAATCCCATCAGTGAACGTCTGAACAGGGCTATTGAGTAGGGGTAGGGAATCTCAAAATTCCAGGCCCCTTTGCATGCCACACAGCCTCCCAAGCCACATCCCTCTGTGGTCCTGCTAAACACACAAACTGGATTCTTTTACCTGCGTAGGACATGCCCATCAACTGTGATAATATCTCTTCCCTCACCGAATGGAAATGTATAGGCACCCCCGCACACACACACACTTACATGTGATCAACTCATGTGTGACTGTGCAGTATGTGCAGTAGGGAAGGTTTTTTTTAATAATTCATACCCGGAAATGGAGGGACAGAGCAGGAAAGTCCTTGTGTCTTGCAAGGATACCCTCCGTGGAGCCCAAAGAAGACCTAGTGAAGGCAGAGCAGAGACTGGAGGTGCAGAGTGGCTTTGTTTTGGATGCTTAGCCTCCCCGCCTAACAGCCTAATCCCAGCCCCAGAGCTTCAATTCCAGTTGTGGAGCTTTTCAGTACCATATACGGTGTGTGTGTGTGTGTGTGTGTGTGTGTGTGTGTGTATATATATATATATATATATATATATATATATATATATATATGGAGAGTAGTATTTTGGAGTGAGAGCAGCAGAGAGGGCATTTAATGGGAGTTTAGAGGGTGATTTTCACGTGTGTGCATGGGGTGCTTGAACGTAACGCTTGATTAAGTGGGGAGTTGCCTGTATGTAGAATTCTATGGATTTTGCAGGGCTTGAATGTAGCCCGCTGTGGAAAGGCAAGAGTCACCTCTGCTGCTCTGCCCATTCCTAGCCATGTGCAATATGTTGTTGCCTGGCATTGCTGCATTTCTTCTAAACAGACTCCCGCCACATCAGGTAAACTCAGATTTATTTAAGAACAGTTGGTGGGATTTTTCATGTATGCAACAACAGCAGCAAGAATACTCATCGCGAAGTATTGGAAGACACAAGATTTACCCACCCGGGAAGAATGGCAGATGAAGTTGATGGACTATATGGAACTGGCGGCAATGACTGGCAGAATCCGAGACCAGGGAGAAGAGTCGGTGGAAGAAGACTGGAAAAAGTTTAAAGATTATTTACGGAAATATTGTAAAATTAATGAATGTTAGAAAAATGTTGGAATGAAGTTATATGGCTTTAGTAGAAATGTTATAAGGAATTAAGGATAAATAGATTAATAGAGTAAAGGAAAAATAAGGTTAGAATGTGTTAAGATAATTATAGGATTGAAAACAGAGGAAGATGGAAAGGAATTGCTGAAAAAATTATCAGAAGTGGAATACAAAAAGGGAGGCGTGAGGAGGTCGCGGAAATAAGTGAATGAAAGACAAGATATTGAAATTATTTGATGTGTTTTGAGTTGTGTTTGTTTTGTTTTGTTGGTTTAGTGTGTTGGTGTTGTATTGCATTGTTTTTCTTTTTTGTAGTGTTTAAATTGTTGGAAAAAGTAATAAATATTATAAAAAAAAAAAAGAACAGTTGGTGGGGTGGCCCACTTACTCCTCAGTCTCCTCGGCCAGGCCCACACTGGCTTTCTCCTCCCATTCTTCACCTTGACCCACGAACTAACTTTATGCATATGTACTGTCAGGGACTGTGCTGGGGAGGGTTGCACTGAGGAGGAATGGTGGGAGCCTCCCCCTCCCCCTTCTCCTGATCCGGACCCTGAATCTTCCCAGGAGCAGGAGGACAGTATAGATTTGGAACAGTGGTTTGCAGAGGGACATAGTGCAGAAGGCAGAAGCTGGGAAGTACTGGATGGGGAACAGCTAGGAGAAGAAACACTGGAAGAGAGAAGGTTAACAGATTCACTGTCTCTGGTAAGCATTCCTCCACTCTCCCCAAGGTCAAGAAGAGCTCGGAAAGTGGCAGAACAGAAAGCACACAAAGCACAGAGGGTACAAGCTCAGATTACAAGACATAGAAGTGACATAGATTAATAGGGACATAAGGGGGAGAGATCCTTAATTGGGAGCACCACCATTCCTAGGAAATGGGTTCTTTGTTCTCTCGCTGTGATTATTAAAATGTCTAACTGGTAAGAAGACTCATTTTCCTTTGTTCTCCTTATCTACTGCCACAGGGGGAGGAAGCCGATTCTCTGAAGCCTGACGTGTACCACTGGCATGCCCTTGGGTGGAAAACTCCCCATTGATTATTCACATACCCTCCAACATTTTTCTGATGAAAATAGGGACGTCTTAAGGAAAAGCGGGACATTCCAGGATCAAATCAGAAACTGGGACGGCTTCTCTAAATCTGGGACAGTCCCTTGAAAATAGGGGCAGTTGGAGGGTCTGTATTTGGTTAAAAGGAAACATGAGTTTCTTCTACCAGGTGTTGTGAATATTATTTTAAAGACTTTCGAAAGTAGAATCCAGCTTGAGTAAGAGACACAGTGCACACTTTATTAAGTGAGCAAAAGATTATTATAAAGTACCGTTAACTGTGTCTACCATATGCACAGTTTTGTTTTCAGTGTAAGTATGAAGGGATAATTATATAGTGACTCCATGTTCCACTTTTCCATAATTTACATAAGAAGCACTACACAAAAGTGATGCTAATAGCCTAACAAAAACCCTTGCAAGTAATGAAAGCCGTAGTTTGGGATTAAACCTTTAATGCCTCACTAAAAGGAGGATCAGGAGGATAAAAATACAGTGGTACTCTACAGCAATTAGATAGCAAAGGTTCAATCCTTGCTTTAGCATTTACTAGGCTTTGTAGTTTTGGGGTTTTTTAAAGTCAATTTTATATTTGAATTTACTTAATTGAACGTGATTTTCTGGCAGGTTTGGTTGTTTATAATTAATTACTGTATTTACATAGAATTACAAAAATAAATAAAAACTTGCTGTCAGATATATAGAACGACCATTGCATACTAAAGGGGGAAATTAACTAGGGTTGAAACCAGTAATTTTCAGTAATCATGATTATCTTTGGGAAAGCATTATAGTTTCCTCTTTATTATGTTTCATTCATGCAGTTTCACTAGCAAATTAATTTCAGTGGAAATGTATTTTATGAGACAGATAGTTCATATATTATAGGGATCAGTAGGTATTTTAAATGACCCATGGTCACATCCACACCATACATTTTAAACACATATAAAGCAAATGGGTTCCTTCAAAGATGGAACTGTAGTTTGTATAGGATGCTGAGAATTATAGCTCTGTGTTAAATGTTTTGTGGGATGTGACATATATGCAGAGGTTTTTCAAGAGGACAGATTGTCAGTGTTGAAAACGTAACAGCAGATATCATTCTGTGTGTGTCTTAAGGGTTAATTCTGTCAGTGTTAAATCAACTAGTCAATACAGTCATACCTCAGGTTAAATGTGCTTCAGGTTGAGCGCTTTCGAGTTGCACTCCACGGCGACCTGGAAGCAACGGAATGCGTTACTTCCGGGTTTCACCGCTTGTGCATGCGCAGACGGTCAAAATGAGGTCACACGCATGTGTGGAAGCGGCGAATCATGACCCGCACATGCGCAGCCGCAGGTTGCGTTCGCTTCTGGATGCAAACGGGGCTCCAGAACAGATCCCGTTCGTATCCAGAGGTACCACTGTATATGTAGAGGTGTGCCAACCAGGCAGACTGGCATGATATTCATGGCAGCAGCAAGTCCTCTGATTGGCTGTGTAATTCTGGGGGAGCTTTCTTTTGTATGTTTGATTGCATGTCTTCCTGCTCTGTACAAATCCTGACCTAAGAAAGACAAAACCTCTCTTTTCCTTTCTCCTCAAATTAGACACTTTAGTATTATCAGGATCTCTCTCTCTTCCCCCACCCCCCACCGGACTCAATTTCTGCTATTTAAGTAACTTTGCTAACAATGAGGTGTTTAGAGTTGGCCTTGAATTCAGACTTGGGTGAGAAATTGCTGATATTTCACCATTTCTGTCTTGGGCCAGCCCTGAATGGCAAGTACAGGCGAAACACAACAGACTCTTTATACAAGTATGCACATTTTTGCTTCATAAAAACTGAAACGAATGTTTTTTCATGCATTTTTTATAAAAAAAATAGAACCTTATTTCACAACGAATTCAGCTTCCGTGTCCACTGGGTTTTGCAACAGAAATGATGGATGTGCATACCAGCAAACTAGATGCAGGTTCAGTAGCCACTGTTTCCCCTCACCTTCAGGGGTGCTGTCAATTGTTCATGTTCCATCCTCTTGTTCATTGCAGAGATATAAAATAAACATATTTAAGGTGCAAAAAACCGTTCTGGCAACTTGGGGGAGGGACACAGGAGGGAGCAGTCAATCAGCTCTCTGCACAGCTTGCCTCTGCTTCAAGCCTGTAGAACCCTGGGGAGGAAAAGGTATATTAAGGGAATGCACTGAGGGCACTGTCACATAAGCCTCACTGCTTTAAAAATGTTACGTATGTCTTCACCTTCTGATTCACAGCCAGAGATGTTTTCCTGCTGAGCCGGAAAACTGTTATCTGGCGAGAGTTCTCTGCCAACGTTGCCTTGCCCAGCCTAGCTCCTAATGCTGCTTACGGCACAGTGCTGTATCAACTTTTATTCCTTCCCCCCCATCTTTTGATCATTTATAAAGCTCCATTTTTGTCCAGTATTTTGTCCAGCCTATGCAGCAGGACAATTGACAAGCGTGGTATGAGATCTTTATTTCTGCGCTGTTGTTCTATGTTTCATAACTGGTAGTTTTTACTTTGTAATGGGCCTTCACAGCAGGCTAACATTTCTGGCTGGATGAATAGCTCAACTTCCCACGGCGACGCGAAACGCAAACTTCCATTGCTTTCAAATTGTGGCATGGCTGATGCTTACTGATCGCAGCCTTAAGCTCTTCGATCACCTCACGTAACCTGTGTTTCTGTCCCTTTAAGAGAATTGCCTATCTCTCTGTTTTGCTATACAGTGGATCTGGGCAGCTGGGGAATGGCTTTGATCAGTCTGAACACTGAGCATGTGCAGTGGAGGAAAGTTGCTTCCGTATTATTGATCGTGAGGGTCAGTGGGTCAGCTAGCTAGCAGCAATGGGGAAACAGCTCCACAATAGGGAGGAATTTTGCAACTTGTTGAACTGCGTCCAGCGGCAATTTTGATATCCCTGTTAGTAATTGTTATTGTTCTTATAAAATACGTAGCCAGTGTGCTCTCCCCACCCCCAGGAAAGTGCATCCAATATTGATATCTGCAAATATTTAAGCTTCGGCTAAAGCATAACTGAATGCAGAGGCTTGCTTTTTATTTATGTTGCATTTTATGCTGGGTATAAAAATTACTGAGTGTGTCCAGCCAGCTAGCCAGCCAGCCAGCCAGCCAGCCACAGGAGACAACTCCGGAGGAAAGAGATGGTCTACACTCTTAATTTGTTTGCAGGCCAACCTGCAATGAAATCTAACACCAGACTTACAAGTCCTAGCACACCCCGAGGTGAGGTCAAGAGAAAGGCATAATGCAGCAGCCAAAATGTTTGCTCCAAACTCTGCTGGTGTGATTTGCTATCCAGAGGCTAAGGAATGAACTGGTTGCCAACAAACACATAGGTGCTAATCCTGTGCCTTTGGCACTGTCTGAAGATGTGATTCTTTCTGTCAAAGGGCCATTGCTATATAGTGCAACTGGAAGAAGGCCTTTCATATCTATAGAACTGAAATTATTTCTGGAAGTCACCTGATGTTGTAAACACTTGTTTTTGTCGGGTAGCATTCTTTCATACTGACAAAGGTTTAATACCTAGGAAACAGATCCTTTCGTTCTCAAAGGAAATATCCCAAAACCATTTGCTAGATACCCTAAACACTTTGGATAGGATTTTTAATGAACATTCCAGGGTGTCTCTCTAAGAAAGGAGGAAGAAAATGGAAAAGAGAGATCAGAATAGTATTGTCAGCTGCCTATGTCCTCTGCTGTTTCCCCTTGAGGGGATACCTGGACAGCAAGAAGAAGTGACAGGCAGGTCACAGCAGGGGCATACAAAAATGTTGGGCTTCTCAATGCAGAAGAATTGTGTATTGTACAGTAAAAATGTCCAATTTCATGGCATTATGAACAAATGCTTTATTACATGGCCAAACATCCACAGTTCTTAGGACCACTCACTGCATTAGCCGATTATCACTTCACAGCTTGCAAGCAATTGCAATTCCAATATGAACTGACCCTGATACGCAGCCTCCCAGACTAGTTAGCCACCAGCTTTCGCACTTCCCAAGTGTTCTGACACAGTTCTCAGCTGTGCCAAGATGCATTTCAAACTGCTCTCTCCAAAAGTGTGCCATAATATCCAGTGCCGGTTTGCTGTGTTCCTGGATAACTTCTGTATTGGGGGCAGATACGCTGGCTTCTCCAGAGGATTGGGAGGAAGGGGGGGAGCCAAATGCCCTCTGAAAATTGAGGGGCTCCAGTCCCCTCAAAAAATACATTCGGTGAGCTGAAACTGCCTCAGCCCCTAGGAGTTGGCATCTATGATTGGGGGCCTTTATATTTATGGGGTTCTAACTACAAAGGGTGCCATTTTGTTGACAAACCACCATGATTACAGTGGTAAGATCACAACAGCTAAACTCACTCAGAAATAAAGCATCCTTCAGCCCCTGTCCAGCGATCAGGAAGATACTGTTCCGTATTATGTATGGTGCGAAAACAAAGCAAAGCGAGATACTCCTAACCCAACAGGAATGAATGCTGTACTCTTGTGGGATGCTTAAATTAATGCTGTGGTGAAATCTGTCCTCCAATTTTCCAAAAGTTATCTTTCCAGAAAGAGAGGCTTCTGTTCATAATAATTTTAATAATATTTTTAAAAATTTATATCCCGCCCATCTGGCTGGGGTTTCCCAGCTACTCCGAGCGGCTTACAACATATATAAAAAGACAACAAAACATCAAAAGTTACAAAACAAAATATCCTATACAAGCAACAAACAAACCAATAAACCAATAGAAATCAATAATAACAAACAGTTTACAGTTATACCCAAATTAAAATAACCACGAACTCCAACTAAACATTTAACCAACACCAACCAGACAAAAACAAAACAGAGGAACCTGTTGTTCATTAGAATTTTTTTTAATATCATTTTGCCAAGTGTGCACTTGGGGGTTTAAATTAACATTATTAAATGGCCACGGTGATTTAAAGTTTGGGTACCTGGGAAGGCTGTGAAGTGCAGAACACCAGCGAGGTGATTTGTAGAATGTGAAAGGGAACACTCGTACTCCAGCTACCTAGGAAAAATTTAGCATGGTCAACGTAGCTTCACATCACACCAAGAAAATATTCCTTTTAATAATTATAATTTTCTGATCCCAGGATATGTTCTGAAGGCACATGAGGTCACCACCTTGCTGAAGCTAAGCAGGTTTGGGTGGGTGACCACTTGGGTAAAGCTAAAGGTAAAGGACCCTGAATGGTTAAGTCCAGTCAAAGGCGACTATGGGTTTGCAGCACTCGTCTAGCTTTCAGGCTGAGGGAGCCGGTGTTTGTCCACAGACAGCTTTCTGAGTCATGTGGCCAGCATGACTAAACCGCTTCTGGCGCAATGGGACACTGTGACAGAAACCAGAGCACACAGAAACTCTGTTTACCTTACCACCGCAGTGGGTACCTATTTATCTACTTGCACTGGTGTGCTTTTGAACTGCTAGGTTGGCAGGAGCAGGGACTGAGCAACAGGAGCTCACTCCATCCCGTGGATTCAAACTTCCGACCTTCTGGTTGGCAAGCCCAAGAGGCTCAGCAATTTCGACCACAGTGCCACACACATCCCCAGCACTTAGGAATTACATGTAAACTGCTTTGTTTCCATGATTTGACAGAGAATGGTTGAGGAAAGTGGAATAAATGCTAAACTTACTGCTCGTTTAAATAAAGCTTGTCTAAAGCCCATTTGTTATTAAATGAGGCCTATGAAGGATGTCGCTGAGACAGGCACTACATCTGATATTGTTTCCTGGTGGAACAGGTGACAAAGGAAATGGAGCTGGGGGCACAATAGAGATACACAAAATATTAAAAGATGTGAGTGAAAGGCAATGTTTTTTTATCCATCTATCAGTGAATGAGAGGAAATTGGACCACAGTTCTTTATCAAGGCACTAATTCTGCTGAAAGATTTGTTATGGCAAGCATTTGCTTTTGCTTCCCATCAAAAATCAAGTGGGCACAGCATAAGAAGACACCAAGGCAGGGGGAGGGAATCATCATCTCTTTCCCTCTAAAGTCTCATGTTATGATACAAAGAATGTCATGAAGGCAGCTGGAAGATTAAGGTGGTTTCAGTGCCCTATATCTGACATTGATATGCAGTAATTTGTTTTGCCGCTCTGCCTTTCGCAGTACAAAAGCACCATTTACTAAGTTAACATCAGTCCAAATTCATTTTCTTTCTCTCTTTTTTGAATGTCTGCAAGATGATAGCAATGAAAATTATTTTGAACCTGAACATCTTCTAGATCAATGAACTAAGTTGTAAGTTGATATGGCGAGTTGCCCCCTGAAGAGAGATGGTTTGTTACTTTGCCGCAGGGTTGGGGAAATCCCCCACCCCAATGGCACAACTTTAACAGGGAGGCAAAACCCTCGGCTGCCTTAGGGAGCCCCTCCCAGTGGGATCTGTTGCCAATTAATCCACACATTGTTCACCTGATGTCACATATGAGGTGGCAATGGTTTGAGGGTTGGCCTCATAGGCCAAATAGGGACCTGTGGTGTGCCTAATTAGGTCCATAGACCAGAAGTCCCACACCTGTACCTTGCTGTATAAAGCCACTGTTAGCCTGTCCTGAAAAGCAGAACTAGGAGAAGCTTGGCTGGTTCAGAGCAGTGGCAACTTGTTGTGCTGTGATGAGAAAAGCAGTGCCTCTTTTGAGAAACTCCATCTTCTAAATCAGAGGTGGGGAGCCTGTGTCCAGGTGTTCATAGAATCATAGCATTGTAGGGTCTTTTAGTCCAACCCCCCTGCAATGCAGGGATTTCAGCTAAACCCTCGAAAGAAGGAGAGTCCACAACCTATTGCTGGACTCTAGCTCCCATCTGGCCCAGCCAGCATGGGCGCTGGTCAGGGATGATGAGAGCTGCAATCTAGCATCTTCTGGAGGGCCAAATACTAGCCATCCCTGTTAGTGCGGAAAGTATTAGGTGCCCTTTAAAGATCTGCAGCCGCATCAACAATGCAGCCTGAATGAGCTGGGCTTTCTCAAGGAAATAGTAATATCACCATCGCACACCCGCCCACCCACTGAAGGACCTTAAAAAGGAACAAGTTCAAATTCAAGTTCATCATGTTCAAAAAGTAATTCATTGCGGTTTGAGGACCCGATCCCCGCATAGTGGAATGAAACACAAGGACACGTGATATAAGGTTAATGGGCAAGAAAAGGCCACAATTTTATTGATTACAGCAAGTGAAAAGGTATTGGCTTAGGCATTGGATTAAGTCAGCTGACTCCACCCACTCGGAGAGGGGTGAGTCTAAAACAGGGGGGTTTATTCACCAGTAGGTGGAGCCTGTTGATGCTAATCCAACTATAGGCTCTCCCCTGATGTCACCGAGGGTCGTGCCATGGCCTCCCGCCACGCAGGCATCGGACAGAATACACGACCGCCGGATTCCTTTAACGGAATACCGAAAAATTGAAGGCGTAGGCGATGGCCACACCTAGCCCTTCGACACCACAACACATTATTCCAATGCCTAACCTACCCACCAATACCACGAAAGTTGTGGCGATTGCTACGAGGTAGGCGAAAACACCAAAAAGCCTAACGCCAAATGGAAAAATTCCTACCAGGCCCCCTGGACAACCAGGGCGACCAGCCTAAGGTCCATAGCAAGGCCAAAAGAAAACTGAAACCCTGCTCTAAGGGAGTGGAGGGTGGGTGACTCACGACGGGACGATGAACAGTGAGGCTGGGAGGCTGGCGCCACAGCAATTTAGGCTGCTGTACACGCCCCCTTGAAGGCACCTGGTTGGGTGCCTAGCCGTGGGCGTGGGCGCCAGCCAGGTGAGTGGAAGGCAGGGGGCAAACGCCCCCTGATTGAGGCGGAGTCCGGCTCCCAGCCACAACCACTCCTCTCTCTTGCAGGGAGGAGAGTCTTTGTGGTTCGAGAACCCGATCCCCGCATAGTGGAATGAAACACAAGGACACGTGATATAAGGTTAATGGGCAAGAAAAGGCCACAACTTTATTGATTACAGCAAGAGAAAAGGTATTGGTTTAGGCATTGGATTATGTCAGCTGACTCCACCCACTCGGAGAGGGGTGAGTCTAAAACAGGGGGAGTTTCCTGGTTTTTTCAATGGCCATACAGTTCTGCGCAGCGCGCCAAACAATTCTCTTCAGGAAGGAGGACCAGAACAACGAACAGTGAGGCCGGGAGGCTGGCGCCACAGCAATTTAGGCTGCTGTACATGCCCCCTTGAAGGCACCTGGTTGGGCGCCTAGCCGTGGGCGTGGGCGCCAGCCAGGTGAGTGGAAGGCAGGGGGCAAACGCCCCCTGCTTGAAGCGGAGTCCGTCTCCCGGCCACAACCACTCCCCTCTCTTGCAGGGAGGAGAGTCTTTCCAGTTCACATTTGGTTCAGTTCCTTCCAGAACAAACTAGTTAGGTTCACATTCAATTCACAGTTCAATTCAAGTTCATCCAAATGATTCTCAGCAAGTTTTTTTTTCCAGCATTCAGAATGTTGCATGCTGCTCTGCTGAAGTATACAATATACATAATATGAGTTTTTAAAAAACCCTCCAAAACACACACCAAGTGGAATGTGCTTTGTTTAATGTATTTTCCCCAACAATTTTGATCGTTAAGCTTAAAGGCCCAAAGAGCTTGAAGAGTACAAAACACATGCAAGAAAATGAATGTGACGATGAACTAGAAATCAGTCAAACTGCCCTCCTACATGCCTGAGAACTGAACCACTTCTGGTTCATTTAAGGAAATAGTACCTGCTGGGCCAATAGGTGCAGATCTGTGTTCCTACCACCATCAGCACAGGAGATGGTGATTTTTTACTTTACTTTTTTTAAAATAGCCTTGCCTACCACCAGTTTTTAAAGTTAATCACCCTCCTACAGTGTGTGGTTTCTGTTGTGTATTGAGTCAAAGGATTTTATATCTGTATTATTATTGTCTGTATTTGCATTAGGGTAAAGTAACTGCCTTTTGGTTCCAGAGGGTACAGCTACTATTGGTTCATTTAAGCTGCTGTATTTGGATCCTCTGTCTTATTGGTTTCCTCCAAAAGGCAGGACTGTGATTGCCTGATATTGTTCCCTCCAAAATGTATCCTTTCTAGCTAGTTCCCTGTCCCTATAAATGTAGCTCTCCCCTCCTCAGGTCTCAGTCTTGTTGCTTTAATAAAGAAGTGTTACTAGAGAACTGTCTCCAGCATATTATGTCAAGAGAGCTGAAATCACAAACCCCACGTCACAACAGTTTCCCATTGTTGTTTTCTTTTACTCAGTGCTGAATTTACACTATGTTGAGACAATCCTTGTCCCACCCATTATAACTACACTGTCTTTTTTTTAAAAAAAAATCTCAATAAAATGTTAATATTGCATACGACAGTCTCTTGTATTTGTGTACATGTGCCTCATATGTGAAGATGCTGCAGGAATAAAATATCCTGTGATGACAGAGCACGTCACTTAGCGCATCTGTTCCACCCACCCCAGCCTAGAAAGCCTAAAAGAAGAAGAAAAGAAAATCAGCTTTCAGAAATTACAATTTCAAAACACTCAGGTACTCTCAAGCTGTCTTCAAAGATGGACAGTAATACCAGATAACAAGGATACCTGTTCATTCCTCCCCCCCCTCGTCCCGCTCTGTGACTCCACAATGTCCTCTGTTTCATTACTCAACAAGATTCCCCCCCCCCCTTTTAGGAAACATGGGGAACATTATTCAGTTTCTACCGTTTTGATGTATGTTGAGCAGAAATGACAACTTTCCTGCACCAGTGAAATGGGATCATAAATAAAGCATGGAAACACTTATATTTTCTGTCATCCACAATAACTCTTATGTTTTCCATAATAATAATATTGAATGGAATTACTTGATGAGATGAGGGAAGTCAGGAGATTTTTATTTTCTTCCTTGTCTTAGGCCACCCTGAGGACTGAATGAATGCAAGCTGTGCCTTATATTGCTTTTTCCTGGCACCACTGAGGGAAGAATAGTGTAAATCTCTACCATGTTCCAAACTAGCATGTAAGGAAGCATATATGGGAAGAGGAATAGGGCACCAACATGGATATTCTTAAAAGTAAAGGTAAAGGAACCCCTGACCATTAAGTCCAGTCGTGACCGACTCTGGGGTTGTGGCGCTCATCTCGCTTTATTGGCTGAGGAAGCCGGCGTATAGCTTCCGGGTCATGTGGCCAGCATGACTAAGCCGCTTCTGGCAAACCAGAGCAGTGCATGGAAATGCCGTTTACCTTTCTGCAGGAGCGGTACCTATTTATCTACTTGCACTTTGACGTGCTTTCGAACTGCTAGGTTGGCAGGAGCAGGGACCGAGCAACGGGAGCTCACCCCATTGTGGGGATTCGAACAGCCGACCTTCTGATCGGCAAGTCCTAGGCTCTGTGGTTTAACCCACAGCGCCACCCACGTCCCATGGATATTCTTACATTGCTTTAACTCTCCCAGCCTCTCTCCCCATATGAATAATAATAAAAAAATATTGCATGGTGTCAGGGACTGGGCAGAGGAGGACTGGTGGAGATCACCTCCCCAGTCTGATCCTTCCAGAGAAGAAGAAGACAGTTCAGAATTAAGTACAACAGGGGTTTGAGGGAGGTCGTAGCTCAGAGGCAGATGAGGGGAAAAGCTGGGAAATAATGGGAGAGGAGGCGGGGGAGGAAGAAGAAGAAGCACCAGGAGGGTGACAGCTGACGGACTCAGTGTCTTTAGAAAGAATTCCATACCTACCCTCTCCCAGAACATGGCAAGCCTTGAAATTAGAGAGCAAAGAGCTCAAAGGCAGAGAGCACTTTTCAGCACCTGTAGCAATGACTCATGAGGAAGTGAGAGAGACGGGGGGGGGAGAGATTCACTTAGGACAACACCATTATTTCAAGAGGCTGCATTCCTAAGACTCTCTCTGTGAATATTGAATAAAAAGCAGAGGGTAAGGACTTTTCCTTGTCTTGTCCATTCCTGGCAACCTGCCATGGGCGGTTGATTCCTCTGTCGCCTGGCACATGGTAAGTCCCTCAGAAATCAATGGCCCTTATTTTGAAGCAGAGATTATATCCTGAGAATGGGGTTGCTGCCATTTGCAGCGATGGAGATGGAGCTCCTGGCTGTCACCAGGCTGAAGCTTGAGCTCCCCAGACTTTGCCCCACACCAGTTCCATTCCTACCACCAGAGCATTATCACTGTGAGGGCACTGCTGCTGCTCCACTCCCCACACCGCTGAAAGGAAAGAGCTGAACGTTATTCACTCTGTATAATCCCAGCAAATACAATCTCATGGGGAGATTGATTCTTCCCAACAGAAGTACTTTTGTTGCAGCCTATTTGCCTTAAGACCGAAGTTCTATTAGATATGACACACACCACTGCAATGGGGGATTAAAGGAAAATGAAGGCATGTTACTGGCCTGTACCATCTGCTTGTTCTTCCTTTTGTAGTTCTTCACACCAAGAAACAGAAACGATCTCCTTTCTGTAACCAGCAAAAAAAATAAAAATGAAGGCCTCCAATAGATGTAGGAAATGCATAATCCATAACTTAGAGTAAGTAAGAAACTATGTATAATATAATGGACCGACCTTTGAACAACCTAAATGCATCTACATTGGATCACACACTGAAAGGTGCAAGAGCGTGTCGTCCTGTGCAGCTATGAAGATTGCATTACTAAAAGGTTCAGATAAAATTGGAAGACTTTGTGGGTTATATTAAAGGGCTTGTTGCATATATCAAACAACAGACAATGTGATTCTTACTGTGAAGGTGGCGGGTTTCATGGTCTTCCATTTTTGTGGCATATGGAATATTAGTTGCATAGAATATACACATATTTTTAGCCTGTGGATTGTGCCTACTGCCTTATCTTGCTTCCAATACTGTAAGATACATATGTTGTACAAGGCTTTATGGAAAGAACAGCTGTAGTAGCCATCAGCAAGGTGTTGGGGGTAAGAAGCACATTCATTTTATTATTTTATCTCTTCTTTACATTTCTAGCCCACCTTTCCTCTGATGAGCTCAAGGCAGAATACATGGTTTTCTCCTTTCATCTTCACAGGAATCCTGTAAGCTCAAGGCCAACTTACTTTATCAACTGTGACAGGTCCAAGGTCTCTGAGTGAGCTACATGGCTGACTGGGGATTTGAACCCTGGTCTCCCATGTCCCAGTCCAGCACTCCAACTTGCCAAAGAGGAACCTGGCAAGTTGCCTTATACGAAACCAGACATGGTGCATCTAACTCAGTAATGTCTACACTGACCACCAGCAGCTCTCTCACACAAATTAAAACAGCAGTTCTTTTCACGGAGCAAACCATCCATCTATTTAGTTTTTTCCTTGGCTGGATTACATCAGCTTCAAGAACAAGGGAATGAATGCTGTCATGACTGGACTACATGGTAAGACTAATAGATAATTTTCACAATCCCAAAACTCTTGTCTGATCATATTATACCATGGGGGTCTACCCATGCAGCAGGATAAGATCATTTGAAAATGAAATCTCCCACCTCCAAGTCCCAAGTGGTTCAGTGCATTCAGGATACTGCCACCTCATTTGCTACATGTGTGGACCAGGCCTTAGACCACTGAAATCATGTGAACAGTCTTTCCATTTTTTATTTTCCAACAGAATTAATGTTAGTCATCAACCCATGTCAGAAAAATATTCATGGGGACAGGGAACATAAGACACAACTCAACATACGTACAAAAAATGGCACCACAACTAAGCATTAAAATGTGCCTGCCTCAGGGTCGTCCCTAACAAATCACACTGTCCCACTAGCAACCATTACCAAACCTACATAAAGTGCTTCATAGATCATAGAATCATAGAGCCGGAAGGGACCACAAGGCTCATCTATTCCAACCCCTTGCAATGCAGGAATCTTTTGTCCAAGGTGGGGCTTGAACTCACAACCTTGAGATTAGGAGTCTCATGCTCTACCGGCTGAGCTAGCCACCAAAGCCAGTTTACCCAGTCTCTAATCCCCAGGTTAGAGAAGGCAACCAACCAACCAACCAACCAACTGACCCAAGTATCTCGATCCAGTCATAATGCTGGACACAACAATCCCACTATGCTGTAACATGAACATAAGTTACCTACAATGCTTCAGAGGAACTGAAGAGGAAGTTAGAGAGGCAGCATTAGCTTATATACCCAGGTCTCACTCCACCCCCATTTCATGCACACACGTATCCTGATGCCTTGCCAGCCTCTTGGGGTGGAAACAATGCCCCCAGTCCTGCAGCATCTGAGATGCCAGTTGAAATGTAGACACTATGCGTGCAGCACTTTACAGTGCAACTCTGTGCATGATGATTTGGAAGAAAGTCTTATTGCGCTCAGTGTGAATTGCTCTCACGTAACTGGACACTGGATTGCAGCTAGAAACAACTTGTGGTGCTTCTGTCTATCTATTTTTCACGGTTAGGACAAAATGGTACATGCTAAAACAATTTGTACATGCTCTACATTTCTAGTCAAAGTTTTCCATGTAATTGCTGCTCACAAGTGCCAATAAGTCCACACTGCTTGTTTCAAGCTAGTTATTTGTAATACCAATTTTCATTTGTTTCATTCTGCCTTATATATATGTTCAACATATTGCTCAGGATCAATTATTTCCAAGCCATATTTGTGTGTGTGTGTGTGTGTGTGTGTGTGTGTGTGTGTTCCACCAGTACACACTATTTATCATTCTGCAGCAGCCATCCACTTGAGCAGTATATGCCATCTGTACGTTGTAAAACACCTTTAAGCTATTGTTTTAAAGTTTTATACCTTTTAATGTTTTCCTATTTATTTCCTGCTGATATCAACACATAGCCTGCCAAAAGCAATCTTTGGTGGATACTAACATATTCATATTGAATATTTGATCCAGAAATTCTGCAGATAAGTGGAGTGAACATCTGTGCAAAGAAGATAATTTTTAATATTTATGGATAGCTCATTTCCATGTCATAATCCTTGAGATGAGATCAGGTTTGCAAGATCCGGTGCAATGCCAAGCCATTCCAGTCATGGTTAGGTAATGATGGAAGCCGAGGTTTTGAAGATGGAGTAAGAGGGCATGTGTATTAATTAGTATGAAATAATTATTCATGGGAAGCTCACTGTTATGTAAAACATCCCCTTAAGAACTCTGATTATGTACAATTTGAAATTATCATGGTGCTCTTCCTTTGGTTATAGGGAAGATTTTTACACCATGGGTGAAGCTGCAAGGCAGAAACAGTGAATTGGTTTGGCTGCTGGAAAGTAAACAGCTGAAAAGCAGCAACTTAGCAACAGTCGTATGTTTGTGATGTGTTTGATTCATTAGCAGAACATGTTGCACAAATTAGATCTGTTTGAATATATTTGCGCTGTCTGCGTCGTTTCTTCTGTTTATAGGAAAAATTTTTACAACGACTGGCAAGGAACAGGAGTTTACAGGTCCTTATGATAGGGGTTTAAGGGGTTAAAAATAAACAAATTAGTGTTTTCCCCTTTAAGAAATATAAATGAACATATTTGTTGGTGTCCTGATCCGAGCCGGGAACTACTTGAAAAAGCAGGTGGCAACGACCCCTGAAAATAACACAGAATGCTGAAATTTCCAATGTCAGGCATGATCAGCCTAAGAGGCAACATTGATAGAGTATGGTTTTGTGGGGACCATATTCTAAGGTCATAGCGCTACTTAGTCATTTAGCTGAATGCATGCAGGTGACAACCACTGGACCACCCTATCAGTTCCACTACTAACCTTTGCATAGTCAATTGGAAGGTCTGAATGGCAAGTCTATGCGGACTCTGCTGAAGATGTTTCTAAACCTCCCCATGACGGGGAATTCTGCATTTTCAGGATCTTCTTCTGGCAGGCACATTGAATACCCCAGGTATTTCTGATTCACTTGCTGAACCCATTCTCAAGTAATCCCAATAAACAAATTTTTTATCAGGTGAGAACTCTACTCTGCGCATCATGTCTCTATGGAAATATGTGGATGCACACGAAAGCTCATACCAATAAAAAACTTAGTTGCTCTCTAAGATGCTGCTGGAAGGATTTTTTTTTTGCTTCTGATTTAGATACAGCTTGTGGACTCTTCATGAAAAGGTGCATTTTTGAATTGCCTTGTAGGACAACTCTTCTTATTTGTCACAGGCTGGCACTCTAGCATGACACAAAAGTATGTCACACATACCACTTGGGGGGGGGGGAGAAGTTCTATAAAACTTCTTCAGCTGCTTCCTTCCTTTCTCAAAACGCAAGGCATGCCTTCTTTGTATTTCTCAAACCTAGGAAGCTGACTTATTCAACAAGGTATGTTTTCTAAGCAATCTGTCATCTTCCCTTCATTGTCCTTGGCCTGACGAAAGGAACTATAGCTGTGTTCACATAGTAAAGTTGGAAAATTGAGTGAATAGCCTTGGGAGGAAGGTGGTGACTATTTAAATCTGGAATTCAGAATGCAATACCAAGAAATGCACCTCAATCTGACATTACTCCATGTTCTTTAATCGTTTTGCGAGTTGCAGTCATGAATCCGCTAACATCACATCTTCTTTATTCCTTAGTGACTCGTGTAGGACCAAAGATAGAAATGTGGTCCACATTTGCAGCAACAAGTCTTGGTTATATCCGCAAGCTCCTTGCTCTTGCTTGGAGTAGGGAACTTCCTTTACTTAACATATGAAAGTCAATAGGATACAAAGGGGGTTTATTGGTTTATTTCTGCTTTTATTTTTATTATGCATTTTGTGTGTGGGGGGGTTTATATTGTTGTTTAATATTGTGTTCCACTCTGAGATCCATGGCCTGGTTTGGGTCTCCATACCTCAGCTGCTCAAAAGTTTACTGATCCAGTTTTCTTTCTCTTTCTTCTCTCTTTTTTGATATATTGCTTTTTGTTCTCTTTTTATAAACGTGTTTGTATTTTAGTGCTCAATATGTTAAAAAAACCCTCCAATAACATTGTTTTAAAATGTTTACTGATCCAGTTTCAAAGTTCTTGTATCCATTTATGAGGCTCTTCACAATTTTGATCCAGGATACCTCAAGGACTGCCTAATTCATCATATATCTGCCTGATCAATGAGGTCTTTCAGGGGGTCACAGCTCAGATGCATGACTCGTATCCACAAAGAGCTGTGCTTTTAGTACTGTGGGCCCAATCTTATGGCACTCCCATCCAGTTGAGGTGAGACAGACCCCTTCGCTACTGAACCTCCGGTGCCTTCTGAAGAAGAAGAAGGAGAAGAGTTTGGATTTGATATCCCGCTTTATCACTACCTGAAGGAGTATCAAAGCAGCTAACATTCTCCTTTCCCTTCCTCCCCCACAACAAACACTCTGTGAGGTGAGTGGGGCTGAGAGACTTCAAAGAAGTGTGACTAGCCCAAGGTCACCCAGCAGCTGTATGTGGAGGAGCGGAGACGCGAACCCGGTTCCCCAGATTACGAGACTACCGCTCTTAACCACTACACCACACTGGCTCTGAAGGCTATTCCAGCATGCATTTTAATTGAAGTCTGATATTATAGTTTTAACTGATATTTACTTTTTTGCATTTGATCCTTGTAAACCACTTCAAGACTACTGTAGTTAAATGGTATATAAATTGTTTAAACAAAGAAAGAAAAATAAAACATTTCCATCCATGCCACAGGCTATCATGTCCCTCTGTACCTTCTCAACCCAATAATCTTATTTTGATGGTAGCATGGTGCTTTATAAATGTAGAACCAATGAATTTAAAAATACTTCCCTTTTCCTTTCTTTAGAATTCTTTCCAGGAGTTTAAGCTCAGACACAGTCTGTTACAGACTTTAAAAAATAAATAAATACATTTCTCTTTCTCAGAGATTTCAGAACACACGCTGAACTGAGTCTTTTAAAAATGCATTTATTTCTTAATAACTACTGAGAAATCGAACAGTGCACAGCAGACACACTCATTCCATCTATTTAAATAGTGACAATGAAACATGTAATTAACATTAAAGCAAAGTGGCAACCAAACAGTTTACACTGGAGGACAAAGCCCTTATCACACCCTTGGCAAGCTCATAGTAAAGTTAAACACCCACTCATAAACCAAAATAACAGAGCTCATAAAACACCATCTGTGAGGCTGATTTTAAAAAAACTAAAAAAATGTAGAGGTACGGCAAAACGGGGGTAAGCATCAGCAGATCTTGAGCCATTAGGAAAGCAAATGAATACTAGCAAAACCAGCAGCCACATTAGCAATTTCCAGAACAATTCAAACAAACTAACTGAGAGAATTTTTTTTTTTTCATTAGACGCAGAATTCAAATGAATGGAATAAAACAGTATGCTCTCAGTTTGGGCTGATTCTTGAATCATTTTTGTATCCGGGGGTGTTGTCTTGCCTGGTTCTGCAAGTATTCCAGCTCTTAGCTGTGCTATTTAATCCCTATGGAAGGCTGTGCTCATACTTGTGCTGCACTGTTCATAGGCCAGACTATTGGCCCCGGGTCTTGGGCAGAGGTCTTTCCCAAGGTCTTATAATCAGATGTGGTGTGTGAGATGGGCCACTGGCATTATAAAGGGTTGCCATATGATTAGATTAGGGTTGCCATATGTCTGGGAATTCACACACACACAAAAAAATCCAAAAATTAGGATTTTTCCTCAAAAGAAACTCAACAACTTTGCTAAATAAATGGTAGAGGCAGTGCCGGATTTACGCATAAGCTAAACAGGCTATTGCTTAGGGCCCTAGTCTCTTGGGGCCCCCAAATAAATTTAAAGGAAAAAAAAAACACCTGGATGGACATTCCAAAATATAAGATAAAAAACAAAAGAAACAAAACCTACATACAGCAACAGTGGCAAATGGCTTTAGATACCTATTAGGTCCATAAGTTACAATATAGCACAACACTAAAAAACAGTGACAATTTATTGTTGACAAAGGACAGCTGGACATATAAAGGGCCCCATTACCTTCAGTAGCTTAGGGCCTCATCAAACCTAAATCCGGCCCTGGGTAAAGTAAGCAGCAGGTTGGCATGGGCTGTGGGCACACATGCTTTGCATGCCAAAAGCCACAAGTTCAGGTCCAGGTTAAGTCAAGTGATGCTGCAGTTTTGACTTCCAGGGCTTTTTCTTCTCTACCCATGTTGTAGGAGGGCTGTAGCTTGGTGGTAGAGCACCTGCTTTGTAAATGTTCTAAGTTCCATCCCTAGCATCTCTAGGTAGGGCTAGGAAAGACCCCGGAGTCGTTGCTAGTTAGTGTTGACAACAATGTACGAAATGAGTCACTGGCCTGATTTTGTATAAGGCCAATGTCCCCAATTGCCATAGATCATATCACTGAAATGAAATGAATGATGCCTCTCTCCAAACACACACACACACACACACACAACTTAGCTATGACTGTGTTAATGGATTAGAGAATAGGCATTTCAGTTTGTTAAGCAAGACTCAGTTGTTGTACAATATAATTAAACACACCATTGCTTACTAATGTTAATTTAGTCAACCCTGCATTGGAAATAATCCACTGTGTAGAGAAACGTAGAAGAAATATAGCTTTTAAATCTTGCTGAATGTATTTTGTATATTTAGTTATTTGAATAAATGTTTGTATATTTAGGACTATTGTCATGCATTCTTTCTGAGGGCTAAACTATATGTATACATAAGGTGTCGGTCACATGGGTGCATATGTGCCTGCAGAGGCAACAAAGAAGGTTGTGCTGTGTGTATGTGTGCCTCAACTAGAGGAATTAATATGTACATTTCGGTTCTCTAAGTTTCTTATTCCCCCCCCCCCAATTTTAGATTCAGTTCTCCACATTGCTTAAAAAACATCTTCATGAAAATTCATCCAGATTTGGGTGTAAAGTTCTCCTAATTAACTCATTTCTGTATGCACTTTGGCTAATGTACACACTTTTGCAAACATTTCCCTCTAATATAAGGCATTTGTATGATATTCTGCATGTTATATGCAGACTTTATCCTAGTTTATGTATTTATGCACTCATTTCTTGCCTGCAGAACTATACTGCAAAATTCAGAGCCGTACGAATCTTGAAGGATAGTTGTATTTTGCTTTGCATCTTGTTTCCGAAGTGGGTATTCGCTTTAAATGTGAACTCAATCCAATATATCCTCCATCCCTACCTGCAACAATTTTTCCAGTTTGGAAATGTGTCTGTGAGAGTGGCAGATGAAACTGATGGACTACGCCGAGTTGGTGAAATTAACTGGGAAAATTCAAAACCAGCAAGACCAGACTTTCCCAAAAGATTGGAAGAAATTAATGCTATATTTGAAAGACAATTGCAATCAATTGACATCGCTTGTAGGGTTGCAAGACGTTTTGTAAGGAGAACTATATGAATTGTTGCAAAAAAGGACTAAGAAGGAGTTTATTTAGGATTTGGATTTTATAGCAATAACTATTAAAATAAAAAGCAAGATCAGAAAGAAAGTTAGAAAACCATTAGTCCTAGGCTGTGATAGCCAAAGGTTTGTTATATTGTATAAGATGGGATGTTATGTTTGGAAAACATGAGCAAAAACCATATATATATATGAAATATGACTGTGGCCCCCCCAAAAAAGGTTGGCAACCCTGCCTTAATACATAGCATGCAGCTCCATTTTTTTTTTAATTAAATAACAAGAAGAATGGGGGGAATCTTACTTTTACTGGGAAGGCAGCTGGATGGGAAGGGAGGCTTATCTAGTAACTCACCCACCACAACTGGAACATAGATTATATACACACAAACAAACAAACAAACAAACAAACAAACAAACAAACACCAGTGTGGCTAGGAGCCTGAGAGAGGAAAGTCCCCATTAAACTGATAAAAGAAGTTAAAAAGAATGGAAAGTATTTGCTGAGTCTTATTTAATGAGGGTTAAAATATATTCCGTTCCCACTTTATCTTTTTTATTGTTGTTTTCCAAGTATCATTTGAATAACTGGTATTTCATCAAAGCTTTTTAAATATTTTAATAAAACAAAAAGTGCCAGATATTTATGAGACTCACTGCTAAGGCATTACGAGACATAAGCATTTCCGAGGAGAAATACAGCAAAGCTAATATACGGGTTGCTTTCAGTTTAACAAGCCTCATGTGAGCCCAGTTGGAATGAAAAATGGTTGCAGTGCTTAGGGGAACTGCAATTCTAACTTGAGGTTGCATTGCTGTGTACTTACCTGAGAATAAGTTCCCACTGACATCAGCAGGTCTGACATTTGAATAAATATGCTTAGGATTCCTCTGCACAATTTACATTGTACTAGGCAGCTTGAAAAATGTGTTTGGCATTTTTTGCTGTTAAAAAAAATACAAAAACAGTTAAATGGGGAGAGTTAACTGATTTGCAACAAAGTAGAAAAGCTATTAGACATAAATAATTCCTTACAGTTTTGACATTTAGATTTTTGTTGCAATTTTGTTTTTTAAAAAACCCTTTACTCACTGCAGCTTTTTTAAAATCCTTTATTCACTGCTCCATCTTCCATCTGACATATTTGAAGATCATTATCTTATCTCCCCTCAATCTCTCTTTCCCAGGCTTAACATACCCAACTCCCTCAACTGTTCCTCATAAGGCTTGGTTTCCAGACCCTTGAATATCCTGGTCATCCTGTTCCAACTAATCAACAGCCTTCTTAAATTGTGGTGCCTAGGTGTGGTCTGATCAAGGCAGAACAGAGTGGTATTATTACTTCCCTTGATCTGGACACTGTTGATGCAGCCTAGAATAGCATTAGCTTTTATTGCGGCTGCATCACACTGTTGACTCATGTTAAGTTTGTGGTCTACTAAGACCCATAGACCCTTTTAACATGCACTACTGGTGAGCCACTTGTTTCCCCTCCTATATTTGTGCAGCTGGTTATTCCAGCCTAAGACCAGAAGCTGACATTTAGCCCTATTGAAATTCATTTTGTTAGTCTGGGCCCAGTTGTCCAATCTTTTAAGGTCATCTTGAATCTTGATTCTTTCTTCTGTTTAGCTATCCCTCCCAGTTTGGTGTCGTTTGCAAATTTGATGAGTGTCCTCCCAATTCCTTTATCCCAAGTTGTTTATAAAGACAGTGAACAACAACAACAGCCCCAGGAGAAGAACCCTACAGAACCCCATTTGTCACTTTCCCTCCAGGATGACAAGGAACCATTAATGAGTACTCTTTGGGTTCAATCAATCAACCAGCTAAAAATTCACAGTTACCTCATCCAACCCACATTTACCAAGTTCTTCACAAAAATATCATGAGGGACTTGGTAGTGGAATGCATGAATACACAGCAGGAAGAGTGAATCAGGGTGACTGATCTGATTCTAATGTGGTCTATTAAACAGAGGCACAAGGGGATCTTGCAATTTGTTAATTGCGTAGCAAGGAGCAGAATCACTGGCCTGGCCTATTTTCCACCTATATCTATTGAAGCTGTAGTAATTGCAGCAGTAAAAGTTGCTGATGCCAAGGATTTGAGTTTATTCAGTTACCACTACCTAACAAAATCTGAGCTTCAAAAATAAAGCAAAAACTAAAAGCCCAACCTTTCCCCCACTCCATGTTGATTATAAGGTTGGATCAAGTGAGAATCCTTTTGAGTACAGCAGCATGACAATTCTTTCCCTCATGCAAAAACAGCCCTTACATGTGGAAGCCTACAAAAAGATTAATAGGTAGATATTTGCTTGTGGTGTCCTGCGGCGTTACTATACAGAAGTCAAGCTTCAAAAAGCAGAAATTAAGATATGACTGCTGAGAAGGGGAAATATTTTCCATGAGAAATGTTTTGTTGGAGCTGGTGGAAGTGCATCTTTTGAGTCAATACACCTACAGGTTTTTTCCCCTTTATTTAAAAAATACAGTGCTGATAGAAAGCTAGGCAAGAAGAGATTGAGGAAGATTTGCATTAGGCAATATACATATGAACAGTATCACATAAATCAGCAATAAACATAAGAATGTCCCATTTTCACATTATAAATTAGCTCTGAATAGAACAGTGCCCATGGCAGAAGTAATTGCGCTTTCAGAAATTTGAATGTTTGTGCTCCTGAGTCAAGAGATTTGCATGTGGTACTCAGGTGCCCCTCATGGGTCCATCAGATCCTATGGGGCCGATGCACAAAGATCTATTTCCACTGTTGAAAAAGTGGAGAAGGAGTTGTCGGTGGTTAACCTCCACATTTGACTTCCTGTGATGGCAGCCGAGGGATGATGGGAAATGTAGTCCAACAACCCTTGGAGGGCACCAGGTTAGTGAAGTCTGGTATGAAGTAAGAAGCTACCTTCAGAAGTGAAAAAAGAGGGTCAACAGAAATAAAATAGGCAGTTGCATTGGAATATTAAATATTAAAATTAGTTAACTCGATTTATATAAGAATATAAGAATATAAGAATAGGGTAGGATACATTCATACAATTCCCCCCTCCCTCCCCTGCAGCAATGACTTTTCTGGGTTGGTTGGTTTCTAAACCAAGAAAGGTTTCTTTAGATTCTTTCTATAGATGAGTTAGCCTGGAAAAACCTAGTCACTTAACCTCAAACCATTGTATGTGCAAAGCATGTGCTCTTTCCATAAAGCCATTATTTCTCCCTTGCAATTGGGAAAACTCTTAATTTTAATACAGTGAAGCATAGCGGACAGGCATGGGCCTTTGAAGTGTTTTTGTTTGTTTGCTTTATTTTTAAACTTCTTCCTTTAAAAGGCAATGAAAACCCAGATCCATTTGCCCTTTAGCAGGAGCAAATATGGTATCTCTTTGCATGCCTTTTGAAACTCTGGCTATTTTGCTGCCTTTCCACAGGTCTTGCCTTTGATTTTGTTAGCCTTTCCGAAATTGCAGGTTTGCCACCTCCTTTCTGCCGTTCTAATTGGCCTTTCATCTTAGTCTCATCCAGCATCCTATTGTCCAATCCTAGAATATTCTTGCAGTGATGGATCTGCAGAAGAGAATTTTTTAATTGGACCTATGATATTCCCCCAGGAAATATCGATGGAGGCTTTCATTTTTCATCTGAGCTGGGGCATTTTGATAGAAACTGAGAGTCAGGTAATAGCCTTGGCAGTTGCTTTTTAATCAGGTCTACTGTTTAGGCACCACTGAAAAGAAAATTAGAGTCCATAGGCACAATTGGTACTTTGTGATCAAGTCCATTTTCTCCCATTGAGAGCATTTCATCAGTTGACAATTTCCAATTAATCCTCTATTCTTCTGTTGATAATGAATTCTTTTATGTGGGCTTCCCTCTAAACGTAACTGCAATATGGACTACTGAATATAGTAAGGTGAATGGCCATTTGTAACCCATTCTATAGTATGGCACTTGACTGAAAAAGGCATGAGCTCTTTTGTTCTGAATTTGCATACACCTATGGGGAAAATTGGGCTTAATTGTTAAGCATTAAGTATGGCATTTGAAAGAAGAATGATTGCAATAGAGGACTATTCGCCCTCGCCCAGCTTATACTATTGCATGCAGATGAATCAACATGGCTATGAATGACTACTACAGGTTTTCATGACACTTGGAGACATTTTGAATTATTATCCTATTTCAAGTGAACTGGTTTATTCTCTGCTGAATTCTGAGGAATTGCATGGACTCCAGAAAAACCCAATTATGCAGCATTCATCCGGATTTGCTTGTACAAAACATATGCAGTTGATAGACTCCTTCCTGTCTTTATTAGGCATTCATCCTGATTTGCTTCTGGGGTTTACAAGTCTCCTCGTTAAGCATTTGTTCATCCCAGGCTTTTCAACTCATTTCCCCATCACTTTCCAAGCAGCAAACAAATAAACAATGTTTTAAAAAGCGGATTAGTTGCACCAAGGCAATAGAGTAGTTTAATCCACTTTAATTGCACAAACCTAAAGTTCTGGTAGGCACTTGAATCCCTCTCACAAAATATTCTCAGTCAGGAGGCACCCTAATTTTTGGAATTGGGAATCGAAGGTGGGGATGGGTGAAATCACTCTATTCTGCATACAAGACATAAGCATATATTATGCTTTTGCATAGGTACATTCCATTCTATTTCTGTCTGGATTGGGATCTGAGAGGATTGGGAAGAGGGGAATCTGCAGAAAATGTTGCATACAAATACATCTTAAAACATGTTTTCTCTCAAAATATATTTTATGCGTGAACCAGCCCACTGATGAGTCGAATAATAGAAAGACTCTGTTGTGTCTATTAGGGATACCTACAGATGGTTTGGCATCTGTAGAGAATTGAGCACATTGATTTACAAATAAGCAACCCAAATTGCAAATTAAACACAGGTAGGTTAATAATCTTTCAAAAAAGAAAGAAAGAAAAAGAAAGAAAGCAAGAAAGAAAGCAAGAAAGAAAGAAAGAAAGAAAGAAAGAAGAGGAGATAGAAGGAGATAGCTTTGTTGTTGTTTTTTTACTTAATTAAGTAGGGATAGGAAGAATTCCATGTTTAAGCCATCATTACACAAAACCAGAAATCTTTTTGTTTACCTTTTTTAAAAAAAGGAAAGCTAGAGAGACATATCCATTGTAGTTAAGCACTTGAGCATCTGCATGTCTTTTCGTACCAAAGTTCCACAGTTGCATCTAACTGCACCTTTAAAAAAACCTGTTTTCATTATATTTCCAAGTGAGAGCTAGAAAACATATCAAGAATGTTAAATGTGAGACTTTGGGTCCTGTTTGGCAGGCAGGCAGAACACGGCTTGGATTCTTATCCAAACTAAACATTTTGTGTTTCACAAAACGCTACTTTTGCAGTCAGTTTATTAGTGTGGAAAATGATACAAAAGATTTGTACAGAGCCTGAGTAAAAGCTGCCTTGACATATACAGCCAGCAAAATCTCCCCCAAGAGAGGCTGCAACATGTTTAAGACCAAAAGTAAATTATTTTGAGCTTTTGGATAGCCTACTAAAATTACTCAAACTAAAGTCCTAGCATGTATCAGATTCGCCTTGGAATTATTTCTCCTTTAAAGAAAAAGAAAAGGCCTCCATGGTGATAAATTCCAAGACTTTAAAAGTTGGCTTTCTATATGTTGAGATTGTGTAGATTCACTAGTGAGCTTTGAAAGGGGATGGCAGAAACAGATAGAATTCCCACAGAAATAGGTGGGTAAAATCTAACCAAAATGAAGCACTCTTCACACCTCACTCATTTCAATGGGAAAAGATTAATTTATTACTTTGTTCATTATTATTATTTTTTTAAAAGAACATTATATACTACCATTTTCCAGAGAAAGTCCCTCTAGGGTAGCACAATAGAGAAATGAATAAATCACAAACTATAAAACAATCATGTGCTTTACTCTCAAATAGAGGCCAATAAAACTTAAAAGATGAACTTTGGATGAATTGTGTCTCAGGCCCCATCTGCACTCTACATTTAAAGTAGCATAATACCACTTTAAGCAGTCACGGCTCCCCACCTCAAAGAATACGGGAAACTGGTTTCTTAAGGGTGCTGAGATTTGTTAGGAGATCCCTATTCCCTTCACTGAGCTACCATTCCCAGAGTAGTTAAAGAATAACACCCTTTTCTCAGTGAACTCTGGGAATTGTAGCTCTTTGAGGGGAATGGGGGTCTCCTAACAACTCTTAGCACCCTTAACAAACCACAGTTCCAAGGAGCCTTTTGTGTGTGTGGAGGAGACATGATTTTTAAAAGTTGTATTATACAGTGGTACCTCTACTTACGTTCCCCTCTTGTTACGTATCCTTTGGGATACGCACGTGGCAAACCTAGAAGTATATTTCCGGGTTTCGCCATGCACGCATGCGCAGAAGCGCTCTATCACGCCGTGTGTGTGTGCAGAACAGGCACCTCCGGTTGCAGAAACCTCGGGATCTGACCGCAGCTCTGGAATGGATCCTGTCCACAACCGGAGGTACCACTGTACAGTGATACCTCAGGTTAAGAACTTAATTCGCTCTGGAGGTCTGTTCTTAACCTGAAACTGTTCTTAACCTGAAGCACCACTTTAGCTAATGGGGCCTCCTGCTGCCACTGCGTGACCACTGCACGATTTCTGTTCTCATCCTGAAGCAAAGTTCTTAACCCGAGGTAATATTTCTGGGTTAGCGGAGTCTGTAACCTGAAGCGTATGTAACCTGAAGTGTATGTAACCTGAGTTACCACTGTACTGTTTTAAATGTACAGCACAGATGAGGCCCTAATACTTTATTTCCCCTGAGGCACCACTCTAACTTGCACAAAATAAAGAGAAGCAACAACAACAGGGGAACAAAAATAAATCAAACAACACCAACAACAAAAAGACAGTCCAAAAATGATTCTCAGAAATAGAAAGTATGGTATATGTTATTCCCAATGTGTTTTGACCTGGGCTGCCTCCAGACCATTCACATTTTCTGGAAGGGATTCAAGCTCATCCCAGAAACATATTAGAATGATGGCTCAGTAAAAACTGGTCATAGTCTTTGTGCAAGCAAACAGGAACCCTTAGTGTGAGGTCATCTTTCTTTTCAAGATGACTCTGAGTTGTATCCAGTGGAGTTCATAATCAAGTGTTGACCCACTGAAGTAACTTGGCTCCTTGGAGCAAATAGCCATTTGTAGGGAATACTTGGTCATCATGAAATAATCACTGGTCAACAACAAATTTGTTGTCTGCGTTTTTTCAGTTGATTTAGCACGAATCTGATGCGCTGAATCAAAAAATCACATTGGTTTTGCTCAATCAGGTCAAGTTTTTGAGCTATGGCCACATGTCATTTTTTTACGTTTTTGTTCACATGTACGCTTGTGTGGAGCATTTTAGAAGAAGTTGGTGGGGGTAAAATGCCATATCGAATAATTGTTTTGATTGGAAATGATTATTTTAATGACAAGAAGTATTCAGGTCCGATAGTTCTGGCTGATTATGTTGAAAAGGGGTCAGTTTGAAGTCATAAAACCTCGAAATCTTCCATAAATTGGTGCGGCTGGGATCAACAGAAAGAACCGGAGCAGCCTCAAGTATCCTGATCTTCAATCAACACATCGTCCTGTAGCTCATTGTGATGAAATTCCAGTGCCTATCTTTGGAGAACTTCCTGACATTAGTGACGAAGATGCCTCCAGTGTTGAAGGACATGAAGAAGAAGAAGTGGTTCTTGAAGATGATGCTCCACATCCATTTTCCCAAAAGGAGTTGAATGATCTAGTTCACGACCTCAGCTTGTCAAAGGACTCTGCCGAACTGTTGGCATCCAGATTGAAGGGAAAAAAACCTGCTCTCTGACAGTGCTCGCATCAGCTTCTTCCGCAACAGGCATCAAGAGTACCTCCATTTTTTTCTCGGAAGAGAAGGACTTGGTGTACTGTGCAGATATTGCGCAGCTTCTGCTCAAGCTTGGAGTGCCACAGTATGAACCCAGAGATTGGAGACTGTTCATTGACAACAGCAAGCGATCACTGAAATGTGTTCTGCTACACAACGGCAACCAGTTTGCCTCTATACCCCTGGCTCACTCAACTACACTGAAGGAGAACTATGAAGCGAAGTATGTGCTGGAGAAAATTGGTTATGATCAGCATAAGTGGTTTATTTGTGTTGACCTGAAGATAGTGAACTTTTTGTTGGAACAACAGTCTGGCTTCACCAAGTACCCATGTTTTCTGTGCATGTGGGATAGTAGGGACCGTGCTCAGCATTACACGAAGAAGGACTGGCCTGTGCGGGAGGAATTGGTGCCTTGCAAAAAAAGGAACATCATCAACAACCCTCTGGTGGACAGAGACAGAATACTTTTCCCACCGCTGCACATCAATAATAATAATAATAATAATAATAATAATAATAATAATAATAATAATAATAATTTATTATTTGTACCCAGCCCATCTGGCTGGGTTTCCCCAGCCACTCTGGGCGGCTTCCAACAAAGATGAAAAGTGCACTAAAATGTCACATATTAAAAATTTCCCTGAACAGGGCTGCCTTCAGATGTCTTCTGAATGTCAGGTAGTTGTTTATCGCTTTGACATCTGATGGGAGGGCGTTCCACAGGGCGGGCGCCACCACCAAGAAGGCCCTCTGCCTAGTTCCCTGTAGCTTTGCTTCTCGCAATGAGGGAACCGCCAGGAGGCCCTCGGCGCTGGACCTCAGTGTCCGGGCAGAACGATGGGGGAGGAGACGCTCCTTCAGATATACTGGACCGAGGCCGTTTAGGGCTTTAAAGGTCAGCACCAACACTTCGAATTGTGCTCGGAAACGCACTGGGAGCCAATGTAGGTCTTTCAAGACTGGTGTTATATGGTCTCGGCGGCCGCTCCCAGTCACCAGTCTAGCTGCCGCGTTCTGGATTAGTTGTAGTTTCCGGGTCACCTTCAAAGGTAGCCCCACGTAGAGCGCATTGCAGTAGTCCAAGTGGGAGATAACCAGAGCATGCACCACTCTGGTGAGACAGTCTGCAGGCAGATAGGGTCTCAGCCTACGTACCAGATGGAGCTGGTAAACAGCTGCCCTGGATACAGATTTGACCTGTGCCTCCATGGACAGCTGTGAGTCCAAAATGACTCCCAGGCTGCGCACCTGGTCCTTCAGGGGCACAGTTACCCCATTCAGGACCAGGGAATCCTCCACACCTGCCCGCCTCCTGTCCCCCAAAAACAGTACTTCTGTCTTGTCAGGATTCAACCTCAATCTGTTAACCGCCATCCATCCTCCAACCGCCTCCAGACACTCACACAGGACCTTCACCGCCTTCACTAGTTCTGATTTAAAAGAGAGGTAGAGCTGGGTATCATCCGCATACTGATAAACACCCAGCCCAAACCTCCTGATGATCTCTCCCAGCGGCTGCATGTAGACGTTGAAAAGCATGTGGGAGAGGATAGAACCCTGAGGCACCCCACAAGTGAGAGCCCAGGGGTGTGAACACTCATCCCCCACCACCACTTTCTGAACACGGCCCAGGAGGAAGGAGCGGAACCACTGTATGACAGTGCCCCCAACTCCCAGCCCCTCTAGAAGGATGTTATGGTCGATGATATCAAACGCCGCTGAGAGATCCAGCAGAACTAGGAAACAGCTCTCACCTCTGTCCCTAGCCCGCCGAAGATCATCAACCAGTGCGACCAAGGCAGTTTCAGTCCCATGATGAGGCCTGAATCCCGACTGGAAGGGATCCAAATGGTCCGCTTCTTCCAGACGTGCCTGGAGTTGTTCAGCAACCACTCGCTCAATCACCTTGCCCAAGAATGGAAGATTTGAGATTGGGTGATAATTGGCCATCGTGGCCGCATCTAAAGATGGTTTTTTAAGAAGCGGTTTAATAACCGCCTCTTTCAGCGGGTCTGGGAAGGCTCCCTCATGGAGGGAAGCATTCACCACCCCACGAAGCCCATCGCCCAGTCCTTCCCAGCTAGCTTTTATAAGCCAGGATGGGCAAGGATCCAGGAGACAGGTGGTTGGCTTCACTCGTCCAAGCAGCCTGTCCACATCCTCGGAGGTAACAGATTGGAATTGATCCCACACAACTTGACTAGACAGGACTCTAGCACTCTCCCACCCCGGCCCTGCTCCCACGGTGGAGTCTACCTCTTCCCGAATCTGAGCGATTTTATCTGCAAAAAACTTTGCGAAATCATTGCAGGAGATCATGTGGCCCGTACTGGGCCCCAATGTCGCAGGTGGTTCTGCTAAACTGTGAACCACCTGAAAAAGTCTCCTGCTGCTGTTTTCTGCAGATGCAATAGAGGCGGCGAAGAAAGTTCACCAAGCAGTTCACCAAGGCTCTGGACAAGGATGGTGACTGCTTTACTTACTTGTGCCAGGCTTTTCCAGGATTGACCATGGAGAAGTTGAAAGCTGGCATCTTTGACGGTCCTCAGATCCGTCAGCTCATCAGAGATCCAGAGTTCGGAAACTCAATGAATGAAGTAGAACTGGAAGCGTGGAAGGCATTTGTTCTGGTAGTGAAGAACTTTCTTGGCAACAATAAGGCCAGAAACTACGCAGAACTTGTCAACAACATGCTGACTGCTTTCAGAAACCTGGGCTGCAACATGAGTGTCAAGATGCACTATTTTCACATATGGACCGGTTTCCTGATAACCTGGGTTCAATGAGTGACGAGGAGGGGGAGAGATTCCATCAGGAGATGAAAGGTATCAGGGTCGCTGGGACGCAGTCATGATGGCTGACTACTGTTGGACTCTGAAGAGAGACCTCCCTGCCGCTGAGCATTCCAGGAGTTCCAAGAAACGGAAGTTCAAGCTCTGAAGTTTGAAAAATGGTGAAGCAACATGCAATTTACGTGTACTTACCTTTATCAATGCCCACCATTCAGTTTACAGTAAACCTGACCTGATGGAGAGAAACGGATGCCATTTCCTGATTCAGCAGTGCAAAAATACCCTAAATCAGTTGTAGAAATCTAGACAACATTCAAAAAGTAAAAAATTACCGTATTTTTCGCCCTATAAGACGCACTTTTCCAGCTCCAAAAATGAAGGGGAAATGTGTGTGCGTCTTATGGGGCGAATGCAGGCTCCTTGGCTTCAGCGATAGCAACGCGAAGCCTCCGAAGCCTGCACTCCAAAGGCTTCGCGTTGCTTCTGCTGAAGCCAGGAGAGTCTGCTCTTTGAGGCAGAGGATGGGAGGCAGTGGGAAGGCGCGCGAAGCCTTCCTGCTACTCTCCAACCCGGCTTGGAGGCTGGCGGTGGTAGAAAGCAGGCTTTTCCCCAAGGAGGGAGAAGGGACGGACTGGCGGAGTCCGTCCCTTCTCCCTCCTGTGGGCTTTTGCGGGAGATGGGGGAATTCCCCCACCTCCCGCAAAAGCAGGCAAAAGCCGGGCGCTCTTTAAAGGGGCTGCGAGGCTGCTGGCTTTTCTAGGAGGTGGGGGAATTCCCCCACCTCGCAGAAAAGCCGGCAAAAGCCGCGCAGCCTTTAAAGAGCGTGCAGCTCTTGGGGGCTTTTCCCCAAGGAGGGAGAAGGGACAGACTGGCGGAGTCCGTCCCTTCTCCCTCCTGTGGGCTTTTGCGGGAGATGGGGGAATTCCCCCACCGCCCGCAAAAGCAGGCAAAAGCCGGGCGCTCTTTATTTTATTTTTTTATAAATATTTTATTAAATTTTCAAAATACATAATACAAAATCCCTACACCAAAAAACCAAAACGAATACACCAAGATAGAAAGAAGGAAATAAAAAAAATAAGAAAGAATAAAGAAGAGAAAAATATAACCAACCATTCAATATAGCTTTTCTTATATAACTAACTGGACTTCCTCGCATCTCCTTACCCTGCATTATTTATAATCAGAATGTCAGCAAATTATTACCTTATTTCATACCTTATTTTATACTTTCCACATATTATACTTCTAAATTTAAAATAATTTTTATCAATTGCTCATACCTTAAAATTAAACAAAATATTGCCTTAAATTTTGACCTTTTCTTGCTTATAACTTAATTTTCTATTTTACAAAGCCTATTCGCTGGAGCTGGTATTTTCTAAATCGTGCAAATACTTAACATTCATACAACTTATAATATTTTTGTAAATAATCCTTAAACTTCTTCCAGTCCTCTTCCATTGTTTCCTCTCCCAAGTCTCGGATTCTGCCAGTCATTTCAGCCAGTTCCATATAGTCCATCAATTGCGTCTGCCACTCTTCCAGTGTGGGCAAGTCTTGTGTCTTCCAGTACTTTGCAATAAGTATTCTTGCTGCTGTTGTCGCATACATAAAAAAGCTCCTGTCCTTCTTTAGCACCTTCTGGCCGACAATGCCCAAGAGGAAGGCCTCCGGTTTCTTGACAAAGGTATATTTAAATACCTTTTTTAGTTCATTATAGATCATTTCCCAGAAGGCTTTCACTTTAGGGCATGTCCACCAGAGGTGAAAGAATGTCCCCTCAGCCTCTCTACATTTCCAACATTTATTATCAGACAGGTGATATATTTTTGCAAGCTTGACTGGGGTCATGTACCACCTATATATCATTTTCATAATATTCTCCTTCAAAGCATTACATGCCGTGAATTTTATTCCGGTGGTCCATAACCTTTCCCAGTCAAAGCCGGGCGCTCTTTAAAGGGGCTGCGAGGCTTTGCTGGCTTTTCTAGGAGGTGGGGGAATTCCCCCACCTCGCAGAAAAGCCGGCAAGAGCCGCGCAGCCTTTAAAGAGCACACAGCTCTTGGAGGCTTTCCCCCAAGGAGGGAGAAGGGACGGAATGGCGGAGTCCGTCCCTTCTCCCTCCTGTGGGCTTTTGCGGAAGATGGGGGAATTCCCCCACCTCCCGCAAAAGCAGGCAAAAGCCCTGCGCTCTTTAAAGTGGCTGTGTAGCTTCTGCTGGTTTTTCTACGAGGTGGGGGAATTCACCTCGTAGAAAAGCCCGTAGGAGCCGCACAGCCTTTAAAGAGCGTGCTGCTCTTGAGGGCTTTTCCCCAAGGAGGGAGAAGGGACTGACTGGCCGTTTCAGTCCCTTCTCCCTCCTGGTCGAAAAGCCTGCAGGAGTCACGCACGGCTCCTGTGGGCTTTTGCGGGAGGTGGGGGAATTCCACCACCTCCCGCAAAAGCAGGAAGAAGGTCTTGGAGTAGCGCACAGGCTGCATGCAGCCTGTCCGCTGCTCCCAGAGCTCCGGGGGCGGGGGTTGGGAATCATATTTTTTTCCTTGATTTCCCCCCCTGAACACTAGGTGCGTCCTATGGGCCGGTGCGTCCTATAGGGCGAAAAATACGGTATTACCTAGTGTGGTCTTGGACCAGGTTAAGCATACCCTCTTCCACCTGCCAATATCTCCCCCAATACAAATTCTTCATTCCTTGTCTCTCCCACCCCCAATTTTTGTGCTTGTCAGGATAATATGCATATCTACCCTTAGGGTCCATAACCCCTAGATCAGAAAGAATGGCTTTCAATGAGATTTGAGCCATAGTCCTCTCTGTTTAGATCTGGAGCCACAATGCCTTTGGGTTGCAAGGGGACAGTGTTCTATACAAGCCACCTTTGGATATATTATTTAGGATTTCAAAGGCTCCTGTGTGGAATTTCTGAAAGGAGGCGCTCTGTTCAGGATCTTAGGCAAGTCAATAAAAAAATCAAGTTTTGGTGTTTGTCCCAAAAAAACTCAACAAGTATTGAGTTTTCCTTAAAATAAAAAAAAGCTCATCAATTTTGGGAGCTTCCTAAAAAAAAAGCTCAATACCTTTTGGGGTGTCCGAGTTTTTAGCTTTTGAAATATGGCAACCCTATTTCCTTTTCAAAATTACCATCCATTCGAAAAGCAAACAGAACAGTGCTTTGAAGCTCCCCTAAGTTTATTTGCAATAGAATGGCATGGCTTCATTAAGCCTCATAAGAGAAAACTTGGTAAATCAGATGGTGACACAGTAAGATCAGATACTTCATTAGGCTCCAATCCATTGTTTGTTTGGGAAGAAGCTCTACTTTGCTTTCCCAGGATCACACTTTCAAACCAGACCACAAGCATAACTGTTTATGGCTTCTCTGTTCATAAAGCCCAGCTGTCAGTGTCACTTGTTCAGCTTCTAATGCACCCCAGCTGTGCACCCTGTTGCTAAATTTAACACCTATAGGACTCTTTAAAGTCTGTTGTCGGTCTATTTTGTATTTGCTTGTTTTTTTAAACCCATCTCACTTAGGGTTTCTGCTGCAGACATGTTGAAGACACATACACACACACACACACACACACAGAGAGAGAGAGAGAGAGAGAGAGAGAGAGAGAGAGAGAGAGAGAGAGAGAAGATTGTGATCCCAAACTATTTGAGGTGACACATGGGATAAAACTGGTTATTTAAGCTTAAACTGGATGGCTGATGATGGTGAGATTCCAGGAGTCAAAACTGCCATTCCTTTCAGCAGAATGTAAAGGTAAAGGTAAAGGGACCCCTGACCATTAGGTCCAGTCGTGGCTGACTTTGGGATTGCGGTGCTCATCTCGCTTTATTAGCCAAGGGAGCCAGCGTACAGCTTCCAGGTCATGTGGCCAGCATGACTAAGCCACTTCTGGAGAACCAGAGCAGCGCATGGAAACACTGTTTACCTTCCCGCTGGAGCGGTACCTATTTATCTACTTGCACTTTGATGTGCTTTCAAACTGCTAGGTGGGCAGGAGATGGGACCGAACAACGGGAGCTCACCCTGTCGCGGGGATTCGAACCGCCGTCCTTCTGATCGGCAAGTCCTAGGCTCTGTGGTTTAGCCCACAGTGCCACATACACTTTGAGAAAAATATTTTAGCTTTGTCTTTATAAAAGGGGGGGGGGGAAGGTCAGACCCAGAAAACAAAGGAGCTGAAATGTGATCATAGATATATTGGTCAAGAACTAAACTGAACCAATCAAACATGTCTTCTTCATAGTGTCGAGCTGCATCTTGGAGTGCAAATCCACCACGGACACCCAGATGTCCAAAAGGACAATGTTTTTTCAGCTTTGATAGTTGTGTAGGACAGTGAAGTTCAGCATGACACGCTACAGCTGCTGAAATCCTCTGTGACACTAAAGGTTCAAGAGTACTATATGCTAGGTTCTGCTAGATTTCCAGAAGTGGCTTCTACCCTGTATGAAAGATCACATAGAATGCAAATATGAACAGGTGAGGAAATGTCATGAAGATGGGATAAAGTGCTCTCTGAATGCCCCTCAAGTGTCTTCACCTGAATGTGCCTTGAACCACACTTCAGATCTTCTAATACGGGAAAGTTCAAAATGGAGCCGCTGTGGATGGGAAAACTCTGTGGTGCTACTTGTACATCCTTCCCTGTTTTCTCCTCACTTTTTGCCCCTGTGCATTCAGGCAAATGCCCGGATGGGGCTAGAATGTGTTTGCAGACTTCTTATATCCCCACCTTTTGTGTATAGGAAAAGTGTAACTCACAGATCATCAAGCTAAAATCAACTTTGGAACTCAAGAAGTGAAAGTTGCTTACAAGTCGTGTATCTTTAAAGGAAGTTAATCTGCCCTGTATGCTTTACTGTAAACGACCATAGGATGCATTTGCAAAACTGTGCTATTAAACACCCTGCCAGTGGTTTTGCCTTCTTTTCCTCTCCCTGCAAATGAAAAATGGTCATGTTCGAACTGCTAACTACTCAGTATTGGAAGTCTTCCTTTTGAAGAGTGCAAAAGGAAACAAAACTTTTACGGGGCTGTTTTAAAAAGGCCTTCTGAGATGCCCATTCCTCTAAGGAAATTAATGGGTGCTGTGGAACCTCCTCTCTTTGTGCGATTGAAAAATCTCCCTTTTAACCTTTGGCTCCATTTTCATGGTGGCATTTAAATCTGCTTTTAGCAGACGGCTGTTTTTGTTTTTGTTGTTGTCAGAGAACAGGAAAACTGCATTAAGGGCACCCCCTCCTTCAAAAAAACAATAATAAAAAATAGAAGGCAAGCTTGAAACCAGCAGCAACAACAAAAATCATCAACATCCTGCTGTGCTTATTTTTGATGACCTTTTCGCACAGCTTTCACTCACGACCAGTGGAAGCAGAACAGCATACGCAATCTACGTGGCTGGTCTAGGTATGGAACACCCATTCATGTCACCGGTACTTACTGAGGGTTCCATAAATGTCCTTGACATTTTGGGACTGGAAGAAATAGAAGAGTGGCTGAGGTTTTCTTCTTTTTTTTGTTTTGTATGTGTGTTGGGTTTCTTTTCAGCAGTTTCAATTCCTTGCTTCTTTCTTTTCTGGTGGCATCATTAAAACTGAAAGCCATACAATTTTACCACTAAAAGACCTTTCCAATACTTAAGGATATGCTTTCAAGCTCCAAGTGCATTCACCGACGTGGCCGCTCCTTTATCAAGAAAATATATCCACATTTTGTTTGTGGTGTTGTCAAAAAAACCTTGACAGCTAAAGAATTCATTATTGGAAGTGCAGATTCTTTTCTGCTGTCACTCGCAAGTGAGGAGAGGCCTTCCTTTCACATGTTGGATCCAATGCCACATTGATTATGCAAATATTCTTTGTGAGTGCCTGAGGCATACATTACTTACCTTCTTATTTTAGCAGCTTAGAAAGCAGCCCCGAATTGCAAACTGCTTTTACGTTAGTAAATTGTATTCCACTAAGACATCCGATTTCTTTACTTTGTCCTGATCTCAGGAGCCAATATCATCACTATCTTTATTTCACTAAGCTGGAGTTGAATTTCATTCTTGGGAACATTCTCGCCCACCCCAATTCCCATTTATCTTTTTCTGCAAAGAATACACACACACACACACACACACACAGAGAGAGAGAGAGAGAGAGAGAGAGAAAGAGAGAATGGGTCAGTCTTCAGTTCAAAGCCTTATTTTTATTTAAAACAATCTTTCTAAATTATTATTTAAAAATCTCCTAGCGCCGTAACCCCAGAGTTGGTTGCGCCTGGATTAAACTGTCAGGGGTCCCCTTACCTTTACCTTATGATTATATTTATCCCCATTTCATTTTCTCTAGTCATTTTCTTAACCTTTCTACCCCTCTCCCCCCACCCCCACTCAATTTATTTCAGCATGCAGCTTTTAATACTTCGGAATTTGTAAAGTACATTTTATCGGAAAGGAAGAGCACAATCCTGTGAATTTTTTTACTTTGAATTCATTGCATTCCTGGGAATTTTTGCACAAGGTTGCAGCCTAGAAGTGCAATCCTGAGAATGCCTACTCAAAAGTAAGTCCCACCACGGTGAGAGAGAGGCCACTATTAAACCACTGCAATATCCACCAACTGCTATAAGGAAGTTTTCGGTCAGTGGGTGAATGTCTCAAGCAAGGAATTTTCAATGTCCCCACACACTGCTCTTAGGAGCACAAACCTCCTTCTTTTAATTATTTCGAAGACTGGAAACAGATACAAATAAAACACAAGGATAAAAAATAAACAAATACAAATATTATGCATACATTCATATTGTCAGGCACACCTGATTAAGTATGATTTTAACTCACAGGTTCATAAAGTTTAGTCAATTTATGCCTGTCACTTGGGCTTATTTATAATTGCAGCTCAGGATCATGGTACCTCAAGGATCACCTCTTCCATATGAATCTACCCAGACTTGGATACATCTTCTGAGGCCTTCCTCGCCTGTGGCTCCCCGTCTGTGGAATGCTTTCCCCAGGGAAGTTTGCCTGGTGCCTTCATTATACACCTTTAGGCGCCAAGCAAAAACGTTCCTCTTTAACCAGGCCTTGGGTTGAATGACATTCAATACCCTTTTAAAATGTGTTGGGGAGGTGGGGGTTATTGGTTTGTTCTTGTTTATTGTGTTGTTTTTTTCTATTATGCATTTTATGTTTTTATATTGTGATTTTATCCTATGAACCACCTTGAGACCTAAAGTTTTAGGGTGGTATACAAATTTTAATAATAACAACAATAATAATATCATACCCGACAGCATGGGGAAATGGGGACAATTATTGCTGTATCTAAGGGATCACCCACACTTCTCTTGTCCTGCACCAAGAAAGCATGAGTCTGAGAGGTTTTGAGCTTCTCCTGTGTTTTCTAGGCCAAGATCCAACTGGTTTTATGTCTGCCCTGCTACATTCCCTAGGAAAACCCACTCTCTACTACTGAATCAGAACGAATGTCCATCCGCAGACAATCAAATGTTTGTTCCAATTCAGCAGTAAAGAGTGGGTTTTCCGGGGGCGAGGGAAGAGGCAGGACAAGCGAAACTGTGACTGAGCCCTCACTGGTATAAGGTCCTGGATTGAGGTCCATGGTATCCAGTTCTGCCCACTTAATTTCAGTAGGCCGAATGCTGATGAAATAGTCAATTTGAATATCTTATGTTGTCTTGCTAACAATGTGAAGTCGTATAGAAAAACAGTGGCGATGATGTCATGGTCTGAGCTAGAAGCAAGCCATGTTACATCAGCTGAGATTGGCTTATAGAGTCACCTATGAATCTGATACAGAAATGTTGGTGTTTGTTGTTGACCACAAAGGAAACCAAAATGGACTATAGAAGCAACAGTTTGAGGAAATCAAACAGCAGGAGATTTTTAACAGGAAATTCAAAGAGTGAGGTAAAAAATAACTCGAGGAACAACTGCTAGAGGAAGTTAAACAGTAGGATATTTTTTTCATAAGAGAAATCACAAATAGCAGAGAGACAAAAATTAGCCAGAAAAGCAACAGCCGGGGGAATCTGAGCAGCAGGAGACTTAGCAGCAAAATAGAAATAAAACAAACATAGGCTAAGAAAACCAGAGCTGGGCGAACCTACAACAGTGAAGAGAGATCAGAAGATGTAAATCTGAGCTCGGCCTAGTGGGCCATTTAAATAAACCCCAATGGCATGGTAAAGATAGAAGGATCATGGAACAAATCACAGTAGACTTTTCAAGAATTTGGCTTCGGATTAAGATACAGCTTCTCTTCAAGGATAAAGCTGGGGCTAAAGTACAAGGTCTAAACCTGCTTAACAGCTATGCCGGTCAGGAAGCTGGACTAAATCTACAATTTTCTTGAATTCCCAAAATTATAGTATTTTTTTCAGTGACAGAAAATGGTATATACAATTTTATAAAAGTTCATACTTTTTTCCAGTCTCTTCTTTATGACCTTCATTTAGAGCCTGCAAAACATTTGTAGCACCCATAACCCCAGTTATTTGAGAAATTATTTTGGAGTTCCTCACTGTCTGCTTAGGATGCCACTGTATGGGATAATTTGGTCTTATTTGCAAAACTGCTTAATCGTCATTGTTTCGTGCAATCCTTAGACTACAGTTGAATGTACCTACAAAATAGTCAGCTCCTGACATACATAATGTGCCATTAGTGAAAATCATTTGGCTTTGTCTGAGGTATTATATCACTCCTTTTCCTTTGAATAAGGCTGGAAGCCTCATTTTCATCTCTAAATGGCTAAAAAAATGGCAAAATAGTTACAAACCAGGCCTACCCATTCCAGCTACTGTTTGTAAGTGTAACCCAAGGCACCTGAGAGTTATATCAATGCTGCTAATAAATAATTGGTTCCATTCTGATCTGTCAATAGTGTAAAGAAATAAAATACATGCAACTTTCTGGTGCTTCTTGTAGTGTTTTGAGCTAGTTACACAAGGAATATCAGGCAGAGATTTAGTCTGTGTGCCACCACTTTGGGCAAAGGAAGAAACTGCATAAAGATCAGCTAAGTCTGAGTCAGACAGTTGTCCTTTTGGTTCACTTGTCTCCATACTAACAATCAGTGGTTCATTAGCATTTCAGTCAGGAGTCTAACCTGGAAAGGACTGAGACCTTCTATAAGCAACACATGTGCTTTACTACTGAAATGGGAAAGTGCAAATTTCGCTATTAAATGCAAACTGAATTGAATTTCTCCCTATCCCCAAAGCCCTGAATCTCAGGACTTCTTGTCTTGATTCTGCCTATTGGTTTAATCCAAGGTGATATGTAGACGTGTTTCTTAATAACGGTCTATATCAGTAACCAGATGTTAAGCTACTTTCATAAGGTTTTTGCCAGGGTGTTTGTGTGTGTAAGCAACTGCATCCAGAAACATGGCGAGCATGTTACTATCTTGAGCTATTTAGCATGCAAAAGGAAGCAACTGAGATAAGAAAATTTAAAAAGCAAAGCATACCTAATGGGAGGAGTGTCAACACTGTATCTTACTCCATATATCCATATTATGAGCAAGTCCCAAAATCTGAAATATGCAAGAGATAGCATCTGATGCTTGACATTCTCCTGGCTAAAGGTAAAGGTAAAGGTACCCCTGCCCGTACGGGCCAGTCTTGACAGACTCTGGGGTTGTGCGCCCATCTCACTTAAGAGGCCAGGGGCCAGCGCTGTCCGGAGACACTTCCGGGTCACATGGCCAGCGTGACATTGCTGCTCTGGCGAGCCAGAGCCGCACACGGAAACGCCGTTTACCTTCCCGCTGGTAAGCGGTCCCTATTTATCTACTTGCACCCGGGGGTGCTTTCGAACTGCTAGGTTGGCAGGCGCTGGGACCGAGCAGCGGGAGCGCACCCCGCTGCGGGGATTCGAACCGCCGACCTTTCGATCGGCAAGCCCTAGGCGCTGAGGCTTTTACCCACAGCGCCACCCGTGTAAAGGGACCCCTGACCATTAGGTCCAGTCATGACCGACTCTGGGGTTGCGGCACTCATCTCACTTTATTGGCCGAGGGAGCTGGCGTACAGCTTCCGGGTCATGTGGCCACCATGACTAAGACGCTTCTGGCGAACCAGAGCAGCACACGGAAACGCCATTTACCTTCCCGCCAGAGCGGTACCTATTTATCTACTTGCACTGGTGTGCTTTCAAACTGCTAGATGGGCAGGAGCAGGGACTGAACAACAGGAGCTCACCCCACTGCGGGGATTCAAACCGCCGACCTTCTGATCGGCAAGCCCTAGGCTCTGTGGTTTAACTCACAGGGCCACCCGCGTCCCTTGTATTATAGTGTGTTAAATGTGTAGTGTAAATGTGGTCAGTATCTATTTTGCCCATCAGATGGCAACCGGTTTGGGGCAGTAGCAGGGATGGTGGAAACAGCCCATGGATGAGATGTGGCAGACATGCCACCACTATTGTCATTTCCTCAGTATGACTGTGTGCCCGACTATAGCACACCAAGAGCCCAGAAACATTAGGTAAAATAAAGATGGTGTGGGTTGTGCATGCAGCTAACTGGATGCAACCTTTTTTCACATAGCCGGCCCCTAAAAATGTTTCTACATGGGTGTTTGTAAAGTGTGGGCCCCAGTATCTCCACTTCTGTGCTGGATGCTGACATTTGGTCTGCCTCATGGATGCACATGGAGAGGAGAGGAGAGGAGAGGAAGTCCCTGTATTTCCAGTGCATGCTAAACCATGGTTAGGGACATGTGGTGGCCTCCAGATGTTCTTGACTTCAACTTGAACTTCAGTGGTCATCCTTGACCATTGGCATGCATGCTGGGGTGGATGGGAGTTGGAGTCATCTCAAGGGCCTTTGTTGGTTAGTCATGGTTTAGGGTTATGTCCATTGGTTTCACTGGTAGAACTACGCAGCATGCCAACAGGTATGGCAGGGAACTCACTCAGAAGCATTCAGTGTGTGTTTGTTTCTGTGTGTGTAGTAGCAGTAGCTTTTCAAAATCATGTCTAACGGTTGCTTTTGAGGACCTTCTCCCATTCTTTGCTCTGTGATGTCCGAACTGAATAGTCACTAAGGGTTAAGCTCTAATGCGAGGGAGATGTATAGATTCTGCCAGTGCTGAAATAAGCCTGTCCAGCTGGCTTCTGTTGCTGAATTGTGGACTCTTTGGAGACAAATATTACTTATGTCATGTAGGGTAAAAAGATGAGTAACTTATGTGCTTGGTCTCACACAGCTTAAAAGTAATTTATGACTGGCAAAGCTTTAAGAAATGAATATCCCAGCACAAAAGATCTTATTACTTTTGGCACCATAATACATTAGCACTGCCCTTTTGCAGCAAAAGAAAACATTAATGAAAGCCTCTGATACATGCTCCAGATCTGAAGTACCAGGGAATAAAAGCCTCTGTATGCCTTAGCCATCAGGATTTCAGTGCTATTTAAGGATTTGAATAATACCTCATTCAACACCTAAACCATAGGAAATCAAAGCAAAACAGGTTTCTTGGCAATTTCATTTATGAACAGAATGTACTAAATATTTCATTTTTGTTAAGGTTTCTCTGTTTTTTTTTAAAGTTTTCATGGAAACAGAACAAAAATAAAAATATAACGTCCTTGGTTTAAAGGTCCCTTTTGCAGATTCCATAGGAAATCTGCATTAACCGATTTCAAGCATGTTGGTCATTGGGGTACTAATTAGGGCATGTTTTAAACCACTGCAGATATTTATTTATTTTCCTGGTCTGCACTACAGACAGATTATGCCTCTGGCTACTCATAATTTCCCCTCTTTTAATAATAATGAAGCTTAGAGTCACATAGTTTATAGCATACAACACAGAAAAGATTTGGCAGTGCTGATTGAGTAGAGGCATGTCAGATTACAGTTTTTACCCTTGAGTTACTAATTGGCCAGCGCTATGTTCATTTCTGTTATTGTGCTTTGCCTTTGTCTTAGTAATATGTGTTGACAGGAAAGAAGTCTGATTTCCCCCATGGCTTGTAAGGGCAGTGTTAAAGCGAAGATCAAGACTGCTGGCTGACATTAGTGAGCTATCTTTGAAGTGCTTGCTTCCGCACCTTGCATCTGCCCTGAAGAACTGGGGCAAATTTCACAAAAAAAGCTTCATCCACCTACAATTCCTGATCAGGTTTCACAATGCAGATATAATCCTCACAGTGTGCTTATGTACAAGCTTCCAACCACCCCAACCACCTGAAGGCTTTGGTGTGAGACAGAGCAGCAAAAAATAATAAATACTATATACAAAATGTATTTTGTGATTAATTAAAGCAGAACAACAACCTGTTATTCAGATTGCTCCTAAAGAGGCACCTAAACATAGCCAATGAATTCCAGGTTAGGGATAGGGGAGAATCATATAATTGTAGAGGTGGAAGGGACCCTCAGGGGGTCATCTAGTCCAACCCCATGCAATGCACAAAATGGATTCACTTCACATTTAAAGGTGATTCTATCAATTTTAAGGGGCGCGGGTGGTGCTGATCAGAAGGTTGGTGGGTCGAATCCCCGCGATGGGGTGAGATCCCATTGCTCGGTCCCTGCTCCTGCCAACCTAGCAGTTCGAAAGCACATCAAAGTGCAAGTAGATAAATAGGTATTGTTTCTGCGGGAAGGTAAACGGCGTTGCTCTGGTTCACCAGAAGCGGCTTAGTCATGCTGGCCACATGACCCAGAAGCTGTACGCCGGCTCCCTCGGCCAATAAAGCAAGATGAGCACTGCAACCCCAGAGTCGGTCACGACTGGACATAATGGTCAGGGGTCCCTTTACCCTTTACCTATCAGTTTTGCACTTTCAACACCAACATGAGAAACCACAAACCAAACCACAGGGACTTAAAAACACCGAGAAAAGTCAGCAGGCAGTCTAGCACACTTGTGCACTTAACAGGTTATTCCAAGTAGTCTTCTTCAATCATTAAAGAAAACAAGAGTGGGCAGGAGGCAGGTGTGTTAGCTTCACCACAAAGTGATACTATGGAAATATAAAGCCTGTAACAGCTCGGGGCTGGTGCTTGTGGCCAATCGACTGCTTCAATACTCCTTCCTCACATGTAAGAAATTAGACTATTAGCGTCACAGCATTTCTACTTTGGAACTCCCCACCTACTGAATTCAGACAGGCACTTTCATGCATGGTAGAGTTGGCTCTGATTCCACTCCCTATCTCCGGCCCATCCCTTATATCACTTGGGGGTAAAGACTGCATACAGGGTGTGTACCCTACTCAAAGTGTTGGCCCAACGGCCATTGGAGGAAGCCCCATGGCTCTCAGGGAGTCCATGAAGTCGCATCCTGGCCCAATAGCAGCCCCAGCATGGATGTTGAAGTCACTCAGAACTATGGTCCTGGGGTTCTTCGACATCAAACCAGAGACCAGCTCAGTCAGGGATGTCACTGGCCAACAGGGTAGTTGATAGACCAGAAGCATCTCCAGTCTGTCTCACTAGCCGAACACCAGATACAGACTCTCTAAGCCGGTCCCAGGGTCAAGAGATTTTCTGGTAAAGGAGCTGGTGCTTCCATGGATAATAGGACACCCACCCCTTTGACCTCTTAGTCACTCTAGCCTGGTGCTGTACCAAGTGCTCAGATGGGCACAGCTGAGTTAGGTCAGGCCCACACAGCTCACTCATCCAAGTCTCAGTAATACACAATTGTTTTAATTTCTCTGCACTGCATGATACTTTTCTCTGATGGTTTCTGCATTTGGCTTTTCTGCTGGTTTTGTATTTTTTATGGTTATTGTGGGTTTTTATTGCAGCCTGCTTTGATTGTTATGTTTTTATTTTATGTTTCTTGTGTGAACCCTAGATAATTAATTTTATGAGGCGTCTCATAAATACACATAAATAAAAATTGAATTTGCTATCTTAAGGATCCCAGTATCTGACATCAGGGCATCCCTGCTTCCTACTCAGCAACCAAGAATATAATTCTACTGGACTGTGATACACTGCAGCAAAGCACATGCATCCAAAGAGATTCTCATCTTCTTGCTTTTTATTGCCTCTTGAAGAACCTTTGGCAGAGTTTTTGACAGACTAGTTTGATATGGCATCTCTCCACTTTGCAACCGGAGTGATTCACTTCCCCTAAGCTTGCTTGGAACCATTTCTGGACTGACACAGAAGAAAGGCAGATGCAGAAGAGCTGGCTGAGGCCAAGACTTATCCAGCCCTAAGACTGATGTTTTTCCCATTGCTCTGAACTGGATTATTCTTTAAGTCTGCAGTAGGGAACGTCAATGCCATCCAGGTGTTTATGAACTACAATTCCCATCAGTCCTAGCAGGCACAGCCTATGGTCAGGATGATGGGGGTTGTATTTCAGCAATGCCTAGAGGGCCAAAGGTTTCCCCCATCTGCTTTAAATCAAAGATATATTATTGTGTTGTGCCAAAGGTGAATACATTGGAGGAATGCAAGTGAAGGACAATATGCCCAAACAATAAATATTTTCAAGGTGAGGTCCACAGTTCAGTGGCAGGGGACATACTCTGTTGAAGGCTCTGGGTTCAGCCCCAGCACTTCTGTTTGAAAGAATCAGCTTGCAGTTTCTGGAAAGAACCTGTATTTTTCTGGGCCAACAGTTTGACTTGGTTTAAGGCAACCTTTTGTGTAATGCATGTGGGTGTGTTGTTGTTTTTAAGAGAAGCCCAGAATAGCATTCTAATATATCTGATGGACTGCAAGAAGATCAAACCTATCCATTCTTAAGGAAATCAGCCCTGTGTGCTCACTGGAAGGACAGATCCTGAAGCTGAGGCTCCAATACTTTGGCCACCTCATGAGAAGTGAAGACTCCCTGGAAAAGACCCTGATGCTGGGAAAGATGGAGGGCACAAGGAGAAGGGGACAACAGAGGATGAGATGGTTGGACAGTGTTCTCGAAGCTACCAGCATGACTTTGACCAAACTGCGGGAGGCAGTGGAAGACAGGAGTGCCTGGCGTGCTCTGGTCCATGGGGTCACGAAGAGTCGGACACGTCTAATTGACTAAACAACAACAATATCTGATTATTTTCCCATTCATTTGGAAACTGCCCCACATCTTTTGATATATGTTTATTGACTGAGCTAAGAGATCTTTAGCCTTAACACTCATTTTAAACCCATTGGCCTTGCATCCACCTATCCATGGATGGATTGATTGATTGCATTTCTATCTCACCCCTTTTCTCCAAGGAGCTCAAAGTGGCACACATGGCTTCCCCTCCCTTTCTCATTTAGTCCCCACAGCAAACCTGTGAGGTAGGTTAGTTTGAGGTCACTCAATGAATGTCATGGCTAAGTGGGGATTTGAACCCTAGTCTACAAGGTCCTAGTCCAACACTCTAACCACTCATTTCAATTTTGTCATGAGCATGGTTACTCTGGGTACTCTGGAATATTATATATGTTTCTTTTAAGTTAAAAAAAACCCCTTTCTCCCTAATCATCAGAGCTGAATCCTTTGCTGATTACACAGTCTCAACAAAGAGCAAAAACCACACAAATCCTGGATGAGTGCAAGTATTGCATCCAAATTCAGTTTTAGAACATTGAAATGGATTTTAATACCCCATTAGTTTGCCGAAAGGACTCTTGTCCAATTTGCATTCATTCAACTTTGTTGTAAGGTATCAAGAATCTGCATTCCTTTCCCCCTACCAGCAAACATTTCTCAGGCCACAAATAAACCCAGAACCCAAGCTGTAACCATATGTGTGATAACTACTAGTCATGTGTTTCCTGTGAAGTACCTGCCACTTCTTCCGGCTCATGTGACAGACAGACCCAGAAAGTGCTTTGAATTTTATTCTTAAATAAAGTGAAAGTTGGGTTCCAAATCAATCCAGCAATCTTACAGCACAGGCTACTACAATGTTCTGCACATTTTAGGAGGTTTCTGCTCATTAATTTACTCTGACTGAACTATAGAGGACACTGTTTTTGAATAAAACATATGATCTAGTGATTAATCAAATTCCTTTTCTGATGTGAGCGATAATCTGGCACCTGAAGGGTATGGAAGGACAGAACTAGAGCATCCGACGAAGAAAGTGAAATTCCCAGTTTGATAGCACCAAAAAAGCACTTATTCAGCGAAAGAGAATATCCAAGGGTTCTCCCCTCCCCATTTCTTTCTTATGAATGTCTAAATTAAGGTTACCTTGAGAGTGATGACATTAGTTAATACGTGACTACTGTATTAATTTCTGACAATGCGCTTAATTTGTCATTTCGCTGATTGAAATAAAATAGTACAAAAGCTTCAGCCTAATAAAACTGCAAGGGATTTTTTTCTCTCCTCAGGTAATGCAGTGCAATAGCAGTTCCCACGCAGATGCCATTGTAGAACAGCAGCACACTTGGTTCACTATTATTAGTTTGCTAAATGTGTATCCAACTTTCCACCCAATGGTGATTAAGAGCAGTAATACAAATGCAGCCAAATATAATACAGCAATAAAAATAAAACACAAAGTTAAGAATGTAAAACCTGGTAGGTAAAACATCAAGGTAATAAAGAACAGAAACCAATTACAGCGTATTTACACATTAGCTTATGGACTAGAGGCCTGTCAAAATAAAAATGTCTTATGCTGCCCACAGAAGGTTATTGGTTCTTGTGTTGTTTTCCTGAAAGAATCACAATGTACAGATCTTTCAAAAACAGCATAAAACCCCAAAAGAGAATGCACCCATTTACTCACCTCCAAAGTCTCCTTCAAGAGGACACATGTTCACAGATACATAGTAGGTATTTCCTCATTTTTTTTTGCATGTGTGTGAATGCAACCACCATGTGCTGTGGGATCATTATGTTGGTCTTTCCTACTGGAGGGAGTGAATGCGACAATCAGATAGAAAAGGTGGATTCTGACTGCTCCTGCCCATGCCGTGCTGCCATCTTTTAATGTGTTCTACATTTATCCATGTGGGATATAGCCCCACAAGGAACCCTGGGCATGTTTGAAGGAATCTGTAGACACACCACCACTTCAACAGTTTGAGCTTCATAAGAAATACATGTGCAGACACAGGCAAGTTAGTACAAATTTATATGGGCTAGTAATTTTTATATACTCATTTTCAAGGCTGTAGTAAGTTGATAATACTTCACAATTTGAGAGCAGTCTCAAATGTACATGGGCTCCGCAGAGTCTTAACATGTATGTATACTAAAAGTTATCTTTGAGAGCCAAATGAATTTGAAATTGGCACAGTGATGATTTATGTTTGGTCTGAATAATAATAATAATAATAATTTATTATTTATACCCCGCCCATCTGGCTGTATACCTGGTTTTAGTCTGAGGGTCCTCAAAGAGACTTGGTTTTAGTTTGAGAGTCGTCAAAGATGCCTGACACTATTTTAGTCCAATAACTCAATGGCCTTAATCCAGTTTTAAGATCACCAAGCATAACAATGACCTCTGGTTACCACATCCCAGAGTAAACACCCCTACTTAGTTCCATTAATTTAATTGGGTTTTCTAAGTAGGACAACCCAGTAGGTTTTGATGTTGTCCAATTACAGTGGTACCTCGGGTTACATACACTTCAGGTTACAGACTCTGCTAACCTAGAAATAGTACCTCGGGTTAAGAACTTTGCTTCAGGATGAGAACAGAAATCGTGCTCTGGCGGCATGGTGGCAGCAGGAGGCCCCATTAGCTAAAGTTGTGCTTCAGGTTAAGAAAAGTTTCAGGTTAAGAATGGACCTCCAGAATGAATTAAGTACTTAACCCGAGGTACCACTATACAATATAGTGCAGAGAAACTGGGATTACCTCACCCTGTTACCTCAAAATTAAATGGAAGTTTATTTGCTGGAAATGTGCAGAGACTAATTAGCATGCATAATTACCTATGGGGCATTGCAGATTTTGCTGCTATTACTATTGCAATGCTGTCAGTGAGTGACAGATCTGTAATGTATTAGCTAATGATGATACAATGAAAGGTGTCTTCCAGGAAATGTAATGAAGACATCAGTTCAGTATAAACTTTACAATAGGCATGTCTGAAAAAGGGTACATTAAATGCCCTTGCACTGCAGTCTATTATCAACTTCTCAGGCAAATGATTATGCTTGCTGTCTTAAATCTTTAAGAGGAAATATATTTTCTGTCTTTTACCAGCAGTCGTCTTCCACCTCCCCATGGACCATCATAGTGTTAGTGATATTATAACACCATATCAGGTCTTAAACATGCAATTTAAGTCAAAGATAATTTAAATCTAATTACAGGAATTCCAGAGTGGAAGACAATGTGGGTTGTTCATATTTTAGATGAAATTATCGGTAAGGTAAGTTGAATAACATCATAGGAGGCAACTGTGTTCAAAAGTACTTGTCAGTTGGAGGGGGAAAACCTTTTATATATTAAACTCTCTTGCTTTGCTCCCTGTGCAAATAAGGAACTATTTGTTAATGGATTTTGGGACAGAGGTGGGATATCATCAGTGGGTCCATCCAAGCCTGAAGTGGTCAAAACAGCCTCTTTGTCATATGCTGATAGCTTCAAGGAGCCACAGGTGAGAGCTGAGTGCAGGGTGGGGACAAAAGGTGGACAAATTACCCAGGAAGAAGCATGACATGTCCCCCACCAGAGGCGCTACCCCTCCCCTAACACCCCATACACTACAGTCTCTGGTGAGCTTCATTGCTTGTAACCAAACCCACAATAAGTCTCTCACCATGCAGAGATTAGGGCGCATGTAACAATATTACTTGGACACACTTTAAACAAACACTAATAGGGATGTATAATTGTGCCTCAAGCCATTCCTACATTCATCCACACTTTCCCCCGGTATATTTGTGTTCCACTGAAATTGGTTTATATCCCACCAGTCTTTCCTTCTCTGCTGATGAGGAAAGATACAATACTTATCATAGTGCATGATGGACACAGAGAACTCAGCTATCAACATATATGTCCAAACGCATCCACAACAACAATATGTGTGATATCAAGTCACACAAGTGGGTGGAAGTAAATCCATTATCTATGGATTCCTCTGACATCCCTACATGATAGAATAAACACATACACGGTTCTCCAACATCTTAGTTGATGAACAAATCGGCTCCCGAACGCCGAAAACCCGGAAGTAAGTGTTCCGGTTTTTGAATGTTTTTCGGAAGCCAAACATCTGATGCGGCTTCCTCTTGAGTGCAGCCAATCAGAAGCCGTGCCTTGGTTTTCAATAGATTCAGAAGTCCAATGGACTTTGGAATGGATTACGTTCAAGAACCAAGGTACCACTGTATATGAATTCGGAAACTGGAAAGGTTTGAAAGGAGAAGCAGAAGGAAAGTAGGCACTCCATACACCATATCTCTGCTTTGAATCACCCAGTAGCTTTCCTTTTCTGAATTGCAGAATGCGGTTTGGTGGTGCAAAGTGAAATAAGGAGCTTATGAGACAGAACTCTTCTGAGCACAGCCAATACTTGATACATTTCAAGGAGGTTAAGGCATGGGTGGTCCTCCAGAAGTTGTTGGACTCCAACTTCCATCAGCCCTTGCGGACATGACCAGGGAATTTGGGTACTGTAGTCCAACCACTTTTGGAAGACCATGGGTCTCTCAACCCTTGGTTAATTTTTTTAGGTAAATCATTGTCAACAATCTGAGGAATATTGTACGAGTATCCAATTATAAGAGTTGTATAGGTGGCGGCTAGCACATTTGTCATTTCAGGGGTGCTTTGTTTTTCTTTTCTAAACCCAGAATTAGAATAAGCCACATGCAAGGGAAGGATTTTCTACTTCACTTCCTATCCAATAATTGTATTTCATTGGAAGCCCTCACAGGGTGGTGCTGGGGGAAACCAGGAGTTTTATGGTGGTACACGTTTGTTTTTCTTCTTCATGATTACGCACACTAGCTTATTTAGCTCCCTGACATTTATTACAAAGCATATATATTTTACATCTCGTTATAAAGGTCCACCACATACTTGATGAGATGATGACTAGCTTCTACTAACACACACTTTTGAAGGTTTGCTCCCACACCTTTCCAAAACATAAAGGCACCAGCCATAATTCATAGTTTAGACAGAGTGCATTACCTGGTTGATGTTGGATTGGACCCAACATTTCTTAACTTTGTCACGTTGATTTATTTCTAAACACCTGCACAGTTGTTTCCAGTCTTTCAATGACTGCTTCACTTTTCCAGAGATGCGGCTGGAGGCTAAAATGTTACATTTGCTCTTTCTCGAAATGTATGTTTTCCCTGGGGATTACAAAAGGTATAATTTCATCATTTCATCTCATGATTCTTAGTATGAAACGGCTTGAGTTTATGCCTACAATTTATGGCATTGTGTGAACCCCGGAAGGAATTACAGCTTTATAATCCCTATTTGAGACGCATTATTATTCTTCCCATTATCCATGTTTATGTCTACAAAACGTTCTGTGAATGGCATTTGATGGAAAAGCAGGTTGAGCTGTTGCCTCTTGAATGATTTTCAGCAATTTAAGAGACAACTGCATCTTGACAAACATCTTTTTATGCAGCAGATTAGGGAAGGAACGCATTTGCACGCCTTCCAGATCTAAGATATACTTAGACCTAGGATCTCTCAGAGGCTGAACTAGAATTTTGCAAGCGATATCACCTAACACAAGTAGCAATAATTTTCTGAAGAATAAGTTAGCTCTGAATGTTTTTCCCCTGATCAATTTTTTTCCAAAATAGCATCTATTAATATTCAGTTTCAAAAGTGTTGTGACAGTTCATGCTGTCAGTCCTCTTACAGCGAAGCTTTGTTCTCTACAAGAGGAAAAATGGATGACTTCAGTGCCAAAAAGCTGAATGTTTTAAATAGAAAATGGTGGAACTTTTTCCACATTTCCTCTTCCTCGTGAAGACAAGTTGCTCAAAATATTTTGATTTGTTTTCAGATTAACCCAGCAATTGTAATGTTCTTGTGATTTCATTTAGGGACTGATTCCACAACCTTCTCTTATATTCAATCTTTGCTCACTTTTTTTAAAAAAGAATTTCCCTTCACAACCGAAAATAATTGTACTTGGCATTGTACAAACATAGGTCAAGTACTATGAGACCCAGAGGTCTTGGAATTTGATTTCCGAATGCAACGCTGGAGCAAAAGATATACAGAGGCAGAATAACATCACTACTAGTGACTAAGGCTGTTGTTAACTGGAGTTAGGTATCTGGCATTTTCACATTAGGTGAATCCAAAGTTGTATTTTCTGTTGCCAAGCAACTATCCTTTATTTTCCTCATAGGTTTTCCCTTGACTATCTTAAATTTAGGTAGACATACATACAGACAGGCTCCATTATAAATGAAATGAGGCTGTTTCCAAGTTGGCAGTTGCAGAGCTTCAAGGATGGAATGTTCAGAACACCTTGGTTGAGACAATGTGCCCAGTGTTCTCCCTCTTTGCTAACATTGTTGGATCTGTTGGCATCTCTACAGCAATGATTGGCAAGTCTGACATGCTGTGGTTTTGAGAATTAAAGATGCTCCTCTTTTTTTTTTTGTCAGCATTTCCAGTTGTGTTTTCTAAAATATGTATGGAGGTTTGGTGTAGTTTTACTTACATATGGGATATGAAATCCTGGTTGGCTTGTGGGTTGGCTTGTTAAGGCACTGGGTGAAATCCTAGTCTTCAAGTATGGGGTGAAGTGGTGCATCACTCAATTTGATTCAGTGATGTTTTCAGGGTACCGAGTTAAAGGCGTCTCGGTGGATATCCCTGTCCTGAAGCCAAGCATGTGGCAGATGAGCCCCAAGGCTTCCAGCGGGGGCCTTGTAATGGCCAACTCAGTAGATCAACGTCTTGGGGAGGCCACAATCCTGACACGACCCTGTAGTGGTTCCAGTCCTCCAGCAGGAGGCTGGAATGGATATGCGCCCAATGCCTGAAACAAAATTCCACCTATATTCTATAATCAATAAAGTTGCAGCCATTATTAATCCAGATCGTTGTCCACCTGAGTTATTAATCATCTACAGACACTGACGAGGAGTGGGCGGCACTGCAACTGAGCCCGCAACTGTCTCCATGAGATACACACAGGTGGGAGAGCATTGGAATTACAGGGACGAGATCTAGAATTGCCGATAGACGGCTTAAATGCAGATCTCATTAATAGTTTGTTTAGATTTGGAGACTGGCAAAATGCTGTGACAGAAGGATTGTTGATAGCTTTAGCAAGCTGTTCAGAGTTGTTAACAATTGGTAGCTTTCTCTGATTTCCAGGTGATAGGAGATGCTGGGTGGAAATCTATTATAAATGGGATACTTTGTTCTTTATTAGTTAGTACCTCACTGTGGGTTAAACCACAGAGCCTAGGACTCGCCGATCAGAAGGTCGGCGGTTCGAATCCCCGCGATAGGGTGAGCTCCCATTTCTCGGTCCCTGCTCCTACCAACCTGGCAGTTCCAAAGCACATCAAAGTGCAAGTAGTTAAATAGGTACCGCTCCGGCGGGAAGGTAAACAGTGTTTCCGTGTGCTGCTCTGGTTCGCCAGAGTAATGCTGTAATGCTGGCCACATGACCCGGAAGCTGTACGCTGGCTCCCTCAGCCAATAAAGCGAGATGAGCACTGCAACCCCAGAGTTGGCCACGTGATGGTCAGGGGTCCCTTTACCTTTACCTCACTTTGATGTGTGTGTATATGTATTTGTGTGTGTGTGTGTATCTAGTGCAATTTTCCTAGAAAAAGAGGTGCCAGAACTCACAGTGAAAACCTCCTTTGTTTTCTATGATGGCAATGGTACCCACCTGAGAGTATATACCACAGTCACATTTTAGTTATGCTTTCAGTTTATTGATTTCTAAGGAGTAGATGACATTACACTACAATGTTTAGCCTACATGCTTTCCCCCCAGTGTTGGTACTTGCAATTGGGAGTAAGGACAAGAAGGACTGGGACCACCATGGCAGAGAGAGGGCAGTCACCCTTTCCCCTTTACCAATGTATCCCTCCTTGAGGATGATTATTTCAGCGCTTTCAATGGGAACATTCTTCTTAATGCTAATGGCAATATTTTGTCAGAATCCCAACAGCGGCAAACACACACAGAAAGACAGAGGAACCTGCACATCCGAAAGCCCTACTGGTCTTGTGTTGGCAGGGCAGAATTTTTTTATTATTTTTTTTGCTATAATTCCCATCATGTCTAACCATCGACTATTGGAGTTGATGGGAGTTGTTGTCCAAACATTTAGAAGGTCCAGTTGAAGAAGGCTGACAGTATTGCTTAGATCAGGGACGGACCAGGGATGAAGAACAGCAAATCTCATTGCCCTTGACCATTAGCCACAATGGTTGGAAGTGATGGCAGTTGAAGTTCAAGAACATCTGGAGGGCCACAGGTTCCCCACAGTGTTTCAGATGCACAAAAGGTTTTGCAAGAAGGTACCACGTGTGTGTGCTGAGTGTGTCTTCTCAGTATTATAATCTTCTGGCTGATAATCATATTTGTAGGAAGGGACAATGTCACCTTCTTTCATATAGATGTTACCAAAGTGGTGTGGGACCAGACTTTGATAGTATCTCTCATTCTTCACTAGTAATGCATTACTTGGATCAGAATCTCAAACATCCAGCTTTGATTTTTCACCTACAATGTTTTATTAGCCAATATTTCATTGGTTTTTTTTTGGGGGGGGGAGGTTTGAGAGAGGAGGGGATTAGTTCCTTTACTTTACAAATATTTCTTTTGCTGTTGACATTGTGGGTGGGGATCGGGAACCTGAAGGAGGAATTGACTATAGATTGTAGACAAGCCCACTTTGTTCAAACACGCAGGTAGTAATTCACTCTGTGTGCCATTGCTTCTTCTGTTCATAAACTAACTGGCTCTTGTGGTTTATGTCATCAGCTGAAAACCAAAAACTGAATTATAACCTTGCATTCAGTCTCTCAGTTCTGTGTAGAAATTGCCAGGGTTTCTTCCTCACAGAAAGCACAATTTAGAGGCATGGGATCTGGAGACCTATAAAATGTATTTCTTCCCGTCAGTACCAAAGTCAAAGGTAGGAGTGTTCAAAAAAGTGAAGTGTGATATGCAAGCAGCCTAAAACCTACCCATAGTGTCATAGACTGTTCAGTGTTTTTGTAACAGATTCCCAGGAACCAACAAAATCTGCCAGAGTTGTTAGCAAAGATAAACAGGCACTAGGTTGCACCCAGGGGAAGTGAAGATATGAAGAAACCTTAATGGTACTCGTTTGCCCTACAAATGGCCTGTGAAGAACCAGAAGCAAAAGTTCTGGGAAACAGGGTCACACATGCACAAAGAAACACAAGCACCAAGGCACCTCAAATCTGAAAATGAAGGAGGGATGCACCTGTAACATGGATCCAAAAGACGGATGATTTTGACCCCAACAATAATATGTTGCAGTGCCAACAGGCAGCCCTCGTGGAAATGTAAGAATCTTCCTTATATTGAATGAGACCATTGGTTCATCTACCTCAATATTATATGCATGGACTTGCAGTTGAAAGAAAGATTTGGACATCAAATGTTGGATTTAAATTTGACGTTGCCAGTCAATTGCATTCATTAAACTGGGACCAGTGCATATGTGACAGGGTGAGAGAACATCTTTCATCTCATCAGTGTTGCCCAACTGGTCCTGCTATCCAGCCACAATTGCTTCTTGGTCACCATGGCTCAGGGCTCAACTATCTCATGATGGCAAATTGTGATGGCTAATATTATAACATCCTATCCACTCTTGCTCACTCCTGGCAGCCATCCGAAGGAACACAGCCCATGTTGTCATTCCATGGCCCCAGCAAAGATTGCAACAAAAGTAGGATGTTTCAAAGGAGTTTTTACCAACTCTACCACACCCTCACTATTAAAACTAGTCACATGGCTTGATTACCTAAAGCTAGTATGGGGAACCTTTGGCCCTCTGGATATCTTTGCACTCTAATTCCCTTCAGTCCCAGCCAGCATAGCTAATACTAAGAGATTATGGAAGTTGAAGGCCACAAATTTTTGATGGTCAAGAACTGGTGACCTATAGACTGGGAATGTGTTTCCTGTGTTCATGTTCATTCACGGATCTTAGCAATGTGTGTGAAGAAACTGAAAGCAGCAACAAAACTGCATGCACCATACGCAGTGGTGGAGCTTCAGGCTCTGGCACTGAGGGCGGAGAGCAGGTGGGAACATGGCTGGCACTCATCCCGGAGGCATGGCACGTCACCTGCAGGTGCGTGGCATGCATCCTGGGGGCGTGATGTGCCACCTGCAGGGGCAAGGCACACATCCTGGGGGCATGGCGTGCCGCCTGCAGGGGCATGGTGCCCAGTGCGGGGGGAGGCAGCCACGATGGCACCCAACCGGGATCATGGTGCCAGGGGCGGTGCATTCCCCCTGCCCTCCTCTTCTTCCGCCAGTGACCATATTCTGTGTACATCTCTGATTCTCATTCTCTCTCTCTCTCTCTCTCTCTCTCACACACACACACACACACAGGAACCAGGGACAGTACATCCATTTGGAACTCTGAAATCTAATGTGAATTTTGGATGAGGACCATTTCAGAAGTGTCTCTAAGGACACCTTTTCTGTAATCTCCTATACAAATGAAGAACAGGTCATAAATAGATGGAGGTAAGCTCAGGAAATAGTCTGATCTAGCTCAGCTGGTAGACGTTGATGCTGATGGGATCAAGGAAGGCCTCATCACCACAAATCTGATAAAGCAAGTTCACACTACAACAAATTCATTAGCTTTTATGGAATCCAGAACTTTATTCCAGACACAAGAAAAACACATCTAACCTTTTAGAATTCAAATGATCGCCATATATGTATGCCTTTTCCCAGTAACTGTAGGCTGGATTCTCCTAGCCAATCTGAAGGGCACCCTTGCCTCCTCGTCTATTGGGAAACTTATATTTCCCTGTGGGCCTATTTGCCATTCAATCCGTTGGGTGTGTGTGTTTTTATATAGCCAATCAGTGCCAACACTAACTTCTTTTTAATTAAGAGTGAGGGGAAGTTCTGTTTCCCAGCATTTATAGGAGGGAGAAACATTAAAATTGGAACTTCGTGATTTTATGTTTGCATATTTTACTCATCATTTGGCAAATCTACCATCATTAAAACTCATCAAGTAGCTGGATTACCTACAGGCTGGGAATGTGTTTCCTGTGCTCATATGTTCTTCATTTGGTGTAATTGTGGGCCCTTTTCCAAGAGCAAATATCCAAGGACAAGTAGAAGCAGCAGGTGAATAATGCATTTTGCATTAATTCTTGGTGGTGGGATGTTTTGTAACACTAGGGGCTGAAAGGGAAATAATAAAAAGGCAAGGCTGTAACATAAATTCTTACAAGTAGTCATTGTACAAAACTTTGTCTGTTTTGACCTGTTTTTTTTTTTTTTTTTGTGGACCTCTCCTTCCCCCGCCCCAAATGTTCAAATTTACATTGGCAGCAGTTGTAAAAAACAAAACAAAAACCCACTTTACTGGTGTTCCTATGCATGTAAATTGCGCCTTTTCAACATGTGTCAGTTTCTGGGTAGAGAAAATGTAGCCCCCAATTGAATTCAGTAATGCAATTCATCTAAAGTTTCTTGCTGACAATGCGAGCCCCAAGAGCGCAGTACTTTGCGACAACAGCAGAACGCGGCGATTGTACGACATCTCATGCATTTGGCTAGGGACTGCAGGCTGTTACGGGGATGGCAGAGAGAGCAATTATTTACAATTTAACTTTGATGTGCAGGAGAAGTTTTATCGTGTGTCAAATACCATGTGTGATGCTGGAGAGGAATTTATCATAGGTGACACACAAGGGAAAGAGGTTGCCTTGCCTTGCCTTTTCCAAAGCTGGCAGCTGTGTAAAGTGCAAAAGCTTACAAGGAGCAAACCACAGTGTGCAAAAATTCTTCCATAGTCTTTGATAACCTGATAGTACTGCTTAGAGCTGGGCTAAGAGCTTTATATGATAAAAACATGTAGAAAAGTACATATTTCAGAAAATGCTACAGTCCAGGGTCTTTGTAGGTTGCAGCTCTTTGAATGGTTTCAGAAAGGGATGGAATATGAATTTGTGGCAGGACCTCAACCTCAACCATATTGGCACCTGGCACCCTTGGGAAGGTAGCTCAGTTCAAGCATGTATACCAGCAGAATCCACTGGCAATAAAAGCTAATTTGTCCTGCCTAACTCCAGATTACAGCCTCCCTGCAACATGCCATTGGGTGCCTCCTATGTCTCAAGTCAAAGTGTCTGAGTCTGGAAAGCTGCTTCTCAGAATTCCTTGTGATGTTGCTACCTCAGTCAATCAAGGACATTGTGATAAATTTTAAAGGCAAGTAGCTTCTCAGAGCTGTGGTCTGTGGTTGGAGTGTGTGTGTGTGTGTGTGCGTGCGAGGGGGAGGGGGAGGGGTCACCAACTTTCACCTGGAACCCAGAAGCTGCGGTTGACTCTAGTTTTGGCCCTCAATAGACCACAAAGTTGTCATTTGGTGGTGACCAAGGATAGACAGATGGGTTGTGCTTCTGCAGAGATGCAATAGTAGAGTGTATTCCCCTGGATCATAGTAATGAATACGAAAGGTACATGTAGCTTTTTTTTTTAGGTTTAGAAAGGAGGTAAATGAGTTTTCATGCTTCTAAACTGTCACTATTATGTCCCTAGTTCAAAACTTGAGGTGAATTTGGGGGTTGTGGTTTGGAAAGAGGTTCTGAAATTTCCTCACCTCCACCGTCTGAAATTTCTGAGGTTTTTTTTTTTTTTTTTTTTAAACTAATCTCTTTTATGGAAATGAGTGATAGCATTTTTCTCACAGCCAAAGTGCCATTCCCAGAGAGATCACTTCATATCCATTTATGTCAAAAGACTCTTCCAAAGGAATGCCTGATTAACCTGCCATTCTGAGCAAAGCTTGAGAATCAATACAGTAAACTGCCTTCAAATCTTCACAGGGCAGTGTTAGTCTGCTCTAATCCAGATTTTTTGAATGAATCATCAGGGACGCAACTACCCTAGTGATGGGTGAGCTTCCCAGGTTCAGTTCAGACCTGGCAACTCACCTAATTTAGGCTCAATTAGAGTTCTGTCCAAAGTAGCTTATTTTAAGTCTAGGTCTTATTGCACTCCAGAATTCATTACAATCCCATTTCCTGATGATGTCACTGAGACCATGACAAGTAGAAAAGGTAGAAGAATTGTTTGTCCCATTTTCTGTGATGGACCAACCCTCTCCAACATTTCAAAGCTTTCTTGCTTATAGGAATGCAGCTTCCAGGTGGACCATGCATGTCTCCAGATTTTGCGATGCAGTTTCAGTGCAGAAAAAGCACACACACAAATATGCATTTCACATAGAAGATGTGTGGAAAATGTGTAATTATGGATGGATGTGATGAAAAATGCATATTTTCCTCAAAATGTACATGGGAGATGTACAACAAAATGTACAGATTAAAAGCAAACTTTTTGGTGTGTTCTTTCAATAAATCTACACAAAATGAGATGGAACAGACCGATAACTGAGCAAGTCTGACAAAAGGTGAAAAGGCTCGAAAGGCTCAGGAGTGTTGCTTCATTTCCAATCAGTGCATGCCCTGTAGCTTCCTTCTCAAATCCTGGAAGTTTTCATGCCATTTTTTTGTTGTTTTTGCCCCACTCTTGTGAAGCTATAGCGCAAGAGTGCCCCTCCAGACAGTAATGGTGGAATAACCTGAGGAGGCATCACAGAACAGCTAATGAAGTGGAATGATGTGTTGATGGTCCAGTATGAACCCACCACTAATGCACTATTATTGCGTCAATGGTATGTTTCAGAATACATCATAGTGGGAGGGAAATGCCAGTCTGGAAAGGTCCAAAGTAATGAATGCATCCCTGGCTTTCAGCATCAGCTCTTTTATTTGTTACAGATGCCTCTCTTTATTTTCTTTGTTGATACCTGGCAGAAATGGCAATGAGAAGGTTACCTATGGTGGTGGCCTGGAAGTCTTCATAAGGCAGCAAAAATGTGCTGGACATCAGTTGCCTTGATAAATGAGGGATCCTGGCTCAATACCAGTGGGAAGGCTACACAGGACTGTAATTTTATGCATACTTATGCACTGAACAGAATAGAATTGACTCACAAGTAGAAATGCCTAGAATGCCACTGTGCATTGTGTAATTGCATATGCATCATGCAACACTAAATGCGAGCCACAATCCTTCGTCAAATGGAAGTCTTGCATTGGCTGAAAGGAGGCAAGGAAAAATAATTAGCCAGTTTCAAATTTTCATAAGAAAGCTTTGGTTTCAGGAAGGCACGGGATATAACTTTGTCCTCCTTTTTGCTTTTCCTGGTTAACAAAACAGCATTAAGGTGGCCTTAACAGTTATGGGATTCAATAGAACGTAAAAGATGTTCTTGTTCTGAGTCACAATGGTGTCTTGAAAATGCCAACTGGATGCTCTGTACCTTGCATTTGCTAAATACATCTTCCATCTCTCTGTCTTTCTGTTTCCTTCCTCCCACCCCTCCCACTCTAAGACACATTCTTTAAAAGTGAGGAAGTAGATTATGCTGAGTTTACAACAAAGGATGCTTTTGACATTCCCCCCCTCCTCAACCTATATTTTTGTGCATTTACATATTTCCTATTAGAGTTTATCATTTGTTGTTTATAATTTAAGTTGACAGTTCATGTACAATGGATTTTCTAAATGAAGAGTTCCTTATTATGTTTACATCAAAAGTGACATATGATGGTAAATGATAAAGCCCAAACAAGTATTTCATTCTAGGAGGCAACAAAATTAAACAAACAAGCTATGAAAGCAAGTTAACTCAGTCGCTCCCAACCGTTATTTGGTTGCTCCATTCCTCCAGCCCAAGGAAGAAGGGGTTTTTGCATAGCTTTCTCCTGAGGGGTGGGTGGGTGTGCTCCTGCCTTGTTTTGGCCAATAGGCTGTAGAGGGGGTGGGGCTTCTCAGCAGCATCTTCTGGCCCATCCATGGGGTGCTTAGGAATATTTTGGGAGTACCTGATTTTGGGGTTGTTTTCTTCTTCTTCTTCTTCTTCTTCTTCTTCTTCTTCTTTTTCTTTTTCTTTTTCTTTTTCTTCTTCTTCTTCTTCTTCTTCTTCTCCTCCTCCTCCTCCTCCTCCTCCTCCTCCTCCTCCTCCTCCTCCTCCTCCTTTACACTGAGTTGGTGAGATTAGGCTTAATTTGGCTGTTAACCTCATATAGAACAATGCAGCTTGTCTGGACACGCACAGCAGCATTTTACTAGTACAACAGATCCCTTTGCTTTGCCCACACTCCACTCTGCCAGCTGCCTCTTACCACCAAGTCATGACACCTGGGGGGAAAGTGAGCAAATCATAATAGCAAGAGTAGAACGATCATTTTAATCAGCAATAATAAGCTGGTGCTTAATCAAAAGATATTGTACCCTAGGGCTATGGTCCTTATTACTCTTGCCATATATCTTCCAATTTCTGATTAAGGTTTGGGGATACCAGTCTTCAAAAAAATTGAGGAAGAGAAAGAAACTCTACCAACGGACCATAGGAATTCTGATGTAAGAGAAACCAACATGTCTGAAGCCCCACTCATTAAGTTAGGGAAGCAGAGCAGAAGGGAGGGGAGAGACTGCATTTTCCACTCTTGCACCCTCCTTCCAGGGCTATTTATTTGCTTCTGACATGCCTCCCCATATTGCTGTGGGAGAGAAAATACATATGCTATCCCCACAGCTGGTGTATATTTCCCTATATTTGGGGGCCATGATAAGAAAACAGCAACATTTTGGTGAGGGACCTTATGCAGTTGGATTTTTATTTTAAAGGGTGGACCCCCTTCCCTAACATTTTCCCCCTCTCCCTTCCTTCTCTTTCTTCTCTTCCCTTGGAGAGGGCGTTTTGAACCATCCTATAGCCATGGGACATCCTCCCAGGGACCATAGGATTGCAGGCTTAGTGGTTTATTACCAAAGTTTTATTAACCTTGAATTTTTGAACTGCATGAAATTGTTATTACTCACTTGGAAATTGTTGATTTTTGAAATACAGTATGATATATTTGATCAGTACTGGATTGCCACGTTCAAGAGACTGTCATAAAATATATTCCATTTTTTCCTTCCTTTTTATAGCACACAGCAGTGCAATGTGATGTGATTTGCTTTTTAAAAAAATGATCTAACAATAGAAATTATGACATATTAAAAATCCAAACACATTTCATTAAGTGATGAAACAGACTATTATGCTGCTTTCATTAGCTCTTTACTGCCTATTGTACTGAGCCTAAAACATGCCTAATTTCCAGTTGTGCATCTGTATTTTGATGATACTGGCAAAGAAAACATGATCTGATATATGTTACACAAACACACACATACTGAATATGCAAGATGTTCATCTAATACTGATTATGATTTCAAAAATGTATAGTTGTATTATAAGTTGCATTGGTACGTTCCTCGCTACCCCTCCAAGAAAAGCAGCAAATTAAGTTCACTTTTAAATCAATAGGCAAAGTGCCATGCAGTAAAATGTAAAATGTTTGCCTGATGCAAATTAGAGAAAGTATAAGCCCCTTTCAGGCATTCCTTTCTTCATGTGGAATATCATGGAGAAAATTTGGTCAAGAAAGCTCCATCTCACTCCCTGCCCCTTCTGTTTCCCTCCATTGTGTACACACAATACCTTTAAAGCATATTTAAAACAGATTATTTCCCTCAAAGAATTCCGGGCACTGCATTCAGACAACACTTTATTCCATTGTCCTCATATTTCCCTACCTGATAATTTCTGTATGTTTTGTATGTTCACGTGATGTAAGAGCTACCCTTGGAAAACTAGTGGAAGTTTAGGGCTCATTTTGGTGTTTTTGCTCCCAGAGAAAGATCTGTTTGCAACTCCATTAATGTGGAAAATTATCAGAGTTTTGTGCTGTAATTTCATGTGGTGAAATTTGGAGAGGTATTTTGGCAAATACCTTTCCTGTCATTTAAAATCTAGTGTGACATGGTGGTATCCCTTTCTTCAGTCCTTTTTTCCCTGGGGGTATGCAGGGGTACACATACCCCTAAACATTTTGTGAATCTAAGTTTGGCCTCATTCAGGGGCAGTATCTGAATATGAGTAGGAAAATGAGAGTACCCCTAAACATTTTTTTTTTTAGAAAAAAGCACTGCCTTTCTTTAAAAACAACAAGCACACACCAAATTGTTCCACTATGAAACACGTAAAGCAGCGTAATTGCGCTTTAATTTTGCAAACCTAAATTTCCATTGTGACACACTTCGTTGGTGCTTTTGTATATATGCAGAGTAAAAATCTGTCCTGTGACCTAGATAATTTTAGAATGCCATTTTTATCCCAGATCATATTTAAGTGGAACAGATATACCTGTACAGCATGGAGGAAAGTCATTAATGTAGTTTACTAGTAAGTGAGAAGAATTTAGTCCTTCCTCACCAGTAAAGGAATTCTGTTTACTAAGAATTTTTGCTTCCCATTTGGGAGACAATCCTATTGATTCAATTTAGCAAGTTAGCCTTTTAATACCTGAAACCAAAGCTCCTTAAGGTATTGGCATGACCACGAGCTCTGTGTAGTTAACAGAGCTTCCACTGTTTTGTACCCACTTCATCCCAGGTGGGTTTAATGACAAATCTGAAAGCTAGATACACAGCACATCTTTTCCACTCGAGAAGCTATCTCAGGGACTGCAGGACTGTTCTGATCATTTTGCTGTGGGGAGATGGAATTGGACCGAAGAGAATCAATCAAGGCAGCAGAAGTGGTATCTGCAGAATGTTATTATAGCCCCTAAGTACTTGTTTACTAATTCCCATCTGCATGTGTCTCAAAATACCTCTCACACTTTGTTTTCCTTAAGGTTGGCGGATAAAACAGCACACTACTTGTGTATGCATGCACCATAGCAGTATCAAGCATTATGAGAAAAGCTGTGTTTTTACACTTGCCTTAAAGCATTTCCAAGCTGCAGAGGTCTGGTAATTATGGAAACTGCATAATGCAGACAAACTAAAGTTTCTTTAGTAATAAAACTAAAGAACAAGGCTGAGCCTAGAAAATCAAATATGCATGGTTGTATCACTGAGCCTATTCCCTGGGTTTGGGAATAATATCAGTGGAGTTGAAAAATATAATCTCCATTATTATTATTGTTTAAAAAAGCACACAAACCTATTCTCTAGATGGGCAAATGTAGGTATTTAAAAATATGGAAACTTGTTTGAAAATTGCAGTATTAAGTAAACTGGGCCATGATACTAAGTACAGTGGTACCTCGGGTTAAGTACTTAATTCGTTCCGGAGGTCTGTTCTTAACCTTAAGCTGTTCTTAACCTGAAGCACCATTTTAGCTAATGGGGGCTCCCGCTGCTGCTGCGCCACCAGAGCACGATTTCTGTTCTCATCCTGAAGCAAAGTTCTTAACCCGAGGTACTATTTCTGGGTTAGCGGAGTCTGTAACCTGAAGCGTATGTAACCCGAGGTACCACTGTACATTGACCCTGTTCCAGCAGACACATCCATGCATCCCTAGCTGCTAAAATGGGCTGGGAACTCGTCCTCTCAGCATCCATGATTCTTTATCCAGGTCCTTCATTTGGGCTTGGCTGCTCATAGAAGCAAAAGAAATGTATACTGTGGGCTCACTCACACGTCCACTTGCCTCATGTCTAAAAAGCATGGGTCTGAGAGGTTTTCCACTTGTCTCATGCTTTCTACGCATGGGTTCAACTAGGGTTGCAACCTGTCCTGTATAATAGGGGATGCCCTGTGTTGATACAGTTTTGTCCTGTATTTCAGGTCCTCTCTCTCTCTCTCTCTCTCTCTCTCTCTCTCTCTGCCATGTTAGGGATCCCCTCCAAATGCGTGTTTGAAAGGGTGTCTGAAAGGTCATGTATTTAAGCTCTGGGTAGCCAAACACAGATTTACAAATTCATGTGCATCTCTGTGTGTGTGCATGCAGCCATCACGTTAGGCGGCAATAGATTGTAATGGATTGCTTTGAAGTCATTTCAGAACCAAATGAAAAAATATCATCCCTGGACCCACCTGACCCACCCTGTATTTTGCCAGAACAAATGTGGCAACCCTAATTCAACTAGTTTTCCATTTGTCCCACCAGTTTCTTTGGGAAAACCCACTCTTTAGTGTAGAATTGGAACCAACATCAATTCACAGAAAAACTGATTGACATATGTTCCAATTCAGTGGGTTATCCCTGGGGAAAGTGGTGTGAGAAGTGGAGTGTGGATGAGTCCTGAGTCAGACCAATGGTCCATCTAACTCAGTATTATCCACACTGACTGGCTATGGCTCTCCAGGATTCCAAGTAGGGTTCCCTCAGTGGAGAAACTGGAGATTGAATTTAGGTCCTTCTGCATGCAAAGCAGATGCTCTACCACGAAACTACAGCCCATTCCCCACTCACTTGCAGCCTGTCCATTCTTACAATGTGGAAGCCATGGATCTGAGAGCTGGTGATTCCAGTGTCCTAGTTATGGGAGACTTTCCCCTGATGGATTAGGGCCAAAGCACAGAAAACAGGATAACTGTGATTGGATCTTCTAAGATCTTCTTTTATTCTTAAAAGTAGCCATAGGGGCTATAAAACTAGCTTCATTCTGAGGAGGATGTTTTCAACAGGAAAAATAACAGGGCAGCATTTATTCCAATATAAACTGGAAGAAGGAGAGAGGCAACAAAATGTTGAAGGAAATAGTATGATTTATTTACAAAAGCAGCTCTATTTTCTGTTCTTGTGCCAAATGCAGTTTGACCATAACTCTTCATCAGAAGCAATGAAAAAGCAAACTCTGAAAATTCAACTAGCATGTCATAAAATTTATGATTTCAGGAAGATATGCAAACACATACCATTTAAAACATTTTTGTGTATGTTTCTGATCTATTTTTAAAAAAGAGTACCCAGATTTTTAAAAAATCTTCTGCTCCTCGAAATGATCTTTCTTTTGGCAATCCAACAAGGGGAGGCAAATTAAAAAGTAGGAACTTCAAGTAAATTTATGGGGTGGAAGAAGGGAGTTGCAATTACCTCATTAAGCCTTCATTCCTAAGACTGTTGACAGCTTGGGGAAGAGGGGAGGTTAGATATTATGCCCTGCCTTATCTGCTAAATACTACTGGTGGAGAGAAGCTGGTGGTGGGTCTCCTTTGAGGAAGAAACTAAACATCTGCCCATATAGGCAGTAGGCCATGGAAAGGTTTTTAAATGGGCCATTTGTTGTCAGAATGCCAGAGGTCTGGGGATCCACTGGATACTAAGCCCCATGGATCCTTTGAAGGGGCCCTGAAGGAGCTTCCAGGGCATCCTGCAGTTGCCATATTATCAGGAAGTTTGTTCCACACAATGGTGGAATTGGGCCTGTAGTGTGGCAGCATTTAATCTTTTTAAACTCCTGCTGCACATCAGACAGGCCTTTTCTATTGTATTTTTTTGAATACAAGTATTTTTACATACAATCTCTTTTAAGTTTTATAGGTGTCCCAGGTATATGAAGTGTGCATTTGTTTAGTAACTACTAGCTTGGTTTCTCCGCCTCCGCTCAGTGTCACTCTGTCATCAACACACACACACACACACATTTATTTTTTTTGGGGGGAGGACTTGTTTTCCATTTTAAAAAATGTATTCTTAGCAGAGGGTTGCAGCAGGTTCATAGTTTCTCTAATGGCTTATGTTTTGAGGAAATAAACAGGTATGGAGGCAAAATGGTGAACTTAGACTTTAAAATAGCCCAGTGCTCCATATTTTTGCTGACTGTGTTGTGTGTGTGCACTTGATTTTCTTTCTGGTTCAAGCAAATCTAGGTCACCCTGCAAATGCTATTGCCTGCAATACCCAGGACTCAGCACACAATGTTTTCCTTCTATATATACTTTGAGAGGTGAACTAGGAGTTCAATGCCATGTTAGTTCAAGGGGGGAAGTCAAATGTGCTCAGAAATATGATACATGTACATAGGAGGAAGTTCAAGAATAGTAAATGGGAATTCTTTGCACGGGAGGAAGAAAGGTGGCCTGGGGGACTTAATAAAGGAAAGTGTCTTGATTTCACAATAAGCTTCATGGCTAACCTCCAATGTACTATTACAGAGGGTAAAAATTCTCTCTCTCTCTCTCTCTCTCTCTCTCTCTCACACACACACACACACACACACACCCTTAGGCAATGGAAGTCGGTCCACAGAAGCTACATGGGCATAGCCTTCCCAAGGTGAATGGTAAGCAATCCCCCCCTCCCACAAATCGCAAGCAACACACTGTTTCTGTGCCACATTTATGTTACCCTCCTGTTTGAACTCTGATAAGCTCTGCAAACATTTATGTCGATTAAACTGTTCTCTGGCCAATCAGGTCTCTGTAGCACTCAGTCAATCCAATTCCAAAAGCACAGCTTGGGCAAAGAGGTCCTTTCAATAAGGTCCCTGGGCATTAAAACGAAAACAAAAAATACACCACACGGCGTTTGAACTGTAAACAGAATGCCTCTTCTGCAGCCAATACTGGGAAGCTTCCATCTGATGTTATGATGACTGACCAGCATTCCCAGTTTGGACTTAGTAGGGCTGCCTTGAAGGGTTGGGGGTCAAGAAGCTAGTGATTCTCTGTTGGGCTGTTTTCTTGAGGGAATATCCCATGCTAGACCATACTGAGGTTGCACAGAGGCCTCCCAATCCAAGCATGGGCTGGTTTTAGTTTTGGCATGTGACCAGGCCTGGAGGCATCTTGATTTTCCTTACTTTCTCACATGGGTGGCTTATTATCCAATCTGTTACTCTGTTGCTCCATTTCCTTTCAGTATTTCAAAGATAGTGACTGGATATCAACAGCATCATTTCCAGCCCTCCATCCAGGGCTTGTTCTTCTCTCCCTGTGGGAGCAGAAGTGCTCTATTTACACCCCTTTAACAACACTGCTGGTCTATCTGTCTTGGCCTGAAATACCCCCGTTTTGCCTAAGAATGGCTTAACCCAAGGGTCAGCAAACTTTTTCAGCAGGGGGCCGGTCCACTGCCCCTCAGACCTTGTAGGGGGGCCGGACTATATTTTTTGGGGGGGAAATGAACGAATTCCTATGCCCCACAAATAACCCAGAGATGCATTTTAAATAAAAGGACACATTCTACTCATGTAAAAACACGCTGATTCCCGGAGCGTCTGGGGGCCAGATTTAGAAGGCAATTGGGCCGGATCTAGCCCCAGGACCTTAGTTTGCCTACCTTTTAATAAATTTGGGGAATTCCAAGGTAGAATGGGATCTTCCGGAATTTAAAAATACATTTTTTAAAGGGAAGGAAGATAAAGAAGAGAGCTCTATCTCAGGAGATATGCAAACTCTACTGTGGCTGGGGCACTTTCCATGGAAGATTGAGCATGAAATGCACAGCAAAAGCTCGATGCAAATGCAAAATGTATGAAATCAATGGACCGTAGTGGTTGCTGTTTTGAACTGTTTCCGCTGGCAGATACATCGGAGGAAAGTAGTTAGACCTACTTAATGTACAACTGTACAATAACCTGTCCAAAGGGGATGATTGCTCCCAGTGCCTAAAGTTAATATTGCCTTATGGCCTAAGGCATGAGAATTTGAATATTTCCATGCTTCATATAAATATTGCAGCACAGTGTTATTAAATGTATGTTTTTAAATAGATGTAGCCTGTTTAATAGTTTCAAATGCATTCTTTCTGAGCGCTAGCAGGTCTCCTTGCTCCTTCATTCCAAACAGATTATGGCTTTACTGCCATCCATTATTTTATGTATACTACGGCAAGTTATGAGTTACAGCATCTGTTCTGAATTAAAGGCCCTTTACAACCTCCAGGGTTATTGCACTGAATTTTGCAGCTCCCAACACCCTCCTGACTCCGTTTCCATTCACACGTGGCGCAGCTGTGACATGCAATAGCCATCTGGGCACTGTGCCACTTGGGCTGTGGTAGGGGAGCAGTCACAGTTCTTTCTAGCTGGGGAGTCTGGTGCAAAACTGTGGCAGCCAAACTTGTGAATATTATAGATGACATAAATACTGGTCATTGACTGCAATAAAGAGATTGAATGCAGGTGACATAAAAGGCTCCAGAAAGAAGAAGGGGAAAGCAAGTACTATTTCCAAAACTGCAGCTCAGGCCAATCCAATTGATCAGTTTGTTAGTGTTTGGTATTTTATTTTCCTAACCCACATAATTAGAGATGTTGGGAGGTTCTGTTTCAGGTCTATTAAAATAGCTGGCAAACAAGGCTAGTATTTGCAAGAGTTTGTACCTTCCTTTATAGTAATTCTGAAGGAGAGAGAGTCAGAGTGATCATGAGAGAGAAAGAAAGATAATGACAAAGAGTGGGGCAGCCATTTTGTGAATGACCAGCCCCCTCCCACAACAGCCATTTTGTGGGAGCCACTTTTTATTGGAAATATACCCACAGGCTTTTGTTTTTTAAAAAGGTTGGGTAGCCCTATACAAAGGAGTATGCCCCATTGAACATAGTGAAGCTTCATTCCAAGCAGTGGCGTAGCGTGGGGGGTGCAGGGGGTGCCGGCCGCACCGGGCGCAACATCTGGGGGTTAGGGTTAGGGATAGGGTTAGGGGGCGCAAATCCAGGGTTAGGGGGCGCAAATTACTTGCCTTGCCCCGGGTGCTGACAACCCACGCTACGCCACTAATTCCAAGGAACCATGCACAGAATTGCACTGTTAATGGACAGCTTTTGCACTTCAACTTGAAATGCCCCTAGTTAAAACTCTTAACTTGCCCTTTTCATCTATATTATTTATTTAGTCATATTATCATACCTTTTCCAAGCCACTGACAAGTCTTTGGGTTCAAATCTAAGCTGTGAATTCTGTCTTGGTAGCTTTTGACATCTGGCTTAATCTGGTTGTGATATCATGTACCAATGAAGATATAAAAACAGATTAAGGGTTCAAAACACTTTTCTTTTCAGTCTTAGGTTACACCATAAAAATATTTACTAGATCTTCAGGGAAAGCTTCCTGGCTGACTTGGGCTATTTGAAGCATTTGAAAAGGATATATATATCTGAAATTATTATTCTGCTCTACTAATAAAATGTGGGACGCGGGTGGTGCAGTGGGTTAAACCACAGAGCCTAGGACTTGCCAATCAGAAGGTCGGCGGTTTGAATCCCTGCGACGGGGTGAGGTCCCATTGCTCGGTCCCTGCTCCTGCCAACCTAGCAGTTCGAAAGCACGTCAAAGTGCAAGTAGATAAATAGGTACTGCGGCGGGAAGGTAAACGGTGTTTCCGTGCGCTGCTCTGGTTCGCCAGAAGCGGCTTAGTCATGCTGGCCACATGACCCGGAAGCTGTATGCCAGCACCCTCAGCCAATAAAGCAAGATGAGCGCCGCAACCCCAGAGTCGACCACAACTAGACCTAATGGTCAGGGGTCCCTTTACCTTACTAATAAAATAAAAAGTTTCCATAAATATGATTTGACTAAAGGTAAAGGTAAAGGTACCCCTGCCCGTACGGGCCAGTCTTGACAGACTCTGGGGTTGTGCGCCCATCTCACTTAAGAGGCCAGGGGCCAGCGCTGTCCGGAGACACTTCTGGGTCACGTGGCCAGCGTGACATCGCTGCTCTGGCGAGCCAGAGCCGCACACGGAAACGCCGTTTACCTTCCCGCTGGTAAGCGGTCCCTATTTATCTACTTGCACCCGGAGGTGCTTTCGAACTGCTAGGTTGGCAGGCGCTGGGACCGAGCAGCGGGAGCGCACCCCGCCGCAGGGATTCGAACCGCCGACCTTTCGATCGGCAAGCCCTAGGTGCTGAGGCTTTAACCCACAGCGCCACCTGCGTCCCTGGGACTAGAATGACTAGAATGCTTTTAATTCAGGGATGGCCTAAAATAATTTGCTGCTTGAGGCAAATGACATAAGGGTGCAAAGCTGACTGACAGTTCAAATCTTATTTCAGCACTGGGAATGGGATAACTTTATCCACAGTACCTGAAGGAGCAGGCCGGTTGAGGGGAAATATGACAGGCCTGCGGTCTTGAGGAGTGGGGAGAGTTGGGGCAGGACTCAGAAGGTGTGGCTGAAGGTGCTGCCACTGCTACCTACTCCACCATCTGCCACCTGAGGCAGTTGTCTCAGTATGCCTAATGGGAGGGCCTTTCCTGTCTAAAACAGGCTATTGGGAAAAACACCTCCAAGTCACAAATAGCACATATGCGGCTTTCTCAATTACTGCCTATTTTTGGGCTTTGTTGCCAAGGAGAATTTGGTGTTCATAATAAGTATTTGTTTAGTGCCATGAGAGGATTGTTAAATTTCAGCCCATTCTCTTTTTTCTTAATCCATGCCAGTAGAAACAAAATCAACGGTGAGATTAGAAAGCTAGGAAATACACCCCCTCCTTTCTAACCCCCCCCAAGCATTTAAAATGGTGATGAAAGCACTTGAAATAGGAAACAATGGGGTCAGATCTCTTGCTGGTGCAAAAGAATAATTATAGAAAAGTTTCAGCAGATGAGGATATGGGCCAGTTCTCTCATCACTTATGTAAAATAAGTGGCATGGTTATAGTGGACAAAGGCAATTGTTGTTTCAGCTCTTTTTCTTGTAAACAAAAATCTGGTTTTCCCTTGTCAGAAATGAAGCTCTGATTAAGTTTAGTTTCTCTTTCAACCATGTAAGCATTTCCTGCAGATTTTGTTTCATGAAACGGTTGAATGCTTTCTGCTATTTTTGTTATTCCCGTTCCTTGGCCATGTTGGTATAAGGGTATACACTGGAGAAATAAAGACTTCCATTTGGGCATTCTAGCACAGATATCTAGAAATGCTTTGACATCACAAAAATACATATGTACGTGTGTGTGTGTGTAGCATACACTGTAACTGACAAAGAACAAAATCAAATTGAATATGGGCACATTATCACTTACAGTTTTAACATCCTGCATTTTGTTTACATTGCGGATAATAGAACACACTACTATATGTTTATAATTTATCTCCAGTGATTCTGTTTCTGTAGGAAACATATGCATGAAGTACTTGGCACAAAACTAAGCTCATTATACTTTTAGATGCTAAAACATTTCGATCTTGCAAAGTACTAAGTTCCCAGGATTTCCTCCGGATTTCAAGGCAATCAGCATCTTTCCTCTGAGCCCTTCAGTAGGCTAAGCAAGATCATGCTATCAAGGAAAAGATGTAAGCAAGTCATGTGCACAGGGAATGTATGTTAGCAAAAAAAACCAACCAAAAGTGTTTGTGTTACACTTGCCAATTAACTGTGAGCTAAACCTTCATCTTCCGTTGCCCAGTGCTTAAGAAAGCCAAAATCTTTCTAACTTGGCTTCCCTTGGTTACCTGGCTACCTGAACGTAAATGCTTAGTTTCCCAGACCACATGGACCATTTGTCTCTTTCCAGCCTCACATTTCTTGTACAAGATGCCATAATTAAGGAAGCATTTGTGTGCATTTCTACAAGTACTGAGGGACCAAACCTGGCCATTTTCAGTCGGCCACTTGGTTCCTGAACATAGCAATTTATAACGCTTTGCCAAGGGGGTAGCCATACTGGAAGCCAACTCTCAGCTGATACTTATGCCAGTCAAATTCTAACTTTGAGGCAGGGATGTGGCACCTCCAGATGGTATTGAACGTCCAGCTTCCATCAGTCCCAGGTGGCATGGTCAATAGACAGGGATGGTGGAAGCTGGAGTTCAAAAACATCTGGAGGACCACAGATTCCATACTCCAGCATTTACCATTAGCCCACAGAGGGATAAATAAATGGGACGGGAAGAGTTGAGACTAAATCCTCATGTGACTACTTCCATTAATGGTTGTGGGGTCTAAAGCTTCATCTGACACAGTGCTGCTAAAATTTTGTAAAAGTGAATGGTCTCAAGGGGGTTGGTGCCTAAGGATGGAATAAGGGCCCCATGAATGGCATCACTCTGTGGATTAGATTAGAATAGTAGAGTTGGGAAGGACCACAAGGATCATCTAGTCCAAACTTCTGCAATGCATGAATCTTTAGCCCAATGTGGGGCTCCAACCCACGACGTGGGTCAATGCTGATTGGCAGTGACTCTTCAGGTATTTAGGTATGGAGCCTTTGCCAACATTAGATGCCAGGGATTGAGTCGGGAACCTTCAGGATGCAGAGAATATGGTCTGAATTGCAGCCCTCCTTAGCTAAATGATACCATGGCCATCATACTTTGCACAGAAGGCAATAATGCTAAATCAGTCTTGATTCAAGTATGTCATGTTTACCAGGTGATGGATTGGGCTATAATTCATGAAGCAATTTGTAAAAATATTTATGAAAAAAACTTTCTGCTCTATCCACTCAGAATTATCAAGAAAGCTTTGCCAAAAGTAAAGATAATTAAAAATAAATTTAAATTTTTTAATCCTCTTACAACTTAAAACCAGATGTTGATTTAGCAGTTCCAAACCTCCTGTAGAGGAGATGATAGTGCTCTAGTCATGTGATACACAGCAGCAGCTGGTGATCTGAATATACATTTGTAAACATACTGCTTCATAGTTTTCACGAAATAGAATGCTCTGCTTCATTATAAGTACTGTATATCCCTTGGGAATACTAGTAATTACATGCTAATTCATTTTAATGCTACTGCATTATCTACTGATAACGGTGCAATTAACTCAGGTCACTACCAAGGGGTGTGAAGAGGTCAGGAAAAAATCAGAAGTTATTCCTGTAAGTAAAAAGATCTTTAAATCAATACAGTGTTTTAAGAATCACCAATGGAGAGATTTAAAGGGAAGCATAATATATTGTAGACTAGACTAGACTCTCAATTAAGTAGGGGGAAACGACTGTGCGCAGATTCGCAAATAAAATATAGTAGCTATGCTAAGAAGACACAAAGGGGAATGGTTGTGATTATTAGTGAAACCATGACCAAAAAATGTTGAAGAAGCATCCTGCCTCTTTACTCTTCCCTTTGTGGAGTGAACAACATAGTCCATCCCAGAAAGGAGAGTTTCTCCTGTTTTAGCGAAGGCATGTCAAAATAGTGCGCATGGATTCTCTGCAAAAAGTCCAACCTACCTACAGAGGTCAGTTGTGAGATCCCAGCACATGTGTGTTAATCTGTTTTGTTGTGTGTATGCTGGAAAAATTATATGTTGGAAAAAGTGTAATGATAACACCAAATCCAGCTGTACTTTGCTGGCATCTGGTTGCAAATGATGAGAAAGGTGGACTATAAGAGAATAAGAGGACGTGTTTGTACATATGTGAAAAGATAGGTCCAAACTTTCTAGGTCACATGGAAAATACAGCAAACTTTGAAAAATAAAGCATTTTGGAGAGGTTGAAAGAAGGAGCCAGCTGACATAGCCTGAGTTATAGCCTGAGTTTGTGCAGGTCCATCTGAACCCTGAATGGAATTTTGGAATGAAGACTGTTAAGTTGGTTGGTGGGCAGCCATTGTGGTGACACGTGGCTTGCTGCCAGTGCTGGGCCTGTTTGGGCTTTCCCAACAGTTGTCTGGGAGATGTTTTCCTCTCTCTCTAGTCTTGGGAATTTAAATTTACCCACCTGTGATATTGACCTAACAATTCTAGGAGGCAGCAGTGGAAGACCAGAGTCAACGGAAAACCTTGTCTTGGTTTCTACTTGGGTCCACTCTCCCTGCATAATATGGGACCTCCTCCTTGCTTGGCACCACAGTTGGCTTTTGGTACCCCCTCCCCCCTTATTTCATCTGTTGCTGTTTTATTAAGAATATCCTACAGAATAATATGTCGTTGTATTCAGGGGCAGGGAAGATTTTTATTTCCAGGCAAGTCGGCTGGTCTGGAAGTTTTCGCCTCCCTCATAGCAACTATCACAACTTTGGCAGTTAAGGCATTGGGTCAAAGGAATTCAGCCGGTGCCTGAAGAGGTAGGCACATTCCTCTGACCGAGGCAGAAATCCAACAGGATCCACAGTAATTAATCAGAAAGGGCAGTTGTATAGTTTTGTCTTAACCTTCCAGGAAATTGGGGTATCCTATTAAAGGGATCCTAGGGGTGATGTTTTTGTCCATTTTGTCCCAGATGATGATGATGATGATGATGATGATACCCGCCTATCTGGCCCATGGGGGCTGAAACCCATAGTACTCCCCAAGTTGGTTATTCCAATGAGCTGCTCCTCTTTGATGTAAGTCATAGGGCAATCCTATCCCGGAATCGACTCCCTGGTCAGCACTCAATAGGCAGGCTGACTGAGTGGGAAATCACCCAATGCTTGTGCTCAGTCCCCTTACATCTGCAGTTGATAAAGTTGTGACCTGTTTTGATCCAAGAATGTTGCCCTGTGTTTCTTTAATCACATATGTGAGACACCAGGCAGTGGGCTGACTGAACACGCAACTGGATCGAGACAAAATTATTTGCACTTGGTTCCAGTCAAGTGTCAACCATTCACACTGATTTCAGTGGGCCCTACCTAAGAGGAGAGATGGGCAAATCTGGCAATTTCAGCTCTCTGTTTCTTATTTTTCCAATCTTAAAAAGAAAAAAGAAAAGAAATGTGTAGAACAGTGTTTTTGGTTTTTTTGGGGGGGGGAGTTTAAAGACTAAATCTTTACTTGGCATGTTGAAGTCACTGAATTTTCACAGTAACTTATTTTACAGTGGTCAAGGAGAGGTATTAAATGCCATTTTAAAGACATTTTTGTATTTAACACTTGATTCCAAAGTTCAGTGCTGGTCCCGCCTCAGTATTTTTATTGTTCTACACATTTCTGCAGCAGTTTGCAAACTTTAGTTAAAATAATTCTCATGAAAATTCATCAGCATTTGGGTGCAAATTTAGCTTAATATAAACATTTTTGATGCAGCTTTGACTAATATCAACATTTTTCCTAAGCAATTTCCCTTAATGTAATGCATTTGCTCTTTTCACAAATACATACATCTTTATGTGAATTTTACACCAGCATATGCATTTCTGTACATATGACTCGGCTGGAGAACTACATTGCGAAATATAGAGAGAAGCACAAATTTTGAAAAATGGCTTTTTTCAGTTGGCACCTTGCTTCAGAAAGTGCAAGTTAGGTTAGTTCACCTTTAAATGAATCCATTCTATCCATTGCTTCCCTTAACTTTAGTGTTTCATTGCCTGTGTGAACCACATGCGAGACTTTAGCACAGTGGTCTGGAAGATGAAACAATTAATCCTGAATTACGGGAGGGAGCCTATTGTGGTGTCTATATTACTACCTAAAGAGTTCACGGTGATTAATGCCACTTAAAAGATACCAAAGGACTTAATATTGATTAGGTGATTATTTTAACATGTGGCCACTTACTGTAATTTATACCAGCTTCCGTTCTACAAAGATTTCACTGCTACTCTTGACCCAGTGCCAGCTAGGCTTGAGATTTACAGCTGCCCTGGGAAGCTGACACGACTTTTTCAGCATTGCCACCTATAATTCATCCTGCCCATGAAAGAAAGGGGCCTTGTCTCCAAGTCAGAAGCCTGATAAGCAGCTGTCCTCCCAGTAGATGGCAAGTTTGCTTCATAATACAATTCTATTCAAAAGCGGCATCCCCTCCATTGCGTAAACTAACCTCACACTGTCGCTTCCCATACACTGTAGAGAGTTCTGTGGCTAATAAGGGTAACACTAAGTAATCCAGACAGTAAATACAGCTTCTACTTATCAGAATTAATTATGGTTACTGCAGTAAGCACAATTTTAAATTAATTACAGTTCTGCGTATTAAAAGTGAAGACCGTAATGTCATAACTAAAATGTCATTACAGTGGGGAAATGCTGAGAGGTTCATACACTTAACAAGTGTGCATGTCTGCTTGAATAGTGAACACTGTTTTCTATGGCGATAATCAATGTAGAATATTAGAGTAATGGATGCGGAGCAGGACTGTAAGGCCTTGAAAAGCACAGGAGATGAGCTCTGTTGTTGACCTTCATCCCCTAAGAGCAAAAGGGGCAGCAACCCACCTGTCCCCCACTTGACCCCAGAGCTGGAGTCTACTATCTCATGTGAATCACTCAAGCCACATCCATGTCCTATATTTAAAGCACACTTATACCACTTTAATGGTCATGGCTTCTCCCAAAGAATTCTGGGAATCCTGAGAACTGTAGAGTGTACTGTAAGAGTGCTGCAGAGAATTGTGGATTGTGGAATTTTGGCAAATATCCCCCATTCTCAGAGTGGTTTAATAATAATCTCCTCTTCCCAGAGATGTCTGGGAATTATAGCTCTGCGAGGGGAATGGGGAATCTCCTAATAACCCTCAGCACCCTTAACAAAGTGTATTTCCAAGGATTCTTTGACAGTTTAAGTGGTATAAGAGTGCTTTAAATGTATGGTATACATGGGGCCTCCATCTCTGCCTGTCTTCCTGCTTGTAGCCTGAATTGCTGGGCCCTGCCCCTGCCCCATAACTCTCTAGAAACTGGGAATAACAACCCCCCCCCCAATTCCCACTAAAAATTGTGTCCAGGCATGACAGCATGACCCACTGATACTCTTCCCATTGGTGTGCCCTTGTTCTTCCTTCATGTGGTTCTAAGATCACTTCCATGTGGCAGCTCATTGTGGACTCGGTGTTATGTTAAAGACATAGGTTTAATGTGCATAAAATGTAATATTTAGATGCACCGAAGTTTGAAAACTTATGTAAAGGTTTGTATTTTGCAAAGAGAGGTTTGAATTAGCCAAGAGGTTTAACTCCAGCAGATGTGGCAGGAGAGGGTAGAAGTTTCTGTTTCAGTGTGTATGGTAAGTCATGACTTGTCCTTGGGAAACCTGAGAACTCAGCATCTCAGACGTTAGCAGAGCCAGCAGAAAGTCAGCTCAGCATTGTTGAAGAAGCACATTGCTTTTGCATAGGATCTCTCTCTGGGACCAGAGAGAGGAAAGCTATTGGACTATGTTGAGGACTTAAAGAAGATTGGGCTGCTTTGCTAGTTTGTTTAAGAACAATGTGTTCGTGTTTTTGCAACATTTATTTTGTAACTGGTTTAAGTCAGCTTGCACTTGTAACACTTTTTGGAACTCACTGTGGTGGAGAGGTTACATTTCTACTCTGCACAAGGCGCAGATCAGGAGTTCAGCTTGCAAATTTACACACACACACAAGTTTTGAGCTGCGTTCACACTGCATGTCCTCATCAAAATGTGAACCCACGTTCTTTTTCCATTTAATCTAACAAGTAGCATTAAAAAAAATTGCAGGGATGGTAAATCTAGATTAAAGGGAGAGCTATGGGATTGCATTTTGATGAGGACAACTTCGTGTGGACATTGCACCAAACGTGGGTACAGAAGCAACACTGAGTCCACAATAAACTGTTGTGTGATAGTACTCTGGGACTCCAAGGAAAAAGAAATATGAACAACCCCTTTAGACAAGGATAGAAACATGGACCTTCTCAGGACATCACAAATTGTTTTTTTAAAAACTCAACTTTTATATCCTTTTTAAGCACCGTCTTTTCATAGAGAAAAATTGGCCCCACTGGGTTTTGTTAGGCCGCCGAACATATTTTATATGAAGTGAAGTGACTGCTCCCAAGGGAAATTACTCAGCTGTGCAAATGCCCTTGGTTTCGAGGCTGGTTTCTCAAAGAGATCTCTCAGAGCACTGTCATAACCACATCACTGTCTTCCTCAGCCAGCCAAAAACTGTCAAGCACAGCAGGCAGGGAGGTACCTGAAAAAGTTCACAACAGGGGGGAAATGCTGCCACTTGAAACAGCTGCTGAGAAACCACTCCAAGACAAAGAAGGAGAAAGGGTCACTTGGGCCCAGCTGTGGCCACATTAAGCTGCTATCTTACTCTTTGGCTTCTGAGGTACTTTCAGGCATTTTACAATAACCCTCTTGATGGAGGTTATTTTGGCCATCCTGCTGTCTGAGTGTGCCACATAGCTCCTTCTTGACTGCTCATTAACCCTCTTGATCGCTCCTGGGATGCCATTCCAGGAAAACGGTGGAGCTATTGCAGTTCACACATGTTAAACTAAGTACCACATCAGTTTTGGAACAGAGCCAATGGATAATGATGGTGTATGTCTCAAAACGCCTGGTGCTTCGCCAGGAAAAGAAAGAGGACTCCATCATGACCTGTATATACAAAGCTAGCTGTGCCTGGGGACCATGAAATGCTGCAGGTGAAATGAATGAGTGGTTAAATCACGACATCACTGAACTTTTTTGTTTTTACTTCGGCCGTCAGACGTGTAGCCCATTTCCTTCTTTCTTCAGATGACGCCTGGAATTCCTGCTTCATACAAGAAGCCCTACCCATCATGAGGGAGAAAGATGAGTGTCCCCTCTCAGCTCCCTGCCACCCTTTGCAGACACATGGAATCCCCAACACAGCTTTGCTTCCTAAACCTTGGAGATTGTACAACCTGCTGACTTCTTGGTGTTCCTTTTAACACAGTCATCAACCCTCCTCCCTCCTGCCCTATGTTGCCTTTGAGGCTGTTTATATGAGGGCTGTGGAAATGAAGGGGTGAGATTTATCCTGCTTTCGCCATCCTCCTCTCTCTAGTTACACACCTATTTTGTTGACTTCTGATAGCAGAGGCAGACAAAAGTCATGGGGAAGACATCCACCCAGGCGCATAACACAAGGTAATTCTGGAGCAGCCATTAAAATACAGTGACAGTTAACTCTCAGCTTGCAGCAGGGATAGACTACCAGCAACACAGGGATGTGAACATGAAAAAGCATCAACTTCTAATGCTAAGATAACCTCTTCATGCCTTTATTTGGGAGTTTGGGATCAACTGTTTGCAATTTATCATTTTACTTCTACTCCGCCTTCCTTCTTCAGCACTCTCTCTTTCTTATTAGGCAACATTTTATGTAAATTGCAGAAACTGTACTTGTAAGACATAAATCCCAGTGGAATAAAACATGCACATACACACAGTTACAATTTCCTATATTACATTTGTCATGTAGGTGCAAACTAGCAATTCACAGATCCCTTTTACCTTCATCAACGACAGAATCCATTATCAGATTGCATTAACATTAACACTAAGTTTTTGTTTTTTTAAAAAAAACCCAACTGAGTGCAGTTGTTAGAGCGATTTCCTTTGAGGCAGGCAGGTGAATGTTATTTAGTAATTATGATTTCATCATTCATGTGCAAAAGATATTGTACGCTCTTGAAAAATTGTAGCACTGCAAATGCATAACAAATGTTTTGAAATCAAAGCCGTGCTGGACTCCATTATGCTTTTAGGTAAGTGTAGTAGAAATATTGTGTATTTCACAATGAAATAAGAGTAAACGAAGACATGCAGTTTTATTTGAAAAATTAAACTGAATAGGGACATTGAGTTTATGAAAATAAACCATTGAAAATACTTTTGGTGCCACCATAGGCTCATTTGGGAGGAAAGGTAGGATATAAATTTAATAAAGAAATAATAGTAATGCTAAATAGCATTTTGTGAAATATTTCCTTGAATCCCAAACCTACCACTACCACAAAAGATAGCCATGTACTACTATTAAAGCATGGATAAGGAAGAAATTTGGTGAAACAATATGTGAACTAAAATGCATCAGTCCTTTGAAAGGTTCGTGTCTTGGGATGTTATTATGCAAGTTGTCAACCAAAAAGGGTGTACTAAAATGGGGATATTTGTAATTCATAATAATAATAATAATAATAATAATAATAATAATTTATTACTTATACCCCACCCATCTGACTGGGTTTTCCCAGCCACTCTGGGTAGCTTCCAACAGATGAAAACAGAATAAAACATCAAACATTAAAAACTTCCCTAAACAGGGCTGCCTTTAGATGTTTTCTAAAAGTCAGATAGTTGCTTATTTCCTTGACATCTGATGGGAGGGAGTTCCACAGAGTGGGTGCCACCACCGAGAAGGCCCTCTGCCTGGTTCCCTATAACCTCACATCTTGCAGTGAGGGAACTGCCAGAAGGCCCTCGAAGCTGGACCTCAGTGTCCGGGCAGAACGATGGGGGTGGAGACGCTCCTTCTCTAAGACCTCTGGCCGTGGTATTTCTGAACACTGTAACATGGCTTCCTTTAACCTGAGATGGAGAGCTTGAACTTTACTCAGTACATGCAAAACATATACTTTGCTGCTGATCCCTGGACCTCCTCATGGACACAGACTGCAAACGTCATACCAGGTATGCCAATCTTATCAGCAAATGTACAGTGCGGATGGGGGTGTACATTTTCATCTGTTTTCTCTTGTGGGTGGGAATGCACATCCCCGTGTGCTCTCTGGAATCATAGGGTTACTGCTTTGTACTGAGATGGCATCCCCCTCAGATTCCATATGCAGATTGACTCTGTGGACAACTGCAAGTAGAAGAGGTTGTTAATTTTTTTGTTTCATTGCCTGTTATACACAGAACCTAGGAGACACTTTCTAAATCCCTAGGTTGTTCAAGAATGCAGTATCTCCTTCGCGGAGAAGGTTCTGAGGCTGTTTAGTGACTCTGACACTGCAGTGATTCATAAAATGGCCCTTTTTGTGCTGGCGGCAAGAAAGATTAGGAAGAAGGAATTGGACAAAATAGCAGTCCAATAGCAGTAAATTGTAAGGGAGATTAGGAGGTCTAAATTGAAATGTGCTGTAAGTAGTTGTGGAGGCTCGTCTTTCTTGCAATACATGGTTCTGCTGGTTTAAGCAGAGGTTATGTGAGATTACACACACACACACACACACACGGTATATACAGTGGTACCTTGGTTTTCGAGCGTCTCGGAAGCTGAACATTTCAGTTTTCGAACGCCGAAAACCCGGAAGTAATTGCTTACGTTTTTGAACACGCCTTGGAAGTCGAACGGCTTCCACTGTGTTTTTCAATTTTTCCAATTGAACTTACAGGCAGCCCTTTGCGCCTTGGTTTTCAAACATTTCTGAAGTTGAACAATCTTCTGCAATGGATTACATTCGAGAACCGAGGTACCAATGTACAGTGGTACCTCTGGTTACAAACTTAATTCGTTCCGGAGGTCCGTTTTTAACCTGAAACCATTCTTAACCTGAGGTACCACTTTAGCTAATGGGGCCTCCTGCTACCGCCGTGCCACCACCGCACACATTTCTGTTCTCATCCTGAAGCAAAGTTCTTAACCCAAGGTACTACTTCCGGGTTAGCGGAGTCTGTAATCCAAAGTGTTTGTAACCCAAGATGTTTGTAACCCGAGGTACCACTGTATATGGTTGTGTTTGTATGGTTTTGTCATAGCTTTGGCTAGCACAATAAACTTATTGAACCTGAGATGGCATCCAAATTTCATAGGCTCATTTGAGAGCAGCAGACTCGAGAGACTTGCTGTGATTTTCCACTTGGAGGATCATAGGGAGGTAAATGTGCTCTACCAATTCATGTGATCTATTCCACATCATAGAAGTCATAGATATTCAGGAACTTCTGTGAATGGCTTCAAGCTGCAAAAATCACATATGACACATGTATGTGGTTTGTACCTAAGGGTCATAGCTGGGTTAACCCCCCCCCCCCCACACACAAATGTTTTAAAAATGGATACAATACTTCATAAAGTTTCAGGCTAAAATGTTACCAAAGTTTAAGAAATAGCTTAAGAGTGCAATTTACTCAAGTCTCCCTCCACTTTCTTCTTCTTCTTTTGGATGCTTGTCAGGCTGAATATTTAGGTTTCACACTCATCTGCACATCTTTGAAGTTAAAAAAATATATTACAAGGGAGCAGGGTTATGCTATGCATCCAGAATTCATATATGGTAATAGTTCCAGTCATAGATAATAAAGTGGACCATAAAACACATGCAGTTGACAGCCATCTTCAGAAAATGGCATGGGCTCTTTGAATGAATATAACTCACCCTGCTGCTGTCTGCAGAATACAAAGTAAAATTTCAAGAGATTTGTCCCCCTTCTGTGCTTACAATATGAAACCATGGCAGGAGTTACTTTTAGATGACAAAGGTATACCAGAGCTGCAGAGTGGAAGATTTGGCAACTGTGGAAGCACTAAGTTACACCTGCATTCCTACCTGCCCCTAGAACATGCTTCTTTGTGTAAAGGGGCTCTGTACAGCTCCCTCCCCATTGGTCACCGTGTGGGGTAGTGGTGGGAGCTCTTAGGTTTTCCACTTGTATTACAGGGTTGCTATATAGTCAAACTTTGGTTCTCGAACAGCTTCGTTTTCAAATGTTTCGGCTCCCAAATGCCCAAAACCTGGAAGTAAATGCTCCAGTTTTCAAATGTTTTCTGGAACCCGAATGTCCAACGTGCAGTGGCGTAGCGTGGGGGGTGCAGGGGGGGCCGGCCGCACCGGGCGCAACATCTGGGGGTTAGGGTTAGGGGGCACAAATCCACGGGTTAGGGGGCGCAAATCCATGGGTCAGGGGGCGCAAATTACTTGCCTTGCCCCGGGTGCTGACAACCCACGCTACGCCACTGCCGACGTGGCTTCCATTTTGAGTTTCCCTATTGAATTGAGGCTTCAGCTTTCAGTTTTCTGTTTTCGGAAACGGTCAAACGGTCTTCCAGAATGGATTACGTTCAAAAACTGAGGTTCAAAGCCATCATGTCAGGGAGAGATCTAGTTTAATAGAGGAACCTTTTATCTTATCACCTGGATTTTGACTAGCAGTTCTTTTTGTTTCATTGTACCTAAATTAATCACTTGATTCTCCTTAGCTCCCCACCACCACCACTGCAATCTGCATACAGTGTAACCACATGATCTATTCTTTGTGTAAATCCCCTGTCTATTCTTGGCTCTTCTTCTGGCATTTCATCAAAAGCCTTTCCTGGTATATATACAGTGATATTTTTCTAGAAAAAGAGAAGCCAGAACACACAATGAACACCTCCCTTGTTCTTTTATAATGGCAATGGCGCCCACCTGAGAGGTTCTGGCAAGTTCTGGCTGGGAAAAAAAAAGTTGTGTGTGTGTATCATGTACACATGGGTGAATGTTTGCTGTGGGGCCACAGAGTACATGTTTGGCCCTCACCTCATTCCTCAAGGCTAACCGAGCAAGGTGGTGGGGTTGCCATATTTCAAACAGTGAAAATCCACTTTTATGGAAAATCAGCAAAAATATATATGGGAAAATGGCAAAAATGGCACTGGTGACATGGGCTGCCATACATCTGGAAATCCCGGACCTATGGCAACCCTACAAGTGGGAAAGAAATAGAATCGTTGGCTAGGAAACCACTGAGTGCAGTGGCTGGCATGCCCAGGGAAGGATAAAGGAAGTCTCACACCTATATATTATTAGGAAACTCACCTGCCTTTACTTATTAATGTACTCCTGCTTTGCAGATCTGCACATGTTACATCTGATTAAATATAACTTCCACCAATATGTTGGTTCTTGGGTCTATTGCATGTTTATGGGGGCCAGTCCTATTTACAATACTTAGAGAGAATTAGAGAATTAGAGTGAATGCGGTTATTATTTTTTTGCAAACATTATTTTTCTGAATTTCTTATACTTTGAATAAGAGCTCAAAACGTATTGAGATTTGGTTTGTGCCCCTTTTGTGGCACTGATCTCTGGCTGCCATGTGGCTATGCTGCTTCCTTCTAAGTTACTCCGACGAGTTTTACAGATCCCATAATTCTGCTAAGCTGCTTCATTGCTTCCGATGAACAGAGCTTAAGAAGTAGATGTGTTTCATTTTCAAAATGTCACAGAAACAAACTCTATAAGGGGCAGAAAGTCGTCAGAGAAGGGGGAGGGAGAAAGTCTCATGATTTGCAAGTGCTCTTTGTTGGCTCAGTAATTTTTCTTTAGAGGCATGTATGGATAGACACCTGAGTTCAAAGCGAAGAGCAACTACTTTGCAACAAAACAATATTAAAGCTATTTTCAGCGTAACTTCTACTGACAAATGAGAAATTATCATATCCTAATGCCACTGAATAACCTTTATCTTAAAGCAGGCCTAGCATTCATTTAAAATAAACCTTATACTTCTTCCCATTTAATTTCAGGTCACTGTGACCATCCTTTCTGCTCTATTTCCTCTTTACCATTATTTTTCTGTAATAGCTTTAACAATTATTTTTCCTAATTCCTAGTTACTCTGGATCTGCTGTATCCCTTAGCAACCATATTTTAACACATTATTGGCCTTTAAAAAAAGTTCTTTGTAAGCGCTTTTATTCCTTCTGTAGGGTCTTGTCCCTATTTCCTACTGATGTTATAGGTATTACGATGGTAATAATAAACTTGTTTAAGGGTGCTTTGTATTCAGAAGTTTAGTTTTCCATTTGCACACAGGTAAGAATATATATTTGCTAGTTTCAAGTGAAACATCAGGAGGTTCAGGATCCAACCCAACATTTCATTGTGGCTGGGAAACCATTTTTCCTCTTTTACTTCAAAAGGGAAACATGCACCCCCCCATAAAAGAATTGCACCACATTTCTCATACTTGCAAGGAGCTGAGATTTAGCAATGAAAATCTATTACAAAAAGGAAAATACTCAGATCTGCTTCTGAGTGGTACAATGGTTTTATGTGACTGTAACCTGAGGTTCAGGAAGGAATTCAGCTTTGCACTTTTCTGATCTTTCTGTCAGCACAAGCATTTCTACTTCCCAGATGGAACAATCCCCCATCTTCTTCCTTGTCGTGCTGTTCTGGGGGCTCTCCTGAACCCTTCAGAGTGGATCTGTGAGAGGTCCAGGGATGTGCAGGTGTTGGAGAGAGGGTATAGTTCCACTATGCTAGCAGGTGCCCTCGTGCACCAGGTTTGCTGAATCCAGCCCTCAGTCTCCAGTATGTCTATGCTGACACAAGAAGAAGAATATACATACATGGACACACTCTATTCTTGTAATTTGTTTTAAACTACCGGTATTTTCAAAGTTGTATTTTAAATGGTTGAGACCTGTCCTAGAACCTTATGGTGAAGGCTGGTTAATAAATCATCACCATCACCATTTAACTGTTTAAAGCAGGGGTAGCCAACTCCCAAGAGACTGCCATCTACTCACAGAATTGAAAACTGGCGGTGATCTACCCACTTTTTTTGGGTTCAGGTCAAAGTTGCTTTGCTTTTTTTAGGAAGGAGGAAAGCCCCATTTTTGGGGAGTTCAAGGCTAAGCTGTTGGCCATTTTTAGGGGAAAAGGGGAAGGGGAACAGCCACTCACCAACAGATCGCTGGGGAAGCAAACAGCCTCACTGAGTAAACTCCCTCTTCTGTTCTGCAGATCGTGTGCAAAAATGGAGGGCAGATTCTATTTTACCAGCACTAAGGAAAGGGACCCAGCGATCGACCACGATCTACCAAAACCTCCCAGGGATCTACCAGTAGATCGCGATCAACCTGTTGGACATCCCTGGTTGAAAATATTATTATTTCTCAATTCTTCCTTTGTGAAGAATTGGTTCAGCTTCTCTGCAATCTCGTTGTCTTTCTCTCACACACTTCTGAGTCCCTTGACATCCAAAGATCCAACTTCCTCCCTACATGGACTCCAGCTCCTAATGTATTTAAATAACTACATGCTGTTGGATTTAAAGTTTTTAGCAAAGTGCTTCTCAAACTCTTTTTTTTTAAAGCATCCCACACTGTCTGCTTGCACATCCTCTGCCAAAGTTTGTGATCCTTTTTGTTCTCTTCATTTGGACAATACTTCATTCTGTTAAATGAAGTCTTCTTGGGTGTAATAGCTTGTTTGCTCATTATCCTCTCAGCCCTGGTGATAGTTTTCCTGATCTGCAGTATATACCCCATGGAGTTTCCAATACTGTCCCTTAAGCCCTGTTCCGGGCCCAATAAGCACGAGACACCTTTGCCCGTCAGCACTGTGGCCCATAGATTTCAGCAAAATACTGGGCAAGGTTTTGCCCCAAATCCTCTCTGATGGGCTCATGGGAAAAAGCAGCCCCATGAGCCCTTGCTTCAGAGGAGAGGGGAAAGCCTATATAAGGCTGCTTCCCCTGGATCTCACAGCCATTTTTATTTGAGAGCTACCTGTCCGCTCATCCTTGGGTTAGAGCCTTGTAGAATGATGAGCTAGTCCTGGGACCCAATGCCCTGCCTTCTGTTGCCAATAAGGAATTGGCTTGATTTTATTCCATCATCATTGTACAGTCTTGTTATTTTGCTGCTCTCATGGGTCACATAATGTGCCTGCCTGGGCAATCAACTCCCAAATATTTTCCATTTCACTATTTTGACTTTGCTTTTTGACTTCCTTTTTACAATTTCCCTCACTTGGGGGAAGTTTCCTCTTTTGAAAGATGCTTAGAAAAAAAAGAAACATTTGGGCACAGAAGCGTCTGTTTAAATTTTCAACAGTACTCTTGGATGACACAACATTGGACGTATTTGGGGAAATTAAAATGATGGTTCCTTGATGTATTTGATTGACGCTGCAGCCCAGTAAACTGAAGGCATTTTGTATTGCCATAGTAGGGAGGGTCTCCAGAGAGCACATTAAACCCAGCCCCGCCCCACCCCTCAAATCAGGAGTCAGTTCTGACTCCATAGCCACGCTGCAGGCATGCCACTTAATTTGCAACAGAACGTGAGAAATGAAATATAATAGCAGAATTTGAACATTGGCTTAAACTTTAGTTATTTCAAAACTTATGAACAAACAAACAATGTAGCAAATGCAGGCAGATGATCATGAAAAGAAACATTCATCTTGAATAGACAGAATAGTAAATGAAATCGGGAGTCTTACATTGTGGAGGTGGAATGAGGAAACTGTCAGAATATATTAGAATTTCATGTAGCTGTCATGCATTTCCAGCAGAATGAGAGCCCTGCTGCCTAGAGGCCTGGGTGCAGCCCTGCTGCAAGTTGAAAATAGGAATCCCTGTGTTCAGATTTCAGTTCTGATCCTGACCCTAGCATCCTTCTGAAGCAAGAAACCAATGTCGCAGCCCTAATAATGCTGAAGTTGATAGCAAACTCCAGAAGCCCAATATACTAACCAGTTCTGTTCTTTCTAGGGATACTCAAGTGTATGCAGTGCTGGCGCCTTTTCTTATAGGAGAAAAGCACTGATACCAACCAATATACTACTGTAATCATCTTCTCTGCAACTCCACTGAAACGAGTGGTGTGTCTCTGTGACATCTGAACTGGAAATGGCCAGGTGGGTCCTAGACTGGTGTCTGGATGCAGTGGTGAAGTGGATGAGGGCTAATAAGCTGACAAGATGGAGGCTCTATAGGTGAGCGATTCCCAGGCCTGGGAAGTTAGCAAGCTGCCTGGAAATTAGGTGAGTTGCATGTCCTGGATGAGGTCCTGCTGTCCATGAAGGAGTAGGTGCATCATTCAGGGCTGCTCCTGGGCCTAACCCTGTCACTGAAGGCACAGGTTTCCTCAGTGACTAGGAGTGCCTTTTAATCATTTTGGTTGATAAAATATCTATGGCCTGTCTTGAATCAGGATAGCTTGTCCTATCCTGAAACGTGCTAAGAGGAAGGCACACTTGGCAAATCCACACCGTGATCAACTTCCACTCGGAAACCAATGTCCCCATTGTGGAAGGACGTGTGGTTCCAGAATTGGCCTCCACAGTCACTTATGGACTCATTGTTAAAACCATGTTTATGGAAGACAATCTTACTCGGCTACGAGTGATCGAAGAAGAAGAAGAAGAAGAAGAAGAAGAAGAAGCAGCAGCTTGTCCTGCATTGTAAGCACAACACGACAATGACCTATCTCCCTGACAGCATACAAATTGATATGGCTAATCTGACCTAACAACCCTTCCCCATGACGCATGCAAACAAACCACGCTGCAATCAACTGAACACAACCAAGCAAGCTCTGGACTCTCTGATCTCTCACAGCACCAACATAAATAAATAAATAAATAAATAAATAAATAAATAAATAAATAAATGGCCTACTCCTGTGATACTGACATAAAAACCCTGCACAAACACTATGCAATACATTGAAGGATCATTACCCTCATCTCTCTCCCTCCTCGCTTTGCCTTCTTCCTCTCTTTGCCTTCTTCCTCTCTTTGCCTTCTTCCCCCCCTCCACAGCTGCAGAGTGTCTATGACAACAGTGTCTCATACCAAATGTACCATGAATGAACTGTGAAAAAGATGCTAGGAATTCAGTGTCAAGACGCTATATGTACTTTTTTTGTTACACAAGAAAATCTTTAATAAAAATAATTAAAAAGAAGCAGAGGAAGAAGAAGCAGGGCTTTTAGTGTGGCCGCCCTTGCTCTGTGGAATAATATTCCTGTCAAAATAGAATAGGCACTCACTATTTGCACTTTCCCGAAACCGTTGAAGACATTTTTGTTCTGACAGGCTTTTCCAGCTGGATAAATGAGTCTTTACCACAAGTGTCGACTTGGTATGTTTTTAGTTTTGTTTTAAACGTATTTGCTATTTTTATGTTTAAGGGCTTTTAATTATCTTCAGTGTTGTGAACATTGCCCTGAGACAGTTATTTAGGAGATGATTAATAAATCAATGATAATAATGTTCCTCACTAAAATGTACATTTCAGTTTATGCTGAGGGTACTCAAATAATGGAAAACATCATTCTCTGCTCCAGGTAGGTCACATACATAAATAATATTTATTGTAATTTGCTTATTTTTCATTCAGTTGCGAAATGTTTTTGGTTTTGTTTATTAACCTGGGCTTTTGCTGAATTTCAAAATGGGAGTGTATAGTCAGGAAGACAGTCATGAACAAGTGACAAGTAGTGGGGATTTGTGAGTCACGGCACATGACTGGCAGGTGTTAGGTAGCAATGAAACCCAGCAGCCAGGTCCCCTGAACCAAAAAGCATTTTGCAGATGTGCATCAAATCTCTGCTTAAAAACCTCCCATGAAGGAGAGTAAACAACATCCAGTCTGTTCCATTGTCAGACAGTGAAGATGGGAGGCAGCACATCCGTCTAATATTGATTCTTAATTGTATTACAAATCGTGTTGCAAATCACAATGAATTAATTTATTAATTAATTCCAATAATTCCAATAAATTGAAGTATAAAAGCAAAAAAACAAAACAAAACAAGTAATGAAAATGCAATTTAAAAATCACATAGCATCTGGTCCAGTTCATTACAGTCACTCCAACAAGCAGGGGGAAAGAACATTCAGTGGTCCATCAAGACCCTCAGAAATTTTCAACGAATTTGTGGGTTTAGGAAGCACTGATCTGGGACTCTGCTAGACGACAGTCATGTCATTTCTATGCCTTGTGTTCAATGCCTCTTTGATGCACTACTTCTTTGGCACATGTATTCCTGCCTTTAGATGACTACCAATAATACACAGGGCCTTTTGAAAGTAGAAAAAGTCCTTGTTAAATAGAGACTTTTGTTCCAAGGTCAGTTATTAGCAGTAAGTGGAAATCATCTCCTCTCCAATTTTGTCATCTTCTGTGGGCTGATTGGATGACATGGGGGCACAGCATTCAGCTTCACAGGATCTGCATCCACGAGCCCACTTGAGGGCAAACTTGTTCCTTGTTCTACATGCATCACACCCTGAGCAAAGCAATTCCTTATACGTTAGATTTACTTCTTATGAAAAATGATACAGCACCTTTTGAAAAGAAATTAATCTCTTGCTGAAAAAGACAAGGGGGGAAAAAAGGAACAGTCACCTTAGATCCAGATATAGTGCGTTCGCCTATTAAATCAGATACGTTATTCATGGGGTCAAATATTTCATATGCTAATTACAGCTGCACACTTTTATCAACGTCCTCAGTCAAATACATCAACTGTTAGCTCTCATCAATATTGAATAAAACAAATTACATGCTAAATGGATGGTGTGTAAAAAGTATAAGAGGCTGCCTGAAAAATGCTCAGAAAGTTTTGCATTGCACAGAAATAGGTGGTGCTCTTCCACTTTCACCGCACATATTGCAAGTGGTGTTGGTACCAAACTTTCCAAATAGCCACAGGGAAACTTTGGCAATGGCACACAGAATGGGCAGCACCAGGACTGGAGTAACCATGAATCAAAATAAGCACATGCTTGGGGCATCAAGGGAAGGGGGGCATTACAGAAATTTTCCATTGCTGGATTTCTAACATTGTTGTTGTTGTTGTTTAGTCGTTCAGTCGTGTCCGACTCTTCGTGACCCCATGGACCAGAGCACGCCAAGCACTCCTGTCTTCCACTGCCTCCCGCAATTTGGTCAAACTCATGCTGCTAGCTTTAAAACACTGTCCAAACATCTCGTCTTCTGACGTCCCCTTCTCCTTCTCTCTTTCCCAACATCAGGTTTTTTTCCAGGGAGTCTTCTCTTCTCATGAGGTGGCCAAAGTATTGGAGCCTCAGCTTCAGGATCTGTCCTTCAAGTGAGCACTCAGGGCTGATTTCCTTAAGAATGGATAGGTTTGATCTTCTTGCAGTCCATGGGACTCTCAAGAGTCTCCTCCAGCACCATAATTCAAAAGCATCAATTCTTCAGCGATCAGCCTTCTTTATGGTCCAGCTCTCACTTCCATACATCACTACTAGGAAAACCATAGCTTTAACTATACGGACCTTGGTTGGCAAAGTGATGTCTCTGCTTTTAAGATGCTGTCTAGGTCACAAATTTCTCAGCTGAGTGTTTATTTTCTCAGTTGATATTAAAGATCCCAACAGAACTACTATACAACAAGGCAGTTTGGTTGCCTTATCTCTACTAAGTATAGAAGAAGATGCATCATGTTTTAAGGATCTGGTCAAAGACTTTGCAATTAGAAAAAGTAGGGGGGGATTCAAATATAAATAAAGTGGAAGTATACAGAAATAAACATTATTTCCCAACTTACTGTAGGTTTTGTTTCATTTCTAAAAATGAAATTATATTTTATGGTTTATTATTGTTTATATTTTTAATTAGTGCCAGGGACTGGGCAGAGGAGTAGTAGTGGTGGAGACTGCCTCCCCATCCTGACCTTTCCAGGGAGGAGGAAGAGGAAGACAGTATATATTTACAACAGGGGTTTGTGGGAGGTCACAGCTCAGAGGCAGAAGAGGGGAAAAGTTGGGAATAATGGGAGAGAGGAGGAGCAGGCAGAGCCGGAGCAGCAGCTGGCTGACACATTGTCACTAGAAAGCATTCCAGACCCAACATCTCCCAGAACCTGGCAAGCCTTAAAAGTAGGAGAGCAAAGAGCTCAAAGACAGAGGGCAATAGGCAGCACCCGTAGAGGAGATGACAATGACAAATGAGGAAGTGGGAGAGACGGAGGGGTGGAGATTCACTTGGGACAACGCTATTATCCAAGATGCTGGGTTCTATAGCTTCTCTCTGTAAAATTTGAAATAAAAAAGGAATGTAAGAAACTTTTCCTTGTCTTTAAAATTTCCTGGGCAACCAGCTGGGGGCCACTGACAGCAACCTGACAATTAGATATCTATGGAGACACCCAAATCTTTTAATTGCTTAGGGCCTCTAAAGGTCCTGGGCTTCACACACAGAAACATGCTTGTGCTGTTGTTTGTTTGTTGTTGTTGTTTTCCAAACTAATAGAACTAAACCATGTTGACCACCTTGAGCTCTTTGAAGAAAAAGATGGGATAGAAATGAAGCGATAAATAAATGAATGAAAGTTCTCATTATCATTTCCTCCCTCCTCTGCAATCTCACCCACAAAAGTGAAAGCAAGCATACAAAAAAACAAATCCAAAAAAGAAAATTGTGCAAGCAAGTGGGAGGAACTAGCAAGAATTAAGGGACATTTGGAATTTCCCTGTTCTCTTTTAATGTTTTAACAGCAGTTTGACAAAACTGTCCACTAGAGACTACTTGAAGGTGATCGGCACTCCAGAGATAAAAAAGTTTATGAAGGAAGTCATGGTTCCACCAGGCTCATGAAGAGCTATCTTTCTGCATCCATGTACTTCCAAGCATGCCTGCCTTTGGAGATTCTTGGGGTTTTCGAAACTGGTTCAGTTAATCTTTAGAACAATGCCCATTAAACTTAATTACAAAGAGAAACCTATTTCAGTTATACAAATAATATCCCCATGTAGCCTAATTTAAAATAATTGCCTACATCTCCTTTGTTCCATAGGGAAAACACAGACTAAGAGAACTGCTGACTTATTTAAAATGCCTTTAATTATATTATTATGTTGTCCTTTGCTTTGAGTCTCTCCCCCCCTCCCCCTTTTTGGTTCTCTGGGTTAAATTTTAAATGAGATGAAAAGTGTGATCTTGGAGAAGATTCATGTACAAGCACATTGTAACTAACTCCCTCCTCCCCCTCCCTGAAGGTTGAGTGCTTATTAATTTACAGAAAGACTAATGAGACTCCTCCTTCCTTGGTTCTTTTCTCCCTCTTTCCTTTGGTTGTAGATGGAATAGTGGTGGTTGTTTTTTATTATATTCTAGCAGACAAAGGGGCTATCCCATCTATTATTTTGTTGCTGTTCACAAGTTGAGGTGAAAGGCTATCAAAGCATCTGACAAGAAAGGAAAGATGCATTTGACTCAAAAGAGTTATTACTGTGACATGGAGTCATACACCAAATAGATGGAGATAAAGTTATTGCATTATTTGTGACAGCATGAATTGAAACAAGTGGGTAGCCATGGCTAACCTTATTTCAATGCTGTTCTACTCTGTCACAAATAATCCAATCAAGTTCATCTGTTCAATGTCCAACAGGCTCGTCGCTTAAGTCCCTCTCGAAAACACACAGTTCACCCGATGGTGGATCACTACTTGGAGCTAAACATTTTATGTAATAATGCCATTGGAAAGACATCATAGCTCTGCCTGCAATTGGCATTTTGGGAGATGGTATTGATGGGAATGGGGATTGGAGATGAAATTAAGTAACAGTTGTTCCACCAAGGCCCAATAAAGTTAAGTGAAAGAAGAAGTGAGACATTTTTGGGTATCTGCCAGCCTGGGATCACTCCTTATCAGATCTACTGTAGCATTTTCATAAAACTTAGCTCTCATAGCTCTTGTTGGTACTGCTGGATCTATTTAATAAACAGATGGTTGGAACCTGGAAAATTCAACTGCTTTTCAACTGTCTTGGTAGGCAATACAAGTTCCAAGTTCTTAGCAATGTTCCTATAGCCAAGAATAACGCTGAACTGAAATGGGCAGAATATTTTGTGGAAGCGTGCGAAACACTTTTGCATAACCATCTGTTTATTTCTATGCCACTTCACCACAAGAATGTGCACAGAGTAGCTCACAACCTACCAAATGAGCAATAACAATTTAAAAAGTGCAGGCAATTAGAAATAGACATCATAATATCAATAAGAAAATGCAAAAAGAAAAAAGAAAAACAGTCCATGAAACATTGTATAAAAAAATACAAATAAGCAGCACAGCCTCTCCTACCCTGGTGTTTGGTGGACTACTTTCTGAGGATCACCTACAGGAGTCTTGTGCCCATCCTTATTTCAGGCTGCCAAAATTGACTAATGACTTTTCTTCCATGCTCTACCACCATGCAATGTATATTCATCCAGGCTGGGTCCATAACTAAAGTCTCAAGATGTCGTGCCCTTGCCCTTGTGGTGACCCACTCAAGAGGGACACCCCAGAGGGGAGACTTCCCAAGAGGTAAGATTGCTCTTTGGTGTCTCCCCTTCCAGGTTGACTCATTGGAGTTGACTTGCCAGAGCTGGTTTGCTGTCCTGGTGCAGTCTGCTTTTAAGTTATTACATTGTAGGGATGCTTCCATCAAGCCAATCAATGTGTTCCCATTGGTGATTGCCATGCTTCTGTCTTCCAGTCTAGCCATGCATTGTGAAAGAACATGGATGAAAATATACAGTTTGATGCATCTCTGAATGCTCACTGCTTTGGTAGTTATATAACTGGAAAGAACTATACATCCAGACATGAACCTGCATGTAGGTGTTACCTATCTACATTGCTTTGCTTTCTGTGAAGTATGCATTCACATCTAAATTTTGCCCCACCTCACTATGACTATAAGACTTTCTGATCCAGTCTGCCAAAAGGTCAACTTCATCCAGGTCTGCCCCCAGCTGCCATCACCAGCCATTCCATCAGGCTATAGGAGAGGGAGAAAGTTGAGACTTTAGAGACCATCAGCTTTTGGCTTCTCTTCTTTAAACTTTTCAATTCCAACTGGTCATTACAACTACTCTGCAATTTATAAAACATTGCCTGAGTCTGTTCCTTTTTCCTCCCTCGGTCCCAATCCCTTTTCCTTTGGTGTCTTCCTTTGATTGTAAAAGGGACTGTCTTGTCAATGACACTTGTAAGTCATGCTGTGTGAGAGATAAAAAAGCTTTAACTAAATAAATAGACAACATGCAACTAGAACTGTGTGTGGATCATCAGCAATTATAATCTGGATATACTGTGATCCCTCAGCCCAGGAGGTGAGGACACCTGCTCTTGCCAGGAACTGTTGACTCTTTTCTTTCAACTAACTTCAACATCTGCTTTACCCTTTTAATGAGTCCAGGGATTAGTTAATGTTTATGTGTTTGTTCACCAGATTTGTATGCCATGTTTGTAAAGAGCTCAGTGCAGGCTATCCCATTTTATCGTCAAAGCGATTTTGTGATTTAGGTTACGCTTTCAGCGACTGGCCCAAAGTCACCCAGTGAGCTTCATGACTTGCAAAGGCATCAAACCCAGCATGCTCCAAGAATAACATTTTATCTACTAGACTGCACCCTTGTATCTAAAGAAGCTCAATATTGCAATACAGAGCTTACTGCCAAACTTCTAAGTAGGGCATTTTTAATCTTAGTCACACCTTCTGAATACATATTCCTTTTCTTTTGTAAATTATGGGTACCAAATAAGGAGCACTCTTTGTCTTCTTATTTGCTTATCAGCTACCAGAATCAGGGGTGCTAGGGGAGGGCTTGCATCTCTGGTGTGGAACACGTCATGCTCCTTCTGAGGTAGTTTGCCCACCTTTGGTCCCCATCCTGCACTCAGCAATCACCTGTGGCTCCCAGAAGCTGTCAGCAAGGGGCGACAATGGCCACACCCCAGGAAGCAGCTTCAACTGGCCAGCTAAATCCAGTGAGAGTAGCCAATGGGTCTCAGCCCTCAATGAGTTAGGCTTAGGTGGATTGAGCAGATGAGACCAATAGTGGGTCCAACAGTCAATGGGGTATTATCTGCAGACATTGTTGGGAGAAGTAAGGAGCAGATAGGCTTGTCAACCTGGGAAGTTAGCCCATTCTGGAGAAGGAATACACTGACCCTAAACCTCCACTGTTTTGCCTTCATCCCACTATTCGTGTGTGAATCTTTCTCTTTCTCTCTTTGTATAGCTTTACTCACAAAATATGGAAGGGGAGACTGATTTAAGCTTCTCCCCCATCTGCCTGTGTTCAGCAAGCGGGTTGCAAAGAGCAACTTTCCCCAGAAGTCAAATGTATATTTTACTTTGGTTGTGTAGGCAGAGTTGTTGACATGTGGGGTGGTGGGGAATTGTACTCAGTACGGCGCATTTGGTTGAATTTTCAGTTGTTCTGAAAAGAGTGTACAGAGGTATGATGGTTGCAAATAGGATTCCCAAATGGGACTCCCACTGATATCATTAGGGTGAGAGAGGCTTACCTGTTTCCAGCAGCAGCAGTGGCAGCAGTAGCAGGACAGCTGACTTTCCTGGTTGCTCCTGGCAGCAACGCTTTCCCTATGCCCCAGGTATCTCATGTGTTGTTCCATTCAGGGCATTGTGGGCAGCAGTACGAGCAGCTACCATTGGGATACACTGGGGGTTTTTTTTAGTGGCAATTAATATTTTCCCCTCCCTAAAATACCCCAGATAGCTTTGTATGCTTTGGTTTTCAGTTCCTATGGAAAATGTGGCTCGATTCACAATACAGTGTTGCATTTCAGGCTGGACAGATATATATTCCAAACCTGGTAATTTGAAATTTCAGCAGCATCTCTAATTATTCCTGTTTTCTTATAATATATGTATCCGAGTTAAGATTTCCATATTATTATTTTTTACTCCTGTGCCATAGATGCACATATTTTAGGAGGTGTCTCAGTCTCAGTGCTCTCTCTTGCACTTGAAAACAACGATTCCTAGACACCAGCTTGCTTAATTCCTCACTTTCTTGAACTATCTCCTCTTTGCATGTGAGAATTCTCAGATATGGAACCACAAACCCTTACCTTTAGTGCCATCCATCTGTAAAAATATATATATATATAAAACTATTTAATTGATTCACTATTAATTAACCGCCTAGTGCATTTTTCAGATTCGATGTTAGATTCATTGATTTGCAGTACCCATAAGAGGATTTGTGGTTGTATGCATGAGTCACTGCAATGCATGGCTCACAGGGTGCAGCTGGTAATCAGTCTGGTATTTCATGACTGACACCACCCCTTGAGCCATATTATGATTAACTACAATTGGTGGACCATGGAGTTCAGGTTTTTTTAAAAGTGTAGATTGCAAAGGCCTTTATTAGGTTATCAGTCCTACCACAGAGGTCTTATGCATTATCTTGGTCTCTGTTTTACCCTAATTCCATATACTCTTTATAGAAAGCTTCACTATGACAATTTGATTTCAGCTAATTAAACATGATGCAGGGGAGTTCTTGCTTTAGTAGAACAATGAAAAGGAAGAAGATCTTCTCCCAAATGTCACTCATTTTAGCATTGCTTTTCGGATCTGAATTTTCATGAGGTTTTATTTTCACACCAAAAGTTGTGTTTGTGATGAGAACGGTTCATCAAACGACAAAGCAAATTGCATGAAAATTGAAAATTGCCTACCCATCCTTCATCCAAATCTTCACCATAGCTTCAAAAGAGCTGTGCAAATATTCACACAACAACTACTACTACAAAGACATCTGGGTCAATAGATATAGCTCCCAACACATTTCAAGAAAACTCTTTCTCAAGGGAAATATGTGGTGAGATGTATGTCTGAATTCACATGTGTCCACTACCCAGGGCACTGATAGTTCATAAGGGGTATATTTTATATTAAATTCATGCTAGTGCCATGAGCAAAAGAAATAAACCATGTAAAAAGTCCAGACTATCACTCCTCATTACAAATGCTTCATGTCTCTTCATGAAAACTGTCTGGGACAAGTTTTCTGCTGCAGCTCACCAGCACAGAGTTTCCTTGAAATGTATTTCTGCAGCTGTGCCCTGATGATGAGTGCAGACATTGTACAATTCAAGGGTGTTGTAAAAAGAAGCCTTGAGGGGCCTTTTGCACACAACATTTTAGTTTCCAATACTATAGATGAAATTCAAGAAGCCCCAGGCCTTTGGTTGAATCCAGCAGGGCTCTTTGTACGTTTCTATGTTCTTACGCCTCTCCTTCATTTGGAATTGTCCCCATCAGCTGCCACTTCTGTTCTTCCTCCTCCTTACCAAACAGGCTCCTTCTTCTGCTCTATCCCTCTTTTCAGTGAGTAGAAGCTGCTGCCTTGAGGGCAGCAGCATGAGCAGGGCCAGACATGGCAGCTTCTCAAAACTGTGCAGCCTGAAGAAATTGCTTAAGGGGTGGCTACAGAAAGCAACATTAATAACCTCTGGTATGGAGGCAGGGCAGGCGACAGATGGAGGAGAAAAACAACAATGATGTCTGCATCAGAGGCTTGGCAGGTCATGGCTGAGGTAGAGGATGTACAGTAGTAGCTTGGTTCCCGAAATCAATCCGTTCTGAAAGTCCATTCAACTTCCCAAAAGTTCGCAAACCAAGGCACGGCTTCTGATTGGCTATTTGGCCCTGGAAACCATGCCGACAGCCAAAACAGACGTTCAGCTTCCAAAAAACGTTTGCAAACTGGAACACTTACTTCCGGGTTTGTGGCATTCAGGAGCCGATTTGCTCAGGAGCCAAGCCGTTTGGGAACCAAGGTACCACTATATACTCATTCAGCCCCTCTACTGTACTGGTCCTGATCTCTGCCATCTGAGGCAAACATCTCACCTTGCCTAATGGGGGGACGGTCCCTGCTAATATGTTTATGTTAAACTTTGATGCACAATCTAAACTTTGACTGTGATCATGCACACAGATAAACTGGAAGTCAATAAGGTTTAAATGGTATGGGAGACAGGAGCCTTTGTTCCTTTACTCAGCATGTTTTGCTGTGTCCTGGTTGGGGTTTACTTTTTAAAATAAACTGCATATGCGCTACCCAATTTCCTTAGGTCAGTGTACAGCTCAGAGAGAGGGAATGCATGTGTCCATTATGTGTGTGTGTGTGTGTGTGTGTGTATTTCTGTATATGTATATACTACACATATTACTGATAAGAGCATTTAATATATATTGCGCTAATGCCAGCTCGTGAGACTACTTCCAATAGTACCATTTACAACAAAATTGAGATGACCAGACATGTCATTTCCCTGCAGGATATGAAAATGTCCCTTTCATTATTACAGAGGAAGCCACTCCTCAACTTCACTACAGTTTCAGCTGGATGTTGAAATTGTGCCCTCCAACCATTTCAGAGAGTGTTCCAGCTGAAACTTTGCTTTGCTTATCAGAAGGAAATCCAAAAGAACATTTTCAAAATGAAGCAACCTTGCCAAGTTCCTGAGCATATCTAATTTTAAATTTCTAGGCATGAGATATGAATTACTGGATGTCCTAGTGAGAGCTACAGTACAGCACTAGAATAATGTGACACAGGATAGCCCCATTCACAAAACAAGCTGCTTCTCCATGATAAACTCTTTGAAAGGTAGCTATTCCTCTCCAGTATAAGTACATGTTTAATATTAAAGTTTGCTGCCTCTAAGATGAGGTTGCTCAGGTAGGAATTGAAATATGAGAAGCCTGGTGTTTTGGAAAGTATTGTGTCTATTGAAGTGGAGGTTTTTATTTTAATCGGTGAACAAACGTAAGTGGCAGGGAGTTTCACAATATTTTTCTATGAAATTAACATTAAATAAATTGTGCTAAATATCTGGTTGTAAATTCTGTTTGCTTTTAAGGCCTCTTTTAAGGAATTAGGTAAAAGGTAAAGGTAAAGGGACCCCTGACCATTAGGTCCAGTCACAGATGATTCTGGGGTTGCGGCGCTCATCTTGCTTTATTGGCCGAGGGAGCCGGCATACAGCTTCTGGGTCATGTGGCCAGCATGACTAAGCCAATTCTGATGAAACAGAGCAGCGCACGGAAACGCCATTTACCTTCCCACCAGAGCGGTACCTATTTATCTACTTGCACTTTGATGTGCTTTCAAACTGCTAGGTTGGCAGGAACAGGAACAGAGCAACAGCAGCTCACCCAGTCACGGGGATTCGAACCGCCAACCTTCTGATCAGCAAGCCCTAGGTTCTTATTAAAACGTGAACTCAGCCAAATTTCTTCCCCATACCTGGAGATGCCAGGGATCGAAACTGTGATTTTTTATTTGTGCTTCACCACAAACATATGGCCTTTTCCATTCATCTACTGATCTTTATGTAGCTTACAGTCCATTGAGGCATTGCACAAAATACCCCACCCCCCTAAAACTTTCTCAGCCAAACTTCATATTTTATCTTTCAAGCATTCCATTGCTTAAATCTGTGGACTTGTGGTAGATGAAGTAGCATTTCATGTTATGCTTGTAAGGGGCAAACATGGAATTCAGTCTCTTTTGCCACTGGAAACCCTTAAAATCCTCTTGATACTGGGGCACTTTGCACAGTCTATTGCCTGGGAGATCCCACAAAGAAGTCTACAAGAAAAACCAGCTTCCTTCCAGAAGATTCTTAAGCAGCACATCTGAACCATCACATTGCTCAGGTAGCATGTGAAAAAGTACCGTTCGTCGCCGCAAGAGAATTGGGGCTTTTGAAGAGTGTTCTATAATAGCGTCACCGAGATCCTGGCACCTCATCTCCTCTAATACTTTCTAAGACTCACACTTCATGGGATCTGATAATCAGCTTGAACCTCTAATGTCTTCAGCTTTAATTAATGGAAACCTGGAACTTTCTTAATGGTCGTCTTCAGTAGAGCATAACAAAATTTGACGAAGGGTGCTCAGGCATTACTTTCCCTGGTCCGACAAGTATCAAAATGCAGGTTGCGAGAGTAGCTAAGTGACTCACTCAAAAGGCACACAGTAGGAAACAGATTCCAGGCAACTTACTTGCCATCTCCTTTCTCTGAGCATTATAGCACACTCAGTTCCATTAGAAGATACCATTAGATGGCCGAAAGGAACAGCAAGAGTAGAACAGCCTCCCATTCATGGGCAAGCATACAGAGTCAACCTCCTCCATTTGTTCCTTCCTCAGGCGGTCCATCATCTCTCACCTCCTGTTTGACAGGCCCAGCGCTAAGTAATGCTGCACAGCTGGAAATGAAAAAGGGGGAAGCCAGGAAAAGGGTGTGGGGGGGAGGCAGCTGTACAGGTAAAGGAAGGAGAACCAGCACTTCAGCATTTCACATTCACACCTTTAAATTTTTTGGAAGAGATTTTCTCATGTTTCCTGTCAGCTACGGAAACTGTAGGCAGTGGTGCAAAGACAGAAAGAAATCAGGAGGGAACGGAGAGGGTCTGCTTCCCAGTACATGTCAGGGATTGTTTCTTGTTTCACCTGGCCATATTTGAAGTTTCTCATGTGTTTGGTCTTGAAGTTCAGTTCTTCACATTTCTACATTTCTACATTTCTACATTTCTTCACATTTCTTCACATTTCTTCACATTTCTATATATATATATATATATATATATATATATATATATATATATAATGTGTGTGTGTGAGAGAGAGAGAGGGGGGGGGAAGAGAGAGAAAATTCACCAGCATTTAAGCACAAAATTGTCCTAATGTACATATGTTGGTAGAGAATTGTTCCTAATACAGACATTTTTGCAAAGCAATTTCCCATAACAGAATGAATTTTTGTACACTCTTTTCACCAATATGTTTCTCTTTATGCATATTTAACCCCAGAAAATGCATTTTTATGCACATTACTTGGCTAGAAAACGGTAAAATCCAGAGAAAGGTGAATTGTGAAGGATGGCTGTGTTTTGGCTTGCTGTGAGTGTGTGTTATACCCTGCCGTTCTCAGGAGCACAGGCCCTCTGAAGTGGTGGCACCTCCTCATTTCAGCTTCTCAGAAGTCCTGCGATTCAGCTTAGACTGAGACCATATAGTGTCAAGTATGTACAGTGATCTGCATGATTTCATGTCTACAATGGGCTCTAGCCACTTCAGCTCCCTTCAGCCGATGCTATGGGCTGGGGGAGGGATGGCTAAAAACAACTGAAATCATGACAATATTAAAAAACGACTCAGAGTATTATCAGACAAATTATCTTTATGTTTTATTGTAGTAATCTCAAAGGATTTGCCCTTCACCTTTCAAGCAAAGCAATTTTATAAGGAATGGGCAGAAGGGGAGGGGGTGTTCATAATGAAATCTGGTTATCATTTCAACATTATACACATAATAATATGAGAGAGGTCTTTTTCATCCCGAAAGCTTGTGTAACATAACGTATAAGGTGGCCCAGTAAGCAGCGTAAAAAGTCTCTCTTGCTTAGTTTATTTTAGAACTTTAATTCACACTGAGCTCAGTTCTCAGTTTTGTCCCAGTGGGCAAGCTTTATTTTTAAACCTCTTTCTCACACTTATTAATATAATTCCCTCCACACCAGGAAGCCACCCTTGGGGAAGCCCAGTTCTTTTGCTAATAATTTTGTATTTTGCGGTTCTTAGACAAGTTCTGAATTACAATTGGCTGCTAAGGCGCTTAGGTTTTGTATACTTTTTTTCCTCCTTCTAAAGCAAAATATTGTATGAACAGAGAAGTGAAACTGTTAAATATTAGCAGATCTAGGATTTGCTGATTGATGTAACCAGGGCATTAAATCCTGCTTTATGCAAGAATTTCTCGCAGAAAGCATGATATCAAAATAGCTTATTGTACATGGCAATTGTCTGTTATATGTTATATACTGGTCAACCATTCATTCTTCTAGTTTTGTGGATTGGGGGAATGCATCCTAATGCATGACTGTACCATAAGTTGTTGGAAGTCCCCTTACAAACAGTGGGTAGAGGCAGACATGTTTTGGGGTGCCCAGGTCAGGCTCCCCTCAGTGGATCTCCTTGCAGTGTCATTTACAAGATGGTGGTGGCAAACTGCCTGCTTCTCTGACCATGGTCATGGTACCAAGTGGATCTCTGCACCAGGGCTGGCCACCCATGAGGGGGACTGACGCAGCCTCCTCAGGTGGCAGAACCCTGCTTGGCAGCTGCTTCCAGTTAAATCTTGCGGAAAGCCCCTGCAGCTACACAACCATGGTGAGCAAGGCTTTGGCGTGGTGGCAGTGGTGGGGGAGTAGCAGCTGTTGAGCATAATGGTTTCATTCACACAGAAATGAAAAATGTATTAAGGAAGGTTTTAAATGGAAAATGGCTAAATGAGTATCGCTGACACTGAGGATGTTCCACGACAGTTTTTGTAAAGGACTCTGAGCTTCTTGCTAAGTTCATGATTAACTAACTGATTGTTGTTCCCTGGTAACGATCATGTGAGAGTTGTGAACTTCCATCATGTGACAGGTTTTGGGTTGCAATCTCCATTTTGAAATGCGGTCTTTGCCTCCCAAACTTAATGGAGTTTGAAGATCCAAATGGAGTTTCTCTCTGAACGCTACAGGGAGAAGAATGCAAGTAAATGGCGCTCCTGAAGGGAGAGCTAACAGCCTGGAGGCTGGAAAATACGCTGGAGAGAGAGGGAGGGAGGGAGGGAGAGAAACCTTTGCTTATAGGTCCGTTCGGATTATTTCATATTTTGTAAGATGCTAAGCCTGTGCTAGATAGCACAAAATATAGTATGGATATTTTTGATGCTTTAATTCTGTTTTGAAGAAAGTCCTGCCAGTAAAGTTTGAATAATATTTCTACGGGCCTGGACACTGTTTCATTTCCAAAGGAGTCCATTCTTATGCTTCCAGTCGCTTCAAACTGGGCAATATTTAATATCTGCAACAGCACCTTCCATTTCCCCTCACGTGACAAAACGGGACAGGCCACCTCTTCTCCAGGCCCACACAGTGCATCTGTACTCATCAGTAACACCATGCCAATTCAACCACTTCTGCATATATCAGGGAAAGAGACAGTCTAATTAATATGGTGATGCCAAGAAGTACAGGCACATGGGCCCGGAACTTCATTGAATGTCACCACCAGATGGCCCCTGGGTTTCCACCACCATATAGGTGAGTCATATCAGCTGCAGTGCCAATGACAGCCAGGTGGCAGTAGCAGCTAGATCCAGCCCAATTATGTTCTGTGTTAGCACAATACCTATGCAGAGATATCTAACGGTACATTAGCTGAGGACCTGTGGCTTAGAAGAAAATGCTCCTCTAAGGCAGCAGTATCAGACGGAATTGTTCCTATCCTTCAGTTATTTGCAGTGGCTAATTCTTCCCCAGTTTAATGTTATTTATTCTTTTGAAAACACCATGTACAGGGGTCAGCAAAATTTTCAGCAGGGGGCCACTGTCCATCAGACCTTGTGGGGGGCCAGACTATATTTTTTTTGGGTGGTGAACGAATTTCTATGCCCCACAAATAACCCAGAGGTGCACTTTAAATAAAAGGACACATTCTACTCACGCTGATTCTCGGACTGTCTGCGGTCCAGATTGAGAAGGCGATTGGGCTGGATCTAGCCCCCGGGCCTTAGTTTGCCTATCCATAATGTACATTAATGCCAGGAGAATGACAGCAGCAAAGAGCTAACAGAATTGGGTCAGTTTCATTGCTATTTTTTAAATTTTTCAGTTCGATGCTGTTCCAAATAATAACCATTAAAAAAGTGGTTTGGTAATGTTCTGAGCAGCTTTGAACCAGTTCTGAATTGATTCAAATCCAGTTCAGACAAGTTCAATTCAGTTGGATGCAAAACATTTACATATGAACTTTTATAATGTCTGTTGCAAAACTTTAATAGTGGCAACTTTTATAAAATGAATACTAGGCAAATACTATATAACTTGATGAAATTCCATATTTTTCAACACTGGATTTGCATGCCCTGATGTCATATCATGCAGAAGCCTGCCAATCATATTTGACAACTGAGTGGACAGAATGATTTTCAAATATTTTCCAAATATTCTCGCTATAGCATCTAGCATAGAGGAACAGTAAAATACAATTTATATTAGCTCATTTTAGGTATTTCTATTTTTTGACAACCCAAACAGCAACGAACAGTGAGTTTAAATGACAGATATATAAATCAGTGGTGCTACCCATGTGTAGAGTACTTTGTATATATACATTTTTGGGTCCCCACAGTTCAGGTCAGCTCTCTGGTATATAGGCATTATTGCTCCAAAATGGTAAAACAGATTTTTTTAGGAAGGACAGAACAATAAGGGGGAAATAATAATAATAAGAAGAAGAAGAAGAAGAAGAAGAAGAAGAAGAAGGACAGAACAATAAGGGGGAAATAATAATAATAATAATAATAATAATAATAATAATAATAATAATAATAATAATTTTATTTATATCCCACCCTCCCCAACCAAAGCTGGGCTCAGAGCAGCTAACAACAATAAAAGTAAAATATAAATGGCGAGAAAGCATGGACCAGCAAATGAAATGTACTAATATACCGGTACTTCACTTTTTACTTACATCATTTTTAGATTGGAAGTCTAAGTCATGTCACTACAGTTATCTGCACCTTGACTCCTTAGCAAACTCCTTATGGGTTGTACACAATGCTAGTTCTACTCAGAGTTGCCCCATTGAAGTCAATAGCCATGACTACATTCAGTTTACTAAGTTCAGTTAGGTGGAATCTACATACATATAAATAACATTCTGAAAATGCTTTCTTTTAAAAGCGTTTTAAAAAACACATTGAATTTTTCATAAGGCTCACCATCGCCAGCTAGTGTCACATTATATATTGCACTTAAAACACACTTAAAAGGTTTTATTTGCATAGCTGAGTCCTTGGTGTACCTAAGAAGGAAATCATCAGGAAATCGGATGGGTGGACTTTGATAATATGGTGCCCTGAGTGTGGACAAAATTCCCCCCTCCTTTCTTATTTTCACAATAATTCCTTTTGGTACAGTTTCTTTTTTATGGATCATCTCAGTAGGTAGCTGTATAAATACAGGGCTATTGTTATTAATATTATTATGCACCCCCTCGGCTTGGGGCTTCATGTGGGGGAACTACCTACACTGCTCTAAATCCAGCACTGCTCCCTTTTACATGCAGAAATGTCTTCAACACATGCCAGGCCCCTTTGGAATTAACCCTTTGGTTCGTGCATAATCCCTTTCAGGTCCTGTGTGATTCTCCTGTTGGTCATCATTGATATCACAGATCCTCACCAATTGGAGCGTCCCTCCAGACAGCATTCAAATTTGTAAATGTCATGTCTCTGTTACCCATAGGGGGGCGGGAATGAATTCTCTAAGCAAAGTAATAAATTGCTGCTTGACTTCTGTATCTCAGAAACAGAAGTGAGTTCTTCAGGGAAAACCTGAGCTCCATGCAACAACCCATGCATTTCTTGTGCTACAAATCTGATCAGAAAGCTCCTTTGGGGCAATTAATCACCAATGTTTTACAGTAAAACAATATGGTGCAATCTTTTCCATAAACTTGCCTGGGGTAGATCTTCTGTGTCAGAAGGAATTGGTTCCAGTGAATCCTATTGCTTTCACTTCTACACATCTCTTACAGTGGAATAGTTAACACGAGCGTATTTAACAGGACTACAGAGTCCCACAACACGCATTAGGATTGCCCCTTGATAACGTGAAAGATTTAAACCACCAACTCAACACTGTTACTCTCTGATTTTGCACATGTAAAAGTTGATGAATTAATCATCTCGACTCTGTTTGTCATTACACATGGGCTTTGGGGCACAAGCAATTTAGTGGTACTGCCGTATAGTTTAATTAGATGTTGTTCTGCAGAGTTTTGTGTCAAAACAAAATAAAAAAAATCCTTCCAGTAGCACCTTAAAGACCAACTAAGTTAGTTCTTGGTATGAGCTTTCATGTGCATGCACACTTCTTCAGATACACTGAAACAGAAGTCACCAGACCCTTCTATATAGTGAGAAGGTGGGGAGGGGTATTACTCAGAAGGGTGGTGGGATTGGGTGATTGGCAGATAGCTGTGATGAGCCTGTTGACGACTCTTAATGACTGCAATAGGTCTTACAGGAAAAAGCAAGGGGTGAGAAGGTGAAAAATGGCTTTGTCATGTATAATGAGATAAGAATCCAATGTCTTTGTTCAGACCAGGTCTCTCCATGGTTTTAAGTTTGGTAATAAGTTGCAATTCAGCAGCTTCTCTTTCCAGTCTGTTTCTGAAATTCCTTTGTAATAGAACAGCTACTTTGAGATCTTGTATAGAATGTCCTGGGAGATTGAAGTGTTCTCCTACTGGTTTCTCTGTCTTGTGATTCCTGATGTCAGATTTATGTCCGTTTATTCTTTGGCATAAGGTTTGGCCTGTTTGTCCAATATAGAGAGCTGAAGGACACTGTTGGCATTTGATGGCATACACAATGTTAGACGATGAGCAATTAAATAGTCCCGAGATGGTATGTGTGATGTTGTTGGGGCCAGTAATGGTGTTGTCTGGGTGTATGTGGCAGCAAAGTTGGCATCTGGGCTTATTGCAGGCTCTGGTGCCAGTGTCCGTGTTAAGTCTGGTTGTAGTATTATTGTGGGTTAGGAGTTGTTTAAGATTGGGTGGCTGTCTGTAGGCAATGAAAGGTCTTCCTCCCAGAGCTTGAGAAAGAGAACTGTCATTGTCCAGGAGAGGTTGTAGATCTCTGATGATGCGTTGTACTGTTTTAACTTGGGAGCTGTATGTGATGACTAGAGGTGTTCTGTTATTTTCTTTTTTGGGTCTGTCTTGCAGCAAGTTCTCTCTGGGTATCAGTCTGGCTCTGTTGATCTGTTGATCTGTTGTCTAACTTCATCTGCTGGGTATTTTAGTTCTAAAAAGGTTTGCTGTAGATCTCTTAGGTGAGAGTCTCTGTCTGTAGAATTGGAACAGATGCGGCTGTAACGTAGTGCCTGGCTATATACAATGGACTGTTTGGTATGTTTGGGATGGTAGCTAGAGGCATGTAGATATGTTTGTCGGTCAGTTGGTTTACGGTATAAGGTGGTGTCTATGCGCCCATCCTGTATTTTTATAGTAGTGTCCAAAAATGTATTTCTTGCATAGATTGAGTTTTGTGTGTTTGAGTTACTTCTGAAATGTTATATGACTGACTAAACAACCTCTTCCCCCTGCACACATGTTGGTGTTAAATATGTTACAAACGTTTATAGAAATCACAGTCTCCTTAAGCCAATAATTATTTCTCTCTCTCTCAACAATATTTTTTCTTTGTACAGTGGACGCTCGGGTTGCGAATGTGATCCATGCGGGATGCACATTCACAACCCACAGCATTTGCAACCCGCACATGTGGGTTGCGATTTGGTGCTTCTGCGCATGCACAAAGCGCAATTTAGCGCTTCTATGGATGTGTGACTGCCAAAACCCAGAAGTAACCTGTTCTGCTACTTCCAGGTGTTGGTGGTCCGCAACCTGAAAAAATGCAACCTGAAGTGTCTGTAACCCGAGGTATGACTGTATATATCACCTGCTCAGTGCTATTTTTCTAGAAAAAATGGTGCCGGAACTCACTGGGAATGCCTTCCTCATTCTCTTAGAATGGCAATGGTGAACACCTGAGAGGTGCTGGAACAGAGTTCTAGTGAGTTCCAGCTAAAACAAAGCCCTGTACCTAGCCCAGGTGAGAGTTACCTATGTATATTACAAATCCCATCACCATTGGACCTCACTAGCTGGGACTAATGGGAGTTGGAGTCTAACAACTTCTGCAGAACCAATGTTTTCCCATCCTTAACTCTAGCATAATGCTGCTAACTGGCACTTTTTGGCCACCACTACCTCCAAATAAAAATAATGTGTCAAAATTTTTGATGTCTGACCTTCAGTACCTGTTTACTGCTTGCATGGAAGCATACTGGATTCTTTCCCTTTATTCCCTGCCTTCTGCTATAATTGCTTTCCCTTGTTCACAACCTAGTAAATAATATATGTTCACATTAGAGTGTTTGTCCCTTTGGGAGGAACTTCCATTCACCTCATTCTTTCCCCCCCTCCTCCAGACATGCTACTGTGTGTGACACTATGAGATAAAGAGAGTAAACAAGCAGGTTTCAGCTTGAATGATTGCCATTGCTCAAAACCACAATCTATGTGTACTCCTGCTTTACGAAAAACGAGATGATCTCGGTCAGTACCTCTTGGTAATTATAACTGTACTCCTTTACAACCTCTCATATACGAAGCATAAAACACATTGCAGTCGCTGCCTACCTACATTTTACAGATTGCGATCCATGGAGGTCAGGTCCCTGTGTTTACATGGTTGCTTATCCTGAAATAACAACCAGAAATAACAACCTGCTCCTGTTTTTTCAAGATAATGTGTTTCAGCCTTTCATCATTTGCTTGTTCAGAAATGAGTTAAATCTGTAATCCTTGGCAAGATTCGTGGCTTTGGAGTCACCTCTCCATTGTCCCAGGGTATATCATTATGTAACTGATAACAGGATTGTTCCCATTGAAGGCTGAAAGGTGCAGCATATGAAGATACAGTGCGACTTGCCATCAGTGCTAGAGAGTCAGCAAGAGTGTGCTGCTAAAATGTTTATTGACTCCCTAGGTGCACATCTTAGAATAGCAGCCTCTGAATGTTGAACAAATTCAAAGTACCATAGAAAAAGTGGCAAGTTAGTGGTGTGTGTGTGTGTGTGTGTGTGTAAATGCTGATGATATGCAATGTCCAGACTCTTTATATTCAAAAAACTTTACTCTCATAAACGTATAACTGAGAATGACATAGCTACACTCTCATGCTTATTCACTTTGTTTGTTATAGAGAGCACAGGTTTCTTCCTATTAATATTTAGGGATCTTCCTTTGACTGCTTTATCCCAGGCAGACCGCCCTCAGCAGAATCTGGTGAAGCCTCTCTCAGCAGCCATTCTCCCTCACACAGAGAAAAACAGAAAACAGTTAAAAACAACAGTTACTTTAATAACAGTCACAATAGAATGGAATGCCTCTCATATGATTCACAGTCAGCCAATCACCTAAGAGAGCTAATGCCAAAGGAAAAACCCCATGCTTAAAATACACAGCAATTCAGCCAAGGCAACATTCCCATTTCAGGAAATCAAACCATTATCCTTAACAGTTAGTGTCTACTGGGTTTGGAGGTTTGGATAAAGTAAACCACACATCAACCTCTGTCGTAGCCACTTTATCAAGTTTCTCATTAGGAAAGTAGTAGTGTTACATTTACAATGTGATCTTCAGCATTGTAGCTTTTCATTGTTGTTATCATGAACTGTCACTATTAACCAAAGTGCTTTCTGGCTTTATTCACAAAACTGCTCTTCTCACAGTTTCTAGTGCCAATTGGAGGTGAATGGGATGTGTTAATAGGCTACAGATGTGATCCAAAGCACAACTATTTGGTTCCAAGGCAGGGAAAGCCAGCATGCATCCATTGTCCCTTACCAGCCCTAAGCAGTCAGTGGAGGATAGATATTTTTTTAAGAATATGACTGCTCTAATGATTTTATGCAAGTGACTTCAGACTGGACTGCATATGCAAACCAAATAATGTTTTCCCAGGGAAATCACGAGCTGCAATATTCAAAGCAATGCAGCAAAACTAGGACTGGAATAAATGGCATTTCCTTTCTGAAATGTTGCATCCCTGCCCCATTAAAAGAGGCAATAAGCCCAAGGACAAAGGGAGCCACGTGATAATCTTACCATGCAGTGTCTACAAAATATTCCCTGTAGTGTGGGATTGTCCAAAGCTACACATGCCACATGCTGAGTGCTGAACAGGAAAACTAGCCACTGCTCACTGAAGTAGTCTGGGGGTTGGAGGGAAGAGAGCAGTGTGCTGACCTGCTAACAAGTCCATATTTGAGAGATCAGTTGCAACTTTTTGAAATTTGATACTCCCAGAAACTACAATAAATCCAGAATGCAGCAGCTAGACTGGCAACTCAGAGTGGCTGCCAAGACCGTATAACACCAATGCGACTATATCTGCAAAAATTTTTGCAAAATCATTGCAGGAGATCTTGGGGTCCTCACTAGATGCTGATGGCAAAGGTGGTTCCGTTACATTGTCAACCACCAGAAAGAGCATCCTCCTGCTGTTTTCTGCAGATGCAATAGAGACGGCGAAGAAGGTCCCCTTTGCCATCGCTGTTGCCACTTGGTAGGCTCAACATTGAGCTCTAACCTGTGTTTAGTCCAATTCAGAATGAGGTTTCCTCTACTGGTGCTCTAGCCATCTCAGCGAATGTTTCATTGCCTTCAGCTCCAGGGAAAAACATGGGGCTGTCCGGGCTCCATGCAATTGGAGAGGGCACTTTGGAGCCAGACAGTCAATAGCCCTGGTTAACTCTGAATTCCAGCAGGCCACCACGGAATCAGCTTAATGGCCATCAACATGGGATAAAACACTCCTTACCACTCTTTGGAAACCATTTGGATCCATTAAATGGTGGGGGTGGGCCATCCAAATCGACCCCACCTCCCTGCAGAGAGGAAGGGTCACAGAGAAGTCCAGTTGCACCAGGAAATGTTTATATAAATGCAAGTCTGTGGCTAAATCCGATGCTGTAACTTCTATGGAAACAGCTCGTGAATCAATTAATGGTTCGTGATAACTATTGATATAATTATAGTTTATCACTGTCTGCAATTCTATATACTGTTTTGTGTGAATTCAGAAAGAAGCATATTTAAAATATTTCTAAAATGAGAACATTTGTTATCAGATTCAAGATTGCATTTATTAGCTGGCATGTTTAAAATCAGATCTTTATTTCAGTTGGATAGGGAACTTTTGAATTATTGACTGACATACAGTGCATATACAGTGGTAGGGTATAATCAATGATAGGAACACTTTGTGGCCTGTTACATATAAAGACAGAAGGTCAGAGTTGTGCGTTAACAGGGACAATTAGAGCTTTCCCGAACATTCAGCCATTTCAAACATGGCTGTGAGTTCAGCAGCAATGACAGCTTTTAGCAATGCATAGCTTTCACAAAGAAACAAGGATTTCTTAATTGAATTAAATGGAGTCAAGGACCCATGTATCTGGCTGAGAAAAGCAGAGCACTTTTTAGAAAAAAAAATGTTTTGTACTATGTATGGAACAAGAGCCATTTAATTCTCTTTTGCTCCTGCTCCTGCTCCCTCCCTCCCTCCCCCTCTCTCTGTGTATAGATAGATGATGATGATAGATAGATAGATAGATGATAGATAGATAGATAGATAGATAGATAGATAGATAGATAGATGATAGATAGATAGATAGATAGATAGATAGATATAGATAGATGATAGATGATAGATAGAATCTTACTTTGTTCTACTAATTTCTGTTTTGTGTTATAGAAGGAAATGATTCCTATTAAATAATGTGGAGGTCTTTGTAGAGGGTATTTTAACAGCAGTTTGCATAGTAAGCTTAAGTAGTGCTTTTATTCTATAAGACCACTGAAGGCAGTTTTTAAAAAGTCATTTGGAAAGACTCATATTGAATAAAGCTGTCAAATGGCACCATCATGCTATAAATGCAAACTTGAAATGAGTGTATGCCTTACATACTCTGCAGAGAAGGTCTCATTATACACACACACACCCACACCCACCAGGTTTATTGCAAGATCACTTAGAAAACCAGCTTAGGCATTGCCTTTCGTGAAAGCATCATGCTGCACATATATGACAGGTCAAGGTGCTTGAATTATTTTCCTTTAAAAAACCAACCAACCAAGTTTCTGATGGAATGTGGCACCTATATTCACCATTTAATCTTCTGCTGAGAGTGTTCTCCATGTAGTATTGCAATCTCCATCCCTACAAAGGTGTGGGACCAGATACTCCCCTCACATTTGACATACAGAGAAGAATCATTCTCAGCAGTGGTGGCCTGACTGTGGAAGGGCTGTGTGGCCTTCATTCATTGAAACATTTGCACATGAGCCTCAGAAGCAAGGTAATTATGCCAGCTGAACTGCTTCGTAAGAAAGATTTCTCAGCAAGCTCCTGTTCACAGTAGTGTTCCTTCCTCTTTGTCATTGCATAGTTAAGGTGCTTAGAAGTAAAGCAAAAGATGATTGACATATGTTATATATCTGCTTTCACAAGGGATGAGTCATATATAAGCAGCAGCACAAGACTCATTGCCTTCTGCTATCTAGTTGGCATCATAAGTTTCAACTTATTCAGATTTGGTGAAGCATTGTTACAAAGGCTGCTGAGAATGGCCTAATTAGCATTCAGGATGCTAATTGTTTTAGTAGCAAATTATTATATTGCTTCCTTGTTGTCACTGATTCATTCTCAGTCTATTTCCGTGTCACACTGTGTGCTGAGGGACTTGTATATGTCACAAATAACTTTGCAGCAATGGCTGTCAACAAGGTTAAGAATTAATTATAATATATCACACTGACTGTTCAACAATAAAACAACAAGCTTGGATGGCTTCATTACATGGCTGGGGTTGTTGACAACACTGAAACACAAATGGGGTTCACAGGCTAGATAAGAAAGGGAAGGAAAGCCCTTCCATGCAGTCTTTATGATGTGTCCCAGGAACTAGAAGAATCCAATTCTGTCATGACCCAATTTGTCACAACCCTGACAGTTTCTCTCATGGTGATATGGTGGCTAGCAAACCTGCCCCAGAGATCCCATAGAGTCCCAAGCAAAGTCAGATGGAAACTCCCCACAGGCCTCACTGAGTAGGATCTGCTTCTAGACTCTGAAACCAGGGAAACAGTCTGGACATTTTGAGTGGGGAGTCAATCACATGAGTCACCCGGTGCTCTTTAGTGGAAAGGGCAAACTTGAGGCCATTCAATGGTAGCCATCCCACACAGCTTCAAGCAGGCATGATATGCCTATCAGTTCTTTGGAACTTTACTTAAGAGACAGAGTAGTAGAAGTTGTTGGACTTGCTTTGAAATATAAGCTCTGTGGTAAAAACACATGACTTGCATGCAGAAGAACCAGGATGGACTCCTCTCTGAAACCCTGGAGAATTGCCTGTTGGTGTATAAAATAGTAGGTGTGCTAATGGACCTCTTCAGGCATTCTTCCTGCGTAAGTAAACATGCAGTTTGGATAACAGGGATGAGCATTTTAGCTCTGCTCCTAATGCCATTCCTGTCACCCTTTGCTAGTTATGAACTGGGGAACCCACTCCCCTGTCCTCATGGAGACTCCCCACTGTAAAATAACCCGGCTTGTCCAAGTTGCTACGGTTCACATATTTCTGTGCCCATCATGAAATATTTCAGCTTTCCATTTATGTTCACCCATAGTGGTGGAGCTAGGAATAACAATAGAGTTGTTTATAATGGAGCCCATGCTTCACCTGCTCAAGCCTAAATGAATGGTATCTCTACTAAATCATTGTCTCAATGATACATTTATTTAGAGGGACTTACTGGATGCTGAGTGCTTTAACCATACTGAGCTATTAAAGCAATGTTCCAGAAGAAAAAAGATGAACCTAAAACCATTTCAGATGCAAAATAGGACAAAATTAGTAAGCTATACTAGAGTTGCTGAGCCTACAGTGCCTTTTGAGCCAATATAGTTCTTAACAATGTGGCTCTCTCCATTTTATTGCCATTTTTCATGGTAATTAATGTTTAAAATTTCAACAGAAGAGAGCAGCTAGGAATCAATTGAGATGTCTTATCTTAATTGTTCTGCAATCAATATTTGGATTCTTGTTATCCGGACAGCTTTTTGGTGACCTACAAAGGAAATATAATTGTATAAAATCAGTGGGAGGTTTTCCTTCTGCGAAAAATACTTGGGGATTATTCACATATTAAGGGAGATGATATACTTGCCCAGAGCTTCATTTAGATGCTTTGAGATGTGTGTGTGATGAAGAAGATTGCACCCCCTGCAAACACCATTTGATTTGTTGGAACCTGTGCCATGTTGGTCTGTTATTTATTGTAAATGGTGTGTGCTTTTTCTCAATAATTTTTTTGTCTTGAACGTGGTAAAAGGTAAAGGGACCCCTTACCATTAGGTCCAGTCGTGGCCAACTCTGGGGTTGCGGTGCTCATCTCGCTTTATTGGCCGAGGGAGCCAGCATACAGCTTCCGGGTCATGTGGCCAGCATGACTAAGCCGCTTCTGGCGAACCAGAGCAGCGCATGGAAACGCCGTTTACCTTCCTACCGGAGCGGTACCTATTTATCTACTTGCACTTTGACGTGCTTTCAAACTGCTAGGTTGGCAGGAGCAGGGACTGAGCAACGGGAGCTCACCCCGTCACAGGGATTCGAACCGCCAACCTTCTGATCAGCAAGCCCTAGGCTCTGTGGTTTAACCCACGTGGTAGAGAAGTCTAATTCTTCAGTGATTTACATCCAAAAAAAGGTGACATTGGCAAGCAAATTTTAAAGGACACTTGAAGTGGATAAACCGTATCATTTAGACCAGGGGAGTTAGGCTGTTTCCCTCATACTCAACTGAAGACACATGGAAATATACAGAATATACAGGACCACAACTTTACTAGTTTTAAAGGTTTGTCTAAAATGGGAATAAATGCTAAGTGTGCTCACCAGTTGTGGGTAAAGGCCAAATAATTTTGGGGTGGCTTTCTACATTCCTGTGTCAAAGTGTGATGCCAGCAACCTCCTCAAGTTGTATCTGGTCCCCCACGAAGCCTCCTGCCCCCCTGTTGTTTCTATACTTTTCTATTCCGATACCCATGGGCTTTGCAGAAGAGAGGCCAGCCAAGACTTTTCCCTTTCTAAACAAACACTGAAATGCTTTCCAGCCAGTTGATAAAATGGTAAAACCTCAGCGGGCTGGAAAGAGATGAACTATTGCTAACTACAAATGGAAATGTTGAGCACAAAGATTACTATGTTTCCCTTCAAAAGGAAATCATTTCAATTGTTGTTCATATGTTATTCAGTAGGAACATGGAAATAAATTACTTGTTTGCCTATCACTTCTGCAAGTAGGTGTATAATCCATTTTTTAAAATCCAGGCTACACATAACTGTGCTTTTAATTGGTTTATTGGAAATATCTCCAAGGTTATTCAGAAGCATGGGCTGGAGTCATATTGTTGTGCCGAAAACATCAAAAGGGGCCCTGGGTATTTGAAATTGCCCTCAGAAACACAGGGTTTTAAACTGTTTTTTAGCAAAGTATCTATAATTTGTCAGGAAGAAACTGACTTTCTCATAGTATATTCAAAAGACTGCAGTACATTCAAAGTACTGAATTATTGATGCAGTAATACAACACTTGCATTATGCTATTTTTTTGAATAAAAATTTCCATTTTGATCCAATATTATTATTTTTGAATGCATTTTAAGAGAGTTATTGTCAAAACAGTGTGTAATTGATAATGTCAATGTATTCCCTTTTTCATCCTCCACAGCAACTCTTCTCAGAATTCAGAAATGAGTTTATATATTGTGAACTTCAAAAGAAAAGAAAAATCAGTTTCAAAAGGGTCATATTTCCAAATCCCTTCCCTTGTGGTTCTCATTAAAAGGTCAGCAGTATTTGCTAGCTTTTAGTGTTCTATGATAATGCCATTTTTCTGATATGCAGAAAAGCAGTAGCCAAATAGTTGTTACACTGCCATCAGAGTATAGAAATATTTCTTTTTTGAAGCAAGTCAGTTAATGTAATTAGTACACTTTGAGGGGTTTTTTTTTTTATAAAAAAAGAATAAATCATGGAATAGATCTATGCATATCAGAAATATAATGGATATCTCCCAAAAGTACATGTATAGCCAATTTTGGAAACTACATTACACTAGATATACTTTGATTTAGGGCAGCAAGGCAATTCTTACACTTCTAGGCTAAAGTACTATACACAATTCCAGTGTGGAAGCCTCCTGTTATAGCATTTCACCAGCCCCCAAATCTACCCAAACTACTTGTAAGAGTTGTGCCTAAACCATCTCTCAGCGATCCTAGATTAATTCCAAATGCAGACCCTCCAAGTGTCCCTATTTTCCAGGGATGTCCCTGATTTAGAGAAGCTGTCCCAGTTTCTGACTGATCCCAGAATGTCCCGCTTTTCCTTAGGACTTCCCTATTTTCATTGGAGAAATATTGGAGGGTATGGAGTTTACCAACCCTGGAACCATCTGAAGGCAATCCTGTATAAGGAAGTTTTCTAATGTTTAATGTTTTATTATGTTTTTATATATGTTGGAAGCCACCTAAAGCAGCTAGTGAAACCCAGTCAGATGGGTGGGATATTATTATTATTATTATTGTTGTTGTTGTTGTTGTTATGGAATAGGATGTCCCTATTTTCATCGGGGAAATGTTGGAGAATATGGTAGATATTATTCAAGTGATTGAATCCCTGCTGTTTAAGATAGATAGATTTAAAGATTCCTTTATTTTAAAAAATGCTCACCCCCTGCATATTTTCTCTTGAGAGGTCTAAGACAGGCATGGCCAAACTTGGCCCTCCAGCTGTTTTGGGACTACAACTCCCATCATCCCTAGCTAACAGGACCAGTGGTCAGGGATGATGGGAATTGTATTCCCAAAACAGATGGAGGGCCATGCCTGGTCTAAGAGAATGAATGTAACTTTTCTTAAAATGTAGGTGGAAGAGGATTTCTTTAACTGGTTCTAGCTTTAAGGTTCCTACTTGGGACTACGCTTAAAGACAAGCTAGAAGCTGAAGCTACTGCAGCACATGGTCACCAGAGTTTTGAGTGGAACATTCATTTGCACACTGTTTCTGCAAGATCTGCTCTGATCGCCTATGTGCTTTCGACAAAGCCCTAAATCTCTGGGTTCCAACTAACTGAAGGACTGTCCCTTCTTAAGTTCTGTAGGAAAGGCCCTTTACATGGTTCCAGCAATGGGTGTAACCCATTGTGCAGTGACATGGGAGAAATGTCTTCTTTATGGTGATATGACACTTGTGAAACTTGCTTCCCCTGGAAGTGTGGTTGTCGTCTCAAGATGTTTCATTTCACCCAGGGTTTTTGATATTCTTTTTTTTTTTAATAATATTTATTAAAAATTTTCCAGAATAAAAAGGAAAGATAGCAAGAAAGAAAGAAAAAACAAATATGATTTACACTTGGTTTCAGTGGCATCTTTCCCGGACTTCCCCCCCTCCCCCTCTTGTATTCCATTTCCCTTAAATTGATTCCACAGATTCTTACCCCAAATTTTAAAACCTTATTTGTAATTTTAAATAACCCATTTATTCCAAATTAATTTATCTTATTTATCTTAATGAACCATTTCTCCTTATATTTTATATAATTCCCTAAGATCGACCCCATTTCCCTTCCACGAATTCCCCTATTTTCAAACAACAAACATGAAAAAAGAAAAGAAAGAAATAATATATAATTTTACAGCCTTTGGATTCCAAATCTCTCTCCCCCCCCCATTCCCCGGTTCTAATCCCCAAAGTTCATCCATTGTCTACTGCCAGCCTGGTGTATCCACGTCTATATCTCAACTCCACTTTGCCGTCTTTTGATAGCTTTTAATTTCAGAAAGTCCAATCTCGAAAAAACTCTCAGAAAAAGTCATTGTTCTTCCATCCAGACCTCTATGTTTAAGAGTCTAACTTAAATTCTATTTCTTGGTCCTTTTAAAGTCTGGATGTTCCAAATACTCCGGCTTCAAATTTGGTCCAGCTCTTATTCCTCAGGTTGCTTTTTCCTGTTCTGCTGCAGAAACCTTCTAATTCAGAAACTTCTTGTTCTCCACAGAGGCTTTTGTTATTCAGGAACATAACTTGCGTCAAGTCCCTTCCTTTCTTCAATAGATAAATCCATTGTCTCCTTTAGTATAGAAACCTCTGTAGACAAAATAATGCTTCGTTTTTGCAGCTTTCCCAAGAGATAACAGATCCTGCTCAAATTCATAGTATTTTTCCACTTGCTGCTACTGTTGCAATGTCCCAGCCTCCCTCTAGAGGGAATATGGTAACTTAATTTCTTTCAAAATCAGACCCAAAAGTCAAATAACTTGTTGCCTTTATTTCCAATAATTTATGTCCAAATTGTAACAAATCTAACCAGCAAAGCCATCGTAACAAAGTTCTCTTTTATTTTCCTGCTTTGACAGCTACTTTGACAGCTGTCAAAGTTTCTGTGTCTCTTCACCAGTCTCTCATAGTGGATCGTTCCTGGTTCCCGGGGGGTTGCATTTTAGTTCCCACAAATCAGTCTTCTCCTCCAGCACAATTATTGTAATTTCCCTTCGTGAAGTTAAATTTTTTTTTCAGGTAAACAAGTTCATCTCTCAATCTTAGTTGTCAAATCCTTGCGTTGAGCCATCTACAACAGGGGGGGGGGGCGGACTTCCTTTTTGCACTCCCCCCGCTCGCTCCAAATTCAAAGATCAAATTTCCCTTTTAAGTCCAATCAATTTACTCACGGGTTGTTCCTTTTAGTCCAAATCCGATATTTTCAAAGAAGAAGTCATTGCTCTCCGCCGAATGGCATGCGGCTTCGCTGGGCAGGGGAAGCATTGGACTCACAGCACCACACCCCCCCGTCACCCGCTCCACAGCCTTTAAAAGGCTCCTTCGCGGGTCGGGGGCGCAAACGGTGCCCGCCGAGTCACCAAGTCCATGGGCATCTCCGCCCATGGTTTTTGAGGGTCCCCGCGTCGCCGGCACGGCAGGACCCGACCCCTACCCAGCCGACTCCCTCCGGAGCTCGGAGTCCGCCATTCGGCGATAGCGCCGACCCGGAAGTCCTGGGTTTTTGATATTCAAACTCTATTTGTTTCTTGTCTATTATTTGATTGTTGTTTAGTCGTGTCCGACTCTCCGCAGTTTGGTCAGACTCATGTTGGTAGCTTCGAGAACACTGTCCAACCATCTCGTCCTCTGTTATCCCCTTCTCCTTGTGCCCTCCATCTTTCCCAACGTCAGGGTCTTTTCCAGGGAGTCTTCTCTTCTCATGAGGTGGCCAAAGTATTGGAGCCTCAGCTGCAGGATCTGTTCTTCCAGTGAGCACTCAGGGCTAATTTCCTTAAGAATTGATACGTTTGATCTTCTTGCAGTCCATGGGACTCTCAAGAGTCTCCTCCAGCACCATAATTCAAAAGCATCAATTCTTCAGCGATCAGCCTTCTTTACGGTCCAGCTCTCACTTCCATACATTACTACTGGGAAAACCATGGCTTTTACTATACGGACCTTTGTTGGCAAGGTGATGTCTCTGCTTTTTAAGATGTTGTCTAGGTTTGCCATCGCCTTTCTCCCAAGGAGCAGGCGTCTTTTAATTTCGTGACTGCTGTCACCATCTGCAGTGATCATGGAGCCCAAGAAAGTAAAATCTCTCACTGCCTCCATTTCTTCCTCTATTTGCCAGGAGGTGATGGGCCCAGTGGCCATGATCTTCGTTTTTTTGATGTTGAGCTTCAGACCATATTTTGCGCTCTCCTCTTTCACCCTCATTAAAAGGTTCTTTAATTCCTCCTCACTTTCTGCCATCAAGGTTGTGTCATCTGCATATCTGAGGATGTTGATATTTCTTCCAGCGATCTTAATTCCGGCTTGGGATTCATCCAGCCCAGCCTTTCGCATGATGAATTCTGCATATAAGTTAAATAAGCAGGGAGACAATATACAGCCTTGCTGTACGCCTTTCCCAATTTTGAACCAATCAGTTGTTCCATATCCATCTAACTGTAGCTTCTTGTTCCACATAGAGATTTCTCAGGAGACAGATGAGGTGATCAGGCACTCCCATTTCTTTAAGAACTTGCCATAGTTTGCTGTGGTCGACACAGTCAAAGGCTTTTGCATAGTCAATGAAGCAGAAGTAAATGTCTTTCTGGAACTCTCTAGCTTTCTCCATAATCCAGCGCATGTTTGCAATTTGGTCTCTGGTTCCTCTGCCCCTTCGAAATCCAGCTTGCACTTCTGGGAGTTCTCGGTCCACATACTGCTTGAGCCTTCCTTGTAGAATTTTAAGCATAACCTTGCTAGCGTGAGAAATTAGTGCAATTGTGCGATAGTTGGAGCATTCTTTGGCACTGCCCTTCTTTGGGATTGGGATGTAGACTGATCTTCTCCAATCCTCTGGCCACTGCTGAGTTTTCCAAATTTGCTGGCATATTGAGTGTAGCACCTTAACAGCATCATCTTTTAAAATTTTAAATAGTTCAGCTGGAATATCATCACTTCCACTGGCCTTGTTATTAGCAGTGCTTTCTAAGTCCATTTGACTTCACTCTCCAGGATGTCTGGCTCAAGGTCAGCAACCACACTACCTGGGGTATACGAGACATCCATTTCTTTCTGGTATAGTTCCTCTATGTAATCTTGCCACCTCTTCTTGATGTCTTCTGCTTCTGTTAGGTCCTTTCCACTTTTGTCTTTTATGTCTTTTATTATGGCAATCTTTGTACGAAATGTTCCTTTCATATCTCCAATTTTCTTGAACAGATCTCTGTTTTTTCCCCTTCTATTGTTTTCCTCTATTTCTTTGCATTGCTTGTTTAAGAAGGCCTTCTTGTCTCTCGTTGCTATTTTTGGGAAATCTGCATTCAATTTCCTGTATCTTTCACTATCTCCCTCGCATTTTGCTTGCCTTCTCTCCCCCGCTATTTGTAAGGCCTCGTTGGACAGCCACTTTGCTTTCTTGCATTTCCTTTTAATTGGGATGGTTTTAGTTGCTGCCTCCTGTATAATGTTATGAGCCTCCATCCATAGTTCTTCAGGCACTCTGTCCACCAAATCTAAATCCTTAAACCTGTTCCTCACTTCCACTCTGTATTCATAAGGGATTTGACTTAGATTGTATCTTACCCGCCCAGTGGTTTTTCCTACTTTTTTAAGTTTAAGTTTGAATTTTGCTATAAGAAGCTCATGATCTGAGCCACAGTCAGCTCCAGGTCTTGTTTTTGCTGACTGTATAGAGCTTCTCCATCTTTGGCTGCAGAGAATATAGTCAATCTGATTTCGATGCTGCCCATCTGGTGATGTCCATGTGTAGAGTCGTCTCTTGTGTTGTTGGAAAATAGTGTTTGTGATGACCAGCTTGTTCTCTTGGCAGAACTCTGTTAGCCTTTGCCCTGCTTCGTTCTGAACTCCAAGGCCAAACTTGCCAGTTGTTCCTTTTATCTCTTGACTCCCTACTTTAGCATTCCAATCCCCTATAATGAGAAGAACATCCTTCTTTGGTGTCATGTCTATAAGGTGTTGTAAGTCTTCATAGAATTGGTCAATTTCAGTTTCTTCAGCACCAGTGGTTGGTGCATAAACTTGGATTACTGTGATGTTAAAAGGTCTGCCTTGGATTCGTATTGAGATCATTCTATCATTTTTGAGATTGCATCCCAGTACAGCTTTTGCCACTCTTTTGTTGACTATGAGGGCCACTCCATTTCTTTTACGGGGTTCTTGCCCACAGTAGTAGATATGATGGTCATCCGAACTGAATTCACCCATTCCCGTCCATTTTAGTTCACTGATGCCCAGGATGTCAATATTTATTCTTGCCATCTCATTTTTGACCACATCCAACTTACCAAGGTTCATGGTTCTTACATTCCAGGTTCCTATGCAATATTTTTCTTTACAGCATTGGACTTTCCTTTCGCTTCCAGGCATATCTGCAACTGAGCGTCCTTCCGGCTTTGGCCCAGCCGCTTCATCAGCTCTGAATCTACTTGTACTTGTCCTCCGCTCTTCCTCAGTAGCATGTTGGACGCCTTCTGACCTGAGGGGCACATCTTCCAGCGTCATATCTTTTATATGCCTGTTGTCTTTGTCCATGGAGTTTTCTTGGCAGGGATACTGGAGTGGCTTGCCGGTTCCTGCTCCAGGTGGATCACGTTTGGTCAAAACTCTCCACTATGACGTGTCCATCTTGGGTGGCCCTGCACGGCATAGCTCATAGCTTCTCTGAGTTATTCAAGCCCCTTCACCACGGCAAGGCAGTGATCCATGAAGGGGGTTTATTTGATTATAACCCCCTTAATCAAATGGGACCAGTTCTAATTATGTTGCCCATGAATGTGTATGTTTTTTTAAAAATGCTGATGCTAATAATGTTTTGAGACTGGAAGTTTTCTTTCAAGCATAAATTGTAAAACCCACTGAAATCTTGATGAAGGTTAGTTTAGAAATTGAATAAATAAAGTAAAATAGAAATAAAGTTCCACACACTGATGTATCTGCTAAGCACCCCTGCACAATTGCTGTGGGATTTTGGTTTCTTGTAAAGGATCCTGGGTATGTTCTAGGGGACATATTCTATGCATGCAGCATACTGACTGACAAGACCCGTTGGACCTAGCCATTGCTCATTGGGCCCTCATAATATATTCCATATTTGATAGAGGTAGAAAATCTGTATTGTCAGCTGTTTCTAATTTACTGATTCAGAAGTCACTTCTAAGAGTCCAAGCATTTACTGGAAGAGTTTGCAAACCACTGTGCCAAGACTTTTCTATCTGTGTCATTTTGTGTTTGCGTTATTTTCTTTTCTTATTTCATTTATTTAATACAGTTCCCAGGCAGTTCCCCATCCAGCACTGATCAGGATCAGACCTGCCGAGCTTAAACAAATAAACTTTTCATATGAAATGTGTTGCATTCCACCATAAAACTTTCTCCACATTCCTGCTGGTGCTTTGCTGCAGCATAAAAAGAATAATACGACACCCTATACTTCCTCTGCACAAATTGACTTGCTGATACCACTATGTAAATTCCTTTTTAATTTGTATCTTGATCTGCATGCAGAGAGGTCTTTAATAATCACAATTAGAGAATGGATAACCTCACCAGGAGCTAGGAGTTTCACCCCAATCTCTTTTTTTCATTTATATGGTAGGATTTCCATTGCTTTTCCATTGCAGAGATGTAAAAGTTCAAACTAGGTGTCAGTAGCTATCTCTAAATACGAACCAAAGTGTGAGTGAGTTTTTAAAATGGGAAAGAATTACAAAACTCAATAAGGGAATATGTATCACTGCAGGATACATGTAAGTACCGAGGCATGGCTCAAAACAGTCAGAAGAAATCCAAAAATAAGCAGTCATCCAGCTAGCTGTTGTCTGAGACACTGCTTGGAGGCATTTTCAGGCAAAAAACTTTGGAGAGATATATCTCATTAGGGGTTCTCTGGGGGGTGGGGGGTGGGAAATATTTGTCAGACCAATATCTGCCAGACCAAAACTTACACACAAACACATATGCCTTCCTAAATAAAATCCTGCTCTGCTGTCTGGCCAGTTTGTTGTCAGGCTTGCAATTTTAAGGATTCTGCTTGTGCCATATTATTCTGTAAGCACACAAAGCACTCTATAGTCATAATTTCATTAATCAATATTGTAATTAAAGGTGAATAGTGGTACTGCATTCATATTTGTTGGTTTACGTACATGCACAGCTTCTGACATCTGATTCTAGAGCCATGAGCATATAAAAGACCTCTACTGGACCAGACCAAAGGCACATCTAGTCTAGCATCATATTCCATACCTTCCAAGTGTCCTGATTTAATCAGGACATTCCAGATTGACAGAGCATAGGACCAAAATATAGAAGGAAAACTTACATTGACCTTGTACATCACCACTCTTCTTCTCCTTCCAGCTGGCTTCTGGAAGTTTGTCTGAGGCACCGGAAGAAGAGGATGCTGCGCAGGTCATGGCGACCTTTTGGTAGGCCATTTCAGTTCACACACGGCATCTCCCAATGCTGCGTAGCCTTCAGTAACCTTCCTCAGGCCGCTCCAGTCTGAACAGCATCTCCTGAGGCTACAGAGCAGGAGGCGGAAGACAGCAAAGATAGAAGAGGAGAGTAAGCAGGCTGTAGTGGTGAGCGGGAGGACAAGGAAGGGGTCAGTGGAATGGGGAGGGGTGGCCCAAATTTTCACCCCAAAATGTTGTGGGTATGCATATTCTCATAATAACCAACCAGATTCCTATGGGAAGTCAAAAAGCAGGACCTGACTGCAACAAAGTTCTACCCCCTTGGGATTCTCAGCAGCTGAAATTCAGAAGTATAACAGCTCAGACAGTAGAAGAAGAACATGGCCACCATGTCTAGCAGTCACTGATAGTCTTATCCATCACTTAGGCCTGCTGTAGGCATTTCATTATATGAGTGCTCCATAAGCCTAATTTCCACAGTAAAGTCCACATGCCTTCATTTCAGAAACAGGCTGCCTTCAGATGTATGCGAATAAGAGTTGAGTCAGTTAGGGAGTCTGTGTGCACTGAGAATCAGCTGCTGAGATGAAAGAGAGTGACACAAATGAAAAGCCAATTTCTCTGTCACCAGAAAGGTGGGGAAAGATGCATGACTCACTTGTGTTTCTTCTCTTTGGGTCATAATGGTAGCCATTCTTTTCTTCCTTGAGGAGATTTGTTAGACCCTTGCTGGAGTTCATGGCTCAAGATGGAGCCTGGCTTCAAGAATACAGGAAAACTAGGAGAGCAGAAACATGAATTACATCTGATCCCCCATTAGTTAAACTACAAACTAGCACTGAAGCTATATGTGTGTAGAAGATCAGTTATAGTATGAATCAATAAAGCTGCAAAACTTAACTGGGAATGAGTCCCATTGTACTCAATTGGGCTTACTTCCTAGCAGAGATATATGAGATTCCACTTTAAAGATCCCTTGACACTCTGTATCAATGTAAACATTATGATGGACACCCTAAAACAATAGTGTTTGAACAAGCAGACATATTCCCCAACAATATGCTAGAAAAAGGGGAGACAGTGAGGAGCTTAAGCTAAAGCATTTTATCAGATCTCAGACTGTGTCTCCTAAGGAAATGGGATACAGTGGTACATCATGTTAAGCACTTAATTTGTTCCGGAGGTCCGTTCTTAACCTGAAACTGTTCTTAACCTGAAGCACCACTTTAGCTAATGGGGCCTCCCGCTGCTGCCGCGCTGCCGGAGCCCAATTTCTGTTCTTATCCTGAAGCAAAGTTTTTAACCTGAAGCACTATTTCTGGGTTAGCGGAGTCTGTAACCTGAAGTGTATGTAACCTGAAGCATATGTAACCCGAGGTACCGCTGTAACTGCATTAATACAGTATGTACAATGAATTATCTCATCAAGACGTACCGGTACTTTGAATTTGACACTAGGCTCCATGCTATCAAAACATTACAAATACCAGAGATGTGTTGCCCAAAGTTAGTGGGGTTCATTCCTACAAAATGTGCAAGAAGGAGCCTTCAGTTTTCAGTCTTGTTCTTGCTCTTCCTCTGTTTGAGATCCATGTCTTGCTGCTTACAGAATTAAGATGAACTCAGAAATGAAATAATAATAATAATAATAATAATAATAATAATAATACAGAAATTCCCTTAAAAACAGCAGTTTTCCCAGGATGGCATATATTACCTCTACTCTTGATGGTGCAACGAGCAATGTCTCTTGAGTGGGGTACCATGTTGGACTGAACTTTCAAAGCATGGTGCTGGCATAGACAAACTCGGCCCTCCAGATGTTTTGGGACTACAATTCCCATCATCCCTGACCACTGGTCCTGTTAGTTAGGGATCATGGGAGTTGTAGTCCCAAAACATCTGGGGGGCCAACTTTCCCTATGCCTGGCATGGTGAATAAATGCTCATATCAGGAGACAGGCATCAATATGGAATGATTTGAGAGGATGGAAAATGAGAACAGGTGTTGTGTCACTGCAGAAGTACTCATGGATTAGTAGCCATCACAATATTCTTTTGAGCTGGGCTGCCTGCAAGTACTATTAGTCTCCCTTGCAGAGACGCAAAAGTTGGCAAGAGTGAAGAGAACCACCGGAAGCTGTCTGAAACCTCAGTAGCAGCCTAGGAAATTATTTATTATTATTTTAAGTGTGTTTTAAAGCTTTGAAATCAGAGGGATGTGAGGACCTGACATGTGCCTCGTTAGCAACACTTTGCTGACATGATTCATGCGTTCCTTCCCACCCGCTCTTCCAGTTGAAAGAGTAACAATGAATTCATCTGTGCGAGCTATAGTGATGCCAGTCATTCACATCTGCAATAGATTTGTTGCTGTTTCTGGGGATCGAGATATGAAGAAGAAAGGGGGGGGGGACTAGGCACATGGCACTGGAGTGCGGTATACTCCCAGCAGCTGTCACTGCTGCCAATTACTTCGTTTTCATTTATGAGAGGCAATATGGCCTCTTATAGCAACCAAGCAAAGCCTGTTGGTGATTATTGGTTTTGTTTAGTTCAGAGGAGACAGGCTCCAGCAAGCTGTGGGCTTCCTGCTGCCGGTTCTCGTGCTGCTGATTTTTTCTCCCAATTATTTGAAACACTGAAGTCACATAATCACAAAGCCATTCAGCACAATCTCCAAAACAGCTTGCTATTACTTGAGCCTGCCAGCCTGCCATTTTTATAACAAAAACTCATTACAAAGAAAAAATTGACCCCAAAATAGCTAAGGTATGGGCAATCCCTAAAAGGATTCAAGGACATGCATGCAGACACACACAGAGACAGCTGAGATATGGTCAATATCTGAAAGGATTCAAAGATACACACACACAGATGTATACAGCAAACCTGACCATACTGGGCGACAAAATGCTTCAGTAGCTATCGTTTGCAGCAATATCTGAAACCATGTTACAGATCAGGGGTACCTTGTGTGATTTTGTGAATTTGCAGTCGTTGTAAGCACTTAGGGCCTGTCATGGCTCGCTGGCAAGTGTCCAATGTGTTCTGAGCTCAAGATGGACCAAATATTTCCCCAAAATTTATGGAAATGTCCCCCACAAAACTTGGGAGTGGGCAGATTGAAATATATCAGACTTTCAGGGGGTGAATGAAATCAAAGACCTTTCAGCTGGGAGTGAACTTATTTTTTAATAATAATAATAATTTATTATTTATACCCCGCCCATCTGACTGGGCTTCCCCAGGCACTCTGGGGGGCTTTCAAAAATATATATTAAAATACTGTACTACATCAAACATTAAAAGCCTCCCTAAACAGGGCCACTTTCAGATGTCTTCTAAAAGTCTGGTAGTTGTTCTCTTTGACATCTGGTGGGAGGACATTCCACAGAGAGGGCGCCACTACCAAGAAGGCCCTCTGCCTGGTTCCCTGTAACCTTACTTCTCGCAATGAGGGAACTGCCAGAAGGCCCTTGGCGCTGGATCTCAGTGTCCGGGCTGAATGATGGGGGTGGAGACGCTCCTTCAGGTATACAGGACCGAGGCCGTTTAGGGCTTTAAAGGTCAGCACCAACACTTTGAATTGTGCTCGGAAACGTACAGTGGTGCCTCGCAAGAAGAAATTAATTCGTTCCGCGAGTTGCTTCGTCTTACAATTTTTTCGTCTTGCGGAACGCGGATTCCCTGGGTATTAACGGCTTTAAGAAAAAGGAAGCAAACCCGCAAGACGTTTTCGTCTTGCGAAGCAAGCCCATAGGGAAATTCGTCTTGCGAAGCACCTCGAAAAACGGAAAACCCTTTCGTCTAGCGAGTTTTTCGTCTTGCGAGGCATTCGTCTTGCGGGGCACCACTGTACAGGGAGCCAATGTAGGTCTTTCAAGACTGATGTTATATGGTCTCGGTGGCCGCTCCCAGTCACCAGTCTAGCTTCCGCATTCTGGATTAGTTGTAGTTTCCGGGACACCTTCAAAGGTAGCCCCACGTAGAGCACATTGCAGTAGTCCAAGCGGGAGATAACCAGAGCATGCACCACTCTGGCGAGACAGTCCGTAGGCAGATAGGGTCTCAGCCTATGTACCAGATGGAGCTGGTAAACAGCTGTCCTGGACACAGATTTGACCTGTGCCTCCATGGCCAGCTGTGAGTCCAAAATGACTCCCAGGCTGCGCACCTGGTCCTTCAGGGGCACAGTTACCCCATTCAGGACCAGGAAATCCTCCACACCTGCCCGCCTCCTGTCCCCCCAAAACAGTACTTCTGTCTTGTCAGGATTCAACCTCAATCTGTTAGCTGCCATCCATCCTCCAACCGCCTCCAGACACTCACACAGGACCTTCACCACCTTCACTGGTTCTGATTTAAAAGAGAGGTAGAGCTGGGTATCATCCGCATACTGATGAACACCCAGCCCAAACCCCCTGATGATCTCTCCCAGCGGCTGCATGTAGACGTTGAAAAGCATGGGGGAGAGGACAGAACCCTGAGGCACCCCACAAGTGAGAGCCCAGGGGTCTGAACACTCATCCTCCACCACCACTTTCTGAACACGGCCCAGGAGGAAGGAGCGGAACCACTGTATGACAGTGCCCCCAGCTCCTCAAGACGGTCCAGAAGGATGTTACGGTCGATAGTATCAAACGCCGCTGAGAGATCCAGCAGAACTAAGAAACAGCTCTCACCTTTGTCCCTAGCCCGCCAGAGATCATCAACCAGTGCGACCAAGGCAATTTCAGTCCCATGATGAGGCCTGAATCCCGACTGGATAAGAGGTGACTGTGTTGTTTTTCTTTCCCCCTTTCTTTTTAACCAGAGGAAAGCTCAGCTGTCAAGTCAAGTGATGTCTTGGCTGTCTTCAGAAGCTTGACAGCATTCTTTTTGTAATTAATGCCCACTTGGAGGCAAATTCTGAGGAATCAAATATAGCTGTTCCTATTAGCCCATCTTGTGGGGTGTGTATCAAAATCCTCCATTTGTGAGGATTGATACATTAGTAGGGATGGGAAGAAAATGGATTCAACTTGTATTTAAAGACAATGTTACCTAATGCACACCTTCTGAATCTGTGATAACCAAAAGACAGCCATCTTTCAAAATTCAGTTTTCCAGATTTTGTAATGTAGTTGTCCACTCAAGTACTGTGTGGAAAATGCATATGCTGAGGTAAAATAAGTATTTTTCGCTCTATAAGATGCACCAGACCGTAAGACACACCTAGTATTTGGAGGAGGAAAACAAGGAAAAAAAATATTCTGAATCCCAGAAGCCAGGACAGCAAGTGGGATCGCAGCTCAGCGATCCCGCTTGCTGCCCTGGCTTCTGGGATAGCCGTGCGCAGCCTCTCCCCAGCAGTGGGATGAAGGCTCCAGTTGCCCGGGAGAGGCTGCATGCGGCTAAGGCTCCCCCAAGAGCCGCACTCCATTTAAAAAGTGCGTGGAGCATGTGTGCGGCTCTTAGGGGCTTTTCCGAAGGAGGAAGAAGGGCAGTCCATGCTCCACGCTCTTTAAAGGGAGCACTGAGCAGAGCCTCCCGCCTGCATTCACTCCATAACATGCACACACATTTCCCCTTTTTAGGAGGGGAAAAGTGCGTCATATAGAGCGAAAAATACGGTAACTGCATTTATTAGTGAAAATAGCCTACAAAAGTGCATGTATTAGACAAAATGTCGATGAACTAAAAAAAAAAAAAAAAAGCAGACTGATTTGGTAGGGTTGCCATATTTCAAAAAAGTATAAACCAGGACACCCCGAAACTCGAACTTTCTTTAAGGAAAACCCAAAAGTTGTTGAAGGCAATTTTTCAATTGACTTGCCTTAGATCCGGAACAATTTTGGATGTATGGCAGCCCAAGATTTGGAAATGCAGAGAACGGGATATAAGATGGGAGGGGGGAGGGGGGACAAAAAACAAATCAAATCAAAAATTATATATTTGGGACTTCCAGCCTATTGACACCAGCCTTTAGATGAACGCCGAAAACTTTTCTGTGTTGGCAAGCCTATCCAGAGATAAGATTAAGTTGCATATACTTTGATTTAAAAAGAATTAAGACTTGTTGTTTAATTCTTTTTAAAGTTTTGCTAATTCTTAATGGTTTTCGAATGCTGATATACCTTTTGTGGGGTTTAACTGTGTTTTCTCAGCCATTTTATTAAACATTTTTTAGCAAGTTCTTTGATTAAGCAGTTGATTAATCTTTTTGTTTGTTAAGCATATTTGAGAGGGAAATTGGGAAAACTGACAAGCAATAAATTGGACAAAACTAAGAGAAGAAACCAATACAGTCAAACTAGGTTTCATATATATATATAGAGAGAGAGGTTATATATATATATATATATATATATATATATATATATATATACGCGCGCATAACAAAATAATGCCTGTTCAATTCCCTTGGATTCTTGCCTCTGGAGCCTGTTATCCTTAATTCTCCCACCAGAGCATAGAAGGTTTGTGTTGTTAATAATCAGATAATGTAAATTCAGCCCATAAAATCTAATAGTGGCATCTATTAGTGATGAAAATGCTGAAAGGTGTGAATATTATAAGCACTGCTTCAAAGGAGATGAAATTTTGTTCCTATCCAAATTGCATTAAAATATCCTGTTATAATATGCATTATGTGAGTAATGGCAAGCCAATTTCAATTTCACCTTCCCTTTAGAAGATAGCTTTAACTCTACATATTATGTCTTTATCTCCCTTATAATTTTATTGAGGTCCTCATCAAACCCAACTCAAAGAAGCCTATCCATCTGTCTCGGATTCCTAGGGGCTAAAGTGTTACTCAGTGCTGCTGTGTGAGTTTTAAACAGAGCTGGAAGAAGAAAAATCACAATGTATAACTTATTTGGTGATTCAAACTTTTTTTCTGTTTGCAAATTATTGACGGACAGATAATATTACACTCCCTTTCATTCTTTATTTGAAATTCTTCAAGAATAATTATCTATTTAAGTAATTCTTAGGCCTTCAATTGTTCCCAAGAAGATCTTTGTGAATAAATGAGTTTGGGGGAAAACCAGCTTTTTATTATTGCGCATCTAGGTCATTTGAACTCTATTCAGATGGTTCTCGTTTGTCATTTTAGGCATTTGTTATGTGCTGGCAAAAATTCTAAGCATGGTACCGAAATGAAGATACACAAAGGTTACAATGGAACTGGGGCTTTTGTCATATCCTGTGACCTTTCCATATAATCTCTACCAGGCCTAAATTACATTCTTTGAACCTTTTATTCTGTAGTTTATGTAGCCTTTTTATTTGATAAGCTTTCATGAGGCCTCCTTTTTGAAGCCTGTAAAATAGCCACAGAGAGCTATATCTGAGTTGTATGAATCATTTCTCGGCAAGGAGTTTCTTTGTAACATTGGGTAAGGTTTGGTGTAATTTAACTCTGTCAAGAGGGGGAAGTATGTTTAAAAACAGGATCATTAAGCTAAGCAATGCTTAGAAAACTACTGAGACCTTAAAGACAAGGCTGCAGTAGAATATAACTTACCTGGAACTGGCAATAAACTTCTTCAGTCTTGATGGAAGTTAGTCCGGAGCGGTACCTATTTATCTACTTGCACTTTGACGTGCTTTTGAACTGCTAGGTTGGCAGGAGCAGGGACCGAACAATGGGAGCTCACGCCGTCATAGGGATTCGAACCGCCGACCTTCTGATCGGCAACTCCTAGGCAAGTCCTGTGGTTTAACCCACAGTGCCACCCGCATCCCTTGCTCTTTGCTACATAATGCTTTATTGTTCTTCCTCATTGTTAGCACACACAGCTATATCCCAAGGAGCTCCAGGCATGCCCAAACTGTGGGATACAACTTGGTCCAGTTGCCGTGAGTCACGAATACGTTTTCTGTTAGTTTGCTCCTGCTCCACCAGTCTCCAGACCTATGGCAGCTGATCAGAAGAAGTTGTGGCCACAACTGGATTAAGAAATTATGAGACCCTAAATTATGACAAGTTTAAGAGACTCCATATCATTACCCAAAATTACCCCTGCCCAAAGTACTTCAGCTAGCATCTTCAGCAGCATACCACACTTGTCCACACAGCACTGCCAAGTCCACAGCACCAACAAAGCACTGACCAGACTAAAAAGCTAAAATACTAGACTGCAGATAGAATGGAAAGACTTACCCCTCAAATAGGATCAAAATTATAATACCTGACTCTACGTTCTGCCTGCCTCCTAGAAAGGTATAAGACTTACTCCTGTCACTGTTTCCGTGGGTTGTAATGTTGCTTTCACTCTCTCCATTTTGCATGTCTTTATGAAAGTTGGGATTTCTTTATTCTGTAGGCTCAGAGCATGTGAGTGCATTATTGCCTGCATATAATTACTCTGTAGCCCATGCTTAAAGCAACATACTCTCTGACTTTTCCTTGTAATAAACTACTCTTCTGAATATTTCTTGGTGTGGCGTGTTCTTTATTGGGTAGAAGACTGTAGGATATAAACACATTTGAAGAATGTCTGCTATCTCTATGCTAAATATTTTGCTCCTATCATAGAAAGTGCACACTGGGGTCATATATACAATGGAAATGCATGTTGGGTCAGACATATGCATGTAACAAAGTTGGTGACTCCTTGAATAAATATAGAATGCAATTCTTTATAGACTTACCTTGGATTAAGTGACAATGAACTCACTGGAACTCACTTTGAATAAATATGCAGAGGATTGAACTGCTAATTTATTATATATATATAATGTCTATGCTTTTGTACTCATTGGTCAGGATACTGGCAATGAGGGTAGGCTTCATTCTTACTGGGCTGTATGTATAACCTTTCACCCCCCCCTTAACAGTCTTGTGTATAAAAGTTTTACAGACTTAAAAGAGTATAATCCATTCAATTTTAGGCTACAGTCATCTACGCCCTTACCTGTGGCCAAACCTTATTGAACTCAGTGGGGCTTAAGCACTAAACAAGTGAGCATAGAATTGCTCTGGCAAGCCTATTATGATACCATTGATTTTAATGGGAGTGTTTGGAATGCACTGAAATTGAAATCTGCTATTGGGATGTCAAAATGCTTAACTTTGGCAATGCTTCATTTGTTTCAAATGTAAGTTGAAAAGCACATTAAGAGGTTTCAAATACACTTGCCCCTACAGTATTTCTGTGGCAATGAATTCAACACAGAATGACTGGAAAGGTTTCCAGTTTCTCTCAGTTAGGGGCTAATCCTCACAACCACTTTCCCTGTGACAAGTCACATATGATTTGGTAGCATGAATTTCCACAATGGGCTCGGATCATGCCATTGCCAACCTTCATCAAAGTGGTGAAGTGGTGTTAAGACCTTACTCTCAGAATGCTGCTTGCATCTTTTTAATTAAGGCTGATTTCAAGATATTTGAGACGGATATTTATTAAGCATTCTGGATTAGTGCGCAGCACCTACCTGCTGTGCCTTAATCAACTGAGACTAAACAGGTGTTATTAAAAAGAGATTAGCATTCACCAATATAAGGAGATGAGTTTAACATAAGACAAATACATCTTCGAAGCATGAAACCATTATCACTTCACTACATGCAAAGAAGTTGTTTGACAAATTTGAGTGCCCTATTGAAGCATTTCGATTGCTGGAAGTTCAGATTAGGGAATAGCTTTTCTATAAGAGTGATTGCAAAAGCCTCCTTTAGATGCAGAGATTACATTGGAACAACTGGCAAAGCTTTTTATCTCAGTGAAGTGGAAATCAGGGCCTTGCCCCCTTTTACTGTTGTTTATTTCCCACTAGTAGCACAAGCTAATCAGTGATGTACCTTCATAATGAATACACAGGAATCCACACAATAGAATTGGAGTGTGGCTCATGATGTGTTGAACTATTCATTTCAAATCTTCGTAAGTGGGAGGAAGAGGTTACCCTTTCAAATCACAGCAACCCACAAATCACCACCCTCCAATTAGCTGTTTAAACACTTGGTGAAAAATAACATACAATACTGCAAAAGGCAAGGCACATTAATGCCATTAAGAGCAGCATATGCCTCCCTATGCTTCTTTGGGCAGAAGGGAGGGATATAATTTTAAACTAACTAACTAACTAATTAAATTGGTGCGCTTATGCACTTGAGGCCATGCAACTGTGGAATGCCAGTAGAAGTATAATGTTGGACCATACCTAAAACTGGATCTTTGCAATCTCTACAATGCTCTGCAATCCTTGTTTCAAGCACTGAAGCAGATGCAGTGATCCCAGTATTTCCAGTATTTCATGCAATCAATGACTAAGAGGTGGTGCCTATCATCAGATTGTCCCTGTGCAAGAATGGTCATGGCTAGTAAACCAGAGAAAGCTGGTAGAAGGCAGTTCATGCCACAGTGGATATTTGAGCCTCTACTGCCAAAGCTGGAATCAGGAGTGGCTCCAAGCTACAGTATTTGCAACCTTCAGAGGAGAATGCTCCATTGTGCAAGGCAAAATCCTTATGCTGATGGAACATTAGCCTTAGTGCTATAGTGAGTACATGCGGATATGACAGACCATATCTGAACCACTTGGGTCCCATGTTATCTGGTATCCCTCTCTTGTACCTTCCCTTTCCCTGTCTGAGGTACTTGCTGCCACTAGATAAGAGAATAATTGTTTGCCAACAGCCTCCCCAAGTTCCTGAGGGGTCTCTTTGAAGCCTCTTTAGGTAGCAAAAGTTAAAGCTATAGGCATGAAGGTGTATACACGTGAAACTCGGAAAATTAGAATATCATGGAAAAGCTCGTCTGCGGAAGGAAGCATGAAGTGCTCCAAAATCTCCTCGTAGACGGCTGCGTTGACCCTGGACTTAATGAAGCACAGTGGACTAACACCTGCTGATGACATGGCTCCCCAAATCAACACAGACTGTGGAAACTTCACACTGGACTTCAAGCATCTGGCATTGATTGCCTCTCCATTCTTCCTCCAGACTCTGGGTCCTTGGTTTCCAAATGAGATGCAAAAGCTGTTCTCATCAGAAAAGAGATTTGGGATTGAAGGCTGCTGTTGAAGCTTCCTGGTCTTCCATAACACCTCAGAAGTGCCACAGGCTGACAGCATCCATGCCACACCACATTGAGGCGGTAATTGATGCAAAAGGGGCTCAAACCAAGTACTGAGTACATATGCATGCTTCTACTTCTCAGAGGTCCAATATTGCTCTATTTGCAATCCTTGTTTTGCTGATTTTAAGGAAAATATACTTCAAGAGGGAAAAATACAGAAACCTTAAATATTCCAGTTGGAGCAAAAACAAATTGGATAAATATAATCCTCTATTCCTGGTCACCAGACCCTAAACTCAGCAGGTTCTCAATAGAATCCCTACTCACGAGAAGCCCTTAATTCTTTGAAGACTCCATTGTAGGCTGCAGATTTTCTGTTATCATGCTGAGATCCCCTTGATCTGTAGACTCCACTTGTTAATCATATGGTCCTCTCCTCAGGTTACAGGGTCAAGGAGTTTTGGAGCTTTTAAATCCCCATTTTCACAGAGAGATTCACAACTGCAACTTGCATTAGTTCTGGGGGTCTGATGACAGCAGCTAAACATGGCTGACTCAGGGCTATAGTGACTTAGAGGGTCCCATTGACTATTGCTGAAAGACTATTGCCTTTATTTTGTTCGTTCTGAGCTTATTTCCATAGCTGTGATCCATTTGCCAAGAGCTGACATTGCTTGCCTTTGTTTCAAAAATATTTCACTTCTTCAACCAGTTTTCAAAAACACAATGTGTGTGAGTGAGTGTGTGTGAGAATATGAATGGGTTATTTTCTAAACCAAGATGTCCATGGAAAATTATAACATCAAACTATATGAGAGCTAATTTATTTAGCCTCCTGCATGATTTACTGTGTCATTTCCTCCAATTTAGTGAAATTACTCTGAAAGAAGAATGCCCTCCTTTAACTGAAGTATTCGGCCTTAAAAGTGAATTATTAAAATGCATGCAACAAGATAGCAAGGCGTAATGTGGTTTCTGACAAAATTTACTGTAACCTTAACTATAATTATATCAAATATATTGATTTAAATTCCATAATCAGATTGCACAGGTAACGATCCATATCTTTGGTAATTGAGTTGTGAGCACAAATGTAATTACTGTAATGGTATAAAATTTTGATGATACTATCTAGATTAGATTGAACTTTGGGTGTACTTTAAGAATATCTAGTGATTCACTAAACAAAACAAACAAAATAAATATCCCCCACTATGCAGTTTTATTAGGATAGAGGGTTTATATATTCCCAAATCAGAATGATTGGAAAGCAGTGTTTTCTTATTGAATTAAATGATTTTTTTATAGTAGTCTTTTACGTATTTACTATTTAGTTCAACTGATTTTAAAAAATGTTTTCTCTGCCCTCTCCCTTCTCTCTCTCTCTCTCTTTAAGCTTTATTTCCTTGCACTTTCTTGAAAATAACACTTGTTGAATACAATGGGATTGACATCTGAAGACTGTAATCATAGGATTGTGTTGTTCACATTAAACCTCTTGGTTAGTTTCATCTGTCATTAGCAGCTACACAGATGGGTCCTAGTATAAGACTTTTTACAGCTGTATAAATAAAAAAGAGGGCATGAGCTGATGTTAGTACTTTGTGAACTGAGAGAGTTATGAATATGAAAAATATTAAAACAGCCTTGAAAAAAATAATTTATAACTTTTCACATAATGGATCCATAAGATTCATTTTCACTAATATAATACAACTGCGGCTCATAAATTAAAGTCAATAACACACAGTTTAGCAGTGTAATGCAGCATATCTATTCAATTACAAATGAGGGCATGCTTTATTTCTTCTAGTTAAAACTTACTTTAAGAAGGAGGTTAGTGCCTAGGACCTTTCACAGTGATTCATGGGCCCTCATAATGGGTTATTTGCAAATCAGAAGCTTAAACTTTGCATAGAAGTGTGATTATTGTTAATTTCACATTTAAATAGGTGGATTCATGTAGTTCCAACCAGCAAAAGATGGATTTTCCTACCTGCTCAATTACTAAGCTCTACTGCAACTCATGTAGCAGAAACTAATATGTTTAAGAGGCTATCTTATCTAATTGTTACCTGTGCTGTTCCAAAATGTGGGAGGGTTTGTTGTTGGTGTTTTGCAGTACATTTGACCTTTGTGTGTGTGTGTGTGTGTGTGTGTGTGTGTGTGTGTTTAGGATCCGGTAAACCACTTAGAGCCACTTAGGAACACAGGTGGTGCTGTGGGTTAAACCACAGAGCCTAGGACTTGCTGATCAGAAGGTTGGCGGTTCGAATCCCCGCGACGGGATGAGCTCCTGTTGCTCGGTCCCTGCTTCTGCCAACCTAGCAGTTTGAAAGCACATCAAAGTGCAAGTAGATAAATAGGTACCACTCTGGCAGGAAGGTAAACGGCGTTTCCATGCATTGCTCTGGTTTGCCAGAAGTGGCTTAGTCATGCTGGCCACATGACCCGGAAGCTGTACACCGGCTCCCTCGGCCAATAAAGTGAGATAAGCGCCACAACCCCAGAGTCGGTCACGACTGGACCTAATGGTCAGGGGTCCCTTTACCTTAAACCACTTAGAAATCTTCTTTGAAATATGAATTGGTATATCAATGAGCTAAATAAGTAAATAATCAGTAAAAGGCAATTGATAACTCCTGAAGTTAGCTCCTGCTGTTCTTCCCTAGGTCTGTCTTACAATGTTTTGCCTTTTTAAATGGCAAAAAAGCAGTTGGAAAGAAGCAAAGATAAGTGAGTAATGTCTAGTCCAATACATGGAAAAACCTGCAGCTGTGTTCTTGAGCCTTGGGTACCTTGATATTGTTGCTTAGCCAATGGTCATGGATGAAGGAAGTCAGATTCCCAGCAACACCTGGCGACCCAAGTTTAAGAACACTGGCAAGGATAAATTATGGGTTTTTAAAAACTTCCGTAAGCTAATGTAATTATTTCCTTCTGTTTCCCCATTCTTGCTTTTTCTTCCTAAGGTGGATGCAGACATTTGAAAGTCATTAAAAAAATCAAGTTGCTGCTACATTCTTTGGAGGATCTCACTACACAATTAATCAAGAGGCAATTTCTATGTGAAAATTAAGTTTATTTAATTTGAAAAATTCATGATATCTGTTTTACTCTTTACTGTGCTGTTTTATGCTCTGTGCAGAGCTATTTTTGCTAGTTGTTTCCCATTTACCTATGGGGTGACCATTTTGTTTTCCTGTACAATGCCCTTGTTGGACTAACTAGTATCATGGTTAGTTAATCAACACTGGTTCCCACCCAAACAAGCATTAGCAAGGCCACCGAATTCCACGAAATACAAAATGCTATTCTAATTTCACCACCTTCAGCTTAACAATACTTTTAACAATACATTAATTACTTTTAAAACTTTACTAAGGATCTAAGGGATTTAAGCAAGAGTTTCTGAAAAATAAGCAGATGTGAAATTTTATCAGTTTCTGACGTAATCCGTCAGCCACCAGAAACAAATTCTGTTCAAGTAATATAAATGATCATTTTGGATATATTGTTTATTCAGTTCTGTTTGCTAATCTACCACTGATGTCTAGCTATGTATCGGAGCAACCACTGTGACAGTTGCAATTGTATTATTATTATTTTTTGACAGAAAATGCTATTTCATGAAGCAGATGTACACAGAAGCAAAATATTGCTGATGGAGACCTGTAGGTATCAATTTTCAAAAGTGAGACAAAGAAAGAAAAATAACAGTATTTTTAAAAAAGAAAACTTCATTTATTTACAGACACAAAAAGGATGTTTAAATGTAAATTGCATTCAGAAATATTGATCTCCTTTTTTTTAGTAAAATGCATCTTATTATGGTTGATGAAATTGAGCAATCCAAAATAGATCTTTTTCTATAGCTATAACTTGCTGTTAAAATGGTACACACAAGACGAAATGGTTAAATCGGCTATGATAAAGTGGGCACAGGATATTGGGTATAACATTATGCTTGAGGACTGGGAAAGGTTGTGGACCACTGGGTTGAACTTCACTGCATGTAATGCTTTGAAGGAAAATGTAATGAAAATGATGTATAGATGGTACATGACCCCAGTTAAACTTGCCAAAATATACCATTTGTCTGATAATAAATGCTGGAAATGTAAAGGAAATGAAGGAACATTCTTTCACCTCTGGTGGACGTGCCCTAGAGTGAAGGCCTTCTGGGAAATGATATATAATGAGTTGAAAAAGGTATTTAAGTATACCTTCCCTAAGAAACCAGAGGCCTTCCTCCTGGGTATTGTCGGCCAGAGGGTGACAAAGAAGGACAGAACTTTTTTCCTGTATGCAACAACAGCAGCAAGGATACTCATCGCTAAGCATTGGAAAACCCAAGATTTACCCACACTGGAAGAATGGCAGGTGCAACTGATAGACTATATGGAATTGGCCGAGATGACCGGCAGAATTCGAGACCTGGGAGAGGAGAGGGTTGAAGAAGACTGGAAGAAATTTAGGATCTATCTACAAAAACATTGTAATTTGGATGAATGTTAAGAAGGATGCCAGATCATTAAAAAATTGAGCACCATTAAATTAGATGTAATCTGGATGATAAATGAGGAAAATATAAACTTTTTGGAGAATTATTAGACTAAATTAAATGAATGAGATTTAAGAATGTAAACAAGTTGATAAATTGCTGGAAAAAGTATTACAATGATGCAAGTGGGAGCGGGGGATGTGAGGGAGTCCAAAGAAGTTTTGAAAATATGCTATATTATATGTTATATTGTTTATTACTTTTGCATTTTTGTATTTAAAAAATCTTAATAAATATTTATAAAAAAAAACAATTTTCAAAAGTGAGACAAAGAAAGAAAAATAACAGTATTTTTAAAAAAGAAAACTTCATTTATTTACAGACACAAAAAGGACATTTAAATGTAAATTGCATTCAGAAATATTGATCTCCTTTTTTTTAGTAAAATGCATCTTATTATGGTTGATGAAATTGAGCAATCCAAAATAGATCTTTTTCTATAGCTAATCCTCAACAGAAAAACTTCCACAAAAAGTAAAATTATAGCCCTTATTTTTCTTCATCCAAAAGCTTCCTGAATGAAATTAAAGATCAGCTTTTACATAGAAACTTTTTCTATAATCTAGCTGTTCATAGTGGTGTTGTGTCTCTTAATTGCCATTCAGACAAAGGACTGTTTCACGCGCTCAAAAAAAGCCAAACAAAATCAAACTTATCTCCAAGTTCTTGCTGATCATTTTGTTTCATGAGCCATGCAACTGTAAGCTAAAACAGGAAGCATGAATGCTACCCTTTCATTTCTGAAATTTATCTTTGACTTCCTTAGTGTAAAGCCTTTATTGCTCATTCAGTAGAAATAATGTGCTGCTTTGCACATCTTATATGCCTAAGGCATTTGATGATGTTGGACATAAGTACTCTGCAGAAATGCAGAAATGAGCCATAACATCTGATATCTCTGATCCTTTCCCCACTGGTGGACCATACTATAAAATGTCTGTACTGGTGGAAACCAAAATCAGCCTAATGCACTGTGGAGCAATGATTGTGTATGCCTATGTTAATTGTTAAGAGAACAAATATAGCTAATATATATGCCTAGCCACAATGGTCTATATAAGATAGTACAAGCTGGCATGTACCAGAGCATGGATGACTGTGGCCACACTCTGACCCCCTACCCCGAAACACAGTTTAATGCAGGTTCAGTGGTTGCATCTGGAATTTCTTACCTTCTATGGTAAGACGATAGAACAGCTTTTCATACTGGGATGCACTTAGAAGAACATGAACTACTGTATTTTATTTTATTTATCTGCAGCAGGAAGCTAGGAAAAACCCACCGATAATCTCACAATCCTCATTTACACGGTATTTCTGAGATTACAGGTTTAATGCATGTAAAACATAAATGAGATGACTGGCAATAAGAGCTAAAGCATTTAATTCTCTGAACTGAAAGCCATTGTGCATTAGGCAAGCTTGAAACCTGGGACCTCTTGCTACAAAACAAGGTGTTCTCTAGAGTTACAGGATTACTTAGCTATAAATTCAAAGTCCCTAAGATCTGGGGAGGCTAACCATGTAACAGGTTAGAGCCCAGCCACCTGCAGAGAGCAGTGGTAGAGCTATTTTCCTTGGAAGTTTTAGGGAAAGGTTAGAACTCAGCCATTAAGCATTTCAGCCGGAGAAGGTTGTAGGAATAAACTCAACATACTATAATAGTAAACCCAAAGTATGAAAACTATACGGTTTGGTTTGGTTTGATTTGGTTTCTTAGAGCATTCAAGAACCCTTTATGTAAGGGCTGTAGAAGCAATTGGGACATTTAAAAGCAACAACAATGACAGCTGTTGAAAACTGTTATCAGGGTTGCCACTGGTTCTCCCCCCCCCCTCCATAGGGATCCTGTACCCTTAGCAGCTACATGATAAACAGGTATTTGACTGGTGCGGCTTTTCATGGCATGAGAAAACTTCAACTCCATTTTATTTGTCATGATAAAGGTCCAGGATCTCATTTACAAAACTGCCTGTCTTACTTGCCATTATGAGTGCCACATCGCTCTAAGTATATTGGATGGATGAGGGTGAGTTTACACTGCAAAGACAGAGTTAACAAGCTGGAAAATGCCCCCCCCCAACCCATCTCAGAATACAAAAGATGCACAACTCGTCACTTGCCTAGAAAAATGTGCAGCCCCACTGTACATATATTTGGGGCTGCCAGGTGCTTGAATATTCTCCTTCCCTATAAAAAGATGCTGGATGAGTCCTATTGGCTTCTCCCAAAAGTCTAGCTAGTCAAGCATCCTGTTTCCCATAGTGATGTCACCAGAAGCTCTCAAGCGAGGCATGCGGGTACCTGTCCCACCCCAGAAACTCATATTCAGTCACTTTATAAAGCTATTCCCTATTGCAGTCTCAGGCATCCATATGAGAGTCATTCTGTCCCTGTTGTGCTGTGTTTTGTCTAGTGAGGCAAAAACTAGGTAGGTCTGCCTTGGACAAAAAAAGAATGACTTACAAGCACAATTTGGGAACACAACTTGGACATTTGTTTATCAATGTATTGTTGATTTGAGTTTGCAGGCTACTCTGTCCCTTAGGGACTTAGGAATATTGGCAACAAGTTAAAACTAATAAGCCAATGGACTGGAGCTCTCAGAATTACAGAAAGGCCATCAAGACTAATTATGTGAGTAAGCCTTTTGAGGGGAGGATGGGAGGGAAGAATCCATATATACAACATGATATGTTGCAACAAGTTTTTGTTGTAATCCTCACAGAGCAGACATTTAAACATTTAGATCAGAAACAATATTTCAGGTGAAATGCCTTATTCCAGGATGGTGTTGAGCACATCACTGGCAATTCATAAATGTTTAAAAGTGATAGTTAATTATGTGTATTTGATGGAGGCCAAAGGCAGGTTTTCCATAAAACCCCTTTTAAGAGGATCTGAAAGAACTCTGAAAAGTTAGCTTGCTATGGAGAGAATGGGGAGGAAGAACTCTCTCTTCATGTAATATTCTTTCATTTAAAAACTGTTAATTATATAAAATAAGAACAAAAAACCCCTCCTTTCCAGTTGCCTCACTTTTTTATTTCATAGGAAATACTTGAATCAAAGAAGAAAGGTGTGATTCAGTTTTGAAGTACAAGATGCAATTTAGTCACTGAATACCTTTCCCATAAAGAGCTGCTGTTTCTTAAGAGCATTTTTCTTCTTAGGCAATTACAAAATGAAACATGCATTCTTATTTTGAACAATCCTTCCATTCTCTGTGGCACAGTATACTTAATATAAAAAAAGCATGTTGCCCTGGGTACCAGTTGCTCAGAGCTCAGGATGAGTTGGTCTGCACTGATGTGCAAAAAGTAAGCAAATATTCTAAAAACTGGAGAGAAATCATTGGTGACAATGTACTAAATGCTGTGATTATGCATTATAGCACTGTCATCAAATTATTTTACTAGATGCATTATGAAGTTCATGACAGACTAATTCCGATGTTTTAGAAACATGTGCTAAATAGGACCAATTTAAACTGAGATTTTCATTACTTGATGACGTCAATAGTTTTAAGGCTGCAGCGCTCTTACACACTTTCCTGAGAGTAAGCCCCAGTGAACACAGAAGGCTCTTTGTCTACCTTCTGCAGAAAAAAAAATACTAAAGCAATTAAAAATATATTATAAAGGGGTACCCTGCTATGAAAAGCTTTTTTAAAAAAAAAAATTAAATTTTTGGGAGAGAGGGAAGTGGTACAGAGAGAAAAAATTCATTTTTAAAATTAAAAAAAATAAAGAATTAACAACTCTAATATTGGGCTCCTTTTATAAAGTATTAAAGAATTTTGCCTAAGATTGCATGAACTATAGCCTGCACCTTAAGAGGAAGGAGAAGGGAATAAACTAACTAACTAAATTCATTTTTCTACATTCCTTGCTGCTGTTTCTCAGTTGCCCAATCTTAAATTCAGTTCTCTACATTTCTGCAGCAATTTGCCATTATTTTTAATTTTTAATAGAGTTTTTAAAACATTCAAGAGTATTTTAGTGCATTTCCCCCTGAATAGACACATTTTTCTATGCAATTTTGCCTTACACCTATTTGCAAAGCAATTTCCTGTGATATAATACATTTGGTGTGTGTTATTTTCATTATTATAAGCTTTTTAATTCACACTTTACCCCAATGTGTTCATCTTCATACACATTACTTGGCTGAAGAACTACATTGCAAAATTCAGGAAAGTGTGAATTTAAAAGAATAGCTGTGTTTCGGTTTGCATATTGTTTCAGAACATGTGAATTTGGAAGACTCCCTTTTAAAAGCAAATTTATGCAAATTACTCACTCATCCCAAGTTGGTTACGAGCAGTCAACTCACTGTTTTGGAAATCTACGTAGTACCAGATCTATTTTATTTTAGAACAGTCAAAACAAATGCAATACTAAACAGAGTTGCTGAAGTAGCATCAAGTTATGTAGTTTCACAGGAGAGACATTTAAATACAATATTCAAATAAAGAAAAAACTTCAGTGAGATTATCAAAATATTTCCACAACTTGTAAATCTCCCATTATTGTCTGAATGTCACCCATCAGAGAGACAGACTGAGGTATTAAGACTTTCTACTGTATATTACAAGGAACTTTTATTTAATTTAGAATAGTAATATTTCTCAGAATTGTTCAGGATGCAGTCTTTGAGAGGAATGGATGTCGTAATGCTGTATTTTTCATTTCATTCCTTCCTACCTCACACTTCTTCCTTTAGCCATGAATAAATTTAGGACCACAGACTAAGCTGCTAATCATCCTCCAATAATGTTAGTCAGGTAACTGAAATATGTTTTAATTACTGACCGATGACAAGCTTGACTCATTTCTCTTTTTTTTCCAGTGGCATTTTCATTTTTTTAAAAGAATATTTATTAAGATTTTACAAAATCGTAAGTACAAAAATACATAGTAAAACAAGAGAAAAAAAAGAAAGCTCTCAAACAAAAATACAAGGTACAAAAAACAAGAAACATAGAAAAATAGAAAAAAGAAAGTTAAGAAACAAATCCATTTTTTATAGCCTTAAACTCATTAGCTTATTTCTTTGACTTCCTCACACCTCCCTTTTTTGTATTCCCATTAAAATATTCAAATCAGCAAATCCTTACCCTCTTCCATTTATCTTAACTCTAAATCTTAACATATTGTAACTCTATAATTTCACCAAATTTTTAATTCATTTTTGCATACTCTTTTTAACTTTGTTGTTAATGCCACTTATTTTCAATCCAACATCATTTTAACATTCATTAATTTTACAGTGTTTCTGCAAGTAATCTTTAAATTTCTTCCAATCTTCTTCCACCAACTCTTCTCCCAGGTCTCGGATTCTGCCAGTCATTTTCCAGTGGCATTTTCAAAGGGTACCACAATGAAGGTGGGGGCAGACGCCAGAAGAAGCAGTAAAACGCCACAGAAAGCAGGCGCTACCTACTGAAGAGGTCCTCTATGTGGCCAGTATTTGTCAACTCTAGGTATAGCTGACAGCGACAAAATGTCACTGAAGTTAAAATGTGGTGCATTTTTCAAATCTGTATATTAAGTTTTAGCTAAGCCTAACTGTCAGCAAAACAATCACATATGCCCTTCCTGTTTAAAGGTAAAGGTAAAGGACCCCTGACAGTTAAATCTAGTCGCGAATGACTCTGCACGCTCTTATGCACCAGGCATGATGCTAAGTAAATAATAAATGACCATTCTGGGATGACAAGTCATATGTGCAAATTTGGAAGGGGACAAAGGGATACATTTTTTATCCTCTTTCAAAATTTTGCTCAGCTTTACTTATGGTACAAGTTCAAATATTTCATATCTGCCCTAGCTCTACCAAGCATCTCATTTCCGTGCTTGTAGCTCAGATACCTACACCACCCATCCTGACTTTTTAGCCTTAAAATACAGGATTCTGGCCTGGGCTTCTCTTGCAATCTGTTCTACTGACAAGCCTAGTGGGAGGAACAGAGCTGGCAGAAAGCACCAACTGGTTGTTTTCTGGGAATTTCCACATGAATATTTTATACCTGTCAATCTGACTGTATGTTAAATCTTAGCTGAACTGTAGTTATCGGTGCATAGTGGAATGCACATCTACATGCCTTCCCCAACAAATGGGAATTTCAAAGCTACCAGAGCAATAAATGTGACATCAGATAAGAGTTAAAGATCTAATTGCAGCTCCAGAAAGAAGAATGTGAGACCATAGGCATCAGTTACTCAATAAGTGTCCGTGGTTGTTGGTCTTTGGTTACTTGATGTACAATGGCTGCCTTCTTCCTCCTCCTGCGTCTTCATATCTGAATGAAAATAACAGTGTATACAATTAGAGCTGAGCTGAAACATTTGGCATTTGCTGCATTCTCCAGGGAGGAGTCAAAGGAGAAAGAAAATAGGTGGCTTTTAACCCCCAATGGAATGGAAAGGAAACCTCATTTTTGTGAGGTAAAACAACAGAAAGGGCGCTTTTAAAAGCAGAATTCCCACTGTTGTAAAATCCTGCCTCGCAGCATCCATAGATTCCCACAATAGCCCCTGATGAGGAACAGTGCTTGTCGTGGTGAACTACCATTATTCACAAGAGGTTATTCTGGGGGAGCGGGAGGCTGGCTGCTGATAGACTACAGAGAACTAGGTAATTTTCACATGACTTTTGCTTATCTCCAGCCTGCATGATTACCTGAATAGCTTTACCACTGACATTGGAAATCTTTGCTGTTTGCCATGAACTGATTTAATGCAGAGGAGTGTGGGTGGCACCAGCAAGGGAACCCCTAAGGGAACCCCAAATGGAAGAAGGATAAGAGCCAGGGGGTTGGTGGTAGGGTGACAACAAGTGGTCAGAGGGAGAAGAGGGAACAGATAGGGAGGAGGATGTATTGGAAGCTGAAGAGGTAAGAGGGTTTAGTGAGCAGGAAGAGTCTGTGACAGAGAGCAGTCCAGAATCAGAGGCAGAAGCTGAGGCTAGAGAGGAGGGGGGCCAAGAAACAGTGATAAGTCAGGCTGGTGAGGAGACCAGGCTACCTCCCCCTCCTGAAGCTACCAGCTCCCCTCCCCACTGGTCTCCCAGAACCCAAGGCGGTATGAAGAGGGTGAAGCAAAGGCAAGACAAATGAGCTTTAGAAGGCTTAAGGAGGAACTGGGAGAGGAGAAGACAGAGAGTGGTGGGAAGATAAGGACCTTCAGTCCTTGAAGAGTTGCTGTGCTCAATAGGCCTGGCCCCCTGAGCTGTTTGTTTCTTTGAATAAAGAGCTAACTTCACTGAAACCGTGTGAATTGTTACTGGCCGGTTCCTGGCTCCCACCCCTGCCACTGACTTGTTCAATTTTTAAAAAAATGGTTTAGTTTTCTCCTTGAAATAACTGTACTGTGTTGAGCGGATTGCTTGACTCTTCATGACCGTGTAGCATGTGCCACAAGTCCTAGAGAGAGAGAGAGTTTTAAAATAGTCACACTTATTTTTAATAACACCTGAGACCTTGTTTGCTTGCATTTTCGCCTGTTTTTTTTATTGCTGAGTTATAAACAACCCAAAATAGGAAGTTATATGGGGGGAAAATGCTGACAATGTCTTAACTACTCTCTAGAGTTGCAAACAGCAATGCTATAATGAGTCAGCCTCGTGATAGTTTCACAGGCATGGTTTCATTTTTAGAAACACCAGATCACTGGTGGCCTACATTTGCACTACACAGGCTCTTTCACAGACCTTCATGGCAATTTATTATTATTATTTGAAAAGGAGGGGAGACAAGATTATTTCAATTTAATTAGTTCTCTATTTTGCCTACAGGCTTTAGGAACTGAACAATGTGTAAGCTTGCTCTTACAAATTAGTTTAGATTTTTTTAAAAGAGAGAGAGAGAGAGAGAGAGAGAGAGAGAGAGAGAGAGAGAAGACCTGCCACTTCTATTTATCCCTCCACCCTCCCCATCAAGGTAATATGAATCATACATCTTCTTCTTTTTCTAATGAGTTGTATCAGGGAGTCAGTGGTCTTTAGTTTGTGGAGGGCACCCTGTTCTCTGCATTATTCATTACCCAAACTGTAGCATATCTTGATTCAAGTCTAAACAGAAACCAGTTCTCAAGCATAACTCTCAGCCTTCTCTCAAAATCATGAATTATGTAATGTGTGAAATTTTCTACAATAACACCCCCCTTTCTTTCACTCAAATCTACTCAGATATTTTTATTAAATATTCCTCATCTTCCACAGGGGCTCCTTTAAGCCAAGTGAATTATAACACTGAAATATTTTATGACTTTGCAAAGTCTCCCCAGCACCCATTAAAAACATTTTAGGAGTTGACCACATAACAATATTATTACTACGCATGGGATGTTCAGATATGCACACTAGACATTACACAAAATTGCTTGTTATTGGCATCTTATATAGAACTTAAGCATGCCTTGCTGAACCAATTATATAATCTCTCAGCATGGATGGCACACTTGCCAAAAATCAGCAATAACTCAAGAAACAGCAAAGCAAATTGCTAGTGAAACAACAGTAAGGACATCTCTATTTTTAGCCACTGCTATCCAGCCTATTCTTAGGACTGGATACGAGTGTAATGCAATTTTAGAAATAAGCAACCTATGAGAATATAATTCTTTTTCACCCAAAATTCAAGCTTTTCCTGTATATAATACCCCTAGAGGTATTTTTTTTTGACTCAAAAAGAGAGAAAGGGGAAAATTCAGATGAGCACAGGCGGTAATGTGTGATGATAAATTAGTTAGTGACTCCAGTATGAAACCTCATTCTCTTTCAGAGCTTCTTTAGAATAAAAGTTTGTTTCTGGAAGTTACAACAATCCAAGGGGGGCCAAACTGAAGAGGAGAACCAGTCAATATTCAGAACCAGCAAACAAGGGTATTTTTACTCTAGTCCAGACAGGTTTTTGAGCAGCTTAAGAACAAAAGTTTGAATCCCACAATAAGTTAACTCAATAAAGTTCATGGGGAGAAAGCTTTTTGTCCTATCCTCCCCATTCAAGACAACAGTGAACCCTCCAAAGCCTCTTGGATTGGTTAAAGGATGCTCAAAACAATGCAGGAGAGGCTGCTAGAGGGAGGAGAAAACCACACACTTTCCATCCACGAACGTGCTTAATCAGGCCAGGATTGAAGGTGGTGGTGAAAAGGGGCATGTGTGCCTGGTGGCAGGTTAGGAGCGTGGCAAAACAGCATCCTGCATGGGAGAGAGAGGAGAAAGGTGTGCCATTGCCACAGCACACACTCAAGGACTTCTTATGTTCTGGCTGGGTTCAACTTATTACGTAGCTCTTCTATCTCTCCGATACCACATTGTTCTTAGGCCCTGAAAGACCGCTTGGCTGTCTAGAGCCTATCCACCACTGCTTAGAAAGTGAAGAGGAAAAGTGAGAGGTTGTGGTGGCTGTCTGGTGGTGGTGGTGGTGGCAGGATGGCAATGATGAAGATAAGAATGGGTTTCTCCCTTTTGCGCCCCACCAAAGCGGCCTGCCGCTGACCAAATATCTCACTTTCATTGGGCAAGGAGAAAGACCTGGATGGGACACAAAGTGAAGCAAGACCACCACTCTTGTCAGTAGCAGGGCAGACCTTTGCCCCCTGGGGCAAAATGTATAGACTGTTCATAATTAAACTTCTCTAGGAATTCAAGCCCCTTTTTGGATGATTTCCTCTTCTATGCTCCCCTGAACCGCCAGAGTGGCTTTTTACACAGCATGTAGATTTTATGGGAAAGTGCAGGTGGGGAGCTTTCCTTCTACGCTCTCCATTAAGTTATCTTAGGAGCTAAGGCAAGGATATTTAATGCTTCAGTGCACTATTCTGTAAAGAATGCTGACAGGCCTATTCAGTCGTTTAATTTAGATTTTTTTGATGTCTCTGACATTCTTTTAATGCTAGTGGTGGGGAAGCTTTATAAATAATTGTTCTCATTAATTGGTTTCTTACTTTTATGGCGGTTTGTGGTTTATTGTGCTTGTATATATTGTGCACTGCTTTAATATTTTCACTAGTTGGCAGTACAGGTTTTTTAAAAAATAAAATAAAATAAAAAGTAGAGAACAGAAAGTAGGGGTTAAGACAGCAATCCTCATTACAGCCAAACTTCTAAGCAGACATGGCTTCAAGTTTCTTCCTATCTGTTAATGGTGACCACAATTCCTAGACTGTTATTCTGCTACAGAATCCTATTCCCAAGCACACATCCATCTGTCCATCTATCCATCCATCCTAATCCTTTCTCTCCCAAGCTGATGACCCCATTATATCCTAGCACATGGGCTCAATATCTATTAAGCCTTTTCTTCTAACTGTGATGTCAACTTTATTATAAAACCTGGTGATGCATAAGGAGGGCATATTGTTCCAATCCTCAGACTAGTCTGGAGAATATTGTTGCTGCTGAGAATGCAAAAGTTAGCCACTCTGTCACAAAATAAAGGACAAAAAGAAATCAAATGGGGTTGAACTGAGGTCAGAGATTTTTCTAGGAGCTAATGGTACAGATATTCTCCCTAACACTGAGCCAGTGGCATAGTCAGCTATAATTGCTAGCAAGGTTATTATGCATCCAAGGCGACATGTCTGTGCTTCTACCAACTCATATTTAAGCTTTAGGGAAATCCCAAATTAGCTCTCCCCACCCTCAAGACCTTTAGAAATAGAAAATACTTTGGTTGATGAATGAAAAATCTAATGCAGAAAAACAGAGCGGAGCACTTATTCCAAACTCCACCTAGTGATCAATGGTTCAACAAACCTGGAGGGTACAGCATGTAATGTTTTAACAATGAGGACTCTATTTTTATTAGTACCCATTAATTATGAATTATTATGAAACTTATACAACAATGCAATTCAACAGAAGAAAAAACAAGGTAGCTTATTCTAATATTTTAAACTAATGAGAAACAGGTTCAATCTTATTTTTTTTCCACCACAAAATTCAATCAATTCTGAATCGGCACTCATGGCACAAGCATGTTTATTATAGAATAAAACAGGAGTCTGCAAATATCAGAATTGTGCGTGTCATTTGCATAAGTTGTCATGGTTGGTGAACATGCTACATTTAATTTAGGATAGTTTATTCTGGAATTGGTAATTTGATTGAAAAGTAGGAACAAGCCCAAGAGAATCCTATATTGGATTAGCTAGGATCAAACTGAAGTCGGTAAATTAGTTAAAATGAGACATATTTCAACATGTCTGGGTTAGTGTAGCCAAATATTTCTCCCTTTTCACAGGACTGTTCTTCTCCATGAAAGTTGGGGTTGTTAGGTGCCTTTCAGGAGGTTTTGAATAATTTTCATTGGTTAGTTGTTTACTCCTCCCAACTCATGGCTTTCATGCTCTGGGCATGTTCCTGGGACAAAACAATCCTGAAAGTGATACTACATCATGATATAGTGTCACTGATATGTTTTGTTTCAGTTTGAAGCAGCCATCTTCCCTTTCCTCAAAATTCCCCTTCTTGTTCTTTAAAAGAAAATAAAAATAATTAGCAACCTCGTATTTAAGAAAAGACCATAAGAAAACAACAATTTCAAATTGCCCCTTTCAGGATTAACCCTCCTTTCCTGAAATTTGCTGGACCACTTAAAGCAGTAGCAAATCATTTGTTATTTAAAAACCAAGCAAACAACCCCCCTCTTTTTTATATACAAATGATAATGATGATAATTATAGTGGGCTGGCTGTTTCATCCCAACACCAGTTTGGGCGAATGTTTTAGAGGCAGTTTCTGCTTGCTCATCATCGACTGATTTTTGGTATCTTTTTGTTTCAATGAACCATCACAGGTTTTATTTTTGTGAACCACCACAGATGAATGACAGTGAGCAATCTGCATCATCACCCACTGGGCGGATAAGCTGGCAGAGGTCAGGAAAGCTCCAAGCAAATCACTGAGGAGCCTTTCTCACTTCCTTGGGCTAACCATTCCACAGCTGTCCTGGCAATGGAGATAGCATCTCAGCTAGGCAGAGACATAGCGGAAATAGGGAGATGGGTGAGCTACTTGCCAGGGCTGACAATAGGTAGTTAAAAGTCTGCCAGGACAGGCCAAGGAGTTCTCCCAGTTGTATTTGCACTGCGTAGAGTGAAAGAGGGGAAAGAATTCATGGGCTAGAATCCCCTCCTCTCTACAAGGACAAAAAAAAGTGAACCTAGGGATGTTGCCATAGATAGAAGTTCTTTTTAGTCCATTTCAGTTCAACACAGGACTTATCCCCATTTCCACTTGTCCCATTGTTTTCCCCTGGGAAAACTGCTCTTTAGTGCTCAATAGGAGCAAATGACAATTCAAGTTTTCTCTTGATTGACATTTCCTCCAATTTAGTACTGTGGTATCTCAGGTTAAGTACATAATTCGTTCTGGAGGTCCGTACTTAACCTGAAACTGTTCTTAACCTGAAGCACCACTTTAGCTAATGGGGCATCCTGCTGCTGCCACACGATTTCTGTTCTCATCCTGAAGCAGAGTTCTTAACCCGAGGTAATATTTCTGGGTTAGCGGAGTCCATAACCTGAAGCGTATGTAACCTGAAGCCTATGTACCCTGAGGTACCACTGTACTAAATAGTGGGTTTCCCCTTGGAAAGGAGTGAGGCAAGGGGAAAACCACTTCGGCCAGTGCCTAGAAAGCACAGATGAAGAGGGAAACTGTTTTCTAGGCACAGGACAAGTGGAAGGTCCTGTTCTAGGTACAGGACAAGGTCCTGTTGAATAGAGATAGTTCATGCACTTGGCCATGACCCTTAAGAGTTGAGTAGTTAATTTACCAAGCAATAAAGAGCTCAAGCGATACTAAGGATAGTAAGATGAAAAAGAGAATGGGACTCTTGTACCTTTAATAGCTGTGAGGCTTTTCTTCCCTTTGTATAGAAAGCTGCACCTGACAAAAACCCTTACTTTAAGGCTTCAGTTATTCTCTGTTGCAGATGGTGCCACTTAGGCTTGTCCCTAATTGTTTAAATTGGAAAACAATCCTATTTGTTTAAATATTATTCTACAATTGCATCTTGGGGATCAATCAGGTTTGGAATGTAAGTAAATTACTGCCACTCTCTGTTGTGACATAGGCTCACAACATCCAAGAAGGCAAGACAGTGATGTGCTGTACCATTTGAAAGCTCTTTGATGGGCTAGTTGCAAGGCCGCCAAGCACCATTGAAGCCCATGTTCTTCTGATGTGTTTGCTGAGCATTCCTTCTACACATTTGTAGCTTGATGCGTAAGCTAAGTCGTATTAACCATTTTAATGGTTACAATGTTTACATAGTCTACCCAAAGCCTCCAGTTGCTGGAAAAAATAACATGTCCATGAGTAAACTTGTTATGAAAACTTTGCTTTTTTATGTTTTCTCCCATATTGCCATTCTCATTTCACTATTTTAATTTCTTTCTAAATGTTGCTTGGATAGTAGAGTTTTCCCACAAAGGTAAGGGCTTGAAAGAGTGGACCATATTCGTTCCTCCCCTCACCCCTTTTTAGGTTTGCTTTTGCTTCTTGGTTTTCTCTGTGGGTGGTCAAGTGGTGGATTTTTGCTATATTTTATGGTATTATAGAAGTATGCTTGTAACAATGTTAGTATTGGTAGAAATCCATCTGTTTCCAGCAAGGGTGGATCTGGATTTGCAGAGCAATGGAATGCATTGCTGGTGAAAGTTTTATATTTGTTGGTATGTGAAAAAGCTACCAAATCTTCAATTATGGCTTAGAATACCATGAATAATTTGTTAAAGACATGAATGAAAGTTGCCAAGTTTTATGAAGCCCACTGACCAAAGCCCCTTCCTTCTGATTCATGTGGGTACAAACGATGCTGCCAGACACAACCTTCAATGTATAGCAAGGGAGTATGAAACTGGGCAGGAAGCTGAAGGGTCTTGGGGGAAAAAGTGTTTCTTAGATCATGCCTTCCTGATGAAGGCCATGGCTGAGGAAGAGAGGAAAATACTAGAAGTAAACCATGTTGCACAGGTGGTGTCATTAGGAAAGGTTTGGCTTATTGGATCATGGTCTCCACTTTCTAGAAAAAAGGACTTCTGGCAAAAGATGTGTTGAGCCTTGCAGTGGTTGGCATGAATGAGTTTGCTAAGTGTATTGTGAACCTTATCAGGAGAGATTTAAACTTTATCCTGACGTGGGGTGGAGAAAATATTGAAGGTGACAGGGGAACACATGGTACTGGGACATAGGAAGACATAGGAAACTGAGGTGGTACTACAGAAACCTGCTATAGGGCAGGAAAATACAAGAAGAAAGCAACTGGAGGGAATGACTCATGGTTTCAGTTGTCTCTATACTTATGCACAGAATATGGGAAACAAGCAAGACAAATTGGAGCTTTTAATACAGGATGGCAAATATTACCTGGAAAGCATTACTGAAACCTGTTCGGATGAAACTCATTACTGGAATGTAGGAATTGAGGGTATAACCTATTCAAAAGGAATAGACCAAACAGGAAGTGAGGAGCAGCAGCATTGTATGTAAGGGATGTGTACACTTGTGAAGATATCCATGACCTGGAACATGGAGGGCAGGTTGGATAGTGTTAACAACACTGAGCTAAATGGATCAGTGGCCAAACTGAGTATACAGCAGCTGCCAGCAGGAGGAGAAAACATTGCACCCAGTGCCAACTAACTCTATCCACTTTCAACATTCCTAGCTGCCTATGGAGGAGCAGAAGTGAACTTTCTCAATATTTCCATTTGCATATTTAATGAGCGGGGGAGGCATTGTATGTTGCAAGCCTGCCTGTCTTTGAATCTACAAACAAATGGCCTTAAGGGTGTGTAGCCATATTCTGTACTTTTATATTCTGAGTTTTAACCTGAAAGTTCCCAACAGCTAAGCAAGGAGAGAAAGTTAGAAACTGGGAGCCACAGAAATGTGTTCTGCAAGGACATGCCATTAAAGGATAAGAATTTCAGACTGAGATTAAAAGGGAAAATCCTCTGAAATGCATTTATCAGTGAATGACCCTGATCGGCTGTGATCCATCACAGGAAGATCGTTACTAAAGAAGTCAGAGTAACACAGTAAACAGGTTGAAATGGTTTAAAGATTATTGACACTTAAATTTTATTTAGAGATGAGGATAAGAAAAGAGCATAAAACCAGAAAGGTGAATTTTCTAAAACTTCATGGATTGTGGCTGGGAATCCTAGCAGTATTGCTTTAAAACATTCTAAGTCACTGCATTTTCATTCAGATGTTAAGTTTTACTCAGCTGCTTTTATGTACATAGGATTCAGTCTCAGAGATCATCATCACATTATTGAACATGTAATAGCATGATCCAGTTGTGTGAATATTTGCTCAGAAAATGTGCATTCCCCCCCCCCAGCCTGAGCCTATGTGCATTTATGTTGAAATAAACATGTGATGCTGCAGCTAGTGTAAAAATAAACTAAAAGCAGTTGTAAAAAGATTTGTTTTTTTAAAAATAATAATCTTGAATTTGGATAATGAAATGATCTTAATGAATGATACTCAAATAAATGTGGTATTTCATAGCAAGAAAAACAGCTGTGTAAAATATACTAGCATCCATGTCAGTAGTTTCTCCCCCATGTGTGTATGGGAGAACCCTATGCGCAGATGTGACACTGATACATATTGACACTTGCCAAACTACTTAGCAGAATCCTATGTCTGGTCTATGCCAAGCCACAATTTGTGAACTGCTTGCCCATTAAATCCATATGATAAAAAATAATTAGTCACCCCAAATTAGATGGGGGAGTTCATGCAGTTCATGCATAGCTACCTCCTTGCTCTGAAGGAGAGTCCAAATCCACATTTCCAGGAAAGTAAAAAAAATGCAGGCAGCTGTGTTGCCCCACCATAACATACCTCAAAAAGATCAGAAATACACATCAAGATACCATTCTTGTAAGATGAGCTGACACGCACTAGCAGAATGGTGAGTTGGTGAAAGGTGGTGATTGACCTGTTGAAATTTGGCTGAGATATGCTATATATTCCTGATCATCTGTGTAGCATGGCTGTAGCCCAATACATAGTTTCCTGGGAGTAAGGCGAATATAGCGCTCCAGCAGACGATCTGCTGGATCACAACTTTCATACAGTGGTACCTTAGGTTACATACGCTTCAGGTTACAGACTCCGCTAACCCAGAAATATTACCTCGGGTTAAGAACTTTGCTTCAGGATGGGAACAGAAATCATGCTTCAAGAACAGACCTCCGGAACGAATTAAATACTTAACCCAAGGTACCACTGTATACCATTTAGTTTTTTCTTTTCTTTTTCACGTATCTTTTTCAGGAAATTGTACCAAGCTTTCTTTGTATTTTTAATTGCCTTTGTGTAAACCACTAACAGTTTTTAAGTAGTGTAAGATTTTTTAAAGAAAATTAATAAAAGTTTAGATCTGCATTCCCTACTCCTTTTCCTGCTTCACTACAGCACCAACTGACTGGAGATCTTTTGTGTAGGCTCAATGTGTTTTTCAAAGTGAGCTCTATACATATACTACTGAGTCTAGAGCTCCTTTTGAAAGTGGATCAACATGGGGGTCTTCATTTTGGATTCTCTTCAGAATATGGCTGTCATGATTAGCTCATGTGCTTCAAAATTTGCCACTACAGGACTAAAATTAGATGACTTGGCTTTCCGATCATGAAATATTGTTTTGGGATGGGTGGGAAACATTTGAATGTTTTTTTTTTTAAAAGAAACATCAAATCTGAACCATCAGGCTTTAACCGCTGTCATCTTTTCACTCATAGTTCCGCAACCATGAGAACTAGTAAAATGTATTTAAAAGAAAAGAAACAAGACCAAAGTGTGGTTTTGCACAGATTTGAACAAAAGATCCACAATTTACAGAGAAGGCCAGAAATAGCATGAAACCTCCAAGCCATATGCTGCACATTTGAAATGTAAACACTTCTGTGGTGCCCAGCTGTGAAAGATTAAAAAAAGAAGATAAGATAGAAAATACAGTAGAAAAATGTACGCTTTGACAAGGATTATTTCTATTTCTCGGTGCATTTTATGGTCCAAGAAGTATGATTTCTCAACTCTGCTGACCCCATGTTACATAAAGTGGAATGGCTAATTAGCTTCTCATATGATAGCAGGCATTCTCTCACCTAACATAACAGGGGCAAGGCATGCAGGTTTCCTCAGCAGGTACCTGGTGCACAAGTGCTTGCTAAATATAACCACACGGTAGGGCCTATAATCTTATAACTTCATATTTTGTGTTATTAAGTAAGAGTGCCAGCAAACATCAACTGCAAAATATTAATAAGTGCATCTCAGCACATCTTTTTATTCTTCTGTGGAGCAAAATAAACATCTTTTCAATATTTAAAAATTCAATGTCATTTGGTGTTGCATATTGCCAAAGAAACATTTTCTTTCTCCATCCTATATTCATCAAATTTTGCAAGCGCATATTACTGGTCTATAACATCATATATTGGGCTGGTGGAAGCCCTGCACATGCCACTCTGTGACAGTGGAGTGACAATGGCATTATTTTGCAGGCCACAGCCAGAGTGAAGTCAACACAGGCCAGCAGAGCTAGATGGAGGGACTTAAAGCAGGTGTGATTGTAGGAGAGAAAGGAGTTTGAAAGAGTGATGCTTTATTCTCTCACAGCAGAGTTAGCACAATAGTGATTGCCCCAAACACATAAAAACTTGGTTAGATTTATACCTGCCCTCATTCACTTTTAATCAAATGTTTCCCATGAAAATACTTAGGCTAGAATAAATCACAGACATTTAGCTTTGCAAATAAGTGAATATTTTACTCGCAGAGTTTCCAGAAGCTACAGCAAGCAAGTATCCATCTGTTGGAAGGGAAAAAAAGTTTGTGTGGGAGAGTTCCAAATGACTTTAAAAGAAAAGAAATGTGTTTCCTTACAAAAAGAATCATGCAATCTTTTGGATAGCAAAGATGCAGGCTATAAAATTTCCTTTCAGATAAATTCAGTTCACTTGCTGGGAGCCATGGCCGCATGGCTTCTTTCATGTTCTAGAAAGCATGAAGAAAAGAAAGGGGGTGGACAGAGCCTGCTGAGAGCCTGCTAAGGCACAACCACCAGCAACCTGAGCTCTAAGTAACTCATGCACACAAGCATGAGTCAATAACTATATATTACAACATGAATTGGCCTGCCCTAGTGTTTCAGGTTGCCGCTTCAGGCTGCAATCCTGTGCACTCTTTACTGATAATAGTTCCCACTGAACACCATAGCATTTACTCCTGCAGAGGATTGCACCACACATCACAGAAGCCAGAAAGCAAGTTTTTATGTGAATGCAGAACCACAGCAATTTCCTTAACATAATTAAGTTTGTAGATAGAGCAGTTAAACAGCGCCATCATCTTATACTAAACATATTTCAGCAAATTCCTCCTGTAAGAGCTGGACAGAATAAACAGTACACTTAATCAGTGATGTCTATGGAACATGTTTACCGGCTTTTGTCTAGTAGGAAAAATATTGCCCACAGTAAACTTGTATAAGCAGTGTGCAAATCAATAGATTTACTTATCTACTTAAAACTGAAGGATGCACTTGGGTTCTTCTGTTGCTTGGAATATGCTGCTTCTGCTTCTTTTATTGATGCCAATCAACTCACCATAGCACAATGGATAGACCTTTATACCAAGACCTTAAAATACACCTCTGCTTAGTCACTTGGCGTGCTTTGTAAGCAGAGATGGATTTCGGGGTGTGTGACTGGTTTGGTTGTATTGGGCACCAAGCCTTGGGGCCACCGCAGGGGATGCCACAACTATGACTTAGAACAAAGCATGAGAAGCAGAGAGGTCCTGAATTTTGGCATCACACAGGGCGCTGCTGAAATTTGAGACTCCAAGGTCTGCCACTGCTGTAAGGGAAACATTTAAAGAGCTGTGCTAGTTTCTGTTATGGAAGAATTAAGGACTGCATATGGTATTTCTGAGATGGGGCTTAATCCTGGAATATGTTTTCAGAACCAGGCTGACACCTGCAACATATTAAGTAGTGATAAAAAGCACCTGTCACTATGTACAAGGTGCACTTCCATCCACTATTTCAAATGTGAAGAATTTCATATGCACATCATATGTTCTTGGAGGGGGAAAGAAAAACTTGCTCAACACATTAGAAAGCCACATGTGATGATCACAAGCAAGCATATTTCTCAGTGTGTGCATAAGGAACTATGTATGTACTGTATGTATTACCTGAAAAGACGTTTCATATGCCCTTTGGATTGTCCCATGGTTTAGATTTTCCCAGACACAGAAGACTTAACAGCAAAGCAAATTATCCCATCTCAACAAGCACAGAAACCTCACCCTATGCATAGCTGGGCATCAACAAGTTCTTCAAGGGTGGGCACCATGATTTCTGGATAAACTTGAATCACACCACCTCTCATTTGGAGATGAAGTGTTGTTTTGAGTGCGTGTTGAAATGTAATCCCAATCTGAGTAGGACAAATGTTCCTTTGAATTTACCATGAATCGCAGATTGGGGCTTCTAGTTTGCCTCCGTCATTTGATGCCAGAGCCCGTGGGACAGTTCCAGGATTCCTAGGTGGAACCTACATCACTTAAGATAATTCTGTTTCAGGAGGAAGCTTTAGTTAAGGCTTATTATTATTATTATTATTATTATTATTATTATTAATACAGCATGTTACCCACCTTTCATGCTAAGGTCCCAGGACAGGTTGCGACAATCAAAATCAAAATTTAATGTTAAAAACGGTTTAAAACAGGTTAACATTGCAAAAACGTTTACACTTGTTGTCTTTATTGCTGCCCTTTTTAATTACTGATTCCCCCCTCTTTTATTCTTATGATAAATTCCTACTCCTTTTTCTGTAGGTAGCCACCTTATGTCCACATTGCAGAGAAAAAGCAGGACAGATTAAAAAGAAAGAAAGAAACATTAGTATAAATACATATCCTATAGAAGCCCTCGTTTCTCTCAGCTTTATATTCTCGCTGGCACAGTTCCATCTGGAAAGCGACTTGATTGACAGGTCGCCGTGTGAAACACTCTGCAGTCCGGGATCTCCTCCCATGGTTCTTTTGCAGGACTGAAATGGAATGCAGCACTGCTGATGGCTCCATGTGCACAGGGCAGGCTGCACAGTGGAGCTGCTGGTCTGTAATGACAGCTTTCACTTCTGATGGCAGCATTATTTTCTCGTATAGCTTTGAGCTAATCCGTAATGTCTGCTTCTGCACTACTGTGGCTTTCTTGGTAGCCTGGGAGCTGCAGCTACTGCTGTTAGCACCACCACAGCGGCGGCTTGCTTCTGACATTTCATCATTGAAATCACAGAAGGAAATGGCTCGTGTGGGAGTCAGAGCACAAAACCAGCCCCTAAGAGCGCCCGCAATGCAAGCCTCGGGCCGGATCCCTTGCAGTGCTTGCTGCTGCTTGCGTAACCATAGGCTTCCTTTGAAAAGGCAATGTCACAGCTGCTGCTGTAGAGCAGATTTAAGGCCTAATAGTCCTGGCTGCTGCTGCTGCTGCCTTCTAATATGAGAGGGAGCTGGTTTGAAGCCCAAGGCCAGACAAAGGCTAGGCGCCCCCCGCGTGGGTTTTGTGCCTGTGCCTGTAGCCTTAGGTACTGCAGCTGCAAACATCTCCGCTGCCATGGAGGTCTTAATAACTAACAGGAAGCCTGCAGATGCGCCTTGTCCTCTCATCATGCTCATGTGACATTACCAGATAGCATGCCTTTAGGCTGAGTTCATGTCGCCTTCATTCTGCTGATTAGAATTTTGGTTCTCTCGGCTCTTTATGAGTGGCAGCAATCCTTCGTAAAGCAGCTGCCTATAGCATTTAGAGAGGCTGTTTCCCAGAGCAAAACATAAGGTTAGAAGGGAACGCATATATGCTTTGCTTCCATGCAGTACATATGCGAATTGCACTGCCTGCGGTTAATCTCCAGAGACAGAGAGAACTGGAGTACAATGAAATGAAGAGGAAATTATGAATAACACACATCTGATGCCTAGATGAGCTTATTCCCATCTTCAAAGAATGGGGAGGCAGCCTGAGATGTCCCAATCACCAAGTTTGTCCTTCTGAAGATGCTCCATTGTAGTTTCCACCCTGTTCTGGCCACAAAGTGGACAGGGGTCAGGATATTACAACCTGCCCAACTGGTCTCTAACATTTGTCAATTACTTTAATGACCATATTCTTAACAACTGGCTAAACAGAACATAATTCAGTAATAAGCCATCAAAATGGCATTAAAGTCATAATGACTTGGCTGAAATGAACTTGCATCTTATTAATGCAGACACAGTCTACTTTTCATGACTTACAGTTATTAGCATAATGTTGATGGCTTTTCTCCATAATTACATTTGACACCAGTATATGTTCATTCAGCTAATTCACGATTCCAAAACAAAAGTGGAAGAGGGAAAAACTACAGTACTGACTGTATATATTTTTTATTTTTTTGCAAGTTTGGTAATTCCCTCACCCAAAGCTCTAATTAACTGGGGGAGAAAGAATTACCCTCTGCACAAAATAGCCAAGAAATGAACCCAAGTCCCGGCTACAATGTAATTGGCTGCTACAATTAAAGAATAAACCTAATTGAAAATTTCCCAAGTTTACAAAAGTATTTCATCATTGTGGGAATCAGTGGACCCTTAATAGTCAGTAGAAATAAATTATTATACCCTTACTGTCAAAGCAATTTCAGATTTCATGTTCATTCTCTCTTAAGCCTTCCAGCTTAGCTCAGTTTTTAAATCACATAACAGTACAGCTTTAGGGGCTAGCATCTCTGTGATTTATAACACAAAGGAACAATTATTTCCACATGTAAAACTGTCCTTTAAGGAAAAAAAATAAGGAAGAAAAAGGTATGATAAACAGATGTGCCTAGAGCATCCTTAGGAAATCAGAGAGAATTGCTTAAATATATTACAAACAGCAATAATAACCTCCAAAGTGAGGCAGTGGCGGCGGGGGGGGGGGGGGATACACCCATCAAATGTCCAAAGCAGTCTGCATATTTGGACAAGAATTCAAGTGTCCATGACAAATAACTACTATGAAAAAGCCAAAGCCATTTGTTGTTGGTATAGTCTTTTCAGGAGTTAATAAGCTAGACATAGAAATGGATACTTGTCACAAAATTTATTAACCTGTGATGTTTCTATTATTATGATTATTTTTTTTAAAAAAAAAGAGGGAGGAGAAAATAAAAGGGGAAACAATGAATGAAATATAGAAGCACTAACTTCAGTGGTGGGATTTACCTTTACCAATAGAGACGTGACCTGCCTTCCTGCTGATTCTAAAATCAGGCTTGTTGTGTGTTGAAAAGAGACCCAAGGATACAAAGTCCTATTTAAAACAGAATCAACAGGGAGTACAATGTAGGAGACCATGAACCTTTTGCTGTTGCCCCCCCACCCCCAAGAACTGAATGTTGTTTTTTTAATGATTTTCTACTGTGACCTGACATTTTGTTTGGAGGAGGTTTGATAAGCCTTTATATCTTCTCATTTATTTGCATCACTAAAATAAAAAAAATTGCCGGTAGCACTCCAGAATGTGAGATGCTGGCTGCTCTATGCAAACTACATTCTAAACACCTTGCGATGGCACTGAATAGGAAACGAGAGAGGGATAGAAGCTCCCATGTAGCGTTCAAAGGGGTTGTTTTCTTGCAATGAGGCATGCTGTTTCCCATCCTAAGTATCCTGTAGGTGCTTTTTATGCATTCATCAAATGAACAATCAAAACAAGTGGAAGCTGTAACAAATTATCACAGTGTGCAGGGCTCCTGCTCCAGGTTCCAGGGTGCTCCAGTCCCCCTCTCTTGGCTTTCCATTTCTCCACCTTGAATGGTCAGTCAGTATTGTGTGGCCACTGAGCATGCCAATTCTCCCCCCCCCTCCTCCTTCTTCTTCCTCCTCTTCTTTCTTTTGGCTGGGTTTCTCCCCTAAGGTTTTTCTTTTTTTGTATTTCTGCAATTCCTAGTAGTCTCACCACCACCATAAAAATCTTTTTCCTGCAAAAGAGAGAGAAAAAGTACAGTACAGTGGTACCTCAGGTTAAGAACTTAATTCATTCCGGAGGTCCGTTCTTAACCTGAAACTGTTCTTAACCTGAAGCACCACTTTAGCTAATGGGGCCTTCCGCTGCTACCATGCCGCTGGAGCATGATTTCTGTTCTCATCCTGAAGCAAAGTTCTTAACCTGAAGCACTATTTCTGGGTTAGCGGAGTCTGTAACCTGAAGCGTATGTAACCTGAAGCGTATGTAACCCGAGGCACCACTGTACTTCTGCAGTCACCAAATCTTGCAGTCACCTCCCTCAAAATTGTGCATGGGCGGATTTGGGATAGTTTGGATATTTAAAGATCCAAACTCCTTGAAGTTGAGAGCTGGTCTTCAATGTGGGTATTTAAATCTTCCACTCACCTACAAGGCCAGTCCTCTGCAGTTATCCAACATGGCACCCAAGACCACCTCAGCATTCTTGTTCAGGTCAGCCATTGAGCAGCATAGTAGGTGGTGCACCATTGGTATACAATTAGCTGCCCCAATTTCTCTCTTTCTACCAGTACTTGGTACATGTCCTCAGTAGTCTGGCTCAGGAAAAAGTTGGTTTGCTTCCCCAACACCTGGAGGGCAGTGACCCAGGATTGTGACAGGAGCCAGGGTCAATGGGCTCATCCCCACTTTCCTCCTTGTTGCATGAAGCTTGAATACATGAAGATATCCTATCCTCTGTCTTACTTTATTAAACTCACCCATATCCTTGTGTTATTATAAAGCCCTGCACAGCTTAGAACCTAATATGTGAAGTCCTCTGCTGACTCCTCTCCTTTGTCAGTGACTCCTGACAGACTTATCTGGCAGCACTCGATGATGGTCAATCCTTTAATTTTTTTACAGTGCTCCAGAAGGATGCTAGGGCAGGGCCATCTGGCATTGCAAAGAGTGCCAGACACAAAAATTAAGAGGTCAGGCAAGTGCTAACGGAATGGTCAGGGACACAAAGGTTCAGATCTCTACTGAGTGATGAAACTTATTGTCTGCCATTGGTCCAATGAGTCTTTCAGCTTCACCTTTCACAGGGTGGTTGTGAGGATAAAATGGTGGTGGCGAGGAGACTACGTTTACTATTTGGAGCTCCTTGGAAGACATACAGTATAAAAAACATAAAAAATAAAAATTGACACATCCATTTTCCAAGTTAATTTTCAGAAGACATTATAGTGTGTGTGTGTGTGTGTGTGTGTGTGTGTGTGTGTTCGGGTGCCACTTTTTCGGGAACTGTGCTTAGATTTTCTCCTCATGAAAAGAGAGGTTGTTCTGCCTGTGGCCTTTGTGAAAAGGCTTTGGTAATTCACTTCTCTCTTCCCCCTTTGTATCTAGAGTCCAATTGTTCTGGTTGTGGTTATGCACACCACCACCCTTAGAAGGTGAAAAAAGAGAGGGGTTTGCTCTCTAAGGTCTGCAAAAGCATTTCTTAAGAGTACATAATTAGAAATCTTCCAATAGATTGTTTCACACCAAATCCCAGGTCTCTGACAGTTGCCATTCAAGGATACATTTTTTGGGTAGAGAAAGAGAAATGCATAGCATCAGGAACAATGCACTCTTTATTGTGTGGATTTAACTATCCTCCGGTGGGAAATAATAGTGCTAGCCAGACTTCATTTTTGTACATGCAAGTTTAAGGATTTTAATGACAGACACAGTTCTAACTTTCTTAAAAACAGCTCCTGCTTGATCCTTGCTTTTTCAGCCTTGGGGTAAACACAGCAGTTCTTCCAATATTAATTTAGACAGTCACAACTTCCTTCCTAAATAATTAGCCGGCATGTGGCCAACATTTGCAATAAACTTACATACAAAATAAATAATTAAGCTTTTCCTGTTCAGTCAATAGCATCGATCCAGGCTGCACATGAAATCAAATTGTACATTGGCAATTTTGTTTGACTGCCAGTTCTATAGCATGGACAGATAAGGCTAACATTTTATTTCTTTTATCAGATACTGAATTTTGCATCATTTGGAAGCTGTTTTCTCCTGGGCTGTGAAACAAATCTATACCACAACTAGATTTTGGGGCAATGGTGTTGCTACCATTCTTTGAAGCATTATACTTGGGGAAAATATCATGTTTAGACAGTACATGACAAATGACTGTCATAGTTGTGAGAGTCAAATGTGCCTGGTGTGACTCATCTTTGTTAAGGGCTGTAGCAATTGCTTTACTATAGAGGATAGCAAATTAGTATGCTGAAATGTCTTCTGTTGCTTTCCTGTTTCTGTTTCAGCTGCGGACAAGGTCTTGGCATGGCCGTACTTCTCCTGTTGTTTTCAACAGGAAATTATATTTAATTGTAGGCTACAGTTACCTAAAAACTAAACCCGATATCTTTGGAGACTCTGGTAACATGAATACATTCTTTTATGGCCGGGGATTTAATGACAACAGGATTCTGTTTATGAGGGTGGAGAGGGCAGTTTCTGTGTAACCAAGACGCCATTTATGTTCCAGAAATATCAGATGTCCTTATCTTGTGGCAAGGAAAGATTCCTGTCCTGACAGGAAATCTTGCTGCAGAATGAATCTTCTTCTTTTTCTCTCTCCGGGCTATTGGTAGCCAATAAATGGTGTACCCCTAGAGATCATCGGGCACCTAAGCTTCAAGATACAGTGTTCTCATTGTAGATGTCACAAAGTGATCTCCTGCTGCCAAAAATAAATAATGACTACTACATGTCTCAGCTCAGAAGAGTTGTTAGTGACAGTGCATAATTCTTTCAGAGCTTGCCCTATATTTAACCATTCAACATTCAATCTCTAGAGCTTTCTGCAGTTTACATAGCAAAAAGGCTGATTCATTTGAATAGAACTGTATGTACTAGTTTCAAGGCATGGCCAAATGGCCTGGATTTTGACCTAATTTGCAATTTGCTATAACAGCAAACTATGAAAGTGTATCTTTAGGTCCTAACAAGAGTCTTTCTGTTCAGGGTTCTAGAAGAGATTCCTCATTCCTGACACATAGTGTGAGAAGTGAGTTATTATTATTTAACCACATAGTTACTTCTGCTGATGTCCTTTTCCAGGATAGCATATGTTGTTAGGGGTTTGACTAGATCAATCTCATTTCCAGTAGTGAAACTTAATTACTTTCAACGTTCAGTAGATTCTGGAAGCTGTTGTGAACCAGTGGAGTGTAGAGATTAGAGTGTTGGACTAGGAGCTGGGAGACCAGGTTTGAAATCCCCACACAGCCATGGAGCCCACTGGGTGCTTTTGGGCTAGACACTGTCTCTCACCATAACCTACCTCACTGGTTTATTGTGGGAGTTAAATGAGGTGTGATTGTACCAGGTATGCCACTTTGAGCTCCTTGGAGAAAATTGTGGGCTATAAATGCTCCACTAAATAAACAAATTACTCTTTGGGGAGTCCCTCAGCTGTGTTTTGCCTTTAGGTGGCCACGAGGCACTGAATCCCCCAAGTTCACTATCAGAATGAATAACATAAGGCTTGTTGTGTTAGCTTACAACAACATCAGGCTATCTGATTCAACATTATGTCTACCAACAATTAGCAAAGGGGAGCCAGCAACCCACGCCACGCTGCTGTTTCATAAGCTTCTAAATGCCTGAAGCCCCACTTCAGACCTTCATACTCAACCCAATAAGGTCTGAAAGGAGTCACCCATATAGAGGGATATTGGGGTAGAGTTGCATCTTCAGACAAATGCCTGAAGATAGCTGTAGTGTCCCCACACATGCAGGCTGTATTTTGAGCTATATTAGTTCTCAGCTCACCATGAAGCTTTTGATCCGCCCAAGAATGTTGGAGCTTGTTTCACCTACTGCTACAACAAAGCATTAGTTGCTGTCTATAAACTACACCAAATGCCTTTCCTCCTTATGCTCATCAAGTTCCCAAGCCTAGGCAAATGCCCAAATGATGATAGGTGGCTAGCATTTCGATGGGTGGGTCCATGCATGTTTGAAAGCCTAGGAAGAGCTGCGATGCAAATTTCACATTTTGAAAAAGAGCCCAGGCTTACTGTAGGTGCTTTAATGTGCTGTCCATCCTAATTGGACATCATCAATAAATGTGTATGCACTATTCTTCTGGGGTTGCTGTGCTCACCAGAGCTATGCCACTGACTGTGGGAGGAGATGCAAATGCTTCTCATTTTGATAATGTTTCCCTTTTGTTTCTTCTTCTCTGAGACCAGAATGTGGCAATAAAACTTTATAATAGATTAATATCTATGGCTTAGGTATAATGAGTTTTGCCTTAGAGCAAAGGGGGGTTGACAAAAGAACTCTTTAATGTCTCCTCCTCCAGACCTCAAGTCATAAGATTCCATGACGCTGTGAAACTGTCTTTATTATCTACATGGGTATGACTAGAAACAAAATTAATCCTGTTCAAATCCTGTATTCTTCATTTTTTTAGCTCTAAAAGTCTAAGCTCCACGATGACACAAATTTAGATGAAATAATCTGTATGGAAAAATCATCCCCACAGCACAAAATGCTACTTTATCCCTTTGAACACTAAGATTGGGATTTAAAAAAAATAAATTAAGTGGCTCCATTATAGAATAAATCCTAAATTAAATGTTTGTGACAAATATTTTAACAAATAGCTGGAACTTAGAGATATGAGGCTTTCTCCCTTCTTCCAGCCTATCAGTCAGAATGCATTTATTAAAGGAACATCGGCCTCATTGTGCTCCAGTTTAAACATTATTAGAAAACTTTTCCCTTTTTAAGTGGGGCCTCTTATGCATTTCATGTCGGAAACTTCTGTTCCCCGAAGCTTGCGCTCCAGGTGTGGGTATGTTGGGGTGTTATACCCAATAAATTATCAGTGATATCTGCAAAAGCTTTCAGCATTGATAACAAGAGTTGTTATCAACAAGATAACAAGAAAGTCTTGCCAAGGTAGCATGCATTTGTATGTAGATCGGCCTGGGTGCATTAACCCTTGTCAGATATCGGCACAGGTAGTGGCCCATAAGGGATGTGGGTGGCACTGTGGTCTAAACCACAGAGCCTACGGCTTGCCAATCCGAACGTCAGCGGTTTGAATGCCTATGACAGGGTGAGCTCCCATTGCTTGGTCCCTGCTCCTGCCAACCTAGCAGTTCGAAAGCACGCCAAAAAAGTGCAAGTAGAGAAATAGGTACCACTCTGGCTGGAAGGTAAACGGCATTTCCGTGTGCTGCTCTGGTTTTGGTATTCCATTGCACCAGCAACGGCTTAGTCATGCTGGCCACAGGACCCAGAAAAACTGTCTGCAGACAAACGCTGGCTCCCTTGGCCTGTAAAGTGACATGAATGCCGCAACCCCAGCGTCATCTGCGACTGGACTTAACTGTCAGGGGTCCTTTACCTTTACCTTTTAGTGGCCCATAACCCTGTCCTTCTTGCGGCTACTATGATAGCATATGCCTGGGAAAGGAGACAGAACTGACTATCTCTGCTTTCCTATTGTCCAAACTCTGCCTTTCCTTGAAATATGGTGTGCTGCTCCTATGAAGGGTGACAAAAACCGCCACCCCCTACCCTTGGTTCATTATATGAACATCTGGTTTGGTATGTATGACCACACAGCCCAGTCCACTGCCTGATATCACAATACACCACTGCCAGGCTCTCCAACCACTTGACATTTGTCAGAAAGAGCCCCTCCAGTGTGGATTAAGCCCAAGTTTCAAATATGTCCAGAGACTTGTCGGGGGTGGTGGTGGTGGAAGTAAAATGTATTACCGGTAATTTTCCTCCACAATCCTGTATAGGAAAGGGAACTGGGGCTTGTTTCTTGCCAAGCAGTGTGTATTTGTACTTCTACATTATATATATATATATATATATATATATATATATATATATACACATATATATATATATGTATATGTCTTCAATCTTCATGCATTTTTTTCTGATGCTTGTTTGTATCCTCTGAAAAGCCTTACTGGCCATCAGTCTACTGTGAGGCTATTTAAAACGCTGCCTGTGGAGTTCTGGAGAGTTCTTGGTTTTCTTGTTGTTAAAGTAGAAAAACACAGTTTCTTTTCTATAAAAAAAATACACACACTTAAATGGAACTCTTAACTTTTAAAGAAATCCTCTACTGCTGTGCTCTAACAAAATAATACAGTGGTACCTCGGGTTACAGACGCTTCAGGTTACAGACTCTGCTAACCCAGAAATAGTACCTCGGGTTAAGAACTTTGCCTCAAGATGAGAACAGAAATTGCAAAGTGGTGGCACAGCAGCAGCGGGAGGCCCCATTGGCTAAAGTGGTACCTCAAATTAAGAATAGTTTCAGGTTAAGAACAGACCTCCAGAACTAATTAAGTTCTTAACCCGAGGTACCACTGTAATCAGAGAGCCTTTCAGTGCTTTGCAGGCATCATTTTGGACAGCCTCACTTCTTGCAAAGCCCATGGACATAGAGAAACATACATATACAGGGATACGTATGTTGTAGTAGTAGTAGTAACAATAATTTACTTCTACCCCGCCCATCTGGTTCTGGATCAGGATCAGAAAATGCAGAACCAACAGAATGGTGGGGACCTCATTTTAATTGGCAGGGTATTGACATACTTTGATTTGAGAGGTGGGAAAGACCCCCAAACCACTGGAATTCAGCTCATTATTCAGCTCCACAAAGAACCAATTCACACCCCTAGTAAAATCTGTGTCCTCTGCAAGCACCTAGGTCCAACTGAAACCTCATATGTTGACAATGCCCCATCTCTCCAAAAGAGCTGGCTGACAATTAAGGGCCATTACTTTCTTTTGCTGTCTCTGGCTTAAGAAGCATTGCTTGATAGAGAGGTACTGTGGAGCACTCCTCTTCCCAATAAGAGAAGAGCAGCAGAGATTTGTTCTGCAGTCAGGAGCATCCTGAAAGTGGTTGTGGACATTCTTTCCTCCAAAATGGAAGCAGATCCTTGTCTTCTGAGCCCCTCATTACAAAATGCATAGTCCTCAGATCGTGGGTCAGGACAGATGAAGGTGGGAATCCCATTTTGGCAGAGACTCCTTACATAGAGACATCTCATCAGAACCACACCTTCCTTTAATATTGCATCTGATATCTATATTCTGGAGTTGAGCATCAGCACTGGGGCGGGGGGGGGGGGGAGAGAACCCTGATAGTAAGCTCTGGCTTCTTGCATTCCATAAAATAAGTTAAGAAGAAGAGTCAGCGGGCCAGAGCGGTCAGAACATTGGACACTGACTGATCTGGGTTTGAGTGAGTCAGTCACTGATTTCTCAGGCTAGCATGCCGTACAGATTTGTTCGCATGCTAAACAGAGTGTGAACTTATGTGTGCTGCTCTGAACTCAACAAAAGTAGAGTGGGGTACATAGGTGATAACTGTGAGAATGAAACAAAGACCCATTGTCAATAGAATTTCTAAAGTCGGCATTTTATGGAGGCTTTTGGACACGTTTAATGAAGTATGGGGTGGGAATCAGGAAGGATAGATTCTTGATTGGATTCCAAGTAAATCTCAGGATCAATTCTGACAAACTTTTTTTTCCCTTCAATGTATGAACATAATTTTATATTATGGATTCCATTCTTCATTTTCAATAGGGATGTCATTTCAGGGCTTAAAACCCATGTGTGCTTATGCAAGATTATCCAATATAACCCCACTGTCAAAAGCTGTGTGTTTTTAGTTTGTATATACTGAGTGAAAATTACTCCTCGAGTTTCTAATGTCAATGCTTTTTCCGATCAGAAGCATTTATCCTTCATCTCATTACTCCATCCATTATTCTTTACATTTGTTAAAAACAATCTGTGTCTCCAGGGTCTGTGGATATAGATGAAAGCAACAGTTTCTGCCAAGGTTATCAGCGGCTCATAGATACTCTACAATATGTGATGCATTAACATTGCCTTTGTAACATACGGAATTTAAGGATAAGGGTGCTCTCTGAGTGGCCTCACTTTGTAATACTGCTGGCATTTTGGAAGGCATTGGGTCAGCCCAGATCAACTCTATTGAGGCTAAGAACAGGAAATCAGACAGAATTATTTCTCAATGAATACCTTAAAGTGATGGAATAGATCTTTGGGTCAGCGTATAATGCTAGTAATGGTACCATTATTCTCCCCCATTAAATAAAGACCCTGTATCTATTGCATAACAGAGCAATCCTGTCTGTCTTTTCGAGCCACACATTTCTTCTGTGATCACAATTAAAACTGTATTTCTGGGGGTGGGGGAATCAGTCCAGAGCCTATAATGATAGAAATAATCCTTGTTACTTCAAATACACTTCTCAAAGGAATTAGCAAGCCCAAGAAAATGCAAAGGAAATATTTTTAATTCCCCACAAAAGGAACCTTTCCTCACCCTCTCCTCCCATTTTGACACTTGCAGCTAAGTGACTGATACAGGCAGGGCTTTTTCCTGTAAAACCGGATACAGGGGACAAAAAAAGTAAAGAAGAACCATAGAAAAAAATTTGTTGAGTTTTTTGGGGGAATTTGGCAAAAAAAAAAAAAATAGAGGCCAACACACACACACACACACACACACACGGTGCTAATTTTGCCATTGAAATCCCAGACATGTCGGGGAAATTTTAGGGGTTATCCAACCCTATTGCATTGAATTCTTCTGTTGACCAACACTGAGAAATTGTCTTAGGGCAAGGGCCCCTGCACTAGCAAACTGTCTGCACTGGATAGAGTTGGAAGGGGCCACAGGGGTCATCTAGTTCAACTCCCTGCAATGCAGGGATCTTTTGCCCAATGTGGGGCTAGAACCCACGATCCTAAGATTAAGAGTTTCGTGCTCTACCAACGGAGCTTTTCTCACTGATTCCATTGACATTTATATTTATAAACAAAACTCCTTTTCTCTACAAACTTTTTTGATGCTGATTTCATAGCATTTTTTAGGCATAATGAGCACAGCTAAAAACAACTAATATGTTTCGAACAACCTGCCAAAATAATACTAGGCATTACATAGCCTGGAAAACCTTGTTGAATCGAAATGTCAAACACTGCTGTTTCCCCTGCTTTCTCTGCTGCAAATCTTCCACTAATTCTTTATGCCTCTCTCCTTCTCTGGATCAAATTCTTCTCTGTTACATATTCGGATAACTCTTGGTTCCTGGTGTAACAGAGTGCAGAATTAGGTGGCCTATGCTTAATTCTTTTTTCTGGCGTGAAGGACCTTGGCTGCTCCCAGGTTTTTCATTCAATTCCCAATTATCTCTCCTTTGCACACATTTTCTCTTTGCCTTCAGGCCTCTATCCCTTCTGCTCCATGCCCTCTGGAATCCATTTTCTAATCCATGTCCCTGTGCCCAAAAATGCATCTATATAAGACTGGATGGTCTGCTTTTGCCGCAATGGCATACTAAGAATACAAACCATTGAGAAATGTAATTACTGATGCTCTCAGCATCTCAAGTCATGTTTTGGCAGAACAGATGAAATAGTTAACCCTGGTGCCATACAATTTAAATGTTAGATCGCATAAGAAAAACCTTCCAAATAGTTGATTTGCATAATTAAATTGCAAGCCCACAATCATCTAGTGGACATGCAATGTATTCAAATATGCTTCCTGTCCCTAATAAGATGCCAAAGAGAGGGTTTTTGATTTATCTTCTGAAGTAGGCAGGTGGGACTCATCATGACTAAGTTGCCTGACCAGCTTCAACAAAGATCTTCCAGAATAAACATGAAGTGCTTGTTGACATTTCTCTTTGTGCCTCCATTCATGTGGAACTGCAGTCTTCTGCCTGCTTACTAAGTAGAACACTGTATCCATTGTGTTTATATGGGCATCCAAATTCTCTGAGTTGGTTTTAGTAAAACTGGTGCAAAGGGAAAGTGCTCTGGGAAAAGATGGGCAGGCGGATGTACTTTGAAGCTAAGGTAGCTTGGCTGTTTATCAGGAGGTTAAGGTCAGGGAAATCAAGGAACACTGTATGTGTGGTATGTGCAGAGAACAATTACATCTTAAATTCTATTATTGATTTGAAGGTGACCTAGTCAGCCAAATCTTTAGCAGATTTTTGTGTATAGTTGGTATAACATCGAAGTTCTAGTAATCTCAGAACTCTGATACTTGCACCAGTTGCACTTGATCCATGTTAAAGTTCCAGTTTCAATATGTCATCAGAATTTGGTAACATTTATTTATTATACATTAAAAATACTGTTGTAGCTTCTCTCCCGAACGCCTTGGCTCCCAAACAAATTGGCTTCTGAACGATCAAAACTTGGAAGTGAGTATTCCAGTTTTCGAATGATTTTCCGAAGCTGAACGTCTGGCGTGGCTTCCACAGCTTCTGATTGGCTGCAGGAGCTTCTGGAATGGATTCCATTTGACTTCCAAGGTACGACTGTACCTAATAAATAACCATGCAAAATCAACTTAAATCTAAAGCATCTACCACCTTGGATACCATAAAGGGTGGTGTACTTCAAATACAGTTGTTTGAAGTGCTGTTTGAGAAGTGTTTCTACATCTTCCTAGCCTCTGTGGCCAGACTCTGCTGCTGATCATGTGGGAAATATGGCTGAGGTTCTAAATGGAGCTTGTAGGCTAAAGTTATCAGCTAGAACCTAGAAACCATTTACAGTTGCAACTACATGAGGGATATTGCATTTTCCTCCCTAGAATAAAGTGCTATTGCAGGTATGCATATATTTTTTCCAAAAAGCTTGAAAATTCAAGAAAATTGTTAGACATCCACAGTTGTAGCAAGGAAATGCAGCCACTTTCTCACTGGAGCAGATCAAGTCTGATGTAGTCTAGGGATGCTTGAGAAATTAAATATTTGCAAGTATCAATAAGATCTGTCCTGATCTGCACCTCCAAGACTGATTGATGGGAGAATTGGACCATCGCTGTCCATTAGTTTTCATACCTCTCTAAATAATGTGCAGTTCTTAGCTCAAAAAAAAAATCAAATTAGGTTCAGAAATACAGACCACATGCTTCTGCATGCAGATTTAAATGCAAATTTGAGTTCAGATTTATTATTATTAACTGTTTCTTTAAGTATTTCTAAGCTGCCTTTCAGGGCAAAAAGTTCGCCATAAAAATAGACTTGATGCTACAAACACACAATATCAAGTGAAATGCCATAAAATAGAGATCTCAAAGCCCAGCCAAGCAAGCAATGAAAAATAAATAATCAATTTAAAGCTCAGCAAACAGGGCAAGCAATAAAACAGCTTTTAATCATCTAAAAACAGCCCATGTTTTCACCTAGAACCATGCTGGCTAAATACAACTGGGTGTTCAGAGCCCATTTAAAAGCCAAGCAGATGGAGTCAATAGTATATCCCTTCTACAAATGGGCGGGGTCAGGGTTATCCTCTCTTTAGTTCCTGTCAGTCTAATTGATTTTAGAAATGGATTATCAGGTTAAATCAGGGAGCGATTTGGATTGGTATAAGAACTACAGGCTCTACTGCAGACCCTGCTAATGTCAAGTGATGGACATCATCGGACCCCTCCAGGGGTCTTCACTGTGACAGCCTAGGACATGGGTCAGTAAAGGAGCTTTTTTTTCTTGCTCCTTATTCTGCCCTGGCTGGTCTGAGTCCTAAATTGGTGGACTGTGTGCTGGCTGTTCCACCCCATCAATCCTTGTTGCTTCTGGCCAGCAGTTAGGATTGCAGCATGAATTGGTCTAATCCTTTTTAAGGATTATGGATGTTTTAAATCCGTAAAAGATTTTAAAAAGAAACGTGCCTTTTGTGTCATGTAGATTTTCAAAGAGGTATTTATATCTGTTACATCCACAGCATAAGTAAAGGTAGTGCAAAATTTACTGTTTAAGAGTTTTAAGGTGAAGCACTGCAATAATTAAAACTTGGATAACAGGGCTGAGAAAAACTGATATCCAGCCTTGTTATCTGTGGTGCATACAATCCACTTTATGCATCTTCCTGCTCAGCTTTATTGCTTCATGAATGCACAATTGGATCTGTAATAACCAATTATTATCAAATGAATATCAAAGGAATGGATTTTTTATATTTATTGCAGTTTTCAAAGCAAATGGCCTATACATGTTTAATGAGAGCATTGTTTACAAGCATGATCTTCCAAAACCATTATGATTATTTTGATTTCTTTGTTATGCTTTACATTTGCAAAAAGAACAGAAAGGAAATTCATTTGGTTTCTGGACAATAAATTTAATAAAACATGGTGTGAATATGCATATATTTCAGTGCTGGCTGAGTTTCACAGAAGCAGCAGCTAATCTTCTTTATATAACAGGGTGCTGAGTAGGCTTAAACGTCTTCTGTCTCCAGAATGCAATGTAATTATAAGACATGATTACAACTGATTATAATCAATCAGCATAGTCTTAAGTGTAATTTATACTGCTGCAGCTGCGGAAAGATTAAATCATCATGTAAAATACAATTTCAACTCGATATGCAAAATTATTTGAACAACCCAAATACAGTAAACTCGTAATGCTATAAATATAGAGTAAATGGTGCCAATTACATAATAGTTAAGGGTTCTGTTTACCACTAAATAAGTCCCCCCCCTTCCTTTAGAGCCAGTTCTAAGTTGAAAAACTAAAGTGCCATTTGTTCTTATAGTAGAATATGATCTGTGGCTTTCTGCTGCTGTTCTTTAGATTGTCCCTCAAGGATAAGCATACTCAGGACTGATTCATTTTTAGGGGCAGAAAAATCACAGTGTGGCAATTTCCTTCCTCATTTTTGTGTGTGTGAAATATATAGCAGGGATGAGAAAACCCTTGCCTACTAGTTGTGGGACTCCAACTCCCATCAGCCCCAGCTATCATGGCTAATACCTGAATCTAGAGCCATGGCGTAGTTCAGTGTTTCCCAAACTTGGGTCTCCAGCTGTTTTAGACACTAATTCCCTCATTCCTGACCACTGGTCCTGCTAGCTAGGGATGATGGGAGTTCTAGTCCAAAAAACAGCTGGAGACCCAAGCTGGAGACCTCAACAGCATTTGGAGGGGTACAATTTCCCCAACATTGTTTTTCAGTAGAAACACAGTTTACTGTATCCTAAAGATTTATAGTTTTCCTATGCCTGTATCCCAAAGGATGCTTCCAAGGCATTATATTCCAAGGATGGGGGTGAGAGAGATTTTATCCTTTATAGTAGATATAAGGCAAAATAAAGTTATAATTTGATATATATAACAAATATGTACATATAACAAATATGTACTTTCAGCTTTCTCTTATGGTAAAGGTAAAGGTAAAGGGACCCCTGACTGTTAAGTACAGTCACGGACTACTCTGGGGTTGTTGCACTCATCTCACTTTACAGGCCAAGGGAGCCGACGTTTGTCTGCAGACAGCTTCCGGGTCATGTGGCCAGCACATGGTCATGTGGCCATGACTGGCGAACCAGAGAAGCACATGGAAATGCCTTTTACCTTCCCGCCAGAGCGGTACCTATTTATCTACTTGCACCTTTTTTGTGTGCTTTTGAACTGTTAGTGAGGCATCTAATCATAGCCTGCATTTTTATTGAGGCTTGATCAGGGCTTGTATTTTAAAATGAGCTTAAAGATTTTCAAATGTTCATGCCAGGCAGAAGACCAGCTGCCTAAGAACCTTGGCAAGATGTTTATTCTCCTGGATAAGGGGGCCCCCTGATTTATAGCAGAAAACAATTCTCAAAGTCAAAGGGAATTACAGGCTGACAGCCAAGGTTACACTGACCCTACATATTACAGAAGATAAAAAAGCAGAGAAAAACATAATTAAGAGTGGGTAAATAGTAAAATAAAACCATGTGCCTCCCATTCAACTTGAGCCATATTTTCCTAAGGTTGAAAGGTCAAGAGCAGTGAAAAAGGCAACTGGCTTGGCTGGAGAAGATAGGTTTTCTTTCTTTCTATTTTGAGGCTGGAAACTGTTCCTTACTTTGAAAAGGTTTATTCTTCTAAAAAGCTATCTATGTTATGTATTAAATATATTGGCTTAAATGTAATTATGCAAAGGAATTAGAAGCTAAGAAATGTTAAATCCTTATGCTAGATTCTTATTTCATATAGTTGGAAGAGATCACAGGGGCCATCAGCCACCAGCCCAGCCCCCCTGCCAAGCAGGAAACATCATTAGAGCATTCATATGGTTGTCAGGCCTTTGTTTAAAAGACCTTCAAGAGAAGGAGATCTTTCAATGATGATGTAAATTCAAGATCCTTGACATCTGTTTAAGATAAAAATTTGAGATTAAACCATTTGTTTTGGAGGGCAATAGGGCGAGGTGAGCTGGTAATTAAGGTTCCTTGTTGAGACACATGTAAGATATATTACTACTTATTTGTCATTTATAGATAGAAGAATATATATCTTTTTGTTTCCCATAAAAGGGCATGAGGAAATGGGTGTATCTTTTGTGATTGGTTCTAGCAAACAGCCAATAGGAATTTCAACCAGGCTGATTGGACAGAGGCAGCCACAGGAGGAGCAAGGGGGCTGGATTAAGGAAATATAAGTGCTGGCCAGAATGGCAGGAGGCCAGGCCAGAGCTTGGTAACCATATACCACTGTGCCTCATATTTATTTGTCTGACAAATAAATTATTATTTTAATTTCTCTACTGCTGCGTTGAATATTTCATTCCAGCTAAGCGTTAACCACAAGCAGGGTGCTACATTAGGTTGGCAGGAGCAGGGACCGAGCAATGGGAGCTCACCCCTTCGCAGGAATTCGAACCACCAACCTTCTGATCGGCAAGCCCTAGACTCTGTGGTTTAGACCACAGCACCACCTGCGTCCCAGTCTCTTATGGTACACTTTATCTAATACTATTAACGCTGAACTTCAGGACTTCGTTTCAGCCAGATCTCACCGGAACTTAGTTTTGGCACCTCTCAGGTGGGCGTGTGAGAGCAAGGGAAGTGTTCATGGTGATTTCCAGCACCTCTTGGCCTGCTTCACACTACACAATATTGCATGGTTATGGACTTACCATGAATGATCAACGTACAGAGTCTGATCACTACCACTTTGCTCTCCCTGACATGAGCAGAAGCATCAACAGGTCATGAAGCTTTACTTGGTGCATTGCCCCGAATGGGATCGTAGTTTGTTTCTCTGTAACAAACCATGATAAACAAACCAAGAACACACCTTGGATAATTACTGATTTGTTCAGGACAGCCAGGAGCAGACATCATAATAAGACAAGTGTCATGTCTTGTTGCTCCTGTTTGCACCAGGGTGGAGTGAAGTGGGAAGGATCAGGCAGCATACATCTTAAGCCATTAACCGCGGGTGGCGCTGTGGGTTAAACCACAGAGCCTAGGACTTGCCGATCAGATGGTTGGCAGTTCAAATCCCCACAATGGGCTGAGCTCCCTTTCCTCGGTCCCTGCTCCTGCCAACCTAGCAGTTTGAAAGCACATCAAAATGCAAGTAGATAAATAGGTACCGCTCCGGCGGGAAGGTAAACAGCGTTTCTGTGTGCTGCTCTGGTTCACCAGAAGTGGCTTAGTCATGCTGGCCACAGGACCCGGAAGCTGTATACCAGATCCCTCAGCCAATAAAGTGAGATGAGCGCCGCAACCCCAGAGCCTGTCACAACTGGACCTAATGGTCAGGGGTCCCTTTACCTTTATCACAATGCAAAGGAGCAAGCTTAATGATTAAGCAGTATAATTTTGTCACTGTGAAAATACAATAATTTAGTCTAGGAAAACATGAAGCATGAAATCATTTTCAGGCCAACCTTGTGTCTTTTCCCCTTCAAAATGATACTGTTTTTCAGGTTTCTAGCATGGAGGGTCTCTGCTGTAGTCCTCGCAGAGGTAGGCTGCTTAATGAACCACATTAAAAATAATGAATTGCCTTTCTTTCTGAGCTGTATCCAAACAACAGAACGAAACAACAGAAATGTGAAAAAGTAAGAAAAAATAAATAAAAATGGCAGGATCCTACCAAATGAATGAAGGCAAGAACTACCTCTTGCTGTTTAACTCCAAAATCTGATAATTAAAGGTATTCTGTTTGGGAACAGACATTCCTCTTTCTTTTAGCAGTTAGGATTAATAGCCATTGCTTGAACCATACTCCACGAAGCTGTCAGTCCTCTGAGCTATCTATGTTGGAAGCCATCATAATGAGTTATTGTAGTGATTTAGTAAATAATAATAATAATAATAATAATAATAATAATAATAATTAATAATAATAATAAATTATTCCTATGATCTAGCCTGAACCTGCTTCCAATTAATTTCATTGGATGAGCCCACACTTGGACTCAAGGGCTGGCATATTTAGGCACCACCAAGTTCTCTGTGACTCAGAAGTGACCACTGCAGACTGGCTCAACGCTATCGATCCATTGGAAACATTGCGAAAACATTGTGCAGTGCCAGCTGTGCCTGCCACTATTGAATTAGAATCATAGAATCGTAAGAGTTGGAAGGGGTCACCAGTGTCATCTGGTCCAACCCCCTGCAATGCAGGAATCTTTTGCCGAAAGTGGGGCTTGAACCCACAACCCTGAGATTAAGAGCTTGATACTCTACTGATTGAGCTGCATGGTGCTACAGTCATACCTCGTGTTACAGATGCTTCAGGTTGCGCATTTTCGGGTTGTACACCGCGCAGAACCTGGAAGTACCAGAATGGGTTACTTCTGGGTTTTGGTGCTCGCGCATGTGCAGAAGCACTAAATTGTGCTTTGCGCATGTGCAGAAGCGCAAATCGTGACCCCCATGTGCACAGACGTGGCACTGCGGGTTGTGAATGTGCCTCCTGCACAGATCACGTTCGCAATCCAACTGTATTGCTATTCATGGTCATAATACACCAACTCTGAAGATACTGCACAAGCTGCCGGTTTGCTACGAGTGAAATTTAAGGAGCCCTACATAACTTGGGCACTCAGTATTTGAGTTAATGGCTGCTCCCGTATAGACCTGTCTATATGTTGAGAACTTTGAAGAAGGCTTTCTGGGTTGTACCGTATGTTTTGCTCTATAAGACTCACTTTTTCCCTCCTAAAAAGTAAGGGGAAATGTGTGTGCGTCTTATGGAGCGAATGCAGGCTGCGCAGCTATCCCAGAAGCCAGAACAGCAAGAGGGATTGCTGCTTTCACTGCACAGTGATCCCTCTTGTTGTTCTGACTTCTGAGATTCAGAATATTTTTTTTCTTGTTTTTCTCCTCCAAAAACTAGGCACATCTTGTGGTCTGGTGCGTCTTATAGAGCGAAAAATACGGTACTTTATATGGCAAGCCACAGGAATATGTTCTCTATGGTGCCATCTCCTTTGTGAAATTCCTACCCCTCTGAAATAAGGCAGGCATCAACTCTGATGAGTTTCCAGCATCTGTCTAAAAATTCTCTATTCACCCAGGTTTGTTCTTAGCTTGATCGCAGCAGATAATTGGCTGTGGTAGTTTGTATCTGTGCCTTCGTAACTTCTTTGCAAAATTCACAGAGCAATTTGTTTGTGTGCCCAGAAGATGGAGTTATTAGCTATTTAGCTGAGCCCCACAATGCACACTGCTTATGCCAAGACAAATAGTATGAAAAATGAGTAAATATTTATTACCCTCTCTGATACAATGTATCTGAAGAGAAGATATTACATTCAGATTACATTTGTCTTCCTTCCTTTGCAGTCAATAAAACAAGTATTTTCCCAATTGCATTTGATAGGGGATGGACTCAAATCCATAATTCTGTCTTTTACATTTCAGATGCATGCCCACTGCTGTCAAAGTATTTTCCCTTGTAGGAAAACATCTTATATTTGCATTCATTGTGTTGGGTCCAAAGGTGTTCTGTGCATGCAGAAAGGCACTTCTGCCTGTGCAAATACCTTCCCTCAATTCTATCAACCTGAGCCCCTTTCCACGCTGTCCCACACTTTTCCTCAACTCTCAATAACAATTTTCAGGAGATGCATATGGCTGCAGAGAGAAGGAAGAGGTGGCAAAGTCCCATTGTCCAAGCGGAACTTCACTCCTGATTCACTGAATGCAACCCTCTGTTACCTTTGTTAGGCCTGCCTATCTTTCTGTTCTTCCAGTTCATAACCAGAAGTTTAAAAAATCTGGGATGTCCCTTACAACGAGGGGCAGATTCTGATATATTTACAGAGTATCTTTCTTTTCATTTAGATGTGAATAAGGTGGTGATTTAAATCCAGATGAATAAAATTATTCCCTATTACAGTAGGAAGTTCCATGCTTCATGTTATTGTGCACTGTTTAGGCATTTTGTCAGTTTGCCTTTCTTAGTACAGAAAGTATTGAGCTGATGTGTAGAGATCTTTCCTGTTCTGCTTAGTTCAAGAGGGTTCTGATAGGTTTCTTCTCTGTGTGAAAGAAGGTTGCTTGTTTGGGTTATTCCTTCTGAGAAGCTGAATACAGCTGGTTTGAACTGGTTCTGCTATCTTTCTGTCAAGGTCATGCAGACTATAATAGTTAGTCCAGAAGGAGCATGGGTTTCACTTACTTTCTCTTTCAATCTCCTTGTTCTGGTGTGGTGTTCTGTATATATTGTTATGGTTTAGTCTCATTATAAGTTCTTGTTGATAAATCTGCTGCAACTGGATTTCTTATGGACAGTGTCAATCCTGAATGTATTGGATTTGTGACCATTATGCTCATTTGCCTTCAGTAGCCGTAAAGCTCTGCTGGATGAAATAGAATTGCCCCTGGTCTATTTTTTTGGAACTCTGCAATGTGTTTAATTTTTTTCTCCACACGTGTGACACATTCTGCCCTCCCCTGCAGCCCACGGCACTCAAAATCTTCTCCAAAGATTTGGGGAACCTCCTAGAGCAGACTTGGGGAGGGCATAGGCAGAGGAGATGGAAGGGGAGTCCCCCTGAATGAGTGGAGTTCTGTTCATGCAGCAAGGGGTACAACCCCAAGTTGTGTTTTATGATATGTTGTATTTGATTGATTGATAGTGTAAACTGCCCTGTGGTCTCTTGGGCTAAGAGTGGGCTAGAAATAACACTAATAAATGAAGCTCTAGCTATGCAGTCAGGTGCAAAAATTAGAAATATCCACACATATAGAGAAGAATGATAAATCCATCCAGATGGGCTGCTGTCAGAGGTTCCAATCCAATGATTTGTTTGCATGTGCAAACCAAAATTTGTTTTCTTCGTTGCTATGTAAACGTATGAACCTGTTATTTCTTGAATCAGGTCATCTGGTCCATATTTTCCACTCTCCTAGAAGTGGCTGTTGAAGACTCTGGGGTGACACCTTTTCCAACCCAGCAGTTTGACATCCTTTTAACTAATTGCTAAGGATGGGAACTGGGATCTTGTTAAGTATGGGTAAATCTGTCAAATTGGCTTTTCTTTGTTTCTCCCCTCCCCCTTAATCTTCAGCACAGTCCTCCACATTTTCCAGATCACTCTTATGAAAAGTAGCCAGCTTTTTAGTGCAAATTTCTCCTAATTTACATTTTCAGAAGCAATTTTGCCCAATATACACATTTTGGTAAAGCAATTTCTGCTAAAATAATGCATTTTTTAATATTGTTTTTGCTAACCTAAGCAGCTGTCTGCACACTTCATTCTGGCATTTGCATTTTTGTACACATTACTTGGCTGGAAAACTGCATTGCAAAATTCAAAGAAGTGCAAAGATCAAAGGATGGCTGGGTTTCATGTTCCCAAATTGTTTGGAAATGTGTGATTTACATGCAAACTAAATTGAATTTCTCCCCCTCCCTGGAGCTTGTGCTTGCAATGCTCTACCACACTGAGATTTAGTCCCTCCCTCCTTGTGGCGCCAAGACTGTGGGTACATTTGTTTCTTCAGTGAGCATTTGAGATGAGATGATGGCATTTTGTGATTTGAAATGTTTTCGTGGCAGCAATCTGGATTTCATGTGAATTTGTTTTGTCGCTGATAAATTTTGAAGGTTTTTTTTAGCTTAGTATGCTTTTAATTAGATACATTATTACTTTTGTTTAGGAAGCTTCACAGTTGTTTTTTGGAAATGCCTTCTATTAATACAAGTTAATAAATATACTAGCTTCCTTACTGTTTGCATACAATGGAAATTGCTGTAATCACAGACTCGATATGGCCTCATCAATGTCACCGATACCAATTTACACAAAACAAAATGAAGATTCAGTCTTACTAGCACAGGGCTATGGATTTCACACTGTGGATTTCATTGTTAGTTTATTCAGTGAAGGAGAGATAGGCATCCTGGTTCTCAGACATATATGTTGAAAGCTGCCATTTACAAATCCAAATGCCAGCATATATTTTTAATTTAACTATTCTGGACCAGTTATTGAAAAAGTTTAACTTTCATCGTTGCAGGTTTTTTCGCTTTCCAGTTATAGCAGCGATGGGTTTTTTTCTTGCTCAGTAATGAGCTTGTATTCTAGCCAAACAGCTGCTTATGTGGGCTGCCAGAGTTACTCTTCACACACTTCTCCATTAGCAGAGTTTAAATTACTTGAGGTTCATAAAAATCTATTTCTACTACTTTATGAAGGGAGGTCAGCATGATGTCAGCCAGCATGCAGTAGCCTTATTGCAAGTTATATAACTAATGACTTTTTTGTTATATCTGAAGGGGGTTTAATATGCATACTTTGATAATGAGTGTACACGGCCATAGTCCTAAATACATCTCTTCTGTCATGTTTGTCTGCAATGCTAGTATGATGTCTCTATAAAGCCAGTGCACAAAGACAAGATTATTTCTTTTAATGTACTTTGCTATGCAGTTGGTATCCTAAACATATACCTGGCAGTTGTAAGTCTAAGGGCCTCTCCTGACCAGTGGTGGTTTCCCCTCAGGTGTATTCTTCATCATGTTCTTGACACAATAGAATCAATGACTCATAGAATTGTAGAGTTGGAAGGGACCCTGAGGATCATCAAGCCCAACCCCCTTCATTCCAGGTCCCAAACAGGAATTGAACCTGCAACCTTGGCATTATCAGCACCATGCTCTAAGCAACTGAACTATCCAGTGCATTCATGGTGGATTTGTATGGGACCATCCACAAATCATTCCATTTTATTAGTTGTTCTTCTACAATGTTTCCTCAATGCAACCATGTTATTGCTGTCTGGAGAGGCCATAAGGCAAGAAAAGTATGACCTCCCCCCAAAAAAACCCCCAATAACCCATCTTCAGGCCATTGAAAACTACTTGGAGCAGAGGCGAAGGAGTAACATCAGGTGATCAAGTCTTGGTTTAATACTTCACAATGTAGCCTGAGGTTCTTTTGTTCACTTTGAACTTGCAAATGATAAGGTTGGGATGACAGAGATTTATAGTGAAAAGAGACAATTAATTTACCAGGTAATTTTGCTGATTTGCATGCTTGGAATATGCATGCCTGGTATCCTGTGATGGAGTCCCTCTTTTTTTAAAAAAAGTTTTAATGAAGATTTTCTTGAGTAACCAATAAAGTGTCTATGTTTTATTGAATTATTCAAACAAAACAGTCATGTTCATGGTGATACATTATTGTTACAGGCAATATGGGGTTGTTGGAAAAGATAAGTGGGGAGAAGGGGTGCAAAGGAGAAGACAATGAAATTGCATTCTTTTACATAGTGTATATGCAAAGCTTTTGTGTTGGAGTCACATAGACAGGTATTTTATTTTGCTGGCAATGCAATGGAGGGCCCAGGGTTGGTTGGTGCCTCCCTAGGCAAAAAGCAAACCATCCTTCTTGGGCACTGGCTATCAGAGCAAATTTTTTTTTAAAAAAATGGATCTTTCAGGGGTGTTTCAAACAAACACAAGCAACATTGACACAAATCCAAATGCACGGTTTAAAAGTTACCTGCATTGTTCAGCTTGCCACCCACCCACTGTGCCTTGCAAGACCTTTGCTAGGTTACTTGTAGCATCTTTTCCGTCAGCTCAGTTCAGACCTCAAAGAAAGCCTAGCTGGAGGTATGGAATATCACATAGGGAGGGCACAGCTTTTCCATGAGATAATTGGGCAAAGCAGATAATTAGCTGGTGGTTTTAAGCACCCTTATTCCATTTGCTAATTCCCTACCCTATCTGTTTAATAGCATTCAGAAGGGGTGATGACACCGGGGACCCTTTGTTTCTCTTGTAACATATCATGCAGCCTCTGGAATCATGATGATACAAGCAGAGGGCACTATTCAGCCAAAGGTCTGTACTTTTAATTACAAGGGGTGATGTAAAACATGTTCTTAACTCTTTCCCATTGAAATAAAAACTACTTAATGCTTAAGTCCCACTGATTTTAGTCGGAGAAAGCGCATGCTTTACATCTCCCATTGGAATCAATGAGACTTAACAGTGTTTCACTTGGGTTGGGATTGTCTCCAATTGATTTCAATGGGAAAGAGTTAAGCATGTGAATAAATCTTTCCGATTGAAATCAATAAGACTTACATTCTGATCCCAGCTCTATTTACATGGGGATAAATCCCACTAATTGGGCATGCTTCCAATTAAGCAAACATAGGGCAAGGCCTTAAAAGTAGCTCACACTGGTAGAATAATTCCTAAAGCGAACTTTAATTTGCTTCCCCACTGCCCCACAAATGTGCTATATCTGATTGGCACAAAAGGAAGGATGGTAGGGGGAAAGAATGTGTTCATTTGCACCAAAGGTGCTCTATGTTTAGATTGCTTAGTTAGAAAAGCATACCTGTTCTGATCCGTAGTCAATAACTGTCTCCATCAATGATCAGTGCCAGAAGCAAAATATAGCACAGCATATGACAATTAGAGAACAATCTGAACTTTGTTGCCCATTAAGCCTAGCAACAAAAAAATAATAATAATCAAAAAATGCCTAAAAACATTATGGGTGGGAACTATTGAGAGTAGTTCCTTCAACATGACTAACTTAAGTCCGTTACTTTCAGTGGGCTGAGTAAAACTTAGCTGAGTAGCACTCTTCAAACTCGCATGAAGATGCAGAACTGCATCACATTCAGTTTATAAAGCATTTCAGTACAAGATATCACCTTAGTTATATCCGCCATATTAAGAAGAGACCGGCTGGATCAGGCCAAATGCCCACCTAGTTCAGCCTCCTGTTCTCACAGTGGCCAACCAAATGCAAGCAGGACATGAGGGCAACAGCACCCTCTCCACTTGTGCTCCCCACCAACTTCTTCTAATTTCAGAGAAACATCACCTGATATACTAGATTTAGTACACAAACACTGTGACCAGTATCCACTTGTAGGCTTATCTTCCCTTAATTTCTCTTTTAAAGCCATTCAGGTTGGTGGCCATCACTGCATCTTCTGGGACCAAATGCCATAGCATAGCTTATGCAATGGGTGAATAATGATTTTCTTCTCTCTGCCCTGAATCTATCAATATCCATGTGGATTGGATAGTCTTGATTTCTAGCATTATGAGATTCTCCGAATTTTTTTTACACATCACTTGGGAAGACAGGCAGACTCATACCAGTGTGCTGGAAGAAGCAAAGATCACCGGTGTTGAAGCAATGATTCTTCAACATCAACTTTGTTGGACTGGACATGTTGTGCAGATGCCTAATGATCGTCTTCCAAAGCAACTACTCTATTCTGAACTTAAAAATGGAAAGCGTAATACTGTAATGCTGGTGGTCAACAAAAGAGGTTTAAAGACTGTCTCAAGGCAAATCTAAAAAAAATGTAGGATAAACACTAACAATTGGGAAACACTTGCCCACGAGCACTCCAACTGGAGAACAGCCTTTACCAAAGGTGTCATGGGCTTTGAAGACACACAAACTCAGAACGCAAGGGAGAAACGTGCTAAGAGGAAGGCATGCTTGGCAAATCCACACCGTGATCAGCTCCCATCCAGAAACCAATGTCCCCACTGTGGAAGGATGTGTGGTTCCAGAATTGGCCTCCACAGTCACTTACGGACTCATTGTTAAAACAGTGTTTATGGAAGACAATCTTACTCGGCTACGAGTGATCGCCAAAGAAAGAAGAAATACTATTATGAAAGAGGGTGAAAAGCATCTTCTTATCCACTTTCTCCATGCCTGTGTAATTTTATACAATTTCATGAAGCCACCGCTATCTTGCCTTTTCTCTAAGCTATAATGCCACGGAAAAGTGGCAACACACCATGGAAAAGTAACCTGTGCCCTCTACCTCAGATGCCACTCTGTAGCCCACTGTTTGATATTGCTGCTGCTGTTATTTTAGCACTGAGGTCACCAGCAGTTGCTGAGTATACTTGGCATGTGGCATGTATCTAGCTCCTTTCTGTCTAGCTCACGGTCAAAATGACTGGAATTCATTGGAAGTACAAGAAGATTGCCATGGATATAAGAAGACTGTTGATATGTCTCTGCTGCTTCATTATCACTGAGATTGGTTCCCATACCCATTACAGGAAACAACCTGTTCTTGGCAATTTATCATAGTGTTCTCTATATGTCCAGTATGCTGGATAATACCCCTGCTGATTACTTGGTGCTAATTATTGTTCTGTTGTGTCTCATTACGTTTACATTGAGTGCAATGTCAGTGGATTTAATTTTAACATATTTCCGTCTCTAACATACTGGCATCACAGATGCACATTAAAACAGGGTTATCCTATCATTTCCTTGGCCTTACTTTATTATTTGAGTTTCTTAAACTCTTCTGAATAATGTCATGTAAAGAGGTCAAATTATGCTTAAAATATGGCACTGTAGAATATTTAATGTAACATAAGTTAATGCATTCTATATTAGTCCAAGAAATATTGAAATTATTTTCCATACAACCCTTTGATAATATATTTATTCTGAATAATAGAGCAAACTTCCAGAGAACGTCATGAATCATGGAACAGATCTGAAATCTTGACTTCCATTTCCTTGGAATTAGGGTTCTGTCTGCCACCGGCACTGTGGAATACTAGAGATTGCCTTATTCACAGAGTAAATAGCTCTAAATCCTTGAACCATATGATTGAATGAAAACAGAATTAAAATGTGGTTGTGGGAGATATTGCATATCCTAAGGAAATAATACTACATATACATATATATAGATACACACACATGTGATTTTATGATATATCTTTTTCTTCTCCATGGTAACATCACAACAGTACCTGTTTCTTAAGCTGTAATAGAAAGGTCTTACCACTCAATTAAAGCCACATAAAAAACTTATCCTTACCCACTGATTGTCTGTATAGAGTTCTGTGGACTGTGGGAAACACTTGTAACTGCTAAGTGTTTTGAAGAGAAAAAAATACAATAAACCCATCCATATAAATGTGCAGTGGAAGAAGATTACAGCTGGAAATGCTGGTTCTTCGTATTTATATTTTTATTCATGTGCTCTTCTTTTCTAAGGGCCCAAGGTGAATCAAAACACTCAAAACATGGATTGTTTTTCAGGCAAGATGGCACCACCCATGCTCGAGAGAGGCAGCATCGCACTTGGGCAAACTCCAGGATTTGCAGAAGTGCACACACTTAAGAGCAGGGGTAGGGGAGAAATAAAATTAACAGGCCAATGAGGGTTCCGTTGCTAGCAGGGGCCATTTTGAAGGGGTGACTCAAGGATGGAGGTTCCAATTGTACTGATAGAAAACATCCACCACCTTCTCAGGGGCTGTTTAAAGACTTGTACCTCCTGATGAAAGGCAGAAGAGGAAAAGGCAGGGCTGGGGAATGTATGCCATCAGCTCCTGAAGAGCCCACCAATGGCCTGAGAGAGCTCTTTCTGTCATATTTTGTAATGAATTTTCTTTGTAATGTTTTAATATTCCCAGTGTCTTGTGAGAAGGATAAAGAGCATAAATGCACAGTTTGATGGTTCCTTCACAAGTTGGCAAAAACTGGGCAAACCTGCTTAGTAGTTACATTCTTAATATCCACTTTGCCCTCTGCTAGTTTCATATGTTGTACAGTTGTACTTGTATCACATCTCCAAAAAAAGAGAGAACTGGCCATAGAAATTCTCATCTTTGACCAATAGGGGGCTGATTTCATGATACGTAAAAATCCATTTAATCCTGGCATGTGAATTAGAGAACACTTTGCCATTGCTGCTTGTAATTGCCAGCAGAGCCTTTGTTTTCTAAAAAGCTTTCATTTCCATCTTCTCAAGCTGAAGTGTTTGTTCCTAGCATTTAAACAGTTTGAGAATAAGCTATTTTCCTTCCAAGCTCCCTGATGCTAGATAGCAATCTCTGTGTCTCTCTTGTTTCATATTATTTACTGCTTTGAAAAAATGATGCTAGGATCTTTGCATCTGTCAAGGGTCAGGAGAATTGCCATCTTCTTTCTAGATTCCTGACAATACAAGACAATGAGGCAACTGACCTTCTTAAACTTTTCCATTGTGTCAGGAAAAGAACACTTTGATCAATGGAAGAGGATCCAGGACAGCTTTTACATTCCACAATGTAAAATGAATGTGCTAAAATGATCTTGTTCAATACATTGAAGAGATTTGATGATCCAGGCTCACTATGAAACAGTTTCCATTTTCTGTGCAGAACTGAATCCATGGAGTGGAGACCCAAGGTTGAAAATGCTGTCCCAATTCCCTTACCACCAAACATTCACAATATAACAGAAAAAATCCATACATTCTGTACACATGTGCCTTCAGTTCCTGAGCATTCAAACACTTGTGTATTCATACATGTACACACAATTCTAGAATGATTGAGTACTGGATGCCATGCAACTTTATTCTACTACAGTTCGAAATTTAGTTCTGGTACACTGCCTGGAGAAAGATTATTTGGGTTAAAATGCTTTTGAGTTAAAAATCTCACTGGCAGTAGTAACAGCACTGTCACAACTGGTGCTAAATGATTTAGGCCACTTATTGCATTTAAATTCTTCTTTGTTCTTTTGTCTAGTTTTCTCCTGTCAATATAGTGGTTGTAAGTTATTCATTCATTCATTCATTGTGGTTAGAAGATTTATATGAATGATATATTGATGTGGGGCAAAGTAATCCACATTTTTCTTATGTCAGGTTGAGAGATCTTGGATTGAGTGGAGCTGTCCCTTCACTCAACTCTGCCAACTAAGGATGGGGCACTTTATGCTGCCCTCTAAATTTCTATTACACATTTTGCAATTACCACAGAAATAAGGAACGGTAAAAAAATAAACAATATGTATATAGCTTTCAGTGGTGAGGCCCACTATGATCTTGGGAGAGGTTAGCCCCTTTTTATTTTATTTTATTTTTATATGTATACATTTGATTCACTGATTACTGGTTCCTTCTTTGAGTCACTGAAATGAAGTACGTAGATTACAGCTGTATATAGCTGCCCCCAAAATGAAAATAAAACAAAACATACAAGTTTTCATTTTGTGAAAGAAGCATGTTCGCGTAACGGTTGTTACAGTGCAGCTTCCAAATGTGTGTAGCCACTCACTTTCATGCAGGGGCACATATTTTTGCAGGGAAAACATGTGTTAATCAGCCCAGAGGTTTTTACAGCTAAGTATTCATTTTGAAAAGAAAAGGGGGAAAGAACACTTCATGTTAACTGTTAATATTCATGGGCTTTAGGGCCATTGAGAAACATCAGCAGGAGAAGCAGAAAACCCAGCATGAAGATTCAGCTTAATCCAGGCACTAACCATCTGCAAAGTATACAGCAAGGTCAGAATTAAGCAGAGGAGCAGTGGGATCTTGAAACATTCCTCACCAGGTGAGGAAGAAGCAGCAGCTTCATGTTGGGTATGAAAAAATAACACAGTTTAAGGAAGTGTATTGTTTAAGCAGCCTCTGCCTATGGAGTAATCCCATTCCATTGATTCTCAAAACACACAGAAATCATTGTTTAAAAGCTACCCTGGTCTTTTTGAAGATGTCACATGTGAGAATCCTTAGGTTAAAAGGAGGGAGGCTTCAGAAGATGCATTTAAATTAAAACTCATATAGTTCTGACCACAGCAGTTCGAACACATTGCCCCTGCATACTGAAAGGAAAATATCGGAGGTACGTGTGAGATCTGAAGCCACCATCTTATTAAAAGAATCTGAACAGTTTATCCTGGGGGGGGGGAGGGGGAAGCAAAACACAGAAAATCTTATGAAAACCAAACATATTTCTCTTTGCTTCTTATGTTCTATTGCTAAGGGTGGTTAATAGTTTAATAACCCTACTGACCCACAGTTAAGACTATGTTCATGGAAGACAATCTTACTTGGCTACGACTGATTGCCAGAGAAGAGTACTGGATGGTCCTGTCCCCCTCACAAAGCTGTGCTTTTCCAGCTTCCTATTACACAGACACACATCAACACAAGTTGTCCTGTTGAAGTTTTAATATTTAGCAAGTCTCCCCACCACCACTTCCAGCAAAGAAAGTCCCACAATTAATAACTAAGTGAATGGACATCTGAAGAACGCAACATTGAGCAGCCAGAAATATAGCAGTAAAATTTAACATTGCTTCCTTAATATAATAAAGTGGGGGGGGGGGCAGATGAAGAATCTCTTTCTCCCACCTGGATATCAAAAGTATTTGTTCCAGTAAATTTCCAACGCCATCTTGTACAAGGCTTAATCACATCTTTTGAGCAACGTTCCTCTTCAACCAGGCCAAGTCTATAACTGATGATCTGCCAGAATTCAATACTGTTTGCAGTAACAATGAACCCTTACAAGTTGCAGAATGTTAGCTGCAGTAAGTTCTCCTGCAAGGGCAGACTTTAATTTTTTGGGGGTGTGCACAAATGGAATCAAAGGGGGCAACAGGTTTGTAAAGCCTTGGGTTCTCTTGAACAAAGCTTCCTGTATAATAGGAGGCAGAGTTATATGTTGGAATATTACGACTTTTCAAATTCATAGCTGTTTCTCCCTGAAATGGAAATATTCATATAATATACTAATTTTAGCCTTGTGCATGAACACTATAAGCAGCAGTAACCTACACAATCATTTTGAATAAGCATGTTTCTCTGTGACTTCTTCAGTTTATCTCAGTTGTACAGTTGCTTAGTTAGATGGGTCACTGTCAAGCAAAGCAGAATGAATAACAGTCAAAAGATGAGATTCTATTTTCAGCAAGGCAGCGCTGTTGTCAACTGAGACATTTTTGTTGATTTTTTTATGATTATAATAATAATCTCACTTGATGGTAGGATGGCATCGAATATGAGAGCATCCTCTTTTTTAGGTGAGACACATAGGATCATTAGAACCGATCTTCTGCTGTAACAGAGAACTGTTTTTTGAACGTGCTCTGTCATGGAAGTGAAATGACAGGGTAGAGTACACACTTTCCATGAAGAAGTGCCAAAGTTCCATCTGCAACATCTTGAATTAAAGATTCTTAGGAAGCAGGGCTAAAAAAACTGCTTGGGAAATCCAGAAAAGCTGCCTCAAAGTAGACAATATGGGGCTAAGATGGGTCGGTACTGGACTAGATGGAGCCACAGCTTCATGACGGAACCTTGTGAGACTTGTTTCTGAGATTTTTGAGAGAAGCTTCCAGGCTTGTATCTACATCATACATTTCAGCTGAAGTAAATTATTGTTGGCATCGTTGACTTAATTTCTCACTTCCAAATCAGGATGCTGCCAACTAAAGTGATGTCCAGCTGAGGCTGAAATACTGTATCTGGGAGCAAGTCCCACTGAAGACAATAGAGCTTAGTAAACATCTATAGGACTGAGCTATCTAATCACATTTTAAAAGAAAACCAAGCACAACGCGAACATTTTCATTGCATTAGTCAACACATTAGGGATGAAACTTACCCTTGCTGAGCAGAAATGAGACTAGGATAAGATAAGACCAGCCACAGTATGCAGGTAGCCTTGGATCCAATAAAATTCTTACATCGGTTACATGAGATGGAAAAAATATACACAGAAGAATACAGTGAGCATATTCTAAATGAGTAGAAGTTTATGTTCTCCCTGTTGACAATGTATTACATTTCAGAGGTTGATGGAAAAGCATACTGAAATTTTCACTACGGAGGTTTCATTGCAAATTTGGTTCTTAACGCAATCATGGCCAGCAGTCATTCTGTTTTCACAGCTGTCAAAAGGCAAACTACTGTACTTTTCAGAACTATGTGGTCTTGGTCTCTGTGAAGCTTGTGAGCATTATACTGTTTACAGGGAGGGAGGAAACAAAATTCTTTCCCCCCCTTTCTGTTTAGAATTAGGCATACTCTGATGAAACAAAATAAATCACAGCGCAAGCCTAGCCATGTCTATTCAGACAAAAGTCCTATTAATTCAGTAGGGTTGCCCCCCAGGTAAGTGGGTTTTGGATTGAAGCCTTAAGTCTGTACCTTCTTTGCTGCTTTTCTGAGTAGCAGGATAGCTCATTTGATGGAGCATTACACTCTTGATCTCAGGGTTGTGCGTTCGAGCCCATGTTGGGCAAAAGATTGGTGCATTGCAGGGGTTTGGACTAGATGACCCTTGTTGTTCCTTCCAACTCTACAATTCTAGGATTCTAAGAAGAAGAAACATTGAATTTGATAGCACCATGGCTGCTGTTCTCAACCAGGTCAACAACACTGAGATCTCTCACGTGGTCTTGGAAGCCCCTTGTTTGGTTTGGGTTTGGTGAATATACAGGAGATTGCTGGTACAAATGCTGGAATTGTTTGACATTGAAGTATGAGAATGAAAATATCTAAAGAATATACCTTGGAGTCTATTTAAAGTAATGAAACAAGGTGAAGCATTAAAAACACGGTGGATTTCAGTATGATTTAGAACGGCAGTATTTGAGCCAAAATTGTTTTGAATTGTGGTTGTATGACTAGTTTCACTTGAGAACTCACTAGATGTTGGCCCAGATTGAATCTAAATCATGGAATGAACAGCCATGCTTTTAACAAAAACAGGGCAGCAATGTGTGGCAAAATTCTGTTTTTCTTTCTGTTTATTCTAAAGTCCAGCTGAGAAAACAATTACTTACTTTCAGTTTTACAAACATGCTCCAATAATGTTTTCTTAGACCACACAATCACATTCCCTTCTGATGTAAAAGTAATTTTGAGAAGAGAAATTTTGCCTGCCCTCCCCACAGCTATACATTCTGCAAATATTTGGTCACAAAATGCCTATCTTTAGCCTTGCATGCAATTTATCAAATGCCAATTATATATACTGAGGAATGGAAAAGCTTTCCCAGATACTGCTATATGTTGAAATTGATGTGCATTTACTTTAAATTGTTGTGTGAAAATCTGACCCCCCCCCACTACACAAAGTAACTGGTAATGCATAACATGAAATATCAAATTAGTCCACATTTAAATGATATGCATTTCCCCCAATGCAATATCTTGAAGGACTTTTTTGTCAGCTGATTTAGAAGACAAAATAGGGAGCCATTATATTGTAGCAGATAGAGAGCTAGACTACTACACTTAGGGGTATTTGAGTTTCAATCTTCACTCATCCATCAAATTCAAAAATGACTTTTAGCTTAACTTACCACACAGGGTTGTTTTGAGAATGAAAGAGGGGAATCTGCTATGGCAAACAGGTGTTCTTCTAAAACACACGCCACACATTCTCTAGGGCCATCAGAACAAAGTGAGGCAGGAATTCCTGGGAGGCTAAGATCCTCATGGTGTTGTTCTTATTAATTAATTAATTGCTTGCTTTAATCATTTGTATGATTGATGCATTAACTGTATTTTATGTACTGTTGGAAACCTACCTTGGACCACTTGGTCTGAGAAATCAAACCAAAATAAAGACTGAGAAGTCATGTGTGAAGAGGACCCATGAAATAGGAAGCTTAAGAGAATGGAGACCCAAAGGTGCACTAGTCGTATATTGTTACAGGAATCAATTAGACACAGGCACAAGCATCTGACTTCAGCTGATGTACTTCCCTATAGATTCCAAAGCTGGGATGGTTGTCTCACGTTTTAGGAACATTCAGTTCTTATGCAGAAAGTAGAGAAGACCCAAACTTAAGAGCAATAGGCACATGACATGGAAACAGCAAATTGGAGGGGAGTTTGTTTCTATTTCACCATTTATGCTCTATTACAGCTGATTTAGGGAGCTCCTTAAATAACCATGCCTGTCCTTCTGCCTTTTAAAAATGTATCATCTTACATTTCACTAGCAATTACAACATATAGCAGTTAGCAAGCATGCTTATTAGAAACCAAGATGCAACATATCTTCGTGAGCTGGCATTAATGAGATGGGTAAACCACAGAACAACAACAACAACAAAAAAATATTGAAACCAAATCTAGGCAGAAGCTGTAACTACTTGGGGCAGAAATATCCTGCCTAATGAGCCACCTCATAATTTTATTGTAACTCAGACTAGAAAGTTGGTTTTCCATAATTCTCGGTGTGTCTGTGTGTTTTAATCTGGCAGCTAGAAGGCTGAGAATGTTCATATCACAGATAAAGGCCTTGCAAGCATCTAATTTCTTTTATTTAAATTATTTTTACTACAGGTGCTCAAGGGCCCCAAGATCCACATTTTCAAAATCTGGTCTGTTACTAAGTCACTCCATACTCTTGCTACTTGATTTTTTGTTTTACATTCTGGGATGCTTTGATTGGCCAGGCAGGCACATTATGCGACCCATGAGAGCAGCAAAATAACAAAGACTGTACAGTGGTGATTGGTCACAATCAGGCCTAATCTTCATTGGCAGCAACAGGCAAGATAAGGGTTGACGTGGCATTGAGTCCCAGGATCATTCCTCAAGCCTCATGTTGATGGAATAGATCTGCCAGGTTTTGACCACCCCAACCCTGTTCCATGGTAGTTTGAACTTTGCTGTGGTGCAAGCCAGGCAAGCAAGGTCTAACTGGGCGACCAAGGTGCAGATTCTTAACAAGCAGATACCCCAAACTTAGGGGTGCTCTGGTCAATCCTCCCCTTGGGCCCCTTATCCCCCATACTACATTGATCCTGACCAATGCCATTTTCACAAGCAAAATTCTTCCAGCTAACAAAGGAAGGCCATAATTTCACTGAGGGAAAGACAGAAAAAAAGCCCAGTCAAGTGCCAAACAGGTTGAACAACAACAACAACAAAAAAATCCTTTCCAGCCTTGTCAACTAGAGACCCAAAATTGCCCAGTGAAAACTCTAACCTGAAGGTGGGTGAGAAGCTCTAAAAGCAAAATGGCCCTGAGCTCCAGAGGAAGCAGCCTTCTATAGGTTTCCCTTCCCCTTTGCAAAGGCTCATGGGACAGCCCCTCCACCTGAAGCCAGTGTGGTGTAGTGGTTAAGAGCGGTAGTCTCGTAATCTGGGGAACCGGGTTCGTGTCTCTGCTCCTCCACATGCAGCTGCTGGGTGACCTTGGGCCAGTCACACTTCTCTGAAGTCTCTCAGCCCTACTCACCTCACAGAGTGTTTGTTGTGGGGGAGGAAGGGAAAGGAGAATGTTAGCCGCTTTGAGACTCCTTAAAGGGAGTGAAAGGCGGGATATCAAATTCAAACTCTTCTTCTTCTTCTTCTGGACAACATAAACGTGCGTCAAATAAAAAGAATGGGCCAAGGACAAATGTCCCTCTTTTGCTCAATAAGTATCTAAGAAGTTGTAGGTGCACAGCTGTAAGCAGTGGTACAATTAGCACTTTTATATCGGTAATATACTATATGAAGACATGATTTACCTAGCATACAGTCTAGCCACCCATGGTATCTCCTCCACTCCCATAACATGATCAGTCCTTTTCTATTTCATATTCTACTTTGGACTTTCTGTAGAATTTAGACTTTGGTGGAAAACTGAGAGCTGCATATCATGTCTCGCTACTGCTGTTGAGGCTGTGATTACTATATGCTGAAACAGAATCAATTTTATTAGATTTGAGGGAAACTGTGCATTAGTTAATACTTTCTCAAATAGCACACATGATAGCATCCTGTGAAGATGTTAGCTCCCCTTATTGCAGCTTAAATAATTTTAGCATACAGATGTTCTTGGTATCTTTGAAAATCTAACCAAGTCCAGGTGTTTTCCCAGCAGGCGTGAAGTGACTGTATTGCCGTTCAGACTCTCTAGGTGGTAGTTTCCAGCTTGCATGTTGCCTGCCTTAACAATAACGAAACAAAATTCCTCGAGAAGTTTGGAAAGGAGCTTAATTTGTCTTTTTCACTGGCACAACAAAAAAGAAACTTCCTATTTCTTTTCTGGCAGCAAAAGCTTGTGAGATTCCATCAAAGTAAAATTTAAGTACAGGCCAAAGACCAAATATCACTTACGAAGCTATTTTGTGCAAGTGAACAAATCAATATCTGATATCCATAATGGGAAGAAATCTGAGAGGTACAGGCTTCACAAATGCATTGAAAGTGCATGAGGGAGCATAAGAAAAGAGCGGTACCAAATTAGGCACAGATTCACAAAGGTAGAGCCTTCAGTCAGAGCCTTGATGTCTCAAAATTATCCTGCACAGACTGCATATTTTAGAAGAAACATTCTAGAAACAATGAAAAGCTCTCATTCTCATTCTTCTCTTTCTCTATGCTCCCTTATGCTCAATGTCCTTGTTTGCATCCATCCTTATTCCCCTTACATCAGGCATAGGCAAACTCGGCCCTCCAGATGTTTTGGAACTACAACTCCCATGATCCCTAGCTAACAGGACCAGTGGTCAGGGATGATGGAGATTGTAGTCCCAAAACATCTGGAGGGCCAAGTTTGCCTATGCCTGCCCTACATTCATAATTTACGACTCCATTTCCTGCTTTTCTACATGACATGATGGCTCGCCATGATGGCTATATGTTGATACTGTTCACATGGATATTGTGGTATATTTTACTCATAAAACCAGAAAAAGATCCCCACTGGATCAGACCAAGGGCCCACCTAGCAAAGCATTCTGTTTCCACAGTGTCTAGCCAGAAACCTATGGGAACCCCACAAGCAGGTCAGAATCACTTTGTTGGGGCCTGGATGCAACAGTATTTTGGTACAAATGTATATACATTTTCTTTAATGTAATCTCCTTCATGGCCCTAAAGACATCTAATAATCACTCTTGTTAGGCAATCAGAAGAAGAAAGTTGGAAAACCACTGTTGGCACACAGGGGTGGGTGGGCTCCCAGTAGGGGAAAAAAACCAGAAGAAGGTGGATGGATAAGGATACCTGGTTATGTTTATTTAAGCACTTTCCACATGTCCACACTTTTTCATTCACACTTTACATAGCAAAACACAATTGGCAGGCATTGGTATGTTTTATTCATAAGGAACTTGTTAGAAATAAAGGAGCTTTCCTTCTATTGACAAAAAATTGGTTATATTGCAGTCCCTGCATTGTGATTTTCCACACATGCCCCCCATACCACTACTGGACTGTTTGTCATCACATTAAGCATAAAACAAAACGATAACATATAAATGTATCAGCAAATGCAACACATGCACATGCAAGCCGCATCCCAGTGTTCTCATTTACTTCCTCTTCACCTGGCCAGTACCTGACCCTTTCTTGTTCTGCAGGGAAAATCTGAATGGAACTGCTCACATTTGCTTTAATACAAGCAGAGCACTTGATGTCATCAGGAATTCTGATGAAACAGGATCGCCATTCATGCTAAGTATTCAGCTTGTGCTCAAGCCTCATGCAGACCTTCCCCACTAGGGAAGTTTCTGGGGAGGCTGATTGGGGCTGGGGTGACACTATGCACAAGAACTTGGGGGCACCCATGTGTTGAGGCAAACACCTGACCACAACCTTTCTCTCCACTTTTGCCAGATTCACACCATTCCCTTTTCAGAACTGATTTGTAGGAGAAAGTTCAATTAATTTAGTAGTTAAGCTTAATTCTCCCAGGTAGTATAGTAGAACATTTATTGGGATGGTAGGTAAACCACATTTTTAATTAGCATTTTTTTGAAGTTTGGGTTTCTGTTTCCAAGAATGTTTCCAAAATTAATGAGCTAAATATTTCCAGCTGATAACTTTCTGCACTCTTGCCTTGTTTTCTAAGGTTGCTGCTGCAAACTACATGCAAACTCTTTGAGTTAGCTTCCCCAGCCCCCCACAATAAGATCAGCAAGATATTGCTGGACTTTGTATATTTGTGATTTGAGTACATTACGTGATAGTTCCTCATAATTGCTTGTTTTAAAAGGAATTCTTAGAATATGTGTTGAAAGCTAACCATACAGCTAAAATAAATTTAGTACGAGTTAAACAAAACTGTCTCTCTCACCCCCAATATGTTTGTTAAAATGAGTCAATTTATTAAAATAATCTAGTGACCCACATGTACATTTCACAGAGGGAAAAGTGATGTAAAAGCCCTTTGCAGTGGGGCTTTCTCCCAGGTGAGTAGTCACAGGCTTGTAGCAGAGAGGTACATATTCTTAACTTACTGAAATCTATCAATTTGCTCACTTTTATTCTGCACTGTGCAATAGAAAGCAGGCTCCCTTCTGAGCCTACGTTTAGTCCCCTGATTTTGGTATTTTTTCTGCAACAAAAGAGCACCAGCTCAATTTTCATGCACACAGGGGATACAGCCTTTTCTATTCTGTGGGGTTGTTTTTTTTTTTTCCATGCCTGTCCAAGCCCCAGTCCACTTTCAGATGGCATTCCAGCACTTAATGCTGATGGAAGAACATCACTATCCTGGTAATGTCTCCTACCATTCTAAAGCACTGCCTAAAAATTCCAGTAGCCTATAGTCACTTTAGATTCCCCCTACCCCCCATCTACCACATCTATAATAAACTTACAATAACCAGCTTATAAACCAGGCATAGGCAAACTCTTGCCCTCCAGATGTTTGGGACTACAATTTCCATCTTCTCTGGCCACTGGTCCTGTTAGCTAGGGATGATGGGAATTTTAGTCCCAAACATCTGGAGGGCTAGAGTTTGCCTATGCCTGTTACAAACAGTAGTAATGTAAGACCATGTGAGAATTTATTGCGAAAGCAAACCTTCTTTTCCCCAAGCTTCAACCATGTCAAACCTAGCAGAAACAGATTTACAGAAACATATTCTGCAATGACTATTGGGATGAATAAGAAACTTAATAAGGAATGGGACTGTATGCTACTATGAAATTGAAATGTGCAGATAACGAGAGCATTTATTGACTTATATCAAACATACAACCCCTTTCAGGACAAATGTATTTCACAGAGGCTTACGTCAAAACCATAATATTCAATAACCATAAAACCACTATATAAAACTAAAATGACCGCCCCCTGCGACCTTTGCGTGGACGCGCGCAGCCCTGGATCTGGAGCGGCCCCATCAACATAGGCTTGGCTTTGCCTTCCCTCAGGTGGGATACCTGGAGGTCTCCGCCTACCTCAGTCAGTTGTCCAATCCCACCTGGGGGAAGCATTGCCAAGGAGACCAGGCCAGGTATGGGAGGGATTACCTGCCCACACAATAGAGGGAGGATCTTACCTGGGAATCCTCACTTGGCTCCAGAGCTTCTCCCACCCTACCCACCCTCAGTTAATGTCTTCTTTTGCAGGTTAACTTTTCTTCATAGGTTTTACAGGTAACTTTTCTTCACAGGTATGCGGGCGCTGCTACGTTAAGGTCGCTGTTAAACGGCCGGAAAGGAATTTCCCTGCATTGGCAGGTTTCGCCTTTCCCGTAGCAAAACGTCACAACTTTGGCGGTATCAGGCCTTGGGCGGAATCCATTGCGGCGGCGATACCAGGGTTCCCCATTAAAGGGGTTTCTGAAGGAAGGCTTTGACCGTACGCCGAAAGGTCGTCATTGCTCTCCCCTGCGGCGGCGGCGTAACGGGGGCAGCTATCTCTGCTTGAACATATGTTCTCCAGAGCCGGCCCATCCCCCCCCCCACACACTGGATAACCCTGAAGCTCCCTAGGTCCCCGGCTGGGGACTGGGGAGGGAGAACAGCCAATGCCTGAGCCAAGGTCTACCCACATTTGAAATTTAATAAAGTTGTGGCCAATTTAATCCCATAGCACGTTGTCTTGAGTCGTTATTCCACATGACGGGGGGGGGGCGCTCGGGATCTGGGGACTCCGCCTGTTCACGCAATATCAAAACATAATTGCAATAAAATAGCAGCCACTATAACAGCACTGAGCACCACATGCAGAAAAGCAGTTTGATTTTTTTTTAAGGCCTTAGTGTTCATTTAAAAGCCAGCCCAACAGGGGGAATGTAGAAGGGCCTTCAGGTCTGCCTAACTTTCTTAGAATTATATCCTAAGTCTGCCTTCTCCTCTCCCCTTTAATTCAACAGATAGCACAGCATCGGGCTTATATTTTTTTTCCCTCCTGTGTTTACAGAACAAAAAGAGTTTTTATGTAATTTCATTCTTTCACGCTATTATTGATGCCACTGACTGTACTTTTCTTTAGCTATTAAAACATGCCTAAAATTGCTGAGCATCAGAGAAAGAGGCAACTATGGCGTCAGTGCACCGTGTTCATGGTGTGAGTGCATTCTTTTAAGTGCAGCGCCTAAATTCCTCAGATCAATATATGATTTGTGATCCTTCAAATACTCAATTATCTCAGTTTTGAAGTGGTGACCTGAAGATGTCAGAAATTGTATTGATTGGTCTTTAGCACTTCTTTTTTTCTTTTTGAAGTAGCACTTGAAGAAAAAATATCAGCTTTGAATGTCATGTTTTCCTATAATTATTTTGATCAAATAAGTATGGTATTTTATCATTGTAGGCATGGGCAATTTTGCCAATCTTCACAGAAACCATTGCAGAACTCTTGAAGACAATACACACGTTTGTTTAATCCTTTCCAGTTCATCTTGAAATAAATCAAAAGGAGTGGGACATAGCCTGTGCTTCAGAACTGAAGAAGTAGGGATGGCATTGGTGTGACCTTGAACAGGTGGACCCAATCCAGCAAAAGCTAGCCTTGACTAGCATAACAGTTCCCTAAGAAAACTTACTGTCAAATCATCAGGACTTACTTTGGGGTATTTGTAGTTATAATGGCGCTTTAAATCCAGTTGAAATCAATAAAATTCAGTTGAAATACAATGAGGTCCTGTTGCAAACAACATTTCCTAGATTTTGTTCCATGCATAAATCTTTGTCTCTTTTTTCCATAACACTGGCTTGGGGAAAATAAAATGAATGTGTACCTATTTACAGAGCCTTTTTAAATAGCCTGAATGGTTAATTTATACATAATTACTGTAAGCCTTAGATTTTTAACCAGAAACAGATGACATGGTTTTGAAAGAATGAATATGCTAGTATATTTTGGTTATATAAATAACTTGATGGGCATTTAATATTAACAGTAACACATAAAACCTATGCATAAATGAATAATTATACTGGGCACCTGCTCTAATATGGAAAATGAAAGTATCATCAACATTTGGGAAAACTGTAATAAAGACGAAAACCTGGAACATACTAAATACTTCAGACCATGAGATTTTACTTGCATGTAAACTTCAAAGTGCCACTGTTCATAGGCTGGGAAAGAGCAACATTTTGCTTTGTAGAATTTTGCTGTGAGAAGTTTTGAACTGGGGTAGAAAATGGGTTGGGAAATGAGAAAGCTCATCCAAACTTGGACTCATCAGCATTCCAAAACAAGAGACATAAATGTTGAATCCCTGAGATGGATACAAACATAGGAGAGCCTATCTACTTTTCCTTTTTTTGGAAGCTCTCTTTGGCTATACTGTACCTACAGGTAGATTAGGAATTCATATCAATGTCCCTTTCCTCGGTGCTTTTTTCTTTCTTTTCCCACATCAGGTTTAATTACCAAGCAGAGGCATATAAATAGATACAAGGAAACCATACTGATCTTTTCTCTCTCCCTGCCCCCTCCCATGAACCTTCCAATATCAGGTAATGTTAGATGCCCCTCATTTTCACAGTAACTGAGACAGTGACACCTATTTGTGAAGGCATACTATAGGCAACAGAGAGCCACAATAAGTAATACTGCATATTTATTTATTTGAACCACCATGAACTCTTAGAAATAAATAATTCAGAGATATTTTCAGCTCTGTATATCGGGGACCTCTTATGTGGTGAAGTCATGGGTCTCTATGCTCCTGAATGGCAGGGACCAATTTTAGGGGCACGGCAGCCACCACAGTGATGATGGATGACTTTTCCTGCATCTCGCAAGGCCTAACCTGCTCTTAAGTGGCCTTGCAGGATCTCAGGAAGGAGACAGGGTGATGGACTTTAAGGTCCAGGCATTGAGCCAAAGTTGTCCTATCACAGGTCCTATCTGCACCACACATTGCATGCAGTATCACCCCACTTTAAACTGTCACTGCTTCCCCTAAAGAATCCTGAGAGCTGTAGTTTGTTAAAAGTACTGAGAGTCTGAGGCCGGGAGGCTGGCGCCGCAGTAATTTAGGCGGCTGTACACGCCCCCTTGAAGGCACCTGGTTGGGTGCCTGCCCGTGGGCGTGGGCGCCAGCCAGGTGAGTGGGAGGCAGGGGGCTAACGCCCCCTGCTTGAGGCAAATACCGGCTCCCGCCCACAACCACTCCCCTCTCTTGCAGGAGGAGAGTCTTTACTAACACATGAATGTTTGCAGCCTTCTTTGTCTCCTACAGGAAATGCATTCTGGTCACTGTTGCCGCCTGAGCATCTAGAAGCAGAGCCTGATCAATAACTTCCAAGCTGTTTTCATTTACATATGTTCTGCTTTGTGCATTTCCCCTCCATACTCAGATATGCAACGGGAAATACAAATCAGCCTTCAAGGTCCTTGTTTTTTTTAAGGGAAAAAGCAAAAGAATTCTATAATTTGAAGAGAAACCAGAGAAACCTACTAGCATTTAATGAGTTCATTGTCGTGATTTAAATAAAAAGCCCTAACCAACAAAGCAGGACAGCTACTTGGCATAAGAAACGGCATTGCCTGCTTTCATTCTGACTCGGGCATCTTATCCTACACTTTATATTCTAACTGGAAATGGCTCTCCAGAGTCTTGGGCAGAAGTCCTTCCCAGACTTATTACTTTAGATGTTTAAATTAGAGATGCCAATCAACTCGGCTGAATGTGAATTTGCTAAGACCTGCCTCCACACGCAGACACCCTCATCTTTTATAACTGATGTTCCACTTTTGCAGATTATTTTTATTGGCACCTGAAGTCAGGTATTTGTAATATGAAGATACAGGCAAAATAATTGAAAAAGACTATACACAGACCTGGTTATATTTCCGCAGCAGCAAAGTCCTTTTGAAATGGGTAATGTGGAAAACAGGAAAAAGGCAAGACTCTGTTGTGCAATTCCCACTTAAGTGGTAAGAAATTCCAAGGCAGTACTTTCAATTATTTGGCTTCCTTTGATGAGATCATTGGCAACATATGACATTAATTGTGTACTCTTTTATTTATTTATAAATAAGGCAACATACAGGTGAAGTAAAACAGCTTAAGCACTTCTACAAGTAGCAAATCCACTGCCCTCATTAGATCCCTGGAGAAGTATGGCAACACTCCCAAATGCATCTTCCAAACTACAGTCCACAACTGTGGCTGGATCTAGATACATCAAAAAGCGCTTCAGGAAAACGCATGGTAAACTTTATTATGGGAAATCATGTTGGCGAAAGACAGGGCTCCACAGTGCCATCTGGTGTCACAGTATTACACTGTATATAAAACGTTTTTTCTTTACTAATGTAGCTGAGTCCTGTATCTCTGCTTCAAGAAACACTTCTAGTGTTACAGAGAATGAGAATAAGAGAAAGAGACATACACAAGAGAGATTTTTAGTCTTTCCCCTTAGCCAGATCTTCTCAGAGTTGATTGCATTCTCCATTCTGAATTTACCAGGAATTCTCCAGGTTGGAAACCACACTTCCATCCCAAGCTTTAAGTCAATATTGTGCCTTTAAAAAGGTGTAGCCTTGCCCACATTCATAAGAAAACCAATTGTTTGGTTCATTTGTTTTGTTCTCAGAGTAGCTGTATCACAGATCCATTCCTTTCACTTGACTGTTACAAGTAATAACATGCATGTGTGAAGTCACAGTTTTGACATCCATACTAACCTTTCATATCTTCTCATATCACTCCCAACCCAATACTTGCAAACTTGTAAAGAAAATGAAGGAACATTCTTTCACCTCTGGTGGACTTGCCCTAGAGTGAAGGCTTTCTAGGAAATGATATATAATGAGCTGAAAAAGGTATTTAAGTATACCTTCACTAAGAAACCAGAGGCCTTCCTTTTGGGTATTGTCGGCCAGAAGGTGTTAAGGAAGGACCGAACATTTTTTATGTATGCAACAACAGCAGCAAGGATACTTATCGCTAAGCACTGGAAAACCCAAGATCTACCCACACTGGAAGAGTGGCAGATGCAGCTGATAGACTATATGGAACTAGCTGAGATGACTGGCAGAATCCGAGACCTGGGAGAAGAGAAAGTTGAAGAAGACTGGAAGAAATTTAAGATTTATTTAAAAAAGCATTGTAATTTGGTTGAATGTTAAGAAGGATGCTAGATCATAAATAATTGAGCACCACTAAACTAGATGGAATTAGGATGACAAGTGAGATTGAGGAAAAAACATAAACCTTTTGGGAGAAATATTAGATTATATTTTAAATGAATGGGATACAAGAATGTAAACAAGATGATAAATTGCGGGTAAGAATTGACAATGATGCAAGTGGGAGCGGGAGACGTGAGGGAGTCCAATGAAGCTAAGAAAATATGTTATGATATATGTTTCATTGTTTTTTATTTCTGCATTTATGTTTAAAAATTTTAATAAATATATATATATATAAAATAAAAAATAAAAAAAATACATGCAAACTGAGGAAGCATGAATGATCCTAAATCAAAAATATGCAAGAGTGAGGCACCCTTCTTGCGATACAACTTTTGTTAAAATGTGTCATTCATGAAATGCTCTAAAGGACGATAATCACAGTGTAAGGAGAGGCCATCAGGCTGTCATTAAGATTCTGGTAAACTTGGAAAGTTAAACCAAAAAAGAAAAAGAAAAAGTTTCCTTATTCCATCATAAAGTCTTGCGCTTCAATGTCAGAAGCAACTTCAAAATCCATTAAATTGTGTTCACATATATGCCCACATTGCACAATAATAATTTGTATCAAAGAGTACAATTGTATCAAACAGTCAGATTAAGGCTCTTCGTATGGAGAAAACACTGGAAGGAGAGAACACCGTGGAGCACCAGGGAAATATGTAGAAAAAACTGTGATAATATTCTCCTCTGCTTTTGGCATAAAAGCAATACTTAAGGAAAAATACAAAATTACTACTTCATGAATTTTATGCATTCTGATCAGCAGGTAAAGGGAGCATTTCAATGTGATGTATTATGCTAAAAGTTATATCTATTTGCAGAAGTAGGTAAAACCACAGAGAGATGGCTATAGAAAATCTACTGGCTGCTGCTAGTTCTTTCAGATTGTTAATGTTTTGTTCCCCTTGATCTTGCATGTTTTAAATGGGTCTTTTGTTTCTTCAAAGTCATGTAACTAAACTAGTAATACTTTGAGATTGGACAGCCCTCTTGTGAGATGAAGTCATTATGCCACAACCAAGAGACACTTCAAAAACATTACAACGGAAGCATTCAATATGGCAGGAGAACATGCCGGATTTCAGAATATAGCTCCTGTTGCTCTAGGTCTGAGCTGCTCTGCTACTTGTAATTTGGTGTTTTCCATTCTGTTGGCAGGCATTTTGAAACATTCTGCTACCCTGAGGGACCACATCTGACAAGGGAACCCAAATTTCACACTAGCATGGTGATGGACGGGGTGGCAGAAACCATTTTTCAAATCAACTGGTATTATAAAATGCAATCCTCCAGACTAACTCAGGTGAGCACAGTCGACTAGGATTAAACTGCTGAGCAAAGTGGAAAGAGGTGGTGCAGAACTCTCTTTCTGCACCAACACAAAGCATGAAGGCCTGCAAATATTCTTTCTTCGGGGAGAGAACAAAATCACAAACATGGGCTAAAGCAACTGTTTTTGCTCCTTTTTTATATTCCTCCACATCTTCTCTTGCCACTGTGATTGGAGGGTTCTGTGAAGAAAGAAGGCATGTAATATTATTCAAAACTTTGGCTAGAATGTACCTGACTTGAAGACTTTGCCTGTAATTTCATCTGAACCTATGCTTATTGTTGTTTTGTCGTTTAGTCGTGTCCGACTCTTCGTGACCCCGTGGACCAGAGCATGCCAGGCACTCCTGTCTTCCACTGCCTCCCACAGTTTGGTCAAACTCATGTTGGTAGCTTCGAGAACACTGTCCAACCATCTCGTCCTCTGTTATTCCCCTCTCCTTGTGCCCTCCATCTTTCCCAACATCAGGGTCTTTTCCAGTGAGTCTTCTCTTCTCATGAGGTGGCCAAAGTATTGGAGCCTCAGCTTCAGGATCTGTCCTTCCAGTGAGCACTCAGGGCTAATTTCCTGAAGGATGGATAGGTTTGTTCTTCTTGCAGTCCATGGAACTCTCAAGAGTCTCCTCCAGCACCATAATTCAAAAGCATAAATTCTTCAGCGATCAGCCTTCTTTATGGTCCAGCTCTCACTTCCATACATCACTACTGGGAAAACCATAGCTTTTACTATACGGACCTTTGTGGGCAAGGTGATGTCTCTACTTTTTAAGATGCTGTCTAGGTTTGTCATTTTTTTTCTCCCAAGAAGCAGGCATCTTTTAATTTCGTGACTGCTGTCACGTGACTGCAGTGATCATGGATCCCAAGAAAGTAAAATCTCTCACTGCCTCCATTTCTTCCCTTTATATTTGCAAGGAGGTGATGGGCCCAGTGGCCATGATCTTCGTTTTTTTGATGTTGAGCTTTGGACCATATTTTGCGCTCTCCTCTTTCACCCTCATTAAAAGATTCTTTAATTCCTCCTCACTTTCTGCCATCAAGGTTGTGTCATCTGCATATCTGAGGTTGTTCATATTTCTTCTGACAATCTTAATTCTGGTTTGGGATTCATCCAGTCCAGCCTTTCGCATGAGAACCTATGCTAGAACAAATTAAAATATTATATAGAAAACAGACATGAAGGAGTACAAATGCATAAGTGCCATGCCAGATTTCTGTACTGCTCACTTTGTGATGAATGACAAAATTGTTTATTTACAGTGGTACCTCGGGTTAAGAACTTAATTCATTCTGGAGGTCTGTTCTTAACCTGAAACTGTTCTTAACCTGAGACACCACTTTAGCTAATGGGGCTTCCCAATGCTGCTGTGCTGCCGCCGCACAATTTCTGTTCTCATCTTGAAGCAAAGTTCTTAACACGAGGTACTATTTCTGGGTTAGCGGAGTCTGTAACCTGAAGCGTCTTTAACCTGAGGTACCACTGTACTGTGTTTTAACATTCATCCCAAACAAATGCACAGGCTTCAGCCAAAGTATTCAGTAGCATGTCTACTGCTCTATAGTGTATAATAAGGTTCTTCATGGTTCCACCTCCCTCCTTCACTGGATCTTTGGCCTTCAATGGATTTATATGAACTTTGCAAGGTTACTGTGAAAATTGCAATACTTTTTGAGTAGGTAAAATACTTATTATTTGATAAAGTGATTGTAAGTGAGCTTCCCGAGATCCTGAACTCCAAGCATCCATTTTCCTTTCCTGATCTTTGGGTGGGTTTTTGCCTCCCGTGCCAGGAATGAGCAGATCTATCCATTTTGGTTTCTCAAATAGGTCCCGGGTCTATAATAACAGATGTTTTACCTTTGCTATAAAACCTGACAATGTGCCTCCCTCCCCCCCCCACACACTGTTTGGGAGAAACCCCCATGAAGAAAAAAGAGAGAAAGCTATATATTAATTATCTGTTAGGGAAAACAGCTAATAATTCAATTCATTCATTCAGTTGGTAAATAAGCAGGCCACAACAATAGCTTAATTTTACTGCTTGTGCATTTTTGGAGGAGAAACATGACCCACATGGAGACAAACATTACTTATTTACTTCAGCATCCCTCCCCCAAATCACTACAACTGGAGTGGCCTTGGAAAGTACCATATTTTTCCGTGTATAAGACTAGGTTCTTTTTTAACCCAAAAAATTGGCTTAAAATTGGGACTCGTCTTATACACGTGTAGTGCTGAGAGGTGTTTTCTTAATTTGGAGTCCCCCAAAATAGGGGGCATCTTATACATGTTGGAATCTTATATACGGAAAAATACAGTAATTCACTGTGATTGAAAGCTAGATCTATCCATCAAAATGAAAGATCGCCACAGCATTGCAACTCTGCTTTCTTCTCTTCATCCCTCCCATCTCAAGCTCTGCGCATTTCTCCAGTCAACCTGGTTCCATTTCTCAGGGGCAGGGAAAGTGGGGGGCAGTGCCTTTATGTTTTTGGGGACTCAGAAAGCTGGGAACTCCCAGATCCACCTCAACACACCTATGCTGTGACTCAGAAATGTGAAAGCTTCTCCCCAGTCCCCCCACCTTGTCTTCATATTTGGTGTATATGCAGAGCAGATGCGCACCCCTACTAAATAAACCAATAAAATTACCTCATACATAAAATTCCTACCTTCAATTGTGAAAAGAAGCATTTGGTCCCAAATCACAGGTTTCTGTCAACTGCTACATACAAACAGATGCTTAACTTTGAGCGAATTCTTAAGTGATACTTGAAGCATATAAAATGTGTTGCATTTAAAGCAAAATAAAACACAGAGCTTTCCCTGGCTGTTCACACAGCACAGGTGCAATGATAGAATGAGAAATAAAGGGAAAGAGAGAGAGAGTTCATCTAAAAACGCCTGCAATTACCTGCACCTGAGGAAAACTGGTATCAGATACAGATTTTCTTAATGACTCTGCAGTCAACACAGAGCTTAATGAGGTAAATGGGAAAAGCCGCTGGGAGCTTCTGCTTATTTTACATCAACAATTAATTTCCATGGGACTTGATTTGTGAGGGGAAGATGGAATCTTATGGATTTAAAAGCTATCCTTATTTGCCAGTAATGGTTGAAAATTTAATGGATGCTGCTAGATTATTCTCATGTCAAAGAGAGGTTACATTTCCAAGCAGACACTTCCCCCTCTGCCTCTCTTTTAGGATGCGTCTGAAATGAATGCCTATTCAGCACGTGTTATTTATTTCTTATTGTTCTGGAATGAATGCAGGAGAAAACATTCCTCATTGTGCAATGCAAGTGATTTTACAAGTGGTCAATACATAGAGATAATTGGTATACTCAAAACTCAGGAATGGCTACACAATCCCGAATGTTTAGGGCAGTTTTTCAGCATTATTTGTGAACATGTTTCCTTATCTGTTTACATTGCCTACCCTTGTCTTGCCTATCTATTGTCTTCATTTGTTCTCTCTGGCATGAGCACATAGCCAATCTGATTGTGGACCCAACTGGTATTGTGATGTCATTCCTTTCTGATTGGTGGGTATATTCATCTGCCTCATCCAAAAACAACAAAACAGCTGTCAGCAAAGTGGTGAAGGGATGGTACTAAAACAGGAACAGCCAGAAAAAAATAGTGTAAAATAAGATTTTAAAACTGGGTCTACCAGTTTCGTTGTATTTTTATATTTTATTGGAAGGTGCTCAGAGTGGCTGGGGCAACCCAGTCAGATGGGCAGGGTACAAATAAATTGTTGTTATTGTTGTTATTAGAAATGAATTGACATTACTTAGGATCATTAATTTAAATGGGTATACTCTAAGTAAAATGTAATTAAATACAACCAAAACAGCCTAGTAAATATTCAGCGCAACGTGCTTTCACTCTGCTGAAGAAGAAGAGTTTGGATTTGATTTCCCACTTTATCACTACCCAAAGGAGTCTCAAAGCGGCTAACATTCTTCTTTCCCTTCCTCCCCCACAACAAACACTCTGTGAGGTGAGTGGGGCTGAGAGACTTTAAAGAAGTGTCACTGGCCCAAGGTCACCCAGCAGCTGCATGTGGAGGAGCGGAGATGCGAACCCGGTTCCCCAGATTACGAATCTACCGCTCTTAACCACTACACCACACTGGCTCTCAAGATAAATGACTAATTTCAGAAAGTGGTGAAAATGTGGTTCTGCCATTCACTTTCAACATTGTGGAGAGGCTGTTGTGTAATGCGTAGCCAAAGAATGAACACAAGGAGACATAGATTAGATTCAAATTCGGCCACAACATTATTGGTTACAGATTAAACAGGCTTGACATGGGTATTGGCTGTGTATCTAATAAACAGCCAGCCAGCCCGCCTGCTGTTTGATGGACAGTTGTGGCTGAATAAAATAAATAAAGGGGCCATAGGGAGTGAATGGTGGACGCTTGCGTATCGGGTTCATAATTTTGACTCAGGGAGACCACTTTAATCAATTAATTGGAATGATTGATTAACAGCAGCTGAAAGAATACTTGCAAGCCTACCTAAAATAGTGATATCAACAAACCATCAAAGCATGTGCAGAATCACATAGAAACACAGATTTGTAAGGGACAATGAGGATCATCTAGCCCATGCATGTCCAGCCGGTCGATTGTGATCTACTGGTCAATTGCGTGAAAGAAAGAAAGAAAGAAAGAAAGAAAGAAAGAAAGAAAGAAAGAAAAGGGGGGCAGCTCAACAACTCTGGGCAATCACAACAGATAGATTACTGCCAGTTTTGTGTGCTGAGGTCCCCCAAAACACCCCTACCCCAATAACTCACACATCACACATAATTTTTGTTTAAGGTTTTTGGCATAATTTTGGCCACAACTTTATTCAACAAAGAAGATGTGAGTGGTTGCTTAGGCATTGGTTATGACTATCTGTCCTCCCTCCCTGCCTTGGGGACAAAACTGACTCCCGGATTCCAGCGAAAGCCAGTATGGGGAAACAAGATCGGGGATAACTGGAGCTGCGACACAGACCCTCAGCTTCTCCCTGCATGCTCCCAGGGGCTTACGCGGCCCAAACCTGATTCCAGGGGTTTGGATGAAAGGATGGTAAGCCCCTGAATTCCTTTAACAGAATTCCCTTGCAGCAGCAGCATTGGAGGGGCAGGCCCAGCCAATCCATAACCCTCCTCAACCAATTTAAACCAATGCCTAACCGCCAACCTTACAAGTTGTGACGATTTGCTACACTGTAGACAAAAAACCAAATGGCACCCACTAATCAGCCAGATGGCAAAATTCCTACCGGGCCCCTGCCCCAAAGCAGATGACCCCATGACAGGCATAGCAAGGTCAAAGCACAAGCCCAAAACAAGGGAGGGAGGGCGGGTGATCCAGTGCCCACAGCGAAAGAGAAAGCAGATCACTGTGAGCACTGTTTAAATAATCTCGGTTCCCACCCCCAAATTGGCAACATCAATTTTACCCTAGCAACACAAACAACCAATCCTTGCCAGGCCCCTCTATCTTATCCTGCCTGGCAACTACGGGGTGTCTTGCTTGGCCCCATCCGCAACACACGCTCTCTTTTAATAAGAACACGCTTTATTATATTGGGAGTACAGATCGCAGTCTCCAGGGAGTTGGACGTGCCTTCTAGTCTAATCCCTTGTGCAGGAATCTTTCACCCAACATGGGGCTCGAACCACAACCCTGAGATTAAGAGTTTCATGCTCTTAGTTAATTCTTCTTAAAGGTTATTCCCTGCTAGATATGGGGGAGAAACTGAATTCCGTTTGCATTTAGAGGTGAACCTACCTAATCTGCCCTTTCCAAAACTATCCAAGAACCAAAACATATGCATCCTTCAAAACTTGCACATCTCTAAAATTTTGCAATGCTGTTCTGCAGCCAAGTAACATGCACAAGAAGGCATATACTAAGCTAAGGCGTGAGCTGAAAAAAGCACTAAAAAATGCTTTGCATTATGTGCAAAACTGTGTACATTGGGCAAAATGCATTCCAAAGTGTGAATGACAGGAGAGCTATGTACTAAAATGCTGAGGAATTTTCATGAGGACTTGGGGCGGGGGGAATCTGACTCCTGTGGAAATGTGGAGAGCTGAACGTAAGAGTGGGAAAATGAGAAACTGAAATTGGCAGATTCTCACATCCCTAGTGCCTGTCATTCAAAGGTAGTTCACACTTTAGGACCCTAGTTCATCCATGATAGGACAGGTTTGAGTTCCACAGCCATAGTTCCAAAGACAAGGTCTTTCCATGCATTCTTGATTTATTTAGTTAGCATCAAGAAAATTATGAAATCTGGAGTTTGCATTAAGATTGCTGCATTAGAAAACCAGGACACAGCCAACCTTCTGCTAGTAAGCAGTGAATAGACTGGGTCCCATAGCATGACAACTAAGCTCCTGTGAATTTCTGTGTGGTCAAGGATAGCCCACAAGGCTTCACAATGGAAAGGTGGCAAATGCCGAGATGTATTGAACAGAAGCTTTCAAGTTTGGATGATTCCATGTGGCACAGTAAAAGAAGACAAATAGGTACTTGACTAATGTGGTTAAATCAAATGTCATTTCCAGGCAGAGACCTTTTGTAAAAGTCAGGTTTTGTTGAGACCATATTTATTTCACCTTTGAAAAAGATGGCTTTTTAAATAGAAATGGACACCACGGGGGGAAGGGTGGGAGGTGTTGAAACATGAACACAAGCTGTGTTACTGCCACAATTTAAAGCTGTTTCCTCTCCCCTGCTGTGTGTGGGGTTCATGTACCTATTATAGCTGCATGGCAGGCCGGTATCAAACAGGTGAAGTTTCATTTATTTATCAGCATATACGCTTTACCAGTAAAAGTCACTGAAGTGGCATGCAAAAAATTACAGACTTGGGAAACCAAACGCAGCAAAATCATTTCAACAATTGTACAATTATTATTTCATAAAATAATATATCTGTGGTAGGTAAGGTTTCTGTGCATCCACTGCGGTAGTATGTAACTGTCCCATCTGTGCAAGAATATCCACTTGCACAACAGGACTTCCCCCTCCTTCTCCACCTGAGTGCCCCTCCCCCATTGGAGCAGATTTGGCCAGGGGGGAGAGAGAGGGGTGAGCCCCATTGTGCAAGCATAAATCCTTGCATTTATGGGACAAGAAAGTTGGGTGCCCTTTGCTCCATCCCAGCAGCATGTAGAAACATGTACAAGTGGTTGCTGTATGCATGGTCTCTGACACAATCCAACAGCTAGCTTGTTGCATTGGACATTGGACAGAATTGACTTGGGCAGGTGATTGGTGATAAAAAGGCTGATGACGTGTCTGTTTGGGAAGAATGAATCTCTGGCAAATTCATTCCCAGCACATGACAGAGGCTATATGCCATGGGTAGGCAAACTAAGGCCCGGGGGCCATATCCGACCCAATCGCCTTCTAAATCCGGCCCAGCATGTTTTTACATGAGTAGAATGTGTGCTTTTATTTAAAATGCATCTCTGGATAATTTGTGGGGCATAGGAAGTTGTTCATTTTTTCCCCTTCAAAATATAGTCCAGCCCCCCACAAGGTCTGAGGGACAGTGGACCAGCCCCCTGCTGAAAAAGTTTGCTGTCCCCTGCTCTATGCATATCATTTGGTTTAGGGGCTATATTAGCTTCCATTAAGCCACCTTTCACTTGACGTGTTACATACCTTCCAATATTTCTCCAATGAAAACTGGGATGTCCTTTTCCATAGTAGTAGTAGTAATTTTATTATTTATACCCTACCCATTTGATTGTGTTGCCCCAGCCACTCTGGGTGGCTTCCAACGTTTATACATTAACAGACTTCCCTATACAGAGCAGCTTTCAGGTGTTTTCTAAAGGCTCAGGGGTTGTAAAACTCCATACCATCCAACATTTCTCTGATGAAAATAGGGATATCCTAAGGAAAAGTGGGACATTTTCTGGGATCAAATCAGAAACTAGGACTGCTTCTGTAAATCCGGGACTGTCCCTGGAAAATAGGGAGGGTCTGATGTTATACCCAGATGTGCATACCCAAAAAGAGTAGCACATCGAGCGAGAAGAACAGCCATGTTTATATTACCCAGGGTTTTCCTGATCACTATCTTTTGCTAAGATGTGTGTTGATTTAGCGCACTACTCTTTATGGATATGATGTGAGTGTGTAGCTGCCTTTCACATTTGGGTGTCTGTATCTGGATACGAAATATAAAGTGAGAATTGGCCCTTAGCCAAGGCATTTATCCGCTGGCGATGCATGTATAGCATAAGTATACAATGTCAAGTTTCTGTTGCCAAATGCTTCTTGCCATCAGCTGTGACATGCCCTGATACTATGCAAAGTGTGTGTGGCAGCCACAATTTCTAATTTGGATATATTATTAATAATAATGGAATAATAGAATTATTATTATTATTATTTGCACAGACATGCAGTTCCAGTTCTTCCTTCTGTATTATACAACCCCACACCAAAGACGCCTTTCCTCTTCTTGTATGCTATCTGAGGAGCATTTAACTCCCAAGCCTTGTGGTTATGCTTCTATAAACTAGATGTCATCTGTTGGTTCATTATAATACACTTGCCAAGCATAATCTCACTGCTGTTGAATGCATCAGGCCTTACAAGCCTGGATTATATTTCCCCTCATGGAGGCTAAAGGAACATTATAGATTTTATCACTGACATGTGGAAAAGCAATCAGACACTACATTAGTCAGCTGTCACTGCCCATTTGCCTGTTCTTATTCTCTCCTTGTAGCAAAAGAAGGAAAGAAACAGGCCTGCGCCACGGCAGCTGACATTGCTTTACAGAACCGAGCAAACGCTTACAACAAATAATAACGTGTGGGTTTTATTTATTTTCCCTTTTGATGCATGTGCTTTATCCGCATAAAAGGTGCACTAGCTGCAAGAGAGCATTTTTTTTAACCCCGATATTGTGTAAATTTAACCTATTAATCAACAATTAATAGATCAGGCTTTTTGACAGATCATGCCTTGCTGCGGAAGACTCGTTTTTATTTATTTATTTTTAAAGAATTAATTGATTCTGTGAGTTCACAGTATTTATTTCAAGTCTCCTGATGAAATGCATCAACAGGGTGAAAGAGAAAGAATACAGTGCGAGTAAAAAGCTATTTTCCTTAAGAGAGAGAACCCCCGATAGATGTACAGAACACGAAACAATTGCATTGTTCTAAAACAGGTGGGAAACCTTTTGTTGTTGTTCTTTTAAAGGTGAAGGGCCACATTTCATTGTGAGATTCAAATGTCAGTGATGGGTGGAGCCAGCACTGTAAGCCAGGATGGGGCACCATTGAACCATTAAGGGTTAAATACTCAACAATGCAAGGAAATGAGTTCATTTTGTCTTTATTTTTTTAGGTAAGCAAGTACATTTGTGTAAATTTGCACCTTGAAACATTTGGGATTCTGTCCTATATGTTAAGATGAGGAGTTGTTTTCCTTCCTGCATGTACTGCATATTTTATTCACCTTTATTCAGTTTTTCTGGGTGTAAAATACACAGACTGGTGTACAAAATGTGGGTCTATATAGCAAAAGTTCCATTCCAAGATTTTATTCTCTTCACCTCATTGGCTGTGAACCAAGATACTGTCAACAAGCACTGAGCAAGCCCATCAATCTGGAGGGTAATTCCCAAAATGCTTAATATTCTTGTGTGTGTGTGTGTGTGTGTGTGTGCACTCTATGGTAGGTTTTTACAAGAAACATGTGTGTATCTGCTAACCACTTAAATGATCTCAGTGAATCTGTTTTCTTAATTGAGCAAATTAAGCGTACATAAGTACTTATTTAAAAATCACATAAAACATTTACAGTAAGTTTTGTTTTATTTGTTGTTTTTGGCTTATTATATTTATTCATTATCCCCATCACCACTATTATTCTAAAAAATTATTTATTTATTGAACTCTGATAACTATAACCCCATATAAGGGAGGACTTCTCAGATCCTTTCACAATGAAGGAAAGCAAGGGCCAGCACATTATATGGTGACAGGTGAAGTGCAACTACCCGTGCTTTCTCTCCCCTCTCCCTCTTGTTTTGAATATTTTGACACTGCCAATTCAGCCGTGGTGTGCCTCTCTGCCATGGACTGGTTGGATGCAGAGGAATGGTGGGAGGAACCAGCTGGGGAACCACAAATGGAAGAAGTGTCAGTGTCAGGAATGAGCCAGCTCCTAGTGGAACATTACAGCCTGCTGCAGAACAGAGAGGGTTTACAGTGAAACTTCCCCATCCCTTGGAATGCCGGGGGCCAAGGGAATGCCTGAGAGCTGGCTGGAACACAGCCAAAGCTCTCAGGAAGTTCAATCAGGCAGGAACATACGCAGAGAGAGTACATCAGGGCAGGAAGAGGTTGGAGCTAGTCCAATCTCTCCAAGGAGTCGTTGAATGGGAGGGCTGTTAGATTGGAAGCAAAACAAAGAACGCAAGGGGCGGCGGTTCAATATATTCTGTAAAAGCCGGAAGGACTCTTCAGATGGGTCATCTTGATTGATAATGCTGGCGGCTGCATTAGAGCTGCCTGGGGCTATCTGTTTGTTTTTGCAACAAATCCTCACATTTAATTACCTACACTTACTGTGTTATCAGGCTGGGAACTTGGACGCCTGACAGTCAGAGCCTGAGGAGCGGTGGTGGGACTAAGTTGAGTGGTCAGAGGGAAAAGAGAGAGAAGATGGAGAAGAGGAAGTGTCAGAAGCTGAAGAGGTAACAGAGCTTCATGAGCTGGGAGAGTCTGAGGCAGAGAGAAGTCCAGAATCAGAGACAGAAGCTGGAGCAGGAAAGTTGGATGAGGGAGCCCAAGAGGCAGGCTGGTGAAGCGTGTTCCTGCCCTGCTGCAACAAACTCCCCTCCTCTCTGTTTCCCAGAACCAGAAGAGGCATGCAAAAGATGGGGGAGAGGTTGGTTATATGCAACTGCAGTCTCTAATTGCTTGGGGAAAACCCCGGAGAGGAACAGACTAAGCTGGCTATCGGGAGTTTTCAGTCTCAGCAACTGATCCTTGGGACAAGACCTACTGGGGCTGGTGTGATGAGCTGCAATGCTGCGAAGATTGTGTTCTTGCTAACTCCAACTTTCACAGTGTGACTCACTGCCATCTCACTCCTATTACTCTTTTTCATCTCCAACTTGGTCTGAGGAACTGAAGAGAGCCCTTCCTCAGAGTACAATATTCTGGGAGCGGTGGCCCAGGACACTGCCTTTGCTATGTCTGTGCATGCATATGTGTGCATGTGGTGAAAGTGATATTAAATAAATATTAATGCATAAATCAATTTAAAAATAATATTATTTTGGAGATTGCAACCCAATCAACCTTTGCCTGCATTGGGCTGCTTCTTGCATTAAGTGCAAGCTTATGCATGAGCCACATGTGCATTGTGCCAAAATTCTACCAAACAATACATATATTTTACAAATAATACATATAAATGTGCCAACTCCCATGCAGTACTGTATTTCTGCAACATAGTTTTGTATGCATCAACATATAAGTATTCTTATACAATTATATTTTTGAATTATGGTGCTGGAGGAGACTCTTGAGAGTCCCATGGACTGCAAGAAGATCCAACCTCTCCATTCTGAAGGATCAGCATTGAGTGCTCACTGGAAGGACAGATCCTGAAGCTGAGGCTCCAATACTTTGGCCACCTCATGAGAAGAGAAGACTCCCTGGAAAAGACCCTGATGTTGGGAAAGATTGAGGACACAAGGAGAAGGGGACAACAGAAGACGAGATGGTTAGACAGTGTTCTTGAAGCTACCAGCATGAGTTTGTCCAAATTGTGGGAGGCAGTGGAAGACAGGAGTGCCTGGTTTGCTTTGGTGCATGGAGTCACGAAGAGTCGGACACGACTAAACAACTAAACAACTAAACAACACCAGCAACATACAATTATATGCCTTGCTGAATGTATCTGCTTTGGGGGATCTGGATTGCATTTAAATATAATATGAACATAATAATATTATATATGTATAATAATGTGCACAATGTTGTTGTTGTTTAGTCGTTTAGTTGTGTCCGACTCTTCATGACCCCATGGACCAGAGAACGCCAGGCACTCCTGTCCTCCACTGCCCCCCGCAGCTTGGTCAGACTCATGCTGGTAACCTCGAAAACACTATCCAACCATCTCGTCCTCTGTCGCCCCCTTCTCCTTGTGCCCTCCATCTTTCCCAACATCAGGGTCTTCTCCAGGGAGTCTTCTCTTCTCATGAGGTGGCCAAAGTACTGGAGCCTCAGCTTCACAATCTGTCCTTCCAGTGAGCACTCAGGGCTGATTTCCTTCAGAATGGAGAGGTTTGATCTTCTTGCAGTCCATGGGACTCTCAAGAGTCTCCTCCAGCACCAGAATTCAAAAGCATCAATTCTTCGGCGATCAGCCTTCTTTATGGTCCAGCTCTCACTTCCATACATCACTACTGGGAAAACCATAGCTTTAACTATACGGACCTTTGTTGGCAAGGTGATGTCTCTACTTCTCAAGATGCTGTCTAGGCCTGTCATTGCCCTTCTCCCAAGAAGCAGGCGTCTTTTGATTTCGTGGCTGCTGTCACCATCTGCAGTGATCATGGAGCCCAAGAAAGTAAAATCTCTCACTGCCTCCATTTCTTCCCCTTCTATTTGTCAGGAGGTGATGGGACCAGTAGCCATGATCTTCGTTTTTTTGATGTTGAGCTTCAGACCATATTTTGCACTCTCCTCTTTCACCCTCAATAAAAGGTTCTTTAATTCCTCCTCACTTTCTGCCATCAAGGTTGTGTCATCTGCATATCTGAGGTTGTTGATATTTCTTCCGGCAATCTTAATTCCGGTTAGGGATTCATCCAGCCCAGCCTTTCGCATGATGAATTCTGCATATAAGTTAAATAAGCAGGGAGACAAAATGCAGCCTTGTCGTACTCCTTTCCCAATTTTGAACCAGTCAGTTGTTCCATATCCAGTTCTAACTGTAGCTTCTTGTCCCACATAGAGATTTCTCAGGAGACAGATGAGGTGATCAGGCACTCCCATTTCTTTAAGAACTTGCCATAGTTTGCCATGGTCGACACAGTCAAAGGCTTTTGCATAGTCAATGAAGCAGAAGTAAATGTCTTTCTGGAACTCTCTAGCTTTCTCCATAATCCAGCGCATGTTTGCAATTTGGTCTCTGGTTCCTCTGCCTCTTCTAAATCCAGCTTGCACTTCTGGGAGTTCTCGGTCCACATACTGCTTGAGCCTTCCTTGTAGAATTTTAAGCATAACCTTGCTAGCGTGAGAAATTAGTGCAATTGTGCGATAGTTGGAGCATTCTTTGGCACTGCCCTTCTTTGGGATTGGGATGTAGACTGATCTTCTCCAATCTTCTGGCCACTGCTGAGTTTTCCAAACTTGCTGGCATATTGAGTGTAGCACCTTAACAGCATCATCTTTTAAAATTTTAAATAGTTCAGCTGGAATACCATCACTTCCACTGGCCTTGTTATTTGCAGTGCTTTCTAAGGCCCATTTGACTTCACTCTCCAGGATGTCTGGCTCAAGGTCAGCAACCACACTACCTGGGGTATATGAGACATCCGTTTCTTTCTGGTATAATTCCTCTGTGTATTCTTGCCACCTCTTCTTGATGTCTTCTGCTTCTGTTAGGTCCTTTCCACTTTTGTCCTTTATTATGGAAATCTTTGTACGAAATGTTCCTTTCATATCTCCAATTTTCTTGAAAAGATCTCTGGTTCTTCCCATTCTATTGCTTTCCTCTATTTCTTTGCATTGCTTGTTTAAGAAGGTCTTCTTGTCTCTCCTTGCTATTCTTTGGAAATCTGCATTCAATTTCCTGTATGTTTCACGATCTCCCTTGCATTTTGCTTGCCTTCTCTCCCCCGCTATTTGTAAGGCCTCATTGGACAGCCACTTTACTTTCTTGCATTTCCTTTTCATTGGGATGGTTTTCGTTGCTGCCTCCTGTATAATGTTACGAGCCTCCATCCATAGTTCTTCAGGCACTCTGTCCACCAAATCTAAATCCTTAAACCTGTTCCTCACTTCCACTGTGTATTCATAAGGGATTTGACTTAGATTGTATCTTACCGGCCCAGTGGTTTTTCCTACTTTCTTCAGTTTAAGCTTGAATTTTGCTATAAGAAGCTGATGATCTGAGCCACAGTCAGCTCCAGGTCTTGTTTTTGCTGACTGTATAGAGCTTCTCCATCTTTGGCTGCAGAGAATATAATCAATCTGATTTCGATGCTGCCCATCTGGTGATGTCCATGTGTAGAGTCGTCTCTTGTGTTGTTGGAAAAGCGTGTTTGTGATGACCAGCTTGTTCTCTTGACAGAACTCTATTAGCCTTTGCCCTGCTTCGTTTTGATCTCCAAGGCCAAACTTGCCAGTTGTTCCTTTTATCGCTTGACTCCCTACTTTAGCATTCCAATCCCCTATAATGAGAAGAACATCCTTCTTTGGTATCACTTCTATAAGGTGTTGTAAGTCTTCATAGAATTGGTCAATTTCAGTTTCTTCAGCACCAGTAGTTGGTGCATAAACTTGGATTACTGTGATGTTAAAAGTTCTGCCTTGGATTCTTATCGAGATCATTCTATCATTTTTGAGACTGCATCCCAGTACAGCTTTTGCCACTCTTTTGTTGACTATGAGGGCCACTCCATTTCTTTTACGGGTTTCTTGCCCACAGTAGTAGATATGATGGTCATCCGAACTGAATTCACCCATTCCCGTCCATTTTGGTTCACTGATGCCCAGGATGTCAATATTTATTCTTGCCATCTCATTTTTGACCACCTCCAACTTACCCATGTTCATGGTTCTTACATTCCAGGTTCCTATGCAATATTTTTCTTTACAGCATTGGACTTTCCTTTCGCTTCCAGGCATATCCGCAACTGAGCGTCCTTTCGGCTTTGGCCCAGCCGCTTCATCAGCTCTGGATCTACTTGTACTTGCCCTCCACTCTTCCCCAGTAGCATGTTGGACGCCTTCCGACCTGAGGGGCTCATCTTCCAGCGTCATAACTTTTATATGCCTGTTGTCTTTGTCCATGGAGTTTTCTTGGCAGGGATACTGGAGTGGCTTGCCGGTTCCTCCTCCAGGTGGATCACGTTTGGTCAAAACTCTCCACTATGACCTGTTCATCTTGGGTGCCCTGCTCGGCATAGTTCATAGCTTCTCTGAGTTCTTCAAGCCCCTTCACCACGGCAAGGCAGTGATCCATGAAGGGGATGTGCACAATAATGTATATAATATTTGAGAATTACTCCAATTTTTAGTGGAGCTAGTAGAATAATGGTGTGCTTCTCATCAAGATCAAGGAATTGATAAGCCTGATGGTTTCAGAAAATTCCATCCCTACCTACTTCAATCTTGACATGCTTAGTGAATGTGGTTGTGGTCCTTGCCTCCATCTACCAGCCCCAGCAGCTAGGGCCCATGTGTCTTGCTGGGGCCACATTTTTTTAACCACCCATAAATAGTCTTTCTTCTTTTTTTTGAGGGACTTGTTATGGGGATTAAGGACAGAGTAACTTTATGCTCTTGGTCCACAGCAGAGACAAAAAAGCACAGCAGCTGATGGAGACCGGAGGATGCTAGCAGAAAATATTCAAAGGTGCTGGGGGCAATGGGTGGCTGACCTCCCCACACTGAAGTGAATTCCAACCAATTTTTTAAGCTACAGCACTCTGGCTATTTAACTACATCATTTTGAGAACATAATATTTAAATATAACAGTGATATCTATGTCTTTAAAAAAAGAGAGGGTTAAAAATAACACCAGCTGTAAAGGCTATTTGGGCAAATATCCCTGACAGGAAGTTCACCTGACCTTTCCAAATGTGTGTTTGTGTGTTTCCATTTTCTTCTTTTCACTGACAGTGTCAGATGTGATGGAATAAGTCATAACGATTTTAGTTTTCTCCTCTGAAACGAGCCGAGAATGATCCCGTTCTATAGAGATAAGCACTTAGTGTTCTCTACAGCTGATGAACAACCCCCAAAAGCTAGATGTTGCCCTGGGGACTGTAAAAGGAGACAGTACTATCTGTTTCCACCTCTCTCCTTATCCTTTTCCCCTGACCCTTAACCACCAAGGAGCTTTGACTACAAAACAGAGCAAGTCTTGTAATATATATTGCGGATGTTTATAATGATCTTTTGCTTTTTTTTAGTCTACTAGCTGCTTTTCTTTTAAAAAGCTGCAAATTTTCCATAACCGAGGAAAGAGAGGAATATTTTAAAAAGAAACAAACCCGACAATCTCTATTCAGCTTAATTTAAAGTAGGTGTTATTTTCACTACTAGGAACAAGCTCAGTAGGTATATAAAATTATAATATTTGTATTAGTGGCGGGTGGCTGGGCACTCGTTCCCAGTTTGATGTCCTCTGCATTAAAGGCCGTATCTGTATATATATATTTATGGTACTAATATACTGCCTGATTTGCCATGTTCTTTTGGCAATTGGCAAATTTAAAAATCAATGAACATACAAATAAAATCGAAACTAAAACGTGGTCAATACAGCGCTAGCACAAAGATCAGCATAAAGCCACCGTAAAGCCATCACAGGGGCAGCGTAAGATCAATAAGAACAATAAAATCAGCACTAAAACCCAGCAAAGGGGGAAACAAAACCAAAAACTTGAAGAGATAAAATGTGAAAAGAAAGGGAAACATATTCACCTAGTTCTGAAAAGGTCCTGATGTAGGTACCTTGCAAAGCCTCAGTCCAGTTAAGGACGATGTATGTGACAAGACTTTGTTCTGGAAGTGATTAAAATCAGATGCTGGTTGTTGTGTGAGTTTGCAGGGGGTACATTTGGGGCAAAGGGACTCTGAGAGATGGACTCTGCTATGGCACAGCAGCTTGGGCAAATGCATGCACACATACACACACACACACACACACACACACTCACACTCACACTCACAAATGGAGCCATCCTATTCCTGTGACTGCAATTTGTTTTAAACTGCTTTCGTATTACATTTTTAAATTGTTGTAACCCACCCTGGGACCTTAAGGTGAAGGGCACACAAGTAACCAACAATAACAATAGTAATAGTAATAGTAATAGTAATAGTAATAGTAATAGTAATAAGTGACTGGTCCAAAAAAGAGAGAGAGATGAAGACAAGAAATCACCATGAGAAAGTTTGATAAAGAACCAAAAGGTGGAGGGTGGGGAGATATTAATGAGTATATACATTATATACCAAGGAAAATGTGGAATTGTTTCCTTTTTAGTCACACATCCTAAACACAGTGCTCTCATTGGCCACTTTTTAATTGATTCAAGTCTTTCAGACCACATGAAAAGTTTGGTCCTCTTGCTGCAAAGCTCCTGAATTGTGGATCATGACCTTTATAAGGATGGTTTTCAATTAGCCCATCCCATCAGTGCAAGGATTTATGCTTGCCCAATAGGACCTCTTCTCCTACTCCTCCTTCCTCAAATCTTCTCTGGGGGTTTACATAAAAATTACTGTTAATCGTGTGACATGCTCTCATGTCCCAAAGTTATTCAAGTGAGTAATTTCCACGCAATTAAGTTTCGTGAAGCAGGCACAGAGATCAGACATAGGCAGATATTGATATCTTTAGGACTAGATAGCGATATCAATCGATGTAAAGAAATGAATATTCATATGTTGCTGGGATCAGAGGCAAGTAACTCAGCTAAACTGCTCAGGTTTTCACATTGCATAGGTAATACACAATCAAAAGTAAAATATACGAAAAATATTCATATATGGTATATACTTGTATATTGATTTTTTCTATGCATTTTGTACCTTTTTATTTTTCTCTTTTTCTTTGTATTGCTTTATTTCTTTATATTTGAACCCTTCTCAATAAAATATTAATTCCCATTTTTAAAAAATAATATATATTTTTTTAACTATCAAAAGTAAAATAGAGGGCCCTTAATCACCCACATACAATACTTTGCTTTCCACACAAACTAATATCCTATGTTGGCTTGAGTTACATGCAAGAATGACGAATCAATGGATTTCTTCTCCTATTGGTGTGGTGGAATCTCATGTACATAAATAGCCATTCTCCCTGCATTCAGTGAATCTTGGCCGGGTGGTTAGTGGTTACATTATCAAAGAAAGAACACTTCTGATCAGTCAGCTTATCTGTAGTATTTAGCTGGTAGCTTGAATAACTGGAAGGGTTGATCGGAAGCAAATCGTAATCTGAATAACTGTCATGTAATTATGGAAAAAAGCATGAAGGTGATAGAAAAACAAGCCTTCTTTGAGATCCAAACATTGGAAATACGTTGACAAGGTGGATGTCTTTCATAAGTAGACATTACGCCATCTCTTGCAATCAGGAAGAAAAATTGACTTTGTCATGATATGCTTCTTAAAGCAAAAGTAATAAATTCTGTACAATTGGCAAGCCTGCAGTGTGCCTAATTTATTCATTACCCACCCTGAAAAATAATTAAGTCATGCTTTCTTTCCTGGTGCTTCATTACAGTTTAGCCTTTTTTCTGCAGCAGTCAGTGACTGAATGCTTATTAAAATAAATTAGCTGCAAAACTTTTAACTCTGTCTTAAAGAAAAACTAATCCATTTTTCTAGTGGAAGCAACATTGATTAAATAAACCCAGTTTCATGCAGAGCAGGCTAATTCCTTTAGCCACAGTTTCCAATCTTAAATCATGTTGTATCTGCATTAGTCTGAGCAGGATATAATGAGCTGTGAGTTTATAATTGCTATTAACCTCTTTCGGCAAGCGCTTTTATTGGCAGGATGGGTGGTTTTATAGTGCCGTAGACTCACTCAGACACACCCATATTTCTGCTTTAATGCAGCTCCTTTAGATAGATTAACTTGATACATGGCAGCCACTGGATGTTGGGAAGGTCATGCAGTTGCCAAGACCCAAGCTGGTATTCAATGCAGAGTGTGGATTCAAGACTGGTATTCAATGCAGAGTGTGGATTCAAGACTGGTATTCAGTGCAGAGTGTGGATGGATTCAAGACTGGTATTCAATGCAGAGTGTGGATGGATGGATACATCTGCTTTTGGTTCATTTGGAAATGTTTTTTTCATAAGCCCATTCTGTCTTCTTTCTACTTTTTTTATTATTAAACTCGCATGGTAATTCATATTGAATTATCCATATAAATACATATCTGGAATGCATTTTCTCTTAAGGTAAGCACTCTACCTCTGACCAGGCTAAGCATTGCATGGAAAACATCTATTCTTTGAGAAGCCCCCAATGGGCATCTGGGATTCACACTTCAGTGGGCATCATCCATACTTCACTGGAGAGTGACATCATACGTGACAAAATTGCCGTTGCCAGAATTGCTGCACTCCACCGTATTGACAAAAGATAGCATGTGCGAGAAACAAGTCATTCATTTGTCAATGCAAGAAGACATTGGCAATGAAACATCACAGTGAGACACAAACAACAGTGACAAGCTGTTGATTGGAGCACTTAGAAAAAGTGATGCCTTGGTCCCTAACCGGGATGCCTTACGAAGCTTTACATGGCAATGTACGTTTCAAAGAATGTCTCTACTACACTGAGATACAGATCACTTTAAATGGCTGCACATCTGCATACATGATATCTGGAGAAAATGAGTGGCCCTTAGACCCAGGAGGGAAAGAAGATCTTCTGGTGACCTGCTGTGCAGTCATACCTCGGGATAAATACGCTTCAGGATAAGCATTTTCGGGTTGCGCTCTGCGATGACCTGGAAGTAACGGAGCGTGTTATTTCCGGGTTTCGCTGCTTGCGCATGCGCAGACAGTCAAAATGATGTCATGCGCATGCATGGAAGCGGCAAAACACGGAACGCGCAGATGCGCTGTTACATCTTACGTTCTGTTCAGGATGCGAATGGGGCTTCGGAACGGATCCCGTTCGCATCCCAAGGTACCACTGTATATAACTAGTTGTCAGCAAACTTCTCTTGGCTTGATTCAGAAGACAGGCAGGTGAGAGTCGGCTAACGTTGGTGGAGCAGGGCTCCATTTGTTCTAATGGGCCAGCTTCCACTAATCAGCATAGTGGCACCAGAGGCTTAGTACAGTAACTTAGTACAGTCCCCCCCCCTTCAGCTGGAGCTTGCCGGACTTCAGCTGGAACTTGCCGGAACTCAGTTCCGGCATCTCTCAGGTGGACGCCATTGCCATTCTAAGAGAATGAGGAAGGATGGTGAGTTCAAACACCTCTTTTTCTAGAAAAACAGCACCGGGTTCCTGTATTAAAATTAAAATGAGCAGCAGAGAAGTCCTCTTTCCAAATTACTGAAAGCCTTATACCTGATATATTATGCAGCTGTTTCATGGCAAAAACATGACCTACCATGCCCATCATAGCTCTCAGTATTTATACTGACTTCTGTGAACATCTCTAGAGGTTATCTGGACGATACCTTTTCAAGTTCCATTTGGAAAATGCAGATAAGCCCTGCTTTCTAGTTGAATTTTACTTCCTTAATTAAGAACACTCCGTACAAACTTTTTTTCATATATAGAAAAAAACCTAATGTGCAATTTGTACAAATGAAATCTATCTGATATAAATTATATTTCAGTGATCTAAACCCAATTAACCTTCAGGAAATCTAGATAGATATACCCTGTGAATGATGTTAATTATGGCTGGGGAAAAGCTAGGCAATTATTGACCAAGTTTGGCAGACGTTTTATGTTACCTACTGATACCACATACTGCTAGCTGCCTTGATATGTAACGGAGAAGTATTAATTCAAATGAGGTCACTTGGAGAATCATGAGCTGAATATCTCTTGACCATTTAAAATAGCACTTTAGGCTCTTTAAAGCAATAGCTGCCCCTTACTCCACCCTGTCTTTCAAAAGAAAATAAATTACTGCTATTATTGCACAGATATGCATTTAGAAATGAAAATAGGTTGGTTGTAGACCAAATATTAAGAAATGCCATGAGCTGTTTCTAATTTTGAAACTGTTTGCTACTAATCTCTTGAGACTACTTAAAATTCTTCAGCCACATGGAGCCCGGAGCTTTCTAGAAGCAAACCAAGACACTAGGCTACAGCAAGACGGAACATTAGAAGCACCTATGATAGCAAGCATTTGGGAGCCTGTTCTCACAACCACTTCTCCGATCTGTGCAAAGAGCTGACCCAGCTCCAAATCAAAGGGCTAAGAGGACAGACATCTAAGAGGATGTGTAGTACACAGATATTGATAAATAAATAAGTAAAGCATAAAGTCATCAACAGTGGTGGAGCAAGCTGATCGGGTGTCAGGTGTGGCCAGCTGCCCGTGTGGCCAGCCAGGGTAGGATGCTCCACAAGGCCTCCATGGAGTCTGCCTGCCTCCTCCCACTCAATCACCCTACAGCTGGGGGGAGGCAGTGGGCGGACCATTTGGGCAGCGCAGAGCGTGCGTGCACCCAAGCCACCGTGTCTCTCCAAGGAGAGACGAGCGGCTCAGGTGCACTGCAGGCCCCGTGGTGAGTGCCGCCCAGCATTTTGTCACCCCCCTCAGTGGTGACACCCGGGGCGGTCCAAGCCTAAAAGGCTATAGCAGTGATGGGGAACCATCAGCCCGAGAGGCCAAATTCATCCTTCCATGCCTATCTGTCTAGCCCTTTGACTCTCTCCAGGCCACACCCCTTCCCTGCCACACACCCTTCATTGGCCTTGCTCCACACCCTCCTTGAGTGTTTTTGCCTTGCTGGAATGTGTCCTTGAGCTCTGAAAATTCTACTTGCTTGGCTGGATGGAGGATTCGCGAGGGAGGTGTGAATGGACGTTCTCTTTTGATGCTATGATGCCTCTGTTTTATCAAAATAATAATAATTGCTTACTCCCTTATCTGTTTACACATAAATTCAGACACTTCTCTTCCACCCAGAAGGACCCCCAGAACAGCTAATAGTAATGCTAAGAAGAGACAGTATAGCAAGCTTTTGCTTTCAGAGGTTTGGCATGCAGTTCTTCTGCAGAGGCGTGTAAAGGACCCTGTTAGGTCATTAGTTAAAATAATCTATATGGGACAGATAAGTCATAGCTCTATCTGGGGGGAGATACTAGCTTAATTCTAGCCCTTATACACAAGGCAGGAAAGTTGGCTTTTCTATGATATGAAACAATTATGCATTATATTAAAAAGAAGAGCCTTGCTTTACTGCTGTAGCTAGGACAATTATTAGAAATGTGCATTTTGGAAGGCCAGTCAAAAACCCCAGCAGAAGGAATAGCAAAAATTGCATTGATTTTAATGAAGCTGGATTACGTGCTAAAAGTTATATATAGACTCAGGGGTGGATTTATATTTATACCCTTCTAAATTATACATAGCTCCTCATTATTCATACTGCAGTAGCCACCAGAGGGCATTGATCAGGCATCCTAGAGTCAATCTGCTAGACACACTTTTTTAAATTTCATTGTGGCTTTGTCGAGATAAATCTGCCAGCAATGTTGTGCTAATAGGTATCCCTTATGGTTTAATTTTTGAATCTGACAGATCAGATAACATTTTACTCTGGTGCAAAAGAGCGGGGGGAGGCAAGCACACTGTAATAAAATAACCTTGAAGAGACAACTTAATTAGTATTTAAGTGATTCTGATTTACAGTGTAATTCGTATGGAAATATGGATGCCCACCTGCATATCAAATGCCATCTCCACATTTGTAACTTTTTTTATACTAAACAGCATTCAATTGCTTTATTCAAAAGTAAAGTAATTGTTTCAGGGACTATCTACATAGGGCGATTTATCTACGGCATTGATGTGCATGAAGGTAACTATGGGCCCTAAGTACGATAATGTATGCTGAGATGCTAGAGTCACCTTGGAGTAGTCTTCTCAACCTTGGAGGGGTTTAGTCAGACCAGCTAGAAAACTGCATAAAGAGAAAAAAACACATCAATGATAGCCAGATGCTATACTTAAAGCATATTTTCGTTAGGTGAGTAAATGACACACAAAAAAAATACTTGATAGAGAAAACTCTCATAGTTAGTATAATGAAGGACTTCTGCCTTGATAGAAATTCCAATTTCAAGAAGAAACCATTAGGTCTCATTTTGGCTTTGTCCCTGCGATTATATAATGAGTGTAATTCAGTCAGCTTCTCTGTGTTGCTTTTGATTCTTGTTAAAAGGTGCTTTTGCTGGGAGATGCTCTCCTTATTTCAAGCACATTGGTGTTACCAGGTGAAAGTAGCCTCTGGGTGCATCTGCACTGTGGAACCAAATGTTGCTCAAAATCTTGTACCTGTCAGATGACAGCGTGCCTGAACAAAGGCAGTGTGACTCATTAGTGCAACCTGCACTTCTCTAGGTCTTCCTGTGCTCCTTGAATATTAGACAAGCACCTACTGACAAGCAACCTTTTCAGTTGGGATCTTTTCCAGTCTGCACCTCTATTGCAGTTGTTTTAAACAAAAAGTTTTAGGGGTGTTTTATTGTTTTATCTCTTGTTGTTTTCTGCCCTGGGCTCCACTGGGAGAATGATAGACAACTTTCTTAAAATGGACCTCTCTTTAGAAATCCATCTGGTATGAAACAACCCCTTTCACAACAGACAGGTTTCCTACGCAACAGAATTTGCTGGTGTGTATGAAATTTTGTGTATCCTGTGTGTGGTTCATCAAGGTAAAGGAAACTGCCTTATATTAATTCAGATCTCGTCAAGTGCTGTGCCATGATCTTTCCTCCAGTTTCCTCAAATGTTTTCTTTCTCTGTGAACAAGGTTTCCATTTTTCTGTATCATTCTCGTTGTGTTTTAGAAGCCCTTAAGAATTTTGATCGGTGTGGAGTTTTGAGCTTACCTTATCATTATAAGGTAGCCAAGGGTGGTAGATGTGCTTTTCTTTCATGTAAATATTTCTCAAATCCTCTGCAACTTCCTCGGCTGCCCCCACTTCCTGATCTGGGAAAAAAACAAAACATGAAATGAGTTACCTTATGATATCTAATTGATGTACATGCACCTAGGGAGGCTGCAGAATGCAGAGCAGTATGGAGGTGATTTGTAGAATGAAATAAAGGAGACTTACAAAGACCCCTTGTCTACACCAAAAGTCAGATAAGTGCAAAAAACCTCCTGAACCCCACATGTAAGGATTTCACTGGGAATTTCTCTCCTCCTTGATACAATTATTTTGGGTATTATCTGATGGCATATGGTCATCATGGTACTAATCTAAACCGGTAATGCCTTCTTTGAACAGCAATTGCTGTCCGGTCCTGACAGCAGAGATATTTTCTAATGGGATATTCTCCATGTACAATAGGTTCTACAACACTGACAGATAATCACTTTTCCTACAAAGGAGTTATATTTATATGTAAAACTGCATGTATGCAGCACATGCATTTTGCCATGTGAATATTATTCAGGGCCAACGATGCACAAGCTTTGCTCAGTTACCTACAGAGGATTGACTTCCACGTAGGATATTCTTCAGTGTCAGCCCAAGGTTGACGAGCATACTAGCATAGCCACAATACTGATGACATTTTAAAAAGTATTGTTAGCTAAAAGTCTGCTACCCAAGGGACTATTGTTTCCTTTGCCTGTTTCTGTAAAGGATCTCAGTGACTAGAGTTCACTGAACTCTGAAGAACAAGAGACAAGAAAGAAAGAAAAAAGGCAGGGCGGGAGGGGGGGGAGATAAGCTACCTGGCAGAAATACAAAACCCAAATCTTTTTATTTTTATTTTTAGGGTGTTGTTGAAGGTTTTTGCAACTCAGGTAAGGGAGCTCACTTTTCCTCACACAGTTTGTGCATTTCTCTGCTTAGGTACTTCAGTGACTACCATAGAGTGCAGTGAATTCTAATACAGTTGACTGGAATGGGCAGCAGTACACAGAAAATAAAAAAAAATACTTTTTTAAAAAAAGGTCATACTTGTGACACCATTTGAAACTATTTGCTTCCTCTTGGGGAAAACATTAAATTAAAAGTCATCAAAAATAACAGCAGCAGGCTGGGGAGAGGGAAGGGTTTGAGAAAGTTTATCCAAAAAATAATAATACTTTCTTCTCTAGTGTAGAGAAGTGGATAGGATGTTCTGCTACATCTCTTTTTGTCCAGTAGGATGAGTATATGAAACAAAACTCTTGGGTCCTAGTGGATCCTCTATTTCAAAGAAGTCAAAGGGTGATTAATTATTTGGTGCTTGGAAGCTGAATAAAAACCAAACCAGAAGAATGAATCTGCTTTAAACTAATGCATCCAAATCTACTCACAACACAGCAGAATTTAGTCCCACATTACCTTGCACATTCTGATAGCGATGGGAAAGTTCTCCTTTGCCTGAAATCAGACTTGGCTCAGTAATTATGTTAGTTAGTTAGTTAGTTAGTTAGTTATTGCTTATTAACAATAAAACACAAACAATAAAAACTGTATTAAATCCATTACAGATGCAGACTGCAATAAGAGTTTCTACTTAAAATACTCATTGGGGGAAAAAAGTCTTCCATATGTGCCAAAAAACTCTATAGAAATGGTACTTAGCTGTTATGTAATGGGGGAGTGTTTATATTTTTATTCCAAAGGACAGGTGCCACCACACTAAAGGCAGATTCCAACTTTGTATGGAATGAAGTTTCTGGTCAGATGGTATGTGGAGGAGGCCCACTCCTGCAGCATATAGTGATTGGTTGGGTATATAGTAGGTGACGTGATCTTATGAGATTCCCCAGGAAGCATTCAGATGAAAAAATCATCCATGTTAAAGCGATCTTTCAGTGCTTGTCATATTTACCGATGTATGTAGATAGTACCACTCCCATAGTGGTGCTTTTATGTGCTCTATTTTATTGTCTCATGGGAACTGTAACTCACCACACTGGCCATGGCTGAGGGCTGCTTGGGAATTCATGAATGTCACTTTTTGAAAAAGTGGGACAGGGGAGAATCCTTTGATCTGGATGCAGGACAATAATGGCTCAAAAATGCTTGGAAGAAATCATTAATAACACTGAATAAAGTGTTTGGGGTTGTCATGAAGGACAAGATGGGGAACTGCAATTGTTCCTATATTTTAAATTAATTAAAAAATAAAAATAACATCGATAAAAATAGGGGGGGATATGGAGTGATCTCCATTGTTCGTCATACTTAGCCCATTGAAATCAATGGAATGAAGTCCATTGGACTGTTCCATCACTCTCATTGTGCATGTAGAACACACAACAAAACTTCCCTTCCTCTCTTTCCCCTAACAACTCCCTGCACATCCTCGAATGTCTGCTCCAGAGGGTTGGGTAATCTGGAGGATTTGGGGTGTGTTGAGAACTACATGGGGAGGAGAGGAAGCGAAGGTGTGCTCTTGCAGTGCTGGATACAACATGTTGATTTCGGTGCCTCTGCTTGGATTATGACTCATGTTGGCTGCCACCCGCTGACCATCTCTTCAAGCAATCAATAAGAGTGTCAGCAAAAGTAAGGGTTGCATATTAGAGAATTTTTGCGCATGTGCGTACAAAACAACCGGCTTCACAGTTCGTGTAATTTCACAGTGTGAGAGTAAAGAACTTGCCACAGGCATTTACAAAACTGCTGAGGAAAATGTTGCTTAATTCATAATATGTTCTAGTCTTACACAGTCGAGGCAAATTCATATTCTGAGCCAGGTAATTACAAGCTGCAGCAATGTTATTACTTCTGCACTGTTTGGTCACTTCTGTGAGAATGAATACACCACTGCTTTTCTTCTTGCTTTGATTTCATGGTGAGAAGAATGGCACAGCTGTAATATATACATGTGTATTCTGCAAGGGAGTGAGACAATCCCATTGAAAAGGGCAGGTTCTCCAACTATTTCCTCCCCAAAATTATTTCCATTTCCTGTTTCTGGCCTGAACAGCCGCTGAACCTATAATTAGTTATTTAATGATGAACTGCTGTGGGTCAGGAGTAAACTCTACAAAGGTAAAAGCATATTAAGCGATAGTACCAGTAGTAAGGGACGCGGGTGGCGATGTGGTCTAAACCATAGAGCCTAGGGTTTGCCAATCAGAAGGTCGGTGGTTCAAATCCCTGCTATGGGGTGAGCTCCCATTGTTCGGTCCCTGCTCCTGCCCACCTAGCAGTTCGAAAGCACGTCAAAGTGCAAGTAGATAAATAGGTACTGCTCCAGCAGGAAGGTAAATGGTGTTTCCATGCACTGCTCTGGTTCGCCAGAAGCGTTTTAGTCATGCTGGCCACATGACCCAGAAGCTGTACGCCAGCTCCCTCGGCCAATAAAGCGAGATGAGCGCCGCAACCCCAGAGTCGGCCACGACTGGACCTAACGGCCAGGGGTCCCTTTACCTTAACATTTAGGTAAAGGTAAAGGTACCCCTGCCCGTACGGGCCAGTCTTGACAGACTCTGGGGTTGTGCGCCCATCTCACTTAAGAGGCCAGGGGCCAGCGCTGTCCGGAGACACTTCCGGGTCACGTGGCCAGCGTGACATCGCTGCTCTGGCCAGAGCCAGAGCCAGAGCCGCACACGGAAACGCCGTTTACCTTCCCGCTGGTAAGCGGTCCCTATTTATCTACTTGCACCCGGAGGTGCTTTCGAACTGCTAGGTTGGCAGGCGCTGGGACCGAGCAGCGGGAGCGCACCCCGCCGCAGGGATTCGAACCGCCGACCTTTCGATCGGCAAGTCCTAGGCGCTGAGGCTTTAACCCACAGCGCCACCTGCGTCCCTCAGTAGTAAATATCAGTAGTAAATATCTGGCGTGTATAGCAAAGGGTGTGGATGTGGAATAGCCACTGAACTGTATGGGTGGGAGTGTACAGAAACATTTTTTAATGTTTCTAAGTTTGTATTGAGAGAATGCAAACATATTGAATTTGAACATGCTAATAATCACTTTATTAACACAGATTGTCAGCAGCGGCCGCCATGATTCATATTTTAATTATCTTTATGGGAGGAAGGGGAAATCAAAAAAGTTTTACGTAAGTGTAATTAGATATTTTCAAAGCTCTAGCTATCAAGATGCTTGATACTTTCAGCTACTAGGGAAACCTCCTCCAACACAGGAAGCTATGCTTTTGGCAGCTGCCTTACAAATATTTCACTCCTAACAGTATTTCTTCAGGTGTTAAATTACCGCCTTGTCACTCCCCACCCACCTCTTCCTACCCACCCACCATGCCAAGATAAACAAAACTATTAAACAAAGTCAGGTGTTGGGTTTACCAATACATGAAAAGCAGCAGGGATTATTTCAATTTTAGCTCAACTTCAGAGGGTTTTCGACAACATCTGCCTTCTAAGTTCAGTGAAACTTGCTTCCCGCTAACAAATGTACCTAGGAAACCTACAAAAGGTGCAGCTTGGGGGTCCTCTTCACATGAAGAAGTGCATAGTTAGGTGTTTGGCTACAGAATCAAGTTTACAGTTCAAGTTTCTCCATTGGGTGTGTGCAGGTTGTGTGGTGGGCTGAGCTGCTCACTTGACTTACATCCAGCTGAGCCACTTGTCATACTAGGATAGAGAGTTGGGTGGTGAGGTTAGAGCACTGGATTAGTCCTGCTGGTGTGTTTTCTCTGCACTGACCTTGCCACTGCAGCCCTCTCCCTCTCCATCTCAGTGTGCTGTAATAACTCCTCTGAACAGAGGTCAGCCACAGCCTCCTCATGCCGTTCTCTCATGACCCTTGGACTGCTTGTTTGTGTGAACTGAACCTAAATGAGGGTCTATATTTGGAACTTTTTCCAGTGCTATTTTTGATTATTGCATTGTTAATTGATTGTTTTGAAATATGCTGTTCTCCAAGGGTATAAGGCTGAAATGCGGTATACAAACATTCTCAAATGATATTAATACTGTCAAGAGTCTCTGAATGCTCTTGTTTCAAGCTAATATTAATACAGAGCATGGTGTGGTTCAGCTTTCTGTGTGCCAGTTCTAAGTTGCCGTTGTGGCATGAAGAATCTATATTGCAGGGGTAGAAATCAATCTGCGGTCTTCCAGAATTTGTTGGACTCCAGTTCCCATCAGCCCCAGCCAACATGATTTACAGTCAGGGATGGTGGAAATTGTAGTCCAACAACAACTAGAAGAACACAGGTTTTCCACTTCTGAGTTGTAGGTAGCCAGCTGACATGGAGGTTTACTTGATGGAGAAGATCATGAGAATGGACCTTGATCAACTATGAAACATTGTACTTACATGCTAGAAGGACAATACTTAGTAATGTATACAAGGCTGCCCATGATGTGAGATTTACTTACCACCATTCAAGCTAAATATTTGCAAATGTTTTGTCAAGTCGTTGCTTCAGAGCATAATCCCCTCCCCCCCCAACCATGGCAGGATGTTTTAATTTCAGGAAAATTGATAGGTACAATGAATTTAATGGCCCCTAACTGACCTGTCTTATGTTTAAAAACACTGAGACAGATGTTATGGGCTTGAAACATCATACCAGGAATTCAGTGAAAGTAAAAGATAGGAATGTTTGATATAAGCTGGATACAGATCAAAAGGGAAAGGTATGAGGAGGATGAAAGAAATTCCTTGACAAATCCAATCATAAACATTTATAAAATTAAAACTGCAACCCTAATATGCAGTATAATTAGTTGATAATATAACTGATTTTTTTTAAAAAAGAGCCATATTATAATATCCTTAGCAATATTAATCATTAGAGAACACAGAGTATATTACAAAAAAAGGTGTTAGTGCCAGTTAGAATATTTCATTAATAATCATAATAGTAGTCAAGGAGTAGTCTTTGTGTTTAGGGTACAAATGAAGTGGACAGTTTTTGAGTTGAGTTTCACATTCATTTCAGATTTATCACATGTAAGGATCATTTCATTTTGAAAAGCTTTCAAACTAAACTTCTTAAGTAAAATCAAGTGGCATTACATTCTCACTGAGCCGAACACTAGCTAGGCACTGTTTTGTGTCTCTGGTGTATAACAGGGACTTAGAGGAAAGGAATTTGTCTAATTTGTTGTCTGATGCTTTTTGTCATATGGACAATGTCAGAGAGTCTTTCCAGATGATCAATTTATTCATTCATTCATTCCACAATAAATGCTCAGTTGTTATTCATTTGCTGCAGGAGAAGCCTTGAGGTACCAGATCTATTGAGGGGAATAAAATATTTTGCCAGATCCAAACAATATTAATTTCGGAAACAAGGTTATTCTTCCAGCTATCTCTTTCATTGCCATTGTTGGTCCCAGTAGTATGCGACTATGTGCCTGTCCTGGGCCAGTTTCCTAACAGTTTTCCTTAATCCTCAACATTAGTTTTCCTCAATGCATTACCAAGAACTTTACTTGCTTTGTTTCCATCTCTCCCTACTTCCTTCTTCTCCCTCTCTTCAGTGGTTTCTGCATCCTTTTGCTTGTTTCCCCTCCCTTCTTCCATTAACCTTGGCTGTGTTCTCTACTCTTGGCACTCTGTGGTTTCCTCTTTTAAGTTTGTTCCTCCTTTGAAATCAATAGCTCCTGCCGTCTTACATTATCTGCCTCATATCTTTAATCTGTTCATATTCTTTGGTTCTTTTCCTTCCTACTTGTCTCTTAATCATACCCATACACCCATACACACCCACCTATATGCCTTGTGTTCCAATTGTTCCATCTCTTTGCATCCTTTGTTTCTGATAGTGTTGTATTTTCATATGACAGTCAATTTCTCCCTGCAAATTCTTAACTTGATCCATTCTGCTCTGGGTTTCAATCTGCCCATTCAGCAAACAAAAAACAAAAAAGCCACAAATTTCCGCCTTGATCTAGATGTGCTTTCCTTAACTAGGATTTCTGTTGATTTCTTTGTTATTTCCTTCTGGAAGTTTTCCCATTGTGTCAGATTTTACAGTGAAGCCCCCACATTTGTCCCATCATACTAGTCCTTCATCTGGAATTTAGATCTGTGGTTTAGTCTGCAGTTTTACAGACCTTTCTGAGAACTGGTTCAAGCGTTCTACTTATGAGGTGTTTGGAGTGTATACTGGACTAGAATATAGCACAAAGCGGGGGGTGGGGTGGGAGGCTTTTAAAAAACTCATGGACAAACCAAAATGGGGTCGTCAGCTCTTAAGAATTTATAATAAATATTCATAATCAATCAAAGAAGCAACCATGCAATAGACAGACAATAATGCCAGGCATGTCATTAGTATATTTATTAGCCACCCTTCATCTTCTGTATTCAGAGAACTAAATTTCTTGTCTTGGAATAACTGCAAACAGCCACGTCAACATGGAAAGTGAGTCAACTGAAGCCACTCTGAGTTGTGCAGCATAGAGAGCCACTTGACTTTATGACAATATAAAATGTCACAGCTGTATCTTCCTCATATATCAAAGCCTTATTCAGTCCAACACCGCTGCAATTGTTCCTACTGCCTAGCTTTAGGGAATTGCTTCCGCTCATGTCTCTCGTCCAAATTATTAACTCAAAAGTGTGACTGTGTCAGAGTTTTGCTGGTTTTGTCTTGAAGATTACATCCATCCAGTTTCCTTGATGAATTTTATTGCTGCAAACAGACCTTGAACTTCCCCATGTATTTTATTGCAAGTTCATTATATCCGAGTCAAAAGGTTTACAGCCAGAAGTGTAGATACATTGGATTGTGGCAAACATTTCTTGCCTCTACATGCCATGTGTTACTGTACCATTTATAAGTTTTAAAGCCTTGACTTGAAAAAGCTTCATTGTTAGAACCATCATTTTCCTTCTGCTCAGTGTAGAGCGTTTCATGCATCCATTTTCCCCACTTTCCCTTTCCTTTTTTTTAATTGAGTACAGCTGCAGCCATCTAACACTTTGCCCTGGAGAAATATGATTGGAGCCAACCAGACAACAAAATACTAAACGTTACAAGAATCATGACCACTTTTTTTTTTTTTTTTTTTTGTAAAATCACATTAGTACTGTTTTAGAATAAAAGATGCCTATGTGGATTACAGGGTCCATCTTAAACAGCCACTGAGATTTGAAACCGTGTCCATAAAGTTTACAAGTGCTGAGACATAACAGGTTTATTATATATATATATATCAGCAAATGAGAGATATACATTGCCTTGTGGGTTGGAAAATCCTACTAACACCTCTTGCCTAAATGAAATGAATGAGCTCCTTTATATTTCAACCATTATTCTTTAAATGGCCAAAGGAACAATATTAGCTTGAAATATGCAGTGCATTCAGACTTCCCCTTTATTTTAGGGGTGGGAAACAGTCATTGTTCAAATGCTACATAATAGTCTAGAGGATACGCTTCAGAAGATAGGGTGTGCTAGGAGACATGTCTGCAATTCTCTGGTCACTGGTGTATAACTAAGTAGTCCAAAAACTATAGCTTGTTTCAATTTGGCCTTTGCAAACAACTGAGCTGTGGCACATCCGGTACCTTCTGGAATTCTCAAAGCGACACTTTTCCCATGTTTGAGCTAACAATGGCAGATAAGGACTGTCATCTTAATGTCATGCTAGTTCAGGAGGATCTTTTGTTCTTCCTTCAGACAGGACTGGCTAGTCAGTCAGCAGAGATGCTTAATCTTGGAAGGATGCGGCTTTTACCCCCTTTCTTTTCTCCCCTTTTTGAGATAAACACATTAGCATGTGCAGCTGATGACAACCAATGGCTATGAGGGTCTTGCAGTCGACGTTTGATGAAGCTCAAATGCTTCTTGCAGCTTCCTATGCTTGGGAAAACTGTTTCCTATGTGAAGAATATATTTACAAATGCACCAGCGCCATGGGTGATAGCTTTAACGAGGTGCAAAAATGAAGTGCAAAATTGCAAAGTGACTATTAGGACTACATTAAAGGTATGAGAAGAGAAAGCAACACGAAGCAATTACAGTGTCTTATGTAGCTTGAACAAAAATTAACAATTCTCCATATTATATTATATTATATTAATCATATTGAAGAGGCATAGCATCTGCAGATGGTCTCAGGTTCTGTCAAAAACAGAAACAGGAGCAAAAAATGACCACAATTTGCACATTCATAGGTGGTCAGGAAACCAGGCAAGCAAATATGAGCAGTATTTGCCAAGATTTATTTAGTCTACAAACATTATGTAAATGATTATATTATTTTCTGCATGATTTTTGATGTGTCTCTTCCATTTAAACGTATGGAAATGAACTGTGTAATTAATGCCATTAGTTTTGGCTCTGGCAGATGACATGACAAACAAGGTTCGTAGGTTTTAGCAGAAGCCGAACTGCAGGAGAATTAAAAGAGTGCTGGTTGATATGAGCACATGATGGGACGGGAATCGCTGCTGCCTCCCTGCACCCCTGTCAGAAACCCAGGAGAAGTACTGCCAGTCACTGTATACTACACATTACTGAGTAAGATGGATTAAGGGTCTAACTTCGTAAAGGCAGCTTCCCATGTTCCCCTATAGATGACATTTCATGCACCTGGCCTAAATATGTCTTAAAATTTCGCAATAGTCCTTTTTAAATAGAAGAAGAAGAAGAAAAAGAAGGTAAGATGTGCCTCACGTTTTAGTGTTGTTGGTAGCAGGTGAATTCACCTTCTTCCAGGCTGTTTTATGAACATGTAATTCAGAGAAGGCTGGCTGCCTTCATGAATATTTCTGTGAGGTTTGGCTGAGTTTCAAGTGATACAAGGCCAGGCACCAAGTGAGAAGATTTATGGTTTCCAGGAGTAAGTAAGCAAACCTTGCTGCTTTCAGCTGACTCTTATTTTGAGGACTTTCGGTTCCAAACCCTATCAAAACAAAGCTTAGGGGGACAGTTTTCACCGCTGCAAAAACAACAAAAACCCATAATCCAACCTACAGGATGCAAAGCTTGGGCAAAATAATGAATAAAATAAAATGTGCCACAGAACACACAGGGCTGAATTAGCAGGGATTTACACAGCTCTAATGATTATCATTGCACTGCAGGCTAATGATTATTTTAACAGAACAGATCATATGAAATATGCAGAAATATTGTGCATGTGAGGGTCCATTACAAAGAATACAAAATAATATTTGCTTCAGGAATAATATCAATGAATTAGAATCCAACTAGAATGAAGAGAGAGATACAGACAACTGCATAAAATAGGGAATAATATGCTTCCTGGAAGAAAAACTGGCTAATGTTTTTTGGTTTTGTTTTTTCCCCTTGTGCTGTCAACAACAGGACAGATTCCCCCCCCCCCCCGTTGTTCTTACTGCAAGCAGGCCCCAATTAGAGTCAACAAGGCAGTGCCGGAATAAATGCTTTTAGCTTTCACAGTCCAAAAAGGCAGTGGACCTTTTCGCATGCTTTGAATCTCACCTATAGGGCACATGTCAAACACTAAAATGCCTCCATTAAGGTGGGAGATATGTGCATGTGCACACACATAATTTAAAGCCTTGAATAAAAATCCTATCCAAAAGTACCCCCAGTATCTGCAGCTCACTACATTATTGTTACTGTCTTTTGGGGCAGGTCCCTTAATTTTGAAACCACTGCTTTCAACTTAAAGACATTCTCACCTCCATTTTCACAGTCTTCATAGCCCTGTGTTGTTCATCTAATCTGCATTGCAAAAGAGTGCAAAAAGGATTGTTTTCCAAATTCCCTTTCTGTATACAAATGATCCATCAATATTATTAGTTAAAATGTTCAATTTTTACAGTTGTGGTAGCTTTCTTAATTGAGCAGGCATGAGATATATCTAACTTGTTCAGCAAATAATATATCACTATCTGTCTCTTGCTATATATGTTTATACTGCTACTGAAATTGGCATATAATTGTAGGATAGCAATACATTTATATTGATGCTCTTATTGTAGCACCATTTTTTTCATGATCTACAGCACCTTGTTATTTTTCTGTGAATGCAAATAAATAAATATAATGAAATCTGAGCTAGTGGACTCATTACTGTATATCTTGGAAGCTATAAGAATGGGAAGACTGGAAGATGCCTATAACCTAACATTTTCAGGGAGATACATTTGCACAGTAAGGAGTCAGAACAGGTTGAAATGTGGCCACCTTTGTTGGTATCTCCAAAATCACAGAAAGTATTGCACTATAGGCTAGAGCACCAAACAAGGGGAGCCATCTTAAGAGAAAGAATGTGAGATCATTAGGAAACAGCAGCTCTATGAATGTCAGAATCTAAAAAAAATGGAGTCTGCTGATGGGAGAGGGATGGAGGTTCCAGGCCTTTCATTTTTAGGAATAGTATAATACAGACACATGCTATGACATAATATTGTGTGCTTAATTTCATTTGAACTTTTGGAAGGGATCGTGACTGAAGCCATGACTCTCGTAGCCATATCCATCACGAATTCTTATGGCTTTATGCACTAACATTCTCTTAGTCGAAAGTACTGCCTCTGGCTTATAAAGCTCAACACCTCTTTTGCCATTTCCAAAGAAGCATCTATTATTTTAATCTACTAGGAATTCAAGAGAAAGCAAACAACAACAAAAAGTATGGATCTTTAATGGGATTGAAACTGGTGGCTATTTTTCTGGGATTGATTGAATGGGATCATTAAATCTCTTTTGTTGGCTTTAATAGAGAATGATTGAAAAATCAATGGATACATACTTCAGATCACAGAAACGATGACATGTCAAAATGTCACCAGGGATGAAGAGCTAATGATAGAGCTCTGAAGAAAATGGATAAGGTCTCTCTTTGACTGCAGCACTTGCCAAGTTGAAAACATGAAAGTTACTCACTGAACAGCCTTTTACTTTTTGAAAGCCTTCGACAATCATTGTGACTCGACGTATATCTGTCTCTTTTTCTTGAAGGAATAAAAACCATAAAGAAATCTCAGGAATGATTCTTCCTTGCCAATATGATGGTTTTGGGGGGAAGGGGGAAAGACAACATCTCAGTAGATGCTCTAAGCATCTTCCAACTTACACATGGAACTAAATGCGATAGGCAACAACAATAAATTCAGTGATGGGGGGAAAACAGACACATCAATTGATAGTTGATGTTTAATGTCCCCTTTCTTACAGTGTATTGTTGCTTGTGGCAGACATTCTCAACACATTATAAAGCAAGGTGAATGACGTAAATTTTGCAATACAGTTTTCTTTGTAAACACTCAAAGAAGCTGTTATTGTTGTTGCTATTATAATAATCAAGCCATGGACTGAGGATTTTGTTACTGGATACTTGGATGTTTCTCTTAGTGTGTGTGTGAATCACAGATATTCTATCTTATAATGAAGAAAAAGAAGAGCCATGGGGAGAAGGAGGAGGCCACCAGGTGGTAGCTAGGGTTTCCTGCAGGTTATCAGGATCTTGGGCCCTCCTGTCAAAATACTGTGCTCCAGGGAGGAAAAGACCTCTACGCTTCCATTTTGGTGGCTAGGGCACTACTGTGACTCCCGTCCATCAGGCCAAGTAAATACGGTATTAAGTAAAGGGAATATGGGGATCAAAGGACTGGGTATATAGGAAGGGATTAGCAGTATATTCTTCCCCAACTCAGATTATAATCCAAGAATAATTCAGGGCTCTCGGTTGTCCATCCTTTGACGCAAGCATTATTAGTTTCCATAGTTCCCAGGTGAACATCACTGTCATCTTTATATGATGACTATCCATAAAGTGAACTAGATTGTGCTAAGAAATATATTGTCTTTTTTCAGTTCTGTGGCTACTGAAAGTGTACTTCATAGGCTGAACCCAAATTCCAAAGAGAGAGAGAAGGCTCCCTTCTGTTCAGTCTTTTCGTACCCCACAATACATCAACTTTCAAGGAGAATTCTGCTTGTTTGGATTTTTGCAATTGAGTGACCTGGTCTGACACTTTTGAACTTTCTTGCAGATTGGAACACAAGTCACAATTGGATTACACATTTTTCTGAATTCATGTTCTGTGTGCAAAAACTACAAGCATATATGTATTTTTACATATTTTACATATTTTATATTTTACATGAATGTTGCATGTAGTATACTTATTTTTACTGGAGAATGCACTAAAAAGCACTGAAAAGTGTTTCTTTTACAGTAAAGACATGCTACAGAGACATGCCAGTAAGACTGAAATGGAAGAAAATTAGTTGCTCAGCCCATCCTTGAATACTATCTTTAAAATTTCCATCTGTGCACCAGTAGAGTGTTCTTTGGGAAAACATGAAAGACACAGAAAGATGGCCAGTGTAAAGTGAAGCAAGTCTCATTGAAACAATTCCAGTAGAAAAGAAAATGCAAAGTTAAGCCTTCCAGCACCTTTCATACCTGCCTGACCAAGTCCAATTTGTAGAGAGTCTCAACAGTAATAAAATCCAGGCTGGCCCTAATCCAGATACTGGCACATTAGAGCTACTGCAAAAGATGAAATCAAGTGTCTTTGATCTAACTTCTGAACAACACAGAAAAAGAGTCTTTAATAACTACATCATAAACTTGGCACATCTTTCTCTGGAAGACCTTCTAAAGCCCGAGAATGAATATCTTTTGAAATTATTGTTAAGATCTCTTTTGTATGTGCTAGTTTCTTGTTGCTAAAGGTTATGCTGTAGGAGGCATAAATACCTGCTATGTTTTATGTATCTGACTTGTTATTTGATATAAATTCTTTCCAAGGTATTTTTACCTACACAAAATCTTGAGGATGGGTAGACTCACACTTTAAATAAATAAAATAGATCATTTTAAAAATGCAGAAACATTTCAAAAATCAATTGCAAAAGATTCTATGACATTCCCGGTGATAGTTTAGTAAGCATGAAACAAACATAATTGCTTGGGTCCTAACTAGGTGCTTGGAAATAGAACTATTCATTCCATTCATGGAGGAACTGTGATCCAGTGGAAGATCCTCCAACAGAAAGGAGAGAGGCATTTTTTGCCAGTTTCCCTCTTACCTCCACTGCATTGCTTCTCATCCTATTCTAGATGGTCCCCCAATCTCCCAGAGCTGATTGGTTGGGGCATGGAAAGACCCCATTCCACCAGGGGCAGTATTCCATGGCCAGAACTATGCTCAGGGAACAATTCCACCAGCAGAAGATTAGATAGGATTAATTGTGTGTGTTTTCAGATGGAACATGTCAGAGTACAGTTCTGGTACCTCTCAGGTGGACGCCATTGTGGGCCGGAATTTTCCCCACCTGCTTCCTGTTTTTACATACTTCTGAGAAGCCCAAAATGAATATTTCAAGTCAAAATGGAAGCTGGCTAGCATGTGCGAGTCTATACTTTTCCTTTTTTCTTTAGATCTATCACTCCATCTAGCTCCTAGTTGCTCCTATCCACCATTGGTCAAGATACAGGGCAGGGCCAATGCATATTTCCTTTTCTTCAATTTGTCTCCAGTGTCATGGTGGGGTTCTTTAAGTTTTCCAGCCAAGCTTTTACCGTTGCATGTGCGCACTTTTGTGCAAGGGCCTTTATGAGCTGCCCTAGCCATCTACCTGAATCTAAGAGAATGAGGGATGCAGGGTGCATTTAATTGACCTGCCCCAGAACCAGGAGCAACCCTCAAACAAGCTAGGATAGGGAGACAGCTTGCCATAATTTTTAGCCGTGATGTTGTCAAACCGGCATCCATTCAGGGCTGCCTCAAGTAGCCCGGTGACTTAATGTAACAACTTCATGGTGAGTTCTGGCACCTATTTTTCTTGGGGGGAAAGCACTGGTTAGGATCCAAGCCACTGATGTTCTTAATAAAATAATAATATGATAAAGTTTCAGAACTGTGATGCAAAATTTTGTTTCTCTTGCACCAAATGTAACTTGGGCACCAGTTGTGGTGTACAAACGTATTCACCAGTAATTAGTATGGCCACAAAGCATGTGCTGGTAGTTGCAGTCCCAAACATCTGGAGGGCAGCAGGATGGTAAAAGCTGCTTTAAGTAGATTTTTGTGCTAGTGTACCTCCGTGTGTGTGTGTGTGTGTGTGTGTGTGAGAGAGAGAGAGAGAGAGAGAGAGAGAGAAGAGAGCCGTTTAATATACTACTCCTGAAAGCTTTCTTTGGGCACAGTCCCAAAAATATGCCTGTATTTGTGCTTCCCTAGTAATCAGTTTATCTCATACTCTCCACTCAATGGCATGTCTTCACGAAAGACTTCAAGGGCTTCATATCTTCAGCAAACACGCTTGTAATCTGTGGTCCTAATTTGGCTGCAGGCTGTGACAATTAAGGAAAGTATGATTTATACATGGACACGAGCAAAGTTGGGGCCAGTTCTGTTTCAAATAATGGAGTGCTAATACCAGTCATTTACCGGTGGCTATAATAGTACCGGGTCCCTTAAAAAATAATAATTGAAGGATGAGTTTTATTCTACTTAAAAGCCAAAGTGCCTGAAGAGAATTTGTTTAACTCCAAGCTTCCTTTTGGGCAAGGAGCTACACTAGCTGAAGGTAGCTCGAGAAAACAGTGCTCATGACTACCCACATCTAATTCATGCTGCTGTGTGCAGCCCTAAGGTCACAATTATTTCTGAATTCCACAACAAATGGAGACTTGATATGATGGCTAAAGCAGAATAGCTGGAGATTTCCCTCCCCCCTCCCCTAGCTACAACCCAGAGAAGTCCTCTTGGCTGAAAACAATATGTCACCTCTAATCTTATTTCCTTTTCCTAGCCTGTATTTTCATTAACCCACTTTTAATTTCATAGCCTGCAATCTGACACAGTACTTGCTTTGTTTCCAGAATAATTGTGTGTGACTTTACAAGGGGCTAAATTGATGGAATGGATTAGACCAGTCTGCAAAAGATGTGTTCCCCTGCTGCCCTCCCCCCCAAACAGCTGTTTTCCAAACAACTTCATTTGGGAAGCAGAAAAGAAACGAGATTTATTGAGCACTCATTCATAGCTTTACTTTTAAATAAATCCAGTATATCATGGACAATCTGTGCCTTTTTGTTGTTGGTACCCACTGCAAAGTTTAGACCTATAAAATAGATAAATAAATTGTCATTAATATCTGCCTGCCATTTGGTAATTTGTATATCAACATGCCTCCCAACATTTTGCAAATGAAAATAGGATCATGCTTGTAATACCCTCAATTCTTAATCTGAAGATCATAGTCGGAGTGATTCCCCCTATTGTTGCTCATTTCTTGAAACTTTTCTTTGTGTTTCTTTTTTTATAAAAAAATATGAAATTCCTTCTGTTCCTCTGATTTAACAGCTAGGACCATGCTAGTTCTAGAAAAAAAGGACACTGCTGACCTACAACCTTTTAAAATATGCCTCAGCTGCTAAAGGAGGAAAAGGAAGACAGTGCACTGCATAGTGTCTTAATGTTTATTTATTTTATTATTGTTTATGAGAATTATTTGTATTTCATCTATTGGGATAAATCCTATCAGGGTGGCTTACAAGATAGTCCATCTGGGGCAGGTTCTATGGTTATCTTTCAGAAGCATCTTGAAACTCAGGAGTCTGGCAGAATAAGTTTGTCCTTTTGATGGGACTTTCCCCAAAGCACCAAAAATTAGTTATCTAGCTCACAGATGGCCAACATGGTTGCATCCAGATTTTGTGGACTACAACTACCATTTTTCTTAATACATTGACCATGCTGTCTGGGGCTGAGAGGGGGTGTAGTACAAAACACTAGGAGGGCACCACAATGACCAACCCTGATCTAAGAGTTATGTTTCTCCTTCTGCTCACCATCATGACATTACTTGGTTTGAAAGTTTAGAGGATGGAGAAATATTTAAGCTATGTGTTTCAGCCAATTGGTTTCATGAAATTTATGGGAGTGGGGTTTCCTTTGTGAACACAGGACTTTCTTTTGCCCTGGCTTCTCTTATTTCTTAGTATCAGTGAGTTCATTCTACTCTGATCAGCGGCACAATTAGATGCAAGGATGCCAAGCTGTCACTATAACCTATTAGGAACTTAAGGTTTGCTTGGGTTTTTGTAGCATCTATAGGAAACAATGGACTCACTTACTAAAGAAAAACATTCACTGTTAACTCTTTTGCATTCACAATCCCTGTTGCAAAGCTCATATATTGTTGAACCAGAATTGAATCAAGAATGACAGGAAGAAACTCAAAGATAAACAAAATATAACTGTTGGTACGTGTGTGTTTTGTTTTTATTCCCTGTGTTCTAAATGATTTTTTAATTCAAATATTGCAACTTACATTTGTTGAATTTTTTTTTATTTATTTTTTACAAAACAGAGAAGGCATTCAATCACTGCACCAAGGTAAGGCATGCACCAAGTACAAAGGCAATTGAAAATCAAGCATTTTCTTACTATGGAATTCACAGGGTTCAGATTAAAATGATATTTGAGGATATTGTATTTCCAAAAAGATGTTGCCTAGAAATAAACCATTTAATGTTTATAGGCCACCCTCAGGACTCACAGAGCATGTGAACATTAAATTAATGAAGCTTGTATCAGCAGAGCCATTGAAGAATCTTAGCTATAGCACAATCCTAATTCTGGTGAATCAATTGGGGGTTTCCTCATTGACTTTAATGAGTGAAAAATGCACCCTGCACTGGTCCATCTCTTCCTTGCTAACAGTGTCTTGCCATCTATGAACAAGTGTGCAAGCAAGGGTTTTGTATAGGGTGGAACCCCTGGGCAATGATTATACTCGCACACTAACAATGCATCCTTGCTTGTCAGATACGGACAGAAAACCTTTGCAGCTCTAACACTTGCCTTATTAAAAAAATAGCACTGATCTGTGAACATTTTTTTTAAAGCATCAAATGGTGCCTCCCTTCTAGTCATTCTTCAGGGGTTGCTGAAAGTGTTGATCTGGTTAGGAAGCATCGCCAAGAATAGGCTTGCAGGAGTTGTAGTTCAGTGACATCTGGAGGGTCAGTGGTTCCCCACACCTCTTCTAAATAAACTTAACTTGCCCTTACCGGTGTCAGAAAGTAGCCAATTCTAACTACATTATCAGATACACAGCCCACAAGATAACCATGATCCCTGATTGCTCCATCGAGTATGCTGTATTTCTGCTGATAGTGCTTATAACCTTCTAGCGATCCAAATTCAGTAACTGAACATTCCTTGTTGATGCTTACTGATACAACTGGAAACTGTGTAAGAGACTGTGTAAGAAAGCTAAAGGAGGAGATTAAACACAAGCAAACTCACACCTGATACCTCAAGAAAATATGATCTGTTTCTGAATAAAAAGGACCCACAAATATGAAAGGTGACAAGAATCTCTTCCATATGAATCGGAGGAAGTAGGTAAGTTTCACAAAAGCTGTTCTGAACATTTTCCTTCTCCTATTTGTAATATGCATGCACATGCTGCAGAAAGACAAAGACTCTCCTCCCTGGAAGAGAGGGGAGTGGTTGTGGGCGGGAGCCCGAGCTCCGCCCCTAGCAGGGGGCGGTAGCCCCCTGCCTCCCCCACTCACCTGGCTGGCGCCCACGCCCATCGGCAGGCACCCAACCAGGTGCCTCCGAGGGGGCGTGTTCAGCAGCCTATGTGCTGCGGCGCCAGCCCCTCCTCGGCCTCATTCTCCTCTCCGTCGTCTCGTCGTGAGTCACCCACCCTCCACTCCCTTCATGCTCAGGGTCTTAGTTCCTTGGCCTTGCTATGGACCTTAGGTTGGTCGCCCTGGTTGTCCAGGGGGCCTGGTAGGAATTTTTCCATTTGGCATTAGGCTTTTTGGTTTTTTTGCCTACCTCGTAGCAATTGTCACAACTTTCGTGGTATTGGTGGGTAGGTTAGGCATTGGAATAATATGTTGTGGTGTATCGAAGAGCTAGGTGTGGCCATCGCCTATGCCTTCAGTTTTTGGGTATTCCGTTAAAGGAATCCGGCGGTCGTGTACTCTGTCCGATGCCTGTTTGGCGGGAGGCCATGGCACGACCCTCGGTGACATCAGGGGAGAGCCTATAGTTGGATTAGCATCAACAGGCTCCACCTACTGGTGAATAAACCCCCTTGTTTTAGACATCCAATGCCTAAGCCAATACCTTATCACTGCTGTAATCAATAAAGTTGTGGCCTTTTCTTGCCCATTAACCTTATATCACGTGTCCTTGTGTATTCATTCCACATTGCGGGGGTCAGGTCCTCGAACCACAACATGTTATTAAAACCAAGCCTTTTTTTGGAAGAGGGTTGTGTACATGGGCCTTCCTTTGTGTATGTGGGTCTTCCTTTGAGGCACGTCCTGTGAACAGACATGTATATGGAGGCAATGAGAGTAAGTACTGCCATAGCATAGCTCAAGAATGGTCATCTAGATATTGCTGAACCACAACGTCTATCAGCCCCAACAAGTAGTTCAGCAAGATGCGGGAGACCAAAGACTATTCCCACCTGAAATAGCTAGTTTGGGGGGGGGGGGAGAGATGAGAATCAGTGTGCACACAAAGAGAAAAGTGAGATAGAAGAGGGGTGGGAAGAGGGGAAAGCAAGAGATGGAGAAACACAAAAGGAGTAAATATACTAAGAAAAGATGTGAGAGAAGGGATGGGAATGAAGGGAATAAGAAGGGGTGGATGTATGGAAGAAAACAAGCTGAGGAAAAAGGATGGGAAGATGAGTGAGAAAAGGGGGGGGGCAGGAAGGCAACTAGAGGACCAATGGGAAGAAGGATGAAGGAAAAGACAGGAGGAGCTTATTATTCTCTCCTTCCTCTCTCTCATACACATGGCAGGGACCTCTATTCTCCATGGAAGAGGCAGTTAGTCATGCAAAGGATTTTTTGGGGTGGCAAAACAAACAGGCTTTTTGTGGGAGAAGGGGAAACAGTGCAAAAAAAGCAAGAAGTATTACATTATTGTAGGTGAGATTAAGAGAGGGCACCTGATCACCCTTTGTCTCTGACTTAACATTAATAATGTGAATGTGTGTGTGGTGATCTGTGTTGCCTATTAGTAAAAAGAGAATGTGGTTTTCGAATGTCGTGAGAAGGCGAGCTCTTTTATCTTAATTAGTAGGTTAAATACAAGGAAGCTCCTGGCCAGGATTCTTTAGAAGGAAAATGCATCCATACCATACCTGCCCATGCTCATTTTACAAGTTTTAAAATATTCAATCCATTTGCCTTGTAAATATGGTTGTCATAGTCAGGACAGATTCTGACTTGGCAATCTCATAGGAACAGAAGAACTTGCCTTATACTGAGCCAAACCATTGGTCCACCTAGCTTAGCATTATCTGCAATCACTGGTAGAAGCTCACCGGGATTTCAGAAGGGGGTTTCTTTCAACCCTACTGTAGATGATTGGAATTGGACCTCCTGCATGCAGCAGAGCAGATGCTATGGCCCTTCTCCAATAAAGGCATAAAGGCAACTCCGCAGTATAGTAATTAACACAATAACTATACAAGTGTGTCATAATTGCTATGTCTTCAGAGCTCCTTTTATTCCATGTTAATTTAAAGGAACCCAAAGCCACTTCTCCAAGTCAATGCCAGCATGCCAATGTTGTCCATTCAGCTTGGTCCAAAATGGCAATGGAATTTCCAGATGGCCTCAAGCGCAATTCTCCTCCGAGCTACGAGTGGCAGGCTGTGCTGCGTCAAACGTTTCCAACAAACGTTTGAACAAACAAGCAAACACTATGGGAGGATGCATACCAACCAGCATTCACCATCTAACAAAGGAATTCTTGCTAACATTCAAGCAGTAAGTGAGCATTATTTACTGCTAGATTACAACAGAATTCCTGTGGTATCACATATTATATTCACATTAAAACCAAATGAGCTCATCGTGATTAATGTTACCACAATGAATGCTGGAGGAATTAGAAATGATTACCCACTCATTGTAAAGGGTTGCTGATAATTAGTGCTATTACACAAAAAGGTACATTTTAAGCAATCATCATAATTAATTCATTCTGCATTGTATTATGCAGTGCCGATAACAATGAGGTCTCCTGGTTCTTCCGTGGCTCTCACATGTACATCTGTCAACTCTCCTTTTGTAATGCCTCTCTCTAGATTAGTGTCAAGTGACAAACACATCAATGGCTACCTGTGGGGGATCATATCCTGTTTTCTCCTCTTAAATGTTCTACTATAGCAGTTAGTAAATCATTAAAAAAAAATACAATAGGCTATGCAGCATAATCTCAGTAAATATGAATGCCTTTAGCTAGGGCAAACAAAGTAGCAATGATCTAACATTAATCTTTTTTAGATAAAAATGAAATACTTCCACCAAATGTAACTTAATCCAGAGGTGTTTGTTTTCATTTTATAACACTCTACGCTTCCTCTGAGGAGCTCAGAATGGCTCTGAGTCATCCCAGAACAGGTTCTGAGGGTGGTGGTGGTGATGATGATGATGATGATGATGATGATGATTTGGCTTCTAAGTAGTTTACATGATGTACCAACCTTTCAGCAAGTCTGGGTTGGGGTCAGCTTAAGGTTCCATCTGGGCACCTATATACACTGCCTTATGTTGTATTAAAGCAGGGCTCACCCAAACCTAAAGCAGGGTAAGATGGCTACTTCAGGCAGGGGGTGTTGAAGTGATCCTGCTGGCAACCTACCCAGCCATTTCCCTCTGTTGAATGGCAAGAGTTGTAAACACCATGTTGACCCGTCTTGTGCTTAACACCTTGCTGCTCTCAGGTGTTGTGGAGAACTCCTTCTTGACACCATTGTTGAAGAAAGTGTCAGCTGCCAGTCCATTTGGTTTCTATATACCAAATGGAAAGCGTCACCAAGTCCTTTGGGTCAGATAGTAAAGTGCCTTGAAAGGAAGTGGGATACAAACCAATTATATATAACACTATAATATCCTAGCTTGCTCAGACATATTGCCTTTATCAGATACAAATCCTTTTTGGAGTTTAGCAACTTAAGAAGCCACTCCAAACAGCATAACCACTTGTGTGTCGTCAGACAGTCAGCAGTTGATGTAATATCCTACCACGCTCTTCCAAAATATTAATAAAGATCAAGAAAGGGAAGTCCTATGACACATCTAAGAGGGCTTTTTAAAATGCAAGTGTTATGAGAACTTGCTTCGTAACAGAACTTACCACATTTTAATCAGAGCTGGGTATTTGCATGAGAGTTGTCAAATCGTGCCTTAGGCTGGGTTTCAATATGCCTTGGAGCTACAGCAGAACTGATGCGAAAAGCGCAGACTATTAGTCCATATGGAAACTCTCTCCCCCTTCCCCGGCAAGTGACAACTGATCTGTTTTGAGCAACAGCTCCAGCAGTATGGAAACAAGGCTTCAATGGCACCTAGAGCAGCTCTGTAAGGTGCTGTTTCAGTGACCATCATCCTCAGCCTTAAATGAGAGCTAAATCTCCACCTTCCATGACAGGAGTCTCTCCATTCAAAGTGCTCCTGCTTTTTCTTAAGCTGTTGACACCAACAGGGTGGGAGATAGTGGTGTTTCACTAAGGATTCTCGGATGGAGATAGAGCGACTCAACTTTCCCTGGCCAGAGAGGCACTTGCACAATGGTCTGCTGTTACTCTAGGATGTACATCAGCAGAGGGCAATTGCCTCTCCCACTCTGAATCCATGGCTTCACCCTCTGGAGTCTGATTACACAGTCAGGACCACAACCATCAGAAGACTTGGCTGACTCTGCCAAGAGGGTTCTCCTTCCACATGGTTCTTGATTTCTCATGTTTCCCCAGGTATGGGTTCAAACAGCCATGCTGCTAAGACAGCCATGCCATTGAGGTAAACATAAGAGCAAGAGCCCACTTTTAGATAACACCACTTAGGTACAACATCATAAATTCAGAAACATTTTCCTAGTGACTACATGATTTGCCCTTTAGGTAGGTCTCCTTTGTTACTTAGCAGCATGGTATAAATCACTATTACAAATGCCCTTTCCTTGAACAACTGTCATACATTCCCCACTTCCTTTGTGCTTTCTGACAGTTCCAACTTGCATAAAACACCTGAAAATCATGTTTTCAACAAATGTATTCACCTGTGGATGATAAAATGAAAGAGGTGGCGGCTGATAGTGCTGAATTATAGGGTGGTGTTTAAAAGCTAAAGAAAGATAAAGTCTTGAGGTCTGCAGAGTTCAACATCCATTAAAATGTCTATTTTCAATAAACCTAGCTAAAAATGCAATTCAGCCATTCCTTTTTAGTCATGTCCAGAATAGCATTGACAAGGCAACTCCTTGCTGGCATTGAAGACATTGCAATTTCACCCCTCTTGAATAACTTTGCATATTCTGGCATGATAGCGCAACAGGAAAGTGACATGACCTTCATTGCATCAATTTACAAGTGCGTAATATAGTTTAAATAGTGAACACTATATTCCTGAGAGCAATGCTCACTGATGGAAATGTTCCTGCTCTCATCTCACATTTAAGGGAAATGGGTTAACCTAACATGCTTATAGTTTCTCAAAAAAACCCAAAAACTTTCTGCAACTATATATAAAAAAGCTAGAAGCGGTTTAGTCACGCTGGCCACATGACAAACACCGGCTGTCACGGCCTGAAAAACAAGATGAGCGCTGCCCCCATAGTTGCCTTTGACTGGACTTAACTATCCAGGGGTCCTTTACCTATACCTTACCCTGCTATGAAGCAATAAGTGCTCATTCCCCATTGCACATGTGGAACATACAGGAGCAATTGACATATTCTGCATGCAATGACCTGTGCACGACCCTCTGAAAAGTTTAGACTTCTTTCTCCAAATAAGCAGCTTGGGAAGGTGGGTTTAAAAATTTGGTACTTTGTCTTGCATAGTTTTCATTTATTTTGATGGCACTTGTTTAGGAGAACTTCCCAATGGATACTATGTCACTAGCATTTTGCATGGTTTTTTTTTTAAGCATCAGTGATAAGCTCAGAGAAACAGGATACAAATGCAAATTAATATAAATTGCACACAATCTGGCGCTACTCGTATACTGCTCATGCAGTATGTTACTGTGTTTACTCTAGAGCAGCAGGGGTACACTTTTCACTTCAACCCTGACATTATGTCTTTTCCTTTGACCATGTTGATCATGGTTGTCTGAGGTAAAAGCACAAGGGTCTACTGTCAGGTAGGGAATGTGTATGACTGGACACCTGCACAACTGAGTGCCACGATTGTGCACAGACCCACATACAAGCAAGAGCCAGCACATTGGGCTTTCACCAAGAAACAGACACTGAAAGACTTCTTCCAGAAATGGACCTTCATGGGAAAGTAGGGAACCATGCAACAATACTAAGTACACCAGCAAATAATTTTATGCACACAATCCCTATTTCCATGGATCACTTTTTAATTTTTGTGTGTGTATGTAGAGATTTCTACACATGAACAATATCATGTGGACAGGAATCAAAAATTGTAGTTAAGAAATATAATTTTGGGATCAAATCCTGGAACGCAAATATTTGCATGAGGAAGAGGTTAGGGAATGGGGAATATTTCATAGACTCATAGTGTTGGGGTCAACTCCGTGCAATGCATAAATCTCACCTAAAGCACCCATTTGTTTACATAATCCAATGACCCTGGTTTGGATCCAGGGATAGATGAGCAGAACTTCTTTTTTTGTAAACTGCTTTTTATTTATGTAAAATGCTTTGAGGTGCGTGGAGGTTTTTTTTTAACAACAAAGAGGTGTATAAATTTTATGAAATAAATAAGTAGTACTTGATTTGCACAATGGAACTTGTTGGCTCCCTCATTACTACAGCCCCCTGTATCCTACAAAGATGCTTCTGAAAGATGAAGGACCCTCCAGAACAGAGGTCGGGCAACCTAAGGCCCATGGGCCAGTTCCGGCCCATGAGCCTCCCAGAACTGGCCCATGGCTGGTTCCATGGAACAGTGTGGGGATTCCGTGGGTTTTTGTGTGGAGCAAGCACCCCCCCCGCCAATATTCCCCCCCCCTCCATCACTGTGGCAGAACCATGTCTCTCTTCCCTCCTCCTGGTGCAGCAAATCGCTGGCCAAATGCCTGCTAAGGTTTGAGGCCCTGGCCAATGGGCGAACGGTGGCTATGCGTGTTTGAGAGTAAGAAGGGGGATGGGCTGAGCCGGCCGAGCACATTTCCAGCAGCCCCTCATTGGAGCAAGCTATTTGCCACTGCCACTCATGCCGCCGCCACTGCCACTCTGCCAAGCGTGGCTCCTGTGCCTTTGCGAGTAGCAAAGGCTGTCGGCTGCGGCGGCAGAGGAATGAGCAGCCCAAAAGCAGCCCTTTTGGGCTGCTCGTTCCTCCACTGCTGCTGCTGCCAGCAGCCTCTGCCTCTCGGCAGCACCCCAGGTGGGCAGGGGGACGGGTGGGCTGGGGGAGAGAGAAGCCCCTCTGCCGTATGCGCATGCATGCGCACACATGTACTCTGGCCCACCAGGAGATTTGTGGTGCTGTGAACCAGCCCACCCCCAAAAAAGCTTGCTGAGCTCTGCTCCAGAACAACATGTGATGGAGCTCTGGTATGTGTGTGTGTGTGTGTGTGTGTGTCCAGTGTGATGTGAAATTTTTTCCAAGCCCCTACATTATTTGATTCATGATACATGATTCATATCCAAGTTTGCTAGCATTGAAGAACAGGTTAGAAATGAATAGTTTATGCAGATAAATTACTTGTTTGCAACATTGCCAGAAGTATATCCTGCTAATCTGATACATGGTACCCATCGCACTATGAATTGAACTGAATGAAGACACTGGATTTAGCAGAAGGGTAGTTGACAGGATGGCAAATGTACCAGTTGCACTGCTACTTATTAAGATCATTAGACATGGGTGCCTTCATTGGGGAGGCCTTTGGTACTTGTCATTCCCTCATCATCAATCAGCGGCAAATCCTCGTGAATCCATAATCTAGGTCTCCCAGGTTGATTCTAATAATTTTGCAAGGAGCTGCCAAAAATTACTTATTGTTCTGTTAATCATTGCTAATAGGAACAGAGGATGTTTTGAGATGCCCCATGAAAATCATACTAATTAGAAATGTCTGAATTCATACAACTCCTCAGAGATTAATTTATTCATCATAATCAGTTAATCACTTTTTTCCTTACATAATTAGACAGTGCCTTGTGGAAAGGAGAGCTCCTTTTGTTCTCCTGGAAAGAAGAAGACTACTGTATGAGCTGACAGAATGCAAGGCTGAGATTGTAGGCTTGCCTATCAGTTCACATTCAAAGCCTGAACATGCTGATTAGAGCAGGTGCCTTTATTGCCCATTCTTCCAAAAATCAGTTTTTCCCCCACAGCAGATATGATTTTTGCTAAATAGAATGCACATTCTTCCTATTGGAAAAGAGATTTGCATTCATCCTTCCTTTACAGAGTGATGGAAGACCTTGCTTCCCAATGTAGGGTGTTTTCACACATTCAACATGTCTTCTTTCCTTATATTTGTGTGCATGAGGGATCATCAATGCAGGGCAGCTAGTGGAAGAGATGTGTTGCTAAATGGAATGCATATTATAAACCAGGCTTCCCTGACCTGATGCCATTAGAACTTTCAGACTACAACTTCCATCCGCCTCAGCCAGTTTAATCAATGGCTAGGGATTATGGGAGTTGTAGTCCAACAGCATGTGGAGGGTCCTAGGTCGGAGAAGGCGATTCTGGACAAAGCAGCCAAGAGAGTTTGAAAATGCAATTCTACACATGTCTGGTGTAGATCCTACTAACTTCCAGATAAGTGGGCATTGAATTGCAGCCTGTAAAGAAAAAGCGTCCTAGCATAATATGTTAAAACTATAAGGCGGGGGATTTTTATATTTAGGTGTATGTTTCACTCCGCTCTTTTACATGGCGCCATCACATAAACTGCCAAATCAACAATCCACCCATTTTCCAGCATGTGAAGTGGTGGGAGCATTCTATTTCAGGTAACAAACCTTACCAATGACTAGGTGCCATGTTGTGTTGCAGTGCTAAATCTGGTGCCTTTGGCCTGAGGTTCTGCCCTTCAGTGTGATCAAAACTTAACAGTACAGGAAAAGAACATTATTTTTTTGTACCCATTGTGAACATATCATGCAGGCAGCAGTGGCCATAGTTTGAATATTACTGGCATTCTCTCAGCAACTAAAGTAATTCATGGAGACATAGTTAAGGACAGAAGATGAGGAATGCCAATGAAGAACAGCATTCAACAGCACAACAGACTTCTTCAGGAGGTTTGGGGATCCCCTTCCTTGGAGGTTTTTAAGCAAAGGTTGGATGGCCATCTGTCATGGATGCTTTAGTTGATATTCCTGCATTGCAGGGGGTTGGAGTAAATGACCTTTGGGGATCCCTTCCAATTCTATGAAGAGCCACCATACTAGACTGAACATCAAATCCTTCAGAACAATCACAAATGAAGTTGTGAATTATGGCCCCATAAGGGAAATAGTTGACCTGCACATTTTGACCTTTTCCATATTTATGCAGATCAAAATTCCTTCAATTTTTGTTTGATTAAATCCCAGAGTTCTGTATCTGGGCCCCGTCAATGTCCTACATGGGGGGAAATACACATGGATCATAAGCCCTGCTCTCCCATGTGAGCATATGGGAAAGGAGTTAATGGAGAAATGAGGGTTGGTAGAAGGAACTCTAATCCCCGTATTCTTCAATATCACCAAATGTTCCAACACCATGAATGGATCTCATAAAAATAAAGGACATCCATGTGTAAACTAACTCTTGCTTTTCAGACGGCTTTGTCTTTAGATAGACGGAGTGGCATACATTGAGGTTTCCTTAAAGGCTAAGTGGTAGATTATTTTTATTTTTCTCATCATGCATGCAGCTTCATCTGCATTTACTGCTGCAGGTACCAATATGTCTAGACCTCATCTCATTTACATGAATATTTAGGGTTAATTAATCCTTGCTCAATACACATTGTAACAAAGTTTCATTTGCAAACAAAACCAGCAAATGCCTAATGTTTTCATGCATATGGTGACATTTACTAAATAATCCTGAAGCTCCACTGGGAAACAGCAGTGTGTGTGTGTGTGTGTGTGTGTGTGTGTGTGTAGGAATGGGAGGGGTGGGTTTTTTTCCTTATAGATTTTTGTAGAGGAGATTTTTATCACAAGATCTATGCCTTTGTAGTGAGGAGATACGACAAGGCTCAAACACATACATTAGGGGGTTTAAGCTGCACCATGCCCATTCTTATACCACCACCACCATATGCACTGGCCACTCCAGCTCCTTTGGACCCACACATTAACCAGCAAATTGAAGGGGCATATATATAGGGTTTTACCAGAGATGTGAAATCCTGACTGACCGTTTCCCTGTCAGCTTGGAGTAGCTATATGCTCTCATGGCTCTTCCATGTGGCAACATGGTGCAAAACCCTGAGGTACAGGGTTGGTGCTTATGGAAAGTGTAGGCCTAATTCCATAAATCCCTCATAGGTGAAAAAAAATGACACCATACCATTCAAATGAACCCTACTAATCTTAAGGTGTCATTGGAGTTTTCTTAGATAATCATTAGTAGTGATTAGATGTGTATCTACAAAATGGGGGCCTGTACAAGATGGAATCTGCTAAACTGGTCAAACCAGTCTCTATGTAAGATAATGGCCTCAACTGGCCATGCTGCCTTGGAGACAACTGAGCTATGATGAGTGATAGACATTTCCCCCACTCCTTCATCTGGCTGAAGGCAATGTATTTTTCTGAATAGGAGAACTGGCGCTGTGGGTTAAACCACAGAGCCTAGGGCTTGCCGATCAGAAGGTCTGCGATTTGAATCCCGGCGACGGGGTGAGCTCCCGTTGCTCGGTCCCAGCTCCTGCCAACCTAGCAGCTCGAAAGCATGTCAAAGTGCAAGTAGATAAATAGGTACCACTCTGGTGGGAAGGTAAACAGTGTTTCTGTGTGCTGCTTTGGTTCGCCAGAAGTGGCTTAGTCATGCTGGCCACATGTACGCCGGCTCCCTCGGCCAATAAAGTGAGATGAGCGCCACAACCCCAGAGTCAGTTACAACTGGACCTAATGATCAGGGGTCCCTTTACGTTTATGCTGCATGTTTAGCACTGACTGGAAGATATAAAGAAAGAGGCTTCTTGCTCTGTGCATGCATGGCTATGTCCTTTGGCACCCTTCCCCCCTGAAAACTTAATGGAGAAGCAAAATCCGTTGGATTGTTAATGCTATGAGCCCTCCCATCTTATGTTCAGGTTGTATATCTCTCTCTGTGTAAATGAAACCATATATCTTAAAGACACCACAGTCTCCACTGACCTTCATTCCAAGAAAACCAAACTGCCACTCCTGAAGCTTCTTGCCGCTCAGAGATTGGGATGCATTCAACAACATCCACTATCTCAGTTTCTTGTCATAGGCTGGTCATGACTAGTAAAGAGCCCTCCAGCTCATGCCACTGCCCTAGGCAGCTCCCAAATAAATAAATACTTAAATCTTCCACCTTATGAAAACATCAATGTGCATTGTGTTTTTTAAAAGTACTAATGAGGACAGATCACAGCCTCAGGGAGAAACCAATGAGCATCTATTACAGTTATGTATAGTTAGACTTAGTTGCAATACGGAACAGAGATCTGATTATTCATAGACTGTGATTGAATATCCTGATGTGAACATCAAAAACAAATATAATTCCAGTGCAATAGCTGAATTCTATTTTTACAAAGGATTTAATAGTATTTTAAAGATAAATTACATCTACGCAAAACGAATGAAAGTATGCTCATTTTCCACATTTGGATAAGATTAAAGTGTTTATTAGAATTTATTAGAACCATTAATTACTTTCATCTAATTTATTCTTCTTTTGTCTCTGAGTAGAAGGCGACTGAATTGGGAGAATTTCATGCATTCCTATAATTAATTACATATCAAATTTCTCAATAAGATTCCATTTTTTCCCTGTCTCAAATGGTATTGATTTTTTTTTTTCAAATTACAGAATGCCAATATTAATTATGAAAACATTATGAGTTTCCGTTTTATAAGCATTGCCAGATTTCATGCATGCAGAATGAGAGTTTGATGTGTGAGTGGGTGGTCCAGTGCAGAAAGTGTTGGGTAATGTATACATCCATATAAACCAATGTAAGATGTAGTTATGAAGACATTTCCCATGAAGACTTTTCACTAAAGCTGTTGAAAAATATAAAAGGTCAGGCTGTTGCTGGAAAGCACCTGTTAATTTCCTGAAATTCCAAGTCTTTTTATGAGTCATGTTAATCATTATGTTGCTTGCTCCGAGGCAAAGATATGCTATGGGGTGAAAAATGTAGAGCCCCATTAAGTCTTACTGGTTAAGTAAGGAGCTATGTAAGCAGGTTTTTCCTTTAAAATGGGGCATTTAAGCCTAGATGAAAATCTTTGCTCCTGAAATCTCTCTCTACATCTCTGAAAAGGCATCCCTACATTATTTGAATCTGCGTTTCTAGTTCTCAGGTGGAGTGGGTGTACCGAAATCTTGCCTGAAAGACTAGTGTGTCTATTTGTTCTTGTCCAAATATTTCAATTTTTAGGCTCCAGAGATTCACGTAATTTAGATAACACCCAGATAAGCACCCCAAGAACCTGGGGCTCATCCAGCCCAAACACAGATTCTGAGCATGGGAGGTTTGTGGACTTGACTTCTTCAAAACAGGAAAATGAGAGACTTGTGTCTCTGTTAATCAGATGCTTTACTTCCCAAAACCTTTCAAGTCACATGGTTCCTGGTAGGTGTCGGGGGGTGGGTGGGTTGTGGATATGAAACTTTTTAAAAAATATATAACAAAAATAAATATATCACACGCATATTTCCATGCATTGATGTGAGCTACGACATCATATTCCCATGTGTAAATTACTTTTCCCTCCCTCAACTAAATATTAGCAAATGAGCAACTGAAGAAGGAAATTATATATTTTAATCCCCCATCTACTGGCATTGGCATTTTTTTTTTTGTTTTTCTTGTAGCTGCCATTTCCCCCTGCCTCCCATACTGTATGTCTCTAGAATTATGGTAGTGTTCTCACTTCAATTGTCTGCAACATAGTGCAGTGTGATGAGGTAAATCTTTTTCCGAAGCCAGGATGAGAGCAATGCTTCCTGCCCTCACTCATCATTGGGACAAAGAACGAAAATGGCCACATCCAGGGATCCTTATGATAAATTTGCAGCTGGTTTTAGCACTTTTCTCAACACTCCACTCCCTAACGTCCGAAGAGAGCTAGCTCTGAGGGTGAGGGTGAAGTGAACATGGGAAAGATTTTGGTGGACTCCTCTTTTGAGCCCTTAAAGCAGGCATCCCCAAACTTGGCCCTCCAGATGTTTTGGGACTACAATTCCCATCATCCCTGACCACTGGTCCTGTTAGCTAGGGATCATGGGAGTTGTAGTCCCAAAACATCTGGAGGGCTGAGTTTGCCTATGCCTGCCTTAAAGGAATAAGACACCGTTGGCAAGTGCATTTTATGTTTGCTGTTCAATATGTTTGCAATGAAGTAATAAGCATTAACTGCAAAGGATGTGTGGAGGTATGATCTGGGCTAGTACATTGGAGATTAAATTTAGATAGATAGATTCTCTGCCTTTCATACAAAGAGCTCAAGTTTTGGAACCGCTGTCTTATATGATACAAAAACTGCTTTTGAAAATCTCCTACATTTCAAAAGGGTTTGTCTTGTGGCACATGGCAGCCCAGATCCCTTTCTGAGCATGTGGAACTAGTTGTGAGGGCCTTTTGACCCCAGCCATCATTTCTAACCTAAACCATTTGCAATATAAATCTGATATAATCCACTTGCAGTATAACCTGATATAATCTGCTTGGCAAGAGACTTTCCCCTTCTGTTCTTGTTTGCTATAGAATTGACTCAGTTGCCCCTCAGTTCCTCCTCAGCTGTATTCTGTATGACCCCTTTGTTCTGTGAAAAATGGTACAATTGAGATGCCCATCAGATAAATGATCGCAAACTGTCTTCCTGAACATTGCACTGCTAACTCAGGGTTAACATTTGCAATCCTAAATCTCTCCTGACTAGAACCTGTCAGTGAGGCTAAGCAACTGAAATATATATACTTGGGGTGCACTGACAGGTTGAATTATTGTCTTCTGTGAACTGATCTGAGTACAAAGTCAGTTTTGCTTCAGACTTCACTTGACTTTAACCCTATCCTCATGGGGAGAACTTGGTATTATAGCCTCCTAAACTATCTGGACCTTTATGGACATAATTACATTTACAGGATGGCTTCTGTGTTTCCTTTTAAATCTGACTCAAATACAGTCTGTTCATGTACTTGTAGAGATTTTCCAGAAAATTCCTGCTCTGTGAGGTAATGGCTCTATGAATCTTATCATTTGAACACATTTTTACTTGCCTTATTGTTTTTGAGAGATAAATACAGCAAATCTCAGATCATTCAGTTCGATTGATGTTGCTGGACTTTCCACTCATTAACAAATAATTTCCAGATAGGGACAAACACTCAGAAGGCTTGATAATCCTTAACATTCCCACAATGCCTCTCTCTTTCTCTGAAATAATGCTGGCTATCTCTTCATTCACTGGATGAAGTGCTGAGCACCTTACAAATAGATTTAGATATGATAAGAGACAGACAAGTGTCTAGGCCTAAATTCTGGGCTTGAAATTCATGAAAGTTATGGAAAGTAAAAAAAAGGGGGGGAGAACAGCACTGAGTGTTTAAGGTTTTATTTCTGACAAATGACAGCCTCTGTTTTTCAGATATGTGTTATCTAAGCTAGTAGATTTTTAAAGAGCAGTTCTAAATGCAAGAGACAGGAAATAAGTAGGACAGTAGTCTGAAAAAGCAGCTGACAGAAGTTGAAACACAGCATTCAGTTCTGACATTGCTCCCCCACCTTCAATGAATTACCTTCACTTTCTGCACATACTTTAGAAACTAAAGCAAGAACTACTGAAGAAATGTGGAGGGGGATTGCCATCTATTTATTTTGAAGTATTTCTCACTCATTTTTCAACTGTAGATATTCAAAGCAAGTTACACAAATAAAGATAAAAGAGAGAGCAAATAAACTGAAATATTGCCTACTATTGTACTTTCCAGAAACAGCTGCCAATATGTTTGTTTCAATGAACTTTTTGAGCTGGATGGAAAGGGCTCTGCATTAGGAGTTCCTTTTGTACTGGTTTTAAACATATCTTTACGAATGTTTCTGTACTGTTTTGAAAACCAATTATGAAAACTGTTTTTTATGATTTGTTTGTAAATCACTTTGAGGCACATGTAAAAGGTGATTGATAAATTGATCAATAAATCACACAAGCGCACACTACTTGCCTTTTAATTTACGCAGTTTAAAAGATGGCTTACATTAATCAAAATCAAACTGGCATCAGCAGCAACTCTGTGTAACAATAGCTTTGTTCTGGCATAAAAAACCTTCCAAAAATGGTGTGAGTTGAACATCTCTAGGGGTTCTTTTCCACACTGGGGGCATCAATAAAGAAAAGGTCCCATATGTCTAGCAGCAACCATCCTCTGAATCTGTGACAAGCAGAGTAGGGCCACTGAATGAGATCACAATGACCAGCTTCATATATGGGAATTAGTTATCCTTTTCTTATTCCTGGCCTCAAACCATATGCAGTATTAAAGACTGTGAAGTATTCTCAGAAACAAAGAAGCAAAGATCACCAGTGTTGAAGCAATGATTCTTCAACATCAACTTCATTGGACTGGACATGTTGTGCAGATGCCTGATTATCATCTTCGAAAGCAACTACTCTATTCCGAACTTAAAAATGGAAAGTGTAATACTGGTGGTCAACAAAAGAGGTTTAAAGACTGTCTCAAGGCATATCTAAAAAAAAAAGTAGTATAAACACCGACAACTGGGAAACACTGGCCTGCAAGTGCTCTAACTGGAGAACAGCCTTTACCAAAGGTGTCATGGACTCCTGTCTTCCACTGCCTCCCGCAGTTTAGTCAAACTCATGCTGGTAGCTTTAAGAACACTGTCCAACCATCTCTGTCGTTCCCTTCTCCTTGTGCCCTCCATCTTTCCCAACATCTGGGTCTTTTCCAGGAAGTCTTCTCTTCTCATGAGGTGGCCAAAGTATTGGAGCCTCAGCTTCACAATCTGTCCTTCCAGTGAGCACTCAGGGCTGATTTCCTTAAGAATGGATTGGTTTGATCTTCTTGCAGTCCATGGGACTCTCAAGAGTCTCCTCCAGCACCATAATTCAAAAGCATCAATTCTTCGGCGATCAGCCTTCTTTATGTTAGTATGAAGAAATGCAGAGGACAGGAAGTATGGGCTAGTGCTCTTCCTGTTCCTCTGTATCTCAGAAGACTCTCTGAGTTATACTAGAATGAGAAATAAGCTAGGTAGTTTTTAGTCCTACAAATCATGTTTAAAAGACAGTGGAGGTCATTCATTTCCCAGTGGAAAAGAATAACATGCCATAAGCTATTTTTGGTTCCAGTTTAACAATGTTAATTGAAATCCAAACTGGCAATAAGATTGCTGGAATTTCAAAGGCTGAAGACAAAGGTAAGATGTGGTGTCAACGTAGAAAGCTACGTGTAGCTTAAAATGTGCAAAGACAGAAAGTGACAGAGTATAATTATTACTCTAAAGGAGAAGAAGAAAAAAAGCAGTTCTTAAGGTTCATTTCAGGCATACTAATTTTAGAACACCAGTGAACAAGAAAATCTTCAAATGTCAGGCTAGTTAAAACATAAGTCTGCAAATTATGGATGCAATCCAACTGCATTAAAATCAATGACAAGTTTTGCAACTGAATTAAATAGGAGGTATATTGAACACGGTGACTTTATTATTCCATTACCTAATCTGCATCTGTGTTTATTTACAGCCCAAAGTGATTACACTCCTCATTTTATATGTTAGGGTCGTTAAAATTGTGTTCTAGTTGTCACTTGTTGGTTTTCTAATATGTGTTTGTATTTTTCTTTGAACAGAATTACCTGGAACAATATACCAGCCAAAACTCAGGCAAGAAACACCCAGTGAGTGCTTCAACATCTGTGGCTAGATTACAGAATAAAAATGAAATGTATTTAAAAAATGAATAAAGATTTATTAAAATGCAGTGTGGTCTATTCCTTGGATAATATTATGACTATTACCAATAGCAGCTATTAGTTGCTTTGGGATAGAAGCTTCATTTTTTCTCACCTTGAAGTAGTCAATAATTCAGTGTAATCTATGAGTTTTTTTGTTGTTGAAGACCAAGGTAGAAGAAAATGGAGTATACCATATAGTGCCTAGACTAGTGATACTACTACTAATAAGAGGATAAATGACTGCTACTACTTTTACTTCTATTGCTACCACTACTAGTAGCAATAGGTTGGTAGCATCACATGAATACAGGAAATTTAGGTTTGCACAATAAAAGCGAGTTCTGCTGCCCAGGTGTAACAAGGCTTTTTGAGGTTTGGAGGGAAAGTGTGGGGTGAATGAATAGTTCACAGGAAGATGCACAAATATCCTACATGCAAATCAGGATGATTGCTCATTGATGGTAAACCTCCTTGGAGACAAGCCAGAATGAATGCTTCAGAAAGATTGGATGCAGTCTAACCTCTGTGTAAGCTTTGTGCAAGCAAATCAGGATAAATGGTCAATAAACAGTTCCTTGGGATGTGCCCTAAGTCAGAGAAACACCCTAATGCCCTTGAATGCTTATATCCATACAATGTTTTATTTAAAACCATTAGGGTTTTTAGAATTAATACTGAAGTGATTTAAGGTTAGCATATATGGAAATTTAATATTTCCATATAAAAATACCTTAGAACGGAGTGGAAAAGTGGAAAATATTAAGGCTTTCTATACTTGGGCTTTTATGACTGTAGAATGCCAGGATAGTGTCCAATTTGTTATAGCTGTTGCAAAAGTGAGAGCAGGTTAAAGGGTCACTGTTGCAACATGTTTGAGTTGACTTACTGGAATTTTAATCAAGACTAATAACTTAAAAGTGCTTAGAGAAACTCAAGTAGCTTAATTTTATTTAACACCAAGGATCTAAGGCTTTGAATCCCCTGCCCAAAATTAATATTTGCAGCATCAAAATTATGGAGGAGGTGGGTAGAGGTGAGACTGAGTCTGTTTACCATTTTCTGTGCTTCCCTCAGCTATCTTTTTAAGGAGCTACAACAATACCATTTCCTACCATAATGCACCATGCTTTTAGGGTTGCTGTTGAAACCTGAGTTCACATGTGTGCTCATAAGTATGTAGGACACATGGTAACAAGTGAAGAAAAAGGTTCAATTAAGGCATTCCTGTGTTAGTTATGTGAATAAGACGATATAAACAAAAAGAGAGAACCAAATCGAACCATTTGTTATTTATTTTTAATTGGACTGATAATGTTCTCAGATACATGTGCTTAGATGTTTGTTCTTTACAGTACTTCTGTTGTAGGAAATGAAGTTTGGAACTGAATAATTTGTTCAACTGTGGGGATCTTGGAACGTACCAACTTCAAATGCCATAGAGGTATGTCATCACCACGGTACATTGGGACTCCATTTTGTTTGAACAGCTAAGCTCCAGTAGCCACACGAGGAACCTTGGCCACAAATCCAGTCCACATTCCATTAAACAAACCATCGTCTGATCTGTAATTGACATAGCAGCAGATATAGGCCTATAAAATTTTAAGGGGCAGGCAAAGATAGACTCAGGCTTCCTCGGGTCAAGCAGGGATGCCTGTTCCTTTACCTTCCCACCTGAACATAGAGAGTAGAACTCATCTGTGAAATGAGTTTTGTTTGGAACTGACTTTATATGTGCGAATGAGATTTACTGAGCGTTACTTGTTAAGATACAGCTGCTCCCTGGATTGTATTGCTCTCGGAGGAAATGTGTGGTGCACACATGGCGTTGAAAGGCAAGAAAGTGAAGTATGAAATAAAACTGCTGGGATAGATATAGAATGATTGACGGCGTGTATTTTCTGCTGAGTGCAATCTGTTTGAGGGTACCAGAGAGATAAGAATGTGGTACGTAGTATGTAAAAGGGTGTTCTTTCTCTTGTACTCAATCACACTGTATTAACTTAAATAACATCTCACTTCCCTCACCCACCATGTACCACTTTCTTTTCACTTCCCAAAACAACACAAAACCATGGCTTGTACAAGAGAAATGCGGCCTTTTAAAATTATAAATCTTTCTCTTTCTGACATAGCCCCTCTGTTGGTGGGAAGAAATGTTCAGTGTGAGAAATGTTCACTGTGAATGTTCTCTATTTCAGATGTCATAGAAAGTGTGTTGTTGTTTTTTCCCAGTGTTTGGTATAGGCAGCATACAATTCTCTTTCAAGGAGAAATATTGCAAGGAAGTTGATAATTTTCTGATTAATTCTGCGAGGAAAGTAAGATGCATGTTTTCAGTGAATGGAACTCGTTTTTGCTCAATTTCTGTACCAAATACAAAGTTGTTCAGAGCCTTGACTGAAACGCCTTTGAAATAAACTTAGATGGCTACTGTAAATAATCACCAGTGAGGTGGTGGTAAAAAGTTTTCACTGAAATCTAGTGAATCGTGTTGTTTTCAGTGCCAAATGAAGGGAATTTGCCTTTGTGTTACGGAGGTTCTGCTTATCTCCAGAGCTGTAAGAGCTGGACTGTTTTGTAAGGAACAGAAAAGCAGTAAACAGTCTTGAAGGCTGGTGTCTTTCTCTCATCAGAAAAGTTGGATGCATCCCATTCCCGTATAGTACTAATTAGTCTGTGGCCTCTTATTCCAGGCATGAAACAATGACTTTCAGATAAACCTGCAGGTGAAAGGCTTGGACTTCCTTTTTATAGCAGGCTTAAAATAACCACACTTCTTTTTTCTTGTGATAAAGCTGCTTTGCACTCTGGTCTCATCAACTACATTGGGATCTTAATTCCTTTCTGCCACATTTCATGTAATAAAAATCTTTTATTGTAGGCTTGCTTAAATGGCAAATTCTCAAAACAAGGAAATGGATGAGGTGGTAGAGGCAGGCCAGGCATAAGTACTCCAGAGGTGGACCAGAGTGAAGTTTGCTGGTCCAGTCTGATCTGTCCCCAAAAGTGGAGCCAGGCACCCAGCCCACCAGTGACTGGCGAAATGACTAGCAGGCCAGAAGTCAATTCCCAGGCTGATGCATGACCAATTTGGCGTTGCGCCAGCCTGGGAAAAGACCCCACTTCCAGGTTCCATGCCAGATCATGGTGGACATAGCTGGTGTCATCCTGCAAAGGTGTCCAATCCTGGAGGTACATGTGATTCTCAAAACAAGGCTATCAACATTCTGGACATTTTTGGAGACATAGAAGACAACTTCAATTTCTCAGTACAGTACCAGAATGGATTTATTTAGGGACTAATAAGGGGCTTGTGGAGTCAGTAATGGGGACTGAAGGTTCAGTTCCCCAAATTAGCTCTATTTGTTGTTGAGGTAAGCAGTCAGATCTAGAGGTCCCAAACCACTTTCAAATCTCTCATTGATTTGTTAACTTGACAGAATGGCTGTAAACCGCACTCAAACACATGGAACACAGTACATATGACTTTTCTCTACATATACTCTGGACACAACTCTTTATATTTTAAGCCCCTGTTTTGTTCTTTGGATTGTAATTTCTTTTGAACTGGTTTTAATATTGTATGTTGAATTGTTTTCACCTGCCATGGGACCTCACAATAAAAGAAATGTTAGAAACAAGTGCAACAATGCTTAGCCTTTTGACATTTGAGATAATGACCGCTCCCCACTTAAAACGGGGGGCGCCCTTTGCGTGGACGTGTGCAGCCCTGGATCTGGAGTGGCCCCATCAGCATAGGCTTTGCCTTCCCTCAGGTGGGATACCTGGAGGTCCCTGCCTACCCCAGTGAGTTGTCCAATCCCACCTGGGGGAAGCGTTGCCTGGGAAACCAGGCCAGGTAGGGGGAGGGATTACCTGCCCACACAATAGAGGGTGGATCTTACCTGGTAATCCTCACTTGGCTCCAGAGCTTCTCCCACCCTACCCACCCTCAGTTAATGTCTTCTTTTGCAGGTTAACTTTTCTTCATAGGTTTTGCAGGTTAACCTGTCTCCACAGGTATGCGGGCGCTGCTACGATAAGGTCGCTGTTAAAGGGCCGGAAAGGAATTTCCCTGCATTGGCAGGTTTCGCCTTTCCTGTAGCAAAACGTCACAACTTTGGCGGTATCAGGCCTTGGGTGAAATCCTTTAGTCCATCTTCCTCTTTGCGGCGGCGATACCAGGGTTCCTCGTTAAAGGGGTTTTTGAAGGGAGGCTTTGGCCGTACGCCGAAAGGTCGTTATTGCTCTCCCCTGCGGCGGCGTAACGGGGGCGGCTATCTCTGCTTGAACATATGTTCTCCAGAGCCGGCCCATCCCCCCCCACACACACTGGATAACCCTGATGCTCCCTAGGTCCCCGGCTGGGGACTAGGGAGGGAGAACGCCCAATGCCTGAGCCAAGGTCTACCCACATTTGAAATTTAATAAAGTTGTGGCCAATTTAATCCCATAGCACGTTGTCTAGAGTCGTTATTCCACATGACGGGGGGGGGACCACTCGGGATCTGGGGACTCCGCCTGTCCACGCAATGAACTTTTGCAATATACAGTTGGCCACATATTATTAAGTTTTTTTTTTTTAAAAAAAAAACCGGCAGATAACTACAGTACGGCCACCACCCTGTGAAATGTTGATGCTTGCTAGAACTGCAAAGGTGGGTGATGAAGCTACTTCAGGCGCTTTGCATTTCATTGTGCTAGTAGACAACAAGGTAAATGATTTCATTTTAATGTAATACAGCCTTGAAGGTAGTACTGGGGAAATCTGACTCAGGTTGCCTGGTGGCCTGTCTGGAAGAACAATCTATGATAGGTATCCTCTCTCCACTCCTGCTTGTATTTCTTTCCTTCTTTATTGGTTTCACCATTTTGTCAATGAGCCTAAAGCATATTTTCCCAAACTCTTAAAAATCAATAAATATCAGGACACCTCAACTGTTTCACCACATGCCAGTCTCTCTACCTCTCTCTTTCTCTCTCTTGCACACACACATACATGCACACATGTTGTAAAGAAGCCCATTCAAATCGAGATCCCCGTTTTTAAAAAACCATCACAGTGTGAACTACCTGCATTTTCTTTTTTAGCCCTGCTTTTCTTTCCTGAATGAAACAAGGCATTGTTACTTAGCAGAGCCTTTTCAATTTTGGATCTGCCAAGAACTGAAAGGACAGAGGTGAATAGTCTAGAGATGTAAAAGAGACAATTATACCAAAAAAATGTGCCTTTTGAAGTTTCTTTTCCCCACCTTTTTCTTACATACATATTTTACTGTGGGAAAGGATAACTGTATATAAAAGCAATAGTAAGCAAAGCTCAATTAGGATAAATGAGGATTAGGATAACTATCCTGCTTTTTCACTTTCAGCTGAAAAAGCCGGACATTTAATACTGTATAAGAGAACAAGGAAAACCTGCTGGATCCAGCCCATGGTTCATCTAGTCCAGCTTCTTGTTCTCACAGTCGTCAACTACCCCACAAGTAGGACCTGAGCACAAGAGCACTCTTCCACCCATATTTCCAATAACTGTTATTAAGAAGCATTAATGCAGCTATGGAAGCCGAGCATAGCCATCATGACTAGTAGCCATTGAGAGCCTTATCTCCACGATATTGACAAGCACACAGATAGCCGAGAGCATTCAAGGGGCCACCTACATAAGAACATAACAACAATCTTTAAAAACAGAACCTCTGGATGTGGTTGGAGCTCTTTGTTTTTCTCTTTACACAACTCCCTGTTCTTCTAGGATGACATGGAGGAACATGTATATGAACTGGTAGATCCACGTGGAGGCTATACCTGTGACCACTGTGTTTACACAGTCAGAGCCTGGAAAAAATACCCATAGGAACTGAGCAATGCCCACCAGTTGGGATAAAATGTTATGTTATAAAGCCTGCTGATGAGTTTTAACTTCAAATAACTGCGTATCAAAATGAACTGAAGCTCCTGCGTTCAGCCTCCAGAAAACTAGATTCTGATGCTTCATAAGAAGTTGGCTACTCTCCTTTCTTTACTGGGGCATCCGAGAAGCTGCTGATAGCTGACCCCAGTGTTACATACTGTGCATGTAACAGATGGGCTTCTGTCAACCTGCTTGCAGGTAACAACTCATACTAGATATATAATACAGTACTGTACTAAATCGGGTCCTCCCTTAAAGAGGGCACGTATTGCAGTGAGACCTGGACAACCAACACCCTGTATTGTGGGTGGGTACAATTGGTAAGCCACAATGCCCGATTGGTAGGTGCTTCAAAGCTGGGTACAATCTGGCCAACGGGACACAGTTCAAACAGTTCGAGGGACCTATTTATGCCCATGCACGTGACCCAGAGTTTCCTCTTTCGGCGTGTGCATTCAGAACACCTGCCCACCTCTCCCTACTTTTAGGGCTTGTTGCATTTGACCTTGCTATGCTGTCATGTGTCGTTGGGACAGGGGCACGGCAGGAATTTCCCCTACTTGGTTGTTTTGCTGTAGCCATTTGGGCTTCGCCTGCCACGTAGCACATCATCACAACTTGTAAGGTTGCGGATAGGCTCTGGTTCAGGTGATAGGGATGGGGGAATGCTCTCGCCATCCCTATATGTAGGGTATTCTGTTAAAGGAATCCAGGGACTCGATGGTTTGGTCAACCCCTGTAATGGGGTTGTGCCTGTGCCTGAGTCCAGGGGGATATTTGGGTGGTGGAGTTAGCCCGTTCCTGGCTTTCCACTTATCCAGGTGTTCACCCTTGGCTGACCTATGCTGGTTCCCTGGGTCAGCGCTACCTGTGTTGCAGGGAGCTAGTCGAACCAGAGCCTATGCAACCAGTCACTTTCTGTAATCAATAATGTTGTGGCCTAAATTCTGCCAAAAACCAAACCAAAATTTTGAGTCAAGTGTGAATTTATTTAGGGGGAGGTTTCTGGGTCTGAACATGCAAGTTGTGTTGTTGTGGTGAAGCACCAGAGCTGCAGTCTAAAGACTCTTTGTAGGGCCGTGATGTATTTTCAAGCTCTGCCTACTCAAGTCAGCCACTAGGTGCTCCTAGACAGGAAAAGCTATAGAGGACTTCCTCTTTTGGTTAAGACTGCATGAACAACAATTTGCACTCTGGTTCCACTGGTTTTTGTTCTGGCTTCGTTCCTTGGCTTAAATGGTTCGCTTTGTCTTTAATGTCTGAATATTTCCATGTTTTAATGGTTCTGACTCCTGTCTGCTCTTGGGCCTGTTGGATCTAACTCCTAGCAAATTCCTGACCTCTGGTTCCTAGCTCCACACCTGTGTCCCAGCCCTGTCATGATGCTAGTTGCACAGTAGAAAGGGGCTTGTTTAAGTAGGAGGCAAAATTTATATTTGAGGGTTGCAAATGGTTATCCTATTTGGTTATATAAGCAGTTGCCAAAGGCAGAATGAAAATGGATGTGTAGCATGCTGCGTGTGTAGTCCTTTGAAAACCAAACTTAGTAAAAAGGCGAGTGGATTTTCTATAACCCTCTGGAGAATACTTAATAGATCCCCCCCTCCCACTTGCAAATAAAAACTGAAGTACAAAGTCTGATCCAAAGTTGGTTAGTGAACTTGCAAGTAACCAGACATCCATGCAATTAATTCATCCTGATGTCAATTCATCCCAGTGCACATATCTTCCATCATAAAAAATAATAATAACTTGATCTCTTCTTTTTGTCTCCTTGCTTCAGTTCACCAGAAGTTGTGAAGTTAATAATAATTAACAATCAATACCAATCTGGGAGACAGAGTGGAAAAAATAAAACTAAAATTGAGCCATTGTGTGGCATTATCCGTCTGACATGATGATGCATGCTGTATTGAACCATGTAATGGTTCACAACCAATGTAATAGGATGACACTGACAAAATTGTATAGGGAACAGACGTATTGTAATTAAATTGCAGCTTTCAGCATGAATATCATCCATCTAATACACAGCCCACAAAGTGAATAGAAGCATGCAAACATGATTGTAGTGTTTACAACAAACTAATCAAGGCTTCAGGCTCCCTGTTAGCAGTAATATATCTCATTGTACAAGTCAGCAGCAACTTCCTGCAGTGTTCTGCATTCTGACTGCAGATGTATGGGAGGCCAATCTAAATAAGTACAACTCACATCAAGTAGCCACAAATAATTCAGAAGGAAATTGAAATTGCATTCATATTATTTTAACAATTGTAATTTACTTTTTTAAAAACACACACCAGGGCTTTAACATCAGCCCCTCATTGTTCGTGTATGTGTTTGGGCAGGGGAGCTATGGGAATACAGAAACACAAAGGATGGAAAAGAAGGGAACATCAGTTGTTTATGCAAATTGGATCTGGCAGTAGAACTCCATTCATTCTAGAGTGTGATGCTTACATTCTTCGGGTCTGCTTCCAGGAAGAAAAACAGCAAGAATACTCGTATTAGATTACAGTAATAGCATCAGAAGAAGTACATGTCTTCCCAACTGCAATTTCCCCTTCTTTCAGTGGGGCTTTCTCTCAGGTAAGTGTGTACAGGGCTGACACCTCCTATTACACTGGGCAAACTGTAACAAAGACCATGACTGATTTTAAAAGCAGGATGGTTCATGCATGCACATTTATTTCTTGCCCATAGGCCCCCTAGCATGGGAGGAGGCATGGGCATCTAGTCCTTGACATGGGCAGTAAGTCCATAACCAAAAGAAAAAGAAAATAAGGCTATATTGTTGTACATCTTGCTTGAGGATATTTGCACAGACGTAACTCCTTGTATTTATGTGGGGTGCCCAGATCATGTAGGACAATGTGGGACTTGCTGGTAACAAAGAGAAACAGTGCTAGAACATTAGATATGCTAGCCTATGCCTTCCAAGAAGAAAGTTGTATAGGAAACTCTAGTAGGTTGAGAAACAGAGGGAAGTGTGCAACCTTATATGACATGCCTTCCTGAGAACTTCTTTGAATTCTTTAATGCTTGATGACATTTTCTATGCACAGGGAAGAGGTACGAGTGGGTTGTGGCAGCAGACTTTTAGCAGGAAGGACAAGGATAATAATCAGCAGGGGTGCCAAGATCTCAGGAACCTTTTTGCGGATGAAATTTAAAGGCTTCAGAATATGAGAAAGTAAATGGATGCTATTTCCAAAGTACACGTAAGAACTGGCATGAGATCCCAGGAACAGGGAACAAGATCTAATAGGCATTTGCCTATGGTCTCAATAGATAAAACAGTTGAGGGAGTTGGGTAATGTTTAGCCTGGAAAAAAGGAAAGTGAGAGGAGATATGATAGCAACCTTCAAATATCTAAAGGGCTGTCAAATAGGAAAAAAGAGCAACCTTGTTTTCTCCAGCTCTAGAGGCTAGGACAAGAACCAATGAATGCAAGATACGAGAAAGGAGATTCTGACTAAGCATCAGGAAGAACTTTCTAATGGTAAGAGTTGTTTGATAGTGGAATAGACACCCTCAGAAGGTGGTGGACTCTCCTTCATTGGAGGTTTCTAAGCAGAGGTTGGATGGACACCTGTCATGGATGCTTTAGTTGAGATTCTGCCTGGCAGGGGGTCAGGCAAGATGACTCTTGGGGTACCTTCCAGCTATATAATTTTCTGATTCTAATTTGTATGCATATATACCATTGTGCGATGCCTTCTTGTAAGTAGAAATTGGGTGGCCAGGAGCTTAGACAAGGATGTTTAAAGAAGCTTAAACAAATAAAGAAGGACAGCACTGAATCTTTCTGTTTTTAAATAAAGGCCATTACTGGGGTGCCTGTGTTCTAAGTATGTATTGGACCCACTAACATGATGCTTGAGAACTGCAAGATTGGGTTTGGAGGAGAGTTTAGGTCAATCTGTATCTTAAGCGAATTGACACAATTCACACCTCCTGGACCAACACATAGATTGGTAAGTAATTTTCCTTTGGATTTTGCAATTCTTTTAATTTTGCAATACAGTTCTCAGCCCAAAAAGAACCAGAATGAATGAAAACAACTGTTACAGGACAGAAATATGTACACAGATAAAAATACAGATTCAAATACAGATTTACTATAAATATTTACTCAAATGTGTGTGTGTGTTTTGCTCAGATTTGGAAACCAACAATTCACAGATTAATGTGGAAGTGGGATGCAAACAATTTACGAATGAACACATGTGAACTGGCATGGACCAGAAATAGACTGATCCACCCATCCCTATAGAACATTTGACTTAGCCCTGTACATTAAGCAGTGCCATTAAAGGAAGTTCCAGAGAGTGCTCATTCACATGTGCAAGTTGCAGCAGACATGCATGCCATGAATTCGGCCAAAATGCAACAAGGACTTCCATATGCAGCAGAAGGTTTGGGAATGCAGGTAGCAAAAAGAACAGCTCAGTAAACAAGACAACTGGAACAATGCCATTGCAGCAATCTCCCTCACCCACCCATATTATCTGTGAATGTTGAGAGTAGTATTAGAAGCCAGCAACTCTCTGCAGTTGTTAATACAATTAACACCTCAAATTGCAACCGCACATTCAAAATGGCAGTAAGGTGGTTCAGCAGCTTTATCTCAGCAAATTTTTAACACATTAAGCCCAACAGATACATACTATACTTCTATTATAGCAGAGAGTAATTTTGTTTAATAGATTTGCCATCTTCTCGATCCTGGCCAGGTAATTTAGTTTATGCTAATTCACATTTGACTTAATGTTTTCTTCACCACAAGTGGGGCCTGCAACAAAATGGTGCAGTGTGAAATTCTTCTGTTCAGGAATCCAGCCAGCCAGCCATGCCGTTTTTTCCGAAATACAGTGGTACCTCGGGTTAAGTCCTTAATTCGTTCCGGAGGTCCGTTCTTAACCTGAAACTGTTCTTAACCTGAAGCACCACTTTAGCTAATGGGGCCTTCCGCTGCCGCCACGCTGCCAGAGTACAATTTTTGTTCTCATCCTGAAGCAAAGTTCTTAACCTGAGGTACTATTTCTGGGTTAGCGGAGTCTGTAACCTGAAGCGTATGTAACCTGAAGCGTATATAACCCGAGGTACCACTATTCCATCTTTCCTGCATTCCACTCTTCAATCCCTGTTCCTGACCAAGAGTCATTCTGCATCTCAGGCCTCCTGAACATTCTCACTTCTCCCTAGGTTGTTTTTAGGGTTTTCTTCCACTTAGGGTTTTCCCTCATTCCACCCCACTTTGTTTCTTTTTTGTACTATGGCAAATCTTTGGATGCCCTCAAGCCTGTGAATGCTACCCTAATGTGCAGGGATGGTGCTGTTTTGGCTACATAAGGACTGACAATTGGAGAGTGGTTTTGCTGTTAGTATATGCAATGCCTGTACTGAGTAACGACAGGAATGGAGTGAACAGCTGGCAGCTTAAAAGGCAAGGTGCTGTCTTTATGCGATCTTGATCTGTGGCATGCCACATAAAGCTTTGTTATGTCAATGTCTCAGTGATCTATTTGCAGTGGTGCTGCATTGGAACAACCAAGGTGCTTGACCTAAAATCCTTGGATATCCCACTGCAATCCAAGAGTACCACTGGAGCTACAGCTGAAGGACCCTAGTGAGTAATCGCCACTGCCATCATCTCTGTTTGCCCCCTACATTTCACAGCCAAAGGATCCCACCAGAATTAGCACATTGATTTATTGAAAACAAACATATTGATTTTGCATTATGCTTCTCCCAGCTGCCGCTTTCCACTTCCTATTTGTTTTTTTTTTCTTTGCTCTCGTTCAGAAGAATATTTCATATTCATATCCCATCTCTGGGGGTGCTCTTCAAAGTTATAGTCTGCATGTCAGTTGCTTTTAGCTTCCCTTTCCAGCATGGGACGAGACTTATAGGCCTCTGATGATGTCCGCAACATATTCTCCTATGACTGAGCCAGATAGATAAACAGGGTCAATGAGGGAGGGGAGAGAGAGAAAAGGGAGCCAAGATCTTAAGAGCTTCTTGGTCAAAAATAAAATCTCCAATGAACATTTGAGGCAGCTCTGCTGATGAGTCACTCCACGATAATGGCTGTCTTGACTGAAATGGGTCATGTCACAGATTGCAGACAACATGATGCTAACTAATAATAATGAGGAGGAGGAAGAATAAGGAGGTGGAAAATTGCCATCAGGTTACTGTGACACAAACGAAACTCTTGAAAATAATGTTTCAAATGTGATTTTGATTGCATGTGCTGCAAAGTGGACTGCCACTGTGCATATAATAATCAAAGGAATGCATAGCCATATGTGCTGATAATGCCAAGGTTGCAGGTTTAATCCCCGTATGGGGCAGCTGCATATTCCTGCATTGCGGAGGCCTGGACTAGATGATCCTCAGGGTCCCTTCCAACTATGATTCTATGAAAACAAAAATCCTGTAAGGTTCTTCATACCATTTTAATAGCTTTCAACTCAACAGTACCTTCAATGTGCCATTGAGCTCTTAGATAGCCCAATACTGGTTTATTGCTGCTTTATCTGGGCATAGGAGGACTTCAAGTAATGGATGAGGTTAGCGTGCAATCTAGAGAAAGTCAGAATGTGCACAAGACTGGCATTCTAGGGGGAAAGGATGGATAAATAGCAATGTACAGAGACTACCCATATGGCATAAAATAAAATAAAAATATTCTCCCTTCCAGTCGTGTGCAACATGCCAGTTCACTACACAAATAAAGAAAAATATGAGAGGCTTAAGTTCTCTTCCCTTATCTCTGTCCAGCTCTACCATGCCAGATCATACACAACACTTCTCGGACCACCAACCTTCTGGTTAACAAGCAGATGTACTGACCCATTGCGCCAAGATTTGCCTTGCATTGCAAGGAATGTTCCATGGCAACCCCTGCTGAGTTGATACTGGAAAAGTAGATGGATTGGACACACAGTTATTAAGCAAAGCAAAGTGCTTCTCATCACAGAGGTTACCCATCATGAAAAGTAGCCATTAATAAACCCATTTTCCACATATCTGTCCATTTTTCCCAACAGCCATCTGCATTGCTATTTTAAACAGAAAGCACATATCCTAATGCAAGCTGGTTTTACACACACACACACACACACACACACACACACACACAGCTGGTTCAGAACATTTATGTAAATGGTCCTTGTTGCAACTTCCTTGTCTGTTTGGGGGCAAGACATTCACAGCCACAGTGACATTCATCGTGCAAACAACAACAAAAACATGCAAACCACAAGTTATTCAGAGCAATATCACGCAGCAAGTGCATCTGATCAAAGTTATATTCCCCAGTTTTCTACTTAAGAATCCTAATTGTTTCAAGCTGAGATAGTTATTATGGGTTTTGTTTGTTTCACAACTGAAGTTAAGATACAAGATCATAATTACTTTGAATATAAACAAAACACTGTGAAATTATCCAGCTTTATGAAGGGGGGAGGAACCCCAAGTTCAGAAAGTAGAAATAAGATCTTGGTGGACAGCGAACCTATTTGAAAGCTTGAGATGCTGTCAAAGCCCAACTGTGTGCAGAAATTGGATTATACCTTGTGATAGCAAAAGTAAATGCAAACCTGAAACAAGGCAAATTCTTTCAGAAAAAGTAAGAAGGTACACTAAGCTGTGACATGGGTTAAGTTCATAAATCCTTGGTTCAGAATATGAACTTTGGGTCCCCCACTTGAGGGTCTCCCACACCAATTTAGGCTTTAATCTGAGAGATAACTTCTCCTGCAAGCAGTATTCTCTAACACAATGCATTTTATATGCTATTTTCATGAATATATGTATTTTAATGTGCACTTTCCCCTAATATATATGTGTACATTATTTGGCTACAAACTGCATCACAAAATTCAGAGAAGTGCAAATTCCAAAACTGTGCTTTGGTTCACATAGAGTTTCAGATAGTGCAAATCAGGTAGGTTCACATTAAAATCCTAACAAACCAAATTTCTCCCCCTCCTTAATCCTGTCATAGCAAGAATGAAGAATGAAGAATGATTTATTGTAGTCAGAATGTGCAGCCTCTAGAAATACAAATGCTGTGCACTTTAGACATTTATCAGCAAAAGGTTGAGGTCAAACCTGGATTTCCCCTCCCTATACATAGAAACGAGGGGCCTTTGCATTCAATGCAGACCCTGAGCAGTTAGGTAACACAACTTTTTGTCAACTTTCAGTAGGCTGAACCCTTCGCAGGAAAGGTGTTTCATTAACTAGGGTCTGGAGAAAAGATCACCTTTCCCCCCCCACTGCGTTGCCTATGGATATTCAAAAAGTCGTTCATTGCGGGAAATCATGAAGAGCATATTTTACAACTGTAAGCAAACACAAGTCAGTTTGTGATGATTGTTAGAACAAAACCTTTGCTAATGTTTTTTAAAAGTCTTCATGCAATAGCCATGGTGCTACTGAAACTCTGTGGCACAGGAAAGAACCCAAATAAAGGGCATTCTTGGATCCAAAAGGTAAAGGAAGAAGATATTAATGGAGTGCACACAGTTATTTTTAACCACATATCTGGAGGAACTCTTCTTCTTCTTCTTCTTCTTCTTCTTCTTCTTCTTCTTCTTCTTCTTCTTCGGTGATCACTCATAGCCAAATAAGAATCTCTTCTACAAACAGTCTTAACAGTGTGTCCGTAAGTGACTGTGGAGGCCAATTCTGGATCCACACATCCTTCTTCAGTGGGGACATAGGTTTCTGGCTGGGAGTTGATCACGGTGATGGTTTGCCAAACGTACCTTCCTCTTAGCATGTTTCTTCCTTTCATCCTGAGTTTGAGCATCTTCAAAGTCCATGACACCTTTTGTAAATTGGAACGCTCTCTCTCAGATTTTTGTCAATGAGCTTGTGAAGTTGTTGTGTAAGTTCAATTCCGTCCACTTTGAAGACTCCGGCAGGTATCCCATCAGGATACCTGTATTGAAGTATAATCTTGATAGCCATCATGGAACATATTAATCGGTGATCTGTCCAGCAGTCATCAACACTCGTCGTAGCTCTGGTAAGGAGCACATCATGGCAATCTTCAGCTCAGACAATTACATAGAGGTGTCAGTGGTTCGACTGAGGGTGCCTCCCTGATGTTTTTAATTTAATTTTTTGTCAAAAGGGTTTGTTGGTGATAACAAGGTTGTGTGCTTCACATATATTCAAAAGTAAGATTCTGTTCTGGTTGCTGTTGCCAATTCCTACTTTCCCAATAGTCCCAGACCACAGATCAAATCTCGCCCAACTCTTGCATTAAAATCACCCTGAAGGATAATTTTATCCTCCTTAGGCATCTCTGATAGGATGGCATCTAGCTGAGAATATAAAATTTTTCTTTAATGTCTTCATTGGTATCCAGTGTTGGAGAATAAGCACTTAGAATAGTAGCCTGCTGGTTTTTGGTGAGTTTTATTTGAAGGGTTGAAAGTCACTCATTAATGCTGGTAGGTACTTCTGACAAGAAGGGGACGCAGGTGGCGCTGTGGGTTAAAGCCTCAGCGCCTAGGACTTGCCGATCGAAAGGTCGGCGGTTCGAATCCCTGCGGCGGGGTGCGCTCCCGCTGCTCGGTCCCAGCGCCTGCCAACCTAGCAGTTCGAAAGCACCTCCGGGTGCAAGTAGATAAATAGGGACCGCTTACCGGCGGGAAGGTAAACGGCGTTTCCGTGTGCGGCTCTGGCTCTGGCTCTGGCCAGAGCAGTGATGTCACGCTGGCCACGTGACCCGGAAGTGTCTCCGGACAGCGCTGGCCCCTGGCCTCTTAAGTGAGATGGGCGCACAACCCCAGAGTCTGTCAAGACTGGCCCGTACGGGCAGGGGTACCTTTACCTTTACCTTTACCTTACTTCTGACAAGAGCTTCACAAGATCATTTTTTATAGCAAAGCCTACTCCATATATCTGATGTTCTTGTTCAGGTATACTTTTCCAGAAGAATGTGTAGCCTCCTTTTTCTTCCTGCAGTTGTCCCTCTCCTGCTCTTCGAGTTTCTTGAAGCACTGCAATTTCAATGTTCAAACTCTCTTGCAATGATGGCAGTCCTGCGTTTGGGATACTTATTATCTGTGTTATCCAACAAAATCCGTATATTCCATGTTCCAAAGTTCAATTTTCTTTTATGACCACTGGGTGGTGACCCCACTGGGCATGGCGATCCAGTCAGGGAAAAAGGGAGGCAGACTATGTTTAAGGCACCTTTTCTAGCCCCTCTCCCTATTTGGGGTAAGCATAGTGGATCCTAAATAGGACTGCTCAGTCATGGATACAGTTGTTGAGCTACTCAACTGCCTCATTCCTTGAGTCAGAATGACTGAATCTGTATCCACCAACCATGTGTCAGTTCATGACTAGGGGCTTCCAGATTTCACAGTCCTGCCCCTTTTACCATTCGCCAATCGCCATGAGACTTTTTTGGGGTTAGGTTTGGGATGGGTTTTTGGAAGATGTCTCTGTGTGAATTTGTTTTATGTGTGTAGATCAGTGCATGCTGACCAACACACAGTCTTCGCAGTAAGGCTCTATTACGATGGCATGAGTATCACAATGACCGGTAGATTCTTATCTGTTGCAGCCTTCACCTGCCTTCACAGCCATTGTAACAGACTGCTTGTTACCTTCTGCCTGTTGTGCCGTTTGTCTATCTCCTCCCCTTTGACCTTACCGCCTTGGGTGACCCTGCTGAGACTATGAGATTCCCGAGGGCTTCGCTCACAAGGGTCATAGGAATGTGCAAGCCTACTCACCATGACAAGGTGATGATCCAGCAAGTGAGAGGAGCTATTAGATTTGCAGCAAAAACACTCAGAGATTTAATACTTTGGCTAAATAGACCAGAGTGAAACTTTAGCAAACATACCGGAGGAAACAATGTGTGGTACTCAATACCAGCCATACTCTAGAGCAGAGCCATTGAAACGGATAGATATGATTAATTTTGGTCGTGTCTACTTTGAGTAGGACTTAGTCGAATGAAAAAATCATTTTATTCTGCTCTCTCTTTGTTTTTAATTGGATGCAGTTTTTATCTATATCATTTTAACTGGGATAGTTGCTTATGTTATAATCCACTCTCAGATCAGCTGGTGAAGGGTGGGTTACAGATATATAAAATAAATAAATATGATCTGTTTAATTTTTTTACTATACTTGGGGCACTTATCTCTTAGAAATGGGATTGCTGGTGGTGAACCAAGAGAGCAGAGCAGAGGGGGCACCTCCAACCTATTCCACTTCCCTGCCAGTTCAGTGTTGGATTGCTCTCCCAGATGGTTATTATGTATTTTGTACAAATCCAAGCAAAAACGGACCATTCCAGACATCTTTTTAAATTGCTCGTGATGCTACTTTCAATACACTTTGCCCCACCAAAGCTTTTGGGACTTCCAATCAGTGCATAACTCGTAACGTCCTACTTAAATCGCATAAACTTTAATACTGTAAATGTTCTGGTTCTTTTTGCCCTGCTATTGTTGCACTACAGCCCCTCCAGGCAGCAATAATGTGGTAGCACTGGAGAAGCACCTCAGAACAAACTAAAGCAAATAAATCTACCAGTAATGCACTATTATTGCTTCAAGAACACACCCACAATAAAACACTGGTCTGGGGAAATGCAACACTCAGCTTTCTCTTTATATCGTACATGGCACTGTTTTAGGATTGTTGTTGTATGACAGATAACACAGAGTTTACCCATTCGATATAATTGCAAGATGAAAGTGCTGCCCATTAGTGGCCCATTTGCAATGCTGTAACATTGTTAATTGTGTGTGTGAAAGACACACACACAGAGAGAGAGAGAGACAGAGTATTCCGGCTTTTATCTCCCCCCCCCCCCACTTCAGATCGAAGCCTAAATCTTATTTTACTGTTACAGCCACAACATGTTTCGATGACAAGGGAACTGTCAAATTCTGGCACAATGGGAAAGCTTTTAATTAAACAGAAAATGGGTTTAGAACATTTCAGTGACATGGAACAATACATCTGACTCTTCGGTTTGATACATTTCCTAAGGATTATGAGTTCCCTGTTCTGTAGCACATGAGTTCCTGATATCATCAACATTCTTGTTTCCTTATTGGTAAGCAAATGTGTGCATGCCTGTGTTTTTTCCCTTTGCTAGAAGAAATATCTATGTCACTAGAGGGCAGCCATCATCTGTTGGAGAGCGAGACAAGCTCTCAATGGAAACAGAGGCCGGACTTCAGATACAGAGGGTGTGATTCTGGATCAGTGGACTGTGTCTCAGCTGTACTAATTTTCAACAGAAGTGATTATCAACATTTCAAGTTTGTGCCTAGGGATCATCAATATAGCTGGCTTAAAAAAAAACCCGCACAGAGACAGAATACAGGAAGAAGAAAAAAAGCTTTTCTTTTCCAACTGCTACACAGCACTCAAAGTCAACTATTTGGGCTGCATGGATCTCTTTAAGATTAAATTAATGTTGCCTGTCTTCATCACTTCTCCAATTCTGCTTGTTTCTTTTTGGTATGCAAAACAACAATACACTAATGATTTTCCTGTAAGACTTTTGCTGCCAATTTAATTGAAATATACATGGCAAGTAAGATCACAAATGTTATGCTCTGATATGACACTCTCTTTAGCTTTAGATATGTCCTTTTTTGTCATACTGTGGAGCTGGGCAAACTAATATGCTGAGTAAGACTACAGCTTTGCATCACATATGGACTGTGATTTTATGAAATGATATGATTCAATGTGAAAGCTCACTAGCATGAAAAAAGTGTGCATATTGTACTTCTACTACACTGGAAATCTTGTAAAAAATCTATTTAGCTCAGACATGGAAGTGTTAGCATAATCTATCACTGTGTCTCTTTTCCACAGTAAAAGCTTTAAAACAGATGAACTGCAGAATTATATCCTGGAAAGGAGAGAGGAAGTTGGACATAATATTTAGCAGCATAATATTTATGTGAGGATATTGACAAAAAACGGATAGTGTGGTTTGCAGATTAAACATATTTGGGAGCCCAGAATATAATCTGGCACAGATCCCTTATTTCCTTTCTAGTTATGTTCTGCAATAATGTTGAGACAGTTGCTGGATCATAGTCTTGGATTATCCGTCCAACATTGATTCCAACTTAATTTAGCTTTTGAACCTGAGACAGAATTGCCGGGTGACATGCATGTGATCTCATTTAAAATTAAACTGTGGCACATCTGCGAAAGGAAATAGTTTCATAAAACACAAAAGAAGGTCCCAAATATATTTGACATAATGACAGGTTTAAAAAGCACAGGGTGTGAGAACAGATAAAAAACAAAGGAACCCGCACATGTTTAATGAAAGCTTATATTTGACAGATCTTTTTCTTTCTTTTTTTTAGAACAATTCTGTACTTTTCTGTACCATTTGACAGGATGATAATGCTGCTTTGCTATCACAACAAGATACTATCTCCATTTCAGGCACATAGTAGGCATGTGCCCATATGTGACACACTGCAACTTCTAAATCCATCCGTCATTCCACATAGACCCTCTCAGGTGTTAAGGTCACCAGAAAGGGGGGGGGGCTCTCTTGGTAGATCTACCACCTTTGGAAGATAGGCAGCCGGGGAGAGGGCCTTCTTTGCAGTAGCCCTAAGTCATGGAATTCATTCTCCACACAGGGGCATCTGGCACCAACGTTGTGTAGTTCATGTTGTATGTTGAAGACATATCTCTTTATCCTGGCCTTTGACAACTTATATTTTTTACAACCCACTATATTCTTTAACTGGCATTTCTTTTTAAATGTTTTTAATATTGTAATTTTTTCCATTGCTGTTATCTGCCTTGAGACCTTATGGTGAGGGGTGGGTAAGAAATGATGGTGATGATGATAACAACAATAATAATAATACCTAGGTTTGGCTCCCTGGTCTAAGTAATTCAACTGCCACAGAAGGTTCTAGATAGATTCCTGTTCCAGCACCCGATCATCAGCCCAGCTCAGCTAATATTAACCAGAATTAATGTAGTTGGCTGGTCATAGGGGGGTTTCTTTCCCACAGCTGAATACCCAATATAAATATCACTTCTTATTTCCACTAACAAATCAGAAAACCAAATGAATATCATTAAGTAGCCTGGATTAGAAAGCTGAGATTTGTCTAAAACAAAGCCTCATCAACTGCCTCCTCTTGTTTTTATTAAGACAAAATGTCCAATGCTGTGTGCTGGAATACAGCACTGCTATTCTTGGATGAGGAACAAGAGCTGAGATGTCCAAATATCTTGAGGCAATAGACATGTCAGATTTGTATACATTTGCCCAGTGACATGTTTTCAGGACTGATTTCTGTACTTAAGAATTGGGGGCGGGGGGAGATGGTGGTGGTTTTATTTCTCCTCTGTGGCACAACAGTTGAACTTTTCTATTCAACTGGCATACAGTGTATGCTCAAATGATTCACACTCCGAAGGGAACTGTATGGACAAGATGCTGGAGCCCCTTGACGCTTTCTGATGGCATCCACCTTCAGTGATAAAAGGGGATACCTGACAGGAATTAACCTGAGCCTTTCTGAGCTCAGGGATTGCCTATAGTTTTTTCCTGTGGGGATTTAACGAAAAAGAAAAGAGAGGCAAACTGTGGTCCAAAAGGAATTATGAGAGCACCCTGGACACTCTGTATAACCTTTCATCCTATCCCCCCCTAGACTGATAGCAAACAGCTACTCTTTTGTAATCCACATCTCTCTTGGCTCCCACATTCCTTTTGTAATAATAATAATAATAATAATAATAATAATAATAATAATAATAAACAGTACAAAAGTACAGCACAAACAACACTCTAAAATCATTCATTATAAAATTAATTAAATTCAAGCCACTGGCCACCATTGGGCCAGAGCTCCACGAAGATTGCCAAGGGAGGGAGTCAGGCTGTGCCCTGGCCAAAGGCCTGGCGGAACAGCTCTGTCTTGTAGGCCCTGCGGAAAGATGTCAAGTTCCGCAGGGCCCTAGTTTCTTGTGACAGAGTGTTCCACCAGGTCGGAGCCACAGCCGAAAAAGCCCTGGCTCTAGTTGAGGCCAGCCTAACTTCTCTGTGGCCTGGGACCTTCAAGATGTTTTTATTTGAAGACCGTAAGTTTCTCTGTGGGGCATACCAGGAGCGGCGGTCCCATAGGTACGAGGGTCCTAGGTTGTATAGGGCTTTAAAGGTTAAAACCAGCACCTTAAACCTGATCCTGTACTCCACCGGGAGCCAGTGCAGCTGGTATAGCACTGGGTGAATGTGACCTCACAGCGAAGACCCCGTAAGGAGTCTCGCTGCAGCATTCTGCACCCGCTGGAGTTTCTGGGTCAGTCTCAAGGGCAGCCCCACGTAGAGCGAGTTACAATAATCCAGTCTGGAGGTGACAGTCGCGTGGATCACAGTGGCTAGGTCAGGGTGAGAGAGGTAAGGAGCCAACTGCTTAGCTTGGCAGAGATGGAAAAATGCCGCCTTTGTTATAGCTGCAATCTGTGCCTCCATGGAAAGGGAGGTGTCGAAGATTACACCCAAACTCTTAACGGACGGTGCTGGCACTAATTGTGCCCCCGCAAGAGATGAGAGTTGCCCCCCCCCAATCCCATATCATCCCGTCCCAGCCACAGGACCTCTGTCTTCGAAGGATTTAGCTTCAACCGGCTCCCACGTAACCATCCAGCTACAGCTTCCAAACATCTGGTCAGTGTGTCTGGGGCCGAGTCAGGATGGCCATCCATCAACAGATAGAGTTGGGTGTCATTGGCATACTGATGGCAACCCAGCCCAAAACTCCAGACAAGCTGGGCGAGGGGGCGCATAAAGATGTTGAAAAGCATCGGGGAGAGTATCGCACCCTGAGGTACTCCACACACCAAGGAGTGGCACGATGACAATTTCCCCCTAAGCGCCACCCTCTGTCCCCGACCAGAGAGAAATGAGCACAGCCATTGAAGGACTGTGCCCTGGATCCCCACGTCGGCAAGGCAGTGGTCCAGAAGTTCATGATCGACCATGTTGAAAGCTGCTGACAGATCTAGAAGAATCAGCAGCCCTGACCCACCTTGATCCAGCTGTCTACAAAGATCATCTGTTAGGGCAACCAGAGCCATCTCGGTCCCATGACCAGCGCGGAAGCCGGACTGGAATGGATCCAGAGCCGATGTTTCATCCAGAAACCCACCAAGCTGTTCAGCAACCGCCCTCTCAATCACCTTACCCAGGAACGGAAGATTCGAAACCGGGCGGTAATTGGATAGATCTAAAGGATCTAATGATGTTTTCTTTAAGAGCGGGCACACCACTGCCTCCTTCAGTTCCCCTGGGAATGTCCCTGTGCCAAGGGACAAATTGATGATATCCCCCAGGGGGGCCCGCACCTCGTCTGGACACGCTCTAATCAGCCAAGACGGGCACGGGTTGAGAGGACAGGTGGTGGGCTTTCCAGCTCGGAGGAGTCTGTCCACATTGGCTGGGGATATCCGGTCAAAGTGGTCCAATACTGGACCCGAGGACAGTCGAGGGGCCTCCAGTTCCTTTATTGTATCCAAATTGGCAGGGAGGTCATGGTGGAGCAACAAGACCTTCTCCGCAAAAAAGCTCGCAAATGCCTCACAGCTGTGTGTCAAATTGTTATTTAAATTTGGCTGTCCCTCAAGGGATGTTAAAGACCTGATTATACTAAATAATTGTGCTGGGCGAGAGCTAGCGGATGCAATGGAGGCCAAGAAGTAAGACTTCTTAGCAGCCTTCACCGCCATCTGGTAGGTTTTCATAAAAGCTCTATAAGATGTTCTTGAGGCTCCATCATGGGCACCCCGCCATACTCGCTTTAGCCGTCTGAGGTCCCGCTTCATTTTCTGGAGCTCCTCAGTAAACCAGGGGAGCCCGGTTTCTGCGGGGTCACAGAGGGCGCTTCGGTGCGATCTCATCGATGGCTGCCAGGAGCTGGATATTCCAGCCCTCAACAAGCTCAGTCAATGAGTCGCCAGGGGGAGCAAGGTCCCGCAAGGCTTGGCGGAATCTATCAGGGTCCATCAGCCTCTGCGGGCGAGCCCAAATCAGCTCGCCACCTAAGCAGGGTGGGGGTGGAAAGTCAACCCTGGCTTTCAGAGCGTAGTGATCAGACCATGGCACCTTCATCGAAGGAGACATGATCACATCTATACCTACGCCAAAGATCAAATCCAGCGTGCGGCCTGCTTGATGTGTGGGGCCCGAAACAAACTGGGAGAACCCTAGTGTCGCCATGGAAGACACCAGGTCCAGAGCCTGTGAGGAGGGAGTGGCATCAGCATGGATGTTGAAGTCCCCCAATACCAATAGGTTAGGGAACTCCAAGGCCCAGCCGGAGTTATCGTCTTCTGCAGATAAAAGTTATGATGTGAGTTCTCCCTAATATATTCATCTACATACATGTAGTGGGAAATGTGAACCTTTCACAGAAGCCAAAAATACATATAATAATGTACAGTAAGCATCATTGTCACAAGTCCAAGAATCAATTCATCAACAAACCATAGTGAGAACAAGTTCCAGTTTCTAGTTCTATGGTCTGTTCAGCAATCCTTTGCTGCAGCTAATTTTTTACTGCCGTGTCACACTGTTGGCTCATGTTAAGCTTGTGGTCCACTAAGACCCCTAGTTTCTTTTCACATGTACTACTGGCAAGCCAGGTATGACCCATCTTATATTTGTGCAGCTGGCTATTCTTTCCCAGGTGCAAAACCTGACATTTGTCCAACGGAAATGCATTCTGTTAGTTTTAGCCCAGTTCTCCAATCGGTTAAGGTCATATTGAATCCCAATTCTGTCTTCTGTTTGTCATCCTTGTTTGCTAAGACAAAACAAAGAGAAACATGGCAATCAGTTGAAACCAAATAGTGTAGTGTCACCTAGTACTTTGTTGATCCATTAGGGGAAAAAATTGAAGTCCACAGTTTTGTAATACCCTTGTTAGAACCAACAAATAAGTTCCCAAAATGTCTTTGTTCATAGCAATAGGGACTAAGATATCCACTTAAAAGGAGATGAATACCTATTTATTCCTGAACCTAAATAGTTAAGCAAGCTACTTTGGGCAGTGGCAAATAATGATTTAAAGTGCATTATTTTGTGGGGGAGTAATAATAATGATAAATCCAAATAATGAAACTTCTTCCCAAAATTGTGTTTCAGGAGCTAGTCAACAAACACCTGTTAGAGACTTTGCTAGTGATGGAAGGAGTATTTCCATCCTAGAATGTGAACTAGTCTATTAATCTCTAAAAAAAACACCCTGATGGCGATCCTGGAAAATACAGAAATAACTAACACAGAAAGTTAAGAGAAGTAAGCAAAAAAATCCACTTCCCACCATAAAAAAGCTAGAAGTATTTCTAATCATTCGATGATTGATTTTACTGACAGAAATGTAAAGGAAAATATACTATGTTCTTTTCCTCTTGTGTTAAGGAACTAAGCTCCCACACATCTCCAATTTAACAATAATCAAAACATTTCCTTCTTCTGAAATTTAAAATAGCAAGGTGGCCTGGGGAATTAGGCCAGATCTTCAAATCAATTGTTTCTTACCCAGGAAAATCGTACTGACCTTGTTAAAAGATGTGGCAGACAGACAAAAGACTTCGCTAACATTTCACTGCTGTGATAAAAATCCTGGGTGTTATCCAGCCCAAAGTTAAGCACTTTTGAGCCCCATTCATTTCATCAATGGGGAAATTAGCACATGCTTAAATCTCTCCTACCATAATCAGTACTACTGAAATTGTTTCTTAGTTGCACACTATTCAATGCAGCAAAAATTGAGATGACCGTTAAACTGTCTTTCTGTCACCTTCATTTCGATTCCCCGTTGCAAGAGTGTCCATTTTGATATTTTAAATTTGTAAAGGTTGCTTTGGCTAATGCTCTCACTCTCTGACGATATCAACTTGAAGCATGGTGGTACAGGGGCAGGGAGCTTTGAGGAGCACAATACGAATGGGAGAGATTTCATTTGAAACATCCAGACAGACCAGGAAATACCTAAATGTAAAGGTAAAGGTAAAGGTACCCCTGCCCGTACGGGCCAGTCTTGACAGACTCTGGGGTTGTGCGCCCATCTCACTTAAGAGGCCAGGGGCCAGCGCTGTCCGGAGACACTTCCGGGTCACGTGGCCAGCGTGACACCGCTGCTCTGGCGAGCCAGAGCCGCACATGGAAACGCCATTTACCTTCCCGCTGGTAAGCGGTCCCTATTTATCTACTTGCACCCGGAGGTGCTTTCGAACTGCTAGGTTGGCAGGCGCTGGGACCGAGCAGCGGGAGCGCACCCCGCCACAGGGATTCGAACCGCCGACCTTTCGATCGGCAAGTCCTAGGCGCTGAGGCTTTAACCCACAGCGCCACCTGCGTCCCCCCAAATGTACCCTGCAGTAAAAGATTGTGAGGGTGTATGTCACTTCTATTAGCATTTACAGTGTATTTAATCCTGCCCTCAATTTTCTCTGGTTCAAATAATCTAGAAGGAGGGGAAGTAGTGGAGTGCACTGTGTTTCCATGAGGTTGTTTTCAGTACACATTTGCCCTGGGAGGGGTTGAAGTAGGATGAAGCTGACAGGGTCCTTGAGAAAGCCCATATTTTCTGACTTTTCACCCTGGGGGGGGGGGCTTCTTTCCAAATACTTTTAAACCTGAAACATGTTTTCCCTAACCATTAAACTAGCATCACATATTGATCATGATGGCATCATGGTACCATGTAGCCAAACTGATTTGTCTGGGTGATCGAAGAGCAAAAGGAAATTCATTCTTGTGAATGTTGCACTGTTCATTAAGGCCTTCGCCATGAACAAGCTCTAGTTGGCATGCTTAAACGTAAAGGTAAAGGGACCCCTGACCATTAGGTCCAGTCGTGGCTGACTCTGGGGTTGCGGCGCTCATCTTGCTTTATTGGCTGAGGGAGCTGGCGTACAGCTTCCAGGTCATGTGGCCAGCATGACTAAGCAGCTTCTGGTGAACCAGAGCAGCGCATGGAAACGCCGTTTACCTTCCCGCCGGAGTGGTACCTATTTATCTACTTGCACTTTGAGGTGCTTTCAAACTGCTAGGTTGGCAGGAGCAGGGACCGAGCAACGGGAGCTCACCCCATCGTGGGGATTCGAACCGCCCACCTTCTGATTGGCAAGTCCTAGGCTAGCTGAGGAGAAAGGAGATCTGCATTCTCAGCCACAAACTGCCCCACGTGAACTGCACGTGACTGGATCCAGAAGCGGAAATGTTCATCTGGAATCCTTCGGCAATGGCCACACATCTCCTCTTCTGCCAACATTCACCCTTCACAATCCAACACACTTTTACAAAGGGATACAACAAATCTACATTTGGTGTAGGGAGTTCCGCCCCCTGCGAAATGTGCCTCTCCATTTCTGCTCAATGCACATGATAAAGGAATTCTTGTTATGTTCTGAATCTCCATGGCATTTTATTCTGGTTTCTAAAAACAACAACAAAATTCTCATGAAGCTGTTTTGAAAGTGAAAAACCAACCTTCAAACACAATCTACCACTGAACTATATTAGTGCGGATCGTTTCATTACAACATTCTAGTGGGCTCTGAGTCAATTTTTAACGTTTCCTCTCAACCAATAAACTAACTGGAACAAAGCGTAGCTCTCTGATTCTCATCTGGTGTTCTCAAAGCCATGCAGTCAGCTTCCAAAAATTTGAACTGTACTTTCTGATAAAAATCAGCAGCTCAGTGAAATGCATTTCAAACACACTCAACAAACATTTGTTTAGTTATAGATAAGAGACATGATACATAAAAACAAATATAACTTAATATTTTAAATACATGGGTGGATTTGGGCTTGAAATGTCTTCATAATATGTGCACATGTGGGGGGGGATTTGGGTTTGTATAGGCTTACTAAGAGCAACCTGTGTCAATGCAACTTGGTATATACTGACCTATTTCCCTTTCTGAATACACTTAATGAAGTTACCAGCAGCCATACCTTTCCTCGGTCATGGAGTTTAAAAAGAATTAGCAATGGCTACAGCACCTGTAGTAAATAAGCACTGATTCACTGTGAAACTCCCATGTGCGATACTAATTTCCCTTTAAAATGCTTATATATTATCTCATATGTAGACTCTAGTTTTTTGCTATTTCTGTTACAGTAGAAGGGCATTAGTTCAAGCCCTTTTGTCAAATTACACACATGCACATGCACACACAATTTCCTCCTACACTGATGTAATTTGATGTTGGCACTTATCCTTAAACAGGCAGAAGGGTGTTGCTGTTGCAAATACAATAGAAATATATAGAATAGAAAACAAAGATCACATGAGAACAAATGAATCAGTGCAGAAGTTGGTTTTGCACAACTTAAGGAAACCTTCATTTTTTATTAAGTGGACCTCACTGCTGAAAATAAGTCGTTGCTTAAGATGAAAGAATGGTTGGCAGGCAAATTTTGGAAGTACTTTCAGGGAACCAACTACTTTTAAGACCAGAGTGGCTGGTATGGTGGCCTAATGCCATGCAGTCGCCCTTCTAACATCAGCATCACTGATGCTTATTGGGCAGAGCAAGGGACAAGACAGATCAGGACAGAAATGGCATGCCACTGAGGTAAGCAACAGCAACACCAGCATCGGAAGGTTGTTTCAGAAGAGCTTCCCAACCATGCTAGCCACTCCAGCTCCCAGGAATGCGTGAATCCAGTGCTTTTTTTCTAAAAGAAAAATAATGCTTGGGGTACTCTCATTTTGACTCAAGAAAATCACCATTTTATAGTTCAAATCGGGGGAAATAAATATAGTAAATGGGCAAAAATACAAAGATTCACAAAATGTTTAGGGGTATGTGTCCCCTGTATCCCCCCAGAAAAAAGCACTGGGTGAATCTATGCCTGCATCCAGACAACATTTTATTCCTTCTTCTGGACATTTCCTTACTTGTTAAAGTCACCTGTAACAGGCACTGCAGCATAAAATGAACATTAAGAATCGGGACAGAAGCAATGGCATTGTAACCAGCAAAACTAACCCAATAAGCCCCACAGCTGATGTTAATACGTTTTCGCCCATATTTCTGCACTGTTTCATTGCCACATTAATCTGATGTATGTGCACTTATGTAGACATGTGGGTGGCCCTGTGGTCTAAACCACTAAGCCTCTTGGGCTTGCCAATTGTAAGGTTGGCAGTTCGAATCTGTGCAACAAGGTGAGCTTTGTCCCAGCTCCTGCCAACCTAACAGTTCAAAAACAAACCAGCGCGAGTAGATAAATAAGTACCACTGTGGCAGGAAGGTAAATGGTGTTTCTGTGCACCCTGGCACTCATCACAGTGTCCCGTGCACCAGAAGCGGTTTAGTCATGCTGGCCACATGACCTGGAAAAGCTGTCTTCAGACAAACGCCGGCTGCCTCAGCCTGAAAGCAGAGATGAGGGTCGCATCCCATAGTCGAATTTGACAGGACTTAACCATCCAGGGGTCCTTTACCTTTACCTTATGTATATACACACACATTCTTATCCCTCATCATATGCGATTTCTGGGTAGGTCACAACAAATAAATAAATGCAGCTTCAAAACCAGAATCCATGAAAAACTATTATGATTCTTCAGTCTATGCATAATATTATACAAGGCTTGATAACAGAAAGTAGCCTTCAGTTTGCCCTAAAGAACAAATAGAGAAGCAGCTAACCAAAGCTCAACGAGGAGAATCTTTCATAGCCAGGGTGCTACTGCTGAGAAGGCCCTCTGGTGAGTCTTTGATTTTTTAACCTCAGGGTTAACAACAACAACTCTTTTTTATGTGGGTACCTACTGCAAAGAGCCAAAACTGTACACAACTATACCAATTTTCGTCCTCACTCAGGGCACCATATTACCAAAGTGGATAAGGGCATTTTATATAAGAATTCGTCAAGGTAAAATTCCTTAGCCATACCCAGTTAATTTCACTTGTTTCATGCAGGTATGAGCTTTGTAAAATGAACATTTCTTTACTACTATATACTTAAATGGCTCCTTTTTATCATGCAGATTACTCTGCTCTTTGCTGAGCGTTTGGGTGGCAATCTTAGAGCGGCTGTGGACTTAAAGAGACATTCTGGGTCCATAACTGATTGACAAGATCAATAATTTTAAGATCAAATTCTAGCAGCACTCTGTTTTTGCTTTAATCAGTATCTTTTTGGTTCATACCCCTGCCTACAGCTAGATCCTGTTTTCCACATGTTGACACAGCTTCCTGCTGTGTGCTGTCGAAAGAATGAGAAGGCAAGATGGAGAATCAATTTGAGGGTGTGGGGAAGCTTTCATTGACAAAGCTTTACTGTAGATCAATGGAATCTGGCTAGTTAATATCTGTAGTAGAGATTTTTCTGATCATATGCTTTGAAGTAATCAGGTCAGATATATTCTCCCTCTCCCTATCTTTCATTCAGTGATCTTTAAGATCAACCTCTGTTTCTTTGCATACAGATACACACACAAAAAAACCCTTATTCCATCATCACTTTATATTTCATATCCATATATATTTTTCTTCATCATGAAATACAGGGCACCACTTACAATGCTTTGATATACAGGGAATCTCTAACAGGTTTGAAATACTGCAGCATTAATTAGAAGATTTTGTCCTCTAGCAAAGTAGACCAATCAAATCCTATTTATCCACTGAAAAGCCTAATCACTGTTATACTTCCCAACTCAGTACTTGGGTGATATATTTGTTTGATTCGTATTGTGCCTCTATCACTTATTTGTTTGAACAGGTTCCACTACAACCATGGAATGTACACAGGCGGCTGCAAAGTACATGTATTTGTTTTACAGCTTTATTCAGATATCTGATATTAATTTAATTGGGTTTCACTACATTTGCATTCCTGCAGTAATTAGTTGTTGAAAACTCTTAATGGCATCAAGTAAAAATGTCGCTGATTGCTTTTCTTAAACACACACGCACAAACGTGTGCATGCACATGTATATAGCTAAATATTTATAATAAACGGAATCTCCTAATAGTGATTCTAGTAACTGATCACATGGGGTGGTGAAGAATGCAGTGCATGTTCCTCAACATGAAATGTGCAAGTAAATAATTTAGAAACTGATCTTAGCCCTGCAGCTAGCTGAGAAGAGAAAATGAATAATCTAATCCACATTCCCAACTGAACTTTGACCTAGTAGTACTGCGGGCTTCAATGCCTCAGCTTTGAAAACTCCTTTAACTGCTTAGACATAATTTCTACATTAAAATTCTGCCTTTTGATTTTATCTTTTCTGATGTATGGAGGCTCCAAGTGTAATGGCTTAAAAAGTCCTATTGGGAAAACAAAATAATGAAAAACAGCTTTTGCTTGGTACCAACCTGACTTACTAAAATTGGTTCGGTCATCTGGCCTTTTCTGGCATTCTTGTGACACCAAGTACCACTGAGGTAGGTGTTGCTTGCCCTCATGGTGTAACTTACAGCATCAGCTTCTATAAGACCACTTTTGAGTCACTCCCTTCAGAAAAATAACTACTGAAGTCTACGGAGGGGTTACTTTTTGTTAAGCATTGAGTTTTACTTGGCTGTGTTAGTTACGTTGCTGGCAGAGATGGATTGGTGGCAGACATGACTGGTTCAGTCACACTGGGCATGGAGCCTCAGAAGCACCACAGGGGACACCGGTATTATTATTACTTCTTGTGGATCTTCGAAAATCTGCTTGTGGGAGCAGCATCAAGTCCTTCATAAATTGTTCCATGGTAGCACCCTATATCACACATTTCATGGAGCCTATAGTCAGATCTACAGATGGCTTCCCTCAAGGAATCCTGAGCACTGGCATTTACCCTGCACAGCGCTACAATTCCCCAAACCCTTAAGAAACTACAGATCCCAGAATTCTTCGGGAGAAGTCACATGCCTTAAATATATGGTGTTGATGCAACCACAGATTAGAGATCCATGTATTTAACTCTCTTTCTTGTAACACTTCTCCACTGTGATTTTTCCTTTCTTATGTCATTTAGTGGGAACTATCAAATCTTACCATGGGGCTTACAATCACGGATAAAGGCCTCCTGCACAGTACTCAATTAAGTCTGGGATGTTAGTCATATAAAATTCTCAGTTATTATGAGCTTGATCCAAAGCCCCTGAGCCTCAGTAGAAAATTCTTGACTATGCAGAGACCGGATTATGCTATATTAGAAGCAACAGTAAAATACAAACTATTCTGAGAGAACATGCATTAAACCTGCCCTTTGGGCCTGACCCCCACTTGTGAACAGGAGTTAAGTACACTTTCCTCCTAGACTCAACCAGCTTACATTACCAAAGTAAGAAAACAAGACAAAAAACTTTCGATAATAGTCTAATTGGCATAAAGTTGTCTCAGCTCATCTAAGGCCATGCCTGCTATGACAAATAGATCCAAGCAACTTCTAACCCTGCAGAGCAGGACAGACTAAAAGTACTATTTGCTACTTACTCCATCCCTTCCAATGCGATGTGGCCCCAAACTGAAACACCATCTTCCAGGGCTGTACTCCCATACAAGGTGTGTGAGATTGTGGACCAGGAAAAATACACCCCTTTTTTGGCACAGCACCCAAAAATACACATTTTGGGACACCATGCAAGATCATGGACTTTAAAAAGTGCTTTTTCAGGGTGAGATCTTGGCTCAAAATTGCATGAGAGCCCAATGCCCCCAGTGGCCACTGTGCTCTTGTGGGGGGAAATTGGATGCCCCAGTTTTTTGGGGCAGGTACACCTGCCACCATCTCTACTTTTAACCCGTTGTCTGAATGCAAAGGCAATTCAGTCTTACAGTTTATGAGTGTTATTTGACTTTATTCAAAATAGACCTAGGGAAATTAATGAACATTAGTAAGTTAGGTCGATTAATTTATCCGTCTACTCTAAGTAAAACTTAATTGAATGCCAACCTAGGCTTCTAGAGAATGATGGAGCCTTTTTACAGGGGCAGTCAATAGCCTAAATGCTGCAGAGCTGGCTGTCCAAGGGAAACCCAAATTGCTCTTTTCTCTGCTCTTTAGTGTTCAAAGAGCAGTCCCCCCCTGGGGAAAACAGCAAAACAAGAAGAAGTGTGGATAAGTCCTGAACTGTGAAAATACCATCAGTTTCAAAGTTTTTCTAATGATGAGGTCTAGAAAGTTATTTTCTTCTAGAAAATAAACCGTTTTTTACTGAATCTACATCCACCCAAAACCTTTTCCTGCTTTCACCTTCAGCTATAAAATTGGTGCTAAATATTGTACACTAGAGTGGCTGGTAAAACCCAGCCAGATGGGCGGGTTATAAATTATCATCATCATCATCATCATCATCATCATCATCACACTATTAGGTAGCAGAGACTGGGTTGCAAGGAGGTTCTAAGTATGTCCATTCTAATGAAAGTGCACTGAAGTGATGCAATTGATCCATTTTTTTGAGATAAAGCTGTCAGTCTCTGTTGAAGGATTATATTCAAACTATTACAGAAGACCTAGCAAAGTTCACTAGGTGTGGGTTAAAATGTGAATCAGAAACACAGATATTCAAACTCATACTTGTTCAGCTGTTGTCTCAAAAACCAGAAGTTCTTTGTGAGTGTTATAGGTTAAAAAAATTACTGCCCCTTGTGTAAACCACAGACAGCAATGCCAAGACTTAGATGTTTTTGAGTGACAGTTACCCTGTAACTGTAGAATTGTGTAACTTTGATTGAAAGCTGCAACACATGGGATTTAAATGTACTTGGAGAAGGGTTAAGAAGCAGACACAGGAACAGCTTGACACAGTTTGGAGATAGAAGCTGGTAGCTGAAACTTGAAGGCAAAATTGTCTGTCTGGGTGGGAGGCTAAAACAACTCTGAATACTCCAGTTTTGCTCTCCCCACTTTCCATTATTGTTTGAGACACCCCTGTCTTGTCAATAAGGTGGGGGAAACAGCATTATTCTATGCATGTACATCTCCTTCCTGTCTCCCTCATTCTCTTTTAACAAACCTGTTCAGATGTCTTGCTTCTTTTCAAGCTGACAATATTCTCTTAACTCAAGCTATCCTGAGTGTAGAAGGGGATAGTGAACTCCCATCTTGCACCTTGAGAATGCAGCCATTGCTTTTTGTTTGTTTTTTGTTTGTTTTTAAAAAGGAAAATGCACATTTTCTTCCTTGTTTATGAGTCAACATGCCCCCGAAAGCTCAGGCATGTTTTCACACAACTGTTGATTTCTAAATATCAAGATGCAGATTTTCTTTTGTCCTATGCATAATGTATGAGACTTGCTCAGAAGGTGACCTTCAGACAGCTCAGCTACTGGATACCAAAAGAGAGAGAGAGAGAGAGAGAGAGCCCTTTATTTATTTATTTCCCACCCAAAAAGGGCAATGTTAGAAAAGAAACCTCAGGGGGGAAAAACTGCACTTGAGTTACTTCCTGCCCGAGACAAATTCACACACTTCTTCAGTGCAGCCAATTTGCAAATTGTATCTCTAATATTGATACCTTTTAAAGCTCAGAGGAGGAGGAGGAGGAGGAGAAGAAGAAGAAGAAGAAGAAGAAGAAGAAGAAGAAGAAGAAGAGTAGTTTAGACTTGATATCCCGCCTTTCATTCCTCTTAAGGTGTCTCAAAGCGGCTAACAATCTCCTTTCCCTTCCTCCCCCACAACAAACACTCTGTGAGGTGAGTGAGGCTGAGAGACTTCAGAGAAGTGTGACTAGCCCAAGGTCGCCCAGCAACTGCATGTGGAGGAGCGGAGACGCAAACCCGGTTCACCAGATTACGAGTCCACTGCTCTTAACCACTACACCACACTTTCTCAGATGGCTTTACAACAGGGCTGGACAAATTCATGGAGGAGAAGGTTGTCAGTGGCTGTTAGCCATGATGGCTTTGCTCTGCCTCCATGGTGGCAGGAAGTAATTATTCTGAATGCCAGTTGCTGGAAACCGCGGGAGGGGAGCGTGTTCTTGTGCTCAGGTCTTGCTTGAGGGCTTGCTACAACCATCTGGGTGGCCACTGTGAGAACAAGGTGCTGGGCTAGAAGGGCCATTAGCCTGATCCAGTAGGTGCCAGTGGCATAGTGTGGAGGGGCCACAACTTTTAGTTAGGCAACATCTTGAGGGCCACAGGTTCCCCCCTCCTGTGGTGTGGGCCATTTGGGAGAAGAGCCTGTAGGCAGAAAAGATGCGTGGTTTCCCCTCCCAGCTGTGGGGCCTGAACTATCAGATAGAAAGCATCTGGAGCCACGTGGAAATGCAGGTGATGACCCTGAGGAGGCCTCGGGTCTAACTCTACAGCAGTGTTTCCCAAACTTTGGTCTCTAGCTGTTGTTGGACTACAGCTCCCATGATCCCTATATAGGAGGACCAGTGGTCAGAGATGATGGGAACCGTAGTCCAAAAACAGCTGGAGGCCCAAGTGCTTTAGGACACTGCTTTAGGAAAGGAAGGGATTAGCAATGCAGGAGCTGGCTAAAGTCCTAGACTACCAAAACAAAAATACAGCTCCTGAAAGGAAGTGAAGAATCCAGCTACAGTGGTACCTTGGGTTAAGAACTTAATTCGTTCTGGAGGTCCGTTCTTTTTTTTTTTTTAATAATAATATTTATTAAATTTTGTATAACCAATAAAAAACATACATAATAACATAATATTTTCCATTATCCAGATTTCATTCTCAACTTTGGACTTCCTCACATCTCTTGTTCCTGCTTTCTAAACATAAGTTTTACCAGCAAATTATTAACTTGATTTAATTCATATTATATAATTTTCCAATATTTAATATCTCAAATTTTGGGATTTAACATACACTTATCTGGAGGTCCGTTCTTAACCTGAAACTGTTCTTAACCTGAGGTACCACTTTAGCTAATGGGGCCTCCTGCTGCCGCCACACTGCCGACGCACGATTTCTGTTCTCATCCTGAAGCAAAGTTCTTAATCCGAGGTACTGTTTCTGGGTTAGCGAAGTCTGTAACCTGAAACGTCTGTAACCTGAAGCGTCTGTAACCCGAGGTACCACTGTATTGATAAAACAAAATATGCCTCCATTCTGCACACCTAACAGAAGCCCAGTGTGGGAGGCCATTAGTTGAGAGTGAAGGAGGAATCTTGATGCCTTTTGTAGCAATTGTAATGTCCTGTGCTAGATGCTGCATGCTTTTTAATTATTTCTTTTATTTCTTGCATTTTTTTGTATCACAGTTTGAATTCCATAGAACCACCTGCATGGAACTCATAGAGTGCTGGTACTGCATCGAGTACAGTTTGAGAACCACTGCTCCAAGATATTCCTTTAAAATACCAATAAAAAACAAGCATTAAAGGCAAGCTTCATTTAAAAAAAAATCAATATATAAATTCAGGGTTGAATTCAGTGTTGTGCTCTACTGCACAACCATTCTAGCATTTCAGGCAGAACAATATTCAGGGCAGGGGGAGGTTCTCCTGACCCTCAGAGCTAGTTTCGGGAGGGGCAGAGGCAGGAGAGGCTGGAATGCCCCATTGTAGAAGCACAATGTTTCAACTGACAGGCTAGTTAAGTGAATTCCATGTGTAATGTTGTAGTCAATCAAGTTCTACTCAGAGTAGACAAATTGAAATTAATGAGCCCAAGCTAGTCATGTCCATTAACTTCAGAGGGTCTGCACTGAGTAAGAGGAGCATTGAATACTACCCAGAAATCTTAAAACCATGTATACCTCAGTCACATGCCTGGGTTGGTTTGCTAGAACAAAACAATATAGTGAAGTTGTTGGCCTGCTTGCAGCTCCAACCCAATTCTCAAAAGGTACAGGGTCACATCACATGGAAGCCATTGCTGCTGTAGCTGTTCAAAATAGTCCTTGTAGGAACTGCAGGAACATGTCTGAATCTTGATGTTGGGCAACTGCTGGCACTTCAAACCAGGCACTCTGTTGTTACCATTAACAAGTTTGACTTATCCTGGAAATTTCCAATTGGGGAAGTTGAGAACGTCTCTTGCTGTGAAAATCCCATGAAGAACAACCTTGCTGCTCCCCCACCCTGTGCCTTCAATTGTGTTTTGCAGTGTCAAACACTGAAGGTTGTCATGTGGGACATGCTTTTAGCAGAGGCTTTAGTTCAATTTGCTTGTCATTATTGAAAGGCCTGACCCTACCACTGAGGCATATTCAATTTGTCTTCCTATCGTAGGAGAGAGGGCTTTTTGTTTTTGTTTTGCTTTTCGCAAAACTTTCATGTAAAACAGTTTGCAAGGTATAAATCTGTTGCTGCTGCTTTAGCTATCTGCTGGAGGATGTACACATTAAGATAAATGGATTGTCATCATTCTAGAACTGTTTAGTTTCACATTTAGAAGACCATCTGTTCTCTGATGGATGTCCTTGCATATATTGGTAAGAAAGCTGTATTGGGGTTTTAAAGCATTTTAATAAATGCCATACCTAATTACAATATAAAGAGAGTGGAAAAATAACTTGCAGGAACTTTTTTTTTAAAGCAAACAGAATCTGATGGATAGATATAAATATCTGTTGGAAAAATGTATTTCACAATGGTTACACATTTTGGACAACTTTTATTCCACTCGAATATAGCATTATATTTTGCAAACTGATGGGCACAGAAAGAGGCAGACACATAAGCTGGGGTTGAACTGGGCCATTTAGACCTTAAATTCAAATCAGTAGAAGGGGATGACTATGGGATGGGAACTAACTTAACTGTATAACTATAGCCACTGGGTGGCTTGCCCTTACCTAAGGAATTGGGGCATGGCTCCTAATTGGTAAAAATTCCTATGTGGCCCCCTAGTGGCAACCCTGAAGGGAGGGAGGATGGATGCTGCTGCAAATGTAGAGGCTGGAGGGAAGGCAGAAGCCTTGCCCTGCCCCCCCCCCCCCCTTAGACCACCTTAGAAATGCACCAATTGGTGCCAAGCATTTCCCCACTCTGCCTCTCCTGGCCAATGGCCCGAAAAGGCACCCAGCCTTCTAGGTAACATTAAGGCCTTTTGTATAAGGCATATTCAGGCATGTTTCTGCTTTTGCATTTCCACCATGGACGCTGGGGGCATTAGAATATCTTTTTTTCTCACAGGAATGTGCCCTGGATATAGATGATGGTGTAAATGTGTGTGGAAAGCTCTGGGATGTAGTCTACTGTGCCAGTGCTATTTTTTCTAGAAAAAAAAAGAGGTGCCGGAACTCACCATGAACACCTCCCTCATTCTCATAGAATGGCAATGATGCCCACCTGAGAGGTGCCAGAATGGGTTCCTGCGAGTTCCGGCTGAAAAAAAATCCCTGTGCTGTACAAAGGTAATTATCACATCTAAGGTTCCATCCACTTTTGCCTTTTCTCCCTAACACCACTGACATGCAACCCTCAGAGGTTTCTCCATGACAAGAGGTTTCCCAACAATAACAGTCTCTCTGAGAGATTTCTAATTGCTAGTGTACAAATGCAAATGCTGGTGACTCAAAAGATTTGCTGTAAAGGTGAGGCAAAAACCAGGATTCTCAAATTCTTTTCCATGTTAGTTAGAGAAGAATCACTCCCGCCAGAGAAGAGCTCTTCCCACCCTGCCACCAACCCAGCCACCTGCCTGGAAGAAGCAAGGGCAGTAGAACTGCCCTGAGATCTTTGGGTGAAGGGTGGTATATAAATTTAATAAATAAAATAAAATATCTTTTCATCTCTCTTTATATACCATTTCCCTGACACTTTGCCTGATGGAGAATACAGTTTCCTCAGAATGCCTGACAACGAACCTTCTTTACAAGAAAGGTTTATTGCATTTGCAGCTTTTTTTAATTGAAAGAAAAGATGTCTCAGGGAAAGGAGTGGAATGAAAATGGCATATAAAATTACTCATAGTGTGGAGAAAGTGGCCATTCCCCCCCTGCCCCCACTCTGTCCATGCTGGGCCATGCATAGCTGACTAAGGTTAGAAAGCAAACAGGACAGAAGCATTAGTCACAACTGAAGGACAAAGTAGGTGGCAGAACTGAGAAGCAAGACAGAAGGGAGGACAAACCAGGATGTAAGCTGGACTTTGGGACCGAAGACAACCAGAGGATAAAAGGACAAGCTAGAGCTCAGAATGACATGGTTGATAGAGCAAGTGTAACTGGGAACATATTTTGTTTAGAAATTGTTGAAACACATTTGGGAGGGCAATAGATTTGCATCTCTTGTTGACAAACACTCTGTTCTTTACTGCTTTTCATTGCAGCTAATCTGGTCCAATCACTACTATGCACCCTGTTGTTTTAAAAGGGCTCCCTGATATGGTAAATTCTTAGCAATTATTCAAAATATATTTAACATCTGGCACATATGCTCAGGGATGAACTACATTTGTATGGTTATCAATCATGATAATATAGAGTTTACTGTATCATTTCACATTGCTCAGGTGGAGCATCATTTACATTTGCTTCTCGGGACAACAAGAAGTCTATATTGCCTTGGATACTGAAGTTAGCCTGGCATGTGCAAAGTATGTAGATTCTACTAGTGGGGCCTATATTGTTGGGAAAGGTCAGTGGCAGAGGGCCTGTGTGGCTGGCTTAAGGTCTTAAGTTTAATTCCTGGTAGAGCTATTTTAAACATGGATGAGTAAGAGGACTGAGAAGTACCCTGAGATTCTAGACATGGTAAACAGTTTTGTAATAAATTGCCCTTGATCAAAGGCCTATATCCTGCAATGGGCCTCAGTATCAGAACTACCTAGGAGACCACCACAAGGCCTCTGATGACGGTTCAAAAACTTCAGCTGTGCAGAATTCAGCACCCAAGTTGCTCACCAGGGCAAGATGGTTTGAGAATATTACACTGATCCTGGCCCAGCTGCAATGGCTGCCAATTACTTTCCAGGTCCAATTGAAAGGGCCTACAAACCTTAAATGGCTCAAGACCACAATGCATAAAGGACCACCACTCCCCATATAAATTGACCCAGACACAGTTGAGACTTCTCCCACAAGAGGTTCAGAGGATGGCAACATGAGAACAGGCCTTGCAGCAGTGTCTTCCCACTTATGTAATGCTGTGCCCAGAGAGTCTCGCTTCTCCCCTTCATTACTCCCCTTTAGGCACCAGGCGAAAATGTTCCTCTTTAACCAGGTCTTTGGCTGAACAACATTCTATGGCCTTTTAAATGTGTTTGTGAGAGGAGGAGTTATTAGTTTGCTTTTTGTTCTTTTGTTCTCATTGTGTATTTTATATTGTCAACCTTCCTATGATATTCGGATAAAATAAACTTTAGCAACTCCTTTTTGGGGATCTTCCTACCACATTGGGCAGGAAAGGTTCGGAAGTAGAGCTTCTGCTTTACATGTAAAACTCTATCTGAAATTCTGCAGAACCACTCTCAGTCAGGGTAGACAATTCTGAACTAGACCAACCAATGGGTTGACTCTCATTTTCCTACATCAAGTTCTTTTCGCCATTATATCTAGCTATGGAATCCTAATGGTGTGCCATGTTTCTTTAGTAAAGTTCTGGCCTCTTCTAATCCCAATTAACCCATCTCTTTCTTACCCTTGTATCTGCAATACTCCTACCTTGCTTGTAAGGAAGGGAGACTTTACTGTTCTCATAAAGAAAAAGAAAATGGCCTCACTTCAAAGAAAGAACAAGCGGAGTAACAGGATATATCCAGAAGGGAGTAAATCTCTTGGGTAAAGCTAGAAGCGCAGGCATCTGAAATTTGTCCCAGACAAAATTCCAAGGAAGCCCCAACCTCTCTATCTTAGTTCAGAAATAATGCCCCATGATTTCAATAACTGCATGCAGGCATTGTAGCCTTAGTTTGCACATTAATTTCACACAAGAATGGATTTATCATATTCGCTGACAACACTGGATTCCAATGGTCTCCCCCCCCCCCCCCGCATACTTTGCCATACAGGCAAATATCCAAGGAGTCATTTCTGGTGATAGGTATACAAACAGCATGCTGCTGAAAAGCAAATCTGCAACAATTGAGTTACAACTGCACAGTCAGATTATTGTTTGGAAAGGCTCTTATTGTGGTTCGAGGACCCGACCCCGCGAAGTGAAATGAAGACACAAAGACACGTGATATAAGGTTAATGGGCTAGAAAAGGCCACAACTTTATTGATTACAGCAATGAAAAGGTATTGGCTTAGGCATTGGATCGAAACAAGTGGGTTTATTCACCAGTAGGTGGAGCCTGTTGATGCTGATCCAACTATAGGCTCACCTCCTGCTGTCACCGAGGGTCGTGCCATGGCCTCCCGCCAAGCAGGCATCGGACAGAATACATGACTGCCAGATTCCTTTAACGGAATACCCCTAAACATTGAAGGCATAGGCGATGGCCACACCTAGCACTTCGACACACCACAACACATTATTCCAATGCCTAACCGCCACCCAAGCCGAAAGGCTCGCCGCCAATACCCTCAAAGCTGTAACCAATCCCAGATGCTTTGCTGACACTAGCTAACCAAATGTCGTTCCCCAGATTCGATAGGTGGACACCGTCATTCCGGTATAAAGCTTGGTCGCCGATCCGGATACGGTCATGATAAATGACTCGGCCATACAAAAAGTGCACCCAAATGGCTATTGCACGATTTAAGAGTTTCCTGGATTTTTCAATGGCCATACAGTTCTGCACACCGTGCCACACAATTCTCTTCAGGAAGGAGGACCAGAACACCGTTGTTCCGGGACACAAGGCAGCCACCTCATCCAAATCTCTTTATGTGCCACGACAAGTCCACACTTCTTCTGTTAACAAGGTCATTTCCCCCTAATTGAAGGATAAGTATGTCAGGAGGGCCAAACGTGGCAACTCTCCCTCTCAGCAATGGCATAAGCAATGCCTCGTCACGAAAACCAGGAAACACGCACTCCAGGTAGCTGTCAGGAGGGCCAAACGTGGCAACTCTCCCTCTCAGCAATGGCATAAGCAATGCCTCGTCATGAAAACCAGGAAACACGCACTCCAGGTGGGTGTCAGAAGGGCCAAACGTGGCAACTCTCCCTCTCAGCAATGGCATAAGCAATGCCTCGTAACGAAAACCAGGAAACTCGCACTCCAGGTGGCTGTCAGGAGGGCCAAACGTGGCAACTCTCCCTCTCAGCAATGGCATAAGCAATGCCTCATCACGAAAACCAGGAAACTCGCACTCCAGGTGGCAATCCGAGGTTAAAAGAGAAGAAAAAGGAAAAGAAAAAAAAATTACGGATAAGTAGAGGTAAAGGAGCAAGGCGCATTCTAACTAATGTAACCTTTATAAGTATCGGATTCCACTGGCCCATTTCCTTAATCTCATCCGCTGGCAGGCCCAAGCGTGCAGCTGTTGTGGCGGTGCCAATCCTGAATGAGTGTGCCGCATAATCCTGGGAAGATAAACCACAGGCATCAATAACTTTGCGGAGTGCCCTTGTGAATTGGTGTCTCAACAAAGGTGACCCATCCTCGTGAACCAGGAGCGGGCCAGGACCGGGCAGTCTGAGGTAAAGGTACCATCTAGTGTCTTTTGACCGGGCATGGGCCCCGCTGCACTGAAGCTGTAAGTTTTTACGAGGGAACCCATACCTGCCTGGTCTGTTTTGGATTGACGTATGCGCACAGTCATGCTAGCTTCGGTTAACTGCACTTCCTCCCACTTATGTTAACCTCGGCTACCACTTCACCAACCCTCAAGGCACCAAAGAAGGCGATCGCATATGCTGCGGAAAAGAGGCGGGCCTCGAACTTGGCCCAGCAGATTGACCTAAGCTTTGTGCGTATCTGAGATAGCAGCCCGTAAGAAATTGGCTTACGGCTCTAGGGGGGTTGTAGCCTGCCCCAAACCTCAATAGCTCTGCGGATCAGGAAGTCACTACACGGGACAGAGGAAAACATGGCTTTAGCAAAGAAGCTGATGGCGACTATGTGTATCTTTAAAGTTTTGGGGTCCCGTCCCAAATCATCAAGATGGAAAAGGTATTGCAGAATGTCGTCTGTGGTGGGTGGCACGCTAGGCAAAAGCCCCAATATCCCTGACCTGAAGCCCATGAGTTCCAGGTGCTAGCAACCGGAAGCGAGACATCTGAGAGCGAGACCCTTAGGGTAAGAAAGGTTGTGGATTAATCTAAACTCACCATGGTTCTTTTTGGGTACAATACCAAGGGGCGAGATATGCAGGTTTGGGATAGGGAGGAGTACAAATGGACCAGCCACCCTCCCTGCGGCCACTTCCTTAGCTATTTTCTTCTTCAGCAACCTCAAGCCTTTCCCTTACTGACATCTGGTTAGGGGAAATCCTTTGCAATTAAAGAGTCGGTTACTGGTATTCAGAAACCCTCTGACAAAACCCTTCCAACGAAAGGATGCTGTGCTTCTGTCTGGATAGCTAGACAAGAGGTTGCGGAGAGGAGGGAGCTGGATCAGTGGAAATGCTAGACCCGGAGGGTCCCTATCGTCTGTTCCCTGCTGCGGGGGCTCCTCTGCAGCTAGAATGGTGGAACGCCCGACCTCCCCGAAAGGGCTGCTTCTCTTTGTAACACGCTGCGGCTGGGTGTACCCTTGCACACCTCTCGCATTCGTGCGGATACTTACCAGACTGCCTTGGCATGACCCCTTATTGAATTTCCAACACACCTTGCGCTTTGGCTCCCTTCTTAAGTCTGGCTTACCCATGTGATGAGAATCTAATGGCTTCTTCTCAACATACGGGATGACCGCCACCGACCAGATGCCCTTTCCAAATTGATCCCAGCGTGCTAGCGGGATCCTGGAAGCCTTCCTTCAGAACTTTTATCATAGCTAACGGTGGCGGCCCCCCATAAGGCACATAGGCTGTTCTGACTCTTCTTCCGTGTTGCCCGTTTTAAACTTGCTCTTCTTACACACGTGCTCCTTCTTGGTGCGTCTTTTGCCTGACGGTTTGTCCCCCTCAGCTGTCTGAAGTCCCCCCTCCAGCTGCTGTTCCTCCTCACCGCCTGACGAGGTGCCCAATTCTGGAAGCTGGACCTAGGGCTGCTTATTCTGCGAAGGACTGGAAGAACTGGACACAACAGGGTTATTGACACAGGCCTCCGGCCTCCTTGCAGGCGACCCAATGCAGTTCTGAGGACCAGATGATGCCGAGTGAGCCCGAGACCTAGTTTGCACTGCTGCAGTTACTGTCCAAGAGCTTGGGCCTGCACCTGAGAACTGAGAATCATTGAAGAGGTCGGCAGAGGTGCCTGGAAGGTCATCAAGCTGGGTGAGAGGCGGGCTCTCCGGGACCACCTGGGTATCTGATATCATATCAGGGGTAGCAGCGGAGGGCATGGGGTTAGGGGATTGATTGGAAAAAACGCTACTCACAATCATCAATGAACGATCTAAATGCATTTAGGCAGTGTGAAATAGGTTATAATCCCGTCCATGTGGCGCCCCCGATGAATCACGGCTATTGGCACCCATGCAGCCTAAGGTGTGAGCTGATTCCGTTGCAGAGCGCTTCCTCTTAGGCGCCATGGATAACATGCTAAATAACTGTGTTATTTATTACTCTCTCTATACATATTAATTTATCATATATATATATATATATATATATATATATATATATATATATATATAAGATGCTTCCTACTTCATATTATAATATCTCATTCAATCCCCTGCAATGCAGAATATACTGGGGTCCCGTACAGGGATCAAACCAGCAACCTTGGCATTATAGGCACCATGCTCTAACCAATGAGCTATCCAGGCTCTCTAGAATTGTGTGGGACCCCAAGGGTCATTTAGTCCAACCCCTTGCAAAGCAGGAATATGTAATTGTTCCATACAGGGATCAAACCTGCAACCTTGGCATTATTGTCGCCACGCTCTAACCAACTGAGGGTTCCGAAATATATGTAAATTATTTATTATTAATGAATTTTATTTTATTTTATTTGTTTATTTATATATTTATCTATAGATTTGTTCAATTAATTAATCAATTTAATCTTAGTATGTGACGTCATTCCACTTATTCTCTTTTATTATTATAATGTATATTTATCATTATTATTAATTTTTATTTATTATAATAATCTTTTTTTAAAGAAAAATATTAAATTTAAATCCACTTATTTTATTTATTATTAGTAGTCTTTTTTTATTCTATAATTTATCTATTCATTTTTATTTATTTATTTATTTGTTTGTTGTTATTATTATTCTATTATTTATTGTTATTGTTATTTATTACGATCTATGCCAGTATTTTTTGTTCAATTCATTACCACTGTAAGTAGAATTAATTGATGATGCTATAAATTGTCTACCATAACTAATGATGATATGAAATAATTATTCTTCACTTGACTGTTTGGTTTGTATTTGCCTATAAATTTATTTATTTGCCTCCAAACAAAGGGTCAGGCAGATAGACACAGCTAAATAACTCACAAGCATATAGGGATGGAACAATAGGCAGCCCCACACTGCAATCAAATGGAATCAAAGAAAATCGCTCTCTGGGAATTGTCCCTTTAACTAACCTTTGAAAAACAAAAGGTTATGCTGGAGGCCCGGCAGAAGGAAAATGCTGCCAAAGACAATGTATCCTTGATTGGCCATCCGCCAGGTACCTGAATTAACAATGTACGACGAACTGCCTGTCTTTAAGCGTGGAAGCCGGGACAATTGTGATGGGATTTCTTAAGCCAGGCAGCAGAATGAGTCAGACTGAAAGAAGGAAATAAAATGTAAGAGTAAGGGACTACACGAAGGGGAAACTTAAGGAGGGGGGAATAAATCAGGAAATAAGGCTCAACACCAGAAACAGAAAGCGGGTAAAAGGCTGCTGAATATAAGGCACATGGCAGGCTAACAAGGAGATAGCTACTAGACCGGCTGCCCGTTATAACTCACTAAACGCAGCCCACATGTTGAGTCAAAACCGGCAGGGAAAGGCTCATGCTTTAAAAGGTAAAGGTAAAGGTAAAGGTACCCCTGCCCATACGGGCCAGTCTTGACAGACTCTGGGGTTGTGCGCCCATCTCACTTAAGAGGCCAGGGGCCAGTGCTGTCTGGAGACACTTCCGGGTCACGTGGCCAGCGTGACATCGCTGCTCTGGCCAGAGCCAGAGCCAGAGCCAGAGCCGCACACGGAAACGCCGTTTACCTTCCCGCTAGTAAGTGGTCCCTATTTATCTACTTGCACCCGGAGGTGCTTTCGAACTGCTAGGTTGGCAGGCGCTGGGACCGAGCAGCGGGAGCGCACCCCGCCGCAGGGATTCGAACCGCCGACCTTTCGATCGTCAAGCCCTAGGCGCTGAGGCTTTAACCCACAGCGCCACCTGCGTCCCTCCCCGCGCTCTTACTGCTTTGTTAAAGCCACTGCGGGGAGGGGGAGAAGCAAGCGTTTTGTTTTGGGGAACCCCTGGGGAGCCCCAACAAATGTCCCGCTGTCTACAGCAACTCTGGATCACAAATAGACGCACACTCCCCCAGCACACACAGTGGCGAAACCAAATTCGGACTGCTTGCACTTGCGCCCGAAATGAGTGGGGCTAGCCAGAAAAGGATACTTTGTGTGTGTGTGTGTGTGCGCGCGCACGCGTGTGTGTATGTAACCAGGCACTAGGAATGGGGGAAAGACAGCAGACCAGCAGATTTGGATTTAGAAAATTAGGAACCCCCTGCTTAACAACCCTGAAATTAAACCGAACACCAGAAATGGGGGGAAATAGGGAAGTTAGCTCAACGAAAAGTAAACTGAAGCAATTTACATCCAAGCAAAGATCCAAACTCTCCCAGTACTCTAATCACAAGGAATTAGCTCCAATAGCAATAAACAGCCCCCCTCCACTCTAGGCCTTGCAAAATACTTCCCTGGCTTCTGCAGACAGCAAGGAGGTTAGACCTGACTCGCCACGGGAGGACGATGAGGAATGAGGGAGAGGCTAGTGCTGCAGCAAAAGGCTGCTGAACACGCCCCCTCCGTGGCACCTGGTTGGATGGCCACAGGAGGGGGGGGCGTGAGCACCAGCAGGTGAGCTGGAGGCAGGGGGCAAATGCCCCCCTGCTGGGCGGTGCTCGGGCTCCCGCCCACAATCACTCCCCTCTCTTTCAGGGAGGAGAGTCTTTACAAGCTTAATTTGGATCAAGGTGTAGCTCTTGACACTTTCTTGGATGGCACCTCTCTAATATTTTATCCGAATATGTGGGAATTGGATTTGGATATTACATTTAATCAATGGAAAATCCTCTGGTTCGGTGCAGAGCTTAAGCGTATTGCTAGGAGAAGTGAAACATTGAAAAACAAAGAACGGCAAAATTGAGCAATTCCTGTAGTCAAATCAGTAGGCTTATTTCTGTGCTGTGACATGAGGCAATAATGGGTGGCAGCTACTTAAAGGAAATGCATACAAGCTTCCTGCAGTGGGCTATGCTCAGCTGAGTGCCTAAAGAGAATGAAGAGGGAGAGAAAAGGTTTCTCCTATGCAAAATCTTTATTTATTTAGGTATGAATCCACTGCTCCACAATTAGGCACCCCAAGCTCCTATCAACAATAATGGCAAAATAATAAAATAAAAGCTGGGGTGTATCAGGTGGGAGGAGGGATGGCAGCAGCAGGGCTATGTTTCCTGGCATGTAGATGGGGGGAGATGGACAGCGAAGCTGGGGGATCTCTGGGTTGGCAATGGTCTGCAGGAGGCTGTAGTTCACCAGCCTGCATCTTCTCTGACCTCACCGCTGCTAAAAAGCAGGAGCACATAAAAAATAGCAGCCAACTTAAAACACCTGCCATCACTGAGTAGTGGGAAAACACAACTCAGTTAGCCCTGTCTAAACAAAATAAAAAGTACGGTATTTGGTTGTTGGCAGAAGATCCCTGGAGAGGGACCTAGATGTACCTCATCAGAGCCTGGGTGCAGCTGCTGAAAAGACCCTCTCTTGCATCTCCTCCAGAAGCATCTCCCCTTGGGGCAGACTCATATTGGAGAATGTGGTCCTTCAGATAACCAGTCACAACCTGGCAAGGCACATGAAAGGTCATGAACCAGATGTGCATCTGCATCTGCAGCAGAATGGTATATGCCTATTGCCTATTGTCCTGTACCGCAAAAGTAAAAGGGAAAGTGGCTTTTGAACCATGATTTTCTGAGCTTGTGAGTTTCTTAAATGCAGCAGTCAGTTAACTGTTTGTGAGGCAAGCTTTATCCTTAGGTCAGGGAGAGCCAACAGAATGCTCTCCAGCTCTCAGCGTTCCCTTTGAGACTTAGTGAAAAGCAGGATGTGACTTTTTAAATAAATAATACAATTCCTGAGCTGCCTGGGATTGTAGTCCAATGATATCCATGCTGGCTACCTCTTTTGAAAGCTGCAGTCATCCCTTGAATAATGGGTGATGTTACATTTATAATAGCTGATATTCCTCCCTATCCTTATTCTCCAGACCTTAAAAACCTATAGGAACTATGACTAGGAAGTTGGTTGTGCATTCCTAATGACTGTACATTGACAAATTATCCAATTAGATGTAAAATGTGATGATTCCTGGTATGTAGGAAGAATTCAGTTGTGCCGTCACCACCTGCCCTGAGAAGGCTATGGCAACATGGCATCTTCCAACAGCAAAGTAATGAGTATCTCAGTCAAAAGATGCACCATCAAAACAGCTGGAGCCTGCTGTTACCATGTGACCAAGAGCCAGTCATAGAAATCAGCGTTTCTTATGGAGAATATCTCTCTCTCTCTCTCTCTCTCTCTCTCTCTCTCTCTCTCTCTCTCACACACACACACACACACACATATACATGATGTACCTTGAAAAAGGAGGAGGATCAATGTAAAAATAGCCTCAGGCAATCTTTTCCATTTCAAAAGGTTAGTTGTTTCCCTTTGATGAACTGTAAGGAAATGAAAAGTTTCCAACTGGCAGCTCAGAATTACTTCTGAATTTATAAACAGAACTTTTTTTCTATCAGTAGTACCTTACAAAATATAGATAGATAGATAGATAGATTGGTTGGTTGGTTGGCTGGTTTTTGTTTTTTGTTTTGCATATTCCACCATAAAGTCATTTTGGAATATGAATAATATTAAAGAGGGTCCTCTTAGCATATTTGACAGAGACGGCATATGTCGTGTTATATAGATTTTTCTTGCCCAGCTCTCAATCTGCATGTTCTCTGAATAAGGGAGACTTGCAAAAGATTTTCCACTGCACTGTGTGCTTGGAAATAAGTCCCACTGAGTTCAACGGAATTTTTATTCCCAGGTAAGTGCCTATAGGGCTGCAGCTTTTTGAAATGAAACCATTTGCAAAAGGAGCCGGGGGGCAAGAAGAGTTGCTCCCCAGCATTTCCTCCTCTCCTGGTGCCAACTTTTATGTGCAAAGAAAACTTTGTGCTGATTTTCTCTTGTTTTTGAAGTCTCTCATATTATGGATTTGCGCAGACCCTTTAGGGCTCTTGTATAACAAATGTTATGATAATGTAAAAGGCTTCTGTGCCATTTGTTGAAATAAATCAACAAATGTTATTACAAAACAGCTGGTTTAACTACAGGATGAAGCTACAAAATTGGCCTCAGGTATGTGGGCTACTGAGAAGGGAGCAGATAGAGAAAGAGCTGTCTAGAGTAGAAGCTGGGAAAGCACTGTGGCAGCTGCAATGGTGAGAAGGAGCCTTTAGGGCATAATGATAGAAGACCAAACAAAACAATTTCTGTGTAAAAACAACAATAATAAAACCGAGACGCCCACAGAGCTATCAGGAGTCCGTAAGGGCCTGCTGATCAAAAGAAAAGCAGCCTGTGTTTTGGAGTATGGCAGGGTGGAAAGGGAAATCCTCAAGTCTAAAGGCATGGTGCATTAAAACAACAACAACAACAACAACAACAACAACAACAACAACAACAACAACAACAACAGGAATTGTTAAAGTGCAGCCCCTGGACCATCTCAGAAAATGTACATGCATTTCCCTCAAAAAACAAATTAATGAAATGAAAATTAACTAAAATTAATTAAAAATCAATTGTGCAAAAGGGGGACAGAATGAACTATTTCATATGACATTTACGACTACCATATTCAGAATGACCCCAACTATAGTATGGATGAGAGTGTGCACTCAGGTTATGGTAGATGCAGTAGCATGCTGAGCAGACACAAGCCAGGGAGGCAGGCAGAAAGAAAAAAGAACTGTGTAAACCTGCTAATCCCAAAAGCGGAATCTTTCAACAGTCATCCCTGGGGGTGACATAGGGATATTACAAGTATGTTAAGACTGTTTCTATTTCCAACTGTGAAATCCTGGGGTGGTGATCCAGTATGAGAATAATAATGCTGATTTCTGATAAGGGCAGGCTGCAGGATTTGGGGGGGGGGGGTTATTGATCGAAGTGAACTCCATTGGGTCCCCTCCTCTGCTGGTGGGCCTTGAGAGGCTTACCTGACAGCGATAAAAGCTAGCTGCATTGTATGGTAGCCCCCATTTTAATTCCCCACACTTCCCCTGAAATAGAATCCATTTGGGGCATTGTGAAGAATTAAAATGGTAGCTAGAATCTGCCACCTTCTACTCTAACACATCCGCCTCAGAGATATCTGGGGGGGGGGGGGTCTGGGATGGATTCAGGGCCTTTTTACAAATAATAGAACCAACAGTACAAATCTTTTTCTTTTTCTTTTTCAAATGACTGCCTCCATGTTGCGGGGAGAGAACAATTACTGGGTGGCAAAGGCCCATACAATTAGCCTTGAGCACCTGACTGTAGTTTCTATGCACAAAATATACCTATGTGGAGCAGCTTAACAGGAAAATGAGTCCTTCTCTGTTGGAGCTGTGAGTGAAAGGAGCCTAATGTGAGAAACACAAATCGCCATGCAATATAGCTCCCAACGGTTCTTATTCACCACATCACCTTGTTGCTCATTGCTATATGTGGATTGGGGCACTCATTTTAAATTGTTTCGTTCTTTTTAATACCTGATTGCAGCTTTACACAAGACCTCGGCATCTGCTTTGCTGCTGAGAGTAATTTTCCCACCGTCCTCCTTTCAATCTCTACCATTTTTTTAAATCAAATATGCACTTGAGTAATGACTGGAGGTCCTGCAAGATACAAAGTTGTTTTCCTCTCTTTGAGAAATGATTTGTCAGTGAGCACCTTTTGTTGACTAAAGAATTCATGCTAACTCTGAATTTCTTTGGGCACCTAACAAGAAGGTTACAGATGGTGCGCACTTCATATGACAAATAGCTTGTTACCTGCTGGCATTTGAGAAGGGGAAAGAAATGTTTCCATCAGAGCACTTCTCCATTTAACAGCTACTCAATCAAACAGAGAAAATATAGAGTCCTAAAGAAATAGATGAGTGAGACCACAATCAAGTCAAGAATTATTCATTACAACATCACACTAGGTCCTAGACTAATGGAAGCAATCGCTACATCTTTGGATGTGGAGATTTGGATGTGAGGGATAAAGGGAAGTACTGTACACCATGATAGATGATTTCTACCTGCTCTCTCTATCTGTCTAGTAATCTGTTTAGGTTTTGCCACTTCTTGGAGTATAGAGATAGATTACCTGCTGCAAAACAACTGAAAGGTTATTGTGTCTCATGATTAAAACGCCAGATTGCGAGTCAAATAAAACCTAGCTTTAGTCCCATTTACTCATAAACCTATATAACTTCAAGAAAACAAAGAACTTGAATGCCATATTCTGAGGGTGGGGTATACAATTTCCATCTAGAGGTAAAGAAAAGGGCTGTGTACATACGATGCCCTTAATACACGTTTTCCCCCTTCAAAGAATGCATATACTAGTTTAAAGTGTACAAAAATATGTATATATCCGTGAAAATGAAATACAAAGTTCATTATATAATGAATGTGTATATTTGCTTTGCAAAAATGTGTATATTCTGTAAAAAATTGCATTAAAGGATGTGTTTATTATGATGAATTGGTACTAAAATGTTTTTTCATGGGGGATAGTTGTTGTTGTTTTTAATTTTGAAGGCCTTTTTTGCATGAGCCTAAAAAATTAACATTCAATAAATAAGCTTATCCAGATTCCTCTCTTAAGAAAGGTGGGAACTGTGAGCCCCTCCCCCCCCCCCGGACCCTGACTGGCCCACCATCCTAGAATCTTGCCACGTAATAGAATTATAATGCTGACAGAAGTTTGTCAACACAACTTAAAAGTGTGTTGGCAGGGATGAGCGGTTCAGTTAATTTACTTGATGCTGTGCCCCAGGGGGAGGGATCCCCTGAATAATGTTGCAGCAAGAGATATTTGTTCTTATTGCACAGCTTGATTGAAAGATACATGCTGAACTTAAAGGAAGCTAACATTTATTGAGTTAAGGGTGCTGCAAATCAGACATGTGGATTAATCAGGTTCTGGCCTATAGTCTTGTGTCTTCATTATGGGGTTCCTTTATGCTAACATGACCCAGACACAACTCTGGCAGCAATTACTAGAGGCAACTGGATGTGGGGGAAGTATACCTCCTATGTGAACAAGCTCCCCCTTTTATAGTATGACCACTGTTTGGCCAAGCAAAAACAAAAATGAATGTGTGAAAATATCCAGAGGCCTGGTTAGATGTGAATTTGGATGTGGCCAATGTCCTCCACCCTAAATACCTGCTTCTTCAGACTGGGAAAATGGAACTGAAAATGGAATTATTCCTCTGGATTTCATATGCAACTATATGGGTAAGAACGGCCGCGTTGGATTGCTGTAGTTCATGTCTCTAATTTTAAAGTGGTATACAAACAGTGCTGTTAAAATGTGCTGTAAAATGTATTCTACAGTGTAGCACTCCATATTGCAATGAGAGCTGACAAAAGTTTTTTTTAAAAGACAACACGCATGACATGTTTGTACTTCTGTTTGGACCATATGTTCAATATTTTTAAAGGCACTGCAAACAAGTGGTCTCTTGAAATTCCCTTTGGTTTATCGAAGCTCATCTTTTTTAAAAAGCCTAGGCACTGTCTGTCTGGCTCAGGCTTGGTTGTTTAAGGTATGCATCTATATTGGGGGGCGGAGGGGACCTAACCTCATCTAGCTCCCAAGCTGCCCCACTGTTGTCATGGCAGTGCCAAAAAGAAAAGAAAATAAGAACACAGCTTTGAGATAGCCCATTCCCAATGGATGGGCAAATTGCTTCTCAGATCAGCTGTGTGCCTCTATAGGTACAATCTGTGTGTACATGTTAGAGTGTGCATTGGTGTGGGCTGACCATACCCACTATGGGCCACATCCACCACCCACATCCAACACCCACATCAAGGAAGAATATATCCCTCAGTACAAATACGTTCCCCTTTCCCTAGTAGGCAATATTACTTCTTTGGCTTCAAGTTGAAGCAGCTGTGGATTGGAAATTCTATGGGTAAAATAGGCAGCATTGATTCTGACTCATAGCTTTTCCATACTTTCTGACATATGAAACCTTTCTTTTCATGAACAGGAGGAATATCTATGTTGAAAGACAGCTAAAAGGTTGGCGGTAGTAAGATCTTTCATTCAGTCTTCTTAAAGAGATTTACACAACTCTCCTCAGTAACAGTCAAGAAGCCAAATCATGGAGCTCAAAAGAAGTGCTCTTTTGGAGCCATGGTCTCGCAGCAACAACAAAAACTGCATGTTTTGTGGTGCCGCACAAGATCGCGTCCCTGAAAAAGGCAATTATTCAGAGTGAGATCTCGGTGCAAAATCGCATGAGATCATGGTGACCAAAATGTCAGGCTCTCTCCCCCAGGACACTTGCAGAGTATGGAATATCCAGATAGGGCTGTATGAAAACCTTAAGACCTGCTGCCTGTGGTGGATGCTGGTTCATTTGGGCAAATGAGGCAGTGTCCCATTCAGCCAATGTCCTGCCTCCCCCCCCACCTTTCAACAAGTACAGGAAGTGGAACTGACTATCAACTTCTTCCACCTTAGTTTCAGGGTTATCCTTGTAGAACTCAGCCAGGAGGAGAAGCAGGAGAAAATCAAATTAGTTGGCCCTGCTTGTCAATGGTTCGGGCTCCTCCTACGGTTGGTCTCCCTGCCTTCCTCCCTGCTAGGCTTAGTGGCCACCAGCCACCACTGTCTGCAAGTCAGTGTAGACAATATGGTCTGAACTAGATGCTTTAATGGTCCGACTCAGTAGGAGGCAGCTTCCTACGTCCCTATAGAAACTGCTGCAGTGTGTGGTCTTTTTGCATTATTCTGGTTATGATCAGAGGATATGCACCATTTGGAGGAACCTGCAATGTTATTCTTCCCTGTAACAGCATTGCTTATCCCAGGAAGTGGATCAACACTTGTGAGAGGGAGAAATTATAGCATGAGCTGTGCCTATGTAGCCCAACTTTTCTGTATCTCAGTGGCAGAGCACCAACTTTGCAGGCAAAAGGTCTTCAGCTCAGTCCTTGCTATCTCCTGTCAGTGACAGCTCCTATTTACTGGAGTAGGGAGAGCCAAACTCACAATACAGAGCCTCAGTTTAAGGATGTGGTCTATAGAGGGTCAAGAGGATGTAGCCTATAAAGATAATGCGTGAAGAGTCAATGATTCTTTGGGTTTTGTTACCTCTTTTGCATAAGGAATGGAGCTTAATATATGTTACTGAAACTCAAGCGCAGCTCGGATTGCAGTGTGAGAAAGCAAATAACCCTGTTGTGCTGTTGCTCCAAGTTGATCACCAGCACTTATTTATTTCACAATCTCAGCAGCCTGCTGTCTCCCAAGTATATGAACGATTAGTTAAGGGGGGGAGGAAGCAGAACTTCATGGAGAACTCCCAAAGATCTTTTGAGGGGGAAGAAAACCTCTTCACTCGTCTTGTCCCAGTTGATGATATGACAGTGTTGCATCAATGACACCTGCTGGGAACTGTCTCTCAATCGGAAAGGGACTCTGAACAGCGAGGGCACGCGAACGATGCTGGAAAAGTAAAAAGTGAGTGCCAAAAAAACAAGAGGCACTCTGCGGCTTTGCTCCACACTCTAGGAGGTAATTAAATATCACGCAAGCTAACCAAATATTGTGTCAGAGGGGGATAAGCCATAACGCAGAATGATACAAAGCAAGCTGTTAATGCTTGTCCCCAGTGTGCCTATAATTAAAATGCATTATACACTGGTACAGGATTGTCTAAACTAGGAAAAGTGTGGAAGATTTTGTGGGCTGCTTGATGTATGGCAGAGCAAACCAAACACTCTGGGCTTGGATTGGGAGGAGGTATTGCTGAAAGCAGCCCTGCTGGCTTCCCTCAACCTCCTGTTGGATCCCAAACCAGCCCTGTACTTCACCCGCCACCATTACAGAATGGCTTCACACTTGACCACCACCACTTCTGTCTTCCCTGGCCACCATGTACTGCAGGACTGTGGAAGCTGTGGTGGACCCGTGTGGCAGGATGTAGTGGATGCCAGCTTAGTGAAGTCTTCATTCTCGTAAGGAGCTTCCAGAGTACAATGAACTCATCTGCAAACCAGTCGACTTCAAGAAAATAAAGGAGTGCATCTGGAACCACAAGTACCGCAGTGTGAATGATCTGGAGAAGGATGTCATGCTCCCGTGAGGCTGAAGTGGGATGGGGAATTGTGATTATTCTATCAGAGCAGGGTTTCTTACCAGGAAAATGCTGTCATGCATTTCTGTTAGGTGGGGTGGGGGGAGTGATTGTGCTTGTGTGTGGCAATCCGCACCCAAGTGGCTGATTATACGCTGCTCTTCCAACTATCTGCTCACTGCTCAATTCATGAAAATGGAGGAGAACACTAAAGTTTTGGCACACTCCTATATAAGTCCTGGAAGACAAGTAAATGGTTTTGCATTTTAGCAAACCTACTCAGCAGATGTGTGTAAACAGCCATAGCCAAACCAAAGGAGGATGAACTCTTAGCTATCTGGTGTGTGTCAGACTGGGTCTGTGGTTTAGTTTGGCGTTTATCTGACAGATTCTAGTCCTCAGGGTGTCCAGAAGCATGAAATGTCATCACTTGCTAAACAAGACTGCTATTTGCATCCACATCTGGGCATGGGACTCATTGCTCATTAACATTCATTGCAACGAGGAGATCTGTTACAATTTAAAACTGTATGGAAACACGGTCTAAAGTGAGCCATTTGACAATCTCCCCACCTCTGAATCAGTGAATTGACTGTGTTCCCTATTTTGACACCATCATCAGGTGGTGACTTGCAGGCACTCACCCCAAGGCACAAATCTGGATGGAACCAGATAGTGTGCTTGGGCACCAGGGCTTTTTTTCAGCCAGAACTTGCCGGAACTCACTTCTGACACCTCTCAGGTGGGCGTCATTGTCATTGTCAAAAGAAGAGAGGCTTTCAATTCTGGCACCTCTTTTTCTAGAAAAATAGCACTGTTGGACACTATCTTGTTCAGACACAACAGTCTCCAGAGTCGACTTTCTTTTTCACCCTAGTGTAGATGGGTTAATCTGTAAAGTTTGGTGTCTCTCAGTTTCTGTTTTTCATTTTGTCATGCTTCTGAATCAAGTTGGATTAAAAAAAAGAAAAGTCTTGATGAAAACTGGTATTCATTTATCCTAATATACAACTTGCTGTGTGCACTTTTACTTAACATACTTAATGTACACTGAAATGATCCTATAAATAATCATTTTATTGGTATGCCCCACAGAGGAACTTACGGTCTTCAAATAAAAACATATTGAAGGTCCCAGGCCACAGAGAGGTTAGGCTGGCCTCAACTAGAGCCAGGGCTTTTTGGGCTGTGGCTCCAACCTGGTGGAACGCTCTGTCACAAGAGACAAGGGCCCTGCAGGACTTGACATCTTTCCGCAGGGCCTGCAAGACAGAGCTGTTCCACCAGGCCTTTGGTCGGGGTGCAGCCTGACTCCCTCCTTTGGCAATCTTTACAGGACTTTAGTTTATGGTTTCCATCAATTTTGATTTTAATTAATTTTTATAATGTTTTTAGAATGTTGCACTATTTTAGTCCCTGGCTTCGGCTGGGGAGGGCGGGATATAAATAAAATTTATTATTATTTATTATTATTATTGTTGTATAACATTTTTACTAATATATGCGTTTCCCTGCATGTTTTTTGGTTAGGGAACATTTTGCATTTTGGTTTGCCTATTGGTTCAGGAAATGAGGATTAGATAAATTAACATTAAAATGTGAACCGGACCCAATTCCTCTCCACCCTTAGGCTTTTAGTGGCACACTGTAGAGAGAGACATGATTTGAATATCTTGTGGACTCCTTAACAAGAAAAGATTCTGCACAATTGTTGAAAAGCCACCTTGAGATAGAAAAATTGCCATAGATACGTCACAGTTTCCAGTTTCTGTTATTTAGTGTGTGGGACTTTTTCTCTTAAATTTGTCATTCTTGAGCTATCATATGTGATTCTAATTTCCAATCAGATTTATAATAGGGTAACTCCATTGGCTTCATATGAATCTCTAGCACAAATGAAGGAAGGTTGGATCAACATTTTTTCTGGCTGTATTATCTGTACATAAATATGGAGGAGAATGTTTAATAAGCTCAATTCTGAGTATTGTATCAATAAATGTGTATCCTTTTTATAGGTAAAGAAATTGACTGACTAGAGTATACAGACAAAAAAAATATCGCTCTAAGGTTCTTTGAGGAAAGGAGCGCATTACTATAGTGAACATACACAATCTCTGTGTTTGCTTTTCTGCTTTTACGGCAGCATCTCTGACATTAGAAAACAAAATGAAAATTGAACTGTACATTTTTCATGTAACAAGGTAAAGCCTGAAATAGATTTTAAAATATGAAACCAAGCAACACCAGCAAGTGTAGTATAAAAGTAAATTCATTACCTTACAGAATTGCCTTGGCAATGATAATTCTCTACCCGACAGAACTGATAAAAGCAGGTAGGCAGACAGCAGACACTGGAGATCTAAAACAGATTTTTGTTCTTTTACTCCATTCCTTTTCCACACTGGAAACATCAATATTCATAACAAAAACCTAAGAAAACCCTATGAAGAAGTGAAAGGGCATCTCTGCTACAACTGAATGCTGCGGGAGGGCAGACATGGGATAGGTAGACCTATAATGAAGTATTGATAATCAAACTTAGGAAAGGTTGTATTAAGTTTTTAACAGTTATGTAGAAATTTGGGAAATCCAACAAGATGAAGCATTGTGATTCTGAGTAAAAGCATGATGTAAAAAAAAAAAGTCCAGAAAAAACCCCCAAGTCTCATGTTGCTCTATTTCTGTAATTTTCTGTGCCCTATAGCCTTATGTTTTCCTATATACAACACATCTAGGTCCATGAGATATGCAAGAAGTGAGGCTGACCAAAATGTTGAGAGCAATCTTTTGATTTCCCAATACTATCATATCTGAACAGAATTAGGTGTGTGGCCCATCTCTGCTGACAATATGTATTTCTGAACTTGATGGATCCCCAATAAAGATTCATTTAAACTTCCAGGTAGCAAATTGCCACATTTGGAGAAAGGCCACACATATTTCCTTTTGTTAGAAATATGAATTAATAACTTTAGTGAGAATACACAGTGTTTTCTCGTTAATTAACATGTGGTATCTAGAATCTCTCATCATGCTGTTCAACACACGTGACTTATACCTTTTCCTCTTAACTCAAATGCCTCTTTTAATACTCTGTTGTAGTTAGAGACAGAAAGTTTCCGATTAAAACAGATTAATTATTTTGTGCACGCAAACCTTTTTCTTGGGCCTCAGACGTTTAGGCAATTATCACCTCTGTTTACTATCCTGGGCCTTGTTTACACTGATAAACAATGAAAACCTTAGTATTGCAGTGGAGAGGCATTTAGTGAGGCAGAATAAATTTATTCATGTTTGAACTGGCCAAAGTAAACTAAGTCATAGACAACCTAAGGGGCAAACATATCCTGGTAAGGAACACAGGGATGAGGGGAGATGCTTATATATATATATATATATTGTATGATTTCGGCTGTCCCTGTGTTTCTGTGAGTCATCACCCGTTAAAAGCCTAGAGTGTTGTGTGTTGTGGTAGGGAGTGATTAAATATTTGTTTGGGAAGGAGACCAGATGAGAAGGGTCCATGGATATCAGTTAACCCAGTGATCGGGGCAAGAAAAAGGCATGGCTAGAAGGGGTAGTGGGAGGAGAATTTATAGATGCTTGCTCTGTCCCTCCTCCCATCCTTGGTATCACAGATGGTTCACCCACTGTGCCCAAATAGCCTCAGGTTTGTTCATAAAAATACCATTTTGAGCCACAGTCTTTTGATCTCTCCCAAATGAGATTAGAGACAGGCACCTACTTTGCTGAAGTTCAAGTGCATGACTTTCTTGTTTCAGCAGGCTTTTTGATGTAGTGTTCAGGGTTGTTTAAATATATTTTATTGTGTTACCCCCCTCCCATATTCTGTGGAATGTTTCTGTGTACAACACTTAGAAATCTGAATGCTTAAGTGATATATAACTTTCTTAAATAAATAAATGCCAATTTTAACAGTATAATAGAGAAGAATGGATCTGCAGTCCTATTCCACAAAGAAAGATTTATTGAATTTCATAACTGCAAATACTGACCCCAATTATTACAAGTGATCCATAAAATAAGCCCTGAGGTTCCCCCCTCCCCCACTGAGTTGTCCAACTGTGTATCACCCCTCTTGTGTAAGTATGGTCTAGCAGTACCAAACACAGTCTGCTACCTAGAGAGAAATAAGGAACTGTTCAGATCACTGGACCTCCTCAGAGTAGCTCACTGTTTTTAGAACTGAACTTCAGTTGACCTACGCTCAAGGTTATAAAATATTCTGGTTACTTGGAAAAGTTGCATATTTCTGCATTTCCTGGGGTCTGAATGAAATTGGAGCTGCAAGCCTAGAAGCAGTGCAAGGAGAATTCTCAGGGAATTTACAGCTTTGTGGGAACTGTAAGTGCATTCTGAGATAACATGTAGAGGTGTACCTAGGGTCCCTTGAACCCCTGACAAGGAGCTGACAAGGCGCCCCCTCAAAAAAACCACTTCATTGCAAATAGCCACATTAGAAATTACAAGTACTCAAAGAATCTAAAGCAAGGACGAGGCAAGGAGAAAGGGCCACGTGCGAGCAGGACAGGGAGTTTCCAATGTGTTTGATCTCACTGTGACAGCAGCAGCTTGTTGCCACACACACATGTCATAAACTCCATAGTCTCCAGTAGTCTGCTTTCATACCACCCTTGCCATTTCTCCTGCCGCTCAGCTCCCAGCTCTTGTCTAAACTCACAACCTTACACAGATAACTGGAGACAGATTTCTTGGGTGATTGTTGTGCCCCCGCCCCACTGGGCCTGGGTCCCTGGTAGGTATGCCTCTAATAACATGTCCTTCTGAGATTCACAGCCCATTTCACAGACACATGGACACTGATAGTCTAATCTTATATATGCCTACTCAGAAGAAAGCCCCAATGAGATAATTAAGCATATGATTTGCAGTCTGAGTAACTGAGTAACCTGTGAGTAAGAGGCCATGCCATCACAGTAGACAGGTTAACGCAAAAAGCATCTTTCATTGTGCTAAATCAAGGGTAAGTAATATGAAAAGTATGCTAGCCAGTCCTAAAACATGTGTATATTCTTACCTGAGTCCAATGTGGGTGTGGTGGGATGGCCCTACTGCCATCCAAAGATGCCAAATGCCCTTTAATCTGAAGCCCCCTGTTTACTGAAATTAAGGAACATCAGGGAACAAATATTAGGGACAATGAGTTGGAAGTTTTAGATAGTTATATGAATGCACACTGAGAAGCAAAGTCAAGTCAAACTGTCCACCACCTCGTACTACAGAGAGGATACTCCAGGTTTTCTTCGATCCAGCTCCAGACAACATGGCCAATGTACATGTAAGTAAGGATGTTGAAAAATTCCAATGACAATTGAAAGGAAGTGGAAATTGCTGCAGTTCACATGTTCAACTGTGGTCAAGAAGAGAAGGCATGCAGGCAGATACGACTGGTGTTCATTCACTTCACTTTTCTCCCCAGTCTACAAAAAAATCACAATTAATTGTTTTCTTCACATTGTTTTGACATTTCCTTCATGTTAATAGGAATGCAGCGTACCCATGTTACCTAAGTAGCCATGTAACTTATGTTACTTACATTAAATAACTGACAGTAAGATGAATACAGTAACATTTGGTGGAAACTGAACTGTGGCAGAACAGAAACAGAGCTGATTGTGATGAATACAGTTTGGAATGGAAGTGGCAGGATTCTTATATCCCTATGTGTAAGTGAAGTAGTCATATGCTTCCTTCTGCCTACCCATGCTTCCATTCTGTCATCTCCTCTTTCATTTCCCTTCTATTTTAGACTGTAAGCTCCTTGGGGTAGGGGCCTGTCAGACCTGTTCTGTGTGGAGCAACAGGTTTAAAAAAGAATATGACACCCTTGCCACTCTAGAAACAGCAAACCACTGGCAATTCTTGGAGAGTACTTTGGAATTTGTCACAACAACTGAATATCCGGCTCAGGACTATTGCTGAATTAGCATCAGCTTTGTTGGCTAGAGCTTGCCACCTGGAGAAAGACCAACCAGCCTCTTACTACACTTTGCACCCCCAACAAAGATTCTCCAGCTGACTGTAGCAACCTAGCAGGAAGTATAAGGGGAGATGCAGTCTCTCAAGGAACCAAGCTATATTGGACTTTGTGTGCCAGTACAACATTAGACTTGGACTGGTAGCTTGCTGGCAGCCAGTGCAACTGTTCCAACAGAGGTGTCACATGTTGATAGTAGATCACTCCAGAAAGCAACCTAGCAGCTGCATTTTTTTGCAGCTGCAACTTCTGGACCAACCTTAAGGGCAGCCCCACAGACAGTGCCTTGCGGTGGTCAAGCCTTGAAGATACCAGTGCACAAACTACAATGGCCAAGTTGTTCCTATCAGGATCATAGCTGGAGCACCAGTCCAAAAAGCACTCCAACCTATTCGGGCCACCTGAGCCTCAAGTGGAGGAAATAGAACTAGGAGCACCCCCAAACTACATACCAGATTCTTCAGAGGGAGTGTGACCAACCCCCCTCCCCCCAGAAAAGGCAGTTGACTAATTCCCAGAACAAATACAGTGGTACCTCAGGTTAAGAACTTAATTTGTTCTGGAGGTCCATTCTTAACCTGAAACTGTTCTTAACCTGAGCTACCACTTTAGCTAATGGGGCCTCCCATTGCCGATGCACAATTTCTCTTCTCATCCTGAAGCAAAATTCTTAACCCTAGGTACTATTTCTGGGTTAGCGGAGTCTGTAACCTGAAGCGTCTGTAACCTGAAGCATCTGTAACCCGAGGTACCACTGTATTCCATTAGGTAGCATAGTAGTTTTTCTTTAATTTTCATGAATAAGAACTCAAAGAAAACCAGGTCATAAGGGGGTGGGGTCTACATTTATTTTTCTTTGAATATCAGTTCCTTTGCCAACTGTATGCACCGCTTTTGAGGGCAACTTCAAAAGGCATTTGTAATAAGGCATCGAGGTCAAAATCCAGCTAGTGCACGTCTCTTACATCAGCCTAAATAGCTATTTGGATCCTGCTTTTGATTTATCTGCAAAACTGCAGAAGTAAACTGAGAATCAGATCAGTTATGTATTTCCTTATGATGTCTTACAGTGCTTGGTATGAATAAATTAAAGTAATTTATTATGTCGTAAGTAAAACATTTGGATAATTGCAAGGCCTGAGTACAACCATTTTTGTCCCCAGCCAGGATTTCATATGTTAATATTTTGATTGCCCCAGATTTATCTTGAGATGGAAAAGTAAACATAATTATGCCCACTGACACTCAGTAAAATACTTTGCTGTGTAATTAGTGTGGTCTGATCACTATTGCCACCATTCCTGAATGACCCAGAAGTAGTAGAATTTTGAAGTGGGATTACAGTAATGTGTGATTGATGATGGCTGCTCTCACTATATTATGTGCTGTAAGTAAGCATGTAACAGATGGATTTCATTGCCATATAACATATGAGTTTCACCACTTGATGAATTTCTTTACCTGCAACGTGCTGCAATTTTCCTTACAAAAATAATCTATTACACTTGTCAGAACATTCATTAAATTACTCAGTTTATGCATTTCATTATATAGCAGAACCTTTTCATTTTACAGTAAAATGAGTCTCTCTCTCTCTCTCTCTCTCTCTCTCTCTCTCTCACCATTCTAGCATATTCCCCCCACCCTTCCATAATCCAAAATGCTTCCAAGACCTTTGGCAGTAGTTTTTTCCCCCCTCCACTGCAGCAAATAAACTTTGGCTCTACTCACAATGATTTCGTGGAAGCGTGGAAGTGTTTGTTTTTGATTCTTTTCTTTTTTAAAACAACGTCACCACACCCTATTAATACTGCTATATATGAAAATCTTCATTAACTAAACCTCAGGTGTTTTTAAAGCCAAATCCAATATTTATAGCAATCTTTTATAAGATTTATATTCCACTTTTCTGCAGCAAAACCATATCCAAACCAGCTAACCAAAAACATATAATAAAAACCTAGAACAAGGGTAATGGGGTGGTATAGTAGAGGTTGCTCTACTACAAATTCCATGATACTTTATTATTGGCCATGCTGGCTGGAACTGATGGATGCTGTCAGTTCAACAACATCAGCATCCTTCCACATGTCCCAATTTTCCAGGGACAGTCCTGGAATTACAGAAGCCATCCCAGTTTGTGATTTGATCCTGGAATGTCCCACTTGTCCTCAATAGAGCACCCCTATTTTCATTCAAGAAATGTTGGAGGGGATGTATCTGACAATTCTATTCCCATTTTGCCTTGGAGTGCTTGCCTGGAAAGGTGTGTGGCTCCACCTCCTTCTGGAGCTCCAGAGCTCCAGTGTGATAGGTTAGCCTCAAGAGAAGGGGACGCGGCTTCTTTTATGGGCAAAGTGCAGCAAAGTCCTGCCAAGATTCCATACCCTCCAACATTTCTCTGATGAAAATAGGGACATCTCTTTCCATAATGATAATTTTACTATTTATACCCCACCCATCTGACCGGGTTGCCCCAGCCATGCTGGGCAGCTTCCAACATATATAAAAACATAATAAAACATTAAACATTTTTTTTAAAAAAACCTTGCCTATATAGGATTGCCTTCAGATGGCTCGGGGGTCAAATAACTCCATACCTCCAACATTTATCCGATGAAAATAAGGACATTCTACCATACCTTCCAACATTTCTCCAATGAAAATAAAGTTGTCTTCATGAAAAGCGGGACATTCCGGGATCAAATCAGAATCCGGGGTGGCTTTTCTAAATCAGGGACGTCCCTGGAAAATAGGGACACTTGGAGGGTCTGAGATTCTGAACCTCCCAAAGCCATGGCCTAGTTATGGTCCTGTTAAGCACAATGATACCAATACATTTCCAGTGACTTAGATGTTTCTCTCCATCTTCTCTGATTAGCCAGTCAGAAAAATCATTAAGTTACAGTAATAAAAACAATAATAAATTATTATTAGTACGACACCCATCTGACTGGGTTAGCTTAAAGCACATATAAAAACATAATAGAACATTAAACATTAAAAAGCGTCCCTATACAGTGGAACCTTACTTAATTTGTTCCGGAGGTCCGTTCTTAACCTGAAACTGTTCTTACCCTGAAGCACCACCTTAGCTAATGGGGCCTCCCGCTGCCGTTGTGCCGCCGGAGCACAATTTCTGTTCTCATCCTGAAGCAAAGTTCTTAACCCGACGTACTATTTCTGGGTTAGCGGAGTCTGTAACCTGAAGCGTATGTAACCCGAGGTACCACTGTACAGGGCTGTGTCCAGATGTTTCCTAAATGTTAAATAATTACTCATCTCCTTAACATCTGATGGGAGGGCATTCCACAGGGTGGGTGCCACTACCTAGAAGGCCCTCTGCCTTTCCTCCTATATCTCCAAGGAAACAGTTAAAAGAAACCCAAGCAATTCTCTTGCATAGAAAGATCTGAGAGGGTGGGAAAACTACTTCTCACATTGTCTTTGACCATTGACCATGCTGTCTGAGACTGATGGGAGTTGTAGTCCGGAACATCTGCATGCCTCAACACTTCATGCCAATAGCATCGGGAACACACCATTTTGCTTCCCCAGTATGATGCTACATATGTAGTGCCACCATTTTGCAGTAGATGCACACACATATAATGGATCAAAACATATCTTTTTATCTTTGACTCTCCTGGGTATGTGGTTCTAGACTTTCCTTGGAGAGTACAGCAATTGGGGCTACCATGGCAAGCTCCTGCACTGTCAAATTTACTACTGCTAACAAATCTGTGTGGACAAATCCCTGGATCCAGTAAAGTTCAAAATTCATTTCCGCTTTCCTCAGCCAGCATCTTCCTGATATTTTGGATTACAGCTCACAGCATCGATTACCCTTGGCTAGGGTGGCTGGTGCTGATGGAAATGGTAGTTTAAAATATCTCAGAGTGTGGGTGGGCGAAGCTAGTCTACATGGACATAAACTCCATGCTAATAAAAGACACATAATTGACTCTTGAGTAAATTGACAGTATTCACATGTCTACATGTTGTTGTTTTTCAAAGGCATCATTTATACCAGCATTGTTTCTTTTGAGCTTCATCAAAGGAGGCATTCTCGAGTACATACACATCCCTTAATGCTGTTTGTTTTCCGGCTCTTACAGAGCACTTAAGGCTATAATGAATTTACACTGGAATCCTGAATCAAGCTAAGCAGCTATTAATGCTCTTGAAGTAACATGAATAAATGCTGATTTCTTTCCCTCTCTCAGCAAATGAAACCATAACTTGCCTATGACTTTATCTGACCTTCATGCATGCATTTCATGATTGGTATGGAATATGGGGTGCCTGTGTCTGTAAAATGTTTTGTTTGGAAATATAGTCCAATAACATTGATTTATGGTGATGCCTGATCTCTAAAACCTTATGGATACTGCATTTTGAATGAATGAAACAGGGATAGTTCATCACCGAGTATGAAGTGAGCAGTTCTGAAAGACGAATGACTCTTCAGCATGCCTAAAGTGGTGTCATTTTAAAGGAGCTTCATGTTAGGCAATGTAGTTTACCTTGTGGGTTTCCTTAGGAAACAAAGGCATTTGCACATATTCTTTATATTTTTGCATTTTCTACATGATGACTCTGTTGTTGTTGGGGGGAGCAGGGAAGAAAACTATTAGAAAGTTAAATGACTTGTAACAGTTAGATTGGAAAATGACTCACAGAGGCTATATTGTTATTTTACTTCTGCTCTCATTATTTTTTTCTTTTCTTTGCAAAATCCATTTCTGCTGCATTAAGAGAGCTACCATTCCAGTGGTTGAAAGTTAGGGCCTAGCATTAGAAGCCATTAGGAGTGGAAATTGACAAACACACATCTATATATTAAAATTGAGATTTATGATAGCTAAACTATCCACTCTTTCTCCATAGCCATAAACATTTCCTGAGCCTTGAAACACCCAAAAGGAGAGTTAACTTCAGTCCCTCCCCCCACTGTTAAAATTCTTCATCCCTCCCATAGCTTGGCTTCTCTGTAGTGCAGGAAACAACTGCCTAATAACTGATGAATAGCTCTGTGCAAATGTGCCCCAAGAGTGGTCAGGGGAAAAAAATCACTCTTGATACAAAGACGTTAGGAGGCCATTTAAAACAGCTTGTTAGTTGAATTGCACAATAGGGAAACTCGTAGTTAAACAGCTTTGCTAGCAGGTGTTCCCAGTGTGCTGGTAAACTGCTACATGTTTTAAGCAATAATGGAGATAGGGAATCATATGGAAATCCCAAGTTTTCCTCCTTAAATCTAGCCATCCAAGAGCTTATTAATACATTGCTCTAAAGCACAGCAACACTATATTCCTTATGAAGTTTGATGGTTCATAACCAGTTGTAATGCTCAATCAAGTTTACAGCAATGACTTTCAAATGTTTTGTCTTCAGGGAACCATTTCCAAATGCTAGCACAGGATTCTAGAACATCTAGGATGCTTAAAAGCATTGGAGATACAATTTGCATTCAAAAGTTCCAGGTTTAATCTCTAGCATCAGTGATAAATGCAACACAGGTGATGGAAATGATTCTGCCTGATTCCTAGGGCAGCTGCTAGCTAAGTATCATAGAAAGGAATGGAATGGCTTAGCACAAAATACCTGATTGGTGATTGTGAAAATATGTTTCAGTTTTATCATTCTCTCAGTGATGCTATTGGTGACACACTGTGGTCTGGGCTTCAAAACAATGTGAGGTGGTGGTGAGGAGGATCAGCTCACCGCTATGCAGATTAAATGGTGTTAGAGAAGATAATGTTGTGATGTCAGGAGATGAGAAGCAAAGAGTAGCAGGAAGAAGATACAGGTGGTGACTATTTCTCACGGGGTTCCATTCCCAGCCCCCATTTGCATTGCCAGAGCATGCATAAGCGCACCCCACCCCATTCCACTACCCCTTCTGCCCCTGTTTTCCCCTCTTCTGGGTCCAAAGAGACCCACATGTCAGTGATCATACATCATTTGGACATGCCTAAAAGGTCGCTGCCTGTATATCTTGTGGTTGTAAGAGAAGCAGACAATATGAGCCAAGTATCTGAAGAAGTGTGCATGAACACAAAAGCTTATACCAAGAACAAACTTAGTTGGTCTCTAAGGTGCTACTGGACTATAGATATAGATATAGATAGATATAGATATTGACTGCGTCAGACCAACACGGCTACCTACCTGAATCTAGAAATATGAGTCAAGGTTATGCATTGTATTCAGTGTAGTGATAAGCAAAATATTCCATCAGACCACAGCGTTTAATTCAAACCCTCATTTGGTGCTTTGGAAACAGTCCTCCTTGGTCCACAGTACTTCAGTCACTGCCTGATTCAGCTCATGGTATAAATCCAAGTCTTCTCTGCTAAAAAGCAAAACACCTATTATCCCCCTTTTTACAAAAGTGGATGAAATTTGCAGGCATTGCAGCAGATTCAGAGTGAATAAAGCCTACAAAATTACAGGCAAATGTGTCCTGGGTTTTTGTGTTCATCTTTAAATTTTGTTTCCCTCCCCCCCCCAAAAAAAAAGGTTGATAACCTTATGTATCTTCAGCATATTTGGATACAGTTTGCACCCTCCAGAGAGAATAACTGCTACAACAGTTTTAGAAGTATAGCTACAGTAATTTTTCCCTGTAAGGAATCTTTAACAATTTTAAGGTGATTAAAAAAGAGAATTCTCACCTAATTGTTGCATGGATAGTTGTTATGAAAATAGTAGACATGAGAAAAGTGGTGGGGTTTTTTTGGTAAGAAAATATATTCCAAATTATAGAAAACAGACTGAGGAGTTTATGCACTAAGAGCTTTTAAAGTTGACTGGGGATGAGAACTAAAATGGATTCATTTCCCTCCCTGTTTGCAGGCAGTGATGTAATAACAATAACAATAATTTATTTGTACCCTGCCTATCTGGCTGGGTTCCCCAGCCACTCTGGGCAGCTTCCAGGATATATAGAACACAGTAAAACATTAAACCTTAAAAAGCTTGTCTATATAGGGCTGCCTTCTGATGTTTTCTAAATGTTATATAATTACTCATCTTCTTAACATCCAATGGGAGAGCATTCCAAGGGCGACATTACATAGGTGCTCATAGATTATTCTGCATAGAGTACCAAGCAAATTATACATGTGTTTGTGGAGTAGGTTGGCATGAGCACAGGAAACTTCCATCTCATGGCCCCATATCTCCATTGGCCCCATATCTCCATTGCCATTCAATATATATATTCAGTCCAAGAGGATAAAACAAGACAGAGTTGACTCCTCCTGCTCTGCTTACATTTACTAGGACATCTTTTTCATGCATCCGTATAGTGCTATTTGAAGTGCAATATTTATATTGTCCATCACAGGTCATTCATCAAATGGGTGCATGGGGGGAAATGCTTAAGATACTGTTCATCTCTTGACCTAAATGTCACAAAGTATGGCCAAGATTGTGTTCCTGTGTCATGACGCTCTGTTTTACATAATCTAATACATTTCCTGTATAAAATAAGTTTGCACAACTGATTAATACAGAGGACAGAATACAATTATATTATAATGTGCATGCAGTCCATCCCACTGGGAAATTACAAGCATAGCAATATAACAGTATAAGAACATAACCCTCATCGCAAAGCAGGCTATGGAAGATAAAAACAAGTCTCACACTTTTCTCTTCTGACCACTTAACATAACTACTTTCCATTTAATTTGATCTCTCTTCAATTTGCATCTTTAAGTAATGATGCATTAGTGGGCAAAAAGGCAACAAAAATGTAGCTATCCCTCTGTGTTCTTTGAACCAGGATGCTATTCTATTTTATATCCCCTAGGCGCTCTGCCATTCATAATTGTATTTGAGTTAGAAAATGGCTAGCTTTCAGGTTACTTACGATTTCTGTAGAACTCCTCTCTTGCGGGAACACAGTGTTAGTTATTTAAACACAATGGCTCTAGCACCAAAGAATTCTGAACAACTTGCTGCATAATAATGCCGAGGTCATGATCAGACCCATGTCAAAGGGCAGACCAGAGAGCGTATCCTGTCAGGCATAAAACCTGGTCTACCTGATTTAGTTTCTACACATAGCCAGAAAATATAATGCTAGTTATTAAGAAGTGTATGTTTGTGTACACACATACAACCCTCCCCCCCAGTAGCTGATACTAACAGACTAACAGCACAATCAGACAGGAGTCTTATTGCAGGAGAAATGCATCTATTTTTCCTACTGGGTTTTCATGAACTATTCACACTACTTGTTTTTTCTCTATGAATATTTCATCAAAATTGTGGTTATTTTCATTCACACCAGCAGGAGTGCTCTTCTCCTGACAGTGCTTAGCAGTCATTTCTCATCCTTTCCATGTTCTCCATAACCATCCCACCATCCTCAGTATTCAGAATGTGTATACTCATTTTTGGCTATTTGACAGGACTGTTTTTCAGAGCAGGGACCATTTAAAAAACATTCAAAATCAAAGCATTGATTTGAAAGAGATATCTGGACATGTGGAAAATGATATGCTTGCTTTTGTCTGCAGAATGAATCCAATAATGTTGATTGATTTCATAACATTTGAGCTGTACATGACAGTTCTTGATGGTGCTGTCCATCAACAATTAAGATTCCTGGACCTTCCTTGAAGGTGTCTCTAAATAAGACACTTCCTCATGCTGGCCTGAAATCTATATCTATCATACAGTCATTGACTAGCCCTGTGCCATAAGAAGTCTCTCAAGGAGGAATGGTCCTATTCTCATTTCAACAGACACTGGATCCTACTTGAAAAATGACAGCTTTCACCACAGAACCCATAAATGAAGAAGTCATTGACTGTAGTAACAATATCCTTCCTACATGGATAAGTTGAACACAACATGGAGAAATGGGGGCATATTTAACAGGAAAATTAATCCTCTCTGACCAACAGGACTGTTGTCCAAATACTACTGGACATGGACCATTGTAATGTCATCTGACAGCAGTTCCTTGGTTGACTCCTGTGTGATACTGTCTGGATATGTTTCTTCCTGTGTCATATGACGATAGGAAAGGCTTTCCAATACATGTTTGGGGTGATGCTTTCACCAGCACCTGATATGAGACTATTTTAAGTGGGAAAGAGTACAGGAAGGGATATACCCCTTCCTTGGGTGCCACTGTTCCAACCTGGATCAAGACCCTGCATAGCTTCTGTTTCCTGAAAAGAGGAATAGTTTAGGAATCTTTAAATATGTGTCACTTGATTCTGATTGACATTGGTTCTCCGGGGTCTTGTCAAATGTACTTCACATTCCTGCCACCTGCCCCTTAAAAAAGAAAAGAAAAAGAACTCAAGGTGCCAGAGGTTGAACCTAGTTCCTTGAAGATGCAAAATAGTTTTCTATCACTGAAATATGGTCTTTCTCCCCAGAAATATGCCTTATACAATATTCTATCTATCTATCATGAATGAATGAATGAATGAAAAATTGCCAATTTCTTTTGGGAATGAAGTGATACTGCATTTTGAGGACCAGGTATATAGTTTCTTATAGGGTTACTATGATGCAAGCAGGGTGACTATGACTCTGTTCATTATTGGACAGAAGGGCAATTTACAGGAACTGCAGCATTTCCCACCTTTATTTGACATGTTTCACCTGCTGAAACAGTGGGGAGATACTTGGTGTTTGCCATCAAACACTGTGCTTGACAGCTGAATTATGTATTTTCAGGAGCCTACCATTTCTTTAGATTGTAAATGATTTAATTTGATTTTGATATTGTATTTTATAGTGTGGTAAACCACCTATGGTGAAGGGGAGGTAGAAATCATTATTGTTATTGTTGTTATTATTATTATTATTACAGTAATATTATAAACACCCTACAAACCTGCTTCCCATAACATTTCCCCCAATTTCTGTTTCATATGGCTTCTATTTCATTCCTTTGGTTGGTTCTCATTCAAAATTGAAGTTTGTACATTTGAAACGGATGTGCAGCGGGGGGGGGGGGCAACGACACCCAACTCTTTGGAAAAGTTCCATAAATATATTTCTAAAGCATATCCAACAGAGTCACTGTTCTCCAAAATTCATGAGATAGCACTGCTGTTGCTGGGTACTCACAATAATCAGTATTCAAGATGTCAATGCCTTACCAAGTCAAAGGTTTTGGAGAACAATTGAAAGGATGAGTGGGATTTGAATAATAAGGATAGCTGGCTTTTACACAAACTTCAAAGTCTGTTTGTCCAACTCTGGTGAACCCACCCCCCATAAGTCACAGAGGAGCTCTGTGCATATGACACTTCTAATCTCTGCAGGAATAGAGATTTGGTCCTGCAGACCTTTAATCCTGCTGAGTTTATAATTATCACACGACAGAAGATACATGCCTCTTGAGGTTTGAATCTCTGTGAGTCTGATGCTTTTCGGCAGGGCAACTAAAGATGCTGAAATAAAGTAGGGCCTTCCACCATTATCCCAATTTAAACTGTCATCTTCAAGCCTTTATATAATGAGCTTCAATGCCCACTATCATTTCTTAATTTTTCAAGACTCGAAAGCTCTAGAATATTGAAATACTGAATTTGTATAAAGGAACCCTCTGGTAAATTCTGGAAGGGAATCCCTTAGCATGAAAGAGCATTCACATTTGCTGGGCCATTTGAGTAAGGATTTGGCTGATCTTCATTTCATCTAGGTGTGTGATCCGAGGACAACTAATTGCTAGCCAGAACTAATACAGCAATCTGGCTAAACAGAAGTAGCAACTAAAAGCGACACAAACACAGTTGCGCACTTCTAGACTATTAATGTGCATTTGTTCATTAATGCAGTTGTTGTCATATTTTCCTGATGACCCATCCAAGGGTTTGGTGAGGGATTGGTCTTGACATATTAGTCAGCTATTGGACTGTAATTCCACAAAACATCTCCACATCTACAAACACCTACACCCTCCTTTGTGTGCCAATAAGTGAAAAGTTTGAAAAGCAGGACTGGCAGGGCTCAAAGGAGTGTATGGCAGAGGGGGCTGAGTCAAGGGCAGGGGGCAGTCGATTATGGGGTTTTGCTCCTCCAACAAGGCAGGAGCCAATAGAAAGCTGCAGAGAGAGAGAGAGAGAGAGAGATAAGGAGTTAGAAAGATGGATAAACATTTGTTTAGGGTAAACAGATGTATTTGCCCAAACCAAACACTGCAATATAAGCAGTGCTTTTTTTCTCGGGGTACGCATACCCCTAAACATTTTGTGAATCTATGTTTGGCCTCATTGAGGGGCAATACAGTGGTACCTCGGGTTACATACGCTTCAGGTTACATACGCTTCAGGTTACACACTCCACTAACCCAGAAATAGTGCTTCAGGTTAAGAACTTTGCTTCAGGATAAGAACAGAAATCGGGCTCCGGTGGCGCAGCGGCAGCAGAAGGCCCCATTAGCTAAAGTGGTCTTCAGGTTAAGAACAGTTTAAGGTTAAGAATGGACCTCTGGAAGGAATTAAGTACTTAACCCGAGGTACCACTGTATTTCAATATGAGTAGGAAAATGAGAGTACCCCTAAACTTTTTCTTTTCTTTTCTTTTCTTTAGGAAAAAAGCACTGCATATAAGCAATGATATAAATAGTGCTTTCCTCTGAGAAAGTGAGTACAAAATAGCAAGGCATAAGGGGAAAGAAAAAGTAAATAGGAGACAGATCACTGAATCTGCAGAAGCACAGATTTACCTTTACAAACTTAATGTAAACGTTAAAGTTAAGCTATCACCAGTCTATAGTGAGAGGAGAGCCATCTGGAATGGTGTGTGGGCAATGGGTTTAACACAGGGTTGAGCCCCTACCTTGCAATTTTTAAATTACGGTAAAATACAAGAGGTTTGCAGCAAAGACAACTATATAAACCAACTTGTTCCACTTGCATTCTTGGAGTAGATTGTGAAGAGCCTGGCAGGGAATCAAACCCGCGATCTGGTTCCCTGGTTGAGTATTGTTACGGCATTGCACAGTTATGTACTATCAATTGCATTTATGCAGTCCTGCATATTTATTCTGCCAAAACTTTATCATTTGTACTATGTGATGCAGAAGTTTGTGTAGGTGGCAAAACACAAAGCATCCTTTGAATTATGGATTAGAAGTCAATGTTTATAACTATGGAACTGTCATTATATCCTTCTTTGCATCTTTTATCTTCCATAATTATATAAAGCTCTATGTTTTCAATAGAACCAATTTACACAATTGAGGAGGGGGCGACTGCTCAAGATATTCAGGGTGCTTAACCTATGAAATGTAGTATATTCTGAAGTATAAAAATTGCACACACAACAAGAAGTTATCATAAACAACACAAAACTTTTTTTATTAAAATGAGATTACTATAATACACTATAATAGAGAAGTACATCCATCACAACATTTGATTTTAGTCTGATCTGATAAAAACAGCTTGCTGCAGTCCAAAGTGCTTCAGATGCTGCCAAATCTGTCTTAACATCCTAGTCCACTTCTGGGGAAAAAAAGTTTCTTTTTGAAATCAAATGGGAAATCAAAAGATGACTCTATGGCTCCACCCCCCCTTGATATAAGTGAGTGAAATTTGCTTTCCTCGACGGTGGCTTAAACCTGCCAAATTATAAACGATACCCAGCTGTGTGTGTATCTGTCTGTCTGTCTGTCTATCTATCTATCATCTATATCATCTATCATCTATCTATATCTATCTATCATCTATCTATCTATCATCTATCTATCTATCTATCTATCTATCTATCTATCTATCTATCTACCATGTATCTATCATCATCTATCTATCTATCTATCATCTATCTATATCATCTATCTTTCATCATCATCATCTATCATCTATCTATCATCTGTATTTCATCATCATCTTTTGACAGAATTGGATTAAATTTGCAGGTATTGTAGCTCCTCCTGATGGAATAGCTGCAGAGGCTTTCCTGGAGGTAACACACTTACACTTTTGGAAAGGGTAAAAAATTAGTCCCATCATCTCCCCTGAGAGGTACCTCTAGGATAGAAATCTGACAAATTGCAAACAAATAAGTTCTGCTCTTTTTGTGCTAGGCACACAAATTTAAAGTTAATTCCGAGGTGGGGTAGAACTAAAAGAGATTGACTTGTTTCTCCCAAAGCACCGGGACTGGAAAGTCTGAGTAACATCTTTCTCTCCCCCCCTCCCCTGATTACAAGCTTGACCTGTAAGTCACAGTGGAGCTCTGCCTTCTCCCTCCATTTACCTGTTATTTGCTCTGCCCCTCCCCTCTTGGTGCTTTCCTTATATGGTAAAGTTAAAATAATTCATTTTGTTTTTAATAGACACTACTCTATATCATATTTTTTGCATCTGGGGGAGCATGAGGAGCTTGGGAGTGGAAATTCAACTTGGGGCACCTTGTACAGATCTCTCTTCACATCAGAAAAGCCCATAATTCCTCTGAAGCACTCTGTTTTGGCTCATTGCTGCTTCACATCCCTATATTGGCTCCCAGTATGTTTCCAGGCACAATTCAAAGTGTTGGTGCTGACCTTTAAAGCCCTAAACAGCCTCGGCCCAGTATACCTGAAGGAGCGCCTCCACCCCCATTGTTCAACCCGGACACTGAGATCCAGCTCCGAGCACCTTCTGGTGGTTCCCTCCCTGCGAGAAGTGAGGTTACAGGGAACCAGGCAGAGGGCCTTCTCGGTAGTGGCGCCCGCCCTGTGGAACGCCCTCCCACCAGATGTCAAAGAGAACAACAACAACCAGACTTTTAGAAGACATCTGAAGGCACCCTGTTTAGGGAAGCTTTTAATGTTTGATGGACTATAGTATTTTGTTGGAAGCCGCCCAGAGTGGCTGGGGAAACCTAGCCAGATGGGCGGGGTATTAATAATAATTATAATTATAATTATATCATAAACTTATCTGGGTTTTCCAATGAAGAATGGGATACATAATAATGGGGAAATGAAATAATAGAATCACTGAATTGTGGAGTTGGAATTGATCCTCAAGGGCGATCTAGTCCAACACCCAGCAATGCAGGGTTTAAAAACCTCCAATCTCCAAGGCAGTCTTTTCCACTATAAAACAACTCTTCGTAAAATAAGGCAGCCAGCCTTAATAAATATCCTAAGACCAATTTTTTTGGGGGGGGGGGCATTGCTTATGGTGCACTCCATTACATATTTACTCAGAAGTAAATCCCAAATAAGAGTGCATAACAGTGCTATTTTTCTAGAAAAGAGGTGCCAGAACTCAGCATGAACACCTGCCTTCTTCTCTTATAATGGCAGCAGCACCCACCTGAGAGGTGCCAGAACAGAGTTCTGGTGAGTTCCAGCTGGGGGTGGGGAGGCCTTGGTGCATAGGTATTCTGCCACAGTATCCATCATTATACCTCTGATAGCTTTGTGTAATTTTTTTTTTGCAATATTTTTTAACAACCGCAATCTAAACTTGCACATGGCCCTAATTTTTCAACCACAAAACAAACTGTTGGGAAAGTGTGCTGAAAGAAATGAGGGAAGCGGGGAATGCTTTTCACTTGTTCTCCTTTGGTTAGCATGAACACTCAAAGAAGTAACACTTGGTGCAGTTACAGGCAATGATATTATGTAACTGATCTGCCTTGCTGACATCCCCAAACTGACTGGTGGTTAATAATTCACCATCTCTGCAAAGTACATGCACATCACAATCCAGGCCGCTTTTCATTTTAATCCTTTTCCTCCCTGAAGTTGTTAGATCGCTTCATGATAGACTTTGTATCTTGCTGGGCGGTATTTTTAGAATAAGAAAAATGCTTTACTCCTAAAGAAGCAAAAGGTGCGAGGGGAGGGGAAGGAACCTAGAAGAAGAAAAACAAATTAACAATTGTCTGGTAAAGATTCCAGCTGTGATAAACTTCACATTTTTAATGTCCTTGCTTGGCTTTTAAATGTACATTTCTGACAGCAACATCTGAGGCACCTAGTGAAAAAAAATCACAGCTGTAGATTGTGATTGCCTCTCATCTGCCCTCTTTATTATCATGTAATCTACTCGCTTTTACTTCCCACGTATTGCAAATATACTCTCAGTACTGTACTTTCATGATTATGCAAACGTCTTCGTTCCAAGGACCAGTTCAATCTGTCATGATGGGAAGTAGCATTATAACATAATGAATGTTCTCATTTCCTGCAATTTCCCCCCCCTTTTTGCACAAAAAGTTTAAATAGTTCACTAGTACAATCTGCTGGGGTTTGTTAATGAAAAACTGCATACTTTGATAAGTGTATTTATCATGCAGTTGTGACGATAGATCAGAAACAATGTTCCAGAAAATTTTTCTTCTTTCGCTTCAAATGCTACAGCCAAACCTGGGAACAGGTTCCTCTAAAATGAGCCATTATGTTAGGGAAGAAAGCACTTTTTGTGTTCATTCAGGTTTGCCTAACCAGAGTAGTTGATATAGTGACTTCCAGATGTTGTTGGACTATAGTTTTTATCAGTCCCAGCAACATGGTCAGGGTTGATGGGAGTTGTACTTCCACAACATCTGGACCACAGTATGGTAGCTTCCTCTGGATTGAACTGTTGGACAGCAATGTGGAGAAAAATATAGAGGCAAAATATTAAGTATAGGTCTAAATGTGAGACAACTTTGGACGGTGCTGTGAGAGCCTCTCCACTTCCCTCTCACGAGTTTCCATGGAAAGGGGAACATCCTATGGGATCTTGCATGAGACAAGAGAAGCCATTTTGCCCTGTGAGCTTCCTACCAACCCACCCTGGGTGTTATAGCCTTACTAAGCTACAATGGTACCTCGGGTTAAATACTTAATTCATTTTGGAAGTCCGTTCTTAACCTGAAACTGTTCTTATCCTGAAGCACCACTTTAGCTAATGGGGCCTTCCGCTGCTACCGTGCCGCTGGAGCATGATTTCTGTTCTCATCCTGAAGCAAAGTTCTTAACCTGAAGTACTATTTCTGGGTTAGCAGAGTCTGTAACCTGAAGTGTATGTAACCTGAAGCATATGTAACCTGAGGTACCACTGTACTTGGGTCATGGGTTTCCTCCCTCCAAAATTACCTTTCCTAGTTATGTTAGATGATCACTTAAAAATCACAACTTTTTGGCACTGGGCAGATCAGCATCATAAAGGGGTCCCCAATAAGAGGGGGGGTTGGCTCAAGGCATGTCCTAAGCTCAGGTGGGGCATCTGCCTATATTAACAGTCTTGATGGCTTTCAACACATCAAACATTAAAAACTTCCCTATACAGGGCTGCTTTCATGTGTCTTCTTAACCTGTAACTTCACTTCTTGCAATGAAGGAACCACCAGAAGGCCTGGCTGGAATCTGTTCCTCCAGTTGCCAAATGGGACACTGGACACATTTAGCCATGGGAGGGGTCAATGCCAGCCAGCATCCATGGTTAAGTGCTTCCTAACCCTAAGCAGAATGTGATTCCATCAACAAGGGCTTAGTGGAAGAAGGAGTTGGCTCTGCTTACCTAACCCATAAAGCTGTGGCCTTATTTCACCCAATGCTGGTGGCCAGCATGAGTCATTTGCACCACTCTCACAAGCCACAAATATGTGCCTGGCGGGGCAATGTTTCTAGTGGAAGATCACTAAAACATTCGGCCCATAACTGCTGCTGTGATGAATGAGTGGATTCAGATTTACACAGCTCATTTTGTACGAACAAACAGTGATAACCATTTGTCATCTTGAACATTCAACCTTGCCACCTTCATTATAGGCCTTTTTATTGTATTATGCAAGGATGGAAGCAGATCCCAGACATTGTGGTTAGCCCTCCCATATTACAACTGCGTGCAATCAATATCACTTCCTCTTGAAATATGTACAGTGGCAATAAAGAGTGACTGTGAATTGTTCAATAAATATGCACAAAGATTTGTGCAATCATATGCATATGATTGGCTCTATTCAGGTGTCCAAGACGTATAATAAAAAACTTGTGAGTCAGAAATACAAGGTTATGCTTGCTTGCATTTGGTAGGCTGCTCCACTTCAAGCATCCTCCTAGATGCATAGATTAAAAGGCCTTTTGTCAATAATCTCAATAAGCAATATGATCCTACAGGAGAATCTTTGTCTGGAGTTTCTATTCTTCAGTCTCTATTGCTTTCCAGAGGGAAATAGTAACCTTTGCTTCACATAGGAAGCAAATTTCAGCTATAATTTTGTTAAAGCAAAAAACTGAAATAAAAAATCAAATGAGGCACATAGGGGGGTATTGAAGTAAGTTTTACTCAGAATAGGATTAATGAACCTGATTGTTAGGCCCAATCATTTTAATGGGTGTACGCTAAGGAAAAATTAATCAATGCCACCAACAGGGTAAAATCTCAGTGTTGTTTTCCTTTCATAGAAGGACTTTTTCTATGAAGGAGGGAACTTTGATCCAGAAGATAATACCATTAACCAAAAGGGTTGTCACCTCACTTACTTTGTTGTTGTTGTTTAGTCGTTTAGTCATGTTCGACTCTTCTTGACCCCATGGACCAGAGCACGCCAGGCACTCCTGTCTTCCACTGCCTCCGGCAGCATGGTCAAACTCATGTTGGTAGCTTCGAGAACACTGCCCAACCATCTTGTCCTCTGTCGTCCCCTTCTCCTTGTGTCCTCAGTCTTTCTCAATATCTGGGTCTTTCCCAGGGAGTCTCCTCTTCTCATGAGGTGGCCAAAGTATTGGATCCTCAGCTTCATGATCTGTCCTTCCAGTGAGCACTCAGGGCTGATTTTCTTAAGAATGGAGAGGTTTGATCTTCTTACAGTCCATGGGACTCTCAAGAGTCTCTTCCAGCACCATAATTCAAAAGTATGAATTCTTTGGTGATCAGCCTTCTTTATGGTCCAGCTCTCACTTCCATACATCACTACTGGGAAGGCCATAGCTTTAACTATATGGACCTTTGTTGGCAAGGTGATATCTCTGCTTTTTAAGATACTGTCACTTACTACTCCAGCAGAATTGGCAAAACTTACCTCTTTGTCTTCCATTTGCAGGCACGAGAAGTGCACTTTCCAGAACTCTACTTGAGATCCAACCCAACTGAATGGAGGGACCATTGCTCATCCTTGGTATGTAAAACTCCAAATTCAATTCCTAGCATCTCCTGTTACAGTTGGGACATCTCTCTGAAACTTTGGAGATCCATTGCTAAGTTAAGGCACCTTCTCATATTCCTAACCCAAAGATATGAAAGGATTCCACACTTTTTTCCAAATCCCATAACCCTTTTCCCTTTCTCCTCTGAGGACCAGACCCTTTCCAAATAGGCACTTCGGCATTCTTGTGTAATGATCAATTGTTGAAAATTGTTAAGAGTTTAAATATTTCTAGGAGAGCTGTTCTTCACTCCCTGCTGTTTACAAGTTAAAATGCTGTCTACAAATATAATACATTACATTAGCTGTTCTCTTTAGCATAACACAATGTTGAAATACTTGTAGCATTTATAGAAAAGACACCAACTGATTGCGAGATGAACGTTACCCTTGAGCAAATTATGAACACATTTATTTTAGTCTTATGCATTTGAAACTAATTTTCTGGTAATATCAAAAGTGTTCGTAGAATTAATTTCCTGTCAGTTCAGCAGTATTCAAGTGAATATTTTATGATTTTGCATTAGCTGTATTTGTCTAGAGTTGTGACATGATCGAGTCATTCTCTGAGGGAAACACATTAATAATTAAACTCTGTCCAATGTGGAGTACTAAGGATGACAGCATAATTGTACATTCTCAGAGGCCATCTCACACGGCAGAGAACGAGAATCGCCCTACTACCATTTACAGACTTTCCTTCTAAAATGACAGCAGTACATAGCAGGCAGAAAGGAGGGGCAAAGCCAATGTCAAAGCCCATTCTCCGTGCCAACTCAAGATTATTTCTCTAAAAATGCAAGTGAAATAGAAATGGACTTTTAATATATATCCTTCAAATGCTCACCACGAGAAAAAAAATCACCACGAGCTTCTTCATCTTTCTATTAATATGAGTGTGGGAGCTGAAGGGGAGTAGGCTGTATGTGAGATCCTTCTAACCCCTGAATCCAGCAACTGTTAAAATACCATATTCACTCGAGTCTAATGCACCATCAAATCTAATGTGCACCTCAATTTTCAGAACCTTGAAACCAAAAAAAGTATTTGCTGGTGAATGTAAATGTGCCATTAAACTAATGCACACCTTAATTTTCCCAATGTAATTTAGCCAAAAAAGGTGAGCATTAGATTTGAGTAAATACGGTATAAGTCAGGGTTGCCAGGGAGATTCCCGGGAAGTAAGGCAGGAGTTAAACCAGAAGAATCCCCAAATCCCAGTCTGTTCCAACTGCCAGAAACACAAGCTATATTTTCTGCAACTGGACAGACAGCCTGGAGAAAAGAAAGAAAAAAATTCTATAGACCACAGCAACTCCCCTTCCCCAATCCTCAAGTCTGTTCTGATGCTGCATTGAGTACCCAGGTGGGCACAGCTGGGTGAGACCAACTCCACCCTGCTTACCTACTCAGGTCTCAGTGGTACAGACCAGATGCTGTTGCGTGATGGCAATGAGGCACTCCCTGCCTCTGGAATGTCCCATTTGGTGGCCGGAAGGGGGAGTCCCACATTGACAGAATGACACATCATTCCTTCTGCAGTGGACAGGAGGCCAATATGACACAAGGGGTGTGTGGGTGTGGGTGTGGGTGTGTGTTTGATTGCTATGTCTTATTTACAGTACTGGTTCATGTCTTTGGTGTGGCAAGCAGTGACCATACGTTCAATAGAATTAAAAGGAAATTATGCAACAGTGCTTTTTTTTTTTTTGCATCATATTGAAAGTACCTTTTTTTTGCAGCATATTATCTAAAAATATTTTGATGAAATAACCAAGTAAGAAGAGGGGAAATAAACAGAACTATATCAATAGCCCAACACAAATAGAATTTAAAGGTCAGAAGGAACTATTTTTTTATTGCTTTCCACATAGCACATGAGAGAAATATGTTATTTTCATAAAATGTTATTCATGTAATTTTAATAATCTTGAAGGCAGGACGTGTGGGATTATAGTTGCCACTGCAGCTTCATCTCTCGCCTTGGAGTGCTTTGTAGTATCGTTTTCAAGCAATGCCCTGTAAGGATTTTTCTTGGTCATTCATCTTCTGGAATTCATCTTCTGATCACTGAATAAACTGGGAAAGCAGAGGAGGCAACTAGCCAACCTTTATCCCTTGATTATATTCTCTATCAAAAAAATAAGACAAAAGGAAAAACACCCTATGATGGAATACCAACTGATGAAGAGATTAGGTGGATATAGAGATTTTATTTTATTGTTCTGCTTTTAGAGGCTGAGAGGGAGGTCGTTGTTTGGGCAGCCCAGGACCTCCATACACACTGCCATAGGAGCTGAGAGGTTTTCAGCATCCCCAAAGTTTATGGGTATTGCCATTCAAATGGTGTGCGTGCATCAGGTCATGTGATTGATTATGTGCAATGGGATTTACCTGCCCCCTAATATTTTATTCAAGTGTGCACCCGTTCACACTGCCCAGGCTTGCACCCCAGGGAGGTCACCTCAGTGCTACTAATGCAGTGGTTTGACTTTACCCCTGGATGCACACTTCGTTTTCTCTCAAGACAGAAGGATGCCAACAACATGACAGAATTCCACCAGCTACATTCCTTAATGAGACTTCCTGACAAGAATTAAGCCCGACAAGAATTCATTGGACATTAGAATCCTAGAACAGCTCTGGACTAGAACTGAACTGTTTTGCTCATCTCAAATGCCATTCAAAGGACTTAGAGGAGCTGAATATTAAGCTATCTGCACACAGCAGAGGTCATATTTTCTGAGAATCCTCCAGAAAAATAATCTCTCAAAGGACTTGTTGATGGCATTTTACCATTGTACTGTTGAGAGTGTATTAACTTATGGTCTGTGTGTGTGGTTTGGGAGCTGCATGGTCAGGGAAAAAACAATGCTGTCCAGGGTTGTAAAGACTGCGGAGAGAATAATTGGGTAAACTCTTCCCACCTTGGATCAAATCTATGCTTCCAGGTGTCATAAGAAAGCTGCAGAGATAGTGCAGGATAGTGCGCACCCCGGAAATGATCTCTTTCAGCTTCTGCCTTCTGGAAGAAGGTACAGGGTTATAAAGACTAGGACTAGCCCCCTGAGAAACAGTTTCTATCCAAATGCACTTTGGGTTTTAAACGCAGTGTAAGGTAGTTTCTATGGGAGTATATTGTATTTAATTATGGGGTATCATAGTTTTTAGGGGGCTAACCTGGCTGGGATAGTAGACTTGTTGGTTTTTGAATGTCTGATGTAGATTTTTTCAATTTTGTTGTTCTGTATGGGACAATGACAATAAAGATTATTGGAAGATTATTTATCATCAAGTTGCAAAATAAAACTTGAAGCTTCATGGTTTCCACAATTGCTTGGTTCCATATGGAAAGAAAATTATTCTGGCACTTCTTGCTTTGGTTCTTGGTTCTTCCCTGGTCAGGCAGCACCTCCCACCTACATCTTCTCTGGCAAGGTGGGGTGTGGGGAAGAGCAGCTGGCTGTCACTCAGCCCATGAAAGAAGCAGTCTTCCTTTGGGGACAGTTTATAGTTGTAGGTAACAGCTCTCTCCAAAATACTTCAAGGCAAATGAGTGGGACTGAGGAGCTGAATCTTGCTCAGCCCATAATGGAAGTGGTCTTCCCTGGCTGGCTGTCGACAGTCAAGAGTAAGTCTCACTGAAGTTGGTGTGAATAGTAAACGTGATAGAAACAGGCCAGGGGTTTCCAAACGTGGTGTGCAGAACACTTCATTGATGTGTTCCATGGTGTATTTGTGGATTTGGCATTGAAGATGGAAGATGGCACATCCATCACATTAAGTATTAATATTGATTTTTAATTGTATTTACTTTCTTCTTTTCTTTCTGCTTAGGCTTTCATTGTATTGTAATACAGTATAGCACAATAAAAACATACAGCATCTAGCACAGTGAATTACAATTGCTACAATGGGCATAAAAATCATTAAGTGGTCTGCCAATACCCTCAGCAATTTTTGAGTGGTCTGTGGGGAAACCAGTTTGGGAACCACAAAAGCAGAATAAATGTGTCCGTATAAAACAACGGCTCACCATTCTCAAGAGTACAAATTTTGCCCATTCTGGTGCACCTTATCATGACTGCTATAATTCATGCATCCCAAGATACACGTCCACATCTGCAATATAATTATTTGAATTTGCTATATCATTAGTGTTAACATTTTAATTAATGATGAATATTTATAATCCATGAATATTCATTAAAGGATGTTCACATTTTTCAATGTTCTGATACATCGGTTAAGTCCCAGTGGCATGACTAAAGGGGCTTGGTGAACAAGCTCCTCAAAGGTGAGAATTCTCTTGTTTCCCTTTCTCTTTTCAAACAGTGGCAACCCTTTACAAGATGTATGGCAGGTGTCAACAGGGTCATAATGCGCCATTGTTTCAGAGGAGTGCATCTGAACCAAAATGACAAACTGCTTCAAAGAAGAAAGGTTATACAGATGTATTTTTAAAATACTGTTTCCCAGGAATAGAATTCATTGCAATAAATCACATCATTTTCCTAAGATGTAGTGCTGTTGAAATAATTTATCAGCATTTGTAATAGGGTGAGTCATTGCCTAAGTAGCTCACATGCATCATTTATACCCTTTCAAAAAACCAAAAATCTAAAAAGCCACCCTCCTGCAAATGAATTTCTTCTGAGTTAGAAATACCTAAACAGAACCTCTAATGTTAAGAATGACTCATGGCTGACTTGGTGGCCCGCTCTTTATGTTGAGGAAGACTTCCAAGATGAGATGTCATGTGTGTACGCACATTCACAAATGTGTGAGTCATTATTATTATTATTATTATTATTATTATTATTATTATTATTTATACCACACCCATCTGACTGGGTTTCCCCAGCCACTCTGGGCGGCTTCCAACAAAATATTAAAATACAATAGGACATGAATGTCAGATGTGGCAAGTTCCATGATCTCAAACGTATGTTCTTATGCATCACAAATCACACAAACTGATGCAACTGGTGTATATAGACTGCCACCAGGTTGCTTCCACCTACCTAGACATGGAGAAAACCAGCAGTAGTTAGTGGGACAGTGCAGCATTGCACACCTGGCTTCCTACCACAGAGTGTCCCTGCTGGCTATGGAGTGGGTGAGAGGTGGGGAGCTCATCACAGAACAGGCATGGCAGCAGGAGCACCAGATTGGTTCAGCCATTGTGCCCGCATTGTGCTGAGCTCCCTGTCCCTCACCCCTCTCCCTCTTTGTAACCAGCAACAATGCTTAGTGTTGAGCAACCAGGTACGCAATGTAGCCCTACCTGTGCCACTTCACATTAGGCTAGGAATTGATGTATTAGGCTACCAAATTCCATTTATCAGTAACTTAACTAAACTTCTGTTTTTGTTTTAACATGATTGAGGGTTTAGTTGTTCCCATAATTTACTTAGAAGTCTAGTTGATTAAATTTCTGATTGTTTTTGCCTGAGTTTGCATATAAAATCCTAGTCATTATAACAATAAATAATACCTGGTTTTCTCAGTCTGGTCTTTGTTGAGTTTTGCCATATTTTAACAATCACATAACTGAAGCTAATGGGATTTCGCTGAGTACATCAATTACCATTTTTTATTTTATTCATGAAGAATTCTCCCCCACAAGTGGAAAAAGTCTCAGTTTTCAGAACTGCTGTTCTAGCACTTGTCATTCCTTCTTTTTCCAACCTCAAGGAACTTCCAAGGTGTCCAATCCCACTGACATAATTTTTTCACACAATTTTCTTTTCAGCTGCGCTTGATTTAAGAAAGTGGACTCTCTGGGCAATTAAAATGTCCAGACTCTTCCAGGATAGTATATATACCAGGCAAACTTTATTTTAAACCACACACTTCTGTGTCTGTACTTTATAGCAGACAATATCTTGTATATCCTATGAAAACATTTGGGTTTATTTTCTGCAAGCAAGATTTAGGAATCGGTTTGGTCTCTGTGTATTGATTCCAGTTGTTGTCAAAAGAGTGGTCCACTGTAAAGCAGCAATTCATTTATTTACTTGTTGAAATGTGCAAGCATGAATATACACGGCTTAGCCATTTCAGACAAAGCCTACTTCAGCTTTTGAAAATATGTAATCAATCCATTTTGCAGGTATAGGCAGACTAAGAAATGTAATCCTCTAGTACAGATTATGGCAGAAAGTGAATCCCCATTACTTCCCCCACAAAAAGTTCCCAGTCCAATTCTATGCAATTTGGTGGGCTTAATCCACTCTTGAAGGGCTCCTATGCCTGCAAATTTTGTCCACTTTGTCCGAAAGGGAATATGTATATGTATATGTATAAAGGTAAAGGTAAAGGTAAAGGGACCCTTGACCATTAGGTCCAGTCGTGGCCGACTCTGGGGTTGCGGCGCTCATCTCGCTTTATTGGCCAAGGGAGCCGGCGTACAGCTTCCGGGTCATGTGGCCAGCATGACTAAGCCGCTTCTGGCGAACCAGAGCAGCACATGGAAATGCCATTTACCTTCCCGCCGGAGCGGTACCTATTTATCTACTTGTACTTTGAAGTGCTTTCGAACTGCTAGGTTGGCAGGAGCAGGGACCGAGCAATGGGAGCTCACCCCATCATGGGGATTCGAACCGCCGACCTTCTGATCAGCAAGTCCTAGGCTCTGTGGTTTAGACCACAGCGCCACCCGCGTCCCTGTATATGTATACATGTACATGTACATGTATATGTTATTAAATTGTCAATAAGTGTGAATGGGGAACAAAGAGTGGTTTAACAATTAATCCTTCTTCCTAATGAAGTTATTTTAGGGGAATAGGGATCTTCTAACAACTTTTAGCAAAGTTCCCACGATTCCTTGGGAAAACCATCACTGTAAAAATGGCACAAGATGGATGATGCAGATGTAGCCTAAATTACAACTGGTGCTAAAATATGTCCCAGGTTCATAGACTATCGGCAAGAGCTTGGTAGGCCTGATCTCACCTGCAGGATATGGGTTTGACACCCTAGACTTAGAACATTCATAATACATGATGCAGCCCTCTCTTTACTGGAACTTCAGAGGAAAGAGAAGAATTTAAAATTAAGACTGGTTCCTGAAGGGGAAGGGGACAACCTTGTGGAATTCCTTACAGAGAACTTTGCAGCTTTTTGGCAAGAGGAATGGGCGGAAGAAGATGAATTTGAGATAACAACAGCCTTCCGGCTGGGCAGGAGGCAGGACAAGAAACCAAGGGATTGTCTAATTACACTGAGATCAAAGGAAGAAAGAGATAAAATATTGAACTTGCACTATCAAAAGGCACTGGTGATCCAAAACTGTCAAATACAGATCTTTAAGGACATTCCCAAGTATATTTTAGAGGTGAGAACCTTCTATAAAAGCTTAGCAGACCTGTTGAAGAAAAACACCATACCATTCAGATGGGAGTTCCCACAAGGACTATCCTTTAACTTTAAAGGAAGAAAGATAAATAACAATTCAGGACAAAGAACAATTTCTGGAGAGATACCTGGAGGACTTGCAGAAAGGAACTGTAGAGGAGAAAGAACCACCTGATATAGCAAATCTATCATTTGGACTTTTACCACCACCATCGGAGGAAGAACAGAAGCTTGGAGCAGTTGGAGGAACAGGTACTTAAACACAAAATGTCTCTGCAACTTCTTAGTTGGAACTGTAACGGCTTGAACCTTCCCCGGAAAAGACGACAAGTTTTTCACATTTTGAAGAGAGAACAATTAGATGTAATATGTTTGCAAGAAACCCATATTGCCAGGATACACAGGAAATTATTGATAAATAAGAGACTTGGTCAAGAATTTATCTCATCAGACAAAGTGAAGAAAAGAGGTGTGGTGATCTATGCAAAGGAAAAATTGGCTCCAAAATTGATATTTAAAGATGAACAAGGAAGATACCTGGCAATTGAAATACAAATCCAAGGAGAAAAGATTTTGATTGTTGGAGTATATGCCCCAAATGAGGGGAAGGCCGAATTCTTTAAGAAGTTGCATGAGACACTAGTTGACTTTATAGACTATAAAATCGTAATGATGGGAGATATGAATGGAGTTGTCTCAACAAACATGGATAAAGCACAGAGACAAGTGATCTCAAAAGAAGGGAGACTACCAAAGATCTTTTTTGAAATGACTGAAACTATGGACTTGATTGACATTTGGAGAACAAGGAATCCTCTAGAGAGAGAGGGAACTTTCTTTTCTGAGGCAAAAATGACATGGACAAGAATAGACCAAATTTGGATTTCTAGCAGTCTGGCGTCAAGAACAAAAAAAGTAGAAATATGCCCAAAAACTTGCTCCGACCATAATGCTGTGAAGATGGAGATGAAACTAACAACAACTGGATCCTTTAGATGGAGAATGAATGACACCCTATTTAGAGATGAAGAGATTTACAAGAAGGCCCTTAAAACATTAAAAGATTATTTTGAGATTAACAGGAAAACAGATGTGGAGAAAAGAACAATTTGGGACGCAAGCAAAGCCGTGATGCGAGGTTTCCTAATTCAACAGAATTCTATAAAGAGGAAGAAACAAAACGAGAGGAAAGAAAAAATCCTAAAAAAAATAAAAGAAGGAGAGAAGAAATTGAGGTCCAAACCAAAGTCCCATGAGATTTTGAGAGAAATAAAGTTTTATCAGATGCAGTACATGGAGCTTATGAACCAACAAATAGAATGGAAGATAAAGCAAATGAGACAAAGAACTTTCGAATCAGCGGATAAATGTGGGAAACTTCTGTCATGGCAATTGAAAAAAAGGCAGAAAATGAACACCGTGACAAGTCTAGAAATGGATGGAAAAATTATCCACAAACCTAATGAGATAAACAATTGTTTTCAAAGTTTTTTTAAGAAATTGTATGCACAAGGGCCAATTAATGAACAAGAAATAGAAGAATTCATCAGAAAATACGGTTTACCAAAAATTCCAGAACAAAGTAAACGGATTTTAAATGAGGAAATAACAGAACAAGAAATAGAGGGTGCCATCCAAAATATGAAATTGGGAAAATCACCAGGACCAGACGGCCTGACGGCTAAATACTACAAAATGCTGAAAGAATGGTTGATACAACCATTGAAGGAAGTTTGCAATGAAATTCTGAAGGGGAAAAAGGCACCTGAATCATGGAAAGAGGCTTTCATCTCACTTATACCGAAAACAGAAACTGAGAAGAACCAGGTCAGAAACTACCGCCCTATATCTTTACTCAATGTGGATTACAAAATTTTTGCAGACATTTTGGCAAAAAGATTGAAAAGAGTGTTGATAGAGGAGATTCATAAGGACCAAACAGGCTTTCTCCCAGGGAGACATATGTCAGACAATGTGAGGAACATTATAGACATTTTGGAGTTGCTAGATGTTGACATTAACAGGAAAGCAGTTCTGATTTTTGTGGACGCGGAGAAAGCCTTTGACAATATCTGTTGGACTTTTATGAAAAAGAATCTCCAAGGGATGGGGGTAGGTCAAGGTTTTGAAAACGGTATAGGTGCAATATATTCCAAACAAAAAGCCAAGTTAATTGTAAACAATGTGGTAACAGAAGAAATACCCATAGAAAAAGGTACACGGCAGGGTTGCCCAATATCCCCTTTGCTTTTTATATCAGTCCTGGAGGTTTTGTTAAACATGATTAGAAAGGACCAGTTGGTTAAAGGAGTTCAGGTCGGAGTTAGACATTACAAATTAAGAGCATTTGCAGATGATCTAGTATTGACCTTGCAACAGCCAGACACTAGCACTAAAAGAGTATTAGAATTAATTGAAATATTTGGTCGAGTAGCAGGTTTTAAATTGAACAAACAAAAAACGAAAGTGTTGGAAAAAAATTTAACAATGGAAGAAAGAGAGAGTTTTCAGAATGAAACAGGCTTGGAAATAACAAAAAGGGTAAAATACCTGGGGTTAAACTTAACATCCAAGAATGTGAACTTATTTAAGGATAATTATGAAAAAAGTTGGTCAGAGGTAAAGAAGGATCTGGAAATATGGTCAAGGTTGAAACTTTCCTTGTTAGGCCGAATTGCTACTATTAAGATGAATGTATTGCCTAGAATGCTGTTTTTATTCCAGACGTTGCAGATTTTGGACAAGATGGACTGTTTCAAGAAGTGGCAGAAAGACATATCAAAATTTGTCTGGCAGGGCAAAAAGCCCAGAATTAAATTCAAGATTTTAACTGATGCAAAGGATAGAGGGGGGTTTGCCCTGCCGGACTTAAGACTTTATTATGAATCGGCAGCTTTCTGCTGGTTGAAACACTGGCTACTTCTTGAGAACACTGACATTTTGGACCTGGAAGGGTACGACAATAGTTTTGGTTGGCATGCATACTTATGGTACGACAAGGCAAAGGTGTATAAAAGCTTTAAAAACCATATTGTAAGGAAAGCATTGTATAATGTTTGGATTAGATACAAAGATTTGCTGGAAAGTAAAACCCCTAGGTGGGTGTCACCAATGGAAGCTAGGGAAGTAAAAAAGCTTAATATGGACTCTAAATGGCCAAAATATCATGAGATTCTAGAATATGATGGTGAAAGGGTTAAACTTCAGAGTTATGAGAAACTAAAGCCCAAGGTTCGAGATTGGTTGCATTATCATCAGATAAATGAGACATTTAAACAGGACAGGAAAATAGGATTCCAGAAAGGGAGGTCAAAATTAGAAACAGAATTGTTGGAATCCAATACTAAGAATTTATCAAAAATGTATAACTTGCTGTTGAAATGGAATACACAGGACGAAACGGTGAAATCAGCAATGATTAAATGGGCACAAGATATTGGTCATGATATTATGTTTGCGGACTGGGAACAGTTATGGACCACCGGTATTAAATTTACTGCATGTAATGCTTTAAAAGAAAATATTATGAAAATGATCTATCGGTGGTACATGACCCCAGTCAAGCTTGCAAAAATTTACCATTTGCCTAACAATAAGTGTTGGAAATGTAATGAGACTGAAGGCACTTTCTACCACCTTTGGTGGACCTGCCCCAAGGTTAAAGCTTTCTGGGAAATGATCTATAATAAAATTAAGAAGGTCCTTAAGTGGACTTTTCCTAAGAAACCAGAGGCTTTTCTCTTGGGCATGGCTGGCCAAGTGGTGTTAAAGAAGGATAGGATTTTCTTTATGTATGCCACTACAGCAGCAAGAATTCTACTGGCAAAGTATTGGAAGATGCAAGAACTACCTACTCTGGAAGAATGGCAAACAAAGGTGATCGACTTTATGGGACTGGCCGAGATGACGGGCAGAATCTGTGACCAGGGGAAAGAGACAGTGGAAGAGGACTGGAAGAAATTTAAAATATATCTTAAAAACAATTGTAAAATTGAGGAATGTTAAGATGTCAGGGGGTAAGAGGTAAAGAATTGCAGCAGTAATTAAAAAAACTAAAGGAAACTTTATGAAAGGGAATTAAGACAATGGACCTAAGGGTTGGTAAAGAACCATTAAACAAGGATGCAGGGATGGGGAGGTATGGGGAAGTCAAAAGAAAGAAGGGTATGAAATGATGATTTTGAAGCTATATTGTTCTATATTGTTTTTATTATCTGTCTGAAAAACGAATAAAAATTATTTAAAAAAAAAAAAATAGAACATTCATAATACCTCATATCAGTGGTGATGGGGTATAGCTATTTAGCAGCCAAAGAGAGTTTTGTTTCTCAGTGCAACCACTAAGCAAAAATAAACAGACACATCCCATCCATCCTGAAATCCAAAATAAATATTAAAAGTCTATTTCAGATCCTGTGTCTCTACTAATGATGATGATGATTAATACCTGCTCCATGCTTGTGCTGATTTTGCGATTCCTCATTCAGAAATGGTTGCTATAGCTGCTGGTCCAAATAAATATTGTAAAGAGAATCCATAGAGGCAGAAGTAGGCTTTTTGCAGCCAAGTTTAAAACAACAACAACACAACCTTATAATTTTGCAAACAGGAAACAAAAACTGCTGAAGATGCTCAAATAGTTTCACTAACACAACTGTGAAAAAGTTATATTGTAAAAAATGGAGGGTCGATCAGTGTTTCCTTATATATTACTATGCTCCTTACCACAGTACTAGTTTATTACATAAAAGTGGGGCAGTATAATTTAAACTAAGTAAAATATTCATCGACTATATAATAACAGGGACGCAGGTGGCACTGTGGGTTAAAGCCTCAGCGCCTAGGACTTGCCGATAGAAAGGTCGGCGGTTCGAATTCCTGCGGCGGGGTGCGCTCCCGCTGCTCGGTCCCAGCGCCTGCCAACCTAGCAGTTCGAAAGCACCTCCGGGTGCAAGTAGATAAATAGGGACCGCTTACCAGCGGGAAGGTAAACGGCGTTTCCGTGTGCGGCTCTGGCTCGCCAGAGCAGCGATGTCACGCTGGCCACGTGACCCGGAAGTGTCTCCGGACAGCGCTGGCCCCTGGCCTCTTAAGTGAGATGGGCGCACAACCCCAGAGTCTGTCAAGACTGGCCCGTACGGGCAGGGGTACCTTTACCTTTACCTATATAATAACAACAAATAATTATTGACAGGATAAGGTAAAGGTAAAGGTACCCCTGCCCGTACGGGCCAGTCTTGACAGACTCTGGGGTTGTGCGCCCATCTCACTTAAGAGGCCAGGGGCCAGCGCTGTCCGGAGACACTTCCGGGTCACGTGGCCACGGAACCGCCGTTTACCTTCCCGCTGGTAAGCGGTCCCTATTTATCTACTTGCACCCGAAGGTGCTTTCGAACTGCTAGGTTGGCAGGCGCTAGGACTGAGCAGCGGGAGCGCACCCCGCCGCAGGAATTCGAACCGCCGACCTTTCGATCGGCAAGTCCTAGGTGCTGAGGCTTTAACCCACAGCGCCACCTGCGTCCAATATATTGACAGGATATATTCATTATTTAGATGGCCAGTTTCCTGAGCTTGAATTAAGGGAAAACGTGAGCAAAGAGGAGGATGTTATTACTCCAGTCCCAGCATCAAGGTAAAAGGTCAAGGACTGCTCCTTTTCATGCTCCATTGTCTGTCCATGGTTGTCAATCCAACCTATTCCAAAAGCCTTAAATTCAAAAATTCAAACACAATCTGAATTTGATGAATTGCTTCATTGAAATGCTGAAATGCAAGACCTTTTCCCCCCTAGATAATAGACATGACAGGATGATAGATTGACAGCATTGATTTTTCAATGGCAAGCAAGTCAACCATAATAATCTACCCACTGTTGGACAGCCATTATGTAGATCGCTGCACATCACTGGGAAAGGTATGTTGACAGATGCAATGGCCAACATCTGAGAGAAATAAAGATGGAGTACATGGAGAAAAGTGAATGTGAAAAAGAAAGACAAACACTATCTTAGAGCCAATATATACATTTCCATACATATTGCCATCATGACAAGTAGTCATTGATGGTATTCTCATCCATAGCTTTCAGCACTGCTTCAAGATGATCAACTATGCCACTCTAATAGAGAAGGCTGCTGTTCTGTCTCAAGTTCTAGAATGAGGGTGTCTAGCTGAGAGAGCCGTTTCATCCCTTTTACAGCTGACCAAGTTGATGGCCTCCACTACATCCTCTGGTAGCAAATGTCACAGTTTAACTATGGTCTCTGTAAACACATATTACATGCTGTCATGAATATCCCACCGTTCAACTTCATTGGGTGACATCGGATTCTAGTATTAGTAGAGAAAGAGAAATATTTTCTTTATCCATTTTCTCTACACCATGCATCATTTTATACTCTTGACTCATAAACCACCTTACTTGCCTCCCCCCAAACTATAAAGCCTCAAGCTTTGTAACTTTGCATCATAGCAGAGTTCCTCCATCCCCCTGATAATTTTTGCTGCATTTTCATGCACCTTTTCCACAGCATCCTTTTGGAGGTGCAGTAGCAAAACTGTATGCAGTATTCCAATGGATTTCATTTCCTAATGATCTCCAGCATGAAACCCCCCCTTTCTACAATAACTTCACATTGAGTCAACATCTTTAGCAAGCTGTCCACCATAACCCCAAGCTTCCTTTCCTTGTCAGTCACTGCCACCGCAGACCCCAACAGCGCATGCATTTTGCTCCAACATACATCACTTAATACTTCTTTATGTTAAATCAAGTTTGCCATTTTAATGCCCATCCCCCCAGCTTTGAGGGTTTTTTTGGGAGCTCTTTGCTCTCCCTTTATGTTTTAATCCCAGTAAATAATTTGTTTACTGGGCCCAACCAACATGACCCCGAGTCAGATAATGGGACTTTGTCGGATTTTGTAGTCCAACAAAATCTGGAGGTCATAGGTTGCCCTTCTCTGCTCTACAATAACAATTTTAACAATTTTGTTTTTTATACCCTGGCCCATCTAGTGGGGTTGCCCCAGCCACTCTATTATTTTCTCCTTCTGTAGTTTCATTTTCCAAGCTAAATAACCCCCCTCCTTTCCCCCTTCCTAGTAGGAAGATGATCTAAACAATTAATCATCATTCTGCTCCTTTTCTAGATCTACAATGTCATTTTTTGTGTGATTAGGAGTCCGTTATTTCACCCTGTATTGCAGACATGTCTGCAGCATAGATTATACAGGCTGCTTTATTTTTGTTCAATTTCCTAAATAAAACCCTACATAGCAGTTGTTTCTTTCACCACCACAGCCAACCATAAACTGAGATAGCATTTTCATTGAGCTACCCACCCTGAACCTAACATTGCTTTTCTGTTTAGTCAGGGCAATGTTCTTGGACTCATAGTAGCTAGTTTAATATAAATGCTATATTGGTGTACTGTAGCATTATTAGGAAATTTGCTCCTTGGTGCAGTTGCCCTGGAAACCAACTTTCTCCTGAACAAACAACTCTAGCAAAGTTTCTGTAATGGAATGGGGCTCTGCTGGAGCAACATTTCAAGCAATGTTATAAGAAACTCACAACAAGTAGCTCATTCTGCAACAGAAGCATGAAAAATAAGAATATTTTGTTTTTTAAAAAGTATTTATTTCATCTCAAGAAGAGAAGAGACTCTTAGTACCATACAGAACATGGAGTTTGCTTCTAGATGGGTATTTATTGTGGGATCGGTGCTCATTATATATGTGCTTTGTCCTAGAGTGTCCACACATTGTCATTTCCATCAAACTGCCAACTCATATTTTTCCATATTTAATCTGGATTTGCAAACTGTTTCCCGCAGCCCTTTTGTGATATCTCAGTACCCGGTTTACAGTATTGCGCTCCCATCTGGAAGCACCCTACAATATTTCGCCTTTTAATAAAAACAAGAGAACAAATAAAGTAATTGTATTGTTTCCTACCAACTTGAATATGCATTTACTAACATTTTAGTAAGATTCTACACAATATATGTTACTGAATATCAGATTTACCTGAACCCCAACCTTTACTGAAAATTTGTATGTATCCATGTGTGTTTAAATACTGAAAGCTAAGTAAACTGCATTCTTATAAGCTTGTTGCCAGGAAGGAATTAAATCCACTGAATTCCTGGCGCTCTGACAAACCCTGCAGTTGTTTACTATTATTGACTAGATTTTTTTTTTTGCTGGAATAATTTCACACATTGCACGTTTAGGTGAAGTCATCATAAATACTGGACATAAAAAATACTCCAGAGATAATATTTGTGTATAACTGGTTTAACTACTGTATCATTCCTTATGTTAGATAAAAAATATCATTTCAGGCATATATTTGTTTAATACACACACGTACGCAAAACCAAACCTGTGTGCAAAAAGTATGTACAAGTATAATAAAATGTATTCTCCATAACAGAGAGCACGTGTTGCGGTGGGGGCCTAAAGGCCACCCCACTGTTGTTGGGGCAAATTGGCCACGTGCTGTGATTGGGCAAGGAGTGTTGCTGGGTGAGAATGTTATGTTGCAAAATGGTGGGAAGGGTCAGAAGTCTTAAATACAGGGCTCGCAGCCTGGGGCCTTCTCTTGGGCTGCGTGCACTGGATCACCCGCTCACCCTCCCTGAAAAGGGGGGGGGGGTTCATTGTCCTCTGACCTTGCTATGCCTGTCATGGGGTCGTCTGCCTTGGGGCAGGGGCCTGGTAGGAATTTTGTCCATTTGGCTGGTGCCATTTGGTTTTGCCTACTGCATAGCAAATCGTCATAACTTGTAAGGTTGGCGGTTAGGAATTGGTTAAAATTGGTTGGTGGAGGGGTAAGTGCCTACCCCTCCAATGGTGGTGGTGCATAGGGAATTCCGTTAAAGGAATCCAGGGGCTTGCCATCCCTTTCATCCTAGTCCCTGGCATCGGACTTGGGCTGTGCAAGCCCCAGGGGGCATGAGGGTGAGAGATGAGGGACTGATGCCCAGCTTCATTTCTCCCCAATATGGTTCTCCCTGACTGGCTTCTGCTGGAATCCGGAAGTCAGTTCTGTCCTGGGGCAAGGACAGATAGCCGTAACCAATACCTAAGCAACCACTCACGTGTGTGTATTTGAATAAAGTTGTGGCCAAATTTATGCCAAAAACCTTAAACAAAAATTGATGTGTGAAGTGTGAGTTATTTGGGGTGGCCTGGGGGACCTCAACGCGCAAAACATTAAACACCACAAAAAAGCAAACCTTTAATTTTCTTTTCCAGTCTCGGATAGATGCAACAATTGCAATTCTCTTTTATTATGCCTAAGGCAGTCACTTCAAGCAGTGTGCGTTTGATTAGAGTGTTTTTATATGTTTTAAACTGTTTTTATTTTTTTGCTTTGTTGTACCACCATAAGCGGTGGTTTTTATCCATGTATTTTTATTTTGTTTTGATTTATTGTGGGTTGGGGTGGGGTGGTTGGGGAGTGGGGTGGGGATTGGTTTTGTTTTTGTAATTGTTTTTGTTTGTTTGATTTTATATTCTGTAAATGGAGGCAAGTATGAGGCTTGGGATTCCTACTGTGGAGGGGCGAGGGAGGTATGGCGGTGGGGGCAGATGTCATAGGCGAAGGGGATCGAGATACGGATATGCTCGTACCCCTTCCAATCTGCGCCCCATCCCGAGAGACGAGGGTAGGGTGAGCAAGGATTACTCACCTCCGTCACTGGTGTTGTGCAATGCCAGGTCTATAGGCAACAAAACCGCCACCCTGCGAGATTTCTTCACCTCGCAGGGGGTTGACCTGGCATGTGTGACTGAGACCTGGGTGCGCGAAGGGGATACTGTTACCCTACGAGAGATGGCGCCCCCGGGTTTCTCCGTCCTTCACCAGTCGCGGACTGTGGGCCGGGGGGGAGGGGTGGCGTTATTAATCCGGGAAGATTGTTCTTTCAGGGCTCTACCATCGCCATCGATCCCCGGCATTGAATGTGTTGGCCTAGTGTGGGGCTCCGAGGTGAGCTTGGCTGTCTGGCTGGTGTACCGGCCACCTAGCGCACCAGCAGCCACCCTGTCAGGCCTGCTGGAGGCGGTGGCCGGCTGGGCCTTGGAGTTCCCTAACCTATTGGTATTGGGGGACTTCAACATCCATGCTGATGCCACTCCCTCCTCACAGGCTCTGGACCTGGTGTCTTCCATGGCGACACTAGGGCTCTCCCAGTTTGTTTCGGGCCCCACACATCAAGCAGGCCACACGCTGGATTTGATCTTTGGCGTCGGTATAGATGTGATCATGTTTCCTTCGATGAAGGTGCCATGGTCTGATCACTATGCTCTGAAAGCCAGGATTGATGTTCCACCCCCACCCTGCTTGGGTGGCGAGCCAATTTGGGCTCGCCCGCAGAGGCTGATGGACCCTGATAGATTCCGTCAAGCCTTGCGGGACCTTTCTCCCCCTGGCGACTCATTGACTGAGCTTGTTGAGGCCTGGAATACCCAGCTCCTGGCAGCCATCAATGAGATCGCACCTAAGCGCCCTCTGCGACCCCGCAGAAACCGGGCTCCCTGGTTTACCGAGGAGCTCCGGAAAATGAAGCGGGACCTCAGACGGCTAGAGCGAGTATGGCGGGGTGCCCGTGACGGAGCCTCAAGAACATCTTATAGGGTTTTTATGAAAACCTATGAGATGGCAGTGAAGGCCGCTAAAAAGTCCTACTTCTCGGCCTCCATTGCATCCGCTAGCTCTCGCCCGGCACAATTATTTAGTATAATTCGGTCTTTAACGTCCCTCGAAGGACAGCCAAATTTAAATAACAATTTGACACACAGCTGTGAGGCATTTGCGAGCTTTTTTGCGGAGAAGGTCTTGTTGCTCCGCCATGACCTCCCTGCCAATTTGGATACAATAAAGGAACTGGAGGCCCCTCGACTGTCCTCGGGTTCAATATTGGACCACTTTGACTGGATATCCCCAGCTGATGTAGACAGATTCCTCCGAGCTGGAAAGCCCACCACCTGTCCTCTCGACCCGTGCCCGTCCTGGCTGATTAGAGCGTGTCCAGAAGAGGTGCGGGCCCCCCTGGGGGATATCATCAATCTGTCCCTTGGCACCGGGACATTCCCAGGGGAACTGAAGGAGGCAGTGGTGCGCCCGCTCTTAAAGAAAACATCATTAGATCCCTTAGATCTATCCAATTACCGCCCGGTTTCGAATCTTCCATTCCTGGGTAAGGTGATTGAGAGAGCGGTTGCTGAACAGCTTGGTAGGTTTCTGGATGAAACATCAGCTCTGGATCCATTCCAGTCCGGCTTCCGCGCTGGTCATGGGACCGAGACGGCTCTGGTCGCCCTAACAGATGATCTCCGCAGGCAGCTGGATCGAGGCGGGTCGGGGCTGCTGATTCTTCTAGACCTGTCAGCAGCCTTCGACATGGTCGATCACGAACTCCTGGACCACCGCCTTGCCGACGTGGGGATCCAGGGCACAGTCCTTCAATGGCTGCGCTCGTTTCTCTCTGGTCGGGGACAGAGGGTGGCGCTTGGGGGGGAATTGTCATCCCGCCACTCCTTGGTGTGTGGCGTGCCTCAGGGTGCAATACTCTCCCCGATGCTTTTTAACATCTTTATGCGCCCCCTCGCCCAGCTTGTCCGGAGTTTTGGGCTGGGCTGCCATCAGTATGCTGATGACACCCAACTCTATTTGTTGATGGACGGCCACCCGGACTCGGCCCCAGACACACTGATCAGATGCTTGGAGGCTGTGGCTGGATGGTTACGTGGGAGCCGGCTGAAGTTAAATCCTTCGAAGACAGAGGTCCTCTGGCTGGGACGGGACGACATGGGACTGAGGGGGCAACTCCCATCTCTTGCGGGGGTGCAATTAGTGCCAGCACCGTCCGTTAAGAGTTTGGGTGTAATCTTCGATACCTCCCTCTCCATGGAGGCGCAGATTGCAGCTACAACAAAGGCGGCATTTTTTCATCTCCGCCAAGCTAAGCAGTCGGCTCCTTACCTCTCTCGCCCTGACCTAGCCACTGTGATCCACGCGACGGTCACCTCCAGACTGGATTATTGTAACTCGCTCTACGTGGGGCTGCCCTTGAGACTGACCCAGAAACTCCAGCGGGTGCAGAATGCCGCAGCGAGACTCCTTACGGGGTCCTCGCTTAGAGATCACATTCATCCGGTGCTATACCAGCTGCACTGGCTCCCGGTGGAGTACAGGATCAGGTTTAAGGTGCTGGTTTTAACCTTCAAAGCCCTATACGGCCTAGGGCCCTCGTACCTACGGGACCGCCTCTCCTGGTATGCCCCACAGAGGAACTTACGATCTTCAAATAAAAACACCTTGAGGGTCCCAGGCCTCAGAGAGGTTAGGCTGGCCTCAACTAGAGCCAGGGCTTTTTCGGCTGCGGCTCCAACCTGGTGGAACGCTCTGTCACAAGAGACAAGGGCCCTGCAGGACTTGACATCTTTCCGCAGGGCCTGCAAGACAGAGCTGTTCCACCTGGCATTTGGTCAGGGCGCAGCCTGACCCCCTCCTCTGGCAATCTTTACAAAGTTTTAGTTTATGGTTGCCATCAATTTGATTTTAATTCATTTTTATAATGTTTTATAATGTCACACTGTTTTAATTGTTGTTAGCCGCCCTGAGCCCGGCTTCGGCTGGGGAGGGCGGGATATAAATAAAATTTATTATTATTATTATTATTATTTTTGTGGGTGCACTCCCAGTTTTTGTTTTTGTTTTCCAATGAAGTCCTATCAAGCCAAGCTCCTAAAGGCAGGGCTGGTGCTATCATTAGGCTAACTAGGCAACTGCCTAGGCCACAGAAGGGCACCTAGAACTGTCTTAATTGCTTGGTAATTGCTGTTGTTACAAAATGTGGCTGCAGTGCAAGGCTCCTGACAAGGACGGCTTACAGAAAGCTCTGCACTGGCTGCTTGTTTGGTCACATGGTTGCTGCCGGCTCCACCTCCTATTTAAGCAGCTGGCTCCGCCTCCCTGCAGGGCTGATTGGCTAATCAAGGCAGGGACGCAGGCCAGCTCAACCACCTGATGGGTCCCAGGTGGGCCGCGGTGCTGCGGGCAGTCCCACAAAGGGTGCCCACAAAGGAAGGTGTGAGTGCTCATTTCTAAATTTCATCAAGAGTGGTTTTGCTGATATTTGTGTCTCATTTATGGAGACATAGAGAAAATCAGACAGATCCTGGACTTATTCTATCATGGAACTCTCCCCAGGAAAGAATGATTTCCCTGACTAGGTTCTGCAAGCTAGCAGACAACAAGCTAGACTTTTTGTTTCTTATAATAATAAATGTTTGTTTTCTTCCGTTTTAAAATTATAAACCTGATACGTTAGCTGTGGTGCTGCCTTAACTATTCCAGATATTAACAGTGGCATGTTTTTCAAAATATTATTTTTTTTAAAAAAAATATGGAAGCCATTGCAAGAACTCTATGTGGGTAAACCATTAAGGGAGAATATTTTTTTTTAATGGCTATCACTTCTATCAATCCTTAAGACAAATATGTTGTTTAGTCGTTTAGTCGTGTCCGACTCTTCGTGACCCCATGGACCAGAGAACGCCAGGCACTCCTGTCCTCCACTGCCCCCCGCAGCTTGGTCAGACTCATGCTGGTAACCTCGAAAACACTATCCAACCATCTCGTCCTCTGTCGCCCCCTTCTCCTTGTGCCCTCCATCTTTCCCAACATCAGGGTCTTCTCCAGGGAGTCTTCTCTTCTCATGAGGTGGCCAAAGTACTGGAGCCTCAGCTTCACAATCTGTCCTTCCAGTGAGCACTCAGGGCTGATTTCCTTCAGAATGGAGAGGTTTGATCTTCTTGCAGTCCATGGGACTCTCAAGAGTCTCCTCCAGCACCATAATTCAAAAGCATCAATTCTTCGGTGATCAGCCTTCTTTATGGTCCAGCTCTCACTTCCATACATCACTACTGGGAAAACCATAGCTTTAACTATACGGACCTTTGTTGGCAAGGTGATGTCTCTACTTCTCAAGATGCTGTCTAGGCCTGTCATTGCCCTTCTCCCAAGAAGCAGGCGTCTTTTAATTTCGTGGCTGCTGTCACCATCTGCAGTGATCATGGAGCCCAAGAAAGTAAAATCTCTCACTGCCTCCATTTCTTCCCCTTCTATTTGCCAGGAGGTGATGGGACCAGTAGCCATGATCTTCGTTTTTTTGATGTTGAGCTTGAGACCATATTTTGCACTCTCCTCTTTCACCCTCAATAAAAGGTTCTTTAATTCCTCCTCACTTTCTGCCATCAAGGTTGTGTCATCTGCATATCTGAGGTTGTTGATATTTCTTCCGGCAATCTTAATTCCGGCTAGGGATTCATCCAGCCCAGCCTTTCGCATGATGAATTCTGCATATAAGTTAAATAAGCAGGGAGACAAAATGCAGCCTTGTCGTACTCCTTTCCCAATTTTGAACCAGTCAGTTGTTCCATATCCAGTTCTAACTGTAGCTTCTTGTCCCACATAGAGATTTCTCAGGAGACAGATGAGGTGATCAGGCACTCCCATTTCTTTAAGAACTTGCCATAGTTTGCCATGGTCGACACAGTCAAAGGCTTTACCCCTTCATGGATCACTGCCCCTTCATGGATCACTGCCTTGCCGTGGCGAAGGGGCTTGAAGAACTCAGAGAAGCTATGAACTATGCCGAGCAGGGCACCCAAGATGAACAGGTCATAGTGGAGAGTTTTGACCAAACGTGATCCACCTGGAGGAGGAACCGGCAAGCCACTCCAGTATCCCTGCCAAGAAAACTCCATGGACAAAGACAACAGGCATATAAAAGACAAATATACATACACACATATTTCATTCTTCTGGAAAGTCCTAGGACCAAAAGAGCTTATTGCCTTTCCCCCCTTTTAAGTTCACTATTATAAAGTTAAATGCACACACATTCACACACAGAACACATGTTTGGCTCTTTTATCCTGATAGATTAAAGTAAATAAAAAAAAATCAACCTGTCTGCTCCTACTGTAACAAAATACTATGTATATGCTTTGGATATGTGGATGGCATTAAGCTCTCTAGGGAAGGGGTGGGTTGGTTTTTTAAAAAAATTCTGAGTACTGTATGGTTTTATTCTGTATATTTTTTCTGACAATCAGTAAAAATTACACACACATATTAAAGCTATTAAGTTGGCTTAATAACCACAAAGGAACTCCACAGCCTCTTCCTGGGTGAAAAAGGGGGAATGCTATGAATATTATATTGTAGCTTTCAAACTGATTTGCTTTAAGAGACATCAGTGAAAGTGTTATTTAACTAATACTTCTTTTTATTTCAAGGACACCATCTGCAGCCCAAATACCATCATATGATGGCAGATTTCCCAAGTAGTCCTTGGAAGATTATTTAGAGTCTGGCAATGGACCACTTGTTGTTAGTGTGGGATATAGAAGATGAGGGGGGCCTTTAACAACTGAATATCCCAGTCAGGCCGGCAAAAATGACAAGGTTCCCACACCTTCCTATAGTTGTGTGCAAGAAGGAATAACAAGAGGTGTAGGTTGCCATGCAAGGAAACCTGCTGAAGTGCCCACTTCTACACAACTCTTAAAGGTATAGGAGCCCTATCCTCTTCTTCACCTACAAACCCTATTTCTAGCCAATGTAATCTTTATATTCAAATTACAAATGTGGGACATTAAGGAAGGGTGAAAAACAAGTTGGCAGGGCAAGAAGCCTCGAATAAAATTTAAGATATTAACCGATGCTAAAGAAAGAGGTGGATTTGCCCTGCCAGACCTTAGGCTTTATTATGAATCGGCTGCATTTTGCTGGCTGAAAGAATGGCTGCTTCTTGAAAACACGGACATTTTGGACTTGGAAGGTTTCAATAATGTTTTTGGTTGGCATGCATACTTGTGGTATGATAAGGTCAAAGCACATAAAGCGTTTAAAAACGATATTGTCAGGAAAGCACTGTTTAATGTCTGGATAAGATTTAAGGATTTGCTTGAAAATAAAACTCCAAGGTGGTTGTCACCAATGGAAGCGAAGGCTTAGAAAAAGCTCAATATGGAGGCCAAATGGCCGGAATATTGGGAAATTTTGGAACAAGAAGGAGACAGATTAAAACTGCAGAGTTATGAAAAACTAAAAAACAAAGTGCGAGATTGGCTTCATTATTATCAAATAATGGAGGCCTACAATTTGGACAAGAAAATTGGTTTTCAGGTGGAAAAATCAAAATTGGAAATAGAACTGTTAGAACCCAAAACTAAGAATTTGTCAAGAATGTATAACTTGCTGTTGAAATGGAATACTCAGGATGAAATGGTTAAATCTGTAATGATTAAATGGGCACAAGATGTTGGACATAATATCATGATGGCTGACTGGGAACAGTTATGGACCACAGGTATGAAGTTTATGGCATGTAATGCCTTAAGAGAGAATATAATGAAAATGATATACAGGTGGTACATGACACCAGTCAAGCTTGCAAAAATCTATCATTTGCCCGATAATAAATGTTGGAAATGTAAAGAGACTGAAGGTACATTCTTTCACCTTTGGTGGCCATGCCCAAGGATTAAGACTTTCTGGGAGATGATCTATAATGAAATGAAAAAGGTATTTAAATATATCTTCCTGAAGAAACCAGAGGCCTTTCTCCTGGGCATGGTCGGCCAATTGGTGCCAAGGAAGGACAGAACTTTCTTTATGTATGCAACAACAGCAACAAGAATACTCATCGCGAAGTATTGGAAGACACAAGATTTACCCACCCGGGAAGAATGGCAGATGAAAGTGATGGACTATATGGAACTGGCGGAAATGACTGGCAGAATCCGAGACCAAGGTGAAGAGTCGGTGGAAGAAAATTGGAAAAAATTTAAAGTTTATTTACAGAAACATTGCAAAATTAAGGAATGTTAGAAAGTTGTTGGAATGAAGTAATGTGGTTTTAGCGGAAATGATATAAAGGATTAGGTTAAAAATGATTTATTAATTGGTGAAAGATGAGAATTACAGTATATTAAGATAAATTATTAGGATAAAAACAAAGCTGGAAAGGATTTGCTGAAACATCTAATTGAACTAGAATACAAAAAAAGGAGGTGTGAGGAGGTCAAGGAAATAAATAAAGGAAAGAAAGCTATGTAAAGGTCTGATCTGTTTTTTTTTAATTGTTTGTTTGTGTTTCTTATGTATTTTTTATTTTTATTTTTTATTGTTTCTCTTTGTAATCTTTAACATTTGATAAATACTATTTTTAAAAAAAGAAAAAAGAAAAACAAGTTGAGTGTTGCTTGTGTAAATGGGCTAATTGCTCAACTTCATTTTGTTTCCCTCTTCAGTGTAGGAGGAGAACTGAGAAAGGAAGCAAAATTCACCCAGTAAGACCACTCAGACTGCACAGAGTGAACAAAATGTTGGAGCAGCAAATTAATGAAAAGATCTAAGTGTGAGATTAATAGGCTGCCCCACAATCCCCTCCTCCAACCCAGCATGTACTGAAGCTCTTTAAAGGATCTTTTTGCACTGTAGCCCTCCCGCGGGTCAGCACTTAAATCTTAAAAATATCTTTGAAGCCCATCTGCTGTAGTGCTTCATTTTTAATGAAAATGGAAGGTGCCAGCCATAACTGACTCTGATAACAGCAAAGCTCTTCCATAATGCTAGTTTGTTATATCTCAGAGGAGACAATTTAAACCATGCATATTTCTAGGCATGTTCATAAGCTCACGAACAAATTTCCTAAGAGAGGAAGTGATGGAATGTACTGACAGATAAATACTCAATGAAGGACCATCACGTCAATTAATTCACCCAAGCTGGGTTGCTGGTAATAATGTATTATCTATGGAAAATGGTCCAGCATAGCTTTGCTTTGCTTCCCCTTTAGGAAATCATGTCTGAAATCAAGAAACTGACACATGTCTCAAAACTGGTTTGCAATGACAAGGAGCGTTTGTTAATTTAATTATCTCACACTTAATACACATTGCATGTGCATGATTATGGAATTCTAGATGGACCTTTGGCTCGTTCCAGCAAGACTCTTACTATGCTATTGTGGTCTTAACTCTGTTTACTTGAGAGTAAACCCCGTGAATTCAATAGGACTTACCAATATAATTTAATTAGACATTTAGGATCGCATAAAGAAGGCTGATTGCCGAAGAATTGATGCTTTTGAATTATGGTGCTGGAGGAGACTCTTGAGAGTCCCATGGACTGCAAAAAGATCAAACCTATCCATTCTTAAGGAAATCAGCCCTGAGTGCTCACTGGAAGGACAGATCATGAAGCTGAGGCTCCAATACTTTGGCCACCTCATGAGATGAGAAGACTCCCTGGAAAAGACCCTGATGTTGGGAAAGATGGAGGGCACAAGGAGAAGGGGACAACAGAGGACGATATGGTTGGATAGTGTTCTCGAAGCTACTAACATGAGTTTGATCAAACTGCGGGAGGCTCTGGTCCATGGGGTCCGAAGAGTTGGACACAAGTAAATGACTAAATAACAACAGAATTGCACTGTTAGTAAAAGAATTGAAAAGATAAATCTGTTAAATCTGATATTCCTGTGTGGATGTCAACAACTTTCTTGATAACAACTGCAGCTCCATCTTAACTGAACAACTACTAACTAAGAGCACAAGCCTGTGAGCCATGGACCTCTTTCTGTGTGAAGATGGACATCCAAGTGTGGAAAAGGAAGTCCCTTCACAAGCTCCATGGCTGTCCGTCCTTCATTACTGGTCCGACAGCAGTAGAAGGTGCTTGTTGGATTTGGATTGGGGTAATCATTGGATCTTCTGGATCCAAAGCCTATACGTTTCTCCAAATGCACCCTGAGGATGGGGGAGGTACAACACTCCCAGAGTTGGTGTACTCTCTGCACCCTGCTCTCCTCACCATCTGCCCCACCAGCATGAGACTTGGAGAAGTATCATCACCGTCATCATCTTCTGACTGAGCAAAAGAACTGATAATTGAAACAAATCCCAAACACTCCTCAGAATTTAGCTGAAGACTTTCCCTAGCAGTTCCCCACTCTGGTCTGAGTCAGAGGCTATAACCTGTAACAATTTGTTTCTTCAAATGTCATGCATTTCGATAGTAATGCTCAGTGAGTATTGGGCCCATTTTACTGTGGAAAAGCAGAATATAAATAAACTAACCGTTTCACATAAACTCTGGGAAATGTATTTTTTTATTCTTTCTTATTCATTTAACAGGGGGAATGAAAGGCTATGATTTTCATAGTTGTCGTGGCAATGTTTGGTTCAAAAATGTTTCAAAAGCCTTCACTGCAAAGAGAAAAAGTATAGCAGAATAATAGAATTGTAGAGCTAGAATCAACTAGAGTGGGATCATTGGAATCATGTAGAGTGGGATCATTGGAATCATCTAGAGTTGAATCATTGGAATCATCCAGAGTTGGAATCCTTGTACAGTGAGAATCATGTAGTCTAACAGGAATATGCATTTGTCCCATACAACCTTGAACATACAACCTTGATGTTATCAGCATCATGCTCTAACCAACTGAGCTATCCACTAGTTGTTTTTTAAGCTTGCAAGACTTCTCAGATTCCACCTTCCTTTTAATCTTTTTAACTTTGTGAAAGTATAGGAAAGGGGTGGGGAGGAAAATTGGCAGTGAGAGAGATATGGTGGAATATTTCCTCTGGGCTGGGACTTCCTGAGCTTTGGAGAATTATCAGTGGAGAAAAGGTTCATCCTCATTGAATGTGTTATATTCATTACTATGTAGAAGTGCATGACAGTGTGTGGTCCATAGCTTGTATATTGGCCATCCTGCTCACTTTGCTATTAGACAATCTGAAAGATTTCCTAGGAGTAACACAGGCTGTAACCTTGCAAAGCTCATGGTCCTTTGTGCTTTGTTTTGCAGACAGAAAGTCCATCTCAGGTTCAAATTTAGATGTGCCCAGTTAAACTAGCAAAGCTTGAAACAACAGCCATGCACAATAGAGCAACAGCCATGCACAATAGAGAGTACTATGCAAGGCTCACTTGGTGTAAGCAGTTTGTTATTCATCTGAGAAATATTTGAAAGCTTTCATGTTTTAGCATGCCATCCCAATGCAACCGAGTGTCTGTGATACAGCTATCTTCTCTTCGCACATCGTATTTGTTGCCTGTAAAGCACTACAGTAAAGCTGTCCAAAGTTCATTACATGAATGATTAGGAATTGAATCTTCCTTGAGAGTAGGGTTATAGCATGCATGGTCAAATTCCTATCACTGACACACATAGAAACGCATTTCAAGAGTTATTCACATGTTGGCTAATTGGGCCCTTAGGGGCCTACTTGCTAATTAAAAGAGGGCATGCAGAAAAGACATATCACCAAAAGAAAATTTGTACAGAATGATTATGAGCTTAAATGGGCTGCACTGGCTATATAAAAGCTGTAAAACTTGATAGCAAAGGAATGCAGCTATTGCCAAACCTCCTGTCAATAAAATGCTTTTTTTTGTACCATTAAACAGAAAGGCATTGTTTTGAGGGTGAAAAGTTATAAACATATGCCTTTAAGTTAAAAGTTTTTAATACTTATTAGAGGTTTAAGGTTAGAATAAATTCCAATATACACTCTTTGCTATGCTAAGAAACTGGGACAAGGGGTAAGCTCTCAAACGGAAGAGCCGAAAAAGTGAGAGAACCTCAAATCAAATGCTTTTAAAACTTTAGACATTCATTAATTAAAATTGCATAAGCTTTAATGACACTGTTTATTAGTTTGGCTATAGGCAACCTTTTTATCTCACATAATTGAAAGCTGTGGTTTATTGCTTTGATTATACACAAGGTAAAATTTAAAGGCACTCTTCACCCAACACCCTTCCCCATGTTCTTTGAGATGAGAGTTGCATGTCCACAAGAAAGTAAATTATAGAACTTTTACAGAGTTGTGATTCATTTTATTTCATATCAAATGGTATCCACTTGACATATCTGTAAAGGTCTCAATATTTATACTGGATGTGTATACAATATTACATCACACCTCATAACCAAGATAAACTAGCGGGGACCCTAAAGTAGAATAAGAATGAGATTGCATTTATCTCTTAAACCTGTCATTTTAATTTTCCACTCTGGATGGTGCCATACAGTCAGTTGGACTTAGGTTCCTGGTGGCTGTTAGTCCACAGCATTGTAAGATTTCAAATTTAGAACCTAACCAAATTGCTTTGCATTTAGTATTCTTATCTTGACTTGTATGAGTGGATCTGCAGTATCCCTCATAAGTACACCTAGAGGAATATCCTATTTTTATAGCATTCTAAATGTAAATCCTGTTTTCACACTTAAGCTGTGGTCAATCCATCTGTATATATAGATATATTTTTTTAAAAAAAATAAAATAAAATGAGTTGTTGAAATGGTGAAACGACAATTTGGGAAGACTTTTGGAGCAATCTCAAACAGGCTGCTGGGTGATCCACTGATCTGCTCTGGACTGCATTTAAGAGCACTTATTTCACAGGCAAACTTCATTTACTGTGAAGCCAAGATTAAATTGGTTGGTTACCACAAAGAAAAATGCCTCTTTTACTCAAATCTAATAAAACTCAATGTGCCTAGCTTTACAGCTACTTTATCTATAAGCATATTTCTAAAGTCCCCAAAGTCCCCAATTATTACGATCACTTCATTAAAAAACAAAAACAGGCATAGACAACCTCCCAACACAGCAACCCATAGCAAGAAAGGCAAAAAAGAAAAGCAATTCAAGAGTTCCAATTGCATTTATGTGGAATTCATGCCAGATGCATTTTCCAAACTAAAAGCAGTCAATATTCCCCCTTAAAAAAGATATATGCATTTAATGAAACAAACCTGTAAACTCGTTGCTTTATCTCTTGCACCAAAAACCAAGGAATTAATTACCTGTAGAGAAAAATAGAGACCTCGATCCAATGATAGATAGGTACAGAGCAATTTTTATGTGCCTAGGTATGAGCAGTGCCTAGGTATGAGCAGTGGGTTGACTGCTGCTTCCAAAACCCTGGCCAGCCTTGTGGGTGCTTCCACAGCTAACCCCTGGTCCGTTGCATCATGGCTGCTTACTTGGACACGCACAGGGAGGGACAAGGTGATAGGGAATGCCAGATTGGATCTGCTGGTGCAACCACATTATCAACTAGAAATAGACAGCTTAGGCTTCAACTTTGCTCCACCTCCATTATGCCTCATTTTGTGGGACTGTGCTGGCTACCAGCAGTGGAAACACTGCCAGAGGTAGCTTTTGAATTTCCACATGTTCCACAGGCCAAGAGAATCCAGAAAAAAACCCTATATCCTAACAGCTCCAGCAGCAAAGGTTAGGACTGCACTGTTAGTTACACTTAACTCCCAGTGGAATCAATTGGACAAACAGATGAAAATTTGCCACTCAGGAATGAGCTGCACAGATTATCTATGATGCCTGTTCCTCCACGCCAACATCACACATCTAGTAAAACTTTCACATCTCCTTTGCTTCACAAGCACAATCTGGCTTGGAAGCTTGTGCTTCACCTAGGCAGGGGAAATGTGAAGGGGTGCAGGGAACATGAGGCCTGCCAGATGTTGTTGGATTCCAACTCCCATCAGCCCCAGCCAACATGGCTGATAGTCAGGGATGTTGGGAGTTATGGTCCAGTGATATATGGAAGGGCACGTAAGCCCCATCCCTATTATGAATTTATTACAAGGTTGTGAAGCAACAGGAAGAATGGTAAGCATGCATATCCTGTTCCTGCAGGGAAATTTAAAATCTAAAAGACCTCTCTGATATTTTATTCTATGGTACTTAATTATATAATTAGATCTTGCTCTGAAAGGAGAGTCATTGCATTAGTCAAATGAAACAAAAACATACATGACATTTCCCTTCTTTTTTTAAAAAAGACGTATCAAGGAATTAATTGAAAGTCTACCAACTGGCTTCAATAGACATATAATTTATCCTGTAAATGATACTCCTGTTACAAGCTTGTGATGAATTTTTAAGCACGACTTTTCCCATTACATAAGTAAGTTGTTTAAGACAGTTGTGGTGAAGGATGGCTAAAAAAATTAAACAACAGCTTTGTCATTTTCTGTCCTTCCAGAATAGAATATTATTAATCTTGTGTATGGTAGAAATACAGCTAAATGAATATAAAACACACTGCATATTTTTCTAAAATGGGAAAAATCTGATCTGAACTCATTTGACCCATATGCAAATAAATGCATTGTTCTCTTGTAAAGGTTTGCTTATTTCCCATTGCAGTAAAACAAAAGGCTGCTACTGGTTTGATCAAAGAGCTCAGCTCTTGAGTAAGGATATCATTCTTATTTTAATGGTCAACTGGGGGAGACCCAAGAGTAAACTCACAATTATTCCTCAGCAAACCTACATACCCAGTGATTATAAGGTATCAAAAGGGGACAACACTATTTAATACACTGGGATGTATGTATCCTGAGTACACGCTCCCTTGGAGCTCAGTAGATCCCATCAGTTCTCCTCCTCCCAATCCAGATTCAGTTAGTGATGGAAGCAATACAATGTGCTCAAACCAGGATGTATAATCAAGGACACTTGCCACATGTGTCCCAGTAGGCACAGTCCTCATATCAGTCAATACACTTGCAAGTAGAGAAGGAGAAAGAGAATATAGCTATTCAGTCAACAAAAGGAAGGTAATAGACTCTGACAGCAATCAACACACTAAACCTGAAGGCTAGAAACATGTCTGCATGGAGGTTATTATCTAATTAGTTAAATCAGGTATAAAATGCTAAATATTTTACAGGAAAACCAGAGTGCCATATAGCCTGGAGATATTTTTAAGATCACATTGTACAGGCACAGACAGCCCTAATTCAGGCTTATATAAGTAGAATCATTACTTTTAATAGGATTACTTGGGTCAGATTGATTATATAAAAGCTATACATTATCCTCTCAATAATTCATTGAACTGTGAGTAATCTAAGATCTTTTAAGTCCACCATATATTGTGGTGTGGTGTATCTAGTGTCTAATTAAATTTTAAATGTATGTGAAAATAGTATTCAAGGTCTAATTTTAAAACAACAAAAGGCAGGAAATTCAGTAATTAGATCAAGAATGTAGTGGTGCCATGTAGAATAATTATTTATAGTCCTGCTTCACCTTTCAAAATATTTCTCTTTCTCCTTGAAATCATCCTATCTGAAATGAATGGAGCATTTATGCTCTGAGAATGATCAGAGCAAATTCATTATTTTCAAGGTCAACTTGTACTATTCAAGTTTGGAAGGTAGTACCAAGTTTGGTACACAAAATAATGGGGATAATTTGAACAAGCTCTTTGTGCATGTGTGTACGTGTTCATCTGTGATGTGTGTTTTGTACATACATGGACAAAATTTGAATGCAGACTGAATGTTGTCAGTAAACCAGAACTTGCAGTTTTGTAACATAAAACAAGGTCAGCAAATATTGGCCAAAGTACCTCAAACTTGCATTATATTCATAAGCAATTTCCACTCCATTTGCTTAACTTTTCAAATGACACTGGTACAATACAATAATATTGAACAGTTAAGTGGTGAGAAGTTTGCATGTGTGTGGAATCCAAAGGCTGGCTCCACAGCTCTATGCGATGAACACTTCAAAATACAACAGAGAAAAATCATTTTTTTCTTGTTGTCCTGCCAGCAGGTGAAAACTTTTTTGTTCCAACAAGCTTTGGGGAACTGACTGCTTTTAAAGAAAGGACTGGTGCAGTGCTGTTTTTATTATTGTGCTGTTTTTATTTTTAATAGATTTTAGATGTGTATGTAGTTTTAATTCTGCCAGTGCTTAATTGTTTAAAATGATTGTTTTCCTCCCCCCCCCCAATTATACAATGAGGCATATCTGGATTACAGAGAGTACATGTAGAAAGGATCAAGGGGTTTTAGTAGACCACAAGCTTAACCTATCCATTCTGAAGGAAATCAGCCTTGAGTGCTCAATGGAAGGACAGATCATGAAGCTGAGGCTCCAATACTTTGGCCACCTCATGAGAAGAGAAGACTCCCTGGAAAAGACCCTGATGTTGGGAAAGATTGAGGGCACAAGGAGAAGGGGGCGACAGAGGACGAGATGGTTGAATAGTGTTCTTGAAGCTACCAACATGAGTCTGACCAAACTGCAGGAGGCAGTGGAAGACAGGAGTGCCTGGCGTGCTCTGGTCCATGGGGTCACGAAGAGTCGGACATGACTAAATGACTAAACAACAACAACAAAGCTTAACCTGAGCCAACAGTGTGATGCAGCCGCAAAAAAAGAGCTAATGTTATTCTAGGCTTGCATCAACAGAAGTATAGTGTCCCAGTTAAGGAAAGTCATAGTACTGTTCTAATCTTCCCTAAACAGGGCTGCCTTCAGATGTCTTCTAAAAGTCAGGTAGTTGTTTATTTTCTTTACATCTGATGGGAGGGCGTTCCACAGGGCGGGCGCCACTACCTAGAAGGCCCTCTGCCTGGTTCCCTGTAACTTCGCTTCTCACAGTGAAGGAACCCCCAGAAGGCCATCAGCGCTGAACCTCAGTGTCTGGGCAGAATGATGAGGGTGGAGACACTCCTTCAGGTATACTGGGTCAAGGCCATTTAGGGCTTTAAAGGTCAGCACCAACACTTTGCACTGTGCTCGGAAACATATTGGGAGCCAATGAAGGTCTTTCAGGACTGGTGTTGAGTATGTTTAGCCTGGAAAAGAAGATTGCCATCTTCAAATATCTCAAGGGCTTTCACATGGAGGATGGAGCAAGCTTGTTTTCTTCTGCACTAGAAGCCATGGCTTCAAGGTACAAGGAAGGAAATTCCGGCTAAACTTCAGGAAGAACTTTCTGGCAGTAAGAACCATTCAACAGTGGAACAGCTTCCCACAAAGAAGTGGTGGACTCTCCTTCCTTGGCAGTTTTAAAGTAGATGTTGGATGGCCATCTGTCACATATGGTTTAGTTGAAATTCCTGCATTGTAGGGGGTTGAATGAAAATACCTTCAGAGTTCCTCTACAATTATATGATTCTATGATTCTTTGTTTTTAGCAGTTTATTTTTATCTTTAAGCTGCTAAGAATCCCAACAGGAAAAAAGTTGGGGTCTAAATAATGTAGAAGTAGTAATACTACAACAAAGGTTTTGAAAAATACTAATACTAGTAGTAATACTAGTAGTAGTAGTAGTAATTTTCAAAACCTTTGTTGTCTAGGCTGCAGAGGCCCATGACACTTATTGATGAAGTTATGTGACTTTGCAACTGTTTGGTTGGTATATTTTGGGGGTGGGAGTGGGTGGTATATTCAAACATGATTACATAGTCTGAAATCCCAACTAAATTTAATCTGGTTCTCTGATGGTTCAGTCAAAATTAACCTCTCTTTCATATAAAACAAAGAGGAATCCTGTACAAATGCATACTAATGGTGTCATGCCATCAGACACACTTCGTGATTATACAGTGTCAACATGACCTGACAATGATATTTATTTAGGGACTTATTTAGTCTCACTCAGTATCTCGATGAATCAAGGCTTGTGAGCTCTCACCTAATGAAAATCTCTTACAGGAGATCCTATTCTTAGCTGATACATTTATAACAATGTGTATATGCAATATGATTTGGCTACATAATGTATTCATTCTAAACTCTCTCATTAACTAGTGAACTTTTCCTTAGGTTGTTTACTTAAATTTTCCCATCAGCTTACTTACAACATACTAAAAATGTAGCAAGTATCCATTTCCCCCAAAGTTGCAGTTTTGTTGTATTCTTACATGTGTTCTTCTGTTTTGTTCTCTGTATTTTTTAACTTTATTTGAAAATAAAAGTCCATGTTTAAACAGAGATAGAGAGTTCATGTAATAATGTAAAGTAATTTGTTGCATTCTTCATATAGACCACACCCCCCCCCGCCCCCCGGAAAGCTGTTACTCAATCAAACAGTTCAGGTATATAATGTAAATAACATTCGGATGAATACATATCACTTCCATTCAAGTCCACATATGCAGTTGCCAATGGCATGAGGTTGTCCCTTTAGCAGGAAATGTGTCATTCTAACTAGCTGTGTGTTAGCCCCCTGACCCTACAGAGCACTTGATCTGGGCAGCTTGGTGCACTGAAATCAATCACAAATCTTATTTGATTTTAATAGCTCTAGATAGTTCTTTTATTATATTTTTGGTGATCTATGTTTTTCCATCCCCTGAATGCATTATCAAGTGAAGCTGTCTTGATTTGTTTTTGTTAAAATACTGTGAAACCCACAAGCCACCTGGCATTTAATTTATATCATGCCTGCCATTTATTTTTAATAACATTTATGATTCTCTGAGGTGGAAGAAATCAATACACATTTTTTGGAAAACAAAATCAGCAGGATGTAGAAGTACCCTCAGCGATACTTTGAGATTCTTTTGAAAGAAAAGTACTAAGATTTTTATTTATTTAAGTGCCCCTGGATGTTGCAGACGTGGCAATCTCTGTTGCTAAAAGAAGATTTTTCTAAAGCCTGAAGCTCTTCAAAGGGATTTGTAACTTGTAATCCTTGCTTCTCTGTTTCACTCCACCTTTGTCTTTCTCGGTTTAATTCAAACAATGAACATCTTGGATGATGTAAACTAACCAAATCCTTTCCCTTGTCTAAGGTGGCAGAAAGGCAACTCTTTGTAATTTGATAAACAACTAGTAAAGGAAAAGCCAGTTGCTGCTTTCATCTCCAACTTTTTTTCCTCTGGTTCAATTCTATTTTGACTTTCCAGTTAAAGCAAACCTATATGACATATTAGACTTTCTTAAAGGAAATATAACTGATCCAAAGCAACCCTATAAACAGAGCAGAGTCTTTCATGCCTCACATAACAAAGGAGAGTTAAAGTGTAATATCTGGGGGATACATTTAACAAATCAACAAAAGTTTTATATAAGAAATCATAGAATCGACAGCTGTTTTTTTCTGTTTTAAATGAGGTCACTTCTGTTAACTTCTCAGTTATAAATGGCTTGTTATTATTTCTAATCCAACTTGTCAAACACAGTTCCTCAGTCACATATTGTGAACTGTCAGATCCTTCACTAACTCACTAACTCACAATCTCTCTGTCACACACAAACTTTGTTTTTGTAGCCATAGGCTAACATCCTCTGCTAGCTCCAAGTTCAAGTGTTTCCTAACCATAATCTCTCTTCTAGGCTCTCTTCCTATGAAGGTGGTCCTTGGCAGTTGACTTAGTGTAAGTGCTGGGCAGCTCTAGCAGTTCTGTGATGGTCACCCAGTTGCTTGGCACTGTCCACCATTTAAATTTTGCACAGTGCCTCTGAGATACTGTCACTTCAGGGCACTGTGAGAAACCAAAAGAGCAGGCAATTCCCAGGCTTGATTGCAAGCAACAATTGTATGCATTCAGATCCCCAGAAATTGTCAATCCATATTGCATAGAGAGGGTTGGACTATATGATCCTTATATGCACTGAAATCCTAGGCAATGAAACCCACAAAACAGGGCAGGTATATGTATCACATCTTTCTTTTCTCATAATCCTTTGGAGTCACCAGCCCAACCATCCTCCACACAGTTTATAGACTAGGATTCCCTGTGAGTTCTGCTATATAAATGACCACAGAGGCTGATTCATCAGAGTCAGTGGTCACTGGGGTTGTAGCCAACTCAGCTCTTCTCAGATTAGGTCCATTGGAAGGAACGGACATAAGTTAGTCGTGCCCATGATTTTTAATGGTCTTATTCTGAGTGCCAATACATTGGACACAGCACTAGACATTTAAATGCTAATTGCAACATTGTGGAATGGCTACATACCTATAATGATGTTCAGATGTTAGGAATGTCTTAAACAGCTGATAATATAATTATTTTACATCTCTGTAAAATGGATCCACCTCCATTTGAACAAATCCCCACTGTACTTAAATACACACTTATTTTTCTGTGGCTTGTGACCATTTAGAATGCAATGCTACAGGGACACACTCCCAATATCAGACTCCTGCTATCTCAGGCAATTTTCCCTTCTTCCAGGGACTCCCTAAAAATCTTAGGTGACAGTGCATTTTAAATGTCAGGAACACGGGGAATGTTTGCAGGTACTGTAACATATCTGATACACTGCTGAATATACGAGATCAAACGACTGTTCATTTTTATTACAGATTTCTGTGCTCAGTTCGGAGGGGGTGGGGAACAAAAAATACACAGCGGAAAAACTGCCCTGCAAAGCACGTAATGGAATAAGGTATAAACACTGAGCCTATGGGCAATCTTCGCCAGATAATAATATTTGCCATGTTTGCACTCCTGTCTGCTTCAGCAAGATTTTCTACACCAAGGACCCATCATTTCACTTTCCACTGCAGAATTTCAAGGAAAGCTCAGGTTCAGTAGAAAGTAAATCTAGTCCAAAATGTTTGTATTTAGGCAAATAATGTTCTCCTCTAGATACGTAAATGGATGTGGTTGTTTGTGGGAATATAGCCTAAGACACTGTTTAATTTTGTAACATGGGGGGGGGGATATGTAACAACTGTGATAAGAATGCTGCTTATGACTCTGATGGAGTATGGAATCTTACTGTTAAGAAGGTGAGGCAGAGTAAAATATAAATGAAACATTTGCCTTGTAAAATGCAAAAACCATTTATTGCAGTGCAGTGTCCAAGTTCTGAAAAATTAATATTCATCATCATTTTATTCTTACCCTGCTTTCCCTTCTAAACATAGGCCCCAAGTGGCCAACATTTTGTGAAAACAAATAGCAAAAGTCAAACTATGAAGTAGAATATGATAAGAACAGAATAGCTAGATTTTACATAATATAAATATAAAATATATTTATATTATGTATATAATCCTGCTATACAGTGGTACCTCAGGTTACATACGCTTCAGGTTACAGACGCTTCAGGTTACACACTCCAATAACCCAGAAATAGTGCTTCAAGTTAAGAACTTTGCTTCAGGATAAGAACAGAAATCAGGCTCCGGTGGCATGGCAGCAGCAGGAGGCCCCATTAGCTAAAGTGGTGCTTCAGGTTAAGAACAGTTTCAGGTTAAGAACGGACCTCTGGAATGAATTAAGTACTTAACCAGAGGTACCACTGTATCTTGTTTTATATCTTGCTAAATTCAAAGAAGAGCTTTGTTCTTAATTTAATCTATCCTGAAGCAGAGCAATCCTATGCAGGAGAATGAATCCATGGGGGAGCCGTTGCCACTTCCTGTGTTCTGCTGGCTCAAAACAGGTGTGTGTTTGGGGGGGTGGGCGGATCCTCTTCTCTGCATGCCAACATTTATGATCTTTTACCTCCTTGACCCCAATGGGTAGTAAATTAACAATACTAGCTCTAGAGAAATGGAGGGGCTTTGGTTTCCATGAATCCAGGACCACCTTTGCATACCCTCCACACGTCCCTATTTTCCAGCGACAGTCCCAGAATTACAAAAGCCACCCTGGCATGTGATTTGATCCTGGAATGTCTCTGTTTCCTCTATGAGTGCCACCGCTGCTGAGCTCAGGGAGGAAGATGAGCCAGCACTTGTCCTGAGTAACAGCAACAGGAGTGGTGGCTATGAGGGAGTATCCTGTGGCCTCTTCATGGCTTCCACTGCCGGCCTCCTACCTTGGGCAGCTCAAGGAGCAGGAGAGGCTGCTGGCAAAGTGGTGGCAGCACTCACCATACATTCAAAAGCTAAGCACATGGATGTAAAAATATGTGCTTCTTGGATGGAAGCCAGCAATGGCTCAGATTCCTGAGAGAAGATGGGTGGAGACATTGGTGTTTCCATCCATGGTAGCGGTGGTGCTGTACTGATTGGGATAGGGATGGAACAGCAACAGCAAAGACAAGGAAGCTCCAGGTTGCTGATGTTTGTGACCCTGCAGGTGGACCTTCCCTGCTACTGCTAGGGCTTTGTGGAAGGGTGTGGCAGCTGCCTCATCTGCAGGACTGATGTTCAAAGTGAAGAAAAGGACAATGAGGCCCAGAATGCCCTTCCACCAGCTTGTGCCACTCTGTCAGCGATGGCTGGTGGGAGACTGGCTGATTCTGAAGAGCTGGGCCAAGCAAGACCTCCACTCAATGCTCTCCCCCCAACCTGGTGTAAGGGGGTTTGTATTGCTGTGTTAGTTTTTCTTAATAGTTCCAGTTCACCTATTTCATGCTGGGCAGATTATGAGGAACATCATGAGAGGTGTCACCAGCAAACTTGTAATGGGGATTAGAAAATATTTAACTATGAACGACAGATATCTGAGGCTTTGTTCCTCTGAGCATTGATGAGCTCCTAAAATTAGAGTGAAAGTTATCTTGGAAATTAACCCAAGTTTCAGGGCTAGGGCAAATTACACAAATGTAGTGTTGGTGTGGTCTTACTGTTAAAATGGAGGCAACAAAGGGTTTCTTTCTTTCTTTCACCCCACCAGCCTTAATGCCTTGTTGCAGTTTCAAGCTGTTCTCTGTAGCCTAGCTGCATTCCTGGAGCACAATGACCCTTTAGATATAATGGTAATGGCATTGGATGAGGACAGTATCCTAGCTAAAGAAGCTTGTGCACCCCACAAAAGAAACAGAAAAAGTTACCACTGCTTGGTTAGAGAAGAGGTCATGTTGCAACAGTGGTCAAGAGAAGCAGTTTGTGAGAGGATCCTGAATGATGGGATTGCAACCCTAGTCTCAACATTGCACCCAAAGTTGGAAGATTTTATGTTCCCAAAAAGATTAGGCTTTTCAAGTCGCAATAGGTTTACTAAAGAGCAGTTCTAAAGGAATGCCTGATATATTCATACTGGAGAACTCATAACTCAAGATCATCTTACACATTTTCTTATCCACTCCTTAGCTACATATTCCTAATGTTTCTCATGTCTAGCCCATGTTACCAAATGTCTTCTCTCTTACAGGGATAATCTCCACACCAGTCCAGAACAGAATGTCTGGGAAAAGGGTGCGGCAAGGACACTCTCAACATGATAGAGTCATGTGGAAACTGGGCATCAGATCGGCTTTCAAGCCACAATAAGGTAACTGTTCCAGATCTTTGTATCCTGTCTCATCATCACTCTAGCTATGCAACTGAGGGACCCATTTCCTTTTACTGCAAGATGTGCTGCACATCGATCTGCATCCGAGACTACATCCAGTCATTTGAATTAACTATTTTTAATCTGGTCTGTGGAGGTTTTAAACATTTTTTTTCAAGCAGGGTTGTCTCTTAAAAAAAGAGAAAAGTCTGCCCTATCTTGTGCAGATATAGTAAGGCACATCTGTAGCACAGACAGTAACATAAATAACAGCAAATAACTCTGAAAGAAGCTTTTGGCATTTGATCTGACATATGAAAAGCCCCTTTAAACTGATGCACCAGACATGAAAAGTTTAAATGGGGTTACAATGTTGCCATTAAGATAAGGATCAGCTGAGCTCATGAAATATCTTTAGGTCTCTGATTGTTTTATGTGCGTTGTATACACTGAGTTGTGTGGAACTCTATAGTTCCTTTGTGCAGTACAAATGCCTTCATTTTGGCTTTAAGTGATCAAGAAGTAAAGTTCACCTGAGAAAACACTTGAACTCTGATAATTTCTTGAGAGGAGTTAAAAGGAGAAAATGTGCATTGGATCTACACAATTCTTAAGTATCTTTGCCACTTCAAGAAAAAAAAAATGTTCCAAAGCCTAGCAACTATTGAAAGTCCTTTTGTGATTAAGAGCTTCAAGTGCTGTCTTGTGTGTTCTTCATTAGTTTCATCAGGACTTTACATACGTTCATTCAAATTATGTTTTTCTTAACATTGTTCTTCCTTTAGAAAATGGCATCTTCCTGTGATTCTTAACAAACTTAGGCCCATTCAATCCAATGGGTAATAGCCATTTGTGGTGGTGTCTGAATATACTATGCAGTGTGTGTTCTGCTTCTCCTCTTCCATATCCTACATATTCCTCCAATAGGCTCTGAAGGGAAGGTCTGGAGAAGATATGAGGATCCATGGGAGCTTTCATGGGAAAGAGTAAGTCCCATTGAGGGAGCAGAAATATTCTTGCTCAGTGCTAGATTTCACCCAGAGTCCCAGACATTGCAATCCTCTCCATTTTGACTTAGGAGTAAGCCCTGTAGAAATCGAAAGGATTTAGGTCTCAATAGGCATGTAAGATTGGGCTACAAGTTAAGCACTTTTAGCTTTTCCAATTTCAGCTGGGGAGTTAAGCCCATGCACCAGTTTAATGTATCACAAATCATTGAAAGAAACCATTTGGATAAACTTTACCCTCAGCAAATGTTTTGTTTGAACTGATGTCAGAGTTTGGTGTGTACTGGCTGTTTCATGGTGTTGTAGATTTGGGAGGAGCCTCCTAAACCCTAGAAAATAGTAAATTGTATGATTTTGATTGGGGCACGGGTGGCTCTGTGGGTTAAACCACAGAGCCTAGGACTTGCTGATCAGAAGGTCGGCTGTTCGAATCCCCGCGACGGGGTGAGCTCCCGTTGCTCGGTCCCTGCTCCTGCCAACCTAGCAGTTCGAAAGCACGTCAAAGTGCAAGTAGATAAATAGGTACTGCTCCAGCGAGAAGGTAAACAGCATTTCCATGCACTGCTCTGGTTCGCCAGAAGAGGCTTAGTCATGCTGGCCACATGGCCAGCTGTACGCCGGCTCCCTCGGCCAATAAAGCAAGATGAGCGCCGCAACCCCAGAGTCGGTCACAACTGGACCTAATGGTCAGGGGTCCCTTTACTTTTATGATTTTGATTAATTGGGATGTGGATGAAAGTGCAAGCAGCAGAATTGTGCAAGACAAGAAATCCCTGGGCTGGTTTATGCAAAACTGTTAACCTGACAAAAGGTGTTTATGGGCCATCTGAGAGGAATTTTTTGACCTGGGGAGACAGTCTTTTAGCAAGGGGTTCTGGGAAGAAGAAGAAGAGGGGAGAAGAAATCTGGGGTCCCTCGTGGGCAGGCTGGCTGAAGGATGGCTGGGAGAGATGCCTTGGTCTCCAAAGCTGCACTGCTGTGAAGAACAAGCCCCTCTTGAAATGACCATGCTGTGAGATTTGGACTCCCTCCATGCAGACTGAAGGTGTAAATAGGTGAGTAAACCATATTTTTTAAAGCTACAACAGTCTCTGCCATGTCTCAGTTCTCCAAAGGAACACAGACTCTGAGTGAGTGCCTGGAGCCACCAGGAATCTTGCAGAGTTGTGGTGGCACATGACTTTGGTAACAGTAAATTTAAATAAATCTGCAGGTGTTGTGCTGCAGCCTAGTGCTGCAGCCATTGAGTGATGAACAAGTATGTCTGAACTCACTCTACTGTACTTGAAAGAAAGAAAAGTATTTGTAAAGAGTCAGTAATCCTAACACAGGTTCAAGTGTGAAAACATCACCAGGCCAAACAAGATTTTGAACAAAGGGACTCTGGCATAATACATTCATATTGGAATGTCTGGAAATGGATGGAAAACACCAGCTCTCTTTCCTTTGAAGCTGAAGATGTCTCAAAGTGCCACTCTCTAGCCCTACTGACATCTTAAAACTAACATAACAGCTCCGTCAAAACAACAAGATGTTCTAAACAATTTATGTTCAAATATATAAGAAATTAGCAGTTTAAATGCAAGGCAAGTGGTCAGAAACCATTCTGCCAGCGTAGGTGGGTCAGGGATCACAACCACAACCAATAACTTTAGAACTATTCCACAGAGAAATATTCCACAGAGGAAGAGAATTGGGACTGTGAGATCAAAGGGAAGTATAGGCGCTGAAGGCTAAGTTGAAAGTGAGTACAATAAGCAAACCTGTAGAATGTGTCAATTGCTTACATGGCCAGGTGCCTTATCATCCTTTTTGACACTTGAGTAAAATTGTAGGCATTTCTAGATCAAAGGGGTTTCTTTCTTTTTTTAGCCATAGAATTATTACCTTCTTGGAGGATATTGGTATTTGCAAGTTCTTCCACAAACACGGCATATATATCAAATATGCATTCAATCATTATGCTTGTGGTTTGGAGAAGCAACACATTTATGGTCTTATGAGTTTTACTGAATTACACATAATAATTGCATATAGAATAGAGATTTCATCTGATGAGACAAATTTACAAACCTTTTTTTAAAAATAAATAAATAACCAAATGCTTTAAATTACTCTTCTTTGTGATAATCCACCCCTCCCAACTCGTTATATTATCTGGCAATTAAAAACATGTTCTTTCTTCTGGCAAGGTGAATAAAGATTAAATATTCATTTAAATAATCGCCTTGCTTATGTTCAACAACCCACATCTAAAATATCATTAATGTGCTAAATTATTTGACACAAATCCCAAGGGTAAAGCTTTCAGCTTGTCAAAACCTCTAGGTTAAGATCTGGCAAAATGTCATTCACTGATTCATTCATACAACTAGACTTTAGATATTATTATGAAGTACGTTATACATGTTGTGCTTTTACACATAGACACAGACAGACAGATATCAGAACAGGTGTACTCTGGTAGTGCAAGTACAGAAAATATAAGGAAAAAAGTGGTGGTTAGATTTTCATTTTCTCTCAGAGTACTTTGTAATTGTCAGGGAACTGCCATCGGAAGGACAGGTGGTGAGAAGGCTTCAGGAGAATAGGAGAGCCTCTTCTTCAGCAGAAGAGGGAACCAGTAGGGGGAGTGCGGGAGCTCCAAAGGAAAGGGAGTCGGAGGGGAGGCTCTGGGATACTTCCAGTGGGAACAGCGAGGAGGTATCAGAACAGCCCTTAAGGACTCCCACCCCCCGCCGGAAACTGTCACGCAGGGAATCCAGGAGGCGCATGTCTGTGAAACAGCTTTTATGTTGGAAACGTTTCCGCAAACGCCCACTGTCAGATTCTACCAGCGACTGAGAGAGCCATGCTCAAGGGCTCCTCTCAAGGCAGGGTTTCACTACACTGAGTGAGCTCTGAGGGATCGAGTTTCAACGCACAAGCAGCTCATTATCCCACCACAGCAATCTGACAGTCCCTGAAAGCAGCTTGTGCAAAGAGAGGCATCATGAGCAACCCAGCCGGAGCCGGAGATGGGGGAGCAGCTGCAGCCGGTCCTAGCCTGGAAGAAAGGTACAGGATGTTGGAGGTACAGTTAGCTCTGCAAACGGCGAGGTTGGAGGAGAGGAGGGCTCATGATGCAGAAAAGGGGAAAGCCGCCCAGCTCTCGAGGAAAGTGCCAGGACTGGTGCAGAAGTTTGGGGGTGATCCCAGGAATTATCAAGCCTTCAGGACTGAGATGCAATATGCCCTCAATCTGCAGTTTGATGATTTTCCTGATGAGGATTCGAGGGTTGCTTTTGTGATTGGGCATCTCGAAGGCCCGGCCAGAGATTGGGTGAGACCACTAATGGCAGCCAATAATGAAGCCCTAAGGGACACAAGGAAGTTTTTTCGCGCCATGGATCTGATGTTTTCCAGCGAGATTGAGCAGGGAGTGGCGCGCAGGCAGTTAATGGCGTGTAAACAAGGGAACCGATCTGTCCGTGAGTACTGGACTGAGTTCACCATGTTGATCCATAAATTAGGATGGGATTTGTCAGCGGAACCGATACAAATGCTGTTCGAAGAAGGACTATCTTCGGCAGTGAAAGACGAACTTTCCCGGGGGCCCAGGGCGGAGTCTATGGACTTTCTGACTAAATCAGCGCTGGCCATAGGCTCACGCCAGGAGGCCAGAGCCTTGGAGAAGCGGGAAGGGAAAGGGGAGCGTTGGAGGGATTTCCGCATTCCAGAGATGCCAGAGCAGCCTTCTCTGCCAGCAGAGCCGATGGAGATCGGAACAGCGCGCGCGCGCGCAATTTCAAACCCCAGTGAAGGGCGGAAGAAGGAGGGAAAAGGCGCCAAGAAATGTTTTCTCTGCCAACAGCCAGGTCATTTTGCCAGAGTTTGTCCGCAAAGAAAGGAATGGCAAGGAATGGCGGGAGCTGTTGGGGAGGAGGGAGAAGCAGCTAAGGAGCAAGTAAAAGCCAACGCCTGGCTGCCACCGACGGGGCACAGCAGCCAGGCCAAGGAACAGTAAATGTGCCCACGCCAGAACCCCCAAGACCAGCTCTTGTAATAGAGGTATTGCTGGAGCTGGCAAACGGACACCCACTAAAAGTGAAGGCGTTGCTGGACTCAGGCAGCTCCTGCAACTTTATGAGTAAGGAGTTTGCAGCCGCCCATCAGATACAAACCATTCCATTAAAAAATCCGCTGCAGGTGACCACGATTGATGGGAGGGCGCTGTTGGGGGGAGAAGTAGACCAGCAGACTGTCCCCATGACAATGAGGGTGGCAAGACACACAGAACGGATAGCGTTTAATATAGCCACGTTGGGAGGAGTGCCCATCATTTTGGGGATGAGCTGGCTAGCGCTGCATGATCCGCTTGTGGGATGGCATCAGAGAGTGGTTTCCTTTGGGTCAGCGCATTGTATGGGACACTGCACAGAAAAAGGGGGCCAAGTAGGCACTCAGGCCACGTTAGCAAAGATAGAAGCAATGGAACAAGGTAGGGTACCACGACAATATGCAGATTTTGCCGACGTCTTCAGCGAAAGGGAAGCAGATAAACTACCCCCGCACAGACCCTTTGACTGCCAAATCAACTTACTTCCAGGAGCGCAATTGCCAGTGGGCAAGGTGTATGCAATGTCTGACAGAGAGATGCAGGAGCTAAGGGAGTTTATTGACAAAAACCTCAAGCGTGGGTTCATCAGGGAGTCACGAGCGGTGGGGGGTAGTCCAGTGTTCTTTGTAGACAAAAAAAACTCGGACAAACCGAGATTAATTGTGGATTTCAGGGCCCTAAACGCAGTGTCCGAACCCGTGAGCTTCCCTATGCCCAGAATCGATGACATTCTGACCCGGGTGAGAAAAGGAAAGATTTTTACCAAGCTGGACCTGAGGGGGGCGTATAACCTGATACGTATGAGAAAGGGAGATGAGTGGAAAACCACTATGTTCACCCCCTTGGGGGCATTTGAGTACTGCGTTATGCCTTTCGGCCTCCAGGCGGGTTCAGCAGTATTTCAATCATTCATGAATCACGTACTAGGACCATTGTTGTACAAGAACTGCGCTGCGTTCTTGGACGATGTACTGGTGTACTCGGAGGATGAAGAGCAGCATGTGCGAGATGTGCGAGAAGTACTGAGCAAACTGCAAGAAAACCAGCTGTGGGTGAAACTGGAGAAGTGTCAGTTTCTCACCAGGGAGGTGGAATTCCTGGGGTACCGGTTGTCGGACAAGGGGCTGGCCATGGATCCTAGCAAGGTGCAAGCGGTGCTGGAATGGAGGCCACCGAAAACTAAGAAAGATGTGCAGAGGTTTTTGGGGTTCGGAAACTTCTATCGGAAGTTCATCAAGAACTTCGCCCATTTAACAGCCCCCATCACGGATTGTCTCAGCAGTAAGAAGAAATTTGTCTGGACGGAAGAAGCGCAGCGAGCTTTCGAAAGTTTAAAGAGGGCGTTTGCTTCGGAAGAACAACTCTTACACGTGGATCTGCAGCAGCCGATGAGGGTGGAAACCGACGCGTCTGACAGAGCGGTGGGGGCCGTGCTTCTGCAGCCAGGAGCGAATACGTCGGAATGGAGGCCGTGTGCCTTCTTCTCGAGGAAATTGAACAAGTCTGAGAGGAATTATACAGTGTACGACAGAGAATTACTCGCTGTCCACGAAGCGTTCAAGAGATGGAGACACCTGTTGATTGGAGCGCAACACAAGGTTCAAGTGCGGACAGACCACAAAAATCTAGAATACTGGAGAACAGCCCGAGTGTTGAACCAGAGACAAGTAAGATGGGCGCAAGAGTTCTCCAAGTTCAATTTTGAGATTCGCTACGTGCCAGGGGCTGAGAATGTCAGGGTGGACGCTCTCTCCAGAAAACCTGAGTACTTGGAGGGGGAAGGAGGGGCGGAAGAAAGACATATCATCTCAGAGGACCACTGGGTTTGTGGGGCGGCATTGGTGGGGCAAAGAGAACTGGTAGAGGGTATTGAAAACGATGAATATGCCCAAGAGAAACTTAGGGAACTCAGGGAGACAGGTGAGAACGCAGGGGGGTTTGAGGAAAAGAACGGAAAACTATATTACAAAGGGGCGCTCTACATACCAGGAGGGGAACTAAGAGGGCGGGTGCTTAAGCAGTTGCATGACAGCCCCACGGCGGGGCACTTCGGGCAGCACAAAACCATGTGGTTGGTTACCAGGGAGTTTTGGTGGCCCAAGGTGCGGGAGGACGTGCGGGAGTATGTCAGGGGATGCGACAGGTGCCAAAGAGCAAAGGGAGAGAGGTTGGCGCCAGCGGGGTTATTAGAACCCTTACCCACCCCAGAAAGGCCATGGGAGATGGTATCCATAGACTTCATGACCGATCTACCGAGATCCAAAGGGAAAACCGCGGTCATGGTGGTGGTAGATCTACTAACTAAGATGTGCCACTTTATAGCTTGTTCACATGCAGTGACAGCGGAAGAAACCGCAAGGTTGTTTGTGGAGCACATTTTTAGGTTGCATGGCGCCCCCTTGAGGGTTTTGAGCGACAGAGGAAAACAATTTACTTCTAGGTTCTGGAGGAAACTAATGAGCATGTTGCATGTGGAGGTAAGTTTTTCCACCGCCAGGCACCCAGAAACAAATGGGCAAGCAGAAAGGGCAAACGGGGTTTTGCAACAATATCTGAGGTGTTATGTAAAGGACAGAGAAACGGATTGGGTGGACTGGTTACCTCTGGCAGAATTTGCCTACAACAACGCGGAGAACGTGTCCACAGGGATGAGTCCCTTTCTAGCCAATTATGGGTGTCATCCTCGGGCGTTTCCAGGAGAGGGCGGGGGAAGGTGGAGTGTACCTGCAGCGGAAAATTTAGTTGAAGAGATGGAAGCGATCCACCGTCAGCTCCAACTCAACTTAGAGAAAGCCAAAGAAGAATATAAGAAGCAAGCTGACAGAAATAGGAGGGAAGGCGAAACCATAAGGGTGGGTAACCGGGTGTGGCTATCCACCCAAGGACTGCCGTTCAAGGGAGGGTGTAAGAAATTGAGACCCAAACGGTTGGGACCCTTTGAGGTCATACAGCAGGTCAACCCAGTAGCATTCAAACTCCGATTGCCCAGTCACATGAAATTGCACCCAGTGTTTCACAGGTCATTACTGTCGCCATACAGAGAGGGGTGTGAGTGGGGGGAACATGAGAGGGAGGTCACCCGGACACCCGTCATAGAAGAGAGAGAACGCAACATGGATGTGGCAGGGATCATTGATTCCAGGTGGAAGGGGAATCAGGTGGAATACTTGGTAGAATGGGAGGGGGAGGAAGAGTCAGAAAACGCATGGGTACCGGCAGAGGAAGTCAAAGACGAGATTTTAATAGAAACGTTTCATCGGCGTTTCCCAAGTAAACCACAACCAGTGGCAAGGTTTAGGAGGGAACACTTCGGGACTACAGATGAGGAAGGGGAATTTGAAGGGTTCCCAGAGTCGGAAGTGGAGGTGGAAACAGATTCCGACGAAGAAGAGGAAAAGGGGGAAAGAGGCGGTAGGCCGTGGTTAGAAGTGTTTGAATCCTCAGAGGATGAGGGGAGTTCCTTCCAGGGATTTCCGTCCTCGCCGCCAGTAAGAGAAGAGGCGGGAGGGGGTGAAGGGGGCCCTGGGGGGGAGGTGGATGTCAGGGAACTGCCATCGGAAGGACAGGTGGTGAGAAGGCTTCAGGAGAATAGGAGAGCCTCTTCTTCAGCAGAAGAGGGAACCAGTAGGGGGAGTGCGGGAGCTCCAAAGGAAAGGGAGTCGGAGGGGAGGCTCTGGGATACTTCCAGTGGGAACAGCGAGGAGGTATCAGAACAGCCCTTAAGGACTCCCACCCCCCGCCGGAAACTGTCACGCAGGGAATCCAGGAGGCGCATGTCTGTGAAACAGCTTTTATGTTGGAAACGTTTCCGCAAACGCCCACTGTCAGATTCTACCAGCGACTGAGAGAGCCATGCTCAAGGGCTCCTCTCAAGGCAGGGTTTCACTACACTGAGTGAGCTCTGAGGGATCGAGTTTCAACGCACAAGCAGCTCATTATCCCACCACAGTAATGTACTGAAATAGGCTTGCCTTCACTGAATCACGTTACTAAATTCTGCAACTGCTGGAATGAACACAATAGAACAATCTTGATGTGGCAAAAGTCACCTGCCTCCATAAGTAGTTAGTGAGACTGACTGGGGATGGAAATAGATCTTACTTCAACTAGACTTTCCCCATGTGTGTGCTTGCTGAGATACTAAAAATGGGTAGTGGTGGCAGCAAACAAATATAGCAGGAAATTGACAGGGGTGATTTCATGCCCATCCATTCTTCCCTACCAATGACCTCCAGACTGGTTCCATGCCTCCCTTCCCCCCGGTGGAGAAAAATCTAAGCCGGAGAACCACTTTCAGGAGAAAATTTATGGGTGAACGAAGGGTAAGGGTTAAGCACCCACATCATGATCACTGATTCCTCCCTTCAGATGTTTCTGCCACCACATTGGTTGGAGAAACAGCTTGTTTGGAAGGAGACTTGCACCTCTCCCCATTCTCCTTTCTTTGAGATACCTGAATCAGGGATCGCCAGTCTGGTGTCTCCTCAAATGTAGATGGATTATAATTCCCTTCGCCCCAATCAGTGGTTGTACTGGGGAGAGTTGATGGGAGTTGATCTGAAAGGCACCACACTGGCCATCACTAGCCTGGGAAAAAAATAGTACTTATTCTTTTAGAAAGTCCCAACCTTTTCTATTAAAAAAAAAATGATGCAGGCCACCTGTTCAAACGGTGACATGTTTACCTGTACAATTACTTGTTCCTTTAAAATGTACACCCCATCTTTCTATTGAACATTGCTGAAGGCAGATCACAAATGCATGAAAAAAATTGTTGTCAAGGTACCTAATAAACTAGATGGAGCTTGTCACAAGATACATCTCAATTAATTTTCAGCTCAAAATTAGTGTTTTAGACATACTGGCGTCTCTTGGTAGTTCTGAGTTTGGCAGGCTTCAGATATGAACTCTCATGGGTTATCAGCTGTCAACTACTGTCAATAACAGATATAGTCAAATTGGCCTTTGCTGGCTGCTTCTGGGCATTCATCAAAAACGCACCTGCATTTTGCCGTGCAAGCTGCCCCAAGAAATGGCTTTTGGTAAAGGAGGATCAGAAGAGTCCCTCCCTGCTGACTGCCATTTTGCACAAACTAAATGGTCCACTTCCTTCTGCTTGACCTCAGTGGTTGCCACTGAATACCACGGCCCTGCAGTATGTCAAATGTTATCAGACTATTTGATGCAATTTATCAAATACTTTGAAATCATAGAAACACACAAAGAGCCTTGCTAGATCAGACCCAAGGTCCATCTAATCCAGTTCTCTGTTCCCATAGTAGCCAGTCAGATACTTATAGTGAGTCCAAGAGTAGGATTTCAGGACTAGAACTGGGCGATATCTAGTTTTCAACACTGTGATATATCACCAGCTAAACATCACGGTATACCGATATATCATGATGTCTGAAATAAGGATGGAGTTATGTAGAGGCATTGGCTGGCTTCACGATTTTTCCTGTATTGTGATTTTTGCATAACACACACACACACACAATTCACAATATATTGCCAGGTCAAAAATTATCAAATCAATATGAAGTTATGGACTTCAAATAGGATTTTGACAATATATCACCTAACCCTAGTCAAGACCCCCTCTGACCTCCTCCCTGATTGCCCACAGAGATCTGGACAGGATCCTTCAAGGTCTGCCTGGTGGGTCCCTAGGTGACCCTGGGGACTCTCCTCATTACAGGATCTCCTTTCTGTCTGTGCCTTCTACCTTTATCCCTCCCTTCTCCCTGGCTTGCAACTGATATTCTAGCCCCAGACACACACACCTTCCATGTGCCCTGTGCTCTTCGGCTCAGTTCCCACATCTCTGATGGCTGTCCTGTATGGAGTAGCCCTGAACATGGGCATGCGTCTACCACTGTGGTGACCCACTTCCAACCTTCCTATGCTTACATCAGCTCAAGCTGATAGCAGGTCCCGGCTGACAGCCAACACAACCCTCTCCTCACACCAGACATAAGCACAAAGACGCTCTCCAGCTCATGATTTCCAGCATTCAGAGACTCTGTATCAATTTATTGCCAGATGTCAAATAGAGATATCAGCTCTCTTCAGAATGTTTTGCAAGCATAAGGAGAACATTGTGCATCACAATGTGCAGAGCAGAATTTTAGGGAACAAATTGCCTTCAGCTCCAAACACTGGTCATTTCCTGTCCTCTGTACACAACTGAGGAGGAGGAGGCAGAGAAAGTAGTTCTCAGACTGACTCTAAGGAATATGAAAAAGGGCTCAGATTCATTAGTCTTCCTTTGGTGGTATTTAGCAAGGTTTTATGCCCCCCCTCCCCAAATATGGGAATTTGTGGACACATGGGAAGAATAAAGATCAGCACAATGTGTTCTATGAGGGCATTAATTAAGAAGATATACGTAGTACAGAGAGCAGAGAGCAGTTTTACAATAAAAGAAGCACTGTAATCTGATCATGGAGGGCAAGTAGCAAAAATATAAAACAAAAAAAAATCTGTTTCTGTAATATGACTTAATGGGTAGATTGGATTAAGCTAGAATTTCTATATACAGATACTAACTTGCTCTATGCCTTAGGGGCAATAATCAAAAACGGTTTCCATTAATTATATTTTTGCACACACACAAAATAATTTTAAAAAGAAAAAAGATTCACAGTAGTAACTAGAAATGAAAATAAATGCTAAGGTTCATTCATGAGGCTGAGCTAGTCACTGAAATTGCAAGTATGAGATCTGGCAGGGAAGCCAGATTCTTTTGCAATGCCTTTACACAAACTACTTTAATAAATGATCACATTTGAAAATGTAAATGAGCTTCTCTCAAGTAAATGATCAAAAAGAACTGTTGTTTAATTTATGATCCGAATATCTTTCCCCATTCAAATATTCTGCTTCTAAGATGTTTTCCTGCTGAAATCCATACATCACATATACATGAACATATAGGGACAGAAGGAGTGAAAGTCTTCCTAATAATTCCCCCCCCTTTGTCTTTAATGAAGCCTGCAAGAAAAAAAATCAATAAGATACATTGCTCTGTGTGCAGAATTCACATTAATGGGCATCCCCCTCCATACTCCCAATTTGTATAGCAGCACAGCTAAGACTCCTTATCTGTCACTTACAGTGCTACAAAAAATGTATTTTCTAGTGCAGTACCATTGTTGTAGGAGTGATCGTTTTTATTATATTTTTATGAAGTGCCAACCACCTTAAGCATTTGGATCAAGGGTAGAAATAAATAAAAATAAATCTTTAGAATTTCCTTTTAAGATAATTGACAGCTTTTTAGATATTCATGTGTATTCCTGCCCCAACAGGTTTAGAGAACGAACAAATGAAGTGTTTCTCCTGACAAAAACTTTTATTTACAGAAGGCGCAACTCCACATATTTTTGTCCCAGAAACTCCAACCTTCAGATTCAGGGCAGGATTCAATGCCACACTCTTCCAGTTGTTCTATCTGCACAAGCATGCCAGCTTGCTATATGAAATAATGTTCTCCCCCCACCCCATTCTATGGGTTCTCCTGACCCTTCCAGAGTCATTTTGGGGGAGCATCACCAGAACAGAGTGAACATCGGAAGATGCCTTACACCACATCAGAGCTTTGGTCCACCTAGTTTTATACTGTTATGAGTTTGTGGTGTCAGGCTGTTTGCCAAGAACTTTTTAATCCCTGGATCCAGCAGGTGTTAAAATTTAAGCAAGGATTCTAATTCTTGGAATAGCCAGGCTAGGCTCCTGGGGAGATGGATCATTGTTTTCTGGACAATGCAAATAGCTAGACAGTGCTACCCCTCCTATTTTAGGTTCAATCCCAGCTGGCTCTGGCACCAGCACATCCACATATTCTGAAGGACATTCAGAATAATAGGGTCCAGTTAAAGTTAACAATAAATAGTCTATATTTTACCAACTCATTGTTTTTTAAAGCTGCTCCAAAATGAAAACTAGTGAAATATTTTGAAATATTTCCCCCGAGTGTTGAATAGTAAATAACATGTTATAGCTGCATTCATATTCTGGTTCCTCCCTGCCCTGCCACATCTTGCTATGGTATTTTATTTTTTCCTTCAGGAAAGAAAAGAGAACAAGTATAGCTCTACAGATCTGTTCTGGCTGTATCATTCAAACTTTCTAAAGTGTTGTTTATAGTGATTTAATGCTCAATCTACGTTGCCCTCTCCTATGCTAGAGATATCCTGAAGTCTTTGTCTTGTGCAATTTTCGCTTGTCTTGTATTCTAGTGCTATAAATCTCGAAAGGATAAAGGAGCGCATACTGTCATTTCCCAGGAACATCTCAAGAAGCCACAATAGGGCTAACCCAGGCAAGCTTTTGCTGACTGCTGTCTTCTAAATATCCAGGAAGTTGCAGGAGACAGATTCTACCTTCAGATTTCAAAATAAAGAGGGATAAATAGTGACAGACTAAAAATAATCACAGGTATAACGGTCATAGTTCAGGTCAGGACAAAGTGTGTTCTCCCTCATGGAGAGCACAGGTTGTGGGCGGGGCTGACAAGACACCTCACTGTTACTAGGCAAATGGTTTGGCCATCCTTTAAGCAGGGGCGTGCTGTTACTGGGGAAATCTAGATGTTGCCATTTGTTGATTGACAGCCCTATTTGTTAAATACAATGCTCGCAGTGAGGAACTTCCTCTTTTCGCTGCTTACTTCGGATCACCCGCCCTCCCTTCCCTAATTTTAGGCTGTTTGCTTGACCTTGCTATGCCTGTCATGGGGTCGTCTGCTTTGGGGCAGGGGCCTGATAGGAATTTTGTCCATTTGGCTGATTAGTGTGTGCCACTTGGTTTTTGCCTACTGCGTAGCAAATTGTCACAACTTGTAAGGTTTGCGGTTAGGCATTGGTCTTGGAATTGGTTGGTGGAGGGGTATGGATTTGGCTGTGCCTGCCCCTCCAAAATGCTGCTGCTGCTGCTTCAAGGGTTTTCCGTTAAAGGAACCCAGGGGCTCCCCATGCTTTTGTCCGAAACCCCCTGGCAAGGGGCTAGGGCCACACAAGCCCCTGGGAGCATTCTGGGGAGAGGTGAGGCATGGTTCCAAGTCCCGTCTCTCTCCCCAGGTAACTTACCCTTGCTGACTTCGTGGGGGGTGCGAATGTCAGAGCTGTCCCCGGGCGGGGTCAGTTAGTGCTACCAATGCCTAAGCAACCACTCACATTGCTGTAATTTGAATAAAGTTGTGGCCAAAATTATGCCAAAAACCTTAAACAAAAATTAAGTGTTAATTGTGTTTTCTTTGGGGGGGGGGTGTCTTGGGGACCTCGACACGCAACAACTTATCAGTCATTCCAGGATGAAAATCAGAAATAACAAAAGTGAATGTCTGTTGGTATAAAGGACACTTGGGAATGGAAGAAGAGCTAGCCCCCCACCCCACCCCACCCCTTCCAGTATTATATCACTTTAAAGTTACAGCTTGCTCCGAAGAATCCTGGGAACTGAAGTTTGTTAAGGATGCTGAGAGTTGTTAAGAGACTCCTATTTCCCCAACAGAGCTGCACTTCTAGGTTTCCCTGGGAAGATGGATTGATTGTGAAACTTCTCAGTGAAGGGAACAAGGATATCCTAGTAATTGTCATAACAAACAACCGTTCCCAGGATTGTTTGAGGGAAACCATACCTATTTTAAGTGGTATGATATGGCTTTAAATGTATAGTGCTGTTGGGGCCAATGTCAAGTCCCCTCCCCACCCCCATGGAGGGAATTGTGGGTGGCAAATGACAGCTTTCGGCTACCAATGTTCCAGGTATATGTCAGGAGTGCTCTGATGGTGTTTCCTGCTTGGCAGGGGGTTGGACTCGATGGCCCTTGTGGTCTCTTCCAACTCTATGATTCTATGATTCTATGATTCTAGGTCCACAAAACACGCAGCAAAGGAAAACCAGGAAAGGCTGCGAGGAGCCTGAGGAGAAATGTCATGTTAACCTCGTTGCTAATGGAAACAGCCAGCTGTAATTTCTGTAATTGTTAAGAATGTTGCTGTGTCCTCTGCAATCATGGGAAGTGCTGCTATTCACTTCTGACTCTATATATGTTTGATTTCCCACCTACATCCCTGCATGTAAATGTTGCCAGAGGGTCAACTTGCAGTGCTCATAGGAAGCTGAGAAGGCCCTGTGCAAATGAACCAGGAGCAAGATCCCAATTCACCAAGTAAAAGATCTTTGAGCATCATGATTAGTACAGTACTGAACTGCTGATGTCCCTTAAGTTGTTCAGTGGGAAATTTCTTCCAAAAGTCCCTCCAAAAGTTGAGAGGTGTAGTATTTTTCATTCCTGTTGATAACACCAGTATGCCATTTCTTTGACATTTTAAATGTGTGGTTTTTTCTTTCCCTTTCCTGCATTATCCCAACCAACCACACAAGAAAAGTGAAGGTGACATGGCACCATACTGACAATTAGATTTGGCTCTGTCATAGCATCACTTTTACTGTCACTTATGAAACCATGCCTCCACGGCCAAGAAACCACGTTGAATCTTCCTGTATTGCCACATTCTTTTTCCATACACTAACACACTCCAAAACTAAATTATCAACAGTGCAGTGTTGACAGTTATATTGCTTTCTAGCTCTGTGCAGCAAATGTTTTACCTTGATGTGGCTCTAGTCATGCCTAGTTGCATCATGTGTTTAATTGTGGCAAAATGTGGCTTTGGATGCGCAATACAAGTCACACTCAGCCACAACTAGCCAACTTCCTGTAGCTGGATCATGGAAAATAAACAGGTTCAGCTGCCTCATCAATGGATATGGACTCTCCTTCCCTCTGAAATCTTCCTTTAAATTGCTGTCACTTTTTGTTTTGCAAAAGGGCACAGAAAGAAGAGAAAAATGAAGTCACTGAACAGGATACCATTTTTACAGGAGGTGAAAGGGGATTACAAGCCTCAGGACTTTTTGTGGACCATAACAGCTGCCCCGAGTTTGCCAGCCCATTCACACACATTTCTGGTGGCTTAGGCAGCTGGTGTGGTGACAGGACCAATACCCTTCCCAGTCCCGGAGCACTTTGGGAAGGAACAGCAGCAGTGAGAACAGATGGAGAGCCAGTGCTGCCTGTAGAGAAGGAAGGTAGGAAACAGGTATGGTTTTTGGGGGTGGGGAGAAGAAAAGGGGGGAAGTTAAAAGAAAGAAATGCACTTGCTCACCAAAATGGTGTCACCCTGCAAAATATTTCCACACCTTTACCATACAGTGGTACCTCTAGTTACGAACTTAATTCGTTCCGGAAATCCTTTCTTAACCTGAAACTGTTCTTAACTACAGGCGTGCTTTCGCTAATGGGACCTCTTGCTGCCGCTGAACTGCTGGCACACAATTTCCATTCTCATTGTCAGGAGTTCAGCCTACACTCGAGTAGGACCCTGGCAAATACACATGCCCGACTGGCATGTTCTCTCCCTCCTGGTCTTTCGTTTGGGAGCTTCAAAAGCTTTCTTTTGCCCAAACATCACAGCGACCAATGCCAACCGACACCAGCACACTTAGGGATCTGCAGAGTCTGTGCAGTTCGCGTGACAGACCTCAGCAACCCAGCATTTTGGCTAATCTACTTTATTTACATATAAACACACACGAGCACTGCAACATGGCTCCCTCTCTCTGTAGCATCAGACAGCAAAGAGAAAAAAAACAAAAGACAATAGTCCCACTTCATGGAACACAGTAACACAAACATCCTGTCTCCGTCACTTCCCACTCTGTGGAGTCAAAACATATACCGTCATGTGAAAGACAACAATCCCATGACTGCAATTATGGAGCAGGAATTCTAACACTCATCCTGGGGCAAAGGTCTCAACTCAAGATAACTTCCAGGTTAGCAAAGTTTGTAACCTGAAGCGTTTGTAACCTGAGGTGTTTGTAACTCCAGGTACCACTGTACTGTTTTACACTTCTGCTCAGTTTTGCTGCCAAGGTCCAGATGCTGGAATCATATTCCACTTCTTTAGGGGATGATGTACAGGAAACTGAGCCAGAAAAGGAAACTACAGGCAGGGCCAGCCACAGAAACAAGCCCTCAATATGAGTCCACAGCTCAGAAATGTTGCATTATGGTTCTCTGACTCAGAGGACTACACCACAGAAGCCCCAGAGTTTCCCCTCTTCTGTTGGTGTAAAATACCTCTGAAGCAGGCTGGTCTCCTTTAACTGAACACTGGCGTTAGATCTTAAGACAGAGACAGAAATGCTGCTTCAACATAAGACTCAGTCTTCAGCATCAGAGTTCTGCTCTCTTATAGCCCTCAACTTGACCCCTATGCGAGGCCTTGCCTCGCCCCAGGTCAGTGCTTGCATCATAGTATCGGGGTTGTCACTGCAAAGGTGGCTGAACCCCCAAAGTGAAATGAAATAAATGATCCCAACAGTAGTCACTCTGCATCTGAGCTTGCCATTATATAGAAAATCATTCTCAACACACAGCTCATCTTATATTATATACCTTTGTCTCCCAGCAATGATTCCCCCCCCCCTTCTTTGCCATCCTTGCCTTGTTCTCTTTTGCTCTGTTTCTAACAGTTGGTTATATTAGCATGAAACTCTACAATATGTTGGCTGGTTAATTCCTAAACGGACAATTACAAATTATATTTATATCTTGTCTCTTTTTATCTTTAACAGGAATTAATTCTGGTGTATTCCCACCTCCCATTCCCATCTGTTCTCTCTCTGGTCCCTCATCCCCCCTCTCATATGTTTCCACTTGCTCTTCCCTGCGTACCCCATCTGCTTGAAGTATCAGCACATCTCCAGGGAGAATTCCTACCTCTGCACAATTCCCACCAGCCTACACAGGCTGAAAAACATGTGTAGCCGCCTCCCTCCCCTCACATAATATTCACTATATGAAGAATGGATTTGGCTAGATTTCGAAGGACGCATTTGCCAAGGGAAACTGAAGCTTCCAAGCAAGGAAGGAAAGCAAGGCCAAGTTTGTGAGGTCGATGAAGGACGAGAACCACGACCTCCTATACCCTCCTCTCCTCTGCTCCATGTTGGCCCTTCAGCCTTTTCTGTTTCCCTCACTTCACTGGTGGCATTGCAACACAGCTGACTGTTTCAAGTTGCAGGAATCTGTACTATGGCTTCTAGAACATATCAAGCAGTCTGATCCTCTGGCATGGCGGTTGTCTGTGCTTCATGATTGTTAGAAATCCATCATGCTCACATTCTCAAAATTGTGTCACTTGCTTACCCTCCCATGTGTGTAATGGCAGTCAATGCAGGGTAGAGGCAGCTTTATGGGTAGGGTGATGCCATTGTGCTTCCTTTCCAACAGGCCACTGCTGCTTACCAAGAGGGAAACAAATGAGGCAGTGAGGAGTTCATTGTGCTACAAATGCAACAGTGACCTCCTGTAGGAGGCTGTTCAAAAGAGGAATTTCTGCTTGTGACATTGCATGCATTCAAGTCATGCTGCCCCATGGCAAGTAGATTTTGCATCTGTTTTCCTTGTCTGTTTAATCAGAGGGAACAGCAGCACAAAATACTGTATTTTTCTGTGTATTAGATGCTCCCATGTATAAGATGACCCCCTATTTGGGGGGACTGTAAATTAAGAAAGTGGGGGAGAGATTGTCTGCCCAATCAGTGCCAGCAGCCGCCACTCACACTCCCGATTGATGCAGCGGCAGCCACTCACACAACAGACCTTGCCACAGTCACCATTCACCTGCCCCATCACCACTGGAAATCTTCGGCTTGTGGAACAACCAATTCCCCGGGCCAACTACACACTACCCATGTATATGACAACACACACACACCCCAATTTGGAATTGATTTTGGGGTAAGAGAAGCTCGTCTTATACACAGAAAAATACAGTACATGTGTGTGTGGACTGTACGCCATAGGAAGTGATGCGTCTCTCAAACCACTTTCAACACTCTTGAAAATATTGAATGACTAGCCCCAATCAAAAGGTGTTTGGCATGATACAAATATACACACTGAGAATGGAGCATAATTTTAAAATCTTCCGTTCAACTTACTCTAAAGCAAGCAGAATCCCTTGGACCCACATAAGGCTAGCTACATTGCAGTGTTGCAAATTGTTATTTCCCCTCTCTCTGCTACACACCTAACACACAGAAGACTGCTCATTTCAGTACCACCCTACCCAGTAGTTGTGTCCTGGCTAGCAGCAGACCCTCCAGCCACAGTGGGATACTCTATATATTAGTTTTCATTAGGCAAAGTGTGGCCATTTAGCTAAGGACCATATTGGGATAAGTTCTAGAGCAGACTTCAGCAACCCAATGCCCTCTACAGATGTTTTGGTCTACAATTCTCATCAGCCCTGACCATTGGCCATATAAGCCAGGGCTGATGGCAAGATGTGTTCAGAAAGCAATAGAAGCCAGCAAAACAACATGTAGTTTTCAGAGCTATTCTTCATTTGCAGTTAGCTAAACCAGAGTTACTGCAAAATTACATTGGGGATTATGAGAAGTGATGGAGAAAGAACGTTATTAACGGTCCAGCTTAATTATGCTTGTCATGTTTCTCTTCCACGTTTACTTTCAAAGAAGTACATGGATGCCAGAATACTTGTTCTGGTGAGCTAACCCAATTTTGAAGAGCCCTTGAAACTGTGCAATCCTTTCAAATGATCTTACTGCTGACATCCTTCTGCTTACACACAGTAACAGAAATAATATGGTGGATCCATAATTTATTTAGCATTTACAAGAAGGAGAAGTGCGGGCAAAAATCAGTAAAGCTGAGAGCTCCATGCTACTGAGTCTGTTTTGCTAGCAAAATGTAAGGAAACCATGTGTTTGTTTGGTGCAAAAAGCAATATTTTGTTTCATCCACTTCCCTCTGCAAATGTATGACTGCAATGATAAGCTTTCAGAATCCATGCTGTGGAGCTACTGTACTGTTGTGTAGATTTCACTCTTGAAATGCATTGCCTGTGGAGCTGTCACTTATATTCAGTACAAAAGGGATTAAAAATTGTTAAGGATCTCTCTGCAGCTTTAAAAGCATCCTCCCATACAATCGCTCCTTCAGTGCCCTGTCCATGTCGTGTCCTACTGATTTACCCCCAGATGCAAATTCAATATATGCAGGTGCAGGGGGAAATAATAGTAAGTGAAGCTGTTTTAAGCTTCATCTTAGCATCTTATGCTTTCAAGGAATCACTTGACCATTTAAACAGGCTTCTAAAGCAGGTCAGCTAGAGTAACTATAATGAAAGGATAGACATTTTTTTCTACTCTCTCAAAGGATGCTCATGTTATGGACTTGTGAGTCTTGTCCATAGCTGTGATCTAGAGGGGCAGATTTATACTGTCTGTAGGTATGTGTGCAAATACACCCACCCACCCCTGCTGGAATTATTCCTAAAGTTCTCATCTCAACAGCTTGAATCCTCAAAGCCACTTTTCGAATTCCCAAGTATAAAAAACTTTCTTGAAGTTTAGCTTCACTTCATAAAAACATTGAAACACTTCCTTCGAATCTACTAATTTATCTTCACTTTAGACAATCCTAACTCATTTTCAGGGACGCAGGTGGTGCTGTGGTCTAAACCACAGAGCCTAGGGCTTGCCGATCAGAAGGTTAGTGGTTCGAATCCCCGCGATCGGGTGAGTTCCCGTTGTTCGGTCCCAGCTCTTGCCCACCTAGCAGTTTGAAAGCATGTCAAAGTGCAAGTAGATAGTTCACCAGAAGCGGCTTAGTCATGCTAGCCACATGACCCAGAAGCTGTCTGCAGACAAATGCTGGCTCACTCAGCTAACAGAGTGAGATGAGCGCCACAACCCCAGAGTCATTCGTGACTGGACCTAACGGTCAGGGGTACCTTTACCTTTAACTCATTTTAAGCAAACAACAAGCCTGCATTCCAAGTCTTATTATCCCTCAAATGATGTCACAGAGAAAGTTTTGAAGCCTTCCCAATCCCTTCATGACCTTTCTCACTGCTGGAGAACAGGGTGAGGCCTTGAGGCCTTCGTGCCCTAACCGCCTGGTGACATGAGGACTTCCCTGCTGCTCTTGCCTTTAGTTTACTTCAAACATATATAGTGGCAGCAAAAATAGGAAGGACTGCCACAAAGAGGTGTACTGGAGTTGTGGGGGGGGGGTCAAAGATCTTACTATTTTTGCAGCAGGGTCACAGAAGTGCCCCCACCTTCATTGTCTAATCAGCATGAAAGGGGGCCTTCTTAGCAACCGAGAAAAGTCTTCTCAGTCTTTGTGCTGATTGAATCCAATCAGAGTGAAAGGAGGTGAGTCAGTCACTGAGGATTGGCTCCTAGGATCCCTCTGGAGAAGGCACACAGAAAGAACACAGAGGATGAATTTTTCTGTATGATCCAAAGCTAAACATTTAAGAACACTGAAACACAAGGTGCTGCAGTTTCTAGAGAAAGGTTTGCAAGTCCTCTTACATACGGTTGAACTTCTAGGAAAAAACAACAATTTAATTCACTCTGAAAGAAGGTATTGGAGCACTCCAAATCATTTGCCCATGCACGTGCATAGAAAATAGTGGATCTAAAGGCAACCAACAAAGGTCTGCACTGGTTGTTTCAATGCATCCCAAATTATTACTCTTTTAAAAATTATAACATTATTATATAATCTTAGAAGGCTGTATAGTCTTAAGAGGTGGCGTGGCTGTAAGGAGGTATGGCTGTGAGGGTGCATGGCTGTGATTATTATGAAGGGACTCTGAACTTCTGAATTTGCTGCTATATTCCTGCTGCCACAGCCATAGACTTGATTAAGCACTGCCACTTCACCAGGAGTCCAGAATAGTATCCCAGGAACCAGGATCCCTGAGAACAGCAGTTTTCTAGGGTTTCTAACTCTTTCCCAGAATTTTAGTACTGCCATGTTGCTGCAGGGAAGAACAACAACTCTTTCATCACTGCCTTTGTTGCCAGACAAATTTCCAAATGGAATGGAAAGGGCTATCTGAATGAGTTAAATCATATAAACTCGATTCAACAGGTTTCAGCATGATATACTGTATCTCAAAAAAAGGGGGGGAGAGAGAGTCGCTTTTAAGATATCATTTATTGCACTATGTGTTTGATACAAATCTATGAGAAAGTCAGTTTCATGTGTTTCAGCAGAAGTGGGTTTATTTTTCCTTTTAAAACAATATTCTCCTTTTCAGTCTCTTTAGCAAATCTTCCACAACATTGTGGGACAGCTTTAAAATATCTCCCAGATCTATGGGTGTCACTTGTCTTGATTCATTTCCTTGTGAATTGCAGTGACCACATGATATTATCAACTGGTCAAGTTTATATTACAGTGTATTTGCTTTGGCCATTGCATTTGCTTTATTTGGCTGTTTAATTGGATGGGGCTTCAGTAAGTGAACAAGGAAACTTCTGGTACATCTACATAATCGTAAGAAATTACTCTTCAGCTGCAGTTCTAACCATGTTACAAGAAATTAAGCCTCTTTGAAGACTATGAGACTTTCTTCTGTGTAAACATGCTTAGAACTGTGCTATTCATTGAATTGGGGGTGGGGAATCCTACTACACAGAAATGCAAAAATATTATATCTTTTCTTATATTGTCTATTTATATGAACTGTTGGCTGCTTGTGCTTAGTGTTCAAGCCCATGGATAGAAAAAAGCTCAAAATGCCATTAAAGTCCAGTACTTGATCACTATCTTGCTAGATATTTTCATTTAGACTAACGGATGCCAAATTTCAGTCATATATGCAAGTAGAACTGAGAGATCTGTCTCATGAATACCCTCAGTGTACCAGTTGCTGCTTAAAAGGGGATTAGACAAATTCGAATCCATGCAGCAGGGTGAGCTCCCGTTGTTCTCTCCCAGCTTCTGCCAACCTAGCAGTTCAAAAGTACACCAGTGCAAGTAGATAAATAGGTACCAATGCGGCGGGAAGGTAAACAGCATTTCCATGTGCTCCGGTTTCCATCACAGTGTTCTGTTGCACAACAAGTGGTTTAGTCATGCTGGCCACATGACCTGGAAAGCTGTCTGTGGACAAACACAGGATGATTCCTTCAGCCTAGAAGCAAAATGAGCACCACACCCCCATAGTTGTCTTTGACTGGACTTAACCATCCAGGGGTCCTTTACCTACCTTTTTTTTCTTTTTACCTAGAGGCTTAAAAGAGGATTAGATAATTTTATTGAGGACAGCATCATCAGTGGCTACTAGTTATGATGGCTATGTTGTACCTCCACAGAGACCGTATGCTTTTGAATGCCAGTTGATGGGAATCACATGTGAAGAAAGTGTCGTTGTGCTCAGATCCAGGCTCAAGGGTTTCCCACAGTGAGAAAAGGATGCTGGAATATATGCCCTTGTTCATTCCAAAGGGCCCTTTTGGTAATTTCCACCTCCCTCTGAAGTGTGGGGTATATAAACCCAGCAGAAGTCTTTCTCTGTGGCCGCACCTAAATTGTACAGCTCTGTGTTTGTTGTAGACCTTCTACCGTTTGCTGAAGACACACCTCTTTACCCTGGCCTTTGACAGTTAATTTGTTTGCTTGTATTTGGAATCACTTCTGTCATTGAATCTATCCTGTTCTAGTTTTGGTTGTAAAGTTTTACTGTTTCAATAAGTTTACAGTGGTACCTCGGGTTACAAACACTTTGGGTTACAGACTCCGCTAACCCGGAAGTAGTACCTTGGGTTAAGAACTTTACCTCAGGATGAGAACAGAAATCATGTGGCGGCGTGGCAGCAGTGGGAGCCCCCATTAGCTAAAGTGGTACCTCAGCCTAAGAGCGGTTTCATGCTAAGAACGGACCTCCAGAACGAATTAAGTTCGTAACCAGAGGTACCACTGTCTATTGTACGGTTGTAATCTACCCTGGGGCTTAGTGGTGAAGGAGAGGTAAGAAATACTATAATTACATAAAATAAAATGCCAGTAAATATGTATTACTAGCCTTTTGTACACCACTTTGAGAAAGAATTTGCATGTGTTCTAAACAGCATATGATCATTATTTGTTTGTTTATTTAATTTCGCTGCCACCATTCATCTGAAGGTCACAGGACAGTTTACAATATAAAAACACAATAATGCATACCATAATAACAAACAGCAACAAGCCGCTCCCCATTTTAGAGGCCATAGATTGTTTAATTAGCCAAAGGCCTGGGAAATGAGAAATGTTTCTGCCTGGTGCCTAAAGCTATGTAATGAAGGAGCCAGGCAAGCATGGTTTTCCACTAACTAGGAGTCACTAAAGAAAAGGCCCATTCTTCTATTGCTGTCCTCTGGACCTGTCATGGAGGAGGCACATGAAGAAGGGCCTCAGATGATGAATGCAAGGTCTGGGTTGGTTCCTATGGGGTGAGGCGGTCCTTTAAAAACTCAATGCAGACAGAGGTGTATGTGTGCCATCAGTCTGTGAGTGACCTGCCCATAGGACTAGTGGCAAGAAATGACTGAAAGCAGTGGCTACCCATGCCATAGATTCTGCGTCTTCAACAGAATTCTTCACATGGTTATGAGATCAGTTAGATTATCTCATTTACTGTTTCTCCCACGCAAACAGTGTAGATGTCTTTCAACCAAACACTTCTTGATATTTAATCAAAGACCCATGGAGCCCATCTGATCTGCATTTCAAATCACTTGGAATATTGTGGATGACGGCCAGGAATAAAACAAGAGATAGGCAGACTGATTGGCATACGGACAGGCTCTGATGAAGACAGGTCCAGGGATTATTTAGTCATTTCATAGTTATTACAATCTACTGTCTTTAAGCTCTGGACATCTGGAAACAGTTAATGCAGAGTTAAGAAAATATCAGGAGCCCCTTTATTATTTAATTTCAAAAATATTTCTGAATTGTGTGTATATTTAATAAATAGCAACTTGATTTGGAAATAGATCTTGGTAGCAAGCAGAAATCCTTGGATGTTTGAGGTATGGGGATATGGGAGACCTTCCTTCTGGGAACTTCCTTACATAAAGTTATGGTAGGATCCAGGCTAGATTGTGGTTAAATCCCCCACCACCACCACCCCTGCAGCCTCCCCCCACAAATTCCTGATTGCTCAGGAAGGCATGGTGTATGGGTCTTTGTCAGGCTCATTTTTTTCTGTTTAATCTATAAACTCAACCTACAACTCAATTTTATAAATTGAGAAGTCCTCTGAGTATGTAGAAACAATGACTTTGTCTGTGGGTGGAGTCATTTCAGCACCCACCAAGTTCAGTATTAGCCTGAAACTCAGATGACCAGAAATAATGCCCATTACATAACCAGTTGTAGCTTTGTCATTTGATGTGTGATGTTTGAACAATATATCAAAGCTTTATTTGACTTCAGTGGAATCAGGATTTCATCCCTAGTGAACAGCTTTGTATTCAAACACATTAACAAGAAATAAATTGCAAAACAAAACATAAAACTCGGAGAAATCTGAATTGCAAATAGTACTATCTCGTCATGGAGAAAACAAAGCACGAGTGATTTATTCACTGTGAATTATTTGTCCAGATCTAATCATTATACATTATTTGTATGATTATATGTAAACAAGTCCTGCTTCCAGGGTTTCTTCAAACATTCAAGTATGCAGGGTTGAAGCAAAGCACAAAGGTAAATTTGGATTATGTTGCTACACTTGAGAGGTCCAGAGTTAGGAAGACATCGTCTTGCAAAGTTCATGCAATGTCTTGCGTTGTTGTACTACAACCAAATGCTTGTTTCTAATATTGTGCACATAAACTATGCCAGCACTGCAGAGCTTCTGGTTGGGGGCTTTCACATTTTGAACAGATATGGATTATGACTAGGAACAGGGCCTTTTGAATTATTATGCCCAGACTTTGAAATGTTCCCCAGGCTCATTTGTCACACTGCTGGTGTTCAAAATTGAGAGGTGCAAAATATTCAGACAAATCTCAAATAATGAAGCAAAGCTGGGCTGCTTTGGATAGATTTGAGCTTTGTCTGAGCTGAGGGAGAATATTTCTGAAGTGCTCTGAACCAACGGAGGCCTCCAAAGTGCTATGGGGCACTTTGGAGTGCCAGCTGTTTAAAAAAAATGATGCAGACAGTGTGTGTCTGCAAAAACGGAAACATTTCTCACCAAGCTTGCCATATAAGGAAAACAACAGGCTGGAGAGAGGCAGGAAGAGAGATCTCTTTTGTGACTGACAGATCCAGCTTCTAACTGGAAAGGATGATTTTTTACTTGGGCTCACCATTACGGCTATTTCAGGAAGCCATTGAAAATGGACTATCCATAAGATTTCTCCCTGTCTGCAAGTTTGACCGCCCCCCCCCCTCACAACACAAACTCTTGCTCTGAATGATTTTCTCCTTACTTTGCTACAACAAAAAGTTAAAAATAAATAATTGTGCATATTATATATAAACAGCTCTGCAAATCTAATGCAATATCCATTGATGCATAGCACTCCCAACAGGTGCTTCACTGCTTTTCTCCCCCCCCCCCCAACTCTTTTTCCAGAAAACCTGACTGAATAAGTTCTTTGTTACTAGAGACAACCTTACCAACCTGGTCATCCCTTTCTCTTCCCTTCCAGTAGTGGCAGTCACTCCACCACCAGCAGGTCAGATATATCTGCAGCTTCAGTGCCACATGCCCACGTAGCTCTTCTTGTCAAACTAGCTTTGAAGTATGTTTGTGTGATGTTTCATGCCCCTTTAGCAGAACACAAACCAGAATATGCTTTTCCATAACTTTCTAGCTCTTGTTACCATCCTTCTAAAATGTGGAAGTTTCAGAATGCATGGAGATCTTTCACATATAGACAAGGCTCTCTGTTGCAGGCATTGGATTTAATTCAGACCCACTGAAATCAATATAACAATTCTATTCTGACATAACAGTGACATAACAATTCTATTCTGCTGCTTTTTAGTTTAATTATATAGGGTGCTTTTCTAACAATAGTGATGGTGATTGTTTTGAATTTTCATATAAGCCACCTTGGGAGTCTGAAACTGTGAAAAATGTTTTAATAAATAATGAATCAATAGCAGTATTTCAGGACAATGGACACATCCATTTGGTGTGAACAAGGAACAAATGGCACTAAAAACTGCAAATGGATGTTATGAATGGCTTTTGAGCTGGTTCTTGCCACATAGAGAATGTTATCCCTTTACAGTAATACTTCATTACTTTTTGGGATACAATTCAACTCCACTTGGTTCACAACTGGTGAATTTGGGAGATATTTCTGCAACTTCATATGGGGGCAGTGAAATTTCTTAAGAGATTGTTGGCCCTTCTTATTAGCAGATGGCAGTAGCTATTGTGCAACCTTTCTGTATCTTTTTCTCTGCCCCAAAGGGGTGGAGGAAGTGGAACTCCTCAAGGCCACCATTCTCTTTTTCACAGAATGTGCCATATATAATGTTGCTCCAGCAAAGTAAAATAGTAGCTAGCACGTGGGTAGGCAAACTAAGGCCTGGGGGTCGGATTCAGCCCAATCACCTTTTAAATCCAGCCCACGGACAGTCCGGGAATCAGCGTGTTTTTACATGAGTAGAATGTATCATTTTATTTAAAATGCATCTCTGGGTGATTTGTGGGGCCTGCCTGGTGTTTTTACAAGAGTAGAATGTGTGCTTTTATTTAAAATGCATCTCTGGGTTATTTGTGGGGCATAGGAATTCGTTCATTCCCCCCCCCCCCAAAAAAATATAGTCTGGCACCCCACAAGGTCTGAGGGACAGTGGACGAGCCCCCTGCTTTAAAAGTTTGCTGACCCCTGAGCTAGCATATTAAAAGGCAGCCCCATCCCCTGCCGCCCCACCGAGAGCCTTGGAGCAACATCTTGGCCATTTTGAGAAAATGGAAAATGGCAGCCACCAGCTGCATTAGGGAACTTTATTGAGGCACCACCCAAAAGGTTATATACTTAAAAGATTCTATTGAATCTCATAAAAATGTTTGTATTCACTAAAAAAATAAACCCATGGTTCTCTCCCTCTTCCCCACCAATTTCTCACATTCCAATTTTAGACCTAAAGATTTTCAGTTGAGAACTTTCACTGGTCTCTTTCAGCCTTTGAAGCCTAACCAGACTTGATGTTCTCCAGAACTACAATTCCCATTGTCCCTGATCACTTGCTATGTTGACTACAGCTGATTGGAGTTGAAGTCCAATCAGTTGAAGGTGTTTTTGTGTTTGCAAGTGGGGAATATCAAGTCAGTGAAAGCTAGTTTTGGATACTACAGAGAACATCTGTTTTCATCTGATTGCATTGCCCTTCTGAAACCAGGAGAATGATTTCTTAGTGGCAACAAAGTCAGGACACCTTGCCCAAGTTGGCTCATCGGTGCGTTTGTCTTCCAGTATTTTAGGTAGAGACCAGGACTTATTGTTTTAGTGGGAAGTAACGAATATGATCAGTGCTACTGAACTTGTGACTGATGGGTTCTAATTAGTTGCTTTGTTTTAACAAATGTTTTAAATAGTATTTGGGTTATTATATTTCAGCCATAGCTACTTTAAAGTTCATCCACTTCTGCTCCATTGTAAAGAGACAGCAAATTATTTTATATGAAATAGGAAAAAACACCTGATGCAGGCTATCCGTTTAATTCTTCACTTTATGTTTGAAAATGTGACTTTTAATACATTTTGAATGCTCAAAGGAATGCAACATGTGTTATAGTTGCACAGAGATAAGGCTCACCTGGGGGTGAGGGACAAGAGACAGAATATATCATATGTTCCCTGCTCTTTCTCCTATGAAATATGCTATTCAGTTCTCTGCTTAAGAATTCTGCTTCAGTTCTCTATGTAAGAAAATGTGAGCATTTCACCTAGATTTGTATTCAATCCATAATAAATATGAAAGCACTGAATCCATAAGAACACGACGGGAACTACTTTTAGGCAAGGGGACTTTCATCTCCCTCCCACAGCAGCTCACTTTCTCTCAAAACCTCCTGTATGGGTTGGGGTTCCTTTAGATTTGTGTGGAATAGGGGTCATCAACTTCTGGGGGCATGTGGGCACATTGGAATGTCATTGATGCTAGTCACAAAAAGACAACTGCAGGAACAGGGCACAGCACAAAATGGCTACCACATCTGAAAGAGCAGAAAAAGGAGTCAGGACTACAAAATGGTTTCCTCATCAGCTGCCCTATCAATGGCAGAAAGTGCACCTATATTAGCCACTGTAATGCACAGAGCTACATAGGGAGAGGTTCTTTGAATTTCTCCTCTATTTAGAAAGGATGAGATGGTGAGTGTCCAGTTTAGAAAACCAATGGAATGTTGACTTGTTTCAGGTGGTGCATTCAATGTGAGAAAGGCTGAACCAGTGTAAATGGGAACTGAGCAGGTAGATCAAACAGTCTCTTGTACATTGGGAATGTTGAGGGAACATTATTGAGACCAATCAAGGCTGCTCCATTGGGCTTACTGAGGCACAACACTCCCACACTGAAAATGTTGATAATTTTTTAAAACTTAATCCTAAAAATCTCAAAACCACATTCTCTTTCCTGTTTCCCCCAACATTTTACTTCCTTGAAGTTATATAGGCACTTCTGTCAATCTCCTGTTTTCTGTCCAATCAGCTTTCTGCACCACTTAGCCAGTCCTAAACCAAAACTATACCTATGGCGGATTGGAAAGCCTGAAAGTCAGCCCTACCAGGTAGGTTCCATCTGTTGCTATGAGGTATATGCAGCACAGCCACTACAGCAGATAGAACCACTCCACATTGTAGCATGAGACTCTATCAGGACCATGGATAGCTCCAGGTGAGCAACTTGCTCCAACCATGGTTGGCCTTTTATACCTCTGTCTCCAAACTACCTTTTTCATTAATGGAATTAAAGAAAATTTGCAGTCACTGTGATACAGTAACTCTGCAGGATAGTGCTTAAAATATGGTGGCTTGACAATCAAATCCAGCCACATTTGATTTCTGGGTGGGTTGCTGTTGCTCGCTGGGATGGGGAGAATCAAGGTGGCAGGAAGGCTAATGCATTGCATGCATTGCAAACCCAATGGTGGAGCAATACTGCACTCCTGACAGTGTGTTTGCACTGTGCTGACTTCACTGCCACCTCAGCTTTGGTCGCCATCTACTCCACCTTTTAGGCTGTAAATACTTACGTGGGAGTAAGCTCCATTTAACTCAGTGAGGTTCCCCATGCATATGATCGTGGAAATTAACATCCTAATTAGAGGACAAATTATGCAGAAATAGGTAAAGGTAAAGGTAAAGGGACCCCTGACCATTAGGTCCAGTCGTGGCCGACTCTGGGGTTGTGGCGCTCATCTCGCTTTATTGGCCGAGGGAGCTGGTGTTTGTCCACAGACAGCTTCCAGGTCATGTGGCCAGCATGACTAAGCCACTTCTGGTGAACCAGAGCAGCACATGGAAATGCCATTTACCTTCCCACCAGAGTGGTACCTATTTATCTACATGCACTTTGAGGTGCTTTCAAACTGCTAGGTTGGCAGGAGCTGGGACAGAGCAATGGGAGCTCACCCCATCGCGGGGATTTGAACCCCAACCTTCTGATCAGCAAGCCCTAGGCTCTGTGGTTTAACCCACAGCGCCACCCACATCCCGCAGAAATAGGTATACTGCTCATAACTAACTTGCAATGCAATGGTAAGTTAATATTATTTAATGAGAAGCATCATGACTTATTTATTTTTAAAAAACGAGCTTTTGCCTTCTGCATTCAGGTATTTTCCCTGATAAAGGTCCACACAGATAGCTGCTGTCAGCAACCAAATGATTCCACGTTTTACATTCTACTTCCAACTTGGCATAAATCCTAAAGTTAATAAAATATATTATTCTCCTCAGTAATTAAAACAAGGTGATCCTTCTGCAATAATAATGATTTCAAGCAACCAGAAGCCAAAATACTGAAGGGATAATTCTCTACTCAGCAGTGTAATATGTTAGTCAATAAAGAACAGATTGCCTTGAATTGATGAACTGGTAATGCTGGATATTTTACTCAAAATAATGAATATCCTCTCCTATAGAAAATTGCTATTTGTTTTGTGTGTCTGGGGGGGGGGGATGGGAATCAGGTAGGATGCTTAATTTCAGAGATCTTAAAGATGTGACTTCTGTCAGCCTAATGATTCTGAGCCGAACATGTCACATTCATGGCAATACATAATTACTGGTTTGCCCACCCCTCAGACAGCTGATGCTGACATTGAGAAATATTGAAAAGTCTTGAGAAAGAGGGAGGGAATCAATTCACACTGACAAAAATAAAGCAGCCAGCTCTAAAATTAAACTGAAGAAGATTAATTGAGTCTCACTTCCCATTGCATTGTCTTTAGAGACATGAATATGATCCATAAGCACATACTTTAGGGTTGTTGTTTTTTTAAGGAAAACAACAACAACTCTGCAATAAAGTGTTAATTTATATTGGAAGTTAAAAAAAAACATAAGGTGGTAGCAAGGAGAAATTACATTTCTTATGTATTTAATACAAGCATTCGAAGATGCTCTCATTTCTCTAGGCTCTGTTAATTTCAGGTTTTCTCAGTTTCTCTCTTTTTTTTTTTAAGTTGAAAATGTTCCTGCTGCATTTACACTTCAGTTTGTGACTGAAGTTGTCATGGAAATTTGCCAGCATTTCAGTGCACCTTTCTCCTGATATACACCTTTTTGTTTGCCATTATTATTATTATTATTATTATTATTATTATTGAAATTTGTATACTGCCTTTCATTCGCAGATCTCAGGGCAGTTCTACAACATTTTCACTACTGTACATAATTTACCCGAATGTAACAATATATGCAATTTTAGCACATGCTCCCCCCAATATATGCATTTTGTGTGAATCCATGATACATGTTATTTTTTATTGCCCATTTTATGCCAAAAAAAGAGATAAGTATTTGTCCCCCTTGAAGGAGGGGATTCATCGCACTGACTCTTCCAGGGTGTCTTATTTGATGAACAATTGTAGTAATGACATTGTGGAGAATGTGGCAAGATTTTTGAGTGATGGCATGAAATTACGTCACCATGGGACACAGGCGGCGCTGTGGTCTAAGCCACAGAGCCTAGGACTTGCCGATCAGAAGGTCAGTGGTTTGAATCCCATGACGGGGTGAGCTCCCGTTGTTTGGTCCCAGCTCCTGCCCACCTAGCAGTTCAAAAGCACGTTAAAGCGCAACTAGATAAATAGGTACTGCTCCAGCGGGAAGGTAAATGGCGTTTCCGTGCGCTGCTCTGGTTCGCCAGAAGCAGCTTAGTCATGCTGGCCACATGACCCGGAAGCTGTACACCGGCTCCCTCGGCCAGTAAAGTGAGATGAGCACCGTAACCCCAGAGTTGTCCGCAACTGGACCTAACAGTCAGGGGTCCCTTTACCTTTAGGTCCTAAGAGCAATCTTCATACCTCATGATGTCTGGACAGTTTTATCCTAAAGTATCTGCTACTATGTTTCATTAACGGTGTTGTGTTCTGATCCCTGTCTATGGTGCACTTTTTATGCCAATAAAGGAGATGGATTGATATGCATTTTGGGTACATTTTTGTTGTCGAAGAACTACACTGCAAAATTGAAGGAAGTGTGAATTTTGCACAATTGCTGCCTTTTGGTTTGCATATTGCACAATTGCTGCCTTTTGGTTTGCATATTGTGAATTAGATAGCACCACATAAAAATGTGAACCAAACCCCCATTCCTAAACTTGACTATTCATCTGTCATTTAAAATTCAATTAGTTTCCACTTTGTTGTCATATAATGCTTGTCCGTTTTTTTGTGGCAAATGGAAGTCCACACCACTGCTTCATAAAACATAACATAACATAACATAACATAACATAACATAACATAACATAACATAACATAACATAACAGGTATACTGATACAGTCATACCTCGGGTTGAATGTGCTTCGGGGTGAGCACGTTCGAATTGCACTCAGCGGCAACCTGGAAGTAACGGAGTGTGTTACTTCTGGGTTTTGTCGCTTGCACATGCGCATGTGCGGACGCTCAAAATGACGTCACGTGCAAGCACAGAAGCACTGAAATGTGACCCGCGCACATGTAGATGCGCAGACATGGGTTACGTTTGCTTCTAGATGTGAACGGGGCTCTGGAACGGATCCCGTTCACATCTAGAGGTACCACTGTAGTTCTATAACTTTTGGGCTTCTGCTTTGCATGCAGAAGGTTCTACGTTCAATCCCTGGTATATCCAGGCAGAGGAGGGTCAAGGTTCCTTGTCTGAACCCTGGAGAGCTGGTACAGCCCTAGATGCACTCGATAAAACAATGTTTCCTATCATCTTGTGTTCTCGGCAAGAAACACCGAGCTTTTATAAAACAAAATAAAAGCATATGTTACTTTTATTGTTTTGTCAGGATGTTCAGCTGAATGGAATTTGCCTGGAGAATTGAGCAGTACTTTGAGAAGTTCTTGAGTTAGTCTCTCATATGCTGAAAGAACAATGTAATTCCTCATTGCCTATTCCCCCCTCTTGTAAGCAGTGGCTCCCTCTGATAGTAGTAAGGATGTGTTTTGAATATGGATATGGCCACACTGTCTCTCAATAGGACTTATTTAATCTGAGATCTGATACTATTAGTGCTGACAGGTTTTAAGGGAGCAGCTGTAGAGATAAACAGAGTTTTGATGTATTTCCTCGAAGAATTTGTTCTGTCAAGAAAAGTTTCCAAATATGTCGGGGCGCGTAAACCCTTCTCAAGAGGCCTACTTTATCAAGTATAAAATGATATGGCCAAGGGATTACTAGTGTTTGACACACTTCTGATTTAAAACAATGCATAACCCTTTGGATTCTTAACCACCACTTGTCTCTTCACATCAGCCTTAATTCAGAAATACAGAAAAGTCAATGCATTGAGTATTAACCTGGGACAGTTGAGAAGATGATCCTCTGAGGGAGCAGCAAGAGAAGGATCAATTTTTGATATGTAATCGGAATTGAAATCCGCAAAATATGTGTGTGTGGCATTTCTATCTAGTTTCTCTGTCACCAAAAGCAGCACCTCAAGTGGGGAACCAAGGAACAAGAGAACATACTTCAAAATCAAAATACATTGATTAAAAAAATCACTTTTGAATTCACTGAACTCAGAGATATGAGTGAAATGGAGTGGAGTATTCTGGAAAAGGGTATGGCTGGCTGGCTGAAACACTGAACTCTGCAATTTGGACTCTGCATTTAGCTCTGCAATATTTTGTTGCAGTTCCCACTTGCTTTGAGGTATTAAAAAGCAATTTCCCAAATAAAGGAATTGTGGGCCATAAGACAATCTCTCCACGCTTTGAGGAAGTTCTCTGAACCACCTTAAAGAGCTGTGATCAGAAACAGAAATCAGAAAGCATTTGGAATCTATCCGCCCTGCTTATGGTTTGTAATGTTTAGCAGTTTGTCTGGCTCTGAAAGTTTGATAATCAGGACAAAAACACCTTCTGTATATCATAGAAATAATTCCTTTCTCCTTATTTAACATGATCTACACCTTTTGGTGATTACTATTGAAATACTAGCAATGGAGAAATAAATGGTTCAAGATATTATTGACAAATGCTGATTTAGGGAGACAGTGGCATTTATTTAGTGGGTTGCACACAGCCCACAAAGCCATTGGAGTTCGTACCACTAATCTTTCCAGCAGCCTTCTCTTTCCAATCACTACAATGCAGTAATTCCTATCTTCATGGTTATCTATTCTCAGTTGTCAAAGTTATTAATCTAGCGCATAAAAAGGTGGGCACTAGAGTGTTAAATCAATGGCTCTGAGCATCCAGTAGATGTTGCAAAGAATAGGGACCGTGTAAACTTGCAGGTGGAAGTGGCTTTGGGCTGCAAGCGGTGAGGAAGAAAGAGGGAGCAAGAGGAGAAATTATGATGGTGATGATGATTTTTTCCTTGTGTGTGCATTTGAAAGAAATATGAAACTATTCTAACTGATACATTTTATTAGAGCTGAGTGCATGATTAAAACATTTCCATTCCCACAATCATACTAGTCCTGGATAGTTTCTTACTGAATCTTTGTCATTTAAGAGCAGTCAGGGTGTCAAGTGTATTCCCTGTGTCTGTTGTTTGCATTTAGCTGATATCTTGCTAGACATTGACTGCTGAGGAGGCAAAATGTACTGAAAATTGTCAAAGAATGCACAAAGATGACCCCTTGCTCTTTTTTATTTTTTTTAGAAAGGGTTTCTAAAAAATGAATCAAAACATTTTAGTAAAGTTTTTTGTTTATCCACCACCTACCATTTAATGGAAACTTTAATGTAAACTTCCTGCCCCCACAAAAAAATCAATTTTATGAAAGCTATATTACCAGGAACTGTTCAGAATTCTGATTTAGTATTTTTATACCAAGGTGGAAGAATTATATACACCCACCCACCCACCCACCCAAAATATCAATCATTCTGCACAATGGTGTTCTCTATTTGTCTGCTTGTTTTCTCCAAAATTTTGGGGAACAACAAAATTATGAGGGCCGGCTTTCTTCAGGACTGGCACATGCACTTGTAACTATGCATCATTGTATCATTTAAGGCACTAAATGACAAGGCAAAGGTGACAAAAACCGTATAGCAAAGTTTCAGCAATCTTGAACATCAAAGATATCCAACAGAAGCAAAGCAAATCTGTAGGTCACTAATAGCGTTTAAGATGTAAAGGCTTGGCAAAACTGAAAATTATTTACATGGCAGTGAAAAGACCACACAGTGCGCCTCATGTGGGCCTTTATTAGTAAGAAAATCTATAATGAGGGTGCCACCACTGAAAAGGCCATCTCCACATTAGCCACCCACTCCACCTTGTTTGGTGATGGAATCCAGAGATGGAATCAGAAATGACCTTATGATCTTTGAGGAAGCAAGAACAGAAAGAAAGAAAATCTTCAAGAAGCCCAAAGCCAAGTTCTTTACTGTTTTCTGGCTTTGGGTCCAGGATGGGGTGTACTCAAAGAGGCCACTCATCCCAAGAACTGGTATTGGAAGAGGAGAGGAATATCGAATAACTCTGAAATGTTGAGTTACTTAAATTGTGATTTCGTTTCCCAAATACCTGTAAGATTTGGGCCTCAGCTAGCATCACTTAGCTAGTATCTCTGTCCAGGATAATTATAGTGGAGAATGAAGAGAAGAATGGGCTCACTTGCAAAATAAATCCTGGCACCCCCTTACTACCACCACTATATAGCACACAGTGATAGCAGTGAGGGGGTGTCAGCATTTGTACAATGTCTGCCATGTTCAGTTATCAAGATGAGTGGTTGTACCTGCAGCTTACGCCATCCTGACCAGATGTTCACCTCCCTGGCCTCATCTAGGCATAAAAGTATGACACATATTCATTTGATACTTTTAGTTTTTGTGTAAGTTGAGACACCGTGATAGAAACAGCCAGGTTTCATTTTGCTCTAGTAGCATAAATAGGTTGCAGAGCAAATTGTCAGCATTGGATTTGTTTGTTTGTTTTTAAAAAAGTAAGTGAAGAAGAAATCATGGCCGCAATCTAGTTTTATAAGTGGAGATATTTTCCCCAGCTTAAATATATTTTTACAAAATCAGCTTATGTGGATAACTGGAGCATGCTGGTGAGCCGAAAGGGAACATCACTTTCTAATACTGCACTATGGCTACATCAAGAAACCTGTCTCAGAAGAGCAGTCAGGGTACGCTAGTGGGAAGCATATGTATGAGTCAGAAGAGGCATATGCATGAAGTGAATTTTATTACAGAACAGATGTCAGATATGTTGAACTGTGATATGATGTAGATCATTTTATTGGCTTCTTTGTAAAGAGTACTTTATGAAGAGTACTGACTAATCTCTTTTACTTTCTTGTAAATCATCAAGGGAGGGAGACAAGTCAGCAACGAACTTCTTGAAAGGTTGGAGAGCTCCTTGGAGGTGGGAGAAGAGGCCACTTTCCCTCAGGCAAGGTAACATGAGGTGAGGGGGCAACTCATTCGGAGTTTGGGGTTGGTTTTTTTAAGTGTTTCATAAAGGGCCCCCTCTGACATTTCCTCCTTTCCTTTCTGATTTCCCCCCTCCCCCCCAGCCATTCCCAATGGAGGAAAGCCACATGAAAAGACTCCTAGGGAAGGTAAATGATCTTTATTGACCTGTGACTTTTGTGCAACCATGGCCTGTGGCATGTAGCTGCAATGCGCATTTCTTGTCAAAATAGGTAAGGGAATTGCACACTGCCTTAAAGGGATGTCTGGTACGTGAGCGCGTGCAGGACTGCTAAAAGGCAAGAGATTGAAGTGACGGTAGAAGAAGGGAGGTGGGGAGAATGAAGGAAAGCAAAAAAAAATAAAAAAGAGGGGAGAAATAATGTAACATAAATTCATTTTCTTTCCTGCCTCTAATAATGCATCTTTCAGCTTTTAAATCGCTCAGTACTGAAGCATCAAGCTTGACTTCCAAATATTTTAATTCTTGTTGCTTTTGGAAAGAGGTCAGACTTGATTTCTCAAGTGTTTCTGAATTTAATACCTCTCTCTTAGTCTCTGGATTAAATGCATGGTTTTAGTGATTAATTGCATCCTATATTCAGAGCAAACTTGTCTGTAGTATTGGCTAATGCTTTAAAAATATCATTCTCTCTGTGCCTCTACCTCACACACACATACATGTGTGTTTGCATAAGTGTGTGTGGAGTTTGTACAATTTAGGATATTCATCCCATTAGTATTTCTTTCTAATACTCTAAATTGCAACCTCCCAAATTTCCCATGTTTGAGCAGTAATTTTTGGATTTGGGAGCACAGTTTTCTGCAGAAGGATAAAAGCAAGAGAGGAACTTTTTTCTTTATTGAAGCAAATTATACCTGAGAATCTAGAAAGAGTAATGAGAGCCATATAAAAGGACTGTGAACTGACTTGACCTTTCGGGGCAAATTTTAAGAGTGCAAATGACTACTTTTATCTTATATCTTTACAGCTTCTGTCAAACAGAAAAATGAAGGACAAAAATGGCACGGCGCTGTAAAATCCAATTCTTCCTTTCCTTTCCTCTCCACCACTTTCTCGTCTCTCCCCCCACCCCCCCACACACTATTGCCTCAGTGTCACAGGAATATTTCACAGGGCAAAAGACAATTCTTCCTCCTGCTTTAAGCTGAGTCCTGCTCTTGCATATCAGTTTTGCCGAACTGTTTCATCCTGGGAGCAGTGGGATCAGACCTGAACGTTCATGTCAGCAGCAACAGTCTCGCTGCCAGATGCGCCTAAGGGGCAGACAACAAGGTGTTTTTGCGAGCTTGGAGGGGATGTGCTTTGCACATCTCAAAAGCAAACTCTCCCAAAGAGCTGACAGCAGCTCTATGAAAAAAAATTATCTCTGAAACAACCAGCCTGAAAGTATAAAACATCCCACAAAGTGCCTGCTGTCCCCATTATTTCATTCTCCCCCCGCATCTTGGGCACAAAGCCCAATTTGGTGTATATCTCCTGTTGTGTTGTCAAGATACTCACTTCTACTGGCAAGATAACCGCTTCTGCTGCAGGATTTTCCTAATTCACTTGCAACACTGAAGTCTCGGCAACGCCATAAATTGAAAGCATGTGGCGTTCCCAAAGAATCATGGGAACTATAGTGTACCATTCACAGAGACCCACAGAGGCGGCTCCACCAAAGAGCACTGCCTATGTGGTGTCCTGGGATAAGGCCTTTTCTGTGGTGCACTCTCACTTGCAGAAATTCCTGCCTCTGAACTCCAGTCAAGTGCCCTCACTCTTGAGCTTTCGTCATCAACTAAAGAGGCATGTATTCACCGTGGCTATTGCTACCGGTGTTGAACTGTCTGCTAATATACTACTATTATGAATGGTAAATCTATGGTTTAAATGTTAATGTTTTAAAATATTCATCGTTTAATGATATACCTTTGTGACAGGGCTTTCCCCCCAGCCAGAACACACTGGAATTCAGTTCCAGCACCTCTCAGGTGGGCGCCATTGCCATTATAAGAGAACAAGGGAGGCGTTTGTGGTGAGTTCCACTAGAAAAATAACACTGCCTTGTATGTTATTGTTTTGTTATATATTATAAACCACCCTGTGGCCTTTTAATGAAGGGTGGTCTACAGATGATGTGGTCTGATGATGTTGATGATGGTATACACATTTACCTGGGAGTAAGCCTCATTGAACTCTGAGTAAAAATGCCTAGAGTTGAGCTCTTTGTGACTAAGTTTTAAGCACCTATAATTTTCTTGTATTTAAAACATTCCTTTAATTATTCTTCAGAAGGTGTTGGATCTTTTAATTATTTCTGGATGTTGTTGCTTTCCAGGGAATAGTACAGTAAAAAAATAAAAATAAAAATCCAAACCCTAGTAATACCAGAAAGCAGAAACTAGAGATGTCAGCGAGAAATTGAATCAAACTTAGTATACTTGTCACAGCAGTGAAGGGCAATTGAGAGGCATGTCTATATCTAGTCAATTATAGTCCTCCAAATATGGGCACTTAGACTCTTACCATATAGGGTCAGAAGGGTGTTGTGCAATTGACAAGCACTCACTCCTCAAAGCAAACAGTTACTGCAAGCCACAGAGTGTCACCCAGATACTGTGCTGATTGTTACATTGAAGGCAGACACTCTTTTGACCTCCAAAAAGCTCCAATGTCTGATTCAGTAACTGTGGTCTGTACACAATCTCCCATGTTTATTTAACCCCAAGAACCTGAAAAGAGAAGCAATGGGCAATCAGGATATATATATATATATATATATATATATATATATATACACACCCCAAAATGCAAGGGGAGAAAACCCCTTAAAACACTTCCACATCTGTTAAAAGCTGATAATATTTTCCGGCATTAACTCCACTGCTTCATTTTTCTGAGGCAAAAGGTCACAGGAGAACAGCAAAGTGCACATCCTGACTTCATTACCGCAGCCAGGATTATTACAACAATACAAAATATCACAATATAAATCCCCTCTCTTGACATTTGCAGATAATAATCTTAGAGTCTATCAAAATGCCAGCATTGGGTTGCACATCTGTACTGAGCCAGATGTGCACGACTTCGATACAGAGAATTACTGGAAACAGATAACTAGTTTCCTCACAGCGCATAGATTTGAACATGCTGCCACATGTCTCAAAGAGCCCAGGTTGTTGCAGGCTGACACAGAAAATTCTGCTGTGAGGTAGTGGGGGGTAGCTGCTGCGTTCCGCTAGGCCAGGTATCCTTTGTCAAAGCAGCACAGCTTGAACAATACTGCTCAGGAATGTGCAGATGGTGAGCATAGTAGACCTTCTCAGCGAAGCTGGGATGTGATATGCATTGGCAAGGCTTCTTTCACGTTCCTTAGGAAATTCCAGGGGAAATGGAAACACAGCTTGTCTTTCCAAAGTGGAAAGAAGTTATATTGGCTGCATTTATGAGAGACACTTGGGTTGCATTATTGTTTTTCTTCTGCATCTATGCAACATCCAATCAAACTTTTTCACACTGCGCTGTCCGGGACAGTCTGCAGTGGGGAAGGGGTGTGTGTCAAATTGTCTCCATCCCAAATTTACCATAACCCCCCGATTCCCAGCTTTCATTTTGAAAAGGTACAGGAAGTTTCTGGTTTTGTAGAAACTGAGATAAGAGGCAAAGAAGCACAATCATAATAATTCTTCTCCTTTTAGTGTGTGAGAGAGAAACTATCCTGCAGACTTAGTGATCTGTTCATTTTAAATTTCTCATTAAGACTCCATCTCTTATATATCTCAGTTTAGGACATTGGAATCTGCTCTACATTCTCTGCAGTGAAAACATACCCAAGGATCACTTTCAGCTTCTTTGCAATCTCCTTCCCTCTTTTGTTGTTGTTGTTGTTTAGTCGTTTAGTCGTGTTCGACTCTTCGGCACTCCTGTCTTCTACTGCCTTCCACAGTTTGGTCAAACTCATGCTGGTAGCTTTGAGAACACTGTCCAGCCATCTCGTCCTCTGTCGTCCCCTTCACCTTGTGCCCTCAATCTTTCCCAACATTAGGGTCTTTTCTAGGGAATCTTCTCTTCTCATGAGGTGGCCAAAGTATTGGAGCCTCGGCTTCACGATCTGTCCTTCCAGTGAGCACTCAGGGCTGATTTCCTTCAGAATGGATAGGTTTGATCTTCTTGCAGTCCATGGGACTCTCAAGAGTCTGCTTCAGTACCATAATTCAAAAGCATCAATTCTTTGGCGATCAGCCTTCTTTACAGTCCAGCTCTCACTTCCATACATCACTACTGGGAAAACCATAGCTTTAACTATAGAAACCTTTGTTGGCAAGGTGACATCTCTGCTTTTAAAGATGCACACATGCCATTATCATTCTGTGCTCCTACTGCCTTTGTAGCCAGTTTCCTGCTTCCGATATATTTTAAATAATGTGTAATTATTGGTATTTATGGGCTGGATTCAGCTAACCCATTCTACTGGTGGAAGTCCGGCTTCTGCAACAGGACTTCTCCCTCCCATGCCCCTGAACTCTCATCCCCAAACCCACTCTGAAGGCTTGGGGCTACCCCAGGGCAGTGATGGTAGAGAGGGAAGATCGTTTTAACGGGCAAGCAGAAATTCTTAGTGTTACATTGAATCCCAGCATATGATTTTTAGTGATTTTTAAATTGTTTGCATTCTTATTTTCTTATTTGTGTGTATAGGATGTTAGGAGAGGGGTAGTACCTCTAGTGGGGAGCACGTTTTGCTCCTTCTGTGGTAGTTTGTCCACCTTTGGTCCCCACACTGCACTCAGCCCTCTCCCGTGGCTCCTAGAAGCTGTCAGCATGCAAAATGGCTTCAGCTGGCTGGCTAAACCATATGAGGGTAGCCAATTGATCTCAAACACTTGTTGAGTTAGGAACTTCCCCTTCATGTGAAGACAGGCTCTGGTGGATTGAGTGGACAAGACCCATAGAGGTCAACAAAAGGGAAGTGAGGGGCAGATGGGGCCCATAAACCTGAGAAGGTAGCCCATCTAAGAGAAGGAAAATTCTGATTTTAAACCTCTGCTGCCTTATGGGATATCTTTGGGAGAAGAAAAGGCTAAGGAGTGAACAATACACAAATCCAGAGTGCAGTCCCTAAGACAGTTGGATGTACGCCTCCTTCCATCAACTCCTGCAGCCAAGCAATGTATTGCTCTGCTTTCCCTTGGACACGTCAGTGAGTCTGAAAGTGGGGTCTTGTCATCTGGACAGACCAGAACTTCCATGCACACTGCCCAGGCTGGCATCCCAGGGAGGTAACTTTGGCACTGCCAATTCAGTGGTTTGAGTTCCCCCCAGGAGGCACACTCCATTGTCCCTTTAGACAGCTTGATGCCAACATGTCCTTCTGCCAGTTTCCCTTGATCTGGTAGAATAAAATAAATGAAGCATTGGAGTACACTGGATTATCATTTTTATGTTAGGAGTCTCTGGCAGTCTTCCTTCAGACATAGCTATTTCCCAGCAGGCAACTGCCATCTACAATGTCTTATTACCATAACCAGGTTTTCCTTAATAGCTCTCAGTAATTTTTGTTGGTTCTTTTAATAGCACAAAATATATACCATTTGCTAGGTAATGCCTTGCAGGTATATAAATATTTCGAGTGTGTTTTGTTCTTATATCTTGTTGCCATCATACTTATTCTTTCAGAGGGATCAGTGTTTACTTCTGATGCATAAACATAAATACATACCATATTATAGGTGGCTTTAATATGACATTTTAATAAGCCAGTACAATGATTTTCACACTGGTATCACAGTAGTATAAATGAAAGGCATACTCCAGGGGTGGGGATATTGAACTGATATTGTTGAAATGCAACTTGCAGGTCTTAGTTGGACAATTGAAGCCAGAGCATGACTTAGAAACTTACGGAGTCCCTGATCCAAAATGAAATGCCTTGTTAACATAACAGCAAAATTAAGCTCAGAAACATGAAGTGCTATTTTTCTACAAAAAGAGGTGCCAGAACTCACTATGAACACCTCCTCTGGCAATGGCGCCCATCTGAGAGGTTCCAGAACTGAGTTCTGGTGAGTTCTGGCTGAAAAAACAACCCTGGAAACATGTGAACTTGAATCATTCCAATTTGCCTCATAATGCAGATAACTGATATTTACATATGATGCTTTAGTCATATTTATATTTTAGCAGTGCTTTCCCTAACCCATAATCCAGTTACTATCCCATTGTTTTCAGTTAGATCATTTGAGAGATGAACATTCTCAGCCCCCTTCTTGCCATAATGTATGAACTCACAATGACCGCTCCCCACTTAAAACGGGGGGCGCCTTTTGCGTGCCCACTAGCCTTGGCAAGCCACGCCCGTCTTGAGCGGCGGGATACGCGCAGAGGGCGCTCTGTGTCACCTCACAGCCGCAGGCGAGGGCGCAGTAGCAGCTCCGCTGACCGCCGTGCTCAGGAAGCGGGATCATGCTCATCATCCGCATCCACCAGGAGCAGAGGTAGGTCCCCCCGTTCCAGCTCCTCTGACAGGTACAAGAGTGACAAGAGCCCTGAGTCGCACAGATCGCGTCATCGCGGGAGGAAGCACCACAAATCCAGGAGGAGGGGCCACAAGTCCAAGAGGGACTCGTCTGGATCATCTAGTTCTTCAGGCAGGTCCAGCTCCACTGATAGTGAACGGGGGGGAGCATCTAAGGCTATTGGGTTACAGGCCCCGACGCCCCAGGGCTGCCGCACTGGGTCTGGCGGCGCCGCACCGGAGGCACAGGCGTGAACATGGTGCTATCGCGCCATGCGGGGAGGAGGGCACTGACTCCAGAGGTAGAATTAGGAAATCCAACCACAAAAGAACCGAGCAGCCCCCAGGCATTCGCCTGCGCGAGAAGTTGCGGGAACGCATCCTTAATGGGGAGTTCGTGGATTTGTTTGATCTGCTATCCCCTGCCGCTTCGTCAGCCCTAAAATCTAAATCCGCCGAGCAGAAAAAAAAATAAATAAAAAAAATAAGTGAGTGTTGAGCGTACCTTTCGTAATTGGCTCACTGCATATACCACTTATATGGGTATTATAGTCACTAGTTACCCTGACAGGGGTTGGCACCTGACCAACTACCTACTCATCATCCTAAAGGCTGAAGCCATGTCTGGGGGGGGAGGCGGCACTCGCCTATGACCAGGCATTCAGGGAGCGGCAGAGGACGACACAGTTAGATGGGATATCAAAGATGATGACGTGTGGTCTGAGTTGGTTTCCCCGTTCTTCAAGAAAGGGCCCAACAATGTGAAACAGTCCAAATATCAATCCAAGGTCCCCTAGAGATCTTGCTGGGAGATCTTGCGAGCGCTGTAGTGGATCTCACCCCACCATCAAATGTATTCGGGGGAAGAAGCTTTTTCGAGGCTCCCGTGGATCAGGCACAGGCACAACTCATGACAAAAGAGAGGCCGGAGCCTCTACAGGCTCCTCTGGCGCTCAGCAAAGCAAAAACAATGCCCGCAAATAGTGTTCTCCTTTCCCTAGCCCCCTCACCCATATCTCTATCAGCAATGCTGCTTTTGTTACACCAGTACCCCAATAAAGAGGCAGCAAAATACATTGAGGAGGGCTTTAAGGAAGGCTTCCGCATCCCAGTGGTAGGCACCCCTTCATGCACCAATCCCCCCAACCAAAAGTCTGTCCGAGATATGCCACACATTGCCGAGAAGAAGATTACCAAAGAACGCTTGCTGGGGCGAGTGGCAGGTCCCTTCACAGAACCTCCATTTCCAAACTTCATAGTGTCTCCACTAGGTATTGTACCTAAGAAGGCCCCAGGCGAGTTTCGATTAATACATAACCTTTCTTACCCAAGGGGTGGGTCAGTAAATGATGCCATTCCTCAAGAACAATGCTCAGTCAAAAATGCATCTCTTGATCAGGCAATCAGGCTGGTTAGGGAGTGTGGCCCGGGCGCGCTCATGGCAAAATGTGACATCGAATCAGCCTTCCGTCTGTTACCAGTCCACCCCGGGGACTTCTGGTTGCATTCGTGGTATGGGCCATGAAACGCAGGTCAGGGTCCCACCGCATTTCCCATTACGTCCAGCCAGCGGGCTCAGACGCGTGCGCTAGGGCGCTGGCATGCTTCATTCAGCTGGCAGCTGAATTGGGCATCCCGTTGGCAGCGGACAAGACCAAAGGTCCAACCACTGTCATCTCATATCTGGGTATTGAACTGGATTCTGTGAGCCAAACCTCTCACCTGCCCCTGGCCAATCTTGCCTGCTTCCTAAGGAACAGCTACAGGTGCACTCTGACGCCTCTGGTCGCTTTGGCTTCGGCGCTTACTTCAGGGGTCACTGGTGCGCGCAGCCTTGGCCGACATCTTGGCATGAGGAGGGCATTACATGTGACTTAACTTTCCTTGAGTTTTCCCAATCCTAGTGGCTCTCCGTGTTTGGGGGCACCTCCTCAAGGACACCAGGGTGTGCTTCTGGCCGGACAACCAGGCGGTGGTAAGAATCATTGCGAAGCAATCCGCAAAATCCAATAGGGTAATTCGCGTGCTCCGTCTCTTCGTGCTGGAATGTCTGAAAGGTAACATTTCCTTTTCTGCGCGGTTCATCCCGGGCCTCAATAACGACATTGCAGATGCCCTGTCTCGCTTTCAGATGGAGCGCTTTCGCGACCTAGCACCCGAGGCCGATCAACTCCCAGAAGCCTTTCCGGAGGACCTCTGGGAAATTGGACGGGAGAAGTGACAGCAGGAGTTCTGAGCGCCCTTGCACCATCAACGCTGTGGTCCTACACCAGAGCATGGTCCCAATTCGAGGGGTTCAGAGATAAGTTTGGCTTACGTCGCAGGCGTACAGCTAAGGAGTCTGATGTGCTAAAATATTTGGTTCACCTAAAGCGTAGGGGCATGGCCCTCAAAACCATCAGCCTGCACAAGGCCGCTATCTCCTACTTAAGCAACTGTTTTGGCTCCCAGACCCCTGTAACACTTTCCACGTAAGGAAGCTTATTGCAGGGTGGCGTCACTCCCACCCGCCCATTCCAGATAAGAGGAGGCCAGTATCCATAGAGATCCTCCGGCTGATCTGGGATGCGCTCCCCAGTATTTGCTGGTCCGACTATGAGGTCAGGCTCTTCAGGGCAGCCTTCTCCCTATCCTTCTTTGGTGCGCTCCGTATCGGGGAGTGCATAGGGGGCACATTGTCACCTCATCGCAGGGGCTTGTCTGTGGCTGATATCAACCTTGACAGGCGCATGATACAAGTCAAAATCCAAGCCTCCAAAAACCGATCAACTAGGTAGGGGTTCCACGCTAAGTCTGCCTCCTCCCCACACACTGGACCATGCCCTGTCGCAGACACACGCAAATTCCTGTAGGTACATCCCCCGGGGCCAGCCCCCCTCCTCATTCATGCATCAGGCCGCGCCATGACCCGTTGCCAATTTGTCTCAATATTGCGTAAGGCCATCCATGCTTGTGGAGGCGACCCGGCACAATTTTCCGGGCATTCCTTTCATATTGGTGCAGCAACCTCGGCAGCTGCGAGCGGCCTCCCGGCGGAACACATAAAAACAATGGGGCGGTGGCGTTCAGCTGCCTTCAAAGGCTATATTCGAAACAACCAGCAGACACTGACAGATACCATATAATCCTTTCTTTCAGGCTCAACCCCCAAACATGTGTGGATCTTTGGCCACAGCATAGTGCATTAGGTGGCCATCCATGCCACTACTGGTCCAGGCGGAGAACATCTGGGTCTGCAGCCAAAGATCTCCATTTCCTGGTTCGGCCAACGTGGAATGCGATGGGATGCCCTGCTCCCTTGGTTGCGTCACGAACTTGCGTTCCGCCATCCGCCAAACGCGGTTGTGCTCCACCTTGGCGAAAATGACTTGGTCGTGCAAACGTGGAATGCGATGGGATGCCCTGCTCCCTTGGTTGCGTCACGAACTTGCGTTCCGCCATCCGCCAAACGCGGTTGTGCTCCACCTTGGCGAAAATGACGTGGTCGTGCAAATGTGGAATGCGATGGGATGCCCTGCTCCCTTGGTTGCGTCACGAACTTGCGTTCCGCCATCCGCCAAACGCGGTTGTGCTCCACCTTGGCGAAAATGACGTGGTCGTGCAAACGTGGAATGCGATGGGATGCCCTGCTCCCTTGGTTGCGTCACGAACTTGCGTTCCGCCATCCGCCAAACGCGGTTGTGCTCCACCTTGGCGAAAATGACGTGGTCGTGCAAACGTGGAATGCGATGGGATGCCCTGCTCCCTTGGTTGCGTCACGAACTTGCGTTCCGCCATCCGCCAAACGCGGTTGTGCTCCACCTTGGCGAAAATGACTTGGTCGCGCAAAAAAGCATAATTCTGATCAAAACAGCGATCGCGGACCTGGAAAGCGTACATGCCGCTCACCCCAACATCATGATTTTCTGGTCTGAAGGAGCTACATGCCGCTCACCCCAACATCATGATTTTCTGGTCTGAAGGAGCTATTTCGGCCCGATGGTGGGCACCTATCGGACCGTGGTAACGAGCGTTGGCTGAGCGACATCAGGCATGGCCTGATTGACTGGTTGGAGGATGGCAAAGGGGATTTTCAGATGTAGGTAGTCTTGGCGGCGAGACCGCAATCTTTGCGGTCTCGGGTGGCGGTATCAGGCCTTGGGCGGAATCCTTTAGTCCATCTTCCTCTTTGCGGCGGCGATACCAGGGTTCCCCGTTAAAGGGGTTTTTGAAGGGAGGCTTTGGCCGTACGCCGAAAGGTCGTCATTGCTCTCCCCTGCGGCGGCGTAACGGGGGCGGCTATCTCTGCTTGAACATATGTTCTCCAGAGCCGGCCCATCCCCCACACACACACTGGATAACCCTGATGCTCTCTAGGTCCCCGGCTGGGGACTAGGGAGGGAGAACGCCCAATGCCTGAGCCAAGGTCTACCCACATTTGAAATTTAATAAAGTTGTGGCCAATTTAATCCCATAGCACGTTGTCTAGAGTCGTTATTCCACATGACGGGGGGGACCACTCGCGATCTGGGGACTCCGCCTGTCCACGCAATGACCGCTCCCCACTTAAAACGGGGGGCGCCTTTTGCGTGGACGCGTGCAGCCCTGGATCTGGAGTGGCCCCATCAGCATAGGCTTTGCCTTCCCTCAGGTGGGATACCTGGAGGTCCCCGCCTAACCCCAGTGAGTTGTCCAATCCCACCTGGGGGAAGCGTTGCCAGGGAAACCAGGCCAGGTAAGGGGAGGGATTACCTGCCCACACAATAGAGGGTGGATCTTACTTGTTAATCCTCACTTGGCTCCAGAGCTTCTCCCACCCTACCCACCCTCAGTTAATGTCTTCTTTTGCAGGTTAACTTTTCTTCATAGGTTTTGCAGGTTAACCTCTCCACAGGTATGCGGGCGCTGCTACGATAAGGTCGCTGTTAAAGGGCCGGAAAGGAATTTCCCTGCATTGGCAGGTTTCGCCTTTCCCGTAGCAAAACGTCACAACTTTGGCGGTATCAGGCCTTGGGCGGAATCCTTTAGTCCATCTTCCTCTTTGCGGCGGCGATACCAGGGTTCCCCGTTAAAGGGGTTTTTGAAGGGAGGCTTTGGCCGTACGCCGAAAGGTCGTCATTGCTCTCCCCTGCGGCGGCGTAACGGGGGCGGCTATCTCTGCTTGAACATATGTTCTCCAGAGCCGGCCCATCCCCCACACACACACTGGATAACCCTGATGCTCTCTAGGTCCCCGGCTGGGGACTAGGGAGGGAGAACGCCCAATGCCTGAGCCAAGGTCTACCCACATTTGAAATTTAATAAAGTTGTGGCCAATTTAATCCCATAGCACGTTGTCTAGAGTCGTTATTCCACATGACGGGGGGGACCACTCGCGATCTGGGGACTCCGCCTGTCCACGCAAAGGGAAAGTTATTCTTAATAATAAATAAAGCATCATCTGTAAAAATAATCCTTGAGTAAGCAGGAAATTTCTGAGAGCTATTTTGATGTCTTGCTTATCTCTGTGTAGTTTTTAACTCATACTGGTTTATCCAGATCTTCTGGGACTATCATTACCAATTCTAAATTGTTACCATTGGCAGAATGAGAGCAGGTCCAAAGATACTCCATAAGCCTAGGGTCATTGTAAAACTGAGTTGACACATTAATTAATTCCTCATTTGACACTGTGGAACAATTATCTGAAACCCAAAAGTTGCTGATTACTATTTACAAAAGGACATGTGATATTATTTAACAAAGACAAGAGGATACGGAATGTAAGTTAACAAATTGTGTTAATTGTAACATAATTATTATTAGAACGATTTGGAAGGTAGCTTCTTTTTTACCAAAAAGTTCTTAACATAAGCCATTTTGATAGAAGACACCAAAGTTAGAGGCATCAGAAAAGCCCCCGAGTCTCTAGTAAAAGTAACATTGGGTTCATAATTCTATATATAATTGCCTGGAAGTAAGCATTAATTTACTTCTGAGCAGTCTGAAATTCAGCAGTTCTTATTACTGGGGGGCGGGGCGGTAATTTTATCCCCAAAGAGAAACCCTAAATAAAATCAAGTATACATTAGAAAGATACTCTCACTCCTTATGTACTCAACTGGTCACTGTGTTCTGCAGGTTAGGGACTCCTGTATATAGCATCTCATTAGAAGGCCCATTTGAAATTATGTAGGAATTAGGCATTCAGTGTGGTATCTACCCTTTGGTGCCAAAGAACTTGTTTGTGTATGTTTTGAAAACTACTGGGAAATAGGAGAATCTTCTGCTTTTCAAAAGAGGTGGAATAATAATAATAATAATAATAATAATAATAACAATGGTTTGAGGTCAATATTTGGACATGTTCTTGAACAGATTAATTGAGCAATCAGTTTTGAGAGCATTTAGAAAAATGCACTATAACCACAAGGAATCAGTGGGTCTCAAGAAGAACCCATGCCACACAAACCTAAATTATTAGCACAGTAATTTTGGTAATGCTACTGTTCATACCATACCCAAATGGCTTATTAGGTCTCCTTGTCAACCTGGAAAGAAGTGACAAGTGAGATGCAGATGGTCTGTTCTATGAGGAAAGGTTGAAGCACTTAGTATGTTTAGCCTAGAGAAGAGATTCTTAAAAGCAAGCTTGTTTACTGCTAAATGTTTTAAAGCAAAGGTTAGATGGCCAACTGTGTGGGATGCTGTAGTAATGGATTTCCAGAATCAGCAGGAGTTGGGACAAGATGGTGTTTGTGGTGTCTTCTAGCTCTATGACCAATAAACGTTGCCATTCAATTGGATTAAGAACCATAGTGTTGGGCCAAGACTTTTCATCCTGCAAGTAGAAAGACTTCTACTTAGGAAGAACATTAGGAAGAACTTCCTGACAGTAAGAGCTGTTCCACAGTGGAATTTGCTGCCAAGGAGTGTGGTGGAGTCTCCTTCTTTGGAGGTCTTTAAGCAGAGGCTTGACAACCATATGTCAGGAGTGTTCTGATGGTGTTTCCTGCTTAGCAGGGGGTTGGACTCGATGGCCCTTGTGGTCTCTTCCAACTCTATGATTCTATGATTCTAATTGAATGGAGAATTTTCACTGGCAGAATTGGGGTATATATTGTAGTGGTTGAATTTCCCACAGTACTGCGCTTGCGCGCGCGCGCGTGTGCACACACACACACACACACACACACACACAAGAGTGTTCCACCAATGGGAATATCTTGAGTAGAACTTGACTCAGAGGATGCCACCACCAGGGGGAAGAATCTGGATCCAACCTATAAAAATTGCAGGCAATAGAAGAACAGGTGGCTCTCTCATGGAAACTAAAATAAACGGGAATAATTAAAACAGATGATAAGCCAATGAATAGGAACTAAAATAAATGAATGTGATCATAGTAAATGAAACATGAAACAAGTGAACATTTCAGTAATGAAAGGAAACGGAGAAATGAAACGCTATTTTGTTTCTTGCTCACCACTCAGAATGCACATAGCAGACCAGTGGTTGCTAACTTTTTGAGGTCCTGGGGCACATTCAATGACCACCACAAATTGTGGCCTTATACAAAATGGCTGCCACAAGGTCAGATGAACTAGGAATTGCTCAAAAGTCTACCCCAAAAGAAACATAATTCATGTTCAGTTCAACCAGCAATTATGTGGTTCAGATATATTTTTGAACTAATTCAGCTGATTCCAAGCACTGGGAGAATTCAGTGTGGTTTCCTTCTAAGCCACATTTCCCCCACCTCCACATTATAACTATTATTATTTTGCAAATTGGAACTCCAGTTGATGTACAGATCATTAACATCTTTCTTACAGTGTGTGCACAGCGAAATTAGGTCCATGGTTGTCTTGCATTCTGCATCAAAACAGCAAGAGGTGAAGAAGTTATCATCTGATACAATAATACAGTGCTTTAAGATATGTGTCACCAAGATATTGCCTGCTTCAAGGAAGATCATTTGTTATCTCCAGCACATGTGTTGTTGAAAACAGAGTTACACACTTTCTGCTCTGTTTTTCCTCTACTACTAGGTCATTTTATTATCTGATGGATTGTTGTCAGGTCACTGGAGGTAACTGAGATGCCTCAGACCCAAAATAAAGTGGCTTTGCCAGTCCTTTGCCCAATTAAGAAGTTGCTGACCTCAAGGACCCAGAGACCGCCATGCACAGAATTACCTGCCAACACAAGAAGATCCATCAACTTTCTTGGGGCTTGGGAAGCAAAATGGTAAACTTCTCACCTCTTATTTCTTGAGCCGAATGTGAAATTGGACAAGGTTCAGGCAGCTATTATTGCTGTGTATTTGAAAGTGGAGGGAAAGTAGTCAGTGACAGTCCACAAAGAGGAAAACGACATAGAGGTAGAAAGGCATTTCAACACACTGGGGCAGTGTGTGTTCTATGAAACTCAAGAGTGAGCAAATTAGAATGCATGTTATCGCTTACTACTGCAGCTTTCTATGAGAAAAAATGCAGTGCCTTCAAAATATTGGGAGAATCAAATGATAGCAGCAGAGCTGGAACATGAAAAATTCTTAAAGGCAATTGGGAGTGGGAGGGATCAGAGCTGACAGTGTTCTGAAGCTGCAAATTCCAGACAGGGATCCTCTGAGATAAATCCAGACGAAAAGAGCAGAGGTTGTGTCAAAAAATAATCACATTGATTTCTCTCTCTCCTCCCCCCCCCTTATTTTTAAATACCCAAGCAAATATAAACAGCAGATTGTCAGCAAGGAGTATGCTTCCTTGTGTGGCTACACAACATTTGACTAAAACTCCAATGTCGAGAAAAGAAAAAAGAAGAAGGTTTAAATTCTATTTAGTGTTAATGGGAATACAGATTATTTCCATATTTGAGGTGCATAAGATCAATGTAGGATCTTAAAGACAGTCGAGATCAACTTGATGTGGACCTTGATTTGACGCAAAGCTTTTGATATTCCTTTTCCATTATGTCTGCTTTTTAAAAAAAATTCCGTGTTTTAATCACCATATTCCAACTTCAGATAGAAGTTTCTTTTTTAGATGCAGGTCACATTGGCAGATAGCTCATCATGCAGACAGACTACCTGATCAGATAAAGTGATCTCAGTATTAGGTGTCTCTCCTCCCCACTAGTCATTCAAGGTGGCCATGATGCGCTTTTCGGGTGAAAGAAAAGGAATGGCCCATAATCTATTTTAGATCTATTTTAACTTTTTTCAACTTTTGCATTTCAAACAAAACAAAATGGTTTCAGGGAGGGATTCCATTTCTATCTTGAGCCTGGCCATGAAGTCTTCGGAACTGGGCTCCACCAGCAGAGGGACAGGACTACCAGCAGGATAACACATATACCTCACATGATTCTCCAGTATGTATTCAGAAAGTTCCCCTGCATTTATAGCATCATAGAACTGTAGAGTTGGAAAAGACACAAAGGGTCATCTAGTCCTGTGGGAGATTTCCCCCCAGAGACTGGGAAACAGGGCATCTTGGGTGCACGTTGGGATATGGGAAGGAATAAGAAATTGCTGTGCCTCAACTTCTCACCTTGGTTGCAAAAATCAGCAAGGCGATGGAAGAGGCTGTGGCTCCACCAGAGGATTAAACACAGTGGTGTTGGGGATTTGTCAGACTTCCGAGTCTGTTCAAAATCAGCGTTATTCTCTCTCTATTTCTCTCCCTCTGTATTTGCACACACTTTTATATGTCCTTTATACCATGAATTGAAAACAGGAACATCACCATATTTTTAAAAGATGGTAACAAATGACAGCTAAAAACCACAAGTAAAATCAAGTAAAATCGGCTGTACATAGGGTTGGAGGAGGAATCAGTTTTAAACAGATTTATTGACGGAATTTGGTGGTCTTCACCCAGCTGAGCCTTGCTCACGTTGGGGACTGACTCCTCTCCTCTCCTCTCCTCTCCTCTCCTTTCCAAACTCAGTCGTACTATTAGTTGCATTGTGACAACAGTGGTAGAAGCGGTTTGGGTGCAGGAAGATGTAAACAGGTGAGGAACAGTCTTCTCAGGCATGCTGTGGCTCCTCACAGGGATGAGGAGTATTTTGTACAGTTTGCACCTTAAAGCAAATTCGCCTCATTTGGCATTTCTGGATTTAAGACATGGTTAGGAATGAGGATAACAATCTATCTTTGGTTAAAAATGCATCTGATCTATATTTTAAAGATAAAACATACAAAACATTATAAGATATGCAGAAAATGTGGATTATTGTTGGATGCTCATACATTAAGAGGAAGGCACTTACCAGCTCATATAAAATAACCCCAGGTCACTCACTTAGTGAGTATAATCTCTGGCCAGCTAAGGATAAGTATCATGATGCAGTGTTCACTCCTGAGGTGCACATAAGATGATCTCTAGAAAAACTGTAAGACTTACAGCTAAATCTTGCAATGGGCACAGGTAGGGACTTTCTGATAATTTTGTGTTGTCAACAGATTATGGGTGGTATACAGATAGTAGTAGTAGTAATAGTAATGATGATGATGGTGATAATAATAATAATAATAATAATAATAATAATAATAATAATAATTTATTTATACCCCTCCCATCTGGTTGGGTTTTCCCAACAGAATATTAAAAACATGATAAAAAAATCAAATATTAAAAACTTCCCTAAACAGGGCTGCTTTCAGATGTCTTCTAAAGGCCAGATAGTTGTTTATTTCCTCTGATGGGAGGGCATTCCACAGGCGGGTGCCACTACCGAGAAGGCCCTCTGCCTGGTTCCTTGTAACCTTACAGTGAGGGAACTGCCAGAAGGCCCTCAGCACTGGACCTCAGTGTCCAAGCTGAATGATGGGGGTGGAGACACTCCTTCAGGTACACTGGTAGTAATAGTAGTAGTAGTAGTAGTAGTAGTAGTAGTAGTAGTGTTCCACCAATAATAAGAGTGTTCCACCAACAGGAATATCTTAAGTCAATACTGATCTAAATAGACAAATAGTCTGTATTCCTATATAAGACAAGTTCCAATGCTTCTGATATTTGTAGGTCAGCTTGGAATCTGCTTCTGTGATGACACCCTGCTAATACACACTCATGTTACCCCCACTAAATATCCCTAGATAACGGATTTTGACCTTGCTGCAATCGGTGTTCTGTGCACACTGGCCATTTCCTATCTGCTTCCTGACCAAAAAGTTTCTTTAAAAGCTACAACCTGTTGATCTTCCCAATATCTTTTTCTTCAATGACTCAACACACAAAGCCTCACTTTTAAAATAACAATTTTTGACATTTCACATGATTAGGAAGGAACACAATTTCCCAAGAACATGATGTATTTTGTAGCTTGAATCATCACACTTTTCTCTTTATCCAGGTTATGCTGACCCTGTAACAAAGGATTTTGATGTTTGGCAATAATTTCTTCATGGGTATCTTACACAAAGACTGTTTGTGAAAATGTGGTGTTTTGGGGTTTTTTTGTCTTCCCTGTAAGAACATTCTGGTTTAGCACATTGCAAGGAAATATATTTTTGAGGTCAATGATAGTATCCACTATAACACAAGTGGTGCTGCACTTACAATACTTCTGAGCTGGTGTTCTCAAGAAACATTTCTTATTTTACCAGAGTATATTGATTTATGTTTTCCACATCATTCAGGCTTTCCTTTGCCAGTTTTTACTACAGATCATGTCATATTGTACTCATCCACTGAGGGCAGGCTCCATGACCCAGTGGAGCTTTCATAATGGAAAGTAGATGTGTTTTCCTCTTATTTTTCATTCAGATTTTATCCCCCTGCCTGCACTCCCTGCATCTGCTCCAGAGGGTTGTGTGGTGTGAATTGACTGGGAAAATGGCTCCACAATTTTCCTTATTCAAATTTCTCTCTGGATTTTGGAGTTCCAGATTCCATGTGACTGTTTCTGAAGTGGAACTGATGAATTGGAAACCCCATTTTATTACAGTGGTACCTCAGGTTACATACGCTTCAGGTTACAGACACTTCAGGCTAACCCAGAAATAGTACCTCGGGTTAAGAACTTTGCTTCAGGATGAGGAAAAAAATCACGTGGTGGCGGCACAGCAGCAGCGGGAGGCCCCATTAGCTAAAGTGGTGCTTCAGGTTAAGAACAGTTTCAGGTTAAGAATGGACCTCCGAAACAAATTAAGTACGTAACCAGAGGTACCACTATACTGAGTATCACCGTGAAAGCATGATTGCCACAACTTTTAGTTCATTCATGTGCCTTTCTCCCTCATGGCACTACAATAAATTTGCATGTACTTATTAATAAACCATTGCAAAGCCAAACCACAACCCAACCGTGATGTGATTCCATATATGGTTCTTTAGAGCAGTGTTTCCCAACCTTGGGTCTCCAGCTGTTTTTGGACTACAACTCCCATCATCCCTTGCTAGCAAGACCAATGGTCAGGGATGATGGGAATTGTAGTCCAACAGCAGCTGGAGACCCAAGGTTGGGAAACACTACTTTAGAGAATCTTTTGGTGTGGTATTTTTCATTGGCATAGGAGCACATGGGCACATCTGTAAAGCAATGCTTAAAAAGGGACTGATGATGCAATCATCTGCAAGCTCAAGATAGTAGTAATAGTTTTTTCAATGTACACATGTGAGTTGCTTGCAAGGGGCAGGGGCGAGTTTAAACTGAAACAGCTAAATATATGGCAACGTTTGAGTGCTGTAAATCCAGAATAAATTTCAGAATTTCTCCTAAAGTGTTTGTCTGATGCATTTTGTTGAGTAGGGAAGGCCTGCAGGTCATGCTTGCCAGCTCATCTGGTTGGTCACTGTGAGAACAGGATACTGAGCTAGATAAGACATTGGCCTCATCCAGCAGCCTCTTCTTACATTCTTTGCTTGAACATGAGTAGAACCCTTTGTGCATAGAGGCTTCTACTCATGTTCAAGCAAATTCAAGTAAAAGCCAGTTGTAGACCTTTCCTGCTCAACAAAGGAAGGAAAGGGTTGATGCATAAAAGATGCACACATAGATGTTGAAGATAGGGCATGCGTGCATACCTCTGCCCCCATCCAAAGTCTGATTTTTCACAGTTTCTTGTCGACTTCTGAATACAGTGGTACCTCGGGTTAAGAACTTAATTCGTTCTGGAGGTCCGTTCTTAACCTGAAACTGTTCTTAACCTGAGGTACCACTTTAGCTAATGGTGCCTCCCGCTGCTGTCACGCCACTGCCGCACGATTTCTGTTCTCATCCTGAAGCAAAGTTCTTAACCCGAGGTACTGTTTCTGGGTTAGCGGAGTCTGTAACCTGAAGCGTCTGTAACCTGAAGCATCTGTAACCCGAGGTACCACTGTACAGCTCTTGTTAAGCCAGAATTTAGGAGACATGGAAGATGGATCACAACAAGCAAATGGAAGTGAGGATGGAATCTCTTATCCATATTACGTAGTGTTCTTGCTCATGATTTATCCTGAGGTTTCAGTTTGGCTTTAAAATTGCTCTTAAATCCTGATGATGTGTTCCAATGAAAGCTCACTCACCAACTCGGCCCCAATCCCAGGTTTTGCAGTGTGATGAAGCTGGTGCCATTCAGTTGTCAGAAGGTTTTATTTTCGCAGGTGTGTAACAGCACCCTGCACAACTTAGGCTTCAATCCTATACTCACTTACCTGGGAGTAAACCCTGAGTAGACATTTATGCACTGTAAAAATGATGATAAATGATGACACTAATAAATTTTCTTCTGTGGATAATCTATTTATTTATTTGACATGGGTGTGGGGAATAGCTTTACTAATTCCAGACCCTGTAATAATTATTTGAACGGCAGCAGTCAAAGCACTGTGAGTTCTTTCCTTTCAAAGATAGCATCACACTCCAAACAAACTTAAAACTGTGCATTTTTCAAAGGGCTGCCGTGTAGTCTTCAGCCACACAAAATGTGCCTGCGTTGCAGAGTTTTAAATAGTGCTGAACTTCTGATACCTCTGTGTTACCTGCAAAATCCAATACAACAGCTACATCCTGGGAAGTCTTCCCTGAAAACTGCTTACCGTTACTAGGCTGCAGTTGACTTAAAGGTTAAGTGACCTCTTAGAAGAATGCAAACTTGTGAATTAGGGAATAGTGCTGTTCTCAGGTGGCATTTATTCACCACAAGAAATGGCTGCTAATGAGCTCCCTAGCTGGTGAAAAGCTAGATGTAAAGTATGTAAAACTTGGAATGTCGACTGTTTCATTAAAAAAAATGGCATGTAAGTGAGGCTCATTAGATAAATTATAGTAGATCAAACCAAAGGAAAGGGCAAAACTAGGTGTCAAAACCTGGAGTGTCCAATCAGAGTATTTTCTGCATGCTTTTCATAGTGTAACCTTAGACTACTTATTTAGGTGATATGATTTGCAAATAGAAGGTTACTTCATCTCAAAAGTGTACTACATTAATATTGCTTTAAAAGCAAGCCTACTGTGAGGGCTGAATGTGCCACACTATAAGATGCTCATTATGTGGAATTTCCAGAATTCAAGAAATCAGTTCGTTTCTTTTTCAGTTGCTTATACCAGGGTTAAAAATAAATAAATGGAGTGCTGATTTGTGCCATGAATTTTAAACGTGAGTTGGGGGAGGGAGGAGACTCTGAAATTGCTAATAGGTATTCTGTGAAAATGGTGGGACCAACAGTAAATGAATTATGTGTGTTGGAGTTTATAGGTCTAAACTGCTGGGAGATTGAAATGTGCCCAGCATTGTGCTGTGATGGAATCTGCCCTCTGATTTCTTGAAAGTTGTATTTCCCTGCGAAATCAGTTTTCAGGGCCTTTCATTCCCAGGAAACTTCTGAATTTTGGTCAGTGTGGAGTTTTGAGCTTACTTTATTGTGCAGAGTGAGGTAGGCATGTGAGTGTATTTCTAACCCTAATCCTGGCTACCTGCACTTCCTGATCTGAAAAATTCCAATGGAAGGAGTTATCCATGATGTCCTTTAATTGGGCTTTAATTGAAGTTTGGGCAGTGGGAAATGCTGCAGAGTGCAGACTACTAGTGAGATTTTCCTTTTAAGGACAATCATTCATAAACACCCATCAGCAATATAAAAAGTCAGGTAACCACATGCCGATAATGTTTTGCCCACATTTTCTATTCCAAGTGGATTTTCTTTTCTCATTAATTGATGGGGAATGGTAAACAAATATGTAGGAGAAATTTTCAGCCTAGAACTAGCCCAAAGAAAATACAGTTAGGTCCACAAAGTAGCAAAACAAGTCCATTGCCTTTCTCTAAACCAATTCTAATTTTGGAAGGACTTCAGCATGTGTGTTAAGTTCTTTCTCTTTTAAATTCTAGCTCACTTATTGTGTTAGTGAATAGATAAGACTATATTGGACATTTCCATTTTTAGATGTTGTGCTGCGGGGATGTCTGCAGCTTGTGGGTCACCTGACAATATGATGAGGCCAGCAGCTGTAGTCCCCCATTTTCCTCACCTTTAATGTACATGTGGAAGGGATCTTCTGGAATGCTTCTCCCACTCTAGAGTTGAGAGGAGGGAATTGCCACATCCTTCTTCTCCTGTGAAGAAGCCCTGAGTGCTTCCTCCCAGGGGATGTCTTGCTTTCGGCACACAGACCACTTATTCCAATTGAAATACTTCATAGGAAGTCAATCATAAATGAAAATAATAAATAATACTGAATAACAGAAGAGAATGAGGCAGGCAGGCAAATGCTCCAGTCAAACTGTTCCCTCCCCTCCCCAGGGACATCTGCCCTGTGGGAAGAAGACAGTGAGGCAGGCAGGCAAAGACAACATCAGGGTCTGATCTCATGGGGCTGGCTCCTTCCCTACTCACGGGGTAATGGACTCCATCTGTGGAACATGAAAAGATAGAAGGAAACAGACAAAGACCGCTCCTCGCCCTGCTGGGCCAGCATTAAACTTTATATAATTTCTTTGTTTTAGTACTTCAAAAATTGCAAACCACCCTTGGGTGCCTTGGCCAAAAGGCAACATATATAGATAAATAAATGCTGCATTGTCTCAGACATACGTTATTTATCACTCATCAGCATGCATGTGATATAGTGCACACTAAGAGAGTTGTAAGACATATTTAAATGCAAAAGTAAAATTTCATTTATTTCCATTTTAACAAATCTCTGCAAGATAGAAAGAAAGGGGGGAATTGTGTGTGTGGGCACACACACACACACACACACACTGCAGAAGTGAAGGCACAGTTTGATAATTTCAGGTTAAATAGAGTCTGTCAGGGAATTCATTTTGGTTTAATTTATAGTAGCAGGAAGACATTCCAAAGAGCTACCCCAAAACGACCACCTAGAAATAAAAGAACCTTGAAGCAGACAGCAGGTGGTCTTAATTGCTAACACGGTTTCCCTGGCTTTAGCTTCTGTTATGTTCTGAGCATGACCTCATACCAAAATCACTATTATGGAATCTGTCTCCACACCCACACCCCACATTCCCATTTATTTCTTATTGTACCTCGGAACTCAATGCAAATATAATTTTACAACCACACACTTTATTTAGTTTATGACTGCCAGAATTCTGTTTGATGTATCCTTTGCTAGTTAATATTCTGTTCACATAAGAATAATATAATTAAATGATGTTAACTTGCAGAGTAAATCAATTGGGGTTTTTTCTTCTTCTGACAGAATAAAAGAGAGGCTACACCTTTTTATTTAAAAAAACCCATGATTTTTTCCCTGTCAATCATACTGTATTTTTGAAATCACAGGCAACTGTTTTTAAGGCACTAAAAGTGTCATTATTACCCTTTCGTTGATTGTTAGAAATTCATACATATTTCCAGAAAATACTGCTCCTTTTCCTGAGTCACTGCATTTTCAGAACCCAAACCACAATATCTTGTTATCAACAAAATGTAGTACTCCAATAAGATACAGCCACTATTACTAGTTTGAATTGCTGTCCGCAAAGAGGTTGTACAAAGATCAATGATACTACGGGCTACTGCTACTGCTAACTTTTGAACCCGGATAAGCATGTGACTATTTATTGAATAATGCAACCACCATATATTGCCATGGGATACACAGGGTGTTTTGACTGCTTGAATATACATGCATACGAGTCTTTCCTTAGGAAGCTTGGGCAGGCAGGTAAGGCAACACAAAACCAGCAAACAGCTTGCTTAAAATTCACAAAATAGCATGAGATGTCTCAGCAATAATGGCGTGTGATTGAGCAGCCGGCTGGATTGTCACTCTTCATCACAAATTACACCCACCAAACCCCGGTGCCCTGCACAACTGCAACAGCTGAGAAGCACCATTCTGTCCTGCAGTGGATGTTATTGTTACACAAGTTTAATTGACCAAGAAAGAGGTAAAAATTTGGAGCAGAGGAGATGGAACATTAATTAAACAGAAATCCCCTTCTCTCCAGCCCATCTGAAAAATAATTAAAAAGCACAATCACCCAGGTGCAATTTCGTGATTTAGAACCCTCATACCACAGATTCTAAGCATGGCTTACCCAGCCTTAAAACATAAAGTCTTTCTTTCACTGGAAGGGAGGCAAATGTTCCAGCCCTTTCACAAGTTTGCATTCCTGCAATGCTTCAGTTCCAAATTACATGCCCTGGTGGAGTTCCCTCAATCTCCTCACTTCTGTCCGAGTACATTAGTGAAATCCTGTTCCTCTCAAAACTGTCTTGTGATGATTAATCCCTCCTCTCCCTGCCCCGTGAGCCCACTGTTCTCAGTCGACAGATCCCATGGCCTTTATTCAAGAATCCAAAGAAGCTGCAGAAACAGACCTTGACAACGCTTCGATGTGATAAAGAGGGGAAGGAGGAAGGAATGAATGGGAAAGGTATTTGCATGAAGCCTGACTTGGCAAGTTCGACGAATCCCAGAATACCTACGCTTGACAGATGCAATATTTAACAACCTTTAACCTTACATCCACCACTCCTCTTGGGGTGATGACAAGGGGATATATTCAATTGAACAGGCTTGTGATAAGCAGATAGGAGAATGAGACAAAAAGCATGTTTAAGCAAGGAGTGGGGCTTCTGATCCATGTTTCTGACTACCATCCCTGTCCAGGTTTATTAACTTGAAACAAAATGACATGGATTAATAATTCAGCATCAGAACTACTTGATCTTTATGTTTTCTGAAGAATGATTTTAAAAGTCTCCCTTATTACTGTGCTTTTAATTTCCTGACTGCACGGGCCAAAGCACATTGAGAGTGATTCTGATTGAGGAAAAAGTCTATCTTTATAAATTCCAGTATGAACTGACCATGTATCTCTGGGATAATGTAGAACAGGACTTGTTAATGCGCTTTACAAAATTTCTGAGACATTTTTTGAGCTCTCAGAAATGCTTTTTTTTTTTAAATGAATGCATATTTTGAGAGCAAAAAAAAATTATTAGGTAATTAAGAGCATATCTCCCACAATGGTTTATTGATGCTTATTTTTATTTTGCTTTCAGATTTTTAAAAATTGTTTATGCATTTATTGTTTGGTTTTTATCTTTTAAATACTGTATTATAAAACACTTGATATGTTTTGTGATTTGGTGGTATATAAATACTTTTATAAATGAATAATATTTGGAGAGAAATCAGTGAAATCATTCGTATTTGAGGTACAATGCAATTGTGATTCATTTGAAAGAGATATTTGTAAATGGGCTTTTAAAAATGCATAATAATATGCACTTTAATATGCACTAATAATATGGAAATGGTAGGCAGGGACTTATGGATGAACACATGGAGAAATCACTTGGGCTGGAAATGAGCAGCTTCAGTCATCCCTAAATTGTGGCCTGTGATTGTGATTCTGCTAACACAACCAGATGGTTGTGGTCATTCACAATGAATTAATTTAAGGAGGAGGGGGGGAGGGAAAGTGTGGAGGACTAGTACATTTTCCTCTGAAGAACTAATAATGAGTCCAGGAGGCAATCTACATTGGGAAATTGGGGTGGGGTGGGGAAATCCAATCTGGTCCAAATTGCCCCTCACCTTTATGTTGTTTTCAGCAAAAAAAAAAAAACAAAAACAAAACCCAAAACAGGATCTACTTTTGTGCTAAAATGAAAAGGAATTCTCAGAAACATCATCAGCCAGTCAACCACTGAAAAATACTTCTCTGTTATCCCATAAATGTAATAATAATGATCAAATATTTTCTGTATGAGTTTGTTGGAGCTGAAAGAAGAAAGAGGCCTGTGCTAATTTGAAACAAACAAACAAACAAATTAGTTAACAATGGTTGTGGAATAATGAAATAATAAGAGGCTAGTTGACAATAGTCAATTGACAATATTTGACTGGTTTCCCGATCCTTGTAATTCCTCCTACATGTTAATAAGATGCAAACATGGTGTGATATGTTTAGATGTTAATAAGCTATATATTTTTGCTCATTCAGCTAAGGAGTTTGTGATACCTAACCAAAAGAAAAAGCCCCCACCTAAAACGTCAGTACTGTTCAATCATTAAAATTAGTTTATTGCACTCTGACTAATGAGGTAACCCAAAGAAGTATTATATAAATATACATGCACCCACAGAGATTTATAAGTAGGTCAGAATGCTGCTTCCAAATTTACTACTAATTAATTAGGTGAAAATGGAAAGGAGGAATCCCTTCACTGACAAAATCTATCATACTGAAAATGCCATGTTTCACTGGCAGTATTTGCTGTGCTTGATTATTAAGGAACACTTGAAAGCCATTAATTTATACTGCACAATATTACTACACACTGAGCATCCACTTTTAATCCCTAAGTGCTGTTTCCATACTGTCCAGACAGGGTCAAACATTTCATTAGTCGAGTGGCCATCATATCTCAACATCATTAGACTACCACAGATTTAATAAATCAGCTCATTTGCTAAATAATTATGCTAGATTTAATTTGATGATGAGGCATTCCTTCAGGGGGAGGGGGAACTGAGGAAGGTCATGTTCATATAGTCTCTCACCACTGCAAGTGGAGAACAGCATTCCCCAAACATCCAACTCAACAGATACTCCCAGTGCTTAAGGGTCAGGAATGATGGGAGGGGAGGGTGGCATGTTAGCTGCCCCTGGCCTACCGCACAACATAATGTAAAACACCTGAAATATGTGTGTGTGTGTGTGTGTGTGTGTGAGAGAGAGAGAGAGAGAGAGAGAGAGAGAGAGAGAGAGAGAGTTGGAACAATTTAATGTGGCATGCTGCCCCAATATAATGTGGTTGGTGCTCTCCCCCACAAAAGAAAATGTCCCACCTAACAATGTCTCAACTAACAAGGAAAGCTGACTCCAGGGCTGGGTGGAGACAGAGGCAGAGCTAGCTGCTCTGGCACCCGGAGCCACGCACATGCTGTGTACCTGGGGGAGGGGCTAGCTATGTGCGGGGGAGGAGCTAGCCACCCACGGCAAGCGTCCCAGAGGGGTGCCACCCTCAGCAAGTAGCAAGCATCCCAGAAGGGCGCTGCCCGCAGTGAGCGGCAAGCGTCCCAGGGGTGGAGGTGGCACAGCGTCGTCACCCATCTCAGGGATGATGCCCGGGGCGGACCCACCCATAGCTGTCAAGTGTCCCTTATTTGAAGGGACAGTCCCTTATTCCAGCGCCATGTCCCGCTGCTGTCCCTTATTGATGGATGTCCCTTAAATGATGTCCCTTAAATTTCAAATGAAGCAGCTCCTCTCCCTCCCTCCCTGCTGGCCAGGGAGAAGGGAGGCTCCAACTATGTTGTTTGGCTGTGTTGCTCACCCAATAAGAAGTCTAAGAACGACTGGCGGGTGGAGCTTGAATGCCTTGTGTGTGGCTAGTTAATGCAAGCTGAGGGGGGTTTTGAATGCTGGACACCATTTTGTTGCACGTGCTGCTGCTGCAAACTTTGCAGTGCAAAGCCAGGCTGGGGAGCCATCTTAAGTTGAGGCTGCATAGGCCTTGTGGTGCATGTGATTCAGATTCTAGTCAGTTGAACCTCTGGTTACAAAGTTGGTTGGACAGTGTTCTCGGAGCTACCAGCATGAGTTTGACCAGACTGCAGGAGGACAGGAAGACTGGAGTGCCTGGAACAGGTGAGGCTGCATGTCCCTTATTTTCAAGGCTGCTGGTCCCTTATTTTCAAATCTGTAAATTGACAGCTATGCACCCACCACATCCTCCTTCCTCCACCAGTGGGTGGAGACATACTTCTCTTCAAGTTGTCATGTGTAAATGCCTGATGAAAGATGATGACAGTGTAGGGGAAACACTGTTGAATGGGGTAAGAATAAAGGAGTTTGCTTAAGGGAATCTCCTCTGATCTGCTGGCCTCTAGTTTTTTTATCTACAACTTCCATCAGCCTCAGAAAGCGCACCAATGGTCAGAGAAGACAGACCCTCCAAGTGTACCTATTTTCTAGGGACATCCTTGATTTTGACTAGCCAGTTTCTGATTTGATCCTGGAATGTCCCGCTTTTCCTTAGGATGTCCCTATTTTCATTGGAGAACTGTTGAAGGGTATGAGAAGATGGGAGTTGAAGTCCAAACTATTTAGACAGCAACAGCTGGAGAAGGCTGGCTTGAGGGGTTGATAAAGCCCTCTGGAACATTATATGCTAACAGTGCCCTTGGGGAATTGTAAAATATAAAATGTACACCCTAGTTTTTGTGGTGTGCCTAATGCACATTAGCAAAACAGCATACATTTTAAGTGGTTGATACGGAATGTGAAGCAGAAAAGTCACTATCTGTATATCTTCTGAAGAGAAAAAAATGGCTTCCCCCCCCCCCCCAGACCAGAAAGACCAACCAACAGACTGAATGCTATAAAAATAAATACTAAATATTTTAAATTGCTTGTAGCTACAATTATAATTGAATCTGAGCACAGTATTCCAAGAATTCAGCCCTTGTGATTTGGATTTGGCTCAATCCATAATGGGCAGAAGAGACTTAGCATTTACTCGCAAGTTAATGTCAGCAATTCTGAGTTTTTGATTGTCCAATGAAAATGCAATGCAGGCTAATTAAGCAATAATGTACTGTGCTGAGCACATTTTCACAGGATAAAGTCATGACTGAATATGAGCAGAGTCAAGGGATTTAATGCAAAAGTGGAGAGCACTTTTTCACCTAATTTGCATTAAAAGGAGTTTGCTAGAATGCCAAATAAATGAAGTGAATAAAACAAACAGGAATGCAATTTTTAAATAAAACTACTCCATTGAAAGTTTAAATAAACAGTCTAACAGTACGAAGCCAATGTACTACAGGCTGTAATTTTTACAGCAGTACATTAGTCTCTGTACAATTTGTACAAGGAATAAAACGGAGCCAGATGTGGGTGTAGAGAACCACCTTGTATTTCTAAAGTATTATGCAACCTAAATGTGGGGTTGCCATAATGCATGTGCCCGTAGTGCCTTTTATAAGAAAATTTGTCCCTCTGTTTCCTTTTTAACTGCACACCCTTTCAAAGCATTTTCCTTTTACTGCATCCAGTTGAATGGAAACCTATTGTAGCTTATAGCTACCCAGAAGTTTCAGAAATTGATTTCAGGCGCCCTGACATTTCCGCTTCTGTTGTACAAAATGGAGTCATTTCGTAAAGAACACCATTAAAAGGAAGATGACATTTTTATCAGTTAGTAACCATGTAGCCAAAGGGGGCAGCAGGGAATGGCAACAGTTAGTGCAATATGCCATTTTCTTTGGCAACAATGACTCTTTGCACCTGGGTGTTTGTCTACCTAAGATGAACTCACAGAGGAGAATCACACCGCTTTTCCTGCTCCTCATATCCCTGCTTTCATCAGCTCTTCATGCGGAAAGTCGTTGCACTCAAGCTCTGCCTGCATGGTTTTGAACTTCGCTCCCCCCCCCCCCAAAAAAAAAATCCAGGTTCCTAATTGCAGGACTGCCTCTCCACATATAAACCGTCCCAGACTCTGTGTTCATCATCTGAAGCCCTTCTTCATCTGCCCCCTCTACATGAAGTCCAGAGGATAGCAACATGAGAACAGGCCTTCTCTGTAGTGGCTCCCCATTTGTGGAATGCCCTCCTCAGGGCACCATCACCATATATTCTTAGGCACAAGGCAAAAAAATTCTTCTTCCACCAGGACTTTGGCTGATTCATATTCTAGGTAAAGGTAAAGGGACCCCTGACCATTAGGTCCAGTCGTGACCGACTCTGGGGTTGCGGCGCTCATCTCGCTTTATTGGCCGAGGGAGCAGGCGTTTGTCCGCAGACAGATTCTGGGTCATGTGGCCAGCATGACTAAGCCACTTCTGGCGAACCAGAGCAGCGCACGGAAATGCTGTTTACCTTCCCACCGGAGTGGTACCGATTTATCTACTTGCACTTTGACGTGCTTTCGAACTGCTAGGTTGGCAGAAGTTGGGACTGAACAACGGGAGCTCACCCTGTCGCGGGGATTCGAACCGCCAACCTTCTGATCGGCAAGTCCTATGCTCTGTGGTTTAACCCACAGTGCCACCCGTGTCCCTGATTCATATTCTACAGCCTTTTAAATGTGTTTGGGGGAATGGGAGCATTGTTTTGCTGTTTTGTTTTATTTATTTGTTTTTATCCTGTATTTTATTCTGTGAACCACCCCGAGATCTTATGATGAAGGGCAGTATAGCAATCAATCAATCAATCAATCAATCAAATAAATAAATAAAGGCACAGAGAAGTGGGAAGGAGGGAGAAACAGGAGCCAATCTTTCTGTTCCTTTCGTATGTTCAGTCAAGCCCATATAGTGTGAAAAGGGATAATATGAACAGATTCTAAGTTTATTGGTCCATCAAGAACATCAGGGAGGCCTAAGACTTGGTTCAAGGAGCCTCTTAGCTAAGCCAGGATGGGAAAAATACATTGCCATATCTCTGGCTGAACTGAGGGTAGGGAGTTATGCCAAGATAGTCTGGATGTGCCAAGAATCCCCAGGCTCAGCTGGAGATCTGCTGGATCTCTTATCCCAGAAGATCTCATAACAGACGTGCTCCCTAAGTCTCAATGGCGTTAGGAATTGGAAATCGTACACTCCTGATGTTCAAAAGATGAAATTATTTCCTTATTAGTGAAATGTCAGGGGTTTTTTTGGGGGGGGGCGGATTGGGGACCAATGACATTAGTCTTTTGTAGAAGATTTATTAAGCTTTCAAAGAGTGTCGTTTATGTATATGTTACTTTGTTAATGGGTATGTGTTTTGTGACTGTTGTTAAACAAATAAATGACAAAAAGGCACACACACACAAAAATATCAGCAAGTGAAATTCCATAGATTAAAAAAACCCCAACTACCAAACGAAGCCTGTCTGGAGTTTGCTCATTCAAATTAACTATGTGATCCATCATTCTGTCCCATCTTTAGCAGAATAATGTCTAGTGTGATGACTTATTGCCTGTTTGAAAAGAGAAGCGAATGGTACAGAAAATGTAATTTACTTTTCTGTTCTGCATTGGATTTATTGTTTACTAATTGGCATGTCATACCCAATGAATTATGCAGCAAAAAGAAAAGAGACTATCTGAATGCCTGTAGTGAGAGAACCAAAGAAAACTATTTGATCATTGGTTCAAGTTCAAATAATTTTAATTGGGCTAAGCTTCTGTATTTGACTATGACAGGCAATTATTTGTAAAATAATCAATGGTAATCCTTATTGAAATTGTTTTCTTAATGCCACATTTCTCCAAAGTAAGGCAGCATGCGTTCATTCACAGAACTGTCAACAGAGAGCTTTCTTGATTTCCTTTCTATTTAAGTATTGTTTTCATCACTGTGTTCTGAAACATTACCAGCTTAGCTGAACACATTCATGTCTGTGCTTTTCAATGCTATCTTAAACCTGCATTCAAAGATATTGATTTGCATGGGCTCCCCCTCCCCTCCCTGCACCCCACTGCAAAGAAATGTAGCTGGAAATAATGGGAAATGTGCAGGGGATACTTATGTACTTACTAACTTGAATTCTAGCCTGCAGAAGTAATATTTCATCCTACCTAATTGCCACTTTTCGTCCTAGAAAAGGTGGCAGAAGAACCTACAGAACTGAGCAACCAGTTTTGGGGGGACTGATTTATCGACCATTGGCAGTAAACATGACTAGAACCTCAACTATGGGCTTTGGAAAGCATGGCTATAGCAACATTGGAGATATTTCAGTTCCCTTCCCTTTACAGGAGTATCCTAGTGATATTCTAGGAAGCTCCTCTATTTTTTCAGCTCCCCCTGACAAAAAACAACAACCAGCAGTACCCCCAGTACTTTCAATTGAGGTAATATAAGAGGGGTGAAATAGTACATCAGTATTCTACATTAGGGGATGTGGGTGGCGCTGTGGTCTAAACCACTGAGACTCTCGGGCTTGCCAATCAGAAGGTCGGCAGTTCAAATCCCAAAGACGAGGTGAGCTAGTGCAAGTAGATAAATAGATACCACTCTAGCGGGAAGGTAAACACTGTTTCCATGTGCTGCTCTGGGTTCGCCAGAAGTGGCTTAGTCATGCTGGCCACATGACCCAGAAAATCTGTCTGCGGGGCAGACAAACGCCGGCTCCCTTGGCCTGTAAAGCTAGATGAGTGCCGCAGCCCAAGTCGTCTGCGACTGGACTTAACTGTCAGGGGTCCTTTACCTTTTTATTCTACAGTAAGGAGTACAGCTGTTCTTGCCTTCCAGTTTTTGGGGTCAATGACAGAAAGTGAAAAACAGTGTAGTATAGCAACTGTGACCAAGGAGACCCAGGTTAAAATCCCTGTTTTGCTCACACAGCATAATCATATGAAAAAACCAATAAAATAGCAAAATCTGGCCGTCTGAATTTAGGTTCAGCCTGTTCCACATCATTTTTTCCCCCTACACTCTGACCATAGGTAAAAATTGGGCCTACAGATTTATTGGCAAATCTTCAAGAGAGGGGGAATCCACTTGATTGAGGGGCAGCTACTGAGACAGCCACTTTGCTCTTGTAGTCATGACTTGGCTCAAAGAGAGTGAACTTTAAAACAAAAACCAGGAAAAGAAATGTCAGATCACACTGCACATATCATCAGTGCCGAATGCACAAGGATGGGGAGTGTCGATGCCGTGTGGCAGTACATTGTAAGACTTTATGCTGCAGTTGAAAAGGAATATAATAGAATGAGGAATACGTGTTTACTGACTAACTGCCAAAAGACCATTGCAATTTTCATTGGGCGGGGGGCGAATCAACATAAAGCAGCCAATGCTGTTGCAAAGAGATCTTATAGTATGGTGCAAATAATCTATTCAATTCCATGCCACTATGTACAGAATAATACCTGGAATATTACACCAATATCATGTCCTGCTCAGTCATTCTGCTCCAATTCCACAAGGGAGATCTGTTTTCAATAACAACCTTCTGCTTGCAGTTTCCTTGCTGGATTCGAAGGTGTACACATGCAAATGTGTCAGCATCACCATAAACAACGAGGCTTGGCACATCTAATAGAATGATAGAAAATAGAATCTGCAGCCTCTGCAGGACTGGGAAGAGTTGAATCTTCCCATCTATATATTGCAATGTAATATCTCGAGAAGGGGGACTATAGCTATATTTTCTAACATTAGTTCTCTGAAATGGGTTACCACTTTTCATCAGAATTTGTTCCTTAATGTGGAATGCATTACTGCACACTTTTGTTTTGCTTTTGACTTTCACGAGTTTTCGTACAGATGCAGAAACATTCATAAATGCAAAACCTGGACTCGTAACCTCCCGCCAAGCCACCTGTCCATATTTGTATATGGGCGTAGATGCTGCTGCATCCAATTCCATGCAAAATCCTAAGGCCGATAACTAACTGCAAATTTGTTGTGCTATGAAATCGATGAAATCAGATAGCATTTTGCCTCAAGTTAATAGAGCTGTGCTGAATAGATACATGATTACAGGACTGATAATGTTTCATACGATTTTCACACCCAACCTGTTAATGCTGACATCTGATAGTTAAAAAGATACATCAAAGTCAAATTATAGAGGGGGAAATAGGCAAGAAAGAGCAATAGATTCAATGAGACGGTCCCTGTGGGACTTGGAAACAAACGCTGCCTAGAGAGCCCTGAAAGGTCAATATGGCATAATCTCAGTAGACTTCCTGCTTTTATAGTGTACTTAATTGATGGGGAATAAAAAAACCCATTTTTAATTATCTGATATATTATCTTTATTGCCAGAAAAGCATAAGAGCAACCATCTCTCCTAAGGATATTTACTATTTATGTAGACCACTTGCTTGAAGTGCTCCTAAGTGCTCCAAGTGCTTTATATAGAATATTGCAGGAGCCACGGTTGCCATATAAGTTAGTTCAGACTATTTGTCTATCTAGCCTAGTAATTTTTACTCTGACTAGCAAATGGCTCATTAGTGCCTCAGGTCAAGATCTTCAGGATAGCCTGCGACCTGTTCCTTGTAAAAGTTGATGCCACAGATTGAATTTGAGACTTTCCTCATGCAAAATAAGTTCTTTGCCGCCAAGCTAGGAACATCAAAATAAGAGTATAGGAAAATGCTTATAGACACCAGGTCCAACTCTTTGTCCAATCATTCCAGTTTTGGCACCTAGTACCAGGGTCTCAGGCAAAGGTCTTTTACATCACAAGCTATCTGATTCATCTAACTGTCAGGGACTAGACCTGCAATCTTCTGTGTTTAAAGACTGTGCTCAGTCACTGAGCTAATCTGAGATACAGTAGCTTCACTAAAGTTTTGAACTCACCTGAGCCTCTACTCTTTCTTCTTGTTTTCCGGGTGTACTTTGGTTTGAATGGCCAGTTGCAAAACCTGCAAGTCATACATCAAATGTGAACCATGTATGTGCATTATTATTATTATTATTATTATTATTATTATTATTATTAATTTCATTTAAAGAGACATGTGAAGGGCCCATCTGTAGCAAGTGTTTTTATTTTAATAAGAGGGATAATAATGCATGTTGGCTGTTGTGTACATTGAACTCAGGTAAAAAAAAAATGTCTGAAGTGGTTTTCAGACAGATCCTTCTGAAGTTTGTTGTCAATGTATTGGCTAATACTGAGAAACATTATCAGTGGCTATTCCTCAGTTGTGGAGCACCTTTGTTCAGAGGCTCGCAGAGTCATGCAATATTCTTTCAAAAACAAAACAAGAAATTTCTGCTGGCTTTTGATGGCCAAACATAGGGTACCATGAAATATGCAGCAGACAGCATGTTCAGGTACCACCACTCAACTGACCTTTGGTAAGGCCAGTCCAGCACTAACTCCAGCTTGGACCACACCATACTCAGACATCAATCTTTCCACAACCAAGGCTTCTTTTCAGTAAGAACTCTCTGGAACTCAGTTCCAGCACCTTTCAGGTGGGCGCCATTGCCATTATAAGAGAACAAGGGAAGCATTCATGGTGAGGGACATTCCAGCCCCTCTTTTTCCAGAAAAATAGCACTATCCTCAACCATATATTTGAAATTAGCAAGTACTCTTCTACTGAACTATGGTCCTTCTCCCAACCAATGCAAACATAACCATATACTTTATAGGTAATATTTCCCAGGTAATAAATATAAGAAAAATCAATCTATTTTGCAGTTGATTGATGGTGTTTGCATCAGCAGTGAAGAACAATAGTGGCTTTTTTTAAGGGTTTCCCTTATCAGCACATTAATGCACAGAAAGCAACACACTATTGACCAATATGAAACGGACTGTGTCTGCCCACCAGTTTTTCTCTTTTAAGATATTTATAAACTGTTTTCTTTACATTAAATTAACTTTATCCATGCACCATGGATGAGTTGCTTAACATGATTATATAATATTTTTTTTCCCAATTAATTGTTTTGCATTGCAATAATTATCGGCAGATTTTTATGTGTGAAGTTTTCACATGTAGAATGACTTATAATTTATCAACTATGAATAACAATTAAAAACTCTCAATAATCAGGTGTCACAGACACCTTACATATTCAAGGTTATTACACAAAATGTGGATGGAATTATTGATACGTGTGCTAATGTCCCTAAGCTGTTATTTAGAATGTTATAGCTGTTTTGAAAGTAATTACTCTGACACATTATTACAAGAAGAGCTGAAAACAGCAAATTAAGCAGTTTAAAACAATTAGATAGCTTTAGCACTGACTAAGAAGGGACCCAAAAATTATTACTTGCCTTCGCCAAAAAAAATATTCTTCTTCCCTTCTTATTCTTTTTAAACATATTAAAAAACAATAATTATGGCCTCCCTTAGATCAGGAGTGCAGAACATTCCTCAACCCAAGAGTTGCATTCTTTTATGGTGAAACTTATTGATTATGAAGGAAATCAGCCCTGAGTGCTCACTGGAAGGACAGATCCTGAAGCTGAGGCTCCAATACTTTGGCCACCTCATGAGAAGAGAAGACTCCCTGGAAAAGACCCTGATGTTGGGAAAGATGGAGGGCACAATGAGAAGGGGAGAACAGAGGACAAGATGGTTGGACAGTGTTCTCGAAGCTACGAACATGAGTTTGACCAAACCGTGGGAGGCAGTGGAACACAGGAGTGCCTGGCATGCTCTGGTCCATGGGGTCACGAAGAGTCGGACACGACTAAACAACAACATGGTCAACTTTCCAAGGGACACATGTGAGTTGGCAGGGAAACAAATCTGAATTTTTTCCTTTTTTGCAGTCCACTAGTTATATACCCTTTATATGCCCTCTTTCAAACTGGCAAACATTTATCAAAGTTCAAGGACATATTCCAGCCAAGAGGGCTGTGTTCAGCTCCCAAACCTGAGGCTTGCTTAGTCTGCTTTAGTGTCATAAATGAGCCAGCTCCCAGGGAAGGAAGCAGCTAGGAACAGAGAGGGTTAACTGCCAGGCAGGATGAGCATTGGTGAGCGCCAACTCCCCCGCCCCTTGGAATGTGGATTGACAAGGAAATGGCTGAGAGCAGGCCGGAACCCAGCCAACACTCTCAAGAAGTGCAAAATGCTGCGAACAGCGAAGGAAGCAGTTTATCAGGTGGGAAAGAGCTAAGGGACAGCCTCTCAGAGAATGGGGAAGAGGTGAGAGCTGACCCTCTCAGTCCAAGGTCTCGGCAAATGGGAAGGCTCCATGACCGGAAGCATAACCAGAGATGTCAGAAGTGGAAGTTCAGTTGCTTCTGGTCTCACAGGAAGCAGCCTTCAGAAGGGTCATCATGATTGATGAGGCTGGCGGCTTGTTAGAGCCATCTGGAGGATGCTGTTTTTGCAATTGTGTTTCCGCTAAAAAATAAATATGGTATAGAATGGAATGTAACTATGTTCTGCCCATGCAGAGTATATATATTTGCAGAGTATTGTGTTCTGGAATTACCAAGCTATTGTGAAGAACATCTACATAAATGAATCTACAATAAAATTATAGGTCGCAAAAAAATGTTAGCAATCGAAAGATGAGTATATAGATGAGCCAAAAAGATGAAGGGTTCATATTAACAAATAGCACACAACCCACCTAACTCATAATGATTTGGTATGTGGTAGGATTGACTGTTATCTCTCAACTTCCCTTCTAGGAAGTTCTGGAGAGGATCCCTTGTGGAAGGGATGTAGCTCAGTGGTAGAGCCTTTGCAAACCAAAGGCACTAAGCTGAATCCCCAAGCATCTCCATGAGGGCTGGGAGACAGCCTAGTCTGAAACCCAAAAAAGCCACTGCCTTTCAGTATAGACAATGCCAAATTAGATGGACCAACAGCTTCCTATAAAATACCTGGCAAGTGCCCTGGAAATCTCAGTTACCATTTTGGGTGCTGAGATCTCGCACACTCTTGCACTGCACTCTCACTCCAAAAAAGCACTTTTTCAGGATGAGAGTTAGGTCCACAACACGTGACTTGCCCGGGAGCACCTCTTGGAAGACATGTGTCCAGTTTGGGTTTGAAAAAAGTTGGACAGTATGCTATATCACGAAGTTCTTAAGTTTTGGATCAGTCCTGCTTAAAACTACTCCTTAGCTGTTCTTCAGAGGTGAACAAATTCTCTGCAACTTAGATAAAAGTATTTGGTTAGGACAATGTCTAATAAGGATAGCACTTCAACCTCTCTTTTTTCCTTTTCTTTCAAGAGGTTTGAAGGTCATATTCTTTGATCTTCTCCAGTCTCTGAGTGTGCACCTGTTCTTTGCAATGCTCTTAGAGTATACTGGGCAGACTATTTTTTAAAAAGTGCATAATATGATTTGGAGCTTGCAATATCAGCAGTCCAAGCTTTGAAAACAGGGCAGGCTTTATTATTGATAAACACACACAGAGCTGAAGCGCATCAAACAGCACTGGCATTCAGGAGGAATCCAAAGATAGCATTACATTAACTTCTTTGCACAGGCTTCCATAGATGTTAGTTGCAAGAGTTCTGCTTGATTGAAAGCATACTTGAGCCACAGGAGCTGAGCCACAGATTCCCTTTTGTTCCTTAGGCCTACATCAGTCACATAAGCGTGAAAATGAACATTAACAATCCGTCCTTAATTTCTCCTCAATCTCCTCACTAGCAATTACACTGGGCAACAATTTTTTACTTTTTGAATGTTGTCTAGATTTCTACAGCTGATTTAGGGTATTTTTGCACTGCTGAATCAGGAAATGGCATCCGTTTCTCTCCATCAGGTCAGGTTTTTGTGCTATGTTGATTTGAAAAAAATCAGATCTTGTGACAAAATCGATTACATTTTTGTGGCATTATCAGCTGGTTTTTGGCAACACATATCATCCTAAATATGTTTTTAAGAGAAAAAAATGTTTTTCCAACAACATATATTGATTACCTGATAGAAACAATTACTGTAAACTGAATGATGGGCATTGATAAAGGTAAGTACACGTAAATTGCATGTTGCTTCACCATTTTTCAAACTTCAGGGCTTGAAGTTCCGTTTCTTGGAACTCCTGGAATGCTCAGCGGCAGGGAGGTCTCTCTTCAGAGTCCAACAGTAGTCAGCCATCATGACTGCATCCCAGCGACCCTGATACCTGGTCTCCATCTCTTTCATGTCCTGATGGAATCTCTCCCCCTGCTCATCACTCATTGAACCCAGGTTCTCAGGAAACCAGTCCATATGTGAAAATAGGTAGTGCATCTTGACGCTCATGTTGCAGCCCAGGTTTCTGAAAGCAGTCAGCATGTTGTTGACAAGTTCTGCGTAGTTTCTGGCCTTATTGTTGCCAAGAAAGTTCTTCACTACCAGAACATATGCCTTCCACGCTTCCAGTTCTACTTCGTTCATTGAGTTTCCGAACTCAGGATCTCTGATGAGCTGACGGATCTGAGGACCGTCAAAGATGCCAGCTTTCAACTTCTCCATGGTCAATCCTGGAAAAGCCTGGCACAAGTAAGTGAAGCAGTCACCATCCTTGTCCAGAGCCTTGGTGAACTGCTTGATTAAGCCGAGCTTGATGTGCAGCAGGGGGAAGAGTATTCTGTCTCTGTCCACCAGAGGGTCGTTGATGACGTTCCTTTCTTTGCAAGGCACCAATTCCTCCCGCACAGGCCAGTCCTTCTTTGTGTAGTGCTGAGCACGGTCCCTACTATCCCACATGCACAGAAAACATGGGTACTTGGTGAAGCCAGACTGTTGTCCCAACAAAAAGTTCACCATCTTCAGGTCAACACAAATAAACCACTTATGCTGATCATAACCAATTTTCTCCAGCACATACTTCACCGCTTCATAGTTCTCCTTCAGTGTAGTCGAGTGAGCCAGGGGTATAGAGACAAACTGGTTGCCGTTGTGTAACAGAACACATTTCAGTGATCTGTCAATGAATTGCTGCTGTCAATGAACAGTCTCCAATCTTTGGGTTTGTACTGTGGCACTCCAAGCTTGAGCAGAAGCTGCGCAATATCTGCACAGTACACCAAGTCCTTCTCTTCCGAGAAAAAACAGAGGTACTCTTGATGCCTGTTGCGGAAGAAGCTGATGCGACCACTGTCAGAGAGGAAGTTTTTTTCCTTCAATCTGGATGCCAACAGTTCGGCAGAGTCCTTTGACAAGCTGAGGTCATGAACTAGATCATTCAACTCCTTTTGGGAAAATGGATGTGGAGCATCATCTTCAAGAACCACTTCTTCTTCTTCATGTCCTTCAACACTGGAGGCATCTTCGTCACTAATGTCAGGAAGTTCTCTGAAGATAGGCACTGGAATTTCATCACAATGAGCTACAGGACGACGTGCTGATTGAAGATCAGGATACTTGAGGCTGCTCCGGTTCTTTCTGTTGATTCCAGCCGTACCAATTTATGGAAGATTTCGAGGTTTTATGACTTCAAACTGATCCCTTTTCAACATAATCACCCAGAACTATCGGACCTGAATACTTCTTGTCATTAAAATAATCATTTCCAATCAAAACAATTATTCGATATGGCATTTTACCCCCCACCAACTTCTTCTAAAATGCTCCACACAAGCGTACATGTGAACAAAAACATAAAAAATGACATGTGGTCATAGCTCAATAACTTGACCTGATTGAGCAAAACCAAGGTGATTTTTGGATTCAGCGCATCAGATTCGTCCTAAATCAACTGAAAAAACACAGACAACAAATTTGTTGTTGACCAGTGTTATCTAAACCCTGGGCCCAAAAAAAGAGAAATAACATTTAGATAGATGATAGATGATTGACAGATGATAGATAATAGTAGGTAGATGATGATAGATATAGATATAGAGATAGATATAGATAGATATAGATAGATTCCCAATTCTAAGAATCAAGGAAAATAGCTCAGCACTAAGTTAGTTATTTGAATAGGGAAATAATAAAAAATACCCTTTATGAATATTACATTTTCTCAGGAGCAATTAGTGTTTGTGAAGCACCAAATATAGGTTTTAGCAGAAGCCAATTTGTAGCAGAATGGAGACAGCACTGATAGCAATGAACACAGGGTGTAACAGAAATTGCTGTCTCTGTGCATCTCTAGCCAAGATCCATAAATCCATTTCCTCTTGCACAGCAGCTTGGTTCTTCAAAATTATAACAACTAAGCAGAGCAGAATACAGAAATACTGACCAAAATGGAGGCTACGGTTAAAGTATACCTTTTTAAGAAGTGCAGCTCATTAGACAAGAGTAGTAAGCAGTTGGGTATTAGACTGTCCGAGTGACCAGGAGGGCAGCTGAAGAGCAATATGTACATACTACAGTATTTGTGTATGTATCTTATTTACAGATTAATAACTTTAACATACATAGGGTTGCAATGTGAAACAGGGATGTGCAGGGCTTATTTTTTCAGCCAGAACTCACTGGAACTTACTTCCAGCACCTCTCAAGTGGGCACCATTGCCATTCTAAGGGAACATGGGAGATGTTTGTGGTGAGCTCCAGCACCTCTTTTTCTAGAAAAATAGCACTGGGTATGGGAAACCTCAGGGTGAATGCAGCCCTCCAGGACTCTCTATGTAACTCTTGGAGCTCTCCCCCAAGCTTCACCCCTTCTCCACAGACCACACCCTACACTGGCCTTTTCTTGCACAATCCTTTAATGAAATAAATAAATAAATAATTAACATGAAAGCTTATACCCAGAACAAATTTAGTTGGTCTCTAAGGTGCCACTGAACAACTTTTTGATTTTATTTATTTATTTCGACTGCATCAGACCAACACGGCTACCTACCTGAATCTAGACTCCTTAAATGGTTCTGCCTGGCTTGAACATGTCCCTGATCTCTGACAATGCGCCTTGCTTGCCTGGATGGAGGCTAGAGAAGGAAGTAACAGTAATCAATATTTGTTGCCCTGCCCACTTTTACTTCGGGCCCTGCCCACCACCAGCATGGGGCCCCTGGACGTTTGCCAAGAAAAGAATGTGGATCTTTGGATGGAGAAAAAAAGAAGAAAGCTTTCTCATGCCTGCTCTAGATACTTGGCTGATGAAGCACCTGCCTTCTCATAAATAATGCCCCAGCAATTAGTTCACAAAGGCAAACTAAGAAACTTTGGGAAGAACAAAGAGTGCTCATTAATTTTGAATCCAAGTGCCCTCAATTGCTACAATAAATAGACCAAGATCTTTTTGCCCCTCAAGAAGGCAAGATGCTGCACTGAATGTATTATACTTCTCAATAAATCTTTTCATTTCAAGCATCATCTTGAGGCACTTGATTAGATGAATATACTTGATTCTTGAAAGTTTTTACTAACTACACCTATTAGCAAACTGCTAACTGAAAGTCCTACTTTTTCATAGTTAATAGATATATCATCAGTCGTAAAGCCTAAGACATAAAGACTCAATAAGTGATTGTACCATTGCACATAATGCAAATTTATTTTCCTTCCTTGGCACCTGAAAAAAACTTGGGGAGAAACAGAGAGCTGCTTCACATATTGGCTTAGTTCCTGACCCAAGCAACAATCTTTTTAATATTCACACAAGCAGCAAAAACAGATTGGGCTACATATACAGTGGTACCTTGGGTTATGAACTTAATTCATTCTAGAGGTCCGTTCTTAACCAGAAACTGTTCTTAACCTGAGGTACCACTTTAGCTAATGGGGCCTCCCGCTGCCACCATGCCGCCTGTGCATGATTTCTATTCTCAGCCTAAGGTAAAGTTCTTAACCCAAGGTACTACTTCCAGGTTAGCAGAGTCTGTAACCTGAAGTGTTTGTAACCCGAGGTACCACTGTATATCAAGCAGTATCATGCACTGTATATCAAGCAGTATCATGCACCGAGGTACCACTGTATATCAAGCAGTATCATGGGGTCAGCTTATAGTGATATGGATTCCTTAAAAATCTTGAATGAATGTTTATTATAGAGCAAGAAGATATACATGTGCTGCCAAGTGCAGCCCAGTTTCCCGAGACGAGGACTTGGAAAAAAATATTCCACTTTGCAATGCTATTTTTCTTGAAAAAGAGGTGCAGGGACTCACCATGAATGCCTGCCTTGTTCTGTTATAATGGCAATGATGCCTGCCTGAGAGGTGCTGAGAGTTCCAGTGAGTTCTGGCTGGGCGGGGCGATGGGGGAGCCCTGCCTCCTTGCTTACTGAGCCTTGGGTGTGTGAATCCAAAATGCCCCACAGTCCAACATTCACCAAGATGAGCATGCCAAGTCTAAAGGCCAAACCAAATGACCTCATAAGCTGGAGTTTGTGGAAGATGACTCAAGAGAAACCTTAACTCAATACAAAAAAACAAAAACCTTCCAGTAGCTCCTTAGAGACCAACTTAGTTTGTTATTGGTATGAGCTTTCATGGAATTTTTATTTACAGCATAACACAAACCCCCACCCCCCCAATACAGAAATACAATAAGCATAACATACAACAATACAAACAACCAAATAAAAGACTTCCTTTATCCTGTATCTGGCCTCCTTATTTACTTCTTATAAGCAGTTTCCTTTATGAATAATTATTAAGAGTTTTCCAATTATAACTTAAATATCCACAAAGTCTCCTGTAGACATTAATCAAAACAAGTCCAGGTATGTATTTTAGAGCACTGTTTTGTGAAGTATTCTCTGCATTTTCCCCATGCTTTTTGAAACTCTTGTCTAGTGTGATCTCTAATTGCCTCTGGTAATCTAGCCAGTTCAATATACTCTAACAATTTGTCTTGCCATTCCTTTTTTGTTGGTACAATTTCTTTCTTCCAGTTTTTAGCAGTTAGGATCCTTGCCGCTCCTGTGTCATAGAGGAAGAAATTTTTTATTTTGTTTAGACTACGGCAGACCAACATGGCTACCTACCTATATCCTTAACTCAGTAGTGCTTCAGGGTGCCTGCCAATCCAGTTTTTAAATTCCCACTGCTGCCCACATTGTGTGCCAAACAGACCAAGTAGAAAATTCAGAAGCCAGTGGAAGATTTCTAAGAAGAATCCTAAGGGCCAATCAGGAACTCCCCCCCCCCCGCCAAAGTGCTACTCAGAGGCATTAAAGGGTGGCTAGTCAAAAACCCATATCATAGAGGGAGGGAGAGGAAGTGCTGCAAAAGAGAAAGAGGATGTGGGGGGGGGACAGAGCATGATAAAATAGTTAGTATCCACCCCACCCCTCCATATTCCTGCCCTCATTATTCCTCCCACCTGAAAGAGACAAACACAAACAGCACAGTGAACACAGATCAAAACTAGCATTTCAGGGCCTGAAAAAGAAGGGGGTAATAATAAATAAGGCCTTTAAAAAGAATTTTTTGAAGCAGATGCTAAAAGATCACAGTAAAAAATAGATTCTAAAAATTATATATATACAGAGAGAGAGAGGTTGGGGATCACTATAAGTTAGTTTCCACATTACATTCCTGCTTTAAGAATTCCATCATGGTATCTTTATTTTCTTTCCATCCCTTTGGCTGGACAGATGTTGGATTGTTTGATGCAGCTGATTAATATCTGCTTCACTGCAGTTCTTCCCCTAACTGGTAACATCTGCCAGTATTCTGTCCTGGCACTGAACTGAAGGAGCTGTCCCAAGAAGTACAGTTGAGCAAAACCCTCTAGCAATACAGGGGACTGGAGGATATTAAACTCTTTACTGGCTGGAGTATTAGGCAGAGGTTTTGAAATCCCAGAAAAAGAACAAGAAAGGCTTGAAATGAATTGCCATCTCACTGTGAGTCCTTAAATTTTCACACTGGCTATGTATTGCTTTTGTCAAGTTTTCCCGCCATTTCTTTGTCCATGCCTAACACAAGAGAATGTGATTTGTGAAGTAGGAATATTGGAGAATTCAAATAAACACCGAAAAAGGTGTTGCTTTCAATCAGCAAATGATACACAATTGATTTCCTCTCCCCAATTTGCATTGCATTTCCTTTGCATTTAAATGAATGGAACAGAATAGAATAATGATAACATAACACATGACTGATTATGTAAGCCTTATAATTCCATCAGACCAGATAGTAGTTTTTGGTTGGAGATGAGCTGGGGTGGAATGGAAACAGTGCTACATGCAACAGATGCAAGGCAGGGCTGTCTTACACCCCCTAACCCTAAGTAGAAGTTGGGGGCTGTATCCAGTGCTGTAGCTTCACTGGCCTAAGGGAATTCTGTGTGCACAAACTCCCACTTCCCCTTTTCTCAGACCCTCTAAGTGTCCCTGTTTTCCAGGCACAGTCCAAGATATACAGAAGCTGTCCTGGTTTCTGATTTGATCCTGAAATATCTCGCTTTTCCTTAGGACATCCCTATTTTCATTGGAGAAACATTGGAGGGTATGGAATAGGATGTCCCTATTTTTATTGGACCATGTGACCCGGAAGTGTCTGCAGACAGCGCTGGCTCCCGGCCTATAGAGTGAGATGAGCGCACAATCCTAGAGTCTGGCAAGACTGGCCCGTACGGGCAGGGGTACCTTTACCTTTATTTTTATTGGAGGGTATGTTTTCTCATCCACACCCACACCTTAAAATCAACTTTGAAGAGTTGAAGGACTTTCTGGAGAAGATGTTGGGATTACATTAGAGGAAGCAGAAGTCCTATCGCATTGAGCAGAGTGCCAATTTGGATACAAAGTGTTAGATGCAACTCATTGATCCAAAACATTAGAACACAAAGTTAACAATGTTATTTTTATACTCAGATCCTTGCATCTCATACGTCTGCTCAAAAGGAAGATCCACTTAGTTCAACAGAGTTTATTCTGGGGAAGATGTGAATAGGATTTCCAGCAGTGTAGGCCTATGAGGCTGTGTGCACTGAACCACCCCCCAATTTCTCCCCTACCAACCTTTTGTATGTTGGACATGAAGAGTCTGCAGGATTACTTTAAGTGTCTTCAGCTAAGTACAGTTATACCTCTTCAGTTAGGAATCTTGATGTTATTGAATGGAAATGTGAAGAAAATAGCAAGACAAGAGACTTTGGCAAAGATCAAGAGGAACAGAATAGTTCTTTTTAAAGATTTTGGACTAATAGAAGGCGTTGCATCATCTACAAGCTTAACTGATCTATTCATACCACTGGCAAATGAGCAAAAAATAAAAGATACAGAAGACTGAGAACACTGTGATTCAAAATGTACGTAGTGCAGGTTAGGGAATGTACTTCAGCAGAGCAGACTAAATAAAATACAACAAAGGGCTATGGGAAATTATTTATTATTTTTAGAGAATAAATGAGCAAGGAAGGCAAATGATGAAAGCATTTCTGGGTAATAAACCTTGAAGGACACCCAAAAACATCCATTCTCCGCTCCCCATCTTTCTGAGTGAGTAGATAGATGTATGACACACGGCTAAGGGAATGTACATCATTTAGCATTAGTAGTGGGTGACCTCACCTTGCTTTTCAGAGCATACTAGGATAAATATTAGAAAAAAAAGCACAGCCCTTTCTGAGCTTTTCCTAAGTAAAAACCTGAGCAAAACTGGGACTCTGAGGGTTCCATCTGCTATAAGAATATTCCAAAAGCCTGCTGGATCCTAGCAAACCCAACACCAACACAGTCACAAACTAAAGACTATGGGAAAACCAAACTCGGGACCTGAACACAATAGCCCTGGCACCATTTCTGTTTGCCAGCAACAGGAATTCAGAAGTGTATGTTCTCTGGTAGTTTAGATAGCCATTGTGGCTAGTAGTCATTAATCACCTTATGCTCCCTGACTCCAAGGGCCAAGCTCTATCCAGCCCTAGCCTCATAGTTCTTGAATGGCACTTTTGTATAAATAGCATGCATTTTTAGGTAAATGCTGGAAACAGCAGTTGTAGAGAGAATCAGGCCACGCATGGTCAAGCAGTCCCTAAGAGCAATATTTAATGTATGGTGTGGGACTCATATCTGCCAATCCTTACATTTCATCACTGATCACTAATTGGAAATACTCCCCATTCTTACTGCTGCAATCTGCTGGGCTGAGAGATAGAATTTCCCTCATAAGAAATAACTCCTAAGTGAGTTCTTGGAGCTTTATGAATTGTCCATAAGCCATAAAATAAGAGCAGGGAGTTGAAGTTATATTTAATTATATTTCACAGGGGGGAATTTGTGAGCTGGAAAAAAATTAACTAAGGGTGTCAGGAGGTAACCACATGTCCCAAATATGAAGAAATTAAACTGAATTTACATGAAATGTTTCAGGCTGGGTTTCATTAGTACTGAAGGACTATTTAAAATGAATCCCTATTGATCCACATTGAAATGGATAGAACCTGGTGTTCAATCAAACAAATTATGGAATCACAGAGGACAGATTCTGGAGTTAACTTTAGAGCAACTTGTTCATATCATGGTACATATTTTATAGACAATATTGCACTAATCAGCTATACAAGTGTAACTTGGCAGTGTTTTCTAGGAGAGAAATATTAGTAGCTCATATGACGCAACTGCAGTTGTGTCTTTTACACACACAAAGCAAAAGTAGAAGCAGAGATGTGACTACCCAACAGTAATATTCTCCAACTGATTCTTAGGGCAGGAGGGGCGGGTCACCATTAGCAGTAGTGTAGCACCCTGCTTGTGGTTAACGCTTAGCTGGAATGAAATATTCAACGCAGCAATAGAGAAATTAAAATAGTAATTTATTTGTCAGACAAATAAATATGAGGCACAGTGGTATATGGTTACCAAGCTCTGGCCTGGCCTCTTGCCATTCTGGCCAGCACTTATATTTCCTTAATCCAGCCCCCTTGCTCCTCCTGTGGCTGCCTCTGTCCAATCAGCCTGGTTGAAATTCCTATTGGCTGTTTGCTAGAGCCAATCACAAAAGATACACCCATTTCCTTCTTGCCCTTTTATGGAAAATAAAAAGCTATATATTCTTCTATCTATAAATGACAAATAAGTAGTAATATATCTTACATGTGTCTCAACAAGGAATCTTAATTACCAGCTCACCTCTTGCCCTCCTTGCCCTATTGCCTTCCAAAACAGATGATTAATCTTGAATTTTTATCTTATGCATATGTCAAAGATTGAGTTCACATCAACATTGAGATCTCCTTCATTTGAAGGTTTCTAAACAAAAGGCCTGACAACCATATATCAGGAGCGCTCGATTGGCGTCTTCTGTCTGGCAAGGGGCTTGGCTAGTGGCTGACTTAATTTCAGGATAGTTACAACTCTTACAACTATATGAAATAAGAATCTAGCATTTCTTAAATCCTTTGCATAATTATATTTAAACTAATATATTTAATACATAAATAACCTTTTAAAAGGAAAAGAAATCTTAAAAGGATCTTAGTTTAAGAAACAAACAGCTTTAGAAAAGATTTCCCAGAAAATGTTCTGTTTCTGCCAGCTAGATGCTTTTTCACTGCTCTTGACCTTCTTAACCTTAGGAAGAAGATATGGCTCATTTTACTATTTATCCACCCTTAATTTGTAGGGTCAGTGTAACCTTGGCTGTCAGCCTGTAATTCCCTTTTTACGACTTTGAGAATTGTTTTCTGCTATAAATCAGGGGGGCCCCTTGTCTAGGAGTAAAAATATCTTGCCAAGGTTTTTAGGCAACTGGTCTTCTAAGACTGGTCTTTTAAGATACAGGCCCTGATTAAACATATAAGCTTTAATAAAAATGCAGGCTTATGATTAGATGCCTCAGTAGTAATAGCCTTCCTTCCTTCTTTTCCCCTAAGGCCTGTCTCTGTGTTGGCAGCCTGACCACCATTTTGGATCCCCCACAATGCTCCAGACCTACTGTCAAACCAAGGCACTAAATCTCAGAAATGTTCTCAGATGCAATTCTAGGCACAGTTGTGTGCTAGGTCTCCCTCCACCTAGAGGAAGGATTGATAGGAGAATAATATCCCAATAAAGCTGAGTTCTGCTTTGGAGACCCTTAAAATTTTAATAGTTATAAAGATGCACATATACAAAAGAAGCTATTGAAAAGATGGTCTATGATAAGATCCCCCCCCCTTCCATCCAGCTGGCTGTTCTCCTGTGTATGTCTCCTGCAACTCCTTTCTGTATTTATAAGGATACAACTGATTTGGACTAAACAGTATGATTAACAGTTCCTTTCTTGTCCCAGAAACTATTATTATAGCCCCCCCCCACCCCTAATAATATAGGGATCTTTAACTCTGTCTCATTGACTGGATTTAAGCTTCTAAATAATCCTAATGAATGGTGTGTGTTTTTTAAAAAAACTGTTCTTAACATAATTTATTGCAATATTTGCATGGATTATAGCAGAGGGGTATGCTTTGTATTTTAATTTTCCTGTGACTGGATTGAGTGTTATAATTATGTATCATTTTTAATTCCCCTCTAGGAAAGATTGCAGATGTTGGGGGGGGGGAGGAGATATTGTATTTTGTGGTCATTTATGCAAGCCACCTTTCTGAGTGTTTTGCCCTTAAAAGTGAGCCAGCCTTGAAAAAATAAGTGAAACCAATAAGTGGTTCCAATTTGCATGGAATTTTCTTTTTCAGTCTCAGATTTATTTATTGTTTTTCACAATCTATGACCTTTCCAGGAGAAAATTTCTCAGTGTTTGGACATTCTCTGCATAAGAGTCTGAACCTTGCAAGAGAAAGGTGACCTAGTCTTTCTGTGTACAGGCTAAGTTTCAAATTGGAATTGGAGGTTTTCCCCATTTTTCCATTGTCACAGAAATGGTCCTGCATTATTACTCAGCCCCATCCTGGCTCAGACTGTAAGCTCATGAGAAAACACTTACGTTGTTTACCTGATATCCCAGTAGAAACCATAACAGTGCACTTCCAAATTCACCATTTGTCTCTTGCCTGTCTTAATCTGCCTGACTCTTTTGTCAGCTTAATACAGACAGACCATATCCAAAGTGTTGTGATTATTAATAATGATGCCAGATATGGAGAATTTCAGGGTGGGAAGAGGGGAAGAAGGGGCTTTGCTTATTGAGAGCTGAAGAGCTCGAAACTCACCAATAGTGTCCAGTCACAGCCCTTTAGCAGAGGGATGGTAAAATTTTAAAAAGCTGCGTGCAACTGCTTAACCGTCAGCACTTCCCGCATGGATAAGGTAATGTTTGAATGACAACTACATAGGCAAAAGTCAATTGTATATCTGTAGCTGTTCAGTACTGATGCTGTGGGAAAGATCAACATAATTGATTCCTTCCCCCTCCATTCTCATTATCAGATCATTAAAAAAAATTCTATATGCATGTAAAATGCTCAAAAATAAATGACACTCTTGGAAGAACATGTAAAAGACATGCAAACAGAGTCTAATGATATGTGAACAAAGTATGTTCACTTTTTTCTGCAATAAGGCATTCCACTATTAATAAGACCACTTCTCATTAATATTTTGCGGTTAGGACTTTTGGATTTTTATCATCAACCTGATTTTGAAGGAAGCAGTTTAGATTCTGAAGAATACAGTGCTTCCTTTTCCCAACAGAAATGTGTCCATTGTGAAATTTAACAAGATCCCATAATGCAGTATTACTCATATCTTCACATCTGTCCACATTTTTCTCTACCTTCTGTTCTAGCATCTTAGCACAGCAATTGTGATTGTTCAGATTCCAACTTTGGAGACAAGGAGTCCACAAGGTCGTTCATCCCCGCTATTACTTTTGAGAACACACTGCATGGGTCGCATACAAAAGAGCTTGTTTCCCTCTCACAAACTTGTTTGCTTGCTTGTTTTAGCCCATCCATATCTACTCTACATTTAAACCAAGACCCACAGGCACTTTCCTTCTTCTCTTTAGTTATACTCCCAGACTGGATTCATGTGATTGATCAAAGGGCTGCTTTTGGTGTTTCTCAGCTATGTGACTTCAAAACACCACGAGAAATAGCCGATGGCCACTTGCCTCAGAACACACCTGAGGCATGTATTAATGGAGCAATAAAAATATGGCCTACTCTGTCATAGCACTATAGTCCCATTCCAAATGAATTACATTTTCCCCAGAATTTGCCATGGGCAATCAGATATTTCATCTTTATGTCTGATTTGAGACTTTCTTTATACCCTTTCAAATTGTTAACCAGCAGATGTACTTTTCATGTTCATTAATGCTCATCTGTATATACACTATCCCATGGATCTGGGCATGTCCTTTATGCATTATTTGGTCCCATACAATTTAATCTATTAATTTTATTTGGTATCTGTCCAAACTAAGGATATTCAGACTGGATATTCAGTCCAGACTGATATTCCCTCAAGAGTAGAGTGAGTTTTACCAGCATAGAGTGAAAAGATTCCCCCTTTTAAAAATTATTATAACCTGCATTAAATAAATCTGTACAAAAATATCAGACTTGAGAGTGGTATTATTGTATACTGGTCCCTAGACTAGCTAATAAAAATATATTTAGAGAGTTGGACCCCATGTCGATATTACCTGTGAGATGGGTACAAACAAGCATGATGGAGAAATATTTCTGTGTTTCTACTTTCGGAGAAAAAGCATAAGGCAAACAGGAGAGGATGAGTGCCTAAATTTTCTACCACTAATCCTAATGCTACCTTTAAGAATTTCATTCTGTTGCAAAAGATGAGATGGCATGGCTTGGCACTTGGACAGGGCTAAATACTTCATGAGAGCAGAGCTCAGATGTTGCTTCAGCAGCAGTCATCCTCCATCTGAGTCTTCAATGGGAACTAGATCTCAATCCTAGCAGACTCCTTCTTTGTTTAAAGGAGCCTATCCTGCTTTAGAAGACATTACTCTGATGGGGCAAGAAAGAACCTCCAGTTGTTGACCATGCACCTGACCTCTGCTATCTCCAACTTTGGTGGGGGGTGTCCCAATACTGTGAAAAAGCAATGCTAATTTCTATTTTTAAAAAATTAAAATTATATGAATATTGTATACATATTAAATTTAATAGAGTTAAATAGATGTAGACATAATAGTGGGTTTGTATTTGTTGATTCCTTTCTCTGTTTCTCTCTCTCACACACACACATGTCCAGGATGTTTTTAGGTATCTGACCTCTTTGAAGCTACAAGAGTATTTCAGGTGATTAATTGTAGGAAAAGAGATTCTAATTAATCCCTCCTTCAATAACTCTTCGAGCTGTGATGAAGTGGATAGACTCTTTAACAGCTTCAATATCCTGGAAAGACAAGGGGCTGTGGTGGCACACTTCTCTTGACTTCAGTTTCTCATATAAACTCTCCCATACTCCGTGGACAGACATGGGTAACTATACTATATTTCTGTAGTACTGTCAGGCATCAGAATATCCAACTCCCCATGGTAGGTTGCCAGGAATGGATAAGACAAGGAAAGTTCTTACCAATGTTGCTTATTCAATATTCACAGAGAGAGGCTTAGAAATGCAGCCTCTTGGAATAATGGTGTTCCTCCGAGTAAATCTCCACCCGTCTTCTCTCCTACTACCTCATTTGTCAACAGCACCACTCACCTTACGGTTGCCACTTAGGACCATCTGTCTCCAAGCCCTTTGCTCTCCTACTTTCAATGCTCACTGGGTTCTGTGAGGGTGGTGGTGGAATGCTTTCTAGTGATAACGAGTCAGCCAGCTGCTCCTGCTCTGCCTCCTCCTCCTCCTCCTGTCCCATTATTTCCCAATTTCCCCCCTCATCTGCCTCTAAGCTGTGACCTCCTGCAAACCACTGTTGTAAACCTGTACTGTCTTACTCTTCTCTGGAAGGTTCAGGCTAGGGAGGCAGCCTCTGCAATTCCTCCTCTGTCCAGTCCCTGACAACCACATAACTTCATATTTACCTAGCCCTGGACCCAGAAAGTCTGAAGTCAGCTCTAAAACCACCCATCTTGGACCAAAACTCAGTTGTTCTGCGCTATCTGTCTATAATAGATCCATCTCTTGAATATTGCACAGCATACGAAACTGTCCAGAAACAGTCAGTTGCAAGCTGGCTGGATGAAGCAGTAACAAGATGCTGCTACTAGTAACTTGATTACTTATAGGTTTATTATTTGCAGCAGACTCACAAGTTACTATATGCAAGATACAGACATGGATCTTAACTCTCTCTGTACAAAACGCCAACAAACTTTCAGATCAACACTGACCAACCAGCCAACCAAAGAAAAGTCATGAGTCATCATGCCTATGTGGGTGACCTCGTCCAATAGCAGAGTTGTATCCAAGGTTCCATATCTCGAGGCAGAATAACTCCTTCTGTTCAGTCTTCTTGGCCTTCGGCCAACTCCTTAGTTGCTTCTGTGGGAAGCTGCATCAGATAGCATGTAGGCAAAAATCCCAACACCATCTTCCAAGGGTCTCAGGGTAGCATATCTGACTCATCCCATTTTATCTTCAGAGCAAACTCATGAGGTAGGTTATGTAGAGGAGTGGGGCTTACTATGTTGCCTTCATTGCTGTGCTAGAAATTTAAGCTAAGTTATCATGATCTCAGACTGAAACTTACCTCTACACCACAGTCACTGTCAGTGGTGTTGGGTGAAGGGGGAAGAGAAGAGAAGAGAAGAGAAGAGAAGAGAAGAGAAGAGAAGAATTGGAAGTGACCATGAAGGTCATCTAGTTCAAACCCCTGCAATGCAGAAATCTCTGTTAAAGCATCCATTAAAAACAGCCATCCAACCTCTGCTTTCAAAACTCCAAGGAAAGAGAATTGACAACCTCCCAAGGGAGACTGTTCCACAGTCAAACAACTCTTGCTTTCAGAAAGTTTTTCTTGCAGTGCCATGGACATCCCATAATTCATCTCCCTATTCTGTGATTCTACAGTTGTATATAGTCAAAGTTGTATATAGTCAAGGAAGGATTTTTCTTTTCAAGTAGAATAGTGTGGTTAAGTAGCTTATCCAAAGACTTTATTTTCAAACTTTTGAACTTGCCTACGTATTTGTTAAGACCCATTTCACTCCAGCTATTTAGGAAGAGGTTTCTGCACATCTGATTAATGAAAGGACTATTGGATATATCATCTCATAATAAATTATATTTCTCTGGTGTTTTCCTTGGTCGTTTTTCAATCCTGTTTACATGATGCCTTGTTCTACATAAATAATATGCTCCAGCTCCTAAATATTTACTTCTCAAATGTCCCTATGATGGCAAATGTAAAGATTATTGAGAGGCACAAAAGATCATATAATTTAAGGTAACTAGTGATTTATAGCATTGTTACCTCCCATCACGGAGGAAATGAGCCTTGAAACTGAATAATGTTTCTCTTTATTTTGTTTGTCGGAAACATTTATAACTTCCCCTGCAGACTTTTCAGAGCAACATTCTGTGATATTTTAAAATGATTCCTGAGCCATTATTTGATCTTAATTGCACTTGATTAGCACTCTCATTTCAGGGATGTTTTTAATTAGCCTAACTCCTTTAGATGTTACTTCTTATTAAAGTTTACTTTAATGCATTGCTGAAACAATTAAAGATTTGATGTTGTAATTCTTTGTAGGTCTACTCAGGAGGAAGGTGCAAGTTCACTGAGACTTACTCCCAAAGAAATGCATATTGGACTAGGACTGAACAGGATTCAATGAAATTGTTGTGTGAGGTTTGCTCTCCTCATACCCTGTGTCCTCAATTCAGACTGGAAGGGAAAGGACGCAAACGAGCATGTAAAGACTCTAAAAGAAAAAGGTAAAGGTAAAGGACCCCTGGATGGTTAAGTCCAGTCAAAGGCGACTATGGGGTTGTGGCGCTCATCTCGCTTTCAGGCTGAAGGAGCCGGTGTTTGTCCACAAACAGCTTTCCAGATCATGTGGCTGCTTCTGGCGCAACAGACACTATAATGGAAACCAAAGCACACAAAAACACCATTTACCTTCCTGCTGCAGTGCTACCTATTTATCTACTTGCACTGGCATGCCCGGACAGCTCCGTGGTTTTCTTCGGAGCTGAGGGCGATGAAACAATCGCTGAGACGGCTAGAGCGTCGGTAGCAAAAAACTCACTCCGAATCTGACCGGACACAGGTTAGAGCTCAACGTCAAGCCTACCAAGTGGCGATAGCGACGGCGAAGAAGACTTTCTTCACCACCTCTATTGCATCTGCAGAAAATAGTAGCAGGAGACTCTTTCAGGTGGTTCGTAATTTAACGGAACCACCTTTACCACCGGGGCCTTGTAAAGACCCCAAGATCTCCTGCAACGATTTTGCAAAGTTTTTTGCAGATAAAATCACTCATATTCGGAAGGAGCTAGACACCACCGTGGGAGCAGTGCCGGGGCGGGAGAGTGCTAGAGCTCTGTCTGGTCAAGTTGCATGGAATCAATTTCAATCCGTTACCCCCGAGGATGTGGACAGGCTGCTTGGACGCGTGAAACCTGTTGGTTTCTGCTCTCTTCACTGTCTCCTGGATCCTTGCCCATCCTGGCTAATAAAAGCAAGCCGGGAAGGGCTGGGCGATGGGCTCTGCGGGGTGGTGAATGCTTCCCTCTGTGAGGGAACATTCCCAGATCCGCTGAAAGAGGCGGTCATTAAACCGCTTCTTAAAAAACCATCTTTAGACCCGGCCAGTATGGCCAACTATCGCCCAGTCTCAAATCTTCCTTTCTTGGGCAAGGTGATTGAGCGCGTGGTTGCTGAACAACTCCAGGCACGCCTGGAGGATGCGGACCATTTGGATCCCTTCCAATCGGGATTCAGGCCTCATCATGGGACTGAAACTGCCTTGGTCGCGCTGGTTGATGATCTCCAGCGAGCTAGGGACAAAGGTGAGAGTTGTTTCCTAGTTCTGCTGGATCTCTCAGCGGCCTTTGATACAATCGACCATAACATCCTTCTGGACCGTCTAGAGGGGCTGGGAGCTGGGGGCACTGTTATACAGTGGTTTCGCTCCTTCCTCCTGGGCCGTGTTCAGAAAGTGGTGGTGGGGGATGAGTGTTCAGACCCCTGGGTCCTCACTTGTGGGGTGCCTCAGGGTTCTGTCCTCTCCCCCATGGTTTTTAACATCTATATGAAGCCGCTGGGAGAGATCATCAGGGGGTTTGGACTGGGTGTCCATCAATATGCAGATGATACCCAGCTCTACCTCTCTTTCAAATCAGAACCAGTGAAGGCGGTGAAGGTCCTGTGTGAGTGCCTGGAGGCAGTTGGAGGATGGATGGCGGCTAATGGATTGAGGTTGAATCCTGACAAGACAGAAGTACTGTTTTGGGGGGACAGGGGGCGGGCTGGTGTGGAGGACTCCCTGGTCCTGAATAGGGTAACTGTGCCCCTGAAGGACCAGGTGCGCAGTCTGAGAGTCATTTTGGACTCACAGCTGTCCATGGAGGCACAGGTCAATTCTGTGTCCAGGGCAGCTGTCTACCAACTCCACCTGGTACGCAGGCTGAGACCCTATCTGCCTGCGGACTGTCTCGCCAGAGTGGTGCATGCTCTAGTTATCTCCCGCTTGGACTACTGCAATGCGCTCTACGTGGGGCTACCTTTGAAGGTGCCTCGGAAACTACAACTAATCCAGAATGCGGCAGCTAGACTGGTGACTGGGGGCGGCTGCCGAGACCACATAACACCGGTCTTGAAAGACCTACATTGGCTCCCAGTACGTTTCCGAGCACAATTCAAAGTGCTGGTGTTGACCTTTAAAGCCCTAAACGGCCTCGGCCCAGTATACCTGAAGGAGCGTCTCCACCCCCATCATTCTGCCCGGACGCTGAGGTCCAGCGCCGAGGGCCTTCTGGCGGTTCCTTCATTGCGAGAAGCAAAGCTACAGGGAACCAGGCAGAGGGCCTTCTCGGTCGTGGCACCTGCCCTGTGGAACGCCCTCCCATCAGATGTCAAAGCAATAAATAACTACCTGACATTCAGAAGACATCTTAAGTCAGCCCTGTTCAGGGAAGTTTTTAATCTGTGATATTTTAGTGTATTTTTGGTTTTTATGGAAGCCGCCCAGAGTGGCTGGGGAGGCCCAGCCAGATGGGCGGGGTACAAATAATAAATTATTATTATTATTATTATTATTATTATTATTATTATTGAACTGCTAAGCTAGCAGACTCTAGAGTGGTGCTGTGTCCTGATGTTCCCATGCAGGGGAATGGCACCTCTCTGGCTAATGATAGCTGTAGCTCCACCACAGCTTATGACATCAGAGCAACTCATTTTAATTAAGTTTAGGGAAAGATAGCCAATGTCCCTGTTGCTTTAATGGTAAGCCATTGTTGTTGTTGTTCTTCTTGTTGTTGTTGTTGTTTCTCCTGAGAAATGCACCAAAATGTCTTCCCCATTTTTTCAGCCTGAGAATAGGGCTGCAAAACTGGGGAAACATTGCCTGGTTCTGCTTCAGTTAAAAGTTTATTCTTTCCACATTGCAGTCCTAAGATGGTCTTCAGTGACATTCTACTCACTGGCTACAACTCTTGGTTGAGATTGTAGGCCTCCATAGGATGCTGTTAATATGGATTCAGAGGAAAACCGCATGTACTGGATTCAAATATATAGCTAAGATATATTTTGACCCTCACATTGCCACTCTGCATTAACATTTAAGCTACTTTATACAAGGAGTGTCAATTAGACAGTGTATGTTAATTCTTGGGTGGTCAGATTCAGAGCTAAAATATTTCCCCCCAAAAAAGTGAATCACCCTTTCAACTATTTAACCCTCCCTCCACTATCTTTTCTATAGAAACTGTGCATCTTAACGAACTCATTAGCTGGTCTTCATAAATGCCAAAAGCCTTTTGGTAAGGATTGACACTTTCGGAAAATGAATCTAGGAAGTCTCCTAATCAAAAGACTTATTAACAATGTTCACTTTCCAGTCTTTTTAATGAACTCCACATCCATTTTCATCTCCTATTGATAAAGTTAATGTATCCCAGAACATTGTCAGTAAATATTATGATCACATATCTTTAGACCATATATTTTCTGTCTTCACCTAACTGGTATATACAGAAAGCTAAACATTCTGCTTGATATATGAGCAGAAGATGACATGCTGTTTTTCCCTCCTGTGATAAAACATTATGGTTTGTTTATGTATTAATCCTTAAAAAGAAACAACTTTTTTTTTTACCCTCCAGATAACAAGTATTTGGAAACAAATTGGGAAACTGTGAGAAGCAAAATCCAGCTCTTAGTGCTTAATTACATTTTAGATTATATGCCAGTATTAACCCACATATTTGTCTTCAGCAAGCTTCCCAACGATGTGGAAGACTGATTCCCAAGGAATCCAATACCTTGCTGTGTGACACCACAGAGAACTCTCACAAAGTGTCTTTGAAGGAAGCACTCCCATGTGTACTTCAGGGTGCTCACGTCATCACCCCTCACAAATTGGTGTCCAATGAACCATCCCTCAAATCCTCAGCATGTGTGCCAGCCCTACCCCACCCCTTGACTGGATGTGTAATTTAGTGCACATGAGAAGGTATCAATATATGCCCATAGATGACTTTTGCTCATAGAGTTGCCTTTATCTAGAGCTATACTTGTTTGCATCGAGCCATTTCTCACACTTGAATGCATGGATGGTGGCAAAGACTGCTATTTTTTCTTCTGGAATTAATCCCCTTCCCTCCACCGGCCCCCTTTTAGAAATATGCATAAAATGGAATAGTAACATAATGAGCACAACACAAAGCGAATGTCAGGTCTTGCTTGCGGGCTTCCCATAGGCATTTGGAGGACCACTGTGAGAACAGGATGCTGGACTAGATGGACCTTTGCCCCGATACAGCAGGCGCTCCTTATGTTCTCAGATTTGCCTCGCCATGAGGCAAATTACGTTTCAGAGGCAAGTTGCCCCTGGATGCAATACAAGACATCCGACAGTCTATAGATGCCAGCTTGCATCTGCCACCCTCAATCTCAAGGCTTCTAACAGTGTCACAGCGCTGACCTTTGCAAAGCGATTAGCAGCAAACAGCTTCCCCTCAGAAACCTCTCTGTAGTTCTAAACAGAAAATAGCAAGTTTTAAAATTTGAGTATAGATTTCACTGTTATTAGCAGATGGGGAGATTGTAGACCTGACCACCTCACATTACACTTTTAAAATATCAGCACATGTTATTAAAATGGTGAAATAGGAATTTGGGTAGGGAAGCATTCGTTTGTCCCCCCCCCCCAAAAAAAAAAAAAAAAAAACAAACCCAACCCTTTATGCTTGAGGGCACAATGCATATCCTATTGAATGGTGAAGCTCCTGTTGATCTTTATGGGGTGGAATGTAAGTTCAGGAGATAACTGTGTACTGAGAGGTCAATGGAACATGAAGGAAATGATTCCACCCTCATTATATTAGCACTCAAAAATAATTTTACATCTTTCAGGTCAGACCTCCTCATAAAGATCTAGGATGCCATAGAGTTAACCAGCAATATCACTAAGGCACTTATAATCCCAGCTTTTCTGGCTGAAAAATGGGTTGACCTTGGCACCATTAATGTGGCTTAAAATAAACTCTGTTCAGAAGCTGAAAAGATATACTAGAGCAATGCAGGGGGGAAATGTGTAAACTCTTTGGGGTCAGGAAAAGTTTTGTCCAGACCAGTTCAACAAAGAAAAATCTAAACCATAAAAGAGACTTTTTAAAAAAATGACAGATATTACAAAAACCAAAGTAATCAATATGTTTTTATGTTCCGTTTAGAAAACCATTACTAGATAAGAATATCACTGCCAAAGTTTAAAGGACTTTTTCCCTAATAGCGATTTGCTATGTTTTATATTGAACTGCTGCTTTGGGTGTGGCCAACTTTTAAGGGTGGTCAAGTTGCAATCTTAAGGAATCTGCAATGCTCCTGTTCTGAAAATTATCCAGAACCTGGAGGATTTATTCTTTATATGCATCCTAGCCAAGTTCTTAAGCTTTGTAAGTTGTAAAATTGCAAGGAATCATTTTAGTTTCATCCCTCACCCCCATCTGATCCCAAAGGAAATCCTCTGGTGCTGTGCATATTATTTGGACAGATTTCAAACCCACCCACTCCCACCTCTGAGGCTATTTGTACAATGTAAGAAAGGACGTAAGGGTATAATTTGTCAGCTTCATGGAAACTACTGTCTTAAAGTGAGAGGTGGAGAAATCTGCTTTCCAAAAAGCATCTTTTTTTTTTTTTTAAAAAAAATCTATCATCATTTCTCTGCTAATTTCTCCTAATAGCCACATTTTTTACACTGTTTTGACTAACAGACACATTTCAGCAAGCAATGTCCCTCAATGTAATGCATTTTTAAAAATATAATATTAATATGATTTCATTAATATAATCATTTTAATGCACATTTTACCCTAGTATATGCACTGCAAAATTTGGAGAAATGTGGATTTTGAAGGCTGGTTCTGCTACAGTTAATCTATATCTTAAGAAAGTGCAGATTAAGAAGATTTGTCTCTAAATGCAAACTGATTTGAATCCCTCCGCCTCCCTGTCATTACCTAACGCTGCTACATCCGATTCAAACCCGAAGCATCACAAGTAGTTACTGTAAAAAGCCAGGTATAAGATAAAAAATCTTCAATATAATGGGTCAGCTAATTAGTACTGATCACAAGCCAATATTCTATGGAAGTGCTTATCACAGCTGCATTAAAATCAAACGAGTCCTTCAGAATTAATGTCCTTGCAATAAATATCAATGCAGTTAAGAATGATTAGGCCAGTGTTATAAAACGTTTTGGGGAGGAGAAGCAAGCGGAAAGTAATGAAGAAGGAAGGGCTTTTTCCAAAATAAAAATAAAAAATGGTGACAGCAGTGACATAGGTCCCCTATCTGGTCTATGCTCATTATCAGCAGGTGAGTTGGCTAAAGCTGCTGTAAAATTGTGGGTGCTACCAAAGGTGTAGGGACGCGGGTGGCACTGTGGTCTAAACCACAGAGCCTAGGGCTTGCCGATCAGAAGGTTGGCGGTTCGAATCCCCGAGACGGGTGAGCTCCCATTGTTTGGTCCCAGCTCCTGCCAACCTAGCAGTTTGAAAGCATGTCAAAGTGCAAGTAGATAAATAGGTACCACTCCGGCAGGAAGGTAAACGGCGTTTCCGTGCGCTGCTCTGGTTTTGCCCGAAGTGGCTTAGTCATGCTGGCCACATGACCTGGAAGCTGTCTGCAGACAAACACTGGCTCCCTCGGCTTGTAGAGCGAGATGAGCACGCAACCCCAGAGTTGTCCGTGACTGGACCTAATGGTCAGTGGTACCTTTACCTTCACCAAAGGTGTACATTTTTAAAAATGATCAAAATATGTGGTTTTCCTACTGAAAATACTTGATCTAAATAAATAAATGAGAAACCCATGGACCCATCCTGGGAACCAAGCCAAATAGTTTCATAGGGGTCAAGGCACAAAATAGTTATCTATTAATTCTTATGCAATTTGGTTTTATGTTTTTAAGTGTTGGGAAAGCAGCAAGCCATGTTATTCAAAACTCTACTACAAAATAAATGTTCGTTTAGCAGGATTTATATACCATTAAATCATCAAAACCTCTACATAAAACATACATTAAACCTTTACATAAAATATACATTGAAGTCACTCATACAACCAGTCACTGAAAACAAGTCAGACTAAAAAAAATCCAAAATAAAATCAGCATACATTATAAAATAAAAGAATATCTTAAAACACATGTCAGGTGTACACATCTGGGTAGGCTTACTGAAACAAAACAAAACAAAACAAAAAACCCTAGTAGACTCTGAAAACAGTGCAGTGAAAGCACCTGCCTAATATCATTCTATTCTCTATCAACGATTATGATCTTGAGATCTTATCTCCTTATATGCAACAATATTTGGCACTTTTGCGCCAGGAAAGGGGGCTTATATTTGAGCCAGTCGTTCCTAGCATTAGAGGCAGTAAGGTAAGAGGCAGTCATGAAGACAGCTATATTCTGTTTAAGTAAATGCAATGTTATTCAAGCAAGACTTATTGTGCTCAGCTGCTTTGTTTTTTAATGCAGTGTACGATGACCCATATAGGAACATATTCTCAGGGCAAGCATAAAACAGCTACTCAGGTTCATGCTGACAACATAAATCTGAACATCTTTAATTCAACCTCATGACGTCTAGGTCACTTCACTACTGAGCGATGCATATTTAAGTACACGGTCTTCGGGAACCTGCTTAGATCAAACAAATGAGATGCGAAATTTCTCACACAATAAGTCTTGAATGAAAAGTTTTGACCTGTGTAGTTATATAATGATTGGCACATGTTAAATATCTCACCTCTTTTTTAAAAAATAAAAGATCCAAACACAAAGATCAATATATCTTACTCTCTCTTGTATATAATAAAGGAATGAATTAAACATTTTTATCAACACATAATACAAAAAGCAGTATATACTAAGACAGAAGTGGGGATGAAAGAGTCACAACACCCACTTTCACATGGGTACATCCCCTCCCATCTTGTGTCCATCAAAATACATTTTTATATATTTTGATTTGTTTTATTTTTAGAAACTGGCACTTTTAAAGCACTTTTTCTCATCTTTTTAGATGGCCAAGGACTTTGTTGCAACATTTGGAGGAATGTAGCCTTTAAAGACTCTTGAGAGTCCCATGGACTGCAAGAAGATCAAACCTCTCCATTCTGAAGGAAATCAGCCCTGAGTGCTCACTGGAAGGACAGATTGTGAAGCTGAGGCTCCAGTACTTTGGCCACCTCATGAGAAGAGAAGACTCCCTGGAGAAGACCCTGATGCTGGGAAAGATGGAGGGCACAAGGAGAAGGGGACGACAGAGGACGAGATGGTTGGACAGTGTTTTCGAGGTTACCAGCATGAGTCTGACCAAGCTGCGGGGGGCAGTGGAGGACAGGAGTGCCTGGCGTTCTCTGGTCCATGGGGTCACGAAGAGTCGGACACGACTAAACGACTAAACAACAACAAGCCTTTAAAGGATTGCTATGTTCTGATCTGCAGATTATTTTAAGAGTTGTGGATCAGGTATGCTTGTCGCAAAGATGCAGTCAGTTTATATCAGAATCCTCAAAGCCCTACATCATCAGGTGGTCAGACATCTCACATCAGGGTTCACATCAACTTGCTGCAGTTACTGGATGATCCCCAAAGGGAGCCCTATGCAGAGCATATTCCAGAAATATGGCCTTTATGCAACAAAACCTTGTTAACAGTACTTCTGGGAATGTGCCATTTTCTGAGTCTTTAAAAATTAGACTTTGTGTACAATGTGTCAGCAGTTTACAATATTCGGGACATGGACAAAAACCCCACTCTACATACTCTGGTGAACTAGACTGCATGGTTTAGCACCCTTAACAGACAATCAATGGGGCAAAAGTTGAAAAAAAAAAAACTTATCTGCAGTTAGCCTGGTCAACCTGAATGCTGGCTGCACATATACAGAAGCTGGTTTTCAACTCAAAGCTAGAGAATAATGCCTGTGCAAAATGTAAATATCAACCATCTGGATCACATGCAAAATAAAGAAAAAATGGCCCTCTGGAAAATTGTTCAAAGAGCTATAAATTCTTTGACAGGCCCAGTAGCTCTATTGAAGCTTCTCCTCCCCTTGTTCTTCTCTACCTAATTCGACCAAGGTCACTTCTCAGTTGGATTTGCTAATTTTCCATGTAGGTTTTTAGGTAGAAATATTTGGTGCTGCCTTTCAAAACCCCCACTTTAGCTCTTCCTGCATCATAAGTGCATGTTGCCACACTTAACAGACCTCCTCATCCCTGCCTTTCCCCCCACCAGCAGGACTAGCAATTTTGCAGATAAAGTGGGCTTCGTGGTGTCAGAGGGAAAATCCACAGCTCTCAACCTGCTTCACTTGGAAGTCCCAGAATCCATGGCAAATTTCTTTGGCTTCTACGAAGACCAAGTCACCTAAGCAATTCTATTAACACTTAAAAAGGAAAAGGCATTAAGACTGTTGCTTCCTTCTTCATTTTGTCTACATAGATGTCAGCAGAGGTCTTCCCGTCGCACGCTGTCCACCATCTGCATTGTCCCTTCCCAAGAAATGGCCGTTTTTACACACCCCACTCAGGCAGGCTGTACTTTACAGCATGAATTATTAACTCTGTTCACATCAAGCTGTCCTAAATTATATTGCACTCAGGCAGGATTTTGGTCAGTGTCAGTTAGAATATACTTTATGCAATTTTAAACCCATGGCTACATGTTACAAGCAACAATAAAAAGGAATGCTGCAGGCAGAAACTGCTTGAGCTTCTTGTGAAACACTTTATCCCCATGATGAGTATATGGCGTTAAAAAAAAAAGTTTTCAGCTGAATTCTTCTAATATACAAAGCTACTTTAACTCTTAATTCCTTTCTTTCCCTCTGTTAGGGATAGGGCCCAGTATATAATGAAAGACACACACACACACACACACACACACACACACACACATGCTGCACAGGAGACTCCATAAATGCTGAGCAGGATGAACAAAAGTTTGATCTCCATACAGTATGTTCATCTAGGAATTCCTTATGCAACCAGTTTGGGGGATTAGTGCTGTGTTGTAAGCTTGTGAAATGATACCCCCAAAATGGAAGCACCACGGTCAACATTCCTCTGCAGGCTCCATCATCTATAGTCACCCTGCCAAGATAGACGTGCAAAAAACCTTAAGCCAAGGCATACTTGCCTTGTGCTTTATTTACAAGGTGAGCATTATCCCCTCCTCTCTCTTTTGCATTCTAACTAAGACGTCTGAACACGTATCAATAGATTTCTTTGTAATTTTCACTAACAAATTCCTCCCCCCCACCACCACCATCCCGCCTCCTTTCTCAGGTAGTAGGTGTTGAAAAATTTGAACCAGAATGTGGCAGCTCATGGCTTCCAAACAGCAGGAGCTGAGCTTTAATTGCTTGGAAATACATTTTCACAGCTGATCCTGAAGAACGGGGGTGGGGGGGTGGGGGGAGGGAGTTTGCATGTCAAGAGGCTCTACACTAATCATTTAACCATAACATACCCCACCCTGCACCAAGGCACAGAATAACTGTTAACAGCTTGAAGCTGTTAGAAATACACCAATAGGGTGGTTTCCTTCGTCATGCTCCCACTAATACATTTCCTAAGTCTGAATAAATTAAGAGAGAAATGTTTTCAGGTTGAATGACAACGATGGTTCAGAATGCATTAAACTGCCCACTGTTCATTAAGGTGGCAATCCCGAAGTTGCACAAATATTAATCTATTTGCCTTCACAAACTTAAGGGCTCTTTGTTAGATCTGGTTACACTCAAGAGACAGAGGTCTGATTTCTGGCACTCGAGAGCAGGCCAAGAATTGTATTAACAATTAGCCATTAGTCACTAGATCTCAATCTACCACAACAGAAGGTCATTTCCCCTCTCCCTCGGGTTGTGGGAGAATTACGTTTCTGGAAGGGCAGAAAAGTGTTGATCCTCTGGAAATCAGAAAAGAAATAAATGCAGATCTGAAGCTCTGTTGCCGCCTTTTAAAAACAAAATTGTATGACTAGAAGGACAAGAAAGCCATTAGTGGAAATGTCAAATTGCTGATTTTTTTAAAAAAAATACTTTCAGCTCTGGGAAACTGCTATGAAGAGGTGTTGAAAGAATCCAGGAGCTTTTTCATGAGTTTTCCCCTTTTCTTTTTTGGCTATTGCCACAATAGTAACAAATAACAGGAGCTACATCAGCAGTGTCCCGTGAAGTTACATCAATACTTGAAGGCTTGAAGTCCACTGCTGATCTCAGTGCACTTCCAGGGTGCTTCTAGTTGAGCCAGCTGAAGCCTGAACCAGATCAAAGATTCTGTCTTGTTAAACTAGCATCTTATTAAACTCAATGAAAAACCTGTTGCCCAGATTTTAGCTGTGATGGCTGTACATATCCCACCATTTTAGTCCTCTGAATGAATGAATGAGTAGAAGGCCTAATGGACCAACTATAATTGTAATGGACAATATACATTTTAGGACAAACATTATAGATAAGCCCCAAATTAACCTCCTTAAAGTTTAAATAACATTTTGGAATTTTTAGGAATTCTTCAAGACAGTTTTGGAATTAAAAATGCAACATTTTGATTGTTCTGTTCTTTATAACATGCACCTGAATTTTCCTTCTATTCAAGTTGTTTAAATCTACTATGAAAATTAAAAATGTATTAACAGCTTTTTTTAAAAAAAAAAGGTTACAAGTGAAAACAAAAAGCACTCTATTCATTGGTTCAGTAAACCATTACGCTGATTTAAGTCAGGGAAAGGGAGGTAGAATGTAGCAGTTCATTAGCTGCAGTTTTTATAATACGAAATGCTGGTGTACTTCACAGGGAATCAGCTGCCTTTTTTGAGAACTCATCAAAGGCCTAGGTAGAAAAGGTATGGTGGCTTTGTTAAAGACTCTAATCTATAATGAAGAAAGTGGGAGGACATGTCAGCTGAGACAGCAGATTGCATTTCAGATCAGTCCGTCACTTTCTAATGGACTTTAGCAGTTCCTGATGAGATTATAAAAGCAGCTTCAAAAGTTTGAGAATCAATATACAAAGGTAGTTTTCCTTAGAAACAAGAGGAGGGATGAATAGAGGGTAGCAGGATGGGGGATGCATCCCAATTGATCTCTCCAATCATCAATTGACAAATAGTTGAATGTACAGGGGTCAAAGGTTGGCTGTTGGGAGTACATGCCATGGGACTATTGGAGGTAAAAAAAAAATTGTATTATTGATGCTATTTTAGGCATGATCAGTCTGTCAAAAATCATTAGCATTGCAATTTCTATCAAATGAGTACTAAGGCCAGGGGGTTTTCTTTTATGTTTTTTAAATGGGAATGTTCAATTTACAATCATCACTAGTAATCCTTTAAAGGAATGAATTTTATACTTAATATATTTTTTCCAACTGTTTTTATTTTTATTTTATTTTATTTTCCCTGTTATAGTTCCTTCAGTTAATTCTTTTAACATACTACCTTCTTATTGCAAGGTGAAATGCATGCCTGGCCTGGAAAAGGGAATCAATAGAGCTTTTACAACTTATTTTCTGGAAACCTAACAACGATTGAGAGGACAGCAGCAGGGGGATCTTGGAAGCACCATTGTGATGAAGGCAAAAATGTCCAGAGTAACCTTTGAAGCTGATTGGCATGAAGAAAGAGGGATTTGGGTTTTCCTAGGGCACAGGTAGCTGCATTCACCTAAAAGGATGGACAGCTTGAGGCTGGTACTGCCTATGACTCGCTCCATTCTGAAATGCATTGACTATAAGGAGAAAGAATCAGAAAACAGCTGATCTCATGCTAAGAGCCAGCGCAGGGTCATCAAACTGGAGCGAAGGCAGGATGTAAGCTTTTTCAGTTATTATCTGTTTATTTCAGACATTGATATTTCATTTTTTAATCCCAATGGTGGTCCCGCACCAGTTTTGAGGGCAATAAAACAACACCAATATTACAATGCACAGTCAGAAAACATTGTAAATGCCAGGACAGTGAACAGGCAGCAGCACTAAATTCATCAGTGGAGCTGAGCAAACCCCCAGCAATCAGCTGATTGATGAGGGTTGCACAGATCCATGCAAAGCACATTGTAAAGTGTTGCACACAATGAACAGCAAATCCCCTCTGGCTCAGCTGTTCCACACCCAATATGATGGCTCCTCCCCCCCAGCCAAAACTCACTGGAACTCAGTTTCAGCACCTCCCAGGCGGTCACTATTGCCATTATAAGAGAACATGGGAAGTGTTCATGTGAGTTCCAGCACCTCTTTTTCTAGAAAAATAGCACTGCCTAATGTCAATTGGTGAGGGCTGTCCCTAAGCTTACAGCTAACTTAACCAGATGCAGAGAACAGAGAAGTTTTAATTTACCCCACCACCACCCAAGAATAGCACCCATAATGTGGCTGTCTTTATCTCCAGGGAAAGAGAGTTCCAAAGATGGGCTGCACTTTAATCTCTAGATCTACACTATCAGGAACTTTTATTGCCCAAGCAGACACATTTTGTGGCCCACGAGGGCAGTGAAATAACTGAGATAGAACATTGGTGTTGAGTGAAAATCAAGCCTATTTTGTAGTGACTAACAGCAAGTAAACAGGGGTGGCCTGGCAGTAGAGCAAAGATCTGTTTCTCATTCCATACAGCCCTTGCTGATGGGGTGGCATTCTCTCCATGGGAATCACCCAGCACTAAAACCTGGTGTGGTGCAAGCCAAGCACCCAGGATCTCGCTGGGTGACTGGAGTGAGAGATTCCAGCCAGCCAGAGGCCTAAGCTTAGGGTGTGTCTTATTCAATCATCCTCTCGGGCCCCTTATGGACCCCACTTGACTATTTGATGAACACCATTTCTGCCTGAATGTGCAACAAATTCTTACAAATACCTAATGCAAAGAAGCATTTCACTGAGGGGAAGGTGGGGGTGGGGGTGGCGGAGCCCAATCAAGAGCCAGCTGAGGTTGAGAAGAAGCAATGCCTTTGGGGCCCTGTCAACCAGTGACCCAAGTAGCTTTGTGAGATTCTTAACACTGTGTGGGGGGGGGCAGGGAGGGGGAATTCACGGGGCAAAATAGCCCTGAACCCTGATGGGTGATGTCTCAACGCCCACTCCTCTTCACAAGATCCCACAGGGTGATAGCTATCCTGCAAAATCTCATCAGAGCACAGGCGGATTTGGGAAAGTGTGAATGGTGTGGCCACATGGGGGCCTTTTCAAAGCCTGGCTTTGTGAAGGAGGTGTGAGGACTCTGACAGGGTCCTAAAGTCCTCCTTCCACCTTTCCAAAACTGGGCAAAGGCTTACTGGGCTTTGGGGAGGAGGTAGAAGGGATGTGGGTGGCGCTGTTGGTTAAACCACACAGCCTAGGATTTGCCGATCAGAAGGTCAGCGGTTCGAATCCCCGCAATGGGGTGAGCTCCCGTTGCTCAGTCCCTGCTCTTGCCAACCTAGCAGTTTGAAAGCATGTCAACGTGCAAGTTGATAAATAGCTACCGCTCCGGTGGGAAGGTAAACGGCATTTCTGTGTGCTGCTCTGGTTCGCCAGAAGCGGCTTAGTCATGCTGGCCACATGACCCAGAAGCTGTACAGCGGCTCCCTCAGCCAATTAAGCGAGATGAGCGCTGCAACCCCAGAGTTGGTCATGGCTGGACCTAATGGTCAGGGGTCCCTTTACCTTTACTAGAAGGGCATTAGGACCCTACCAGAGCCTCGTGCCTCCTTCCCAAAGCCCGGCTTCAGCCAGCACCACGAGGGTTGTGGGGAGGGCGTCAAACCTCACACAGGGAAGCGTATGACCAAGCTGCACCTCTGATGAGAGCACATTGGCAAGTTGTGACTCTGCCTCCAGCTGCTTTATCGACCATGTGCCACTGGGCAAAGTCACCCTGTGCGCACAGGTAGCATCCAGATCGAGGCTTCCAATTGCAGTTAAGTTGTATTCATAAAGTTATGGCCCTGTTCTCCCCAAATATGGCTTTGTGGCTTAATTTGGGTTTAGGAACAATGCAGCCACTCACACTTATCAAGCATCTTTTGTACCCAGGCGGAAGATGGAGGGAGGATAAAGAGCTCTGCACAAGCAGAAATCAACCCATTTATCACAAAGTCTGGAAAGATTTCTGAGCGAGCGCTTGGAGAGAGGCAGCCTTTGCATTTGTGCAGATCCAGGCCCAGGCTCAGAGTCCCACAGAGCTTTAGTTCACAGAAATTATGGCTTAAAGAAAAACACTCTGGGCTTTCAGAAGAAACTAAAATGAATCTGAACTGTCTTTATAGCAACAGAGATGTAAACAACAGACATTCAGAATTTTGTATCCTTTTCACCTTTAATTACATCCCATGTGACTTCATCTGACTTTTCTCCCAGCAAAATCAGCAACACCTATTTTATCTCTCTGGGCACCTGAAAAGGACCTGCCATTTAAATATATATATATATATATTATTGCTTTCATTTTTAAAAAAACAAAACAAAAAAAACCTTTCCTTTAAAAGACCTTGAAAAATAATGAATGTGCTTGTTTTTTGATAGAGCCCTCATTAGTACTCCTTCGTCTGAAGAATACTAATTCTACATAGATAAAACATCTCTGTTAACGGTATTTTCCTGTTGAAACTTGCAGGTTGTAACTTGAATGAAAGGAGTTTGCATTAATCTGCGCTTTCAAGACCCTTCCTTAGGGATTGTGTTCCAAGGAATAAAAACAACCTGCATTTAGTTAGATGCACTTTGTGGAAGTTATGTAATGTTGAGTCACAATCCGGTAACATGCTATTGTATATTTGTGCTGCTTTAAATACAACAATTTCTTTTAAAGCTTCAACGCATGCACATTTGCCACATGTTTCTATCCCCGATGATGTCAAGGATTAAAAAAATGAAGTTGAAAAATAAGAGTGATCGCTTTGATGTTTCAGTGTTTGTGGAAGGAAAGGAGATCAAATGTGGGTTTCCCAGTGTCTAATAAGTCTTGACTTTGCCTCCCGACAGATTACATCTGTATCTTCAGTCCGCTTGGTTCATTTGATGGACAGATGCATGTCATGCAATACCTGATGAGAAACCAGTGATTCTGCTTTGGGCCTGCTCTGCTCCGAGCTGTCAGACGCATCATTTCTCTGGGGCCTCTTTCGTCTTGCTGTGCATCAGAGCAAAATAATATCTTATTGTTCAAGGTAATTAATAATTCATCAAAAGACACACACAAAAAAAGACGGCACATACACAAATACAGATATAAATCTTATTAAGGTTTCTTGGATAAAGTTTCTGGGCTCTTTTTTGCATTTAAGAATTTCCCGTCCTGTATTATATCATCCAATATTGGAATGAGCTGGGGAGGGCGGGTGGTGGTGGAATGTAATATAAAAATTTGATAAATTGCTTTCTGTCTGTAAATGAGAAAACAGACTTGTAAAATGTGAAATGAACCATTCTGGCAAAGTAGAATTTGAGCTTAGAGTGTAAACACTTGAGTTAATGGCTAGGGTATCTCAGAGTCTCAGAAGCCACGGTACACAGGGAGGGTGAAACTGAGGTTATGGAGGCACTATCAATATTTTACATTGAACATCCTTACAGGCCATAATTAGACAGATTACCTGTTATGCATGGCGTAGTGTGCTGAACAGTTTTAAACTGGCTTGTCCTCAAGGCAAATGGAAGGCAAAGTCAAAAAGAATTACGCTTGACACAAATAACACTGAATGTTCTATTAATGGCTCCGGCAAAAGTGAAACCTTCCCAGCCAATGCTGTATTTAATTTTTAACTCCATTGACTACAAAAGAGTTTGTTAAATATTTACTGGCCACTTGAATTTATGTACCCAACCAGTCCCAGCCACCCACTCCTGCATATATATATATTTTAAAAAAACTAGTGACAGGATTATAAATTGTTGGCATAAACCATAACAAAGCCTTATGTTGCAATTGCTTGAACTTAAATGTGAACTCTGGGGTTCTGCTCTGTTATTCTTTGCATCTCAAAATATCAGGGCTCTGGCTCAAAGCAAAGATTTATGTGCGTTTGGGTGCATTCAGATTTATGGGCATTCGGGTCTTGAGCATGCTGTGGTTTGTCTGCATGGGCAAAGGAATGTGAGACTGCTGGGGAGTTTTGTCCTTGTGTTGATGCTCCCACATTCAGAGCAGAAGATGCACATTCAGTGCATTTTCTGTCCACAAGGACTGGTGAACCGCTTGTCAACAAAGATGCAAACACAAATTTGAACCAGTGTAATAGATTTTTTTTTAAAAAAAAGAAAAAGAAAAAAAGATGCAAGCACAAATTTGGACCAGTGTTATAGTTTTTTTTTTTTTAAAAAAAAGATTATTGTTGTTGTTATTATTATTATTATTATTATTATTATTATTATTATTATTTCATTTTATAATGTATCTAAAACAGAGTGACCACTCCCCACTTAGAACGGGGGGGGGGGCGCCCTTTGCGTGGACGCGTGCAGCTCCCGGATCTACAGTGGCTCCATCAGCATAGGCTTGGCTTCGCCTTCCCTCAGGTGGGATACCTGGAGGTCTCCGCCTTCCTCAGTCAGTTGTCCAATCCCACCTGGGGGAAGTGTTGCCAAGGAGACCAGGCCAGGTAGGGGAGGGGTTACCCACACAATAGAGGGAGGATCTTACCTGGGAATCCTCTCCAACAAAAGACAAAAATTAAAAGATGAAAAACTAAAAAATAGGCACGTGGAATGAGTTAATACAATGTTGATAATTTTTACCTGGACAGGAAGAATATTATTATTATGATCATTATCACATCATCAAGTATTATTCCAGATTTCCCAGGTTTGTGACGAGGGTTGTCTCGTGTCTGGTGTTTTTAATGACCATGAAAGTAGAAAGAAGCAAAACAGCACACCAGAAAGGCTTCCTCCAGATGACCTGTTTCTTGAGCATCCCTCCTTATTTTCTTCCAGAAAGACTGTACCCAATTCATACCATGTCCACTCTTTATTGAGAATTCATTCAGTTGCATAGAAGTTTTATCTCTTTCTGCCAATTGGTTGTTGTCTCACTTGAATGCATTCCCCTGCCACTTTCCTTACTGCAATAAGTCTATCCTTTTATTTTTTAAAAAAAGTGGATTTGCTGCATCGGAAAATTTGAACCCACTTCAATTGCATGTCTGTCTGTCTGTCTGTCTGTCTGTCTGTCTGTCTATCTATCTATCATCATCATCTATCTATCATCTATATATTTATCAAACATCTATCTATCTATATCTATCATCTATATATCTATCATCTCTCATCTTTTTGATTCAAGTCATATGGTGAAAATGATTGTTCAAACAATACATTATTTGTAATATTTAATCAACAGAAACGATTGTCTTAATTAAAGACTCCCTAACCAACATCAATCATGCTGTGTTGCTTCTTTTACTTACTTAATTAGCAAAGTATTAATTAAATAAGTAGTTTAAAGCAACAGTTATTTGACTTTTAAAACCCCTTTTTGTTAATTAGTTGACAGTCACGTACGATGTAACATAGTTGTGAAAGCAGTCATCTTACTAGACTACGTAAGTAAGAACATAAACTCTGGAAAATGTGAAATAAAATATTATAGCTTAGTGTAACCCAGCTGTTTTGCTAAATATATCCAATAAATTGCTCCCATAATCTGTACATTATATAAAATGTAATACAGTGGTACCTTGGTATACGAACTTAATCCGTTTGAGAAGTCTGTTCTTAAACCAAAGCGTTCTTAAATCAAGGCGTGCTTTCCCCTAGCAGCGGGGGAGTCAATTTACAAATGGAACACACTTCCGGTTTGCAGCGTTCTTAATCCAAGTTGTTAATAAACTAAGCTTTTCTTAAACCAAGGTACCACAGTATAATACATTTAAAAAACAACAAACAAACAAACTATTTTTGTGGGGTTAGCTATACTAATTATAAATCATAATGATTTTTTAAAAAACAAATGTTTTCCAATGCTCCAGATTGATTTGTTAACTTGCTGTGTATATGCTGAATTATTGAATCTATTTAATCGGTTTATCCAGTCAGCCACCTACTGAGAAGGGTCATTATGTCAAGCAATCCTGAATGGTATTTTATGCGAATTGGGAACAGAGCTTTTTAGAGGCCAGAGGTTTAGGAACATAAACCAGATGTGCTCATTTGAAAACAGTCCACTAATTTTATTTTTATTTTTTTTATAAAGGTCATCGATTTAGATCTTTTTTTAAAAAAAAAAAATCTGGTGTATACATTCCTTCAAAACTAGGCTTTTTATCTTTTTTTTTTATAAAAGGTTGTGAATTTCGCTGATTTCCATGTTAAAATATGTGTCCTGATCTCTGCATTTAAATGCTTTATAACCTGATATTTATCTTATGGATTCACTTATTTAGCTTGGGGGAGGCAAATGGTGTACTTTCACCCCACTATTCACTGTTGTTACACCATAGAATCTTGAAAGTAATTTATTCATTTGTAAATAAATAGGGTTTTCTGTGCCCCTTCTTTCTCTCATTCCAACAATTTGTGTGGAATAAATCTAGGTCATAGCGTTGCTGTCAGCGGCAAGGCTCCCCCTCCCACAAAAAAAAGACACTTCTCTAAAACCTGATGTCTTGTCAGTCCCTCGTGGCCACATTATACATAATGTAATGCCATTAGTTTGTCTTCAGAATGTGTATAGAATATGCTAGCATGAATGAATCACCTGAAAGCAGATGACTTACTTATAAACAGGACATATTAGACAATTTTTCAAGAAATACATAAGAATGCTGCTTTGCTCCTTCAGTGCTCTCTAAAGACATACTTCCCTGCTCAGTCAAAAATACATAGGATGATACTGTGACCCTTGAGACCTTAGGTACTGATTCCGGTGGGAACTCAAAGCCACTCGCCCCGTAAAACTAATGCCAGCAAATATATCCTTTTCCTATTCTAATTGGCCCAGGTACATCTTTCTCCAACAACTGTAATCAAAGGATCTTTATGAGCCCATATCCTGTAACAACTAGTACAGTTTTGCCACAATAGCAAGCGGAGTGGAGAATAAGGAACATCTCAGCCCAAATCCTTACAGCCTTTCACCAGCACATGGGAATTTCACCCATCAGCTGAAGCTAAGGTAGGATCTGTTGCTTCAGCAATGAAGCAGGTCAGACTAGCAGCTTATATAGGTTCCGTCGAGGGTTGCCACAGCAGGAGCATCCCAGACCCTTTCAGGGCTCACACCTGAGATAGAAGGGCAGTCCCTGGTAGTGTCACAGAAGCAGGCCCTAGAGATGGAGGTTAATTGGGCGAGGGGAGCAGAAGAGAGCACATGCACACAAACACACACAAGTGTCTATAACAAATTATTATTATTCAACTATCAGACTTTTAGAAGACATCTGAAGGCAGCCCTGTTTAGGGAAGCTTATAATATTTGATTAATTATTGTATTTTAATATTTTGTTGGAATCTGCCCAGAGTGGCTGGGGAAACCCAGCCAGTTGGGCAGGGTATTAACAAATTATTATTATTATTATTATTATTATTATTATTATTATTATTATTATTTCTATGCAGATGTGGATTTAGGGGACCATGACCAGTTGGGTAACACTGGGTGCTAGGCCTCGGTGCTGCCGCAGTGGGTTCTGCAACTAAGATTTAGAATGGAGCGAAACCGGAAGGGTGCGCTGAATTTTGGTGTCACACAGGGCACCCCAAGGTCCGTCATGGATCTCTGCTATAATTTGCAGCAAGCTCCTGCCATGCTGAAGCTTGAATGCTTCATGCAAAATCTTCTTAATGGTTTCTTCTTCTTCTTCTTCTTCTTCTTCTTCTTCTTCTTCTTCTTCTTCGGCACTCTTTGTGGATTGAAGCCCTCCACCGTCCACCTGGAAGAGCCAGGCAAACCTAGAGACTTCAGGTCAAGCCTGGAGTTTCAAACAGGTGTTTCCAGGTGCTTCCCCTCCTCCTCATGTGCAGCTGGCAACTCAATGGCAGCTCTGAAGTTCCTGCATGGTTCACCATTTCCTCTGCTCCTGTGGCCTTGAGGGAGATGAAGGGGCATCTGAAAGCCATTCAGAAACCCAGACAAGTGGCATGGGGGCATAGCTGTCAATGTTTTCCTTTTTTTAAGGAAAATCCCCTTATTCCAAATAGGATTCCTCACAAGAAAAGGGAAAAGTTGACAGCTATGCATGGGAGCCTCTAGTCCTGAGTTAGGGATGTCCAGTCATATGGTTCCTCTGGGTTATTGGCAACCTTGTTCCAGGTTCAAGGTCTGGTCAGGGCTGAACCCTAAAACATGGCTGTCATGTAAAGGAAGCAGAACCATGAGTATCCAGAGGCCACAAGGTTGTCAGAGTGCAGCCACCATTGCTGAGTATCACGCAAAACAGGTCAGGGAATTAGGGTGGGCTGAACTGTCTATCAATGTCACCTTCCCTCTCTCACTGCCCAGCTACACAGAAACTGTGTTGGCATCGTAGCCCCTACTATAGCACTGCACAACAGCACTCAGAAGGCAAACCAATGTAATGACATCCTCTATGTGTTCCCATGTCACTGAGTTGCTTGGTCCAAACTAATCCCTCCCCCCCCCCCAGGGACAACAGTCTCATTGTAAAGTCAGGTTCCAGGCACAGCTGCGTAGCTTTCCTTTATCACTTCCACCCGAAAAACAGGATTATGTCCATGGAGAACCAAAGCAGAGAATGAAATCGCCAGCTCCTGAGTAGATCAGCAGAAAGTAACTCATATTTCCCTTCCTGTACATAGAATAGCCTTGCCCACCTCTTTAGGAGCTAGCAGGGTCACACATGGCGATTTGTAATAATGTAATAATTTAGCAGCACTGGTCTACTGATGCGTAGATCACATTCACTGGATAGGGGTGAATGTGTCCTTTATACATGATGAAATATGCATGACTTTCCATTTCTAGGCCAGAAATAGTATTCAGTCTCCCACATTCCCCCTAGTTCTTAAAATATGTAAATAAATACTTGACTCTGACGGTTAGTTTTATCACTGATTGTGAGATGTATATTTTAATCAAATGTTCTTCCTGTGTTTCAGTGCTTTAGAATATGTACAGTTCTTAACCAAAGTTTTTAAATAATGTCTTTTTAGGCCTTTCAGGAAAAAGAGGAAAATTAAACAGATTTTGATTATTTATTTTGCAGTCTGCCCTTATAAACGGGGGGCTTTGGGGAGGGAGTGCTTGAACAGTTCAGAGTGAATGCCATGATTGCCCTGGGTAATACAAATTCTTTAAGATTTAGAAAATACCCCTTCCAGCCACCTAGCATCATTCACAGTATGAAAAGTGAGTATCCTAAGGTGATACAGAGGAGGAGTGGCAGATGAAATGAATGGAATACACAGAATTATCAAGCTTAAACAACAAAATTAGAGAGCAAAAAGAGAAAAGTTTTAAAGAGGAATGGAAGTCATTTGTAGACTACCTAAAACCCATTGTAAAAACGTTAGAATTTTAGTTGGTTTGGAGTAAGCTCAGCAGTTAAAAATTATAATGAGAAGAATTTGAATGCTTGGTTAGAAAAAAATAGAATATGCAATAGGAATGGGAAACTTTAGGGAGCTATGAAATGATGGACAAGAAGTTGATAGAATAGAATTATAGATTGATGGAATGTATCTATTTTTTCCCTTTTTTCTTCCTTTTCTTTCCCTTTTTTCTTTTTTCTTATTCAGTTCTGTATTTCCTGCCCTTATAAATTTGTAAATAAAAATTAAGAAAAGAAAAGTTAGTAAGCTAGAATCTCCAGGTAATATTTTCAAGCGGCAGCAATGATGACAGTCTCAGCCTCGTCAGACACGTGGCCTGGCCAATGCTACTTCCTAAGTATATCACTTGATATACTTGCATTGGAATGGAACGAGTACCAAATGCTGCCTAGTTGGTTATCCCTGCTCTAAATGAAATTAACTAGTTTCACCTACAGAGGGCAGCTGACCCAACCTTTACATATGCAGAGCCCAAATGCCTGAGCTGGTCTCAAATAGTTCTCAAAATCTGTTCTCAGATAGCATGTAGACAGAAATCCTTTACAGGCATTGTTCAAATCCAGAAATATGTGAGGAGCAGGGACATTGGGATGACTGTATTACTGTCCCTGTGACCCACACTCCATGGTTTGGAAGATAACAGTCTGAAGCAAGAAGCCTGATTCTACCAATGTCCTCTTCCTTTGCAGTGTAGAAACCTTAACTCTAAGGTCATGCATTGGATAGGGAGCTTCCATGAGTACTGGAAATGGATGGGGGAGAAATTTGATTCAGATCACTTTTAAAGGAGAACCCACCTAAATCACACTTTCCAAAACAATACACATCCCAAAACATAACCATCCTTCAAAATTCACAGTTCTCTGAATTTTGCAGTGCAATTCTCCAGATTAGTAATGTGTGCACAAAACTCCATATTTTTGTTACTGGATGCACTCAGGGCAGAATGCGTTACAAGCATGTATGTATTGTAAAATCATATATATATAAAGTGTATATTAGGAGAAATTAGCACTGAAATACTGATGAACTTTCACAGTGAACTTTTCTTGTGAAAAATTGCAAACACATAGAAATGTGGAGAACTGAATTTAAGATTGGAAAAGTGAGAAACTAAGAGCAACCAAACTGATACATTCCCCCCATCCCTAATCCCCACTTCAGAGAGTCATCCTCCACTTGTGCAACAGGAATGGCAATGGTGGGTTTAGTAAGCACACTCATCTCCTCACATGTTTTAGTTCCATATTTGAATAATGCCTGAATAGAGGACCAAGGACTTGGAGAACTAGACATAATTCTATCCCCTGCTGTTTAATTGTTGTGGCCATGTTCCCCATTCCAATTTTACAAAATGTTCCTCTCAAGTCTGCACTTCAAAATAGGCCAATGTAGCATACTTCCACCTTAGAAATTCACAACAAAATCAAGTTCTCTTCACAGGAATCTCGTGACGACTTGAACTTGCAGTCGCCAACACATTTTTCAATATGATTCCAAAGTCACAGGTTTAAATTAATAATGTACTTGGGATTTATCTGAACAAATAAGCCAGCTGCAATGTCAAAACTCACAGTAAGCTGATGATGTTCTTTCTGCTTATGGAGAAGTATTGGGGGGAGGAGGAAGCAAACTAATCTGTTATATTGGAATCTTGGAGGTCTTTAAGTCATTACCTACTCATTTACTTTGCACATTGTTATCAAGGGCCCATTTGGACTGGTAATCAAGAACAAGATAATTGACTGCTGGAGAGAAAGATGGTCTCCAGAAGACGTCCTGGTAAGGATACCCTGGGTTAATAAATTGGCATGTGGCCTAAAATAGCACATAAAATTCTAGCTAATAGAACACCTCTTCTTCATGGCTCTCTTAAGAGGGCATTGAGGAGTCCTAAGTAATGCTGGGGTCAGCTACTACTAGACTATATTAAAAATGATAAGTCATTGGGGGATTTGAAATTAAGTGGAACAAAATTAAGATATCACAGTATGAATGTATTATAGAGTTACTGACTTTGGGCCATCTTCTGTATTGCTCATAAGCATTTTGTTCACAAAAGAAATCACAAAAAGGGGTATATGTTGATGTAACCCATCCTCTGAAGTGAATACTAGTCATTTAGGTATTAGGCACATTCTTGCAAATGTTTTAATAGAACATGATCTTGCACTTCAATGAAGGTTTACTGTAGTTTACATTCAGAAATAATGTGAGTTTGTGCTTCCTTCTGGTCTAGTCAGCTCAGCTACAGAAATTAAAGGCCCCTTGTAACCTAGATAACCAAGACTACAGGTTTTCCCATCTGATCAATACAAAAATAAGATGAATTAAATCCCGGCACGGGCAGCACAAACATGGCTGAACTTCCTATCAATAGACCTTTAAGGAACGAGATTCTTCTGGTAACTTAAACAACAGAGAGAACAACACTCATCTGGCACTCTTAAAAACAAAAAAGGAATAAGGAATATAGTGGTGGAATTGCTATTCACATAAAAAATTGTGAATTAATTTAATATGCAATAGTCAATAAGTTTGTTCTATGTTGTTTAGTCGTTTAGTCGTGTCCGACTCTTCGTGACCCCATGGACCAGAGAACGCCAGGCACTCCTGTCCTCCACTGCCCCCCACAGCTTGGTCAGACTCATGCTGGTAACCTCGAAAACACTATCCAACCATCTCGTCCTCTGTCACCCCCTTCTCTTTGTGCCCTCCATCTTTCCCAACATCAGGGTCTTCTCCAGGGAGTCTTCTCTTCTCATGAGGTGGCCAAAGTACTGGAGCCTCAGCTTCACAATCTGTCCTTCCAGTGAGCACTCAGGGCTGATTTCCTTCAGAATGGAGAGGTTTGATCTTCTTGCAGTCCATGGGACTCTCAAGAGTCTCCTCCAGCACCATAATTCAAAAGCATCAATTCTTCGGCGATCAGCCTTCTTTATGGTCCAGCTCTCACTTCCATACATCACTACTGGGAAAACCATAGCTTTAACTATACGGACCTTTGTTGGCAAGGTGATGTCTCTACTTCTCAAGATGCTGTCTAGGCCTGTCATTGCCCTTCTCCCAAGAAGCAGGCGTCTTTTAATTTTGTGGCTGCTGTCACCATCTGCAGTGATCATGGAGCCCAAGAAAGTAAAATCTCTCACTGCCTCCATTTCTTCCCCTTCTATTTGCCAGGAGGTGATGGGACCAGTAGCCATGATCTTCGTTTTTTTGATGTTGAGCTTCAGACCATATTTTGTTAGTTTGTTCTATACTCCTCCTCTTTGAAATGCCAGCGTAGTACAATATATCTGGGTTCAGAAACTAGCTTGGGGTGGGGGAGTTTATGCTTGGCTCAGATAAGAGATCAACATTCACAGGTCCCCAGATCTTTTCCAGTTTGGATTAAAATCTGAGCTGTGTGGTTACCTCTCTTTCACTAAACCCAGACCCTCCAGAACTCCCCAAATCACCTTCCTTTTAATTTGTACAACAGTTACAGTGCACCCCTACCCTTACTCAAAGGTAAGTCTGATTCATTTCAATGGTACTTCCTCTGTTTGCCATACATCCCATTATACTTGCACTTAGGAACTTTCCAAAATGTTTGTCTTTTAGCTTTCTTCCAATCCATTTTTAATAGGAAAAAAAAATGATGACGAGGGAGAGGATTATTTATTAATTTATATGCCACTTAATGCCAAAATAAACTTCTAAGGGGTTTACACAAGCATTAAAGTACACACATTCATAATTAAAATATGCAATAGAACAATCCAATTAAAACATTAAAATAGAAACAGGCAGCCATAACTGGAAATAAAGTAAAATAAAACAAACCCATTAAAACAACACAGTAACAACATACTGATGACTGTTCTATTTCTATCCTAGCATAATGGTTTTCAAGACTGCTTGTATTCCCTTTACTTCTTAATTCCTGATTTTGTCTGTATATTTAGTCTGTGTATCTTGCTCTGTTTTCATTTCCTTTATTTACCCTCTTGCTTTGACTGAATCCTTGTAAAGATGTTTTGTTTATTTTTTGTTTATTTTCAAGAACAAAACAGGTCTAGGATGAAATCTGTTCCCTTAGGAATCTCAATGGGAATGTGCTGCTGAGTTTAAAGATCCAGCACATGAACAAAGAAAACCCTAAAAAAAACCTTAAAAAAAACCACTACGATATTCTGCCTGGTTTATTTATGCTCTTCAAACTCATTGTTATGAATCCAAAGAACCTCTGCGAAACAACGGATTCTTGCAGATGCAAGAGAGTTTAAAATTGTCATTCCCTTTATTTATATTTGTATGTTAGTTAACAAAGTTTATATACCACTTGGTTGTAGATAGAAGCTCTAAGCAGTTTACAAAAAAAAAATAAAAACAAGCATTTATATTGTAAAAAAGGCAAATTTAAAAACAGATATTAAAAGATCAAAATATAATTAAAATCAACAGTCAAGTTAAAAAATAGGGCTTTAAAAAAATAATGACTGTTTCTAAATGTCTGGATATGTAAGGTAAAAGGTAAAGGACCCCTGGACAGTTAAGTCCAGTCAAAGGAAACTATGGTATTGCAGCGCTCATCTCACTTTCAGGCCGATGGAGCCGGCGTTTGTCCACAGACAGCTTTCCAGGTCATGTAGCCAGAGTGACTAAACCGCTTCTGGCACAACAGAACACTGTGATGGAAGCCAGAGTGAACGGAAACACCATTTACCTTCCCACCACAGCGGTACCTATTTATCTACTTGCACTGACGTGCTTTCGAACTGCTAGGTTGGCAGGAGCTGGGACAGAGCAACAGGAGCTCACCTCGTTCCAGGGATTCAAACCGCCAACCTTCTGATTGGCAAGCCCAAGAGGCTCAGTGGTTTAGACCACAGCGCCATCCGCGTCTGGATAGGCTTGCCTGAACAAAAATATTTTTAGGTGGTGCCCAAAGGAGTACAACAAAGGCACCTGCTTGATGTCATTAGGAGGGACATCTAAAGTATGGCTAAAATATATAATTATTTCCAGTGGAAAACTAATTGTGTGGTACTGTAGCAGTGCCAGATTATCAAATAGCAATCTTCTGCCCCACCCACTGGCCTGCCTTTTATGCCTCTTTTGAAAATGCTGCTTTTGAAAATGAGGGAGCTTTCAAAGGGAAAAGGTCAATGTTCCAGTGGTTCATCCAAGTCACTGGGCATGCCAAGAACAGCACTTTGTATTCCAGTAAACTATTTGTAATAGAATATTTTACCTAGTTCTACGTATGTTTACTGACTTTGTGCTCAGTGAGGCTTACTTCCAGATAAATGTGACTAGAGTTTCAGGCTAGACTACATGCAACAGGGCAGGGTCTCAGCTAAAGATTTTGCAAGTAATGCCCATATTAAATAGCTGTAATTAGGGTGATGTCGTTGGAGGAAGAACATTGATTCCACAGTTAAATATTTGTCTCTGTGTTGCTGATTCTATAGATACTTCAATCATTGTTCTCTTTCTAAGTCCCAGAACTTTATTCCAGCAACAGGAGCAGCACCTATAATTTTACAGAGGATTACATGAATAGGTCTCTGTCCCTAAGCAACTTACAATCTAAAAAGAACAGTGGATAAAACGAATATGTAAGTAATGATATAGTTGAATATATCCAGTGTAACGTGTTTCAAGAGATTGTGCAAGCATTTCATTAAAATATTGCTGTGTGCACCCCAATATCTCCCAAGTGGTGAGAGACTGCAGGGGTGCCAGTGTTTACCCAGAGTTTGGTTTCCTTGGAATGAAGGTCAATGGAAACTGTGGTGGATATGATTTAGTTATACAACCTGAGTAGAGGATTGAAGTGTTCACAGCACTTACACTCCAAGATATTTTGCTTCTGATTAGTTTTCTAGAGGGGTGCCCAAAGCCATAGCCTTGGATTCAACATAGTGACACACATCTCTATGAGTCTTTCCAAGTCCCAGCATCAGCCCACCTCACACACCAATTGGTGTCCTGGCCTATTGTTCTCACATACAATATGATGTCACTTCCAGCCTGGTGAGATGGCGGAAAGGTGCATTGTCTCTATGGCAGCATGGCACACTCTTTAAGTCATGCAGAATATGGTGCCTACAGCCCTTGCTACAGACATTACTGGTTAGGCCAATACGGAATCACAGACTTCGGGGGAGATCCAGATATATCATCCAGACCAATCCCCCCAACCCTATAACACTATATATCTGTGAGAATCAATTCGCAATATAAATTAATTGGGTTGCGTCCAACTAAGTCACTAAGTGAGCAGAATGACTTCTGCAAGAGCGTTGGAACTACCTCCCTCCCAAGCTAATCTAGATGTTCCCTCAACCCTCCAGAGCAGGTTTTTTTTGGGGGGGGGGAGGACACGTAGGTAGAGAAGAAGGGGAAAGTTATGTTGAGCTTGCAGTAGTTGTTCCCCTGGCAGGACAACTTGGATTCAACCAGCTGAAAATAAGGTAAAGCTTTAGGAAGTAAAAAAGAGAGAGATGAAATTATAGTTTTGAAGCATTTCTTAAAAGACAAAAGAGGGGAGGGGAAGATGGTGACTCTACTTGTCCTTCTAACATCTGAACACAAAACTCAATTTGACATCATTGCACTGTTGCTTCATCTGAGCCTGTGACCTATGAGCAGTGATGTAAGGCATGATTGAGCAATGAACAGTACAATGATGTCATGTTACACTTTGCTATCACTCATGCTATCTCTCATGAGGTGTCTGTTCCAGAAGACCATTCCTTGCACAGGTAGGAGCTAAAGACGGGGGAGGGGAAAAAAAGCAAGAGATGTTTGATAGCACAAGAGATCATTGGCCTAACAGAGAAAACAGAGCCAAAAGATGGTGGAGCCAAAGCTGAAACAGAACAGGAAATCAAAGGCAGAGAATAAGTAAGAGCCATAAAGCAAAAGGCAAGTGCTTCATCTAAACATGAGATGAATAACCAGTGAAAAGAACAACAGAGAAGAGTCACATAACTATGAGAAAGAGAAATAATGTGGGCAGTCAAATTCTGGACGAAGACCAAATGTTTAAGGTGATAAAGGTGGAGGGGAGAGGAAGCAAAAAGAACATGACATTAATCAAGATGAGCCATGATTAAACACTGAGCAAGCATTTTTTTGTATTAGAAACAGATGGAAGATTAATTTTAGCAACACTGAGGAAAAGAGGGGAAATGGGAAGATCTGGCAGCAGAATCCATCTGCTGGGAAATAAGGAGGAATAATAGACAACAGTGGGGCTATGGACCATGATCAGAGAACTGCAACACAAAACCTCAACAGAAACAGGAGAGAGAGAGAGAGAGAGAGAGAGAGAGAGAGAGAGAGAGAGAGAGAGATTGGATGATTTAGAAAGTAAGATGATCTATGGAGTCTACTTAAGATTAAGCATTAGGTGATGCTTTAATATCCAGACAGAAATGTCTGAAAGATGATCAGAAATATGGGAAAGAAGAGAGAGGAGGGCAGAGAGAGAGAGGAGTAGAAGAGAGGCAGTACTGATAGATGTAGAAAGTACTGCATTTACTCAAATCTAATGCTCACCCTTTTTGGCCAAATTACGTTGCGAAAATTAAGGTGTGCATTAGATTCGATGGCATATTTGCCAGCACATCCTTTTTTTGTTGTTGTTTCAAGGTTCTGAAAATTGACATGTGCACAGGATTCCATGGTGCATTAGACTCGAGTAAATACGGTATACGCTGGGCCAAAAGAGTGAATGAATTAATCAGTGGAATGAGCCTAAAAAGATTAAAGGGGTTGAGGACATGCGGGAAGAGGAGGAGGAAGAGGAAGAAGAAGAGGAAAAGAAAAAGGAGGAAAATTTAGGAGACATATCCTATTAAAGCCAACCATGAAAACAAACACAGAAATTAAGATCTAGAAGAAGTAGTGAAATTGTTTCAACAGTAGTCAGCCTAGAGGGGGGGGAAAGCAAGAGAATATCATCAGAAATTTAAAAGAAGCAGTTAACAAATGAACTGCTCGAAATGACCCGTTTACTAATGGCCTGGTCTTTATTGGGCATTTGCTCTGATTTGTTTCTGTTTACGTCTCTTTATGTTATATGACAATGAGCATTCATCCTGAATTCTGTCTGATTTGTTTGCAGGATGTTTAAATGTCTTGCCATTCATCAGTCACTCATCCCACAGTTTTCAGTGGATTTCCTAATCACTTTGCAAACCATAAAAAGCCCAGGTTTGTTTGTTTGCTTTTAAGTGGATTTGTTGTGCAGGAGTGACAGAGAAGTTTAATCCACTTTTAATTTCAGAAGCCTAAAATTGTGGATTGCACTTGAATTCCTGCAAAATGCTGGCAGTTTGGAGGCACCCAAAGATAGACTAGAAGAATTAGGGCAAGTTGGAGTTAGATGAAATGAATGCAAGAATAAACAAGAGAAACTAAGGAATAAAGAATAGAACAAAGACCATAAGTAAAAGAAAGGATTTCACACTCATTAAACAAATTGCTTTTTTCCTCTTCCTCCCCCCCCCCTTTAATATTGGGACTAACGACAACAAAAATACACATCAGACTAGTACAATAAATGTAGACTGAATGCACTTTTAAAAATAGAATAAAACTCATTACTGCAATGGGTGGGATGAATCATAAAGATGAATGCATTGTTGAATCAACCAAATATATTGATAAGCAGAGGGAGGTGACAGCTTTCTTTCTTTCTTTCTTTCTTTCTTTCTTTCTTTCTTTCTGTTGCTAAATATAATTTCACACATTCACCTGGTTAGTCCTCTGGTTGGTGGGTGGTGCTGACTAGAACTGGCAGATAGAAAGACAAAGAAGTGTGCCCAAATGCCATTTACAGGCAGAACCAACTCATCTTCCTCTTTATGGATTTTGATGTATTTCTTAGCAACACTAAGCAGGAAGAAGCTGATATCAGATTCAGAAGAAGAAATGGACCATAGGCCTGTTGACTCTCATTATTAGAATTGTTCCCAGAAATCTGAAATCCTGATATGAAAATGAAGATACATCACGTAAGATACATCAGGCAAAAATCACCAGAGCAAAACTTTCAAGTACAAACCCATACACACTGGAAGAAGGGGTGAGGGAAAATATATATTACCCATATGCTCTGCATTGCAAGTTAATGACTCAGACATACTTTCTTCCAGCATCTTTCCTTAATTTAACCATTGAACAAGTTTTTGCTTAGGTCATTCTAATTGCTGAAAAGATCATTACTATGATATAAATGTTAAAATATTTAATGTCATAACCTGCATTTGGCTTTACGTCCTGCATATGTCCACACACACACAGTTCATTAATTGGAACTCCTTGGTGATTGTTTTAGATGAAGGAGTAGTATTTGGAAACTTTTTTTAACCTTATATTTTAATTACTAAGCTTGAGGCACCACTGACATGCGGAAGAAATACATTAAAAATTTTTTTGTGTGTGCCTGCCCCCAAATAAACTGCATTTAAACTGGTTTGGGTTAAGCACTTGGTTCTCATTAAGAGCCCTTTATTTAGCACCAATTTAGTCTTTAGTGATTTCACTTATAAATCAGGTTTCCTGCTGCAATACATTCTAGACAGCTCACATCCTGAGAAGTCAGAAAGGAAAAATGTGCAAGGGAAACCCCAGCAATTGGGGGGAAATCCCAAGGAACAACAGGGATTGTTGTCTACCTTGCTGTTTTTCTGGCAAGAAGGACCATTGGAATATTTGAAGGACAAACTGCCTTCTTTAGCCATGTTTTATGCATTATTGGGTGTATGTTTCCCTCCCCCTGACAGAGAGAGGTTGGAAAAAGTGTGCACTTCATAGGATGTAAGTGGCAACGAGAAACTCTTATGTTGCCTCAGGCTACTTAATTGGAAAGAAAAACACATTGGAAATTGCATTTAGCTAGGATAGAAAAATGCTCACACAACCATTCCTCCATTAAAAGCTGCAAGTCCTTCAACCCCTCAGCCCTTACATCACCTGATAGAAGATGATGATGATGATGATCATCATCATCATCAGTGCTTTTTTCTGGTGGTACACAGGAGTAGTTTGGCCTCATTGAGGGGCAGCATTTCAATATGAGTAGAAAAATGAGAGTACCCCTAAACATTTATTACCATGCCCCTCTGACTGGGTTTTCCCAGCTAGTCTGGGCAGCTTCCAACGAAATCTTAAAAATACAATAAAACATCAGGCATTAAAAACTTCCCTAAACTGGGCTGCCTTCAGATGTCTTCTAAAAGTCAGATATTTGTTTCTTTCCTTGACATTTGATGGCAGGTGCCACTACCAAGAATTCCCTCTGCCTCGTTCCCTGTAACCGTACTTCTTGCAGTGAGGGAACCATCAGAAGGCCCTTGGAGCTCAGTGTCCAGGCTGAACAATGTGGGTGGAGATGCTCCTTCAGGTATACTGGGCCGAGGCTGTTTAGGGCTTTAAAGGTCAGCACCAACACTTCGAATTGTGCTCGGAAACATGCTGGGATGGGAAAGCAGGCAGATAATTTCACATGCATGTATTCCCTTTAATTTTGATTCTGTGGTTAAACAAACTCTACTCCATGGTGTGTATTCGTATTAGGGAAAGGAATGAGGTTCACCTGAATTTGGCATTCCCACAATCCTTTAGCAGTTCTCATGGGTACAACAGGATAAATTCAGGTTACCAAATGTAGACTGAGAGGTGTGCTGTTTTTGTAGTGTTTGCCCTACTGCCCCATCTCCTAAATGTCCCAGAACACCACGGATTCTGGTTCTTTTGTGAGTAAGAAAATGGGCCATCAAGCACCAACCTGTATTACTGTTGTTGTCTCCTATTAGTCAAACTTTAAAAAGTTTTTTTAAAAACTTAGGAAAAAATAGGCTGGTGTACTGGTCACCATTGCAGAAATTAATGTATGGATTTTGCTGTACCTACCTCCCAAAATTGGGGGGGGGGGTCTCCCAATTTGCAGCTCACAAATAGAATATATGCGGGCTGTTGCAGGGCAGCCCTAATTCATACAGACCTTTTTGTATTATATTTTTCTCATGAAGTCAGTGTTTGCTTTTCCAATTTTTGTTCATTGTTTGCTTTCGTAATTTTCACACACACGTTTACTTTTGTGGGCATTTTATTCCTGCTCTGTGCTTATGTTCTGCCATTGTGTGCGAGAAAACTGAGTAATTGCTCAAGTACTGCAGTATCGGTTCTCACATTTGTCATTGGTTTCACAGCAATAGTTGGGCAACAGTTAGGATGTTTCGAAATAATTGGTTTCAGGATTACAGGCTAAAAAGTGTACTAGAATCTAGAGGACACTCAGTGAGGTGCTGTGCATATTACTTTCATAATCCTAGGAGATATATATATATGTATATATATTTTTGGGAAAGCTGTCGTATGTCCCCTGTATTGTTCTGGAGGTGATGCTTTAATTACTTTGCTATAGATTAATTTCCCCGTAACTAGGGATGGAAAATCTGTGGCCCTCCAGATGTTGTTGGAGTACAACTCCCATCATCCTTAACCATTGGCCATGTTGGTTGGGAATGATGGGAGTTGGAGTCCCAACAATATCAGGAGGACCACAGTTTCCCCAGCCCAGAACCAGAGAAATAAATTTAATACATGGTGATGGTTATGATGGAAGTGAGTGTAATCTTCTAACTTCTACTCTCAAAGGGCCTACCTTCTTGCTACACTCTCTATGACTGAGCCTAACATCTTGCTGCTGTCACCACTATCCATTCACTTGTGTTGTCCCTTTGTCCAAATTCCCCACCACAACCTAGAAAAAGAGTGCAAAGCAAGTGGGGTCTGCTGCTCCTTATCCTCAGCCTTCATGGAATAACCCAACAATCAGGAATTTAATTTAGAATGTTACTGTCTAACCCCCAACTTATATCCAAATATAACTAAGTCTAATGCCACCTAGTGACTAAACTATATAATGACACTATCCATACACAAGACATGGACATTCCAAGCTGGATTTTCGACATTTGGTGCTCTCATATGCCATAAATTAATTAATAGGTTAATTAAATGAGAGACCCAAGAATATAGGAAATTAGATATTCACACTTTGAAAGCATTGTAATATAAATGCAATTCATATTTACATTGGACTAGACATACTGAAATACTTCTGTGCTTCCAAAAAATGACCAAAAAAATCATAATGTTATAAAGAAGAGACAATGTTTGAGGATTGGAAATGCCATCTGAGACTGGAGCTGAGATGAACTAATAATGTACTAATAAAAAAAGATAGACTTGAAGGTCACTGGGGAAGTGAAATATCGGAATGCACTTCCATGCCAGGCAAAATAAACACTGTTTGGAAAACAAAACACTAGTAATTTGGAAACAAACATTTTGTTAATCTTTGCTCTGAGGCTTGTTCAAGCTAAAAGAACACTACTGGGGAAAGAGTTAAAACTTCATGCACCTGCATTTTGATTGTCTAGGTGTGTTTGCTTAGTTTAACTTCATTGATTCCTGTCATCTCAGGGGCATCCCAAACCTTCATAAAATCAGAAGCTGATTAAAGCAGCAGAGTTATTTGCACAGAATTACTTTAAACATAAAACCACATGAAAAGAAGACCCTGTTCTTGAATAACAAACCACAGGGAGAGATGTGTAGAGCTTGCCCTTTATTGCTGCAGAGCTTTCTGGTATTCCATCCCATGGTGTAGGACACCCACAGAAACTCCTGGGTCTCCACAGAAATTCCTATATCTGCAGGGTTTCAAAATGGCCTCAGTACATGAAGTATTTGGGGTTTCTACATCCCTGGAAAAACAGGCTTTTAATTAAACTTATTTATTCAACAGGAGTTGTATACCATTTAATCATCAGTGGATTACATAGAATATAAAATGTTCATTTAAGAACTGTGATAGAAGCAATCATTAAAAACAAGTATAAATAAAAAGTATATAATATAAGTAAAACCAGCAGGTACAGTGGTGCCCCGCAAGACGAATGCCTCGCAAGACAAAAACCCGCTAGATGAAGAGACTCGCGGAACGGATTCTTTTCGTCTTGCGAGGCACCACTGTATTAAAAATATATGTGCTGCTGTATAGGTATATATGTCTAGGTCAGCTTGCCTAAACAAAAATGGGTTTATCAGGCAATGAAAACAAACCAGAGAGGGCACCTGCCTAATGCCAGGTAGCCAGGGAGTGTAGGTACAGCCACACCAAAGGATCAGTTCCTTGCAAGTTTGAAACAAATATTATGTGGCACTTTTTAAAAAAGCCAGCTCTGCAGATCCATAGGTTCTGCCCCTTTTCTTGCACAATGGTCTGTACGTCCAGCCACCAGATGTAGAATGTTCAATTCTAATTCAATTGCCACATTATTCAAGAGCTAAGATAAGAAGAGGTGAAGTTAACCAACTTCCTTTCAACTACTGCAGTGAGTCCCCAGAAGTTGGTTCAGTGCACAAGACCTCATCCCATCCTGGGTTAGGGTTGAGAGGAAATGGACTGTGGGATTTTACTGAAGATGCTGAAGTTGTTCTGCCTGGTGGCGCTGTGGTCTAAACCACTAAGCCTCTTTGGCTTGCCGATCGGAAGGTCGGCGGTTCAAAACCCCACAACGAGTTGAGCTCCTGTTGCTCTGTCCCAGCTCCTTTTTTTTTTTTTAAAATAATATTTATTAAGATTTTTAAGGGTTACAAAAAACAAAAGTAAAAGTAATAACACCATATTAAACAAAAACAAAACAACACATCACAATAAGAAAAAAGAAAAAAAGAAAAAAAAGAACACACACAAAAACAAAAACAAAAAACACAACTAATCTTCCCAACTTATCTTTCATTTGCTTGTTTCCTTGACCTCCTCACACCTCCCTCTTTTGTATTCTAATTCGATTAACTATTTCAGCAAATCCTTTCCATCTTTTCCAATTTTTGTTCTGTATTTTATCTCAATATAATGTAACTTTACTTTCCCTCCTTTCACCATTTTTTTAACCTTATTTTAACATTAAAACCAAAATACTTATATATGCTTAATTCCTTATAACATTTCTGCTAAATCCATAAAATATCAATCCACCATTTTTCTATCACTCATTAATTTTGCGGTATTTCTATATATAAACTTTAAATTTTCCAATCTTCTTCCATCAACTCCTCTCCCTGGTTTCAGATTCTACCAGTCCTTTCTGTCAATTCCATATAATCCATCAACCTGGAGATCTTATGTCCGAGGCTCTTGACTCTTTTCCAGGTCCCTTCTGCAGATCTTCCTCATATTATTTAATGCTAGAGAGCAAATCTCGAGAGAACTCCATCCTAAAATTACTTTTATTCCTTCTGGACAGTTCAACCAGATTTCCATAGTTGAAGCTAGAGTCTATACAGTGTTTCAGGACATATTTCAAGGTTCCTCCAAATCCAAAGGCCCCCAAAACTTCAGTCTCCTTCAAATCCAAGTCCATGTCCCAAAAGTCAATTAATCCCTGGATAGAGAGATCTTTCCAACTTTCCTTCTTCAGTCCAAGCCGGGATCCAATCCTCAAAATCTGGCTTTTTCTAGATTCAATCATAAAAGGCCTCAATTTATAGTCCTCAATTTGCTTCTGTAGAACTAAGGGTCCCGCTTGTGTTATTTTAGGTCCAAAAACAACGACTTTCTCCTTTTCCTCCACCATTTGTTCTGCCAAGGTAAGTTCCTGTGCCAGGTCCTGAATTATTTCTGTGTTGGTGCTCGCTTTTTGTCTCATATTAGTCACTTTCTGTTCCAAATTATCAGTTTTAAAAGTCATGTCATCCATCTTTTTATGAATCTCTTCCAGCAAATAGTTTGTCTTACATAATGCAGTCAAAATAACTTCTCCTATCAACATTTTGAATAGTCCAAGGTCAATCTCTGGTTCTCAGAATCCTTATCTTGCAGCTGGAGACCTCCCAGTTACACTCCTATAACAATTTCAAAGGCTCCCTCTAGAGGGAAAAAGTCTCCACTTGTATCAGTTCTTTCAAGCACAACTCAGGCATTAAACATAGTTTCGATTTTCAGTTACTTTTCCCTCCATCTTAAATGCAGAAGAGGACAATGGAAACAGTATCTTGCTCTTATTTTAGCTAGCTGTCAAATCCGTTCTGTCAATAAACTTTCCCCAAGCGTCATCTGGCAGCTCGTTCCCAAGTTCAGAGCTGAGGTAATTTGATCTTCCCCTCACTCCTGCAGGCTTACTAAGTTCAAAATTCCAAATTTCCCCCCTCTTCACCTGCTTTCAAGGGGGTTTTTGTATTTTTAACCAATGGAGATTTAATCCTTTATCAAAAACTTTCAAAGACTTTAGCTTGTAACGTCTTTGCTTCAGTCTATTTACAAAAGCGGAAGGCGGACTTCCTGTTTATGACCTTCCCGCTTTCAGCGCCAAATTAAGGTACTTAAAGATCCAATTTTTCGTTCTACTCACGGGTAGTTGTTTAAAATCCAATTGTCCACAGAAAAAAGTTAGCGCTCTCCAGCAACGGCAATGCGGCTTCACTCCGTGAAAGAAGCAGTCGATTCAAAGCACCGCGCCGCTCACCCCACGTCACTCTGGATCCCCAAAACAGGGTTTCCCCGTGAGTAGGGGAGGCGCAAAAGGTGCCAGCCGAATCCCAGGTTCACAGGCTTCTTTCCGCCTGTGATTTCAGTGGGTCTCCGCCTTCGCCGTGGCGGTCAGACCCTATTTTCCACGGAGTAAGTTCCTCCCGTTCGGAGGAGCTCAGCCATTGCCGGAGGTGCCAACCCGGAAGTCGCTCTGTCCCAGCTCCTGCCAATCTAGCAGCTCGAAAGCATTCCAGTGCAAGTAGATAAACAGGTACCACTGCGGTAGGAAGGTAAATGGCATTTCCGTGTGCTCTGGTTTCCATCACGGTGTTCTATTGTGCCAGAAGCAGTTTAGTCTGTGGACAAATGCCAGCTCCCTTGGCCTGAAAGCAAGATGAGTGCCACAACCCCATAGTTGCCTTTGACTGGACTTAACTGTCCAGGGGTCCTTTACCTTTACCTTTTACCTATTACATTCTGTGGAGGAATAGTCTGTGCCAAGCTTCTTCAGCTAGTTTCAGCGGCTTCACTTTCTAAGAACAATGCAACATAGTGTTTAATGTTGTTTAAAGCAATAAGTAATCGCCCTCTCCCCATCAACTTGATAAGATTGCAATACATATAGGGCCCACAATTATTGTGGCACCCTGTATTCAATTGACGCTCTTGTGACATCATGTATTCCCTTCTGCCTACAAGACACACCTCTGGCAATGTAGGCCCACTCTGTAGAATCCTATGGGACTTGGGGACAGAGCATAGGAATAGGAATCCTGCTGCAGAGGAATGCCTTGTTTATTTTACAAGGCTAATAAATGTGGTGGTGGCGATGCCGCTGGGGCAGATGGATAAGATCAGGCTAAGCAGATACATTATGGAGCACTGTATGTGTTTTGCTTATATTGCAAACTTCCTGGTTGCTTTTTATATATCTATCAGGCCTGTGCTCTGCATGGCTTCTGACTACACATCCGTTATTATTTAGGTGACAAATGCAGTATTAGAAAGCTGGAGTGTTGTGATCTATGTATCTGCAGGGAATTCCACGAAGGAGAGATATATTGTCAAAGAGGCTGGCCTTGGAACCATAAAGAGACTGAAAGGATGACAGACTGATCCTGCCAACTGAACTACAGGTTATGAGTTGACTATGTGTACCTCTACAAAAATGAAATTGTTTCCTTTCAGGAAATGGACCATCTTTTACAAATGAACCTGCTTGCTGCGCTGCTGGGGTCTCCTACTGAAGCTTCTCTGGTTGTATTTCAGCCTACAGCAGCTCAGTGCTGGATTTACGTATAAGCTAAACAAGCTGTAGCTTAGGGACCCACTCACTTGAGGGCCCCCAAAAAAATTAAAAGAGAAAAACCCTGGATGTACATTGCCAAAGTATAAGATAAAAAACAAATAAAAGAAAACCTACATACAGCAACAGTGTTTTGTGTTGTGTAGGCTCCTATGATGTAAGTAACGGGCTCTGTCTGCTAGCCTGCTCCCTAAAATATCACTGGTTTGTTCATTTCTATATATAGGGTGCCTATATTCTGCATGGACTGGTTGCATGGTAACATGTGCAAATGGCTTTAGATACCTATTAGGTCCATAATTTACCATATAACATATATTAAGCACAAAAAAACCTGTGACAATTTGTTGTTGACAAAGGACAGCTGGACATATAAGCTACCTTCAGTAGCTTAGGGCCTCATCAAACCTAAATTTGGCCCTGCAGCAGCTTATCTTGTAGCAAACAGGAAGGCTTTTTCTGCTGTGGTGTTCACTCTCTGGAATAGCTCCCTGAAATAAAGTAAGCACGCTAACTGAGATGCAGTTTCAGCACACGGGAAAAAAAATTGTCCTCCTCTGCACTGTACATTTAAAGCAGTTTCAGGACACAGCTATACCACTGAAAGTAAAACGCTTTAAGTGTGTTTTAAGTACAATATACAATGTGACACTAGATGGCAATGTTGAGCCTTATGGAAAATTCAATGCATTTTTTAAAAAACGCTTTTTTAAAAAAAGCATTTTCAGAACAGTTTTTATATGCGTGTGGATTCCACCTCAGAGTTACAGTTCTCAGAATGGCTAAACAACCTGTGAAGATGGGGTCTTTGCTGATCACTCATGTCTATAATACAGACTGTTAATACAGCAGGTTTTATTTTATTGTTGCTAATGTAGTTTTAATGGATTTTGTTGTAAATCCACCTTTAGATGCTTTCACAACAAGAGATATAAAAATACATGAAATAAATAAACAGAAATTTCAGACCCTCCAAGTATCCCTATTTTCCAGGGACAGTCCCAAATTTACAGAAACTGTCACGGTTTCTGATTTGACCCTGGAATGTCCTGCTTTTCCTTAAAGGTAAAGGTAAAGGTACCCCTGCCCGTACGGGCCAGTCTTGACAGACTCTGGGGTTGTGCGCCCATCTCACTTAAGAGGCCAGGGGCCAGCGCTGTCCGGAGACACTTCCGGGTCACGTGGCCAGCGTGACATCGCTGCTCTGGCCAGAGCTAGAGCCAGAGCCAGAGCCGCACACGGAAACACCATTTACCTTCCCGCTGGTAAGCGGTCCCTATTTATCTACTTGCACCCGGAGGTGCTTTCGAACTGCTAGGTTGGCAGGCGCTGGGACCGAGCAGCGGGAGCGCACCCAGCCGCAGGGATTCGAACCGCCGACCTTTCGATCGGCAAGCCCTAGGCGCTGAGGCTTTAACCCACAGCGCCACCTGCGTCCCTTGCTTTTCCTTAGGATGGCCCTATTCTCATCAGAGAAATGTTGAAGGGATGCAATTTCCTTCATGTGAGCACCAGAGCGTAACTAAAGTAGCTATGCACCAGCTAAGCACTGGTGATAGTTGCCCACAGGCCTAAGGACATCTAGAGCAAGGGAGGCGAAACTCCAACCCCCAGGTCTGATGATATCCATTGTGGGGACAGTAAGCACACTGCTATGAAGGAAGAATCTGGAGCTTGAAATGGGCTTTCGGTTGTTCTTTTGCTGACCACACTGGGCAGCTGAGGGGGGACTCACTCTCTGTTCAGTAATGTCAGGGAGCACTCTTGAAAGTGCACCACGAGTCCCTTTGAAATCTGAAGTACAGCGTGTGCAGGGGAAATTCTCCATTTGCAGGTGCAGTTTGAATCCAAACCATATCTGCAAATGAACCTCAAAGCGGCCCACTGTAACCTCTGATGGATAGTTATAGCAGATCCCTTAGAATTTCAACAGGGGAGCCAGATTCAGTGGGCTAGAGTTTGACAGTTGGACTAGACCCAGTTCCGCCATCTTGACCCGCATTTGCCACACATTTGCCCGCATTGTTTGCCACACATTCTCTTTCTCCCTTTAGGGCTTCTGGCACTTTCTGAAAAGGGGACAGAGACAAAAACTCTATTTTCATACATTAGCATCAAGTCTACCTGGGGCTGGAAAACAAACTGCTATCTTGGAAAACTGCACGGTGTTTGCCTGGTTCTCTCTGTGCTACCCAAGCCACAAGTAGAGAGTCATGTCTAGGACTGTGGAAGCGCTGACTGGCTTCCACAGTCCTATACATTGGGCAAAATTTGGAGTCGAAGGGCAAGAAGGTAATGGTGAGATGAGGCAGCAGAGGAGAATCCAGCATGGTCATTGCTGGTCTTCTGGTTTCATACTGTATCCCTATAAAATTCTTCTCAGAAACTGCGGTATTAAGCCATGTATAATCACTAAAACAATCAATCCATCAATGGAACTACATGCGTATGAGTGGTCCTGACGCTGGTTAACACAGCATTTTAAAATGTTATGACCAAAAAAAATCCCATACTTCAACCCATATCTTGGAAAGAATTCAGTATTTTGAAAGCTCAGCACTTGTCTACTTGACACATACTGCATAGCTCGATAACAATTCTTCAGTCCAAGACATAGTTATTCTTCATTAAATTTGAAGGACTGCATTTTCCCACACTCTTCCTAAACAGAGCATATCCAGTTCTTTCCATCTGATTATTACAACATAGTTGCCTTAGTATAGGTGTAGCCAGGGGAGAGATGGATTAATATGTCAGCTGAAATTGACAATAGGATGAGTAGTACCCTGTCTTGATAGAATTCCCCGGGGTTTGTAGCTTTCTGAGTGAATACTTATAGCCAGAAAGATTGTTGTAAGTAAAGTTATGTGTTTGCTGTGGAACCTTGCATCCTGATATTAGTATTGAATGTGATCTTCCCTGGAAAAGCATTTATTTTTAATAAAATTGTTCAATTGTTTTCAAATTCCCATGCAATATCATTTTACTTGGTTATACACGAGCTGTCAAGAATCAGGGTGCAAATACTGTGTGATGAAAACCATTACAGTGCAGCACTTTCTTTGTACAGAAGAAGCTGAAAGGGATAATTAAAGGACAAAATATTTATTAATTTCACAGCCATATGTTAATACAGAGGAACTACTTACAGACCTGTTTAATACAACAAAATTGCAAGAGCTATCAAATTCCACAACAGAGGAATCTTGTGTTCTTTTCCAAATGTCTTTACCAGATGGTTTCATTAAGTCACATTGGCCAAACGTCTTTAAATGATTGCCTTTCCATAGTTTCCATTCCAAGAACTGATAAAACAAGCCCATCTCTCTGCAAATTTATCAAGCTGAAAATGGCCATTTCACCTCTGAACTGCTTCAACCAATTTGTTCATTTCTGCCACCTCAAGACATTTTGGCAGATCTTCCGTAATGGACGGGGCTTGTGGATTTTTCTGAGCCCAAACAGTTTTTGCTGTTATTAACATGCTTGCTGTTGAGGTTTTCAGATTATTAGTGATATCTTCCTGAAATATATTAAACAAGGCCAACATTGCTATTGGTCTTAATGTATAGCTTGCATATCTGTTATAATTCTCATCATTTGCCTGCAAAGAAACAAAAATAAACCATAAACCTTCTGACATGCCAACCACAAATGGGTCAAATGAGCATTTGTAGCTGTGCACTTCCAACACTAAAACTTGTAAGCTGAATAGATTTTAAGGCTAGTTGGCATTAAACACCATCACAATACATCTATAGCTATAGCTGTATCTATAGGGCTTCACTAATTGAAACTTGTCTCCACAAATCTAACTTGTTTCATTTCAGCTAGCACTTTCAAATCCCATTGGTTTGCTGTTACATTTCTGGAATTAGTAGAGGTGAAAGTCTGACGATCACTCATGCTCAATTCATATACGCAGACTTTGCCGTGGGGAGACATATTGCACAAATTGCTTCCCACAATGAGCTGTCTTCCTGAGGTTGTATTTTAAACAGTCACTACTCCACTGTTTGCTCATATGAGTTGAGCCTTTGCCACTCTGCCTGTATATATCACGAGGGCCTGGTGAGCTGTACCCAAGGGTACCAAAGGAACTTGCAGATGTAATCTCAGAGCTTCTGTCCACAATCCTTGAGAATTCTTGGAGAACAGAGGATATCCCTGTGAACAGGAGATGGGCAAATGTTGTCCCCATTTATTTATTTTTTAAAGAGCTGGGAAAGAACACCCAAGTAACTACCTACCAATATCGACATAACTTGACTTCGATATGAGGAAGGGTCCTAGAACAGATAAATAATTGATCTATGAGCAATTGCTGTGATTACTAAAATCCAACATGAGTTTCTCAAAAACAAGTCATGCCAAACAAACCTCATTTCTTTCTTTTACTTTTTTTCTTTTAGATAGAGTTAATGAGCTTTGTGGATCACAGGGATGCTGTTGGTGTAGGGTGTCTTGATTTCAGTAAGGCTTTTGACAAAGTCTCCATGATATTCTTGTTGAGAAGCTAGTAAAATGTTGTCTGGATAAGGTAGATTTGTAGATTATTAATTGGCTAAACCCAAATAGTGCCCACTAAAGTGACAAATGGGCCGCTTCAGACTTCTGTCCTGGGCCTGTGTTGGTGTTCAGTGTCTTTATAAATGATTTGGATTAATAAACTGAGGGTTTGCTCATCAAATTTGCAGATGCCACCAAGCTGGGAGGGGCAGCTAATGTCGCACATGATGTAATTGGTGTTCAAGATGACCTTAACAGATTGGAGACCTAACAAGCTAACAAAATGAATTTCAGTGGGGACAAATGTGAGGTTCTACACTTTGGCAGGAAGAGCCAGAGGCACAAATATAAGATGGTGGACACTTGGCTTCCTAGTAGTACATGTGAAAAGGATCTAGAGGTATACCATCGGCTTAACATGAGTCCGTGAAGTCATACAGCAGCTAAGAAAGCTAATTCTAGGCTGCATTCACAGAAGCATAGTGTCCAGATCGTAATAGTACCACTCCATTCTACCTTGGTCAATATCCCCAGGAACTTAACTAACTATGATTTGTTTGTTTAGCTGATGTACCTTATCCTACCTTGAACACTGTTTGGAGTCAGAGCAGAATCACATATATCAACATCAGGCACGTCTCTCATCCAGACAGCAGGAACAGGACAAGGGTGTCATGCCAAAGGCGATGGTGAAACAAAGAAATCTTTCTAGCTCCTACAGACTTCCTGCTGACAAGTTTTGTTTTCATGGTAATAATAATAATATAATAATAATAATAATTTATTATTTATACCCTGCCCATCTGGCTGGGCCTCCCCAGCCACTCTGGGCGGCTTCCATAGAAACCAAAAATACAGTAAAATATCACACGTTAAAAACTTCCCTGAACAGGGCTGCCTTAAGATGTCTTCTGAATGTCAGGTAGTTGTTTATCACTTTGACATCTGCTGGAAGGTGATTCCACAGGGCGGGCGCCACTACCGAGAAGGCCCTCTGCCTGGTTCCCTGTAGCTTTGCTTCTCACAATGAGGGAACCGCCAAAAGTCCCTCGGCGCTGGACCTCAGCGTCCGGGCAGAATGATGGGGGTGGAGACGCTCCTTCAGGTATACTGGACCGAGGCCGTTTAGGGCTTTAAAGGTCAGCACCAACACTTTGAATTGTGCTCAGAAACGTACTGGGAGCCAATGTAGGTCTTTCAAGACCAGTGTTATATGGTCTCGGCGGCTGCCCCCAGTCACCAGTCTAGCTGCCGCATTCTGGATTAGTTGTAGTTTCCGAGTCACCTTCAAAGGTAGCCCCATGTAGAGTGCATTGGTAACTTCTTTTTCTTCTTAGTTTCACAACTAATAGCTCTACAGTAGCTTGAATTGCAGCTACTGTAAATGAGGCAATAACATAACTGCCTCTGTGCCCACTCGGCCCCTTCAGTCTTAAGAATTGGCATTTTTACAGCTGCCACACAATGACTGTCTATCACTCACAAGGTATCTATCATTTGGTGTGGCAGCACCTCTTTTTTAAACTTGCCATTAATATTAGGCAGGTGCATCAACTGTATTGATTTTGATGCCTGATGAAACAAAATCTTGATTTGGCAAGCCAATATTTTTATAGACTTTTTTTTTTTTAGCATTTTCTTTTGTATATATTTTAATGAATACTTTATGTAAGCCACCTAGTGGCTGCTGATTAAGCAGTATATAAACTCCGTTAAACAAAATAAATTAATAAAATTACTCAACAGTGTGAGGAACTTTTGCTGCCAAGAAATAGCGAAGACTGGAAGTACATGTTTGATGTTTTAAGCTATGGTGCTTAATTTCTGTTTTAATTTTTTTATTGTTGGGTTTTTTGTTTATTTTGTAAGCCACGTTGGAATCCAGATGGTGAAAAGTGGAGTATAATTTTTTGGCTTAAATAGATTTTTTCCCCTCTCAAATGAAAGCCTGCACCTCATAAGGAAGGTTTTATACATTTTAAATGGTATCATGTATGAAATGGCATGAATCCTATATATAATTGCTTCCATGATTTGAACAGACGTGTATCTGTTTTTCTACTATGTGCATGGGTCTTGAAGCCAGGGGCATCATCCGTGAAAGTTTCCTCTTACATGTACACACAGCAAAAAATATATCTACCACATGTGATTAATTACTAGTGTAGATCCACTGAAGTAAGTTCAGTGTAGGAAATTCATCTGAAGTAGTCCTTAGTAAAAAGTTAATTATTTGTAATCATTAGGGCATTAGTAAAATACTAAACTTGTTTTGTGTGTGTGTGTGTTTTACAGATACATAATGCAAGACCTCATGAAAAATGCATTAAAAAACTGTATCTTTAAGAAGTTTAAGGAAATTATTTTAAAGGGATTCATACTGATTAAATAGATACAAGCCTACAGACTTTGAGCTTCTGCAGATCCTTTAAAATAATACAGAATTTCATGGAGATATATCCTCTTCATATTTTTAAGAACCATGGTGAATGGTATAATTTGTTATTATATTCTGGACAATGCCTTTTCCATAGGAATTCTCCATAAGGATTTCATCGCAGTATTAGCATTCACAGTATCTGTGAGATATATTTTAATATTACACTTTCTTAGAGACTGTCTCAAGTTTGTACAGCGAAGCTGGTTGTGAAATAAACAATATCATTCAGAAAGCTTGACTCTTTGTCTCTTGTTTTAACCATTAAACAACAGTTATGTATACAGAATCAGGGAGTGGTGGTATTTTATTTATTCGAAAGTCTATGTCAATCTCCTACCCTCAGCTGAGATCTCCAATACCATTTTTTTTTTAAATGAAAGAAAGAAAAATAATTCATAAAGGAAATACAACTTTTTAAATGCAGCTTTGATTGTTCTTTTAGACACTTTGAATATGAAACACTTTTACACCACTTCATCACACCAGTTTGTGAACATTCTCTGCAGCCATTCACAAAACCTCAAAAGGCTTTACAAGCAGTAGTCAAGATTTCTTGCAAATTCCTGGAGGTTTTGGAGGTTTTGATCTTTCCCTCACATGACAAGCAAGACTTCATGTCTCCATTGATTTCAGTAGGCAGAGTCTGGAAAAGCGAACATTGAACCGTTGCTGCAAGATGCACCAATCTCTCTCTTTCATAGCTGTCAACCTTCCCTTTTTTGTGGGAAATTCCCTTATTCCAGCGCTGTTTCCCACTGCTTCCTGCTGCTATCCCAGATTGTTAGATATTCCGTAGACTGTCCCCGGGACAGGTGAGGCTGCTGATCCCTTATTTTCAAGGCTGCTGATCCCTTATTTTCAAATCTGAAAGTTGACAGCTATGTTCTCTTTCATTCCTATCTTCCACTTCAAGCAGAAGAAGTGGAAGTTCTGAACGGATATCCAGAGACAATTTTGGATTTTATGATGTCGGTCACCTTTTCCAAACAAGGCAGAACTATTGCTGGTAGAGAGCTCTGGAGAACTTGAACTAGGTATTAATCTTGTTCTGGAAGGGGTTACACTCACCAGGAACCCATACTTGCAGCTTGACACATTGGAAATGGCAGTGGCCAGGAGCACTTTTGACCAAGTCTGTCTGGTTGGAGAAATTAGACACGGTCAGTCATACCTCCAAGTTAGATTACCTAATGTGGGACTGGTCCTTACATGTGACCACAGAGATGCTACAATTGATCTTGGATGCAAGAGTTCTGATGGGAGCTGTCCACTCTGATCAGCTTCACTGATTACTTTTAAACCCAAAATAGCTTGGAAAAACTAGAATTGTATCCCCTCCCCATATGAACTTCCCCATGATGTTTGCCTTAGTGGCTTAAACTTGGGCTCACTTTCTACGCCATTTTAACCCTCCCAAGGAGAACTTTTTCCTGCCCATGTCAGCACTACATTTTGCTCCTCAATATGTCCTTTCCTTTTCCTTTGCTGCCTTGGACCTTGAAGTCTGCCCGGCTTTGGTTGTGTATCTCCTTTTGTTGCTGCCTTGCCTCATGACTTATGCCTGCCTGACAGCCTATTTGATTCTTGTTGCTTCCTTTGGGCTCAAGGTACCTGCCTGTTTGGGACCATATTCCTGGGACTGTCAGCCAACCTCACTCACGTCTCGGAACATGCAAACCTGTAGCCTGCTGCTGTGGCCTGACACCTGCTTAGTTTAAATGATTGCTCCTTCCTGACCACCATTCCACATATCAAATGATAGGTCAGTTGCAGAAGTCCCCCAAAGTCAAAGTGGATCAGAATTAATGCTTCAAAGCCAGAAGGAAAAGTTGTGGGAAAACAAAATAGGGTCTTCTTGATGAGACTCATACACTCAGGCTCTAACATAAATGTCATGAAAACATGGTGTGCCTGGCATATCCCATCCACTATGAAATATATGCTCACTTTCCTGTTTTAGCCTTCAAACACAATTCCACAGTGGGCTATCTTGCCGTGTTGACTTTAAACATGAATTTTTCTTTGCATCCCCTGGAGAAATCCAGATCTGACATTGTCATGACAGTACTTCCTGAATTACATTAGTACATGCTACAAGATCTGTCTCTACCTGGTTTTCAGTATCTTATCTTCCTGAAGTAGGGTCAATGGGAGTGAGGTGTTGACATGACAAATGAGGAAATATTTAATCCAGATGCTACACTGATGAAAGCTGGTTATTTGTAGAGTCCTTCTCCACTGAAATTAGAGATGAGGGGGAATGGAGTAAATTTGCTAAAAGGTATGTTCTTTAGCCAGCATAGAATTTTTCATAATCCCATAAGTGTAATTTGGGACTTTGTCTAGTCTCGTTTTTAAAAAGTTCAAGTGGTGAGACTTCCATCACTTCTTAAAGGGGATTATTTTATAGTTTAATAAAGCACAGCATTAGAACATTTTTCCTTCTTGTCGTCCAAAATTACACCTTCTTAATATCAGTGCTGTAAGACTTTCCCACATCTGGAGAGTCCTTTTACAATTTTCTCACGCTTTCCTCAGATATTTGTAAGCCATTTGCCATACTCCATCTCAATCACTGTTTGCGGGAAAATATAGTCGTTTATTTTGGATCCAGTACAGGAAACATTCGGCAGTGCAGTAGTTCTTACTAGCCTCCAGCTACCCTCTTGAGACCAATTGTGTAAACACTGGAATGCTTTCAGCTTGAACTACCAACTGGTACAGCATGGCTACTTGAATCAAAATGGGAAGGTAGCTCGATCAATCCACACTATAGTGCTCGTGGCACAAAGAGCAATCTATCCTAACAACTACCACAACATCCTGTGGAGGTCAAGCAATCAAACTTGGACAGCTCTAGGTTGCTTGTCTCCAAGGACTCGGCTGCAAGTGCATGTTGAAAGAACCCTCAGAAGAAGCAACCATCTACCTCATGTCTATAAGGGTCTCCCTTAAAAAAGAACAACACGTGCTACAGTAATCCAGATTGTGTTGGACTGCAACTACCATCATCCCTGACATTGGCCATGAGGGTCATGGGCCAGCACTAGTTGGAGGAAAACCTCTCGGCTATTGCTGTACTAGGTAGTTGCAAAATCCATAGTTGGTGGTGAGCATTCTTTGGTTTTTGAAGGCGGCATTGGTATCATATTTCTTGAATTGATTTCTTTTTGTTGGGATTTGCAAATTGTGTGGGGTGTAAGAATCAGGTGCAGTCAAACACAACATGGCTAGAGTAGACATGAAGGTTATCTCAGTCCTCCAGCTGGAACTTCCTGCTTTCCAGGACAGAGACAAAACTTCCTATGTGTAACTTGAGATGGGCGTGGTCTCTCCTGAAGTAGAAAGAACCAGAACCACAGGCTGGCAACCAACTTGTCTCTCTTGTCTCTATCGATGCCACCTTAACAACAGCACTACTAAAATGCACCCTTGGCTCCAGGCCAAGAGAAGAAAAGGGGGCGGGGGCTTTCTCCCATAAGAAGATAGTCACCATATTTAAACTGTATTATAACCTTTTTAGTCCGCCTTCTGGGAACCTCTGTGTGAACAGATGATTACTTGTGAGTAAACGTTTTATACTTTACAGAAGACTATGTAGCATCTTATTTTAGGAGGGATTAAACGGGGAAAATACCAGGAAATATTTACAGAGACTCTAACGAGTCTGAGCAAGCTACCTGCTGTGCGTGTGTTTAAAAAAGGGGAATTTTAACTCTGCTGATTTTGTTGAACTTGTAAAGACAAGTTGGGATAGGATATCTTAGACAATATATCCTCCCCTGCTTCCCTAAACATTCCCACAAATTGCTTGGAGATTTCTGTTGAAATTGCCAAGTATATATATCCTCATTTGCACATTGTGATAGGTGCTGCAAAACATCTGAGCCAAACTTCTGAGAATTTATGAACATGTTCCAAACCAGAAGCACACTAGCCTTGCACAGGAATTCAGGGTAACACATATGGGATTAAGGTGAGAAGGGGCAACATCACATGTCCTTCTGTGCCAGCTATACTTCAGACCTCCCTGCACAAACTCAGCACAGTTGGTCATTTTCCACCCTGCTCCCCTGCTAAAGTCATCATATTTTATCAATGTTTAAGTATTGTAAAATTATGTGGTTTAATCCTCTTCTCCATTGCATCACCATCCATATGTAAAGCATTCCTCTATTACAATGCCAAAATTATATAGAAGGTTTGAGTTATAATTTTAATGACTTATTATTACTTCTATGGTGCCTATATTCTGCTAGGTACTATACTAGCTTCTGCATGTGCACAAAGGTTTTAAATTGGGACTCTAAATTTTGCATTTCTGACACAACACTGTTTTGTAGCTATAAGAGTTTTAAGCAATCTCTGTGCCAGTCAAAGTTTTGCTCAACTGCAGCACACCAGAATCAGACACTCAGGGAATGCAGTGCCGTTTTGCCCATAGATGCATGGTAAAATGTCCCAGTTTATGCTCCCGGTTCAATATTTTAAAGCAGCAGACGGAATAACAGATGGGACTCTTATATTTGTACAAAAGGCAAGATTCCATCCATGCTAAAGTCTGAGATTTATATGCACACTTTCCATCCTCCATCCAGTAGAAATGCATACTCTTATTCAAGAACACATACCAGCAAATCAAAAGTACTTGATGGCCTGAGGAGGGGTGTCAGTGGCCTGAAATGGGGGCAGAGTCTAGGAGGGAGCCACAGATACAGGCAGAGAGGCCTGGGGAGTCACATTCAGTCCTGGGGCCTAAGGTTCCCCAACCCTGCAGTGAATCTAGATTCAGGTAGGTAGCCATGTTGGTATGACACAGTCGAAATAAATTAAAAAAATGTCCAGTAGCACCATAGAGACCAACTAAGTTTGTGCTGGATATAAGCTTTCGTGTGCACGCACACTGTGTATCTGAAGACCTGTGCATGCATACAAAAGCTTATACCCAGAACAAACTTAGTTGGTCTCTAAGGTGCTACTGGACAGATTTTTTTTATTATTATTATTTCACTTGCAGTGAATGTTGGAGTCAATAATGACATCACAACTCCCTGCTTGCTTTCTCTGCAACCCTGCATAGTTTGGTTCGCCTGTGTTAGGGATGAGGAAGTGAACTGCTGAAAAGTGATGATTAAAGTTTTAAAAGGGGTTTTATTTAAAGAAACGAATGCACTGTATTAACTGTGGATCCTGGGATCATAAATGATGATGGGTGGTATAACAATTGAACAAAGAAATAGCCCTGTTACTGTAACACAGAGAAAGTGAGGCAAGACATAAGAGATGTATTTTGCTAGGGTCACACTTATGGAAGAGAGGAAACCAGAGTCAATCTGCTGGCTGGCAAAAATGCTCATTGGCCACACATCCAACCAGCAAAAGGAAGGTGCCAAAATCCAAAGAGGCAGCAGAAGGTGCTTAAATAGCCCTGCAATGCCCCTTCCCCAATGCTAGTGTGATAAGTATTGCACTGGCATCACTCCACTTCCTATCCCAGGATGGTTTCAAAGGCTGCCTCTCCACCCCACCCCACTAAACCCAGTATCCTAGCTGCTTTGGACTGGGCAGCAGGATAGAGATGTGTGAACAGAGCCAAAGTTGATTTTATGGATCAGCAATTTCAACACACCTGGGTGAACTACTATCCTCACAAAGAATGCATATTGCTGTAGTTCCCTTGAGGATGAAGAGATGGAGATTCATAATGTTGTAGAGCTCTGTTTTTGTCCCTCATACCAGCCATTGTGATGGATAAAGAATGTTATATCCAATTGTCTTTCATCCATAGGCAGCAGGTGTTTGAGCTTTTCAAACATTTTAAATCCATTTTTATACATGAGGCAAGAATTCCTTGGCTTGCTATGAACCAGCGCTTAATTTTAAACATTGCACTAACACATTCAAGTTTATAGTCCTTTTGTTTCTGAATCGATTCCCTAACCTAGCAATGGCTTTTATGCCCAGTTTCTATAAGGATAATGTTTTCTCTTAAGAAATGCATGAAGGATTTCTGCCTAGGGCAGGTCTGAGCCAGAATAGTGACAAATATACTGTAAATGTTTCCTTGTGTAGAATTTGACACAGCAGCTGAATATGATCTTTGCCCCTTTGGAGAATGTCTCAAGAGATACTGGCATGCCTGGAAAATCAGCTTTGCTAACTCAAATTACACCATTTTGTAAAGACTTTCAGAACATAAAATGATTCTGTGAAAAGATTATTTCAGTAATATTGTACTTAAAAAGTATTTTTTATAAAAAAATCTAATCATTCAGCTGCATATGAAAGACCACCCAAATACATGTGCTTGTATGAAGAAGTAAAATCATTGACGTCAGGTACTCTGTCCTAAATCCATAGTTGTGGGAGCAGTAGAAGGCTTCAGGTGACTGACAGATGTGGCAGGCTGTTACAAATTCCATGGGCAAGAAAAGGCCAAAATGAAGGGTGTAGCTCACTGAACTGAACTGGTCAGTCATCTGAAATGGTCTGAGATAGGGAAAAGCAAAGAATAGGCAGGCAAGGAAACAGAACTGGCAGATAGGGAGCTAAATTGGCCAATGAGGACCTAGCTCAGGGGTGGTAAACCTTTGGTCAGGGATACTGAGTGTTCTATTCCAGCAACATCTGAATGGCCACAGACTCCATGTCTAGCCCTAGTCCTTCTCACTGAGGCTCAGCGATGAAGCATATCAGCTTCCTGAACCCTCCATGATCTTCTTTCTTCCTCTTGGTTTTCTTATTCAGCCAGCATTTTGAGCATTCTCAGTCCTCACTGGGTTTCTTCCTAAAGCTTCTTTGTTTACATTTCCACAAACCCCAAGTCTGCTGACATTTCCCTCTTGTGTATGGATGGTGCAGTTTTGGCCACAGAAAGAGCTACACCCGGAGAACTGAGCTTGTTGTATGTATACATCATATTTACAATAAATAAACTGGGTTTTGGCACAACTGCCAAAACAAAGTAGGTCTGGTTCTGGTCAATGCCTAGAGGGGAGACCTTCTGGGAACCACATGTATGGCATCTTGGGTTGCAGGACAGAAGAAAGGTGGAAAAAATATAAGGAAATGAATCAGTGAAACTGAAGAGGAGCAGCTTGCAAGACAACTCCTGATTTCCCTTTCATTTCCTCTTCCATATAATCTACTTTGGGTTGGCATACTTCCAAATGATGCCAGTCTATTTATTTCCAAATTGTTTAGAAGGCACAAGAAGGCAATGATTTGGGGGAGATTAAGCATTTGTGAAAGGTCACCCAGTGAATTTATAGCAAAGGTAGATGCTAGCAAGGGCTGATGGGATTTGTCATCCAAAACATCTGGAGAGCACCAGGTTGGCAAAGACTGCACTCAGAGAATGAAAAAATAAATCTCTAAACTCTTCTCATGAAAATGTACAATATGTTGAAACGTATTGTAGCTGTTTACTCAGAAGTAAGCTCTGTTATATTCAGTGCTGCTTACTCCAAGGTAAGTATGCACAGTTTGTATCCTGAGGCTGAAATCCTACATAACTACACAGATTAAATTCCAATGTACTCAGTGGGACCTATTTCTGAGTAGACATAGAGTCATAGAGTTGTAGAATTGGAAGGGACCCCAAGGGTTATCTAGTCCAACACCCTGCAATGCAGGAATCTCAACTTGAGCATCCAAGACAGATGTTCATCCAACCTCTGCTTAAAAACTTCTATCGGAAGAGATTCCACAACCTCCCAAGGTGTCTGTTCCATTGTCGAACAGAAAGTTCTTCCTGATGTTTAGTCAGAAACTCCTTTCTTGTAACTTGAAGCCATTGATTCCTATCCTACCCTCCAGAGCAGGAGAAAACAAGTTTGCTCCATCTTCCATGTGACAGCCCTTTAGATATTTGAAGATGGCTATCATATCTCCTCTCAGTCTTCTCTTTTCCAGGCTAAACATACCCAGTTCCTTCAACCATTCCTCATAAGGCTTGGTTTTCAGACCCTCAGTCATTTGGTTGTCCTCCTTAGCACACGTTCCACCTTGTCAATACCCTTCTTAAATTGTGGCACCCCAGAATTGGACACAGTATTCCAGGCAAGAATTCACCAAGGCAGAATAGAGAGGTGCTATTACTTCCCTTGATCTGGAGAATATACTTCTGTTGATGGAGATTAGAATAGCCGTAGATTTTTAATTTTTTTTGCTGCTGCATCACACTGTTGACCTTGAGGATCATCTAGTCCAACTCCTTGCAATGCAGTGCATATTCTGCAACCTTGGTGTTATCAGCACCACACTCTAGCCAACTGAGCTATCAACTCATGCATAGCATTGAGCTGTTAGTTTCCAAGACCAGGTAGCTAATTTCTACAAAATGTTGTCTCTCGATCCCACAATAGGTTGCACCATCAGTTTCTGTGACATGCATGAAACTGGTATTAACTCATGTAGCAAAACTCTGGTTTGCAGCTCAGGCTGTCTGAATCTTTATGTAGCAGAGGAGGCTTCTGCAATGGTTCCTGTAGTGGAAATAAAGTAGGATGAACCAAATTGCCTGAAGACCTCCGGCATTTAGCACTCCCTCCTTTCATGGTTACAAAGCTGAAGCAAATGAACAGCTCCAATATTTCAGCCTGAGTGTAATGTGCCGAAGCTTATTTCAGCTCCACATTGAATAATATTCCTTTGTACAGTGCTGAAAGATTAAATATATTATGAAATGTTTATTTGAAAGAAAATTAATTCTTCTCTCATTTTGCCAATTTAGGCTTTGGGCAGATTGCCTAACAGCTCAAAAATTTGTTGTGTGTTTAGTTTGGCAGGTTGGCACAGGCTTGAATGTTCAGGAGTATTATTATTATTATTTCTTCTTATTTGGGCTGCAATCTTTCTCATGCTTATTCAGGAAATACGTCTGACAGGGTTTGTGAAAGTGTGATGGCCTGGAATTGGTCGTGAAGTGGGCTCACTCGATTCTCTCTATGAGAACTTCTCTCATAAAAGCAAAGGCAGGTTCTGGGGAAACTGACCTAAATCTTTCACTGCCATCAAACAAAGGTGTCCAGGTCAGCCAAAGTGGTGCAATCCATATATTGTTTAACTACAGCCTCCAGCCTACCTGGCAAATGGCTAGGATGGCTGGTGCTGATGGGAGTGGTCTGATGATGCAGATTCTTGTGTTGTTTATGTCACCTTTTCCCTCTTTTTCACTCAGGTATTTTGCATGGTTGGGCTGCTGAACAAACTCTTGGGCTGTGACATTGCTTAGGGTGCTTTGTCCGGGTTTGTTGTTGCTGCTGCTATTGATATTAATTTTTGTATCTTTAGTTTTAGATCTTATGATATATGTGGAATTTGCTTGAGTTTGGCTGCGTGCCTTTTGATGCATTTTATTTATGACTTTTGTTATGTTTGTAATTATGTTAACCCTGGTAAGCTACTGCCAGTGGGCAAGAATGAGTGAGATGGGCGAATTGTCTGACTTTTGTAGCTGGAGTCAATCAGGGCCTCACCCTCCCAGGCTAGGTAAGGGAAGTCCAGCAAGGCAGAGAGCAAGTCTTCCAGCTCTCACAGGCAAGATATGGAGTCGGCTAGTCTCTCAAAGGCAGCAAATGAATAGCTGTATTACTGGAAGATCAATTTTATATTTGCTGGAATAGTTTTGTTATGTATAGAGTTTGTATGGATGGTTTTTAGAGTTTTAGAGTTTGCTGAGCTGGTTTTATTGTTCTTAGAGCTTGTGTTTCAGTGTTTTATTCTGTTTTTACTGTGCACGCCGCTTCAATGGCTTTATGCCATGAAGCAGTCTATACATGTGATAAATAAATAAATAAATAAATAAATAAGCTTATATATTATTTCCCTAAAAAAAGATGCTCCATTTTTTCCTTGGTCTTAATACAAGCATTCAGAATGGTTGTCTCTGGATGAAGAAAAATGGCAATGCAATATAAACAGCAGAAGAAAGAAAGAAAGAAAGAAAGAAAGAAAGAATTTAAGAGCCTAATCTTCAAAACATCAGTGGTAAAATGTTTCATGGATAAATACATTTATGGTGTATACATTTCTTCACAATGTTAAGAATCATGATGGAGAAACAAAACTGAGTATGTAGTGATATTTTACTCCATGGAGCAGAAGGTAATACACAATAATTTTACTTAATGTTTAGTTTTCTCAGATATACTATACAAAACTCCTCTATTTTTCTTGTTTGCTTATTTTCTAACAAATGTCACACTGTAAAATGGCAGTTCAGACCACTTTCGGAGCCAGATGGCAATTTAATATAGTATCATTTGCTTTATTTTCCCAGCATTTGTTTTCAAAATTCTCCCTTTGATTATGATGTTTCCATGGGCCTTTAAAGGACAATTGTCCTTCTGTTCTGAATCAGCCATGTTATCATTATTGCTGTGTCTGATGGTCTCTCAATTTGGTGTTTGCTTAAAGCAGTATTGGGTGGGGGAAATCCCATTGCCCTTCTGAGTTCTGAGTACTGTATATTAAGATTCTGACATTATGCACATTCTGGAGTGATTCTGGCACATTTAATTGTCCCAGGAATTCTGTGGCTTGAAGGCTTGGATCTAAAGCAGGGATGAAGGATCCTGTGGACCTCCAGATGTTGTTGTACTGCAACTCCCTTAATCCTAGGCTATTGGCCATACATACTTGTTCTGATGGATGTTGGAGTCTAGCAGCAGCTATGCTATTTGCAACATGGGCCAGGTACTCAAGCCTAAAGGCTCAGTGGGAAATAAAGTGTGTTTTGATGGTTGCCACCATCCATAAAGTATCTCACACTAATTTAACCACATGGCCCTATTTGCATTGCTCCCCGAATTGTATCTGTAGAAAGATAATCCCTTCTTCAACACAGCTTTGCTACCAGTTTTCTCCAGCCTGTCTGGTGGACCACTGCTTGGAAGCAGTGATGGACTGAGGGGTGCACAAGGCACTGTAGCTGAATCATGATAAGATGGAGGTGCTGTGAGTTTAATGAATGCCAGAAATGGCAGTAGGTAAACATTGACATATTGTATAGAAGTGACTATAGGGCAGCCCTAACAAACTCAGAATGCAGACATATTTTATTCTCTTGCAAATTATGCAACCTCCTTTGTAATGTTTTATTTTGAAATCTTTAACATAATATTTAAGTTTCCTGTTAATTGCTCTGAATGTATACTTTATGTCTGACTTTCTTCTGTAATGTTTTATTCTGGATTGCTTTAATTGATGTGTCAATGTAAACCACTTTGAGATTGTGTTCTTAAAATTATAAAGAGGGATAGAAATGAAAATAATAATAATAATAATAATAATAATAATAATAATAATAATAATATAGGTGCATCAGTGTTTCAGTCCTAGGCTGGATCTACACTGACCTGTTTAACGTTACTAGAATATTAGTTATATTGTTCTAAAATTTCACAGGGCAGACTTGTAAATAAAAAGCATTTATTACCTTGATTTCCCCATCAAAACCAGGCATAGGCAAACTCAGCCCTCCAGATGTTTTGGGTCTACAACTCCCATTATCCCTAGCTAACAGGACCAGTGGTCAGGGATGATGGGAATTGTAGTCTCAAAACATCTGGAGGGCTGAGTTTGCCTATGCCTGGTAAAAACACTGTTTCCCTACTGCTGGTTCCTCTGCAGTACCCTCTGCTGTCACATTTTTATAACGCATTATGAACATTAAAAGCAGAACTGGGTTTCAGGCAGCTCCTTGTCCTCCATCACCCTTTTAATAAAAGAATAGAAAGCCTGAGATGAACTATCACGTGGTAAATATACAGATATGTGCATGGTATCACCTTTGTTTCTCCTGCACTTAGTTTTGATCAGTTCACCATTATTTTCTTTTCAAACTCAGAATTTATTCCTAATGTCTTAATTCTCCACTTGTGCTCACCAGTGATGGCCTCCTGGCCATTTTCTGGCGTCTTACAAATCCCAGTAGTTACAAGTGCCTAATACACATTCATTTGAAGTCACCTTTCAGTTAGGTTTGCATTCACTAGCCCCAATAGATTTCTCTGAAATGGTACAAAAACATTAGAAATGACACAGACATTTATGACCAGGGTACACATATCATTTGATAATGCACAGACTCAAAAGAAACTAGGAACATCTGTTTTAGAATACGTGAATGCAGTTGGTTTTTCTATAAGTGCCACCACAACCACCACTGTGAGTTAGCTTGTGTTGGTTCAGTGGGTTGATTCATGGAAGTGCTGAGCACATATTCCTAATTCACCAAACTCAATACACATCCATTCAAACTACACTGCAAGCCATTTTGAGGGACTGGGTGAATCTGCCTTTTTGTTTGTTTTTGTTTAAATAAACATATAGTTTTGGGGTTTCAGATTTTGTTTTGGTTTTTTTAAGGGAAAGGTTCCAATGCTCGCGCAATACAAGAGGGGATTTTGTAAAGCTGATCTTTCCACTCTTGTCCTCCCTCTCCCAACCCCCTCCTTTCAGATCAATAGAAAGTTCCTTTTTCCAGTCCATAAATATATTCACCAACCAGTATGTCTCTTTAGTTCTTCTTATCCCTTCAACATATGTCTTGACATTTGAAAAGTCTGCTTGGCAGGTGAAGAAATAAAGAAAGAAAGATCCTTTGTTATTGTTCAGTGAGATTTTTGTTCCCTACTCTGTCTGCCAGACAGCCCAGAAACTAAGCTATTTCTTCAAGACATGTTCACTGCTGGACAGTAGCTTGGTGACAATGGGCAGCGCAGCAGCAACTGAAGTGATAGGAGAACCATCTGACTCAGATTTTTTTCCAATGAATCAAGGTCTACAAGCTTTAGATCTGCAGGAGCGGCTGTGGCCAATTTCTCTTCTGTGCTTTCCCTTTATTTCATTATTTCTGACATTGCTGAGATGAAGCTTTGTTATATACCACAAGCCTGTGGCAAGTGGACTGGAGAGATAAGAGTTTGCTAAGATAGAGAACACACAAGCTGAGAAAATGTGTGAAAAATTGAAATGACAAGGGTGTGTTGATAGCTTGTTGTTTCTGAGCAATAGTGTCTGGGTTAGAAAGGTAGCTTGTTGGAAGCACGGGGAAATGAAATACGTGCTGACTATGCTTTCAGATTTATTTATTTTATTCTTTAAAAAAAGAGAAAAGAACCCTGAATATTTAAGCCGCTTGGAGACAGTTCTTATATGAGATAAACCAATTCACCTTAACTATAGCAGCACTAAAGAAAGTCTGCCTGACAACATCTCATCCTTTAAGTGCCACCCCGCCATCTCCAGGCAACACAATCATCCTCAGGACATTATACCAAAAAATTATGTCAGCCAAGTACCTGCATCTGTCTTCTGTCGTAATGAGTTAAATATACGCGTAAGTGTGGAGGGAATGTACTGTTTTGGCATGGGAGGGAGATCTTACTTTTTTATTTGTGGGCAAATATATCATGTTATGGTATCCTGAAACTGGAAATTAGTAGCAGCTAATTTGATGGACGGATTGGATGCTCAGATTTTGTTGATGGCCTTTATAAGCAAGAGGGACCTTACTTGTCAACTGAGGGGAAAGGAGAATCCAAGGAGACAAAATATGTTTTATGTGAAATATTTTTTTAAAAAATAAATATATTTCAATCACAGAGCATGATTGGCTTCCTCTATCATCTTATGCAGCATTATGGAGTGATGCAGGGAGGGGGAGGTATGGGGAAGTCAAAAGAAAGAAGGATATGAAATGATGACTTTGAAGTTATATTGGTTTAATTGTTTTGTGTGCTTTGATTCTCTTGTTTTTCTTCTGTTTGTCTTGTTCTGTTTTTATTATGTGTTTGAAAAACGAATAAAAATTATTTTTAAAAAAAAGATATTATGGGCTGTGGGTTTGTTTTTTGTTTTGTTTTTTAAAAATCTTATATGTATGCTTGGGTAATTAATTTCTTCCATGGTGATGCCCTGATTGCTTCACTTAGAGTTTGTTTGTGTGTTATGGATATATTTGTGGAAGATTTTCTGCTGTCTCCTTGTTTTGCCCTTATGTTTGTTGTAACCAAATACATGCTCTGAGTTTTTATTCTTTTATTCTTTCTTTTCTTGTTTTTCTTTGGTATGGGATGTCTTAATCTGTTCTTAAAAACAAAGAATGAAAAAAGAGAGAAGAGTTTTGGAGCATAAAATCAAGAGCAATCTCTACATGTCTATTGAAATATGATCTGGCACTTTGCAGTGGCCCCAATCCAACCTGAAAAAACCCAACTTCTAGAAATGAGAGTAATCAACTCCTACTGAAAGTTAAAAGAGCAAATACTAGGTAGAAAGTACTGTAGATATTAATATAGGGCAGTTTGAAGCAATTGGATGCTTAAAAACTGACTCCTCATTGAATAAAAATTGCCCAGATCCATAAATATGATTCATAGCTTTACTAATCAGAACTTCTTCAAAACAGGTGCAAAACACCCAGAAAGTTGTATAAAGCATATGCATATTCAAGCATAGGTTCTTCTTCTTACAATCAGAGCAAAAAAACAAAGCTCTGTCTCTCCTATAACCTGCATTAGCCTGCATCCAGCCTAAAGCTATGTAGCTCTTGGAGAGGCACCATTATCACATCCTTCATTCTCTGTGGCTTCCAGAGAAAGATTAACAGGCAACTCCCTTCAAGATGGAGATTTGCAACTGAATACCTTACACACATGATCTAAAGTTAAACACCACGTGAATATTAGCATAGAACATCAACAGTTAATCATCAACCTGCTAGAGCTCAGAGAGCTTCAGTATGCTTCAACTGAACTTTCCAATGTTAAACCCTTCAGCAATATGCATACAGATATTCTCCATTTCAACATGCAATTAAACAATTATACTTAACAGACAGAACCATGTTCATAGCAAAATGTAGCTTTATATTTCATGTGGGAAACTGGGTTGTTGTCTTTTTGCATTGTCAGACAGCCAAAATCACTGGTTTTGCTATATACCTATTTCTGTGCCTTTGTGTCTGTACAGAGGTCCATGAGTAAGAGTAATATAACTTGCTCACTCACTGGTTTTGATAGCTACTCCAAAGTCAATTGACTATTCTTCCTGTTTTGCATACTGTATTAGACTGCAACAGTTGAAGTGAATAATGTTCACTTATGGGAGCTTTCAGCAGCTGACATGATAGTGATCATTATCATAATACAATCTCATCAAATTAGCATGAACATTTTAGTCCTGTTAAACAGATCTGCTGAGATCAATATGAACATCTCAACATCTTTTGTATGGTTGCAACATGCTGGAATTCTTGTATTCTGCATTCAGGAGGGGGAAAACATTTGTTTTTCTTTATGGAATCTATTGGGAGCTAATTTTTTACATTTGCTCTAAGCACAGCATGTACTAATACAGGTGAGAAGCTCAGCTAGGAGTTGTAACATTCAGCTACAATTTTAGCTAGAGCAATTTAAGAATTGCATCAGAGAGTCTAATTTCTGACAATAAAACTTTGCAGTTTATTGTCAATATGGGGCAACCGAAACAGTTGCCAAAGTGATCTGGGCCTTCATCCTGCTTAGAATTACCAGTGAGTAAAATTCCAGTGACCAATTTTACATAGATGCTGGCTTACCTTAAACACTTGAAGGGGCCTAAAGTTTGATCATATAAGGCTGCAATCCTAACTCATTACCGGGAACTAAGCCCCATTGAATTCAGTAGGATTTACTTCTGAGTAGATATGGTTAGGATTGCACTGTAAGTCACTGTTTCAGCAAATATCCATACTCTTTCTTCATTTCTGGCACCCATTCCTTGCCAATATCTTGCATTGTTGAAGTGATCAGAACTTCTGCACATAGTTACACTTAAAGGAGTGACACACAGATTGCATGTTCAAAGCATAATAGATCCCTCAAAACTACCTTGTATCTGAAAGGTCCCTTAGAAGAGCAAAAAATGGTATTTTCTTAGGAGGCATTAAAGAACATCCAATGCTATCCAGAGGCAATTAGCACAGAAATCCATGACACTGGTCCATTCGCTAATTTAAGATACAGTTGTACCTTGGTTGTGAAACACCTTGGCATTCAGACATTTTGGCTCCCGAGCACAGCAAATACGGAAGTGAGTGTTCCGTTTTGTGAATGTTTTTTGGAAAACAAACATTCAACGTGGCTTCCATGGCTTCTGATTGAGTACAGGAAGCTCCTGCAGCCAATTGGAAGCCAAGCCTTGGTTTCTGAATGTTTTTGGAAGTCAAACCGACTTCCGGAACAGTTTACATTCGAGAACCAAGGTACAACTGTACTTTGTTTCAGCTGTACAACCAATGCAGTGCCACAGCAGGCCCTTAGGGTTAGGGGTATTATGGAAAATCACATAGGCTCCACTCCAGTTCTTCTCACACATCCCACTAGCTCAATATGCCTGCACAATATGCCTTTGACTCTACTGCATGAACCAAAGGTGCCATTTGCAGCTTATGATACTGCTATGTCCTAGGATGATACAGGTTGAACTACAGATCCCATCATCTAAGTCAGAAAATATTTCACTGGTGTGCAGGTAAGCTTCGCCTCTCCCTTGGGGCTGGACAGACTCGTGGGGTAGAGAGCTGGCCCTCTTGAGTGGCACATGTGTCTGACTGGATACTGCATAAATGCTCCCTAGATGTTTTCTGGCGCTTTTACTTCATGGGTCTTGATTTGGCAAAGTTAAACTAAATCTATGGCAGAATTATACCAAGAAATCTACATATGTGTCAGTTTCATGCTGAAGCAATACTATGCTGTGTGGACTCCCCTGTGCATAAGCACTTATGCATGCTGTTTTAAGTTTAATCGTATCTGCTTGCAATGCAAAATTACCTGGTGTGTGTTGTGCAAATGCCCTTACCCTTGAAAATGGCCATCTGTTTGCAGTTTAGATTGAAAATAATAAAAGCTTTGCACTTGCACAGTATGTATTTCTCAGAGCAAGAACTCTAGAAAGGCAGCTGCTGCCTTGGCAGTTGACACATGCTCATCATTCACTGCTAAAATGGACTTCAGATTTTTAAGAGACACATTCTGTTGCGTTTAGTACTATTTCCCCTTCTTCAGTAGCATGTTACACTGCAAGCTTTGGTGAGCCTCAATTTTCCAGTTCTCTTTTGGTACATGAACCCTAATATTCTCTGTGCATGATACTCTGCCATCAAGTTGTTTTATTTATATGAAGTATGCAAGTCACCTAGTGAGAACGTAAAAGCACATCATATCTTTCTGCTTGGGGTGGATTTTTGACAGGCTGCTTTTAATATTGCCTTTGTATGATTCTATAGTAGGAGAAGGAACCTAAAGTATGAAGGGGCAAAAGTCTTTGCAACAATCTGATTTTCTTCTAAAGAATACAATCGTAGACTGAAGGGGGGCGGGAATCAGTAATGGAAATCCAAACTTACACCATAGCAGCCTGAATACTTTCTAGCCACTCAGAGAAGTATTGAAAAGACAAGCCTTTAAATATAAGTGTTCATTATTAAAAACCACTGGGAGCTTTTTGAAGAAGACAAACACATCTTATTTAATGGCCTTTTGGGAGCCAACGTATTCATAATAAGAGGATATAAATCTCTTTTCTGGTTCCTTTATCTGATTCATTGGTCCACCGGCTGTTCTGCTGTGCCTATCTTCTTCCATCAGCAACTCAAGGCAAACCTTTAGTTGCTGCAAATTCACAGGGAAATTTGTCCAGGGCCTTTAATTGATTTGGAACCTAGCCCATTTTAAAATTAAACGATAAGGGGATCTTTTTTTCTCACAGCTTAAATAAGAACACAGTTTTCAAAGGTTGTGCCACTGCCTTTTTGACCAGACAAATTAGCCATTACGTCCTCTTGAGCAATTCATTAGTTACTAATGGCTGCAGTGACATCTGCTGATGACAGCGAAGCTGATCAAATGCCACTTTCATTGCTGGTAAACTCATCCAGAGAGTTGCTCATAAAATTTGGTCATTGCTTGCATTTTCATATTCCTTGCAAGAGTTTCTCCAGTGCCTTTGTGGAGCAACAGTTTTTATTATCACACTTTGGAAACATAGTCTGTACAGCACTAATACCTGAGCCCAACATTTTATCGGTAAAGGTAAAGGTAAAGGTACCCCTGCCCGTACGGGCCAGTCTTGACAGACTCTGGGGTTGTGCGCCCATCTCACTTAAGAGGCCAGGGGCCAGCGCTGTCCGGAGACACTTCCGGGTCACGTGGCCAGCGTGACATCGCTGCTCTGGCCAGAGCCAGAGCCAGAGCCGCACACGGAAACGCCGTTTACCTTCCCGCTGGTAAGCGGTCCCTATTTATCTACTTGCACCCGGAGGTGCTTTCGAACTGCTAGGTTGGCAGGCGCTGGGACCGAGCAGTGGGAGCGCACCCCGCCGCAGGGATTCGAACCGCCGACCTTTCGATCGGCAAGCCCTAGGCCCTGAGGCTTTAACCCACAGAGCCACCTAAGGAAACAAAACGTGTGTAAAACTGAAAGAGAAAAATCAGTATGTTCAATTGCGGTCATAGGTCTTTCTTTGGCCTGTTACTGACTTAATGCAAGAGCATCTGAAACCAATTTCATTAACACCACTGCCTTTTTAAATCTTAGTGACTCGTAACACTTTTAAAACTCGGTTTAGAGCCTATTTGCATTGCCAGAGCAGTATCAATAAGACATAGGCTGCAATCCTGAGAGATCATAGGTACTTGAAGTTAATGGGATTACTTGAGTGATTGAAAGTCTGTGACTTCCAGCTTGAACTGCCAGCTTCATTAACGGACAGGTTACCTGGCATCTTCACATTGTCTGGTTTTGTCTGCAATATGAGCTATTGCATTTCTGCATTTCTTCCTAATCTTTATTTATAATACAAAAGGGGGGGGGGAACCTCCATGATGTGACATCCAATTTTGCTGCAATGTGCTTCTGCAAGAGTTGTTTGTCTAGAAACTTAATATATATTCTTAAATTTAATAGCATATGGTTGGCCAGCCTGTGACATTGGCAGCAGGAAATGGTACCTTTCGTGTTCCAGACCTAGTGGACAGCAAAGAAGAAACACACCCACCTCAAGGCAAACAGGGGCTCACCCATGAATTTTAATTATTTTTAATAATAATTATTTATTGCAAACCACTTAGAGGTTCTGCTACAAAGCTAGCTCAGAATTCTCCACGCTGGCTGACTGGCAGTGGCTTTCTCCAGGGTTTGATCTGAAGATGCTGGGGGCTGCTGGCATGAAGTTTACGGCATGTAATGCCTTAAGAGAGAATATAATGAAAATGATGTACAGGTGGTACATGACACCAGTCAAGCTTGCAAAAAATTATCATTTGCCCGATAACAAATGTTGGAAATGTAAAGAGATTGAAGGTACATTCTTTCACCTTTGGTGGACGTGCCCAAAGATTAAGACCTTTTGGGAGATGATCTATAATGAAATGAAAAAGGTATTTAAATATACCTTTCAGAAGAAACCAGAGGCCTTTCTCTTGGGCATGGTCGGCCAATTGGTGCTAAAGGAGGATAGAACTTTCTTTATGTATGCCACAACAGCAGCAAGAATTCTTATTACAAAGTATTGGAAAACAGAAGATCTACCCACCCGGGAAGAATGGCAGACGAAGGTGATGGACTATATGGAACTGGCTGAGATGACTGGCAGAATCCGAGACCAAGGAGAAGAGTCGGTGGAAGAAGATTGGAAAAGAATTAAAGTTTATTTACAGAAATATTGTAAAATTAAGGAATGTTAGAAAGATGTTGGAATAGAATTTTGTGGTTTTAGCAGAAAAGATATAAAGGATTAAGTAAAAATAATTTGGTGAAAGAAGGGAATGTAAAATTACAATATATTAAGATAAAATATTAAGATAAACTATTAAGATGAAAACAAAGTTGGAAAGGATTTGCTGAAATATCTAATTGAATTAGAATACAAAAATGGGAGGTGTGAGGAGGTCAAGCAAGTAAGTGAATGAAGGCAAGTGATGTAAAGGCTTGATTTGTGTGTTTTTTAATTATTTGTATTTTTTCTGTTTTGTTGTTTTTTTTCCCCTCTTTGTAACCTTTAAAATTTGAATAAATGTTATTTTTTTTAAAAAAAAAAAAATAATATGAAGATGCTGGGGGCTGGACCTGGAATGTTCCTGCATCCAAAACAAATACTCTGTAAGAATTTCTTACAGATTAGCTCTTAAGTAAGTCCCATAGTTCAACACAACTCCATTATGAAAGCTCCAGCTCAAGTCCTCAGTGCATCCACAACCTCATTTTTAACCTTCCTACTTTCTCCTTTTTTCAACCATAACTGAAAAGACAAATAATTCAAGAAGGTCATCTTCATTTCCCAAGCATATAAAAACAGTGATCATAAGGATTGTTTCCAATGTTAAATTGCCTGTTCTTTCCATCCTCAGATATTTGTCCCATTTTCACTTACTTACAGCAAGGACCTGGAGTCCTGAGATGATGTATGTCAGAGGTAAGGAACCTGCGGTCCTCTAGATGCTGTTCGACTACAACTCCCATGATCCGGCACCTTTTGCCATGCTGGCTGGGGATGATGGCAGTTGGAACCCAACAACATATGGGTGGTACGGTGCTACGGGTGCCAGCACACAATGGCTGCCATGGGCAGCAAAAAAGTGAAGTGATGGTCATCTATACCAGTGAGGACTACCACACACCAAAAAGCACTGACCACAAGGATCCCACTATGTGATTAACCTGTAACTATAGGTCTAGGAAAAAGCGGAAGCTACTGTAATTGCCTTTTTTGCCCATCACCTCCAATTTGCATTTCCAGGGGTTAAGAGTTCCTAGAAATGTTGAAAAGCCAGTCAGCAAGGCAGTTGTTTTTACATGTTAGAGTTCTTCAAACGCGCAGCAATAAGATGATAGTGAGTTCGTCTTGCAAGTGCAGGCCATTGTGTCACAGAAATGCAGCTTTAGATTTCTGGGGGAAAGGGTATGGAGCATTTGCTATAGGGATCTATTTGCTACTGACCCTGACACACAATCAGCAGGCTTATCTGACCTTGGCTCAGCTATTTAAAGCCTTGGGGATTTTAGTACAGCTGAAACAGTGCAACCAGTGGTTGTGTCCCTCTGGCTAGATCAATACATATATCGAACGGGATGATTTTGCCCTTAAACAACTGTGTATCTGGCTTTTCTCTGCCTGATGAATAGGTGAGTTAATAGTCTTTTTTTCCAGGCAAAAGAGAGAACGGGTGTTCTATTTTTCTGAGAACTGTGTGGGCTAGCAAATCTATCACCACAAAAAATTGTTTAGCCGGTGAATGTTGCAGTTGGCCCCATAAATGAGAGAGATCAGAAGCCACACTCCAAGCTGTATAGTTTGTAGCACTGATGCTAAGTCACCAACCAAACAGCAAAAAAATACTGCTTGGAATGTATAAACAGCAGTTGGGGCTGTGAATAAAAAACAACAAAAATGGAGGGGAGAGATAGCAAACTGAGATTAGTGAACTTTAAACATATGCATTTAATCATAGCTCAAAAACAGGGAATGAAATTGAGTAGCTATAGGCCAGAAAGAGAAGAGACAGAGATTTTCATTTTAAATTATCTATATTTTATTAACCTACAGCTAACAAAGAACAGCTGAAATGCCATCCTTGTCTTCCAGATGGAAAGCCAACAGCTCATTCAAGTCAGCAGTACTGGATACATTTGGAGATGGACTCACCACAGTGATCATCTGATCTGTGACCAAAGTGCTTCAAAGCTAAATCTCATACCAAGCTGTTGAAGATTATGTACCCCACATATGCATGAAGACATTACATGGCTGCCACGATCGGAAGTGTCATATAGTGCTGCAGAATGTATCAGATGTCTTCTCTGCAGTATCCCAATTTATTTTAAAAAACATAAATCTATAGAAGTCTACTATTGACTGGGGACAACTGTTTGTTTGTTTGTTTGTTTGTTTGTTTGTTTGTTTGTTTGTTTAGGTGCAATGCAATTGGATTTTAGCCAGGCCTTCGTCATTTTGGCCATTCATATTTTCTTGCATCTCATTTTGCAGCTGTCGTAATGCCTGCTTCGAGGTAGGCAGGAGACCTGCCAAGGTTCTTACTGTGAACTAGGGAATTATGAATTTTGTCCAGGAGCAGCCCAAGATATGGTGCTGTTCCCAGCTCCCAATTGTTTAACAATAGCAACCACCACATTTTCTCTTGCTCTAAATTAGGGCACTGTAGTCTTCACAGCCCTGCCCTACAAGATGTATGGACTGAGACGAGATTGCATTGACTGATGCAAAAAAAATGTAGCCCCTCAGTTCTGATGATCACACTTTGTGCAAGAGAAACATTGTTCCAAATTCCATTGAACTGAACTGATAGTTCTTTGGATCAATTAAGCCACTTTTGGAAGGTTTAAGGTTCGTAAAACCTCTTCAAATTGAAGCTTATGAAAGGCTTAGGTAGAATCTGAAGCACATGCTGGATTTTGTAATTGCATTTCCACCCTTTGACAAAGCACTTTCCCTTTCCCTTTTACAGCAAATGGTGCTAACTTTAGAATCAGTTTCACATTATCCTTTTTCAGCTGATCTAAACTAATAAGCGAACTTTTACCATTACTAGGTTGTTTTGCAAAGAAATAATCCACATTGAACTGGGCAGCTTAGTTTTCAACCGAGGTGTATGGGCTGTTAGGGGAGGGGCAGTACCTCTGGTGGGATACAAACCATGCTCCTTTTGGGGTAGTTTGTCCACCTTTGGTCTCTACCCTGCACTCAGCACTCACCTGTATCTCCTAAAAGCTCTCAGCGTATGATAGCGGTCAGCAACAATCCCGGAAACAGCTTTGATGGACTAGCTAAACCAGGTGAGGGTAGCCAACGGGTCTCAAACGCTCAGTGAGTTAGGAACTTTCCCTGCAGGCTATGGAAGATCTCCTGCAACCACCCATCCTCACCTAAGTTTCTCACTGCTATTGGATAAAGGAAGGAATTTCTCTACCAGGCTGTCTTTATCAGTCCACCTAAACACATTCCTGGGTTCTCCTTGAAGCCTCTCAAGGTAGCACAGGTTATGGCTTCCAGGAGTGAGAGTGTTTTCAATAAACTGAGACAAAACAAGTTCATGGAACAAGTTAAAAGTTTACTAAGATGGGGAAAATATGGTTTTTAAAAACAATATGCAAATATTACAGAAAATCAGCAAATTCCCCAATAGTGCACAATAACAAAATAAAGTATAGTAAAATGTCATCTGCTTTCCCTTAAACAGTTCTACTCCTTACCAGACTCTCAGAAGAATCTTACTCTCAGGTACTCTTATTCTTCATTATTTGCCTCTCTTCCAGATGTACAAAGTTTCTCCTTCTCACGCCAAGTTCTGCCACTAGCCTTTCTACCACTAGATATACTCTATATACTTCTGCAGGCTGGCTACCTCTAGATATAATCTCTTTTTGCCTGTCTTCTTTACAACACAGGCTCCTCCCAGCAGGTTACAGGCAACCGAAAGTCTTGAAACCCAGATCATAGGCATCAGGAAGCATCAGAACTTTTAACATTCCCACCCTCAGCCAAGAGACATGCCCTCTCTCACCCATACACAATCGAGCTATATGGTAGGGCAGGTTTCACCAGTTTCTCCCATAGCCCTAAGCAAACCAACAAGAAAGATATCTATTCCTATATAATAGACAACAGTCCCTTACAGTCAGTCCAGGACAGCAAAAACCAATTGCTTCAAAAACAGTTTTGAGTGGGGGTGGGGGAGGGATATGGAGGTTAACTAAGGATTTATTAAGCAACGTGGCTTTTTTTATTAAACATCTAGATTTCTTCATAAGTCTTTAAAGCTATCGATTTCAGTATCTCTCTGTGCTCTGGGATTGTATATTTGTTCCCTTGAATGGCCTGGAAAAGAAGATATGAAGTATGAGAATTGTTAAAGCTACAGAAAAGTCTCTCTGTGTTTTCTTTTGAGGGTAAAGGTAATTTGTTAAGAAACCTCCTTGACAGAATGATGAAGCATAGTCCTTTTGTGTTCTTTCCCACAGTGTATCACCAGGAGAGTCAAACAAAAGCTATGCTTGCTGTAACACATTGACTGACAATTAGATTTTTTAAACCTAGGAAATAGGATCTCATAATGGTACCTAATGGGATTCTGAAGCAAACTCTACTGCTCTCAGGTATCATCAGGTAGTGAAATTAAAAGGAAAGCATAGCAACTCAATTATGGCCCAAATAGGCTCTTAACGGCTGCTGTCACAAATGGAAGTTTCTTTGGCTCCATGACAACACCGCAAATTTTGGGTTTCCTGAACTATTAGAGATGATTATGCCTCATAAAATTAATATATGTGCATCACGTTTTTGGCATGCTTCACACAAAAAACTCTTCAGAGCTCCCACTCCAGGATCACTCCTTTCTCCCACCCTCAGCACACACAGATCAGAGGATAATGAAACTGAGGAATCTAAAAGAAAAGACTCACATAACTTGACACAACACCGCACTGTAAAACCTAGAAGTGTCAACAATTTAGCAACAGGGACTGATCTGTAAATATCAAGTACTCAGTAGAATTAGCACTTCTAAGTGCTTCATTTCGTGGCTATTATTGTTTCAAAAAACAAAGACTGTAGCAAAACACCACCAGATCATTCTTCTGAACAAGCTCTACAGAATGACTGTGTTCTTGTATTGCTCCCATTCCCTTCAGTTTGGGTTTGTGTTGGAAGATTTTCTGGCGAATTGCACCTAGAATTTGATCTGGACTGTTAACAGGCTTGCCACACAGCTTAAATAAGAACTGAGAGGGCAAAGATGTCCAATGGTTTTTATTTCTTTGGGTATATTAGCAGAGAATCTTATGGTGGGCAGTGGAGAGAGAATCTGAAGCATAAAAGGTAAAGGTAAAGGTACCCCTGCCCATACGGGCCAGTCTTGACAGACTCTGGGGTTGTGCGCCCATCTCACTTAAGAGGCCAGGGGCCAGCGCTGTCCGGAGACACTTCCGGGTCACGTGGCCAGCGTGACATCGCTGCTCTGGCCAGAGCCAGAGCCAGAGCCGCACACGGAAACGCCGTTTACCTTCCCGCTGGTAAGCGGTCCCTATTTATCTACTTGCACCCGGAGGTGCTTTCGAACTGCTAGGTTGGCAGGCGCTGGGACCGAGCAGCGGGAGCGCACCCCGCCGAATCTGAAGCATAGATCATGCTAATTCTTATGCCTTTAAGGGCTTATATCAACTAGAGTAGGAGGTGAGCAAACAGCTGAAGTCAAATTTCAAGGGCTAGTGCATTTTTCCTATCCTAATGGAGAAAGGACACTTTCTCCCTACTGTTGTCAGACCACCCATGGTGGAAGATGGTGCCCCCAAGGGCCATCATGTCCTGGCTCCTTCTCAAAACATGATGGCAGGGGCTGTAACTTATAAGTAAGGAAGATACTGTTATTTAAGCAGAGAAATGGTACAGACTCAGCAGTCCCAAGCCCCTTACAGAGACTGGATGGTGGTGAAAAGCCTGGGCTAGGATCAAGGGACAAGGTTCAGGAATTCAAGACTGCGTACAATAAGTTCAAGACCATATGAGAGTTATGAAGTTGTTCCAACAATTCATCCATTCACCCATGCAGCAAGCTTTTAAGCCAAGGCAGGTCACTAGAATTGCTAGTGGAATGGGAATCTTACAAAATAAACGTATAAATACATAATACATTTTGAACCACTTGATCATTTTCAAAGCAATCCCATTTAAGACACTAGTACCTGAAGCTAGGGGACGCGGGTGGTGCTGTGGTTTAAACCACAGAGCCTAGGACTTGCCGATCCGAACGGGGTGAGCTCCTGTTGCTTTGTCCCTGCTCTTGCCAACCTAGCAGTTCAAAAGCACGTCGAAGTACAAGTAGATAAATAGGTACCATTCCAGTGGGAAGGTAAACGGCATTTCTGTGCGCTGCTCTGGTTCATGACCCGGAAGCTGTACACCGGCTCCCTCGGCCAATAAAGTGAGATGAGCGCCGCAAGCCCAGAGACAGCCACGACTGAACCTAATGGTCAGGGGTCCCTTTACCTTACCTGAAGCTAGATCCAACTACTCTAGACAGAGATGCAGCTGGCACACTGGTTTAAGCTAATAAAAAGTATTCCTGACCATTGACACCACTTGGACCTTTAGAGACAACAGTGAAGAACTGCACAGTTGCCCTGGGTTTTGTAGATAGAAAAGAGAGGTAAAGCTGCATGACAACACAGCCCAAACTTCTGAATGACTTTTCTCAGCTGGTTCATGCAGATGTTAAATAGCATGGGGAACAAGAGGGAACACCCCAGGGTGGAACAGACATCCCCCAGCATCACCTGTTGAAAAGGATGGGGACCACAAGAACACAGCATCTCCTAAGTTCAACCCAACCAGGTCTTCCAGCAGGATATCATGGTTGATGATATAAGAAGCTTGTGAGGTCTGGCAGAACAATCTAGCAGAGCAAACAAAGCTATTTCTGTCTCCAAACCAAGGTGGAATCCTGAATGGAACAGATCCCAATAATCTGTTCCCTCTAAAAGCACATGGAGTTTAGAGGTCACCACTATCTCCAACATCTTGCCTAAAAATATAAGAATCGAGACTAGATTCTTGCTGCTTGCTGCTTGCTGCCTGCTGCCCAGGAGGACTCCCCTGTGTGAGTGCCTGAGGGCCCTGCTCTTGCCACTTACCATCTGGCCTGGGGCGGGGCCTGAAGCCTCACAAGGACTGCTTGCTGCCTGCTGCCCAGGAAGACTCCCCTGTGTGAGTGCCTGAGGGTCCTGCTCTTGCCACTTACCATCTGGCCTGGGGCGGGGCCTGAAGCCTCACAAGGACTGCTTGCTGCTTGCTGCCTGCTGCCCAGGAAGACTCCCCTGTGTGAGTGCCTGAGGGCCCTGCTCTTGCCACTTACCATCTGGCCTGGGGCGGGGCCTGAAGCCTCACAAGGACTGCTTGCTACTTGCTGCCTGCTGCCCAGGAAGACTCCCCTGTGTGAGTGCCTGAGGGTCCTGCTCTTGCCACTTACCATCTGGCCTTGGGCGGGGCCTGAAGCCTCACAAGGACTGCTTGCTGCTTGCTGCCTGCTGCCCAGGAGGACTCCCCTGTGTGAGTGCCTGAGGGCCCTGCTCTTGCCACTTACCACCTGGCCCAGGGTGGGGCCTGACAGGCCTCACTAGGACAGTTGCTGTTACTGCTGGAGGGGCACAGAGTGTTTTTAAAATGTTTTTAAAAATTTCTTTTGAATTTTTTGTATGTGGGGGGTGGGGGTGGGGTGGATGTTTGGTTGGGCTTGGGGGATTTTTTTGATTTTGTTGTTTTTGTAATTTTTACAGTTTTTTGTTTGTATTGTTTTATTGGTTTTGTTTGTTTAAGGTGTTATTTTGTTCTTAAGGGGATGGGTCAGGGCTGCCGGGGAGTGGGCCCCAGCCCACAAAATGGCTGGGGCATGTTCCACAGGGGGGGATGCACTGGGACAACCAATCTCAGTGATCACGGGTAGGAGGAGGAGTTACGCTAAGATTAGACCATGTCATTACAGAGGGGGCAGGTTTAGTTGTTGTCTGAGGACTATTCCTGCCTCCAGGTCTGGTCCTGACCGGATGGATACTAGAATCAGCAAGGGATACCCACATGACCTGAAGGTGTTGCTGTGCAATGCCAGGTCAATGATTCATAAGACCACTGCCATCCATGACTTGATCATGGATGGAGGATTTGACCTGGCATGTGTAACAGAGACTTGGTTGGATGAAGCAGATGGGCCTGTCCTTGCCACTGCTTGTCCACCAGGTTTCTCTTACGCGAAGCAACCCAGGTCATGTGGGCGGGGAGGGGGGGTTGCAGTGATTTTTAGGAAGTCATTAGTTTGCACCAGGCATCCTATTGGGTGACCCAGTTTTCCGAGTGCATGTTCTGGAAGTTGGGCAATAGGGGCAGTACAGGATTCCTTTTGGTGTACCGACCTCCCCGCTGCACCAAGGATTCCCTGCCCTAGCTGCTTCAGGTCGTGGCGGATGTTCTCCTGGAGACACCTAGTTTGGTCGTCCTAGGGGATTTTAACATCCATGCCGACACAACCTTACAAGGGGCCACTCGGGACTTCGTGGAAAGCATGGCCTCCATGGGGCTGTCCTTGAATAAGTCTGGCCCAACCCATAGTCACGGACATGCCTTGGACCTGGTGTTTACTTCTATGGGTGTTGGTGATCTGACACTAAGTAAAAGCGAAACGAAAGAAGTGCCATGGTCAGATCACTTCCTGGTGCAACTGGACTTCTCTGCGACCCATCCCCTCTGCAGGGAGGTGGGACCAATTCGGATAGTCCGCCCCCACCACTTAATGGATCCAAATGGTTTCCAGAGAGTGGTAGGGGATGCTTTATCCCATGTTGATGGCCTTTCAGCTGATTCCCTGGTGGCCCACTGGAATGTGGAGTTAACCAGGGCTATTGACTATTTGGCTCCAAAGCGCCCTCTCCGATTGCATGGAGCCCGGACAGCCCCGTGGTTTCCCACGGATCTGAGGGCAATGAAACAGTCGTTGAGATGGCTAGAGCGCCGGTGGCAGATAACTCATTCCGAATCTGACCGGACACAGGTTAGAACTCAACGTCGAGCCTACCAAGTGGTGATAGCGACGGCGAATAAGAATTTCTTCACCGCCTCTATTGCATCTGCAGAAAACAGCAGCAGGAGACTTTTTCAGGTGGTTCACAATTTAGCGGAACCACCTGCAACATCGGGGCCCAGTACGGGCAATGATTTTGCAAAGTTTTTTTGCAGATAAAATCGCTCAGATTCGGGAAGAAGTAGACTCCACCGTGGGAGCAGGGCCGGGGTGGGAGAGTGCTAGAGTCCTGTCTAGTCAAGTTGCGTGGGATCAATTCCAATCTGTTACCTCTGAGGATGTTGACAGGCTGCTTGGACGAGTGAAGCCAACCACCTGTCTCCTGGATCCTTGCCCATCCTAGGCTTATAAAAGCTAGCCGGGAAGAACTGGGTGATGGGCTTCGTGGGGTGGTGAATGCTTCCCTCCGTGAGGGAGCCTTCCCAGACCCGATGAAAGAGGCGGTTATTAAACCTCTTCTTAAAAAAACCATCTTTAGATGCAGCCACGATGGCCAACTATCACCCAGTCTCAAATCTTCCATTCTTGGGCAAGGTGATTGAGCGAGTGGTTGCTGAACAACTCCAGGCACGCCTGGAAGAAACGGACCATTTGGATCCCTTCCAGTCGGGATTCAGGCCTCATCATGGGACTGAAACTGCCTTGGTCGCACTGGTTGATGATCTCCGGCGGGCTAGGGACAAAGGTGAGAGCTGTTTCCTAGTTCTGCTGGATCTCTCAGCGGCGTTTGATACCATCAACCATAACATCCTTCTGGACCGTCTTGAGGGGCTGGGAGCTGGGGGCACAATCATACAGTGGTTCCGCTCCTTCCTCCTGGGCCGTGTTCAGAAAGTGGTGGGGGGGGGATGACTGTTCAGACCCCTGGGCTCTCACTTGTGGGGTGCCTCAGGGTTCTGCCCTCTCCCCCATGCTTTTCAACATTTACATGCAGCCACTTGGAGAGATCATCAGGGGGTTTGGGCTGGGTGTTCATCAGTATGCAGATGATACCCAGCTCTACCTCTCTTTTAAATCAGAACCAGTGAAGGTGGTGAAGGTCCTGTGTGAGTGTCTGGAGGCGGTTGGAGGATGGATGGCAGCTAACAGATTGATGGTGAATCCTGACAAGACAGAAGTACTGTTTTTGGGGGACAGGAGGTGGGCAGGTGTGGAGGATTCCCTGGTCCTGAATGGGGTAACTGTGCCCCTGAAGGACCAGGTGCGCAGCCTGGGAGTCATTTTGGACTCACAGCTGTCCATGGAGGCGCAGGTCAAATCTGTGTCCAGGGCAGCTGTTTACCAGCTCCATCTGGTACATAGGCTGAGACCCTATCTGCCTGCGGACTGTCTCGCCAGAGTGGTGCATGCTCTGGTTATCTCCCGCTTGGACTACTGCAATGCGCTCTACGTGGGGCTACCTTTGAAGGTGACTCGGAAACTACAACTAATCCAGAATGCGGCAGCTAGACTGGTGACTGGGGGCGGCTGCCGAGACCATATAACACCGGTCTTGAAAGACCTACATTGGCTCCCAGTACGTTTCCGAGCACAATTCAAAGTGTTGGTGCTGACCTTTAAAGTCCTAAACGGCCTCGGTCCAGTATACCTGAAGGAGCGTCTCCACCCCCATCGTTCTGCCCGGACGCTGAGGTCCAGCGCCGAGGGCCTTCTGGCGGTTCCCTCATTGCGAGAAGCAAAGCTACAGGGAACCAGGCAGAGGGCCTTCTCGGTAGTGGCGCCCGCCCTGTGGAACGCCCTTCCAGCAGACGTCAAAGCGATAAACAACTACCTGACATTCAGAAGACATCTTAAGGCAGCCCTGTTCAGGGAAGTTTTTAACGTGTGATATTTTAGTGTATTTTTGGTTTCTATGGAAGCTGCCCAGAGTGACTGGGGATATAAATAGGGTGGGGTATAAATAATAAATTATTATTATTATTATTATTATTATTATTATTATAGATAGTAATTGCTCCCAGAGTCATGAGACTAGGCTTGATTTCTTTAGTAAGGGTTTTGCCATTTATTCCTCAACCATGCTGTCACCCAAGGAAACATTTGCTATCTCTGTGGTCTTTGAACCCATCCTGGTAGCTTTAAATATATATTATAGGAAAAGTTCCAAATCTCCAATATATAGTGAATTAGAGATTTTGAAACTTCTAAGCTTTTGTTCCTCTCTTAGACCAGAACAGTGTTCTTCTGTAATACTTAGAAATCAAAGAACACTTGCTAATAAAGGCAGGGATAGGAGTTGTTATCATTCAAATGCCATTGCAATAATGCCTTTATTTAAAGTTTCTAAATGACAATTCCAAATGAACCTGAGAGATCTGGCTGCTGTACCCTCTGATCGTTCATTAGGCATGAGGTAGCCTGGACCTCCTAACATATGGAACTTGGAATTAAGAGTAGTCTCTGGCCCATACATGGGTGACCTCTTATCCGTGTAAGGTGACAGATAGATTACTAATGCAAGCGAAGAGCAGTCTCTGTAGCCCATAATGCATAGTCTAAGCCAAATTTTCTGTGCAAATGATGGATCTTTTTGCTATTATCTCTTCTCACATTTTTCAGCCGTTTCCAAAATTTGCAGCCACAGTGATTTCAAAGAGAATACTTTTGCATTGCTTATCATGAATAATGGAACCAGAATCAGGCCCCTGAGCATTGAGCAATATGCAAAGTCCTTGCTCCAACTGATAAAAATGGGCTTAAGGTAGTAATGAGGAGTTAAGTGTTAATGTGTCCTCATTAACACAATGTGAATTAACTTTAATGGAGTGCAGCAAGAAGTCATGGATAATGTGCCTCCTGATGGCTATGGCTGAATTCTCCAGCAATACGTGACTGCTGTTTCTTGTGACAGGGTCATCCCATGGCAGCTCTCAAGAGCTGGCAGACATCCCAGTTTATTCATATCTCAAGAGAAGCCTTATATGCCAGATTTCCAGGAAAGTGAGCTAAGGATGGAGTGCAATTGCTGTATGTCTCTTCCTCTCTCTAAGCAAACATGCACATATCCAGCTGTGCAACCCAGTCCAGCCCAAGACATTTTGCTGCTGAAAATGGAGGACAAGAAATATTTCAATTACCACACAATGGACCTTTGAGGCAGGTGGCTGGAAGTTTATGGTTCTTTGGTTGTTGCTGTTTTTATGCATCACTAGTTTTAATATATTGCGCCTCAACAATATAATGAGTACCACTCTCCCAGATGCAGTGATATGAATGCCATGGCCTATTATTCCCACTTCAATTATTATATTTTCACCTCCTGAAGTGGAGAACAGCGTGTGTACCAATACACACACAGGAGATTTCTAAAAATGGTCGCAGCATTTCACTGTCCAGGTGAAATTCTGGGCAAGAACATGGAGCCCCCTTTGTCTGGATCCTGAATGTACAACCTCATCTGATGCCACACGATGTTCCCTGGCTGCCTGATAAATGAACTCTTACCAGATGCCTTCCTTGACACTCAGGAAAAGAATCTGTGAACCGCAGCTGAAGACATTTAATGTACTCCAGAAAGTCTTATTCCATGCACTTACTAAAACAGATGTACATACATTATTAATCGTACCTAACCTGCAGTCATGATCAAGGACAGAAAAACTATACTCCATCAGGAAAGCATACAAACATTATGATTAGTTGGAAACATAGACAGATCTTTAAGATGTCTATATTGAGTGAAATAGTAGATACTTGCATGTCTGGCAGAACTGATGAAGACAGCCATTACTGGGGGAAGTGCTTGAACTATTGAGGGTGGGGGGAATCTGATTGAAGTATATAATTTATTCTAAATAAATGAACTGTAAGAATGTTTAGGATTTATTTAAATATGCAACTGTAAGCTAATGGATTACTTGAGTTTACAGTTAAAGTGGCATAATGCACTAAATTAGAATACGGCTCTTGAAAGTCTATGAATTAAATGAAGGCCCATCATCTGGAATTTCCCTGCTGTAGTTCTGCATATGGACTTTTCCAATAAATGGGCACTAACACAGCCCGGATATAGATTGCAACTTTGCTGATTAAATAAAATCAGTTTGGAGAAAGGCTAGATTGTATGCTCTACAGCTGTGAAATGTGGCCCAAATTTTCAGCAGGCTGCAGGGCTTTCAACCACCAAAACACTAATAACCCACTAGGTTAGCCAGAACTGCTGAAGACAGATGGGGATTCATTTAATGGAAAGCCACTTCACTTCCCATGGATCAAAGTACCACACACATGGTGGGGGGAGTATTGTGGTAATCTCAGAGGAAGGCATAATACTGTATCATCAGTTTACAGGTAATCCAGAACTGTGGTTAAATGCCTGTACTTCTCCATTGCTGCTTCTTTGGTATCACCTAGGCATCCACCCAGAAGGGATACAGTGGAGTACCAGATGGTCACTTCCAGGCTGAACAATTATTCCTGTTATTTTGCCTGTGGAGCAGATAGGTCAAGGGAAACCCATTTTCTCATCTACACTACACTGACTCGACGTGCCCAGCATTACTAATGTAAAATTGCATCCACTTTTGAGAGGGTGGGCAGATACCTCCAATATGACCAATTTGTACAAGCTTCCTCCATCTCCAAATTTTCTGCGTGTGCTTCTGCAATGGAGTGTTCATGCCCGGCTGCTGGTCTGCATTTAGAGGGCAAAGTGGGGGAGAATCCCAATGTGGTGCCGCAGGGACGTACCCACGAATGTCTTTATTTGGCCAAAAGGAGAGGCTGTAAATCATGCTCAGAAAGAGATTGATGATGTTTGTGGGATATTTGCTCTGGGTGCCAAAGAGGTGCTTATTCCTAAGGCTTCAGAATTATTTGGGGGGAGGAAGGTTTTTATCATTAAGGTTGATGATGTGTCTGCATTGCAGAAAATAAGAGAGCGATGCTTGCAATGCCAAACTGATTTGTAGTCTTCTGTGTGACCAAGAAAAAGAAAAAAAGAAAAAAATCATCTCCCTCCCTCCCTCCCTGACAGTTATGATTTGTCTCTTTATGTGTTTACGTTGTTTTCCTTTTTACAAAAAAAGTGTTCAGTGTTTTTGTAACAAAGCTCTGCATTTACTGATTTGTGGGTTTCATCTTTAAATCTACTATGTATGGCAGCTCTAATATTTATCCATGCAACCTCACCCTTCTGCTTTCATTTACATATAGTGGAGACATCTTAAACACATACTGTCCAACTAATAAACTCATCAGTTTAAGAAGCTGATTTGTGTTATGAGCACTTAATTAACGAGGGTGTCGCCGGAAGATTGTCTAGACAAAAAACAGGTAGAAAGAAATCCCATTAATTTGTGGTACTAGAAAATTGCTTTGCTGTGTGAAACAGCCATCACTTAAGTAATTGTAGAGGAGTCTGAGATACACTAAAGCCAGATGGTAAATAAACACACAGGTAGATGTGTATCTTTTCAAGTAACATATTTGTGACTGGATGTGTGAAGATATATTTACACTTATATTTATACTTGTTTGCATATAAATTACCTTGATAAAATGAAGTAAAAAAAAAAGTTAACATGCAAATAGATTGGTTTATAGAAAACATCGCATGTTTGATAGTACAGTTTCATACTCCTGCTTTCTGGACTGTGGTAGCTCCATGTAGCAACCTTTACCGTAGAAGTATCTTCTTAAAGGGAAAGGGAAAGGGACCCCTGACCATTAGGTCCAGTTGCGAACGACTCTGGGGTTGTGGCACTCATCTCGCTTTACTGACCGAGGGAGCTGGCGTACAGTTTCCAGGTCATGTGGCCAGCATGACTAAGCCGCTTCTGGCGAACCAGAGCAGCACACGGAAACACCGTTTACCTTCCCACCAGAGCGGTACCTATTTATCTACTTGCACTTTGACGTGCTTTCGAACTGCTAGGTTAGCAGGAGCAGGGACTGAGCAACGGGAGCTCACCCCGTCACGGGGATTCGAACCGCTGACCTTCTGATCAGCAAGGGTTAGGCCAGGGGGCAAGACAGATCCTGCATTAGAAATAAATTTAAATCACTCCAGAGTTCTAGTTCAAGCCCTTTAAACATTTCCAGAGAAAGTTGGTAAAAGAAACCAGAGGATTCATTAAAATAGAAAGTCACTATGCTTGACATAGATTCTAAATTTAGATTGCAATCCAACCCCCACACCTGACAGTCAGGGCTTTGAGGAGCAATGGAACCATCAGTGTTACTTGTCGTAATCACAGCAGAAAATGCAGGTAGAGATGCCAGAGGATTCCAGTGAAAATGAAATAGGGAGGAGAAGTTGCCAATGCTTGTTTATTTGCCCCATGTATGGAACGGGGATCAATCCAGCGAAGACAAGCAGTATTCACTGTTGAGTCCACAAATGTAATATGTTGTGTTTTCCCCTCCCCTTGTATTGAAATGGTGCGGAATAAAGTAATGAAATTGCAATTTACATAAATTGTATAATGTGTGTGATTCATCACAGGGGACAGAAATTAATAGCATTCTTTTTGGTAGAAGACGAACTGCAGGGGGACAGAATGAGTGCTGGGTGTGACAAACTCTGGGCACCTGCTGATTGGGTTCAGACTGGATGCCATGCAGATACAAGATGGAAATGGAAACATTCACACACCACAGCCTAGCATAAGGAGAGTTTGAGTGGCTCGCTAGTGTAGCATCTATGCACTGATGTATTCCATCCTGAAGCAGGACAAACAAGCCTTTCCCAGGCAAAATGAAGATTAAGACAAGTTCTAACTGTCTGTTTTCCTGTTGCTTTTTTAAGGGGCTGATGACAGACCTGGGAGGGAAGCAAGTGACCGATCAGAAAACACCCTAGGCTTTCCATATTCTGCACATGTACGCAGCTGGTGATACTTAACACATTGTTTAGCTCGTGGAAGCAACCTTAAGAGCTGTGCTTGAGGAAATGTCTCCTCTCCCTACCTGCTTGATGGATGAACTCAGGGAAATCGCTATCTTGTGGATTTACCCAAAGCTAAGGCTCAGGCTGAGTCAGCTGCCTTTCCATTATGGAAGGACAGAATTCTTGGCAGAAGCAGTGACTCCGAAAGAAAAAGAAGGTTGGAGCTTGGGATTCCATTACAAGCTGTACCCTTGCAGCCACAGTCTTCAGATCTGAAGCCGACAATACTCATTGTATTCAATCAATGCAATAATCATTTGAGGCAGGAAATGAAAGAAATGAGAGAGTCAAAGACAGAGGATTTTAACCTGCTCAAAGAAGCCACAACTTTGTGAGAGACCTAGGAAAATGAACAGTAAACAAATAAGTGCACTCCATGATGCAGGGAAGGAAAAAAAGCATTATTAAACATGTTTCTGGATGAATCATGATGACAAAAAAGTATTATTATACTGCCAGAACATTCAGGAATTGGTAGTTTTAATATAATAAACTGATGAGAAAACTCCAAAATCTTTTATTGCAAACCTGCAGCCTTGATATTTAACTTCTGTCCTGAAAGCATCTTGCAGTAATAATTTGTCAGGGAAAAAAGGTTCCTCTCTTCCCAATTCACATCCTCCATCTGCTTGCACAGACTGTAAAATTATAATCATATTGATAGTTTGCAAAAGAGATGTGGGAAACATTTCTAAAACAATTGGGAAATGCACAGAGAGGGGCAGTTGCCAATGTTAATGTCACACGGATGCAACATGCTCATCATTTCTGACTGGGATATAAGGTCTTATAAAATAGATTTATAAGTCTCTCTGAATCCAATCTAGTTTAGTGATGGGAAGATCATTGTATTTCTGGTCCATGACCCTTTTGTATACATTTATTAATAAATCTGTTCTATCCTATTTCTACATCAGTCTGCAATTTTTTTAAAAAAGTATGTGTGAAAATTGATATTTAAATTTGTATTTAGTAAAGGTAAATGTAAAGGGATCCCTGACCATTAGGTCCAGTCGTGGCCAACTCTGGGGTTGCGGCACTCATCTCGCTTTATTGGCCGAGGGAGCCGGTGTACAGCTTCCGGGTCATGTGGCCAGCATGACTAAGCTGCTTCTTGCGAACCAGAGCAGCGCACAGAAACACCGTTTACCTTCCCGCTGGAGCGGTACCTATTTATCTACTTGCACTTTGACGTGCTTTCGAACTGCTAGGTTGGCAGGAGCAGGGACCAAGCAACGGGAGTTCACCCCATCATGGGGATTCGAACCGCCGACCTTCTGATCAGCAAGTCCTAGGCTCTGTGGTTTAACCCATAGCGCCATCCGCATCGCTTTTAAATTTGTATTTAGATTCTATTAAATCCTAGAAATGATATCAGCCCATGCATAGGCATTACAGTAAGCCTGCAACATACACAGGGGATATATTTTGGGGATCATGCCTAAAACCAAAGTCATATATAGTCAATACATATTTGCTTCAATGGTGCATGGGATTGCCAAAGTCATTTTTTCCTGCAAAAACACCCCCACACACACACACACTTTCTGTCCCCTTTCTAATTTTTGCCACACATGCAAAGCTAGATGCACATATGTTAAATGTGCATAAATTGCAGGCTTACATTATCATTGTAATGATACAGACATTACAATGGTGACCAGTGACTCAACTGTGGTCACCATTTGGCACACTTTGGCAGTTCTGTGATAGGCGAGTAAATCTTGATATCTGAAGCAAGTCAACGGTTACAGGATTCACAGGCTCCTCATGGACTATTCAATCCATGTATCTTAGTATTCTTATGAAACTCAACCTTTTTTTACTTTGTCAGTTTTGTTCCAAATCACGTTGACTTGGGTGACAGTTCTAATGATTACACTTTGCACCTGCTGTTTCCTATCCAGTCTCATACAGACCTTTCCCATGTTTAAAACCAGTGCTGTGTTTGAAATTTGTCATCTAAACTTCTTGAGAGTTTTCTTTTACTTTCTGCCTCAGGCTCAAGGTGCTTTAGAATTTCCTTAGAGGCTTCCTGGAAAAAAAACATATCCAAAGCCTTTACTGAGCGGGGACGGGGGCACAAACATATTTACAGCCACTTGGTCTCAATTTATTGCACACGCTAACAAGTTGGAGAATAACAGAAAAGTCATGGAGGCATACATAAGAATTTGAACTTCAGGAACTGCTGTTTTTAATGTTTTCGTGGTACCATATTTCTTAACCCAGAAATATAACGTACCAAAATGTACATAGATGTATATAACCATTGTTATATACCTCTTAATTAGCTATGTTGCACAACTTGGTGTCTTTAGTTATTTTTGTTTCATTATACTTTTTAAAAGAAATAATGGGGGGGGGGATCATTGGAATTATGGTAGGACTAGGGCTGAGCTTACTTTGTCATTATGAAGCAGCCAGGATGTTGTGTGTTTTATTAAACAATTCCCTAGTACTCTGCAAGCTTCCTGACTACCTGTGCTTCCTGAACCTAAAAAGCCCCATGAGAAAAATTACCTCATGGCATCTTCAGCTTTAACTGAAACATAGGAAGCCAAGAAGACTGGCTAGTACTGGATGCCATGGGTTTTTCAGGAAACACCCAGGAAAGCTGCAGAGTGCAGGCCACTAGAGAGAGGATTTGTAGAATAAAAGAAAGGCCAATCACAAACACCCATTGGACACCTGGTAAATGAGATAAACACAAGAGCCCTTTACCCCACCCATGAGAATTTCAACATTTTTTTGTCTCCACTTTGGTAATTTTCTAATGCAATTTCTTTTCTCATTAATGGATAAAGAAGGCAATTTCTTTTCTCATTAATGGATGAAGAATGCAAAAAAAGGGGGGGAGTGGGATTATTTTTTTCAGTGCTGCAAGACTTAAAATACAGGGGCTAAAGAACTGGTGTAGGTCCACTTTGGATAACCTGAATGCCAAACTGAAACAGGCCAACTTCTGAGTTATTCAGGCCTTCTGCCACAGCAAAGCTGGTCTTGCCCAAAGCAGTCAGAAGTGAAGCAGTCTGTCCCAGAATCCATTTTAGAGCTTCAGGGAGCAGTTGCTCATTAAGAGAAAATTGATGCCTTCTGGTTATCCCACAGGCAAGCTCCACAAAAGAGTAAAACATGGGGGGGGGGGAGAGGCAGTATATTTTGTTGAATGATAGCTCTGGCTTCCAATGAAGGAATGACTTTACCAGGGATGTCCTCTCACAGAGCTTTGGGAGATGTCGACGTCACTCATGAGAAGCTGTCCCAGTGTCTTCACTGTTTTTTGTGACTGTGTCTGTGGCAGTAGCTGCATGGTCCTCAAATACATGGAGAGTCCCACAACATACACATTGAGTGATCCCGCTCCATGCATTGGTGAATGCCTGGAATCCCAGTGAGGACTAATGCATTTCTCCTCCCCACCCATATGAATATTTCGCACCCCTTTAAGAATGCATGGAGGGCACATTTCCTTAGAATGTTGTGCTTTGCTGCATATATTTATGCATTAGGATTCATATTGTGTTTTTGTTTTTTTAAGGAGTTAGACATTCATAATAGAAATGATCGAAACATGAGCAGTCTCAGACTAAACATAAATAGATTTCCTTTAAGAAGTGGGTTTATTGATGTAAAGTTTGCAATTTCACATCAGGGTCAGCAGAGATCATCTGTTTTATTTAGCAGTTTTTAGACACAAAAGGTGAAAATCCAATTTATACCTATACGTTTAAAACTAGTGTACCATGGGCATCTACCAGAGTGGTGGGAGGAGAGAGAAGAGACAGATCTTATTTGTCATTTTAGGGTGGAATTCATAAGGTTATAGAATTATTTTTAGCTTCATCGGGGGGGGGGGGATTCCCTGAAAAGCATTTCAGCATCACAGAAGCATGGCAAACAAAGAGGATAGAAATAATGTCAAATTCTGACTTTTTAACAAACCAAAAATGTCTTTTTGTTATGTTTTTGGTAACCCTCAATTTTCAGAGACAGAAAGCAGGAAAGATCCTAGGCTGATTATGCCTGAACTTGGCAATGTTTTATAGGGAGATGTTATGGGGTGGAGGGCTCTGAACATAAGGTTATGTACTTTTCATGTATCCCCAAGATTGTAAGAAACAAAACAACCATAAAGAAACACATTGTTACTACTCAGTGGAATAAATTTCATAGTGTATCAATCATACATGAGTAAGGCAGTAAGGAGAAATCATGGGAGACAAGACCTCTAATTTTAGAAGTGCAAAACCATCAGTTATCCCTATCTCTAAAGTGTCCAATACATGGAAAAAGTCTGCATCTAGATACCTTTCCAGACTGGGTTCCATATGCAAAATGTTGGTGTGTGGTTTTGTCTCTTTACATCTTGCTGTGCTCATCAAATTTGGCAGTTTGGGCCTCAGCCATGGAGCGTTAGCATTACACACTTTTGCATGTGCGATCAGTTCATGTATATCCTAAGAAAGACATGGAGAAACTATGGCACGCCAGATTTTGATGGATTGTAACTCCTGCTTTCCCTAACTGTGGTACTGATGGAACTGGCATCAAACACCATTAGGAGGTTCCTCATTCATGCCCTGAGATGACTCATAGTAAACAACATGGATTACCTGATCAGTTGGTTGAGAGTACTGAATCCTGGTCCTTTTCTCTTGCCTCACATAGGTAGTCTGTCAAAGTCTTAATCTCAGCAGGTGTGTGTACAGTTCTTCAGATGCAGTCAACTTGCAGGTTATACAAGTACACCACACATAAATCAATCTGAAAGTATAAGGTAACAAACAATCAATACCATATCACATCAACATCTTCATATTCCTACATTGCAGGGGGTTGAACTAGATTACGCTTGGGGTCCCTTCCAACTCTACAATTCAATGATTCTATGATTCTATGACCATTTTGGAGATGGATCCTGGGATTTGGGATCTTGACATCAGTTTCAAAATTCTGCCAACTATAGTATAAGCCTATATGCTAAGTTATAAATGAAGTATTGTTAAAGCAATAAACTAAGTTTAAGATAAATTAAACCATACTCTGCTGTATTATCTAGTCCTTCATTCTGTTCCCAAAGTGTCCAACTTGATGTCTTTTGGAGCAGGACATGAGATGTTCTTGTGGTACTGGAAAGAATGAACAAGGAGGATGTGCTCAGCAGATAATTAAACTCCAGAATTTATTGGCCACCCGCCTGACTGGCATTACAAGGGGTTTCAACAAATTCATGGAGGATAAGGCTTTAAATGGCTAGTAGCTATGATAGCAACATTGCCTCCATTTGCTGGGGATCATAAGTTGAAAAGGACTATTGTGCTCGTGCCCTCTTTGTTGCCTTCCCATGGACATATAGTTGGCCACTGTGAAACTAAGATGCTGGACCTGATGTGCAGCAGAAGCTCTCTTACGTTTTTATCTAAAAGAATAGGACATCCATAAATAAAATTCTGGTGCATTGTGCATTGCATTCTGAAATGACCCCAAGCTCTGGCTGTGGCACAAGTCCCCCTTACTTTCAAAACCGTATGAAAGAACAGTGAAGCCACAGGACAGGTAGAGATTTGTGTTTTTGGGTCAAGGTCAATAGATTAGTTTTCAAATACAGTCTTGGTGGAATTTACTCCGGTAATCAAATAATAATTTTGAAAGACAATTCATGGTTTGGGGTTTTGTTTTTTGTTACCATACTTGAGGATATTTGCACATGACGCTCTAAATATTACATTAATTCATACAAAATCATTAAAGTTATTAGGAGCTCCTTTTTATTTAATAAGATAAAAGCTAATTTTTCCTAAATGGAAGCAACAAGGTCTTTAAATACAATTATATTTAAGCCATAACAGAAGTGCCGAGCTGTTTTATGAGGCAATAATTTGGTTCCCGGGTGGATAAACTATAAGGCCGATGGCTGCTTAGAGTATTTCAATAAGAGTACCAGATTATTGGCTTGTAAAACAGCTCCATGCTCCTCTTATTGCTATTATGCTACCAGCTTTTAAGAATCTGCTTTCATGGAAATGAATGAAATGACAGCAAGTATAAAACACAAAAACTAAATCAAACACAGAAAACAGTAGAAGGGAGCCAAAGGGAACTACAGAGGAATTGTCCAGATGTTTTTATCACCACAGCATTGGTCTATAATTCTGGGAAGGGAGCTTAATATCACCACTGAGCTCGACATCTTCAGCCCAATTATTCTTAAACATGGAGTTACCTTCTCTCTAATCTCCCCCAGTGTTTGCCTTGATGAAGTCAGGAGATTATAAACCTCTTTAGATCATTGAGTTTTAAAATATGTTTAACTTCTTCATAGTCACTCCCAGCGTGTTTCTTGATTTGGGCAGGGCACAAAACAACCATTTACCTCATTCAGTCAGTTCAAGAATGGAAACTGTGATATATTAGAATAGAACTTAGGGAAGGGTATGTCAGGAAGTGTTGGCTATTGTGTCATTCTTCTTATCCAGTATTCAGTATTGACGTATCTCTTCTTTTTGGTTGAAAGTCAGGAATTACACCTGTGGCCCTATAACATGCAAGGCAGCTGCCCTACCAATGAGCTACAAAACTTCCCCTTGCAGGCTGGGAAAACCTGACAGGCAGCGCTTAGTAAGTCAGCTATATAAATAATTCTGATGCAGCCTCAGAGTTGACCTGCAGGGTCTGAGTGAACTCCCTTATTCAGCAGAAAATAATGTGCCTAAACGAGCACACAGCACACCTAGGCATGCTTTATTGGTGACACAGGGTAGGAAAAAAATGTTTTGCAATGATTTTCTAGCATGCCATAATTTGCCAAATAGCTTAAAATAAATTTTTACCAGTTCATTTTGTACTTTCAAGTCAAGCAAACAAACTGGTCTCCAGACAAGAACTTCCGGGGGGGGGGGGACAGGGAACTACACCCTCCCCTTGGAACTCTAGTTATTCAACGGGGGACTCCCTGATTAATGGGAACTATTCAAGTTGATTAAGTGCACTTTCAACCCATTTAGCTGTCTGGCCAAATAAAATGCATAGGTTTCCCCTTCGAGTTCACAAGGTGTGTGGTCTTGGGGGGCTGGGGGTGAATTTTGTTCTGGTTTTGTAAATTCTTAGAAAACTAGCCTTGTCAGAAGCAGGCTGTCAAGTAGGGATCTTGCAAAACTGGACCCTGAGTTTGTTTCTGCAAGACTTTCATGCCAGTCGAGATTCCAGGTCCTTCATTGCTGTGATTCCAAGGATGTTTTATCTACTTTCATGACAACAACAAATTACTTTTCTTTCTTTCTTTTTTAAAAAAGACAAAATTAATAAATTCATTTGCTTTGATTTCCCTTGGTTCCAGTTTAGCACAGTAAAGCTGTGGCTAAAAAGTAGGGTGGGTTCATCCAATGTACCATCATGGTTTGGTGCATTCCTAACCCCAATGAAAGCAGAGGCTAGAATTGGTGGAGAGATTTATTTTATCTATTTTTAATTGTTATATAAAGTGGGGTTGGTAGGTCTTTCTTTTCTTTTGAGAAGCTCAAAATCTTTTACATTTTCCAGGACTACAAATATAGGGTTGTATCCAATGCTGTGTGCATAGACTCCTACTTGCACAATGGGACCTCCACTTCCTCTTCTGCTCCTGAGAGTCCCCAAACCCACATAAACATATCTTCGAGTTGTGCAGGAGGCTGCAGAGAAGATGAATGGGGAGTTCATCCGCATAAACAGAACTGCAGTATTGGATACAACCCACACGGAGGTTCCATGATCTCACTGTTCAAGCACGGGATCTGGTGCACAATTCAGCATACTGAGAATTTCAGCTTCCTACTCTTTAAAACCTGGACCTTCTAGTCTCAAATTGGCCACACAGTTCTTAAATGTATATTGGCAATGTCAAAAGCCTAAAGGGTTTGAGAAGTTTTTTCAGGAGGTAGTCTCAGACTCTCAACCACCTTTGTCCTATGGACATCAGGAGGAGACTCAGAGAGGCATATGTGAACAGACTTGCCTAATCAATATGTACAAGTTGAAGAGTTCAGCTCTTGCTGAATTTGTGGTACCTTAGCTCAGTCCTGGTGTACATGCTGGTATGATGCCAACATAGAGTTATACCATTGCAGATGCTCTCTGCTCTTACAGAGATAGGAATACTGGAAGTTCCTACCTAGTTACCCCTTAACTGTAATAAAAATGATACATAATTGGGTGAGGTAAAGGTAGAATTGGGTAGTTCCCCCATGTCTACTTCTTAGAGGTCAAGACCAGGGAATAGAGGCCACACTTGAGCTGCCATGATATTAGCAAATCCCACATTAGGGCTCATTTAGGGGAAAAAATGTTATTTAGATTACTTAGTCTAATTGATGCTTGTCAATAGCATGACCTACATCCTGACAGTCATACAAGTGTTCAGAATGTAGCTCACATATTCTCGGCTGTATGGTTTAGTGTTAATCAGTGCTATAATTATCATTCTCTTTGACTTCATCATACACAGTGCATTGTCTCAGAGGCACTGTACACTAGGGAATTTTATTACTGATGGAGGTGTTTTAACCTCATTAGCAGAACAAAGAGTAATGCATTTGAACTATGGACCCAAAGGTATAGCAAAGTCTCTTCTCAGCACACAACCACCTTCTCTAAAAGAAAAGGAATATATAGGCTGTCTGAAACCTGGGAGATTATTTAGAACGACAGGCTCAATAGTAAATACTGAACAGAGAGAGGTGAAAAATTGAACTACAGTTACAATGCACATTTAAGAAGGGGAGATGCATGTAAAGGGGTTTCTCTTTTTCCTTCTTGTTTCCTTCCATAAATATATTTTCTTATATTAAACAGACTGTCAATTAAAATTTTAAAAAATGCACATGTGAATGTTAAGAGAAGAAATGCTACCACTGGCATAAAATGTTGTTTTGCTTGTTATATAACAGCATCATACACAAGGTCTAAAAATGGAAAACAACAACAACCCAGCTGCCCAACAAGTTGCACAGTTACCTATCACTAAAGTGAGACTATGAAACCCCTCCAAAAGTGCCTAAGGAAGTGTTCTATCAAAGGCCAAAAATGATATAGAGGCTTCCTAATGGCTATTGATTTTCAATGGGAAAAATATGGGCATCTAAATACCATCTTCCTCATGGCAATCATATGCCTTGGAAATTTAACATTCCAGTGACAGCTACATTTACGAAGGTAAGGTCCATTAATTTTATCGGGAGAGAGATAGAAACCCACCCCCTTTTGCATGAATTGCCCTTGGAAAAAACGACCGGAGTGCAAGTCACTCTTAAAAATAAAACAGTCCCTTACAACACCACTGGGTATATTCCATCTTGTTTGTGTTGCCATTAACTTCATTGGTAGTGCTCACTTTGTGCTCCAGGCTTTTATCTGATCCAAATGTTTGCCATCTATTTTAACACTGTATCTTAAAGGAGATAAAAGAAGCCTAACAGATTCAGATCCCACTTTTTTGGTACTGTATCTGCCAATGGTCACTTCTAAATGCCACTGAGTAGAGGTTAATCTACTAAAGAGTAAGTGTTAATCTACTAAAACTAAAACATGAAGCTTCTCATAGCTGTCCCGTACCTCCCATGCTCATCCTACAAACTTTAATCAAGATATAATTTTTGCGAATGAAAGATAGGAACATCCCTCTCCCCCACCCCATGTCTAGCATCATATATGTTTCTGCTCAAATACATGCAATGAAGTGACATTGAGAAAACTGTGGAGTGGTGTAAACAATTTGTCACTTGTCATGTTGATGTTCAGGAAAGTGCAGATTGGTTCAAACAATTTGTCTCTGCCACCATGAATCTCCTTGACTTTGCCTTCGAAAGCCCATGTTGCATTCTTCACTATTGATTAAAGCTCCTTGACCATACCATTTTCAAAGTTTATTACTTCTGGGCTTGGCTTGCCTTCAGCCTGTCCATAACAGAGTCTGATGGTTGTTCCATCATCTCACTACATTTTTGAGCAATGTGTGTGTTTTAAAAAATGAACAAGATGAAAATCACTTTCTTGAGCAAAAAATGAAAGGAACAGAAGTACATGGCATCAATGTGAAGGCTTGAGATACACAAGGGTAATTGCCTCAGGAGACAGCTCAGTGTCCACAATCAGAAAAAGAAGAAAATATAGCTCTTGGGCTGGAGGAGGAGTCTGTTTTAAACGGACTAAAAGTTCACTCCAAACCCCCATGGAGTTGTGTGAATCTGCCATCATATCTACAGCCTGGTCATTCAAGGTCCCTCCCCTTACCTGGCCAATCCCCTGCAATGCCTCCCCAGGTGGGATTGGGCAATTGGCTGAGGTAGGTGGAGACCTCCAGGTATCCAGTCTGGGGAGGATGAAGCCAGCCCAAACTACCAGGAATCGAACTGGGATCTGGGGGGGGCTGTGCACAACCATGCAAAAGGCGCTTCCCTTTGATGTGGGGAGTGGTCACTCCAAACTCCCATGGAGTTGTGTGAAGCCACCATCATATCTACAGCCTGGTCATTCAAGATGGCCATGGCAAAATACAGGAAGGTTGGAATGAGTGGAAGAGCAGTTGTTTTGTATGCAGAAGGTCCAGGTTCAACCCCCAACTTCTCCACTTGAAAGGGATCTCTGGTAGCACAGTTATGAAATACCTTGGAGAGCCTTTCATCAGTCAGAGTAGATAATGCTAAACTGACTTACTCAGCATAAGGCATAAGAAAATTGTTTGACTCAGCATAACACAGGTTCATTTTCTTCAGTCCATTTACAATACAGTGGTACCTCGGGTTACATACGCTTCAGGTTACAGACTCCACTAACCCAGAAATATTACCTCGGGTTAAGAACTTTGCTTCAGAAGGAGAACACAAATCGTGCGGCGGCGGCAGGAGGACCCATTAGCTAAACTGATGCTTCAGGTTAAGAACCGTTTCAGGTTAAGAATGGACCTCCAGAACAAATTAAGTACTTAACCCGAGGTACCACTGTAATGGTATAGAGGAGACCCAAGTCATCCATGGACTTCTTCAGAGCAGGCCGTGCTCTTTAGAGCAAATGAAACTTTAGGGACAAAATCAACAAGAATATATGCCCTGATTGCATATGATCATCACATTTCATGGACTATTTTTATCTCCTCTCATCCTAGCACATTGTCAAGAAATTCCTTGTGGCACTTCACACATTCTTGCTGGTGTTATTTGCTTGACAAACGGCACAAATGTATCGGTTCCTATGGACTCCAAAAATATTGCATTTACATTTAAACATTTTTGCAAATAACTTTCCATAAATACAATTTAATATCTTTCCCCCTTGTTTTGGATTCGAATATCCCTTCATTCTTGATACAATTATCTTCTCCTTGCTCACCAGGACTTTCGCCCTCTATTCCCTCTGTAAGCCCCTAAATCTGTTCCAGGGTTTTTTCTGGAATCCCTCCAGAGCAGATTTCAGGATGGTGCAGGGGGGAAGAGAGAAGGGGAAGTCATGTTGCACAATTGTTGGCACTAATGTATTTTATGATGCTTTTTATTGATCTGTTGTCCATTATCTTGCTGGTTGTGATGGAAATATGGAAGTCCTTTGTACTGCAAGGTGTGAGTGGTGTATAACAAAGACTCCTTTCATCCCAGTCCTTCTTTTTGGATCTGGGATGCTTGAATTAGCCCATTTCTTATCTTGTTCTCAGACACATGCTGATAAGGTGGCTAATTTCTTATCTTTTGCTTAATCCCAGGTGGTTCTTGGCAGGGCTTCAAGGGGAAGTCTCTAACTCACCAAGGGTTTGAGATCGGCTACCCTCATCTTGTTTAGTCAGCCAGTCAAAGCCATTCCTGTGTGTGGCTGCAGTTGCATGCTGACAGCTTCTAGGAGCCACAGGTGAGAGCTGAGTGCAGGGTGGGGACCAAAGGTGCACATGTCCCTCACCAGAGGTACTACACTTCCCTTAATGCCACGTACAGCCCTGCACTAACATCAGTAAATCACACAAATTTTGTTTGTGGCCACATGGTTTCCTAGCCAGTGCTACACGTGGAAAATTTTCCACCAACCTTCCTAACAGCTCTTCCATTTTGCAAGTGTCTGCAGTGCTAAGATTATTGAAAAGTGGTAGCACTTTTCCCCTTGAGGTTTTTGCAAATTAACTGGGAACCATAATCTGTTCTCAAGCCCCTTTGCTATGCACTGTCGTTATTTATCAGCAGATAGCATTATTTGACAAAACTAGCATAATGGGGGATATGTTGTGTACAAGTTACAGGAAAGAAGCAGGAAGTATAGGGTGACATTTTAATATGATACAGCAAGACACAAATCATTTCTTCAATCACTGCTATGTGGGCAGGATTTCCCTGCTACTGTTTGCATGAATACAGATATAGCTAAGCCTTACCCATAGGCTATTATGTCTAGATTAACCATCATTTTTTTTCAGCCACGTTTTTTCATGACCTATTGAACAGAAAAACCTCACTTTCTCATGCGCCCCCCCAGTTTGTGTACATTACATTACCATAGCCTATGGTTAAGATGGCCCAAGAGATATAACAAACAGGGTACACACTGCAGGGCGATGATGTGATGTATAAACTAGGATTTCTCTTAATTTAAATTATAATGGCAGCTTAAGAAGCTGTGGTTTGCCCATTGCATTAAGCTTCAGATCAAATGTCTTCTTTCCACTCATCACCAAACAACCCTCCTCATTCCCCTTCCTTGTTCTAGACTGAGAAGTCTTGCACATATATCACTTGCAGATTCTCATTTAGGAGACATTAAAACAACCCTAAAGACCAAGCTCTGATTTTGTCAAGACCCAGGAAGTACATTTCAACAACAGCTCAGATCTGATGTCCTCCCTGCCCCCTCCACTGATGATTGCCCACATTCCAGTCTTTGCCACAAGCTGGCATAATAATTCTGCAAGGAATAAGATATGGCATTTAACATCTCTGTTGAAAATTAGAGTGTGCCTTATGATCAGATCAGCCTGGCTGGGCAGAAATCTCATGTTTATCATAACTTAGACTGGACATCACAAATCACAAACACCACACAAACAATCCCCCCCACCCCCAAGTTTTGATACATATCTGTTCACCTTTTTTTAGCACAGGAAAAGAGGATTGGCTTCAGCAGAGGGAAGAAAACTAGAATGCATAATATTCTACAGTATCTGCATTGCCAATGTTTTTAAAAGATTAAAAATGACAGGGAAAACCACAGTCAAATCCAGTAAGCTCTAGAGTTTAACCCAGATGCCTAATACCACAGTATACAATACAATGGCAGAAATATAAAGTTATAGAGAGAGAGAGAGAGAGAGAGAGAGAGAGAGAGAGAGAGAGAGAGAAGCATTTCAAATTATTACTAGTGCTCAGGAATTCTAAGACACCCAAAAAATCAGAGCAGTTTTCAAATTAGTGGTTAAGATAGGGAAGTTTTGAAAGGTTCAGCATGTCATATTGACTCAATTGACTCAAGTGTTCAATTGTATCAAAAAATAGACAAACCCCAATTCTTGATCTCTGGAACCATCATGCAAAGTTTGGTTATGCTATCTTAAGAGGTGTCCAAATGAACAAAACTTTTCAAAATATATAGTAGATTTTGTACATCAAATATAAGTTCTAGACATTTGCTTTCCTGGAATTTACAAAGTCTGCTTTCTTTGCACAAAGAATAGCATTTGCAGTTTATTTTCGTTTGGTGTTTCTCACAAGTAGCAAAATAGTCATGAAGTTGCAGCTCTTATAAGGCAAGCTTCTCCTGTCCTAAACTGTTTCATTAGTCAAGAATTCCATTCCATAGCACATCCCCCAAATGTGTTTCTAAATTTCCACCCATTGGGAGGAAAACAGTGCTTCCAAGCATTGGAATTTGTTAGTGCCGATTATAAAAACTGACAATTTGTTGATGTCAGTTATAAAAACTGAGAATTTTGATATATTACTGGTTCCAAAAAATGTTGCATGGTGCTAAGTAAGTTTGTTCTAGAATATACAATCTGAATTTAAGCTAATTTTTTTTAGTGCAAATCTGGGCTTCAAAAATTAATATACTACATGACATGGGCATTTGCTACATAAATGCATGAAAATCTCCTTTGAGAGCAGGCCTGAACACAAAGTTTTATTACACTTAAAGGTTGCCTGATTCCCATACTTTAAAGAGCATTTCTTATTTTAAAGAAATGTCCATTAATCCATCAAACATAATGGATGTCCCTTATCTCAGACCACTCCAGCTTTATTGCACAACTCAATTATGTCACTTATTTTTGGAATTTTAGTCTGTCAGCCCTAATGATTGTAACTTCACAGGCTATATAAATCAGTAGTAATTACACCTTCTTTATGAAGTACCTATTAATTACTATCTTATGCTGTTTCATCTGAGATCAGAGACCATTTAAGCCTTAGTCACAACTGTGTCTAAAATATTTGTTAAACACATACATTTTGAACCACTTAGAACTCTGTACAGGACCAGGGACTATACATATTTTATTTGAATGATACACGATTTTGAAAAAAAATAATGTAGTCTAAACCTGAATTTATGCAAGGACCATTGTCTCCAGAAAAAAAGACATCTCAAATGTAGTCTTCATAATTATTTATTTTTACAGTATACAGGGTGTCATGAACATATCTGCCCCAAGTAGAGAAGCACAGCATGAGTTAGAAAGCAGTCAGACACCTGGGAGCAGTCGGCTATCTCCTCCCCCTCCCCCTGACATGGAATGGGATGTAGATAAGACGTTAGCAGAGAGTGGGATGGAGAGAAGCCCACTCACATAAGAAGCACAGGCAGGCTTGGAAAGCAGGAGGGGTTATATTTCCTCACCGGAAGAGGAGGCAATTAATCCCTTGAGCCCAAGGAGTAGATGTATGGGAAAGGTATTGTACAGGAAACAAATCCAAAAATGTAGGTTCAGGATACAGTGGTACCTTGGGTTAAGTACTTAATTCATTCCGGATGTCCGTACTTAACCTGAAACTGTTCTTAACCTGAAGCACCACTTTAGCTAATGGGGCCTCCTGCTTCTGCTGCGCTGCCAGAGCATTATTTCTGTTCTCATCCTGAAGCAAAATTCTTAACCTGAAGCACTATTTCTGGGTTAGCAGAGTCTGTAACCTGAAGCATATGTAACCTGAAGCATATGTAACTCGAGGTACCACTGTATTCTGAAGAACCAGGAAGCACTCCTCAGAAGGGTCAACTGAATTGTAAGGTACCGAAGCTCCAATAGAGTGTCCGAGACTGATTGTTTGTTTTGCAATAAATCTTCCAGCTAATTATGACATGCGTGCTGTGTTATCAAGATGGCAGCCTGGGCTCCTGACACAGGGTATCAAGAGAAGACGTGCTTTCTTCAGGTAAGGGGATCTGGGAGACAAATGCAGCCCTCAAGGGTTCTCCTTATAGACTTTCACCCAGCTGCACCACTAACTGTTGTTTTGCCTGGTTAGAATGTGTCGTTGAACTCTGATAGTGCCTTTTCCTTGCCTGAATAGAGGGTAGAAGGGGTGGGTGAATATCTATAGAAATTATACTATACAATGGCAAAGACAAGATGGTGCCAGCTCCCTACTCCATGCACAGATGCCATCTTGACTGGAAACTGAATAGTATTACAACACTGGTGATGGGGTAACATCCTCACTGCATTAAGATGCTGTGTAGCATACATGGGTCTGTCCTCCAACAAAGAGAAAGGACTCCAAACAGCTGATAAGAAATCACCAAGTAGCTGCTGTCACTTCCTCCCAGCATTTACTGCCTGAGGCAGTTGCCACCTTTTGCCTGTTGGTAGTGCTCGCATCCCTCTTGCTATTTCATTGACTTCCAGTCTATGTAGACTGATTGGTAAGGTAAAGCATAACAAGATGGCATTCTGCCACTAGGCTCAACCAAGGCACTCACAAAACCTGATCTATCTGATGTAAGTTGGAGGTTGTGCTTCTTCTAGTCTTCCACAGATGAATTTCACAACTGCACAATGTTGTCACTGTACTGTGTTCCACAACAGTGTTTCTAGAAAAGTGGCACTCTACTGTCAGGGAAAAGAATAAGGAAAAGAAAACATTGAACAGAGATCCTTTCATGCTTGCATAAATATCTGCATGTTAGAGAGAGGGTTAGAGATCAAAGCCCATTTTCAACCATGACATACTGAGTTTAGTGCTGGAGGCAGGGGTGGCAGAGCGGTTTATAGGCTAGGAAATATTTGGGCATCTTTAGCTATCAGGAATTCAGAAACCTTTATCAAACTACGTATGGCTGCAACGGTTCATTCCACTACTACATTTGGAAGGCTTCCAGAACCCATTCATTCGCAACGGGAGCGGGGTGGAAGGTAAAACAATTGTAACATGTACTGGCAAAATCACCATGAATCTTAAGAATAATTAAAAGCATGTGTGAAATCAGAGTCCCTCCCTTCTTCCCTGACGACACAGAAAATGAGAAAAATGTGATCTTTCATGTCCTTCCCTTGCTGACAATGCATATATACAGTGTTCATGATTTCGTGGATGTTAAAAATAGCTTTCGTGAATGAGGAAAACAGTTTTATTCACTAGACATTTTAAACTTGCAAAGTGTTGCAAATGAAGGTGACAATTCGGTTTTCTTAAATAATCTCTGTTCTTTTAAAATATTCTGTTTAAATATTGATGTGAAACCTCCTCCACCACTACTACCACACACATAAACACACACACACACACACACACAGGCATCTTACACAGTGGGAGAGACAATAGTAATAGTGGAGAGGTACAGAAAGATGCACTAGGGATGGATGAGAAACTTGACTTAGTTCATATACAAAGCTGTTCTCACCTAACTCACGCTTTATGAAACAAGATGCAAACCAAAACAGGGCCACTCTTTGAAATTCGCCCTTCTCTGAATTTTGCAATGCATTTCTGTGGGAAAGTATTGTGCACAAAAATTCACATACTGGTGTAAATGTTGTTGTTGTTGTTTAGTCGTTTAGTCGTGTCTGACTCTTCATGACCCCATGGACCAGAGAACGCCAGGCACTCCTGTCCTCCACTGCCCCCCGCAGCTTGGTCAGACTCATGCTGGTAACCTCGAAAACACTATCCAACCATCTCGTCCTCTGTCGCCCCCTTCTCCTTGTGCCCTCCATCTTTCCCAACATCAGGGTCTTCTCCAGGGAGTCTTCTCTTCTCATGTGGTGGCCAAAGTACTGGAGCCTCAGCTTCACAATCTGTGGAAAAACAGACAATCTGCATATCACTTAAAACTGTGAGCAACAAATGTGCATATTAGTCAAAACTGCATACAAAAATATTGTGTCCATTAGGAGAAAATTGCCCTAAAATGCTGATGAATTTTCAGGAGGAAAAATTTGTAAACTGCTGAAGAAATGTGGAGAACTTAATTTAAAATTGGAAAAATGAAACTGAGAATTGAAATTGACAAATTTGTTGTTGTTGTTTAGTCGTTTAGTCATGTCCGACACTTCGTGACCACATGGGCCAGAGCACGCCAGGCACTTCTGTCTTCCACTGCCTCCCACAGTTTGGTCAAACTCATGCTGGTAGCTTCGAGAACACTATCCAACCATCTTGTCCTCTGTTGTCCCCTTTTCCTTGTGCCCTCAATCTTTCCCAACCTCAGGGTCTTTTCCAAGGAGTGTTCTCTTCTCATGAGGTGACCAAAGTATTGGAGCCTCAGCTTCAGGATCTGTCCTTCCAGTGAGCACTCCGGGCTGATTTCCTTAAGAATGGATAGGTTTGATTTTCTTGCAGTCCATGGGACTCTCAAGAGTCTCCTCCAGCACCATAATTCAAAAGCGTCAATTCTTCGGCGATCAGCCTTCTTTATGGTCCAGCTTTCACTTCCATACATCACTACTGGGAAAACCATAGCTTTTACTATACGGACCTTAATTGACAAATTAGTCCAATCCTAATACACATGCACACACATTCTCTAGTGACAAACTTTTATTTTATGTTCTTTTTATATACACAACTGATAAATACAGTCCAATAAGACTTGATATGTATGCTGCTTGGTAAAATGTTCTTAATGATTCTATAAAAATGATAATAAGTAACATATACTGAATGCCACACAAAATATGGGAATTTGTGCAAAAACGTTTTCCACACAGTGAAAATATTGTGTAACCATTCCAGATCGTTCACAAATGTCAGATTTTTTGTGATAGCAGAAAAATTGATTTAATGACTGCAAAATTCTGGAATAATGATGGAATGATAATGATGCACTGTGTCTTCATGTTTTGGTTTTAATTGGTTTAAAAGCTGATCTATTTTATACCTGAAGGACATATTATACCTGCTCCCCCCCCCCAAAAGATGCATCCATATAAGTGAACAAAACTATTATGCTACTGTTATCAAATTGAGAAGAGCTTTTCATATGCATTCCTGCTAAACAAATAGGTCTGTTGATTCCCTTTTCAAACTACAATGCAAGGATTGGTTGTTTCATTGAATTGATTTATTGATTCACTGATAGATTTATTTTTAGAGGCAAGTATATACCACTCTTTATCAAAGATTCCAAGACAGTTTAGAAAAAGATAAAAACACTAAAATAACAGTAAATAAGGCACCGTTTAAGAACTGGCACAACACAATACTTTCGTCACCGTAACATAGACAGACTATATTGAACTACACTTCACAATAATGCATTTGCAACTGCTATCTTTAATAGATGTTTGAGGGTGGGAATAATGTGGGAATGCAAATTCTACATTCAACATTATGCCTCTCTCCCTATCCATGATTCATCCTCCCCCAAAGATTCCAACACTTTTTCAGAATTAGCCATAATTTAATTAATGGACACTTAAAACAGTCCCAGTACACACTGTATGCAGTTGTAACTTTATGCAGTTGTCATTTTGTGCAGCTTCAGGCCGTTATTTTTCATGTTACTTAATGGTGTTTGTTCTCTTACTGTTTTAATAGCTTGTAAGTTTCTTATCTCCTTATTTTCCTGATAGATCTCTGTAAGCCTCCTTCAGCGATTGAGTACCCTATAAGGTGGGCTGTGTGTGTGTGTTACAGATGCTATAAATAAACAAACAAACAAACAAGCGTTTAGTTTAAACTCTGTGCTTGCAGGGGAATCCTATGACTATATACCAAGAAGCGAGTTCTACTGTGTTCATTGGGCTTAATCTGCCTGCTTATGCAACACAGATCAGTTTAATGGGACTTCGGATTTCTCCTCTTCCTTCTTCCTCCCCTATGGGCCTCCCAAACCTGTTCCAGAGCATACCCCATCCCTTTACAGGGCAATGAGAGGAAGGAAAACTCTCATTCCACAAGCAGACACCCACTTGTACCGGATTTCACCATGGGACTCACCACAGCCTTACAGCACGTCTATATAAAGAATCATAGAATCATGTGTACTCAGAAGTAAACTCCACTGTATTTAGTGACACTAACTTCCAGGTAAGTGGGATTGCAGCTTCAGTTCCTTTCTCCCATGAGATCACTAAAAAAAAAAAAAATCTGCTCTGTAGTTTACCTGCTGGAGAAAAGTATATTTGCTCCAAGAGGGGAACATATATAGTGCTTCTAGTTGGACAGCAAACACTCCTTACAAGGACCAGACATACAAATTAGACTTGAAGAGGCATGTAAGTATACTATGCATTGTTATTAAATACCTGTTCTACAATGTCAAGTACATTAAAAAAATAATAATATGTAATCAGTTCAAAAACCATCTCTGAAGCAAAAGTTGCTTGCTAGGTGGGGCACAGCTGCTGTAGTGGCTTTCTGGCAGGTGTGTTTCTGTTGCTTACTGCAAGGGAGAGAGAAGAGATGTGGGGGCAGGGAAGTCAGCACAATGCGGGGGAAAAAAAAAAAAAACCAGCAGAGTCAACCTGGCATGCCCTGCCACTCAGTGCAGGAAGGTTGACGTAGAGCATCTTATGTAAGTAAATTGGGTTTTAGTGGCATTCACATCTCCTGCATTCATTATTGCCCACAAGCATTCTTTAAATGGACAAAGGGAACTCATCTCATCATCATATTTATACCCTGCTCATCTGGCTGGGTTTCCCCAGCCACTCTGGGCTGCTCCCAACAGAACACTAAAAACAGAATAAAACTTCAAACATTTAAAACTTCCCTAAACCGGGCTGCCTTCAGATGTCTTCTAAAAGTCATATAGTTGTTTATTTCCTTGACATCTGATTGGAAGGCATTCCACAGGACAGGCGCCACTACTGAGAAGGTCCTCTTCCTGGTTTCCTGTACCCTCACTTCTCACAGTGAGGGAACCACCAGAAGGCCCTTGGCGCTGGAGCTCAGTGTCTGGGCTGAAGGATGGGGATGGAAACACTCCTTCAGGTATACATCACCCTGTAAAATGTCTTTTTAATTTATCCCTTCTTACACCCTGCCCAGTTTTAACCAATACTAACCCCCTTCTCTATACCCATTATTTCTGCCTCCTATTGCTATCTGACATAATTCCAGCCTTGCCACCTATACCTCACCCTGCCAGAAATGACTTATTATGGCAGAGTGAGGAATGGGTAATCTCAGTATGCTTTCCAAGCAACCTGCTTATTAGACTGATCCTGATTTGTTTCCAAGGAGATGAGAGGAAGTTCAAAATTTAATGAAAATTCATTCTGTTTTGTTTGAGGGGATGTTAGATGCTGCTGCATCAAAGCGAGTGTTACCCTACACTTGCTTTGTTCTTGCCACTATCCTCATCCCAAAAAGTCCACTCTTTTAGGGAAATGAGATTGTGGCATAAGATCTCCCAATCAACAAAAAATGTGCAACCTGGATTTGCTAGTATGGAACTGAATCCCACCTGAACATAGCAATGGTCTGGAAGAACCCTCAGACTAGAGCTGCCATACGTCCAGAAATTCCCAGACATAGCTGGAATACAGCAGTTGTAAACAGTGTCCGGGTGGAAATCGATGAAATGACCAGGAAAATCTGTACGTATGACAACCCATGTTGGAAGTCTAGATTTTGGCTTCTTTTGTTGTTGAGATTTTGCAATTGACTTCTATAATGCCAGCCCCCCCCCTCTCTAGTAAGACACTGTTGCTGGGGGGGGGGGGTGGAACATAACTTAAACTTTAACAGTTAAGCACATATGAAGGAGCATTCAATGGAGGGAGTCCCAACAGACAGCTGAATCTCTCAAAGACAGATGCAACAATGCAGCTGGTATATAGAAATTATAAAATCTGCAAAGCTCCCCAGTCAGAGAGCCAAAATAAATTTAGCTACACAAGTGAGACATTCTGCTCTAAGGCTTTGTGACAAAACAACCAGTAGAATTTTGCACAATCAAGAGGTGTTACATTTGGCCATAGGGGCAACCAGTTGAGAGCGAATTACAGTAGTCAAGCTGGTGTGCAGAGTGGAAGGGAACCCAACAAAGATTTGCTGTTTCTTTGCCCTTGGCATTTTAGGTTCACTGCAATTGCTTCATACATCATCAGTGGTAATGACAGGCAGACAAAGCAAGCTTTTGTTATGAAATGTGCTAATGATTTTGTGTTCTTGAAAGTCGCAAGGGTACATTTTTATACACTGAGAATTCAAAACCTTAATGGGAAAGGAAGCAGGGAGGAAGGGAGAAAAAAAAAGGATCCCAAGTTAAAAATGCAATGACTTTTCTGAGGTAAATCCTGTATTTTGATAAAAGACTGAAAATAGCACAAGTAGGAAATGTCAGGATAAGCAGAAACAATGAAATAAATTCAGATCATGTGTTCAGGGTGTACTTCCTTTTCTTCTGTGGACTCACAACCAATAAATCTTTCAGGTTAGCACCAATCTCGCTGGTTAGCTACTTAGTGGTCAGTGCTGTGAAACTTGACCTGTGGTGACCTATGCTTCTCAGCATGGGGAGAACATAATTTAAGTCTGTTAAAGAGTGTTTAAACCTATGGAGAGCTTTGGCACTAACAACAAAATTCCAGCTGCACAGCGAGACACTCACTTCATGGGAATCACAAGAAGTGTGGTAATTGATTCATTTAACACAGGCCCTTTTCTCAGGGTACCAATGGATCATATGTACAGTGAACAGTATTTAGACCAGGATACTTAACTTGTGGTCCTCCAGATAGTGTTGGATGCCAATTTCCATCAGATTCAACTAGTATGGCCAGTAGTCAAAGATGATGGGTTTCCCAGTACAGTAGCATCTAGAGAGCTAAAGGTTATTCATTTTGGTTTAAAAGAGCCTTTGGGGAGGGTGTGTCTTTCATACACAGTCCCCCTCTGCTGCATTATTCCTGGTAAATTAGCTTCTTAGTAATATTTTCAAACCTACACCTTTTACATGGTGCAGTGCTATGCCTACCTATCCTTTTCTGATCCTCCTTTTGAGGATCATAAGACGCCTTAGAGAACAGATCAAACCCCTCTTTCCTTCAGAGCAGACTCAGAGTTGAGATAGTACAGATGATTTGCCTAGGGGTGGGAAGAGGAATGTGGTGACTGCAGTAGAGGATGAAATGGCAGCATGCAGAACAAGGAATACCTAAACTAGGGAACTGAACTTCTCGTCTTCGTGCCACGATCCATCAGCACACGGCTGGTGAGACATGTCTTTTTAGCACTTTATCCCAAGAGGGCTTTCCCCTCATATTAATACAGCTGCTGGTCTGGTGCCTTCTACAATCACCAGTTGACTTGAAATATTTTAGATGCTAAGAACTCAGTTATGTCTCATCATATCCCTGTAAAATAATATGAGGATGTGAAGAAAAGCAATGTGATGTCAGTGTCTAGGGAAAATGCACTGCATTGTTCAATATAAAATGATATCATCACTACTTTGTAAATATTGTTTATGGAGTTAAAGCCAGGGCTGAAAACAGGCCAAGAAATAGTCATTAAGGTTTCAGGATAATATCATATCACATATAAACAGATGCTTGCGGGGAGTTCCAAATCCTGAATATTCACTTTATTTTGCAAATAACATATCAAGCATGTGTTTTTCCAGCAATGCAGATTTGTGGTATTAGAAGTGCAGGTCAATTCTATTTTCCACCACAAACTTGCTATTGGACTGGATTATTATTATTATAGCTCCTTTTTCACTGGAGTTGGTTTGAAATGGTGCAATTAAATACACTGAATTGATAGGGTGTTGCTAAAAATTCTTACATCATTATTTTGAAAGAGGAAGGTGAAGTTAGGAAATAGTGGCTTCTGAGGCTTCCGACGCCATAGTTTTTATAGCATCATCATCTTGATTAATTTTGGCATGTTAGAATAACATGGAGAAATTTAATAAATTATACTTTGAAGACACGGCTGGTCTTTAGCTTAAACAACTGAACACAGAAATAAGTTAAATAGTTTATATACAAATAGAGTTTCTTATAAATCAAAAGTGCATTTTAGGAATTTTTGTACGTCATCAGCTTAGCGCCAAAGTGACCCCCAGGTTACTTCCAGAGCCAGTGCTATTATCTGCAAATGTACACTCTTCAAATTGTGCATTAGGAAGCTAAGGCTGAAAATTGAAAAAGGATTGTTGTTGTTGTTGTTGTTGTTGTTGTTGTTGTTGTTGTTATATTAAAGATGCAGATCCAGCACTTGTCAAATAAACCACAATAACTGTTCAGCAGTTTGACAGAAAGATGGGGCAGTGAGGCTAACCCTCGCATCCCACCATCTCTCCCCAGCAGTTGATCAGTGCAAATGCACCTTGTGTTTGATAGTGTGCTATGTTTTAGAAGATAATAATAATAATAATATAATTTATTATTTATACCCGCCCATCTGGTTGGGTTTCCCCAGCTACTCTGGGCGGCTTCCAACAAAATATTAAAATACAATAGTCTATTAAACATTAAAAGCTTCTCTAAACAGGGCTGTCTTCAGATGTCTTCTAAAAGTCATATAGTTGTTTATTTCCTTGACATCTGATTGGAGGGCATTCCACAGGACAGGCGCCACTACCGAGAAGGCCCTCTACTTGGCTTCTCGCAGCAAGGGAACCACCAGAAGGCCCTCGTCACTGGATGTCAGTGTCCGGACAGAACGATAGGGGTGGAGATGCTCCTTCAGGTACACTGGACCGAGGCCGTTTTGAGCTTTAAATGTCAGCACCAACACTGACCTTTTCTGCATGCTCAGCCCTGACTGGATCAAAGTGGAAGTGTTCCTGCAACAGCTTTGGGGACTAGGCTGAAGCCAAAATTAATTTACTTGCTCCTATTCCTGGTATATGGCTAAGGAACATTAACAAAGCTCCACACAGCTGAGAGTCTCATAGAGGAAGAGACCTGAATGGCTTTAAGTAATAGGAACACTCACTATCCCATGTCCAACATTCAAATATTCACTGTTCAACATCAGTGTGGAAGAAGTATGGCGAGCCTTATCTTCACACATTGAGTGGTAAAACCTCCGCTCAACAGAAGCACATGCAAACAGGGATATGACAGAGGGTGTGGGCCCAGCAAGTGCAGACCTACTCTTCCCTCTCATGTGATTGGAATCATATGACTATGAGCATCTGCACAGAGCAGGGATGGAGAACCTCAAGCCTAGGGGCTGCCTATATATATCCAGACCACTGGAGTCTCGCTAGGCCACACCTGCTCCCCAGGCCACATGCCTCCCTAGCTCTGCTCAGCACGCTCCTCAAGTGATTTTGACTGTGAGCTGTGACAATGCTTCTTGATTTCCTGTGTAGAAGATAGGGACAAGTGGTAGTGGGGAGGGTAAAGAGACCTCTGACTGTTGCATGACTAGAATGGAGTCTATTGCACAAAAATCCTATCCCTAGAAGATTCTCTAATAATGGCAATGGCTCCCACCTGAGAGGTACCAGAACTGAGTTCCGGTGAGTTCTGGCTGCAAAAAAGCCCTGAGGTAAACTATGTGTGATACTCATCTATGCAGGAAGAGGGGGTGTGGAGAGATGGCATTAGAGATGGACATCATTATGTTTTGCAGTGTAGTTTGATTTGATTTTGGTAGATTTGTCACCAACCAAACTCTGAGCCCCTTCTTACAGTTCCCATGCTGCCACAATGACAAAAGGAGAGTGATGTGTACTGTGTACTTTCGGTTCTAATCCAGGCCTACAAAATGTGTGACCTGCCAAACCAAACGATGACCAGCCAAACCCTACTCTTTCAGAGAGATAATAATGTAACTGTTTTTGCCACTTGTCTGGGATTTCAATAACTTTCAAGTTAACCTTTAAAATGTGTGTGTTTTTTAAAAAACAACAACTTTATTTTCAAAACTGGGATTGAGTCCTATTTATTTCACATGTATTTTGAATTTAGGTTATCTATATGTCTGTTCAGAACACTGGTGTATGACTTCTCCACATACTAATTCTTTTACAGTAAGACCCAGACAGAAATGGGTAAAATGGGTTGTGAACTGCAATATTACAGGGATTTTATGCAAGAGATGTTTTTCTGGCTTTGGTTTTATCTCTCAGTGGACTGATACCAGAGAAACTCAACTCATATTATTGCATGGAGTCTTTGTTACCATTCAGCTGGGTTCAAGTAGGGGTTGCATATTCTCCCATGTATAATAAATGTCACAGCACACGTGGGTGGCTTCCCATTGTATGTGGTCCTGAACATTTATTGCCAAGCTTTAGTTGCAAATTCAGGATTTTTAGACAGGGTTACTAGATGGAGACATGATCGGTCCCCTTTGTTGTGTGTATCAGGAGATCAGTTTGAGCTTGTTTGGTCCTGGAAAGGCACCAGAACAATAATCTCAGTAGTGCATTTTGTAGCTAGAAAACATATTATCAAATTACAGATGATGACACATTTTCAATCCCAACAGTTGTAGTTTCCCTGTTTAATTCAAATACTGTTGAGAGAGGAATCCTACGACATTATTCAAGGGTATAGAACGTGTTCCTTCACTGCTATTTAGGTGATTCACAGCAACATTTATTATCTTATGACATTTTTACATTTATTACATTTTAATTCCAGACCTCTCCAAGAAGCTCAGGGACACACACATAGAGATTCTTCTATCAGAGCCTCACAACAACTCTGTGAGTTGAGCTAGGCTAAGAGAGAAAGGATGACTGACCTATGGTCACTCAGTAAATGTCACAAACAGCAAAAACTGTATCCTTCATCTTCAAATGAAGTTGAATGGTGTAGTCACCACAAAACACACATTTGATGACTAATGAAAACAAATAAATAATTTTTAAAAATGGATTTAAAAGAATGCTACAGGTACAGACACATGACTCCTTTCCCCTCTTTTCATACACTGATCTCCCTCCCCCTGCTTCCCCCCACAAGAAACACCACCACCATGGCCCTGAGCTCCAGGGGAAGCAGTCTTATGACAGGCTTCCCCTTCCCCTTTGCAAGGGTTCATGGGATAGCTCTTTCCCATGAGCCCATCGCATAGGCAAGACATTGAGCAAAACCTTGTCCAGTGTTTTGCTGCAATCTATGGTCCACAATACGACTGGGCAAAGTTGTCCCAAGCTTATTGGGTGCAGAACGAGGCTTATACAAAGTCAGACATTGGTGTTCATCTATCTCAGTGCTATTTACACTGACAGGCAGTGGTTGCCTAGGGTTTCAGACCAGGAAAATTCCCACCACTACCTGGAGTTCCTGGGGGTCTTTTGCATGGCTCTGCCACTGAGCTATGACTCTTCCCACAGCCAAACAAAAATTAGATGTGGAAACCATGTTTTTTAGGCATGCTCTTGTCCAGGTAGAGCTGATATGGTGTCCTTCAGAAACTGTAACTCCTCCCATAATCCCTGACAATTGTCACTATTGATTGGGGTTGATGGGAGTCATATTCCAAAACAACTGGAGGCTGCCATATTGGCTACCGCTCCTCTGATCTCAGTTGGCTCACTCGAATATTGCTGTGCACTCTTAGTGAACATGAGGAAAGGAATGAATGAATTAGAGCATTAGGGGAGGAGAGAGCATGTAGAACACTCATCACCAAAACCAGAGTTAGTGATCAAGCAGAATCAGGGCTTGCTCCCCCCCCCCACACGGAACTCACAGGAACTCAGTTCTGGCACCTCTCAGGTGGGCAACATTGCCATTATAGAAGAACAAGGGAGGCGTTCATGGTGGGTTCCAGCATGTCTTTTTCTAGAAAAATAGCATTGGGCAGAATTACATCAAAATGGACCCATGGACTTCCAACAATAAAGGAGTAGGAAGAGAAAAAAAGCTAGAAAATAGTTCTATGTCTAAAAGGATGCAAAACAGATATTTATGATGGATTCAGAAAGCCAAGCAGGTTACCACTTGGAGATAAACTACTTTTTTAATAAAATAAAAAACAGAAAACCATATTCACATTATATTTATGCAGTTTTATTTATATTAGCTGATATGTAGTAGGTCAGCACTGGAACACTCTAGTCCTTACCACTCAGCCGCAGACCTACAGAAGGGATGGTTTCTAATAGCATGTTGACACATTCTCTATGAATGCTTCCAGCCCCATAAGGCTGGATTTAATGTAGCTATCACATAAGCCACTTGTTGTTTGACTCTATACTAGATCACATGGCATCAGAACATAACAACCAGTCAAAGTTTCTTCCCCCCCCCCCCCGTTGAAAGGTCTGTACATTTTTATCTTTTATATGTTTTGACTAACATTTTCATAGTCACCACATGGCTGCACAATGCTAGCACTGAGAAGGAGGATTTATTAGGTACCAGCCGTGATCTCAGTTTCAGGTAATCAGAAAACAGTGAAGTTATAGTTCTCTTGCAATTAAAAAAAGCTGGACATACCATGGCTGGTGGAAGGAAGGTCAACAGTTTAAGTGCAAAGCCAAACCTTGTATGAGTAAAGAGGAAGCAGGACCCAACATACTAAAGACCAGATGGAATATTTTTAGAGAACTGTTGGCACCCGGTAGACACCAGCATTCTTTAAATCAAAAACCACAAAAAGCAGTACTAGATTCTGTCTATTTCATCAAGTGAAGTTTTATCCCTATGACTAGTATCCTGTATAAAGCAAATCATACAGATCATTTCTAGGGCATGCCTTCTATCAGACACTGTAATTTAACAAAAAACTGTTAGCTGTCTTTAAATATCACATGAATGTGAACATACACATATAAAAACCTAGCATCTGTAAAATAAATAAAACAAAACAAAAACTTAGCAGAAGCAAAATAGGAAGCTAGTTATAACCTTTCCGCTAATGTGCCAACTGTTCTTTGGGGTGGTGGGGTGGTGGTTTGATCAAAGAAGAGTACGAACAAAATAAGAAGGTGTTTGATGTGCAGTATCACTTAAGTATTACAATAACTCTAAGACAGCAATTTCCAAAATTTGATTTGCACACATACTGTAAGAGAGAAGTAGTACATATCCTGGGTGTAATGTTAATTGAATTATGTCCCTTTTTTTTCTAATGTTCCAGTTCATCAGAGTCTGGAGCAGATCCAGTTCAGCTCTGGAGCTCTGGATAGTAGGCCCTGATACAGCCAAGGAGATTTCTTGTGTACTTTCCTTATGTCTAATGTGTGTTTGAGTTAGTTCTAAATAAAGTGTGTTTGTCACCCTCCTTCATGTAAAAAGCATATTTTACACCTAGAAGAAAGGACAGTTCAATTACACAGTCTACTGAACAGTTCTAGACCTCATTTCCAGGAAGTCCTTGTTCTCATAAGCCAGCCTGTATTCTCCATTTGAAACACATTCAAAAACCTACTACACAGCATTCTGGGAACAGCCAGGGCTTCATCTGACCTCATAGTTCAACCCAGTAATTTGAAATGGCAGTGCAGTATGATAGTACTGGTACTAAGAGAGGGTGTGCACAATGTAGATTTCCTTGAATGCAAGATGCAACACAACCCCATACCTGGAGATGGGGAACAAGGTTTTCAGATTACCAGCAACACCAGAATGCCTTGTCTTGGAAATTAAACATTAGTCATTAGTAGATGTCCATCTGAAAGAATGAGAAACAAATCTCTGCTTTTGCATATTGCATATTGTTGGCTCAGACAGGAGCAGTACCTTGTGGGTTAATACTCTAACTAAGCAAAAAAAGTAACTGTGCAATTGTCAAAATATTGCTTGTTATTTCTGACAATTTCTATGAAAGAGCAGAAGTATGATTTAAGGGCAAACCTAGAGATCCAGATCATGTATTGAAGAACAATACTGATAAGAACATGTCAGTGATTCAGTTGGCAAATTTAATTTTCTGGATAAAATATTTAACTCTGATCTGAAGAAGGAGGGAATATTCAGTAACAGTCAATTCCTGAATGCTGAAGCTAGTTGAGTCCCTTGTATCATTAACCGTTCAGCACTGGAAAATCTCAGTGGCTGTTTCCGGTGGATTAATCATAACGTTGTGAGAATATTACTACTGACTTAGCCTTCACAGCTAATAAAGACAGACATAACACTTATGGAACAATGTCACGCAAACCGAGGGCTACACCTCATAAACAAACATACCTGCCACCCTGAATGTATCACTGTTCTTGAGAGCAAAACCTTTTCTCTCTGTTATTAGCAGGTGTCGTAACAAGAGGGAACCTACTATGCATTACAAGTAATTGAATCTCACTCCCCTCCCACTCCCCAAAAAGAATATTTCATTGTGGAGAATGCTTGCAAAGAGAGTCTTATACTGAGGCTAAGATCTCAATGCAGATATACAAAATGCATTCCCCCTCCCTTTCTAGTGAGGCAACGTGGCTAAGTCAAGCATCGCATATTGGGGCCCCATGCTGTGATCTACTTTGTGCCTGAACAGCCCGACTTCCTTCGATGAAGTCAATGGGAGAATGTGCTTGGCAACTTAACAAGATCATTAAGGGCTTGGAAAGAGTGTGAAACAGATTCTCCCTGAGTACTGGCATAATCTCTTTCTCAACAAGTTGATGTAGTTACAGTTTCTACTCCCAGTGCAAAATATCAAAATGATTTCCCTTGTTACTTCAGATCCCCTTCACACTGTTACAAAGGAGCCTCTTCTTGCCTTCCATTCTTCTTGGTCCTGTTAGGTAACAAAGCCTTCCTTCATAGCTGAACTTGCAGGTCCAGGCGTCGTGTTCCCCAGTCCCCAACCCAGATAAATAAGAGACCAATAAGACTGGTTTGGATCAAAGCAGGCCACAACTTTATTGAATACAGATGAAAGAGGTTTGGCTTGGGCATGGGGCCATAGAAATACTTCCGGCCCACCAGAAGTGACACTTAGGCCAATCCAGGAGGGGGTTCCTAAGACTTACATCAAATAGGGTGACCCCCCACAGGGACTGCCACTTGGTAAAGTGCCATACTCTGGTTTCTCTTCAGATCGTATAAATCTTTCGCCTTTTACTATAGGGAAAGTGCCTTTGGCCCTGGCCCTGCCTGGGCACATGGACATGACGACTCCTCTCAGATTGCCCCAATGCCCAACCGAGTTGTGACGACTGCTATGAGGTAGGCAAAAACCACCAGGTCAGAGCCAATTTGCCCAGTGGACAAATTCCTACCAGCCCTGTAAAGAATGGCGACCACCGTAGCCGCAGCAAAGTCCTTGACTAACAGCTTAAACAGAGGGTCAGTGGGCAGGGCAACCCAACGAGGGAACAAGCAGGTAACGCCCCAGGTGCAGGTTGCTTAAATGGCCGGGGGGGGGGACCTGAGGGAAGCCTTCCCGCTCCGTCGGCTCTGCCCCCTGGCATAGCCCAAGTCCCAGCCTGCAACCCCATTCGCCAAAGCAGGGTGCAGGCCAGAATCCGGCTCCTGATAGGCAGTGGGGGCTTATGCCATCAATGACTCTTAATACAGCACAATTCACCTAATGTTTGTTGGCTTGCTTAGTCATTTATGGAAAGATTTATATACTGCGTTTCAGCTCTTAAAAGGGTTCTAAGGATGTTCACAATGAGACAAGCCAATCTGAATATACAGTGGTACCTCGGGTTAAGAACTGAATTCATTCCGGAGGTCTGTTCTTAACCTGAAACTGTTCTTAGCCTGAAGCACCACTTTAGCTAATGGGGCCTCCCACTGTCGCCGTGCTGCTGCTGCATGATTTCTATTCTCATCCTGAAGCAAAGTTCTTAACCCGAGGTACTATTTCTGGATTAGTGGAGTCTGTAACCTGAAGCATCTGTAACCTGAAGCGTCTGTAACCCGAGGTACTACTGTAATAACAAATGAATCAAACCACTATAAAAAGCAAGAACCAGCAAAGTTAGTGGTGCTATTGCTATTCTTTTTCAAACATGTAAACTGCTTTTCAGCTAAAAACTATCAAAGTGGTATACAATAAGATAAGATACAAACACTAATAACAATAGAACAATTTTTATAGCTATACAATTAAATTTTCCATAGAATGATTGGGTAGAAAGCTTCGTAGAAAGCCTTCTCAAACAAAAATGCAGCTTAAGTAGCTACCATTAATGGTTAAACTCAATAAGCGTATGGGGTAACAAAAATGCATGGATTGCCTTCCTATAAACCAGGCTTCCTCAACCTCGGCCCTCCAGATGTTTTTGGCCTACAACTCCCATCAGCAGGACCAGTGGTCAGGGATGATGCGAATTGTAGTCTCAAAACATCTGGAGGGCTGAGGTTGAGGAAGCCTGCTGTAAACTATCAGTGGCAGGAGCAAATGAACCTCTCTTCGTAGAAAACTCAACAAATGGGGTCCTGCCAGCCCTTTTATGTGAGCCGTGTCTATCTTTGCCTAATTTGACACATTAAAAAAGCCACCCAGCCATGTTTCCTGTGTTTCAAGTCCAGGGTAGATATGGATCCATATTTTGGTTAACGACATTTTCTTCTCGGAAGCTTTATTTTGCCATTGTGATTTTCTCCTGTCCCATTAGGGCTTGCATGCTTAATTAGTTTTCCAAAACTTACTTTCACTAATACACTTTCTCACTTCCAAAACAACCCTTGAATGCTCATGTTCCCATGTCTACCTTCAGCTGCACCTGGCATGGCTAAGCCTCCTCTGCCTCCTGCTACCACCTGACCAAGATTTCTTTCTCAGTGATTGAAACACCTGTCTCCCCATGCAACTATTTCTCCAATGCCTAGAAGTAATTAGCTACGAATAATTGCTAGGTAAGAAAGGTTATATTAACAAGAGCCATATTACTCATTACATTCAATCCCTTACAGATATGTTGTATTTTTTATTATTATTTCTAGTTATGGTTTGTCAGCTACAATTTTGCCCCTTTTGCCAAGTGCCATCATGTGTTAAACCTGATTCTATGTAGACTTATAAGCATTGCTACTGTTTTTCACTCTGGTAGGGTTACTTTGCTTCTAGAGCTGAACATATTTACACAAGAGAGAAGGTTTTGTTGGAAGAAGAGTTTGGAGATTTGAAGTTATACACAGGAATCATGCTCACATACACTCCTTCTGGAAAGTAGCACAGACTGAGGAAGTCATAAATTACCTGCGAACTACCAATTCATTCTATTGAGCAGAGCCAGGAAAGGAGTTCTGGGCTTCTTTCTTCTTCTTCCAAGATCATAAATCCTCAAAACCCCAGTAGTTTCACATTGGAATAGGGAAAGGTAGTCATTAAAAACAGAAACCACTAACCAAAGCAATTTGAATGCAAAAGAACTACATTAAAGGGTTAAATATTTTAAATATATCTGTCAAATTCATACCTAATTCCTACCAAATTCCAGACTGGAATGCTATAAATGCATATGGTATCTGTAAAACAGTAAATGAATAAGTTAGATTTTTTTTTCATGATTTAGACTTAATAATATGCATATTTACCTGGAAGAGATTCCAAATAAATGCAATGGGATAGAATAAATCATGCATAGGGGATGGGTTGAAAAAATCTCCAGGAAAGAATAGTGTGGGGAAAAAGTTACCTCCCAGCATAGGTACCCAGTTGGCCACTGTGAGAACAGGATTCTGGGTTATATGGGTCTTTGGTCTGCTCTAGTGGGGCACTTCCTAATGTTCTTATATAGCTACTGATCACTGGCTGTTGTAATTCGGGTTTTCCTCAAGTGTGTGTTTAAATTGTGTATTTGTTTTTAAGTACCGCCTGGAGAGACATTGTCAGGCAACACAGCCTAAAAATCTTTTTAGATTAATCTCCATCATCAATAGGCTTGGTTCAAAAATATAACTCATGTTTATAAGTCTGCTCTGCTCTTTTGGTGTGGCAGTGTTGCAGGACAGCAGAGGCTCCACTAGGGCCCCGACGAGGGAACCATGCCTTTTGCACATCATTTTGTTCCTCAGATGAGGTTGGACATCAATTTAACAGAGCAAAGGAAAGGAATCTTCCTGTGTGCACACATAATCATAATAGGAAGAACAGTTGCGACTGGGATGTTTGGATCCCAGAATGCAGCAGTGTATGTTTTAAAAGTGTTCAGTCCAGCTGCTGAGAAGGGATTGCTGGTCACCAATACAAATCAAAGCCACTTTAAAACTGATCAGCTTGATAGATTACAGACCTCTAAAGTACAACCTCATCTACTGAAATGGTTGATGGGGAAGGAAGTATTCAGAAGCACAGATAAATGAGAATGTCATGATTAGCACTGGGGGCATTCCAGTGAATTCAGGTATCTAAAAGTTTCTGGGTAATTGATGCTTGGCTTCTGGGAACCATTCTTTCGAAATGCATATTAACTAGGCTTTTGCAAATGAACTCTTAACACTTCCCTGAAGACACCAGCCCACAACAAGGTTGACATTTAATACCTACAAACTGCTGAGTCATCCTGTCATACGGGGGTGGGATTGGGAGCTTTTGGAAAATTAAACTATTATTATTATTTATATAGTGTTGTAACTGCACATTGCACTCCAGAGCAGTGAGATATACACTAAACATAAAACCAAATTCTCTTCCAGAAGAGCTTATGACATAAATAACAAAGGCAGTTGTTGGGGAAACCTACCTTGCTCCCTCCCCTTATACTCCAGGGTTTAGACATTTTTCAACAACCACCAAAAGTACTTTATATAAACTTTCCCAAGCAATTCGCCTTTGGGAAAAGAAACAAGCCTGAGAAATTTCATCTCCAAATGAGATTGCTTTGGAAGGTTACAAAATGCTGGAACCAAAATGCCTTCTGGTAAGCCTTGCCCCTACACACCTGCTTTAGTTGCTCTGGTGGAAATACAGGTTTCTGCAACCAGAGTGGTTTAGCAGTGTCCCTCACTGTGCTTCACAAGTGGAACAAAGCAAACCAGGGGACTATTGGGTAACTGCTATCCTGAAAGGGACTGGCCTGGCTTCTATTTGCAGAAAGCACATAAGTGCACCTTAGACTCTTGACATGTGTCATTTTGGCAAAATTCTCCACCCCCTCCCAATAAATTATACAGAGGTAATATCTGCTTTTAAGTTGTGCAGTTGACAGCTCTTACTCTTCACAGTAACTGGACAACTAAATGTGGCGACTGCTTTCTGCTGGTGAATCAGCCAACAACAGCCCAAACCAGGAGAACATAGTGCTGCAAGGCTAGACTGGCCTGGTAGAAAGGAGGGACAGGAATTGCCAGGCAAACTGCCTCTGCTGAAATTCCCTCTTCTTCACAGCTATTAAAGGTGCAGGTGCCCTGGCCCCTTTCTCACCTTCCAGTGGCTGCCTTAGCAAAGTGCTAAACAGAGGGACCCCCCCCCCATCAGCCTGCTTGCTGAGGACACAGAAAGCTTCCTTGGGCTGAGTCAGACCATTGGTCTATTTAACTCTGTACTGGCTGTACTGACTGGGAGTGTGGAGCTCCAGGGTTTCAGGCAGGGGACATTCCCAGCAGTGTTAGAAACTCAGAAATATAAGCTGGCCACCATATGGCTTCTTAAACCAGGGTTACAGTTGTGAAAACACAACCATGCTGCAGCTTTCCCACAAACTGCAGCTTCCAGACCTTTCACAAGGGATGCTCCACATAGAGTGCATTGCAGTAATCCAACCTTGCCTGAATGTTCATATTTGTGCAAAAGCGTTGGCTTTGCCACTGAAATTATAGCCCAATAACACAATAAATCTTATTAATCTTTATGACTGCTCTCTAGTATAGGTCAAGATTATTATTCTGTCCCATACTGCAGAACTGGGAAATGGGAAGAGGTGAATCGGAGTAGCTTGCAAACCTAGCGAATTTATACTAGATAAGACATTTGAAGCACATCTTCAGATCTGTTAGCTCCGTCTTTTAGAAGCTATCCCACACTAGCTTTTGAGTATTACACACATACAACTCCTAGAATATTTTCTATTTAATCATGGCATCCAGGACTAAATGCTTTTACAGTGACACAAATGAACAGAGGAAGATGAAAGATTCGGAAAATCAAGGCCCCGATAATGAAAAATACTTCTGTAGTCAGTTTTGTGTTAGCCTATCCTAAATTTCTAGACTGCATTTGGATTATGAGCTCCTGGGCTGAGAAGCGGACAAAAGTTATTACTGATACCTCCTCTTCTCATGTCTCCAAATGCTAGTAACCTGACAAATATAAATATAATCAGTGTTACATGAATGCAGTCCTCCGCAACTGGATCAGCAGTAAGTCTGTTGATTTGAGCCATTATCGGGAATCTAAGAGACATACAAAACTAAATTCTACTTTATTGTAAATCCCTGATTGTATCTGAAGTTATTTTTGGGAACTTTATGGCACACGCTCCCAAACCTGTGTGCAGTTTCCCAATTGAAGTGGAGAAGTTTGATACCATAATCTCTCCATGTTGTGGCTCCAGCTGAAATGAAATTTGATAGAAAACAGTTCAGTGGGGAGGGAATTAAGGAGCTAGTAGAGTATGTGATGTTACATAAAGTTCATGTGGACTTTGTTGGCTGCAGCACTGAAATATAACAGAATAAATCTTTCAATGGTATGGCTGGGCATGTCAGGGATAAGTCTCCTGTAGTTACAGAGTCGCACATTATGCATTGGTCATCCCGAATGAATCACAGGTGGAGCTGCATTATTTAAACACGCAAAAGTTACAGGGGTGTAATTCCACCCCCCTCAAGTCTGGGACAATACCATCTGACCCATGACATGCCAATTTTGCGTTTCTTCTCTCAACAGGTGTAAAGGGGAGTCATCAAAGCAGCGCATTAATGAGATTAAAACAATATTTTAGCTTGGCTCGCAGGCATGTCATTTATCACCATTCTTTTTCATCTTACATGCAACACAAAAAATCCCTGTGGATCACAAAAGCATTCAAGATGTTCCATCATTACTACATTTCATTGAAAGGGAGATGAGAGAGTAAATGCACCTTGTCTGAATAGGGACACATCTAGACTGGAGCCTCCTGGGTTCCTAGTTTAGCTTTTGTGCTTTACAGCGGGACAGGGAGCCCCAAAATAAAGAATATGCAGAGTTTTGGATTCAGAATTTCCCTCTGTGAGTTAGCATCTTTGACCACATGGAGTATACTGCTGGTACCCAGATTTTAATTCATCTGATCTGGACCATCATTTCTGCAGAGACTATACCCTCAAAGTTTCATATGAGGAAGCATTCTTCCCCACCTCTCAATAGAGCCCCCACAGAATTTACTACACGGGAGAGAAGGTTTTGAAGGCATCTGCCAGCAATGATAAGGTGCAGTGATTATGAAGAAGCCATACAAGCTGAACACTCATAATTCAAATGTCAGTTCAGTCATCTTTTCATCGGGTAGATTAATTAAGTTATTGTGTACTCCAGATTTGCCTATCCCACCTGTAATATGGAGATAATAGTATAGGGTTGTTGGAATAATTTTTGACATGCTTACTAACCGACTGGAAAAAAATAAAAGGACATCTAAACAAATAAATACACAAATATTATGGATATAAAACTATGAACATTAACATCTTCAATATCTTAAGGGCTGTTGCATGGAAGGTGGAGCAAGCTTGTCTTCTGCTCTGGAGGGTAGGACTCAAACCAATGGATTCAAGTTACAAGAAAGGAGATTCCGACTAAACATCAGGAAGAATTTTCTGGTGGTAAGAGCTGTTAGACAGTGAAATGGATTCTCTCGGGAGATGGTGGACTCTGAGGCACATGAGTTTCATAACACAGCATTCATTTTGATGATGAGACCGATACTGTTGAAAAATGCAAGTTATATATGTGCTTTGATATGCAGTACAAGAAAAAGTTTATTAAATGGTCCTCCAAGACCCCCAGCAATTTTCAATTGGTCTACACCCACTTCTCTTGGTTTAAGTTATTAGAATCATAGAACTGTAGAGTTGGAAGGGACCCTGAGGATCATCTAGTCCAACCCCTGCAAAGCAGGAATCTGCAGCTGTCCCATATGGATCCCATACGGGGATCGAACCTGCAACCTTGGTGTTATGAGCACCATTCTCTAATGAACTGAGCTATCCAGGCATCCTTCTTCAGATCCATTTCACCAGCATGATTCAGTAACATGAGGCAATTCAGATTTTTGGAATATTTATTTAATACATCATAAGAACTTCAAACCAGTAAGGATTATTATATAGCATCGATATGAATGATGTTGTGACTAGTTCTATACATACACAGAAAGAGAGGGGGAGGGAGGTAGAGAATACGAAGTAAGGGCAGATTAGTTGAATGCCATCTGTCCCAGCTAGATATTTCCTTTCTCCTGTTAGTATTCATATGACATTTACTGCTGCCCCCTTTTTAAAATCCTGGGTGGAAAAACTGAATTATACATGCACATATATCTGTAGTAGAGAAAGCTAAAATGTACAATTTGCCTGGAGGGCCTGCAATTAGGGATTTGCCAAGTCAGCAACATGCTGTAGGGGAATCAAGGAAATCTCCATTAGAATTCCATTAGGACCTGCTGAGATTATCTGCTTTTCTCATTGTATACACATTCTATTACTATTGGAAATGTGTGGGGTTTTATTTTTTATTTTATTTGTTTTTAAAAAGAAACATTCCTACACTCACTCTTAATATTATCATTGGCCTTTGTAGGTTTGTTTAGATGAGCGTAAATGCCCTTCATATATCCTCCTGAATGTTGCATTAGCTAGGCGGGCCTATGGGCCCACCAGCCTTTCCTTGGCCTGTTGGACCTCTGCCAATGTTATCTGATAAACAGTTCATGCCGAACTGCTGAGGCAACCAACATTCAGCCGAACCTCGGGCTGACCCTTGGAAACAAATTCTCAACTAGTGTCACTGTGAATCTTCCTAAGTTGAGGAGGTAATCGTCGGAGGCTCTCCGAGTGCAACAGGTCAAATCTATACAATAAATGTAGAATTTTTTTATTTATTTTTTGCCTTGCGGTTGTACAGGTAGGCTTTAAAGTGCATAGCTTAGCTGGTGCTCGGATGAGCAGCTGAATAAGATTTCCAGTGGCGGGCAGTGGGGCTTCCTTGCCTTGTAACGCTCCTAGCAGAAGTAGAACTCGGATGAAGTAGATTCTAGTTCATGAATTCTTAATGTCACAAGAAAACGGTTCGTCTGTGAGGCACCCGTGTACCTTTTGCTGCCTTCCCTACAGCGATAGAGGGACCAAGGAAGCTGCTTCACCAGGAGACCACTGCTCTACCAAGGCTAGGAAATCTCTCTCTCTCTCTCTGGAAACCTTGGAGAACTGCTGCCATGCTACTAATGGCTACTAGCCATGATGGTTATGCTTGACCTTTGTGGTTGGAGCCAATGATGTTTCTAAATATCAGTTGCTGGAAACCACAGCAGGAGAGGAGTGCTCTCATGCTCAGGTCCTGCTCACGGGTTTGTCACTGTAGGAACAGGATTCTGGAATAGATGGGCCATTGGCCTGATCCAGCAGGAGTCTAAAGGTGGCGGTTATACAGTGGTACCTCGGGTTATGAATGCTCGGGTTATGTCATGTTCTCATGCTGCTCAGAATGGATGCTACTGGGCCAATGGTCTGATGGAATCAGGAAGCTTCCTATTTTCACATTTTGCTTGAAATGCTTTCACCAATGCCCTCAGCCAATTACTTGATCGTTTACAAAAACACATAATTCCTAGGCCCTTGCTTATGAGATTTGAAAGCATCTACGGTTTAAGCAGCCAAACCTGCAACAATCGTCACAAGACGCAGGAAATATCAAAAGTGTCTTATCTTCGACAGAAACAAGATGCAATTGCCTACCATCCTGGCAGATTGTGTTGAACAAGAGTTTAAAGCCATTGATCTTCTTGTTGTTGTTCAAAAATCCGGTTGCGGCCAATGATCTTGGTTCACCAGATGCAAAACAGAAAATTCAATTAGGACTGAATTGTAATTCTCTGCGAAGAAGAAGAAATGGGTGCATAATGGAAAGCCTGACAGACTCATAACTGTGGAAATGGTAGCAGGCGCCGCTGTGATGCAGAAGATCATCAGCCAGCTTACCTTCCAATTCATGTCTGTTGCTAAGTGTTTAGTTACTGTAAATGCTTTGGATTTTACATAATTTATGTAAATTATTAAGCACCTGTTCTCTTCCCAGGAAACAAGGAGATGGAACTGTCTCCTTGGCTTAATTGATTCTTGGCATGAGTTAGCATTGTTTTCTCAGCGACTACAGAGAAACTGTAGCTCCCTAACGGTCAAATTTTGTTGAGAAGACACAGATATGCCTACACTTTTGACTGTCCTATTTTTATTTTGCCAAAAGCATACATCTTGATATGTTCTTTATACTGCCACCTGGATGACATCAGTGGCTCATGCTTTCCCCCCTCTTTTTACTCTTAACTAGGGAAGAGGAAGAAATTTGATTCATTTCGCGTTGAAAGGGAATCTGCCTGATTTGCTTTCCCCAAAACAGCATAAAGCCCAGACACAATCACCCTTTGAAATTGACACTACTGGATGAATTTTGTGAGGCAGCTATCCAGCCAATGAATGTGTGCAAAATTGCATATACATACTAAGGTACAGTGTGTGTAAAAATGCATGTATTTAAAAATAACATGCAGAAATGCATTATATAATAGGGGTAAATATTAATATTAAATAAATGTTCTTCACAAAAAATGTGCATATTGGGCAAAATTGCAAACAAAAATGTGTATATTGGGAGAATTTCACATCAAGATGCTGGTGAATTTTCATGAGGTTTAAATAAATAATAATCACAAACTGATGTGAAAATGTTGAGAACTTAAGGTAGAAAAAAATGAGAAACTGAAAGACACCAAAATTGTTTACTAAGTTTCTTTTTAAAACAGGGCTCCTGTGTATAAGTTACCTGGAAGCAAACTCCATTGAGCTCAGTAGTATTCTGACCACATAGGTTCAACTTGCAGAACACACTGAGATTTAACAAAAGACATTCAGCCAGTTTAAATGTTTCCTTAAACTTTTGATTAAAAACACAACGATTCTTATAAAGAAGTGCTGCCATTTAAACAGCTAGCATGAAATGAAAACCTAATCAAAGGAGGAAGCTGAAAGCCTTGTTACTACTTTATTCACTTGCCAGAGCAAGTAGAATCCATCAATTACTCTAGTGCTCCAGCAGTCAACATTCTGCTTTGAAAAAGGTCCCGTCTGCTCTATACATATAAAGGACCATAATGCTACTTTAGAGAATCATGACTTTTCCTAAAGGATCCTGGGAACTATAGTTTGTTAAGGGTGCTGAGAGTTGTTTGGAGACCCCTATTCCCCTCACAGAGCTACAACCCCTAGGGTGGACTCACAGTCAAATCGCCTTCCTGGAGATCTCAATGATTTATTTTTAAAAGAAAAAGAAGAAACATACAAATCGCTGCAGAAATGTGGAGAACGGAGTTGGAGGTTGGAAAAATGAGAAACAAAGAGAATCAAAATTCACAGAGCCATCCATCACTTATTTGGGGATTTGGCAGAACTGAATCTTTTGGGGAGAAATAATGCACATGCCCTAACAGCTTTCCCCTTTGTAAAGCTCTTGGACCATATCACCAAACTGCTTTCCGGAATAATGAATGTGGGAAGAGTTCCAGCTATATGTACTCACGTGTCAGGCACAGATATGTCAGGACTCCAGCATCTTCTTAGCATATCTTTGCCTGTCCCATGAGGAGACTCACAAGGAGATAGTTTTGAAATGCTAATCACAAGTCCTACATACATAGGAGCCGAAAAGGCAGCAATTGGCCCATAAATGTGATAATACACCACTCAGCGAGACATATAATTTCTATTTGTTTGTTTGTTTGTTTGTTTGTTTGTTTGTTTTCTATACTGCCCTTCATCAGAAGATCCCGGATGGTTTACAATATAAAAGCACAAAAAATATGTAGCATAATAACAAAGAAAACCAATAGCCCCTGCCCCACACAGCGCTCAGGGGTTGCATAAATTGGATGATTTTCCCAGTGAGTCTTTACATCATACCCTGCAAGAAGACAAATAATAATTCTTAGTTATTCTGTAATTTTTTTATTATTTGTTTTTTTCATGCTATTCTCCCTGTTGTGCATTACTGTATAACTGCAATTGATACATGATAAAAGGCTGTTTTTTAAAAAAAGTAAAGCTGAAAATTGTTTTTCCATGAAGAATTTGGCACAAGCCCCTAGTTTCCATGTCCTACTGTAACTCAGCTGATAGCTAAGCCTAAGCATGCAAAACTGAAACCACTACATATTGCTCTCTTGCTATGCCCTGTTGCCATGTTTTCAGACCCTCCGCTGCTTGCCCTGTGTGAAGTTTTAGATTGTAAGCTACTTGGGGCAGGGGGCCATCCTCTTGCAGTCTCTCAAGCACTGGTCATATTGATGGCTCTATAGGAATAATAATAATAATAAAAACAGATATAGCCTGAGGTTTGCAGTGTGTGAGTAAATTCAAAACAACAAATTACTTTTCTCTGTAGGATTGTTGGGACAAACTCTCAGTACCCCAAGTGCGGAAAGGATGTGCTGTCAATGTGAAGTTGTGCGGCTGTATTCTAGGGATGAGGCAGTAAATTATACTTCTGATCTCCTTTGAGGAAGGTATCAAAGGGATGCTTCTAAATTCAAAACACCACAGAATTCTATAAGGACACACTTCACAGATTCACAGGGTTACTTAGTTTGTTATTTCATCTTGGTGATCCTCTTCAAGCCTCCGACCTGGCCTGGTGCACCATGGTGAAAGCTCTAATCTCTTTTCTTAGCACAATATTCCATACAATATTGAGTTTCTTTCCCCCAATCCTTATGGCCTTATACCATCTTCTTTAGATGCTTGTTGGAGTGATCCACAAGCATCCAGTGTTTGTCTTCTGAAGTAAGAAGACTGTTGAATGAAAGATCTTTCCCCTGAGTCTTTGCCCAGTTAATAATGTGCTCTCTTCAGACCAACTGCATCTCTTCAGTAAAAGGCATTTCAATTTTCACATTTCCCTTTCAGCCTTCCAGAGCAGATGTGAGGAGGGCATGGGAGGCTCATGGTTAGAGGAGAGGGAGGGGGAGTTCCCTTGCACAAACAAAAGTCCTTGCACCACTTTTTTATGCAACATGGTATTTCATCATGTATATTTAAAAACAATATAAACCCAAATGCCTGATAAAACAAAAAAATGTCTGAGCAGAAAGCTTTTGCGTGTTCAGACCCAGAGATCTCCCCCCCCCCCTAAATAAATTCACACTTGACTCAAATTTTAGTTTGGTTTTTGGCAGAATTTAGGCCACAACTTTATTGATTACAGAAAGTCAGTGGTTGCATAGGCTCTGGTTCAACAAGCTCCCTGCACCCTTGTAGGCAGCGTTGACCAAACCATTTGAGTCCCTGGATTCCTTTAATGGAATACCCTTCACATAGGGATGGCGAGACTGTTCTCCCATCCCTATCACCTAAACCAGTGCCTATATGCCACACAAGCACCCGCACTTGCCGCCAACCACTCACACCTGTAACCAATCCCTTAACCCCACTGTCACAGTGGTCAGCCACAAATCATTCCCATTTACAGACAGATGAACCCCATCAAGCCTGTAAAGGGACACATCATGGAAGGTAATACCCAGGTGACGGATCACCATCCCACCCAAGGCCAGAACCTTCTTGGCCACTGTGCTCTGGACGCACCTCTTGGCCTCTCAGTGGCAGCTGGGAATCGGCTACCATGCCACACGCATCGCTGCAAGAGCTGTGACAAAAAAACTTTGAGTCCAGGAAAAGCTGCCTTCAACTCTTCCAAGTCCTCCTGCATGCGGGTCAACAGGCTCAAGCCGGGAGCTTCCAGCAAATTGTTCTCGCTCAGCTGCACCACCATCGCCGCAGGCGTGCCTTCCTCAAACACCTTCGCCCGCACCATTGGGAGAAGCTCCTCCCAACGCATTCCTTGTATGGACACCCAGGAAACGCACATGTGGTCAGGGAGTCTGAGCCTGCGTCCGAATCCAGACTCCGCCACCCTCCTGCTGGCCCAGTGGACAATGCTGTGACTATCCAGACGTGCAGAGTAGGCGGACCTAGGAATGAACAAAACAACATTAATAACTGCACCTCAGCGCAGCATCCGAACATAACCACTGTATGCTTCAGATTTCCAGAGGCTCAGATCCTTGATCCTGTCAATGGACAGGCCCCAATGCGCAGCAGTAGTAGCTGCCCCAATACGGAAGGAATGAGGTGCAAACTCACTAGCCAGCAGGCCACATGCTGCGAGTGCCTTATGCATTACTGCAGCAAATTGATGCCTTTTTAACAGGGACCCATCCTCATGGACCAGGAAGAGACCATCCCCAGGTGGGCGAAGTGCTCACTGAATCATAGCACACATACTCCTAGGACGACCCTTAGGACTAGTTGGGACTGGGATCCTGGAAGGCTGGAACTGGGAGAGCAAGGCCGTAGAAGGGTCATAAGCCTCGCTACCTTTGCTCACATCCGAAGGCCCATGGGCCTCAAAAACAGTGGAAGACGTGGAGGGGCCAGGCTGAGAGTCAGGCTGCCTCCCAAATTGCTGAGCCAGCGTCTCAAGCTCTGTATTAAACCTTATCATGGCCACAGGGTCTGAACCAATATCAGCCATAATTGCACTCAAGCGATCCAGTGTATGCTGAGGAACTGTGGGGGCCGGCTCTGAATGCAGGGACTGAGACGGACCTCTAATCACCCGCTTAGAAGGGAGAGCAGGACTGGGATTCCTCTTAATAGGCATCTCAATCCTTACCTTACTGGGTGGGGCAGGGTACTGAATCAATGTTCCCACAATAACAATGGCACTACACCAGTTAAAATGGCGCTTCCACCAAAACAAGATGGTGCTCCCGTGAAAACTAGATGGGGCTGAACCTCCCCCAACTCAGAAGGGAACACAAAATGGCCACCAGACTAAGGGGATGGAGTTCCCGCCCTTAGGAAATTCCCAACCGGCCTTTAAGCAAAATGGGCAAAGAGAAATCACTGTCTTAATGGAGAAGGAACTCTCAATATATATAAAAAAATGTAATTGGCTGGACAGAGCAGCCCAAACAGTGAAAATTGCAAATTGACCCAATGCAATGTTAGGCTGCAAGGCCCCGAAGCTGCAGCTGCAGCTGGAATTAACAATAGAAGCTGTTGTGAAAAGGCGCCCCATAGCCAAGAATTAAACAGGCAGCGGCAAGATCTGAAACAGGGAGTGCTCAGGGGCTGAAAGCCCTGTGGGGCAAAAGCCCCTCCAGGGGAAAAAAGGGAAGGGAAAAGGATGGGGAAGGGATAAACTTATAAAGAGGGGAAACAATTAGGAAGGAATTAAGGGAAAAGAGGGGATAATGGAAAGAAATCACCAGGACATTCCGTTGAAGGTAAATCTCTCGGCTGCACAGAGGACATGCTGTTAGTTTGTTCCGAATGCTCGAGCCAGAAGAGGAAGCTCTGGGTCATGTGCATGGGTATATATAGGTCCCTCAATCCATTTGGACTGCGCCGCATTGGCCAGATTGAACCCAACATCGAGGGACCTACCAATCGGGTGTTATGGCTGACCAATTTTACCCACCCACAACACAGGAGGTCGGTTTCCAGGTCTCACCGCAACATGTGCCCTCTTTGAGGAAGGACATGATATAGTAAGGGGGCAGTCATATTTCTATGCCCCCACTTTTACCTATTTAAATATATGCAAGTATACTTGCATAAATATATGCAAATATATAAAGGAACAAAGCAACTTAGCATGCTCTAAAGTCACAAGAAGTAGGATTGGTGTGCAGAGAATCAGCAACAGCAGTTTTGCTGCAATAGTTCTCACATGATTCCATTTGGGCCTTTTGCTTCTTGAAAGCTATAAATAGTGTCTGTTTATCGATTTGTAAACAAGACACCACCAATCTCTGCACATGAGTATGCTCATGTTCCCCCAGAAGCCAGTCCCCATTATGAGTGATGATGTGTCAAGAGCTGGAAAAAAGGAAGTTAAAATTCTATTTTTGCGGAGAAAATAGTGCATTTGATGGATCTATGTGTGAAATGTATTAAATCCTGGCTAGAATGGTATTTCTGTCTCCATTAGCAACAAGCACCCATGAGGATGAACTAGATGACTTAAAAGAAAAGATTGTTTGCAGTGTGTGTGGCAATTTATAAGAGGGGAGCAAAAACAGATGGATTCCATGAGTAGAAGGATTACACACAAGCACACACACACACACTTTCCAATGTTCAAAGGTGTTTGAAACCAATGGGGGCAAGGAGTGTTGGACAGCCAGCTGAGCACTCTGTTTAAAACCTGGAAGCCCAATTTCCTGTAAGTGTTGTTTTTGATGCCCTTTAACAGATTATAGTCCTACTCAAAGCAGACTCATTGAAATCAATGGACTCAAGACCTCTGGATTCCATGGATCTACTTTAACCAACACATTAAATATCACCCACTTCTGTAGCCAGCCTTCCTTATTAGATAGAAGCCCCACTTTTATAGGTGGGGCTTTTGTTGGGAAGGGAAAAGAGTATAGGGGCAGCAAATCCTGCCCACATACACACGGACGGAGAGGGAGTAAGGGCCAAGTCAGGGGAAGGGAAAGACACTGACCTTCCTGCTTTCTTCTACTTCAGTTCTCATAATGGGCTATGCAAAGGTCAAGTTAATGGAAAATTTAGTATGAACACCAGGAATTAAATGACTGGTGTATTTTTTTGTTCCATAAAGGAAAACAAAGAGATAACAAAAGGTGTAAAAATAATACTTTATGCTATAATTAAGCAGCTAAAACCTAGTGTGGAACTTGTATTTTTTTTGGGGGGGGGGGTCACTTTTATATTGGAACAATTGTGAAGAATTTAAGAAGAATGGTGCTGAGGACAATATGTGTAACAAAACAAACTTGTCCATACTATAAGATTAGTGAAGGGCAGAAACTAGAGTTGAAGTTAGCAAATCCTTCTTTTGTGACCAGGTAAAGTTTTTACCCCTGTAAGACCCTTTTCTGTACCATGGAGACCTATGAATATCTAAATATATTCTATATTATATGTGAAAGTAATACTGACTGGAATTTAGTCAAAACCCCTTTCATGAGCACAAGTGTAAATGCAAATCTATTAACAGAAGTGTTGGGGAGGTGCTTTTGATTGGTTTTCAATCCCCACCTCAGCTCCTGGGCACCCAGAAATCAGCACCAGTGTTGGGATACTTCCAAAATTGAGTGGAAGGTGGTATTTGGTGGAAATGGGAATCAGCAGGGGGGAAAGAGAAAAAAGAATCAGTTCCTCTTCGATTCGGGTATATTTGCATGGTATCAAAAGTCCTTCTGGGAAATGAGTGTACCACTTGGATTCCACTGAGAGTCAGAAGAAGCCTTGATAATCCAAAGTGTTCTTTTCTAGCCATGTATCTAAATATTTACCTAGGTTGCTGGCCTTGTGAAATACATCATTGGGTAAAAAAAATCACACTGAAGTGAAATCTCTTGTTTTTCACCAAGCAACACAGCACAATATCCCAACAGGAGAATGGCAACACTTTCCAACTTTTTTCAAGAGAGCCTAAAGGGGATTTGTCTGCCGGAGTTTAGGCTTCTATTTATTAGTTTTCTGTACGTCAACCAAGGGAAAGAAAATAAACTATTAACATGTGTGCTGAGAACAAGGTCCGTCCTTTCGATGTAATAAATAATTATGACTTTTTCTAAGAGGTCAGAGAAATTTAGTCAAAAAGGGCACCACCAGACTTTCTCTTGCTTGTAATTATGTGAACGGGCAATTCTTCATTTTAATATGGCACTGCCGGGCCATTGTTTCTCAGAAACACATATGGACATGTCATAAAAGAGCAATCCTTCACAATGCAAAGCTATTTCATTAAATATTAACACATTTACTTACAGAGATATATCCAGGTCCCATTCAAATGAATTCAGATCTCCTCCTGGAATTAGAACTGATGTCCTGTTACTGTGCCAAATGGTAATTTTCTGTAAGATGCAGCATAGATCAACATTCGTGCTTTTCTGGCATGAGACCTACTCCCCTCACCTGCACACACCTTAAGGGCTAGATGTATAACTTTTCACCCCCTTGTGGCTAAACAAGGTTGGTAGATATGTTGCCAGAAAACACCATGTGTGATTTATTCCTACTGTACATCAAGGTAACAATGCTACATGCGGGTTATTTAGATGCTGAAGAATTTACTCAGTGGGATCTTCACAACCACATTCTGTGGATTGCAACAAAGATCGATTGCAGAAGAGGGCCTGATACCCAGAATACACTTTCCAACTGCTCACATAGGAAGCAGATGACTGTTTAAAAACAACCCAAAGGATCCCTACCACCAGGGATTATAGGCTAAAAGAATTTGAAGCAAGGTTTCTTGCCTTTCTTTCCCTCCCAAGAAGCATTAAACCCAGCAAACTCACAGCAATAGTCCCCATGATGCCACTGCTGGGAGCGCGGTGGTGTGACACCAGCCCACCTTACAGACTGATCCTTACATCTGTCTCGATGTAAGGCAATTTCTCTCTGATACACAAGCATTGATGTTGTTGACTAAAATGGATACAGCAGTATTTATGTAGCTATTAAGGACATAAGAAGTGCCTGCTGGATTAGGCCAATGGCCCATCTAGTCCAGCATCCTATACTCAGAGTCGCCAATCAGATGCTGATGGGAAGCCTGCTAGCAAGACATAAGCTTCTCCTCCTATGATTTCAAGCATCTGGTATTCAAACTGTGGAGACAGAACATAGCTACCAGCCACTATGACTGTTGATAGCTTTAGCTAGCATGGATTTGTCCGATCCTCTTTGGAAGTTATCCCCAGTTGGTGGCCATCACTGTTCTTGATGATGACGACGTTAATGATGCATCTCCAAAAATGGCTGGCAAAGACCTCAGTCTGAAAGCCTGGAAAGTAGCTGTCAGTGTAGGGTGTGGGCAGTGCTGACCTACATGGACCAACAATCTGATCTGGTATAAGTCTTCTCCCTGCATTACCAGTTATTCTATGCTAGAAGTATCCAATGTATTTTGACATGTATAAAGTTCACAATTACAATAGCAGTTCTCTCAAGTTTCCCTCACTGTGAGGTATACATACCTTTGGAAAAGCCTTTAGTGGGCCTCCAAATCTTGAAGAGATGTGACCAGGCAAGACCCTGAAGGGAAGCAGAAAAGACTGAAATCAGGAGTCCCCACAATGGGAGGTGATGAAGCCATGTGTCAGTCATTTGAATGTTACAGCTATCTATCACTTGAATCTATGAAATATCACCTGCCAGGCATACAGCGTGACCTTGCTTTCCATTACACCAAACAGCATTTCACTTTGCATTTGAAATGAAAAGCACTTACACCCGAGTAAAAATTTGTAAATGAATGGCAATATCTCATGCAGCTGCCAGTGGAACTGCACCTGGGTAATACACTTAAAATTGAGAGGAGGAGGAAGCAAAAACTTTGAAGGAAAAGCAAGATGCCGAACATCAGAACAGGGACCTTTTTAAAATGAATATGTTGTAAATAATCAACCCTATCCAGACCTGTGCTTGATATAAAACAAATTCAATTTCAGTACCTTGGTGGCATTTAATAAACCACTTTACTTTATTCTCCTGCTTTATGGGATCACCAGGATTCCTCCATGGAATTGCAAACCCTTTCAACTGCAAGGGGAAAAAATCATTAAGACAGTTTTTCAATATTTTGTTATTGTTTGACCTACAGATTAATATGCCTCTCCAGAATTTACATCTCCCCAATTGTCTTAGAACAAATTACTGCACAATAAATGTTGTCAAAGTAGAAATAGCTCATGCCTTTCCCCCCCTTTTTTGTCACTTGCAATATAGTTATGACTGACTCGCCTCAGCAGAAATGAAAGATAAAAAATAAAAAGTTTGCAGAGTTTGGGGACGGCAATGAAGTTGAATGTCAGATGGTGTTTTCTCATTCTGCTGTCGAAGAGTGATGCATCCGTCTTTTTAATAGCAAACTCACCTCGTGAGTGTCACCAGGATGGTAGCCCAAAGCAGCCACTGATAACCAAGACAGCATGCTTGGGAGAACCTCAGTGTTTGCAGCAATAATAAAAAATAACAACAATAACAATAACAACCACCCGAGAGGCAACCACAAAAAACAACCCAGTGAGTACCAAACATGCAGACTGGTCACAGCATGCTGACTTCCTGCTGTGGAGAGAAATGAACATGCTGAAGGGCATGTGTGATGGACTGTTGTGGAAGAGGACAACTGGTTTAGCCATTCTGTCTGCCAGTATCTCTTGTGGCACCTGCAAAAGGTCTTAAGAAATATCCTTTTAGAAGAGCACAATGTGCAAGAGATGGTGTGCTCAGTTCCTGTTTGCACTAGTTTCATCTGTCCTTCATTGAACACACCTCTTTAAATAGACCCACAGTTCCTTGATTTCCAGGATCTGACACCCTCCCTCCCATCCTTTCTGAACAGAGGAGAGGTGCAAAGAGCTTCTCTCTGTGAGGAATCATGGTGGTGACTGATGTATTTGTCTCTCCCCTCCCCATTAATGGGGTGGAGATGATTGAGGAAATATTTTTTTCTTTCAGTCCTTTCAGATGTGGTTGCCATTTTGTGTCACTTCCCACCCCCCTGTTCTGCCACAGTTATTATGTGAAGGGCACCCACAGTACTTTCTCAAAATTCCATATGTGCAGTGCCAGATTTACGTATAAGCTAAACAAGCTATAGCTTAGGGCCCCCCAAAAAATTAAAGGGGGAAAAACTGGATGTACATTTCAAAATATAAGATAAAAAACAAATAAAATAAAACCTACATACAGTTAGAGCTTAATAATTATCTCAGTATTAATATACTTCTTAATTGTATTTCAGTTCAACAATTACTTTAATAAAATACATATTTTGTTATGTGCAAATGACTTTAGATACCTATTAGGACCATAAATTACCATATAGCATATATTCAACACAAAAAAGTGACAATTTGTTGTTGACAAAGGACAGCGAGACATATAAAGGGCCCCATTACTTTCAGCAACTTAGGGCCTCATCAAACCTAAATCCAGCCCTGCATATGTGACCCCTGTTGTACTATTTGCTTCAACTATGAACAGATCCACACCATACATTTAAAGCACAACTAATGCACATTTTAAGCATATGACTTTCACCAAAGAATTCTGGGAAATGTAGTTTGTGAAGTATGTTGGAAATTGGAGCTCAGTTGGGAGGAGCTATAGTTCCCAGAATTCTTTGGGGCAAGTCATATGCTTTACATGTGTGACATGGATTGCATTGACTGCCCTGAATCATATTTGACATAGTCAAGCTCATTGCAAAGGAGACAATAGCTTTGATGAACATTTGGATTGTTGTGATGCTGACAGTTGCTAATTCTTCAACTCATTCATCTTCTGCCTCCCATGTCCTCTTTTACCATCATTGCCATGGACCACATTTGCCATCACTGCCATTTAATCACATTAAGCCATGGCAACTCAGGTGATGGTATGGCACTATCAGCAAAATCACATTGCAAATTAAAGATTAAGCAGCATTGACAACAAATGAGCCTCAGAACAATGGAGGGAAGAAAGAGGAGAAGTAAAGAAAAAAGAAAAAAAGACATTGAGAAGTAGCAGCAGCCAAGGGAACAAATGAGCACCAAACAGCATTGAATTAACTTGAACATGCTCACCAGAAATATCAAAATGAGAGATGCTTTTTGACACTCCAGAAAATGAGCAAAAACGCTAAAAAAGTAGTTGCAGCCCATTGAGATTCTGCTGAGCTCGAGATGGCAGAATAAGACAATTCTCATTCATAGCTGTTTGGTTTGAAAAGAAGAAAATTTGTGGCGCATTTAACTTTTTGCAGGGTACTCACGTAAGGAGAGTGGCTGTGCTATAATGACATGATCACTTTGCATGGGAGAGAACGAGCCACACACCTGGTGTTTTGCTTTTTTATGCTCTTCCTCCCAAGTAGATAAGCCACTGAGCAATTTAGAAAGCAGTTTGTTGCCTCGAGAACGGAAACTGCTCCTGCCCAAACAACAAACACAGCTCTAGTTGTCACATGCTTCTTCTTCTCATTGTTCCTGACCATTGGCCCTGCTGTCTGGGGCTGATGGAACTTGTAGTCCAATAGCTTCCACACCCATGATCTATAGCATATGGTGCAAATATGTGAGCACTCACTCAACTGAGTGAAAATTTACTGTATTTCAAATGCTGCTTAATATCGGCTGAAAAACACTTATAGGGAGGTATTGGTCTCATGCCCCCAGTGTGGAATCCTGCACAAGTTCTGAGGTGCTCTCAAAACTCTTGCATGAGTAAGCTTCCCCATGGGATGGCAAACAAAGTGTTGTTAATGTGAAGCTTGCCTGGACATAACTGCCCCCTTTCCTGAGGCGTATTTCATATGTATGGAGAGCTGAAAAAATTCTGGAAGCTTTGCCAGATGTGTATCTCAGACTAACCTTTCATGGTTCATACATTGCAAAGATGCACCTCACACCTGCAGCCACATTCCCACATATGGGATTCTCACATATGAGATTTGATCAGTAACCTTGAAAATGGGCTTTTTGCAGCCTAGTATAAAAAAATTGCACTTGATGTCGAAATATGTTCTGGTCCCATTCCCATATTATCTGAGCGTGTTCTGAGGGTTTGACAAATGATCACACAATAGGAAGTGCATGGCATCCCAGAGGGCATTTAAAGAAAAAAATGGTGTGGCGCGGATGTGAGGAAATGGTGCCAATCACCATATCACACATAAAAAATTAATAGGCTGATGACATGCAACCAAAGTTCCCCCACAATAATCATAGCTGCAATTAATTTGCCATCTGGGTGAAGAATCTCACTTTAGCAGCTAAAAAAGATTACCGTCTGAGTGCTTCAGAAATCTGGTGTCTCTGCAACAGAAGTGCAGCCTTGAGGAAAAACACGAGGACTGTATGGAACAAACAAGACACAAATGCACACTTCTTCTGCAATAAACTGCCCATATGGAGTGTCCCTTTGGGTGTATCTATACTGCAGACTTTAAGTTGATTTAACCATTATTGCTTCTTTCCTGGGAAGCCAGGGAATATTAGTTCTATGAAGTGGAAGCTAAGGATTTCTAAGAGACAATGCTCAACCCTTCACCAAAAAAAGCTACAGGTTCTATTATTCTCTTTTGGTGAGGGTGGGGGAGAAGTATGACAGTTAGACTGATGTAAGCTGCTGCTAGAGCTACCCTACGACAGCCATGGAAGAAAAGCTAGAATGATCAAGACTGATACACAAAGGAAGCAACAGGAAGCTGGAACAGAATTATTTATTTATTCGTATCCCATCTGTCATTGTAAGATCCCAGGATAGGTCCCTAACAACATTACACTCAAACAAAGCCAATGAAATAAAACATATCCAGGAATAATAATAATAATAATAATAATAATAATAATAAACCAGGTAAGAATAGATGACACAATCAGCATACATACGTACCAGCAAAATCCAATCATACCCATTGCATCAGCTGTTTTCTGGATTCAAACAAGGCAACAAAGCACACCAGATCTGTTCTTAAAATAAACAGGCTCTTCTAAGGATGAAGTATAATAAAGAACAAAGCAGAAGAGTTTATGTACCTTCCAGTCAGGAACTCCTCTGAATGGTAGCAGACATGGCCCCTAGCAGCCAGCATGCTTCACCTTGCCAGCTCCAGGTCTGCATCCAACTTACAGAGGTGTTGTTGGGACTTAAAAACTCTTGAGGTTAAATAAATCACAATTGGGTTACTTGTGAATGGCTTTGACAATGTTAATACATTCTTGAAAGACTGAAAGAGTCTTAGCATATGGCAAGCATATATAAAGGAAGCTAGCAGATGCTCCTCCTACCACGTGCTATTGTGTGACCCTGATAAGACTTATTTAGATGCTAACATTATCAGAGGGTACCATCTCAGTGTGTAGCTAACTGTGAAAGAATAGTCTATTTCACAGAAAAGCTAGATATAAACAGAATTTACCACTTAAAGGTGCCAGGACCCACAGGATATCCAGGAATTTAAGGGACATTGTTCTATGCCATCTAAAACTCCACAAAATCTCTATGGTCCTCCCCCCTTTGCCAATACAGATAGCTGTTGGAGAAGAAAACACACACACACAGCCACTCACTTCTACCTAACAAATCTTGTCAGAGGCAATGCCAACTTTATAATATAGGGATGAGGATCTGTAGCTTTCTAGATCTTGTTGTATTACAGCAGCCACCATTTATGACCATTGGTCATGTTGACTTCAGTTGATGGGAGGCAGGAGGAGCCAGCAGGAAGGAGTTGTTCCACTAATGTTGCCTTCCTGCAGCACTGCCACTGCTCTGTGTACCAGGATAGTGAGGGGGGCAGGACAACAGTGAGGTCAGGGTAGTTTGGGTACAAAAGCTGAGGTTTTCTCATCCCTGCTACAGGAGAAATAGCCACCTGTTAGCAGCACACTGAATGCTAGAGGAAGTGATTTCAGCCTGAAGTAGAAACCCATGTGTTAAAAAAGGATAACCTTGCTTCCTTTGATTATCAAGTTTGGTGATTTGGACATTAGCTTCCTAAACCTGATGACTGATCAATAACTTGTACGGAACATAGCATGGTGCTGCAGGCTACAATAGGATTTTGTCAGGACACCCACCAAAAATAAATAAATCAAGAAACATTGTACAGGGATAAGGTTATATTTATCCAAATACAGTGGTACCTTGGATTACATACACTTTAGGTTACATACACTTCAGGTTACAGACTCTGATAACCCAGAAATAGTACCTTGGATTAAGAACTTTGCTTCAGGATGAGAACAGAAATTGTGCTTCCGCGGCGCGGCAGCAGCTAAAGTGGTGCATTAGCTAAAGTGGTGCTTCAGGTCAGTGGCGTAGCGTGGGTTGTCAGCACCCAGGGCAAGGCAAGTAATTTGTGCCCCCTAACCCACACGCCTGGCACCCCCCTCCACAGTGGGCGGCGACCCAGCGGCTCAGATCGGTTTTGCACAGCCAGCACAGCAGTGAGAGAGAGTGAGTGAGCTAGGTAGGGGCAGAGAGCTGCGAGCACGAGTGCGTCCCCCCCAGATGTTGCGGCCAGTGCGGCCGGCCCTCCCTGCACCCCCCACGCTACGCCACTGCTTCAGGTTAAGAACAGTTTCAGGTTAAGAACCGACCTCTGGAACGAATTAAGTACTTAACCCGAGGTACCATTGTACAACACAGAGGATCTGCAAAATAATTCCAATAATTAAACCAAATAAAATTATAGTCTGGGTAGAAAATTCCCTATAGACGATGAAGAAAATCCTTCCTCCACCCCTGGGCATGTCTACAGACCCGTCTTGAAGCCTCAAAGCAAAGGATTAGAAGAAAGCTCTCTCCTTGTCTCAAGAACCTTGGATATATGAACTCAACAAGTGTGACATGGCCCTGTGGCATTCACCCTGTTGTGTGTTCCAAGCATGGAGGCCCCCAACCCAGGATGGCACTGGGAAACCAAAAGAGTGTCCTTAACCCAATAATGCCTCAGATTTTACAAACTTATATTACATTTTACTACTAACGTCTGGACCAATTAAACCAATAAAAAACACCACTCCAACAGTATGTAGGTGGGAAAAGTGGGTCTCAAAGGCCCTCCCCTAAAAGTCCTACTCAGTCATTTAAACAGTCATCTAGAAAAAAACCATGATGCAAAGGGAGCGTTTGAGAAGATGTCTGATTAAATAGCTTGCTGCCTCTCCATAGCAGATTGGCTCCACTCCTCACATTGATACTCTCTATCTCCTCCCTAGGGCTAAACCACTCTGTGTCTTCCTTGGAGGGGACATGGGGAACAGCAAAATTTTCCCTCATCAAATAGTGGCAGTTGCATTGCATAGGATCAGATAAAATGCTCCCCCATGCTCACGTTTTGTTTGACAGCCTAGAATAGAAGCTATTAGGGAACGGAGTGATAAGCAAAGTTTACTTTTATGGACTCAGAAAACTGTTGCTGCATCAGTGGGTGGCATAAGGCATGTGTTGAGTTCTCCATATCTCGTTTGTGTTAAACGTTGATATATGGCACCAATAAGCAGAAACACTGAAAACGATAAGACAGAGGAGAGGAGGAAAGAACCCAAGGAAACAAAACATGTATGGATACACAGCAGTCATTTAACTACATGTGTTTAATGATCATCAGGATTTATTGCAGACTGCTTACTGCTACAGTCATGCTTGTGGGATGAATTATTTTTGCAAAATAAAACAAGCTGTGGGGAAATTTTCTGAAACTGTTAACAGTAACAATAAAATAAGTAAAATTAAAAGATGAACCTTGATATATTATTTAGGTTGACAGTCCATATGCAGCTATCTCTTATGCTGGGTATTGCTCAATTAAAATGCAATTACAAGCCCAGCATTTGCTCCATAATTCCTGACTGTTCACAGAATCTCACAGTGTATATAATACCAGAAGTTTATTCTTTTTAAACTAGAGCAGTGTGCTTCTTGGAAGACAATATGCATACATTGTAATGGAAATTCTACGAATAAGAAAAACAAGTACCCTTTTTAAAGAGCTGAGATAGCAATGCATTCCTCTTTCCAAAAGTATATAAATTCATTTGTAAGTAAAAACTTCTGCCTTAGCTTCTGTGTCACTCTTTCCCCTCATACACACCATGTGCCATCCCAGAATATGCTCTGAAGGGTTGGGGGAATCCCCAGAACATATTTGGGGGTGGGCAATGCACAGGGCCCAATTTAGGTTTGATGAGGCCCTAAGCTACTGAAGGTAATGGGGCCCTTTATATGTCCAGCTGTCCTTTGTCAACAACAAATTGTTGCTGTTTTTTGTGTTGAATATATGCTATATGGTAATTTATGGACCTAATAGGTATCTAAAGCCATTTGCACTTGTTGCCACGCAACCAGTCCATGCAGAATGTAGGCACCCTATATATAGAAATGAGCAAACCAGTGATATTTTAGGGAGCAAGCTAGCAGGCAGGGCCCATTACTTACATCATAGGAGCCTACACAACACAAAACACTGTTGCTGTGTGTAGGTTTTATTTTATTTGTTTTTTATCTTATATTTTGGCAATGTACATCCAGGTTGTTTTTTTCCTTTAATTTTTTTGGGGGGCCCCCAAGAGAGTGGGGTCCTAAGCTATAGCTTGTTTAGCTTATATGTAAATCTGGCACTCTGGGTGCAAAGTACCGGTATATTCAATTGTGCAAGGAGAAATCCTTGTGCTGACAACATTCTCCTTACATTACATTGAATGCAACTCTTTATGCCCAAATGGGTTAATATGCCCAAATGGGTTAATATCATAACCATCTCTCACCACTGGAAAACATACAAGCTAGAAAAATGTCATCGCATTAAAAGAGCACAGTGAGGTTTGGGGTTTTTTGAAACAAAAACTTAATGAAAGGCACATCTCAGCAGCACAGTTGCATTTTTTAAAACGTATATGCCCCCAGGCAGATAAGTTTAAATGATGTTTTCCCATTCAACAAATAATTCTGGGAAACAACCAGGGGCAAGGTGGCAGCAGGGGGGACGACAACGACTACTACTTTTGTCTCTAAATGTTAACCTATTTAATCCAGTTAGCTTTAATTTGTTTTCTCTCTGAAATTTTGATAGTCTGTAACTCTCACCCAAGAGATTCTGCATTCCTAATTTTACATTGATAGGTCTAGTGCTGTCCAAAATATTCACTCCAGGCAAATTGTGTAGATTTGTGAAAAATTCTATCTAAACGACTTGGATAGTAGGTAATTTTATTTATTTTCTGTCATGTTTTAATATGAGGTGGATGTGTTCTCCCTTCTTTTTTCTTTGTCACCCCCCTCCACACCCCCTCCAAAAATACTTTGCTTTTTAAGTAACACTCATGGCTGCATTGTATTTCTGAAAAAGTTTGTCAGTGAGAACAATGCTGTGTCAGGACATAAATTAATTCTCAGGATAATCTTGGGTTCAAAAGTTTTCTACTCTCATTGTAGCCAAATACGACCCCACTCCCAGAATGTCACCCAATTGTCCTGTGAAGTAGGGGATATTCAGCATTCATTGCTGACCAGAAGGTCAGTGGTTCAAATCCCCAGGACAGGATTAGCTCCCGTTGCTCTGTCCCAGCTCCTGCCAACCTAGCAGTTCGAAAGCATGCCAGTACATGTAGATAAATAGGTACTGCTGTGGCAGAAAGATAAATGGCATTTCCATGTGCTCCAGTTTCTGTCACGATGTTCTATTGTGCCAGAAGTGGTTTAGTCATTCTGGTCACATGACTCGGAAAGCTGTCTGTGGACAAATGCAGGTTCCCTCGGCCTGAAAGCGAGATGAGCACCACAACCCCATAGTTGCCTTTGACTGGACTTAACTATCCAGGGGTCCTTTATCTTTTTACCTTTACATACAAAACAGATTTGTGGTGGTCACAAAGAATGCCCACATTTTTATTTATTTATTCTCATGACACCATAGCAAAGCTTACATCAGGCATAAGTCTGGATATGTTTAAAATACAAGTGGGGGGAAAATAGGAAAATAAGGTGACTAATTGGTGAAAGAGGTAATATAGGCTCCCAAACCAAACATTCCTTAGTGAAAATAGGAAAATTTGGGTATCTAGGAAATAATGGGCCCACATATTTGGGGCTGCTTAGCCTGCTGCAGCGACAGAACTCTTCCAGTGATGGCCACTGTTTTCTTTCCAGAAGCTTCCTCAAAATGACACTGCTGTAGCATCATTCCCTTGGATATTTTCACAAAATACAGAATGATCACCTGTAGATGGCAGCCAAGAGGTGGCAGCAGGACAAAAAGAAGAACGAACTGTTGTCACCAGTTAAGTATCCTGGAAACTTAGGGAAAATTCCTTTCACCTGTGCTCTCCCCTCCTCCCCTTCAACATTGCTCAGTTGCCTCTTTCCAGATGCAAAGGAGGTAGTGGATCTGGACAAAAGACACATTCTTGCCAGCATTAATTCATTTTGCTGGATGGAGAAAATCTACTCAGGATCTGCTTCTTGCATTGTTATGAATGGGGCTCTGGGCAGCCATCTTTCTCAGTAGGAGCTCTCTTTGTGCACAGGAGCCTGGAATGACAGAAGACAAGAAAGTGTGAGACAGTTATTGCTCTTATTTACAAATACACTGCATATACAGACACGCACCGTAAGGTTATGGGTGCAGAGTGTTCCTGCACTGCTCCAAATAATAAGTCGCTTAGTCCTGTTGAACCTAGATAGTACTTGCTGGCCAGACTCAAGTCTTCTTCACGGGTTCTATTCACGTATGAAGTGAACACATGACAGGGAGAATAGGAACAAGCATGCTAGACACATCTCTCCTTGCTGTCCTGTCACCTTCTCTGAGCTGGAGGACAAACTGAAGTGGGTTTCCTTGAAAGGTGGAACCCTGGTCTTCCAGGTTTCAATCAGGGAAACCCCATGAGTACAGGAGTCTCCCCACTTCAGAGGTTTGCCTCCAACTGCTGGAAGATCATGAGGATGGCACCAGAGCAGCTGCAAGGCCACTGGACCAACTTCCAGAGATTTCTGGGAATTTCCAAGGCTAAGTGGAACAAAGGAAGTCACTCCATTGGCCCATCTAGCTCCCTGTTGTCTAGATTGGCAGCAGCTCTCCAGGGCATCAGACTGAAGGACTGCACTTCCAGATATTGAACTGGGAATTATCTGTATACAAAACAGATGTTCTGCCTTCCAACATAATAGGGGGGAAAGAGAGAGGGAACCAATTTAAAATGCAGGTTAAAATGCAATTTAAAATGCAGCCTCATTTTGAAATAGCTGATAAATCAAGACCATAAGGGGAGGGAAACATAAGGGTCAGACCGAGTCCAAACCAAAGGCCAGACAGAACAGCTCTGTCTTCCAGGCCCTGTGGAAAGATGCCAAGTCCCGCAGGACCCTAGTGTCTTGTGACAGAGCTTTCCACCATGTCAGGGCCAGTTCTGAAAAGGCCCCAACCCTAGTTGAAACCAATCTAACCTCCTTGAGGCTTGGGACCTCCAAAGTTTTGTTATTTGTGGACCTTAAGGTTCTCCGTGGGGCATACCAGGAGAGGCGGTCCCGTAGGTATGTGGGTCCTAGGCTGCACAGGGCTTTAAAGGTCAAAACCAGCACCTTAAACCTGACCCTGTATTCCACCAGGAGCCAGTGCAGTTGGTAAAGCACTGGATGAATGTGATCCCGCGGCAAGGACCCCATAAGGAGCCTCGCCGCGGCATTCTGCACCCGCGGGAGTTTTTGGGTCAGCTTCAAGGGCAGCCCTGTGTAGAGCGAGTTACAATAATCAAGCATGGAGGTGACTGTTGCATGGATCACTGTGGCCAGATCAGGGTGTGAAAGGTAAGGGACCAACTGCTTAATACGGTGGAGATGGAAAAATGTCACCTTTGCTGTGGCTGCAACCTGTGCCTCTATGGAAAAGGAGGCGTCAAAGGTTACACCCAAGCTCTTGACAGAAGGCACTGGCACTAATTGAGCCCCCGCAAGAGATGGGAGTTGCTTGGAACAGGTGTAAATTACATGCAAACTAATATTTATTTTAAGATGCTATGTTCCTTCCTATCTATTTATGTTTTAAACTCCAGTGGGTTTTAAACAAACAGCAAAATTAACTGAAGCTGGAGGGAAATGGCAATAGCAACTCGCAATAGGGTTGTAGATCACACCGTGAATTCAGAACAATTTTGTCACAGCAAATTATTTATTTATCAAAATAATTAGACTCTGCCATTCCATGTTGAAAAAGCCAGTAGTAACCATTTTAAAGGAACACCTTATGATGTGTCCCAGCCAATTGCACCTCAATAAATGTTGTCAGGATACGCTGGAGAGCCTTCCCAGTAGAGCTTCATTTTGTGTCCATAAATGTCAACGAATGACTGACTGCAGCACAGTGTTCAGATATTACACTAGAGTCTTTTGGAAGCAGAGAGATTCTCCTGCGACACTGTGTAATATTATTATTATTGGCAATGGCTAACCTCTTCAAGACAATCACTGGTTGCCTCTCATGAATTTTTCAGCATCCTGCCTTTTTCTAACAGTTCTGATCCTTTCTTTGTCTTTGTTTCCATCATTATGCCATTTATATAATCCCACTGAGGCCTTCTCAAGTAGAATTAGAACAGCACTTAATTACTGGAATTAGAAATGACAAATATCACAGTTTTTATCCAGTTGATCTTATCTAATCAGTTCAGTGGATGAACTTGAATAATTTGAAACTGTGACTTTTAACATTTTCCAAGGTTTTGGAGAGTTGGAGTTTAAAGATATATAGATAGATAGATACAGATATATATATTTGTTCTTTTCAGAAAACAGATTATTTTTCTCTGCCTTAATCCAACCAGTGTAGCTAGAGATAGAAATGAAAGAGTGAATCTGATAGATATATTCTTTCTCCTTTAGTCTTCCTCCTGTGACTAAATCATTCAGCTACTTACTTTCTGATTAATATTGCCTTCCAACAGATGCCTTCCAAAATGAAGCAAGAACAATAGTAAATTGGTATTTCATATGAGCTCATTTGTTTCCATTAAAGTTACTATTTTTTTAAATGTATCTACATTGTATACAGAATGGCTTGGATCCTAAAATAGAGAAGTTTTTTAAAGGAAATTTTCTTGCAGTGAAGTATGTAAGAATAGGAACTTCCTCCCACATCCATATTCATTGCAGGACCCAGCTCAGCTTTTCAATTTGGGCAGTATTCTGTCCCATGTCAATCATTGTTTTTATGCAGTATCAGTAGTTTTCAAACAAAAACATTGGCTGTAATTGTGGGAGGACTTCCTATAGGTTTGTTTAGTTGGGAAGTATTCTGAGAAATAGCGATGCGGGTGGTGCTGTGGGTTAAACCACAGAGCCTAGGGCTTGCAGTTCAGAAGGTTGGCGATTCGAATCCCCGTGACAGGGTGAGCTCCCATTGCTGGGTCCCTGCTCCTGCCAACCTAGCAGTTCAGAAGCATGCACCCATGCCGAATCCATCACCCAGGCCTAATCCAAACAGCTTTCCTGGGAAACTTATTTTCACATTATTTTGGGAATTGGTGCCTGTCTGCATTTAGTGGACATTATAGGCAGTGGATCAGCTATAAGACTGAGCTGGTATCTATTCTGTACCAGTGGAAGACATGTTTTTATATTGCTCATTATTAATCATTCAATGTCAAGCTCAGAAAAAGATAACTATGAAGCATTATCCAATTATTCAAGATATAGGCAAACGAGAATAAAGATGTAAACAAAACATTAAAAATGTATTGATTCATAGATTAACTCACATCAATTTCTCCAGCTAGTGCTACAGTTTTCCTATAATATATTACATAGGCAAGTTGGAACATTTCAAGGCCACCCTTTGTTTGGGGGAAGCAGTTAATGGCTTTTGGTTCCTATGTTCCTGTTTTAAGAAATATTCCCTGTAATTCAATAAGATGAAGCAATAACTGGATCCAACAGGATCTCAAAAAGTCAAATGGAATGCCTATGAATTGGATTTTTCGAACAGAGTATTTTTTTTCTATCTGACACTCCCTACATATATGTTAAGCATTGTTTTGATGTTTCAGTCATATATTTGGACAAATATTATTTATTTGATTCACTGTCTCCAGGAGTATACGACTGCATCATACTTTTGAGGCATTTCCCCCTTATACCAATATTTAAAGAAAACCTATTATTGTGCCTTTTCCAACAACTTTTCCAGTGGGATAATCTTTTCAATATCTTGGACCATTTCATATTTGTTTGCTCATGTGTGTGTGAATCTGGAAGTCATTAGTCTGTCAATATTTAGTTAGTTCTAATATATCTATTTGTTATTTATCTTATTTGAAAATACAGGTAGAATGTATTCTGATTTCTGAATACACGGGCTATCCTGAATTATCAAAACTGCATATCTGGAAGAAGAATACAGTATTTCTTTCATACTTGCTGAAGCTTCTATCCATATCTAATATCTAATATGGATTTCAATACTGAGATGTTTGAGTTTAAAAATCTCATATAACAATCCCATCTTTTTAACAAATTGGAGATTAAAATATTATCAACTATTTGCTTTGCTCTATTTTGTATTATCTCCCCATAATGACTTTGGGATTCATTGTTTGTTTATTGTAACTATGAGACACCTCATAAAATAAATTCTCTAGGTGTTGTAAAATATAAGAAGAACAAAATAAAGCAATATCCTACACGCCACAGATAGCAGTATAAGGCCATTCCATCACAATTCCACACACAATTCCACACACAATTCCACCACAATTCCACAGTGGTACTGCCTGACAGGGTGTATTTTTAGCCTGTCGGCCATGAGAAACAACACACCAAGCAGCAGTGCACCTATTGCTGCATTCAAAAAGTGGCACAAGTTTAGGGAGGGCAGGCTTTAGGGCCCTATATATGGGGCAGCCTCCTCCCCAGCTGCCTCTACTCTGGAGGCCACACCCTGCCTCCCACCCTCACTGTCTCCCAGCATGACACGCTGGTCACTACTAGAGGGCTGAATAGTAATTTTTCTCTATCTGCATTTTAAATCATGACCAAGGCTATTTGGGGGGCAAAACTAAGCGTAAACCCCAATAAAAATCATAAAACTGTAGAGTTGGAAGGGACCCAAAGGGTCAGAAATGGACTGAGAAAATCAGTCTTATTCAAGAGAACCTGGATCTGGTCACCACAGCTAAATCCTATTAAGCTCTTCCAGGTCCAATGAAAGCTTTATGGAGACTATGACTACTCCATCTCTGAAAAAGAAATTTGCCTTCTGGATGCAACCATTTGTCTTCTCCTTGCCAGATATAATCAGGCAACAGAAGCAAGGGTTGAGCAAGCATGTGGTTGGCTCAACCTCACCAAACATCTCATCCCCATCCTTGGGCCCTGCCAACTCAAAATCACCCAGCAGCATCAGAGCAAATGGTGTTTTAGACACTACTACGGATTGTACATTGTACATCAAAATTGTTGCATATGTGCCACAGCATGCCATGCATATTCAACTTGGTGATTTTGCTAGTTGTTCTGTGAAACAGGCCCTTTTTTATCTGATGTTCCGCCACATTCAGGACAAAGTTGGTGATGGTTGTTATCACAGCAATCACTTCTTATGAAATCTGACAAGGTTCCACAGAAGATGAAGAGGAGCGTACACTTGAATAGAGCAAAGGGAGGTTGTCATGAAACAGTTCAAAGCGCTTTGGTGAATTTCCTGAAGTCGAGGGAAGTCATTTGCATTTGCAGCATGTCACCCCTCAAGCCCCACCATAGCACTGTTTTGGCTGTTAAAATAACTATTTCCAGAGCCAATTTGTGAATCGAGGCAATTCACAAAGCGGCAGAGCTTCGTACCATAAAAATAGATGCCAGAGATAATTGGGCAAGGTGGTGTCATGTCACTTGTGTGCAGTTCATTAATTAACTGCTTGAAACTGCTATAAAATAATAGCCATGTCATCAAGAAGAAAGTACAGAAGTGGAAACTAAAACTGCTGTAAGGAAGAAAACAGAAGCAGCTGTTATTAAAATACCCTCAAGTTACCATTCATTTTTAATGGCTACCCTCTGGCCTTCCCACTGCCAAAATTGAACCTAGACATGTACCCAGCAGGCAGTCAGCTTACCCTGTTCCTAGCATGGCTAGACTTTTTAGCGGTGATATCAATTTAGTTTCCTCATTTTTTAATATGAAATGGATCACATCCCCAACCAGGCCAAGATTTACATTCAGCAGAACATAGCAAGAATGGAAGGGAAGTACTTTAGCATTTATTCATTTGGTTCACACAGGGAGCATATGAGTACTGAAGTATCCTTGGATGCAACCTATGTAGCCCCTGGCTCTAAGCCTCAAGTGAAACTTATTTCCATGGGAAGATACATAGGCAATGTAGTGAATGATCCTAAGATGTATAAAACCATTCTTTGCTGTAAATTCAGAATCTATGGATCTGCTAAGGGTGAGAACATTCCCAAGGGGTGGGATTCAGTGACACGCTATGTTGAATAATGTGTCGGCACAAGCATAGGTAAAAGGTAAAGGACCCCTAGATGATTAAGTCCAGTCAAAGGCAACTATGGGATTGTGGCACTCATCTCACTTTCAGGCTAAAGGAGCCGGCGTTTGTCCACAGACAGCTTTTGGGGTCATGTGACCAGCATGACTAAACTGCTTCTGGTGCAATGGGACACCATGACGAGTGCCAGAGCGCATGGAAATGCTGTTTACCTTCCTGCCACAGCGGTACCTATTTATCTACTTGCACTGGCATGCTTTTGAACTGCTAGGTTGGCAGGGGCTGGGACAAAGCAACGAGAGCTCACTCCATCACGGGGATTCGAACCGACGACCTTCTGATAGGCAAGCCCAAGAGGCTCAGTGGTTTAGACCACAGCGCAAGCATATCAGCTTGCCAGATGGCATGATTCCCCTCCCCTCTTCTGTGCACTGTTATAGGGGTACTCACAACCCCTCCCAAGCCAATTTCCAGAGTCCTAGGGTGAAAAGAAGGGGGAAAGCCCTATTACACAAAAGAATCCCTTGACCACTCCCATTGATGGGTTTTGTTAGGTGAATATCACCGTAAGTCTAGGTGAAATTACTAATTGCTTATACTAATTTGGAAAATAATATTTAGGCTATCCTTTTGTTTGCTGTATGATGCTATGTCCTGTATAGTGAATGAGATCCAGTTTACACAAATAGTATTCATTTGACCAAGTGCACAAGCACAGAGAGAAAATATGGGCTGTGTGTTTGTGTGAAAGTGCTGGGAGGGCTCATTTACACAGATAAACACTCCCAAACATCACCAGCTATTGTCTGGAGACGTCTATAGAATCGTGAAGCTGAGGCTCCAATAATTTGGCCACCTCATGAGAAGAGAAGACTGCCTGGAAAAGACCCTGATGCTGGGAAAGATTGTGGGCACAAGGAGAAGGGAACGACCGAGGACGAGATGGTTGGATAGTGTTCTCGAAGCTACCAGCATGAGTCTGACCAAACTGCGGGAGACAGTGGAAGACAGGAGTGCCTGGCAAGCTCTGGTCCATGGGGTCACGAAGAGTCGGACACGACTAAATGACTAAACAACAACAACAACAACAACAACAACAACCTACAGTAGGTCCTTAAAAATATCATTGTGGTAAAGAAAATCACAGCAGGAATGTACAGGCCAGATTGCTGGGCCTCCAATATATGTCCTTGCATAACCCCTTTAACCTCCTCTATTCCTCTTCTGATGTGTCTACTGAAATATGAAAAGAACACCATAGGATTATGTGGGACAAATGAAAGAGAAGTTCAGATAAATAAAATTAAATGTGGGGCATAACCTAAGTTGGTGTTGAAAACTTTCAAGTTAATTTTCAAGTGATGTTTGATCCTTTCATGATAATAATGGATACAATTGGATCATGGTACAATGATGAATTAACTGAAAATGTTGCACAGAGGGGGGTGGGCTAGAGAGCTTTTTGGCCAGGCTGATCATCTTTCAACTGCAGGTTTAGTTAAGGAGGATAATGCTGAAAGAGACTGCTCATCACACTTATCTCTGAATATTTGTGCAAAGTGTCTAAGCTTAATGGAATCCAGGACAGTGTCAGAGTCTCTTCACAAATTTAAACAGATGAAATATTTCTCTGAGTGCTTATTCTGCTTTTGACATTGCTCATATTTGATCAGTTAATGGTATTTCCTGCTTTGCTATTTCCAAAGGTCAAACGAAAAAATGTAGTTTAACAGCACACAATGATACATGCTTATTCAGAAGCAAGTCCCACTGTGTTCAGTGAGGTTTACTCTCAAGGAAGTGTGCACAGGATTACTGCCTAAGCAGTATAAATAAATGTGACTGCAATCCACTCTCTAGCGTTTCCATGATGTATCGTCATCCTGAAGCCAGATACTCAGAAAGTCTTTTAATCTACTGCTAATGTTGCCACTGGGAATGTTTCTATCCTTAGAAGAAGTTCAACACTCTTTTGCAGGCATGGCATCAGATAAAAGAAAGGAAGCAATGACAGGCCTAGCCATATTTATTATCAGGCTATATCTGTTACCTTGGAGGACCAGAACCAGGGCATCTAAAACTATGTAGCTCTAAGAAATGTTCGGGCGATTAAGCTAGAAGAAAACATATAGTCACATTCTCACACAATTTTTAGAAAAGCACTTATTGATAGTGAAACGGCAGTAGCTCATCACAGTTCCCATGTTCCTGTTGTCAACCCTTGTGATTTCTAATCAAATCCTAATACGTTGGATACTTCTGCAAACAGGAAAGCTCATTCTGTTCTTGGAAGGGCATGAGATTCAGCAGAAACTCCTGCTGGTGAAAGCCAAGAGGAATTTTCATTGATTCTCCCCTGTGGCACCCTATGCCACCTGCCACATAGTTTGAGGGTCCTCCAGCTCTCCGAAGCAGCTTTTCGGCAGCTATCACCTCCCACTTCCTTTACCTCATGAGCAGAGTTCCACTCATTGGAATTCTAGATCCAATTTTATATCCATACTTTGAAAGCGTGACTTTAGAAATCCTTAGTATGATTCTGGTTAAACCAACAGAAGCATTACACTTTGCAAAGAATAATGGTTTGTATGGAATGCAGCTCTATGTTTAAGTTCCACCAGCCCAATCTTTCCACCCGCTACATCAGTTATGGGATTTCCCCAAACCCTCCAGAGATTATTTGAAGAAAGGGTGGGCTATACACAGGGGGAGAAGAGGGGGTAATTTCTGTTTCACCAGCCAGAACTCTTCCACTAGTTTCTGCTAGTGCAATGGGTTAGTAGAATACAGTCCAAAATTTGTATACATGATTTACAAACATGAACACTGCTGGTTCCCAGCCTATTACCAACCTTGATAATACAATGCATCCGCCCCCCCAAAAAATCATAAATAAAAAACATGCAAATATAACAGAAATTGAGAACACATTCTGCAAAGGGGCCTTTAAAGTGGAGATCAGAATTATGTGGCCAATATTATGTCTTGTGGCTTTCCTACACCACCATGGGATGTAGACATGGGGTTTATGGTATTAGTTTTCCTGGTTATAATTCAATCACTTCTGGCCCACTTTCTAATAGTCCTTTCACACTGCTACAACCTGTTTGGTTATAGAAATGAGGCTTTTAGATCAATAGACCGCCATGTCATGATAATGTCATTCACACCAATGGGTGTGGTGTGACCCAACAGCAGACACTTTCGGACATATTGCTCCCCACACCCTTTATCTGCATGTGTGCTTCTGTTCCCCTACGATTCACCCATAACAAACTGGAAAAGAACTGCAGTTTATGATACCACCCTGAATTTTGTCTTAAAAACAGTTCTGTTCATAACTGAGCAGTATAAAATGTTTAACTGCAAAAGTAAGCAGATTGAATGGTAACATTTATTGTGCCACATGAGACATTGGGAGTTTGATTATACGTTGAATTTTCTTATCTTGTGTAATGAAAGGGGGGGGGAAATACTTCTAGCATAAATTTTCTGGGGTGTGTGGAGAGCGTATTATTAACTATTCCAGATTCCTTGATGATTTACCACTTTTATCTTCAGATACAGCCCTAGCAAAACACTTCACACTACCATGGATGAATCCAACTTACAGAGTGACTAATTAGGGCCTTCCTGAAGAAGCTCAGAAGGCCAACAACTACCTCTGCAAAGTTGGCCAATATTAATCAGAGATGTAATTTGCTAATTCATTGCTCTTAATTTAGAAGCCACACTTACTGTTCTGGCCCTCCTCATAAATGCAGTGAGATGTGTTGACACACAGTCAGATTTAGAACTATTTCTAGTGATCATCTTTGTAGCTTTAAATGCAAAGTTTCTAATTTCAGAAAAGCCTTAAACACAAATGAAAGGAAGAACTCATAATTAACTGAAGAAGCTTGAACGCAAAAGAAAACTTAATTAGCAAACCAAAAGACCAAACAAAATAACTGTAGTTGTTTCACATAAGTGAGGAAATGAGAACTTGACATTTCCCGAACATGTCTTTAGCATATCAAGCTGAGAGGCTCATTTCAGATCTCATCCCATATCATGGACTGCAGAAACTAGGGTTTAGATCACAATAAAAATACAGGCAAGCCATGGTTTACAGTTTAATTTTTCATCTGTTCATCACTGTCATTTCTAAATGCAGTGGTCTCCTGGGAAAGGAAAGCTATTAGGAGAGAGGTACATGACAGCCATTTGTAAGTTTGGAGGTATGAAAGTACAGCAAGAACAGCTTAAACTGAGTGTTCCTTAGAGGTTAGTTATGTTCATCAGTTATGTTCATCAGTTTCAATGGATCTGCTCTGAATAGCACCCCAAGTCTCTCATGCTGTTAGTTCACCAGAAGTTTAGCCTCCAAAAGCTTCTCCAGTAACCTGTTATTCCATGCCCTTCCTTCCTTCTAATCTGAAACAGATTAGATCCATGTGCTTTGTATGTACACTTGAAGAAATATGAAATTATGTAGCAGAAGAGGATTACAATAGATGCTACTTAGTGAAAGTGGCTGTATCAAAGATAAGGAAACTGTGGCTTTCCATATGTTTTAGTACAACTCTCATCATTCCTGACCATTAGCCAGAATAGGATTTGGAGTCCAATACATGGAAGATCATGTGTTCCCTGTCTGTGCCCTATGTAAGAAACATCTATGCTGCATGTGGCTTTACTCTCTCTCTCTCTCTCTCTCTCTCTCTCTCTCTCTCTTTCTCTCTCTCTCTCTTGGCGGAGGGTCTCCCCTCCCTATAACAATCAACGTATAAAACTACTGCTTCAGTTTAGACCCAGAAAAAATCCACCAGCTCACCAAATGCTACATGATGAAGCCACTGGTTTGTTTTTTAATATAGCTTGCCTGGGATTATAAAACTGGGGCAACTATGGAACCATAAAACATGACTCATGGCATCAGGTTTTTCAGGTCTGCCACAAGTGCTTTATTCTTTTTCAGCACTGTTTATTTACATTATTCTTTTCCTGAAGGACTATCATCCATAAGCACGTTGATATACTGTCCTCGAAGCTGCATTTCTCAATAGACAGTATCTAGGAAAGGGTAGCTGAGCCTATCCCACTAGTCTTCTGGGCCTCCAGCTCCTTTTCTTCTGCAGCTTCCTTGTTCCCATCTCCTGTTGTTCCCAGCTGGAATTACCCAGTGACTTCCTACTCTCCAGCCACCATGTGTCCATGGAAGCCACCACCTTTGTACACACATGGTAGGAGCAACTGTGCAAGGTTTTTATTATTAGGCCCTTCAGCTGTGCCAGATTCAAACTGAAGACATTCCCCTCATTGCTTCCCCCCCCCCTTCCATTCTGGCCAACACAAGCAAATAGGGCTTGAGAATCTGTAGGTGCTCCACAACCTTCTGCTTCCCAGATTTAGGATTGCTCTGCAAAATTGCTAGTGAGGCAGGAGACCCGAACCAGGAATCTCTTCTTTTCTTCATCTGTAGTACTTCACATAAAGGCTAGGCAGTGACTCATAAAATCCCTTTCCAGTCATGTTCAGTCCAGATGTGATAGTGTTGTTATTCTTATTGTATTGTTTCTATCTGTGACCTGGCCTAGCCTTCTGTCTCCATCTCCTTTTCCTTTGCTCTTCCAGCTCTGGTCCAGACCAGAGGTCATTTCTCACTTCAGCTGAAGTGTGTTGCATTGATTACCATAGCCCTACTTAAACTTTGCTTGAAGAGAAGGCCAGATTAAATCACAACTTGCTTTACTAGGCTGCTTGACATTAATTAGATGCTCATATGGAGTCCAATTTGGCATAAAGGCAAAACGTACAGTTTTCCAACTGCAGGATTTGGAACCTATGCACAGTGGATGCAAACAGCCTAATTAGCAGCTTCTGCATTTCCACCTCCAAGACAAACGTTATTAGGTGCCCAGCCTCGTGTCTGAGATTCTCATTTGGCAGGCCCTCTTATAGGCAATATAATAGCAAATGTTAAAAGATGCCATAAACTTCTGTAACATGCCTAGGATCCAGAGCTCAGCAAACTGCCATTTCTGACTACAGGGAATCTCAATCCAAAAGCCTTCCTCACTTTCACTTTCAGGGTTCACTTTAAATTAAAAGGAAGAGTGGTGAGTCTGAACTAAAACTTAACTTGCCAGTTTCAGTTTAAATAGTGCATGATAACGACTGTGCAAAGGACGGAATTGCTGCAAAGCAATTTCAGATAATTACTCTTTACATTAAAAACAAACCAGAAAGAACACAGCTAATTAGTTCGCAAAGAAAAAGGTGAGGCTGGCAGCTTAGTAAGTGCTCCTTAGAAATAACTTTCCTTTATATCGTTACTGGTTCACAATACCACTTGTCTCAGTTATCTTCCATTTTCTTGAGTCTTGGGCTTTTGTTTTGGTTGGGGTTTTTTTCTAGAAAAAAGAAAAAGATGCTCTACAAAACATTAAAAAAAAAAATCAAAAAATTCATTGATTGCCCAGCACAAATTGCAATGAAATTTCATTGCGCAATAAACACACACATATACATACCCAAGATCCAAGAGAACAACTTTGGGAATGGGGCTGGATTCATAGTATATCTCACCTGAGAAATCTCAAGCCATTTCAGTCTATGGCCAATAGACACTTGAATATTGAGAGATTGTCCTGGTCAAATAGATTTCTGTATTTCTTTGTCCACATGAAGAAATATCCCTCACAGCATAAGCTGCTATCTCAGGGGGCATCAGAGTTAGACCTAGTAACAGCTTCCTCACAATGACATTATATCCTTAGAGAAATAAAAACTCTCCTTGCTTACTTGAAGATTGCAGTTTATTCAGCACAAAATCATTCTGCATATGCACTGGACCCTGGACACAGTTTTATCATTTGAGGAAGTCAGATAACCACAAATGAAGAAGATGCTTGGAAGAAACACAGTTACACATGCTATGATCCTGTCTAATTATTCTGGAGGGAAGTGGGGGACATATTGTATTATAGCTAATTAGGTTACAGTAAAAGGTAAAAGATAAAGGTACCCCTGCCCGTACGGGCCAGTCTTGACAGACTCTGGGGTTGTGCGCCCATCTCACTTAAGAGGCCAGGGGCCAGCGCTGTCCGGAGACACTTCCGGGTCATGTGGCCAGCGTGACATCGCTGCTCTGGCCAGAGCCAGAGCCAGAGCCAGAGCCGCACATGGAAACGCCGTTTACCTTCCCGCTAGTAAGCGGTCCCTATTTATCTACTTGCACCCCAGGGTGCTTTCGAACTGCTAGGTTGGCAGGCGCTGGGACCGAACGACGGGAGCGCACCCCGCCGCAGGGATTCGAACCGCCGACCTTTCGATCGGTAAGCCCTAGGCGCTGAGGCTTTTACCCACAGCGCCACCTGCGTCCCGCTAGGTTACAGTAGGCCCATTTAAATCAAGGGAGGTGCTGTGGTCTAAACCACAGAGCCTAGGGCTTGCTGATCAGAAGGTTGGCAGTTCGAATCCCCGTGATGGGGTGAAGCTCCTGTTGCTCGGTCCCTGCTGCTGCCAACCTAGCAGTTCGAAAGCATGTCAAAATGCAAGTAGATAAATAGATACCACTCCGGTGGGAAGATAAATGGTGTTTTCATGCACTGCTCTGGTTCGCCAGAAGCAGCTTAGTCATGCTGGCCACATGACCCAGAAGCTGTACGTCAGCTCCCTCGGCCAGTAAAGCGAGATGAGCACCACAACCCCAGAGTCGTCCGCCACTGGACCTAACGGTCAGGGGTCCCTTTACCTTTACCTAATCTGGTTAAAATTTACCCATCTGACACAAACTCATTAACTTTATATTATAGTTTTCTGTTTTTAATTTAATCACATGCAACTTTGGGTCTCCTCCTAGCCTCCTTTGACCCTTTTGTGTGATCAGTTCCATTTCTTCTCTTTGTTTCTTCTACACTCCTAAAACATGTGCTGTGTGTCTATAAGGTAATGTGTGGAGTACTAGGTTAAGTAATGTCACCGTATATGTGGGAGGAACTGAGTTGGATGACTGAGCAGAAAATGCACTAAATGTTAAGCGGAATATGCACTAAACTTTAATTAAAAGTTAAGTTTCTCCTTAACTTTGGTTGTTGATTCTGAAATCAAAGCTGCAGTGCAAGGGGCTGGATCCAACCAATGAGTCCTGCTGGCTGACATGCATGCAAGGGCTTTTGCTAGCACAACAAGCCTTCCTCATTTTCCTCCATTCACTCTGGGGGAGTTGGGAGAAGCCCCAGAAGGGGAAATCATTCCATCAGGCAAGGAGCCATGGTTGAACTGGCTGAGTGGTCTGCTTAGCACTATATTGAATTCCTCCCCTTCTAATAGGTAAGTCTGATGAGTACCATGCTGGTGCAAAGGACAAACACCAACAGAACCAGTACATTAGTCATACAAAACTGGCAGCTGGTCTATTGCAGAATCTTGGAGAGCACCAAGAGGCAGCAGAAGCTCATCTGACGAAGTTCAACTAAACCAATGGCTGCACACATGGGCAAGAGGCAAGGTATATGAAAAGCAACCTGGGCAGTTTAATGCTAATAAAGTTTCCATGGTTCATGGAACCGAAGGGTAATTTGAATTAAGCACTTGAATAGGGCGTAATGAGGGGAAACCTGGAAGGATGCTGTGACGACCTGGCATTTCCCAGAAAAGTCTGACAAGTATCATGCAATTCCAAGAGCATTTACAGACCAGCGTAAGAAAAGAGCTTTGTTGGTTCCATAGTTTGGAACTTTTTTAAAAGGGATGCTAGCCATATATTGAAAAGCTTGGCTCATGGTAACTCTTTTCTGCCCAAATGAGCTGATGCATTCAATAATTGTGCATTAGGACTGGGCTGAAATTCTGCCTGGAATCAGGGTTTCAATTAAGCTTGAGAATTCAGTTGCTGAAGCACCACACTTATATTTGGATTTGGAGGCAGTTTGAGTGTGTGGGTACCTGCTTATTTCAATTTAATTGCACACACACACACACACACACACACACACATGAGCCATTTCAATATTATTCATTGAATGCACTGTTTAGCAAACAATGGCAAAATTAATTTGAATAATTCATATTTTTATAAAGTATTCAGCTTGGCTTTATTCATACATATGTTTATATAAAATGGTTGAGTACTTTATAAGCAGCACATGAATTATTCAATTGATTTTACTGTTTGCTATATATAACTGTATATATAAGAACACTTTCTAACTTGGCTCTAAAAATAGCCCCCAATGCTGTTTTGTCCATACATTGTGAAATTCAGGGACATGCTGAGTGCCCCCCCCCATCAGCTTATCTCTTGAAATGGAAGCAGACTATTAATGGCATCACCTTTGAATCCATTTTTGTCATTGATCATTTCTATGAGCACCCTATTTAATATTGCTCAGGATGTTTCCCTTACTGCGACGCGTATAATTTAGGTAATCAACACTAAATAAAATCACATAAACTTCAATCATATGACTCATTGGCAATGGGCAGACTGTAGTCCAGGTTTTTGTGTTTTTTTTGAGCAGTTTATTGAATATTAAATCATATGAATCAACTACTAGCTTCAGGGGTTTTGAAAAAAATGATTTTATTTATGAGCAGAAATAACTATAACTTTATATAACTATAAAACTATCTACCTACTTATCTGTCTGTCAATATAACTCACATAAAGTGTGAACTGATGATTATAGGATCAGTACATATAATGACCATCTTTCATGTGCCAGAAGCAGGGCTGGATTTAGGTTTGATGAGGTCCTAAGCTACTGAAGGTAATGGGGCCCTTTATATGTCCAGCTGTCCTTTGTCAACAACAAATTGTAACTGTTTTTGTGTTGAATATGTGTTATATGGTAATTTATGGACCTAATAGGCATCTTAAACCATTTGCACATGCAGAATGTAGGCACCCTATATATAGAAATAAGCAAACCAGTGATATTTTAGGGAGCAGGCTAGCAGGCGGGGCCCATTACTTACATCATAGCAGCCTACACAACACAAAACACTGTTGCTGTATGTATATTTTATTTGAGTTGTTTTTTATCTTACATTTTGGAAATGTGCATCCAGGTTTTTTTCCTTTAATTTTTTTTGGGGCCCCCAAGAGAGTGGGGCCCGAACCTGTAGCTTGTTTAGCTTATTCATAAATCTGCCACTGGCCAGAACTTGTTTAATAGACTTAAATTTTTCCCATCAGCACAGGCAGATGAGTTTGTGCATCAGGACCAGATGGAGTACCCATGCGCATTCAACTTCCTAATGGTGTCTGCATCACCCAGGAGATCACAGCCGCGGAGATAAGAAAAGAAGAGTCTGGAGGGGTCACTTCCTGGTTCGCATGGAGAGACCATTTTCAACAGAGCCCAGCAACAGAAGCATGCATTTGTACTGAGACACCGAGCGTTGACATTTTGTGCCCCTAACAATTTTGAGCTTGGAGGAACCATCCCTGTGCTCTCCCTATGCCACTGCTTACTTCTGAGTAGACATGTATAGGGTTGTGGTGTCACCAAACAATTGCCTCTCCAAGGGCTTCTGCAACATATCACCATGTTGTAAGCCACCCTGGATACTTTGAGAAGAAGGGTGGTATTGCCTCTGCTGAGACCCTCACTGCCACCTGCTACCTCGCCATTCTCTTCTGGGAAGCAGCAGGACAGCCACCTTAGTCTTGAAAAAGCACTTTGAATGCATTATAACACTGTGACACCAGATGGCACTGTAGAGTTCCATTTTTGGCAACGTGATTTCCCATTATGAGGTTTACGATGCGTTTCCCTGAAATGTTTTTTTTTTATGTGTCTAGATCCAGCCTCAGCTGTTGGGAGCTAATAGAAACGCAGGCAGCAGACCATTGCTCCATCTAGTTCAGCACTGTCCACCATGATTAGCTGTGGGTTTTCAGTGCTTTGGACAGATGTCTTTCCCCGTTCTGTCTTAAGATCCTTGGGATCGAGCCTAGGACCTTCTGCATGCAAAGCAGATTCTCTGCCACTGTGCTATGGCCCTTCCCCTGTCAAGTCAGATGCATGCTGCTCCCCCATTTCGCTGCTGGCTACTGCATAAATCACCATTATTGCTGTTGGTGTTGCTTCTCTATCACTATTTGTTCATAGGGGGACAGTTGTATACATGTGCTCCTTTGCACATATCAAGCTGTCACTTCCACTGAGGTCAGCTTCTGTGCCAAAGAACTGCATGAGTAAGTATATCAGACAGCATTTATGGGTCTGTATATTGATGTGCACCAAGTGTTTCTATCTCTGTTTCCAAATATACTATGAGAAATACCCTAGAAAAGAAAGTTAACCTATTAGTTCCACCCACTTAAAAAAATATCCCTTCTTTTGTTTTACTCACAGAGAATCTCTTGTGGTTCATAACATTGTTATTGAACGCGTCTAATGATTTGCTGAGGACCTCATCTAGCTGCATTAGCAAGCAACATGAGATTAGAACTATATAGTGATATAGGTACTCTGGAAATGAATGAAAATATTCCGCTACCAAGGAGGGTCTCCAGAGATCAAATTAGGAGCTAGCTGTGAAGGGAGATGTTTAGGCATGTGCTGGAATTATTTATCAGCATTTTCTGCTTATGCGGGAAATAAGCAGACATTAAGTTTAAATTAAGGAAGGAGGAAAGAATCAAGTTTGTTTTAAAGTGATTTGACTGCTAATGATATTTCTGAATTATGCTCAGTTTAATAGCTTAAAGTAATTTGCAGTGATAATAATTGTCCCTGCCAGGATCTAATGTTGAACATTCCTTCCATAGAATCATCAATGACAAATGGACAATGCTATTGTATATTTATCATGGGCTTTGTTCGTTTTAAAATTTGTTTTCCGCTTGAAATATAACATTGTTTTGTGGCACTCATCCACATTTTCTTTTTTAAAAAACTGACTGAAAGTCCATTTAAAAATAATAAATGGGACTTTATGTTTCATTTATTTGTCTTTATTTAAATGAGCTGCTGCAGAGGGTGAAAGCAGTATAATTATTAGTTTTGAACATGAAGGTGTTTCACACACACACACACATTCACGATAAATGTGTTTAAAATTATTCCAGCCCAGCGTGAAATTGTTATCTTAATTTTATTGTTCCAGCAGTGCCTTCTTTTAAAATATGCAGAAATGGAAAAAAGGTGTTTATACTTAGCACACCTGATGCAATAGTTATCCAACTAATGCTTTCTGCTGCAGATGGATGGATGGATGGATGACTTGTTGGTAAGAGTGCATCTGCTTGTAAAGACCTAGATACAGTGGTACCTCAGGTTACAGATGCTTCAGATTACAGACTCCGCTAACCCAGAAATAGTACTTTGGGTTAAGAACTTTGCTTCAAGATGAGAACAGAAATTGCATGGTGGTGGCAGCGGGGGGCCCCATTAGCTAAAGTGGTACTTCAGGTTAAGAACGGACCTCCAGAACAAATTAAGTTCTTAACCCGAGGTACCTCTGTATGTGAATATCTCAGTGAACCAAAGCAGGAAGAGGTCCAATAATGTAATGAAAGAGCCATAGTGTAGGTTTATGTGTGTGTGTGCATGTGTGCACATGGGGTGCCTGCTGAAGGAGAGCACTAAAACACTGTCAATGAATATTAACTGAGAAGGAGGTTTGGCTCCTAGTCCTTCGTGGCAGATATCTGTAGAAGTTAGTGCAGCAGAAATGTGTTTGCTTCCCTGAGTGGAAGAACAATGAGAGAGATGAGGACACTGTATCTGTGCATGTATGTTCCTAGTGAATACTAATTCCAGACCCACATACTGGCTATGCAAAGCACCTGCGGTGACTTTCAACCATTTGAATAAAACTTGCCCCAAACCAACAGGCTACTATTCTAAGCACTTGTGCACCAACACTGGATGCTGATGAAGACATTAAAGAAAAAAATTATTCTCAGCTCGATGCCATCCTATCAGAGACTCCTGGGTGATTTTAATGTAAGAGTTGGGCGAGATTTTGACCTGTGGCCTGGGACTATTGGGAAAGAAGGAATGGGCAACAGCAACCAGAAAGGAATCTGACTTTTGACAATATGTGCAGCACGCAACCTTGCTATTACCAACACACTCTTTTGACAAAATAAAATAATGTAAAACATCATGGAGCCTCAGTCGAACCACTGGCACCTCTTAGACTATGTAATTGTATGAGCTGAAGATCATCGTGATGTGCTTCTTACCAGGTGATGAGTGCTGACAACTACTGGACAGATCACTGATTACTATGTTCTACTATGGCTATCAAGATTATACCTCAAAGTAGGCTTCAAGGAAGGAAACCAAGGCGCAAAATGAACACCCAAGCCCTTCAAGATCCTATTAAGTGGGATTGCTTCCAAACAACTCTTAAGGACCACCTGCCTTCAGAGTTCCCTGATGACATTGAGGAACACTGGACCAAGCTAAGAACATCCATTATTGCAGCCTGTGAACAATCTATTGGATACCAAACCAAGAAACACCAGGACTGGTTTGGTAAGAATGACAGTGAGATTGAACACATTATTGACAAGAAAAGGAAGGCCTTTAAGATCTGACAAAGAGATAGAAACTGCACCACTAAGAAAAGACCTGATGCCAACGCTAAGGCAGAGATTAAAAGGAGAACCAGAGAACTATTTTTTTTTTTTAAAAAAAAACATGCTATATGGACTGACAGACAGATGTACATGCATTAGCATATATAATGGCAATCTCATGGTACTGTCTTTACAGTACTAAATCAGAGTGAGAGGATTCCATGCACATGCAAAAGATCATTCAATGTAACATCTGGAAACTCTATACTAGGCATGGGGAACCATTCCCAGCTGGTCTACACAAGAAGCTACACAGGAACAGTTCCAAACAGAACTGTACACACTTCAGGGTAGGCAAAAGTATCAGTCGAGGATGCAGAACCTCCTCTCTCTCTCAGCAGCTCTGCTTCTGATTCAAGTGGGGAAGGTGAAGGTGCTCCAGGGTTGAATAACTTTCCTCCACTTTGGAGGCGGGCCTTCTGAACCTGTGGAGTTTGCTTTGAATCAGGTTCAAATGACCTGCAGCAACACCAATGATTTCTGTACTTAAAATTCCTCCCCAATGGATCTTTCCATTGCAAATATATTCTGTTTCCAGTAATATAAAGGCTCATTTACCATTTTGACATAATAACAAATTTTCAACTTGTTGTTCCTGTATAGGTAACAATGGTCTACGACTACAATCTGTTTTCTAGGGGGGGGGGTGTATATTTTAAGTATATTTGTAAATCTGAGAGCAGATAAAGTTGCTTTGGAAAGAATTTCATTATTGTAATTAATTCATCCTATGATGCTTCTCCAATAAGCCACATAGACTAGCAGTCAGTTTGTGATTTGCCTATAATGGCAGAAAATTTGATCAGAACTACTGCACCAGATTACCCCATATCAGGTTATTGTCTAAAAAAATATTGTCTCAACAAATCATGGATAACAAGTGGGGATTCCAAATGGAGACATAAATCCACAGCTGATTCAATAGAACATAGTGTGCGAATGAAACCAGATTATTATTATTTGTTAGATTTGTATACCGTCCTTCATCTGAAGATCCCATGGTAGTTCACGACAGAAGAATGCAAAATGAGAATGCAAAATACATAATAAAACAATTTCTTTTGCATGCCTTAGGCTGCTTTCTCAGTAGATCTTCCTCGCAGGATTAGGAATGGGGCATATATGTGCACTACTGAATGACTGGAATACTTGTAGTATAATGCTGTGCATATTTACCCTGAAGCAAATCTCACTGTGTTTATTGGGAGTTACTCCCTAAGCGAAGTCCATCTTAAGGAACCTAATTAAAACTTATGTTCTTAATGAGAACCCTGTTGTTCAGGCCAAAGTTCTAATATCCTGTTTCCCACAATGGCCAGCCAAATGTCTATGAAAAGCTCAAAAGCAGGATATGAGGACCACAGTCAGCAGCATTTGATAGCATGTTCCTTTTGAGCCCGGGGACAGCATACAGCTCCCCTGACTGGTAGCCACTGCTAGCATTATCCACCATGTTTTCATCCATTTTTAAATGGGCTAGCCATCAGCTTCACCACTGAACAGCAGCCTGAAGGGGGAGAAGGCAGAGTGACTCCACCTGCAGCTGATCAGCCATCAAGGACACAGAGGAGAAGACACTGATGAGAACCAGCTGGGCTCAGCCTTCCTAAGCAGAACTTCCAGAAGCTGATAGCAATGTTTGTAGTTCCTGGCTCTACCTTGCTGCTTCTTGCTGGTCTTGACCTTGATCCCATGATCAATGGATTCCCTGACCTGTCTGCCCACGAGGATGGCTTTTTGCACAACCCTAGGACTGGACCTGATTTCGGATGTTGAGTCTGCCTCCAGGTAAGTGCATCTCAAAGACTCTTCTAGTTGGCTGGCCTCCCACTCTACTGAGCTCTGCATGTTGTTGTTCAGAAATGAGACTACAACGTTTAGGTTTATGGCTGTCACCACTTCACATGGCAGCAAAGTTCATAGTTTGCCTATACTTAATTACAGCTCTAAGCCCATGTTCATTGTCTATTGATGCTATGATGTAAACTTAAGGAACAGGAAATTCTTTCATTCCTTTCTAAAGGTGCTGAAGGAAAATTAAAATCCTGCATAATATTTGTTCCTTTGTTTTTTTTATTACTGGCATGCTGCAAAATTATATTTTAAAATGAAAGATCCTTACACTTTAAGTATATTATGTGAAATATAAAGTTTGATTTGGAACATATTAATTGGAACATCTGGCTTCTTCAAAATGCTCAGTGGATAGAGGGAACCATATCTCAGTAGGAGGGGAAATTCTCCATATGCAGAAAATACAAGATTCAATGTTTGGCTAAAATGATCTCTGATTTAACTGGCTGGCGAAGGCAGGGAGAAAGAATAGTTGTTGTTGTTGTTTTGTTAAGTACAGTAAAATAAAGTATATACTGCAATACTAATAGTAACAAAAAACCCCCACCCATAATAACTATCAGTACATACATTTTAAGCCAAACACATAAGATAATGTCAGCACTTCAAAAGTTCAGCTAGTTGGCCATATAAACTTGACATCTATATGAAACATGTTCAAATATAGTCAGGGCCATGAGGTCCTCACACCATTGTGTAGTAGACAGAGGGTATTTATCCTTCCAGTCTCAAAGTACAAGCTATGAAATCTGTAAATATTTTAGAAAAATATATTAAATGAATATCAGGGAAATATCAGGTCAGTACATCATATGTTGGCATCATATGTTCATTACATGATTCTACAATTTACCTAAGATGTTTCAGACTTTTCAATGAGTTGTTTGTTTCAGTGCCCTGTTAGATTAAAATCAATTTATCACTAGACTTGTAATTAGGCGTGTCATGCAAGTTTGTTTAACTTTGGCTCAGAAATGATCTGCTAAGGCTTTTAAAAGTTTCAGTGAAAGGAAAGGCACAGAAGGATCCCTCACTTGATCCACAGTGAACCCTGCCATGCCTTTTTTTACTTACCTTACATACGTATTAATTAATACAAGTGAACACTGTTAAATAGATACACTGGTGGACAATTAGCTAATTTTCCATACACTGATTAGGCTAAATCCTGTCATGGGTCTTTCTGTGTTCTTAAGTTTACCTGAATGGTAGCATTCTTGGGCTCATTTTCAATGTAAAGGTTAATTACTTTCATTTTTTAAGAAAAACCATTGGGATGAATTTTCTGTGCACAATGGATTATAAAAGGCACATGCCACAACGATAAAGAATTGAAATAAGCATTTTTCCCATGAGTGGTACGTCCTTGCTCAGTGCTGATAGCTGATAATAAAAGGAATGGGTTAGTGACTTGACTTATTGCTGTTGTCCATGACCCTTTGTGTGGAATGAGTCTTCACTTTTAATAAAGATGTTGTCACCATTCTTTGCAAAGCAGATATTACATTCTAGTTCAAGTGAGAGCTAGACATGTTAAACACCCAATTGTTATTCTTGGCTAGTTCAATGCCACACTGAGACAAAGATGAAAAATTACACTGCAGAATTGTAGAATATCTCTCAGACCCATACAAGGGGGTGGGGGGAACCCTGCAATTAATTAAAGGTCTAGGCTAACCGTATCATGGAAATGTAAAGCCAGTAATAAAATGTTTCTCGCTTTATCTCTTCTTGTTGAGTCACAGCATTGCAAAGTTGCCTTGCAGTATAATACATGTACCACAGCGCTGTGAAATGTCTACAAATGTCTTGGCATAAGAAGTTGATTTAACGCAAGCCAACTGGGCTAGGTTTCAGGTTTATTCTTTGAATTTCTCGCTAGAGAAAGAGAAAACGTGGAAAAACAGAGAAGATTTTGAAGTGGCATTTTATGGGACAAATTATTATGAAAAACACGCTGGTTTGAATGTGTTCTGAATCTCGTTCTGCTTAAGCATGGGATTGCCTTATAGAAAAGCTGGGCGTCAACCTAATTTAAATAGCAACAGGTGACAATGCAGAGGTGGACTATGGTAACACGACGCCCTGTGCAAGGCCAAAACTGAAAAGCCACCCCTTTGCCCTTGTGGTGCCTTCCTTTGGGAAGGAGGCACAATGGTTTGGCAAGGTCCTAGAGCCTCCAACCTCCTTGCGAAAGCTGGGCAAGCACTAACTGTGCTTGGGTGCAGGGGCAGTGCACCTGGGGTAGTCACACTGCCCTAAATCCACCTCTGGAGACTGGCACTCCCACCCCTGAGTGGGGATGCATCGGCCACACTCTGATTCTGCTATAAAGATGACTCAGGTTGATTTATCCCAGGGTGGAATTGGGGCTAGGCATATGGTGGCCAACTGTCCACTGAAGAAGGGCCAGGAACCGGGATTTATACGATGGCTCCACCTCAAATTCTCCACTTGTCTTTGTAGCGACAACTCTCCCTTTGCAGTGTGGTCTTTGCTAGTTGCTTATTTGGGGGCTAAGCAAGATTTTATTTAGGGGGAGCCTGTAATTGGTGTGCTGACTCTTCTTTTTATATCCACTTCACACTACTTAAGTTTTTGTTTGTTTTGAGAGGTGTTTTTGCTGGTTGGTTTAATTGGCTTTTAGTCCAGGCAGGAGAGGTGGTCTTAAAGAACCAGTTGGGTGAATACCTGAGGCATGATTCGGTTAAGGGCACTCTTGGGTCACCTTCTACTGCCTTGGCTTTTGGTGTCCTTGAGGGGGTACCTTTAGGCTTGACATATGCATCAAAGTGAACTCTGGCCAGTAGGACCACAGTGCCCTATACCCAAAGTTTTTGTAGCAAAGAGTAAGAGGTTCCTTCTATTCATTTGCTGTGAGGCAACTGGTTAATTGGTTTTGCAGGTCCTCTATGTTATTATATTTTAATAATTATAACCTTCCCACCTCCACAATTATGTAACCCCCCCCCCCAAGTTTAACCAAGGTACTTACTGGTAATCATACGGGAGGGGGGAATTGGGAAGAGAACCTGAGGGAATGTAAACCACTGGAAGAGGAGGGCAGCAAGATTCCTCAACTATGTATCTCTTTAGCTATAAAAAATTATCCCAGCCTCACTTCCATATGATTGGTGCACCTTTGTCTTTAAATGTAACAAGTTGCCAGTGTGCTGTGTTTTTTGATGTGTGAGCATACACTGTATGCCCAGAGTTCAACCATTGCTTGTTAAATATAATGGTGTAGTTGACACTGAAATGAGAATGCCTAAGTGTGTATTGGTGAAAAGGTTTAACATGAGGGCGTTCCATGAGGCTATATTGAAAGCAATAAGAGCTCTCTCTGACCTTTGATCCTGTGATACTGAGTTGCAAATTCGCCATCTTGAAAGGGTGGTGGCTGTTAGTCTCTCTGAATGCATAGCCTAAGGCCAGTGGAGGCTGGAATGCAGGCTGGAATGGTGGAGAGAAATACAGTGGTTACGTACCACCTCCCTTACGAATGCTTCGGGTTACGCTTTCCGCTAACCCGGAAGTAGATGCCCCTTGTTGCAAACTTTGCCCCAGGATGCGAGCGGAAGTCATGCTCCAGCGGCGCAACAGCAGCGAGAGGCACCATTAGCGAACGTGCACCTTGTGTTATGAGTGGTTTCCGGTTATGGACAGACCTCCGGAACAGATTAAGTTTGTAACCAGAGGCACCACTGTAGTCTGGATTTTTGGAATCTTTTAATTCAAACAAGATGCTGAGCCTGTGCTGGATAGCACAATGCAATGTATGGATATTTTGGCTGCATTGTTGACGCTTATGTTCTGTTTTTGAAGAGCTCTGCAAGTAAAAATTTGAATAATATATTTTATGGACCTGGACAATGACTTCTTCCAAAAGGCTTTAGTTCTTACACTTCCAGTCACTTCACACTGCAAAATATTAACATCTGCAACATGCAGCAAGTCGCCATTGTGCTGTGTTTAGAAACAATAGCCTACACTTTATGCATTGCTGAAGCACCGCTTCCCAGGAGATGCAATCAAGGAGCAATGGAGACAGATGCAATGGGAGATTGTTGTACATATTTTGTTTCTAATAATAAACAGTTTAGACTTAACCTGTGGCTTAGTTGCAAGAAACCACAGTGCTGCCTAATCTAGTGCTAGTACTACCACTGCTTCTGGAGAGTATATGCCCCTGAATATCAGTGGCCAGGAATCATGACTAGGGAGAGTGCTGTTGCACTGAGGTCCTTTTTGAGGTTTTCCCATGGGGATCAAGTTGGCCACTCTGAGAACATGGATGGGTCATTGACTTGATCCAGCAGGATCTTATGATGTCCTCTTTTTCCAGGACACCTCCTCTTTCTCATGGGCAGTCACCATAGCAATCCACAGTTAAAAACAGAAGTCGGCAATGTGTCTTCTTTTTTGCTCTTCAAAATATGGCAACCCTACTTTAACCAATGCATACCCTTTGAACTTTGTCAAAGCTCAATATCTGCTATATGATTTAGCTTGTGAGCAGGTTCTCCTTGCTGGTTTAATTTGCTTTGATATCAATTTCTGGTCTTTTATTTGGTGCACCTTAAATTATTTCCCCCCGCCTTACTCTTTTCTATTTAGCCAGACATGGTAGAGTTTCTTCTCTTTCCACTTTTCTACAGGTTCTCTAAAGAAGTTCTGAAAGAGGCAGAGATGTTTGTGATATCTTTTCAAATAATGAAAAATAGGATTTCACTTCATGAAATTTCAGGACTGAAAAAAGCAGCCGCACCATCATTACGGCTGGTGCTAAAAGAAACCTGGTTTAGGAATGAGACACAAAGCATGAAACTGCATACTTCTGTTTGAAGGTTGCCTTAAACATCTGAGTCTGATTGTGGACAAACACATGAAAGATTTGTGGGGAAGAAAGCATCCTGATTTATCAGTTGCTGCCCTTCCCATGCAGACTTGGTTTCTGACTGATTCAATAGAAACTGTTAATTGCAATTTGTGGCTGGGGGGGGGGGGTGAATCATCAAAATGATCCATCTGTAGAAATATGCATAACTTGGAAAAAGCTGATCTTCTGTGGCTTATCCACGCACTCCAAATTGGAGATAGATGATGAAACTGTTTTCTGGAGTGCTCTGGTGGGTTTTGCAGGCAGGGAAATCAAATGTCAGTTTGTGGATGCGATGCCATGTGCTGGAGGAGCGTCTGTGTCAATAAGACATAGCGATGTGTGCCCAAACGAGCAACTGTTTCAAAACAGCATCAGAGCCATCGCTTGGCATCACCTACACATTGGTGGATGAACCATGCGGTAATTAATCAATAAGCATTTGATTGAATTAATTTCCCCAAACATGCAAGCTATTAAGCTACGATGTAAAAGCATTTAGAACATAATTTGGTAATAATGAATGGAAAATGTGCTGCTATTTTTTATTTTTTTGAAGAATTATTATTTTTTATAATCGGAGGAAATATTTCAAAACAATTTGCTGAAAATTCACTAGGGACAAACCATATATCTGCTGTACTGGAGGAGTGCTTATTATTTGTTTGCTTACTCATTACAGGAACAAGGTGTTGAGCAAGCTCTTTATTTCTATTAAATTACAATGAGGAAAAGACGGTGCAAAGTTACTAATCTGCTAGCTGGAGAGAGAAAACCTAAATTTAAATTGAGCCCCCAAAGCTGATATATGCTACAAGGGTGGGGAGAAATATACCAGCACCATACAATGATTATTATAGAATGGAACATGCATCTCCTAAGGTATTTATTTTGGTAGACCCTTCAGAGCCAAAGCAAATTGTGTAATGTGGTCCCATTTATATCATTGTGTCTGAAGTTGATTTGATCATTTTGGGTGTCCCATAAGATCAGAAACTACTGCTAAATCTAGAAGAAATGGTGGAGAAGAGTTAACCACCTCATACAATGAGGATTATTCAGAAGGACCACTCCCCTCAGTATCAACCATCTCAGACCCTACAACCAGTAGGGGAGGCCTTGTTGGTGATGCCACCTCTAATGTCTCCTGTTTGATGTTGATTCATGACTGGACCACCTCAGTGGTGGTTCTCCATTTGTGAGGACTCTCTCTCTCTCTCTCTCTCTCTCTCTCTCTCTCTCTCTCACACACACACACACACACACACACACAACCCAGGTGAGCTGTGTCTGTCTGTTCACAGAAATTTAAAGATATTTCCATTTAGTCAGCATTTGATGGTTGCGAGTTTCTGGCCATGGTCACTAAAGTAATAACTGTGAGGATATTTAGATGTTTTATATGGTTTGTGTTTGTTTTTAAAAAATGTTTTGCATTTTTTTTTTTTTATCTCAAATTGCAGTGTTTTAACGTCTTGATGTTTGCTGCTCTGGGCTCCTTTGGGATAAATAAATAATAGTGATCTAATTCCATATCCAAGCCGAAAGCAAGATGGCATGAGTTAAGATAGTGCATTTCATTCTGGAAAGTACAAAACTGGCCTGCCACCACAGACCCAATTTACTTCCCTAGATTTGGATCCTAACACTCTACTCAGAGATGTCAAGGTTTTCAGCTATTCTGATGATTCTTAGAAAGGGGAAGATGACTTAGAGCTACTGTATAAATGCCAAGTTAGCCACCCATTCTAGAAGTCATGGGCATCAGTCATTGGCCAAATAAGATAACGCCAACATTGGATAATTCTCAAGACCAGTGGTGAGATATGTACGACCATACTAGTAATGATATGTAAAAATATCTGACATTCTAAGGCTTCATCTCTCCAGTGTGAGCCAATGGCCATGACCATTTTAATAGATGGCCCATATTATTTTTTTAAAAAAAAACATTTTGAGAGAAAAAGCATGGCATTAGATTCCCTTCTGTTAAACTCATATAGGGAGATCAGTGCATCTTTATGCCTTGTGCTTTTGTTGCAACACAATATTTTTCAGTGTGCCTTTGTGTGATTGAATCAAGGGAATAGATTTCTAATGGCACAATAGCCAATCTTACAAAATTAGCCCATTCCTTCTGATACCTAGTTACTCCAATAATCCTTCCCCCCACCCTGCATATTATGAAACAGAATATGAGGATAAAGTGTAAGTCATGCCAGACTTCTGCATGATAACAGAAAATGCTAGCATCAATATAAATTCTGCACATAATTTGCATAATGGAGCATCTGTCATTCTGAATGTTTAGATAAATGGATGGTTAAAAGATTTGTCACACATACTACTTTTGCTTTGTATGTGTAACATATTCCTATTCAACATAAATTGCTGCATGGCATTGATGTCAGCAATAAATGGTGCAAAAAAAAATGTAGAGAGCACAGAAATTAGAACATCCAGCAATAAACAATATGAAAGAACTTTGTTATTTATCTCCAACATTAGGACCATTAAAAATTGAAGAAGTGCTGTGATTTAATTTGTCTTTTCTCTAGAATATTGATCCTCATTTTCCACTAAGTAGACCTTTTGGTCTGCAGCTCTACACGGAAAATTAATCTGCATAATGTTTTTCATATATATAAGCTTGCTTGCTGAAGAGTGAATCTCTGTTTGGTAACATTATGGCCTTCTCCATGTCTCTATACCTCAGTATGGTAAGGTATGATGTAAATTATAATTGGAACAAGGTGGCACAAATGTGCAGACCAGTATGGCTTTGCAAGATAAATTAATGTCAGCAATGATCCAAGAAAACATTTAAAATTGTACCTCATCTACACGTACCAATGCAAATTGCAGTATTATTAAGTTCAGAGTACAAATATGCTACAAAAGAAAATGAAAGCATAACTTTCAGCTCAGAACTTTCTGTGCCATATTACAGTCATTCTGGTCACTGATCATTTCTTGATTTTTGTCAGGCAAAAAGGGGCAAAATGGTGGAAGCAGTCGGGAAGGACAATCACAGCAAAGAGAATGTTAACGTCTGCATATCCTTTTTCCCCATTTCACTTTTAATTTGTATACTACCTTTCTATAGGGACGCGGGTGGCGCTGTGGGTTAAACCACAGAGCCTAGGGTTTGCAGATTAGAAGGTCGGTGGTTTGAATCCCCGCGACGGGGTAAGCTCCTGTTGCTCGGTCCCTGCTCCTGCCAACCTAGCAGTTTGAAAGCATGAAGTACAAGTATATAAATAGGTACCTCTCCGATGGGAAGGTAAACGGTGTTTCCATGCACTGCTCTGGTTCTCCAGAAGCGGCTTAGTCATGCTGGCCACATGACCCAGAAGCTGTATGCTGGCTCCCTCGGCCATTAAAATGAGTTGAGCGCCGCAACCCCAGAATTGTCCACTACTAGACCTAATGGTCAGGGGTCCCTTTACCCTTTACCGTACCTTTCTATATTACTATACAGTAGGCTGTTTACAGCAACAAAATACACAACAAAGAACACACACCTTATAATCTGATCCAATTTAGAAAGTCATAATAAACCGTTATAGTGCATGGGTACAGACAGATACATGCATATTAATTTAGCTTTAGCATGGATATCCTCTTTAACTTAAGAACTTGGTTTTGCATTGCTTGAAGCACCCCTCACTAAAACTATCTGGTTATTAAAAGAAAGAAAACATTTCTTTTTTCCAAAAACACTTGTGTTCTGCCCATGGATTTGCAGCCTTATTTGTGACCACACATAAAGGCAAGACACAAAAGGTTGGGTGAACTGGGTTCTATCTATATGTCTATCATCTATCATTATCTATCATTTATCTATATCTATCTATCTATCTATCTATCATCTATCTATCATCTATCTATCTATCTATCTATCTATCATCTATCTATCTATCTATCTATCTATCTATCTCTCTATCTCTCTATCTCTCTATCTCTCTATCTCTATCATCTATCTATCTATCTATCTATCTATCTATCTATCTATCTATCATCTATCTATCTATCTATCATCTATCTATCTATCTATCTATCATCTATCTATCTATCTATCTATCTATCATCTATCTAAACCCCAAACCGATCTGTAAAGTGTGGGATCTGACTAATAACCAAGCAGTGGTCCAGGAGTTGGCCTTCCTCTACCCCATTCCTTAAGCACCACCCAATCAGGTGAGTAGGGAGGCCTTCCTGCCACACCCCCTCCCAGGTCCCCACAACTCCATACAGATGTTGCAGGTTGGCACCAAAGGTGCTCTCTAACCATGCTAGTAAGCTCTGAAGGCAGGTCTTGGGTCTACACCTTCAAAGATGCTTACGGGTGTTCACCAAAACTTAATTATATCCTAAGTTCCCACACCTACCTGTCACTGTGGCCAATTAACCAATTTAAGAACAACCCCTGCTAGATCTACTCACCAGTGGAGCAGGGGTCTCAAATTTCAGGGGCGCCCTGTGTGATGCCAAGATTTGGAGTCCCCACCTCTTGCCTTGCATTCTACATCATAGTTATGAGGCCCCCAAAGCTCTGTGTCCAGTGCAACAGGCCACACTCCTCTAAATCTGACTCTTCAATCACCACTATGCCAATACAGAGCGGGGGGGGGGGCAGTAAAGCCAATAAGCTGACAAGCAAAACTTCCTACTTGGCCTCACTCCATGCCAACCAGCCATTGCCTATACTACCAGCAGCACTGGTAGCCCAACAAATCTTTTTATTTCTCTCCTGTTTGTTCTGCTTCTAAAATGAATAATAGAATATCATCAGCATGCAATTGTATTGATGCTTGCAATAACTGAAATTGGTCCCCCCTACAGACACACACACACACACCAGAGAAGCTGTATCTTCCACTTGAATCTTCTGCGTAATTTTCAGTAGCCATAGCAATAAGGCCAAAAGAAAGATGGCAATCCTGTTTAGTTCCCTGATGTAATTAAATTGGTTTCAAAATGTCCCACTTCCTGCACATTCTAGCTACTAATCTGGTGTATAACTGCACACACTCAAGCTCCTGAGGGCTAAATTTAATTTAAGAGAAGCTCCTATAGAATCTAATACCGAGAAGGAAGGAAATAGCACTTCTTGCTGACGCTATTACTTGGAAAATCTTCTACCATTATTACTTTTAAAGGCGGTCTGTATTTAAAATCAAATCCTACAAAATCAGATCATGTCTTGTATACACATGCAATCATTTTATTGTCTAATTTATTATTTATTATTTTTTTGTGTATCTTGTCAAGCCTTTGAGGTTTTCACAAAGTAAATCCATATAATCACACACTATTTTTCAAAAACTAGTTGCTCCCCCTCCCTCTCAAATTTCTGCAAAACGTCGTTCATCCATAATTAAGCCCAGATATGTTCCATTTCTGATTCTCAACACTTAGATGATTTTACATTTTTTTGCCATAAATATATATAGAATACTATTAAAATGAGCCTTACGATTGTAATAAGTAGACTGTTTAGAATGAATGCCCAGGTTCACCGTCTGCTTGATATTCCTCATGTACTTTGAGTGCCCATAGGGTTATCTGGAAATATAATCTGCAGTATACATTTAATCATGCTCTCAAGGAAAACTGAATTAGATAGGGTCACTTCTTCCCAGTCTTCTTCCAAATAATCTTATGTCATTTCCCCTGAAGAACTGTTTTAAATCTTCTTAATGTTCACAGCATCCTAGAGACGGTGTATTTTAAGCCACACTTTTTCTCATGAAAGGGTTTGAAATTCATCTCTGAAATATATACATCTTCATCCTTTCATTCCTTAGACTCTCACTCAGGTTTTGATGCTATTCTCTCTTTTAATACCCTTATTTCTTCAGAGAATCTCATTTGTTTATACCGTATTTTTCATTACCTTTGCAAGCAGCTGACTCCAAATCATTAAACTCATTTCGGCATGATTCAGTATGGAGCATTATCATTTTGTGGGATTGTCCTACCGATATACCTTCCTGGATTCACTGAGGCTGAAACAGTTCAAATGTTCATCAAATAAATTTAAAGAGCCAACCTACTCTTCAGGTGTAGTTGCAAATTCAGTTGTTGGCTCAGAATTATTTTCCAAATGGAAGACAAAGGACTTGTTGACACTGCAACTTATTGAAGCTAACACTGAAAGAGTGCTGATTTGTCTTGCAGATTCTGGAGCTTGGCTGGGGAAACTGTTGATAGAGAAACCCTAAAAAGAATGTCAGTCTTAAAACCATAGACCTAAAGCAGTTTATTGCAGTGAAAATATGAATAGTTTCGATTCATGGGTTTGATATTTGGTGGTTACCAGAGATAAAGCTGGAAGTCGATGGTACACAGTGCTGAAGCACCAGCGTACAAGTTGAGCTGGTGGGCTCCTGATACTGGAGTGATTTCTTCCTAGTTAGTCTGACCCAGTCTCTTGTTGACAGAAACACATATAAAGGGTCCTTTGAATGTTGGGACTCTGTCTGGGCACTGTTCATTTTTCCTGGTTTAGACTCTTGGCTTGCTTGCTGGTTCTAACTCCATGGGTGTGATTCCTGGCTTGAACTCTTGGTTCCTGGCTCCCCACTCCATAGCTCAGCTCATGGTGAAGCTGTTGATAGGGAAACTACACTTGATTATGCCTTTAGATTGCAGGAGTTACCAAGCATATTGAGCCAGTGGGCACATTTGGCATTTTGAGAAAGTGTCATGCGCACCAGTCATAACAGGGCTGCCGCTGGGGTGTGTGAGAGAGAGAACAAAATGACTGTCACATCTAAAAGAGCAGAGCAAGAGAGAAGGCCACAAAATGGCACAGACACTCCTCACCCACCATCAATGGAAACAAAAGGCCTCTACATCAACCATGGGCGCACTCACAGAGAGAAGCCTTTGTACCAGCCAGCGTGGTGTAGTGGTTAAGAGTGGCAGACTTGTAATCTGGCAAACCGAGTGCCCCCACATGCAGCTGCTGGGTGACCTTGGGCTAATCACACTTTTCTGAAGTCTCTCAGCCTCACTCACCTCATAGAGTGTTTGTTGTGGGGGAGGAAGGGAAAGAAGATTGTTAGCCACTTTGAGACTCCATAAGGGGTGTGAAAGGCAGGATATCAAGTCCAAACTCCTCTTCCTCCTCCTCTTCTTCAGGGTGGATGTCCAGTCCTGGCATCCACTGAAATGTGGACACGCCCCAAAATGGCCCCAAAATGGAAACAAGAAGAATTACCAACGATGGAAGAATGGAGAATGAAATTAATGGACTACGTGGAACTTGACAAATTGACAGGAAGGATCCAAAACCAGCGGGATCAGAAGTTCACCAAGGACTGGAGTAAATTAACAGACTATTTGAAAAGTATTTGTGACGATCAGACAACGTTTGTAGGTTTGCAAGAAGTTTGTGAAGAATTAATATTAGAAATATTGTAAAAATGAAAAAGAAGTTAGGATATGTTATAAATATAAGGCAATATTAAGTTAAGAAAGATGGAGGATTATCAGAGGAGCTGATGGAAGTCCAATAAGAATGTATTTGTGATGAATTGTGTGGTATGTTTTATAATTTTGTGTGTGTGTGTATGTATGTGTATATATATATATATATATATATATATATATATATATATATATGAAATATGCTTAAGGAAGTGTGATCAGTGATCAGAGAAGCCAAACCAGTGTTAGGTAAGAACCAAGCAAGAAGGACAAACAACCTCTCACACATCATGAAGTTTTGAGGGGATATGTACTGTGATCTTATGTGGGCCTCATGCGCTGGGTATTGATAGGTACACTGGGAACTGAGGGAGCCATATTGGTGGCCCCCACTTTAGAAACTAACTGCAGCATTGTAGAAGCTGCCTGCTTCACCATCTACAGACAGTACACAAATTGTCTAAACCTCTTCAGATATTCAGTGGCTTGTTCTTCTATTTTTGCCAGCAGTTGTTATGGTTCTGGGGTGGTACAAAAATATTTCTGTAATCATAATATATGAAACTCTTTCCTGTGGCGTTATTGTGTAAGCAAAATCTAATTCTTAAAATAGACTTGACTCCTGTACAGGGGAGGCAGGGGGAATCCCAGAACTCCATTAACTTTTTAATGAGTCAATGAATTTGGGCAGGAGAATTAATTTATTTCATCTGCAAAAAGAAACATAGAAAATATGTGCATTTTAATGGCCATGACTTCCAAGGAATATGTTAGACTTCAAAGAAGCCAATGAGCTGATATCACCATCTTTCTAGCTAACATTTTGCAAGGCTTGTCCTACGATAATATTTGAAATAATTATACCTAGTTGACTCCAGACTCCATGTAAGCAAGTGCAATTCTATTAACTTGAAAAGAATTAATCAGGTGTGAATTCAGTTTGTTAAATTAAATTAAAATCCAATATATACTAATGTTATGGGTCCAAAAGCTGCCCTAAGAAGGAGGAGGCTGCCAAAATGTCTGCCAACATTAACCCTGAAAAAGCTACAAACTTATGTGAAGTTCCTTAGGACAGCTTGCAGCCTGGCTATGCTGTCATTTCTCAATAATGAAATGCAAAATGAACAACATAAGTCGTTTCAGGGTTTTTTAAAAAAATTCAAAGCGCTTAAAGGGAAATGCAGAATTTATTAAACCTGAAATGACCTTAGAACCTTTCTCCCAGATCGTTAGAGCTTGGCAGAATTCCCTGACACAAATTGTTAAGGTGCTGTGCCAAAGACAGCTTCAGTTTTCTCCTCTTTATTCCTCACCTAAGCTGTATGTTGACTGAAGCAGGATACAAAAATGCCAGCCCATCTACCCACAATTCCGTTCATCTTAGTGGAACAGTGCCCCAAAGCTCGTGTGAATTGACTATGATTTGGCAGGCAGACACCATCTATCACTGCTGTATACTAGGAGGGGTAGGATGAGATGGGGGTAGTGTGAATGCACTGGTGGAGCCAATCCTGCACTCCTGCCAATGCATCTGCACAGCCCTGACCCCACCACCATGTCAAACACACACCCCTTCAGGTATATGGCCATGACACTGCTGCCCAGTCTATTGTTGCAGCTCCTTGCCATCAGGGGAGCCATTCCTATGTTTATCTCTGGGGCCCTCACATCTTTTTAGAAACTGGTGTGTTTCTTGCAGCTCCTTTCACATAATTGCTGGTCCACATGGGCAAAGAGGTCAGGGCCATGTTAATGTATCCTCATGACACCATGTTTCCATATGGTGACTTTCTTGTTCTATTATAACACTTAGCATATCAGTCCCTGTTGTGTGTAAATTGTGGCGGGTGTGGGTGGGAGCAACATGCCTGTGGCTAGGAATGAAGGAGATTCAGTTTTCATTTTAAATGTGAATTTACCTAATTCTAAAACATGAGAACTGAAACATAGCCATCCTTCAAAATTTGTAGTTCTCAGAATTTTGCAGTGCAGTTTTCCAGCCAAATCAAAGAAAGCATGTGGGGGGGGGTGGAACATGAATAAAAATGCAGATATTAGAAGAAATAACATATGAAGGGAAATTGCTTTGCAAACATGTATATCGGACAAAAATGTGTGTGTGTGTGTGTGTGTGGAAAGTTGCGCTAAAAAGCCGATAATTTTTATGAAGATTTTTTTTAAAATCAAAAACTGATGCGGAAATGTGGAGAAATAAAATAAAGTGAGAGAAACTGAAATTGACAGATTCTCCCATTTTTACTTGTCCTCCAGATGTTGCTAGACTCCAATTCCCATCACTGGCCATACTGGCAGGGATTGACAGTGACTGGAGTCCAACAACATCTGGAGAGCCACATGTTCTCTACCCCTGCTCTAAATCTTATGGAGAAACTTCCTCCCCAGTAACAGATGCTTCCAGAAACATTCAATGGCAGAGGAAAATTCTTCACATGACGGGAATGATCCATATATCAAGCTTGTTCCACATATTTTGCAAGGAAGTCACTTCAAGCAAACTGACATTGCTCAGGACAAAAACTGAAGGTGTATGGGAACTTTTCTCCTTGAGTGCAAAGTAGTCTTGGAGTGAAAAGGAGTTCATCTGTGGATGATGCGCTAAAGAGCAAAAGTGAGGGTATGAGATAGCACTGATCGTAGTCAATTCCTTAGGTCATTAGTTCCCAGGTAGTACTTCGAGATCCACCAGAGATTTTAAGTAATCTTGTATGTTGCTATCAAATATAGCTTGGCCATCAAGAACAAAAAACAGCTTCTGGTTTGATATGGCTTGCTATTAAATCCTGATTAAAGACAAATTCATGATGATCATAGAATTGGAGAGTTGCAATGCAGGAATCTCAGCAAAAGCATTCCTGACAGATGGCAATCCAACCTCTGCTTAAAAACCTCCAATGAAGGTCCATTGCATTCCAAGGGAGTCCATTCCACAAACAGCTCTTACTGTCATAAAGTTCTTCCTGAGGTTCATTCAGAATCTTCTTTCTTTCAGTTTGTAACTTTCGTGTAGCCATTAGTTTGGATCCTGCCCTCTGGAACAGGAGAAAGCAAGCTTGCTCCGTCTTCCATGTGACAGCCCTTTAGATAGTTGAAGATGACTATCAGATCTCCTCTCAGTCTCCTCTTACTCATACAGTGGTACCTCGGGTTAAGAACTTAATTCGTTCTGGAGATCCGTTCTTAACCTGAAACTGTTCTTAACCTGAGGTACCACTTTAGCTAATGGGGCCTCCCGCTGCTGCCACGCAAATTCTGTTCTCATCATGAAGCCAAGTTCTTAACACAAGGTTCTATTTCTGGGTTAGCGGAGTCTGTAACCTGAAGCGTCTGTAACCTGAAGCATCTGTAACCCGAGGTACCACTCTACTGAACATAACCAATTCGCTCAACCATTCCTCACAAGGCTTGGTTTCCAGACCCTCAGCCATCTTGGTAGCCCTCCTCTATTGTGAAATATTTGGAATCTGCAAATAAATTCTGGTCACCTGATCTCAAAAAGAAAACTGTAGGGCTGAAAAGGTTTCAGAAAAGTGGAACCAAAATTACCAAGGGATTGGAACCCTAATGAAAGGCTGATTTACCTCTCCGAAACAGACATCCCCAGAACAGCCTACTTTATGATAGGCACGTTTTGTCTCTGGGTGTGCATTTTTCAGTACTTTGAGGAAATAATTTTCTTCCCCCCTCTGTCATCACAGAATATCTTTACAGAATTCTGAGTAAGATAACAGAGCAGGAACTGGGTTGTTGTTTTTTTTGATGGATGCGTTCAGATCAAAGGACATTTTATCACTGCTTTTGATTGAAATTCCAATTCTAAACTGCTGGGCAACACCATTATTTTTGCTGATACAGAATAGAGACACATGCTGCTGCTCAAGTTATATTTATGGAAGATAATAAACGGGGTGGTTTGCTTGGATTTTTGCATTTCAAAATGTTGGGGTTTGTTCCCTGAATCTTTTTGAAATGATTGTGCGTGTGCATTTGTATCGCCAATCTCTATGCCACTCAGATGTAGGTTAAGAAATAGTGCTGCATGCTTCTGGCATTAGTTATCACAGATTACTCTGAATATCAAATGCTTTGCAAGATTTGGGGGTTTGCAATGTAAGTACAACACACAACACACACACACACACACACACACACACACACACACACACACCTTTAAAAAGCAAGGGGGGAATTCAGCATAGTGCAAAGCAAATAGCTCTATCAATGCAAGCGTTTTTGCTTACCTGATGGAACAATCTGCCTTCTACTTGCCCTGTGAGCTGTTCCAGGGGGTTTTCTGACATACACAATCCAGAGTCATCTGAGGGACAGAAAAAGCCCCAAGCTGCTAGCAGAGGTCCTTGCACAGGCTTCCACTGGCAGGACTCGTTAGGTGATTCTCGCCCCAATTCTCCACCATTTTCAATGCAAACCTCCTGAAAATTGTGGTACCAGCTCCTGTCAGGGCAGACTGAAAACTGTGTCCGAAAGTTTCTGATCCTATCTGTAGCCTGCTAAATTGGAGAATGCCATTTTTGACAAATCTTCTGCAGGAGCAAGATGGGATTCCTGAATGGCTGGGTGTTGGGGATGCAGGCCCCCACAAAGAAATCCACAAAATATTCTCTGGAAATGATCTTCTGAAAGGTGTTTGCTCAGTTAATACTTAATGAAGCTATAATACTAATTCACAGTGTTTTTTCCTCTATAAACAGAGGTACCAGTATTTACCATGAAGTTGTTAAAGTAATTGCCATACTTTTTAACAACAACAAAAAAAGAGGTGCCGGTACGGTGTACGCTTGAGTACCCCCTGGGGGGGAAGTGCTTCTGATTCATATTGATGGATGAAGAAAGAAGGAAAGAAGGAATGGACTAAGAGAGGAAGGCTAGAATTAATAGAGGTCAAGCCCACTGCTTCCCTTAACAATGTTAAAATAATATTAAGCAATATTAATGCTAGAGTCACAGTTGTGACTGAAATTCCACACTCTACTTGTGTGTGGTGAAATACAAATTCAGGGGTGGGAAAGATTTTTAGCAAAATATCCCATGAGGGCCTATTCTTATAGATTAATTACCAACAATATCCACTCATCCTTCCTCAGTGACATGGTGTTTGTGGCCTGGCACCTACTCTGCCATGTCTGCTCCCCGCTCCTTGGTGGGGTGTCCCACTAAATGGATCCATGGGGGAGGTGCTTCTGTCCATACACCCAATCAGGATCTGAGCACTCCCCAGTGCAGCAAGTCTGTGGGAATCACACCTGACCCCAGATACCCCTCCAGCAGGTGAGCTGGAGGAGTTGGTAACTACCCAGTGTCAAGCCAAAATTCACTTAAATCTGTAATCAATAAAGTTATGGCCTAATTATAACTTTGTTTTGCCCATACGACCCGGTGGTGGTGGGATCATGGTGCCTGGGCACACAATGACATTTTGCAAACTTGATACTTAGCTCATTCATCCCTTCCTTCCTTCATAGCTGTCATCTTCCAGATACTATGGAGTAGCTGCTATCATTCCTCACTATTGACAATATGAATTGGTGCCCATTGACACCTGGCTGCAGTCTCCCCATCTCTGACTTAAAGCACTACCTAGTTTGTTTATCACATTTATATCCCTATTTCCTCCCAGGAACTCAAAGTGGCATACATGGTTCTTCCTCCAAGTGTGAGATAAATGGATGAATGTCTCACACGATGGTGCTTGCTACCTGCAGTTTTAGAAGTACTAGGAATAAAAACAATTAATGACTTTCAGTCTTATGCCTAATTAATGAAGGACACCCCTAATTAAGCTGGAGTAGATAAATCAATCAATCAATCAAATAAACTAGAGATGAGGAGTCTGAAGTCCTCCAGTTGTTGTGTAGTGGAACTTCCTTCAGCCCCAGCCACCATGGTCAAGTTGGGAGTTGTAGTCCAACAGCATGTGGAGGTCTGTAGATTCCCTATCCCTGAATTAAACATAGCATTCTTATTCCTAAATGAGGCCAACCAAACGGGAAGTGGAAGAAGAGAGAAGCTATATAAATTATTTAAACCCAACCCAAATCCAGTCTGGACTCTGATCCTGTGGGATTATTATTTTCATTGCATTAAAAAAAACCCTAAGTTAACCATTAAAATAAACATCGGGCACAGTCCTCAGGGACCTTTCAATGTCATAGGGCTGTTGTATCTCAAATTAGTACAGCAATGAGCTCTGGGAGCTTCAGGGAAGATGTCTGCTGCTGTCTCCATATATCAGACTTCAGCATGGGTCATTGAACTAGAGCTGCATTTTTGGCATCCAGCACCACTCTTGGGTCCTTTTTTAGCCAGCACTGCTCAGTCTTCATGGCTATTGACTGGTCAGTTTAGTGTTTTTGTTTCTCATGCCACAAATAACTTCCAAACATGACCTAGTTTTAAAGCCAGCCAGGTGAGAGAAGCAAAACAAAAACAAAGGGCAAGTGAAAGATTACCGCACATCCCCTACCTCCATAAATTGTGTACTTGTGATGTAGAGACTTGGGTTCCAATTTACAAGCAAATGGAGGTTTGCAAATGGTGCTCTGCTGGGCAATGTGCCAGTTCCACAATTTACTGCTGCCTTACAAATAATGATTTGTGAGGTAATAAAAGAGCACAGGTTCAAAACTTCATGAGTATTATGAGGACCTTGCCGGGACCAAACATTTCTGTAATTTTTAATCATCATTCTTTTATGAATACATCCAAAATCAATATTATTTTTCTCATTATTAAGAGGGGCAAAAACCCCTACAATAACAAATTAATACTCAGTTACATGCTCTGGTGCCAAGTTTTCATTGGCAGCATATCAGTGTGGATATGATTTTGGAAAACTCAACATAACTTTTCAAGAGCACTGTTGCAGATGAAAAGAAGTTTCACGGCTGCTTTGCCACATAAAACAATACCACATTATTATGGCGGTGGTTGTCCCAGATTGAAGGAGGAGCCCGGAGATTCAGCACTGGCTCCCCACACCACTAGGACTGCTGATCAGAGGAAATGGCAGGAACTTTAAGTGGAGAGATGTGTGCAAAACTCCAGAATGTTATTTTGACCTGGTGACATCAAAGGGTCAATCAATCCTATGCTATTGTCTGATATAAAATCATACACACGACTACTATAATGTGTTAGGCTTGGGGCTGCCCTTGAAGGCAGTCTCTAAGCAGAAGTTAGCATACAGCTAACAGCTGACGGAGTACCAACTGGCCAAAAAGAAATTGAAAAAGCAAATAGCCCATGCCAAAATAAAACACTTGAAAAATATACTTCTAATAAAACATGAACTGTATATTAAAATTAAACCCAAAACAAAAAATGGTCATAAGACAGCACAAAATAAGTACAAAAATAGTTCAACATACTATAACAAGCCAACCAACCAAACAAGAACATCTTCATCATAGGGGAGCAGGTGGGGAAAAACTCAAGGGTGGGGGAATCCTCTTAAGAGTCAAAGTTTCTTCAGGGATTCAAAGTCTGAAACTAGTTTGAAAAGATATTGATCAAAAAGTTCAGAATGAATTTCTTAAGGTATACAATTTGACAGAGTGTCCAGCTCAAAACTTTGCTTTGAATAAATTATCATCAGAAATCTGCAAACAAAGATAAAAAATGCAAATATGACAACAGAGCAGAAGATATCAGAAAGGTAGGGAAATGTGGAATTACTCCCCTTTTACTTAGTGAGTTCACTGGAACTATGTCACATTGTGTAAAAAGAACTATACTGGCAGTCCTTTTCTGATTTCTTCTATGTGTCAAGGCAGTGGTGCTCAATTGCCTATGGGCTGAGGTTATCTGCCAATGTTCTTCTCTGTGCATTCCAACTATCTGAAATCAGGCAAGTGGCAACTTGAACTGAATTAGTTTATTTTGTAAAAGTATGACCTAGAATTAGATTTGTTTTTAAATGAACTTCCCAAGCACTATTTAAAAAGTTGTGTAGATAAGTACAATATGAAGTGGCCCAGATGATCATAGGTGTTAGATTTTTGAATCTCCCCCTCAATGGCAAAATCCGCATGTTAGGACCTAGCCTGCCATATGCAACCAGAAACGGGGCCCTCCCTAATGCCCCATTAAGTCTTATGTTCCTATTTATGCTAAACTTTTTTTTGCCACCAGTTCTTTTTAAAGTCTATGACTCACATGTGTGTTATAGCCTTTAGCAGCTCTGCCTAACCACACTGTACTGTATTACATATGTTTTATAACCAAAAATATCCCGTGTGTAAATATTAATCTGCAACGTTTCCATTAAAGCCATTTTTCATGTGTTACCCATAATATTTTTTCTTCTCACAGGCATTTTTTATATGCCTCTGGGGTTAAGTGTTTCATTTTTGATATGGCAATATAGGTGATTTATTAATAAAAAACAAATTAATACGTATGTCTGCATTTATCTCACACCTGGACTGAAGACTCAACAAGACAGGAGCTGGCAAAAATATGCTATATTTATTAAAATATAACAAGGAAGAAATTGTGCCAATCACATCAAACAAATGCAGGCAGGTATAGCCTGCATAGGCTGGTAGTAAATCTCTTCCCTGCTACTAAGTGCTAAACCACCCCAGATCAACTGCATCGCTCAAGCTGGAGAATCTTCCTAGAAATAGCATCTTCCCATTAAAGGGTGGGTGACCTGACAGATGCCAGCCATCCTCACTGTTCAACATTCTGAAGATGGCACATATCAGGTTCCAAGAGCATCAAACTGTGGTCCCCTCCAAGCTGCGGTTGGTGTAGTACCCTCCACTGAACCTGAAGCAAGGTGCTATATCTACTTACCTGCCTACACTAAAAGCCCCCAGAGGCAGCCATCTGAAGCTAGATGTCCTCCTTCCATCTACCTGAGGAAAGTTCACAAGACCTTGGCATAAGTCTTCCAAACACATGTCACGCCCCTCTGTAGTGTGCTAGACCCTATCCTCTCTATACCATTGAGGTGAGGAGTGATGTAAGTTTTTCCTGCCTGCAACAGCCACTTTGTTAACTCTCCATTGACCAGTCTCAGAGCCTAGCCAGTCTTGTTAGGGTGTCACACTTGCCTCCAGTCTCACTGCTACAGCAATCTGGGCCAAACCACAAAGAGGTTTGGAGCCCAGTTCAAGAGTCTTGCCTAACATCATGGCTGAGAAGCAAAACCACCCACTGGACCAGGTCATTCTCAGCCAGATGTGTTACTAATACACTCAGGAACAGGTCCATAGCAGGTTAATAACTTCCTAAGTAAATGCGATCATCTTAATAGATTGCCCTGGTTGCAGGCAGGCTCTCAACCTGGCTCCCCCCACCCTGGCATGGTTGGAGCTATCACCCTCACGCCGGGGTGGCACCACAATCATCCAGGGCTGTTGCCCAATCGTGTCAAAGGGTGATAGTGGGGAAAAGTATAAAAGCGGCAGTGTGATGTGTGCTTGGCTCCTGCTTCGCGCTGCTGAACACCCGCTCACCCTCCCTTTAATTTAGATCCTTTGGCCTTGCTTTGGATTTTGGTTGGTTGCCCAGCTTGAGTCAGGGGCTGGGTAGGAATTTTTACCATTTGGCAAATTGGCAGGGGCCACTTGGTTTTTGCCTGCCTCTTGGCAATCGTCACAACTTTGTAAGGTTTGGTGGTTAGGCATTGGGTTATGGTGAATGGGGGAGGGGAGGTCGGCCATCACCTGCCCCTCTAGTTTCAAGGGTATTCCGTTAAAGGAAGCCGGGGCTTGGTTCCTGTCTGAAGTCCACTTGAAGGGTGAGGGCCATGCCAGGCCTCTGGGGACACCAGGGGAGATGCAGGTGGGTTCCCCCGAAGCAATTCCCCTTTGGGTGGTTTACCCTTATAGACTTCCTGCAAAGGGGGCAGGAGTCAGATATAGTCTTGCCAATGCCTAAGCCAATACCGTTCTTATTCCTGTAATCAATAAAGTTGTGGCCAAAATTTTGCCCCAAAAACTTAAACAAAATATCTGTGTCTGTGTGAATTTATTTACCGTAATGGGGGGGTCGGCTTGAGGTCTTGCCACACAACAGACTGAACCTATTCCTTATTAAGAGTCATTTGTTCTGTGGGCATATCATTTCTCAAGCCCTTAGCTACTATAAGAATGAAGGTTTGAGAGAGTATTGATATTTTTTGGGGGGGGAGTTATATTTTTATTTTATTTTATATATTTAAAATATTTCTCGACCACCCTTCATCAAAAAATCCCAGGGTGGGTTGCAATGACATAAAAATTAACAAGTAAAAACAATGCCGTTCATAAAACAACTGGTGCAGTTGAAAATTCTGCAATTAACAAACAATCATAAAACCACCCATAAAGCTGGATGATTGACTGAATAAATTAACACCCCTGCAGAGACCCAAGAAAACAGGTATGTTTTCAGATGGCATTAAAATGAAATAAGAGTTGGAGCAAAGTAAACTTCAGCCGGGAGGACATTCCCTAGACTTGCTTTATGTGTGGAGATTGGATCTTCTGGAGCATCCTTCATCATCCTACATATATTGGATGATATCTATCTAGAGTAGACCTATTGAAAACAATGTTAACCATTAGGGCTCATTCTAACATTTTACCTCTTTTATTCTGGGATGAAACACACATACACAACCAGCACGTATGAATAGCATGTGTGATGTGTGTCTCCTTAAAGCATCAGTAGATCCTTGCTTCTGATCATATTGTGTGATGTGCCCAAATCTATTTGCAAAACTTTGCCATTCACTTGTTTGGGTGAACTTGCACTCTATTTTCTGTTACAATGACCACAACAGAGTACATCTCATAAAGTGAGAATTCCCTTTTTACAGACAATTTTAGGTGGATTGATAGAGTTCCAACACCGTCATTTATCTCTCACTAAGTTTGTTGAGAGAAGACTCCATACAACAAAAGATCTTTGCCTCTAGAGGAATAGTTTCTATGTCGCTAATACACAGCATACATCATTTTCTCACCAATGAGTTTCCTGGAAAGCACTCTAGAGACAGGCATATCCATCAATGGCACACCCAATAGATCTCAATTACGTTAATTACAATAGACTTTCTAATGAGTGAAATGTCAAGCACTGGATCTATGCCCAATGCTAATAATTCACTCACTCCCAGCTGGCACTCATTCACATGCAGGCAGAGATGTTTCATGCACTCTGACACCCAAAACATAGAGAGTGAAGTGGTTATACTTCAGAGCTAGACGTTAAAATCCAAGTGGGCTATATTAATCAAACACTACAAATTCCTCGAGTGCCCGGCTAAATGGCATGCGTTACTCTGATGCCTTAGAAATACCAGCATATTTAAGTTTATTTAGTTATTTGTTCACCTTGAGGAATTCCTCACACCACCATGCACTTAGGATGCCTCTGAACTGTCACCATGAAAATACATTATTAGCTGAAGACCTACCATGGTAGAGAGTTGCAGTTTAACTTGATATTGTTAAACTATCGGGTGACAGGGTTTCTGTGTGGTGTATGCATTGGTTTTGGATGAATCCTGCACCAAAGTGGGCACTTTTAGACTGATTTGGGGATGTTATGAATGGAAACAGCATCTTTCCAAAGCAACCAGAACTGAATCAAGGATCTCTAAAGCTCTCTAGTGTGCTTTGGAGAATTTGATGTTTATAAAATGCTGCAGTCAGTGTCTCCACAAAAAATGAAATATTTCTCCCCAAGCTTGTCATGCAGGGAAAACACCAGGATAGGAAAATTAGGGGAAGGGAGAACTATTTTTTTTGACTGGCAAGTCTAGTTTCTAATTGGGAAGAATGATTTTAACAGGGCTCTCCAAACACTGTGCTCTGGAGGAGGGATATTGAAATTGTGTTCCATTTAGCATATTCTGTTCTCTTCACTAGTTCTGCTTGGTTGATAAATGCTGGATGTGCTTTCATTCTGCCCCGCCACATGTTCACACATCCACTCCTGCCAAATCAGGTTTACCCTTAGTTTCTGCAATGTGTAGGGCCAGTTGAGTAGAACACAAGCTTCAAAGTGGGTGCCCCCTCCCTATGTTCATCTTAACTCTCTATCCTATGCACCTCTCATGAAATTCTGCAAATTACTTGCATAAGGATAATGAAGTTTCATTTTTATTTTAAAGTCATGTTCCCAAACCACAGGGAGGGAAGCAAATCTCTTTTGGTCTCTCTCCTGTCCCTATAAACTTTGAAGGTGCCTAGCACAAAGCAGATGCACCAATCCCTATGGAATTTGACAAGTTTCTTACCTAGGAGTACTTGATGTGAGCTAGTTTCATACAAATTGTCCACAAAACAATAGGGACAATAGGTTAATCCTTTAAAAAAAATACCAGAAATGTACAGGCTGTCCTTGCAAGGAGGGCAGGAAAGCTGCAAATATCCTTCTTGATCTGGAATCTGGCAGGATTCATTCTCTAAGTGGGGGCTACCATGTATGCAAAGATCATCTATTTCTTAAAAAAAAGAGTTATAGATGGTTCATGTAAATATATATTAAAATCTAAATATATCCAGCACATCCTTAGACTATGTGTATATAATTTGGTAGGCTTCATCTACTCAAGAGGAGTTACTATCCCTGCAAATTTCATCCATTTCTGTCAAAAAGAAACGGCCGGGATTTTTTATTTCCCCAAAATAGTGAGTGGGGCAGCCACAAAGCTTCATGTTTCTGAACTGGGATTGAGATTTGTACTCTGAGCCAAACTGGGCAGCTTTCGAACTGATTTGGACAAAATCAGACACTATTCTGAATTGTGTTCCAAACTGAATTGTGTGTTCAGTGCACATCACCAGTTTCTGACCCTTACTGATCTACAACAAATCCTCCAAAGATCTGCCAACAAATATGGATCTATCTTCTTCCTGCCAGTGCTCTGGACTGCTCAGTGCACTTCATGTACTGTCTTAGTAACCCTTCAAAATATCCTGTAGGGCTAGTGAATAATATTCCCATACTGCAAATGGTAAATGAAACAGGGGTTGACAGATGGTATGGGTTCACAGCAGAGAGAAGATTACATAGAGACCTCCTTCTTAGGTGAGTAAGTCACAACACTAGTTCTCTAGCAGCAAGTGCAAGATGATAGAAAGTCATTCTCTTGGAGTACTGAGAGATACCCTAAATTGTGAGTCCTTGTCAGCTTTCCTCAGCATATTACAGATTTGACAATTTTCCCAAATGGAAACCTTTGCTTGGAGTCTAATATATCTTGTATGAGCTCATGGAAAGTGTTTTCACTTCTTCTCTCTCATTTCCTTCACAATTAACGCTGAGTTTCTGGGCTCTGGTTTATATTGATTCAAATCATGCTCTGCAGTGATTATGTATCTTGTGTCCTAATTAATGGAGCTATTCTCTAGATAGATTCTTTTTTAAGTCTCTGAGACACTATCCTCCCAAATGCTGATATTAACAGGCCCAAACAAGATGGAAATCAAGTCCCTTTCTCAGTGATGTCATATCCCTTGACAACAATGGTTGTGATATTTAAATATTTTAAAAATATCCGACAAAAGCATTAACAGGCTAAGCACAAGCTGTCATCTAAATACATGTCCTTATTTTTGTTTGTTTTTTAGAGTGCATTTACTGTTCCTAAATCATCTTGTTCATCTCATAGTTTTCAAAGGATGCCGAAGTCATGTAGGGAATGGCCGAGTGGACCATCACAGATATAACAATGCAAACAGAACTTTCATTTAACGGACATATTCTCAACAAAGTCAGTGAGCTGTGTCAGCTATGGCCATTCAGAAGCTGATGGGAAGTCCAGGCCATTTAAGACCTTAGCCAGGCCTGGTCTTGGTGAAATGGTATGTGGCTTTGAGCAATTGATTTCTGAGGTGAGATGAGATAACTGCTAGTACTACTGAAAATCATGCTTAGAAAACAGAAGTCTTGTCTTTCTTTCTTTGCTCTGAATTGACAGCATTTTTGTACCACTTTCTAGAGAAAAGAACAGGTAGGACCACAGGCTAACTTTCCAATAGTAATAGCTTTTTGCTAGTTTAGAGGCCCATCACTGCTGGCCTGTTAATTTAAGTGTTAACTGTGTCTATTTCCTGACTGTGTTCTGAGCTCTGAGTACATGTGTTTCTAGGTAGGTCAACCAGATAGGTCCTGGATTTTGGTATTCTAACCCTGAAGCCCAAGAAAGACTATTGCTTGAAACTTTTTCACAGTGACCATGAATGGATAGGAATATTCATAGATGAATTTCTAGGTCAAACTACTTTGTAATCTTACTCTAGCTGTAATTCACCCATCTGTGCTTCATCCATTTCAGATGATAAATCACCTTTTACATATGCATAAAGGAGATTTACAAACACCAAACAAACAGCTAAAATGTTTTTTAAAAAAACAACAAAAAACAACCCACAGTACAAGTTCCCTCCCAATATTGATTTTATAACAATACAAAATAAAAACCTAAGGCAGACACTTTTTCATCCAGCTGGAAAAGCATAATTCATCCCCCTCCCCCGTTGTGGTAATTGAATTAATTTAATTTAATTAGTTCTTTTGTATCTTTCTTTCTCCTTTTCTACATACAGGAACTATACCTTGTGATACATATACATTTTGTATACACTATACGCTAGTAGGGTGTGGATTTGCAAGGCTGAAGAGGTAGCTAGGAAGTTGAATTCAATGCTTTTTTCTGGGGGGACACAGGGGTACACATGCCCCTAAACATTTTGTGAATCTAAGTTTGGCCTCATTGAGGGGCAGTATTTCAATGAGTAGTAAAATGAGAGTACCCCTAAACTTTTTTTTAAGAAAAAAAAGCACTGGTTGAATTAATCCTTTCCCCCCTGCTATGTCTGTTTGGTTATTTTCACCCATATAGACTGGCTACAAGATAAAGAATAAAAAATACACCTGGCTGGAACTGCTTCAGAGAAACAAACCAATTGGAGAACAGGTTAAGTTCTCCTCCTTTCACCCACAAATTCACCTCTCACCGCTATCATTACTAGACAACGGGCCTTTTGAAATACCTGTTCACTATGGTAATGAGTAGCTCTAGCCTTAGTTACATTAGGACTGCTGCTTTGATTCCTGCTGGGGAATAGGATAGAGAAAGAGGCTTTTCACAAATCCAGAGCCATGTCAGGAGCAAACTTGCACAGCTCCACACACAGAGAAGCATAAGCTACAGCTGGAGAGTCTATCTTTCAGCTCAGGTAGCATAATTATTCATTTACTTACTTAAAAGATTTAGAAGATGTCTTTCAGGGCAAGTCTTTGAAGGCAGCATGAAACAAATTAAAACAACAATAAACACACACACACACACACACACACACACACACACACAATGACAATAGATACATAAATAAAGCCATCAAATAAAGCCTGGCAAAACAGAAATGCCTTTAGGACCCATTTAAGGGTCAGATATATGGGTTTCCTCTTCAGAATTGTGGCAACTTGAGCATAAGGTCTGCACTGGAAGTTAGTCGTCAGTTAATTACAGAACAATCCTAACCAATGACTGGAATGGCCTAAGATGGTGAAAGTGCCTTTCTGGTTGCAGTGCTTGACTGGTGGAGAGGAAGCCCCACTCTAGCAGCCCTGATACACACATGGAAAGTGAAGTGTAGGTGGGTTCCCACAAAGCAAGACACAGTTATAACAGCAAGAACCTTTATTCAACTAACAGAACTGGACAACAGGGGCAAAGCAGCTGCTTATATACATTTCTGAAGGCCTGGGCCACTCTCACTCTGAACATGATTGGCTGTCTAAACTTCCAAGCTGCGAATCATAACTCAGAGCTTAAGGGCCAATGGCAGTGGTCCAAATCATGAACTCTTCTGTGACTGGATATCATGTATCGTATCAAAACACACTCGCTCAGAATCCTTAGTCCAGACTCAAGCTCAGGCAAACACAGACCACGGAATACATAACAGAAAGCTCGGTGGAATTCATTATAATGCCAGCTGTGTTTCTTTTGGAAGTATGCCAAAACATGGGGCTCTGGGTTTGGGTGAAGGCAGCCTAGGATCTGCTGGACCCAAAGGTGATCTGTTCCCCTGAGAGCTGGTGCAGTTAATTTCTTCCACTGGGACCAACAAAGAACATTTTTCAAAAGCAAGAACTTCTGGAATCTTAAAAACATAAGACGAGACCAATGGCCAACCAGAAGCCACCAGGTTTAGTAGCTACTGATAGCTTCGCCCTCCATGGATTTGTATACATGTGTACATCTTATACATGTCTATCAGAAGTAAGCTCCACTGAGTTCAATGGGACCTTCCTGGAAAAGGTGTGTGGTATTCCTGCCTAAGTTAGTTTTAAATATATACCTTTAGAACTGGATGTTTGACCACTGTCAAGAATGTACGGGTTGACGGTGAAATCACTCACTATTGGAAAGTTTATTGCAGCAAACAAAGAAAGATTTGTACTGGAAAAGGATGTTGGGAATTGACCTGGTGTGCAAGTAAAATTAATATATTTATTTCTCCCTGAAGTACTTTATAGCCACTTCATACTTCTAATTTAAGTAGTCAGACTTTAAAATGTCACATCACAGCATTTTAAACTTCTAAATTATCCATCATGTTTTAAGGTTTGCACTAATAATGATAAGATTATTTCTGTTAATATGATCTCCTCGGCAAGATAATTCTGGATCAGTTTCATTATCTTCAAGTTGCTGCTCTTTTAATTTCTAACAAGGGCTTTGCAAGGCTTTAAAAGGTGCCACATGAGTGAAAGAAACAAGCCTCCGGTAGTTTTCTTAATGGATAATTATCAGCTCTTTTCCTTTAGATTTAAACGCAGTCAATTTTGAGGCTGCTGAACACTTCATAAATACTTCTGTTTTTCATTATGTGCAGAGAACAAATGAAAACAAGAATATATCTGATGCAGAAAATGGATTTTTCTACTTAGGAACTAAAAGTGTGTGGCTGCCCAAAAGGCAGTGCTATGGTAGCCATTTCACAGATGCAATGAAATTATTGGTTATGTCAGAGTCTGCACTGCCCTAATCAAGCATCACCGCTGTGGCTGTCCAGTCACATGATGGGGGAGAGCAGGAGTCAAATTACCATAGCCAGACATGCAGCCTTCCACATGTTTGAGGCCCAGCTTATGCAGCTTTTGCCATGCGTGGAAGCTCCCTGCAGAGTTTACGAGCCTGGAAGATAGAAATAGATATATAGACAGGCATACACATGATAAAGTTTATCTGACCCTACAGGCAGTTAATTAAAAGCTTCAGAGTCAGCATTTAAAAGAGAAATTATATTGGCCTATGAAAAGCTTGCCTGAACAGATATTGATGGCAGAAAATATATCCAGAAGAGGTTAGGTGAACCCAGTGGTGGAGCTTACCTCCTCTGGAAAGCAATTCCACAGCTGATATGCAGCCACAGGAAAGGCCCTGTCTCATGTCTCAAGCTATATTTCCATCAGCCTGTGATGAAGAGGACATCTCTATCAGATATTGGGCCTTGGGAAAATAATATGGAAGAGGCCCTTTAGCTGGACCTAGACCAAAATCATTTAGGGGTCCATAGGTCCATAGAAACATACTGGGAACCAGTGCAGCTATTCTAAAAATCTTCCTTGATCTGATGATTTACTGCTCAATCAAGGATTTGTTGCACATACTCAGGTCCTCACTTACAAAAGCCAGTTCACTACAGTGGACATAACAAATGTAAGAACAACCTGCTGGATCATTGTAGACTCAGTTTAAGGCAATTTCCTATGTCGCTGATTAAACTACCTCATCTACATCACAATCTGCAGTATAAGCCATCTTTCTGACAAAAAATATCATCAATTTTTGTTGGGCTGAGGTTTTTCTTATTAATATCTGAATTCATAGCTTGTAGCTTCCTTGTGACTTTGCCCATTGTGATCAGTGCCAACAGGAATCTCAAAGAAAAGATGAGAATTGGAATGGCACTCTGCATTCTCCTTCTACCATTGGTGCTAATTATTTGAATTGTCGAGATCTTTTTATGTAACCGAAAAACGGGATTCGTCAAATACTCAATAAACTGCAACATCAACATTGTTTTTCAGTTTAGCGGATGTTAAATAGAGAGCCTGCGGGTGGGGGAAATCCAATTAATTTCTGTTGTTGACCAAGCTAAAGAAGCAGTATAACTGCAACTAGCATTTTTCTTCTTGTCTCCTCTTCCTCATTAGCGCTTTAACTTGCTTAGTCTGGAACAAACTTAACTTCTCTTTCAATAAAGCAAACAAAAATCCAGGCCATCTTTTTTGTTTTCCTTTTCTTTCCTTTCTACTGGCCGCACGCTCATCTTCTGATTTCTAAAAGGAGACAGAGCAAGCCTAAACATATCCACATGGAAGAAAGTTCTGTTATTAATTACATTTGTACCCCACTTTTCCTCCAAGCAGCTCAAGGTGGCTTATATAGTTCTCCTTCCCATTTTATCCTCACAGCATCCCTGTGAGGCAGGTTAGGCTGAGAGGATGTGGCTGGCCCAAAGTCACAGAGTGTGTTTCATGCCTGAGTGGCGATTTGAACTCTAGTCTCCCAGGTTCTGGTTGGGCATTCTAACCACCATAGCACCCTGGCTCTCAGTAAGTCCCTTGAACTGACTCCCAGGTAACTGTGTGTGAGAATCACAGCCAGAATCATGTTACACATTTGCAGGGGCGCCAACTCCTGGGGGCTGAACCCTTTCGGGGGCCCCAATATTAGTTTGGGGGGCAAACCACCCAATGTTTTAAGAAAGTCATGTCAGGTTGGAGGAGCCAGGAACATGGCACCAGTGCAGCTTCAATGGCTGGGGGCTCCTTCTCCTCCTGCAGAAAGCGAAGAAGGAGAAGGAGTTGCATGTCAAGCCCTGAAACCTGCCCCCATGGAATAAAGACACAATGGACACAGAATGGGCAAATTTAGGTCACAACTTTATTGAATACACAAGTGTGACTGGTATTGGCTTAGGCATTGGTATCTAATGACTATAACTGGCTCCTGCCTACCCAGCAGGGAGCCTGCAAAGGGTACACTACCAGCAGAGGGAGCTCCAACAATGGCTATTGACTGGTGGTCACCCCTGGGGCTCCCGACGGTCCTGGCATGGCCCTAGCCCCTCCCCGGGCTTCGGACGAGATCCAGACACCCAGATTCCTTTAACGTAATACCCTATCAAATGGAGAGGCAGGTGATGGCCACACCTCCCCTCCCCACATCCCCCTAAACCAATGCCTAACCGCCAAACCTTACAAAGTTGTGACAATTGCTAAGAGGTAGGCAAAACCCAAGTGGCCACAGCCAATCTGCCACACTGGAAAAAATTCTTACCCGGTCCCCGTTCCAATACAGGTGATCAAAGGCAGACACCCATCGAACAATGGGTGGGTGGGTTGGTGTTTGGCAGCGCGAAGCAAGAGACATGTACACGTCGTGCTGCCATATATATATATACTTACCTCGCAATCATGCCAGCATCACTAATTGGCTCAAGGTCCCTGGTGTGATCACAGCATTACTGACCGGTTGCAGGGTGAAAGCCCCACCTCCAGGCCGGTTGGAGGGAGTCCCGAGGCTGCGCGCAACATGGACCCTTGGGTAGGAGGATCCAATCTACCAGCTATTGAAGCTGTGATGCCACCACATTCTGAACTCCTCCAACCTGACGCAACATCAGGCCTTCTCAATCTCTGTCACAAGTTGGTGCTTCTGTGTGTTTGTTTTATTCATTTTTAATCATCATTGTCATCATCATCTACTTGTTCTATTAGATGCTTAGCCTCAGAATCTTTTCCAATATCAGGTGCTAGCCCTGGAATATTTTAAATAAAGGAAAGGGCCTCTATCCAGGTCTAGGGTCATTTTGCAACACTCCTCAGTGACCAAAATCAGTCTTTGTCTTGGGACAATAAGAACATGGTTTTACAGACAGAGCTGTGGCAGTTCTCCTTTCAGAAGCACTGCTCAGTGTACAAAGGAGATAGTATTTCTGGATTCTGGAGGTGTATATAGCAGAGTCCACAGCCACTTGCTACTAGTAGACTTATATAGCAGACCTCATACTGTGCTAACATTATAGCCAAGAAATAAGGTGAGGAGACAGCAGATGGCAGGTAACTGAACTAAATTGGCTGGAAGAAGTGAAATGTGAGGAAATAAAATTACACAGAAAGGGAACCGTTGCACATTTTGCTCACAGTTTGGATGATGAAGGGGCTTACCACCAGCAGATTGACAAAGAACAAAACAAAATGAAACAGGATGCATGTTTTAATTTTGAAGCATATTTTCATATGGCACTAGGTGAGTTGTCAGGAACATTTTCCCAAAAAAATTAATATGTATTCTTGAAAATTAATCTGTGAATATACATTAATTGGAAAAGGATGGAAAAATGAAAATAAGAAATCCATCTGTGAACACAAGCCTATTTATTATAGTCCAGTGTTATCTCTTTCAGGGGAAGGTGACAGTAATAGGAACATGGGAAGAATCCTTCTGTCTAGTTCTAGTCCTGTCTTCCAAAATGGCCAAAAGATGCCTATGCCAAACCCACAAATAGGACATGAGGGTAATAGTGATTTGCTGCTGTTGTTCCTCAGTGAATAGTATTTAGGGAGATGTTGCCTCCGATCCTGAATGTAGCATATGAATTTGCCTTATGACCTTTTAAAGGGGACTGAAAAGGCAAGAAGATTCTAGAAACCAAAGAGCTAGTGCGGTGTAGCAGCTAGAGTGTTTGACTTGCACTAGGGTTCTAGTCCCCACTTGGCCATGAAGCTCACTGGGTGACCTTGGGCCAGTCACAGCCTCTCGGCCTACCCTACCTCACAGGGTTGTTGTTGCAATGATAAAATGGAGAACTACATACTCCCTCTTCAGCTCCTTGGAGGAGACATAGGATACAAATGTAACAATGAATAAATGATAAAATTGTTCTTTTCCTGTTGCCTGATTAAATCCAGTCAATATTATATTAGAATTTATACTCATAATAATCGATACATAAATGCTATTTTTTTATTTAAGTGTCCTGGCTTGCAGGTTGTTGTTGTAAATAGTTGCTTTTTCTTCTGAGGGGAAAAATAGACACCACTTCTTTAAATTTGCAAAACACTACAAAAGCATTTGAGGCTTTGAATTTCATCAGACTGTGGTCTCATGTGATACAGTGTAACCTGAAGCACATGCCATGTTGCATCTCATTGAAGGAAACACTTTCTGTGCACCAGCATATAGCAGCTGCTGTTGACAGCCAAGCATCTGGGCTACACCCAGGAGCCACTGGTTATGCCGCTATCTGAAGAACAGAATGAAGAACATTCAAGCTTTCCTTTTTTTTTATCCAAAGGGTTTTGGTTTCTGACACACTGGCACCGACATATGCAACTGCAATAGTGCACACAGCAATTTTGACTGACATTGGAAGCATTCTCTCTGGGCCAAGCTAGTGTGTTCTGCCTGTATGTTGTAATCCTATTGTAAAATCTTAGCAGAACATAGGCAGGATTTAACTATTGGTGTCTCCTACTGTGCTATTGTCAAAAGATGTTTTGGATGACAGAAAGACTTGTTACATGCACGATGAATCCCAAGCGAAGATCCCAAACACAGTTACACAAGCACAGAATATTTGGTATTACCTTTATGTCAGGCTCTGAAGGAAAGCCATTTTGGGAGCTTATTTTCAATGTACCAGGCTCGTAAGTTTCTCTGCAAAATCTGATGGGCCACTTTTAAAGAACAATGCTGGACTTGATGTAGGAATGCATGAGCGGTTCAGTCTTTGGATTTTTCAAAATATGAACTGACCTGATCTGTGTCTCCTAGATTAATGTGTGGGTTAGAGCTTGGCTGTCACCCATATGTTGCACTTCTCAAACCTCTCAAAACTTCTTGGTTTGAAAAGGTATCAAAATGCACTTTTTAAAGGGCATTGCAATAGTAAATATGTTTAGAAATGCCAACTTTGGGGGGGAAATAAATGTTTTAGAACTTCAAGAGTTCCAATATATACTTCAATGCCAGTTTTATGTAGATTCTTCTTCTTTTTAAAATGCAGATTAATGCAAAAATGGGATGAAATAGATTTAGGAGTGAACACATGTGGAAGTACCATGGTCTAGAAATAGTCATACTTCATCTATCCAGATGATCAATTGTACACTCATACTTACAGATGTTTAAGCTCATTCGATCAGATGTGGTTCATATTTGAAAATGGGTCTAGGGAGCAATTTTAAAGGGATTTAATATCTCCTAGGGAAGAGAATTTACGATGCAGAAGCATTTTTCATAGAGCCCAATAACAGGACTCGTACATAGTAAGTCATTTATTGTTGTTGCTTTTTAAAAATCACAGTTATCTTCAAATCTCCTGAGGGAGTGTACTTGTCTCTTAAGTGACAACGCCCTATTGAAATGAAGTAAGCAATGCCATTTTAAAGTGCATCATAAGTATAGGTCTTTATGTTTATGTTTTGCTGTGAGGGCCTTGATGCCCAAAGCTCTGATAATACTAGATGACCTGGAAAACAGCTTCAAAATGTATGTTTTCCATTGAATTTGTTTGTTTGTTTGTTTGTTTGTTTGTTCGTGTGCATGCACACATGCACAAGACATTCAATAATGTTTTTCATGCATTCTCACAACAGCCCAATGTGTAAAATTAGGCTGAAAGTAAGGAATAGGCAGATCCACCTATTTCTGCTTCTCTCGGTTTCTAAACTTGAATCTGAAGTTTGGTTCTCCACATTTCCACATCAATCTGTGTTTTTCCCCGCTCATGGAAATTCATCAGTGAATTTCTCCTAATATAGGCATGCTTTAATGCAATCTTGCCCAATGTACACATTTTTGTAAAGCAGTTTTCCCCAAATATAATACAATTCAATGTTCTTTTCGCAAAGATATGCATTTGTATGCATAGTTTACCCTAGTATATGCATTGTTGTAAAAATCATTTGGCTGCAGAACTGCACTGCAAAATTCAGAAAAGTGTGAATTTTGATGGCTGGCTGTGTTTCAGTTTATGTATTGTTTTGGAAAGTACCAATTAGATAGATTTGCCTTTAAATGTAAACAGAAGCAAATTTCTCCCCTAACCGTAGCTGAATGTGTATTTTTAATAACACCCCGCTGAACTCTTCTGGTCTTAATGCCCAACACCACCCTATGTACTGGAATTCACTGCTTCATTCTAGGTGTCCAGCAGCTTTTCTTGTTTGCTTGAAAACATTCTTTTCTCAGCAGACAATTCCCTTAAATGCAATGAATCTTATTGTCAGTGAATTCTTGTGAACATTTAACACTGAAGAGCTGAGGCAAGATGCAGCAATAACAGTGTTGCATCCATTAATAGGAATCTGGTGGTTCTATTTTTGTTTCTTTTTAGTTATGAATCACAGTATTTAATCTAAATATATGCCATAATTGAGACCTGCACATCTTCTGACAGTGCCGTTCAGAAGCAGTATTTTAATTAGGGTCACGCGCACAAAATCCCTCTCGAGGGAGAATCTTACAAAGGAAGGAAGGAATAATTTGACAGCTCTTCTGAAGTGGAGGGGGGGAGGGCAAGCCTGTAAGGTGTTGCCAGTAGTATTACACCATCCCGTCTTGTGGGTCTTCCAGCAATGGATGATGATAGTAAATCGCATCCCAGAGATGCGGCGCCAACTCATTCCTTTGCAACTAATTAGCATTTTGCCTGGGACTCACTGATGTTCATTATAAAGGAATTGCGTGGGGAAAGGAGAAAATCCGAGACTCAGGGAACCATTTTATGTGTAGTCCCTTCACAACAAAACTAGCAACCGTCTGCTAGAGATCTTTCATTATACACTCAAGAATAGCTACAAGAGAGGGATACTTCACTCCCTTTTGATATGGAGAGCGGAATGTACTCGACTGCAGACCAATTATGAAATTGAAGCCTTTTTCCCCCAGATTGCTGAATGGGAAACATTGAACTGTGTTTGCATGATTATCTTAGTTAACTTCAATTAATGTGGGGTGGGGTTGGTGGATTAATATGCAGAGTATGCTGTAACAGTTGGACAAAATAAAAGGGTCACTTTGTCCCAACAGAAGAGGTGGCTGCCGGCTCCATAGTTATTAAGGCAAATAGCCCCAGACTCTGCCAGATGAGGATGGCCAAAGCCATAACAGGTTGATGCTTTTAGTCTCACCTGACTCTCATGTTCCTTGCAGATGGCTATTGATTTTGTTAAAAATAAATAGGGATCTATTCCAGGGAAGAAGAATCTTGTTCTAGTGTTCTGAAACACTCCAGTGAATTCTGACTAAAATTGCAGGGGCTTCAGTTAAGAAAAACTCTGAAAATACAAACACACACTTGCAATATGAAACAGTATGTTTAAAATGTTCTGTATCATGGAATAGCTGCAGTTACCCAATACCAGAATTTTTGTGGTAGGCCATACAAAGAAGAAGCAGTTTTTGAAATAGATCTGGAATGTTCCTCTTGTTGATTTGAAACTATGCTGATATTCCAAGCATAAATCCTGCGGTAGACAAAAGTGTATATGACTTACTTCCAAACAGTTGAGATGTTACAGTTTTAAGGGTGTACAGTGTACACACAGAGAGATTCCAAAATGTGTAATTGTTTTCTTAGAAGTAGAATTAATATACTGTTTCAGTTTTCAGTTTATTTTCTCTGTTAAATCTTGCTTCTTTTACGAGATGACAGCTGGTGACTCATCCAGCGTGCAGAACACTTTGAGGTGCAATTGGAATAAAGAGGTGGAAATCAGGAGTGCCTATTCTGGCAATATACTAAATTGTCCTGGAAAAGTTTTGCTTATTCCCCACTATCCTATCAAGCTGAAGCAGGCATGCCCATCAATACAGAAAATATGCTTTCACATTAAGGTTGCATAACCAAACAGTAAAGTAATAGAATCGTAGAATTGTAGAGTTGGGAGGGACTCTGACGGTCATATAGTCCAACCTTCTGCGATGCAGGAATGCTGTCCGCAGCTGCCCCTGAGTGGGCTTGAATCCCCAACCTTCTGGTTAACAGCCCGAGGCATAACACATTGCACCACTGGGGGGCTCCTCCTTTCACAATCTTGCTGTTTTATCATATAAACATCCCTACAGTACTGTTCATCTCCTCTTAAGAGGGCATAATGGGTGTTCCTGCCTTGTGCCGTGTTTTTCAAAAGGTGACCAAGAATGGCTGCATCACAGGTGTTTCTATTTTTAGGTGGGATTCAAAGTCACATACAGTGGTACCTCGGGTTAAAGACGCTTCAGGTTACAGACACCACTAACCCAGAAATAGTACCTTGGGTTAAGAACTTTGCTTCAGGTTAAGAACAGAAATTGTGCGGCAGCAGTGGGAGTCCCCATTAGCTAAAGTGGTACCTCAGGTTAAGAACAGTTTCAGGTTAAGAACGGACCTCCAGAACGAATTAAGTTCTTAACCCGAGGTACCACTGTACTAGCAAATTCCAATTGCAGAATTGCAGTTGATTGGGAAAGTTACACAAGAAACGGCCCCTTCTCCGGAAGAGATTTTGAGATGGGGCAATGCACTGAGAAGTGTGAGTTATCCCTTTCTTTTATGCAACAGTCATCTATCCTCCCCACGAACAAATCAGGATGAATGGTAATTAAATAGCCAACATTCTCCAATCTCCCTGAAAACAAACCAGGATGAATGCTCAGTAACAGATCATCTGGAATGCCCCTCTCAACAGCCCGTGTCTTTGTCTTCTTCCACTTCTGTCATCAAGCTCTTGCACATTTTGCTGCTGCTCTGCTGATGTTGTAAAACTGGCTGAAGCATTTCCTTTAAACCATGTTCAGCCCTAACAATAAAGGTGCCACATATATATATACATAAACATGATGGGATTTCAGATTTTTCCACAAAAGGCCCTTGTGTTAAAGAGCTGCAATCCCTAGAGTGAGAAAAAAACATTGTATATAGTGTTTGCATGTTTTCTTCATGCTTTCCTGACTATTTTATTGTTGTTCTCAGCTTTCTTTTCTTGAGCATTGTTTTAATCAGCTTAGTATGTTGCATAGCTTAGTATACTGCATGGTTTTAATAATTCCTTGGCTTTATGCTCTCTGAGCCCATTTCGTCACGACCTTTTCTGCCTTTCCCCCTGTTATTTCATTTTCTAAGAAGGCAATTCTAGGCCTCTCCCATTGAGTTCAATGGAACTTATTTCCAGGTAAGCATAGCTAGGATTGCAAACTCAATGCCTTTCTCTGTATGTGTACCTCTATTGTTCTGTGGTCTTCTTCCAGTACAGTGTGTGTGTTCCACTGTGCTGCTTGTTACAAACTCGCTGTGTAGTACTGTTCCCTTTCTGATAAGATCCTTTTCCCCATTCAAATCCCCTAGATTTCTTATATACCTGCTGTGGTGCTGCTGTTGTAGTCCTTTGATGCTTTGATTTGTAAACAGTTCATAAATTTATATTTGCTATGGCTTAGAATCCTTGGTTTCATCTGTGTTGCCACTGTCAAAAACAACCCTTGACTATGTGTATGGAAATGAATGAAGGGTAGGTTCTGTCATCTCCCTATTTTCTAAAGAGGCTTGAATAAGAACCTAGGAAATATCAGCTCTCTATTGTGAGTTTTTGAGGGGGCTTTAGAGCTCAGTTGAGGGACGCGGGTGGTGCTGTGGGTAAAAGCCTCAGCGCCTAGGGCTTGCCGATCGAAAGGTCGGCGGTTCGAATCCCCGCGGCGGGGTGCGCTCCCGCTGCTCGGTCCCAGCGCCTGCCAACCTAGCAGTTTGAAAGCACCCCCGGGTGCAAGTAGATAAATAGGGACCACTTACTGGTGGGAAGGTAAACGGCGTTTCCGTGTGCTGCGCTGGCTCGCCAGAAGCAGCTTTGTCACGCTAGCCACGTGACCCGGAAGTGTCTCCGGACAGCGCTGGCCCCCGGCCTCTTGAGTGAGATGGGCGCACAACCCCAGAGTCTGTCAAGACTGGCCCGTACGGGCAGGGGTACCTTTACCTTTACCTTTTAGAGCTCAGTTAAATTATAGCTCTTTCATAAGGACCTGATTCTATCCAGTTTCTCTGCAGCCGTTTCCCTTTACAGTACCATTTAGGATATATGGTATATATATATATATATATATATATATATATATATATATATATATTTGCAGTTTTTATCCAGTCCAACTACCAAGTAGAACACATGGTTTAAGCTACCAGTTATTGGGTTATTATCCACTATTTGGGGTAGCTATTAAACAACTATGTGCCTCAGCTACTGATTCTGAAACACATATGGGGTAGGAAATTATAGGAAACATCACTTTGTATGGCTTCAGTTTGCATATGCCCTTATGCAGTCAATTACTAAAAACTTGCCAGATCTAGTAGGATAAAATATGACACATGGTACCAAGGCATTTTAATTCTTTATTAATCCCCTCCAATAATTACTCCACATATTATTATTTTAGTCTAAGCAAATTATTTAGATGCTATTTTGAAATGAAAGATCGCATGGGCTTAACTTGAGGGCAGACTTGGGGACTCTGAGGTCCTGAGATACAGACAGGAAGGGAGAGTAGACACCGAGTAATTAGTCTCTGGGAAAAATGAATGTGCATTCCCCATTTCTTAGCACTGCCTCTAGGAGAGGCCTCAAATAAAGCTTCATTTCCCAATCCCCCATTCAGAGGAATATGAATAATAAGTTACCAGGTCTATTTTTCTTGCTCATATTAAAAAACATGGAATGAGTGCATGAAATCTCAGAGTATAAAGTTACAAATCATTAAAGAAATTTTCAAAGATACTTGTAACTCCAGTGCTACCGGAAGAACGGAGACACTTAGCGATAAAAGTAAGAGTCAGAACTCTTTTAAAAAAGAGGCAGAAGAAAAGGAATGAGACCAAGTGAGGTTAACATCAAGACTTTTCAAGGTTAGCAATCAGAGCGAGAGAGCGAGAGAGCACTCTGCCTGAATAGTTGCGTGTCGAGGTCCCCAAGACACCCCAAATAAGAACACAATGACACTTGATTTTTGTTTAAGGTTTTTGGCATAATTTTGGCCACAACTTTATTAAAAATACAGCAATGTGAGTGGTTGCTTAGGCTTTGGTAGTGACTAACTGACCCCGGATGGGGACAGCTCTGACATTTGCACCCTCCACGAATTCAGAAAGGGTAAGTCACCTGGGGAGAGAGACGGGACTGGGAACCATGCCTCACCTCTCCCCAGAATGCTACCAGGGGCTCTTGCGTGGCCCTAGCCCCTTGCCAGGGGGTTCGGACAAAAGCATGGTGAGCCCCTGGGTTCCTTTAATGGAAAACCCTTGCAGCAGCAGCATTTTGGAGGGACAGGCACAGCCAAATCCATACCCCTCCACCAACCAATTCCCAAACCAATGCCTAACCGCAGCCTTACAAGTTGTGTCAATTTGCTACGCAGTAAGCAAAAACCAAATGGCACCAGTCAATCAGCCAAATGGACAAAATTCCTACCAGGCCCCTGCCCCAAAGCAGACGACCCCATGACAAGCATAGCAAGGTCAAGCAAACAGCCTAAAATAAGGGAAGGGAGGGCGGGTGATCCGAAGCACGCAGCGAAAGAGAAAGCTCGTCACTATTTAACAAACAGGGCTGTCAATCAATAAATGGCAACATATAAATCTCCCCAGTAACAGCCCGCCCCTGCTTAAAGATGGCCAAACTCTTTTGCCCAGCAACAGTGAGGTGTCTTGTCAGCCCCCACCACAACACATGCTCTCCATGAGGGAGAACACACTTTATCTGTGTAGGGGCTCTACATGTTTTAATCAACATACCTTTATCAGTCCGCTCCACCACCACAACAAATATTTATTTCACTCTTCTGGAATATATGGAAATGGCTATTATATCTGCATATTTAAATTATGTTTCAGGATTGTCTACCAGCCATGGTTCAAATGCAAACCATAGTTATTAAGCATTCCACTTCGACCCAACCAAGCATAGCTACAGCCATTCTACCACTTGTCCAACTGCTTCACTAGCAAGGTGACAGGCAGGTCTTGTTGGCCTCTTCCTCTACTCACCATTCTGGGATGGGTGTTTAGCACACTGCACTTTTGTAACCCGAGCCCAGAGCTAAGGCAACAAATCATGGCTATCATAGATGGGGCTGAGTCATGGACAGCAGTCTTTAGGTAAGCCAGGAAACAGAAGCCATGGAACATGTGAGGAGTAAGAACCAAACTGCAAGTCAGGACAAAAGGATAGACCACAAACATGGTCAAAAATAATCTAAAATTCAGGACCGGGAAATAACCAAGATGTAGGAACACACCACAGCTCAGGGACAGGGCTGGCTCAAGACACTTTGTTGCCTGAGGCAAAGGACAAGATGGTGCCCTTCCCCAAAGCACATTCAGAAGCAATTGGACTGGAATGTTACTCCAGTAGTGGTGTGAGGGCAGTGTCTTCCACTGCAACTGAGGGCAGCAGGCTAGTGAGGGGGGGAGTATAGGGCAGGCCACATGGCACTCATAGCTCTGGTCACTTTCTCCACCTCAGCATTTGCCACCTGAGGCAGCTGTCTCCCTCTGCCTCATTGTAGGGCTGACTTTGCTTAGGGAGACCATGTTGCTCATGCAAGGCATGGAATAGGAAGCCTGCCCAGGAGGGTCTGAGTGTGTGGAGCCACTCAATGCCCTGAAGGCATTTCATTAAGAAATTGCCAGCTACAGTTTGGTGGATCACCACATGGAGGAGCTGAATAACAAATCCATCAGCTCCTGACAGCTTCTGAGTGTTAGGTGTTAATCATACAGATGAAGTGTGTGGTAGAGGTATAATATTGCCTGCTGCCTGTTGTTTGTCTACAGTTTCGTAACTTCTTATTTCAAAACTACACTTTACACCCAGCATTGTATGTATCAAGCACATGAACAGGAGACTACTTTCCATGTTTAGTTAGTACTATCTACACACACAAATAAAATTGAGTAGAAGTCCTCACCATTTGTCTTCCTAGAATAGCTGTTAATTCAAACTTGTCTGGCAATGATGTGTGGCTTACTGTGGTAAAGTCTGTTTCCAAAGGGAAAAGCTGCCATCTAGACAGAGATGAAAATAACTATATTAGCCACATCAGTTACTGAGAAATGCCAAGAATATTAATGTATTTTAGAAACTCATCTGCATAGCTGACAGAATTTATATATATGTTTTGATGTATTTAAAAGCTATGACTAAGCCACAATGTGGTTCTTGAATTTTTCTAAGAAAGAGAGAGACAGGGAGAATGGCATAAATGCTTCCCTCTCCCAAAAAGTATCAAAAATGCAATAAAATCACATTAAATAAGTGTCATCACCTTGAAAAAATGTTGTTTCCCATCAACTATCTGGTTTCAAGTGGGAACATGCAAGGGATTTGGGGAAACAGAATCAGTCATGTACCTTGAGATCTTTCTTGTGCTGTCGTACCCAGTAGCTACAAAAACCAGAAGATATTGAAGGATCTCTGACTCTTTGGATGTAGCACAGACCTCTCAGGGTCACCCGGTCTAAGTTGTCTTTTTTTATTTAGACCATTTGTGGACTGCTAGGTAGGACAGCACAAGAAAGATCTCAAGGTACATGAGGAATGGGCACTCTGTATTGTTTCATTTTCCAGTGAGTTCTCACATGAGCCAAATCCACTTGAATTAATTTTATTAAGCTTTATGTTCATTTGCAAACATTTTTACTGTTTTGATAACCTAAGGCAGACCTCGGCTAAAACAATTTACAATTCTTTGTTACTATTATTCCCAGAAGGCAAAATATGAAGAAGGGCATGTCAGGCAGAGAGGTTGTGAGAGATGGCCAAATCAGCTAATGAACTTCATTCTAAAGTACTGATTTGGCACCCAGATTTCCCTTAGTTCAATCATTATTCTATCCACAATATCACAGCAAGATTGTTAATAGATACCCAAGAGCTTATTGGGAAAGCCGCCCTTTGAACATTTACAGCATCCAAACAAGCTGTAAATCGCCACCTGATTGCTAAAGCTGATGATATTCACCGCACCCCATAAGCCAAGGCCACAATCCAATGCAGAATTAAGATCCTTTAAGCCTATTGCTTTCAATGGATTTAAGGCACAATTACTGTGATGTTTCATTGTGGTGTAACTCTGTCCAAGCAGCTTAAATGTAGCTCCTGGATGTTTGCATCAGCAAGAAACACCCCCGTACAATTTCCCCTTTAGGAAATTCATAGCTGCACTTGCTTTCAATTGAAGAGGGGAAAAAGAGGAATCAGCTCTTATACTGACAATGTTTGTTGTTCATTTTAATTAAATAATGTAAATGAAGCTGAAATGACCCATCTGCTAGTAAATATTGCATTTGAAAGGCACTGCCGCTATTACTGGACTAGAGAAAAGGATATATGACTGACAGACTGAAAATGATTACTACCATTCCATCATCTGTAAGGTGGATTGCTAAATTGGTCTATTCATACCACAGTGGCTGCCATTAGCACCTTCATTTTCTACATGCAAGTAATTAACCTTACTACAGTGCTCACAGTATGCACTGTACTAACTTTAGCATAAATGCAGCAGTTGTATTAATTACACAAAAGGAAAGGAGAGACAAAGATTTTGGCAACCCTGGCACGCTCAAGAATAGTAGTGCCAGACTCTGTTGCAACATATAACATAAATGCAAGCATCGATCAGTCTTCAATGCCAAAATCCTTATTGAGGTTTTTACATTAATATTCTTATCTATTGAACACTGATGATCAACATGGTGCTATAAATAATAGGACAACAACACTATTTATTTCATAGCTGTTAAGCATAATGGGCTTAGGTCTAAAGGCCTAGGGATGCCTTCTGTTATGGCATGTTTCACAAAGATAGGTGGTTTGTTGATGGCAATTTTGCTATCTTCCAGCTGACCTACAGTAACCGATCCTCTGTTTGCAGTGATATATCCTTGAAACCTCTCCACTTGCTTTGCAACGTGCATTACTATTCCACGCACAGCCCCTCAGAGCGGGGGAAAGCTTGGTTTTTTCCAGCAGAACATTATGTGAGTAAGCTGCAGCTATGAATTTTATTAACTTATTTTGGGGGTTGTTGTTAGGAACTGCATTAAATGGCAGTACTAATGCACAGATGAGCTCTGCAATGCTCCCATTCCAAAGCCGAGCAGATGGCCGTTTTGCTGTGTCGCGTGCTTTTCATGTTCTTCATTTCATGCAGTTTCCCTCACTTCTCCTGCAGAAGAGCCTAAAGCTTCCCAGAAACCTATTAAATAAGGACAGGATATGGTGGAAGGCAGATAGGGGGAAAGCTCAGATAATGTGCCACCTGTGCTTGGCCAGCCTCCTTATTACCACAGGTGGTTTTAAAGTTGGTTTTTAAAATGGTTTCAGGGACTGTGGTCCCTGAGGCCTCTGTCAGGGATAGACGAGAAGCTTGAACTTGATTTCAAAACTTGAATAAAGTCTGATGTCCAGAATAGTTTGGTAGATATATATATTCTCTCTCTCTCTCTCTCTCTCTCTCTCTCTCTCTCTCTCTGTGTGTGTGTGTGTGTGTGTGTGTGTGTAGCTTTCAATATTTATGCCTTTCTTCATTTTACTCTGCTTTTCACTGAGGACTCCCGACTGAGTTTTACAGAATGAAAATCACACAGAAACATGGCTGGATTAAGACCTTTAGAGGCCCTAAGCACTTGAGAGATGTTGGTGCCCCCATATGTATCTAATTCAAAATATAAGCAATAATAAACCATATTTTTTTGTTTTTCAAAATGGAACAAAACCTACGATAGGATGAAAAATAATGCTTGTTTTTGTATACCTTTGGCATACTTTTTGCTTGATAAACATGGAGCAGTTATTAGAAATATGCATCAACTTCTGAAATCAATCAAATCATCATTGTGTGCTTAGTGAATACCTTGAGGACATCGTCATGATGGAAGAGCAGCTCTGTATTTAAGAAGGAAGAATCTAACTGATTATTTCTGGGTTACTTGCATTTTATTGGTTTTAATTTGTAGGTAGAGCTAAATGAATCACAGCCCCCAGCAAACCCTCCCCTTCATTGTGAGTGAATGATACGTTTGTCTCAGATGAGGAGACTGTATTTCTTGCAGTTCTTTGTTGCTATTGTTATCCATGTCACAACAGATTTTCAAGCGTAGTCCACTCAGCCATTTTGTGAGGGGAAAGGAAAAGGAAAAATGTAATAGCTACTGTGCCATCACTGGAGAATAGACTTCTAAGGCTGCAATCCTCTTACCTACTTATCTGGGAGTGCATTTCATTGAACTCAGTGGGCTTTATTTCTGAGCGTAGGATTGCACTGTTCATCTCTTTGAGAGTTATCCATAGTAGGTCAAGGGAGAAAGGGAGGGAAGATGGTATTGTATATATTGGCAAGATGGCAGAGTTGATCCCTACATAATGTACTACCGTGCCTGTGCAGGTCATATGACATTATAAATACATATCCCTGTATTTCTATATAATATCTTTGCATTGTGCAATTATAACAGCAGTTTCAATACCATTTTGAAAAAACCAGCAAGGTTCATTTTGGAAATTACCCCAACTCTGCAATGACTTTGCATCCTTGAATGACAAGTAACTACATAACTACTTTTGGAGTGTAACTCTCCTTACTTATGTATATAAATTGCTTTCCATCTCCTTTCTTAGTATTGTTTGTAACTAGAACATATCGCTTTGAATCAAACACAGCAGTCTTTTGTACAGTCTGATCTTTTGTATAACACAGTGAACATCTCATGCTGGACATTGGATTGCCTGTTGTGAATCGAGGCCCCACTCTCTGCTTGTGATGAAATAAGACACGTGGACACAAGTAATTTAGGTTAACGGGCTAAAAAAAGACCACAACTTTATTGGTTACAGAATGTGAGTGGTATTGGCTTAGGCATTGGATCCAAACTGACTATACTTGACTGACTCCTACCTGCTCTGCAGGGAGTCACACAAGGGTTAACAACCTGTAGGGGGAGCTTGTGGATGCAAATCAACTGGAAGCTTTCACCGGAGGGTCGTGCCGTGGCCCTAGCCACCACCTGGACATCAGACAGGAACCACGACTGCCAGATTCCTTTAACGGAATACCCTTCAAGGGGAGGAGTAGGTGATGGCCACAACCTCCCCTCCAACACACAACACATTTTCCAATGCCTAACTGCCAAACCTTACAAAGTTCTGACGATTTGCTATGAAGTAGGCGAAAAACCAAGTGGCTGGTGCCAATCTGCCAAGTGGAAAAAAATCCTACCAGGCCCCTTGGACAACCAAGGAGATCAACCGAGATCCATAGCAAGGTCAGGTGTGGAATGCAAGACATAGAGGGAGGGAGGGAGGGAGGGAGGGAGGGAGGGAGGGAGATCCATCTGAGGAAGCGGGAGAAAACAGGAGGAGCTCGTGGACCGGCAGCTGTTTAAATGCAGCTAAACCATGCCCCCCCCCAGCCAGCCAGATTAGCTGGCTGGGGGACATGACGTGGGCCCAGGACTCCGTGATGCAGGGGGCCCAGCCACACCCCTCCTGTGAGCATGGGAAGCAATTCCCATTCACAATCCCTCCGCTCTGTGAAGAGGAGAGGCTTTGCCAATGTACGTTTATATGCAATCTCTTCTATATATGTCTTTCTGCGCCCTTTTATAAAGACAGTAGCATCAGCCAGCAACTTAGGGATTGTATTGTCACCAAGCAGCTTTCATTTTGAACGGTATCCAACCAAACTTTTGTCAATAGAAATGACAATTAAGGCATATCAAAAGAAGCTTAGAAGTTTGTGTGCAAGTGAGAGGCTATGTTATGTTAGTTGGCCGAAATGAGACAGTAGACAACTTGGCGTTTTTCCCCAAGGGTGACCACGGACAAGATGGGAAGCGAGGAGAAGGCCAGCAGAACAACAGGCGAGAGGTCTAAAGGGAAACAAGTCCCTGGGATGGTTCAGCCTGCAGGGCTAATGATCCTGCATAGCAGAAGATTTCATTGGGACAGTGCTAGGGCACTTCCCAACCTGTTTGTAAATGGTGGTACCCTGTCTTAGTAACACTTGTCATGTAAACATCCTGAATAGTAAGTTGCAATGGAAGACATAATGGGTGTGAAGCAGTCAGAACTATGGTTTGGTGACCTCCATGTTGGTAGGAAAGGAACGTTCTGAGCACGGCTACATCTTCCTGTTCTGTCGCACGCTGGCACCAGAGGGCTGCTGAGGTACAAAACACTCCAGTACTAACAGCATTTTGGAGAAGCAACACAGCATCCCAAATCTGAGGTAAGTCGTCTGTAGCACCTAACTTCTATAAAGACTCACACCTCTCTTCTATATATGGTCAGCTAGACTTTGTTTGTGTGTCATCACCCTTTCCTGTGTGAGCACAGTCATAGGTTCTTGGATTAGCTCTAGGTTTTTCCTTTTCTCTTGTAAGCACTGTGTTAAGCAGATTTGGGTTAATAAAGCTTTGGGGCTGCCACCTTGAGTCTCATCCTACAATGCTCCTGTTGCCTTGATTGCCCTGTTTCAGATTAAACCAGTGCAAGTGGTTCTCCAGGTTAAAAGAGCTATTTTTACCACTCTACTTTTAAAGTAAATATATGAATATAAATCTTTTTTTAAAAAATAAGAAACCCTGTATTGCAGAATGCCCTTTCCCCCATATATTTCCCCCAGAATGTCCTTTTCCACAGCAGTTGCTTTAGACAAGACTTACCTCCTTCCCCAGCCTTTCCTTAGCCCATAAGATCTGACCCTGTTGTATGTGTTTGAATCTTATAATCATTGTTTTATCTGTTCTATATACTTTTATATTGCTATTTTATAGGCTTTAGGGGTTTTTTACACACACACACACAGAGAGAGAGAGAGAGAGAGAGAGAGAGAGAGAGAGAGACACGTATACATATACAGGACTTAAAGACTTTTTAAATTTTAAGTGGTTTAAAAATGCTTTTAAATAAATAATATCCTATTCTTTCAGTTTTCTTGTTTTTCTTTTAATATTTTTTTATCAAGCTAAAAAAATGTATCAACCGGAACTCAGTAGGATGCACTATTATATGTGAAATAAGTTTTACCTGTATTGCTGAAATGACAAGTTCATTCTTGACTCTTCATGTAGAAAGCATAATGTGTCCCTGTTGAGCTTATTGCATTCAGAAAAGCCAATCACGTGTGAGCCTCATATTATTTTTTCCCTTTCACAACATTTACAAACTGATACATATCTCTCCAAGAGGATAAATGGTGTTTTTTCCCTAAGTCAAAGGAGGGAGGCAGTCTGCAGAGAATCAGATTGCATGAGCTCTGTTGAGTTATTCAAATACATACGAAGTTAATGAAGTCTGAACCACGGTGGGCTATGTTTTCGATAAATATTGCAGTGGCTTTTTGATCCTGATAACCCCCAAATGTTCAGCATGAGGGAGCTTTCATGGTCAGCTTCAATGATTTTGATATTTGACTTAATCTGTAGCCAGAGGTTGTTTGTTTAACTTATCTTGATGGCATGCCTCATACTGAAGGAGTAGCAGAAATTAAAAACAGTGCAAGAATATTGGAAATTTTATATCTTCAAATAATACTACATTCACTCCCCCATTTTGCTAATGATTGACTATAGCTGGTCGGTTTCCTCAGGTGTCTCAAACTGCAGGCATATCTGAAGTCAGATATGAATTCAAAGATTTTTACTTTCTTGTGATTATTCATGTAAAATTTATTAAATTTACTCATTCATTCACCAGAGTGGCTAGGGCAACCCAGTCAGAGGGGTGGGGTGCAAATATTAAAATTATCATAATCATCATTTCCAAAGTGTAGCTTTAATCTCAAGGTGAGAACCCTGAAAACTGAGGCAGGCTATTTTCCTGAGTATGAACTTAAGATGAACTAGATTGTTTGTAGAAGGCTGGTCTGGAATTGGTACAGGTTCCTTTGGACAGGATGAATTTGAACTACACCTAGTTTCTCTTTTTCAAATGAACTTTCAAAGCAATCCAACTTAGTTTTTGCTTCTCTCTCTGGTACTGGTGGTAGCCATGTTCCTATGTGGCAGGAACCAAGTAACTGCATTTCTGTAAATTGCAGAGGGATTATTTTGGTAGCAGAACCAAATCTGAAGGCAAACATCTGTATTGTTTTGTCATATGAAGAGGCACATAATGGTATAAAGAAACATGTTACTACACAGGAGACAGCCTGGGTGTGAGGGAGCTTCTTAGATGTTTAGAAACTCCTATTACTGCACTGATTAATGCTGCTTTAGTATGTTAGGATTTGTCACATTTCTGCAGAATATTTTGCTTGTCTAATTTTTGTCCTATGAATTGCTGTAATATTATTGAAGAGGTGTTATTGGGTGGCATCTAAGTCATAGTCCACGTAGATCTTTTGAAATCATGACCTTAACCAACTCTCACTATGACCCAGTTGGATGTCATTCATTATTTTGAAGGACACTGTTACACAACATCCTGCTTCTCAGCCCAGTATACCTAAAGGGGCGTCTCCACCCCCATCATTCTGCCCACACACTGAGGTCCAGCGCCGAGGGCCTTCTGGCGGTTCCCTCATTGTGAGAAGTGAGGTTACAGGGAACCAGGCACAGGGCCTTTTCGGTAGTGGTGCCTGCCCTGTGGAACGCCCTCCTATCAGATGTCAAAGAGAAAAACAACTATTTGATGTTTAGAAGACATCTGAAGACAGCCCTGTTTAGGGAAGATTTTAATGACTGATGTTTTAATGTATTTTTAATCTCTTGCTGGAAGCCGCCCAGAGTGGCTGGGGAAACCCAGCCAATTCAATTGGGCGGGGTGTAAGTAATAAATTATTATTATTATTATTATTATTATTATTATTATTATTATTATTTTCCTGGGCCTTTGGCTAATAAAAGAACCCATGGCCTTTTAAACTGTGGCAAGGGTATTGCTTTTGTTTGTTACTATATTTCTTTGTGTTTTTACATTGTAGACCAGCTTGTAATCCCCAGATGAATGGAGGTATAGAAATGTAATAAACAACAACAACAACTATTGTTGTCAATGTTGCCTCAAAAATAAAATACCTTCTAACCGTGCAAGCCTATACACCATCTACTCTGAAATAAATCTGATTGAGTTCAATAGGAGTAAAGAGGCATAGGATTGCAGCCTAAGTTAGTCATTTTACTAATGCTGGCTCCTTTTACAGTATGCAGAAGCCTTGTAAGTCTGAGACTATATAAAACAAAAAACCTCCATTACTCAATGAAAGAGCTACAAAATGCTTATTTGTAACAGCCAGGACACCCATCCCAGTTATGTATGAAATGCAGAGGAAGCCTTTTCATTCCGTTGATAGGCTTGTAATAAAGTGGGAAAGCGCTAATAACAGTGCTTTTGCCCTTCTGTTTTATTTTTATTTTCTCACCCAAGCTCTCAAAAGCACTTTGCAAACATTAATTAATTCTCACAACAGCCCTGTGAGGCGGGGAGCTATTAGGTGAAATAATCCCTTTTAGTGTGTTGCTTTTTGCCATTGGGGAAGGATGAAAAAGGAGGAGGGAGGGAAAGATTGGTCTAAAAAGCTCATTTCGTGCCAAAAAACATAGCCTAGGAATAATGTTGGCAAGATGGGAGTCTTGTCGCTGCGGGAAACAACTGCTACAAATACTAATGCATTAGGAGAACAATGAGTGCAGCCATAAATACAAGAACTGATAGAGATCGGGGAACAGGTTACCCTTACAAGCCGGGCTTCAGTATCTTGTACAATGTAGTTAGCTATGGGGAGGGTTTCGGGTATGTTGTTGTTGTTTTACTTTTCCGCCTCCTTTTTGCAGTTCTTTTTGTGTGTGAAATAATAAAAAAGCGAGAAGCAGAGCCTGTCCTTTAGGTAAGATTTCCAGTACTCTCATCACTCCTTAATAATAATAAAAATGACTTCACAAATGGCACTTAAGGCCTACTGGCAAGTAATTGAAAAGAAGCCCAAATTGCCACCTCTCAGGGTGTGTGTGTGGGGGGGGAGCAAAACATAGAGTTTAGGTTCTCTTGTTGCAACTGATGAAAAAAGGAGCTGTAACCAGGTTATTCTGTAGTCAAAGCAAACATGGAGGAGCACAACATCACAGGGGAATGGTAAGCAATCCAGAAAAGGGTGATTTTATTTTAATGAGTATGAATATTGCAAATGTCGAGACTGGAAAGGAAAAACTGGAAATTAGACCCTGATGGATTTTTAGTGGGGGCATGGGGAGGATGACCAGCACACACACACAAATACACACACGGGGTGGGGAATACAGAGCAAAACCAGGCAGAATTGGTTTGGAGACACAACAATACTCTAGTGCTGAGCATTAGTTATTGGACTTCTATTCTGTGTGCTAACAATATAAATGATTTCTCTTCTCCCCCCATCCCTTGATCACTAGCCTGAGTTGAGCTCAAAGGAGAATTTAGCATCTACGATGAGTTGATGAATCATCTGAAAGTCAAATTCTGTGTAGACAGTAGTCGTGCATCTTATTTATCATAGACATGGTAGGAAATTGAATATCTATGTCCACATATGATCAGGTTTCCATTTAGACTGAAACAAAAGATTTAAGAATGATAGCTTACACTTGACAAAGTCACCTCTGCCTGTCTTCATCACCTAGTGTTCGCATGTGACATTTAAAGTAAACAAACATTCCTGTTTCAATTCCACAGTTTACCTTCTGTAACAAACCAAAGGCCCCAACTCCCTGTTGTTCTTCGCATTTCCCATTCTCCACCCAAAGGCTATGATTTCTTAAGTCAGTGGTTCGCAATTAGCTAAGTAGAGCAGACCTCCTGTTTCTGAAAAGCCAAACCACGGACCCCTGTTGGTGGGGGCTTGCATGCACACCCCTGCTCTCATCCCCACTTTTAAACGTCACCAAACACAGCTAATACGGAGCAGAAATAAATTAACTGTGGGCACTGAGGGGCACAACGAAGATGAAAAGAGTTGCAACAGACCTGGAGTTCAGAGCTTTGGGATCCAGGGAGTGAACTACTTCTGCGGTTTATTGGCATGACACCCTCAGAGTTCCAAGACACCTGGGATTTGTGAAAGGGAGAAGCCTCTCTCATTGTAAATAGGAGTGGAAGTGGACTAGGCACTGCTTCTCAGACTCTGAGTCAGGGCAAACTCACCTGTAATTTGGGGTACTGGGCAGGGCAGGGTGTTGCTCACTTTGAAGCCCCAACTGGTATGCTTCATAAACAACATGATTAGCATCTGAAGGTGTTTTGGGCTGTCAATTGAAGATGTTTTCGTAATGCTAACTGGCACAAGGGTGGGTGGTAGGCTGATTTTTAATGAGATTGTGACTGGCAAAGAAAGGTTTAAAACCTCTTCTTCCTATGTGTTACGGTGCTGCTGATGACACCACCATCACCACCCGGACCCGGTATTTAATTTCAAAAAAAACCAAAACACCCCACAATGTGATTGCTAATCATGTCATTAAGATAACGTGCAGTTAAGCTCTTCATTAAATTTGGTTGCACATCTCCTTGCTGTTAGAAGTTAATAAAGTTTTGGCCCCAGTTCAATCCAGCAATGTGTGTTTTGACTTTTATTCTGGGTGTCAACGCAATTACTTCTGAGTAGATATTTATAGGATTGCGCTGCTAGGCTCCCCCCCCCCATCGCCACAATCTTAGTGTGTGATTCATAATTAAAGGTTAGGATATGCCTTCTTTCAACACTTGTGTGCATGTATATAATCCTTTGAGCCCGTCTCTTCGGAAGAGATCATTTAAATTGAAGTGCCTACCTACCAGGGAGACATAAATGAAAGCAGAATCATATTAAATATTAGGAGACCTGTATTGGCAGGTTGTTGAATCTTGGAAGCTGTTGCTAATAACAAGATAATTAGAAATAGGGGGGAAATGGGTTTTCTTCATTTTTCTTACTTCAAAAAACACCTGCAATGGGATTTTTGTCCACAAGAAAAGTAGAAATTACTTTCCCACTTCTGAAACCCCTGCATTTCATACATTCGCCTGGGACTTCTAATGTACTATTGGAATCAGCCATACATTTAACAAATGTATCTCCATCAAAGCATCTGTGGAATTTATTAATGGTGATTCTGAAGAAGAAAATGTTTTAAACAGTGAGATGGGGGGGGCACACTGGTGGAGTTAATCTGGTGAACCTGCTGTTGGGCCTACACTGTTGACCAGACCCACACCCCATACCATCCCAGTAAATGGCAATGGGGCTACTGCTGGAGCAGGAGAGGACTTCCTCAACTGCCCTGCCCTGCTTAGTCCTGTGATTTAGGCTCACGGTTCCCAGAGATCATGGAGCAATATGCTTTACCAGAAATGCCCTGGAATATTCAGTGTGAGGTAGGTCCAATGTCTTACTGGGTCATTTAGTGTGGAGCAGCCTTTTCCAGCCTGCTGCTGTGCAGATGTTTTGGACTAAAGTTTCCATAAACTCTATCATGGTCAATGGTCGGGGATTACAGGAGTTGTAAAGTACAAAACATCTGGAGGTTACGAGGTTGGAGAAGGCTGGTATAGTATAACACATTGAGATCTCTTCTATCCTCATATGTAATTCCTTGAAGATTCTCCTTGGGATTATTTTTTCTTAATATATGAGACTAGATGAAACGTTTCCTCCTCCTTATGGTGCTGGAGGAGACTCTTGAGAGTCCCATGGACTGCAAGAAGATCAAACTTATCCATTCTTAAGGAAATCAGCCCTGAATGCTCACTGGAAGGACAGATCCTGAAGCTGAGGCTCCAATACCTTGGCCACCTCATGAGAAGAGAAGACTCCCACGAAAAGACCCTGATGTTGGGAAAGATTGAGGGCACAAGGAGAAGGGGACGACAGAGGACGAGATGGTTGGACAGCGTTCTCGAAGCTACTAAAATGATTTTGACCAAGCAGCGGGAGGCAGTGGAAGACAGGAGTGCTTGGCATGCTCTGGTCCATGGGGCCATGAAGAGTCAGACACGACTAAACGACTAAACAACAGCAACATATGAAAAGTATCCACATGGTGTATGGTGATCACTTATCCATGATAAGTGATTGGATTACGTTAAAGGTCTCTCACCCTATCTTGAGCACTGGCTATATATCAAGTTAATTTTACCACTTTCTGGTGATATCTTCAGCACTGGGTCACTTTCTTGACATAGAATTATTGAGTACAAAATTCATGAAATTAGCCCCATGCAGTTCCCATTGGTTAATCCAGGGCTACCTCCATGACATAAGATTAAAGCTACCATTCCATGAATCCTGGTTCTATTAAAGTCAGCAGCAAAGCTCCCAGTGATTTCAATAGAACAGCATTACATCCTTATTCAAAGGCGGTGATTGAAGCCCTTAGGCATTTTGAGAAGTACGTTTTCATTTACAAACTCTGCCCTTAGCAGCCTATTCAAATGAAACAAATTTCTCTCTTTGCAATATTGTTTCTGCCCACAGATTTCTCCTTCTCCCCTCTACTTCCTTTTTTTTCTGAACTAACTACTAATCAAAATATGCCCCAGTGCTACATTAACTGAAGCTTGGGTCAGTCTGGATATTTCTACGCGGTTACACAAGTTCCTCTAAAGCAGTAAAGACTTTCAAAACAGTGGAAATATTTTAACCAAGACCACAGTGGTGTGTCTAACAAAAGTAGCAAAGATCAAAGAATTGTGCTGTAGACTATGATAAGAAAGGTATTCTGTTTACTGATAATGCAGATATGCATCACAGTTCGGTTATTTTCCTAACTGGGACCTATAGGCTATGTCATTGTCTCCACCTGAACTCATTTAAAAAGCAAACTACTTCCCCCCCCCCCCACTTCTGCAAGGACTTTCTCCCCCCTCGAAACGCTAAAAGATAATACTTCAGAGGATTTTCTTCTTCTTTTTATCCACCAAACCCAGACTTTTATCTTTCCAGTAACACTTTTTTTTTCTTTTTCTTTTTTTGCATTTGCAAACACCTGATTCTAATTCTGGAACCTGGTCATCACAATTACCCCACTCACCTGATATTTTAACTCTATGCTTTTTAATATATCTGATAAATATGCATCGGAGTGGCTGAGCATGAACACAAAGGATTTTGTTTCCTCCATTCCAAGGGTTCCCTTGAGGACACAGAGGCTCTAGTTTGTAAACATAGATTTCCTGTTAATTTCAGCTGGGTTGGGGATCTTTGTGGACACAGGTCTATTTTAATGTAGCTGCCACCTTTACTGATGAGAATGGTGAAGCTCTCTTGTGCAGAGCCTCCATGTTCAAACCAGTCAAAGCATATTTTAGAGATGCCAGCTGCTGGAAACAACAGGAGGGGAAAATGCTCTTGCACTCAAGTCTTGCTTTCAGGTTTCCCAAAGGCACCTGGTTTGGCCACTGTGAGACAGGATGATGGACTAGGTGTGGCCTCATCCAGCAGGCCCTTCTTACATTATTTTGATCACATCCAGAATTCTAAATTAGGGCACTGTAATCTGCTCTTCTTAAGAAGGAATAGTAGCCAATTGATAGGTGAGGGAGTGGACAGACTAGTTCATTCTCATCTTCATTCACTCACTTTTTGGTAGCTGAAAAGGGTTCAGGTGTTGAGCGATGCACATGCATGTATCCATCTGTATGGAAAAGATGTGGTAGGGAGATATCATGGACTGGTTGGATGCAGAAGAATGGTCCATTAATATACTGTATTAATCTAATGTATGCTTTTTGCAAAAGTTGTATTTTGCTGGATGTTGGATATTTGGGCTATGATATGTGTAGTAAAGATAAACATGAGGCCATTCAGAAGAGGAATAAGAATATAGGCACTGACCATTGGAATTCTTGCCCAAGGACCCCAGCAATTTCCGAGCCCTCAGCAGCCACTGCGTATGTCTGCTAATTTTTGCTATCTAATTAAAATATTCACATGAATGTTCAGTCATATTTGGATGAGTCTTTGGAATAAACACCTCCTTAGCCATGAAGCTCATTAGGTGGCCTTGGGGAAAGGGTGAGAGTGGGTGTTGTGCAGTGGCTTGAGTGATGAATTCGGATCAGAGAGTTCCTGGTTCAAGCCCCCACCCAGCTATGAAGTTGATTTGAGTGAGCTTAGGCCAGTCACATGGTCTCAGCTCAACCTAGTTCATAGGGCTATTGTGGAAATAAAATGAAGAATGGAATCTTATAATGCTCCCTGAGTTCCGTAGAGAAAGGATGGGATTTTTTTTTTTAAAGGAGATAAACAGACAAGCTTAGTATAAAGGACAAGAAGGTACTTCCGAACTCTCAAATAGCAAATTTGTTTCAGCAGTCACATTGGAATTGCATGCTCTGTTCTTTTGGTGTCCTGTTCTCTCCTCCATCTGCTGAAATGGATTGTTGCCTACTCCACAAGTTTGCTAAGCCAACTTATTCTGGCACAAATGCTAGACAATGGCAGTATATGAAACACAGCAAGTTCTGTGGCTTCTTCAGATAACCCTTTCTGGGAGGACGCCTTGGCACCATGTACCTCTTCAAACTACTAAACTCCTGCTGATATGTGTAGGCCAATCACAAGCATGTGGGTGGATGTGTGAGGAGAGAAAACTTGAAAAACATGCACATATTTCACAATGTCCCAACCATTTCCTATATTAATAACATTCCCTATATACAAGCAATTTAAGCAATTTCCTACATAACAACAATTCAGATCCAAAGCATTGGGATGAAAAATGTCCACATAAAAGGCTTGTTGGAAAAGGAACATCTTAAATAAGCACTGGAGACACAATAGAGAGGGAGCCAGTGTAATATGTAATGAGAGGAGGCCAGGAGGCACCAAGCTAAAGCTTTGATTCTTACATCATTTGGAAATTATCTGTAGAGGCCCCCCTCCTGCATTTCACAGTGGTTGGTTGGGCACGTAAGGCATGCGGCAATCTTTAATGTATCCTGGTCTCAAGCTTCATAGGGCTTTCTACACACCAGTACCAGCACCTGAAACTTAGCTTCATAGCTAACTGGCAGCCAATGCAATTCCTTCTACAGCAGTGTAACATGATGGTGAAAAGTCTGCTTCAGTAAGTGGTGAAACACCGACATTTTGAGCCAGCTGAACCTTCTTGAGTCAGGCCGACAAAGCGTACATTGCAGTAGTCGAATCTGGAAGTTACTAGTGCATTAGTGGTTTGGCTATCCCACCTGAAGTTCCTAGCCACTGACAACACCAGGGCCTCTTGATCTAGTGATAGATCTAAGAACACACTCAGATTACAAATACGCTCCATCAGGGAGAGGAGGACTACATCCAAAGCTAACAATTGACCAATTATTTGAACCTAGGAACTGCTTGCCCACAGCACCTCATTTACTTGACCTTCATCCATCCCATATTTAGCTGGGATAGCTCAGTGAGTAGAGTATGAGACTCTTAAGCTCAGGGTCATGAGCCCCACCTTGGACAAAAGATTCCTGCATTACAGGGAGTTGGACTAGAGGACTCTCGTGGTTCCTTCCACTTCTACAATTCTATGATACTAATGACACCTTGCCCCCAGATCTCCTAATGACTTTTCCCCATGGCTTCACGTCGATGGTAAATAGCATATGGGAGCAAGATGGTAGCTTGCAGCACACAGCAACATGCCCTTGCCGCAGGATATTTTAGGTTGTTATATGAAAATATTTATTTGGCATTGCATACAAAAGCTAACTGCTGCTTCTCTTCCACATCTACAGTATCTCCCATCCATAGTCCCTTCCAGTCACTTGGGGCATGCATTCAGTCAGAACATGTAGGGAGCTGGCAGATTCCTCCCACACTCTCAAGGCTTTCAGATAATCTTTCCTACCCTAACAGTAGATGTATTTACTATTAGGCCAACCAGTCTAGTGTGCAGAGTCTAGTGTGTGTTCTCTAGAAATCTTCATTAGGGTAAACAAAGCAAAGAAGCAGGGGAGAAACATTTCTTGATGAATACTTCTGGAAAGCATGAAAGCTTTCAGATTCTTTTGTGAGGTTTTAGTTTGCCTAATAAAGGTATTGCCCTATTGTGGTTTTTTCTTTCTTTCTTATGAGCTAGCATGCCTTCCCTTTTCTTTTTTAAAACATGCACCCACTTTCTCTTAGTTATCTTTAATAATTTCTCCTGTTGCCTTTGCTAATTGTGTCTGTGTGTATTTAAACATTTGCTCTTCACCCTTAATCCTGCCATGAGTTTACAACAATACTGAAGCAGAGGTTTATTTTCATACCATTTGCCCTCGCTTCATTATGATTATATGAAGGAAACTCTTTGTTCCTCTGTGAACTTTAAAAAGCTTTAGCTTATGGCACACCCAGTGACTTGGCAATGGGGACACACACACTGAATAGTAAGAGAAGCAGGAAGGTGGCTTGGATTTCAGTGTGCAGAAATCCACAAAATTTATCTGAATAAGAAAAGTTGAAAGGAAAATAAGTATTTCATTGTTACCACAGTTTCAATTGGTTTTGTATATTTGGAAACAAAATTGGAAGCAACATGTGTAAGCGGATGTATTTGTATTTAATAGTCACAATCCACTGGAATTTGGCTTCCCTCTCCCTCTTCTACCAAATGCTATCAATCAATTAGTTATGATTGCTCCCCAATTTAGCAAACTAACACCAGTACAAAGAAACAAAAGTGAAGGAAACATGTTTTTAAGGTTTTCCAATACACAAAGGAAATGGGAAAAGAAACCCTCTTATCTATAAAACTAACAACATGTTTGTCATTCTGGTAAGGCAGGTGTGATTTGGAGAGGGAAACAGTATATTGCAGGGCTTCCAAAAAGTTTCTCTCTGCAGGCTGTGCAATCCTGCCCATCTGATATCTGTTACTAGAGCTGGGCCAGCCTGCATCTTGGATGATGAGTGTGGCTTCCTTCACTGCAATGTTAGCCTCATGTGAAAAGCTGCCTAGGAGGGCTCAGTGCATCTCCCACCCCCTTGCTCTTCTCCTTCATTGGCCTCATATTTTTATCATGCCAGTCTTCACTCTTGTGACACTCCACAACTCCCTTCCTCTTCCATTCAGTGGCCACATCCACTCCATCACCACCTGTTCATCATGCCCTGGTTTAAATAAAATCTGCCCCTGCCTCTTGCCCTGCCTCTGACAATGGTCTTAGGAGGATGAGAGGGGACGTCCCACCTCCCATCGACTATAGAGGTCATTGCCATGGTCAAGGCCTCCCCATGCATGTCTTTGAAGACCCAGGCCTCCCCAGCCACATTCTGTGTAGTGTAACTGGGTTCCTGCCAGCCACTTCTCTTCTCCCTTAAGGCATGAAGCAACACCATCTCCCCCTACTGAAAATATTCCCTAAAGTTAGCTACCTCAGTGTGGATCCCATGTTTTGAAAGTTTCACCCACTGAGTTATGTCTGGACTGTTGTTCCCAGTATGCTACAGTGTGACAAATACACTCCAGTGCTCCACAAACACCTTGCTCTCAGAAGAAATTCAACTATTTGCCCTGTAGACTATGACTAGTCTTCCAAGACTACATACAGAATATATAATGTAGTCAAGTTTGGAGATTACAAATGCATGAATTCCAGTTTGCAGGCCTGAATCTGTAAGTTAACTGACCAAGGTCACAGAGGATGTGTACATCTCACCACAAAATTGAACTGGAATCCCCTGAGACCCATGAGGTAGCCACACACCATCTTTCCTTCCTCTTGATATAGTCTCACCTTCAATTTTCATAATGCCTTCCACATCCCTGTTTCTTTTTAATTTCCTTTTGGCAAAGATAACCTCTTTGTAGATCCATTTTTATATAATGAATCAGCTTATTTTTTATATTTGAAATAGCTTAAATTCAACTGTCAAAACACAGCATACAGTTCTAAGAATTAATCTCTCTTGTTCCCAAGCCACCGTTCACCTTCTGAATACCTTATAATTACATCAACAGTGAACTCCGGAAAAAGCGGTACTCTAATGATTGAGTGAGGAACAAAAAAAAAAGGGGAAATCTCTGTGCAAATTGTTAAATATTGCATTTCCTCTCAAGATTCTAACCTTCAGAGATTAGAGTATACATTTGAAAAGAGAGTGAGAAATTATTTTAAAGTCTTATTTATCTAACTCATGGAACAGCAGCTATGCTTAAAATTCCTCCAGCAATATGGATGTTTTTGCTGAAGTGTCTAATGGAAGCAATGGTGTTTGGATTTCAGTAGGTGTGATCACATGAAAACAAACCAATTCTCAGTGCCCAGAAATTTGGGGCACCTTTTCTCCATGTAGTAGTTTTTGCACGTAAAAATAAAGAATTTTGTTTTGAAAGCAAGAGCCAGGAGCCAAAACACTACTGAAATGAATGCTTGCATAGCCTCAGTAAATTCTTTAATTTTTTTCTGTGAAGATCCAGGTCTGGCTTAAATGTAACACTAAAATATGTAGATTCATTTACTGGTAGACTATAGTTTAGAGCAGAGATGGTGAATCTATTCTTTCTAGCATAGGGACACCCATGAGCAAACTTGGTGGATCAAGGAAATTCTGTGGACATAGTGTATATTGATTTCAGTAAGGCTTTTGACAAAGTCCCCCATGATATTCTCACGAGGAAGCTGGGATAATGTAGGCTGAACAAGGTAACTGTTAAGTGGATTTGTAGCTGGTTGACTGACCAAAGCGAAAGAATAATCATTAATAGTTCTTCGTCATCCTGGAAAAATGTGACAAGTGAGTTGCTGCAGAGTTCTGTCCTAGGCCCGTTGTTGTTTGACATCTTTATAAACAACTTGAGTGAAGGAATTGAGGGGATGCTCATCAAATTTGCAGATGAAACCAAAATGGGAAACGAATGCCGCAGAAGACAGAATCAGAATTCAAAATGACTTTAATTAGAGAACTGGGTGCAAGCTAACAAAATGAATTTCAATAGGGACAAATGTAAGGTTCTGTACTTAGGCAAGAAGAACCAGATGCACAAATATAGGATGCGGGACACCTGGCTTACTAGCAGTACACGTGAAAAGGATCTAGGGGTCTTGGTGGACTACAAGCTTAACACGAGTCAACAGTGTGATGCAGCAGCAAAAAAAGTGAATGCTGTTTTAGGCTACATCAACAGAAGTATAGTGTCCATATCAAGGGAAGGAATAATACCACTCTTTTGTGCCTTTGTCAGACCACACCTGGAATACACTGTCCAGTTCTAGGCACCACAATTTAAGAAGGATGTTGACAAGCTGGAACGTGTGCAGAGGAGGGCAACTAGTATGATCAAGGGTCTAGAAGTCATGCCTTATGAGGAACAGTTGAACAGCTTAAGTAGCTTATATAGTTTGGATCATTGTTCTGACCATGAAGCACCCTCTTCATTTAGTTCAGTGGAAGGGGAATATACTTGGTGGATCTGCTCTTTCATTAAAAGACATGGAATGGTTGAAGAAGTTTGGTATGTTTAGCCTGCAAAGAGGAGACTGAGAGAAGATGTGATAGCCATCTTCAAATATCTAAAGGGCTGTCACATGGAAGATGGAACAAGCTTGTTTTCTCCTGCTCTGGAGGGTAGTACTCAAACTAATGGCTTCAATTACAAGAAAGGAGATACTACCTAAACATACAGAAAAACTTTCTGACAGTAAGAGCTGTTCAACAGTGGAACAGTCTCCCTCGGGAAGTTGTGGACTCTCCTTCCTTTGAAGTTTTTAAGCAGAGGTTGGATGGCCATCTGTCGTGGATGCTTCAACTGAGATTCCTGCATTGCAGGGGATTGGACTAGATGACCCTTGGCTCCCTCCAGCTCCAAGATTCTATGATTCTATGATATTGCCCTTTCCCATTCCACATACAGAAACTCTTCAGAGTAGCAACTGAATCTCATTTCAGCACTTCTGGTGGGTCAGCATTATTCTGTGGACAGTAGGACAGCTTAGAGCAAGCATCCCCAATCTGCGGCCCTCCAGATGTTTCGGCCTACAACTCCCATGATCCCTAGCTAACAGGACTAGTGGTCAGGGCTGATGGGAATTGTAGTCCCAAAACATCTGGAGGGTGAAGGCTGTGGATGCCTGGCTTAGAGGCTGGAGGACAAACCACATGGTCTAAATAGCTCTGCCCTCCTAAACCTCACTGACACCACCCCCATCCTCAGGGTCTGCTACCTGAGGCAGGTGGCACATTCTGCCATTTCTGGGCACAGCTAGTTGCTGGTGGTTGAAAATACGATAACGGGGGGATAGTTTTAGTCCTGATAGTATGCAGCTTTTTTTCTTCCTATTAGCATTCTGGAGTGATAGATTGCTTGGAGGGAAAACTCTTTAACTTTTGATGAAGTATTTTTTTAAAAAAATAGAGAAGAAAGAAAAGGAAACAAGTCAAAAGCACATGTCTCAAGGAAGAATCTTTTGACCTTGTGAAGAAGAATGTACCAGGATGAGTTGAAATGGTCCTCGTGGTGTTTGCAAACTCTGCATTCATTTATATATGTCCCAGAACTCAAAACATTTAATCCTTAGCCAAGAACACATAAAGGATGTGGCTTTGTATTTTGTGAGAAGAATGACGCCATAGATGTTCAGCCAAATTTTGAGGAGGCTCCTAAATACCATTTGGGGGAAAAGATTACTGAGTGAATTACCCGTAACTGTTTGTCACCTCCCAAAGCTCAACCGCAGAAAGAAAGCGTTGAATGGGTCTCCTAATCTTTTTTTCTTATCCCTTGCTTTCAGATCAAGTCAAGTGGAATATAAAGGCTTTATTTCCACTGAAATCTTCTGTGTGAAATTAGACCTTTGGAATCCAAACTTTCCCAGCAGTCTTATTTTTTTTACAGTAAGTAGTCAGTGTTTAATTACTTGACTTTTACATTGGTTCAACCTCTGAGGCCTTGCTGACTTGCTGAGTCTTGAGGTGCATTGTTCAAATTGTTCAATGGCTCTGTTTAGCTTGTTAACACCTACAATGTAGGATGGCAAGGGAAGAAAAAAACTCCACTGAATAACACATTTGCTACACTCACACAAAAACCTCTCTATGATATACATGGATTAAAAAGGATTTCAGTTCGTTTCCTTGACTCAGACACATGCAGAAATTCCTGCACACTTTCAAGGGAAGAAAGAGTTATCCAGAATTAAAGTCTTTGTCGTGTTCCATAAGAGATCAAGACAGACAATATTCTTGGAGGCCAAATACCATCACCACCACAAGCTTGGCAAATGTCCTTTAGCTGACACTACCCATCTCGCCACCCAAATGCATATTACAGTAAATGCCTAACCAAGAGGAGGAGCCTTGTATCTTGTTCCTATCTCTGCTTCAATATCTCCTAGCAAAACTTGTCTTTATTTAGTTATTAACATTTATATCCCGCCATTCCTCCAAGGAGCTCGATGTAACACAGAAAACTCAACCCACTTTATGTTCATAACAACCTGGACTGGGTCCATTGCCATTACGTGATGACAAAAGGGAACACACAGGATCCAGCAGAAACCCTCATTTCTGTGAGCAGTGACAGCTTCTGTGGGAAGTGCATTGAGAGTCTCTGCCGTGGCAGAGCTTTCCCATTAATGATGTAGCTCCCTTGATGGTCAGAAATTCCATCTGTTTGTTTGTATGCCGTCTTTCCAAGCTAAAACCACGCTCAAGGCAGCTTACAGTGTATAAAAAATACCTAATTGCCTACATAACAAAAGTAGTCATAAACAATAAAAACGTACACAACCAAACTGAACAATTTCCACATAAATCATATCATATATATATAGAAATTGTAATTTTTTAATAGGTAAAGGAATAAATAAGGATTTAATTAAAGCTGGATATATGAATTAGATGTGGTTAAAAGTAAAAGTAAAAATGTATCTGTGGAAAGCCAGAAGGGGGAGGGAGGAAGTCCGGGGGTTCAGGGAACCCCACAATTGTATAAATATTGTTGAATTTAAGTTTGAATGACGTTAACGATGAAAACCTGATTTTAAAAATCTTCATAAATCATAAGATCTAAAACAAATATACAAAAACAGAATATCAATAACAGCAATAAATTTCCCTAAACAATCCCACAGCCCCAAAGGGTCCTTTCATTGTTTAGAATCTAAAAGTTCTGCTCCACTGCATTGTGGGGATGCATGCAAGTCCTAATCAGTGTTTCCATCTCATAAGTGCTGGATCAAAGGACTGGATTGCTCAGCTGGTGCAGTGGTTAGAGTGTTGGACTAGAACCTGGGAACCAGAGTTCAAATCCCCACTCACTGGGTGACTTGGGTCTATCACCATCTCTCAGCTCACAGGGTTATTGTGGGGATAAAATGGGGAGGGGGTGGACAGATGCATGCCACCTTGAATTCCTTGGAGGAATGTTGGGGTATAACTCTTTAAAAAAATGCATTTCAGCATTTGTTCTGCAAATTTTATAAAGGCCCACTGTACACTGAGCTTAATTTGGCTTTTGCACTATATATATATATATATATATATATTAGAGATTGAGAGCTTCATTTGTTTGAGTAATTACTAATTAAAAGCATTCTCCCTTCAGAATGTCAGATCCTTCAATTAAAATGAATGTGCAACTCTTATCATTGTGTAAATTAAATTGCTTTCTTTTGGAACGTGCATTGTTTGAGAGCAACCTGAAATTAAACCCTGTCAAAATACATATTTTAGAAGAGAATTGTTGAAAGAAATTTTATACACACACACAAACATATATCATGATGATAGCACTTACGATGCAAACTAAAGCATTGCATGCTTTCAAAAAGGTGTAAAGTATTTAGCCGTGTTATTAAATCTCCAGAGAGAATCATTTGATACTTCTCCTAATCCACAGAGAAAACAAGCTTAATCAGTTCTTGCTGTTCCTGGACTGGCAACACTTTCCAAAAAAACACAAATATCTTCTCTGCAATGGTTAGTACATCCAGTAATCATGGACTTCAAAATGAAGAGTCAGAAAATCATATCTGCAAACAATGGATTGCTCTAATGTTTTGGAGAGACCGTGGTAAAGCAGGTTAAAGAAAATGGATCCTAGCTTTTACTTTCACTCCAAACTTGAATTGGAGTCCAGTGCAGTTAAAGAGAGAGAAGATATGCCCAATGTATTCATTGGCTTACAAAATTCCTCCCACCCCTTTTTACATCATCTACAGGAATTTTATAATTGATTGTTGGACCTTGGACTGCATCATTCATGGATGCTGGAACAGAGAGTGCAGGTGTCCAGCCACTATCAAACATATTGATAAGTTTCAATGGGCCTTCCATATTTTAAAAACAGAAAACATTATGGGACTTGCCTTGCCTAATTTAGCCATAAATTGGATAGTTGCTTTCAGATTTTTTTTCCCTAGAAAGAAAGTTTCTCTCCCACCTCTTCTTGGAGCAAATAGCTTTTGAGGGCTTTATTTCTACCTGTTTTTGACGCATAAGAGCAAAAGCAATTTAGCTAATCAAACACACTTGATTTGTAGTCTGAAAGAAGATGTCATTAGAAAACGGGTCTTTGGCAAGTAGCAACTTATAAGACTGGTCTGTTGGGCTTTTTTTTTTCCTTTTCTCATTTTCAGTCATTTCTACCCATTCCTAGCTTTCTGGTTATTTTTATATAAACGCAGAAACTTTTCTCATTAAAATGGAAAGTTTTGTTCATGTTAAAAATGGCAGATTATAATATGTTGTTTTTGCAGCTGTCTGATAACTCATTAGTAGCCAAGGGGCCCAGGTCCTTTCCCCTTGCTGGGAGCACTTGTCTTCCAGACAAACAAATGTGGCAGACTAATGCATTTTTCACAGTTTAGTCTATCTTAAGGCTTGAAATAACTTTTTGTAAGTAAATAGCTGACCTAATTACATATACAGTGTGTGGACATTCTTTTAAATGAAAGTAATTTAGGCCACATTACTTGCCTTCGAACCGGAGAAATCACAAGACTCTCTCATAAAATTTACTGTAGTGAGGAAAAATGAAGCCAACCCAATTATGAAACTGTGGTCTTAAAACCAGGTACAGTTTAGTTTGCTTCCTTATTTTCTTGGGCACTACAAAGAGAAACTCCTCTACACAACGCTTTAGGGAGAGGGAATCTCATTTTTGTAAAGAAGTTACTTCTTTTTCAAATGATAAACAACTATAAGTAGTCATGACCCCTCAGAGCAAAAATTCTTATTAAATAAGAATATGTGGTTGGATAAAATGAACTTTCAAAAAGCTTTGAGGGACAATTTTTTTTCTAGAGCCACTCATTTGCAACCTCTGTAGCAGTTTTTCAGGCTCTATTGGCCATAAATAGTGTGACTGAACGTTTCACAGTGAGATCAGCAAACAAAGTGATGTTTCCCAGCAGGGTAGTCACATCTGATGACGAAGAGAGTGAGATGCTAGTTGAATGCATGAAATAAACATGATGCTGTAATTTCATAGTTATTGTATAGGTAAATCTTCAGGCGGGCTGCAAGTATTTCTTTCTTTACATATATATCCCAAACTATTTTTTTGCATTCAGGAGCTGCAAAAAGAAGGAAAATGGAAAACAACTCAATTTTTCCTGTCTCTCTTTTACGTTTCACAATGATTTTAAATTCACTGCGAAATTGTGGGTTGCATTTAGCCTATTATCCAGATCAATCAATGGCATGTGGACAGATCTCTGTGTGCACGGATTTTCCGGCTTACTTGGGTTATGAATCCAGTTGACATGCACAGAAGGGTGCCATGTGTGATTCATTCCTCCATTGAAACAAATGGGCAAAATCGGCAGGGACTGAGATCTCTACTGAGAAGTACACATAGGAAACAACCCAAGCATTGGGTCCAGATTTTCTGTCCTTTTCCCATTTTTGCACAAACCTTTATTATTGGTTGACATGAAGGTGTAAAAGACTGCCTAGTCCCCAAACTCCAAAGGTCTTTGGAAGAAAGGAAGGAAGATTTGTGCTGCAATCCCAAACAAGTATATTCACAAGTGGCATTGATTGTACAATATTAATATCTATCTATCTATCTATCTATCTATATCTATCTATCTATCTATCTATATTTAAATATTCTATATTTAAAGATCATCAGTAATGCCTCTGTAATAATCTGCTATGGGATTAAGTCACTGGCAGTAATTAGAACGATTGCTAGTGTCATCCTCAAAGCAGCATCAAAATTTATTATTTTTATTTTTGCAGCTATGCTGCTCTTCAGCTAAAAAATAGCTCCAAGAGCAGGCTACAAATCACAACATAAAAAGGTGTGGCACAAAAATAAAATGGATTGCAAGGGAAGAGGAAACAAGCAGATTTATCTCTTTCACCCACCCACCCAACTTGACATACTGCAAGTTCAGAAAAAAAATCCAAATTGAATTTTTCACCTCTTCTCTTGATACACCTCTGTTACAAACAAACGAAACATTAAACATATATTCTCTTAGCACAGTCTCAAAGAAAAATGAAAGCTTTCTTCATCAGCTAATGGATCATCAGTGGTCGACTACATCAACCGTGTGATTTTACTGTTTGTTGGCAATTGTGTTGCTGCACCTATTCAAGAGAGACATTTGTTTATTTGTTACAAAGGCAAAAGCAAGCAAACAAAAACAAAAACAAATGTACAACCATTTCCATTAAAAAAAATTTTTTTGCTATACTTAGTGATTTTGTGAGCAAATTCAAACTTCCCAGCAGAAGGGTTTTTATCCATGTATAAGACATGACTGAAACAAGCAGAGGTTCTTTATCATACAGTGAAACTATTGTTTGCCAACAGCAATTTTGCACCCAAGACAAATGTGGAATTTTGGCTCGAACATTTTTGAAGGGAGAACATAAATTTGTGAGCTTATACAGAGTATATCTGAGCCAAGCTCATCCAAAGGTCTTTATTGTTTCAGAAGAGAGAAGTGATTCTCCTGGGATGATCTGTTTACTATGCAATAAAGAAATAACTATGGCTTCAGTTTATCCATGACAAGTGTCCATTTAATTGTACAGATTTACTTAGCTGTTTTCCCCCACCCATTTCAGCAGCATTCTCAGGGCCCAGTAAATGTTTTAATTGCTGGAAATGTGTAAAAATATGACAGTTGTACATATTGGCAGTCCTGCTTCCTTAAATTTCATGCCAATAAGCATATTTTAAAGGGGGGGAACCCTACATTTATTTACTATTTATCACAAGAAAACTTACATAAGCCATGCTATCATACTTATTTGAAGTTCTTTGGCCGGTGAAAGGAAATGGAATCTTTGACTCATTCTTCCATAAAAACTTTTATCAGTGAAGAGTTGTTCATAATCAAAGTAGGAAGGCTAAAGAAAGAAGCATGGTTTCGCTGCCACATCCGTCATCCAAGGACAGTCCTAAATGGCATTTCCTAAGCTGAATTTAAGACCGTCACTCCTCTGCTTGTCAATACCAATCCAATGTGGCTTTCATGAGGAAGTTGCAGGGGGTAAGACGATGCTTTTATCTGCATATGTGAAGTGCAATGGCCAATGAATGGATGGAAAGCTTTAAAGTCAAGTCTTTGTCTCTATTTACCTTTGTCATTTCCTCTCCTGTGGTTTCCAGCAACTGGTGTTGAGAAGCATTGGTGCCTCCAATGATGGAGGCAGAACATAGTCATTGTGGCTACTAGCCATTGATAGCCATATCCTCCGTAAATTTTCACCAATCCCCTTTTAAAGCCATCCAAGCTGATCGTCATCACTGCCTTCTGTGGGAGTGAGTTCCATACTTTATGTGAGAGGAAGAGAGAAAAATCTATCCACTTTCTCCATGCCATGTATAATTTTAAAAACTTCTCTCATGCCACTTCTTACTCAGTTTTCATCTGAACTAAAAAGTTACTTAAGTGTGCACAAGAGCACAACTTTAAAAATATTAGTCTTTCTTACCATAGGTGCTGAAACATTTCTCAAAGGCAAGAGAATATATTTTAAGAGGCTTTGTTTCGATGTACTTCGCCTTTGATGTGAATGAAGCATGACAGCCAATCAAGACAATTAATCTGATTCCTACTCTAAATGCGTCTTGTGTTTATTCTGCAACAGTTGAACAGCATGTTCTACATTAACTATAAATCTGACTTTGATTCCTGTCAAAGTCAGGTTTAAATACGGAAAAGTGTCAAATAATTCCCAATTATTATAAATAGAATGCACATTGCAAAATTTGGTGGCAGGCTGAATATCACACTTCTATCTTCACTGTTTAAATTAAAGTTGTAAACTGAGCATCAAGTGCCTCCTATCTGTTTTAACAAAAATAATAATCATTAATTTAAAGCATTGGAGTATCTTGTCAATAATGCCTAACACCAAATACAAGTAAAAATGTAAATGTTGGGCTACCTAAGAGGAGAGAGTACAGGTTCTAAAAATCAGGAATTAAGAACACACAATTTAGCAGTGAAATAATAATTCTTTATCTCCATCTCTGTGCATCTCTCTGTCTCTCTCTCTCTCTCTCTCTCTGAGACGTGGCAAGTGTAGATCCAGTCAAATTCCCATCTCTGGTCCATAAATGGCACATTATTTATTTGTGCAAAATTTCAGATCCATCTAGACCAAAGGTGAAGAACCTAATACCTAGGAGCACAATGAAGAAGCATATCTGTCCAAGTGTGTTGACAGTCCAGCTGACCCCATACAAAAGTGATTCCAATCCCATAAACTGGAAGTGTATGGGGATGTTCTTTAAGGGTGACAATTAACTGAAAAGCTGCAGTCCAATACACACTTACTTGGTCAATGAAATATTGAAGTCAATGGGACAGAAGCAGCTTGTCAGGTGGGCCAGAGAGAGAGTAGCAAGGCAGCAGGGAGGTTGGCACGGTGCAAGCACACTAATTCAATCAATTCAGAGCTCCCGCCAGCGCATTTGCACTGTGCTGACCTCCCCATTGCTTCATTCCTCCCCCTTCCCTTAGGCAACAGCGACCCACCCAGGAGCCGCTTCTGGTAAAGATGCATAGGATTGCATCAGATTCGTAGCACCACACACCCAGCTGCAAAAGCCACATTGATCATGGGGCTGCAGTCCTGTAAATGTCAGTAGTGGTGATGTATCTGCAATATGCTATAATGGCAACGATATAATTTTGATTCCCATAGATTTATATCCATATACATCAAAGTGTAAAAGGCAGAGGGACATGAGGAAACTTGAAATCCTTCTCTAGTGGGGGGGGGAAGCATGACACTTTGGATTTGAAAGATGAGGCAGTATGTTTGCCGTCTGCTGTTCTCTTGTCTGTAAGGTAGGCCAAAGGGTTTCACTGGTAATGAGGAATCAACTGGGTACAATGGACACTTGCCATTGTTGAAGTGAGGCCATCGTTACGCATGTTTTGATGGGGCTCGTGCTGTGCATGGCAAGGAAATGTGTGTACACAGTAGCCAGCTTACTGGCTACATTTTTTTGTCAGCCAGTTCTCTTGCTGTTACTGTAATGAGATTAGTGATGCAAACGGGGTGTGTGCTTTCTTTAGCCCCTGGTTTTTGTAAACTTGTGACAAATATGAGCTGAGCAGCCAGAAAGACAATTGGCAGAGGGGGAGGAGACCCTCTATGTGGGATGGTATCTCTGAGCACACACTGTGTGCAACAAGGAAGCACTTTTGTAAACTGGATGGATCCCGCTGGGCTTCTTAGCACTAAAGCCCACAGATAAAAAGAAAGAAAGAATCTTGTCTTGTGTGAAATCTGACTCTGACTCCACAGCCTATTTGCATGCTTGTTAGAACGACATCTTGCAAATACACTCTGCAAGGCATGTTGCTGAACCAAGAAACGAGAGTGGGGAGGGGGGGGGATGAAGCCTTTTGCAGCTTGTGTATCAGACCAGTAAGTCCCTGGCTCATGAGATGAAATTAAACATATGTCCAAAAATGCAAAGTAGGCTTTGCAACACGTTGTCAGTTGAGTTGAAGCTTGGTGCTGTTTGCGTCTCTGAAGCTCACCAGGACAACTTGTGTAAATGTATTAAAGGCATGTCTAAAATCTCCCAAATATGTTAATAGTACTTCTTGTGTACATGGTTCTTAGCCACTAACAAGAGACAGGAAGTAACAACAGAAGTCACAGACATAGGACTTGACATATTAATCCAGCTACAAAAATAGAAGGACCACTATCATAGATGCTCCTGCAAACATGTCCATGAATGTCCTAATTCTTACATATTGTGACTGTACACTTCCAGCGGGTAGCCACTTTCTTGGCTCCTCTTCACTGGAGGCAGCTACAAAGTACTTGTGAAGGAACTCCTATAGGGACATTGAGATGCCCATAATAAGGTGAAAGGCAAGCTTTTTGGATTTGCTTCCCAGCTGCCATCAAGAGTCGATGTGCTTGAGCATCTTCCAGAAGCCCGAACATTACAGGGTCCACAGACATGAGTCCCTTGATCTTGCTGCAGTAAGGAGCTAACCTCATGGCCAGAGGATGGTCAGTGGAGGCTATCTTATCCAAAGAAAGCTTGGAATCATTACTGATTTGGTGCAAGGTCTTTTTATTCTGTCTGTACCCACACCACTTTTATCTGTAGCATGTCCAGAGAAGTCTTTGGCGGGAGTAGTTGTATTAATAGGAATTCAAGTCATTTCAGATGCTTTCTTCATTGAATACTTTTCTAAATTTTGGTTTTGTCCGACCAATTTTGAAAAGGAAGCCATTCTAAACCACACACTCCCCCTGTATTAAGAATATAGTAGTTAGTAAATGAATTGCCTGTTTCCCACACTTAAATGACAACCCAAATCTGCTGGCTGAGTGCTAGAGTTGACTGCCCTAAAGTGCTATTGATGACAGATGACAGCACCTCTTGGCACTGTGCTTGAATATAAACATTCCTCTCTGCCTGGTAACCTCATTTGCCCACTCATGCATTCATTTGTTCATTGAAATACTTCCTGCTTTTCCCCAAAGGGATTCGAAAACTAGGCAAAACAGACAAAACCAGTCAATAAACTAGGCAATAAAGCAATAAGAATAAAGCAATAACACACACTATTAATAAAGTCAGCATTAAGAATAGAAGAACAAGTCCATTAGCATGGCAAATAAGGTAATATTGTTTTGCCACATGCCAAATTATCACTAGAAGGGGCTGAACAAGCTTCCCAGGATCAGGTTTCCATAATCATGGTGCCATGACTGAAAAGGCCCAGGTCTAATGTCTCACCAACAGTGCTTCTGATAGTGATGGGTAGGGATGGAGGTGAAATTTGATCTAAGTTCACATTAAAAGGTGAACTTGCCAAATTCACACTTTTTCAAACAATATGTGAACCATAACACAACCATCTTTTGAAATTCATACACCTCTGACTTTTGCAATGCAGTCCTCCCGCCAAATGAGACAAAAAAATGCATATACTATAGTACAATGTGCATTAAAATGCATATATTAATGACAATAACATAAAAATGCAGTAGGTGTTGAGAAAACTGCTTGCAAAATGTGTGTGTATGTCCTTTTAGGCAAATTTCAGCCAGAAATGTGGAGAAGCTAATTTAAGATCAGATAAACAGTTCAGAGAGAACTGAAATTGATAGATCCAACCATCCATCCATCCATCCATCCATCCCCAGCAATGGGATGCAAAGTAGGGATTCCAACAATTTACTTAACTGAGCAAGCAGGGTTATAAGAAGTCAGTTCTTTATATAGCATGGCCTCAAAATTAACCAGAAGTTTAAACAGAAGGAGGACCCATAGCTCAAATAATAGAGCACTTGCTTTTCATGTGATAGACCTAGGATTTCCAGTTATTGCTGACAAGTCCCTAACGCTGGTCAGAGTAGACCCAGTATTCTGAAGTTTTGGGTCTCCATATGTTGTTGGATTACAAATCCCATCATCCCAGCCTTCTTAGCTAATGTTAAGGATGATGGGTATTGTACTCCAACATCTTGGGACCCAAGGTTGAAGAACAGTGGTGTGGACTGACTTGGTGTAACACAGCTTCCTATATTGAATGATTCTCATATAGAAACAGAACGAAGACAGGACAGTCTTGTTTATTGGCTGCAGTAGGAGCCAGGTGCCTAAACTCATGCTACTGCTAAGCAAATGATGCCTGATTATTATTTCAGCAATATTCCTGAAACCGCTTTTTGTTTGTATATGTGAGTCACATAGGAGCTTGCAAAGAAAGTGGGGAATGTTTTCAGGCCACTCTTGATCAAAGAAAGGAAAGAACAAAATGTGCATTAAAATTCACACACTTTGTTTCTCTCCACTATATAATTTGCATATTTTCAGATTAGAACAGCAGGACGGCAGCAGAAAGTCAGATTTTCATTATTATTAGTTTGGATTGTGGCCGCTATCAGTATTAAATCTGAAAGGGCAAAGGGACATTAGACTCATTCCCTACTCAAAGACAGTTATCTTTGAATACCTGATTTGTTTCCCCCCAACCATCCAATACATTTAGATTTCGGGAACCAAAGAACACTGAATAAGTAACACGTTTTCTATATAGATGTGCACAACCTTCAGCAGAGGAATTATCTCCACAGGGCGTCATTGCTTGGCAAAAATGGCAAAGAAGCAGAAATTGGAGTAACCTGTGAAAGTTTTCAAATGTGTTCACGTGAATGTCAACAGCCTCAAGACCTAACTCCCTTCAGCAAAGAAGTGGGGAGATTCATGGCAGCAGAACTACCCATTGCAAGAAAGAAACAGTGCTATCTTGTAATAGGTAGTTTGGCTGTGGGAAGCGGGGTCCTTCAGTCCTCACAATTGCCTCACTGGGGCAAGACCTACTGAGAAGACTTGTTGGGATCTCTAGGCCTGCACTGGTTTGGGTTCTTTCTGTAAAGAATTAACCACTGACATCAATGTTGTGTTTCTTTTTGCTGACCTACTCCTGACCCTGGCTCCTGACATTCACAAACTCTTTTTCAACAATGCCCAAATATATTTTCTGTTCATTCTATATTAGGCTTACCATACGCCAGGGAAATTCCTGACATGTCCCGGTTTTCGGGTGTAAAAATGGCATCTTCCAACAACTTTGCGGGTGTCAGGAATGTTACTTTTTGAAATATGGCAACCCTATTCTATACAATACATTTGAAAAATGCTACCTAATGACATTATTGGAGCATCTATTTCCTAATCCCTTTCTCTTGAAAGTTCAGATGGGATTCAGCCAAGTTGTTGCATGTACGCAACCAGCTGCACAAACACAACAGGACTTTCCCCCCAACTCCTTCTACCACATGACACCCAAGCCCCCTAAGTCTTCTCTGGATGGTTGGGGGGACCTATAACAGGTTTAAAGGATGCACAGGGGCAGGAAAGGTGGACACCGTGACTTTGGCCCATGCATGCATATCTCACTTGGCACTAAATTAAATTCCACTCTAGAGATTTCTTTGGTTTTTGCATGATAATCCTGAGGTCCACATTTAGTGGGCAGTAACACCCAGATGGGGTGAGCGGGTGGCGCTGTGGGTTAAACCACAGAGCCTAGGGCTTGCTGGCCGATCAGAAGGTCGTCTGTTTGAATCCCCACGATGGGGTGAGCTCCCGTTGCTTTGTCCCAACTCCTGCCAACCTAGCAGTTCGAAAGCACGTCAGAGTGCAAGTAGATGAATAGGTACCACTCCGGCAGGAAGGTAAACGCCATTTCCGTGCGCTGCTCTGGTTTGCCAGAAGTGGCTTAGTCATGCTGGCCACATGACCCAGAAGCTGTACACCAGCTCCCTCAGCCAATAAAGCGAGATGAGCGCCACAACCCCAGAGTCGGTCACGACTGGACCTAATGGTCAGGGGTCCCTTTACCTTTACCTTTAACACCCAGATGCATCCAATTAGCATGAGTATTTCCACTTGTACTATGGGACTTTCCCCCTCTCCATGCCCTGCATCCTCTCAAAATCTTCTCTGAAGTTTTGATGGAACCCCTAGAACAGATTTAAGATATTGCAGAAGAAGGAGATAGGGGAAGTCACATTCTGCAAATGGTGCTGACAGAACCGGAACCTAGTGCTATGTTGGATACTACCCTTTGTGACTAGGCCAGAGCCAGATAATCTTTGATTTACTGCATGCAGTGTTGGCGGTTTCTATTATCAAATCCTATTTGTCCCCACCCTCAGTTCCCTCCTCCCTTTTCCATATTTTCCTGGCAACGATGAAGAGGTTCCTTAGCATGCAGCAGCTTGCAACTCATCTTTAACACTGGGTATATTTCTAATTATATATGAATAAACTAATTAACCGGCAGTTATACTTTTTTACATTTCATAACTATACCAAATGGTACAATTTTATGTGTTAAGTTATAAATAATACATTTCATTTTCTTGAAGTAGTAAAGCAAGCTTAGGTTTGATGAGAGAGTGGTACGATGACTTTTGTGTTGCCCTCAGGAAACAAAGGTGGATTCCACCACAGCCACCCATGGGCTTAAAATTGCTGGAAATCTTTACATGTCTGCTCCTCAGTAAATGACAGGTAGTCACAGTTGATGGACAAATATGTTTGATCCACACCCTTTGAAGGTTCTGACTTACTCAGAAGAAATGGTCAAATTAAATTTCCACATCCCAAGTTTGGTTCCCTCACCATAAAGAGAATGGTATGGATCTGTGTTTTTCTATCACCTTGCGTGCAAAGACAGGCTCTGACAGATTGAGTGGACAAGACCAAGAGTGGGACCAATGGCCAAAAAGGCTGTTTCTACGTACTGTAGAAGGAAATGAGGGGCAGATGGGGCCCATCAACCTGTCAAGGTAGCCCATCTCAGAGAAGGAAAACTCTGAACCTAAACTTCCGCTGCCTTGTTGGATGTCTTTGTGTAACAATGACCGCTCCCCGCTTAAAACGGGGGGTGCCCTTTGCGTGGACGCGCGCAGCCCTAGATCTGGAGCGGCCCCATCAGCATAGGCTTGGCTTTGCCTTCCCTCAGGTGGGATACCTGGAGGTCTCCGCCTACCTCAGTCAGTTGTCCAATACCACCTGGGGGAAGCGTTGCCAAGGAGACCAGGCCAGGTAGGGGAGGGATTACCTGCCCACACAATAGAGGGAGGATCTTACCTGGGAATCCTCACTTGGCTCCAGAGCTTCTCCCACCCTACCCACCCTCAGTTAATGTCTTATTTTGCTGGTTAACTTTTCTTCATAGGTTTTGCAGGTTAACTTTTCTTCACAGGTATGTGGGCGCTGCTACGTTAAGGTCACTGTTAAAGGGCCGGAAAGGAATTTCCCTGCATTAGTAGGTTTCGCCTTTCCCGTAGCAAAACGTCACAACTTTGGCGGTATCAGGCCTTGGGTGGAATCCTTTAGTCCATCTTCCTCTTTGCGGCGGCGATACCAGGGTTCCCCGTTAAAGGGGTTTCTGAAGGGAGGCTTTGACCATATGCCGAAAGGTCATCATTGCTCTCCCCTGCAGCAGCGGCGTAACGGGGGCAGCTATCTCTGCTTGAACATATGTTCTCCAGAGCCGGCCCATCCCCTCCCACACTGGATAACCCTGAAGCTCCCTAGGTCCCCGGCTGGGGACTGGGGAGGGAGAACGCCCAATGCCTGAGCCAAGGTCTACCCACATTTGAAATTTAATAAAGTTGTGGCCAATTTAATCCCATAGCACGTTGTCTTGAGTCGTTATTCCACATGACGGGGGGGACCGCTCAGGATCTGGGGACTCCGCCTGTCCACGCAAAAGAAACCCCCTGTGTTGCAAACACAGACAAACTTAAGCAGTAACAAGCAACACATGGCTAATAATGTTCTAACAAAGACTCTCCTCCCTGAAAGAGAGGGGAGTGGTTGTGGACGGGAGCCCGAGCACCGCTCCTAGCAGGGGGCGTTTCCCCCTGCCTCCAGCTCACCTGGCTGGCACTCACGCCGCCCCCCCCGGTGGCTGTCCAACCAGGTGCCATGGGGGGGCGTGTCCAGCAGCCTTTATGCTGCAGTGCCAGCCTATAACACATTCTTGGGAGTAAGCACCACTGAGAACAGAGAGACTTGCTTCCGAATAAACATGCACAGGATTGCCATGCTGGTGAATATTTGCAGAGCATTTTTAAGTACAGTGGTACCTCGGGTTAAATATGCTTCAGGTTACATACGCCCCAGAAATAGTGCTTCAGGTTAAGATCTTTGCTTCAGGATGAGAACAGAAATTATGCTCCAGCGGCACAGCGGCAGCAGAAGGCCCCATTAGCTAAAGTGGTGCTTCAGGCTAAGAACAGTTTCAGGTTAAGTACGGACCTCCGGAACAAAATAAGTACTTAACCCGAGGTACCACTGTATGTTTTTACCATATTAGAGAAAGGAGGACTGCCAGTTTGAGTAGATTTACAGGAATTTATCATGTACTTAGGATCACAGAATGAGAACATCCCACACTTTCTCCTGAGCGTTGTTTTAGTGGAAAACAAAGTAGATACAATAAATCTTACATTTTCAACCATGCATATTAAAATACGGACACCAACACCCCTTCCAAAAATTGCAACCTTTCAACTCCTAAGATTTATTCATATTTATATGTGAAATAAAATATCAGTCTAGCTTTTTATTTTTTTTAAAAAAAACCCACTGGGGATATGGTATCTATTTCAAAAGGACCTAATATATTTGTCACCCTCTTGTAGGGAGGTGGGGAGAAGGGGAAATGCAAAGAAATTATGTATGTCTGACTAACCAAGAACATTTCCAGATCAATTTATTTGTGAAATAACTAATAAGTCTGGTACAAAGTTATTCAGAGGCGTGCTTCGCGATGTCCACAGAATCAGTGTATAGCCGTTAGAATCCATTTAAATCAAATTACATGCATAAACTCATTATCTGCTATTGTTTATAGAAGCCTGGCTTTGGGGACTGAACAGACAGAAAAGCAAAGTGTGAAACATGGCTTTGAAGTGGGTACTTTTGTTCCAGCCCTCCTTGGTTTTGAGGTGTTCAAAACTACAGGAAATGTGGATTGCAATAAACTAGGACAAGTCTTTCCTCACATTACACCAAGTTATTAAAATCACACTGAAGTTGAAACAAGTTGATTGGTTTTCTTAGCATGCATACTAAAAATGCTATTGACTGAAAAGTAATAGCAGAATATTATTTTAAACTAGGGGTGCATAGGGGGCTATAAAACATTCCTTTAACTGGGCAAATGCTGTTGCATTCATTGACATATTTATCACATACAAAAAGTGGTTAAGAAGGTGCATTAATTGGACCTGAGTGATATTATCCATTTTGTCCCTCTCGTTTTGATCCACTGGTGCAATAACAGTGCTGTACACATAAATATCATTTTCATAATTGTTTTGGAACTCATTTTGTCTCAGTTTCTAGTGTGGTGTGCAATCTGTATTTCTCAGTCTGCCTGAAAGGCATTAATTGGTTTTTAATATAAATGGAGCCTGCTGGATTTCCTGGATTTACTTTTTTCTTCTTTATCTACGGCAAATCAGGACTCAATCTAAAAACAACACACTAATGCAAATGTGTCAGGATCCAGGGGTCCTGTGAATGAAAAATAAATAAAAAATAGGTGGTGTATCACCATGTAGGATTGCCATACGATTGGAATCTCCCAGACATAGTCAGGATTTCGCCATCGGAAACAATGTCCAGGTGGAAATTGCAGAAATGTCCTAGAAAATCCAAGCATTTGACAAGCCATGTTGGGTGTTGATTTTGGCGAATTTCCTTAAAAATAGCTCAAAAACTTTATTGAGATTTTGTAAAAAAAGAAAAAGGGGAAGCAGGTGGCGCTGTGGGTTAAAGCCTCAGCGCCTAGGGCTTGCCGATCGAAAGGTCGGCGGTTCGAATCCCTGCGGCGGGCTGCGCTCCCGCTGCTCGGTCCCAGCGCCTGCCAACCTAGCAGTTCGAAAGCACCTCCGGGTGCAAGTAGATAAATAGGGGCCGCTTACCAGCGGGAAGGTAAACGGCGTTTCCGTGTGCGGCTCTGGCTCGCCAGAGCAGTGATGTCACGCTGGCCACGTGACCCGGAAGTGTCTGCGGACAGCGCTGGCCCCTGGCCTCTTAAGTGAGATGGGCGCACAACCCCAGAGTCTGTCAAGACTGGCCCCTACAGGCAGGGGTACCTTTACCTTTACCTAAAAAAGAAAAAAGAAAAAGCTATAACTATAACAACAACTTTTGTGTCCAGATTTTCACTTTTTGAAATATGACAACCTTAACCCTAAGAATTTTGAGTCCCATTGATTTCAAGGACAGTAAAACAGGTATTTAACTAACTTTAATTAATTAACGGGAATTAAAAGTATATATGATTGGCTGGATAATACCTCCAAGATCCTAGAAATGTACAGTTTCTTCTGCAAGCTTTCTGTGCAAGAGGATCTGTGAAAAGGCTTTCTCATATGCAATATATAATCTTTGGATGCACTTTGAATATTTCCATAGGCAAGATCCCCCTTACATAATTCCATTTCTGCAAGTACAATAGACTCTGGATTTCAGCCATTGTGTCTGATGGCTTGCTCCACCACTCCCCCCCCCCTTCTCTATAAATAGATTCTATATAGTGAATTACCTCATTCTCTCTCTTATGTACTTGTGTGTGTTAAAAAAAATCATTTATAAGAAGTGCTACATATGACGGATGCAAACTCCTACGACTGGTCACAAAATTCAGTCTGACACATATCCAGCGTATCATTTTCCACACATCTTCCCTGTTTGGATAAAGAAATTAAATATTTTTAAAAAAGAATTTTCAGTGATGAATGAATGAAGAAGAAAATATATATTTTAGCTAGTTATCTATCCACTTCCAGTATCAACACAAACCTCTCTTTTCCCATCTCTTATATTGTGTTTATTTTGGAACACCAGCTACCTCGCGAGCAGAATTTTCCCGAAGTTTCCTATAAATTGCACTGCTTGACTATTCTCAGATTGCTTTATTACTTTACAACCTCTGAACTTGTGCCTTCCCAATAGACTTCTCCATCGCTCTATAAATTTCAGTTCCCATAAGCTGTGCTATTCATCCTTTTAAGAAGGGGGCGGGGGAAAGCTTTGTGTATCCGCTTTTAAAAGGATCATTTGCATCAGTTTCTCGTTTGTTCTGGGTTTCTATTTTTAAAATAAAGAATCAATAAAATTAACTGGTTTAGAACAACTTAGACTGCCAGGTCATGGACCAGATCCAGGGCCAAGATGCCTTTTTATCGCTCCTCTTCCCAGTCAGTGGCCCTACTAAATTTATGACTCAAATGGGAGGGGAATAGAAGTCCACCTTTAATCTGCAGTGGTCAGTAAGGTGGCAAATAGGAAGTAAGAAGTTTCAGCCACTGGGCAGCAATTGATGGAAAAGGAATCCAATATCCATATGGTGGGCATCATATAGCACCAAGGGTAGAGCACTTGCTAGATCAGCTGTCTGGCATAGGCATAGAATTATAAAGTTGGAAAGGACCCTGCAAATGTGGAATATGGGGCTTTAGGGATCGAACCTGCAACCTTGGTGTTATTAGCACTACATTCTAGCCATCTGAGCTACCTATGCTTTTTTCCAGCAGCATCCAGCACAGAGCACTAGCCTCTCGGGCAAAGCCCCTATGAAGCTGTGCCACTGATAGATAACCTATTGATACTCATCAGCAGTCTGAACACTGGGTCCGTTCCCCTAGCATCCTCCTCCTCCAACCAAAAGTCCATTTTTCAAAAGAAAATTTTATTGTTGCTTTTTAACGAATGCAAATACAAGAACCATTCAACACTTGCCCATCTTTCATAAAACCTCACTGTGGAGCCTACGTGTGTTCTCAAAACATAAAGGGCCATTTCCAATCTGCATCTTGATGTGGATCTTGCAGGAAATGCAGTCGTTGCTCACCTCTCTGTCCACCGAACACAAATCAGTGGCCGTGTATAAGCCACTAGTCAAGCACTTAAGATATGTCGCTGTGAACATCTGGGAAATGTCCAAGGTGTCACTGCTAGAGGGTGCCAAGTTTAATATGCAGCTAGATGGAGTTTCTTTCTAACTACAAGAGTCTAAAGGTAGTTTTCCTCATTATTCGGGAGCAGAGAAAATGGGAATCCTAATTCTAGTCACAAGAGAGTTATAAACCTGATTCCTGAAAGACCTCCTGCCCCCTCTATAGGCTTGCAAGATCACTTAGAATTTTCTAGGGAAATTCTATTAGTACCACTGCAAACCATGGGGGGGGACCCCAAATCGGACATTTTCTGCTTTTTGTCCTTTAGTGCGGAATACTCTGCCCTCTGCCATATGTGAGGCAGCAACGTCAGACATCTTGTAAAGACAACTTTTTGCCCAGGTTTTTCCTGACCCATAAGATGAGAGCCTGTTGCATATGTTCGGATCCTCTTGGATTTCTGTTTTATTTGCCTTTATGTGCTTTTATGTATTCTGTGTTGCTGTTTCACTGATTTTTAGTTCTGTTTTTTTTCTTTTTCGTTTAATGTTTTAATAATATAGTGTTTGTTTTATTTAGACTGTAGAGATTTGTTAAATACAAAGTGGTATATAAATGCTTTAGAATAAAATAAATGAATGAATGAGTAAGGAAGGAAGGTGATAATACCATTCTGAGTCCCAAACCAGTGGGAAATGGTCCCTGAAAATACAGGAGTTGCCACTCCTGTGTTTGAAGTTAAGTACACCTAGGCTGCAATCCTAAACAAACTTACTATACTATTCTGGTTTTTTGTTAGGGTGGTTTTACTTTTAAACATAACTGTAATGATGTTATCTTTTAAGAAACAAACACTGCTTATTACCTTGTTGTAACCCACCCTAAGATCTTATGGTGACAGATGGATAAAAAAATCTTACAATCAAACGAACAAGTAGGATCCCATTGGGATTGATTTCTGAGTAAATGTGTTTAGGATTGCACTTATCCACTGGGAGTCACAATGCGATTACGTTTCGACGATGAAAATCAGCACTCTACGTACAAAATCTCATCCTCTGAAGACAGATTCATATGTAGCCAAAATAGTGCCATCCACAAACAAGCGAGATCTATCATCTTCAGCAGCCTCAAGGGAACCTCAAGGTTTGTAGAAGACTGGAAAATATTTATAGGGGGCTTGGAGAGAAAATTAAGAGCAGGGAAACCCTTGCTAAAAATCAGCCCAATGATGACTTAACATACTCAGCGGCTGCTGTTGCAGAAGAGAAGGAACCAGTGGGGACAGAATGAGGTGTCCTTTTGAAAAGTCATGGCTGGCTAGCTGGCTGAAACCTTATGAGGGACTTTCCGGACTCCAATTGTTCATTGCTGCTTCCACCTGTACGTTTTGAACTGCTGAACTTTTAAACTCAATCACACCCTTAAGCAATAAAGACACAGCAACAGACTGTCTCTCCTTAGTCATGGTCCATCAGGCATCCGATGATCACTGGCAACTTTCATGAGCCGTAAACAAATTTCTGTTGTTTCTAAATACTTGAGGAGCTGTTAAGAAAAATAAAATAAGTCATTACTTTTTTAAAAAAAATTAAACCCCTGTAATGCTTCTAGGAAGGTTTTATCTTTCTGACATTAATGATAATCTCTTGTGTAATTAACTGTGGAGTGGTTATGCATGCAGTGTGCAGTCCATGACAAGCCTCATAGAAAATACATCAGTATTAGCCACAGGTGAATTCGTTTAGAAAGATTAATGACTGCACCTGAATTTTAATGTCTGAAAAGGGACGGAACACTGAATCCTTAATTAAAAAGTTGAATGAGTGGTATGGTTTGTTTAACATCACAAATTTCAGCCGGAGATTTTTATATTCAGACGAAGTCTGCAAAGAGAAACTTTCCTTCGAGCAGGGAAGAGTAAAGGTGAAAAGCAATCATGTTTTATGTGCTTTCCCTTATGTAAATCGATACATGGATCAGTTGCTTTGATAAGGATCAAATATGGTATAATTATGGCTCCTCTGTGTTTACAGTGAATGTTCAGGGGCTGGGGGGGGAGGGCTCAAGGAACACATTGCTGCTCTCCTCCGCTACCAACAGAACATCAGATGATAAAGGCAGAGAAACTGACGAGTGATCTTATTCTTTCCTTAATGAGAGGCAGTTTTCACTTCATTATTATTTTGCCGAGTTTTTAATAAGGAGAAAGTAACCTTGAAAATTACCTCTGGAGTCCCATTCCCAGAAGATGGTTAACTTGCTTCTTTCAAACCTCTCTTTCAATTAGTGACTTAGTTTCAAGTTGTTAGCATTAAAGTTATTCATCTTAACAAAATCTAAAGTGAAAATCTGGGGGAAGAAATAGACTTACCTGCATGAAGAACACGTTAAGCTAGTTAACTTGAGATTCCTGACCCAACCGGGGTGTGGGGTGTGTGTGTGGAAACAGGACATTTGTCCCAATATTTTAAAAATCTTCTCACGGTCATTCCCAGTAAGTCTTAATCACAGAGAGTGCATTACATAAACGAGATAACTTGGTAACTTTTTGCTTTTTCAGTTTTCATAATAAGTAACACACACACACACACACACACACACACACACACCACACAAACGACATTCAGAACAAAAGAGATCCTTTGCAAAGCTTATTTGTCTGGTAAAACTGATCAACTGTTTTTTCTGTCTCTGTGACGTGAGTTTCCTGACCTGGAACAGATGCAGAAGGTCACCTCTCTCACTGTCTCTTGCTAACTGCTCTGAGTTACCCCAACTGTAGCTTGTTTTTAATGAGACCACTCTTACCAAACGGAAGACGCAAATAACTGCAACAGCCCAATCACACACAGCTTTTATCCTAGCTGCGTTTAGGACTGGTATATTCATTTTCTAAGACTAAAGTAATTCCAGTGATTGTTTTCCAATGCTATGAAGAAAAGAAATATATGGAAGAAACCAGACCATCAAAAACTGTACAAGCAAATTACCTAGGATGGTGAAACTGATGGCGGTGATTCTATGTGCAAATGTGATAGAGAGGGATTTTTTTAATGCTCCCTGGCTTAAAGATAAGAGACTCTTCTAGATGTTTACTGCAGGAGGAAGCATCTCTCTTGTTTCTGAACATAACACTTTTTGTAATAAAATGTCATTAATACTAGTTCGTTCAAAAAGACAAGATCCTGTTATATTAAAAACTTTAAAAACTTATGATTTTTTAAAGTGATTGCTTCTGGCCATCTACCTATGTACAGTATTAGTGTATTTATCATAAGGAGATATATGCTTCCAGTCCATAGCATTAATCTAACTAAGCATGCAAGGAGTAGGCATGGTTGCATATTTTGTAGGGTCATTTTAAAAAGGTAACATTTCCTTTATTTTTCCAAGGCAAAGGTAGTGGGGTGCATATGTGGATGAAATACCCCACTTCCTCTCTGATGCATCTGATTGGCAGGCACAACACAAATTTGCAAATGCAGGTATGGCGACTTGGGTGGAATTCTGCTTCCAAAGATGTAGCTGTGTTCTGTAGCTGGATAGGTGTATAGATGGGAGGGGAACTATAGATACAACACAAATTTTCAAGCACAGATATGATGGCATAGGTGCTTCCATAGATGTATTTGTGTTATAAATAATATTACAGTGACTGAAAGTGGTTTCAAATCTGCATCAAATATTGCGTAGCCTCTTTTTAGAGTCTTCATTTAGATTCCAGTCATGTCAAAACTAGCATGGCATCTAACTGCATCGGGGGGGCATGCAGATACACAAGATATATATTTTACTATGATGCACCTGTGGCCCTCCAGCATTTGTTGGGCTCCAGCTCACATCAGCCTCAGCAAGGATGGCCAAAAGCCAAGGGTGCTGGAGTTGCAACCCAGCAAATCTGCAAGGCCACAGTTTCCCTACACCTGCTATTCATGAATCTTTTCTCCCCATATATGCCTACTGGGTGGTCAATAATTGGAAATGTGTGGATACCAATTATAATCTTACTGCACACCAGTAAGATTACACTTTACCTCAGTCAATACAATGCATATTGCTTATGCTCCATACTTGCTATATGTCTAGATCAGAAGCCAGTTTGACATTTTTCTCCAAGTCAGATTGATTAGTAATCTGGAGATATTTTGTGTCTATCCAGTTCACTTATTATTTGCTATCTGCAGAAACACCTGCTCTTAACTTGAAGCCAAATAAGATTGATTTGTAGGTGATGTGAGGTAGATGGTTCTGTTCTTGTGGCATGAGGGCAGGCTTCATGACCTTCCGGTTCATTTTAACTCTTAAAAATAAAAATTAATATTGATACATGGGCTGCACGCCTGGAGAAAGTGGGAATTCTGAACAAAAAGAAATATGTGAAAGAAAAATATATTGTGTTGAAGAATTGAACTGTTTCGAATCCAGGAAGTTTTGGGGTTACTGGCTGCGATTGAGAAGTTAGGTGGTTGGACTGAAACGCATTTTAGTCCAATCAAACTGAAAGGAATACAACTGGCTAAAATCAAAATACCCGAGAATGTTACTTACCAAGCACATAGTTTGGGTAGGCTGCTATCTTGGAACCTCTTTTCTTTTCATCCCTTATGGGATTGAAGAGAGAAGGGGAAATTGGAGACATAATGAGTGAGGTCACAGCCTCGCTTTTCCGGGAAAAGAGGTAGTAGCAATTGGCTAGCTTTTGGCCAATGAAAGAGACCGCTTCCTGGTATCCACCCCTCTTTCCAAATGGTGACCTCACATTGATTTTAAAGCAGTTCTGAGATGTATACATCTGCTTCCTGAGACAAAAGCTCTCTGTAGAAATTTATCTGCACAAATACCTTTAAATGAAAGGTCCCACACTAAAATTTCTAGCAAGTCTGTTCAGAAATGCCCTAGGACATAGGACATGTTAATGTTCATAAGAGAACTATAATTTTGCTGCTCCTGTGCATGTTGTACATTTTTAGCAATCTTCATGAGAGGATTTAACCCTCAGGTTAGGTTTCATTGTAAGTTGTTTGGAATTGTTTTTAAATTGCATTGTAATGTTTTCAGGTTGTAACCCACCCTGGGTCCTTAAGGTGAAGGGCAGGTAATGAATGTAAAAATCATAATCATGGTACTATTTTAATGTTACAAAATTCACCAAAAGCATTTGTATGTTAGGAGACAATGGTCATTATTATTGTATTTAGGTGACAGAGATGTTCTGGATGTGGTTATTAGCAGACAATGCTAAATTACTGGGCGATGGGGCTCCACCAGTAAATTCAAACAGGTATTTTATCCTATCTCTCAGTGCTAATTATAGGACCGGGGGGGCGGGGAATACTCAGTGTGTACGTTGCCTATGTTGGGAAAGTGGGAATTTCTCACAGGGTTGGAATCCTTAAATAGCAGTTGTTGATAACCTTTTAAAAGTAGACTCTAAGTCCCAAGGGAACATAAGATTATATCTGCTGTAATCTGAGCTTGTTCATCCGGAAGCCAGGTGGATAGAGAGTGCATTAGTGGATCAGTTCCGAACCACTTTCCTTATTGGAAAAAGGAGAGTGAGAGAGCTTGCGATGCTTTTTGCTAGGAAACTGATCTTGGTAGTGTGTTTTGGCTTTATTGAGTACAATATAAACAATTTCTTAAGCACAATTTCCAGCCCCACTTATGGGCTGTTTATCAGAGGGCGCATTTCTTACCCATCATATTTCCAGAGGTAATTGCTGAAATATTGTAGTACACTCTCGCAAGAGGAAAAGTTCCAGACAGAAAGCTATTTGAAAACAATGTAACCCACAGGGCAGCTGGGGCTAAGCTGATTCTCTTTTCATTACATTTTATCCATCCATTAAAAGCTAAGCACTCTTGCCTGCCTTGATTGCGCTGACCCCATGGAACCTGGATGTTGAATAAATAGGGAAGGAAAGCAATACCTGATTTTTGTGTTTTAAGTTCCTGTTTGATAGTGGTGCATAGCATGTGCTCTCTACTTTCACTATGAGGAATGGTTTCCTGAGGAAGATGATTTTGGACCTGCTGCAAGCAGTGGGCTTAAAAAGACAAAGCTTCTATGCACCACTCATTTCTGGGTCACCTGTTTACTCCCATTCACGAGACTTCCTTGCTCACAGGCTGTTGTTACCTGTACAATTTTCATTGAAACATTTTTATATCCAGGGTGATCAGGTGAATTTTAGGCTTTTTCCCACTCCTTTCAGATCAGAACACATCCATCTCTTCCAGGGTGGCTAACTATTGTTCTGCTGCATGCAAAACTTGCCAGGGAGTGATTTTAGCAGCCTCATAGTTTTGTTTCCTATGCCTGCCATTCTAAAGCACAATGTAGCTAGCGGGCATTTTTCTGACATATTTCTCTTTTTCTGCTTTGGTTGGTACTATTTTACATATGTGTAGAAAGTTTCTTTTTGAACACTGATCATTGACCATAGTAAAAAGATCAGTTGATTGGGATTTATTTTTCACCTATCAGCCCAAAGAAAGGCTTGAACCAATAGCTTCTGATCTACAGCTAGCTGCTTTACCAGGCTAAACCATTTCAGCCAAGAACAAGTCAGCCTTCCTTGAAGAGGAGACAAGTAAGTTGGATCTCCCCACATCCAAGACAGAAGAGCAAACAGGGCTTGTTGCATCTCCCCCTTTGTTAGCTAAATCTAGGATCTTTCATAGCAAGCATGAATTTCCTGCAATAACTGTAGCTTTATTATTTTCCAAAATCCCAAAGTACCAATGTGACTATATATACAGGACAAAATAAAAAAATTCCTTCCAGTAGCACCTTAAAGACCAACTAAGTTAGTTCTGTTAGGGTGTGAAACCTTAGACGCTGGCAAGTTAGCAATGTCATGTGACTTTAAGTAGTCAAGCTCGTTAAGTTGTTAAGTTGCTCATTATATAAAGAGTGTTTGTTTTCTCTGCCTGGGGGGCATGAAGCAAAAATGTCTGAAAGCTCCGGAGGTGTTTCTGTTATCTTTCTGCAATAAACCTGTCTTTGGAAAGACAGGCTTCCCTGTGTCGTTATTTCTTTGCTGCTGAGACTCTGAAGCTTGTACTGCAACAAGAATCTCTGCACTGGACTTAATTAATGCTCTGCAAAGAGAACTGTTGCTGGTTGCGCAGCGGAAGCGTTTACTGGACCAGTACACAGACTCTCTTAAGTTCTTGGTATGAGCTTTTGTGTGCATGCATGGTATCTGAAGAAGTGTGCATGCACCCGAAAGCTCATACCAAGAACTAACTTAGTTGGTCTTTAAGGTGCTACTGGAAGGAATTTTTTTATTTTGTTTTGACTATGGCAGACCAACACAGCTACCTATCTGTAACTGGATATATATACAGGGTAATGTCTGCTTGATTCAGCAATGATCCAGTATTCGGTTTAGCTTTTATAAACGTTTTAACGCCAAACACACCAAATGGGCTGGTGGGGCCCCAGCAACTGCATAAGGGTGCCACAAAGTCTGGTCTTGTGTAATCAGTAGTTTTGCCACATAGCCACAGAGTTGAGCCATTGTATTTCCCTCCGCCCCCAAGTCTTGAAATAAAACAACACAGGCAGGGGTATAATTCCAATTCAAGAAACATAAGCATCCACATACAATATCTGGTAACCAATATATTATGACAAATTGCAGTTCTTTGCAGGCTCTTATTCAGCATTCAACACCCAAGCAAGGCAAACTAACAAACAACAAAAATAAACCCAAGATGTTATAGACCCTGTTGTCTATTTAATGGTGTTGGGGAGGGAGTGTGTGTGTGTATCTAGCTAGAAAATAGGGTGATTAAAATAAAATTATTGGGTCATATTGGCTGATACTCCAAAGCCTACTAATAGAGGATTGACTGTTGGCTGCAGAAAGATCTATAAATGTTTCCTGAACAAGTTCATATTACTAGATAGCATATAATAGGATAGGATATAAATTGGATTAATATAGTTAGACTCTTAATACCCTTATCTCATGTCCTGGCATTTTATTATTATGTGTTTACTGCATTTGTATCCTGCCCTTTCCCAAAAGAGCTTAGGATGGAGTATATGATGTTATCCTATTCTCATTTTAGCATTGCAACAACCCTGCAAGGTTGGGTAATCTAAGAAATGTTGTCTGGCTTAAGGGCACCAGTGAAATTTACAGCTGAGCAAGGAGTTTGAACATATCTCTTCCTGGAACAGGAAAAAATGTGTAGATATATGGCCATATAATAAAACCCACAAAGTTGTATAATGTATCTTTTTCTTTTAGTTATATCTTATATGGTCAGCACAAAATAATTTGCAACTATTGTGTCTAGTACAAATCCAACAGTCTACCTATAATATTGCACTGGTTCTGATTTTATTTTATTTTCTGAAATGGTGTTTCATAGAGTGGAGAAGATTACAATGACAGAAGAGAGGAGAAGGGAATGAAAAATCAAATGCTTGGCTTATGATACACAATTATTCCACTCTAAAATATTCTGCAGACTTGAGAAGCCATTGGGCCCTTAGGTCAAAGAAGCCCCCAGGCATCTTGCATCAGCAGCATTCCTCATTAGATTGTTGTGGGTATCATGGACTATTTCTATGGCACCATCAGAAATCATAGAATATTCATTTTCCTCTCCCATGTAAAAGACAATAAACAAACTCCATTCAACATCTGGAATATGTGAAACATTTCAAATGATTTTGTTCCCAACCTCACTTTGTTTTCTCTCTCTCTCTTTCTCTCTCTCTCTGGTGGGATTGCCCATCTATTTTTCTCATTTAGTTTTCCAGCCTACAGAAGGGAGTCCTACGCAGGCTCTGAATAATCTACAAGGAAGCACTAGCTAAGGTTGCTCAACTTGTCATTTGAATTATGTAAAATCAGGAGATGCAAGGGACAAGAATGATTAGATTAAGGCCTTTCAAATGGGCTGACTTGTGGAGAATGGGCTCGCCCCAAACACTGTATTTTCAATATCCACTCCATCCTTCAAAGTTAAATGCCTTCTGTACAAAGGCACAGTCCAGCTTAATTATTATACCTCATTATATCTGTGTTTTCAGTCTACGTATTTTAAGTAGAAAGGTAAAAGAATGTGTCCAAAATCAAATTATTTCAAGAGCAATATATGTGGAAAGCTTTATGAAGATTTCAGCGTCCAGATAAGTAGCTGTGACTAGTACATTTGACATTGTATTATAAACAGTTTCAGTATCATTCTTATCCCAGGCTATATACCCTGAATCAGAGAAGCATATGGTGGGGTATTACGGAGAAATAAATTATTTGTGGAAATTGGGAGAGATTGAAGTAAATACTGCCAGAATGTAAATTACTTTTCTTCTATGATAAGTTACTTTTTAACAACTTACATTCTCAGCGGCTTTTTTGTTTCCTTTATGGAGCTGTTACAGAAAGGATATTGTGTCCACAATGGAACGTGACTAAGAAAAGGCTCAAGTCTAGCACTTTCTGCAAAGCCTTTTCTCGTTTTATTCTTCTGCATGCAACGTCGTCTGTGTGCCGCTGCAATGCACTAAGTGAGGCACTGCAAAGTAATGCAAGAAGGTATGTTGAAGAATAGCTCTTCCCTAGATCTTAATGACCACAGGGCTCTGGGATGGCATGAATACAGGCAGGAGTCCCAAGGATGAAATTCACAAGCAGAATATAAGAACATAGCAGACTGCTAAACAATAGGCAGAACTATAGTCCATCTAGTTCAGTAGCTTTCCAGGATTTCACAAAGGCCTCTCTCCCAGTCCTACCTGCCAGGGGATTGAATCTGAGACCACTGACCAGGGACCCTTCTGCAAACTTTGGTGTGTGCCCACTGGTGGGTAACCAGGTAGGTAAAGGGACTGGAAAGGAAGTCCTATGAGGGATGCTAAGCATGTTTTGTTCTGTAGAACAGAAAAATCAGGGGACACATGGTGGCAATTTGAAAATAACTGGAGGACGCTGGAATTATCTGGGGGTGATTCAATTGAAATAAAAGAGCTTACTTCTGAGTAGACAAGTACAGAATGTCAGCCCAGTGTTACTCAGAATTAAACTTGGTGTGACTTCTTTGAGTCTGAAGCCTTTTAGAGCAAGCTTGTGTGTGTTTACTCAGAATTTAGTCCCACAAGTGTAGTAAGACCTACTTCTAGGTAAGGGAATGTGAACCGAATTGCTATCTAAACTGCAATCCTAATACAACAATTGCATACCCACTTACCTGGGAGTAAGGATGGATAGATCTGTCAATTTTGATTTGTCTTAGTTTCTTTCTTTTTATTTCTATTTTTTATTTCTTTATTTGTGATTTTCAGTTATATACATTTCAGTAGTTTTACAATTGATCTAACATTTCAAACCCCGACTTCCTTACTCCTCTTTCTGTGGTTCCTTAAATTTATTTTTTATATTTCCTGCATGATTTGTCTTAGTTTCTCATTTCCCCCTTAATCTTAAGTTCACTTCTCCATATATCCACATTGGTTTGCACGGTGTGTGTGTGTTTGGTGTTTTTTTAAAGTCTTTGTGAAAATTTGTCAGCATTTTAGTGCAATTTTCTCCAAATATATACATCTGTGCTAATTTTTTGCAAAGCAATTTCCCCTAATATAATGCCTTTTGCATATTTTTTTACACCAGCATATGCATTCTGATGCACACCTTAACCCAGTATGTGTGTTTTTGTACACATTGGAACTGCATTGCAAAATTTGGGAAAGTGTGAATTGCATTTTGGTTTGCATATTGTATCAGAGAGGACAACTTAGGTCGATTCACCATTAAATATGGACTGAATCAGATTTATACCCCATTTCTGCCAGGGAGTAAGCCCCGCTGAATGGGTCCACATGGAGGATTGCAATGTCAGAGTATTGATGTGAAAGTAAGTCCCTTTGAATCCGGTGGGACTTACTTGTGAAGAAGCAGGCATAGGCATTCAGCGGCTGGCAAACTGTGCTGATTAGCACAGCTTTCTCTTTCCGTGGTGGTGCCATTGTCTGTAAAATGCTTATTATTCCTTGCATTTCCAGCTGTCCACACTTGGGCAGGGAGCTTAACATCTTGTCAGTTTCTATCATGTTGCCTCTTTGTTATCATCATCTCGCACAGATCTGCATAACTGTAAATCTCAGTGGCTTTCTGAAAAGATTGGAATCCTCATTGCAGTAAACTTGGAGCAGAGGGCAGGGGAGTTTGGGCATGAATGAGACATTAGTCATCAAAGCCTTCAGGAGAGAGATCTTGGGTATGCCTGCTCTCCAGCTGGTGTGGTAGCATTCTCAGTGTTATTGCTACTGAGTGGTTTGAAGAAAACAGCTGGGGCAGAGCCAGATACGATGTTGGCCGGTCAAAGTAAAATGTGCCAAGTCTCTCTTTTGGTAAGATGTTGATATATTTTATTATTTCTGGCACACAAACCCAATTCTGTTATCTTCTGGGAAACTTCACTTTTGGATTGGTTGCACAAAGACTAAACATACTGATTGGGGATATCTGGGCAGAAGCCATAGAGGCATCCACACTGTTAAAAGGGGTTTAGCGTCAAGGTGTTCCATTGCAGCTGGGGACTTTGAATATTTGCAAACTCTGCACCCTCTGGAAGGGTTGAGCTCTCCAGTTCAATTGCTCAGCATGTCTCCTGTTCACTTTCATTAGTTTACAACCATGCATTTTAAACTAATGCTGCTGAGAGATAGCAATAGCCAAAAATACTCGGGGCAAGGTACATTTGAGCTGCTGAACGAGCGAATTCTTCCATGCTGGAACAATGAACCTGCTGGCATTTAGCAGCTTAAGATTTAGAGCCTAACTTTCCCCCTTGCATCACTCTGCACTGATCCCTCTTTTATCCCATTCCCCCCCCCCCCATCATTGTTTGTTTGATTCACTCTCTATAAGCAGGCTAATCAGTTAGACGTCTTTGTACAAGCATATAGTTGTGATTTATTTGGTGTTTTTGTTTTGTTTTGTTGCAACAGTCATTTGAGTTTTAGTTAATATACAAGTAAACTTGAAAAACTTGATTCTCCGTTGTGCTTTAAAATCGCCATGTTATTTTCAATCCTACAGCCTGTACAGAGCTGGCCAGAAAATAATCTGTATAGTTGGCTTCCCACATGCAGCAGTAGAACTCTTCCTGTGCTCAGGATTTGTGTGTGTGTGTGTGTGTGTGTGTGTGTGTGATGAGGGAGGAGTTTGGTTTAGTGGATTAACATAGCTATGTGGGCCTCGAAGGTAGCATTTGTGCTGTGCTGCAACACATAAAACCAAGTATCACTACAGTATTAATATCAGTTAAAACCATTGAGGTTTATTAGCAAAGATGTGCTGAAATGAAAGCAGTAGGACTCAGAAACGCCAAATGTCATTTCACACACCTAAATCACACCTCTTAAAGAAGACCAAAGAGTCCTCCTCTCCCAAAGAAAAAAGAAACAGAAACAGCTAAGCGTGCATAAAAGATATTTGGTTTGATGGCGACATGTAGATGCTCCACAAAAGTCATGAGAACAGTGTCAATGCCAGAGTAGGGATGAAAAGATCGGTCCATTTTGGTTCTCTCAGTTTCTCATTTTCTTCCGAACTGAAATTCAGCTTTCCACATTTCTGCAACAATTTGTGAATGTGTATTAAAATCCTCATGTTGCTAATTTCTCCCAATAAACACATTTTTGTCTGGCTAACATAACACTTTTTCAGCAAGCAGTTTTCCCTAAAAGAATGCATCTTTCCATATTTCTTATCTCTCTAGTATATTAATTCTTCTGCACTCTCCTCCCTCAAATACACATTTTGGTAAACATTGCCTGGAAAACTGCATCACAAACTTCAGAGATCTATGAATTTAGAAATTTAGAAAATGTATTTATTTCATAAAAAATATAGCTCTCAAGTGTTAGAAAAACAAACAAACCTAAAAGTAGTCTACAGAAAGAATGAAACACTGGCATTGTCAGTGAAAACAGTTTAAAACAACTAAAAATAATTAAAATCAACAATAAGCTAAAAACCTGCTTAAAACACATGCCAACATTCTGCATATCTGGAGAGGGTTGCCTAAACAAAAACAAAAATGTTGGCTGTCTTTCAGTCCTCATATTGCTTTTGGTGTTGCAGATCTGATAGATTCACCTTTAAACATGTACTACATCGATTCTCCCTGCATCCCCACTCCAGAGCAAGTTCCTTACACAGAGCTGAAGGAACTATCCCTTTATGGACACTGGTTTAAATCCACATTCGTGGTTTCCATCCCTTTCCTTGATTTTTCTCTAGGATCAGATGCTTCCAACTGACTAGCGATGGATTCCTTGTTTTATCATCAGACTTCCAAGCTGCATGTTATAAAATTATCTTCTCCGAAATGTGGAGCTACTGTCATGGATTCAGTTGGGTTTCCTCTGTGGGCAGTTTTAGTCGTGTACCCTTTAGCATTAAAATTTTATTTATTTTAAATGGGGCTTTTGAAGCATGTATACAGATTTTTTAAAAAGGTCTAATGATTCACTAACATCCTAACATGCACTATGGCCTTAGCTCAATAGGGTGAAGGTGACTGGCATTCATATATCACTTCTGAAAGGCACACACCCACATGCATTGCCTTACTTATGGTATCCCTCATATATCATTTCCAATTTTCACCTCATGGAGGCTAGCTTTTACCAAGGAAAGAAAGATATCTCAGTTGAGACAGTTTGCCTTTGAACATGCAAGCAATTCCTCGGCTGCTATGCTCAGTTTGGTATATTATCTGGTGGAAAGGCAGCTGCCTTTCAACTTTTTTCCACAGGTGTTCCTAAATTCAACACACAGAAAGCTTTCCACACCTTTCTGGGTTCTTCCACCTCCCCAACCCCCACTGCAATTCCTAGCAAATGTTGGCTATTAAAGCAGGAAGCAGAGCCTAGCAAAACAATGTCAGCCTTATCTTCAATTTCCTCTCCTTCAGAGCTAACTGCGCTCCGTAAATCCTTGTACTTTGGGTTAAGATCCCTGAAATTCTCAATGAAGTTTTTAGGGCCTTCTACAAAGCCCTGTGTAATGAACGAGACTCTCTCTGAGTTCAGCGGGCTTTGTATTAAGACTTTAAAGGACTGAGACGTGCCACATGATAAATATTCAGGGGAACAAAGAGTTGCCTCAGTCTCAGGATATGAATTAAAGAGTTTGGGGGTCTTGTCCCATTTTTTTAAAAAACCAGGAATGTCTAAAAGTCACAAATCATTTTCTCATTTTTCTTTCTTTTATCAAGTGATACCTAGCATGTTTCAGTAACTGTAAAAAAAAAAAGAATCAAGTGCTTTAAGTATCAGAATAGAAATGTGCTTTTATTTTTATTATTTCAAAGTAAGAAAAAAATCTCTCTTAAAAAGTCCTGCAATTATGCACTTAGAAGCCAGTGTGGTGCAGTGGTTAGAGTGACAGACTAGGACCTGGAAGATCAGGGTTCAAATTCTCACTCGGACACAACGCTCACTGGGTGACCTTGGGCCAGTCACTGCCTCTTAGTCTTACCTACCTCACAGGGTTGTTCTGTAGATAAAATGGAAGCTGAGGGCGAGCTATGTACATCACCTTGAACTCTTTGGAGGAAAGGGTGGGATATAAATGCAGTAAAATAAATATTTGGTATACCAACACAAGGAAATCACTTGATTGCTCTGAACATGATTTATAACCAAATAAATAGTCTGGCTCCACTGACATGCATTGCTTGTAAACCGTTTAGAGGTTTTGTTTACTGTTAAGCAGTATACAGATCTTGTTAAATGAAGGAATAGTGACCAGTGGACTGTAAATACCAGCTGTCTTGTTTTATCTCTGTGTTGCTGGCTCAGGCACACGCAGGCACAGGTGCTTGAACCAGCCCGTATCGTCAGTTAGACTAGCACTGATGTGTGCAATACCTAGCAACAATGTGGTTGCTTTCAGTGCATCCAAATCCTGGTGGCTTCCTTCCCCTCAATCATATAACCCTTCTATCAAAGGGTTTTGAAGGTTTTGAGGTGTAATGGTGGTGCCTTAATGTGGGAGGAATTGAAAGTCAGAATGTGGACAGCATACACACCATGCATTCAAAATTGACTAAGGGTGCTGGGAATTATAGCTCTGTAAATTACACTTCCCAGGATTCCATTGGGGGAATGTGCTATGAATAGTGTGCACACAGCCACGGCCACACAGAGCAGGCAGCATGGCATAGCCAAGAGCCCAGCTTTGTATTTTTGCCCTTACGTTAGGCTCAGGTCTGATGTCATCCAACAACATTCTTGGGTAGCTTCCAGGGACCTGGTAGAACTCATTTCTGACACAAGCTATGCCCCTCCAATAAAAAAATAATGTCCTGTGTTCTAAGTAGCAGGGCATTTCCCACAATTCCACACAGTGTATTGCTGATGGAGACCCACCATGTGTTATTTTGCCCGGGATCTTTTCAAATCTGGGCCTGGTGATGGTGAATGTGCATGATGGAAAGTTTGTCCTATTGTGTGAACAATTTCAGCACGGGAACTGCTCTGAAATATACCTTTATCTTAGCACAGGAAACCTTCCTTCCAAGAAACAAAAGAGTTAATTTAAGGGGGGAGGGGAGAATAGCTGAATATCAAAAATGAAATAAATTATCCAGGACATATTGTGCCCATAGAAGTGATGCCAAAAGTTACTATTTTGAAAAGCTGTCAGATGGAGGCGTTTGGTGGTTTTGCAGAGCAGATATAGAGTAGAGAATGCCTCCCTAGAGTCATAGTCTGTTGATGCTGTGTAGCTTTAATTGAGATCTGATTCCAGGCTGTTCTCCCACTTCTGCCGTTGGCAGTCGCTGCTACCTGTGGGTGGATGAAATTCCAGATGTAGAAACTCAAAACGTGAGCCTAGCCTACCCCTCTCCCCCATACACAAACTCCTCCATCCCAAACCAACATCTCATGGGACTGCTAATGGGAAGCTGAAACGTTTTGGAGAAATTAAAATAAAACTCACTGTCTCCTCTCAAGGAAAGGTGTGTGGGGGGGAGTAAACAGAATAGATTTTTCTCTATTTAAAGCAATTAAAACAAAACCCATTATGCCCATGCGACAAAACTGAGCAGCACGTGCAAAAGCTAAGGCTCTAAAATAATAGCCAAGCAAAAACAACTGGCTCTCTTTTCGTCCTTGTTGCTGCTGACATGGCCTCCGTGCTCAAGTGAAATGTACGTGATAGATTTGCACTCGGAGGCCAGCTATCTTTCTAATAATAATAGGAATGCTAATACTGATTGTGGGGATCATGAGTGCTGATGAGCTGTGCATACCAGGGGTATGAATCAGCAGAATATACTTCCAACTGCTTGGCTAGGCAGTCCTTGAATCACACAGCTCCAGGGGACTGTAAAATATGAAAACCAGACAGATGTGCTTTAGAGAAATAAAAATAAAAGAGAAGGACTGGGCCGAAATGTTTCTTTCCTTCCCATTCTCCAGTGTGGGTGCAAGGCAGAACAAGTGTCAGCTTACATTTTGCTTAAATTAAAATTGGACCTTGCACAAATCATGCTACTACATATTATTTCTTTTATCGTTAGAACAGACAACCGAAATAACAATAATAACATGTATAACATGTCAGCACCAAGCAGCAGAAGTGATACACAGAATCCAAAATAGTCACCACATATTGACGTGAGAGTCTGTTTAGATGTTTTCTGAGAGGACGAGTTTTGATTAACAACTTGAAAGCCTCCAGTTCTTGTGGATTTTGTTATTGAGATAGTGTAGGTTGGGCTGCTGTTGGAAGGCTCTCTTTGGCCCCACCCACACTGCACATTTGAGCATTCACAATTGTATCCCTAAGGGGGGTTCATCTGCTGAACAAGACTATGTGCCCACATTGACACCATCTATTTAAAGCATTATGATGCTGCTTGAAACAGCCATGGCTTCCACCAAAGAATCATGGGTAGTGTAGCTTGTTAAGGGTGCCGAGAGTAAACCCAATTCCCTTAACAGAGCTATAGTTCCCAGATTTCCTTGGGAATAAGGATTGACTGTTAAACCTCTTTGAGAAATGTAGCTCGGTGTGGGGAATAAGGACCTCCTGACAACCCACAGCACCCTTAACAAATTCCAATCCCAGGATTCTTGGGGAAAAGCCATAATACCACATTAACTTTGTGGTGCAGAACCACCAAGACACTAGTCCAAATGCTGGATCAATCCAACCTTCATTCTGAATAGTCATAATGTGATGCAGCCATTTAAGGAATTTCCCTTTAAAATCTGCAGAGATATGAGATGGACTAAATCCCATACCCAAGTGGAACATGTATGATGCAGAAGTTAATGGTTCCATCCCTCTCTAACTCAGAAGTAAACCCATTTGCTTTCAACAGAGCTTATTGCATGACTAGGCACGACAGCCCCAGCCGCCAGGGAATGTGGGAAAGGAAATAAAACCTCTGACAACGTTATGGAATTAAAATTAGGCCACAACTTTATTAAACTTCTGAATGTAGGAAGACCTTGGCTTAGGCCTTGAGTGTGTATCTCTCCCAGCCCCTCAGTCGGGGAATTGGGGCACATCAGGGTAAATGGGATAGGGGGTACTCTGTGTGACGTAAGTGTAGGCAGGCAGCCAAGCCCATATCCCCACACGCAGGGTTCACTGACAACCTTTCGATGTATGGCCAGTGGTACTCATTTATATAACTCCTTTAAGAGGGGACCCTGGAATCGCGGCCACAGGGGGGGTGAGTCACCACTCCTCCCTCCCTTATAGGGAAGAAAAGACTCAAGGATTCCACCCAAGGCCATAACCGCCAAAGTTATGACGAATAGCTACGGGGACCGGTCCTTCAACAGCAACCAGTCAAAGACTGTAGCAGCCCGCTAAACAGGAAGAAAAAGTTAACCTGTAAACAAGAAACATTAACAAAGGGAGGGTAGGGAGGGTGAATCTCCAGAACCGTGTGTCTGGCTCCTCCCCCTATTTATAACGGGTCTGGCCCCACTTCCCAGGAAACGAAACTTAAAGCTGAGGCTGGGCGTGAACCTCTGAATAATACACTGAGAAGCAGGTCAGCCCCCTTCTACTAGCAAGTTCTCTGGGAACTGTAGCACCGCACGCGATCCCGCAAAAGGCACCCACAGCATAGTGTGAGTGCTCATTTCCTTCAAATGTATACATAGGATCTCAGCTAATGGTGTAATCCATGATTGTCTACCCAGAAATAAACCCATTATGTTCAGTGTGAGACTTCCCCTAGGAATGTGTGCACAGAATTGCAGCCTCGTTCTTTTTGAATTATGCTTGTTATCACAGTTGTTATGCCTCTGTAATTTATCTCACAACTATCATCACTATCGCAATTATAACATGAGAAAAGTTCTGCAATCTGTGTTTTGTTATATTTCTACTATTCTCCTGGGTTTGCAGCTACCATATTATCTACAGCCACACCTTTCTTTCATCAAACTATATGTTGAGACGATATTAAGAGCTGCCTTTCTCTTATCTTCCTTCTGAAAGCCTAACAGAAGACAATGCTCCTCCGATTTAGCCTGGCTGTCTTAATTTCCATTACAATTTAAAACACAGCAGGATGACTCGAATGTGTCTGTGAAATATGGCAGGAAGATTCAGTTTAAACCTATTAGTTAGAATAAAACGAACAATTTCAAAGGCATTTCTGGCAATTATTTTTGTTAAAAACATTGTTGTTTTCTGTCAATATTCAGATTGCAAATCAGTTTCAAAACAAATCAGTTTTCACTCCATCCATGGTTTTCAGAAACCCAAAGTGCTTATTCTGTTACACATGTTAAACATTGGCTCCCCTATCAATTTCATTGCTGCATGCTACCCAAGACACAGTTTAGTGATGGACATTTCTTGTGATCCAAATTCTCAGCTGGGGAAAAGTAATCTGACTGTATTTTTTTAAAACACATTTCTTTAAAAGGGGTAATGGACACGAACCACCCTGTTTTGCATGCACAAGTCAGAAAGCTATGCACATGGTACAAAGTCCTTATGATGTTCACTGGCGGTCTCAAATCATTCCTCATTCTTTGCTGATAGGCATGCTTAGCGCTGAATGGAGTCCTTGCCATCAGTGATAATCTGTGTAGCTCCCATCCTCTCCAGAGAAGTGTACACAGGCAAGACATGCTATGAACATAAAAAGCACACATTCTCAGTTCATTAGGAGGAACCAGGCTGCTGCATCCATGTCTTGCAAGCATTCATGGATTTCTTGTTAACTTGATGACTGAGTGCAATGTGTATATTTGGCAGAGTAGGTAACTAAGGAAGGTGCCTCATATTGAGTCAGACCTTGGGTCCAACCAGCTCAACAACATCTACACTGGCAGAGATTCTCTGGGTTTTCAGACAGGAGTTCTTCCCAGCCCTAAGTCAAGATGTTGGGATTCTAACTTCAGATCTTCTCCGTGCAAAGCATGGGCTCTTGTTCTTCTGTGATTGTACGTGGATGCCCAAGTCTTCTGCAATTTCAACCCTGGGCAAACTTGAGGTGTATTTTGAATGTCTGGTCTGAGTCTTTGAAAGGAACCTACACAGAGGATCAAAAGATTGACAAAATCTAAAAATGGTGAAAATGCCATTTATCACGTTTTGTCTTTCTTTAAAGTCCTATGTGGGAAAACTACTTAACAAAAAATCTAAACCATCCAAAACCTGGCAACATTCTTGACCATTCCATACAACTGAGGTAGACTCTAGTCTGCCAAAGGTTATGGCACAATTGATTTTGCAAAACCTAAGATATCATAGTACCCTTTCTTTCTGTTTCTCCTGCCTGCCCCCTGGTAGAATTTTTGTCTTCAAATTTAGAAGCTCCAGATTAAAACAAAACAAAGCATAGAAGACCCTTGATTTGCCAGGGTCCCTACTTGGCAGTGTAACTGGCATAAAAACAGCACAACTCTCTCTTTCTCTCTTTGTGTGGGTGTGCATGTGCAAATCCTGAAGGAAGATTATTTTCTTTTTCCTCCAGTGTTAACAGAAATGTAGTGAATCCCTTTATCTCCAAATATTGTTGTCTAGACTAGGAAGGTAGAGCAGTATTTTTAATACTGATGGTCCGACAGAAAGGAGAAATTGGTGGTTTTCATCAGTGAGCTCTTTGATTGAAGGCAGATAGTTACTTAGGTCTCATTACATGTGGTTTGCTTGGCTAAAAATACAGACATTCAAAGCTTGACATCAATGTCTTAAAAGCCACTCATGGGATTGACAACAGCTTCTTTCTTTAAGCCACTTAATTTTTTGCCATCAAATTAATATTTTATTATTCCTGGGGGCCCTCTACATGGTCTTTATGGTTTTCACAAGAACAACATGAACTGCTCATACAAATATTAAATTGTGTCAGGAAAACCCACTGAGAGAAGGTGCTAGAACTAAATGCTTTGGTATCGAAGAGAAGTAATTAACTGCTGGACAAGGGCTTAAAACTTGCAAAGGTTCGTTTTTAAAGAAAGGCCAGAAGGGAATGAAAAATGTAAAAAAGTAGAATGTCAAGGAACAATACATGCCAACCAAAATGTTTGGTCATCGTCCCCACACACAGCCAAATCCTAGAACATCGCGTTCAAAGGATTTGATCAAGAATCATCTCTTGGAAAACAAATATTTCACAACTTTAAACCTTTGCATAGCTCACACAAGAGAATGATTTCACAAAAGGAAGCAGGTTTTTAATTTGCTGTCACTGATCACAAGAGTATCAATTATTTTTTGATGGGGCCTTCTTTCATCTTTTACCTGAAGAGATATTCATTGCTTTATAGACCTTTTCTTTTTCATCAGTCACTCAGAAATAAAAGATTTATGATGTCAGGTGTGTGGTTTTTTCCTCCCCTAACCTCACTGTAGCACAAAGGAACACATTTGTTTAAAATGTATGCTGCTCACACCAAAGTAATAGTTCACCAAAAGAACAAAGAGCCACCATTAGGCTTCCCATTTTAAAATGTTTCAATGCTGCATTTTTAACAATCAGATGGTAGAAATCCATAGACAAGAATAAATGTCATGGGTTTCTTATTTTGATTCAAAGGGCCCCTTTTTCCAGATTTGCTATTTTTTAATTTCATCTTCAACCCTAAAATTCTAGCTATTTATTTATTTAAAAATAAAGAATTATAGTTGGCCCGAGATTACACAAGCCCCACATTGGTTATGTTACAATCCGATTTCTTCCAGCTTTGCAGTTCAATGTATCTATGATAAATCCTCCTTTTTGGTTCATGTTTGAAATCTCAGGAATTGGGGTATATGGTTTCTTCAATTGGTACAACAACAGGATGAACACAGTAACTACAGAAGACAATTGTGGAGGACACAGTTGGAACAGACACATTGCAGATGAAAGAAATGGGTGCGGGAAGGTAATCGAAGAAGGGGACATCAGAAGCCAATTCTGGATGAGCAGAACAGGATGGCTCCATATAAGAGACGAGAAGTAGGTCAGCGTCGCTTGGCAGAGGGAAGAGCAGAGTGAGCCAACCTTGTCAGAAAGACTTGCAATGGAGATGGATGATTCCACTGAAGAAGAAAGGAATGAGCCAAACCTGTCAGGAAAGAGCCAGGCCAGACTCATCAGGGGAATGGGGAGTGGTGCAAGCGAGCCCCATTGCTGCGGAATTTACAAAGCCTGAAATCAATATAACTTCAGGATGAAGAAACAGGAGACCTAGCTAGGGGAGGAAATGAAAATGCCTTGCCAATAAAAGAGCTTAGCTTAGAAATAAGAACAGAAAACAATATATTGCTCTGTGCGAAAATACTTCTGCACAGGGAGACTAAAAACAGCAACCCTATATGTGCTTGCATGGGAGTCAGTCTCGTTGAGTGTGGTGGGGCTTACTTTTGAGTAGACATGCATCGAATTCCTATGTAAGAGTCACCTCCACAAAGCAGTAGCTTCTTGTTCATTAGAGTAATTTAAAGATGGGGAGGCAGAATAGAGTTGTTTAGCACTTTCTCTGACTTCCTGATCTTCAAAATGAAGTTAACCATATAAACTATCAGGTTGGGAATGAAATTAGAGTATAAACACAGTAGCCAACAAACAGTGTGGTTTTAATCTTATTTCCTAGTGTGGAACTCCTAACAATTTATCACAGTTTATTTGGAACCTAAGGAGCTAATCATGAACCATTATGTGCAAAATCCTATAACAAGAGTTCTAATGCTGAATCTTTGAAGGAAGGATCTTACCGAGAAGTCATAGAGGATGAATTCCTTGTTCGTCTGCTCCTAATCTCCACCTCAAGTGGCCTTCAGAAAGCACCTTCAAATGTGGTTGGAAATTTTATGAAGGAAAAACAACTGGGAGGGAGAAGGATTTAGAACAGAGAAAAGATCAGTGGGGAAATAGTTTTAAAATGAAACAAAATATATATATACTGCCACTGCTCTGCTAAAACTCCATTACATCTCCCCCCCCCCCAAAAAAAAAAAATTAAGAAAGAAAACAACAACACTGTTGAGACCTTTTACATACATTTCCATGTGATGTAAGGGTATATCTCTTAATTAACCTCCAAATAGACTTTTAAAAACGAAAAACCAAAATATATCTCAAACTTCTCACCAGCTTATGTTCAACCACTAGTCTTTAAACATCAGTCAAATATACCCTAAATAATGGTTATCTGTGTTTGATACTTGTATTGGCCATGTATATTGAATGATACTTGATTTGATATTTGATATTTTACTTAGCTACTTCATATCGGTATTTTTATGCTTGACATGCAAACCTATTCAACAGTTCGTTGCCTCTGGCTAGTTGGCATTTAGTATTTGATAGCATTTGACAGATAGCATGCAATGCTGCTTGGGAATGTGTTTTTTGTTTGTTTGTTTGTTTGTTTTACAATATTTTGAAGTTGGTAGCTTTCTAAAATAGATTTTACATTTGATACCTGCTCCTCAAAAATAAATAAATAGAGATGGCAATGAGCCTGAAAGGCTTGAATAATCAGAAATACCAAGGTGAAATTTCACATCCAAATAGGTATTTGAATTTCAGATTAGAAAATCGATATCCAAACTTCAAATGGAAAATTGAGGTTTTGATTAGAATAGATTTCATGTAGATTTTGGAAGATTAGGAAGGTCCGCATTATCTGCTTCAGCTTTACTTCATTGTATCATTAAAAGAGTAATGGGACAAAAAGTCTCCACAGGGAAAGCTTTGGTGGGACTGATGGGACCTTGTATTACCTGCCTCTGCAGTGAACTCTCTGTCAATATTTCAGCTAGAAACAGCACCCCATAAATGTAGCTCTGCACATGGGATACTTCTATTCGCAGAAGAAAGAAAATGAAGTGACTTTTTTCCAATTTCCCATACAGCTTCTGAAAATCTGGTGCTTGGGGGCCCTCTTAAAATGGGGAAGGGGGGCTGCAGGTGGAAGGACAGCGAGCAAAAACTACTCCCCTCCTTCTACTGGCAGATCATGAATGGGACTGAAAGCTGTTTGTGAATGGAAGTCTTCCTTCCATTCATAGAAAGCATACTTAAAATACAAATTTCTGGGGCTTCTAAAGTAGTAGTAGCAGTAGTAACAACAACAAAACATGATACTTGCAGGGTTAATGCAACAGCAAGCTAAATAACTAAAGGGATACACACACACAAACTCCATCAGGTATAATTTTCTCCATGGAGTAAAACAAAGAGTTCAAAATTTGAGTAAAGGGAGAAACATGTTAAAATACAGAGTGCCCCAATGCTATCTGAGGTTACATCAAGCTTTTTCCTATTTGCAAACACTAGTAAGCTTTCACGTCCTCCTCCCTCATTTTATATATGACTTGAAACTGCTTGATGTGAAAGGCAGTCCATAAATTGAAACTGCATTTTATTTGAGAGGAGATAAAGATATTGAAATGGCAAAAGGGAAGAGAGAGAAAACACAAAAACACCAGCTTTTAAATGAGACACACGAGCTGAAAATGCAAACCACATTAATCCAAGAGGGTTGAGGGTTCTCTCTCTCTCTCTCTCTCCCTCTCCCTCTCCCTCTCCCTCTCCCTCTCCCAGTTCTTCCCAAGAAAGAGCCAAGAAAAGGAGAGCATTTAAAAGAGTAAAACATAAAACTTAACAACAGAAGATGCTACAAGCTCAGAATAGCAAATAAACGTACACACCATCAAATGAATGCAAGACGCCAGGGTGGAAGCCAGCAAATCTGGTCGGAATGTTTAAAGAAAGGGTGGAAATCATTAGAATTGGTAAATGGGTGGAAGCTATGTGTTGGTGGTTAGATATGCTTTATAGAGAAAAGTACACACCGCTGCTGAGCTGTTAAATATGACAGGCTCTGTGCTGGTCTATGACCGTAATAAAGTATTTGATGATGATGACAGGCTGTAGGTCAGTGGTAGAGCATCTGCTTTGCATGCAAAAGGTCCCAGGTTCAATCCCCAACAACCCCAGGTAGTGTTGGGAATATCCCCCACCTGATATTCCAGAGAGTCAGTGTAAATAACACTGAGCTAGATAGACTTCCTATGTTCTGAGGTTCCAATTTCCAGGTTGTAGCCTAGAAAACTCAATAGTACACAGTCTTGTACAGTGGTACCTCGGGTTAAGTACTTAATTCGTTCTGGAGGTCCGTTCATAACCTGAAACTGTTCTTAACCTGAAGCGCCGCTGCAGTGCAATTTATGTTCTCCTCCTGAAGCAAAGTTCTTAACCCGAGGTACTATTTCTGGGTTATTGGAGTCTGTAACCTGAAGCGTATGTAACCCGAGGTACCACTGTATTTTGAAGATGGCCTATCATTTTAGGAGTGAGAAAGCCACATAGCTTAATGGTAGAACCGGGGGCGTAGGAAGAGGGTGGGGTGGGGGTGCGGCCTGCCCCAGGTGTCATCCTGAAGGAGGGTAACATTCGGTGTGCCCTCTTGCCTACGACTATGAAGCGTACAGTGAGCGGCAGCCCCGGGGCCACCAGCAAAGCAATAAAGCCACTCGCTATAGGCTTGGGAGTTGTGGCGGGGGGGGGCGCACCATTGCCCATGATCCCGGCTGGAGGAGGAAGGCAGGCAGGGGAGAGGACGGGTGTCATCCCTGAAGGGGGTGACATTCGGTGCGCCCCCTGCAGGCGGATCGGCGCAGCACCGATCGCACCCCTGGGAGGATCGCCCCACCCCCGGGGGCACATCATGCACCTTCTCTGGGGACCTTCTGTTGAGGAGGGTAGCAATATGGAGCCATTTCCTCTCTACCTACAACTCCCTCTCCACCCAATCTGCACTGGGTATGTGGGCTGGAGAAGAACAGTCATTGGCCATTTCCCCTGTTTTACTGACAGATGTCTTTTATCAGCAGAGGGACACTAACTGAACACCACCTGCTGATTTCAATGGGACATTAAAGCAACTAATGTTGGGGGGGTATTGGTTTGTTTTTATTATGTATTTTGTGTTCTTTATATTGTATTTTTATGTTGTGAACCGCCCTGAGATCTACGGATGAAGGGCGGCATACGAATTTTAATAATAATTACAACAACAACAAATGACCTGGATCCCACCCACAGAGCTCCAGGTACACATTTTGTCCTTCTGATTGGGCATTGCAAGCCCCCAAGAGAACATCCATTGCTTTGCAGAAATGCCCTGAATCTGACTTTCACTGTTGTTATAACTAATAAGAATGGCAAAGTAGCTTAGACAAATTCATGGAGCATAAGGCTTTCAGGAGTTACCAGTCATGATGGCTATATGATCTCCAGGACAGCATGCATCTGAATACCAGTTTCTGGGCATAATGGACAGGGAAATGCTATTGCACCCATGTCCTGCTTGTAGATTTCCTTTGGCTGGCCACTGTAAGAAAAGAATGTTTGACTAAATGTACTTTTAGTCTGATACATCAGGATTCTCTTTAAGTACTTATGGCCTTATAAGCAACATAGTTTTCCCACCCAGCCCATCTCACCTTCAGGACAACGCTCAACGAAAAGATTAGAATTATCTTCAAAATATGTGAGCCTCTGCTCCTCTACAATAACTTACAACAGCCCTCTCACTCAGCAATTTCAGTTCACAGTCCCCAAATCATTTATAGAGCAGTGCTATTATCAGATTGACACCCACACCTTTAGCTAATATTTGTTGCCCATAGTTCATGAGATATTTTTATCTCTCAGGTGTTAAAATTAATGCATTTTCTTTCTGTTCTGTATCAGCTGCAGAGCACTCATAAATTAGATTGGATCCTTTCCAAAACAAGAAATTAACAGCTAAGAGGATTTAATGTTCGGTGCTTAAATAATGCCTTGTCGAAGGTTTTGTATCTCGTAAAATCTAATGGGCAGATGTATTTCACTGCGACTACTACTTAATATTTATTCAGTGCCACTGGTAGGCTAGACAGTGCACAAAAGAAAGGAGTGGCGGTGTCCCTGCTCAAGGAACCAGCCTGATGTCTGAAATGTGGACTTGGAAGTGTTTAGCACTTTTGGGGACACGAGGAAAAGTTTCCCTCATGAGTGAAGGCCATGAATTTGGGAAGTTATATAATATTGGACAGAAAGGTGACATGCTTTGTTTTAGACCATGGGAAAGGACGAATAAAAGATGCCAAATATTCAAATAATGAAAATGGGGGAAATGAGCAATTTTGGAGGACATGTAGCTCTTCTACTGCCAGTTCTAAATTTTATGGGGACTTTGGGCACTATCCTCTCCATGAGAGGGCTCCTGCTCCCATTAAGCAGAGTGGGATAGCCACTTCAGAGAGCAGATCCTGAGAAATGAGTAGTGGATCTTACAGTGTGTGTCTCATGAAAGTCCCCCTCCTTCCCTGTAGACCCTCTGGCGTCTTAAGGTCAGCAGAGGAGGCCCTCTTGGTAGTTCCACCTCCACCAGAGGCTGGGAGGCAGGAGATGACATTCTCTGAGGCAGCCCCCAAGTCGTGGAATTCCCTCTCCACAGTGATTTGTCTGGCTCATCTCACTCTATAGGCCGAGGGAGCTGGAGTACAGCTTCCGGGTCATGTGGCCGGCATGACTAAGCCGCTTCTGGCGAACCAGAGCAGCACACGGAAACGCTGTTTACCTTCCCGCCGGAACGGAACCTATTTATCTACTCGCACTTTGACGTGCTTTTGAACTGCTAGGTGGGCAGGAGCTGGGACCGAGCGACGGGAGCTCGCCCCGTCGCAGGGATTTGAACTGCCGACCTTCTGATCGGCAAGCTCTAGGCACTGTGGTTTAGACCACAGTGCCACCCATGTCCCTTCTTCACTCTGTAGCTTTTCGCAAATGCTGAAGATGCAACTCTTAACTTTGTCTTTTGATACCTGAAATGTATGCTTTCAGGGCCCACCCTATTCCTGGGCCTGTAATCTGTTCTAAATTTCCATTTTATTTTTATATAAAAAAATGTTATTAAAGTTTATAGAGAAAAACACAAAACTTAATATCTTTCCCCCTTTTTTAACTAATTCAAAACTTTTATCTAGATTCAATAAAAACACAAAAGGGGGAGAAAACTAGAGAAAGAAAAAGAAACACATTTCAAAATGAGTAGAAAGGAGGTTTAAAAAGAAAGACCGAAAAAGAAGAATCTGTTTTAGATTGTAAATGGTTGTATCCTACCATGGGGGCTGCAGGTGAAGGGTAGATAATAAATTCAATCATCATCTTCATCATTTGTCCTGCACTCCCTAACAAAATAATTGCACTGCTGCAACATAACCATTTGCTGACTCTGTTTTATGGCAGGACTGGCTCAAGTATACCATATTTCCTGCTTAGCCATGTGCACATGCTATTCAATATAAGAAGAGCCATGCAGGATCAGAGCAAGGATTGATCTAATCAAGCATCCTCTTTCATACAGTAGCCAGCCAGATGCCTCCGGGAAGCTCACAAGCAGGGCATGAAGCCAAGAACCCTTCCCCACACTTCGTCCCCAGCATCTGGCATCCAGAGACAGGGATGGGGAGCCTGTGGCCCTCCAGATGTTGCTGGACTCCAACCTCCATCAGCCCCAGCCAGCATGACCAATGGTCAGAAACGGTGGGAATCATAGCATAGGAACACTAGGCGGGTCCCAGTTTCCCCAGACCTGGTCTATGGTCTCTTGGCTTGGAAGATCCATTTAGCTGTTGAGTTAATAACTCTTGAGAAACCTGTTTTCTATCAATCTGCCCAGTCCTTGCAGAACCTCATAGCAGGAATAATGTCTGTATTTGCTTTTATATTATTTCACAAAATTAAATAATATATATATATATATATATATATATATATATATATATATATGGGACGCAGGTGGCGCTGTGGGTTAAAGCCTCAGCGCCTAGGGCTTGCTGATCGAAAGGTCGGCGGTTCGAATCCCTGCGGCGGGGTGCGCTCCCGCTGCTCGGTCCCAGCGCCTGCCAACCTAGCAGTTCGAAAGCACCTCCGGGTGCAAGTAGATAAATAGGGACCGCTTACCAGCGGGAAGGTAAACGGCGTTTCCGTGTGCGGCTCTGGCTCTGGCCAGAGCAGCGATGTCACGCTGGCCACGTGACCCGGAAGTGTCTCCGGACAGCGCTGGCCCCTGGCCTCTTAAGTGAGATGGGCGCACAACCCCAGAGTCTGTCAAGACTGGCCCGTACGGGCAGGGGGACCTTTACCTTTACCTATATATATATATAGGGGGGTTCTTTTTTCTCCCCCCCCCCATACGCCTGGTACAAGTTACATTCTCATTATTGGCCTGTCTATGGAAACTGATTTCTTTCCCCACTACTTTTTTTTATATTTCCTCCTCCTGTCTTCAAAAGAACAGCAGAAAAGGCTCGATGATTGGTTTTTTAAAAACATAATTGAGATTGCATCTTATCTCGGAGTCAGAACCCTTTATGCTGAATATTAGCCCCCATTAATGTCTCCCCCCCTTTTCTTTTTTCTTTTTTGCTCTCAGAACATGGGGATTTGAAGCAGAAGTGATGACGGATGCTCACATTGAAGCAGCATCCAATAGATGCAGCTTTAATAAAGATAGCATCGGGTATAAGTCCCTTGGTTTGAGTTTCATAAAGTTTGTTAGGGAAATGTTTTGGAAAATAAAGAGTTAGAAGTGTGTTTTAATGATGTTCACATGTTTCCCAAAGCAGGAAAGTTGATATATGCAGGCGTCGAAAGCATTACATGCTAATTTCATTAAAGCCAGGGAAGAGAGTGTGTATAAAGAGCCCAAAAGTAAACACTATTGACCTCACTGGCAAAAAGATGAACATGAGAACCTGCTCCGACAAGCCAGAATGTTTTGCCTTTGCAACAACAGAGCAGGCGATGGTTGTCTTTAAAATTTATGGTATCATTTTATTTATAGCAGATGTCCCGCTTCAAGCGAGCATTTTTGCTTTGTGCTCCGCAAATCCTATGGATAATTGCAAACGTAATGTGGACCTTCAGTTACGCTGCCGTCTTCCCTACTATTTTCTAAAATGGATTATGGTCGGGAGGGAGAAGGAGCAGGTCCTGATCCTAATCTTGGACCGAAAGATAAAGAGGTAATCAAAACAAGACTTCTGCAGATGCTTTCTGGAGCCTTGTTTTAAGGGGAAAAGGTAAAAGTTGAAACTGTGTACTAATTAAATCAGCAACCAGTCTTGCAGTTCCGATTAAAAGGACCCAATGCCAAAATAAGCCAGAAGTAGTATATTTAGTTATGGTTATAGAAATAAAAACCCTGAGATTTTCTTTCTCCCCCTCCCAATCCCCCTCCCTGCTCTCTTTCTTTCTTGCCTTATTTTAGAGCATTGTTATTTAAATCACATGCTCCACTATACTGAGTAAAACTAAATCAAACTATCAATTCCACAGTTACCATTGAATAAGAATGACAGTGTCTGCTTTCAGTCTGAAAGACTGTCACTGTGTTAACTGTAAAGGGATTGCTGCAGTGTAACATGCAGGCAATTGAACAAGTTTATTTTTTTTAGCAGAGCAATGGAATTCCATGCATATGGGGGGAAATAGTTTCAGAAAGTGTGTGTGTTTGTTTGTGTGTATACAGTGATTGGTGGCTTTTAGATTATAATAGCCTGAAATAAAGTTAGATAATTAATTTTGACCAGTCTTTCCCTTATGCAAAAGAGGCAGCAGTACCCTGACCCTGAACCAAATCCCCAAGCATAGGTCCTCTTTTGGAAGAAGATTAGTCATACCAAAAAAAAAAAAAAAAAAAAAAAAACCACAAACCTTTTATGTGTAGGGTTCATTTGCTGAGGGCTCTCATCCAAATATGGTTCTGTTGCTGGGTTGATAACTGTATGGGGTCCTGCCTGCTGAACTTTCGAAGTAGGTGCACAGAGGGAATTGGCACCTGAAGAGCTGGGTTAATGTTACTTTCATCCACCACACAAACTGTAGAAACAGTTCCGAAGGGTGGCATTTCTTCTGTATCACCCCTTCATCCGGTAGATTCCAGGGCGCTGAGCAATATGTCTAACTTATAAATCATTTACATCACAAAGCAATGCAGTAAAACAAAACATTAACAATGACATGAGGCAATAGTTAAAAACCCCACAGCAGCAGGGAAAAAAATAATACCGAGGAAATGCCTAGGAACCTAGCACGGGACCAGTTGCAATTTCAGAAGTGCCAGGGTGACCTCCCTTAGAAATGGCATTCCACAACTGGGGTGCCGCCACCAAAAAAGCCTTCTCCATTACGGAATGCATTTCTGATAAAGGCGGCATTTTCAGTTTCGGCAGATTGCAAAACATAAGAAATGTGAAAATAATATTCCAGTAAACTGTGGATCATTTAATAAGCTATTATTATGCTGTTCATCATGTACTAAGACACAAGGATTTCGGGGGGGGGGGGGGGAGGGAGGTAATTGGAACCGAAGAGCAAAAATAGTCATGCCAGCTTTGCTAATAGAATGCACCTTCTGTTTTAATGCTGGAGAAGATAGAATCCAGCCCTCTCCTTTCTCTGTTGAAAACAGATGACATAAATCATTGGTTAGCATGTTCAGAGCCTAAAGACTTATATAAACAACATACTGGTAAGTTCAGAGGAGGTTTGGTTTATGTCCCTAGTTTTTAGTGTGAGTTTCCTTTCAGCTTGAGCTAACATGCCTGAAAGCCTTTTGAAGCCCAGCTTTCGAACAAGCTTCAACTAATGCACTAGTCACCCCATTGCAAAAACTGAAACTTACGAGTAATTAACTGTATAGGTTTACTCACATTGTCTTATTCCCCCTCTCCCTGCTTGACAAAGCACAAGGTTTAGTATTCAAATAACTGTCTCTCCTTCCTACTTTTTTATTTTAAGAAGTAGAGAGAGAGAGAGAGAGAGAGAGAGAGAGAGAGAGACTAATGCTTCTGTGGCTTTCTTTTATTTTTATTATTATTATTATTTATGCACAGTTTGCAATATCAGTTTTATCAAAAAGAAAAATGTGACTGATGCTATTATTTAATAATTTTACAAGACTCTGTGACAGTTTCAGCGATAAAATGGCTTAATCTCTCCAGATTGCAAGTACACAGCTCCGTGACAAGGATGAGAGATTGACAAGGTTTGCAATGGTACAGTTTTACATATGTCTTCAGTCCGTGCACTTCAAGGGCTCTGCAACAATGTGCATGGGCTTTTTTCTAACTGTGATGTGCATTAAAATCTAAATAAAAGCTCTCTTTTTTTGCCTCCTTGAGAAGAAACGTTTGGCATTGTAATTCTGGTCACAGATTAAGGTTAAAATATCACTCACCTTTACAAATGTATTATATGGCAACCGGTTCCATAGCTTTCAACGCAGATAAAATCTAGAGCACGTTCTGCGTGTGACAGAAAGGAAAACATGATTCCATATCATGTTTGGGTGATAGAGACGCAGCTTTCTGCTTGTACTTCTAAAACGTTTCGGATCCAGGAACAAAGTTTTTCTTTCCAACCTACTGCAAGTCATAATCCCTCACATTCACTCTGTTTAGTACAGTGCTTCCATGGGTTCCTTTTATCAAAATGTATAAAGATTGCACAAGATCATCAAAGGCAGTGTTAAGAATTCACTTCCTTTGCACACTAAGTAATAAGTCACAAGGAATATAAGAAAGATACCTCTCAAAGTTAGTGAGCTAAAAAAAAAATCAGTTGCCTGTGGAAGTCTGGACATAGACTGAATTTTCAGGTGAGGGCTTAAAGGAAGAATAGCCAACATGGTGTTTTCCAGATATTGTTGGACTGCAACTCCCATAATCACTGAACATTGTCTGTCATGGCTGGGGATGGTGGGAGTTGGAGCCACATTAGTTACACCTGTTTAAAGAAATAACCTACTGAGTTCCTTAATACAGTGGTACCTCAGATTACATACGCTTCAGGTTACATACGCTTCAGGTTACAGACTCTGCTAACCCAGAAATAGTGCTTCAGGTTAAGAACTTTGCTTCAGGATGAGAACAGAAATCGTGCTCCGGCAGCACGGCAGCAGCAGGAGGCCCAATTAGCTAAAGTGGTGCTTCAGGTTAAGAACAGTTTCAGGTTAAGTACGGACCTCCGGAACGAATTAAGTACTTAACCTGAGGTACCACTGTACTTTCATTTTTGAAGAGGCTTTGCACATTGTAGCAGGCAGTGAAAAGCTCACAATCAAGTTGGCATGCTTCTAGCTTTCCATTCCATTTTGTGACACCTGCCTCCCATGAGTTCCAATAAGGAATAGAAGAGCAATTTTGTTTGCTTTGCACATTGATGAGAATCTATGTCACCCACACCTTCTGAAGCAATAATGAAATGCTATTATTGTACAAGAGACTCACTCCTCTGAATTTTGCAATGCAGTTCTCTAACAACAACAACAAAAGTTTTACAAGAATGCGTATGTTGGGAGAAAGTGTACATAAAAATGCATTTATGAATAAAAACAATCCCCCAAAACATTAGGAAAACTGGTTTCAAAAATATGTGTATTAGGGGAGTATGCACATTAAATAGTGAGGACTTTTAATGTTATTTATTTTTTGAAAAAATCATGAACTGACGTGGAAATGTAGCAAACTGAACTTAACATGGTTGGGGGAGGGGAGGAAATGAGAAATAAAAAGAAAACAAAATTGACAGATTTGTCCATGCCTACTGTGGGTTAAACCACAGAGCCTAGGACTTGCCGATCAGAAGGTTGGCGGTTCAAATCCCTGTGATGGGGTGAGCTCCCATTGCTCAGTCCCTGCTCCTGCCAACCTAGCAGTTCGAAAGCACGTCAAAGTGCAAGTAGATAAATAGGTACCGCTCTGGCGGGAAGGTAAACAGCATTTCTGTGCGCTGCTCTGGTTTTGCCAGAAGCAGCTTAGTCATGCTGGCCACATGACCCAGAAGCTGTCTGCAGACAAATGCCGGCTCCCTAGGCCAATAAAGCAAGATGAGCAATCCCGGAGTCGGTCACGACTGGACCTAATGGTCAGGGGTCCCTTTACCTTTTACTTCCAAGATATCCAGATGCCACAAACTGATTCCTCTTTCCTCACAAAAATCTAAAGTGATGTTGAGGATCTGTATATCTACATTATTTCCAGCTCTACCATGACCGACACACTACTGCTTCACAGTTTCACATATTACACAAAGCTAATAGAAAATGGCACATTTCCATGGCCTCTCAGCTACTGCCAACCATGTACACCTACCATAGCCAAACTGAGCCCCAAACACTGTCACTCCTAGTCCCTGCCTACTTCCTTAAAATGATTATTTCAGCTTCCTTTTTTGTTTTATAGTCTGCATATATCTCTCTTCATTGAAAGCATTTATTTTTTTTAATTGCAGAGTCTTGCAGTCCCTTTGAACCCTATGGGAATCTGTTGTTTCCTGCTTCACACATTTAAACACTGAATGCCATACAGTGCTTAATAGCTGAAACTTTAAATGGTTTCAAATTTAATTAACACAAAGTAGCATTACCTTCAAAAATGAATACAATATTTAAAATTAATGCAAATAATGAGTAAAGGGCAATTGTCTATAAACTTCTCCTCCTGTTCCCTTCACAATCTTTCATATAGCTCATAAGTTCTTTGACATGTTTGCAACTTTTCAGATACTAAAACACCATTAAAACGTAATTAGGTTTGGATTTATTTCAATTTCTTCAGTGACATGCAATACCATGTCTAGCACAAGACAGTAGGCAAAGGATCAATTGCAGGTCGTTGTGCTCCACATTTCAGTCAAAACATTGCAAATATGTCCCTTGATATTGTTTGATATTTTGATCTGCCAAGCCGAGTTCAAAACAGCCGATCACCTGGGTCTAAACTGGTGACCTTCCAATGCCCACTCTGTTCAACCTTAGGTCACACCACCTCTTTTTATCATGATCGCTGCTTTTCTTCCCCTTCTCCAAAGCTATACACTTTTTCTCTTTTTTTTTAAAAAAAAAAAGCTGAAATATTCAGGTTTCCCAATTTTGTGGCTAAAAAATGGTGGTAGACAATATGGTACCGTACATATATTGTTGAACAACAAATCTCATAATTGATGCTGCCTGTGACTGTTAGGAGTTGTGGCCCAAACAACTGGAGGGCACCATGTTGGATATCTCTGCATTACAAGAATCCTCATGTGCCTACGTCTGGATGTGGGAGATGTCAGAATATCTGTGGTTATGTTATAAGCAACAGAGCCAGGGGACCATCCCCAGGTCATATTATGCCAGTGACCATCATGCTAAGTGCATGAATCTGCCCACCACATTATCAATGTGTTGACTGACTCCACACCACGTGCCCCTGCTCCTGTGGCAGAAGGTCTAACCAAGTAGCTTACACATATACAGTTGTAGACATGCCGACTTATCCACATGACGAGGAACCCCAATTGTGCAGGATTCCAAATTACATGGAACAATCTATGCATCTTTAACTGTACAGTGGTACCTCTGGCTGCGAACGGGAATCGTTCCTGAGGCCCGTTCACAACCTGAACAGAATGCAACTCGCATCTGCGCGTGTGCGGGTCGTGATTCGCCGCTTCTGTGCATGCGTGTGACGTCATTTTGTGTGTCTGCGCATGCACGAGCAGCGAAACCTGGAAGTAACCTGTTACGTTACCTGAAAATGCACAACCTGAAGCAAACGTGACATGAGGTATGACTGTACACACATAGGCTCTTTATTCAACATTCACTTAAATTAACAAGACATCAAAGGTGAGGAGCCATCAAAAGCATATTGGCATTGGGGGGTGGGACCAGGGCACTCAACTCTCTCACACCTCCCATGTGGAAGGACTCTTGTGGAAAGCCATATTGTCATGATACTTTGGACTCTCAGCAACAAAGTAAAACAAAACAAAAACAAAATACACACAACCCCACTATAGTAGCAATAGGGGCAAAACTGTATTACCTTCAGCTAACTCTTGAATAAGTCAAAAGGTTTTTTAAAAAATGGTGGTAAGGGGTTGGTCAAAGATAGTTTAGGAGGTTCACAGAAGAGCAGTGCTTGGTAGTTGCAGTTCTAAGGGCCAAATGAAAGGAAGAACCAAAAATAAATGTGGAAGGGAGATTAGGAGTTAGAATTGTTGGCTTACATAAACAGGTCTGTGGGATACTTCCTGTGATAGAATTCTGCTTGCTTTGTCGCAGGGATGTTCTGCAAACTGGATTTCCCCCCTCTCATCAGGCATTCTCTGATCTGCAGAATGCTACATAATCACATCACATGCTTCAGCGTATAAAGTGATCACCAGCAGGGGTCCAGTAGGATTTTCGTAACCGTGTCCAGCATTAAACATGTCACCAGATTCATTTGAGATTCATTTGTGTCCTGTGGCTGGCTGGCTTGATGGAGTCCTGCAGAGTACATAGCTGCTTCTCTGTTTGGCATCCAGAGAAAAGCTGAGGACTCACAGCTGGGAGGTGGTTGTGGTAGACCTCCATACTATCCGATCTTATCACACTCTATTTCTTTTTGTGCCCCGTGATCATATGGTAGCAAACTATTCTCTCTCTTCCCTCCTCCCCACTATCATTTACTATGGCAAAGGCTAGTGTAGTGTGCTAGTGTACCGTAGTGAATGGAGTGATTCAAATTCAGAACAGCCATGAAGCTCAAAGCTACTTCAAGTAGTTGCATGCATGTGAAGTGTCTACCGGAAAGATGCCCTCTCTAAACATGGGCCAAGGGTTCCTAAGCTGCAAGCTTCATTCAGGGGGTTTGTGGCATGTCTGTAAAATACAATTATAATAATGCAACATCTACCACAGTGTATTTCAACAGAAAAAAATATTAAGTGGTTTGCCAAGACCCTCAGCAATTTTCTAGTGGTCTATGGGGGGGGGGTGAAGTGTGGGAACCACTGTGGCAGGGAATCATTGCCAGAGCTGCTTCCTAGCATGTCTCTGGATGTGTTGAGATGCACATCTCTCCTTCGCTCATGACATGTTTGCTGTGTCAAACACTTGTGACCTGTGTAGCACCATAAAATTTGAAGGAGTTTGCTTTGAATGGTCTTTGAAAAGGTTCAGCCATTCAGTTCAACCTCATTTTCAGAGATGCTATAAAATGGAATAACTGTGTCCATACAACCCTTAAATGAAAGACTGGGTACCAATTTGACCAACAAACAATAACTTTATCCTAGCTTATACTGAAGTTTTCTACAATGCATGGATATCAGAGCCACAGGGAAGGTCACACGAGAGGCTTTAGGCAGAAGTAATAATGGGTGGTAATGGCTGAGTATATTGCAGACAGGATCCAGTTGAAAGGAAGCATGGGATACAGTCCTGCAATGCCCTGGAACTTCCATTTCTGTTGTGGAAGGTATGTGTTTTTCTCGTAGTACCAGTTACTTTCCTCATCCAAAGGTGGTTCCTTTGCTGCCTAGACAGACCAACTCAGAGTGGAGATGGTGGCCTTTAGGAGAACCTAGCTTGATGAAGGTTGACTGAATGGAGGAGAAGCATGAGGTGGAGATCTCTCAGGTGTATCATGTACATGACTCTTTGGAATTCCAAAGTAGATGACAACAGCTCTCCCTGCGCTATAGAACAACTACAGGAGCCTTGCTGATGCTAAAGTAAGTCAGCACACTTAGATATAAAGACCAGGGCTGGCATTCACCATAGTGCTATAGCAAGGTTCCTTCATTTTCTTCTGCAACTGAAACTTCTCCTGTTCTACTCCACCTGCACAAACCCTAATTCTGTTTTAGGATTTCCCTCAAACCTTCAGAGCAAATTTGCTGATGGTGCAGGGTGCACGTGGGGAGTGGAGAGCAGGAATTCCCATTGCCCTAGTGGAAGTCCTTGTGCCGACTTCTGATAACTCAACAAGATGGACGCATCGTTCTCTGTTGGTATGTTTGTTTGCAATGCTGCCCCAACGGGAATGAAATCAGCCATGTTGGCTCGCCATCTGAGTCTGTTTCCATGGAAACAGGTTTCTTGGAGCTGCCCTTACTCCCAGGGGCAGTCGCAATGGCCATAGGGTATAGCCAAATCACAACGGCAATGGAAACATTCATTCAGCAGAAAGAATAAATCAACAGCATGATGCCAGATTCTTTAGCTTAGAAACAAATATTAGTCTGGCACACACAGACTTCACATAGCTGCTTTTTAAAGGGAAAAATACACACACACACCAATCCATGCCATTTATGTGTTTGAGCCACAAACAATAAGCCAATCTTAGCTTTCGTACCTGACATATTTACTTCAAAGACCAGTCAGATTACCTTACGACTAGCATTAGCAGCAAAGGGCAAATATGACTTTATTGTTGTTCCGTGGAATTCTATTGATGTTGATGGAGCTGTTTGCTTAGGATAGCAGAACTAACTTTCCCCTCCTATAGCCTTTCTGTCTCGCCTGCTCTTTTAAATGGCTATTGAACGGTTTGTTAGTTAAACCTATGATAAATAGATCCTGAGCATAAGACACATCTTCAGAGGTTGCTGAGTGTGTCTGCACTGAAGTACATAGCACACTAAACTCCCTTTGACCCTAAAGGGAGACAGGCATTCATCACTTCATAAGAACTGAAACTCTCGGCTGTGTTCTTTTGTCTATCCCATGTAAGCTGTAGGAAATACCTTGAATACTACAAATATTGAAGTTAGCTCATTGCCAGAGAAAGACTTAACATTTCTCATGGATCCATGGAACTATTTTAGGCCTCTCCCTTAGGTGTGCCATGGTGCTATAGAACATGGTTTCTCTACTTTTCACTAAGGTAGCCCAACTACGTTTTGCAGGTTTATTGCAGTATGCTGACTTTACCCGTGTGTGTGTATGTGTGTGTGTGAAGATAATATTTCCCATTTCCCAACCATGCATCAGTCTGATATTGTCGGGGGGGGGGGGAGTCTGTTGTCTAATCATCACTTTTAAGGAAAATTACATAGAGGAAAGAAATATGGACCAGACTGAGTTTCCTTGAAAGAATCTGCACTTTGAACTGGACCAAAAACAGACAATCTGTCAGTGTGTAGGCTAACAGAAAATTGATCATAACTGGCCCCATTATTTTGTGCAAGTTTGCTCACTCCCTACCCAGGCCCACTGATTCCCCTCTGATGGCTTTCCAATGGCTTTTTTTGTTTAAACAAGTCATTGGTCTTCCAAGCTGATCTATTTTCTTGTTAGTTTTAGCTGACCTGTTGCTCTCTGTTTTATCAGGTCTTTTTGTTATGTGTTAGATTTATCTACATTTATATGACAGTCTTCCCCAACCTGGAGCTCTCCAGATATACTGCCTAGGGCTAATGGAAGGTACAGACCATACCACTTTTTCCCAGAGCTTTTAGGATAGGGGAATTCAGGGCTACATGCAGACAGACTCGTCTCTTAGGGCATTGCTACGGGGGGACTGTTTCCTTTGTAATCATTGATAGCCTTCACAGATTTGTCTAATTCTTTTTTTAAAGTCATCCAGGTTGGTGACAACCACTGGCTCCTACAGGAGGTATAAGTAATTTATTTTATCTGTTCTGATTCTTTCAACATTCAACTTCATTGGACAAGTTCTAGTGTTATGGAACAGGGAGAAAAACCTTTTTCTAGACACTTTCTCCATGCCATGCTTAATTTTATAAACTGATGACTTGTCACTTCTTACATTTTCTCTAAACTAAAAAGTCCCAAACGCTGCAATCTTTCATCATAAGGGAATAGCTCCATCTCCTTGATGACTTGGGTTGCCCTTTTCTGAAGTTCCTTTCAAGTCAGTGCTGGTTGAAGAAAAAGTAGATTAAGCTCATCTGCTCACTGATAGAGCAAATAATTTGGATGTGGAAGGTCTGATATTCAAATCTGGTCATCTCTGGTTATAGGCAGGGCCAGATTTAGGTTTGATGAGGCCCTAAGCTACTGAAGGTAATGGGGCCCTTTATATGTACAAATGTCCTTTGTCAACAACAACTTGTCGCTGTTATTTTTGTGTTGAATATATGCTATATGGACCACACAACCAGTCCATGCAGAATGTAGGCACCTTATATATAGAAATGAGCAAACCAGTGATATTTTAGGGAGCAGGCTAGCAGGCGGGGCCCATTATGTACATCATAGGAGCCTGCACAACACAAAACACTGTTGCTGTATGTAGGTTTTATTTTATTTGTTTTTTATCTTATATTTTTGGACCATAAAGAAGGCTGATCGCCGAAGAATTGATGCTTTTGAATTATGGTGCTGGAGGAGACTCTTGAGAGTCCCATGGACTGCAAGAAGATCAAACGCATCCATTCTTAAGGAAATTAGCCCTGAGTGCTCACTGGAAGGACAGATCGTGAAGCTGAGGCTCCAATACTTTGGCCACCTCATGAGAAGGGAAGACTCCCTGGAAAAGACCCTGATGTTGGGAAAGATGGAGGGCACAAGGAGAAGGGGATGACAGAGGATGAGATCGTTGGACAGTGTTCTCGAAGCTACAAACATGAGTCTGACCAAACTGCGGGAGTCAGCCTGGTGTGCTCTGGTCCATGGGGTCATGAAGAGTTGGACACAACTAAACAACTAAACAACAACAACAACATCTTATATTTTGGAAATGTACCTCCAGGTTTTTTTCCTTTAAATTTTTTGGGGGGCCCCAAGAGAGTGAGGCCCTAAGCTATAGCTTGTTTAGCTTATACGTAAATCCAGCACTAGTATAGGGTCTCAGATACTAGGTTGGGATAGAGATTGGCTGAGACCCTAAATAGCTGTGCCCTGTCACCATATACCAGCCTAGACAATATTTCACTAGATGAACTAAGGATCTGACTCAGCTGAAAGCAGTTTCACATAGAATGGATTTAAAAAATAAATCAATCAATCAATGCAAACAGAAGGGCTTTGGATATGATTGAAGACTTAGACAAACCCTATGTGCTGGTTAAGCTTCTTAGCTTCCTAGCTCTGTGGCTTCCTCATACCGCACAGCAGCACAGCCTACACCCCACAGATGTTCACACCTACTTTCTCTGCCTGCTGCAGTGAAAAATAAACATTAATAACAAGACAGAGCATAGTGTCATGGGCCATTTCAACCACAGCATGACTAGATAAACTAGAACTTAAGTGCACTTCATGCCCATCATGAACTAATATCATTGCATTGCATAACACAGTTGGAAAGGTTAAATATGCTGCTTAAATTCAACCTTGTTGCATCGTGCTCCCCCCCCCCACAGAATTGTTGCATCCATAAATGTGAGGGTTGTTTGAATTCCTATGCTAAACAAGTTCTTCTTTTCTTTTGCTTTATATGTCTCAGGTTCCTGAAAAGGGAGACATTTTTAGATGGTGTAAACCAGGCTGAATAACATACAGCACCCAGGTGGTAAATTGAAAATTGATAATTTTAATATGTAAACCTTCTGATGTTCATCCAGGTCACCATAATTCTCAAAACAGCTAGGAGACTTTCAGTACTCGTAATAATTTTTGTTGAAGCTTTTACCTCTGAAGTAAATGAATGATGCACCAAGTTGCCTTTCTAATTATAATTTTGTTGCGAGCTGTTAGTAAAGAAAGGAGATGATTGGCCCACCGTCTGTCAGCGGAGGAATGCACATTTTGATTTTACCAAATTTTATCTGCTTAAAGCAAGCCTGTCTCTTCAGGTGTTGTAGAACTAAAAATCACATCATCCCTAATCATAGGGCACAGAGGCACTGTGGGCTCCATAGAAACATCACATTAATTTCCCTGCTTTTTTTATTTTAAAAAACCCCACTATAAACATACCAGTGCTGTATGATCTGAGCAAAAATGTTTTAATTTTTTTCAGCAGAGTCAAAATAAAACCATTCTGGGGGATAGAAAATGTCTTTTCAGGGTCCACTTAAAAACATGTCAGATCCTGCCTTCTGTTCCTTGGAACAGAATTGGGTAAGGCCAAGGCCACTGCTGGAAAATGCCACTCCCAAACATCTGCAACCTAACTGCTCTCTCGGGCAGTCTCTGCCCTGTAAACTCCATGCAGCCCCAGCCTCTGCCCATGTGCTTATTTTAAATACGCAAAGGGGAGACAAAATCAATGGGATTCCCCTGGTCACTTCCTCATTGAGGGACCTCAAGGAAGAGCCTTGGGTGGAAACATGAACTCTTCTCCCCACAAAGTTACTATGTTTCAATTAAAGAACTATTGTGCAGCAAGTCTTCAGCTGAACGGACTGAAGTCTTCAGTCTTCAGCCTTTCCCCAGTAACCATGGAGACCTCCTGCCAGTCACGGTTGTCAGTTCTGGGATAAAGAAGCCTTTGGCCATGCTAGAGTGTCCTCTCGAGCAACTTACTGAAGAGCTGGGATATACGGAAATAATGCATCATATAAAATTACCTTTGTATCGATGGACTTTTGCTTTTTTAAAAGTTCTTACCCAGTTACTTTTTTTTGTCACAGGTGGAATTAGAAAAATAAATAAAATCACCCAAGCCTAGCTCCCTTCTTTAAGGTGACAAAAGTTTGCCTCAATTTAAATAACAAAAACGGGCAATTATGAATGGTGCATGCAAATTTATGGCTAATGTTTTCCCACAACAGAAGAGTTTGGTGCCAAAGGATCGGGTCCCACATCCCATGTTTATTACTGGGGGACAATACTATTTAAATGCATCACTGATAACAAATGAAATTTCCCCTGTGTATTGAATTGAAGTTGGCCTGATCCTTTTTTCTTTTCTTTTTTACACCCAGGTATAAAAAGTAAAAATGTGAGCTGATCATTACTAATACTCTAGATTATTTAGGGCCAGTAACCACTGAGATGTTTTGCCAGTAACCACTGAGATTCACTTTTGTGTGTTGCCATTGATTTTTGTGCATTTGGGTTGATCATACATATTGCAGATTTCTTCTATCACCCTCTGCTTTTATACAATGGTGGAGTTTTGCTTTTATTTTAAACACTATCCCAAGGTTTCCTTAAGCCTACACTGTAACTAATGAGTCTGAAGGAAGCCTCCGATGATTACCTCTCCCAGTCCAGTAAAAATGTGTTTTGTTTCCTTTCGGTTGGATAATGGGCTGGCACTGAGCACTAGTTTGAAGCCATTTATATGCAGATATAAGCTGCTGTCCTGTTTCTTTCAATAGGTGCCATAAATTAGCATTCAATTTCTGCTACAATTTTGTCAGCTTTTTTCATTCATTTCATATGTATTTGATCCGACTTTCATCACAGCTGTTTGCCAAGCGTCTCCTAAGCACAAACAATCCCCACAACTTTTTGGTCCATCACTGGTTTTCCTAAAAATAAAAAAAAATAAAACTCTTTCATATGCTGCCTTATTGTACAGCTGCAGTTGCACAACGTTTTCATTTTCTTTATGAATCCAAAACATCTTGCATATTTGGATTCATTTTTATCTTGCTCACAGGCATGGCCTGTGCATTCCTTGAGTGAGACTAATTGCTTACTACTTCCCCATGATTGCATCCCATCCTGCTCTGGTAAAAATTCAGATCCAGTACCACATGTTGATAGTAGTCCCCAGACCAGATTCAGTAATCCAGAGAGCAATCAGATCCAGCCAGTGTTACTGGATAAATACAGGGCCAAGCCACAGAAGAGTGGCAATTGATCACTCTGATAAGACTTGAATAGGACTTTGATGTTGCCGTTACTGAGTTCAGAACCCTGCATTCCTGAATTCGCTCTTACAGCTCTGATTCTAAGGCTGACTCTGTCCACAGACTACATAGCAGAAGTTTAAGACACTGGACATATGGAGAGACAGCAACCTTTGGCAAAGACATGCACCGGATTTGGAATATGTGGCTGTTAAATGCAGACCAGCCTATCTCCCTAGGGAGTTTACAGCTGTTATGCTAACTGGTGTGTACGTGCCACCAGATGCCAATGCCAACTTGGCTCTGGGATGCCTGCAGAGCCTTATCAGCAGCCAGCAAGACAAGCATCCTGAAGCTGTGCACATCATTGCGGGAGACTTCAATCATGTTGAACTTAAAACAGTGCTCCCAACGCTCTATCAGCATGTGAAATGTCCCACAAGGGGGGACAAGACACTGGATAAAGTTTATTCGAATGTAAATCACGGCTATAGGGCCTTACAGCTGCCACATTTGGGCCAGTCCGACCATATGTCTCTGTTCCTGGTACCAGCATATATCCCACTCAGGAAACGGGCTCCCACAATATCAAGGACTGTTAAAATCTGGCCTGAAGGCGCTATCCACCAGCTGCAGGACTGTTTTGAGAGAACCAATTGGGATATTTTCGATCGTTCAGACCTGGAGGAGCACACGGCGGCAGTTCTGTGCTATATCAATCACTGCACAGACACTGTCACAGTAAATAAATCCATCCGGTTTTATCCCAATCAGAAACCCTGGATGAATAGAGAGGTCCAGTGCCTGTTGCGGGAAAGGAATAGGGCTTTCAGGTCGGGCGAGGTGCAGCTTTACAGTGTGGCAAGAGCAAACTTGAAGAGGGGTATTCGACGGGCAAAACTGGTCTATAGGCAGAGGATTGAGGATAATTTAAGGAGTAACAACACAAGACAGATGTGGCAGGGGATTCAGCATATTACCAACTACAAACCTAACCTTGGTGCTGTCGATGGTGACCCTTTGCTGGCGGAGGAGCTTAACTTTTTCTTTGCTCGCTTCGAGAAGGAGCCACCTGAGACGCCGGTATTACAGCCACCAGCCCATAGGGGCCCCTCATTCACTGTAGAGGAGCATGAGGTGAGACAGGTATTGAGGATGGTGAATCCGAGGAAGGCTGCTGGACCTGATGGCATCACGGGAAAGGTGTTGAAGGGCTGTGCGGATCAGCTGGCGAAGGTCTTTACTAAGATCTTCAACAAGTCCTTACACCAGTCTATTGTCCCACCCTGCCTGAAGTCGTCAACTATTGTTCCTCTGCCTAAAAAATCTACAATCAGTAGTTTGAACGACTACAGACCAGTTGCACTGACTCCAATCATCATGAAGTGTTTTGAGAAACTGGTGCGCCGTCATATAATTTCCTGTCTTCCATCAACTTTTGACAACTACCAGTTTGCATACAGGGCAAATAGATCCACGGAAGACGCTATCACTATCACTCTCCATGCTGCTCTGTCCCATCTGGAGCAGCCGGGGAGTTATGTGAGGCTGCTGTTTGTGGATTTTAGCTCTGCTTTTAACACTATCCTCCCCCATAGACTGGTGTCCAAGCTAGAGGCGATTGGACTCTCCAACTCCACCTGTCTCTGGGTTTTGGATTTTTTGTCAGAACGTTCTCAGAGGGTTAGAGTGGGGTCACATATGTCCACAGCCCTTAGCCTTAACATCGGCTCACCACAGGGTTGTGTGTTGAGTCCCCTGCTCTATACTCTCTATACGTATGATTGTACAGCCATCTATCCCAGCAACAAAATCATCAAGTTTGCTGATGACACTACGGTGGTGGGGCTCATTTCAGGAGGGGATGAGTCCGCCTATCGGGACGAGGTGGAGCGGCTTTGTGTTTGGTGTGGAGAGAACAATCTGGCTCTTAATACGGCTAAGACCAAGGAATTGGTGGTGGATTACAGGAAAAAAAAGGCGGACATTCAGCCCTTGTATATCAAAGGGGAACGGGTGGAGAGGGTGGCGGAATTCAGGTTTTTGGGAGTGACTATCGATCAGGGCATGACTTGGAGCGCAAATACCACTGCTCTGGTGAAGAAGGCCCAGCAGAGAATTTATTTCCTCAGACTTTTAAAGAAGAACAATCTGAGTGAGAGACTGCTGGTGTCCTTCTACCGAGGCTCCATAGAGAGCATTCTCACATACTGTATTTGTGCCTGGTTCTCCAGTTGTACAGCTAGGAAGAGGAAGGTGCTCCAGAAGGTCATAACCACAGCCCAAAGGATTATTGGTCATCCTCTCCCATCTTTGGAAGAACTGTACGGTTCCCGTTGTCTTAGGAAAGCAAACAACATCCTGCAGGATGCATCTCACCCGGGATACAGTCTGTTTGCACTACTGCCTTCTGGCAGGAGATATAGAAACATCAAGTCAAGGACAAATAGACTGAAAAATAGTTTCTATCCAAGAGCTGTGGCCTTTTTAAATGCTGTAACTCGATAGTGTGACCTGGGAGTTTGATGGGTGTGGGTGTGGGTGTGGCTGGAATGTGGTTTGTTTGGTTGTTGTTGTTGTTTTGCTTTTGTTGTTTTTAAGGGATGGCATCCAATTTCGTTGCACTTGTGCAATGTTGCACTTGTGTAATGACAATAAAGAATCTATCTATCTATCTATCTATCTTTGTGATTCTTGATTTCCAGGATATTGGAGAACCAGTCTGGAGGGGGATAGCTAAGTTGGTTAGGGCATGGTGCTGAGCATGTCAAGGTTGCAGGTTTGATCCTTCTATGGGACAGCTGCATTGCTGGGTGTTGGACTAGATCAGAGGTGGCCAACTCCCAAGAGACTGTGATCTACTCACAGAGTTAAAGACTAGCAATGATCTATCCCCTTTTGGGGTGCAGGGCAAACATGCTGAGCTTTTTTTAGGGAAGCCAATCTTGTTGAGCTTCTTTGGGGGGAGCCAGTGATCTACCAGTGATCTACCACAGACATCCAGTGAGCTACCTAGGTCATGAGCTACCTGTTGGACATGCCTGGACTAGATGATCCTCAGGGTCCAATCAAACTCTATGATTCTATGAGATAAATCTTCTGCACATTATACAAAAGTGCATAGACTGGTGGGCTGCATCATGCCTTTAGGAGGGTCATTCTGCCTCCATGCTTCCCCATGTAGAAAAGCGAAAAGGACATTATGTGTGCTATTTTTCAATGGGTGGGTGGGGTATTTTTGAAAGCAACCCATATGAAGACACATACACACTTGCAATATGAAGCACTCTAGTTCTGATTTTTAGCTTCTTGGTCTACTGTATCATTCGGTGTTAAGGTATCAATTGGATCTATATGATTAAGGGATCGTGGCTGCAGGGTACAAACAATTGCTTCTTTATCCAGTTAGAGAAAATGCAACCAAGCTGTAAAGTGTTTCCCACATGGATAGTGGGCATCTGCTTTCACCCTCACCCTCTCCTCTTTAAGAAAACTAAATGCATCTTTATTAGTCAGACGTTGTTTATAGCACATGGACAGCTACTAATTATTGAGTCATGGAGCAATTATTATGGAATTTAAATATATTCCCCACTTTCCTCAGTGTCTTAATTGGTCATTTATCTGATGTGAGGTTTTACTGTAAAATGTGATTATTTCTAAGAAGCATTTATTCATGGCTGAGTTATATATAAGTACTCATAGCTTTTTCTGGTGCAGATTAGGCATTAGGTCATACACAAATAAACTCCCCGCCCCTGTAAATACTGCATGATCCTTTGGTTCCCCACTGTCACTCAACATGGCTCTCTACAGGGAAATGCTGAACTCTACTTGTAGAGGAGAAGCAGCAAATAAACATTTAAAAGGGGTTGTTAAATGTTTCTGATGGTTATACAGATGCTGCAGTTGCTTTATAATTACAGCTGAGTTCACGTAATCACAAGGAATTCAATTTTTTATTGGGACATTCATATGCTTGAGCAGATTCATATGTCTGAAATAAAGTACTGAAAAGGGAGGAAAAAATGAGCGCTTGTTGTTTTCTCTTTTTTGAACTTATGGGATAGCATGCAAAGGGAGAATATCTGCTATGCTGGTGCTTTTCCTATGAGGGAAGACACAAACATACAGATGTATATGCAAAAGCATGCTTGTAACCCCAGTTGTGCTGAGTTCTAGAGCACATACTGCTGAGTGAGTGAAGCCTCACATTCTGAGGTGGACCAGCATTTGTGTGGATCTCAGAGGCAGTTTGGGTTGTGTGGCTTCACTCAAGTGTTGATTTAATTTGTTTCCTCCGTAGTGCTTGGGTGACATTTAGCCTCCCAGACTTCTGAGTATCCTCTCTCGTGATCATGTGGTGGGTTAACTGCATTTGATTTTTAGTTTTCTGCTGCCATGGCATCCTGTTGGATGGCTGCCTCTTTGCCTATGGAGAGAAAACAGAGAAACACAAGGATACTAAAGTATAATAGATTGTAGCCTGGGAGTGAGTGGCCATTGAGAATCATCGTTGAGAAAAGTGCCTCCATTTCCAAAGTGCATTGCCTGAGTCATTACAATAGCATCTATGACAGGGGTTTCATCTGCTGAGTGGCTACATTCACACCATATATTTAAAGCACTTTGATACCACTTTAAACAGACCTGGCTCCCCCGAAGCATTCTGTAGTTCACTAAATATGCTGTGAGTTGTTAAGAAACCCCTATTCCCCCTCCCACAGAGTGACAATTCCCAGCATTCCCTGTGAAAACAGACTATTGCTATACCACTTTGGAAACTGTAGCTCTGTGAAGGAGATCAGGGTCTCCTAACAACTTTATGCATACTTAACAAACAATAGCTCCCAGAATTTGACTGTTTAAAGTGGCATGATTTAGCTTTGAATGGATAGTGCAGGTGTGACTTATGTTGACACTGATAACTCTCACACATCCATGGTAGGAAGTGTCTGTCATCTGCTAAAATTTCTTCTGCCAATATTTCTCCTGCCTTTGAACCTGCAGAGAGAATGCACAATGTCTGCCTGTGTGTTTTCCCATGACTAACATGGCATGTTATGGAACACTTTTTCCTTCCCAGAAAAGGTGACCCTGCTTCCCATTTCCTTTGAGGAAAAGCCATCATATATTGGCAGAGCACACGTATTGCGTGGTGATATCCCAGGTTCACCACCAGCATCTCGAGGTTCTTTGCTGACCTGTGGCCAGTCAGCAAAGGCAGGACTGAGGTGGATGGTTTGGCACAGAAGAGGGCAGCTTAGGGCTTTGCAACCTTCACCACATGCAGTATACATCTTTCCCTTAATCCTGTTGGCAGGTGACCTTGATACAACCTGGTGTGCAATGTTGTTCATCCAAGACACGGTGTCTACATCTCTTAGGAGGAAGAGGGATTCATGTTTTAGCTATTGGGTTTGAGTGCCCTGAACATCTTGGAGGGCTTGAGGGCAGGCGTGGGGAGAGATGATTGTGTTGAGGCAGTGACTTTCCTTCCCTGGTGGATCCTCCACTCGCTTACCTGTCTGGGATGCCTTGTCCTAGCCTGTGCAGTGGTAGGATCTGAATTGAGATTGATCGATTGAGTATATATATACCCCACTTTTTTTCCCATGTGGTGATATATATATGGAGGTTCTTCCATCCAGACACTGACCAGGTGCAGACCTGCTTCACTTCAGCAAGGTGGCTCCTCATTCCCTTCTGACTGGTGCATATTCCTGGTGTTCTGAGGGGTTTAAGAACACATGTTATCATCCTGACTTTACTTTCGTTGTGCTCTTTGATTGAGACTGCAACCCTTTGCTCACATACTTGGGAGTAAGTGCCACTGATTAGGGGTGCCAATTTGAATAAATAATCACTCAAAAGATGCAGTGTGCACTCACACACCATTTGAATAGCAATGCCCATCAACCTTGGGGATCCCATCCCCCTTAAATATTTTATTGGGGGGGGGCAAAGGGACCTCAGCCCCTAGGAGCTGGCTTCTATGCACTGGGTTCTTACTTTTTAGCAAACATGCAAAGAATTGCCCTGCACATCTGCAATCCTAAATTCTAAACTGGGAGTAAGTATCACTGAACTCCGTAGGACTTACTTCTGCATACACCTTATAACATGGCCCTGCTTGCCGCTGAGTACCAGGCTCTAGGCCAGCTGCTGTCTCTCGGCACAAGCAATCCCCTCGTGATCCAGGAATAATAAAAGCATCCTATACGGGGCTGTTGCAAGGACGACCAAGATAATATATGTGGAGCACTTTGATGAACACTCTGAAGTTTCATATTAAGGCTAAACAGCAGTTGCATTATTACGATTACTAACAGTGACTCTTACTTTTAAATCTTCATTTAAAAAAACCTAACCTAATGGAAGAGAACATCTCATTTTCTTCCCTCCTCCTTGCATTTAAGCAGTCCTTTATGACAGCAATTCTCCTCTTATGAGTATGACATGAAGAGGGAGCTGTGGTTCTTCAGACACATGCCTAGTTCAGCCTGAACTAGCTTCCCCAGCCAAGCTTTCCGATCACTTGTCTGCTTTTTCCCCTTTCTTTCTCTCTCTCTCTCTCTCTCTCTCTCTCTCTCTCTCTCTCTCTCTCTCGTCTCTCGCACTCACTTACTCTTCCATCTTTTGCCACTGTGCCAGATAAATTTAAATGTATCTGTTCAAGTGGAGATAATCCATGCAAATCAGAGCCACTGGCTCCCAAGTGCTCGATGCACAAAGAGAACTCCGCTTCAGGAGGTCACTCGTTCACAGCTGCTCCTCCCATTCTATTTTTCCCCCTTCCAGCAGAACTGCTGCTTGTACACACTGACTGAAAAGGACTCAATTTACTGCAACTGCTACCTGGTTTTACTTACAACTTTCTTTAAAGAGGGACATACCTTCCAGCTATCTTGCAAAGAAAGGTAGGAAGTCTGAATTCTTCTAAAGTCATGGAAATACCTCTACTCCTTGCTCATTATCAGATTGTGCAATAAATGATGCTTTACTGTTATCAGCCTCTTAAGAGTGCTACGCCAAGTGTCTAATGCTTTTGTTACTTATATGCCCAGTTGCAATTGTTTAAGTGGCTATTATTCTAATAGTGATGCAGCCAGCTATTATCCTGATGCACAATGGCAAGGGAGATTGTATCAGGTAGTGTTGCAATTGCAACCTCTTCATTCCAGTCACATTTTAAAAAATACTTTCCTCCTTAAAAAATAAAACAAAAAATAAAACAGTATGTTTCTCTCTCCCTAACCAGGATGTTTTTAAAGTAAGTGCTGGTGGTTGATTCCTGAACGTGAAACTGCCAGAAGTGTCTGCCTCTGTCCTTGGACCTTATTAAGGGTGATTTCCCTTGAGCAGAACTAACTGTTGATATTTTTACAGGAAAGCAATATGTATAATAAGGTCACCTTTTGTTTCTTTGAAGCTTGGTAAACAAGGAACCTACAGGCCTCATTACAAGCAGGCCTGTCAGATAAATGCAGACCCCTTAGATCAACATATATTTAATAGAAATGCCAACAGTGTTTCGAAGAGTGAGCCCCTGACTCATTGCTGTTAGACATGGTTGTACAGGAACAAAACTGAGATATAAAAATGATCCGAAACATACAACAGCCCAGCAGCTATATAGCAGTCATTTGTTTTGCAGCTAAAATGGGAAATCAGATGTATTCTTAGCAATGTCTCAGACAAAGCACGTACTGCGGGAAATGTGAAACAAGCATTTTTCAATGATACATGCAGATTATACAGTAAATCCCAAAACCTACCATGGATAGTTCCTTGCGAGTGGGTGCCAGGAGAATCAGTAACACCTTCAGTGCAACTTGGGATATGTCTGACTCACAGCATAGAAACCAAATCGGTCCACAGACCTGCTCTGAAATAAATACATTGCATGAATGTCAATCTATTACAGTAAGTCCTTGCATACATAATATGATCCAATAATTCCTGCTGAAGTCCAAAATCTTCAAGAGAATTGTTCTGGAAGGGCAAAGCGTATTCACCTTCAAAGAGAAAGTATAAAGACATGACCACAATTAATAAGGAAGTATGCAGAATGAGGAAGTTTACAGAAGTATTCCCCCCTCTCCCTGCAGCTGGAATTTAAGATAAATGATAGTTACTGCAGGCTGCAATCCTATATACATACTTTCCTGAAAATAACCTCCATCAAACACAGAGGAAGTAAACATGCAAAGGGTTTAATATACAGCATGAGTATACTGCAGATTTGATATGTTAACATCCTATATCCCCAAGTATAGGTATCTTTTACATCTGGACCGTGGTGTGATTTTTGCTAAAGCATCTGCTGTTTTGTAACACATGAGAAAACTAGTGTGTCTTGCTGTTTCTGCAGTAAAGAAGCCAGTAGGAAAGTTCTGTTTTGCAGGGTGAAATCTTTCTAGGGCATTTTTAGGGGATCTTATCAGTAGGCAGGCCAGCCTGCTAAGAACCAATGTTGAAAAACAAGTAAGCTTTGTAGTGATGTTCAATAACAAGAAAACCCTTCAAAACGTCTGAAGACTCTTCACTCTTAGAAACTGTGTTTCCTTTCTAGATTTTTTTTTTTGGGGGGGGGGGGTAGCCCAGAAGCAGTCAGGTTTGCATATGTTTGCAATTTCTTAAACTGCACTCCTGCACACAACTGTAGTTCATAACTCAATGGGATTTAAGATTCTGTAATTGCGTAAAGGGTAGTGGTCTGGATTTTCAACATTCATCTGCAGTCTTATGCATCTCCCTTCCTTGCTTACGGAGAGAAAGAATCAGGAGACAACCTTTTACTCTCTCTTACTTGTAGGGACCAAATGGTAATGAAAAGGGAGCTTTTCATGCAAGAGTGTAAGAAATTTACCTTGACAGCAAGTAATAAATACACTTGGTTACTCGCATCGTAAAAACAAATCTTAAGTTAAGAACATTGAAGTTTATGAAGAAAGACCGAGGGAGTTTCCTTCTTTGAATGGAATTGTGGCCCAAATAACATTGGGGATTAAAGATGATCCCTTTGGAGTTTGGCAATAAAGTGAGGTGAAATTAGATGACTCACTCTTGGAGATATGAAAAGGAGATGAAAGGCATTTCAAAAGGAGATCTGGAGGGGGGGAATAGTAGTAATATGCACTGATTTCCTTCCGCTCTTCTGAACTCTACCAAATGCCCAGAGTTTTGCAGGTAAGGAAATGTGTCTTTCAGTGACTGCTCATTAGCATTTTTTAGAATAATTTCAAAGCAGTGGGTCTGAATGCAGTCACCTGAAATACATATTGTACCTGCCTTTAGCTTCTTTCATCAGTCTTAAACCCTTCATAAATTATAAGTATGTCCACCGCTCAGAGACCTCTGCAAGAATCGAAGTTTATACTTTACTGTCCAGCTTCAAACTAATTGATTGTCATGAGTTACAATATTCATGTTTCCCCTACATGTAGTTTTTGTCCCTTGTTTCTACTGCTTTATATGTACACTCAGATTTAGTACTGGGGCAAGCAAATTTTCAAGTAAGTATAGTATATATATATATATATATATATATATATATATATATATTTCAAGTTGGCACTGTCTTATTGGGATCTCTTCTGCTAGTTTTATAAAAAGACACATGGTCATCTTTAAAGGATTCTGTACGAGACTGCTAATACATTCCATTTAAGTTCTTAAAAGGTTCAGCCTGGTAACAATCCTCTGCTTTGCTGTGCCTTGAGAAATTCCCTAGGTTTTAACAAATCTTTGACATACCAAGAAGGGAAATATATGGCCATAAAACAGATTATTTCACAAACTGGAGCCTTATAAAGATTAGTAGGAAAAGGAACTTAATTGGCTACAAGTTTATCAAGCAGAAGCTGCCACCTGAGATGGCCTATAGCAGCCAGAAATGAAAATATGTTCCCCTAGGTTTCTCATCAATTTACATACTTGATTATATCCTGTTCTCATTTTACAACTCCTTTCATTACCTTGTGCACCAGTATATATAACTGTGATATCAGGTTGCAAACTTCAGCCCTTTCATCCAAATGAATGCTGAAAATGATTGCTATTGCAGGAAAGGCTTCCTTATACCTCAAGGGGTTAAGAAGTGAATCAGATCTGTAATTGACTGACTTCCCTACTGACAGCCTTTGAAGCTCTTCTCAGGGTTTTTTTTTTTTTTAACCTCCTGTTTCATGAAAAAAGATTGACACTCCTTTATATGTTTGGAATTCTTCAGTGGGTATAAAGTGCTAGGTAATGATGGAAATTAACCTGGGGCTTTATCTATCTGTTTCTCCTTCTAACTTTATTGAAGTGCTGGTAACAGTTAAAAAAATTTATGCAAACAACTGTTCTCATCAGAATCTTGCTTGCTTCTGTCATGTCATCGCATGCTTTGTGATTTCCAGAGACATTCAAAAATGGCACTGCAACTCTCCCCCCCCCCCCCGGCTTTCTCGCTCTCTCCCAACAACTGTTGTTTTTTCTTGGAGAATCAATGACAATTTTAGCCAAGGCAAAATGCACCAGCAGACGACCAGATAAAGGAAAATATACAGAGTGCAAATGCATCTCTGAATGGTTAGTCTGTGGAACGCTGATCGCAGTTATCTGACAGTGTGTCAGCAAGTGTTATCTTGAAAAGAGAAATGAACAAGAGCAGGTCCATATAGGGAGAGTGGGGAGGAAGAAGCAATTGTTGCTTTATTCCAGTCTGTTTATTTGTGCAAGCTTGGAAAGTTCCCCCAATTGTCTTCCTGCCAGGGAGACTTAACTTCTTTGAGGAATTTGATGCGAAAGCTGTGATCTTTAATCCATTGGGGATAAAACATAAAATGTCAGCATAAAATGTCACCCCATTTCATAACGAATGCAAGGAATGTGAGGGAGCCAAGAAAATTTACTTTGAAAAACACCCCCCTCAATCGATGATACCCCATAGAATCCTTTCGTCTTCCGTAACATTATCTCTTTAAAAACAAGAAGAAATAAGAGAGAATGGTGTTAAACTGGGTCAGAATCAGGCTGCCATATTGTGCATCCTTACCGAGGAGTATGACCCACTAAAGGGCTTACTTTAGAGTAAAATATGTTTAGGTTTATTCCATAGTGGTACAACTACCCTTTTACTTTAGACACTTGCATTAACCAATAAAATATTTCCCATCTTACCTCAGATGGACACCCTATCTCTGCTATTTGAGCCAAGGCTTTAACCAAGGACCCTGATACATGCCTCAGATTTATGTTACCACCAAACTAAAGTCCCTACATATACAGTACAGTGGTTTTTAGACTGCAGGAATATCTACTACACCCACACAGCCATAAACTAAGTATCAAGTGCACAAACTCTTGATTTATTCCAATAGCACTGAGTCTGAGTTATGCAAAGATAATGTTTTAAAGGACTTGCATTTGAAGCAACGAAGAAGGAGAAATAATGCTTTTTTTTAAAAAAAGAAAAGGGCATCACAGTTGCCTCATAAGAATTTTGTATCAAGTTAAACTCCCTATTACACTGCCAGATATGTTTTTTGGTAAGAAGATTGCATTTGTCACAAAGGCACTTCATTCCCATCACTCTGTTATTGTTGCGACACTTTAAAAGAAGTCTCAGAGATTCACATAAACATATGCTAGTGTGAATGAAATTTCCAAAACTCTATCCTGTAACCGCTGTTTCAACTTACCCAGGCTGCCAAAATAATAATATCACTGGAGAGAAATGGAAAAAAGCAGCCTGCTGCCACAAAAACGCTTTATGATCAGAAATGCATGGGCAAACGTTCAGGCAACATGCAAATAACATCTGATCTGAAACTTACCTGTGAGATTAATTAAAAGTACACATTTCTGGTGCTACCTAGAAAAGTAGGATATATAAATATTTCAAAGTGTTTCATTCAGCTTTTCCTGGAACTGATGGCTTGAGCCTCACTCTGACTTCAAGGTCTATTTGATAGAATTAAAATTTTCATTAAAAAGTTACCTCAGAGGTTAGTGTACACATGAACAGAGAACACATTTCTCCTGTTCTTGTTTTGAGATATAAGGAAGCTTCCAGAGTTAAAGGAGAATTACTTCTAACCAAAGAAAAATGATAATTGTGAAACTTAAACTCCTCACCTAATTTGTTGCTTATTAAATCAGACAGCACGTCACTGGACATCACACCTCCAGTTTTGTTAAAATAAGAATCTTTTTCTTTATTTCTGCTATTTTCCTAAGAAGAGAGCTATATGTTTCTATCCTTGAGGATAGCTCCAGATAACTGTTGGCTTAATATTTTCAAAAGTACAGCATCCATTGCTTCTTCACCTCAGCAATGCCTTGCTGTAACCTAGGATCTTGTTGCGCTATCTTAAGCTATTTATTTCTGCAAAGCAACACTATTAAGGCTGAAATTTCTAATAGACCAGCCACAAACCAACCTCTCTCTTTCTCTCTCTCTGCTATTGGAAATCACTATTATCAGAGCTATCTTCTGAATTAGGATTAACTTCTGCAGAAGAAACTTTAGCTCAGGAATAAGCTTTATACCTGAAAGTTTAGCAATCTTATGCAAGACACTACTGCTTCACCTACAAACCATGAACATTTGCAAGTTTCTTAGACAGGGCATCCTTCTGAAAAATTATTAGCTTTTAAAACAGAATATATATATATATTCATACAATAAGGTAATGAAAACAGGTGTGGTGTGGTGGGGAGTAGGGATGGGGGTGAAATTCAATTCAGTTCCCATTTAAAGATGAACCTACCTAATTCACACTTTGCAAAACAATATGCTAACCAAACTGTAGCCATCTTTCGCTATCTGTGGTTCCCTGAATCTTGCATTTCTCCAGCCGAGTGTAAAGTGCGCATAAAAATACACTTACTGGTGAAAGCAACTTTAAAATATATATTAGAGAAAATCGCTTTTTAAAAATATGAATATTGGGAGAAATTCACATTAAGATGCTGGTGAATTTTCATGATAGATATATCACAAACTGATGAGGAAATGTGAAGAACTGAATTTAAGGTCGGAAAAACTGAAAAACTGAGAGGAACCTAATTGACAGATTCATCCCAGTGAGGATACAAAGCTAAAGGGAGAAGAAAGGAAGGGTTCATCTTTCTGCCCCTAGATGGTGATATCTGGAGCATGCCTCTTGCCAGGGGTGGAGCTGGGGCACTGATACAGAAGTAGAAGAGAGAGAAAAAGGTAATATCAACCCATGGAAACTATGGATTTTCAATCAGCCATTTTGCCCTTAGCCTGGCCATATTGGAGAAGTATGAAGCTGATGTGTTGACAGATGCTGACTCTGGCTCAGTTCAACTTCAGGTGCACAGTTGCATCTGCTTCAAAACGAAAAGCTGCAACCACAAGCGATTGTGGAAAACAGGTCCTAAACTGGGGGCATGTCTATGCAAAACACTTAAAACCACATTATATCCCTTTAAACAGCTATGGTTTCCCCACCAAGAATCATGGGAAGTGTAATTTGTTAAGGGTGCTGAGAGTTGTCAGGAGAACCCTATTCCCCTCACAGAATGGTTTAACCATCAGTCCCTCATCCCAGGGAAGTGTAGCTCTGTGAGGAGAATATGGGTTTCCTAACAACTCCCAGTGCCCTTAGTATACTAAAGTTCCAAGATTCTCTGGCGGAAGTCATGACAGATTAAAGTCGTATATACTGCTATAGTATAGTATAGTATAGTATAGTATAGTATAGTATAGTATAGTATAGTATAGTATGTAGTTTAGTATAGTATGTATACTATAGTAGTTTAGTATAGTATGTATAGTAGAGGCTGGGCCTGAGAGACACCTATGCTCACGAATGTTTTAGGTACATAATATATTTGCATTTTAGTTTCTGGCTGATAAGAACCAAGGGATCCATTAATAGTTATAATCGTTGTTGCAGGTAATAAAATATTGCATTTTGGAATGTGATTTCATCATTCCTCATTTACCAGCATGATAACTTTGAGAAAGTTTCTTGTATTATTATTTTTTAAGGCATAATATTTTCTGCCTCACCTCCCCTTTACTTAAGCCATGCCATATCCTATTTCCTCTGAACTGGACATCACAAGGTTAGAGAACAGGGCAAGAATATTCATAATTTAATATTAAAAGATATCAGGTCCTGCCCCTTAAAATAAAGATCAATGCAGAGACAGATTTTTAGAATTGGTGTTTAGACATGTTAAATTTTGTTCTCAAAAAAGCCATGCATTTCAAGTTCTGATTTAAAAATACTACACTTTCTTTTTTTCTCCTGTACCCAACAAGAGAATGCTATCTGACGTGTTATTATGTATATAAATTGGTCTGTCCAAATTATCGATCAGTAAATATTCATGTATTAGAAGCGTTATCTGCAACAGATATAAAATTGACTGAGATTTCTAAATATATTAATATATTTTTAAAGTGTGGTTAATATTATTGCTGTACTTTTCATCTTTTAAGAATTTCCATTCAAGCCCATGAATATAAGTACAAATTAGCAAATAATTATGTACTCAATTTAATCCTAGTTTTAAAGTCTTAAACAATTTGGCAGTTTTTTTAAATAAAGAAAAACAGTTTATAATTAATTATTGTTACAATTAGTGTATAAAATAGTTCTGGCCACAATCTAACAGAGTTAAGCACCCTTAACCTCATTTATTTCAATGAACAAAATCTGCACAAAATCTGAACACTTTTCCAGGAGTAAGTACCGTTTAATGCTTTATGCTGTTACCTTTGGATTAGATGGTAGAGACATTAACTTTAATATTGTAACTAAAACATATAGGGCATGCATAAAGTTACTTATCTCATTGCTACAACAGCGTAATGTAAGATAATTCCATATTCACTGAAAACATTTAGTGCCTGATAAAATAATTAAGGATCAGTAGCAAAGTAAGAACTGGTATTAACCTGAATACAAAAAAATATTTTATACTAGAATGTTCATAAACTACATTGAGAGTAGTTTGAAAGGCAGTGTAAAAATAAGTGACTGCAAGTAGTTTAAAAAACAAATAAATAAAATAACAGGAGTAAACTGTGACCAGCTTGCAATCCTAGACAACATTGTTCAATATTAACCCACCTCACTCAACTCAGTAGGGCTTACTTTTGAGTAAACATATGCAGAATTGCACTGTTTTATCGATTCCTACTTCAATGTCAGTGCCGCACACTTGAAAGGAAATTATTGTGAAATAACTATTACTTCTACAACCCGCCCCCTTTCTTTCAGGTTTTACGCAAAAGTGCTATTTGAGCACTGTTTGGGAAAAAACACTATAGGACATTAATACAGTGCAGCTTAATCGTTTTAATTTTAATATCCTAATATTTCAATCCTGCCCCCCTTTACAAAGAGATTCACATAAACAAGACAATTACTTTGACTCTCATATTAATTGTATGCACATTTTCCTGTACATCATGCTTTATTCTAGCCCTAACAAATGCAACAAAAACAAAAAAGGACCCATCTTAAATATATAACTCTGTTTAATTTCCTATGAAAGATTACAGTAAGCGTGCTTTTAGCATAATGATGTCAGCGCTAGATGATAAACATGTATTAGGAAGTGCAAACTGCTGATTATCTGTCAGGATAAATCTGTTTATTTCAGAAATAGCAGTCTGACAACCCCCTGTTGTTAATCGTGAAAGTACATGCATATGCCAGGTCCTGTTGGGTAGGATTTTGGGGAGGACGAAAGAAAACTCTCATCAATTTGTTGGGTGAAGTTATTGTCAGTTAGCCCTGCCATTTCTCCCCGTAACAGATACTTTTTTAAAAAAAAAAAAACTTGAAGAATTGATAGGCAGATCTTTTCTTTCTTTATTTCTTAAATTCGCAGCTATTCATAGGAAAGAATAGTGGGAAAGCAGAAAATGTGGATTAGAGGATTAGGTTGAAGCTCCATTTGCACATGTGCCTGAATTTGTTGCTAGTATTGTCAATGGGTGTTCATTTGTTTCAGGCAAGGGGTGAACGTGGTTACAAAGGTGCAATTTGGGGGCGGGAATAGAATTTCCCAGGAAATGACATTTCCCTTTTCGTTGTTGGCCACTGTCTACAGAAGTTGTTATACACACACACACACACACACACACACACACATATATATATCTGGTGAGGAATTACTGAGTGATATGCACGACATGCTTCAAAATGATAGGATGTGAAACCCACCAAGTATCGCAGCTCCCACTTTTGTGGTGGGATCACAACTGAAATAAACCACAGGCACAAAGCTTGGTGGAGATTATGATTTAAAACAGAAGAATACATTCAGTGCAAACACAACCTTCTGATACAGCAGGTCTAATACACACACACACACACACACACAATTTTGACAGGAATCAATTAATTTGAAACAAAAACTCTAGTGGTGAAATGTCCCCCGACCCCTTATTTCTCAAACCCAAGCAATGTTTGTTTGATTGTGTTGCATCCTTAACATTTTGTAAGCTCCGTACAATGCTAAACAGCTCAGTTAAAATTGGTATTTATATTGACATTTCAAAGTGCAATAAAGAAGGCGCTAAACAGACTGAGGTTTTTTTAAGCATCTGCTCCTCCAAGCCCATTCTTCTTTTGACAAGTTCCTCACTTCTCCCATCTCCTCCATGGCACTGAATTTAATAAATTCCCCTCCCCTTCAAATAATTTCTCCCCAGAAGTACATGCACGTCTCCATATTAATTCAGAATTTACATGTTGAGTTTGCATATTTTTGCATCAGAAGATCTGTTTTTGATTAGATAAAGGTCACTGTCATTCATAATCAAGGAGAGAAAGGTAGATTAAAGGTCAGGATTTTTATTTTATTTTTAAAGGCCCAACTGATTAGCTGTACAGGTTTGTTCATATGATTTGGTTTATCACAGGGTAAGTAGGAGTACTGAGTTAACAAATTAAACACAGCATTCTGGGTCACTTCCTACATTAGGTTCTGAAATTGGAGTCAAGCTCCCTGCCCTCCCCTCTCCCTCCTCCCCCCCCAAAAAAAATCTGCTACTTCTTTCTGTTGCAATAAGTGAATATATTTGTATTCCTAGCTCTCATACCTTCAGTGATTTTGATAATGTTTGTCATGAATGAAATTATTAGGATTCAATCCCGTGCACATTTATACCTGGGAATAAGCCCTATTGAACTTGGATACTTCCAAGTAATCACCCAGTAGGATTGTGCTTGTGCTGTTGATTTCCTAAAATCAAAACAGAGAACGGCTTAAGTTTTAATCAGGAGACACACAAATGTGTGTTAAATGAAACAAATATTAGAGTGAGTTTTACTTTTTAAAAATTGAATGCCTCAAGTGTGGTCTTTAACAATAAGAAATTCAGTGTGAAACTAAGAATAGTATTCAACTGCTTGTTTAAGTCTTTTTTAATTGACCGCCCATGTACTTTTATTATTAATTGCTCTTGCCCCAATTTTCCCATTAATCAAAATTAGGGTAGTGATTTATTGTTACTTCTTAGATCCATGCCAGAAAGAAGGGGGGAACGTGGTTTTCGGAGCCACTATATTTTCTCAGGAAATATTTGTGAGATGCTCAGAATATAGCCATCTGAGGACTAGGGTGATAAGCAGAGTTATGGACAGACATCCTTCAGAAAATATTGTGTGTTGTTACATTAAATTGAGGGTTAAGCATGCATATGCCTTTTCAAAATTAATGGGAGCAAGGCAGGCTTCAGTCTCTCAATTGTGTCCTACATCTTGAAAGTCAGAACCTTAAATACGCTGTTAAGACCCACAATAATTGTTCTGCATGAAATAGGTGTTGGCAATTAACTTTTTTTTTTTTATTAAGGCTTTAGATCTGCTCACAAGTCATTCACTTTTTCAACTTTTTAAAGTTCTGAAAAGCTGCACAGTAACAGATACAGTTTCAAAACAGGTCAAATATTCAGTCTTAGTGTTATGCTGAAGTGCTGAAGTGTTATCCTTCAGGTCTAAAAATGAATTCCTCTTCTCTGCATGGCCCAGGTATCAGCATCACATAAATGCAAAGTGTGGGAAACTTTTAACCAAGACTACTGATGGATAGTCTCTCTGCCTGAATATATGTATTGACTGCCCATTCCTCTAGGGGTTCAGTCAGAATTTAAACAATAAACTATACAATTAACAAATCAACATCCACAAAACAATTAAACATTATATTCCAGAGCTCATGGGTGTCAAGCAAAATTTCATTCGTCATATGCGTTATTTGCAAATTTCCTTTGCGACGCACCCCTTCCATTCTTCACAGCAGCCTTCTGAGTGTAAGAATCAAATATCAGGTACAATAATAATGTACAGGTACATTAATCAACTGAGATTTGTATTTAGAGAACAAATTTATTATTAGATATTTGACTATCATAAGTAGCTAGATTTAGAGGCAAATCAAGAAACAGCACTGCATATTAGAAGAATTGGGGCAACAGCGGATTTTTTTATATAAAAAAGGAAGGAAAATTTATTCATTTTCTTCTCAGCAGTTCAGCATCAAACAGCAACCCAGGATGTTAATTCTGAATACAACCCAAATTAGTACTTTTGAAGCAGAAGCATAAGTGATTGTTTAATTATTTTATTAATTTGTGGTTTTTTGCTAGGGAATGGGGGGAAATAATATTTTTACTGTCTTTTACTTCAATTCCCTACCAAGTGTTGCTGACTCCTGGGCTTTGATCACATGCTGTTTTAAAGGCTGTTATAAAAGCTCCAACTTTCAAAAGGGTCTCAGTTTTCAGTGTTTGCCATGCTTTTAGAACATGTTTATGAAATTAGGTTTGGAAAGCATCCTGGCATGTCTGCTGAAGGTGAAAATGCTAAAGTCACCCACCCAAGAGCATGCTAACCATTTAAAAGGTGCGCTTCCAATTTATTCTAATTAAAGGAAGGTTCAATGGGAAAGTTCAATGGGAAGAAGGTTTTACTCCAAGTGGTTTGTTGTTGTTGTTGTTGTTGTTGTTGTTGTTGTTGTTGTTGTTGTTGTTTTGTCCTATGCATGACTCATTTGGGATATGCAAATATTTTCTAATCTGACATGCCTCTTAGGCTGACTCCATTCTGGATTGCTCTGGTTTTTAAATCACAGGTGCACTCCAAGACCGAAAGACCAGCTGGCAGAAAATGGCTTAACGGACAAATGGACAAATCAGCAAGCATGAGTACTGCTGGAAAATCTGCCATTTTAGTTCCTCTCGGGTTCTTACTTCCCCAATCTTAAATTTAGTTCACCACATGTCTACACCTGTTTGCAATTTATTAAGGTCCCTGTGAAAATTAACCAGCATCTCAGAGCAACTCTCCCAACATACACACATTTGTACGTTGCCTAATGTACACATTTCTGCATTTCTCCTAAAACAATGCATTTTAACATTGTATTTTCACTAACGTATACATTTTATGGTCACTTTATACCAGCACATGCATTTCTGGTCACATTACTTGGCTGGAGAAGTGCAGATTTTGAAGGACGGCTGTGTTTTGGTTCTTGCATTATTTCAGAAAGTGCAGATTAGAAAGGTTCTGAAATGAATTTCTCCCCCATCAATGGACATGGGAGGGTCAAGCACCTCATCAGATTATCTCAGTCTCCCTACATTGAATGCCCCTTCATTTGTATTTCTTCAACAAAGAAGGTTTTTAGGACATGTATGTGAGGCAGTGTGTTTTATGCAAAAATTTTCTCCCACTACTCCATTTTTTTCTGCAAAAACCGTTCTATTTCTTTAAACCTTCCATGGAAATTAATAACATAATGAGAAGTACAATTCCAGTCAAATTGGACAAATTTGAAGTTATAATTAACTTTTTCCAAGTAACACAGAAAGCATGAGTGCAAAGTTTGTTAGCTGGGTTACAACTAGTGTGTTAATGGTTTTTATTGCCTTCATTATTTCTCTTAAAATTTAAACTATGTAAGGAAGTTGCCATATTTCAAAATACTATAAGAATTCCCATAAAAATAGCTTTCAAATAATGATGTGTTTATTTGTTTAAATATAACCTTTAAACCATATGAAAGTTTCTGTTTTCCTCTCTCCCCCTAATGAAATATTTTGTTTTAAATACTTTGGGATGCATACACAAACACACATAAATAAAGTAATACGGCAAGCTTGCTTTACAGTTGTGATTTGTTTTTAAAAATCCTAAAATATAAGACAAGTATTCTAAATTTGATTGCAATTGATTTAGGGTATCTGACTATTTCCCCTGGAAGAAAATTTTCCCAGTTCAAAATTTTCCAGAAAACCTATACACTACTGCTTTGGGTACACAAATTTGCTAAGATATTATAAAGGTCTATGCTGAGAACTATCCCTGTCAAAACAATGGCTCAAGAAGTTTTAGCTGGTCAGCCTGCTTTAAACGTGACAATAAAATGCTGGTACCAGATTTTTTTAAAAAGCCATCTGTGTCTGAAAGATAATTTAAATCATGGGTAGGCAAACTAAGGCCCGGGGGCTTGATCCTTCTAAATCCGGCCCGCAAACGGTCGAGGAATCCGTGTGTTTTTACATGAGTAGAATCTGTCCTTTTATTTAAAATGCATCTCTGGGTTATTTGTGGGGCATAGGAATTCGTTCATATATTTTTTTCAAAATAAAGTCCGGCCCTCCACAAGGTTTGAGGGACAGTGGACTGGCCCCCTGCTGAAAAAGTTTGCTAACCCCTGATTTAAATCATCAAACATCAACAACAAAACCCCAAAACAAGCTGGTTGTGTTTGCTGCTTACAAATCACCTCTGCTGTTCCCCCACAAAAAGGCTTTTTGACCCTTACCCTGTAATTTAGTTGCTTTTCCCCTCAAAGGCTCACCTGGCTTCTTTTAGGACTCTCAGATGTGTTAACTGTGTATCTGACAGCTATCGGTCAGGCTTTAGGGAAATTAAAATGGAACCCAGAGCAGAAAGTTAAAGTCGGCACTATTTACACATATCACCCGAGCATAGACAAAAGTAGACATGGCAGATCATCTGTGATGTGTGTTGCACCTTTGTGTTATGTCGCCGAAATGCAGCAATGCAGCAGCCTCTGCCTTATTCCATCATCAGAGGAAAATGTGGATTCCGGTGTGTCTCTCCATTCATCCTATTTGAAACATTAGTGTTGAGACCAGCATGGAAACTGAAGCATCATAAATCCTGGCCTCGCACCACTCTTCTTTGCACATTATTCCCAGAGTCTATGGGATGAAGCAACAATCTCTAGGCCTGCCCTCTGGACAGAGCTTGACCAGCATGTTGTCATTTGCGTGCAAATGTAACCTTTCACCCTTTTCACTTTTGAGTCCCACCCCGCCGACAAGCTTGTTACACATTTCTGCAGAGTAGTTGGTGCGGGGTGGGAATGGAAGGGGAATAGGAATTTATTATGTTCTGCATTGGTATTGATTGATGCACTGGCCTTTTTCTGTACAGGGAAGGTTGAACAAAGTTGATCAGCTCAGCTCCTGCTTTCTTTTAAATGATGCACAGGAGTTTTTGCTACTGAGGGGGCAATTGATGCATATGAGTGTTAAGAAGAAATGACTAAAGTCCAATTAGCCCATCTAAAATTAATTGTAGTTTTTTGTTTTGCTTTTTTGTAGTTCTACAAAGTCTGGTGCATACCCTCCAACATTTCTCCAATGAAAATAGGGGCGATGGTGGTGGTGATGATGATTATTTCTATCCAGTCCATCTGACTGGGTTGCCCAAGCCATTCGGCTTCCAACATATATTATAACCTAATAAAACACGCCTTTAGATGTTTTCTAAAGGTTCTGTAGTTACATATCTCCTTGGCTCAGAGGTCACATAACTCCATACCCTCCAACATTTCTCCAAAGAAAATAAGGACATCCTAAGGAAAAGCAGAGGGACACGGGTGGCACTGTGGGTTAATCCACAGAGTTTAGGACTTGCCAATCAGAAGGTCGGCAGTTCGAATCCCTACAACGGGGTGAGCTCCCGTTGCTCGGTCCCTGCTCCTGACAACCTAGCAGTTCGAAAGCACGTCAAAGTGCAAGTAGATAAATAGGTAGGTACCGCTCCGGTGGGAAGGTAAATGGCATTTCCATGCGCTGCTCTGGTTCGCCAGAAGCGGCTTAGTCATGCTGGCCACATGACCTGGAAGCTGTATGCCGGTTCCCTTGGCCAATAAAGCAAATGGTCAGCGGTCCCTTTACCTTACCTTAAGGAAAAGCAGGTCATTCTGAGATCAAATCAGAAACCAAAGAGGCTTCTGTAAATCCAGGACTGTCCCTGGAAAATAGGGACACTTGGACAATCTGGTGGTGTTACTCTAGCTTCTTATGCATGGATGGTGTTATTCTGACTACATGGTGAAGCACCTCTGAACTTTAGAAATGGAGAATGATCCTGCCAGTGCTTGTTCCTATTTGTTTCCAAGCATAATTAAGTGCAGCTCTTGGTCCTCAAATACCCAGGATACTGGAAGAAGCATCTGCTCTTTCTACCAGATCTTTTTGTGTGTTTACACAAACACACTCACACAAAGAAAGACACTGCATCTTACACATTTGTTCATGAAGGTGCTATATTGGGGATCTTTACCGTTGATAGCTTTCAACGCATTGAACTAAATAAACAGTTGATTACCAGAAGCACCGGAGCTTGCCTCCTTTCTTTTTTGAGAACTGTGAACCGCAGATGCTATTGCAGTGGACCAAATTACTCTGGAAATGCAATACTGTAAATACCCATACAGTATTGCCTTGCTTATTTGGGCTGGAAATTAGCAAAAGCCAATAAAAGCCAATCTACTTGAATAGAAATGCTTATTTACACAAGACCACAGACAGTAAATAAGCATTGCTTTGTGGCTCAAAGCACCAGGAGAGAAACAGAAAATAGCAAGGTGGTTAATTCCTGCAGCTTACACAGGGCACTCAAGCCCAGGTTGCATGGATCATAAGCTGAAATAGTTCCCATTGCAGAGAGAGAGAGAGAGAGACAGGCAGGTGGGGGCGGGGCCCTTATATGGATGAAAACAGATGCCAGGCAGCTAGGGAAAATAGCAGTATGGTTCTGAAATGCACAGGGTGGAGGAATCAAATGCAAATGACTGGGTTTGGACTAACAAGTTTCAAAGGCAGTAAGATTAGAAATATTAGAAAGATAAAAGGCAGAAGATACTGATAATGACCTGTCCCAAGAAACAGAGTGAAGTGAAGCGGTCTCCGAGTTTCATTGTGCCCTGAGGATCCAAGGTCATAGCTGAATTCCTGGGGTCCCAGCAGCAATTGGAGATAAGTTCTGTGCTGGGGAAACCCAGCACAGGTTTGAAAACCAGGATGCATGCTGGTTTACTTTTCCCAAAAGATGTAGGCTCAATCAGTGATGCGATGACTGAAGGTCAGCCTTCAGAGGGAGCCCTTGAGTCAAAGTCCAGTTGCAGCCTGAGCCCCTCAGAACCCTCCCAATAAAAAATATGTTTGGGATAACACTGGCTTGTGCTTCCTCAAGGCTCCTGACTAATTTGAAAGATAATGCAGATACCCTCAGTCCCATAGCTCCGGGTTAAGTTGGCTTTTCTGCGATGAGTCTGGCCAAGCATTAAGAACATCCTCAGAGGTGCGCTCAGGGTGTTCCCACTTTTAATGTTGCAATAAATGGCAACACAGAGCAGGGCTTTTTTTGCTGTGAGGCCTCAGCAAATAATAATAATAACCAGCTCTGCCCATTCATCAAGTGCCCTCCCTATGTATTAAAGGTAAAAGTAAAGGGACCCCTGACCGTTAGGTCCAGTCGCGGACGACTCTGGGGTTGCGGCACTCATCTCGCTTTACTGGCCAAGAGAGCCGGTGTACAGTTTCCAGGTCATGTGGCCAGCATGACTAAGCCGCTTCTGGCAAACCAGAGCAGTGCACGGAAACGCCATTTACCTTCCTGCCAGAGCGGTACCTATTTATCTACTTGCACTTCATGCTTTTGAACTGCTAGGTTGGCAGGAGCAGGGACCAAGCAACGGGACCTCACCCTTTTGCGGTGATTCCAACCGCCGACCTTCTGATTGGCAAGCCCAAGAGGCTCAGTGGTTTAACCCACAGCGCCACCCGCATCCCTCCCTATGTATTAGGTGACAGATAATAACATTTTTTATTATTTCTGTCTTTTAAAGGTAACTGACTTTAGATTTTTTGTTGTTGTTTTGCTTTATTGTTCTATAATGCCAAGAAGTCTACTTTTTTCCTTTTTTACAACCTTTTGGCAATTATAAATGTTAAAAGCAATAAACATATTAAAAGCACATCATTTTAATATGCTCATTGCTTTTGTTGGCTGCCTTGGGAGTCTTTGGCTCAGAGAGGCACACTGGATATTAGTAAGTAAATCAGGATAGCATTGTTGTCCCGAGATTGCTGATGATAGCAGTCGATATTTGTAGCATAGATCAATATGTAAGGTTGGGAACCAGTGGCCCTCCAAATGCTATGGGACTACAATTCCCATCATCCCTGACCATTGGCCGTGCTAGCAGGGGCTGATGGGAATTGGAGTTGAACAATATCTGGACACAGGTTCCTCATCCCTGCCTTAAGACCATTTAATAATTTTGTGGCTCATGAGATGTTTCCTGGCTCACTGCTTCAGCAGTGCATTATATGAATTAAATTTTGAAACCCTCTCCCCCCCTCAGATGTTGTGTCTCATGCCGTGTTTGAACTGGAAACTCTCATGATGCGCATTAATATGACCCTAGCCATAGGTCATTCAGGCTGAGATAGAGCCATACCCAAAGGAGATGCTGAAATATCCGGTATATATTCTTGAGAGGCACTGAACACCCAAGCTGTTTCCATGCCAGCAGCCCAGTCCAATTTGTACCCCGTGGATACAATCCATGACTCCGATTCCTGGACCTGTCTTAATAATATCTTTATGTGTTTCCCTTTGTTTACTATTGGCCCATGCTGAGCTCCTTTTATCTCTAAACTGCACAGATCAGAGGATACCAGAAACCCCCACTGAGCAAAGATGACTTTTTCTTGAACAGAACAGAAGCAGCATCAGCAGCCTTAGATAAAGGTGATCGGACTCATTCCTGTTCATTATCTACTTCTTTTATACTAAATTCTTTATATTTCAGTTCATCCTTTAGATACTGTTGAATGCTCAATCGGGGGTTAGGCGAGATGCATTTCATCAGTAATTGTAATATTGTGTGTGTGTTTGTAAAAGGATAATTAGAATTCTAGGCACACTTGCCTGAGAATAAATCCCACTGCACTCAATGGAACTTACTTTTGAGTAGGGGTGGGTGAATCTGTCAGTTTTGAATTATCTCATTTTCATATTTTTTCAGTTCTCTACATTTCCAGGTCAAATTGCAATAATTTTTTTATGGTACTCATGAAAATTTTAGTGCACATTTTGTATGCAATTTACACACAAACACATATCATTATTCACTAACATATGCATTTTTGTACACAGCTTTTGGCTGGAGAAGCAGCATCACAAAACTCAAGAGAAATTAGAATTTTGAAGGATAGCTGTGCATTTCTTTTTTTTCCCCCGATATGATCTTTATTAAATTTTTACTTACATACTGTACATACACATACATTATATTTCACATTTATTCTTTCTCTCCTGAGCTGACTTCCCTCCTTCCTTCTTCTGGCTTTTTTATGTCCTCTTTGACTTTTTGCATTGTCTTTGTCCATTTTCGATAAGATTGTTCTTCTTCATTTTTTCCATTAAATGTCCGTAAACAAATAAATCTTTCTATATATACAAGTTCTTGTTGTCTGTCTATATTCATTTACAAATATTGTTCAATAATAGTCCTAATATACATTTTTAATTCATTATGATATTATTATCCAATAAATTTCTTGTATTTTCCCGTTATGAGATATTATTTTAATTCTACTGGTTCCCTATTTCACATCATCTTCTCTATATATAACGTAAATTTTCCCCATTCTTTTTTATATGTTTCACCCCCCTGATGTCGAATTTTTACTTGTATTTGGCTATTTCTGCATACTCCATAACTTTGTACTGCCATTCTTCTATTATAGGCAATTTTTGCTGTTTCCATACCTGAGCCAGCAATAACCTCGCCGCCGTTGTTGTGTATAAGAACAGTTTCTGGTCATTCTTGTCAATGTCTTCTCCCACCATTCCCAACAGGAATGACTCTGTTTTTTTTCAAAAACGTATACCTACAAATCTTCTTTAATTCGTTATATATATTTTCCCAATACGCTTTCACTATGTCACAAGTCCACCACATGTGGAAGAAACTGCCTTCTTTCACCCCACACTTCCAACAATTTTTATTTCCTGTTTTATACATCTTTGACAATTTAATTGGCGTGAGGTACCATCTGCACATCAATTTTAACAGATTTTCTTTTAACAATGTACATGCTGTAAATTTTAGGCTGGTATTCCATAATTTTATCCACTTTTCATACTCAATGTTGTGGCTTACATCTATTGCCCACTTAATCATGACACTTTTGATTTCTTCATCTTTTGTGTGCCATTCTAATAAATACTCATAGACCTTAGACAGTGCTTTTTTGTTATTTTGTAGTACTGCAGTTTCTAATATTGATTTTGTTTGTTCAAACCCTCTTGTTTTCTTATCCTTTGAGAAGATATCACCCATTTGATGGTACTCCATCCAACTTTGCAGTTTATCTTTCAATTCCTCATATGGTTTGATCTTAATTACATTGTTCTCTTCCATTAACATGTCTCTATAGGTCAACCATTTTCCTTTCATATTTAGTCTTTTCAGTGAAAAAGCCTCTTGGGGTGACAGCCACCATGGCGTCTTTCTTTCGAACCTTTCGAATAGCTGTGCGTTTCTGGGGACCATCCTGACTTCTAAGTAGACAGCATAGGCTTACTCCTCTAGTGATCAATACATTTGTTCAAACAGGCATCTAATCAGTGCTGTTTCGATTTTGACAGATGTTAAATGCAAACATTCTTATTTCCTTTCTAAAATACTAAGTGTTGTAAACGGGAAACCTACAGTTCTGCTGTTCAGCTCTGTGGCTGCATCCCCCGCTGTGAATTAATGACTTTTCCCATTTCCATGTAAGAGATATCACCAGGCCCCTTTTAATATGTTTAAAACAGCAAAGAGGTTTGATGCACCTGCGAGAGTTACTCAGCAAGGTGGAGCCTAAAGTAGGTGCACCAAAGATCAGCAAAGGGAGGGGAATGCTCTGGCCTGATCTTGTTCTTTAACAGCAGTTTGAGCTGCATAAATCAGTAGAGAACAAAGTACCGTATTTTTTGCTCTATAAGACTCACTTTTTCCCTCCTAAAAAGTAAGGGGAAATGTCTGTGTGTCTTATGGAGCGAATGCAGGCTGCGCAGCTATCCCAGAAGCCAGAACAGCAAGAGGGATTGCTGCTTTCACTGTGTAGCGAACCCTCTTGCTGTTCTGGTTTCTGAGATTCCGAATATTTTTTTTTCTTGTTTTCCTCCTCCAAAAACTAGTTGCGTCTTGTGGTCTAGTGCGTCTTATAGAGCGAAAAATACGGTAAATGAAAAATGACAAGCATTATCTGCAACTGAAGATCAAGCTCCTGTAAACACACAGAATCAAGGGCTAGTTGCTGTTGGTTTTGGAGTTTTTTAACTGATTCTGTAGTGTTTGCACATTATTGCCCATAAAGTATGCCATACATGCCAGCAATTTTAACCCAACGTGTCGCACTTGAACTTTTCTTTGCCACAACTTTTCCTTCTGTTTCCTTGATACTACATTTCCTTCCTTGTTGCATACTTTATAGATATCCCTATAGACCTTCTCCCAAGAGGATAACCTCCTCTTGAGAAGATCCTGCTCTGTATACAACATACATGTGGGTTTTTCCTCTCTTTTTTGTTTCTGCTTTTCCTCTCTTGATAGGAAGTTCAAGAGTAAGAAAATGTACAGTTGCCTCCTGCCCACTTTCTTCCACTGCAAACTGTATAAAAGTTAAAGCACCTTTTCATTTTGATTTAACAGAACAATCTTCCCCAACTTGGTGCCTTTCGGATGTTTTTGACTACAACTCCCATCAGTCCCTGGCAGCAGAGCCAACAATCAGGCTAATGCACACCAAAATATCTGGAAGGAGAGGCTAAACTAAACTGCACCAGCTTGCATAGTTTAAAGAAACTTGTGTGGGGATGAAATCTATTTAAAAGAGCATCTCCCATTAAATTGTCGAATGTAGACTACTGAGATGTTGCTCAGGATTTTTGTTGTAGTGGTTGAGTTTTAAAACAGCCCACATGGTTACCATATAGAGATTGTGATGGCTTGCAGAGTTGTTGGAGCAAGGTCTATGTGGGGTCAAAACCCAAAGATAGAAACAACATGGGACTGACACATGAAGAGGGTTTGAAAAGCCCTCCATAAAATATCTCTGATCATGTTGTTGTTGTTGTTTAGTCATTTAGTCGTGTCCGACTCTTCATGATCCCATGGACCAGAGCACGCCAGGCACTCCTGTCTTCCACTGCCTCCCGCAGTTTGGTCAAACTCATGCTGCTAGCTTTGAGAACTCTGTCAGCCCCTTCTCCTTGTGCCCTCCATCTTTCCCAGCATCAGGGTCTTTTCCAGGGAGTCTTCTCTTCTCATGAGGTGGCCAAAGTATTGGAGCCTCAGCTTCACGATCTGTCCTTCCAGTGAGCACTCAGGGCTGATTTCCTTCAGAATGGATAGGTTTGATCTTCTTGCAGTCCATGGGACTCTCAAGAGTCTCCTCCAACACCATAATCCCTGATCATAGAAGCAAAGAATTGTAGGGTTGGAAGGGACCATCAGTCTTATGTAGTCCAAACCCCCTGCAATGCAGGAATATTTTACCCAGTGGGTAAAGATTTTGGGGCTTCCAGTGACCTGCATTATCAAAGCAGTGCTTTATGCATTTCATAAATGATGTTCCATATTGTTTTAAAACCCTGCGTGGACTGCTTAGCTACACTTTGCTACAAATGAAAGAATGTGCAACTAACCACAAAAGAAAGGGGGAAGGGGTTTCTCAGGTCCCCTATCTGTTATGAGATGTTCAAAAGTCTTCCTGCTTAAAAGTGCTCTAAGGAAGATCAAATTGTAATATGGGGGGGGGGGAATCCCAGTCAGGATTTGTTCTACAATACTACTTTGGAAACAAGAGGTGTGAACAAAAATCAGCCTGTGCCAGAGTACTTTTCATTCATCTATCCAAAGCAGTCCCTGGTTGCTTGTAAAATGCTCCATTTAATTACAGTAACTACAATTGGGGTTTTTGTTTGTTTGTTTTAAAAACACAGTTTACGCACAGTTGTCTTTGTGGGTGCATTTGATTTAAAATCAGTATTCTAAAAAGGAATGGGTATAATTTACAGCCTAGTCCTTCTGTAGATGCAAATGAGGAGTGTGATTTTGTTTTTATTATTATTATATCTGTATCCTTGTAAAGGCTATGCACCCCATATCTTTGCTGTAAGAGATTCCTTTTCTGTATTCGGGAGAGGTAGCCTGCAATCAGAAATGATGCATTGTGAATATTCCCTCGTGGTTTATTGATGTTATGGCATATTACTGTAAGCTTATTTTAAAAATATTAAGTTCTGGGAAGTTAGCACTGAGTACGGCTTTGATCCACAGTCCACGTCTTCCTGTTGATGTCAAAGAGACTAAACCAAGCTGATCTGATTTAGTCCCTATGACATCAAGAGGAAGATGTTTAGGATGGTGCCACATTCCTGGTTAATACCCTCCTTTTCAAATTACTCCAGCAGATATGCAAAACCCCATTCCTCGTAGGTTTCATTGCTCTCTGTGCTATCTTTCTGTAAGGCATCTATGTGCTAACAGAGCAGGCAGCATGATATCTAGGGGGTAGGATTACTAGAAAACATGCAAGCCAAATTATCTCCACCAAATTCACTGGCATTCCTGCTCAACAAGCACCCGTCTTTGACTATGCAAGCAGCTTTGCCCACAAATTTTCAAATATATATTCACAGTTTTGAAGGCTGAAAACTGGAGCTGAGCCGACATTTTTAACCAAATCGTATTGATCATTTGTAGCATGGGTGTGTGTTGAAAAGAGCATCCCTGGAAGATTAAGAGGAAGAATCCCTCCCCAATTTTCTGTATATGTCTATGGAGGGCAGGAGGGTCTGATACACAGAGGCCACTTATCAGTGGAATTGTTGTAAATTGAACAACATTTCTAAATTCCTTTTCCAGATAATATCAGGTCTGCTGGATAGATATCCCATTGACCCAAAAGCCTAATTTCTGTCAGTGTAGGCTGTGTGGTGAAGCAGATGTTTAGTGCATGTTTCTACAGATTTTATGCATATTATACAATATGTGCGCTAAGCCCTATTTCCCCTTTCTATTCTCCCATCACATATATATGCAGGGAAAGGCATGCCCAAATGTAATTCATGAAATTCACTGCTCCAAACATATCTCCATGCTTTTGCGTAAGCACATAGGAACACAAAAATAGGGAGGTTTCGTCCCAGAATATTGGATGAACACAGAAAATTTGCTAACAGCAAAATGTTTGCAGTACTCTTGTGGGTCATAAAAATAGTATCTCAGGAAAATGAGACATATACATCTGTTAATTGATAGCATAGTTTGAATGTAACTGAGCCGTGCCAGTTAACTGATAGTTTTTCAGCACACCATAGGAAAAATATTACCATGCTTTCTTGGGTTCACGCAGCTGATTTTTTAACTCATGTGCTACAGATATCTACTTCTCCTTCCATTTGGGGGATTAAGACTGCAATCCTATACCCATTTTCCTGGGAGGAAACACCATTCAACTCAATGGTACTTACTTCTGAGTAGACAAATATATAGACTTGCATTGTGAGAACAGCTGCACAGCAAGCGGTTCATAACTTGGTTCCTTCAAATTAGGTTCTAACCTTCTGTTGTCTGCAATCCTCTGTGGAGTTATACACAATATTTCCATGGGATAATTATATGAGCAATTGCAGAGAATGCACAATTACCATAACTGTTTTTTGTGAAATATATATATATATATATAAAATAATAATAATACTTTTTATGAAATGGTTTCATCAATATACAGAGCTATTTTCTTATTCCTCTATATAGCAACATAGGAAGCTGCCTCACAATGAATCAGATCACTGGTCCATCTAAGTTAATATTGTCTATACCAGTGGTTCTCAAAGGGCAGCAGAAGAGGATAGCAATTTTAGCAGGAAGATTCAGGGACAATCGAAGGAAACATATGAACATTTCAGTGTTGTATAGTATTGTGTGTGTGTGTATAAAATTGCATTGTATGGATAGACTGGTGACTGGGAGCGGCCGCCAAGACCTACATTGTCTCCCAGTATGTTTCTGAGCACAATTCAAAGTGTTGGTGCTGACCTTTAAAGCCCTAAAAGGCCTCGACCCAGTATACCTGAAGGAGTGTCTCCACCCCCATCGTTCAACCTGGACACTGAGGTCCAGTGCTGAGGGCCATCTGGCGGTTTCCTCACTGTGAGAAGCCAAGTTACAGGGAACCAGGCAGAGGGCCTTCTCAGTAGTGGCACCTGCCCTGTAGAATGCCCTTCCAACAGATGTCAAAGAAATAAACAACTAGCTGATGTTTAGAAGACATCTGAAGGCAGCCCTGTTTAGGGAAGCTTTTAATGACTGATGTTTTAATGTATTTTTAATCTTTTGTTGTAAGCCGCCCAGAGTGGCTAGGGAAACCCAGCCAGATGGGTAGGGAATGAATGAATGAATGAATGAATGAATGAATGAATAATAGATCTCCTTTCAAAATGTAAACAAAAGTATTAAATGATACTACAAGCTCACATCTCTTGTTGAGTTTGTACATGTATTTATAATTTATAATTATATTTATAATTATATTTTGGGAATGATTTTGGATGGCCCATGATCCTATTATAAAATAGTTGCGTTCTATGTCAACAGCGGCAAAAAAGCTAATGCTGTTCTAGGCTACATCAACAGAACTATAGTGTCCTGATCAAGGGACCTAGGAGTGCTGCTTTATTCTGCTTTAGTCAGACCACACCTGGAATACCGAGTCCAGTTCTGGATGTCGTAAGTTAAGAAGGATATTGACAAGCTGGAATGTTTGCAGAGGGGTGTAACCAAGATGATCCAAGCCTTATGAGGAACAGTTGAGGGAGTTGGGTATGTTTAGCTTGGAGAATAGGTGACCAAGAGGACATATGATAGTCATAATCAAGTACATTGGGTAGCTTCCTAGAGATTGAAAATGGATCCATTTGTGGTCATTCCAGACTGTCAAAGCAGTCCTGTAAAATTAGGTATCTGAATCCCTTCTTTTTGAGGCACCATTCAATTACTTTCACTAATTCCAGTGATTAGTAGAAAGAAAGAAAAGTGTACACATTACAAATTCATCACATTGCTGAACACGATTGCCTGCTCTTGCCTGGGATGCAAGGCAAGTTCTATAAGATGATGGAATAACATCAAAGTTTCGGAGCCAGAGCTCTGCTAACATGCTTCAGGAAATGGCAGCATGTCTCATGCCGCGAGGCCGGATTAAATGAAAGGGAACTGTTGCGCGGGTTGGTGTGAATAATCATGCTTTGCAAATACAGTTTTCATCTGCGTTTGTAACTGAGTGGTGTATGAAGAGCTCTGCTCTATCCCACTAGCAACTGCCATTAATTTCTCAGTTCCATGACAGCCACAATAATCTAGTGGGCTGGGGAGCAAGGATTTAAAATGATATATCATGGAAAGAATTAACCATTATTTAAAGGGGGATATCGTTAGAGCCAAGCTCACTTGCACACTATACATTATGGCCCTTACCTGCACAGCTACATTAGCTTAAAACTGAAATGTAATTTTCTTGGTCAATGAAAATGAATTGAGTCATTTCCCATTTCTCAGAGTGCCGTGATCTAGGCTTTTAGAAAACTTAAATTGACCTCATAATGCCCTTTCAATGTCTTTTTGAAAATGTGAGGCATGAACTTGTAGAAAGGATGACAGCTGTGAAACGGATTTTCTTTCATTTGTCATCTCCGATGTTTCTATTTCCACTTATTTCAAGAACTAGTGCTGAAGTTTAGGTGGACCTCGTGTGTGTGTGTGTGTGTGTGTGTGTGTGTGTTTGTGCTTTTTATTTCCTTGTGAAATTTTAGACAGTGCTGGGTAGCCATAACTGGCAGTTGGGGGCAGTACAGAGCCATAAGCAATTTTTTTTCTGGGAGGAAAGTGTTGAGCAAAACCATGCACATCATAGAACTCTTTCTGGAAGTCTTCAGAAAACATTTTCTTGCTCACATCCTTCTTCAGCCTATCACTGCCAAGTGTTTGGAGTGCAACCTCCTTTTCATTCCCCTTTCTTCTACCGTCTCTTGCAATACTTCCTTTCTCTCCTGCATTCCTTCCTCCTCAACTGCATATCTTTAAAGTCTATTGGCCTGTCTTTTGAAGAAATATTTGAATAGGCCATTGAAAACCGAATGATGTCACAAAGGACAACAGCAGCTTAAAAGACATCTAGCTTCAATCCCCCATTTTCTTTGGAAGACAATAGCACATAGTGGAAAAATTTATCCAGTTTTGTTAGTGAGATGTAACATGAGGAGGTTTGTGATGAAGGAAGAAATTCTGTTTTCATTGGTGAGGAGACTTGTGGTCAAATGTGATCAAAGGCTGCAATCCAGAAACCACATACTTTGGAACAAGGCTTGAAACACTCTCAGAGACGTCAGTATGATTTCTCTGAGATTATTCTGGGCTGTTAGAACACATTATTTGTTACAAAAGACTGGTCATGTTAGCTTGCTGGAGCAAAAGCAAGAATCCCTGTAGAACCTTGGAGACCAACACATTTAATTGTGGTATAAGCTTTCACAAGGAAAAACCATCACATATATGGGAGGCATCGTTTCAGAGGAGATCTGGTTTTCCCAGACTGAGAAATTCTGGTAGAGAATAAACGATGTGGCTTCTTCCCTTCTGGTAGAAACTCGTCAGATGGGGCAAAAATACTGGCCACATGGGGGAATGAGTCTGGCCATTAGCTCTGCCATGATGCCAAGGTGTGCTGAATGATTGGCCAGTTCCCAACCAATAAACAGAGTCCCATGGTGCTCAGAATAAGTTTTACATTCCTGAATTAATTAGTTCCCCACTTTTTAATTTCCGGAGGAAAAATTCAGTTAGTGGATTGCAGCCAAGGTAAGTAATCTAGTTTTCAAATATGGGTACCCGTTTTACCTGAATGCCAAATCTAGCATGTAGCCTGGTGTACCTAGTCCTATAGCCATCTGCGTGTCAAAATTACCATTTTGAGTACAGATGAGTGAGCTCCCCTTGGCTTGCTGAGAAATTACCTCTGTTTGTCCTTGTTTTCTCCAGAAATTCTTGGTGGGGCAAGGGAAGGAACAGGGCTTTCCTAAGAGCAGGGCTCTCAAAATAACAACAACGTCAGAAGGGTAAAACACAGAGAAGCACACCACACAGCCTCCCTGTTTGCTAAGCAAAATTGTCTTGTGAGGGGAGGAAAGTTCTTAAAGTTTGAATGGCCAAGTGCACCCCTTGCTCCTTGGATTCATTGAGTTGCCTCAACAAGCAACTCAGAACTACCTGCCCCAGGTGGCAAAGGATATCTATACCCTAAGGACAAGTCCTTTCCTGTCACTAACCAAGTATCCATCCTGCTTAGAGTTGCTAGTTTGGAAAGTGAAAATCACACATATGTAGACCTTTACATTTCCTGGTGTGGTGGATTTCCCCAGGCTGCTATTAATTCTCTTCCTCCACATGCTGTGTAACATAGCCAGAACTTTATCAATTACATGGGCTTTGTTTTTTGTTTTTTTGGAGGGGGGTGGACAGCTGGCATAGAGAGAAACCACAGTTGTGTTATTTTCACAGTTGCACTGGGAAAATTAAAAGGTAACTAGTAGCCCAACTGCTGCTGGCTGGTTCCTCCACCCTGTTCTTGCAAGGGTAGCTTTGCTTGGGAAGGCAAGGTAAGGTAGCAGCGAGCCCATTATTATTTAGGCCACATCAGCGCTATATATTTCAAAGCACTATCACTGCACTTTAAACAGTCATTGCTTCCCACAATCCTGAGAACTGCATTTTCTTAAGGTGCTAAGATTTTTTAGGAAACCACAATTTCCCTCGGGGAGGTACAGTTCCCAGGGTTCCCTGGGAAGAGGGATTGATTGTTAAATCATTCTGAGACCTGTAGCTCTGTGAAGAGAACAGGTCTCAACTCTCAGCACCCTTAAGAAACTTCACATCCCAAGATTCTTTGTGGGAAGCCATGAATGTTAAAATGTTATAATAGTGTTTGAAGTCTATGGTGTGGATGTGACCTGAGGTTCAAACTTTACAGGAGATTTGAGCTTAATTCATATAGGGCCTAGAAATTTGCTACTGATTCCATTGTCATAGCTTGAATAGTTTTGGTTTATTGTTTATTAATTTTTTTGTGTTTTTTTAAAATAAAAATAGACTTGATTTAATATTTTATTGCTATTTTATTGATTGCTTTTATGTACACCACTTTGGGGGGGCCATATTTTAGATGGAGGGGGTGTTTTAGAAATTTCAAAACAGTTAATACATTTTTCAAATAAAATGATAATTTGGGAGTCACATCCAAAAGGACTGGAAACAATAGCACAGTATTAGGTTTGCTCAAAGAGGGGTTTTTCTTCTTCGTTTTTTAAATAGTAGTACAACCATCAAAAGCATCTCTATTTAGCACATGTCTGGTTCATTCCTGAAAAGAACAATGTTCCCTCAGCTACAGCTTTTCTTACAATTTTGAATTCTACTCATGTTGCTTTTCTTTCTTTCTTTCTTTCTTTCTTTCTTTCTTTCTTTCTTTCTTTCCCTTTTCATAATTAATCCACAATATAGAGGCAGCATAGTTTTGTATGAAATGGAGAAAAGGAATGACTTTTCCTTACTCAGAATGCCTTTCTGCTTCTCCATAATCTTCATTTAGAAAATGACTCATGGAAATGCTTAGCTCATGAACGTAATGAAGATAAATTATCATATATAGCTATTGAGGAAGGAAAACAAAAACGATTTGCTGAAGACAGTTTCATAAACCTATGCTGAATTCAAATACCATGTGATAAGAGTAGTAAATTTACATTTTCCAAAATAAAGTGTCACCAGAGAGGTGCTCAAAAGAGCAAGCATTTACGTAACAGAAATGTTTTTAGATTTTTTTCCTGCTGTCTGTTGAAAAAGACAGTATTACTGAAGCTAGAGTTTTCAGAAGGTAGGAGAGGCAAAAGACTGGTGAAGTTTCTCAGATTTCTGGTTATTATGTGGTCCCATTTTAAGTAATGAACTAATCTTCTCAGGACTTGATTGGCCTCTCAGAATAATTTTTTATAGTAGCATCAAACCCAAAGTTACAACAAATAATAGTGATTATATAGCAGTTTGAGGATTTAAAATATTTCAGATACATTATTTCAGTAATCCTCACAACAACCCTGCGATATAGGTTTGTATCCAATAAAGTCATTGTCTGAGGGAATGGCTTCTGCCCTCACAGTGGAACTTCCTCTACCACTCCTCCCCCATATTATCTCCCCAAAATATCTGGTCTGCCGTTACCCTCAACCCTCCAGAGCAGATTTGGGGGCGATGTAGGGGCCAGATGGGGGAAGGAGAGGAAGAGGGAGTTCTGTTGTATGAGCAGAAGTTGTTTCACTTGCACAGTGACGTTGCTGAATTCAAGACATTGTTGCTATACTGTAAACAGGATACTGAGAGATAAAGAATTTGCCTAGGGATCATCTAGTGAGCTTGAACTAGAGCAGGGGTCGGCAAACTAAGGTCCACGGGCCAGATCAGACCCAATTGCCTTCAGGATCTGGCCCGCGGACTGTCCGTGGATCGGCGTGGGGATTCTGTTCGTTCGGGCTGCGCCATCCCCCCCGCGCCATTCCATTTCCCCCCCTCTCCCTCACACACATCGCGGTGGCGCCTCCTCCCTCCCTCCTCCTGGCTTCTCCCCGCCCTGCCTAGAGGAGGAAGGGGGTTGGGCTGAATGCCATTTTAAGCAGCCCCTCTCTGGAGCCAGCCCTTTCGAGCCACTCATCTTCCTTCCGCCTCCTCTGCCGCCACCCTGGTACTCCTGTGGGCCAGAGAGTGGAGCGGGCAAGCTCACTCTGCCTACCCACGAGAAGAGAAGCGGTGGTGGCGGCAGCAGCAGCAGCAGCCCCAGGGAAGGTAAGCTCAGTGGCTGGGGCTGAGGGGTGGGGAGGAGGACTACTTGCCCCCCTCACCTCTACTTCCAGCTCCCCCCCTCCCAGTGCTGCTTCTCCAGCCTGCCATAAGGTCTGAGGGAGAGGTGACTGGCCCACGGCTAAATTTTTTTGCCAACCCCTGAACTAGAGACTTCTTGGCTCACTATTCACATTGCCAGTCCCCAGCTTTCATAGAAAGAAGGATCTTCTGTCCCGGGAGCTGGAGGTTGAATTGCTGGTTGTCCAGAACAGTTGCTTTTCCCTAATGATGGGCAGCATGGAAATCAGAACCACTGATCCTCAGCTTGCAGCTGACTCCCTCACCACATCAGCATACTGAACAGCTGCAAATGCACTTGCTGGGAGCGGCAGGAGGAGATGCATTTAATGAATTTTAGTCTGGGTTTTTGGAAAGTTAAGGAGAAAGCTTTTCTTAAAAGTATGTTTGCATTCTCTTCTGTCTTGCAAATTCTTGTCACACACTTCTAATGCTACCATTCATGATCCCTCTGGCTGAATGAAACCAAGTGGCATTTTATGAAATGACAAAAATATAAAGCACAAATTTGGCCTTCCCTGTGTCTTGTCTTTAGGAATGGAGAATATAATAAACAGAAAGGGGTGGGACAGAGTGTGTTTGCTTTCTCTTTCACCCAGAAAAAAAGCTATTGACTCGTGTGAGTAGAGAGAAACAAATGTCAAATGTTTATTTGTTAGCACATAAGTTCAATGATATTACAATGTTATATTTTTCCTTGAAAGGGCAGCTTCTCGTGCTGCTATTTTGTTTTGTTTTCCCTTATCTTGTGCAGTGCTCTATTAAATCGTTTTCTAAAAGAGCCAGAAATAAGTTCTTCATTGTGTTGGGCACAATCTCCCGATAACTCTTGAAATTCAAACGGCATTGGGATAGTGCATGTGAGTTATGCAGGAAGAGATTTTAAAATATCATTCATATACTTGCAGAAGAGATCGTCTGGATACATACTGCTGACTTGAATTTAAATAGATTCAACTCTGGCCATAAATTTAGGGTGATTGTGGTTAAGGCATGTGGCTCTATTCTTGTGGTGACAATGCACTACCAGTCTGGAGGTGATGTTGAAAATAAGGGCCCAGGGATAGCAAAGACCATACAGAACAAAGCTTTCTCAAGGATACCTGTTTGATTCTACATTGCAGATGAGTTACACTTCACTTTTGTAGAAAATCTATACAGTAACTGGAGGTTACACATATCTGCCCTAGATTCTAACATCTGCTGTCCATAGAAAATATCTGTCAAGAAATATACCAAGAAGCACAATCTAAGAGATGCACTCAGGACACCTCATAACAACACAGAGGGATTATGAGGCATAAGTCACTGCCAGTACTAATACTAATACTAATACTAATAATACTAATACTAATACTCTGCCCACCTGGCTGGGTTGCCCAAGTCACTCTGGGTGGCTTCAAATACACATAAAAGCATAATAAAATATCAAACATTAAAAACTTCCCAATACATAGATGCATTCACCTGTCTTCTAAAAGCTGTGTAGTTTCATTACCATCCACACTACTGTTGCTTGTGTTGCTTGTGCAGTCAAGAAGTCTTGGAAGCAGGTTGAGCCACTGATTTGCCAACTTCCTATTGCAGCTTTAATGGCCGTATGCATAACAGTGAATGAACTTATGCCGAAGGATTGTGTGGGGTGGGAAGAAAAGACTAGTTGTGCTGCCTTGGGATCTATGAACTATGTGCATGGGAAGGAATGGATTGTGTCCCTAGTCCATTGCTGATGCATCCACACATTTCACATAGCTGTTGTATTCCTATATATAACACCTGACTAGTGTTTTTCTAGAGGGACATACCGTACATAGGAATCAGCCTTCGTCTCCCTATATTATGGTGTCATACCATGGAAGTTTATGATGTTCAGTAAACAATTACAAAATGTGATATTACTATATTAACAGATAAATACAGTAATGGCCACTGCAAATGCTGGGAAATTGAGCAGAGCGGCTAATTAATAATACAAGGACTATGCCTTTTTCCACTGTGGAAGGCAAGCAATCAGAGAAAAGAAAAGGAAATCCCTCAAGTGTTTAATGTGAAAGCAGCCTAAAACATATATTAAAAATGTTTCTGTCAATGTTCATTTTACACAGCATGAACTTTCCAATAGAAAACCGTTTGACTCGGGGTGTTCAGTTGCTCACGAGGGTGAATCCACATATTGAATCCTGTTGACTTTGTGACTTTACAATGACTTGTTTTAAGAAAAGCATTTCTTGAAAATGGTAAATCCAGCAAAATCTCAGATCTATAAAGAGACACTGTTGCAGCATTCATTCTATACCATCTTTTTAAGAGGAAAAAAAGATTTGTCCCTGGGGTTTCACAAAGGCATAAGACACCTCTTGGTTACTTTGTGTGTGTGGGGGGGGGAAACATGCTTTCTTTCAGGCAGATTGGTTCTGTCAGGTGCAGAAGAGGATGGAGAAAGAGAGAGCAGTGGCAGAGCAAGTCGATTGGGCACCTGGGGCGGTGCCTGGGGGCGGCGCCATCACGGGGCCTCCAAAGAGTCTGCCTGCCTCCTCCCACTCAGCCATTGTATTGCAATGGTTCCAGTTCAGTTCCAAAGAGTAGCATTGGGTGATTGTGCCTCAGCCCAGTTCCGTTTCTCCAAATATCCTAATATTTTTCCTTCAGATGTTTGGGAAGGTGTTGTATGAATAGACTATATATGGATAAGCTATATAGGATCTTGAGGTGCAGGTTTCTCTCAGCATGGCTTAGGTACTGTTCTAGAGAGCACCACATCCTTTGGTATGCAATACTGTCAACTTTTGGCAATTTCTGACAAGTGGCATGCACCAGAAGTGAGTACTTAAGGAAGCAGTGTTCTGGTTGGCAAACATTTTTTGGAACCTGAATGTTTGACGGGGCTTCCACGGCTTCCAATTGGCTGCACTTTTGTTTCTGAACGTTATCAAAGTCAAATGGACTACCGGAACAGATTCCGTTTGACTTTCAAGGTATGACTGTATTCGCACCAGTCAAACAACGTAAGTCAAGCACCTTCTCTTCTAACGTGCAAATTGCAACAATATCCAAATTCCAATTCTAAAGCCAGGTGTGACATTTCACAATAGAATTATAACATTAAAATCTGAAAATAAAAAATTTGAAAATATATCAATATATGTTCTGTATTAGCTGTACCAGAGTTCGTTGTCACATTTCTCCTAGCCTGATATCTGCCCTAAGAACAGAGTCAGAATAAATTACTAAAGTATTGCAGTTCTTAACATCAGAGGCCCAACTATGCAACTCTTGCGTAAGACGCAGATGCAGTAAACAATTATGTTATATAAACCAACCATCTGAGCAGAAATGATAATTAAAGTAATGCATCAGTGTGCTTCATTGATTTATGTGTTTGAGTAATGATTCTTGTTCAGAATAGCAGAAACCATAATGCATTCACTTTGTGTTCTTGCTGGGTTATGTGTGGGTTTTGTTTTGTTTTACTTTGATTTTTTTAAAGTATGGCCTTTCCCATGACAACAAAAATGGCATATTCAAAAGAAAAATGAAAGAGGGGTGTTTCTAGTACAAACCTCATCTGAGGCATAGTTTGATTTAAAAAAAACAAAAAACAAAAAACAAGCTACTAAATATTTCTCTTCTGATCCATCCTGCTATCCAGGGAGAGGTGGGGGAAAGAGAGTGAGTCTGCTCAGTCAGAACATTTGGGTTTGCACAATGAAAATTGCACTGAAAGCATGTAAGAGTTCAGTCTGAAACAATGGAGAGCAAGCAAAATCAATGTAAAACCACGGGGATTAATGCTAAATGAGGCCCACATCTAACCCAGCCCAAAGGCCTCAGCAAAATGAGAATCCCACATTCACCATGTGATTATTTTTGTATTCTGGCAGCATCTACATTGGCTCCTGCTGATCTCAGCCCCTCCATTGTACTAAACATTCATCATATCTATTGAAGGAGATGGGCTCCTTCCCTCTCTCCCTCGCCCCCCCACCCCAAAAGCATGGGCGGGGGGGAATCCTCACCAGATAGTGCAGGATGGAACAAGTAAATATTATTATCCACATTTTTTATGAACAGATGACTAAAATTGAGAGTAAACCTTTTGGGGGAAAACAATTGCCTGCTTGATCCCCAGACCATCAGAGTTCTGATGAAAGAAACCTATAAAAGGTGACACTTTTGAAATGCTACTATTTCAGAACTTGGGAATACCTCACCTCAAAAATGATACTGTAGAGTTCAAAAAGGGCAGCCAAAATGATCAAGGGAATGCAGTGACTCCCCTAGGAGGAGAGGTTACAGTGTTAGGGATCTTTTTAGCTTAGACTTAGAGGAAAGGTGAGTAATTGTTGGCAAGTTTATAAAAGTATGCTTGCCGTGGAAAAAGTAGATAGAGAAAAGTTTTTCTTCCTTGCTCCTAACACTAAAACCCATGGACATCCAGTTAAGCTGAACGTTGGAAGATTCAGGACATATAAAAGTATAAAAGTAACATGCAGTGCAGTTAAACTCTGGGCACTCGCTGCTACAGGAAGCAGCCATCTAAAACATTAGAAACAAAATAAACAGAAAAAGTTAGATGGAACTGCACATGAAGTGTAGCCCTTAGTAGATTTCACTGTCTTTTTCATCTGTCCACTGACAACTGAAGAGCTCTCCTGAATCAGACCACAGGTTTTATCTCATCCAACCTTCTGTTTGCCAGGGTGGCCTGTCAAATGCTATTGAATGACCCCAAGCAGGGCAATAGACCAATATCCTTCCGCTGGTGTTCCCCAAATGTAGGGTGCCACATTTCTAGAAGTAAAATTATGGACACAAAAGTTGTTGAGCTTTTTTGTGGTGGGGGGGGGACTCAAAGTATAGTAGCCATTGGTAGCTTTATTCTCAATGAATTTGTCTGTTCCTTTTTTAAAGCTGTCTCTTAGTTGGCCTGTCATACTTATTTCACTAGTTCTGACTATCGCTGCAACCAGTCTAATGAGACTGTTTGCGTTCTTGCCAAATTAGATATAAAAGGCCCTTTGCTTGGCTATCTTTCTTATTCTGGGCCTTCCACGTGGACGTCTATATGTTTGGTGCACCTTTAGCCAGGTCTTCCTTGCTTGGTCCATTGACCTGCTTGTGGTCATTCTACAGCATCTGACAGGACACCTTAGTAAACAGAAGGTTGGATGAGATGGACCTTGCATACTCTGTTCTCAGCCTCATATTTCCTCTCTTCTGCTTCCTGTCTCCTTCTTTTGCCTTGCGTGCAGTCTAGGCATCCAATAATGATGATGATGATGATGATGATGATAATCCAAACATTCCACATTCTTGGCACATCCATAATCTTCTTCAAGATGCCATTAGCCATCCTCCCAAGAGAAAGTGTGCTTCTCTAGTAAAATAAATAAAATAGAATCAGTTCAGTAACCAGTATTGTGCATTTTACAGCCATGGCCATGATCCAGTGAAATTCACAAGGAGCAGCCATTTTCCTTGCAGAGCATTTTTTCGAAGGACAGAAAATAGGAAACAAAAAAATAATGAAGCAAACTTTCCTGCATTCAGAGATGCTGATGAATGTGTGTGTGACACATTATTTGCGTATATCCCCGTGCAAGACTTCTTGATTTTTATTTGTTGGTTTTAGATTATATTTCTCAATTGTGCAGATTTTTGTACAACACCCTGGAATATTCTGATGAAGGGCAGTTAAGAAATATTTTCAAACAACAGACATAAAAGAGGGGATTCTTTAATGTGACTGTCTGCAAAGGGCAAATGTTCATTTACTAGGTATTAATATTTTATTGAAAAGGTTCCAGTTATAAAGAAATAAAGGGATGAAAAGAAAAAGAGAAGAAGAAAGGAAAAATAAAAAGGCACAAAAATATGTAGGGGGGGAAACAATACAGGCAATATACAAAAAATACCCTAACCCATACATTCTTTTATAAATTTGATATTATTACCCTAATAAATATGCAAATATTAATAGCCTACTACATTCCAATTGGAATGCGGGTGGCGCTGTGGGTTAAACCACAGAGCCTAGGGCTTGCCGATCAGAAGGTCAGTGGTTTGAATTCCAGCAACGGGGTGAGCTCCCGTTGCTCGGTCCCTGCTCCTGCCAACCCAGCAGTTTGAAAGCATGTCAAAGTGCAAGTAGATAAATAGGTATCGCTCCGGTGGGAAGGTAAACGGTGTTTCCATGCGCTGCTCTGGTTCACCAGAAGTGGCTTAGTCATGCTGGCCACATGACCCAGAAGCTGTATGCCGGCTTCCTCGGCCAATAAAGCGAGATGAGCGCCGCAACCCCAGAGTCATCCGCGACTGGACCTAATGGTCAGGGGTCCCTTTACCTTTACATTCCAAATATTGTCATATTTATCCACACAAAGTCTATGTCTGTATGCAATCCGTTCATTTACCAGATAATTTGAAATAATACGTACCATATGAAGGGGATGGTTCAAATTCGAAATGCCTGCTTTCCATGTTACATGCTGCTTAACTGAAAGCTAAGTCCATCACCACTATCTGACATTAGGAACAAAACAAAAAAAGAAAATCCTAGGGTACCGCTTTGGTGACTATTTGTTACTGTGTTTGTGGCCACGGCCAGGAAATGTGAAGCATTCTGGAAACTCACCCTGCAACCTTAATTAGGAGATCATGCTGCCTCTTAGTGAATCAAAACACCTCATCTGGTTAGAAAACACCACTTTCCCCTCCATGCCCTGTCTATAACACCTCCAGGGATATGGGGGTGCCTCTAACACTTTCTGGAATGTCAAACACCATCCCCAAGGAATATAGCTTTAATGCCTAAACCCATGGCTGACTTGAAAAGAAAGAGGTGTCAACAATTTAACGCATAGACAAAAGCAGAGTGCAGTCCATGAAAGCAGTAAAGGGAGGTTTGCTCTGATAATTAGCTGTCGCAGAGCAAATGACATGGGCCAACAGGTACTTTTTCTCCATTATCTGCAAACGGCCCTGTTTTTGTTGTTCTCCGTCACCACTTTGTCAGTTTAATACCTGTCTTTTTTCACTGAGCAAACATCCTTTGTTTGTCTTCAGGTCTGTTTCCGTGATTTTTCTTTTCTTTTTGAAAATAAAGATGGAGTAGAGGGAGGTGGGTGCAAGAATTTATTCCACAGTGGAACACAATAAAGAATCTCAGCTTCTGAAACAGCTCATTTTACAAGCCCAGTCCTTATACTCAGCGTTTCCTTATAAGGTAAGGTAAAGGTACCCCTGCCCGTACGGGCCAGTCTTGACAGACTCTGGGGTTGTGCGCCCATCTCACTTAAGAGGCCAGGGGCCAGCGCTGTCCGGAGACACTTCCGGGTCACGTGGCCAGCGTGACATCGCTGCTCTGGCGAGCCAGAGCCACACACGGAAACGCCGTTTACCTTCCCGCTGGTAAGCGGTCCCTATTTATCTACTTGCACCCGGAGGTGCTTTCGAACTGCTAGGTTGGCAGGCGCTGGGACCGAGCAGCGGGAGCGCACCCCGCCGCAGGGATTCGAACCGCCGACCTTTCGATCGGCAAGTCCTAGGCGCTGAGGCTTTAACCCACAGTGCCACCTGCGTCCCACGTTTCCTTATACTTCCTTACAAAATGCACGCATACACACAAAGCAAAAAGCACACGCCCTCCAATTATTTTTTTTGCAGTTTTCAGAGACTGGCCAAAATTGTAATGTTTCTCAGGGGCAGAGTGGCTTACCATGACAGAGGCGAGGAAAGACAGCATTGCCACCTCTCTATTACACCACATCCACACCATACATTTAAAGTTACACCATTTTGATGGTCAGAACTTCCCTCAGATAAATCTGAGAACTACAGTCCGTTAAAGTTGCTGAAGGTTGTTAGGAAATCTCTATATCCCCCCCCCAAAAAAAAGCTACTTTCCTCAGAGTTTCGTAGGAAGAGGGATTGATTGTTAAACCACGTAGGGAATTGTAGCTCTTTGAGGCATATGCGGGTCTCGTAACAAGCTTTAGGAACCTTGGCAAACTTTAGCTTCCACATTCTTTTGGGGGAAGCCATTCATGTTCAAGTGATATTTGTTGTTGTTGGCATCTGTCTGTCTCAAGAGTGGAAAGACTGTGGAGCGCACCTCTGGGGCTGAAGTCAAACCACTCAAGAATCACAGCACCTGTTTTGGCTGCAGAAACTGGTAACTGGCAACTGCTGCCTCCCGCCTTGTTTTTGTTGCATTAGCAGCACCAAAATGACCACTCCAGGGTGCAATCCTGAGCTGTGTATATGGAGGGCCTGGGATGCCCAGATGACAAGACCCCCCCCCCCCATAGCTGATGTGGTCCAAAGGACAGCATAGAAATACATTTGGCACCAGCTTGGCTGCAGGATTTGCTGGAAGGAGACATACAAGATGCCATCTGAGGGACTGCACTCCGGATTTCTGTAGGGTTTACTCCTTACCCTTTTCTTCTCCTGAATATGTCCCTCAAGGCAGCAGATACAGATTTTTCCTTGGAATTTACTCCCAAGGCCTTTCTCATGAATAGACATAGTCGCAAGGCAGTGGAAGTCTAGGATCAGTGTTTTCCTTCTCCTGGAATGGCTATCTTCTCAGGTTGGCGAGACCCATCTGCCACTTATTTCCCTGTACAGCACATGCAGTAACCGCCTTGAACTGACTGTTGAACCCACTATTGGTCTCATCTGCCCAATACTCTGGAGCCTGTCTTTGCATGCAGGAAAAGTCCCTAACTCACTGAGGACCCATGAGACCCATTGGCTTCCCTCACCTGGTTTAGCTGGCCACTTGAAACCATTTTCTGAGGTGTGGCCGCTGTCTTGTGCTGGCAGCTTCTCAGTGCCACAGGTGAGACCTGAATGCTGGGTGGGGACCAAAGGTGGGCAAGCTACCCCAGAGGGAGCACGATGTGTCTCCCACCAGAGTTACTACCCTAATATCCCATCCCCCTTCCCCTAACATGGTGTACCAGTGGCCTTAAAGAAGGGATGGAGGGGGACTTTGTTGCTGCTTCAAGAAGCACTGGAACTGCAATAAGCATCCTGTGGTACTCCTCACTGCAAATAGACTGGTCCCAGTGGGAACAATGGGGAGGTTGGAGAAAAACATAGAGTAACTTCAGCCTTCTAAGCCCAAGTGGTAACAATTTTCCTGGACCGTTTGGAATCTTTGAGAAAGAATGTGTGTTACATGTTAGATGCTGTGGGAGATGTGCCATAACATAAAATACATTTTTTGCCTGTTTTAATTGCACACCCCCCCAAAAAAAAAGAAAAGAGTTCAGAGCTATTGCTTTGCATGTTACACCACAAATGTAACACACTGTGGCCACAATAGGAAGCTGCCTCTTCATAGTGGATCTATGTAGCTATTGCTTTTGGTATGGATTGGAATTGCTGTGTGGAAAGACTCCACTTTGGCACCATATGTAATATGACTCTTACGTATCTCACACAGCCTCATGGAACATCTTCCACTTAGTGGAAACTATGAGGAAGCCTTCTGAAGCCCAGGTGTGCAATTATTGGAAGTGGGGGATAATGTAAAGTGGGGAAAGGATCCTCTATCTACTCCCTTCCTCCCTCGACACACTCTGGTGCTCCTGTGAAACGCGATGGGTGCAGTTAGCTGGCCATATCATGCAATGATGATTTCATTACTATAAAAACACACCTGTGCAACTAAACAGCCAGTAAGATTGAATTGAAAAAGAAACAAAAACAAAAACAAATACGAAATGGAGACAAAGTCTCCCATAGGACTTCAAAAGAGGCACCACTGGCTGTGAACACCAGGTCTGAGGAACCATGGAAAGCTTTTGGAAAATGTTCCTTAATTCACCCTAGGAAGGAAGGAAGGAAGGAAGGAAGTAAGGAAGGAAGGAAGGAAGGAAGGGACTGTATTCCACACACTGGAATCAGTATAACCTGTGTTTGCCAATTTTTCACAGAAGAAACAGTAAGAGCCTGTCGGCTCAAATCCAGCAAAGCACTTAAAATGTATGCTTAATTTAAAACATGTGACCAGTCCCATTGATTTCATTGAGACTACTGACCCACTTCAAGGCAGGTACGTGCTTAAGTGCCTTCCTGGAGCACTACGGCCTGATTTTTTACCAATGACATCAAGGAATCTCAATGAAACTTAATCCTGTGAGGTGCTGGGTGCACCCACTGTCTACTGCATCTGTGTTCATCAGAAGTCAGTGCTCTAAAACTTATGATTCAGCTTTTGTCTTTTCATTATTATTATTTTGAATGAAACATGCATTTCCTCACTTGAGGTATGGGGCCACTAAGTATGTGACATACTTCTTTTCATAATGTTTATCTCCTCTCCGTATTACAGGAGACAGTATTTTTATTCCCCTATTCATTAATAAATCCCAATTTTCATGCCTTTTATCTCTCCTGGCTATTTCAAATCATATCACGTTGAAAACCCTGCATGCAATTTGGCAGTACAGTTTCAAATATTTTCACAGAGAAAAGATTCTTTTAATCCACAGACTTGTTTTGATTTATGAAGTGGCACAAAAGGAAAATTACTCAGTGATTCAGATGCACATTTGTTCAAGATCAAAATGATGAGTCTCAATTGTCCTTAAAGATGCTTAGATCCTTAGGAAATTAGGGGAAAATATATTTTTTTAAAAAAAAAAATAATCATTAAATATACTCTTAGCTTCCTGTGCTGTGCTGCTTTCTAAGTAGTATATTTTCAAGTTGTATTATGGTAAATTGCATTTTATTACATTCATTTTATAATCGATGGCATTCTTGCATTGCTAATTTCTGCTGTGCTTGTGTAACATGAAAAAGAGGTGTTGATGCACCATATAGAACAGAACCAGCCAATGTGGTGGCTTCCAGATGTTGTGGATTAAAACTTCCATCATTCCTGACCATTGTCCATGATGGCTAGTGCCAATGGGAGTTGTAGTTCAAAGCATATGGGAGAAAGCACAGGCTGGCTATCTATGAAACAAAGTAAGAATGTGGTGCAGGGCCTAACCAAGAAGGAATCACATTGGGGATAAATAAAGCTATCTTTATCCTCTCTATCATCTCTGCATATACAACCAGGACATCAGGTTTGTTTGTTTTTTAACTGTTACAGATCTAGAGTTAGTGAGTGTTAGAAATGTTAGTAAAATGTTAGAATTTAGATAATAGTTGGGAAAATAAAGCCTGCAGCAGTTCTTCTGAACTGTGCCAAACACAGAAATTCCTGAGCTTAGCAAACTAGTGACCTGGAAGCCCAGATGCCAGTCACCCAAGAGGAAGGGGTGGCTGGAGAGATTCAGAATATGGACAGCTAAGCAGCTTGGACTGCAAAGAAATGCAGTCAGTAACTGAAAGCCTTCATGGGCAGGAAAAAGTGACTGCATGCAATGTGAGAGCCCTGCTGGATGAGATGCTACAAGGGGCTAGGAGTGACCCAGGGGCCAGGGGGTGCCAACTTGAATAAAATATTGGGGGGCAGGTAAGCCCCACCCTGCATAATTGATCACATGACTTGGTGCATGCACACCATTTGAATGGCACTGCCCAACAACTCGGTGGCGGGGGCAGCCTCAATTATTTTATTGGGGAAACCAAAAACCAAAGGGAACTCAGTCCCTAGGAGTTGGCTCTTATGCCAGGGGCCCAAGCTGTTCCCTGTGCACAATGTAAATTATTTCTGCTCTGGAGCCCTAAATGCCAAGTTTTCTATAAATATTAAACAAAAAGTGGAAACAAATTCTGAAATCAGCATCTTCTATCTTGTATGGTCCGTTTTCGCTTAAAGGCAGGCAGGCAGGCAGGCAGGCCTCAGCATTTGTTAGATAAAGCACAGCTCTGGATCCTAGTGGCAAACCTGCTTTCATATTCCACAATCATGCTAGATATTGACATGATTTTTATGTCAACACAAACTGCATTGGTGTGCTTGTTACCTTTATTGTGTGGTTAAAGAACTGGCTAGAATTAAAGCAACTGGCTAGAATTAAAGCAACTGGCTAGAATTAAAGCACTGGCGAGAGCCAGTGTGGTGTAGTGGTTAAGAATGGTAGATTCGTAATCTGGGGAACCGGGTTCGCATCTCCGCTCCTCCACATGCAGCTGCTGGGTGACCTTGGGCCAGTCACGCTTCTCTGAAGTCTCTCAGCCCCACTCACCTCACAGAGTGTTTGTTGTGGGGGAGGAAGGAAAAGGAGAATGTTAGCCACTTTGAGACTCCTTAGGGTAGTGATAAAGCGGGATATCAAATCCAAACTCTTCTTCTTTTTCCAGCTGAAAGCTTCAAATTTAAATATCTTTCCATAACTTGGAAAATGCATCGCTTTATATTGCGACGTATAAATATGGAGCATGGCCAGCATACCATGACAAGCAATTTGAATTGGCAGTTGCTGGGAGAGCTAACACGGTGCCCTGCCCCCCCCCCTCCGACATTGTGGATTACAACCCCCATCACCCCCGACCATTGGCTATGCTGATCAGGGCTGATGGGAGTTGTAATTCAAAACACCAAGAGGGCTATCTCTGAGCTAATGCATTGGAAACCTTACTGCCTTGCTTGTGGGTGTCCCCTCATTGAGGTCTTCACATGTTGATGTTCACAATTAATTGCAAACAGAAGCAGAACTATTAGTAGCCAATGCTATTTTTCTAGAAAAACAGGTGCTGGAACTCACTGTGAACGCCTCCCTTGTTCTCTCATAATGGCAATGGCACCTCCCAGAGTGGTGCCGGAATGGAGTTCCAGCTGAAAAAAAGGCCTGTTATTAGCTTTCATGTTTCCAATGTTTTGTAATACGGACTAATATTGACCGCAATGTACTCTTCTGTGTCAAGGGTAGTGGCTGTTCTTCCTAAGGCACTCCATTCATTCTGGTATTCTCCTTATCCTTCTCCCTTGAAAAAGGAACAGTGGACCTGTAAGCATTACATTACTAAAGTTACTTAACATCTCACAAAAATGAAAAGGGCCTTACCTTTGTTAAAGTAGGGGGAGGGCCGGGAAAATGTTGTGTGGCCTTCTAGACATAAAAAATATGTATTAATGCAAGCCTGCTTTGGGTATTCCTGTGGTAATTTATCATTTTCATTCTGAATTAATCCCTAGGGTATTCTTTAAGGCATTTTTAAAATAATCGCAACCATTGTTTTAATTTTATTTTCTTTTTTTGCCTTTATGAAACCACCACAATTGAAAAAGATAAAAAGAATGAGAAGCTATAACTAAGGCATGCCAAGAGATGGGGGGGGGGGACACACTCCTAGTTGTATTGTTAAATTCCATACTTCAAGGACTGTAGCCAGAGATGGTAATCAGATCGCAAGTGAAATCTAGTTTTACTTCAGCTACACGATAGATGGAATCTGCCATACGTAATCAGTACTGCAAGATCAGATGTTGTATCAAAACATCTATTTGTGAAGTAAAATACTTCTGATGATCTAATGCTCTGCTTTTTTTTCGCATTTAAAGTTAACAAATGTGTCTTTGGCAGGGATTGTGAGCTCTCGCAGAGGATTCCATGACCAAAATTTAATCTGAAATGATCTCAGCCACTAACTCAAATGGGTTAACACTTTTGGTTTAGAGATTTATTTATTTAAAAAATGTTGTCTATATAATATTAAATGATAGAATTATGGCTTTGCATCATCAAGCAAAAGTGAAGAAACGATATAAAAATGACAGCACAAACTTATTCCCCCACCTCACCCCTTCACCTAAAACTGTACCATTTATTTTTTCCAGCAGTACCCATCATTTTTTGCATTAAAACATCCCGGCACTGGTTAATAATGATTAACTGCAATGTTGGTGCAAACTGTGGTTCACTTTGAAGAAACCCTGCAAGGAATACATACCTTTCTACATACTCTGCAATATGTTTTTATTGGGGTCAGCAATAGCGTTTTTATGGGTATTCATTTTAATTAGTAGGAGAATTTATATTCCTGTAATTAATCTGCTCTACTAATTGGGACGCATATATTTCTAATCACAAGGGGCACAATTCAGTGAGATCTAATAATTTTTAAAGCCATTGCATGGTCACGTGGTCACTCCAGGAAGTCCTCCCGGATGGGAAGCCTTCGTGTGAAGGGCCCTGTGGCAGTGTGAGCACAAATATAGCTTTTCTAAAGTTTTGTTCATTCCGCAGCATAGTCAGGAGTACTTCCAGGTTGGAAGTCTCAGTATAGAGAGCTTCACATCACAGTGTGCATGTGTGGAGCTTCAAGACGGCCATTTTGTAGGGCTGCCATATGTCCAGGTTTTCCGGACACATTCGGGAATCGGGCTGTCAAAATGGCGTCTGGGTGGATTTTTGCTGAATTGGAAAAATGTCTGGAAAAGCCCAGATGTATGGCAAGAAGGACTTTTAAAAAAAATTAAAAAGCTTTAAAAACCCAAAAAACATAATTGGGGAGGGGGATGTTCCCAAGAAAGCTCAACACCTCCCCCCCCCCAAAAAAAAACACCTGTTCAGAATATGGCAACCCTACATTTTGGCCACTTTCTTCAGTTCAACAAAGTTATCACAACTAGCAATGTCAGAGAATTCCAGTGAAAAGAGAAAGGGGAGCAGAAATTGCCAATGTTTACTTACCCGTCCCATGTCTGGAACTGAATGTAGGGTTCTGAAACACTAACTTTAGGCATTGCAAAAATAAAATGAAATGACAGAATCCTGAAGACTTTCAAACAATACAGTACTAGTATTTGGCGCACCTTTTAGTGCTGCCTGGCCCTGGCACATGGCACCCATCAGCAGGCTGAAATGGGGACTTAATACCAAGGGAGGACGCCAGTAGTCCAGCAGTCCTGCCTTAATATCTTACACTGGTATACTTTTTGAAAACAGTGCTATGATTGGATGCTAAGTAAGATAATGGCATATCTGTGCATGTAAATAAAGCCTTTCTTCTTCCAATGGAACACTGGCTTTCAGATTTCTGACGTCCTTTAGGAGTTTTAGCTGAACAAGATTTCAAAACCAGCGAGGGGACACATTAGAACTCTTAGCAAGGTCAAAGGTTTGATGGAATAAAACACTGGCGTGCTCATCCGGACTCTTTGAAAGAAGCATTTCAGCCTGCGACATTGCTACTGGTAGGGAAGAAGATACGTAATTGCTGTGGAGACTTTGTTGCTAGTAGCATGTGTGAGAAAAAGGTTATACTTCAGGATAAGTGCCCCTGAGGGCAGGATAGAATAATCTGAAGAAATAGCTTTATTGCTACTAAGAGCAAAAGTCACTGGAATTACAGTTGACAGTGTCAGCACTCCCATGATAGATAGAACTAACGCCAAAGACTCTTGTTTTATTGTTCTCTCTCTAATAGAATTAACGTACAGTTATTTCAAAATATATTTGGAGCATGCCAAGGACGATCAATCACGCTTGTACACATGCATGCGCGCACACACAAACACACAAGCGCATGACCAGTGCAGAAAAACAGTAAATTAAAGGTTTGCCTTCTGATTTAGCAATGCGTTCTGCAAAGCAAGGAAGCCTGAGGGGTATGAATTATTTAATGTAAAATTTGCATAGATGTCGCCATTTATACTGAAACGCTAACTTTAGGCATTGCAAAAAAATAAAATATATAAATAGGCAAGAGGATCCCGAGGAAGAGGCCAGGGACTTTCAAACAACATTAATGCTCGTTGCAGTATAAACTTTCAGATCATAACTTATTTATTGCTAGATTGATGGTCAGTGGATTTTTCTGTTCATCTTCTTCAGCAGAAAGTAATTATGTAATCCAATGAAGCCTGTGGGTGTTGCTCTGATATTACATTTTAATCAGGGCTAACCCAAGGTGCTTTGTTGCCTGTAGTGAAGGACAAAATGGGCTCCTCTTCCATCTCCACTGCTATAAGCCAACTAGACTGACAACTGAGTCACCAATGTTAAAGTAAAACATTGGTGATGGAATAACACCATCCACCACATCTGGGCCCTATATAAGAAGGCCCAGAGGCCGTGTGGCAGCAGAGGTGAATGTCTGGGGGATCAGGAAGATCATAATGGGGTTGCTGTTGGTGCTGCTGAGCATCTGCCGCCTGAGGCACTTGCCACAGTCTACCTAATGGTAGGGCTTCCCCTGATTTATGTCCTCCATACCCTAAGTGTATAAAGAAAGCATTCATGCATTGCCAAGTTCTAAGTATCTTTACTTGGATGTAAACCCTATTATGTTCACTTATGGGACTTACTCCCAAGGAAGTGCAGGTGGGATAGTTGCCTTAAAACAGTGCAGCAAACGCCATTTTCCTATTGAGCGGCTTCTGTGCAAGGAAGTCCATGTGCTTTCTTGTCCATGCATACAAAAGCATCTCTAGGTGTTAAGCCATATTGATGCAAATACATTGCCAAACTATACCAAAGGCTTATAGAGAGGTGTGGTGAGGTAACTGGTGCATTCTCAGAGCTCGACTCTGCATTGTGGACATATGGAGTCTATGCAATGGTCATTGAAAAGGGCAGGGCCTATGCAAGAGCAGATACATTATTTTGGTTGCTTTATCATTGAGTTCACATGTATGCTTCACACTAATGACCTCTGTACAACTTGCTTTGAACTATCTCCTTCTTGTTTTCTTCATTCTTTCCAAAGTTCCTGCACTTTTGGTTCTTCGTATTTCACAAGAGTTCATCACACTTCAAAAGAAACTATGAGCTGACTCACAACTAAACGTTAACTATGGCTTGGTGTGATGTCTGAACTGATAAACAATTTTTATTTTATTTTATTTTATCTATTATTTATTTCCTTTCTATACCACTTTATATTTTTAAGGGGGTAAACCTCAAAGCGGTTTACATTGAATAACACAATCCAGAATAAACCATTACTGAAGAAGTTTGATATAAAGCATACATTCAAAGCAACATAATTAACAGGAAACTAAAATATTATCTTAAAGATTTCAAAATAAAACATTGCAAAGGAGGTCAACTACAGAATGCACATTTAATGTAGCAAAGTTAACTGAATATATTTTTATCTAAAACATTCAAATAGAAAGAATTACTAAATGAAGTCAAATATCAAATGCACATTTAAAACAGTATAATCAGCAAGAGAATAAAATATTATCATAAGCATAGAACATATCTGCTGCAGCAAATCCTGCCCATGGTGGTTCATGACAGGTAGCAGCTCTGAAAGCTTAGGCTTGATGACTTGGGTCTGCACTTAGACCCAGGATGGTCTCTGGCTTCTTCAGCAGCCTCAGGTTTTGCAGCTGGAGTCAGTCAAGGCCCCACCTTCCCAGGCCAAGTGGGAAAAAATGGTATACAGGCAGGGAGAAGGTCTTCTAGGACACACAGCCAAATCACGGTTTGTGTGCAGCCAGCAAACCAGAATCAGAAACCATGGTTTGAAGAGGGTTTACAAACCATTATTTGTTTTTGCTAATTATGGTTTGGCATGATATCTGAATTGCTTGACTATAGATATGGTCATTGCTGGCCCTCCATGCTGTGCTTCTGCACTATGGAGAAGGAATGAATTTTTAAAGCTGATTACTGAGAGGAAAGAAATGGAATGAAAGCAAATAGTTTTAAACCATTATATGATTGGTATGCATTTGGAAGCTCAAAAATGGTTTGGGATGCAAAATATACGACTCACAAGCCATGATTTGGCATGATTTCTGAACTGAGTCTATGACTTCCTTATATAGAGGTACGGGGTTTGGGGTTTTTCTTGAAAATTTAGTAGAAAACACAGATCCTTTGCATATTGAACAGCTCCCAGATGCCCTATTTCCAAGTGCCCATGAATCAGGCCTCAAACCTGGTGAAGTATAGTTATTAAAAGCATCACCCATGAGCCTAGGATCCATTATTCAAATGTCAGTTCAACCATAATCTCATTTGGTGACCTTATTCAAACCATTATTTCTCAGTCTCACTCCCCACCTATAATATGCGGATCATAAATACTGGACTACCCTATTTTTGTGTTCCTGTAATGAACACTGGAGAACTTACGTAAGGAACTTTGAGCACTTAGAAAAAGTGCAAGCATTAACTTTTATGACTGTACAACCTCCGTCATCAGGGGAGATGAAGGGACTGACTGGAGATAGGATATGCTAGGCCCATGCTGAAGTTTCCTTCACTGCATGTTATATGTATATTGCAGCTTAGGCAGTTGTGATTCTAAGGTCAAGCTCTCCTTCAGGAGATGAGCCCAGAGATTCAGGGGCAGATCTTGAGGCCCAGTCCCAGAAGCACCCAACAAAAAGGAAGCACTTCCACAAGAAGAGTCCATGGTGCCAGTATCCTTCTGCCCTCCTTCGAGAACACCAGCTCAGAAGCCTGGTGCAAATGTGCACGATAGTACACGAGTAGATGATCCTAAAAAGTCTGGAACACAAATTTTCATGGCCCTCTAGAGGTTGGTGGGTCATTTACCAGAAGTAAGGTATTTAGTGTTAGCTCTGGAAATGTATACTGGATTCTGACCAAACGAAGCCTCTGGATGTATATTGTGCTCTAGGAGGCTTAGTTTGGTCAGAACTGAGTATACACTTCCAGAGATAATGTTAAATACATCTGGTAAATGAGCCACCATAGCCACTAGAGGACTGAGAAAATGTGTGCTCCAAGCTTTTTAGACTCATCTACCCATGTATTCCTGCCAACCTAGCAGTTCGAAAGCACATCAAAGTGCAAGTAGATAAATAGGGCGTTTCCAGCGGGAAGGTGAACGGCGTTTCCATGCTGCTCTGGTTTGCCAGAAGCGGCTTAGTCATGCTGGCCACATGTCCCGGAAGCTGTACGCCGGCTCCCTCAGCCAATAAAGCGAGATGAGCTCCGCAACCCCAGAGTCGGCCATGAGTGGACCTAATGGTCAGACCTTACCCATGTACTATCTGAAACCAAAGGGGCTCACTGGTTGCCAGATGTGATTTTTTTTCAGCTCTCCTACTCCACTAACAGGGTCCCTTTAAATGAAAAGTCTCCTCTCAGTGAAGGTGAAGATACAGTAGCTATTGAGACAGAGCTTTAGCTGACTGTTGCTGAAACAACAACTGAGAGGGTTTACAAACTATGTTCTCATGAAGTAGCCAATCTGAGTTGGGCAGGGAGCTGTCCATGGTACCCTTGTCTTGCCTCAGTACTTCGAACAGAACAGAGTCTCTGTAACCAGCACCACCATTTAACTCACTCTTAGAAACTTTGCTGCCCAGTTCTCCATAAGGAGACCGTCTCCTATCTTTGCTGGATACACATTCTCACAATGCAAAAATGGTTATTTACATGAGACCTTATCTGAAATTATACCCAGGGTTGTATTTTTTTTAAAAAAAAAAATCTGTGCACATTAATATCCGTGGGACCAGAGATATACTCAATAGCAAAGTATTGTTCAGCAGTGCATTAACTTGCATGCAGTGTGTATAAGCTCATAGGTGAAATTTCATTATGGAATTACATACCTTCTCCCCCACCCCCTGCTCTGTTAACAGTATATATCTTTCAGTCAATGGCACCCGTGACTGGACAGCAGCTTGTTCTGATTTCCAAAGCCTGGAGACTGGCCTTTGTGGTGGGGGTGATGTCATTGGTTAACCAGCTTCCGCGGCACCCCATGCTGTACAAGGCAGTTCCTCTCTGTATTAGTTCTACCCTAACCTGCCAAGAAAAGAAAACACATAGCTTCCTTTATTCTGCAGTGAAACAAAGTGGTTTGGACACAATTTGGAGAAGCATTGCCAGAAACAACAAAATAGGCTTTAACTTAATAACATTTCCATATATTTAGGTGCTCTTCAAGAATATATGACTCTAATTGATTTTTACCATTTTTTTTTTTTTTTTGGAACACAACTGGTGTAGTGGAAATTATCCTTTGGCACACGACCAAAATCTGAGGGAAAGGGGGGAAATATATATAAAAATTTATGAAAACTGATATTATTAAATCAGAGCAGGGTTGCTTTTTTGGCATTCTTTTTGGTGCCCTTCTTCCTGACGATTGCTATTAAAAGAAAAATCACCTTAATTTTTTTTATAAAGCTAATGCACTAGTCTATTTTATTGGTGACAGTGATTCTAATAGTAAAATCATTCATAAAAGCATATTGTGCAGTGAAATAGCTGAAGTTAGCGCAATCATTTTCACATAAAAAATGTTATTGCGTTTGCAACCTGCCTTTTATGACTGAACATGGATATATATTTTTAAGCAACCTGTTTGCTGAAGCATTGAAATAATGATAATATACAGAAGGGTTTTCGCTTGAAAAAGAAACAGTGGATGCCTTGTTTACAGCCAGAGCTATTTAAAATTGATCTTTTCAGCAATGCTTCCAGACAAAAGCCTTTGGAAGATTTTCAACGATGGCAGCCGTTGTATGGAACCCTCTGTAGGTTTAGGAATACTATTTTGTTTTATTAACTATGAATGTTTCCCCCTCCTCTCTCTGAACAGTATCTTTTAAATTGTGTTGTCCTTTTTTTTTTAAAAAAAAAAAAGTAATATCACTTTCCTTTACAACTAAATGTCTGTCATAATATCCTCAGTGTTCTATCTGGTGAGCTAATTCTAGGAGTGGGATGCAAGACAAGCTGAATTCGGTTACTTGTATTTAAAACAAAATAAAATATGAAGCCATATAAATTGCTTTTGTGCAATCTGTGCTTTGCCCATCCTCTGGAGACAACACTCTGCAAATAGATAGTTGTTTTGGAGTGCTTCCATAAACCTACATGGGCCAGACATGGCAAATATGAAACGTAACAATCACAATCTTCATACCAAATACACTATGCAATACACTGAGCCTCTTGGGCTTCCCAATCAGAAGGTTGGCGGTTTGGATCCACGTGACGGGGTGAGCTCCCGTTTCTCAGTCCTAGCTCCTGCTAACCTAGCAGTTTGAAAGCACACCAGTATAAGTAGATAAATAGGTACCACTGCGACGGAAAGGTAAACAGTGTTTCCATGCTCTCTGGTTTCCGTCATGGTGTCCTGTTGCGCCAGAAACGGGTTGGTTATGCTGGCCACATGACCCAGAAAGCTGTCTGTGAACAAACGACAGCTCCCTCGGCCTGAAAGCGAGATGAGTGCCACAACCCCATAGTCGCTTTTGACTGGACTTAACCATCCAGGGGTCCTTTACCTTTACCTACCTACCAAAGACACTATGCTGGAAGCTGCCCAGAGTGGCTGGGGCAACCCAGTCAGATGGGTGGGGTACAAATAATAAAGTATTACTACTACTGCTGCTACTAAGTGGAGTTCTAGCACACTTATAGAATCATAGAGCTGTAGAGTTGGAAGGGACTCCATGGGTCATCTGGTCCAACCTCCTGCAATCTCAATCTCTCTGCTCAGACTACAACATCTTCTCTCTTATATCTCCTTCTATTATGCACAACCCATATATTATCAGCCCCCATTCTCCCTCCATGCTTTCTCTCAAACTTCTCCCTATGTCTCAAAGAGCATCCCTCTCTCCAATGGTCAAGACATTTCCCTTTTCCCATTTTTGTGATTTGGTTTCCTGTTTCGTCACTGCCACTATTTCCCCCCTTTAGAAAGCTGGATCATAGTCATAGACTTAATTGAGTCACAGTGTACTGAAATCAAGGACAAGAAGCGTTTATTACTATTGTCATTATTAGTGTATTTAAAATGGATATGCTGCTTTTTAAGGAACTATTTAACACATTCTCAGTTTCCTTTTTAAGGAACTTCCTTCACAAAGAAATTTATAATCTCTAACAAACACAAACCCCACCTGACAATAAAATATAAAATATGGCACAGCTAAGTAATAAGACAGCATAAAAACATAATGCCAATCATAAAAGCCATATTTCTGGATCTTAGCCTCAATTCACAAAGAACACGGCAGGTTTCAAAGAATTTTAATATTTCCTTATCAAACTATTGTAGAATATTTTATCACTAAGTCTAATACTATTTGGGCTGAGCATACGTTCGTCATTGGCCATCCAACAATAACCTTACCCCTTTAAGGATTTTCTGTAGGCAAAGCTCATTTATTTGCACCAACATATACTCCCAAATTCCAGAAGACCCAATTAATGCTAACAAAGCTTGGCTGATAATACTTTGATTAAATCCCCCCCAGAAATCACAAAGAATTATCTATATTAAATTGGTATTTCTGAGCAAATCCCAGTTTCCAGTGAATGCCATCTTTGATTTTGATAGTAGCTATTAAACATCCCAGATGTAGATTTGCAGTAGAAGATTTACTCCATCTTCCCTTCAACATACCTATTATTTCAGATACCTTCTAAGAAGCATTTTGTCAATTTCTGATTGGTCTTGCAGCTCCTAATCCTAAAGGAATGGTGAAACTAATGAGTTGTGGACCTGATCAGTGACTGGGAGGCCATTGGAAACAGACTCTAAGATGCTCTGAGCTTTATATATTAAGAGTAAGATAGAAACATAATTTCTTTCATTTATTTATTTAACATTCTGTATACTGGAACAAAATACCTCTAAGCACTTTAAAAGTCTAACATATTGATTTAAAATGGTAATAAAACAAACTTTAAAAACTAGTTACATTTTTTAAAAGGTTAAAATATAATATAAAATAAGCCGTTTTAAAACACTTATACCTAGTAAAATCAGGCGACACAATTACATGGATAGGCTTGCTGGAACAAATGCTTTTTTTTAGCAGGCACCAAAACAAATGAATACTATTAATGGGCAGGGAGTTCCAAAAGTGTAGGTAATAAATGAAATAACGTCTAGCACAGGGAATAACACTTTTGATGCTGTTTGTGCACCATCTAATTCATTTAAATGGACTTGTGTTGGGAACTTGAGGGGGCCTCTACTGAGATGACAGTGTGCAGCAACCATTGAATGCCTTCCCAGTGGCACAAAAAATGGGTTGTTATACGGGGATGGTGGAAGGGTTTAAATTATTTTGAAGGCTATTTTTTTAATATAGACCCATAAGTACATAGGAAGTTGTCATATACCAAGTCATAACATTGGCCCATTTAGCATAGTAATGCCTACACTGACTCCCCAGAAAGTGATCTTCCCGGCCCATCCTAGAGATAGTGGGGACTGAACCTGGAATGCATGCAAAGAAGATACTCTACCAACTGAGGTATGGCCCATCCCACATAATAGTTTGCTTCATGCATTAACTGACAGACGGAATATGAAGACACAGCAGCAGAGCAAGCCTATCGGGTGCCTGGGACAGCGTACGTGCCCTGCACCCAGGGGCGGAGCCATCCGGAGCAGGATTCTCTGTGGGGCCTCCGAGGAGTCTGCCTGCCTCCTCCCACTCAGCTGCCCTAGAGCTGAGGGGGAGGCAGCAGGTGGACTGTTTGGGACAGCGCGGAGCCTGCGGGCACTCAAACCACAGTGTTACTCCCAGGAGAGACGTGTGGCTCGGGTGCGCTGCAGACCCCGCAGTGAGTGTCGCCCACCATTTTGTCACCCCCCTCTGTGGTGACATCCGGGGTGATCTGCCCCCACTGCACCCCCTTCCTCCGCCCCTGTGAAGACAAGATGCTAGCTGCAATTTTTTCAAAAAAAAATCTTACATTTTAAAAGTGCTGCATAGAGTTTGTGACAGAGGTGCCAGCTTGTGGGGGTAATTGGGGAAGCCAATCAGCAGTGCTTTTGGTACTGATATCTTGATGAAAGTGCCGTGGCTGCCAGCACAAAGTGGCAGCCATGGCAGCAAAAAAGAAAGAAAGGAGAAATAACATGGCAGTGCTTTGCATTAATGAATACTGTAACAAAAAACACACACACTTATATTAAGCACAAAATTGCATGTAAGTATGTGTAAGTATGTATGGGGACACGGGTGGTGCTGTGGGTTAAACCTCAGAGCCTAGGACTTGCCGGTCAGAAGGTCGGCGGTTCGAATCCCCGCGACAGGGTGAGCTCTGGTTGCTCGGCCCCTGCTCCTGCCAACCTAGCAGTTCGAAAGCGCAGCAAAGTGCAAGTAGATAAATAGGTACCGCTCCGGTGGGAAGGTAAACGGCGTTTCCGTGCGCTGCTCTGGTTTGCCAGAAGTGGCTTAGTCATGCTGGCCACATGACCCGGAAGCTGTACGCCGGCTCCTTCGGCCAATAAAGTGAGATGAGCGCTGCAACCACAGAGTCAGTCACGACTGGACCTAATGGTTAGGGGTCCCCTTTACCTTTACCTATTTGTACGTTAGGAGAAATTCACACAAAAATGCTACTGACATTCATTAGAAGTTTTTTTTTTTTTTTAAAGTACAAACTGGGATGCAACTGTGAAGAACTGAATTTAAGACTGGGGGGGAGGGATGAGAAGCTGGGAGAAATGAAACCGGCAGATTCACCCATTCCCTACCTATGGCTCTCTGTGGCCTTCACCCTCAGCAAAATGAGGCACTGTGGGATGCAATGGCTGCCCCATTGGGGATGGAGGAGAAAGAAAAGAAAGAGGAAGAGGAGGAGCAAGCCATAGTCACTGCAGATACAGATACCAGCTGCATCAATGGAGAGGAGACATCCAAGCAAAATGTCTTGGACTGGCCCTATATATCCATATCCATAGGGAAATCAATGCTCATCAGTGCCTGCCTCATCAATCCTTTAATATTTTCCATTGTGCCTTGCCCCGGAGCTCTTCAGTTTCACAGCCTCATAGAAACAAACAGATGTGTTGGATAAAATCTTTGGCAGCATTCAGGATTCAAGTATTAACGGAGACTCCCAAGTATTAGTGCTGAGCAAGACAATTCCCATAAATCAGCATCAGTCCATGACCTTTCTTAGAATTCTGCATTGTTTTTGATTTTTTTAAAAAAAGCTTTGGCACCTGCACATTCCATAAAGGGCCAGAAGGAGAAGTGCAAATGTGCCATAGAACTACCTTTCCTTTCTGCCTTATAATCAAACTGAGAGGATTCCATGGAAGAGTCTGTTTTCATTTGATTTCTAGTGCTGTAGCCCCAAGGTATGCTTCCCTGCCCCACACAAACAAAGCCAGGATAATGGGCTAAATGCTGGTTTACTTGAAAATGACTCTTTTGATGTTTTGAGCATTTTTCATTACATGTGCCCTCAGCACACTTCTAGAATAGATTTTTTTCCCCCTCCTAAAAAGAGTGGGAGAGAGAGAGAGAGTTTTAAGCATTATCCACTAACAATTGCAATTCATTAAAAGGAGGAAATGACCATTCTCTCCTGCAAAGAGACGGGAGTTATGGCCTCCACTGGTTGATCCATCTTGAGCCCATAAATCATTGGCTGGGAGAAGGGATATGGATGAGTTGTGCTATAGTCACTTGGCAACATCAGCAATATGAACAGAGGCCTCTGGGAGTTACATACAGTTTAGGCCTGTCAGTCCAGGCCAACGCAGCGAAATCTTTGGGAACGGTCTGGGGATGAGGGAAGGCTGAATGGAAATTAAACTAATAAAGCCCCCCCCCCATGGCTCTCTAACAACACCAGTCTCTTCCCTTAAAGCCCCAAGTTTTTGACGGGACTCCTTTGTCAGAATGTGGCTATTTCTTATTCCCTAGCCAAGAGAAGTTATCCCAAGCGAAGTTCTTTTGAGGCAGCTGTAATAGTTTTAAATGTGCCTTGATTAATTCTGACCAGTCTAGTGCTCTCTAGTTAGATATGGGGGAATAGCTATTACTTGTTCCCAGTGAAGAAAATCACACAACAAGAGCCTACAGCCATCGCTCCTAATACTAGTAGGTTACTTACCAGAGACATGCCTACTCGCGTGTCCAATTGAGTATCTATCAAAGGTGGTTTTCCTTCTTCACATTTATCACCTCACTAAACAACCAGCAGCCATGAGGAGAGCCAAAATGAGCACATTAGGGACTGTGGGGAAGAGTCATGATTCAAACACATGGCAACTCAGTTTTGTGGAAAAAGCTCTTATGGCTGGAGGCAACCCACTGTTCCACATCATTATCTTACAGTTCTTAAGAGGAAAAGAAGGAGGAGAGGAATAGTACAAGTGGATAACAGCTGTTTTTATTCTGCTCCTTACTCCCCCCCCCCCAACCTGATGTCACTGCTTTCATGTCAAGGCCAGCTACCCCATTTCAGCATACAAGGGATATATTCTTATGATGTCAATAACAAAAGCATGTTTAATGGAAGGAGTGTGTCCAAGGGGACAGAGACACACTCATCATAAAAACCATCCCAAAATGTAGTCTGGGCCCAATCTTGCTGTGTGTTCAGAAAAGTTAAACCACATGCAGACAAAATGTGTAGCATGAACACTGGAAGGAAAAGGGGGAAGAGGCAGCCTGGCAACCAACTAGCAGCTTTCAGTATGGCCATACGTGATCACAGAGTTGCCAGCACATTCTTAGACAAGGCAGGGCTGCAACGGGTAGGAATGCAAAACTGTATCAACTTTGATTTCCCTTTCCCTTTCTGCTATGCTCTGGTGTCAGCACATTCTATGCCTATCTTGTTTCTCTGTGACAAGTGTGGCAGTGGCCCAAGACACACACACACACACACACACACACACACACACACACACACACACACTGCAATAAGGACGATGAATGATTTCCCACACACACCCCGTTATCATGTGTTCGCATCTCACTCCAAAGAAATGTAAACCTGTTATGTTTGCATCTGGCTGTGATTTGTATCTGGTGCATGACATCTTCCTCGTTTCAGCATTGTTTATAACAATTCTGCAGAAACCACACTTGCTATACTGCGGTGGCAACAGGGCCTGTTGGGATACAACCTATAAACCACTGGCAATCACTCAGAAATCTGTTCAGGTAGTAAAAAGGGGAAAAAAGCGAAACAAAATGAGTGAAATGATGAAGAGCACATTTGTAATGAGCAAATCTTGGAGCTATCTGTCTTTTTCTTTTTATGAAAATGCATCGTGATTATGGAAATCTATTATGAGATTCATCATGTACTAGCAATCAGCAAAATCCCCATCTCTTAATTCAAATAACTTTTAAGCATTCTTTTCTCTGTTGTTTATTGATCATTTCTTGGTTCCAGGGTAAAAAATATCAGACAATGGGAAAACCCGGAAGGTTTTCAAAAGAATGAGAAATAGCTTTTTAGAAAGTTTATTTTAATATTGCATTAATGTATCAGAGTGCTGCTTGTATCATATAGAAAACTTAATGCACCGGAGTGGGGGGGGGATGTACCTATAAAAAAAGCATATGGACAACAGATTGCAAACAAGGCTGTACCCTGCATTACAGTTATTTCATATGCTCAGATTTCCCCCCCCCCGCCCCCAAAGCTGGCATCAGAAGCTGTGGCACTAATGTACCATATTGCTATGAGTCTAACTAACCATAGTGTCTTTACTGTATGGAACATTTGATAACGTGTTCCCTGTACTGCATGAAGCATGTGATCATATGAATTGGGATGATAGGTGTTGTCTAGAGCTGCATGGCATACCTTCGCCTTCCCTTTGCATTGCAGTAACTGGGCTTTGGCTACATAGAGGAGCGGGGAATAGCTGTGGCAATTGCTGATTTCCAACTTTCCTCCTCACCCCAGCCTCCAGTTCTTCAGCCAAGCAACTACAGTGGCAGCTCTATAATGACAATTTGTTGAAAGAGGCACTAGGGTGCTTCTCTCTTAGAGAGATATGGGATTTCCAGACATGCTCATGCTAGGATGTGCACACATCAGAGGCTTAGCATGACCAGGAAGAACACATGCAACATTGACTTATGGATATAATTGCAATGACAATTACTTGTTCTGTAAGATAACGTTCTCATGCAGTAAAAACCCTTATCAGACATTTTCTAGGGACCTGCAGGAATCGGTGAGACAAGCTTTGACCACTTTTGATGGTCCATGCGCTGGTCATGCTCCTGAATCAATGCATGATTGGCTGTTTCTGAAGGGGGGCACTTGAGTTTGAAGGGGAGCATCTGAGTCTGAACCAGGAACCCCTTCATGTAGTGAAAATTGTCCCCTTCAGACTCAGCCAAGGAAGCATTGTTGCTGTGTGTGGCAGCATCAGGGGCCAAATTTATCCCATGTATTCACACAGGCTCCTGAAGAGGGCTTTTATCTCCCACTTGTGGTCTCCAGGGAGATATGACTGAAACAGTGAGACTCCCCCCCCCCCCATGGTTTTACCCTGACAGTGAAAATGGGCCCAGGGGTAGCTGCAGAAGGGGATTATGCATGACAAATAACGAAGGAAGCTTCAAAGCCAAAACAAGGCATGACAAGTGAGATGGCTCTGCTAATCTATCCAAAGCCATATTATTGCTGCTTATATCTCAGCTTAGCTGTGATGAATAGCTGAGGAAGGACGTGCCTCAATAAAGCTTTGCTTTGGTCTCCAAACAGAGTCAAAATGAATTGGGCAGAAACATACTTTGAAACTCGTCCTTTTGCCCCCTCCTTTCTCTCCAGAGTACAATAATGATTACAAGATGTGGGGAGCATATCTGAGCAGCAAGCAGACAAATATGGGAATGCGCTCTGAGGAAATATAACAGCCAACAGGTGCTTAACATTAGAAAGTGCTGTCAGTAACAAGGGACTGAATTACCACACACATACAAAGGCTAGTGCCTAAACCTTTTAGGCCAAACTATAAAGTATTGAATGTGTGATGTGCTGCAAACCGTGACTTGTTCACAAACCCTGGTGCTTGCTATTGACACTCCCCTGGAAGAACACTGATCTTCCTATTCCTGCACTGCACACGTGACACCAAGCATTGGACTGGCTGCCAACTTGCTACTGGGTCAAGTTCAAAGTAATGTAGCCAATGTATGAAGCCCTGAGTGACTTGGGACTAGGTTCACTAAGAGAATGCCTTTTCCTGTAGAGGGCTGCCCACCCACTGAGATGGTGAGGTCCGTCATTCTGGTCTGCAACCAGGGGGCCTTCTCTGCAGTGACACCCAGCTTTCAGAATCAGCTCCTCTAGGTGTCAGGCAAGCACCAACCTTGCCCAGTTTGGGGCACTCTTGCTGAACATTTTGGGCCGGATTTGGCTACTTAGTTCCAGCACAAGGACTCCCACTATAGGGCCTTCCTTCCTCTGCTTCCCCTGTGTGCTAACCCCACCACCCCACCATGCCTCCAGAAAACCTGCTCTGGAGAAACAGTGTGTGGAACTTCCTTCTGTCAGGCAAGCAGAAAGGCTTGCAATGACAAAGCAATCATTTTTGCACTCTCCACCCTTTGTGATTCACTTAAGCACTTGCTTCTTTTTATTGCCAGGCTTTCAACATTTTGTATTTTTCTACTGTGAGTTTTCAGTTTTTCTGGTTTCATGTTATTGGTTTTTATGGGAACTGTTGTAAACCAACCTGGAATAATGAGTGTAACAATGGTCCCTTGGTTTCAGAACAGCTTAGTTTATGAACCACTTGGATTAAGAACGCTGCCAACCCGGAAGTAGGTGTTTTGGTTTGTGAACTTTGCCTTGGAAGCAGAACATGTTTCGCTTCCTGTTGAGTGTGTTCCATTTGTAACGCCTTGGTTTAAGAACACTTTGGTTTAAGAATAGATTTCCAGAATGGATTAAGTTCGTAAACCAAGCTACCAGTGTTTAATTGTCTTAATAAATGAAGGGATACATACATATCATGCTATGCTCTTTGTTTCATCTCAGCAATTCCAAGCAAGGTTATTGTGCCAATTTTATAAATAGGGGAATAGGAAGGGTATGACGTGTGTACAGTGGTACCTTGGGTTAAGAACTTAATTCGTTCTAGAGGTCTGTTCTTAACCTGAAACTGTTCTTAACATGAAGCACCACTTTAGCTAATGGGGCCTCCTGCTGCTGCTGTGCCGCCGCTACCCGATTTCTGTTCTCATCCTGAAGCAAAGTTCTTAACCCGAGGTAGTATTTCTGGGTTAGCGGAGTCTGTAACCTGAAGTGTATGTAACCTGAAGCGTATGTAACCTGAGGCGTATGTATTCTTGAAGGGGCATACATAATCATAAGCATGCATAATCAGACCTCCTCTTTCCCGATAGTGTAGCGTAGCATGGATTATTGTTGCGTATTTGGTTATTTGGCTTCACAAATTGGGGAAACAAAATAGAACCTCTACACAGAATCATAGAATTCTAGAGTTGGAAGGGATTGTGAGTGTCATCTAGTCGAACCTTCTGCAATGAATGAATCTTTCGGCTTGAGCCCATGACCATGAGATTAAAAGTCGCTGTTGATGGAGGCCAACAGCACAAGGCAAGCCTGGACAAAGGGGGCACCTCCACCCCACTGACACCCCATCTAGCACAGCGGATTATGGGTTTGAAACACGCTGCTAGTCAGCACTGTTCATTTCTGCAGTTCTCTCAAAGAAAGCACATTTCAGGTTCCTTAATGTAAGGTCTGATAAACATGGATTTATGAATTTAAAAGACTGAACCTTTGCCAAAGTTTGTAAACCGCTTAGAGGTTCTATTTGGAATCAAGTGAAAAATAAAATAAAAATGAATCAGGTCCTCCCTTAAAGAGGGCACGTGTTGCGGTGGGACCTGGCAACCAAACCCAGTGTTGTGGGTGGGTTAATTGATTAGCCACAACACCCAGTTGGTAGGTCCCTTGATGCTGGGTTTAATCAGGCCAATGGGACACAAGCTAAATGGATCAAGGGGCTTATTTATGCCCATGCACGTGACCCAGAGTGTCCTCTTTCGGTGCATGCATTGGAACACCCGCCCACCTCTCCAGATATTTAGGGCTGTGCGCTTGACCTTGGTATACCGTTGTGTGTTGTCTGTCGTTGGGACAGGGGCATGGCAGGAATTTTCCCCACTTGGCTGATTGGCTGGTGCCTTTTGGGTTTCACCTGCTGTGTAGCAAATTGTTACAACTTGTAAGGTTGCGGATAGGTTCTGGTTCAGGTGATAGGGATGGGAGAACGCTCTTGCCAGCCCTATGTGAAGGGTATTCCGTTAAAGGAATCCAGGGACTCAAATGGTTTGGTCAACCCCTGAGAGAGGGTTGTGCCCGTGCCTGAGTCCAGGAGGGCATTTGGATGGCAGAGATAGCCTGTTCCCGACTTTCCACTTATCTAGATGTTCACACCTATGCTGATGCCCTGGGTCAGCACTACCTGCAACGGTGCAGGGAGCTAGTCGAACCAGAGCTTATGTAACCAATCACTTGCTGTAATCAATAAAGTTGTGGCCTAAATTCTGCCAAAAACCAAACCAAAATTTGAGTCTTGTCTGAATTTATTTAAGGGGGAGGTCTGAAGGTCTGAACATGCAAATAGTTTTCATAGGGAATAAAAGTAAAAGCATGTAAAAGCAGTAAAAGCATGGAGGGAGCCTACTGGAATTACATTTGTTGGCTCCAACTTCTGCATGCTCATGAGAGATTCTTCACATAAAAGATGTACATGTGTGAGTTCTGTCTACGTGAGAAATACCTGCAAGTGTTGAAAGTGTTGATGGCTTTTGCATAGAGGTCATCCTCAGAAGACTAGAATGGGCACCATTGGTTTGGTTTAATTAGCCGACAACTCATGAGGATGTACCTTAACTATGGACTAGTGATAGATAGGTAGCCGTGTTGGTCTGCCATAGTCAAAACAAAATAAAAAAATTCCTTCCAGTAGCACCTTAAAGACCAACTAAGTTAGTTCTAGGTATGAGCTTTCGTGTGCATGCACACTTCTTCAGATACCAGTGATTCAGTTTGTCCTAATGAATGAGAACAGAACTGAGGTATGCTATTGAACCCAAATGACTAAATATAATGGCTTCTTTTGTGAAATGCCACATAATGGAACATTTCTAACATACCTTTTATTGCTTTGAATTCCTAGTCTGTATTTTACTTCCTAGAGACAACAACTCTTTAGACAGAGCACAGAGATTTCTGTCTGCTTCCATAAAGATCCCCCCCCCACCTTTCTGTTTAGAAAAAGATAAGAGAAATAGCTTGACAAACAAAGTCATTGAAAGTTTGTATGAAAATAAAGACAATGACTATCATTAGTCCAAAATCTGTCATTACTTTATAGGGAAAAAATTGCCTGCTTGAGCACATGTAAAATGTACTTTCACATTTGCCAAGGACATTTGATAATAGTTGGAAGCCTTTGCTGGCCTTGGTGGAGATATAGAGGCAGCATATCAAAGTCAGCAGTAACTTGCAGTCGTGTGTTCCAGGGTTACCTAATGCAAATCAGGGGATTTAAGTATGTAATATGTCAAGTCACAAAGTATGTTCTCAATCATACATTCCCTTCGGCCAAATAAGATGGAACAATAACAGATTGCGTGGATTTAGACCTGCTAATCAAAGCAAAATATGTCTTCTCCTCCCCTCACCACCACACCCCTCAATCTTGCATATTCTCAGATCTGCAAGTTCAAAATTTCCAATCCAAATTAGACAGTCACTTTCCATTTTAATGAATGTGTTGTTTACATGGACAAAACACCTTTTCCTCTTTTTAATTTTTTTTTTTTTTGCTTCCTTCCTTTAACAACTAGCGTTTTTCCCTTCGTAAAAAAAAAGGCAAATATTTTTTTCTCTCTAATCATTCATGCAACACCGCTCCTTTGGTTGTTACCAATCTGCTCTAAATGTCTTTTGCACATTTGGATAATAGAGATAAGGGGTGGGGGAAGGAGCCACAGCTAGAAAGATCTTATGCTAATTAAATATATAAACTAAAGTGTCAGCATAGGTAATCAGACCTGAGTATGTGCATGTAGCCATGAAATCTAGGAATCAGGATTCATTAGGTGTTTATTGGTGCATGTTGAACAGACAGGCTTTTCTTTTAAAGATTGGTGTGTGTATTTATTTTAATGGAAACATTTGCTGCCTTATCTTTTATCTCAAGCCTTCTGTTCATCGTTATCTTTTTTCCTAAGTAGCCATCATTCAGAAATTGTCACGTTGCTGATAAAAGCATTTATGGCAGTGCTTAATCCATTTATTTTTATGTTGTTTAAAAAATGACAATTGTAAATCTTGAACTAGGGTGGGTGGGGTGGCTTTTGATGCAAAATCTGGTCTGCCACGATCACTTTACACAAGGTGAGATTCCTACAGAGAATGCATTCTGCCCTTCTTTAGAAAAAATAGCAGGTAATCAGTGCATAGATCATCTTAGTGTGTTGTACAAATACAAACTAGGAAAGCAGGTTAGATTCCAGATTCCCAGATACAGCTATAGATATATAGATATAAATCTATATTCTGAGTAAACATGTAGTGCTATACCATTAACATATGTGGTGTAGGTTATATGGTATTTTCTATATGTATTAAATGCAGGCGTATAATCATAAATGAAGTGACTCAATCAATCACCAAAAGAAGAGTGATAAAAATTTGCTTACCCTGAACCCGTTCTACACCTTATCCATTGGCCAAAGATTTATGAATTATGTTTAACAACCTGACTAGCATGTATATAGTTGGGCATTTTAAGTTAAATATCATTGCCTCTTATCACCAAAAAATTACGTACCATTATCAATTGCAAAGTGAACTCAGTCAATGGCCTGTGCTCACACCCACTTCAGTACTGCCATCAGAGTCAATAGAACGTTGTTTTATGCCAGGTCTGACCACTGATCCATCTACTCTGATGACTAGCAGCTCTCCAGAGTTTCCAGAAGACATTTTCTCATTATGGAAGCCTGTTAGAATTCCTGCTTCCTGATTGCAGTCATGGGATTTTTGTCTATCACATGACGGTATATGTTTTGACTCCACAGAGTGGGAAGTGACGGAGACAGGATGTTTGTGTTACTGTGTTCCATGAAGTGGGACTATTGTCCTTTGTTCTTTTTCTCTTTGCTGTCTGAAGCTAGAGAGAGAGGGAGCCATGTTGCAGTGCTCCGTGTCTGTTTATATGTAAATAAAGTAGATTAGCCAAAATGCTGAGTTGCTGAGATCTGTCACGAGAACTGTGCAGACTCTGTGGATCCCTAAGTGTGCCGGTGTCTGTTGGCATTGGTCGCTGTGATCTTTGGGCAGAAGAAAACTTTTGAAGATCCCGAATGAACGACCAGGAGGGAGAGAACGTGCCAGTCGGGCATGTGTCTCTGCCAGGGTCCTACTCGAATGTAGGATGAGCTCCTGACACTTATTACCTAGAGATCTTCAGGATTGAACCTTGCATGCCCAAGGTCTGGTATTGCATAATATTAGAATCCAATGCCATTCAGTGAAGCTGAATGTTGGAAGATTTGAGACAGGAAAAAGCAATCACTTCTTCATGTGGGGCATACTATGGAATTCACTCCCACAAAATGTAGTGATGGTTACGAACTTGGATGGGTTAAAAGAGGATTAGACAAATTCATGGAAGATAAGGCTATCAGTGACTGCATAGTGCCCCTATTTTCCAGGGACAGTTCCAGAATTACAGAAGCTGTCTCGATTTCTGATTTGATCCCAGAATGTTCCTCTTTTCCTTTTTCCTCCCCTTCACATCTCAGAGAACAATTAAAAGTTGTGTGTGTGTGTAGGTGCAAAAACAAAGTCCTGTTTAGGGTTGCCATATTTTGAAGAGCAAAAAAGAGGACACATTTGCCGACTTCTACTTTTAATTACGGATCGCTGTGACGACTCTCATTTTACATACCCATGAAAAAGAGGCAGTGTCCTAGAAAAAGAGGACATATGGCAACCTTTATCCTGAAAATAAAATACCTGCACCAAATGAAGGAAATGGTGACACTGGCATACGAAGCCCTTCCTATAATTTTGAAGAAAAAGGTCACCAAACCACTTTAAATTCTTTAATTGCAATGCTTCAGCAATCAACCATTTCTTAGGAAATACAGGGGGTGTTGATTATTGGAAATGGACCCTTACACTGGCTGCTCAGAAGTAAAGCCCACTTTATTCAATGGAGCTTACTCCCAGGTAACTGGATAAAGACTGGGCAGCCTTACACTGCAGTTCTAAGCATTTTTACTTAGAAGTCCCACTGAGTTCAATAGGATTTACTCTCTGGTATGTCCCTGAGAATTCAAGGCAGGGATTCAAGGCAGCTTAAAGCTAAAATTTTATTTCATTCTATTTGTGGAAGGCGTTGTACATGATCCCTTCCCTTGTGCATTTTTCTTTGCAACAATCTTCTGACGTAGGTTCGGTGGTGAGGTTGCAATTGGTACCAGGTTACTGATGCAGATGTGTATATGATGTCTGTGTGTTCAGCGAGATGAAACACGGTGGAAGCTTCCTGGTGTAGAAACGATGCCCCTATTTTCATTGGAGAAATGTTGGAGGGGATGTGACTGCAAGCCACAATGGCTGCTATTCTACCTCCTCTGTGAGAGGCAGTAAGCTTCTCTGTACCAAATGAGGGGAATCAAAGCATCTGGTTGGCTACTGTGAGAACAAGATGCTGAGCCAGATGAGCCATTGACGTGATCCAGCCGGGCTCTTTTGTATGCTCTTTTGTTCAAAGCACTTACTCTACCATGTGTCCTAACAAGACAGCCTCCCTTCTCCTGCTGGCAAAGTTCCATCTTGAATTGAACCAGCAGCCACAGGACTAGAAAGTATGAAGGACCCGGCTGCATGGAACCAAAGATACTACTTGCCTAAGTGATGTTTCTTCAAGTGCTATGGAATAAGAGGGGGGGAGAACCTTTTTAAAAAGGGAGATTAGATGAGCCTCTTTTAGGAGTGATCCCTAATCCATAGTCTGCCTTGCCTAGCGAGGAGGATTAGCCTCCCTCCTTTGTCTTGGGTTTATTCTATTCACGCCCCTGTGTGCTGCCAAGCAGAGTTTGTGCACATCCATCTCTCTTGCACAAGAGAAGTTAACTGTTTCAATTGGCAAGGAACTCGCAGCTTTCTGGGTGGTAAAGACACCATGCCCTGCTGCACACTGTTTATGTTCAGAATCCCTTTTTTATTTGTCTAGATTCTGTTAACCATTGCCCAGTTCACTATAAAAATGTTGGCAAGCAGTCTGCACCAGGACCCTTGCCATTGCTAGAGCTGCAGCATGTTAAAGCGAAGAAGGTTGGGGAGGTGGTGGTGGTGGGGAGACAGAAAAAGACATTCCCATGCCCATGAAAGGGAGCAAGGCATGAATGAATTAGCAGCGCTAGTAGCAACCACATCTGGGATGGCCAAGGAATCGCAATGGCAGGCTGACTTTGAGCTCTGTTCTTATTTCTCTACTGTAAACAGGTTTTAGATATGGGAGATAGCTAGATAATCTTGGTGAGATGAAAAGAACCCCTGAGACCCGAGTTTGACTAATGCTATACTGTATTTTAAATGCATGTGGAATTTAAATCCGGCTGCAGTCCTGCCTTAAGGGGCCTGCGTCATCCACATGTTTTTGACCTTGTACTCAATTACAGGATGCAAAATGAGGCATATGAGGTAGGAGGAAAGGGTGTGGCAGATAAAAACGTGCTGCCCTGCACTCATAGCTGTCAACTTTCCCCCTTTTTTAAGGGAAATTCCCTTATTCCGAATAGGATTCCTCGCAAGAAAAGGGGGAAGTTGACAGCTATGCCTGCACTTGCAGGTGCCAAGGAAAGGCTGTAGCTTAGTGGCAGAACAACTGCCTTGTATGGAGAAGGCTCCGGGTTCAGTCCCTGGGATCTCCACATAAGGTTAGGAGAGACCTCCTCTCTGAAGAACTACTGAGAACAATATTGAGCTACATGGTTAAGCAAAATGGACCAGTGGTCTGATTCAGTTTAGGCAGCTTCCTTTGCTTGCTGTCTCCCCGCCACATGGTACACTGCAATCCAAGAAGACTACATTCTCATCATGAAGGGAACGCATGGCTTGATAGCCACTGTACAAGAAGTCTCTTGCTTAATGAGGTTAACACTACCAAAATTTCTTTCTTGGCATTGGCAGGTTTCATAATGACAAATCGCTAAATCACTCCACTGTGATATGTTAATTTAGAGGAACATTAATTTCCATATCATGTAATATCACTCAGAAAGTATAACGTAAAATATGCAGAGTGCCAGAACCCTTTCTGGTTTATAAATAGCAAGATTCTGCCTTTCAGTGAAAATCTCTAGTAAAGTTGGGACATGCTAAAGGAAGACTTGATCCAATATTTCGCTTGTGGCATACTTAAGTGGATCGCTTCTGTGTGGTCATTTTCCTGGCACAGACTCTGGAACATGTAGTCCTCCTTCACCAGGGAAATGGAGCACCCATGTCTCTTTTGCTGCCAGATGTAAGGTTAAATGGCCGAGGGGCAGCATGGAAAGAGAGAGGGAGTGTTGGAGATTGCAGAGCATTCATGAAAGATCACACCCCTTTCAGAACAACAAAGAGATACTCCTGCATCCTTAGACTATGTCACTTCAGAAACCATGTAGGCAGGGCTTGATTTAGATGAAGAGAGGCTCTAGGCTACTCCACTTGTGAGGCCCCACCCCATCCCCCAACCCTCACAGCTAGAAGAAAATGGAAGAGTGTTATAAACAAAATTGAGTGAAGGCAAGGATGGTGACAGGTATTTAAAATTCTGCAATTCACAATTTCTCCTCTAAAGGACATAAGATATTATTGTTAAATACCATGGTGACTTTAAAAAATGCATAGAATTAACACTGAAAGACTTTTGCAGTAACTGAACTGGGCAGGCCGAAAGGGCCTCTTATATACTTGCTGGGATTGACAAGGCATCTGACCCTCACCTGAATCTCATAGCTCTCCTGACGAGTGCTTTGCTCTGCCCACCAGATGCCAGGCACTCTACTATTCAAATTAGGCCCTGGTGTTTTTGTTACAACCCCCTTCACAATTAAGTAATCAATTTTAATCCAGAATTTAAATTCTCAAAACTTTCTTATTTGTTAATTTGAGCAAGTAAGCTACTGCTTTCACTCCATTACAAACAGTATTTCTACCTGTAACATACTTGAGCAAACCTGCTCCTCTTCCTTTCACATATATTTTGTTGCCATTTGCAACTGTAGCTGCCTCTGATTAGTTATCATTTAACTCTTGGGAGAAATAATTAGCATCACACATCATGTGCATGGAAGTTGCTGAACCAATTAACCAACTAGAAGGATTACTGTTAATAGCACCAGTTTTCCTATAACTTGATATTACTGGATAGTTTTGAAGAACTGCAAAAGCATTTTTAGTTTGCTTTCTGTTGCCACCATGGAACTTTTCTTTATTAGTGCCACTTTGTTTTGTACAATTCTTTGCAAATGAAGGAAAACAACTTTTCTCCTTGTATATGTTGATAATATAATTTTGGTTATTGAGGACAAACAAGATTGTACAAAAACAAGATTGGGTGCAGGCCTGGCCAGGACATAGGCATCCTGACTGTGACAAAGGTGACCTGTGTGCTTGCTTGCTTGATTAACAGCTGTTGGGAACTTCAAGGTCCCTGCTCTCCCTTCTTATGGTCTTTGTACTGGACCTGGAGATGCCAATAGAGAGTATTCCATGTCAAGAAGGAGGGCAAGTGGGCACCCTATCAAATGACAGGGCAGGAGCTACACGGAACAAGGCCTTTTCACTGGTGGTGCCCATTGTGTGCCTCGCTCTTCCCAGACCCGCTCTCTTTTGGTCTGTATTTTGGAGCTTTATAATTTAGGAATACTTTGGAAGAACTGGTTGACAAGTCTTATCAGTCACTGACGTATGAGCAGATTTTATTTGCTGTTATTCTGGGCTTCTGGTGCACCAGGGTTTACACCAGTGTAATAGAGTTGGCTAGGATGCCAGTGGGATACAATTTACAAACTTTATTATTTGCATAGCAGGGGGTGTTCAGTCAACAGTGCAAAGACTGAGCTGAAGCATTCCCTGCTGGTTACCTGCTTTCAGCAGTAGGGGTCACTGTTTGGTAGTACCCAATTGGTTAGCTCTCAGATTCTAGAGCTCCCTATTGGTGGCTCTTAGGTAATTCACAAAATACAGAGTCCATTCATAAAACACAGTGTTCATTTATAAAGCAGTAACATAAATCTCCATTGCTGTAGTGCTAATGCGACTGTGAATAAACGGTGGCTGGGCTCATTGTCTCGGGGTTTGGGGGGGGAAGAGGTGACAAAACTGATTTCCAATAAGTGTCCCATGCTAGTTATTATACCTGGGGATGTTCTTGTTTTTGACCTTAAGTGGCTTCAAATGTAGTTTCCCAACCGGTTTCTAAAATAGTCCTTTCTCAGGAGCTACATGCCATGTCATATTTGTGAATGTACAGTTTAGCTCTTACTTAATTATAAACATCATTGTATAGTTACAGTCAAGGTGATTAAAGACCATAAATTATATCACACACACACCCCTCTTATTTCAGTAGAGTTATATTCACATGCTACATTTAATGAACATACAATGTATATAACCTGTTTATGTAAATAAAATTGAGCTGCACCCTCGCCTGCAACATTCACCGAAAGTAACAGTGTAGTCGATAGATGAGCTGTGCAAATCAACAAGCAGGCATCAGCTCCTGGGAACCGAGCCTTTTGGACCCCCAAATATTTTTCAGATAGGGCCACCCCGCAATGTCTAAAAAGTGCAGAGGCAAAGTGCAGAGTCAAGCACGGTTCAGCTCCAGTGGCTGGCTCCTCCTCCTCCTCCTGCCACGGAGGTGAAGAAGGGTTGAAGCAGCCTCTGGCTGGTGGCAATACCAGAAGGAGGTGAAGGAAGAGCCACCAGCCATTGAAGTCAAGCAGCTGCCACATTCGACTCCATGCCCAGCTACTCCGGACGTCCTGACATCACACACACAACTTCATGATGTCACACGCGTAACATCCTCCTCCATCGTCCTCACAAGTTTTCACTTTTTCACACAATACATGTGTAGAAACAGCTTGTGCCTGTGTTTGATGTAATATGTGAACTTGTTTCATGTGTGGAGTGATTAATCTAATCCATGTGGGTGAGACTGTGCAATAGGAGGGAGAAGGAAGAGGTTGGTTGGTTAATATGGAATAATGGGAAGGCCTTTTGCATATACCGTATTTTTCACTCTATAACACGCACCAGACCATAACACGCACGTAGTTTTTAGAGGAGGAAAACAAGAAAAAAAATATTCTAAACGAAATAGTGGATATATGATTTTTGTGGTTCATGCTGTGGCCACAGACATGTGATCTGACAGTGAGTTTGGAGTAGCCCAATGCAAAAATCCTGAGGATCCATGTGGATCCATGCTTTGTAACCACGGAGGTGGGAAGGAAGGGGAACCATGGATCCTCTGCTCACGACTGCAGCAGATCCCCCCGCCACCCGCAGGCATTCGCTCCATAACACGCACAGACATTTCCCCTTACTTTCTAGCAGGAAAAAAGTGAGTGTTACGGTGCAAAAAATACGGTACAGCCTAACAGAGCATTCCCCAGCTGTGTCACAAAATGACATTTCAAAGTCCCATAATGTGATGGAAGCCAAGACACTCAAACCAGTTTGAAATCAGTTTCAGTTTGTCACCCAGACCCTGGTAACTGACTTATTTGTATTCTGCACATGGGCTTTCTGCTGTCTATTCACATCACCTTTTGCTATATCTTCTGGCACCAAGCGTGTGAAAGAACAGCTGGCTATGCATGCTGCCTGTTTGCTGCAATAAGGGACGATTTTGAGATTCGTGGGATGATAGTTACATTTTTCTACCCCATCTCTTTGTACATGGGAAGGGCAGGCAACTTTGAAATTCCTGTCAAGGAAAGAGCACAGAAAACCAAATTATTCAGGCTGCTCTAGGAAATGCACAGAGTCCTGGAGCCTTGCCACCTTTTCATTTATGCATGCAAATTAGGAATTATGCAGAAGAGCTATTTGATTCTTGTTTTATTTTTGCTTAATCAGTTGTCTGCATGTTTGTACAGTTCAGTCACTGTCACTTGTGATTGTTTCTGCCATGACACGGCAGCGTTTATCAAGAGGCAGGGCGTGAAAAGGAAGCAATCTCCGCTTGAGAGGCAGCAGGGTGAAGCGTTCAGCTATGCCCTGTGGGGCAGGAGAGGTAAGCACGCCTTTGCAAGTGTTTCCAAAAGTTAAGGGGGAAGCGCTCTGGGTCTAAGCTCTTTTAATATAATTACAAGAGGCTCATCCCAAATTTGCATTCACTCCAAGGTGCGAAGATTCAGATATTATTATTGTCACTTGATGGCCCTTCACCAGGTTCAACACAGTTATTACAAGATAATTAAGTCATTTTTGTATGTTTGTGTATGGGGGGGTGTTTTCTGTTTTTAGGACTGTTAGAAATGCCGTGTGTAGAAAAGAATGTGTGGTCCTTGAGATATTGTTGGTCTCCAATTTCCATCAGCCCCAGTCACATGACCAATCGCTGAGGGTGATGGGAGTTCTAGTCCAATAACATCTGTAAGGCCACTAGTTCCCCATCCCTGGCTTAAAACCTGGGCATTGCAGTGACCTTGAAAGATTCCTATTGAAGAAGTCTAAGCCAAAGAATTCCAGAGTTGATGCTGAAGAGTGCCTTCAGTGCATCATGTACTGTGCTTGGAACCCCATGCACAGAACTTTACTATTTTCCATAAATGTGTGGATAGAAAAGTAAAGGGATGTCTTCAGCTACTTCATTGGAGTTTGAAAGCCAAGTCCTCTGACTGCACTGATGATCAAGTAACTTGTATCAGGACATTCTTGATCCTTCATCTATATAATAACCAGCTTTGGTTTCTGATTGAGCCAACTCTGCTACAGCTTCTGAATCATCATCCATTAAGCTGGCTAATCATTGGTTGATATAACCTGAATGGGAGTTAATGACTGGAAATTTGTCTCGCCTGACTTTAAGACATGACACCCTTCAGCTAATGGCACTTGGCAGACAAACAGCATTGTTGAAATGTACAGGTGATTTCTTTTTCTTTTTTCTTTTAGTAGACAGCATGGTGTGGCTCTGTCACTCACCTCACCTTTCTCACATTGTGTTGCTGCTGTGTCCTGGGATGAAGAGGGACAGGGACAATGTGGTGGTGAGGCTGACATGATGCAGACATGATGGCAGGAGAGCCAGATTGGCTCTGCTAGTGCATTTGCACTGCACTGACCTCACAGATGACTCCCCTCTTCCTCTCCATGCAACAGTGATGGACCCAAGGGAGGTCAGGTGGTCAGTGTAGTTTCACCTCATGGTTCCTCAGACGGCACTCTTTCTTTCACCTGTAGTTTTCCTGTGTTCTCAGTTCATGCAAACCATCCCACCTCACATTGCATATAACCTCAAGGTGCCTCATCCCCCCACACAACCACCCCCTCCCATGTGATTTCCATGTTCTCTGGTCACACAAACTCATGAAGACTTCTTAGTGCCTCTTTACTTCTTGCATTTGCCTGGTTTTCTTTCAGGCCACAGATACGCAGTATAGGCAGAGCAAGTGGATCTTGCTTATACTGGGTTAGGCTGGGCAGTTATTATGTATCAAGGGAGGGAAGGAAGAACAGCGAGCTTCTTGTTTGCTTTGTGTGGCCAGCAGAGGGCATTCAGGTGTCAGCTGTTAGGTCCTGTCAGCAGATGTGGTGTGGCATCTGGAAGTATCACCCAGTTGGCTGGCTTTGTGCAGTGCAAAAGCATGTGAAGACCATTTGGAAACTTGGAAGTTGTAGAATATATTCCCCGGTTCCAAGAAATAGTTGGAATCAATTAAATCAGTATTATGACTTGGATATCAATTCTCCATTCAAAGTGGTTTAGAACTTAAATGTTCTGAAAAACTTGTGTCCGACATACTATATGATAGATTCGTCTCTTATGTCCCAGTATTATCTCTGAGATCAAGCAAGGGTGTTTTCTTAAAGAAAACTTCCTTTGTACCAGGTTCAGAAAGAAGCAGTCCACAGAAATGTCTTCTCAGTGACTTCCAGCCCCCAATTATGGAATTCCATTCCCTTGGAGACCCACCAAAGTGTAAAACTAAGCATTATTCAAAAGTGTTATGAGGTCGCTTTAAGTAGACTTTGGGGGTTAGAGTTGAGCTGGCAAGGACCTTTAATGATATTTTAATCTGATTGAATTGTATTCAGCTTTAAATGGGATTTTCATCTTTAGGGGGTGACGCAGCCCATAAATAAATGCCTTTTTTTTTTTTGCAAAAGCTAGGGAATTGCATATTGAAAAATTCAGGAGACTGAACAAACAACTTCTTCATTGCAGTCCACTTATGGATCAGAACATTATAGTGATCAGCTGATTACATAGGATTGCAGTCAAACCAACTTCTCTGCCAAGCTAAATATTTTGACAACTTGGTGTCCAAGCCAAATTCTATAGGTACTTAAACTTGCTCTATCCCCAGTCCTCCAAAGCACTTCCAAATGGATGGCTGCTTTCCCCTCTATAAATTGGGTGTAGCGTAACTACCACTTATATGGGGCTGCTGAATTTCAAATACTGAATGTTGCTCCTTGGTACTAGTGGAGAGATCTTTAGATAGATTTTGCTAAGTGATTTGGATCTTGCAAGATAAAAGGCATTCTAGTAAGTGAAGAATTGTAATTGTTGCCCACACTTGACATAAAAAGGATGCATGCCTTAGATTTATGCTTGATGCGCATACAGAAGATATACTGTTACATACAAACACAGAGAGCCATTTTAGAACATCAGGCTGGCAATCTCATCCTCTTTATTCTTATTCCACTGTCCAGTGATCCATTTACTGCATTGCAATATCTCCAAGGCAACCCCATGCCATCTATGAATGGAAAATTATATAGCTGACTTTCTCCTACTCAAATATCATCTCTGTTTTAGAAGATATAACTCAGACTATAGCACTTCAGGCTCCTGCGATCATTAGTGCTGCATACATAAAGAAGGGCAGCACTATCAAGGGGACATTGATTCATAATATTTTGTGATTGATCATTAAGAGATAATTCCAGGTATTTCTGTTTGCCATAGAACACTAGTGAACCTAACAGGCCACACAGCAGGCTTAGGTTAACCTAAATAGTTAACCACCATTTGTTCAATCTCGTTGCTTAACTATCCAAAAAATTCCTGTATCCACCTGTTGCATCTGTAATTATGCAGTCCGACATTCGCACATTTTTCAATTAGCTGCTCACTCAACTTGTTCTATAATGTTTTCGTCCTTTCAGCTGAAGGTGTGGCCTATTAGCTGGGCAGAAGAAATTAATGGCTAATGTATAGACCTCATTACAAAACAAGTGTTTCACAGACCTAATTGTACAATACTTTTATTTTTTTTTATTTTTGAAACCAATAAGAAACAGGCAGCTCCTAGAAATACTTAGAAGAAATAGTAATTAAGAGGACTGTTGTTGTTACATTACATCTTCAAGAGTAATTAAGGGGATATATTTTGTTGCATTTGATCCTCATATGATGAAGTTATATACAACTCTCTGTGATAGGGATCAGCTCTGTGATAGGGGCAGCTGTAGGTCAAACTGAACCTGCTGATGAGTATCACCTGCCTTTGAAGTTGTCAACCCAGAAGTAAGAAGAAAATATAGAAGCACCTGTGACCGTTGCCAGCAGCACCAACACCATGGAATTACACTTGCCACTTATGCTTGCTAAAAGTTAGCATACAGTACACTTGAAAACTGGCTGGTCCAGCTGTGGGTATCCTATGGCCCTCCAGACATTGCTAAACTGTACAGTGGTACCTCGGGTTAAGAACTTAATTCGTTCTGGAGGTTCGTTCTTAACCTGAAACTGTTCTTAACCTGAAGCACCACTTTAGCTAATGGGGCCTCCTGCTGCTGCCACGCTGCCGGAGCACGATTTCTGTTCTCACCCTGAAGCAAAGTTCTTAACCCGAGGTACTATTTCTGGGTTAGCGGAGTCTGTAACCTGAAGCGTCTGTAACCCGAGGTACCACTGTAACTCCTATCAGCCCCAGAAAGCACGGCCAGTGACCAGGGCTGATGGCAGATGTAGTTCAGCAACATATGGAGGGTCAAAGGTTCTCTACACCATACTCATAGAGGTAATCTGAAAACAGATGAGTTTCCCACAGTGTCCATGGCATGATTCAAATATATATTGAGAAAAGACTCTGAGATCCATAATATATATCTAGATGAGCATGCAACATGCTATTATCACAGCCAACACAGTTTACATCACAGGAGGAGATTTATTGTGCTGTGTGCATCCTTGACGCAACTACACTGTGAATATTGTTATCGGTTCTAGACACCCTATTGCTAGACACATCTATTGGCACATCGGAGGGAGTTCAAAGAAGATGAAGATCAATTGTTAGGGACCTGGAGACTGACTGTCTAGGTGATAAGCCTAAACATGAGAGTACTTGTCAGATATCCAAAGAAGGCGAACATGGAAGGATTAGCAAGGGGGTAGGGATAGGAATATAAACAATATTAACCAGTTAAAATTTAAGGGGAATTGCTTTAAAAACTCTATGGAAGTAAATAAATCAAGGAGAATAAAGCCTGCTGTTATTCAGAATGCTGTTACATGTTTGAATAGAAGATTTAGAAGGGAGCCAATAGGTCATTTAGTCCTAAGGCAGAGTATCTTATACCTATAGTAACCCCAAGAGAGCCTGTCAATCTCTTTCTTTGGAAACCTCAGAGGAATGGCATTCTATAACGGCTTCAGGCACTTTTAAACTTCAAGACCTTTTTTTGTAATGGAACAGAGTCTTTCCTTGCTTCACTTTCCCCCTATCTTTTCTTCTCTAATATATTTTTAATTTTTTTTGAAAATGACACAAAAGATATATTGAATTCTTTCCACTCCCCCATCACATTCCATTTCCAGGAATTTTATGAATGCCATACTGCTGAGGCACAGAACTCGGTGTGTAAACATAAAGCTAGGAGTGTTGAACCTAAGGCTGAGGGCCTTATCAGGCTCTGTACAGAGGCTTGGTATCAACATGCAGCAACCTCAGGCAATGGGTGGGCCCCTAAGGCCCACTGCTGTTGCTTACCATGGATTTGGAAACTTCTCTTGGGAAGGATGTCATTTTACTCACCCACAATGCCCTGAGGCATTGGGGACGTGTGGAAAATTTAATAATGTTGGGTCAAAGTTGCACAACTCTGCTGCTGTTGCTGCCACCTGGTGAACTCACCAGAACCCAGTAATATAAGAGAGGCCTGCTATAGGGCACTGGGGGATGGACTCCTCAGACCTGGAGCTGGCATTTACAGACTCCACAACTTGAACCTGTGCATTCCACACAAATGACCAAATCCTCCTGAAAATTAGGAATCCGATGCATTCAACCGATATGAAACCCTTGACTTTCTGAAATGTTCCTTCAAGAGGCAGGCTGGCATTAGACATCTGCCTTTCTGGAATGTGCATGAGCTTTGGTAAGACAGAGTGCCATTGCTATTTTCCCTATGAGTGAAATTGAGTTGGAACTGGCATTCTGAGGATGCAAAAGTACAAGTACACCCTAGGCTGGCTGAGTGAGGAATTTTGTCCTTCAGTCCATTTGGGTTTGATCCACCTATGATATATTGACAACCCTGGGCATATATATATAGAAAGCTACACCCTGCAATCTATAAAATTAATATGCCCTAGTTAATTCTGCTTTCAAAATCATGGACTTTGCTGTGTCGCAGGGGTCTCTTGTCTCCGGAATGTAGCTGTTCTGTCTCAATTCCATCATTCTGCTGCTGCACAAGCAGGTGTCTCCCATCTAGCTAATGAACAAACCAGCTAACCCACTTCCTTGCGGTGCTCTGTAGGATTAACCAATTCATTTTCAAATACACAGCCTCGAGGGGTCTGTGGGTTGCATCCTTTGGTGGAGACATGCATGCCCTGTTGGCTAAGAGCACCAACATGAGCGCCAGTAGCTTTGTGGTAGGGTTTCAATCCCTGCCTTTTGATTGCTCCTTTCCTCTGGCATGCAAACTTCATAATCCTTCTAGTGAGTTCTACCACCCACACATATTTGGTCTGTGGGATGTCTATAAGCCCAATCAGAGTTACTATAGTGGCTCCTACACTCAATGGAAACAGCTATACCAAAAGTGTCCCTTGAAGGAGGATTATAATGTATCTGGCCTGAAATAAAACTTTCTTCAAGCACCTGTAATTCCTTGTTCCCCCCACCCCACACTTGTCAGTGGTGTTCTTTCCAGTTCTGCGGTCACTTCTTTGCTTGATCTCTACTCATGTGTATCAGTTTTCACTTCTAGAATGCAAAATGTGAATATTTGCAAGTGATTTGTAGGCAATTGGCTAGAGCTTTGCAGGGATATGGATGGCAGCTGATGAAGTGGTTCGTTAGGTGAAATTGCCCACAGCCACAGGGTAGCAACTGAGGAGGATAGTGCTCCTGTCTTTACTTCTCATTGCTGAGACCTTTTATTATGATAGAGGTTGGGGCTGTCACATGCAACACCATGTGAGTGCAAGTTGCAGAGGAGAGAGCTAACCCAGCATGGATGCAAAGTGGAGAGCTGACCAAGAATGGATGCAGGCAGCTTTCTATTGTGAAAAGTAAGTGTGAAGAACCCTCTTCCCTCCTCTATTGCCATACCATGGCTACCCACATTTTCACCTAACCAAACACCTCACAGGCTAGGGCTGCAGTGGAAACAGTCCAAAGCAAATGGAGAACATTCATACTAGGAAGAGAATCATTGTTTTTGCATGTATCAAAAAGTTTCAGGTTTTGTCCTTATATCCCTGTATTTCACTTACAGGGCTAACAGTTTCTGGGGGAAGGTGATAACAGAGAAATGATTGTGTGGCAGTAGCTGCCACATCTGGGCTTGCACACATGTTGTGTTCCTATTTAGACACTGTGCATAATGTGTAGGTGCAAAAGGAGCAAGGCCACAAGGGCATGCAATGAATGGCAGAGGTGTGGCCAGGCAGTACAATCCCACACTACCTGGAATTAATCTATCATGGAACCAAAGCAGGTGAAATAGAATACCCTAAGGGGAAAGTATTACATACAGTAGTTTGTCATTCTTTGCATGCCACTAGCGCATTGGTCAATCCAGAGGCTCTTACAAATGACCTGTTTATTGATCATCCATCCTGATTTGCTGGCACAAAGTTTACAGGGATGCAAGATTATATCTGGTCTTTCTTAAGCATTCATCCTGACTTGTTCATGGGAAGAATATGTGAAAATGAGCATTCAGCTTGTTTTGCTTATGGGGTGTTCATATGTCTTCCCCTTAATAGTTTGTTCATGCCACACTTTTAAGTGCCACACTTTTCACATTTTGTTGCACTAAGGCTTTAATTGGGCAAATCTAAATTTCCCAATATGAACTTGAGGTCTTTCCACAAAATACTGACAGTCTGGAGGTGCCTTAGAAATGGTGGTTTCAATGGGATATGTCCATTTTTTAAAATAGAACTTCTGAAATATCTTTAGATTCTCATCTTAAGGCATGCCATTGCTTCATTGGATTTGATCAAATAGTGTGTTGAGTCTCTTTTTCCACTGGAGACTCAACTGAACATGCATGTCTTCTGCTCTTTTTTATGAATAAGACATTATAAACCTAAAATCTCTGCTAGAGTGTCCAGGGATTAGCCATAATCATAGCTAGGCAACAGTTGTTCTGTGGCATTGTAATTGTAATGAAAGTTCATATAATCTGCTTCTTTTTCTTTCAAATCCTAATTTACAGATGTTGTTAGAAACCGAGGTAGATGCACTCTTGCTATATAATCTACTTTCTGCCTGAGTTCCACTAGCACAAAATGAAAACAGAAGATTATTGCATTAAGGAAGGCTTTTGGGTGGTGGTTGTGATGTGGGGGTGGGAGTGGTGAGGGAGCAGAGTTTAAAAGCAACCAATTTGATAATATTTCTGCTGTTCGACCTATCAACTTACTGTTTATGTGCTCAGACTTGATGAAAAGTAACTATGAAGAAAAACTTTGGACATTATTACAGGAGGTCAAGCAGATTTTTAAGGTGGCCCTTCTCTCTTCAGCTGGAGGACCATAAGAGGCCTTTAAATTGTGAATTCAATATAAGGAAAAATAGTTCTGTATATCACAATGCTATCAGTGTTTATGTCCCATGGCATCCAGTGAAGCTTACTCCCAAGTCAGTGTGTGTTTCAGACTGCAGCCATGGCCTAGCTCTCCATTTGCGTGTCTTAGAAACATCTCTGCTTCACACCACAAATGTGTGTGTGTGGGGGGGGGGGTCATATGAACATTAACAATTTCTAATGCAACACAAAAACCCACCAAAAACAGTGACAGGAAGCATTAACAACACCCTAAAAATAAAAACAAAATCAACTCCATCCGCGAAAGGCCTGGAAACAAGGTAGAACTTTACCAGATGCCAAAATGATGTTGGTGAAGGTGCCAGTTGGACCTCACTGGGGACAGTGTTCCACAGGTAGGGAACCACAGCTGAAAAGGTCTTCTGCCTTATCGTCACCCTCTCAGAGGAGGGACCCAGAGTAGGGCCTTGGATGATGGTCCAAGGGTCCAGGTAGGTTAATGCTGGGAGAAGCATTTCTGAAGATAGCAGCCTGGAACCACTCTTAGTTGAAGTGAGGCATTAATTACTTTGCTGGCCTAGCCTGCTGTCCCCTTCCTGTCAGATGTTAGAACCCATGAGGGGCAATGGTTAGCCACAAGTGGCTGTATGAATTTGGCCAAGTTTCTTGTCCATGGCCATGTCTATGTTCCCAGGCAATATGGGACAAGAAAGCACTCAGCAGTTTCATCAGCACCAATGATGTAATCTAAATCCCAGGAGAGGGAAACAGTTTTATCCTCAAAATGCTTAGCAAACATATCAAAGTGGGCATTAGGTGGCTCTATCACCTCCCTAGGGCCAGTATGCAATAAGCATTTAGCCACTCTTAAACAACTCTGCTGGACAGCCAGCTGAGGACACAGTGGAGAAGCAAGCTTTCTTCAACACTTTCATTACCACTGAGTAGGCTCAAATGTACCGGTAAGTGCATGCCAGTGTTTGGTGACATTCACTAGGAAGTTTTTCTCACCTGTACTCAAGCCGTCTTACTCCTTGCTCCTAGTTTTGAGGTATAGCACAAAGATTTCTGAACTCTGCCAGTCAGGAGAGGATGCTCAGTCAAGTCAACTTCCTGGCTCATCTTTGCATTCCAAAGATTGACCAGTGCTTTAATTGATGAGCCAGATGGAAAACTGCTCAGAGCTCTCTGAAAACTAGTTGGATCCATTAGTCTCTGGGGTGAACCATCTTAATAGATCGCCCACCTCTGCAGTGGGCAGAGGCCACAGTTAAGTCAAAAGCTCACCAGAAGGTGATCTGGCTATGACACCTTCAGGAAATTGATTCCCAATCAGCATGGTTTGCCATATGTTCTGGCTAATTCTGAAAGTGGTCTGGATAATTGGATAGCATAGATTGCTTTCATCCACAGTTTGAGAAGGTGGCTGAGTTTCTAATGAAAATGAATTGTATCAAAATCAGAGTTAGTTTTTCTTTGGGAAGAACTCACTGACGAGAAGTTAATTGTTTCATTTTTTAGTACTGTAGTCTCCTTCACCTTCAGAGCACAGCTGAAGGGTCCTATGGTTCCAGGGGCAAAGACAATGAAAGAAGCCATGTTTTGCCCTTGGCTGGGAGGTCAATGTTGTTGCATCCTCAGTAGCAGCTGTGTCTCTCTGAACTCTGCATTATGAAAGATGAACTGCATTAAATGCTAAATCATTAAGGATCAGCTGAGTAAAAGTGCTGTGGTGGGTTGCCCTGCTTAAATCGCCAGCATCTGCCTTCTGCCATGCGTAGGGTTGCTCTTTACAATCGCACAGCAAAACGCTGACAGAAGGGCTAGGGCTAAAGCCACAGCAGCAACTTGAACAAATGTAATCTGGGCTTTCATCAGACAGTAAGTGATGATGAGCATATACCCAGCTCAAGAACTGGCAATTTGTTATGTGATGCTCATATCCTCCAACATTTCTCCGATGAAAACAGGAATGTCCTAAGGAAAAGTGGGACATTCCAGGATCAAATCAGAAACAGGGACAGCTTCGATAAATCCAGGACTGTCCCTGGAAAATAGGGACACTTGGAGGGTCTGGATGCTTTTTGTGCTATTGCCCACCCTAGCAGCAGCTCTGAAATTATTTTGTAGAGTTGCACAGAACAATAAAGCAAATTATATTCAGATGTCACACTAAACCACCTGGGAGATCAGGGTTTGAATCACGACTCAGCCATGATGTTCACTGGGTGACTTTGGGTCAGTCACTGTCCCACTGTCACCTACCTCACAAGGCAGGGAGAACCATGTACACCACCTTGAGTTCATTGGATAATAATAATAATAATATAATAATAGTAATTAGTGGGTGGTCATTACTTTCAAAGGGTTTGCAGAGTAAAAATTAGTTGAATACTACCCTGTGATTTAGTGTGATATCCAAGCATGGCCTGAATATCCTTTGTCTAACATGCCGGTCTTCTGTCAAGTATAAAGTTCTCAGAAGTAAACATTACATTTTTATTCCAATCTGAAGACTGGTAGAGCTACAGTTGATGAGGTATTGTCATGAAACATGCAGGTTTCTAACCTTAGTTACTGACCCTACATTATACATCGGGATGTATATGCTTCATGAAGTAATACTTTTGTCTAGTGTATCTAGTTTTCAGATCACACTAGAAAATGGTGCTAACAATCAGAATCTGACTGTGATCAAAGCAATAGACCTTGTAGGGAGACGGTGAGAAATATGGGTATGCAGTGCCCAACATTTGTCATTTTAAAAGATAAACTGTATGATTCCCCTTCCCCGCCCCCCCCAAAACACAACAAAACAAAAGAACTACATACAGTTTAAAAGAGAAAACCATATGCATCTATGTGAATTATGTTGCATCAAATGCCTGGTACAAATACATTAATACTTTGGCTCCATATCTAAAAACACTTCCTAGGGTGCAAATCCCATTGAACATGCTGCAGCTTATTCCAAGCAAACAGTATTGGGTGGTTCTTTAAGCATTTATTTAGTGATTTTGGAATTCAGCAAGTGTTTCCTGTAATTATCTTTACAACTGCCTTGTAAGGTAGGACCAATATTGTAGAATGGAGGAGAGTTGAGATGAAAATAGTGGCTTGCCTATTCATTCCTAATGAACTTGTGGCGGGGTGGGTGGGTGATTAGAACTAGTGTTATCTTGGTTCACAGCTCAACCTCGTAACCCCTACACCAAACAAACATTCTAACAGCCAGAAAGTGACCTGGAATTAATCTACATTTGAACACTTGGGGTGCCATTTCCCTGAAGCAACTGGAAGCCACTTAATCATTTACCAAAGTGGAAAGTAGGCGTTGTGGTTGAAGGTTCCCATGACCTTAAGACGAGGCTGTTGGGAAATGGGCATGTCTATGAAGGAAGCAGCTTATGGGAACTTCTTATGGGAAAGAATTTATTAAATAACTAGCTGGCTTTAATTAGCTATACTTGCTGCTTGTGGTCACTCAAAAAATGTAGTTGTGGAAATAAACAAACAGTGATGTCATTTTGACTCACCGCTTGTCCATGTTTTTGAAAGTGATACTTTTGGAGCAAGTTCTTCAGGACAGGGCAGGAAGAGGATTACCATAGAACAACTAGCCTCTGAAAGCACTTCTTTTTAGATCAGGTTCTTCTGGAAACAGCAGGAGGGAAATGCAGAACCACCCACTGGAGAGAAACCAAATACTTGCTCTACCTTTTTTTGGAGCAGATTTAGCAGCAGCAGCAGTAGCACCATCAGGGCAGGATTTTGGGGCAGAAGCAATACTCAGGCAGAATACAGAGGAAGGAGATGCCTTAAGGCTTTTTCATTCAGTTCAAAGCTATCAAATTAGAGCCTTGTTTCTGAACAAAACAACATGTATGAACACTTGATGATGATGATTATATCCCACCCTTCCTCCTGAAGGAAGGAATTTTAAGAACACATGTGTAAAAGGAAGTAGTTATTGTCTAGGTGTGAAATGAAAGGTGTGTTTGTGGGGGAGAGATATTCCTTTGATTGCATCCATGCCTTGAGACTGCAAATGGGTGTCTCATCTATTACACAGTGGAGGCCGCAAGATATTGTACTTGGTGCAGGATACACTTTGTGTATAATATAGGGCATAAGCCTTTGATATTGGTGTGTCTTATGCATGCCAGGACAGGTGTGCAGTAACTATGTCAACCAGATAAATTGGCATGGGAAGAAAGCATTTGCCAATCACACAAATAATGTCATATCCAATATGGATATGCAGTTCTCATCCACTCAGTCCTTCTCCATTGAACTTAAAGGGGGTGACTTCTGAGTAGACATTTATAACATTGCACTGGCATTTTCAAAAGTTTCTGTACATTTATTTATTTTGACATTTAAGGGGAGAAAAGGTAAATGACACCTGGACGGTTGAGTCCAGTCAAAGGTGACAAAGGGGTGTGGCAGCTTATCTCATTTTCAGGCCAATGGAGCCAGTGTTTGTCCACAGACAGCTTTCCAGGTGATGTGGCCAGAATGACTAAACCGCTTCTGAAGCAACGGGATACCCTGACAAAAGCCAGAGTGCACAAAAATTCCATTTACCTTCACGTGGCTGCGGTACCTATTTATCTACTTGCACTATCATGCTTTTGAACTGCTAGGTTGGCAGGAGCTGGGACAGAGCAACAGGAGCTCATCCCATCACAGGGAATTGAACCGCTGACCTTCTGATTGGCAATCTCAAGAGGCTTAGTGGTTTAGGCCACAGAGCCACCTGTGTCCCTATTACATTTATATCCCACCTTTCCTAGAAGTTCAAGGTGCCTTATGTGGTTCTTCGCCTCTTCATTTTATCCTCATAACAACCCCTGTGAGGTAGGTTAGGTTGAGAGTCAGAGACTGACCTGAGATTGGCAAGTGAATTTCATGATTGAGTGGGAATTTGAACACAGCTCTCCCAGGCTCTAGTCAGAGGCAGAGGGTTTTCCTGAAAGAAACAGAGAGGCATTTTAAAACAGCACAATTCTATTGCTTGATACAAGGCATCTGTTTGAGCAGCATCCAGACTCCAATATGAATTAACTTTAAAACTTAATTTAAAATAAAGGCACTAGGTAGGTTTACAGTGCATGAAAAGCCCCAAGAAACTCTGTATTATTTTGGCTGCTTTAAGTTTCTTTGTAAAGGAATTGATCAGTACGATTGCCTTCCAAAGCTCTCTACTTCCTCGCAGTTTCCTGCATCAGGAGAGAAATTGCTGCTCTTTGTGAGTTAAACCAATCTTTAAAGAACCTTTTAAGGCTAAAATACGAATTTACCACTGTTTTTCATCTCTGTAAAAAAGGGATCCATCTCCCAATTTGTCAGCCTCTCCATTTTTCCAGCCACCTCTCTCCATAACAGTTAAAAGTTTTAAAGGACAATAAATTTGAGCATTTTATGCAGTGCTTTTTCATAAGGGCAGTTCAATTTATCTCTATTCCTGGGAAAGATGAATATTGCCATTCTGCATTGCAAAGCCTTCCGTTGCATTGCAAAGGCTGCATGAGAGCATTTATGGAACACACAGGCTCTCAGATGTCACCCGAGCGCCCAAATATGGATGAGCCTTCACCCGGCAACTGCCATCTGTTGAGTGCTTTGTGACAGCTGTATCTCTTGACCAGAACTGGTTTGCACATAATCAGGAGAGGAGGCAGCGTCCTGCAGACCCACCTCCCACTCGGGTGGGGAAAAAAAAAAAGATTCCATGTTTGCTAGGCCTGCGACTCTGACTTTAATGGCACTGTAATGATTTTCTAACAGACACAGTGGTATTCGGCTTTGATTTAGAGCAAACAATAAATTACAGCACAGTTTAAAAGCAGTGGCCAGGAATTCCTAATGCAGGGATGGTTGGTCTTGGATGAGTGCTTATGGCTGCTTATGCATTGCCCAGAGAGAGAGATTTTTTCCCACCCTAAATGAAAATTATTTCCCAATAATACCTTGCATGGGTGTTTTCTCAACAACCCCCCCCCCTCCTTCTGTCAAGACTTCGAAAACAAGACTTGACAAAAGGTTTCTGTGAATAAGACCATTGTTATCTCTGTGAGTGGCAAGGGTTATTTCCATGTCGGATATCTGCACTCAACAAATGATTTAGTGTACGCAAACCAGTTCTGTTTGAAATGTGCAGACAAAAAAACAAAAACAAAAGAGTACCTTGATATATTTTTCTTCCCAGCCTATTTTTTGGGGGCAGATCACTCTCCGTTCATTCTAGTGCCCTACCCCCACCCTACCCCACCCCCTACCTCAAATCTATAAAGCTGCCATCTGTCTCTCCTGCTTGTGAAGCAGCATCTCATAAGCTGGAGGCCTCCCAAAAGAGACGCAGCATGGCAAGGTCATAAAATGAGAAGCATAGGTGGTGGAGTGATGCAGGGGTCAAAGTCAAATCTGCTTTGAAGCATTGTGAAAGCTTCCCGGCTACCTCTCTCTCTCCCTCTAACCCATAATCACTCATCAGCTTCTCCACACATATGCTTGAGAGCTACATGCTGTCGTGCCATTGTACCAAAGCCCCCTCCATGCGAAAGTCTCAGAAAAAATTGAAGAGAGAATCTCTAGGGCACCAATTCACGCTTTCCTTTCCATTTACGCACAGGAACAAGCCCTAGACTGAGCATATTCAATATATGTGCAGGCCTTATGTCAGAGTTTGGCCTTCCACAGATGAGGCAGATGATGAGGTACTGAAATATATTGGCTTAAATGTAATTATGCAAAGGAACATTTTACAGTACCATTAAGGGGCAACACATGTATTTGTGGTTTAATTGTTCCCTGAATTTTTATGGGACAACAGTGAAGTTTTCTACCTCAGGCACCACAAAAATCTCTCAGACATTTCCACACATGACGCAAAAAAGTTAAAATGGTGCCTTGTTACTATTCATGAAACACTGATGTGGAGAAAACAAAATGGTGTCGCTCTAGATCGGTCGGCAGTGATGGCTGCTTCACTTTGCTTCATGGTAAGACCAAACTTGTTCAAAACCAGGATTCTCTACTGCAGTAGCTTGATTATTATTACCCTGCATTTCTAAAGTGAGATGCGCTGAAATTCAAGCTTGCCTGGCAATCACATTCTATAATTTATGCATATTGCATTTACATGTTCTTTTTTCTTGCTGAGCTTTGTGAACGACCTCCAGTGTTCTGTTGAATGGAAAGGGAAGGTACAAATTCCCTAAATGTAAAAATGAATTAGTATATACAGGTTGTATATGGGCTATCGCTCAGAATGCCCAGGCAGTGTTTGCTTGTCCATTCTGTCTCAGAAATCAGCTTGTAAGAAAGATCTGGTAATAGCTGCTGCCCAGCTATAAACAATCACAAATCAAGAACAGGCTAGACTAGAGAGGTCATAAAGAGTTCTCCAGCTCTGCTAAAAAGCAGTGGTTTTGCAATGACATGAAGGCTACAGTTGTAAAACCATTTACCTGGGAGTAAGCCCTATTGAACTTGATGCAAGTTACTTTTGAGTCTGCATGTATACGATTGCACTGTAAGGATATGCACTTCACAATAGTGGGGTTTTTTCTTCAAATATTTGGAAGTATAGCAAAGCCACAATGTCCATAATATGTGTTCTCTCTCTCTCTCTCTCTCTCTCTCTCTCTCTCTCTCTCTGCATCACAATATCTGGTTTTGCAGGCTATTTGATCACCTCAAATATAAATAAAATCATAACTAATTAAAAGCAGGTATTCAGGAAATTCATAGGGACAAAAAGGGGCCTGGTCTTATGAGTCAATGGGTCAGCGAAAGTCCGACTCATATGATCAGACTCTGTTTCTGTCTATGTGAATTCCCATTTTTTATTTGGCTTTATATGCTTTTACACAACAGCTTTTCTGGTTTTATGTTATGTTTTCGTTTTAATTGTTAACTGTTTTTAAGTTGTATGCCACATAGGCTTTTTAAAAAAAATATTAAGTGTTTTAAAATTTTGTTTTAATGTTCTAGGGTTCCAAGAGGCATGTGATCGAGTGTCGCAGCACATCCCCCCTAGTGGAACCTGCCTCAGCCATTCTGTGGGCTAGGGACCACTCCCGGGGCAGTCCTGAACTTAAAAACAACTTTCTTTATACAAACTACCATAAACATATCAATAAGCCATTAGAATTTTTTAAAAAAAGAAACACGATTTACAATGACAGACAGATTTAAATAACCCCCGGCCCCACCCAAGCATTAAAAACAACCCCAACCCAACTAAAACAAAACAAGGCCGCTAAAATTTAAAGCCCCAAAGGTTAAAAGCTGCATAAGAATGTTTTAAAACACATTAGACACTTGGAGCAGGGAAACAATAGCAAGCACCCCCCCCCCAAGCACTGCCCCAAGAGTTCATTCCAGTGAGTCCAGCCTTGTCCCCCAGGCCAGATGGTAGAGGCCTTGCAGAGGGAGCAGGTCCTGCAGTCCTCACCACAGCAGAAGATTCTTTCATTGCAGTGGGTTGGACTTGATGATCCTTGTTGTCCCTTTCAGCTCTACAGTTCTATGATTTCTAAGTGATTGCATTAGAGGCTGTCTCTTCTTGGCCAAGCCAGCCACAAATGCACCCCACAACCTGAGCAGATCAGGGTGGCAGAATGGGGCCCTCTTTGTGACTGTCCGCCCTCATATCTGAGTAGGTCTGCACAGGATCACACCTCAAGCTGTTAGGACTAATAGCAGGCTGTTGAGTAGGACTAATAGCAAGCTGTTGAGAGGAGAGGTGGTTTAAATTGTGATGTAACACTTGGGAAAGGCTCCTAAATCACCCCTGCTCCAGCTTCTGGGGTCCAAACCAATTCAGGATGTGCCATGGCTGAATTTAAACTCTCTTAACTATCCTCCTTTCACAGATCTGCATCTTGTGTATTTTGGTCTTTAAGAAGTGTGCCAGTAATTAGTAAAACTCTACCCTTCTGCTTCCTTAATTCCGCTTCGCAAATCCATTTTTGGCGTGCTGATCTGTTTTTATGTGGCAGTGTGGTTGTGAATAAGCCTCTTGATTTCCTAAATAAAACAGCTTGCTCAAAGGGCAGGTAGAGAAGTCTGTTTATAGAAGCAGCTGGCTGAAATGGTATAAAAGGGGGCCCACGTCCTCACAAGTCACAACCAACCCTCTCCTTCCAATCCCCGGTGTTTAAATATAACCTGTCCATTTTTTAATACTCGAGGTTACATCGGGTGGCCTTTAACCAGCATATTTAGCAAGGGTGGAGCAGAAAGGTGGAGAGTTCCTATGTCTGAGCAAAAATGACATGGTGAAAAATCAGAAAGGCTTGTAAGTAAACCACCACTTTATCACGGCTGCATGCTGACAGGGAATTTTCAATGAGAAGTGCTGCTTGGTGGCAGAAGTTACATGAGATGGACTGAAGTTTTGTAGCCCGTGTTGTCTTGAAACAGGCTGAGGGAACTGGAAGTGGCTGGTGAAATACAGCACGCTAGACATATGGTAAAACATATGCTCATGACAGCAAGCATGGAGAAGGTCTGCCTGCATCTTTCAGGCAACGGATAACAGAGATGTGCCTTACCCATTCGTATTTCAAAAGACAATTGTGCTGGCTGGCCAATGGCTTTTTCTTCTTTTTCTTTTTTGTAGCCTTCCCTCACAGTTTTCCAGAAGCTTCTATGGGAGTAGTACACAGCACCACTGGAAGAAATGTCAGAATTCTAGTTCAGAGGCAGATAAAGTTTGAGGAATGGTGTTGGATTCTTCCTTTGTCTATCAAGATAGGCATCCTTAATGGTGTATAATTTTGCGGCAAAGACTGAACTTTCCCCAAGCATCAGTTTTCTATGATCTAGAGGGATGCTAGGCATCTTATCACTCTGACTTTCAGTAGGTTCACATCTTCCCCACAGTTAATTTATACAAGAGGCCTACTTCTGGTTGCCCTGCTAATTCCTAGCAAGGTTTGGCCTATCATTAGGCAGAGTGAGGTAGATGCCTCAGGCAGCAGGTGCCTGTGGGTGTGTGCGCATGTGTGCGCGCCAGCCATGGTGAGGCATGGAAGACAGTGCTTAGGTGTGCAAAATAGCCTGACTTGTTCCCCCTAAGCTAACTTGCTGCTGTTTGGCATCATGGAGGGTGCTGCCTCATCAACCAGTGTTGAAGTAAGACACAAATGCCAGTCCAGTTGGCTTGTATACATGGAACTGGGGGGTTGGCGCCATCTTGTCCTCCTCAGGCAGCAAAATTTCTTGGGCTCATTCCAGCATTAAGCTGGATCCACAAGATTCAGCACTGGTGAGCTTTGGCTTCAGTCGAGCCCTGCGTTGTCCCATTGTTCCATGTGAAGTCTTGTTTCTCAGTTAGGAGCACAAATCTGTAACTATTTTGAAACTGGAGTTGTTGGAAGGCCAAACCACCCCACGTTCCCATTTGATTTTGTTTATGCTGGGGAATCCACCGTGTTGGGTTACAACTGTGTCATACATTCCCCCCATCTCAGCCCCACGCTTACCTCTAGTGCTTAGGTTACAGCCCTATATAACATTTAAAATACCAGCTCTGCTTTTAGCTCAGTGGGAGGCTCTGGTTTGTTGCTACATTAGATTTTACCAAATTGGATGGCATTCAGATTTTTTTTTTATTTTTACAAGTATATGCTAAAAGAAGCTAGTGAAACAAGCAATAAGCTTTCCCTCCCCTTGAAAGTCACTTTTATGTTGTAAAAGTTTGGTTTTTATACGGCAAAGTGGTTGTGAAATAGACTCTTGATTTCTTAAGTAAAACAGCATGTAAGGAGGGCCAGGTAGGGGGAACGGGCCCCTCTCAAGCCTTTTTATAGACTGCACAGGCATCAAATGAGAGCTGCCTCCTCAGTCTGAGCACAGATTTTGAAAGTGCTTCGTTTTAAGACCACGTATGTAGCATGGTTTTTCTTTCTCTTTTTAACAGTTTAATTGCTTATTTGGAGAGGGGGATTCCTTTGCAGCTTTTTGGATCACAACAGTGAGGGGGAGGGGGGGAATTAACAATGAACTTCACTGCCATACAGCAACATCCCACCACCACCACCACACACAATAAGACAGAGCCTATAATTTGACATCTGGGTTCCAGGAAGGGCCCCGTGCGCTGTGTACTATTCAAATTCAAAGCCAATGAGAAACTGCAGTTGGGGTGGGGGACGGGGCGAGGGAAGCCATGCAGCAATTGGGGTCATTGTTTGCTTTATGCGTATGGCTGATTAAAAATGCAAACGCCACTGTGCGGAGTAAAATGCCAGGGCAAACTCGAGAACAGTCGAAAAGGCCATGAGGTTGAGGATTATTTTATTCTTCTTTGTAAATTGCAGGGAGTAATTCCAGGGAAGGGTGGGGAGAAAGGAGGGGTGGTGGTGGTGGAAAGTGGCCGGGTCTGCTGGGCGCTTGCATATGCAGTTGTCTGCCTTTTTTTTACCTCCAGGATAAGGACATGCTAAGTCGATGGAGATACTATTACTCCGTGGTTCCATGCTAATAAGGCATGCTTCCCACAGTGTGTGACAGAAAAGATGAATACCGTGCAGTGCTAATGGTTAATTTGTAGTGGCATGTGTGTTCCTTGAATGTTTGTGAAGTCTCCTGATTCACCCATATACAACTGAGCTTCTTATTCTCTCTCTCTCTTTCTTTCTCTCCTCTTTTCTCTTCTTAATCAAAAAAAGGGGGCATGGTGACACATAAAGAGATGAGGCGCGGCTGACAATTCTGAATGGGATCCTGTCCCATCAACAATCACTCTCCCCCCCCTTACTATTCTAATAATTGACACACTAAAAAATGTATTTATCGGGAGCAAATCATTTTAAAGCCTTGGCCACATTTTATTTTATTTTTAAAAATGTTAATGGTGTTAGAAACCTGTCACAGATAGCATCAGACCTCAGCAATGTTAATCTACATAGCCTGGCTTTGAAAGTCCTCTGGGAAGCATATATTTAGGCTTACTGCTGAGCGAACATGACTGTTAGGATTATGGAGGCCCTACAGAGTGAGGGAAAGCATAACGCTTCATCTGACTAGCAAGTAAACAATGGGGCGATTGTCTGAGGACGCTTTGGGACTAAAGAGCCCTACTGCTGAGGAACTCTAGGTATAAAGCTGCTATCAGGAAGGAGCCTTAATGTTTTCTTCATGGAGCTCGAAGGCTGTCAGAGATTCAGATGAGCTACCCTAGGGAGCGTACAGGAATCCAAACAGGATATTCTTGTTTTCAGGCCTGCTTTGGGTAATTATGCAACACTTGAACTTCTCCAAGTTCTCCAGCATGAGCAAAGCGTGTCTCTAAAAAGAACAGCAAGGTGTCCTGGTAGTGTGGGAAGTGTTGTTAAAGAAGTCAGCTTGCTTAATTTCATCGCTACCCATCAGCAAAAGACACAAAAGCTAGTTTTACCCACAGCTGAGTGCCATTTCCAAGCCACACACAGAATGAGCCAATGTTAGCGCACTGAATATGTATAGAATTGCTTGTGTGTGTGTGTGTGTGTCCTATAACAAAGCATTTTCTCTTTGGTCAGCATAGAGTGGGGGGATTTAATTGGACTGATCTAGTTACAGGTACTCTGGGCTTTGTTTACAGCCCAGTCCCAAGATAAAGAACCTTTGACCTTCCTCGGGCTGTTGATGGACTACAACTCCCATCATCCCTGACCATTGGTCATGCTGGCTGAGCTGATGGGAGCTCTAGTGCAGCAACATCTTGGGGGGATGCGCTAAGGTTCCCCATCCCTGCCTTAACAGAGTGTTTCTAACCTCAGCCAGACTGTAGCAGGATGTCACTTTGCAGGCAGAAGCCAGCAGAGATGTTTTCGGCTCATTGGAGGAACACCTCTGCAAGTGCGGTGTGTGTGAAAATTGTAGTGCATCAGGATGTGGGCCATTGGCATGACTTCCCAGTCAGTGGACACTTTGGCTTATTATCTTAAGAGTGGGATCTGAAAGGCATGGTGCATGTGTCAGTTATGCATTAACACACATCTGATGACAAACCAAGCAATAATGCTCTAGTGTAGAAGATGCAGCTTGTTTACACTTCAGCATGCATGTGTTGTAAAACTGAAGCTTCCCTTGCAGCCTTTTTGGCACCAAGGTTTGGCCTTTATAAGATTCTCCCAGGAACCTTTTGTAAAGAAATATTTTCCCAGGCGTTTGAAGATTATTTTAGGATCTTCAGTGTTTTTAGCTTTGCCGTGCTAATGTATGCTTAACTGTTGCTGTTTTTATATGTTTGTTTTGCTTTGGTTTTGTATGTGTGCTGCGGTTGGTTTTATTATGTTTATTTTTGAGAGCTCATGTAAATTGCATTGTATTGTTTTTAACTTTTAGCATTAATTGCCCAGGAGGCATTGTTAATTGAGGAGCATACAAAATGGCGATGTATGTATATAAGTAAATGTGTATATAAATATATAAAAAATACAAAACTGAGCACAGTTTTGCACTAGCACAGATAAAGTCTTGTGTTGTGGAAGCCTCAGCAGAGAACTCAATACTTTCTGTTTTACTGTGCCTTATTTTATTTTTCAAGGCCACATATGACCAGACTAAACGAGTCTTTACATGTTTTGATTTGGTGGTGATGGTGGCATGCCATAGAATAAAGATGACTTTGGGAGACAGAAATATAGGAAGCTGCCTTATATTATAAAGTCAGGTCGCTGGTCTATCTAACCCAGTATTATCAATTCCAATTGGCACCAGCCTTAGAGGATTTCAGATGGGGAACGTTCCCAGACCTACCTGGAGATTTGAGGGATTGAACCTGAGACATACAACAAGTACTGTTATATACATACATACATACATACATACATACATGGCAGCATTTCTTGTTCACTATCAAGCACTGATAGTACAGCACTACACCAAACATTGCATCCTTAGCCTTTAAACCATGTGCAAGGAAAGCCCAATAAAGCAGTGTGAGCGCACACTGCTCCAAGTTGTGTCATCTGTCAGCATCGCTCCATAGGAATCAAAGGGTTGTGAGAGCGCACGTGAACCAGCTGTGCTGAGCATTCCCTACAGTTCTTTGCTTCTGCAGAGCATATGCTGCCTGACACACTATCCCTCTCTGTGACTCCAGCAGCATGCAGCCCTCCTCAACGTGGTTGTACTTGGGAAAAAGGCTTGGCTTTTTTGTTAATGGCACTTTCTCTGGCCAGCTACCCTAACCCAAAAGCAACCTGGCACAAGCTACATTGCCCCTATCTGCTAGGAAATGGAGAATGGCACGTTATCTCACCGTCAATTAATTCTAATTGAGTTGCAGCAATACATGAATCCATATGGGGGATTTGCACAAAATGCTGGGAGTGGGGTGCATTTGAAACGTAGGGTTTCTCCAAACCCTATTTTGCAAAACGGAACATCACTCCTCCCTGTTCCCTGTAAGCCTTGGCTGTTCCTGTTTGTCAGCTCTGGTTGCCAAACCTCCCTCTGTCTCTCTTTCATTAGGCCACTTTCTACCTGGTATGGCAACTTTTGTTATAGCAACATAAATAGTGCCCTAGATTGGCGGCTTCCTTCCTGTAGGTGAGGCAGATGAAACATTCTCAGAGTTAATCAGTGGTGTTCGTAATTATCAAGGTAACAGTGGCATGCACATAATAACTGCGTTATTAGTTATTGCGAGTCAGTCTCATGATGCAAAGCTTGTAACTTAATATTAACTGGCGATGTTGCTGCTGTGTATCCTGTTGTGGGTGGATTCTTGGAGACTTTTGATTGTGTAATGGAGCTTAATTCTTAAGAGATGGCCAGCTATTTAGAGCTGTGGAAGGAAGGTGTTGCCACTTCTTTGGGGAGAGGGTTGGGATTGGACACAAACAGTGTTTAGCGTCTCTTAACACGTTACAATTTGCTTCCCCGTCTGCTGTGACAAATAAATAAGATTTGCTTGTTAGAACTAACAAGCTGTGAAGCTTTTACCTCAGGTCCCCCCCCCCAAAAAAATAAAGACTTTTGCTGAAGAGAGTGTAAAAATGCCACTCGGCCTTCTGCCCTCGTTTGCAGAAGTAAACATTGATCAAACTCTTAATGGTAAAAAGCGTATGGTCTTATACAACAGCTGTTTCACAGTTTGTCTCAACTGAATTCATACTACGGTTCTTTGTTGTTGTTTAAAAGACAATGGAAATCCTAGCATGGTGGCAATAACAGGTTTTGACATTGAAGAGTTGTATCCAGTGTTGTTCATACTCAAATGAGACCCACTGAAATTAATAGACCTAAATTAGTTGTTGTCCATTAATTTCAGTCAGCTCATTGTGCAAGAGCACCAAACCAACTTTAATTGCACAACCTGAAAGTGACCATAAGCATGCTGCTGTTAGCTGAGCCCCATCATACAGCAATCCAAGGCAGTGCCTTTTCTGTGGTAGCACCTGCTCTCTGAAAGCTGCTTCCCTCTGAAATAAAGCAGGCATCGACTGTGATGGGCTTTCAAAGCCTGCTTAAGACGTACCTGTTTACTCAAGCTGGCTCCTACTTCACAGCTTGAAGTAAGATATCATGCTCGCTGCAGTGGGTGGGGTTTTGCAGTGGCTTAACATTTTAATGTCTGTTGCGTCTTACTGTATTTTATTTGTGTTTTCTGAACCATTCTAGTATTACACAGATAAACAGCAGTATATGAATATTTTAAGGTAAAAATCTTATGGAATACATCTAGACCTGATTCTACCTGAACCTTCCTAAAAGGCTCGATCCAGCAGTCAAGGTCTGACCTTAGCCAATCCACATCTGTGTGCCGCTAATGTGAAAACAGTACATATTGGCAACACATCAACAAAGAGTTGGCAACTCAATCCCATTTATTACAATGGACAAGCATATTTAACTCAGTGCTGGAGTTTGGCCAGCAACTTATGCGAATCCAACTTGTGGATTTACACCATTGCACAAGAGTCGTAGTCCCCCGCCCCAAGCCACAGCTAAAAAGGACAATGGATTTGTATGTGCATTTAGGACAGGTAAAGGACTATTGTTGTGATCTGGAAATGTGGGGCAGTCATTGCATAAAGACATAGTGTCTAAACTGTGTATAATAGCCTTGTTCTCTCTCTCTCCAAATAAAAAAAAGCAAACGAGAATTCCTGATAAATCTGCAGTAGGTTTTGAGGGATAAAATGGCTAAATTATCATCAATTCGAAGGTGGAAAGAATTGCATATTTTGTATTTAAGAGAATACTTTTTCCACTTTTCTTCAGAATGGCTCAGCAACTACAGGAAATTTATTTGCACCACACACCAAAACTGAAACAATTTATCTTGCATTATTGACTGCTGAGCTGAATTTTGGGTGCAGTGGTGCAAATCAACACAACCGGCTATGTGGAGATTCTGAACTTGTATAATGCCCAAAATATTGCTTGAGAGAGACAGCGAGAGGCAGCGGCAGAGCTGCAACATGGCAACATATGGCTGATTCTAGTAGCTGCGATTGCTGCCTAGGGCCACAACAAGCCAAGAACAACCTTCAAGCTTTGATCAGTGAACAAAGTAGTCCCTGGACTTTACAAATACTCTTGTTCTTTTTCTCTCTGATACAGCCCAGTTCTACTCTCAACCAATCATTGCTCATTCATTCCAGGGAATGTGCAGATGTGAATGACACTGTCCCTTTAAATCCTATTACTTCTCTCAAAGAATTCGGGACACTGTAGTTTGCCCCTCACAGAGTGATGATTCCCAACAACCCTTAACAAGCTATAATGCCCAGAATTATTTGAGGGTGACAGTTTGCTTTGATTGTGCTGCATCTCTCACACCATACTAGTTTGGGGACCAGTAATAATTCCCCATCAAGAGTTGAGGTCGCCATAACGTCAATGAGATGGGAAGCCAATGTGACTCAGCATCTCACAGGTTCAGTTGGTTGCCTCTTTGCAATACAGAGAACCGGTTTCTGGGAAGGAAGGCTGCCATTGGGGGTTTCACAGTAGACCATAACTAGCCCTGACAGCTGTCAAGTATTTAGTTCTCTTCAGGCCTGATCTAGCTCCCATTGAGCTTGGTAGAAAGACAAGCGCTGAACAAAACCCATGTGACTACATTGAACCACACTCGCTGCACATACAAACACACAGTGGCATCTTAGGGATGCCTCTCAATCTCCTGCCTTTGAATGGTCGTATTCCTTTAACATCTGTCCCCCTGGGCTTAGAGTTAATTCTCTCTCTCACACACACACACCCAACAGGAATGTTCAAATTAGCCTTTTGGGGGTGTAACCGAAGATGGTGGACAAAAAGAATCAATCTACCCTGTCAGGCAGAGGCTGGTCTGATGCCAGTTCCCCATTTCACACTTTAAAGTGACGTATAATTGTAGCTGCCCAAACTCTGGATTCAGGGAGCACCAACTCCTTGGTCTAATGAGTAGGTGTCTGCTTTGGTAAAGGAAAAGCTAACAAGCTCCCCCCACCCTTTTTATTTTTACTGGCCTTCTCTTTATGCCTTTAAGCAGCAGCTAGCACCCATAATTTAAAGAAGTGAAGTTTTCTTGACCCAGAGATAAATTGGTGAGAAGAAAAGCTCCACTTCATTTGCTTAATTTCTATGTGTCAGACTGTTTGTTGTTAAATGCACAAGAAAGAGCAGCAACATTTTTTTAAGGGCATCACTAAAAAGGAACCACTCTGAGGTATAGTTTAAATTGGTAAATTAAATAGACAAATGTTACCATGTTCCAGTTCTCCTGTAATTTAGCTGAGTCTCTCAAACAGCACCTCCGAAATGTTGGCTGTGTACACAACATATATTTTAGAAACATAAAGCACATGGCTTTACTCCAAAAATACTGGGGACAATTTACCGTATTTTTCGCTCCATCGGGCACACCGGGCCAGAGGGCGCACCTAGTTTTTAGGGGGGGAAATAAAGGAAAAAAATATTCCCCCCTCAGCCACGGGGCTGGGGCGGGGGAAGCCCGAGCTTCTCCCAACCTCAGCCCCCAGAACAGGCTGCTATCTGCAAACCTTCGGAGCCCGAAGGCTTGCGGATAGCTGCCTGAAAGCCCGGGGAGTGCAGCGGGAGTTGGTGCTGCGCTCCCCGGGCTTCAGGCTGCTATCTGCAAGCCTTCGGAGCCCGGCGGGAACTCCTGCTGCACTCAGAAGGCTTGCAGATAGCTGCCTGAAGCCTGCATTCACTCCACAGGACGCACACACATTTCCCCTTCATTTTTGGAGGGGGAAAAGTGTGTCCTATAGAGTGAAAAATACAGTACCCCCTCTCAGAGCTATGATTCCCAGCACCCATAGCAAACTACAGGTCTCAGGATTCTGGGGGAGGTGGGGTGAACGTGCTTTAAATGTATGGGGTATTCAATTACATGTGCAGTCAACACAAGGATTTCCACTTGCACAACAGGACTTTGGTCTGTTTTACTCAGAAGGGAGTCTTGGAAATAAATGAGGCTTGCTTTCTACTGGCCAAAAAAAAGTGATAATGTAGCGCCGCCCCTCCCACTTGCCACCATTTTTCATATCTCCCACACAGCCACTCCTTTTCAGCCTCTGCAAGATACATGCAAAGCCCTGAATAACTCTGGACCAGGTTACCTGAAAAGATATCTTAATCTCCACTGCCTGGTAAGGGCACTGTAATAAAGTAATTAGTTTTACCAAGGCCTGATGGCTATCAGCTTGTGGTAACATGGAGGTAGGCTTTTTCACTGTAGCACCAGTATTGTGGAATGCCCTCGCTGCTGAAATATGAGAGCTGCCATCAATGTTGGCATTCTACCAGCTCCTGAAGGCACACCTGTTTAGGCAAGCATTCTCCTGAACTGAATTTGTGCTTTTATTGTTTTAATTGCTTATTAATAGTACTTAGTATTATGCTTGTCTTCACTGGGCTGTTATTTATTTAATATACAATAGCTACAAAACAAACATATAAAATACAACATTAACTAGCAAATACAACGATAGCATCATCATGCAGCTGTGGAGCAAATTAAAATTCATATAGACTTTAGCACAAGGATACTTTTTTGGTTTTCAAATTTAGCAATATATATATATATATATGTATGTGTGTAAGTGAGTTTTGCTCAGAGCTGTGAAACTGCACATGTGTAAAGATTTTGTTATTTCTTGTTGTTTATTTTTATCTTGCTTTACCTCCCAGGAGTTCAAGGCTGAGTACATTGTCCCCCATTTCATCTTTGCAGCAGCCCTGTCTGGTAGGCTAGGCTACGTAGTTTAGTTGTTCATAGTTCAAACACCAAATTTGTGAAATACTTGCTTATTCTTTTTTATCCGTGTTGGCAAACTTATTGGTGGGTTCTGTAAACAGCAGGACTATGAAATGTTGCCTTTAAAGCAAGGTATATGTTTCCCCCCCTTGAATAATCTGTGATATATATTTATATCTAGCATTTCTACCCAGGAACTTAAGCTTGTGTACATCACCCACTATTTATCTTTGTAACAGCCCTGTGAGGTAGTCTAGGCTAAGTTGATATATGTACATCCACATATAGTGTACTGGGCCAACAGAAAATCCTGTTGTCATACCTAGAGTCAGTTACTGAGGGAAGAGACTGGGAGTTTTTAGGTTGTTGCTGTTCCCTGACAGGCTTTCTGCTTGCAATATCACAAAGACGGGCCATGGGCAGAAATTCAACAGGTGCAGCTTGTGTTCGACATCATGATGCCAGGATAGGAGAAGATGAACCTACTGAATTTCTATCCTGCAGCTGTTAAAGGCACACCACAGCTGTCAGGAAATAGTGCAGATGTCAGAAAAAGTGGCATCCTTTGGAAATGTTGAAGCTAGGAGAGCGAGCCAAAATCCTCCCTTTTCAAATCAAAATCTGGCACAAATCCAGAGAGGCACTATAGCCCAAACAAACTTTTGCTCTTTGTCCCTGGCTGTTCCATCCCAATGAAGAAAGTGAAGGAAGGAGCTGTAATGTGCCATGTGACTCCTTCTCTCCAAACTGAAAGAAATTAGATAACCATATAAGTCATAAATGGTTGCTTACAGCACAGTCCTATACATTTCTATTCATAAGTAATTCTTAATGAGTTCGATGGGGGCTTACTTCCAGATAAGCGGGTATAGGATTGCAGCATTAGTTGTCACGTGGATTCCTCATATTTACCTAAATGAGCTATCTGATTCCTGACTGGAAGCCTTTGAGTGACATAAGATGGTTTCTTAATTCCAGCTATGTTCTGCTTAGATATCACAACATGCGCCATTTAGTTTTGAGAATTCCCTGGTATAGGCACACACACACAAATGGTTTGAAGCCATTTGGCAGCTGCTTCACAGCAAGAGGTTGCCAACTGACCAGAAAGCAATATGGTGTGACTTTGCCTTGTGCTGTTAAGAAACTCTGTGAGCATATATCAGTAGATGAAGATTTCACAGCATGGAAACATTATCACCTGCTGATATTGAAAACACCGTCTCATAGTGACCAGTGGGGGAAAAACTAGCAACTTCAGTACTGCACTTCCCAAAGTTAAAGCGGGATATAGTTGCAATAAATAAATGTTGAGAAAAAGCTTCCCCAAAGAACCTGTGGTTTTCCTGGAAAGCCTTATCCCTAATTCTAAATCAATGGAGATTGCTTGGAGTTATTTGCTGGAGAGAGCAGGGCACTTTGCACATGGTCAGAGTCACTCTCTTGTAGCTTCAAGGTGCCAGGCTTGCATCCTGATACCGAGAGCTGGTTGTAGAGCTAAGCCCAGTTGAGCCTCTGATCAAACTAAGCTCTGTTCAAACTGCAAGTGCAAATTACAACATTAGGGGGTTTCACACACTGTTTCACTTCACAGCTCTTTGGAATGTATCCTCTCAAGTCCATCGAACCTATGTATTTTCTTCAAAGCCTCTAAAATCCTTCCTTTGAACTTCTTGGTTGGGTTTCCTTGTTCTTTTCTACTGCTGAAGTTGCTGGGTTTTCTAATTACTATTATATCAGTGTGTAGGATCAGTGAACTAAATGCCCTATCAATTACTTCTTCCTATTTACAGTTTAATAGAGATGGTTGTTCTTAATTTGATGGTTGTTCTTTGTTCAAAAAGTCAACTGGAATCTTCTATTCAGTTCCTGTGGGAAGGGGAAAAAGCATGTTGCCCTTTTATACAAATGCAGTACATTCCTGGGAGATTTCCCCCACCCCTCATGATTACTGCATTACATTTCATCATTTTAGAATGAAAATGCCAGCATTTTGCCTTCCGCTTTCTATTATCAGATAGTGGCCCAAATTATGTAAACGGAACAGACAGCTTTTTCATTGCCATGCAGATTAATGCGGGCGTGTTCATATTACCATTTACTGCAGCTCCAGCCTGCTCCCACGGGTGGTTTCTTGAGCCGGGTTCATATGACATGAGGCACAACTCATCTGTATCCTGCTTCTTTTAGAGAAATGCTGTACTCCTTTCCTCTTTCATGAACTTTCCCTCAAATCAGATTCAATGCGATTCAAAAATGCAAACTGTCATTTCATTGTGATGTGAACAATTCGGGCAGCTTTTGCACATGTGCAGATGGTGGTGAAAGTGTCATCAGCTTGGAGTTTGGCGCCAGGGAAGAAATAATCGGGCAAAAGACCTCTCGCTCTGTTGAGAACACAGAAAGAGACTTGGAAATGCAGCAGAGGGAAAATGACCTTGCAGCATCTCAAGTGAACATAGCCTGTGCTGGAAGTGTACATTGCACACATCCTCATAGTAGCATCCTACGGTTGATGCTTTCTTACAATCTTCACAATAGCCTTGCCACACAGGCCAGTAATATCCACTTACTGCATGGTTGGGAAGCCTGTGAGCCTTCAGTGTTGTTGAAGTGCAGCTCCCTTCAACCCTAGCCAACATCACCAGTGTTCAGAGATCATGGTAACCTGTAGGCCAATAGAATATGGAGAGCAATGTGTTGTGCTTCCCTTCCTTCCCATGTTTCTTACCTAAGCCTCAGAAAGACCTACTCAAGCTGTTGTCCTTGGCTTGCCTATTGAGCTAAGGGCTTCGCATCTTACTTCTTAGCTGCACCAACTGAGTGTGTGTGTTGTGTGACAGTGCATCTAAATTATCTGTAGGAGAAGAGCTGTTACCGTTTCCAAGAATATAAAACAGGACACTATCATTTTCTTTCCCTTTCCATAGAGGCCATCATGCTGCTTACCTAAATAATCCAAAAAGGGCTGCAGACAGCGATTTCTTGAGCAGAATAATGACAGTTTAATCTTTACATATCTGAAAAGCAGCTATTTGTAAGCTGCAGATGTCCAAGCTTTTGGCAGAAGTAGCTTTCTGCGTGATGTGTGCTACAAACTAAATCATCTCTCTTTTGAAATGAAGTGCATATTGTAACTTTGTTCTTTCTTGTTATCTCTTGTCTATCCCTGCAGAATTATATGCAGAATGTTGATGCCCTTTTCAAAGATTTTTTTTTTTTAAAAAAAAAAATACAATAAACTAAGCTACCTGTTAGGTCAACAGTGACCTAAGTCTTTCATGTATCCAATTCAAAATTGGGCCTCATTTAAAGACATCATACTGTTTTTGTAATTGAACAAAGTGGTTTCCATAGGCTCACCCATTCTGAGTTGCCCTGTGCCCTGTTCACTAGACATCTCTTCTTTGAGGACGTAGAGTAGAAAAAATAAAATGATCTCCAGAAAAAGAAAATCCAATTTTTTCATTTTAGTCTTTTTCTCTAGCCATATACTTTTATTACCCAAAGTGACTAAAACACACATCATAGTGGCAAAATAGACACACTCATAGAATCATAAAATTGTGGAGTTGGGAGGGAACCCAAGGTCATTTAGTCCAACCCCCCCGCAATGTAGGAATCACAACTAAAGTATCCATGATAGATGGCCATCCAATATCTGCTTTAAAACTTCCAAGGAAGGAGATTCTGCCACAGCCTGTGGGGGTCCCTTCCTCTGTTGATGACCTTTGGGTCCCTTCCAACACTACAGTTGTGATTTTGTGGTTCTATTTTATACCACTTTGGATTTCAGCAGAAATCTCTTAAGCTTTTTACATATGTCAACAAAAAGGAAGCAATGTAAGAAATGCAATTTTTAATATCCACATTTAAACCAAACAGTACTATTACTAATCACCATCGTTCCACATTTTGAGCAACATAATTAACTTTCTTTTCTTTATTGTTATTATGATCACAGATCGGCCACATAATTAACTAAATATTTCCAAACAATGTACTTAAGCAAATAGCTAAGAACTGCAAAAACAGATACAAAGCATCAAATATATCTTTCCTATACCAAAATTCCCTTCAGCTCCACTGCACCATCAGAGAAGACCTTCTCATATGGAAGCAGCAGGTGCTAATGAAAACTGTAGGAATCATCTCAACATTTAAAATAAATACATAAATAAATTTGAAGATGCATACAGATGGTGGTGTTTTTTTCTCCCAGGGATTCTCTGTTTCCACCCAGTCAATGTAAACAGGTGCCAACAATGGTCTCTCTAAAGAAAGGCAGAAGATTGAAAATTGATTATCTGATTAGCCTCCTCCCTCTTCTGGGAGGGGTATCAGCAGCCTTCCACCTGCTCTCGGCTATCCGATTCCATAGAGGCAGCTAGGCAGCCATCCACCTTTCCTTTCTCATTTGCAAAATCCGTCTGGCTTTTCTCAGTCTTGACTAATCAAGGAAGAAGCATTCTCCCATGCCTTTCCTCAGTCAGATAAATATAGACTTAAAGATTAACACTAGCAAAAGATTTAATTGATCTTGATTTGTTTATTTGAGAGCATTATATGTTTGTTTAGCAGTTGTTGTTAATGGCTGCTTTAAAACATGTATTCCCCCCTTTTTTCTACCTAGGTATACAGCTTTTAGGACATCCCATCATCTGGTGTGGGGAACTATGGAACTGAAACTAGGGTAAGTGATCCGTAACTGGCTTTTAAGTAATATGCAAGAAATGTGCACAGAATTCTCGATCAGGTTGTTCTTGTTTGCTAGGCCAATTCACACTGTACCTGTTAAATACAGAGGGGAGGTTCTAACTCAGTGATGGAGAGTGCTATTGTTCAGAATAAGTGATAAACTGTGGTTTGTTGTTTTGAGAATGAGCTGTAGTAAGCATCTGGCTTGTGCACTTCCTCTAGCACAGGCATCCCCAACCTTTGCCCCCCCCCCGATGTTTTGGACTACAATTTCCATCATCCTGACCACTGGTCCTGTTAGCTAGGGATCATTGGAGTTGTAGGCCAAAACATCTGGAGGGCCGCAGGTTGGGGATGCCTGCTCTAGCACCACCGCAAGGAAGAGTTGAGAAGCTTTGTTTCCTTCTTTGATTAATTGCAGTTTGTTGTGCTATTTAAAACCGGGCGGACTGTGGTTGATCTTTCAACTATAGTCCATTGAACGAAGCTAATTTCAGACAGGTTTGTTTCAACAATCCATAGTGAAGATCAATGATAGTTTGGGGTTCCGGCATGATGCTAAACTGTGGTTAATCTTAACTATGGATGGTTGAAAGAAGCCAGCTTCATAAAACATGGTTTGAAGTTAGCTTAATTAATGAGTTGGCCCAGGTTTGGACTTCAAAATGCACCTTACAATAAAACACTAAAGCAAAAATATTTGTAGTGGCTTTGAGGGAGAGATTGAATGCTTCCATTTTGCATTACCCACTTAAAATGCTATCCATCTAGTCTTGAAAAGACTTCAAACTGGGACAACCTTAGCCAGCTCTCACTAGCTAGATTATGCAATCTGAGCTGCTCTGTAGGGCAGCACTGGACTTTGTAGTGGCTTTGAGGGAGAGATTGAATGCTTCCATTTTGCATTACCCACTTAAAATGCTATCCATCTAGTCTTGAAAAGACTTCAAACTGGGACAACCTTAGCCAGCTCTCACTAGCTAGAGTATGCAATCTGAGCTGCTCTGTAGGGCAGCACTGGACTTTATTTGATACTGTATGCATATTGGGGTGCTTCTTGTTCTGTGTGTGACACTTCAATTACTGGTTGTTTCTTTGTTGTAATTCTGTGTAATTAAAACATAGCGCACACTAAAATAACAGAGTACTAAAAAAAACACCTTATAAAATCCTCATAAGCATTAGAACTCAACAGGCCAGTAGATTTACCTGAAAGCCTAGATGAATAGGTATGGCTGGAAACTCAAACGGCTTGGAGCCAATCATAATTTAGAAGAGAGGGAATTCCGCAGTTGGGGTGTGGGGATGTCTGAGTTTCGTAATGCAAGTTGGGCATTATCCCCAAGCCTGCCTGCTTCAAATATCATGCTGCTATAATTAGGCCACCGCCCAATCTTCTTCCTTAGTACTGAGTGCATCAAACAACCAGTGAAGTACGTATTAAAGAGTGAGTGCTGCAGAAACTAGGTGAATTCAACTTAAGATCAGAAAAATGAAGAGCTGGGGTAAAGTGAAATTAACAGGGTCATCTATCCCTACTTGAAAACACATGAAATGGGGTTGTGCTGGCTGGTCCTGTCATTGCTAACAGCTGTCCCCACCCATGCCTCCTGATGGCTGTGCATTTGGTGTCTGTTTGAAGGGAATAGACACTAACATATAAAAGGACGGCTTCTCTGCTCAAGAGGAGTGTGTTGACCCTGCTTGGGCCAAGGTTCTCCCTGTGTCTGAAACAGACTCAGTTGTGGGGAAAGGAGCAAGTTTAACCAAGAGTGGGGCACCGGTGGCCCTCCAGCTGTTGCTGGACTCATGGGTTGTGGTCAAGGATGATGGGGATTGTAGTCCAGCAACAACTTCCTCTTCCCTGCTATATGGTATATCCCTCTACAAAGGGTTTTGGGTAGCAGGAGGGAGGGCTTCTTACTTTTACTCTTACAAGGCCGTGATTGAACCACCTTGAGCAAATGTGGGAAGACAAAATCTACATGTTTGAAATAAATAAAGGGTGAGCACCTATGACCTTTTCGGACATGGAAACTCAGATTTATATTTTTCTTGCCCTTATATCCAAAATATGCAAAGGAAGTACATTAATCCATGCTATGCACTAGAGCTCAGAGGTCTCGATGAAGCTCACATCACCCTATCATGAAAATGCTCAATCGGATTTGTGAATTAAAAGAATGTAAACAGAGTTTAAATCAATGAAAAAGCAAAGTGTCTGCCTCCTGAATAGAATCATTCCAGGCAAAGGGCAGTCTGCATTCTTTTGGTCTTTGTATCTTTTTCTATACCTTTATGTGTTTGTGTATAAATGATGTGGGAAAAGCAGCTGAGGCTCTCGATCCTTCAATCCAATTGTACATGTGTCTATATTTCATGGAATTCTTGTGGTTGAATCCCATAAGCATCTGCACTGTGCAAATATCATTTTCTCTGTTTACTATGAAGTTTTTTCACATTTCAGCAGTGTCGGATGACTATAATAAAGCTTTAAGATATGTGATATAAAGTAGAATGAGCAAATGGGAAAGGTCAAGTGTTTAGTAATTTCTGAACACTAGCATAACTTCCCACTGTGGCAGAGTTTTCATTTCAAATAATTGGTTCTTATATAATAATGTCCCATACCTCAGCATAGCTGATGGTCCAGCCTCTATTGGGTCTTTTGGGTTTCAAGAGGCAGTATCCTATTCAGACGTTGCTCAGTGCCTGTGATTTAGACTAAAAATCTTACAGTGGAAAATAAGGTTTGATTGTCAATTCTTTTTCCATGTGTGGTGCTCTAAACACACATAACATGTGCATGTCTGGGATATATTATGGCTTGTCTGATGCCTACAGGGTATTCAGGCCTTTACTGAGAGTTAAACTGAGGACTACCAACTCAAAACTCATGCTCTTAACCAATATACCACATTCACACATAATGTGTTTTGTTATATTTTTTTTATAGCGACATCCTCAAATGTTCCAATTTCCTCTCAACCAAATTCAAAGGCTGTGGATCCTTCCCTGAAAAAAAACTTGCAATTCTAGATCTGAGGGAAAGATGCAATTATATTTGCCTTCTTGGGAAGGGAATGAAACATATTATTAAAATTTATACACAACACCATCAACCAGAGATGTCCCTAGACTTACAAATGCTGCAAACTGGTTTGAGAGGAAATGCTCCTCCAGTGATCAGCTTCACCACCTTCCCAGATCTTCAGAAGAAGAATAACACCCAAAAGAAAAAAGAAAAAAAAAGTCTGTTATTGTGGTCTGTGGAGAGCCACTGTCATATGCAATTATGCTTGCTGGTAAAACAAGATACAATAATAAAACCCGATGGTGCTGCCACAGAGATAAAACACTTGATAACTTATTATTTTAGTAGATCAGCAGGGTGGCCCATTGCAATGAGCTCTTCTCCCACAACTTTGATTCTGTTCATCTTCTGGATGTTGAGAGACACAACAAAAGGAGAAGAAAACAACAAGCCCTTAGATGCTAGGGCTGCTGCTTCTCATGTAACTGGAGTGAGTTATTAAAGCACCGAGCATGGCAGGGACTTACCTGGATTCCAGATCAAGCTCTTTGTCCCACGTAGAGATTTCGCTTCGTAAAAAAACAACTTGCAGATTGCTCTAGGGATGCTTACCGGTATTAAATTATTAATTGGGGACATGAAAGGATGGTTCTTTGACTTTCGTAGAAACAGCGAGCTTCCCTTTTCAGCATCGCTTAGCTGTCCTAATCTGAGCACTGATCCTACACTGCTTAGCTTGTGTGCTTCAGGTTTTTCTTTTGGTTTGGCGCGTTACGCAAAGCTTTATTGATTTCCATGGCAAGATTGTGAACGATAAAAGGAAGCTAGGTTTGTGGAAGCAGAGCCATACAAAGGCAAGGCTCGCATGACCTGGAAACCTGTGTGACTGGGTTCTAGATTGCATGACAGCTGACAGGCACAGGTTTCATCTCTCTGGATGGTCGTGCTCAGCTTTTGGTCACTGCAGAGGGGGCTGACAGTGTTGGGAAGGAGCTTTCAAGTTTGCCGCTCCCTCTCCTCTCATGTTGATTACAGCAGCTGAGCAAAGCTGGTCTCGTGTGGGGGGCCAGTTTGCTGTCCCCTGTGTATCATTTGTAAAATATTGAAGAAAGTGGGCAGCTTTCCACCTCTGAGCCTGCAGAAAGCTGCTGTATCTTAAAAGGAGGCGTGTGATTACTCACATGTGATGATTGAACACTCACTACATTGCACCTACACTGTGCTATGGCAATGAGCTGGAGTCCTTTTCTCTTAAGCTAGTTAGGAAAGATGACAAGCCATTGTTGCACAAGGGTAATAGTTACGTTTGTGGGCCATTTATCCACTCGGGAATTCACAAAAGAGTTGGAAATCAACGTTTCCATTTGCAACATGAATTCCTTTCATTCCTTGATAAAAACATTTGTTTGTTCAAAGCACAAGAGCAGCTTTGACATACCTGCAGGGTTTTAACTGGTCGCCACAGTTTTGATTTCGGCTAAACATTTGTAAAAACTTTCTGACTGTAAGAGCTGTTCAGCAGTGGAACAGGCTCCCTAGAGAGGTGGTGGACTCTCCTTCCTTGGAGATTTTTAAGCAGAGGTTGGATGGCCATCTGTCGTGGATGCTTCAACTGAGATTCCTGCATTACAGGGGATTGGACTAGATGACCCTTGGAGTGCCTTCCAATTCTAAGATTCTGTGATTCCCCCCTCCTCCATTCCTGCCCCCAAAGGCTTTTGAGGCAAATGGACAATCAGTATAAAGCAATGAGAATTAGCCTTGGCTGCGATAAAACACAGACCTCTTGCCAGCAACTTGTCTTGCATGGCAAAAAACAACAACAACTATCTTTGCTGCAGAGAAAAAAAATTGCAGCCTCCTGCTTGTTCTGACACCTCTTTATTGTGTCTTTTTAAGTGAAAATGTTTTGGAACCATCACTACATAAATGAATTGCCATTGAATTCAGAGACTCTTAAGGCTTCTAAACATTCTTATCTGGGAAAATGTTCATTTGTTGAAACCTCGAGACACCAGTAGACCTTGTGCAGGCTTCAGGTGCAGTAGTTGCACATGGCTCAATGGCTGGGAAAGAGTCTTCTTAAAATGCAATTTGGTACAAAGGTGTTAGTTATAGCATAGACTAGACATATGAGGCAATATAGCTAAATGGAACATCCATGTTTAGAAGCAGAATAACAAGTGCTTGACCCAACTGGCGTCCTACTTGTGATGTTCCAGAGACACTAGCCTGGCTGCTTTTGGGGTGAGGATGTCTTATGGGGGGAAAACTAGTATAATATCTTTTCAACTAGTAACTAAGTAGAGAGTAGCAAAGAGAGACATTATGATACCTTATGCTACTACTGCTTTCATTGGCATAGCTATTTCTATCTTTCTTAGTGTATCTCAGATGGGACATGGGCATTGACAGTGTTCAGCAGAAAGTTCAATGAAATGCCCCACCCCTCCACTTGGTAACAGCATGTAACATACCGAACAAAAGAGGCTTAGAATATATGATACAAGCCCTTCTCCATTTTACACATAATACTGCATTCAGAACATTTTCCCCACATTCACTTACCTGATAATTTCCATGCTTTTTGTGATCTTCCACACAACATGAAAGCCACTTCTAGGAATCTAGAGGAAATCTAATGTTCATTTCAGTGCTAATTGCCTCCAGGGGAGGAGAAAAAAAAACTGTTAACCCAGAAAATTGCAGGAGTTCTCACACTGTAATTTTCATGGACAAAATTTGAGAAGACATTCCAGCATGCAGTTCTTTCCTACCATTTTCACTGGTGAATCATGGGGCAACAGAAGCACATATGCACATAGGTGGTGGCAACATGCCTTATGGGTTACTGTGGGGGGGATGGTAGGCGAGTTGTCAAGCAGAACAAGCAGGCATGTAAGCCCTTGTAAAAAAAACAACAACAACATGTAAATGTACAACACTGTGCTCACTTCCCTGCCCTCTTGGAGCACACAGTTTTTACATAAAAGGTCCCATGTTCAGCCCCAACATCTCAAGGTAGGCGTGGGGGGGAGTCTTCTGTCAGAAACTCCAGAGAACCAGTCAATGTAAACAATACTGAACTAGATGAACTAATGTACTTTCTCAGTTTAAGGCTGAGTAAAGCCACTCATGGTTCAGTATGGGTTGTAGCACAGGATCTGTGTGGAATGTTATGGAACAAAATGCAAATGAACACCATCTAAAATGGCAAGCCACACGTTGAGCTCTCTTCCATTCTGTAGTGAGTCCTGCAATTACACTGTGTCTCAGTGTCATCGCACTGTGTGAATCCCCACCCCTTTATGGACTGAAGGCAGAGAAATAACTGACATAATGATATGAGTACAGACTATAAGCCATGCTACAATTTAGTAACTTCATATTGCAGTGTCCTAATTGGGAGAACGATAGAAATCCTGTTTTTTAAAAACAACAATAGCCTTGTATTTCTTTTGACATATACTTTTGCTTCCACTGAAAGATGGGTTGCTGCGAGACATGCAAAAGCAGCCTCTTTGTAGAGCAGAGGCACAAGAAAGGACCTGGTTCCGTAACCTGTTCTGTGATATCACCCTCTGATCTCATTTTACCGTTTGATTTATTTAGACATTGATGGAATGAATCAAAGGTGGAAGTGGATCAAAGGAATATGCTAGCAGGCCTTTTCCAGAATCTGGGGTTCTTAACTCATGTCTGTATTCCCAGAAAAGAATCATGGGACCAGCAGCAGCACATTCAGACACTTGGCACATTCAGACACTTGGCAAGAACTTGGCAGAGGGCCCACCACCAATCCATCATGCTGGGACAATCCCCCCTTTTCTCAATGGGAGGAATGCAGAGTAACAGCATGCCAAACTGATACATCATGGCAGAGATGTCTAGTGGAAGCACCCATTTTGTGACAGGAAGAGTACGACAAGCCAGTTGACAAGGGATCTGCTCCTTTAATCAGACCCCAAAAGGAGCAAGTAGATGGCAGAGGAGATAAGGGAGCCAGGATGAAAGTCATCGGCAACCTATGCTTAAGGGCCCACAAAGAACTTGATGCCAGCTCTGAAGATTAGTTATATAAACTTGATGGATGTGTTCTCAGGTCACACTGAGAATGACCCAAAGTACAGGTTCACTGTAAATGACCCAAAGTAGTCATAATGAGGAAGTGACATACTGTAAATACCCTGGAGTCACTTGTACATTGTCATCTCAGCTTGGAAACCTAATATCCTCTCTATCAGGTGGGGGATGCCAGATTTAATGTGTCCCTCCCTATCCAGCCCCCAGGACTCTGTGATGGACCCTAGCCCCGCCATAGCTGTCAATGTTTCCCTTTTTTAAGGGGAATTCCCTTATTCCGAATAGGATTCCTCACAAGAAAAGGGAAAAGTTGACAGCTATGAGCCTCGTTCTGCTTTCACCTGGCTGGAATAGCCTCTTAAAGTGCAATAATCTCTGTTACTCAGAAGATCAAGAGGATCAAGAGATGTGTGTGGTGGAAGTGTAGAAAGCTCCAACTTCTGCATGGTTGAAATGTAGCCAGCTACACAAAAGTCATCTGTTGCTGTGTCCACCTTTGGCTGTGACCTTCGCCTACCTCTGGCATGGCATCCCCAGAAATTTTGCCCATAAGCGAGTGCAGCCCTTGAGCTGAAAAAATAGTTTCCCACTCCTGCTCTGTATCTTGACTGGGTCAATAAGCCATGAATGCTGACATTGACAGAGCACCATGCTGTGCAAAGCAGCATTTCCAACATGTTAACACAGGGCCCCATGAGTCACATTGGGCTTCCATTCACTTTGCACACCCACCTTTCCAAAGCAGTCTCCTGTCCCAGGTTTTTGGGGTTTTTTGGCTGTGCCTGGCTTCGATACTATGACTTGTTTGAAACAATATTTTAGGATCAACTTTTGATAGGGTATGAACACAGCCTACTTAGCTTTTAGTATTAGGGTGCCTTTGGATGCAGGGATTACTGCATTTGTTTCCTCAATGCTGGGTTCTAACTCCATTACAATACATTACCTGATGTGTTACGGAACTGTGGCTTTTTTTAATCGATACACGGCCACATCAAACTAAATTTCCTTCACACCATTGGCCGTGGAGATGCCATATAGGCCAATTAAACAACATATTGCCATTCAAATTGTGTAGGAAGGGGTGGGTTTTGTTTGTTTGTTACTATCGTGTGTGTGTGTGTGTGTGTGTGTGTGTAATCTCAAACTACCCTGTGATCCTCAGATAAAGGGTGGTATAGAAATTTAATGAATAACATAGTCAATAAATATGTGCAAATCCTCCATTGCCCATCGGTTAGCAATGAAATTTTGCGGGAAAAGAGAGACCTGTAAGTAAAAACTAGTTGAGTGGAGACCGTAACTTATGCCTCGGACAGGAAGGAAATGCAGCACATGGGGAATCCATACGCTGCTGCTGTTGCTTGTTTGTGGGAAAGCATCTTAAATGCTTCTTGCTGAGATGTCTAGAATTACTTCTTGAAAAATACACTGATTGTACTCCACTGCCTGCATAGTGTTCAATTTGCCTCGCTGAAGGAACGATGTAGTTTAGGAGCCACCTGTTCCAGCCATTGATAAATTTTTGTTACCATTTTGAGTCCAAGGAAATTTAAAGTAGCCCGTTGTTTAGCAGAAATCTTAATCAGCCATAAAAATCCAGCTGTGTCCATTTAAAAATGCAGCTGAGTGATAGCCTCATAGACCTTGCAGGAAGATTTCATAGTCGATTTGTCTTTTTCTGCAGAATGATTGTGTCAGATTGGTGGTATTCTGTTCTCTGTCCTTGTACAAAGGAAGCAGTGCAGTTTAGTAGTTAGGAGTGGTTGAAGAAGACTGGAACAGAAGTCATTTCAAATCCCCCCTCACTGATGAAAGTCATTGGCAGTCATTATTTTCTTTACATGGTTGTCGTGAAGATAAAGTGGGGAGGGAAATGATGTGTGCTACCCTTGGTGTTCAGAAAAATAAATACATATAAAAAAGCAAATACCTAATATGAAGACTTAAATGCAGCACACATACATGCACACATAAGGAAATTAGATAAAAATAAATTGACATTTTAGCATGAGTTTGTGAATATGTGCGCTCTCTTCAGGCATTACGGGAGTGAAGACAGCTGCTGATCTCATGGAGGGAGCTTCCATAGTTAGAAAAGTTCCTGTGCAAAAACTCTTCCGTATCACTAGAGTAGCCAGGAGAATTTGTACCACCTCAGGTGTAGAGGTAAACACATGATCCTGGTCAATCTAGTAGCACCTGAAGAGAACATGGTCATTCAAAGTTCCTGAGGCTCGAAGTTCCTCATTCAAAATGAGGATCCACACATGCATCGTACCTTAGTCATGGGATTCCCAGATGAATCTGTAACCCACTGAATACCATTCTGTTTGGAGAGGCAGGAAAGCTCTGCTTATCTCTGGGTTCTGTAGTCTGTGATGGGTCTTTTACATCTCTTGACATCGGCAATTGTGCATGATGAACACATGTATGTGAATCCATTCTGTTTGAAATAATTGTGTTGGACTTTTGCTCATGTGTGCCATCTACTCATGCAAACAAATCTAAAGTGTGGATTGTAGAGCAGGATCCTTTGGCCTACTGACTGTTGCTAGCAGGTGTAAAGGCAGAAAATAAACTCACCTATGTTAACTGAAACTGTGATGGTACCCCAATGTACTTTCAAATCCTATATGATTTAGGCAAGTATGATTCCCCTCCCCTTATCCACATACTGTGTTCCTTTATGGCTTACTTTATCCCAGTAGTTCAAAAAATGCTAAAAAGAGAAATCCCCAAAGCTGCTTGTGCCTATCTATAAAAATCAACAGCAAGCTCCTGATTAACAAAGCATACCCGCCTTCCAGTTTGCGTCCTGTTAAAAAAGAACAATAGGCTGTGATTGTGAGTGTGATTATCTGTGAATGTTGTTGCTTGGCAGCTGCAAATGTAAAAGCATGGTATGTCTAGGAGAAACAGCGTTTAGGACTGTTGTACCACAGAGAACTGTGAAAACTGAGCCCTGATGCTGATGAATGTAGAATTAGATAATTCTGAAAAGTGAAAAGTAGCAATACAGATTTTTTAAAAAGAAAAGAAAAACATTGCATTTGTACATAGCTAGACAACAAGAATTACCTGAGAATTAAAGCTAAGCAGGTTCTAAAGAATGACACATTTGTTTGAATAAAAGTATAGCATTTACGAAAGACGCAGTGTCAGATGTCATGATTTTGGACTGATAAACCATGGTTTGTCTGACAGCAACCCATGTGCCTCTTTCCCTCTTGGTTTTATATCCTGGTTCATAAGCAGGAAGGATATTACAGTTTCCAATACTGACATTACAAGAAACTGACTTAACAAATCATTACAGAAGACAGTACAAAACCATGTGCCCATGGGAGGAAAAAAAGGAGAGAAGCAAGGAGGGAGCATGAAGGCTTATGACTTATTTCCCCATCATTTATGGACCTGAATTAATGACATTTTAACTGGGCCAGTTTTTGGATCCCTCAACCACAAATGCCACAAACTTGCCCGAAGAAGATTACATTGTCTCATATTATTTTAAAACTGTATCAACCCTGCTGCTGAAATCAGTGAAGCTTACATTACTTAATTTTGCCAGATCATGCCCAGTGTCATTTAGGACATAATTATTGTTTTCAGAGTCATGTTTAGAGTAGACTGCTCAAATACATGGGACTTAAGTAAGCAATGAGATATCACAAAATAAAAAAATTCCTTCCAGTAGCACCTTAAAGACCAACTAAGTTAGTTCTTGGTATGAGCTTTCGTGTGCATGCACACTTCTTCAGATACACACAAGTGTGCATGCACACGAAAGCTCATACCAAGAACTAACTTAGTTGGTCTTTAAGGTGCTACTGGAAGGAATTTTTTTATTTTGTTTTGACTATGGCAGACCAACACGGCTACCTATCTGTAACTGGAACAATGAGATATCAGCTTCTCTTGACTTCAGTGAGACTGCTCAGAGCATGACTGATGCTGCGATCCTAACAATGTCTACAGTGGTACCTCGGGTTAAGAACTTAATTCGTTCTGGAGGTCCATTCTTAACCTGAAACTGTTCTTAACCTGAGATACCACTTTAGCTAATGGGGCCTCCCACTGTCGTTCGATTTCTGTTCTCAACCTGAAGCAAATTTCTTAACCTGAGGTACTATTTCTGGGTTAGCCAACTCTGTAACCTGAAGCGTCTGCAACCCGAGGTACCACTGTATTTGGAAGTCCTATTGAATTCAGTGGGGTAAGTGGGTTTAGTATTGCAGCCTCCATCCTGGTTCAGCCCATTATTATGCCATCGGTATTCATGGGACTTTTCAGGGAAACATAAGCCCTCTCACACATATATCCTCACACCGAAGCTTTACAGGATGGGGTGGGGGTGGGGGTGGGGAGAGGACAGGTGTGAACAAGGGATAAAAGTGAGCAACTACAGGTGCTTTTCTTAGACTTCACTGCAACTGGAAACGAGGACCAGAGGCTTATGCAAAAGTCACTCACTGTTATTTTTTGAATGCAAGTGAGCCAGAGAGTAGAATTGTTTTCAAGGTGAGAACCTAGTAAATTTGCTGGTACATGCCACTTCTTTTTTTAAAAAAATAAAAAATCAGGTGTTATTATGCAAGGCAGAACATGCCATAAATGCTGGTAATGTCAAAGACAATTGTGTCAAGCAGTAAAACCCAAATGAACTTGCCGTGCCATGTACTAGCTCAATTTGGGAAAGGAAGAAACCTGACTTTGAAGGCATCTGAATCAATCCCCAGTTCAAATTAAATTTGGAATATCCTGTGAAGCTCCAGCATGTAACTCCATTTACAACCTGCACTTAAAGCTCAGGCAAATGTTTCATTTAGAAGAAATTGAATGAGGATTACAGACCACAGAACATTTACAGCGCTATATTTTTGTCATTAAAGTCAAGTTACAGTCCTTTTGTCTTAATCCTGTGTGCCCTGGAGATGATTTAATTGATGGATTGATATTTTTATACCAGATTTTTCTTTTCTTTTCTTTTCTTTCTTTTGTCTTTCTTTAAAAAAACAATGGTGGTGTAGTGGCCAAGCCTAGTATACAGTTTTTAACATGTGAAAACGAGAAATTGTTAACATCGGTGGACAAAACACTGATGATTCTGGTTTAACAGAGAAAAACATGCATTAAATTTTTGGGCTGTGTTGAGTTCCATTCACCATTGGCACATTTGGTTGCTAGAAAGGCATTTATTTTCTTCCATTTTTTGCATGGAGCAAAGTAAGTGAAAGCATTCTGTTGAGCTTAGCCCTGACTCCCTTCCCCCACTTCACATCCCAACTCCTCTCTCTAATGCACACACAAAAAAATCTTTGTGCTTGGTTGGGCTTGTGTCATCATCTCATTAAAACGTTGCCATGCAAATGTATCATAAGTGTTGCCTGAAGATTTCTGTCTCATGCAAAATTTAGCTCAAATTCTTCTGGCATCAAATACTTTCTTATGCATAAACCTTCTGTTTGCTTTGCTGACGTTCCTCCTTAGTCGGCTCTCATGGTGATTCATTATCTCGTGATATAGATTTTCAAGTATCATCTTTGCATTGATTTTTATATCTTTAATAACCTCTCCACTGAAGATGGCTCCACTTGGTGTCATTGATCGCATCAAAAATTCAAGGCTTACAGAAATACTAGAGGGCTAATTGGTAGCAGAACATTTCAGACGTAATCTTAATGCAGTCTTAATCTTCTGCACTAAACCTACCTGAAGGTTTACTCATTGGGGCTAAAGGGAAGGTTTTGAGTATGCAACTGGAAATTACCTGGTGTTATGAAATGTAAGACACTTCAAAAATCCAGATAGCTGGATTTGGTATCGTTAAAATTGTGTGTGTGTGTGTGTGTGTTGTGTTGTGTTGTTTTGTTTTGCATAAGCCTTTAAATCCTGGGTTATCATTGTCTCCCAGCCCTAAATCATTTGATTCCCTAGAACCATAAATGAATATACAGCCGCTGTCAGGCAAAAGACAGTCTGGCTAAGTGTCCATTCAGAGGGTTAAATGTGCTCGTATGGATTGATACGCCTCCTAATTTTACCTGCACTAAATATATTCACTACCAGTAGTTCTAAAAGCCCATAGTGTGTTGTTTCCTTGTGCTTTGGAAGCTCCATATGAGTACCCACTGCTAGTGTTAGAACCTTGGCATTAAGTGTGGAAGTCTCTACCTGTTGGTGCTTGCGTTTGGGAACTTTGGTCTGATTTAGTAGTTCTAAATGGGCAGCCATGATGGGAGTTGTAGTCGAACAACATCTGGAGGGCCACAGGTTAGCCCCCCATAGATTCAGGTAGGTAGCTGTGTTGGTCTGACGCAGTTGAAATAAATAAAAAAATTAAAAATTTGTCCAGTAGCATCTTAGAAACCAAGTAAGTTTGTTCTGGGTATAAGCTTTCATGTGCATTCGCACGAAATCTTATACCAGGGGTTGGCAGCCTGCAACCCATGGGCCACAAGCAGCCCATGGGGGTCATTTAAATGGCCCCCGAGCCGCCCCCGAACCGAGCCGCCCACTCGGCGAGTCCCTGCACACTGTGCTAAACTGGTGGAGCGGGGACTCGCTTCCGCGGCACTAGAAATCACATCTGTGTAGACACAGACACCTGAAAATGTGTCTGTGCATGTGTAGACGCCGGAAATCGCATCTGCGCAGACACAATCTGGCCCATGGAGCAATCTTCGCAGGAGTAAACTGGCTCAGGCAAGGTTAAGCTTGCGACCCCTGGCTTATACCCAGAACAAGCTTGTTGGTCTCTAAGGTGCTACTGGACAGTTTTTTATTTTTTTTTATTATAGATTTCATAGGTTTGTTACAACTCATAAACATTTTCGACAGACTTTTAAGTCTTCCTCAACATATCCTAGCCAGGCAGATTTCAATCCTTTAGGCATATGTAGGTGATTCTGATATTCATGAATGTGCTGGCATGATGCTAGGTGAACCCTCTCTGTTTAATAGAGGTGGATTTTCAGCCCCCTACACATTTTCCTGTTTTACAGTAAATGCAACATATTTTGAACATCTCGGCAGCACTTCCCTGATTTAAACAGTCCAGGGTTAAACACAGAATTGTTAAATGGTAATAAAATTTGTTGAAGCAAAATATGTCAAAAGAAACATAAAATAGCATTCTAAATAAGCATAATTACAATACCTTCTGTATCATTAAGGTTATGAGTCATAATTACTAGACTGTGTTTGGAGAGCTAAAGCAAGCCTGCTCCCCATTTATGGCAGAGGCTGAGTGCTAGGAGTAGGGAAAGGGGAAAGTCTCATTGCACACAACCTGAAATCCTTGTGCTGGTGGGATGCTTATTCAGCGCTCCAGTGGATACAAGCCTATGCAGGAGGCATTATGTCTCTGAATACTCTGTTTGAAATCACCTGCAGAGAGGGACCTGGCACTCGTGTCCTGCTCGTGGGCACTCCTAAGACATCTGGTTGGCCCTCGTGAGAACAGGATGTGGGACTAGATGGGTCTTTGGCCTGATCCAGCAGGGATATTCTTTTGTCCTGGAGGTGATGGGTTACATCCCCTTGGGTCGGCCTGCCACTGCAGCTGGCAGCTAGCTTCGTACTAGTTTGCTGTGGCTGATGCTGAAGCAGTGGTGGTGGCGGCTGTGGTCCTCAAGCTTGCTGCATAGTTATGGAGCGCTGCTGTTTAAAGTGGCCAATGCCTCTCCAACAGGTCTCTCCAGGCCCACCCCTCCTCACTCTGATGAAGGCTTCTGTTGGGAGAATGTGGGGGGTAGCAGCCTCCTCACACATCATTCCTCTCCTGGCTTGCTCAGGCAAAAAATCAGTCAAGTTAGAAGTGGCAGGGCAGGGCAACAGCAGCTGTGGTGTGTTACACAGAGCAGGTGCATGAGAGGCAGGCTGCTGAGGGATCTGTAGGAGATGCTACAGAGATGTGGAAAGGGACCAGAGGGGAAGGAAAGGGTCTACAGCTGAAAGAGAGAGAGAGAAGGTAGTAGAGAAAGTGGAGAGACTGCAAGTCAAGGAAGAAAGAGTAAGGAACTAATTATGGGCTGGTAAGCCCAGTAGCAAGCTAGCAAGAAAGAAGCTGGAAAGAATGTGGATATAGCCACTGTGCTACAAGAGGTAGACAGAGGATCCAGTCATGGGAAGGGCTTCAAAACACTAATAGTAAGAGTCCCACCAGGCCCTCTTGACATTTAAGAGAGCTCTGAAGAATCTCAAGTCCTTGCTAGCAAATTTTGTCATGGCTGTTTCTAACAGTGAGACACTATGGCTGATGTGACGCATGAAAAATATGTCACACATGCTTCTGCAGAAGCATGATATTGAGAGCCAGTGATAATCCTGAAATGGTGGAGGAAGAAGTGCCAGGAGAAGCAAGAGCAAGGTGAAAGCAGGCAGGAGGAGGATGAGAGAAAGGTGAGGTGGGAAGGTGGTGGCAGCAATAATGACAGCAGCAAACCTCCTCAGGTGGTGCGCTGTGTTGTGCCATACTTCCCCCCGCACTTCTCTGCTGTAATGCCCAGCTGGTGGACATGCCACCTGATTATATGCAGTAAACTTAATGGTGCCAACCTCATGTCATCAGAGGAAGTCCAGAGTTAAGTTGGGGGTGCCAGCGACACCACATGTGAGGGTCCGAAGATCCAAACAGCACCGCTACTGTAGCACTGCTTCCCTGCCACCACGGGCTGATAGGAAGCTGTCCTGAACAGCAGTAAGAGCAGCAGTAAGAGCAGCAGCAGTAAGAGCAGCAGTTAGATATCATTAGTGGTGGTAGAGGCAGTAGCAACATACCCTCTCTGGGTGCTGGAGCCAGGCCTGATCTAGCCACGCTAGTTTTTTATATCCAGTCAAGCATAAGGAGGAAAAGGGACCTGCCCAACCCATCTGTGCTTAAATATATATATTTTTTGTTTCAACAGCTCTCTTCCCCCCCCTCCTATTTTGCATCATCTGATTCTAAATCAGACCAGACTGAATGAAAACAAGGTCCTAATGAGAATGCCTCAGTAGCCTTCCACATGTTTAACAGAAAACAAGGTCTACAACCATACAACTTTTGTTGACCAGACCAGGGCAACAGTGCATACAGAGAAGGCATGGGTAATGTTATCCAAATAGGAGGTTCTTCTTTCCAAATGAAGTCTGAATGGAATGAAAAGGTCCAAATGGGTTGCTTTGTGCCCTTCTTTTTGTCTCCTAAGACTTTTGTGTGCAGAGCTGTAGGGTGGAATGCTGAGACGTTCTATATAATACAATATGCATGTGTCAGGTGAGCCTGGTGTGTTCAGCTCATAAAAACAAAAGCAGGAGATTTATACAGATGTGTGGCAGCATCTGGAGAGGATTTAGGTGAGTGCACATCTGCACCTGGACATCAAATGTAAGCAGAGGAAAAGGGGTGGGGGAACCCTCCTGTTTGCCCACAGCAGCAAGCTAAGAGGGGGTCTCTGAATGGCGCTGCCAGATCAAACATTATCCAGATGTCTCTTGCATTGTCTTCTTTTCTCCACAGGCTTTCCATTCCTTTTCTTTTAAAGAAAAAAGAAGTATTTTCATTTTCCTAGGGTATGGTAATTTTATATACATTGCGGGAGAGTGGATTAAATAAAGGGGAATTTGGAAACAGGCAAGCTACACTCGAAGTAAAACACTATAAAGAAAACATTATGTGTTAGGATGAATGGAAAGCACATTGTTGAATTTCCTATGTTCTTATCTTTGTATTATTAGTGTGGATGCACCAGACATAGTAGTCTTACCTTTTAATTAAATGGTGCTGGAATGAAATAGGTTGCTGGATATAATTTACATTATTGCAGCATTTAGAAAGAATTCTCATGTTGTCTACCAGCTGTTATTTTAGTGGCCTTCCAGTTTTTGGAGATATCAACCACCCTTGCATGTTACTTTTAATTCAGTGTGATGGGTATCTAATGTTTCAGGATATGAGCACAAATTCTCCCTCCTTTATACACATGCACAAAATTTTCATGAAAGTTAGAGTTGTGTGTATTCTGCAGTGATTACCAAATTTTCAGTAAACGGCAAAGGGCATTGCAAAATCCTCTCAGGTAAAGCTGAGTGAAATCTGTGTGGACTACTTCTGATAAACTACTTTGTATAACTTTGTCAGAGATCTTTAGATTCAGACTCAAAGAGTGGATGCGTAGGGACAGGATGATTCTTCTGTGTGTGCAAAATATATGTAACAACAGGTGGTGATAACCCATGATGTAGGCATCTTTTTGATTGCCCTCCTGTGAATTCCAGACTTGGTTCAATGAGCCATTTGTGGATAAATTTAACTGCAAATCAGATTTATTGACTCAGGCTCCCTGATCTTCACTGCAGAAATCTAGCAGCTCACTGATAACATTTTGGCATTCTGCTCATGCTCATTTTGAGTTATTCTATATGTACACAGAAGAAGAAACGGTCCCACATAACCCATGCAAGATTCAAGTTCTGTAGCCTTGTCCTCACTGTTAACAGCCACTTTGTGTTTTGCACTGGATAGAAAAGTAACGTTAAAAATATTTGGAAGAAAATGTGCAGCAAGCAACAGTTTTTACAAGCCTCTCACAGAAGTGCAATATTCCTTATGCGAGAAATTATTGATTGACAAATGTATGCAAAGCTTGAACATCTCACACCGTTAACACTTCACAAGGCTGCTTTCCAATTCAAATGGGAAGTTTCCCACCCGGTGCAAAACAGTTCTTTAACAAGCACAAGCATGCTGGAAACTCGGGTGAAAGAAACAGTAGTACACACACACACACACACACACACACACACACACACTTCCCTTTTGCTACCCTCTTCTTTGTAGTGCTGAATGCAGAAAAAGAATCTAAGAAATCTGGGCAGCCCATCAGTTTGCCATGGTTCGTTTTAGCTAATCCAGACATCTAGCACAGCAGGGGGAAAACTGCTGTATCTAGTGAAACAAGAGCATGAATAATTAAAACTCTGTTATTAATGAACTTCCAGTCGTTATGTAAATGAAACTGATTTCAAGTCTAATTTGTCAGCCTGAATTCTTTTTCTGTTCTTCCTTTGTCTGGGACAAGAACTCATCATAATGGACTTGATAATAAAACACTGGCAGACATGCTGTGTGCAGTGCCCATCTTACGCTGGGGCTTTTAGCGTCGTTAATTGATACAGTTCCTGCAGGCAAAGTCTATAAGGCATCTTGCGCGGCGCTTTGCTTTTTACAAGCGGCTTGTTTCCTTTCAGCTGCGACGACGTCCTTTCTGTGCAGGCCCCACATTAGCATATACCTTTGCATGAGAGGTGGCTTGTAATTGTGAGTTGGTAAATAGTGCTTCTCTCCCCCCCATTGCTCCCTCCTTTGTGCTGGCCCATGAAAGCAAGAGTTCAAGAAGGTTTGTGGGAAGACAAGGGTACAGCTGCCTAATGACAGACCAGAAAGAGTCAGCTCAGAAAACTATGCAGTTAGTTACATAGGGCCAGTTTGCATGTTTCGCAGGAAATATTGTGGTTCCTAGAAATTATCTGCTATGGTGGCCTCTGGTCCCAGGATACTGGTGCTTTCCATCTTCCATGCGCAGTGAGAGGTGCCGGAACTGAGTTCTGGCTGAAAATAAAGCTCTCTGCCTCCAGTGTCCCTGTACATCAGGCTTCCTCAACCTCAGCCCTCCAGATGTTTTGAGACTACAATTCCCATCGTCCCTGACCACTGGTCCTGCTAGCTAGGGATCATGGGAGCTGTAGGCCAAAAACATCTGGAGGGCCGAGGTTGAGGAAGCCTGCTGGAGTGTATATTGACTCTTGGTCCATTTTGCCATTGGGGTTTATCTTCTCTCTCTCCCTCTTTTCTACACCCACTGTTCTACCTGCACTGTCTGAGGCAGTATGCACTGTCAGAACATGATGCTGGACTAGATGGGCTTTGGCCTGATCCAGCAGTGCTCTTCCTATGTTCCCTTATTTCCTAGGGCACAGCCAGTGGTGACTGGTGACACTGAGGTTGCTATAGCTTACCTGGATTGGGGTGTCATGGCAGTGGGGTTGGGCTTTGCAAACACACCAGCAGAGGCATTTTTAATTGTGTGTGTGTTAGTTACAAAAGACCTCTGCCACTCCCACTCTTTGTTGAGTGACAGCAAGATCCTAGGGGGTTCCAGGCACTCACCCAGGGTTTGTGTTCCTTTGGAGAATTGAGACATGGTGGAGATTGCTATAGTTGTAAGAAATATGGTTTATTCGCCTATTTATATCTACAGTCTGGAGTGAGGGATCGTACAGTACAGTCATTTCAAGAGGGGCTTGCCCTCCACAGCAGTGCAGCCAGCCTTCAGCCAATCTGCCCAAGTTGGATCCCAGTCTTTCTTCTCCCTTCTTCCCCCAACACCCTGTTAAAAACTCTCTTTCCTGTCACCTGACACCCAGTTACCCTGGCAACCTTCCAACCCCCAGTCTCTGTACACACCTCAGCACAAGTGGGGAGGACAGTTCTCTTGCATTGCCAATGGCTCTCAATGGCCCTTTATTGTTTCTTAACTGCCCTAGCTTGGCCAGTCATTTTGCACAGGCTAGCTCAGGAATTCCTCTGCAGCTTGTTTTTTCCTTCATATCCCAAATAATCAAAATCCTACCATTTATTAATTTCTGTGGTTTAACCCCCCCCCCCCAATTCGTTAACAGCAACACACTAAAAAAATCTATTAAAACCATACAAACAATTGCAATAAAAATTATCCACTGGTGTGGCCTTGCAACTCTGGCATCACCAGTGTTTGAAACTCCCATTGTCCTGGGCGCATTTTGCAACAGGGAATTTCATTAGTGCGAGCAGTTTCTGAGCTCCGGGCGCAGTACTATGCCTAAGATTTCAGATTAAAACTGCAGAGTGGAAGGAAAGGGGGACCTTTTTCTGCCTCCCCACTTCCAGCTACTCTCCAAAGACTGGAGAAAAGACCCTCTTAAGAATATTAGGGGGGTGGGCAGAGGAAGACTAGACCATGTGAAAAATGAACAAAATATTTAGCTGCAGTTCATTTTCAGCTTTGTATTCTTGTTATATATATAAAAAAGTGTGCCTAGACATTCCATTGTTGCACCCATAACCTGGGTTTAAGGTGCTATTTAGCTCCTAGCTTTCAAATCCCAGTTTCTAACACAGGGCATCATACCATGCTACTCCCATCCAGATAAGTCCCTCAACAACTCTAAGCATTTTTTAAAAAACTACAGTTCCAAGGATTATTTGGGGGCAGGGGAACCAAGCTGGTTTAAGTCATATGCTTGCTTCTTTAAATACATAGTGCACAAGGGGCTTGAGATAGGAGGCGATCTTACCTACAGAACTTTCAGAAGATTTTTACAGTGGAGGCATTAAAAAGTATGCCTTTTTGTCATCTTGTCTGTTTGCAAGCACCTGGGCCCAGGTCCAAACGAGGACTGGGAATCTGGCCATTGCTAACAAGAAACATTTTGAATTGAGGCTGTTGAGTTCAGGGAAGGGAGGGGAAGAGTTTATTGTTGTTATTTTCTTTACTTGAAGCAGTTTGTGCTTCGTTTGCCTTTTGCTCTTTTTGTGTTGGGTTTCTTTTTCTTTCTGTCAGAGGCTGTTTTCAACAGTGACTCTTAAATCGGCTGCTGCATTTCCAGAGTTGGCAATATAAATGTCAAACCTATAGTATATTCTGGTGGGTTGAAATATATATGTAGTTCTGTGTTCTGTTCCACTTTAACTCTATTTGAAAAGGTGCATTCTAGACACACCCTCCCAAAAAAGTGTGAGGCGCTCATAAGGGCCAAACAACATGTGTTGTTATTTCACACACACACACACACACACACACACACACACACACAATTTTTAAGCTCACCACTTCTATTTGGAAGGAAAACCAGTTGTGGGCCCCAATGTGAGTGCAGTAACCAGGACCTTTGGGGGTAAGTACAGCCAAGGAAGGAAGGAGCAACCCAGCCAGATGGGTAGAGTATAAATAATAAAATTATTGTTATTATCATAACCATTATCAGAAGGAAATTAGTGTGGGCCACAATCTGATCAGGAACACATTGCGGAATATGGGGTCCATCATTGAATTTTCACCAGAATAATATTAACAATTAACCATTTTCTTTAAGTGTATACAGTGCTATTTTTCTAGGAAGAGAGGTGCTAGAACTCACCATAAATGTCTCCCTTGTTCTCTTATAATGCCAATGGCGCCAACCTGAGGGGCTGGAACTGAGTTCCAGCTGAAAAAAAGCTCCAAGTGTATATAATGTCACATTAAATTCAGCCCTGTTACTGCTGAGAACACCTATAGCCCCCTCAATTTCTACTGTATGTACTCTGTGAACAGTTACTGCTGCCCAGTTTATGTATGATAATGTCCCACACATGGTCCAACCTAGTGGCTGCTGCTGCTGCTTTGAGGGAGAAATATATGGGTTGACAGTATAATGCAGCTAGCTACTCGGGAGCAGTTCACATGAATATGCCAGTAGATGTTCCTGCCTTATTTGCACGAATCCCTGGCAAGTGTTGTGTGGTTTTCTTGGCTCATACATTATTTCCTCCATGCAGCTCTGCCCTTGGAACTGTTCTGCTTGGCGGATTTTAGTACATATGAAATAGGCCAAAGTATTCTGCAGAACTGCTCTGCTGTTCACCTACAGCAAGGCATAGAAAAGTTTTTTGTCTAAAGCCAGAATCCTATGCACCCCCGCTTCCTTCAGACCAGCCTCCCCACCCCCCAAAGTGGCTGGAAATCACAGCTGGCATAGATAATTTGCCACCCCCATTTTACCAATCAATGGGATGGAAATTAAGTTGTGGTTCCTCTAACATAAGCTCTTCGATGCCTTGTTCTCTTAATGGTCAAGCAATCACCTCACGGGGAAGCTAGCCTGTCTTAAGTACTGTAGCTTTTGACACTTGTTAAATCCAGAGATTCGTGTAGTCTAGCACTCAGTTTCACACCCAGAGCCTTGGTTAAATTCTAACACTTACTGGTTCCAGGAGAAATAGCTAGCACCCACAAACTCATAACAGCATCTTGCCACATTGCTCCTTAAAAGTTCAGTCTTCTGTCTTCCACAAAATTTGCTGTGCTTCTAAGAAAGATGCCCATTCCCAAATCAACTCCCTTAAAATATTTCCTGTGCCTTTAGTTTTATACTTTCCACAAATAGAAAATTACTGGCTGGAATCGAGGGAGGCAAGGAGATCTTCCTTAGCTGGATTTTGACCACTTGCGGCTGTGAATACGTCACTGGAGTCTGTGTATTGCAGATAAACCAAGTGACCGAGGATTGTGTGGTCTTCACACGCTGACAGCAAGTAGTGAAACTGTGCCTCCGCTCCAATTGTTCCTGCAGCTTGTAAACGTTCTCTGTAATGTTTTGAAAAATGTCATGACTTTATTCGTTAACATACAAAATGGAAAGGAAATGGGAAGAGGGAAAGGGTGGATAAGGGAATAAAGCTTTAGTGTTCATTGCCAATATTTGTAGTTATCCACTTTGGTATATGAATTTGCTCAGCTGTATTATGAACAGGCTATCCACACCCCGTACCCTGCTCCACCCTGCCCTGCAAGACTTCCTTGTCCAACTCTGAATATTTCATGATACTGAGATCAAGGAACTGAAACCAGATTACTGTTACTGAGCTATACATGAGGGGAGCCAGCAGCCATCTCAGTGTTTGGGGCAGGTGTACCTTCACTAACCTTTCTTCCTCTATGTTGTTTTGTACACGTACTGCATACATTTTATTACATGAGGTATGTGACAGCATGACCTCCTAAAACCTAACAGAAAGGAGGAATCTTTATATCTAATATTGTCATTACTGAATAACATGCCCTTATCATCCATGGGATGTTTTAAAACACAATTGTTGTTTATTGGTTTATATGGATTAGTAATTTTCTATTAGTGTAACATTTTTATATTAATTGTGTATTTTAGTAAAATTTGATATGTTGCCGTTGGTTTAGGTTTTTTTTTGTACACTCTGTGTTTGTGTAGAAATGGCCTATATAAATAAAACAAAAGAATTTTCATTTTCTTGGAAACTAGATGGTGAATTGAGTCAGATTTCTCATTCAGTTATTACACCACCAATGTTGAACTCTATGACAGAAGCCACCTATGCATTGCTTCCTATACAGTAACTAAAACAGAAATGTGAACTGCTCCACGGAAGCTGGATGCTAGATTTTTGTGGATTTGTTCAAATACCTTCTCAGCTGCAGTGGTAACATTAAAACACCGTGCCTTATAATTACAAAAGTTTTCACCCTTCATCATACTATGCTGCAGTCAGTAGGCTATCAGCATCTTCACCCTTTTTCCTGTTGTCCTGTTAAGACATAACTGAAGGGCTTCTTTTTAATGGCTGGTTTAATTTGGCTATCATTTTGTTTTATTTACTTCATTTTTACAGTTATGGGGCCCTACAGAGATCTCAAAACTGTTTTATATTTAACTGCTGTTAAACACATTTCTTTCTTTTTTTAATCGGTTACACAGCAAAGGGACCGAAGGAAAATGAAGGGAAGTCTTTTCTGGAAGCAAGAGTGTTGTGTTGCATAAGAGCAGGTGTTTACAGAACAGTTCATTGAAATTCAGCATGGTTCATTATGATTTAATGGAACTAATATCCAGTTTATAATGTTCTGAGTTGCAGCAGCTGAATCTAAAGTGATAGTAAAGGTTTACAGGTTTCCTTTGGGTCAGCAATTGTTGGCAAAACCACCCAGGCAAGCCATTAATTTTCCCTTATGGCCAGCAACTCCTGACAATTTTTTAAAATTAGTTTTTACAGTTTAGCAAGGATGTTTTTACCTTTTTTAAAATAAAAAACCCCTTTTATTTTGGTCCAGGTTTAACTAAATGTACACAGGTGGCTAGATGGCACTGTGGATTAATATACTTGAGGATTAATGTGCCTGCAGGGCTTGTATCACAGAAGCAAAGCATATTCACGTGGAAAATATTCCAACATTCCCCCTCCTCTTCAACCCCAGAATAACTGCAAAATGCAATCTTATAGGCTATACTAATAGCTGTACTCCTGTTTGCAGGATTTGACTTGCAGCAGGTTTTCAGGCCAGCTTGGTGGTATTATGCCACTGATTTTAAGGTTTGTGATACCATTGTTTATATAAAAAAAGTACATTTGTGCCTAAAAGGCAAATATAGGACTAATTTTATAACACATTGAAAGCTGTACTGAAAGGCAAGCCACTCCGAGTTCTCCCTGCAAGCCAATATTGAGCAGCCAACAACGCCTTGCAGCTTCAACTCACTGAATTCTGTCCTGCACCCACTTGGGATTCTGAAGGTTTTTATTCAGTCTGCATTTTTAAGCAAACCATCCTGATTCACACTTTCTACTATGCGGATGAGGGCATAGATATGCATCAGTTTTTGCACTTCTCTGTACTACAGCTCTTGGCTCAAATAAGGGAAATAACCAAAATGTGTGTGTTTGGGTAAAATGCATATGAAGATGCATTTTTTCATGATAAATACTAATAATAGTGGAATGGCTGGAACAGTCTTGTGAATGAACATGTGAAACTGGACTGGAAAATGGCCTGGAACAGACTTGTGAATGAACATGCGAAACTGATACCTACTGGAAATAAAAATGATTCATTTATCGCCAGTGCTCACTATGGTTCATTACATCCGCAGAATCAGTAAGTACAATTGTCTGTTGTCACCAGAGTCAGCAACGTAAGGGATTCAAAAGAAGAACTTTCACCTGAAGTGGGACTGTCTGGCTGGCAGGTTGCCATGAGTAATGCAGGCCTAGGTAGCATATGCGCCACACCTTTAAAGCATATACAAAGCGCAATTATCCTGGGTACTGTAGTTTGTGAAGGGTGAAAGGTGAGGGATAAACAGCAGTTACCACGATTATTCTTAGAATCATGCAATTGTAAAGCTGGAAGGGACCATCAGGGCCATCTAGTCCAGTGTTTCCAAAACTTGGGTCTCCAGGTGTTTTGGGACTACAATTCCCATCATCCCTGACCACTGGTCTTGCTAGCTATGGATGACGGGAGTTGTAGTTGGAAAAAAAAAATCTGGAGCCCCAAATTTAGGAAACACAAATCTGGTCCAATCTCCTGCAGTCAAGAATCTTTTGCTCAGTGTGGGAACTGGGATTTTCTGGGACTGATTAGATAAGTTTCATTTTTTTAAAAAAATGATATTTATTAAAGTTTCCAATTAACACATATAAACACAGACAACAATAAAAAACATACACAATACCAAAAACATGCATAGTTTCAAATCTTATTTTCTTAAACCTAATTTCTTCGACCTCCTCGCACCTCCCCCTTCTGTATTCTAATTCCATTTATCAAGTCAGCAAATCCATTTCCTTATTTCCCATTATTTTTAATAATTCTGTTCTTTTCCCTTAATCAAAGCCCCTGAAAACCACAAAATTTTAAGACTCATGTCAAATCTAACCTTCGTTAATTTTATAATGTTTACTTAGATAATCTTTAAATTTCTTCCAATCTTCTTCCACTGTCTCTTTCTCCTGGTTTCGGATTCTGCCGGTCATCTCTGCCAGTCCCATGTAGTCTGTCATCTTCATCTGCCATTCTTCCAGAGTGGGTAAATCTGGTGTCTTCCAATACTTTGTGATGAGTATCCTTGCTGCTGTTGTAGCATACATAAAAAACGTTCTATCCTTCTTTAGCACCACATGGCTAACCATACCCAGGAGAAAGGCCTCTGGTTTCTTCAAGAAGGTATATTTAAATACCTTTTTCATTTCATTATATATCATTTCCCAGAAAGCCTTAATCCTTGGGCATGTCCACCAGAGGTGAAATAATGTACCTTCATTTTCTTTACATTTCCAACATTTATTGTCTGATAAGTGGTAAATTTTTGCAAGCTTGACTGGGGTCATGTACCACCTATAGATCATTTTCATAATATTCTCTCTCCCTCTCTTTTTTTTTGAAGTTTTTTTTTTATTATTATTATTAATTTTTTAGAAAAATTTTCTTTTACAGATTTAAATGACACATTCATATCCACTATAATACCAAATTCTTTTGGACTTCCCCCCGCTCCCTCCACAATCCTCATAATTTTAAATTTATTTCACATTTCCTTTATGATTGTATTGCCAGTTGATTAATCTTTACAACTCTTATCCCTCTCACAATACCCTTTCTCATCACAAAGCCTCTTTAAATCCAACTAGCGTTGTCTGTTCATCACAAATATTTTCCAGATAAGTCGTAAACTTTCTCCAGTCCTGTGTGAACTTGTGATCTTTCTGATATCTAATTTTTCCTGTCAGTTTGTCTAGTTCAGCAAAATCCATCAATTTCCGTCTCCATTCTTCCAATGTTGGTAATTCTTCTTGTTTCCATTTTTGAGCCATTAAAATTCTTGCCGCAGTCACTGCATATTGAAAAAGTTTATAATCACTTCTATTAATTTCTCTTCCTGTAATTCCTAACAGGAAGGCTTCTGGTTTCTTCACAAACGTGTATTTAAACATCCTTTTCAACTCATTATATATCATTTCCCAGAAGCCTTTTACTTTCTTACACTCCCACCACATATGATAAAATGTGCCTTCCCTTTCCTTACATTTCCAACATTTGTTACATGTCTTATACATTTTTGCTAATTTTACGGGAGTGATATACCATCTATATACCATTTTCATAATATTTTCCTTTATCGTCATGCATGCAGTGAATTTCATATTTTCCTTCCATACCTTCTCCCAATCTGCTAACTGTATATTATAACCAAAATCCCTGGCCCAGTCATAATATTCTCTCTCAAGGCATTACATGCCGTTAATTTCATGCCTGTGGTCCACAACCTTTCCCAGTCAGCAAACATAATGTTATGACCAATATCTTGTGCCCACTTAATCATACCTGATTTAACTGTTTCATCCTGTGTATTCCATTTCAACAGCAAGTTATACATTTTTGACAAATTCTTAGTATTGGATTCTAACAACTCTGTTTCTAATTTTGATTTTTCCACCTGGAAGCCAATTTTCCTATCCAACTTATAGACCTCCAGTATTTGATAATAGTGAAGCCAGTCTCGCACTTTATCTTTTAAGTTCTCAAAAGTCTGCAATTTCCATTTGTTTCCCTCCTGTTCTAGGATTTCACAATATTTTGGCCACTTAAACTCCATATTAAGTTTTTTCAGAGCTTTTGCCTCCATTGGTGACAGCCACCTTGGAGTTTTGTTCTCCAACAAATCTTTATATTTAATCCAGACATTATATAAAGCTTTCCTGACAATATGGTTTTTAAAACCTTTATGAGCCTTAACCTTGTCATACCACAGATATGCATGCCATCCAAAAAAATTGTTAAAACCTTCCAAATCCAAAATGTCCGTGTTCTCAAGAAGCAGCCAGTCTTTTTACCAGCAGAAAGCTGCTGATTCATAATAAAGTTTTAGATCCGGCAGGGCAAAACCCCCCCTTTCCTTTGCATCAGTTAAAATTTTAAATTTTATTCTGGGCTTTTTGCCCTGCCAGATAAATTTAGAAATATCTTGCTGCCAACCCTTGAAACACTCCATCTTGTCCACAATTTGCAATGTTTGAAACAAAAACAACATTCTAGGCAATACATTCATCTTTATAACTGCTATTCGACCAGACAAGGAAAGCTTCAAATTCGACCAAATTTCTAGGTCTTTTTTCACTTGTTTCCAACATTTCTCATAATTATCTTTAAATAAATTCATATTTTTAGCTGTCATATTGATCCCCAAATATTTTACACTCTTAACCACCATTAAACCCGTCTCCATCTGAAACCTCTCTTTCTCAGTCACTGTTACGTTTTTCTCTAATACCTTAGTTTTTAACTTATTCAATTTAAATCCTGCCACTTGACCAAATTCTTGAATTAATTCCAAGACCCTTTTCGTACTAGATTCTGGCTCTTGTAATGTAAGTACCAAATCATCTGCAAATGTTCTCAATTTATATTGTTTCGCTCCGACCTGTACCCCTTTAACCAGCTGGTCCTTTCTTATCATGTTCAGCAAAACCTCCAGGACCGAAATAAAAAGTAATGGGGAAATTGGGCACCCCTGACGTGTCCCTTTTTCTATTTTAAGTTCTTCTGTAATCACATTGTTCACTATAAGTTTGGCTTTTTGTTCAGAATATATAGTGCTTATGCTGTTTTCAAACCCTTGACCTACCCCCATCCCCTGGAGATTCTTACTCATAAAGGTCCAAGAAATATTGTCAGAGGCTTTCTCTGCGTCCACAAATATCAAAACAGCTTTTGTATTTATATTAACTTCCAGCATTTCCAAAATGTCTATTATATTCCTTACATTGTCTGATAAGTGTCTTCTCGGGAGAAAGCCTGCCTGATCCCTGTGAATCTCCTCCATCAAAACTTTTTTCAATCTTTTAGCCAAAATGTCAGCAAAAATTTTGTAATCCGCATTCAATAAAGAAATTGGGCGGTAGTTCTTAAGTTGGGTCTTTTCAGTCTCTGTCTTCGGTATAAGCGTGATATATGCCTCTTTCCACGTATCAGGTGCTTTTTTCCCCTCGAGAATTTCGTTGCAGACTTCCTTCAAAGGTTGTAGTATCCATTCTTTTAAAGCTTTATAGTATTTGGAAGTCAATCCATCAGGCCCTGGAGATTTGCCCAGTTGCATATTTTGAATGGCACCTTCTATTTCTTGTTCAGTTATTTTCTGATTCAGAAGTGCTTTATTCTCACTTGAAATTTCCTTCAGTCCATTTTCCTTCAGAAATTGTTCTATATCGGAGTCTTTTTGTGGCCCTTGTGCATACAGTTGTTTAAAGTATCTCTGGAAGCAACTTCTAATTTCAGTTGGATTGTAGATATTCTTTCCATCCACTTCCAAATTTGTCACTGTGTTTAATTTTTGTCTCCTCTTCAACTGCCAAGCCAAAAGTTTACCACATTTATCCGCGGATTCAAAGGTCTTCTGTCTCATTTGTTTTATTTTCCATTCTATCTCTTGATTCATCAATTCCATATACTGAACTTGGTATAATTTAATTTCTCTCAGGATCTCCTGAGACTTTGGTTTTGATCTTAATTTCTTTTCTCCTTCTTTTATCTTTTTCAAGATCTTATCCTTTTTCGCATTTTGGCTTCTCTTTTTTATTGCATTTTGTTGTATCAAGAAACCTCTCATTACGGCTTTGCTTGCATCCCAGATTACTCTTTTTTCAACGTTGGTCCTCGTGTTAATCTCAAAATAATCTTTCAATGTTTTTTTGGCCTTTTTACAGAATTCTTTGTCTCTAAATAAGGTGTCATTCATCCTCCATCTAAAGGTGCCAGCTGTTGTTTGGTTCATTTCCATCTTCACGGCATTATGGTCAGAGCATGTTTTTGGGCAGATTTCAACTTTTTTTATCTTTGGTGCCAATCCTCTAGTAACCCATATTTGGTCAATTCTAGTCCAGGTCATTTTGGCTTCAGAAAAGAAGGTTCCCTCTCTCTCAAGAGGGTTCTTTGTTCTCCAAATATCCACTAAGTCCATATTGTCAGTCATGTCAAAAATGGTTTTTGGTAGTCTTCCGTCTTTCGATATTACTTGTCTTTGCACTTTATCCATGTTTGTGGAAACTACTCCATTCATGTCTCCCATCAAAATTACATTTAGGTCTAGAAAGTCCAGCAGTGTCTCATGCAACTTCTTGAAGAACTCAGATTTACCTTCATTCGGTGCATAAACACCTACAATCAGAAATTTCTGTCCTTCAATTTGAATCTCAATTGCCAAATATCTTCCTTGTTCATCTTTAAATGTCAATTTTGGCATCAATTTATCCTTTGCATATATGACAACTCCTCTTTTCTTCACTCTGTCAGATGAGATAAATTCTTGTCCTAATTTTTTGTTGATAAGTAGTCTTCTATGTGTTCTCATCACATGTGTCTCTTGTAGGCAAATCAAATCCAATTGTTGTTTCTTTAATATATGAAAAACATTCTTCCTCTTCCGAGGAACATTCAAACCATTACAGTTCCAACTCAGAAGTCGCATGGGATTATTTACTTACTCCTCCCACAGCTCCCAATTGTTGTTCCTCTTCTGTCGGTGGCTGCAATCCAAACGAGAGATTTGCTAAGTCCAAGACTCCTTTTCCTGATGGTATTGGTTCCTCTTCAGCTTCCACCTCCTTCAACAGGTCCTCTTCGTGGTCTCTCAAAAATTTGTCCTTGTCGCTCGGTGTCTTTATTCTTATTTTCTTTCCTCTATATTTAAAAGACAGGCCTTGGGGGAATTCCCACCTAAAGAAGATTCTGCATTTCTTCAGAAGTATAACCAAATCTCTGTAATCACCTCTTGCATCCAAAATAGGCTTGGGTATATCTTTAAAGATCTCCACAGAAGAATCTTCAATTTCCAGTAATTTTTGGTAGTGCAAATTTAAAATTTTGTCTCTTTCTTCCTTCGATCTCAAGGTAATCAAGCAATCTCTTGCCTTGTTCTTTTTTTTGTCTTATTCCAAGTCTAAAGGCACTCACAATCTTTAGTTCATCCTCTTCCAGGCCCTCTTGCCAAAATTCATAAAACTCTTTTGTAAGAAAGTCCACCAAGTTGTCCTGTTCTTTTTCCGGTACAAATCTCAATCTTAAATTCCGTTCCTTCCTTTGTAGGTCCAACATAGCAAAGGACAAATCATGGTCCGCCAGTTTCTTCTCAACTGGTGGTATTTTCTCTTGCGTTGCAGTTGCAAGCTCCCTTGCCTCCTCAGCAATCTTTCTAGTGGTAGCTGATTCTTCTAAAAGTTTCCCAATATTTTGTGCATTAGCATTAACTTGTGCTCCCAATTCTTTTATACTTGAAGTGTTCAGATCAAGTTTTGCTGAGATCTCAGCTACGTTTTTATTTGTTTCTGCAACTTGTTTACTTGTCTCACTCCCTTGTCTCGTAAGAAGTTCCAGAGATTCGTTTATTTTTCCCAGTGCTTTAGTCAAAACATCTTCTGATGACATAGCTTTGGATTTTGGTTGTGAGGCTGCAGCTGCTCCTGTCAGTGAGGCCCTTCTGTAATGTTTGCCGGATCTGAGGCTTTTCTCCTGAAGTGATTCTATCTTTCCTTTGTCATTTGCCATGCCACTATCATGCCCAGCCAAGGTCAGCCCCACGCTTAAAGTATTGTTTCCAATAGGAAATTTCCAGTTGCTGAGCTTCAAGTAGCTTAGTTGTTTTTTATATAAGTAACAAAGTCTCCTCTAGGGGGGGAAATTCCAAACTTAGTTCCACAGTCTTTTAAAGTAGAGATATTCTTTCCAAATCCCCCCCTAGCTCTTTCTAGAAGGAAAGAAGCTCTAGTTCCAGTTTGTTTTCTAATTAGTTACAATATGTAACAATTTAGGCTACAGTCCTCAAATTCAGTATCTTTCAGCAAAAGTTCAAAAGAGTTCACAAAGTTGTTCCACAATTCACAGATCTTAATCCTTTTCAGAGCAGTCCTCCCCCAGGGTACAAAGACAGTGGATGTATATTCCTCTTCTCCTTTCATGCAGGTAAAATAGTTTCTACAGAAATTCTCCCCCACCGCTCCTGCCAGCTAAATGGGATTAAGTTTTGCTTTTTAACAATGCGTTACTCTTGCTCAATAAAAGATCTTCAAAGGTTACAGTTTAGCAGTTTCTTTGCCATATTGTAACTACAGCTCGGGGGAAGGCAGACTTCCTTTTTATACCTTTCCCGTGGTGGTAATTTGGATTTTTTAAGTCTTTAGTTCAGTTTAAGCTTTTAAATCCTACTCACGAGTAGTTGCTTTCAGATCCAATTTGTCGGAAGAAATCAGCGCTCTCCGATAATGGCGATGCAGCTTCGCTCCACGGACTGGGTAGCAGCTCTCAGTGCCGCGCTCCCCCCGCAACCGTTCCGCAGCCTTTAAAAAGGCTCCTTCGCAGTTCGGAGAGAGCCCAATGGCACCCGCCTAGCCTCCTTGTTCACAGGCTTCACTGCCTGTGATTTCTGAGGGTCCCCGCTTCGCCGTAGCGGCAGGACCCGAACCCGCGGAGCAGACTTCTCTCGGAGCTCCGGGAGAAGTCCGCCATTAATCACTGGCGCCGACCGGAAGTGATTAGATAAGTTTCATGCTCTACTGACTGAGCTGTTTCCTGCCAAGGGGGGGGGGTCGCTTTTAAGGTGCTTTAGGGATGTGGTGCACACAGTCCTGGCCTGTGGACTTGTCTTACTCATGTTACTCAAGTATGTGACAGCTGTCGCTCCTCCATGCTTCTTGTTCCATGTTGCTTCAGTTACATACAAAACCCTGAATCACACAAGGTTGTGCTGGATAATGTTATTGTTTTTCATGCCTGAAAGTACCGGTAGTTGGTTCCTACGTCTCTATAGCCATTTGCGGAATTAGTTTCTTTTCAAATCCAGCACTGACTGACTTGATGCGTACCTCTTGGATTAAATGTGTACATTGTAATACAGTTAGCTTTCTAATTTCATGTTGTTGTTGTTGTTGTTGTTGTTGTTGTTGTTTAGTTGTTTAGTCGTGTCCGACTCTTCATGACCCCATGGACCAGAGCACGCCAGGCACTTCTGTCTTCCACTGCCTCCCGCAGTTTGGTCAGACTCATGTTTGTAGCTTCGAAGACACTATCCAACCATGAACACCTCCAAATTGTGGCCAGACGAAAAAACAAAATGTATATAAAGCTCTTATTTAAGGCTCTGAGATGCAGACTACTTTGAGAGGTTACATGGGAGATACTTATCTGGAAGCAATAGCCTTGGCCGCAGAGGGCAGTATAGGGTTGCCATATTTAGAAGAGCAAAGAAAGGGGACACATTTGCTGACTTCTGCTTTTAGTTATGGATCGCTATGACAACTCTCATTTTACATACCCATGAAAAAGAGGACGTGTCCTGGAACAAGAGGACATGTGGCAACCATAACTGCCCCACAAAATAAAACATGATTACAGTTGCAAAATACATAATGTCTTTCTGTATATAACTATTCACGAAGTTCCTCTAAATGATACAATTCTATCCATGTTTACTCAGAGTTAAGTCATACTGAATTCAATGGGGGCTTACTCCCAGGTCATTGCTGCAGCTGTTGTCTACTCTGATATGTAGCTAAAGAAACCAGATCCTAAGACTGAGATCAGGGCTTGGCAAGGCTTACTGGGAATGGGCCGGATCACTCCTGCAGAGATCCTCCGTAGGCCGGACCAGCGGAACCGCATGCGGAAACCACTTCTGCGCAGGCGCAATTTCTGGTATCTGGGCATGCACAAAAATGATTACCTGCGCCACAGACATGCGCAGACGTGATTTCTGGCATCTGGGCATGCCAGAAGCGATTTCCGAGCCACAGAAGAGAGTCTCCGCTCCATACTGTGCCGGTTTAACACAGCGCATGGGGACTTGCTGAGCAGGCAGCTTGGTTTGGGGACGGCTCATGGGCCAGTTAAACAGCTTAGATACACATTCCCTTTACTTGGCATCCATTGCACACCCATTGCAGGGTTGGGAAGCAGTATACAAATAATATACACAGGATCCACCTCTCTCCTGTATCCATACCATCATTTCTTATGAAATACTGTGTTTTGTGCATTCCCTCCACCCAGCTACCAATCTGAATTGAGAAAAAGAAAGACCTAGCTGCAGTTTAAGCTGGTGATGTGTACACAGGCCTAATTTTGCAATTTGAGTAATTGAAGTACCTTGCTTGTGACCTTTTTTTAATATCAGTGCATGTAACTTCTTGTTGTTGCTGCTGGTGCTGTTGTTGATCGTTCCCTGTCTTCCCTGGTCAGTTCCAGAGGTGGTCATCATTATCAGGCTAACATAAAGGCAATCACTGCATATTCTTTTATAATATCATTTTAACACCAAGTGTTTAAGAATGAATAAACATATTTTAATTATGCTTTCAGTGCAACTGTTCAGAATCATTTTAAGATGCAGAAGGTTTGGGTATGTGTCAAGGCTTCTGAATTAGCTTTTTATAATACCTAATATCTAAACGTAGGATGCAGGTGGCGCTGTGGGTTAAAGCCTCAGCGCCTAGGACTTGCCAATCGAAAGGTCGGCGGTTCGAATCCCTGCAGCGGGGTGCGCTCCCGCTGCTCGGTCCCAGCGCCTGCCAACCTAGCAGTTCGAAAGCACCTCCGGGTGCAAGTAGATAAATAGGGACCGCTTACCAGCGGGAAGGTAAACGGCGTTTCTGTGTGCGGCTCTGGCTTGCCAGAGCAGCGATGTCACGCTGGCCACGTGACCCGGAAGTGTCTCCGGACAGCGCTGGCCCCTGGCCTCTTAAGTGAGATGGGCGCACAACCCCAGAGTCTGTCAAGACTGGCCCGTACGGGCAGGGGTACCTTTACCTTTACCTTTAATATCTAAACAAAAATCTGTGGGGGTTTTTATCTTTTGTGCACTCCCCCTCCCCACTGCCACCACTGGTGACCTGAAGTGACAGTGCTTTATTATGCATCCCTGTACTTCTTGATTTTGCTTCTATGTAGTAAACATAACAGGGTTTGTCACAAAGGGGAACCACTGTGATGCAGAGCATTAACTGTGAAATGTCCTTTAATGTATACAATTAGTCAGAATTTTTGAGAGAACCAACTTTGGAAATGCCTGCAAAAGAGCATCTGAGCCAATTAAGGATTTTTGAAGCACCAACTTCTGACTGTATCTACTTTTTTCCCCACCCCAAAAAAAGAGAGAGAGAGAAAGAAATGAAAATAAGCCCGGCTGCTACCGCTGCTGCTGAAAGCCAAAAGCCCTTGTCACAGCCAAGAGATTTCACAGCAGTTCATGCAGAGCCCAGCTAATGAATATAAGTTACCTTGGTGGGTTTTAGCTGACTTAGAAATTAAAGTCTCAGCCCTTTGGATGCAAAAGGAGCTAGACTCAAACAAAATGGACTTAATAAATTCCATTGTGTAGTTAGATCCCTAGTGAGATTCCCTTTCCATCCTTGACCAATTGGTATTATTATTATTTTCTACTGACTGGTACTTTTGTCTATGAGACTGGGATTTTCTGGGAGTGATTAGTACTTTTCATCAGTGATTGACAGGTTCTAACGGCAGCGAGACAATGGGAAGAATCATTAGGAATTCAAATGCAGGTTTGTGTTTCCGCCACTCCAGGACTGATTCAAGCAAAAGTGTAATTTACGTTTGTCGAGAGCAATCAGTTGTCATTTATTTTAAATCCTTGAGATACTTATGAAAGAGAAAAACAAAATCAATGGAAATTGGGGTGATGGGAGCTTCTGTGGAAAAAACTGGCATATTATATTAGTGATCGTTCTTTTATAATATTGCCAAAATTCAGCCGATGTATTCTTATGCACATATCAATTGAGAACATTGCATTCCCCAAACTGTGACATAAAAGAAATATTATGCAGAATGTTGTTATAAAACACTCAGATCTGTCAGTTTAGATTATTTCCCCTCAACTCTGTCTCATTCATACATTTCTGTAGGGCCCATGGACTGGGAGCATTTCCCATTCATTAATTGTTGTTCATTCATTCATTCAGTCATTCATTCATCCATTCATCATTCATTCAATTATAATCACATTTCTATCCTGCCTGCCCTTCAAAGTGCTTAGAGCAGCACCCATGGGGGATATCCCAATTTATTGCCACAACAATTCTGTGAGGTAAGTTGGGATGGGAGATAGCAACTGGCCAGAGTTTCCCATCTGTAACTGGATATCTAGGATGAGTTGCAGTGAATATCTCACCTTTGTTGACTGGCATTAACAATGCCAGACAAACTTTGTGGATGTCCAGAAACTGTGTGATACAGTATCAGTCAACTAAATGTGTTTATTGAAAGAAGCAGGAAATATTTCTATGGTGGGGCATTCACAAAATTCATCTGGAATTGTGAGCATTCACATGTCCATGGCAACATTCACCAAAGTTTAGACATTCACTGTAATTGCCCCCACTGCACCCAAAAGCAGGACTGTCACAGTATTATTATAGTAACTGGTTCATATTCTGACTAGTCATTTATGATGGGCTGTAAATATTTAGAATGAACCACAGATGTTGGCAAGAGTTGCATGCATAAAATACATAGTTTTTCTTTCAAATGAACAGTATACCTCTATATTGCCATACATGGCAATTGAAACTTGTGTGGCATCAAAGCTACCAAGATGGTACAGAATTATACAAATCTAATAAAAAAGGAGGGGGGAATCAGATAAACATCATTATTTGGGAGGTTTTAATATTTTCCAAAGACAGGATTTCCTTGTACTTCTTCAGAGATAACAATTAATCTCCACCATCACTGCAGAAGCTGAGAGAGAAAACATATGGAAAAAACACGCTACTTTGAATAAAATTACAAATGTGCAGGAAAGCATATTTCATATTTTATTACGCTGTATTATTTAAAGTATGAGAGACTAAATCCAATACTCTTTAGATGAAACAATCACTACATCTGATTTTTATGCAGATCTTGTGCACTCTTCAGATATAAGGCTGAGTTCCTGAATGTGTTGTGACTAATTTATGCCAAGTTTTCATCAAGCTAGCATTTTTCCCTTTTCAGTTGGCACACAAAGGTCTGCAATTCATACATTTAGGATTTTAATATACTCAGATTACAACCAAGAAAAGCACAGCATCAGACTAACAAACACATTCTGTCAAAAAGCCCAACTGGGATCCTACCTAGAGGATGATGGATGGGCAGCTGATAAACCAATTCTGAATTCCTTTCAGGGTGTGAGGCAATAAACGATCAGATGTTCATGTGGTACAGTCCTCTACACAGCTGTAAGTTTTTGGAATAGAAGTTGGGAGAAGTGCTTGGTGGAAAGTTCTCCTGTGTCAAAAGCCTAGGGCAAACCAATGAATCAGGAAGATCTGCCACAGGAGTGCATTCCAAACCATTTATTCCAATGGGGTATGCCATGCTAGTTACAGCACACGCAATTCCCAAAGAATAAGATGTTCCAAGAAGTGGGTTTGTTTTGAACGATTTGAAATATTTTGAAACAGAAGCCAAGGATCCCATCCAAAAGAATATCAGTCATGAGTAGGCAATCTGAAAGGGGTGGATTTTCAGTGAGTATGATAGGCTTCTTGAGATGAAATGATAAGGAGTTCTGTAGCTGTGGGGCCGCCACATAAAACACTCTCTCCCTTGTCCCTGCTAGTCTTACTGATCTAGGTGGTGGGCACACAATAATGGTCTCCATTTTAGAGTGCAGACTGCTTGATAGGCATGCAGACAGTCTTTCAAACAGTTTGCTCAAGGCTTTGGAGAGTAACATCAACACTCTTTGTTTTAAATGTTTGTGAGTCACATAGCAAACATGGGTATTGGGCAGCCTTTGTAAGTGCCAAGAAATTCATAATCTCCCAAGGTTTTCTTTTTGTGATTTCAATAGATTATTTTAACCTAAATCTAGCCCTAACATGCCAGATATATATATAGTTAACACACACATTTTCCCCCAGAACCCTTTCCTTTTTCGAAAACTGAATGTCATATACATATAGGGATGAGTGGCAATAGAAACTTCCATCTGAAGGTGTGAAAACTCATTTTTGTGTGTGTGTGTCGGAGAGGAAGATATATTTTAAGAATCATACTAGGGGGAAAAATATTTGACGGCATGCTTTTAGATCCTATGAAAATGTCTCTTCCTGTTATTCCTGTCACATGTTAGAGGTAAGCTGTACAACTGCCCTGAAATATGGCACACAGTGATTTTATTATAATTCCAGAAGATAAGAGTGTGAACCCAAAAACTGCTTTAAAAAGGAACCTATAAAGATCTGCACTAATTTTCTTCGTCTCTTGTCAGGGCTCTGTAGTGGGAGATAAGAGATGGCTTATAAGCCTGTGATTCAGTACAGAGGCTATTTGGACAAGTTTCCACTCCAAGATTCTGCTCATCAGCCCCTAATTAGCACCTCATCACTTTTAGCTTTGTGTCACCCAGCTGGCGAGAGGAGGTTGACACCTCCAGCTTGAACTGGGCTTTTTTCCCATTTTTCCTGCAGCTCATCAAGGCATGTGGTGCTTTCTTAAAGTGCAGCTGGCGCTGGCACTTTTCATTGTCAATGTAAATCGTTAGGTTTGGGGAAAGGTGATAAGAATAGTTTGTTTCATGTCCCTGGTGTTTAGCCCAAGGCAATCTTAAGCAAAATAGATTCAAGACTCCTTCTGGCTTGATCCTCAACCCCCACCCTCTCTTCATATTCTTATTGTTATTCTAAATACAAAACTGGATGAAAGAATTGCTAAGAAATGCAGCCGATGCATAATGTTAAGGGTGCTTTATTGTTCACAAAATAAAACTTTAATGATGGGAAATTATTCATTATGTCTCTAATCCATAAACTTTAAAATTTATTTGATTATGGGGTTTTTTATTACTCTGTCAGGGTGAAGATATAACCTTTTTGATTTGACAGGGCCTATTATTTTTATTTCAAGTAATAATTAAATCATGCATTAAAAATTTCTTCTGACTCCAAAGTCATATTTATTAGCAAGTTATTATATGCACATTCAGAGGTGTGTGCAACTTTATACAGTTTTCTTTATTCTAAATGATAGATCTTGCCATTTCCTTTCTTTAAAGTTTGGGATTTATTTATTTCTTCCCCCAAGGAATGGAGAATGGCGTGTGAAATAAGTACTGGAGCAGTACAGATACTGGCATACATTTAAGCAGAGAAAGTGAGGGGTATGGGACCAGACAGGGATTACAGATGTGGAAAGGCATCAAGTTCTACATCATTATGTTGAATGACTAGAGAAGATTCTGTAGTTTGTGTTTGAAGGCTAGAGAAAAGTCTGTAATTTCCAAGTTTGCTTCTCCATGGACAGGCACTCTCAGAAGTGTGGTTAAGAGAAACAGTGTTTGATCGAATGGTCCACGCCTAAGCTTATATTTCCACCTTGACTCCTGCACACATTTTCTAAGACTAGAACATCTACCGGCTCCAGATGAAGTCTGAATATTTCTTTTATCGGCTTTAATAAGGAGAAAATAACAAAGCAGTGGCAAACAGAATTGTACATGAAGTTTGAAGTGGTGCGTGTCATTTTAAATAGCTATATAATTTGCACTGAAAATGAGAGCAATCCCAGTGCTTTCTTCCATATGTTCCAGGTTAATGGGATGTCTCATTGCCTTAGCTCAGCAAGTACATGTTCTGGAGTATAAAGGTGCAGAGCAATGAAAATTTGCCATCAAAAATACCATTCCCATCAATGAGATTGATGGTTAGGGAGGGATTTGCCCCATCCCTGTTGGAGGAGGAAATCTCAAGAGAGGGGGCAAGAGTGGGACTCCTCAGCCCCTAAAGAGCCAACTGGAAAGAGGCTGGCACTATGTCTTAAAACATGGGTCAGCAAACTTTTTCAGCAGGGGGCCGGTCCACTGTCCCTCAGACCTTGTGGAGGGCTGGACTATATTTTGGAGGGGGGGAATGAACAAATTCCTATGCCCCACAAATAACCCAGAGATGCATTTTAAATAAAAGCACACATTCTACCCATGTAAAAACACCAGGCAGGCCCCACAAATAACCCAGAGATGCATTTTAAATAAAAGGACACATTCTACTCATGTAAAAACACGCTGGTTCCTGGACCGTCCAAGGGCCAGATTTAGAAGGCGATTGGGCCGGATCCGGCCCCCGGGCCTTAGTTTGCCTACCCATGTCTTAAAAGGTAGGCACCACCTCCAAACCTCCTTTTTCTTACTTGCAGTGTCCCACTTAACCACCCTGCAGCAGTATGAGCTTCGCTAGTTTCCCTTCAGGGGGCTGAGTAGGATTTTGTATCTCCTCCCCATTCGGTCCAGATTTACCCTTTTCAAGGAAAATCTGAGAAGTAAAAAAATACCTACTGCCAACAACCTGTTTGTGATATCTCAGTGACCCATATGCTAGTTGAAGCCTTGTCTAGGAGCAGCCCTAAATACAAAAAATAAAATAAAAAATTGAAAAGAATTTGGGAAAATCAGAGTAAATTTTAGATGACTAGAAATGTGTGAAACAAGGAGATGAGTGGGCATCACTTGGATTTGAAATGGAAAGTGTTGATTCTGATGGACTGAACATACACCCAACTGGAATCTGGTATCTCATATCAAATCAAGCAGCAAGATTTGTAGAAGACATTTGAACTCATTGGGAATTACATGCAATATCATGATAGTTGACTTGATACCAGGATTACAGTAGTTTGTAAAGTTCAAGTCCCAGCTGGCAAAACCGCATATAGATACATGTTCACAAAACTATAATTCATACTGTCTATGTGTATTCATCTATTAATCAAATTCAGTTTCCAAGAACAGAAAGTAATATACAAAGTGTGTAAGGGTGAAAGCTTAAAGAGAAGCTAGACACCTAGATATAAGATACGAAATTCTTATACAGTCTATTACATTTTTTATTTGTTTTGTTCTGTCTGCATAGGACCACTGGCTTTCTCTCCCCCCGCAATATAGACATCAAACCAAACATATCTTTATGTAGCTCCAGGGAAGGAAAAATTAAACATATCATTTAGATCTAAGATCTTAAATTGAATCAAAATACGCTGGTATATGTCTAATTTTACACTCTGAGAAATAGGATTATGGGGTTTTGTTTAGCTTAGTTTTTCTGTAGAAATTCTCACGCATCTATTGCTAAAGATTTCAACACACTGAATTTATACATATGGAATACTCTGGCATATATAAAAATACAGTTCCACGTTTATGATGATTCTATAAATATAGATGCTTGGTGATTATCACTGGAGCTGCTCATTAAAATTTAGAACAACATACAAAATTGTAATCGTATTTGTGGGCAAAAACTGGAGGAAAACCGCTAAAAATAACTACCCTTTAGCTCTTTGACAAAGGCTTTTCCCAGTATGTAAGGCTTTTCCCAGTATGTTTGCCACAGAGTAGGAAACACTTCACAAAGGGAAAATAAATTGTCAGAGGAAAGTGAAAAAGGAAAACTTTAATAGTTCCAAAAGCTAATGTGGTCCAAGGAAAAGAGATCTGATATTTCCCCTAGGGACTTCATGCTCCTATTGTGTGGGAGTAAGTCAGCTACTCATTTTCAGAGATTTCTTCACATGAATGACTTAATACTGCAAGAAACTAACTTTCACTTAATGGCTATTTTAGCTGAACGAATACATTTATGGAATGAATAAGGTGGAATGATAATTAGGGAAGCAATTCTATGCATGCTTACCTGGGAGTAAGCACTACTGAACACAATGGGACTTACTTCAGAGCAAATGCATAGAAAATTGTGAAGTAATACATCTTTCTTGGGAATGGCAACACCCTATTATTATCGATCAATCAAAAACTTTTTTGCTTTCATTATTCCATCTTTCTGAACCCTCATAAGACATCCATGCCTTTTTCCTTTTGAAGTTCACTGACTGATGACCTTCTCCTGAGAAACAGGAAAAGGGAAAACTCAGCAGCTTGCTAAATGATTTTAATTGGGAGGAAGTGGTCTTTCATTATTCCTTTGCCCAAAGACACTGGAGAAAAGCCCTCAAACCCCTTATTATATGCATGTTAGTCATGGCAGTTTTCACGTTAGTTGGTGTGTATCCGTGAAGCAATAATAATAGTTATTGTAAGTATTTTGAAAACCACTACCAATCCAAACTCTCAGCCGTGGCAAGCTCCACTAACTGGGATCAGGAAATGCACCCAACCCGTTTTTTCCCCTGCTAGATTTTTTCCCCCTTGGCAAAAATGTCAATGCAATCCTAAGCATGCTTGCTCAGAAATAAGTTCCACTAGATGTTTATTGTAAGCCAGATTCCTCCCACATTGGCTATATGTTTTCCCACATTCCTGTGCTTGTTTGGCCCTTCTGGTGTTCTCTTGAAAAGCACAATGGACTCTGACTGAAGGCTTGTCTGCACATTGCACTGAACACAGGTATAAGCTATCGCTATGCATGTACAAGTGTTTGTGTGAAAGAGTGCGTACTCGTTGATTTGTACAGCTCAACTAATTTGCACAAGTATGCAGCCTGTACACTCGTTTAACATTTTGTTTCATTAACTGAACAAGTATACAACTCAACCGTTGTGAACACAGGTAGTACACTTATCAAATGCAACATGTGAACCCCCCTCAAGAGCTCCTTGCATGGAATAGCAAGCTTTGTGCCCAATGCCAAACACAACCATACATTTGTAGAGTTGGAAGTCCAGTGCAGGAATCATAGCTAAATAATCCCTGGCATGTGGCCATCCAGCCTCTGTTTAAAAACCCCAGTAAAGGAGAGTCCACCACCAACTTCGCCATCCTCCCAAACCGTGATCAGAACTGTCAAAGCTGAAAGCACCACAGACAAAATGTTTGGAAAGATCAGGGGCATCTTGCCCATAGAGGCAAGTGGCGTGGAGCGCTGGGGTGCCAAGTTCTGGAGGGTGCCAGGGAAGAGGCGGAGTCTGGACATGGTGCCTCCTGGCATCAGCTCACTGCCCTCACCCACCTCCGACATGCCGTGCCAAAGCAGCCCCGCGCCCGGAGCCTCTGCCTGCCATGGCTACCACGGCACAGGCGCCAGGGAAGAGGTGGAGACTGGGCGCAGCACCTCCCGGCATCAGCTCGCTGCCCTCGCCCACCTTGCTGGAGCAGTACGGCGCCCAGAGCCTCTGCCTCTTCCCCACCAGAGGAGCTGCCCTCCAGCCGCTGCTGCCTCCTCCAGCCCTGCAAGGCTGCCAGCAGTGCTGTAAAAAGGTCGGCAACTCTGGGAAATGGAGGGGGGGCACCAGAGGGATCTTTGCACCATGGCGCCGGATATACTTAAGAAGGCCCTGGGAAAGATGCATGCAATTTAAAAGTGTGGTACACAACCCATATGCTGTGTGGGGCAGGAACCCCAATATTGCATCTACATGGATTTATATTTTCCCCACTCCCATTGCAAATGAAGTCTCTGCAGTGCACAACTAAGAGAATGACTTAATTAAGAAAGTCAATTTGCAAAAGTGTCACCTGTTGCTGAGGCTACAAATAAGCAACTTCTGCTTACTTACCCAATTATGGGTCATGAAATATTGGCAGACAGTCATTTCCAAGTGCATCAAGAAAGAAAGCCGTGCGAATAAAAAAGGGAGCAGAGGAAACTGACAATCATGAAAATGTATATGATCCAGATAAACAGATACATCTTTTTTTAGGGCAATTCAGCATTGTAATGATAACACCGTACCACAAGCAATATAAGTTCAGATATAAAAGTAAGGAACGGCATATTGTCAGGAGCAGTAAAAAAGATTTAGCTGCATGTAAATTTAGATAGATCAGCAAGAGACGAGGCATGCTATTGCTTTATTACACACACCTACCTGTTCGGGAAGCCATATGGAGTGGAATATAAAAGAGTGAGAGATATTAATCATGTGGGTTTCCTTTTTAAAATAATATATTTATACAACTATTTGACACCCTAAACGGAATCTAATTGAGAATCATCAAGCTGCAAGAGGTTTTGGGTCAGCTAGTTTTTAAAAGAAGGTTATATTTTTAAAAAGGGACGTGGGTGGCACTGTGCATTAAACCACAGAGCCTAAGACTTGCTGATCAGAAGGTCGGCGGTTCGAAGCCCCACAATGGCGTGAGCTCCCGTTGCTCGGTCCCTGCTCCTGCCAACCTAGCAGTTCAAAAGCATGTCAAAGTGCAAGTAGATAAATAGGTACCGCTCTGGTGGGAAGGTAAACGGTGTTTCTGTGCACTGCTCTGGCCACATGACCTGGAAGCTGTACACCAGCTCCCTTGGCCAATAAAGCGAGATGAGCACCACAACCCCAGAGTCGGCCATGACTGGACCTAATGGTCAGGGGTCCCTTATCTTTACCTTTAACATTTTAATGTCTGTTGCATCTTACTGTTTTTTATTTGTGTTTTCTGAACCATTCTAGTATTACGCAGATAAACAGCAGTATATCAATATGATATTTTTAAGACACCTTTATATATATTACCTTTCCAAATCAATCTTTACTTGTATGAATGATGCAAAAGGGGAAGGGCCATAGCTCAGCAGCAGAACACCTGCTTTGAATGCAGAATGCTCCAGGTTAGATTCCCAGCACCTCCAGGTAGGAGTGGAAAGAACTTTGAGCCACATGGTCTGACATGGTACAAGGCAGCTTTCTAGGTTACAAAAGTGGGGCTATCACAGTGGTAAAGCATTTGCTCAGTCACTGGCATCTCCACTTAGAAGAATGTTCCTTGGATGCAAAGTGTGTGCTCTTACACTGCACATTGGCCCTTCCCCATTATGGACATCATAGAATAATAGTGTGTGTGTAATGTATTAACTCCAGTGTTGGAACCCTCCAGATATTGTTGATCCTTACTCCCATTAGTGCTAACAAGCATGGTGAATCATCAGGGATGATGGCAGTTGTAGTCCAACAATATCTGGAGAGGTGTAGCATAGCCACTCATGATTTGGGTTGAATTCTTTATGTCAGAGTATGGTTGAGTCGAAGAGTGTGTTCAGTTTAAAAAGGTAAAGGGACCCCTGACCATTAGGTCCAGTCGTGACCGACTCTGGGGTTGCGGCGCTCATCTCACTTTAATGGCCAAGGGAGCTGGCATACAGCTTCCGGGTCATGTGGCCAGCATGACTAAGCCACTTCTGGAAAACCAGAGCAGCACACGGAAACGCTGTTTACCTTCCTGCCAGAGCGGTACCTATTTATCTACTTGCACTTTGATGTACTTTCGAACTGCTAGGTTGGCAGGAGCAGGGACCGAGCAGCGGGAGCTCACCCCATTGCAGGGATTTGAACCACCAACCTTCTGATCAGCAAGCCCTAGGCTCTGTGGTTTAACCCACAGTGCCACCCACATCCTGTGTTCAGTTTAGAAACCTTAAATTCATGGCCTCTGCTCAGGCATGGATTTGCAGTAGCTTTAGCAAACACTATATTTCAGCTTCAGTTTTTCCATCTGTTGCATGGGAGCAAAAGTGCCCATTGTTCTAAAAGATCACTGGGATGTTGTGAAGAAAAACAGAAATAAAAATTGTGAAGCCCTTGGCTTCTTTCTCTCTTTTTTCAAGTGTCATGTAAATAATCAATAATAAGGAATTTCGTTTGCAGAACGCATTGTGGCCTGTTCTTCTCTCTGCTCGTTATGTTTTGCTATTATGCATTATTTTTTTTTTAAGAAAAGAAAAGAAGAACTGCTCATTAAAGCTAAAAGGAATTGCTGTTGGAAAGTCAATGGTGTTGTAAGCTCCTCTATACACAAGTAGCTGTGGATTTAGACTCAAAGAAATGTGTTGTTTAGCGAGGCTTCTGAAAATAAATTCCCCAGTATTCAGAATTTATCTCCTGTTTGTGTTGCAAGATTTTTGGCATAATGATAAATGCCGTTCATATATCTTTACGTGATCACCTTGCAAGCAAGAAGCAAACAGAAAACTGCATAACCATGCCAGCAATGTGTGTCACTTGGGGTGCAGGTTTGAAAATGAACGTTAACAGAGACCTTGTAGACATCTGAACTCTATAAATCCACAGGTGTTTAAGTAGCCCTAAGGGCTGGGTCACATAGCAGGCTTGTTTCAGTCAGACTTTACAAGGATTTAGTACTGTGTAAACGACACTTTCAAGTTTTTCTCTTTACTGCTGAGTAAAACCAGTAGCCGCCTGAGCCACATTTGAGTTTTGCACCTTAAAAGGTAAGTTGGCTATTTGTTCTGCTTAAACAATAGTTGTAGTGAAGGCATTTTTAAACTAATTTAAGGTTATTGTATTTTAGTGTTTTGTTGGAAGCCGTCCAGAATGGCTGGGGAAACCCAGCCATGGGTGGGGTATAAATTATTATTATTATTATATATATATATATATATATATATATATATATATATATATATATATATATATATATCACTGCTTATTTTTACAGTTACCTGTTACAACATTTGTCTCACATAGGAAGACAAAGCTTAGCTAATTCAATAGACAGCGGATCACATCTTCTCTCTGTCATGAAACTCAGTGATTGGTCTTTGGGCAAATTAGCCTGGCCTACCTCAGAAGATTGTTTTAGGAAATAAAAAATGGCTACCCCATGTACAATCACCCCGACCTCACTGCAGAAAGTTAGAGATACAAATGTAAGATTTACATAGGAAGAGTAATTTTAGAATAGAAACAACACCCTGAAGTCAACAAGACTATCTGAAAAAATATGTTTGCTAAAAACAAACTTAAAATTATTATTAATATAGCTTCAAATCATAAAAACTAATTTCAAAGTTGTTGCTAACATGAATGTCTATATACAGCAAGACCTTCCCCCTCCCGTGTGAGTGGGTATTTGCAGCGAGATTCTGCTGCCTGTCTATCAGCAAGCCGGGGCTTTGAGAAATTGCTCACTGCTAGGCTGCTCCCCAGTAGAAGGTTGTAAAACAGCTTGAACCATGACACCAGATTCTGAGAAGCAAAATAAGGAAGAAAATTGAGAGGCAGAGAAATTACCCTTGCTTAAAGTAATTAGGATCTGCTGGGGAAACCGAAATCCTTAGGAAAATGCCAGAATTTGATCTCAGTGAGCACAGAATGAGTGGGGTGGGTGGATGTAGAAAGTTGTGTGGGAGGACAATTTAGGAAAATCTTGTCTTTATTTTACAAAATAAAACTAGCTGAAGTTACATATTGGTTATTAGTGTAAGTCTATTTTCCATTATTTACAAATATTTCAGAGGACTTTTTGTTTTCACATCACTTCATCTGACAATACAAACAGCTCAGTTTTTCTAAAACTTTTGACAGCACTACCGTAACTCTTTATCATGTATTTGTTTGGTTACATGCTTGGTTATGCATTTTCCTCGAGGAAAATAGAAACGTGGTGTGAAATTCTGAACTTAGGAGTCGCACATTTAAAGGCACATGCAAAGAATGCCGTAGATCATTTGCTGAGTAGTTCTGTGCAGTCGGTAGGAAGGAGAGAGATGTAGTATTTCTGTCCAGACATCACCAGGGACATAATGGGGCACTGAATTTCACACAAAAGTTGAGGCCCTGATAAGATGCATTAAAATGAGATGCAACTCATAGCAATTGTTATTGGGGGTTTGTGCCTGAGGCTGGGCAAGGTAGTGAGAAGCGTACTGACAGACATTTTACAGCAGTACTTTTGAGCAGCTAAACACATATGTCTTCACACAGAGATTGTTCCCTGTCCATCAAAATGCTTGACTATTTCTACAAATACCTCTCTTCCATATTTCACTGGCTGCCTGCCTATCTTTAATTTGGAGTTCTTAAGACTTTCATCTCATGAAATATTTAGGCCTCATTTTGTCCATCTATTTTTAGGTTTTTCTCAAAAGGCTTTGTGCATACACTGCATTAAAACAATGTGAAACAATCCACATAACTGGGGAATTCTTCAAGCGTTCTGCCAACTCCCGAATCTGCCTCCAACAACAATGACTTTCTTCAACTTTTTAGGAAACTCCAACACTTGTCTTGATAGCTCCACGTGTAGCTGAGCTTTATAAAGTGGCTCAGAGCGTGAATTTCAGATTCATTGATACTCTGGTTGAAAAAATGCAGGAAATGCCATGCGTTCCAAGCCTGATTTGGTCCAGTCCATAATATACTGGCAGTACACTAGGCCACTTTCTCCCTATTTATAGCAGGGTTGAACCTTGTGCTAGTAGACTGGTCCTTGCATCAGTACCTCGTATCTTACCCATTTTTTTTTATGGGAGCCCTTAATTTATTATTATTATTTTTAAATTAAGTGCCAAGTAAACATTTAAACAGAAAAAAAATGCAAGAAGTTTGGAAACAAGCCAGGTGCTCCTCAGAAGCATGGTGGGAACTGGGGAAGAGGGCAATATGGTGATAAAAGAGAAAAGATGGGTGAGTGATAACTCACCTGGTGACAGGTAAATTTCAGCCTCATCCAGCTTGAAAGTATAACCAGAACAGACTTTAACCAAAGTCTTAAACTGAATTCCCATCTAATCATTCAAACTGAGCCCTGTTACTGCAGCTCAGATCCGTGGCTAACAAAACTTAAAACTAAGGCATTGTTTTCAATCCATTGCTAACAAAAAAATTAAAGATAAGAGCCTTTGGAATTTATATCCCGGAGCATACAGCTGAAATAAAGTCCTTTGTAGTTATCCGTGGAAGGAGTTGTGTAACCAAGGCTTTCTTTGTGGGGACAACGCCAGAGATACTGAAAGTTGCTCTGAGACCATTTGGCTCTGTTGCGCATTGTCTCAGCCCATTATGGTTTAGGCTTCAGCTTGGTTATTAAGCTGATAATAGGCGTGCATTATGAAAGGAAAAGGAATCCAATCAATAAAAGCTGCTGGAGAAAGACTGGTGGGGAGAGAGGGGAGAAGGGACAAACAGTTGGCTGTGCTTTTGCATTCAGCAGGGCTGTGACCAGTCAAGACAACAGATCATTTGCTCCAAGTCATCTCTGCCCAGCTAGGCTGCTCCTTCTTACATGTTATTGAATCAGCTTCATAAACAGGATAGCCAATCCTCTTTATTTAAAAGCAAAAAGAATAGGACAGAAATATTTGCCTAGTACTCTCTGTTCAGAATTCTTCAGATCCCTTGCAAAACCGCTTTCTGAATGTGCCCCCACAAGCAAAGACCTTCAAATACAGTTTCGTTTTTCGTTTGTCTAGGAAATGTTGTTTCAAGATGTTTAGAGGAGAAAAAAAGAAAGAAAAGGCCCACATCACCCTAAATTAATGATATTTGTTAATGCTTTGATGTTCCATAATGGCAAAAAATATAATGGCACAGCCTACTCAGAGTAAATCAGTGGGACTGAGCCTCCAAGCAATCATGCCTTGGTGGGATTGGGCTGCTTGTCATGAGAAAGCTTTGGACGACAGCTGCTGATTTTTGTTAGGCTTCTCTTCCTCGGTTGTCAGAATCCCCGTTCTGCTGCCTCTGTTTTGTAAAACTGGCTTCAATCAATCAGCAGTGTTGTTTTGAACCTGCTTCGTAGATGTAAAAAGAGCAGAAGACAGACATCCCATTTAAACAGCACATTCTGTCCATAACTGTTCGACGTTACAAGTTGGATGAGCTGGATCTCACTGTGAGAGGCAGGTTTTTAAACGGAGAGGAAAAATTTAATTGGATTTGGAATAGAGACAGGTAACAGCTATTACAATCAAAACAACTTCCTTAACCTCCTCTTTCTCTTCTTCCCTCCCCCCACTCTCTTTATAGTTCATAAGTGAGAAACTGGTATTTTTCTCTGTATTTAGGGCATAATATTTTTCTTACATACTCTTCTCCCCCCTCTCTCCTTCTCTCCAAGTATTTTAGATCAACAATCTCCATTTTAAAAATTATTGTTGCTTTTATAAGTGCATTCTTCCAGCTTTTAGGCTCCAGATAATAACCATCCCCACAAAGGCATCTAAAATAATGAAGCTGTTAAGGAACATTTAAATTTATTTCCTCCTCTCCCTGCTTCCGCTGCCTCTTTTTGGTTCATTTTAATAAAAATAATCTGGCCCTTTAAGCCATGGGAGGACAAGTTTTGTCTCCAAATTCATCAGAGGGCCACAGTGGTGACACTGACAGATAACTATTAACTCCTTTTTAAGCTCTAAAATGCCTCGGAATGCCAGAGTAAAGAACCTCAAACTGCAGATCTTATTCAAATGAATTAGGGTAGACCAGATGGCTGAAGCAAGGCACACAAGGAAGAAGTAAATCTCCTGTTCTCCCTTTCTGATTGCTTTGCCCACAGAGGAATAATGATTCAAAGAAAATCACTAATCATGGCGGATGTCATTAGCATATTCCCAATAAGGAAGCTTACATTAAAAAAAGGAGAAGAAAAAAATCCCAGGGACAATAAATGGTCGCTGGAAGATCAGTGCACAAGCAGCACACTTCCATCTGCCTTCCAAGCCAGCAGCCTCGGGATGCTTTCCGAAATGGAAATTTTTGAAATCTGGATCAGAAATCCTGAGCAGGAGGGGGTTAAGGGGTGTTTTGTTAATGAACTAAAGCAAATAAATCTGTCCAGGTTTCCAGTTGTGACACAACAGCGTGCAGTAGCAAAGGTTCCTTGTTGGAGAGGAAATCCTAGCAGCGCTTCCAATAAAACACTGGGACCTTTGGTATTGAATATCTTGTTTGCTTTTAAATAGAGGATTATGTGAGCTGTAGTGGACCCCATGTTTTTTCTGATTGCATTATTGTGAATCCATGTGGTAAAGTGCTTTCATTCTAACTGAGTCTCAAAAACCACTGAATCAACAATACACCAGTGACAAAGTAAAACATTCTGTACACACCCAGACGCACAGACAAAGTCGGAGACGGAATGCTTGTTGAAGTCTGTGGAGGCAGAATTGTGGGAAGTGCCATAAGGAACTTTTCAGAGTCACAAAAATCTGATACCAAGAAGGTCTGAGACTGGGCGCCAATTCACACATGTACATCCCTTAATTTCTTCTCACTCAGTGCTGAACGTGTGAACTGATTCCACTGACAAGCTTTTTTTTTTTAAAAAAAAGGACATTTCCATCAGCTTCTATCTATGGTGTTTGATGTGTGATGGCTTGTTCATACAGCCATAACCATTAGGTACTACATCCAGCTCTCCTGGGAATTCTAGGCTCAGTTTTGTGACTCATATGGAAAAGATCAATCAGTGGAGATCCTGTTCATCATGCCTGCTTGAAGTCACTATCCAGATATTGAGTGTGTCTAGCCATTCCCCTGGCTATCTTTGGTACTTAAAAATCAGCCCCAATAGCCCACGTTTTCGGGCAAAGGAAGTCCAAATTTGTGCTGTACAGAAACATAAGTGAACTTTACCCAGAAGCATTGCCTGCAGCCAGCATGTACTTCTGAGTGCTGCTGGCTCTGAGACGGGAGATTGTCCATCATCTAGGCTAGTATCTCTTCCCCAGCCATCGCTTTTTGATGGGTTTTATTTCTCCTGGTCAGTTCTCAAGAGATGGCTTCTTATTGCTTATCTCTCACATGCTGGCTAATGTCTGAGGTTCCAGTGCCTTTGTCCATATTGATGAATCTGTTTATCTTTCCTTGCTCTGCTATACATCCTGCTATACTTGGAAATAATCTTCCATCCTTTCTTCATTAGTAAGAGATGTGCATACCATTTTTAGGATGGAATAATTTGCTAGCACAGCTTATGGAGCCACGTCCTATTGAATTTGGCACTCCTTTTCTGTCAGTTTAATTTCCAGAGCATAGCCAAGGCCTCTGAGTAAATTTCCAGTCCTGTGCTCTACGGATTAGCCCGGCGACTCATTGACACTTCTGGGTGATGCATGTCTAATTCCTTGTGCCTCATGCTGAATATCTATCCCCTATAGGTTCCCAGTACAACAACAGGGCAGCAGTCACTCAAATATGTACCACCACCTAGCCAGATGATAAATCTTCTTGGCGAAGCAGCCATGAGACACAATATTGACAGGTTTTGTTGTTAAATAGAGAGGGACTAGGTAAGGATGACAACATCCCTGCAGATGTCATTATTGATTGGACCAGCAGGAGGCAGATGGTTAAAAGGCACAATAGGAACTGTCACAATAGTTTTAATTTTATTATTGAAGACCCAACTTTCAGCAGCCATGGACAGATTGCCTTTATTTTCCATCCATCTTCAACATTTCCTACACACACACACACACACACACACACACACACATTCAACCAAGTACTGGAGCCAGAAAGGGGGCCTTTTATATATACTAAAGATGGCAGAAGCCATTAATAAAATGCCTGTCAACTCCATCGTTCCCCATTCTCTTTATCCACAACAGGAGAAACCATTAATTACAGTTTCTGTCACACAGAAAAGAGATGAGGATTGTTCCGGTCTCCTAAGCCCTTCAACAGCATGAATTCACCTAGTGGCCACCTATTCTGCCCAGTTTTGAAAAGGGAAGCCTTCTTATCCATCTCTCTCTCTCTCTCTCTCTCTCTCTCTCTTTAAAAAAGTGAAGCCCTTTTGAACACATAGTATATGTCTTCCAAGGCAACAAATGGGGAGATTTGAGGCTGAGGCAGGAAAGGAAGATTATAAATATGGATAGCATGCAAATATCCCATCTATCTTGGTCAGAATGTAGCAGTTCAAAGGTAATGTTGAAAATAAATAAGCAAGCAGTGGAATTCCCATTCAAAATGTGAATGTGGTGAATCTTGATTTCATTGTGGAGGCCTGAGAAAAAGAGAAATTATTATTATTTAAATGTCTTGAGTTAGAACTGATGTTAGTTACCTTTATCTGAGGGAACCACATACAGCACCAAGTAACAAGCCTAGGTCATTTGATCTATCTCAGAATGATATGCAAGCTTTCAGAAACATTATTTCAGGGTTTTATCCTGTAGATTAACTTATGTGGGAGATTTTTAAATTGTATTTATATTTTGCATGACTGAGGCTTTAATTCAAGCCAAGCATTACTTCAACAAGGACACAGGCCGGCGTATATGATCTCAGAGGAACCCATGGTTGCAATGATTCTCCTTTGGAAATGGTGGAATCGTAGCCATGTTGGAGCAAGGTGAAGGGGGCAGTGTTGGTGCCCACAATGCTGTACCTCCAACATGGTTGCAGTTTGGTAAATTGTGGCCTGTCATTATGTACATACGGTACACAAATGTACAACCAGCTCAGCCAACAGGTCTACATATGTTGGCAATCAGAAATAGCAGCACAAAATTGTGTAAAATGTGTATTAGCAGCACAGGTAGCTCGTAAGGAGGGTGGGATAGAGGCCATGGCCATAGATACTGAGGTAGGGCTCCCAGGGCCTTCTGGTGGCTCCTCCACTGTGAGATATGAAGTTACAGAGAACCAGGCAAGAGGACCTTCTCAATAGTGACATCCTCTCTGTGGAACACCCTCCCATCAGATGTCAAACAGATAAATAACTATACAATGTTTAGAAGACATCTGAAGGCAGCCCTGTATAGGGAAGGTTTTAATGTTTGATGTTTTATAGTGTTCTTATATCTGTTGGAAGCTGTCCAGAGTGGTTGGGGAATATATGGAAGGAGAGTTGCTTAGGAGAGGAATTACAGGAATTCAAGGTTACTCAATGAAAGTACTGTCATTTCCTTTCCAAACGCTATCTTCAAAACATTCAGATATTCATACAATCATCGAATTGTAGAGCTGGGAGGTATTCCAAGGGTTATCTAGTCCAACCCCCTGCAATGCAGGAACTATAATTATACTGTCTTCTGAAATTTTTGGATGATGTAAGCACCAGTCACTTGACATTTTTCAGGCACTATCAGACTTGAACGGGAGGCCCGTTATTCCCTGTGCCACCTGGACTCCTGATAGAGGAGAGGAGTCATTGTGATCTCACTGGCTCAGAATCAGGTTGTCTGGTGGCAACAGTGTGATGATCATGATGCAGCGTCACCAGCTAAGGAACCTCAGCAGGTCCTCTCTTAGACTGCCAGCCTTCATCCTAGCTGCCTTCTGTTCCCCCCCCCCACCTATGCTTGCCTTTCCCCAGGTCTGTACACTTGACAAGGTTTACCATTCCATCATCAAGGGAAAAAAAGTACCCTCACAATTCATACAATTCTATACTCTGCAACTAATAAATGCAGGAAGCCAGGACCAGTGGTAAGTGCTGAAGAAATCCTACAGCCTAAACTGTTTTGGCTATATATAAACAGCCACGCCTACAATGGCATCTGCTTGAGCCTCTCAGAAGATGCCACTGAGCTCCTGGACAAGTAGTGCGGCATTTGTGATAACTGGGGCCTCCAAATGGTTCAGTGTGCCATGATGGGCTCTTTATTTCTGATAATGTGACTGCATAGATTGCAGCTCCTGAGAATTCAATGCCCGCATGGAAAACCACCTCAGTGGTTGCACAATTTAAGCCCCAGAAGAGCAATGCCTGAGTTTCAGCTTGCTCACCGATTCCAGAATAGCCAGCTCCTGACAAACACAGAAATGCACCCGGGGATATTCTGCAACATCGTCATGTTGACCCTCTGGCAACAGCATGCCAAAAAGGGAATGCAGGCAGAGTTGGATGTCAAACAACTATTTCCACATACTGGAGTCAACATGTGCACTAGCTTCCTCTGCCAGAGGTGCTTGTACTAACAGGCCCTTTGTTTATCTCCAGCAGAAACTAAAACTTCTTTTCTGAAGTTGGGGGGATTCCCCTTCTTTCTCAGCTTAGCTAACCTGCATTGCTACGGAATTCAGTCATTCAAAACTTGACACACAGACCAAGAGGACAACATACCTGTTTGTGTGGGAACACAAGTCACAGAACTCTAAATGGAAGGGTCAAGACTGGTTCCAGGTTTAAGAAGGCCCTAGGCAAACTATCCTCTAGTGCAGGTATCCCCAAATTGGCTCTCCAGCTGTTTTTGGACTCCAGTTCCTATCATCCCTGACCACTGGTCCTGCTAGCTAGGGATGATGCGAGCTGTAGTTCAAAAGCAACTGGAGACCAAAGTTTGGGAAACCATGCTCTAGTGGGTCTCTGGCAGTGGACTCTCATAGGCTTGCCATCTTGCTGAACTCAGTGGGACTTACTTTTAAATAGACGTGCATAGGATTGTACTCGGAATCAGCAATGCAGACACTGGCATTTCTAACTTAGGGAAGGACAGGGTGCAGAGTTTTGGGTCTTCACCTGAAGAACATAAGAAGAGCCCTGCCGCACCAGACCAAAGGGCTACATAGGCTAGCATTTTGATCTCACAGTGCCCAGGCAATTGCCTGTGAGAGGTCTACATGCAGGGCATGATTGCAACAGCACTCTCCCCCCTTCTGATTCCCAGCAACAGGTACAGGAATACCTTCTTTGCTACTGAATGTATTTTATAGCCATCATTACTAGTTGCTGGGAGCAAATTCCATAGTCTAGCTATGTCCTGCGTGAAGAAGTTGTTTGTTTTGTCTGTCCTGAATCTTCCAACATTTGGCTTCATTGGATAGCCCTCAGTGGATCGAAAGTGGTCTATCTCCTTTCTTTAGGTGAGCAACCACAATTCCACTCTACATGAGGATTTAAGAACTTTGTTCCTAGACTTTTGTAAATTTTGTGGTCCTCTATTCAGGGTTAAAGATGGGGTTAACGTTGCAGATGAAGGTGATGGATAGTTGACAAAGGACTGTATGTGAGATGCAAGGAAGAGAAGATTTCCCAGGGTGGGAGGATTGGAGACAAATCTCCTAGGTGTGAGCTGGGAGGGTTCACCTTTCTCTGTGTGGAACAAGTTAAGATTTATCTGCAAAAGAGGGTGTCAGAGCTGCCCAAGGTCCCAGCTCACAAAGGACCAACGCCAGTTCTTGCTATATACAAAAGTCTTTATTAAGGTTCAAAGCCACGGCGTGCAGCTCTACGTCTCAACCCTAGACCGCTGAAGCTCCATCTGAATCTCCTCCCCCTCGACACCAGTTCAAGACCCTAGCCTTGCTCCACCTCCTCCTCTGCTCCTTTCTCCTCTGGGTCCTTCTGCCCTCTGGGATGTCGCCCTTTCTGGACTCTTCTGATGCTGATTCCCCGGATTCTTCCCCCTGTTTCCGGCGTGCTTTAGGACCTGGCTCCCAATCCGACCTCCCTGCTGTCCCGCGCTCCTGTACATTTGAACTTGGCGCGCGCGCCCAGCCGGCAACCTTCCTCCTGACCATTACACTGCTCCTGTCACTGCTTCCCCCTTCGGGGGGGTTGGCTGGGTCTGACTTCCCCTCTGTTCCCTCACTCAGCGATAGGGGCATGGTCAGCCCTGCCTCATCTCCTCTCCCCACTGGAGGGGAAGCCGGCCCTGACGCATGGGACTCTTCCCCCCCCCCCCCGCTACGCCCTGGTGGGGAAGCTGGTCCCGATCTCCAGCTGCTGCTTTGGGAGTCGCCGCTGGCCCCTTGCTTCTGGTGTGTCCTTCCCGGGACCCCCCTTGCCCTGGCCATCGGTGCCCCCTTCTGGGAATCTTCCGAATCGCTGGAGAAGCTCATGGAATCTCTCGGCCCACTGTCATACTCCCCTACGCTGCCCTCAGATTGTTCCCCTTCGCTCTCCGCTCTCTCTCTCCCTTGTGCCTCTGCTCCTGAACCCCTGACAGAGGGCTTTGTATTTTTTTAGCTTTCCTTTTTATGCTTACGTTTTTTGTTTAGGTTAGTTGGTCTTTTACTGTAATTTATCATGAAAAGTCTTAATAAAACTTAATTAAAAAAAAGAATTATGTTCCTAAAAAGATGGGTAGTAACTAAATCCCACATAATATAGACTGTAGACAAAATGAACATAGGCACAGTCCATGGGGAAGTTCTTCTGTACAGAGCCCATTGAAATGAATGGGTATTTCACAAAGAACGTAGCAGTGTGGGTTTTTTCTTTTTCTTTTGCAAGGGCCCCATTCATTTAAATGGACTTTGTGCAGAAACTCTTTGGCCTTAAAGCTGTAGCGAGTGGGATATTTCTGAATACTGGCTGAAAATAGAATAAAACCACAACCTTTGAATCCGGCAAGCGTTTGGAATCACTGAATCTTTCATCAAGGTTTAATCAGACTAGGATTCTTTTTGTACCTATTTTGTTCATTATCAAAGTCTTTGCTGAAATTTGCCTCCCCCAAATTGGAGTGACAGTTTGAGTAAGCAGACAAAGAGGCCGATCCTTTGAATGCAATTGCTGTGTCAGTCCAGCTAACTGTATTTATGCAACAAGAGTTAACATTGTGACATTAATAATTTCATCAGATTAGAAATATTTGCTTCACAAACAAGCCAGCTATTCTTCATAAATTGTCTGTGACCGGTGTAGCTCCCCTCTGGAAGAAAGCCACAAATTCCAGTTTTCAAAGGGAAAACAACCCCATCAAAAATTTGATTTGGCTACGATTGTTCTAGCTTAGAGATTGGGGGGGGGCATTGAACAAAGGTGCGGGGAGGAGGAAATATATATATATAAGATCTCTAAATATTTGCATTGAGCCAGACTCTATAAATCCCACATTTCCTGTCAATAAGCAACAAAATAATGGCTAGGGCCCTACAATAAAAAATGGCCAGGGCAGGAAGTGTAATAATTTTGTCTTGCTGTTCTGTTCAAGAATAGCTGCAGGCAGGTACATGAAGAGGTTAGGTTTCCCTTGACTTAAGAAACCACCAGATGCTCACTTGCAATGGTTTCTTTGATTTATGGCTATATATCCAATGCATTGGATAATAAGGACAGTTTGTTACCCTCTAATTTTGGAAGGCTATAACACATGAAGCTTGCCTACATATTTCATTCTATAAAGGAAACAATAAGAAGGAACATGACATATATTAGAGAGGTACATTACAGCATTATACTCTGCGGCCTAATAAAGCATTGTTGGCTGCCACACTCCTAGCTACTGAGGTGCTGTTTTGTGCTACCACTTAATCATGGGAGTCTTCGAGACAATTCCTCTGTGGGTGTGTATGTGCACCATAGGATTCTTAAATGCTGTGATTCACATATATAAGTGCAGAAATTTCATTGTGTGTTATGTCATTATGCCTCTACATATTCAGAGTAACATGGGGGGTCTGGGGATAGGTTACAGGTAAGCTGACCATTCCTGTCCTTCAGTTTCTCACTTTTGCAATCTTGAGTTCACTCCTCCATGTTTCTACATCTGTTTGTGGGTTTTTTTAATGTCCTTCTGAAAATTAACCAGCATTTTAGTACAAATTTATCCTTACATGCACAGTTTGTGTGCATTTTTTACTAATATACTAATTTTTGCAAAGCAGTGCCCTCAAATATAATGCATGGGGGGTAAAATAGAATGTTCTTTCAATATTTTATGCATTTCTAGGGACACTTTAGTATATGTGTTTTTACGCACATGCCATGGCTGGAGAACTGCATTGCAAAACTTTGAGGAGTGCAAATTTGGAAGGCTGGCTGTGTTTCGATTTGCGTATTGCTTTGGAAGGTGCACATTATGTCAGTTTTGAATGCATACGGAACTGAATTTCTTCCCCATCCTTAAGTGAAGCACTTTGGGAGCTTCATCACTGGAGAATGTACATGAGGTATGCCATTTCTGAATTATCTGTTTCCATTAAAACACACACACCATCAGCTCCCTGCCCATAGAAAACTAGCATGACAGGTCCAAAGCTAGTCTGGAGGTTTCCTTTGTGACATGCTAAGGGATGCGAGTGGCGCTGTGGATTAAACCACAGAGCCTAGGACTTGCCGATCAGAAGGTCGGCGGTTCGAATCCCCGTGATGGAGTGAGCTCCCGTTGCTCGGTCCCTGCTCCTGCCAACCTAGCAGTTTGAAAGCACGTCAAAGTGCAAGTAGATAAATAGGTACCTCTCTGGTGGGAAGGTAAACGGCATTTCCATGCGCTGCTCTGGTTCGCCAGAAGCGGCTTAGTCATGCTGGCCACATGACCCAGAAGCTGTACACCAGCTCCCTCAGCCAATAAAGTGAGATGAATGCCACAACCCCAGAGTCGGTCACGACTGGACCTAATGGTCAGAAGTCCCTTTACCTTTACCTAAGTTCCTAGCTCATTCTCACATGCTAGCTTCCAGGCAGTAAGGTGTATCAGTCAGTTAGGCCAGGGGTCAGCAAGGTTTACCTTGCCTGGGCTGGTTCACTCCAGCGGAGATCCCTCCTGGGCCAGATTGTGCACGCTTGTGAGTGTGCGCGCCCCACGATTTCCAGTGTCTGCATCTGCGCAGACGAGATTTCCAGCTTCTCTGTATGTGCAGACACAATTTCCAGCGCCGCAGAAATGAGTCTCCTCACCGCGCTGCGCCAGTGTAGCGCAGCACATGTCAGAGGCTTAATGCTGTCCAGCTGGCCATAGATAAGACTCCGGGCTCCCAGCCAGTTTCAAACAATTTGATTTATTTGACAAAGTTCAAAAGTACATCTCCAGCATTTCAATTAGCGTCCTTCCCCTTGTGCGCAGTTGCTCCCTCTAATCTTTCTTCTTCCTTTTCCGCACCCAGCATGCAAGTCTGCGAAAACTCCTCCCCTTACTTCCTCTGTGCACAGAATGACTAGTTCCAGGCTCATCCTTCTCCCCCTCTACGTCAGAGCCACTGTCAGACGAGAAGCTGCTGATAATCTCTTTAGGCTCTCTATAACTGCTGGTTTCTGTCCTTTCCTCTTTTCCCATTTGCCTCTCCCTGACAGCACACAGGGACTCGCCGAGTGAGCGGGTGGCTCGGTTCGGGGGCAGCTTGTGGGCTGGTTAAATGACCACCGATGGCCGCTTGTGGCCCATGGGCCTTAGGTTGCGTACCCCTGAGTTAGGCCTATATGGTCTCCCACGGCATTTGGATGTGTCTTTCCTCCAGCAAGGCAGGCTTATTTTGCTGAGTTGTAGTTACTGTTGTTTCTCATTGAGCTTGGTATTTTCACGGAACAATGTGAGGTGCAAAAATACTTAAAATTGTATGAATCACTGACTTTATGTAACAACTGTCAAGCGCGCAAGCAAATTATTGACAACTGGATTAAAATGAAGGCTGCACTTGAGATGAAGGATGACAGGCTAAATCCTTCCTTCAGCTCAGGCCCTCCTTGTGATTGTAGGCTATTTAGCAACTGCTCATTTCTTGCTTGTTTGAAGAAGGCCTATGCTACTTAACCAAGTGTATTTTTAATGTTCCTTTCCATTTGGCCTCCTTAAATACTTTTATTTTTGTTTACTTTTGCCAAAGCAAAATGTACTGATGGACATATTTTTGTATGAGGAGTAGCCCAGATGGTACCCTCTGGATATTGTTGGACTACAATTCCCATCAGCCATACCACCATAGCCAATGATCCAAGATGGGAGCAACATCTGGAAGGCACCACATTGGCAACATCTGGAGACTGTGCAATGACAAACACATTGTTGCAAGCCAAGGAGAATCAGTGGGAGCACAGTAGTTTGAGGATACCCATGCAAAATATGTTGGACACAGCAATCTTAATGTTCATTTATGGTGAGGGGAGTAATCTGCTGGTGGAGTAACTACCACATTCATCGACCTGCCTTCTTGCTGTAGCCAAGGAGGCAGTTCTTACCTTTATCCCTCCCATTGCAATCAATAGGCAGAAATTAACTATGTCAGACCCAGGCCTGGTATGGAGTGCCACCATTTATTTTATTTTATTGGCGGGCATATCAGGGAAACAAAGGAGCTTTCGTCGTTGCATCTAGTGCTGGCATGTCCCTGCCATCTTCCTTTTGCTCCCGCTCCAGAAGTGGAACATCTATGCTTCACTTTCTGTTGTTGATTGTCCCCTCCTGTTCGTCAGCAAAAGTGGCTGCCCTGTAAGGAAAGGTTACAACATTTGGGACTTTTTAGTTTAGAAAAACACACATGTAAGCTTCTACATATTAGAGGTGCATGAAATTGTGGTTCAAGTGGATACAAATATATTTTCCCCTCCCTCTCTCATCACGCTGGAAACTAGAATCATCCAATGAAACTGAAGCTTGAATCATAACCCTGTCAGGGCAGTAGTGGTGGTCAGCTTAATGCAGTGGTGGAGTCACTGCCACATCTGCCGCCTTGCCACAATACCAGCCAGGGCAGAGGGAGTTGCCAAAGATTTTCCTGCAATTTTACTATATCAGCACCCAGGCTGGTGCAGCAGATAGGTATCTGGCTGGTCATGGTGAGAGTAGGATGCTGGACTATATGGGCCTTTCTTTCTAAGATCCAGCAAGGCTCTTCTAACATGCTTGTCAATAGCTGATGAGAGCTCAATCACAAATTAACAGAGCAGGTCCTTCCTTGCTTAACACAGGGGAAGGTCAGGACCTGAATAGGGAAGAAATACACCCATGGAAATTAGGACCAAGTGTGTGTTCAGGCAAGTGCCTGAACATGCCTCATGTGACCTTCTAAATGACAAACCTGGTGATAATGTTTGAACTCGTCACGTTCCACAATACCATCTCCTTGTAAGAACACAGATGGACATGTGAAGTCCCAACCTGAAAGAATTGTTGTTTGACACTCTGTCTTCTCACTTGCCTTCCTCCGCCACCCCCCAAAAAACATCTTGAATAAGTCCATTAAAAAAGGTAGGATTGCCTACCTGACAAAAGAATTCCAGCACTTAACTTTTAGGATTCGAAGCCACTTTCTCCTCAGTTTCTAGAAAGAAACCAGTGGGGACCAGCTGAATGGTATACCATTTGTTGAAATTGATGTGTTCAGGTGAGGGTCAGAACTGAATAAGCACCAAGAGTGAATCATTTGTCACTTCTGCAGAGAAAGAGGTCTAGCAGGAGAGAACATATATTTATTGAGTGGGACTGTCACAAGAAGATTCACACCTAAACTGCCTACTTTTATAGCTGTCCAGGCTGTAAATAAACGAAGGGCTCCCCTTTTGTGTCAGCTTCAGATTCTGAGGGGTTACCGGTCCCTTAACAGAAAACAACTGCAGCTATCCAAAAGAGAAGCCAAGAAGCTGAATTGTGCTGGATATCAAAATTGGCTTCTCACCTATGAGTATTTTTAAAGCTTAGCTGTATATATTCTGACAGGTCAGGGAAATGCAGGCATATTCTGTTAACCTGGCATGAATAGGGTTACCTCACTTGCTTTGTATGTCTGTTATTGGCATAACCTTTCGAAGGTGAAATATTCACTTAAACTGTGATCGCAGAAAGCATTAATCCAGCTCTCAATAGGAACAAGTTTAGCCTGATTAATGTCTCTCACACACTGCGGGATTCCATGGCGTTAATCCTGATCTCTACCGGTGCAAATGGAATCAAACCCAGACCTTATAATCTTCTGAAAGAGCTTTGTTTCACTTTATTCAGTAAACAAGACCTCGCCCTCGTTTATCTATGAATGGTTTATATACACCAGCAGGTAAAACTTTCTTTCCTTGGCCTGTTCTTTGGCCAAGTAACTCTTACATGAAGCTTGTTGCAGCTGCTAATTTAAGCAGAACAAACTGCTGCTTCCCTACAAATAAACTGTTGCTTTGATGCACAAATGATTGCCTAAATAATTGTAAAGAAATGCAAAAGGGGAGAAACTTATTCTTAAGACTTCCGGCTAATGAGATTTATTTTAGCTCAGTGCATTTTGGAACACAGGTTCCTTCTTCAGGAGCAGTCTACAAATTACATAAAATGTGGATATGCTAAAAACTATTTAACTATGGATTATCATTACCATTGTTTCTGAGATTTTGATTTAAAAAAACCAAAATCAGCATGAGGCTTTCACAGCCTGGAGTGAGCAGCTGTATAGGAAAAATTGTTCGTAGAGCCCAATATATAAATACGCAAACATCCCAGATTGATCATGAATACTACCAGTGCAAAGTAGAATATGATGTTTGCCCTTTCCTTCATGTCAATATCCACGAGCATGTTGTTGTTGTTTAGTCGTGTCCGACTCTTCGTGACCCCATGGACCAGAGCACGCCAGGCACTTCTGTCTTACACTGCCTCCCGCAGTTTGATCAAACTCATGCTGGTAGCTTCAAGAACACCATCCAACCATCTCATCCTCTGTCGTCCCCTTCTCCTTGTGCCCTCCATCTTTCCCAACATCAGGGTCTTTTCCAGGGAGTCTTCTCTTTTCATGAGGTGGCCAAAGTATTGGAGCCTCAGCTTCACGATCTGTCCTTCCAGTGAGGACTCAGGGCTGATTTCCTGAAGAATGGATAGGTTTGATCTTCTTGCAGTCCATGGGACTCTCAAGAGTCTCCTCCAGCACCATAATTCAAAAGCATCAATTCTTCGGCGATCAGCCTTCTTTATGGTCCAGCTCTCACTTCCATACATCACTACTGGGAAAACCATAGTTTTTACTATACGACCTTTGTTGGCAAGCTGATGTCTCTACTTTTTAAGATGCTGTCTAGGTTTGTCATTGCTTTTCTCTCAAGAAGCAGGCGTCTTTTAATTTCGTGACTGCTGTCACCATCTGCAGTGATCATGGAGCCCAAGAAAGTAAAATCTCTTACTGCCTCCATTTCTTCCCCTTCTATTTGCCAGGAGATGATGGGACCAGTGGCCATGATCTTCGTTTTTTTGATGTTGAGCTTCAGACCATATTTTGCGCTCTCTTTCACCCTCAATAAAAGGTTCTTTAATTCCTCCTCACTTTCTGCCATCAAGGTTGTGTCATCTGCATATCTGAGGTTGTTGATATTTCTTCCGGCAATCTTAATTCAGGCTTCGGATTCATCCAGCCCAGCCTTTCGCATGATGAATTCTGCATATAAGTTAAATAAGCAGGGAGACAGTATACAGCCTTGTCGTACACCTTTCCCAATTTTGAATCAATCAGTTGTTCCATATCCAGTTCTAACTGTAGCTTCTTGTCCCACATAGAGATTTCTCAGGAGACAGATGAGGTGATCAGGCACTCCCATTTCTTTAAGAACTTGCCATAGTCTGCTGTGGTCGACACAGTCAAAGGCTTTTGCATAGTCAATGAAGCAGAAGTAGATGTCTTTCTGGAACTCTCTAGCTTTCTCCATAATCCAGCGCATGTTTGCAATTTGGTCTCTGGTTCCTCTGCCTCTTCTAAATCCAGCTTGCACTTCTGGGAGTTCTCGGTCCACATACTGCTTGAGCCTTCCTTGTAATCCACGAGCATACCTATACCTTATTAACTATTCCTGTTTTTATGGGAGCAAAAGGTAGACCAGGTTTAATGTTGTCAAGTTTTACAAACCCCAGTAGTGTTTACTTTTCTATTTTGACACCAGTGCTGAATATATAACCACAGTCATGTTTCCTGGGGGCCTTTGCATCATCTCAAAACAGAATCAAGTGCACCTCATGACAACTCCAACTGGGTAGAGCACCAAACTGCTGTAAAATGAAACTCTTATTGGAAACAGAAGTGTTAACTTGACAAACATCCTGCCACTAATACATATGCTGTTCGTTTTCTCTTTAAGTGGAACCATGAAGGATTTTTTATACATATTCCAAAAAATATAGATTTTGAGGATAGGTGCCTTTCTGAGCCTATCGATTTAAAAAAAGAAAATAAAGCTTCCTGCTGATTATGGTTAGAAAGCAGGATTGTGACAAAAGTGAAATTGAGACATGAAATTGATTCCTCCAGAGTTTTGCTTGTGCATTATTTTATCATAAAGTTCAGAAAATAATGCAAACTGTCCCTGACTTTCCCATTTTCAGATTCTCAGAACAATTCACGATATACTTAGAACATACATTCTGAGAAGTCTGCCTGTTTGTTTTCCAGAGTGTATGATGACCATTGACCATGGACTTGGAAAGAGTTCCTTGCTCATTTTGTGTCATCAGGAAATATGCAACAATGTAAGGGCAAAATTCAGCAACATGGTCTCCTGTGCAGACAGTAATACTGACAGCATGGCTTTAATACATTTTAGTAGGCCTTGCACAGGGGAACATCCCAGCGGATTTTGCTATAATGAGATAAATCAAGAGCCATCTCTCAGCTGCGTTCAAGAATTGAAAGGAGGAAAAAAGAACACATTTCACTGATGGGGGGGGGGGTTGAGGTATAATATAAGCAAAATTCCTTTAAGCAAAATCCCATATTTAATTGGCTGAGCAAGTTAGATTGAACTCATCCGTTTAGCATGCTGTTTGTTCTTAAGTTTGTATGTTTTTGTTTGGTACTCAACCAGTAAGCCATTGAACTCTGAGATAGCCAAAGTAAACTCGGCGCACACAGTCAGCATGCAATTTGGCCATTTGACTTTGAATATCAGCTCTGCTCTTCACTGATTTTAAAGGGCTGAAGCATGGATAGTTTGGTTTGATTTGATTAGCATCACTGCAGTTTTGGTTGAGTATTTGACACGTTACTTGGAGTGTATGCAAAGTTCTTGAATAGTCCTTGGCTTTTCTTCGGCAGCTTGGGCTGGTCTAAAACATTGCTTTCCGTGCCCTCTCAGCAGTGTCAGGCTCTTTGTACGCAAGATCCCTTCCAAGCAGGGCTACCTGGGAAGTTCGTGTCACCATATGTCATTGCATGGTCACATGATCTTGTGAGGAAACCCTACGGTGTCTCCCAAGAGCACATTCAGGGCTTAAAAAAAAAAACATTTATTCCCTTCTTAAACTTATAGCTCCAAACTCCTAAGATAAACACACACGCTCCTTGATTTATATTATATTTATTTTTCTCATACACACACACATTTTTGCAGAGTTCTCATGTTTTCTGTGAAGGAAGCAGGAAAAAAAGAATGCCACTCTGAGCAAGGCTCCCTCTATTATGCCACCCTCAGCCCTCTGAAAAGGCAGCCATCTGTCCCTAGGTTGTGGAAATCCACAGCATCATTGAATTCAATAGCAGTATTTCCTTACTGGTCAGAATTTATTGCAAAGGCAGACATAAGAAGAGGAACCGGTCTTCAGATTAATTAGAATTGTTGTCACAGCTTGCTATTCCTTTACATCGAAGCTCTCCTATCCTTTATAATAAATGCAGCTGGCTTGAATATTAAATACCCTTCTTCCTCCAGAGATTTCAAAAAGAAACTTGCCGCCACTAATGCTGCTTTACTTCCAGTCAGTGTTAACTGTTTGAATGTGATTGTCCTTTCCATATGTCCTCCCCCCCTCCATTTAAGAACCATAGAGAGAATGACCCCCTCCAAAAAAAATTGGTTGGAAAATATATAGAAGACACCATAAACAGTGCAATATTTATATATATATATATATATAATATTTATTAATAGTTTTTTTAAAAAAATTATAACATAATAAACGAAACATACAAAAAACATCACATTTCATAACATATTTTCTTATCCTTTTTGGACTTCCTCACATCTCCCTCTCCTACGTTCCAAAATATAAAAATTAATTCAGCAATTTATCACCTTGTCCCCACCTTATCTAATTTTCCAATGTTATATCTTAAATTTTAGATATATTCATTTGACTTTTTAAAACTTTTTAGTCTAGCCTCATCATTATCTAAAAATTGATTTTTTCCTAAATTTAGCTTATCTTCATAATTCAGTTTATCTAATTCAATGGTGCCAAGTTGTTTGTGATCAAGCATCCTCCTTAACATTCATACAGTTTACAATATTTTTGCAAATAGTCCTTAAATTTCTTCCAATCTTCTTCCACCGTCTCCTCTCGAATTCTGCCAGTCATCTCGGCCAGTTCCATATAGTCTATCAGTTGCATCTGCCATTCTTCCAGTGTGGGTAGATCTTGGGTTTTCCAATGCTTCGCAATGAGTATCCTTGCTGCTGTTGTTGCATACATAAAAAATGTTCGGTCATTCCTTAGCACCCTCTGGTCAACGATGCCCAAAAGGAAGGCCTCTGGTTTCTTAGGGAAGGTATACTTAAATACCTTTTTCAGCTCATTATATATCATTTCCCAGAAGGCCTTAACCCTAGGGCAAGTCCACCAGAGGTGAAAGAACGTTCCTTCACTTTCCCTGCATTTCCAACACTTATTATCAGACAAGTGGTATATTTTTGCAAGTTTGACTGGGGTCATGTACCATCTATATATCATTTTCATTACATTTTCTTTCAAAGCATTACATGCAGTGAAATTCAGCCCAATGGTCCATAACTTTTCCCAGTCCTCAAACATAATATTATACCCAATGTCCTGTGCCCACTTTATCATAGCCGATTTAACCATTTCATCTTGTGTGTTCCATTTTAACAGCAAGTTATACATTCTTGAGAGTACCTTAGTCTTAGGCTCTAACAGTTCCGTTTCTAACTTCGATTTTTCCACCTGGAATCCTAACTTTTTATCAAGTTTAAAAACTTCTTTAATCTGAGCATAATGTAACCAATCTCGCACTTTGTCTTTCATTTTCTCCTGACTCTGCAATTTCCAATTATCTCCATCTTTTTCTAATATTTCCCAATACTTCGGCCATTTGGCCTCCATATTGAGTCTTTTCCGGGCCTTAGCTTCCAATGGTGAAAGCCACCTTGGAGTTTTGTTTTCCAATAAGTCTTTGTATTTTGTCCAGACATTAAACACTGCTTTTCTGACAATATGGTTCTTGAAATTCTTATTGATCTTGACCTTGTAAAACAGTGCAATATTTTGCATGTTTACAGTTCCACTGAACTCGATGAAGCTTTGAAGTGCACTTGGAATGTGCCCTTAATCTCATATACATGATGCTCAGATTTTAAAAAGAAAAAAATATTCTGTCTGAATTGATGGTCAAACTTCACACCAACTCAAAGCTCAGAGTAAGGATTTGTACTTCGGGAACACCTATGCTGCTGTGATGATGTGAATGGCACTGCAACAGTTATGTGATTGCCACACAAATGCCAACCAGGATAGCCTTGTAGTTCTGGAGAATCTTATTCAGTCCTTTAAAGTAAAACTTTGAATGGTGTGCAGGAGGCAGGGAATGGTATGCATTCATTGAGAAAAACAACATTTTAAAATTGTACTCAGATTTGGTGCATGACAGTATTATTTTCTCATGTCATTAGGTTTTGAAGAAGTCTCTTCCCCATGTTATTGGTTGAAGCTGCATTTTTGGAGTAATTCCCTTCTCCCTTTCAGTTCTGAGGGAAGCAGCTAAGTAGCTTTTCCACCACTAAACACACACACAAAACGGGTACTAAATCTCTAGTCAGCCGTGGGTGCTTTGGTTTCCAGAGTCAACATGGGATACATATTAGCAGTTTCATACAAGCTGTGTTTCCACTGAAAACAAGGAACGTTCAGCTAGAAATTGCCTGAGCTGCATGCCTGCGCCCCTAGGGTTTGTACTGTGAAGAAGGAGCGAACTCCCTGTTCAAATCACATCTCAGCATGAACTCATGTCGCAGTCGCAGTCTTGATCTGAGGCTCACTTCAAACTTCTGAAGTTACTATAAGGATTGTTTAGATTATTTGTCAAAGAGCAAGCCAGCAGTAAATCACACTGTTCAAGGATAGAGTTAACTCTTTATTAGCAAAAACACAATCTGTTCAGTAATGGCTGTGTCAGGCCTAATGAGCACAGCAGCTCATCCCCAGTAGGTCTTGCCCCATGAATCTGTTGCCAAGGCTGAAAGTCTCTCCTCCGCATAGCTGTCTATGTCCCCTCCACTCCAGGGCTTTTTTCAAGCAATTGGAGACTGTGCCTGCGTGCAACCTGCCGCTGCTCCACCTGTTTCAGCCCTCTTCTGGTTCCTGGGGGAGGGAGGAGGGGAGTTTGTTGCAGCAAGAAGGGGGAACACTCATGAATCTTCACCAGCCTAACTCATCTCTGTCTGCCTCTTGGCCTCCTTCCCCCCACTCATCCAGTAGTGGAGGAAGTGGGCAGGGGGAGCAGAGGGTCATGGGAAGCACTGGGGCTGCAGGGCGCCCTCCAGTGGACAGGCCCAGCACTGCCTGAAAATACTGCGTTGGACGCATGTGGCCACAGCCTGCAGGCCGCCCCAGCCTCCTCCTCCCCCCCCCATGGGCAGCTAGCCCTGCCCCCATGGCAGGTAGCCCCACCCCCATGTGCAGTGTGCCCCACAGAGCATGCACACCACCCTGGACATCTGAGCTGCTAGCTACGCCACTGCACTCATCTGCTTCAGCTTCTGCCTCTGACTCTGGACTTCTCTCTGCCACAGGCTCTCCCAGCTCACTAAGTCCTGTTTAGAGATGTAAAATTTCCAGAAATTTTGAAGCCATGGGGGGGGGGAGACACCCCCCCCCCCACTTTTTTTCCGGCGGGAAATGGAAATTTTGGGGAAATTGAAAACAAGTTCAGCGTGGAGTAGTTTTACAAATTGTGTGAAATACAGTATATATAAAAGTATTATGCTTGCAATAAAACAGGTAAGCACCCCCTTTCCCTCAAAAGCAACAACAACAATAAAAAAGCAAGAAACCATCAACATAAATAATAATCAGATTTGCCCCTTAGCACCAACAGCAAATAAAGTTAAGGTCCACCTCAATATTAAAGCTCCATAGAAGGTCTACCCTTTGAGTAGTGCTTTAAAAAAAGCCAACAGAAGACACAACATATACATACAGTTTATTCTATCTCATTTTCTGAACTACTGCTATCATTTTCCATTTCTTCTTCCTCTTCCTCTTTGTCATTTTTCTCACGGACTTCTAAAAAATGGCTTTGGGGGGAAACGGGGGGGGGGGTGTTCACAGGCCTTTCCATCTCTACTTGAGGACAGCCGGAGCAAAGCGTAAGGCAACTTTTTTGCATGCCAGGCCCAGAAGGAACTAACATCCAGTTACTGAATAGTATGTTGCACTAAGGCTCAAACTCTGTTGGAAAGGAAAAGGAGTGTGTGTGTGTTTTTAAAATTGAATTTGTTATTATATATTTTAAACTCCATGATGGTAAGAGAGCTTCTAAATAGTTTACAAAAATATACAAAAGAACATTAAAATGATTGATAAAACACAGTTAAAAGCAGGTATTTAAGAGTATTCAAAAGATGATTAAAGTCAGCAGTGGTTAAAAGGAAGTAAATTGCATGCAGCTTCTACGTGTTCAGATGGGCTGGCCGTAACAAAAATGTTTGGAACAGTTGATAGAAAGACTACAGTGAGAGCACCTGCCTGGTGTCAGTCAAGAGGGAACTCCAAAGTGTGGGTGCTGGAAGGCCTGGGTGGGAATGTCTTTTTTCCCCCAAAGAAGAAGAAGAGTTTGGATTTGATATCCCGCTTTATCACTACCCTAAGGAGTCTCAAAGTGGCTAACATTCTCCTTTGCCTTCCTCCCCCACAACAAACACTCTGTGAGGTGAGTGGGGCTGAGAGACTTCAGAGAAGTGTGACTAGCCCAAGGTCACCCAGCAGCTGCATGTGGAGGAGCGGAGACGCGAACCCGGTTCCCCAGATTACAACTCTACCGCTCTTAACCACTACACCACACTGGCCATTTTTTCCAGGAAAAATGGGGTGGTGTGTGTGTGTGGAATATTCAACTTTATCAAACTATTTTTTTCCATTTTTCCAGAAAAAAATGGGGGGCGACACCTGTCCCCCCCCCCAATTTTTCCAGGTTTTTTTTCCAGGGCTTCCCATCTCTGGTCCTGTTACCTCTTCAGCTTTCGGCATCTCCTGTTCCTTGTCTTCTCCCTCTGCCCACTCATCACCACCACTCCCCAGGCTCTGACCCTTCTTCCTGTGATGGTTCCCCAGCTAGTTCATCCCACCAGCCAGCCAGCCCATGACATCATTGCACTTACATCACACATTTTGTCCAAGGAGTTTAAGGTAGTGTACATAGTTTCCCTGCTGCTCATTTAATCCCCACAGCAACCCTGCAAGGTAGGTTAGGTGACCCATGTCTGAGTTGGGATGTGAACCCTGGTCTCACATGTCTTAGTCCAACACTCTAACCACTACACCACCCTGTCTCTTATCTACAAGTACAAATTTCAGCAAAATGCTTTAAGAAGGCAAACTCTGTAAATGTTACAATTCATCAACATCTACTGCTACGAATATGATTTCTAAAATTGTAATGTGTGAACTTGAACTCCGAAGCAATTGTGGATTTATTATTATTATTATCATTGTCATCACTATCATCATCTAATACAACTGCTGTAATGGCTGCTGAAACCCACATTGCTAAATATGAAATGCGTGAACTTGCACTCTGACTTATGGTTCATTTTCCCATTGATAAATTGTAACTATTTGGGAGCAAATCATTTCTAGGCTACAGATTCTGCACTTGCCCATTCCTAATATGGGATGAGCTGTGTTTTGAAGGAGAAAGAGCCATTGTGTATACTTGATGTTAATTACATGATGAATAACATTTGTTTGAAAGGCAGGTCATTTTTTTTAGTTTTTTAAAATGTGATTCCAACAAAGGTGAGAATTTCCAACAGCTGCAGGAGCCTAAGGGTTTCCCCACCCGTCCCCAATTCCTTTTTATTTTGACTCACGCCATATTCTGATCGCTTCTTCTGATTGCAGCTTTTGGTTTTCGTTTCGCAGAGGCAAATAATAAATTTCTGAATGCTTTTTGATTAATTCCTAAGAGAGATCTTGACGCAAGCTGTTCTTCTCTGTGCTTAATATGTACATATACAGATATTGTCTGTACATGTTATGTTTGTCATGTAAAACCTTCCTTAAAAAGAAAAAGAATGGTTATCCTCAAGCGTGTTGGACATTTTAGTCCTCTTGTGATTTGTAGCACAATGCTCTGTATCAATTAAAAACAGATGAGCAAAATGGTTTTGTAGTAGAGGTTGTTTCCTTGTAATCAACTGTAAAGAGACCCAGGTCACATAGCAGATCTCTCTCATTCTCTCTCCCTTACTCCCCACCCCCTTTTCTCCTTCCTCCTCCTTGCCTCCCTCTGTCTCACTTAGCCAAGAAGACTCTTGTGAATGCAAATTGCTTTATTGGTGAAGGGAATTAAAATTATAAAAAGCTAGGCTTAAAAGAAGTGCAAAATCAGGACTGTGTCGGAACAGGGACAATATAATTGTGGTATGGATTCCCATATGGGATTAAATTATCTCGATTTCAGAAATGTCAGCAGTTCTGTGGGGCTGCTGGAATGCAGCCAATGTGACACATTTGCTTCAATTTTTTTTTTTTTAAAGATGGTTCTGATTCCACGCAACTTTAAATATGCAGAAACTATGTTTGCTGTAGGTGTCACAGTGGCGCTTCTGTGAGGCATAATTTTGCATGCAAATGTTATTTGACTATTAAACAAAACTATTCTGGAATATTTCTCTCTCTATTTCTGAAGGAAAAGGTCACTTATTTTCTTTCGGGTTTGCCTTGTGAAGTCTTTAATTTAATTATTTTAATTTATTTCATTTTTTTAAAAAAAACAACCACCACAGAGCCTCTCCTCTCATACTGGCTCACATATCAAGGTTGTCTTCCTTTAAAGTGCGCACCATTCAGCAATACTATTTTGTAGCAACTCAATAAAGCTGATAGTTTTTCTGGGTAATTACCCACAGCCCCCTGCAGGACAAATTAGCATTCATGACCTGAATAATGCTTACTAGAAAGAGTTCAGTGGAATTTACTTAATCAGAATCATTGCTTTCTCATGGCTATTTTTTTTTATTTTTAAAAAAACTAAGTCCCCACTGTCTGCTAATAGCAAAAATGCTTTCAATGCCAGGTCTATCCTGGCACCAGATATGGAAGGAGAAAAGATTAGCCTTCTAAAATATACATAATGCATTTTTAAAGATTGTACATAGTATTCTTCAACCCTGACTTAGATTCTCAATGAGGACTCTTTCCCTTCCCTAACCAGATGTTTATATCTGTGGGCAGAAGGGTTTGTAGATAGCTAGATCGATACCTATAATAATTACACTTTTTTGTGCAATCCACGAACATGGCGTTTTTTTATGCAACCCTGTGGTTGTGTTCCAACACTTTCTATTTTATTTTATTTACTTGGGGTGGTTCCTGACTAAGCAATATTCAGAGAAAACCCATTGATAGCAGTGGACAAGTCGCTCATGATTACCAAAAGATTGGGTCTACTCTGTGTACGGCTTAGCTGAGGAGTTGGGAGGCGATGAGAAAAGCACTCACTAATTTTCTCAATATTTCCACAGTGTTCTAAATTATAAAAAAATTACTTTGGCCAGTGTTTTAAATGTTTAGTTTTCAGTATGCTTCTCTTATTTTCTTTATATTTCTTACTGACCTATTATTTTAACTTCATTTTAACTACTTTTTTAACTTTAAAGAAAAAAAAATGAGTATTCAGAACTAACTTGGTTCCCCCCCCCTTTAAGATTAACTGTGTTGAATTGTACACATATTCAGCAGATGAAAAAGCAATGGTTTAGAATTATGCAAACCTTCCCACCAATTAATCAATTATCCCATACTTATTAGTGTGCTTGTGTCACTTTCCTACCTGCAAAAAGTCTGGATTTTTTCTATTTTTTAAAACAGTGGGTTTGTTGCACCAGAGTGCTTTAATCCACTTGGATTGCACAAATGCAAATTTCTGCTATGTGAATGAATTCTTTGCGTAAAATAATGACAGTCTGGAAGCAACCCAAGTTAAATACTTCTTGCCTTTCCCTTCATGGAAGAGTGAGTAGCATTTGGGGTTATATTGCCCATTTTAGCCCTATTCAAATGTTCAGTTTATTCTTGTGAAGATAATCATGTGAGCAAGGGGGGGCATGCAGGCAATCCCCCATGCCTCTGGTATATCACTTTTTCCTTCTTTGCACTTCTCTATAGGCTGGAGGGTGACCTTATTAAGGGAGGGAAGGCTATTCTGTTCGTAGAGCCCCCCCCCATCATCAGACTAGTAAATCGCTGGGGGAACTTAATCTCCAAGTTGCTCAGATATGACATGAATTTGCCCAAGAGGTTCTTTTCATCTCAAAATGAACTCTACATTTCCCCAGAACTTCAGAGAAGAAATATGCAGCGGCCACCCATTCTGGCAAATGGAACTGCAGCTTTATAATTTCTTGGAGAAATTCATGGTGTAGTGACAAGTGTTGTATAAAGAGAAACATGCCAAAGTCATGTGGATCTTTTCGCTGTGATATAAAATATAACGAGTGGCGGTAAAACTGTACAAATGTTATGTTTTCCACATGGTGGTAACCAGGCACCCAGAGTGTTTTTTCACCTGGGCTGAGTTCTAGAAAGTCTTTTCACTCTTTTGGCTTCTGGAACATGTGTAGCATCTACTGTTAAACAAAATAGAAAGACAGCGTCCCAGATGCAGCTGCTCCTATTCTACAGGAATCCAGAATAAACTCTTTCTATCCCTACAGGTAGTTTCCACCTAGGGAAATGTGTGTGTGTAGGGGGGGGGGACGCAGGTGACACAGTGGTCTAAATTTCTGGGCCTCTTGGGCTTGCCCATCGGAAGGTCAGCAGTTCGAATCTGTGCGACAGGGTGAGCTCCATCCCAGCTTCTGCCAACCTAGCAGTTTGAAAGCACACCAGTGCAAGTAGATAAATAGGTACCACTGCGGTGGGAAGGTAAATGGCATTTCCGTGCACTCAGGCTTCCGTCACGATGTTCTGTTGCTCCAGAAGTAGTTTAGTCATGCTGGCCCCATGACCTGGAAAGCTGTCTGTGGACAAACACCGGCTCCCTCGGCCTGAAGCAAGATGAGCACCGCACCCCATAGTCGCCTTTGACTGGACATTTACCTTGGCTTTTACCTTTTATCATCCAGCCAAGATTGTGTGACAGACCAGGTCACCTTCACAGCAGGAACACGCTATCAGCATTGGCTTCAGTTTTTAACCCTAGTCAGATATCTGTTGAGATCTAATCATGGATACCTTGCAGAATGCAATCACCACCCTACTGTTTTAATCCTAAGTGGATCCACTGGGTAGCCTTGACCCAGTCACTGTCTCTTGGCTTAACCTACCTCACAATGTTTCTGTGAGGATAAAATGGCTAGGAGGAGAATCATGTATATAAAAATAATAGTAACTGAGGAAGGATGCTTAGGATGCATATCTCTCAACTCTCGCAGATAGAAGTGTGATCTTCAGAGCACTATACAAGATTTAGGCAAGCACAGAATTTACTTCATTTGTAGCTCATGCAACTGACCTAAGAGACCATGAGCTGAGGGGAAAATACAATACGTTCTATACTCTCTCACAGTCATCACAGTCTGTCCTGCGAAGCCAGAGAGCTTGAGTAACACAAATTGCTTAAATAAGAAACAGCCGTTCTTCATCTAGCCTGCCAATGACTGTGATGTCATCAAGGCACACCAGTGTTTCCCCATTGCTGCTCAATTTGAGAGCCTTGGGGAGTGAGGAAACTGATGAAAAATTATCTGTTGCCAAAGAGGTGGTGTGGCAGTGTGGTGTCACTATGCTGATACTAGACAATGAGATTATGCGGCCATTGTTCTGATGTTATGAAACTCTCCCTCTGCTCAGAACTGGCAAGAGCTGCTTTTGTAATGAGTCACTGTGAGAATGTCTGGGCTGTGAAATAAAAGGGCATTTGTCATCCTCCTGGGTTCAGCACTGTGTTCAATAGGAATAAACATATCCCCGTTTCTGAAACCAGGTTATATAAGCCTCGGAGCGAAACTGACTGAGTAATGGGCACTGGGAAATTGACAAATGCTGCAGGCTGCAATGAGGGCTGGAAGCATATGTTTTTGTTTTATAAAGCAGATTTCTATACGGAAATCGTTGTATAGAAGAAGTCTAATGGTTGGCAGGCATGGCCAGCTTGTTTATTCTTAGGATTGCTGTACTATGCAGATAGTGGTCCAAGGGCTGGAAATATATCTTGTCACACCAATGGATGTCTTCTACTAATGATCTGACTTGATAACAGAAATGGGGACATCTAACAGTAAAGGCTACGTAATGAGGGAATACATACACTCATAATGCGATATCCAGCTAAGTTGTAACACTCTGAATACAGTTAGCATTAGATAACATTATCAACTTCCAAAGTGATATTTATATTAAACTGTGCACTCTAATACTTAAAACTTGAAAACATTTTTTTAATCTTATAAATGAAACTTTTTACTACATTTCCATTAAAATTTGTTAGGGCTATTCAGGGCCAAATAAAATTGCTTGGAAAGCCAGAACTAGACTTTGAATTGCCAGTTAGGCATCAAGATATATACAAGAACTCTCTCTCTCTCTCTATATATATATATATGAAATGTTCTATTCTAGAGATATCCAAATGTAGTAAGGATTGGATTGCACCCAACATCATTAGCAAATGCGAACATTTGCCAGAGACAGTTACATTACATTTTAATTAACAAATGTTAAATCAGAGTGGAGATTCGCATTTCACAAAATGGCAGTGAGGGGATTTGAGCTTACTCTTTATTTGCAAAACTGGAAACCCCACAGAGAAATTCCTAACATTTAGTTTGGGGAAGAATTCAAAGTCATTTGATGTGCAATCCTGCACATGTCTACTCAAAAGTAAGCCCCACTGAGTTCAAGAGGACTTAACCCCGAGGTCCATGTGTGCAGGATTACATTTTAAGGATACTGTTAAGTATCAAAAGGTTCGTGCTTTTACAAAGCAAATTTTGGTTTAATTTGTTATGAGATTTATATATCACCTGCCCTCTAAGGAGGAAAAGGTGACATGCATGGATCTTCCCCTCTCAATTTAATCCTCCCAATTTGTGTGATCTGCTCAGAGATGGCTTTTTGTATGAAATTTTTATTTTGTTTTTTAATTTATTTTTGTATTTAAGTCATAGAAACAGGAGTGGGCAGTGTGGTGAAAATGATGGCCTGACAGCAGAATCACAGCTGCTTACCAGGATGGTGGGGGTGGAGGAGTTAAGCTGACTGCAAGCTCAGGAGAACTGGATTGGCTCCACTGGTGCACCTAAGGAGCCCTGGCGTCACTGCTACCCTGTCCTAACCCTGTCCAGTTCCAATAAGTGCCAACAATGGCCTTTTGGGCAGGGTAGTGGTGAAGCACATCTTCTACACTGGCCGCTCCTGTTTAATATTCCTCCAGCTGTTGGATTGTTAGGACAGAGCCTGAGTTTGAGAGCAGAGTTTGCTGTGATGTGACCTAGAGGAAAAAAGTGGCAGGGTGGAAAGGAAGAGAGAGAGCGCCACAGCTGATTTCTGCTTGAATCCAAAGCTGTGGCTGTGGGAGAATCAGGACCTTCTTGGGCTGCTAATGCTGTGAATCCCTCCATCCTAGGCTCAGGTTGTATATATGTGTGAAGAAACCATATATGCTAAAGACACCTAAAGTCTCCACTGTGCATCATTTCCAAAGGGAAACACAAACCCTGGGTGAGTGTCTGGATTCTCGGGGATTAGGGTGGCATAAAATGGCACAAACCTATAGAGGAGCATTTGAGGGCATCATGTTCTTCCTTTGTGGTTGAAGAAGGATTGAAAGGAGAGAGAGAGGGAATATTATTAGGAATACCTTATAGGTCCCACCCGCCTCGGAATGATGAGTGCTTTTTAAGATAGAAGCTGAGGAATGTGACAAAAAAACAGCTGTATGAATGCTTGATAACAAGCATAGCTATTAATAACATGTTGATGTGTGGTGGTTTCTCAACTTTTTATGCATGTCTAACTCCCATGCAATTGTGATGGGGCCTCTGAGATAGGATGGATGCCTCTTGGAGAAGCCGGGAGGCTGTCAAGGTCCCTGACTAATGTCTGGAACTTGTATCTCTAAAAACTGGCTTGGGGTTAGTTGTTGCTAAATCCTTGCTTTCTCCATCTTTTACATTTGTAAGTTTGTTGCAAAGGCTGCCAGGATTCATCTCTTTATCTTTTCTTCAACATAAAGGAAAGCTACTGTTAGTGAGATCTTTATATTGTTACTGATATCTTTAGAATGTTTAAGAACAGTTGAACTAGTGTGTTGTTATGATGAGAGAGATACTATTTATACTTTGTCTCTTAAATCTCTGAGAAGCTGGAAATGATCCTTTTCTTGCATTCTCCTCAAGTTTATTGCAGAAATCTTAACCCTTAAAAAAGCAACACAAACACACACACACACATACACACACACACACAGAGAGAGAGAGAGAGAGAGAGAGAGAGAGAGAGGACATGAGAAATGTAAAGACTAAAAATCCTTTTTTTGCATATAAAGTACCAGGAGTCAGTAGGAGTTCAGGCACTCAACAAGGACAGGATATGGCCCAGTAGGATTAAATGGTTTTTCATTTGACCTTCTCTTTTAATTCACTCACATTTTCTGTATAATTCAGAATAGATGGCACAGATTGATGCCCTCGTTCATCAACCCCATATAAGGGTCACTGTGGGAGAGATGTGTTTTTGCCTTTATCGCCTCTCCATTCCACTTCACCCCCTGTTGGTCTGGGTTCTCTTAGGCTCCAATTTCCAAACCAATTAATTCAGAGTAGTTGCACAGGCTTCAGATATCTGGTCTGAAATAAGGGGGATATTTGTATTTTTATTTTTTTGCTGGGGTTGGGGTGTTTTTGCCCTTTTACAAGTGGTGGATTTCATCTTCCACATGCCATAGAAGAGTACAATATTGTAAATACTCACTGGAGTAATTCTAATAAGTGGCTGGCTTCCAAACCCCTTGAGCTATCTATGTTCCGCATTTGAGGCAGTTCTGAGCCACCAACTGGCTCTCTGTTGCAAGGCCTCGGATTTATTTTCAACAAAAATAAAGCCATTGCACATATGAAATAAAATAGGATGGCCCTATCTATGAAAAATGTGTACTGGCGAGCCATTGATTCCTATGCATCTTACTGCCCAAAAAAGTGTGCATGGTATTTCCTTTTCCAGTGACTAATTTTATAGCAGGAAACCTAGGTTTGTCGTTCACCGTACATTCAACAGGGGCCTTTAGTCGATCTTTGCTCTCTGATGAGTGCATCTGTATGATGCCTATGTTTCAAAAATATGTCTGCTTCAGACATGCTGTAAAGTCTACACTTACAAAATCTTTGGTGTGCATCCCAAAAAGGTCTCGATTCATTTCTAGAAGGTACTTAAGTTTGACCTTTGAAGGAAGGGAGCTCCTTGGCACGCTCCAAGGAGATGTATGACAGGACATGTTCTTTGCACCTGCAAGAGCTTTTTTCAACCTGGTGACTCCCAGGACTACAACTCCCACCCACCCAAACCAGCACAGTCGTATTGGCTAGGGAAGATGTGTGTTGCAGAATATAACATCTGGAGAACACCAGGTGAAGAAAGGAAGACAGAAGATCTCAGGTTCAGTCCTGAAATATATATCTATATATAGGACTCAGGAAACATTCAGCCTTGGACAGCTACTGCCCGTCACTGCTGACAATATTGCAGTTGACAGTAATGAGATACAACAGCTCCACTGAACTAGGCTATGGCAATAGAATATTTGGACCAGACATAAGTAGATCATGGCTGTGTTTGCACATATTGCTAAGTCGTGGTTTAGTGCTAAGTCAGGAGTGGAGAAACTTTTTTCAGCTTGAAGGTCATCTTCCGTTCTGCCAAGCTTCTGGAGCCACATGCAATTGGTGGGTAGACCTGGAGACGAAGGGTAAAATGCACTTTTGCACACCAGTGATTTTATCAGAGTTCAAGGACACATTCAAGCCATGCAAAGCCACTCAAGTCTCGAGGGCCAGATACAGAAGACTGGAAGGCCATAGTCAGTGTCTAGACCTGAGATTCCCCACTCTTGCACTAGGTAAATGAGTTTAATGATGGAATTTAAGCAACTTATCTGTGTGCTGAAATGCAGCCATGGAGTCCTTCAGAGTTTCTGATTCAAAAGTCACTTTACTTTCCTCTGGAGAGGACGCATCTGACAGGACAACTGGAGCCCATACAGATATATTACATGTTGATTGGGTTCTGGAATAAGTATATATGGAGAAACTGTATTAGCTATTTTACTTGTGAAGTATGTCTCTGAAGGTGCAGGGGGTGGGCATTCATAAAAAATGAAAGAGATGCAAAAATACAATTGAGGGCATTCAAAATAAATGGGATATGTCTTACATCATTAATTTTAGTCATTTTACAAAACTGGATCACAGCAAGCCCTTCTAATAGGTGCCTTTTTCTGAAAACAGAACAAAAGAATATGAGGTTCTATTTTTGTGAAAAGTGCCTGCTTATTTGCTCACAAACACAAAATGCTTCAATTGATATTTTATAATCTACAGTATTGAACATTCTACCATCTATGGGATTAATACATTGTTTAATTTTGAACGCTAAATATTTTCACACCAAAGCCAATGTCAGCATAAATCACTACCAAGAACCCTCACTCATAATGATGCAATGAATGTGTGCACTGGTTGCTTGCAATCTGATTCTTCTCCTAACCTGCACTGTTGCATAGCATCTGTTTTGCATGCAGAAGGCTCTAGGTTTGACCCCCAGCATCTACAGATAGGGCTGTAGGTCAGTACTGAGCTAGTTCATAGAATCATAGAATTACAGAGTTGGAGGGGACCCTGAGGGTCATCTAGTCCAAGCCCCTGCAATGCAGGAATCTTTTGCCCAGTGTGGGGCTTGAACTTGTGACCTTGAGATTAAGAGTCTGGTGTTCTACCAACTGAGCTATCAGGGGTTGCTGGTGGACCAACACAGCTTCCTGTGTTTTTAAGAGGTCCATTTAAGAACCCAGCCAATGATCACATTGCACCCTGCCTCATTTAGACATCACTGTTTTAACTTTAACCTCCACTATATGGTCACTTTTTTTTTTTTTTTAAGGATGAGTTTGGAGCAGTCAAACTCAAAGGGGTTACAAAACTCTGAGGCACAAGGATGGTCCCCCAGCCACTGGTGACAAACTGCACCAGTGTTTGGTGCTGCACTTGTATGATCCATCTGCCTCCACTCCCTGTGGAGGTGCAGTTTGAGTTCTACTGTCACTTTCATACAACCATAGTCAAGGTCACTCATGTCTGGTTTGTGGTATGTGTGTTTCCTTCATTTTCTCCCCTGCACCCCCACTCACCAAAAAACATTGGCCGGCAATGTTGGAGAAGCACAGTTGACTGCTCTACATTGGACTTGCCACTCAGTGTTGCAGGCAAAGACACTTCTCTGTTGGCCGTGGTGAAGATTTGACGTTTTCATCCCCCAAAAGTTTTTGATTTGAGTTTCTACTGAAATGAGGCTGCATTTTAATGTTGTATTTTAATCTTGTTTTAAGTTGTATTTTAATCAATTGTCTTATATCTGGTGTTAGCCGCCCAGATCCCGGTCTTGGCTGGGGAGGGTGGGGTATAAATTATTATTATTATTATTATTATTATTATTATTATTATTCTCACATCAAGGACAAGCACAAGGGCAATAGTGAGAAGAAAGGATCTTGGTGACAGTACCTGTAACTTCCTCATCTATTACTTCTCTTTAAAGCACTGGACTTTTTATAAGCTGGGGGAGGAGGTTTCTCTCTCTCTCTTTTTTTAATAAGAGGCCAATGTTGGATAAACTGGATTACCTTAAGGTACATGGCCCCAGACTATGCCAGGTGATGATGCCAATCCTGATCCACCCATTTTCCATTTTCCCATAAGTTATGAATTTTGGCCCAGGTGCCAACTTAATTTGTGTGAAGAGCACAATTTGTGTTTAGATGTGGGTGATTGTTGAAATGAAAATAGTGTTTGGTAGTCTATGCTGAATTAGAGGAAAATGGGGCTGGCCCATTTTTAAAATGATAGGCTTTTAAAAAGGAAATTAAGTGATCTAATCAAAGATACAATTACCCCAGCACTGAAATTTTGCATTCCAATATGGTGAGGACAAACCATATGGCAAATAAAGCAAAACCAGTCAAGGCTTGAGTAATTATTCCCCATGGCTCCAATTTTAAGTAAGCTCTGACCTGCTCTTCCTTCTGAAGTTATAAGTTCACTTATATCCATCCAGGTTCATTAGAATAAATCCTTTGGGAAATATCCTTTTCTAGAATCATGCATATCAATATGGAAAAGCAGAATTCAATAACGTTAAATAAATTAATGCAAAATTATACTGTGCATTAAAATTAGCATTAAAACCTTTAAGAGCATTAAGGCTGGGGCAGGGGAGATGGCGTCCAGCAGCCTTGCAATAAATAAAATAGCCATTGCATACTACTTCTGCAACCTGTCTTCTATAGCTGGTAAATAAGCTTCTCCCTTACAAAATATTCATGGCTGGGTCATTTCAGAAATTGTTTGGTTTGTTACAATTTAAATTGACCATTTAAGTTTTTCTTTTCTTTTCTTTTCTTTTCTTTTCTTTTCTTTTCTTTTCTTTTCTTTTCTTTTGATTGGGCGTTAGCAATCCTGAAACTGAAGAGAAAAAACAAAGCAAAACCCATACACTGCCAAATAGATCCCTCTACCGATTGAAGAGCATGATTGTTAAGACCAGCAACAGGTATTGACCTCAGATCCTTGGCCTTTGTGGACGTGCTGGGACCTGGTGACTGAAGCCACTGCTCTTCTTGCACACCCTACTCCCTTTGCCTGCTCTTGCCCAATCCTCCTTCTCTTCTTGCCCCTGCAAGATTTTCCTATCTCAAGTCCCACAAACTGATTCCCTTAATACCTGCCTGCTATGATTTGTGGTGTTGGCCTGACTCGTGATCTTCATCTTGCAGTTCAGATTTACACACTTGGGCTCACTTTCCTTCTCTGGACAGTGTTCTCTTCCCACTATTCCTCCTCCAGCTGGAGCACTCAGATTGTAACAAGAGTAAAGACTCCTGGAAAAGATTTCCATTTGTTCATTTCATAAAATTTATATACCACTTGGTTGTAGAAAAAAACTCAGAGCAGTTGAGCAATAGGCATACTTTAGCACAGGGATGTCCAACAGGTCGATTATGATCCATTGGTGGATCCCAGCGAGGTTTTGGTAGATCACGGGTCGATCTCTGGCTCCCTTTCCTCAGCGTCTTTGAAACTGACTCCTGCCCTGCCCCCTCGCCCCACCCCCCATTGTTGTCTGATAAGAGAAAGGGAAGATGGAGTTTTCCCTCTGTAGCTGTTTTCATTCAAAGTGATATTATTGTGAGTGATTTTTCCCTTTGACACTTGCCTTTAACCCCCCACCCAAATGCTGAAATGGGGCTTTACTCCTCCCTAAAAAAAGTTCAACTTTGACCTGAACCCCAAAAACGGGGGTAGATCATTGCCAGATTTTAATTCTGAAAGTAGATTGCAGTCTCTCGAGAGTTGGCCACCCCTGCTTTAGCACATATGCAATTTCATAAGGAAATGTGGCAGACTGGATGAGGGTGCTGTGATCCCATGCTGTGGGAGGGGAGCCCTGAATTCCTCTCTTATCTTTGTAGAATCCATGATCCAGTTCACATCCAAGTAGCAGGTCTGGTGATAAAAATAAAGAATAGAAATGAACTTTCTGTGGTATTCTTTAGTTCACCTTCCATTTGTATTGTTACCCTCTGCTAAGGCATTCTGACTGGGTATGTTTAGCCTGGAAAAGAGGAGACCTAGAGGAGATATGATAGCCATCTTCAAATATCTCAAGGGCTGTCACATGGAAGATGGAGCAAGGTTGTTTTCTCCTGCTCTGGAGCTTAGGACTCGAACCAATGGCTTCCAGTTTCAAGAAAGAATATTTTGACTAAACATCAGAAAGGACTTTCTGACAGCAAGAGCTGTTTGACAGTGAGACGGGTTCCTTCAAGAGGTGGTGGACTTTCCTTCCTTGGAGGTTTCCAAACAGAGGTCGGATGGCCATCTGTCATGGATGATGTAGCTGAGATTCCTGCATTGCAAGTTGTTGGGTCCCTTCCAACTCTACAATTCTATGATTGTTCAAGTGCAGCCTGTGAACCACACCCCTTTTATGGGAGTCAGTAGCAAGAGGTATGCAAAAAGGAAGTGACACCATTGTTCTCCATCCTCTGATAGGGACAGCTTGCCTTCCTGGTACTTCCCAGGAAGCTCAGCCTTATGTTTCTCCTTCAAGGAAGCAAGGAAGATGTCTCTGGGTTCACCTGCCACAAAGGGACTGATTGTTTCAGCACTAGAGGAGCTCCCTTTGATTCAGGGAAGTAGCTGGATCTGGGCATTGGTCTCACATGCCCAATGAGATTGGAGAAATCCTGGACACCTCAGGGGGCTTGCTGTTTCTCTTCCTTCCATGGGCATTCTTGCCAATGCCAACTAAGGGCACAGCAGATGAGCCATTTTGCTACCCATTTTGCTACAGGGAACCACCAAGTTCTATATTAAAAACAGGAAATTATAGAGAATGGCTATAATGCACCTTCCAACATGTGGCACAATAATATTGCGTTGTACTTCACTTCCTTTAACACATACACACATAGTATAGCCTAAGGACAATGCTGGCTGTTATCCCTTTCAAACATGCATATTATGTCAGGTATGCAATTGGAAGTGCCTTTAACTTACATTTTCTAAAGTAATTTTGGTGCCTGTTTAAGACCTTGTTTCAACCCCAGTCTACAACTTGTTTTTAAATGGTGCTTCCTTCTTCCAGAAAATGGCCCTGCAACACAGAGTCACAGTCCATTAAATTGGCTTTTTAAGTCATCCAGCCATTTTATCTCAGTGCTTATGTTATCATCCATGCCTATCTAAGATCCAGCAGTGACAACTGTTGCAATTTTCTGCTAAGCTAATAGGCTCTGTGTTAGTGCCTTAAGAGGTAAGTCTGCTTGGGAAAGGAGCAGAGTGATACAAGGAGATGGAAGTCTTAATTTAAAGGCATCAGTAAAAGGCATCGGTAAAAGGAATCACTCGCCCTTGTCTTTTCATATTCTGCAGTCAAGGCACAATGGCAAAGTGGCTCTGATCTTTGTGTGCAGCCAAGGGGCACTTGGGAGAGGACAGGAGGAGAGTGCAAATAGATTTTCAAGGAACAGCTGCTATCTGTCCTTACTCCTCATTGTTATAATTGTTATTTTTGACTTGCACAGTCTAGTCACTTACTTGTGCCATACACTCTCACAAAATCTTAACATGGTTTGTTTATCTATTTATTAATAATACTGTTCCTATGTTATAGTAAATGCTGAGCGTAGGGAGCCCTTGTCATTTGCCAAGTGGTGCAATAAATGGAAATAATTTCATTACTTGCTAGGACATCCACCCTTGGTTGTAATAGGTGACATATTTAGGATACACATATGTTTTCCCTAATGGGGGCATATAACAGCCGGAAGATGGGTGGTTTACCTCAGGAACATAGTGCTGGAGTAAAGGGTCAAACACTCTTCCTGAAACACTGTCACCAATCCCAATTCCTAGTCTCCTCACCCCACAGCTGCTTTCGAAAGAAATTTAGAGTTGTGAGAGATCTGAACACAATAATCAGTGTCTCATCCAGTTTGGCAAGATGGAGAACTATGATCGAACAGAGGAAAATGGGGGACGGGAATGCATAAACTGAATGCGTTACGAGTGAAACCTCACTTTCACAAGCTGTTTTCAACACAATCCCCCGCCCCATTCAGAATGAAGTAATAGCACAAACGATGTCAAAGCCCGTAATCTCCTTGGCCCACAAATTAGCATGCAAAGCAATTAAAATGCAGGATTTCTTCATATGACCAGTTTATTGAACTTTTATTCTGAGCTGCTTGCACAAAGCTTCCACATGTCTGGGGCTTTGTGGAACTTCCTTTCTGATTTGATTGCAGGGAGGTTATGCAATGGGCATTCATCCTGATTTGCTTGTGGGGCAACCATGCATTCACCCCCACACCTTTCCTAGCTGCAAAAAGCTTTTTTTAAAAAAGCGGATTTGCTGTGCTAGGGTGACATGACACTTGAATCGGCTTTAATTGCACAAACCTAAATTGAATCGCTCCTGCTCAGCAGTGACAGTCTGGAGGCACCCATAATTGCAATGGCTTTTTTAAAACACACACACACAATTGTGGTGGGACACAAATAACATTTTTATTTCATTGCCCACTCTTAGAAATGAAATTAGGAACGATGGACCTTTGGTGTTCTGTCAGATGCACCAGTAAAGGTTTCTTCAATATAATGTTGTTTATTTTCCCATCAGAGGGAAATTAAAATAAAAACAAAAATTCATGGCAATCCTATTCGGTGCTAGCTGCATCAGATACAACTCCCACCTGCTGTCTTCCCCTGGCTGAGGCTCCACCCTCCTGCCTAAACTTCTCAAACATAATAAGCATCTTAAAGAGATATCACCAAGGGACCTCTTGGGCTGACCCACTGGGTTGTATTCACCGTAGCACTAAAGTCACTGTCAGTGCCTGAAATTTTCCTTGCTCAGCGGAAGGTTCTCACCCACTCCTCCTCTTGCACACCTCTAAATATGTTCTGGGAGTTCCCCACAGCCCTCAGGAGCAGATTTGGGGATAGTACTATGGGGTATGTGGGGGAAGGGAGGAGGAGAGGGAGATACCAAGCTGGGGAAAATCTTTTGTTGAGTACTTCCCACTGATTTGATTCTTACGCTCTTTCTGTTTGCAGGCCCAAAGCATTTACCGTATTTTTCACACCATAGGGTGCACCGGACCATAGGACGCACCTAGTTTTCAGATGGGGAAATCAATAAAAAAAATATTTCCCCCCCCCAGCCCCAAAGAGCAGCGTACAGGCTGCGCACAACCTCTCCCTGCCGGAGGGGTTGCATGCGGCTATGGCACAAACCAAGGCAGCAAGCAGGATGGATCCTGCTCGCTGCTTTGCTTCCTCTTTAGCCCCGCGCAATCTCTCCCTGCCAGGAGAGGCTGCATGGAGCTAAAGAAGCCATAGCCCCGTGCAGCCTCTCCCTGCCGGAGGGGTTGCGCACAGCTATGGAACAAGCCAAGGCAGCCAGAGTGATGGATCCCACTTGCTGCTTTGGCTTCCTCTTTAGCCCCACACAATCTCTCCCTGCCAGGAGAGGCTGCATGGAGCTAAAGAAGCCATAGCCCCGTGCAGCCTCTCCCTGCCGGAGGGGTTGTGCACGGCTATGGCACAAGCCTGCACTCGCTCCATAAGATGCACACACATTTCCCCTCAATTTTTGGAGGGGGAAAACTGCGTCCAATAGTGCGAAAAATATGGTAGTTAAGCTGTCCGGTGCAAATAGTGCTATCCACACCAAGTCAAGCTGCATAATATCCAAGGCCACGCAAGTTGTTTTGGTACCTGAATTAGAAAATCTTACAAGCACCCCACTCCCTTATAGTGAGAATACAATAGAGGGGGGATATTGTGAAACCCAAAATCAACTGCTTGAGAAAGATGCATCACTTTGCCTCATGATAGGGCTGTCTTGTATGATACTAGTTGATATACTCTTAAAATACTGGGTCCATATGTGTTTTATTTACTGCATATTTTTGGTTTATCCATTTGAGCTCTCACCTCCCTTCCTGCCAGTCAGTACTGCTTTACCCACATACTCAGTGACTCACACACACTAGAGATGGATAGCCAACATACTCTGGAAATGTAGCAAATACATGTCAAAAATCATTTTAAAAGGAAATCTTTTGTGTGACATGCCTTTCAAACCGCTCATTAAATCACAGGGAACACCATTAAGTGTAACTGATTCTTAGAAATGTTAGTTGGCTAATTACAAGTACTGTCTTTTATTTCCCCCAGTGTTTTTAAATTTTTAATTATTATCTTGCTCACATTTTCACTGAAAGTACTGCATTTTTGACATATTTGTGTGTTGAAACTAATAGGAGTTTTAACAGTGAAGCGACATATTCCAATATTATACCATAATAAATTGTAGATAATTTGGCTGAAGTCACTAGAGTTGCTCTGAATTTATAGGACTGTGGCTGAGATTAGAAACCAACCTTTCATTTCCTCCACACTGATACACTTGAGAATATTAGAGAAGATTTTTAGAAGCTGTAGAAACTGGGCTTTCAGCCACTGTCCTTTAAATCTGGGCAAAACTAAATGGCGACGCTCCCCGCTTTTATTACGAATGCTTCGTGAAGCTTTAGGTGACAAAATTGTCAAGTGTGGAAGATATGGCTGAGCTGTTCTAGGAAGGATAAGGGTGTCAAATGAAGAGATGATGGCACATGAGTGTGGAAGGACTGGAGTGTGTGAGCAGATTCCGAGAAGCTATGGACGGGTGGCCTGGATGAATGAGATATAGGGGAATGAGCATTCTCTAATGAGTGTTCTCTAAAGAAATAACATGATAACCAAAATGCAAGTTTTGCAAGACTTAAAAAAAGAAGGGTTTTTCAGTGAGGGCACAGAAGAACACTAGCTAGGAGGGACGTTTGAAAGAAAGGAGGTTTCTTTCAAACACTCCTGCATTTTAAGAGTACGGTCATACCTCGGAAGCCGAACAGAATCCATTCTTGAAGTCCATTTGACTTCCAAAACATTCGGAAGGTGTGGCTTCTGATTGGCTGCAGAAAGCTTCTGCAGCCAATTGGAAGCTGTGGAACCTTTGCCGGACATTTAGGTTCCAAAGAACATTTGCAAAGCAGAACACTCACTTCTGGGTTTGCAGTGTTTGGTGTACGACTGTACAACAGTGAGAGGTTGACTGCAATGTACAAAGGTTCCAAAGAACATTCACAAACCAGAACACTCACTTCTGGGTTTGAAGTGTTTGGTGTACAACTGTACAACAGTGAGAGGCTGACTGCAATGTACAGCCAAGCTGCTCAGTTTAGATTCACAGGGTTTCGCCCATGGTTGATAGGCTGCTATCAATTCATAGTTCAGAAAGGAAACAATGGAAGTGCTGTATGGGCCTTGCCATCCAGAAACCTGGCTTTCTCTTGCTGTTACAGTGGTACCTCGGGTTAAGTACTTAATTCGTTCCGGAGGTCCTTTCTTAACCTGAAACTGTACTTAACCTGAAGCACCACTTTAGCTAATGGGGCTTCCTGCTGCTGCCGCGCCACCGGAGCACGATTTCTGTTCTCATCCTGAAGCAAAGTTCTTAACCTGAAGCACTATTTCTGGGTTAGCGGAGTCTGTAACCTGAAGCGTATGTAACCTGAAACGTATGTAACCTGAGGTACCACTGTATCAGGGAAAACAGACCTGGAATGATGCATAGAGCTCTTCTGTACTCATAAACCTTCAGCGAAAGGCTGGGCTAAGATTTGGAATGCTCCCCTATGGATGCTCACTAGATGTCGTTAACTCCAAAATGCAATCTAGAGGAGGGAGGGATGGAGAACTGCAGACAACCAAGTGTTCTCAGAATATGACTCCCATCTGAACATCGGCCACATGGGTTGGGGCTGATGGAAGTTAAAAAGGTAAAGGTACCCCTGCCCGTACGGGCCAGTCTTGACAGACTCTGGGGTTGTGCGCCCATCTCACTTAAGAGGCCAGGGGCCAGCGCTGTCCGGAGACACTTCCGGGTCACGTGGCCAGCGTGTTAGAGGGCCTTAAATTCTCCATCCCTGATTTAGCGGTTCCTTGCCCTGGAATGAGCACATCTAATGAATCTTTTGTTCTGATAGTTCATTGCATTAGAACCTCTGAGTAAACCTTAAATGACTTTTGTGGTTTCCTTGCAATTATTGCTTCAAACAGACAAAGCGATAGGAGGTTTTCACAGCGATGATGAGCTGACAGGCAGCAAAGAAGAAGAAGACTGATTTACAAGGTGTTGTCTGTTTTCAGAACCATTTTATACAACTGATACTTCCTATGGTCATAGCGATAGCCTTGGAGCTGGTATGATTGCTATAAAAAGCTGCTTCTTCTTTTTTGTATTAAAGAACACAAACCATGAAGCATTTCCTAGCTCAGAGCCAAGAGAACTGCTTTCCTCTGCTACTTGTTGCTTAATTTGCTACTTCGTACAATTGCTTAGCTTGCAACTGCCAAAAAAGTGCCCAAAGGAGATGCAAAAATGGCCAATTATTGTTGCGCAGTTACCTGCTCTTCATCTCCGATTGCTGTAATTATTTAAGCACAAAAACTAACCACTCATGCTACAAATACTCTTTTATATGTACCATTTGTACACTGGCACACTGGAAAAAAATGTGACTCACACAGCGAAAAGCCTGAAAACACAACCAAGCAGCAGGGTCTGGTAAGTAAACAACTTGAAAAATTCTGAACCATATGAAGTCATTCTTTTGCTGTAGGTCGGAAACAACTTGAGTATATTAATTAAAGGTATTTATCATAGTTTATATAATTCTTTTGTGGGGCCTTGTCACTGATCAAAGGTAGTTCCTGAATGCCTGTCATCAAATGAGCTAATAATGGCAGGAATAGCTTATTTTCTAAATCGAATACACCATTAAATTGACTAATTTTTCTCTGTTTTCAGCTGCTAATGTTCTGATAAAAGGGACAGTTCTGTTGGAGTTGATTAGTTGATTTGTTGCAGTCCGGTCTGCTAATTACCCACCTCTCAGTGTGATGTTTGTATGATCATATCTCAACACACCAGAGCCTGCCACAAAGACTTGCAAGGTGGTCTGTCTAAAGCTGGCAACATCCAGGCAGATTTGAATTAAGGGGAAATGGCCTGTGAAATTGTAATTTTAAAATAAAACAATGTATCGAAAAACCATATAAGCTTGGAAGCTACCAAGCTACACATTCATACTGGTTGTCAGGACTATCCCTTAGATATGCTTCCTACACTGTGCATGAGGCAAGAGTTTTCCTATTTACTTATACCGTAGAAACATTTGTATATTGTGGCTATAGGGACACACGCACACCCACACACATCCGAGGCAGTAAAACTCAATATTTGTACAATAAAAAAAAGAGAACAATAGAATTGCTACAAAAAAAACCCCTACCCTACCATTTTGTTTTTGTTTAAACTGGCTAGCAAATGTAACAAATGACCCATTAAAAATCTGGTGAAATGAAAATATTGACTAACCCCCTCAAAACGATCAATGAAGAGGCCAACTTAAATTTCTTGAGAGTTACACCATTGGCACACTACTGCTTAGAATATCCAGGCTTCTTTAAGAAATGAGGCTCAAGCCACATGGATCTGTCACAAAAATACATGTTGACTTAGATCATTTCCAGTCCCATCCAATGCAAACAGTGACAGCTCTAGTTTGGGGGAGCAAAAGATGGGTGTTAATGCTTAATACCCACTGTCTCACCCCCCATTGTCATTTTTCTCTCAAATATCAGAGGAAAGCTCCTTGTGGAAGGAGACTAAGTGGCAGGAAGAACGGGGAGGTCCAGGGGATCATGCCCAGAGATCCTTTTCATTAGTTTGGGTTTTTTAAAAAAAAAATGAGGAAGGGGAAGTTTTACCATCTGTAGCTGCAGCCTTGCTCAGTTATTTATTTTTGTGTATTTACTTTATTACATTCACAACTATGTCCACCATAGAACCCCAGGCAGCACACCTGTAATTCCTGGGCAGCTGACCAGATGCTGACCAGACCTAGACCTCCTGGGCTTCAGCAAGCTGGAGGCATCATTTGCCTTTGGAACATATCCTGTGACACAACAGTTGTCGCGTGACGTGTTAAGTCCTTCCCAGTTTGTGATAGATAAGCAGGTGCTGCATTGTGTATTAATCAGTCGTGAAAAATGCGCTCTGCGCATGCTCAGGTGGGCATAGTGAAGGGCTGGGTCCTGGCATTCTAAAGAGGCTCCAGGACCAAGCCAAATGTTGTTTTGTTGTTGCTTGGAACCGGGTTCAGATTACCTTTCGAATTCTACCTAGAAATATGTTTACGCAGAGAACCACCTTGCTCTCTTGGCTGTGCTACTTTTTGGCAGGGAAAGTGGGGCAAACCTGTTCCAAGGCCTTCCTTCTGTAATGACTAAAGCCATGAAGGGCTCTTCAGGCCTCGCTAGGCCACAGAAGAATCTATTGAGTTTGTCAACCTCTTTTTGCCTCACAAGTCCACTTTCCTTTCTTTGCTCCCCACCCGCTTCTCCTCCTCCTCCTCCTCCTCCTCCTTTATTAGGCTGATAAACTCTTGAATTGTTGGGAAGCAGCTGCTCAGAGGAGGATTTAACTGATTCTCATGGTGTTCCTGGGTGTGTGGGAGATATATTTATGTCTGGTCTGTGTCGGGGCCATAACACCGCTAGACCTAGGTGACCTCTTTTTTTTCATCTGCTCAAAAAGAGACTGCTGGAATGCAATTAAAATGCAGCGTTACTTTGCTGTAAAACCTTAGCAACCCAATCAGTTATTGTCTTCTCCCTTTTTCTCCAGCTTTGTGTGAGCTTTTTGGCTCCTGCCCCCACCCCCTTTCCCTCCTGCCATGGTGTTCTTTCAAGTCTCGCCTGCCCTAAAACTGTGATTTACCTTGTCACAGAATGTTTTTTAATATTATAGGAGCTCTCAATTTTTAATTCCCCCCTTCAAAAAAAAAAAAAAAAGTAGGGTTGTGGGGGAGACCGCCACACTGTTTCTGGAAACTCAAGTTATTAATTTTCACATATTGCTCAACTAAGCAGAACTATGTCTTTTTTATACATTTTTCCTAATAAACTCAGAGGTAGTATTTTTTTTTTTTTTTGGTAATGTAATACACAATTCGTATTGATTAATATGTGTGTAAGTGAGAGATGCATTATAGAGACATGTATTTAAATGTCAAGCATGAAATCAAGCTGTAAATAATTATTTAGTTTAAAAGGGGGGTTTCTGTGTGGCAGAACTCACAAGCATTGAAACAAAGGAGTTGATTAAAAAACAAAAACTAAAAACAAATTTACATTTGTAGGGAGTTGCAGTGCTGTTGTTTTCAATTTGTTATATGCCTTTACCTGGCATGCTATTTCACCCTTCATGACACACATCAATACCTTCTTTATGTCTGGCTATTACCACTCATTTAAAAATCTATTTTACATGATTCTTTCAGCCAAAAATGGACTATAATGACACAGAATACAGCATGTGCTTCATAAATTCTCTAGGAATCAATACTTTGGCTGGGAATTTGTCAGTCTCTCAAAGCCACGCATCATTAAACTTTACTGTTATTACAATGGACTCTGCATCAAAGTTCAGTACCAAATGCATATTGGTCAAACTCCCCACCCCCTCAAGTAAGCAAAGGACACAGGATACAAATGCTTCTACTACTGGCAGACCAATCCAGGGGTTGACCAATTTATTCAGTATAAACAGTACTAACATTTCTTATTGGTAGTAAACTTCCACATATCTACAGTAAGTAATGATACACACACACACACAATTTTAGGGAAATGACGGCAAAGTTTTGGTGACCGTGAGAATGGTCATTGTGTAATCATGTAAATGTGCAAATGTAACTGAGCCAACGTGCAAACGTACTACCATACAGATTGCTGTCTCTCATGGATACTACAGCTGCATACTGCATTGGCTGCATTCACTTCATTCTGTTTTCTCATGGTTGCCCCAACTGTTAATTTCTACATGCTTTCACTTGATGTATAAGCCATTCCCAAAAATATAGCCGAAAACAATGCAAGTTGAGTGCTGATACCAATGTTTTTGCAAACAAATATTTTCTGGAAACAAGTAACACAGAAATGAGCACTAAACTTGCATTGTATTCCGCTATATTTTCAGAAATGGCTTATATATCATGTGGAAACTCGAATATAATGTGGAAATTATATTAGGGAAAGGTCTGGGAGAACCGGAAAAAACCACCATGTGAATTCAGCCATTGTGAATCCTGCACTGAGTTGGGAGTTGTACTAGATGATTGCTGAATTCCCTTCCAACTTTACAATTGTATAATTCTATGGCCCGTATAATAATAATGTGTGGAAAAGTGCTGGATCACATTAGCGTTAAATTTTGAACTTCACTTTTAGTCACTAGAGTTAAGCAGACCTCCATAAGAACCACAACTGAAGCGGGGGGGGGGGTATCTGCTTATCTTGTGCAGGCAAGCAGTGCTGTTGTTTTTTAATGAAGGAATAAGAATACTGAATATTTACTCATGACTGGTTATGTGTTCTCTGCATGAAGCTCAAATCACAGTTCAGCAGTGATTTTTTAAATGTATTTTTATTAAAGATTTTCTTGATTTACAAAAGTATGTGTAATGTCTCTCTCTCGTATTTTTACCATGTAACATTTTTAAAAATCAGTTTCATTTGTTGAGACATTAGGAAGAAAAGGGGGAGAGGTGGAGGGGGGAGATGGGTGGGGTCGGGTGGCAATGTTTCTATTTTCATAGAATCATAGAATCATAGAGTTGGAAGAGACCACAAGGGCCATCGAGTCCAACCCCCTGCCAAGCAGGAAATTTTACTTAGTATATGTAGGGTTTGGTGTCAGCGTTGCTTGTGCAGGTTCTTTTGTGTTTCTTTGGTGGTGAGAGAGGTTGGGGTTGGCCTTGGGTGTGGTTGGGGTTGGCTGTGGTGGTCTTTGTTTTCGTGTGGGGGTGGGTGTTTTGGATCAGGTTAGCCATATTGATTTGTATGCTGTTGGTGGATTTTTGTCATTGTCTTGTTGGGCTGTGTATGTGATAAAGGGGAGCCATACTGGGGTAAAAGCATCTTCTTCGGTTTGCCCCCGTGTCAGTTGTTTCAGTTTATTGGTTGATTTTTCTAGTAAGGCTAGTTCAGCAGTGATTTACCAGTACAGTGGTACCTCAGGTTACATACGCTTCAGGTTACAGACTCTGCTAACCCAGAAATAGTACCTCAGGTTAAGAACTTTGCTTCAGGATGAGAACAGAAATCGTGCTCCAGCGGCGTGGCAGCATCAGGAGGCCCCATTAACTAAAGTGGTGCTTCAGGTTAAGTACAGACCTCCAGAACATATTAAGTACTTAACCTGAGGTACCACTGTATCTTTCAATGCTCTGAGAGGAGGTCCTGCAGCTGTTCTGGCTGCTGCACCATTTGTTCACTAGGCCCAGTAGTCACCCACATTCCCCACTTGCTGTAGTAATAAAGACTCTAGTTTTCCACCCAAATGGTGCAAGAGGTATAGTATAGAGGTATAGGAGGAATAGCAGCTGCATTATTTCATATTTAAATAATGAAATGGGGAAGGACCATAGTTCAGTAGTGGATAATGCCAGGCTCTGATGTTTCACTCATACACACCCCAACCAAATAGTCATCGTTGTCCTCCTTTTCTTCTTGCAGTACAACGTCACAACATTCTCTCTCTCTCTCTCTCTCTCTCTCTGACTAAAAGTACCCAGAACAGCGTACATGATCAAAATTTCTAAAAGCGATAAGAAAACGCGAGCAACCTTTAAAACAAAGCAAACTACAAACATATCAGCAGCAAGAACACTGGAAAGAATTTATGACAGTAAGGGCTATTTGACACTGGAACAGTCTCCCTTGGGAGGTTGTGGATTCTTCTTAATTGGAGGTTTTTAAGCAGAAGTTGGATAACTATCTGTCATGGGTACTTTTGCTGAGATTCCTACACTGCAGGGGGTTGGACTAGATGACCCTTTTGTCCCCTTCCCACTCTATGATTCTATGATTTTTTAAGAGTAAAAATGTTATATATGTCAACACTTCAAACAATCAAGCCAGGTGTTACAAATTTAAAAGCCTGTTAAAATAAAAGTGTATCCAGTTCCTGGCCAAGAAAAGGAAAATCATATGGGCATACCTGCTACAAATAAAGTTTTGTCTCTCATGTTCACTCACCAAATCTCCCATGCAAGCACCCAGGCCAATATGATGGCCATGGGTTTTAATTCCCAAGTAGGCCCTTTATGAGCTATCCAAAGTCCCAAAGCAGAAAGACTACAGTAATAAACTGCCCTAAATTTCACTTACATAAATCTGAAACCTTTCAAAATATTTTCTGACAAAAATGAAGGATGAAATAAAAACATATGGTCAGTTGCAGTTTAGCAGGTGCACACATAAGTGTGTGTGTGTGTGTGTGAGAGAGAGAGAGAGAGAGAGAGAGATTGAGTTTTTCCATAGCTGTTTGTCAGCTGCCTCAGCAGTCTGTCTTCCACTCTGGAGATCAGGACAAGGCAAAATTGAACAGGATAATTAGTTAAGGAACACAGGTGCATATAGGTACCATAAAGCACAGACATTATACGTGCACCTGCTGCAAGGAGTTTTTTGGGGAACCAAAACAGATGCATAGGCTTGCTGTAAATGCTGCCATGCACAGTTGTGGTGTGCCTTGCCTAGAGTTCATAAAATGGCCACTGGTAAACAGAGACCTGAACACTGCAGTGTTTTCCAGCTGATGGGCAAATATGACTTGGAAAAGGCCTCAGACATAGTAATGTATTTTCCTGACCATATGTTATGAAGCATGGGTTGTGTTCAGCATAGTGCTAATGAAAACTTTCCATCAGTTCAAGCCTTTCTGCTTGCCCAGTGAAACAATTCCTCCTTTCCTCCCCTTGCACATTGTTCTGGGAGTTTTCTATCCCCTCCAGAACAGATTTGGAGAAGGCACAGGGGTGGGGGGAGGGAGTTAAGGGAAAGTCTAGTTCCACTACTGTGAATTGTTGCACCAGTTTCCACTAGCACAACTGTTTAGTTAATTGTGGTCCCACATAATTCTCTTTACTCAACCTCCGTTGAAAGAATCACATAACTATTTCTACACATACAATGGGACTTGGGATTTTTTTCTTAGACAAAATCCCCATTCCCCCCTGTGGTACAGGGCAAGTGTCTTTTGAAACTGAAGGGTATTTCAAAACCAAGTTTTGATTTGGAAAATTGGGAGAGGTGTCCTACTGGTCAAAGGGGAAAAGACTGGCATCCCACCAGTTCTGCACAAACCATTGGCTATACCCAAAATAGCTCTTTAGATCTTGACTTTGTTGTATTCAGAATGAGCCACATAGTGAAAAAGAACAGACCTGAACCATAAGGAATATATTTTGAAAAGTTGCCAGCATGTTATTTTATGCTTATGTTTATATATGCACATTGTACGTATGGTGAACGACACATTTCAGACACAAGGTAGATCTGTATAAAATCTCTGTTAACCAAGCTGGTTTTCCACTCCTGGTCGTTTTACCTAGATGGCAGATTCCAATGCAGTGTAACTGCTAAAACAGAAGAAATACATCCTCAGAAAAAGAGGGCAGAGATTTGTATAAAAGTTGCTTATCTTGAATTATATTTATAGATGCACTTTTAAAAATAGCACAACTACACTGCATCTCATCATTGTGAGGAGCGCCGTGATGGAGTGATATATGATGTACTCAGTTTGCTGTGGAGGTGCTAACTGCTGATGGATAACTTCAAGGTTATCCTTAAAGTTCTTTATCTTTAAACCAGACTTAAACTGGACAGGCCTTCAAACAAAGGATGCCTACAAATAGAGGATTCTATACAGGAAACATGGCCACCCTTGATTCCAGAGGAGTGCCATTTTTCTTTTTTTTAAAAAAGAACTGTTTATGATATATGTATTCTTTTTAAAGTTGGGGTGAGGAATAGCATCTGTGGAATGACTCTGACGGATGGGTAGAGCTACCTACCTGTCAATCATCTCACTGTCTGGGAACTGTCTGAGTGAGGAAGACACATATGAGGAGGTTTGGCTGGGGCTTGAGGATGTGTCTCTGTCCCTATCCCCAGGTGTTCACCTGAACATACAGTAGACGGTCGGGTTGTGAATGTGATCCATGCGGGATGCACGTTTGCAATCCACAGCGTTCACAACCCACAACAGCGCGTCTGCACATGCGTGGGTTGTGATTCGGTGCTTCTGCATATGTGCAAAGAGCGATTTAGCACTTCTGCGCATGTGCAACCGCCGAAACCCAGAAGTAACCCGTTCCGGTACTTCTGGGTTTCGGTGGGTCCGTAACCCAAAAAATGCAACCTGAAGCGTCTGTAACCCGAGGTATGACTGTATATGATGCAGTACACCAAGTGGGGTTGGGCACGTTAAACACAAGTTAAAATCCCTGCTTAGTGAAAAAGTGGTTAGTCTTGTACACACCATGATTTATTAGGCCCAGTTTCTCTGATCTCTATTCCTTGGTTTCGGTGACAGCAAGCATCCCCCTTTTTAATTAAAAAAAATATTGAAGACTGCTATGTTCCATTTATTTTTGAATGATGCACATGGATCCAGCAGAGGCAGATTTAAGGGAGCATGACCAGTTCAGTCACACTGGGCATGAAACCTCAGGGGCACTGCAGGAGATGCCACAACTATTATTTACAATGGAGCATGAGAGGCAGGAGGTGTATACCAAATTTTGGCATCACACAGGGCGCTGCTGAAATTTGAGACCCCAAGGTCTGCCACTGGATCCAGACCAGGTTGGCAATGAACTCTACAAGATGTTTGTGTTTGATGGTTACACTAGGGAAGCCTCAGACTGTTGGTTTCTTTACTGAGGAAGGATTGAGACATTGTGGAAGAAACAGTGCCAACAGGGGTTGACCTTGCTACTTGTAACAAATAGTTAACCAATTTTGCATTAACACCTGCATGCACAATAGAGATAGGCATCTGTTAGCCTGACTCCAGGGTGCGCAGTAGATTAATCATCAGCTTTTATTTCATTGCTTGTCTAGACACCAGTGGCAAGTAGCAATTGGCCCATAGTGATGAGAATTGAAAGACCTGCCTTTGTGATTGCTCCCGATTGCTGCAAATATGCAACCCCTCTAATGACATTCCTTTAAATGTCAATGGTAGTAGTGGTCAGGAGCTAGTCCTTCTACACTACTTGACCTGTGAACAGATGTGGAGACCAGTGCCCAGCTGCTGCTGCCACCTGTTTTCAGTATGGGTGAGGCTCCCTGATTTTCCATTAAAATGCATAAAAGATACATAAAATAGGAGATATGTTTGAGTCCTTTGAAGCATGCACGAGCTGAAGACAACTTCTGATGTTATAAAACTAAAGTGTTGGACTAATACCTGGGAGATTAGGGTTCAAATTGCCACTTGCCCATGAAACTCCCAGGGTAACCTTGGACCAGTCCCTGCCTTTCAGCCTAACCTACCTCACAAGGTACTTCCAGGGATTAAATGAGGAGAGGAAGAAGCATGTTTGCCACCTTGACCTCCTTGGAGAAAAGGCGCAATAAATAAACAAACAAATAAAGTCACCCTGATACGTTTGTCTCACAGAGAGCTCCATGACCGAGTTGAAGCAGGTGACACAACCCGCTGAGAAGAAAGCTTTAGTGGCGTGACAACAGAAGCAGGAAATACTTGAAGGGAAAGGCTTCCTAAGGTAGTCCTCTAACTGGTTTCATTTCGTAAACCCTCAATAGAGCAAAGGTGGGTCAAGAAGGTGTCACCAGAATGTCAAGAAATGTCATCAGAGATCAAAGCTTGTGCACCAGTTGACAGCGAATATTTAAGGAACATCTTGAAAATTCTCAGCTCCTTCAGGCACAAATAGTGTCATAGTTTCGCTTGTACAGATAAGGTAACAGAAGAGTGAACTGATTAGAGGGGGAATAGATTAGAAAGGAGATAAATGCAAGAACAAACTCATCTGAATGATATTTTCTAAGGATGTACAAATGAAATGTCAATATTACATGAAATCTGTCTTCACATTTAGGCAAGTAGCAATATATATAATCCAAATCAAGCATTTTAGGCTACAAAATGGTTGGTGGAGGGGCTTTAGGAATGTGCCTAACTGCTATTTAACCAATGGAGAGGAGCTCCACCCATGGGCTGGGGTCTGTACCCCTTCGGAGATCCCAGCATACCTGTGGAAAGCTCCATGGCCACAGGCGAACCACTCATAACGTTCTGCCAGTGAGTGAGGAAGGGAGCAGTCTTGTTTCCATAGGATCAAAAAAACCACCCCTTCATTTCCTTGAGATTCCCCCCCCCCCTCAGCCAAAAACTACTCCAGCCCTGGAATTCGCATTGTTTGTGCCCCATCCCACTGACTTCAACAAGAGAGAGAGAAAATAAAAATGGAAATTGGAGGGGGGGTGGAAACATGACCCCCCCACCCCATCCCTCACTTAGGTTGCAACAAGCAGAGAAGCATAGGAACTTATTGTAGCTGTGCCACAGATTCTTCCCCAGCACCAACAATGTACAATTGTTCTGGCTGGCTGCAATCCTGTGCATGCGTACCCAGCAATAAACATCACTGGGCACAGTAGAAGTGCCTTTCATATAAGCATGCACAGGATGGAGTTGCCTACACATATAATTTTGGTTAAAATCAATGGGACTTAAAAATGCTTCTTTTTATCTGGATTATTCCCAGTATAGTCCGCCCCCCCCCCCCCGCCGCCTTAACTCTGAGAGTTATGACCCACTTATTTCCCTTTTTGCAGACACGGAATTGAGGTTGAAAAATAGAAATGTTTAATGGAAGAGAAAAAGGCTGTGACTTTTATGCATAATAGGTGTGATTCAAAGGCAAAGGTGCCTTTCACATCATCTTAAGCTTGGGTTTTGGAAGCCACATAAAACGGCATAATTGAACTTGTGTTGAGGTCAGTACAACTAGAATCCTGAAAGCTGCTTCACAGTGTGGATTCTTGCTCCCATCATCCAACATGGCCAATGGTCAGGGTTGATGAGACTTGCAGTCCATCTGAGGGGCCATAGGTCAGCTACCCTTGTTCTATATATACTTTGCATTCTATGGGCGTTACAATGACATTGCATGCAGTTCTACTGGTGCAAATAATGTGGCTTAAGTGGAAGCACACCATCCTAAGTGAATTGTTAATTATGTCCTAACTGTTGCAGATTTCTACTATCACTTCTATAGAGTTTTGCTCAAAGCATTCCACATAGCCTATTCTCAACATTATATGCCACATTTTCAGAATATTCCACTGACCTTATACAGATAGCGGTTCCATTGGTTCCCACGGGACTCTTCCCACTGCAAACATTGTGCAGTATCTGACCTCCCATTTGTAAATCCAAGGCAAGAAAAGTGTGCCAAATAGAAGTATTCTTACAGTACACCTTGAAATTTCATTTAGGAGGAAGGGATGGGTGGAAAAGTTCCATCCATAAACCCGTACCACCTAAAGCTCTCTCTTTGTTCCTTTTATCATCATAGCAGAGTTCAACGATTACATATTTGACTTCAATTTACAAAAGCTTACTGCTGAGGTAAAGGTAATATATTTGGTGTTTTGATATAATCTATTTCAGGAGCACTCCTGTCAATATCTTCTCTCAATACACCACAGGAATGTTAACGTTTTCCTCTGACTCTTCTTGCTTTTGTGGAACAACTGAGAGTGAATGTGTAACCGTAGAGGGAAAGATATTTGGATTCAGAACGGTCCCAGCCATTAGAATCCAGATAATTACAAATGATAGCAGGCCAGATTTATCATTCACGTTTATAGTTATTGCAAACTTGCAACAAACTCAAAGGGATTTGCACGAGCACAAGAACATCATTATTAAGCAGCTATGATCCATGCAGTTTTCTGCGATAAAGCCAGTAAATAATATAAAAGGCATGCAATAAAGGGGGCTTTCTTTTCTTCAGAAATTTAATCACACATTCCAGAAATTGTCAGTAGTGGTAAACATGGCTTTGTTACATATGCCTTGTATTCTTCATGTATTCATATAGGCTCAGAATAAAGTGCACACTCGTGTCCTTTCTTGTTTTGTTTTATTCTTCCAGATGTCATTCTCATGGCAGTATAAAGAGGACCAGTTTTTTCTTCCTCATGCCGTCCTCAAAATGTTGAGGTGTCTTTTGGGGGGAAGGAGAGGCAAAAAAGTTGGTTGTATTAAGGCACTTGGTTACTACAAAAATAAGGAAAAACAACGTGGCAGTTTTCAGCCTTGGGCGATGTTAATTTCCCCTGGAGAGCAGCAAATTTTCAACGTCATCCTTAAAGAATCACTTTGAAAGTTTTTTCAAATACTGGATAGCTTAGTTGGTAGAGCATGAGACTCTTTATCTCTTATATATATAATTTTTTATTAGTTCTTTTAACATATCATTTTCAACAGTAATTAAACATACTTTTACATCTTATTCAAATTTTTGACTTCCATCAATCCGGTCTGAAAATTCTCCAATCTAATCTCTCAGTATGCATTTCTTATCTTCCCTATTACATTTCAAACTCATAACCAATATATCTATTTTTTTCTACTTTGTAACACTTTGTATATTTCTCCTTACAAAACTTATTGTAATCCTACTAGCATAATTTGTTGATTACAGTTGCTCTTCAAATAATTCATATACTTCTTCCAATCTTCTGTAAATCTCTGGTCCCGCAGGTTTTGAATCCTTCCTGTCATTTTGTCCAATTCTGAATAGTCCATTAATTTCATCTGCCATTCTTCTTTCATCAGAATTTCTTCTTGTTTCCATTTCTGGGCTAACAATACTCTTGCCGCAGTTGTTGCATATAAAAACAATTTAACAACTTGCCTATTAATGTCCTGACCTATAATACCAAGTAAAAATGCTTCTGATTTTTTAAAAAATGTATATTTCAACATCTTTTTCATCTCATTATATATCATTTCCCAGAAGTTCTTTACTTTTCTACATTCCCACCACATATGATAAAATGTTCCTTCTTTTTCTTTACATTTCCAACATTTATTATTTGTCTTATACATTTTAGCTAATTTCACTGGTGTAATATACCATCTATACATAATTTTCATCATATTCTCTTTCAAAGCATTACAGGCTGTAAATTTTATCCTTTCATTCCACAACCTTTTCCATTCTTCAAACTGTATATTATATCCGAAGTATTTTGCCCAATGTATCATTACCGATTTCACTTCCTTATCTTTCAATGAGACTCTTTATCTCAGGGACGTGAGTTTGAGCCTCACATGGGGCAAAAGATTCATTCCTACATTTCAGAGAGTTGGACCCTTCCAACTCTTCAATTCTATGATAGTCTGAAACTGATCCTGTACACACATTAGCTTTATATGAAACATCACATGTGCCCCAGTGCACCTTTAGCAGCTTTTGGTTCTGAAACTTGCTGCAGAGTATGCACAACTTGACATTGGCTTCCAGCTTCTTCCCCTGAGGTTGTTTAATCTTCAGGTGACATGTCAACCTTTTTTGCTTCATCTGTGCGTTTTAAGCCTGAATGCTTTCCTTTGCCATATGATGCGATTTCAAAAAGCAAGATAAAGCACCAGTCAAGAAAACAAAGCAAAATAGCACCCATCCTTTCTGTCTGTCAACAAGAACAGAAAACAAGGTGCTGGTGGAGGTGTGAATGATTTGTGGCAGTTGTTTCCCTGGACAGAACTGCTGTCTTTCCTTCGTAGGTATAATGAGTAAAGACAGTATGGCGTAGTGGTTAGCATGTCAGAAAAGGATTTGGCAGAATGGAGTTCAAATATCCCACTCTGCCATGAAGCTCGTGGGCCAGCGACAATCCCTCAGCCTACTTCACAGGGTTGTTGTGAGGATAAAATTAGAGAGAACCATGTAGACTACCTTATTTCATTTTTTTAATTTAATAAAATTTATGCACTGCTTGATTGTAAAAAAGCAGTCTGCAAAGAGAACAGACAAATAAAATTATCAATAAAAACCCTAAAACTACTCTTAGGACCTTCAAAAGGTAAAATCAGCAATAAACTAAAAACTGATTAAAACACATCAACATTCTACATGTCTAAGTAGGCTTGTCTAAGCACACACACAAAAGTTTTTAGTAGGTGCCAAAAAGAGTACAGTGAAGGCACCTTTCTGATGTCAAGAGGCAAGGAGTACCTTGAGCTCCTTGGAGGAAAATATGTGGCTCTGTGTCTGTTCTAACAAAGGCATTTGTTGCTAAAGATATTGGGTGGTTTCAGGAAAGGCTGTAATATTAAATGACCCTGTTTCTTATGGTTATGGTGCCATTGTTTTTAAGTAACATTTATCCAGTTACGCAGACCTGCCATACCTTAGCACAGACAACTTACTCCAAAATAAGTCATCCTGTGACTCCAACAGGAAAGCAACCACACTGCTTTGCATTAGCTGATGAAACCTGTAGTCTCTAGGTCTCTAGCGGCAGTCTCCTATGAAGCAAGCTTGCTTTCAGTTTAATTGTCCTCCTTTCCTGAACAAAATGTTGGCTTCCCATGGTGGAAATTCGACCTCAAAGGCCTCAACAGTAGGCAGAATCAAGCCTCAAGCCTCAGTTCTCTAGTTCACTGATTTAGCACAATGAGTGTGTGAGAGAGTGTTTGTGCACACATTGGCTTACACTGAAGACTGAGCAAATTTCCTTTTATTTTAGCCGACAATCGACATCTAGTGATCCATATTACCTTAACTCCCCCCACCCCCGAGCCTCTTACAAATTGTTTAATGTTACATCAGTATGGATGGCTTCATCATTAACTTTTAAAAGGCGGCCCAATTGAACCAGGCCATGCGTGAACCAGATAACTTTGGCTTCTGTACCAGTGAGAAGTCAAAGGCAGGTGGCACTCTCTGATTCTGTGCTGAACTATTTGAAATAGAGACTCCAGAACTGTGAGTCAGATTGATAAGAACAGCTGGGCAGATTGCTATTTAACTTGCATACGCTTGGACTTGTACCTTATTCAGTAAATGGTATGCACAGAGTATGGATGATAAATGGTTGTTCCTTGTCATTAAGACTCTCCTAGCTAACGCTAGTAACCACACTTGCACGTTTATGTCCTGAAAGATTTGTCAAAGATTTACAGACAGGTTTTGCTTCAAAGCTGCATTCAGATTTTCAAAACATACATTTCTTCTCAGCAGGCCAGAGTGATGAAGGATGCCAAGAAGCAATTCAAAATTCCCAGAAGACTGGCAAATGGCAGAGTCTATTAAATATCTTCCTTTCTGTCTGTCTTTTCTGTCATTCTTTCTTTCCAGCCTGATGCATCGATGCCATCTGTTTAAAAATGTAGCTTCCCCACAGTGAATATTCCCATCTATTCAGGAAAGCTGTATAGCTGCTGGAGACCAAGTGGTGAGATGTATTAGCATTACCAGACATTTTGTTTCTAGGCCTTATTAAAGCTCTTCAACAACTTTTATCTATGTATCTACAGTATCCTCCCACAACCCTATACTTTATAGCGTTTCATATAGAAGGGAAAAGAAGTTGTTCAATATTCAGATAGATATTTTTAGCTGCAGACACTGTCAATATATCCTGACAGTAGCTTCCTGCACAGCTGATTTGGTGCTGTAATGCACAACTTCAATTGTTGAAAATATCCAAGAAGAGTTTTTACTTTCCCTGGCCCAGGAATCTTGCATTTAGCCTAGGAACCCAAGCCATGATGTGTATTGCTGCAGGACTGAACCATGTTAGCTGCGTTGTTCCCAGATCCTCTCACAGGTCAACACACACGTATATGTAAATATTATTTTACACAGGTATTCATAGAAAAGCTAATTTTGGATAATTAGCAGTACAACTTGTAAGGTTGTTTGTTTTTTAAAAAAACTGAAAGAGATTATGCAATACAGACAAAAATGTGTTGACTGTGGTTACTTTGCTTACATTGTAAAAAAACAAAATAAAACCCATTATCAATGTGCTTGCTTCAGACAACCACCAATTATTTATAAAATAATTTGAAGGTTTGAGATTGAAAATAGTGGCTTTTCCTGTTTGACACATCATTCCAGAAAAAGGATCAATGATACATGTGATAGAAATGTGTTTAATTGGAGAAGGGAATGTCTTTGCACCCCAATATTCCCCAGAATCTCTATTAGCTTGAAGATAGTTACAGAGGAGGCAGAAAAGCCCTTCCCTTATTTCAAAAGGATGGTCCTTTCACACAAATCAGATGGTGGAGCTTTAAAGATTAACTTTTTGTGTAATCTGCTTCTGTTGACTGTTCTGATCGAAGGTCTGTGTATTGTACTGACCAACGTGCACAATTAACTTGACCAGTAGGTGAAGATGCCATGTCACAGGCATAGCTGATGTATAATAGACAACATGACAGTAATTATATAACAAATATAATGCGTGTGTTTGCCTTGTTTTGATTAGTTTGTGAATTGCGGAAAGGTATAGCGGCTGTGTAAACACTGTGATCATTACAGTTTGCGTCACTTTATGATACTGTCCTTTACTGCAGTAAAGAAGGGTATTGTCTTGCTTGAATATTGGCTGTGTTTTTATTTAATAAATTCCATTACTAGGAACAAAGTGAGAAAGTAACATAGGTTACTTCCTTGACATACATTACACAGATTAAACACCTATTCTGATTTACCTGAACCATTTGCTTCATTCCTGTTGCGGGAAGAAAGGGAAAGCACCAAAGGCAGAGAGTTATCTTATATGGAAGTAGGAGGTCAAGCAGTAAATATGGGGGAAATGAAAGCACCAGCAAAAGGAAGGATTCATGTGCAACACACCTGTTGCACCCTTTCATTGCAGAAAGAATGAAATCAGGGCAACATGGAAATTACCTATGTCTTTATTTAGCCATTTCTGTACCACCCTTCACTAAAATCATCACAGGGCAATTTAAATAATAAGGAAATACAAAATGAAACGAAACAAAAAACATTAAAATCATTCTCATAAAAGACATAAATAACACCAAGATTAAATAAGCCCCTATGTTAAAAGAGGCAACCAGTTACTATCTCCTATAACCACGTGATCTCTTCATCCACCACAACCCCTGAAAGGAGGAGATGGTTCGTCCTTTTTCTCCCTTTTAAAATGGTAAACTGCGTTTACAATTGAAACATCCCACCCTGGTTAAAAGTTGAACTCCACAGATCAAGATTGCTGGGGTTGGAGCTTCTGAAGAATAATTGCCATGTTCCAGACTATAACAATCTAGATGTGACATTTGGAAATGTTAATAAGTCCTCTTCAGGAGTTACAGCCATGAAAGGGAAACTGGTCTTTAGCCCTGTCCCTCACATCACATACACCCTTCCAGCTTCTCCATAAAAGATAAAGGACCCCTGATAGTTAAGTCCAGTCGCAAACAACTCTGGGGTTGCAGCACTCATCTCCCTTTACTGGCCAAGGGAGCCGAATTTTGTCCACAGACAGTTGTTCCGGGTCATGTGGCCAGCATGACTAAGCCGCTTCTAGCAAAGCCAGAGCAGCACACGGAAATGCCATTTACCTTCCCGCTGAAGCTTTACCTATTTATCTACTTGTACTTTGATGTGCTTTCGAACTGTTAGGTTGGCAGGAGCTGGGACCGAACAACGGGAGCCCGTCGTGGGGATTCGAACCACCAAGCTTCTGATTGGCAAGGCCAAGGCTCAGTGGTTTACACCACAGCGCCACCCGCGTCCCAGCTTCTCCATAGTCTAGTGTAAATTCTGCAGCATTGAGTCATTTCTACTTCTACCATACAATTAAAGAGTCCTGATTTTCCAGGGAAAGGCAGGTCTAAATGTGTGAGCCACAGCCTCTTTGTGCCCCTTCACAGTTGTAATACCTGAAGGTGGATGCTACAGAGCTGATATGGAAACCAGCTATTTTGAAGATAGCTTAGTTTGCAGTTGAGGTGTATGAATAGCTATGCAGTGAGTTGTATTTTCTCCCTAAAGGAAGATAGTTTTGTCCTCAAATGGAACTTTTTGATCTTTTGTTATTGATGATGCACTAGGAACAAACTCTGCAGATTGAACTGAATTAGTCATTAATCCCTTCTCATCCTTGGAGTTGGAGACAACTGGTTTACCTTGCTCTCCCTTTGGATTAGGCATTTAGTTGAAGCGCAGCAGGAACAATACCTTGCACTTTGGAAAGAAACCTTTTGACTGTCTGCTTTGGCTGTCTTTTACAAACCCCGGCTAAATTATCAGATTTGCTTAGCTAAACCATAATCCTTATTTATCCAGCACTTCAAAGTACTTTACAATTGTTAAAATCTCTAAATAGCAGTTTGGTTAGGACTGTTAGACAGAGCAGGGACCAGGACTGAGATACAGTGACTTGGTCGGGGTTGTTTTTCGAGTTCAGATTTGAACACCAGACTCGAAATACCTTGCTGTCTCTGGTTTGACTGGGAGATTTATCAGTAAAATCTTATGCATGTATACACAACGGGCTTACTCCCAGGTAAGCGTGCATCAGATTGCAGTCTCATAGTTACAAGCCCTTCAGAAGCAGGACTCATGTTTTACTCTGAACATATGTATATCACCTTGCTGCTGCCTTCATTAACTCTAGATATTCTAAAGATAAAGGGCATAAGTACATTGTTTGCTGTTGTAAACTCTAAACTCCACTACAGGCACAGAGCCCGTACAACTGTAATGTCTGAAGCTCAGACCCAGGTTCTCCAGGTTGACCAGTTGCTCTTGAGATCTTTGGATGATTAAGCAAGTTCATCTGAATGCGGGTAGAAACTCTCCCCACAATTGGGAACTTTCATAAGTTAGGATTCCCACACATGAGGAGGTTTCTAAGCACATTAAACTTGAGCATACATGAAAACTCCTTAGACATTCATGCTGATTGCATATATATATATATATATATATATATATATATATAAAATCAATCAAGAGTCATCATACCTGGGGGTGTGGAGTTTGTGTGTATGTTGCAGTTCGCAGTTTAAGATTATTTGTGATCAGCTGAATGCCTGGACAATGGTTTATTCACATGCTGGTTGGCATGGGAATGTTGTGTTTCCTCTCAGCAAAAGGAAAGTTCCTTATGAATAAAGGGTGCCGGGTAACTTTGAATGCTTCTTAGCTTTCACTTCAAAAGCAAATCCTCATTTAATTCTTCCCATTCCAACTTTAAAACCCCTGGTCCTATCTGTCTGCAATTTGACAGATTCCTTTATCCAGGAACACCTCTTTCATGCCTGAAGTTTTCAAACCAACTGCTCACAAAACACTAGGAGAGATTAAAGCGGTTCCTTTTTCACCCACTCCAAAACAGTAACAGTTTCTGATGCAGGAGTCATGCCTTCAGAAGCGGCAACCTGGCCTGCAAATTTTCTAAACTCTGGCCAGGTTTTTTTGTTTTGTGTTGTTTTGTTATAACCATTTTTAAAAAATCCAAATAATGAATGAGACTGGAGGAAACAAAACAGGCTTTAAACTGATGCTGAAATGTGGATAAATGAACTTAAAACTGGAAGAATTAGAAACCAATGAAAGCTGAAATTGACATGCACCCATCCCTAGTTCTACAGGAAATGGGCAGTTTCACAAAGTGCCAAATTGGAGTCTGAGCTGAATCTTGTGTTTGGTTGACATGCACCAACCAAGATTCCAGACGCTTGCCCGGAGTTTGTGTTTCCTTTGGAATGATGTACAGCAGAGGGTGTGGTGTCTTTATGATCTGTGGTTTATTTACACATATATACAACCGGAGCCTATGATGGAGGGGCTCACAGCATTAGCACCCCAAGAGGGCCTTGCTTTTCCCATAGCCACAGCCTGGGATTCAAACAGAAATCAAACATCACTCTGTCTCTCTCAGCTCCCAGTTTGCTGCTTTTCTTCTAGCTCACATCACTCCCAACCTTCCAACCTCAAATCTGGCTTTGTCTTTCTAACTACCTGCAAGTTGAGGGAGGGCGCACCACCCATTTGTTGTCTCTCACAGAGCCACTTCCTTTGTTCCCCTTAACGGCTAATCACCTCATGCTAGGAAGCTAGCATGGCTATTCCAAAAATTATAAGGGTGCCCAGTCATTCAGCCTAACTCCTCCCCAAAAAACTCATAACGTTACACACACACACACACACACACACACAATGCACACAGTTTCCTAACTAGGTAAAGCAGGCAAATTCTCTTAACTATCCCCTATGAGATGGTCCAGGGCTTTTTTTTTCCAGCTAGAACTCAGTTCCGGAACCTCTCAGGTGGGCGCCATTACCATTCTAAGAGAACGAGGGAGACTTTCATGGTGAGTTCCAGAACTTCTTTTTCTAGAAAAAAACAGCACTGAGGCAGTCCATGTACTACTCTTGTGTAAAGCACAAAGTCTGGTTACTGAGAGTGTGTAATGAGTGCTACTTCAGTCGTCATTGAACTCCTGTCTTATGGTTGTCTGTCTACATTGCATTTGTATCTTTTCCTCTCCCAAGCTCAAGGAACTTTACAGTGACTAAAACTAGGAGCATGCTAGCAAAAGCTATTAAACCCATACAAAACACAGATACCTTGAATCACAGGCTTCTACTTGACTGGCCAAATGCTTGCCTCAGAATCCTTGTTGTAAGCAAGGCATTCCTTCTTGTTATGCTTTAATTTATCTGTTCAAGGTCACATAGCCTGATAAGGATTACAGGGTAAAGAGGTCTAGAAGGGAAGAAAAATTCTAGTTAGGCAAAACTTGAAATAGCATGAATCAAATATCAAGGGAAACAAAAGCATTCCTTTTCAAAGCTTTGGGCTATTCATTTCTTGTTGGAGGAAGGGGGGAAGCATATTTACTGAACACTGAACAAGACAGAATTGTTTTAAAAGTCTTAATTTGCTGCTGAAGATAAAAGTTGCTACTTGAAATATCCTTTCCACATGAACTGTGGGAATATGCACCCAGGGCTGTGCATTCCAGTCCTTAATTCCTAGTACATTGACAAGAGGTTGTTGTTGTTGTTTCAAATACTTCTTTAAAAAAAAAAAGTGTTGAGAAATTTCTTTCCACCCATATCAGAAATTAAAGATGAAATGACTAGGGCGTTTTTAATTTGATAAATATTCACACTCCATTCGCTGCTTTGAAAAAAATATTATTATAATTCATAGCAGTTTAATTTGACTGAATTCTTTTTTATTGCTTTGTTTCATTTCTCATCGCTTTTCATTTCATCTTTGCAAAACATGAAACAGAAGAAAACCAACTCAGCTTGTGTACGCATTACCAGCTTAAAATGTAACGAGGTCAATACCTGTGGTTGTCTTCATCTGATTTAATTCCCCCACATCTAGAAATCCAGACAAAATGGAAGACTTTGCAAATGCATACACCTGGGACCTCATACAGTTTGAATAAGGAAACTGTGATCAAATTGGGCTGAAGGGTATGGGTAATGCCTGGAAACCACAGGAGAGGAGATTGAACTTGTGTTCAAAGAAGATCTGGTTGGCCATTGTAAGAACAGATGCTGGACTAGGTGAACAGTTGGCATGATCCAGCAGGCTCTTATTATGTTCTTATGCATTCTAAAAAAGGAGTGGTTTTGGTCCTACCCTCTGGAGCAGGAGAAAACAAGCTTGCTCCATCTTCCATGTGACAGCCCTTCAGATATTCGAAGAGGGCTATCATATCTCCTCTCAGTCTCCTCATATCAAAGCTAAATTAAATTCAAGAGTACTGCCTCAAACAAACCTCCTTTTTAACCTTGCATCCACATTTCATTGTTTTACCTGCTGCTTTACTAGGCTCCTGCTTTAAATAGTCCCTTGTGCCTGTCACCTTTCTAGATTCTAAACAACTTATCCCCTCCCACTTGCATGAAGGTGAGCCAATCAATAACAAAGGAGAGGCCAGTCTTAGGGGAAGGTAAAGCTGGAGGAGGTACCAAGATGAGCTCTGTGGATTGGTGTTTATTGAGTGTATGGTCTGAAGTGAACTAGGATAGACACTTCAGTGTCTAAACCCCCCCCCCCCTCAAGTTAGTTTCGGTACTAACTACAAAAACGGACATCTGTCAATTAAACTTTATTTTTAAATTTCCACTTGAATGTCATTTGTTCTAGATAAAAATCAGCAGAAGACAGCTTTCCTTTCACATGGCGTTTCTGAGTGTTATAAGTCCTGTAAAAGATAATTTAATATTTAATATCTAATTTAATTAACATTAATTTCATGAAAAAGAGAAAGCTGTAGGAGGACAACTTTTTACTTATTTATAACTTTGTTGCTTTCAAATGCAAATATCTTGTCCATATTAAGAAAAGTGAGGCTATTATAACAAGATATCCTGTTGAATTGATAAAGAATCATATGTTTTGTTTCAGTAATTAAGAGAACTTTCTTTCTGGAACAAAATTTGTCAGGGCTGCAGAAAATGGCAAATAATTTATGCAGCAGCATGCAGTAGGAGGTTTGGATTAATGTTTACACTATTTCATTGATTTTTAAAATGTGTGGATATTCTATAACAAATAATGTTTACAAAAATATAAGAATTGGTACCCACCTCACCACCAAAACTTGGGATCCTTCTGCCATAGCATGCTGCCCTTGGTCAGAATGTCGTTTTGAAAGTGCTTTGTTGTTGTTGTTGTTGTTGTTTAGTCATTTAGTCGTGTCCGACTCCTCGTGAGCCCATGGACCAGAGCACGCCAGACACTCCTGTCTTCCACTGCCTCCTGCAGTTTGGTCAAACTCATGCTGGTAGCTTCGAGAATACTATCCAGACATCTCGTCCTCTGTCGTCCCCTTCTCCTTGTGCCCTCCATCTTTCCCAACATCAGGGTCTTTTCCAGGGATACTTCTCTTCTCATGAGGTGGCCAAAGTATTGGAGCCTCAGCTTCACGATCTGTCCTTCCAGTGAGCACTCAGGGCTGATTTCCTTAAGAATGGATGCGTTTGATCTTCTTGCAGTCCATGGGACTCTCAAGAGTCTCCTCCAGCACCATAATGCAAAGGCATCAATTCTTTGGTGATCAGCCTTCTTTATGGTTCAGCTCTCACTTCCATACATCACTACTGGGAAAACCATAGCTTTAACTATACAGACCTTTTTGAAAGTGCTAGCTTCTGCTAACTATTTCCAGTGAGTGAGGTTTCTACTCAAGCAATATTTTCCTTGATGGATAGAATACCAGGTGATGTGAACTTTGGCTTTGAAAGGTATGCTCACCACTGGCAACTTTAACTGGAAGTATTGAGAGAAATCAATGTGAAGTGCTACCCATTTTGCTATCTTGCATGCTCAATAGGACACCTGATGGTCAGCATTTTCCTGAAGGCACGTTTTATTCATTCATTTATTTAAAAGCATTTATAAACTACTCAATATTTTTTTAAATCTCTTAAGCAGTATACAATATTTTTTAAAGGACATTAAGAGGGAAAATGCTACCTAAAGCCAATAAAACAGCAGGAAATTAAGAAAACGGAAATTAACAAAAAGAAAATAACAAAAAATTCAGGGGATTCAAGCACATAAAACAGGCTCCAATCTTAGAGGTCAGGGAAAGATGGGCAAACAAGTATGTCTTTGCACAACATCCATAGCAATCATTGGTTGCTGCTTCATGCGTGACAGAGGGAAGGACATTCCATAGTGCAGGAGCAAAAGCTGGAAATGCCTTTGTTGGGTCACTGACCTGTGATATTCTGTATTGTGCAGTGCCATGAGTAGAATTTCTCCAGATGAACTAACTACTCTTCCAGGTGTTCCACTCAGCAACCCAGTTGCAGCATTCTGGACCAACTGCAGCTTCTGGACCAACCCCAAGAGAAGTTTCTCCTATAGCGTGCTTTACAGTAACCAACCTTACTGTATGCTTGTGAAACATGGACCACTCATAAACGCCATCTCCAACTCCTCAAATGATTCCATCTACGGTGTCTCTGAAAATTTTTGCACATCACTTAGGAAGACAGGCAAACTAATACCAGTGTACTGCAAGAAGCAAAGATCATGGGTGTTGAAGCAATGATTCTTCAACATCAGCTTCATTGGACTGGTCATGTTGTGCAGATGCCTGATTATCATCTTCCAAAGCAGCTACTCTATTCCGAACTTAAAAATGGAAATCGTAATGCTGGTGGTCAACAAAAGAGGATTAAAGACTGTCTCAAGGCAAATCTAAAAAATGTAGTATAAACACCAACAATTGGGAAACACTTGCCTGCAAGCGCTCCAATTGGAGAACAGCCTTTACCAAAGGTGTCATGGGCTTTGAAGACACTCGAACGTGCTAGGGAGAAACGTGCTAGGAGGAAGGCACTCTTGGCAAATCCACACCATGATCAACTCCTGCCCAGAAACCAATATCTCCATTGTGGAAGGACGTGTGGATCCAGAATTGGCTTCCACAGTCCCTGGCGGACTCATGGTTAAAACTGTGTTTATGGAAGACAATCTTACTCCAGTGTGATTGAGATGACCCAGCTCAACAGAAAGATCCATATCACTGATTGCAGAGTGGTCACCATCAATGAGATCTCTCATTGATACAGTGGGACTACTCCCCACCCAGGAGGCTATGTATCCTAGGGTTGGTCTTAGTCAGAGATTCTACTGTTGTTGCCACTGTGTCTCTTTCATTAGAACCAAACATGCTATGTTTAATTTCTGTGACTTGGTCTCCCTGAGTGAATTTATTCTCTTGGGTTGGGGTGGGGGTGGGGGGTGGGAGGCAGACAGGATAGAGAAACTTTCAATAAGTTTGCCAGGTTTTCAAGAAATAACCTAAAGACGAAACGCTTGACATCCCATTTAAAACAACAACAACACCAAGTCATCCTGACCTTCTTTTCCTTCAGTTTAAATTGGAATTTTCCACCTGTGATGTGAAACGTAAGAGATAAGCATTTTACATTTCATTTTCCTTTGTCTGGTAATGTGTATTAGGTTTTTTAAAATATTTTTTTTAATGTGGATATAAATGCGGAGAGTTTTAAAAGGAAGATAATTTGCAAAATAAGTAAGCATGCAGTTATTTGGCTTGGCTCTTTAGAGATCAGAAGACTGTAATCCGAGGAGTATTATTTCCTGCTGTGGGTAAAGAATGGCAGTTTTTGCTTCTTTTCTATTCTAACATTTTTCTAATAATAAAGATCATTGTCTTTCAGACTTACCTATCATAACTCCTTTACTAAAGTTGCTAAAATGATTGGAAACGCAAGGAAGTCGAGACTGTTAAAAATCCAACACGTTCTTCTTTCTCAAAACAATTTTAATGGGCTGGTTTTTAACTTGGCACATAGCACATTAATCCAGTCTAACTCTTCTATCAAACTGTCTGAGTTTCCTTAACAAATTCCCCCCCAAAACTGTGTCAAAAGCATAAATCACTGGATTAAACTTGTTGGAAATGATGAAAGCTGAATTCATGTATATACATGTGGTGCTACAAATGGACCCTTTTATAATTTAACTTGAATGAAAGCAATAAATTTGAAACAGGTTTAACTGATGATATTGGTAATCCACAACAGATTTTTTGAATGTTGTTGAATGAACATTGGTTTTGTTGAGTAATCCCCTCGATTAAAGATGGAACAGATAATTCAAACAATCTGCTAAGCAACAAAATAATATGGTTTTAAAATGTTATTTTAAGTAAAAATTATACCATCCCTGGCACTTTTATTTATGAAGCAACTTAAAATGCAAAGAATGTTGACCATTTTATTCCGGTGGTGGTTCTGATTTGAAGATCTTTGTCGCTGTGCATTCTCGTAATGCTCAGAGAAAATTGAGTCCCTTTATTGTTTACACCAGCACTATTTCCTGGCATATGTCTTGAAACATGGAAAGTTTGAAGACAAGTGTCAATTAATATAGACAAGGGGACTCTTCCTGGAGCTTCATGAACCAAATTTTCTATTTATGTGGCTTTCACATGTCAATGAAAACTGGTACTCCGGCTACAGAAAGTATTTTCTATCCATTAAGAGTCTGGATGGTATAGAATAGACCGCAGGAGAACAGCAGGAGAAAATTGCTGACTTAAACTGGAAATACCCAGATGTTGTACGCAAATGGACTGCAATATTACAGCCCATTTGTATGCAACATTTGTGATTTTCTAATAAAAAACCAACAACAACACACTCAAATCATGTCTCTTTTCATTATCTCCACCATTCTAAAGGATTTACTCCTATGAATAAATCTAGGAGAATTATATCCTTTGCTTGGGTATAAAGTGGGGAACTTTATGGGATTTCTGTTTCAATGAAACGTCGTAGCTGTTGGGTACTCAAACACACTTGCCAGTTGACGTCTTCTTTTTCTTATATTTATATTTGGCTCGCATATCATGACAACTAATTAAATATCAATATAACTTCACTGTTTCATGGCTCCTTCCGTGGGAAGACAGGAGATGTACTAGGGATACTGTTAAGTACAGCTCCCATTGGACAAACCTCAGTTTACAGCCAGCCAAACAAATGTAATATCCGCATCTGTTTCTTTACCTACTTTCCCCCTTGGCTCCTCTAGTATGCCCCAAGTGGTGTGTATGTGTTAAACAACACCAGCCCTAGAGGTAGCATTATTTTCTTTATTTCCCATTCCCTTGATTGGAAAGAAATTGTTTATATGAAGGAGTTCAAGAGCCAGTGTGGTGTAGTGGTTAAGAGTGGTAGTCTCGTAATCTGGTGAACTGGGTTCGCATCTCCGCTCCTCCACATGCAGCTGCTGGGTGACCTTGGGCTAGTCACACTTCTTTGAAGTCTCTCAGCCCCACTCACCTCACAGAGTGTTTGCTGTGGGGGAGGAAGGGAAAAGGAGATTGTGAGCCGCTTTGAGACTCCTTCGGGTAGTGATAAAGCAGGATATCAAATCCAAACTCCTCTTCTTCTTCTCCTACCTGTGCTCTTGGGTGTTGGATGTAGGTGATGAACTGCAGCATCACAAGGTACTCCAAGAACAAGCTCCTATATCAAGCAACAGGGTGGAAGAAGTGAGGGCACGGGGGTGCTCTTGTCTTCCTCTTTTGATTTCCATAATGGTTTGCTTTTTTATTTAAAAATCCCACAAGCAAGAGGAAGAAAGGGGCAAGGAAAGATTGAGGCATATTCCTGTGTCCATATTTCTGAATCTGTTGGGGGGGGGGGTTGCATGTTGGAAGGGAAGTCAGCATAGTGCTAAGGAGGTCATTCTGTCTCACATGCTGTTCTGAGGTTTTCCTGACCCCCAAGAGGAATTGTGGGGAGTGCGCTAGTGGGAGTCCCTATGCTGGCTTGCACTAGTAGAATGGGTTCATTTAATCCAGCCATGGGAAACTTTTGGATCCTTCAGATGCAAGTCACTCCGCAGTCTTCCCCTGGCATGCCTCCCTTTCTGGACCTTTTGAGATTAGTGGAATCCAACATTGGATCTTCCTCACGGCTCCATCTCTGACATTGCAGAAGAGGACCAACTGATCCTATGGCCCCAGAGACACCTTCATAATGACAATGCTATTGCAGCTTTGCAGCACAATCCTAACCATGTCTACTCTTTTAAGTTATTTTAAACTGCTTTTAATTTTGTATTTTTATTGTGAAGGAGGGGGGACAGTGCTGTAGCTACAGGCGAGGGACAGCTGTTTTTTTCTGCCCCTGGTGAAGCTTCTGGAGAGGTGCCACTGAGGTGCCCAGCCTGTGTATTTGTTTACGCAAATGCACATGGGGGAGTGCCAAACTGGGTCTTTGACCTGGGTGAAATAAAACCTAGTTTTGCCCTGGGGGTGGGTGAGTAATAAATTGTAATAGTAATAATAATATGTAGAAGTATGCACTGTTGAATTCAATATCACTTTCACCCAACAAGTGAGGCTAGGATATCAGCCTTCCTGTCACCCTTTTTCCTAAGTTGAAAACCCAACCACTTCAACCTATCCTCATAGAAAAGACGCTTGTGTACTCTTTCTAGGTCTATGATATGCTTTTTGAGAGGGAGCGATCAGAAAAAAAACACTGAATGTTAGCATTTTGTAGTTTTAATAATGACATTATCAGAAATGCCACTTCAATCCCAATGCTTTTCATTGTACTGTAATCTTTTTTTAAAAAAAACCAACTGCTGTAAATCACCAATCTTCCATTTTTACAGAGCTCTCCTGTGTGACATTGGGCTCACCCTTTCCTTTACTGTCCAACCCATGCTATTTTAATTGTTAAATTTTTGACTGACTGATGCAGCTATTCAGTGGACACAGAATTGGGTGAGGTCACTGAGTGGAAGACCATGTGCGATAGAATAAGATTTCATATGAAGATGTTCCACATTTTCTTCTTTCTTTTTCTGCCCCTCTTGCAATCTTTAGTGCTGCATATTTTCATTCCGGAAACATACTTAGCATTAGCTGTTTTCTCCGTAACAATTCTAGTAACATTTTCTAATTACCAAATGGTACTTACCATTCTTCCCCCATACTGTTTTCAGAACAGAGGGAGCTGCTGCAGTTCTGCAGAGGCCATGAACCTGCCTGATGAAGCACAGATGAATATAAAGTACTCTACTGAGCTTAACAGCCTTTATTAATGTGCAGCTCCAATAGGCATTTTTAAAATTCATTGAAAGGTTAAAGGACGCACTTTCAACTGTTGTTTTGCATTTTGTTTGGTGAGATTAGTTTTGTACATTTCCACAAAGCAAGTCTGAAAAGATATCAGCAAATTACTTTTCCATTAATTACATCTGCAGTATACAATGGATTTTTTCCAAAAAGAAAAAGAAAAAAATGGGGTGGGCATCAAGATTTAAACTAGGCTTGACCAACCTAATGAGACAGAATGACAAATAACTCTGCGCACACATTATAAGCACTTGAAGTTGACCAAGCACATGTGAAGGAAGATGCAAGGCCTATAATAATACAAGCAGGGTTTTTGTTTGTTTTTCCTTACTCCTAAGGTAAGGTAGCATTACCAAAGTATCAAACTATCACCATCACACAAACACAAAATCAATCAACTTGTGTCGATGAAATTGAATGCAAGGTACAGAACCTCTTGACAATCTACTTTGGGCATAAATGTAACAGCTAAGAATATGTTCACTATATGAACATCACTTTCCACTGCAGAAGAGCAGAATATCACAGCTGCACATCTTAATATCAAGTTTCCCTAATGCAGGAATGTAAAGTTATTTTCACACACCAAGTGGAGTTGGAGCACTGATCAATCAGTCTTTCCCAGACGTACCAATGTACGTCAGATGATGTGATGCTCACAATGCAGCAAATAAGTTAGCAAGGGAGAGATCCTTGCATTGCTAATGTAGCTATTCCAGGATAGGTTTGCACCAATCCTGTATATGGGGAGGAAGGGAAGCACTTACTGGAAATGGATCTCCAGGGTTTCAGGCAGCAGTCCTTCCCAGTCCTATCTGGAAATGCCTGGCATTGAAGCTGGAACTTTTTGCATACAGAGCATGTGCTCTGCCACTGAGCTATGGCCCTCCCACTTGAGGATCCTAGAAGTGGTAGCCTGGGACATAGTTCAGAAGGCTTCTGCTTGTCAGTCTCAGCTCCAGCACCAGATCCAGGACGCTGGTCCAGTTCTTCAACCAGCCTCTGATTCCATGCCCTGATCCCTGCTGGACTCTGGGATTATGGCAAGTGGTGACCTATAAAACAGGAATTGGTATTACGGACTTGAGCCTGGTTCTTTAGTTGCCATTCTTCAGCTGTTGAAAACAGATACAATAGCAATGCTTCTTTGGTATGTAGCCTCTGGAAATCACTTTCTACTTGGTTGGGGCATGCCATGTCACAGCAATAAACTGTGCAAGAGCCAAGCTTTGGCTTGACGGGATTGTATTGTCACTTTACATTGCCAGGACCAACTGCCTTGATTGATTGATTGATTGATTGATTGATTGATTGACTGACTGATTGATTGATTGATGACTGTGAAATGAAGCTCCCCAACCCCATGATAATAGGGTGGGCTAGAGATGGCTAAAAGATAGCTCCTTTCATGGTAATATATGAACTGGGCATTTGATTTTGCCTCCATTCTGTGCACGTTGCTTGTCCGCCTATGTAATTTCCGTATGCACACACATATATTCCTAATAACAACTCCTATTCCTTTTGGACAAAAGAAAGCTAGATTTGTGAACCTGCAGTACAGATACATTGAACACCTTTTATTACCTACAGTAGCATCTCCTTTATCTGAGCCTCAATGAGCCAGATTGCCCTGCTATTGAAATTTACTTTGTCTTTCTGGTAGCCTGGCATTATCATAATCCTGTGCAAACAGCATTCTTGATTATCTGAATTTCTGATTAACTCAGGGCCTTGAGCATGTTCCCAGTCCATTTTGGCAAATATAATATAAACATACAAATGCTACACATAATTGAACTCTGCAGGCTTGAAGTAGTCTAATATGAGAGCCAAGCATAGGAACATTCTAGAATGTAGTGGTGCAGATCCTCTTGAAGGAAGTGTTTGATACTTGCCTGGGTTTAAACAGTAAATACTTAAAAGTCAGACTTGAACTAATAGGGTAAGCCCTGAAGGTAGGTTAATAATTAACAACTTTTGTGAGGTCCTTGTAAGTGCTCTTGAGATAAGAGTACCATGTGTTTCACCCTAGAGTTGCAATGTGCACCTACTAGACTGTTGCTCCTGAGATAAGGAAGGATATAATTTGGTAAGTACCAAGAAGCTGGGGATTTTCCCAGTAGCTCTGCACACAGAAAGTGCAATTGAATCTATGCCCTTCCGTAATCACAGTGGCAGACTAATTTAGATGGGCAGCAAAATATTTAAACAATTGCATTCTTTGTTACAGCTATATATAGAGAGGTGGGGGGAAGGAGGGAGAGGGAGAGAGCCTAGACAGGGTAGGAAAGGTACTTTCTCTACCTTGAATTTTTAAGCTGCCTTATGACATGTTCTCCTTTAATTATGTGAACCTACTGAAGATCTTTAACGGAAGGCGGAGTTTCTACTGTACTCTTTCAACCAGGAACTGAGGTTTTGCTTTGTAAAATTAGTGCAGGATCATTGTACAAGTATCATGTCCCATTACAGAAATTGCTTCAGGTAATTTATAGCCCCAAAAGGGGAAAGAGGGGATTGTTGATTGTTACTTTCCTTCTTGCATACACTGAGGATATTTATTATTGGTCTAGTGGTACTTTTCTGCTTTCTGAAGCACAGATATTTTCTTTTCTCTCTTAGTCAGTGGATCTTACTATGAAAAAGTTGAAATACTAGGGTGGCCAGGTGTCTTGCTTTACATGAGACAGTCCTCTGTTTGAGAGCATCCTCACTATTTGAAGATCTGTGCAGTCCAAATCTGGTTTACAGACAAAGAACCCTAAGAAGAGACAGCAAGGGCCATGAAGTTACCATACTGAGCAGATAAACATGTCACTTGGGTCCCTGCCTTCCCCACTAATGTGAGATGTATTGTGTGTCTACCCTATTGAAATAATAGTAATAAGGGCAACTCTATAAATGAGCATATGGCATTTTTACGTAAGTCTGTGTCTCCTTTGTCCTTTTTTGGGATGTGTGTGTGATGCAGCTACCCTATAGATGTTTCTTTGGAAAGCAAGGTTTCACGTTTTCTTTTCAAAATATTCCAACCTCTTTTTACTTAAGGAAGAAGAAGCAGAACTGCTTTGGGAAAACCTCCTCACTCACAATAATAAGTTCTTTGAAGTGGTCAAATAGACATCAGTGTTTCGGATGGTACTTTCGGTTGGCTTTTCAAGAGGAACAAGGAGCTGCTATGAAAAGGGGGTTCCTGAAAATGTCCCAGTACATACCTGAAAAATGGGATTTCGGTCCCTTGGTCACCTATAAGATGCCTCTCTATATTCTTGGCTGTGCGTGCCTGTGTCTGAGTGGGCATGTGTTTAAGCTAAGATGGTAATTACAGCTTTGGTCTCTTTGAAAGGCAATTGATACAATGCAAGGGTACATTTACACAGCTGCTTCTCCCCTTGGGGAATTTTTCTGTTGCCTGATAGTGGAAGTTTATGTAAAACCTATTTTTGTTAATGGTTCTAAGATGTGATTTGCCCACCACTCATCAGGCAAGGATCAAAAATCAGGTGTGCTGTGTTTATGGTGGCTGGACAAACAAACACATATTGAACTTATTCACAATAGTGGGTTCCATGTAGCTCTCTGGTTTCTGTTGCAACCTCACTGCCCCAGCAACATTGCTGGTGTGCTTGCTAACCATGACTTCAGAAAAACCAATGTCATGGACAACTTTACATATAAGGGCTGGCATTTAAAGGACAAGAAGTGCAGGAGCCAAGACCACTCAAGGTATAACTAAAGCAGAGCTTGATCCACTAACCACTTCTGCCAATCCATGAGACGGAATCCTTTCTATCTGCATAGAAACATATCAAGCACTTAGTGCATTTCTTGAAGATGCTACCCCAAGGGGTCACCAACCTTTCTGGGCCCATGGGCAAATTTGCAAAACTGAGAAATGCCATGGGCACCACACAAAGAGAAAAAGCTACCTATTGGTGACATTAGAGCACATGTTTCCACAGGGGTGGGGAAGGCGACTCTGTACTTGCATGTGCACCTGCAGGCACAACAGTAACACTGCGTATAGATTTTCTCTGTAATCCCTAGAGCAGCCTAGTGACATAGGTCAGTGTTATTATTTGTAGCCTATCTGGTAGGATTAACTAGGTGTAATGAATTAGACTTTCTCCCCCACTGATATGATAAATAATCTGTAACTCAAGTTTGCATCCCCGGAGTGCCATTAGGGCAAATTACAAATCATGGATGCAGTGCCTTTGCCAGAGCGTGTTCTGTTCAATGGTGCACCTGGGAAATGTGGAAACTGGGCTTTGGCAAGAGGGAGGAGGAGAATACAGCAAATTATTACACATAAGCGCGCTGTAATCATACTGATCGAAGAGGAGTTGGCAAAGTAGGGAAGCCCTACACCCAGAGCTTATGTTCTAGAAAAAAAAGGTGCCAGTACTCACCATGAAGTTGTGTGTCGAGGTCCCCAAGCCACCCCCCAAATAACTCACATCACACACATTATTTTTGTTTAAGGTTTTTGGTATAATTTTGGCCACAACTTTATTGAAATACATAAGCGTGAGTGGTTGTTTAATCATTGGTTAAGACTGTCTGTCCCCCCACCTGGGGACAGAACTGACTTCTGGGCACCACCGAAAGCCAGTAAGGGAAAACAATATTGGGGAGAAATGGAACTGAGTCACAGGCCCTCACCTCTCCCCGCATGCTCCCCAACGGCAGACGACCCAATGACAGGCATAGCAAGGTCAATGCAAAACACCCCTTAATTTAGGGCGGATGGGCAGGTGATCCACTGCACGCAGCAAAGAGAAAGCTCCAGGCTGCATGCAGGGTATTTAAAACCTTTTACCCCTCCCACCCAAATTGCAACATAACCTTTACCCCAGCAACCCAGCCAGCCAATCGTTGCCCTAGGCCCTCTTTAGGAACACTGCCTGGCAACAGAGTGGTGGCTTGGCAGACCCCACTGCAACACATGCTCTTCATGAGGGAGAATACGCTTTGTTACAGTACATGCCATACTTTTAACCAGTGCTTTGTCTTTAGGCAAAATGGTGCATACTCTTGAGTACCCTAAGAAAGAAAAGCACTAGGGGATAAGGGCCAAAAGACCTTCTCCAAGGAAATATCCTGCTCAGCACCTCCTTCGATGATGCTCTCTACCATGAAAGTGTACAATGAAGGAGCACATAGAGAGCAGATGGCAGATTATAATATGCCAAAATGTGATGGGTGTGTGGAGGGAACTTGTGGTGGCTCTCTGGTCCTTCCTCTCCAAGAGCCATAGGTTCCCCATTCCTGCTGCCAAGTGCCATTCACATCTTGCAAATAAATACTGAGAGGCAGGAGTGCAGTTTCCCAGTGGCAAAACTGGAATCAGCACTCAAGGGGCTGGGCTTAGGGTCAGCTTCAGTGTTTTATCTGACAGATTTGAAAAAAGCTCTGATGAAATGAGAAAAAGCTCTCAACTTCTGTTCATGGTCATAAGGTATCAATGAGACAGAAACAAGGACGCTCAGTAACAAAACAATGCAATTTCTGTTTTAAAAATACATCAAACCTACTCACCTATAAACTGAAAACAAAGGAAACCTGGAAGCCATAAAATGGAACCGTTCTTAGTTTAGAAATTGTTCAGTATATAGGATTATATTTAAATAGATGGACATTTCTTAAAGAAAAAAAGCCACTCTAGCACTTAGTTTTGTTTTTATTGTATTTTTTTTAAGAAATCAAATTTCATATGGTTCCATTATAGGATGTTTCAGAAAATCATAACGTGTTTTTGCCTGTAAAAGCAATGTCCTTTCTTGTTAATGCCAAGAAAACTTTTCCCCAAACACTCGTTCCCTGTTCAAGACACTGTAGCTGCTAATGAGGAAAACACTACAAGTACCTCATTGAAATGTTTCCCTTTGTTTTTCTACTGGGAGTTTCCTCTGTAATAGCAAAAAGAATCCCTGAGTATCAATGAGTCTGAAAGTGCTCATATTCTGCCAAGAATAAAGTTGTAAAGCTTTGTGTGCCAGCACTTTAAATTAATCTAAAATAATGCAAAGGGGAATTTGTCATCTTGGAAGGCTTTTTACAGTCTCGTCACTATTGTCTCAATTAATAAGTGTGTTCCATATCATTGACACGACTTCTGTCCTCTGCAGCCAATTATGACACCAATGGATGGCATCTCTGAGGAAGCACAATAAAGCAAATGGGGGGGGGGGAGAGCGAGAGAGACAGAAATTTATGATTGTGCTTAATTCTTTGCAGCATGGTGATGACTTCCAAAGATCCAGAAGCTGCATGGCAGCTTCCTTCGAAGAGCATCACTTTCAGCTAAGCGCCAGCCTGTCCCAACACGTCCATTAATTCAGTGTGCAGATTAAAACCACAGTGTTTCATCTGGTTATGCAGACTAAGGCCTCTTCATTTTAGTGGGAATGAGGTATGGCATCAGGGATCAGAATCACTGGGCGCATGCCAATCCCTTTGTCAGGATCCAGAGTCAAGCATAGGTCAGCAACAAAAAAACATGGTGTCCGTGAAATTAGCTCTTCAAAGAAACCAAAACAGTGCAGGTCTAGTGATGCCAGCAACTCTTCCCAGCAGATCTTGCCCCAATACAGCAGTTGCAAGGACTGAAGGTCCCCACCTTCCTCCCACTCCCTAAGGCTCCTGATCTCCAGCGCCTTTCCCAAGCTGCTTCTGGAGGTTGCCTAGAGGGTTCCCCAGCTAGTGCCTTCCACAACTCCTCTGCATCTACAAAAGTGACCCAGAGCTTCCTCAAATACAATTTGGAAACTGCAGCTGGTGCAGAAGTCACTGGACAGATTGTTGACCAGGGCAAGACGGTATGGACATATAACACCAACTCTGGCATGACTGCACTGGCTACCAATTTGTGTCTGGGCTCAATTCAACTTGATGTTTTCATCCCCCAAAAAGTTTTTGATTTGAGTTTCCACTGAAATGAGGCTGTATTTTAATGTTTTAATGTTGTATTTTAATCTTGTTTTTAAGTTGTATTTCAATCAATTGTTTTTATACCGAGGGTTAGCCACCCTGAGCCCGGTCTTGGCTGGGGAGGGCAGGGTATAAATAATTAAAAAATATATATATTATTATTATTATTACTAATTCAAAGTGCTGGTTCTGACCTAATAAGCCTTATGCAGCTCAGAACCCTAGTGCTTCAAGGACAGCCTCTCCCCACATGAACCAACTCAAACCCTGCAATCATCACTCCCTCCATGGGAGTTTTGGAGTGTGGCAACATGAGATCAGGCCTTTTCAGTGGTGGCCCCTTGTTTGTGGAATGTTCTCCCCAGGGCACCCTACTTAATTTTTGGCGTCAGGTTAAGACTTCTTTTTACCTTGCTTTTTGGACCTTAATTTGAAAGGTGGCATTTTGACCTCTGTTGTTGCAGTGGGATCTTTTAAGTCCTGCCTTTTATCTGTATAGTGGTATTTTTATATTTCTATTGGATGGTCTTAACTGATTTTAAAGTAAGTCTTCTGGGGTCACTTTGTGAGAAAAGCAACAGAAGAAGGAGGAGGAGGAGGAGGAGGAGGAGGAGGAGTTCAGTTTTTAGTTGGATACAGAAATAGTATGGTAATCCTACCTAGTTATTTTGGCACCAACATAAATCTTCCACATCTTCCCTATTTTGGACTGTTTAGAATCAAATTCTATCATCTCCTTCCCCCCTTAAATACTTTTTAAAGAAACACAAACAAAATATTCATGCCTGCCTAGAGTCCCTCCCCCTAAATTTGATTTCCAGTAGACACCAACCTTGGTTAAAAATTATTGACTAACCTTTCCTCATGAGACGTGGCTTAATAGTATTAAACAAAACTGAGAAGGGAGGGAAAAATAAAGAAAAAAAAAAATCATGGTTCCTGTGAAATATGCATTTTAAAAGATCGTGTTCCTGTACAGCCAAGTTACTTTTTTTGTTGCAAATACATGAAATTACCAGATTGCCCTGGATTTCATTTAATAAAAAAAAGCCAGTGAGACACTGCATCATTAAGCATTGAATGAATATAATGTAACTATTGAAACTGCTTAAAATATTTCCTAACCATAAATTATTATCCAAAAATATTTTTCAAGCAGATAAAAAGAGTTGTCAATTCTGCATAGTGAATGCCTCATAAGGGGCTCATTTATGGTTGAAAACTGAATAAAAGCAGTAAATTAAGAACAGACCTAACCATAGAGAAGCTGTAATCCACTGCAGATTTCCTTGCTGAATGAAGTATTGTTGTGCGGATTTATCCTCCTTGCTTGTACAGTTAACCAGTCACATCTGTGGCCGGAGTGTTCTCTGTGCACACAGACAAGTTCGACTCAGTAACCATGCGGCTCGCTCCCCCTCCCCACCGCAGCCACAATGAAATAAGCACATGTCGGATAACTGTGTATTGATAAAGTGCTAAATTAAGTGTCCGTCTGTTTCTCTGGACCGGGCTGCCTTGAAGGGCAAGTGCAAAACTGAAGCTCTATGGATGGGGAACATAAGGAAACAACAGCAGATTTGACGCTAGCCCAGAGTAGGTCTTGTTTACCAGTTCGCTGCCATGCTCCAGCCTTCCTGTTTGCTCTGCCTCCGCCTGTTACGCAGGATGGATGTTGGATGAGTTGAAAGCGTTCAGGAGAGGGAAAGTACGCACTTAGCATAAATATTCATTTACTGCCGTGCAAATACTTAGCTTTATAGGAATGTAAACTGTGGCAAGTTTGTTTGATTCACCACCTCTCCTCGTCTCTTCTGCATTGTTTGCCGCTAGTACACATAATAAGCACTCGAGGACTGGAGGAGGACATGACAGGGAGTCAATTTTGCCTTATTGCTCTCCATTTAAATGACACGATTATGTGCCCAATCAGATTTCTGTCTCAAAGAAGCTGTAGGAAGTGCAGCAGAGATGCACATTTTCCTCTCCGTCACCCCACCCCCTCCGTCCTGTGATTCAACTTTCTTGGACTGAGGTACATTGACTGCAGGTTTACATCTAGAACATTGAATACTTACTGCATGCTATCTTACTTAGCATTAGACATGGGTGGGGGCTATATGTTCATTTTCAGACTGAGGACTTTAAAAACTTCTAGCACATTGCTATTTCATACCTTCCAATATTTCTCCGATGAAAATAAGGATGTCTTATTCTGTTGTTGTTGTTGTTGTTGTTGTTGCTGCTGCTGCTGCTGCTGCTGCTGCTTCTGCTGCTATAATTCTAATTCTAATTCTAATTCTAATTCTAATTCTAATTCTTCTTTGTACCCTGCCCATCTGACTGGGTTACCACGCTGGGCAGCTTCCAACATATATAAAAACATAATAAAACGTTAAATATTACAAAACCACCCTGCACATGACTGCCTTCAGATGTCTTCTAAAGGTTGCATAGTTACTCATAATCTTGGCTCGGGGCATCGCATAACTCCATACATGCAAACATTTCTCTGATGAAAATAGGGACATCCAAAGGAAAAATGGGACATTCTGGAATCAAATCAGAAACCGGGACAGCTTCTGTAAATCCAGGACTATCCCTGGAAGATAGAGACACTTGGAAGGTCTGTTATTTTATTTTTCTTATTCAATAGGAATGTGTGGGAACACAGACACATATAAGAACACAGGAAGCTGCCATAAACTGAGTCAGACCAGTGGTCCATCATCTACACAGTGTGTCAGGATGCTGTCAGCAGCTCCCGGCTGATTGCCCAGCAAATTATAAAGACAAGGAAAAGTTTCTTGCAGTCCATTTTTATTTCAGTCTTTACAGAGAGAGGCTATCTTGGATAATGGTGTTGTCCCGAGTGAATCTCCACCCCTCGTCTCTCCCACTTCCTCATTCATCTCCTCTACGGGTGCTGCTACATGCCCTCTGTCTTTGAGCAATTTGCTCTCCTACTTTTAAGGCTCACCGGGTTCTGGGAGATGGAGGGTCTGGAATGCTTTTCAATGACAAGGTGTCAGCCGGGTGTTGCTCTGGCTCTCCCATTATTTCCCAACTTTCCCCCTCATCTGCCTCTGAGTTGTGACCTCCCTCAAACCCCTGTTGTAAATCTATACTGTCTCCCTCTTCCTCCTCCCTGGAAGGGTCAGGCCGGGGAGGCAGTCTCCACCATTCCTCCTCTACACAGTCCCTGACACAATGACTCTTCAGGGTTTCCCAGCTGTACCTGGATTGCACCTTAACCCTTCTGCATGCCAATCAAATGCTCTGCCACTGAATTATGATCCTTCCCCAAATATAAGATTTATAATTAGATGTTTTCCCCACCATCACACGCCCCTCAGTACCAACAGCACTTTTCTCAGATGCTCTGCTATTGCCTGAACCTAACCAGCTATTCCGATGCTCAGAACAGTGTCCCAATCTCTCTTTTTTTATAATAATATTTATTGAGTTTTATAGAAAAAAGGTTCACAAAAGACAAAACAAAAATGAAAATACATATACACACATAAAAAAGAAAAAGCGAGACCAAAACTTAAAAGAACAATTTAAACAAAGAAAAATCCCTTTTTCAAATATCATAACATTCATTAACTTATTTTCCTGACTTCCTCACATCTCCCTTTTTTGTATCCCATTTAAAAATTTAAACAGCAAATTCATATCTTCTTAATTTTACCCTTAATTAATTATCCTCACGAATTTAAACTTCTAACCATATTGCTAGAACCCCTTCGTTTCATTCCAACATCATACGCATTCAAAAATTTTATAATGTTTCTGTAAATACATCTTAAATTTCTTCCAGTCTTCCTCCACCAACTCTTCTCCCTGATCCCGGATTCTGCCAGTAATTTCCGCCATTTCCATGTATTCCATCAGTTGCATCTGCCAATCTTCCAGCGTGGGTATATCTTGTGTCTTCCAATGTTTGGCGATAAGAATTCTTGCTGCTGCCGTTGCGTACATTAAAAAGGTTCTATCGTTCTTTAACACCAATTGGCCGACTATGCCCAGGAGAAAAGCCTCCGATTTCTTAGGGAAAGTGTACTTAAGTACCTTTTTTAGTTCATTATATATCATCTCCCAGAAAGCCTTAATCCTTGGGCACGTCCACCAAAGATGAAAGAATGTACCTTCAGTTTCTTTACATTTCCAACATTTGTTATCGGGCAGATGATAAATTTTTGCAAGCTTGACTGGGGTCATGTACCACCTATACATCATTTTCATAAAATTCTCTCTTAAGGCATTACATGCCGTAAATTTAATCCCGGTGGTCCATAACTTCTCCCAGTCTGCAAACATAATATTATATCCTATATCTTGTGCCCATTTTATCATAGCTGATTTTACCGTCTCTTCCTCCGTGTTCCACTTCAACAGCAAGTTATACATTTTTGACAATACCTTAACATTGGGTTCTAACAACTCTGTCTCTAACTTTGATTTTTCCACCTGGAAGCCCACTTTCTTATCCTGGTTATATGCTTCTCTTATTTGAAAGTAATGTAACCAGTCTCGCACCTTATCTTTTAGTTTCTCATAACTCTGTAGTTTCAATTTACCACCTTCCTCTTCCAAAATTTCCCAATACTTTGGCCATTTTGTCTCCATATTAATTCTTTTCAACGCTTTGGCCTCCATGGGTGAGAGCCACCTTGGGGTTTTCCTTTCCAAAAGATCTTTATATCTCGACCATACATTAAACAGTGCTTTTCTGACAATATGGTTTTTAAAAGACTTATGTACCTTAACCTTGCCATACCACAAATATGCATGCCATCCAAATGCATTATCATAACCTTCAAGATCTAAAACGTCAGTGTTTTCAAGAAGTAGCCATTCCTTCAACCAGCAAAAAGCTGCTGATTCATAATATAGTTTCAAGTCTGGCAGGGCAAATCCCCCTCTATCTTTAGAATCTGTAAGTATCTTAAACTTTATTCTGGGCTTTTTGCCCTGCCAGACAAATCTTGATATATCTCTTTGCCACCTCTTAAAACAGTCCATTTTGTCAATAATTTGTAACGATTGAAACAAAAACAGCAATCTCAGCAATACATTCATCTTAATAACAGAAATTCGGCCTAGCAAGGAAAGCTTCAAATTTGTCCATATTTCCAAATCCTTTTTCACCTCTGATCAGCATTTTTCATAATTATCCTTAAATAGATTCACATTCTTAGAGGTCATGTTTACCCCTAGGTATTTAACTTTACTTACCAGTGTTAAATCTGTCTCCTTCTGAAACCTTTCTCTTTCAAACGGAGTCAGATTTTTTTCCAAAACCTTAGTTTTTGTCTTATTTAACTTGAATCCCGCCACATGACCAAAATCCTGAATTATTTCTAAGGCCCTCTTAGTACTAGCTATTGGCTCTTGTAATGTCAAAACAAGGTCATCTGCATATGCTTTAAGTTTATAATGTTTAACTCCGACCTGAATGCCCTGTATCAAACGGTCCCAATCTCTTGCCTGCCCCTCGCTTTCATCTTTGGTCCTACACCACACAACTTCAGAGATTTGCTTCCATTCAGAGAGAAACATACATACAAACACAAGCTAAAAGTACTTATGGCAGTTAGCCCTGAATAAGCAGCAATTATCCTTGGTTCATCTGCTATTGGAAGCCACTGGGGGGACTAAGGAACAATGCTTGCATAGCTTCAGAGGGACTGTGGCTGAATTTCAAACTCCCTGCTAGACTGCTCCTATTGCTTGCCACTCTTTTGTGGGAGGAGAGGGGAGAGAAGGGGCAGTGTGCACGTGCGCGCACACACACACACACACACAAGTCCCAAGATAATTAAAAATAAGAGGCAGGGCTTTAAAAAGGTGCTAAGAAGCCTCGGCCGGGGAGGGAGGGATACAAATAAAAACTAATAAATCCATTATTATTATTTATCAAGGGAGATGTTAACTTTATAGGATAATTTTATTTTGGATAACTACTTTTGAAGAAGTTTGTTTTCAGCCAAACCTGGATCCCCCCTCCATATCTTAACAGTACTTCATTCGATCAAAATTGATTTGTTGACATTGTTTTAGGTCCCCCCCCCCTTGCACTTTAGAGACCCTAATAGCATTTCAACACAGAGAAGCTGGTGAAATCTCCTCTTCCCAATCAACAGTAACTGATGAAGTGACATGTCTCCCATGTTTTCCTTTCCCTTCGGCTGCTCTCAGTGGCTCAGTGAGTCGTACTATGGTGGATTGTGAGGACAGAGCAATATAAAACTGATGCCATTCTACTGTGGCCTTACCGTTCGGGGGCTCCCATAAGCTGACCCCTGACTTTTCATAGACCATCTTTTCACAAATCCCTAACAACAAACATGTAACAAATAATTGTCAGATATTTGCTGCAATCTCTGAAAGTTGGAAACCACAATAGACAATGCCTGATATAGGTTTGTTTGTATACTATTTGTAACTGTGTGTGTGTGTGTGTGTGTGTGTGTACGTGTACACAAATGATGGATGTATAAATTGTATCTGTGTACATTCACACACACCCCAATGTTTATATAAACATATTTATATAAACAATGGTGTCGGTGAACAGAGATGGATACAAACAGTTTCTGCACCAGTCACACACACACACACACACACACACACACACATTTTGTATATGAACACAGTGTGTAGTGTGAATGGAAATTTTTATTCTATCATTTTATACAATTTTGGTTAGAAGCACAGAGTGCTGATTTGTTTGGTTAAAGGTTTACCCTATCTCATTGGCAAGACCTGGAGCAAGTTTAAATCAGGCTTAAGGTATAAACAGATCCAGTAACATTCAGACAAATAAATTACTTTGCCACCTCCAAACCGGACAGCACAGGAAAGCACAGATTCCTTTATGCTCATCCAACAGTTGTAATGCAAAAGGGAAAATCTCCATCATGATTAATTTAACCTCAGGTCAATTTGCCCTATTTTTTATAGAAAAACTCTCATCCATGGTCACGTTTCCTTGGTACTTCTGCATCTTTTTGGCTTTGTTGTGTATTGACCTATTTGTTCTTGGAAGTATCCTTTATACCAAAATGATTCCCTTAACTTTGTCCTGTAAGGTCCCATAAGGGGTAATTTGTTTAGAATGTATCCTGAAATTTCCTGATCACATCTATATCCAAAACATGATGGTGATGATCAGAACTTTATTGAAATCATATCAGGAACTGGGGAGAAATATCGTGTTAGTTTAGCTGCTTTTCATTAACATTAACAGACCTCAAATTAGGACTTCACTAATTACCAGTTAAAGGCATTTTATTGTTTCTAATAATACTGTATTATTCGAACGTTCTCGTTGTTGTTGTTGTTTAAGTTTTCTTCCAGCAGACCAATTTTAATGGATTATGTGAAGGTACAACAGAGTGATTATATTAATGAGTTGGAGCAGCCTTGCTTTGTTTTACTTTTTTATAACTAAATAAGATTCTAAGATTCTTCTTCAGTCCCCCCAGTGGTTAAGAATTACATTTCTTTTAAAGGAACTTAATTAAAGCTAGCAAGTGATTTTGTGTCCTGCAGTACAATACATTTTGCCAGAAAGGTTAGGGGTTCATTTGTTGCAGCGCATTGAATATGTAAAGATGATAGGTGAAATGCTCTTCCTTGAAAGTGTTGGAAAATAATCACTTAAAAGGTCAGTTTCCTTTGCAAAAATAGAGAGAGAGAGAGAAGAAGAAGAGTGTGTACGCATTTAGTAAGCAACTTGTTTAAGAGAAAAATGCTGCAATTTGAAAGGTTAAAAAAAGAGTCTAAAAAGCTGGCAGTGTCCCCGAAAACTAAGTCATTGACTGTGTTTTAGAACAGTTAGCTGCAATTTTTCATTAGAATGTGAGGCATCTATTAGCATCCTTGCTGTATATATCGCAAGCGTAGTTCCATCCACAAATAAGAGGATTTGAGCTGACAACAGTGGAGCTGAGATTTAATCTTTTCTCTTCACTTTATTCTGATATAACTGGTTTATAGATCTGGTGGTTAAAAGGTTCACACTGTTAACTGCATTTCTGAACACTACCATCAGGTTATTCTTGCTTGCTGAGGAATGAGTGAAAGTTCTTCACGTGGAATTAGGCTGCAAATCTGTGTGCGCTAACTTAGCAATAATTCCCACTGGACACCATGGGATTAATTTTCCAAGTAAGCATGCAGAGTTTAGAGACTGTTCATCTCTATTTGATATGTTTCATCATTTTAGCTGAACCCCAGCAATATGATATAAGAAACACTATGGACAGCACATTTTTCTCTCCCCATTGTTCACATTACCTTGCAGTGTGTGTACAAACTATTGCTCAGTAGAAAATTTCAGTCATCTGTATAGATGAAAATGGGAAGGGAACTATTGATAATGCTGTGCTCTTTGCATTTATTTATTTTTAAATGAAAGTTGAAGTTTTATGGTTTTATGCTTTATTCCACATTTTCCATTATTATTCTCATGAGTTGTATGGGAAACTTGTATGGGAAACTTGGTTGAAGGGCAGTTTCAAAATGCAACAAATAAATAACTACATTTTGATTGTGCTTTTAAGGAGAAAAGAAAGTTTCTTTGGCTCTAAACTGGATTATAGATCCGACACGTAGACAAAAGCAAAACAACACTATATGAGAGAATTGCAAAGTCCACTGACTCACAAAGGATATTTATTTGGAGAGAGAAAGAAAGAGATGGCTTATTTAATAAAATTCTTGAATTGTTAAAATATCCCTGCCTCCACTGGATCAATATATAACCAATAGCATTTTGTGAACTGAGAAGTCCGTTCCCCCTTTTCCAAGTACTGTTTCAAATTGGAATTCATTTTCTTTGAGTCACACTGCCTGCTCCTTGCTTATGTAACTATAAAATCTTTAGACAACATGGCGGAAAGAAATCTTTCAAAACTATTCATAGCTTAATAAGATGTTACGGTTGCCCCCCTTTCCCCAAGTCTTATAGATTGCAAGTCAAGAAGGATATATTTTTTGGTTAGTTATGGGCTGCTCTGATTGAAACATTATTCTTCAAATAGTAACAGTCATGGAAATAGGAAAGTCAATGTCTGATATGCTTTAGAATGAGCTAGGTGTGTTTCTTCCTCTTCTTTTATTTGTTTTCCAACACAAGGTGAAATTATAATTCCTTTATGCAAGTTCGAATAATTTCTCCACCAGCCGCGAAGGTGACAAGGAGCACTTTCAAAGGAACACCTGACATTTGTCTCAGCCGAATAATTATCCCCAATAAAGTCTTCCTCTTTAATTTGCCTTGCTTTCCATTTGAAAAGAGGGCAAAATCTATTTCCCAGACAATTTTGCATAGCAAAGATATTAATACTGTGGGGTTTAATTGTATCCTGTGTTTAAATACACTGTGGGTGAAACCCTAGACCTCTGCTTAATTGCTGTGAGAAAATAGCCTGATTTCTCTGAGATTAGGCACACGCCTATGTATACTTTGACCCAAGAGTGCCTCCTTCAGAATTAATCTTCTAAGGTAGTGGGATTTACTATTGTACGTGCTGTGGACCCATTCATGACAAACGGTGCCTAATCAACTAACTTCACCCTCTAGACCTTTCTTTGGCTGTCGGAGTTTCCCTTCAACTATTCATTTCGCACATCCCTTGTCCGGTTGCTTATTAGCAAATCAGCCTCAGAGGAGGCAATAGGAGTAAACTTAATGATTCCTTTTTAATTAAAGAGGTTTACACTTTAAGTAACATCCTGCTGAACTGGAAATGAACAGAATGTCCATTTGAGCCGTCTAGTGCACACTAAGAAATAGATCCATTCAGCCCATCCAGGGATATTCATCCATTATTTAAAATTGCCCACCGTAGGCATATTTCAGTTGATTCATCTAATCCATGAGGTAAACTCCCATCTGCTCGATCAGGAGTGTTTCCATAAGATATAACAAAATGTTCCGCCGTTCAAATATTTATATTCATCAACGCTCGCTCTGTTTATATTTTTGGCAATAGGAGTTCTTTTAAAAATGGGCTCCTCCACTTAACTAAACAAAATGTGTCAAAATGGGCTCTCGTATAAATACGAGCAAAGTAAATTTGGCAATTGGACGGAGTACAGAATCAACACGCTGCCCCCCCCCAAGTGAGTGGTCCTTACTCACATCTGTAGTCTCCTTGGGCTCTTTCCCTTGGGAAGGTTTGCAGAATACAATGAAAATTCCTTTAGCTAGTCCCATTGCCATAAATGGGAATATTAATATGGACAGACTTGAAAGATGAACAGGGCAGTTTGAAAAATCTGAAGGAAGGAAGGAAGGGGGGGGGCTTAATTCATTCTAGCATAGCAAAGCCCCAGTGTTCCTGGCTAGCAACGTCGCTGGTGACATCATGTACTTTCTTACTCCCATTTGACCTTTGACCGCATAGCTAAATTTCATCAATAACCATAGAAGTATATAGGGTCAACATCTAACGGTCTGTTGTATGTTTATATCTTTGCTCAAGGAAGCCACAGGACATAGATTCCTTTGGCATTCCCATGTCTGATGGGATGTTCTGGGAAGTGGGGGGAGAATTACGGGTGAACTGGTTGTTCTCATTACAACTGGGATTTTTAAAACATTTTTTTAAAAAAACCATGCAACTCCAAGCAATGTCTTGATTCCAGTCTTCCATATTGTTTGGTAGAGTAGCATTTTCTCCATGCTAATTGCTACATACTTGGTTTCCCCCAGCTTTCTCTCCCCGCCCCCACCCCTTGTTTGGCTGTTGTTTTCTCAATTTGTGATCAGAAACAGACTCAAAGGAAAACATTTTTGTGGTAACCCCCTCTAGCTATTGTTACAGCAATAAGCCTTGCTTGGCTGATGGTGTGCTGCCTGCTCCAGCCTCCCTCTGGAGGGAAAGGCAGTCTTCATTAAACAAGCCTTTTAACAGCAAGCCAAGCTTGATTAAAATCATATACAGATGAAATCATTTCTTTACCTTTGTAGTTCTGTGCATTCCCAATAATTCTGTAGGCTTAATAATACTTAGGAGACCTCTGGGGTCCTACTTAAGAATCTATTGTTATTTGCAATCATTGCTCAGAGAAGTCAAGACAAACAGTAATTTATTTCTGTTCTAATGATTTCAAAGGAATTTATGCAGTGCATGTTTAGATATTAGGAGGGCTGGAGAAGAGTCAGCAGAGCAAAATGTAGGAGTTTTGGTGTACCTCCTTAGATGGGATCTCACTGCAAGTTATATTTTGGGGAAGTTTTTTAAAAAATAAAACAAGGAATGTTAAGACATTTTTCACTCATAGCTGCGTCACTCAGATTGTCAGGATGCAAGTGTCTGGCAAAGATCACACATGGCTTTGTATTAACACTGGGCTACTGCTTTGTCAGATTCATTCAGATTGGGACCCATCACACTTACTCTCCCCCCCCCCCCCATCTTAGCTCTTCAAAAGTAGGTGGGTGTTTAAAAAATGAGACAAAACCGTGCTTAAGAAACCACTAAGTGATGAATCTGTCTGTCTGAAAATGTGTATCATGTTATATTGTTGGTTACTTAGGGTTTTATTTCTATGCTGCCTTTCAGCCAGAAAAGCCTCTGAGGCAGATCACCAAGGTTAACACAGGGAGAAAACTCAAGCCAAAGAAACATATAATTTACAGTGTTGTGACAGTGCAAGCTTTTTGTGCTTGAAACAGATATTGTAACTTCATTGCCCGTAATTAAAACACACACACACACCAAAACCTTCCTTTTCTTTAGATACAATGTTTACCTTGAGATTGTTACTCAGGGAAGATGTATGACTTCTCTCCCCTTCCCTGCCACCACAGATACAGTGGTACCTCTGGGTGTGAACGGGATCCGTTCTGGAGCCCCGTTCGCAACCTGAAAGGAATGCAACCCGTGTCTATGGACGTGTGGGTCGCGATTCGCCACTTCTGCGCATGCACGTGACGTTATTTTGTGCGCCTGCGCATGCACGAGCGGCGAAACCTGGAAGTAACCCTTTCTGGTACTTCCAGGTCTCCGTGGGATGCAACCTGAAAAGATGTAACCTGAACCAAAATGTAACAAGAGCTATGACTGTACTTAGAAAGAACATATCAGGCATAGGGCAGCAGAGGCTAGTTCTGCCCACCACTATGTACTATGCCCGGGAATCACACTACCCACCAGCCACGGCAGTCAGGGATCGAGGAAGGAGGGTGTGGTAGGTGCAGACCACCCCAGGTGTCACCACTGAGGGGGTTGACAAAATGCTGGGTGGCATTCACCACTGGGCCTGCAGCGTGCTCGAGCCATGCATCTAGGGCGCACGCAGGCTCTGTGTTGCCCAAACGGTCCACCTGTTGCCTTCCCCCAGCTGTAGGGCGGCTGAGTGGGAGGAGGCAAACAGACTCCGGAGGCCCCGCAGTGCGCCCTGCCCCTATGGGCGGCTCACCCTGTCCCTGGTGTGTGAGCAGCTTCCTCCACCACTGACAGCAGTAGAAATGCTTCGCTGTTATCTGCACAATAAAGATGTCAGATCTAATGTGCAACAGCTGAGGAAAGGGCAATAATCCCATCCTCGGGATTATTTGGAAAGGAATTCAAAATAAAGGTGCTGATATCAATACGCTGTTAAACGCAACTCTGTGGTGAGACTGCCCTTGGAATGCGATGTGCAGTACAGTGGTACCTCGGGTTACAGGCGCTTCAGGTTACAGACTCCACTAACCCAGAAATAGTACCTCGGGTTAAGGACTTTGCTTCAGGATGAGAACAGAAATCGCATGACAGCGGTGCAGTGGCAGCAGGAGGCCCCATTAGCTAAAGTGGTGCTTCAGGTTAAGCACAGTTTCAGGTTAAGAACAGACCTCCAGAATGAATTAAGGTCTTAACCTGAGGTACCACTGTACTGGTCATCTCACTTCAAAAAGGATACTGTATTGTTGGGGAAAGGTTCCCAAAAGGGCAACCAAAATGATCAAGGGGATGGCGCAACTCCAAGGTTGCAGCATTTGGAGCTTTTCACTTTGGAGAAGAAGCGAGTAAGAAGCGACATGAAAGGCATGGTGAAAGTGGAGAAGGAAAGTGTTTCTCCCTCTCTTGTAATCCTAGAACTCATGGACATCCAATGAAGATTCAGGGCAGATAATAGAAAGGCCTTCTTCACTCCCACAGGAAGTGGTGGTGGCCACCAACCTGGATGGCTTTAAAATAGAACTAGACAAATTCATGGACAGCTCCAAGCCACGATGGCTGTGCTTTGCTTCCACAGTAAGAGGTAGTAAAAGGTAAAGGTAAAGGTACCCCTGCCCGTACGGGCCAGTCTTGACAGACTCTGGGGTTGTGCGCCCATCTCACTTAAGAGGCCAGGGGCCAGCGCTGTCCGGAGACACTTCCGGGTCACGTGGCCAGCGTGACGTCGCTGCTCTGGCGAGCCAGAGCCGCACACGGAAACGCCGTTTACCTTCCCGCTGGTAAGCGGTCCCTATTTATCTACTTGCACCCAGGGGTGTTTTCGAACTGCTAGGTTGGCAGGCGCTGGGACCGAGCAGCGGGAGCGCACCCCGCCGCAGGGATTCGAACCGCCGACCTTTCGATCGGCAAGTCCTAGGCGCTGAGGCTTTAACCCACAGCGCCACCTGCGTCCCAAGAGGTAGTAATGGTTCTGAATACCAGTTGCTGGAAACCTCAGGAGCAGAGAGAGCTCTTGTGCTCAAATCCTGTTTGTGGGTTTCCCACAGACAGCTGGTTGGCCAATTTAAGAACAGGATGCTAGACTAAGATGGGCCATTGGCATAAGCCAGCAGGCTGCTCTAATGTTCTTGTGCTCATACATCACTTTGCACAAAAAAGCACATTCCTATACCAGCCAAAGGTGTAAAAGACTGAGAAGCATTTCTTTGGCAGGTCGCATCTGCAGGTGATGTGGCAAGTGTCATAGCCCTTCACATGTTCTATCAACACATGGGACTTGGGTGTGAACCTGCTTCTGTTTGCTCATGTCAGGTGAACCTCCCCTACCACTTCGCAATGTAAATTCTACAAAGAAAGTTCAGTGGAACTAAAATATGTTCTGGCTCGGCAGGTCTCTCTGGATTTTAACCAGGCCCTAATTCTAGAATCACCTCTTGGTCTGACAATGTTTGATGAATTCTAGATTTCATTTAGCTCTCAGGTCAGCCTTGGGCCATGGAGATATGGATGGATCCTGCTATTGAGTTCCAGGCCCAGGTGGCTTACAGTTATGAGCCAGGCTCCCAAATTGGCTTGCTAGAATATGTAGTGTCAGACTAGACGGGGTAGCTTATAAATGGATCTAATAAAACTGATGCCAAATGTTGCAGACCATTGGCCTAATGAAATTTGTAGTCAGCATCTTTGTGCAGCTCAACTTCATGACCAGTTCCAGCAGCAAATAAATATTTGATACAGTTGTTGTGACTGCTAGCACAAAGCAGTAGTACAGCTGTGGCATGGGCTGGTATAATAATGCCATTAAAAGTCCCAAATGATGCAGCCTCTCCTCATAGGCCAGTTGCTCCATCGCCCTTCATTGCCCTTTTCTCAGCCTGTCCCAACTTCACAATATCCTTTTTGAGGTGAGGCACCCAGAACTGTACACAGTATCCCTAATGTATGCACACCATAGATTTGTGTAATGGCAATATGACACCAGCAAGTGGTCTTATAGACCTCTGATTTTGAAACCTGATGGCTAAGAACTGGGGTTTTTTTCTTAAGGAGTAATATGGCCTGCCGAGAAGCATTCCGCTGGATATTGTCACACTTAAATCAACAGCTGCTTTATATCCTCCAATTTTCAGTTTTAGTAAAATTAAAAATTAAATGTGACCACTATGTTAGATGGAGAGATAAGTGATGGATTGAATAGCAAATTGATAGACAGATCAAATTACCTACCTTATAACCCTTGAAATGCTACCTGAAACTCTTCCCAGGGTACCTTCTTAAGAAATAAACATGTTGAAATGACTTGTCATTGCCTGCCTGTTAGGTCTGCAAGCACCAGTCAAGTAGGAATGAAGATAACATAACAAATTAAGTCAGGGTCTGCTTCCCCTCCTTTTCCCCTCCCATCCTTTCAAGGTGGTTGCTAGCAGTGATTGTAGGAGTGCAAACGGGATTGGTGTGAAGGCATTTCCTGCAGGACTAATGGACATGTTAATGCATCTACTCCATAGGCCATCCACAGCTCAGCGAAGGCCAAGGACAGTAAACTGCTCTTCCTTGAAGCAATGTTAAGATTTAGCACAGTGATTTATAAACCACAACACATCCTGGGTAAGGCAAAAAAAAAAGCAAAATGGGGAAAAAGCAAACCATTAATTAAGCAAAATGGCTTGTGATTCTGCATGTTCCTTTTTTTTTTTTTACAGCTTTGGACAGGATAATAAATTCTAGTGGTTTTAATAAATTATGAAAGGCCTGTTGCTATAATGTGGGAATGTTAACTTTAGTGAGTCTTTTAATTTGCCGATGGTGTCAATAATACAGAGCGTGGTGTTTTTTCCCCCTCTCTCCCCTAGCTTCCAAATAGCATTCCGAGCGGCTGCACAATATCGTTTTCCCCGCAGGGGTGCTTGATCCTTCATTAAGCCCAAAATCTTTGAGAAGGGGGCCAGAGTTTTGTCTGTGCGATCTTTGACCTCGGAGGGTATCGGCAAAGAGCAAGACCTTGTCAAAATGGGAACATTCCTTTGAGGAGGAGTTTGCGCTTGTTCTTTCAATGTGCTCTTCCTAAAGTTCATGAGAATGCATGATTTCTGATACAAACATTTATATATATATACAAAATTTAGCCGAGTGCTAGAGACTCAGGTGTTCTACAGCAAAGCTGTTCGGTCAAGGCAATTTCTGCTCATAATATCTGCAACAGGGAAAGATTCATCCTGTCATAATGAGCACATGATATCATCACATATGAGGTCCATATGCCTCAGCTTACATTGGAAATGCTGATTTTGAAGCATGCGCTATTGCTTCAGAAATGCCTTCTCTCTCAGAAGAGTTGAACTGGTTCTTGGAACTGAATGTAGACTGCATGCCCTTCAGCATTTCTCTGATGAAAATAGGGACTTCCTAAGGAAAAGCAGGACATTCTGGAATCAAATCAGAAACTGGGATGACTTCTGTAAATCTGGGACCGTCCCTGGAAAATGGAGAAACTTGGAGGGTCTGACTGGCAGCAGTTGTCCAGGGTTTGGCTCAGGGAGTCTTCTCAACCCTCCCTGGATTTGCTGGAATTGGTCTGCTATTGAGCTACAGCCCTACTGATTTCCTGAAACCTCTCCCACCTGATAAAGTTATGGGATGCAGCAGCAACAGATGACAATATTTTATAACATGGATCACCAGACATATATGGTCAATTTCTGTGCCTAGAAGCACAGGGGTAGGCCAGGGATGGGGAAAAGGTAGATCTGTTGGTAGATATATGGGCAAATTGCAGTAAATCAGGATAAGACCATGTATTTATTGAGAAATTGAGTCTTTTCATAACATACTGGTGTAATGAGGTTCAGGATAATACAAATCTATTTCTGTTCCTTGGAATATTGTGGTATTGATTCATTATGTTTGATTTTGGTATGGAAATTTGTTCTTACATGTTCACTTCTAAATATCCCCTTCTACTTTTATTTTATTTGGCATCTGTTGTGTTATAAATCAATGTATGTAATTAAAAAAATAATAATTCCCCATTAAGAAGGAAACAAAAAAAACAAACAAAAAACCAGGAAATGTTTCTGACTCCTAATAAGCTAATAATAGCAAATGTAAAAAATTATGCCGTAGCTTTGTGCTAATTGCTAATCAGTCTTCCTTCCGTGCTATAAGATATGCAAATGAACAGTTGCCTTTGACCAGGTCTTTGTGTGGGTCAGCTGACCAGTTTTAGATTGTTCAAATCCCTGATCTACAGTAACTTGGGTGTGTGTTTATACTCATATATGCTGGTTATTTCATTGTATGGATTTTATGCAATACAGTTCAGAATTGGCATAATATGCTGTTTTGCTGCTTTGCTGCTTTTGAGGCCTTTGGTCAACAAAGGAATAAATGAATGAACCAAAATATAACATACAAGTGGTTCTGTAGTATTAAACACAACTCAGAACTGGGCCTTGGAATGGAAGAAGAAATATCTTGAGTTTTTTGTGTTTTCTTCATGACAGAAAGTGGCTTGCATGTCAGTGGATGTTTCTGATCCAGGTACCCAGGGCGGGATTTAGGTCTGATGAGGCCCTAAGCTACCGAATGTATGGGGCCCTTTATATGTCCAGCTTTCCTTTGTCAACAACAAATTGCCGCTGTTTTTTGTGTTGAATATATGCTATATGGTAATTTATGTACCTAATAGGTATCTAAAGCCATTTGCACATAACAATTAGGAGCCTACACAACACAAAACACTGTTGCTGTATGTAGGTTTTATTTTATTTGTTTTTTATCTTATATTTTTATCTTTTTTTTTTCCTTTAAATTTTTTGGGGGCCCCAAGAGAGTGGGGCCCTAAGCTATAGCTTGTTTAGCTTATACGTAAATCTGGCACTGCAGGTACCTAATGGTTGCGAAAGCATGGAGCTGTGAGGGAACAGGCTGCTCTAACAAAGAACAGAGGTTACGTGAGGCATTATAAACCTCTTCTTCCAGACCACCTGCCCACCTGCCTAAGCCTCTTGTCTTAAAGACTGCAGCTCTTAAAGAGCCAGTTCCCTGGCTTGTAGAAGACCACTTACTCACTTTTCTGTTGCCTCCTGATTGGCACAATGCCTGCATCATTGGGTAGGTGTGGCAGCACAGGAAAACACTGACTTCTCTGCTGAGTCAGTCACATGGGGCAGCTTCTATGAGGTTCCAGACTCAGGCTCTGTAGGTTCCAGAATCACCAGCATCAGGTACCCAATCCAATTTGTGACCCAGATGCTGGTACAGCTGGCTCCCCTGACTATGAGCTCAAGGTCACAACACTACCCAAGTTGTGGCACAGAGACGTCTGTGATACGAACTCTTACAAGGTTGCATGCCCACAAGTAATGCCTTTATTTTCACTTTCTGACAGTTGGGCTAGATCAGCTACAGGTCAACACAGAGACGAGCAGTAAAGTTGTTTCTTTATTCAGGGAAATGGAATACAAACAGAGAACCTAGGAGCAAGAGTGGCTTCCAGCAGCAATTGACAGAACTGACCATCTGGCATTCCTACTTCCCTGTCCAGCTGCAATCTTAAACTCAGTCAGAAGGTAAAGCCCTTGGAGACAAGGGGGAAGGAGGGGCTGAATACAGTGGGACTAGCAGGCTCCTGTGAACCTGTTACAGCCTCAGCCCCCAACTCCCCCTCAGCTGCCTCTCTCTCACTTAAGCCTGTTGCTCCAGCCATTCTTCCCCCTCCCCACTTCCTCCTTTGTCTTCAATGTCCCACCGCTACTCCCCTGGGTTTGAGCCTTCTTCTTTTGAGGCTTCACCAGGGGGTTCTCCAGCTGGGGCCTCCCACCACTCCTCCTGATCCAGCCAGTCCCTGACATTGGCACACTAATTCTGCTAACAGAGTAATCCTAAGGCGGGGCCAAAGAGTGGCACATCCTCTACTGTCTCCCAAGACTTGCTGGCTCCTGCTAACTAGGTTGGGGGTTGGGATGATGGCTTCTTTGTTCCAGGGTGACAAAGCTGAGGAGTCTGAGGAGATGGTCCAAAGGCACTGGCACCCTGACCCAGTATACCCGGTTTCTGGGCTTTTATGCTGGCTGCTGCTAGCAGGAGGACCACCGGTGGTCACTTAGGGTGCACTTGAACAGAGCTGGTGCTACCTCTATGGCAGGGCCAGTTCCTGCCAACAGGACTTCTCTGGTAGACTGGCAGAGAAACAGGTGTGTGCCCTCTTACCCCCACCATCATCACTGGGATGTGCATGCTAGGATTGCTCTGTTAACTTCCTATAATGCAAGCCATCGTGCAACTGAGGACTGACTCTACCTCCCTTGACAAGGCTAAAAAAACCAAACCACCAGCTCCTCCTGTTTGGTGCTGATTTGACCACTATGCCAGAGAAGGAAGCTTTTGTCATTTATCATCTCAGACCAGAGGGTTTTTCACCCTTTTCCTCCTGTCAACACCTGGGAAGTAGGACCGGCCCCATCTCCCTTTGCAGCTTTTTCAACAGGATCATTTTGCTGCCTACTGCCTTCTGGGTCAGAGAGGGCGTTTTGCTCTCTTCATGCTGCTAATTATTTATGAATGAATGAATTTGATATGTTGCTATTGAGGTGGGCTTTACACAAAAAAATCGCACTTCTATTATGAAAGTATTTTGAGTTGTCTTTCACAGAGATATGCTGTAGATAAAAATGCACCAATCTTGATGCATTTATAGTTTTGTTTCTTGGCCTTCGTGTTTTGTTGCTAACTGCTTATACTGCAATATTTAAAGAAAACTGGTAGACAAATTAAGTGATGATGAAGTGCAGCCAGCTAAGTTCTACTCAGAGTAGATCTATTGAAATTAATGGGCTTTAGCCACTTCTATTAATTTTAGTGGGTCTACTCACTGCATACAAACCTATGACTATTGCTATCTTCCCCAATCAATATAAAATTCCTTCACTTTCCCAGCTCACATTACCACCAATACTGATTAAAAGCTGTGGATTTGCCACAGCTCTGTTGAAACAAAAGCTACGTTCAGGCATTCATCTGACCATGCCAGATGTTGAAATGGGAACAGGGGCAGGGCAAATACATGGAAGCCCCATCCCAACATCTCCGAGCACACAGGCCACACACCAGTATTTTGTGTGTTCAGTACCAAGGTCTGAAAGAGGGTTTGGAAGCACCTTCTGTCAGTTGTGTTTCTGCCCTTGCCCCAATTTTATACATGCCACATTTTCAGGGAGGCACCTGAATATGGCTAAAGGTTCTACTGTATGCTCTGCCATCCCATAATGCAATGCAAAAAAGAAAAGAAAAAACAGGAAGCCACTTGTTCACAAAGGGATTTGTGTCAATGTTACCTTGCTTCCCTCATCTGTTCTAGGCCAAATGTGTTGCAAATACAATGTCCTGAGTAAACAGTAAATACCTGCTGTTTGTTGATGTGTTCTAGCTGCGCCCAAATGTTCTCTCAAATTGCTACAGTGGAAAGTTTAAAGGAGCACTGTTAAAGGCCTCATCAAACAGCACCGGCAACTACCAAAAGGAGCAAACTACCTAAATACAACACAGCTTGAGAGACAGTGTGAAAAAAGAGTTGTTGACACCCCCCACTCACTGAAATGAAAGTGCCCCATTCCAGTTTCCAAAGACTGATGGAAGTGAGTCTGAGGACATAAGGGGACTTCATTTGGATTTCTCTTGGAATCACTAGTGGTGTCACTGCGGTCATTTCAGATGACTATGCTGGAAGGAATTTCACTCATTTGAAATGAAAAGAGCTTAGCAAATAGCTTCCATTGTTACTTTTGTAAATACAGCAGATTTGGTCACAAGCTAGGCTCATATCTGATATCAGATCCCAATTTGAGGGGGGGGATTACATTGTGGAATGGACTTCAAGGGGGAAATGCAGGGGATCCGTCACTTTCCCATAACCCTTGTGGTTTGAACTAGCTGCGATCCTGGTACTCTCAGTTTATTCATAATTGGAACAAACTTACCTCTGAAAAGATGCCTCTGATGGACCTGTATGTACTATGCTACTTATACTTAGATGCTTCAGTAGCATGCATGCATTCTCTGGATAGCCATGCATGTGTGTTGGTGTGAGAAAAAGACACAGAGAGAAAGACAAGGAGATATGTTAGCATGCCACAAAGGGTCCATGCTCTGTTGCTGGTTAGTCTTGTTTAGCAGTGCTTATCTGGACACACTCTTTTTTGGGAGGTGGGGGAGAATGTTCTGTTAATTCAAAATTCCAGTATATTAATATGCATATAGGATATCTACATCTTCTTCAAGCAACTGCCCTATGAGGAAAGAGTGCAGTGTTTGAATTTGTTTTCCTTCCACAATACTAAAGTCTGAGTCATCCAGTGATTCAGAACAGACAAAAAGAAATACTTCACACAGCACATTAGTTAAACTCTGGAATTCCGACAGCACACGATGTGCCAATGGCTGCCAACTTGGATGGCTTTGAAAAGGGATTAGGCAAATCCCTGGAGAATGAGACTATCAGTGGCTACTAGCCATAATAACTGTGTAATACTCCAGTATCAGAAGCAATATGTCTCTGAATACCAGTGGTTGGGCATCACGAGTGCAGAAAATACTGCTTGCAAGTTTTCCATAGGCACCTGGTTTGTCACCAAAAGAACAGAATGCTAGACTAGATGGGCTTTTTGATGAACCAGAAAGGCTGGTCAAGTGGCATGTTCTTATACTTCCTCTCCCTGACCGGTCATGATGAGGATCACCATGATTGTGATGATGATGATGATGATGATGACAACGATGCCTAGCATTTACTTAACTCTTCCAAGAGTTCTTAGCAAACACTATTTGGATACTTTGTACAACAGCATTGCAAGGTGGGCCAGATGGCAGGCTGAGACTGAAAGAATAGTGGCTTACCTATGAATACTATGAACTGGGGAGCCCCCGGCTCTTTGTTCACACTCTTTTTCGCTGTGCTATACCAGCTGTCAGATGAAGGAACTCTTATTTCTTTACTTCCTTAAAACAAATAGGTCTCTTTTTACAACATGCAGACAGTTCTGTTTGCTAAGCAGTAGCCAAGTTATACAGCAAAGCAAAATTCTTTAATTAATCCTGATCGCTCTAGCATTCCACTAAGCATTGTATCATCAGAAAACATCATCATTGCTTAGCTGATTTCTGGCTCTATTATGTAGATTTTATTGTAGATTAGAGACATCAGATATGATTTATACATGACTTTCTCAAAACAGCCAACATCCGAGAAATGACCCCCACTAGCTTCAGTTAAATCTCTTTTCAGTCAAACAGCTGTTCTGTATTTGTGCTGATTTGTTGATGTGTTTGTTTGTTTTGCACAAAAGAGAATTGGGCCAAGAGTTTTTATGCTCTCTCATTATAAACCCTACACAGGACAGTTCCTTTGAGCCCTCCCCCCTCCATATTTCTCTTTTCCGTTTCTCTTTTCTTGACAATCAACAGAGTCTTATTTTGTATAGTAAGCAATGAGTATGCAATTCAGCCTATGGATTAAAAAGTGCTTCCCAATGTTTTGCTTAACCCAAGTATTATTTAGGAGGTGTTGTTATATGAGACACAATGATCATACCACAGCTGCAGAAGGAACATCTAATTAAGAAATGTGATTTCCATTGATATACTTTTCTACATAACATTGGCCATATTCATAAAATCATATCTCAGTTTGATAAGCGGAGGGATGAATGGGTATTTTGTCTGTACATGCAGCTCCTTTGCGCCTCCCTTCATGTCAGCCATGATTAAACTAGGAAATATTTAACTGACCATAGCTTCCTGTTATGTCAGGTTTGGGAAAATATAGTTCCTAGTTTTTGAACAAGAAAGGCTTCTGAATCAACTTCAAAGCATGGTTTAATATCCTGTCATGTTCTGAAACTGATAACTATGGTTCTCATTTTCAGTAAACTGGGCAACTATGGTTAATTAGACACTTCCTGGTTTAACTGTGGCATGTGTACAATTGTAGTACATCCTGGCAAAAGTCTTGTTAATATTTCAGCTTATTAATTCAATATATGGTCAGCCACATTGGGCCATTGGCACCATTTGAACCATACTTGAAAACCAGATGCATCACAAGAAATAATATCAGAATACATTAGTGTTAAAGAAGATAAAAAATGTAGATGGTTCATTTACTGTTTAATTTAGAAGAGAATTATTCAGACAAACATTTTATTTCTGAACAACTTAGCAAGTAGCATACCAATGTTCTACATTAAAAAGTAGAAAGGATGTAGCTTCACTTATATACTTCTGACACCTAACAAGAGTGTCTGTGCTCTGGTGACTTCCAAGTTAGACTACTCCGAAATGTGGATGTGGGGCTACCTTTGAAGATGATCTGGAAACTACTGCTTGTGCAGAATGTGACAGCTGGATTGTTAACTGAGACAAAAACGTGTGAATATAAAATACCAGTCTTCCAACTGCACCGTTGTTTATTAGTTTCCAGGAGAAATTCAAAGTGGAGGTTTTGACCTCATATGACTTGGACCCCAATTACTAAAGGACACCTTTCCCCATATAAACTTGCCTAGGCGCTGAGATTGACACTATGGCACCTCATTGCATGCCACTTCTGAAGGAAGTTGGATGGTGGCAATGGCAGAACAGGCCTTTTCTGTAGTATCTCCGTATCTGTGGAATGTCCTTCCCAGTGAGACACTCCTGGTGCAAACTTTGTCATCATTTCAGGCAAAGTCTCTTTTTGTTTACCTGGGCAGCACCAAAGATTGGATGTTTGCAACATGCCTATGCAATTTTATTATTGCATTTTTACTCGGGTTGTAAATAACTTTGGGTCTTTTGGTAGTGGGATGCAATACATCTGTTTAATAACCATAACCTAACCTACCTTACTTCTGCCCACCTCGGAGTTCAAAAGCACGTCAAAGTGCAAGTAGATAAATAGGTACCGCTCTGGCGGGAAGGTAAACGGCGTTTCCGTGTGCTGCTCTGGTTCGCCAGAAATGACTTAGTCATGCTGGCCACATGACCCAGAAGCTGTCTGTGGACAGAGGCTGGCTCCCTTGGCCTATAGAGCGAGATGAGCGCCGCAACCCCAGAGTCATCCACAAATAATAATAATAATAATAATAATTTATTATTTGTACCCCGCCCATCTGGCTGGGTTTCCCCAGCCACTCTGGGCGGCTTCCAACAGAGATGAAAAATACACAACTGGACCTAACGGTCAGGGGTACCTTTAACTTTACCTTTAACTTACCTTACATGTGTACATAAATGGAACAATTTTGCACATTCTTACAATTAACCTGGACAGCAAACATACAGCACTGGTTCATCATTATTACATGCATCTGACTGCTTTCTGTGAAGTTTGTCTCATTAATGTCAGAATATGTACTCTACTGTCAAAATTTCCTGATATTATTGGAGTTTGTCACAGTTTAGAGACCTTCATTTCAGACAATAGAGGGTTCACCATATTTTCAGGAACAACAACAAAAATTAAAATCCATTGTTTGTTCCTTGGATTTTCCCCTTTATAATCTCAAGCAGGAGTTTGCCATGTGAAATATTATAAGAAGCTTTCAGAAATTCCAAAATGCATAATATCATATGACTGTAGCCTTCTCAAAACAAATAGTTTCCTTGAATTTTCTTAGGTGGATTATGGTTTCAAAATGTCTCCCCTCTAGCTGGTATTGAAAGGACATTAACATATACCATGCGTCCGTGTATTAGTCTGCAAGATTAATGAGCTCTGCGTATTTGCTTGCACGACACTGCACATTTGGAGAACTTTTCCCAGACAACATTTTAATGCTGACTTTCAGCTCTCTAGAGCAGGTATAGGTCTGAAACATTTCTACTTTCCCAGGGGTGTCAAAAGAATGTAACTCCCAAACTGGGAAATGAGCCAAGCCTGAGAGGTAGAAAACTGGTCATTGACCTAAAGATGTCTACAACTCAAGGATGAATTCCAAATGTTCTGCAACTGTGAAGATTCCAAGGAATGAGGGCAATTGGAGGTGAAAAAAGACCTAGGTATGCCACAAGAAGGAACAGACATCCTTTCATCATAACTAGCATTACTAGAACAATTTATTCCAGATTTTATATTACTTTGCCAGCTAATGAAAGCTTGATAACTTTCTACAGCAGAAACTGCCTTTAATATTAGCATAGCCGCCCTCTGGAATCAACTAGATTAGTAGTTTCATGAAAATGAATGGTTAAGGTCTCCAAACCACTTCTCTAGAGTAATATTTTTTTGCTTGAAAATTCCATGCTCTGGATTAAGCAACGTAAAAGATTGTTCCATGTCATAATATCATGCAACATAAAATTATTCATGTTTAAAGCTATGCCCAATGCATTGTGAATATAGTGGACCTAATGTGATAATTTTATTTCTAGAACTTACGGTATCCTCTTTACATCTTGCCCTTCCCTCCAATCTCCCAATAAATGGGCAGGATTCAGCACAAGCTGTGTGCTAGGGCTTTCGCTTGCCCACACAGCTTCCCCTTATGCTCCCACTGTGCCTCCCTGTGCCCTCCAAAATTGACTCAATGGCGTTGCGAGAACCCCTGGAATACGGGGGGAGAGGGGGGTTGTTCCATCTGGCTGAAATCCTCTTATAGACTCTTCATCTGTAATGTTGGATAGAGATCTCTAGCAATTATTCCATGATCTTGCAGGGAAATTTTGCAAGAGAGGGCAGAACATGATGGGAATTGTAGGATGATGGGAATTGTAGGATGTGAGAAATGAATCAATTATTTACTGAATTTGTTTCCCACCTCCAAGGAGCTCAAAGCACCATGCATGGCTCTCCTTTCCTCACTGTATCCACAGAACAACCCTGTGAGATTGGTTAGGCTGGGGCATGAAAACCTTTTTAATACTCTTGTAGTGGGTGGCACTGTGGGTTAAACCACAGAGCCTAGGACTTGCTGATCAGAAGGTTGGCGGTTCGAATCCCCACAACGGGGTGAGCTCCCGTTGCTCGGTCCCTGCTCCTGCCAACCTAGCAGTTCGAAAGCATGTCAAAGTGCAAGTAGATAAATAGGTACGGCTCTGGTGGGAAGGTAAACGGCGTTTCCGTGCACTGCTCTGGTTCACCAGAAGCGGCTTAGTCATGCTGGCTACATGACCCGGAAGCTGTCTGCGGACAAACGCTGGCTCTCTTGGCCAATAAAGTGAGATGAGCGCCAAAACCCCAGAATCGGCCACGACTGAACCTAATGGTCAGGGGTCCCTTTACCTTTACCTTAGCTTGATTAAAAGAAACCTAAGCCTGGCAAAATTCAGCAGAGCACTATATATTACCATTCCTGAAAACACATCAACTGTGTAAAAACCTTTGTCACAACTGGTATGCTGTTTCCAACTGTAGAGGGATGTACTGATGTACATTATAGATAATAATGGCTCTTTATAGAAAATGTGAATAAAGTTGTGGGGGTGGAAGGAGGGGAGAATTTATTCCTTAATTATAGTGTTTAGAGGTAGGCTTATTGTCCATGTGATCCAGTTAGTTCCTAGCAGTTAGGAACAAGGAAGATACACAGCCATACGTTTAAAGAATTTCCGATGCACATTTAAAGCCCATGACTTTCCCCAAAAAATCCTGGGAATTGTAGTTTTCCCCTTACAGAACTACAATTAGCAGCAACATTAACAAACGTCAACACACAATCCTTCTTTAGCTGCTGTTCAGTAGCTCTGCCAGGATTCTGAGGCGAAAACATATCTCTGCCTAAATCACCATACAGTTCATGCCCAGCACAGGTGACTCATGGATCACTGTCTGAACAAATCTGACTATCATAACAGGAACGCTAAAGTTTACCTCATACATTGTCAATGTTGTCCTTCCCCCATGAACACGGTGTTGAAAAAGGAACATGCCCCTAAATTTCAAGGCTATATCTTGGAGAGAAACGTCCTTTCCCAATCTCAGTTTGAAGAAAAGGGCAAAAAGAATCTTTGTTTTATTCATACTTTTGTAAACAAATCACTCCCAGATCTTTCAAAAGTGACTCTTTCACCTAACAAATAATTTGGACAATATGCACATCAGCACTTCATGAATAAAACATGCAGTGCTACTTATGTACTCTGAATATTTTCTTCATTTCCCCCCTTCATTTTAACCAAACCCATCAAGTTAGCCTCTAGTGGTAATAAGAACTGATAATAGTTAATTTGCATTTAGGGAATGACAACATTAATTATACTGCCACATTGTTTTTATTGTGACAATAAACAAGATTTATTCTAATGAAGGTTATGATATAGTAAATTTAAGTTAACGCTTGCCATTTTGATATAAAAACAACTTTGCATTTTTCTTTGTAAACTATACAAATCTTTATTATTATATTCAACATGTTTCTTTCCAATCCAACCATTTTAAAGTAGAATAAACCTTCCTGTAATGTAAGCATTTAAAATATTTAATATAAAAAAAAAGGCCCATAAGGCAGTTTTTATTTTGTTTCCAGCTTAGGAAAACCTTATTTTATAGGACCTATAGGCAAAAAATATACACACATGGATTCTAAAGGGTAAACCTCTAAACCACGTATGAAGTATTCATAAAAATTGACATCAATGGTAGCTTATACAAGATGCTGCTTTTTTAAAAAATCAAAAATATCAGAAATGAGAATAGTAGTTATAACAAAATAACCTTGTGAGGTGAGTATAAATAAGAACAGCTGGTTGCATTATGTACTGGATCATGGCCTCTAAAATGTCATGAAAATACTTCTAGGATCCCCATGTTTTCATCATCAAGTCCATTAGTCCCAGAATTCCATTTGACCTCAGTTCCTGTGACAGAATAATGCTGGTCTTGAGGAATTGTAGACTCAGCATCCTGAAATTATAGGTGGTTCACAAGCCAAGAGACTGTGATGCTACTGTGGTTGGGGTGGTTTTGTTGTTGTTGTTGTTTTAGTTTGCCTTTGCCTCACATAACAAACTCCTTTGGGCTCCACCTTGCTTCTGTGGTAAAGTGAAGCAAGTTGTGTGTTTTGAAATAAATAAAATGTTGTTCATAGGATGAATCTTCTAAAACCAATGCTTTTGCGAGAAGGGCCCCAATGTAATTCCAAGGGTACCGCAGCACCCTAAGATACCTCAGTTGACACTCACAAAGGCCTTCTGTCCCTCCCAGTTGTTTTTTGTTGTTCCTCTTCTGCTGTGGGTGGTGCTCAACTAGCTAGAAAGCAAAATCTATCCCTCTTACCGCCATTTCCCCCAAAAGCCTTGGGCCCTAGGTGTGTGTGTCTGGCTTTTTATTTTGTTTCATTTTTCTGATAGGTTGCAGTATTACGTAAGTGTTTTGCCTGCTTCCGTCTTTGGGAGGAGATTCAAACACTACCAGTTTTTCTTCTGCGGAATTGCCTGTTTTGCTTATACCAGTTCCTCACATTTGCAATTCCGCCTTTGGGCCCCAAACAGCTGTGGACCCCTGGCATAGCAGTTCAGTGGCAAAGCAAGCAACGCCAGCACAACCGTTACCTCTGCATTTCCTGTCTCACTAGCAAGCAAAATTGGAGCAAGATAAGGGGATATCTCTTCAGTTCACATATTTTCCTTAGCACCAAACCTTGCATAACATGGACAGCCATTAATATCTCCCGTGTGTGTGTGTGTGTGTGTGTGTGTAGATTATTTGGAATGGAACCAGATTGCTGGCATGTTGCTGGCAGAGAATGCCTTCGCCCATGCACATTTAAAATCCTAAATTTAGTCGTATGTTTGGACCCTCAGGGCAAATAGCAACTTCTAGGATATAATTGTAACTGTGAAAACAGTGTGGAGGTTGGGAAAGTCAACCCTGTCACCCGAGTCCCAATAAAAATCATTTATTCCCATTCTTAAAGCTACTGCTAACATTGCAAAAACAAAACCACCTGCAGGAATCTTGCTCGCAGCTCTCATGTAATGTGTAGCATTTAGTTTGTCCCGTATTACAGATGTGGGGTTCCTGGCACGTGGGGAAAGGAATTCCATTAGCAATTAATATTATGGATTGTAATATGCATTTTGCACATTAGAGCTTTTACCCTTTAGGGTTAATGAAAAAAGAATAGGCTCACTAGGTAGCATAAATACTGCTACTGCCAAGTTGTCAGGTTTCAAGGTGATGGCACCTTAGCAGCTGCATTTCCCTCATATAAGAAAACTGCAGACCTGCCAAGTCTGAGCCTTTAAAAGCGAAACTCATTTTGTTCTTCAGGGGTCTAGTCATAAGCTGTCTTACTCCTTCAAAATAGACATTCCCAGTGTGGTTCAAGAGGGTATTAAAATTTCATTCTTTTTCTTCTGCAATATTCTTTTAGGTGCTGTTACCAAGATACTTTATAAACATATCAAGTGAAGTTTAACTCAGATAAATCCCCACTGTCTGCAGTTTTCTGGGGAGACCTATTATGCTGAAAAATAACTACATAACATAGAGGGGGGAAATGCTGTTGTTTAGGACAGTCGCTGGGCTTTTCAGGGCCTGTTTTAGAAAGTCTTCAAAATTATTATTATTTAAATAGTAGTAAAAGTTTCAAAAATATTTCAACATTTTATCAGTGATTAGGTCAAGGGTCCCCAAACCACCAGTGGTCTGTGAACCACTTCATGTGCCCTTTGACATACCTGTAAAAATACTATTATAATCACATAGCACAGTGTGCTACAATGGCTATAACAAGCAGAAAAAACTGCTGAGTGGTTCTCCAAGAACCTCAGCAATTTTCAAATGGTCTGGGGCAGTGGGAGTTTGGGAACCACTGGATTAGACTCCTAGCAACAGGCCTACAAAATGCTGGCAACGTCTGTGAACACATGGCCTAACAAACCCTGGTGCCCTCTAGATGCCCCGACTGGTGTGGCCTATGGTCATAATGGCATGTTTGGAGATGTAATTAAAAAACATGTGAAGGGCGCTAGATTGGGGAGAGCTGGCCTAAAGCAGATGAGTTCTTGTTTAGAAAATAGTTAGGTCACTGCTCAAAATCCCAGACTGTATTGTCATCTGTCCCTTGTGCAGCCTTTACCTGTGCCCATGCCTGTTACCCATGGTGAAGACGACAGACTAGGGTTATCTAAGCCAATACCCAGCAATGCAGGAATCTCTGCTAAAGCTTCCATGACAGGTGGCCATTCAACCTCTGCTTAAGAACCTCCAGTGAAGAAGAGTCCACAACCTCCTGAGGGAGACTGTTCCACTGTTGAACAGTTCTAACTGTCAAAAAGTTCTTCCTGATGTTTAGTTGGAATCTCCTTTCCTTTAACTTGAAGCCATTGGTTCAAGTCCAGCCCTCCAGAGCAGGAGAAAACAAGCTTGCTCCATCTTTCATGTGACAGCCCTTCAGAAAGTTGAAGATATCTATCATATCTCCTCTCAGTCTACTTTTTTACAGGATAAACATACCCAATCCCTCCTCATAAGGACTGGTTTCCAGACTCTTGATCATCTTGGTTGCCCTCTGCACACGTTCCAGCTTATCAACATCCTCCTTTGATTGTGGCACCCAGAAGCAGCTCCTAGCATAACTGAATAGTTAAACCTGCTAAATCATACCAAAATCTTTTAAACTAACACTCCCTTGCCTATGTTTTTCTGGCTCAACAAATCAAGCTAAGCTGGGAGCTTCTGGCACTGAACCTAGGGTGTGGTCTGAGAGTGCATGATGTTGAAGCTATGCAGGTGTGAGTATTGTCAGTGCCTAGATGGAAGGCAGCTTGGGAACCCTCTGTAGTTCACATTGAGTTCCAAGATATCAATACAATAAATAATAGAGAGAAATCCCAGATGCAAGCCAATTGTGGGCAAGCAGACCTGCACAATCTGTGACAAAGCACATGACATTGACACAAGGCCAATTCGGCTGTAGTGTTTAGAACTTAGATGACTGGTTTCTAACGGTGATCCCTGGGTTGTATACTTATGGGAAACGGGTGCTATAATTCTTTGCAATGCTTCTTTAGATTGTTGCATAGCTCATGGATACATTTGATAGATGTATATTTGGGGAAAGGCAACTAAACAGCTCCACTAACCTATCTGCATTCAACCCTGAGCTATACAACTCCAGAAGTCCTCGTGTGGTGATCCCACAGAAAAGCCCAAAATAAAGTTCTGTGTTTCCTCAATTAGTGGGGATCTGAAATTCTGTAAAACGAAAGTTGCCTCCCTAACTAGGAAAGGGTGAGGGACAGTGCTTGGCTGCTGTTATGCCTTTACATTCACAACCATTTGATATGCCTGTCAGCAGGGAACCATTATCAACGCTTAATTGTTTTCAATCAAATGGCTGTTAAAGACGCAGCTAAAGTGGCCCTTACACAAGCTGGCAATCCTCTCTAAAATTTAAATGGCATTTTCACAAGTTCTACTTTTCTTCCTAGTCTTAGGCTTTTGAGTCACACTTTAATTACAAGCTCCTAGACTGTCTATGGTTTTCCCAGTGGTGATGTATGGAAGTGAGAGCTGGACCATAAAGAAGGCTGATCGCCGAAGAATTGATGCTTTTGAATTATGGTGCTGGAGGAGACTCTTTAGAGTCCCATGGACTGCAAGAAGAACAAACCTCTCCATTCTTAAGGAAAAAAGCCCTGAGTGCTCACTGGAAGGACAGATTGTGAAGCTGAGGCTCCAATACTTTGGCCACCTCATGAGAAGAGAAGACTCCCTGGGAAAGACCCTGATGTTGGGAAAGGTTGAGGGCACAAGGAGAAGGGGATGACAGAGGATGAGATGCTTGGACAGTGTTCTCGAAGCTACCAGCATGAATTTGACCAAACTGTGGGAGGCAGTGGAAGACAGAAGTGCCTGGCGTGCTCTGGTCCAGGGGGTTACGAAGTCGGACACGACTAAACAACTAAACAACAACAACAGACTGTCTTCCAGTAGAACTAATGGTGGTGCAGGAGTGGAGACCCACGGTAAACTTTAAAGTGTACAGATCTTAGTAGATCAGACATAGGACAAACGTCTATATTTCTCTCTCTCTAAATAAAATCTGGCAATAAATATTCTAATTAGGCCATATTATGTAATGACAATGGCTAGTTGCATTTATGATGAATCATGATCTGAAGATCTAGACAAAAACTTGTGACTTTTCTATAAAGCATTGCAAACTGATCATGCCATGGAGGCCATATAGTTATGTCCTTCAACTCCTTGCTGTCACTCCTTGTCCTCCCCTCCTCCAGCATCTATCTCCTGAAGCAGCCACCTCACCCTGCCTAAGAACAGGGGAGCTCCTAGTCATACCACTGCTTTTTGTGTGTGTGCAAAAATTGAGGAGATGGTACCCATGGAAAAAAAGTGTTGTGGGTCCCAGCTCAAAATGGTTGCCAAGGCAGCAAAAAAAGCAGTGGTACTCTGCACGGGTGAAATACAACCCCCCAAAAAAAACCCTGTGAGTTATACACACATGTTCCCAAGCAGTAAGATGGTCGTCTGAGAATTTAGACTTGAGTCCTGTGCAATGTGTGCATACTTAGGTAAAGGTAAAGGGACCCCTGACCATTAGGTCCAGTCGTGACCGCCTCTGGGGTTGCGGCGCTCATCTCGCTTTATTGGTCGAGGGAGCTGGCATACAGTTTCCGGGTCATGTGGCCAGCATGACTAAGCCGCTTCTGCCAGAGCGGTACCTATTTATCTACTTGCACTTTGATGTGCTTTCAAACTGCTAGGTGGGCAGGAGCTGGGACCGAGCAACGGGAGCTCACCCCATTGCAGGGATTTGAACTATCAGCCTTCTGATCGGCAAGTCCTAGGCTCTGTGGTTTAACCCACAGTGCCACCCATGTCCCGTGTGCATACTTACCTGGGAGTAAATTTCACTTATTTCTTCATAAAACATAGGCTTGCATTGTAAGGAAGGAGTTTCAAAAGCAGTTTACAGTGTTGTCACAGCTTCTCTTCAGCAAGTGTGCACATTTCCTTGCCATTTGTTGTTTACTAGTTCTCATTTCCAACCCATGCTGCCCCTGCAGCTGGCCGTGAGGTTAGGTTCATCTCCCAACTCCTCAGCATCTTTCCCAATCTATGTGTTTCTTCAGAGAGCTCTCTGAAGGTCACAAACCTCTATCATTTCCCCATTCTGCTTCTGTACAATCGTTCCTTGATTGCTTCTGAGGGAATGTAAGTAAAGTGGTGCATTCTGTCATTAGCCTCTTAAATGCCTCTCTGCATTCTTGAGCTTCAGACTGATCCAGAAAATCGCCTGCCTTGTAGCATGTTTACCCTGGTCTCTGCACTCTGATGGGAATAGTCCCTTGATACCTTCGCCAGCCATCTGTTCAGGACTATACTTTGCAATATATGAGAAGTCATAAAAAGCCATTGTAACATATTTAAACAATGCTGTTGAGGAAGGTGTTTTCAAAGAGAAATGTAGCACTTCCTCAGGAAATCAGACTTGAAAAGATGTTCAAACAGTCCACATGGATTCTTTCCTTCACCCCCTCGAAAGCTGCAGTCTTCTTGTTTTTCAGTCATAATCATTAAGTCCCATAAAATAGCATCAGGCTTATGAGCCCGCCTGGGGACATAGAAACACACATTGACAAATGCCGTGCCCATTTCTTTTGCTTGCCTTTCATCACCCCTGGTATTAATATTTCAATTGATCTTGAAAGAAAAGAAGTTTAAAGTCTTGGGGCAGCCAGAATAGAAGTGATAGGGGCCTGTGGCTGTCCCCTTTTGGAATGGTCCTAGACATTCATAATATTAAGTAACTGTCATCTGCCATCAGTCATTGCAGCGACTAGTGTTTCCTTGTTTAAAAATTCATTACAGACGAATATTGTTATATATATTTAGAGTACCAGAACCTTAGACTAGAGCTGACACATGAAACTTTATGTGTTGGCGCTGCCCAAGTCATGCTCAGAGTAGACACCCCCCCAAGTTCAGTTGATGTGACTAACTTAAATCTGTTTATTTCAGTGGATCTACATTAGTATATTTTAGCAGAATTCAATGCTGCATGTTCAAAATCCAACACATTTGCTCTTTATTTTTCAAAATATTCCAATTAGATGGTTAAGCAAGGCAGGTTGTTTTGCATTTTGCTGAACACATCTATTTGTTTGTTTTGCCCCCCTCTTTAGGCAAACAACAACTCATATTTCTTTGTAGATTCCGGTGATGTTGTCCAAAATAGCAATTTTTCCTTCTGAGACCTTGCATTTAATTGTATTTTGGATTAGAATATTTTAGCCATCATCACAAACTGGTACTATATTTTGGGTTGTGTGAGACTTCACATCTCCAGTGGACCCAACAAGCCTACTCAGTACGCGCGCACATGTGCGCGTGCACACACACACACACACACACACTGCTGGAATCACACATGCACCTACTCTTCTGAGCTGCCAAGCATAAGCATCTCACTGTGGACCACATTCCTTGCTGTTTATTTATTAACTTAGATTTTTCAAAGTTTTATCAGCTTTAGGGAAGCGCTCAAAAGTAAGAGACAAATTAAACAAGCATCAGTAACCTGAGACTGGATTAGTGGCAGGGAGCAGGGAGAGAATGCAAAGAGGCACGAAATTATTTAGGAACAAGCAAGTTCATTAAAGGCTTCAGATTTTGAGGAAGCCAAGCCTTATATAGCCCAGAACCAGTGGAGGGTGACTGGGGCAGTACCCCGCCAACCTCAGTCTGCCCACAGCCTCCCCCTGTCTGCCTTGTTACTTACAAGCAGTGGGGGCTGGGGATGACAGCTCTGCCTGTCACTGGCTCCAGCTCCACCTACATTTGGTCTCTCTGCATTCTGTCTATGTACAAAGGGCAACACTCACCACTGCCAGGAACTGAGAACCACAACATATAAGCAGGTGGTGGACACTTTAAATCACACAGTAAAGAAGATGCCACATCAAGGCTGATTGCATGTGGATTTGTGGAGAATGCAATTGTTCATGTGGCAAGCCGAATTCATGTGCCCAGGTGGACTGCTCATCAAGAGGAGGAAGCCTACTGACGATGGGGTACAATTCGCTACAATATTTTTGTTTGTGTTTGTTTTTGCTTAGCTGTAAAATGTCAAGAAATTGTCTGAAAGTACTAGATAATTAATGGTAATGTATTTTTATTTGAGGAATGTAACAAATGTACGTTTTTGGGATCCGTGATGAGATCTCACAATATTTTAACTGTAAAGAAGCTGTGGGGAGTGGAGCTCCAATTTTGATCAGAACAGCAGCACCGGGCAAGGGGAATTTAATCCTTTCACTCTCCACTGGTTTCCCAATTTAAATTACCCCCAAGCTGTTCTTATACCTTCCCTGGGAAGAAGGCATACCGTTACGTGTGTCTGGAGGGGGAGTGAGAGAGAGAGAATGACAGATGATAGATAGATAGATGGTAGATAGATTAGATCCTTTTTCATTAGTGCATTTGACATGCATGGTTCTTTTTCTTTGAAACTTATAATTAACAGATATATAATTGCATATGGTCTGCGACACAGGCAAGAGATTGCAACGTCCTAAATGATACACCTGGAAAACTAAAGTGAGCCAAGGGCCTAGCAGGAAGACTCAACCCGCTTTTCAGCAATGGAACTACAGCTGTGGAGATGTATGATATAATGAACTGTTACCTACTGTGAACCTTTTTGCAGTTATGGAACATAGCTCCGAGGCCGTTTCCACTTACCATTGACTCGCTCAAATGCCACGTTTTAATACACCACCCTCTTTTTCAAAGGAAAATGCTATACAAATGAGAAACAGGTAGGAAGCATCTTTTTGTAGGAAGTCAGAGGAATTTGCCCTGCAGGGTGGTGTGGCCATGCCAAATATATGGGATAGATATGTGAATCTAAAGCTAGTATTCTTCAGATTGTAGACCCATTGAAATGAATGGACAGAGGTAACTTAGATCCATTAATTTCAATGCCCCTAGTTGGAGACAATCCATAGAAGACACACATAAATTCAGGCATTTGGAGCTGTAGCATCAAGGACTGATTCTGTCATATTTCAATGTGGCAACCCAGTTATTCTATATTTTCAAGGATACTCTTGATTAGAAGAGGGTAAAACACTGACTGTGCATAATTTAAATGCAAGGGATATGCTATGTATCTTTCTTTTCTTTTTTTTAAGGAGAAAAAAATACAAGTTATATAGCATGTAAGTGAGCTGAGAATAGTCCAAAGTGGCACTATTATATCTTTTAGGGGTTTTGAGCTCAATAAAACAGATGTCCTGTATTTACAAAATTGCTTTTAAAATGTTGTTTATGAGGAAAGGGGAAAAAATATGCAAACAGTTTAACATTTTGCCCCGTGGCATTTTTGAAGTACATTTCTACAGCAACACATTTTATCTTGTTCACATGGATGAGCCAGCAAAACCAAACTAATATCTGTAACTTACTACCTTGGGGTATGTTTTTTCCTCTCTTTTTTACTGCTCCCTGACAATAATAAGGATTTAATTTAACAAGTCAAGGGGCAGATACAAAGCTTCAAAACATTTTTCATTGCTCTTGAAATGACAGGGCATAAGACAGATGGCCATATCTTTTCAAGGTGGGCCATCCCCCACATCCCACGGTGTCATACTTCTACTTAACCACAACTATAAAATGCTTCACTCCTGCCTTTGCTTTTGAGTTTCCAAATTTGGAGGTCAACAAGTAAGTTTGGCATTGCATAATTCAGGAAGGGATTGATTCTATCTCACTCTTCTTCTTCTGGGACCTGATTTTAGAGTAGTGCAAATTCAGCACTGGCCATGACCCAACAATTCTGTTTTACACATAAGAGTTTCCATGGGGCTCCGAATACAAGTACCTTTCCTTTCTAGAAATGGAGGAGAGCTCTCCACATTTACCACTGAGGAATCAGTACGCACAAGAATCTCGTAAAAGCTTTCCATCATACCTACACTCTGCACGAAGATTACCGTAATACAGTTCTGGATTAGAATATGTCAAATTATACAGGGTTTTTATTTTTTTTAAATGATCAAAACTCAACATTTGGGATATAAACAAGTAGCAAAAACAGGACACATGCCTTCAGAGATTTTCCTTCAATCATAACAGTTAGGGGAAATTATGAAGTGGTGCCTAAAAGGTCATATTCCTTGAATCCAAATTCTAATTCTCACCATAATCGGATAGAGTTCATTCACACTCAAACCAGATGAAATCTGGTTTCAATTTTTGCCTGCTCAGCAATTCTCCTTCCTATGGTGCATGCCTCTCTAAAAGTGTGCCAGGGGTGGCCCAAAATGTTTTGGCATCTGGCGTGAAACACCCCATACCACCCCCACAATGTGGCATGTGCTTTCTGAAGCTCCCTTCCTGGCAGGTGGTGAGGCTTTGTGCAAGATCCTCCTTTCCCGTGGAAAAGCTCACCACTCTGTCCAGTGGGGAGAATTTCCCTTTTGGGTGGTGTAACTCCTCCCATCTTGCCGACTCAGTGAGAGGAAAGGAATTCTGCAGAGTTTTGCTGCCAGTCCCTTTCTACCCCCAGGGGTGGGCAAGATTAGCCACAAAGCTGGGTGGCAGAATACTGTGCTGCTGTGCCGCCGCCACCTCCCTTTCCTGCATTGTTGTGGCAGTATAGTGGACAGGGCACCCACAGGGCTGCTACTTCTTCCGTTTCCCCCTCCTGAGGCACCTTCTTCAACTTGCCTTGGGGTTGGCTGGTTCTGTGAAGTGCCAGCATCTAAAGACCTCTCCAAGCATTTAGATGAACACAGGAAGGCTCAAACTATTCATGAAGGGTGGGACACCTGGATGTATTCAGAACCATCCCATGATCTTGGTTCCCATGATCAGAGTTGCTGATAAAAGGGATGAGCATAACCACCTTCAGCTGAACACAGTAATTTATTTAGTCATTCATTTATATGTAAGTTTTGTATTCAGCTACCTTGGGAGGGGAGGGACGCAGGTGGCGCTGTGGGTTAAAGCCTCAGCGCCTAGGACTTGCCGATCGAAAGGTCGGCGGTTTGAATCCCTGCGGCGGGGTGTGCTCCCGCTGCTCGGTCCCAGCGCCTGCCAACCTAGCAGTTCGAAAGCACCTCCGGGTGCAAGTAGATAAATAGGGACCGCTTACCGGCGGGAAGGTAAACGGCGTTTCCGTGTGCGGCTCTGGCTCGCCAGAGCAGCGATGTCACGCTGGCCATGTGACCCGGAAGTGTCTCCGGACAGCGCTGGCCCCTGGCCTCTTGAGTGAGATGGGCGCACAACCCCAGAGTCTGTCAAGACTGGTCCGTACGGGCAGGGGTACCTTTACCTTTACCTTTTACCTTGGGAGGGAGGTGTCACATTCCATTCAAATAACAACAGAACAAAGGCATACAATAATATCAGCCGATAAACCTAATCAATTAAAAAGAAACCAAAACCACTTCAAATCTGCATCTCTTACTTTGCTTGCTACAGTAGGTTAGAATCTCTCTGCAGACCTTCATGCTCAATTTGCAATGTTCAGGAGAGTAAGGTCCTGGGTCGCATGAACATTGGGCTAGCACCCATGCACTCATGTGCACCCTACACAGCTGGAGTGCTCGGGTGCTTACCCAAATGCCTGAAGATGAGCTACGATTCTGTTAATTCAGACACCCTATATAGTCATTTGTTACAATGGTTTAGTGTGGTGTTTGAATTAATCTGTTGTGACCAATATCCGCTGACAGTAGCCTTGTACGTGACCACGGGATTCCTGTATCTTCAGTGATGAGGCTCGGCCAAACCATTGCAAGCGCTCAGAAGTTGAGGGTACAATATAAGTGCTGGTATGGTGCTACCTTGGGTTAAGTACTTAATTCGTTCCGGAGGTCCGTACTTAACCTGAAACTGTTCTTAACCTGAAGCACCACTTTAGCTAATGGGGCCTCCTGCTGCTGCTGCGCTGCCGGAGCACGATTTCTGTTCTCATCCTGAAGCAAAGTTCTTAACCTGAAGCACTATTTCTGGTTTAGCGGAGTCTGTAACCTGAAGCGTATGTAACCCGAGGTACCACTGTACTCATACATAGAAATGAGTTCCTTTGGCAAACAGGCATTAAGGCAAGAGAAGGCAGTAGCCGCCCTTTATCCCAAAATAAAATGAAGAGAGGTGCTGACTCTACTTCTTTAGTCATCTTCCCTAAGAGAGTCTCCAGAACAGGAGAGACTGCCATGTTCGCTAAAATACCTTTTGATTGGAAAACTCCTTGTGGCACTTCGATTATACGAGGAACTCAAAGCATTAAAGAGATGCAACATCACAAATAGGTATTGTAAGGGTTTGTCAACTCCAATGAAGCAATCTGTTTGTTGACTTCCTTTTCCATGCACATCTGCAACTGCTCGCTACGTGGGGGCAGAGAAGACGATGCCATTAAAACAAAAGGGGGACCTTAATGTGACCTTTTCAGCAAGGGATAAAACATATTGATTGGTGGCTGCTGAAGGACATCATTAAATTCTCTGTGTTTGATTTCATTTTTTCCTCTTTCCCTTCTCCCCTTTTCTTTCTTTTATTTATTATTTGGTTGCCTGGCAGGCATATCAGTACTGACTAACCCTGCCAGTTCAACTATTAAAGAATTTATCTCTCGAAGGAGGCCTGATGTAAACATGATAATCTGTTTGGCGGCCCTTATGATGGAGTATGAATAAAACATATGACAACACAGTTTGAGCACAGGAGCTTACTATCTGTTACAAAGCAGAATGTCTGGATGCTCCTTGAAGGCCTTCCATGGTTAATCCCAGAGGCCTAATCCTTTGTTCTTCATATCAGTTCACCTACAAGGGGAGTGGTTAATTCAACCCCGCCACCACTTTTACTTCTCTTCAATTAAATGATAACGTCCCGTTCAAGAGCAGCTAATGGGATAAGCTAAGAGGAATTGGGCCTGAAAATACTTTTCTCTTTCTTCTGTTTTGGGGTTGGAAGTAAGTGTATTTCTCTTAGGACTCAGTGGGTACATAAGCCAAAGAATAACTGTGTTTGCAGGGAATCAAGCTTGTCTCTTTAGTTCATTTCCATTTTCCATCTGTAATGTGATTGTGAGACATGTATTAACTAGAATGTATTGTCAGTTTAGAACTGGTCATTTCCATGTTCTGTACTGTATTAAGGAGCTAGTTTAGTGCAACGGCCAGAAGACTGGTTGGGTGAGGCTGTAGCTCACTTCTTGCCTTTTTTGCTTTACAGTGGTAAATTTTGAAGTACAGGAGTTCATCATGACAGGCCTCACAGCTGTGCCCCCAAGGAGAATCCAAAAATTCAGGTAGCTGTTTAAAAATATATAGATACTACAAGAATGAAGGTTAAACTTGTAAAACATGCTGAGATTTAATAAAAGCTCTTCGACCAGCAGAAATGCAGTCTTAACTGGAAATGAAAGCTATCTTGCAAAAAAAAAAAAAAAAAAAAAAAAAGTACCATTTAATTTGCTAGCGTGAAAGAGGCACCCCACTGAAGAAAGGAAAAATGTTTACAGCATCTGCTTGATTCGACTTCCTCCATGCTGTTCTTTCCCAATCAGTAGAACCAGAATGCCTCCTTATAAGTTGCGTAAGCAAAGAGAATCCCCCTTAAGTGGATGACATCATTGTTCCTGCTCTAAAAAATGGTCCTGGAGCTGCTCCCTCTTGTGCTGTCCTTCTGCACCTAAGCCACAAAGTACACTTTGGCTAGGTACACATTAGTGGCTTAAAACACAGCAGCAGGGTCATTCTCCCATGCCACCAGGCATGTTTCAATCACGTTGCATGGGTCAGGGTGTCTTCACCCAATGTGCATTACGTTGTTTGTTTTCCCTGTGCCTTCAGCCACCCAAACGCCTATTCATGAACCTGTCATCTGCGCATGTCACAAATGTACACATCTCACATTGACTGCAAATTGATTGTGGTTTATGATATTGGATCAGATGGACTCCAGTTTGATGGGAAACAGGTTAAACTGCTGCATTTCTCAAGAAATTACAGGGTGGATATGTATTGTGGCTAATGCCATGCATGCATGGCTTTGAAACCCCAGCAGTGGGAGCTCACTGGAGCCAGAGAAAAGGGCAGTGCAAACACAGCCTTAGTCCAGACCATGGATAGAGCAAACTAAGGCCCAGGGACAGGATGCGGCCCAATCGCCTTCTAAATCCGGCCCGCAGACAGTCCGGGAATCAGCGTGTTTTTACATGAGTAGAATGTGTGCTTTTATTTAAAATGCATCTCTGGGTTATTTGTGGGGCATAGGAATTCATTCATTTCCCCCCCAAAAAATATAGTCCAGCCCCCCACAAGGTCTGAGGAACAGTGGACTGGACCCTGCTGAAAAAGTTTGCTGACCCTTGGTCCAGCCACTATCCTCTCCACCTCTTCCCCCATATGCAATATAAAGATACTTCTGACCAGCCTTTCAGGGTGGTTGTGACATTCCTTGAAACTGGTGTATGAAACTGGTGCAGCAGCAGTGACTAGGAGATTGAGCTAGGAATTAGGAATTCTCTCATTCAAATCACGGTTCTGCCATAAACTCGTTGGAAATAAGGTCACATGTCTGAAACATTCTGGACACCCCAAAGGCATTTTATGAATCCTGACTGCGTTCATGTGTAATGCTCTTTTGGACTACATAATCGTTCTAAGCATCAGTTTATATGTTGTATCACATTTGGAAAAAGGTGTTGAATTACTTCCAAGGCTGAAAATCATGTGGATCTCTACTGCGGCTGTTGTTTTTAAATCACCTTATCCTATATAAATTGTGTGAATCTACCCACTAATAGGAATATTCTGTAACTGTAAAATGAGCACGTGGAACATTTGAGTTGCCACCCTTTGTTTATTTGATAAGCCTGAAGGTTCTGTAACTAAATATATTGGTTTGCTTATGCAGAATTTTAACGTTAGGATCCTGCTTTATGCAAGTGAACTTTTCCCCTCAATTAGCTTTAATTCTTAAGACATAAGAAATCAGATCCAGGACTACGACAAACTGAGCAGAAATCAGAGTCTTGGCAGGCCCATGCGGTCAAACCTGTTCCTGGTTCAGGTAGATAAACGAGCATGGAATTGTTTAATGCAGCCTTTTCGGTATAACAAGAAAACTATTGTCTTTATATTTTGAGTTTGTTTTTAAAAGCCTGGCTGTTTAAAAATAAAAATGCTTATAGCACATTTTTTTTCCCTGGGAAATCTCTCCCTTTATGTACCAGCTTTGGCCATTAATCCTCTAATTATGTTCCTGCATAGATATAATTTTTGATCTTGGGCACAAGGAACCGTAAAAATAAAAGTTTTTCTATAAAGGCTGCTTTATACAAGCACTCAACAGCTGCTATTGGTCAAACAACTTTCTAGGGACTGTCTCTTCTCCATCAACAGCTCTTGTATAAGCCACAAATGCTACATTGTACAGAACCGATTCTTGTTCCACAGTGGCTACGTGATTTCTTGCCGCTCTTAATCAGAGGCCTTTATTACATGCTAAATATGGCCGCAGTTCTGCCGCACACAGTTCCCAACATGCAAATTCCAATGAAATTAATGCATGCTATATTCATGCAGCCAGGGTTGCAGCCTGTGTTTTATCTGAAGGCAACAATTTTCATATAGACAATGGTCTTGAAATGTGCCGTTGTTAAAATCAGGGATTCACATTTCCCCATCTAACTACCATAGTGGGGGGGGGGCGGCTCAGTGCTATAGGCACGCCTTAATGAATCTCAGATTTCAGCAATATGGGGCTTTCTGTGTTGAAACAATAGGGGTGTACAGTACATGTATCTGTGTAAGCAGTAGTTGACCTCTACAAATCAAGTGTGTACACTTTCATACAAAAACATGTACGTGTTAGGGACAGCTTGTACCTGTGTTCAGTGTAAGGTGTGAGCATCCAGGGTGACCAAACCTGTATCCATTATGTGTACATTTTTTAAAAATCTCACTGGAAGCATAGTAAGTGTGCAGATAAAAGCAGATCGCCCCATTTAACCATCTGTTCAGCATACACTATATAATCCATGCTGGATGAGGTCAGCCATTCCATGACTGGTCAAAGGCGTACAATGCAGTCTGAAACAGCTACCTGTGTATAGCACACAGGCATAATAAATAATAATAATAATAATAATAATAATAATAATAATAATAATAATAATATGCAGAGAGTATATGAGTTTTCTTAATTATCCTTGCGGTCTTGTATAGGTCCACGGTATTTAAAAAAGGATATTCCCCAACACACACGCGCACACACACACAGGTCAAAGCTGTCATTATCCAAATTGTGAAATGTAATAACTCGATATCTGGGTCTAGTAACATTTGCCCTTGTTCACTTCCTGAGGATTTTAAATTTTTTAAAGCTGTTGTGCACAGCTACAGAAATACCTGTGCATGTGCCCGGAATAGAAAAAAGTTTTAATGGAAGGTAGGGAAGGAGAGATTTGGAAGAGTGGAAAAAAGCGCAGCCCAGATACTTTCTGTCAAGCTCTGCCTACAGGCGCAGATGGAAAGTAGTGAAACTGCAATGAATATTATGACTGGAAGATAATGGGAATGCATGTAAATCACCTTCTGACAGTAGTTTAGAATTACTAAATTAATTGTAGTAGTAGTCGTTGTTGTAGTAATGTAAAAATCTGAATATTCCAGTAACTTTGCTTCAGACTGTGATTGACCTCAGAGGTTTAGGATTTGAGCCGCATAGGATTTGAACTGATCTCTGACCCCCTTCCTCCTTTATGTTAATCTTCAGAAAGCAGGGGGTGGGTCAAAACCTGGCTCATAATATAAACTTCATGACTTAGGACCTCAGAGGGGAATGTAATAAAACCTCAAGTATTCACCGACTTATTGACTGCCAGTTCTTTTCATTTATTTCTTTTTCTCCTCCTGCTTTTTTTTTTGTTTTTGTTTAAGAACTTGTGTGGTCTCTTTCAGGTTGCATTTGGTGGGGGGGGATCAGTATATTTTGTCAACAGGATAAATTTATTCTCTTTGTTTCTTAGTTTCAGTCAAAATGTGACTGCCCCTGACTCACACATTCAGATGTCAGGAGAGTTCCAATAATAGTCCCTCTCCACCCTTTACATCTGGGCACTCAAGTTTCATATTTTGCTTTGCTTCCCTTGAAGAAACCTATCTATTGTTTATTCATTTTCCACCTTCATGGATGTTGGAAGAGCTTTGCAGTTCAGCTGCCAAAAGTGTACGTCGTTAGCCTGCTTTATTTAAAGGTAACTTGGCTGTCTGGTCTGGGTAGCACTAGCTGTAGTGGTTCATGAATCAAACATGCAGCACCGTGTGACCTCATGAGGCGGCCTAGCATATGCTACTTCCTCTTAACACACCGCTTCATTGCGTGACAAAATTTGCCCCCACAAGTTGTGGTGTTTGCTGCCAACCTGGACAGCTTTAGAAGAGGATTCAACAAATTCATGGAGGATAGGAATACCAATGGCCATTGGCCATGATGGCTATGTTCTACTTCCACTGTTGGATGTAGTATGCTTCTGTATTCCAGTTGCTGGTAAGAAGAGGGCAACTGCACTCAGGTCCTGGGTTCTGGGCTTCTCATAGGCTGGTTGGCTGCTGTTAGAAGAGGGTACTGAACCAGATGGGCCTTTGGTATGATCTAGCAGGACTCTTAAGTCCCTCCCACGCTTTCTTCCTCTATTGCTAGCTCACACCCAATCCAGCATTCCCCTGAATTTTTATCACAAATGGTTGGGGCTTTCAATGCAACAATAAGCTTCATTCACTACTGCTACTACTAGTACCACTACTACTAGAAAGTGCAGCTAACCAGGGTAGTGACAGACCTCTATGTGTCCCTATTCTCCTGGGACAGCCCCAGATTTATAGAAGCCATCCTGGTTTCTGATTTGATCCCAGAATGTCCCGCTTTTCCCTAGGATGTCCCTATTTTCATCAGAGGAGCGTTGGAGGAAATGGAGCTATGTGACTGCCGAGCCAAGAAGATAATTAACTATACAAACTTTAGAAGACATCTGAAGGAAGTTCTGCATAGGGAAGTTTTTAATGTGTAACGTTTTCTTATGTTTTTATATATGTTGGAAGCCATCCAGAGTGGATGGAGCAACACATTTAGATGGGTGGGGTATAAATTTAATAACTACTACTACCACCACCACTACTACTATTCTGGAACAGTACGTCCCTATTTTCATTAGAGAAATGTTGGAGGGTATGTAGCGAGGATGGTGCCAGCTTTTCTATCCATTAATTGTACTTCAGGGTTCAGTCACAGAAGACTCTGTGGTTCAGGCAAGATGGCCACTCAGTTGGCATTCAACACCCTGTTGACTTTTTATTCTTTGGGGCACGTTTAAAAACAAAATGTGATGGTGTTCTTAGGTTCCAGTGTTGTGAGAAAATTAGGCCACAATCACACAAGTGTTTGTGTCACTGGTTTACAGTTTAAAAACTTCTAGGAATGCCCATACCACTGGAGTGTCCATACATGAGAAGTTATAAGAATTCCATAGATGTACTCAGCAAGAAAATTGAGAGAAAGAAAGACCCCCCAAAGTGGGTTCCTATATACTCATGGGTTGTCAAAATCGACATGGAATATACAGAGTAATTTTAAAAAGAAAGAAAACACACCCCACCCAAAAAAAGAAACAGTGAGAGTTGTGGGGGTACATGCATGCTGGTTTCATCCTGGTTCCACCTTTGGCAGTGGAGATCAAGGTACAGATATGAGCTCTAAGCCGACTGGGGCAGACTGACAGACAAGGTGAATGAAAGATTGTGGGGAAATGATAGCTGTCTTCCTTCGTCTTCTTACTCATTCTTCTCTTCGAAAAGAAACATCTTTCTCAGTTTAATTAAGGTGAAGCTGCACCATCCCGGTATATTGATTTGATTTGATAATTGCAAGATTATTTGCAGAAAAGTGTTTCCATGTGTCTCTTACTTTCACTTTGTTGCATGTGTGTTTGTGTTTTTAATTGAAGAGCTTTGGCTCTGCTACCTTGCCAGAGAGCTTCCCTTGCAGTGCTGTTGCAACCACAAATAAACCCTCAAATCTTTTAAAATGCTATATGAAAAGTTAAACCTTCAAATGAAGTGAAATACAAAAAGGTGGCTTCCTGCTTATCAACCTTCGTACAGCGTTGGGGGGGGGGGGGGTTGATGGGAAGAAATCATCCACTTATGCTTCATTTCCTTTGACAACTGTATCCCACACCCTTCCCTTTCGCATATTCATTTATCAGAGATGTTGCAATGTCTTATCTTCCTTTGGGTTCATACAGGATGCTATTTTGATATTCAGAGACACAAGAGGATTTCTTGTTAATTTAATTCAAGATAGGAGTACTAAATTTGATCAAAATGAAGAGCTTTGGACCTACATGTGCATAAAATGGGTCCCTTCCAATTCTACAATTCTGTGATTCTGTGAATATTGTGAAGTGTGTGTGTGTGTGTGTGTGTGTGTGTCATATATATATATATATATATATATATATATATATACAGAGTGAGACAAAGGCAGGCAGGCAGAGACAGAGAGAGGACGCATTTTTATCTCACCCTTACTCACAGAACATCCACCGTCCTCCTCCTATACTATTCTCACACCAACCCTATGAGGTGGATTAGACTGGGCCAAGGTCCCTGGTGAAATTTGTGGCTGGATCTCCCTGCTCCTTGTGCAACAGACCAAATACTGCATCACTAGCCATTCTGAAAGTTCTCACTCAAAGAATGGTTTAGTAACTGAATAAATATTACAGTCTGGATGATGAAGAAGTTATCAATACTAACATGAAAATTGATAGATCTTAATCATTAAATACTGAATTAAATCATAAATTGATTCCTTGTTTATGTAAAATGTGGTTGGAGAAGGTAACTGTTAGGTGGATCTACATCTGGTTGACTGATCAAACCCAAAGAGAGCTTCCTAAGGTGGTTCCTTATCATCCTGGAAAAAAGGAACCAGTGGAGCACCTCAGAGCTATGTCCTGGGCCTGTTGTTGTTCAACCTCTTTATAAATGACTTGGATGAATTATTTTTATTTATTATTTATTTATTTAATTTCTATACCGCCCTATACCTGAAGGTCTCAGGGCGGTTCACATAAAATATAAAATACATAAAGCCAAAACAAAACCAACAACCCAATTAAAAAAAAAACTCCAAAAGAGCCAGCATTTTTAAACAGGGTATAGGATGTAAATCGAGTCAGGCAAAGGCCTGCTTGAAAAGGAACGTTTTTGCCTGGCGCCTAAAGGTGTATAGTGAAGGCGCCAGGTGAACTTCCCTGAAGAGAGCATTCTGCAGACGGGATGAAGGTTTTGAGGAGGAGATAGTTTTAACAGAAGAATTATAATTTTCTTGTTTAAACCCGAAACAGTGTTTCTGACAGAAAGTGCTGTGCCTTTAATAGTGGAACCATCAAGCTTTATCCCTCTTTAAGTGCTAATTTGTATAAATAGAGTTTTCCATCCTGCCTCAGCTTTACACCTAGTTCAAGGAAGAAGTTGTCACAGGAAACCCCAGTATCAAGAGTCCTTGCTGCAGGCTTATGCTATTTGCTACCACATAGGGAATTCCTGATTTCCAGGTTGTTTTAGACAGGAACTAAGCAAGGTTTATGGGACGCGGGTGGCGCTGTGGGTTAAACCACAGAGCCTAGGACTTGCCGATCAGAAGGTCGGTGGTTCGAATCCCCGCGACGGGGTGAGCTCCCGTTGCTCAGTCCCTGCTCCTGCCAACCTAGCAGCTTGAAAGCATGTCAAAGTGCAAGTACAGTGGTACCTCAGGTTAAGTACTTAATTTGTTCCGGTGGTCCGTTCTTAACCTGAAACTGTTCTTAACCTGAAGCACCACTTTAGCTAGTTGGGCCTCCTGCTGCTGCCAGAGCACGATTTCTGTTCTCATCCTGAAGCAAAGTTCTTAACCTGAAGCACTATTTCTGGTTTAGCAGAGTCTGTAACCTGAAGCATATGTAACCTGAAGCGTATGTAACCTGAGGTACCACTGTAGATAAATAGGTACCGCTCCACCGGGAAGGTAAACGGGGTTTCCATGTGCTGCTCTGGTTTGCCAGAAGCGGCTTTAACATGCTGGCCGCATGATCCGGAAGCTGTACGCCGGCTCCCTCGGCCAATAAAGCGAGATGAGCACTGCAACCCCAGAGTCAGTCACGACTGGACCTAATGGTCAGGGGTCCCTTTACCTTTACCTAAGCAAGGTTTAATTTTAAAAACCAGACTTGGTCATGTTGCCCTTCTCCCATCTTCGCTGAGGGCAGATGTCACAAGGGCACCAGCATCACAGCTGCCATAGAAACAGGACTTGCCCTCTTTTACTGAGCAGAAGGAGCACCAATGGCCTTGCAGGACCAAGATTCAACAGCATGCTGGCTACATACCGCCATGTTTTGGCCACTGTTCTTGTGAAGCAGACCAAACCGCTCAGACTAGCCTCTCCAAAGCAGTCTCTCAAACTGAAGGTCACCTTGCTAGGATCCACATGAGAACTGTGGCACTCCATCTCAGTTATCCACTTCGTTTCTTTAAGTTTCTTTCAATACATCATCATTACTATTATAATTACCTATTGTTCTCTGAACTGCTTTGTCTTTTCTCTTTTGTGGATATCATGCGATTCTCCTCCACCCACCTTATTTCTTGAAATGAGATTAAATGGATATATCTCTTGCATTTAACAATTCTAGGTTCTTGAGCACCTTATGATGAAAGGCCGCATTGTAGCTTGTGCACCTGCATGGTTTTTAATGAGAACAAAAGCTTTGGGAATAGTGATTGCTTGATAGCGGTAGCTGCTCAGAAAGCTTAGGTTGCACAAAACATTGTGAAGTTAAACATGACATTGCACTCAGCTTCTTGTAGCACAGAAGGTTAGTGTATTCTTGTTTCAGAGGGTTGGCGGGAGCCAGTTTGGCAGCACAGCCTATCCAATGGATGAATAACATCATTGTCCCATAAGTCCTACAGGATTTCTTCTCCTATATCCCCAATAAAGTCTGAAGTGATGGAGAGAGCATTAAAGAATATGAGGGATTCCTGAGGCAAGTAAAGGAAGAAGCAGGAGCAAAGTCTGGTTCTGATCAGATGGCACAGTCTACCCAAGGGCAAAACTAGGGTTGCCATAAGTCCAGATTTTCCTGGGATTTCAATGATTTGGGGGGGGGGGAGCTAAACAACTTTCCCAAAGTTTTACTTCTTGAAATATGGCAACCCTACAGGACACACATGGAAGGATCAAGTTCAGTAAACCTGTTGTGCTGAAAGGGTACAGCATAGCACCTGTGCAGTCAAACAGGCACATTATTTATTAGACCTGGGTGTGAAGGACAGTGGCCCATTCAGTTCCATTTTTATTCATTATGACGTTTGAGAGAGAGGGTCGATGGTGATGTAAAAGAGCACAATATTAAAGAGAGAATTGAAAACAATTATAACAAATGTGAGTAATGAAACGCATGGGGTTTAAATGAATGATAACAAAATGAATGCCGTTTTAAATTATGAAAATGAATGGAATTGTGAAACAAAACATATTCTTCCACACCACTCTTGTCATCACCATGGTGTGCTGCAAAAGCCTGGGCAGTGATAAAGAGATTAGATAGGCATAGACTGAAACTGAGGTCAAGGAATGGTAAATTCAAGTGGAAGGACATCTGCAGCTAAATCTATGGCTGACTTGAAAGTGCTACTCAGAAAGTATATGGATTATATACGTCCTGTCTGGTAGGTTTTTGTTCTTGTTGCTTGGCGAAGCTGTCCTTTCTCCCCATGCTCAGTCACAGAGCAACCGGGTCAGCAGGTTTATTTGTGGAGACCCATATTCACCATATCGCAGAGCAGTTATAGACTTGGTTTTATGGACTGCACCAGCAGATGCACAGTTCACTAAGGACTAGTCACCACTACACGGTTGGTTTGTTGGGGAGCACTTACCTTTGGGAGGCCCCTGAGTGGATGGTCACCCTAACTGCAGTCTGTTGGCATAATTAGGCAACCATCCTTTCAGTAAGCATGTGCTTCAGTTGTGAGGTCTGGAAACACAGCTGCACCACCATGTCTTCTGATATGGAAAGGCAAAAACAAAATGGCCCCTTCCCATTCTATTGCCATATGATGGCAGGCAGCAGTTTTGTCTTACAGCCTTACCAGTTGAGATAGCCTTGCCACTTAAGCATGGCTTTTTTCACTAAAGGGCTTATATGTCTCCACTGAGTTCATTCCACTGTCTGCAGCCAGTAGATGCATTTTGTAGGAGGATAGATCTGCCCCCACCCCTCGTGATGAATATCGGCTTATCCTAACACAGAGGTGGGCTTTTTTACTGGGAACACCTATGTCGCAGAACACTCTCTCTGCTGAAATATAAGAGGCCCCTTCGGTAACGACATTCTGCTGGCTCTTGATGACGCACCTATTTTTTAAAATGTTTAATTATTTTTTAATCAAATTTCTATGGCACCCTTCATCAAAGGGTGTCATGGCAGTTTACAATATACAGTAAAAACAGAAACATTCATAACATGGTAACAAACAAAAACAATCCCCCCCCCCCATTTTGAAAAGCCACAGATTGTTTAATTAGCCAAAGGCCTGGGAGAAGACAAATGTTTGTGCCTGGCGTTCCCCTGATCTCCTAACCTGAACCTCCAGCTTTGATTGTTTTAATTGTTGCTTTAACTCTTTTAATTGCCATGCTGTTTTAATGGTATTGTTTTATTGTACATTTTAATTGTAGGTGCTTAATTTAATGCTTTGATTAAATTGTCTTGTTGTGTGCTTTAATTGTGCGCATTTATAGGATTTTGCAATTGGCTTTATACTTGTAGACTGCTTAGAAGCCGCCATGGCAATTATTGGTATATTCATATTATTCATATCATTATTATCATCATTGTGTAGAGGTACTCCAAGCTGTTGTATCAGCAGAACAGTCCCAAATATAGTCTGCAATAGTATTTAGGAAGAGGAGGAGAGAGAGTCCAACCGCTACAATACTGTTGAAAGGATCTGTGAACAACTACCACAAATAAATGGGCAGCGCTTGCCCATTGTGGGGTGCTTTCTCAACTCCTTTGCAACAAGACTAATGCTAATAAATGCTGGATAAGATCAAACCGCCCAGTTAAGGTTCTTTACACTCCAGCTGAGAAATGTCTTCAAGCAATTTGTTGCTTCAGTTGCAGCAGGACTCGGTTGGGGGTTTAAGAAAGAGCTAGTTACAATTAGTAACTAATGCAGATCCTGTGCTTACATGCTTTAGAGGTTCTAATGGCTAAAGGCATATCAAAGAAATAGCTTTAATTACTCTGCTCCTTCCTTCCTCCACTCAATTTGCTCTTTCTCCATCACCTTAACCTGCCTAGAATACACAGCAGAAGTCTCAACAAGTGCACCATATCATTCCTTACTAAGAAAGGGAGATGATACATGGCCAAATAAGGGTGTGACTTTCCCCCCATTAATTCTCTGTTCAAATAGATCCCTGCAAATCCCTGCAGAGATTAGGAGAGACTCTGATAGCAGTTAATTGACAGCAGGGGAAAGTAAACAGAAGAGTGTTTCTAATGGTGGAGACTGGGGCAGGAGAGGAAAAGAGCAAAAGGATTGTTTGGGATAACAGCTTTGGCAGTCGCCCAAGGAATGTGTGCCAAATGGCACATGGTAAGATAGAGACCTCTTTACAAGAGGGTACCAGTGGCATGAGTGGAATGTTCAAAAGGGAGGGGCACATATAGGCAAGTTTTGCATGATCTGCATGTCAAAAGCAACTTGCACTGCATAGAGCAAATGCCTTTCTATTAGTAAAGGTAAAGGTACCCCTGCCCGTACGGGCCAGTCTTGACAGACTCTGGGGTTGTGCGCCCATCTCACTTAAGAGGCCAGGGGCCAGCGCTGTCCGGAGACACTTCCGGGTCACGTGGCCAGCGTGACATCGCTGCTCTGGCGAGCCAGAGCCGCACACGGAAACGCCGTTTACCTTCCCGCTGGTAAGCGGTCCCTATTTATCTACTTGCACCCGGAGGTGCTTTCGAACTGCTAGGTTGGCAGGTGCTGGGACCGAGCAGCGGGAGCGCACCCCGCCGTAGGGATTCGAACCGCCGACCTTTCGATCGGCAAGCCCTAGGCGCTGAGGCTTTAACCCACAGCGCCACCTGCGTCCTTTCTATTAAACAACAACAAAAGACCTCTTATAAACAAAGTGCTAGAGGCTATGCCATTGTTCTCCTTCTCCACAGCTTTGAGGACAGGTACATGGCATAAAACAAAACCCCTTCCAGACACTCCAGCATAACAAAGGGAAGCAAATTGTGTTTAATGAAAACAAGCACATCAGAGAGACTGAAATCAAGAGCCAGCAGAACCCAAATTCTCCTTCGTGAATATATATTTTTTCAACGCTAATGATAATCAGGATACTAGATAGTGGTTCTCCTGTGCTCACACTGGCTAGAGCCGCTAGACCATGAGTAGGCAAACTAAGGCCCAGGGCCCGGATCTGGCCCAATTGCCTTCTAAATCCGGCCTGTATTTTTACATAAGTAGAATGTGTCCTTTTATTTAAAATGCATCTCTGGGTTATTTGTGGAGCCTGCCTGGTGTTTTTACATGAGTAGAATGTGTGCTTTTATTTAAAACTCATCTCTGGGTTATTTGTGGGGCATAGGAATTCATTCATTTCCCCCCAAAAAGAATATATAGTCCGGGTCCCTGCCACAAGGTCCGAGCGACAGTGGACTGGCCCCCTGCTGAAAATGTTTGCTGACCCTTGGGCTAGACCCTTAAAGTTTCCAGTTGATTGCACCCTTTCAGTAACAGGACTTGTGATTGGATAATTTGGTGTTTCTGGCTTCACCCACCAAAAATCCAAACATGAACATTGTTGGAAGAAAGTGGGCATGGAGGAAGGGGTTAATTTATTTCATGGGCACAAATCACCCCATGTCTGAGATAAGCCAACTGGTGCATGATATATCAAGCCAGTTGCTGTGGCAACTGCCCAAGGTCGTCTATATAAGTGATTAAGACACATCAGCTCAGTGGTCTGGGCTTAGTCCACAGTCAGTGAGTTGAAGTCTGTGTTAGATCTTGAAGCTGGAGCAACACAGATACCAGGGCCGTCTTAAGCATATCCAGCGCAGTGGTGCAAAGATCCCTCAGGTACCCACCCCGCCCCACCCCCTGTTTCCCCCAGCCTCTGCAGGGATCGCTCTCCTCCCACGGCGGCTTGGGAAGGAAGCTGCATGCCCACCAGCCATATATTTGGCAGGGTGCAGCTTCCATCCTAAGCCTCTGCAGGGATTGCTCTCCTCCCGCAGAGGCTTGGGAGGCAAGCTGCACGTCCGCCAGCCATATGGTTGACGGGGCGCAGCTGGCGGGCATGCAGGGAAAGGGGAGGCTGCTGGCAAAGCTGCGCAGTTCCCCCACTCACTGGGACACCCCTGAGAGGCCAGCGCCCTGGCGCAACGCTCCAGTAAGCCCAATAGGAAAGACGGCTCTGACAGATACTTTGTGCTTGTATCTGTATCTGCAAAGCCTACAAGTTGTACGTATATATCAACATCCTGTACTGTATTACTGAAGTCTTATATTCTGCAGCAGTAAACTATTTTGGATCTTAAGCTCCCTCTGTGTAGTGACTGGAACTGGGGGCAGCTTCTGCTATGTGGGTATCTCACCTCAGATTCCCAACAAAAATAACTTCAATTCAAATGTTAGCATATGATCCAAATGCACTTGCTCACGTCCTGTTTGATTTATATAGTATCTGAAGTATTGAACGGATGCCTACCTTTCCCTGCTAATATGAACTGAACAAGCTTAAGATAAATAGCTCATTTGTTGCAGTTCAGCAGGAAACAGATTTGTCAGGATGTTTAAGTGGACCTGATAAATGTCATTAGAAGAAGGGAAAAGAAATAAGGTTTAATCCAATGATGAGTGTTTTAAACTTGTCAGAATAGACATTTAGCCAATTTACAAGTGTTGAATACTGTTTGAAATGCCATATCACTAATGTTAACAGGGAGATCTTCATTAGAACAAGGACAGGGTGGAAGAAGGGCCACACTTCAAGAGGGCTGGCATAATCTGCAATTATTGATCCAGCATGTTTACCCTTTTCACATCTGTAGAAGTAGCATACTCAGGTTTGATGGTTGGGCTTATATTTTTAGTTCAGTACCTTTTTCAGTCCAGGAAATGGGAAGCGTCTCTTAACACTGAGACCTCCAAATAATCAAAATAGCTCAACAACACTCCCTATCATTAGCAGAAGGAAATTTCTGCCTGCTTAGCACTTATAAAACACCTACCTAGCACTATTACCTGCCATCTCACCATGTTTAAAAGGGAAAGTATTGTGTTAGTCAGCGGCCACGTAGATTTACACTAAACCTGAAGGTATTTTCTTTTGGGTAGATCATTTCCAGTTCAACCAAAGTGGGCCATGGAGACTTTAACTTAGTTAGAAAAGGCCTCCCACCTCCTCTACCCTGTCCTTTCCTTTATTTCTTTAAGTTATCAGTCATTAGATAGAGACCAAAAATCGCAGCGGGAGACTTGTAAAATAGTTTTTGGGGATCCCTGGGGGCATTGCTTTCAGCCTTTTCATCAACCAACCTAGTCTCTATCATAAGTCTTATTTATAAGGAGGCTTTCAGGCAATTTCACACTGCTTTTCTCTGATGCAGCCCAAAAAAACATGTAAACCCAGGGGATTAGTAGCGACTTAGAGAGAAAATAGTGTAAAGTTATACCATGAAGTGAGCCCGTGCAGCTGGCTGGATGCACTTTCCCCCTGGGCTACTACCAGTGAGTGAAACCTATCTAAGTGGGTCCCCTCCCATCCTGCTGCTGTGCAGAATCCTTTGTGATATTGTGCTCTAGAATTGCTCCATCTCAGAAAGCAGTCAAGTCTTTAATGGCTTGCAATGGAGAGAGAGAGGCAGGCACTGTCTAGGAATTGAAGTTTAAGCGCTTTCTTTCTTTCTTTCTTTCTTTCTTTCTTTCTTTCTTTCTTTCTTTCTTTCATTGACAGCAGCAATTGGGCAGCACAAGTAAACAAACTGTTTGTTTGAGCTATGCCAGTTGGTAGTCCTCTTTGATTAAATTACTGACATGCTATAATATCCTAAAATGGGAAATAAATTATGGCATTAACCAGGGGGTCAAACTTGAGTCCCTTTTAACAACAACCAACAAAATTATACCAATTACATTGCTTTACAGCTAGGCCAGGCTGATAATTAATGAGACTGCAAATCACAGAGACTTAATTTTGAGAGCACATTTTCTCATTTATTTAATTTTGAGTACAACCAGCTGTCCAGTGCCTGACCTGCACATATTTCTGCACTTTATGTCTCATTCTTGCAAACTTAACCATCTCATAGCCATTCAGTCCAGGTTTTATGTTTAAATGATAATGGGCTTGCTAAGAGGGATGAAAAAAAGAAAAGTAATTTTTGGAAATGCTTTAAGAGAACACACATGGGTAGGTGAAAAAGACCAAACACAGAAATTTCAGTTCTTTCTCATGTTATAAATCCAGCATTCTGTTCCATTATAAGGCTGGTGGATTTTAAATACCCCTTATTCCTCTTTCCCCTATTTATGCACGTGAGTGCATATGATGTCTGCTGCCAGATCCAGATGACCTGTTAATCAAGCATTCATCCTGACTCACTTGCTCAAAGCTTATGCAAAGCTTGGACTAGGTCTGGCTTTTAGTGAACATTCATTTTGATTTGTTTGCAGGGCAATGAACATTTATTCTGATTTGCTTGTGCAGTGCTCATATAAAGGTAAAGGTACCCCTGCCCGTATGGGCCAGTCTTGACAGACTCTGGGGTTGTGCGCCCATCTCACTTAAGAGGCCAGGGGCCAGCGCTGTCCGGAGACACTTCCGGGTCACGTGGCCAGCGTGACATCGCTGCTCTGGCCAGAGCCAGAGCCAGAGCCAGAGCCGCACACGGAAACGCCGTTTACCTTCCCGCTGGTAAGCGGTCCCTATTTATCTACTTGCACCCGGAGGTGCTTTCGAACTGCTAGGTTGGCAGGCGCTGGGACCGAGCAGCGGGAGCGCACCCCGCCGCAGGGATTCGAACCGCCGACCTTTCGATCGGCAAGCCCTAGGCGCTGAGGCTTTAACCCACAGCGCCACCAGCGTCCCAGTGCTCATATGTCTTCCCATTAATCAGTCATTCATCCCACACTTTACAATGCATTTTCCCCTCACTCTCCTAATTCTAAAAAAAAGTGGATCTATTGTGCTAGGGCAACAGAGTGTTGGAATCCATTTTAGTTGCACAAATCTACATTTCTAGTACTGTATGTGCTTGAATTCCTTCTGTGAAATGCTGACAGTCTGGAGGTGACCTTCATCTGCCCATATTCATCTCCTTGTTACCTTTGGCTCTCGCTTTTGTGCCTTCCCTGCTTCCATTTGCCATTTCCTCTGCTGTTGTATCTGTGTTAGTCCTGTTGCAACAAAAGCAAGAAAGAGTGCAGTATTGAGACATCTATGCTAGCAAATGTACTGTAGAGTAATAGGGAAGAAACCTGCATGTACCAAATCAATTTGTTACTCTTTTCAGAGACACAAGACTTTGGTGTTTGCCTCTCGCTGTCACAATGTAATCTATAAGCTCCCCAACCCAGACATCTGTTTTCTGTTTATGTTGCTCTACTCTAATGCACCACAAACAATAGTGTTTGGACTGGCCCTACCATTAGATAGAGTGAGGTAGCCACTTCAGACAGCTGATTTTGGAATACATTTTTTATTGGTTGATTGAATGCCTGCTGTGCTAGGGAAGGGAAGAGGTACTTGTGGAATTTTCTGCCTCCGGTGCCAAAATAATGGGTGCTGCTTATCTTGCACTTTCTGAACCACAGCCCACCCCATTTACCAGGGTCCCTAACCCTTGAGAGAGACTTTTCAGAGAGGCTCAAGGGGAGCAGTGGGCAGGAAAGTCCCCTTCTACTCATGCCCTTCTGGGTCAACCCAATTTTGTACATTTCTATGGTTCTATGGCCCTTAAATACTTCTAACCCACCCCTTTGCATCCCTAGTTGCTTGCATCTCTTTTGACAAAGTTTGTGCTCCTTTTTGTTTTCCTAATTTGGATAAGACTTCCATTTTGCAAAGGAAGACTTCCCTCTAACCGTTTTCTTGACTTTGCACATTAACCACACATACATCCTTTTGGATGTGATACCTTCCCTGCTCTGTGATATACATTATAGCAGAGCTTTTATTATTGTGATTTGGAATAATACCCATACACTCTTGAGAGATTTGACCCACTTGGCATTAGTTTCAACCTAACAGTCCTCTCATTGTTTTTGGAATTTTATCCGTTTCGAGTCAAGTGTGACTGTGTTGGACGCTCTCAGCAATTGTATTTATTTCATTAAAAAATTGTCCACTTGAATTTGGTAGCACTCCAGTTACAAAAATATCACACTAAGTCCTGCTCACCACTTAAAATTAAGACCAAGGTCTGGTCAGTTCCATGACAAGCTGTTGTTTAGAAACTTTACCTCTTTGTCATAACCAGAAGATGCAGTTACTGCATCTACATGATGGCAATTGAAGTCACCCCATACTATGACTTCATCTCTTTTGGATACCTCCCTGATTTCATTCTCTGTCTCAAGATCATTTTGCTCAGGGGAGGAATAGTGTGGATATAATTCCTGTCCTGTATTTTTAAGGGTTATTATTGCCCCCTACATTTGGGGGGCGAAGTGATTAAATACAGAGCAATGCAGGCACCAAATTAGGTTCTAAGTGGATCTATTTCTGAGATTGCTCGTCAGCATGATTAAAACGATAATAATTTCTATTTATCATTAATAATGCATTGGGAGGGGTGTGCTCGGCAAAAAGGTGGCTAATTTTTTTTTAATGACTCTGTTTTCAAGATGTACGCAGCTTTCCGAAAAGCAATCTGCGGAACTTGTATGTAGGATGCAGCTGTGGAAGACTTTATTAACATCATGCAGGTGGGGCCTAATTTTAGTTCAGTCTCAAAGAGGGGGAATTGTTTCCCCTGTGATCGGCACAGCACCATAACATCAGCAAAGCTTTAGACAAGAAGTTGTTTACTTTACTGCATGTGTGTGAGTGTGTGTGCGCGCGTGTGCGCTTAAGGAGATTATATATTCCATTAATCAGGCAGTCTTTTTTATTATATTAATGGACCTAATGGAACAGTCTGTAACCTATGATACTCACATGTGGCACAAAGGCAATGCCATGGAAAATGTTCAGGAAATGAGCAGTGACTTCTAAATATAAGAGAGAAGGAGCTAATGAATGGGAGGAAGGAACATTGAGAAATACATCTGTTTGGCCATAAAAGACGCAGCACAGAATCAATCTCAGCTTTTAATGTTGATTCAAGCTACATATTGAATTGAGCTCCCTAGCTCTGGGTTTCCTTCAACGAGCAGGCATTGAACTAGACGACCTATGAGGTCCTTTCAAAGTTGGCTGCTACCACAAAGCCGTGAAGCTTGGTCTCTTAAGCCATACCGTGCTTGAGCTTCTGAATGGTGCTAGCAGGGGATGGTAGTCCATTGCAATGAACGAGGCAATGCCCCACCAACCTCAGCCTTCCCTCAGCCAGCCTCTACCTGTCACTGGCCCTAGCTGCATCCATTCTTGATCTCCCTGCCTTCCACCCTACCAGACCCAATGGGCAGGGGCAGCGTGTCCCGTTCTGCTGCTTGAGGCGAAATGGGAAGTGCCACCCTGCCTTGCTGCTACAGCCACTGCTCCCACCACCAAACCTGCCATTGCACACTTTGCCTGTGCTGGACGGCTCTAATTTCAGACAAAATTGCATTGCTTTTGGGTGAAATCTTGCCTAAAACTGACACAATCTTGTCCAAAATTGTCACCAATGGCGCTGCAACTTTGCCACCAGCAAAGGTGCAGGACAGACAGGGAGCCTGTGAGAATGCCACTGGGGTGAGGGACTCTGTGTGTGGGGGGGGTGGTGTGTGTGTGTGTGTGTGTGTGTGTGTTTTGACATGAAATACAATAAAAACCAGACTGGTCTACAGAACAAGAATAATAAAAAAAGCAATAAATTAAAAAGTAAGAGAAAATAGAGGAGAGAGAGAGAGAGGATAACTATAAGGCCCTTTATATCATCTGTATCATCTCACCTTACTTCTCAGCTTACTTCTTCCCCCAGTCTCTCACCCTGGGAGACCCTTTCTACCCTGCCTTTCATGCAGGGACCACCTTACTCCAAGTGTCCGCTTCCTGGTGTGTCCTCCTCAGTTCAAAGTACAGTGGTACTTCTAGATGCGAATGGGATCCGTTCCGGAGCCCCGTTCGCATCTAGAAGCAAACGTAACTAGTGACGGAACGTCTGCGCACACGTGCGCCGCTTTTCGCCGCTTCTGCACATGCACAAGATGTCATTTTGAGCATCTGCGCATGCGCAAGCGGCAAAACCCGAAAGTAACGCACTCCGCTACTTCCGGGTTGCCGCGGAGCACAACTCGAACGCCTCATCCCGAAGCACATTCAACCCGAGGTATAACTGTAAAGGACTCTTCCCCCCCCCAATAACTTTTTAATGAAATGTTTTCAACATATAATACAATAAAAACCAAACAGATCCACTTGGAGGGGGCTTCTGCCACCTGAGGCAGCATCCTCACCCTGCCTAATGGCTGAGCCAGCTCAGCCAATGGGCACTGGACACCACTGCTCTAATGTATGAACCCAGGTTTTTTGTTTGCTTTTCCCTAACAAACTGACTTGCAAGCCAACAAGAAACTTTGGTTTAAGGCTGGCTAGCGTTTTAGTTTAAGGCTGGCTATGGCCAACTAAACCCAGAGTTAACACTAAGCTAGCTCCTTTGTGGGTTGTGCACCTGCTCACATGAGGAAAGGAGTTGGGAGTGCTCATGCACAGTACGGCCAAATAAACCAAGCATCATGGCTTAGCTTTATGTGGACTGTGGTTCTATGATTCTATATACATCACACAGCATGAAGTGATAGCCTGGGATGGTTGAATTCCAGGCTTTTCCCACTTCACACTACAGTATAGCGAGATTTCTTTAAACACACCCACACACACACACACACACATTTCGATTATTCAAAAATGCAAAACAAAAAAACACCTGCAGTCTCAAGTGGTAGCCCCCCTCAGTGCCCCCCACCAGTGCCTGCCATGCTTTGAGTGATGGCAATGAGCACAACCAAACACTTCAATAATCAATCAATCAGTTTGCCAACCACAGTCCCATCCAGTGCGTGGTGAAGTGCACAGAGCTATTGGGGAAGAAACAATTCCTTCTTGCCCCCCTGTAGCAATCATTTAAAGCTCATGAGCTGCTCCTTGATTGATTACCTTTGCCTTAGTAATAAGAGTTTTACCAGGAGGGCAAAGGGAATGTTGCCCTTTAATCTTTGCCTCTTTAGTGAAGCAATGTAGGGATCTCAGCAGAATGCTACTCTTTCATTTCGCTTTTGACTTGGACTCTTTGGAGCAAATTAGCAAGGCTCATTTGAATTTACTTCAAGGAACAGCAGGGGTGTTTAGTTTACCTCGTGCAACTGCTTCCTCAGAAAACTGACAGCACTGGGATGAGTAGGTGGCTTGTGAGTCTATGGCCACCTCACCTTCTCCCACACATCCAGGATTTGTGGGGTGAACTGAACTGCAGGAAGCACACCAAAAATATGTATGCGTCCTACAGACTCAGCATGTTCCCTGCCCACTTGGAGTGTTTTATTTGGACACTTCCAGCTGTTAGCTGCCAGTACAGGCAAACAAAGAGGGAAGAACCTCCCTGAAAATGGTACCTCATGACTTTGGAACTACAGTCATTTTTTAAAAAATGACAGTAAGTTGGCCACCCTATGCCAATCTGTCTGAAGCTAGGAGTAATCAACCCACAGTTGCCATTTTTGGGTGGGCAAATTCAGCTCCCTCAAAACTGTTTTATTTTGAAGTTCTGTTTGAATGGCATTTCTGAAGCAAACTATGCAGGTGGCTATTATAACCGCACGCTCTGCTGTGATACCCCAATGTGTGGCGAAATCTTCCGTACCACTTGTCAGGGTTGTACAGACAACCAAACTATCCCGGCATGACAGATGCTACTCCAGAGTACATATGGGCCCTGTTCTATACATGCTGTGCCACTCTGCCCTCTCATCCTCATGACACACTTAGTATTCCCGGCAGTGAGCAATGATGCTCTCACATTTGGGAGCCTTGTTAGGCAGGCCTGAAACAGTACTGAAGTGACTTTTGAGACTTTGTGGCTGGACTCCCGGGCCTTGCCTTGTGGGGAAATGAAAATAGCTGTTTTCACTGACTCGCTGGGAAGTCTGGTCACATGTTTCTAGTGCTTCAAGTCACAGCCGCTGCTGGACTTCCACCATTACTGTCTGCTGCCAGAGCCTAACAAGCCCCTTGAAACCTTGTTCTGGCCTTGCTGTAAAATATGCATTTCTTTGTATATTAGGAGTAGGCTTTTAGGATGGACTTTGTTTTTGTTGTTGTTTTACTACAGTTGTAAGATCTATCAGCTGGATACTAGTACAGAATATGGAATACTGGCTGGGATTGGAGCCAAATGCAAAACTGTGGCTTAGAGGGTTAATAACCTATGTGTACACCAGGACAACTTGCATAGCCTATATCTATATACAGTCATACCTCTTGTTATGTTTGCTTCAGGTTACATCTTTTCAGGTTGCGTCCTGCGGCGACCTGGAAGTACCGGAAAGGGTTACTTCCTGGTTTCGCCGCTTGCACATGTGCAGACGTGCAAAATGATGTCACACGCATGCGCAGAAGAGGCGAATCGCAACCTGTGCATGTGCAGACACGGGTTGAGTTCCTTTCAGGTTGCAAATGGGGCTCTGGAATGGATCCCATTCACAATCAGAGATACCACTGTATCTGTGTTACTACATACCATAGGATGACCTGTTTATATGCTTGCAAAACTACATCTAGGTTACTACAGATCACTGATTCTAACAACCTAAATTAGAAAACAAAAGTCACTTTTGTTGTTGGTACTGTAAAACAATTGGAAGTCCAAGATCCTTGTCATTCTACTAGAAACCATCTTTGCAATCTACAAGGAGATTCCCATCTACTGTACCTTTCGCCTAGCCCTGCTGTAGACCAGGTATCTTCAACCTTTTCAGATCCAGGGCCGCATTTAACCCAAACATGCATTAGAGGGCCCGTTTCTTAATTCTTTACCTTATATTTGCATGGCAGCAGTGTTCCTGTTGTGACCCACCTTGGATCAGGCCACAACCTACTAATGCATCCCAACCCACCTATTTAAGACAAGCGTCGTAGACCATTTCTAAGGATATGATACATGGCCAGAAATTCCCCGAGCATAGCCTACAGAAAAAAGTATTACAGGGCAAATGCCACTTGCTTTCCTTCTAGCTCATGCAGGTAGACCAAATGAGTTTGCTTTATTTTTGCCTCTGGGTGAAGATGACCAGCCTAACCTGTTATCCCAGAGCTAAAAAGGTGCTATCTGCATTGGAAAGGATGTCCCCATTGGCTCTCGTGGTGGATTTCTCTCCAAAGCAAATACCAGCTTCAGAGGAGTCATCTTTCTCAGGGCCATAACAGGTGAAAGAGTTAAATCCCCTCTCCGGCCCGCTGATAATTATACCACTACCATAGCTGCTGGTACTATATATATATATATATATATATATATATATATATATAGCTGCATGTTAAATGCAAATACACATTGAACATCATATCTAGTTTGGCTGTAGTCCTGGAAATTGTGGCATTCGTCACTCCTAGAGAAACAAGCATCAGCCCTGTAACAAGTCTGGGCAGGTCATGTAGCCTTAGAAGTAGCGCTGGTGATTTGATAACATTCCTTTCTCCTTGGCTCAGATCAGAGCCAGCTCTTGTTGAGGGATCTTTACAAATTCTCTTGAACATGTCACTAATATGGGCGAACCCAAGAAGATTGATTAGGAGTTAACTGAATTTAAAAACACCAAAAGCTACGGGAGGATGAAAGCCAGCTTAACAAATATTTGTAGAATCGTTCAAGTTTAATGGAAAATATTTTTTTACAGAATATTTAAAAAATGTCTTTGTTAATCTATTCTTCCTTTAGAAATCCAAAGGAGGGGGAGATACATTCACTCTGTTTCCTTTGCACCCAGTTCTGAAGGTTAGCTCCCCACCTTTTTTTAGCTATTCCATAAGCTCATTGACATGCATGAGTCTATATATGTTACTGTAAAAAGTTGCTGATTCACTGGTTGCTCTGCATAATATACTCAAAGTTTAGGAGCCAGCTGAGAGTTGTAGAGAGCAGAGTTCATGGATCACTGTAGAAAAGCTAGAAGGACTTCACGATTTAAACAACTGTGACTCTTGTTATTGCTTTAGGCCTCTGAGTGGCTGAATCCTAGCCAGAATAGAGTGTAGCTCTGATCTTAATCATAAAAAGCATCTCATTAAAACATCTTAACAAAACATCTTAAGAGTTATTCAAGACTGTGCTAGGGAAGTGGGGAGGGCCAGCAACTGCAGCCAAATTTGTGACCATCCGAATTTTGCTTGACCCCAGTTCCCACTACCCCTAACCATGGTCTATGCTGACTGGTGCTGATAGATGTCGGAGTCCAAGAACATCTGGAGGGCAAGATCATCATACAGATTCAATGAATTCTAAAGATTGGTTCACAAAAAAGGTCATTTCTGGAAATATTCTAGCTAGCGCATTTTACCCCCAAGGCGCACGAGATGGCTGAAAACTACTGAGGCCTACCAGTCATAAAAGAACAGTACAGGGGCAGATGTATTCACAAAGAGATGACAGGTGGTGACAGAGGTTGGCATATTCAGCAGAAAATTACTGACTTCCCTTTCTACTGTTATCTAACTCATCTCTGGAAATTGCCACAGAGTTTCCCTTGTGGCAAGGAGTTCCAGATCTCAGCTTTCCTCAAACTGAGTAGAGACATTTGCTCTGGAGAAATTATGGGTGCATGTGTGTAAATATAATAGAGAACTATTTTGAATGCACTTTATACAGTGACCTCTTCCACTGCCAATGCAGCAAAATTAAAAGTAAAATGCAGACTTCCGTTGCAAAATTTCAGAATTTGAAATAATGTGTGTACTTATCCAGTCCCATTGAATTCACTGGGTCTTACTTCTCACTAATCATGTATAGGATGTAAAGGTTAAATTTCCATTATCCCAATTCTCATTGGTCACTATTTTCAAATCAAAACTTTCAGCATAATCATTTTGTTTTGATCTAAAAGAGAGAGAAACCAGGCCCTGCAGAAATGGCAAGAGATGAGGGGCTACATCCTAACTGACTATAAAGTCTTGCTGTGTATGCTTTAGGCCATTTAGGATTTTTGAAAAAGAGGAGGAAATAGGATTCTCAGAAATAGAGTCCGCGTCCCAGTGCTCCTAAGTAAGGGCTGCACCTCAGTTTGTTAATGCTGTTATCAGCTCTGAAAAATACTGTTTGGGAAGCACCCTCTCGGGCTGTAGACTTCTTAAATTCTATATTTCAACCCACAGACAATCAGTGGAGAGCTAGAGATTGCATGTTAGAAAGAGGACGACCATCAGGCCATTACATTCCAGCTTAGTTTCAGTTACTGACTAACCTGGTAGAGTTTATTGCAAAAATATAGGCTTGAAGTTGGAAAGTCTTGAATCACTGGGCGAGGATGATACATAGGGAAGAACGACTCAGCATTAGTAACTGAAAAAGGCCATCTTTCCTTTAACAGAAACTGCAGAACTAGCTCGGCCACTGTGAACTAAGAGAAAACAGTAGCCTGAAATATCATGTCAACAGCCTTTTCATAGACTAAAAGTACTGAGAACTGTTCTACCTATTATACAGAATGAAGGGGCAGAATGAGGCGGTAGAATTCTGAAGTATACCATTTCAAAGTACAGGAGTGGGTTGGATGACCTCCATTTTAAAATATCCAAGCATGCAATAAGCTAGGATTCCAAAAAGATGGTTATGCTAAATCGGATCCTCCTAATTGAGGGTCTGCATTGCGTGCGGGCCCAAGGTGCCCCACCCTAATACTCTTGAGGAGGTGGGAGATTGAGCCCAGCCCCCGTGATAGCCCCATGATCACATCATTGCCTATTGGCCAATCAGAGATTGGTGGTGTGATCGTGGGGGCATAAAAGGCGGTGACACCTTTCTGGGGATTCACCTGGCTTCACAACGCCGAGCACCTACCCACCCACCCTGTATTTTCGGTGCCTGCTTTGACCTTGCTCTGGACTTTGGTTGGTCGCCTGTTTTGGAACAGGGTCTGGGTAGGAATTTTTTTCCATTTGGCAAATTGGCAGTGGCCATTTCGTTTTTGCGCACCTCTTAGCAATCATCACAACTTTTGTAAGGTTTGGCGGTTAGGCATTGGCTTATTGTGATGTGGGGGAGGGGAGGTGCGGCCATCAACTGCCCTTCCAGGTACAAGGGTATTCCGGTAAAGGAATCCATGGGTCCGAAGTCCACTTGAGGGGCTAGGGCCATGCCAGAACCCACCGGGAACCCCGGGGTGAGCTTCAGTTGGTTGCCATCGACGGAGCTCCCTTGTTTGGTTGTGTATCATTCCAGACTTCCTTCAAGGTGGGCAGGAATCAGATATAGTTATTGCCAATGCCTAAGCCAATACCACTCACATTGCTGTTATGAATAAAGTTGTGGCCTAAAATTTTGTCCATTAACCTTAAACTAAAATTCTGTGTCAGTGTGTATTTATTTATCCTTGGGGGTGCGCTGGGGTCTTGAGCTTTTGTTGTTAAAAGAAACAAGAAAAGAAAGTGGGAAAGCATTCAAAAATGACCCACACACCAAGCTGAAGTGGTACAATTAAATAACTCTGCTCACTTGATTCTGCATTATCTTACTAAGGATAAACCCATTGGCCATATAAGCTTTCCATAGAATCATAGAATTGTAGAGTGGGAAACTACACCAAAGGTCATCTATTCCAACCCCCTGAAATGCAGGATTCTCAACTAGATCATACATCTCAACTAGATCAATAGACTGTGGAAGTCAAAACAGCATTAAAACACAGATACATTTTTTAAAAAAATTGTTTAGCATTGTTAATATTCATTTTTGAATGTTCCGAACTCCCACAGCTGATTGTGCAATGGACAGGACAAATGGGAATGGCAGACAATAGCAGATCTGTGAAAAAAATGTGGGCTGTTACTTTCATAACTCTAAAGTTTCACTGAGCTCATTGACCTTAGCACTCTTTGATTTAGCTGGCTGTACTTAATCCAAGTCTGGGTACAAAGGCTGTAATCTTAAACACACTTAATCTGGAAAGACTAAGTACTGTTTACATTCGCTGAATTTTCTTGCAAGTAAACACGCTTAGTATGTCTGTTCTGTACACTTTGTAGCCCACAAAGCTAAATCCACACGCCGCCGCCCCCCCCCTGCCCCCAACCAGCAACATTTTGTGGTCTGCCAGGTACTTGAAAATTTTTGCTCCTGTTACTATTACTCCTACAAAGGGAGTGAAATTTGGGCGGTTCACTGAGTACTGTACCTGATCACATCCTAATTATGTGCTAACTATTGCTATGCACTCTTGTGTCTGAGGATGCCTCTAGGAATTGCAAGTGGGATGGATACTGTAGTGCTCATGTCCTGCATGTAAGTTTCCCATAAGCATCCACTTGGTCACTGTAAAAACAGAACGCTGGACCCAATGGGCCTTTGATCTGATCCAACTGAACTCTTACGATCTTATGGTCGCGACTGCTAAACTGTGGTTCAGACTGTGATTTGCTTGATATGTCAGCTGTTGGGCAGTGTAACAATGCAATTTTGTGCAATGCAAAAAATATATGTGTGTGGATAATAATATGTGGAAGGCAGTGTTAGCTGTAACCATAGCCCAAGTCTCTGGTATTGATGCTGCTTACAACCAGGGCTAGATTAACCATAGGGTCTGGGGTAGCTGAGTTGGTAGAGCGTGATTCCCTTAATCTCAGAGACATGGGGTCAAGGCCCACATTGGACAAAAGCTTCTTGCATTGGAGTAGATCAGGCATAGGCAAACTCAGCCCTCCAGATGTTTTGGGACTACAACTCCCATCATCCCTAGCTAACAGGACCAGTGGTCAGGGATGGTGGGAATTGTAGTCCCAAAACATCTGGAGGGCCAAGTTTGCCTATACCTGGACTAGATGACGTTTGCGGTCCCTTCCAACTCTATGATTAAGCAAAATAAGCACATGCTTAGGGCATCAAGGGAAGGGGGGCACCACAGAAATGTTCCTTTGCTGGATTTTTAACATTAATGGTCACGAATTGCTCGGCTGAGCATTCATTTTCTCAGTTGAAGTATATTTTTAAAAATCCCAACAGAACAACTACGCAACAAAGCAGGTGGGATGCCTTATCTCTACTAACTATAGAAGCATATGTGTTATGTAAGATTAGTTTTGAAGATCTAATGAAAGACTTAGCAATTAGAAAAAGTAGGGGAAAAAATCAAATATAAATAAAGTTGAAGTATACAAAAAAATAAACATTTCCCATTTTACTGTAGGCTCTGTTTCAGTTCGAAAAATATTTTTTTACTGTTTCTTGTTGTTTATATTTTGAATTAGATATATACGGGGGCACCAAAATATTTTAAGCGCTTAGGGCCTCTAAAGGTCTTAATTCTGCCCTGGAGCCTTGCTGGATTCTGCAATAGAAGCTGCTGGATTTCTGAGGTGGATGCCCTCTAAAAAAATTGCAAAGCTCGCTGGGATTTGTGGATGAAGAGAGCTTTATAAACCTCATTATTGTTACTATTAAGAAGCAAATTGGTAATCACCTAGTGGATGAAGTAAATTCTTGCATCCTCTAGCAGGCAACCATACTTGCCATATCTGGTTAGAGAGATGGGAGAAGAAAGGAGCAAAACATACAGACCTCTAATTAACCGACTAATTTTTCATACAGGAGCAACACACTCTCCCCCTTTTCCCTACACATTATTTAAGAATGTTTTTGTTGATGGAGACAAATGGAGATGTCTTCCTAAAACAGCTCATTAAAGCAAGTGTTTGGAGTGCAGTGTCTGCACACTTATACTAATGAATGAGATTTTTCAACTCTGAGACTCCCAGAAGGACTATCAAACATGCATGGCCTCTTACATGCATGTATATGCTCAAACACACACATAGAGGAAAAAGCAGGGAAGCTGAGTCATCCATTTGTTTTGAGCTCCCCACCCCTCTTTTTCTTAGCCAGAAAGCCCTGGCTAAAAGTGTAAAAATGTATGCTGCCTTTGTCATAGCAACACAGACTCCATAGCAATGCTGGTTCCCAGCTGCCACAAACTGGCTTGAAATGTGGTGGCTGAATTGATGGTCCGTTGAGCATTTGCTGGTGATCTGCAAACAGTTTATTAGCTACATGCCCAGCTTGCCTTTGTTTCAACTTGTTAATATGCATTAAACAGAGAATTTCAAATGAATGGTCCTTGGCTTAACTGTCTCAGTGGTTGCAATTGTGGGATATGCTTTTCAATGCAGGCTGCTTCTTTTTTTAAGTGAGGTGCATATGAAATTATAATGTTGCATATGTAATTATATTAATAAGAACAGCTTTGTTAAATCAGATTCTGTTAGGAGAGACTATAATAGAGTGGTCTTATGTATCAGAAACAAGTCCTATCAATTCCAATGGGTCTTAGTCTTATGTCAGAGTGTGTAAGATTGCTGCCTTAATTATACAGTGCCTATGCATTAAATGCATAGTAGTCACCATCACCAAAATCTTATTGACATAAGTATTCCAAGCTCAGAGTCGGCAAATTTATGGGGGAAAGATGTATTTAGTGCAGATATTCAGATATTCAAGCTCAGCTTAGGATGTCAATATCCTTCAGGCTTCCAGTACCTTGGTGTGAATGGTTGGGGATATTTCATTATTGATCTGCAGAGTCCAGTGCTAGCTCCCTGAAAAGTTATTATGCTGGAATTATTATATTGTTAGTTTAACGCAGCAAAAGGGCTCTGCAGTCCAAATGGTCTTGAGGGTCTTGCATCACTGTAAAGCCCACTTCCACATTAACTTTTCCTTCCTTTTATAGTTCAGCATTACAGGGACAGTTCATTCACTTACGCTATCCAGTGGAATTATCTGCTTGAATTCAAGTTATCACCTCCTAAATGGCCTCAGGCTCTGGTGTACTTAGGACTTCTGAGATGGTGAGGAAGGAATCCATTTTTCTTTCTTTGCAGTGAGGTGGTTGCTATCAAGAGTGCCTGTTGTTTCATGGAGCTAGCCATAAGGTGCTTCCACTTGAGGTATTTAATGTGGACAGGCCCAGGAAGAAGGCTTGGCATCACTGGGAATTTTCTAGGGCCTGAGGGCCCACCACTTCATTTTTCCACCCATTACTGGATGGATGGGAAACCTTGGGCCCTCCAGATGTCGTGGGACTCCAACTCCCAGCAGACCCAGCCAGCATTCCCAAAGATCAAGGATGATGGGAGTTGAAGTCCAACAAGATCTGGCAGGTTCCCCATCCCTGCCTTACTGTGAGGTAGGCCTGTGCCAGGAGCAATGAAAAGGCTATTCTAAGTGCTGCTGGTGATGTCCACCATTTTATGTCTCTGGGGCATGGCAGTATGGCTGCTGGCATGTGTGGCATGCCAGTATGGCATGTGTGTTCTCTGGCCTGATATCTTAGTCAAATGAAACAGCAATCTGTTTGCTCTGCCAACCCAAACTCTTTGTGGTTGAATTGTGGGAGATGTGCTTTTAGAAAAGGAAAGCTATTTGGTAGGAACAGAAAGGTGGAGATTGGGAGAGAATGAAAGAGAGAGGGAGAGGGAGAGAGGGAGAGAGTTCTAATTAACATTGAAATTGTCAGAGACTAATTGTATGTTAGCACCAAATAAACATTCCATTGTAGTTGCCTCTTTTTTGCAGCAAGTTTTGTGTAATCTGTAATCAAATGTAGACGGGTATCCATTGGAACAATGTATAGTAATTTGTTTACATTGTTATTTCAGATAATTACAAAGCAAACACACAGAAATAGCTTGTTTCTTTCTCTGCAACACAAAGCAGCATCAAATTAAAACACACACACAACCAAGCAACAGCAACTGCACCACCAACAGCCAGCTTCAGCTTGTTCTGTAAAATAACACCTTATTTACAGTTGTTTCCTATTAGCATTGCTAAGAATGCTGGGGACATAAAGTGTCACATTGAATGTAGGCTGATGACTTCATATGATGGCAACTGCTAAGGATATGACCAGTTTGCAGTCACAAAGAAATCAGCTCTAATTAATGTGAGTGCCAGGTCTGTGTATAATTACGCAGCATGAGAGTTTGCATGCAAATACCGAAATGCTGATTGTTCAAATCTTTGCACTTGCTCATTAATACGCTGGGACTAAGTAATGCTGGCATGGAAGCAGGGTATAGCACTCATACAGCCTGCCGGCTAATTTGTATTATACTATAGTTAGCAAACAGAAGTCAGATGCTTCTGCATTTTAATAGAATTTGCACAAAACATACAGTGCATCATTTTCTTTGGTGGCATCTCACGTTTGGCTTCCCTACCTGCTTTTCTACAAACTTCCAGTGAAAAGAGGATGCAAAGTTTTCAAGAAGTTGTTAGAAGGGTTTGGGGCTGGGTTTCTGTTGTTTCTGTTCTTGGAGTGGGGGAGGCTTGAGAAAGAGACCCAAAAAAAATGGATTACTGGGAAAGCAATGCAGTTGGCAGGAATAGGTGCCAGGAACAGTTCAGCAACAACTCACACAATTCAAAGAAACAAGACAGCCCAAAAGGCCAGGTCTAATCAGCACAACAGGTCCTCCTAGAGCTTGCTGCTATGAGGCAGTTGTAAGGAGTGTAAGTTCTCACCTTCTCACAGCTCCCTAAGTCGTCCTATTCCCCCCACCCCGTCCTTCCCAAGCAATCTGAGGCTCAGTCATCTTGCTTGTCTATGTTCTGCCATCTTCATACCTCTTTGGGTTCTGCTGGTAGACCAGTAGGGAGGGGAGCTGATCGTAGCAGGAGTGGGAAGATAGGGTTGTTGTGTGGATGAAAATGAGGAAGGGGAGAGCCCTGAATGCCAGCTTGAGCTCCTTGGTGGAAAAGGTGGGAAAGAAATGTAAATAAATAATTGCCACCTGCGGTGGAGTGGCCACAACTCTAGGTGATCTACATCTGTGTGGGGTAGGCTCAACTGTGTGTTTTGGGAGCTGCTTTCCGATGCATGTTTTTAAGTCTTCACCAATCTGTAACACCCTCTTAGCCAGGCATAGGCAAACTCGGCCCTCCAGATGTTTTGGGACAACAACTCTCATCATCCCTAGCTAACAGGACCAGTGGTCAGGGATGATGGGAATTGTAGCCCCAAAACATCTGGAGGGCGGAGTTTGCCTATGCCTGCTCTTAGCCCATCCAATTGTGAACATAAGGTAAAAGACTAATGGGTAATTTAGGATAGAGGCTATTCTTCAAGAATCATGCTCTAAGCACTATAAGAGTGGCTAGCAGGGTATGTGTGTTTTTGTGTTTGCATTTAGGATCACTTTAGGAAGAAAGTGATCCTGAAAAATCCACCCTGAGCCAAGGAAAATCTCGAATAAGCAGAGCTGTGCACATCACATAGCTGGAGTTTGGTGTGCTAGCTTTCATAGATTTAAAATTGAGCTAGAATTGTTTCTGTTCTTCAGTCGTGCACTCATTATTTAAATGGAGGTTGTCTTCACAAATTAAGAGCCAAGTAATCATCAACCTGTTATGGTCCCTCCTTTGGGCCCACAGAAGGAACTCATAGCATTTATTACAACACAAGCTTGGGTAAGCTAGATATTACAGTTCCTTTGTTTGTGTACATTATCCAAAAGGGTTTCACACGCAGAACACAAGTATCTCAGGGCACAGTGTGCCATATTTTTTCTCACTATGCCAGCCCCATTGAAATAAAGTACCAAAGGATACATTATTGTGAGGGATTCTGCCCAGAGTCTACAATTTTTGATCCCACTGAGTGAAAGAACCCAAAGGAACTGTTTGCTCAGCAATATATACTAAGAACCCATAGTGAGAACTGTCTGGGACTTTGTTCTGCAGACTAGTCTTCAGTAGTATGCTAAATATGCTAAATAATTATTGGGAGCAGAGGCAGAATATCCATGGGATTTAAAAATATATATGATTGTGACTATTATTACTATTTCTATTAGTACTACTATTATTATTCCACCCCTATGTATATGAAAGATTACAGAGCAATGCAAGCAAAGACACTATCATTACCCATAATATGTACGTGTTTTCCCTGCTTGTGGTGAAAGCAAGGGTGCCAGCTCCTGGGAGCCGAGGGCCCCATTGCAATGTTAGGACACCATGCGGTGTTGCAAGCGTGACGTCAGGACATTGTGTGGTGTTGTGTGTTGGCCCCTTTCAATCCTCCAGAGAAGGTGGCGCCTCTGGGTGGAAGAGATGATGTTGCAGTGACATTTTCAAGAGAAGGGGTTGGCAAGGTTTACCTCGCCTGGGCCGGTTCACTCCAGCGGAGATCCCTCCGTGGGCCAGATTGTGCACACGTGTGAGCGTGCACGCCCACGATTTCTGGCATCTGTGCAGACATGATTTTCGGCTTCTGTGCATGTGCAGATGCGATTTCCGGTGCCACGGAAGTGAATCCCCATGCTGCTTTGCTCCGGTTTAGCGCAGCACGTGGGAACTCGCCAAGTGGGCGGCTCAGTTCGGGGGCAGCTTGGGGGCCAGTTAAATGACCCCTGTGGGCCACTTGTGGCCCATGGGCCTTAGGTTGCCTACCCCTGGTAAAGAGCATGCACTGCTCTGATTGTAGGTGGAGCCACATATGAATGTTGTCTTCTTTCCCAACCCCGCTTATTCAATGAAAGGTAAAGAGATACTTAGAATGCCACACCTTGCTGTTAAATATTTAAAGCAGTGCAGGTGGTTGGACTAGATGGCCCTCGGGGTACCTTCCAACTCTACAATTTTATAACTCTATGACCTGTTTTCTGTGAGGAAAAGCCAAGTGGGAGCCAGAGGTGATGGTGGGCAGAGCTAGAGTCAAAAGTAAGCAGGATCGCCCCCTTTCTGCCATCCCCTTCCTTCCTTCCTTCCTTCTGACAGGGCTGGGCCAAAAGGGGATCTGTAGGCACCATTGACTGCAACTTCTGACAATCAGTTTCTGGTTGGGGTCATCAAAGCACAGTGCACTGGGCTTTGGAAATGGTGACAATCAGTTGATTGTCCGAGCTTACAAAGCACTGTGCTGCTCGTGATAAGCTTTGGGTTCGTGCACTCCTTTTTCTCCTCCAGCTGCCCACTTCCTTGCACACGCCCTGGTTCACCTCATCACGCTTTGCCCCTGGGCTTCTGCCAATATATCACTTGCCACTCACGGCTGCTCCTTTTCTTTTCCATTCCTCCCCACTGCCCCCTCCCCCAGTCAGCACCAGCCCTGATGGTGCACAGTTGCCTCTTCCACTGCCAAGAAAGACGCTACAGACTGGATGAGATCAGGCCACAGCCGGATCTGGCCCATGGCCCAGGGGTTCCCTGCCCCACATTTAAAGGATGTAACACTCGGTTACTTGAGAAACAGTATATAATCTCAACAGGAAAAACAATGAAATATTTGGAAAACAGGAGAGCACTAAGTATGAAGTAAAGCTGAAACAATGGCTTTGGTGGAGAAAAAACAGCTTCTCCATTTAGAGGAGAGATGCCAAGTGTTTCTGGAGTTATATATCCCATTTGTTCACAAATGTTTTCATTCATTTTTTGTTTGTTCGTTTCAAATAACCCTATTACATTTTATTCTTAAATGATACAATATGGAACTAACTTTTTGCAGGCATCTGATCTAAACAACTTTTAAAAGCTGTGGTCCACAAATTGACATTTTCAGCTTTCAAGCATTTTACTTCACTAAACAACATAACTTGTAAACTTTCATTCATACATTCCCCTTTTGGCCTCATAAATCATCATAATAAACCGTAACAGTTGGAGAGGCACAGCTCCTTGGCTGTTCAGAACTTGACAATTCCTTTTGATCTATGAAGACCAGGTGCCTTGCATTGCGATTTCATTCTATCTAGATCTGATGTCTGCAGTCTTGCGCTCTTGTTCTCTGCTTGTGATCTTAAGCACACTGGCAGAGTAAAGCAATATGGATCTACTCGGAAAGAAGCCCCATTGAATTCAATTGGAATTGTTCCCAGGGAAGTGTGTCAGTCTTGCGCTGCAATTCTGCAACACTTAGTTGGGAGTAAACCCCACTGAACTCAGTGGGATTTCCGTCTAAGAAATCACGATGACCTCAGTTCAATGGGACTTACATCTAGGAAATCATGCTCAGCTGTTAATCAGACGTAAATGCCGTTTAAATTTGTTGGATTTGCTTCTAAGTAAATGTGTTTAGGATTCAGCTGCCAAACTCAATAGATGAGGTGACCAGATGTCTTGCATTATGACTTCATTCTATCTATATCTGAGGCCGAGATCTTGAGTCTCTCCAGATCTATCTATGTGCCTATCTATCTATCTATCAATCTATCTATCTATTGTGAGTTTAGGTGGACCCACAGATTGCTTAGAGACTCATCTCCAATCTGATGATTCACTACTTCAGTGAAGGCTGGTCAATGAGGGTGAATGGGGTGCAGGCCCACTAAGCTCAGTTTGCCCTCAACCACCTGCTTTCTTCCATACATCTGGTCCTGGGGTGGCACTGCCTGTCAGCTTCCTTCTCCTTAGTCTTGGTGTTGCCCTTGTAAAACACAAGAGGAGGGGGATAGGGGCAAAGCTAGACTTAGTTAGATCTGCTTGTTATTGGCCTCCCTGCTTTCTGTCCCACCAGCCTCAGTGGTCACCAGCCACTACTGATAAAATTATTGAGTTGAATCCACACTGTTAGTTCAACTTAGTTCTCATTGAATTCAATGAAACAAGTCAGCTAGCTTCATGTGGAACTCCTTGTCTTCTAAACTAATATTTTGACTCTCAACATAAGAAACTAGAAAAGAATACTCAAATTGTTCCTTGTAATCTGTTGTTTGCTGCACATATTATATCTGCGTGTTTCAGGTGTACACCTATGCAGATTTTTTCAAGTGTACAAATAAAAATGTCAGGTGTAAATGCTACAAACAGCTATTTTTTTCCTGTCCTGCTCTCTAGGTGTGCCCTTGGTGGTAGTGTAAGGTTGATCACTGCGTAATGTGAAAGAACCCACAATTTTACAGTTAAGTTAAAAAATGTTGATGCTCCAAATGTTCTGTTTCTCTGCCCTCATAGCAGTACAACAACAATGGAGATAATACACACTTCAGTTAGATTCTGTGCCCAGTTGTTCCCCAGGGCCATTGTGGATCCTTAGCTCTTTGAATCCAGTTATCCAATCATGTATTTCTTATCCCAGTGAAGTTTAAGCTGTAAAGTTAAGGATTTATTTTTCCTACAAGCAACTGAGTAGTGATATCCTTTGTGGAGTGTTGACTCCGTTCCTTCAAGGAAGTGCTAGGCAAATTATGCAGCTTATTGGAGTTTAATACATGAAAAGCTCTTGATAGGGGATGTTCGCACATCACTAATAACTTAGAGAGCTGTGAGCTCTTTGACTGAAATGTTACATCAAAATCCCATGCACCAGAGAAAGTCATTGTAACATAGAAATCCTTAGTCGCACAAGTGACCAAATGGTTTTTTTAAAAAATGTATTAAATCAGCTAACCGCCTGCCCTCTTCATTATTTTGCTGACTTGAAAACTGCTAAGTGTTTTGTATCCATTTCATTATCTCCAAAAAGCAAGGGCTGTAGTGGAATTTACATAAAAATCCAGCTGGAGAAGGGAGACTTTACTGCACAGCCAGCCCTCCCTCCTAATCCAATCTTCCCCAATGCAGTTGGCCTGGCAGTTGCCAAACTCAAACAGCAGGGATCTCCTTTGTTCAGAAAAGTATGAATTTGAGCTTTAAAATGAGCAGAAGTCTTTCTATTACACTGGACACTTCCTCTTGCTGAGTTTACATGAGACATCTAGCAGGAGGTGTTATTAAAGCGCTGTAGAAATTAGCCCCCAAAAAACCAATTATCTTGGTTTAGCTGGGAAAAGGGACACAGAAAGGCTGTTTTTTTGAAAAAAATAAAATAAAATGAACATTTGAATTTTCATTATTGAGAATCCATGGGACACCATGCTGCCTTCAGAATGTTATGTTATTAACCCTTTCTTCAAAGAGGCTTTAATATGTATTCTTAATCAGTGTTGAATTCTGTTTTGAGGAACATCAATGGCAGGTATGGGGAGGGGGGAATCCAGCTCCCTTATTTCTTTCAGCGCCATTCCTTTGAAAGCATATTTGTGATTATTTTGAAACAGTTGTTCAAAGCTTCTGCGAGTTTTACTTCTGGTTGTGAACTTCACGAGGAGTTCCACCCACATCTTATGCTCAGTACTTAGCCAAGGTGCTTTCAGCATGGTGGAACTGTGTGTAAAACCAGCACTTTAGCTACAGTGAATGAAATGCTATCACAGCAAGAACAAAACAGTAGATTGGATAGGTACAGTGTCTAAGTGAGGAATGGCTAAACTGCTCCCCTCCAAATGTTGGATTCCAACTCCCATCAGTCCCAGCCAGCATGCCCAATGACCAGGGATGATGGGAGTTGTTGTTCAGTTGTTGTCTAGATGGCACCACCTTGGCCAGACCAGGTCAATGTTCATGCAGGCACCATTAGCTATAACAAGGGCAGATTAGTGCTGGGTGGGCATGTGACACTAGTCTTCTGGGTTTGTCTTCTTGCTCCTTGAGTTCTAGAGACGGAAGTTCTAGAGATGAGTTCTAGAGATGAAGCCCTGCTGGCAATCCCATCAAATGGTCTTATTCGGTGGTAGCCCCTAGGTTACCAAGTTGTCTGTGGCAGATATAGGAGCTAGGAAGCTGTTGAAACGAAAAGTTAATACTTTCCTTTTCATACTGCCTTATAATGATGTTGCCATTTTTTGTTTGCTGCTTCTTGGTTTTAATCGGTCCCTGCTGCAGTGTTTTACTGTTATTGCTACGATTCTATTGGTATTTTGATTTCTTACTGTAATTGGATTATAGAAGATCTGTTAAATAGCAGGCAATAAATTGCCAGCTGATATAAAATTAAAATTAGCTTGTGGAGCTGCAGCTTTAGACAGGACATAAATGGAAATAATAAGCAGAGGTGTCTGGATCAGAATGGTGTGCCATCTATCCCAGTGTCCTGTCTCTGACACTAGGTAGTATAGATATTTTAGGGGAAATGTACAACATTCAAAAACAATGGAGGGGGAAAATATTTCATTCTGCCTGCTATGAGCCAGTGACTGGTGTCACTAGATTTAGGAACGTTTGCTGCAAATCAGGTGATCTAAGTACCCTATAAATATTGCTTTCTTGTAGCATTAGGGTATGGCAAAGGTGGAGTCCTCTGCATCCCACCAAACATGTCTGCTGGGTGTTTTGTGGATCAGTCTGCTCACATCCAGCCCAACACGGATATCCCAGTGCCAGGCAGGGTACAGTCTGAGCCAGGGGTGTCATTGAAACCATCATTGCTTGGATCTGTTGTGGTGCATACCATTTTCAAGTGCTGACAGGGATCTCTCAACAATGCACGCAGTGACATGCCTATTGGATCTATGCCCTTCAAAATAGTATGAGCTAGTAGAGAGAAGCTCATGGCTCTCCTTAATGTTGAAAGGGAGGGTGCCTGTTCCTGTCACCTAAAGATCCATGCTTGCGATCCAGGCAAATTTTGGTTAGTTCCCAATGTCTCTGGTTTTGGTTTCTGACATCCCTTTTATTTGGCTGCATTCCTTGCTTCAGGCAACTTGGATAACAGTGTTAGAGCCATTCTGCATCAGCCTTAATGACTTCACAGTAATAGCCCCCTCTTATAAACTTCTCCCACAACAACATCCCCACCTGGGACCACCTCCCTATCTTTTAAAGAAGACTGCAAAAAAGTTCCTTTTCCAGAACGCTTAACATGCACACTAGTCGTTTAGGGAGGGAAATGTCTCTCTTACCTATCGCTTTGTTGTTGAACAAAACTACAACAAGCTATTCACCGTGCACACAGAAAAGAACAGACAGGCACAGTCCACCACTGAAAAGTACAATGCATTCCAAGACTTTTGATGCCTTTCATCTTTCCCGTGCTCTCAAAGAGATATTAGATTCTGGGGAGAAAAGCATTAACTGCATAGACGCGAGTGGCTGGGGCCCTGAAAAAGCTGATGATGTGGACACAGTGTTAATGAGCTGCGAGAGAACCAAAAGCCCTGCCAGATTTTATATTGCAATACGAGGAAAAATGAGAAAGCAGCATGATGGCCAGATGTAGGGAAGTAGGATCATGAGGCAAATAAAATATTCAGATGGACTGTTAGAAACATGCCTGCAGCAAAATGCACTCCATCCAAAACCTATATATATATATATATATATATATATATATATATATATATCCCTGTATGATTATTCCTATAGTAAATACAAGATAATTACCGTAGGTCTTTTTAACCTTTTGGATAGTCTGGGGTATGATGCCCCAGGAAGAATTCCTCCTGCACAGCACCCACTGAATATAAGGGTGGTGCTTGAGATGTGGCTCTCATCCTTTCCAATAGGATTTCAGCAGGAACACTTCCAAGGGGATTGTGCCATAGGTGTAGCCCCTTCCCCCGGGGGTTCCTGGGCTTCTGGTTTAGCTCTTTGGTGCAAAACTGGAAGGATGAGAAAAGGTTGTCAAAACCAGGGCAGTCCCGAATGCTGGTGCACATGGTATGCTGGAAATACAGTTAAAGTGGAACTGAGATCCCGACAATTCACCTGTATAGATGTTACCAGAGCTTGGATGCTTGTTGATGTACAGCTGCACCAGGATTTGTGGAGAACCCCTGCAATAGTTTGTTCCAGAGAGGGAAGAACTAGACATGATAGGATACTCACTTATATTGAGTCATACCATTGGTCCATCTAACTCAGTCTTGTCTACACTGACCAACTGACTCATTGTTGCTTACACAGACTCTCCAGAATTTCAAGAAGGGGTCTTTCCTATCCTGAGATGCTGGGAATTGGGACCATGTACATGTAAAGCAGACCGTTTTCTAAGGGGTTTTCAATTTTAGATTAGGGGTGCAAAGTTCTCATATTTTTTTCCAGGTGCCTTACTACAAAATACATAATGCATCATAGGAACGCGTACTAGAGAACTGGCTTTTTTTTTCTACAACTCATATAATAAATGTCATATATCAGCTAGTATCCTAGAAGTTAATTAGGAGATAGAGAAATACAGTGGTACCTTGGTTCCCGAACGGCTTGGCTCCCAAACAAATCGGCTCCTGAATGCCGCAAACCCAGAAGTAAGTGTTCTGGTTTGAGAACGTTTTTCAGAAGCCAAACGTCCGACGTGGCATCCACTTGAGTGCAGGAAGCTCCTGCAGCTAATCAGAAGCCGTGTCTTGGTTTTTGGGAGCCAAACAGACGTCCGGAATGGATTAAGTTTGAGAACCAAGGTACCGATTTTTTCCGTGTATAAGACGATATTTTTTCCATAGAAATAATAGGCCAAAATTGCAGGTCGTCTTATACACAGATAGCAGTGTGGGGAGGGGATTGGTAGCAGCAGCCAGCAGGAGATTGGCCATGTGATTGGTGGCTGCGGCAACGTCTGATGATGATTGGCTGCGGCTTCAGCATTTGGGCAGTCGATTTACGACAGCGGTGAGGTCGAGTGGGCAGGTGGGCTTTTGGCGGCGAGTGTGCAAACAAGTGGTGGCCTTGGCAATGCAAATCCCCCCCCCCAAAAAAAAAATTGGTTTGTTGCGGTCCAAAAAAATAGGGGTTGTCTTATACATGGGGTCGTGTTATACCACTGTACAGGAGTACTGCAGGAAAATGGAATACATGGCTAAAAAATGAAATTCCCACAGCATCCAAAGAGCCAGGATATTTACGTCAAATAGTGAAATGCTTTTATTCTGCTTAACAAATGCTTAACAAATCTATAGTAGAGACTGGCACTTTTTAAAAAAGTTATTCTAGGATTCCCCATCATAAGACCATAAAAAGAGCCTTTGGGGTCAGGCCAGTGGCTCATTTGTCCAGTATCCTGTTCTCACAGTGGCCAACCAGATGCCTATGGGAAGCCCAAGCAAGACCTGAATGGAAGAACACTCTCCCCAAGCAGCATGACTACAGGAATTTTGGAAGTGGGGGGAAGGCTGCTCTAACACACCCTCCAACATTTCCGCGATGAAAGCAGCGACATCCTATTCCATGATAATAATAATATTTTTTATTATTTATGCCTTGCCCATCTGACTGGGTTGCCCCAGCCACTCTGGGTGGCTTCCAACATATACAAAAACATTAAGCATTAAAAAAAAAACACCTTCTCTATACAGGGCTGCCTTCAGGTGTCTTCTAAAGGTTGTATGGTTACTTATCCCCTTAGCTCAGGGATTGCATAACTCCATACCTTCCAACATTTCTCCAGTGAAAATAGGGACGTCCTAAGGAAAAGCGGCACATTCCAGGATCAAATCAGAAACTGGAATGGCTTCTGTAAATCCAGGACTATCCCACTTGGAGGGTCTGGTCTATGGAGACCAAGCTTATGAAAGCTTCGGCCTAATTTTACCTGAGGTGGAACCTGTGTCTAGTGGAAGCTAGGTTATATATCACTAAACATCAGGTGGAGGCTCAGATGGTGAAATGCTCAACCATACCCCCAACCCTCTTACGGAACATCCTTCATGTAGAAAACGAGATTTCAGCCAGAAGGCAAAGCTTGTCGCTATAGGTCTCCAGTTGTAATAAGTATTAACTCTGCAGCCACATCCAAAATGTTAAATGGCTTTTTACAGTGTACTTCCTAAAAATAGCTTGACATTTTAAAGATCAAAGATGAACAAAGGCACCTATTTCCGTGACACAATTTGCAAGAGAATCCATTATTAACTGTACTCTTTTGTACCGAAGTAAGACATAAATGATCCTCTAAGTGGAAATGTCTGAACCTATGAGTTCAGAATGCATGCAATCCTAGTTGCTGTTTTGGAATACTTTTTTCAGATCTGCTTCAGAAATGGTTTTAAGTTGTATAATGTATGCCCCATCTGTCTTTTACAGCTGCTGCCTCCATTTGCCTATTTTTCACCAGGGAACCATTTATACAACCACTTTCTTTTCATCCCAAAGCAGATATAATATAGAAAAATACCACTGTCTAAATGCTGCACTGTGTGCTCCGATTGCAAGGCAACACACACCAACATAAGCATATCAGAAAGATGGTTTGTAGGTGGCAGCCTAAATAGGAATATTTCCCATTCAGTCTAGACTAAATAAACTCTGTGGCCCACCAGATATTATTGGACAACAACTCCCATCAGCCTAAGCTAGCAAGGTCAATGGTCAGAGAACATGGAAATTGTAGTTCAATGACATCCGAAGCACAGCAGGGTGGCAAAGCCTGCCCTAGATGGAAAAGAAACTTAAGAGGCAATAGCATGAATTAAAAAGGTAAAGGACCCCTGACCATTAGGTCCAGTTGTTGACAACTCTGGGGTGGCGGCGCTCATCTCGCTTTATTGGCCGAGGGAGCCAGTGTACAGCTTCCGGGTCATGTGGCCAGCATGACTAAGCCGCTTCTTGTGAACCAGAGCAGCACACGGAAACGCCGTTTACCTTACCTTCTACTTGCACTTTGTGCTTTTGAACTGCTAGGTGGGCAGGAGATGGGACCGAACAACAAGAGCTCACCCGATCGCAGGGATTCAAACTGCCGACCTTCTGATTGGCAAACTCTGTGGTTTTACCCACAGCGAATTAACCCTTAGTACATACCCTACTGATGCAATGTCCTTGTGGAATTGGCTCTTAAATAAGGTCCAGCGTGTGAGCAAGAGTATTTTAATTTAACCCCCATATTGGCATTTTCTTCGGCAAACAAAGACTGTTTTATTAGTAAATATTCCTCAGCTTCCTTCTGTCTGCCTGGTCTTTTTTTTATAAAAACAATCAGTCAGGGGTTTATGCAGGCAGGTGGGCAGCCTCCTTTTGTCTTCAAGAAAAAAAGCATTATCTCAGTCCTCACTGCCACCCCCTCTCCCTCGCTCTCCCCCCCCCATCCAAGACAAGCACATTAACAGAGGAGTGACAGGTCTGAGATGGTGTTGGCTTGGGGAGTGAGAGAGGTCTGGCATACCTTGTGCCTAGAGCCTGCATTTGGCCACTCCTCAAAGGCCCTTTGGTGGGCCTCATTGACAACATTTTTCAAATGCCTATATATATATATATATATATATATATATATATATATATATATACACCCCTGTGTTTAATTTATTTACCGAGTCTAGCTCAGTTCTGACAGAATATTGGTGCTGTTCAAAGGCATTATTTTATAGGCAGGATGGGTACTTTTCCCAAGGCCATATACTGTGTTTGTGGCTTTAGATTAGACTGAAGAAAGAAAGTAAATCATAGACAGTATAGGACTTTTTCTACATACACACTGCACATTTAAAGCAACACTTCCTTCCCCCTGCAAATCCTGGGTCTCAGGATTCCTGGAGGGGGAATGTGCTTTAACGGGTTTGTAGGACTGGTGGGAGGGATGCGGGTGGCGCTGTGGTCTAAACCACAGAGCCTAGGGCTTGCCAATCAGAAGGTTGGTGGTTCGAATCCCTGCGACGGGGTGAGCTCCCATTGCTCGGTCCCTGCTCCTGCCAACCTAGCAGTTCGAAAGCACATCAAAGTGCAAGTAGATAAATAGGTACCGCTCTGGCGGGAAGGTAAATGGCGTTTCCGTGCGCTGCTCTGGTTTTCCAGAAGCGGCTTAGTCATGCTGGCCACATGACCCGGAAGCTGTACGCCGGCTCCCTCAGCCTATAGAGCAAGATGAGCGGCACAACCCCAGAGTCGTCCGCAACTGGACCTAATGGTCAGGGGTCCCTTTACCTTTACCTAGGACTGGTGGGAGAGCTTTACTTTCTGTTTCCATTACGTATGGAAAGAAGGGAGATCAAGTCTCATGAAAGGGATAGACACATGTCATGTGTCGTGTATGAGTGGTTAAACCAAGGAAACCAAGTTTGCAGCTACAAAGCTTACTACAAGGTGACCTTGACCCATTCACTGTCTGTCACCCTTCCATGCCTCACAGGGATGTTGTAGGGTGAAAAGGGGGAGGAGACACACACATGTTGTCCTGATCTCCTTCATGGAAGCGCAGAATAAAAGAAAACTATAAATAATACTCAATCTCTTGGTAATAAGCCCCACTGAACTCACTAGGGCCTACTTCTGAGTAAACATACGCAGAATGGTCTTGTGTGTTTTTTTGCCTTTCTCAGATTTTTTCTTCCAAAGCCAGCTTTGCAGGTGGCAATATACAAGTTGATTGCACTAACTCTGAGAATTGCTTGAGACAAGAAAGAAACTAATACATCATATCTGCATAGCCTTGGGACCTGTGGCAGGTCAAAGCAGGTTTGGCAGCTGGTTGCAAGAAAAGCTGCTTTTCACACATAAAGGTCATCTTAATGTGAGATCCTTATCTTGCTGATGTATTGCCCTAAATCTCTCTCTCTATTTTTTTCCCTTTCTGACAAAGTGCTTTAATAGGCTCTCCTTGCATTCCTTGGAAGTCTGGGTTACAAAAACATCAAGCTTCAGATAGGCATCTTGGCTGTAAATACTTGGTTAGTAAATTGGTGCAGATGAAGAATTTCAAGTTGTTCCTTCCCATTGTAGTCCCACTAAATTATGTGTAATTCTTGTTCTTTTCTTTTTAATTTGCTGTGATCATAACAAATTGGGAAATGCTTTAGACGCGAAGGAAAATCTTGATGACAATGAAACAAAGCAAACAGAAGCCTAGAATACTTGACAAACTCACAAAGCACACCAGAGAAAGCTCTAGAGTAAGAATATTGCAATAAGATTAGAGGTAAAAAAAAAAATTACAGTTATGGAAAGTAATACTTTGCTTCTGTTTTTAAAATGAAGCATTCTGTTTGGTCTGTTATCCAAGGAAAGAAGGAAATATTTAGAAAATTGAATAGGAAAGTCAGTACACAACTTGCTGAAGAAGGAAGCAAAATATGAATAAAGGACAAAAGTTAGTTTTGTAATTATTATCATTAATTAAATTTGTATACCACCCTATACCCACAGGTCTCAGGGCAGTTCACAAGATGAAACCACAAGATAAAACCACAAAAATACATAATAAAAACAAAAATAAGAACAACCCAATGTAAGATAGTAAAAGGTAAGATCACATATTAGCAGCACCTTGGAGGTTAAAAACTGAATCTTAAAACCTATTTACTATTATGGAAGAAGAAGAAGGTGAAATGACCTGATTACAAATCAAATGTAAATGGCATGTTAATCAGCCTTTGTATACCAGAGGAGGAATTTCAAATTAATGGAAACTGATATGATCCTATACCCATCTACCTCACAATAGTGTATATAAGCAGTGTACATAAAATAATATAAAATAGTAATATACATCTAAAATCAACAAACTTAGAATCAAATATATTTGGATAGGCTTGTTGAATTTTTTAAAAAGAAGTTTTTAGCAAGCAGTATACTAAACAGTATATAAATTTTGCTTGCCAAATTTAATGGTTAAGGCCTTATTTTCATAACGCCCCTTACAAAATGTTGTAAAATATTCACAAACATTAATCTTGGAAATGATAATCATGATAAGCATATTAAAAAGCACTTAACAGATTAAACAACAACAACAAAAACCCTTCATTGACCTTTGTGATCAATGAAGCCACTCATTATTGCCCAAAGTTTCATGGCTCTGTGAAGCAACTGTAACAATGACAATTAATTAAAAGAAACATGCCCCTCCCCCTACCTCTCCATGCTATCTGTCCTGAATGCTTTAGTTGAGATTCCTCAATTGGGGAGGGGGTTGGACTAGATTACCCTCAGGATCCCTTCCAACAATTCTGTGTTTCTATGATTTTTTGCATTCATTAAACTGTATCTGAAAAATATTATTGATTGCTTTGCTCTGCTGAATTTTCCCAATCTTGTTCAGAGAAGCATAGGGCATGTAATAGTATTTGATTATAGCAACGTTAGTGGCATTATCTGGAGGTGTTGGGATAATGGCAGCAGTGGTACAGAACGGCAGCAGTGCCTGCAATGTAGGAAATCTCATGGCTTGAATAAATTCCCAAGAAAATCAGAGGGACCAAGCATTCGTGCTAAGGTTCATTTGACTGAACTAAGGAACCCTGTTGAGGCATTTCTGGGTGAGTGAGTGGAAAGGGTGTCCAAAAGTTTGTGGGAGGGGCAGAGTGTGCATGCAATCCCCCCCCCCCATATCCATGCATGAAGGGGTTTTATTTTCAGCCGGAGCTCACCAGAACTTCGCCCTGGCACCTCTCAGTTGGATGATATTGCCATTCTAAGAGAATAAGGGAGAAGTTTGTGGTGATCTTCAGCACTGCTTGCATATATTGGCTCCACTTCTGAGATTCCCACATTCAGTGTGAAAATCTGAGGAGGGATTCAAGGTGTGTTTGGCTGAACATGCTTGCAGTCCTTCCCATTACCACAAACCTTGTTTTATCAGGGTTCCCAACCACAGGAAGTATTGGAGGTCGTCCAGAGTGGCTGGAACAACCCAGTCAGATGGGCAGTGTATAAATACGTTGTTGTTGTTGTTACTTTAGCAAGTTCAATCAATTGCACTTAAAATCCCACTTCAGACTTTCATGCCGAAAGCCTAGATTGGCATTGACTCCAACAGGAACAGGAAGTAAACTGCAAAAGAGGGTAAGATAAGATGATAAGATAAGATAAGATAAGATAAGATAAGATAAGATAAGTGCTCTTTGTGTCCTCTTCCCATAAAGGTCCTGGGGAAAGATGTGCTTCAGTTTCTGTGTTATAAAAACATAAGGGCACTACGTTGGAGAACAGGGAGCTAACAACAGGCACACACATACACACACACACACACGTACAAAGGAAATGTGTGGCTTTGGAAAGATCTGGAAACATCAGGAAAATGTAGCAGAGGGCAAAAAGAATGCAAGGAATTGTTGCAATTATCAGCTACAATTTATCACATGTGTTGTCATTATTTTCTTATTTGAGACACAAAATATCCACAAAGGAGCAAGTTCCATTTTATGGCAAACATGGTACACACTTGTGTGTGTGTGTGTGTGTGTGTGTGTGTGGATAGGAGCCCCGTTCATCAGACCCGTGAGTTCTTAATCTACCTAGTTAGATAGTTTAGATAGGGTGGGGTGGGTGGAAATGATACACAGGCCAAAAAATGCAGAGAGGTACACTCCGTGCTGCTTTGTGGTTAGTTTCAAGGCAGCTAAGCTTGTCAGCCAAAATATTTCACCAGCCTTCAAACTAACAGCACTGTGTGACCCAAAGGTACTTTCCAAAGTCCCTTGCTATCCCGTGGATAATTCCATTGCTGGACACAAACATTGCTCAGATTATTTGTGTTGGCACCTCTAAAAATATGGCTGTTATCAAGCAACTGCCTGTGCACTCAGGACAGCCTAGAATATCAAAGGAAACTCTTGGGCACATCAAAACCAAAAGGCCATATAATTAACAAAACAACAAGACAAGACAATCAAAATGGGATGGTTGCATACTGTCAATGAAGATCAATAGAAACAAGGGCATTACAAAGGAGGAACTTGGGTAAAGTTTATGGTGGCTGGTGGCTATCCATACACATCAGTGTTTAGCATTCAAATACAAAAGTCTCCTGCTTACATTCCATATGCAAACTATTCCAAGGTGGCTGCAAAACAGGTGCTGCCCACGTATAACAGAGATGTTGGGGGGAATTCCTAAGGCAGTCTATTGTTATGCTTGTATCCTCCTTTGAAACCCAAGTCTTTTGGGCTGAGATCACTTGAGCACTGCATTTTTATAGTGGACTTGCAGTTTGTTTTAAAGTCAAAATCCAAACCTATTTCAAACAGCAGTACCCACAACAAAATGTTGCGGCATGGAGGACTCCTGTTCAATATTCCAATCAGCCAGCCATGCCTTCCTCCAAGATACTGCCTCATTATGTTGTTTTTGGAATCCTACCTTCCTTAGTCTCCCCCCCCCCACACCTAAAGAACCTTCATACTTCTACAAATCTGGGAAGTTTTCCGAGTCTGCTGATACCTCCCTCTTAGAGAGATAATTTATTACGGTCAGAGACCAGCTTATAAAACACACACAGGGGAACAGTCCCAGAAGGAAAACAAACAATTAAAGCAATGTACAACAATAAATTTAAAATTTATAAATGCATTAAGTGTATACAGTGGTACCTCAGGTTACATACGCTTCAGGTTACATACGCTTCAGGTTACAGACTCCGCTAACCCAGAAATAGTACCTTGGGTTAAGAACTTTGCTTCAGGATGAGAACAGAAATCATGCTCCAGTGGTGCAGTGGCAGCAGGAGACCCCACTAGCTAAAGTGGTGCTTTAGATTAAGAACAGTTTTAGGTTAAGAACAGACCTCCGAGTTTGCGGATTTTTTTAACAAACTAGATTGAGTCAGGAGATGGTCTGCACCTACTGATCTGTACACAGAATCTGGCGACAGGAAAAGGTTGAATTTTTGCTTTTCCGGGAGGTCAGCAAGCCTCACCAGTAGAGGATCAGTGGTCTTACTATGTACCTTTTCATAAAAGGGACATCTAAAGAACAAGTGCTCTGGTCTTCCTATCTCCCCCAATGAACAGGCGCAAAGTCTCTGAGCATATGGAACTTTTTAAAAGGCTCCTTCCAGGACCAGCGAGGGCAGGGCCAAGCTTCTGGCGAGTGTAAAGGCCCTTCTTGCATACCTCCCTCTTACACGAGAATAAGAACATAAGAAGCTGTTGGATCAGGGCAGTGACCCATCTAGTCCGGCCTCCTTTTCTCATAGTGGCGAACTGTGTTTTCCAGCAACTAGCATTCAGAAGCAAGCAGCCTCCAACAGTAGAGGTAGAACACAGCCGTTGTGGAGAGTTGCCATTGAAAGCCTTTACATCCTGGCGTTATCAGCACCACACTCAACTCCAAACTAAAAAGCACCAAACATTATAACAGTACATAGATAGCTCAGTTGCTTAGAGGATGTTGCTGATAATGCCAAGGTTGCAGGTTCGATTTCCTCAAAGGAGAGTTTCTTCATCGCCTTGATCATTTTGGTTGCTATTTACATACGTAAGCAGCAGCACTCACCTCTGAATATCAGAAATACAAGGAACTTAAAGAATACCCAATTGAGCTGACTACACTGAGTACAATGCCTGTCTTAATTCAAGCTCTGGGTGCCCAGACTTTGTGCCAAATTGCAATGAATTCAGTTGCATATGAGCATAAAAGTCTTATCTTGCCTGAGCACAGGAACAAACAAAACAAAACGGATTTGCCTAGTTCTATTTTCCAAGCTGATTTTAAACTGCTAGCATTTTCCATAATGGCAAAATCTATTAAGTTTAAAATTTCCTTTCCACTTTAATAATTTCAAGGATCATCAACACCACAATTCTGAGGATTTATTTTTCTAAAGAGAGGGAGAGGATTAATCTTTGTCTTGAAACTCAGCTGCTTGCACCTTCATAAAGGAGCAAAAATTGAGACTCTTAATGCCTAATTTTTATATTTAGCATTGTTTTCATCTTACCTTCATTTTTCTGCCTTAAGTGGTCCCAGAAGGCGCAAAAGGCAGAGGACCAGGCCTGCTAATATCTGGTTGCTGCTGTGTGAATAAGCTTACAAACACACACCTAATGTATCAGCGTGGATTGCGGATATTTCTTCTGTCTTTTAGCTGGACGAGTCCAGCTTTTGCAACACATCCTCCTGTTTCTTGGCGATTATATTTTAGTGGGTGTATAATAGAGGGGGGAATAGCTGATTTGTTTAACTGGGAGAAATTAAAATAAGTAATTTGGCAATTTCAAATTCAACTCAGAAGCTTCTAACACTATGTGGGAGTCACAGCTGGTCTTCTGTCAACACTATTTAAACAAACCTAAGGCAAAATCCAGAATACAAACTAATGGATTATTAGCAGAGCTTGCTGTTTTATGGGTGGCAAAACCATTCTCATGTATTTGTGATGTATTTGTGATGATCATGTGTAATTGGAACTGGTAGCAAGCAACAGGGCAGGACATGCCTATTACATCATAAAACATAAGATGCTGCCTTCTGCAGAGTCAGAATGTTTCTCCATCTAGCTCAGGACAGTTGACACTGATGGGCAGAGGCCCTCCAGGATTTCAGACCCAGTGACACTCCTGGAGTGAAGACTTACAGTATAGGTGTAAAGCTCTCAACTTTATTTAAAGTGCTTTAAGATCTGCAGCAAGATATAATGAATAGCTGCAGGCTCAGAATCTGCACAGAGAATGTAGGGCTTTCAGATGCCCTTATGTCCAGTCTTGGACATAACCCCATCTGGCTCAAACCCCATCACCTGTTTAAACCTAAATAGGGTTGTCATTGCCAACTCACTCTAGAAGAGTCCACTCTCAAATGGTGCTGGAATCATACCAGTGACAAGCTTTGTGTGCTGGAGAAACAAAGGGGATGATGGAATCAGAACAAATTCAATTGTAGCTATTTATAGTTGGGGAGATATATATATATATATATATATATATATATATATCAAATAAGTTGTAAATAGTGTATGCTGACATTTTAAAAAATGATGCTAAGAGACTTGACTTTAAAGAACTGCTACATAGAAATTATTATGTACATCCATGTAATACCTGTAAGTGAATATGATTCAAATAACATTGATAGTGCACTTTACAATTTGCAAAGTGAATCAGCTGCAGTAAAATAATCCTAACCGTCCTGAAAGGTTTGTAACTATTATTAAGACCATACTGCAGAGATCTTTCTTGTTCGAGGAACTAAGCGTTGCTTTTAGCTTCATACGTGTGAAGACTTAGTAATGTAGCATTAAGGAAATCATCACAATGCAAATGATACTGCTTTGACTGAATTGAGCACTCTACCCTTTTTCGGACTTTCCCCGATCCTTATTGTATCTTAGGTGGTTGCGGGGGATGCAAGTTCACCGACTAAGCAGGATCAGCTGTTCTCCATGGCTTGCCAATGAGATACATTTGTCTTTTGTGTGATCAATGGCTGAACACTGCATAGTTCAAATCATTGATCACCATACAGTGACTCCAGATGCTACTAAACTCTTAAGGGGAATGGGAGATGGAAGAGCACACCATAAGGAGGGGGAAAATCCCCTCAATAAATATTTATAGGTATTTCAAGGTGGGATATTAAATATAATATAAATTTCACAGGAAGAGTTTGAAAAATACGCCTGACTTCTAATAAGTGCCAGCTTCAAACGTTATGACCTTGTCCCTATGCATGAGCAGAAACAAACAAACAAAGCTCAGTGTCAAATGTTGATGGGCAAGGAGAGCCAGGTGCTTAGGTTGTTTTTTTGCAGATGGCTTACCTGGATTTAAGTTTGCTGCATAAAAAATGTTAAATAATGTGCAACATTCTTAAGCTATGGTGCTTATTTCATAGGTTGATAGGGTATGATGGTTTGAAATCAGGAAAGTCCCAGAGTTCTAAAGTAATGTGATGGCTGGGAATAGCAAAGAATAATTTTATCAGAGTGGTCCCTAAAAATAAGTGACGTTGGGGCTACAGTGTATTATGAGCACACGAGGCACTGAACACCTTGGGACCAGGTCACCTTAGTTCCCACTGCCTGGGCACTTTGATCCTTGGGAGAGACACTCTCAGTAGTGTCAGATGCTTCTGAGATTTGTCTTATTTCTACCAAGGCCAGGGCCTTGAGTGTGGTGAAACATGGCCTTTGCCAGGTTCTCCCAATGAAGGGAACTACCATAATGGCATTTAAGCACCTGCTTAGAACTCACCTGTTCACCCAGACCCTCCCTGAGGGCCGATCCAGTTATACCAATGTATAAATCTGAGCTACTGGGTTTTTTAAAATGTATTTCACCCTTGTTTTCTGAATATCATTTCAGTGCTGGTTTTATGCTGTTCTTCACAGCCATAATCCCCGCCCCCCTTAATGTTAGTGGTACAGAAAACCTTCACAGAGAAATAAATAAATGGTCAGCTTACAATTCTGCTATTTGCAATGCCCTCACTAAAGTCTTCTGAAAGGGAAGTTGGCAGCAGAAGGAACCACTGAAGCTGGCAAAGAGCTGCGGGAGACATGCAGGAGGAGACATTCCTGCTGCTCGCTCTGGTCCTTGCCTTTAGGCATGCTTAAACAGTTTTTAGTTCAAGTGCACCTTTCCTTCTTATTTAATTTTAATTTGTCTAACAACTTAATAATCCCTTCAGGGAATGTTAGTGCTATAATAAAAGTATGCATAAAGTCCATAAATATATAGCCAGGCAGGAGTTCTTAACAAGTTCCTCCTCACTATTTAATGGTCAGGTGATATCCCGCAACACTTTCAAGGTTAAAGAAGGAGAAATTAGAAGCTTAGCTGCTGTGCTGGTTACCTCTCATTGAAGAGCTGCTGTAATCTGGAAGAACAAAGCATAATCCTGCAGAGCTTTCAGGAATATATTTATTATCGTTGTCTCTCTAATATCTATCAACCAAGGCTGGTTTTTGGGGAGGAGGCTTAGATGTCTAAAAGACGTCATTGTACATGTTATATTTGCACAAAGAGTGGGGAGCAATTTCAGCAATGATGCCTAACTTCAGAAATGGCATTTAACCCTCTTTCCACTAGCCGTTTTCCTTGCAGAGTTCTAGATGCCTACTTAGCCTAATAAGCATCAGCTGGAAACTAAAATAAGTGTATTTCCCTCTGCACTTTAGAAAAAGGTGCTTTTTCTAAATGCTTTGTGCAGGGTGCTGTGTGAGCATTTGCAGCACTATCCCGTTTGTGAGGCATCAGTTTACAGGAAGGGATAAAGTTGCATAGTAAAAGATTTCTTCTTACAAACAAAATTGGATAGTTGTACACTGCTGCAGGATAAGTGATTTAGCCTAGCCACAAATTGGATCGAAGCCCATAGCTTAGTTGAATTATTATTATTATTATTATTATTATTATTATTATTATTATTATATAACAGAAGGAAATATGGGGAGATAAAAACGTTGCTAGCTGATATTAACAATAAGAATATTCCTTCAATCTTAACTCAAACATGTTCATTAATATATGCCGCTTGTTTGCCCAAAAAGGTATCTAAATGAGATTAATCATTCTAGGTCATGTGTTTAAAAGCAGGGAGGCTGTAAGATATTCAGACAACTGAGTACTAGGATGGTGGGCATTGGTCTTTCAAATCTAGAAATATAAGTCTCTTTGCAACCATATGGGCCTACAGGATCTACTTTCATTGTCCATGTCTTGCATGCAAAACATGCCAGGTTCAATCCCTGACAACTCAGAGTAGGAGGAAGTAGGAGGAAGTGACTTAGGCAGCGGGTGAACCCCCAAAAAGTGGTGTCGTTACCTGAGTGCCCCTTACTGGGAGAGACAAAGAGAGGGGTGAGATGGTGGTGAAGTCAAGGCTGCATAAATTTCAGAGGTGGGACTGCTATGCATCTGCGCAACCTGGACCATGCTGCCAACCTGCCTCTTTTGTTGTTGTTGTTGTTGTTGATTAAATGTTTATACCACCCTGCATCCAAAGATCTCAGGGCAGATGAAAATGCAAGATAAAAGCACAAAAAAGAACCCAAACAACACCCACACACCCTCCCACAAACACATTTAAAAGGCCACAGAATATTAATCAGCCCAAGACCTGGTTGAAAAGGAACATTTTTGTCTGGTGCCTAAAGATGTATAACAAAGGCTGCAGACCAGGGGTTGGCAAAGTTTTTTGTGGCTTGGGCTGGTTCACGGTCCCGCAGATGCTGCGGTGGGCCAGAGTGTGTGCGCACACGCATGCATGCATGGGCAAACGCTATTTCTGGCGCTCCTTCTGGAGCAGAGGAGGCACGCGCAGCTCCCCATTGGCTACAGGAGCTTCCTGCAGCCAGTTGTAAGCCGGCCAGCGTCATGAAAGGCAGCCTCTGCACTGCTCCACGCCTGTTTAGTGCGGTGCATGGGCGCTGACCGATTGGGCAGCAGGGGTCTCTGACCGGCCAGCAGGGATCCATGGGCCGGTCATACGACCCCTTAGGAGCCTTAGGTTGCCAACCCCTGCTCCAGATGAACCTACCTGGGGGGACCATTTCGCAAAACAATAGCATCAGGGACCAGGGATTTCCCCAGCCCTTGATCTAGAAAAGCTTGCTGGTCACTTCGCTGGTCACCTTTACCAGTTAACTGATGAGCTGGTAAACAGGATACTTACTATCCCTCTCTGCCTATGTTCCAGTCCCTCCCAATAAGTGGCAGCAATGCTCTGTGACTCTTTCCCACCAGGTGAGCCATTCCTGCAGGTAGGGTTGGGAAGGAGTCCTCTATGCAACACTGGGGAGTCACTGCCGGTCATAGAATCATAGAATCATAGAGTTGGAAGAGACCACAAGGGCCATCGAGTCCAACCCCTGCCAAGCAGGAAACACCATCAGAGCACTCCTGACATATGGTTGTCAAGCCTCTGCTTAAAGACCTCCAAAGAAGGAGACTCCACCACACTCCTTGGCAGCAAATTCCACTGTCGAACAGCTAATTCCACTGTCGAACAGCATAGAAAATTCTGAGCTAGACAGACCAACAGTCTGATTCAGCCAAAGCTAGTTTCCAAAGATCCACACACGGACACTATTATGGTAGACTGTATGCTTGCATGTGTATCCACTGCCATACATATGATGTCATGCATAAATTGAACATGCAGTGTTGACACAGATAAGTGTATGTGTGGTGCATCTGATTCCCATGATCCTTCTATCCATTTTTTTTATTTTTTTTATTTTTTTTGAGGTGGAAGAATTATGAGATCAGGTATGTGGACTTGAGTGCATGCGCTAAGTGGAAGTGTTCACTCTGGCCCTGCCACATGCGCAAGACTTCTAGAGTGGAGAAAGAGTGAGCTAGCTCTCAGACACATTCATTATCCAGTTCAAACAAGCTGCTTTGGAGCAGAGGAACTTCAGCTGCTTTCCAGCCCTATTAAATTCTACATGTTGATCCACTGGGCACAACCTGGGAAGAATTAGGCAAGACTGGATGTTAAGTGCTTCACTGTGTTCTTAAGTCCCATTGATTTCAAGGGAACTTAAGTGCAACCATCTTTTGTTAGATTGCACCAATGGAATTGGAAAGATTGCTGGTGCAAGTAAAATTATGCACTTACAATAGGATTATGAATGCATTTCTGTCTGTAGTAATTATGGTAATTTATAACCACTTTTCAGGGGTTCCCCACCACCTCTTACTCTGTTGAAATGTTTACATTTGAGCACCTATACATTATGTAGCATATGTTCATAAGGAAAAGTTTAATAGCAATGAAGTCATGTTTGTGTGTTTTGCTTTTGTGTCTCTATGGTAAATCGCTTCACTTTCTTGACAAATCTTTATCCATGCCCTCTCTGTTCTTCTGCATGACATGCAAGGAAAACAAAGATCTTACTTTCAACTTATATTCAGAGAATCATTTTCAGAGCTATTAGGCATCACAGCGGGGGAAGGGAAATCAATGTTTCCTTTGATAGGGATGCATGTGAGAAAATAGTAATGCTGCATATATGATAGGTAGAAATTGCAAACAGACCTTGTTTTTTATTTCCTTCACACATGATTCTGTTTCCTCCACTCTGCCCAAACATCTCTCCTGAAGCTCCCCATATTTCCTTCAAGTGTAGCCAAGAATTTACGACACAATTCCATCTTCCTCCTCCTTCATAAACCATCTGCGTTCTTTCTCAGCCAGTCCCTACTGATGAAATAACCCTGTTGATTTGCTCTGTGACATATTTTACCCACAATGCCTCTGTCTTTGTAAACTGTGGTTTCAAAGCATGATGTTTTAGATACTTCTTCATTTATGCCCCCATCTGCACTATACCTTTAAAGCACTATACCACTTCAGCAGTCACAGCTTCCTCCAAAGAATCCTAGGAACTGTAGTTTGTTTAGGGTGCTGAGTGTTGTTAAGAGAACCATATTCCCCTCACAGAACTACAATTCCCAGAGTTCACTGGAAAGGGCGCTTGCTTGTTAAACCACTCTACTAATTGTAGGGTGGAGGCGTTCAACATTATGTGCATAGGTCTCCATTCGGACTAAAAGCATTAGAAGCATGGCTGCCTGGGGGCGTGGTCAGGAAGTGCATTAACATTAAAGGGGCAGGATTAATGGTGTGATCCTGCTCCTTCCACACATTCAGCAAACATGGAGAAAAAGGTCCTCAAGTTAATTATAAATACAACAACCAAAATCCATCATTTTAATTCAGAACGAGGCAATTGAACTTGAGTTTATTATGGAGCCCACTGTGGTCTTCCGAACAATTTAACTCAAGTCTCATAAGACTTTTCTCCTGGTAGAATAGGCATCATTAGATGTACTGCTGGATAAGGGTTTAATGGTTTTTGCATTTGTTTAAAAACAAATAAGACATTGTTTTAAAAAAGATACTTTTCTCCTGGGTTTTTCACAGGCACCGCCAATTTTTCAATGATAGTTATAACACTGTTTATATATTTATATTTACTGTTACAGCCTCTGGCTGCATTCCAGTGCCACAGATCCATACTCTGAGGCCAGTATAGGAATAATCCCATATACTGAGCCAAGAGGACTTAATTGCCAATGGAGGCAAAGAACTGGTATTAATTCTGGGAACTGCAGGTTCTATTCTCCTAAAATAAATAAGAACAGTAATAGCAACATCAATAGGACAAAGAATAAGAAGAAAAATCACAATCAGTGCTTTTGTATTACTTCAAGTGTTATCCATCCAGATCTGTTTTGTTTGTTTTTATATCTAGCCTTATCTTCATGTGTGAAACATAGACATCCCATTTGCTTCATGCTCAATTGCTTGCAATTTTCCCTCTGATTCATACATTTCTCCTGCTTTGGAAATTCTACACATTCCTGTAATCAGACTGTATGCCCATGTTGCAGTTGTCTGAATGATCACATTGTCTGCTGTTTGAATTGCACTCCTGCTGCTGGTTCGCTGCCCCTAATTATTTTTGTTTTAGCGTTTGTCCCTGATTTCTCAGTCAGGCAGTTGAAAGAGGCCGTGTCATCCTCTGAGAGGTGTTTAATCAAGGGATGAGTAATCAAACAAAAAGCTTTTTGGGGAGGGGTGGAAGTGGAAGAAATGATATTGTCTGGCCGGTTATTATGTTTTCTCTTCTTGACACTTAAATAGAGTTCCTGCAGAAACCCGGGGTGCTGCCCATTAGCTTGGAGGGTTGGGCTGCCTGAATAAGTGGATGGCTGCTTTGTAAAGAGGGAGTGGTAAAGGAAACAGGCTAAAAAAGAGAGAGAGAAATCAATGAAGTTGAAATGCGCTCTAAGCACACCTACTTATCATCTCCTCGCACTCCACTTGTCATCCAGCTGCCAAACTCTCTGAAAACATCTGGGTAGGTGGCTCTGCACGTACATGTCGGTGCGCTGATATGCGCACCCATTTGGGCATGGTCGGAAGGGACTCTGCCGGTTCCTCTGAGGTGTAGTGACATGTATCAGGGCTTGGCTATAAATTTCATTGCATTGCTGTGGCGAACAGAGAAATGAGTGAGGAAATATCTGATTAAAGTGTGCATTGCTGCTGAGGCAACCGCATGTTGCCATAGCAATCGAGATGAAATGTGCAAGGAGTGAGATAATTAAATCTAACCCCTTTAGAAGTTTTTGACAGTCTATGCACTGCCAATAAGGAGGGGGGATGAGTTATATCTGGCATTAAAGATAAAACCCATTCCTTGTGAAAGTACAACTTCTTGTTGATTTTGTTGTTGTTCCCTTTGCTAAATGCATTGCTTCAGGTCCCTTATTTGAATGCTCCCTTTAATAATCAGATGCAGTTTTGACCTTGGCTTGTAACAGCCTGATCTGGTTTATTGTTCCATGGGAACTGCTACACAAAATATCCAGCTATATGTTTTTTCACTCTCTTACTTACAGTACAGTAAAGCCTGGCTGTCACGTCTTAGATTATGATTCAATAATATCTAGAACGTACTGCCCTCTTCAGGAACTGTCGATTAAAAAACAACAAGAACTTTCGGATGTGTTTATTGATTTATGAAGTGCAAGGAGTAAATGTGACCTTATGAGGCTTATAAGGTGCAGGGAGTTCATTGCATTTAGTGGTATGAGCAGTAAGCTAGCATACATTGGTCAGGCTGAAATGTTAATAGAAGGAGAAAAAAAGTGTTGGAAAGCAACAACTTTAAAAAATGTTGTCATGGGGTTGGACTAGTAATTCCAGAAAATAATTGGCAGCCCGGTGAAGCACTTTAGCGTGATGAATTCTAGGGTGGCCAGGTAGCCCAAGTGCCAAAGAATTTATAGCACAGAATGTCACAAGAGACAAGAATGATGCACCTTAAAATTCAAGACTAAATTCAGAAAGGAATTTAGTTTAATTACATGCTTTATCTTAGGGAGAAGAAGAAGAAGAAGAAACAACAAAACTAAGGTCACTTGCAAAGTGTGCTTCCCACTTCAGTGTAGCCGGATTACATTCTAGGTTAGTAAGATTTTGAAGCAGCGAAACCACATTGGATGGGTGGAGGCTGTGGTTATTTGCTACCCTGCCACCGCCTTTGGGCAGGTGCAATACAGGTGGAGAAGGCTGCGTGACCTCTCTCTTTCCAGTGTTATTAGTGCAGGGTGGGACCTGGCTATGTGGATTTAGTAGCCATTGCTACACAGGTAATATCACCAAAACAATGATGATGCATTTCTAAGTTTGGAATTGATGTACTCAGACTGGGTGGGGTACACTGATACCAGTTGCAGAGTCACGGACATAAGAAACTGCATTATTATCAGAAGAGGCTGTTTGTTCATCTAATCCGGTATTACATTCTGAATCTCTGTGTAGCTCTCCGTGGTCTTTGCATCACCTGCCACCTGAGCATTTCAACTGGAGATGTCAGCAGAAGTGGATCACTAGGGGTGGGGAAGGATCCACTATGCTAGCTCCCCAGCAGGTGGGTTGCTTTTGCTTACTGGGAGGGAAAGGTGAAGTGGCAGGGAGGTTGGCGCACTGCAAATGCAGTGGGGGGGGCCAATTGGGCACTCCTTGCACTGCATTGACCTCATCGCCACCTTGCCCTTCCCCCTCCCCTTCCAGGTAAGCAACATTAATCCACCTACTGGGAAGCTGGTGTTGCTGTTCCACTCCACCCAGTGAGTCACTTGTGAATGAGAGGAATTGAACGTGGGATGTTCTGCATGCAGGACACATGTTCTTCCACTGAGCATTGGTTCCACTATTGCCTAGCCCGGAGTGTCAATCAGCCAGCTTCGGAGGGGAGGGTGGGCTCAACTTCCTAGGCACCTAGCAAGCTAGGCTGCATGAGACAAGCAAGTTGGGAACACACAAATGCTGATTTATTATTATTATTATTATTATTATTATTATTATTATTTTGAAAACAGGACAAAAGGCATCCTGTTTGGGGGCCAAACGGGACAAGGGAAATTGTGGTCCCAAAGCGTGACAATCCCATTTTTAATAAGACGGGTGGCAACCCTAGTTGGTTCCTTTTCCTATAAGGAACACAGTGACTTGCTCCCACAGTCCTAAGCTGATGGCCTATCCACTAGGCAAGACCTGAGTAGTAAACTAGGAGAAATGAAAGCAACTACCTCAACAAACCTAGATGCTTAACAACTACAGTTAGACAATGCGGGTTTTTCTTGGTCTCTGCGGTGTTTGGATTCCATGTTTCAAATCTGTCCTCCAATTTCACAAAAGAAGCCTCCATTTTTTTCCTGCCTCATCTTCAAGTCACTTTAGAGTCTATTTAGAATTTCTGTGAGCACAAAGTTTTGAGATCACCTTATTGCTGCAAGATTGCCAAGGGTGGTGTGTGTGTGTGTGTGTGTGTGTGAGAGAGAGAGAGAGAGAGAGAGAGAGAGAGAGAGAATTTCTTTCCGGTAAACATTTCTCAAGCACTCTGCAGCCAACACTCCATGCTTCCTGATCTGAAAAAGGCCCATGAGAGATATTACCTCATGATGCCTTTCCCCAGAATTTAATTGAAGTGTGGGCAACTGGGAAGGTTACAAAGTTCCAGACCAACCATTGGTGAGAGCTGATTTGCAGAATGAAAGAAAGGAAACTCCCTTACTCACATGCACCCTTAGTCACCTCAAAAGTAAGTTAAGCAGCCACCCACAAACTTGCACCTAACCATGAGAATGTCTAGTAGTTCCTGTTCTACTGACCGACTTCCCTTTTCTCACTTTTCAATTTCAGCTACAGATTTCTCTTTGCATCCCTGTCTGATCCACCATATATACTGCAAGCTGGTTAAAGAAAGACAGCATAATTTTTCTGTTTTCTACTGTATCATACCAAGTTGGTGGTCCTAAATATGCTGTGATTTCCTGAATGAGCTAGAGTGAAAGGGACCTTTGCTTTGAGTCCATTGTCACATAAAACATCAGATTCTCTGTGCAGTCTGGAGGAATTTTAAAACAGGGCCATTGCTTGTCTAATAATGGCTAGGGTCTTGGGCTTGGCTGTAGCAAATTCAGGTTCATATTTCCACTCGGCCGTGAAACTCAATGGGTTATTAGTCACTATTTAACCTGACCTGCCTTTCAGGGGCAATCCTATATATATTGCTTTGAGCTCTTTGGAAGAATAGAATAAATATGTGATACACAAATGAATTTGCTGGAGTACTAATGGCTTTAAAAAGTGTAGGAGAATGGAAAGTCCACAAATTGATTCATAGCCGTGGCTTCAATCTAATGCAAAAAGCAGCAACATTGATTTTCAACATAGGGCAAATTCGCATGACCATGATGTCTTCTCTGCACACACATAAAGTCACCCCCCATAAGTGACTTATTTCAACTGTCCTATGGCAGATGCCCAGGTGGATCCTTTATTTGTGAATGTTTTCAGCAAAGGTCCCAGTTGCCTCTCAGCACATTGTGAATGTGACTATGGTTAGCAACATAATGAGAGCCAGTATGGTGCCTTGGTTAAAGTGTTGGTCTAAGACCTGAGGGAGAGGGGTTCAAATCCCCGCTCAGCCACGAAGCTCACTGAGTAACTTGGGGGTGGTTGTTGCCTCTCAGCTTAACCTACTTTACAGGGTCGTTGTGAAGACAAAAAGAGAACACGGAGAGCCAAGTATGCCACCTTGAGCTCATTGGATGAAAGGTGGGGTATAAATCAAATGATAAACATGGCATCTTCAAGCTGCTACACGTGGTTAAACTGGGTTCTAGCCTTTTCGTTAGCCTGTCTTTGCACAAATGTGGAAGTGCATCGACAGAGAAAACTCACCAAAAGCTTTAAAAGATGGAAGTCATCCCAGTGCATCTCCTTCCTCAAACACCATCTTGCCCTGGGGTGGGGGGGAGATGATGGAACAGCCTGGAGAGCTGCCCACCCTCTCATTCCAGGTGTTCCAGTTGAGATGGTTTCCCTGCCACCCAGCCCTGACAACCACACCACGTGGTTGCTCAAGAACCATTTTGCTCTTAGGGAGAGAAAGATTTGGTCCTCCTTCACCCTTGAAACTTCTCTTTGCTGTTCCTTCAATCATTTCAATTGATGATTATTGTGTGGCTATTTCTATGTAATTCACTCTGTGGAGTCTGCTTGAAAAGTAATAATATATAATATAAAATATAATGTATACTCTGATTTTTGTGATTACTTTCAGGGGCCCTGAGCACCGACAGAATTTAACTAGGGCTTCCTAAATAGATATAGGATGTTTATGGGAGACACTTTGTTTTGTATTTTGCTTTGTTTTGTGTTTCTAGCTATTGGTTTGTTTCATTTGTGTGTGGATGCTGATGTTTGGGGAGTTAGGCTCCCCATGGATAAGGGCATAATAACTAATAACATTTCTTTGCTTTCCAGGGTACTTTTGGCACAATGATAAATTTCATCTTCCCCAGAATGGTAAGCAGAAAACTATTTTCTGTATCTGACACCAATGAATACAAAGGAGAACAAGCAAAATTGTCATTTGAAAATAATGAAAATTCACTTAAAAATAAATGTGCAACTTGATAAGGGTATTATTCATGCAGCTATAAACATCTGAATATTTAAACCCTGTAAAGCCATCTTTAAAATTCCCATCTAATTTTTGTCTAGTATTTTTGGTTGTTGTTTCTACAGAAACATAAAGATTTACCATCTCTGCTGGAAATGCTTTAGAAACCTGGTGTGTTCGCCAATGTGTTTTGCTGCATAATTTATTGTAATATATACATACCCACACACATAAATATGGTTTACGTTCTATCAGTTGAGAGAGGAATTGTATCTCTGCTTTAGATTGAGAGAGGGTTAGGCCTATATAATGTTTTACTGTGTTGAACTGTATAAAAATTGATCCTTATTTATGTTCCACCAGGGTTTTGCTGCATATGTGAATTTAAAATGGTATATTTTCAGAATATAGACACCACATCCTGAGTAAAAGCTGCATGCTACCATTTTGTAAAAAACAACAACACCCAGATATTTTCTAAGGTTCTCCCCAGCACTACCCCAAGACTTGGAAAAAGGCAATATTTATTATACTCTTTGATCATAGCATCTTTGCAATCAAATAAAATGAAAAATTCATCATATTGTACGTGAAAAGGTCATCTTAAAATGAGACTTCATAGAAAAGGAGCCTGAATGAGATAAAGCAACTGTTAAGGAGACTTGTGTTCAACAGCTCTTGAAATAGGCCTCCATTCCCCACCTCAACATCATCTCATTCCTCAAACATTTGGTTGGAAATAAACATAAAGCCATCATGCATTTGAACTGTTTTGACAATGGGGGAAAAATATTGCTGGAAAAAAGTAGTTTCTTCCAAGCACTAATGTAACCTCTTCTTAGTCTTACAGCTGAAAGCTTTCCTGTCTAATCCCAGAAGAAACTTTTCAAAAAAAGGCAATTATTCAAGAACTTAAATGCAAAGATGCATTAAAACAATGGAGGGCTTAAAATGTGTGCCAAGCTGATTTTCTGTTGTCTTTGATACAAAAGCAGAGGCGTTCACAGGATTTAAGAAAACCTATAACATGGTTTCAAGACTGGAGGAGTTTTTGTGTGTGTGTGTGTGTGTGTGTGTGTGTGTGAAATAAAAGTTAGATATCTTTGTTGATTCACTGAAGACAGGCTAGGGAGCTTTTGTGGTAGGGACTGACTCAATATATTGTGCTTCCCCAGGAGACTGTATTGTGCAAGTCCAAAATGTGATCACAGAGCCCAACTAACTCTTAGATAGCACACACCACCCGTGATCTCAGTATCCTCTGCCCCATGCTATGCTGGTGTGTACTGACTCAGGCCTCACCTTGAGTACTGTCAAAGACCCTGTATCCTTTGCATACAAATGGGCCTATTGGCATGAGGTAACTGTCAATACAGATCATATAATGCCTTCACCTGTTAAAGCCACCCCTAATGCGAGAAGTGAAGTTAGAGGGAAACAGGTGGAGGGCCTTCTCAGTTGTGGAATGCAATTATCTGACTTTTAGAAGACATTTGAAAGATGTTTGGTGTTTTTATTTGCTGGAAGCCACCCTGAGTGTCTGGGGCAACCTAGTCAGATGGGTGGCTTATTATTAATAATAATAATAATAATAATATTATCCCTGCATCCTTTGTTTATGTTGGCAACGCATAAGGTTTTTTGGGGTGAACAGTACAGAACGAGAGAATCCTTTGTCTTTAGGTGCAAAATGAATCACTTCTATCCATGTCAGGGCTGAGGACTATATATAAAACAAGGAGCTGTCTCATTGTCTTGGTTGGCTGCCAAAGCTTTCCTATGGTGAAAGAAGTGGGAGAACCGGGTCAGTAGGTGTAGTGCCAAGGCTGACTTTCAGAGAGAAGGGTGTCACACTAAGAATTGTTTCAGTGAGACTATCACAGAATATGAATCAGCAAAGAGATGCACCCAGTGCTGTATGAAAAACTCCAAAGGACATTTTATTCAAAGTGGTACAGAGGCAGACAAACGATAAGCAAAGCTTAATTGTCACTCTGTCCTGAAAACCGGGGAGCATAAACTGAGGCACCCAGAGGTCACTAGCATCTTAAAGCACGTATTTCTGGTGACCATTCAAGTTGCTCTGTGTAGGGACTAGCAATAAATCTGCTAGTGCATTGGCAAAGCTAAGCAGGGTCTGGTTTCAAAGTGAATGAGGAACTGTGTGTTGAGATTCCTGCATTTGCAAGGGGGGTGTGGGGGGCGCTGTGGTCTAAACCTCTGAGCCTCTTGGGCTTGCCAATCAGAAGGTTGGTGGTTCATATCCCCGTGACGGAGTGAGCTCCTGTTGCTCTGCCCCAGCTCCTGCCAACCTAGCAGTCTGAAAGCACACCAGTGCAAGTAGATAAATAGGTACCGCTATGGTGGGAAGGTAAATGGTGTTTCCATGCATTCTAGTTTCCATCATGGTGTTCCATTGCGCCAGAAGTGGTTTAGTCACGCTGGCCACATGACTCGGAAAGCTGTCAGCCTGAAAGAGAGATGAGTTCTGCAACCCCATAGTTGCCTTTGACTGGATATAACCGCCATGGGGTCCTTTACTTTTACCAATTTTTTACCTATTTGCAAGGGTTTGGACTACATGAACCTTGGTGGTCCCTTTCAACTCTACAATTCTATGATTTCTTCTTTGTAGTTTACCCTTCCCAGCCCAGGTAGATGCTCACCCCCACCACAAGTTTCAGTATGACCTCCCTCTTCCTTCCTTTTTCTCCCACACAACCATTCCTGGAAGCAAGAATTACCTAATTTGAGGCAGGCCTTCCCAAGGCATTGCCACAGGTGCTCTTTCATTTTTACGGCTTGGCCCCGGAAGATATCAATATTATTCGTAATCCGAGTGGGTGTGTGAGGCTAGGCAGGTTGCCTTGTCTTTCCCACACCACTGAGCAGCCTCTCATTGGATAAAGGCTCACACGCCCTGGCACTTTTCAGTGAAGCACTTCCTGAACCAGAAAACAGGCCCACTCTTCTCACTGACTCACTCAGATCACCATCACTCTAAACTTGTGGCTCCATCTTGTTTTCAGATGCTGCTTGGGTTCTCCTGCAGTGCGGTTCTAGAGCTCCCAGGAATGATCAGGGCATAGATGACAGTTTCTGACTGCCCCTGAGGTGATCTAGGTCATTGAGAGTGTTCTTTTTACATCTTTCCTTCTTCCACATTGCCTGCATTGCAGGGTAAGCCAGAGAAACAGAAAAACTGGCTCTGTGAGCATTGTTTGCTCAAACAATGGAAGGTGTGTCCACATGAAGAAGCTCATTCCAGGCCAGGGGAAGGAAGCAGGGCTGAGCTGTTCATTCCTCTCATTGTATCCTACAGATTCTGGAACAAAGAGCCAGAATTAGTCCTCATTTCCACATGATCATGTGCATCATTGTCTTTTATTATTTGCTAAATATTTACAGTTTGCTAAGGAGCATGAAACTGAACTACAAAGTCATTTAATGTTTTTATTTTATTCTTGTCTTGTTCTTTCTCTAAGAAGCTCAGGACAATCTACATGGCCCACCATGATGCCCCCCCCCCTTAATTCGCACAAGCACCTGGTGAAGTTGGTTAGCCTAATAGAGAGTGACTGGCCCAAGATCGCCTAGTGAGCTTCATAACTGAGTGGGGATTCGAACTCATCTCCCCCAGGCCTTGGTCACTACAACAACACTTTCTACCCAGTATCACTCATGTGGGGAAGGGCATTTGCGAGAAGTATATTTTCTGAGGACAGAATCACATGCTATTGTAGCAAACATATGCTCCCGAACCTATTTTTTGCTGTAATGACATTAATACAGGGAAGAACAGAAAAAAGTAGGCAGGTGGGATCCTTAACCTTTCCCATGCCCACCGCTCTCCCCTACAAATGCTTCTAAAAGTTCCCCCCTCCTCCCCCTGAGTTAGGTTTACTTTCAGTCTCTACCCGATGAAGGAAAATGATCTTGGGTGGACATTGGTGTGATTAAACACCTCTTCCTTCCTGCTTTCCAACTCTCTCTTGTAACTTACAAAGCCCTGCATTCAGGCATCTTGACAAACAGGTTTGGGAATAAGCATTTGCTGAGATAATATGTAGTTTTGCCTCCAACTGAACAGGTAAGCATTGTGGTCAGATCTGCACTGTACATTTGAAGTGTGCATTTTGCACACATTTAACTGTACCTTACTCCACACAAAGCTACAACTCCCAGCACCCTTAACAATCTATAGTTCTTAATGGTCAGCCATGTGCTTTAAAAGTGTGCTAAATGTACTTCAGATTATTCTTTGATTCTGTGTATGGTATGGTATGGATGTGATATAAGAGGCGCTAGGGGGAGATTTTCCCCCCCACCCGACAACAAATAGGGGGAGGATTTACACTGGGGAAAGGGAGAAAAGCATTCCACAAACTTTTTCAGCACGTCATGTTCCCAACTTTCAAGGCTGCCACATGAGGCTACTGATTAGGTTCCCCCACTCCCAAACATACACACATACACAATCTTAATCACAGATCTGGTCACAGCTAGTTTGACTCTGAGTGGATAAACCAAGAAGACCACAGTCATTAGTGTGTGGCAGGGTAGAATGATGTTTAGTGTTTGGGGTGGGGTGAGCAAGAATGCGACTTTTCATGATTATCTTTTACTTCTGAGGCTGAATCCTGGACAAAGTGTTAGTTTTTTGGCCCCCCAAAAATCTGTCTATTCATTAACAGAACACTGAATATTAAAATGAGGTTGTTAGTCACTTTCTCATTTATTCTCACTTCTGGACTTGTGTTCAGGGTCATTAAACCACTCATTTGATATTTTTTCACATAATAAAACCCAAACTGAACTCACCCATATCATTTCCATTGATGTAGTTAAGAGTGTTTTTGTTTTGCTTTAAGGGGTTTTGTTGTTGTTGTTGTTGTTGTTTCTAGATCATATGTAGGGTGATAAATGTCAGATAGCCAAAGAAAATAAATTGTGGAATGTAATTAATCTGCACCTTTAACAAAACACACTTTCTTTCTCATTTCCACCTCTTGCTGTGCTTAATGAATAAAGATTAAATGCACATTACTATGAATAGTCAAAGCATTCTAGGTTTTAATCAAAACGTTTTTCCTGCACTCTGTATGCTAATGAATGATCTGATACCTGTAAATGTTAAATGCAGACCATATACTGCCGAGAATTTCATTACATATCAACAATATAATTTTTTTAAGGTTAGAAACTTCCATTCATGCTCTCCAGTCCATGCATATACCACATGCATTCCAACACACAATTTAGATTGTAAGATCCTCAGAACAGGGTGCTGCTGCTGTTGTTGTTACAATATCATATAACATTAGTGCTGCTATGTAAATAATAAATAAACAATAACACTTTCATGGGAACGTCTGTAAATTCCTGCAAACCATGTTAGATTGTGGCTTTTACTTCTCAGAGAAATGTAAAATATCTATATTTCTTCTTATATGTTAGAAATAGCTTTGGGGATGCTGGTGTCACTTAACTGTTCAGTTCATTTTTAAGGAATGAAATTCGTGTTAATTAGTAAAAACAATAGATGGGTAGGCTCCTCTCTCTCTCTCTCTCTCTCTCTCTCTCTCCCCCCCTCTCTTATTTTTCAAGAGGTAGTTCACTCACTGTGCAGCTTATCAGCTGTAGATTATCCCGATAAATGACAAGTTCTTGTCTTCAGCTTTGTAACCTCTTTGTCAGACATCACCTTGTTCGACCAAATAGCTTACTTGATGTGCGGCTGCCCCAATTGTCTGGCACCCTACCATAGCTGGGCTATATGCCAGCTTGAGCTCCACAACTATTTATGGCTTTGTGCATTCAAAGTTCAGCTATGCAAATCACAACTATTAAAAAAAGAAGGCACTGCAGATTTGTTTTTGAGATGTATTATGTGGCTCGCAAGGTCAAATCATTTGTTTTCTCTCCAGTAAAATACAGTTTTGTCAGTAATGATCGAAAAGATCATCACCTTTTTTTTAAAGCTGAGTCAAATTGAATGTAAACATCTCTTCACTCCTCTGCTAGAAAAAACCTATCATGTGGCACACTTTTAATAGTGCAGAGAGAAGAAAGGGAGCATAGAATACAAGATGACATGCAAAAGTAACTTTTGTAGTGCATAATTAATAATGAGGACAGGGGAGAACCCTACAAGTTTGGAGAAAATGGTGAACATGGGAGGGTCAATTTTGAAGTATAAATTTTCACCCACCAAACTGGATAAGGACAAGGTAGAAAGAAGCATTCTGCAGCAACTTAGGCTGTTAACTTTTTTCTTAGTTGGACTCCTGTGCATTTCACAAATTACGTGGTTAGATTTTCATCCAGGGATTGTCTTGGTAGGGAGATACTGTTGTTACAGGGAAATGTTTATTGATAAATTTGTGCTTGTCTTGCAACTGTCAAGAAAAGAAAAGAAAATGGAAGTCAAATAAAAGTATTGGGTAACAAACAAAAACATGGCAACATAGAGACTCTTTTTCAATCCTACCTGGAGATGCCAGAAACTGAACACATATGTCTTATCTATAAACCAACCCAACTTGCCATGTTACCTGGTAATGGAACAATCCCAGAAATCTTTATAGCTCGGGAGATTTAGAATGCCTCATGCAGTCCATGTCTACTTAGAAATAAATCCCACTGAGTTCATTAGGATTTGCTTCCAGGTAAGTGTGTATAGGATAGCAACCTTAATCACACACAAATTCTTCCTTCCCAGGGCTTAAAGTTAGTTGGTCCTACTGACACCCATGGAGCCATAATTAGCCAGTTGTTATAGGACTAGCCACCATTTGTGGCAGGCTGTGGGAGTCCAAGGTCTTGCAATAAAAGACAGGCAGATTCCTTTCCTTCACCAGCATTCCCACAATGCATTGCAACTGCTGCTCAAAGTGTGTGGACAGGCCTTTCAACAGAGCCATGGTCACAGGGTATGTAAGGCACAAGCTCCTTCCCAGACCGTCCTAATGTCCCTATTTTTCAAGGACAGTCCTGGTTTTACAGAAGCCATTCTGGTCCCGGAATGTCCCACTTTTCCTTTGTTGTTGTTGTTGTTTAGTCGTTTAGTCGTGTCTGACTCTTTGTGACCCCATGGACCAGAGCACGCCAGGCCCTCCTGTCTTCCACTGCCTCCCGCAATTTGGTCAAACTCATGCTGGTAGCTTCGAGAACACTGTCCAACCATCTCATCCTCTGTCATCCCCTTCTCCTTGTGCCCTCCATCTTTCCCAACATCAGGGTCTTTTCCAGGGAGTCTTCTCTTCTCATGAGGTGGCCAAAGTATTGGAGTCTCAGCTTCAGGATCTGTCCTTCCAGTGAGCACTCAGGACTGATTTCCTTCAGAATGGATAGGTTTGATCTTCTTGCAGTCCATGGGACTCTCAAGAGTCTCCTCCAGCACCATAATTCAAAAACATCAATTCTTCGGCGATCAGCCTTCTTGATGATCACTTTTCCTTAGGACATCCCTATTTTCATTGGAGAAATGTTGGAGGGTATGGAGTTATGTGACCCCTGAGCCAAGGAGATAAGTAACTGTACAACCTTTAGAAGACATTTGAAAGCAGCCCTGTATAGGAGAGACTTTTTAAAACTCAATATTTTATTATGTTTTTATATATGTTGGAAGCCACCCAGAGTGGCTAGTGCAACCCAGCCAGATAAGTAGGGTATAAATAATCAAATTATGGTGATGGGGTGGAATACGAAATGTTGGAGGATATGCACCACACTGGTTTAGCCAGCTTAGTTGTGCTTTTGGAGGCTCAGAAAGAGCTTTCCTTTCTTTTTTCTTTTCTTCTTTAGGGATTGGCGAGGCTCATAATCTAGCATAGTTTGGGGAGCCCCAGTGTGACCAACCTTTACTGGTAACTTTACACTGAGACGCTTTTACATCTCCTGTGCCATTGAAGGAATTCTCTTTTCTATTTAAGTTTCTACACCACACCCATTGGCTTGGTAGCCAGACGGCGCCCGAAATGAAAATGTAAACATTGCACAACTGTGAAGAGAGATAAAAGTACACAAGCTCATGGAGACTGCCACTTAGTCTGTGTTTGTCTGTGGCACCTTATTGTTTGCTGTGGGTTGCTGGCTGGAATACAACAGGGTTCTGGAAATCCTAATAGGAGACATTATTTTCAATGCTGGCAGTTCCAAAGAGCTTGCTCCTGTCTCTAGTTATCCATTGTGATTTAAATGACAGCGGGGAACTCAGGTCTGTGTGGTCCATGGGAATAACAGGCACTTTCTTTGCATAAAGGTAAAGGGACCCCTGATGGTTAGGTCCAGTCGTGAACAACTCTGGGGTTGCGGTGCTCATCTCATTTTATTGGCCAAGGGAGCTGGCATACAGCTTCTGGGTCATGTGGCCAGCATGACTAAGCCGCTTCTGGCAAACCAGAGCAGCGCACAGAAGCACCGTTTACCTTCCCACCAGAGTGGTACCTATGTATCTACTTGCACTTTGACATGCTTTCAAACTGCTAGGTTGGCATCTTTGCATAGGTGCTGCTTATTGTTTGTGTGTGGTTTTGAAGACATTGCTGTTCTCAAACCCAGGCGTAGCAAAGGAGGGTCCCCCCCACACAACACATGCACATTTTTAGTTTCTCTATGAATAATATAGAGAAAGCTGCAAAGCTGAATGGTCTTTTGGCACCATTGAGCAATGTTGGTCCAGCCACCAGAAATGGCATAACATCAACAAATGTGAAAAAGGTCAGCTTGCTTAATGGTTGAGCAAATGTTTTGCATGCCAAGGATCCCAAGTTCAGTCTTAGGCCTCCAGACCCTCCATGTGTCCCTATTTTCCAAGGACAGTCCTGGATTTACAGAAGCTTCAGTTTCAAATTTGATTCTGGAATGTTCCATTTTCACTTAGGACATCCCTATTTTCATCGGAGAAATGTTGGAGGGTATAGAGTTATATGACTCCTGAACCAAGGAAATAAGAAACTATACAAACTTTAGAAGACATTTGAAGGCAGGCCTGTATAGGGAAGGTTTTTTTTAAAAAAAATTAATGTTTTATTATTTATATATATATATTGGAAAATGCCCAGAGTAGCTGGGGCAACCCAGTCAGATGGGCAAGGTATAAATACAATTGTTGTTGTTGTTGTTGTTGAATAGGACATCCCTAATTTCATTGGAGAAATGTTGTAAGGTATTGGAAATAGAGATGCACTGTCTGCTAGAGGAAATAATATTGGCCTATGCTGACCAATTGTCAGAACCTATATAAAGCAGCTTCCTAGATGAAAACCATGAAATCACAGAATATTCATTTTTTTGTAATATAAACTAAATAGTTCTGTCTTATGAATTATGGTCTAGTTCTATAGTTCAAAGGGGGGGGGGGACCCTAGGTATTTATGTAGCCAAACCTAGTTTCCTCTGGAACTTTATCACTGTCATGGGAAAGAGAGAGGAGGTGTCTTCATGATTGTCACAAAAGCCTGCCAATTGGCATTTGACATAGTCAACTTCTCCTGGAAATTGAGAAAAACCAGTTGCGTCTGGTTTTGATGCAATTTTCAGTTTATAGAGCTATCCTAAAAGAGGTGGCTTAGACTTTCCATTCAAGGTATATACATCTGTCTTGTGCCTGAGTCGAGCAAAGAGCCTGCAGAATGAATAAAGAAACTTTTCCATTCAGCCCAGGCCAGATTTTATCAGTTCAAAGTGTAGACTTTGGAACTTTATTAATACCTACAAAGCTATGGAACTTACCAACTGTTAAATGACTATCCTTTAGTCAATTTACTTGAAAAGAGCAGCATGTTCAAAGAAACTCCCAGAAAACATGGTTAAGATAAACATTTCAAAAAAAAATCTGTCTCATAGATATGCTATTTAAAAGCTTCTTGAAAAACATTCCTTTCAATAACATTAGCATTTCGTTTTTCAAGAAGCCTAGATTGAAACTGAATTTCACTTTTTCTGTTGATATATATATATATATATATATATATATACACACACACATCAACAACAACAACAACAACAGAAATGATCTATTCTGCCAAAAAAAGCTTTAACAAATTTATTCTGGCACTCTTCACCATGGAGGCTAGACTTTTTCTTTAAAAAAAAATAAAAAATGGAATACAGTTTTAATGTGTAAAGGTTATTCTCAACTCCCCTCTGTGCTATAGTTTTCATATATAACTCAAGTAAGGACAACTCGTTATTAAAGAAGCCAGCAGGTGTTCTTCTCTCTGAAACATACTAAATAAAGAACTTTAACTGATTGTGTTGGCTGCATGCTCTGGAGGGGGAAAAGAGAAATTAAATAATGAAGGTAGAAACTTTTCAACAGGGAACTTACTTTGGTAAAAGCAAAAGAGCTAGGAAGTTCAGTAACAAAAATTTGGGCTGAGTTGCTTGGTAGGGGAGGGTTTACATTGTTTTGGAAACATGGGTGCTTCTAGATGGGGGCATTTTGAATGCTAGCTTCCCTCTAAATCAGTGGTGGCCAAATTTGGCTCTCCAGCTGTTTTGGGACTACAATTCCCATCATCCCTGACCACTGGTCCTGTTAGCTAGGGATGATGGGTATTGTAGTCCCAAAACAGCTGGAGGGCCAAGTTTGGCCATCACTGCTCTAAGTCATGTATATTCAGTGCCATTTCAATGCTTGCCATCTATTCTTGTGGGAAGAGAGACTGTATCTGAGTAGTTTTTCTGTCCCTCCCTCAATCACACCTCCCACTCTCTCTACTGTCTTTTCTCATTCTGTACATGCATGCGCCAAAACTGTTGGTCAAAGGCCTCGTGAGTTAAAGCTCTAGACGATGCCATGAATGAGCTTGCACACGCCGTATATATAATTGTAGAGAGGACCACTCAAAGAACAGCAGTCATGGGAAAGTGCAGCTTTGCTTTATTGAGATTCCTTGAGAGGATGGAATCATTATTAAACCAGTTCACATCCAGAGTATCAAATCTGTTCTAAACCAGCACTCAGGGAACTGCATCAGTTTCTTTGCAAATTTGTTTCTCCGGTGGGCACGATGTTATTTCTTCACCCAGTAGGGGAGCTATTATATATATATATATATATATATATATATATATGTATGTATATTTACTTTGGGCTTTGCCATGTCAGTAATAAAAGCCATGTGTACGTAAATGTGAAAGAAATTAGGGGAAAGTTCTAATTATGGAGTTGCAGCGAAGCATAATTGAGGCCACTGAGCTCAGTGCTTTTTGGAAAATCATCAAATCTATCCTAGGGTGAAGGTTGCACAAAACTCTCCTTTGGATTCAGAACTAGTGACTGACCAGCATGCCATTTGGGATCTGGAAGTAAGCCAGTGAGAGGGAACTCTTTCCCCGGCTCCCGGAGGTTGACCAAACTTCAGTCGCTTCTTTAAAAATTGTGTAAGAGCTTGTGTAAGAGTTTTATTATTTATTTGGTTGGTTGATTGCTTTGTTTGGTTTCAAAATCCTCAGGCTGCCTCTCCAAAGAAAGGCTCGAGTCTCAAAGGAGCAACAATAAAGCCATCCAATAAAACAACTGAAACAAAATCTTCAATGTATTGAAAGCACTGTAACCAATAAAAACAGCCCACACGATAAAACACACAAGAGTAGCTTATTTTCCCAGCTTGCTAGGCCCACTGCTAATATCCTCCCCATTTTTGCCAGGCTTCACTTTTGGCTTCCTTTCACTGCTTGGTTCAGATGTGGCTTTTGAGGGATACCTTTGGGGAGGATGACTCCTGAATGCAGTTGTGTGCTGCTTTGCTGGGCATGAGGAAGTATGTGCCGTGTTCTGCTGCTTGTTTTGGTATTCATGAGTTGACTATTACAATTTTGATAGCATATTTTTTATTTTAAAAATGATAGAGCTTTAAAAATACTTTTATCCCGTTTGGAGCCAGTGTGGTGTAGTGGTTAAGAGCGGTGGACCCGTAATCTGCTGAACTGGGTTCGCGTCTCCGCTCCTCCACATGCAGCTGCTGGGTAACCTTGGGCTAGTCACACTTCTCTGAAGTCTCTCAGCCCCACTCACCTCACAGAGTGCTTGTTGTGGGGGAGGAAGGGAAAGGAGAATGTTAGCCGCTTCAGGTAGTGATAAAGCGGGATATCAAATCCAAACTCTTCCTCTTTGTTTAGGTTTTTTTAAAAAAGACATACAGTGTCATGGAAACCATAATATAGGTCTTACCTCTTCCAGTAGAAGTCCTCACTTCCTTTTTCTCCAGGAATTTTCAACAGAGCTTCAATGGAGACCTTAATGGGTGAATGAGGTGAGGAAGATGGGTGGTTCCTAGGAGGAGTCATGTCCTAAGACAGGCTTCCTCAACCTCAGCCCTCCAGAGGTTTTTGGCCTACAACTCCCATTATCCCTAGCTAGCAGGACCAGCGGTCAGGGATGATGGGAATTGTAGTCTCAAAACATCTGAAGGGCCAAGGTTGAGGAAGCCCGTCCTAAGATATGTAGCCCCCTCCCCAACCAGGCTGTGCTGGTTTTTAATGGTTAAGAGCCAACAACGCTCAGTAGGTTAAGCTAGTGTGGCTTTACATTAGTTTATAAATAATATGCCGTAATAATAATGTTAGTGGGCATTTCAGTCCGCTAGCTTTGTTTCATCCTGCACTGAGGTGATAAAGTCGATTGGGGAAACCTAAATGTCGCTTAGCTTGATTTACAATTCACTTAAGTAGAAATATGTAGATTGAAGCTGATTTGCCATTTCCATTAAGATGATTTTAGTCAGCTTAACTGGCTTGTGGATAGGGTATCTCTTTATGTTAGTTAGTGTATATTATAGAAAAAAAATAAACAAAACCCACTTTCAAGTCTCCAGGTTAATTCACACCTTTTTTAGAAACATATATGATCTGGGGGGTTTTCTTTTAGAAGTGGAATTCAACAACATACTATTGCAAATATTATCAGCTTGAGAGGAATGACCTCCTATTCCTCTCTGTGCATTCTGTGGGTTCTCCCAATGCCCCCCTCCTCAGCCAATTTCAGGGGGCACACAAGGGAAGGAGGGGGAAGCCCCATTACACAAGCAAAAGCTCTTGCACAGGGAGTCCACTGATGGAATTAATTTGGTGAATCCTGCCCCATGTTAACGATTTTACATTAAAAAAATAAAATAAAGAGCAAAGAGCAAACATTAAGCGCCGTTTGGCTCTTCCATCTTCTTCTTAATTGCAGAAAATCAACCTAAAAATGCTTTAAAACAGACTTTTATATAATCATGTAGCGTATCCGTGTCCCCCTTTTATTAGAAATGCGTTTTCTGATGCCATTTGAAGATAATTGACAGTTAACATCAAATAGCTAATGAAAAGCTTCCCTTGCCTTGTCAAAGCGGAGCTTTGTGAGGCCAAACTCAGCATCCTCTGAAGCTTGTGGAAAGAGCTCTGTTAACTTCAATAGGAGCAGGATTGTGCCAAAGGGCTTATTGGAAAGTGAGTTATGTAAATTGTATACACATTAATAACGAACCTCTTTAAGATAAAATGCAACTCAGCATGCTCACAATGAAGTCAATAATATGGTGCCAACAGCTCTTCATTCTCATTTAAGACTCACATGATTACGAACAGGAAATGACATGAAATGATTATTTCTATTGTTGTTTGTATAGTACTTTCTGGGTGCAGCAACTTCAGGAAACCTGTGGTGAGCATTGCCATTCCACTTTACAGATGGCAAAACTGAGATGGAAAAATAATAGAATTGTAGAGTTGGAAGGGAACCCGAGGGTCATCTAGTCCAGCATCCTGCAATGCAGGAATCTCCAAAGAAGGAGAGTCCACCGGCCCTCAGTGAATTCAGTGAAAGTTAAAACATTGGTCTCCAAAAGCTTAATCTTCATTAATTTAGGCAGAGTCAAGAGCTCAGAGGTATAATATGCTCCATCTCATGCTTCCTGAATCTCATGGTGGGTTGCACTGCACAGAAGCTATAGAATAGAATAGAATAGAATAGAATAGAATAGAATAGAATAGAATAGAATAGAATAGAATAGAATAGAATAGAATAGAATAGACTGTGTTGTATAACCAGTGCTTTTTTCTGGAGGGGACGCAGGGGCACACGTACCCTTAAACATTTTGTGAATGTTTGGCCTCATTGAGGGGCAGTATTTCTATGAGTAGGAAAATTAAGAGTACCCCTAAAAAAATTTTTAGGGAAAAAAGCAGTGCATATAACATATATGCTATAATAAAGTGTTCATTTTAAGGTTCTACAACCAAAATGCCATAAGGTTCATCCAAAATGCCATTAAAATAAAAATCAGAAATTCTGAAAGCCTGGATAAAAAAATAAGAAATAGATGGACACTAACACAGCTACCCTTCCAGAAATGGTTGGAAATATCTGTGTATATTTCATTGTTTCATCATGCCCTATGAATCCTTCACCTCTAGCAGCAGTTAACAAATCCTGTGTGTGTGTGTGTGTGTGTGTGTGTGTGTGTGTGTGTGTCTATGTCTGTGTCTGTGTCTGTGTGTCTGTCTTTGTGTATTTATATAGATCAATAGTAACAACCCCTATGGATATTGAAATACTTCCTCTTCCATTACTAGCGTTTGCTGAAATCATTGCCCCACCAGCATGACCACCCTATTTTACAGGTTAAAGGATGTAATATAGAACATACAGTAAAGTGAATAGGTCACAACCAGAAACACTAATTTACATTCCTTTGATTTAAGGATTATAAAAGCATGCACTTGAATGCGACTTTAAAGCTCTATTTCTGCAAACACTTGATTGTATATTCCATCTGAACAATTGTTTGGGGGTTGTAAAAGTTACTCAGGTGCATTAAAAAATTGCCCAAAGGGATCCTTTGTCTAACTTTGTCAACTTAAAAGATTTGTTCATTTTGACTTAATTTATACTGTGGATTCTTCTTCCGGAGTTCCATGTCCCAGTTTACCAAAAGTCTACACATGAATAGTCTCATTAACTTCAGTTAAAATAATGAATTGCTTAAGAGTAAATCTGTATATGGTTTCTGAATTTGAGGGCATACAAATTTGCATTAATTTTGTTTGTTTTTATTTAATGCATTTATATATTTGCCTTCCCCATTAATTTTCCAAGGTGACTCACGTTAAAAACATCTCGTCGTAAAACAACCTACACCACAGGATCAATCTTAGCACATGAAATATAACAATGAACACAAATACAACCAATAAAAAACAGCTCAAAGAAGAAAGGCATTTTCTTTCAGCCCCTAAAAGAGATTATCAAAGGAACTAAGCATACTGACTGGGGGTAGTGTTACAACCAAAAGGGATTTGCTTTGACCTCAGTTGCGGCTTACCTAACCTCTGAAGGTGAAGACACCTGGATGAAGATCTCAGTGGAAGGGCAGGAAGAGATGGGTGCATGTGACCCCTCGTATACCCTTATACCAAGCCATTCAGGGCTTTAAATACCAGCACTAGCACTTCGAACTAAGTATTGAAAGTCACTGGACCCCAGGATAATACACTGGTGTGAGCTGCCCCTGTTAATAATCTTACCAAGGTATCTTGGAACCAGCTGTGGCTTCCAGACACATTTCGAGCTCATTGTAGTAACCTAACCTGAAGAAAACTACGGTAAATTGTGGATAACTGTGGTGAAGTCATCATTCAAGGGGGGGCACAGCTGGTGCCCTGCAGTTGGTGGGAAATGCCTTGGTTCACATGTGAAACCTGAGCATCCAAAAACAGGGCTGGTTATAAATGCATATGTAAGCTACAATCTTGGTCCTCCAAAAAATCATAGGTTGAAAGGGTCCCTGAGGATCAGCTCATCCAACCCCTTAAAATGCAGGAATTGCCATCCTTTGCATCCTGGCAGGGTGGGACATGACCTGGAAACTGTACACTGACTGCAAAAATGTAGACAAGGTGTAAAAGAGCAACAAAATTCTTATAAAAATGGAGAACGCAAGGAGCCTGTCATCCCTGATCATTGGCCATGGGGGCTGGGGCATTGGAGTCCAACAGTATCTGAAAGGCTATATGTTTCCCAGACCTGAACTAGGAGATAGTAACACCAGAAGCTACCAAGTCAGACCACTGCTCTATCAAGCTTGATTGATACTGGCAGTGATTCTCCAGGATTGAGCCTGGAGACTTATTCATGCAAAGCATGTGATCTCTCACTGACCAGAAAGAAATATAGTCGTACCTTGGAAGTCGAAAGGAATCTGTTCTGGAAGTCTGTTCAACGTCCAAAACGTTCAGAAACCAAAACATGGTTTCCGATTGGCTGCAGAAGCATCAGAAGCCGTGAAAGCCACACCAGATGTTTGGCTTCCAAATATCGTTCAAAAACCAGAACACTCACTTCTGGGTTTCAATCATTCGGGAACAGATTTGTTTGGGAGCCAAGGCATTCGGGATCCAAGGTACAACTGTAAACAATTCTGCAGCTCTAACTACTGGGGGTCTTCTAGACAGTGAACAACAAATTTCCAATCCTATTATGCCAAACCAACACAACTTTTGAGGCATTAAACTTTAAAAAGTTTGCAGTCATTCCTATAAGTAGCCCACTTGTTTGGTTGGTGAGCTTTATTTAGTTTGGCAGGTTGCTTGTTCTAAGGGCTTTATATTATGTGCCAGTGTTTGAAGGGGAAAACAGAAAGAAAGAATGTACGTATGATTAAATGTTTATTAAAATTAAAATATTCAAGTTTTAATTATGCTTAATTGTATATAATTAAAATGGCAGGATTAGGGAAATTAATAAACATTTCATCTGAGATTAAGCAAAATCAAAAGGACATGTAATAGAACAATACTTCCCCCCCCTCTCTCTCTCTCTCACACACACACACACACACACAGTATATGTATTAGACTTTGCTATCTGACATGTCTTTTAACATTTTTGTGTCTACTGATAATTAAATTCCTGAAATATTAATTGTTCTGAAAAGTCAAATCCACTTACCAGGCCCTTGTTCACTTCTACGATGCTTATGATGGCAGGCCACACTGATGTTCAGAGCCAATATCCCCTTAAAGTGCATCTGCTTCACATTATAATATAAAATATATAATCATTATATTGCTTCAGTGTTTAATATTTGCCCTTTGGTGTGTAGATGGAAAGTTTGACAAATAGAGGCGTCATTGTGCTTTGGCTCAGCCTTAGCAATGCACAGGAAAACTTGTGATTCCTGTTCCTCCATGTCTCCATCTTGTTTGAAATAGAATTTCCATAGCTCCCTTGCTTGGAAGATGTGCACATTCTAGTTGGATAAATAGAAAGGAAGATTCCTGGCTTGTGATCCCCATATCAACTACTGGATAAACATACCTGTAGAATCAGCCCTTCACTGGCTGAAAAGTTGTTAACCTATTTTGTTTACCCCTTCATCATCATCACAACAACATTAATATTCCGCTACTATTACCATTTCTGATATGTAGCTTTCCCAGACAACAAGTTCTCTGGGCAGCTCACAAACTAAAGAACAATCAGATTGCAGAACAAAACAATAGCAGCCCATAAAACACTGGCTATTTAAAAGTCCTGGGTAAACAAAAAAGTCTTCACCTAGTGCTGAAAAGACCGCAAACATGGTGGTAGACATTTCATAACTGGGGTGTCACTATCAAAAAAGCCACTTGGCTGAGGGCTACCTGCAGCCATATTAAGGTAAAGATAAAGGGACCCCTGACCATTAGGTCCAGTAGTGACCGACTCTGGGGTTGCGGCGCTCATCTCGCTTTATTGGCCGAGGGAGCCGGCATACAGCTTCCGGGTTATGTAGCCAGCAGGACTAAGCCGCTTCTGGAGAACCAGAGCAGTGCACAGAAACACCATTTACCTTCCCGCCTGAGCGGTACCTATTTATCTACTTGCACTTTGACGTGCTTTCGAACTGCTAGGTTGGCAGGAGCTGGGACCGAGCAACGGGAGCTCACCCCGCCGCGGGGATTCGAACCACCAACCTTCTGATCGGCAAGTCCTAGGCTCTGTAGTTTAACCCACAGCCATATTAGATGCAACAAAACAAGGCTGAACAGCGCCATTCAAGCAAGTGGAGCAACATTGTGCATTGCAGCTGCAGTCCTCTATATATGTACAGCGGAACCTTGGTTTTTCAACGTAATCCATTCCGGAAGACCGTTCAACTTCCGAAACGTTCGAAAACCGAAAACTGAAAGCGGAAGCCTCAATACAATAGGGGAACTCAAAACGGAAGCCACGAAGCATGTTTGGCTTCTGAAAATCATTCGAAAACCGGAGCAGTTACTTCCGGGTTTTTGGCGTTCGAAAGCCGAAACGTGCGTCAATGGAGACGTTTGACAACCAAGGTTCCACTGTATTTGGAAGGCTGACTGAACATGGTTAAGATGCACATGGTTGTATCATAAAGTAATTGAGCAAGCTTCAAATTGTATATTTTCAAGGAAAGAAATATTTTAAAGTATATCATTTAAAACCTTGCAAACGAAGGGTGCTACTCCCCCCTTAAGGAAACTTGCTACACATTTTTGTTTCATTTTTGGCATTATATCAGATAGATTCCAGCATAACACAATTGGTTTACGTTATCCTTAAAATGAGGAAATAGTGGCAAAAAATGTATAAAACATAGCGCTTGTGTTTATGAAAGAAACATCCATAAAGGAAGAAACATTTTCTAACTTTTCTCATTAGCCCAATGAGAACTGCATCTTTAATCAAACAAAATGCAATGGCTTTCTAATTTTGTTTAAAGTGTTGCAGTACTTACACAAGCCAGATCAGGTTATTGTAAATCTAGAGCAAATTAGAATCATTGGCCTCTGCTGATGCATTCAAGGGTACTATGTAAATCATAAATTTAATGGCATACTAAGACACACATCTGTTTCTATTTTGCAGAAGTTAATAATCTAACTACAGGGCATTTAAACATGACTTTCATCAACTGGAACATTGGAAAAAATAGAGGATTTTCTATGAATTGTGCTTAGCTGCGTTTCACCCAAAATATGCCGACAGGCTCCATATCTCAGTAGTTAGCCACCATATATTAGCTGATTTTTCTCACTGTTTGCATGTCAGCTGTGCATTGCTTCTTTAGTTAACATCTGCTGGAGACAGTACAGCACTACTAACTGAGCTTGCAAATGTCTGTGGCACACTTATGCCCCCCCGCCCCTCGCTTCAAAATGTGCTGTTCATGATAGATTAGAAGAAAATGTTAAGCATTTTCTAAGAAATATATAAACAACGTATGGCATAACCATTGTGAAATTTGTGTGGTTTTAATTCATTTCTATCAACAAAGCTGCTCCCAAACACTTCAATGTAATAGTAGTGGAAGTCCATTTGCAAAGAAGAAATGCTTTGTGGCTACCGCAAATGAGTGAACTATTATGCTCCTAAGAAAACACAATTGATATATTCATACTATTCAGAGCAAAGGTAAACTAAGATATGTTTGCCACTGCTTGGGTACAAGTATAATGTATAGCAAAGCAACAACAACCATAGTTTGTTGTCTTAACAATGGTTAAGATCCCATGTGTGTCATGGCTTCACTTGCTAAACTGTATGGTTCAATGGCAGATATAGGATGACTTTTGTAAAAAAATAAAATACTGCTTATTAATTTGCTGGCAGAAATACTGGAAAAGTGGATTAGCTGCCTTCACTGTGATTAACACAAGCCTTGGTTTGCAAAATAATTCCCAGAACTGCTAGTTTCTGACTCCACATAAATACCACAATTTTATATTTCTATAGCCTTGAGTAATGTTCGGAGTTAGGATTTTAAAAAATCATTTATTCCTTTGTCTTCAGCATTTCTATCCTGACATTCTTTAGAATTGTTTTTATTTACTAAAGGCATGACACAGATAATTATGAAGGGATCGCACATGCACACAGTTTCATCAATATGTGGTCAAACTAAAAGCAGTTTTCTGAAATTTTAGACATAAAACCTTTAAAAGCCGGTTGGAAAAAGTCCATCCTAGGCACCCACCAAAAAGTGAGCAGCAATGTGGCCCAATGATTTCCACTGGGAAGATGTTTCATTGTCAGAGTGCCACACAGAGGAGGTCCTGCCCCTGTATGATTATTATTAATTTATGCACAGCTTAATGCCAAAATAGCCTTCTAAGCTCTTTTATGAAATATAAACAATAGTTACGCCAACTTGAAGTGATAAAATCCAATATTAAAATCCATAACAAAACCATCCTATTCATATATACATGCATGACAATATGTACATGCATAGTTAAAACAAAACCAATCCCATTAAAACAACAGAGCAATTATAGCAGGAGACTCAGGCCAAGAGATCAAAGGGAATGCTTGTATAACAGGTACATCTTCAAAAGCGGTGGAATGGCAAGACAGATAGTGACTCTTCTATTTCAGTAGGAAATGCATTCCTTAACACCAGTGCTAGTAATGAAAATGCCTGCCATTGCATTAACACAAGCCAATAATTGTCAGGTTGTGGCAAGACTAACTGGGTTCCATCCATTTGTTGATCTTATTAATGTCCTTTCTGGGCAATGGAGGGGAAGTCTGTCTTTCAGGTAGCCTGGTCCAGTTTTATATATAACAAGACCTTAAAACTTGCCCCATGGCTAAATGGCAGTGCATGTCCCTCAGCACTTGCATACATGCCTGGTAAAGGGAACAATGTTTAATGTTCTGTTATCTTTTTATATATGTTGGAAGCCACCCAGAGTGGCTGGGGCAACCCAGTCAGATGGACATGGTATAAATGATGGTGATGATGGAAGAGGACATCCCTATTTTCACTGGAGAAATGTTGGAGGCTATGGAAGCCTGGCTGGATCACAAAGCCCCCTTACAACGTGAACATTTTTAAAGGGGAATGTGACCACGTCCAAAACAGATTGGATTGACTCCAGCTCCTGGATAATGACAATATGCTATTAATTACTTATGAATAATAGCAATATATTTGTCAGCATGCCTAAAGTAGCTCTATGGATCCTAGCCATAATTCATGAATTTGCACCGCAACAGGCTTAGCCCTGTTATCTATATCTATGAGGATCATATATTACAGATCCTATTCTAGGACGAAGGCCCACAGAAGAAAATTTTGGGTTGGTTGCTTGCTTTTCTTCGAAGCAAAAACAATTTAAAGGAATGGTCAGAGTGAAATTTGGCTCTTTTACTCTAATATGCAACGTGATAATAAAAGACTTGGTGTCAGTGCTTCTGGCAGCAAGATAAACCACTGTGTGATGACAGATTTCTAATGATTAATGCTACAGTAAACTCAGAACACAATTGCAGCAAAGTGCCAAGGTTAAAGCATGTTGCAAATTAATTTAAATGGGCATTCATGAAAACGATAATGGCCAACATTTTGATAGTTCATGAAGAATGATCTGAATTGCTCCAAGGGAGGGAATGGACGTAAGCTAAGGGGGCCAGAGATCAGTTCCTCACTATTTGCGGATTCCTTTTCGCTAATACTGTGCAAGCTGCTCAGTTCTTCTCTTTGAGTGGTGTAAATAAGCATAAAAAATATGTTGCCTTAATCAGTACCACATCCAGTGTGCTGCTGTGCCCCAAAGACATAAATATACAACGCTGAAACACACTGAGTCAGTATCCCTCTGCGTTTGTGAAACCTACATACTTATTCTCCCATGCTTCTTTGTTTTATTTCGGCATTGACTTTAGTTATGATGTCAAAGGTCAAATTGGAATACCTGCATGACTGTTCCTGCACCAAGTCCATGGAACAAGAATACTTAGGCTGCCATCTTAACTCCTGGCTGCCAATGGTGGGGTCTTGATAGAGTGTAGCAACCTCACCACCCTAGCACTTGTCCAGACCAGAATTGGGGGCATCTCCCAGGCTGGTGCAGTGAAAAGCCCTGGATCAGTCCTATTGCCAACATGCAATGGCAGTAGGATCTGTATACTAAAGGTAAAGGTAAAGGTACCCCTGCCCGTACGGGCCAGTCTTGACAGACTCTGGGGTTGTGCGCCCATCTCACTCAAGAGGCCAGGGGCCAGCGCTGTCCGGAGACACTTCCGGGTCACGTGGCCAGCGTGACATCGTTGCTCTGGCCAGAGCCAGAGCCGCACACGGAAACGCCGTTTACCTTCCCGCTGGTAAGCAGTCCCTATTTATCTACTTGCACCCGGAGGTGCTTTCGAACTGCTAGGTTGGCAGGCGCTGGGACCGAGCAGCGGGAGCGCACCCCGCCGCAGGGATTCGAACCGCCGACCTTTCAATCGGCAAGTCCTAGGCGCTGAGGCTTTAACCCACAGCGCCACCTGCGATCTGTATACTAGGGCCGGGCAATATCTGTTTTTCAACTTTGTGATATATCACCAGCTAAGCATTGTGATATACCACAATATATCACAATGTCTGAAATAAGGATGGAGGGAGCTATGTAGAGGCATTGGCTGGCTTCACGGTTTTTCCTGTGTTGTGATTTTTGCTGGTGCCTGCTCTTGTGATTCCCTGCCCCCTGCATGAGGCAGGTGAGAGCTGAGCCAGAAGATTTAACAGGGGCTGCAGAAATCAAGAGAATTATTGGATGACTTCACAGTTTCCCCCACATTGTGGTTTTTGCATAGAGCGCACACACATCATGATTCGTGATATATTGCCAGGTCAAAAAATTATGTAATCAATATCACAATATGGACTTCAAACTGGTTTTGGATGATACATCGCTATATTGCCCAGCACTACTGCAACGGGGTGAGCTCCCGTTGCTCAGTCCCAGTTCCTGCCAACCTAGCAGTTCGAAAGCATGCAGTGCAAGTAGATAAATAGGTACCGCTCTGGTGGGAAGGTAAATGGTGTTTCTGTGTGCTGTTATGGTTTCTGTGCGCTGCTATGGCTTAGTCATGCTGGCCACATGACCCGGAAAAACTGTCTGCAGATAAATGCCAGCTCCCTTGGCCAGTAAAGCGAGATGAGCATCACAACCCCAGAGTCATTTGTGATTGGACTTAATTGTCAGGGGTCCCTTTACTTTTACTGCACAAGATGCCTATGGACTTTATTCCAATTTCTTAGAGAGCAAAGCTAAGCAGAAAAGGAACAATTCCCACGCAACTCTTCCATTAACATGGCATTTGTAAAACTTATACAAAATAGACGATCAGGCTTGTGCCAATGGGTGTTTCTTGCATCCTCACGTTTGAGAATAACCTGTTCCCTCATACCATTTCCCCGCAACTTTTTTATTTGGGGTGTCAATTAGACTATAAATGGCTGCACAGTTCTTGTACTGGAAATCTTCAATAGCATCTTAATGAATTATTTAATGTGAGTATATAATTAGAACTACTATTAGGCATGTGATTGATGTTCTTTGCAACAGTAGCGTGGCATTGATATCACTCTTTTGACTGCTGTTTTTAGAAAGGCGGAACCGGGCTTTCAATCAGACTGGAGCAGTATTTGTCAAAAACCAACAGATTTAAAAGCAAATGCTTATTTAAGGAGACTGGGGAGAAGACGGAAATGTAATATCTTTGATTTCCTATACTTTACTGATATTAATACCCTTCTGCTTCAGGTATTTGTAATTGGGGGGGGGGGAGAGAAGAACGACTGAATCAGAGACCTTTATATTTGTTGAAACAAAAATGACAGCTCTTGCAGCTGCTAGATTCACACCAGGTGGCTTGACAGAAGCATGGTAAAATGTCAGCTAGAAGGCTTTTTGCTCTGAAGTGGGAGTGGGCTTCATTCCTGGTTTGATTGCATGAGGGACTCACTACCAGACACGTACTGATGAAGTGAATACAATCTTGTTCCTGAGCTGAGAAAGGACCATTTTATGTATCTATTTAAACACATTTTTACCTCCTTTCAATTAAACAGCATGGGTTATTTTTCCTCCCCCAATGGCCTGGTTTTGTGCACCACACTGAACCAAACCATGGCTTGGCTTAACGTGGCACAACAGCAAACCTTGGTTATGGCTCACGGTTAGTTAGGAGAGGTCTAAACCTCTAAGCCAGCGGTTCTCACCCTGTGAGTCCCCAGATGTTGTTGGACTACAACTCCCATCACCCCTAGCTAGCAAGGCCAGAGCTCAGGGATGATGGGAGTTGTAGTCCAACAACATCTGGGGACCCACAGGTTGAGAACCAAAGTGGTGCCGCTGCCGCCCAGATGTTGCTGGAGTATAACTCCCATCATCCTTCACTCTTGGCCATGCTGGCTGGGGCTGATGGGAGTTGTAGTCCACCAACATGTGGAGGGTACTACATTGGTTACCCTCATGCCATGGCTTTGCTTGTTATGCCACATTTGTGCTAAGCTGTAATTTGGATGAAATAACAATCGCCAGTAATTATGAGTAGTGTTGAAAGCAATAATAGCAGACAGAAAACTACATCTGAGATTAAAGCCTGAATTTAACTAATGTAGTGTGCTGGCAGAAGCCAGAATAATGAGGTCCCCCGTCCCATTTCCTCTGACAAGTAGAGCTAACTAATTCTAGTTCTCCATTCTTCATCCTCTTCCTTGACAAGTTCTACGAGGACAACACTGAGGCTAAGGTGACAGGCAGTATCCCTCCCTGGACCAGTTGGAAGTAAGAAGGCAGGCAGGTGGGCCCTGGTTGAGGACAGGGCATCCTGATCAAATTTGCAGATGACACCAAACTGAGAGGGGTGACTAACACCCCAGAGGACAGGATCACACTTCAAAACGACCTTGACAGATTAGAAACTGGGCCAAAACAAACAAGATGAATTTTAACAGGGAGAAATGTAAAGTATTGCACTTGGGCAAAAAAAATGAGAGGCACAAATACAAGATGGGTGACACCTGGCTTGAGAGCAGTACATGTGAAAAGGATCTAGGAGTCTTGGTTGACCACAAACTTGACATGAGCCAACAGTGTGACGCAGCAGCTAAAAAAGCCAATGCAATTCTGGGCTGCATCAATAGGAGTATAGCATCTAGATCAAGGGAAGTAATAGTGCCGCTGTATTCTGCTCTGGTCAGACCTCACCTGGAGTACTGTGTCCAGTTCTGGGCACCACAGTTCAAGAAGGACACTGACAAACTGGAACGTGTCCAGAGGAGGGCAACCAAAATGGTCAAAGGCCTGGAAACGATGCCTTATGAGGAACAGCTAAGGGAGCTGGGCATGTTTAGCCTGGAGAAGAGGAGGTTAAGGGGTGATATGATAGCCATGTTCAAATATATAAAAGGATGTCACATAGAGGAGGGAGAAATGTTGTTTTCTGCTGCTCCAGAGAAGCGGACACGGAGCAATGGTTCCAAACTACAAGAAAGAAGATTCCACCTAAACATTAGGAAGAACTTCCTGACAGTAAGAGCTGTTTGACAGTGGAATTTGCTGCCAAGGAGTGTGGTGGAGTCTCCTTCTTTGGAGGTCTTTAAGCAGAGGCTTGACAACCATATGTCAGGAGTGCTCTGATGGTGTTTCCTGCTTGGCAGGGGGTTGGACTCGATGGCCCTTGTGGTCTCTTCCAACTCTATGATTCTATGATTCTATGACAGGTTAAGGAGTGGCAGTGCCCCCATTCTCCCTAATGGATCAGCCACCACTGGGGGTGGGGAACAGTTGAAAGCATATCAGGTGAAAGAGGAGGACTGAATCTTTCTGTCTTCCTTCTTATTAGCATGGGGGCAGAGCCATCCTGAGTACAGGAATCTGGTGGAATTTACACTGGCTTAACTTAAACTGACATAAATTACCCCTGTTCCAAATGCCATTCAGGAGTTGCGCTGCTGCCAGCTGAGCTGCTCTGAGCCTGGAAGTGGGACGATGAACTTTCAAAACATAGTTTGACATACACCAACCCTTTTTGCTGCCATAAATTTTGCCAGGGTGCCAAGTCACATGGCTTGACTTGAGGTCTGGAATAGGCAGAAGTCGCTCCTTGCCTTGCCCCACCCTTTGGGGGACTTATGCCAGCACAAATTCTGCCAGTTTAATTTCTGTTGGCTGAACTCCTGCTGTAGCCCAGGCTCAGCCAGGTTAAGGGAGTGTTGCCAGTGTATCTCCAGCTCAGCTGTGGTAGCCCAAGGTCCATCTATTGCAAACTCACTAATCCCAACAGATCATGAGTTTGGACTATGCTCTGTTCCCTGAAGCTATGAAAGAAATGGCAAAATGGACAGAAGGAACTAGGGCAGCGGTTCTCAACCTGTGGGTCCACAGATGTTGTTGGACTACAACTCCCATCATCCCTGAGCTCTGGCCTTGCTAGTTAGGGGTGATGGGAGTTGTAGTTCAACAACATCTGGGAACCCACAGGTTGAGAAAGGCTGAACTAGGGCAATATACTGATGGGAGACAGTGTGTGTGTGTGTGTGTGTGTGTGCGCACACACACACACACACACACACACACACACACACACACAGTGTTCCTTTCTCATGTGCTCCTAGACACCACCCACCCACTATGTAATCATGTCATGTCTGGTTTTCCCCTCAGAAATGTTTCTGTTGTGTATTCTTTGTCTCCTTAAACAAAGGTTCCTCTCGAATATTAGTTAATTAAAAATACTAAACTTAATTTCTGCCTAAGGAACGAGGAATAGCTTTGCTGAATCAAATGATCTCCATTTCACCAGAATCTGTTTAAATTAAAAACATCGGCTTCCATAGTTTGGGGGGGGGTGGAGTCCTCATCCATGTTAAAATGTTTGAAGCCCATCAATCTCTCTAACCACAAAGCTAATGCGTTCCTTCTGTTTTCTTTGAATGAAATCACCAGAGTGGTTAGATGTTGATTTAACATAAAACAAATGGAAATGGGTGTTTCCTTAGTCATGTGTAGAATTTATTTTGAAAAAAAAGAGAAAGAAAACAATTATAAAGTATTCTGAGTAACTCAATGATTTTGCCATTTATTAAATAACACTTTAGACCAGTAGTCATTAAAACTGATTTGTGTAGCTAACCGTATGATACAAAATGCAAAGTATTACTTGTTTGGAATTTTTGTTTCACCCGTGACACCTTTTTAAAAAAACACACACACCCGAAAACAAGAATATTTCATGTTGCCTTTTAAAAGTCTGGAGTGCTACACCTCAAAGCTGTTTTGCACATTTTATTTCCCCACTTTTACATACGTATAGTGACCCTCCTGGCATCGGCATTGGGTAGACAATGCTGTGTGTTCAGAGTTCATGGATCTCAGCTCTTGCAATTTAAGCCATTTCCCAATGCTTTGAGGATCCCGGAGGTTTGCCATGGCAGAGATCCCAGCTCACATGTTACAGTATCACATGATTCTGATGCTAGGGAGACACCTGAGAAAGCAGCCAAATGCAGCATCCGAGCCAGTCTTAAATTAATAGAGTTACGCTAGAGAATTTTAAAAACTCACTAACAATGAAAATAATTTTGTTTTAATTAGGTATTCCCTGCAGGGCTTGCAAACAACAGCCTCGTTACACACTGCAATAAGAGGAACAGTGCACTCTAGAAAGAAAGGCCGTTGTGGAATACGTACAGTAATTTTATAGTCCTGCGAAAGGGAGAGGGGGACATTAAAATTAATATGTGTAAGGAAATGGGGTGTGAGCAGTTTACATTTTTATGAGCATGGAAGTGGGGCTAAGCAAAGAATCATAAGATTAGTAGATGGTTTAAAGCAGGAACAGGGGACCCTTTTCAGCCTGAGGTCTACATTGGCTCCTGGAGAACTTCTTCAGGGCTGCTTGCCCACTGAAGGCCAGAAGCAGAATTAGCAACTGAGCTAATTCTTACCAGATAGGCTACACAAAATTCAGATGTTCTTACTCACATACACACAAACTTACACCTATGTCTAGATCAGGGTTTCCCAAATTTGGGCCTCCAGCTGTTTTGGACTACAACTCCCATCATCTCCACCTAGCAGGACCACTGGTTAGGGATGATGGGAGTTGTAGTTTCAAAACAGCTGTAGAAACCTGGTTTCAGAAACCTGGGTCTAGATGAATTATCATACTTCAAAGCACTTGAAGAGTGCAAAAGCACTTGAAGAGGGTACAGAGCAGAGGTAGTGAGGGGTGTGGCCTGGATAAAGAGGCCTAGAGGACTGCATTTGGCCCCCCTGGGGCTGAGATTTGCTACCCTGGCATAGGGGTTAGGACTTAGGGTTGAAGAACACAAAGGAGGCAGCAAGGTGGACTGGTGGCCAGATCAGAGGGCTGAAACCAGGAACCAATCAAGTCCCTCAAAAACTGATAGCAAATTGGCTGACTGGTGTCTGGAGGAGGAGCTTGAAAGGGCAGTGTCTCTTGAGGAGGTGAGGTATGTATTGGAGGTGGAGCGAATGTGGAAGCAGGGATGAGGAAGCAAGAGCATGGCGCATAGGGAATCCCTCTGCAGAAGCACTGGCAAGATGAGACTCTGGAAACGACACAATGGCGACTATACAATTACATCACCTATTCAGTAAAGTAGGCCAGGATCATGACACCTGATCTGATGCAGTGCTGCTAGTGAAGCCCTGGAGATTAAGAAAGAATGAGTTCAGCTCCCTGAGGTCCCATCTCCGTGGTTTACACCACTGGGATTGTACCATATGCTAACGTATTCTGCAAAAGGGGTTCAGACTGGGAGCCTGTCCACAGTGTCACATTCCTGAGAGAGCTTTTCCCAGTGTGCCTTTTAGTCTCTGTAGTGAGTTCCTTTCAAGTTGTCTGCCACTCAGAACTTACTACAGCGGTTTTGAAACTGTGTTCTGGCAAAAACCTTGGGGCTTCCTGAACGCTTAGCAGGAATCCCTTGATCGGATGTTCTGCCTTTGGAAAAACAAAGCTTCAGGAAGAAATGCTTTGCCTCACTTCAGCTGCGCCATGGGATGCGCACAGTTGGTCACTCATTTTGAGGTGCACGCTGAGACTAAGTGAATCTTACAGAACGTTCCAGAAAGAGTCCAGAAAATTTCACAGCTTCTTCCCCATGAAAAATGGGAACTCTAAATCATCTCTGCCAACCAAAATTGCAGCTTAAGTTAGACACACTCCAGGGCCTTTATGAAAAGGCAGAAATGCAGTTTAAGCCAGACTTGAAATTCCCTGCTTTCAAAACTTTACATTTCTCTCTTAACTTGAATTCTGGTTGGTCTTTGGCAACACACAGACACACAGAGCTATATTTTGGCCCAAGGTCATTTTCAACCAAAAAACAAATAAAATTCAACAGTTAGTAATTAGTATCCAGCTGGAGCTGTTATGGTCAAGCACCTGCCAAGTCCCACACTCCATCAGGGGACTCAATGCAAAACCTCAGACACCCCACTGATCCTTCTCCTGTTCACTTGCTCTCTTCAAGTGAGTAAGAAGTGAGTGGAGTAGATGAAAGAACAGTACTCACCTCATCCTCTAGGTAGCTGAACAGATTGGGTCTAGAGCAGGCTTCCTCAACCTTGACCCTCCAGATGTTTTGAGACTACAATTCCCATCATTCCTGACCACTTATCCTGCTAGCTAGGGATAATGGGAGTAGTAGGCCAAAAGCATCTGGAGGGCTGAGGTTGGGGGAGCCTGGTCTAGAGGGAATGGACATGAATGGGAAGTGACAGAAGCAATGAAGGGGAGGTGGCCCAAGTCCAGAAGGGAGCACCACTGAATGCATCTTATGCAAGAGGAGCTGGCATTGGCATTTGAAAATGCAACTCTGTTGATGCATACCTCACCACTTAAAGCAATTGCATCAACGCTGGATGCAAAAGACAGGACATGATTAGCACAGTGTGCTTTAGATGATGCTTGGTTTGGAAGCTCCACCTGGTATAAAATGCTACAGCTAGTCTGTTGATGGGGACTACCACTAGAACCTAACTCTGATGCTAAAAAGCTTGCACTGGCTGCCCACATGTTAATGGGCCAGGTTCATTGTTTTTGTATTAACTTACAAGGGCATTAATAGTTTGGGCTGCAAATGTCTTACAAACTGCTCAATCCCTTTTGTTCCTGCTTGTTCACTGAGACCTTTGGTGGGGTTTCTGTTGGTGGTTCCCCATGTCTCAGATGCATTCAGTGCTGTGGATCCAATCCTGTGGAACTCCCTCCCAACTGAATTTAGACAGGCATCTTCCTGGCTGAACCTGAGAAAGGCATTCTTGTTGCCTTGTGCATTTTAAGGTAGTGTTTCATTTTGTGATGGCTATTTATTGCTTTATTTTCTGTATGCTTTCTTTCAATGTACCATGCTTGGAAATGTTAATGCTTATGAGGTATATAAATATCTAATAATAATAATAATAATAATAATAATAATAATAATAATCCTAGTGTGTCTTTTAAGGGTGCATCCTTGGAATATTTCACTTTAGTCAGTATACACAGAATGATTTACCAGGTTCACTCATCCACGGGCGCAGTTGAAGCTTGGAAGAGTCTTTGTTCCGACATGCAAAGCCAAAAGCAAAGCATTATTCAATCAGACTAGACTGAATCCAGACATAGTAGCCTATTGGGAAGATCTATTGCCAGAAAAAGACACTTAAATTTGGTTTAGAGCCAAAGTGGATTAAAGTGTGATTTCAACATTTGTACAACCTTAGTGAGTGGTATGCAATACATCAAGCAAGTCAGTTATTTGCTTCAGAACAGGGTGGAGAGGTGTTGAAAGCTCTTGAAACTTATCAAATGGCCAGAGAATTTTCCAAAATCTGATGTGTTAGCTGCTCTCTCAACCTGGTACCCTCCAGATGTTGTTGTATTATGCTTCCTATCATCCCTGATCATTGGTAATACTGGCTGGGAATGAGACCTTTTAGTTTTGGTTTACTATGTAAACATATAGATTGGTTTCTTTTCTGGAGCATTCTGGGGCTGTTTCTATGTCTTCTTCTGCACTGAATCTGTTTTCTTTTTGTGGCATGCTGTAGTTTATATCAAACCTTTTTTTAAGGGCTAGAAACTTGCATAAGCAAATGAAAGATAAACGCTCAGATTTTCCCGGTGCTGAATTTTGCACCCCTGTCCATTTTCATGCTTGCAACTGCTTCCAGGAGAAAGCCTTTAATGATTTTTTGCTCACATGGCAGGAGATATAACATGTACCAAGATGTATTCTCCCAAAGTAGCTGCTCATACTCAGCAATTTATTTGTCTAGCAGACGGAAGAGTGTTGTGTGGCTGTAACTGGGAGCGCAATTTGACCCATTTTGTCAGATAGGTTCAATCACCTTTTGGAAATGTGTTCTCCCCAAGAATGCAGCTGTCAGTACAATTGGCTGAAAGTGTTGTCAGGAACCCTTTCATTAGAGCCCATACACAGCCAAGTTGTATACAATTCCTTGAGAATCATGGCAATAATCCATAACGATTGGCCATTAGTCTTCTCAAGTGCTTTATCCAGTAGGTATTTGAATTGTTCCTACTGGATCAACCCGAATTGCATGTGTAGCAGACATGAAGGAAAATGTTACAAAACCTAAAATTAAATAGAATTGTGTTAGAGAAAGGGAGCTGGATTTTTCTACCCCTCCCTCCCCCCACAACCCCCCCCCCACAACCCAGACAAATACACACATCACAATAGTTTTGATTGAAATGGCCCTGCGCTTGAAATTCACTGGCCCCATGCTACACTCTCTGTGAAAAAGGCCGACTGGGTTGTTTTATTTGTGTGGGTGTGCATTCATTCTACGCCTTTCCATTCTCTGTGGGTAACCTTTGCGGAGTCTGTGAACTCTGCAGTACTTCTAAACTGTGTCATGGCAATCTCATGGCCCATGGCAAATAAAACCAGACTTTACCAAATTGTTGTGATGCCCCTAGAAGTGTGGCATGGTGAGTCGGGCAAAATGGGACAAAAATAAAAAAATTGGGATCATACTATGATGAAGCACGGTTATTATTTCAAGGCGACTTATGTAAGTCTGAGCAGGACATCTCCTCTAGACTCTGTGATAACGGGAATATCTATATGCTCTTAATATCTAGTTCACAGGATACTTTTCACAGGTTACTTTTTCCTCCATATGAACAATTTGGTGTGTGAACAGCCCTTAGCACATGGAAAACTAAAGCAGCAGCTGTGATTGGCATCCGTTTTTGGAGCATCAGAGATCACAGGCATTGCCGAGGCTGAAATCTGTGAATGGCCACCTTGTGTGAATTAACGTGAGCGAGAAACAAAAGTTGCAAGCAGTTCCAGGGTAACATATAAATCACCTCTAATGTCAAGTCCAAGTGGAACAAAAAGTGGGCAGCAATAAATATGAGAAGTAAATATAACACTTTCCGTTTTATAACAAGCTGTAAGGATGACGTATTTTAGTTAAAAATTATATCATGTCATATATATATTTCACCATTATTTTGGTGGGGCTGGTGCGTATTGTTTTCTGTAACATTTTATCCCAGATCAATATCCTCTCTCTCTCTTTCTCCCTCTCTCTCTCTCACACACAAATAACATATTGCAAACACGAGCAAGATGATGTCAACAATGGGTTATATACTTCACAAACAATATCAGCAACTGAGAGCAGATGGAAATGACACTTGAACTTTGCTAAATATTTGTATACTTACTGCAAAAATTGTGGGGATATATAATTAATGAAATATCTAATTAGTGACTTTTAAACATAATTCCAAGACCCATTTCCTATTGCTGCTCTGATCCCATTAACTAGGATTTAATCAACATTAAGTAACTCTATAGATATCTCTGTTTTTCAGCCAAAAGTGCAGTGCAGCAATCCAGCTACCCAGGCATGCACTTTTAGGTTGCAGCGATTGAAAATGCTTAACTCTCCCACTAATTCAATAGGACTTAACAGTGTTTAGCTATAGCTGTGTTTTTAGCTATAGTTTTGGTTTTTAGATTACACCATTCCTTTGGCACAGAAATATTATTTCTAAAGCAATGATTCCTTATGTTGTCTGTGGAACAAAGAAAACACAAATATCTACAGTCCTTACTGAGGCAAAACTTTCACTCTGAGCTGACCCTCTTTCTTTCTTTCTTTCTTTCTTTCTTTCTTTCTTTCTTTCTTTCTTTCTTGACAGCTAATAGATAAGAAGGAATTTCTCTTCTTTATCCTAGCAAAAGAAAAGCAAACACAATAATCCCTGTTTATTGTTGCAAGGTTTGTGACCCAGTCTTGCTCCCGTTCTCTGACTGCACAAAGGTCAGAAACTGCCCCTCTATCAGCAAACTCGCTTTTCAGATTCTTTATCTGAACTAGCACCTATCTTTAGAAACCAGGAATACATTTTTACATAATATGGGTACCATAATGCATTTGGTCCATCATTTCATATATACAGACTCTGATTGAGAAATCTCTACAGGGCTAGTAGTGTTTCAGCCTAGAGAAATATGCTATTGAAAATCAGTATTGACTTGAGTATTGTTTTCAAATAATTAAAAAAGTCAGTTTTGTGTCTAGCATCTTTCACTTTTGGGTCCTGCCATGTTCTTTGAACAATTTATATCTAACAAGAGTTGGTGTTCTGTACTGAAGGTGAGAAACAAGCAGATTTCTAGGTCTCCATATTTTGGAAATGAACTTTAAAATGTGCAGGCATTACCTGCTAGTCTTTTAGAAGCAGTAACTTACCTGTGTGAGCCATCCTATCAGTCAGTGAATGCCTGTGCTCTGTAGAGCTCCCTTTCCTCCCCTTCATGATCCACATCAAATATCTTAAGGAACTCTTTCCATAATCCACATATCTATTTCCCTATGGCTATGTATCCTTTAGCTACCATTACTCTCTTTTTTGTAGTATGAATGCTCAAGAAAATGCCACATATTCTGCAGTTTTAAAAAATTGTGTAAGCATTGATAGCCTTATCTTCCATGAAGTTATCTAACCCCATTTTAAAGCCATCCAAGGTGGTGATGATCTTGTGGTAGTTTAACCATGTTCAATGTAAAGAAGCACCTCTGAGAGATGGAGGAAAATGTCTATCTACTTTCTCCAAATGATACATAATTTTATACAACACTTATCATGCCTCTGCCTCTAGTGCCTGCTGTTATCACGTCCAGACAATATGCTGATTTCCTTCTCCCAAACAAGTGCTTTCCTTATTGAGACTCCAGTGATAGAAGGTGAGAGCTGTCTGTAGACCATTTTGCTTCAGAACTTTCTGGTTTTAAGTTAGAGGAGACAACAAACCTTTGTAGTCAGAAAGCAAACATGATGCTGCTAAGTTATAACAGTAGCAGTTACAAAATATAAATGTTTGGCAAATATCATATATACATCTTGTGGCTTCAACTTTGGCTTTCTGACACTGCCCTGACTTCGATCTGGTATTAAGTGGACCCCTAAAATGGGATATTCAGTGTAAATTCATTCTAACAGTTTCCTCAGAGCCTGGTTCATTGTTCATGTGGGAACAGTCAACATATTTGGATGCTAGGACACACCTGAAGATCGTTGGCAGTATATTACAGCAATAAGAAGCAGTACTCTTGAATAAATCGCTTTCCTAATTTTCATGGTGGATGTTACTTTGAAGCATGGAATACCTCTTAAGCTGCTTCAGACTATGCTTAAAACCCAAGACTTCAATGCTGTGAAAATATCAAGGATGATAACATCCTGAAGAATGGAAAGCCCCCTCTTAACTACTTCAAATAAGTTCATTTTAAAACTGCTGCTCCGTTTTTCTACATAGTAAAACTCAGTTGTATCAACAGAGCAGAAAGATGGCTGCAACTCTGAAGGCTCACACTGTTAAAAAGCTTTCATTGCAGGTTTCTCTGAGTATCGAACAACCCCATTTTTCTGGTGTGAACTGCATAACTCACTCAGGGAAAGCGACCCCAGGGCAATTTGTGGTGGCACAATGGAGCTAATACAGGAGGACTGGTCCTGAAGCTGAAATAACTCACTCCAGAAGAATGACCCTAGGGCAATTAATGGTGCCACAACAGAGCTAATACTGGAGGCTTTTAAACAACAGTTTAGCCTTTCGCAATCATTACTGCAGGAGGAAAAAAAGAGGGCATGGCCAGAAAAAATAGGACGTGGTTGTGATATGGTTGTATCACCTGTGCTCAGAGCTGCAATTATTTTGTACCCGTGGCGTTAACACACAGGTGCCATCCCTGAAGGCAGCTCTGAAGCCAAAATATTTTTACACGTTCACACAACCAGAATTTTGTTTTTGTTTAAGACCCACTGATATTAAAAAACAAAAACAAAACATGAATCTTCCCTTACATGAAATCTTGTGGTACAGAATTTACACCCACTCAGGCCAGAACTACATATTACATTAAATTGAGACAAGAATCTGAATGCGAACCGAGCTAAGAAGCTCATGGTAAGACCTTGGCCAGTCACCAACTCTCAGCCTAACCTACCTCACAGGGCTATTACAAAGATAATATGGAGAGATGGAGAGCCCCATGTGCCACCTTGAATTCACTGGAGTAAAGGTGGGATTTTAAAGGCAGTAACAAATAATAAATAACTGTAGAGATGTTGCTGAAAACGAGAACTGCACACTTTTTGCACAGTCAAAAATACAGGCTGTTAAACATATGCACACATATAAAGAACACTAAAGGAATAATGAAACTTGCTGATAATTGTTCTTAGTTTATCATGCTCATGGAGCAATTGGCTCACTAATTATATTGCACAGGTTATATATCTCATAATCTTTTTTTAAAAAATGGACTTGAGTTGAACTGATCAGAAGATGAAGGACTACCACAGTGGAAATAAATGGAAGCCATGCAGCCATAATAGCTTTTTTAAAATTACTCATATTATTATTATTATTATTATTATTATTATTATTATTATTTGTTTTTAAAAAGGTTTATTTGCTTGCTATACTTGCTGGTTAAATTTCTACATAATGACAGTCTCCCAAATTTTAGCAATCTACTGCTGTGTAGGTGGTTGCTTTGGAGACTTCCAATTATGTACTATACACAACTCTGCAGTTGCATACAGTTGCTTAAGGAGGTCTTTTCTGCCCGAATCCAGGGTCATTAGCTTCGAAATGATGAAGAAGCGTAGTTTTGGGAGTTATCTGAGATTCAATGTGGATAAATTTCTGTCGGTAATCAGCAACCATGTTCCCAAACTTCTTTATGCTTGTGCATTCTCATCAAAGGTGAAAGTATGACCCAATCTGACCACACACCCTTCCAACAGTAATGACTATAAGTTCTGACATAGTAGATAAAGTTATGCTTCATAATATGCCAGTGACTGAAATTTTCATACTACTACTCCTCTTCTTCTTCTTCTTCTTCTTCTTCTTCTTCTTCTTCTTCTTCTTCTTGGTGTTGCTGGATAAAGTTGCAAATGATTCCCCATCATTTTCTTCTGAAGATTCCCCCAAGTCTTTCTTCCCCTCCTATACCCAAATATTTCCCCCCTGGGACAGCTGTACAAAAACTTAGAACAGAACCAGCATGAAAATAACACCATTCTTTGGAAGACTTGAGCTCTGTGGCCTGAAATGTTTAGCCCGCATCTGTGAGGTTGGGAATGTGCCTGCTGACTCTAGCTCTGTGCTCCTACATAATGATGGTCCTCTCTGCCAAAAGTCCTACACACGTATGCCCCGATTCACAGGGCACTGGCGGAGGAAGAGGAGTGCAGGGGGAGTGCACTGCCCCCGGCAGCGCAATCCAATTGGGGTGCCATCTCAGCTGACCCTCCCACCTGTGCTGGGCGCCACACCCCTGCAGGCGGCGCCCCCCGCCCCAGGACACAAGCCATGCCTTTGCAGCACGCGTGCCACGCCCCTGTGGGCAGGGTTTCCTGCCCCCGGGATGTGTGCCAGCCCCCCCGCCTGCTCTCTGTCCCCCGGTGCCGGAGCATGAAGCTCTGCCACTGTCATGGGGGTGCCAAATGTGCAGCTGACCCCCTGGGCAATGTGTGATCAGATTCAGAATAGGATGTATTCAGTGAAGATGTGATATTGAACACATGGGTGTCAGGTTTGATGAAGAGGTGGGGTTGGGGAGAGGTTCGGATCCCCAGCCTCCCCAACTGTTTGCACAGGGCACCCACTTATAACTTACGTACAGGAACTTAGATAACACTCTAAGAAATCCTGCATGGGTATAAAGTGGACAAAATAAGAAGCTAACATTAACCAAACCATAATCATATTGATAATGTTTATGTGTGTGCTCAATTTCTGGATGGAAATTAAGCATCAAATTTGTCAAACAGTGCCGTACACTCAACTCTCTCTATGTACATTTATCCAGGCTTCCCTTTGTCCTATAGTCGTTGCTATTTTTTCTTTGGTTCCACTGCTTTCCCCAGGAAAACTCACTGTCTACTGCTGAATTGGAACAAACTTGCTCCAATTCAGCAGTGAGTGGCAGGTTTTCTCAGGGAAAGCAGCAGGACAAAAGAAAAACCTACTAGACTATGCTTAGATGTCATGGACCAAACCAAAGTGTGGATGAGCCCTAAGTGTGTGTGAAGCTATAAAAGTACATGGCCTTCAGGTATAACCACAATAAGCCAAACCACTGTAGTCTTAACACAGGCAAAAACACTATGAGTTATGTAACAAAGCAAAAATCTAAGCAGCCCAATGGATTCTCATTTAATTGTGGTGTGTGCGTATTGTAGTGGACAGTGGGCTTTTAAAATTGTTTTTAGTTCATACAGTCCTTTCTATGGATCAGTTACATTCGATGTGAGGTGCTAATGTTATGGACAGTTGTAGTGGACAGTGTTGGGTAAGGAGGACTTGGTTTCAAAATCCCTCTTCAGCAGTCATGCTCACTGGGTGTGTCTACCTCACAAGATTGTTGTTTGCATAAAAGAGAGAACATGCCTCAAGATCCTTTGAGGGTGCCAGTACTTATTAAAAAGGGATGTGGGTGGCACTGTGGGTTAAACCACAGAGACTAGGGCTTGCCGATCAGAAGGCCGGCGGTTTGAATCCCTGCAACGGGGTGAGCTCCCATTGCTCGGTCCCTGCCAACCTAGCAGTTCAAAAGCACGTCAAAGTCCAAGTAGATAAATAGGTACTGCTCCTGCTGGAAGGTAAACGGCATTTCCGTGCGCGGCTCCTTCCGTACGCTGGCTCCCTCGGCCAATAAAGCGAGATGAGCGCTGCAACCCCAGAGTCATCCGTGACTGGACCTAATGGTCAGGGGCCCCTTTACGTTACTGATTAAAAACCAAGGGGACAATATAACCCCTGTATAATTTGTGAATGTTAGGAAAGGAGCGTTTCCAGCTCTGATATCCAGAGCTGTTACCCTTTAGGGATAGGTAAGATGTAACGTTTACAGGATCCCTCTCCATTTCCCCTCAAACTGCATCTTTGAATGAGGCCAAAAGAGGAGTCCTGCCACAGTGTAACCTTCCCCACAGCTGCCAGGCAGGGAGATCCATCAAATGCTCATAACGTGTGAGCGAACCCTGGCACGAGAATTTCCGAAAGCCCTCGGATTACAGACAAAAGAACAGCACTTTTTTCTTTTCCTTTTGGATAGTGAACGGAGGGGAAGTGTTACAGATAGGTAGCCGTGTTGGTCTGCCATAGTCAAAACAAAAAAAATTCCTTCCAGTAGCACCTTAAAGACCAACTAAGTAGGGGAGGTGGACCAACTAGGAGGGGAAGTGGGCAGGCGGGAGAGAAACCCTTCCCTGCAGTTTAAGGGAATTTTCACGGAGGGGGAAGAGAAAGTAGAAGAGCTTCCCTTCTGCGCCTCAAAGGGTCAGGGGCAGTTTCGCACCCTTCTTTCGATACGGTTCCCTTCTCGGTTTTCTTGTCGCCCTGCTGCCCTGGGAACAGGGAAAATGGAAAATGGAGAAGGAAGCGGGCGCGGGGAAGGGATTTCGGAGCAAACAAATGAGAGCCAAACACTTTTAAAGAAGAAATGAAAGAAAGAAAGACCCCCCGGGCATATGGGGAAGGGGTTTATCTGGTCATTTTTATTTATTTAGTTAACAGTTTTCCAGTTCCCTTTGCCCTGGGTCGCTGCGAGTTGATCCCACGCCCCGCAAAGAATTGTTCGGAGGCGCGTGAAGACGGTGAAGAATGGCGGACGGAGTTGGGTTTGCATTTCTCCGTCTTGTGCGCGCGCGCCTGCGCCCTCCCCCTCAGTCCCCGCCAGACCCTCGGAAGTTCAACTTCGGAGGCTTCCCTGCGCCGCCGTCCCCCCTCACCACTGCCTCCTTCGCCGCCTTCTTCCTCCTCCTCCTCCTCCACTTGGAGAGCCGCACTTGCTGCTCGGCTCTCGCACCCGCCCAGTGTGTGTGGTGGCGGCGGTGGCCCTCCTGCGTTTTGCTATCCCGAGTCGGCGGCGCTAGGCGCGGGCAGCTTTTTACGCACACAAAGGAGAAAGGGACGAGGCAGGCAGGGAGGCAAAAAGCCGGCGACGAAACTTTGCGCGGGGCTGCAGCTCGCCGCCGCCTGCCCTGCCCAGCCCAGCGCGCCGAGAGGGGAAGCCGACCGCCAAAGCCTTCCCCCGGAACGAGCGGCGAGGCGAAGCCGCCTGCTCGTCTGCGCCGCCGCGGAGGGGCTGGCGAGGAGGCCCTCTCTGCCAGTGGGCGGACAGCACCCAGGGGGGACCCCGAGATGCAGCCGAGCCTCCTGCTCTCGCTGCGGGGCTGCCCCAAAGCTCCCAGCCACCGCCGGCTGAAGTGATCCAGCGCTCCCTGCCGCCGCCAGATCGAGCCCCAAGCTTTTGCACGAACACCCACCCACACCCCCGCGCCGCTTCTTTCTCTTTCTCTCCCCAGCCCACCTCCCCCCATCCCTCCTCCTCTCCTCCCCAAAGCCGTGCAGCCGCAAGCAGCTCAAATGGAGTGGAAAATGGCCAGTGGTGGCAGATCGAGCCTTTAGATTATCTCCTTCACGTTTGGTACTTAGCTGTCTCTAATCTGCTTTTATTTGCCAGAAGCCCCCCCTCCCCTTCCACCAGCTCGGGCGGGTGGCGGCGGCGGCGGCGGCGGCGGCGGAGAGACACAAGAAGCGGGGTGGTGGGGAAGAGGAGAATATATATGTTCCCCCCATATTTTTGGCTGCCGCCGCTTCTATACATGATAATATGTTTATATGATTAGCTGAGCCCAGGGGTGGGGAGAAGAGAGAAAGAGAGGGGGTGGAGATTGGAAGAAGAGGTGGAGGCTGGAGGTGGCTCCAGTTCAGAGCTAGTGGAGAGTCCGTGTCAGGACTTCGCAATCCCCAGTCACACACTGAGAGAGAGGTGCATGGACGAAAGGGAGCTGGCAATACAATTCACTGGGATTTTTCTTTTTCTTTTTTCTTTTAAGGGCGATTTCACTCGCCCCCCGCCCTCTCTGTCTCTCTTCCTTTCTCTCCCCATTGCTTTGAGCGACCAGCTTTGCTCTTGATCTCCGTTCACGGGGCAGCGGCGGCAGCAGCAGCAGCAGCGTCGAGGAGAAGCAAGGAGGAGGAAAAATAGCGACGCTTGAAGAAGGGCTGGAACTGGATCCTGCCAGAGGCCAGGATGCCATCCAGGGAGATGTAAATGAGGCCGACGAGGACGACGGAGAGAAAGGGGGCTTTTCTTTCCGATTTCCCCTCTCGCGCGCGTGTGCCTGTGCTTTGCGATCGCAGCGCCTTCTCCCCACTTCGCCTCCCCGCCGAACAATTGAGTTGATTCCGGCTGCTCCTGTTGGCGTCGCCTTCTCCCCCCCCCCCCCCATCCATCCCAGTCGCCTAGAGAAAAGAGAGAGGACTCCAGGGCTGGTCACATCCAAGACGGTGCTTGCACCTAGTGCTCTTTTGTTGTGGTGCTTTCAGATCGACCAAAATAATTGTTTCGATTTTCCTTTTGTTTTACCTCCCTCCTTCCTCGCTCTCCTCCCTCCACCCCAAACATTTATTTAAAGGAGTGCGTGCGTGTTTTGGGGAAGGAGCCGCGCGCGTTGGGACCTGGAGTGTGTGGGGGGAAATGTTGACTTAACCTCTCGCCGAGCCCCTTCGGCTGCCTGGGCTCTTTTTTTTTTTGCTTGGACGGAAGGGAGACGAGCAGCCTCCTGCTGTGCGTTTTGTCCCAGCCCAGCGAGCTGCGAAGCCAGCTGCTTTCCTCGCCTTTCTTCGCTTCTTCTACCTAGCCCAGCGCTTTTCCCTTGACTTGCCCGGCGAACCTCCACCTCCTTCCCCTTCTGGCTCTTGTGTTTGCTGACGCCCCCCCCCCGGGCCAAAACATCGCCTTTAAACAACAAACAGCAGCAACCGCCACCTTGTGATCAGAAAGGGGCTCACCCTGTACCCCCTTTCCCGGGGCACCCCAGATGCAAGAGGAAGCCCGGCCCGGCTTTGGCTGCGAACCCAAAGGTAAGCGTCTCCCTCCCTCCCTCTCGGTGTGTGCGGATTATTCGTGGGTGAGATGCTTCTTTCCCACTTGCAGGACCTGTTCGCTTACTTCGATCGCCCCCTTTTGCAAGCCATTTGCATGCAAGGGGACTGCTTACTTCGCAGGAGAGGGGTGTGTGTGTGTATGTGCGTCGGGGGGGGGGGTGCGGGAGAAATGCACTGTAGAGCCTCAGCCCTAACCCCCTTTTCCAGCTATGGGGAGGGAATTCCTCCAATAAATCTGTATCGAACTGTTTTCCGTCCTATGAATTCTGATAAACCGCCCCCCCCCCCAATTTTCTATCACCTGGAAAAAAAGAGAGCTCTGCGCGCCGCATAAACCAAAGTAAGTGTGTGTGTGTGTGTGTGTGTGTGTGTGTGTGTGTGAATATGAATGTATATGGGAAAGGAGAGGCATGGGGGGGTCAACACTCAGGCATGGGGAGGCTCGCGATGGTCCTTTTACTTCCTAGATCTTCCTCCCTGGGCAAAGGCAGATCGGATGAGGGTTTAACTCTGAAGCTGGGGTCTTTCCCGGGCAAGTGGAGGGTGGGAAAGAAGGTGACCCGAGAGCGTAGTCACATGTGAAGCGGCGCAGGCTCTGGGGTGGCAATCCTGGAGGGCCTTGGCCTCTTGAAAGGCTGAGAGTCCGGCTGGAGAAGGACGACCAGAGGCAGTTTTTTTCGAGGGCTGTGCGGGCCTGCGATCAGATCCAGCGAGAGGGCGCGCGAGGATTTCCCCCTTGCGCCGCGCGCAGCGGGGCGGACCTGCGCTCCTCCCGGGGATTTGGCGAGAGGTCAGTCCGTCCGCCGGGCTGTTGCAGGACACTTTCGCGCGGGGTTCCCCCTCTTCCAGCCTACCCTCCCTACCCACCCCAACCCCCGGCCGCTCGCCACGCAGATCATTCGCCACGCGAAACCCCCGCGTGGCATGTAAGCTCCCTCGGGAACCGCCAGCAGCTCAAATGCTGGGCGAGTGGGTGGGGGGAAGGCAGAGAAACCTCTCCCGGCTTGCTAAACTTTGCCCGCTCCTCAAGAAAGACTGTTGCTCTGGTCTTGATTTGACTGGCCTTTGGGTTCCCCTTAAAAAGAAATAAAGTGTGCAAGGTGGGATTGCAGCAAGTCCTCAAGCCATACTTAATACTTAACTCGAAGGGCATGTTTATTGGGATTCCAGAGGACTTTTTTTACCAGCGAGTGTGCCCAGACTTGTGGGTGTAAAGTGACCTGGCACTGGAAGTGTGTTTGGGGTGGGGGTGTACACATTGTCTCCTGTTTTGCAGCTCTTATTTCTCCCATGGAAAGAAACTAGTGTGGATGTGTGGAGCGGGAGAGGGGTTTCTTTAGGAATCCTACTTCTCTTAGGGTTGGGGTGTGTATGAATAACCTCCAAAGAAGGCTTGCAAGTCTCTGGCTAAAAGCAAGAGCCATCTGGATCCTGTTATTGGAGCAAGCTTTTCTCTTCTTTCTTCCATTTGCTCCGGCATTCTTTGCTATGTGTGTGACCAGCCAGGCAGCCTCCTCACTCTGGGTGCTTTTAGAGTAGAAAGCCTGGTGGCTGATTTCATTCATCTGGCGCTCTCTCGCTCTCTCTCTCTCTCTCTGTGTGTGTGTGTGTAGCAGGCCCCTACCAAGTCGTCTTCATGAATTCAAGCGGCCCGCTGAGAGGAAAAGTTGCAGCCCTTTAAGTAAATAATGACTTGTTGCACTTTTATTTTCACTAAAGCACAAGGATGGAGGAGCAGCCTGACTAGCACCCCCCCACACACACACACCTTGCAAGAGACTTGCAAATAGTAATGAATTATAATCCTTTGCAGTTGTGGCTCTTGAGGGGAGGGATAAAAAGGAGAACCTGTGCTCCATTTTTACTTGTTAGGTATTTAGGACCACCTGGGGACAAGTGGTGTGTTGGAAGATGCTTTTGAAAAGTGTAAGCTAAAGTTGTGATTTATTGTAGCATCTTGGGGGGGGGGGATCTAAGTGGGAGGAGTGTTTGGATACAGTTCTGGTAGACCGAAAAGCCGCCTTCTCTTAGACTCAAGGTGTGAGGGATTTCTTCCATAAGGTGGTGTGTGTTTGTGTGTTGACGATACCCTGTAAAAGACTCTGGATTTTTGCTTTGTGATTAATAATAGCCTCTTATAAATCTGGTGGTGGTGGGTTTTGGGCACAGTTGCTTTGGCAAACCGATCTTCATCTTGGGCTTCAGGTGTGTGTTGTTTATCTTCCCCTTAAGAACATGTTCTTAGAGCATTCTGCAGAACAAATGTTCTGTTGTTTGGTTTCTTCAGACACTCTGATTCCCTCCCTTTTGTTGCCTGTCACTAAAAGAGGTGCCATTTCACATCATTCTGCACAAATTGTTTGAATTAATGCAAGTGTGAATTCTTACCGTTTGAAGGGGGCTATTAGCATATCAAAGGTTTCTTAGCTTTCAGCTCAATTGAGAAAACTTCAGCCTGTCTTCCATTTGCTTCCAAAGCAGAGGCCCAAAGGGCAGTGAGGGGATTGTAAAGGGGTAAAAGGGGGAGGTGGGCTTGGGTTATGTTTCTGAACTTTTACTGTTTTGTAATTATGCCAGCAAAGAACATAGTCTGTATGCTGCAGGCTCTTGCAAACAGCCAAACAATTATATTCTATTGATTAATGGTTTGTTCTAAGGGGAAAAAAGGGTGACCTTTTTTTCCGTGGCAGCCACTGTTTCATAGTTTCTGGTGTCTGGTGCCTTTTCTTTTGGACTCACACTTTGGATATGGCCTGCACATTATTTCATTAGGGGGCCTGAATGGAAAAGAACTTCTAATTACTTCAAAAAAAAAAAAAAAAAAAAAAACCCTACAAATGAATCTTTGAAAGAAAAGACCACTCAGTTGCAAACCTTTGAAGAAAGCACACGTTTCTTCTCATACATAATACAGGAATAGCAGATCTTTTTTATTCCATAGGGTGTGTTACAGATTTTAACATTCTATTTACTTGTTATGGTTAATTTCCAAAGAACAATAAGAGAATAATTAAAATGCCTTCCTGGATATTTTTTTTTAAAAGCCTCCAGTCAGTTTTGCATAGGTTATCTACAATCATGTGCTGTATCTTTTGTTGCTGTTGTTGTCCTCCTCAGTAGAAGTAGTGTTAATGCATATTCTTTAAATAGCTGTGGCAAGGACTGGTCCTGGCAGTGTAGTTGCAGAATATTCATCATTGCATTTTAAGTCAGTTTATGTTGCTGGCACATTTACGTAATTTTTGATTCATTAGCTACTCCTGTTTTTTTCCTGTTTGCAAAGAGATATGCCTCTTTCATTATTTTTTAAAAAATCAATATTTATAATCTGGCAGACCAGTAGCCAAGCAGAATGCAGCACTCCTTCAGTAAATTGGGCTGCTTTCCAAACAGTAGATTGTTCAGAGGTTGTGGGGGGAGCGGTGAAGTTTGGTAGGTCTCTTTTATCAAGCTAAACAAAATGAACTTTCCCAGTGTATTCTAATATCTCTTGATTGCTCTTCTTTTTCTTCTGTAAATCATATGTATCTGTTCTACTGATATTGTAACTTTATTTCCATGGCTCCAGTGGTTAGTTTTGGGTGGGAAAAATAGGTTGTTATAGTAGGAGAATTGTTTATGCATAATAGTCTATTTTTAGTTTACTATCACTAAGAAGCTGGACTGCTTGGAAGCCTTGAAGAAAACAATGAATTGTGCAGGGTTTTGTTTTGTTTTTTAAAGACATTTGCTAATTTTAAATGGTGAAGAGCAGTTCAGGATTTTGTGGATGGAGATCTTTTAACAGTCCTCAAATGGGGTGTCATTACACTGAGGTGATTTTCACCAGTTTATTTACTCTTAATGCCTTCAGTTGCTTATAGCAATACCTTTTGGTGGTATAAATGGAACATATTGATGCAGTTGTCATTACGACACTTAAGTTGCTTTTAACTAGTCTGCTTTGGACATAGAGTGCTGTAAAGAAAGTACATTACGTGCTGTAAAGGAAGTACAGCCATTAGAGATAATCTAAAAATTGTCTTGGAAATGTTGCACTTCAGTTTAAATGACGGTGATCTCAAAATTCAACAAATTTCTATAAAAATGCCACAGAAGGAAGACTTTCAGCAATTCATAAGACAAAATTGGACCACTTAGACAGAAATTAATGTGCTACAGCCGTGCTTCAGCTGCCATTTTCAATCACAGTGGGTCACTATGTGTTGGCAACAGCAACTGAACATAGATATTCAGTTGCTCTGGCAGCTAGAGCTGGAGAAATCAGGATATTGAATCAACGTGGGGTAGCACAAACCAATTAAAGCAGGTTTTGACTTGAGATATTCCAATAAACAGTTATTTTTTTCTCTCTGCCACATTTGGCTCCCCTATTCATTAATGGACCAACATCAAAGAAAGCAGCCAAGCTTCCAAATGTTATAAAAACCAATACAAAGATATAGATGTTGCATGTAGTCTTGGAAGTCTTAATTTAAGGCAAGCAGTTGGAGTTTTTATTGCAGCAATTTTCACAATCAGCAGAGACATTAACACCAGGCTTCTGGGTGTTTTCCTTCCTTAAAATGAGCAAGAGGAGAGCATTAAAAAAGCAAAGTTTGCTTAGCGGTTAGTCCATAATTTGAACACTTCAGAAGCTGCCGCCATGTTTCATTTGTCCCTTACAGCTTTCAGTGACAACATATCAGTAATGGAAGTTACTAAGATGGGATAAGATCCAGTCAGGGAATCACATATAATAGTGCAATTCATACTTAAAATGCTACAAACTGGCATGTCACTGTTTTCATCTGTTTTACATAGCATAATTGACACAAACAAATAAAGTAGAAGAATTTGACAGGCATAATTCCTCCCCCTCCCCTTTTAAGGATATATTGCACTTCCTGGTAAAAGATTTCATGCAAGTATAATTTTGGGGAAACAATATAGTTAACACTGGAACAAGTTACCTTTCAGAAGAAGGTGTGTGCATTGCAAAAGAAATTACACAGAAATTACTGTTTTGTTTTTGTTTAAAATAGCCAACCCGCTCCCTGGGATTTAAAAAGCCTTTTCCCCTTTAAACAACATGGATTTTCCATAGAAACCAGACTTTAATTGAATGTAGTTTCAAATGGCTGTTTGTGGGATCTGTCTTTGTGGGGGGTGGGTGCCCTTTTTGTTATAGTGAAGTCTCAGGAGTTGGGGGTTATTTTGTTTTGCATTTGGATGTCTGCAAGATGGCAGTTAAAAATAAGTTACTAAAACTGCTAATGACTTTTCCAAATGAAAGATAGGAAGCAATAGTTAAACCCAACTGTAATTTTTAATTTGTGCGTAGGAGCAGAAACAAGTCCGTTATTTTTCATAGGAAATTTAGCGGAATTATCATTAGTCATGCTACTTATACATGTCACATTACACAGAACTGTTTTCTATTCTTATTTTGAAGATTTGATGCTACATGTTTGAAGAGAGAGGCTTTTCAGTTTCCCACGAGCACATGTGCACTCTTAAACATAGCATGCTTAATTTTTTTCAGATTGTTGAAAAATAGGATAAATGTCATTATAATGGAACTTCCAAGCAGATGGAGCTGATGATGTTTGGGAGTTAATAAGAAGAGTTCATTCTGTTATCTCTTCTTGATCAGTTAAAATATTAGTTCATTTCCTTTCTGAAGAATTCTCCTACATAAACATTGTCTGTCGAAGCTGATCATTTTTATATCAGTTTAGTTACATGGCAATTCATTGCTTCCTTTCATTTTTATTTTTAGTGGTGACTGCTGAAGTTCTCTCCCTCTCTATTACTCACACACACCACACACACACATACACATTCCTTAACAAGTACTAAAAGATAAGCGACAACCTGATGCACTTAAACCTATCAGTTGAGTCTTTTAAGGAAAAACATTGTTGATCAGACTCTGAAATTATAGTGCAGGCAAGGTTGTGGCTCATTATCTTAAACGGAGCATTTTATGGGTCAAAGAAGCAATATATAATTTGCATGTGCTATTATTTTTCCTCCCTTGTGGTATTTGTCAGGCGTTAAATGCTTCCAACTGTACAGAAGCCTGTTATTTTCCTCCCTAAATTTTATTCAGAAAGGCACACTAGTCAAGAACATTGTAGTCTTGACTAAAAGTAAACACAGGGTCTGACACCTGCAGATAAAAGTGCAGCCTGCTGCAAAATAAATAAATATATAAAATGAATGTTATTGATTGCTTTGGCAGCACAAGCCAAACTTAAATACAATTTGTTTAATTACAACAAAAATGAAGTTTTATGAAGTAGTATACTTCATCTTTGTAGAAGATTTTATGTTTTGTGCGCTGGTAAGTAAAATCCCACCATGCTTGTATAATTTTGCTCAATTATCAGAGCAGCTAAGAGGGAAAATCAATTATACTGAAAAACCACAGAAATGAGATTACCTTGTTAAGTAGCATCTTGCCAGCAATGTATGAATTCCCTAGCATTATCGAAAGTGGCCATATAGAGGCTGCAGACCTGTGCCCACTTACATGAGAGTTAGCCTCATCGTGAGCACAGTAGGATTTACTTCTAAGTCAACATACATAGGATTGTGCTCTTAATGCACCAAGAATATAGTGTAATCTATATGCAATAGCATGTAATTTTGCCACATTTTTCTACCGTAGGTGGTTGTTGCTTTTCTCTGTGCAGGAGCGCAAGTGGATAAGTCAACTAATAGAGCATTAACTTTCCAAAAGAAATGGAATATACGCTACAATCCTATACACTCTGACAGGTAAGCCCCATTGAACTCAGTAGGGCTTGCTTCTGCGTAAATGTATATGTTTGTCATAGACGTGTATAGGATTGCACTGAGTATGGAAAATGGTCACGCCAGCCATTTTTTGTTTTTCACCTGCATATCTTCCTTGATTTTGTAATGGAAAAAAATATGAAAACCTCAGTAGGTGTTTCAAGCAAGAATGAAGACCAAATATAGTAAAGTACATTACTTTGTAGGGTGACAGTAATAGCATCCATTTCATGTCTCCAGTGTAGAAGAACTCACTTAAGATACAATTGTTCACCTTTTTAAAAATAAAATATATGTATGAAGATGTGTTAGAGATATTTTTCTGTTTTTAAAATGATTGCATATTTCTGTAGGCTCTCTGTGTTGTAATACTATAGTTTGAAAACATTGCCTCTGCCTTTTGTACAGAAAGCTAGAATTTGTCTTTTTTATTTATTGAACATCTGCCTCTGTGTAGTTTCCTGATGCACACAGTCTTGCTACTCTGAGTCTCTAAAACAGCCAGCTACAAGGGGCAGGCAACATAACAGTTTAAAACCGGTGGGCCGTTTGTAGGTCACAAAGTCATCATGCTAGAATTTCTGAATAAAGTGACTGAAAAGGGGAAGACAAATGCCACTTTGAATGGAAATGTTTAAACCAGACCTCTGCCTCAGGGTAAAATTTAGGTATGTTTTAGCCCGGATGTAATGTCTCCCTCTACAGAGCACAGAATTAATCATAGCCTGACAACGGAACGTGTGCTGAGGGAGAAAAGGGGACCTCTTGTTGGCTAACAGCCTAGAATGAGAACCTTATAAACATTAAAATATACTAGGGCATTTAAATGATTGCATGTTGGTTCTGAATTGCGTTTGCTCTGGACAGCTTATTTAAGAACATTTTGTAGTTGGTACAAACCTGGGTAGTGAAACACACACACACACACACACACACACACACACACGAGTGTCAAATGTGATGCGTGAATTGTGACTTTTCCCTGTAAAATATTTGACACTGATCATAGGAAATGGATCCAGCCTCCCCACTGTAAGTATTACAGTGTTTTTTAAGAAAGGGAAAGCCATCAATTAGACATGCATGCGACCTCTGAAGAAACAATGCTCGTTTTTTGTTATTTTGTATTTGGGTACATGGATACAAAAGGAAGTGAAGTTCTAATTTTTAAAGACATAATACAGCTAAATGTTTTTGTAACCTCTTTTTAGTAGCTACATATAGCACTTTTAGTGTACAATACACTTTACAATGTTACTTATTTTTGCAAGAGGGAAGGAGATGTACAAGAAACTACATCTCCTTGCACTGTAGTTTTCATGTTTTGCACACAATCGCCAGATTTTATTTTAAAAAGAGAATTAATTTGAGTTATAATTCCAGTATATCAAGCAGATTCTCATTCTGCTTGACTAGTGTTTATGGTAAAAGGATACTTTTTGCATGCTTTACATTACTTTCTAATTATATCTAAATGTTTTTGTCCATTTCAAGAATTTTTCTCGGAGATTTTGGGGCATAAATGGCATAAAACTACTGTAGGATACCCCAGCAATTGTGGCTTGCTACCTCTTGCTTCATTTTGTGTGAATGAAAAGGAGTAGTAAACACTGTCAGATGCTGCTTTTCTCAAAACAGTAAGGCCAAAGGACAGTAATACATGGTTTGAATATAAATACTGGTTCTAAACTCCAATATTTTAAATATTTTTGGCCATGTTCAGGAGAGAAATGCATGGCATTTGGATGTAGAAATTAGGAAATGATTCTAAGCCAAGGGGAACACATTCTGCTATTTTGATACTGGATTCACGTTTTTGTGGGTTCTCAAATTTGTTATTTTGAATAAAAAAAATACTGGGCGCTATGTTTATGCTGTTGTCGTTACCTATATTGCTTGAGTTGCAAAAGTTTTGAATAAGATCTATTGTGCAAATCAGTGTATTTCAGAAATAATATCCTAAGTGGGTATAGGATAGCAAACTTAGTTGTCTGCATGTTCTTAGTTTGGAGAATACATAATAACAATTTTGAGCAATCAGTTATGCTTTACCAGTTGATACTTTATTTTTTTACCATTTGATTTGTTCCCTTGATGCAAAATTCATCCCCATATTTAAATAGGTGCTTTTTATTCTTTCTTTTAACTGTGTGTTGCGTCTGCTGTAGATATTTTTTCATATGAGTCAACACCTCGGAATGATTATTGCTCTGCTTCTAGACGGCGGAATACTTTCACTTCCATTACTGCCAAAATTGTTCTTTGCTGCTGGGGAAATGGATGACTTAAAAAAAAAAAAAAGAATTCTGAGATTTCTACTTAGTTGCTGATAAGGTATATGGAGAGTTGAAACTGGGATGAAACTTTGGCTTGATGGGAGCAAGGTTTAATTGGAAACAGACCTCCCTCTGGGCTAAGTCCAGCAACTAAGACCTTTAGGACACGGCCCTAGGCCCTAGTGCTTTTGAAGAGGAGCAGTGTTCATAGTTTCCCCCCTCTAAATAATCATAGCTCACCCCACACTTCTGGCAATAGGCCATAGGACTACCAGACATAGGGTGTCTTTCAGGAAGCTCCAGGTCCCAGAAGTCATTTTGCTTTGTTTTGCTTTTCCAGATTAATCACCTGAGCATGTAGCACAAAAGAAGAAACAGCAAGCACCTAAAATCATTACATTTCCCACTGGCATGCCAACAATTTCTGTCATCTCCTTCCACCCATGGACAGTGCATACCGTAAGAACTTGTACATGTGTGAGAGATTAAGACAGAGAAGGCAACTCTGCCAAGCTTGTTCAGCTCTTGCCTCTTTCCATTTAAAATATTGCTGGGTGGCATCTTCTTTGGCAAGCTCATGAGCCGGATTTCATGATGGAACATGATTGTTGGCGTGAGTCAGCCATTGTTTTTGCCGTGTCATAGCTTAATGCAAGTTTCCTTCCCTCCTTTCTTTGGCCAGGAGAGCATGAAAGGACCTTGCAGCCACACTGCAAGTTAACGACCCAGACTCTCTTTGATCTGGGTAAATAAAATGGGTCCCCAAACAATCCTCCCCCCCCCTCCTTGCAAGAGGTATTTCTGTTCCAGTATGTGTAGTCTGGAGGGCTCGGCTATAATTGTGATTGCATTTAGCTGCTGATGAAATATTCCTTGCTGACTGACAAGACCTGATTCGCTTTGTGCTGAGTGCAGGTGCATATTTGGACTAGACTGATGTCTTTTGAAATCCGTGTAGCTATATTAGCATACGTGGATGGAATAACTGGGTTCTAGTTTTGTCATGTGTACTTACTGAATATGAGCTTGCTTAGCTTCAGAAAGGAAAGGTTGGAAATAAACTCTTGTTGATAGACAACAGGAAAGGAGAGGGGAGGAAATCAGAGTTATTACAAAGGGACTCTCCCTTTCTGTTTTTTGCTTAGATTTGCAAGAAAGCAGTGAAATAGTCTGATTTCTCTTTCTCTAAAGAAATTTTATTAAATGTATTTACTTGTGTAGTTTGGATGTTGTGTTCCTTCTCTCAGCACTCACTGTGCCTGAAGCCTTCAAGGCCACATCGTTTGAAGATTACTAAACAGGACCTGCTGATGACAGGCTATGGATTTGGCCACTAGAGGCTTTCCTGTAACAGAGAAGAGTTGCCTGTATGCTTGTGTTACATGCTTTTGAAAGCTCGTTCAGAAAAGCATCGTGATTTCTTGATCCTTTCCTAGTCTGCTTTAACAATTTTGCCTTTAAATAGTCCTTTCAGTTATTTCTCATTGATTTTTTAAAAATGTACGTTGGTTATCATTTTTACCAGTGCTATCATCATTTATTAGAAACAGCATTTTGGTCGGCATGCTGCACTTCATTTCCTCCTCGGGTGGCAGAGGCCGTATTGTCATCATCTGTGTTGGATTTTCGCCCCTAACCTTGTAGTTCGTGAATTCATCCCTACCCCGGAGGGCAAAATATCTAAGTTTTATATATTAGTAATTGAATTTCTGAAAGTGACTTGCTTGGTTTATAGAGGAATTTTATGACAACCCAGAGAAATTGAGCTTGGACATCGAAATCAACCTTGGGTTCGTTTTATATTAGACCACAAAGCCTTTCTTGTTTGTAGGAGTGACCTAACAAATGGTTAAGGTAAAAAGTAGAAAACTGGTGCCACTCCAGCTTCACCAATGCTGATGTTACGTAGCAACATAGGGAGCTTCTTCTATACCTGTTCAGACTATTGGTTCATCTAGCTCAGAATTGTCTCCACTGACTCGCAGTGGCTCTCTAGGGTTTTGGACTGTGGTCTCCCTCAACCTTGTCTGGAGATAATACTAGGGATTGAACCTTCGGACCTTCTTCATTAAAATCTTCTGCTGAGTTACAGCCCTTCGGCAAGGGTTTGGGGTTGGTTCAGTTTGTAATTGTAGCCCAACTTTAGGTTGACTTTGGCTAGCACCTCTGGCACAGTATGGATAGTATCTGACAAAGTCATATACAGAGTGGATCTGTTGACACCAGTGGACTTAAGACAGCAATGACTAAAACTTGTGCACTAATTTTGGTGGGTCTGCACACCTCGCTTAACCTTAGAGTGATTTAATGGGACCTTCTGCCAAGTAGACATGGTTAGGATTGTAGCCAGAGTCAGAAGCCACCCAAAGCCTGAATTTTACTGAGTTTATATCAAACATTGGGTATGTTCATTTATTATAGCTCTACATATCGACGCTTGGCCAAAAGTGTTTTCTGTGATAGTAGAATGGTTTTCTTAGGATGGATAAAAACAAGGATATGACAACTAGTAAATGTTTTCTCCCTGTTATTTAATATTATGTGCTTATTTTTCTTAAAATACCCATGTTTGTATTCAGTGTAATTGATACTAAACTTTGAGGTAGCAAGTTAATCCGAATAGGAATAGGTTTTGGCTTATGTGGCAGAGGGACGTTAAACAGAGCCACAGTGCTGTTTGTTTATTTTGGTTAAGGAGATGATTTAGCCTGGAAGTGATGACTTGTTTTGGGTGGTCCCTCCACTTCAGGATGGTTCAGTGTTGGTTTTCCCTTTCCCATAAAAGTCTTAATGTGATGTTGGGGGGGGGGGAAACAGCAGCAGCAGCTTTTACATCTTGGTATGCAGTGAGCTAAAGTTGCTTGCTTAACTGTTTTGAAGGACAAGGATAACCAGATAGAGCCAGCAGGAGATAAAAATGGCCAGGGTGCCTTCTTCAGGAGTGACTGATATCAGGTAACTCTTAGCTGTCTGGGAATTCCTTTCAAATAGTGTCCATTTGTTTGTCTTCCAGTGCTAAATTTTTGCATTTTCTGCATACTTTTTGCTAACTCTTCTTATTACCTGCAGAGGGAGCTTGCATATGAGATAATCAGAATAATCGTGGCTTTTTTTTTTTAAAGGACTGCAATTGTTTTTCAGCATAAATACAATGTCTGCTTGTTACAGCATTCTCTGTTGCTTTTGCTCAGATTAAAAGTGTTTTACATGTAAAGTGTGTTCAAGGGTATGCTTTGAGAAGTGCCTACATCACTGATAGCAGTTGGCAAACACTTGTAAATTTAACATGCAAAAAGTGTAAGTGGATGTTAAAATGACATTCTTTTTTCAGATGAAAATACTCTTTGCTTTAAAATTAGGGATTTTTTTATTAAAAAAAGAGTAAACTCCCAAATACTTGTGCAACTGTATTGGGTGGGGTGGGGTGGATGTAAAGAATCATTGGGGGGTGGGGTGGATGTAAAGAATCATTTATTTAAAAATAAATAAAATAAGTTCACAAGCTTCAGGGCTTCCTTAATTTAACTAGTGTTTGGTATGCTGAGTGGAAAGCTGTGACAATGGGATATTATCTATCTATCTATCTATCTATCATCTATCTATCTATCTATCTATCATCATCATCTATCTATATATATTGTTGGTTACATTACAGTTGCAAGGTCAAGTCTTAGTTTTTGTTTTACAAAAAGACATCACTAGTACTATAGCCAACAAATAAGTGTAATGCATTCAACAGCTAAACCTTCAGCATTAAAACATTTAGGGGTGAAAAAAACTACAGCCCTGCTTACAGTTTAAAAAGGCCATGGTGGTATAATAATATCAAGTTATGAGCTTATTAATAAATACCGGTAAATATCACCTAAGACATGGACGCCTAGCATTTGCTAATGTCATCTTTTAAGGTTTAGTACCAGGAATTTGAAGGATGTTCCTGCATGTTTTAGAATTTGAATTATGCATTTTCGGATGATGAAGCCCTTCATGAAACAAGAGAAATGTTAGGGAAATAAATGTGACTTAATATATTGCTTGGTGTACAAAGAAGGTAATGGAGATGGCATTGAAATAAGCACTGTTTAGCTCTGAAAAATAATGGCGCTCTATTTTCATTTAAGGTAGTTTGGGAAGTCTGCATGCTATCTGCTGTGATTTTAATATGAAATAGAGCATTATGCATAGTTGCACATTCCATAAAACTGAAGCAGCACTCAGAAACACACTCACTTGCCATAAATCCTCCCAGAAAATTGGTTTGAGAGTTGATTTTTCTGAAGGTTTATTACAATGCCGTAATGTTAAAAATGTGTATATGTGCAGGAGAACACAGGCTTTTATTGTATTTTTGATTATCCTTTTAAACAACTAGCAAAAAGGTTTACTGGTGTCACAAAAGTACACCATCTTGGTGCTGATTCATTATTTATACTGTCTAATCCTTGCTAATGTGAAAAAATCGGCTTGTTGTTGTAACACCAAATGGCCCTTTAAGTAGAGAAACAGTTAAGTAGATCTCCTGTAATAGTATGTTGTCTAATAAAGAGATTTATGGTATTGGCAAGGGCTATTGTATAGGAATTACCATTTCACAGCATGATCATGTGTTATCATAACAACTTGGTACCACATTTATGTGGAACATTTTCATAACAGGGTAAGGATATTAGCCACAGCAATTACACTCCAATAGGATTATGGCAGAAAGACTTATTTAGAATATAGAAATACTCCTAGACGGACTTGGAATTGGAGCTGCGGATCTTCTGAAGTTCGATCCACTTTTGCTCTCCTTGGCTGTAGTAAGTATGAAGGATGTCAGAAATACATTTCTTCTGCTCATCTGCTTAATAATGCAGAGTCAGATATTTCTTTCATCCTTCTTACTTAGGACATAAATTGTGAATTCTGAAATATATTTGTGTGAAGCTTTGCGGTTGGGTGTAGAGAGTTGCTTGTCCTAGGGAAGGAGAAATAACAAATGGAGAAGCTGATGACTTACGTGTGGTACAGGAGGGGGGCATCACTGAGAATTCATTCATTCTCAGTGAATGAATGACTACACTCTTGGATTTTGCACAGCATTTTCATTGGGATGAATGGGTTGACTCTGCCAAGGCTTGCATATTCTTGTCTAGCTTCAGATGCCTAAAAAGCACCAGCTTTTAATACATAGAATTCATTTCCCTTCTGTTCTTGGAAAGCCTAGCCAGCTCAGGAAAATAGATATATATTAATTGAATAGAATAAATACCAGGACATGAAAGTTGTGTCATTTCATGTCATTTTGAAAAAGAAGAAATAAGAGGAGCAAAGTTTTGTTTTGTTGTTGCAACTTATTTTACTAAATGGAAAACAAAGAAACAAAATTCACTGCTGTAAATATTGTAGAGGTGTGGGGTGTGAGTGTGTGTGTGTGTGTGAGAGAGAGAGAGAGAGAGAGAGAGAGAAAATAATTGCTTGTATTAATATGAATGGAATTCCATTCATGGAATGAAGAAGGGCTTTACTGCTGCTGCCCCCTGCACCACTTGAAAGCTGCTCCTGTTTGCTTGGGAAATATGCCAGAATGGAATGAGATGTGGTTTGGAGTTTTGCAGCTGAAGGGGAGAATGGGAACCCCCCCCCCCGAAACTCTTCCCTTTGCATGAGTGGAACTGATTGCCATTAAACTTTGTTAGATCCTAAATATTGTCCCTGGTATTGTAATATTTGGGAGGATACATTCACAGGTAACTTCATCTGTTATGTATTTGTATTCATACTAGGTTGGATCTAGAGCTCTGTTGCACTGTTGAGAGGGCACAGGGCAAGTAATGCATGCCTATCTCTGATTTCCTCTTGAAAAACTGAACTGGAAGAACAATGTGAAAGGTAGTGTGTCTGTGTGGGCTGCCAAGGCGAGGGGAAATCAGGGAAGATACCTTAATCTCCCCCTGCTTCATCCATTGGAGACCTTGAAAGGAGCCCTTCCATTCACATAAACAGTCTGGACCCAGCCCATTATTTTTGTACATTTCTTAGGCATTTGGTTTAATTTACAGTCAGATTTTTTAAGTAAAGTTGCTTGGCAAATCAACTTAAATCGCCACCTTCTCGAAGTCTCACCACAATCTTTTAAGATCATCTGAGAGTATCCGCCTTAAACCATTAATATGCAAAATATGAACTATAAGCAAAATAATGAGCTTTCAGTGGTCCAACAGCATCTGGAGGGAAGATATTCCACATTCCTGCATTAGGGCCTGAAAAATTCTCAATGGCTTTCCCACATTCCCAGGATTTTATGTAAACTGGAGCCTGAGTGTTTTTTTAGAAATGCTGCAAAGACTTGCTTGTTTTTGCTGTATTTTAATTGCCAGGGCTAAGGGCTAAGCAAGTGTAGAGTAAGTTTAATTCCTTCCCTGTGGTGTATTTTATTCTGCTGATTCTAGGATGGTGTGTTTTTAATTTATTTTTTCCAGCTGTGGATGGCATGGATAAGTTGAGACGCACCTTTTAAAATAAATTCTAGATAATTGAAAATCAGCATTGTTGGAATGATTTCTGGTTAATTAATAATGACTACATAGCCAAAGCATCTGTGCTATTTCAGAATGCAAATATGATGGTTCAGATCCAGGAATGATGGCACACAAAAATATGCTATGTTCACCAGGTTGTAAGTGTGAAGGATCAACTGAAACAGGCTCATATGTATTAACATCTAGCCAATGTGAACAATATGTATTATATACTATATTGGCCCGAATCTAAACAGTGCCTGTATATAAGCCGCACCTTTAAAATTTGAGGGGGGAGGGAAAGAAAAAATACCTGAATATAAGCCGCTCCATTCCGGGCTGCATACTGGGGGGAGGGAGCCTCACTGTGTTGCCTGTGGCCTTGGGGGAGAGGGTGGGGGACTATGCACGGGGCGGGCGCTCCTGGCTGCATACCGTAAGGTCGCGAATATAAGCCACACTTTAACTTTTCACGGTCGGAATTTGGGGAAAAACTGAGGCTTATATTCAGGCCAATACGGTATATATAAAATAAATTCTTTACTAGTCATATTCTACATAAATTATCTGGGTGACAGATAATTAGAACAGTTTAAAGAAACACAAGTCCCATACAATGCAATCAGTCACTATACAATGTAGTGGCACAAAAATCCAATTAAAAACAAAACAAAAAATGACATGTTCTTAGTTAAGTAGCAAATTCCAGGCACAGAAATGTAAATAATCACAGGAGGGAACCCCAAACAACATTGCAGGGTTAAAACCACATCTTAACCCAACTACTGTGAAAACACAGATTGACCAGAGATGAATATAACAATATTTAAAAGGTGTTAAAATTTGAAAAGGTCTGGAAAATTGAACACACACACGCCCAATATCAGACATGCATTGACATAGTTGCCTGGAGAACTTTTTTTTTTTAAGGGTGAGCATTCTTTAGGGATATCCAATATAGGGGAACAGAGTAACTATCAATATTTTATTGTGGAACATGCAGAAACCCATGTGCTTTGCTAATCTGCCTCCTCTCTGACTTGCATGTGGCAGAATCCTGAGAAGTAGCACCGATATTGCAGTGTCAAGGGACAAGATATGCAGCAGCGCAGTGTGGCAAATTAAAATCACTGGCCTGTGTTTGATGTCATGCCACAACCATGCATAAACAAGTCTGCTTGGACTTGTGTGTCCCTTTCCCCTCTCCTTCAATGTGGATGCAAAGGGAAGATTAGAAGCACTTCAGCTAGCCCAAATTTGGGGTGGGGCTGGGGTACTATTCATTTAAGCTGGTTTGCTGAAACCCCAGTCAAACACATATATTTTCCTTCATCCTGACTTATTAACAAATTATACTTTAAAGCAGGGTTTCCACAGGTTGCATGTAGTAAACTCTGGTTAGTTAAAAAGGCAGTGGGATGCTTCTGATCTCTTGGCCGCAAAGGAGGAAGAAATAGACTTGCTCATGTATCCTTTTTTTCAGACAGATTAGTATGATGTGCCATGACAAATGGATAGTTGAATGTAGAACTGGAAGTATAAACAAATTTGATAAAAAGTTGCAATCTTTCGAAAATGTTTGTTGAAAAGTTTTGCTACTTCATGCTACAGGCTGGCTTCTAGTAAGAATATAATCACATCTATTTGAAGTTTGTGATGGCCAAAGTCTTTATGTTTCGGAAACATTTAAATTGTCAGCTGCTACCTTTTCCATGATTAACTGGTATATCACCTTTAGATACACAATTTTATTACAGAGATTAGGTATCCAGAATCGTTGTACGTAATAAGAATTAGTTTGAAAACAGCCCTCACATTTTATATGCACCATTATGCTATGTATAATATTGACCACTGAAATATACATGATTGGGTTTGAGAGCTTACATTTAATGTCTACATCTCTGAAAAATAAAAGGACATTTTGTGATGCTTGCCTGGACTCGTGGCTTATAATCTGTGCAACCTGATGATATATGCATGTTTACTCTGAAGTAAGTCACTGTATGCTCAGTGGGGCTCAGTGCCATGCAAGTATCCCTAGTAAAAGATAATGCTATGCTGTTACTAACATCTAAGGGAGTATAAGGAAATGTATAATTAAATAGGAGAATTGATGAGGGGGATCCCAATTGAAATTCTGTAACAGAAGGTGGGGGGGGGATAAAACCTCTGTAAAATGCAGGTTTAGACAAATAAATGCAATACTATGTTAAAGGTAGCAAGAGGTAATCTTCTGACTTTTTCCAGTCCTTTATCTCCTGCTTCACTTTTTAATACACATCTTTTGCTTAGATCCAAAGTGTTCTTTTGAACTCCATGAGTCTTCCTTCCTGATATAGGTTTTATTTTTATTTTGCAATTGCAGTATAAGAGGAAGACTGTGTCACACTTTATGAAAACGTACATGCTGTTATCTGCTGTTGTTGTGTATGTGGTTCATTGAGAATAAACAAGCTAGGCTACCTGAGATGTTTACCTCGGTTGCTTTTGGGTTTTGTGTGCTTTGCAACAACTGAGCTGGAATTTTTTTTTTTTTTAATTAGCAGTCTCCTCTTTGGAGGGATCATAAATCTGCCTGTGTGAGTTGTGAGTCTGCGCTGTGGTCGTTTCGCTGGCCCGGTTCGTTTTAAATGATGATGCCCTACTTGCGAGTCACTGTGGGAAAGCATTCGTGTATAGAGGAGTGATCTTTTTGTTTGTTTGGGAGTTTTTTCTCTACCTACCTTTGGAAGAGCTGTGTGGTTATGACTAATAAACACTTTACTATTTGGCAAATGGAATGTAAGTGACCAGGAGCTATTGGTTGAGGAATGGAAAAACCTGCTGCACAGAGTACATCAAAGCAGTGGAGCCTTTGAAATATACCTGTGGATGGAAATTTTTCATTTTAACCTGTCAGCTGCACAGAATACAAATCTCTCTGCTACACAGCAAGGTATTTTGTTAACAACATTTTTTCCCTGAATGTACTATGTCAAAACCGTGATACTTGGAGTCAGGATAGCAATGGGGTGCCTCATAGCGGGTCATGAAATGATTTGTAGATTAACAAAATGACAATTAATGCTTTACATTTTATCTGATTAGCATTTCTATTCTGATTTTTTTTGTGGCTTTGTTTTCTGCCTCTCTTTGCTTAGTGTTTTGGTTTGGGTATAATTGCCGACACAATGTCTTACTCACATCATGTTTTCCTCACTTCTCATGGCATTCAAAATGAGTGTCATTTTCTTGTATTTGGCTGGAAGGAACACCATCTGTATTTCTAGGAGTTAAAGGTCCTGGCTTTACAATATGCAGTGATAGCCATTGGGGTGAGAAGGGGAGAGTGTCACTGGACTGGCAGTCAGAAGTGATTGTGTCACTGATGGAACTCAAGGAGAAATGGGTGAATTTTGCAAGTGTTTTCACAGTTAGTTTGACAATAATTAAATAATGGAGAGTTCATAAAATTGTTTTGTTTTATACCAGTAGAGGGTTTTTTTTGGGGGGGGGATTTGATATTTCTAGTGCAGATATTTGCTTCATTTTAATTAAAATGTTCCTTTAGCTGAAAATTTCAATATTGTTTGAATTTTAAGATTATTATTCTTATTTCACAAAGTTGGTTAGTTCTTTTCTCAACGACTTCTGTATCTTTTTGGACACAAATGATATGAGTGGTTTTAAATTCTTAAAAGTATTGTGTGTCTCCATTATTCAATTGCAGTAAAAAGTTGCTTTCTAGAAAAAAGATGTGTTTAGGACTGCAAAACACATGAGCAAAATCATTAGTTATTTCTGAAATTGCATTTCATTTGTTTGTGTGGTTATTGATTTGTAACACCTAACTCTCCATTTAGTTAGCAATCGAAGGAGTGGTGTAACTGTTACTGCCTTTAAAAAAAAAAAAAGATAATGATTTTAACCAATCATTTTTAAAGCACATATTATCCTGTTCTGAAAGTTTTAATGAAAAACATGTGTGTATTTGTTTATTTTTTGTTTAATTCTTATGGCATATTTTGGAAAACCCTGATTTCTCCTTATATGCATAGAATAAACCAGGGTGGTGTTTCTGCTTTTGTTTCTAGTGCAGCAAATATATAATTTAGTTATCGGCTGCAATCCTATATCCTAGGATTAAGCCCAGTTGAACTCAATAGGACTTCCTTTCAACTAGGCAAATTTAGGATAGCTCTGCTGGTATTGTTAATAACAGAGGCTGAAACTACAGTGTTCAGCATTAGGAAAAGTTTCATGCCTGCAACAGCCATTTCATGGAATACAATATGATAATTTGAAAGAACATTAGGTTCTGAGAATGAACTACTTCTAAATAAAGATACTGGCATCAATTTAAAGATTGTCCTTTAAAAATATAATCCAGCCAAAAAGTCAAAAGTTTCAATTTTAATGAAGACATTTCAAAGAACAGAGAGATTGAAAAATATGTTTTACCTTTTCAGATTGCTTTTATTTTCCCAGAGGCAATACAAGTGTTAGCATTTGGAAATGTGTGGCAAATGACTTTGCTTTTTTCTTTCTGTTTGCCCTTGTTGTGGTTTTCATTCGGTTTGGCTGAGTTTGTTGCTATTTGCTTTTCACCATTAAAAATGTTTGCTTTGAGTGAGAGAGGGAGGCACAGCTTGGTAGTTAAAATTTTCTTGAAATGCCACTAACAGTAGGTCCATTCCCAGATCAAGCTGTTACAAACTGTAACATTAAATAAGAATCTTTGCACAGTCCTGAAGAAACTACATCCTACATGACAAAAAATAGAGGCATTGGAAATAAAACACAAATGCCAAATGCATCAAGTATCCTCCCTATCAAATGTATTGTGTGGACACAGTCATAAGAAAAGATAATGTCTGAGATCCAGAGTTTGTTTACCTAGTTCTACAGTAAAATTTCAGTAAGCATTTTACAAACAATAATACAACACAATTGCAATACAGTGCAGCAATTCTGGACATCAGCTTACAGTTGGTTTCTTCTAGTATGATAATAGAATGCCCCTAGTATCTCCTCCTCCCCCATTTTGGTTGTGTTGAAATTTCTTATGCAAGTTCTTGAAAGTAATCAGGTAGGAATAAATGGTTATCTCAATCCAGAAACCTATGTGTGCTGCGATGCACACGGCAGAATTCCTTTGCACATGGAATGGTTCTTGGCATCAGGGTGTTGGAATAGTTTTGCTTTCTTCTCTCAGATTTAGTAGCAGCTCCTGAGGGTCTTGGAATTAATATCTCATCTGGGAATAACATCAATAGTATTCTTGCTGTTTCTTGATGATGCATTATTTGCAGTAGTGGCTATTTCATGCTACTGTTGATATGTGAGAAGTTTTCCGTACGGAAATACTATCCTATGTTAATGACTGCTGCACTCCCAACTCTGCTGCTAATAACGGTGTTGTGCTAGTCATGTCAACGCTCGTGATCAGAATTAATAACACCGGTAGCCTATATTTGCAAAGATTCCCAAAAATAGAATTGCAGTGCCAAGTTGGTAGAGACAAACTGGCAAGGAGTCTACCTAAAGATGCACAATAATCCCCGTTTTTCCTTCATTTCAGTGGGCGGTTATCTGACCTCAGGAGTGGCAGTTGTATAGATGGTGGTAGGCTGATTATCATATAGGTTATTTCTATATTACTTCTATAAATAAGTTTGCTGTTAGTGATGGTAATCTGCTGCTTGAACCACAAGAAAGAACATTTGGGGTGGATGTCAAGCTTCAAGGTGTGGGTATTAATCTAGTAATCATGACTGTATATCATGTAAATACCTAGGTGTGTTTGTTTACATGCATGCGTCGGAACACTGTGTCTCAGGGATGAGCAGACTTCAAGCTAGTGGATCTACTTTCTTTTCATAGAACCCAGAGATCCAGAAATAGGGGATGGACAGGCACACTTTAAATTAGCACATCCAGCCCTAAGAATTTATCTTCAGTACCAAAGGTGAGCTCACAGCCCTTTCTATCTGGTTCCCATCCCCAGCCAAAATAAATGGAAGGAGAGGGGACATTTTATTATGTCTAGTGTTAAAACAATTGGACCCTTGCAAATTTGCAGCAAATCTCCCAGTATCTACCAGTAGATCCACACCTACCTTCTACCCACTCTAGATGTAAGGTGAAATACTAGTATTACCTTTGGTGTTTGTTTATTTATACCTTATCAAATTTCTCTCCCTTTCTCCCAAAGGAGCCCAGAGTGTTATCCCCCCCACATTAGTTATATACTTGGAGATCTTGAAGCTGCAGTCAGATTATCACTGGCAGTAACTGGGCACTCATGGATTGTGAAGTCATTTTCTTACTTTAGGCTGATTCAGTTGGGTAGTGTAGCTGCTGCCAAGATTAATTTACTGCTTTCAGGGCTGTGTGGCAGCAGTAATGTACTATTGGTGCAGATTCTTATTGCATAATCAGGCCAAAAGGGGAAACCAATTCAATGTGGGAAGCAAATACAATTGTTAGTACTGCCATTTGGACTTATTCCATGGAACTGATTTCTGGCAACAGCCATTGAGGTAATGTTTAAACTGGTATTTAATCTTAGTAAGGGCTTATCACCCTTTGGTGATTAAGCCATGTTGAATGTGTATAGGGAGCTGTTTTCTTTACCTTTGGAACAGCTTTGCAGAATAAGGAAGAGTACCATACATAGCAGGTATGCGGGTGGCGGTGTGGTCTAAACCACTGAGCCTAGGTCTTGCCGATCAGAAGGTCGGCGGTTCAAATCCCTGCGATGGGGTGAGCTCCCGTTGCTAGGTCCCAGCTCCTGCCAACCTAGCAGTTTGAAAGCACGTCAAAGTGCAAGTAGATAAATAGGTACCCTTCCGGCAGGAAGGTAAACAGTGTTTCCGTGTGCTGCTCTGGTTTCTCCAGAGGCGGCTTAGTCATGCTGGCCACATAACCCGGAAAAACTGTCTGCGGACAAACGTCAGCTCCCTTGGCCAGTAAAGCGAGATGGGTGCCGCAACCCCAGAGCCGTTCGTGACTGGACTTACCTGTCAGGGGTCCTTTACCTTTACCATACATAGCAGCCTTCTTCTGCCTGGTGCCTTCCATATCTGTTGGACTAAAACTCCCATCACCCAGTCCCATTTGCCATGGTGACTGGGGCTGATGGGAGTTGTGGTCCAAAACACATGGAAGCCACCAGTTTGAGGGAAGATCATTCCATTATTAACTGCACTGCACTTGTGAAATTAATTTCACAAAATGGTTGTGTTGAAGGCCTCTGGGAAGTTAACTTCTAGAACTAGAAATACGGTATAGTTTTCTTTAAAAACTACAGATTTCTAAACTTTTCTGGCGGGTCTTGCTATTTTTTAATTGCTTTGCAACATTTTCTATTTTCTGCATTCTTAAAAATTAATTACCTTGTTGAATAGTGTTTCACAATAAACTTGAATAATGAATGCCTTGGTCTTTGGTAGAAGGACAAAGTTGCTTCTGTTGCCCTTCAATAGCATATTCTACCCTATTTTAATTAGCCCCACCCCAGTACAGCTGGAAAGAAAGAAAAATGGTTTGTGCATAACTTTGGTTAATTTAATGGACCTCAAACTGCAAAATATGGAACAAAAATACTTGGGCAAAGTCTGGACCGTAGACAATTGGTGGTTTATGTGCACAAAAGTAATTAAGATGCACACTGGTTCGATGTTGGAAGGAATGGAAACTCATTGCCAAGACCATTATTGATTGTTGCAAGATGAATAAATTTTTAGAGCTGAACAGAACATTTGCCAGTGTATTTGCATAGTTAAATGGGCCTGTTTAGCTGAAAGTATTTAGAAATGTGACCAGCACAGTAGCTTGTCTCCAGTTCCAAAAATGAAACAAGACAAAAAATAAATCTGTTGTTGCAGAAATATTGGCTCATAGATGGTTAAAAATATAATTTTGGAAATAAAAGAGATTACATATGTGTGAAGACTCTCTCCTTAGTTGGAGATGTACATTAGGACACCTTAGCCATGTATAGAATGTCCTTAGCTATGTACAGAATGTCCACATAAGGTTAATTACTTTTCCAGTTCATTTCCACAGAGGGAACTGATTCAGGAAGCTCATCAGATAAGCTCTGAAACAGAACTTACCCTCCACCCCCGTTTATAAGCAAAAAGGTGTTATTTTTAATATTTTTGCTAATTTTCTTTTTATTGTTTGGTTATTTTCTTTTTTATACTTTTGCATGTTTTGTGATGGTTCTTGAAAGCTGGCAGTGTGTTGAGATAAGGGCAGCAGTGTTTTAAATAAGCAAAATCTATGATAATCTTCAAAAGCAGATGTGCAAATGATGCTTTAGGCTTTCTGTGCTTTTAGGCAATCTATGGAGGAAGACCTTGCACCTTTCTCCCCACAGGAAGAGCACAGGTTGGACATGCATTTTGAAATGTAACACACATCATAGTGGAGATGTGTATATTCCTCCTTTGTAGCGCATAGTTTGTAAACTTCCTTTAAAAATCTGCTTTCCACAACTACTAAGAATGTTCGTATGGCTGCCAGCTTGTACTGCATATTTTTGGAAGTAAAGTGTCCTGAACAAAATTACTTGCAAATAGAAACATCTGAGATCATATTGTGTGAAAATTAGCACATGAGCATTAATCTGTGTTCATACCATTTCAGTTTTAAAGAGTAGGAGCGAATTGAGGCCTCTTGGCCACAAGCCTCATATTCGCCAACTAGTCAGACCCTATGTGTGTCCTGATAATTCTGTGGGAAAGCTTAAATGTAACATTCCGGATTTTGTTTTCACAGTGTTAGTTTTGGTCTTTTTATCATATACTACAGAGGTCACTGTGGTCTGCTCTTGGAATGTTATGGCATAGCTAGCTGTAAACTTAGAATAAACATTTACAGTGCTAATCATATGCTGTGTAGTTTTGCTTAGAAAATCTGAAGACAAAAATAGCTACTTCAGGTCAAGAAACATTGACTGAACTCTTGACCAAATGTGTGCATTTTTAAAAATAAATCCAAAAGTCTTTTTGAGGTAAAGTATATTGACACATGGCGAAGTTGCGGAAAACAGAGTAATAAGAGCTGGCATATAAAATGTTAGATCCATTTTAGTATCTTATTAGAGCTTAGGTTTATTGAGCAGCGAATCATTTAAAAGCTGCCCCCACCCCTGTCTCCTGCATCCTGTAAAAACAGACTCCCTCAAACCAAATATCAGCTAGGAGTTTTGCAGTGCAATGGCAACTCTTGCAAATGACAATGCAACAGATGGCACCTTTAATATTATACACTGTAAACCAGCCTTTGCCAGATGTTTTCGACTGCAATTTCCATTGGCCCCAGCCAGCACCACCATGTTGGGAGTTGTAGCCCAAAACTGTTTGGCGAGTATCAGGCTGCCGTAAACACTTCACTGGGATATTGAAATGCTTAAGCCAGCGTGGAAATGTTTAAATAACTAGCTGCATTTTTAATACCTCTATGTCATCTCGTGTGGTGTGTGGGAACTGATTTTTAGAAGTCCCAGTGCATGCAGGTACATTTCCGCTGGGTCAACATTATAAGGTGATGTTAAGAAATTGCTGCAGGTGCACTCTGACTGCTACCCAGGTGTATCTTAGCTGCTGTTTCTGTTCCGCCACAATGTGACATTGCTAATGATCAGAGAGAAGACCCTTGTACCAGCTGCTTGCATTTGTCTAGACCTGCAACCCACTCTTCTTACACCCAACCTCCCCCGGGATCCCATAAGCAAGGCCTAGATAGCTGCACTATGCTGCATCTTGCAGACAGCTTTTGTGGCTCACGGCTTCAGCGGATCTTCTATCTTCCTTTGCAACAATAAGAAAGTGGACACCACACCTCCATCATCTTTGCCTTCATTGCTCTGCTACAAGCCTCTCTTTATCCTGCTCAGGGTGTTCCTGTTTGTACAGTGACCCTTAGCAGCTGACATAGACAGGTCAGCACCTGTATTCATTGCCAGGTAGCTGCATGTGTATTTGTGTCCTTCTGTTCTCTTCATGCATGCCATGCTGTGTGACAAGTCACTCTGGTGTATCTGAAAGGACCATTATATGTCACATGGTTCTTGTAAAATGTTCAGCGTTATAACCCAGGTGCTTTGAAACCGTAAAATACTGCCATCGTCGTTGGTTCAAATTCAAATCAATTTACAGTTCCACTTTAATTGATTTCAGTTCTGAACAGGCTTAGAATATTCTGCTTGTTGTAAGGTTAATGTTTTCAATTTGTTTGTCGTTCTGCTGCCTCTTCCATAGACTTTCCTTGACAGTTTTGTTTGTTTGTCCTTGCCTAATAATATTACTGTTATTTTGACTCCTTTGTTACGAAGGTATTGCTTTCATTCAGTATTTAACCCTTGGAAAGTCCTTTGTATTTCCACCCTTGTAGTTAGGATCCCCTTCCTTTAACTCTCAGGTTTTAGCTACAAATGAGTAGGTAAAGGGTTGCTTTTAAAGTGGAAACATTGCAAACTGGCTACTTGTGTGGGGGGTGATGGTTTTTGTTGTTGTTGATTCCCTTGCCCAGTGCTACAGACTGCCAAAAATTGCCTTCACTGTTCCCACCTGTGGGAGTGTCTAATTCACAGAGAAGGAACTCCACTGTAAACAGAAGGAATCCCTATTGCAGGGACAACTATTTAAATGTCACAAATTACGCTCCCTCTCTCTCTCTCTCTCTGAGGAAATCAGTGGTCAGAGGGCTACTTTAAAAGCCGTCACAAAGAAGCTGGCTCCAGTTCTGACTTGGCAATCACTATCACACAGCCCACATCTAAAATTCCTTGTAGGGCAGGATCAGCAGTTTTCATTCACTACCTTTTAAGCTGCTTTGTTATCCTGACAGTGAGAATAACAAAGTGAGAAAAGCCTCATGGTTCTGAATGGGGTTTGCTTTGTCAGAGTTCTTTGAAAGTCAGCCTGCAAGTTACTTACAGCTGTGTTCATTTGTTTTGTGTTAATGCATGTGCAACATCAGCAGTATTTTAGCTGCCCAGTTATAGAAACTCACTCTCCCACCTGACCTGCCATTTTTTGTCCCTTTTCAGTAGTCAGTGTAAAAGTCCTACTAAGGCAACACCCGTGGCTTTAATGTGAACTACAGAACTCCAGGTCTGATCCTGAGTGGTGTTTTTATAATGCTGTACCTCCTCTCCCCTAATATACAAGTTTCCCTGAGAAAGTGAATAACAGCAGCCAGTTCTAGACAGTGGAAACTTAGGGGAAAGGCTTATTACATAGGAGCGCGGGTGTGACTTCAAAAAGCTTCAGCTCTAGCAACTTGCATATGGAAATTGAGCACCGGAATACAGAATATACCTTGTCATCACCATGTAAGACTATAGTAGATTTCATTATGCAGCACTGAATAATAGCTTGATTTAAAGCATTAATAAACTCTACATATGCACTTTCTTGCTGTGGGAATCCAGGATTCTAATTTAGTGAAATGCCAGAACAGGTCTTTTGTGTTCAGTCTGAGGAGTGCTATGTGCAAATTCTAAATTATGCCCAGACGTATATATTACACCGTTTACTAACTCTAATTATAAAACTGGTTCATTGTTATTTTTTTAAGTATCCTAACAACTTCATACAAAATGAACTCCTCATATTTATTGGCCTCATTTTTGGGGGAGAGGAGGGGAGGGGATGCAATAAGGGTGACTAAATTTAAAATGCTAATATCAGCAACTGTGATCAGTTGTGTTCTGAATTGGAAAATAATGATGGGCTCAGTGATTGGCTACACAAGGGCCAATAGGCTGAATACTAGTAAGACACAGGCTCTATGGATTGGTAGACTTTTGTCCCAGGTACTGAGCGACAGCCCAAACTAGATGTGGGTAACACACATTCCCTTCACAGAGCAGGGAAGGCTTCTTTGTCACTGGATACCCAGGTGGTTCGGTGGCATTGAGTGCCTGTTTCCAGCTACATCCATTCCTAAAAGGAGACAGACAGCTTTGTCACAGCAATCCATCTTCTGGAAAACACCTGATGGATTACTCTTCTGCCTGCTACATGGGGCTGCCCTCAAAGACAGTATGGAAGCTGCAGCTTGTTCATAATGCAGCTGCCAGAATTAGAAGTGGTCCAGCCCAGCAGAAACATGTTTGCATTGGCTGAAGGAGCTGCATTGCATTGGTTGCTTATTTGCTTCCCATTTCTATTCAATTCTAGTGATAATCCTGAATAATCAGGGACCTGGGCACTTTAAGAAGCATTTCTCCCTGTATCCTCCTGAATGCATATTCAGATTTTCTGCAGATGCCTTCCTTGATGCCCCAACTCACATTAAATTATTTGAACAGCTGGAAATTGTGCAAATAAATAAATGAAAGATCCCTGTAAATCCTGCCAAGTGCTCCTCGTAAACAGAGGTCCTGTGCTGGACTGTGCCCCAAAAGTTAGGTGGCCGACCATGGAAAGCATTCCTTCTGTGTAAACAGTTTGAAAATTGCTGCACTATGGCGATTCAGATAGCTTTTTGTTAATTTGCCTTCCACCCATGTTAGGGTGGTGTCAGCTGAACCAAGTTAAGTTTTCAAAGCATGTTCTCCCCCACCCCAGCTCCAGATGTTGTATAATAGAGATTACCAGGCTCCCACAGTTTTGCTTACTAGCTTTGCTGGTCCAGAACCGTGAATGACTGGCAGAAATTTTGTGTCCGTTGCTATTTTCCCACTTGACTCCAAGGTTGAGAGCAGCCCAGGGTTGTTCGGCAGCTGTGCAGCCAAAGTGTCTGGAATGCCTCTGCTACATAGAGCAAGCTGGCATGGTTTGCACCACCTAGCAACACCCCTGCACCTATTCCTTTGTCCAGCTCAGGAAATAAAGTCAGGGTGTTTCCTTGTAAGCTGCTTAACTGAAGTGCCCAGAAGGCCTCAGTCACACACAGCAAACCTGGCAGGGAACAGTAAGGTCAGAAGCCAAGCAACCAAAGATTTTGGCTTGCCTATTAGAGCTAGTAAAAACCATTTTCCAACCTCAGCAGACCCTTGGGCGTTACATTCTCCGCTGCCCTGCATGTACAGAGCAGCTTGTCACATTTAAAAACTTGGTTCATGGTAGGGAAACCAGAACCCCACATGACATTTCACATGGTAGTGCTGACATTCCAGTCGATGCCCTTGGAACTTGCAGTGTGACACCTGGTGTCCAAAATGTCAATTCTCCCCAGTCTTGGAGTGCTTTTAAAGTGCATATGGGCCTTGTTGGAGATGTTTCTCAGCTGAAAGCAGCCATCAGTGTGGAGGCAAGTAGGGGAGGGGGGGAAGGGATGCTTAAATCTACTTACATCCTGGCTTAATGCCGAAAGCTTCTTTCTTTTCAAGCAGCTGGTTTCCCTTGGCTAAGAGTGGCTTTGGCCTCAGCCGTGAATAGTTCAAAGCCTAGTATGGCTAATAGGTTCCGACCTCTCTGTCAGCTGTCACACATTGGCACTGGTTGTAAGTTTATGCCAGACAATGATATTTCCTTGTGTTGCAATCCTTTTTGTTGTTGCTGGTTTTTGGAAACGAAGAAGCGGTTCAAAACATTCTGTGCGTATATTGTGTTTCCTAGAAGATCCAGCCTTGTTCACGTACAAAATAACATTTGACTTGGACACGGCATACAAGTTTGGGTACGTAAATAACATCCAACTCTGGATATCCCTGGCACCTATTCAGTACCCATAAAAGCACAGCAGAATTATTTTGTCATTTCAGCCCTTTTGATTAGGAAGCAATATATGAAACTAAAGTAAATTAATGAAACAGAGCTTGTTGGCATCTCATTTTTCGACCTCATTTTATGATGGGGCATGCTTGGCGGTCTGTGGCATTCCATTGTCCAGAGCGGCAGGCGTTGGCCTTCTTTTGGCAGTGCTGAGCTGGGAGGTTTATGCAGTGCATGCCAATAATTAGTGTTCTTGGTTCCTGCCAATCTTACATGGGGGCCCTCATTTCTGAACTTTCAGGACCTGTCAACTAGGATTTATACTTTTCAAATCCCTGATGAGAAATATTAACTTCTTTGATTTTTTAGAAACTTTCAAGGAACGTGCATGCACAGGCAGTAATTTATTCTGAAACTAAATCCTATCATACAACCTAGGGCTGTACTTCTCAAAAAGTGTTCAAATGTCATTGATCTTGGTGAGAGGACGCTAGAAAGTGGCATTACAACCACGGTTGTGATAGCACAACCAAGTCCTGCTTTCGTATCAGTTACATTAAAATAAAGGAGATTGCATCTAGAAGTAGTGTGGTGAATCGGTCAGAGCATTAATAAGGTTTGTCGCTCAAAAAATAATCAGAAATGTATTTCTGCCTCTGCAAAAGAAGGAAACATGTTTGCAAAGTCTGACTAGAAACACTAGTCAGTGTTGCATGTGACTATGTAATTTGCTTTTTCTTTCAGCTATTTGGAACACTGCCATACTGGAAAATAATAGTTCTACCTAGCATATATTTTCATTCTGGAGCCGCTATGTAGTAATACCCTTCATTGTTGTCATAAGCTAAAATCACCAATCAAATGATAAAGGTATAATTTATGCTAAACTGGTGCTTGGGTCTAGAAGCTCTTTCAGAGAGCTTCAGTAGAGACTGCTTTTATAAGTATGGCTATATAAAATGCTTATTAATGGCAGCAGATGTTGCACTTTAATCCCTTAAAATGATTGTTTGGTAGCAGCAGGAGATTTATTAAGCCTGAGTTGTGTGAAATTGTGTGTGCATAAGCTGCTATTTAGATTGTAAAAATGCCATTGAAAACTGTTAAAAAAGTTCTGCCTGTAATTGGCAGAGAGGTATTAGTTCTTCCCAAAGAAGTCTATGTGTACTCTTGGCCCTTGTGCTCCAACCTCTTTATCATTTATCTTCTTGTATTAATGTCACTGAATTATTAATTTATACATTGGGTTGGATGGGGTGAAGGCACCATTTAAATGTGTGGCAAATGTATCCTTATCGCAGGAGACATGAAAGGAGTCATTTTGTGTTATCTGCAAAATGGAAAGGACATTTTAAAATTTCATTTACAGTAATCGACTTCTCTTCCAGTAAAACACCTAGATTATTGCTACCATAATATAATGCTCTTATTAAAATTTTGTAATCTTCTTCACTCTTTTCACTTATAAATAAGGTTGATGGACAAATTCTGGCTTCATTTGTGCGGTTTTTACTGTACGCTTTTACTATCTGATAATCACCGGGCAAATTGAGTGTGCTGTTAATTGTGGTTCAAAAATGTAATTCGTATTAGTTGCATGTGTGTAGCAAGCGAGGCCAAAATTATGAGCATAATTATCAGGGCAGGCGCTAGGAATTTACAGAATGAATATTGCATGCTGTGAAATAGCTATCTCTAAAAAGCAAGGTCATCAAATGACAATCATCATCAAATTCTGTAGGATTTTGTGTGTGAAAATCATGATATGAATTAAATTTCAAAAGGTGAATAATTAATGTGGCAACAGAAATATATGAGGATTTGAATATGTTCACAATTGGCAAGACAATGCTTAAGGTGAATATACTACCAGGGTTTCACTTGATGTTCAACAGGGAATTTTGAGCTAAGAGTTTCAAAGCTGGTTTGAAGTATGGGCGTGCAGGAAAAGGCTTTGAATACATAGGGAAGGCTAGTATATGTAGAAGAAACTTTGGAAAGCTACCCAGAATGTGCCCATCATCATAAACTCTGTGTATAAGTGAGAAAGAGTGCCAAAGAGGTTCAAAATGAAGTTGCTGGAGCTTTTTCTGTAGTTTTGTAAGTTGTCTTGGAGAGAGATCAATTTCTGGAAAACTTTTGTTCAATCAAAATCAGTTTAGAGGGAAGCTCTAGGTGTGTATCAATGTACTTGTTCATCAGCTCAAATATTTTTGGCTGCACAACGGAAGTTTCCCCCCATCTTCTGTGCAAGCCCCCTAAATCTGTTCCAGGGTTCCCTCCAGAGGAAATATGGGAGGGGCATGTAGCATACGTTGGGATAAGGGCTGTTGCACAAATGGAATGTGTGCATTGGATACCTTCCTCATTTCCCGTGTGCTACACTTCTACCCAGTGTTTGAAACTCCCATTGTCCTAGGCACATTTTGCAACAGGGAATTTCATTAGCGCGAGCAGTTTCTGAGCTCTGGGCGCAGTACTGTGCCTAAGATTTCAGATTAAAACTGCAGAGTGGAAGGTAAGGAGGACCCTTTTCTGCCTCCCCACTTCCAGCTGCTCTCTGAAGACTGGAGAAGAGACCCTATTAAGAATATTAGGGGTGTGGGCAGGGGAGGACTAGACCATATGAAAAATGAACGTCATATTTTAGCTGAAGTTCATTCATTTTCAGCTTTGTATTCTTGTTATAAAAAAGCGTGGCTAGACAATTCCGTTGTTGTGCCCATAACCTAGGTCTAAGGTGCCATTTAGCTCCTAGCTTTCATATCTCTTAATTTCTAACACTGCTTCTACCTTTTTCCACTCTGTCATCTAAAGCTGATGGATTTTAGCATCCAAAGAGAAAATGTAGAACAGTAGTCCCAATTCACCCCTCACTGAATGTTTTTATTTTAAAAAGAACAGCAACATAAACATGTGTGGTTTGGAAGCAGAGATAGTCCCCCATCTTGAATCACGCTCTGAAACATTTGCCTCACGCTTTGCCATAATATTTCAAATAATATTTGACAGGTTCTAAAAGCAGCAGACAAAAACCCTACCTCCTTTCAACTGTATAAGGACAGGGTTTCCCAAACTTTGGTCTCCATCTGTTTTTGGACTACAACTCCCATCATCCCTAGCTAGCAGGACCAGTGGTCAGGGATGATGGGAACTGTCGCCCCAAAACAGCTGGAGACCCAAGTTTGGGAATCTCTGGTATAAGCTAGCCAACACAGTCACAGGGATAAGAAATGCATTAACACTTTGATGTCTGGTTGAAGAGGCAAGTCTTTGGCACTGGAAAAAAGCTCACTTTGGGTGTTGGGCAGGTCTCCTTGGAGAGAGGATCCCACCAGTGTGTGTATGGTGGGAAGGGAGCCCCTAAAACACAGTATTGTTCCCCCTAATTGTTGGAGTACAGCTCTCATCATCCCTGACTATTGGTCATGTTGGAGGGCCACAGTTTGCTGCTCCTGATAGATAACAGTGAGCCAGATGGAAAATGTTTTGATGCAGCAGCCTTTGTTCCTTCATTACTATCCGGGAGGCGGGTGGCGCTGTGGCCTAAACCACTGAGCCTCTTGGGCTTGCCTATCATAAGGTTAGCAGTTGGAATCTGTGTGATGGAGTGAGCTCCCATTGCTTTGTTCCAACTCTTGCCAACTAAGCAATTCAAAAGCATACCAGCACAAGTAGATAAATAGGTACCGCTGTGGCGGGAAGATAAACGGTGTTTCCATGTGCTCTGGCACTCATCGCAGTGTCACGTTGCACCAGAAGCGGTTTACTCATGCTGGCCACATGACCTTGAAAAAAGCTGCAGACAAACGCCGGTTCCCTCAGTCTGAAAGCGGAGATGAGCACTGCACCCCATAGTCTAATGGAGTAACTGTCCATGGGTCCTTTACCTTTACTATCCCGAGGGAACAAATAATATTGCAGGATTAAGATTAATAAGTATAGCAGCGTGGGCAAAGTCACTATAGATTTCAGTGAGGCCCCCTGAAGTTAGAGTAACTTCTGCATGTCGCCCAAATTCTATCCTAATTGGCAGCAGTGCTGTTATTGCATGGGGCTAATTTAATGAAGCAGTATATCCAAAGCAGGGACGCAGGTGGCGCTGTGGGTTAAAGCCTCAGCGCCTAGGGCTTGCCGATCGAAAGGTCGGCGGTTCGAATCCCTGCGGCGGGGTGCGCTCCCGCTGCTCGGTCCCAGCGCCTGCCAACCTAGCAGTTCGAAAGCACCTCCGGGTGCAAGTAGATAAATAGGGACCGCTTACCAGCGGGAAGGTAAACGGCGTTTCCATGTGCGGCTCTGGCTCTGGCTCTGGCTCTGGCCAGAGCAGCGATGTCACGCTGGCCACGTGACCCGGAAGTGTCTCCGGACAGCGCTGGCCCCTGGCCTCTTAAGTGAGATGGGCGCACAACCCCAGAGTCTGTCAAGACTGGCCCGTACGGGCAGGGGTACCTTTACCTTTACTTTATATCCAAAGCACTTCACATCTGTCCTGAACTAGCCATGATGGCTTTGCTCTGCCTCCATAGCAAGAGGCAGCAATACGTCTGAGTACCGTTTGCCGAAATCCACAGAAGGAATCTTGTACTTGATTCCTGCTTATGGGTTTCCCACAGGTATCTGGTTGGCCACTGTGAGAACAGGATTCTGGACTAGATGGGCCATTGGCCTGATCCAGCAGGTCGTTCTTATTTGGGTATAATCATTACAACAACCGTGCAAGTTAAGTTTTTTACTCTCCATGTTTCAGATGCTGGGCCCATAGGCACTGACTGAGGGGTTGAGGCAATTTTGGACACCCAGATATATTTGTGAGGGGGCCAGGCCACCTCAGTACAGTCATACCTTGGGATAAATACGCTTCAGGATAAGTATTTTCGGTTTGTGCTCCGCGGCGACCTGGAAGTAACGGAGCGCGTTACTTCCGGGTTTCGCCGCTTGCGCATGCACAGACGGTCAAAATGACATCACACACATGCGCGGGAGTGGCAAAACACGGCACACACAGATGCGCTGTCGCGTCTTACGTTCTGTTCAGGATGTGAACGGGGCTCTGGAACGGATCCCGTTCACATCCCGAGGTACCACTGTATTCAGAATACTGTTGTGTTCTCCTCTGGAGAATGTGGTTCCTCTGGGTGGGATTGAGGCTGAGAGAGTGTGCTTTGCATAATGCCATGTAGAGGCACCATTCTAATGGAGGGGTTGGGTTCCTGGTCCACAGCTCAATGTCTTTTCCAGTGTGCTATGCCAGTTCTAGACTGCTCAACGAGATGGCAGTTTCTCCGAAGCTCACATGTCTACACACACTTTATTCTACGTGGTTGAGAAGAGAGCATATTAACAAACATCCCACTTCATATGTAATAAATGGCAGAAGCATGTTCTATGGTGGAAGCTTCGGGAGTACCTTGAACTGAGGTTCATTTCCTTTAGTGGTCGCTTTTGGAGACTGCATACTGGGAGCAAGAAGGGGGATGCCACATTGTCCGATTCAGAAAGCTTTTACGCACCGCTTGGTGGAAAGTCAGGAAACAAAGTTAAACAAACCAACATGCCATTTAAAAGCCCTTGGTTTCTCTTGCTCTTACCTTGAGGTCATGGAAGCTAGCCTGCGAAGCCACACAGTCATGATCAGGTGCTGTTTCTCTCGTGATACCCCTGTCCCTCACCCCATCTGCCTACACCTGGTAGTGGTGCTGCTGCCTCTGCCGCTGTGGGCAGTTGCTACTTGCCTCAGCTCCGTGGCGAAATTGTAAGCCTGTGCTTTTTTAAAAAAACAAAACAAAACAAACACCTCTCCCCAACACTAGCTGTTTCCTCGTTTGGGGGCTCCTTAAATGTGCAGCTTTATAACATAGTTGTTTGTGAAGTGAAATCTTTTAATGGTCTAGAAGGGGAATGGGAGCAAACTGGATATAAAGCAAGGAGAAAAAGAGAGACTCTCTCTCTCTCTTCCACCCCTCCCATTTTAAAACATAATTATTATAAAGCCTCCTAAATGTTCTGCTCCCCTGCTGCGTAAAGTGGCATGTCTGGAAAATCGCTTTATGTCAGTGACTGGCAGCAGGCACTGGTTCTCTCCCCCCCCCCCTTTTCTCTTCCTTTTCTTTCTGCTGATGATAGGCATAGTGGGGTTAGGTGAAGGGCTGGCTTATAGTTTTGTGTAGCTTCCTTCCACAAGTCAGATTTCCCCCTATGGATTCTCTTGCTTTGTTTTGGTGGTAATTTAAAGATCCCATGCTATTGATTCCCCCCCCCCTCCTTTTGGTAAGCTAAGTAGTGCATTCCAGCCAACATATTTCTCTTGCTAGCTCTTTCAGATATTATTACCATTAGAGATTAAAATAGCACCACGGCCCACATGTGGGATACTGGAGAGAGAGAGCAGTAGCTTTCATGTTCGTCTGCAGAGAGGCGTTCCACTACCTTGAGATAATTAAATGGTCTGTAAAGCATTTGGGGAATAAGGCTTCACGGAAAGCACTCTAATAGTTTATTTTATTTTTTTGTTGTTGGTTTTTAATGGGACTAATCTTTGCTCCACTGGGGCTTTGGGGCTATCGGAATGAGAGTAAGGAGTTGAGGAATTCTCTTTACAGATGTACTAATGGTGCTTTTAAAAGACAAAGAGAGGATAAAGAAGAGAGGAGGGGGATTCAGAATGAAACAGAAGATAGCATTTAACGATCGGGTGTTTACAGTCTAATTAAATATATTTAGTATCACTGTTGTCATAAAAGCTGGCTTTCTTTAAAATGTGAATTACTATATCACCATGATAAAACATTGCCTGAGGTCATGATCTTATTAGGTCCTAAACTACTTACTCACGAGTTACTCTGTTGTTCAGGAATTGTCTCACAAATGTCAAGTGGGTAAGTGGTTTCAGGACTGCGGTTATGAACATGTGCGGTTCTGTGTGGTGCGTTTTTCTCTTGCTATAGTTACAGATTTTTCATAATTGCTTGCATGCTCATCAGATGTGTTTTATCTCCAGTTACCTCATTGTTGCCAAGGAATCTCTGTTGGTGGTATTGATGAGCTAATATATGACAGATCTTGGGTCATTATTATTTCATTTAGTGGTTGTATGTATAGACCAAGAGGGAATCTGAATATTGATTCACTGAATGGCTAGTAACAATGATTTATGAGCTAAAAATTCAGCACAGTGAGCCAAATAGAGTAGCAAGATTACATCTTATGAGCTACCATTGATTTTGTTTCATATTTCGCTGCACAGTGATTAGACCAGGATATCACAAATATTAGCTCTGAAGCTATGTTCTTTCTAGAAGAATCAGGATTGCAGAGTAAATTATCGATAATGCAAATGCATGTTTATCCACATTGACTAGAGAAGCACTCCTTCTCTTCCTTAACATATTTGCTGTCACCGCTCTTAGTTACTGCCGATCTACCCTCCCGAGGTCGTCTGGACTTGAATGTGCATTCCTTAATACATTTTCCAAAGTTGACGTTCGTTGTTTCAAAATAGCTTTGCTGCCAATAGAGAGAAAAAGCACTGCAAAACCTGAATGCCTATCTACAGATGTTAGTCTGCTGAGGAAAGATGCAGGCTATATACTCTGAATACAGTGCAAGGAGCAGACAATTCTACAGCTGCCTGCAACTTATCTCCCTGTTGTGCCATCAACATTATACTCAAAATACGGTTTATTGTTCAGATATGTAACAGAAGGCAAAGTTACAGCATCTCTACACAAAGCTTTCCATATTGAATGAAAGCCCTCATAGTGTGTTATATTTTGTAAACTTTCATAGCTCTAAACTATGATTAGATTAGACCAGCGATAGGGAACCTGCGGCCTCCAGAAATTTTTTGACTTCAGCTGCCTTCCAACCCAGGCAGTTTTGCCAATGTTCATGTTTGACAGGAAGGTGTGTGTTTCTTAGGTTAAACTGAGGCCCTGTTCAAAAATGACTTATCAGTGAAACATCTCAATCAAGCACATGTCTGAAATGCACACCTCCAGTGTGGCTTCTGGTCCATCAGATGCATGCAGCAGAAGTCATGTGCAGGTGGGCGGAGTGGTGGGTTAGCTCTACCATCCCAGGCTGCCAATTGCATGTTTGGTTGTCCTCCTGTACCCTTTGTGGTAAACTGAGTTATTGGTTTGCCTTATCCGTTAGTCCTCCATGTCCTTATATGATGTTATTTTTAAATAAATAACGGTATAGCCCACACTTCAAATATTTCTCCCCTCATCCCGTGGTTGGCTAATACAATAAGTAATTAAAATAACATTATTAAAGAACACAAAACCTGTGGTGAAAAATAAAAGAGCAGACAGTGGCATAAACACAATTGTAGATGGAACAAACACCCACCCCCCAATTGTGTATGTCAGGGGTGGTGGGGTCTGTTCCAGGCACCAAAAAGACAATGAAAGTGGCCCATTGACCCTTCCTGAATAAATAAATTCATAGCTGCAGCAACCCACTGTTAACTAGCTTCTCTCATGTCACACCTTATTCACCACTTGCCACAGCTTGTTTGGCAGGGGTACCATGGTGGAAAAAGCCTCTGATTGTGACTGTAGTGTAGCTTCCTAACATCATCCTCCTCCTCCTCCTCCTCCTCCTCCTCCTCATCATCATCAGTATTATTTTTAACCCGTGGGCAGATATGTTTCCTTCCTGCTCAGCCCTCTTTTCTCTCAGATGCACCCCAACCTAGGCTGCTTCCTTTGTTTCTTACCCTATTATGGACCTTTCCTTCTTGCACCAAGGCCTTATTTGCAGCTATCCCTTTGGTATCTCTTCTCTTCAGCGTCGGCACTATTTCCTGCTTCAGGCATCCAGTTAGAATTGATCTCGTTTTTCTTGTAACATCCAATTAGAAGCATTCTCTCAGTTCTAATTGGACACTATCAGAGAGAACACTTTTCCAAGTCTGCTGGCCAGTTGCAACCAAGCTCAGCCTGGATAGCTCAGTTGGTCAGAGCATGGTGCTGATAACACTCACAAGGTTGCAGGTTCTATCCCCATGTAGGATAGCTGCATTCTATGAAAATGAAACTGGTTCTATGGAACAGTAGAGAGCCGAAGCACATAATGTGGGCAGTACTTGGGAAAGTACTATAGTTTATAATCCACTGCACAGGGGACTCGAAAGCCTGGCAGGTACACTACCAGGTTTCTGTGAGCGCACTGTTACCTGTGGCACCATGTTGGGAAACCTTTAGCGTGTCAGGCCAACATTGTAAGGAAGTGATCAAAGTAACATAATGTTTGCATAACATGATTGAAGATTTCTCTGTTGAGAAAACTGTAATTTATCATAACCCTTACTTACTTGAGTCTCTCAGCTTATCTAAAGTTTGTCAACTAGCTGAAACCGAAAGGACAGAAACAGCACACTGTTTTTCCTTAGGAAATGTGGGGGAGAGCATGGGATTTTCAGGCAGCATGGTGGCGTAATCTGTTTAACTCTAGCAGTCACTTCCGTCCCACAGGACCTGGGAGGAGTATGACAAGGGCTCTGTGATTCATTTTAGCCACTAAAAGGGTTTATGTAAGAAATAGGCTAACTAGTAACCATTTTTGGGTCAGATATGGACACAAGGTTACTGGTTGTCTACCACTGTGTTAAGAACAGTCTCAACCCCCCCCAACCCCCCCACCATGGATGGCTTCAGAATTTATAATAGCTGTTTCTGTCCTGGAGGAAAACAGAGTGTGTTGTATCTGTCACACTTCCATAGTCATTGACAGAGGGCTTTGGAGAGCATCAGCGCTGGGGCAGAACAGAGGAGATGTCTAGTTGAATGGTGTGTATGTAGATCTTATGGAAGTTAAATAGTTTATTTGTAGGTTATGATAGAAATAGGGGTTGTTTTTTAAAGAAGAAGAAAAAGCAGCTCATGCAGACCAAAAAATGCTTTAGGATGCAATGGTGTTATAAATCCATGGTGTTATTCTTTCTGTCCAATATGAGGTGTTGTGTTTCAAGTTTTAGTTTCATTTATCGTTTAAAAGAAGGGAGAGGAAAAGAGCATACCAAATTTAAGTAAGTGTTTCGTGCATGGCTCAGGTAGCCCCTAACATTCAGAATAGTGTGGGGAGGATTCAATTGCAGCGAGGTTGGCACCGGGCCCATTTGAAATACTGTTGCAACGCGCAAGCCCTGGAAGTCAAGGCTTTATTTAACCCAATTATTCAAGATGGTTAAACAAACAATGAAGTATGTATAACCCACAAAGCTGATTTGTTGCCAAGTCACAAGACTTGGTTTTATTTTGTCAGGTGGATGTTGGGCCCTGGGCTGATGACGCTATTTAGATTGGGATGTCAGCTGTGAGTAGCATGTGTGAACCTCCTTTTTATTTGAAACTCATTCTCTTCCCCGCCCCCCTCCTGTTTTTCTCATGCCAAGGAAAGAAAGGTCATAATGCATATCAAGTATGTTACGCTCCTCACAGTGAACTATATGAAGCTTCACGTAACACACACATCCATTCCAGAGCTACAGGCATGTCTGGTCACAGACCCATGATGTTTGCCTACTTCTGCTTCAAACAAATGTTCTGACTTGCATGAAGAAAAACAACACACACATAACTACACCTGGATGGCAAATGAAGTTAACCAAGCGAATGCAGCAATCTTGTTAAAAATAGATTGCTTGAAATCCTTATCAGCACTGACAGTAAATGAAAGAGCTGATTTCTCTTCCTAAAGTTTTGGAATGACCAGTTTTTCAGCTTATGGTTTGATCTTCCCTTTTTTTAGGTAAGGTGAATTGATTATTATAATGAGCTTAAAAAAAATATACAGTACAAAGTGCTTTGCTATACAGTGGTACCTCTGGTTAAGAACTTAATTCATTCCAGAGGTCCGTTCTTAACCTGAAACTGTTCTTAACCTGAAGCACCACTTTAGCTAATGGGGCCTCCTGCTGCCGCCACGCCACTGGAGCACGATTTCTGTTCTCATCCTGAAGCAAAGTTCTTAACCTGAGGTAATATTTCTGGGTTAGCGGAGTCTGTAACCTGAAGCGTATGTAACCTGAAGTGTATGTAACCCGAGGTACCACTGTAGTAGTTGTTGATGCCTGCAAAGCAACCCTGCAGGGTGGGTCTTATCCCCAGTGGAAAGGGATTGAAACCGGTCGATTTTGTGGAAGCCGATGTGTCTCTTGTTTCAGTGGGACCACTTTCCATGGACCAGTATAGACCGGTAGATTTTCTGTTCCACGAGAAGTTGGAGAAGCTATTGAACTCTCCACACCTTCTGCTTCTTGTCTTTCAAATTGCAACATGGTCTGTCTTTGGCACATGCATACTTTATAGCTCTTCATTATTTTCTTGTTTGTTTGTTTTGTTTTTTGATGTTCATAAAAATCTAGCCTATGTAAAGATTGAAAATGAGACCGATTTGTTTTGCAGTTTTCGCACGGGCCAAGAGTGTTTAATGAAAGGAATGGTAAACAGCTTCAGATTGTGCCTCTGGTGTCCACAGAGTGATCAACATATTTAACATGCTCAGCATGACTCTAAGATATTACAGCTGATAATAGTTGTAATTGACTTGCAGACTCCTCTCTCTCCCCCCCTCTCTCCCCCACCCCCAGAACAGGGGGAGTCATCAAGAGGGCAAGCTGTTAGCTCACAGGAAGCCATGTGTGTGTGTGTGTGTGTGTGTGTGTGTGTGTGTGTGTGTATGTATACACAGACACACACACTCCCACACCCTCTTTTTTAAAATCTACCTTTCTTATTAGCACTAGCAAACGTTTACTTTGTTGGCTTAGTGAATGATAAATCCCCAGAGTATCGAAACATCATCCTGCATTAACAAGAAGGGGTAGAACTAGCCTGTCTGAAAAGCAGAAATGCACAAAGCATATAACTGGTGGGAAATGAAGGAGGCTTAGCTCTACCGGAATGATGATGGGCAATAAAAATAGTTTCCTTTTCTATCTCCCTCCCTCCCCTCCCTTTCTGCTCACCGCCCCCCAAATCCCATTTATTTTCCTGGCGAATGATTGAGGTAGACCACTGTGCCGCTGTGGATGGAAAGGATAAATTGCAAAGCTGAAATGGTTTTTGTAGAGTGTTTTGCTTGTCACGCAGGTAGATTCTCCTTTGTGAGTAAACTCCGTTGTAGTGATTAACACAGGATCCAGTCCGGTGGGACTTGAGCTTTGTGATCTTTCGTTTGGCTTAGATTCAGGGTACATGTATATTTATCCCATACTGTTTCAGGCTTCGCTAAAGCATTGATGTATCACTTCAGAGCACGCAGCAGCTGAGTGTATAAAAATGACTTTCTTAGTGTAACACTGGGTCACCTTGGTCAGGTCTCCTACTCGCTGTGCTATTCCCTTTCCTGATACTGCATTCCTTCTGTTTGACTCAGATGGTAATGTTTTCTGTTAGAAATCCAAAATTGAAGGCGTTAATTAATGGAAACTGTGGAGTACAGACCTAGAGATAAGACGCCCTCCTTCATCCAGGGTGGTCTTGAACACTGCAGTGTTTTTAATGGAACAACAGTCTCTTTGTAGCTGCTTTGGCTATTTATTTTGTCCTTATGGAAGAAGAAAGTTACATACTGATTATTTAGCATCTAAAAGAGTCTCAATACTTCAGACTACTTGGATGCGATACATGTCATGTCAGTCTGTACCACTTCAAAATGTAAGTGGAAGAATGCATATGTCAAGAATATCAAGAACTCCAATATCAAGAACTCCCTACATGTGAAAGCTGGCTGGCATATCAGGGAGAATTTTTAGTCAAACCCTTTTCCTGACGCTAAATTTCCACAGCAGATATTTTCTGATGCAGGGAATGTCGTCATGTGCAATTTAAGAGTGCCTTACTATGTGCTTTGTATGAACCTGTGGATTAACCCCTGTGTTTTGACCATATTCAGAAACAAGGGTGGATGAAGCATAGTGAATATGTTAAATCTTACCCAACTTTTCATAATACATTCTTATTGATGATTGCATAGCCATTTGAGTATAGAATCAGTAAATGGTAGTTGTTCAGATTAACTAATGTGAAGGATGGTGATCTTATCAGTGGCTGTGTTTACACATCACAGCAAACCATAGTTAATGGTTTTCCATGAATGCATCTTTCTGGGTTACTTTTCTTCTCTCTGCTAGTGTACAGAGGAAATAAACCATGATCAGTGGCTGGAACCAAGGATTTTGTTTTGTTTTGCTCCCAACAAATCACAGTGAGTAACCCAATCTTGGCTATGGATTGTACTGTGTTGGGAGTGAAACAAGCATGATCCCTGGATGGGACCAGGATTCATGGTTTATTTCTTCCCATGGCTACTGGGGAAGAGCATAGCGGCCACAACCGGTTTGTGCATGGTAGTGCAAGATTTATGCTACTGTGCTGGATGGACACAGAATATGCTTATGATATAAAGTCAGGTTTCCCTGTTGATTCAGTTGGATTGTCAGGATGCAAAAGAGATATGAAAATGGCATCATCAAGATTTTGAGATGTGTTTGGTGGGTGCCATCTTGCTTTGCTGAGATTAGGTTTTAATTGTCTTTCCAAATTCCCTAGACATAATGTGTAACGGGCGGCTTTTTTTCCTTCCCTAGTAAACAGAAAACCTTTAAAGTGTTGTAAATCAGGGCATTGAAGGTCAAAGAATTAGCTTCTCTTGTGCTACCTATTGTCTAGAAAAGACTGAAAGTTGGTTGCTCCTGTACCTAACTAATCTTTTTGTCTTTAAGTAACACATGCACAAAAAAGCTCCTTAAACACCCTTTTTGCTGTCCAAGGCAGGATGTTTCTGAAGGAGACCATGCTATTTCCCAGATAGAAGGATTTAATTTCTAGGGAAGTTTTCCAGGCATCTTTGGTTGCACTCTGAAATCCAATCTGCCTTTTGACTCTAGAGACTGTCTCCCTTCCCCACTATCATGACGGACTAGTGGTTTTTATTTTATTTTTTAAAAAAACACATTAAGAAAAGGTCTGAAGAGAAATGAGCTATTTGCACAGAAAAGCCACTTACTATGAACTGCATTTGCTGTTTGCTAAGAGGTAACCTAATATGGCTTTTCCTGCTGGCGTTTGTCTGTTTTGGGTTGTGTTGTTGTTTGTTGAGTTACTCTGCCTCCTTATCTACAGCAATTATTGGGTCTGAAAGACAGGGCTGTCAGCAGCATCTTCAAACACAAGTGTGCTCTGGCTCCAGGTTGGTACCTCATCCTCACCACTATCACATGTCAAGGAGTTTTGTGCTACGGTGCTGAAGATGCACTATTTTGTTTGTTTATCCTATTAATTAAGAAGGGGGCGAAGTGTTGTTTGTGATGTACTAGATGATTATTTGTGGGGAAATCAGGAACCAAGCTGTACATTAATATTTGCTGTTGAGAGTAGTGTGTGTGTGTGTGTGTGTGTGTGTGTGTGTGTGTGTAGATAGATTCAAGTAATCAAATAAATAATACAAAGATCTACACTACTAATTTTACCCTAAATGTTTTGATTTTGATACAGATGCTTATATACTAATTTATTTGGTGCTAACACAAGGGACGGATAATCCGATAAAGCCCCAACTGCTGACTTACAGGTTTGCCTTTCCATACAGTAGGCAGGAATCAAGATATTCTTTGCTGCCAGCTTCCACATACTGAATACTTTCTTTGACACAGACATATTGGCTTGCTCTGTCCGTCAGCCGACAGCTGTTGCTGCTGCACCTACTTCTGTATTGTCCCAGACACATCCTCAAGCTACTTTCAAGTCATGCCAAACACCTAAATGGAATCTATGGTCAGGGAGAAGCCTGTTGTTTTCTCTGTATCGTCAGCTGTTGCCCTCACCTCTCCCAAGTAAAGTGGTATTGAAACTCCTCTTGTGTTCCAAGTCATTCCTTCCTTTCTGCCTTCCTACAAACTGCAACCCACCGAGGTGACATTTGACAGAGCACACAGGCCTGTCACTGTACAACACGAAGACCCTCTTTTCCTCTACCCCTCCTTCATATTGATGTGTGCAGCTAAGTAGTCCGTCTAAGCATTATGTTCAGGAAATCAAAAAAACCCATTAAAATCAAATCTCAGCAAATCTAAAAATCCTCTGAATGGTTTGGGAGTAATCAAAAGACTGGCTTAATTTCCCTTGCAGTCATTAATGTGCCTCAGCCATGCGCTCAAATTATTCTAATGGCTAGGTCAATTCGCACTGTACTGTCTGCGAAGTGTGTGAAATGTTTTCGGCAATTACTCTTCTGGGTTGCGATGGATAAAGAGTTAATCTGACTTTTCTCTCTCCTTCCGTGTTTGTGCACCTGTGCCAGAGCCCAGGTCAGTCCACCATTCTTAACTGAATGGCTTGACTGGTTTACCTAACTGGGGAATAAACTCCCCTTTCCTCTCCCCCGCCCCCCATCTCACCAAAAGGAAGGGAAAGTATTCTTTCAGCTATACATGGCAGACCATTTCTTTGCAGCCTCTATAGATTTTTCAGCATAGAAAGCTCTCCCCGCTCTGGGTAAAAGACTCTGCGATGTAACATGACTATTCCTTTGTGTCAGCTTCAGGAAACTCCTGCTGCAGCTGATGTGCCGCCACTAGATTAACTGGTGACGGATCTATTTTTTCCTTCTAGGTGCTTGGGCTTCTGCCAGGGAGAGAACTATGCTTTGTTTGTCTGCACTGAACTTCTTCCCCTTTGCCACTGAAAATGCCTTAGTGGCTGCCCTGTACTGAAACATCCTTTGTGTCATGATATGAATCGTTTTGGCCTTGTGCTAGTTCAGAACTTGTTGGCGGCATTTGCATGTTACAGGGAAGGAAGAACTCCCAAGTCCAGCATAGCAATTGCCTGTGTGATGAGCAGAGGGTCAGTATAGAATCATAGAATTGGAAGGGATTCCGAGGGTCATCTAGTCCAACACCCTGCAGTGTAGTCACAGGAACATTGGAAGCTGCTTTCTATAAGCCACCAGGCCATCTAGCTCGGTATTGTCTGCAGTGACAGTGTAGTGGCTCTCCAGGACAGGGTTCTGTATCAGCCCTACCCAGAGAGGCCAGCAACTGAATCTACAATGCAGATGCTGAGCTACAGCCCTTCCCCTCTGCTGCCAGACCAGAACCCTGATTTTTTTTTGGGGGGGGGGGTACCTGTTACTATAAAAATCCTGGTTTGATCTACTACATCTCCTTGGACTGAACAGGTGACATGACTGGCTTCTGGTCTAGCCTCAGCAGATGGGAGCTTTCTCTGGAAGCAACCCTCTCTTCCAGTGGTGGTCCATTTCAGGGCTAGACAGGGTAGGTTGATGGTGAAAATTCATAATAACTTGTAGATTTAACTTGTAGGGTGTTATAGATCAGAGTCGAGCATCCGCCGGCAGGGATTTGAGAGAGGAGACTCTTTGTCTCCTCCTTTATTACAGCCTTGTTCAAAATGATAGAGTTGCACACACATGATCAGCTCTCTCATTCCCCCCCCTTTTAAACCCCAAATTTATTGATACATGAAGAATAATGAATATGCTTCAATACTAAACAATAAATAAATCAGAATCGTAGATTCTGTGTGCCTAGCGTGCACACATGCAACAATCAGGCATTAAAAGTGCAAGAGAAACACACCGTTTCCCACCAATAAAGTGAAGGATGGGTTAAGTGCAGGAGATGTTATGATTGACAATGGAACGATCACTATTAAGCAGCTGATGACCGCAATCCTAAGCATACTTAAATCACAGCAAAATGTACTTCTGAATAACGTGGTTAGGAATGGAATGGGTTGTGGATTTCTTTTTCTTTCTTCTTCTTTTTGATAAATAGGTCCCCCCCCCCTTGGAATAGTCCATAGGTCCCTTGCACTGGGATAGTCCAAAAAAAGAGGGGGGAGCTTTATTGTCCTTTATATGCATCTGCCCAGATATTCTGTCTTCATGGCATTCTCCCCTTTCCTTTGAAAATCTTGAAACAAGAGTTAGCAATTGCCAAAGTGGCCATGTTGGTTCATGGTTGCAAGGTGTTGATACCCATACTATCATTGCCTTGAGTCCAGGGAACCACAATCACTGGAAGTATAGTAGTCTTAATTTCTATTGATAGAACTGTTGCCTGTGGCTGACTTGGGGACACCAGCAGCAGCAGCATGGTGGATTTGGCAGAAGAATTATTTTTATTTCCCTCCTGTGGCTGCTTGCAGGGTTCTTTTTTTAAGAGAAACTCTGGAGCTCACATTGCTAGTTTGACTCTGCTGTTCTTTGGCATGGCAGTGAGGAAAACAAGGGCCACCAGAGCTGTTTTGTCTGCGGACTACTTTGCAGACTTAGTTGTTTGCATTTGGGAGGTTGCTTTTGTAGGCTTAGCAGTAGATGTTTTGAAAGGGAGATTAAAGTTCCGAAAGATGTCTAGTGCTCTGCCTCCCTCTGTGCTGTAGAAAGCTGTTTGCTTCTCAGTGAAGGGAAAACAAATGGAAGCACATCAGTTTCACCCTTTTCTAGCATGGCTCACTTGGACAAAAACCTTCTGCACTAATGTGTGTGCAGTGCACTCCTGTTGTAGGAAAGAAGAATCTCATTTTGTTCAGGGGTTCCTTGGTTAATTTCTAGGGTTTGAGGCTCAAACCGGCATGAAAGTCCTTCACTCTAATCCCAAATGTTAATGTGTTTGTCTTACAATTAATTGGCTATAGAGAATGGGATATTCTGCACATTCTCAGGGATGCTCTTTTCAGGCTTACCTGCCAGTAATATGCTGGCGTGGCCTGACTGCTATTAAGCCCCGAGGCTTAAAAGCAGCAGCTTGCCTTAATGCTGCCAATGGCAAACGGTTTCCATCAAGACTTTGATGGATTGTTTTTGGCTCCCAGAAACCATGTCTCTGCAGAAGACATATTTTGGATTTGGCACCGCTGCTGGTCATAGGGGGGCAGGAGCTGCTTCAGCAAAAATGAGTATTTTGATTGTATCGTTTCTGCCGCTTCTGCTTTTTGTCTGAGGGGGCGCAGAGCCATACATAATACAAAGGGTGGCACTAGTGATGCAAGTGGAAGGCAGGGAAACTGTGAAGGAGAGACCTCCTGCTTAGTTTCTTTTGGCAGCTGCCCGACTTCCTTGTACGAGTGTTTGGGGTTTTTCTTTTCCCCTCGCCTCGCAATGTTTTAACTTGAGACTTCATGGAAATCCACTTCCCTGGCTTCACCACTTCTCACAAGAACGTGCCAGCATCATTAACAGTTCCTGCCTCAGTTGGAAGATGATCATTAAAACAACTTTTTTTTTTTTAACTTGATGGTGGCCAGTTGTTGGTTCTTCCTGCAACCCCTGCCCGTTTTCTTATCAACAAGAGTCTGATCTCTATGTATCGTTTCGAAAACGTTTTAGTGACGCAAACATGAGTTGATTTTTATTTATTTTTTTTCCATTTCCGTTTCTTTCCCCAGTTATGAAGATCAATGATGTAGACCACCCACTCGAATGACGCTGGACATTTATAACTGGAATCTTTAAGGAATAAAAAGAAGAAATACGTCGAGAAAGGGGGGTCAATAATGGTGGCTTCTGATTGCAGAATGAAAAGGTTTTGGCTACTTCTGATAGTCAGCTTCCTCCAGTGTACAGAAGGTAAGATAAATTCTCTTAAGTTAAAATTTTAAGTTTCTGTTGTGATGAGATGTGTTTGCTCATGTAAACCATGAGAGTCCAAAAGGACAACATAATTTATTGCAGAAAAGATGCTCCTACCCTAGTGGAATAAAACTTATTTTGGCATACGATGGTATATTTGTCAACTTCTGAAGCTTATTCTTTTGGGCTGTATCCACATGTGATTGACCAATATGATTATACTTGATGTGTATATAATATTTTTCATTTTCATGGCATATTGTTAGGTTAGGTGAAGCTATTTTTCCTGTGGCTTTTCCATTACTTTCCCCCTCCCTTTATGAATACCTTTAAAAAATTAATTTTAAGTCATTATGTCCTTGAAATTATGTTTAAGAACATGACTAAAACAGCTTCCCAACTTTGCTTTAACTATTATTAAGCATCTGCTGCAAATTCTAAGTGGCCTCTTATTTAAAAATGTAAATGATTAATTGATTCCTAACAATGGAATATGTTGTCTAGCAAGTGGAGTGCCGGGGTGACTGTCCTTGAGTGGCAGGTGGTTTATTTTTGGATTCCTCTTGTTGAGCCATCTCAAAACGTTGTCCTTGAAAACCAGCAAACTGCAAGTTACATAAACACAAGACATAGCAGCTTTAAATATGCATGATCCGATGGAAGAGAAAGTGCATTCGGGGCTATTGCTTTCTCACTTACTGGTCTTACTGACATCAGTGTGGCAAGTCGTTAGTGGAAAATCAGCACTGTACATCTCAGAACTGGGTAAAGTGTAATTGAAAGTGGGTCACCATCAACTTAAATCTCAGTGCTGTTTGAAAATTTATTTACCTACTGTTAGATGCAGTACCTAAGGCTACACTTAAATTAGAAAGAAAAGAAGAAGTGTCTTCCCCACCCCCTTTTTTCGAATAAAATTGTCATGTTCATTTTCACTGGTGTCACAGACCTAGTCATTTGTGCTAGCGTATTTCCTTTCAACACTAGCACAACACCCCCCTGGCACTGTTGCAGTGCCACGCTTGTGTAGCAGGTTGTCAGGATAGATAATCAAGCAAAGCTGCTGCCCAACCTCCATTCATTCCGTATAAGTCCCATTGAAATGAATGGAGATTGCATGCCATTGAATTATACAGTGTATCTCCTTTATCTTAGTTCTAATTCATGAAAATCAGCTAAGAGTTCTTAGCAACAAACTAGCTAAACTGCAACAGACATTTTGTTGTTGTATTAAAAGAAACAACACAGGGGGCAACGGATCACAAGAGCTGGCTGGCAAAAATCATGATGGGGGGAAAACTGTGAAGCCAGCCAATGCCTCTACATAGCTCCATCCTTATATCAGACATCGTAATATGTCGGTATATCATGATATTTAGCTGGTGATATTGTCATGATGTTGAAAACCAGATATTGCCCAACTTAGGGTTAGGACCGCATTGTTAATGTAGCGGGTGAATGTAGCCACTGTTTTTATGTGTGGGATCTTATTATGATCTCTTCTGTTGGCATGGTAATAGTCGCCCTTCTCTCCTGATAATGTTTTGGAAGGGAATTGAGGAGTTTCATATCTGTGAACGCTCCTGTGAGCCTAGTTGTGTATCTGAGGTGTCAACCCCTGCAAACAGGGTAAAGGCACCGAACGCCAAGGATTGTGTTCCCAGCTCCCTCTTCCCTCCCACATGTTGAACAATAAAGACCACTGTTTACTTCCATGAATATCTTGCAGAAAGCTTTAAAACATTCTATATTTATTTAGTTTAATGTTGGCTCTGTGCTAAGACACGGCTCATGGGCTTGAATTGGAAAAAAGAAGAAGTGTCGTGTAGGAACTCCAATTTAGATTTCACGCAGTGTAGACCTGCAATCTCTCTCAGGGGATATTGCCCTTTGAAAACCTGGTTTGCCTGACCAACTTTTAAGACCTCCCCCTGCCTCCCTACAGAGATGTCGGCGGAGTGTCGAAGGCCAGCTCTGACCAAAAGCGCACTTTTCTCAGTTGCGGTTTCATTAGTTGGTAATTTGTGATTTGTCAGAGAATATTGTTATATACGTGTGCTCCAGCTGGCCTTTATGCCTTTAGTAGAGAATTATATTTTTATTTTCCTGTGGAACTGCAGTTTATAAATGAGAGGTGATGTACTATGCAGCCACCTTTACGAAGTAAAGAAGTTAAAAGCTAATGAGAAGCTTAGATGTCTACATGTAACCACTAGGTGCCCTGAGTAATTACTGCAATGCCTTTTTAAAAAAGAAGCCGGGGTTGTTTTAGCGATAAGAAATTCCTGTGAAATACTGCGGAAGTATTGGGAACATTGAAAGCTTCCCTATTACAAGGCACCATTTGGGCTATCCATTTAAAACAAAATCCTGCCACTTTAAGCGGTCTTGTCTACCCCACCCATAGGAATTGCAGTTCGTTAAACGTGCTGAGAATTGCTAAGGAGACCCCCTATTCCCAGAGTGATTTAACAATCAATGTGTCTCCTCAGAGAACTCTGGGAATTTTCGCTCTTTAAAGGGCACAGAGGTCTCCTAACAGCTCCCACCCTTAACAGGATTCCCAGGATTATTTGGGGGAAGCCATGACTGCTTAAAGTGGTACGATACTGCTTTAAAGATATGGTGCATATGGGGCTCAAATCAGGCATTTAGGAAGGGCCATTTAGTCCATTCCCCTGCAATGAATGGATTTTTTGCCCAATGTAGGGCTTGAACCCACAACCCTGGGATTAAGAGTCTCCTGTTCTGCTGACTGAGCTGTCTGGGGATATTGACTATTCAAGCAAGTCCAGAAGACTTTCCCATTGTCTGCTATGTGATCTATTAACAGGAAATTCCAGGAACTCAGGGTTGGGAACCTCTGCATGAAAACCATGTGTGCATAGCACAGGTTTTGACGCTTCCTTTTATTCTTTTACATCATAGTAGGCTCCCTTACGTTTCAGTGGATGCAGTTTACTTCCCTCCATTAAATGGAATGGAGAAGATGGTCTGCATATGGACAGGGGTAGCCAACTGGATACCCTCTGAATCTTGCTGGACTACAGCTTCTTTCATCCCCAGACAACATGACCAGTGATCAAGGATAATTTGGGGTGTGTGTGTATGTATTCCAGCAGCATCTGGTGGGTGCTACATTGGCCCCTTGATCTCAAGGAGCTCATGTAGGTTCCTGATCTCAGAATAAATATCTGGATAGGGGTGATATGCTGTTAGATTTTTTACTTTAGAACTGTACAGTTGAAGGGGAAAATCACCCCTGTCTTTTATCAGCGATACTTTGATAAATATTTGAGCTCAGTACTGTAGATAAGATTGAAGAGAAGAAAGAAATGTCAAATAGCACTGTTTAACAAGCAATATTTCGAGGGGAGAACATCATCTGCATACATTAGGGATGGAAAAAGTGAAATGATGAATTTCCACCATTTCCGAGCTAATTTTCATTTCCATTTGTAGCATTTCAAATTCATGTTGTTCTCATCTCTTATTTTTCTTGCCTTTAGTTGCCAGCAGTTGCCAGAGGCAATTTTTGATGCTTCAGTACCGAATTGAATTCTTTAAAATAAAAAAACCCAACATTTCTCACTTAAAAGAAAACTGGGAAAGAAATTGGGAAGAGTAGACGGAATGGAGCCACATTAATTACAAATTCTTAAAATAAATCAAATATTGTGGTTCTCTGTTCTGGAAAGGAATACTAATGTGGAGGTAGCTTCAAGCCAAAGCAGGGAAAATGAATCTTGCTTTATTGGATAGTCTTGCAAGTTCTGCTTTAAAAAAATGTAATAGGCTCAGGTATAGCTGTGCTGTACCAGACAGAACTATATGTGGGAAAGCATCAGGAGCAAAGGTAAATGTGGGATTGAGTTGTATGGGGCAGGAGAAGAGGTTCCAAGATGAAGTTTATCACCCAACAGGCCCTTCTGAAGAACTGGGATTTTGGACTTGTGGCAGTTGAGGTGTAAATGTGAGGCAGAAAGTGAACACCAACTGTAGCGAGCCAGATGAGTTTCTTAGTTCCTGAAATCATCAAGGAACCCTGATATGAAAGCTTCTATATGGGTAAGGGACCTGAGCTGCTGTGGACTATAGGTGCAAGGCAGCTTTCTTGGCTAGTGTGGGGTGCCCTCCTTTGCCATATATAGGAATGGGAGATCTGATACATCCCAGATCACTAAATAAAATTCTACTACAGGCTCGAATCCCCTTTGCGCTTCTAGTTTTAATGGACAGAATGAAAAAAATGAACCACTGTGGGGGCTATAAAGGCAGGTGCCGGTTCAGGAAAGGTGGTGATGTTTTCTGCATTATCATCTGTCAAGTCAACAGTCCATTTCGCCATTTCTAAATTACTAGCTCTAAAAGCCCATGTTGCTATGAATACAAATGGTGCTATATCCCCACTCCATTGTAATTGGGGTAGGCCTGGAGATAGCTTTTTATCAGTAGATGTGTGCTATATTCTTGGATGAGGAAGGTATTTAAGCTTCTCAAAATGGTAGGATGAGGAAGGACTCTGGTGGTTTCAGAGCCATTAATCCCTTAGGTGTCTGTAATATTAAGTGTCTGTAATGTTAAGGGAACCACAGTCCATACCACATTCATTACCACAGTAATGTTTTTACAAGTGGGGCCCACTGCACTTTTCCAGTGTAAGGAAATGTGATGTAACAGGAACAAACTTCCTAACTGGGTAAATGCCATCTGGATTCTCCTCAAGAAATGAGTAGCAATTCTGCATTCCCTGCACAAAAACCACATCTCATCGAAATGCTTTGGAGGCGCATACTCAGTTAAAGCATGTTGTTCTTTGCTAATGTGTCCAGAAAAAAAAACCTAGGCATAACACACTGTGTAGAAGATGGAAGAAAAACATAGCAAGAATCTACATCTGGTTCAGCTCCTGATAAAGCATTTGCCAGATACTGTTTTAGAGGAGCTTCCTGACAGGGACATTGCAGTCTTGTTTCAGTTGTAAATAGATGATGGTGTCTGAAGATATCGGGGGAAAAGGAAACTACTCAAAAGTGAAGAAATAAAATAGAAGACGTTAATGTTCCATCTTCCTTAAAAGTTATTCTTTTTTTTATTGGAGTAATATGAGCAGTTTTTGTTTTGAAAACCACAGCCAATGTAAAAAGTTACATGAAGCAGCGAGTGCCTAACATTGCAATGAAAGAAAACAAAAGAATAAAATATGTGCTGTTCTAATTCACATTCAATGTAATAAAGCTGATGGTAAAACTGGGACCCCAGTAAAGAAGGGAATGCTTGCTATCCCACCTGCAGCTTCCCTTCCACTACCCCTTCACATTTGTGCACCAATTAGCTATAAAGGTAAAGGTAAAGGTACCCCTGCCCGTTCGGGCCAGTCTTGCCAGACTCTAGGTTGTGCGCTCATCTCACTCTATAGGCCGGGATCCAACGCTGGTCCAGGTCACGTGGCCACTTCTGGGTCACGTGGCCAGCGTGACAAGCTGCATCTGGCGAGCCAGCGCAGCACACGGAACGCCGTTTACCTTCCCGCTGGTAAGTGGTCCCTATTTATTTACTTGCACCCAGAGGTGCTTTCGAACTGCTAGGTTGGCAGGCGCTGGGACCGAATGATGGGAGCGCACCCTGCCGCGGGGATTCGAACCGCCGACCATGCGATCGGCAAGTCCTAGGCGCTGAGGTTTTACCACAGCGCCACCTGCGTCCCTACCAATTAGCTATAGTTGGCGCCAATCGAATCATAGAATTGGAAGGGAATACGAGGGTTATTTAGCCCAACCCCCTGCAATCCAGAGGGACGCAGGTGGCACTGTGGGTTAAACCACAGAGCCTAGGACTGGCCGATCAGAAGGTTGGTGGTTCGAATCCGCGTGACGGCGTGAGCTCCCGTTGCTCGGTCCCTGCTCCTGCCCACCTATCAGTTCGAAAGCACGTCAAAGTGCAATTAGATAAATAATTACCGCTCTGGCGGGAAGGTAAACAGTGTTTCCGTGCACTGCTCTGGTTCGCCAGAAGCGGCTTAGTCATGCTGGCCACATGACCCGGAATCTGTATGCCGGCTCCCTCGGCCAATAAAGCGAGATGAGCGCCGAAACCCCAGAGTCGGTCACAACTGGACCTAATGGTCAGGGGTCCCTTTTCCTTTACCCTGCAAGCCAGCAATCTTTTGCCCAATGCAGGGCTCAAACCCATGCTCTACTGACTGAGCTATCTATGGTGGTTACATATGGGAATGAAAGTTCCCCACTGTATATGCTGTGGCCCTGATCAGATCAGGCTCATACATTTGAGTAAGGGGGGGGGAGCACACAATTAGCTCCAAGCAAGGTTTTTAACATAACATGTAAGGTTTTTAACATAACATGTAGTGTGACCTTCAGATGCAAAAGTGATGCATTAGCCATTATAAAAACAAATGAAGGATGAGAGCTCATTTGACCTGCTATGGTCAAGATACTCCATTTTCTCTGGCCGAAACTATAAAGCAGAATGAGATGGCTGTGAGTAAAGTGACTTCCTTGGGTGATGTCAGCTGAAAATTGACAGCCATGGCCTTCACGTTTCTGCTCAAGTAGCTGCTTGTGTCTCTGCAGTGACATAATGCTTACTTTTTCATCCCATCCCTATACTACCCCACCTCAGGAGTGGCATGCATGGAGTTAATCCTAGTTTGTTTTCACAACAGCCCTGTCTGGTAAGTGCAGATATCTGCAGATGCTAATAATCAAATGGAGTATGAACGGATCTCAGTGCATAGCTTTCCATTTTGAAAGCATGCAGTGTGTGTGTCCTTTTGCAGCTTTCCTTCCTAGGAAGACAAGGCCTTGCAAAAACTGGATATATGAAAGGAGAGGGAAAACGGTCTAGGCGGTGTAGAATAAGAGACAAACCTGACAACTCCAGTTTGTGAATTGCCATTTGTTGTGCATCACTGAAGGAAACATTGTTTAGGAACTTAACTAGGAAGTCTTTGCCTTTGGCAGTCAAGGTATATATTAATGCAACTTTGCTCATAATGTGACTCAGGTAATTCTAAATCTTGAATTTCAGTGAGCTACATAGCTTCAGCTGTTCCTTGTTAGACACTCAGTTATAAACTTTGCTTAACACATTTGTGATAGTGGAAGCCATTTAACAGCTCTGGGTGCTCCATATACAAAGAATAAAAGGATGTTGAAAATTTTCCAACAAAGCGGTTGAGGAATAGTTTGCTAGTGCTAGCCCAATTTTTTTTTATTTCTGTAGCCCTCTAAAGTAATGCTTCAATTTACTACTTTTCATTGTGATAACCTTGTTCAGTCACCTAAAGAATAGCTCCATGATCAGTCACTAGGATTAGATTGAATTGGCTTAGCTTTCTTGGTTAGACACAGTTGGTTAAAGGTATCTTTATTGCCATTTTTAGCCTGTAGTTGCCTCTTGTTTTAAATTACCTGAGGATTCGAGGTTACATTTCAGCCGCCTACGCATGGTTTGTGCCTAACAGCTTCTGTTTAAAAGGAGTGGTCCCCAGTACGTATAGTGCATGAATATTTATTTCTATTTTTAAAAAATAGTTGTGTGCAAAGTTGAAGTCTGTAACTTTCAAGGGCAGAGAATAGAAAGGAAATGAACAGACATAAATTTAAATTCAACAACAACAAAAAACCTAGGCAAATCTTACAGATCGTGTAACAAGCAATGTGTCTTTTAATGATTTAGTTGTGGAGGTGAACTTGAGACCTGTTATCCAGATGGGTCCCATGAACTGTTTTAAAAAAAGGGAGAAATTAGTGTACTGGAATAATCCTGTTTCTGACTGAGCTGTAAGTTCTGTTGAAATCAGCGGAATTTACTATAATATCTTGTAAATGAGTTTATGAGAAGGATTTGGGACAGAATGCAAGGAACTCTAGCTTAAAGTCACAAAACTTTGAGAGTAAATAATAAGTGAATAAGTCAGAATTGTAGCATAACCCTTGAGGAACAGATAAACTTAATGCAAGTCACATATATCATGTTATGACTGTTGTTGCTTGCCAGGGCATACTTTATTTTTTTTTACAATATCGTACAGTATTTGTTGTCTACTACTGTATAAAACCATTTGTCAATTTTGTGAAGCTTCAAACATTATGCATAGCTCTTGCCACAATAAATCTAGTAGTTTTTAGACGTGGGTGGCGCTGTGGTCTAAACCACAGAGCCTAGGGCTTGCCGATCAGAAGGTCGGCGGTTCGAATCCCCGTGACAGGGTGAGCTCCCATTGCGCGGTCCCTCTTCCTGCCAACCTAGCAGTTCGAAAGCACACAGTGCAAGTAGATAAATACTGTAGGTACCGCTCCGACGGGAAGGTAAACAGCGTTTCCATGCGCAGCTCTGGTTCGCCAGAAGCAACTTAGTCATGGTGGTCACATGACCTGGAAGCTGTACGCTGGCTCCCTCGGCCAGTAAAGCGAGATGAGCGCCGCAACCCCAGAGTTGTCTGTGACTGGACCTAATGGTCAGGGGTCCCTTTACCTTTTAACTTTTGTTAAAACAGATGAACAGACTAGTCCTTCTTGTGCATAGAATGGGGCTGAGTGGCTGTATCTCTGCCCCTGCTGCTGAGGTTTTATGGTGCTGCACAACTCATTTCAGACATCCTTTCTTTTCTTTTTTTGGATGGACATCTGCAGGGATCTGTCTACATCCAGGGTTTCAGAATGTGGCAAAAGCCTACATGAGTAGAGGAGTGGCCCAACATCCCTTTTATACTCACGGAATAATGGAATTGTAGAGTTTGAAGAGAACTCGAGGATCATCTAGTTCACATCTGGTCCAACCCCCTGCAATTACATATGTGAATGGGTTGGTTTGTTTCTCCAGTACACAAGGAAAAGTGGTTAGAACACTGTTTAGTTTTAGAATTTTCGAATGCTCATCGTGTTTGTTGGGTTGAGGAATGAGGAATTAATATAATCAGAGCTATTTTTCCTTCTCGCTTCGGCACCTTCTTAGGAAGCATTAGTTTATCCCCCAGTAAAATCTGAGCATGGCAGATTCATTGAATGGCAAGGTATTTTTGACCTTTAGAATGCTAAGGTGTCAAACACAGTATAATGAACTTGCTTGCTTTTCTTACATTTATCACCTGATTTTGTTTTTGAAACCTTTTGTTAGCAGTTTACCAATTGGGAGTAACATACAAATAATTATATATTTTTATTATTATTAATTGAATTTCTATACCATACTTTATCCGAAGATCACAGGGCAATTGATAAGCAAATCAGCAGTAATCCTGAGACTATGGCAAGACAGAAACCGTGCTCATTTTAATAAACAGAGCAACACCATATTTTGAGATGGTGTCAATTTTTCTCTGCCTCCAAAAGGAACCTGAGCATCTCTACTAAATATGAAATTTCTGTTGTGCTAAACCTTTTTTTGTGATTTCATTATCACTACCCACTGACTTTTCTTTGAAAGAGAGTTGTAGGAGTATCTGCATATACCCTTTTTGGTACATGCAGATCATTGGCCAGAGTGATACTGCAGTTGTTTTTAACAGAAGGAAGACAGAGAATCTCCTAATTTCAAATGAGATTGAACAATCCTAGTGAGAGGGGTGTGTGGGTGTGATTTTGGTTGTGTTAAAAGGTACTTTGTAGATGCTTTCCTGCTGTTGGCAAAGAGGTGTGAAAAATTAATTCTCGCAATGCAGTCCCCCCCCTCCCAACTGTGGAACAGTGTTGGAAAGGAAACCAAATTGTGTTATGTGTTCCTGTTGGTTTCCTAAGCACTTTCTACTGGAAACAGCACATATAATTTAAATGCCTTATTGCATAATTAAGAAGCCTAGTCTAGGAAAAGCTATGTACTTTTTTTGTACAGCTCCCTGTACCTGTAGTATTTTAGAACAAGAAATGTCCTTGTCCTGGAGATTTTCTTTTTTGTCCAAATCTAAGAGGTAACCTCTATTTCACTTTTTTAAAAAAACAAAACACTTTAGCACTTAGGGTACTGTCAGTTATGAAAATTACTTTAGTGTTCAAGCAACAAGTTTTCTTTGCATTGATTGTGACATGTGTGCATTTTTTGGCATTAAACTCGTGAGCATAAAAGTAAATCGTCGATTGGCCATCCGTTTGTCAAATACAGCCTCAAGAGACAGAGGAAAGCTAGCTTGAGATGTTGCTCCATTCTTAACAGTAGAAACAACTGGTTATAGATTTCTTTTGCAAGCAACTTGCCCTCCTTATCAGTTATGGATTTACTAGAATGAACAGAAAGTGTTCCATTTGAAATGTGGAGATACAAATGAAGATTTGAAACACTTTGGCTTCATATTCCTATTTCCTTCCTAATGCATCCAATTGTGATTTTTTCCCCCTGTCCGAGCAGAGGAATTTCCTCTCTCTCTCTCTCTCTCTCTCTGTGTGTGTGTGTGTGTGTGTGTGTTTTCTTACTATGTCATCAGATGACAATCTTATTCAAACAAGATGTTTCTTAGATGAATTTTAATTATATAGTCTAGGCTCAAATGTATACTTGGCACCATAATTCCGTTTGGGAAAATGAGGTTTTGTGGCCATTTAGAACTGATTATGCATTTCAGTGGGTTTGATATGAATCTGCTCTTAGTAAACAGAAAAAAGTACCCTTGTTTATTGTCCGTTTTCATTATTTAATTTGCAACAGATGAAGCTGGCATGCATACAGATTTCAAGTGATGTAAGTTATTGCCAATTAAGACTGATGAAGTCTTGAAAACTTAATTTTTATTTAAATGATTATTTTCCAGTCTTTTTTTTCACCAGTGCCCCCAAGGTTTGGTTTACAGTCAAAGAAAATATGAAGTCGTAAATACAAACATCATTTCATTTATTAAAATAGTAGGCGGTGAACACTTTATAATCTCTACAACCTGTTGTGAAGTGTATTATGAAAGAACTTCAGTTTCAGTTTTGAGTTAATTACTGGATGCATTGTTTATGATGGATTATTTAAAAAGTAAGTGTGAGACAATGTTAAAAGATTTGTAGAATGCTTCTAGTCGAGAACACCAAATGGCGGACGACGCCGGTGCTGCGGGAGGGGCAGGAGGAGCTGGAGCAGCTGCAGGTGCAGGAGCTGCTGCCAGGGGAGGCTTCCGAGGAGGCTTTGGCAGTGGAGGCCGAGGGCGTGGAAGAGGCCGTGGCAGGGGACGTGGCCGAGGGCGTGGAGCTCGGGGCAAAGCTGAAGACAAAGAATGGATTCCAGTCACCAAACTTGGTCGCCTAGTAAAGGACATGAAAATCAAGTCTCTGGAGGAGATTTACCTTTTCTCCCTTCCAATCAAGGAGTCTGAAATCATTGACTTTTTCCTGGGCTCATCCTTGAAGGATGAGGTTTTGAAGATCATGCCTGTTCAGAAACAAACCCGGGCTGGTCAGCGCACCAGGTTCAAGGCCTTTGTGGCGATTGGTGACTACAACGGTCACGTTGGTCTTGGGGTCAAGTGCTCCAAGGAAGTTGCCACCGCCATCCGTGGGGCCATCATTCTTGCGAAGCTGTCCATTGTGCCCGTGAGGAGAGGCTACTGGGGGAACAAGATCGGCAAGCCGCACACTGTACCTTGCAAGGTAACAGGTCGGTGTGGCTCCGTACTTGTGCGTCTCATCCCTGCGCCACGTGGTACTGGAATTGTGTCTGCCCCAGTTCCCAAGAAATTGCTGATGATGGCTGGTATTGACGACTGTTACACATCAGCGAGGGGCTGCACTGCCACCTTGGGCAACTTTGCCAAGGCCACCTTTGATGCCATCTCAAAGACCTATAGTTACCTTACCCCTGATCTGTGGAAAGAGACTGTGTTCACCAAGTCACCTTATCAGGAGTTCACTGATCATCTTGCAAAGACTCATGCTACCAGAGTGTCTGTGCAGAGGACCCAAGCAGCTGCTGTGGCAACTACCTAAAAGATGTACTTTAAAATAAAGTGACCAAGAGTGATTAAAAAAAAAAAAAAAAAAGATTTGTAGAATCTGAAGTCAGGCCTTTTTGAGTCAAAAATATATGTGGTTTATCATAGTTTGTGGAATCAGTCTGTCAGTAAATCATTTTATTTGTACACCACATTTCCAAAGTTAAAACCATGTTCAAGGTGGCTTACAACATATAAAAGAATTACATAATTGCAAGCATAACAAAAGTAGATATAAACAATAAACACAACATCAAAAAGTAAACAACCAACTTGAACAAGATCTACATAAATTGTAAGAGCTAAAATAAATATCAATAACAGCAACAGCCCTCACTCCCAACAAAGCCCCCTAAACAGTATCCAAGTCTGCTTAGCAGCCTCAGCTTTTGTAGCTGGAGTCCGTCAGGGCCCTGCCTTCTGAGGCCAGGTGGGAAAAAGGCTGCAAGGCAGGGAGCAGGTCTTCCAAGATGCACAGCCAAGATGGTCTCTGGCCTCATTAGCAGCCTCAGCTTCGCAACAGAGTATGTCTGCATACAATGGTTTTCTGAGATACAGTGCATCTTTAAAGGACTTGAGATAACACTGGCTCTTTTCTTACAATATAACCACATCATGTAAGATCTATACATAACTATTTGCTTAGTAACTTCATCAGTTAAATGATTAGAGCTGTAATGATTGGAAGGCTTCTGCTGAATTTACTTTCAAATAATCTCCGTTTAGCTTTATGTGCAAACCAGGAATTTTGGTTTACAACAAATGACTGTTAGGTGTTAAAACCAATTTCAATTCATGGTTTATGAAGCTGATTGGTTTAACTACCATGGTTACATAAACACAGTTTAGTGTGAATGCACAAACGTACAGGGTCCTGGAGAGGAGCTTGTAGCCACCAAAGTTTGGCTTTAGTGTGTTGTTTGAACCAAGGCTTGCAGTTAAGCTCTGTCCTGACTAACCACTAGCAGTAACCATGGTTTGTTCTAGGTTTGGCTTAGTGTGATATACAACCCAGTCCAGTATGTTTACATCATGATGCATGCTTTCATCCAAAATTTTCTTATGTCAGTTTGTAGATGACAGGAAGCTTGTTTAATACTTTGCTTTATTCTGATATTGCTTAGAATAAGATTTTTTTTTTGAAAAGGGTGCTTTCCTTTGTTGCTTTTTCTTTTCCTTTCTTTTTTTTGTTTGATGACAGAGATCTGCTTTATTTACCATGGCCCTGCCACATTTCATTCTGTCTAGAGAGTAGCTTATTGACTCACAGCAAAGATCAACTGGCGATAACTGGGAAGCCTTTTGCTAGAAAGGGAGCGGCTAAAGAGATGAGCACTGGTGACCCTGTTTCTGGTCAGACTAAACCATTGAGATGCTGATCAGTGTGCAGCAGTGCATTTTAACACATTCAGAGATGTTAAGCAACAGTAAAACTCCATAACCGTTTAAATGACAGCAGCTGACTATTTGAATTAACTTTCTATTTGGCTTAATTTGGGGTCCTAATTATTCCTAACTTACGTGAATAGATTTCAATTATAGTATACTATAGGGATTTGTAGCTAAGGCAACTGAAGGAATCATTTTACCTAAAGTACTTTTGTTCAACTGATTAAGGCAGGTTAAATGGAAGGCTAGAAAATGTGAAACCTCTTTCCTTGAGGGGACCTAAAAACAATTGCTTCAAATGGCACCAAGGAAACAAATGTGGTGAAAAAGAAGTTTGCTCTCCCTCTGTTGTAGAGAGCCCAAGTCTTCTTTGTTAATGTATCACATAATCCTAAATAAATTATCCATTCACCTATCCTGCAAAATAGAGGGTTTTGTTGTGGTTGCTATAATAAAATTGATAGCAAACAACTGGAAATGGAGAGCTATAATCCAGTAATTTAAGGCTGTGGTCCTATGGCATACCTAGGAGGAAGTAAGTCCCATATGTATAAAAACATAGCAGAGAACTGAAGTCATCCCAGGTCTGTAGCTTGCTGAAGTGCTTGTGTGTCTGCATTCACACATTTTCAGGTGCACAGCTATATGAATAAAACTATGCACTCTCTCTAGTAAGTGAGCAGTATGTTTTGCATTTCTTATGCCCCAGAACCAGAAGCGGCTCACTGGATGGAGTGGAGCCACTCTGGTAGTTCCCACCAGGTGGTTTGCTGTTAATTGCCAGGAGGAAGGGGGGTAATGTGGCATGGAGGTCATTGTGGTGCAAACACACCGGTAAGAGTGGTAGATTGGACATAATAAACAAGTGTCATCGTCCCCCACACAATGAAAGCGCCCCCGGGAGACCAGAGGATAGAGGCTGCTCAGTTATTTTGCCTTGGCTGCATTCGCCATCCCAGCGTCACCACTCCTTTTAGCTACCCACCCTATCCACTTTGGAAAAGATCTTGATAGCTTAGGTAGGGGAAAGCTATTTTGAATGGGAGGAAATGTTGAAGGGGAGCAGCTCCTTAACATTTCACTATTTAAAAGTTTTGCTTCCTAGGGCCACTTGGATTTAAATATATATCTACAGTGGTACCTCGGGTTAAGAACTTAATTTGTTCTGGAGGTCTGTTCTTAACCTGAAACTGTCATTAACCTGAAGCACCACTTTAGTTAATGGGGCCTCCTGCTGCTGCCGCACCGCCGGAGCACGATTTCTGTTCTTATCCTGAATCAAAGTTCTTAACCAGAGGTAATATTTCTGGGTTAGTGGAGTCTGTAACCTGAAGGGTATGTAACCCAAGGTAACACTGTATATATAGAGAGAGAGACCAACAGAAAGAAACTCATAAATCTAATTTATGTACTTGGATCCCAGAGCCCTGGCTTTTATTGGATCTTCATAAAACAAGTCTGAAGCTGCTGTTGGTGTGAATTTTGTATTTAGAGCTCCAAGAAGTACGAACTTAAAAAAAAAAAAATCAACTGGTAAATCCTTCACAGAACTTCACTTGATTTCCTAAATAGATATAGAATGGCACACCAATTCTAATAACTCTTACTCCTAAGTAAGTTCCACTGAAATCAATGGATATCACCACTTCCCATTTCAGTTTAGTAATCTTTTCTAGGCATGGGAAGCAGTGAATGTGCAAACTGTGAAATGGCTTCCTTGACAAACTTGGTGAAGGAAGTTGATCTATGGCATGAAGATAATCCTCCTATACTAAAACAAATCATTGGAGGTGCCCATCAGAATTCACCCAAATCTCTGGATGAGGTGACTGAATTTAGGGTCAGGTCCTTGGGTTTGTAGGCTCCAATTCTTAAACCACCATTAAATTATTGTTAGGAATGCAGATGTTGTTGAGGAGCTTTAGTGTTGCTTTCCCATCCTTGGGATGCAGAACCCTTGCTCCATTATGATAATGGTTACCAATGCCTTGGGTTGGGGGGTGGGGAGTGGGGCTAAGAACAAGAAATGGAACAATTGCATGCCAACCATGCATACATCTATGAATAACCTATTTCTGACATAAAGCCCTAGTTTTGAAGGGTCAGGTTTAATGTTTATGGCAAGTGAATGCTAATAGTTGATTTAATGCATTATTTGCAGTGTCTCTGTAAGTTGTTGTGGTGGTGGTGGTGTGCGTGTGTGTAATATTTGGTATAAATGTTTTCAGGTTCATTTAAATTTTGGTCCTTGTTTCATTTGACTTTTGCAACAGATCAGCACCCACTGTTTCATCACAAGCCCTATGAGAAAGACTGTCAACATGCACTCTTTTTTTAAAAAAAATTATTATTATTATTATTATTATTATTATTATTATTAATTTATTGAATTTATATACCACCCTATACCTGGAGGTGCTATAGCTGCCACCATACATATGTCTAGAATTGCACTGTTAGTCTGCTAGAGTTAAGTGTGCCTCTCATTTACACGGAAGTAGGAGAACTGTCACCCCGAGTTCCCAGTCTCCTGCTGGTGAGGCCACTGCCAGGAACCCAATCATGTAAAGTTTATTCCAAGTAATATTAAAGGTAAAATAAAAGAGGAGCTGAGTGTGAACAGTCACTGAGAATATCTGGTTAAGCTTCCACTATACAGCCTACTAACATCAGCAGAATCACACCAATCTCCTTGGTCACCACAAAAACCATGAAGTCTTCTTAGGAACTGGAGGGAGAACAACATAGAAGGGAGAATAGGCATTTTGTAATGTTATGGCTTTAGGAGAAGAAGTTGGACTTCAATAGAAATAGCCGCTGATACAGGAAGGTGCTCGCCTCACCTTTTGGGACCAGGAGATTGGACTGGAAAGGATGCTAATGAAGAAGGCGATTGCCTGGAAATCTCAAGTAGACTTGACAATGGGTTCTGTGATTGTACAGTGGTACCTCGTGTTAAGTACTTAATTTGTTCTGGAGGTCCGTTCTTAACCTGAAGCACCACTTTAGCTAATGGGGCCTCCTGCTGCCGCCACTGCACGATTTCTGTTCTCATCCTGAAGCTAAGTTCTTAACCCGAGGTACTATTTCTGGCTTAGCGAAGTCTGTAACCTGAAGCGTATGTAACCCGAGGTACCATTGTATATCTAAAGGTTGAAGGAATGCAACTCTGTTCTCCTCAAAGGAATGATGGCCAAATATCTTGGTTAGGGAGGTTGTGTATTTAAAGAGACGTACAGCACCTGCCTTTGATCAGAGTTTTGCTGGATGGCTTGCTCTTCTTACTGGTTTCTTCCATTTGAAAGTACTCCCGCCCCCCCTGCCAAATGCCAAAATCTTATTACAATAGGAAAATGACCCTTACCATGTAAGCAAAGAAAGTGGTCACAGCTGGTGCCTCCTTTGTGCACAGAATCTGCATGTCAGCAATTGGACGCGGTATTATTTCGGGGTATCTGTGTTATCATTGAATATGAAACTGTTTCCCGATGACAGACAGATGGAATGTTGTGCTGAATGTGTAAATTGGAATTATCGCATCTAGCATTTCTCTTTGCCAGGTGCCAGCTTGCTGCTACGGCTCGACACTAATGTTGAAGGGGTGCCAGGAGTGGTTTTATTTGCTAATTATCTCTTAGCATCTCGGGCAAACAGCTTGCCCAGGTGTTTTCAAAAGCACCTAGCAGGACAGTGCAAGGCTGCAGGTGCTCGTGTAGTGATAGGACAGCACACAGAATGCCGTTGGTATCCGCATCCATCTGTGTAATTGTTTTATTAAGCTCGGAGTTCTTTGAGCCTATAACGCACTCAAGTGCCAGGATGGCAATGCTATCGTTGAGCCTCTTGTTTTTGACTTACACCAGCTTTCTCTTAGTACTTTTCCTCCAGCCCCTTTGTTATAAAAAGAAAACGTGAGACGTTCTCTAGCAACAAATGAAGCCACAGGAGTTCTCCCCTCCCTCTGTTGGTATGAAATGCAGATGATGAAAGTGGAAAAGTTGGCTGAAGTTTCCATACTAAATAAGGTTTTTAGGGAACTATGGCCACTCATTAGGGTTTTTTGGGGTGTGTGAAATCAATGTAAAAGTTAGATTTTAAAAATAAAATTAAAAGAGAGAGAGAATGTGCCACTTTATCGCACCACATATTTGATCTCACTAGTCCTGTGGCCTGCTAATGTAGGCCAGGGTTATTAACACCACATTGCAGAGTGAGTAGGAAGAAGGGATGGCAAAAAAAGTGGGCTGGTCACTGATAAACTTTAAAAGAGAAAATGAAAGTCAAAATTGCTGGTTATGTTTTAAAGGAGCAGCCAGTGAAATACAGATTAATGTATTGTGCTCTTGTGATTAGGGAAATCTTCAAATAAACCAGTTAAACAATTCTTAAAAAAAAAAAAAACCTGAAAAAATAAACAAGAGTACATTGGTTTGGTATATATACACACAGAATAATATGAATTCCTTCCGCCAGCCCTTCTTCTTTCAGCATCCTATTTAAAGGGATTAAATAATTTTAGTAATGCTGTTTTGATCTGCCATTGACACAAAGACATCTCCTTTCTGAGGTTTTTGCCATGGCAGCTCTTTGTGGGCTGGAGTTAATCATTAACAGAATACAACTGAGTTGATAGCATTTTTATAGTTCTTTCAAAAATTGCTACTATATAACTCACTTTTAAATGGCACTGTTAAAAAAAAGAGTTGGTTTTGAGTTGGGGGGGGGATTCTCTTTTGTTCCGTAATCTAAAAATCCAGAAAGATGAATTATCTCTCCTCTGTGTCTTTTAATTAATGAGATGCAGCCTAAGACATTTCGTAAATTCTCATTCCACTGTCTGATTGCTATCCAGTATGCATCTAATGTGGCACATGCTTTGTCTTTGTTGTGGGTAGTTGGGAAGTATGCTCTTTTTGTACTTTTTGCTTTTTGAATGCTTGCATAGGGGGTATGCATTTCTGATTGCTTTGAAGAGCCTGAGGGAACTAATCTATTTATGGAGGTTCTCAAAACATTGGCTCATGACATCACTCCATTCTGTGGCTTGTGCTAATCATAATTTAGAATTCAAACTGTGGTTTGATGGCCCAGATGTATAGGCAAAGCAAGATTGACTTGCTGAACAATGTCCTACCTTCGCCCTTCAATTGCCGCTCAGTTCACCTGCCTCTGACGACTCCCTGGATGCCATTCTAAATGGCTTTGTATCGCCACCTAACTGGCAAAGTGATGCCATGTGTGCAATTGTGTTATCATTGTCCATATACTTTTAACAGGAAGGCTTCCTGAAAAGTCCATTCAGTTCAGAAGCTTTTGGGAAGGTTTCTGGTTTATACCAGGCTGTTGAGCTTTCCTTTATTATTTTACCTATTTTTATGCTCTGCTACAATTAATCATTTGGTTATTGGTTTATAACAGAATAAAGTAGCAACATCTGTGAGCCAGTCCTTCCCCTTCCCCACCCCTCTGCTTTCCTATCCCTGCCAATGCTCAGCTACAGCTGCTTCTGCTTCTGCATCTTCTACAGATCATTGCAGGCAGGTATTCAATCAGAACAGTTCTGGCCCAAACCTCCCCATGATGATTCCTGCTTGCTACATTGCTCAGCTCAGATTACATGCTGTTGACCTACACACAGCCCCCTAACCCAGCTGGAGTGTGTTGAAAGCACTGTACTTTTAAATTCCACTCTTTTTGATGTGGCTTGGCACCTTTCTTTTTGGCTGTGCATTCTCCAGAGTCCCTCAAATCTGCCTGACAGGTAGTAAACTAGAGAGGCATGTTTCCCAGATTGGGAAGAGACTGTGGAAGCTGGCACTTTTGTGTATGTGTTGCTGGTAGTTCATATTGTTAGAAAGGGTATCTTCTTGAACATCATCAACTTGTGTATTTTTGTGGTGGAGGAGGTTAAACCAGGGTCTAACAGGACAATTCTTATGTTCTTAAGTTGGTGCCACTGGATTCATTTTTAGTCTAGTTTTTATTTTATTTTAAGGGAGTTAGGAGGTCATTGATTGAGTGTTGTTTCAAATTCAGAAACTCAGAATATGTGTTTTCACTAGTGCAGTGGAGGGTGACATGCAGCAGTGGACTCTAGTTAGAAGATGGAAATTGATATTCTACTTGAGTGTGGCTCTAAAAGAGGCTGCAGTGGGATGTTCTATCTTCAGAAAGCTTGAACAGAGAAGCAAACTTAGATGCTAAATACATAGAAGGTAGAGAGCATGCTTCTGGAGTAGCATTGGAGTTCTGCTGGTGCGTCTTCTAAGAGTCTCAGCATCTTCCAAGCTCATAATTTAGGATTAATTTGAAGCCAGGGATGGGCAGCCTTTGTACCTCAAGTTAAATAGCTGCTTATATTGCCTCTCCATGCTCTTGCCCAGCAACTCACCTTGAGTGGCTAGAAGCTGTGGATAAAGACCAATCTGATGTCACAATTTCCCGTACCTTGTGAATTCACCTGTGTCTGACATTGTGGAACCATAATCTACTGCTTCATGTTCAGGGGGAAAGGAAGACTCCATTTGCAGATCTAGGGTTGCTTCCACCACTGTAATGCACTGTTTCAGTTGGCTGTGCTGGCCGCCACTGCCTGCATTTGTTGCTACAATGCCCCCTAGACCTGAGCCACAGGAGCTGTCTTGACTTGCCCTTGGTCTCACCTTGCTTTTGCTTTTCAGTGATGCCACTGCTCACAGCTTGCCTGGAAGGAGATCTATCCATGGTTTTCCTCTCCCCAAGGAATCAGCTGCTGTGGTTGGCCAGCTGTTTATTATAATTTAACTATAGGAGAGTGCCCAGGTAATCTTTAGAGGTTCTAGAAAATCCCCCTCTATGTTATGTGTTCTGGCAAGTCAGTTGACTGTGTCCTCCTATGACTTCAAACCCTTCTATGCATTGTTGGCTTACCCACTGGTCAGTGAAATACCAAGGCTGGGCTTCCTTGCTCTTAGGTGTGTGGTAGAAGTACCAGAGGTGGTAGATAGCATTGGTGCCTCTTTTATAGAAATTGCATAGATAAGTTTTGGGCTGCACCCCAAACTGGTAGTGATTTCTTGAGAATGCTGTTCTGAGAACAAATAGCTGGCACATACAAACAAGAGTAACCTAAAGCATGTGGCTTTCAGAAACTTCACACCTGAGTTTGAAGTTGGAGATGGCACATTAAGAGGTACTGTGTAAGGTGGGCAAGAGTGGTCTGTGAAGTTATTTGAGAATATATATATATATATGTCCAGACCTGACAAACCATAGTTTGCAAACCACAATTTCTAATTTGCCAGCCGATTGTAAAATATGGTTTACCAACTTACTGATGTTGCACCAACTCTTGGGTTAAGGTTCTCAAAAACCTATTTTGGCATGACCCCTGAACCGAACCACTGGTTTTCCTTGTGAACAAAAGTAATGACTTTCCAACAAGGTGCTCCAAGAAAAGGAAGCCAAGATTCTGTGGCTGATGGCTCTTACTGCTTTACAATTAAAGCGTTTTTATACATCAAGGCATAAAGCATTTCTTGAAATGATTTATAGCCAGATGCTGGCTAGAATTCTCATAGTTCACATTACAGATACCTCTCTTTCACTTTTGCCTCTGCATTAACATCAATTAGGTAGCCATATAAATAACGCATGAATAACGGGCAAGAGGGTCTTGGACACCTAAGACATCCTCCAACTGTTAATATCCAAGGGGGGCTAGGAATTTCATTGACATGATTGCTATGTATCATGCCCTCTTATTTTTCACATTACAGATTTACAACCCTTAGAAACTGAAATGTGCAATCAGGAAATACTATAGATGCTCCCGTAACTCAAAAACCTTTGATCTAGTTTGTTGGGGGCCACTGGATGAATCTCTAGTGATGTGAGCAGGGGGGGCCCTGAGTCCAGATTATGCCGTTGTTGCACTCTCTGGTTGCCACTTGCATGCACTTTCTCTTGTTAACGAGACTAAGGATTTTGTGGAGAAAAGGTACAGTGTGCTTTTATTGCAAGCATGGCTTCAGGTGGCAGTTGCTGTTTGTTTTTCTTTTTTTTAATGATGTGTGTTTGGAATCAACAATCTATTTTAAAAGTATGTATATTTGCATTTAAAATTCTAAATACAGAACACCTTTAAAGTTGGAAAGAGCTTAATTAGCACAGCACACATGGTTGTGATTTGCTTATAATTTATGTAGTTTGTAAGGATAGCTGACAAATTAATGCTAAAATGAGGAATGTAAAAACAAAAAATCCAAAACCAACAACATTTGATTTGATTCCTGTGAAGGAAATTGTTAGTTTTGGATGTGTACAGAATGTGTGGCCACATCAGGTTCAGACTGGCGCAGCTGATGGTCCTGGGGATCATGTCTCTTGGAGGATCTGTGAGACTTTAGAGCAGCGGTTCTCAACCTGTGGGTCCCCAGATGTTGTTGGACTACAACTCCCATCATCCCTGAGCTCTGGCCTTGCTAGCTAGGAGTGATGGGAGTTGTACTTCAACAACATCTGGGGACCTGCAGGTTGAGAAAGGCTGCTTTAGAGTGACCCACAGGTGAAAAACCTCTCCCCTAACACTAAATGCCCCATTTGGGGGCGTTCCACTGGATACCAGCTTCAGGGCTCCCCCATCTCCAGCAGCCATCTTCCTTTCCACTAGTGGAAGGGAGTGAAGAGGTGACTTTGCTGCAGCCTAACCTTTCCCCCCAGTAGCATGGTATAATAGTATCGCAACCCCGGTCGTGCATTGCATAGACTAGTAGAGTGGGCAGTGATTATTATTAACAGAAGAGTGGACTTTGAGATGCCTATTGTGTAAGTGCAGACTGATGGGCTGGGAATATGGTTATATGTGATAAAGGGAATACAATGGCGCCCTGCAAGACAAATGCCTCGCAAGACGAAAAACCCGCTAGACGAAAGGGTTTTCCGTTTTTCGAGGCGCTTCGCAAGACGAATTTCCCTATGGGCTTGCTTCACAAGATGAAAACGTCTTGCGAGTCTTGCGAGTTTTTTCCCTTTCCCTCCCCTTTTTCTAAGCCACTAAGCTGCTAATAGCCGCTTAGCCACTAAGCCGCTAATAGCCGCTAAACCGCTAATAGCGCTAATCCGCTAAGCCGCTAATAGGGATGCTTCGCAAGACGAAAAAACTGCTAGACGAAGAGACTCGCGGAACGGATTATTTTCATCTTGCGAGGCACCACTGTATTAGCCATGTGACTACAAACTGTCACTTAAATTTACATTTCAAGCCTAGATTTTTATTTTAATGTCTAAGGCAATATTCCTGGGTAGAGTTGTATGGGAAAACACATTTTTGTAGCTGGATTGAACTTGAGCATGCTGAGTATGTTAGCCTTTTCTTTAAAAAGGCAGTGTTCATAGGGGTGTGGAGCTAAGCTGGAAAGTGGATAATAACTACTGAAATCTAAGTATTGGAGTAGCTCTGAGCAGAATTTTCACTAGTTCAAGGGCCAGAATTGGTTACATGGTTCCCTGCCTTTTCCCACGGCTAGTAAAAATCATAGTCAGTTGTGCAAAATTTGCATTTCTCCCCTTTTTCTAGAAAACCACAGGATCCTGCTTTTCTTGGCACAAAGTTTTGTGGTCCAAAGAATATGCTTGCTAAGTGGCTAAGGGAAAGAATCATTAAAAAAACCCAACTCACGAAGTTTTCTAATGGCCACCATGGCTTTCTAAACCTCCTCCTTCTATATATCTAAGGTTGTAGATATGCAAAGTGGGAAAACATCATTTTCAGTGTTAAAAGATAATTATGTTTCTTTTGCGTGCTCAGGTAATTTGTGGTTTCTCCCTGAGCTTATCTGAGCAATTAAACAAGAGAGGAAATTACATAAAATCAAGATATACATCATCAACATCAAGCCTGAATAAAGGCATCGTGAAATAAAATATAGTTGCCCTAGTATAAGAATGTCCCCCCCCTCACGACATCATGCTTTTTTGTGTGTTTTCCTTTTAATCATTTCCTTTTTTAAAATTTTGGCATAATCATATACACATTTCAACTCTATAGTTTTTAAAAAAATGTCCTGAAAAAAACACTCCCTTTTTTGTAGGTTGTTGAAAAGTGAGCTCTCAAATTATTCTGGCTGCAGCCATATGAGTTGCTCTTCGAAATCAAGTCTTTAGCATAAGACGGCTGCTGCGACGGCATCCTCTTTCATCTTTTGCCCCCTCCCTCCCCCCTGCATTCCCACACTTGTGCCTGCATTTTCCAAAGGTCAAGCCTATTGGGGATGGTCTTGTAAACCAACCCCAGTAATAATGTAATAAAATGCAACTGATTCTGTGCAATATGGGTAGTAGAAACAGCCAAGGCTGGGCCTGTGCTTACCGTTTTCATTAAAACAAAGTAGCAGTGATTTCTTTCTCCTTGCCTTGTCTCCATCCAAAATCTTTAACAGTTTTCATCAAACCGAGTTCCACCCATGCTTTCAAAAAGAACCCCAACCCCCTTTTCATGTAGAAAATAAATATATTTCCATTTGTTACATGCACCGCATGGTCGGTGCCGCACATGGTATATCTGATACGCTTTTAGGAATTTTTGGTCTGCTGAGGGATGACATTAATTGTAGATTTTAAATCTTTGTATCTAATTGAAGCCCCCAACCTCTGGTGAAAAGGTAATCAGCGTGGATGACTTTGTTACAATAAGGAGCACTTTGTCGCTTTGACTTTGTCAAGAGGCAATGGTATTCTTAATCAAATATGTTCAAATTTTGCCTGTGTTGAGAAACTTTAATGTTCATTTGACCTAATTAATGGGCTGAATGGTTAGAAGGTGAAATGAGATAAGGCCATCTTGAGTGTCCCAGAGTTTCTTGGAAGCTAGCTTGTGTTCCAAGAAGGAAAACTACATGTATTGCCATTGTAGAAGTATAATGTCCATTATAATTAATCCAGAATGCGTCAGCTAGACTGATGACTAGGAGTGGCCACCGAGACCATATAACACTGGTCCTGAGAGACTTACATTGGCTCCCAATACATTTTCGAGCACAATATAAAAGTGTTGGTGCTGACCTTTAAATGGCCTCGGCCCAGTGTACCTGAAGGAGCATCTCCACTCCCATCATTCTGCCTGGACACTGAGGTCCAGCACCGAGGGCCTTCTGGCAGTTCCCTCACTGTGAGAAGCGAAATTACAGGGAAGCAGGCAGAGGGACTTCTCAGTAGTGGCGCCTGCCCTGTGGAACACCCTCCCATCAGAGGTCAAGGAAATAAACAACTATCTTACTTTTAAAAGACATCTGAAGGGAGCCCTGTTTAGGGAAGTTTTTAATGTTTAATACTGTATTATGTTTTTAATATTCGGATGGGAGCCGCCCAGAGTGGCTAGGGAAACCCAGCCAGATGAGTGGGGTATAAATAATAAATTATTATTATATTATTATGTCCATGATTCTAGAATTCTTGCTGTGTTTGGTCTATTATGCCCATTTCATACACTGAGTTATATAATAATTCAAAGTTTTTGCATAGTGGACTTCTTACATGAATCCTTCGATCAAGGTCTATTATTGCTGCAATAGTTTCTTGCCTGACTAAAGCCTTAGTGGATACAGATTATTGGTTTTTCCATCTTTCCTGACATGTGAATCACTTTCCTTTTTTAAACAGCACTTGTGCAAAAATGTTTGGATGTGCATGGGTCAAGAAGTGGGCTTGTATTTAAGCACATGACTGGTAGGCTGTGGCTACAGTGGAATGGATAAGCAAATAGTGATATTTGACAATGTGTTAAAGCCATTAACCATGTGTTAAAGCCAACCAATGTGGTTAATAGTCATTTTGGGCTTGAAAGAGCTATGTTGAAATAATCATCCCAGGGCCTATGAGGGGCCCCAGAAGTGTATAACTGGAGACAAAGCCACAACTTGGTTTAGTTTGAATATATCCCCTTGGTAAGTCTGTATTATCCTGCCAACTAGTAAGGGTGGTTTTACCATACAGATGCAGAAAATGGCTGCATGTAGTCCATTCAGTATTCTTAGGTGAGCTTCTGGCTACATTAGGGTTGTCACACACCTGGATTTTCCCGTGCATATCTGGAATATTGCAGTCTGCAGCCATATCAGGGTGGAAATCAGGAAAATGCCTGGGAAATTCCGGACGTATGTCAGTCCATGTTCGCATTTCTTGATCAACAACTCGCCCCCCCCCCCCCCGATTTTCACTGTTTGAAATATGGCAACCTTAGGCAACATTTGCACATAATGGTATGCCATGGTTTATTATAACCATGGTTTGTTCAATGAACCAACAGTGGTCATAGATGAGCGAGCAAGCCATGGTTTGCTTATTTTCCAGCTGCTCTTGCTTGTGGTTCTGTAGCTTGGTGATAGGGTAGATGCGTAAAATCATAAGTAATCAGGGCTTTTGGATTCAGACATAATGCCAAATCAAGTTAAAACAAACCAGGGTTAGTAAGCCATCCAAGTCCTCGGATTGAGGGTTGTTGCTAGAAAACATAACACAGGTAAAGGTAAAGGTAAAGGTACCCCTGCCCGTACGGGCCAGTCTTGACAGACTCTGGGGTTGTGCGCCCATCTCACTTAAGAGGCCAGGGGCCAGCGCTGTCCGGAGACACTTCCGGGTCACGTGGCCAGCGTGACATCGCTGCTCTGGCGAGCCAGAGCCACACACGGAAACGCCGTTTACCTTCCCGCTGGTAAGCAGTCCCTATTTATCTACTTGCACCCGGAGGTGCTTTCGAACTGCTAGGTTGGCAGGCGCTGGGACCGAGCAGCGGGAGCGCACCCCGCCGCAGGGATTCGAACCGCCGACCTTTCGATCGGCAAGTCCTAGGCGCTGAGGCTTTAACCCACAGCGCCACCTGCCACAGGTAGTTTGGACAAATGAACCATATTTTAGCCATACTTTTTATAAGCCATGGCTTAAGTGTTATGTTTGAAACATGCCCCTAAAATGTAGCTTTATTTCTTTGTAAGAAAGCTTTTCTCTCTAGAAAGAGCAATAATAATTCTTGCATTAAAAAAATAAAATAAAGGGAATTATCTGGGATTCTGAATGTACTGATAAACACATTATTACAAGTATTCTGCATGCCTGATTTTTCATTTTCATGGAATGAACTGGCCCTAACTTCAAAATGTGCCTGGCAGCCGGTGCTGAAATATTTTTTGGTGTGCTCTGGGAATTCCCTGTAGCATTTTGATGACTTTTATTATAGCGCCACAAAGCAGCTGGCGTGGTGTGTAGATTAAAATGAAACTTTTACAAGAATGATAAAGTGTCAGACTGATTTTTATCCTGACATTTCTGGGCAGGCAGGTTTTAATTATTTGACTAAAGTTGCTAATTCTGTTCAGCGAAAAAAGCAGCGGCAGCAGCGTTATCTGGATGATAGATGTAGATGTCAGAAAATCACAGAGGGTTCCACATCTTTGATTAAAGGTGCTACTTTGGTGTTAAACCCACATTATGAGGGCATCTTAAATTCTATTGATTCTGTCAGCTTTGTTTTTAATGTGCTGCTAAAACTCAGCGTTCGAATAGGCGCGTGCACACACACGCACACCCGAAAGGGAGGAAAATTGCACTGAATGACATTGAACTCCTCTCCAGTTGCCAGTTTCTCAGATAGTCTCCGAAAGACTGTCCCTGTGTCTATAACTCAAGAAAGGACTCTGAGAAACATGGATTTTAGTTGACTTGGCTGTCTTGCTTTAAGTTGCATCATTTTGTTGTACATGCTTCACCCATCTCAGGGCATTGTATCAGAGCACGTGCTTGGGGGACGCGCAGCTGTCAAGCATTATTCCAGATAAACAGAGCTGTAGCTGAAGCATATCGGAAAAACTGTCCAAAAATCAGATGGCTGCTCTTTCTTCCAGTGTGAGCTTGCCTTTTATTTAGCTATCACAGCACAAAAGGAGTTTGGAACAGGAAGTATCACACTTGGCACATTTTTTTTTTTAAAAAAAACTAATTCGCATTCAAAAATTGTCTACCTGCTTTTTTGTTGTTGTTCAAGGCCTGTCGCTTGTTATGACCCAGGGCACACCAATGTTTCTTTTACTCCCCCCGCCCCCCGCCACAATCTCCATGGAGTTCTGCTGTTCTCAGTGATATGATGAGGAACAATTCAAGGATGCAGATAACAATGAATCCTATTTAGGTATTTCTTTATTTATTGTAATTCTTTTTGAAGTGAACAGCAAGATCAGGGTGGTAACACTGAGAGTATGCTAGAGGGTTGGTTTGCATCGGCACACTTAAAAGAAAATGATCTCTCTCTTTTTCACTAGTTCTTCAGACTGAAGCAAATTATTTTTGGAATGGGTAGACTAGGAAATCTCCCATTACAGAGACCAAGTGAATTCAGGTATGAAACACTTAAAACAACAGCAAAAAGCCTCTTATAACTCCAGCCTGCTGGTATGTAGTGCAGATAACAGCAGAATGATTTAGGTCAAATTCCCCATAGGGCTGTTCCTGTAATCCCTGTTGAATTCTGGACCATCTCCAGGTGATCAGCTACAGTTCAGATCCAGCTTCATGCTCCATTTCCCTTTATAAAGACTTAAAGCCCTACGTTATCAGAAATCAACAGTCCTTCATTTGCTGCATAGTACACATTTAGCAGCCAGACTTCTTCTTTAGCTCTTCCCAGTTCCCAGAAACCAGGAAGCTGGCACAAATCCATCAGACAGAGGCTCATCCACAGTGGTCCTATAGGAGGCATGATTGATGAAAGGGTTTGGTCTCAGCTTATACTGCCTCTGGGACACTTGGACTGAATCCTGTGCATCCTGGCGAAGCAGAGCAGGATTGAACTCTAGAAGATTATCACTTGGAAAGGATTTTGGCAGCAAGTGCATTTTCACCTCTTCTTACCCCCCCCCCCACTCCCTTTCCTTTTCCTTTTCACAGCAAATGGCTTTGTTGGCTTACAGCTTGAAATTCCCTGTCCACTTTAACCAAGTTCCCACTCATCCTTTGAAAGGTATGGGAAGAGTAAATGTAGGTTGCAGTCCTTTGCAGCTTTCCTGGGAGTAAGTTGAACTCCAAGAACTTACTTCTGAGTAGACACATAAGTATTCTGTTAATGAAATTATTGCTGATTGCAAATGTTGAGAGGTAAAAAAAAGTCTCCGTGTTTTGATCACTATGTATCCTATGCAATTCAAAATTGTATCTGGTAAGCATTAGCCTAGGGATTTAATACCCCACTGTTATGAGAAGATAACATCATTGTACAGGAATAAAATATTTGCTGGAACCCATCTTGCTTATTGGGTAGAATTTAAAGTCTGCAATATAGAACTTTTTAAAAAGCCCAGCTTGTGTCTGATTTTCATTATGCGTTTCAACAGGAATGTGGGAAACACTAAAAGCAGTCAGCATATGTTGAGTTTTTATCTTTCATAAACTGTTTTTCAAAGTGTACACCTGGAAAATGAAGGATAAATTGAGAATACGGAAGGGTGGGGGAAGATTCTCTATCCCCCCCCTTCCTGCTTTTAAGTAGCTGCTGGGAAAGAGGGAATAGTTTGAAAACATCTTGTAATCATGAATTAGAATGAATTATGTCACATAGCTGTGGAGGCCATTTAGTATTTCAAAAACACAGCAGGGGACCTTTTTTAAAGACATAATTAAAAACAACAGAAGATATAGACTGTTATGGATCTTAAGTTCTAGGCTTCCGGAATAATTTAAGTCCCTCTGAAATACCCCTTGCTGTTGTCATCTATTAGCATCTGTGTGATATTTCCCTTCAGTCAGTGCTTTCACTTTAGGAAATGGGGCAAAAAGTCAATAGGTCAGGCCTAGATTGGTCAGTATTCCAAGCATTTCAGTTAAATTCCATTCAGTTAATTTTAGATGAAAAGACACTTTAAAGGGAACATTTGAATAACACATGGTATGTACTGCTGGGAAATAATTTATCTTTAACAAGGAAAAGACATTGTCAATTTGGTTGATGTATGCATATTGGTGTAAATAATGGATCCGTCTGAAAAGGCTACGGGTGTGAGATCCCTTCCCAGGGGAACCTCTGTGCCAAACCTACTTGGTATTGTATTGGATGATTTAAATTTACACTTGACTGTTCCATTTATTCTGCATGATGAATTGAAACGATTCTGTGGCATTTCAACACACTGCCACCATCATTGCATTTATTTCCTCCTTGATTCCCAAAAGAACATGCATAGGAATTCAATGAGGATGAATGTAGATACACATTTGTGTGTGTCTACACTTACCCACATGTTCTCTATTTAATTTTATGGAGAGAGGACATATGCAGGTGCAAAGAATGTGTTTTTTCAATCTTTCAGTTGAAGTGAATGAGGGAACCTTCACACACAATTATGCCCCATCTCCCATGAATCAAGGCACATTCAGATCTCTGGATTGAGGAGAAAGAATCATAGAATTGTAGAGCCTGAGGGTCATCTAGTTCAATTTGAACATAATGGGGATAAAGAATGGGAATAAACGAGAGCAATACGTTCATAGTATCTGCAATGTAGAGAAACAATGCCGGAATCATGCCCACAGCTTTCCCACAGGGTGGGCTCAAACCACCAACCTTTTGGTTAACAGCCAGATGCGCTGACCCATTGCACCATGTTTGAGGAGTACTCCTGAAGACAGTATTATGAAGACTTGCAGACACATAGAATGTCTCTGCTTTGCTCACAGCTGTGATTGGATCTGACAAATGTTGCTAGACTCCCAACCCTAAGGTTTTTGACCTGCGAGTTTATTTTCACAGGGGTATAGGGAGGTTCTATATACAGATACTTTTATCCCTTAGTAAAATTTGCTTGCATTTTAATTCTTGCAACATTAATTGTTTATGGAGAGTTTATTTTTGGTATCAAGTGATTCATTTTATTGAACTGCAATTCAATGACATTTTCCAGCAACCTAGTCAAAAGAAGACCTTCCACCCATGTTTTCCACACTATTGTTAATCTTATCAATAGTATAGCCAGGGCCGTCTTACCCATAGGTAAGGCTCTCAGGGATGCCAGGCTGAGAGCCTAGGGCCTTAGAGTTGAGTCCCATGAAGAGTCTATCCATCGGTCGGAGTGCTGCGGCAGGCTCTTCTGTTGCGGGTGGCTCTGCGCCACGAGTTCCAGGGCAACTGAGCCAGCGAGACGCTGAGGTGGCCAGCCGGCTCCACCCTCCTGTGCCCCTGGGACTGGCCAATTGGGGGGGGGCGCCGAGCGGATCTTTGCACCCCTGCGCCGCATATGCTTAAGACAGCCTTGAGTATAGCCATGGCTAATAAGGATCACATGAAGTTAATATTTTGGCTGCAGCTTCTTGCCCCCTTCTTTCATTTTTCTCTTGTATCGACAAGTTGTTATCTACTATCCTCTCAAATCTAGTGACATACTTCTCACTATGTTTAGGGGTCAGCAGTGCAGTGACACCAGCCATTGGCATCTTTAAGCAGGATATTGTCTAATACAGTATATAGCTTCATTCCCTTTGCCATTACATAAATAAAGCATTCAGTGTGTGCATCAGTGCCATCAAGCATGAATACCCCGGTGGACTGGGAATTAAACGCCAAGTGAGGGTCAGAAGCAACAAAGGCTGAATAACATTCAGCAAATATATACATATTAGGTAAGGAACACTGCTCCTGGTGCAGAAGAAATTGAATAAGCACCTTGCAATGTCTAGATGGAGCATAAAGACTTCTTTTGTGTGCCTCAACAACTATCGTTAAGCCATGCAGAATATTCCTTCATGGAATGAGCCAGACAATGGTTTATTAAAGTACAAGGGGAAATGTTTGCATTCTAGATTCCTTGATGGTACTACTATATTGCATTATGGTTATTTTATTTCATTGGCTGGAGCATTATGGGTACGTGAGCCTGCAGAAACACATTACATCTTTCCTGGGGTTTTCCCCAGTCAAGAGATAATGTTGAACAAGATAACCTTTTCAATTATGAAAGTGCTATGATTTCTTTGATTATTTTCTTCTCCAAAGAAAAATTTCAACCTGTTCTCATGCATTTTTATTGTAGTGTCATTAGTGCAATGTAGATTTTTCCAGTCCAATGTAAAATATTAACATGTATTAAATCATATTCCCTTGAAGCCCAATTTCTCCAACTTTCACTTTTTTGGGGGGGTATACTTCAGACTTCACCATGAGCTTCCAATCATTTGGTTGTAGGTAACATATGTCTCATTTCTCACCCATTTTTGGTCACTTAAACAAGTTCTAATAATTGAATCTACAAATATGTGAAGTGATTATATTCTTCTAGGTAGTTCCTCATCAAAAATGCTACCAGAGCAATAACAAACAAGACACCAGCTGTTTGTAGATTTACTGTCTAAACACATGATACAAAAGGAAGAAAAGGATGGAGAGGAAAGAGTTAAGCAAGCAAGCACTTGTTCTTAAAGTTACAAAGCTATTATAATGTTCATTTTAATTATCTTACTACAAACAGGTAAGACCTACCAGGATAATAAGTAAGCAGATGCAAATAAACTGACACTCAGATAATAACCAACATTTCATTTTTATTTTTAGAACAGTTGAATTGTGTGTGTGTGTGTGTGTGTGTGTGTGTTCATGTTCATGTTCATGTTCTCTGTTCTCTGCTTTCTTCATGCACACACACGCTCGCACGCACACACACATACACACTCACACTCCATTTTCTTAACCTTTAAAAAGAGCCTATAAAATGAATGCTGAAGGATCTTGAAATCATTCTGGTTCTGCAATAGGGATATGACTCTGGACCCATTAAATACAGGGATGAGGTGGGAAGCTGTTGTTTTTTTACATGTTACTAGACCCCACCTCGCATCAGCTCCTGTTGGTATGGTCAACAGTCTCAGATGATTGAAACTGGTGTTCAGCAACATCTGGAAGATCCCAAGTTAGCCACCACTAGATTAAGCCACATTTTAACTATTAGGTGCCTAATATTAGCCTTTAATATTGACACAATAAAGATCTCTGTCTCTTTTCCCCCCATTCTGAATTCATTTCCCATACATCACATTCCTTCTCAAAGTTATTAACAACACAGTCGTATTCCTGCCTACTGAAATGTAAGCCTCATTGAGTTGAGCATGATTTACAGCCAGGTAAATGTGTGTAGGATTGCAGCCTTATGTAAATTGTAAAGGCATCACATCAACTGGAACTACTTATCCTATTAGAATATATCTGCCTATGTTGGCCCAGAGGTTTCATATATATAATTTCTAGAGTTAATTTAGAAAGAAGCTGTTAACATTTCATAATAGCTGCTTATCTGTGACCCTTTGTCCAAACCATTTTGGTTTTTTTAAAATTTTAATTTAAAAGCCATGGGGCATAAGAAACAAAAACAAAATAAGCAAAGCTTTCAAAGTGCTGGACAGACCTTGGGAATCAGAGATCCAAATATCCTAATTTCAAGATGAATAAAAAACATCTCAAGGGAACACTCACAGTTATCAGTAATTGAACATTCCTGGCAATTATTCATCCAAAGGAATAATTATCCCTTGATTCAGTTTTCTGAGTAAGTCACCTATTAAATTTTGCTCTTGTGTGTTAACAAAGACTTCTTAATAAAGATTTTTGTCTTTTCATTTTGCTTGTTCATAAAATAATCTCTGGAAATAGTAAAAAAATGATTTTAAAGCAATAGCCAGAATAATTTGTTTTTATAGACATGGTCAAGTTTTTTCACTTCTCAGCTTCGTTGTTTTGAAGGAAAGAACTGTTCAGTGGTTGGGCGTGTCTTTTGTGTTTGATGCTAATGGTTGATGATTTTGCTGATGGGAAGAAATGCTGATTTGTACTTGGCAGTATACACTTTTTATTTGTTTTGTGTCATTTTAACATTTTGATACATCCCTTGTGAATTCTTCAGCACGCGTTCGTATTGCAGAGCTAAAATAACATAGGCTGGCCTTTGATCTAGGCACATGGTATTATTTTGAAGAGCAGCTTAATCTGTACACATCCAGTCTGCCTTGAGAAGAAAAGTCAACCCTTAAGGGAGCTTGCTAAGGCTACTGAATGGCACATGAAAGTAGCAGTAGCCATATTGTACACAGAACTAGTCAGTGTACAATAGCCAATAATACATTGTCTGCGAATATTGCACCATTTTTGCTTGTGTATGTTGGCAAACTCCAATCCCCTGGTACCAACCAGTTTACTCAATCCCAATTCCTGTGCTAATGAACCTGCTAGACCCAGTTGCCATTCCTGTATGCATGCAGTTATGACTTCCTAAAGCAACTATATCTGATGCTACATCCGTATGAAATTATTCAGATCACTTTCATTTTTTTGCTTCTTACTCATTGTGGTTAATTAACAAAATTAAACATTACATTTGGATAGCCTACAGCTCCCTCCAAAAGTTCTAATGGAGCTTATTGTAGTGCCATAATGGACGTGCACAATTTGTGCTTTTGCAGCACAATTCCTACTTAGACATCCTGTAATCTCTACTTCATTATCCGGACAAGATTTTGACTTCCCTTGCAAGCATATCTCTGTGATTAATTGGGCTATTAAGGGGAAGATTCATCACGCAGCCAAGAGGGCAATCTAGCCCTGAAGTTTTGGGATGTTTCTGATGCTAACCTGGGGCCAAAAGGAAGTGCTTGGAGAACCTTGCCTGATGCAAGTTAATACATTTGCTCTGTGCATTAATGAACAGTTGGTAAGGCTGATCTGGTAACGGACCATTAAAAGTGGCAAAAATGCTTTAGTTGCTGGAAAACAAATTGGCATCTACAGTTACAAATCAATTACACAAGGTTACTTAAGAACTAGCACTATAGCTCTAGATTAAATAGTTGAGTCTGTTCCTCTCTGTTTTACTCTATCACTAACAAGTGTGGGGGAAAGCAAATACTTTCATAAAAGTTTTCTGTGGACAGAAATTTCAATCTCCTTACTGTTGCATGCCTATTCAGATTTTTGTTTTTAAAGATTTTTGTTTTAAAGACCATGCCGGTCATCATCGAATGAACATGGCTGTTACTTAAGATGCAATTTAAATCATCATGGCTATTTAACTATAGTCCCACTTTAGTGCTGTGACTGGTCATGTTGTTTTCGTTGTTCCTCCCTGCTTAATACTGGCACTTGTTTGGGCAACACGTTTAATTAAAAATTTTGGCTGCTTAAAATATTTTGTGAAGGGCAGCTTTTTGTTTTATTTTGTCCATTAGTTTCTTTTAGACTTTATTTCCCTTGCTTTGGAGTATTCATTTTTCGTTGTAGAACCAAAGACGTAAAACATAACTCCACCACCTAGTCATCCAGCCCCACAAAAATAAATATTGTGTAATACACACTCTTTTAAGCCTCATTGGTATGGATAAGAGAAAAGAGCACCTCTGGTTTGTACCAGTAGTAATTTAGTTTTTAAGGACTAGATAGGACTTGCTTTGATCATAAACTTTCTACATAATATATTAACAGTGCCGTCCTATACATGTCTACTCAGAAAAGGATCCCGCTGAATTCAGTGAGATTTGCTGCTGGCAAAGTAAGTGTGTATAATATTGTAGGGCTGAAATGTACTCATGCCAGGCATGCCCAGAGATACCTGATAGTGGAATAGTATGGAGGGAAGGGAATGGTGCAAGATGATCTGACACATATTGGGTAAGTCACTTACCCATTGTCACTGTGCTAGAAGTGTATAGTACACAATTTGTTTGTTTATTACTGTACACTTGTACCTTTCCTTTCCTCCAAGAAGCTCAAGACAGTGTACAGTGGTACATCGGGTTACAGACGCTTCAGCTTACAGATGCTTCAGGTGACAGACTCCGCTAACTCAGAAATAGTACCCCTGGTTAAGAACTTTGCTTCAGGATGAGAATAGAAATCACACAGTGGCAGCAGTGGGAGGCCCCATTAGCTAAATGGTACCTCAGGTTAAGAATAGTTTCAGGTTAAGAATGGACCTCCAGAACGAATTAAGTTCTTAACACGAGGTGCCGCTGTATATAATTCTCTTCTCAGTCTCTTTTACCCTCCCAACGACCCTGTGAGGAAGGTTAGGCTGAGAGAGATTGTGAGTGGTCTAATGTTACCCAGTGACTTCACAACCCAAGTGGGGGATTTGAATCTGAATCTCCCCAGTATTCTTGTCTTCATGGAGTACCCACATAATGGTAACCCAACAGTGAATCTGTGGTGTGGCAATAAAGCTATCTGCCTGCTTTGGTGTGTGGGATCACCTTGATGGACATGAATGCTTAGGGAGTTCAGTCCTGCCCTCCTACAATAAAAAGAAAAGAATGGAAAAGAAAAAGGAAATACTTCAAGGGTCGTTTGCAGTAGACCAGGCACTTGCTCTTTCTTTCAACCAGAGAAATGGTACAAAACCATCACTTTACAAAGGCAAAACCACATCATAAAGTTAAAAAAAAAAAGGTTAAATAAAACTAGTATAAAACTGATGGGAATATTAGTTACAATTCATGCCACAAGCAAAAGCCCTTTCGACTTGCCTTTTATATCTTCAAAAAGTCAAGAGATTTGGTCATCGAGTTCATAACAGATAACTCTTGACCTGTAGAAATTTAAATATTTTCTCATTTTTCTTATGTTTAACCTTCTGGTTAAACTTTGCTGCTGGCTTCTGAGTCTATACTTTTAACTGCAGACCTTGTGTGACCATGCAAGACATCACAAGATCAGCGCCAACTTTAGCACGGTTTTATTTTATTGGCCTCTGAGTACAGTCTGTGAGACCGTACTATTCCATAAAGCTGATTGCACCCAAGAATTCAAGGCCTTACATGGTCAGCTAACACTGCAGCATGCTTTCTAACCTGTTTTACTACTGACCATGAAGAAATGCAGTAAGGCGTTCTATCAACTGATCTGATTTTGCTCCACCAGTGTGTAAAACAATAATCATAGAATCATAGAATCATTGAGTTGGAAGAGACCACAAGGGCCATCGAGTCCAACCCCCTGCCAAGCAAAATTGAAATTGAAATAAATTGGAATTGGAATTGGAATCAAAGAACAAACACTTTCACAGGGCCATATAGTCTACAAGGCCATATTAATTTGCCTGATCCGTTATCCATGTCATTACCCTTGAGGTGTTCAGTAGAGTTTCTCTGTTTCATGTTGTTTGCTGTGGTGCCAAGAGGTAACTAATTCTATGTGAAGGAAGTTGTGGTGAAGTAAATAGTACTTTTAGACTCCAATCTTATATTTGTTTACCTAAGAGTAAGCTCTACTTGAACTCAAGGGGACTTATTTCTGAGTTGATATGTGTAGGATTTTGCAGTTCTATCTCATGTAGCTTGATTCACAAATTGGTTGCACCAGATTCAGCTTAGGCTTTATCTCAGATGTGTCCAGCAGAAACTTTCCAAGTGATCACGGAGACAAAGAGGCTGAAGTTGGGAAAGAAAAGAAGAAAAGAGGCAGATAATGGTGATGCGACAAACTGAAGGCTGTAGAATGAGTAAGAAGAAACCTACTGATTTGGGGATGGAGCATCATACGTGTTGCCACCATGGATTTTGAATGTAAATGTTGGTTCCTACTCATTGATTTCTATTAGTGCGTACCTTTTCTCTTTCTCTGTAGAAGTCAGCAGAACAATAGGCACTCCTTTGCTTTGTCTGGAGAAAGTGAAAGTCTGGTATTTGGTGAATCGTCTAGTGCTGAGCCAGTGTCCGGAATCAGTAACGGGCTGGATGATGGACAATAAGCTGAAATTCAGACCTGATAAGATGGAGGTGTGAGGTGTATGTAGGTGGCTTGTATGTTTTTGGGGCTGTATGCACATAAAGAATCAAGTTTGGTCAATGAAGGCTCAAAAGGCCATAGTGTGTGTTTTATTTTTTGAGGCTGCTAGGCCAGTGTGGTGTAGAGTGGTAGACTTGTAATCTGGTGGACCGGGTTCGATTCCCTGCTCCTCCACATGCAGCTGCTGGGTGACCTTCTTTGAAGTCATACTTCTTTGAAGTCTCTCAGCCCCACTCACTTCACAGAGTGTTTGTTGTGGGGAAGGAAGGGAAAGGAGAATGTTAGCCACTTTGAGACTCCTTCGGGTAATGCTAAAGTGGGATATCAAATCCAAACTCCTTCTCCTCCTCCTCCTCCTCCTCCTCCTCCTCCTCCTCCTCCTCCTCTTCTTTTTCTTCTTCTTCTTGCTTGAATGAACAGAGATTCCACGACCATTGAAATCCATGTTTTGGTAACATCCAGGATCAACTGCATGCAACCCCCGATTTGCACAGGGATTGTGTTCCAAGTCATTACACACTTGTGTGAAATCGTGTGCACCTGAAAAACCCTGATCTCTCTGCTCTGCCCCGCTCCACCCTTCTAGTGACATCTTTTATCCAAGTCACTTCCGAGTTTGGCTCTGTATGTGTAAGTGTGTGTGAGATTGTGATTGTGCACAAATCGGTCACACCTGAAACTGGCAATGCCTGTACTGTAATATATGGGACTATGAAGACTGTGTGGAAATTTCAATTACCAGAAATTGTTTCTGAAATAAATGCTGCATTCTTTCTTCATAGTGGAGCTGCATATTAGCTGAATATTATTGTGGGAATGGCTGTGTCCTTGATTTTCACCCTGCATAATGTATCAAACAGTTGGTTGTGACTGACAGGAAACACTTGGGGTATTGTATGACTGCCTTTTTATCAGGCTATTGGTTGCAGTAATAATGGGAGACGTATGTCCTCAGATTCATACAAGGGTTTTAATCTCGTCCAGCCGGTTGTTCTCAACTGGACAGGGAGATTGGCACTGCAGAAAGCTGTTTCTAGCATGAAAGAATTAATTAGGAGCTAAGCTCAATTTAATGATCTTAATGCTGTATTTAAGAAACCCTTGTGTAGTTCTTTAATTTTTAAAGGATTTTCCTCAGAACTTTTCAAGCAGCCCTCATTTTACAAAGGGAATGCACTTTAGCTGAAGACTTGGGTTTTTAATCCTGAATCCAGCCCCTTGTTTTCTGCCAGCAATTCATCATTTTAACAGACACTCTTAAGAAGTTCATCCCATGTGCTAGTAAAGGAACAAGAAGGAAAATTGGCACCTTGCCGCCTGTCATTTAAGAGACATATTCTGCCAGCTGTGCCACACGATCAGACCTGCAACGGGTTTAATCTACATCTCTCTTCACTAACATACAAGATTACGTTGGCTAAATTCATGTTGCAGAGCCAGCTTTGGGATTGTAGATTAAAAAAAGAACAAAGTACTGTATTTATAGATACTTTATTGCAGCCTGCAAACAGACAACACAAAAGTTAAGGCCTGGGGTGTATTTTGTAATTTGTGGTGTTTAACTGAAATACACGGGCATTTTAAACTCTGTATCTTTTTCAAAGGAACTATCAATGGCCCACCTGCTGTCAACACGCAGTCAGGAAGTAAGGAAGATGTAGATGAATTTTCAGTAGATTATTGCCCTTGAATACAAATCAGCCTACCAGACTTTTTTGGGCTGTACTTCTCACTTGAATATACTAGAGTACTGTATATGTTCAAAGGACTTTACAGGAATATGAGGACTGACACAATGTGTGTTCATTCTTTAGTACATAAATATTCGGTGCCTATGGATTATGCAAACATGATTTGTTTCAATGCACACTAACCTTAACTTATGTCAACAAATAATTATTTGATGGTAAGGAAGTTCCAAATGTGAGGGAAGGAGGGGGGGGGAGTCTGGACATCATTCTCTCTACTTGCAAAGTACTGGAGTGAGTGCTGATCATTATGTAGCCAAAACAGTGCCACCCATGGACAATATGGAATGTATGTAAGTAGACTTGGGAACACCCAAAGGGTTGCAAGGCATAGAAAACCTTTAGGAGGGGAAACCCTTTCTAAGGGTGCAGGATCCCCAAACTGTCAAATGGGGATTGAACATCTCAGCCATGTAATGTTGACTTAGTTGAGGGGAAAACTGGGTGGAGGATGTTGGTGGTAGATTAGGTTATCTGACTGAAAGTGGCTGGTGAAGAGAAAGTTATGGCTTGAGCAGACCTAGAGACTTCAAATGCTGGTGGTCCCCCAGCAAGTGAGCAGGAGAGACTAACTGAGAGAAAACTCAAGGAGGAAAATGGAAGGCATGCAGTCATATCTCTGTGCCTTTTTATGTGTTCTTCAAAACAGGATGGATTGACACTGGAGCACCTCCCCTCTGGGAAAGATTATGATTATTTTATTATTGTTATTTTGAGAGGGAGGAACGTGATAGAAATGTAAAAACTATGGCTTTGGAGAAAGTGAACAGGGAGAAGTTTTTATCTGTCTCTCATAATACTGATACCCAGAGCCATCTAATGAAGCTGAATCTTGGAAGATTCTTGTTCATGCAGCACCTATGTAAGCTATATAATTTGCTGCTGCAAGATGTAGTAATGGCCACCAACTTGGATAGTAAACAAATTTATGGATGGTGAGGGTGTTGGGCTCATGTCCTGATTGCAGGTTTCCTCTAGGCCAGGCATGTAGAACAGATGGATCGTGATCTACTGGTAGATCCCTGGTGATCCTGGTAGATCGCGGGATTCTTATTGACCCTCCCCCCAAAGTAAGCTCAACAACTGTGGGCCCTCTACCCTAAAAAAACTCAAGAAGTCTGGACAGTCCTCCCCCACAAAAGGTAAACCACTCTTGAGTTCTCCCCCCTAAAAGAAGCTGAACAACTCTGGGTACTTCCCCTCTTTAAAAAGCTCAATAACTCTGGGCAATCCCCACGCATGCTCCTCCTCCCTCCAATGACAGTGGGTAGATCACTGTCAGTTTTTTTTAATTTATTCTGGCAGTAGATTTCAGTCTCTTGGGAGTTGGACGTGCCTGCGAGTCTAGGCATCTGGTTGGCCACTATGAGAAATTGATGCCGGACTAAATGGGTCTTTGGTCTGATCTGGCAATACTCCTCTTTTGATCTTACATTGGATTACATGCAGAACACTCCTGCTCGATTGACTTGCATGCATATTGTTCGCATCTCTAAATCTTCAAAAATAGTAACCACAGCAGCAAATAACAAGAACAGCCAAGTGAGAGGAGGAACTCTTTCCTATCTTTGATGCTAACTTTTTGCGGGGAGACATTTTCCAGCCCCCTCAACACACAAGCACACAAACTCACATGCTGCAAGAAAAATAGATTTGTTAAAAAAGGAAAGGAGGCTTAAAGGTCATGTAAACAATAGAATTTCGTTTTTCAGATTTCAGGAAATCTTTCATGGCAGAGAGATTGCAAAAGTTTTACATTGTTCTTCTCTTTGTGTTGTATTCTGCTAAAAGCATCATTAGGCTTCCTTAAAGATGGCAGACTAGCTAAACATAAAAGGAAAGTTACTGCTTTTTTGTGCAGAAACAGCAGGTTTCGCCCTTCTTTTTGCAAACCGTAGTCTACATACTTTGATTTGCTTTTCCATGTTGCTTCAACAGATAATTGGCTTTCATGCAAATGGTCAATACCACAAAAAGCAAAAATATTCTGCAAATTGATGAGATACAGAATGGAATAATCATGGATGTTCTCTGAAATTAGACCGGTAGTGACAGAGGGAAACCTTTACATTGTTCTGAGTGGCCTGTGAAGAAATTGAAAGAATGCTTAAAGTAGCCCTTCCCTTTTCTCCTGTTTTGCATCCACTCTCAAAGCATTCAGGCAAATGCCACAGGGTGTCTCTTACTATCATATCTGCCATTGCTTTGAATATCTGCCATTCCTTCTTGGCTTTGTGCCTGGCTTCAATAGCAACAATTGGAACAAAGAGATGCAGTACCTTAATGCCCATTCATTTTTTGTTGTTCTTGAGATCATAAGGTCAAACTGTGGGGAGAAGGAGGCCCTAATTGGGGGGGCAGTTTTATAACATTGCATTTTTAGTGGCTTATGCACTGCTTTTCTAAACAACTAACTCCAAAAGTACATATCTCCCAAGTCCCATGAAATGTCTGGAATCCATTAAAAGAACAGCTAGTATAATAATATTTTGCTTATGAGACTCTTCTTCTTACTGGAGGTCTCTTTTCCCCCTTCCCTGACCAACGTTGGCCCTGTATAAAAGATAAATATTCTAGCAGAAACACTGTAGCCTTTCCCAATTGTATCTCAACACACTGTTTGTTATAGTTACCATTAGATAGAGTCACATTGTCTCCTGTTGTATTGTGGCAGCCAAATGAATAATATAATATTAATCTGGTTTGGTTAATCCTGTTTTGTAATTAAATCCATCTTTTATATAACTTTCATACAGATTTGAATTGAAGGGGGATTTATGAAAACATGACTTGCTTTTTATAAGATAGTGTTAGGCTTATGAAATCAATTCTAGAGGAAAAAAACAACTGGGTTGACTTGCTCGCAGAGGCAAAAGATTTTCTCTTTGTTATTCTTGCTTTGCTGGTGCAATGGGAAAAAAATAAGAGCATTCATACTGAGTTGCCTGTGGTTTAACTCTGATTCTATAGGCTGCACACTCTTTCTCCCCAAAATCCCCTCAGCAAGTGACCTTGTCAAACAAAAGCAGGGAGTAATGGGAGGCAGCCCAGGGACAGTGGCTCATTTACAAGCAGCTGTTTGCTACTGTCAGAACAAAGGCAAATCAAAGTTGCATTAACGGAGTGTGACAGGCACACAGTGAACAGCTCCCCAATAGTTATTGTGGCACCTTTGGTGGAAATGTGGGGCTGGCCCACATGTTTACACTAGAGCCTTTCAAAATGCTCACACAAATCCTGTGTAGCCCGCGTCCATTTAAATTCTCATAGGTGCATAGCATACAGATTGTATTATTTTAATGTGAAAATTAGTTAATGCCCAGTAGAATCACTTTTATTTATTCATTTTATTGATTAAATAAAATTTAACGCAGTAGAATCATTGTAATGCAATTGTTTTCTGGTGCTGCAAGTAGGTAACCTGGCCTACCATGGCATACTACCATTCTCAGACTGTCAGCCAAGACACAGTTCAGTCTCACTGATATCTTATTTGGTTTCGATCTTGGAAAAGCTTGTTCTAGGAAAACCCATTATTCAGCTTATACAGAGGCTGAGGCACATAAAGGATTCTTACCATTGGAAATATTTAGGACATTTGTTCTTTTCCACCACTGTGACCCCTTAAGCACAGTTTTCTAGAAACATGTATGTGTACGTGCTTCATGAAACATCATTGCTGGGTTGTGTCTCACATACAAAATACACCCAGAAAACAGGTGGGATACAAAACAATGTAGGGGGTATGAATGAACGGGAGTAAAACATGTCCAGGTTTTGACTTTGTACAGTGGTACCTCAGGTTACATACACTTCAGGTTACATACGCTTCAGATTACAGACTCTGCTAACCCAGAAATAGTGCTTCAGGTTTAGAACTTTGCTTCAGGATGAGAACAAAAATCGTGCTCTGGCGGTGCGGCAGCAGCGGGAGGCCCCATTAGCTAACGTGGTGCTTCAGGTTAAGAATAGTTTCAGGTTAAGAACGGACCTCCAGAATGAATTAAGTAGTTAACCTGAGGTACCACTGTATTAACATCGCTCTTCCCCAACTCATTGAAATTTGGAGGTAGCAAAGATGATTGTCAAGGAATGAATTCTGTAAGTCCTGCATCCAAATGGCATTCTTACTGTTGTTACTTCACACAGTATGTTTCTTATGGAAAAAAAGAAATGGAATATATTGAAACAAACTGAGAGCAACATGTTCAGTTCCGTTCCCAAAGACCTTCCTAATTCAGCATACACAGGACATTTTATTTAAGTTAAGACCATTGCTTAAATGTGTGTTTGTTTGAAACTCCTGAAATCTAGGGTTGCCCCTTTAAGCGGCATTTATAGTTTTGGTTTTTTTGTTTTAAATGAAAGAATAAGAGCAGTTTGCTTGGGAAGAAACAATGTGTAAGAAGACACATAGCAAGCATTGCATATCCCAGCATTTATGGCACTTCACGCAGCGTTACAAGGCTGAATGAAGGCAGAGTGACTTTATCAGTCCCAGAAGAGCTATATTCCCTGAGAAATACATGGTAGAAAGTGCCTTATTGCTGTTATGAAATATAGTTTTAAAAGGAGGAAGGGGAAAGCCACAACATCCATGCACTTATTAGACACCTGGATGTGTGCATCATTTCATTAATGGTTAATCAGCAAGATGCAGTGGCATCTAAAAACCCTAACATCATTTCATGAATAAAAGAAGCCTAGTTATTAGACTTATGGGGGTGATTCAGTAATCACTTCCAGTGGCACAGTTCCACTGACTTCAGTTGGACTGCATCTGTAGAAGTTGTCATTGAGTTGCCTTAATGTTGCATCATGGCTGGCGAGGAATTTTTTACTGTAGTGCCAAATAGCACATACTTCAAGGATTGCTTATTTTACTTACAATATAGGGTCAAAAAATATTGTTTCCATTTGTTCAGACAAATCCTTCAAGGTGTAACCTGGAATGCTTATTATTCCCAAGGAAGAAAAGTTTTAATTTTACAAATCTGTAACTCCGAATTGTCTTATATAGTCAGGGCTTTTTTTCAGCCGGAACTTGTGGAAACTCAGTTCTGGCACATCTCAGGTGGGCGCCATTGCCATTATAAGAGAATGAGTGAGTTCTGGCACCTTTTTTTCCTAGAAAAACAGCACTGTATGTAGTGTTTGTTGCGACTAGGGCAGGTTGCTTAGTTCCCTGTGTGTGACTTCAAACAGACTTCATAATCTGGATGAAACGGGTTAATTTGTAGCTGAGGGTGTTGCAACTTGACTGTCTGTTAATTGTTATTACTGTATGCTATTTTAAGTATATAGAGTGGCACAGCATGCAAATTGTATTTTGTTTGTTATCCTCTTTCCCCAAGTTAACCCAGTCAACTGCATGACTGAACAGGCAGAAATGGACTGGAATCTTTCACCCCTTGCATCTGCTTAATTGTAAACGCTCCTTAAAAAGAGAGTACTGGGCATGATAAAGGTTTGAACCCCAGCCTCTATAGTTTTAGGTTCTAGCATACTGGCACGTGCAAGCAACCATATTAATGAAATACATTGATTCACTTTTCATATATTACCTGTGTTGCAATTTGGCTGTGATCGATCTCTCCCATTGCCCTCACGATTTATTTATTTTTTAACTGTAACGTTTCGTATGGTAATACTTTTCTCTAATTCTTCTTTAGCTTGAGACTCACTAAATGTCTGTCAGGTAGACAGTTGGAAAAATAACTTCATTCTGGGGAACAAAACTGTGTAATTTCTCAGCCAACAATTATTTGTACAAGACTGAGCAGTGCAAATGAAGCTGAATTACCCTTTTCTAACTTTTGTTCACCTAAAGGGTCCAATTACTTGTGTTGTTTTATGTGGTGCATGATGTTCAGCAAGAGAACATTTACGTTTCATCTTCTTTCCAACCAGTGGATGTAACAATAATCAAAGAAATTGAGACTTGATTTTGTGGCGAATAAATCTGTTAACCTCGTATGTTTTGTTTCATGAATTCCTTTCAGTTTATGAGCCTTCCCCGCCTGGAAATGGAGGATATTTTGTTCATTATTTTGCTTGAATACTACTTGCCCACTTACAGATGGTCACTTTCCAACTGGTTTGTCTTGAAAAATAAATTAAATTACCATAGGGCCAGAGAGAGACTTTAGAATGTGTCCCTTCCCCCTTAACAGGTCGCTGTCGGTTTCTGTTTTTAAGTATTTTAGTATTATAAAATAATTCAGTTTCATATAAAAGGTTAAAAGCTGAAGTACATGGAATAATGGGGAATTTTACAATAAACAGGGCCTCAGATGTTTTCTACACAATGAATATAATTCTTTTCTCAAAAAGGCATGTGCACCATGCTATCAGCAGTTTCTAGTTAAAATTTACAAGGTTCTGTTTTCCAAACCGTACATTGCAGAAAGCATCCTTGTAACTTAGTATGTATTTCTGAAAATACAGGGGAGAAGATAATGTGTTTTTTTAAAAAAACGTAATGGGGAAAAACAGTTTATTTCCTTAGACCATTCTCATCTTGACTGAGAGCTTGCTTTGGGAAAAATCAAGATATTTTATGTTTCTGCAATTATTAAAAGGAACATTTCCATTGGGTAGGTGTCATTAAAGTTGATATAATATTTTTAATGCTTTGTTATTAATAGTTTATGTTCCTGTGGAATTTGTTTTTTGTTTAGTGGAAGCTTTGTCAAAAATTGAAGTTGTTGTTAATTTCTGCTTCAACATATTATTTTGAATTTTTTTTTTTTTTTTTTTTTTGGTGAAAGCTTGAAGTGTTGGTGGTAGTGTGCATATTTCTACAAAACCACAGATAAGTCTTCCTTTATGTCCTCTATCTCTGAGATAGTCCCGCCTGCTTTTGATATCATGCTATCAAGAGAGATGGGTTCATCTTACTGTATATGCTAGCAATGGTCTACCAAAGCTCAGCGAATATTAGTAAATGGTTAGATGCAATTTAAGCTTAAGTGTTAAAATGGATAGAAAGTTTGAAAGCCCCTGTTCAAGATTGCAGGAGGGAAAGAGAAAAGCTGAAGGCCTGGAGACTATGATTGATGGATTCAGTGCTATTCTAACAGATGATACGCTAAAGATTTTAAAGCATTGACAAATCAAATTGACCACCTGGAAAACAGTATAGATTAAGAAGTATCAGGTTGGCAGAGCTTCCTACTGTCAGGAGTGTCTGAGGTACTTTTTTCACAGTGGATTATGGAAGTGCAGGCACAGATAATTTTGAACTCTCCTTGTGGCATGTTGTGTGCCTAGGAAAACCAATCAGATGGTGCCTGGTGTGGTGCTTATGGAATGTGAAGCCTTGGAAGAGAGGAAATAATAAATCGATTTGGAAAGTTGAATAATCTCCTGGGTTTGAGTTTTCTAAAGGGCGACTGAAGATACAAAAGGAATGTGAATGTCATTGCAAATTTCCAGACACATGTTCTTAGAAGAACACAATTTGTGCCTATATCTGATATTTAAATATGCAGCTCAATATGTCTACAGGAGGCAACTATCGCAGAAAGAGAGCTATGAACTTTGTAACCCAGAGGTAGGATGAAGCATTTTTCTGAGAACACTCCCGTTCTGCATTATTTGATCATCATACTTTTTGTATAAGCTACCAACAACAGCAGTTTGCTGGTGAATCTGATGACAGAAGTAACTCATCGTTGAAATTATTCATAATTATGCCTGGTGCTTTTAACCAGAAGTTGTGGCTGCTGCTGTTTTCCCCTGTACTTCCATTACCTTTGTAAATATGCTGTGGCAGAAGTGCTTTGTGAAAAAGGTATTTAGATTTGATTGTGTTCTGATGGTGGAGACATGTAGAGGAGAGAGCACAGGAGGGTCTGGTATTAAATAAATAAATGGAGGAACGGAAGTAATTTAAGTAATTTTCCCATTCTACCACATGCCATAACTGTGATTTCATGTTCCATTCCATTAATGTGCTGGAATTGGCTCTTCAACAAATACAACTCCTTGAGCATTTGGAACATTTTATATTGCCATAGCTAGTAACAGTTGGTTTGTAGCTATTACATGTGCATGCATCTGCCAGGTGACTCTATGTGCCTGTTGAGGTATCTAAAAGCAACAACAGCATAAACTGACTGTATCACATTTCCATGGTGCTACAAGCTCACCTATCTTGTCACCCATGGTAGAGTTATTTGCCCAGACATTGGAATTGACACACTAACCATAGAAGTCTCCAAAATGTCAAAGCAACCCAAGGTCAAGTGATCCCACCCAACATTTCCAAGTGTCTCCATCTCAGTGTTGCTTGGATGCCAGGTGTTTCAAACTTTGCAGAATGGGTCTTTATCAGTTGAAATACATGATTTCATTTTCAACAACAACAATCTAGTTTCAGCCTCATCTGGAGGAAGGACAAGCTGGCATGTGTCTGTATGGGTTAGCAAAGGATGTGATGCAGGACCAAAGTGAGGATTTTGCCCTGTTGACCCTCCTCCCAGCTTTTGACAGTAAGCAAATGCAATAGTTCTGTTTGGAGGGAGCTAGCACTGTACTTCTTGGTCCATCATACAACAGAAGAAGTGATTTTGTGCCTCTCCCAGTTAACTGGCCCTCCCTCCCATTTTGAGAGTTTGGTGGTTGCTAAGAATACTGTTTGCCAAATAGGTTTGGGGCTGCCTAGTTATCAACCCTCACTTCTGATGGTTGGTGAAAACAAAGAATGAAATATATGAGATGAATTGATCTATGATCACGGCTAACCTCTAATGCTCTGTCATCGCCACCCTTCAAGGCAAAACCCTGGGGAGACATGGTTTCTGGACCAGTGCTGGAGCCAAATATGCTATTGCATAACCTTTATGCTATTGCAAGGACCCTAATACCATATAATAATGTAAACTTATGTGCTTGTACAGGTAGCCTATAGGAGCAGGATGTTAATATTATAAAAGCTAGGTACAGAAAAGGAAACTTTTGGAGCTATACAGAGTGTTTCAGATAAGGCAAGAAAATGGAAAGAGGAAAAGTAGAGGTGCTGCATACATCCATTCACATGTATGTAATCATCCCACAAATGCCATAGTTAGCTTCTTCCCACCTAGTAAAAGAGATGATAGGGTGTTGGTAACAGCATGAAGATCGAAGGAACATGAATAATTGTAATTACAGAAAATGAATACAAGCCCACTTGTGCTTCTGTCCAGGACTTTGCAAGGCTTTGATTAGTTTGTTTTCTTCTTCAGAACCTCCTTAGGCATCTTTTGACTTCTGTAAGTATTTGGCTCTTAAATACACAATCAAACTACATATCATGCTAAATATGTAGCATCAGCTATGTCTTTCTTGTTTTTCTTCAATTAATTACAGCTGCGGGGTAGAAAGATTCTTGCTGGGATCACTACACATGGGGAAGTTTATCCCTTCTCTTCCTACTTGCACCCCTCCATGAATACAACACCCGGGTATCTAGAAGTTTCCCCTCACTGCTGCTGTGATCCTGATAAAAACCCCTACAGATTACATCCCACACTATGTGATTTGACCCTAAATTTACCTTCATAGGCACATGCTGTAGTGAACATGATACTAGTCACTTCCATGTAATATAATTTATTTAACACTGAAAAAAATAATATTTCTACTTGAAAAGGAGGGGGGATGGGGTTGGTAAATAGCACATGGTTCGTATCTATTTTCACACACTGTCTTGCTTTATTAAAATCTTTATGTCTCATTCTCTGCATTGTTTTTCACTTTTAAGTACCACCGGTTCATGAGCTGCACGGAAGCTGTTATTGCTTGTTACCATTTATTTCTTGGTTCAGAAAGAAGAAGAAAAGCCTCCAGAGATAACCATGTCTAGCAACAGGCCTCAAATACTTGGAATGATTCCTCCCCTCCCCCAGCAGCAACAATAAATGGAGGAAACCTTTCTAGTAAACACAGCTGTTGAGGCCTTTCAAAGCACCGTCAAACAGTCTAGTGCCATTTCTAATCTCAGGGTTGCTACGAATATAGTAGAGCTTAGTAGTTAATTACTGTCTATGGACTAGGGGGTAGTTGAGAGAGACAGAGAGAAAGAAAGAAAGAGAAAGGGATGTTGTTGAATGCAACATTTGTGTGTGGTAGCATGGCCTTGTTCAGTCAAGCTCAATGCATGTTACATGGCTGCCTGAGAGGAACAGAAAAGCAACTTTCTCATTCTCTGACCAGAATGCTTGATAAGGCTTGGTGTCAGAAAGGGCAAGATGGGGCTCACAGCAATTATGGCAAAGGCATGCCAGTTTCCTTGACAACCAGATTGCAGATTCTTTGTGATTTATTATTTACCACTTCAAACCCTTGTTCTGTGATTTAATTAGGGAGAGGGATTTCCATACGTCTGCCCCTTCCCAAATTCCGATTGTCCCAGTGCTGTTTTGATGATGGCGCTTGTGACTGTCTGGAATTGCTGCTCTCAAGAAACTGCAACAAATTAAGCCCCGACATTTGATTGCCGTGTAGTTTTTAGGGTGTGATCCTGTACAACAGACATGCTGCTGTGAAGTGTGACTTCAGTAACAGGGAGCGGTGGATGGGGGTCCCTTTCTCCTACCTTCACCCCCCCCCTTTTCAGGATGGGATGCTGAAGCAGGTAGACGGGGGGGGGGGGGATGAGAGGGTCATGGACAGTGGCTCTGCCTTTCTCAGCACTCATTAGGGTACCCTATATCATGTAGTGTCAGCAGTGTTAGAAACTCAGATATATAAGCCAGGCACCAAATGTCTCCTTAAACCAGGGTTACAGTCTCCAAAACAGAATGCCTAGTTGCCATTTGGGGCCAGACAGCTCAAAAGTCATATTTTTTCAATACATAATTTTTTGATTCCTGAAATTCATTCTGATTGTGCAGATAAAATATAACTGATAGAATTCTACAGGATGTGTTGCTAGTGTGCGAAAATAGTCCTGATCCAAGGATCTCCAGGCATGTACCTGCAGACGGTGGAAACGTCAGGCACCATCTTAGTACCTGGGCGTCTTCACTTGGTGACAAGTGGCTAATAGCCAGGTGCAAAGTGAGCATGGCACCTGGAGAATTTCGAACGCTGGGTGTCAGGCCTTTCAGGCTGCACAAGTGAAATGAGTACTTTTGCCAGGCTGTTTTAGGCAGTCAGTTAGCATTGGCGGGGAAAGGGATAAGGAGGCGAATAGGCATTTGGACCTATCAGGGAGATAATGGATAATGGATCAGGCTAAAGGCCTGGTCCTGCGTGAGCCTCTCAAGGAAGGCCAAGACCATCCTGTATGGGGCAGCTGCATATTCCTGCCTTGCAGGGAGTTGGACTATATAATCCTCAGGGTCCCTTCCAGCTCTACATTTCTATGATTCTATGTGTAGTCCTCATTTAAAGTCATCCAAATTGGTGGCCACCAGAACTGATGGTCCATCATGGGCTGGTTAGCAGAAGCTGTATCCAGGCTATTGTTCCATGTAGTTCTCTTTTTGATTTGACTTAGGTGTGTGGGGTGAGGGGAGTATTAATATAAACACACCCTGGATTTGACCCGGGGTTTGTCTTCTCTATTTCAGCCCGAGATCACCAGCATGTAAAACATGAGCTGTTTCATGAGGCCAGGGCTTATCTGACTATTCCTGTGTTTCTGTGTACGAGAGGAAGGAGAGAAATGCCCATGATATGTCTGATTGCTGTCTGCTGCTGCAACTGAATAGTTAGGAAATTGTGCTTTGGAATTTGCAGTGGTTTCAAGTCCCATGAGCTCACCTCCTTTTTGCCACTGACATGACTCTTCCCCAAGGTATGCAAAAGGTGAGCAGGCCCCTTCTTCTCAATGGTAAGGCCCCAGCCCCATGATCTGTGCAATGAACCACTGGAGGAAGGTGCTGTCACTGTGAGCTTGAGGTTCCCCTTATTCCCCATGTCCCTTCACCTGTCTGCTTGGTGGGGGGGAAATGTATTTTCCTCCCCGGGAAGGTCTTTGAACCCTAGATGGTTGTGTGAGTTCTCTGCAGATGTGAGTGCTGTGTTGTGTGAGTGCTCCTTTGCGTGTTGTACTTATGAGCAGCATGAGGGATTCAAATTTTCTGTAGTGGTGATGCCTGGAGACTGGTACTAGCTGAATTGTTGCTGGCATGCTGATGAACTACGTGTGCTGTGATGTCATCTTATGTGCCATGGGTGAGCTATAAAAGAGGGGTAGGTAGGTATGGGGTCATGTTCCCTTCCTTTTGAGGTTTTCAGCTCCCTCCATGTGTAGAACAGTATGGAAGTGTCAGCATAGTTCCTGATTGGTGGGTGCTGGCAGAATTTACACAGGGATTTTCGTGTCATTGTAGTTTTTTTCTAGCTGTATTTTTCTTTGAGGCTGAGCATGCATTGGATATGGCGGCCATTCTGCTCCCATCCAGGAGCAATGTGAGTATAGAACAAGACGCAGCTCAAACTCAGTGGGTAGCATGCTGACTGACGGCTTGTTAATGTACCAAGGATAATAGAGATCTCTTTTCCCCATCTTTGTATAGTCTTTCCTGCCCACCCCTGAACTCCACACACATCAGTATTCTTCGCAGGCAACAGGTTGCAACAAGTGATGCGTCTAAATTCTCTTCAGTGCTGAAAAACAAGTCTTCCTTTCGGGTGTTTCAAATGGCTTTGTTTTTAGATTCTGTGCTTAAGGCACCATTAAGATTTAGAATCTGAGGTTTTCATGAAATCTGTTTCTCAAGGAAGTGGCACCATTTTCTGACTAACTTGGATTTAGCAAGAGTCATTCATGCCTTTGTAATAGCAAGACCAATGGTTGTATTGCCTGTAAAGAGTGTTTGGAAGCTCCGGCTCAGGCAGAATGTGGAAAAAGCAGCAGACAACCAGGCAGGAGCAAAGTGGATGCAATCTCCCCCAGGAGTCAGTTCTGTTTGCTTGTTCTCACTATGCCAGTTTGGCTTAGTGTTAATGGCAACCCGAGATCTAAGGATACAGAAGCTACCCTCTGTACCTGGAACTGACCGCATATTTTCACTGGATAAAGTGGTCCAGCATTTTAACTTGAAATTACGGTTGTCAAGTTGTGTGGTTTTATATACAGCTAATGTCTCTTTAGGGCACGAAACTAGGTGTTACATCAAATCCAACTTTATGCATTTAAATCCCATCCTTCTAGGAGATCGAGGTGCCACACATGGTTATCCCCCTCCTCATTTAATCCACACAGCAACCCTGTAAGGTAGGTTAGGCTTAGAAGCAGCGACTTGCCCAAGGTCACACCTAGAGTGTTTATTGGCAGAGTGGGAATTTTCACCTCGGAGCGCAGTCTTCTTGCTATAATTGTAGACCTTTTTCTGGAACGAATAATGAATGAAAAATAGGTTGCCTGCCCTTCCTACTGCTTTGATTTCACAGAGCTATGAGAATAACATTTTGCAGTTTTATAAACACTTGGGGCAGATTTTTCCAAAGTGCAGTCTATGGACCATCAATGGTCCATGAGCTTAATAAAAGTGATGGGGTGGGAATAAGGAGTGCTGTGCCTTCCTCAGAGACGAATGAAACCACAGCTGAAGGCTAGGTGTGGGAAGGTCATGAGCAGGAAAACAGCACTGCCTGGTGCTTGAAAGGAGTGGAGGATCAAGACATGGAAATGAAGGAAGCAACAAGAAAGAGCAGAAGAAACTAAGAGAGAGCGCATGGACAACACATTGCAATTTCTAAACTACAGGCAGAAAAGCCATTAAATGGTCCACCAAGACTTTCAGCCATTTTCAAGTGGTCCAGAGGGCAGAGGGAAGTTTGGGAACAACCACCTCAGGGAATTCAAAATGCCCCTCAGTTATCTTTACAAGAGCAGTGTGGAAAACCCTCCAGTTGGTAGAGCATGACACTCTTAATCTCAGGGTTGTGGGTTTGAGCCTCGCGTTGGGCAAAAGAGTCCTATATTTGCAGGGGGTTGAACTAGATGATCCCTGTGGTCACTTCCAACTCTACAGTTCTATAACTCCCACCCTCCATAATCATTGGCCATGTTAACCGGGACTCATGGGAATTGGAGCCAAGTTCTTTGCAGCTGCTTTGCAACAATCCTGTAAGGTGGGTCAGCATTATTGTCCTCAAATAGCAGGTGGGGGATATAAAGATAGAAAGCACCAGATATTGAATAAAGGTATTGCAGCACCAGAGTTTTGGTCCACCCAGGCTTCTGTGACTGGCAGCAGCTGCCCAGAGCCTCCTATGAAGGTTTCCAATCACCTGTTACCTGTTCTTTTTTGCTTTGCTTTTTTAAATGGATATGTTGGAGCTTGAACCAGGTGCCTTTTTTTTCAGGAAGAGCATTTGCTCTCCTGCTGAACTATGGATCAGCAGGACAGTAGCTTGCCCTGAGGCTGTCTAATGAGATCATGGCTGATGAGGGATTTCCACCACACTGCCCAACCTGTCATTGCTCTCTCTCTCTCAAAAAAAGTGGAATGAATATTAAAAATTTGCACAGTGTTATTGTTGGTGCCCTTCAAAAATGTTGCATGAAGGCAAGTTGTCATTTAGGAAATACGGGTTTGTTTTCGTTAATTATCAAGTCAATTTGCTGTAATGGTGACTGATTGAATGCCTCTAAAAATAATGAGAGGCTTGAAGTCAGTCACAAAACGGGCTTATAAAATCAAACGTATTACAAAGAAATAGATAATAAGCTTAACAACGGTGCTCATACATGCCTACTGATACATTGTGGTGTCTTTTTATGCGTAAGTAGAACAGACAGGGTTTTTCTCTCCCGCCCCCCTCCCCATCTAAAGAGGCTCCCACACAGTAAATTGAAAGGAATTGAATTTAATCTGCCTGAGAATAATGACGTGGAGTCAGCCCTGCTGGGAATTGCACTGGAAGTTGTAGTATTCCACAGCACATGCCTAAGCCAGAAATTGCCTCCTCATCTCCCCGATTTTTTTTACACAGTCTTACTCTTTGTTAGTCCTGAATAATGTATCTAATCAGAAGTCTATGTGATGGTTTCTGCAGAAGTTTAGTTTTATTTAGAATGAGAGCAGAGCAGCCGTATCTGTCACACATCATGGTTTCCTTGAGAAATAAATACAGTGGTGCCCCGCAAGACGAATGCCTCGCAAGACGGAAAACTCACTAGACGAAAGAGTTTTCCGTTTTGGAGGTGCTTCTCAAAACGAATTTCCTATGGGCTTGCTTCGCAAGACGAAAATGTCTTGCGAGTTCCTGCGGGTTTTTTCCCCTTCCCCCCCTTTTTCTAAGCCGCTAAGCCGCTTATCCGCTAAAAGCCGCTAAAAGCCGCTAAACCGCTAATAGCGCTAATCCGCTAAGCCATCAATGGGCTTGCTTCGCAAGACGAAAAAACCGCTAGACGAAGAGACTCGCGGTACGGATTCTTTTCGTCTTGCGAGGCACCACTGTACCCGTATACCATTGTTAGCCTTGACTAAACCAGAGAGTCAAAAATAGTGTGTGGCGCTGTCCTGCAAATTGTACTACAGTACTTTAAAATGCAGGTGAGCAATATCATGTTTGAATACCACCCCGCAAATAAGAGTGTTAGTGTGTCAGTCAGTTAGTTTCCCCCACTGCCTACATTCTTAAATAGTACAGTCTAAACCGCAGAGCCAGGGACCACATTCTCCTGAAGAATCTTCTGTGGGCACTAGAAGTGAGTAGAGCCAGAGTCAGTTCTCGTATTTGTACAGTAGACTGACAGCCAGCCATGAAAAGGTCATATGTTTCTATTATTATTATTATTATTATTATTATTATTATTATACTGCCATTCACTGGTAGATCTCACAACGTAAAATTACAATATAAAAACACAGAATACATAGTAAAAAAAAGAGAACAAAACTTGGTTGAAGAGGAATGTATTTGCCTGGTGCCCAAAGGTGTATAATGATGGTCCAGCTGAACCTCCCTGGAAGAGCATTCCACAGAGAGGAAACCACTGCGGAAAAGAAATGTTCTCATGTTGCCACCCTCTGGACCTCTTGTGGAGGAGGCACATGAAGAGCCTCAGAAGATGATCTCAGGGTCTGAGTAGGTTTATAGGGAGAGAAGCGGTCCTCAAGGTATTGTGGTCCTGAACTTCTTCTGCTTCTGCTTCTTCAACCTATCTATCTCTCCCTTATCCTGGCAACCAAAAGGCATTATTACAATTGAAGCACAAACTCCAGCCAGGCCAAAGCACCCAAGGAGAATGCAGAGCAAGGGCCATTAAGATTGTGGCCTGGGGACAGAGGGTGTGGCTTGGCAAAGGTGTCATGGCTTAGGGAAAGTCCTAATTGTTCTAAGCGGTACTGAATACTGAATGCGTACTAGAGGGGCATAAAATACATTTTAAATAAACAAAAAAGTAAACAAACAACCAAGCAAATAAGCCACACACTGGCAGAACTTGCGTAGGTTAGAGCATTGGCACGACAACGCCTGTTATAGATTAGTACTGAATCCTGACCCTCCGACAAGTTCTAGACCATCTGAAGACTGGGTGGTAGAGCCACAAAATATGATGGGTATTAACCACAGGATGAAGGTGATTCAGACGATATAGGATGTTATTGCTAGCGATCAGTTAGTAATAATAATAAGGAAGTGCCAATTTCCTAAGACCATAACAACATTGAAGCAAACTTTCAGTGTGTTGTTTGTGACATCCATTTCTCGTGTTTCATATACAGGTTTTTAAACTTTTCTTTGTGTTCTTCTCAAAGATAGATGTTCTGTTTATGATAGTATGTTCTCACAACTGCACACTCCTTAGGAATTATTTGCATATGCAAACGTCTGCCCTTCCTCTAGCATTTTGTAGTATGTTCTCCACTTTTTGTTCTTTTTCAAGTTAAATAAGAATCATGTTTGAAGGGTGGGGGAACTAGTGGATTCACACTTAACAAAAACAATACAGTTTGTATTTTTGATTCCAACCCCAACCTCCCCTTTATTTCTTCCCAACTAGGCTATCTGCATGCTACTCTATGGCAACTCCCCCCCACAACTGTGAAATCCCAGCAGAAGCGTCTTTTTGTTTTAAATATTTCTAGGGCGTGTATCACCATAGCATGTGAGTCTCTAGAGGAATGGTGATCTTTTAATTAAGATGTGGTGCTGGGAATCAGGAACTGTAGATTATGCTTGTCACGCTACTTCTGATTTTCTGTCATCATGTTTAAGTCACAGGATTTCTAACCCTCAGGAGTTTCTGTGCTGATGAACTTTGAAGATTCCAGTCAGTCTCTTTGGACCTGACTACGCTGAGCTTCATAGCAGATGCTTTGCTAACAACTGCCAAGCCTGGATCTATGGAAACATTTTTTTTTCCAGGGAGCAATATCCCATGATGGCAAATCCAGAGCGTGCTGACTGAGAGGCAAATAATTATTTGAATACAGATTTATTCCATTCAAGAAAGTGGAATATTCCTCTCCCCCCGCCCTGCCGCCTATATGCAGTTTATCATTTTATCAGCAAATAAAATGTTGGTTTTTTGAGGCAAACTGCCCCCCTCCCAGTTTTGAACTAGGAAATGGCCTTTGGCCATTCAGTCTTACTGCAGGCCTTTTCTGTTTTCTCAAGTACTTAGTGTGCAGTAGCTGAAGTAATAACAGTAAATTTAATGCTAGGACTATATATCAAATTGTTCTCTTGCTGCTTCTGAAAGGTTGGTGTTTCTAGGATCCTTAATATCATTTTTAGATTGTGGTTGCTGCCTACTAACATCTAGGAAGTTTCTGCTCCTCATTCACAAAACCGTCTGGAAAAACAGAATGATGTAAAAATTCTTCACCATCCTATAACTGATTTTGATGGGAGCTGCAGCTTCATGCTGCCTAGAATAGAAGTTAACCAGATTGCCAAGGAGTGGGCATTTTAGGCACCAATAGCACAACACATATAATTAATTATATTGCCATAAAAAACTGCAGGTGACAGGCACCATAGGAATTGACCAAGGATGCCTTTTAGTAGATATTATAAAATCTTAGATACATACATTACATACATTACATGACCTCATTTGATTTAATGGCATATAGTCACATTATGGATCACGCAAGTCAAACTTACTGTAAAGGAAAAGGAAGATCCTTGTTTGGAACAATGCAAGCAAAAGAACGTGCACACAGAAAGAGTTAAGTTGACCCCATTTGAAAATATAACTTGAGTTAGCACTTTGTAAATGCTTTGTTTTGCAATAATGACCCCCAACAATAGTGAGGCTGCTGTCATTGGTTTAATGAACACCGTAGAGAGCTTTATTGGATAATCTCACATTTTATACACTTCAGCTCCTATGAGTACTTGATTTTCAGCTCAGTTCAGTTGAGCAACATGCAAATGAATGTGCTGTGTTTTGGGAATTTGAAACCTAGGCTTCTAACATGGGGAGCAGTGAGTATCAATTGTAGGAATTCTGACTGTGCTGGCAAGAGTAGTCTTGAATTCCAGGAAATCCACCCTTTAGTTGGTATGTGTGTGCTTGATCCAGGTATACCATAATTGTATCAGTTTAGGGCGAATATAGAGCTATGATAATGACAAAGTGGTGTAAGAATACAATTTGCCTGCTAAATAGTATTCTTGAGGGCCATTTGAATGGGTCAGGATGCACATTGTTATCAGAAAGCTCTTTTCTTTGGTTAATGCCTTTTGAGTGTCAGTAACTCTGTGTTGCCTTCTAATCTTAGAATCTATGTGCACACGTGCTTAGTTAGCCATTGCAGTGGTAGCTACGGACTTCAGATTTTTAGGATTTAGCAACCCGTTCTAGAGGATAATTTTTGTTTGTTTGTTTCAATATTTACATAAAAATGGTCATTGTGATTCTTGAATTAAGATAAAGTGGCAGTAGTGACTTCAGGAAAACTAGAAATTATCACTACAGTCATACCTTGTGTTGCGTTAGGTTCATGTTGCGTCTTTTCGGTTTGCAAATGCGACAAACCCGGAAGTGTAAACCTCCGGATTTCGCCGTGCATGCACAGAAGTGCTCTATCGAACTCCGCGCTTGCACAGAAGCAGCTCTCTAGTTGCGGACTTTTTGGGGTGCGAACGTCACCCCGGAACGGATTGTGTTCTTATGCAAGCAGACTAGCTCAGGAGCAGAGTCCCTTTACATTTTAGACCTCTTGTGTGCCTTTATGTAAGCTGATGGAGCAGTATCTTCACTGGTTTTGAGAACATTCCTCCTAGAGGACTACCACAGACCCCAGGGTTTCCATATCACGACATATCAAGTTGCATACTATCATGTTGGATGGCCATCTGTCATGGATGCTTTAGCTGTGATTCCTGCATTGCAGGGGTCGGACTAGAGGATCCTTGCAGTCCCTTCCATCTCTACAATTCTGTGATTCTATGTGAATTCATCCTAGGGCTCACAATGGCAGCAAACTGCTATTCTGTCAGCTGCAGTTCCCTCTCAAGTGTATATGTTTGTTTATCTAAATCACGCCCAAAGAATTCTAGGCAGCTTCCAAAAATGTAAAACCACAAAACAACAGTGTATCTAGCGTAAGTGGTGACTGAAGTACCTTTAGGAATTTCTGCCCCGAGTCCTGCTTCCTTCCCCTCCTTCCTTTACTCAGCGAGTTAAGTGGTGTGCTAGGCAACATGAAGCTACCATTTTAGATTTTACCCCATTTCTGGGAATATGTAGAGCATTCGAAAGGGGATGCAGATGTCTCCGTTAACATGGCTTTAGACTAAGTATATCCCAACTTCGTTGTTTTTTTTAAGGGCCTAACAGTCTTCAGAACATACTGAAGTCTTAATATGCTATATAAGCTGTGAGCTGTTTGGTCTTCTGTGGGCAGATTATTTATCATCCACATTCAATGTCCCACGAAATCTACCCCAGTTGTTTAAGTGAAAGAAAGGAGAAGAATGCTCATTCATGATTCAGAAAGGTTTTGCTGCCAATGTGGTTTGTAAAGCCTGGGAACAAAGGCACCCCTTCCCCCCTTTTTTGTTAGTTTATGAACTCAGCAGTGGCTTTTTGAGTCTTGCTTAGAGAGAGACTTTTTTGTTGCTGTTATTTTTTTTTTCTTATTTCCCATTTCTTTGTCAGCTTTGTGGTTGGTCAGACTTTAAAGCCAACAGGGACTACATGAGAATTCAAAAACAAAAGCAGTTATTAAGTAATTATACTTGACAAATGTTAAAAAAACACACAACAACCCTGAAATGTGTGGGTTTTGTTTTCGTTCTGCTACAAGCTTCTGTTAAGAGAAAGCAACACAGCAGGAAATTCTGTTGACACAAAGGGTGGCATTCAATGTAGTGCTAAGTGGGGAAGTGCGTGCAGAATACAGTCTACTTGTGCAATGAAGCTTCCTTCCTTCTCCTCCTCCTGCATGCCCCCTAAACCTCCTTTGGGGGTTCCCCTAAGTCTCCAGAGCAGATTTAGGGGAGGCATGTAGGGCAGAGGCAGGTGAGGTCCTGTTGCTTGAGCAAACTTTATTCTGTGTGCACAACTTACCGTAGTTGTTTATGACACACACACAAAACCTCCCTTTGTTTGTACTGTGCGCTTCCTTGTCTCAGTTCTTCTGATATTGTTCTGAACTCAGAAGCTTTTCCATCCTGAAGGCTCTTGCAAAGGAATGAAATGAACAGAAGCTCTCAGAGACCCACTGAGAAATGCGCCCAAACTTACTTTCTGAGATGCTAAATCGGAGAATGCAGTTCTGCATACTTCCGTATTATTGAATTCAGTAAGGGCTTCAAATGTCTGTAGCCATGTGTTGAATTTTGGCCTGTCTTGTGATTCCTTGGTTACCCTCGCTGACCATGATCCAGACAGCCCATTTATGCATGTGCAAGGTGATGTTCCATCCCAGAAAAAATGCAAGAAATCCTAAATGAGCACATGTGTGGTTCTCTGGATTGCAGCCACTTGGCAGACATCATATGACTTGGCAGGATGAGCATATTTAAAATATTGTGTGTTTTTAGATCTGCTCTTACATATGCATTTATAGCACTGTGGAAGGCACACGACTCTGGTGATAAGAGCTACAGAGCCTTATTAATTTATTTATACATACATACATACTTTCCACTTAAGAAATCTAGAAAGCAGGTTACAACTTAAAAGAAACAATAATACATAGTAAATACAACTTTTAAAAAGAGAACCAGCAGGAGGAAACTAGCAACAGGACAAATACTTTGAAACTAGCATTCTGGTCCCTTCAATGTTACAGCCTGGCTGCCGTATTTTGAACAAGCTGGGGTTTCTGAACCCTTTTTAAATATTGCCAAGTATGGAAAACTTTGGCTTCGTAGTCTGAGAAAATAATAGGGGTGTTGGTTTTTTTTGGTAGATCACTGTTTCATAGTCATTCTTAGAGTCCTTTGCAGATGCCCCTGATTATTTCATTCTTTTAGCAGTTACACCTTGCTCCACAAACCAGTAAGCCTCTGATTTAATCTCATGTAAGTTAATGGATCTAAATAATATTAAATATTAATTCATTTTTTATTGGCTTCATGGAGAACCAAGCTGATACCGCATAAGTGTAGCCCAGCCTTGCAAATAAGTCCATAAGAGTTACTAGCCTGCAGACCCCCCCCCCCCCCACAATAATGCTGGGGCTTGGCAGAGAACGCAACAGCAGTTACAAATCTGTACCACCAGCCCACTGTATTCCAGCATGGGTTTAGATGAAGGGGGTTCCCTTCTCCTGCAACCCACATGTTTTCTGTGCTGAGCACAGAAGAGTAATGGAGCGCGATGTTCTTTCTCCTCCAGCCCTCTCTACTCTTCTGCATGCAGTTCCTGTATGATAAAAATAAATTTTGATGTCCTTTGGTGGAGTATGAATGGGATCCTCATAGGACTGTAATAAGTGGCAAGAGTGGGATTTAGTATATAGTATAGAGCCAACACAGGAGGCATCTTTCCTGGGCCTTCTTGGGGCTTTTATCACCCAAGATGGTTACTCTGAAATCCGGACCAGGGCAGCCAGTTACTGTTCACCAAGCTATTCTTTTATGGATAGCTTGGTTGGTTAGAGCATGGTGCTGATAATGTCAAGGTTGCATATCCAGTCCCCATATGGGACAATTGCAAGGGTTTGGACTAGATCAGGCACCCCCAAACTCAGCCCTCCAGTTGTTTTGGGACTACAACTCCCATTATTGTTAGCTAACAGAACCAGTTGTGAGGGATGATGGGAATTGTAGTCCCAAAACATATGGAGGGCCGAGTTTGGGGATGCCTGGACTAGATGGTCCTCAGGGTCCTTTCCAACTCTCCGATTCTATGGTTCTAATAGAACCAAAAGGGGGGAAAAGAAATTTATTTGCATAAACCGTGTGTGCATGCTAATTAGATGTGTATCTGTAAATATGAAAAAATACAATAATTTAAATCAAAATACAATGCACATGACCAGAAAAGGGAAGACTTTGTCCAGATGCTAATTGTTATTGGTGGGTAACTGAGAGGCCCCTGCTCTCCTTTCTTATGGCTCTGTTTTTAAACCAGCCTTGAACCAGAACCAGACAGGCCCATCAGATAGACAGAGGATTCCCCTCTGGAAGCTAGGACACATGACCACTCATCAGGGCTGAAAATTTAAAAGCTGCACTTTTCATATTTTGTCTAGTGGAAAGATAGATACTGATAACACTACATTTTGCCTTCCTTTCCCTGTAGTTTGTTTTGTTGTGATTGGTAATGTAATAACCCTTTTTCACGAGCATCTCATTTGTTTCACAAATAGAACTGAAACGCTGCCCAACATGTACCATTGCAACTTGTGTCATGTTTCATGGTTTCCAAAGACTCTCAGAAAGACAACTGTAAACATTCTATTTTTTCTTGGGGGTGGGGAATGTGATATTTGCAAATGCTCTTTTCTGAGAGCAAAAAGATAAAAGAAGAAGCAGGCACTGTTTCATTCTTGGAAGCGGTATGCATTTATCCTCCAATAGAGCTCATGCTATCTCCAGTAACTTGCATTATGTCCTTTGGAATAATGTCAGATTTCTAGAAAAGAGGTACTCTTGTGATTTATGCTTTACCCAAAGGTTTCTCACTGTTAACAGTAAGCAAAATTGATGGTAGCCTGAAACAGCACAACCACTTTTATTTGTCTCTGCTGGGGGGGAAATCCAAAGGTGAAAGTTCGCCTCCTCACTACAGGTCCTATTGTTACTATTCACAGTTTAAATGGTTGAGGGCATAAGCTGTTATTATCGCCTTTGTACTTTGATTAATGTAGATTATTGATTTTCCGAGAACCAAGCCATTTAGTTACCTAAAGCAAAGAGGGATGGTAAATGGAACAAAGCATGCCATTTTGCTAAACCTCCGAGAACAATTTTAACTGATCATGAAGCTCATTTTAAGTCTACTGTGGGAAAGCAGTTTATCTTAGCCGCCTTTTCCTTCCTCGGTGGACGTGCTCTTATTAAATAAAAACGAGCTGTGCAGAAAAGTTTATCTGGAGCACAAAGTAATAATCCACCATCAGTGTCTTTTTATGGAGGTTTTCGGCAATTCAGAGAATAAGCTGGGGGGTTGGGAGTGAAAAGGCTGATTTATTTTATTGAACGAAGTGTAGGGTATGCAACATTTTAAAAAAGCATGCAAGAGAACATTATATGTTGAATGCTCACTATTTCTTTTTCTCATTAAGTTTTATTTCAGTTTTAACACATAGAAATAGAATTCACGTGTGTGTGTGTAAAATAAGTGACAGTATATAATACACAAAATAAATATATAATCAATGGCAGCATATTCTGCCATGGAACAGGATCTTACTTGACAATGTTCAGCTGTTCTAGAAGTCATATCTGATTGTCCTGGACCAGGACCTGTTGGGCTACAACTCCCATCATCCCTAGCTAGCAGGACCAGTGATCAGGGAGGATAGGAATTGCAGTCCAAAAACAGCTGGAGACCCAACTTCAATTGGTTAAAAACATTAGAAACGCCTGTTTTCTTTTGCTCTGCAGTGTCATTGGGTGTGTTCAGCGCACTTGACATACACGATCTCAATAATAATAAACAGAGTGTTCAAAATATTAACGGCTGGTGATACATCTAGAAAGTGGTTTGGTGGCCAAAAGTATTGGCTGAGCATCTGAAGGGATTTGAAATTGTGCAGTTACTAGGACTGGCAGCTAGGCATTGGGCTTCTTAATTTCTGTTGTGAAGCAACACATCTGTTTACCAGGAGTTATCTCCTGCATGTGAATATATTTCAGTCCTCTTTCACTGCACCTGTTGCCGGGAAGTATTTATTCCAAGTGCTTTCCTAAAGCACAGGGAGTTGTTGCTTGAGATTTTATAGCTCCCCCTCCCCTCCCCCAAAGCTGTCTTTTCAAAATCATTTGTTCAGAGAGGACAAAATGGAGCAGAGCAGTTCATTTTACCCTAAGCACTGCTATTTGGCAGTATTCACATTTGCACGGCACAAAGCTGCAATATTGATTTTTTTGCTCACAGGGCCTCCCACCAGTTCTTCTTTTTATTTTTATTATTGTCAGGGTTGCAAGATGGATTGAATTACACTTTGCTTCTAGAAATGCTTATTTTTGCCTTTATCGGTAAAGGGTGTGTGTGGAAAAGGAGACTAAAATATAAGGATCACGGGGCTCGCTGGAAGACCTTTTGTTTATAAGCAGTTCTTTTTTGCATATGTTAATGATGGTGATGACATGGTGAAGATTTTATAGAGGGATTGTTTCTGCTGCTGTACACACTGCATCATTCCACATAATTCGTCTCTTTCCAAAATGTGACACAGAAAAGGCAGGAAGGCAGGGAAGGAGCTGCCTCTTGCTAGGGAATTGAGCAGACCTGAACCTTACTATTTTCTATATTTGAACTACCCAGATATAGAACACAGACTGCAATGTAGGTTAAAGAGTAGAACTGTACCTACCCTTCCCGCTCCATCTTTTATACCCATGTTCGCTGCATCCAAAACGCCTACGTTGCTGTATTCTGCGCCTGAGTAAACCAGTGAACTAATTGGTGTGTTTCCAAATTCGTTTCATAAGCAAACTAGATCTACTTACTGTTTTTACTGGTGTGCCCTTTTCCCATTTTATCTATTTCACCTTCTATGATTTTTATTTTCTATTAAGGCTTGGCACAGAACATTTGGAATGTATTGCACCAGGCAAAAACTATGTTGAGTATTTTTTTGTGTGTTTTTAAATTTTAAACCAGCCATGATCCTTGGATGAAGGGCAGTATAGAAATTTAATAAATAATAATGATATTTAAACTGAAGGTGGCTGGTTGCTAAAAATGGACAAAACTATAGTTAACTCTTTATCTATCATCTGTTTTATCTTGAATTAACCTTGGAATGTAGGAACAATATTGTTTTATACAACCTCTCCCAAACTATTGGGAAAGTATAGGAGAAATTTGGATGACAGAACTATCTAACCCCTGATTCACACTGTAATTCTGTCCTTCATGGATATGGAATTCAAAAATATACTTTCTGCTCTTAAAAAATATTAGTTTGTATTTTTTATTTTTTGCCAGTAGCAAAGGCACTTGACTTGTTTTCTTTGAGAGATTCCAAAACTGCTGATTGAGTTTCACCAATTAGATGTGCTCAAGGGTAGCCAAAGAGGTTGCTTCCAGATGTTGTTGGGCGACAGCTCCCATCATCCCTGATCATTTTTAATGCAGCAGCTGGCTCAGGCTGATGGAAATCTGAGTTCAACAGTAACTAAATTTAGCAGATTTCTTCCTTGATCTTGGAAGTCTGCTTCACAAAGACCAGGCTTCCTCAAACTTGGCCTTCCAGATGTTTTAAGACTACAATTCCCATCATCCCTGACCACTGGTCCTGTTGGCTAGAGATCATGGGAGTTGTAGGCCACAAACATCTGGAGGGCTGAGTTTGAGGAAGCCTGATAAAGACACAAGTATATCCTTGATTCCCAGCAATTTTGTCAAAAAGCCTTCATAAAGCCGGGGCAGCATAGTGGCTGAAACCAATTATGAATCGAGACTCTTACTTCTGCCATGAATTCACTAGGTAGCCTTAAGCAAGCTACCCTTCCTCAGCCTCCGTCTGCCCAACTGCAATATGTGGGATAATAATAGCTACCTTACTGGGTTATTGAAAAGATTTCAACTAGATAAGTCGTGTGGGTTGCTTCGAACACTCAAAGGGAAAGGGACCTCCTGACCATTAGGTCCAGTCATGACCGACTCTGGGGTTGTGGCGCTCATCTCGCTTTATTGGCCGAGGGAGCCGGCGTACAGCTTCCGGGTCATGTGGCCAGCATGACTAAGCCGCTTCTGGTGAACCAGAGCAGTGCACGGAAATGCCGTTATCTACTTGCACTTTGACATGCTTTCGAACTGCTAGGTTGGCAGGAGCAGGAACCGAGTGACGAGAGCTCTCCCTGTTGCGGGGATTCAAACTGCCGACCTTCTGATCAGCAAGACGTGGCTCTGTGGTTTAACTCACAGCGCCACCTGCGTCCTTGAACCCTCAAAGCACTGCACAAATACTAAGCATTTTCATCAGAGCACTTAACTAATAAAATCAGAGAGGACCATGACACCAGACTGATGCTGCAACAGATCAACAAATGATATAGAATCAAAGGGACCCCGAGGATCATCTAGTGCAACCCCCTGCAATGCAGGAATATGCAGCCCTCCCATATGGGGATCGAACCTGCAACCTTGGCATCACCCGCACCACCCTCTAGCCAACTGAGCTATAGATGAATGACATCAAGAGGGGTTGGTCAGAGAGACAGGCTGCAAGATGTTAGAGAACATCTAGATTCTATGCAAGAACAAAAAAGCCGTCTATTGTACCTATGGGCCATGCATATGCAAACTGGCAAATTTAAGTAGAGTGACGTCATCAGAAGGTGGTGGGATGATCTGGCCTGGATCCCCTTCAGCTGCCTCTGTTCCTGCAGTTTTCATTCAAGAGTTGAACCGATAACGACAAACCTTTGAGCAAAAACATGTGAACATTTGGTTTCAAATTATGATGATGGTTACTTCTCCTAAACCACACCACCATCACGTACCCAGACATCAAATGCTGCACCACTGCATTCTGAATTTGGTTTGGCCTCTTTTCTCCCAGTTCTAGAAATACGCAGTTACACAGTTCCTGTTCGGATGCTGCTACTCTTTGGAGAAAATTTCTTTCCCCCCCAGTTTCTGATATCTCTCATGAAAAGAATGTATGCAGCACAATAAATGGTGTGTAGGTTTTAATGTAGGATAGGATTCCAATCTAGGCTGAGCTACAAAGCACATTAAGTGGCTTTTTTTGAGGTGTGTGTGGGGGGGGGACCCAGAGCCTCTCAGTCGAATTCCCCTCACAGGGTTGTTGGCGAGGATTGTATAAGGAAGGGATTTCCATATCTTTTCGCGTATAAGAAAGTGCTACAGAAATGCATAATGCGTACATCCGTAAAGAGCTATCCTCTTACTCTCAGCTTTTTTTTGGCTCTGATGTGAACCTGCTGTGTACTGCGCTGAATGTATTTATCCATTGTACTGTCACACAGTGTTTAAAGCACGGCCTTCATGTGGGTATTTTAAAAGCCTTAGCTGAATCAATCTTGAGAGCAGCCCTGTGCATGTCTGCTCAGAAGTAGTGCTCAGAGGGGCTTCCTTCTGAGTAGAAGTGCATTGGATTGGATTGTTGCTTCCTAGCATGAGAGAGAGAGAGAGAGAGAGGGTGGGGAGATGACTCCTTCTATTTTAAGCTCAATCCACCTAGCCTACTACTGAGAGTCCTGACTGGCACAAGTATTTTGGAGCCCTATCACTGTTGAACCTTCCCATTTGGATTTAGTATGTGAGTCCAGCACCTTTCCTCATTTTTCGCTTAGCTTGATGTGTGAACCAACCAAGTGTCAGAGGAGAGTGGAGGCAGAACTGGTTAAGCAGAGTCAAAATGTAGCTCTACAGGATAGGTATTGAAAGTTACATCAGGCAGCTAAATGAATGATCACAACTTATTTTGACCGGGGGGGGGGGGAGAGCCAGCGTGGTGTAGTGGTTAAGAGCGATAGACTCGTAATCTGGGGAACCGGGTTCACATCTCCACTCCTCCACATGCAGCTGCTGGGTGACCTTGGGCTAGTCACACTTCTTTGAAGTCTCTCAGCCCCACTCACCTCACAAGTGTTTGTTGTGGGGGAGGAAGGGAAAGGAGAATGGTAGCCGCTTTGAGACTCCTTCGGGTAGTGATAAAGCGGGATATCAAATCCAAACTCTTCTTCTTGTTGTTGTCTTAATAAAACTGGCAATAATTTTCAGAGGAACACTATTATTTTCAAAGAGAAGAAATAGATGTGAAAGTGCACAATACAGGCACAAGGAATCCCAAGATGAAAAGAGCAGAAAGGGGGAGGAGGAAACTGGAGGAGGATTAAGACCCACACTGGTTTTAGGTTTCAGAGTTTATTAAGCCTGTTACTTTTTATTGTTTTTTTCACAGGTAGGTGCCCTGCCCCTCTGTTACTTTGAGTCAGGGGGTAAGGAAAGCTGTGTGAGGGCTTGCTATTGCAGGCTGTTTTAAGTTCAATGGCTGGGGGGGGCAGGGAAAATAAATAGGGACTTACTGCTCAGTGCACGACTTTAAAATAAAGTCAGTCCAACGGTTGACCCAGTCCCAGGGATAGAGAAAGCCAATCATAAACATCTGCTAAAAATAATTAATTTAATTTAATTGTGGCAGCCGTAGAACACAAAGTACAGCTAGTTAAGCATGGTTCATGGCTGTAAGCATGGTTGTAAACCTGCTGTCCAGAATGTGACCCAGCCACTCAGCCGCCAATCCGCACTTTAATGTGAAAATTCCATTCATTGTCCTTGCAGAGTTTTGACTTGTGTAGGGTTGAGAAAGGCCCTGTTTTCTCTTGGCCATTTCCTGTACACTCTGAAGTTTATAACTTAAAAAAATAATCATCATGAGCTCCGACCATGTGTTTATTTGTAGGGTAATGTGTTCTGAAGATTTGTTACTTTTAAGCATGACTTGGGAACGGTGTGAACAAGATGTTTATTTTCTCCATGCTATGTCTTCCATATCTAGTATGAAACATGCATTAATGCAGCCTACATTGGACAATAACAATTTCCATGATAGTTACAATTAGAACAGTTTCCCCATGATTACGTGTGCTGTGGCTCTTAAGAGTTTAACCCCCACCCCCAAATATATAGCTTTGTAACTTAACGTCTTTTTTTCTAATTTCTTTTTAGGTTTCAGTCGAGCAGCATTACCATTTGGTTTAGTAAGGAGAGAACTGTCCTGCGAGGGCTACTCCATCGATCTTCGGTGTCCAGGAAGTGATGTCATTATGATAGAGAGTGCTAATTATGGACGGACAGACGACAAGATTTGCGATGCTGACCCTTTCCAGATGGAGAACACAGAATGTTTCCTCCCTGATGCCTACAAGATTATGACACAAAGGTAAGAGCAGTACAGAAAAGGAATTCGTATAAGAAAGTTGCAATACAATCCGTTCCCTTTAGCGCCCCCCCCCCCAAAAAAAAAACCCAAATCCTGGAAAAAAATATTCAAATACCCCAGTCATTTTAATCGAGAAAAGCTAAGGAAATAAAGCCACTAGCAAGTGTTTGAGAATTTTCTGGTTTAAGTTTTTTCTCTCTATATATAAAAAAGCAGGAAGGTGACTGCAAGGAGACAGAAACATTTTAATGTGTTTGAAATGTTGCTATATCCTTGTCTTCTGGGAGGTCAGAATCTCACTCAGAAGTTTTCTGAGAACCTGCTTAAGAAGTTTCTAAATATTCATGCTAATTAAACAGCACATGCCTATGCAGATTTACTCAGAAGGAAGTGCCATAGAATTTCAGGTAAGTGAGCACAGGATTGCAATCTTAATGCAATAAATAAATTAATAACCAGCCCACCTAAACAATAGGTGAAAAAGAAACCTGATTATACTTTGAACTTATTGGCGGGGGGGCGGGGGGAGTAGCCACTCTTATAACCTCTGTTGAAAGTGATAAACCTTTATCAAAATTTACAGTGCTTGAAATGGGCTGGGATGGCATCTGACAGACCAAAAGCCACCCCACTTTTTTTCTCCCTCCCAACATGGGGAACAGATTAGAAACATGTTTTAACATTTATTTACTTATTTTGGTAAATTGACCAAAGAGTGGTCAGTTTCTGTAACCGCTATGGAAATATTTCTTAAAACTCTGTCCATCCATTTGCTTCAATGCAAATTTCAGTATGTTAAATCTTTTATTGTTTCCCACCGCACACACAAAAATCCACATAGGTCTTTAAAAAAAGGAGTTGAAAACAGTATTGCATTTGAATAATTTACACTTCATTTTAAATTTCTGGAAATCAACAAGTAATAATAATAATAATAATAAATTTTATTTATATCCCGCCCTCCCCAGCCGAAGCCGGGCTCACGGCGGCTAACAACACTAAAACAGTATGACATTATAAAACATTATAAAAATGAATTAAAATCAAAATTGATGGCAACCATAAACTAAAGTTTTGTAAAGATTGCCAGAGGAGGGGGTCAGGCTGCGTCATTAAACTGAGGATGTGTGTTAAGTTTTTGGTCATTCTGGTCATTTCTAAGCTTTCCCACAAAGGGTATAAAGTCCACTGCAATCAAAAAGCTGGAAATGATTTAGAAAAATGAGTTCACTGAGAAACTCCTGCTTCGGATTAGTTTATGTGGTCAGCTTCTTTCAGTAAGTTCTATGAGAGATGGGGGGGGGGGACTTTTCTCTACTCACTGTCTCCACACTTTGCATAGTTTTATAAACTTCTATCATGTCTGCTCTTTTAACTAAAAAGCCACCAAACCTCCTGATATTGTGAGGGCTTGTGCATCTGTAGGCTATTCACAAAATCAGTTCACTTGCACAGAAAGATGTCTTTAAATATTATCCAGCCAGATACAAAGGGTATATTTAAAAGCACTTCCATAAGAAATGAAGTAATCTGCATAATTTCCATTGGTGTACTGATTCTAGTTCACTAGGTGTACCCAGCTAGTAAATGATGACACACCATGCCTTCTTCTCAAACAAAGCGTGTTCTCCCTAACAGAGAGCACGTGTTGCGGTTGGGGGAACAGGCCACCCTAGGGTGACTAGGCAAATTTGGCAAGGAACCCGAGCCCTTAAGGGTTAAAATGGGTTACTGGGGATTTTTGAGTGTATCCAATTAGGAGGAGGGGTCAGAGGCTTTAAGTATTGGGGCCAGATGCTGGGGCGTCCTCTTGGCCGTTTTGCATCGGATCACCCACCCTCCCTCCCTTTTATAGGGTGGTTTTTTGTTTTGATCGCTTGACCTTGCTATGCCTGTCATGGGGTCGTTCGCCTTGGAGCGGGGGCCTGGTAGGAATTTTGCCATCTGGCTGATTGGCTGGTGCCATTTGGCTTTTGCCTACTGCGTAGCAAATCGTCACAACTTGTAAGGTTGGCGGTTAGGCATTGGTTAAATTGGTGCTTGGAGGGGTAAGTGCCTACCCCTCCAAATGATGCGAAAGGGAATTCCGTTAAAGGAATCCAGGGGCTTGCCATACAATTGTCCTTGTCCCCGGAGTCGGACCTGCGGCCGTTCAAGCCCCACAGGAACATGAGGGTGAGAAGTGAGGGACTGATTCCCAGCTTCATTTCTCACCCAATACTTGTTTCCCACACTGGCTTCCGTTGGTGTCCGGAAGGGCCAGCTCTGTCCTTGAGGGCAAGGACAGATAGTCATAACCAATGCCTAAGCAACCACTCACATTTTTTGTATTTGAATAAAGTTGTGGCCAAAATTATGCCAAAAACCTTAAACAAAAAATTGGTGTGTGAAGTGTGGATTTTTTGGTGGGTGGCATTGTGGGACTCAACACGCAAATAGCAGTGCCCCCTTAACGTGTTTCTGCCACTCATTTATCCTTCACAGGACACAGCTGTGAATGAAGTCAAAGCTTAATACAAGAGATGTTTACTTGCTTTGCTCTCCTGACCTTTCAATTTGTAGGTTAGGGGCAGGCCTTTCAAAATTCTTAGACCTTTAATTTGAGATCTCCTTTTCTTTTTATTGTCTTAAATGTATAATGATGAAAAAGCCCATTTATTTCGGGGAAGAAAGCAACAGGAAATGGAGATATTCTTTGGGACTCAAGTATCTTTCTGACAAATGATGTTTTTAATTCCTTTTGTCAAAGTGAGTGACACATGGCTGAAAAAAGCAAAACAAAAATAAATTACCTTTCCGATCAGATCCTGTCCTGTGAGCATTGCATGTATTCCCTTGCTTGTCAGAGCAAGGGGGGGAAAGTAGTAGTGCAGGAATATCAGATGAGCTTCCTTTCAAGTGAAAACAAGGCTGGCTCTTTTTCTTTCAAACGATAATGAATAAAGGAAATTCTTTGACTAGAGCTCACGGTCTTGGATAGTTGGATAGGGAAATCACCCATCTCATCTGATTAATCTCATCCTGAATTTTTTAGGCCCCTTAAGCCTCAGGTCTGCATGGGTAGAAAACCTAAACCGGATTGAGAAAATGGTTTCCCCACTACATTATCACATTACAGTGCACCCTACAGAAAATCATTTTGGAGAATTGTACTGTATATGCCTTGTGACAGCATCTAGAACATGCTTCTGTAAAAAATATACATCAATACAGTGTTAAAATGGTATGTCTTAACATGAGTTTAAAATGTCCTTAATGTTCACTGCTTTATTGCCAGGTTTCTCATCCAGAGAGGGCACTGTGTTACTGCGAATGAAGCCTTTTAGGGTCAGAGTTTTTCCAATTTTAGATGTGGGCATTTCCCTGCTTTCATGTGACTCTTGTTGCTGCTCCTTCTGCAACTTGTGGCAGTTACTATTTTCTGAAAGGTCTTCTGTGTGAAAGGTGTCATCTAGTCAACTGCAACCTACTTTCCCCCCTTTTTCTGTTTCGCTCAGTATTCCAGATACTTGCTGCTCTTTCTCTGCCCCCAAAACTGATTGTATTGATGGTCATATATCAGATACCAATTTGGACAAGTGCATTGCCTGAATGAATGTGCATCAAAGCTGTCATTGTAAATGACTGAGCTCAGATATCAGGTCCTTATTTTCCTTTGGCATGTCATTGGCTTTCAATGCAGGAGTCTGAAAGATGCTTGACAAACCTCTACTGTACATGATTATCAGAGCCAGACACTCTCCTCTTAGACATTCCTTTATTTAGAGCTCACATCAAAGCAGACTCACAGACACGGGCATTCTTTCTACACACTCATATCAAAAAGTAAATTTGTAGTCAGATGAGTGTGTGCAGAGTTCTTTTTATTTAAGGTCAGTTTTTAACACTGACCACATTTTGTGATTTCATTTTGTTCTCAAAGCAAAGAAATGTAAGGTCCTAGGGCTGACTGAAGTGGCACATTTACCTGAACAATATTTAATAGTTTTTAGCACTTACCAGAGGAAGCAGGCTGTGTCTTCCAGATGTTTTAGACTAGAATTCCTTTCAATCGTGACTACTGGCCACGTTGGCTGGGGCTAAAGTGATTTGAAGTCTAAACCACCGGAATTTCACCATGTTGAATAACTCTTTTTTTGGTTAATATAATTTTATTTCAATTGAATTTGTTTTTTCCTTAACAACTGCAAGGTAGGCTAGGACTGAGACTGAGAACGGCTTGTCTAAACTCACTATTTTTATAATCTGTAGCTCTTAGCAACTATCCTACATGATCTCCCACCTGAATGCAGTTTCATTACTGTCAGTCTTGATGGCACAGAATGATTGACACATGACAGGGGGAAAAGTGTACAAGAAATCATATCAGTCTTTTTTGGGGGGTATTTAAAAGAGTTTCTTTGCTTTTTTTTTAGTCCAGATTTAAATTTGTCTTAATTTTTAAAAACTTTGAAATAAAATATTAATCTAGTGATGGGCCACTTCATTATTTAATGGAAAAAAAACACTATAACACTGCATTGAAACAAAGCACAGAAAAAATAAGCCAGAGGACATTTTTAATCCATGCTTCCATTGCGTGGTTTTCTGCTGTGGTTTTGTTGAATTTTAAACTGATGCGTAATTGAGTAAATAAGAAAAATAAATCTCAACAGCCTTTTACTACTGTATCTCAAATAATGTAACCGGAGTTAAACCAATAAATAAGAGGAGGGAAATAATAATAAAGACTTGTAGATTCCTTTCAAATCATGCCATTAATACTTTTCTGTTGGCAGCAGTTGCAGTGACGGATTCTTTTTCATAAGAATTCAGTGCATGCAAGGTGCAATGCCCTTTAATGGGGCTTCTCTCGTGTAGCATTCTGATAGTATTGATTTAAGCTTTGACTTACATTGCCTTCAGGAGTATTGCTGGCCATATATTTTCCACCCAACCTTAGGCTGAGATGCAGTGTAGTAAATTGCCGCCAAGGCCAGAACCTTCAGATGACCGCATGCATGCTGATGAAGGACACCTGCCTTGATTGAAAATAAGTGGCCAGACACACATCTAAGAATAGTATGAATCAGCATTGGGTTTAATATATATTTGAAAGAACTCTTGGAAAAAATAGCTTGGGGTTGCAGGTTAGTTCTGTGCCAAGCCTCATGGCTCCTGAAAGAATATATTAGCCCCAGAGCAAATCTCCATGGAAAAAATGAAATTTGGTACTAACATCTTAAAGGCAGAATTAACACTTTAAAAGGCCATGCTCCTTTCAGCCCATGTCATTATCAAGATATACCCTTCTCTCTTCCAAGCAGTCCTGCTCAAATCGGTTGTCTTGATTTATGTTCTGCTGCATTTAATATACTAAATGAGCATACGCTAAGCTTACAATAATGCCGTTATTTATAATGGGAAAGCATTCTTTTTCACCATAACAACATCGCTAATTATATTACATTATTGGTCACTGTAGCCGCTAAATCAGATGTAAAGTGGATTTAGGGTTCCTGTACATGGGATCATGGAGCCATTTATCTCAGCCCTTTGCTGAGCAGACTTTTATTAAGCTATGATGACTGTTGAATAGGAAATGTAACCAAGATTATTTTTATTCAAATATAATTTAAATATTCATCAAAGAGGATTTATGCTTGAAACTGACAGAGACTATTAACATCAAAAAATATAATTAACTGCACTGGGTATCATGAAGCAGAGTTAGTCAAATAGCCGAGAGGTCTAATTGCTCTAGAGTTTGCAAAGCAATAGTTTATATATTATACGGTTGCTGTGGAATTAATAGTAATGTGGTTTCCTATGTGAGGCAATTTAAAGCTTTCTGTTAAGGTTCATTGCTCTGGAGGAAATATGTTGAATATCATGTAGTAAACAGGACTGACACTTAAAAAAAACAGACATGAAAATGAGAACCTGTAAAGATTAAAAGGACAAGAAAATACTGAGGCCTTTAAGTCATCAAAGGAATTTTATTTTGTAGAGTTTATAGACCTAAGCATTAGGCAACACACAGCAACATTGTTTACCAAAAGAAGGGGGTGGAAGAGAGAAAATAAAAGAGAAAAGGGTTAACAAATTACATTAAATTAAATGCTCCTTGGGAAAACGATTGATGCAAAGTGATCTATCAAATTGGATGCAACACAGTCACTGATCTCTGATTGTGTGGATAAAAAAATACAGTGGCACACATACAATTGTCTCAAAGTTTTAATTTTAAACATCTTAACATTTTTGGCTCCATTAGGCCTTTGTAGCAGAGTGTGAGAAAGGGACACCTTTCCCATTGTGCTTCACAGGGTCTTTTTGTATTTGCCCAGCCTACCCAGCCCTGAATTAATCAGATGTTGTAATGGCATTTTTGCATTACTGAAATTGCTGAAATGTGAGAGCTTAAGGGTCAAGGGGAAGAACAATAGCCCGATGTTAACAGAGCATCTGTTCTCCCTCCATTAATGAAGTTGCAGCTAATTGCCTAATAAATTGGTCATCATTACTCAAAAAGCCTAAATAACTCCAGACTTGAACACGACCCTTACGAATATGAAGCAGAACCTCATAGGCACAAAGTAGAGGAGGATCTTTACATCCCCACCCCTGCAAATCTGTTTGAAGAGAATGGAAAGGAAACTAAACCAGACCCAAGCAGACTTCCAGTTGCTCGTAAAAACCATGCCTGTGTTATCCATTATTTAACATGCTTACCCTGTTTATATCAGTGACATAAGAGTGTGTGCTAGTTTCTCCGAAGAGTACTGTCTTTGCCGCTTCATAGCACACTGTCTTGTACTCCCAGGCCTGCACATGGTGTTAGCAGATATTTAAAGCATTTCAGTCTAACATTTTATAGGTCATGATGAACTGAGCCTATAAAGCAAGTTACTGCTAGGAAGTTAATGCAGTCTAAGAGTGTAACGTAGACTGAATGCTCTACTCAGTCAGTGTGTTTCAGCTTGCCACAAGAACCATCAGTGGGGAATTAAAAATTACCCTCATATAAAGCTCTAATGGCAGATTGCTTGATAACATAACAATAGCCAGAACTATTCTACAGATGGATGTGCCTTAGATTTCTACTGTCACAAATTTAGAGTCTCGGTTTCTTTTTAAAATAAGGTCATTATAGGAACATGCATATTTCCCCCCTGATTTACATACACAAATGCTCAGAACTTCGAAAGAAAGTCAAGGTGCTGATAATATTTATCAGAGATGTAGGATATGTGATTCGCTGGCCTATTACCTCTTTTTCATTATTCATTGTTCTCCCTTGGTGACCTTTACACCCAACTTCCACCCATTGAGTGATGGTTTGAAGGGGGAATCAGCTGTACTCGTGGCGTTGACTCCTCTGTTATTGGGACTCCTGGTCACATTGAGGAGCCCCTTGTGAGTAGAGCCAAAGGTCTATTCAACTTGTGGAGGCCAGGGACATGCCATAAATGCTCCCATCTTTTTAATGGCATGGTCCCCTTTACTTGGGAAAGCATATAAGGCAGTCAGTCAGTGGATATTGCAATCCTACGTCAAGCTTTTCTTAGGTTTGAGAAAGTACAGTGGTGCCTCGCAAGACGAAAATAATCCGTTCCACGAGTCTCTTCGTCTAGCGGTTTTTTCGTCTTGCGAAGCAAGCCCATTGACGGCTTAGCGGATTAGCGCTATTAGCGGTTTAGCGGCTTTTAGCGGCTTATCGGCTTAGCGGATAAGCGGCTTAGAAAAAGGGGGGGAAAGGAAAAAACCCCCGCAGGAACTCGCAAGACATTTTCGTCTTGCAAAGCAAGCCCATAGGAAATTCGTTTTGCGAAGCACCTCCAAAACGGAAAATTCTTTCGTCTAGCGAGTTTTCCGTCTTGCGAGGCATTCGTCTTGCAGGGCACCACTGTATCGGGTTGGGTATGTGTGTAAGGCACTTTATTAAACAAACATACTTTGCACTCCAGTCAGTGTCCCTGAACATTCAAAACCTTTATATGGTGTAACAAAAAATCCTTTTATACTACGGTGCCCGCCTCCCCTCACTGGATTCCTTATTCTTATTTCCAAACTAGGGAAGGCAGGTACACCAGACTGGACTATATTTCATCTAATAGAGATGTATCCATTGTAAGTGTAAAACCACCCATATTATTTTAGTAGTGGCTGTTGGTGCAAAGCTTATCTTTTAACCTTGCTCTTCCAGCATGGCTTTCTTGCTGTGATTTCTAGCTAGAGTGGGTAATGATGCTGAACATGCCTTTAATCTAGGCATTTTATGAACTCTGCAAAGCTATTGTTTCAGCATAAATCACAGCGCTGTCCTCAACCTTAGGGTTTATGTGAAGGATTGTTCATATATGTGCAAAAATGAGGCTGGTTGGACTCATTTCTCTACACACCACACGCCCCTGCACATGTGATGTTTACTTTCAGGTGGTAAATTCTGTGATACAAATATGTAGATCTGTAGGTGATTTCTCATTTCAAATGTATTAGTCTTCAGAGCACTGCCAGTATCACAGATAAGTTGAGGAGATGTCACTAACCTAAACACTTAGTGTTCTTTGATTATTTCTTCATCTTTGTGACTAAAGATCTCTCAATGTAGTTCTACATTTTAAGGATCACTTTGGAGAGTGCTCGGTAAGACTAAATACATAGGAGGTAGCGTTCTGTTATCATGAATGCCATCAGAAATGCCTTGTTGCCTCTCTTATCAGCCACTTCCTGCTGTCAACCAGTGCGTATTTCAATAGGGAAGGATTTGCTTCCAGTGTAATGCAGCATAATGTCTAACACGGAGTTTTTAATTGTGCAAACACACGAAGCCTTTGCAGTGGTAGGCAATTTGATAAAAGGATTAGATTATGAATATTTCCAACTTGATTAGAGATTAGCTGGGAGCTGATCAATGTGAGTCAATGAATCTCCCCAAATCTCTTACGTTTCTCGCACATCTGAACTTGCTTGTGGAGTGGGGAGGGGGCTTTCCCCAGCAATATTAATTATAATACAAACCTGCCATTCATTGTGAAGGAGTCAGGTAGATTCTTGCAGAACACATTCAAAGAAGTAATGTACCTAATCCGTGCAAGATTAAGCCTTTTTAGTTCCAAAAAAAATTAATGATTTTTCAGAGGAAGTGTTATAACTCAGAAGCTTTTACAAACTTTCAAGATGCTAATTGTACCCAGACATCGCCATGGCTGGTGAATAACTGTTCCTTTGTGGCATCCAGGCTTTCTCAAGAAAGAAAGAAACTTGGACAACAACGCAGCACTTGTAGCACAAACTTTAGAGATACATTTTAATAGAAAATGACACCACTGGTACTGACTTGATTAAAGATCCTTCCAAGGTCACAACACTTCTGTCGCAAGTTTTAAGCCACATGGGGGGGAAAGGGATAGGGATATCGGAAGATCAACTCAAAAGTCTTTTCATTTACTTATTAGTCTCCAGTTTGAGATTTGTACTTTTTAAATCCATAAATGGAAAGCTAAAGGTATGGGGCAGGGGAGAGATTCGGACTGGTCTCAGATTGCAATCTTAATCAGGACAAGAAAGAGGAAAAGAACAAAAGGAAAGTAATCTGGATCATTTGGGAATGGCTTGAAATTAGCCAGCTATATTGGCTTCTTTTAGTGTTTCGCTGTATGTTGGACTGTGCCATTATACGCCGTAAATATAATGCAAACACAGATCACATTGACAACAAAGGAGGATATCTGTGTTCCCTCCATTCATGGGGTAACTTTAAAAAAGAAAGAAAGAAATGTATTTACTCTTAAGAACCAACTTATTCTGCACACAAAGGTTTGTGTGTTGACTCCCCCCCCCCCTCATTTGCATCATTAGTGACTGAAATACTCAGAGAGTGTAATTAATGGGCTAAGAGAGTCATTTAGGCAAACCCAGAGCCATGAGGGTGAAATATTTTTCTCCATGGAAAGATCTTTAAGGAATAAATAATTGCACGCACCAGAGGTTTGCAATGGCCAATCTAAATGCGAGCGTGCAATTAGGAAGAGCGTGGCTCAAGAAGCAAAACGCTTGCCGCTATCCACATATCATGTGACTAATTAAATATTTAAAAGTCCATCCCTACCCTTCTTCATCCCTTGCTCCCCAAAAGAAAAATATTATGCCACAAATAGACTGGTACCCTTTGCAGATAATTAACAAGTTTTGGAAGGAGGGTGCAGATTCTGATAGCCTCCAAGGTTCTTACAAGGTCATGTCTTATTATGCTGCATCTTCTATATGTCCTGGTAACAACTTTCTTGCTAATTTAAATCTTAACTAGGACATCCCATAGCGATTTCCCATTTCCCTTGTCAAAATGGAAAGTGATTGTTTCTGTATGCAAAAACTGCAGTAGGTGCACGTTCTCATAAGTAATTGGTCCTAATTGACACTGGCCCCAATATATAGAGATACATTGTAATTATCCCACGAGAAGTTTGGAAACTGTAGGCATCCTGTAAATGCTTAAATAAATAAGTGTGCGCACACATTTATTCGCTGTATGTATCTGCAATAATGTTTCCCCTGCATTATGTTGAGACATGATGACCCTTTGAAATTAAGAGAGCCTCAGTGGTCTGCTTCGTAAATAAATATGTTTTATTTTGCTCCTAAAATGAAGCCACTTTTATGTTGAATGTGCAATTCTGCAAACGAGAAAGTTGGGTTGGATTAATAAGACTCTGAGTGAGTCAGGCCTAATTTGCATTAAACTGACCCAAAGGTCTTGTAAAATTGCTCAGAATTATCAAGGCTTCTAACATATCAGAGGTTTTATTAACAAATTACTGGTGTTATATTTTTTTAAAAAAATATGCTTATTTTGCTAATTAAAGGACCTTTCAAAGGCAGTTTTAAATTGTATTTAAAATCTATGCAAATTATGTTATATAAAGAAAATACATCCCACATATTGTTGTTTGTGTACACGCTTGCAGAAGTTGTTATTGGGGTATCACATTAAAACTAGAAAGCGGTAAAAACATTCTGACATGGTAAAACATGTAACCCTTTTGTGGACATTTCAAATAAAATAATTAGTGGCATACAAGTGTTTACTACCAAATCTACTGGGTCTTTATTTTATGCCAGTTGTGAGCACACCTTATGGAAGTAAAGGTAAAGGACCCCTGACAGTTAAGTCCAATCGCAAACAACTCTGGGGTTGCGGCGCTCATCTCGCTTTACAAGCTGAGGGAGCCGGTGTTTATCTGCAGACAGTTTTTCTGGGTCATGTGGCCAGCATGACTAAGCCGCTTCTGGCGCAACAGAGCACTGAAACCAGAGCAGCACACGGAAACACCGTTTACCTCCCTGCCGGAGAAGTACCTATTTATCTACTTGCACTGGTGTGTTTTCGAATTGCTAGGTTGGCAGGAGCAGGGACCGAAAAATGGGAGCTCACCCTGTTGCGGGGATTCGAACTGCCGACCTTCTGATCGGCAAGCCCAAGAGGCTCAACCACAGATCTACCTGGGTCCACCTTATGGACGTATGGTGTACTAATTTCAGTGGGACATGCCTTTACATCAGATTTATCTAAGTTGCTGTAGTCCAGATGTTCTGGACTACAACTCCCTTTTATCACTGACCATTGGTTAAAATGGCTGGGGCTAATGGGAGTTGTAGTCTGAAATGTGTAAAGGGCACCAGTTTGAAAGGATACATAGGTTACCCACTGTCACATCATGTACTACTTTGTTTCCAGTGTTTTGTTTTATTTGTTTAAAATTGTTGGATGTATTTGTTCTCTTTGCTTTATATCTTTATTGTTTTGCCCATATTGATATATTAATGGATTGGTGGATTTAGTAAGCTGTAACAGGCAGTTGTTGCATGTCCGGCATATCACATCACTAGATGGGAAGCTAGTTTCACGGTGCGCATGTCATTCCTTTCACAGTGGAACCTGAAGGTGGCTTTATGCACTAAGTAATATTTGGTGGATTGTGTCCATTGGGTTCCATTTGCATTCATTGGATTCATATAGATGCAGAATTAAATTAAGTTATTTACTTTCAAATTAATTTGAATCCCTTGATTGATTTTACAGAACTAACCAAATAGAAGATAGTTGTATTTTTTTATTTGTATTGCATTTAAAAATAACTGCCACAAGCATTACTTATTACATTAATTGTGACAAATGGGATCATTACTGTGAAACACCTTCTTTGCCATATTAATTGTGCCACATTTAGCTTCCTAATGTTATGTTTATTTAGTAATTAATAAGATTCAACAAATCATTAGTTATTAAACATTTAAGGAAAACTGCATCCGCATTTCTCCTGCAGTGTTAAAGTTGCTGGCTTATGCACAGGCCCTGCTGTCTTTGCTGCTACTCCATGTGCATCTCTCTTTTTCTGTGTGAGTGCACAAGTGCTTGGTTTCTTACATATATGTGTATTATGGTTGCCACCTTTGGTTGGGCAAAATACAGAACGGGTCAGGGTGGATTGGGGGGGGGGTGTCCCTAAAAATTACTTTATCAGGTGCAGAAATGACTTCAAAGCAATCCATTACAGTGACACACTGGGATTATAGTGGTTTATTCAATGAAAAAAAACAACAACCCAGGCCTGCATACAATCGTGCGTAAGCGTGCGCGCGCACACACACACACACACACACTGTCTGACTCCGAGTCTCCGTCTCCGACCCACCCGCTTCTGCCTGCACAAAAACTCTCCCCCCTCACTCTCCGATCCACCCATTGCCCTCCACAGCCTGTTCAAAACCCAAGACGCCACTGTAGATTGCCCATGCACTACAAACCACATCTCTCGCTCTCCGCGAGCCATCCGCTGCCCATGCAGAAACTCTCTCACATGTATTGCCACATGTGCTGGATCACGCTGCATTAGTCTGGCTACTGAAAGCAGAGTTTGCTCTTTATCTACCACTGCCATCTCTTCCCACGTGTGTGTGTGTGTGTGTATTCTGACCACTCCAGTGTTCAGTTTTCCTCTCCATATCCAGTACTACATCTAGCTCCTCTATGCGTGCCAGGCTTGTCATGCTATACCAAACCTTTCATTTTAATCTTGGAGTATTTGTTCAAGACCATAGATTTTGCATTTTTAATCTTCCCTAGAACAGTGGTGAATAATGGCCCCTGGCAGGAGATAATGAAATTTTCTTAATTTATATTTTCAAGCAGAAGCCTCAATTGAAAATGGCATCCTATGGCCCGGAGACATAGCTCTAGTGCAAGTTTCAGGGGAGCTGTAATAATAACGCAGTGCCAATGGTGACGGGGAATGATAGGACAGTGAAGAAGTAATTTAAGGAAGAAAAGGGAATGTACCAAAGCTTTATTGTAGCATATCTAATGATCTACTGAAGATCCCCAATGGCTTTTGGAGCATGACAGGAGAAACTAATGTTATCTTGCCAAAACAGAAGCCTCTGCTTAATCAGCAGAGCAAGACTATTGATTAAAACACCTCACACAAATAGATTACACATGGAATCTCATCTCCATACTTTTCACTTGGTAAAGTGTAATAATGAGCATAAGATAATCAAAAGAAGAGCTAAAGCAATTTGTTGGGAATTGTACGAGTCAAGATTACAGCGGGAACGCAAACAAATTAGAATGAGAACAAGGACTGCTTTTAAAGCCAAGCACACGAGGACAAACTTGCACAGTACACAGGGATAAACATGGAGTGGGCCCATGTAACAGCAGTTAGGAAAATGAAAAATTGCCTCATGCATTGGTTCGACTCCCTCACCCCCCTTCTCTTTATCTGATGTGCAAAAAAGCATAGGCCTGCTTTTGCCCAATCAGTCAAATGAGGTGAGCCAAGTTCACCATCTCTCTGGAGCTGTTAATTAGCTGGCCACGTTTGATTTCAGATTCCCTCAGTGTCGCTATACATATTGGAAAGATGTAAAAAGAATTGCAAATTCTAAAACACACACACACCCTCACATTTGTGGTCTTACATTATCTCTTCAATAGAATGCTATCTGACAGTGAATACTGTCATAAAAGCACAGGCATATTCCTGCATTCTCCTCACAAGTGGGAGGTGGGCAGAAAGAGAGGTTTGTATGCAGACATGCCTATCTCTCTCTTTTTTTCCATATAAGTGGCAATTTACATGCCCCTTCCTCTACTTCGCTCCTCAAATAGCCTTATACATATATCTCAGAAGCACAGGAATTTTAAGTGCAACAATTACAGCTTTTGACAGAATCAGTTAATTAGCCTTCTAAAATGAAGGACTGTTAATTGTGGGCTGTATTACTCTGGAATAAAAGCTGGTACTTAGAATAAGGGACAGCCGGCCACCCTATCCAACACATGCACACACTTCAAGAATCTCTACATTGTCCCAATGAAGAAGAAAAAGAAAAAAGGAACGTTACCACAGATGAACGATATGTGCTGGTTTATTATAACTTGCCAGTGGCTGTTATCTACCTGTTCACTTTCGGATCATAGCCAATTATATGCTGCATTCATGCCGTCCAAAATAAAGTCCTATTAAGCTTCCACCAAGATGTATCTTTGCCAAAATAAATCACAAATATGACCTTTAGTATATCATTTGACAAACAACAGTCCTGCTAACACAAGTGCTTTTGGCTGCAAAATGGAATCTCTCCCCCCCTCCTTTTTCCACACGGCCCTTAAATCTGCTCTAGAGTATTGTGAGAAAACCCGGTCAATGTTTAGGGAGATGTGGTGAGCAATATGATGAACACAAGTAAGGGTAAGGTGAAGGACCCCTGGATGGTTAAGTCCAGTCAAAGGTGACTACGGGGTGCAGCGCTCATCTTGCTTCAGGCCAAGGGAGCAGGCATTTGTCCACAGACAGCTTTCTGGGTTATGTGGCCAGCATGACTAAACTGCTACTGGCACAACGGGACACCATGACTGAAGCCAGAGCACATGGAAACGCCGTTTACCTTCCTGCTCCAATGGTACCTACTGGTATTTATCTACTCACCCCATTGCATGGATTGGAACCGCTGACCTTCTGATCAGCAAGCCCAAGACCCTAGCAACCGTTCTGTTGAATCCAGTCACACAATGACTTCGTTGGATACAGTCCTTTGTTTCAAATTGTAATTTAATCTGTTTGTTGATTTCAGTGTTGATTTAGTTGCCTTGAATACGATTTAACCATAAAACAGAGATTTAAATGTAGATTCAAGTTAGTTCCACATTTCCCATTATTCATTCATTTTATTATTTATCACAGGGCTTTATGTCCCAGGCTTTGGTAGAAATTCCTTGGGCAGCTGGCAATTGTTTTGTGAGTTTCTTTTTACTCACAAGGCATGCAAATGTTCAAAATAAGGCACACATATCCTGTTCCCAGTTAAGATATGTATTTTATACAAATTAACACATACTAGCAACCAGTATACACAGTTAGAAAATTCATATGCAGGCTATGAAATAAGTACATTGCCTACTGAGTGTGTTCAGTGTATGAGATACTGTGGCATTTTCATTCTCACGAAAGTATCATTTCAGAGCTGTAAAGTATATACAACTATAATGCTGTCATTGGTAATTTTCTGCAGGATGTTGTCTAAAAATACTGAGAAAAATAGAAGTGGACAGTCCGCAGGCAGCTACTACTACCAATGACAGCTATTTGTCAGCTCCAGCTAGTCAGTCTTTTTTTATTTTTAAAATGCAAAGTCAAATTATGCGATCTACTTGAATCACACATATCTTCACATTTCACATCATGTATTCTGCTCTTGCATAAAAGGACAAGTTACCACAGAGAGTTACCCTTTGCCCACTGGAAGTCTTGTTGAGCCATCGTTCTGAGTGCTGAGATTTCATCACCCATTCCCTAGCCACTTTCAAGCATTTATATAGTGTCATAAAGGCTGGCAACTTACTTTAAAAAGAAGCTGGCAGTTGCAGGAAGCTGAATTCTATGTCCAGTAATGCAGTTATTTCTGCACTTGTGAGGAATCTCAAAATACACAATTTCAGTTGCAATAGTTAGGACAGAACCAACAGCCGTAGCATTATTGCAAAAGGGAAAGGGGAAAAAAAAAAAAGACCAGAAGTTTTCTGCTCAGCCTGAGACTTAGTTCCCATGATCTTATCTGTTGTGCATGAAACCTGGGTCCTTCCCATTGCTGTTGACATTTCCTGAATGTTTCTTCCAAAGCTACCAACCAAAAATTCAAGTAGATTCGTGATTTATTTGCTGGAAGGACAACTCAAGTTGTACTATTGGGCTGTCTTTAATATTCTTCCAGCTGCGTGAACTGAAATCTCAGCTTCATCTTGCACCTGTTGGCCAGGGACAGATGTCAGGGGTTCCCTGACACAAGACAGATCTCTTCAACTTGTGCAAGGGGTATTCAGTAGTGTGGGAAGTGCTAGTAGCACAAGGATTGATGTACGGCTGGAGTCAAAGGCTAGACTATTATTTTAAGACCTGGCTTCCTTTCCTTCACTTTACTGACAAACAGAACTCACCCAGGAGATCAGCCAAGCTTCCCTTGTTTTTAGTCACCAAACTGTTTCTGACCTTTTATTTTCCTCCTTCCTTTGCTTTCAGAGAAAAAAAGGCTGAAAGTCATTTTCTTTCAACCCCTTTTTTGGTTTTGACTAGTGCTGCTTGAGCCAGATCAAAATCAATCCATTTTAAAGTACCAAGCCGTAAAATACAAATCCCGTCTTAATATATTTGTTTGCAAAGTGCCAAACTGTACAAATCAGTAGCTTTCACTATGAAAAATTGATTGTCAACTTTTCTAAGAGCAGGTAAATTAGGCAGTTTGTTTGTTTGTTTGTTTGTTTGTTTGTTTGTTTGTTTCTCTCTCTCTCTCTCTCTCTCTCTCTGTGTGTGTGTGTGTGTGTTAAATACTTTAAAAAGAAGGCTGTAATTGTAGACACACTTACTTGGGAGTTAGTTTTGTTGAACACCATGAAAGTTACTTGTGATAGCAAATATGCATAGAATTGTGCTAGTCTGCCCAGCATGAGCAATTAACTCATTAAAATCAATGAAACTTGAAACGTGCTTAATTTGGGCTGGATGAAGCCCTTTTGTTTTACTGTAATTTATAGCAAGAAGCATTATTTTCTTACAAAGGTTTATGATAACTTACCTAGGAATACATTCCATTGAACTTGGTGGGGCTTACATCTGAATAGGTATGTTTAGGATTTTTAATGTCCCCACCATGATGGGTTATATTTTGTTAATTAGATTTGTTATATTGTTTTAGGATTCTTGTAAGGCACCCTGTGAGTTGCCAGAATGCAGGGAGGGGTTATAGCAGTATCCAAGATAATTAAAATAAGCCTTTAGCCTTTACTGTCTGAAATTACTTCTGGTTCCGATTACTGAAAGTTCTGCAAAATTATTATGAGTTTGAACTAAAAATACATCTAGCCCACAACCTCTTTGTGGTCTAATTCAAATGCCTTAGCTATGGTTGCTGCGAACTTTGTAAATTAATTCTGATTTTGTAATTAACACACATCCTTCTCCTTCTCCTGCCCCAGGTGCAACAACAGAACACAGTGTATAGTAGTTACCGGGTCAGATGTGTTTCCTGATCCTTGTCCTGGAACATACAAATACCTCGAAGTACAATATGAATGTGTCCCTTACAGTAAGTATACGCTTTTTTTTGTTGCTGTTCTTGTTCACTTCCTCTAGCCTTCACAATTGATGCTGTGGCAGTCCAAGATGCACAAAAAGAGCATAGGTTTCGGGCCTGAGAACTATTATGCATGCAGAGCACTTTCAAACTAGGCCTTCCAATTAGCTTCAGCAAAGTGTGGAAAGGAGCCATCGTGTGATGCTGGCCAAGTGGCTGTCTGTGTTCTTAAGTGTTTGGCTTTTAAGGGTACTAGGGTTTTATTCCGCCCCTCCCTCCCCCCCCCACAAAAACAAACTTGAATTAGCTATTCAAAAGACTAGATAGAAATTTGTACTTTTGCCCAATACCGGTTCCTGACAAATTGGCTTGGCTTGCAGTTTTCTAAAGAAACCACTGACTCCAATTTTAATCTTCCAACAGTTTGAAACAGCTACCTGCTGTGGTAACAGTGGTTCACAGCCATACAGTACCGTGGAAATATCCAGGAGTTATTTCCCCAGTTACTTGATACAGCAATGTTTGCTTTTATTTCATTTTTATTTTCAGTTTGAAGATCATTGTTGTTGTTGTTGTTGTTATTTATTATATTTGTAAGAAGTCCTTCATCCGAAGATCACAGGGCAATTCACAACATAAAAATACAAAACCAGAGCACAAAAGACATAATAAAACAGAAGCAAACCAATAAACCCACTCCCACAAAAAGTAATTAGCCAAGGGCCTGGTTGGGGGGGAGGGACATTTTCACCTGGTGCCTAAAGAAATGCAGTAAGTCCTTGAGGAGAGCACTCCACAAACTGGGAACCCGTTCTCATGTCGCCACCCTCCGGACCTCTTGTGAAGGAGGCGCACAAAAAACTTTTGCAACTAATGAATACTCCCTTAAAATTACACATTCATTCTTTTTTAATGTACAGAATCTCATTGTTTGATTCTTAAAATAATAATAATCAAGTGATCCTCTAATCAGCGGGTAAGCAGTATCTACTCCCACCCCAAAATAACCCCATCATCCATAGTAACAACCTATCCATGATGAGTCTCCATTCATCAGCAGAGCATAACATCTTTGGCAGACCAGTCGACAAGCCTTGAAATGCCTGCCGTGGATCTAAAGAGCTGATTCATCCAGTTTCTGAAAAGCTTTTGTTTTCTCCTCCATAATGCCGTCGTTCAAAATGAAGTCAACCTTGGTCTCATATTTTCCATTAGAGGAAGTCTGTTGCTTCTAACAGTAAACTTCAGCAATGCATTGATTGTGCCTCCATTTGTTATAAATGTGACGTTAGTGTTTTTTAATATCTTCAAACTTAAAATATTAAAAATAATTGTAGCATTATTTTTGGTGTAGGGAACATACACATAGCAAGAAATGAACGGTATAGGATTAGTAGCATTTGCGCACTAAAAAAAATTGACGGAATCAGCTGTGTCAGAAATAGGCAGCATCAACTCTCCCCCCCCCCCCATTAATGCACTTAACACTGTATGTATATGTATACAGCAGTTTGCATCTGGATAGTACTCAATACTGAGTCACAGTATTGTTCTTTCTGCGCATCAGTTAAAGGCTGAACACAGATCATCTTTTCTTTCTTTACATTCTTGCTATGTATTCCTGTGGCATTGTGAAGCAGATGCTTGTTGTGGCTTTCTTTTTTTGTGCCGTGGGTAGGAATTGGAATCCTACTGTGTCTGCTGAGCTTTAGTGCCCTGTTCTCATGTGTCTATCATTGGTGGCTCATTGAAACCATCCTTCTTGTGGCACTTTGAGGAGTGTATTGTCCCTACCTAACAAAAACAGCTTTGTTTCATAAAGTCACCTTTACATTAAGATCACTATTTCTATTCCTAAATTCCCAGAAAGAAGCAGTGAATCCAATTCCAAGCTATTCAAAAGCCACAATGTTTCTATTTCGTTGAGTCGTGTAGGACAAGACAGTAGTTTAAAAAAATAAAATGCAAATGTTATTTTCAGATTTCAGATCATTTTTTTCATGCTGTTTTAGGGAGACAAGTGTGGATATGCCCTGCTGGTTTGGGTTTTCCTATCTACAGAGAAAAAATGTTTCTTTTGCAGTTAACAGAAGGATGCTCTGCACAGCACTGCCTAGGCAGAACTCTTTTAACATGTAGTAATTTTACTCCTTTAAAAATAGCTGTATTTCAATATGTATATTGCTTACTGCTCATTTCATTACAAAGCTATTTTCAGTTGCTCTGTGCAGAAGTGAAATGAATCAAGAGTCTTTTCTGATTCATGAATCAAATTCAGAGCTTAATTTGAAGAAGCATATTTTGAATTTGATTTAATATGAAAATTTGTTGATAATTGCATTTTCTTGTTCTGGCTTACTATTTACAAGTCCCTTAGAAAAAGGAAAGGTAACATGATCGTGCTTACTTTGTAATATATAATACTTTATTTAAAGAAGAAAATAAATTTTGGCCACAGTCCTGCACCCCAAAAATAACAAGAAAAACCCGTGAGTCGAGATTTATCTATCAGGCATGTTACAGACTTCCTCCAGTGCAAGCTTTGGGCCAAACTAGATGTGATGTTTTTTGTATCTTTAGTCTCTGTATGGCTATTTTTTTTCCTGGCAATAAATATCTGACATGGGATGTCTGAGCCAGATCAGGGCTGTGGCATCGGGGCGGGAGGAGGAAGAGTTAGTCTTCATCCCACTATGGTCTTGCTCCAAATCAGGGGTGGCATGTATACTATCTGTTTCATTCCCTAATGGTGACAAAAGTCCCTGTCGCAGCACACCCAGCCCACCTCTGGGACCCCTGTGCCAGCTAGCTAGCTGTTTATTTCTTTATTTTGAAAAACCAGCCACACATGAGCTTCCGACATGAATAATGTCATGTTTAGTTTGACCCTCTGTCTTTAAGAAGACTTATACCAAATCCTTCTCCTTGCAGTACTGTGTAACTGGACAGCTTGACGAAACCTGCACCCATCCTCTCTTTCAAACGTATACACATAAGCACACACAAACACATGCATGCACATAAATTATTTCTGTGGATGTCTGTTCAAAATTCTTCACAGACACATCTACACAGAGGAAGAAATAGTGAATATTGGAACATGCACTGAGTATTTAGCTTGTAGATTCCAAATTAATGATCAGCATACTTCAAATTTAAGTTCATGACTGTCCAGGTTGAGAACAGCTACATGCGAGTGTTCGGTCTTTTCATGTGAAAGCAGACAAGCAAAAGAAGTGAGTATACTTTTAAACTGTTCCAGCTCTGACACGTCATCTCTGCGCAGTTTAGAGCCCACAAAAGGTTACTAAAAACATGGTTTATTAGGGGTTTCACAATATTACCAGAGGGCAGCACAGTCTCTTAGCTTCCCTCCCCCCTCTGAATTAATGCTCATTTTCAGCTACAGTATTTTCACTTCTGATATTCAGTTGTTTAACATTGTACACAGTGCTCAGGTTTGCATGCTCAGATAAGGGTTAGGATAAATGAGTTTCAATGCTTTGCTAGTAGTCCTAGATTAACACCCATTAAGTTAACGACGTTTCCATCCCTGTGCTGTGCATCTCACTGCTTCTAGTCGTGGGGGTTAACGTGGTGAAGATTTCAAAATGTGTTTTCCAAATCTATTGGAAACTTAGCTTTTCATGCAGTGCATGAAAACCCATGAGTTTTCTCATGGGTGGCTAGTTGCAGGAGGTCTTGCATCCAGTTTTCCACATATGATGTCCTTTCCAACACTGAAGGATTATTCACTTTGCTGCCAAAGTAGAACCATCATTCCTTTCCTTTTGGTAACCCCCACCTGGCAGGTGTGGAGCCATTTGTGTTGGCATCTCCTATCAACAGGGATTGGTCCATAACTCTGTACTTCCTTTCAGAAGCGTTGGATTACTGGGCAGCTATTTATACCTCCAGCAGTAATCTGTGGATGTGATGCCCCTGTGCTTAAGGCATGTTGGTGCCCATTAGGCCCAGAAGAAGATTTTCTGTTGAATGAACCTCAGTCTAATGTTGTGGGTTAGCTGGTTGGATACTAAGTAAGGCTTTCCTCCACAGTGTAGATGTTAGATGTGCTTCTACTTCTTTGTCCTGCTTTTGCCTCAGCCTCACAGAGTTTAGATCCTGGTTCAGTATGTTACATGCTGATGTGCCTAGGCACTTGCTGAGCCTCCTTGAGAAGGAAAAGCTACAGGCTTCTTGCAGGAGATCCAGGGTTTCTGCTGCACTCAGAGCATCTGTGCAATCCCCACTCAGTGTTGTGAAGGGCTCTAAACTGTGCAGAGATGACACACCAGAAGGGGCTTTGCACTGGGCCTCCACTCTCCTAATGGTCTTGTTTAAATGCAAGGAGATTGAACACCAGAATGGGGCTAATAATAGTGATGCCAATATTATCTACACATTTGTCATGTAAATTTCCTCTTATTTCTGGTGTCATTCAGAATGTTCAGATGAGCTTTATTTACTTATTTCAATCTCCCCGCTTTTCTGTAACTACCTGCTTTTAAATCTCTCTTTTTTCTTTTGAACTTTTGTTTTAAAAATCTGCTTTCTTCTCTCTGTACAAAACCCAAATCCTTCTCTGTGGTCTTCTTCTTTTAAGGTTGACATTCCCTTTGTAACGAGACTGAAGTTTTCTGTATCTACATGAAGTGGTTTGCAGCAGTCCTTATTGAGCTGCAACAAGTGTCTGAATTACTGGAATATCTGAAACCCTAGTGTCACTTTTGCTACAACCCTGTCAGCGCTGCTTCTGAAATTGTCATTGTGCGCCCTGTATACTTGCATCAAAGCACTGAATTGCACTGCTCTGTTCCCCTGTGCTTGAGTTAATGCACTTACATCCATCATGTGTTTCAGGTTCAAGGCCAAGGAGAGACGAGACCATCCTTGTCTAGCAATACACATCTTCTGCGCTCCTTTTCTGCTAATAGAGCTCTGATACACTGCACTGTCAATTACTTTTATTTTGAGCATGATTAGTGAGCATGAAGGGACTGACTGCGCAGTTTCTAGTCTGTAGCCCTCGGTTTTTGTTTTGCTTTTGTTTTTTGGCTAACCCACACTTGACCTTTGGTGGGCGAACATTTTTTTTCTTTAGACTCAACTCCCTCTTCCGCCCATACAGCATTTCATTTTTCCTGTCACTTCCCTCTAAGGGATCCATGAGTGATGAGTAGATCTGGGTTTCTCCTTGTTTGTTTCCCTACAGTGCCATCTTAAGCCATGGTATGCAAAACATTTGTGTTAAGAAGGATGCATGTGAACCAGCATCCCAAAAACCAAAGTTGCTTAAGGAACCTAAATTGTGAGGAAAGGTTCCTTGGTTGCATACTTTGAAGCACTGCCACCCCCCCCCCCAAAAAAAAAAAGAGCATGGAGATCTCGGGGAGCCATAGCATTCATTTAGTTTATTTACTTGTGATTTATGTCCTGCCATGTAGCCTAGAATGCACAGTGATTGTATATAAAAGCAAGAGAATAATGATTTTTCTCCTTATAAATCCTCGGAGCTCAGTACAGATTATGAATACAGATTATGAATAGTCTCTTGTGATGGCGAAATTAGAGGGGGAAAGTTAAGGAAATGGAAGGAAAATTCCAAGATTGGAAGAAAAGTGAACTAGGCAGAGTGCCAAAGCTTGCTCCTTGTAGTAAATTCATGCTCTCTGTGTTACATTTAGTGTACAACATATAAACAGTATAAACAAACATCAGTATAAAAACCTCAACTATAATAACAGTGTCAATGAATACAGGGTATAGGATCCAGAGTTAATGGTCGGGAAAAGCAAAAACAGTATGTATTAAAGGGGCATGTGAAGTATATAGCACAGGGAAGGGCTTTCAGAAGAGAAGGTGCAATGACAGAAAATGCCTGTTTATGGGCCACTGCCATAATTTTCTGTATACCTATATGTTTTTAATAGTAACCTAGGGAAGTAGCCTCAAAACAAAGTAAGGGATATATATATAGGCGTGCCTGTCACACTTACAATAGTGTTGCCTGTGGAAAGCATCTAAGTGTGAAGCGGGCACATGCATTCCCAGATAGTCAATATACCTGCCGTAAGAAGCCACTTGGAGAAATTGCCTTTTGCCATCACACTTTACAACAAGAGTGGGGAAACAGGAGATGAGGTTGGGTTCCCACCTGCCATCATCTTTGATTGTCTCCTAATGGGGACTGATGGAGGCTGTCAGACCCAGATTTACCATTTAGCATTTCTCCAGAGGCAGCAGCAGTATAAATGTAGAAAACATACCAGTCACTACAGAGTGTGATCAATCCCAAGACATGTTCAGCAGACCAGCTTCAGGCCAATCTTCCAGATTTACCAGGCTGCAGTTCTCTACCATATTACTTGGGAGTAGGCCCAGTAGGATTTAGATCTGAGTTGAAATGCATTGGATCACACTCTCAGTCTTTTGGACCTAGTAGCACCAATGCACAACTGCAGTCACCCTTCTTCTTGCTTTTCCTTTACCACTTCTGGCCTTTTCGGTTCTCTGTTGCCGTCACTTAACAGGACAGAACACGGCATCTGTCTCGGAGAGTTCACCCATCTGATTAAAAACTGTGGTGACTTTTCAAGTACTTCCATTGTCATAGTGCACAATTCCTGTCACCACTTAAAAATCCAAAACTCCAATTTGGATGATCGAGTAACACCATGCCCTACTAGAGACTTGTTCAGGCAAATGTTGACTATGGTAGCTGGCCATTCCAGTGTTCACACATATTGCCATTATTTTTTGGATGTGGCATTCCTTCCTAAAATGATTGAAACAAATATCAACAAAACTTGTTCTGCAATCTCATTGCAACTCCATCTATTCACTGGAACCTGGAATGGTGCTGTAATTGGATTCTTTGGTAAATGATTAGAGCTATGTATCACACAGGATACGATACCCTCGCATCATTTGTTGTCTTCTTGCTTCTTTATGGACTGCATTCAGATATGTATTACTGTTGCGAGGATTCTTCTCAATTGATTAAGTGTCTTGGGTTCTAATAGCTCTCTATTTGTTTCGTTTTTTCAAAAATTCCCGTCTACTGCCAATGGTTCCTGCTCCCCCCCAAAAACCTTTTCAACAAGAAAGCTGCTGTAGATGAATTGCTACTAATATGAGAATTCTAAATCAAGCTAAAAATGCATTGCTTTTTCCTTGAATAAGAGTGTTATTGATTAAATTACAGAGGAATTGAGAGAACCCCACTTGACATTTCTCTCAATTATACTGCACAATATATGTTGATACTTCAAATAACCCAAGTCAGTCCTTTTAGGATTAATAAGCACATCAGAAGCACCACTTCCTACATCTGTGCATGATATTTTATTTTAAGCCTTGCTTGGACCCAGGAATTCAGTGGAAAATATTCAAGTGTTCCATTCATTAGCTGCACTGATTGAACTTGCAGTTTTTGTTTACTTTAGCAAACCCATCTGTCCCTGAAAATGCGCAGTTGTACAACTGTGCACTCACAGCCGACATATCACTAATAATTATGTTATCCTTGTCTTTATGCCACTGTTTTACTACTATTCATCCTAAGCAGGTGCAATCTTCCTCTTATTGGTGGATTATGATGTGAAACAATGCAACATGATTGTTTCATGTACCAGTCATGTCTTTGGCAAGAAAATGTTTCATGGATAATGCCGTTGTTAAAAAGTATATTTATTATAAAATATTGCGTACATTAGCTTGCAGTTGAGACATGCTACATAAAGAATGGCATGGCCAGCATTTTCTCCAAGGTGTATGCTTTTCCTCCTTAGAAAAATAATGCACTTTTTATAGCTAGCCGTTATTGGACAAAAGTTAGCTTATACATTCTCATCCCAATGCCGAGTCCTTCATTTACTCTGATAAATGTGCAAGCTTTCCAATTCATTTCAATGGAGAAAGCTGCTACGTACATGCAATCCTATGTGCACAGAAATCAGCTCCATTTATTGCACTGCCTGGACCAGAACAGATTGCTGTACTGGAATATCTATCTACAAGTATTTAATATATTCCTGCCTTGGAATTGAGTAAGTTGCATTAGCTAACCAACCCCCCACTCCATGTTTTTCTTTTATTGGGATGACGGGGCAAAGATTTGATAGAAATTATGAATATTTGGTAAGATTCGCTTTGTAAACTAGGCTTCTCACTTTTATTCTTTTAATTGCTTACTGTGCTTTGTTTCTTCCTTCTAGAGTTATGTACTTATTTCTCTTAAGCAGATGTTTCACATCAAGATTGAAAAGTCATTGCATTTCTCAAGATTAATATCCAGCAGTACAAAAGCACCCCCCCAAAAAAAAAAAAAGATAACACAAACGAGCCACCTCCCCTTATAAGAAAGAAGGGCAGGGCACAATTGAATGGTGGGAATAGGAAATATAATATACATATAACACTTTTTTACTATGTTATGAAGCCTCAGGAGACGTTCCGTACTTAAGACAACCTGGTTTTTCAGCACACCTCTGTTCTAAAGCCGGAAACCTCTGTTTTGCACAGGTTCAAGCTGTTTTGTGTGACTTCTGAACAAAGTATCTATTTTTAAAGTTTATCAACTGATTAAATTTCAGACAGATTTTTAAAAAATAAATAAATAAGATACGCTCCCTCACTTTATTTATTTATTTGCTAGCCATGGTGAATTATGGTGGCTTTTCTCCCTCCCCTCTCCCCTCTCTACTCCCCTTCAAAGAGATTCTTTCTTTTTCTTCTTGCTTTCCCATTGCTTTTGGTGCTTTAGCGAATGTCAAGCATTTCAAGAATATTTGCAGGGGTCCCCCTTTTGCTGGTTTGATGAAAATTCATTTGGTATTTCTAAAGCTATGAGATCTCAGAAGTTTCCATTTCGTTCAGTGGAAAGGGGCACAAGTAATATAGTGCATACCATATAATGCTTGCTAAACCTCATTGTCTAAAATGACATACACAGCAAACTAGAAGCCATGCTGTTTCAGGATGGAGAGGTGGATGGGGGTGGGATGGGGAGAGAGACGGAGGGACCGACGGACGAACGAACGAACGAACGAACGAGGAAGCTTCCCATCCAATACTGTCTCCCTTCAACCAGGGTGCAACAGAGACATAGATCTTAAGTATCCCCATTCCATTTGTGGAAGGAACTGTAGTCCATCAGATGTTCCCAGCACATCAGAGGTGGAACAGTACTTTTTTGCCCATGTGCCCTTGTTCCTGCAGCCCCATGTGCCACACCTCATTCTGCAGTGCAGCAGATTTTCAACGGGCAAAGGTGGTCCAGGTTAAAGGGGAATCAGTTCAGGATAATCCTGTGAATGGAACTCAACCCTTTGGGACTCTCCCGTTAGCAGAAGCTTAGTTGGCAGCTATAAAACTGCTTATTTTCTGCTCCTCCAATCAGCTTTCCTGTTCTGTCAGGGAGATGGGAGAAAGCCTTCCCTTGAATGAAAGGGGAAAGCAACTTATTCTCTCCTGCGGTGTGAGCTGGCTGCATAACTCTGAGCAAAGAAGGATATATTTCCACTCTCTGCCAGGTTGAGTCTTCTCATCCTACATGAAGAGGGGAACCTCTTCTCTGAAGGTGTGGAACCAGCTATTTGACTCAGGAGAGAGAGGAGGAAAAAAGCACTTTCTCATTTAGCTAGGGAAATCGCATACCGTAACCTCCCTGAAGGTTGCTTCCTTTAATTTGGCAACAGCCATTTCAAAAAGAGGCAGCCTGCAGATTCTGGAAAAGTGATCTTGCCTCCTGCATGGTGAGGCAGAGGAGGATCAGGCTGCTTGTGGAAGTTTATGTGAGCAGGGGAGAAATCAGTAGTGCCATAGAAATAAGTAATAGAAGGTGTCATAGCTCAGTGGTGGAGCAGATCTGAGTGAAAGAGTGAATCTGTGTGAGGGGTAGGTGATGGTTGTATTTGAACCTCACGTCCAACTTCAGTGTTCCTTACCTGCAAAACAAAAATGTCTTGCAGGATGTCTTCTAAAAGCTTGTCTGCTCTGCATGCACTCTGTTCTTCTTTGTGCTTGAGACACAGTTTGATGTTGACCTGCTGAGGTCTGATATAATGTGTGAATGGGCTTGCATGTGGCAAGGGACCTGCTGCTGCTGCACTTCTTACAACCAAGCAGGAAAGCACAGGAAAGGAGTCCTAAACTGAGCCTCTGTACAGATTTCCATTGTGCAAAATTTCACACATACACACAAAAATCATCTAATTTAGTTGCTTTCTTTACTTTCCTTTTTAAAAGGAACCTCTAAAAACTAGAAATGGTTGGTTTAGCAGAAGAGTAAAAGCTGACAAATAACTCTTGGTCTGCAAAAGCGTGGAAAACGTAAGAGTTTTGCTTTAATTTCTGCACCATGTAAGCAAAATGAGAGGTACAATAGCGGACTGTATTGAATTCACACCCCTGTTCAAAGGCTTTGGGTCCAATAGGATGTGTCCACTAGAGGAGGAGGAGTGTAGCGATTTTTGACAATTTCTCTCTAGCAGCAGCCCTGAAAATATTTTTGGGATGATCCCCTAGAACAGGGGGCTGCAGGGGCAAAATCAACAAAACACCCCCCTCCTTGGTTAGCAAATACCATAAGACAAGGAGGACTGATTTGATTTCACCCAGTTGGGATTGCTTACAGGTTCTGCAGCAAGACTGAAGATGAAGGGTGTGTACAGAGAGATAAGACTAGGGGCAGTCTTGTAAGGATTTGGGCATTAAAGTATAGATAGCTCAGTTGGCAGAGCATGAGACCCTTAATCTCAAGGTCATCAGTTCAAGCCCCACATTGGGCAAAACTATTCCAACTCTACGATTCCATGATAATGTTCAAACTTTGCTGGTTTTACATTTGGTTCAATATGAGCAGAACTCGAAACCTTTCAATTTTATGAGCACTACCTCCCACATCTGTGTTGCCGCCAACTTGTAGAGGAAGAGAAAGAATTAAGCCTGAATGTTAAGGTGAACTGTGTGTGCAATTTGTAAGCAATCTATGAGATTGTACATCTTTACTGCTTACATGGTGAGAAAGTTAACGCATCAACCTTAACTTGTGATTTCTATGATTTTTAGAGCACGGGTGACTTGTTGAAGCCTTCACTCTTCTTAAACTAAAGGGTTTTTCTTATTTAAAAAATGTATATATAGTGACATACATAATACATCTATATGTGCATATCATATTAATAGGTTTTTTTTAAAAAAAAAAAAGATAAAGTTGACAGGATTTTGCTTGCGGCTTTGCAAAGGGAAGGATAGGTATATCATGCATTAGTCAAGTCTTTCATTATTTATTCAGGTTGACTAAGTGAAACTACATACGAGCATTTTCAGGACTGCCTCTTTAACCTACTAAAATGATTGATCCATGTTCACTTATGTAACTGTAGAATCTTTCTCCTGCTAGGTTTTCCTGTTGTCTGTTTCTCTCTATCCAATGTAGTGCACTTCTTATTCTCCCTGTGTTTAACATCTTGTGAACTAATTTAATCTTCGCCTAATAGTCAATTTGTGTTAATCTTCTTCTTTTTTCCCTTGCACTTTTTTTTTTCATTTTTCTTCCGATGCTTGAAATAGAAGTGGAGCAAAAAGGTAAATAACGTATATAGTCCCAAACCCCCACCCCCAGCTCCTTGTTATGTGCCTTATGGATGTTAACCTCCTCCACCCCTTCCCTTCCCCACAACACTCTGGTAACTATGGTGGTCAGCAGGATCTCATAAGCGCCCCTCATAAAGAAGTCGACTTTGCAGTAAACTGGCTGGGCTGCTGAACTGACTCGGCTACTTAAAGCAGGTGGCGGGATTTAGTGTCTGGTGTACCTGCTCCGGGACAGAGGCTCCCTTTTGCTTTCTTCCTCCCTTTCTTTCTCTTTCCCTGTCTTTCTCTCACCCTTGACTAAATCTTGTTAATGAACCCTCATCTTGCTTGGCTTCCAGAACCCACTCCATAGCATGCCATAATTACAGGGGTCCCTGGTCTGTTTCATCCATCGCTTTGGTTGTCCTTTATTTTTTTGTTGCTCCTAATGAAGATCTGTGTATATATTTTACACACACACACGGGTTACACACACACAAACAAACCCCAAAACTAAAAGCGCATATCTATATATCTATATAGATACATTCAAACTTCAGTTCCCGAACGCCTACATTTTGGAATGTTTCGGCTCCCGAACATCCGACACGAATTCCAGTCTGCAAAAAGCCTAGCTGTCAGCCAATCAGTGGCCTTGGAATTCAAATGTTTCGGAAGTCGAATGTCCTTCCAAAACGGATTGTGTTCAACTTCCAAGGTTCAACCACATATATAGAGATAATATCAAGGCACTGTTGTTTTCAACCACACAGTTTATTAAAGTTTCTACAAGTTTTATGACTTTAAATCCATTGAAGTGTTGTACACCAGTTGAAAGGTCTGGAGAATAAATCCTGTCTTCATCATAAATGCAAGCGTAGTTATCTGCTTCCAGATGCATAGATGCGCCATAGATGCGACCTTGGGTGATATTAGCGAAAACACTTCACATACTGGTTACTATGGTAACTTTAAGAAGCATGGATGACAAAGGGTAATACATGCATTAATTACATATGAGGTACAATAAATATTGTTGCCAGTTAATTGGATCTTTTCTTCTTTATTGTCACTTGTGATTTTTTTTACCTTGACTTTAATTGGTAGCATGCACATTTTATTTTATTGTTTTAAAAAAATAAATCTTGTCTTGCTTCTTCTCTGCGACTGCTAGTTTTTGTTTGCCCTGGGACATTGAAAGCCGTTGTGGATTCCCCAAATTTATATGAAGCGGAACAAAAGGCAGGTGCCTGGTGCAAGGACCCTCTTCAAGCTGCGGATAAAATATACTTCATGCCGTGGACTCCATACCGTACTGATACTTTGATAGAATATGCTTCTTTAGAGGACTTTCAAAATGGACGCCAGCAGACGACATACAAGCTTCCAAACCGAGTGGATGGTACTGGATTTGTGGTATACGATGGTGCTGTCTTTTTTAACAAGGAAAGAACTAGGAACATTGTAAAGTTCGATTTGAGGACTAGAATTAAGAGTGGAGAGGCAATTATAAATTATGCCAACTACCACGACACTTCCCCTTACAGGTGGGGAGGGAAGACTGACATTGATTTGGCAGTTGACGAAAATGGCTTGTGGGTCATTTACGCCACGGAACAAAACAATGGGATGATAGTTATTAGCCAACTGAATCCTTATACCTTGCGTTTCGAGGCAACGTGGGAAACTACGTATGACAAACGGGCAGCATCTAACGCCTTTATGATATGCGGGGTTCTCTACGTTGTGCGGTCCGTATACCAAGACAATGAAAGTGAAACTGGCAAGAACTCAATTGATTACATTTACAACACTCGGTTATTCAGAGGAGAATATGTAGATATCCCTTTCCCCAACATGTACCATTATATTGCTGCTGTGGATTACAATCCAAGAGACAATCAACTGTATGTGTGGAACAACAACTTCATCCTGCGATATTCTCTAGAGTTTGGTCCCCCTGACCCCGCTCAAGGTAGGCATTCTTTATTATCTCTGTTTCTTTAAATACTAAGTTATTTTAATAGAGTGCTTGCTAATGAAACTAGCCTTCAGTATTTTGGCAATTAAAGTACCTGTCTTGTAATGAAATGAAACACAAAAATGGATTTAAAATTGTACCTGTGCCATCTTGCTCCATAGCAACACACCCAATGGTAAGTTTCAGCTCCACATTACTAGGTTCAAGACAATCTATCCATTTGGAATAAGAAGCATGTTAGCATTGGTGTTTTTATCTGATTTTAGTCCTGAGTACAATATTTTTAAAAACTTAAAAACTGTTTTCTGCCTGTGGCTGGGAAAGATGTGGTTTGAAGAACCTGATGCAGTTAGGTGCAGTAGTTCTCAGCGTGGATGCTGCAAAGGTTTGCATTTTCCAAGTCTGCAGTTTGAGCCTGAAAAGAGGATTAGCCTCTATCTTTGTAACATGCTATAACATCCCATAATTTCCCATTGGTGGAGCAAATGCAAGTCAGTGTATTCAATTTGAGAATAGCTATGGCTACTTAAAAGACTGCATCGTTATGTAAGCTGCCAACGAGTAGTCATTTGGGAACTTGTATCACTGAGGAAATGTCTCCAGTATGCAGAACCGCGGGTGCACATACAGAGGATGTAGCTTTTGAATACTGTTTTGGCAGTGGAATTAGGAAAAGATCCACACGCACACCCTTGTAAGCTCACTAAAAACAATTTGCTTTCCCGGAATGTTATTTTGGTTGTAGTCTCCAACAAAGCTGCTTTTAGTTACCTATTTTTTCACATGTTCTTACTGGATATCTCTCTTAGGCTGTTACAAACTTTTACAGTGGTACCTCAGGTTACATACGCTTCAGGTTACAGACTCCGCTAACCCAGAAATAGTGCTTCAGGTTAAGAACTTTGCTTCAGGATGAGAACAGAAATTGTGCTCCAGCGGCACGGCAGCAGCAGGAGGCCCCATTAGCTAAAGTGGTGCTTCAGGTTAAGAACAGTTTCAGGTTAAGTACAGACCTCCGGAATGAATTAAGTACTTAACCTGAGGTACCACTGTATTACTTTCATTGCGGGAGACTGAAGGCTGACTGCACGGTAGGAATACAGAAATATTCTATAATACTTCTATGTGATAATACTATATGGTCTCTATGAGGTTGTAATGTAGAAGCACTATGTAAATGTGCTATGTTGCCACATAACAAACATGTCACAGGACCATATAATCATACGGTAGGAATGCAGACATGCTCTATAAATGCCAGAAGCTGATTCTTACTAACATTAATATGATTGAAATGCTTGTTTGAAGCATTTAATTCATATTAATGTTAGTAAGAATATACCTAATGAATTCCATTGGTGTGTAGTCCTGTGACTGTTGGAAGGATGTTCTGTGGGCCATGGGATATCTCAGTTATCATCCCTCAGTTAGAGAGACAGAACTCCCAATGCTGTAGACAGAAATCTGATGTCAGATTTCTTGTTCCCAACTAAAGGTGCTAGCACCCTGGCCCAAACATCAGATATGATAAAAAAGAGCTGGGCCAGAGACATGCCAAGAGAGAACTAAGAAACAGCTGGTGCCTGAAGGATCCCAAGCCATTCTGGTCCCTTGATGCACTCCCAAACTAGGAAGAAATTTAGACACACTTTCGAACGGTGTCTAAATCTCTCTCATTTCTGTCCCATTGTTTCAGTGGGAAGAGGAAAGCATTAACGTTTTTTTTAAAAAAAAATGAAATAAAATAAATAAAACACAGGAAACGGACAGAGGAATGCAATACCATTCCTACACTCCCTGATGACTCAAATCATGCAGTGTTTGGGATATGGTGGTTGAACCTTTGGTTTTTTGCTCCCTCCCCACATTAGGAATGCATCATTAGAAATTCTTGTTAAAAAAAAAGTTTAAGACTATGAGAACATTCATGCATATATTTTTTTAACAGTGGGGGAAATGGCTCCATTTTTGTCATATTTTAATAGTTAGCTTGCTGATGTGTACAGTGGTACCTCGGGTTACATATGCTTCAGGTTACATACACTTCAGGTTACAGACTCCACTAACCCAGAAATAGTGCTTCAGGTTAAGAACTTTGCTTCAGGATGAGAACAGAAATCGTGCTCTGGCAGCACAGCAGCAGCAGGAGGCCCCATTAGCTAAAGTGGTGCTTCAGGTTAAGAACAGTTTCAGGTTAAGAACAGACCGCCGGAACGAATTAAGTACTTAACCTGAGGTACCACTGTATATCCAGTGCCTTTGTAAAGTTAAAGGATTTTAATACTTTAATATGTGATTTTGAGATTACGGTGAGAATTTTTCTAATTCATTTGAGATGAATTAATTGGATTTCAAAGGTACGGATTGTGAGGATGTGAGCTTTAGAGTTCATCTCAAATTTTGCCCTCCATCTTCCATGAGCAAAACTGAACTGTCAGTCATTAAGGAAAAGAAAATCAACTAAAGCACTTCTGCGATCATCATTTATGCAGTCAGAGTTTATACAGGCTGCTTAGAGCAATGGGATATTTGAAAATGAAGGCATGAAGGTAGTATTTCTGGGCCTTTCTGCTTTGGGGAAAGGAAGTTGCCCTAACATGAAGTGCTTAATGATGTCATGGGGTCAGTGCCTCTGCAGCAGAAGTCATGGCCTCTTCTGTTGGAATGCCTAATTTGGGGCCATTACGGAAAACTCAGCAATCTTTGCCACTTCACTTGTGATGGGAGCAGTAATGATATGTTGACCTACTCAATGAGAGTCTTTCATCTCTCTGCCTTGTCAGCGCCTGACTGCATCATAGCTTCCTACCCCAAAAATGGTTCAAACACTGTAGACTGTCTCGCCTTTTGTGTGAAACAAGTCCTTTGTCACATCCATCTGACTTGCCCTCCTGAGCTTAGATGTTATTTTCACTCCCAAGGCCGAATGGCATTCTTGACCCCAAACATGTGCGTTTTCCTGAGATAGAACAAGAGGTATTCCTTGTGTTCGCCATATTTCAGTGGCTGTGGCGTTGCCAGAACTTCCCCTCACCTTAGCCCTCTTATGGGTTCTAAAAGATGAGACGAACCTTCATAGATACCAAAGTTTCCCTGCTCCACAAGTTCCACTTTCCACAAGTTGAAAGGCAGCAGGAATGACAACAGCAGATGAGGCTAACACTTTGTCCCCACTAAACTCCCTCCCGTGTTTATTGAACTCTTAAATGTCATGTCTGAAGAGGCTCCTTGATTTTTCCATTTCTGCAGTGCTGAAACTGTACTATAACACGATTTTGCAATCCCCTCCCAGCATGCAATATCCATCAGTCTTCATGCATACCTTCATGGAATATAAAATGCTGTTTCCAAACCAGTCCTTTTAGGGGCTAAGGTATTTCTGTTAGGTACGGCACACTGGCGTGCTTCTGCATTGCATCATTTTGAGGATCTTACTGTCTTTGATTTTACAGCAGCTGACTGTGGGATTGGTTTGTTCTCTCTTGCATTTTGCTTCAGCTTGCTTTGTGATGACAAGGAGACAATGTGGCCACAGTCTAGCAAGGTCCTCTGTGTGTATTTACTGCGCCCACACACCAGATGCGGTTTTATTTGCTGGGTTTGCAGCACACCTTTTCAACACGTGCCAATGTGTTAGATACATGAGACGATCCAGTTGCAAACTTCATTAGCGTTCTTTCCCAGCTTCCCCCTTCCCCTTAAATCAACCTATATCTATATAGCTGGTGAATAAACTATCACCAGGATAGCTTGCAGTGAACTCCAGACCCACACTGAGTAATGCTCGCTTATCCCCCCCCCCCCCAAACTTTTCTAGTTTTGACGAATCAGGTTTTGGGGCAGATGGAGAGGCGATGATTTTACAGGAACGAAAGTTCAATTTCCCTTGCATCTGAAGAACTAGTTAAATAGTTCTTTGGATCTCATCCTGTACATTTCTCAAATATGACTGAAAGTTTTCCTTCTGAATTTACTGATAGCTGCTGACCTACTTGCCAACATTTTCAGATTTGAGAAAAGTATATTTGTAGGGTATTCCTATCCAAAGCTTCTCAGAGATAAGTTCCACTCAGTTCAATTAGAGCTTCTTCCCTTGAAACATGTATCAAAGTTTGCTTCCAAGGTCATTATCCTATCATCACCTAATTTTTTGTCTGTTTTGTTCTACTGATTTGCAACTGATATCCTGCTAAATTTATTGCCAATGAATTATCATTTATTTCATAAAATTTATGTACCACTTGATTGTAGAAAAAACAACAACCAGTAAAGCAGTTTACAAAAAGATAAAACAATAAAATAATCACTAAAAAATGATAACCATAATTTAAAACATGCATAAAGTTAAAACCACAATAGAATAGACTAAAACAAATAAAAACTCACACAGACTTTTTAAACATCTGGGTAGAATTGCCTATTGATATCAGGCAGCTGCTTTCACTGAATTCTTCTTGGTTCCTGCCTGATATCAATAAACGATCAAGTTCTTATCGATATGGTATGGGTATTAAGTAGCACCTGTAAAACTGCCAGTGGGCACATATGGGGTAAGGCAAATTCAAAAGTTACGAAAGGATTTCCAGCCAGTGTGTGCCATAATTATCCATTTAGGTGTGATCTGGCACTTCTAGGGGGGGTACATAGCCAGAAAGTGCAGCCAGAACGGTGGTGGGAAGCTGAACGGGTTGGCTGATCAGCTGCAATCTTCTTGTGACATATCTGTAAGGGCTGCTCTAGCTGTGCTTATTGTTTTCATGTGAGAAACAATGCTGTCCCTCCTTAAACAGGAATGATGTTGCGTGAAAGTGCTCCTTGCCAACACTCTTCATACCAGAATGCAAATGGGAACTTTATAATCCAAACAAGAGTTATTCTGTCTCTCTTCTAATCTACAGCGCAGGCTGGTCGCAGCTATGGCATTTGGTGTGCTAGACACCATTGCAAAACTACAGGTCCTGGCCACTTGCGGGGAAGATAATGCTTTCTGGGAGCATCTCTACAGCGAGTTTGGGGCCATTTTCAATTTATTGAATAGTTAGATACATTAAAATAAAGAAGTCCTGGATTCTCATCTCTTTCCAAGGGCATGTCCCACCTGCAAGCCTTTCTCCTTTTCTACAATTCCAAGTCTGCTTGGATGACTGTGGTGCCACCTTTAGGGAAAGAAGTGTGGACTTCGCCACTCCACTCCACTCAGCCTTTGAATGGTGAATAAATGTTGAACTGTTGCCGTTTCTCATTCCAAGCAAATACGCAGAGCTTTTAGGAAACGATTTTGCAAAAAGGGCACCCCCCCCCCAAATTACTTAAAAAGAAAGATGCAGATCGTTTTTCAGACAAAGCAGATGTGTCTCAGTATTGATTTTAATAGCCACATGGGTGGCACTGGAACAGCTGCATCTAGTGTAGTGGATGAAATTATATGCTCTTGTGATTCTAACCTCATAACTGGACCTCAGAAAGGAGCCATCGTGATCCCTTTTAGTGATGTTAAGCTGTAGGGCACAAGTGTAGCTTAAAATGAGATAGAAGCTGTCAAAAGTAAGAGGATCTGTGAGAGTATTAATTGCACTATTGTTGGTACAGATTTCTGTCGTCAGGAATGTCTTAATTAAGCACATGGTGTCACTGAATGTCTAAGATCTTAGTAATAAGGAAAAGCTTCCTAGATTCTTCTCACAACACCCCAAGATCTGAATCAGTTGTGGCTTCTTGACACTTTTCTTTTCTTTCTTTTTTCTCTTTTTTTTTTTTTTTTTTGCAAGTGCTTGTGACACTTTTGACAAACGTTAATTGAGAAAGCATCAAAAGCCTGGCTGCATTATAATCAGAATAAAATTACCGAGGTTTCACACAATGTCAGGAGAGAACTTGCAGAGAAGATAGACAGATCTGGAAAGGTTTTTCCAGAAGCTAGGCTGAAAAAACAGCTCAGCAGAATCGTGCACAGGCAGCACTCACTCAGACTAGGGGGAAGAAAAACCCCCATGAGGCTCAAGATGTTTTTGGTTTGAGATAGAAAATAACCAGAAAAACTATGATTTGCACTCAGCTAGAAAGAGGGAACAGCTATGAACAATCACGGTAAAATACCCAGGTTTGTATTAATTATTACTAGCTAGAGCAGAGGTTCTTAGACTGCATTCCACAAGTTCTGCTCAAGACGCTCCACAGAAAGATTGTGGAACAGAGAAGAGTACTTGGCTCTGCATTTGATTTAGGGTTTTTTCTCCTGATGATGGAAGTCAAACTTGTTTTGACCAGGGACTGCTGGATTTAATGAACAATCTAATGAGGACCTGGTTCCAGGCCCTTGATTTTCATAGTATCACACTGTTTTTGATTATCATGCCAAATAAAAATATGCGCCTCCTTCGATTTCATCCAGAAGTTAAAAATGCAAGTTTTCTGAATTAGCATCACCCTACAGCTTTACATACATTGGGCTAAGGTAGCTTGGCCTAGGTCCTATTGAAAGTGTGATAAGTTAGTCTTAAGTTATTTTCAGTGGGGTTGAAGTATAGCTACAATCCCAACTCCACTTACCCAGGAGTAAGCACCATTGCGTTCACTAGGACTTAATTCTGAGTGGACATGGCCAGGACAGCAGTGTTGGTGTGGCTCCATCCCATAGTTCCAACTGGTCACATTTTGTCAGCTGTGCCTGTGTGGTTTTCATTGGATGAATTTGGTTGATTGTGTGTTGTTTTCTATTGGTTATAGTTTGACACCTGTTTGGAAGGGGAATTAATGCTGGCTTCCATGCAGTATTTGATGTAAATAGAAATTTGTAGCTATTAAGGAATGAAAAACAAAATTGTATTCATATTTATGCAAGCCTGACCCCCCACTGGTTGCACCACAGCATGTAAGCGGACAAATAACAGGCTCCACATCCATCCACTTTGCTCACAAAAACAGGAATATCCATTATATTAGAAAGGAAAGACAATGGTTATTAAAATGCTAGTTATGTATGTACTTTGATTTATAGGAAAACAGCAGCAGTGGCGGAAAAAAGGTTATTAAGTAGTCTGCCAAGACCCCAAGCAATTTTTAAGTGACCCAGGGAAAAAAAGTTTGAGAACCATTCTAGAATATACATAAAATATACGAAACTAATGAGTTCCACATACAACACATTCAATCATAAATTCTTACAGACATTTTAGCCTCTCATGTTGGCATCCATTGTCCTGAAAATAAAAAATAAATAAATCCACACTGAAAGATTTGTGCTTCAGTTTTCTGTGAAATATGTTTCCCTCAAATAGTATATGGAGATGATGGGATGATTAGAGCTTTTGACCACTGTAGGAGTGCAGGAAGATTTATGTTAGGCTTTTATTTTGTCAGAACCCTTGTCCCTACTCTGAAAGAACTGGAAACTCCATCTCTTTTAAAAGAAAGAAACATTCTTTTCAAGTTCTTTGAAAAGACAGCCTGGTGCCTCTCTCCTTGTTTGCATTTTGTGGTTAAATTCAATTTACATTCAAGAATATATGTTTTTGATAAGTTCTAGCCTAAAGACAGAAGAGGTTTAAATCGCTTTTTTAAAAAAAGAAAGAAAGAAAGCATAAGCCTTTAGGAAATAAGTGTCAAAGGGAAAATTTTAAACCTGAAAAGTGTCAGATCCAGTTGCTTCCAGAAGGCCTGACATGGAAAGGAGTGAATACCTGTCACAGTTTGTAAATTCCTCCAGGCAGGGACCTGTCTCTTCTTTGTTTGTAAAAGTGGCAGGCACACCTGTGGAGATGATGGAATAAAAAACCCTAAGTAATGAATTGTGTTGCTCCACTAGCCAATGTTGCTTTGAATTTCGCTGTAGCCAGCGGCACTCTAATACCCCAATGAACAGGCGGGCTTGCCAACTCTACCTTTTTTTGGAAAGAGATTACCTTGCCACTTTTGAATTTTGAATGTACCCTTTGATGGTTGGCCTTTTTTGTTTTGTTTTGTTTTCCTTTTCATTTTTTCTCTCTCTCTAGTTTTCCTGGAAACCGTTATTTACAATTACGACAAGCTTTTCAAGAGCAGAGATGGATCAAATCAGAGACCTGTCCCTGCAAATTATGATAAGCAGAGCTTAATTTCACATGGGGAAACCCAGGTTTCTCAAAGTGCCTGCTTTTCCAGCTGTTTCATATGTTTATACACATAAAGTGGACCTGTATAGCCACCATGTTGAGAGCAGCATGCACACTCCCAAATAATGGCCTAAATTCCCATGTCTACCTAGAACTTTAAGAACTGTACTGAGGGATTGTGCTTTAAGGACTTGGTGGTCCTGGTATCATGTTCTGCCAGACAGTCTGGCAAAAATGCAACTTTAGGAGGCAGTTTAACAAGGATATAGCCTTCACATTCATCCTTACTGTTCATCCCCAGTGTTTGGAGAAGCGCACTCTGGACATATCTGCACGATTCTTCCCCTAGATCAGTGTTTCACAAACTTGCATCTCCGTTGATAGACTACAACTCCCATCACACCTAGCTAACAGTGGTGAGAGATTATAGATTATAGCATCTGACAGAAGTGGCTTCACCAACTAAGGGAGCAGGCTCAGCTGCCTCAAGAGTGGAGTTTAACTGGATTCTAACAACTCTCAGGCAGCAGCGAATATCCTCTTCTTGAGCAAGCTGTTCAAGCGAGTAGATGCCCAGGATATCTTGGATAAAACTGATTGTCTGGATCCATTTCCATGCCCAGTTTTGGCACAAAAGCTGCCCTGGTCGCACTGATGAGTAGCATGCACTTATAGATGCTGGTAATCAATCCTTCTGGATCTCTCAATAGCTTTGTGTACTATTGACCATGGTAATCTTCTAGACTGCCTGGACTACAGTGTTTTGGTGGTTCCTTCCCTGGAAGGGCCAGTTTCAGAGGGTGGTACAGAGAGGAACCATTCTTCACAACTTTGGCATTAATACTATAGAATGCTGCTGGGTTCTATTTTCTCCCTTTTTAAAAACACGTTCTTGAAATTGTTGAATGAAGTCATTTGGAGCTGAGTGCAATCGGAAGCTGTTTATGTCTATTGCTATCTTACTTTTACACCAGGAATTGCTACATTAGGGCTTGAGATCAGTAGTGGACTAGGAAAGAGCTCAATTCTGATAAGGTGTACTTTTCAGGAAAGTGGTGTTCAACTTGTTCTGAACCAAACTGTACTCCTCCAAAAAGGGCAGGTTTATAGTTCAGGGTATGTATGCTCATACATACAACCTTGTCAGCTGAGACCCAAGCAGTATCAACAAAGGCTGGTACACCCATTGTGAAATCCCTTCTTGGACAGATAGCTCAGCCACCACAGTTAGAAAGGTCCTCCTTCTCTCTAAGCGTGACTATTTCAACAATTGTATTTGGGGCTGCAAGAAAACATAGACTAAAATACAAAGTCAAGGATGCTCATTTGTACCTGTCATTGGGAACACATTGTGCCATTATTTAGAGAGTTCCACTGCTACCAGATCATTTCCAACTACAACAGAAAGCATAAGCACTTACAAAACCTCTGCAGCTTGGGACTGGGATAACTGATAGAATGATTCTTTTATGTCAACCAGTTTATGTAGTAAGATAATATTCAATAGCTGATTTCCAGATATTTTGCTGGTAAGTGGCTGGTAAGAATGAGGGGAACCTTCTCTGGGAGTGTGTGTGTTTGTGTATTTATGGAGCCTTGGTTCAGTGGAAGAGCACATGCTTTTATATGCAAAAGGTCTTGGGTCTCAGGACTGGAAAAGACTGCTGTCTGAAACCCAACAGGCTGCTAAAGAATGCAGGCATAACTACATTGAACAATGATCGGAATCTATAAGGCAGCTTCCTATGTTACACTTGCAGCCTAGTCTGATATCCTTTGGTATTTTCAGCATTTGAGGGATTTAAAAGCAATGACTTTTCTTCTGCTGTTTTATTGATGGTTGGCGTTTTCTAGCATTTATTGCCCTGTTGTTATTATTTTGCTAGTTTTATTCCATAAACCACCATGTAGATTATATACTAAAGGGTGGTACATACATTTAGAAAAAAATATATGATGCAACAGGTTAATACACCCGACTCCCCTGGAACAGCAAAACACGGTCACTCCTGCCATGTTAAAATGAGTAATAGGACTGAGTGAGCTCATACACAAGGCCACTTGCCACACACAGAGGCTCCCCCCCATTCAGTCCATTTAAAGTGCAGTTGATGATTCTATGCCTTATTAATTATTGTATATAGAAAGTCTAGTTGTGATAATTATTAGTCCTGAGTGGAACAGTGTAATCTTCGGCATATACTAGGTTATTTACTCTTGGGAATCTTACGTACAATGGGAATGTTTTGTATGTGAAAAAAACCCTATGTATTTTAATTTGAATATTGTCAGCTTGATAGAACTACCAATTACAGAACCCAAACCAGAAGTTTCTTGTTTAAATCCAGTTTTCTTGACATCAATGATTAAGCTGTCTGTGTACTTGCCATTGGCTTAAATTAGTTCTTTCTTCACACCTGCTCTATCAAAATAGGGAAAGGGGAATGTTTAAAGGCTGAGATGTTGAAACACTAAAACAACACATGCATGCGAGGCTTTTTTCTGTTTGGGTCTAATCAGGCATGCTGGAAATCTCTCAAGCAAAAATGACTGCCGGGTGGGAAGATGTTACAGTAATTATCTTGCTGTAAGTTGCAGAGTGGATGACATGAAGTTAGGGTGGCTTTTTGTGTGTAAACGGCCTGGTTATTTACAACCTACTTTTTCGTTTTGGAATCTGTTCATTTGTTGCTTCCTTGTTTGTTTTGCTTTTCAAATATAGAACTTAGTTTTATAGTGTAGATTCTGCCATGTTTTCTTTGTTTAAAGGTATTCATACACATTTTGTCATACAGAAATAAATCAGTATTAAGGCCTCTAGGGCAGGCTTCCTCAAACTCGGCCCTCCAGATGTTTTGAGACTACAATTCCCATCATCCCTGACCACTGGTCCTGCTAGCTAGGGATCATGGGAGTTGTAGGCTAAAAACATCAGGAGGGCCGAGTTTGAGGAAGCCTGCTGTAGGGATTCGAAGTTTTTAGAAATATAACTATTTGGTAGATGGGTGTGTGTGTGTGTGTGTGTGTGTGTGAGAGAGAGAGAGAGAGAGAGAGAGAGATAATAAGAATATGTGCTGCCAGCAGTATACTGAGATTGCATTCCTGTCCACACTTACTCTATATTGCACTCCATGAGACTTTTAGTATAAATGCTTAGGATCCTTGGTGTTCCAGCCATGGAAAAGCTCCTTCCGTTTGCAGAGGGAATGGGTATCCAGGAAATGGTTCCTGCTGGATGAAGAAGGCAGGTAGATCATTTTCACTGATTAAGAACACAGGGACACAAGTAGAGCCCTGCTAGATCAGGCTATCCAACATCCTGTTCTGATAGTGACCAGTCAGATACCTTGAGTGTAATAGTGTTCTCCCCACTTGCGATTCTCAGTAACTACGATTCCAAGGTTTACCACCCCTAGCACCCCCAGCAGTGGAAGTAGAACATAGCCATCATGATTCCTTCCCACTCATTCCCCACGCTGTTCCAGAGAGTCCTCCTGAGAAGCATTTAGCAGGGAGCAATGGGGGCTGCAGGGGTAAGGTGGGATTGGTGAAAAAGTCACACTATATCTGTCAAATTTTTCTAAATTGTGTATTCCACTATCTTGCCAGAAATGGCTCTTTTGGTAGCTAGGTGGCATATCTAGGTGGTATGAAGAGGATGATGATGTTGATGTTACTACTGCTACTACCATCGTTGCTGCTGCTCACATATAATTTTTATCATCCAGTCATTTCCCCAGAAAACCTGGTGATTCATTCTCATATATTGAATCAATGAGACTTTAATTTTATAAGGGAAATACAGGTGTAAATGTTTTCACAACCACTTCTCTGGATACTTCTCTGTGTAACACTGCTTTTCTCTCCCCAGTGCCTACCACAGCCGAGACCATAACTCCTTCCACAGAGCTGTACAAGACAACTGTGTCAACTACAAGCACCACGCCACAGAAAATTCCAATTAGCACAACATTACCTGGGGGGAAGGGGGATGAAAGCAAAGGCCCCAAGCCACCGCCAGCAGTATCAACGACCAAAATTCCTCCTGTTACAAGCTTTTTCCCTTTGCCAGAGAGGTTCTGTGAACTTGAGGTGAAAAGGGATATAACTTGGCCTCAGACTCCAAGAGGAAACATGGTGGAACGCCCCTGTCCCAAAGGAACTCGTGGTAAGACCTTAAAACTGGATTTTCAGCTTAAATAAACATTCTGGTGTCTATATCTTGAACCCTCTTTTCCTTAGCCTCAGACTATCTTTCTTATGATCTTGGCTGCTTGCAAGGAAATGGCACCTTCAGGTTTTAAGCTGTAGAGGGCATTGGAGCCTAGGTACAGAATTACATTCCAGCCCCTTTTCAAGGATTCCAGATCATAGGTCTTTGCAACAGACAGGACTTCAGCCACACTTGCTTTCTGCTGTATTTCTCATTATGAACTCCACTTTGGATGGTTTCCAGAAAATGCTAGAGCTTTTTCTTTTTCTCTCTGTTTATTCAGTATAAAGTCTGATATTTTGTCCTGGCTTTGTTAGCATTGCTTTTAATTGGCATCATTGCCTTTGTTACCTCATTTTCCTACAGGCTTCCTTAGTCTCTTTTAAAGCGACTTAAGTACTGAAGCCCTAATCCAGTATTTCTCAGGTGCTTACGAAACATTTTTTAAAAAATGTACACATGCACAAACAACTTGAACACTCTTACTTCCATTTCATTTTTCTCATCCTTTATATAGGAACAGCTTCATACCTCTGCATGGTTTCCACTGGAAAATGGAACCCGAATGGTCCTGATCTTAGCAACTGTACTTCACACTGGGTAAACCAGCTGGCTCAGAAGGTGGGTTGGAAAATATTTTTGATATGATACCATGCCCATGATTACCAGCACAGATGCTTATGACAAACACTGGGAACGTTGCACGAAACTAAATCAAGTGCCCTGCCATCCCAGGGCTTTAACAGGGATGTCATGATATTGCCCACTTCAAGGGTTGGGGCAAACACACTTGTGGTTTCACCATGCAAACTGCTGCTTCCGGCTTACTCTGCCTCAAGGCAAACAATGTTGGTTTCAGCCAGGTGAAAGTTAAAGCAGAGGATGTGGCAGTTATGGGGCTCTCCTTCCAAGACCTACAGTTCCCACATCCTTCACAGGAAATGGTGCTGAACATCATATTTGCACCAAGGAAAAGGCTGTCTCCTCTGCTTTGATCTTTGCCTAGCTGGAGCTAAGGGATTTTTCAGCAAAGGGACACAAGCATGGAGACATTAACGGAACAGCCATTCGTTGAGCACCTGCTCTGTATTTTTGTTTTGTTTAATAAAGGGTGGTCTATAAGTAAAATGAGGGCAATTTTTAAAACACTGTGTTACTAGCAGGAAATCCCTATGGAAGTTAATATGCATAAGAGAAGGGACAGGATGGACTGTTTCTGTCCTTAGCTATCAGCTCTTGTATCCCATTCTCGTTTCCTAAATATTTGAGCTGTACTGTCACATTCTGCCTGCCACATTGACAGCCTCCGTAACTGCTGGGGTGAAAAGCAAATAAAGATATCCTATGTTACACTCCCCACCCCACAAAAGAATCTGTGTTTCAGATGGACTGCCCTGTGCTGAAACCCAGCTCTTGGAGATTGCGGGTGGGAGGAAACATCACAAACAAACTGCCTCATTTCCCACCGCTTCCTCCAAAGAAGCACAAAGGGGGGGGGGGGGAATCTCAAATGCCTGCGGAGATTGGTTGGTTTTGCTCCCTGCAAATGCAGAGCTCTCCATGCAGCACTTTATCATCCCACCACGGGATGAATGGTGGCCATTCACTCCTGGAGAAGAAAGCGAAGGCACTTGGGAAAAGGGGGCTCATTCCTTAGCCCTGCAGATCCTGGTGATTAAGAATCAAGTCTCCTACTATTTCTGTAGCCCCATTCTGCATAGAATTTGTTGGTCACACTGAAAATGTGATGGAGCATTGAAAGAGTAGAATGGAATGCTTGGAATTGACATGATAGATAGATAGATAGATCACCATCAATGCATATAGCACTTTACTAAATCTAAGCAGTGTTGCATATTATCTCTCATTTTTTGTGGGTGTAGGGCAGTTGTTGTTTTTTAAGGACAAAAGAACTTTGAAAGATAAAAAAAGATGTAACAAAAAATAACCCACCTTTCTATTTAGAAATAAAGTGTTCTAAGAGTTAAGTGGCAGCGGGGGCATCACTAAAATAATTTAAATTGTCATTTCAGATCAGAAGTGGAGAAAATGCTGCTAGCCTTGCCAATGAACTGGCTAAACATACCAAAGGACAAATCTATGCTGGTGATGTGAGTTCTTCAGTCAGACTGATGGAACAGTTGGTGGATATTCTTGATGCTCAGCTGCAAGATCTGAAGCCTAATGAGAAGGACTCTGCTGGACGGAGTTATAACAAGGTAGATACCAACCTGAATAGCCTTCTCTGGTGTGCATTAGAACAACCTGGCCTTGTGGCTTTCTTTCTTTTCTCTTGCAAAACATCTGCCTGTATTTTGCACTAGTCCTTTGAAGTAGGGCACATTTAGGGGTTGTTTTTTTTTTGGGGGGGGGAGGAACCAACAAATTCATGGAGACATGTGGATTCTGATGCTGTGTCAGAGTCCCCAAAGGCTGGTGGTACACGAGAACGGAATGTGACCGTTCCCATGTGGGCAGAAGGAATTGAACAGATAATGTTAATTATACTTTAGCAGCAGCCTGAAACAGAACAATGATTAAGGCATCAATAAGAATCAGACCTGTTGTGTCCTTTGATCCTTTACAACTCTCAACCTGGGGGTGGGGGGGACAAACTGCGGCAGGGAAAAATGAATACTCTTCCCCCCCCCCATGACTTTCTTACTAACGTATTTGACGTATAATACTAACGTATTAGAAGTATTTGACATACCAAGCCATGAACTAACCTTAGTGCATTGGAATGGCCTTGTGATTCATTCACTCCCTTAAAAACCCGCAGATTCATCTGGAAGTTATACTTTAACACACTTTAAGATTGTTAATTTTATCAGCAGATCTTATTTCTCCGGTTAGCATATAGGCGTTTGAACAATGATCAAGTAGTACTTAATCCTATTACCCTTTAAAAAAAAAAATGTCTAACCTCTGATGTGTGTTTTTTGTCTTATTACCAAGCTCCAAAAGCGAGAGAAGACATGCAGGTCTTACCTTAAGGTATCTCTCCTGTGCTGTCACCTTGCTTTGTCCCTGCTTCAGTCACCTTCTGCCACGCTTTTCCCTCCTGCTGCATGTCCCTATGTATTTCAGTCTTTGATAATTGTGCACTGTGCCTTCCCCACAGCAATTGTACAAAAAAAGGTGTTGGCTTTGCATGGGTATAATACCTTCAGAAAAAGCCAGTCGTAAATAATAAATCAATAATCAATACTTCTTTTCCTCCTCCTTTTATCAAAAAAAGAGCAGCCATGGAGCTTTTAACTGAATTGGAAATAAGAAGAGCTTTGCTTCCTTGTGGTATTGTGCCTGTGGAAGGAAAACAAAACTTGCAATGGGCACAAATTGTTTGACATGGGAACACAGGAAGTTGCCTTATACTGAGTATAGATCCACATAGCTCAGTATTGCCTACACTGGCTGGTAGCCGCTCTCCAGGGTTTCAGACTGGGGACATTGCCAGACCGGCCTGGAAATGCTGGGGATTAAAGTTGGGCATGCAGATGCTCTATCACAGAGCTACGGCCCTGCCCCTTGCACCTGGGTTTTGTGTTTGCAGATCTGTGTATCAAAGACTGTGTAGCCATATCTAGTGGAATCCACTAATCACTGCTGCCTCGTGACTTCCATTGGTTCAGTGGAGTTTGTGTGGCAAGAGTGTCTTATGGATTACATCCCATGCTTGTGCATGATGAAAAAACAAAAACCCCAACACATACACATGTTAAACTACCCTACATTTTATTTTATTTTTGTGCACTCTTGAATTCAGCGAGTTCTCTTTTGTGTGTGTGACACCAGGGAAGCGTGTGTGTGTGTGTGTGTGTGTGTGTGTGGAGTTAACAAAGGCCAGCTTTGATCATTTGAGTTACAGATACAGTGCAAACTTTCCTCATATTCTCCTGGAAGCATATCCTGTTTCCCATATACCAGGAGAGGCATAAAGATACTAAGGAACTTGGAATGTCTTGCAGGTCTTATTATGTGTATTCTGTTCTGGTTAATGTCAGTATTTCAACTGTGGTGGGATGTTGGATGAAAAATGAAAGCCTGCTGCTGATTCGTTTTGAAACATGCATTCCATATGTCTTTGTAGTTTTTTCTTTTGCAATGTTACCAATTGGTATTAAAAATAGCAATTAAAAAAAACAAACCTGAAGCAGCGCAGCATAGAATAAAATCAATAATAAAAAGGCTCCTAAGAGATGTAACGTTGTCCAACTGCTTAAGAACAACTGTGCAACTGAGAGCGGACCAGTTTATTGTTCACTCCTTTTCCTTAACCCCTTTCTCTGGAGTTAGAAATCGTCCCACTCCGCGAAGGAACTAGCCATGATGAAAGCTATAACATCTGCAGAAATGCCAACTATGGTTGGAGCTTACCAGAACTTAATGCAGAATTACACCACGGTTTCTCATCTGGGGTTAACAGGGATCCCAGTTAGTCCTAGCTGCAGACATAATATTTAACTATGGGGTATGCATCCTACCAAAGGCCGGAAAAAGGTCCTGCACAATCCCTTGGCTGGCTGTTGATTGCTTAACCATGGAACATGTTACATCTGCTCTCAGCCCAGATGACATTTTGCCCTCTGTTTTACATTCAGCTGCTGATAAAACTTTGGGGAGACCGAAGTGTGTTCAGTTTTATCAAGCGGTTTTGCAAGGAAAGGAGAGTAGGAGGCGGGGGGAACCACATGTATCTTAAATTATATCATGATAACTGCTCTCTTTTAAAGCCAGTGAGTGGGGATGCAAAGCAAAGTCTGCTGAATTGGGTTGATTTCTTTTTTACAGTTGCATTTGCAGTTCACCTTTGAAGATAAATGTCATTGGGTAAAATGTAATAACCATGTGTGTGGTTGCTACTGAAAATGTTTTGTCACTGTGGTGGCAAGAATCTAGGGTTACGAGCCAGTCTTAAGTGAGGCGTTAATTCCCAATGATTTATTTGAATGAGGAGGTTGAGCACAGGCATAAATATTCTCCACTGAAATCAGTGGGGTCTCAAGCCTCCTTCACATTTTACTCTTGTAAAGGGGCAATATGAGTAGAAAGGGGCTCCTTCAGGCCCCACTCTTGCCACCCATGTATTAAGTGTGGATGTCTGAGGTGGGGGAAGCCTTTGCACATAGATGTCCGGACACATAGGCTTCCAGTACCCAGAGAAGCCTACATTTGTAGGCTACCCCACATCGGAAGTCTATACTAATGGCTGGGCATGTGTACATCTGCTACATGACCCCCTCCACCCTTGTGATTATTGTTGCTACATTTATATACCATTCATGAATTCAGTTCTCTAGTGGTTGGTATTCAGCTATGTTTTACTCAGAGTACTCCTGTTGCAATTGATGTACCTAACTTAGCCATGTTCATTACTTTCCACGTGCCTACTCTTGAGTAAAACTTAATACAACTCATAGTTTAAACACACACACAAAATCCAATTATACAAATACAACTTAGCACGTAAAACCACCCCAAAGCCAGCACAAACACAGCAGCACAAAATCAGTTTTAAACCGGCAAGGGGAAAACATTTATGTTAGCAATTTATAGGCAGCTTAATATAAAAACAAAATACCCTCTCTAAGCAATTTACCAAGTTTTTTTTAAAAAACACACAAAAACAACCAATCCATAAAACTGTAAGGCTAGAATACAAATAAGATGAAAATACATGTTGTCACTAAAAATCCATAATCGGAATACTAAAATAAAATACTGAGAAGTGCATATTGGGGGGGGGGGGCGGATTAACAGTAAAAAATGCCCAAGCAAATAACTAAGCTTTTGATGGGCATCTAAAATACGTCACGATTGACATCTCCCGGATTGTGTGGGAGAGGAGGCAAGGAATTAAGCATATTTAAAAAATGTGTGTGTCCTGGAAGAATATAAATGTCTACACTTGGCACAATGCAGGTGGGCACCAGGCAAGCCTCTCTGACGAGGATGTTCTGTGTATGGGGCACCACTACCAAAAAGACCTTGCTACCTTTGGACTGTGGCATTATGGCCTGGGAATTTATTTTAACTCTCCACCTCCCTCCCCAACCACCTTTGACAAGAAATAGTGTCATTAAAGAGCTGACTATTTTAATGTGACCGAAGAAAAGCAGCCAGTCAGACAACATTAAAAATATAAGGAGTGAATCAGGCTAATGGATACATGCAGCCATCAGGACGCGTATATACACGCAACACGAACTGAAGCACAGCCTTAATTTCTCGCTGAGATCATTTTTAGTAGGTCTCAAATGAGCTTCCCAGTTTGGCTAAGACTAATAAAAACCTCTTAAAATTACAAATCGAAAGCTGGCTGATGCTATGCAAATGAAGCAAGTCCTCACTTCGCGACAGAGGATTCATTTGTAACTCAGATCAGAGGCTCCGATCCGTATTTCTTGGTGACTAATGAATATGGCCTCTGCAGACCAATTTCTGTTCCACTCTATTTAATGGCTGAAGCAGTATCAGTGTGAGCAGTTTGACTCTTCTATTTCCCATTAGAGAAGAGGGGAAGAAAATCCTTTTATTCCACTCCAAAAGTATCTCCCACCTGCCATTGTAGAGACTCACAATTCAGACAGAAAGAGGATATTAAGATGGATTAGGCTAATTAATTTTGCTCCTGACAATAGATAGTCCTGACCCAACTTTTTTCTATCCATTCAGGCGTGGAGCAGTGTTCTGGGTGCAACATCTTTTTATTTGTGTGACGCAGCCTGTTTGCATTTCCATTTGTTTTCGAAATCAGCCAAATCATATGTAGATATAGATATATGTGCCTAATGACACATTGTAACTAGGTAAATGGGACATGGTGATTCAGCAATCACCCACATTATGCATTAACGTAAGAGCCTCCCTTCAACTGACGAATACCGTGTTTTCACTAAAGATCCTTTAAAAAATCCTCCTAAATTGCATAATATTTTGTGAGCATCTTAATGTGGGTGTAAGTATGTGAGATCAGGCCGCTACTGATCATTCTTCAGTTCTGAATAAATGGGGAAATCCTCTGCTCCTGCCGAACTTAACGTGCACATCAGAGCCCAGTAGAGCTCTAGCCTGGCTGGAGGAACTTTAAAATTAAAGCCATGAGCCTTCCCTTTTTATATGCTTCAGTATGTAATAATATTCTTTTTCACTGCTGCTCCAAGGCTTCTTATATCAATGCTCTTTGTTATAAGGGGAAAGCGGTAGCCTTTTGGTCTGTAAATCACCGCAAATCATGTTGACAGTTAAATATTGTAATTGTCATCAGATCATGTTAGGGACTCTCTCCTGTTGCCTTAAGGCAGTAAGGCCTAATATTTTTCTACTGAATGCAGGCTATTGTTGACACGGTGGACAACCTGCTTAGGACCCAAGCGCTAGACTCCTGGAGAGATATGAATTCCTCTGAACGAGCACATGCTGCAACCATGTTACTTGATACCCTGGAAGAAGGGGCCTTTGTCTTGGCTGACAACCTCTTAGAACCAACAAGGGTCGCAATGCCTACAGATCACATTGGTAAGTGAATACGTCTTGAAACGCTTGGCATCACACCGTGGGAAGAGTCCACCAAACCCAGTGGTTTGGGATGTCCATATATTCCACATTAGATGGAACAGTGTAATTTGCCCAATTAGAAATATATTACATGGAAATAATACAGAAACCTCTGCATTTTAAAAATGGAAAACCATTATAGATTGATGTTCTGGTTCTAGAACAGATAGCGACTAAGATTGTAACCCCGAAAATTCCTAGTTCGATTATTTTTGGCTAACAAAATTAAGTCAAAGGACTTAGGCAAGTAACCTTTATCTTATTCTCATCTGAATTATGGAGCTAATAATGTTGGGCTACTTCTGAAGGATTATTGTAAATATTTCTGGATAAAATGTGTATGTAGTGCTTTGAACACTTTGAAAAATGTGCTACATAAATGACAGAAAATACATACATATTTTTCAGTCCTCATGGTAGAAACTCTTTCTCCTTTATACATAATCGGTTCCTAATGAATGTAGATTACTTTCAGGGACAGCGCATTGCCAACTTTGGGCACATAGCACATAGACTAAATGTTTGCATTAAACACAACTGCCTTCAGGTGAAAGTGTGTTCAGTGAGCCACATCTCCCACAATACAAAATAGCCATGCTTCACAGATTGCAAAATAGCTACCGACACTTTGAGCATAATTTATCATTTAAATGCTGGCAGGGAAACAAAACTATTATGTATTAGGGACATACAGGTATATCTTGTTGTGGTTAAGAAGGTTGTTGTGTATAGATGTAAAATGCCATTCTCCTTGCGCCCTTGAGGCTTATACCAGTCTACATATTAGGAGGTAGAGCACACATATGTCATAAACATTTCTAGGCTAGACCTTAAAATAGAAGAACTAATTTATGAATGGGAGAATGTCAGGTACGTGGATTTGTGAATGAGGTGGTGCATGTTTCTGTTGCTAAAGGTGGAAGCAGAGTTTGCAGATAATCAGCTGTGGAATGCTAAGGATGTCTACTCCAAAGTAAATTCATCTAGGTTAAGTGGGCCTTTGCCTGCAAAGCAAATCCCCTTTGTACCAGGCCTGGTGGGCTGGGGAGACAGATTGGCTTGAGGTGCCTCACCACTCAGTCATTGCACTGACTGCCACTATCAGCCTGCAGAGTGAGGTCAGCATGTAGAGTCTCCCCCCAATAAGCAGAAGTACCACCAGTGGAAGCCATGCTCCAGGAAAGAGGAGGTGCTGAGCTGGACCTCTTCACTTGCTGGCATTGGTCCTGAGCTTGGCTGGATCACTGCATTACCTCCAGGCTGCTGCAGCAACCTGCTTTCCCCCTCCTCCAGTCATCTCCCCTGGTTGGTGTGAGAGTTGTGGGTGGGTTCCACCATTCCGTCACACCCTGCCCCTGCCCAACTAGTTGCTATCTAGTAATCATATTTCTTTCATATTTAGTTTATCTATTTACATTTATAAATATATACCCATTTTTTCCCTAGAAAAATAGCTGCTGGTACTCACCCTGCTACAGTTTTTAACAAGAACAAAAAAGAGGTGCCGTTACTGCATACTCTTGAGTAACCCCTGAAAAAAAGGACTGTCCATATCCTACCTTTCCCCAGAGTCGTGCCCATTGTTATTACCTTCACCACTCCTTTAATTTAAGTAGGTTAGGCTAAAATACAATGACTGAGCCATGGTCACCCTACAGAGATTTAAGCCTGGATGCCCCCAGTCCCATTCTGACAGTTTTAATGATCTACTCCTCTGGCTCCCTGTTGCATAGCAAGTAGGACACAAACACTAAAAATTCATGCATCATGGCTGTTTTGGTCTCCAAAAGTTAAGCATTTCTTCCAACTAAAAACTCTTGGGACTTTTGAAGTGATCTCTCTTAGGCTCACATTAAAACCAGGTTGGCTGTCATGTTCTTTGAACTGGCGTGCTGTTACTTTTGTGCATCTGCACTCGGGTTTGATTAAAATTTAAAGGAAAATGACTCCAATGCTACCGGTATGCATCTGTCATGTACAAGGAAGAAAATAAGCATCCCGAAAGGAAAAAAGGAAAAGGAAAACATTAGCCAAATCTGACAACAGAAAGCAAAAACCTTCTTCTTGTTTTTTTATCCACCTAGTCTTGGAAGTTGCAGTGCTGAGTACAGAAGGACAAGTGCAGGACTTGAAATTCCCCCAGGGCAACGCAGGAGGCAATTCTATCCAGCTCTCTTCGAACACTGTGAAGCAGAACAGCAGAAGCGGTATGTCTTTTGCAAACCATTTATTTTTCAGCTGTAGCAACTTAATTTTGGGAGGGTTTGCTGTGTTATAATAATACACACTCAGCAACATTAAAAATAGCCAGTCGATAGCTCTCATTTGTAAATAACATTAGGCTGGCCTTTTTTCTTTCTTTCCTTCTTTTTTTTTACTCGAATCAATCTTTCTGCACTAAAGCTGGGGAGGGTTAGGCTATTTAAAACATGCCATGTTACTTAAAGTGACTATAATAGCTTTCTTTTCACAGGGTTAGCAAAGCTGGTTTTCATAATTTACAAAAGCTTGGGCCAGTTCCTCAGTACGGAAAATGCAACCATCAAACTGGGAGGAGAGTTTGCTGGCAGGAACAGTACCATTGCTGTGAACTCTGATGTCATTGCGGCCTCCATCAACAAGGAGTCCAGTCGCGTGTACTTGACAGACCCTGTTCTTTTCACCCTGGCACACATTGATGTGAGTTATGGTAATGAATTAATGGGAAGGTCATAAAATCAGCAAGAGCAAAGAGCAAAGAAGGGACGGGGGTGGATCTTTCAATTTGAATTTTAAATGTCGGACTAGGTCAGAGGCACAGGTTTGTTTAAGTCTACGAACATAAAATTAAATGAGCCTGGTTCAGTGATTATTAGAACTTAAGTGTATTCTTAATGAAAGCTAATTCGGTAATCAACATGAAAATGTAAATGGCTCTAATTTGTTCCTAAGTGAAAATTAACTCTTACCTTAGCAGCAGGACAGAAAAACACCAGCTCTTATGATTTTGCTTCCTTAATGTAGCAAAATTTTAATGGAACTTAGAGCATTTTGCTCTAATTCCATACTGTCTGCTGGAGCCCATTCACTAATCATTCAGATAGGTTTTAGTCAACGAAGGAATCTGGTGCTGTTTTCTGCATTCTGCTTGACACTAGGTTTAACTTCTCTGTGCTTGAACTAGTCAGGTGTTAGTATTCTGACTAAACATCAGGAAGAACTTTTTGACAATAAGAGCTGCTCAACAGTGGAACAGACTCTTTAGTTGTTATTTTTAGCAGAGGTTAGATGTCCGTCTGTCATGTATGATCTAGTTGAGATTCCTGTATTGCAGGGGTTTGGACTAGATGAGCCTCAGGATCCCTTCCAATGCTACGATTTTATTTTCCCAGCTGAGATTTTCCATTTCCCAAAAGACAAGACTCTTAAAAAAAGAAAGGAGAAATCCCTTATCTAGGTGTTTTTCCCCAGACCAGTTTTTCAGTTCAGTTTAATCTGAATTATTATGTCTAGTGATCCTTTAGACTGGATGGAAATTGAGAAAAGGAAAGTGAATTCGTTAGTAAATCCTCAATTATTCAAGAAGCCCTTTAGAGAAACTTCATGTATCTACTGCTGCAGGATCGGCAGAAATGGCCACAAGTGCACAGTATGAACATTGAACAGCAAGCTAGGAAACTGATTGATTAAAATTAGATCTATAGTAATGTGGATTGCACTTTGGCGTATTTTAAACTATTAAACCCACTTTATAACTAGGTGGTAGGCTTGTTCAACATGTTCTTGTCAGGTTTGCTAATGCTGGCTACAATCCACCACAGTCTATCCTAGGTCACCTTAATTGCTGTTTAATGATGTATGAACCTATGCCCCTTATTCAATTGTGCTCCAAAACAGAAAACCACAAAAATGTGGAGAATGTAATCCAAATTGTATTCTATGCCCATTGCGCCATACTTGTCATTTCTGGGTTTACAGTTCTAATTTTCTTTCATTCTGGTGTTTTGCAGACCAAGAATTATTTCAATGCAAATTGTTCCTTCTGGAACTACTCTGAACGGACTATGATGGGCTATTGGTCAACTCAAGGATGCAAGCTGATCGACACAAATAAAACGCATACCACGTGTGCATGTAGCCACCTAACCAATTTTGCAATCCTTATGGCACATAGGGGAATTGCGGTAAGGAACAATGCCTTTAATCAGCAACCAAATGACATTTAGAAAACCCACTTTAACTTCTCTATGTTTGAACTATCTATATAGTTGGATGTTAGTATAATTTCAGAATCCTTCTGGACATCTCATTTCACAGTATTCCAAATATGACCTTTGTGTTCCATAGGTTCAGATGTAAAATGAAGAAAAAGAATGTGTCTGTTCAGCTCCTTATATTTAATGCTGAATGCCATTTCATTAAAGGAGCTCAAATATACAGTCATCCCCTATCATTATATACCAATATTTTCTGCTTTCTGGCAGTTTTAAGTTCTCTGACATACTCATGGTTTCTCAAAGCATTTTGTAGATTTCTGATAGGATTGCAGTTAAGACTGATTACTTGAAAACCCTGCAAATTCACATTGGGACTGGTTAACTGTTGACAAAGAGATGGATATTTACACCCTTCAAAAGCATACTTAAAAGGGAAGTGTGTATTCTGCTCTGCATTCTCTAGACCCACGTATTAGGTATCTGGATGGCATCAGTTCTGAGGGAAAATCAAAAACTACCAAGAACTATAAAGTACAAGTTCTTCTAGATGCTACTGAACTACAGAGCCATGGAAATGATAATAAAGAATGTTAATTTTCTCTTACCTGGCCATGAGCTGTATCACTGGCCAAGGAGCCTGACAGCCTCACCTACTCTAACTGGGTCACACAATGAGAGTCATTCATCCATTCCATTTATGGAACATATGGTTTATACTGAAGATCTCTCGTTTCCTTAAATTTCCTTTAATGTCCTGAACAATGCTTTATTTGTGCATTCAGTATAGAAATTATGTTTTCCCTCCCCTGCCCTCCTTCCGGAACATCCCTTAGGCTTAAAATGTGGCATGTTATTGGAAATAATAATAATAATAATAATAATAATATTTCAAAGTTACCGGTAGTTCATCTCCACTGTTTAACACTGTAACTGCCAATGAACAGGCTGTTGTGCTGTCCTTTGAACAAAGTTGGAATTTCTAAGTGTTAGCGACAAACATATTTTAGTTTTGTATTGATCAGTGACCACACTAATTTTCTTTACTCTTCATCATTTCTAGTACAATGGAATGCATGGTTTACTCCTCACTGTCATCACCTGGGTAGGGATTGTCATTTCCCTTGTCTGCCTGGCAATTTGCATCTTCACTTTCTGTTTCTTCCGCGGCCTTCAAAGTGACCGAAACACAATTCACAAGAACCTTTGCATCAACCTCCTCATTGCAGAATTTATTTTCCTAATAGGCATCGATAAGACGGAGTACAAGGTAAGCCCTCTATGTTTAACACACATCTGAAGATACCTCACTGAAAGGAATGGTAGCAGTAAAGTATTTGATGGCCAAAAGAAGTTTCTCAGTTGTCTGCTTTTTTGATGCAACATTTAGCCACTTACTCCATGGATGGGTAGGTTAGTCAGGAAATAATGGCAGGCAGAGAAAAGGTTGAACAACTAATGTCTGAAACTTCTCATTTAGATGCAAAGATGGAACTATCTCATTCCGCTCAAGAGCATTGAGATTTTGCATGGAAAATGAGTTTACCACTATATATGGCTTAGAATTTACTATGCCACAAAGACTTACACCAGTTTAGATTAAACAACAAAAAATATTGATGCCATAGAAGGTACAGGAGGGTCCGCTGGCACCCACAGGTGTTGCGTTGGCGACCTCTGTTGTAGAGAAAGCAAGAAAACATGCCTGTTCAATGTTGTTGGGAACCAGTAGAAGCTTAATAAGCCTGCCAGAGAGTTTCTTGTCAGGTATTGTTTAGCATTTAAGCCACCTATTGACCAACAAGTTTTTCCTTCAATATTGTGTGTGTATTAGGGAGGGAGGGAGATCATAGGTGTACAAGTGATGACAATTCAGATTGATGTATGGTAGTTTCTGTTATTTATGATCATTGTTCAAGATCATTTACTGTAATCCAGTGGAACAGATTCTGCAGCTCCATTGGGACTAAGGAAGCAGTTAAATGCTTAACTCCCTGTTGGCTGCAGTGGGTTCTTAGATAAACCTGCCTCTTGTCCGGTAGGTGTACCTAGCGCCCCCAGATACAGGAGAATGTTACATAGAAATAATACACTCCTATCCTTAAGAGATAGAAAGCTATGGAATTCTTTTCCTTTGTGTGTCTTCACTTCTCATTTCAGATTAGCCTTTTCCTAAATCTCAAGGCATAAGGCTGAACCCATGGTTTTTCTAAAATAAGCTGCCCTTAGAATTGAGTCAGTCGGTAGGATTTTGTTCTGCAGTCATCTACAGAGTGTGGCTAGTGATATGATAGCAGATCTTCCTAAAAATAGAAAAAGCAACGATATTTGATATTTAAAGGGAAATGGAATATTCTGACAGAGGAATAAGAATTTTCAACAGAAGGTATAAATAATACATCTAGTAGCTGGGGCTCTTTATCTTCTTGTACCAAATCATCTGCAATATAAGCCTTACAGCAGAGTGTTAACATTGTGCTACCAAAAATTAATGGACTGCTTGCCACACTTGATATTCCATTGCGTCAAAGAATGCTAATAGGCACATACTTTCCATATCTTAACTCAGAGTGCAAGAGAGTAGAAGCTGCAGCTACTGGGAACACAATACAGTTTTCAGTAGTTATGAATATGAAGTTTTATGTTTGGGGGGGGCAGTGTGTGTGTGTATTGGTGGGGGGGGGTTTCCAATTACTGCATATACTGTATGCTGCCATTACAAACCAAGCTATTAACATCCACATTATTTCGTTTTCTGAATACATGAGATGAAGTGGGAAGGTTGAAAAGTGTTGCACCTTGCATTTGATTGTTTCTTTTTCTTTGCAGATTGCATGCCCAATATTTGCAGGCCTCTTACACTTTTTCTTCCTGGCAGCCTTTGCCTGGATGTGCCTAGAAGGGGTGCAGCTCTATCTCATGTTAGTAGAAGTATTTGAAAGTGAATATTCTAGGAAGAAGTACTACTATGTTGCTGGCTACCTCTTTCCTGCCACTGTTGTTGGTGTCTCGGCAGCTATCGACTACTCCAGCTATGGAGCGCAAAATGCGTAAGTAATTGCTAGTGACCTGAGTGTTTCAGGCGATTTTTTATTTTTTTTAAAGCGTGTTAGCTGTCAGAGCCCCTGACAGACTAAAATAGCACCAGAAAGCTTTATTGGTACGAGAATGGCAAGGCTGTGTGCAAATTCCAATCAGGTCTTTTGTAATTTTCTAGGTTCAGAGAATTTGTACCCTGGAGAGGCAAGATTCTAAATTACCACCTTTCTTTTTAACACAAAAGATTGACCCGAAACAAATTGGGAGAAAAAGTAAATAACTTTTTGGGCCTCCAATGAATATTAAGTAAAATAAAACAAAATAAAATTCTACTTTACTTAAAAGTATCTGGTTTGCTTTAACCCCCCTGCCCTAGTTTTAAGCTAACACTTCATTAGATTTCTTTGTTCAGCATGCTTTCTAGCCGGTTCTCTTTCTGGAGAATGATAGTGCAGTGTTTCTGCCCCAGTGGTTCACTTTGATAATATTTATCGGGAAAGAATCGGATTAAAATTAGCCCACTGTTTTTTATTTATAAAAAGTAGGGATATTTATACAAAGTGACAGAAGGTAGGCCCCCCAAAATAATAATATTTCTGAGGGTTTATGTTGCTAGAGGCATAAATGTGCCTTCCAATAGAGCTTACTTTGTCCTTTGATGAAATTAGTTACAGTATGGGCAGATACTGTTGGAATACAAGCAAGCTGCTTGATTCTGCTGTTGATGGAAGACAAACGAAAGCGATTCCGTAGGGAGCTGTGCTATATGAAAAGTGAATCAGTAAGTGAAGTGAGTCCCGATAAACTGATGCCTAATTTAGTTTAATCCTGTTTGGGTTTTTTTGCTTTAACTATTAAATTTGCAGCAGCAGGTCTGAGGCATTTTGTTTGCATTATGCTGCTCTGCAGAAGAAGAAAAAATATGACATTTAATCATTTTCTGAGTTGGCGTTCCTTGGGGATAGTCAAGTGATGGACAGCTAAAAGCATGTTTTAAATGCACAAAGAAAAGCTGTGTGGGGAGAGGGGGCCCCACATCTATACCTTTGCCTGGGTTCACGGCCTATATCAAATACTAACCCAAAAGGAAGCAGAGTTGCTTAATCAAATACCAGGCTTTTTGTGGTTGCCCTGTACTTGCAGGTACCCCTTTGGGTTGATTAGCTGTACCATACAGGGCATCTTCTTAATGCTTGATGCTTTTCAACTTGTTGGTTGACCCCATTCTAAGGTGAGCTGCACCAGTGGCAACATCACTATTTTTTTGTTGCATTTCATTGAAAAGAAGTGTTGGGGGGGGAGAGAAGGGGGAAATAAATAAGCTTAAATGAGAAGCATTGAGAAAGGAAAATGGATGTGGCCTTGAGTTTCATTCTGAGGTTTGATAGGTTCCAGATTTGAAAAGTGTAAAACATACTGTAGCACCACCATCAATGGGGGGGGGGGGCGCGTGCAGGTGGTTTGCAATAGTGTGAAGAAAATGGACTGATAGGCAACAATTAATGAGCGTAAAGATGAAAGCAGGTGATCATAAGGAAGTCTTGTTGAACAGCCTTAAAGCTCAATAAACAGACACATTCTCAAGCATATGCTAGTGTTCTGAATTACATCTCCATGCATTTAACTGAAAGAGAGAGCTGCACGGCTGATTTTCTCAACGTAGAACACTTATGGTGTGCTAATGCAGTTTCCCTTGGTGACCATGCCATTGAACGATGTTAATCTCCTCCCACTTGGCACTCCAAATCACGCTCAGGAATAACATACATACAAGGAAGCAAGTCAGCCAGGTGTGTATGGCATCCATTTTCAAGAATAGGTTTCATATGGATGTCCACATGGGGTCACTGCTAAAAAAAAGTCACATCATAGCCAGTCCATGTGAATAAGTTCTAAGAGATGTCTACTTTCCATTGGTAACACAGAGTATATGTGCTATTCTCACACCACTTTTTTTCTTTTTTTTCTGTAACAGCTGCTGGCTCAAAGTTGACAATTATTTTATCTGGAGTTTCATTGGGCCTGTTACCTTCATTATTCTGGTAAGAATACTTTCACTTTCCTTTCCGCCCATCTGCCTGCCTCTCTCCCAATCCACTTTATTTATTACAGTGGGAATGACCAAAATACTTTGAAAGTCAGGTTATATTTGCTGTGAAACTGCCATAGCAATAGCCCTTTTGGATAAGACCATAGGCCCATGTTCTCCAGCATCATCTTCTCACTATAACCAACCAGATACTCATGGAAAGCGCACTTCTCATGGTTTGTCTCTGATACCGATACTGGAGGTAGAAGACATCCATCACAACTTCTAGCCACTGAAAGTCTTATTTGTCTAACTGCCTTTTAAAGCTATCCAAGTGGGGGGGGGGAGCACCACGTCATGTGACAGCAAATTCTACTATGCACTGTGTTCATTTTGTCTGTCCCAGTATTCAACACTCCAATATTCAACTTAACCTGGATGACCTTGGGTTCCAGTATTGTGAGATACGGAAACCTCTCTCTGTTGTTTGTACACAAATCGGTTAATTTCGACTAGAGACTTTGTACAGTTGTGATGGCATGTGAATCACAAGTCTTAGTTTTGATTTGTGCACAGTGCTATCCCCTCTTGAGATGATACTTTTGGGATTTCTATATTTCCTTCTGGTTTCAAAGCCCTTCAGATATCTTTGTAGACTCATAGAGATGGAAGGGACCCCAAGGGTTCTCTAGTTCAACCCCCTGCAATGCAGGAACCACTGCTAAAGTATCCCTGACATATCATTTATTGAATATTATCTCTGTACCTGCTGAACTAAAACAGTGCTGTTTTAAAAGCAGGACTGTTAATAGGCTTTTATTTATTTACTTTCTTTCTTTTATTATACTTTGCTCTTCATCCAAGAAGTTCAGAGCTTTGTATGGATGGTTTTCAGGTGGTGTCCCATCCATGTACTTGTTTAGGAAAAGCCCCTTTTAATTTTAGTTACCATGTTCCTTCAAACTATTCTTCCTCACACATTCTATAATGCAAATGCTAATGATCCTTTTGCGGGGGGGGGGAGATATCATTTTTCATTTTAGCAAACATCGCGACATTGTAGCTGATGTGTTGGTGCAAAATTCAGCCTTGTTCTAGTAGAGATTTATCTTCTTGGAGTAGTCTTACAGTCTGAGCCTTTAAGCCACTATATGTATTGAGGCGTACCCATGGCACCTAATGTCATTCTGTAGGACTGAGTTGCCAATCTTTATCCTTGATTGCCAGTTGAGTCCAGAGAAGGCAGTTTTTTTCTCAGCAAAGCTGTACGTTATCCGCAGACAAATAGTATTTATTTTCCCCATCATGTTCATTGCATTAATCATACTGTAAATCACATTATTGAAATGTTTTTAAAAACACTGTACATAATGCACAGAATTGAAATCAGTGGCTTGGCCTGTCCATCCTCCACATCGCAGAACACTTCTGAGAGTCAGGGCATGTGGGATGTGGTGCAGAGGCAATCAAGGTCATTTGTGACTTACACCAATTCTCCCTTGCCATTGCATCCCCTACAACACAACTCATGCCAATCAGGAAGATTAATCTGTATGTGCAATATTTATCAAGATTGAACAGTAAAAAAAACAAAACTATTTGGCTTGATTATTGGCATATGGTATACACAGATTGCACAACATAGCAGTCCGGTGGCAAAATCTGATTCTAGCTATTTCACAGTATGGCTGAGGATTTGACAGGAGGTAAAATACTCCTGTGGTTTAACAGGATTTCTTTCTTCATTCTTGAAGTTCTCACTGGCATATAAGAAGTGTGCATCATAGAGCAGGTATGTAATTCACATTCACATAACTATAAGGATAGGGTTTTTTAAAAATAAAAATAAAAAAATCTCCTTTCATCATCTCAAGCAGCACGGCTGATAGAAGCCTGTACAGAGGAAACATGACACAGCAACTTATCTGAGATATGCCAGTATAGATAATATTGGAAGTGATGCTCCCACTCCTGATTTTTTAGATCGTAATTAAAAATGGCAGCTTTTAATTCTGTATAGCAGCCTGCAGGACTCCTTGGTATTTTTTTGAAAGAAGCATTACAGGCTGAATCATCCAGCTGAGCACTTTCTTTCCTCATGGTGCAATTTCTGTTGTTCGTGCAACACAACATGTAAGCTAGAACCTCACCGAAAGAAGCCATAGCCACTTCCTTTCTCTCCAAAGGGGCAAGCCGTTTCTTTCAAAACATGATAGTTCCACAGTAAGTGAGATAATCTTGCATGTTATGCTTCCCCTTCCTGTTTGAAGCCTGGAGTGTGGCAACAGGAGTTCTGCCACATCAGTAGCAGAGGGCATTGCGGTGTGGCACCACCACTCCTGCTCTCCAGTTGGGCTGTGTCGCTGCTGTTTACCAGGAGGCAGAGGAGGAGGAGTTAGGCAGCAGTGAGCTGGTACAGTGCCCAAGACACCAGAGAAACTAATCCAGTTCTCCCGCCAGTGCCTCTGTAGTGTGCCAGCCTCACCGCTGCCTCATTCCTCCTCTCTACCTCCCAGAAAGCAACAAAGGTGAAACAAACCAGAGGTCAGGTGAGTGGTGCCAGGCCACTATGCTGTCTGCTACTGCTTCCTAAGTTATTATTATTATTATTATTATTATTAATCCCAGAAAGTAGAACTTCAGTACGCCAGGGAGAAAGTTTCTAGCCCATATTGCGCACTTAGAATGCTGAGGACTGTGAGTGTTTTATGTATTTAAGAATTGCATCTCCTACCTGCAGCCAGAATGGGTGGCAGCCCATTCTGCCACCTCATTCGCACGTAATTCTGTTGCAAGTGGACTGGTCACAGGCGTGGGAATAAAGTGGCTGAAAGTAATGTGCGAGCTAAAGTTCAGTGAGCCAGGGTCTTGGTATGTCTCCTTTCCTCTTCTTCTTTTTTTTTTTTTACAAAAATAACAGCATCATTTACTGTGAGCAGTACTTTCTTTGGGGTTTTTTCTCTCCCCCCTCCCTCTCTTTCTCTGTCTTTAAATAACATTACACTTTGTGTGGGCCTTGGGCATTGAGGCAGATATTGGTGTTTCCTCATAACCAGGTCAGAGTGAAAATCGGGGTGAGGGACATTTAATCATATTGACCATGTACAGTCAGAGTCTACTATTATTTACCGGCCATGACATTATTATCCTCCTGCAAATCATTTAGACTGAGAAGTGAAAGGCCTTTGGGAGCAGTATTCCCAACTTCAAAAAATATGAAACAGCAGGTAGCAATCACTGCACAGTTCCTGGGAGTAATTCTTCTCTGGCAATTGCTTTGCCCTCTAATCGTACCGACCAAAAGAAAAGAGAGTGTAATGATTCGAGAACAGTGTAATGTGAACAGTGTAACTGCAGAAGAGGTATGGGTGTACATTAATGTATATGCGCCATTCAAGAGTGTACCATTACAATCCTTACAAACATATGGCGATGATTGTATAACAACAACAACAGCTGCTGCTGTTGCTACTATTTAACGATTTATTTAGCCCCAACAATGTGCTGCAATAATCATGGAATATTTGTTAGCTGGAATGCAACTCTCAATGCAGAGTATGCTAGAGTCGGCCCAATACTGGGCTGCCTCCAACCAAATTATAGAGAAAGTAGACTGCGCACTGAAAATGGAGTTTGTGTTTCTAGTCCTTAACAGAAAAGCTCATAATGTGTGAGCTACTTCTAATGGACTTTCAAACTCTACATTATAGGTTGTGCCAAGCTTTTTGGGTCACTATTGAGTATGAAACACAGAAAAACAAAAAAACAACCCCTCATTTCTTCCTTACACATATGTAGGCACACCCAGCCAGGTAAGGCAAACAGCAGATAGTTAATTCTCCATTTACAAAAGCAGCTCCTTAGGCGCACCAGATACCCACACTATGTGGTTGTCTACATAGCTGTTTTCTAAATTCATGTCTGGGCTTAGGTACTGTTGTCTGACGTGAGTGCATACACACAACCTGGGCCTTCTCAGATACGGTGAGCAGTCTCTTCCTCCACTTCCAACCTGTCCTGCATGCCCACCTCCAACTCTGACTTCACGGACCCTTCCTCTTCTCCTTTCCTTTCCCAACCCCAAAAATCTCTGCCCCTCCTCTCCTGAGTTCGCCTCCGCCCCCTTGCCTCCATCACATATTCGTCAGAGTATTTCCAGTCCCTCTCAATATGTTACCTTGTGCATAACTGTTATAATGTGTACACAGAACACAGATGTACACTGAATTAAGAACAATCACAGTTTTAATTTACTGGCTTTAGAATTTGAGATCTTATTCTTTTCCCACCTCCAGCCCACATACACAAAATTCCCTTTGGGGGAAAGACTAATACACCCATTAAGGAGCAGTTAGATAAATTATAGCCTATACTGATCTTAATTGAGAAGTTGCAGAAAATAAAAGCCTGAGTTTCGGTGATTTAATGGACCGCTATCAGCCTTTATATGATCTTGAGGCTTTAGTCCATTGTAATTCAAGCAAAAGATTTATTTAGTACATTCTCAGATAAGATTCCATGGCCATGATAATCTAATATAAATTTAGGCACTCATGATCTTGTTGAAATTGGCTGCTAATTTGAGGGAAGGAGATGGGCAGTATAATGTTATCTATTTGTTTTAAAGGAACTGGAAGAAAATTGTGTTCTTTGGGAATAATAAGTGTTCAAGGGGAAATCTGCAACAGGATGTTCCATTGACTTCGTCCTTTTATTGGAATTTTTGATACATGCACCGATTTTTATATCAGCTTTTCTGCCTTCCTTAAAAAAAAAGAATTGGATATATTGGTCAGAATGGATCTCATTGTTTTGAATGGGATCAAGCACCTGCAGCTCTGCACTGTATTTGTATTTCTGTGTTTCTTGATCACAGCCTTTTTATTTATTGCACGCCTTGCTGTTTTTTGCATTTAAAGTAAATATCACTACCCTCCCTTTCCTTGCCATACACCCACCCACCCGATGCTTTCCCTCTTAAGGTTAGGTAGCCCCGCCTTCCCAAATAACCTTGCCCGTTCTCGGCACTTTAGGAAACATGCGGCGTTCGGATCCTTGAAGGAGAGCGGTTGACTTTCCTTTCAGACTACGGGGCACCAGGGTTATTGTATCTATGGAAGAAAGCATGTGTGAGAGTAATGAGCAGTGGAACGCCATTAGTATGCCTGAAATGATTTAATGAAAGCTTGGATCATGACACGTCAGGAGCTGTTCTTATCATTTGGACAGCTCCATCTGCATCCTTAATAATTAATTAAGTTCAGGGAGAGTTCAGCTTTGCACACTCCTTTCGAAGGGCTCCTTCAGACAACACTTCTCGGGCTGCCAGTCCCAGAGAGGAATAGGCTTCTGCTTGGCTAAGAGCAAGGATCTGTGAGATAGAAGAGCAATTTTAGAGCTTGCCTCTGCCAGGTAACAAAAGCTCCAGGGAGGACAAACAGGGTCAGAACATGTGCAGTTCAGCTAGGTTACCTCGGAGTGGTGTTTCTGTTCTTCTGTCTTATCATATCCATGTCAGCACTTCAGGCTGTGTGGAATGAATTTTAAGCTGCTAGGCTCAATGTAATTCAATTGAGCAGCTTGATGGCTTTAATAAAACAAACAGTGCACTCTGGCAAACTGGTCAGAAAAGCCCACACTTTTGACTTTTTGTGTTTTGCCTCTTTTCGCTTTAATATAATTCAAGGAGGTTCGAGGTTGGTTACACTTGTCATTTGTGTTACGCTCCTGAGAGAGATTCTCATGAGCCTTAGGAATCACCTGCAGGAAGATGACTGACCCAAAGCATTCTGGATGTGGTTCTGTTTCATGAATAGGGAAACATATGATCTCTAAAGAGACAACATTACTTCTCCTTAGTGATACTGTCCATCCAAGACAAAGCAACTTTGCAGTGATAGCATAATAGGCATTGGAAATTTAGGCATAGTTCCTGTGCTGGCAGTATGGAGAGGGATGTCTAATACTTTATACTTACCACATCCTAGAAAAATGAATTCACCATAATGTGATAAACTTCCGTGATTCAAGTACATGTTTCCATAGCTGCAGATGCCTTGTCAGCAATACACCATTCACTCGTTTATTAGTTTGGTTTATCTTCATTTGTATGCTACTATTTGATTATTCAGAGTGACATATAGCAAATAAAAATGACCACTTGATGGAAGCTGGAGAACTGAAACTAACCCTGAATTGAAACCAGTCCCCCACTACTGCCACTGAAGAGGTGATCAGCATAAAGGTGACATTGTGCCAGGTTGGGCTTATTACATCTTGGTTTTGTAAGCCTTTTCTCTACACACATTGCCTCTTCTCTGCCCCTTTCTCAATTACACCAGTAACACTTCAATCAACTGTCCTTTCCCATTACATCTGAACTGGGAAACTATGGTTACCAAGTTCTCAAAACACAGCTTGAAGTTGGTTTAAGATCCTAACTTTTTCTGTACCTGGTAACCATGGTTTACCAGTTCAGGCACAATGAGAAGCTATGGCTAAGTAAGTGATGTCTTGCTTTAACTGCATCGAGGAAAGGGGTTGCATATGCAGGCACAAAACTTGTTCACAATATAATATAACAAAGCTTATATCCAAAATATCATTATCCTACACCACACCCAGTTCTACTGGTGCTACCGGATGGGCCTTTTAGCATTTCAGACGGCTTTTGTATAATAATAGTGCAGTACAGTGGTGCCCCGCAAGACGAACGCCTCACAAGATGGAAAACCCGCTAGACGAAAGGGTTTTCCGTTTTGGAGGCGCTTCGCAAAACAAATTTCCCTATGGGCTTGCTTCGCAAGACGAAATGTCTTGCGAGTTCCTGCAGGTTTTTTCCCCTTTTCCTAAGCCGCTAAACTGCTTATCAGCTGATCCGCTGATAAGCCGCTTATCAGCTGATCCGCTAAAAGCCGCTAAACCGCTAATAGCGCTAATCCGCTAAGCTGTCAATGGGCTTGCTTCGCAAGACGAAAAAACCGCTATACGAAGAGCGTCATGGAACGGATTAATTTCGTCTTGCGAGGCACCACTGTAGTAGAAATGGTTTTGTTGACTTTAGTTTACAGAGTTCATGACAGTGTATTGTTTTGGAAAATTGTGGTTTACAAAATATAGACAATATATGTATTCTGCTCTTGTGCCTGGGATTTCATGCATGGCTCACATTGTGAGCTAGGACTAGGCATGCAGAAAAGTCTCCTTCTCCACGCACTTCACCCTCACTCAATAGGTCCACAGTTCTCACACCCTTTGAGAGGAATCATTAATCACAAGAAAATTACAAGATCATTTTATAGTGTTATGACAGCAGAAATCTTTCCGTGAGTCAGTTTGAATCAATTCCTTGAAGGAATCGATTCAGTGGCTTTCAAGGCACACACAATATTAATGTTCTTTAAGAAATTAAGCATTTAAACTGTCATATATATATATCACCCAATCACACCTTACAAATATGTGTGATTTCTTAGATAGCAATGAGAATCAGGCAAGTGAGGAATAAGCAAAACATTTTCTTCATAAAAATTGCGACTACAAGTCATTTCTTGTGAGTGTATGCTCTTCAACAAGTTCCTCTGCTCTGCCCCTTTCTGCTTTCCATGTTACATGATATTATGTCAATCTGTCCGAGTTTGTTTAACCCTTGATTAGAGGTGATTTATCTAGAGGAGAGGCATTTTCCCAGAGCTCTCACCTACCATGGTGATGTGTGTGTTTAATAGCAAGAAAGCGAATATTTTTCTAATGGGTACTTGGAGCATAGACAAACCAGGAATTCTGAATATTGCTTTCACATAGCGAACTAGTGTTCTTTGGTTTGCTTGATACTTTAAATTGTATCATATTTCACAGAGATGTGGTGAACAAGTATCTGATGCTCTGTTGTCATATGTCTTCGTTACTTTGCTCTAGAACTACAGTATGTTGTATTCTTAAAGAGACTTTCATTTTCACTTACCATCATATTACAGGACCTTTATCAGCTGAATCAAAGTGCAGTGTTTCTTGTTCTGCCACCCTTTCTCTTTCTTTCACTTTCTATGCTTAAGCAGACACTCAATTTTTTATTTTTATATCAATCAATAAATTTTATTGTTTATAGCCAATGGCCATCACAACACAATATGAGCACAAATCACACAGCTACAAAAGACACTGTATGCTCCAGACCAGGAAAAATCCACCATGTCCAAAATTTAGGAACATTCCTTCTACTCAGCACCCCTAGGGATTGGAACTATTCAGAAATGTTCCCTTATCTTTCTGGTTTTTATTTATGACCCCCCACCACAAAGGATTCTACTACTTTGGGCTGATTCTTTTGGCACTTTCAAATCTGATTAGCCATCTACTGGCATGAGTAGCATGATGATATCATTGACCCCAGTTATGGATAGTGTTTGCTGTCTTGGGGGGTGGAGGAAGAGATGTTTGCTGTAGGGAGGTACTGTTGGTTTCCACAGCGGATACCCACAGGGATCTGGCTGATGTTATAGCATCTATGGCAATCCTCAACTCCTGCCAGTGAGGAATGCAGTTGGAAGTAGCATATGGCTTAAAGGCCCAATTAGGGCCACTATTCCAGCACTAAACATGAGTAATGAAGTCATGATCCTGAACACTCTAGTAGCAAAGTAGAAAGCAAAGCTATGCCAGCAGAAACAAGAGATATTAGCATAGCAGCACAACCACATCCACAGTATCCATGGAAATATTGCACCAACACTGGTCACAGCCAGGCAATTTATAGTGACTTCAGGGGTGCTGTGATGCTATCACAGAAGCCGTTCCACCCCCACCCCCACCCCCAGTGCATGAGCATGCTTGCTGGAAGAGATATTTGTGTCTCAGAAGCATCCATGACTCACTGGTTAGGAGGACAGCAGCTGATCCCTGCAGCCACAGTGGCATCAGCAGGATTTTGGATTTCAAGGCAGCCAAAATACAGAATCAGAAGCAGCCTGAAATCATAACACCTTTTGCCAGAACCAAACAGTGCCACTCCTGTTAAAGCAGGCAGCCAGTTTGTATAACCCAGAGTGTAGAAGGCTTGGGTACAGAAACTACAGGACGATGGCCTCACCGTCCCTTCCTCTGATAGAATGCTTAGTTAATATTCATAACAATACACATAAAAGATGTGCATTACTGTCTGCGTAAGGGTGCAGCCATTTTGCAAGGGAGACAAGATAGCCAATTCTGCTAGGAAGAAATCACAGCAAAACAGCAAGGACAAAAAAAGAAAGCATTGTGAGCTGCCTGGTTGCTATAGAGTACAAAATAAATGCATTATTTACACTATGGCTTTACAGGGAAGTGGAAAGGGCAGTCTTTGAGTCATTGCTAATTCCTGCAGTTGCAACAGGGGATCAAACTGGCTTCAGTTTAACTCCCAGTATTGGTTGTAGTTTATTGTCAAGTAGTTCATATGTAAACAAGGTCATTAACATGCCAAAATTATTATTTTGCTTTGGGTGTCCCATGCTTACTATAATCAATTGTTCTTTCTCCATGATAATAACAGCACCAGCATTTGAGATGAGTTTTTTAATGTGAACCAGATTAATTTCACCTTGAGTTTCTATTCTCTTGATCTATAATGGCTTATTCAAAACCTGGCTAGTTCAGAATTTCCTTGTTTTATTACACATTATTTATATCACAGGCATGTAAAGAATCCACATACAGGGCTCATTCATATGTAATGCTTAGTTCAGTGCTATATGATTGAGTCAGAATGAACCCAAGCAAAACATCTGACTGCGTTCTCCCCTCCTTCCTTTTCCTTCTCTCACATGGCAAGGAGGAAGCCTGGTTGGTTGTTAAGTTCAAACCAGGGGATGTGGTTTAAAACAAGCTCTGCTAAGTTTCCTAAGTAGCCAATTTCAGACCATGGATTGTTAAGCTGTCAAGGCCAGGCTGAACACTGGTGAGTGGGTAGGGCTGCCATACGTCTGGATTTTTTTTTGGGGGGGGTGTCTTCCTAACTTCCTACTTTTTGAAATATGGCAACCCTATGAGTAGGGCCCCTCTGCTGCTGCAACTGCCTCACTGGGTGCACTCCTAGGAGTAGCTGAGAAATGCAGGACTGATAGATCTGCATTTTCCTAACTTGTAGGTGTAGTTTTGACAATAAAAATTTAATTCATCACTCTGGACATTCCTTGCCTGACAGTGCCATGACGGAAGTTGGCTTGTTAAACTAACCAGAGTTTGTTTTAAAACAGGATCCCTGGCTGAAACATAAAGGCACACCGGGGTTCTTCAAAATTGAAACTAGACCCTTTCTACATTGTTCTGCTGGCAGCATTGCAGGCCTGCGCAGTTGGACGAGTCCAACACAGTGCTCATTCTGGCTCATCCACAAAGCACTAAACTTACAGGGGAACTGCCGCTCTGACTTTCCTTTCTTGGTAATTTAGTAGGAGACTTGGGTTCAGGACTCCCAACTTAAAGGGCCATTTCATAATCTAGGCAATGGCTTACCTCGTCACCACCAAGTGCATACTCAACATGGGAGCAGTAGCCGGTATTCACACTTTAATTTTTTAGACGGACACATGAAGCATCTTCGGTGTATATTTAAAAAGACATTGAAATATGTTTCCTAACGTTCTTTTGCAGAGGAATGTTTAACATAAGGCAGTATGAAGAACAAATAAACTCAAACCAAAACATCAGACCAAAATGAGCAATATTACAAGATGTGCACTGAGTGAGAGTGGCTGGGCTTTGGCCATTCTTGATCTAATCTTTCTTTGCAGCCGCTTTGTGCAGACTGTTCTGTCAGCAGCCCCAGAATAATTTGGAAAATAACCACTTTTTTTTTTTACTTTTTTTGTTTAGTCTAGAGCATCATCATTACCTAACTTGTTACTTGAAGTAGTTTAATTTCATTGCTATCTGTTTTGACAGCTGAATATTATCTTCCTGGTGATCACACTGTACAAAATGGTGAAGCACTCAAACACTTTGAAACCAGACTCTAGCAGGTTGGAAAACATTAAGTAAGTGCTTTGTGTTTGAATCAAGAACTGTGATTATTTTTTCTGATTGTTCCAACTGATTGAAAGCTCCCCCTTTCCATTAGCAACACAAGGCTTTGTTTCCCAGCACCCACAGATGTCAATTAGAAGTAAATGGCACCAATCCTGCTCGTCATATTTGTTGCTATAATGATACAGGCAACACTTGAAATTAAATAACTTCTGCTTGGAACAATGGCCAAGAATTTGTTTTGGTGCATTCATGGAGATTCCTCAGCAATGTAGCAAGTTCATTTGCATTTAAAATGCAGCTCCCAAATGATGTTCCTCTTTGCATGGCTGGTGTTGTTCTGCTGAGTATGTTTCGTTAAATTATTTTCAGATGCTAGTGATTCTCAGCGGTTTCCCCATTCATAATCCCACTCCCCTAAGAGAATTTGCTTCTACTTCTTTTGTTATCTTGAAGATTATCTGTTGCTTTTCATGCAAATTTAACAAATATTTACTTTTATCCTGTGACTACACAAGAATCACAATATTCCCTTTCTTGAAAGTAGAGCAATGGCTTAATATTCTTAATGAGAATCTTACAGTGGTGGATCATGCTTTAGGTCAGAGGTAGGCAAGATAAGATTCCACTGTCCAGTTCCAGCCCAAGCATCCATTATGTGGGTAAAGGGAAGGAACAGATTTCTGGGAGGGAAGCCTTTGGGTTGGTTGGGTGGGATAAACACTTTGGACTTACATTGCCTACCCCTGCTTTAGATCATTCTATATTTAGACTAGAATTGTTTTGCTAGACTTAAGAGGGGCAGCACTTTTCCCCCTAATCATAAGCACTCTTACTTGGAGGTCAGATCCACTGACGTCATTGGCGCTCCCAAGTGAAATGTGCTTAGTAGTGGGCTCTTGAATTGTCTTTGAATGCAGAATATGGCAGGGGCAGATTTGCAACAAACTAGAAGTTGCTTAGATAGGTCACAATATCAGCTTCATTGCATGTTGCATGTTAAGAGAGAGAGCTAATCTTTAGCACCTCTCTTTTCTTCCTTTTCTTCCTCTTTCTGTCTTCTCATCCACACCAGTAATTACCGTGTTTGTGATGGCTACTATAATACGGACTTACCTGGGTAAGATAGAACCCTACATTAACAAATTTAAAGCATGACTTTTTAATTTTTATTTTTTAACAAACAACAACAAAACTTTACAAATTTGGACAATTTTCTGGATTGTCCGTAATTTTAATTAACAACTTTGGAGATAATCTAATTTGCTAAACTATTTCCAACTATTATATGCTTTTTATTATTTTAAACTGCTTGCGTCTGCACTTTGAATTTTCTAATTTTAACTAATTTTTGTATAAAATTACTAAAAATGCTTTCTTATTAATTTCAATTTAAATTCTGTCTAATGATTTTGTTTCTCTTTTCTGCTTATAATGCTTTCTAGCTATGAAGATAATAAGCCATTTATCAAGTAAGATCATTAGTTAGATGTGGAATGCACTGAATAAACCCCTTTCCCCTTCATTCTGTGCTGTCCTCTGCAATTTCTTTCCCCTCCGAAACTATTCATGACAAAATATCCTTCAAAGACTTTCTTTTGTGATTAAATCCATATATTTGTCACATTTCAGTAAGGCACTTTCATATGAAAGTTAGACTATCTAGTTTAGCAGAGTCTTCAAACTTTAGGTTATCAGCTTTTGATCTGCCATTTAACTTTTGTGTATTTGTGTTATTTGTGTATGTGTGTGTGTCAGATGCAAGCACAATTGTTAAAATATGGGCATCCATTAGTGGTTAAAAGAGACCTTCAAATCTCCAAATATACACGCATACATACAGATAATGCAATGGGGTTTCTGCACCTGGTACTAAAGCATTGCATTTTAAAATAACTACCGCTGCTGTTTTCATTGGAAACTAAAACGGAATAGCTCTTCCTATAATAGATAAAAGGTTAAAGCCAATAATTTATAATTATATATGACTAAAAACCTAGTAAAAATAAATTGCAGCAAGTAAACTTTTAATATGCAATTTTGCAATGTGCATTTTTTAAAAAAACAAAAACAAAACGGCAGTGTTACTTAAATTGCTTTTCTTTTTCAGGTCTTGGGCCCTAGGTGCATTTGCTCTCCTGTGTCTTCTGGGCCTAACATGGTCTTTTGGACTGCTTTATGTCAACGATGAGACCATTGTGATGGCATATCTCTTCACAGTATTTAATTCTTTCCAAGGAATGTTTATTTTCATCTTTCATTGTGCACTCCAAAAGAAAGTGAGTCATTGCACATATACACTTCCTCTGTATCTCCAAAATATTTCCAGTATCTCTTTTTAAACAAGGCATTATATATCAGTAGTGCATAGACAGGTGGAACGTAGCGCTCTGTTGTTTAACTTATGATCCAGCTGCCAACAGAATTGCTGTTAGAAGTCCTGATTGTTAGGTTACTTTTACCCATTCTTCTGCATTCTTGCGATACTCCCCCTAGGTGGCAGTGTCACAGATGAAAGTGAACACACGCCAATAATTGGGATTGTCTGAATGCAGTAAGTTCCACATTACCGTGTTTAATGTAGGGGAATTACAGCAGAATTCTACATGTGTCTATTCCGAAGAAGATCTCAAACGAGATCAATTGTGCTATTTTCCAGGCAACTTCTTACTAATCCTGGTGCCAATGACTTGCAAGGCAAGTTGGGCCATAAACTAGACATGTAAATGTGCCTATCTTTAAAAAAAAGCTGCAAAGCCACTTAAGAACATGGCCATAGCAGCAGGGGGGGGGGTGGCAGCTGCCCTCCCAAATCAAATAAATCAATAAAAATACTTAACTAACAGAGGTTTTCCCCACTAACATGAAGCCTGGCTATGCCCATGCTTAAGAAAGCAAATAAATAAATAAATGGAATCAGAAATCATTCTAAAAATGGATGGGTTTTGTTGTTCAACAAACATTTATGGCCTCTGTTATGCAGCGTGGAACAAATAAGTATATTGTGTTTAACTATTAAAACAGGGTAACAGCAGTTCCTCTCCCCTGAAACGTATTGGTGGATGGGGACTGTTAGCCATTGATCAACCCCTGTAGCACGTCTTTCTTTTCATCTGTGATTTTTCTGGCTGATGGTAGATTTGTTCATTATGAGGTGAAGCTTTTAGCAAAAGTTGATCCCCAGCAGGGCTCTTTTCTTTCCATCCTCCAAGAGCAGGATTGTACTTAGATATAGCTAAAATACTATTTATAATCAGCATTTTAAAGAGAACTGTGAAAATCAAATTACTGTTCACACATTGGGATCCCTGATTCATAGGACATTTCATTAATTTGAGATCATTGGATAAAACGCATGCTTATTATTGGCTGCTAGTTTGATAAGAGTTGAATCAGAAGTAGCCTTTTGTATTTGAAATGAAGTTGGCATTTCATTATTATTATTTTTACAACTGGTATACTCTCCAGTTTGAGTGTGGCTGCTATGATACAGGCAAAGTGATTTGCGTCATGAAATAGGGAATTGCCAATTGGACATTAGGTATTTCCTCTGAATTAGAGGAATGGAATGAATATTTGAAACATTTTAAAATGAAAATAGTCAAGATACAAATGCTTCCTAGACTAGGCTATTATAAAACAATGTTGTTGTTGTTTTAAAAAGCCCCAATAACATCAAAAGGCACATTGCCTTTATTCCTTATTTGAATTATGTATTGTTTTTATACTATGTTGCAGTAGTTAGAAGCAATATTAAGTGCCAGTTGAGCATGGAAAAAGCTTAACCTTCGCACAAGATGTTTCATACCTGCAAGAAACATTCAGGCTGCCGTTTAAGCTTTAAAAAGTTTCAGTGTCTTTCCCTGGATATCATTCTACTTCTGTATACATAGCTAATGTGTTCTTTTTATTCTGTTATTACTAGTTGGCCACTAAATTGAACAGAGAAATAGAATTGTGAAAGTGAAAACTATTATGTTTCTAGTCCTGACAAGATGATAGTGCTGTTACTTCCTTCAGTTTTGAACAAGCTGTAATTTAGAAATAATGACAGTGGAATGTGCTGCACTGACAGATAATGTACATTCACAGCAGTATAGACATTAGGCAAAAATCAGCCCCAGGGGGTGGTATTTGGGAGGCAGGGGGAATTAAAAAGACGGTGACGGTCACACACACAGACACACACACACACAAAATTTTGTAGCTTATATAGGAAACCCATACTATGCCCATTCTCACCCCTGGCCTAAATTTCTAAGGCCATTAAAATCTTTTAGGCTGTAATCCTATATAAACCTGAGAGTAAGCTCCATTTAAACTGATTTGGACTTGTTTCTGACTTGACATGCATAGTATTAATCTTATTTCCCAGGGGGTATTAGCATCATTTACTTAGCTATTTTTGTGAACTTAATCACACTAGACATTGAAATGCAACTTTATTTTGTGCCGTCCAAATAAATTCAATCCCAAATATGTATCCTTGAAATTAGCAGTGTAGCTCCCAGTAGTGGTCAGTGGGGATGGCAGCACTTACCTAATCTCCCATCACCTAGGTATACTGTGGAGGAGCGAGTGAGGTTGGCATGATGCAAATGCACCAGTGGGAGCACCAGATCGTCTCCACCGATGCATTTGCATCATGGTAACCTCACCATAGGTTAAGGGACGTGGGTGGCGCTGTGGGTTAAACCACAGAGCCTAGGACTTGCCGATCAGAAGGCTGGCGGTTCGAATCCCCGCGACGGGGTGAGCTCCCGTTGCTCGGTCCCTGCTCCTGCCAACCTAGCAGTTCGAAAGCACGTCAAAGTGCAAGTAGATAAATAGGTACCGCTCTGGTGGGAAGGTAAACGGCATATCCGTGCGCTGCTCTGGTTTGCCAGAAGTGGCTTAGTCATGCTGGCCACGTGACCCGGAAGCTGTACAACGGCTCCCTCAGCCAATAAAGTGAGATGAGCGCCACAACCCCAGAGTCGTTCACGACTGGACCTAATAGTCAGGGGTCCCTTTACCTTTTTAACCTCACCGCTGGGCTCCCCATAAACCTTGGCTGCACTGGTGAAGTTGTTGTTCCATTTCCCAAGCTACTACAACTATGGTGCCCAGCTGTCTTCATTGCTCTCGTTCCACTTTGTTAGCCAACAGAGCTGCTTGGCACAGACTGGCTCTCTTCAAGTCATAAGTGGTCACACCAGAGTACGTCTGGAATTGTTTGCAGTGTACTCGGAAAACCAGTCGAGACACAACCTCCACCTGGTCATGGTTCAAAGCCACACTGGAATGTGAATCATGGGGGACATTTTGTCTATGATTTCCTTCTACCTGCAGTTCCCCAGCTAGGAAGATAACTAGAGAAAGGATCATTGCAAGGCATAAGAGAGGCAAGGATTTTGTGCTTCACTGACATGCTTTTAATTTTGTAAAAAATTAATACATTTTTCTTAATTTTCTTGGAAATATAAAATTGGCCCTCTTTCAGAAGGCCTTGTTTACCTTTGATGTCTGCCTCAGATCTTAGGAGCAGGTAGGCTAGAAATATACAGATAGATACATACAGAAATAGATTATTTAAAAATGAAAGCATGAATATTTATGAACATCGTTGTTAACATACAGGTACGTAAGGAGTACGGCAAGTGCTTCAGACATTCGTATTGCTGTGGAGGATTGCCAACAGAGAGCCCACACAGTTCAGTAAAGGCATCGACTACAAGAACTAGTGCTCGCTATTCCTCTGGCACTCAGGTAACAAACATTTTGACAGAACCTTTTAATGACAGCATCTTTTAATTAACCTTGCTTATAAAAAGCCCGCTGAGATGCGTTCCATTCAGATGCACTAATTGTGTTCTCATTATAACAGCCTTGATGACAATTGCATGCTTTTTATATATATATTCTGAGCCTGATTCTAAACATTCCTTCAAGGTTGAGCTTCATAGTAGTTATTTATTTTTTAGTTTTTTAAAAAGAAGACACTAACAACAAACTCTCTTATTGGTCCATAAGCAGAGTTAGAGCTTACTTATGGCCAGAAAGTGGCCAAGAGATGTGATTTTTAATAGCGTATATAGTCAGCAGTAAGTCTGAGACATGCTTAATATAAATCAGGTCGGGAGACTACATGTTTCACAAATGACTTTCCATTTTACAAAGGTAAATATAACCATTTTCAGGAAGTTTTCCCGTATGCATAATAATACTACAAGTAGAGAAAGATAGTAGCCTGATTGGACTGCCTGTTTGATCAGTCACACTAAAGATACATTGTTACCCTTCCTTTGAAAAAGAAGTCCAAACATTTGCTTTCTGTTAAATTTATTTATTTTTAATGCAACTAAAGAAGCAACCATCAAATGCATTCAACCTCACTTTTCTTTATGTAGCCTAGGCCAGTTCCCTTACCAAATGCTGCAGCTCCAAAAGACCTTCCTAAACTTTAATGCCAGAGCTCAGCTAAAAGAACGTGCATTAGATGACTTTCCAGTCTTAATAATTAAGTGCATCACTTCCCTCTACACTTTGGGACTGAAGTTAGTTGCAACTCAGCTTGGGCACAAGACTGTCCAGCACTAAGTGCTCAGGCTGAAGATAAAGATACCCAGCAGCATGAACCAACTGATGCCCTAAGTGGCCACCAAAGAACCAAAAACTAGTTTGAAGCCAAGCGTACCACAGCCAGTTCCATACTCCTCTCCAATACTTTGGTTGTAAGAACATGCATCGCAGCAGGCATGACAGAGAAGTTGGTTAACAGTGCAATTCTGTGCGTGCTGACTTGCAAGTAAGCCCCACTGTGTTCACTGGGTCTTACTCCAAGGTACGCTTCTGTAGGATTGTAGCTAAATGTGCCAGGTTGCCATGTAAGATGTGACAACTATGCCCTATTTCTTCCGTTAACAGAGCCGAATAAGGAGGATGTGGAATGACACTGTGAGAAAACAATCTGAATCATCCTTTATCTCAGGTGATATCAATAGCACTTCAACACTTAATCAAGGTCAGTTGCTGGACACATCACACTCTAGTTTTGTTCTTTCGGCGGTATTTTTTTCAAATAAGAATTTAGGAGAATTGGGTTGCAGTAAATAAATCAAATAAGCAGATGTGCTCTGGGGTAGGTAGGTTAAATATCTCAGCATTGGAATGGAAGCGCGCGCGCGCACACACACACACACACACACACACAAAATGTATAAAATTATAGCTCAACTCGGTCTTGAACACATTTAAAACTTAGTTCCCTCATGCTCTTTGCTCAGGATTGAATCTGACATTCTTATTCATGGAAATCGTATTTAAATAAGTCTCATCAATAATTTAAACATAAAAGCAAGAACATAATTTTAAACTTTTGCTAACCTTTGTAGTCTAAAACTGAAACAGAACTATACCAGCACAGTGACATTGTAAATGCATAAGATTTCCATATGCAGACATTTTGCCTGTGAAATCAAATTGACATCAGCTCTATACAAAAGACATCTGCAAATAGGGTTTCCCCCACAGTATAGTTTTGATCATATCTGTAACGTACAGCATTTGTCTGCCACATGACAACCTGAAAAGAAGTAAGGGAGGGGAAAGCCACAGAACAGACTTAAGATGTCTGGTCACAGTTTTATCACCATAACTCAGATTGAATGTGCTCAGGCATTCAAGACTCTTCACAGAGGTATACGAAATGATTATGAAGGCTACCCATGGCATCTCCAGCAGTTTACTAACCAAAGCTTCTCATCCAATTCTTAATATATTAATAGACATTTTACCAAAAAATACTAACATACAACTCTGTAGCCCCCAAAATCTCAATCCAAAACCTGCAGTATTATCTATTTTGTTAAAATCCAAATTGAGTTTATAAGGAGGTCTTTCCTGGTGGTTTGTAATAACAAAAAGAAAAAAGCCCAATAAATCTATGTTGATCCACAAGAAAATTCCAAAATCCACAGTTGATGTTGTTAGCTATAAGGCGTGCATCTGGAATCTTGATGGATGTTTCCGTTCCTTTATTAGGACCAACTAAAATGTCAGAAAATAGTGAGCAAGCTTTCGTATTCCTCAGACTCTTCACCAGGCCAAATGTTGGCCAAAGCAAGGAGTGTGGGGAATGTGGGACAGATATGGAAATCCACCTTTGGAATAAATCTAAATCTGCTACCCCCAGCCTAGCGCTGTCCAGATTTTTTGAACTAACAATCAGCCCTTCGGCCACAGCCAGCTTTTCCGGCAAATTGAAAATGCTGCTAGGGTAGGGGACCAGTGATTTTAACAAGGAAAAAACAACCCAATTACAGCCTCCCTCTCTCCCTTCCCAGAGGAAGTAACCTCTTATCTAGGCTGTTACCACGTTTTCTGAATGCTGTATCTCCCTGATGCCACAATAGAAAGTTTCCATTCCTTCAGGGATTGGTTTTGGGGTAGGGGAGCCAGAATGTTTTTTGTTCAAAATCATGGTACAACCAAGCTCAGATGCTTCGTTCGTAAAGAAATAGGAAATGGATGTAGAATAGCTGCTGGCTGACATTTATCCCTGGCAAGCAACATCTGCATAGGCCCCAAGCCAGATTTTTATTTTTATTTTAAATGGCATGTGAATAGAACATATAGCACTTCTTTTTGTTGGAAGTAGAATATTGTCCATTGTCTTGTACTGCCAGCATCTCCTCCAGTTTCCTTGCAATTCTAGGGTCTGCTGTATTGAGCTAGCTAGTTGGGCACAATCTTTAAGAGAAAACAGCAAGTCCCATTTGGAAGCTTCCACTAATTTCCATGAGTTTTTGTGTACTGGGACTTTCCCTATGAAATGTGCTCTGAACTTCTAGGTAGCCGGTGCTGCATTTTTCAGTTAATAATAATAAAAAAGACCATGACCTTTGAGTTCTCAAAGCCAACACACTAGAGTTAGAGAATCGTTAGTCTTTCCGCCACAGCGCAGAAATTAAGACAGAGGTGGGGAATTATGGTAATTAGCTGAAATTGCCATGTGGTGTAAAGTTTGCAATGTACAGCATAGGGGAAGATTATTTGAATTGCACTTTCTTGTATTTAGATTGCATCTTAAAAAAAATGTGAAAATCAAATAAATGAAACCAAACACCAAATAAGATTAACATAATCTGTCAGTAAAGCAATTCCCTGAACTGCAGGATTTTTGCTACCTACAGTAATAATATTTTGAGTAGTGATAAAGGCATTAATATTTAAAATGTAATATCTGTTGCTATTGCCACAATGAGAACCTAATCAATTTAAATTTTGTATGTAAATTTTTTGGCTGCTCTCTATCTCATTCTGGACATGTAATATATTCAGACAACATCCACCTCTCCTACCCACTGTCACACTGCTCAACAGAACGGCACTTTCGCCTTGCTTGTGTATATATGATGCATTTGGGCCCACAAAGACTGCACTATAATTCCATCTCCCCTGACAACTGTATTAATTTAAGATACCCAAGATCAATATGGGTTTTCAAATGCCTGGTTTTTAACAAATTGCTTAGAAACTTTCTCTGCTTCTTTAGAGGGCATATGCAAAAAGTGTTGATGCATTGGGATTGAAATTGCAGAAATAAGCTGTTTGCTCTAGCTTTCAGTGTGTTCATTTAAGATTATTGTTGTAGGGAGGACAGACATAACTTAAACATAACTCACTTAAAAATCCTAACAGATAGCATTGTAGCATGAATCCGTTTCTCCCGTAAGAATTTATGAATGATTTGCCTTCAACTCCAACCCCCACCCCCTCCATGCCTCCCCTTAAGCATGCGCTCCTTTGCATATAACAAGAAAGGCTTCATGCAGCTTGCCGTCACTTACCTTTGGCTGAAGAGGTTGTTTTTCACTTGCTCTCCCCCCCCCCCCGGCTAAGTTAGTAATAAACCCTGTAGGTTTCCAAGATTGACCGGCGTGGCTCTAAATTAACACAATTTTTATTTCTCTATTACGGCGCCTATTACCCATGCTTAAGGTTAGAGACATTAAGCTGTAACATCTTGAAATAGAACATTGGTCTTTGCGTTTAATTGCTATTCTTGTTTTAACAGTGATTTTGTATAAATTAGCAAATGTCATTCTTAGCAGGTGTTTACTTTGGGGATTTGGCCAGCACCTGTGAATTACTGAAATCTAACTACATTTTCTCTCTCGTCCTTCAAATTAGTAGTTCAAATACATTCAGAAATGTTCGGCTGAATCAAATTTGACAAGATATACACGACTCATGATGACATTTTTGTAAAAATATATATATATATACTTTATTGGAACTGTCAGAATCAAATTAAGGAGCTGATGTCTCTCTTTCTGTTTCTTTGCTTTAGGAATGACTGGCAATTACCTACTAACAAACCCTCTTCTTCGACCACACGGCACTAACAATCCTTATAACACATTGCTCGCTGAAACCGTTGTATGTAATGCCCCTTCAGCTCCTGTGTTTAACTCACCAGGTGTGCCCACACTTTGGGATATGTTGCTTTTGCTTTTGTTTCTTGATGGTATTTTGCTCAGAGCCTCCGTCGGTTAATTTGGCCAGAGACCTAGAATTGCCGTCCATATATATATTTCTCTCTCTCCATCGAGAAGTACTGCTGATAACGCCAGGCTTGTAAAACTGCACTATATTATAGTGATAATGCCTTTGCCATAATAGTATTTGCCAATAATCCTCCCATGTTTTTAACACAGGTGGCATAAATCTTAATATACTATTACAGGACTGACACTCCATGGTCCGAGAGCCCATCTTCAAGATATATATCACTTAGAGGTATCATGTCTATGCAATATAAAATTAATCTGAAGCTTGCTGAGAAACAATCTGCTTACGGAGTCGATCAGATAATTAAACGCACAAAGAGGCATATTGACACCCGGATCGTCCTGGTGTGGGAAACTGAATCCGGAGTCATATTTAGAGGCAAACTATAGTATAGTGCAGCTTTATAGGAACTCCCCATTCCCCCTTTGGCTAGAATTAGAAGAACATTGATTATGTGGGATGCACAGTCTGATCCTAAGACGTATTTGCTGCACCAGCAACTATGTGCTTAGGATGGGGCGTACCTCCTGCTCTGCTATGAGCAACTGTCTCCTAACTTGACACTGCTCTGATGCATTATTTAGTTGCCAGTGCATTAATTCAGCACTACGGGCAGCCATGGTAGCATCAGGATGTCAAGGCTTTATTACTAACCCTACCTTTGTTATACTATACTATCCAACTGCTTTTCTTAACTTCTGAGCCAGTTCAAAAATTAATGCATCTTTATTAATTATTAGTGGAATAAGCCATCAAACATACTAGCCTCGAATGTAATTGAAATTCTGTGTTAAGAATTTTATACTTTGTTATATATATATCTATATCTATATATAAAAAGCTGTTGTTACATGTCAAAGTTCCTTATTCTTTAAAACTGAACTGCAGTTTCTATGTTCATTCTCGTGTTTTCTTACTTTCCTTATGCTTTCCTCTAGCAACCTACAGAGAGACAAGTATGGGAGTAAAACTTAACTTTGCCTATCAAATGTAAATTTTTTCAGCATGATTTTTAATGGGCACAATTAAAATATAACTAGCGGTCATGAAGTAGACTCAGCGGGCAAGTGGTTCACAATTTGCAAATGAAATATTTCCACGCTCAAACGGTACATGTGTACTGCTTTTGAGAGAACAATCTAAAAAAAAAAAATCAAATATCAAAAATCAAATCACAAGAGGTCTGTAGCAAGCCCTATTGGTAACCTATGATATCCAATGCTGAAATAATTTGCTGCTTAAAACCAGAGCACAGTTGAGCAGAAATGCTTAATAATTGACTTAACATTTCCACATTCCCACAGTAATCTTGCTACAGGCTATGAAAGACTTCAAGTGAATTACCTGATCACGGGCAACTAAACTTGCCTCTTTAAAACTGGTTGAAGTACATTCAAGTGTGCTTAACTCTGCAGTATATCATAGAAAATTCATTTTGGATTATTAAATATGCTTCAATATCTCTTTAATAGAGGATAAAGTATTAGATTATTAAAAAGAGAGAAAGAGAGAATGCCTTCAGAGGGGAAATTAATGCCGGCATGTGGTCCAAGTGTTGCCTCTCTCTTATAAATGCCATATGTTTCATATGGATAAAGCTTTTGCAAGAAAGATCTAGGAACATATATGAAAATACCCAGCTACAAAAGTTGTTTAATCAAAGCCTAGAAAGGCTTTCAAAGAACTGCTATCCTTTTAACTAATTCAGTATGCATGGATGGCTGGAACAACACAATACAAGATTAGCTGCAGTTATTCCACTTAAAAAAAAAAAAAGTATTATTTGACCAAAGAAAAGTCACTTTTGGGCATCAACCCAATCTTTCTATCTTTATAGAAGCAACTTGAATTTTCTTGCTTAAGCTGCAGCTTTAAGTGCAGTCTGAAAGTAAAACAGGAAACGTTCTTAGAGGCACACACAATATTTTATTTCTCTGTAACGACTCCAAGCCTTGCATGTGATGCAGCAGCCTCACAGTGGTCAGCTCCATCCCAACAACAGTATTTCATTCTTTCTTAACTTTCCCCTCCTCCAAACATTGCTCTAGAATTCTAAAAGCGATTCTTCTAAAAGTTCACTAACAAACCATCTAACTTTATCCATGACACATGCCATTCAGTTTCTTTCATAGCTTTCTTTTTCTTCTTTGCCTGGGAAGCACTGTGATGTCTTAGTTTACATGTCTTTTGTGTCTCCAGAAAAAAATGGAATTTCTTTGTATAGAAAAAGAGCATGTCACCATAAAATTCCAGTCGCCCCCCCCCTTTCTTCCCAAAACTTCTTTTCATCTTTCCCGCAGATGTATCCAATTTCTCCATTTCTCCAGCAGTTGAAAGGTATCGGCCCTGGCTGATAATCTCCTCCCATTCCACAGCTAATATCTCTTCCTTGGTTAATTTCTGTGACCCATGCTTAGAGAAACCCTTGACATTTGTGCTTTTGACTTCCATACGCCCATAATGTCTGTGGGCCTAACTCTTTAACAGACTATGCTGGTTCATTCAGTGCTGTCACTGTGACTGATGCAAGCTGCAGGCGAACTTTGACCTCCTGAAGCCTGGCGCCGTTGCTGGCGGAGAGAATATTAAACGCAACCAAAAATTAAAAATGAACAAAACAAAAATCATATTGGGGGAAAAAAGAGAGCTGTTATTGCTAGTAATCTAATTTGCTGAACCCTTGCTCTGACTAAGTTGCTGAGAAGCTCAGTAATTCTTCATCATGTTACAATAAATCATTTTACTTTCTTTTATATATCAGCTACTCTTAGGCCAGATAGCCTGAGCAGACAGACATGATGTGAGTTGTCCAAAGTGAGTCATTCCACCTGCTGTCTTCCGTGTTGTTGGATGGTGCTTGTGGGCCTCAATCCCTGTTAGTGTGAGAGGTGGCTGTCTGTGCTTAACATGAAATCTATGTACTTGTCCATTTTTTTCCATTCTTTTCTTTACTCCATCTTCAGATAAATAAATAAAAACCACACACACGAGAGGAAATGTTAGAAATGCTATATATTAAAATAGTTGCTTGCCAGTTACGTGGGTTTATTGTTACACATTTGCCTTATGTTTCGTATGTGACCTGATTCCTTTTTTTCTTTTTTTAATTTAGTGTTGTTTAGGACAAATTATGTTGCATTCATTCCCCCCCCCCCCCGAATCATGGTGTTGCACTAAAAATATAAATGTTGATGAATAAATCGCTTTGCATTACATATGCAAGTGCATGGAGTGACCATTCTTTTCCTTGAGGGAAAAGCTATACAACTGGGTGCTAAATTGTTGCATTTGAACCTTTTCCATTTGTTTTCAAATTCCTAAATTCAAAGTATCATTGACGCTCCACGGAAAAGCAGTATTACTCTGTAAAATTCTCTCTCTCTTCTATAAGGTGCGTAACTCCTTACACTTTTGGGGAAGTCCCATCCCCCTCCTCACGTTCCTCGAGTCTTACTTTCAAGTACAACTTTGTCCTGAACTACATTAAAGACCTTTATAGAATAAGAACGTTGGGCTCTGGTGTTGGCAATAACCCGAAGATGTCCCTTTTCTGTTTCAGGACATTCACTGAACAATGCCAGGGATACAAGTGCCATGGATACTCTACCGCTAAATGGTAATTTCAACAACAGCTACTCTTTACGCAACGGAGACTACAACGACAGCGTGCAAGTTGTAGACTGTGGGCTAAGCCTGAATGACACCGCCTTTGAGAAAATGATCATTTCGGAATTAGTACACAACAACCTGCGGGGCAGCAGCAAGAACCACAACCTAGAGCGCACATTGCCAATCAAAGCTGTGATCGGCGGGAGCAGTAGCGAAGACGACGCCATTGTAGCAGATGCTTCGTCTCTGATGCACAGTGACAACGCCGGCCTGGAGCTACACCAAAAGGAACTCGAGGCGCCTCTGATTCCCCAACGGACTCACTCCCTTCTGTACCAGCCACAGAAGAAAGTGAAGACGGAAGGAACAGACAGCTATGTGTCCCAGCTGACGGCCGAAGTTGAAGACCACCTCCAGTCCCCCAACAGAGACTCTCTGTACACAAGCATGCCCAACCTCAGAGACTCTCCTTACCCGGAGAGCAGTCCCGACATCGAGGAAGACCTCTCTCCCTCCAGGAGGAGCGAGAATGAGGACATTTACTACAAGAGCATGCCAAACCTTGGAGCTGGCCATCAGCTTCAGATGTACTATCAAATCAGCAGGGGCAATAGTGACGGCTATATAATTCCCATTAACAAGGAAGGATGTATTCCGGAAGGGGATGTTAGGGAAGGACAAATGCAACTAGTGACAAGCCTTTAATAGTGTAGCAAAGGAATACTGAAGGCCACATTGCAAGTATTAAACAGACTTAATTGGCCCCATGCAGGCTCCCTCATATCTGCTCGAAGCAACAATTTCTGTTGTCCCTGTGGTTTCTCCCGTGTAAAGGAGACGACTGGACCTTGCAGTTCTGTGAATTTTTATAAAACAAAGCTTTGTATATACACAGAGTATACTAAAAGAATTATTTGTTACAAACAGAAAAAAAAGAGATACCATCAAGGTATTTTAAGATATCTTGCTGCTGACGTAAAAGAGATTGTGAAATACACACACACACACACACACACACACACACACACACACACACAACGTTCCAGCCATTTTACTGCAGCAGTTTGTGAACTAAATTTGTAAATATGGCTGCATCATTTTTTGTAGGCCTGCATTGTATTATATACAAGACGTAGGCGCTAAAATCCTGTGGGACAAATTTACTGTACCTTACTATTCCTGACAAGACTTGCAAAAAGCAGGAGAGAGATTCTGCATCAGTTTGCGGTTCACTGCAAATCTTTTCCATAAAGGTAAAGACTGAAAACCTGTCTAACCACTAGCAATCAAGCCACAGGCCTTATTTCATATATTTCCTCAACTGTACAATGAACTGTTCTCATGAAAAAAAAAATGGCTAAAGAAATTATATTTTGTTCTATTGCTAGGGTTAAATAAATAAATAAATACATTTGTGTCCAAACAGAAATATAATTGTCATTAAAATAATTTTAAAGAGTTTGAAGAAAATATTGTGAAAACGCTCTTGGTTGCACATATGCTACAAGCTGTCCGTCCCCCACCCCGCCCTTTAACACTTGGTTTATAGTAGCGTAACATGTTTAAAAAGTTCTATCCATTTTCACTTCTTTTTCACTGTAAACAGTGCTCTGCTTTGACGTTAGTATTTCTTCTTATGTTTTAAATTTCTTATTGCCAAAAGAACATATATTTTTTCCCGGGCAGAATTCTTTTAGACGCCAATTAATTTCATGCCTTGCACACTATTAAATTTGGGTTGTTGTTGTGTTTTTTTTAAAAAAAGAAAAATCTTTATCAGGTTATAAATCACTTCCCTTTTCATTCTTTTAACTTTGAGGAAGGCTGAAAGGAAGGGAAGTGGCCAAAGGGACAGACATACTAGTGAATCTCAAACAAACTAATGAATTAAAGGTGCCTGACCTTTTTAAGCTAAGAGAAAACATAAATACTCTTCCATAGTCCTCCTGCCTATATTTAGTTATTAATTTATTTTATGATAAAAGATCTAATTAAATGTACATTGTTTCAGGGGTTTTTTTGCTTTTTTTTTTCAATCCCTTTGTGTAAACCTGTTAATAATGAGCCCATCACTAATATCCAATGTAAAGTTTAACACCTGTTTGACAGTAAATAAATGTGAATTTTTTTTCCAAATAGGTAAAACGCTCTTTCTTACATATGAGTCATAAGCTCGATTATTCACCGTGTGAGCTGGCTAAATTCAGCTTAGCATCACTCCCTTGCAGTTCTCAATTTATATGGAGAGGTCTGGTGTAGGAGCTGCCTATATATCTCTATTGAATAGAGGTCATTGCTGCTACTTGATATTCTAGTCATAGTCACATATGATCAAGATCAGAAACATGAGCTCTGTTACAAAAGTGTTCGGCAGCCTCCTCCATTTACATAACAGATTTTTTTAAAAAAATCAAATAGGAATATGATTTATTAAAAATAAAAAAAGATGCAAACTCTGCAGTCATATTTCAGGCAACTGTAATTATATGGCTATAATTAGTGATAAAGATAAGCTCTTGTTGCAGGGAGAAAAAAAATACTAATATTGCAGCTTTTATAGGAGTGCCGTGAATATTCAGGGCCTTGCAAAATATGGTAAATCACAGCAGTCTTTTGTGATATGCAAATTAGCGTTTCTGTTATTACTACTATTAGCAGATGGGGAACCGAGGCAGGAAGCTGATACTTTGCCCAAAGCTTTATAGCATGAAGCGGGATTTAATTTCGGATGCACTACTTTGGAACTGTCTGTTCATTCCTTTTCACTAATTTGCCCATAGATTATTCGAGGTTCCGGGTTTTCATTTGCAAAAGCTTGGATTTAAGTATTATATACAGATTTTTTGCTAAATTGTTGAATTCTTCCCTCCGTGCTCACCACTTTTGTTGTTGCAGCCCTGATTGTTAGAAAAATCAAATTCACACAGGTACTTTTATATATTCATTTTGCCAGCATTTTCCTTAATTACAGCTATTTGGTACAATCCACCAGGAAGTTCTGCAGAAGCGCCATTGGCTTGCGTTCCTTAACTTCCCAATGGCCTTTACATATTGATTAATGGGATTTCATCAAAAGAAAGCTTTTGTGATTTATAGCTGCTATGCATGCTATAAGGAAGGACCAGCAAATACACATTGAGTTTCATCATGAGTTAGGGGTTGCTTCAGATCAGAATGATTTCCTAAGCTCACCTGGCCTTAATTTTTTTGCAAGGAAATCAGTAGCACCCTCCTTGATCCTTACGTCTGTGTGCACTTCATAGTCAAAGTACTTGGTGGCTATATGGGGTAAACCATGGGTAGGCAAACTTAATGCCCGGGGGCTGCATGCGGCCCAATCGCCTTCTCAATCCGGCCCGCAGATTGTCTGGGAATCAGCATCTCTGAGTTATTTGTGGGGCATAGGAATTAGTTCATTCCCCCCCTTTCAAAATATAGTCTGGCCCCCCACAAGGTCTGAGGGACAGTGGACCAGCCCCCTGCTGAAAAAGTTTGCTCACCCCTGGGGTAAACCATAAATTAATATGGGTCATAAGCTAGAATTACGACACAGCTGTCATCTGTGCTTAAGGGCCTGGGAATCATTAATTATCCAAAGCATCTTATATGAACATCTTTGTTAGGAGGACAACCAGTTGTCCAAGTCTTTCCTCATTATGATCAAGTCTTTCTGTAGATGCTACCTATGGCTATTAAGTTTTGCCATATTGTAGTATGTGGGGAATGCAATTGGTAGCACATTGTTTGAGCGTTAGTGCAGAATGTTAGAGGCACATGATGCAGATAGCAGATCTGGTCCTGTGAACTGCCCAGAATGAATTCCCATAAGCCATGTGTTGTAAGGTGCCCTGAGCTCTTTGAGGGTAACAACAAAGTCCAGCTAATAAATAAAGTGTACTTACATCATATACAACTGGTTTCCATGAGCCTACAAAAGAGAGAAAAAAGACGGTTCATTCGAATCTTCACCGCTGCTGTAGCAGTCAATACCAACTGACAACGAAAGAACTATGTAAAGGAAGTGAGCCGATAAAGGCTTGAGAATTATACAATTATTTTGTTAGCTGTTTCTTATTATGACAATTGCTATTAATTATGTAGAGAAATTATCAATATATATGATGCTAAACAAGATTAAGTTAAACATCCGTGCTAGAAGCTAGATGAACAAAAAAGAACAGAAAAGGAAGAGTGGAAAAGACAGATGGAAACAGATAAGACCAAACAGAATTTACAGGCATATTTAATTCATAAGAGTTGTGTTCATTTGGTGATCACTTATTTAATGCTCTATTATTCATTGATTGTTTAGGATGCTAACTAACTGAATAGTTTCTCTCTTTTTGCTGCCTTTGTTATAAAGAAATCTGCAGTTAGTTTGATGTGCTTAAAATAATACAACATTCTTATTGTTATTGTTTTTTAATTACACAAACCACCATGGATAAATAGTGCGAGAAAATAGCTCTGCTACAGTTTTTGCAGAATTTATTTATTGCCATGGGGCTGGGATGAGTGCTCTGGCGGTACAAGGAAATTCGGAATTAAACAAAACGCTCAAGTAAAATTCAGAAAATGGTAAGGGAATGATATATTGCTTTGCTTGGTGTGTGTAGGTATGTGGTTTTTAAAAACCTGGCATTCAACGCTTACAAGAGCGCTGCAACAAAGAGGGAGTATGCATCCATAAGGAATCATTGTAGTTAAAGGACGAGGACATCTGGCTACTCCTTGCTAATGACTTTGACATTAGTTCGAGATCTTGTTTGTAATCTATGAAATGTATTTGTCACCTTTTAAAGAAAAGAAAAAAGCATCCATGGAATGGAACCTTATTCTGAAGGCAAAACTCTTAATAGCCACAGCATATCTCGAATTGGGGGAATCTTAACCAGGATCATTTAACTTAGTGGGAAGACAATGAAAATTAAGTTATGTAGCAACATTGCATAAAAACAAACAATAAATGCAGCATGGAGGCAGGAAGACTATACAGGTAACTGGTTGTCATCTCAAGAATTGGAAGGGTGGAAATAAACCACACTGTAGCTGGAGTCACATGGCCGTTTATTTCCTTTTCATAACTTTTCCCTAACTTAAGTTCCACATTATATTTGAGCTTTCAGAATATGTGCTCACTTCCATGTTACTTGCTTGCTGGGGGGGGGGAGGGGAGGGGAGTGTTTGCAAATAGTATGAAAATGAGTGTGATATATTCCACATTAGTTCCCAAAATGCCTTTCACTGTGTGTGAAGGCTCAAATACAACATGAAAATTAACAGTTTTGTGAAAATGGAATAAACTTCCATGTGACTACAGCTTGTGTCCTCTGAGCTCCTTGCCTGCCTCACCCTGCCATTGCTTGGTTGGGGAACAGTATTTCACAGGCTTTGTTTCCGCCTCTTGCTTGCAACCACACAAGGCGGCCAACAAACGCAACTCAGTGCTCCCCCAGTAATTTCCACCGCCCAGTCTTTGCCAAGCCAGTAATGGGCCCTTTCTCTTCAGTGCAGGCTGGCCCTGGATATAGAAGGCTTTGCATTACAAAGACAAAATATTGCGTGGCACTTCACCTTTCCCTACCTCAAGTCTGTGTAACATTAAATGAGCTATGAATTGTAAGGTACTTTTATGCTAGTGTGTCATAGAAATTTCAAATGTTTTATTTTAAAATTTATTTTATTCATGCCAAAGTATGCCAACATCCCTTTTGACTCTATTACGTCTCTGCTTCTTTTCAAACACTGACCCTAACAAGCATTATGGACAGGCCACTATCCCTCTGGAACAATGGGCTAATATTGAAAGATCTGAACATCTACTTTTTCTCCTTGGCTTAATTGCCTGAAGGAGGTTTTTGTTGATTGGGTTTCTGTTGCTATTGGTTTCTGTTAAACTGCAGTAACTCTGCATTGGCTGCTCATCTCATTAGCTGCTGGTTTTGCTATTTTACCTGTGATTATATTCAGGTCTTTAATTGGAAGACACCGTAAGGAAGTGTACTCCTAAAAGATGGCACATTAATATTTTAACAAACAGGCAAGAACAGAGGAGCTGCCATAGACCAGGACAGAATCTTTCTCCATCTAACTTGATATTATCTACTCTGACTGGCAGCAGCTATCTAGGACGGCCTTCTACAACTTTGTGTCCTCCAGATTACCTGGATTCCCAACCCCCATCCACCCCTGCATGGTCAGTGGTCAGGAATGATGAATGTTATCAGATACATCAGGAGAGCATCAGCTTGGGAAAGGCTTGAGAAAGGTTGCAGGTATGGTTTGCCCCTCTCACCCGCTACCTGGTCCTTAAACTGGGAACTCCAGCTATTGAACCAGGTATTTTTCTGTCTACCATTGAGCGAAAAAGCCTGTTCAAAAGCCCGCTGTGCAAAAGTATTCGTTTTACCACAGGCATAATTCTACCTGCTTTGGAGAAACAGAAAGATCTGACCTTGACCTCATAGAAACCCTGAGAAAGATGTCTTTGTTTGCTTTAAAAATTGCCTTTTAATGCGGCTTAGTGGCTACATTAGTGACACACAGATTGCTTTCAGTGTGCTATGCAAGATTGCTTGCCATTTATTTGGAATAGCATTCTTCATCCATTTCTATTTTCATAGTGTTAAAAGCCTGCACCTTGTGTGGCAATTGGTCATTAGCGATTTTTGAATGAAACTTTACAAGACACGTCTTGCAGGAATTCTATAGACAGTCCTAGCTGTAAGCTTTCTTAATGGAGTCGAACACTTCATTCCCCACCTGCACAGTGGAGGTAACATCTGTTTATAACCTCGACTTGGCGGAAGATTATTGCACTTTTACACCCTGATGCAAACTGGAGAAAGCAAGGAGGCAGAAGCATATTTCTGACCCATTCTAGTAAATGCTGTGAGAATGGTAGGCAGAAGTATGGGCACTCCGAACAACACAAGCAGTGGTGGTGCTTTGTCCCCATTGGGACTGGTAGGGTGGAAGGCAGGGAGGCCAATAGGCAAAGCCCAGAGCCAATGATCAGCAGAGCCAGAAGCCCATAATGGGGGAACCAACTGATTTAACCCCATCTGCCTCCCTCTACAAGGACAAAACTGAGACTGAGGAGGTGGAAGGGGCACCCCTTGGGCTGGCTGTAGACAGGCATGGCGGGGTCTGACTGAGTGCAGACCGAGATTATCCACATTCGCACCATATATCTAAAGAAACAGCCATGGTTTCTTTAAACAATTTGTGGAGCTGTAGTTTGTTAAGGATGCTGGGAAGCCTTAGAAAACTCCTATTCCCATCGCAGAGTACAGTGGTACCTCGGGTTACATACACTTGAGGTTACATACGCTTCAGGTTACAGAATCCGCTAACCCAGAAATAGTGCTTCAGGTTAAGAACTTTGCTTCAGGATGAGAACAGAAATCGTGCTCCGGCGGCGCATCAGCAGCAGGAGGCCCCATTAGCTAAAGTGGTGCTTCAGGTTAAGAACAGTTTCAGGTTAAGTACGGACATCCGGAACAAAAGTATTTAACCCGAGGTACCACTGTACAATTACCAGAGTTCTCTGGGAAGGGGCATTGATGGTTAAACCACTTTGGGAACTGTGAATTCTGAGAGGGGAACGGGGGTCTTTTAGCAACTCATAGCACCCTTAACAATTTTGAGAAGTAATTATTTGGGGGAAGCCGTTTATTTAAAGTGGTATGCTGCTGCTTTAAATGTACAGTGCTTAAGGGCCCACAGAACTGGAAGGAATGTCAGTGGTCCTCGAGACCAAACCCCTGCTGATGCAGCAATTCCACTACAGCATCCTTGAAAAGTGGCGATCCAATCTCTGCTGGTTTCAAGTGATATCATGGGGCTTTCAATGTATGACATTAATTCTACCATTGGGGAGGGGTGTTCTAATGGGCCCTCTCACCCCCATTTTCCTTAGCAATGCGCCATGCCTCATTCTCCTTAGTAAGGCTTTTTCGATGTTCTGAGACAAAATAACACCTATTCCCCCCCTCACACAAACTTTGTTCCTCAAGGCTACTGACTCCGAGCACCATAAAATAGGCTGTGATTCTATGCATCACTGACAGGAGTTGGAAGCAATGAAATAGAACCAACCTTAGCTGTGTTTGCCTGTGTGTGCTTGCACAAGCATTTAAAAATGGTTCTCAAAGAGGCTGCCTTCTGCCTATGCTATTCACACCTGCAATTAACGTACAGGTGGCACCAGGGTACCCCCCCCCAAAAAAAAAAATACAACAACAATTAATTCATAAGCGCATTTACACAAACCGCATGAAGTTCTGGTGGCTGCATCTCAGAAGAGATACTGTGGAACTGGAAAAGATGCAGAAAGGGGCCGCCAAACCAAACAAGTGTCTGGTGGGAAAGAGTTATAATATTTGGGCCTTTTTAGCCCAAAATTAATGGAGGATAAGGTGGTCTTACAGTCACGATGGATATAGCCTCCAGTACCTTTGTTGGTGGGTACTATTATTCTGAATACTAGTTACTAGGGAGAATATGCAGGCGAGTGCTAAGGTGTTCTGTCCTTGTCAGCTTCCCATAAGCAACTGCTCAGCCACTGTGGGAACAAAACCTTGTTGGTGTGATCTAGCCTCTTATTTCTCATATCTTGTGTTGCATACGTTCTTCTATACATAATTCATTCTGCTTCTACTACAGTCGTAGCTTGGTTTTTGACAGTTTAATCCATTTCGGGAGTCCATTCAACTTCCAGAACAGTTCGAAAACCAAGGCACGGCTCCCAATTGGCTGCAAGAGCATCCTGCAGCCAATTGGAAGCCGCGTCAGACCTTCGGCTTCCGATAATCATTCAAAAACCGGAACAATCACTTCCAGTTTTCGATCGTTCAGGAGATGAAACATCTGAGTTCAAAGGCGTTAGGCTTCCGAGGTTCCACTGTAGTTACTAGAAATGCTAATGTGCTATACAAAGTCCCATCTCCTAACTAGGGAATATTTTCTTTTTAGCAGCAATATTTCACCATGCATTAACCACACTGTTTCAAGAATATTTATGCAATCGCCAAGAGGGCTAGAAACTTGCTTTGGGAGGGGGGTAAACGAAGAGTGAAATGTTTTGGAAGTCGAACATTGTGAAAATGTGCTTTTTGGTAGAATCTCACAATACACGGAAAGCTGAGTGTTTGCCTCGTCTTTTTTCAATACACGATTCATGCACCCAGTGTGGCTGAAGAACTGCACCATAATGACTGAGTCTCATTAAAATTCAAAATTATGAAATGGTGTCTCTGTGTCAGTGTGTCAGATATATGTGTGTGTGTAAGGAGGAGTAAAGAAGGAAGCGTATCTTTCAGACCGCACTATTGCCTGGGATTTCGCCATCACTTCAGGGACAAGTGCCTGGAGATGAGAAAATGCCCCATGCTGCTAATAGTTAAAGAGGGCTCTAATTACATGCTGTCCTGGTGATTGTTCTATGGAGTGATAGATGCTGTATTTAAGTACATTTCATCTAACAATTTCTGGGGCGATTGTGAATTAGAAAATCAAGGCCGACTTGCTCACAGATTATTCTGTTCTGGCTTCTGTGCTCTTTGTCTCCTTAATTCATGCTCCCTCTAGCTTGCAATTTTAATTAGCACCTGCTTCCATCACATGTGGGTTATGGCAGACTGTGTCACTACACACAGCCGTGGGAATGTCAGGTTCCATTTGTTACAGTAAGTTGCAATCCCAAGCAGACTTAACACAGAAGTTCCGCGGCAAACATCTGGACCTAAACAGTTAAGGGATTGTGGTGATCACGTCCCAGACACCAGAATACATCTGCATGCAACAGTGGTGTGTGGTCAGTGGACTAGGGGGACTAGGCTAGCCCCCTAAATGTTCCCAGTAAATTAGAGTATTAAAAGCCTGCACCTTCTTCCCAAAGTCTAGGAGGCTTCTGCCCAGCTTTAGAGAAGCAGGTACGATGCTCACATGTGCAATGTTGGGAGGTCACGGCCTCACACACGTGACGTCCCCCCATCACCCTCACAAGCTGGCACCTCAGGTCTTAACTGTTCCCCTATAAAATATTTCACCACTGGCATGCAGTACCATTCAGATGTCTGGTGCCTGCCATACACTTGTGCCCTGAAGCAGTGAAACTGAGCCACCAGCATAACCATTCATGAGTTGCCAGCTGTTGGGAGTAGAAGTCGTCCTTAGGGACACAGGTGGCGCTGTGGTCTAAACCACCAAGCCTCTTGAGCTTGCTGATCAAGTCAGCAGTTCAAATCCGCACAACAGGGTGAGCTCCCGTTGCTCTGTCTCTGCTCCTACCAACCTAGCAGTTCAAAAACACACCAGAGCAAGTAGATAAATGGGTACTGCTGCGGTGGGAAGGTAAACAGCATTTCCGTGCGCTCTGGATTCCATCACGCCAGAAGCAGTTTAGTCATGCTGGCCACATGACCTGGAAAGCTGTCTGCGGACAAACGCCGGCTTCCTTGGCCTGAAAGTGAGATGAACGCTGCAACCCCATAGTCGCCTTAACCGTCCAGGGGTCCTTTACCTTTTATCTTTAGAAGTGGTCCTAGGATGGAGAAGCACAAACAGAGGCGCCGCCTTACAAATTGGTATTGATTTAGGATTTATTCTGCAGGGGGAAAGATCCCCCAAAGCCAAGTGTATTTCAAAAGCCCTGAATCCCAGAGTTTGTGTCCTTCAAGAAAGCATCTTTCAAGAAAGAGTATCTCAAGAGAACTTATTCTTGCAGAAGACAGCTCCAACATTCATTGCCCTTGAGGAGCATTTTAATAATATTGGATCAAACCTGGAATGCAGATTTGAGCTTTATTGTTAATGTCACTAAATTCCTTGCAACGGTAACTGAATGTTTTCTGTTCTTTTCCCTGATCTAGATCCTTGCCTGTAAGAGTTTATCTGCTGTTTTCCCAGCTGTGTCTTCTGTACTCATCTTCTCCCGCTTTCTTTTCCTGTGCTAGTTTTGGAACTAACATAGCTTTGTTTGTTAACCTTAACGGACGGACACACTGGTAATTATTTTCTAAAATAAGAAATAGAGGAGGCGGGGTTTAGGTGCTGTTGTACAGCCAACATTTCAGATGAGCTCCTTGAATTGTAGAAGTTGAGGCTTTTCTTTCATTTATTTCTACTAACTCTAGAGTCAAGAGTTTTTATTAACGCATCCTTCAATTTCGAATCATGCTACTTTTATGTTCGTTTTTAAAAGCTTCATTTGATGGTAAATGTTCAAGAAAAGGTTATTGAGCTCATTCAGGATTCTCCCCTCTGTGCTATCCATTTACCAAGCCAGTACTGATAGTTGAATAACTGGATTTTTTTTTTTTTTAAGCAAGCTAAACTATAATAAATTGCATTGAGTCTTCTTAACAAACAACTTTAACCTGAAGGCATTCACTTCTGTTAAGTAAATCTCTTATCCCATTACCTTTTAAAACACTTTTTTAAAAAAAGAAAGGAAGAGATTAGGAAACATCCGCTAGGTTCCAGTGCCTCAATGATGAGTTGTATCTCTTCTTTCAGACTACCTGCAGCACTATTGAGACCATTAATATGGCACGGTTTGATCTTGAAGTGCCACTGGGCTGCATGCCTCAAGAAGAAAATCAATAGACCAGAGAGAACGGATGAGATCCTAGATTCAATATTTTGTTATCTAAAGAGATCTGGGAGGGAGGAGTTTGTGAGGGTACAAAACATGAGAAAGTAGCCACACTGGAAATTGCCTTAGGAGCCCAGAGCACTGCTGTATGCAGGCTGTGGCTCTTCAGGATTAAACCTGGGACCTTCCCATGCCAAACAGAAGCTGTACCACTAAGCTGCAGCCCTTCTCCAAACCTCTTGTAGTGAAAATCTTGTGTGGATTTTGTGGTGCTGTGTGCGGCGGTAAAATACCTGCCAGCAACATGCCAGCAAGAAGGCTGTCTGAATGACAAGACTATTCAAATTTGTTAAGACACAGAACTGAGAAGTGAGCTTGGTACTCAATATCAGGCTTGAATCCAGCATAGTGCTAAGTATACATCCTTTCAACTCAAGGATTTCCACTTGTGAAACGGGACTTTCCCACTTCTTCTCAGCCTGCGTGTGCCCCATGTCCTCCCCAACTCTGCTCCAGATTGCTCCTGAGGACAGATTTTGAGGGGAGTGCAGGACAGTTGCTTAGTGCTATGTTGGATGCAAGCCACATGTATTTTACAAGGTTAGTACCGTAGATTCAAACCTGCCTATTTTCAACTTTCGGCCACATCGCTATAAACAGGGGTCAGCAACCTTTTTCAGCCATGGGGCAGTCCACCATCCCTCAGACCATGTGGTGGGCTGGACTATATTTTGGAGGAAAAAAATGAACGAATTCATATGCCCCACAAATAACCCAGATATGCATTTTAAATAAAAGAACACATTCTACTAATGTAAAAACACGCTGATTCCCAGACCACCCATGGGCCAGATTGAGAAGGCAATTGCAGCCCCCAGGCCTTGGGTTGCCTACCCCAGCTATAAATATTGTTTATACTTGACAATCACGAGCCCGGGACAAGCACACCAAACTCTACACTGCTTCTTCCACACAAAGGGTGTTGCAGTCCATTTTCTCAGCAGGTTCTCTGTTGTCTTTATAGACAAAGGTAAAAGATAAAGGACCCCTGGATGGTTAAGTCCAGTGAAAGGTGACTATGGGGCGCGGCGCTTATCTCGCTTTTCTGGTCGAGGGAGCCGGAGTTTGTTCACAGACAGCTTTCTGGGTCATATGGCCATCATGACTAAAATGCTTCTGGCGCAACGGGACACCATGACGAGTGCCAGAGCACACAGAAATGCCATTTACCTTCCCGCCAGAGCAGTATCCATTTATCTACTTGCGCTGGTGTGCTTTTGAACTGCTAGGTTGGCAGAAGCTGGAACAAAGCAACAGGAGCTCACCCCGTCTCAATGATTCGAACCACCAACCTTCTGATCGGCAAGCCCTAGAGGCTCAGTGGTTTAGACCACAGCACCACCCACATCCCATCTTTAGAGACAACACCATTAGTCATCCTCAAGCTGCCAACCCATTGAAGCTTAATGCACACAAACACTTAGGCTCAAAACGGTACATTATGATTCTTAATCCTATGCCCATTTATTTGGGTTTAAATCCCACTGAACTCAATGGGATTTGCTTCTAGGTAGATATACACATATGGTGTTACATGGTTTAGGAGTCTGCCGGCCATATTTATTAAATTTATTTAAAATATCGTAGGCTGTCCTTTAGGGTCAAATCCATTCATGGCAGTATCCAGCATAGAAATAGAATATAACCAGTAACAAAAAATTCAAAGGGTTGGGGTGCTTGCTGCTAAACCTGCCCTAGGTCCTTTTTCATTTAAAAATACTCTCCCCAAACTATTACTTCATCTTTAGAGAAAGGAAGAGTCCTCATATCCCACCACCCTCATGCTAATTTATGAATGAAAAGGCAGCTTAGTGAGTACAATTTTGACGTGGAAAAGAGCCTGATGGGAAAGGGCTATGCCTGCCTGCCCACTTTTACTGCCTGGAGCCTGCCCAGGCTGCTTTGAGTTTGAAAACACAGAGGAAAGAATAATGTCACTCCACTTAATGCACAGTTTGAGCCTCCGTTTCATTTATGAGCCTCAGCCAGAGTTCAGATCCCAGGTTTTACTTTCACCTCAGAGTTTGTTCTGATGGCATGCCAGCAGCCAGCTTTCATTAACGGAACTTCTCACACAACTGATGTAGACAGACACACACTCTCCGAAACCTCCCTCTCCCTGCTGACCATAACATCTCTCATTGCCTAGGTTACAGACTGTTCCCCACCTAATGTTCCTTTCTATGTATGATGCAGCATTACAATATTCTGGATGATTTCATGGGATCTCGTCTATGACCAAGGTGACATAGGACACTATTTCCTCCCAGTGGACCTTGATAGGGATGAAATGACATACGGGTTGCAGGCAAACAGCAAGACAAACCAAACAGCATTGCCTCGAAATGTCATGATGTGAACCTTTCCAAAAATCACTAGTTACCCTAGTATGCAAGTTGCTTCCATGGCAGGAGGAGGAGAAAGCTTTGGGCTCATCCATCCTGACCCTTTGGAGATGTGCACATTTTAATAGGAGCTGGAATCTACACACATTATAGGCAAAAGCCTGATCACTGAATCATACAGTTGGAAAGGACCCTGAGGATTGGAAAGGACCCAACCGGTTGCAATGCAGGAATATGCAGCTGTCCCTTACGGGGATTGAACCTCCAACCTTGGGGTTATCAGCACCACACTCTAACCAGCTGAGCTATCCAGGGCATTCCAATCCAGCTCATGCACATACACACACCTATTTCATGTGATGGACGTGCTGCATGAACAGGATATTTATAGGCATAAACCCTGGTTCATATTAAAGTTTCCAAGTGTTTGGTGGGGAAGGCTATGCAAGCCTGAAATTCATTACCATGCCTTGGTGCATGTACCAGTTAGCTCAAGCATCATGACCCTCCAGATTGTGGTACCTCTAGCTTCCGTCAACTTCGATCATTGGACATGTTGGCTGGGGATGATGGGAAGTGGAGTTCATTGCCATCTGAAGGACTGCATGCCCTCCACCTCTGCCTTTGATGCTAAGGCTATGGGCGAGCCTCACCTTTAAGCAGATGGATAGCAGATGGACATATTCATGAGTGCGGTTCTCTTCTCAGATTTATAAAAGCATGATTTCTTGCAATTTGGTTCCCCCACCCACTTCTTCCACTGTTTTAACTCCCAGCCCTGTTGTTCAGGGAATTACAATGTGTCTAACGGATACAAATGTGAAGTGGCTACCATTCTGAAACTCAGCAAAACAAAAGCATTTCCAGGTCACCCTTTCAAGGGTTTCATACATTATAAAAGGTGACATCCTGCTGTTCCTGGGGCATCCTGCCCTTGAGTCAGCTCTGAAGGATTGAATGCAAGGCAAACAGAGATGCCAGCAGGAGAGCAGAATAAAATAAAGAGCTCAGCCTGGCAAAGATTAAATTAAAATACCTGCCTTTCATCAAGTTATGTATTCAATTTGTTGAATTAAAGTTATACAGTTCATTACATGTCTCTTGGCATAGCGCTGCTTGCGAGAAGCAAACTCAGCACCGGAGCCACAAGGAAATGGGAAAAAGGCCAGCGTTGCTTTTAATGTTCGAAAGCCACGAGTGGACCCTCCAGGTGTGGGAACACGGAGGAAAGTGGCCTCAAGGCCGTCTGACAGCCAAAAGAGCAGGAGCTAAGCAGCATACAGATAAACAGACCTGCCTGAAAACTCAGGAGAGCAGTCCAGCTCTGGAGGGGAGCATACGCTTTTTATGCACCTTGGCATGAAGAACCAGATGCACAAATATAAGACGGGGGACACCTGGCTTACCAGCAGTACATGTGAAAAGAAGGATCTAGGGGTCTTAGTAAACCACAAGCTTAACATGTGTCAAAAGTGTGATGCAGTGGGGGGTGGGATCTAATGTTATTCTAGGCTGCATCAACTGAAGTATAGTGTCCAGATCAGGGAAAGTAGCAGTACCACTCTATTCTGCCTTGGTCAGATCACACCTGGGACTCAGCTACATTAGTAAAGAAAAAAGTGTTTTATATGCGTTATAACACTGTGACACCAGATGGCGCTGTGGGGTTCCGTCTTTCGCCAACGTGATTTCCCACTTTCAAGTTTACAATGTGTTTTCCTGAAATGCTGTTTTTGATGTGTCTAGTTTAAGCCATGGAATACTATGTCCAGTTCTGGGCACCACAACCAACTTAAGAAGGAAGTTGACAAGCCAGGATGTGTGCAGAGGAGGGCAACCAATAGGATCAAGGGTCTGGAAACAAAGCCTCATGAGGAGCGCTTGAAGGAGCTGGGTATGTTTAGCCTGGAAAAGAGGAGACTGAGAGGAGATAGGATAGTCATCTTCAAAGGGCTGAAGGGCTGTCACATGGAAGAGGGAACAAACTTGTTTTCTTGCTCTGAAGGGTAGGACTCGAATCAACGGCTTCAAGTTACAAGAAGGGAGATTCCGATCATTCTGACAGCAAGAGCTGATCAACAGTGGAACGGTCTCCTTTGGGAGGTTGTGGACTCTTCTTCCTTGGAGGTTTTTAAGCAGAGGTTGCCTGGCCATCTGTCATGGATGCTTTAGCTGAGATTTCTACTTTGCAGAGGCTTGCCCTGCAACTCTATGATTCTATGACTTCCAGAGGGGTTGTTATAAACCCCTTGGAGGTTATCAAGATGAAACTCCAGCCTTAAGTATGTTATATGTATCTGAGCAAATGTGGGGTCAATTACGGAAGTGTGAGCACCCACCTTCTTAGTGTTAGATTGCTATGGCACCTTTCCTAAGTGGCGAGAAGCTCTGGGGGCTCAGCGCTTTCCAGGATTGGTTTCATTTTAAAGGAGGTCGCCGGACGCTTATGGCACTTTGGAATATATGAGATTTGTTTACAGATATGCAGGTTGAGCAAATGAGGAAGCAAACTAGCTTACCTACTCCAAAAAGCAAAATCCACTGCCCAACTCAGCTTTCCAGAGAGATACCCTTGTGTCTCTACAAGCTGCTTGCTTGCAGACCCTTCTACACTCAGCTCAGTTCTCTTCCTGGGCCCTCCCCCCCCCCCGAGGATCATCTTGTCCTACCACCTGCAATTCAAGAATCTCAGCTAAAGCACCCATGAGAGATGGCCATCCAACTTCTGCTTTACCTCAGTACGTTTATCTTCATACATGTTACTTGGGCTAGAAAAATGCATTCGGAGCATTCAGAGGAATGTGACTTTCAAATGATGGCAACATTTTGGTTCGCACATGGTTTCATAAAATGCAAATTATGTAAGTTCACCATTAAATGCAAACTGAAACCCATCCCTATTCACAACACAGTCATTTTTTCCCCTGATACAGTCATACCTTGGTTGTTGAACACCTTGCGACTTGAATGTTTTGGCTCCCAAAAGCCACAAACCCAAAAGTGAGTGCAAACGTTCTTTGGAACCCGAATGTCCAACACAGCTTACACGGCTTCCGATTAGTACATGAAGTTCCTGCAGCCAAACAAAGCTGCACCTGGGTTTTTGAACTTTTTTGGAAGTTGAACGGACTTCTGTAACGGATTCTGAACCAAGGTTCAACTGTATTTACCACTTCCTTAGGCCAGTGTTTCCCAACCTTTTTTGGGCAAAGGCACACTTGTTTCATGAAAAAAATCTCGAGGCACACCACCATTAGAAAATGTTTAAAAAATTAACTCTGTGCCTATATTGACTATATATAAAGTAACTCTCTTTAATAGGAATCAAATAAACACAAAGAAAGTATTTTATAATTACTTTATTATGAAATAGTAAGTAAACAGAAATATGAAAAATTATAAAATACTTTATTCAGTGAGCAACCTGGGCCTTTTTGGCTGAACACAAAGCTGATATTCTGGCTGGAATCGAAGAAAGACACACACGTAGCTCTTCGTCAACAGCTCTCAGTCTCTCTCTGTATTTAGTTTTTATAGCAATCATGCTTGAAAAGCTCAACTCACAGAGATATGTAGTGGAAAATGGGAGCAATGTCAAAATAGCTTTATTTGCCAGAAGGGGGAACTCCTTGGCAGTTTCCAACCAAAAACTGTCCAAAGGTAGATCAGCAAATCTTAGCTTGAAACCACGATTTTGTCTCAGTTCAGTTAGTTCCTCCTGCTCCTGTAAAGTCATGTCCTTTCCACCAACTGATGCTGAGCTATAAGGGTCCCTAACCCAGTCAAGGCATTCAGTGGAGACTGAAGAGAAATAAAATGACAACTTCCCCTCGAGAGTTTTTAAATGTTTACCTATTATCTCACACAGTGCAGCAGTGTGAACACCTTGCCATTGCTTGGTGAGTGTGAACATTTCAAGATTGCCACTTTCCACGTGTTGATGCCAGAGTTGCACCTTTGAACGGAATCCATTTATTTTATCTGTACTTGTAAGCAGGTTTTCATTTCGGCCTTGCATTCGTGTGTTCAGTTCATTCAGATGATGAAATATATCTGCCAGGTATGCCAGCCTTGCACACCACTCATCACTTGCAAGCAGCTTTGCGTAATCTGACCTCTCATTTGTCAGAAACACTTTAAGTTCCTCCCGCAGCTCATACACACGAACCAAGACCTTGCCACGCGACAACCACCGGACCTCCGTATGAAACAGCAAGGTTTTATGCTTCGCTCCCATCTCCTCACACAAAGCTGCAAATATGCGACTTTTCACGGGTCGTGACTTTACAAAGTTTACCATGCGCACAACATCATCCAACACATGAACTAGGTCTGCTGGTAAAGTCTTGGCTACAAGGGCCTCACGGTGCAAAAAACAATGCGTAACAATCACATCTGGATTTCTTTCCTTCACTCTGCTTACAAAGCCTTTGGTGTGCCCGACCATGGCTGCAGCTCCATCGGTGCAGACACTTGTGCAGTTTTCCCACTTAAGTCCTCCTTGTTCAAGGTATTCTGATGTGACCCGAAAAATTTCTTCTCCTGTTGCTTTTTCTGGCAATGCCTTGCAGAAAAAGAAGTTTTCTCTAATTGCATCACCATCAACAAAACGCACATTGGCCAAGAGTTGAGCATGTCCACTGATATCAGTAGACTCGTCAAGTTGTAATGCAAATTTCTCACTGCTATGGATCTTTTCCAAAACCACACTTTCAATGTCTGCAGACATGTCATTAATACGTCTGGAAATTGTGTTGTTTGAGAGAGGGACTTTGGCTATTTCCTTAGCTGCTTCAGGTCCGAGCATCTCCTCTACAATAGCTTTGCAGGCGGGAAGTATTAATGTCTCTGCCACAGTGTGCGACTTTTTTGACTTGGCTATAAGTTCAGCAACGTGATAGCTAGCTTTAAGACCTCTTTCATTTACCTTTGAGGTTTGTCTCATGAAAGTTGCCTGTTTCTCCGTGTTTTCACGCAGGCGAACAAAATAGTCCGCATTCTTGTTTTGAAGCAAAGGGTGTTTCGTTTGGAGATGGCGTTTAAGTTTGCTTGGGACCATAGCACTGTTAGCTAGCTTTTCACCACACACCACGTACAGTGGAGTTGGTTGGTTTGCATCTCCGGTGAAAGTAAATCCAAATGAAATATAGCTTTCGTTATATTGCCTTGTGCCAGAGAATTTGCTTGAGCTAACCATCTTTGCTTTCTTTTCATGCCCACTCATACTTGGGCTCTCATCTGGCTCCAAATTTTGTTCAGAGTCCAGTTCTTTTCTTTTCAAAAACTTTTCCATCACTGCAGTATCCGGCCATCCAATTGCCACTGACAAACGGATACAGACCCCTTTTTTTTACAGCACAGCTCGCACAAATGTACACGGAACACCCTTTTCGAATTAAAACACACAGTCTCACGAGAGCAAGGAGCAGCGATTTTATATTTTACGAAAAGAAGCCGCTAGTCCTCATGGTGACAGGGTGGAAAATATTTAAAAGCAGAACCACCTTGAGGAAGGTGGAGCCATATCACATCCGGGCAGGAGGCCTAAATTGGTGGAACGCTCAGGCCCCGCTTATTCAAAGAGGACATCAGGCAACGTCTCAGGGTATTAAGAACCCTGAGCTAGATTAATGTCCCCAAACGTCATGGTTTGTGCCAACCTACTGACACTCCACAAAGCTTCTTAACCATGTTCGTATGAAAAAAAGATGGGGTGCTGCGGCTCTCCCAACCCACTAACTACCAGCACGCTTCAACACAATGCCGCGCGCGGCAAGAGCCCAGGCTTTCTGATCCAAGCCGCTTTCCGTAGCGCTTCTGGGCAAAGCCGAGCACATGCTACGAAGCGCACACACGTGTAGGAAAAGTCCTGGCTCAGCCGCGAGTTGGCGCAAGCAGATGCCGTCCTGGAGGCAAAAGCCGTCACGTGGCGTAGAGACCGGCGCGTAGGTCCGGGCTCGCGCCTTGCGTGGGTGGGGCGATAAAGCGGCCAATGGCGAAGGAGGATAACCTGTACCCGATGTGGCTGAGGGGATTTTCTTCCTCCCTCCTTTAAATTTGGAACGTACGGCGCGCGCTCCCTTCACCCCTAGGGGGATTCCCCCCTCCCCTTCCTGCTCTCTCTCTCTCCCTCCCTCCTTTTCTCCACCCACATGCCTCCCTTTACGGGGCGCTCCCTTCACCCCTAGGGGGATTCCCCCCTCCCCTTCCTGCTCTCTCTCTCTCCCTCCCTCCTTTTCTCCACCCACACGCCTCCCTTTACGGCGCGCGCTCCCTTCACCCCTAGGGGGATTCCCCCCTCCCCTTCCTGCTCTCTCTCTCTCCCTCCCTCCTTTTCTCCACCCACACGCCTCCCTTTACGGCGCGCGCTCCCTTCACCCCTAGGGGGATTCCCCCCTCCCCTTCCTGCTCTCTCTCTCTCCCTCCCTCCTTTTCTCCACCCACACGCCTCCCTTTACGGCTGCTCTGCGCGTGCGCGTTGCTGCGACGCTCTTCCAGTCTTTCCCTGCACCGTGGGAGGTAAGTGCTGGCTCCTGACGCGGGTGCGTGCGGCGCCCCCTCCCCCCCCGACCGCCTTCCTCCCACGGCACACCAGGCAACGTCTCGCGGCACACTAGTGTGCCGCGGAACACCGGTTGGGAAACACTGCCTTAGGCTGTGTGTATACATAAAGCTGAAGAAAAGCACTTTCGTTTTCCCACATTCATTCTCCCTTTGTCCTCCTTACACAGACATAGGGAAACTTGGCCCTCCAGATGTTTTGGGACTACAACTCCCATCATCCCTAGCTAATGGGACCAGTCCATAGTCAGGGATGATGGGAGTTGTAGTCCCAAACATCTGGAGGGCCGAGTTTGCCTATGCCTGTCCTTACACTTCAAACTTTCCCTGTGACTCCCAGCAGCAGCCTCGGGAGAAGCAGAAAGTGTCAACCAACAGCAAAGGAACTCATCTGCAGCTAAGACTTTGTGTGGGCATTTCGGGGAGCAGGGGAAAGAACTCAAAATGCCACAAAGGGCATCTAGGCTTTAATACACCAGATTCATGTTAAGACATGGACAAGGCAACAGTTAAGTCTGAAACAGCAACCACAAGAAGTCACTGGTCAGAAGGAAAAATAAGCACAAACTCATAACGTCACTGCAAATGCGATCATCACAAAAATATTTGCAAAGCAAGAATTCCTAAGCCCTGTAGGTACAAGCATATTGTTCTTCCATCAAAAGTTTGCTTAACTTCAGCTCAGGAAGTCAGAGAAGAGCCTTCACACACCGATCCTTCCCTTTTCTCTCTTTTTCAAGATACAATCCAGAAAAAGTTACCTCTCATCCTCTACCTACTCAGTTAAGAGTTAGGCAGACTGCTCTGTACCTTAATAGTTTGGGCCTCACCGCGCATCTCCGTGGCTCTCCCCTGCGTTTCATTAGCTTATCGCGCCGCAAACACTGTTCCTCATCCCTGTGTTCTTTTCTGCAGCTCGGCTGGTAAATTTAATGCTTATTGCCTAATCACATTCCTCTCAACAGGTGAGGAAGGATAAAACAGCTGGGGGAAAATGACAAAATATTGTGCACATTTTCTGGTACGTAAGCAAGCTGGCTCCCAACTTCACAGGCAGATACTCCCAGCAGCTCCAAAAATGCAGAAAAAAGGGGGAGGCATAAAGGTTAGTGGGAACTAGTCAGCCCCAGAAACAAAAAACAGAGGCGAAGTTGTCCAAATGCCATGTTTTGTGCTCTACCTTCAGAAAATTTGTTGCCATTGTTAGTATGGTAATTTGATTTATTATCTACTCTTCACCATAAGGGCCCACATAGGATCATAGCAGTTTAATACTACAAAAGGAAAAACAGAACACCTTCCAAGTATCCCTATTTTCCAGGGACAGTCCCAGATTTACAGAAGCAGTTCCAGTTTCTGATTTGATCTCAGAATGTCCCACTTTTCCTTAGAACGTCCCTATTTTTATTGGAGAAATGCTGACATTGTATGGAGTTATCCAAATCCCTGAGCCATCTGAAGGCAGCCCCGTAGAGGGGAGTTTTTAATTTTTTTACATTTTTTAAATATATGTTGGAAGCCACCCTGAGTGGCTTGGGGAAGCCAGTCAGATGGATGGGCTATAAATAGTAAAATTATTATTATTATGGAATAGGATGTCCCTATTTTCATCAGAGAAGTGTTGGAGGGTATGACAGTTTGGCACAAGAATAAGGTGGGTCCAAATATCTCAGGTGTTAAAGCCCAACATAAAGAGATGTGTCTTCAGAATATAATGCAAGCTGCACAATGAATAGGGCAGAAGAGCTTCTCTGGGGTGGGAATTACACAACTTAAGAGGCTGCCCAGAGGATGCCCTCTCCCGAGTTGTCACCTTCTGAAGTTCTGAGAGTGGTGGAACAATCAAGAGCATCCCTCTCTGCTGATCTTGGCACCCAAGGGTATCTGTAGGGAGGGAGGTGGTCTTCAAGATACTTTGAGCCTAAGTCATACAGAGGTTTCAGAAAACTAATGTGAGCATCTTGAATTGGGCCACAAAACTGGAAATCAACTTACCGTATTGGCCTGGATATAAGCCACACTTTTTTTTTCCAAATTCCGACCATGAAAAATTAAAGTGTGGCTTAAATTCACGACCTTACAAAAATGTACTTTTACTGCAAAATGGAACGGTGGTGAGTGCCTTCAGAATTTTAAGGAACCGGCTTATATTCAGGTATTGTCTTTTCCCCCCCCCCCTTGAATTTTGAAGGTGCGGCTAATATTCAGGTGCGGCTTATATTCGGGCCAATATGGTAGCTGCTTTAAAACAGGGCCCCTGTGAGTTCTAAATGTAACCCCAGCTAGTCATCTGGGACTTCTGGGTTAGCGCCATCAGCAAATGGAGGATTCCCTTTGATCAGGAGGGGATCGGCTCCGCGGAAATCGGGTCTTTTCCGCTGTGGCGAAGCGGGGACCCTCACAAATCCCAGGCGGTGAAGCCTTGGAACGTGGTGATTCGGCGGGCACCTTTTGCACCCCCCCCAGCATGTGAGGAAGCCTTTTTCGGGGCTTCTGAGCAGAACGGGGGTGGCGCGGTGCTGTGAGTTGATTGCTACTTTCGCAGAGCGAAGCCGCATGGCCGTTGCTGGAGAGCGCTGACTTCTTTCCTGGAACAATTGGACTCTAAACAAAGTACCCGTGAGTAGGGGGAATTGGATTTTTTGGCAAAGAAGAAAAAAAGGCTTAATTGGCTACCGCGGCAGGAGGTCTAAACAGGAAGTCTGCCTTCCGCTTTGTAAATAGATCAAAGCATAGAGACTTTTGAGCTAAAGCGCTGGAAAAAAAGTTTGAAAAGGGGTGTTTTCCAACCCTTTTGAACCCCTCTCCTTGAAGCAGGGAAGGAAGGGGGCTGTATTGGACTGTTTAAGCCTGCAAGAAGAGAGAAGTGCTTAAAATCCACTGCTCAGACCTTGGAACGGTCTGCCTGTGATGTAAGACTGTTGCCTTTTTGTCTTTGCGTTAGCTGTCAAAAGAAGGACTTTGACAGTAAGTTGGAAACATTGTGGCCAGCTTTAGCTCCTTATTTGTTAAGAAGGGGAAATTAAAAGCAACTGGAAGGTAACTGAATTGGAATTGTTTCTACTTCTCGGCTGGAGAAAAAGTTACCTTTTTGGACTATTGCAATTGTGTCCACCTAGAGGGACCCTTAGAAATAGCAACAAGGGGAATTTTCCACTGGCAAACAGGAACAGCTTATCTGAGATTGACCTTGGTTTTTCTGTTGCTCTATTGTTATGGCAGATGGGAAAGAGAAAGTAGACGTGTCAGTTTTGAGGTCTGGGAAAGCTTGGGGGCAGCGAAGGCAATCTACCGCTGGCCTTCCTACTGCACCTGGGTCGCCATCAGTACAACCTAAGACTAGTGGAATGTCAGAAGAAACTGTTGCAAATGCATTGGTTAAGCTTAATGCAACTTGGTTACAACTTAGCACGAGGGTTGAAGAGACTAATAAAAAGGTTGAAGAGACCAATAAGAAAGTTGATGCCGCAAATAAAAAAATTGATTTAAATACAGAAACACTAGACAATTTGGGGAAAAGGGTGAACAGTAACACAGAATCTATTCAGAAATTATTGCAGGAATCGAAATTGACCCAGGAAAAAACTGCTGCTGTGGAAGTTAAAGTAGTGCAACTGGAAACAGAGAAGGTTCCAGGCCTACAGAAAGAAATCGCAGACCACAAGCTGACATTGTCTATGATCGAATTGAAAGAAAAAGAGACAAATTTAAGGATCAGAGCTGTACCTGAGCTGGAGAAGGGCACCTTGATAGACTTTTCAACTCAAGAATTTGCAGAGTTTTGGAAATCGGATTTGAAACAAGAAGATTTTAAGATCGTGAGGGCTTTCAGGTTAGGAAAAGGAGAAAAAAAGATGAAAATAAGGGACTGTCTGATTACCCTCAGATCCAAAGAAAAAAGGGATAAAATTTTGGGTTTGCATTTTAAGAACCCCTTGATAATTCTGCAATCAAGAGTGGAAATCTTTAAAGATATACTGAAACATCTTTTGGATTTAAGACATGACTTTGGCGATTTGGTTGCTCTATTGAGAAAAAACAACATCGTTTTCAGGTGGGAATTCCCCCAAGGCCTATCTTTCAGTTTTAAAGGAAGAAAGACAAAAATAAGATCACTGGAGGAAAAAGATAAGTTTATGAGAATACACGGAGAAGATCTGCAGAAAGGACTTGAAAAAGAGCCAGCCGTACCGGACAAGAGTTCACCAAAAAAAGGGAAACCAACGCCATCGACTGACATAGACAAACTACTGGGCGCCAGCGGAGGAGAAGGAGAGTAAATACATCATGACACTGCAAGTATTAAGTTGGAATGTTAATGGACTGAACTCCCGGGAAAGAAGGGGAGAGTATTTCACATATTAAAAAAAGAACATTTGGATTTGATTTGCCTACAAGAAACGCATGTGACAAGGCTTCATCGGAAAATTCTGTCTAATAAAAGATTAGGAGAAGAATTTATTTCATTAGATAAAGTTAAAAAAAGAGGAGTTGTACTTTATGCAAAGGAAAGCCTGTCACCGAAATTTTTATTTAAAGATGATCAAGGAAGATTTGTTGCAGTTGAAATTCAACTACAAGGAGAGAAGTTTTTGATAGTAGGTATCTATGCGCCGAACGAGGGAAAATCGGAATTCTTTAAGAAATTGCATGAAACTCTATTGGACTATTTAGATCAGTGTTTCCCAACCTTGTGCCTCCAGCTGTTTTTGGACTATAATTCCCATCATCCCTTGCCACTGGTCTTGCTAGTCAGGGATGATGGGAGTTGTAGTTCAAAAACAGCTGGAGGCACAAGGTTGGGAAACACTGATTTAGATTATAACATGATTTTGATGGGAGATATGAATGGAGTGGTGTCTACGAATATGGATAAAGCCCAAAGACAAACGGTGACGAAAGATGGTAGATTACCAAAGATGTTCTTTGAAATGACTGACAATATGGGTCTTGTTGATATTTGGAGAACTAAGAACCCCCTGGGAAGAGAAGGAACTTTCTTCTCTGAAGCCAAAATGACATGGACAAGAATTGACCAAATCTGGGTAACTAGGGGACTGGCTCCGAAGACAAAAAAAGTGGAAATTTGCCCTAAAACCTGCTCCGATCACAATGCAGTGAAGATGGAAATGACATTAACACCAATTGGTGCCTTCAGATGGAGGATGAATGACTCCTTGTTTAGGAATGAGGAAACTACTAAAAAGGCCCAGAAAAACTTGAGAGACTATTTCGAGATAAATATGAACACCACCACTGAAGAAAGAGTGATTTGGGACGCAACCAAAGCAGTTATGAGAGGATTTCTGATACAACAAAATGCAATCAAGAAAAGAGCCCAAAATGAAAAAAGGGAAAAAAAATGGAGAAAATAAAGGATGGAGAAAAGAGACTGAGGGCGAAACCGAAATCACAGGAGATCCTGAAAGAGATAAAGTTATATCAAGTACAATACATGAAATTGACAAATCAGGAAATAGAATGGAAGATTAAACAGATGAGACAAAAGACATTTGAATCAGCGAATAAGTGTGGGAAACTGCTGGCATGGCAAATGAAAAAAAGACAAAAACTTAACACTATTACCAATCTGGTGGTGGATGGAAAGAACATACAGAATCCTGCGGAGATTAGGAAGTGTTTTCAGAAGTATTTCAAACAGTTATATACGCAGGAGACTCAGAAAGAAATAGATATTGACCGATTTTTGAGAATAAACGGATTACAAAAAAATCTCTCAAGAGAAAAGATTAATGCTAAACTACGAAATAACGGACCAAGAGGTGGAAGGAGCCATCCAGAATATGAAATTGGGCAAATCTCCAGGGCTGGATGGCTTGACCGCAAGATATTACAGAGCTTTGAAAGAATGGTTATTACAGCCTTTGAAGGAAGTCTGTAATGAAATACTGGGGGGGGGGCGCACCTGAGTCGTGGAAAGAAGCTTACATTACACTTATACCGAAAACAGAATCAGAAAAGACACAGCTTAAGAACTACCGTCCCATATCCTTACTAAATGTGGATTACAAAATTTTTGCAGAAATTATGGCTAAAAGATTAAAAAAGGTACTGGTAGAAGAAATCCATAAAGACCAAGCGGGCTTTCTCCCGGGGAGACATTTGTCAGATAACACAAGGAATATAATTAACATTTTAGAAAAATTACAAGTGAATATTAACACTAAAGCAGTTTTGATATTTGTGGACACGGAGAAAGCCTTTGACAATATTTCTTGGAGTTTTATGAAGAAAAACTTACAGGGAATGGGGGTAGGCCAAGGGTTTGAAAACGGTATAGGTGCAATTTATTCAGAACAAAAAGCTAAGTTAATTGTGAACAACGTAGTTACAGAAGAGTTTAAGATTGAGAAAGGAACACGACAGGGCTGCCCAATCTCCCCATTGCTTTTTATATCGGTCCTGGAGGTTTTGCTCAACATGATTAGAAAGGACCAATTGGTTAAGGGAATACAACTCTTGCGAAGCAAGCCCATAGGGAAATTCGTCTTGCAGAACGACTCAAAAACGGAAAACTCTTTCGTCTTGCGAGTTTTTCGTTTTGCGAGGCGTTCGTCTTGCGAGGCACCACTGTACTAAAAGAGTATTGTAATTAATTCAAGAATTTGGTCAAGTGGCGGGATTTAAGTTGAATAAGTTGAAAACTAAGGTGTTAGAGAAAAATTTAACAGAGATTGAGAAAGAGAGGTTTCAGAAGGAGACAGGATTAACATTGGTTAAGAAAGTGAAATATCTAGGGGTTCATATGACTGGCTGCTGCGTTTTCGACTAGCTGAAGTTTCCAAGTAGTTGCCTTCAAACCAATGGTCTGATTTTTAATTGACCAGCTGTCTCTTTAGGAGGAAATAGTACGTATAAAGCTACTAGAACGCTATGCACCTAACAGAATCCTTGAATGCTTAAATCCTTGGGTGCTTAAAATCCAAAAATCCTACATTAAACATGAAAACTTTCCTGCCTGAGACACCTACACTAACAAGTGGATGGCGGGGAGCCATGCATCATGGGAGCTCAGCCCAAAGTCCCCTTCTCTACTCACTTTCCCTTGTTGCACTCTGCACATGCTCTGGGGTACTCTTGGTCTGAGACACCCTTTTGTGGCTGGAACTTTGGGGAGGAGGGAGAAGGTTGAGTGTTGCTTCGTTTCGTTGGTTTTGTGAGGAACCAATACGGATGTGGTGCCAAAGTGGCAGCAGAAGGAAATATCTGCAGTGTGCAGATCCGCTGAGAGTGGGGCAGTTCCCAAATCGCAAGGGAGAGATATGAACAAGTTGAAAATCCTCACATGCTCATTTCTACACTATGCTTCAGGTGGCTGCATATACACTGTGGAAGCACTTTGCAACCTCCCCAGGAGAGGTTTATGTTTTGGTGCAGTGAAAAAAAGAACATGCATCTAATTCACACCAGAATTGGGTGTTTGCTATTCTTTAAAAAAAAAAAAATGTGTAGTCTTTGACGGTAATGAATGAAGCGACCCTTGTCCCGAGACTGTTAGACAAGCTGCAGTTTCCAAACAGTTTCACCAAACAGCTGTGTGTCTTGTATGATGTAGCTAAACACCTACACACTTTTCTCCAAGGTTGCATCTGATAACATGTCTGACCTGTGAGTCTTGAGGACATGAGCAAGGAAAAGTGATGGAGGGGGCAGCTTTTGGCTGTCTCTTGTGACTTCCTCCTGCACCAGCATTTCACTCGAACAGGTCTTCAAGGCATTTTTTGGAACAGTTCATGTTTGGCAATTCCAGATGCCAAACATGCCTGAGGTTTCCAGTGAAGAACATGCAATGTGGAAACCAAAACAGTGCAGACAAGCCACGGAGCTGTGATTAGTCATGGCTGCCTGACATATGTTCCCACAGTGTATTTCTTAGTATTTAAAGAAAAAAAATATTCCATATTTTACGATGTTCCCATGTTCGGAAGCATGGATTTATTTACTATTTATTTCATAAAATTTATACACCCCTTGATTCTTTAAAAAACAAAAAACGCAAAGTGATTTACAAAAAGTCAGAAATATTTAAAATAGATTAAAATGTACAGGAAGCTAAAATACTAAAACAGATTACTGTATAATTCACATCAGCCTTTCTAAGCATCTGGGTAGGCATAACAAGAATGTCCTTAGTGGGTGCCGAAAATCTAGTATGGATTTAATGACTGCTGGTTTAAAGATCAGAATTAAGGCTATTTCTTGTGGAATCAAGTTTTACAAAGCTGAGAAACGGCAAAGTAAGTCTGATGCCCCCAAATCTGTTGACCCTCAACACTCTGAAGCAGATTTGGGGATGATGTAGGGGGCACATGGGGTAATGAGGGGAGGGGAAAGCCCCACTGCACAAGTGGAAATTGGTCCACTTGTTTAGTTAAATACCAACCTTTATGTATTGCTAGAGGAAAGCTCTAGCGAGTTGCCCTGTGCCTGTTTCTTGCTTACATCAGCAGTGGGCAGAATGACTTACAGATACGCCATTTTTATAAGCTTGTAATGACCAACATCCGTTTTTACCACTCGCCTTAACTGTAGGAGCTCTCCTGCGCTTCTATAATCCGGGCTGCTAGCAAGGAAAAAATATTTTCATTCCCCCTCTCCCAAACTCTTGATCACAAACAAATGTTTAGTTTCTCTCTTCACCACTTGTAACCTCGTTCTTGCATTTTTCACCCCTAATAAGCGCTATTTCATGATGGCAGGCGAACACTTTTCCGCCTCGACTTAGATCAATACCTGTCTGAAAGTATTTGTTCACCAAAGGGGTAAAGCTTTTGCTCCTTCTCCCCAATGAACTTTTGCTCTGCTCTTAACATTACCTGCTTGTTACCTTAGATTCCTCTCTGTCTATTTCCTGAATGCTACTTGCCTCCACAGGGATTGTCAGAGAGTTAAAGAAAGTAAGAGTGTGGGGGGGGGGGGGAGAGAATGAGAATGCCCAGCACATTCTTCCTGTGCCTAATTAAAGGATTCTGCCAGCTATGGAACAGAAAGGCAAAATTAAGGTTTAATTTTACATTCTAGATACAAACATGTTCCAGGGGTTGTTTACCAGCAGCGGAAAAGAAACTGGGTGGCACTGATCAAATGGGGATAGGTTACACCAGCTGTTCATGTGTTTTGGACAGGAACAGGAAGATAGGCACAGTGGTACAATGTTTAGAAATTAAAGTAAGTGACTTGCTCCTGAAGTCACCTCTGTTCAAGAGCAGCCTTTGTGGAACATTAAAATTATTTGGATGTTCAAAGAGAGTGCAGAATTAAGAGACGATGCTCAATATAAACTGGGGTGGGTGGAGGGCAAGGTTAAATCGTTCTTCAGGGGCCTGTCAAAGCGCTGAGTTAGAAAGGGGCTATCCTGCCAATTTCCATTTCTCTCAGCTTCTCATTTTTTCCAGTCTTCAATCCTGTTTTCCACATTTCCACAGCAATTTGAGGATTATTATAATATATAAAAAATTCTAATCCTCATGAAAATTCATCAGCATTTTAGTGTTAACTTTTCCTAATAAACACATATTTTTAGGTGGTTTTGGCACTCCCCCCCCCAGTATAATGCATGTTTATATATGCTATTTTCACTAACAGGTGCATTTTAATGCACGCTTTCTCCTCATATATGCATTTTTGAACACTCTGGTTGGAGAACTACTGCACATTTCAGAGAAAAATAGCTATGTTTGGTTCGAGAAGTGCAAGTTACCTTGTTCCTTATCAAGAGGCAAACAAAACAGAATTTCTCACCCATCCCTAGCACTGAGCAAAACCTTTAACCTTCGTCCCTGTTCCAATACAGAGCATATGCATGAAGATTATGCCAAACACAACATTTATTTTGAAGACAGATGCCAGTTAATACCACATTAGGCTCCTCCACACAAGGCGAGATCTTTGTCACATCAGGATCCACCTTGCATGGAGGATTCCTATATGTATATGTACATTTTTAATCTTACTTTTTATCAGAAAAGATTGACCACTCACATTGTAATATTTCAGAGCAGAGTACAGAAATGCCAAAAATAGTGCAGTTAAAATAACAACACAGCACATGAAGGTGAACAGTTCCCCACCCAGTGCAACTTTTCAGGTCCAGAGGCACATTTGGAAATCAAAGAAACTGTCACGAGCGCCACAAAATACCCATTTAGCAGCGGAAAAACTTGGAATTGTTCAGATACAACATCCCAAAATAGACTTTCACCTCCAAAGCAATTAAAGCGCAGCTTGGGGGGTGGGGAGAGGGAGAGCAGGAATCCCTGCTACACAAACAAACAAACAAACAAACAAAATCCCCTTCATTTTAAAAGAAAAGTGTGAACATTGGGCAAGATATGAAAGGGGCTCTGAGGGAACCGTCAACCCATGTAGAGTCACTTTGCCTGGTCACAGAACTGGGGCCGAGGGCTAGTTGGTGGGTCTTTGTGGCCTCCTCACACATTATTCTGATGCTTGAAAGGGTTTGTCCGAATTCTCCTTCCGTCTCTTCACAAAATGCACACCTGAATCTCTTCACATAGACAAACTTTACCCCTTACCTGATGGGTGTGCTTCACCTTCCCCAAGCCTGTTCTGGGTTTACCCACAATCCTCCAGAGCAGATTTGAGGAGAGTACATGGTTGGGGGGAGGCAGGAGGAGAGGATTTTATCTCCTGCACAAACAGAAACTCTATTGCTAATGGAACTGCTTAATTTGATACCATCTTGAACTCTTTTTGCCCAGGCAGGCGCATTACATGACCCAAGAGAGCAGCAAAATAAAAAGGCTGCACAATGGCGATAGGGTAAAACCAGGCCAAATCTTTGACAGCAGCAGGCAGAGTAAGGGTTGGCCCCAGGATCAATTCCTCATTCCACAAGGCCCATATTGATGGAATGGATCAGCCCCAAACTCGTTCCATGGGAGTTAGCCAGCATTGAACCTTGCCATGGTGCAAGCCAAGCAAGCGAAGTCTCACTGGGAAACAAGGGTGCAGATTCCTAACAGGCAGATATCCCAAGTTTGGGGGTGCAGTGGTCAATCTTCCCCTTAGCCCCCCCCCCCAATACAATGTTGATCCTGCCCAATGCCATTTCCACCACAGTCCAACAGACCTACCACAGTCCAACTCTCGCCAACCCGCCCCCACAGCCAACCCAGAAGACCCCAGCAAAAATCTTCCAACCAAATGTTATTGCTACTTCACGAGAAGTGAACTCCGTGCAGGCAAAACAAGTCTGAAAGCTTAAACCTGACCAGGGGGTGCCAGATTACCATACTACCCCCCCCCCGCCCGGTGCCAATGCAACACACACAGCTGCCTTGGTGCATTGCCACTGCACCACATCCACCTTTTGTGGGGCCCAAGCTCCCCTCCAATAGTGTCGTTACAACCAAGATGACCAGGAGATGAACACTTCTAGGGGGCTGCCAAACCACCAAGCAATTTATTTATTTTTAAATGGCCAACTCTAAGTCAACAACACAAGCAGCCGGAAGCATTGAATGTGTTTGGAAAGCACTGGAATAAACTCACACCACAGCAGTTAATTCAGTTTAGATTACCAATGATAGCATACAGCCTCCCATCAGATGTCATGGAAATAAACAACTATCTGAATTTTAGAAGGCATCTGAACACAGCCCTGTTTAAGGAAGTTTTTAATGACTGGTGTTTTAATGTGTTTTTAATCTTTTGTTGGAAGCCGCCCAGACTGGCTGGGGAAACCCAGCCAGATGGGGGGGTTAGAAATAAATTATTATTATTATTTTAATCATCACTTCAGCGCTAGATGAAGAATAAAAATTGGCCACCAACCGTCCTGCCCCACCCTGCAATTGCTGGTTAACATACCAAGTTATAGAAGAGAAGTCCACCTGCAGCTTGTAAGACAAAATGGCTGTGAGCTCCAGGGGAAGCAGCCTTCATTATATAGGCTTTCCTCCTCCTCTTTGCAGCAAGGGCTCATGGGATAGCTTTTTCCCATGAACCCATTCTGCACAGGGGGAATAATTTCTTGCAATCTAGATTTTGGAAGGCTTAGTTTGGAAGCATTACAAGAACCCCTCCTTGGGGCAAATGTTGTAATAGCCCAGCCTACACTGGGGGGGGGGGGGAGAGCTGTTACCTTTCCTAAATAACACGGAATGGGACAGATGGAAGTTTAAATAAAAATATAAGACATGCTAGATGTGTTCTTTCATCTGAGCATAAAAAAGAGGTGTGAGTTATTATGCCGAACTGCTAATGGAATGACTGCAATACAGAAATTCAAAATCATGCTAAGGAGGTTCTTTTGTCAGTGCAAGCATTTCTGCATGCCTGATAAATGATCTCTCCTTTTCTCCCCATACATGTTGTTTTGGGGGTTCCCCTGACCCCCACCTGGAGCTGATTGAGGAGACACAGGCAGTACATGGTAGGGAAGGGGATTGGGGCCAGCCCAGTTCCACTAGAACAGCATTTCTTAAATGTGGGTCTTCAGCTGTTTTTGGACTACAATTCCCATCATCCCTGTTCTTGCTAGCTAGGGATGATGGGAGTTGTAGTGCAAAAACAACTGGAGACTGAGAAACAGTTTGCACAGTTATCAGTGTTTGAGAAACACTGCACATAGCACAACTATTTAGTTGAATCCAGCCCTTTGTTGTTCTTTAATTAGAAATCACTCACTGTGTCAAGACTTGGGGCTGCTCTCTGCAGGTTCACTCATCCAGGCAGAGGTCTGACAGTTTGTGGGAGAGTCCCTCACTTGCCAGAGGTAGCTTCTGTTATGCCTTGGACTCTAGGCACAAGTGTCCAGTTGCTCTGAACTCATGCAATTTCTCTCCCCCCACCAGGGCCAGTGCTGTTTATATACCCCATCTGAGGCTGAAATAGTCTGGTGAAGACTCAAGGCCTTCACCTCTGATGGTGAAAACGGGGGCAAGTAGTAACTGCAAACATTCCCACAGCAATACTGAAAGGAAATGCTCCTCACCTGCTGAATTTCTGCCTGCCAGAAGGATGATAAATATAGAAACCTACCCCAGAAAGGAAGTGGGGGGAGAGATAGCAATGAATTCTTAGCTTTGAAGGAGCTGAGGGTGCTGGTCCAGGAAACATTTTGCTCATCCTCTTGAAGGCATTGGCAGGAGCTTAGCCCAACGCAGAAGAGCCCGCTGGCAAGTTACTGTGAGTGCACAATGGAGGAAACTTTAATGCCAATTTTATTTTATTTTCATGACTTTGAAAATGGGACAAAAGGCATCCCAAATGGGACAAGGGACACCACTGTTCAAAAATGGGACAATTCTGGTTGTTTTTTTAAAGGGCTGGATGGCAACCCTAGAGAGAAGTGGTTTTGGTAAAGGGGTTGGGATGGTGAAAAAGGAACTTAGTAGAAGCTCTAGGCGGTTCATGTAGGGGGAAATGGCAGGCAGAGCGAGCAAGGGGCAAGCCTGAGTCTTGACATATTATTGGTCCTGCTGGCTGTGGCAGCTTCCCCAGCCTCCCGCTTTGCTCTCCTCCTTTGGGAAACAAGAGCCCACTTTATCCTGATCCATTTTTGACATGGTGTGATTTGAAACTTCAACTAATTCTCTATTTGTCCCTCTCTTAAGTTTAATTTCCAGTGCTTCTGAAACTGACATGAAATGGGAACTTTTGGCAGTTCCTTCTTACACAATGAAACACATTAATTAATTCACTCTCTGCAGATTTCTAGTGGCAGTTACCCTTTTCATCTCTTGCAATGATTCAGATTGCAGTAATGATGGAGAGTACATCGTGCCCTGTGGATGAGCAGCGAGGATATTATATATATCTGGAGCTCAGAGATGTTTGTGACAATGCGACCAAATGTATCACAGAACTACTGTTCTAGAATGCTGCTGACGGCAGAAGCTAAAGGGCAGGATTCCCACCCCCTGCCCCCCAATTAAACTCTCCCACAAAAAGACCCTTTGCAACGGAGAGGAGCCATGCAAGAACCCCAGCGCTTTTGCAGATTCTGTTCACTTTAATAGGTCTCTTTGCAGAAGGACTTTCTAGTGAATCGTGCCCAAAATAAATAAATAGTTTTGAATTTGAATGAACATCTTTCCACATTGATACAGAATAACTTTTTTAAAAAAACAAAAACTCTGCACATTAAATTATTTACCAGCCATTAAACTATACACAGTATTAACATTCCGAGGTGGGGGGTAATGAAAACATACATTAAAGCCCAAGTAGATAGTGCATCGGGAGGTTATTCCAGTCCTAATGGGATGTTTTTTGTAGTAGGGGGTAAGATAATAAAAGCTCTCTGTATGCCTGTCTTTTCTAGTAGTCAAATGCTGTGTGACGACTCTCCGGTTTAATATTTAGAGCTTGTATCGAAAGAGAGGAAGGGAGCTGCCATTTTATGAACTTTGAGCGCGTGTCATAACTAGCAGCTTACAGACATTCTTTAGGGCATGATCCATTTTAAGCCCTGCTCAGCATGTCAACTTGTACCGTTCTCCAGTGTGACATTTACAGGGAAATGTGCAAAAAGGGGAAGAAAAGCAAAAGGAAACCAAGTGTCATTTATAATATTTCCCCTTGCTCTCCCATAAAGCAGGAGGCTGCTGCTTTGTCATTCGGGGCCCTTCTGTGGCATGTCTAACATGGCTGGGCTGGCCCTTTAGGATAACCATTTTGTGGCGACTTGGGGCGGAAGAAGGCTCCTCCTGATGGCCTGTGATTGCCCTGTGAGTTGTTCATGGGCAATAGCATCACCACTAGGAGAAGGCAAGTACCAAAATAGCAACCTAATGGGAGATGATTGTTTAAAAAGACCTGGAAGCGCTGTGTATTCATTGTGATAATGGATTCTTTTCTCTCTTTGGCATAAAAAGCAACTTGAGAAATAATTTCACTGTCATTCAGAATCTTGTGCCTTCTCTTCATGAAACTTTATTTTCACTTCAAAACTTTCACAGTTTTTCTACCATTCCCCCCCCCCCATATATATTTATATATGTAATGTATTCTGCCCTTCCTACAAGGAACAGTGATGCATATCTGCTTATTCTCTCACCTATGCTATGTTGGCAGAATAGCTAAATTTCAGCTAGGAAGTCAAATCATGTGCAACACCAACTCTTTTCTTGAAATTAAAACAACATCCAAACACTCATTAAAGTATTCAACAACTTTTACTTGCAGAACATGTAGCTAAAGAAGAATTTATGCAGAGTATTTACAGCCACATGCTGATCGAAACATAGGCTTGGTTTTTTCTAGTTGAAGATTATAGCTTCTTCCTTAAACATTCAAACCAACTGTGTCTTTCTCTCATTCCAGTACTTTGCAACTTGGCATTCTGTACATTACCCAGCTAGGCCATGCAGTTCCTTCTGAGAGGTTTGTTGCGTTTCAGCTTATGTATTCGTTCATAAGGCATGAATTAGGTAGGTTCACTTTCAAACCTGAACTCATTCAAATCTCTCCCATGTGATTTAACGTTTTTATCCAGCTGTTTGGTCTGCAGGAGCTACAGCAGCTTACAGTGCCCCATTTCACTGCGATTGCAGTATAATAGGGCTTCACATGAGAGCTATGTATGACAGAGGTTGCAATTCTTCGGCCATTTACCTGAATGTAAGTGCTACTGAACTCAGTTCTGAGTAAGCCTCCATAGAGTTGCACTGTGAATCCACAACCACATAACGCCTTTCTGCTTTTAATCACCTTTCCCACCTCCCTAAACAATTTGTGTTTTTTCCTCCCTGGAATCCAGCTATCCTGGGGGGGGGGGGATAGTGTTTTTCCTTAACGGGTTTTCCCTTTCCTGCCCTGTTCATTTCAATAGTGGAAGAAGATGTATACCTCCAAATCAGGGAGATGCAAATCTATCTATCTATCTATCTATCTATCTATCTATCTATCTATCTGAAGCTCAACATCAAAAAAACGAAGATCATGGCCACTGGGCCCATCACCTCCTGGCAAATAGAAGGGGAAGAAATGGAAGCAGTGACAGATTTTACTTTCCTGGGCTCCATGATCACTGCAGATGGTGACAGCAGTCACGAAATTAAAAGACCCCCGCTTCTTGGGAGAAAAGCAATGACAAACCTAGACAGCATCTTAAAAAGCAGAGACATCACCTTGCCAACAAAGGTCCGTATAGTTAAAGCTATGGTTTCCTCAGTAGTGATATATGGAAGTGAGAGCTGGACCATAAAGAAGGCTGATCGCCGAAGAATTGATGCTTTTGAATTATGGTGCTGGAGGAGACTCTTGAGAGTCCCATGGACTGCAAGAAGATCATCAAACCTATCCATTCTTAAGCAAATCAGCCCTGAGTACTCACTGGAAGGACAGATCATGAAGCTGAGGCTCCAGTACTTTGGCCACCTCATGAGAAGAGAAGACTCCCTGGAAAAGACCCTGATGTTGGGAAAGATAGAGGGCACAAGGAGAAGGGGACGACAGAGGACGAGATGGTTGGACAGTGTTTGAAGCTACCAACATGAGTTTGACCAAACTGCGGGAGGCAGTGGAAGACAGGAGTGCCTGGCATGCTCTGGTCCATGGGGTCACGAAGAGTCAGACATGACTGTACAACTAAACAACAAAAAAATCTATCTATCAAATTTTTCTTGTGGAAACATTGTCAGATTTAGCAGAGACCTTTGTAGATTACTGTACTCATTCACCATTCTAACTCAACTATCCTGAGACTCTGCTTTTCCCTTTCCTTCTCCCCTTTAAAGTTCCTTTAGCTTCTCTTAAAGGGCCAATAAGTTATCAATAATCAATAAAGGCAAAGTTTAAGGCAGCCTCTCAATTACTTTTCACATCTGCAAAAGCAGTGTTTTTGTCTGTGTGTGGACCTATTGCCTACATTGTCACTGCTGAAAGGGATGTCCGTGTGAGCATCAGAGCTCCCAGGATCTCAACAAATTGCTGAACTTCAAGGGATCAATCAGCCACTTCACATGTAATCTGGCGGGCTGGGGTGTGGACCCAGTCTTTAAAAGAACCTGCACTGATGCCTTGCTTTCTCTCTGACCTGTTTACATCTCATTCTGAAAGCAGCCAATTGACAAATGGCTACTGTTGCCATCCATAAGATGCATGTTCTTGACATTCAGTAGAATAAATGCAACAATGTCCATTTAATTTCAAGGTGATTGATTTTTATTTTTATATTGGGTTTTTTTCCTCCACATAGCCTCACACCCAGGGTATAATTACTACCCATAACTTGTCTGAGATTTTCATGGCTAATTAATTGATAAAGTGAGTGTTAAATTCTTTTCTTTCTCTCTCTCTTGATACTATATTAGCCTGTCCTTAAAACATGTAATTCAATGAAGAGCAATCTAGTGCAAATTTGTAATAAAGGACAGAGTTTCAGTTGATTCATTCTCCTCCACTGAATTCTGAAGTCCTCTGTGGGCTTCTGGTTCACAGCTTCACTTCGCGAGGTCATCTGTTTTTGGAATAGAGCTTGTTTCATAGCACGGCTTCAAATTAAGCCAAGGAAAGGCCAGGGATCTTATAGGCCTAGTTTCTAACGAAGCTTATTTTCTTTAGCTAGAACCCAAAGTCTTACATAAAGAGAAGACAAATTAGGAAGCTGAACTGATAAACAACAGCAAAAAATCAATACTACAGAAAGAGTCCGGCACCAGAAAAAAATTAAGATTAAGTGACAGAGCGAAGCAAGGATGACAGCAGATAGATTGAAAGAGCCAAACAAAGCAAATGTGGTAGATTGTTTGGGTTAAATTAGGTCAGAATTTTAATGCTTCATAAAAACTGTGAGCACAAATATAACTTCAGCAAGAGATTTAAGTCTGGAAGCCACACCGCCAGAGGAAAGGATATAAAATAAATCCAGACTTTGTGAATGCTAAGGAAACAAAGAGCAGGTGAAGACATTTTACTGCAAGTAATTTGGTAAATTATTAAAGAAAATCACCCCAGCCACACATTTTGTAAAAATAGTCTCTCTATCAAAGCTGAGACAACAAAAACAACCTTGCCTGTTAGCTTTTATAAATCCTCATTCAAGTTCTGAAACTGGAAATTGGTCGGTATATGAATACTCATTTATGTTCTAACCACATGTTTATGAATGGAGCTTTCAGAACAGTTGTAGGAAACACTGGAAGCTTATAAAAAAAATGCATTTGCACCTGTGCATGAGGACACTGAAATTCGATTTTATAAGGTAGCAAACCAAGCAAGACAGGTCAGGAATAGGTTTCCAGGAAGCTTTAAAAATAAAAATAATAAAATGGTAATTACATCTCTTCTAAGGAAAAGTATACATACCCTTCCATGCTCTTATCCTTCATGAGACTCATTTAATTGGGTAGGTTATTATATTTAACACGGTTTTCAACCCACCTCCATTTTGCTTGGGTTTAGAGGGTCATAGAATTTTGTTGGCCAAATCAAATATTGTCAAAGGCAATGTTGTGATTTGAAATAAAATTTCCAACAGAGACAAGCTGTAATCAAGGTCACTTCAATTTCTTCTTTCATGTCTTCAACTTAATTTTGAACTCTGCTATTTTTACCTCGTTTTATCATGAGGTGGGGAATTTAAACCCGCCCACATATGTAAGGTTGGTTCTGGATTTCAAAAGCTTAGTTATTTTGACAAACCAGTTCGTGGTACAAAGAATGCAAATTAAACTTTCAGCACCATGAACGTATGGGCTAATTTAAGATAAATTTGAGAAGAGGCCTTGTAAAATTTAAATTTCCAAGTGCAGCCAATTCCCCTTTAGTCATACTTTGCAGCTCAAATGTAGGTAGATCTCCCATCAAAGCAAACAAAAGTTGTGTCATTCCTTAGTCATCAACATCACTATCATGGCTGCTTTCAATTGCATACTGTCAAGTGATTCTAGAGCTGTTGTGTATAGCTACACAATAGGGCTTGGCCATCTGTTGTTGTTTATGAGTATAGTCATATCTTGGAAGTCAAACAGCTTAGTTCCCAAACGTTTTGGCTCCCAAACATCGCAAACCCAGAAATGGCTGTTCAGGATTGCAAACTATTTTTGAAACTATTTTTGAACTTCCGATGAGGCTTCGGCAGCTTCCGATTGGCTGCAGGAGCTTCCTGCAGCCAATCAGAAGTCGTGCTTTGATTTCCAAACGTTTTCGAAGTCGAATGGACTTCCGGAACAGATTCCATTCGACTTCCAAGATACAACTGTACAGTGATACCTCGGGTTACATACGCTTCAGGTTACATACGCTTCAGGTTACAGACTCCGCTAACCCAGAAATAGTACCTCAGGATAAGAACTTTGCTTCAGGATGAGAACAGAAATCGTGCTTCTGCGGTGCAGCGGCAGCAGGAGGCCCCATTAGCTAAAGTGGTGCTTCAGGTTAAGAACAGTTTCAGGTTAAGAATGGACCTCCGGAACAAATTAAGTACTTAACCCGAGGTACCACTGTACAGTGGTGCCTCGCAAGACGAAAATAATCCGTTCCGCCAGTCTCTTCGTCTAGCAGTTTTTTCGTCTTGCGAAGCATCCCTATTAGCGGCTTAAAAAGGTAAAGGTAAAGGTACCCCTGCCCGTACGGGCCAGTCTTGACAGACTCTGGGGTTGTGCGCCCATCTCACTTAAGAGGCCAGGGGCCAGCGCTGTCCGGAGACACTTCCGGGTCACGTGGCCAGCGTGACATCGCTGCTCTGGCGAGCCAGAGCCGCACATGGAAACGCCGTTTACCTTCCCGCTGGTAAGCAGTCCCTATTTATCTACTTGCGCCCGGAGGTGCTTTCGAACTGCTAGGTTGGCAGGCGCTGGGACCAAGCAGCGGGAGCGCACCCCGCTGCAGGGATTCGAACCGCCGACCTTTCGATCGGCAAGTCCTAGGCGCTGAGGCTTTAACCCACACAGCGCCACCTGCGGGGAGGGAAAAAACTTGCAAGACTCGCAAGATGTTTTCGTCTTGCGAAGCAAGCCCATAGGGAAATTCGTCTTGTGAAGCGCCTCGAAAAACGGAAAACCCTTTCGTCTAGCGGGTTTTTCGTCTTGCGAGGCATTCGTCTTGCGGGGCACCACTGTACAGCCATTCCACTTTTCTCTTAAAGCACACACCACAAACACAGAAGATTTTCTCTATACCTTAAGGTACAAACTGGCTCGTGCCATTCCAAAAGGTAGCTCAATTAGTGCTGTGCTTGTATCATTGAGTCTCTGCTCTTTTATTCTGTGGGTTGTATCCTGCTGGTGTGCAGAAGAGCCTTCCAATGGTGTGCAGAAGAGCCTTCCAATGGCAAAGCATAGACCAAGGCAACATTTGGTGATTCCCCCTCCCTCAGGAGTCCCTGTGCCAGGTCCCAAGCTGCTTCTAAGGCCCGCCCCCCATCTTCCAGACCAGGTTTGGAGATTGCAATTGAGAGGGGAACTCACTGAATCAAGGGGGCAAACTTGAATAAAATTTGGGTGGAGGGGCAAGTAAGCTCCGCCCTGCATAACTGATCACAAGATGTGGCACACATGCACTGTTTGAATGGAGTTCATAGGAGTTGGCTCCTATGAACTGACGATCCTATTCTACTGAAGGAAGGCTTCCCCGCATCAAAGAGCCTTCTGGCAATAGAGAGGGCACCAAACGGATGCAACCTAGTGTGTTTTCAGCTGCTGGTACCAGTAATTCATAAACTTGTAAAAATAAAAATAAAAATGCACCTTTATTACAAATTTATTGTTGTTTAAGTTACTTTATTTGAAGATTTTTTCCATTTTCAAACAGTGGTACATAACGATCATTTCGTGAACCACTCATTTCAAATACAGACCCTCCAAGTGTCCCTATTTTCCAGGAACGTCCCGTATTTAGAGAAGCCGTCCCAGTTTCTGATTTGATCCCGGAATGTCCTGCTTTTCCTTAAGACATTCCTATTTTCATTGGAAAAATGTTGAAGGGTACGGTAGGATGTCTCTATTTTCATTGGAGAAATGTTGGGGGGTATGGAGTTATTCGACTCCCGAACCGTCTGCAGGCAATCTTGTATAGGTAAGATTTTTTTTTCATGTTTAATGTTTCATTATGTTTTTATATATGTTGGAAGCTGCCCAGAGTAGCTGTGGCAACCCACTAAGATGTGTGGGGTATAAATAGTAAATTTATCATTATGGAATGGGACGTCCCTATTTTCATTGGGTAAATGTTGGAGGATATGCAAATACAGCCACAACCCTGTGAGTTATGTTAGACCAGTGTTTCTCAACCTGTGGGTCCCCAGGTGTTGTTGGACTACAACTCCCATCATTCCTAGCCAGCATGACCAGTGGTCAGGGATGATGGGAGTTGTAGTCCAACAACATCTGGGGACCCACAGTAAGTACCGGTAACACTGGGTTAGACTGAGAGGCAGTGAGTAGCCCTAGGTCATCAAGTGGGATTAATAGAGTTGGGTAAATTAAAGCATTCTTGGGATATAGTTGCTGTTTGGTGATCCCAGTGCAGGATCAGTTGTCCTGTCTGCTGTAGTAAATGCTTACTTGCATCCTCTGTGCTCTGCTTGTATATATGTAAATAGAAGAGGTATTACAAAAAAAAACCCCTACTAGACCCTAGCCCTCTCTATTTTTTCTCATTTAAAGGAACTGAACCCTTTGGCTCAGGCTTCCTCAAACTCGGCCCTCCAGATGTTTTTGGCCTACAACTCCCATGATCCCTAACTAACAGGACTAGTGGTCAGGGATGATGGGGATTGCAGTCCCAAAACATCAGGAGGGCCGAGTTTGCCTATGCCTGCTATATCTGCTAGGCTACACTTTTCACTGTTCAAGGAAGTGGAAAGCTGTTGCATTTGTACACGAAAGTCATGTTTTCTAGCCCTCTTTAAAAATAAAAAATCATCATTCAATCAACCCCCCTCTATTAGTTCTTTGCCTTTTGGGACTGGTCACATGTCATCAGCTTTTCGATAAACATCTCATAATTATAGACTTATCTCCAAGACAAAAAATAATAATAATAGCACTATCCGTTTTTTTTTACTCACAGATTCTTCAAGCAGTTTCACTTTATACCCTGACTCAACGCAGACTGGAGCGGGGAGGTTTTGGGGAATAAGCTGAACGCTGTGTCTGAATGCTTTTGTTAAGTGAAAAGACTTCAGCACAAAGTGGACTATTCACCAATAACCACTTAAAATAGCGGGAGGAAAGATAAAATTATGCATCTTGTAATTAATATTTTAATTTGGCGAGGAAGAAGCTACATAGTGATTAAGCCTGTCTCTCCCTCTCTGATAATAATGAAGCCAGACAATCTCAAGAGAAGCTCTGTGGCGGAGAATGTAATGCCATTGATTAAGACCATGTTTCCAGGGTGGGTACTTCTTTTAAAACGAAAACCAAGCCAATTTGCTTGTGCTTTGGGATGGAAGGGGTGGCATGCTTTCCCCAAAAACTGTGAAAGCACTGAAGCGTCATTAAAGGCAATTAGATTAATCAAGCCTTTTTTTGTGTGGTCCAGCTTTGCTTCTCACCCACAATAGCTGCTAATTGCTGCTTCATCAGCCGAAAGTTGTTGTTGTGCTTTTCAACAAAATACACAAATTTTTGGTCAATGTTGGGGAAGTAGTTAGCAGGATTCTACAGTTCTACGAACAGTTGCTTTTCAGCAGAGGCATCCTTGAGTTCAGTGTAACTTGGGGCATCATCTATACATGCTCAGAAACAGCCATGCACAATGGCTGGTCTGGTACCAAGCTAAATCAAATGAAATCTACCCTTTCCTGTCTTTTTGTAAGCAAGTGTGTGCACTCACTCACTCTCACAGACAATACCCTCCAACATTTCTCCAATGCAAATAGGGACGTCCTATTCCATAATACCCCACCCACCTGACTGGGTTGACCCAGCCACTCTGGGAAGCTACCAACATATATAAAAACATAATAAAACATTAAACATTTTTTTAAAAAAACTTCCCTATACAGGGCTGCCTCCTGATGTCTCCTAAAGTTACTTATCTCCTTGGCTCAGGGGTCACATAACTCCATACCCTCCAACATTTCTCCAATGAAAATAGGGATGACCTAAGGGAAAGCAGGATATCCCGTGATCAAATCAGAAACTGGGACGGCTTCTGTAAATCCAGAACTGTCCCTGGAAAACAGAGACACTTGGAGGGTCTGCACACACTATTACACAGTCCAAGGTCTTAAACTGCTTGCCAAGCCTGGTGCCCAAGAGAGTTGAGTGAATGTAAGATACCACTGAATTAAGTCAAAGCCCATTTAATCTAGCATTCTGTTCCCACAATGGTTGATCATAAGCCTATGGGAAGCCCATAAAAAGAACCCAAGTCCAATTATCATTAAGTGCAATGGTTCAAAGACATTAAATAGAGCAGAGGACAAAATGGATGCTTGTGGGACTCTACAGCCCAAAAACCATGGAGGCAAGCAACAGTCTCCTAGTACTACCATTTGGTAGTGATCCTGCAAGTAGGAGATCTCCATGTCATCTCCTTTCTGGCCTCAGGGTAGGAGAGGCAGATACACTCCCCCTTAACTGCAGGGACTGGCAGTGATCTAAAAGGGGAAAATCTATACTCCTGAGATATGAAAATCCACATAGCCCCAGAAATTAATTTCAACATATTTTTTCTCTCCCCTCTTTTGATATAACTCCACAAGTATTCAACTTATATGGATTCCCTTTCCAATTACAGCTTCTGAAATTCTCTAGCTATGCAGTATAAAGCTCTCCTCCTAGCTTTGCCCTTCAACAGCAAGGAGGAAAAGATAAAGTTGAAAACAGGTAAAGAAGGGGAACTGTTGAAAAGAGTGATAAGAAATATTTTGCCATTATTCAGCAGAGTGTTTCTGCTGAGTAGAACAAATGCCTGGAAATGCTAAGCGGAACATAAGAGCCCCTAATGATAATTCATTGGGGGATAGAATATCAGAGATATAAACAGCTATTTCCACAGTGGTAGCACAATGGCACGTGGATTAGTCATGCTGGTCACTCGTGCACTGGTGTCAGAAAATCTATTACTTTAGAAACAAAGCAAGAAAGATAGGAAATTAACAAACTCATTGAAATAGGTTGTATTTAAGGTCTTTTCCTCCTTCATGAGTTGGCTTAATAAACTGGTGTGTGTTTTTTCTTGTCAGTACCCTATAAACTGCAGGAGTTGTCTTCAGAGGTCACTGTGACTAGAGATTCTTTTGGGCAGGGGTGCTAAACTCCAACTTTAAGGTCTAAGTAGCTCCGCCAGGCCTCCCTGCTTGTACTGAGCAGTCATTTTAAGGTAAAGGTAAAGGGACCCCTGACCATTAGGTCCAGTCGTGACCGACTCTGGGGTTGCGGCACTCATTGGCTGAGGGAGCCGGTGTACAGCTTCCAGGTCATGTGGCCAGCATGATTTAGCCACTTCTGGCAAACCAGAGCAGTGCACGGAAATGCCGTTTACCTTCCCGCCAGAGCGGTACCTATTTATCTACTTGCACTTTGACGTGCTTTTGAACTGCTAGGTTGGCAGAAGCTAGGACCAGACAATGGAAGCTCACCCCATCGCGGGGATTCGAATTGCCGACCTTCTGATCAGCAAGTCCTAGGCTCTGTGGTTTAACCCACAGCGCCACCAAGTGCTAATCACATAGGGAGAGCCTGTTGGATCAAGCCAGTGGCTCATCATCCTGTTCTCAGAGTGAGATAACCTTGGGAATACATGAATGACATGAATTCAAAATTCATAAGTTCAAAAACTTGCCGTATGTCATAGTGTGGTTTAATTTCTAAATAAGAAGCATGGAGCCAATCTTTTCTGAAAATGGTACTTGGTTCCGCTTACACAGAAGCTCTTCCCCTTTCCATAGTTGTGCATTTTTTTTGTGTGAGAAGACAATGGTGCTCTGCACATGTGTAATGACACACTTCCTTAAATAAGTGCTGCACAAGTCCTATTGTGATGAAAACAGCAAGCTTGAATGTTCTTTTGTAATTCAAGAAAATATTTAATAAAAATTGTTGTTGTTGTTGTTTTTTAAAAAATGCAGTCCTCCCAAGTCAAAATGTTACCAGCCACTGCTGATCAGTAGTGTGATGGGGTCTGAATTAACCAACCTTTTTCCAGCGTGCATTTGTTTTTAAATTGCCAAATACAATTCTGAATCAAAACTGTGGGAGGATATGGCATAAACCCATCAGTATTCACAATGGAACTGAACATTCTGGCCCAGCCAAGTTTGTACACCCAACCAGGTAATTTACAGATCATTGCAACATCACTTCTGCACGTTGCTGTTCTCAGCTGCCAATGAAAATTCACAGAGGATCAACTGAATTTGAAAGTATTGTTCATTGGAATCAATGGGACATCTAAGCAGACGTGTTCAGTATCAGAGTGGAGAAATTAAGTAGCTTCGCTTGTTGTTCTTATTGTTTGGCAAAGCTCAGCCCAAGTTATGGCAGGCAGCTGCTCCTGTGTGGTTTTCACATTCTTCCAATGAAAGCTAGGAAGTGATGACTGATGTCTCATTTGGCTTTTATCTTTTGGAAGGAGATGATCAAAAGCTCTGCAGATTGGAATGAATTTATTTGAGGTGATAATATTTACTGCCCTTGCTACCATCTAGCATTTGTTTCTCTTTCTCTGCAGTCAATGTGAATTTGCAATGACTCAATCTGAGTTCGTACAGCGCAATGCCAGGCATATTTTATGGGCCTGCTGACATGCACCATGCTGGGTGCTCACCAATTTTTCCCCCGATCCAAACTTGGCAACAGAAGATACTGTTGACAGATTTCAGGTTAACTATTCCAGAGTGGGAGTCATACATAGTTACTATTGCCAACAAGAAAACAGATAAAATGCAATAAGACCCAACTGCAAATTCAGCAGTTGAATAGTCTTATTAATGTGTGTATATATAGAACTGCTTCTTCATTTAGAAAATATAGGTAAATTGGCTGGATCCAGACTTGCCATTCAGCGAACAGAAAGGCTCCTTTTTAGAACAGAAGATACAGAGATCTAACAGAGTCTCCTGTTGAAGGAAGAGTGGAGGTGATTTTTATTTTCTTTTTAAATTTCCACTTTCTCCTACAGACCCCAGTGCCATTGCTCACTGTGTTCCAGATGGTCTTTCAACTCTTCTTACAAGTAGCCTCTGTCCACTGAGCTATCCAAGCTAGAAGCAATCAAAGCAGAACAACAAGGTTGAAGCCAGTCATCCATTAGCAAGTGCAGAGAACAAAATTATCTTCATGGGCATCAGAACATTCATAAAGTATGTGCCAGTTGAGCATCTCTTGAGCAGTCGCAAAGCTGCTACCACAAAGGCTCCCTTTCCAGTTCTTACCTGGTTCGCCTGTGAATATGGTAGTACCTGCAGCACAGATTCTGATTACAGTCCCAAGGGAGTGGGCAGGTTCATATGGGAGCTGGTAGTTCTTCAGATCAAAATAGGGTTGGTCATTTGTCTTAACAATTAAGCAGTACAGAGAAAAGTGGGCAAGCATAATGTAAAATAGCAGAAGTACTGGTTGAGTACTATGATCTTGGCTTGTTAGTGCCAATAAATTCACAAGATTCTGCTTGCAGTGGATTAACATCAGCTTACTTGCCAGATCTCAGTGGGTGGTAGCACATGGCATAGAGCAATTAACTTGCTATCCAAGTATTTTTGTTTAGTTTCCAAACTGAGGATAACATTCAGAAGCTTTAAGTGTTTGGCCCACTTGATTTAAAGTTACTCACTCTTCATAAGAAGACACCATCTTACTTCACACTGTGTTCCCAAGGGGTTCCAATTGAGATGTCATAGAAGTTCCTGAGACCCAAGGCAAGTGTTTTGATGCTTGGGACTCCTGAACCAGAGAAGAGTCACCCCACTTGACTTTTCCTTTCCATTTCCTCCTTCATGGCGGAGGCAAATGTAGGGCTACAGAGGGAGAGGTATGTTAGGTCTCTCCTGCTAATTCTAACACCTGACGCTGTCAGCTCTGCCACTGCCAAGCCCTCATCACAGCTATTGCAGATAGATAATGGGAGGAGGAGTAAAACAGCTGCATCTGCCTCCACCAGTCACTAGAACTAAAGCCATTTGCCAAATAAGGAGGCTGCACTCAGAACTGCATGGAGGGATAGCTGCTCATAAGGTTCGGCAGAGGGATTTGGACCTGACTCTGTGTCCAATGATTATTTTTTTATTTGACTTATATACCGCCCTTCATCCTAAGATCTCAGGGTGGTTCACAAGATAAAATACAAGGTAAAAGCACAAATAGTTAAAGATATATAGTGAAGACACCAGACAAACCTTCCTGGGGAGAACATTCCACAAATGGGGAGCTGCTACGGAGAAGGTCCATTCTCGTGTTGCCACCCTCTGGACCTCTTGTGGAAGAGACACATGAAGAAAGGCCTCAGATTATATATGAACACAGAGGTGGTCCTTGAGGTATTGTGGCCCTGAGCCAATGATATCGTTATGAGTGATGGAAACGGCTTGGAAATACCAAAACATTTGCCAATGTTTTCATAAAGATAGTTCAGAGGTGCATTTAGATGACTCTGGATTAATGGTCTTCACAGTGGTGTCTCCTTAGATGGCTAATGTGTATTATTTCCCTTCAAATGATCTTAGAGGGTCCCCTCTCTTCTAGATGTAGGGTAGGTGGGCAAAATAGCCTTATGGGCCAAATTGGGAGATCTGGTGGGTGAAATGAGGCTCGCAAGGTCCCGTATCTCTGCTTTGCTTGCTTCAACATGTGGGTGACCTAGGCCTGCTGCTCTGGGTGACCTTCAGAGTGGCTCAGAGTGGGACCCTGGAAGTCTGTCCCCAAAGTCCTTCCCAAATGGCACCACTCAGTTAAACCCCAAATTGTGTATGTTTGTGTGCCCATTTATGACCATGTGGATTCATCTGAGAAACTCATATCAGATGCCTGCATAAGGTTAATTACCATGACTAATAGCTGTTGATAAATTTCTTTTTGTTCCATATGCTTGCCACGGAATACCCCAGCACTCTGGGACCCTACTGAGATTTAAGGATCCCACAGTTACCTATTTTGGAGTCTTTCGGTCAATGCTGCCATCTGCTTTACAAGACCAAGAAGTGATTTTGAAAAGAAAATCCTACAAATGGGATTTGGTTATATGTTTCCACATATGTCCTGGAATCACACTTAATATGTCCAGACTTCATAAATCTCCTCATTAACAACTGATTAAATGACAGACTTGTCCTGTGCTAAATAATTTCATTTCACAAGACTCTTGTAAATCTCTACCCCCACAGGACCTGAATGAATGAATGTTCAGATACATATCTTATCTTGCCAGCAGATGCGTTCATTCATAGTTCTGTTCACTTTTCGAAAACCTTTCTGTCAATGGGCCTCTTGAAAGATCTGTGGAGTCATGTATATTGCCAAGGAACAGAGCTTGCAAAAAACTCTCATTTTCTCTTTTCTGGTGGTCTGAGTCGCTTCGGCGATAACAACATTTCTACTTCTTATTGTCTTCCAGTTCATTGTTCGCATCTCTCATAAGTGCTACCATGTACCCTAAATACAAATAATACTAGCAATGGGAATCTGTTTTAAACACTTCTTATGCTGCTCTCTGGTTATCCATTTTATGGATTTCTCCAAGGAGCTAGAAAAAGTCATCACTGCAATTGGATTTATCTCAAATATAATGTTTTGAAAAAGTCCTGTCCAAGACCTCTGCTACTGTAATGGGGATGGAGAACAGATAGCCTTTCAGATGTTACCAAACTCAAACTCTTGTTAGCCCCAGCCAGCATGGCCAATGGTTAGAGATGAGAGGAGCAACATATCAAGGACCACAGGTTCTCCATTCCCAAAGTATTCAGACATTAAATTAGCTCTTTAAAAAGAAGAAGAAGTAATGTATTGAACTGGACCATGGCAGAACATATTACATGAGTTTAACTGATATGTGGACCACTTAAAAAATCTTACCCTTTCGATGGGAATGTGGACTAATATTTTTGGCATGTTATATAACTTGGCTGTGTGGTATGGGGTGAAAGGTATCCAGAAGGATACAGGGGCAGTAAAATGTCTTTTAATGCTAGTGATGGAGTGGAAGGAAAAGATAAGAGAATCATTTTGGAGACCTTTGCACATAGAGTAAATTCTCATTGAAAAAAGAAGATCATGGGACGCCCTTTCATGTAGAGTGAAGTAGGGGACACAATGCCAAGAATCCCCTGGAATTGCTTTGTTCTCTGAGGGGATGGGGCCCCATGGACAGTATCTTGCCTAAGGGCCCACCAAAACCAAGAGCTGACGCTGTTCCACAGGCAGTATACATAGACTAGAAACCTTGTTTACAGGCATAGGAACAGGGGTAGATTGTAAAGGATACAGAATCTGGTGTTTTCTGTGGAATCTGTTAAACTACGGTAAGTTGACAGAAAGGGCTGACAATCTGGTCCACAGATTGCTCAAGAATGATGCCCCTGGGTTATAGAATGGTGGAAAAAATGCAAGATCTTTCATATCGAACAGGTTGTATTGCTGTTCAGCCGGGCTGCTTTAAATGTCTGAGAGGCTGCTTGCTGAAGCCAGGCAAGATTTTCTCATTTTGAATAATATCTGTTTCATTTCCTGCTTCTTTTGTACTTCTTCCAGCATCCCATGGCTCTTGTCTGTCGTCTTTTCACCTGATCCTTTGACCCTTTCTTAAGAGTTCCCCTACAGTTGCTCTGCGTCTAGCTAATGTCTTCCTGACACGTTGGATGGCTTCTCTAGCCATACATGGGGATTCTCTGACCTCAGCTCTCCTAGGCTTTGTGTGATGCATTGCTCCCTGAAGCCATCTCTAGCGCTTCTCATTTTCAACATTTCTCAGGCAGCTTCTTCTTGACATCTGCTCCAGCAGATCTCCAAAGGGGTCTTGCGCAGTTGAGTTGTAAATAGCTGACTTTTGTGTAGAAGACGGAGTGCCTCTGTAGCTTTATAAATAATACGCCGTGCATCCCAAAACTACCCCACTGCGGTCAATCCAAACAAGCCAGAAAGGGGATCTGTTTAGATCATCAGCTTTTCCTTAGTTGACTGACGAAGGAATGGATTTGGCACCCCTTTTTCAAATGGCAATTCCATCACCTGTAAAGCAGTAATGTCTCAGATCTGGACTGTTCCTATGAATTTGATTCCATAAGTATTCTCAGTAATGGAAGGACAGTGGATCCTTCGCTGTTCTTTTATTTATACAGACTGAAGGTGTTTGCTTACTGGCAAGAATGCAGTGCATAAAAGGGTAAGGTAATACAGGAAGCTTGGCACATGCTTCCTGAGCCCAGATGGATGCTGAGATAAACAAATATGTACTGCATTTGTTTCCCCAATCTTTTCTTTCCTAACTACTTCTTCATTTTTTAAAATTATATCTCCCAACTTACAAATGTACAAAACACAGACCAAACACTGGCCCAATGGCCTCTAGCTGCCAATTCATTTCTGGGCTCAATTCAAAGTTCTTTGTTTTGACTTATAAAGCCTTATGCGGCTCAGAACCCCAGTATCTCAAGGGCTACCTCTCCCCACACAAACTGACCCTGGACCCTGTCGTTGTCATCTGAGGGCCTTCTCCATGTTCCCTCCTCTGGAGGAGGTTCAGAGGTTGGCAACACAAGAAAGGGCCTTTATAGTGGTGGCTCCCTGCTTATGGGATGTTCTTTCCCCATGGAGGCTTGCCTGCCACCATCTTTATCCATTTTTAGGTACCAGGCAAAAGCTTTTTCATCAGAGCCCCTTTTCTGCATGCCTCTTCAGAGGTCAGCGACACAAGATTGTGGCCCATTTCAGTGTCCCACCCTCGCCCTGCTTGTGGAATGGCCTCTCTGGGGAAACGTGGTTAGACATTGTCACTGTCAGTTTAAGCACCAGGCTAAGACATTTTTATTTACCCATGCCTTTATTACTTAAGCCTACCTCTACAAGGGTAGAATAAGCTCAGTTTCTATACTTAAAGCAAACCACTCAAACCATATTAAAACACCTTATTTGGGACTAGAACCTCTTCTTCACCTTTGTCTTTCGGCAGGTAACACTTCACCTCATCCTTGTAAATAGCCTTAAAATACTCGATCTTGTGTGTGCCTGTTAGTTATGGTACTAAGGAAGATGCGTAAATGATTCACCACTGTATAAGGGATAAGAACTACTTATTCCTGTGGAGAAGCCATCATTGATAAAGGATGTAAGCAAGGAGCAAAGCACGCTTTGTGTTCGTTTGGGTTTCTGTTTTATTAGGACTCAAGCTCAGTTTATTGGCCTTCGTCCAGCCTACCACTGTGCCCGGGCTCCAGTCCAGTTCCTGCACAGCTACAACTGGTTCAGATGTTATGGAGAAACAGAATCGGGCGTCACCAGCATATTGATGACATCATGTTCCAAATCCCCAAATGACTGCCCCCAGCAACTTCATATGAGGTTAAATAGCATTGGCAGCAGGATCATCCCTGTGGAACTCCACAGCATAACTGAAGAGAGATCCCTCAAGGCTACTCTCTATGGAATGGATGTTCCTGATACCTATCTTACAGAGCTGGTCCAGGTGGATTCCATGGTTGATGGCATCAAAAGGCAGATCTAGGAGGAAAAGCACACTCCTCAATACAGTGGTACCTCGGGTTAAGTACTTAATTTGTTCCGGAGGTCTGTTCTTAACCTGAAACTGTTCTTAACCTGAAGCACCACTTTAGCTAATGGGGCCTCCTGCTGCCACCGTGCCACTGGAGCACGATTTCTGTTCTCATCCTGAAGCAAAGTTCTTAACCTGAAGCACTATTTCTGGGTTAGTGGAGTCTGTAACCTGAAGCGTATGTAACCTGAAGCGTATGTAACCTGAGGTACCACTGTAAAGGCAATCCCACAGGGCCACCAAGGCTGATTTGATCCTGCAATTTCCCTGACACCACCCTCTCAGTCACTTTCCTTGAAACTAGGATATTTACAGCTGTCACAAACTATTTAACTCAGGGTGGGTTCCTTTAGCAATGTCCATGCCACAGTTATCATTACTGGTCATTGTCCTGCTGCTGCTGGTGGTCCAAACAAGGGCATGATAGGAGATATTGGGGGCAGGATGTTAAGTCTCCATGTTCCACTAATAATATCCAAACAACAACCTTCAACTACACCAGGCCAGGAACTGGCAAAGTAAATGGCATCCCATGGACCTTCTAGAAATAATGGAATGAAAAGGTAGGAAAATTGTGTTTCTCTTCACTTTCCTCCCATTTCCTGCTTTGCAAATCACTTGGAGGTTAGAAGGTGGTGGTGGCTCCAACACAGAATCCCCCCCACCCTCATCTCTCTAAAGCACTCTTGTTTTTGATAAGATGTCAGTTTAACCAGTGATAACAAATCCCAAACCTTATTCGCCTAGCCTGGTTTTACTTACTTTCTAAAATCTTGCTCATTTGATTCCAGCTGCAAACAGTCAATACATAATTGGCACATAGATAGTTGGGAAGTTTATAATAAGTTTAACAAACTTTAACAGGCAAAGTTTTGGTACTGATGTTCATTTGATTTTAGACGTGTCCTTTATTATACCTGTAGCCATTTCTCAAAGTTTCTTGATTGTTTTACATAACCACTGGGTGTGAATAAAATCCCCCCTTGTTTTCAGACTTAGGACTCTACACTAAAAGGGTTTGCCTTGTTGATTTATCTTGCCACTTTATTATAACAACAAAGTGCTATAGAGAGAGTCCTGCCAATGAACTCTAACAGCATTAGAATTACCAACATTCGCCTTTGTGAGCTCCCAATCACACGGGGCACTGGAGCTAGTGACACGTTGGTGCTTGTTAACTCGAAATCTTCTTTGTTTTACTTTTTTTTTTGGTGATACATTTTCCAGAAAACTCCCATCGGAGCAATGGGTCAGTTGCTTCCGTATTGCATTTTAGAAGACTCACATTATTAGCGTTCCAGTCTATATATTATGAAATTAAGTAGATACCCTGGAGGTTAATTTCTTATTGTAAATGTAATGAAAGGAAACACTTTCCTGCCCTTGATATAAAATCTATAGCTCTTAAATTCTACAAGTCTTCATGATTTCTTGAGCAGGAGGAGTATTCTTGGAGGGTATACATTTCTACAGTGTCCAGAATCAATAGAATTCTTTTTATTTTAAAAAAGGAGCAATTACAAGCGGAGGTGCCAGCTTCTCAAAAACATTGTGGAGGCCCGACACGACATCCTGGTGTCACATGCAGGGCATCACATGACTTTATGTGGAGTCACGGGGCAGAGTTGAACACAGTGGCAGCACGGCCCCAGCAGCCAGTGGACCCCATCCTCCTCTCCCCCTGCCACACATTGGAAAGTTGGGGGAAATCGCCTCCAGCCAGTGGTAGCAGCAACAACAGGACCCACTGAGCCACACTCTGCATTTGTCCTCTGAACAATGGGGGTCCTGACCCCCTAAGAAAACATTGGGGGGAGGCCAAAGTGCCTCAGCCCCTAGGAGTTGGCACCTATGCTTACAAGTCAGAGTTAACCAGAACTGTACTCCTTGGCTTCTTGAAATTCTCTGTTTGTGAGCAGAGAAACTAGGGAACCATTTCACAAAATTTATCTGGGCTGAGGAGAAATTCTCTAATGGTTTCACAGGGATGTGATTCACCATGAGCAGGGTCAGGAGCACAGCTTTTTTCTCTTTTCCCTCTTAAGGTTTGTTGTTGTTGTTGTTTTGGTGTGCTGCTGCTGCCTGACAACCTGTTGCCAGCCTGGCCACCATTTTGCCTCCTCCACTGTGCCCCGGATCTAGGATCATTCTGCATGGGGGAAAGGGTGGCAGCCAAAATAAATGGTGGATAATATGATAACTGGAGAAAACTCTGCAAAGCAACCTCTATTAACAGGATGGGGAGAATGGGGGGGGGGATTTCCACCTCAGGAATTTTCTCAACAAATGTTTTCTGAGAAATTTCAGCTCAGCTCTACAGTTATCCAATGACGTTCACTCAGATCCTCCTCCTCCTGACCATGGGGTGCTTTTAAGTAGTTGGATGTATATCTTGTTACAGGCCACCCCAATCTCTGCCGAGTGGTAGCAAGGGTCCAGGGGACATGACACTTAACCATGTCCTTTGGACTGAGGCACAGCGGAAATGAGTGCCTTTGAGGAATATGGTTTGTTTACACATATTTTCAACCTGGGTTTTGATGGAGGGAATGCAGAACGTTACACCCCAAGAGTGTTTCTTTTTGCTCGTCTCGTAGTTTCATCAAGCAGCAGCCACTCATGCTTCCCCCAATCTTTTGGTGCAGCCTCTCCTAGCCAGCTGACCGTTCCTATATATATATATATATATATATATATATATATATATATATATATAATTTTTATTAATTTTCCAATTTTAAGACAAAACAACATACATCGACAAACAAAAACAAACACACAGATATGATTTCATAACCTCATTTTCATAAGCCTTCTTTCTCGGACTTCCCCATACCTCCCCCTTTTTGCATCCTTATTTTACAGTTTTTCAGCAACCCTTTACTCCAATTAATTAAAACTTATTATCTTATTATCTTTCTCAATTTCATCTTATTTCAACAAACAATTTCCGCTGCAATTCTGTATCTTCCTTTCCCTTGACATTTTAGCACTCATGCCAGCTGACCGTTCCTTTTATCCTTCCCCCAAACCCTCGCTCAAAAACCTCAGTTTGAAAGGACACAGTTATTTTTGTGGCGGCATCGCACCCCCTGTTACCCTGGCAACCTCCCCCTCCCAACTCTGCTCTTGTCTTTTGCTAATTCACACACACATACACACACAGCTGAGGGAGGAACCTTCTTGTCTGACGCCAAATGTCTCACCTTTTGTCAGGGTAATGACTCTGCCATCACCTGCCTTTGTTCTTTGGCGCCACCACTCCAAGACAAGCTCTTGAGGAAGCTGGCTTGACTTACTTTTCTTCTTCTTCTTTAAGGCTTTGCTAAACCCCTTGATCAAACCCCACATTTACTAATTTGAGAAACTATGAGGAGAACCAATCACCCAGGAATTTTCAGAGGATCCTTTCCCGCCCTCAGACCCATAGCACTATGGACATGCAGTCTGGATGTAGCCCCAAAGTGTCTGGGATTGCTCACTTGGGAGATGCACAGCTTCCATCTGTTGCATGCTGACTGACACCAGGTCTCCAGGATTCAAAATGGGGAACATTTCCAGCTGTGTCCAGACATGCTGGTGATTAATCTGGAGAGCTTTTTATATATATAAAGCAGGTCCCATGTAACCCTTCCCCCTCCTTTTTAAGGAGCCATGGTTGCATGTCACCTTAACCCCACTTCAATCAGACATTTTTCTAGGGTAGTTGCATTAGAAATATGCTGAAGGGTCCCTGTAGGTGTGGCCCCTCCTACAGGAGGTACCCACTGGTGTGCTACCACAACTCTGATCCTCCTCTTCTGCCTCATGTTAAGTGGCAACATCTTCACTGATGGGGAGGCCAGGTGAACGGCACTGTCCATCCCTACCTGTCGTTACTGGCATTGCAAAATCAGCACTATGAAATTCTACATAGTGCGGTGAGATTTTGGGGGCTGTAGTCTAGGATTGGATGCGTACCTTAAGAAAGGAGTGGTATACAACCTGCGAAGGTGGGTGTGGGTGGGAGAGCTTTTAGCATCAAATTTTAACATTTGACATTGTGTTTTGTATTGTTATCATCCCTGACATTTGCTGCTTTGTGAAGAGATTCTCCTGAAAAGTAGGACAAGAAACAACAGCTATTAAATGAATTATACAATAAAATATAGCCAGCGAGAAAATATACTTTAATGCATCTATCCATTTTCAGTAAACAATTTCCCCTCCCGGTGTAAAGTTTTCTGTTTGCTTCAACTAACTTTTAGCTCTAAGGGCGGGGGGGGACTTCGTTTATATAAAAGGATAGAATCCATTTAAAACTCACTATTTGATATGAGAATCCTTTAGCTGCTGTTGTTCCTAGTAGCACCTCAGATGACTTCAATAGAGCAAGTTGAGAAAACAAAACAAGACTTTTCTCTATTTTCAGGGTCTTTACTATGTGTCTCTGACAGCATTTTATATCTACTCGGTTTCAACAATCCTTCTGTAATAGGCAGTTTCCTTCTTCTGCCATAACAAGTGGCGGGGGGGGGGGGGGGAGCATTTCTATACAGGGAAGGTTAGGGAAAATGTAACCGTGAAGGCAATAAGACCACAATTCTCCATACTTATCCCAATGATAATCACAGCTGCTACTCTAGAGCAAGTTGCGCGAAAGTTACAATGTTAGGCCATGACCTGCCATTTTGGGATTAGCCTTGGAAGAGTTCATTTGACTTTAGTGGGGTTCAGATGGGAATATTTGGAAGCAAGCCAGGAGAGCTTTACTGTCTAAGTATGTCAGTGAGGCTCATAGGTATAAGTGGCCTAGACCTAAGGCTTAGTGACTCAGTAAGCAAATGGTTGATTAAAATAGGTCTTCTAATTGCCTCAGAAACATGTTACAGAAACGTTGCAGAGATACGATGACAGTTTCGTGCATCCTGACATGCTGATGCCAGAAATTTGGATCAAGGGACCAAATTATTGAAATCACTTTTGGCAAGCATATGCTCACTCATTTGGCAAGTATCGTATGCTTACACTACTGACAGTCCAAAAAAAGCAAGAGGAAGTAAAAGAGGGGCATCAAAATGGAGGCAACCAGAAAGTGAAATCTCAGTATATGTTATGAAACAGTTTATTGAAGAAATACTCTAGAGACAACTGAAGCACAATTGGTTTTGAGTTTTATTACTTTCCTTTTCAGATGATAGTATTATTATTATTTGTAGAACTGCAGTTGATTTCTGAATAGAAGTGACACTACCCAAAATACACTGAATATCAGGCCCCAATTTACACTACACAATCAAAGCTGCCTCATACTGTTTTATCATGCCCCCCCCCCCCAATCCTGGGAACCGCAGTATCTTAAAGGGGTTGAGACTTGTTAGGAGACCTCTATTCCCTTCACATTTCCCAGAGTCCTCTAGGAAGAAGGATTAATTGTTAAACTACTCAAGAGAATTGCCGCTTTTATCAATACATAATCAGTACTGCTGTAAGGGAGTACTTTTCATGGCATGTGAATGTTTGTGGAATTGCCCTAACCCTTTTGATTCAAATCTACATGGCACTACTGAATATCTCTGTAAAAGATAATGAGTATCAAGATTATTGTATAAAGCATAAATTTAAATGGTTGAACCCCATGGATCCATAGGCCCTTCTTCTTTCTCATTGCAAAGGCTTGTCTCTTTTTTTCAGTGCCTGTGTGTGCAAATAAATGAATCGGGAATCCTGCGGAAGTGAGAGGTTGAAATAAGTAGAGACCTGGGAGAGGAGAGGGTTGAAGAAGACTGGAAGAAATTTAGGACTTATTTACAAAAATATTGTAATTTGGTTGAATGTTAAGAAGGATGCTAGATCATAAATAATTGACCACCACTAAACTAGATGGAATTAGGACGATAAGTAGATTGAGGAAAATATAAACCACTTGGAGAACTATTAGACTATATTTAAAAGAATGGGACCTAAGAATATAAACAAGATGACAATTTGCTGGTTAAAATTTAAGACGATGTAAGTGGGAGCGGGAGATGTGAGGGAGTCCAAAGAGGTTTTGAAAATATGTTATGATATATGCTATATTGTTGATTATTTTTGCATTTGTATTTAAAAAATCTTAATAAACATTTTTTAAAAAATGAAATAAGCATCAAACACACACAAGGCTCTGGGTCCTGGAGAAGTATTTCATTTAAATTTAGAGGCATTAGCCTGGTAAAGCCGGGACAGTTTTGTATGAACCAACTTTGTGATTCTACAAAACAACTGATAATCTTGTTTAATTTCATTGGTTGTGTAGGCAAACAAACCAAAAATATGAATGAGATTGGTTACTGAACAGAATTGCTTTAAGTGACATTTGAAACATAAAGTAAAGGTAAAGGGACCCCTGACCATTAGGGGTTGCGGCACTCATCTCGCTTTATTGGCCGAGGGAGCCGGCATACAGCTTCTGGGTGTCATGTGGCCAGCATGACTAAGCCGCTTCTAGCGAACCAGAGCAGCGCACAGAAACGCCGTTTACCTTCCCGCTGGAGCGGTACCTATTTATCTACTTGCACTTTGCCGTGCTTTCAAACTGCTAGGTGGGCAGGAGCAGGGAGCGAGCAACGGGAGCTCACCCTGTCGTGGGGATTCGAACCGTTGACCTTCTGATCGGCAAGTCCTAGGCTCTGTGGTTTAACCCACAGCGCCACTCGTGTCCCTATTTGAAACATAGGGCCACTTTATTTCTCTCCTGGAGACGCCACGTTACATGACTAAACCAAGGTATTAACAAGAAAGCAAGTGAGTCACAGAGTTCTAATGATTAGTTGTGCTTACTGTTTAGTCAGTGTCCAGGCCCTGTAACTTTGTTTACATAAATGATGGAAAAGGTTTCATTTATCACAGCTGCTTATAAATTGCCCCAAATCAAATAGGGATTAGATGACGACTGATGAGCTCTGGAACTAGAAAATTAGAGCAAAAAATTGGAAATCATTGAACAATAAAATGGCAAGCAGCACTCTGCTTTCCACCATTTTCACTGTGACTTTTGCTAATCAATGTGTAGTACAGTGGTACCTCGGGTTACAGATACTTCAGGTTACAGACGCTTCAGGTTACAGACTCCACTAACCCAGAAATAGTACCTCAGGTGCTTCAGGATGAGAACAGAAATCACGTGGCAGCGGGAGACCCCATTGGCTAAAGTGGTACCTCAGGTTAAGAACAGTTTCAGGTTAAGAGCAGACCTCCAGAACGAATTAAGTTCTTAACCCGAGGTACCACTGTAGAACAATCATGTTATTGATGGAAATGGAAATGCACTGTGGACAGATCCCCACAAGGGCTTAAGCTGTAGCAATATCCTGTAGAAGACAAGAGAGGGCCACTATCTAAAAAAGAGGGAAGAGTATTTAAGAGAACAAAGTGGCATTACACAGCAGGACAAGAAACCTGGAAAGATGAATTCAGGATAAAAATTAACTGTGTTGTAGTATTTGTCCTATGTAAGCATTGAGAGTCATTGTGATCTAGTGGCTAGAGGGGTTAGTGGATAGATGGGCAGGAGTGGGTTTGGTCAGTTCAAACACAACACACAAATGCACACAGACCCCCTCCTCAACTTATCCCTACTGATCATCTAAAAAAGGGAGTTGCCACTCCCTGCCCACTAATGCAATGTTCAAGAGGATGAGGAGGGGCAATTTGCACCCCTGTCAGGATGCTCCACAGGTGTTTTGTCCTGGGAGGCAAATACACACCAGGGGAAAAGGATTAACTGATGCCCCAAAGGACCCCGTTGCAGGGATTCCAAAGATAGATGCACAAAATGCCAGAACGATCAGTTCTGGTGCTTGACTACAGAGATCTATCAAGATACTTCCATACAGCAATGTCATGTGGGATTCCTTGCTACCACACCTCAGGATGGATGCTGAAGTGACAAGCACCATGGTTTTTCCCATTAGGGGCTAATATGTTAGCCATTACTTATACAAACGGCAAGCTATGTAAGTTGGCAACAATGGTCCAATAACCCCTGGCTTGGAGGCTCCTTCCAGGGAGCTCTTTGGGATTGTGTTTGTGTGAGAGTGACCTGCAGACCCCTGGATCAGCAGAAGAAGCAGATACCTGGCCTGACTGGACTTTGGACCTGTTAGCCTATGAGCTAGCATTTGCGTGGAATCGTGTACACCAGTGGGACTTGCAGCCAGATGTGGTTCAGGACAGGTGATGACCTTAGACTTCTTGTAGATATTAATATTGTGCCTCTTGAAGTGACTGGATGCACTTCAGTTATTTTGATGAAACAAAAGTTGTTTTTTAATATAAAAAAACCAAGCATCACTTGAACTTTAAATGAAAAATTAGCTGAAAAGCTGCATCCCCACCACCCCCTCATTTGAAGCTTGAAGTTAGATGCCCAAACTGAAGGCATGGGCATTAACTTTCCAAATTATATGCATGGAGTAAAGAAAAAGAAATGGAAAAAGCAAAATCTAAGGGTGAAATATATTTGCTATAATGATTATTTTGTTTTTGTTTTTTAAAAACCTCTGAATAATAATAGGATAATAAATTTATGTAATTATCAATACTGTGTTTTTAATGAACAGCAAGCGGGAAGGAGAAGTTCAAAGTAAAGGGCAATGCTTGAGTGTTCATGGAGAGGGCAGGCATTATGGCATTTATCATGTTTCCTGTGTAAGGTTCAGGAGCTAATAACCACAAGCCGACATTTGCTTGATAGTGGGGACGTAAGACACCAAATAAAACATTCTGCTTCAATTAAACCATCATTGACTTCCTCCCCCCAAGTAAATATACAGCCTTGCTCTGCAGTTTTCTTATGAACCTTCATTTGTTGTTCCAACAATTTGTAAAGTTTTAAGAGTTGTAAAGTTGTAAAATTGTAAAGACCTTGCAATTGAGCAATGGAACTTACTTCTGGGTAGTCAGGCATAGAATTGCAGCCTAAAAATCCCATTGTCACTTTGATTCCGAAACCATTTACCGTTATTCAAAATTGTCCACTATGTATGGATGTATAATGAGTGTATGTTTAATGAAAATTAATAAAAAAATATTGTAAAAAACAAAACAAAAACAAAATTGTCCACTATGTATCCCAATGACTTAGGGGGTTAGGGTCCCAGTACTGTGCAAGACATGGCTTGAAAAGGAGCTTTGTTTGCTAATGGATTACAGACCAAATTTAAAATAAAATGCCCACAACACAAAAACCTAAACCTATGTGAAACTGCAAAGAATGTCATCTTAATGTTCAGTACCAGAACTATCATATCTAACAGCCTCATTCTAAAAATATTTACTTGGAAGTAAGTACGGTGCCAGATGGTTCATTTCCTTCATCAGAGTGGGTGAGATGGGGATTGTTTTCATGGTACAGACAAAACTCTCTAATAGCATGCATGTTTATTTTGAGATCAAGAACATAAGAAGAGCCCTGCTGGTGCAAGGCCTATGTGGGACAGCAGCATGCTCCACAGTGACCGGCCAGATGTAACTGAGAAGCCCACAAGCACTCTCCTACTGCTTGTTCCACAGTAACTGGTATTCAGAGAATGCTGTCTCTGATTCTGGGGGGAGTAAACAGTGATCCTGTCGAGTGGCTGTCCTGCAGCAGCAAATTCCATAGTTTAACTATGCCTTGAGCGAAGATGTACTTTTTCTGGTCTGCCCTGATGCTACTACCACGGAGCTTCATTAGATGACCTCCAAGTTCAAATATTATGAGAGGCCATTACCATATATGATTATGGCTGCGAGACTTTTATATACACAGTGATGGAAGGACCCATTATTACCAACCATGAAGAATGGCTGTTAAAACCAACACTTAGCCAAGATGGTGAAATTGGCATCTTTAATCAGAGAAAAGTGCTTGTTAATAATTTATTAAAGATTGGAAACCTCTCATGTCGACTTTTTACGTGAAAAAGAAAATGAAACAATGATACTTGGATTTGAAGACTGAACATAATGTTTGTTTATAGAAACTGGCTTTGTTGGGTATTATACTGGAGTGGATGAAGTAAATATTGTTTATATATGGTGGACAGATGAAGAATCAAGTCCCTTATCTTCTGAATTTTATCCCCCCCCCCTCTTTTAACCTCTTTTCTATTTATTTTTCTTAATTTTTCTCTTTCTTTTTCTTTATTCCTTTCTCTTCCCTTCTCTTTATGTTTTCAATGTATTTAGATCAAAGTTTTCATTTGGGCAAAAAAGAGGAAAATATATTTGATATTAAGTTGTGTATTTTTCTCTATAAACCCTAATAAAATCTATTCCACCCCAAACAAATATTATGAGAGAGGCTGAAAAACATCTACTTATCCAATTTTTCCACATCACATATGTTTTGTACGTGTCTACCATCCAGGTACCCCCCTACCCATCCTTTCTCCCTACACTAAAACCTATCCTTATAGTGAAGGGTCCTTCACATTAAGTAATTAAGGCAGGGGTGGGATCACACCTTTATGATAGAGCTTTTGCAGAAGGACACAAATTCCAGCCCCATCATCTCCAGTTAAAATGGCCTTCACCAACAGAGCTGACAGAGGCCTTTGCCTGAAGCCTTGGAGAACATCTGCTAGCTGAAGTGGGCAATACTTGACTAATGGACCACTTACCTGACTCAGGCAGCTTTGTGTAAGTTTAATGTAGGCTTTGATTCTGTTCATCAAAAGCATGCATACTTTTAAAAAACACGCATAAGCATATCACCGTACGCCCTAAATGGCAGAAAATAGAACTTTCATTCTAATGGATGGACTCCAGGGCAGCAAAACAAAGCACTCTTACTAAGGGGGTAATAAGCTTCACTGAGCACAGTGAGACTTGCTTCTGAGTAGACATGTATACAGATGCAGAGTCAATCTCTGAAGGTCTTTTCTATTCAGCAGTGGGACTTGTTGCCTGTGTCCTATTGAAGTGGCCTACTGCAATGTGCTGGCTTAGTGCCTGGTACATTCATATTATGTCATGGTTAATCGCCGCTGTGCAACTGCCTCAGAAATGTTCTGGGGGGGAAATTGCAGAAAATTATTGCCACATGAGAAGTGGCCTCGGGTTGCTATGGGAACTGTCCTTGTAGAATTAGTATCAGAATGAGGTTAACCGCCCACAGGGTTGCATCAATGAGTCTTGATAGTTAAGTTTTCAAATTAACAAAGGGTTGGAGAAAGTTTTTCCCCTACTGTTCGGCATGCAGCATCAGGGTCCTAAACAAATAAATTCATTGCTGTTTAATTTCTGTCCAATTATGGACCCGGTCACTTTTTTCATTCCATAAATCTCAGGTTCATTGCAAAAACATACTAAGAAAAAACCCCTCTTTGGACTTTTAATGACTATGAGACTGATTTGGTGCCATTTTTATGATTTTATTTTATTCCCTGCATGCATTATCTTCCTTCCATGACTGCCATTTCGAAACATTCGCAGATTTGAAAAATACAAGATCATCAAGCTACTTTACTGAATGCAAATTTCACTTGCCGTCCTCTTGGTCTTCTGCACATTTCTATGACTATCCTTTAAAAAAAAAATCCTACAGTAAATACTGGCAGCCATGAACAATATGTTCCTTCTTTTCTCTCTTCCTCTCTGTGTGAGGCTGCCTTTATAATCAAATCCAATGTGGTCCAGGTGTATGGATTTGGAGGATGAGGTTTTGAGACAACCTGCATATGAAAATAACCCCAAACTTCTAAACAAATATTAAGACTTATGCATCTGTTAATTGCCCCACTGTTGAAATATGAGACACTGACATTGTTAGACTTTTTAAATCCTTATCTTTCTGTGGGCAAACAAATTTATATTTAACCAAGATGGGGTATAGAACAAAGTACAACACCAACTAAGATTATTTATATGCATTTACTAAAACAGTTGTGGTAGAAAATCTGAAAGAACCAATGCCAGAAGGGAACTAAAATCTCAGCTTCAAAGTAAGCAGAAAGATGGGGCACAAGATAAGCAATGTGGTCTCCTGAGCTTTATCTGACATACATAGGAAGAATCCTATAACACTCTTTCTCTCTTTTAAAAATGCCTCTATGAAAAGTGGCTTTGGAAGCAATCGTTTCCACTAAACGACCTTGTTAGAAAACCTTGCTTTGTGCCCCAAATCATTAATGAAACTTCAATGTCCCTATATGTGCTTAAACATACAAGGTGACAACATTCAGCGGGGAACGGGTGCGTTAAATTCACCTATACTTAGTCCTTCTTAGTCTTAATCCTATGCAGGTTGAAATATGAAAACGGTTGGGGGAAAGATTACAACAGCTCAAAAATAATTTTGTTAACCTAAAATATTTTATGAAAACTCTAAAGATTATACAGAAGCGAAGTTGAAATGATCTTGGCAGACTTTTTCTACCTTTCTCTCTTGTCTCTGAAAACTTGTTAATGTATCATGGGAAACATGTTGCAAAAATTCTCCCTGCCATATGGAAGGGCTCAGTAGAAGGTTGGATCCTCTCTTGGTTGTATAGACATTGTGACAAGTTATTATAGTCAGCAAGGTGGCCCGTTAATGTGGTCTCTATGAAAGACAGACAAACAGGTATGTAGACAGAGACTTCAGGTAGCAATATAGGGTCACCAACATTATCATCACCATCCATCCCATTGTTATCCTGCCCTTCTTCTTAGGAGCTTGGGATAGCATACATGGTTTCATCATAGCAACCTTGTGAGGCAGATTAAGAAAGAGATTGTGGCTGGCTTAACATCGCCCAGTACAGTGTGTGGCAGACAGAGAATTTCAACCTGTATCTACCTGTCCTAGCCCAATATTTTGACCATGAGGCCACGCTGTACTAAGTCCATTCAGAAATCTTCATCTGAGGGCCAAAGTAGACACAATACCAAACATCTTATTAGCAGCCATGTTCTCTCTCTGTTCCCACTACTGCTCTCAATTTTTAAAATCCCACATAATTTTAATGGATCTTGTCAATTAAAAATTAAGAACAGGTTCATTGGATGATGTCCCCCGGGACCATGCTGAGGGGAGGAAATAATTAAACCTCCCCTCTCTGCATGCTGTGGTCTGAGAAGGGCTGTGGCTTTGCATTTATTTGCATGCAGAAGGTCTCAGGTCCAATCGCTGGCCTCTTCAGGTAGGGCTGGGTGAGATTCTCTGTCTGAAATTCAGGACAGCTGCTGCCAGCCAGGGTGAGAAAGCACTGAGCAAATGGGACTCCATTTAAGTGTCCTGATGGAGTTCAGCCTACACTCGAGTAGGATTCTGGCAGAGACACATGCCTGACTGGCATGTTCCCTCCCTCCTGGTCGATCGTTCGGAAGCTTCATAAGCTTTTTTCAGTCCGAACATCACAGCGACCGATGCCAACCAACACCTGCACGCTTAGGGATCCACAGAGTTTGCGCAGTTTGCGTAACAGACCCAGCAACTCAGCATTTTGGCTAATCTACTTTATTTACATATAAACACACACAGAACACTACAACATGGCTCCCTCTCTCTCTAGTATCAGACAGCAAAGAGAAAAAGAACAAAGGACAATAGTCCCACTTCACAGAACACAGTAACACAAACATCCTGTCTTCGTCACTTCCCACTCTGTGGAGTCAAAACATTTACCGTCGTGTGATAGACAACAGTCCCATGACTGCAATCATGGAGCAGGAATTCTAACACTGACTCCATTTAAGGCAGCTTCCTAATTTCCTAAATCACTCTCACATACCTGCTGTTATTACCATTATCATGATTCACTTCAAAGTGGTTGGAAGCATCAAATCTAGCATGGCCCTGAATGAAGATAAGAAACGTATTAGTATTTCCTGCAGTCTTATATGCCCCACAAAATTGCACATGCTCACTTTTGGATTACGTATGAAAATCACAGAAATACATTTCCTGAAAACAGTGAACCTAGAGAGCAATGATCAGCAAAAGATTTTTGATTTATTATCATGTTATTGTGCAAGAAACATCAGCCTCCCATGTTGACCAGCTAATCGCTGGATTAAAACAAGCTGAAAAGCATATTCCCCATAGTCCTAATTAGCAGCTGTTTCTCCCATGAAAAGATCCCAGTTTACCAACCAGAAGTTTAGCCTCCTATATTCAATTGTAACCTCTCTTAACAAACTGTGGCTCCAACTTTGATTATAAGAGATAATAATAGGCTTTGGGTATGGACATAGATTTAGCTTCTAACATCACACAAGCCTTTCCATGAAACAAAACTTGAAACTGCAGTCATTGGTTCAGAATTGCATTTACATAAAGTGGAAGTAATTTATCTGTGTAGTGCAGAAATAAGTTGAAGTGACCGCCTCAGGCAGCAAGATTCACAGGGGCAGCAGATCGAGACTCCAAGGAATGTGACAGTAATGGCTGCGGTGTACTTCTTAGAGGCCAGGTCTGCAACCTGATCAACAGCCCCTCAAATGCTGCCTCTATAGTGGCCTCTTTGTGAATAGAAGGTGTATCTGGTCTTCTCCCACCTTTGTTCTCGATGTTAATCTTCACTCAACCCTTCTTCCCTGGCTGGTGTGTGTGTGCCATTCTGTGGCTTGCCTCAGGTGCCAAAATGTCTTGGGCTGGCCCTGGTCCCAAGCTATGATTTCTGATGAAGTGCCTCTAACTCCAAGAGGATTTGGCCATTATCCCTAACATATATTTTCCCTCAACAGTTCTCTCTGAGATTTCACCGACACACACAGAGTTAATGCCTTGCTTTACTGCAAAGTTTTAGCAATTAAATATGGAGCAAAAACAACAATAATAAGCAGATTGTGTAGGTGGGAGCTGAAAAGGATGAGGGCATGATTGAAGGCTTGGAAGGCCATTTACCTTATAACACTTTTAAAATTCAAAAGATTAGTGTTAATCACATGGATTCTGCTGGCACTTGGTAAGTCAATTAAAATCAGAAAGATGCTTTAAGATACGGGGTGTCAAAGTTTCTTCCCAGGGAAAAGATATCATCCATGTGTCTGCTGTGAACAGCTTTAGAGACATTTTGAATAATGCTTTCCCCCCAGAATAATGAACTTTCCCCCCCACATTGCAACATGGCAGTGCCTTTTCAGGGATGAATAATTTATCGCACTTAGAATTGTGTTGTTGTGGCAATCATAAATTGTCTAGGAGTTTCTGTTGGGGGCTCTGTTATTCTTTTTACTGCCCCTACTGTTTAAAATATTGTAAATGGTTTTTAACCTGTTGGTTTTTTTAAAATTTGGGGGGTTTTGTTTTGTTTTCAAATCACGGGGCATAGGATGTGCCTGGGAAGAGAGAATCTGGTGAGAGCATGCAGAGCAATTGCAGTACAGTGGTACCTCGGGTTAAGTACTTAATTCGTTCTGGAGGTCCATTCTTAACCTGAAACTGTTCTTAACCTGAAGACCACTTTAGTTAATGGGGTCTCCTGCTGCCGCTGCGCCGCCAGAGCACGATTTCTGTTCTCATCCTGAAGCAAAGTTCTTAACGCGAGGTACTATTTCTGGGTTAGCCGAGTCTGTAACCTGAAGCATATGTAACCTGAAGCATATGTAACCCGAGGTACCACTGTAGTTCCGGGTAGGGGAGGTATGGGGGGGGGGGCAAAGGTTAAGGGGACACAGCACAGACTGTTAGTGACTCTCCCTTAACTTGCATATAATGAGAAGGTCAAAAACTGAGAGTTTTTTTATGTGAGTTAAAAGCAGGATGTAATAGCAGCAGGTTGGAAAAGCAAAAGGAGAGAGGCATGCTGGATCTTTGCTTGCAACCAAGGCTGTAGCTATATGAGAAAAAAAAGTCTTTTGGGGGTGTTGATGCTGTGAACCTCTCTGTTGTAGGTTGTATATATGTGTAAGTAAGCCATATATCATAAAGACACCACAGTCTCCACAAACCTTGGGTAAGTGCCTGGAATCCCTGGAATCTCGCACCGCTCAGAGACTGGGGTGGGGTGCAACAATATTTATGGGGCCAAACTCTAGGCCTATTAAGATGTTAGTAAACTATATTCATGGTGGAAGCAAAGGGCTGCCTGTGCCACCCACTCTCTCTTTCCTTCTCTTATTGAGCAGGATGGTCTGAAGGAGGATTGTAAGCATGTTCAGCTGGACACTCTCATGGTCATCTCTATGGGTGGGAGCCTTGATCGACCAAGGTTCCTGATTATGGGGAAGACTGTAATTGTGTTCGGCTGAACATGCTTAAAATCCCGTCCTTAGACCTTCTGACTCAAGGAACAGTTTGGGGGTCAATGCATATGGTGCCTTACTCTCTCAACAGATGCAGTTTAAGAATGACTGAGCAGGACTTGCATCTCTCCGAAAGTCCTCATCCAGTGGCCATGAGTACTTGTGTACCGCTGGAAAAGCTCAGGGCAACAATGAGCAATCACTACATTCTGGTACAAAATAGTAAGCAGGTTTACTCAAAAGGAGCAGTCTTGCAAATAATTCCCTGGTCTCGTCATTGCAGCACCAGCACCTTAGGATAAACAGTATCAAAGGCCACATAGGGAAGAATCGATAAGGAACAATTAACAGAATTAACATAATCAATAAGGTACAATTAGCCTTATTGATCTCCAGGCAGAGATTGTTGACCAAGACCACGAGTGCAGTCTGAGGCCCATGTCAACACCAAAAGCCAGACGGGCAAAACTCCACAAAAAAAGAAAGGGGGGGGGGAATAGTTTTCAGATGTACCTGAAGCTGCAGTGTAACTGCTCATCCAATAACCTTCCTGGCAACAAGAAAGTAATGGTGATGGGGAACCAGATGGAGAATCCATATGAAGGGTTCAATTTTTCAGCATGTCCTGAACAACTACCTAACTGAAGATATCGAGCACTTGAACTGCCTGAGAGACTCTCAAATTATCTAGTCAACAAAAGATTCAGCCTCTTTGGACTGGCTTTCAGCAGTCCAGATAGATGTGTGTCTGCTTCCCACATGTCTCTAAACCAACTTCTCAACATGGGTGCCAGCTCCACAAATCAATTCAAATAATCAGGAATCTTCTAGTAGCATTTTATTTCTCAGTTTGATGGGTTAAAAATGTGCTTGGTGGAAGACTTTTTGAGAGTTGGAACTGTGTGTGTGTGTGTGTGTGCATGCATGCTATCTTCTTAAATGCGGCAAGCAAATAAATAATATCATGTCAAAGTATGAGTAATAATCTTGCTTGCCAAACTCAACACGGTGAGTATGGGATTTCTTTATTTTGGCTCAGATTCAGAAGGCTACTCACATCCTAGAAGCGCCCTGCATACAGCAGACCTCAACAGAACAAAGGTATGTCCCCACTTCAACCCACTATAATGTGGACACTGCGGGTGGTGGAAAACCTCCAGACCTCTCTGCCTGGCTCTCTGAACTCTCCTCAGGCCTCCCTCCTCATTGGCTCTGCTCTCCACCTTTGCTGTTGTTGCTTGCCTGGGATATGTCATTGAATTGTGGGCTTGCCTCTTGGTCATCTGAATAAAGAAGGGGTGTGTTTGTGTGCAGAGACTAGCCTACTGTACAAAGGTAACATTTCCATGAACCCCATTTACCTCTGACTCTACCCACCACTTCCACGGGTCCCTCAGAAAAAGGTTTCTCAGATGGGAATGTGGACCTTGGGCTGAGAAAGCTTTCCCACTCTTGTAATCTTCACTCTTCCTTCAGTTGATTTAAGTCCTCCTTAAATCAGGGAAGCAGGAAATATGTTTTGTTAGTCACGGGGCCATTGGCAGAGCAACCAGGAAAAGTTAATGCAAAATGGGTTTCATCACTACATCGCCCTGCTTACACTTGTGCATATCTACATAAGCAGAATGCTGGTTTGGGTAATGTACACTGACTAAACCATATATACTGGTATCATTTTTATGGACTTGGAGCTTTCGGGGATTTCTTCACCACTGAGCTATTCTCCTTCCAACTATAGTGTTTAATATTTCAACAGCTTGGTCCTAAGGGAGCATCCCAGAAAGCAGAAACTGGGGGCGGGGGACGGCTTCCATCCTTAAATGTTGCCTGGATAACATATTAGGTTTTGCCCCCTGGATTTCTCCCAAAGTAAATAAACTGGGAAGGGAGAGGGAACACTGCTAGGTTTGGGTAATGCCTGTCTGAGGAAAATGTACAGCTCTTGAGTACTATATCTGCTGCCTTCCCAGCTGAAAGAGATTTGTGGCTAGCTCATCCATAGGCATTGATGGGGCATTGGGGAAGATAGGGAGCAACAATGAGGAACACATTCCCCCTTGTCATAATATTACGGACTAAAACGTCTCAAGACAGAAAATCTATTTCACATTCTGCAGTATTTATTTTCTCTCAGATGTTTCTCAACTAGGTCAGGAATGTTCAAACTGGAACCAGAGTGAGGTGAATGATAAAATTGCTAAAGTGTTTTTAGGCTGCATTAATAGAACCATAGCATCCAAGTCATGGGAAGGAAGAGTTTTCCACTGTTTTCTGGCTCCAGTTAGAACCTAATTGGCATCTGGTTCTGGATACTGCATTTTTTTTAAAAGAGGCAGATAAATTAGGGCAGTTATAGACAAGGAGACTGCAGGGTTATAGAAAGCATGTCCTCTGGAGAAAGGTTCAAAGGTTTAGCTTGCAAAAGACAGGTCAGTGGCCCAACTAGTCCAGCATGTTGTTCTCACAGTGGCTAACCAGATGACCATGGGAAACCTGATTGCAACAGCACTCTCCATCTGCAACTCCCAGCAGCAAGAATACAAAGGTGTACTGCCTGTGACAGTGGAGGTCAAGCATACCTGAAGGCCTGTCAGATAGAAAAGGACATAGACTCATTCCCTGATACCACTAGATCTAGAGGGATCAAGTTATAGGAGCACTAGGTCTGGATTTCACGAGTTGAGCAGGGGGTAGCCTAGATGCCAGACCCCCTCCAACATTATGATGGAAATACTTTCCTAAATTCTACACAGAAACACAGAGCAAAGTTGTTGTTGTTGTTGTTGTTGTTGTTGTTGTTGTTGTTGTTGTGTGTGTATCTCAATCAACAAGGAATCATGGCAAATTCTTTGTGGAGGTGGCTGTTGTTGTTGTTTTTAAATAGTGTTTCTTGGTGTGTCACGTGCTCTGTCCTGCAACCCCTAAGCTGGATTGCTGTCCTCGGTGCAACGAAGAACTCTGCTCCATCCCCAGTTCTGAAGTAAGATCCAACAACCAGTCTGGTCACTTTTTTTGGTGCCAAATGGGGAACGCACCATCCTGTCTTTCGCCTCAGGCAGCAAAATTCCTTGGGCCGCTCTTGTGTTAGGTTGCCATTTGAGGAATAAATCTGAGTGTGCTAAGATGATGGCTAAGTGTAAAAGAAAAAAGAAAAAGAAGTGAATCTCGTTCAGAACACCAAGTTCCAGGTGTCCATTTTTTTTTATTCTTTATTGATTAAAAAATTACACATCTATATCCGGGTGTCCATTATTGGATGATTGCCAACAGCAACCAACCTACCCTCCCTCCTGCAAAACCAACAATAAGACTACTTGAAGCTTAAGTACTTATTAGAGTGTTTTCCTTTTGTTTTGCACTGATCTTTTCTCTCTTCCTAGGGAACAGAGATCCAGTAGTTGGAATCACATCCATAACGAACTGAGTGTCGATAGAGCAGGTTGCATCATTACAGAGCACGGGAGCCCTTTCTTATTCCCCTAGAAATATGGAGCAATGGTTATACAGCCTTAGGAGTGATGAGCTCCAGAGCTTCACATGGAGCAGGGTGGATCTGCATGTGCCAGAGCATAATTGACACAATCTGGGCCTCAGCGAATCTACATGCATTGCCAGTTATACATTATTCAGGGTTTCCTCCAACACACTCCCTTCAAAAGAGCCCCTGGGTTTGCATTATAGGTTCTTTTCAATCAGTAGCACAAACTTGGGAGGCAGGAGGCTTAAGGTGTGCCCCGCAGTAAGCGTGCTTTTCGTCAGATCTGCTGCCCATGGCATACCGGAATCAAACAGCAGCTTACAAGCAACACCAGAGCAGAAGCAGCTGTGTGCTTGGCTCATGCAGCAATACATTGACTTTTGATGCTCGTGTCCTTTTCCATATTGCATGGTATGTTTCTCCTTTTGCACAGACCAGTATTTCAATTTATTACAACACGAACAGGGAAACTTGCTCCTTCCAGAAGGGTTTACGTTTGTGCTGTGTGCATATTATTTCCTTGACACAGCAACCATTGCTTTTGCACCTAGGTTTGGTGGGCAGATAGCTGCAGTTGATTTCTGCTTCTTTCTCGCTACTCTTTAAAGCAAGGGTGGAAGACCTTTTCTTCAGGCCATGGGCTGCAGGGTTGCAACCTTTGTTCTGAAAAAAGGCAGGGCAGGGTGGGGCCAGGAGGTTGGTGGACAATTTTTCTTCTTCATCTAGCGCTGAAGTGATAATGATGATGATGTTTTATTTCTACCCCGCCCATCCGGATGGGTTTCCCCAGCCAGTCTGGTTGGCTTTCAACAAAAGATTAAAAATACATTAAAACATCAGTCATTAAAAACTTCCCTAAACAGGGCTGCCTTCAGATGTCTTCTAAATGTCATATACAGTACAGTGGTACCTTGAGTTACAAACGCCTCAGGTTGCAAACGCTTCAGGTTACAAACTCCACTAACCTGGAAGAGTTACCTCGAGTTGAGAACTTTGCCCCAGGAAATCGTGTGCCGGCGGTACAGCGGCAGCAAGAGGCCCCATTAGCGAAACCACGCCTCTAGTTAAGAACAGTTTCAGGTTAAGAACAGACCTCTGGAATGAATTAAGTTCATAACTAGAGGTACCACTGTAGTTGTTTATTTCTTTGACATCTGATGGAGAGGCATTCTACAGGGCGGGCACCATTACCGAGAAGGCACTATGCCTGGTTGACTTCAAAGCAACCCACTACAATCTATTGTAGCCTAACAGGAAGTCTCCTCTCGAATTTGCCACACATGTACACATGAACTTGTAAATCTGGCTGTGATTGGCTACTCAGAGCTTAAATACATGAGCTTTCCCACACCCTTTCAAACAGATGCATTTGGAGAGGATCCTTAACTTGGGGTTGGGGGGGGGGGAGAGAGAAGACCTGAAATACAGGATGAAACTGTATCCATACAGGATGTAGCATTTTATATTGAAATTCAGGACGATCCAGTACAGTGGTACCTTGGGTTAAGTACTTAATTCGTTCCAGAGGTCCGTTCTTAACCTGAAACTGTTCTTAACCTGAAGCACCACTTTAGCTAATGGGGCCTCCTGCTGCCACTGCACCACCGGAGCACGATTTCTGTTCTCATCCTGAAGCAAAGTTCTTAACCCAAGGTACTATTTCTGGGTTAGGGAAGTCTGTAACCTGAAGTGTATGTAACCCGAGGTACCACTGTATTATGCAAGACACGTGGCGACCCTAATAGGCTAGGGGGCAGCACACATGCCAGTGGTGGGCAGAGAAGGACCAGATCCAAAAGTGAACAGAGCAACAAATGTAAACTTTAAAGAGAATGACACACACACAGAGGAGGGCATCCCATAGACTGCATGGTGCTGCTGACAACCTCACTGGTTGTCACCTGCTTTACCTCTAACATGGATGGAGTGGAGAGACGAGCCTTGCCAGATGATCTCAAAGTATGAATGCTCTGCCAGGTACTGTTTGATCTTGAAAGTATTTGGAAGAACTCAGAAGCTCTTTGCAGGCACTCAGAGCCTCCCACAATTGGAATTGTATGAGGGGAGAGGTGGAGAAGTGCTAGATGGGTTTGTGGAGGGCAAAGGCCTGCAGCGAAGAGCCTGCCAAATTCATGCAGGCTCCTTGCAAGATTCACAACCCTGCACTTCCCCTTATTGCAAAATGGCCAGAACAAGTGAAGAAGGCTCCAGGTTCATTCTAAGCAAGGCATAAAGGTGAAAGGTTTGGAATTGGACTCCCCTGCTTGGGTGCTTGCTTGCTTCCCTCTCTCGCCTAGAAATTGATGTGGTTGCTTTCAAAGTGGCTGAATGCCAAAGCTATACATAGTGCCAAAAAATCAGAATTAATGTGTGGACGTTGCAATCTTATTTTAAACATTTCCAGCATTGTACTTCTGTTTCTCAGAATTGTGAATAAACATAACTTTTTTTCTTTCTTTTTTTAATAATGCGGGTGAGCGGGTGGGGAATAGAAAATGTGATCAGATTTATAAACACACTTTCCCAACCAGAAAATGCACTGCAGAGCTGAGATCCAAAGAATAATTGCCAGCTTGGAACTTCATGCCCAAGAAGGGTGCAGAGTCCTCTCTTTCCAAAGCAACCTAGTTGATAACTTAGGGAGTCTTCAGAGAACGACCTTTATGTCACTAAATAGCTCAGTTGGTTAGAGCGTGGTGCTGATAATGCCAAAGTCGCAGGTTCGATTCCTATGTGGGGCAGCTGCATATTCCTGCATTTTATTGTAGCACAATTAGCAAGTATTAGAGACCTGGGTCACATCTACAGCATACCTTCAAAGCCCATTTAAAAGCACAGGAAACCCCCTCCCCCCCACACAAAAATTCCCGGGAACTCTAGTTTTGAATTCAACAAGCTACAATTCCCAGCACCTTTAGCAAACTACAGTTCCCAAGATTCTTTGGAGAAAGACTTTGCTTCATTTGTATGGTATGGATGTGACCTCAGAAAGCAGAGATGCCGGTCTTTAGAGTGTACATCTAAAACAGCTCTTGGCATCCTGGCCCAGGTGTTTTGAAAACGGCAGCCACCTCCTTTGTAAGTCAAAGCTTCAAATCAAGACTGCTGCCTCCATCCAATACCAGACTTAATTGGAAGCATGTGCTTACACGACATATGGGTTGGTGTTTTTTGGTGTGTTTTTTTGTCAATGGAACAGAAGGGTACGTGTCAAGTTGAGTGCAGAGTTAGGAGAATTTGTACCGCTTGGCAAGCTCTGGTGTTTAAAAAACACATAACCCTGGTTCTATGTGTTGCGCTCAATATTTGCAACCTCCTTAGTAAAAGAAAAATCTCCTCTCTCTGCCTGTTTCTATCACGTTTGTGACAGATAAGAAGAGCAACAGCCAAAGTGTACTAATATTTCAGGAGTGGTATATATTCATTGAAGGGAAAAAAAGAAGCTGTTTTTTATTTGCGGTCCATATGGTTTTGATTTTTTCACTGTGTCTTGATCTGCCTTTCCTTATGAATAATGTCTTTACATTCAAAAGCCCCATATTTCTTCCAGCTTGCAGGAACATTTGTCTGCTTATTTCTACTATATTCACTGCTGGAGATCGTATTCTGCACCAGGAACTGGGCCATGACATAGCAGCATGCTTGCTAGATGGAAGAGAAAAACCCCACATTGCCCCCCAAAACTTCCAAACCCAAACGTAAAACCCCAGTGCAATTTTATAGGAAGGGATCAATAGCTGAGCTCCAAATCTGCACATGGAGGTGTTCTGCTTATGCAGAGTTGCTTTTAAACTGCAATCCTTGTGTAACCTTCTGCAAAATACTTTTAAGGTAAAGGTGACCCCTGACCAGTCGCGACCAACTCTGGGGTTGCAGCGCTCCTCTCGCTTTATTGGCCGAGGGAGCCAGCATCTGTCCGCAGACAGCTTCCGGGTCATGTGGCCAGCATGACTAAGCCACTTCTGGCGAACCAGAGCAGCACACGGAAACACTGTTTACCTTCCCGCCAGAGCGGTACCTATTTATCTAATTGCACTTTGTGCTTTCGAACTGCTAGGTTGGCAGTAGCTGGGACCAAACAACGGGAGCTCACCCCATCGCAGGGATTCAAACCGCCAACCTTCTGATCCCTTCAAAATACTTTTACTATGCTCTTATTCAATCAGTGTTCCTATTCAGGGTCTCTGGAGGGACTCACAAAAAAAGACATGCAGAGCAAAAGTTGTGTAACACATCAAACAATAACCTGTCATAATCATATGCAAACATGCACAGTATGCATTGCACATGAATGCTGTAATAGAACATTGGAGTACTGTGCTTCTAACATTCTTTCTTTCGACTGTTACCACAGAATCTCCTTACTTGGTTTTCTCTCGGTACCAAGGGTTTTCCTTTGAAGGCTTGGCTTGATGGCTACCAATCGGGGAAACTGTATCTCTTAGGCAGCCTTCTTAAAATGGCTGCAAGTGCCAATAGTTCCCCTAAGAAATAGAACTCTCCAGGCCCTCTTCCTAGAGGTTTTCAGAAAAGAGGTAACTAGGGTCCCATCTTGTGTAACCACCAGCTCTTCACTGCACTGGGGACTGGGGAGGATGATATAACTGTATACTCACTGCACATAATGGTGTTTGTTTCATGCTTCAACTCCCTTCTGTGTGTAGAATTATCAGAATTATCAAACCCCAAGTGGGTTACACTTGAACTGGCAGTCCTTTTTGCTCCAGAAAAGTCATCTCCCAGAGCTTGAGAGTTGCCTCCCATGAAAGATTGCTGCTTAGAGTAAGGGTTGTGGCTCAATGGCAGGACCTCTGCTTTGAATTCAGAAGGAATTAGGTTCAACATCCATGTTGGACTGAGAAGGCCTTGTGGCTGAAACACGAGAGATGCTGTCACTCAGTGTTGACCATACTGAGCTAGGTGGGCCCAAATGGTCTGACTTTGTATAAGACACCTCCCTCACATGTTTGAAGGTGGTTTTCTATACGGACATACCTTGGATCCCAAACGCCTTGGTACTCAGACGTTTTGGCTCCCGAATGCCACAAATCCAGAGGTGAGTGTTCCGGGTTTGTGAACGTTTTTTGGAACCTGTATGTCCAACAGGGCTTCCACGGCTTCCGATTGGCTGCAGGACCTTCCTGCAGCCAATCAAAAGCCGCACTTCAGTTTCTGAATGTTTTGGAAATCGAATGGACTTCTCGAATGGATTCCGTTTGATCATCAAGGTACGACTATACTATGTTTCTATGCTTAAAGTACATTTGGACTCTTCTCCTACCATGTGTGACCAGAAGCACTTTGCAGATGTGTGTCAGAGTGGTGGTGGGTCACTTGACAGCAGCAGAATTCCACTTCTCCTGCATTCCCATTGAGGTCCTGAAGTTGCGAGCTGTAGCATTCACTTCAGTGCAACTGGGCATCCCAGAGTCCTCCATCTGGAGCAGATTGCTGAACTAACATGACAGACTGGCTCTGTGGGCGGAATCTCAGCCAATGTGTTTTTCTCCTGCTCTCACTCCCCTCCCCAGTCACTTCATGTGGGCAAAGTGTGTGTGTGTGTGTGTGTGTGTGTGTGTGTGTGTTTCAAGAAAGGGCATCTATAAGTGTTCTGTTTACAGTTCCTATGTGAAAGTTCTTCCTCTCTAAATATGTTTTCTGCACACAAACCCAAGGTACAATGTTCCATTGTGAAACAGTTGCTCTCTAAAATGGATATCAGCCTGTTTCAAATCATCAGTCATTGTTTTGTCAAAACATTCTGGCATTGTGAGATTATGCCAAGTATGTGTAAAATTGGAGCACTGTGAAATTGAAAACCTATGTGCGAAAGAATGCCGCATTTGTTTATATAAATGTATATATTTTAAACCATAGAGGCTAGATAATTCTGAATGCTAGTTGTGGGATGCAAACAGTGAGCTCCTCTGCTTTAGGCCATAAAACTTGGTTCCCAGTGCAAAAGTTTTCTTAGGCTGCTAGCTATGTGAGCTGGGGGACAACACTGGGTAATTTTAAAATGGCTCCAGTATGGTTTACTTTGCAGTAAAAGCAAGGGGGCTTCTGGAGGTCTGCCTGATCAATATTGGCCAAAAGCAAACCAAGAAATAACGGGTCGAAAACAACAGGGAGACTGAAAATGGCACAAAAGTCAACTAAAAACTAGGTAAAATTTTATTTTAAAGAGGGCAGCAGCAACAATAAAACACTGCATTGCAATGCCTGAGCAAATAACACCATTTTTAACTGGCACTGAATAGTTAAGAGCCGTGTGCACATAAGGTAAGGACATAGGGACAAGACTCCACAGTCTTGAGTGTCCAATTCCCTGATCACCAACTTCATGATGTCATTGGATAGTGAAACTTATAGAAAGACCTCACTCAAAGGCCTCAAGTCACAGACAAGAATACGTGGGAGAAAATGGTCCTTCAGTTTCAGATGCCCCTACCACATTTTAATCCTTACAGACCACCTTTTGATTTATTTCTTTTTATTATGCAGACTTCAAAGCATGGCAATCACAGCTAGGGAGAAAGTAACGTGTCTGGAGGCAAATTCTGGAGAAGTCCTTTCTCAAGGCCAAATCTGGGGTGATACTTGCCTGTAGGGACTCAGCTATACAGCTGCAAATAAAAGGTTTTAAGTGTGTTTTAAGTGCAATATACAATGTGACACTAGATGGCAATGGTGAGCCTTATGGAAAATTCAATGCATTTTTAAAAACATTTTTATAAAAGCATTTTGAGAATGTCTTTTATATGTGTGTATATTCCACCTAGGTGTTTAGATATTTGTTATTGTACAGTATAATGTTTAATGAATTTTAAAATTTGCCTTGGCCCCTTCAAGTTGACAGAGCTTTTAACGAATATTAAAAATTCACACACACACACACACACACACACAAATATAAATATAAATATAAATATAAATATAAATATAAATATAAATATAAATATAAATATAAATATAAATATAAATATAAATATAAACTTTGCCTTGAGAACAGTTATTTTGAGCTTCTAACCAAATTTCTTTGCAGACTCATCACAGCATGCAGTTGCCAACCTTGGCGTCTCAAATTTCATTGGTGCCATGTGCAACACCAAAATCCGTTGTGTTCCCCCTCTTGCCTTCATAGTTATGGCACCTGCTGTTGGCTTTTTGCAGTATAGTAGCGCTGCAGAGAGCTTGCTGGGGAGACCATGCATTAAAAAGGGACTCAAAAATAACTTAAACAAGGTTTTAGTAGCAAAAACAAAAACTCCATTTACACTAAATACATCAACAAACCAGACCCAACCACCAACCCATCCCCCAGGGTAATGGGAGAGCTAGGTGCTGCTCCTTATATACTTTACCCAAATGCTGACACACCTTAATCAGTACAACTCAGATGCACCTGCTATGCTTCACAGCTGTAAAGCTGGGTCTCGTTATTTTGCTCTGGCCCTTTCTCTGGCCCCTTAAAGACATACACATCGGGTGGAACAATGATGAACCTTTACATTTAAAGAAACCATTCAACACCTGCTACAGCACCCCATAAGTTCTAGAGGAGCTGGAAGCTGGGGGCACTGATATGCAGTGGTTCTGCTCCTTGCTTCTGGTCCGTGTCCAGAAAGTAGTGTTGGGGGATGAGTGCTTGGACCCCTGGGCTCCTACTTGTGGGGCGCTTCAGGGCTCCGTCCTTAAAAAGCACCTTAAAAAGATGCTTTTTAACATCTACATGAAGCCACTGGGAGAGATCATCTGGAGGTTTGGGCTGGGTGTTCACCAGTATGCAGATGAAAGCCAGCTCTACCTCTCCTTCAAATCAGGACCAGTGAGGGCAGTGAAGGTCCTATGGGGCTACCTTTGAAGGGGACTCAAAAATTACAACTAATCCAGAATGAGGCAGCTAGAATGGTGACTGGGAGTGGCCACCGGGACCAAAATACACTAGTCCTAAACGATCTTCAATGACTCCCAGTACATTTCCGAGCACAATTCAAAATGTTGGTGCTGACCTTTAAAGCCCTAAATGGCCTCGTCTCCACCCTCATCTCTCAACCCAGACAATGAGGTCCTCCTCCGAGGGTCTTCTGGTGGATTCCTCATTGCAAGTTACAAGGAACCAGGCAGAGGGCCTTCTCAGTAGTGGCACCCTCCCTGAGGAACACCCTCCTTTCAGATGTCAAGGAAATAACCAAGTATCTGACTTTTAGAAGACATCTGAAGGCAGCACTGTTTAGGGAAATTTTTAAGGATTGGTGTTATTATTATGTTTTTGGATATGTTGTAAGATGTACAGAGTGGCTGGAGAAATCCAGCCAAATGGGTGGGGTATAAATAAAATAATGATCATGATCATCATCATCATCATCATTCTGTTTCTTTGTTTTAAGATCACAGCTTGCTGAAAGGCTACAGAATTGCTTTGAACATAAGGGATCGATTTTCTGATTGTTACATTGTTTCAGCTCTAGAACAACAGTATGCTTCTCTATTATGTGAAATTGCGACACCAGTCATGTCAGTTTTGTTCTCATAACCTTGGAATTCAAATTGTGATGATTTAAGTGTATTAGCTCATTTCTGATCAACATTAAAATATTTTTCCAAGACTGCGTGGTGAATGACAATAGCTCATAAATACTTTTCTTCTTTTCTGAGTAGAATAACAATGTTTATTCTTTGAGTAAAGAATTATTTTATTTCTCAAACAAGCAATCAGGGAAATAAAAGTTTGCATAGTGAGGAGAACACAGACAATGAAGCACAAAGAGCAAACACAATGTTTGGTGCCTTCTACAGGTTATGAATGACTCATAACAGCCTACCTTCCCTGCTGTTACTTTCTCTCCCTTTTCTGATATAACAAACGGAAACATTGGGAACACCCGTTTCAGACCACACCATAGCTTTTTAAGACTTTTCTGAGAATTTGTTACGATGATTCTAGCTGGGCAGTTCTGAAAAATCTGTGGATAATCAAATTATGAGAAGTCTCAAGGACAGCACCTATATATACATGAAATTATTGTGCATGGTAATTATAGTAATGGTAACTTTACAAGTGTAGTGGCAGAGCCGGCCCCTACCATTTGACAGAGTGAGATATCAACCTAAGGTGGCAGATACTGAGGGGTGTGGAGCAGACAGAACTGTGTGTTCTGCAGGATCTGCCCTGGACTCCCTAAACAAGCCGGATGGCTTCAGGTGGAGCAGAAAATGCTTTCCTATGGCCAGTGTTGAAATGAGACTCAAATGCCAGAATGGTTGGCTTCTGTTTGTGACAGAGGATGGGGAGAGCCACCTTGTCCTTTGCCTCAGGCAGCAAAATGTCTTGGGCCAGCCCTGTATAGTAGACATTTGATGGACAGGGGGGTGGCACTATTTGCAGATTACCATAGTATTTTATTCTTTATTACCATCTCTTTCTGTTAACCACTTGGAGTCTATTGTTGAAAGGAAACTACAAAGCTACGAATGATGATGAAAGAGAAAACGGTGCTTGAGTCGTGAGAGAAAAAGCGGGGGAAGGAAGGAATGAGATTCACAACACCCATCCCAAACTCTTTACAAAAGTTAACACTCCCTGCTTTAAAAAATGGCAGCTAATGTTGCAATCTTAGGCATGACTACACAGAAGCAAGTCCCATTGAGTTTGATGGAACTTACTTTCAGGATTGCAGGACTGCAGCCTAAGGGAGTACATCACGAAAGGTAAGGAGGCTGAACTCCCCCCCCCCCTGCAAGTCAAGTACTGTATAAATATTTGTTTATTACATTTCCACATCAGGGCGGTTACAACATAAAATCACAAAATAAAAACACAAAATACATAATAAAAACAAAAACAACCCAATATGCTCCCCCAATTTAAAAGGGCACTCAGCCAAAAGCCTGGTTAAAGAGGAATGTTTTTGCTTGGTACTTAAAGGTATATAATGAAGGCACCAGGCAAACCTCCCTGGGGAGAGCATTCCACAGATGGGGAGCCACTGCAGAAAAGGCCCATTCTCATGTTGCCACTCTCCGGACCTCTCATGGAAGAGGCACACAAAGAAGGACTTCAGAAGATGATCTCAGGGTCTGGGTAGGTTCATATGGAAAGAAGTATTTGAAGTATTGAGGTCCTTGAGCCAATAAATACATTGGACTAGGTGTACTATAGACATATGCTGAATATTTTCTACAGGTGTGCACACAAAGTGCAGTCATTTCTTAGATACAGAAGCAGCTGGCAAAAGTAATACTGGTAACTGTACAAGATGCATTCTTAGGAATCATACTTTTTGGTGGCCAAGTCTATGAAGCTCTGAACCCAGGGAATAAATATATTTTAGTCTATGTACTTAGATCAGATTGCTAAGCCGTCCTCATCTAACTAAGGTGGTGGAACTGAATTCCTGCATTATAGTATATAACATAAATCACCATTATGAAACAATGAGAATTTTGCAAAAAGAGAGAGAGAGAGAGAGAGAGAGAGACAGAGAGAGAGAGAGAGAGACAGAGAGAAAGAAAGAGAAAGAGAGAGAGATTCCATCTGAGTTTCTACTATTGGATTCATAACTCAACAAGCAAATTATGATGTATGGTAGAGCCAGTTTTCTCATCACTATTCAAAACACGGAAGCTAAAACTTCAAAATTGTTCTTCAGTTCCTCAAGAGATCTGTCCCCAGTCAAGAATAGTCTAGAAATCACAAGCCACTACTTCCATTTTCTTGCATCTATATGGACAATACCATGCCTGCATGTAGATATAACGGGTAGGATGCAATTTAGTTGCATTCAAGTTATGAGCCTTCTTTGTGAATTGTAGACCCCCATTAATGATTATTATTTCTACAAGAATAAAAAGAAATTAATATTTTAAATGACTATTTAACCATTCCACCCTACTGTTACGAATCTCTTTGAAATGAAATTGGCAAATGGATTCTTAATGACCATATTTATATGGAAATAACAGGGATTGGCGCTTCATTTCTTTTAATTATTTGAAATGGCACCATGTGGTCTAAGGGGGCAAAGCTTAGGGTGCAGATGATCAAACATTTTCAGTCCCTTTTTCCAAATTAATGAGATCCGTTTAACAAGGAAAAATTGCTGAAGTATTCTAAACCATATTATCACCCCCTTCACCCACCACAAACTGCAAAACTATTGGTTTCCTGTAGTCATAAACTCACACAACAGCACTATAACTGAGAAAAAAGGACATTGCCTATAAAATAGCCAAAGAAATAAAGGAAAGGGAATATGTCAGCATTAATATCCAACAAGTTGGTGATTAGTCATAGGCTTGATAATTAAAATATGCTTGCCTCAGAGATGGTAAAGAAATGTAGTTAAAAGACTGCAAGCAGGGTTCACAGTAGGAGGTTTTTTAAATATTATTAATTGATGTATAAGTTAAGCTGCATTGGCTGAAGAAAATGTAAGAATGTGAAGGAATGGAAACGAGACAGGAGTTGCTGGTTCAGGTGGGCTATGTACCAAACTCCCATGAGCTTCACAGAAATCTCTTCTATTAGCAAGCATATGCAAAACACACCTGACACATTCAAGACTTTGCCCTTTGCCTTCCTCCAATCCCGACCCCCCATGGGTGTCGCCCAGTTATTTGCGGAACCTGTTCCATCCACATCATGTTCTCATCAGAGGGGAAATCAGCAACCTTTGCAAAAGAGACAAAGGTCAAGGACAGCGCACGGCACATTGCAAAGGAAACAAAAGGTGAGAGATAGGTCTTATGGTGGCGTGTCTTATGGTGCCCCCACCCTGCGGACGCAATCCCTACAGTGGTGAAGTTGCTTCAGTTTCAGGAGTCAATAAAGAAGCTGGTCTCTTTGACTGGCCCTTGTGAGTCCCCTGGACACCCCTTCTCCCTACCCTCTCTGGATGGAGCATAAAGCAAAATGGACATTCATTTCTCTGTCCACATTTCTCTGACTCCACCTACCACTGACATGTGGCCCATGGAAAGTTGTCCAGAAGAGAATATGGCCCCCAGACTCACAATAGTTCTCTGTCACTGGTTTAGACTGCTCCCCTGTGATTTATGCTACAAAAACTTTGGCCCAAGAAATCTGTTCCACCTATCCAAAGTGCTCATTCTATCTTGTTGTCCAGCGCTTTCATTAATTTTGCCCATTAATGTTTCTCTTCTACCATTATTAGTCAAAATGGCCTAACCTCTGGTGGCATTCCAGCTCTGGAATTTTATCTACTTAAATTAAAACAGCAGTTCTGCTCATAAAGGAAACAATACCGGCAAGTCACATTCCTTCATTTGCTCGTCTGTTAACATTCTAAAGGCTAATATTTGATATTATTAATAATGCTAAAGTCAGGAGTTAAAGATTAAGCAAGGGATACAAGAATCCTCACAAAAGTTTAAAAATATCATTAGGTTTCTTTGTACAAGTATGCAAATCAATCTCTGAAATAAATCCCAGGAGAAAACTATATTTTAAAATATATTTGAATTCCTCTTTAGTGCTATTTAACCCTCGGTATTTTTCCTGCTAAATGTTTGGCCTCAAGCCTGCTGTGAAGAAAATAATGAGAGAAACTATTTAAATCCCCTAAAATATTGCCAGTTCTTCACTCATTACCTTTCAGCTGCCATGAGCAGCATGTAAAATCTGGTGTCTGCCCCTTTCAGTGAAAAATAGCCATCATGGATAATTTCAAAGACTGTATACAGATCCAAACCAATGGGTCTCAAACCCTTGGTCCAGTTCGGGACGTCCCCTACATTCAAAGATAGACCCCGGCTGAATGAGTGGACAAGACCAATAAGAGGTTCAATAGTGAAGAAGGCATGTGCTTTAGAGGAAAGTGAGGGGCAGGTGAGGCCTGGGAAGGTAGTGTACGAAAAACACTGGGGACTAACTTGATTAATAGAATGTCTGGCATCTGGTGGGCTGTGCTTTTGTGTTGTGCTCTGGAATCAGACCCTCCCTTTGTGTGTTCAGTTAAGTTCAGTTAGAGAGATCAACTGTCATTCTTGCCTCATGATGTTGCTCTAGTTTCTCTCAGATAAATTGTGTTACAATTTTCTTTATTATTAAAGCTTTGACATATATGTGGGCTGCTTACTTTGCTGAAAGAAAAGAAACTCTGCTGAAGGATGGTGGAATATCCTAAACTGGTTGAGGGAGGGGATATTCCCAGTCTTACAGAAGGACTGATTTTTTAATCACCCCCACTCTCCTCAACAGGTAGTCCATCTAGCACAGGCATGTCCAAAGTCTGTTTTGGGGACTTAATCTGGCCCGCTGGTTGGTGTAATCCGACCTCTGTGGTAGTTAATTTTCTGGGGTAAAATCCTAAAAAACCCTCAACAGCTTAAATCCTAAAAAAAGATCAACAACTTTGGTTGGCCCTTTGGTTGGCCCTCACGGCCCTTCACTTCATCAAATCTGGCCCTCTTTGAAAAAAGTTTGGACACGATTCTAGGAGAAGGAAAACTCTGATCCTAAACCTCCGCTGCCTTGCGGGATATGTTCAGGAGAAGAAAAGACTATGAAGTAAGCCCTACACAAATCCAAAGTGGAATCCCTAAGATAATAAGAGATGGGTCAGTACGGTGAAGCTGAGCAACCTGCTTCAGGAGGTATCATAAAGCAACAGCACCAGCGTAAGACATCTAGCTATCTCAAGTGAAGGACAAGATGGTTTTCTTCATTCCATGTACTAAAGCTGACTGGACTGTCAACTATCAACACTGGAAACAAGGCAGCATCTTCTACTACATCTGAGGACAGCAAACTGGCTGCTGGGGCAGTCTGTGTGGTGTACCCAGTCTTTTGGTACCAGAAATGGCAACATGTTTAAATTAAATACACAGCTTTTCATCCCCTGAGAAGTCTGACCTGTAGTGAATAGGGCCTGGCAGAGGCAAACTTCTTGGTTGAAAAGCACTCCCATCCGTATGCATAATGATGAGAGTAACCCAGTACCTCACTTGACTGATTAACAATTTAAATTCTCAATTTTAGAGGTTCAAATTAGTGTTAAATCTCCTTTAGAAGCTCTAATGAATTTAATTAAACTAATTAAATTAAGATTTTTCAGCATCTTTTACAACTTTATGTTTTAGGGACAATTAGTCCAATATAGTCCTGAAGTGGTACATTTTCTAACAATGATCTTTGTATAAATTAAACAATTAAATATACCGGATTTATATCTCACCTTCTGTTTTCTCGTTGCAGTTTCCAACTCATCTCGAGTACAATTAAAGTGACAAAGAAAAAAGGTAAACACTGTCTATAGGTGTTAAAATATTCAAAACGAATTCAAAAATACTGTTCCTGGATAAAAGCTGTAATATTAGGCACACCTTGCTTGGGGATGAGTTCCATTGAACTCAATGGGACTTAATACTCAGAGAACCTGGCTGCAAAACATCACTCTTTCTGCCATTGTGATATAGCTGTAAAATATCACTTATCTTGCTCTTTAAAGGGACAGAGACACTTCACATGTCCTTTTGTAGCTATTTATATGATTCCATTATTCAACCTCGGTCCCATATGAATCCTTTAAGGCACATCTCACATCTGAATGTATGGGTGAGCGTTTGATATAATGCTATTTGAAGTGAGGCCCAAATGCCCTTCTCCCTGTTAGAGTCAAAAATTGTTGCTGCACCATTCATTCTCAGTGTCCTGGCTTCACTACCCCCTTGCTTACTTATTCTCTTCCTTCTCTACATGTTCTAAGCCTGCTAGTCTAAACACATTTACCTGGGGGTAAATTGCATTGAATTCAATAGGACTTACTTGGGAATAGACAAACAGAGGGTTACACTACATATCCCACCTCCAACTCTCTCACACACATTTTCTTACCCCTCAAACCATCTCAACTTCCTCTTTCGATATTTCTCTGCTGTTCTACCTGCCATTGCTGCATACTTATCCTCCTTTTACAACCTTTGAAACCATGGGAACGTGTTTGATTCACTACAGCATCCTTCCCACCCCCCACCCCCAAAAAGCTATCTTTTATCTCAGTTTTCCACTCTTGAGTTCAGTTCATCACAATTCCACAATTTATTTATTTGTTGAGGAAAAGTTGTCACAAAAATTTGCTAACAACAGGGTGCGCTTTCCCTACTATATACATTTTGAGTGCAGTATTCCTCAATACAGTCATACCTCAGGGTGAATACGCTTCATGTTGAGCACGTTCGAGTTGCGCTCCATGGCAACCCAGAAGTAACAGAGTGCGTTACTTCCGGGTTTCGCCACTTGCGCATGTGCAGAAGCTCAAAAGCGGCGAAAAGCGACACACGCGTGTGCAGATGCACCGTCGCTGGTTACGTTTGCTTCTGGATGCGAACGGGGCTCCGGAACGGATCCTGTTCGTATCTAGAGCTACCACTGTATAGCAAGAACTGTAATATACCTGGATCAGGCCAATGCCTCATCTTGTCCAGCCTTGTGTCTTCACAGTGGCCAACTAGATGCCTGTGGGAAACTGGCTAGCAAGACATGAGAATGGGAGAAATCTCCGCTCCCGTAAACCCTCTCCTCCTCCCAGAAGGGAGGTATTGTGAGTGGGAGCAGTTCCTGCATCGACAGTGGGGCGTGTTTAGCCCTCTGCATCATCACCCTGCTGCCGCGCCGCCCTCCGGCTGGCCAGCCAATAGGGTTGGCCCGGGGGCAGGGCTTAGCCGCATTCAAGTGGCCGCGGCAGCCTCCATGCCTCATTCAGCTGCTTGGAGGACGTCGGATTGGGTGGTGGTTAGGCATTGGAATATGTGTTGTGTGTTGGTGTGCGAGGTGTGGCCATCACGTACCCCGCCCCCTCCGTTAAAGGAATCCGGCAGTCGTGGATCCTGTCTGATGCCCTGCTGGTGGCTAGGGCCATGGCACGACCGCCGGTGACATCAGGGGAAGCTTCCAGTTGTATTTGCATCAACAAGCTCCTCCCACTGGTTGTTAAGCTTCATTGGACAACCCGCTGCGTGGTTGGGGACATGTTTAGGTTGTTTGATCCAATGCCTAAGCCAGTACCACTCACATGCTGTAATCAATAAAAGTTGTGGCCTTTCTCAGCCCATTAACCTAAATACTTGTGTCCTTGTCTCTTATTCACCTCGACTCACAACTCCAGCAACTGGCATACTGAAGTATTATTGCCTCCAATGCTGAGGGTGGAGCATATTTTTCCTGGCTGGTAGTAACTGACAGCCTTCTCCATGAATTTGTCCGATCCTCTCTTAAAACCATCCAAGTCTGTGGTCATCATTGCCTCCTAAGGAAGTGAGTTCCATAATTTAACTGTGCTCTGCTAAAAAAAGAAGAAGAAAAGAATCTGTGACTATGAACATTTTTGCAAGCTGTTTTCCATAAAGCAATTCATTTGTGTGTCTTATTTTTTACTAAAATATCTCACAGGGTTCTTGTGAGGATAGAATGGAGAGGGGGAGAGTCAGGTACAGCACTTTAAGTGCCTTGGAGAAAAGGTGGAATATTAGTGTAACAATAAAAAAATAAGTATTTTCAGTAGAAAGTGAGGAGCCTATTGTACTCGCATATATATATATACACACACACACACACACACACACACACACACACACACAACTATTGAGATCAAATGACCTGACACCACTAGAACAACATGCATGTTTTAGTAATGCTGGGCCATGAAGTCAATGCGACTTCTGAGAGTAGCCTTAGGGCATAACTGTACTGAGTATTGCCCAAGGCAGCTGATCACTAAGTGACATATATAATGTAGCTAATTCTTTGATCTGAATGAAAAACCCTGCCTAAGAATGTGAAATCTTTTCCACACATTTCAAACAAATTTCAAAAACTTAGTGTCTGTCCAAAACTCTGGTGGTTGTAGTGTTGTTGCTGCTGCTGCTGTTATTTCAATTTATATGCCACCCTTTGTCAAAAGATCTCATTAGAAACACAATACAAACTATCAGTGATAAAAACATAATAAATACATACTAAAAGGCACACTGACAGGCAGCCTAATAGTAAAATAATCATCATCACGACAGTGCTCTCCCCACACTTTTACAGGCCATAGATTATTTAGTAGCCATAGGCCTGGGTAAAGAGGAATGTTTTTGCCATGTAATGACAGTGCCAGGCGAGGCTCTCTGGGGAGAGCATTCCACATTTGGGGAGCCACCATTAAAAAGGTCTGCTTTCTTGTTGCCACCCTCTGAACCTTTTGGGGAGTGAGGACAAAGAGAAGGGCCTCAGATGCCAAGTGCAGGGTCTGGGTTGGTTAGTATGGTGAGAGGCGGTCCTTTAGGTCCTGAGGTCCTGTAAGGCTTTATAGGTCAACACCAGCACTCTGAACTGGTGAGTGAGTTTTCATGATTCAAGTGCCTCCAAATCCCTTTTTCACTTGCTGTGGGTGGTGCAATATACATGCATTAAGAGGTAACCTTAGCATTAGGTCAAGGCATTGACTGTTCCACAGTCTTTTGTAGAGCGAAGAAGTAGGAAATCCAAAAATCTTGAATGGTTTCCATAAAGGTACTGCTTTGTGAGGAAGAGAGGCGAAGGGAGGGAGAGAGAAGAGGAGAAATAGAAGATGTCACATATGAAATTCATTTTCTTTCTAATGCATCTTTGAAAACTAGAAATAAGATTTCAAATATGTATTAATACTGGGGATTTCAGATAATGGAATAAGTATTCTAACATATTCCTTTAAATAATCTTTTTTTTAAAGGCCACTCTCTTTTGTCAGGCCTAGTTTGGGCTACCTTAAAGCTGCCTTCAATCAAAGTACAGCTCCTCATTAAGAGGAAAATTATTATTTAACATCCTCATTTTGCTTCCTCTCATGAATTATTTGCATTCCAAAATGTGCACAGCATTAGTTTCAGGGTAAATGCAAATATGACAGCGGGATTCCTCACCAAGCTTCTTTTTATTATTAGCTCTTTTTATGCTCTCCATTTATTATTCCCTCATCATTTTTCACATTGTATTAAAACCTTACTGTTGCCTAAAATAATAATATTTTCTTTCATTCGATAATTGCCCCAGCCTGGTTGACTGTAGTCTCTGTTGCAGACACTACCATCTGTAATTTGCAACAGTTTATAATAATTGTTCGTCTTTGCATAGAGGAAGCTCTGGAAATAGCTATCATGGTGCCTGAAAGCTTTCTTTCCTAGTGAGCATGTCATGATTCCAGGTGAAGGCCACATAGATGGTGGAGAGGCCAGGCGTTCTGGTTGAACTTAGACTGTGGCAGAGATACACCCTGCAGCCTGAAGATAAATTAATGATTTTCTTTTTTAAAGAATCCTCCGTTTGCTTTAATGTTACACCTGCCATGTAGGGTTCTAAAAGGACAAATTTCTTCCTTGGAATTCATTCTCCAGAATTCAGAATAAAACCCCCTGATGACAACTATCCTTTATATTCTGATTCCAACATATGAAAGATGAATTATTGCAGAGAAGGCAGTTTAAAAACAATAACAACAGAATGCTTAATTTGGATGAAAGCAAGTTATCAGTGGCATGGTTTCTGCCAGGGCCTTATTTGATAAACTAGTTACAATTACTTTCTTTTTTTTCCTGCCTCCCCCCCTCTTCCTGGTCATATTAAAAAAAATGGTAATAGATCTGACTAATTAAAGTAAACTAATAAAATCATTTGATCATCCTGATTCATGGCACTTCATTGTGCCAAGCTTCCCTGTTGACTCTCAAATTGTTATTGTGAAACCCTTCTGCATATATTACACAGGGGGACAGCTTGTATGTCGCTTCCTATCCTTTCATTGCTGTCCATCATTGAAAAATCCCTCAACACAATGGCAAATAACAGGAACACGATGCCACTTAAACGTTTGCCCAGCCATGTCCTTTTCTAAGAATGCAGCCAGCGGTTAATAATCTGAGAGGGTTTATTCCCTTTTCTGTGTTGATACTGGCAGTTTTGGATCAAATGTGGATTTGGATGCGTGACTACAAAGAATCTGAAATAGATCAATCACAGGGAGGAATAAGACTTAACATTCACAGACCCACAGAGCAGCGTGTAATTTTGTATCAAAACATCTTCTGATCATAACTGAATAGAAAAGGAGACTGTTTTAACTTCCATACAAAGCAGGCAAGGGTTGAGGAACAAATTGACCAAAGGCAACGTTTTCTTTAAAAAACCCCACAAAAAACCCCAAACCAGAAATGAATTAAGGCTTATTCCATTGCTTTGGAGAGTGGCTTTTTTTTTCTTCCCAAACTTCCAAAATGGACATGACTATTTAAGGAGAATATGGCATTCTTTTTAAGCTGCAAACTTTGCCTACCACCCTGAGATGATGAATGCTTTGACTTTTATGTCTCCATATGCTTTTGGAGGAATGGTAACATAATTATTATACCTTCAGTAGGTCTATTTATGCAGATTGCAGGATGGATGTGATATAAAAGAAATATATGCATATGAATATGTGTCCATTCCCTTTGCTGGTTTTCTCAAGGGGTCTTGGGCTCTATTCCTTAACTCCATGGCTGATTATTACAATTTATTGATATTGAGGGGCAGGGGAATTGAGGCTGAAATACAGACACATCCCAACTTCTTGGCTGAGTCAATATCTTCTTGAGCTCTTTTTCCAGATTGCAAGAAATGCGGTATTCAAGTGTCTTAAAACGTTAGATATTTTATTGACTTAGCGGTCAGTCCTGCCATTCTTCGTTTGTCTTTTCAACAAGTATTTTTTTCCCCTGAGCAACACTCCTGCTTTCAAGGATGTTTGGTTTATAAAGGACATTCTTGATATTTATCTAGCAGAAAATCATGATATCCTTGGCCAATAACCTGAGAGGACCATTAATCCTGGTTCTGTTTCCGACTGTTTTGCAACTTTACTTTCCCTCCGCCCATTGCTAGTCTTTAGTATTATCAACTATGTCTCTGGCAGTAGAGGCTACTCTGTAAGGCCCCACCAACCTCAGTCTGCCCCCACTTGCTTACCTTGTTGCTTACAGCCAATCCAGAGGCCAGCACTGCCTGCCTGTTTCCTCCTCCTTAGTCTGAGTGTTGCCATTGTAGAACTCAGCAGAGAGGATGGGGATAAAGCTCTTCAGTAGTTGGGTCTGCCTGTCATTGACTCTAGCTCCACCTGCTGCTGGTCTTCCAGCCTTCTCCCCTTCCAGTCCAAATGGGCATCACCTACCATGACTGATCCTTGGAGGTGGGTTTATCTGCCACATTGTCCAGGTAAACTGTTCCTGTCTGAGCAAAAGGAGGCATGGGAGGCCTAACTAAACTATATCCTATCTACTCTTGTTAATTCAAACTAATCAGTTAATTATTTCAGATATGTAAGTCAGCTTATCCAGAGCTGCTTTATGCAGGCAAGCACCTTAACTGAGATTATTTATATATATAATTTGTTGGCATCCCTCTGTCTTGGAAGACAATAGAAGCATGCAAGTATAATAGAACATTAAAAGAGGTGGGGGTTTTTTTTAAAGACAAAAACTAAATAAATTCACTTAACATAGACAACAAAGGCTGCCTGAATTGTTAAAAAGGTCTGTATTGCCTTCATTGCTGCCTCATCATTTCTGCCCATAAGCTCAGAATTAGTGAAGTTGAACAGAATTCAAAAATTGGGCAGCAATCTCAGCGAACCCTTGTTCATGTGTGGATGATGGTGCCTTGAACAGAGCACTTGAAGTTGGGTCAGTAGTTTACTGCACAGTCTCATTTTCAAATATTCCCTGGATCTAAGGCTTTCAAGGGTTCAGTGGCACCCAGGAACTATCTAAAGCACTCACATTAGAATAAACACCACATCCACACCAGGCATTCAAACTACATCTAATCATATTTAAAGCACATGGGTTGTCCCAAAGAACCTGAGAACTGCATTTGTTAAGTGGGCTGGGAACAGTAGGTTTGGGAGCAGTAAACTACAGCTTCCAGGATATTTTTTGGGGGATTTTTTTGTGGGGGGGGGGAGTTGATGTGTATTAAATGTGCTTTAAAACTATGGTTTGGATGTGACCAAAATTGCAGTCTCTCTCTCTCTCCCCGACCCCCTGCATCTGATTTATAAAACTTTTCACAAGTCCAGGCAAGAGAAGAAGCCCTTTTATTGAGCTTCGCTGCTGGAAGCGTAATCAGAAAGTCTGCAGAAATGAGAAATGTAGAGTAGTGGTCATTAATTCCCCCCTCCACCCCCAGTATGATGTTTACCTCCCTCACTATGTTAGAGAGTTTCGTTCCAGACTTGTAGCCTATGGCAGTAGGCTAGGGAGAATGCACTTCGGTGAGATATAGCTCATAAAAAGTGTGACAAATTGCAATGCCAGGGTTGTCTTGGTTGTTTGTGATGTATTGAAATTAAATCCCAGACCAGACAATAAGGGCAGTGACAGAACTTTGCTGTTTCTTATAGGTCCCCTTTACAAAGCCCATAATGAGAGAGACTCCGAAAAACTCAACACATCCTGAAGCAGAGATGACAAAAGCATCTATTCCAAGAAGGAAAAGCTGTCAGGAGTAAGACAGAGAGTGAGGGAAAACACACATGGTGAGTGTGGTCCCAAGAGCTTCTCTGCTTTACTTAGGAGTGTCCTTCTGTTAAGAAGAGCAGTAACTCAGGTGAGCACTTTATGCATTACAGTGGTGCTGGCAGAAAAATAGGTTCTTTGATTTATTCCTTGCCTAATTGAAAACTTGATGTGGATGGTTTTCAGGAAATGAGTTACACCAGAGTGCGGCTTGAGCCTTATAAAGGCTGAGTGCCCATAAGTCTGAGAGGTCAAGAAAGTTTGGGCTTCCCATTTTGTCTGGTTTGTAGTTTCCAAACAAAAGCTTTCAGGAAGGAGTCTTGCCAGCCTTTAAAAATGTGATGGCTTGCTGATTCTTCTATCTTAGAGTAGCTTAGATTTCGGCAGTGGCGTAGCGTGGAGGGTGCAGGGGGGGCCAGCCGCACCGGGCGCAACATCTGGGGGTTAGGGTTAGGGGGCGCAAATCCACGGGTTAGGGGGCGCAAATTACTTGCCTTGCCCCGGGTGCTGACAGCCCACGCTACGCCACTGGATTTCGGAGTAAGAGGAAGCAAGGGGAATCTATGAATATAATAAAAGCCCTGCTGGATAAGAAGGCAAGGCCTACTTTTTGTTCAGCATCATGTTTTCACAGTGGCCACTAGATACCTACGGGAAACCCACAAGGAGGACATGAGTGTAACAGCTCTCTCCCCACTTATTCCTCAAACTATCAGAAAGTAAGCAGGCTGACTTCATTATGTGGGTGCTTACTAACAAATCACCTTTGGTTACAGTCTCTATAGATGCACTAGAAATGAGGCATCAACTCTCAAATTTCTGTTTGAGCTTACAGTGAAATTCCTATCCTTGAACGTTCAGCTAGAGAAGAAAACTCATAAAGTTTGCCCAGAGCCTTCTTTAAATAGGGCTATTATTTACAGCTTTCATATTAGTGTCTTTATCAGTGGCAACTTTTACTTAGGAGTATTCAATATTAATTTCTGAAGCTAGCACAGTGGCTTGGCTTTCTAGGGGGCTATCTTCTGCTTTCTTTCCTTTTAAAAAATGGGAGCAATTATTTGTGCTTATGAGAGCAGTGGGAAATGCAGCAAGCTAAAAAAAAACACCAAGGGAAAAAAACCCATCAGATTAGCCACAGGCAAATTACAGAACAGACACAACCCCAATGCACATTTGCTCTAACTATCTTGCTGCTGACCTCCTTTTTAAACTGGCCATTTGATTTATTTGAATGGATGAATCACCTTGGCAGAGCTTTTCTCCAGACCATGTTCTGAGTGTGTCCTATTAAAAAATACTAGTCAATATCTTTGTAATATTACACACACACACACACACACACACACACAAGCAAATAGTTTTAACCGATGATACTTCTTAGTAACACTGGAAAGCCCCAATATTATTCAAAAACTGCACCTGAGTTCCTCTCTGAGATCAGTTCCTCATATTAGGGCTTAGAGCAGACTGAGATCAAAGTAAGGGCACAGGTGTGTTGATGAGGGATTGGGAGAAATTCAGTTCAGTTTGTACCCCAGTATGCTTCAGTGATGTGAGTGACCAGAGGTCAGGTGAGTGCTACTGCCTGAACCCGCCATCTACTATTGCCTTCTGTGAAGTCCTCAGACAAGATTCCCTCAGGTCTAGATCAGTTTGGCTCCTGATAGTCCATTGCACACACTGAAGCTGTTGGTTTGTGTTCTGTTTCAGTTTCTTCCCTGTTTGGACTCTTTGCCCATTTCTGAACACAAAAATACAGTGACCCACTATGTAGCAGACAGAGCCCAGTCAAATGTTTGAAAGTTTAAAGTGTTTTATCAAATTATGGCATTTCAAGGAAAGGGAAACTTCAGGCAAAATTTCTGAAAGGCTTAACATTTCCTCCCTCAAATCAAGTGGTGTATACTCTACAATTTCTAACAGTTCTTTGTCAGGGCAAACTATTATTGAAAATTATTTTGAAAATGCAGTAGTCTTTCTCTCCCCTTTCCCCCAAGGATTAAAAAAAATGATCCTGAAACTGCAAAAGTGGTTTCAGTATAGTTTTCACAAATTACGAAATCTGTCATATTAATCTGGCCAGAGTAGCAGCTGACTTGATCCTCATCCCTCCATTTGAAACAACTGCAGGACAGAAAAACGTACAGGATAGCAGGGAAGCAGAGTCTTGTCAACAGCATTCATGGCGTCCAATATATTTTATTTCCTGAGGCAGAGAAGCAAGGAGCATCTCTCACTCAACAAGGTGCAAAGTACCCATGGCTAGGGATTGATGGAACTGACAATTTTGGACCTCTCAATTTCTCATTTTTTTCAGTCTGAAATTCACTCCAGTGAATTCAGTGAATTTTCAGTTCAGACTCAAAAAGTATGAATCCATTAGTTTCTCATTAAAATGCAAACAAAATCAATGTTGTCACCCAACCCTACAAGGGGCCAAACCACATCTTATTCTATGCCTATCAGCTTGTTTTGGCAGAAAAGTCCTACAAATTTCTCCCCGCTCTGATTTCCTGGCAGTGAAAATACAACAACAATACATTAAATAACAATTGATGTTCTGCCCTTTCAAGGGACCCAAATTTAGCTGCCTGAATCAGCCACCTCATTGTGCCCAAATGCTCAGGCCAGCTCTGGCAGTAGTACCTTTGCCACTGTTGCAAAGACCTTTCTCTCTGTTAGTGATAGGACTTGATTCCGAGTGAATTCACAAGGCATTCATCTTTGGTAATAAGCGAAACGAACTGCATTTCTGGGTAGAAAACCCTTCCTCAAGGAGTGAAGAGCTGAGTGGCTCATTTGTTCCTATGGCTTACTGAAACCTTCTAAAGCAAAAATTTCAGTTACCATCCTTAATTGCTGCATCAAGCCCTTTGTATTTTGACTCATGAAAACATGTTTAAAATTCTTGAGTTAGCCTGATGACGAATGACTTTTCCAGCTCTGAGCACCTACACCACATTGCCGACAACAGGCGGCTCAGAGCACTTTGACCCTCGGCTGATTATCTGTGGCTTGACAGTAGTGTCGACAAAAAAAAAGACAGAAAATTAGCACTTCTGAATGCCTATTTTGCATTCTTCAAGTACATTATTAGAAAGCTTTTGTCAAAAGTGGCAGATGACATGATTGTAGTGATAATAAATGCTCTTTGATTCAAACAGCTTTGTGTTTGCAATACACCCCAAACGAAGATCTCATTTGTTCTGCTAGCAACAACTAATCTTTCCAAGTTGTTTTCATTTTATTTTTGTGGGTTTTTCTTTCTTTCTTTTTTTAAAAAAGGGGGGGGGGAAGCAGCCTTTCAATGCCCAAAGAGTTGTGTATAAGCTTCAAATTCATTTTTCTTTTAGGTGCCATGGTAATGAAAGGATTTTAATCATTGACATCGCTATGTGAATTATTATTACAGAAACCCCTGCTGTTGAGTTAGACAAAATTAACCCAGTGTATGGGGCATTAAAAAGAAGGGGGAAAAACTCAGCTAATTAGTGAGCGAATAAGAACAAAGAAAATGGGAAAACAAAGATGTGGAGAGGAAAGATGCTTAGGTAAGAGGCTCTGCCTGCCTTTCCAAACATTGATCTTTCTGTATGGAAATCTTTTCACTCACTGATTCATTCCATTAGAGTTGAGTTGTTTTGTGCGTGTGTGTTTTGTTGTGGTTTTTTTTTTGAAAAAAAAAACATTTTGTAATTAGTTTTCTGAAGCCACAGTCTCTCTCCCTCCTCTTTCAAACTGTTGAAATCCAAAGGCTCATAATAGAAAATGGAAGATATTCTAAAATGCTTTTAAAATTATTTCCCAGGCGATCAATATTGGAGGCGTATGGTAATTCTCTGGATTATTCTAGGAAATTATATGTGTCTCCTCCTTTTGCTCACATGACAGGATCATCTAACTAATATAGCTCGGCTTCGTTGGAGGAAACCATTTATCTGGATGAAATGACACCGTGGTCCAGGTTGCAGGTCCCATATGGAACGCAGAGAGCAAGTCATAGGTTTAAATCACTGCATGGCTTGCATTTTTTCTGCAGCTAGTCATGCTGGTTTCCAATGGGCAATGCATCATGCTGCTGATGTAAGAGCCGAAATGAAGACAATCAACCCTGAGAATCCACCAGAGAAGTATTCATGCTGGGCGCCATTTGTTCCTAATTGCTCTTTGTAAGTTATAGTTTGAGATAAAGCTCCCAAAATGGAATAAACACAAAATAATAATAAAGTCTGTTTCTCTTTTTGAGCCTGACAAAGGCTTTTTATTTTTTTTTATTTTTGTGTGTGTGGTGAGATTCCGCTTGCTCTCTCCTCCCCCCCCCCCGGTGTCCTGCTTCCCGCCCTGCTCCTCTCCCCCATCACCACCAATTGTGGCTTTTCTTTTGTGCATATCAGGCTGAGATCTATCTCATAAATAACATTGGAAAATATTTGCTGGGTTTTCCTTTCTAATCCATCATTTTCTTTGCATTGCAAATGTAGAAAAACAATCATCTAGTCATTTTGTGAGCTTGTAATTTAGTATTTCAATAATCTTGGATTGTTGAAAGGCTTGTGGAACAAAGCGACATTTTGTGCCTCTTCTTTTTCTTCAGGAGGAAACTGTCCCCAAGAATTATATACGAGCGCAGGCTTTCTAATTGTGTGGTTTTGAGAATCTCCAGGTGATGGGACACTGCAGGAAAGAAGGTACACAACACAGTTTGGTGGAAATAATATGTAAGCTGTCATCAGCCGTCAGTGGAGTGGGGCAGCAGCACTTATCTGACATCACCGTGGCTTACTGGAAATGGTGAGGTAGTGGCAAGGTTGGTGTGGTGCTAAGCCTGTGTTGAAACAATCTGCCACACCCTGAATTCTACTTTCAGCACAGCTTGTTGTTGTTGTTGTTTAGTCGTTCACTCGTGTCTGACTCTTCATGACCCCATGGACCAGAGCACGCCAGGCCCTCCTGTCTTCCACTGCCTCCCGCAGTTTGGTCAAACTCATGCTGGTAGCTTCGAGAACACGATACAACCATCTTGTTCTCTGTCGTCCCCTTCTTCTTGTGCCCTCCATCTTTCCCAGCATCAGGGTCTTTCCCAGGGAGTCTTCTCTTCTCATGAGGTGGCCAAAGTATTGGAGCCTCAGCTTCAGGATCTGTCCTTCCAGTGAGCACTCAGGGCTGATTTCCTTCAGAATGGAGAGGTTTGATCTTCTTGTAGTCCATGGGACTCTCAAGAGTCTCCTCCAGCACCATAATTCAAAAGCATCAATTCTTTGGTGATCAGCCTTCTTTATGGTCCAGCTCTCACTTCCATACATCACTACTGGGAAAACCATAGCTTTAACTATATGGACCTTTGTTGGCACAGCTAGGAATGAACAAATATGTCAATTTCAGTTCTCTAGGGTTCTCATTTTTCCAATCCTAAATTGAGTTTTCCACATTTCTGCAGCAATTTGCTTAAAAAAAAATCATGAAAATGTTTCACCATTTTAATGCAAATTTCTCCTAATAAACACCTTTTGTATCCAGATTTGCTTGCAGAAAATTGTAATATATATGGGTTAGTGTGCATAATTTATTGAGGTGGTAGTTGCCACTATTTCCACTATTGAAGGAGATTGTCACCAGGGCCGTCTTTACCCAGGGGTGCAAGGGGTGCGGGGCACCAGGGTGCTAAATTCTGGGTGGCTCCAGGCGCCCGCCGCTGAAGCCACCTAAGCTCTTAACTATCTAAAAAGTAAAGGTAAAGGACCCCGACAGTTAAGTCCAGTCACGAACGACTCTGGGGTTGCGGCGCTCATTTCGCTTTACTGGCTGAGGGAGCCGATGTTTGTCCGCAGACAGTTTTTCCGGGTCATGTGGCCAGCATGACTGAGCCGCTTCTGGTGAAACCAGAGCAGAGCACGGAAACGCCGTTTACCTTCCAGCCAGAGCGGAACCTATTTATCTACTTGCACTTTGACCTGCTTTTGAACTGCTAGGTTGGCAGGAGCAGGGACCGAGCAACGGGAGCTCACCCCGTTGCGGAGATTCAAACTGCCGACCTTCTGATCGGCAAGCACTAGGCCACCCACGTCCTTCTTAACTATCTACCTGTTATGAAATAATAATTTTGATCAAGCTAGAAAAACAAAATACTAATATACCTAGGTATTACCAAACGGTATACCTACTTGGTATGAGCTTTCGTGTGCATGCACACTTCTTCAGATACACTGAAACAGAAGTCACCAGACCCTTCTATATAGTGAGAAGGTGGTACTGGAAGGAATTTAAGGTGCTACTGGAAGGAATTTTTTTATTTTGTTTTGACTATGGCAGACCAACACGGCTACCTATCTGTAACTTGAACTATGGAAGGCACCACATTGAGCCGCATGAAATGGAAGTCCATCAACCTCACCAAGAAACTTGCACAGGTAAAGACTGATATTCTTATCTCATTATACATGACAAAGCCATTTTTCACCTTCTCACCCCTTGCTTTTTCCTGTAAGACCTATTGCAGTCGTTAAGAATCGTCAACAGGCTCATCACAGCTATCTGCCAATCACCCAATCCCAACACCCTTCTGAGTAATACCCCTCCCCACCTTCTCACTATATAGAAGGGTCTGGTGACTTCTGTTTCAGTGTATCTGAAGAAGTGTGCATGCACACGAAAGCTCATACCAAGAACTAACTTAGTTGGTCTTTAAGGTGCTACTGGAAGGATTTTTTTTATTTTGTTTTGACTATGGCAGACCAACACGGCTACCTATCTGTAACTGGTATACCTACTGTTTCACTAAAGGACTTTCGACTTTGTGCGCTCATTTACCAAAGATGTGCCACGCCAGCGGCGGTGCTTGTGATTCACAATGGCGGCACTTGTCAGACGAGTCAACGGTGGCGCTTGTCATTCTCCACTGCGCCGTGCACGCGAAATTAACTCCTCCAAAATATTATGTTATGTATTGTATTGATCTGCTATGTGGCAGCGGGGTCAGCGGCATCTTTGACACGACTGGTCTCGTGCCGCCTGCCTGCCGGCAGCATGCAAACCACGTGAGATCAGTCGTCTCAAAGGTGCCACTGACCCTGAGTGAAACATTGCAAATTGTGTTTTAATTTCATCACTTACAGTTAAATTTGTTTAGAGAAATCTTTAAAAAAAGGCATGGTGTCTGACATAAGCATAATATAAGTTAATTTGGGGCTAAACTAAATTTGGGGGCACTGGATGGATCTTTGCACCCCGGTAGTGCATATGCTAAAGACGGCCCTGACTGTCACATACAACAGCCCCTATCCACAAGAACTGTGATAGCTTTTTCACACCACAAAGCCATTGCATTAGTTCCCTTGTGGTTACATGGTTATGTGCAATGCATCCCCCCCCCCGGAGGTTCTCAAGGGTATGCAGTACTGGCACCTCTTTTTTCTTGAAGAAAAGCACTAGATATGTGACTTATTCTGGCATAATTGCAAATAGAGTGGATGGATCTGTCCATTTTGGTTCTCTTCATTTCTCATATTTTCAGTCTTAAAATTCAGTGCTCCATCTTTCTGCAACAATTTGCAATGCGAAGAGGGGAAAAATCCCCCAAGAGAATTTATCAGCGTTTTAGCATCAGTTTCTCCTAATAAGCACAAATTTTAATTCAATTTTGACCAATGTACACGTTTTTGTAAAGCTAATTTCCCTAATATAATGCATTTTTGTATACTGTTTTCACTAATATGTGTATTCTTTATGCACACGTTACCTTAGTATGTACATTTCTGTGCACGTTACTTGACTGGAGAACTGTGTTGCAAAATCCAGAGAAGTTCAAATTATGAAGGATGGCTCTTTTTTTGGTTTGCATATTGCTTTGGTAAATGCTAATTTGGTAGGTTTGCCTTTAAATGTGAAGTTAATTGAATTCCTCCCCCCCTCCATTCTTAATTGCAAATCTGATAATGACATCGTGACCCCCGAGGCACCCTCTAAGAGCTGGTGTGCTGCAGTAACTAAGAGTGTGGGCTGGGAAGTCTCTGGTCTAAATCTTGCTTAGGCAAGCCACTGTTTTGTTGATCTCTGACCAACAGCCCATCCACAATATGGGTGCAACAATACGGACCCACATTTCAGGCTGTTGCAAATATTACAGAGACAGTATGCCTAAAGCACCATATAAATCCCTGGCTGCTGCTCTCACATAGTATGAAGAAAGAACATGTGACATGCAGCTGTTTCCTACATCATATTTTGATAGCAAGCATTTAAAAGAAGGATGGGGAAAAGTCATACCAGCAGCCCTCTGTAGTTGAATTGGCAACTATTTAATAATAATAATAATAATAATAATAATAATAATAATAATAATACAGCTGCCAGGGAAAAGATCATGCATGCACCCACCCACCACCCTCTTACATGGCAGCATCCAAATTTAGGGCTAATCCACTACCACATTTCTTAAACTACCAGGAAGAGCACAAGGCAGCATTAATCCTCTCATGCTGTTACTCTCTGCAGTGTAGTACCCCATGACTTATTCCATCATGACTGCCACTTCTTTTAATAGACTGCTTGGGAATGTCCCACGAGACCCACTTATGGTGGAAGGCTTAAGCTCTCCATTCACAGTCTTAAGGAAAGACATTTTAGTCTTAGGGTAGATTAAACCCCTGGGCTAAAAATAATAATATGCAGCTGTGGATTAAACCCCTTGATTAACCATACATAATGTCACAATCTTCCCTTCTAGTTTTCAGTTGTGGGGCCACGGGCCATTGCATCTAGCCCCTGGTGAATTTAGCACAGGGGAAGGGGAAAGCGTGGGTCTTCGGCGCTGCACAATTTATTAATATGGTGCTAATCGATGCTAGTTTGCAACGCTTGGCATCCAAACTCAATGATTCCATAAGACAAATCTTTGTAAGAAGAGATGTGTGTTTCTTTGCAGTGGATGTCTATAAGCTGAATGCTGCCCCCCCCAAAAAAAAACCAGACCAGGAGATTTGAGTGGTGAAGCGAATATTCAGAATTTAGATAAAGCTTATGCACTATTTACGATGGCCTGCACTGGTGTAGAGTTTTATGTGGGAGACGTGGTGAATTTGAATAAGGAGTGGTGGATGACTCAAGCTTGTATCATTCATGTTTGCCTTCATTAACTGTGTGATAAAACTGAATCTACACTATGAATAATGTTTTTCTCCCTCAACCTGTGAGTATGTTTTATTTCATATTCTGCACTTGTTTCCCCTTCACTAATATTGATGGAAGTTCCTACAGGCTATGAATTCATTATATGCATAGATATTTGCTGAGTGAATATGTGTGAATAAGTTTAGAGCTCATGATTATTGTCTCCCTAAAATAAAACGCACAAACACACACCCAACAGGAGGTTGGTGGGGGTTTTTTTGGATGTGAGGAAGAAGGAGACACCTTCTCACATCCGGCTAGATAAATTAGTTCACTGACATCCAGCCACTAACACCTGAATAGTTACATTGAGCAGATACTATTCTGAAGAGAAGAACAAATAATTCATGCAACTCTCAAACCAGGATTACACACGGCTTGGTGATGGATTATCTGTGATTTCTGGTACATAGTAAAACAGTTGTGGGATTGCTTTGTCATACAAACAGCCTCCAGTTCTTTTTCCAAAAAAAAAAAAAAAAGCACACACAATTTACTTCACCACTAATGATCCATGAAACAATGCCTGTTAACATCGAAAAGCTAGGGTACCTGTCATGCAGCTAACTGGCCATTTGCTCAAAGAGCACTGTGCACATCTGAGCATGCTTTGAAGCACCCTAAGCCCATTGATTTCTAAGTTCCAATTAAACCAGTTGAAAGCTTACCTCTTGGTAAATGTGCAACTATCCCAAATGTACGTGCGACTATCCAAAAAGGAGAAAAAGGAGAAAACAATGTATTACAGTTGGGATCCAAAGAACATAAAAAATGGTTCTGCATTGTCGAGAGCAGGGGTGTCAACTTGAATAAAATATTGTGGGGGCCCGGGTAAGCCCCGCCCCACATAACTGATCCCATGACACAGTGCACACACACCATTTGAATGGGAATGTCCATCAAGTTTCTGGGGGCCCGGTCCCCTCAAATATTTTATTGTGGGGGTTGAAGCCTCCACGGCCCCTAGGAGTTGGCTCCTATGGTCAAGGGTTTAAAAAGGAGTTCCCATGTGCCTCACCACTTTGGAAACTGAATGGTTTTCTCAAAAGCACCTTATCTGGGGCACAGACAGTTGATTATTTTCAGTGTGAGAGGAAAACCCAAAATTCCACTGGGCAAGTCCCAGCTCATGCTAATGTATATATATATTTCTGGTCTTAGTATGAATTGAATTATCAATGCTTATCTCAGAAAGTTTCCAAACCCAGGCAATACTTACATTGTTGTCTTTCTCTAACTCCCCCCGCCACAAACCCAATTATCTAAATGGAAATCCACCTTGAAATTTTCATCTTTGCTCAGCTGCACAGCATAGCAACTACCATTTGCTATTATGAGCCCCATGGAAAAAAAAAAACCAAAATACTTCTTGGCTGACAAATTAGTATTGTTTGGTGCTAATATCAGCAATTCAGCATTTGGACGAGTTACTCTCTGGGGGGAAATAACATGTTGTATAAGCCACTGGAGAAACAAGGGAGGCTGTTAATGGGTGTTGGCTGCACCACACACATATTTGTGCTTGATACTGTTCACACTGCCGCTGACTCACTGCCAATAGATGTGGAAGTAATTGTCAACAAGATTTATTGTTTCTTTCATGTTTAGCCAGTTAGAGACGAAAGGTTGAAAGAGTTCTGTGGAGTTCACTGCAGACTTCTACTGAACCATAGCAACACATACTGATTATCACTAATGCATGCTCTAGAAAGATCGCCGCATCTTTGGAGGCCTTAAAGTCATCCTTCTTGTCAGAAGCAAAATCTCTCCCACTATCCTTCGTACTTTCCCCCCTCCTCTGAGATCAATATTGTGGGCTTGGCTTTAGTTCTCAGTTTGCAAATGAGCTATTTCTCCCCCCCCTCCCCTTGTTCAGCAGCCAAACTGGACATAGAGATGCAGTGTGTTTGGTAGTGAGAGAACAAGACAAAGGATTAGAATGATTAAAACCATGACAGCTGCCTTGAAAAGGCCTCATTTACAGTGTAGGCACTTCAGAGAGAGAGAGAGAGAGAGAGAGAGAGAGAGAGAGAGTATTCAGAGCTAGGAAAAGGGCATAACTTCCTCAGATGGATGGCAGGAAGCACTGACTCCACAGGTGGAGGATAGGAAGGTGGGGCAAGACAAGGTGGTGGGTAGGTCAGTGCGGTGCAACCACAACAGTAGAGTCAATCTGTGGTGCTTCTGCCAGTGCAACTGTACTGTTCCAACTTCTCTGCCACATCACCCCTTCGTCTCTGGGAAGCTAGCATAGCTGCTCCACCCTACCCAGTGAGCTGCTTCTGGTCAGCCCTCCTCACTCATCTCTCTTCATTTTTCTGTCTAACCAAGTGCTCCAAATATATTCCATGACGTTGGGAAGTAGTCCACTAAACTGATCTACTGGGGCAAGGATTTTTGACTACACAAAGGAACTTCCCTTTCCTCTCCTTCATGTGCTTCCTGTTCCCCTTTTAAATCTGTTCTGGGGTTTCCCCCAATCCTACAAAAGAGTAGCTGTGTCAATCTCTTACAGAAAAAGCAACCAAATAAAAGCATTCATTTATTATGGCATAAGCTTCCATTTCATCTGATGTATGAAGCATTATCCTAGGTTGCAAGTATTGTTATTATTACATTTTTATTCCATTTTTCCTCAAAGGACATCAAGGTGGTGTGCATTCTCTTCCTCCTCTTCCTCCTCCTCCCCATTTTCTCCCTCAACAACCCTGTGAGGCTGAGAGAGATTTGAACCCTGGTCTCCTACTTCCCAGTCTAGCACTCTAGCCACTCCACTCCACTGGTTCTTGAATGAGGATGGGGGAGACTTGTAAACAGTGTGGTCAGAGGGACAGCAAATGCAGCAAAGTACATATGGTGATAATTGTTGCCATAGTAACCATGACCATTCACAAAAAAGACAGAAGGTTTTTGTGAATGATGAAGTGGACTGTAGACTGCAGAAGCTTATGCCACAATGAATATGTTGGTATTTAAGGTTCCTGAAGACTCTTTGTTCTTAGTGTTTTAGATTTACAGAGTGCCTCTTGAGCTGTAAAGCATAACACAGTTAATACAGTCTAGTTACTCTACTACTGATTTCCATGGTCTCAGCCAAATTAGTGCCAAAATATATATTTTGGCACTTTAAAGGATACTTTAAAGGATACTTTAAATGTATCCTTGTGCTTGTGGTTTGTGAACAGATCTCCTCTGCATTCTTCCCCATCCATATACTTTAGACCCAAGTAGAAAAGTGTTCACAGAACCACTCTCTCTGGTTAAATTAGTGGGAAAGCCCATGAGGGCCTGAGAAATTCATCTCTCTGAACCTGCAGCGGATTGCCAGAGAGGAAGCATTGCCTGTTCTGATGACTCATCTCACCTTTGACAATGCCAAAGGAGATGCACCATGGAACTGTTATTGTTTTGCATGCAGACAGGTGCCTCAGAATATCAGTCTACAGCCCTCATGTCAAAATTCTGCACAGTAAACCTAATAACTGTCTGACTTGTTTATCTGAAAAGGGAAGCCTTTTAAAGGAATTCGCTATAAGCATTACCAAACTAAAATAAATAAATAAATGCATCCTTCCCAACAGATAACCTTCCTTGAAATTCTTTTGGCATTTCCAGGCATTGGTGCACCTGTTTTCAGAAATTATCTGTGTAACGGAAGACATCTGGGTAAAGGACAAAAGAAGTGTGTCAGGAATCGAAATACTGGATGGCTGATGGTAGTCAGGATTGACTGGGATGGCAACTGCTGTGAGCTATCCTAACAACTGGGAGGAAGTAAGTGGGTTGGACAAGGAATCCGTTTATCTCAGCGTTGTTGACACAGCAAGTCAAAGCATGTGGCCTTATTCTCTTCCTATGCACAACAAGCAACAGTGTAGGAAATCTGAACCCACACATTTGTAATGATCAGTATTCATTTCCCTTCATGATGTTGATCATTTCCAGCTGTCCCTACAAGGAACTGATAGGTGAACAACAGACCAAGTGTTTTAGGCAGGTCTCTCTCTGTGTGTGCATGTGCATATATAAGCAATCAAAATATTGAAGTTGTATGCACAACACACATTCAAAGCACATGACTTGCCTGTAGTTTACCCCCACATAGCTGCAATTCCCAGCACCCTGAGGAAGCTACAGCTCCCAGAATTCTTTGGGGAAAGTTATATGCTTTAAACACATGGCATGTATGCAGCCTGAGTTGAATAAGCAGAAATTCCTTATCAAGAATGGGTAATCTATGACGCATATGAATTTTGCAAATTAACACACATTTTTCATTTTCATGGGGCAAAGGCACATATGTGGCACTGAAGTTCCAGCAGGGCCACCAGAAATTGTCCATGCATATTAGAATCAAAGGTGACAAAAAAAGCTTTCAAAATCCTCCACCGAATACCACATATGAATTTTGTCTATGAACTTATTAATATGTCTAACTCAGGATGTAACATGGTAAACGGTTAAGAGCAATGCTGTGTGGACAACCCCCATTCAGTGTTTGTATCAGAGACAATGAGGTGCCCAGGGTTCATGACTATTGGAAACTTGCCCAGTATTTTTTTCTGACACTCAATCAGGAATGCTAAAAAGCAGCACTAAGTGTGTATTAATATCATGCATTATGTCATAACTACTAACTGTATTGCACAATGCAGGCCATAGCAATATCATTAGAGATAACTACCACAACCCTCTCAAGCGCCTATACCTGAATGACCTTCCAAGCTCAGAAAGATAGTGGTAATTTCCCACTTTTACAGAAGCAAGAGGCTTTGTAGACTGGCTAATCTGAAGCCTAATATTTTACTTAAGATTGGGAGAGGGGAAAAAAATATCAGCTTTAATTATTTTTCTGAGTGTTGGCAAAACAGTTTTATAGATATAGTTGAGAATATTGTCAGCACATATCTCTGTGCCGGATAGCAATTGTGTCTTTGTTGTTATATGTAATTGCTGATTAGAGCAGCACTAATATCTGTAGATATTTTCCATGGGTATTTCCAAAATAAATAATTGTTTATAACTAATCTTGCCTTATCTATGTGCCTGAATTTATTCAAGGGCCCCATGGTAATATTTAACTGCTGATTATTGCTCCTTGTGTTCCCTTTTGTGTACGCGCGAGCACACAAACCGATCTGTGGAAAGGTTAATAAAGACAATGAATTTTAAGTGAATACAGGAGAAAGCAAATATTGAACTCATAAATACGAGTATAGTGACTAGAGATTTGATCTGAAGAGGTGTTGTTTGGAGAATGCTACTAATGTGACCAGTTTCTCCAATCAAATTCTTCTAGCATTCTCATGAATACATATCGACTGAGATTTGATTTATGATAATCTTTGCTCTAGGGAACAGTCAGATTGACTCCTACAAACTCTTACAAAAGTTGAGGAGCAGCCCACAGCACCAGAAGACTCCAGGCTATGTGACCAATTTCAAGCAGGGAATCTGCTGGTGGGAACTAATAGCAATCTAGGCTTCCCTATCACCATTGGCATGCTTTAGCTTGCTATATATGTGACATGCCTGATATTTTTCTGTGTATTACACGACCCCATGTATAAGATGACCCCTAATTTTGGGAGCCCAAAATTAAGAAATCAGCATTTTAAAGTTATTCAGCTTTTTTTTGGGAAAATCACCCAAAAAAGTTGTTGAGCCTTGCTTCCACCAGTGATAACTGATGCTTCGCCTCTCCAGCAAGCTCCACAGCCCTGAGTCCGGCACTCGGTGACTCAGGAGCTGCCAGCTCACCCCAGACTTACCGTATAAACCTGTGTATAAGATGACCCCCAATTTTTTACTTTCTTTTTTACTAAAAAATGGGGGTGGGACTGTCAGCATCGTCCTTGAGCCAGTGTCACCAACTGGACTCATGCACTTCAACCCCGACTGGGCTAGGCGAGCTGGGTAGCACTTCCAGAGACCACCAGGTCAAAGTGCTGTGGACTCACAGCTTAGAGTTGTGAGCACCGGATTCACTTCCACAATACAGTCGTCGCACAGCAGAGTATAGCAGAGTCTGGCAGTGTATAAACAACTCGGAGAGCAGCTCTGTAGAATATCTCCTTTTATTCTATAACTACAACTATAATACAAAACTATATACAGAGCTAAATAGGTCTAAGCATAAATGAATGCTGCACTGAGTGTCTGCAGCTGCTCTTAGCAGCAACCTTATCTCTACACACGATCTCTAACACTTAGTCTCTCTCTCTCTCCGACACACTAACTGACTGACTGACTTGGTGCTGGAGCTGAATAAGTAGAAAGCAGAACACTGCTCCTCCTCTCTGGAGAATCAGCAGACTCGTCAGGAGATTCTTGGATATGGGAGGGGTGAAATCTCCTCAGGGACATCATCTTGTACACGGAAAAATACAGTACATATGTCACACACAAAAGCAAGTGTGCATGACAGCATTATTTTGGAGAGCTGCCATGAATGAATGAATGAATGAAGGGTTGTTGTTGTTGTTTTTTGAAGCGAGAGCTCACCAGAGCTCAGCTTTGGCACCTTCCAGGTGGGTGCCATTGCCATTCTAAGAGAATAAGGGAGAAGTTCATGGTGAGCTCCAGCTTCTCTTTTTCTAGAAAAATAGCACTGAATGAATGGATACTTGCAAATTAAGTGAGAGGACAACCACAATTCTGCTAGTCTGACTTCTCATTTTATTTTCACTTATTTACGTCAATTAACTGGCAATAAAATCTCTAAGCAGTTTACAAAGAATATAAAGTATGCACTAAAATTGTCAATGGAAATCAGTGTTTGAAACATTTGAAAGATATATAAAAAAACAACAAGTATGATATTCGACTAAGTGTTGCTCACAGTAGACCTGTTGAAGTTAATTAACCTAACTTGGCCACGTTCATTAATTTCAGAGGGTATACTCTGAGTAAAACTTAGTTGAATGCCCAAATTGAATAAAACTGAAAGTTAAAATTATACATTATAAGGTAAAATTACAGATTAAAATACACACTGGTTTTACATGTCCTGGTAGGCATCTGTCTTGTGTCAGAAGACTTCACTGAGCCTCAGAATAGCTCCACTCAACCCACAACCTGCAAGTAGCCACTTAAGAGTATCTTAGCTCCAGGACCAGACTCTGAAACCTTGGGAAATTAAGTAAGACTGTCAGCCAATTAAATCACCGTGTGGCTTTAAGCAATTAATCGATCCTCTAAATCAATGTTTAAAACTCCATGCTAAAGACTCTCACTGCAACCCTTTTATAGATGACAGTGTTCTGGGAAGGGGGGGGGGGAGAATCTCTGCTTTTTCCTGAGATGAAGAGACTTTGGGGAGCTGCCGCTACATGGCAACAGAACTCAAAGCAATACTTGTCACATGCCTCTAAATTAGAAAGACTCACTTCTTCTTCCCGACTACCATGTGTGAGAACTCGAGCGCTCACAATTGGCTTTTACTTGCTGCTCGTCTTGCTGTGCTATTCCCAACCAAAATGGCCATACAGTCAGATGCTCTGCAGTTTTAAGAGTAGCAGAGAGCAACTGAAAACAAAGGAAACAGCAGAGAAGCCAGTTAGGCCTCAGATGTGGCAATTTGGAAGCCCAGGCAGCCGGTTCCAGTTATTCTGAACGTTATTTTTAGCCTGTTGAAGGAGGGGGAGGGAAGCAATTAAGTGGTTAATCACACAGGCTAATCAATTAATTCTTTCAGCCACGGTGTTAAGAAATCATCTGGTACTCAGTCCGATGTCTGAGCCAGGCACCATGACAGCTTAGACACTGCTCTCAGTAAATTGGAAGGTAATACAAGGATAAAACTTGGCATTATCGGCAGTAATTTCAGAGAGAATCAGGCCAAAAGGGCCACACAAACGCTGAAATCAGGCCTTCAATTGCTCGCCTCATGCTTAAACAGTTCTGCATGATGCATACGAAATGAATGTAACCTGGCTACAGGCGATTATAGAAATAGACGGAGAGAGTGCATTGGTGTTAAGCTGAGCAATTTTGGTTTATTGCAGGTTGTGCCAAAGGATATCTTTGGTTCAAAATTCATCAGGCGGCAGCAATCTGAGGTTTGCATCCACACCCCTTCCTCAGACACACTTAAGAACACAGAAGGGCATCTTCTGTATCACTCTGGGTACAAGGTTACCACTGCTGCTGTGCTGAAAAGGCCTGCTTGTTTATTTTGCCATTCTCCATTATAGCTTAACTTTTTTTTTTTTAAAAAAAGCTACTTTCCATCAATTAATGAGAAAAGAAACTGCATTTTGAAAATGAGAAGGGCCATAGGGCAGGACGGTGGAAGGGTGTGGCCTGGAGAAGGGGGTTGCAGAGGTGGTGTGGCCTGGGGGAGAGTCCTGAGGACCAGACAGAGACCTTTTGAAGACTGCATTTGGCCCCGAGGCCTAAGGTTCCTCAGCTGTGGCCTAAAAGATGGTGGCAGCATGCATCAGGTGCACAGGCAGGTGGAGAAGGGCAGGAGAGCTAGGCAGCAAAATATCTAAACCACTTCTATTGGGAAGATAAGTTGCTGATGGAAAATCAGGCACTGTTAGCTTGCTCCGTTCCCCTTGAATATTGTGCAATGTGAGCATTATTTCTTGTTGTAATGATTATGGATCAGGATGCCCATGTGACTCCGAAGTATTAATGAAAATCCTTCCTACACCCCCCCCCCCTTGCTAAAGAATAGGCTTTAATAACAAGAAATCCTCTAGCCTCTTTTTCTTTGAAGAAGACACAGAGGCTGTCGCCACAACGGGAAAAAACTAAAAGGAAGCTTTCATGTGCTAGCAGGGCAGTAACTTTTCTTAATGTGGGGCACTGTGAAACTAACTAGCTGATATCTATGATTATTAAAAAAGTTTACAATATAGAAGACTTTCTCGGTGGAGAGATTTAACTTTGGATGCAAGCTCTTTATGCTCATTTTGCGTTTATAACCTCGGCAGGAGGGAGCCTACTTCCCGCGGAGTTTATAATCATTTCAAGGGCAAATTGTGTGGCTTCGAGACACAATTGGTCAGGTGGGCTACTCGGCACTAGGAGAGGAAGGACAGAGACTAATAAATGGGAATTAATGCATCACTGTGGGACATCTGCAAATATCCTTTTGCAGGAGATTCTGCACAGACCCATTTGCAGGGAAATACAGCATCCTAGATCAGCAAGGCAGTGAACGGTCTAAATTGCTCAGCGTCCGTCCTCCCTACACATTCATTTTATTTTTTCATTTGTATACCACCTTTACTTTCCAAGGAGCCCTATTTCATCCTCACAACAACCCTGTGAGGTAGGTTAGGCTAAGAGATGGTGACTGGCCCAAGGTCACCCGGTGAGCTTCATGGCTGAGTGGGAGTTCAAACCCAGGTCTCCCAGCTTATAGGCCAATACTCTAACCATTGCACTACCCTGGCTCTCAATCCTACATGCTGTTGTAGGATTAGGAGGTTGGACAAGGGAAGGTGAATGGTGCTAGAAGCTCTGCTCCAAGTCCAATATTGTCTAGATAACTGATGATCTGTTTCTTTGCCCAGAACTATTGCCCTGTTGATATGAAATTTCAACTACCGTATTTGCTATATCTTTGCACTTGTGCTTTGAGCCCCAAAACCCATCCCCCATGGAAATAAAGACACAATGGAGACAGAATTTAGCTTAAATGCTAATGGGCATATTTTGGCTGCAACTTTATTAAAATACACAAATGTGACTGGTATTGGCTTAGGCATTGGTATCAAACTATATCTGGCTCCTGCCCCACCCTGCAGGAAGCCTGGAAGGGTAAAAAAAACCATCAGGGGGATCTCCGTCAGTGTATATTGACTGGTGCTCACCCCTGGGGTTCCTGGGGGTCCTGGCATGGCCCTAGCCTCTCTCCGGGCTTCGGATGAGATCCAGACCCCCAGATTCCTTTAACGGAATATCCTATTCATTGGAGGGGCAGGTGATGGCCGCACCTCCCCTCCCCACATTCCCCTAAACCAATGCCTAACCGCCAAACCTTACAAAGTCGTGACAATTGCTAAGAGGTAGGCAAAAACCAAGTGGCCACAGCAATCTCCCACATTGGAAAAAAATCCTACCCGGCCCCCATTCCAAAATAGGCGACCAACCAAAGTCCAAAGCAAGGCCAAACACGACCTAATTAACGGGTGGGCGGGTGTTCGGCAGCGTGAAGCAAAAGGAGGTCCCTACGTCACACTGCCAAATAAATACCCCCAACCCCCAACCTTGCCACGCTGCTGATTGGCTGAAGACCATTGGCATAACTGTGGCATCACTGGCTTTGAGGGGGGCAAGCCCCGCCCACAAGCTGGTTCGGGAAGAGTTTCAGGGCCGAGCACAACATGGACCCTCTGTTAGGAGGCTCCAACTTGTAACTTGTCTGTGGGTGGGTTTTAAAATGAAGAAAGAAAGTTGGTCAGGCCTGTTGACCAGCTCTGTTCGTGTTCTCCTTTGATTAGGGAAAGTGTGTCAGATTTTCCTTAAGTTTTCTGAAGGTGACATATCTTTCCCCATCCCAGATAAATATTGTGTAATATATGTGTGTAAAAGGGGTGGCAGTCAGAGAAAAGGCCCAGGGAGAGAACTGAGCTGAGTGTAGCAGATTGGGAGTGGAATGAGTTGCATGCTGGAGGAAGGTTAATACCAATACCAAGGCCTTTGAAAATAAATTATTTTATTATTGTGGTTGTTTGGGGCACATCACTAAAAGAATCTGGAACAACTAACAGAAAAGAAAATGGGAGAAGGCTGTAACCAGTGGCATAAAAATGTTGTTTATACTGTCCCCTCCCTCTTTTCTGAAAGGAAAATACCACAGAAAATGCTACCAAAGATCAGGGATATTTTTTGTTATTATGCCTTTGGTAGTAGAAGAAAAAGAATGCTATCCTGAAACTGAGAATAGGATACAGTAGGGTATGTGTGGTGACTATTTGTCTTCATTTTTCTTCTCTCAAGCATGTTCAAGGCAGCAAGATGTGTGACTTTCGAGTTCAACCTCTTTATGTGCTGGTGAAAAACCAGTATAGATAAATGAAGGCACTTCAGTGTGAATCTCTTCATTTCATCATCACTTCAGTTTGCAAGATATAGGAGAGGTTACAGTTTCAGAGACACTTGGAAAGGAGATTTTATAGCCATGCATGAGTGACACAGAGAAGAGATTAAGAGGGTACATCCATTATCAGCAACCAGTTTAGTTTATAACTTCAGGATACAAGATGCTTTCAGGCTGAAATATTACATGTTGGGGATTACTATTTTTATTATTATCATTATTAGACATTCACTTTATTTTACTTAAAGTATTCATACCTCGCCCTCTGGCCAAAATGGCTCCCAAACAGAGTACAAAAATCAATAGTAAGATCACTTCTGGATGACCCATCAACCAAAGTCCTCTGGGTGGTTGACAAAAACCAATAAAGTACAGAATACAACAGTCACCATAAACATATTAGCTATATATAAAGTTCCCCACACCCTTGCATCTTGTCCAGAGTGGTTCCATCCACAGGAAGACCATTCTGATGTTGCTCTTTCAGCAGCAACCTGTTGAAGCCAGGCAGGTCACACATTAATTTCATACATTAAATTAATAAAAGTCTAGTAATGTAGCAAACAGCTACATTTATCTTCCACGGTGTGATTAACATTTCTGGCCTGGATTCAGTGTTCTCTGACTTCCAGTGCAAGTGCTGTTGCATTAGTGTGAGGGCAAAAATAAAGGTTGCAGAACATGAAATGTCGCACAACTGTTGCGCTGGTGGGATGATGTTGCGAAGCATCGGAACTTCTGTTGCACAACCAGTCATGAGAACTCATGGGGCTTTCTGCTCCTTCTCTTGGACAAACCACTCCACTAGCACACTGCTAAGTGACTTTAAATTAGCACAATGTTGAATTCCTGCCCATGTATAGAATGTGCTGTGTTAAACATGGAAAATATTTTTTTGGGGGTGTTGGTTATATGACACAGGAATTGTACTGGTCCTGTCTGGCATTTATGTGGAGAGCACTGATCTTTCGTTTGCCACTCATCATCTATTTTTTTGCGTACGTAGACATTTTATTTTCAAACAGAAACACCACTCTTCTCTTTTCAGAAGGAAATGAAGCCTACAAAGGGCTCCTAACTTGTCATCACTCTGAAAAGAGAAGACCATTATAATAATCATCATCTCATAATGTAATACAGTATTTAATTTAGTTGCCTAATTATTTTGAATCATACTTTATTATTAAATCATTTATCTTTATAATCTTTAATGAAGGATGTAATGAACTCAATACATACAGTGTGCCATTTTAAAATTAGTTATAATCCCAGATTCTTAGCTCTTCATTTTAGCATATCTGGCTTCAGGAGAAAAATATGTTCATCATCCATGCATTTGGGCAAATGTCTACAATTTGGTGAACACTGGTAATCCCAGATGAATTTTGTAAATAGAAGAAAATGCTGTGGTTCATTTTGGTGTATACACCAGTGGATCAACACAACATTCACAAGGGGGACTCTTTTGGATATTTGCAACATTTGCTTGGATTTGGTCAACATTTTCTTGTGAATGTTAACATTAGCAAATATTGGACATTCACTGCAATGAAAACATTTATTAGGAAGGTGCAGTAACTAAGCATTTCACCATGATCTTACAGGCTACAATTGGAGACCTGAAGATTTGCACAAAAAGCCATTCATGAGCTAATGATTTCTTTGAGCCACTCTTCAGCCAAAGGTTGCAGAGTGGCTCATAAGAAGTTGGAAACAAAAATGAAAAATCAGTAAAAATACTGGTTTGGGCAAAGGTTCTCCCGTGGCCTTTGCTAGTGTTATCTCTTTATACTACCAGTATTTAGGAAGCCCAAGACTACTGGATCACTCCCTATAGATAGCAAATACACTTCAACAGAGCAAACAGCTAAAATAGTTTCCGTGGGTTCAGTATTGGCTTTGTACCAAAGGAAGATCTGAATACATGTTTCATTTTTATTTATAAAGTTTATTAATAAACGCAATATGTTCCTCTAAGTAACAACAGACAAATATCAAAGTACAGAGAAGCCTAAAATAAGCAGAACTGGTTTTTAAACATTTCTTGTTGCAGTTTTTTTAGATCTTAAGCTTTGCTTCCAACCACTTGCCTGCACCTGTGTTAGCTGGTAATCTTTGATATGGAGCTGCATAAGCCTCAACATTATGTTGCGGATGAGGGCCAACAGACTGAAGCTGAATTCTGTTAAGACAGAAAAACTAGGGGTAAGTTGTTCCTAGGTTCAAGGATTGGGGAGTTTGCCTCACCTCCTGAAAACAGGAAAGAGGAGGGACGCACTTGGAGAAGAGGATCAACAGACAAACAAGGTATGTTTCTATGGGAGTAGCTGCTCTTTTAGGCAGCTTGAATTTCAGATTTCAGTTTAGGTTTTTGGAAATCATTAAATAAAAATATTCTTTTTCATACTTACTATTAAAATCATTAACAAATTAAAACAGGGGAACTCCCATTTAAGATAGAAATATCATAAAATGTTGGAGAACCTTTGGCCCTCTAAGTATTGTGGGAGTACAACTCTCAGCATCCCTAACCTTTGGCCATTCTGGTTGGGGGTGATGGAAATTGGGATCCAATAGCATCTGGAGGGCCACACAGGTTTCTCAGCCCTCATCTATGTGAAGGGAACTATTTGATGCATCATCATGCAGTGAGTGAAGTACAGTAATCACTCATTTACTTCATTGGAACCTAAGCTCAGTCTACTTGAGTTACTTTGCATTGTACTTCTAGAGTTGTGTGAGCTGACCCTCAGACTCAGAAGAAATCACCTCTTCTGAGCAAACCTTTGAACATCAAATGTATTTCCTGCTTTTATTTAGCTCTGTCAAAAAAGAATTTCACACACACACACACACACACACACACACACACACAGCCCTTGAAGTAGTTTACCCCTGTCTCCCTTTGTCTGGAAGATTGGCAATGGTCTAGTGGAGCTGACAATGTACTTTCAAATTAGGCATGGGCTAGTGATAATTGTTAATGATTGAATGTCAATGGACAGGGGAAGTAAAATCCATTGAGAAGCACATGGGTGCTGTTTGCAAGTGCCACTTATGCTGACAAGACATTCGGATTTTCACATACGAAAGGCAAATTAAATTATGCTAAGTATATGGTTATTTAATTAGCGTGAACTAAATATCGCATAGCATGGGAGTAAATAAAGTTTGCTTTATTGTTTTCTGACTTTAGATACAAATGTCATTTGCTTCCCCTCCATCAATATTAGTGCGATCTAAACTGTGGTTTATGTTGACACTATTGTGTGTTTAATGAACTCCTAGCAAATATGCATAGCAAATAAATGCTATGTTCCATGTAAACCCCATTACAAGCCCTTTCTCACTCACACATATGCACAGTTGCTTGCTGCTCGAGTATATTAAGCACTCTTCAAAATATACTTATATTTGGTTCTTTAACGTCCATATCACTTTAACGTAACTAAATCTTGATCCATTCCCATATCTCCCACTGATGTGAAAGAGAAATCAATATGATTAGAAGTTCTGCTGCGGTAATGGGCAGTGCTGCTGCTTTTAAAATTCAGCCTAGAACATCACCTGGACTTGTCTGCCGAGAAAGTAGGTTTGTGGCAGAACAGATTAGACCTCTCTAAAAATCCTTGTCTAACTACCCAGGCAGAGCCACATGATGACATTGCTTCTGATGGAGCCAAGAAAAATCCAGGCTGGCAGAGGAACCAAGCTGCCTCCTTACATTTGCATAACTAAAGGCATCTTACGGAGGAGAGAGATGCACAGGGCTACCTATAAGGAGCATTCCAATTGTATCAAATCATCACCCCAACACAGGGCTGTTGGTCTGTGTCAGATGATTGGCATTTGGACTCAGACGTTGGGCCCAATTCACCACAGACGCTAGAGAGCGGGCATTTTTCAACATGACAGTGCAAATATTTAGAATGCTAGAACGGTAGAGACAGCCTCTGCTATTAAGGATCATTGTGTTTTCACAAGTAATACTGTAAAAAAATGTTTCCGTCTCTTAGGAATAGGTGAGACAGAAAGTGGGAAAGAGGCAGGGCTTTTTTCCAGCCAGAACTCACTGGAACCAGCACCACATAAGTGGGTGCCATTGCCAATATAAGAGAACAAGGGAGTTCCGGCACCTCTTTTTTCTAGATTTTTTTTTTAAATACTAGAAATTTAAATGGAAGGTGGAAGTCAGGGGAGTGACTCAGAAAGGAGTTCCCCCAGTCAGTTGACCATGATGTGAGTGGAGAACATCATAAGTTTGGGGGCCAGGCAAGATCTTTAAGACAGGGAGAATTCCCTTAACCAGCTTTTACCTACTTTTTATTTTTGGATGTGGTGCTGGAAGCACTCTTTCTATCTGCTGGAAAAGCCTCTTATCCAGTGAAGAGATCTCACCAGTAGAAAAGAGAAATAGGTGATTTTTGGCAATTGTCCTTTCCTCCTGTAGCATGTGGCCACTGAGGTTTAGGGGACATCAAGGAACAGTGTGGATGGTGGTGCTGGTAGCTTTAGCAGGGAGGAGAAACTGGCCAAAATGCCTTCCCCTTTCTCTTCAACTATCCCAAGTAGTTCTGTGCAGGAGACAGCAAACTCTACAACCAATATTTGTAGTGAAATGTAACCCACCCTGGTTTATTGTATTCAAAAGCCAGATAACGATCAGCTGAGTAGATTAACACAGCCTTTTTGTTCTTGTGTCTCCTCTCATTAGCTTCAAATGGCCCTTAAAATAAGGCACTTCAGGGAAAATTGCAGCCCCTGTGAGTGGGGCCAAAAAAATCTGAAGTGACCAAAAAAAAAAACCACATTTGTAACTACTAGCCTTGGATACTTTCACTTTGCTATCTGAAGCATTCTGTGTCATTCTGAAGCTGCATGTTTGTTCATATTAATGGGTGCCTGTTCAATAAAAGATATTGACACCCCATCTGTTTTCTGTTTGTTGATGAATGGAATGGCAACGTTCATTCTAAGGGAGAGAGCAGTTTATAAATTCTCTTCCTCATGCTTCTGCCACGTAAATATATAATAGATGAACAGGTCATGAGCTCCTGTTCAACATATCTTTTGCAAGGACTCTTTGATTCACAAGAACTATCACAATAATATTTTGTGGGGGGAGGGGGGTAACCAAATAAACTGCTGTCCCTTTGTTTGTATTTGGTAACCTCAAGAGTTGGGTGAGAAAACACATACAAACAACTGGTTCCTTAGCTCAACAGACTTTGAAATGAATACTTGTTTCCTCCCATCTTCAGCTCCGGGTATTTTATAAAGCAGTTTTGACTCTAGTCTGCTTCATAATTCAGTATGGAACGTCTTTATACACCGCTGACAGTAATACAACTCATTTTGGGTGATTAACTTAACCTCCAGTACTACAAGTGCCTGCTTACATTAGCATATCTTTCAAGGAATAGTTGCAATGTGAGAAAATTGCCCGTAGGATTATTTGCAACTAGGAACCTGTGAAATGTAAAATAAAATTGAAGACTATAAAGTAAAACATCAAAGGCACCTAAAATATTAATAGCCAGTACTCAAAAAAAAAAAAAGTAATTTAGAAGATTGTGTGAAGAAGTGAAAATTACTAATTTAAAAACAGATAGGGTTGGATAAAATAAAGGACAAACAATAGATCATGTAGATTTGCTTTGAACATAATATGAAATGAACATAAGTAACAGCAGCCTTATCAGTTGAAAAAGGCTTGAGTTTAATATGCTGAACCAACATGGCAACCAGATCTGTATTAAGTGCAAAAGCAAAGCAGACTTTGTCTTGTTTATGCTACACAATTGAGGAAAGAGGATTGGGGGAGGGTGGGGGAGAGCCATATTCTGCACTCTAATTAAAATGTACCCAGTGCTTGGTGGCAAAGGATATTCTCCCTTTTCTTTTATCAAGACATCTTGCCAAATGAAAGCTATTGCAAAGCCTGCTTCCTCTGTTCTTTCTGCACAGTATTATTTCAGAGAAAAGGCAGCCTTAAAAAAAAAAAAAAAAGACTCACTGCCACGTTTAACAGAAGCTCCTGGATATAAACCGGTCGAGTTCAATTTTGGATTTGTAGTGCAAACTCTTTGCAAGTAAGTCTCCCTAAATTCAATGGGGCTTACTCTCAAAGTGTGTAACAGAACTGCAGCTGGAAAAAATAAGGCAATAATGTCAGTTTGCCTGGGTTATCTATGGGCCAGGTCAAAACTGCATGGTTCTAGATAAAGGGCATTGCTAGGGGGGCTGTACAGAGAGGTCCATGATGGGTCAGGTGATAGCACTGTTCTAGCAACACTGTTGAGGACTGGTGTTTCAAAGACAAAATACCACAGCTGTCTTCTCCACCCAGTGGCAGCATTCACTTCTCAAAGATGTTGTCCCAAACAATGTTTCACCCTCAGATTTTGGCAGAAAGAGATAGGCCAGATCACATGTACCGACACACAGTAATGTTTCATCAAAGCAGGGTCTTAAAGTTCTCTGTATCCAATCTCCAATGAGAAATAAATTCTGATGGAAGCTCCTGTGGGGATGAACCCTCTACCTTGTGGTTATGTTGGGTCAAAAGTTGAGATGAAAGCAACTATTTCTTAAACCACATTATTTCTTACTATGCATTTCTGTCCTAATCATCCAGCGCTCTTCAATATCTATCTATTTATCTATCTAGTTACCTAGCAGAGATATATAGCCTGTCAATTGTACCTGCCTATGCTGCAATGCTGCATGCAAACTGTGGGAATCACAACCCTAGTTTTCTTGGTCTGTATTATTACTTACTTTATGAGGCCTTCTCAACCGATAAATAGTTGCGACAGGATTCATAAATTCTGGGATGATGTGTAAGAGGGGGAGGGGAGGAGGGGGAGTAAACAACACTCTTGCCACTTCGCCCCCACAACTGCATTTTGAATTTAAGGGGGGGGGTATGGCTCTTTGACAGTGACCCATGTATCAGATGATTAGTGGAAACTGACTGGAATGACAAATAATAGAAAGACTTGCTCTCTCAGACATCACATTAAGAGACTATTTGACTGGAGCTGTTTTAATGAATTAGACACTTTTCACTCTAAATTAAACTAAAATGTGTAGAGAGAAGGAAACTATTTTTCTACTTAATGCAACATGGCTCAATTCCCTCGTTATACTTTTACATAAGCCATACAGTTTGATTCTTTGGCCATTTTCTTTTTCAACACATTTTGTGTTTTTCTGCGAGTACCTTGGATCCTGGCCTAATTGAATCCATTGAGGTTAGCACTGTTTTGCTTTAAAATAGAACATAGGGATTGACAACCTTTTTTTACTGTAATATTTTGTATGTTGTTAACAAGCTATTGCTGTGCATTGTTTCATAATGCTACTGTGTCATAGTCTTGCTCATTGCATATCATTATCTTATTTGAATATAATAAGTGCAGCATGCAGAATACTCACAAGAGAAAATTGGATGCCAATTACAAATATTTGACAGTGACCTGTATATCTGTAGTCCTGATGCATGAATGAAAGTTTATAGCATACAAACCTACAAAACGAACTTACCTGTCATCTCATCCCACAAAAGTTCCATAAAATGCTGCACTTTCAGATTATCAGTGAATATAACTTTATTTGCTTGTTTCTAGAAATAAAATTAAAAAATGTACAAATTTAAGTGTCCCCATCAGAAGTGACCTCTTGTTTTTTTACCAATAGGAAACTTAGTTCTAGAAGAAAAAGAGGGCTGTGATATGAACATTATTCTAGCATGAAGAACTGAGAAATGGACAAATCTTGCTGAAGTCAAAGTTGCTTAGGAAAACCCTATTGCAGATATAAATATTATGCAGTTTGAAGTGACTAGATGTATGGAAACTGACTCCTTTTGGAAATAAAACATTGTCAAGCCCCGTAAGTTTAATTAAAGCTTTATTTGCAGAACTTTCTTCAAAACAAAATAAAAACATCAAAGATACATTCATATATTTCCATAAGACATTTTGCTGCACATTGTGTGCAGACTCAGTATCTTAGAAAATATGAAATACTCCAAACAGACCTATAAGCAAAGGTGTCTATCTCTCTATAACCTCCATTAGTCTGGAGCTGTTTACCTGGAGAGTCATTTACATCCTTACTCTCACAGAACCTTGGAACAAAGATCTCCAGCCACCACCCTTCCAAGATGGCAAATTCAATTCAATACCACTCATGTGATCTAAGGTTAAAAGACCATGCCATTTCTAACTGAGAATAATAACAGTTGATTATCAACCCATCAAGGCAGCTCAGAGAGCCCTTTTTATTTTAATTTAGCCTGGGTATAGGGTGGTATATAAATTCAATAAATAAGGATAATAAGAATAGTAGGCCAGTGGAATCTTCCATGTTAAAGCTTTTTACCAATACACACAGGCATTCCAGTTTCAATGTGAATTAAACCAATTATTCTTAACAAAAACCAACTTTTCAATATGAGCTTGAATCCAAAGGCAATTTAACATGCAGAGCAGCCCCTCTGAATTCTGTTGACATTCAGCTCATTCAATAGTCCTCCCATGCCTTATCCAACACCTTTCCAGAAGACCCCTTGACCCTCAGCAAGTTTTGTGGGGAGCAGGGGTCTGTCACAGGGAAGAGAAGCATGTGAAGTCCCAATTGCTTGAGCAGAGTAACAGACTTCTGTTTGATCTTCTCTGCATCAACCCTAATGGTTTAATTAACATTTATTGCCTTGGCAGTTGACAATATTTTAGACCTTTTTATATATCCCTATGATATAATCTTCTGCATGGCTTGAACCATTGCTTCTGAAACAAAAAGCACTTCTTTTGGAACTGACTGCAGAATCTGAGGCTATGTGTCTGATAACAAATTACTGAACAAAAAAATCCCTCAGTGTGGAAGCACAGTTAAAAGATTATTTATGTGAATAGCTATATTTTGTTTTTGAATGGGCATGATTTCTAAAGAAGCTTTTAGATAAGCAATCTACTTGTGAGGACTTGCTAAGACAACTGGGGAAGGCATTCTTTAGACAATTATCAACACACTCCACTCATAATGGGCTAGTCAACCGGCATTCAGCTGTGCCTAGATATAGTTTTCAAAGTTGGTCTTAAATAGGTGGGGCCATTCTTGTTTGGAAATTATTCATTCTGTTGGGATGTGCTTCCACAATTCAGCAGGGACACTGATCTCTGCATAAAACCAGTGAGTGTCCCCTTCAATTGTATGAAATGGCATTCTATTGATATTTTCATAATCTTCTTAGAATTGCTATTTCTTTCATTTTGTAGATATGAAAAGACCGCAAGGGCAATTTTACACCCATAAAATGAGAACGAATTAATCCCTGGCAACACAATATATTCTTAACCAGTTTTCCAGTGGCTGTGGAAGCCCACAAGTTATTCCTCAGAATTTTCAGCAAAGTGAGATGGCAGTAGCAGCGATTATTGGGATTATTGGCACAATGACACTTTAGACAGTAGTGTGGGGAAGCACATTGTCACAAAGCTGTTTAGAACTTTACTGCAAGTTTCCTTGGCATTTTTTACATATCAGAATCTGGAGAAGTTATGATTCCAAAGTTCCATGTAAAAATTGAGTTCTACCACGTTCCTTCAGTCAGAGTTTGCTCTGAGAGCCGCGGAACATTAACAAGTCCCATCACCTCTAAAGGGACATGCTCTGCTATAGGTAAAGTTTGTAGCAGCAAGGAGCCTCACATGATAAGAACTCTTGGCTATGAGAGTCTGGACGACCTGTTTTTTTATCTTCTTAAAAGGTGGTGGCAGGGGGGGGGAGGAGGAACCTGTTACTTGGCAGCAGCAGTGCTACAGTCCCCAAACTGCCTTGTAAATATATTTATTTACCTTTCGTATTGCCAAATGGATTTTTAAAAATCACCTTAATATCTGTATGGAAATGGGACAGGATAGATTTGGTCCTCTTCTCATGCAGAACTGGGATGGACTGGACTTTAATAGGTCCATCTACCATTCCAAGTTATGATCTAGGTTTTACTCAGGACTCTCTCTCTCTCTCAATCCCTTTGCCCACAAGCTAGCCCTGCTGAGACAACCATGAAAGATTCTGGTAGGTCTCAATATACATACAGTGGTACCTCGGGTTAAGAACTTAATTTGTTCTGGAGGTCCGTTCTTAACCTGAATCTGTTCTTAACCTGAGGTACCACTTTAGCTAACGGGGCCTCCTGCTGCCGTCGTGCCGCTGCCATGCGATTTCTGTTCTCATCCTGAAGTAAAGTTCATAACCCGAGGAACTATTTCTGGGTCAGGGGAGTCTGTAACCTGAAGCGTCTGTTAACTTCCCTCAGACTTCCTCGTTATTGGTTTGGTGACCTTACAAGCTCCTGCAGTTTCAAAGGTGGCGTCTGAATTAGTGAGCTGACTGCCACTCTTCGTTTTGAGAAATGTTTTAAATTAAAATGGTGGTAGTGGAGTTGCAGCCCTCACTGCTGTTTCAACACTTCTGTTCCTAGTTCACTGGCCAAGCAGGCAATTGTGTCTGCTCCTTCTCTCCAGCTTGTTGCAGAAGGAAAGAAATATCACTGCAGTGGCAGGCAAGTGAGAGAAGGGCAGTGGCTACAGGTGGAAGAGGATCAGCCCTGCTGAACGGAAAGGGTTGACAAATTGGGGCAGTGGTGGCATCAGGGTATTGGGGGGTGCACCTCACTTAGGGGAGTCCCTCAAATCTCACTTGTGGGCAGCCCTCAAACCTGGTAGCACCTCTGTTTGGGAATTTAAATGTAAAGAAAAAGCATGTCAACAACTTTTGAAATATCAGCTGTTATTAGATGCTGTTGCTCAGCAATTTAAAGAATGAAGCCTATCTTTTGTATCTAAAAGCTTGTTTTTCTACTTTTGCAATTTATTGAAGGAAAAGCGAGAAGATCTTTTTTCTAAAAACCATCAGTTTAATGGATATAGAGTGTTTCCTGAATTATAAAAGCATAATTGGTTGTGTTTGTAACCTCTTTTTCCCTCATTTGCATTGAAAAGGTATAAAATCTTGTACATTCTTTTGTTATGTAAGATTTCTGCTTCAGCACTTTTCTTCCTTTCTATTTACTTTTATTTATTATAATTACTTAAAAAAAATAACTATGCCTTTGTGAAGGAGTAAAAGGAATGAACAGCCCATTATACTATGTCTAATAAAGCTTTACATCTTTCCTGGCAAAAAGGAGAAAAGAGGTTTATGCAAAGTTATGTGTTGACAACACTTTTGTCAAGCCATAAATGATATGTACAGAAAGCTGGGCTACTTCTATACCTGTAACAGCTTAGCAAGAGGTCCTAGCAAATTTCTTTAGGTTGCCTTCTCTGCATCTTGAGCAACTCATTACATCTAGCTAAAGTGCCAAATTCTGTAATTATTGCAGGTCCACCCATAGAAGATATTTAATGTTAACTTCATACACACAGTGGGAATATTGTTGATAGGTGTGAAATTATGGCAATCAATAGAACTTTTGACAGCACAAGCTGTGTAAGGATGAGAGGGCGTTTGCACCAGTCCCACCTGCAATTTCCCTGTGCATGTTGGCCTCCTCCTTAGCCCAACCTTTCATGCATTGAGCATGAAGGTGTGCAGAGCGGTTTTAATGATGTTAGCTGAACAAGGTTAGAATTCTCCACAGAACTCAACACATGGTTTCTGATTGAAGGGAAGATTCTAATCACTTTCAGGTGAGTACACTGAGAATCCTCCGCACAACAGGAATACCCACCCTCCTATGCAATTGGGGTTCATGATCAAAGGGAAGGTTCTAGCTACGATCAGCTGATGGTTAGAACATGGTCAAAAATCTTCATTCATGTGTTAAAGGCCACAAGAGATGGAAAGGTGGTACACACACAGCCACTCCAGGAATGGCATAGATGGGCATGCAATTTGCAAAACAATATTGTGCCACACAGAGTGGGGAAATATTTTGGCGCAGTGGCACTGTGTCACCTGTGCTCATCCAAAAACTCCATGGACATACATGGTGTCAATTCAGACTGATTTCCTTATCTTTTCCTTCAGGAGTTTACCCATTTTTAGGGGGCATCAGGGCTGAGGAAACACCTGAAATGAAACAGGTTTAAAATGTAGGGGGTGGATGGGGAGAAAGGAAAAGTATTTTTTTAAAAAAGCTAACACCATCATTTTAAATATGCTCCCCAAAAAACAACTTCAGGGGGGCCCATTTTCAAAGGGCACCAAAACAGCCACCCCCAAAAAAATTCAGCACCTGCAAATGGGGCAGTGAAGGGAGTGTGTTTTGATCCACCCCTATCAAACAGACTGTTTTTTATATGCTCACTTATCTGGCAATAGACCACTGTGAGATCCCTTGTTCCTTTCCAAGCCTATCTCTTCCCAATAAACTCACTGCACTATCGGGTCTGCATAAAGAAATCTAAGAAACAAGTGAGTTCATGGACAGTTTAAGTCTGATCTTTCCTGAAAACTAAAGGTGTCAGAATTTAGCTAACCACATATAGAGGAAAATATGAATGAAAATTCAAGTCACAATGAAACAACAATACCTTCAAGCTATGCCACAGTTCCCAGTTCCCATAATTTACTTTGTAAAAAGTTACATTTGGGCAGTATGGTGTTTCTCTGTGATTATAACAAATTTGCTTTCATCTCCCATGCAACTGCGCCTGTTGTTTCCTTTATCTCACACTCTAAAACATTGCAAAAATAATCTGAATGTTTAATGTAGACTTGCAAAGTAGCATGTAACTAATAATTCAACTGTATCAAACAGAACATTTTTAAAACAACTGTGAGGAGCTGACATTTTGCTATGCTCAGTTATCCCACAAGAAATGGAAGACATTGTAGAGTAGTCATATTTGTTGCAGCTAAAGGTAAAGGTAAAGGTACCCCTGCCCGTACGGGCCAGTCTTGACAGACTCTGGGGTTGTGCGCCCATCTCACTTAAGAGGCCAGGGGCCAGCGCTGTCCGGAGACACTTCCGGGTCACGTGGCCAGCGTGACATCGCTGCTCTGGCGAGCCAGAGCCGCACACGGAAACGCCGTTTACCTTCCCGCTGGTAAGCGGTCCCTATTTATCTACTTGCACCCGGAGGTGCTTTCGAACTGCTAGGTTGGCAGGCGCTGGGACCGAGCAGCGGGAGCGCACCCCGCCGCAGGGATTCGAACCGCCGACCTTTCAATCAGCAAGTCCTAGGCGCTGAGGCTTTAACCCACAGCGCCACCTGCGTCCCCATTTGTTGCAGCTACAGAATAAAAAAAAGTATTCCGTTCCCTCCAAGAGTAACCCATTTGTTATGGGGATGAGGTCATACTTTCTCAAATGCATGCAGTAATCACTTAAGCGGGCAGTATCAACCATGAAACCTTGCCCCCCCACACCCAAAAGAAGACTTAGAACTGGAATAAGGTGTATATTTATTAACAGGTAAGAAGTTGGAGGGACTGCAAACACAATGTCCATAACAGGCTGCATTGGAGCAATCCTAACCTTCAATCGCCACTTCTGGTCAGGATTAGGCAGAGGTGTCGCTCTACTGGCAGAGGAGGACTCTCATACCTTCCAACAGTTCTCTGATGAAAATAGGGACATCCTATACATACCCTCCAACATTTCTCCAGTGCAAACAGGGACATCCTAAAGAAAAGTGGGACATTTCAGGGCCAATCCAGGGACTGCCCCTGGAAAACAGGGACACTTGGAGGGTCTGGACTCTGCCACAGCAGAAACCCTATGAAAGTTCAGGCAGCTGCTGCCACTGGTATTCCTACTGGCAGTAGTCTGCCTAAGCATCAAAAAATGGAGTGTTATGGGGGAAGTGTGCATGCACACAAAAGCTCATACCAAGAACTAACTTAGTTGGTCCTACTGGAAAGGTGCTACTGGAAGGATTTTTTTAAAAAATTATTTTATTTTGTTAAGAAAACAGAGATATTAAAGTCTTACAGCAAAATGTTTGGGTTTCTACCTTCAGGTGCTCTGATGTGATTAACTGCACTGTACCAGGATTCAGTGTAAATTTATCTGAAGTGCTGTTTGATGCTTTTAAAATTCCCATTCTCCCTCTCTCCACCTCCTCCTCCTCCTACACACACACACACACACACACTTTATATTTCAATATTTTTACATTCTGATAATTTTCACATTAAACACACACACACTCCACCCCAAGGTGCTTCTGGCCTTGTTTACCTTTGACATCAGGTAAAACATAGTTTTGTAAACAAAGCTTTGGGAGTATCCATTTTTTACAGTTTAATGAGGCAGGTGTTTTAAGATGTTTTGAAATAGGGATATGCAATAAAACTTTTTCACAGCCCCAGTCCAGGTTTGATCTGGGATCCTGAACTCACATCTCTTCCAGTGGATCATACGGACTTTCTATGCATTCTAATGACAGATGAACTGTCTCAAGCTCAGATCAGAATGACTAAAATGAGTTTGGGCTTGATTGGAATTGGTTCATTTTAAGCTTTTCCCAGGTCTCGTTGTCCTCCTGATTACCGGTATATAATTAGTGGTTGAGAAAATATCTTGTGCTTTTCTTGCTGGGGTTTTTTTTTATGTTCTTGGCCATTTTCATGCAACACTCTGCTATCTTTCCTTCACATTTGCACAGCTGAAATGACCCACTTGAAATTTTCTGTGAAAGAAAAAGGTGCATCTTCCTTTGAGTATGACTGAAGAACATCATCTCAGCAAACCCTTGAGGTTCAGTGCTTCGCTGTCACTGGCCTTTGTTACAGTAAAATTGTATTTTCTATAATAATTCCAGCTTTGCACATTTATTGTAATACTAATTACATGACAGTGTTGTTAGCCAGATAATTGCAGGGTTTGTGTATTCAAAGCTCATTTAGGTTCAGAAATGAGGCACTTTTAGAAACATACCTGGAGACAAAAAAAAAAAAAAAAAAAAAATCTGCTTTCTGCAAAATCTGTTTTGTTCATGTTTGGGAGTTTGGTGCATTTGAGTTTTAGAGAATGGAGCTATTAAATATATGCTTGGATAGTTCACCAGGAACCATAATAGACTTATGGAGATTTACATCTTAATGGATGGATCCAGACTTAGTCATGCTTTGATCAGGACAATTGAAATCTATGGATTTAAGTTAACGATCCTATTGATTTCAGTGGTCGACTCTAAAGCATGGCTAATTCTGGATTCAACCACTTATATACAATTTAAAAAGTATTATTGATGTTTTGGATCATGAAGAATGCAATCTCGCTTTTGAAATTATGACACAAAACATGGTAGTGTTTTGTGATAGTAAGTTAGACATCCTGAGAGTTCTCTACTGCAAAGAGTCCTCTCTGGAGGGTACCCTTCATGCTGCCAGGTGAATGTGACCCCAATTGACCAACAAAAAAATTATATTGCTGTAGGCCTAGCTTTATTATAGCCCTGGAAATTTAAAAGCCTGTTGTTTTCTTGGAAATGGACAGGAAGTGAAATAATTGTTGCTCTTTATGTGCTTTGCCATCCGTTGCTTGCGTGACCTTGCTGGGATGAGATGAAAGGAGTGTCACCCAGCTGAGCACCAAATTTGCAAATGTTTCATCTTGCATGACTTCATCTTTAGAAAGGCCAGCCGGCCAGCAGCCATAGCTGCCTCCCCCCCGCCCTGTCTTTCCTATTCAATAATGTAAGGTCATGACCCCGCTCCCACCTCCAATTCCTTCCCTGTTCCTGGAGTGTAGCTCAGAAGTCATTACTTAACTCAGGCCCTCCCCAATGCCCTCCCATCCTGAGATATATGTATGCATATGGCGTGCCAAGGTAATCATTTCTGTCTCAGTGCTGAATCCATCTTCCTTAGCTGACATGTAAAACCTATACTGTTCTCTGCATGAGCAAGAATAATGCTGTGCGTAGGGTGCTGAGCCAGAATGGGTTGTGGGATACACTAACATTTAGTCACAGAGCTGGAGCAAGAAAGAAGGAGTCCATGTGTGCCCCCTTCTTCCCTTCCTTCCCCTGGTGGGTGAGCTTGGGCTTTCCTGAAGTGGGATGCCATAGGATATGGCTATCATATTTTTTCAATGAATCCAGGGACCCCCCCTTTTTTTTAAGCTGGGTAGCAACAGGGAGTCAGTAGTGGGGATGGTGAGGCAAAATACCCTGGGCCCAAGCACACATGCATATTGTATAAACATGCAAAGCCCTTCTTTCGCACCCTGTGAAACATAAATGTGCAGAGTTTTTAAAAAACTGGGCAACACCCGCCCAGCCTCCCCCGATAAGTCAAAACAAAGGGGGAAGGGGGCAGGAGATCTGTACTGCCAGACGTCCCCAGTTCCCTCTTGGCTGTGGCAGCGGCAGTCAGCAGCCCGGAGCCAGCCTGGTAGTGCAGTTGGCTCTGGCTGGCTTCAGGAGCTGCTCGCTGCCGTGGCTGTTATGTACTGAAGTTCTCACCCTGGGCCAGCAGGGGGATACTGTAGATGGTTTTCACTCAGGTCTGCATATGCAAATAAGGGATCGAAAGTGACGTTCAGTGATTGGATAGTTACAGAAAGTTGTTACAGTTACGTTGTACTGGAGCTCTATATAAGCAGGCTGGCTGAACCCTTCAGTTCAGTTCTGTTCTGACCTGTGAATAAACAAGAGCTGTTTGGAGAATTGCTGTGTCGTCTGATATGTTCACCTACAACTTAACAGTGGCGCCCACCATTTTTCCTCTCTGGAAATCACCATATGTTGTGTTGCGCACAAGACATATCATATAGGGACTTCCAGCGAGGAAAAATGGCAGGAGAGGGTGGGGAAGCACTTGGCCTGAGCGGCCTCTTCCTCCTCTTTTTCTCACCAGCCTGTGCTCCACCTTTCAGCTCTGATCCTCCCCTCTCTCTGATTCTTGCCTCCTGGCTGGTACAGCTCTCCATAAATCACTGTCCCCCACTCCCGAACCAGACTGCAGCTCTCTCTTCTCCCAGTGCACACTCATCAATGTCCTGCTAGTCCCTGACATCATGCTCACCACAGACCGCCTCGAGACATGGGTTTGTTGGTGGGGAGAGAGTTGACTGTGAGATGATGTGACCAGCACATAGTGTATTCAAGCAACAGGGTGCCTCTAGAGATGAGCAGTTAGTGAAGGATTAGCCTGTCCTAAGGGGCATTTGTGAAGGATATGTCAATCCCAGAGAAGACATGCATCACCACTCTGAACACCGCATGATAAACCAAGATTTGGATGGAATATTTTTACTACAAGAATGTACAGTGGTACCTCGGGTTACAGATGCTTCAGGTTACAGACTCCGCTAGTCCAGAAATAGTACCTCGGGTTAAGAACTTTGCTTCAGGATGAGAACGGAAATCGTGCAGTGGCGGCATGGCTGTAGTGGGAGGTCCTATTAGCTAAAGTGGTACCTCAGGTTAAGAACAGTTTCAGGTTAAGAACGGACCTCCAGAAAGAATTAAGTTCTTAACCCGAGGTACCGCTGTATTAGTGTTATCTTTGTTTGTTTGTTTGTTCTTGGTCATGTTCATGAATTTACATATGAAACTTTCTCTTAGTAAACTGCTCTGCATACTTATTTTAGAAGAGTGGGCTATAAATATGAAATAACAAAATACTTAAGGTACCCCCCCCCACGCACTTGTCAGTAGATTCCACTAGGGATTCAAGGGTATACCAAGGCTTTAAGTTTGTGCAATTAAAGTGTTGCCTTAGCGCAACAAATCCACCTATCAAAATCCCTTCTGACTTTTTGGTGCGTTGTGTTAAAACCTGGGTTAATAAACTGATACTTAATCTCTTGGCAGCAGTAAAGCATCTGATGACCAAAGTATGGAAAGAGATAACGGCACCAATCATTGACGCATTTAGAATTTGGAGCTCAGCTTTCTTTCTCAATTAAATTGCCATATTTTGTTCGGGGACGGATGAATTACATTGATAGAACAATGGGGGGAATTTATGAACAGTGTCAAATACTTTCCATAGCAGTTTTGGAACTACAGTGATTATGATTTATGACCTTTTGGGTGGTCTTTACGTTTCTGGTATTCTCTTTTTGATTTTGATATCCATCCACCCCCTGTTAAATCCAATTTAAAAGAGAAGGGAAGGTCACAGCCTAGTTAGAAAAATGTCATTGCCATAAAATACCTCTTCAGCTTCATCCTGATTGGCACAGGGATACCAGAAGAAAATACTACACACACACACACACACACACACACACACACACACACCTTACCCACTCATCATATTTTCTTCCTATAGGGTGTGTAAACTTGGGACATGGACAGACACATCTGCTCTGCAGCTTACCACAAGATATTTGTATTCAAAGCTGCAATTCAGCACCTTTCAGAAACACTAAATACAATAATGATATCCTTCTCGATAATGAAGCAATGTCTGTACTGTGAACGATGACTGTTATAGTTGCCATGTTGAAGCAGTTTGCCTTGTTTTGCATATCCGTAAAGAAAGCAGCTGTTATGTATATTTTTCCCAATTAAATACAAAGCTCTCACAACACACAATAGGTCATTCAAATGTGTGTCAAATCTCTCTGCCTCTACTCAACAAAATACTAGTTTTCAGCTCATGAAGAAGGAGTCAATTATCACACATTTGTCAGAAAATAAATAAATAAATCACTGAGTTCCAAAAAGGATTAGCAGTGGGAAATCACAAGTGTGACCATGCTCCAAAACTTTATGGCAAAGTTCCCACCCAATTCTCTGCATTAAAACACAGAAGGATTCAAAATGTGTAATTAAAAAAAGGTCAGGATATTGTCACTTGTTATACTGCCACTAGGCCACATGAGACACAGTGTCAGTTAAGGGCAACTCAGAATATATATAGATGATATAGCTATATAGATATATACACAAGCATTTTTAATTTAAATATTGGTCAATTTGTTACACGGCCCCCTTGATGATTGAGAGCTGAATTATGAACCGAAATGTGTCATGAAATGTCTGATTCTCCCCCCCCCCCTTTCTCATATCATGGATTTGGAGGGGTGGAAATGAAAAATCATTCTAGGGCTTCAAAGCTTCCCAGCTACTTTCAAAACAATGAAACAGTGGTGGGAGACCTGTAGTTGACCTCCAGCTCCCGTCAGCCTCAGACAGCCTGGCCAAATGTCAGGAATGATGGGAGTTGTAGTCTACCCATTCCATAGGGAATAAGAAGGTCCAGACCCCCCCCCAAGTGTCTCTATTTCTCAGGGAGAGTCCTGGATTTACAGAAGCCATCCGGTTTCTGATTTGATCCCAGAATGTGCTGCTTTTCCTTAGGTTGTCCCTATTTTCATCAGAGAAATGTTGGAGGGTATGTTGGTCCCTCAAATCCCAACCCAGTCTCAAGCTCCTCAGGCATAGGGTGCAACTAGATATGAGGTAGAGACATCTGTGATTAAAAAGAAGAAGAGAAAAGAAGAAACAAGAAAAGGAACCATGGGAAAGAATGATTCAAATTGGAAATATTGGGGGTGGGGTGGGGATGTGGCTATGTTAAAGGGTGCTTAACCTGTTCCTCTCCTGATACCTTCCCATTGAATTTTACACCTCAGAACTGTGATTTTAATCAGATACCTTCCAGAAAAAATAGCTGGGTCAAGGTTTCAATAGGAAATACAATTGCAATCCATCTATTTTTACATAAAGGTGGGGAAAGGGAGGAGAATCCCAATCATGGGTCTTCAAGGCTCAAATATAACATTACATTTAGCAGGTTTTCAGGCTTGCTATCTTATCTTGGCTAAGCGGTTCATTTTACATCTTGTATTTTCCCTGGAATTTTTGTTTTGTTTTGTTTTCTTGTTATGATATTGAGGGCAGCTTTTGGCCCATCTGCTACAATCTATATAATGTTTCATTTTTATGAAGACTCTTTGCTGTTCCCTTTCACCCCTCCGCTCATTAGAGAAATATTTAATGTCTATTCTCCGGTGATCTAGCAGTCCCGCTGCTGAAAGGGCCGGGTGCAACGGTCCATCCATTCTGCTATAATTGGGGAATCATCAAAAGAAGAGGAGCATCGTCCACAAATGCACACTGGGCATGAGAAAACAAAAGGAGCAATATTGAATGACAAACAACTTGGAATAAAATCCTTTGATATTATATGAGAAGGAAAAAAATGGTGTTATGTGCCTGTGTTTGTGTGCACGTTTTAAAGTTTCTAAGATCCTCTCATGCAGACATTTATACCAGAAAGACTTTGCCTTTGTTTTTCATTTCAACAAGAACAAAATAATAACTGTCTATAAAACAGTTTTTATAATGCCCCAATAATTTCATTTTTGCAAACGTTCTGTGTATTTCCATCCCCCTTTCAAATAACATAATAATAATAATAATAATAATAATAATAATGATGATGATGATGATGATGCAGGAAGGCTCAGAATAGCAATGCTGAACATGGTTGGAGGCATGTGAAGTCCATCCTTGATAATAGAAGGCATCACACATCTGGCAGAATCTGTCCAGGAGAGAAACATGGCATAGATAAGATGGAGAGGTCAGTCAGTACATCCCAGGGCATGGACTGAAGGGATATGATGTAGCAAGTGTGCTTGAAGCTAAGCAGGTCTGGAAATAGCACCTGAATGGAAGACCACACAGCCCTATTCAAGTAGTTGTATACCTGAAGGAGCGTCTCCATCCCCGTTGTTCACCCAGACACCGAGATCTAGCTCCGAGGGCCTTCTGGAAGTTCCCTCACTGCAAGATGCGAAGTTACAGGAAACCAGGCCTTCTCAGCAGTGGCGCCCACCCTGTGGAACGCCTTCCCATCAGATATCCAGGAGATAAGTAACTATACAACCTTTAGAAGACACCTGAAGTCCTGCATAGGGAGGGTTCTAATGTTTAATGTTCTATTAAGTTTTTGTACATGCTGGAAGCTGCCCAGAGTGGCTGGGGCAAACCAGTCAGACAGGCGGTGTAGAAGAAGAAGAAGAAGAAGAAGAAGAAGAAGAAGAAGAAGAAGAGGAGGAGGAGGAGGCCTGGACATGCAAAGGCCTAAAAACCTTGAAGCAACCTCTCTGAGTGTGCATGCTCCTCTTCAGACCTTTGCACTTATGATATGAATGCCATGATTGTGAGGTGGTTTCTTTTAAAAATTGTTGTTGTTGTTGTTAACGCACAATGTATTAAGTAGTGGGTGGACATAGCAGATGACACAGAGATTTCCCCAAGTAGTTCTTTATAAGTAAGCTGGAACTGAAGTGAACAGCAAACAGCTCAACTGGCCTGCTTTTATAGGCAGCTGGCTGTCAACATCATAACAACAACAAACCAGGGTTTCCTGCCTAAAGTAACTGACGTGGACCTGAGTGAAAACTATATACATGATACCCCTAGTGGCCAGGGTGAGAACTTCAATACATAACACAATGAAAAAAGCCAAACATCAAAACTGAACAAAAAACAAGTAAAAATAATAATAAACGAAGTAAAAATCATCATCATCATCATCAACAACAAAACAAAAAGCAAATAGGTTTTTTGACTATGGACCTGACCTCCCATCTACTCCTTAATTCAATTACATATAACTTATTGCCAGTAAAAACTATTATCATGGTTTAACTGATTCTTAGTTTGATGTCACATCATTCTTGATACTACTACTGAAATTTGTCAAATGCTGCAACAGAGTTTAAACCTCTGTAATTGTTTTTCAAATATATTTTAAAGACTTCCCATTTTGAAACAAATACCTGTTTTGGTTTATTTATTTATTTTCAGACAAGTTATCTAACTCCACATATTCAGTCAATTTTTGGATCCAATCTTGCATAGATGGAAGTTTGTCAGATTTCCAATTTCTGAGGCGGTTTCTAAGGGCATTCAACCAACTGCATTCACTTAGAAACCCACTTCAAAGCTATATGTTAAATGTGCATGAGATACGGAAGAGGAGCCTGTGCACTTAGGGATGTGAGGGGGAGGGATTATGTGTTTAGGTGAATGTCTGAATAGGGCTCATACAGATTCTACCATTGAATAATAAAGGTAGTGAAGAAATGGTAAATTCTGGGCTCCTTTGGGAGAAAGAGCAGGATTTAGATTCAGTAAAAGGCACAAGATTTACCCACCCGGGAAGAATGGCAGATGAAGCTGATGGACTATATGGAACTGGTGGAAATGACTGGCAGAATCCGAGACCAGGGAGAAGAGTCGGTGGAAGAAGATTGGAAAAAGTTTAAAGATTATCTACAGAAATATTGTAAAATTAATGAATGTTAGAAAAATGATGGAATGAAGTTATATGGCTTTAGCAGAAATGTTATAAGGAATTAGGTACAGACAGATTGTAAATGTATTAAAGGGAAAAAACAAGGTTAGAATATGTTAAGATAAATTACAGGATAGAAAACCAGAGGAAGATGGAAAGGAATTGCTGAAACAGTTAATTGAAGTGGAATACAAAAAGGGAGGTGTGAGGAGGTCGCTGAAACAAGTGAACGAAAGATAAGATTGAAAATATTGGATGTGTTTTTAATTGTTCTTGTTTTGTTTTGTTAATTCAATGTTTTATGTAGTGTTTTTGTTTTTGTATTGTATTATATTGTTTTGTTTAATTCTTTTTCTTTCCTTTTGTAATCTTTAAACTCTTAATAAATATTATTTTTTAAAAAAATAGATTCAGTAAAAGAAATAATATATGCATTATTGTAGAGGTCCTTGTTTTTTATTTGGAAAATGTAATCAAATTTCCTCAAATTAGTTCATTGTTTTAGCCTTTTTCTTCTGTTGGCAGAACACATGCAGGAGGTTCTATGTTTCATCAGGATTTTAGGTAGCCTAGCTATGAAAAACATCTGCCTCAGAGTTTGGAGCCTGCTGCCCTGTGAGGCAGACAGTACAAGTTCCCCCAACCCTCTGAAGCAGATTCAGGGATGGTGCAGGGCACATGTGGAGAAGAGATGTGGGAAATACCATTGTGTTAGCCTAATCCTTGTGCTAGTGCCAGTGTGGTATAGTGGTTAAGAGTGGTAGACTTGTAGTCTGGTCAACCGGGTTCACGTCTCTGCTCCTCCACATGCAGCTGCTGGGTGACCTTGGGCTAGTCACACTTCTCTGAAGTCTCTCAGCCCCACTCACCTCACAGAGTGTTTGTTGTGGGAGAGGAAGGGAAAGGAGAATGTTAGCCGCTTTGAGACTCCTTCGGGTAGTGATAAAGCAGGATATCAAATCCAAACTCTTCTTCTTCTTCTATTTAGTTGAATACTGCCTTATAGCCGTAAAAGAGAGAACTCAAGTAGGCTAAGTGAGGCTAGTGAAACTATTTATTCTTCTTTTTTAAAGCCTACATCTTGCAGGTGATACTTTTGATAAATAAATGTATGTACTGATATGCTGGCTTTGAATTATGTAGTCTAGGTTTGCTTGTTTGTTTTTAAAGGTGAGACTAGCTGCACTCTGCTAATCCATAGGTGGTGGCAGCTGGTTATTTTGAGGAGTATTAAGGAAAGTCTGTGCTCAGTGGCTCAACTGACTGACCGACCTGCTGATGTCTAGAGGCAAAGGCTAGTAAGGGATCCTGCCCTCGAACTGCACATGGGTCAATGGTCAGAGCGTGCATGAGACAGCTTTGTGTGTTTACAGGGCTTCTGCCGGTTCCTGAGAACAAGCAGATCAGTTTATCCTTTTCCATTTTGTACAGAATGTGAAGAAAGCAGACAAGACCTCCAAAGGCACCTAAGAGTGCAACAACAAAAAACATGGTGCCTGCCTTCACCAGCTATGAAGAAAGGGAGGCGACAGCCACTTCTTCTAGTGACTCCTAGCTTATGAGTCAATGCCATCTCCAGTCATCTTCTAAATAGATGGCGTGACCTACTTTATCTTGCTTAATTCAAAGGCTACAGCCCGAATGCCTGGAGCAGCTTTGATTTCTATCGATAGCTGAAGGCTATTGTAGACATAAGTGGCTTCAACTTTCCGATAGTTAGAAAAGGCACAGCAAACAACAATTACTCATTTTTGTTAGCAAGCTGCCTTCCAAAACAGTGAAAAGGCACTGTACCATGTCACACTGTGAGCAGATCAATACATTCACTAAAGGACAGTTTATTGCTGATATCTTTTTTTGGAGCAAAAAGAGCAAAAGACCCAACAAAAAGATCACAACAGCAATAGCATCTCGAAGTGGCTAGTTTTAAAGTTGTCATAATATTTGTATTAACTTTCTGAAAGAGTCACAATGCACAAAAGCACTCTCTTTTTTGGACTTATATACCACCATTTCTGCATGGGAACCATGTGAGTAATAACAAGACATAATTTATAATTGAAACCTAAAATATTGTCAAATTAATTTATATGCAGTATTTCACTACTTATATACATATTTTATTTACAATCATCTTTGTGTTCTGTGCTGAACCTTAGCTTTTGAATTCATGCCCCATATACACCCTTGTGCAAATTAATTGAAACGAAACATGTTTTCTATCTTACTCATAATCCTGTACTCAAAACAAACACAAAAAGTCAGTTGATCATTATGGTGTTGGAAGCCTGCAGCCAGTAAGAAGGAATGATGCGCTCGCCACAATATATTGAGGTTCTACGAAAGAGAGTTATTCCAGAGCTGGAAAAGAGGTATCCTGAGGGTAGTGGGATATTGCAGCAGGACCTAGCCTCCTGTCACACATCAAAAGTGGTGAAGAAATTCATGATAGAGCAGCAAATACAGGTACTTGATTGGCCAGGGAATTCCCTGGACATAAATCCCATTGAGAATTTGTGAGCTACCGTATATGCAAAAGTCACCTCCATGCTATAGACTGTACGACTATGGAGAAGCTCATTCAGGGACTGATTCAAGTGTGGTGCTGGGATTCGAAAATCAACCATGATTGTTCGAAACCAGTAGACTCCATGCCAAACCATGTTCAAATGCTGCTTAAAAATAGCGGAGGTCATATCCGTTACTAATGTAAAGTTTTGTACATGTTTATGTGAGTTTTGTACAATATACTATATTGTTAGTTTCAATTAATTTGCACAAGGGTGTATGTTTAGGTAACTTTTTAACAGGGTTTTATACAACCTCTTGTACAGGACTTAACACAGGCCTGCAGCAGAATCCCCACCCCCCACCCCAGGCCAAGGGAATAGAGGGTAAAAGGGTCTGGAGGGCAGCACAGTGGAAGAGCACTGGAGATTTATGGTGTCTTTCTAATATTTCTATATCTGCACAATCACACAAGCAGTGACTACTGAAAGCAGATGGCTACCTACCTCAGGCAGCTAAACCACAAGTGCTGCTATGGGCTCCCCATAGATCTCCACAGCACCTTAGGCTGCTTCCAGCCCAATTCCAACCTTTTCTGTCAAACACCAGTACTTGTATTGCTACTATATCTGAATGGATATCTATTCATTATCTCAACTTACCTAAAAATAATGTACTGGTCAGTTCTTCTGTGTCTGTACCTGCTGAATTCGTCAGGGAAAGTTTTTGGAAGATATTTTATCTACTGTTACGTACTCCCCATGCCACTATCCCTGTCATCCCACGTTTTTGGCACTTGATTGGGTTCCCCATGTAAGCTTATGTGTGGGAAACTGTTCCCAATTACTACAGATATCCACATCAGCCCACAGATGTCTAGAGACAAGGCCAACACGTAACAATATAGATCTCTTGTCAATAACATCCTCTAATCATCTCAGCTAAGTTGGCTTCATTCAGTCTTCAGAATGTGCTCTTGAAATACTTCATTTTGGAGGTGAGAGGAATCTCATAAATCCCTGAACATGCAATATGTATTTTATAGAAAGATGGCTATCCTGCTATCTGCATCGTGCCAGTGAGAGAATATCATTTGACACTGCATCTCCTAGCCCCCAAAAAATGGAGCCTAGAGGAGTTTGAGAGGCACTTCAGTCTCCTCAACTGATCACACATTCTTACTGTAGTTTGGAAACTGTGTTTCCAAGTTTAATCAGGTATCAGGCACACTGACGTGCTGGTTTTGGTTTTTTTAAGATTATTTTATGAGATGCCAAGGACATCTTTCATTCAGGAAATATGAAATATAAATATTCTTCTGTCAGAAAGTATTGGAAAGTTGAAAGATATTTGTAGATACAGAGGGGCAAAACCTAGAAGAAGACAGGGTGGTTTCAGAAACACGCCTAACGACTGTTGTACATTTTATACATCTCTGTGACACACTCATTGACATGGCGATCTGTTTATCCACATAGAGTGTATTTGCACACATTGCCCAAATGTAATGCAAAAAGTAGATAGCAGCAGATGCATTATACAGATTAGATGTGATTTATTTTTTTTAAGATGTCTCTGAAGTCTGTGTCTCATATTAACACAATGGATTGTCAGATTTTTCCATTGTTCCACTTCAAAGCATGCAATTATATTGCCTTAATTGGAAGCAGCGATGTGTTTTCACCAAGGATGTTTACTTGTATTCTGACTACTGGAATATAAATATAGCACCATTTTCTGGTTTTGTTTTTTTCCTTCCAAACTTCTCTGCTTGCCTGAATCAGGTTCTCCGCATTTAATGTTTGCAAATAAATAAATAAAATGGAATTGCAAAAAGGTATACTTTCAGTGCAAACTCTAATGAACTCAACCTACACTTTCTATAAATATCCTCTTCAGTCAAATCTCTCTGTTGTAGCTACCAATTTTATAGACTTAAAGAAGTAGATAACACACAATTTATACGCCTGTTGGAGCATCCTGGCTTTTCATTTTCACTGAAATTCAACAGATTATCCTCATACAAATTGATGCCTTACTTTTCCTCTATTCTGTGGACACTGAGGAAGTTTAAGGGTCAACATGGCCAGGACAGATATTATAAAAGTTTGCCACCATATTGGTGAAAATATATTCATTATCTGAAAGGTGTTGAATTTTCAGAATGAAAACCTATTATCCCTTTAGGACTTTATTATTATTATTACTTTAAAAATTACCTTCTTACCTACATACCTAGAGTATCAGTATTGGATTATTCTCATGTGGAAGTCAGACGGGATATTATATCTAATCAAACATGATGTTATATCCCACCATAGGTACAATTAACAGAAAAAAATAATCAAGCTATAAATGGACAAAGTACAGTGGTACCTCAGGTTACATACACTTCAGGTTACATACGCTTCAGGTTACAGACTCCGCTAACCCAGAAATAGTGCTTCAGGTTAAGAACTTTGCTTCAGGATGAGAACAGAAATCTGGCTCCGGCGGCACAGCAGCAGCAGGAGGCCCCATTAGCTAAAGTGGTGCTTCAGGTTAAGAACAGTTTCAGGTTAAGAACGGACCTCTGGAATGAATTAAGTACTTAACCCGAGGTACCACTGTACACAAATAAGGAAGGGTTAACTGATGGCTAGCCTCCAAACCCGGGCTGGGAAATCTGCAACCCTCAAAATGTTGCTGGATTCCAACTCCCTTCCACCCCAACCAGCATGAGCGGTGGTCATGGATGATGGGGCGATAGTTCAGCAACATCTGGAATCCACTGTTTTCCCACCCCTTCTCTCAACTTATCTGTTTATCTCACCATGGTATCTGCTTTTTATTCAGAGGAATATTGTGCATGGACTAAGGGTCATTTTACACTTGGGTTTGCTACTGGGTGCACACCCACTCAATAGGCAGCCAAAGTCAAATTAGTACTTGCTAAGAAATCTCCAGATATGATGCATGAGTTGGAAAACACCAGCTTATCTCATTCACACTTTATCGTTTTGGGTGTCCAAGGACAGTGATGAAATGTAGAAGAAGAAGAGTTTGGATTTGATATCCCGCCTTTCACTCCCCTTCAGGAGTCTCAAAGCGGCTAACATTCTCCTTTCCCTTCCTCCCCCACAACAAACACTCTGTAAGGTGAGTGGGGCTGAGAGACTTCAAAGAAGTGTGACTGGCCCAAGGTCACCCAGCAGCTGCATGTGGAGGAGCGGAGACACGAACCCGGTTCCCCAGATTACGAGACTGTGGGTTCCCATGAGGCAAGACACAGCGATAACAGCAAGAACCTTTATTGAACTACATAACTGGGAAACAGGGGCAAAGCAACTGTTTATATACATTCCTGTGAGCCTGAACCACTTCCAGCGTGATTGGCTGTCTAAACCTCCAAGCTACGAATCACGACTCAGAGTTCAAGGGCCAATGGCAGAGGCCCAAATCCTGAAATGTTCCATGATTGGACATCATGTATCAAATCAGAATACAGGAGCTCAGAATCCTTAGTCCAGACTCAAGCTCAGGCAAACACAGACCACTAAATGCATAACAGACAGCATCATAGTTCCAAAGCAGGCATAGGCAAACTTGGCCCTCTAGATGTTTTGGGACTACAACTCCCATCACCCCTAGCTAACAGGACCAGTGGACAGGGAAGATGGGAGCTGTAGTCCCAAAACATCTGGAGGGCTGAGTTTGCCTATGCCTGTTCTACAGCCAGAAATTTTAAGATGGGAAGAATTCCTGAAGAAATAAGGAAGCTATTCCTAGTCTGCAATCTTATGAGTTACTGGGAAGGAGGGAGAACAGTCAAGTGGTTGTTGCGCTATTAAAGTGAATGAAAATGGTTGTGCTTCTGGCTCTCTACTGTACCTCTGTTTGAGCTCTACATTTTGCTCTTTTCCATTGTACAAGTGGGAACCTGTAGAGATACAGGTTTAGTGCTTCCTCATTGCTCTCAGTAGGACCTTCCTACCAAAGCACGTACTAGTTCCTGCAGGCTATCATGCTCCAAAACCTTACAGAGAATTTTCTTTGTAGGCTGAGCAAATGGTGTAAAAAGTCCAGCAATATGGCATTGGGAAGGAAGGTTGCCTCACTCATCATCTTGGATGTTCTGAGTCCTGCCAAACAGTTGTCCCTGACTCCGATAAGCAAAATCTGCACAGCATCCAAACTGCCACAGCCATGTTAGCTGGAGAAATAAGTGCATTTCCCCCCAGCAATAAATTGAAAGTTGGCTAAATGTGATATGCCTGAAAGGGTAAGTTAAGTCTTTTCTTTCTTTCTTTTCATCAGAAGGCAGCTGGATCCCATGCAGTAAATTAACAACATCTGAACATTGGTTGTACTAATAGTGGAAGTCTGGAAATACTATTAGCCTCCTTTTATTGATGGAACAAATCTTGACATCACAACACTTAATTGATTCCACACGAAAATCTGAAAAGAGATAGAAGTGAAAATTTATATTATTAAAATGCTGAGAGTAATTTGGTATCCATATGTGTATAAAACTATGGGGCTGTATAATAAACAAAATGTAATTCCTTTCTATTGTTCTGTCCTATTGTTTTCTTTCTTTTGAAAGAAAGGAGCCTTAAAGTGCATAATGATAACTGCTAATATGTGTCTGGTCTGAGTTCAAGGTTTTGTGGATGATGTATGACTTGAAACATAAAAGTACATGAAGGAAAGCCTGTCTTGTTATAGTCCTGCTTATGAACTAAGATCTTCCAGGAAGGCCATTAGGAACTAAACATCAGACTTTTTCTATCTGGGCTTTGGAACTCCCCGCCCTTTGAAATGTGGCTGTTGACAGTTATTATTCAGACCCTGCCTGGGTTTTTACGCCAGCTTTTGGAACTATTTCTCATGTTCATCTATATTTTTTTTGGCATGTTGAGTGCAAAATACAATACAGTCATACCTTGGAAGTCGAACAGAATCCGTTCCGGAAGTCCGTTCGGCTTCCAAAACATTCAAAAACCAAAGCGCGGCTTTTGATTGGCTGCAGGAAGCTCCTGCAGCCAATCGGAAGCCCAGTCGGATGTTCGGCTTCCAAAAACAGTTCACAAACTGAAACACTCACTTCCGGGTTGGCGGCATTCGGAAGCCAAAACGTCCAAGAACTAAGCAGTTCGAAAACCAATTGTATTAGCAATACAATAAGATTATAGAAATATATACATGTGTGTTTGTGTGTGTGTAATTCTATAATCTTACTGTTTTGATATTGTTCTTTTTATGAAGTTATGTGACCCGCCTTGAAATCTTTGACTTAATCGTGAGATATATTGTCTAAGTAAATAAGGAAATTATAGTGATAATAATTATAACCATAATGATAAAATGGTATATGTTTCTATATTTCTTTAAAACACACAAAAACATTTTTGGGTGGATCCATAGATCACCTTAAATAGAGGGATAGGCTTCTTCCATCCAGAGAGATCTTTTGATCCTGTGAAAGAATTCTACTGGAGGAACACAAGTTTTGCTGATTTTGCCCTCCTTCTGTAGGTCCAGGGCTAATTCCCACACCGCTCCAGAGTGGGAGGTGGAGTTGCAGAGTGGAGAGAGAGGTAGGAATTGTCAAAAGCTGCCAAAACCAGTCAGAGAGATGTATGGATCCAATCAACTATTCTTAAACACAAGTTTCTGAAAATTTATTTAAAGACATGGGCCATAATGTAGATTCAATAGGCAATATAGCAACAACTTTTCATTAAAATATTGCTCATTGTCTGATTTATGAATACAGTCCTTACTCTGTAACATGCATTATTAAGACAAACTTTTAGACAAGACAAGACATGAGATGTCTTGTGATTGTAGCACTGATACCTAAACATTCTTAGGAGATACATTTTAATATTTTAAGAATTTAACTATTAGATGAGGGTTGATAATTCATTTTCACAAAGGAAATCCGTGCCATATTTTTATTGATATTATTTATCAAATTTACTTCCAAATCACAAAGTTGTGTGATTTCCTTGGAGCAATAAAAGCTTTCATTTTAGCTAAATTTATTAGAGATCATGAGTACAAATTCATTATAAATTACTTTCCAGGTTTCATACACGGTTTACCTATACAACACATTTTCTGTATGAAAAGTTAGCAAAGATAGTATTAATATTAGTTCTGGAAAATGTCCCACAGTTAGTTACACTCTGATATAACCCCCACCATTTTATATTTACTATTTACTCTTTGTGACTCTTTGTGTTTAAATGTAAGCTTCATCTGCACCTATTAAACCAAGAGGATCAGGTTTTTTTACTTGTGAGCTATGCTAATTTGAAGCATAATTTAAAATAGATGGATTGCCATCCTCATACTCCTGTATTAAGTGTCATTAATTATGCTGAAAGGTACATGAATTCTTAATAATTACCTAATTATAAGTCCCCCTAATGCTTTTTCTATGACAGGATTTTCCCTTAAAATGTAATTTCTTCTTAATGCACATCTTGAACCCTGTGTTATTGATATACCCATAGTGATTATTGCAAGAAAATTTATAGTACAGATTATATTTTCTGTATGACATGGGTTAAGTTAACAAAAGGAGCTCAATTATAAGGGTGGTTTTTTTTTTTGGGGGGGGGGTAGAGAGCAATTAGAGTAAAACTTGAAAGTCAACTATAGTTTCAAAATATCACATACCCACATCAATCAGCACTTTCTTTTATTGGCTAAGAACACTTGGTTAATTATTCCACACACTTATAAACACTTTGCAATGAAGACTTGCAGAGAGGGTTTCACCTGCCTTCTCCAAAACTGTGGAATGCCCCTACCCTTGCCAAAATTTAAACATTTTCCAGATGTTTTGTAGGGTATGGCTCTAGGCAACATTATAGCTGGCATATTCAGAGACTGAAAATATATATTCTGAATTTTCAAGGCTGGCAGATTGGGGTGGGGGAGTCTCTGTGATGACTCAAAACTAAGATTGTACCGTTGGGGCCAGACCAAAACTCTCTGCTACCCAAAGTGGACAGAACAGTGCCCCTTTTTTATTGCACCCATCCCTCCTTCTATCCGGAATGGCAGTAGGGTCTTACTTTGAGAGTGGTAACAGAACAGTGTCCTCTGTTGCAGAGAAGACAACTCTGTCCTCTCTGTTAGAATTCCTGCTCCATGATTGCAGTCATGGGATTCTTGTCTTTCACATGACGTTATATGTTTTGATTCCACAGAGTGGGAAGTGACGGAGACAGGATGTTTGTGTTACTGTGTACCGTGAAGTGGGACTATTGTCCTTTGTTCTTTTTCTCTTTGCTGTCTGATGCTAGAGAGAGAGGGAGCCATGTTGCAGTGTTCCGTGTGTGCTTATAAAGTAGATTAGCCAAAGTCGCTGTGATGTTTGAGCTAAAGAAAGCTCTTGAAGCTCCGGAACGAAAGACCAGGAGGGAGAGAACATGCCAGTTGGGCATGTCTCTCTACCAGTGTCCTACTCTCATGCCTCAATGTTCTTCCGCACCCGTTAGCATCTGCTGCATGAGGCAGCTTCCTCACTCTTACCACTGGTAGGGCCGCCCTTAGCTGCAATCCCCAAACAGTGGGACATTTCACATGAGCAAAGTTATCTGACAGAAGGAAGGATTGATTAAGTTGGCCAAGACCCAAGGCCTTTTCATGTCTGAGGTGAAAATTCACATGATGTCTCCCCATTGGAATGTATGTTGTCTACATACATTGGGAACTTGTCTGTGAAGAGGAAGCCTGCCATGTCAGCTGTCCTTCATCCAGCTCATGGGGGCAACTGACATGCATTTGGAAGGGTTCTTTTCCACAGACGTGAGCTCAATTCATGGACAGTATGGGGGTAGCCATGGCAGGCGATGCAGAGCTATGCTGCCCAGTTTATTAGCCTACCAGGCCTATCAGCATATCATTCCTGACTAAGCTTCTGCAGCCATGAAGGCTTTGGTGCATGTGAAACATTTGCCATTACCGATCTAACAGAAGTTGTTTCATTTAAATCTTGTAATGCAGATGGGGAGAATGCAAACTTTGTCTCATCCAGCACGATGGGCCTTTTGTCATCTTGGCATACCATATTTGAGAGGAATACTCTTTCAGCTCTCATTTGTGCTGTCATCGGTGTCACTGAAGCAGGCAATTCCCAAGTCGACCATTATCGTTCATTGGCAATTTATATGGGTAAAATGGGATATATCTATATATTCGTAAGAAACATTTAGGGCACTTTTTGTGGTTTTAGAGAGATGAAAGAGCTATCAAATTAAAAAATGGCACATATAGATTTACAGGGAAATAGTGGATAGTGGATAAAAAAACCCAAACTGGTAACACAGCTTTGAGTTTCAGACCACCATTGCTGTTGGTTGTAGCCACTAATAGTCTTGTACTTGTGGTTCCCCCTGCTCAGCATGAGGTCTGTCCCCCCACAAACCTTGATGCAAACTAATGTTTACATTTCTGTTGGGGACATTAGTCCTTAATTCTGCTCCATTTTTATTTTTATCTTTTAAATCAGAATGTAGTCCCTAGTTTTTTCCCAGCAAAAGGACAGATTTTAATGGAGGGAGTACATAGTCCAACCCTCAGTTCTGTCCAAGAATGGCTGAAGACCTCTGGAGAGAGGCAGCTCAGTCGTTGGTGATACATATGCATTATTAGGGACACACAAATCTGCCCATTTTTTTTTTTTTTTGCTTTCTATTAGCTCATCATTTTTTCCAATTTATATTTCAGTTCTCTACATTTTTGCATCAATTTGTTTTTTTTAAAGTCCCCATGAATTTTTTCTCCACGTTTTAGTTTCAATTTCTCCTAATATACATATTTTTATATGCAATTTTGCTAAATATACATTTTTTTGGCGTACGATTTCCCCAGATGCAATACTGTTTTCACTCACATATGCACACTTGCATTTATCTGGCTGGAAAACTTGCATTGCAAAATTTGGAGAACTGCATATTCTGAAGGATGTCCGTGTTTCTGCCTGCATACTGTGTCAGAACATGAAAATTAGGTAGGTTTGCTGAGGTGTGAACTGAATCAGATTTCTTCCCCATCCCTTTGTATAACCCAGTCAGATAACTAACAGTAGCAGCAGCTGGCTGTTCAGGAGGAGTGGAGACCTGGATGTAGTCTTCCCTAGTCTCTTGCTGCCTACCAGTTGACTAGATGAATAACAACTTATCTGATAGTGCTGAGTGCAAAGAGCTCCTACTACTGCTTGCCCGCACTACTGCACCTTGAATTGATGGAGAGGGTGGCGGGTTTTGTGTTCCATTCTAAGGCCCAGAGAACTGCTGAGAAGGGAAATTATGTCACTCCCACCATCATTTATTACAGTGTTATTTTGTTTTATATGCACTATTGGTGTTGTCAAGCAGACAACACCGCTATCTAGATGGATTATATATGTTTTCCATCTTACCCTTATCACCAGGGCTTCGGTGTTCCTTACAAGACCAAAACAAAAAACCCCAAACTGATGGTTCATTCGGAGCAGCTTCTTTCCACGTCTTCCTGCCAAACGACAGTGTAGATGTGATTCATCTATAGGAAAAACACACACACAGACAGACACATTTAATGCATGCAGACATGTCCAAAGATATAAATTGTGTTCACAATAAGCGGGGCATGGACAACAGAGGGGATATAAAGCATGCCAAAATGGAGAAAATAAAGGCATATCCAGAATTAGGAGGGATCTATTCTACAACGCTCCTTCCCCAGGCAAACAATTCTGTTTATGAAAGAAGACTTCATTTTAAAAAATAATATGGGTCAGGATTATCCAAAGTGTGCCTTAGGCCTATGTAATTCTAGGAACATACCTGAACTCCCACCATTCTTTTCCAAATTGTAGATTCCTCTGTCATTTTGCAACCCTGTCTTAAAGGTCTCCCGAGTCTTGGGAATAAGGGATTTTAAGGTGCCCTGTATGCATGATGGAGGGATTTTAGAATACCTTTTATTGTATGAAGAATCTCCACCACATGGAGGTTTTCGGCTCCAGCATTGCAATGCACAGAATGCGTTTCTTGAGAACTGGAGTTTTCACTCGTTGCAAGAGCTATTTTAAGAGCAAACATTAAAAACTGGCAAGTGCTTCTTGGCTTGCTAAATACCAGACAGTACAATCACATCTCATGAATGCAGGTCTTTCAGCACATGAAATCCTTTAAAACAGATTTTACCGCGTGCTCAGCTGGGTGGCTTGTAAAAACATGATTTTCATTCACAAATGGATTAGAGCTGCTTCACACTGGAGTTATGCTGCTGTTTGAAGATGTGATGTGAGTCTCTAAATGTGCAGTGGGCATCTGCCAGAGAGGAACAGCCATTTGGTGCTTTTGGGGGGTATATCCACTTCATATTTCTGGGTGTTTGGGGATGCATGTTGTCTCCTCTGGCACATCATGTATCACATGCCTGCACTATGTATGGTGTTTGCTGTGCCATATGTTATATCATTTCTAAGGTTGACTCTGGGCTCAGCTACATTAGTCAAAAAACAGTGTTTTGAATGTGTTATAAACATGCATCACTAGATGGTGTTATAGAGCAAAAAAAAAATTCTTTGTGGTTTTCTATAGCGGTTTTTTTCTTTTGTTATAACAATTTAATTTCTGACTTATTTATAGTGGTTCTTTCCCATGTGTGTAGATCCACCCTCCCCCTTCCCCCTCTCAGTGTGTGTGTGTGTGTGTGTGTGTGTGTGTGTGTGTGTGTGTGTAGGCATCTTTATCCTTAGAATGATGCATTGTATTGCAATGAATCCAAAATATTCAGAATCCTAATTCAAGAGCAGTATGATCACCCATAGGAATGCAGGGAGCTGTCTTATACCAGAGCCAGTGTGGTGTAGTGGTTAAGAGCGGTAGTCTTGTAATCTGGGGAACCGGGTTCGAGTCTCTGCTCCTCCACATGCAGCTGCTGGGTGACCTTGGGCCAGTCACACTTCTTTGAAGTCTCTCAGCCCCACTCACCTCACAGAGTGTTTGTTGTGGGGGAGGAAGGGAAAGGAGAATGTTAGCCGCTTTGAGACTCCTGAAGGGGAGTGAAAGGCGGGATATCAAATCCAAACTCTTCTTCTTCTTCTTCTACTAGGGATGGGATGGGAAAATTGGATCCAGTCTGCATTTGAAAGTGAACTTACTTAATCTGTACTTTCTGAAAGAATGCACCAACCAAAACACAGAGGTCCTATGAAATTCGCAATCCTCTGAATTTTTCAGTTCAGTTCTCCAGCCAAGTAATGTGCACAAAAGTGTATAGAGTGATACCTCGGGTTAAGTACTTAATTCGTTCCGGAGGTCTGTACTTAACCTGAAACTGTTCTTAACCTGAAGCACCACTTTAGCTAATAGGCCTCCTGCTGCAGCCACGCAGCCGGAGCATGATTTCTGTTCTCATCCTGAAGCAAAGTTCTTAACCTGAAGCACTATTTCTGGGTTAGCAGAGACTGTAACCTGAAGCATATGTAACCTGAAGCGTATGTAACACGAAGTACCACTGTACATTGGGGTAAAGTGTGCATAAGAACAAATATGTTGATGAAGACAACATACCAATGTGTAGTGGGGTGGGTCTGAAGAAGATATTAGGCCAAAAGGCCAAGAAATAAAAAAATATATAATGTAAAGAAAACTTGAAAATGAGATCTAGTCCAAAGGATAAAATATACAATCAAGGGTGAGCGTGACCTCTTTCCAAACTTGTGGTGATGTGATAAAGTGAGATGAAAAATTATGTGATTATTCAGAAAGGGACAACTGCTTTCTGTAGTGAACTGGCCACACCCAGGCAAGAGAGTGTGAAACATACAAATTAATTATTACTGATTATGTTGATTATGTTGACATTGCAGAAGAAAGAAAGGAGGCCAAATTTTATTGAGCTAGCCTCTGAATAAAGGTAAAGGACCCCTGACAGTTAAGTCCAGTCGCGAAGAACTCTGGGGTTGTGGCGCTCAGCTCGCTTTACTGGCCAAGGGAGCTGACATTTGTCTGCAGACAGTTTTTCTGAGTCATGTGGCCAGCATGACTAAGCTGCTTCTGGTGAAACCAGAGCAGTGCACAGAAACACCGTTTACCTTCCCGCCGGAGCAGTACCTATTTATCTACTTGCACTTTGATGTGCTTTCGAACTGCTAGGTTGGCAGGAATTGGGACCGACCAACAGGAGCTCACCCCGTCACGGGGATTCGAACTGCCGACCTTCCAATTGGCAAGCCCTAGGCTCAGTGGTTTAGACCACAGCACCACCCGCTTCCTAGCATCTGAATACTGCAGGCTAAAAAAGAGAAAAGGACTTAACTGAAACCTGAGATGCAGAAATGGCAAAAATTGGGGAATGTGCCTTATGATGACATTTGCCTTGCAGTAACCCAAATTTTAACATGCAACATTGCTGTAACCTGTACAAGGCAATTCAGATGCAACACAGACCTCTAGCTAAGCTGTAGGCCATTTCCCCTTTTCAGCTACTTCCATGAAGCCTCATTTGCAAGCTTCAGTTCATCCGTTCAGCACAATTCTTTTTTATCGTCTTGATTCTGCATTTCACTGAGAACTGAATCGCTTCTTGTCAAGTCTAGCTCCTTTCCTTGGGTTCATAATAACAGTTAATTTAGTGCAAAGTAAAATGGTAATTGAAATCAGTTTAAATAATTGTTGCAGTGCATTTAAGTAAGAGAAAATATGTTTCACTATGACGGGGGGGGGGGGGGGAGAGGCAATTTTATTCAGGGAATATATAACAATTAACCATAATAGTCCCTCATTTTATTAAATGGATTTCCCTCGAGACGACACATTAGGCTCTGACAGTGTGTCAGAATAGTCAAGAATGTAGGGAAATGAGATTTCAGCCTTGATACTCTTGGTTGAGTCCTTTATGGGCTATATCACATTCGACACTCGGACCAAAAGGGTCAAGCCTGAAGAGACGTTATTGCTTGGGATATATGAAGAAGGAGCATTCTAACTCCTTGAGCATTTCCCCCTTTTTCTGTTAAATATGCCGTATAATCTCACTTCTTTTGGAATGCCATTGCAGCATGTTGAATTACCTGTGGTCTATTCCTAATTGCAAGTTATAACCACGGATCTCAAAGAGGGGCTCTCCAAGCAGAAGAGAGTGGAATAGATGATGGGGAACTCAAGTCTTCACTTTACATTTCTGGGGGTTTGTCCCCCCCTTCCCCTCCGTGCATTTTAAATTACAGCAGGAAGATCAATTGACGCTTTTATCTATTATTAAGAACTTAATGGATCTGCAGCTCTCTGTTGATTATGTTTGAGGGGATTTTCAGCAGAAGGTATGTTACTTAACAGCTGTCAATTATTAAAGATTTACTAATGAAAGAAACCCAACATCGTGGTAGCCGACGTGGTTTTCAAGCAGCTTCTCTTCAGACCTCTAAGCCGCTGGGTTACATTTTAGAAGGGATCTCCAACAGACCCCCCACCAAATGAAGAAAAGAAAAGCATCATTTTGCATTGTGGATTACCTTTGGTTTTGTTTCAGTGGAGTCTCCAACAGGGCGTCAGTTTCCATCCCAACCGACATCCATCGTGTGCAGTGCTGTTTTCATTCCGCTGAATGAAGTTCTGTTTCTGGCAAAAATGATTGTCAGAGAAGCTGAAGGAAGTCCAAAAAGGGATAAATTTGTGAAAATTTGGATAAGATTGTATATTTGTGTTGAAAATTAATAAAAATTATTTTTTTAAAAAAATGACTTTATTTGACTCACTGTCAGCTATGGTGGAATTTTGTGTTAAGTTATTACATTATCCCACCTCAATAGAAAATATGGTTGCCTGAACTTCGTGATCTAAAAAAATCAACCCATGGGCGGAGTTATTCCCAGGCTTTAAATGAAGGATCCTCTTAGTGGTGCAGCAATCAAACTGTGAACACATTTTTGCAAAAGCTAAGCAAGGTCAGGGTGGTTTCAGATCAGATGGGGAATTACATGCTAAGATTCCTGCATTGTAGGGGGTTGGGCTCAACGACCCTCAGAGAACCTTCCAGCTACAATTCTATGATTCTATGTAGTATCAATACCCAGGATTCTGTCGATTTCAGTTCTCTATTTTTCTAATTTTCCCAGTATTAAGGCCAGTCTCTGCATTTCTGCAGCAATTTTCATGTTAATGAAATCCTCATGTAAACCTCTCTGTATTTTAGTGTAAATTCCTCCTCATAAACACGTTTTTGTATGCAGCTTTTTTGTACACATGTTTGTAAACCATTTCCCCACATGTGTGCCTAAATAGTGTTATTTTAATGAATGGTTGCATTTTTGAATATTTGCATTTTTGCACATACAAAAATGTATGTACCCTTCAAAATTCACACACCCTCTAATTTTGCAATGATTATATTGTCCTTTAAATATATAAAGCACTGCGCATGCTGACTAATCTTTGGTGTTTATGTGTGTGTTTTGTGTTTATTCCATGCATACTAAAGGTAAAGGAAAAGGGACCCCTGACTGTTAGGTCCAGTCGCGGATGACTCTGAGGTTGCGGCGCTCATCTTGCTTTACTGGCCAAGGGAGCAGGCGTTTGGCCACAGACAGCATCTGGGTCATGTGGCCAGCATGACCAAGCCGCTTCTGGCAAACCAGAGCAGCACAGGGAAACACTGTTTACCTTCCCACTGCAGCAGTACCTATTTATCTACTTGCACTTTGATGTGCTTTCGAACTGCTAGGTTGGCAGGAGCTGGGACCGAGCAACGGGAGGTCACCCCGTTGCAGGGATTCGAACCGCCGACCTTCTGATCGGCAAGCCCAAGGCTCAGTGGTTTAGACCACTGCGCCACCCGCATCCCTTCCATGCATACTAGTAATAAATAAATGTTTGAATCAAGATTCCTTTCCTGCCATTGGGAGCAACCCATCAATAGAGTTCCTTTGTGGGGATTGTTTCACTGGTAGAGGGGACTTTTGGCAATTCCCCCTTTTCCTCTGTGAACCCCAGCAACACTTCTAGAGCACCTTCTGAAACAGGGTGGAAGGTGTCGCTGCAGCAAAAGTTGAGTCCCCTTCCACCAGTGGGATCCGCCTTCTGTGAACACAAGGAAGCCTTTCCCTTCATTGACAGTGAAACCTGGATCCAGCCCCGTATAACTAAGTCAATTCCCATTTCAGCAAAAGCAGAGGGTTGTAAAGAGGCTCTTGTGTTGGATATCATCACATTTAAATTGTCTTGCAAGGATCATGGTTCATAGTCTGCTGGTAGGCAGAAGCAGTCAGATTATATGGACAAAAAGGCCTTGCAAAAGAAAAAAAGGGAAAGAAAGTGGGTGGAGTTCATTCTAAACAAGCTGCACTGTATTTTCAACAGGAGGTACATTGATAGGAGAATTCTGAAAGTTTCTTCTCTTTTCTCAGAAGTGAATGGATGTGTTATCCTCCTGCATCACGTTTCCAAATTATTTTTCACAGCTGTGCGCACATGTCTTCTAAAAGTAAAGTAGAGAGAGGTCTTAAGTGTCCTTCTGCAAAGACAAGGCTACATTTGTGCCTTGATTAAATTCTCCTTGAGAACGTTCCCCATGTGGCTTTGATCAACCAGCATATTAAGATGGATGTGAGAAATTTTCTGAAATATGTGAGAAAAGGTAAATTAGCAAACAACCGGTGATCCATGTGCGTTTAATCCCTTTGGAACTTGCTCGACTGACTGGGGAATTGGTGTATCTAGGGAATTGGTGTGCAGAGATGTTTCAACTGATTCACAAGTTACCCTTCCACACATATTCGAACTGCTTCTCAACCTTTTCTTAATGCAGGCTTGGGAAGGAAATATGAGAAGAGCCCTAATCGTGGTGACATTTCCTTGCAAAATCTAATTATAGACATTCCTCCTAAGGTTGAATGATTCAAAGCTACAGAGGGGATCTAGTTATTCATACTACTAAACTGTAGAAACAGGAAAATCAAGTTTCCAAGTAGCTTTTGAAAATAACCCATCCTCTAGTTAGACTTAGAGGTATTCATGGTTTGTATGTGTCTTTGGAAAAAATGGTTAAAAATTAATTTTACAGCTGTTTCTTCTGAACCAAAGAGACAATCTTGTGCAAAATGTCAAAGGAGCCCTTTGATGTGGAACAAACACCTTCTGCCCTATTCAAAAGATATTTTATAGCTTTTCTTCATTCTCCCCTTTATCATCCCTCATTAGGCATCTTTAGTTGGAGTCAGTCTGTGAAATGAATTTTTTTTAATTCCAATATAATCTTTTGTGTCTCCAGCCATTTGTTGTAAATATAACATTCTCTGCCCTCCTCTTATTTACTTTCCCTTTGGACTTCAGCAGGGCCATTAAGCACTTCACCAAAAGAAAAGGCTGGTCTGGGCCTTGCAAAGAAATTTCAGAAGCTGTTTGATGCCAGTCAAATTCATCTCTCTTTTCATTTGTTTGCATGTAAGTATTGTTCTCCTGTTCAAGCTCATTGCAAGCCTGCCCATTACAGTACAATGTCTTGCATGAACCAGGAAATTAAATTAATCTATAAATTCTCATAAACTAATTTTAAAAGGCAATTTGAAAAGATTGTCCATACAAGGCATGCAGGAGAAACAAAGCCAGCATCTAATTTGGACCCTGATTGTCTCGTCCTCATTCTCTCTCTTTGAAGACTGGTTCACATCATCTTTTGCCAATTTTCCCAGATTGAATTATGTCAAAATGGGAGGTTTCCAGGCTGTCAGGTTAGCAACTGACTAGGGGCACAGTTTGCTGGAACATTCTTCTGCACAATCATAAGAAAAGTCAGGTTTCACAATACTCAGAATTAGATTATGTTCCTTTTTCTCTTTTTCACCTTCAAAGGTTCAATCAACAAGTAGAGGTGACCAAGCTTCCACCCTGCAGACACACACACATTATTAGTCTAATTTATACTGCATCCCTTATGATTTTCCTGTAGAAAATATTACCCAATCCAGTGCATTAAATCATGTGGTGTTTTGCCCATATTGTAGAGTTATGAAAGTGCCACAGGCAAAAACACTATTGAAGAGCAGACACCTGAATAGGACACAGGTTAGCAGCATTAAATTCTTCCTGGTGCTTGTCACTGTCTGACGTACATAACTTTCTTTTCAAAAGGCAGCAAAACTGGGACATCCATCTTTTCCTTGAAGATGATAAATGGGTTAGCTCTCCATATTGTTGTCTTCAGTAGGAGAGAAAGTAACAGGAGAGAGGAATCCCAGTGCTCCCTCTGTCTTCTGCTCCCTCTTCATCTTTTGAGTTGGAATTTGCTGACAATGGCCCACTCCTCTGCCTCATTCATTTGCCCTGCTTCAGAACGCCCACTTCCCTGATCACTGCCACGGGAAGTGGTGACAGCAAAAAGTAACTAATGTTATATTAAGGAATGGAGATTGTGTTTATTTGAAGTGAATGATGCCTTGCTGAGCTTATTTTCACTTATGCATCTGGTTGAAAATCATCACCAGATGTAAAACAGGCCTCCTTTAATATAAGAAAGGATTTTAAACTTATGGCACATGGGGTGCATAGTCCTTCCCTGAAGTCATCCTAAAAACAGAGGTGATTACCCCACAGAAGGGAAATTATGGGTCATTATCCCCCCCCCCCAAATGAACATAATTACTTTGTCTTAAAATAAATTCTGGTTTTGTTTTTATTTTCTTTACCCCCCCCAATTTGTTCTTTTAATATGAAATCTCTAGGTCCATTCAAAAATCTGGAGGCAGAACTTGCACAACGCTGGAAAGATGTCACCCTCATAGTCTCAACCTGTAGCTGAATCCAGAGCTTAAAGCTTTAGAAATGTCTTGCTTCTGACCCAGGGTGAAAATTATTTCCGTTATTCCACATGGGGAGAAGGAGAGGGGGGGGGGGGAGAGAAATGCAGACCTTCAATGTTTCCCTATTTTCCAGGGGCATCCCTGATTTAAAGAAGCCATCCCAGTTTCTGATTTGATCCTGGAATGTCCCCCTTTTCCTTAGGATGTCCCTCTTTTCATTGGAGAAATGCTGGCGGGTATGTTATCCAACCACCGAGCTGTCTGAAGGCAATCCTTCAAATGTTTAATGTTTCATTGTGTTTTTATATATGTTGGAAGCTGCCCAGAGTAGCTGGGACAACCCAGTAAGATGGGTGTGGGGTATAAATAGTAAAATTATCGTTATGGAATGGGACATCCCTATTTTCATTGGATAAATATTGGAGGGCATGGAAATGTCAGGCCTTGTGAGAGGCAAATGCCTGTCTCCTAGCAAGGCCCCTTAAGGTCACTGGAGAACAGAAGATTGCACTGTGCACAGTAACGGTCAGGATAGGCATGAAAGCTCCAAATGTCCCACATCAGATCTTAACCAAAGTAATGCAAGGCTTCATCTTCAGTTAGTAGACTCTGACATTGTCCATTAGGGTTAGAAGCAATTGGCCACATTTCCAAATGCCCCACTCAATAAAGACTTCATGGTATGCGCAATCTGAGAGCCTAACTTGAGGAAGGAGAATGGTTTCTTATAACAGTGTTTTTGAGGAAGCTTTTAGGGAATGTTTTTCATCAGGTAGGTCTGTGTCTGCAGGTTTTTCCTTCAAGCTCTTGAATCAGGCTACTAGTCACAGTAGCCAAGGCAGCAGGAAAATTGCCTTGGATTATTCTCATCACTAGAGAGTCAGTTCCAGTTGACAAACTAAAAGGGCCTAGTAATTGAATATAAAACTGAATTACTGCACATTTCCTAGCTTTATCTGACACAGACGTTTTTAAAGGAAATTTAATAGTACTGACAAAGTGTATTGGAATACTCAATATGTTTTACTGTTTCATTTGTACTGTTAAAAGAGATTTATGAGAGCTTTTTTTTGCCAGTGTGTGTTTATAAAGAAAGCTACCTTATCAAAAATTTAAAATAAGTGTTTTATTCTTAAAAAATGCTAAAAGAAAGCAGTGTTAAATAAACATGAACCTTGGTTATCGAAAAATATTTCAAAGTTCTAATGCACCAGGTGCCTCTTCTGTCTATTATTTCCCAGAATCCACAATGGAACTTGTTTGAAATGCAATTAGTGAGCGAAGTTTGAAAGGAGAGGCTGACAATTCTGCTCAATGGAAATATATATATAGCTATTATTATGGTGGTCTGAGAATGTCATGATTCTTTCCTCTGGGGCTCAGAATTACACTTTAGTATCCTGATAGATCATAGATGTTAGGTTATTATAAAATGCTGACAGATAAGGCTGTGATTTGTGAAGGCTCCATCCGAATTCTTACCTTTAATTTCTGTTAACATTTGACAGAGCGTCATGATGCTGAAAACCCCAAAAGTTCATTGAAATTCAGCATGAGGCCAACTGCCTTGCATACATTTCACATTTGCAGATAACACTCGTACATCTCCTGACACAGGGTTTCAAAATGAATATCTCATCAAAAGGTATAGGAAAGGTATATATGCTTTGATTTCACAATAAACTTCAATGCGTCAAAATGGGACTGTGTGCTAAGAAATAATTTAAGCTGAGCAAAGGGGAGGTTGTTGGCTTTTTAAATGATACTATAAAGGAAATGATCATCTGTTTGGGCATTATTCTGTTTAATACATTTAAAAATAAATCACATTTATTTAAAAATAAATCACAGAATGCCCCAAGGCAGTTTTGTTGACAACAGGAGTGTCTCTGAATAACTATTATTAAAATCACTAACAGATGCAATCTTTGGGGAGGGGAGGTCTTCCATTGTGATTTTTTTTTTTACTGAGAGACATGGGTATAGAATATAGCTAAGTAAGTGACACAGGAGCTGGATCCAAGTTCAAATCATGACTGAGACATAAACTTGTGAGCTTGTACATTCACAGCTCCCATCTGCACAATATATGTAAACTAGTACAGTGGTACCTCGGGTTACAGACGCTTCAGTTTACAGACTCTTCAGGTTACAGACTCCACTAACCCAGAAATAGTACCTTGGGTTAAGAACTTTGCTTCAGGATGAGAACAGAAATCGCGCAGCAGCGGTGCAGCAGCAGCGGGAGGCCCCATTAGCTAAAGTGGTACCTCAGGTTAAGAACAGTTTCAGGTTAAGAACGGACCTCCAGAACGAATTAAGTTCTTAACCCGAGGTACCGCTGTATCATGTCTTTAAACAGTCATGGCTTCCCCCAAAGAATCATAGGAAGTGTAGTTGTGCTGAGAGTTGTTAGGATACCCCTATTTCCGTCACAGAGCTACATTTCCCAGAATTCCCTGGGAAGGGGGATGGATCATTAAACCACTCTGAAAATAATAGTTCTGTGAGGAGGTTTCCTAACAACTCTCAGCCCCCTTCACAAACTACAGTTTCCAGGATTCTTTGGGATGAGCCATGACCACTTAGTGGTATAACGATGCTTTAAATGTACTGTGCAGATGAGGCCATAGTATTGGAAGAGACCTGAGATGCCATCTAGTCCAAGCCCCCAGCAGTTCCACTACTACAAGCATCCCTGAAAAGTGATCATCAAATCTCCACTTAAAATGTCTAACAAAAGAGAGCCTCCCGCTAGCTTGTACCCTTACACTTTCCTGTCCAAATTTACCTGGCAATGGCCATGGCAGTGCCAGGAAGACCTTATTTTCCTCAACATCTGCCCCAAATCCATTTGCTGCTCCATGCCTTTCTCTCAAAATGAATGTTGGAGTTTCCCCCTGCAACAATTATGAACAAGGCTCCAGAGGATGACATCACAGAGAGCACAATGAGGTCCAAACAACAATATATGACCAGGGAATACTTACTTCTACTTCCTCTTCTCATATTTTCCTGGGGCCTTTCTGAAGTAAGCCAAGGATAACTTGTCAGCACTAGTTAAGAAATAAGAACAGGCCCATCTGTTCCAGTATCCTATTTTCACGACAGCCAACCACACTCCTATGGAATGTCCATAAGTAGGACATGAGTGGAAGAGTTCTCTCCCTATGTGTGATCCTCAGATGCTGGTATTGGAACTACCATGGCTGGTTAAAGCCCATTCCAATGGCAAATGAATGATGCCAAGATTATACTGGTGTCATCTATTGACCTCTCTCTATCTGAAATATTATCAACTCACCTGCAAAAAATGCCCTAGATCAACTAGTATATGAAATACTTCCAATAATTTAATTCCTGGACTCAATTCCACACTTCCACTGGCATCCTAATATCAACATTGTAAATCCATATAACAGTTGCATCATCTTTACAACATTTTTTCCTCCTTTGGTTAATTATCACCTTGATGCACCCAGAGGCAAGAACACTATTTTCACCTACCTGGGTGGGATGAAGTTAAGCGCAGCCTTGCCACCCTTTTAATATGTGAAGACATTACACAGCTGGCTCTTAGATCATAGCAGAAGGCATTTAGCAGGAAATGTTTGTCAAATTTGATTTATTTTGTATTATTCAGATTTACAACTTGAAGGCTTTTAAGCTGATATGCGTGAATCCTAGAGAGACATTTAAATACCTTCCTCCTGTTTGGAATACTTGTGCTTATGTTCAACTCTGCTTTGGGGAGATCTAGTCTGTAATGTTTTGTTGCTTACACTGTGGACAGTTGTCTTTAACAAAATAAGGATATCATGTGAAACAAACAAATTTCCTGCAGTGCATTTATATCTATTTTCATATTAGAATACATTTGTCATTATTAAGCGTTATCATTTGAAAGCTAAAGTTAACATATTATAGGTGTTAGACGAGAATCTGATTTGACAGAACAAAACAAAAAAACTTGCCATCAAATCTGTGGTGGCACCTTTCCATTCTTTTATTTTAAAAAATTAATCTGTACCCCAAATTTCAGCTGCAGGGGTGGGGAGAAACATGTCCCAATGTGTCGTATTTCCATAAAGCAAAAAGAAGGAATACAGTGGTACCTCGGGTTAAGAACTTAATTTGTTCTGGATGTCTTAACCTGAAATTGTTCTTAACCTGAAGCACCACTTTAGCTAACAGGCCTCCTGCTGCCGCTGCGCCGCTGCTGCACGATTTCTGTTCTCATCCTGAAGCAAAGTTCTTAACCCGAGATACTATTTCTGGGTTAGCGGAGTCTGTAACCTGAAGTGTATGTAACCCGAGGTACTACTGTAAATGAAATACAACAAAAACAATGAAAAAGTAGGTAAATGTGGCACCAGCTATCAACCAGCATGCCATCATAACAGATCAATCTTATGTTGAGTGTGTACATAGCTCTAGGGAGAGAATTCCAAAGATACAGGGCCAACAGTGAAAAGGCTATGTGTGAGGGTAAAAAATTAGCTGGGGAATAAAGTTTCATCACCTTTTACACCCCTGCTGTGTGAATGTGTGTGCATGTTTTTGAAGATCATGAAAGTCACACATTTACATGGTCTCTCCTTGCACCTCACAGGTCGGTTTCCACTTTGTTTTCTTAGTCCTAACTATAGTTCATGGTGTTTTCCAAGCTATTCCCCCTCCAAATGGCTTTGCTTCCAATTCTCCAAGCCATGCTTTGGAGTGTTGTCTGAATTGTGCCAGTGTCTGAGTCGGCAAATACAACATGCTGAGCAAGAAGAATATAGACACCTCTTTTATCTACAGATGTTTAGAGATATGACACAGGTTTGAAAGCGAGGAGTGCCTTACATAGCAGAGGCTGAGATGTGCAGTAGCGTGAGGAGAAGAAAAGGGTTTCAAGAAAGCAGGAAAAGTCAGAAAATGCACAATATCATTTAGATAAGTATCTGGATAGAGAAGTTACGGAGCCATTAGGCCCCCAGACCTGAGGTTCTCCACTCCTGGTTTAATTCTTTCTTATATTCATTTTCAGAGGGGCAGATAGGGCTCATCAACCTGGGAAGGTAGCCCATCTAGGAGAAGAAAAACTCTGATCCTAAACCTCTGCTGCCTTGTAGGATATCTTCAGGAGAAGAAAAGGCTAAGGAGTAAACCCCACACAAATCTGGAGTAGAGTTTCTAAGACGGTTGGGTGACACCTTGTACTCATCCCGTCAACGTCTGTAACCAAGCTGTTCCCAGATGTATTGCTCTGCTTTCCCTTGGACCACATCAGTGAGGCTGAGAGCAGGGACATAGAAAGGGGGGTGCAGTGGAGGCGACCAGCCCCAGGTGTCATCTCAGAGAGGGGTGACCAAATCTCCACTGCGCGGATTGCCGCGGTGCCGTGATCAGCCTGGGCGGATTGCGCCACCGCCATGTGAATGGTTCTGGGATGGATTGTGCAGCCACGCCGATCGCCTACGTGGGTGGATCACCCTGCCCCTTGGCAGATTGCCCAACCCCCATGGTGCATGGCATGTGACCACTTCGGGTGCCCGAGTTGCTAGCTCTGCCTCTGGCTGAGAGGGGGTCTTATTATCTGGGCAGCTTCGGACCTCCAGACACACTGCCCAAGCTTGCTCCCTGAGGAGCTCATTTCAGTGTTGCTAATGCAGCGGTTTGACTTCACCCCTGGAGGCACACTCCATTGTCTCTCAAAACAGATGGATGCCAAGAACATTCACCTCTCAACTTCTTTTCCACCACCCAGTGCGCATTTTTAAGAGAGTTATTGCTGTAAATTCTTCAATTAAAGCAAATAGCTCCTTCTGCATCAAAGTTGTAGTTCTGTAAAATGTACAGTTCCATTTTCATTGGCTATATAGCGCTCCAGAGAGACATGTACCCTGTTGCTTGCACTTAGTCATGCCTTAGGAACCCAGAAGCAACAGCATTATCATCAGGCAAGTTGGTAATTAAACCTGCAACTTCAGTGGGGTACAAACTTTGTCATGGCCCATGATAATGGCATTGGGGTGAATCATGTCGTTTCAAAAGAAAAGCTTCTGGAGTAGATTGAGTTCTAAAATAATATGACTGTGACTTCGGGGCCAATGTGCAGGTTATTTTATTGTAGCCAGAAGTAGCAAAACAGAATTCAGTTACACTGTCGGCTGCTGGACAAAGAAACAATAAAGACCATTCCCCATTTTTTTTAGAAAACATAAAATCTAGCAGGTTCATACTATGAAAGCCAGTTTATGAACTCTACCTAGTAGTTTCCTTCCAGCCTTTCTCTGCTTCAGTGCTGTCATCTAGAGCCAAGACATTTTTTCAGAAAGAATTTTTGTTCCTGATAAAATGTCTGAGCTTTTCCTTTTCCTCACTCCCTTAGAAAAAGAAGGCAACTTTGCAGAATTGTCTCCAACTATTTCCCACCATTTCCCCCCCTGAAGCAGTTGCTATATCCCCCTCAGTGCCATGTAATTAATGTAAGGCCACACTCACGCAATACATTGAAAGCGCTATGGTACCACATTAACAGTCCTGGCTTACCCCAGAAAATTCTGGGAGCTGTCATTTGCTAAGAGTGCTGAAAGTTGCTAGGAGGTCCCTGTTCCCCTCACAGAGCTATGGTTCCCAGAGTGGTTTAACAACAAATTTCTCTTCCTCAGGGAGTTTGGGAATTCTAGCTCTGTGAGGGGAATAGGGGACCTCCTAACAACTCTCAGTCCTCTTAACCAACAACAGCTCCCAGAATTCTCTGGGAATTCTGTTGACTGGTTATAAAGGTAAAGGGACCCCTGACCATTAGGTCCAGTTGTGGCTGACTCTGGTGTTGCGGCGCTTATCTTACTTTATTGGCCGAGGGAGCCAGCGTACATCTTCTGGGTCATGTGGCCAGCATGACTAAGCCACTTCTGGCGAACCAGAGCAGCGCACAGAAACACCGTTTACCTTCCCGCCGGAGTGGTACCTATTTATCTACTTGCACTTTGACGTGCTTTTGAACTGCTAGGTTGGCAGGAGCAAGGACTAAGCAACGGGAGCTCACTCCATCGCGGGGATTCGAACTGCCGACCTTCTGATCAGCAAGTCCTAGGCCCTGTGGTTTAACCCACAGTGCCACCCGCATCCCTTTGACTGGTTATAGTAGTAGTTTAAATGTATGGCTTGAATGTGACCTAGATCTGGGGCATTGTGGAAGATACAAAATGGAGTCCAGAATTTCAACACAGCTGCTGCTGCTATCTCTTGATGTGACAGCAAAAACAAAGCTGGAGGGGAGTTTAAGAAAAATCTGTGTTACTACCACTGCTAAGGGGTGGGGGGGTGGGAGCCCCACTGCCATGAAACTGTTAAAGCATTATTCCTCACCTTGAGAAATTCAGTGAGATGGGCACCCACCAGTTTCTCTGACGGCAAATAGGGTGAAGAATTTTAAGAGGCGATCTGCACATGGCTCTATTATAAACACACTCGAGGTTGACATCAAGAACATGTATTTAACAAAGTTGACGCGACTCCCAGTCATAAGAGCCGCTAGTTCAGTGATGGCCTTTGGCTGTCATCATCTTCAATCGTTATCGAATATCTATGCAAATAGAATGGAGGCTTATTAGTAAGAAATATTCTTTAAAGGACAAGCATCTAGTGTTTCTTCATGTAAGTGTGTGTGTGGGGGAGATGCATGGAGGTCCTTTTTTTGTTCTCTGGATACTGTTCTGTTCAAATCCATCACAGGCTGCCACTGGATCAAGGGATGATTCACTGCAGGATACTAAGTGGTACAAAATTGCCCAGGCTCCTTTAAACACACACACACACACACACACACAGCCCTCTGTGGATGGGGAAATAGACCACAGGCTAAATATCAGTAGGGGATCCATTCAAAGTAATAACAAACCAGTTCATATTCGAAGAGGGAAGGGAAGGACACTATTTGTGAAGCTTGTGTGCTTCTTAATTCTTTTTTATCTATAATCTGTTTACCTTAAGACTCTTAAAAGTTAGCTCTCTCCACGGACTAGTTACTGGTAGTCTTATAGATGGGACTCCTTTGCTGAGCATTGTTAGTTTAGTCGTCTTTCCCTGGAGAATTTTTTTTATCCTTTGTTTGTACACATGCAGTTTCAGTGCTCTGTGTTTCATTTCCTTAAGTTTTTCCTCAAGTTTCACCAGAGTCTTTTTCATCCACCTCTACCTCAGAAAGGAATGAACGAGAGCTGCCCCTGAATTTCTAACACCTGAACTGAAATGTCAAGGTACATTTGTTAGTTCTTTCTTGGACCAGGAATATATTGAGGCAGCCAAAGTAAGTAAGACCCAAAATAAGCATGATGTCCAATACGTTCTTTTCAAAAAATGCATTTAATATGAAGCCTTTAAAAAAGAAAAAGTAAATAGCATTAACTTGGGAGAGGGGGCTGATAATTATTAGGACCACAGCAGGAGTGGAGGGGGAATTTAACCCTTTCTTCTCCAACTTTCCCCTGCCCAGTGAGTTTCATGGCAGATGAAATTCTGAATTCAAAGGGTTTTAGTAAGTGAAGTTAGGGTTGTAGCCTTAATCTGCTTGCTGCTATGAACTTTAAAAGCCAATAAAATGAATTGTTCATTGCATGTATTATTCTTTTCATATAGAAATAAACGGTCTATTTATCTGGGCTCATCAGCTAACATCACAACCTCTTTGTCAAATAGGAGAGAACCATCTGGAGTTCACTGCTCAGTTTTGACCATCCATCACCCAAATCTTTGTTTTAAAATCTTGTTTTTAAAAAAAACATTTAAAACATAAATTAAGTTGAGCATTTTGTCACAACTCCCCCTCCCCCCACATCACCATTTACCTAGTGTCTTCCTTAAAAGGCAGGGAAGTCTTTGGAATTTGATAGAACTTTAGGTATTACATGCACACAGATTTATAAAACAACAGAGTGGGGAGACACCTAAGGAACTGAAATCTGTAGCTCTGTGATCATTCTTCCCTCCCAGGGCTTATAGAGAGTGAGTCTATAATAGCAGGCGGGCAGAAGATGAAAAGGCGATAATCAAATTAGAACCAAAAGCAGTATAGGCTGTATCTAACTTGATCAAATAGAAATGTAAGCAATTAACAAGGGTCCCCTTTGATAAATAGAGCAGTGTTGATCAAACTAAAGATTTTCCTTTTCCTTTTTCTTATTATTATAAAAAATAACTGCCTGCCTGCAGTGTGGGGTGGTCTGTGTTTTCAAGTGGTGCTGTCAAGCAGATGGCAGATGTCGAATCCATTGTAAAAAAAAAAAAGTAAAGGGGGGGAATACTTCATTCTTTCATGTGGTTACTTACTCCAGTTCTGAGACTTACTCTTTGAAACAACCATGTGAGTAGTCCCAAGCTTTACCTGGTGATAAGATAGCCATTGCCTAGCGGCATAATCTAAATTACAAATCAATTTGCTTGGAGCTAGGCTTCCCTGATGCCAAGCAGACACACACACACACACACACACACACACACACGAGAGGGAGAGAGAGAGAGAGAGAGAGAGAGAGAGAGCACAGGGGAGCGGTCTGCCTTCTGGAAGAACAAAGAACCAGCTCTCTAAGAGAAATTGCCATTAAATAAAGTCCAACAAATGATGCCAATGAACAAGTTTTCAATTATCGGCCGCCATTCACGCAGCCAAAAAAGTAGCTGCTAAAAGCTGTAATCACAAACAACTCAGCAATGCCCACTTCAAGCTGTACAGCAACATGTAATATTTTGAGGCTGGGAAAAGATCACACAGAACAGAGTATTTAAGAAAATTGCAACCTGCAACGGTGGGTGGGTGAGAAACACAACAACAAGCCTAAGTGCCTTTTATTTTAGAGTGTAGGTCTACGTTTAGCTGCACTTCAGGTGAGTTACATCTCAGAATCACGCACAAGTTATCTACTTGCATCCATTATTTGATACAGTTATGGCTTCCTGTCCTTGACCCTGCCTGGGATCAGATGGCTGAGGAATGGCAATCGGGTTAAATTTGCCATGAAGATTTGCTCAGCTTTGTAAATGGGCTCACCTCAGCCACCTTAAACCCATTTGATATTCTGCATACATTTGTGAACCTGGGTTTAGCAGGCACAAAGAAATAACTTGAAGGGGAAAAATAAAATCAGGGGGATAGGGTTATCCTTAAATATAAAACCTACAGGTAGAATAGTGAAGGGGATTGGGGTTGGCCATGCTCCATATGTCAAAGAGAGCATAGAGACTTGCAAATCGGAAAGTTTACAAAGAATTAAACACAGAATTGCTGTGTCTGAAATTATAATGCTCCCCCAAAGTAATAGGGGACTGGGGACACACTCTGTCACCACCTGCTGCAATTCCCCTAGATCAAAAATAGGAAGGTTATCTTGAAATGGAGAAAGAAATTAGGAAGGCAGCTGAAAGGAGGAAAATGGTATAATGATAGGTAATGTCACCTTCTGCTTGCAAGGCCTGGATAAATGTACGTTCAGGCTGCAACAAAAATACAGGATTTCTAGATAAATGAGACTATGCTTCATGGAGTCAAGTAGATGGAAAGGAACCCTTGATTCAACTGCCCCAGAGTTCCCTGGGAAGAGGGAGTGGTGGTTAAACCGCTCTGAGAATTGTAGTTTCATTGGGGAACAGGAGTCTCCAAACAACTATCAGCATCCTTGACAAACTACAGTTCCCAAGGTTCTTTGAAGAAGCCATGACTGTTTGAAGTGACACAATACCACTTTAAACGTTTAGTGCAGGTAGGGCTCATGTAAATGCATGGTTAATGACGAGAACTGTTTGAATGAATCTTGAATAAGATATTCTCCAGTCACCTTGTACAGGGAAATTCAACTGCAATAATATCTGTGCAAAGTGTTATGTTCACCCCTAGGTATTTTACTTTTTTAACCACATTTAACTCTGTCTCTTTCTGAAACCGTTCTGACTCTGTAACTGTCAAATTTTTTCCCAGCACCTTAGTTTTCTGCTTGTTTAATTTAAATCCCGCTACCCGACCAAACTCTTGAATTAGTTGTAATACTTTTTTCGTACTAGATTCTGGCTCCTGTAAGGTCAAAACTAGGTCATCTGCAAATGCTTTAAGTTTATATTGTTTCTCTCCGACCTCAATCCCTTTAACCAACCGGTCCCCTCTGATCATGTTCAAGAGCACCTCCAGGACCGAAATAAATAACAATGGGGAAATAGGACAGCCCTGTCGTGTTCCTTTTTCAATTTTGAACTCTTCTGTAATCACATTGTTTACTATCAGTTTGGCCTTTTGTTCAGAATAAATTGCATCTATCCCATTTCCAAAACCCCGTCCCACTCCCATCCCTTCCAAATTTTCCTTCATAAATTTCCAAGAAATATTATCAAAGGCCTTCTCTGCATCGATGAAAATTAACACTGCTTTTGTATTGATATTTGTTTGCAAGAGTTCCAAAATATCAATAATGTTCCTTGTATTAGCAAACAAATGTCTACCTGGGAGAAAGCCTGCCTGGTCCTTGTGAATTACCTGGTTCAAAACTTTTTTAAATCTACTTGCCAAAATGTCTGCAAATATTTTGTAATCCACATTTAGAAGAGAGATGGGGCGTTAGTTCTTAAGTTGGGTCTTTTCAGTTTCCACTTTTGGTATCAATGTGATAAATGCTTCTTTCCACGATTCCGGCGCCTTCTTCCCCTCCAAAATTTCATTGCAAACCTCCAGCAATGGTTGTATCAAATGGTCTTTCAATGTCTTATAGTACTTGGAGGTGAGCCCATCTGGTCCTGGGGATTTGCCCAGTTGCGTGTTCTGAATGGCTTGTTCAATCTCTTGTCGTGTTATTTTAGAGTTCAGGATTACTCTGTTTTCTTGTGATAATTTTGATAGTCCATTCTTTTTCAAAAATTGTTTTATCTCAGCTTCATCTTGCGGCCCTTGAGAATATAATTTTTTAAAATATCTCTGGAAACATTTTCTGATATCCACAGGGTTCTGAATATTTCTTCCTTCAATCTCTAAATTTGTAACAGTATTTAGTTTTTGTCTCTTCTTCAACTGCCATGCTAGCAGTTTTCCACATTTGTTCGCCGATTCAAATGTTCTTTGTTTCATTAATTTAACTTTCCACTCTATTTCCTGGTTTATCAATTTGGAATATTGTGCTTCATAAAGTTTAATTTCTCTCAGAATCGGCTGTGACTTCGGATTTAATCTTAACTTCTTCTCGAATTCTTTAATTTTCTTCAAAATCTTATTTTTTTTCTCATTTTGTGTCCTTTTCTTTACAGCATTCTGTTGTATCAAAAAACCCCTCATCACAGCCTTACTTGCGTCCCAGATAGTTCTTTTTTCCACTGTAGTGTTCAAATTTATCTCAAAATAATCCTTCAAGGCTTTTTGGGCCTTCTTGGTAATCTCCTGATCTCTGAACAAATTGTCATTCATCTTCCATCTAAAGGAGCCGGTTGGTAGTAGTGTCATATCCATCTTTACAGCATTATGGTTGGAGCAGGTCTTTGGGCAGATTTCCACCTTTCTGGTCTTAGGTGCCAGACCTCTAGATATCCATATTTGGTCGATTCTCGTCCATGTCAGTTGGGCTTCAGAAAAGAATGTTCCTTCTCTTCCCAAGGGGTTCTTTGTCCTCCAGATGTCAATCAAGTCCATATTGTCGGTCAGTTCAAAAAAGGTCTTAGGTAGTCTGCCATCTTTTGTAACATTTTGGTTTTGTGACTTATCCATGTTGGTTGATACCACGCCGTTCATATCTCCCATCATAATGATGTTGTCATAGTCCAGATAGTCCAGGATGCTCTCATGCAACTTCTTGTAAAATTCCGATTTCCCCTCATTTGGTGCATAGATTCCTAATATCAAAAACTTCTCTCCTTGGTGCTGTATCTCAATTGCCAAAATTCTTCCTTGCTCGTCTTTAAACAAAAATTTAGGTGACAGGCTCTCTTTTGCATAGATCACCACTCCTCTTTTCTTAACTCGATCCGAAGAAATAAATTCTTGGCATAATCTTTTATTTATTAGCACTTTTCTGTGTAGCCTAGTCACATGTGTTTCTTGCAAACAAATAATGTCCAATTGTTCTTTTTTCAATATATGAAATAACTTTCTCCTTTTTTCCGGGGAATTGCACCCATTAATATTCCAACTCAACAGCTGCAGAGACATCCTGAACAATTCTGTTATTTCTCTAGGGGTGGTATCTTTTTCTCTGGGTCTTCAGGTTCCAAGGGTAGAGGTACAGGGGATGCTCCAAGCCCCAAAGGTGTTTCAATTCCTTTCTGAAGGTCCTCTCCGTAGGCAGTCAAAAATTTATCTCTGTCTTCACTTGTTTTAATTTTGACTTTCTTCCCTCTGAAGGTGAAGGATAATCCCTGAGGAAATTCCCACCTAAAGATGATTGAGTTGCTCCTTAACAATCTGACCAATTCAAAATAGGCGGATCTAAGGTCCAGCAGTTGTTTCGGGATGTCCTTGTAAATTTCAGCTCTTCTACCCAAAATGTCCAGTGACTTTTCGTAGTGTTGGCCCAATATCTTGTCCCTTTCCTCCTTCGATCTCAAAGTTATCAAACAGTCTCTGGGCTTATCTTTCTTTGCAAATTTTCCTAGTCTGAAGGCCGACACAATTTTAAAGTCCTTTTCTTCCTGGATAGGCCAGAACTTGGAAAATTCTTTGGTCAGGAACTCAGCTAAGTTTCCTTCTTCAACTTCTGGTATTGACCTTAACCTTAAATTATTTTCCCGATTCCGCAATTCTATCATAGACAAATACATTTGTTGCTCTCCAACTTGTTTATAGAATGGTTTTACCTCTTGTTCTAAATTTTCAACCTTTTGGCTAGTAGCCTCAGCCAATTTACGATTCTCTACAGTGGCCTCAGTTAGCTGCCCAATTGCTTGTACGTTCTGTGCCACCTGTCCAGTTATTTTATTTAGACTAGCTGTATTTTGGTCAATTTTGGCTGTTTGTTCATCTGCTTTCTTATCCAAAGATTCTACTTTTTTATCCAGAGACTCCAATTTTTCATAAATTTTCTCTAGAATTGAAGCAGCTGCTCCTGAGGCAATATCTTCCAACTGTAGCTGCTCAGTTTCTTCTTCCCCTGCCAACGGCAGAGTATGTTGATTTGTAGCATCCAAGTGCACAGCGGAATGATGAGGAATACGTGCCAACATGCTCTATATTGCTTTATTTACATTTCAAAGCTGGTAGATTACAGAAAACCATCTTGTCTCTGCCGGAGCAGAAAACTGCATCCTCTCTCCTCTGAAGCTCAGAGAGAATCACACTGAACAGTGAAAAACAGGAAACCAGTGTACGTCACATCCAGTCTCCTTTTCCCGTGGGAAACATAACAGCAATGCTGTCTGTGGAATGTAAACATTGTCTTGTGACAAGCCTTTCGCTGCACAGTGAAGAGAGCAGAAACCAACATCCTCCCCCTTTCTGTGAACACCACTGGGCAGCGTGTTCGTACAATATCAGTACAAACCCAACTTCTGCACATAGGTACAGTGTTGATCCCTTGATACAATCTTGGACAATACATCAGCAGGAATTTCATTACCTGGCATATAGGACACCGTTACAAGTCCCTTCTGAATACGTTCCCTAGCATGTTGCACCTTCAATTGCAAGTGCTTCGTGCTTTGCTTACAACCTTCAGAATTCAGCAAAGCCAAACATGCTTTGTTGTCCTGGTAAACCTGGATTGGACATTTGACAGGAATTTTCATGTCTTTGCACAATTGTAACAACCATTCACAATCCTTAAGTGAATAAGACAGTGCATTCAGCTCAGCTTCACAAGTACTTAAGCTAACTGTTGTTTGCTTCTTGCATGACCAATCAAATAGACCCTGATTGTACATATAGCAAACTCCAGACGTACTTTTCCTGTCTGTAGTGTCACTTCCAAAACTTGCATCTGCAAATATCTCAAGACCACCAGACTTCTGATTGCTAAATCTCAGTCTGTAATGCATAGTGCCTTTCAAATATCGCGCTATGCGTTTCAGAGCTTTCCAATCCTTAACAGTAGGATTGTTGACTTGTCTGCTTAGCAAATTACAGCTAACAGCAATGTCTGGTCTTGAACATCTGGCAATGAAGTTTAGCTTGCCTAGCACACTTCTGTACAGTGTAGTGTCAGAAAATGCTTCTTCAGTGTCATCTACCTGATAACCTGTTGTCATTGGTGTGTCTACAGGGTTAGCATCCATCAGGTTTAGTTTGCCTAATACATCAGCAATTTTCCGTGACTGGTGTACTAGAATGTTACCATCTTGATCTCTCTCTATTTCCAGAGATAGGTAGTTGTTTACCTCACCAAGATCTTTCATGTCAAAGTGTTCTTTCAGTTGAGCTAGGGCGTTATTGTACATTGTGACATCTTTCCAAAAGAATAATAGATCATCAACATAAAACAAACAATACAGTTTCTTTTGCCCCTCCTCTTTGACAAATACACATGGATCAGCTTTCCCTTGCTTAAAACCTAGAGAAAACAATACTTCAGTGAGTTTTGTGTGCCAACACCGTGCACTTTGTTTGAGACCATAAAGGGACTTTTTCAGAGCACAAACAAATCCCTGTTTTACCTGTACGCCATCAGGTGGAAGCATATAAAGTGATTCATCTAGAGATCCGTACAGAAAAGCTGTATTCACATCATGGTGACTAATGTGTAAATTCTCCTCTGCAGCTAGCTTGAGCATAAGCCTAATGCTCTCATACCTCACTGTGGGTGAGTAGGTCTCGTGATAGTCTTCACCTGGTACCTGTGCAAAACCTCTGGCTACCAATCTGGCTTTGTGTCTGACTATCTTGCCATTTTGATCAGTCTTCGCTTTGAAGACCCATTTGCTTCCAAGCAGTTTCATTCCTGGAACTACTGGAACAAGTTCCCATGTTTTGTTCCTTTCCAAGGAATCAAGCTCAGCCTTCATGGCATTTAACCATGGCTCAGCTTCCTTTGAATCCAAATCCTGGATTTCTTGGAAACTTGAAGGTTCAAATACCTTCTTGGAGCTTTTAACAGCTGTTACTGCTATCTTAGCAAACTCATCAGCAAATCTCTTTGGAGGTCTGCCTTTTGTGGCTCTTTGTGACCTGCGAATTAGCCTTAGGTCTTCAACACTCTCCTCTTCCTTCTTAGGAGAAAAGCGACCTATTGTGAACAATGGTTCCTCCAATTCTTGATCAGAGCTTTCAGAGGGTCGCATAGAGGCTTTCGCACTCTTGAAATCCTCTGAATCACCCGATTCAGTTTCAGACTCAGAATCAGTTTCAGTCTCAGAATCAGAACTTTCATCAGTGGGTGTGGGTGGTTGTGGTTGCTTTTGACTATCCTCAGTCTCATCACTGTCATCAGGGTAACATTGGAAAATTCCCACATTCTCCCCCCACTTGGCATTGTACTCAACACTTCTTGTGAGCTTAATGGTCTTAGAATCAGTCATCCTTATTCTGTAAGAACCTTTCTCATAACCTAGAAAGATACCATGCAAACCACGCTTGTCTAACTTGGAGTTTTGTGGTGAGTGAACCCACATGTCAGAACCAAAAATTTTCATGTGTTTGATGTATGGCTTCTTGCCAAACATCTTCTCATAGGGGGTACAACCAATCGCTGAAGATAACCTGCGATTATAACTGTAAGTGAAACATGAGAGAGCTTCGGCCCAATAACTCTCTGGAAGATTTGCATCATGTAGCAAGGTTTTTAACCCTTGAAGCAATGTCTGATTTGCTCGTTCTGCAAGTCCATTCTGCCATGGCGAGCGAGGACTAGACAAATCGTGTTGAATTCCTTTCTCAGTCAGAAAAGCTTCAAACTGCTGAGAAGTGAATTCTCCCCCGCGATCTGTGAAAAGAATTTTTACCTTCTTACCATGCACATTTTCCAACCAAGCACAGAATTCCTTGAACCTAGGAAAAGCCTCTGATTTCTGCTTGAGATTGTACACATGAATATACCTGGAAAATGCATCAATGAGAACCATGAAGTACCTATTTCCTCCCAAAGAGGGCGCTAGTGGTCCAACCAAATCAGCATGAACAATTTGGTATGGTTCTGTAGCTTGCCTACTAGACACCTTACCTTTCGCAGCCATTTTCACCTTGTTTGCTGCGCATGCCTTGCACTTCATGTGGTACCTGCAGGGTTTAATAGTCATACCTTCAACCAAGGCAGGCATTTTAGATACTGCCTCAAAACCCAAATGTCCAAATTTTCGATGAAAATCATGAATACATTCTGCATGCAAACATTTGTTAGAACCTGCAATGCAGCAAGTGTCATCCTGCACAACATCATCATAATACAAAACATACAAACGATCAACATATTCAGCATACAATACATAATCATTTTTCTTTGAGATGGTGCACCTTTTGTTCTTAAAGGAAACGTCAATGTTCCGCTCATTCAGCTGTCCGACGCTGAGCAAATTATGTTTGGCATCCGGAACATAAAGTACATTCTGTATCGATAAGTCCAAACTGTGAAGAACAACAGTTCCGTAGCCTTTACTGGGAATTGTGTGGTCATCCGCCTGGTGAATCGCACCTTCCTGCGGTGTAAAAGACACGAACAGTCGCTTATCGTTGCACATGTGGTGGGTTGCAGCCGAATCAACAACGAAGAAAGATCTAGACGTCTTCTGGACCTCTGCAACTTTTGGAGCGAAGCGTGAGACCATTGCTTTGGGCTGCGTTGTCCTGGACACCGGACCTTTGCCTTTGCTCTGGCCTTTTCCACGCGATGAGCTTTCGCTGCGCTGCTCTGTCTTGGCCCTGGGATATCTGCATTCCCTCTTCATATGGCCTAGACGTCCACAGGAGTAGCATTTCACTGCCTTCAAAGCTTTGGCGCCATCTGGTGGTTCCACTGCACTCTGGGATGACGTCTGTGAAGACTCCCCCTTTCCCATGCAGCTATCACCCTGGCAATCTGCTTCATTCTGAATCATGGCAGTATCACAGGCTACTCTGAGCTGAGCATGTGGCTGATTGGCATCAGATTCCCCACGTGCATCAGCCAGCCTTCTGCAGCTAGCCATCTTATGCAGCTTGTTAAAATAAAACATAGTAGATTCAGCTTCTGTCCTCATGTGTGCCTCTCTCAAAGCGCCCCAAATTTCTCTGGCTGAGGTCTTATCACGCAATAGACAGAGCTCTTCTGGGGATACTATCAATGTAAGAGTTCCCCTTGCTTTGGAATCCTTAGCTTTCCATGTATCTGTAATTGGAGCTGGGGGGGTGTCTGTAATAACTTCAAACAGACCCTCTTTCCGCAGAATAGCCTCTGCATAGGTAACCCAGTCCGTATAATTTTTCTTATTGAGCTTGGGAATCCCACAAGCATCCTGAAGGGCCATCATGACTCTGGCATTAGCCTTCTGCATCATCTCTGCTGCTTTAAACAAGCTGCTTTATACAAGCTGCGTCTCTGCTGCTTCAAGCCTCATTCCAAAGGCAAGTTCAAAACAGCTTTCTCTCTGCCCTAAATCATGCTGCGTCACTGTTATCAGCAGCTGCTTCAGCCCAAAAGTTACTTTCGATTTCCCCAGCATAGGCATAGCCGCTGCCTGTAGCCGGCAAACGGACATAAAAGTTCAAAGTCCAGCCATAAAGCCATTAAATAGAAGCTGGCAGGCTGCCCGGAGCAGTAGCACATACCTCATCAATCATCTTGACGCGCAGATACCGTCCGATCCGTCCCTCTGCATTCCGATCCTTTTTCCGGCATTCAGATGACTGCGTCTTCTGGGCCATAACCAAAATGTTGATTTGTAGCATCCAAGTGCACAGCGGAATGATGAGGAATACGTGCCAACATGCTCTATATTGCTTTATTTACATTTCAAAGCTGGTAGATTACAGAAAACCATCTTGTCTCTGCCGGAGCAGAAAACTGCATCCTCTCTCCTCTGAAGCTCAGAGAGAATCACACTGAACAGTGAAAAACAGGAAACCAGTGTACGTCACATCCAGTCTCCTTTTCCCGTGGGAAACATAACAGCAATGCTGTCTGTGGAATGTAAACATTGTCTTGTGACAAGCCTTTCGCTGCACAGTGAAGAGAGCAGAAACCAACAGAGTAGACACAATTTCTTCTTCCCCCGCTGACGGCAGAGTAGGTACAGATGATCTACGTGTCTGTAAAGCTGAAGTTAAAGTTGTTTGTCTAGTTCTTGCTCCTCTTTTTCTTGTGCCACTCATTCCAATTTTATCTAGGAGTCAAGGTCAAGCTGAGTTGTTCCCATGAGAATGTAGCAGCCCAAGAGCAAACAGTCAAATAGGAGGAAAGGAAAGAGAAAGTAAAGTAGTGTCACTGCTGTAAATCCAAAATCCTCTAGAGGGAGCTTAGAATGTTTTGAGGGAAGAAGTCCAATCAAATATAATCAATAAAGTCCAGTTTAATGTCCACAGACCTTCAGTAACTAATGTTTAGCAGAGTTGGTGTTAGTAACATAACATTGTTTCTGACAAGTGCCAACTGGTATTTCAAAGTAGCAAGTCCAAAGTAGCAAATCCAAATAAGCTCAGATTGTTGCAAATCCAAATACACAATAGCCAAATCTGCAAACTGACAGTTCTGCTGTTCAGGCAGCCCTATTGCCTGGGCTTCTCAATTAAAATTTGTAATTCCCAGAACAGAAGATTGACACAGTCCACTTAAAAAGAAAAGTCCAATAGATAAGTTGGATCCTTACTTTACCCAAAAACAGCTTCAAAAAATGCTCAAATCAAATAGTTTAAAAGCCTCTTCAATGGCTCCACGTCTCCAGCTCTTTTTGCTTTGAAGTTTAAGTAGCAGCGGAAGATGGACTTCCTTTTAACATCTCTCCGCTTTCAGCCGAATTTCCATTAATTTAAGCTCCAAACGTAAAAAGTCCATTCTTACTCACGGGTTGTTGCTTTTCAGTTCCCAGTAATTCAAGGAAAAAAGGTCAGCGCTCACCGACAGCAGCGATCGACTCACAGCGCCGCGACCCCCTCCACGATCCGAGGCTCCTTACGGGGTCTCTTCAACGTTTCCAGGGTCGCTTTCGGCACCCGCCGAGTCCCACGTCCCCAGGCTCTTGCTGCCTGGGGTTTTCCAGCACGGGTCTCCGCTTTGCCGTAGCGGACGACCCGATTCTGAAGAGCTTCCTTCTCACAGCGCGAGAAGGACCGCCATTGTCGTTCGCGCCGCCTCCGGAAGTGATATCTGTGCAAAGTGGAGTCAGAAGGGGGATGATTTGCAGCAGATAAGCTGGAGGTGGGCTTGGGTACGCTTAACCCTTTCCCTGCTTGCCATTTCCCCTTGCAACTCTTCCCCAGTCATTTTTCACCAAACCAGAGTTTCAGATTTGTATTTGCAATGGACAATCTGGCAAGACCATTTCAAAGTCAAGTCATGTCTATAGTATAAGCCATCTGCAAACTCTTCTGTTTTTGCAAACTACAAATCACCTGTTGCCTTTGCCTTTTTGTTTTCTGGCCTCTTCTTCCTCCTGCCCTTTGCCCATCTTGTCTGGAACCAAGTCCAACAGCCCCATGTATATTTCTCTAATGTTATTGGAGGGTGTATGGAATACAAAGGTAACAAACAAAACAAAAGTAGCTTCTTGGGTGGTGTGGAATACAAAAACGAAAACTAATAAATATTTTCCCATATGCTACTGCTGAAATGGATTTTCTTCTCCACTCAGCTTCTCATACCAGAGTACTATACATGAGTTGGTAAATCATTTTCTTCTGAAGGCCCTCTGGTGGCCTAGGCAAAGTGAGTGGTTTGAGTTCAGCACATAGATTCTTCTGTGCTGGCAAACCCGCCTTTCTATCAGTGGATAGTAATTTCAGCAGACAAATCAAGGCCTGAACATGCACTATCCTCTCTCTGCATGTTTTGATTTCGGGAGGAGTTAGAGCGAAGAGTTGAATTGCTGCCCAGTTTTTTCATGGTGAGTGGAAAAGCAGAGCAGATGAGTCTCCAGCAATATTGATCTGGCACTAAATTAAAGAAAAAGCCTCTAGCATTTCACTGCTCCCTCTTCGCTCAAATATCCATCATTTCGTTGACTCTGCCTCTGTACCTCTTGGCATGCCACACATTCTGCCAAACCAGCTTGCCTTTATGTCTGCTCTCAGTCTCTTCCTATTTCTCCCTCCTCTTGATAATTCCACCTCTTCTGTTATGCTACCTTTGTTCTTGTGGGTCCAGGAGCTTCATTCACAGTTCTCGCCATCCCCATATTTCATCCGTATCTCATTTGCCATTGATGCCTCATGATAATGGTGGAGTTTCATCATCATTATTAATCACTGTCACTGAACAATAAATTCTGTATGACAAGAGTAGGGAAACCTGTGAGCCTCCAGTCTCCCATCAGTCTCTCTCATCGCCCCTGGCCAATTGTCAGGGACGATGAGAACTGTAGTCTAGCATATCTAGAGGGTCACAGGTTCCTCCCATTCCTGCTTTTTAACACAATGCATATAATCATAAGTAGCTTGATATAGCACCTCACTATTCCATCATCCTTACAGACTTGAGTTCCTTATAGGGTTGCAAGGTGTCGTCTCTTTCCAGAACACACCCACTTTTTCAGGGGTAAAATTTCTGTCCGGGTGGACTTTTTAAATTTGCCAAAATGTCTCTGGCTATACTTTCTGGACGACACATAGACATAACTGGTGATTGAAGACCTGCTTTCCTCTTCTCTTCTCCTGCCTGCTTCAGCAATATATCACACCTTCTGTAGTCTACATATAGTAGGGGTGTTTAAAATGAGAGTTATCATCTACTTTTTTGCTGTCAAAATATGGCAAGTAATAATAATAAATGCCACCAATCTGACTGGGTTGCCCCAGCCATTCTGGGTGGCTTCCAACAAATTAAAAGCCCAAATGCAGCAAAACATCAAACATTAAAAACTCCCCTCTGCAGGGCTGCCTTCAGATGTCTTCTAAAAGTCAAATAGTTGTTTATTTCTTTGACATCTGATGGGAGGGTGTTCCACAGGGCAGGCATGACTACTGAGAAGGCCCTTTGTCTGGTTCCCTGTAACCTCATTTCTTGCAATGAGGGAACTGCCAGAAGGTCCTTAGAGCTGGACCTCAGTGTCTAGGCTGAATGATGCAGGTGGAGATGTTCCTTTGGCATAAAAATGAAGATACCACTTCAACAGTAAGGTGTGATTTCGTTTGGTGATTTGATACCTGAATTTCATGGATGGCATTAGAGTTTTTAGATGACATCATATGTATATATCTATATCCAGCCAATGCATGTAGCTGCCAGCTGGGCTCGGTCAGCACTGCCCTTGAGATTTGTGAGCCCCATGTCCACACATTTGGCACAGCATCTGAAAAAAACCACCCTCAGAGCTAAAGCTGAGTAGCTACCTCATTCCTAAATACAGCTGTATCCATGAAGGAAACTCTTCTGGATAGCCCTGTTGTGTTGGGTCAAGAAATCTGTCTTGCCTTTGAGAAAATGCAAAGCTTCAGCCACTCTTCCCAAATAACAGAATATGGGTAAAAGAAGGTGGGTTGGTTCACATTAAACAGTAAATCAACCCTCTGTTTAGGGAGGGCATGCATGGGCTTGTTCTCTGGTCCATTTCACTCTTGCACCAAGCTCAGGTTTGGCTTAGTTTGCCATCTGAACTAGGAACTCATGGTTAAGGTACTGGCTGCACATCCCATTTGAGGAGGAAAGAGTTCAGCCATGTATCCTGGTTCAGACAACATGCTAAGGCTTGGAGTACAAACCCGCTCATTGTGGGGCAAGACAATTGCAGAGCAAGGAATCTGCAGAACAAGGAATTCTCCCCCTCATGGCGAATTAGAATGTCACCTTTGCAGGGATATAACTCAGAGGAGGCAGAAAAAAGCAGTCTTTTCCTTTGGGTGCCAGACTTCATGGGATGAGTCTTCAGGAGCACCTACATCTAGTGACAGATAATTTCTTCTGCACCCTGAGTGACTATGTCTAAACATATATATTAAGTATGCATGCCAAAGGCATAAGAAGAATGAAGTGATAACACTTGCTATAGTTGTTCTGAGGTATAGATAGTAACCACAACAAATGCTTTTAAAATATACTCTTTGTGCGTGCGTGCAATATATTAATAAGTGTATGCAAAGCATGCCTTTGAAGTTTGCGGCAGGTTCTTGCTCCCTGTAATCTCCTTCTTTCCCCAACCTTCCAAGCTCTGAAATAGTTCCCCTGCAACTACAATATTAAGATGAGGAGGTGAGTCAGTTCTCTGCCCTATGCTTGGCTCATTTTCAAAATAGGGTTGCATTCAGAGGTGGGGTTTATTGTATTTTTTTTTACTGGTTATAATTCTAGGCCTTCTGTGCCAATTTCAAACATCCCCTTTACACTATTTCGTTATGGAACTGTGGCTTTCTTTTGATAGATCTACTGCCATGTCTCACTAAATTTTAAATGGCGGAAAAGAACTGCATGCTGGGATACTACCGCAAATTTCGTCAAGTGAAACTACAGTGCAAAACTCCTGTGATTTTTCATGTTACAGTGTGGAAAGTATCAGGTAAGGAAACATCAGGAAAACAGAATAACGTGATTCTGTGCTTGGCTTGTTAAGCCACAAGTTGTGTACTCTGTGAATGGGGCAATCCTTAAGTAATGTTAAGTCACTCAGAATACTCCTCTGGCGTTGCCCTTTGGGCTAGATATACTGGGGTGATTTGGGTGATTTCTTCCCTTGCTTTACTGCTCTCTCTGTGGAATAAATAATCTCACCCCCCCCCCCCAACCTTGGAAGCTATGAAGGCTGCACAAGGCCGTTGAAAACAGTTGGAATTTAGAAAGGCTTTTTTAGTTAACAGTGTGGTTCTGTTGGGGGGGGGGAGTAAAGATAGCTTTTAAGCGAGAAGCACTATTTCCTCCTCACCCACCTCACATTCCCCTGTCCTCTACCCCAAGCTATGTTATGGCAATTTGCAAAGGTCTCTCTTAACTGTGGCTGCACTGGAGTCAGCCATAATGCATTTCTGTTGCTATTAAGCTGTTGGAAGTTGTAATGCTCATTATGAGAAATGTGCTCAAGTCTAGCTATGGGGGTTGAGGGTTGGGGATGGGGTGATAAAGTCAGGGTCATCTCCCGAGATGGAGTCATAGTTCAACATTTTTAGATTGTATTACCTCCTCTAATTTGTCAGACAATGAAGCTTCAGAGCATTTGGAGGCCAAGCCCTGCAGCAGTTGCTGCTACAGAATAGTGCGGAAGGACATTAATGTTGACACTGAAATGATGAGTTAACAGTACAAATAGCTCTCCGTAGACTAGCCTAAGCACGGCCAGACAGTCAGACCCTCATCATCTGTAAATGATCCAGTCAGTCATCTGCTCCTTTCCCATTTCTGGACAATGAAGAAGCAAAGTCATAATCAGTTCACTCATATGGAATTTTTAGATGTAATTCTCCTTACCAGTTTAGCTGGGTGAAAATCAGTAGAAACAGCAACATCTTAATTGGGTTGCAAATTGCAAGAGTTAACCTCAAAGAGTTTCCCCCAAATCAGACTTTTTCTGGCATTTTTCTAAGGAGCTTCTTCCTCCCACCACTACGTGTTCTCTCTCTCTCTCTCATTCTTATCTGATTCCAGAGAGAAGCAATGAACTGGATGTGGGCAAGAAAGTGAAGTTTAATCAATGGAAGTACTTTGGGAAAGGGGATCTGTTGAGTCTGATTTTGGGATTCAGTCTGTTTGTGGTAGGATTGTACTCCCCTTTAAGAATCAGGTTCACAGTTTGCATACCCTCCAACATTTCTCCGATGAAAATAGGGACATCCCATTCCATAATGATAATTTTTACTACAGTGGTACCTTGGGTTAAGTACTTAATTCGTTCCTGAGTTCTGTTCTTAACCTGAAACTGTTCTTAACCTGAACTTTGGCTAATGGGGCCTCTCGCTGCCGCCGCACTGGAGCACAATTTCTGTTCTCATCCTGAAGCAAAGTTTTTAACCTGAGGTACTATTTCTGAGTTAGCGGAGTCTGTAACCTGAAACGTATGTAACCCGAGGTACCACTGTATGTATACACCACACATCTTACTGGGTTGCACCAGCCATTCTGGGCAGCTTCTAACATATATATATATATATAAATAATAAAACATTAAAAGAACTTCCCTATACAGGATTGCCTTCAGACATCTTGGGCGTGGGATAACTCCATACCCATTTCTCCAATGAAAATAGGGATATCCTGAGGAAAAGTGGGACATTCCAGGATCAAATCAGAAATCGGGACGGCTACTCTAAATCAGGGACATCTCTGGAAAATAGGGAAACTTGAAGGGTCCGAGCTTGTAGTGCTCAACTCTTTGCTCAACTCAACTGTGTTGACCAATTGTTTCTGAGTGACATTTCAGGTGTTGACGATTACCTTCAAGGCCCTAAACAACTTGGGATCAAGCGGTTTGAAGAAATCAGTTGACTCTTTAAGATCAGCTGATGTGTCATGCTTGGGTGTACCATTGCCTTTTGAGATACATTTGTGGTGAGAGAGCTTTATCTGTAGCAGTACTGCATATGTCAACCTCACAGCCCCAAGAGGTTAGATTCGGGGTGGCCAATATGCTGTTCTCCATTACTTATTGAGCTACAACTCCCATCATCCCTGACCACTAACCTTGCTATCTGGGGATGATGGGAATTGAAGTCCAACAACAGCCTCAAGGCGCCATATTGGCCACCTAGCCAGTGGTGGCCAAATGTGGCCCTCCATCTGTTTTGGACTATAATTCCCATCATCCCTGGCCACAGGTCCTGTTAGCTAGGGATGATGGGAGTTGTAGTCCAAAAACTGCTGGAGGGCCAAGGTTCGCCACCACTGGGCCACTCCATGGTAAAAGCATCTTCTTTATTTGTGTTCTGCACGTATTGGAAGACCCTTATATTTCAACAAGTCTTTGGCACTGTTTAAGAAGAGTCCTGCTGCATGAGACCTAAGGTCCAGCAATCAGTTCTCATGGAGGCCAATCAGATGCTTGTGGAGATGTGCAGTGATAAAATATTGCAAACAACAACAACAGCATTGTGTGCATGGTTGCATCAGTATACTTTTCTGTGTGTTTTATCAATGCTCAGGAGTGCAAATGCACCTCAGTAAAACAACGTGCGAAAGGGATCTTCATGTAGTCATAGATACAATCATATTGAGATTGCTTTTTTTCTTTGGAGTGTTTTATCAAGTAGCATAGAGAAGAGAAAAGTTGCAAATTAATTGGTGGAACTTGAAGCTGCTCCAGTTCTGGGACCAGTTTTAGAAATTCTCGTAGACAGAAGGAGGAGTCTAATTTAGGGAAACATGAACCCACAGGATAATGAAGGAATGGAATGAAGGAGACCTCATCCAAAACAAAATTGTGCTGCAGCTTGGTACTTTTCAAGCGGCTCTAATCGGGTGCACAACCCCTAATGTGATCCTGTGAGCCTTGCTCCCTCTGCTGCATCCCTGATGGCCTGACCCCACCCCTGACCTTGTGTTAGGGTTCAAAATGGTGTGCAAATAGCAGGCTCCTCACTGCAGACCTTCAGCACTCACACTTAGTCAGGGGTGCAGCTGATCCTTGCTTGCTCAGTCCATGTTCATCATGTTGTGTAACCCCAATACATGAAGAAAGCAATGGATAGAAACATGATTACTGCAGATTTCCATAAAGCCTGACATCCCCCACAATCTAGTGGCTCTAAACCATGGGTAGGCAAACTAAGGCCCAGGGGCCGGATCCGGCCCAATCGCCTTCTAAATCCAGCCCACGGATGGTCTGGGAATCAGCGTGTTTTTACATGAGTACAATGTGTGCTTTTATTTAAAATGCATCTCTGCGTTATTTGTGAGGCATAGGAATTCACTCACCCCCCAAATATAGTCTGCCCCCCATAAGGTCTGAGGGACAGTGGACCAGCCTCCTGCTGAAAAAGTTTGCTGACCCATACTCTAAACTATCTTTATCGCATCAATTCATTTTAAGATGAGAATATTCACTGCATGTAAAAATGGACAGTTGTTGTCCCATCAAAGACAATGGGATCCTCTTGCCTGTACGGAGCTCGTTCTGCCCGGACGCTGAGGTCCAGCGCCGAGGGCCTTCTGGCGGTTTCCTCATTGCGAGAAGCAAAGCTACAGGGAACCAGGCAGAGGGCCTTCTCGGTAGTGGTGCCCTCCCTGTGGAACGCCCTCCCACGAGATGTCAAAGTGATAAACAACTACCTGACATTCAGAAGACATCTTAAGGCAGCCCTGTTCAGGGAAGTTTTTAACATGTGATATTTTAGTGTATTTTTGGTTTCTATGGAAGCCGCCCAGAGTGGCTGGGGAGGCCCAGCCAGATGGGCGGGGTATAAATAATAAATTATTATTATTATTATTATTATTATTATTATTATTATTATTTTAGAAACTATACCGATAAGAGGTTAACACCAAATGTTTAAGTCACACTCTTTGAACTTTCAACAAGATTAGATATAAAAATTTTGCTTAAAGCATGAAATCCAGCACTATTTTCTGTTTTAACACTGTGAGCAGTAAAGGCTAAATAGCTAGTTAATTATTGTACTATATTTCACTTCTGCTTTCATGCAGCAACAGACTGATGTAAATTTCACATTGTTTGATTTGCTTTCTCAGTAATTTGTCATATGAGTGGGAAGCTGTGTCAAGCTGAACAAATGAAAGCCAAATTTTATTGTAAACGTGTTCACTTTGGCAGAGGCCAATTGCATGGCAGATTTAAATAAATCCTTTCCATGCCAGCTGAAAAGCTGGATATCTCTCCCTTCAACTATGCAATAGTATGCTCCACAGAACTTGGATGGCACATCTAAATGTGTGTGTGTGTGTGTGTGTGTGTGTGTGTGTGTGTGTGTAAAATGAATCCATTGAAAGTGACTGCTCTTTCCACCACTTCTCTCTGGTTTGCTGGGATCATCTGGGACCCTACCCAATCACTTTTCCCCTGCCTTGCTGGTATCCAGGAGAGGGAACTTATCTCATTTTAGTTTAATACATCCAGGATTAAAAACGTCACAGGACAGACGTCAGAAGGATTTTTTAAAAAATTATTTTTAAAACTAATTATAAAAACCCAATTCAGATGGGAAGATGAATGAGCTATCTTGAGCATGTTGATAATTTTGATAAAAGGCAAGTGTTGTCTCAGCAGTGGGAGGAATGCATGAAGCAATCCTATAGTAATTGATTTAAAACCTAGCAGCAAAGGAAAGAAGACTACAGCACATGGAATTTTCATCCATTGCATTAATTCATACATTTGCAGAAGCCATAACTTCTCCATGATGCCTATGGTGGTTTTGCCCCTCTCCTTCAAGTAGTAAAGGCATAGAGCTTTGCTCAAAGTGCACGATTTGGCTTTGAATGAAAAGTATGGCAGAGTAGGTTCTTTGTCTCATTCTAATGAAGGCAGATGTAAGGTTTTGAACTGGTTCTTTATCTTAAGTTGGTCAGCAATGTTAGAAATGGAAGTAAGGAAGGAAAGAGAAAGAAAAACTAAATTTGCAACCCATAATGCCATCTAGCTGCCACTCCCAGATATGTTAACCCCCTAGTGCTGTATTCGCTCAGTACAGTGGTACCTTGGGTTAAGAACTTAATTCGTTCCGGAGGTCCATTCTTAACCTGAAACTGTTCTTAACCTGAGACACAACTTTAGCAAATAGGGCCTCCCGCTGCTGCCGCCACGCGATTTCTGTTCTCATCCTGAGGTAAAGTTCTTAACACGAGGTACTATTTCTGGGTTAGCAGAGTCTGTTACCTGAAGCGTCTGTAACACGAGGTACCACTTTACAGTGGGTTGCATGTGGCATTGTTCTGAGCCTGGAATTGCTGCCACCCCACCAAGTTGCTACTTCTGAACTTACCACGTTTGCTTGGGTTACACTGCACTCCTATACATATGTTCCTGATAATAAGTCTCATTGAATTTGGCGATGTTTACTACTGAGTAGTTAATCAAGTTCTGGTGAAGAGTAATGGAGCTGTTACATTCAGATGCATTAACATCACTCCCAAATGTGGATTTTCAAAATTTTATTTCTGGAACTTCCTTGCGTTTTTCCTATGTGTACATTGGACTGCAAAACCTTAGAAGGACTGGTGGAACTCTCCTTCTCAGGAGGCTAGGCTGGCACCTGCTCTGCTTTCCTTTCATCAGCAGGCAAATATATATTTTTTTCAGATACTTTTTTGTTTGGCCACTACCTGGCTGTTGTGGCTGGGTATGTATTGTTTGTATGCATGCACACATTCTTTTCAATATTTTAAAGTGGTTTTTGTGTTGTTGTTTTAATAAGGTTACATAGTGTGTGTGTGTGTGTGTGTGTAGTTGTATCTGTTTTAATTGTATGTTGCGAGCCACATTGGGTCGCACAGTGGGAGGAAGGCAGGATATAAATAAGGTACAATAAAATAAATATTTTGTTAGCAGAACAGCTAATGCTGTTTTCAGGCTTTGTCTAGAGTACAGTATAAGACGTTCTGAGGGGCGCATACGCTCCCTAACATAAATCCACTAAACCCTTTCAGTTCATTATTTTAAGCAATGGCTTGGTTTTGTTGCTACATTGTTAAAATTGATTTGCACATCCCTACTGTTCTTAGCCTTTATGGGCATTAGAACAGGCTTTTATCCGCCTTGCAGAAGCATTGCTGCCTTGAAGTAATACACCGTAACTCAGGTAGTCAGCAAATTATGTTACAAAGAGCTACAATAGATTAAGTAACAGGTTGATGCAAATAGCCACTCTTATCTTTGGAACCATTTACTGAAAAGCCAAGTATTTAGCCATGGTTCAGCTCAAAACACGCATCAAATAGACTAGTAACTCCAACAGGGGAAGCCAATCATGTCCCTAAAATTCATTTGAGCAGCTCTGTTGAATTCTCCGTGGTGAGAGAAAAATGATAGTATATAAGCATTTTAAACCACTAAGGGGATAATGTTCTCCCTTCGGTATCTTTTCAGAGTGAGGGCTGTGCCAAAAAGATAAACACCTGAACTCATGACTATTAATACTTTGATCACACCAGATAAGCGCACAGAGGCCGCTTCACGGTTGTGACCTGGTGCCTCCAAATAGTTCCAAGTCAAGCTGTTATTGCCTCCGGCACAATTCCTTTGGAGTCCGCAAGACCTCCAGTGACAAAGAACTACTGTAATAGCCACACTTGACAGCTTTCCCTCTCCCCATACTATCGCCCAGAATGGCCACTCTGACCCTGCACTGTACTGGATATGAGCATTCAGAGGGAAGCAGCTGCGAGTCGTTACGGTCCCCAGAGCCCCATTTTAAGGAGGGAGCATTAAAAATGACGGAAACTCATTTCATTCTCTTATGCCAGGCTCTGAGCTCTGACACTGCTGGAGGAGACAGCAGATACTGAGGGAGAGGGATTCTTACAGATCCTCATAGGACAACCCAATCATGACTTGTGGAATTGTATTCTGCAGAACACGTCTCACCACAGCCAGCTTACGCGATCACATTAACAGAACACATTTTCAAAAGAGGTAAAGGTAAAGGTACCCCTGCCAGTACGGGCCAGTCTTGCCAGACTCTAGGGTTGTGCGCTCATCTCACTCTAGAGGCCGGGAGCCAGCGCTGTCTGCAGACACTTCCGGGTCACATGGCCAGCGTGACAAGCTGCATCTGGCGAGCCAGCGCAGCACACAGAACGCCGTTTACCTTCCCGCCAGTAAGCGGTCCCTATTTATCTACTTGCACCCGGAGGTGCTTTCGAACTGCTAGGTTGGCAGGCGCTGGGACCAAACAATGGGAGCGCACCCCACCACGGGGATTCGAACCACCGACCATGCGATCGGCAAGTCCTAGGCACTGAGGTTTTACCCACAGCACCACCCACGTCCCTTCAAAAGAGGTAGAGGCTGCTGTTTGTATCTCAGTATTGAAGGAAGGCATACCAGAGATGTGTGGATATTCCAGCGTTCACCTTAAAAAATGTTCTGGGTTTTACCAGTAAATGCAAAATACTGGGGGTGGGGGGAGTGAGTCTGCACAAAGGAGAAATGAACTAATCTACAGTGGTACCTTGGGTTACAGACGCTTCAGGTTACAGTCTCCGCTAACCCAGAAATAGTACCTCGGGTTAAGAACTTTGCTTCAGGATGAGAACAGAAATTGCATGATGCCGGTGCAGCGGCAGCGGGAGGCCTCATTAGCTAAAGTGCTACCTCAGGTTAAGAACAGTTTCAGGTTAAGAACGGACCTCCAGAGCAAATTAAGTTCTTAACCCGAGGTACCACTGTACTGGTAGATAACACCTCTCTTTGTAAAGAAAAAAGAAAAGCTACCTTTGTAAACAGGGAGGGTGTGAAATGGAGCGGAGTGGTCTTCCCATGTCATATCCTCCTTCCCTCTAGTCTGAGTGCTCATTCCAATCCTAATGCAGACAGGGTTCAGTGGTAGAACATCTGCTTTGCATGCAGAAGGTCATAGATTCAATTCCCAGCATCTCCAAGTGGGGTTGAGAAAGAACTCTGTCTGAAATCCCAGATTGGTGCTGCCAGTCAGTGTAGACAGCACTGAGGTTGATGGGCCAATGGTCTGACTCACTATAGGACAGTTGACTTGGTTCGTAAGAGAGCAGAAGGGGTTACAAGAAGGGAATCTGATATATATACCATCTCAGGCTGCTTCTCCATCTAATCCCATATTGTCCTCTACTCTGACTGGAGCTGCCCTCCATCATGACACAACGCATGAAGGCAATACATGAAGGCATCGCCTGGTAGCTGATCTTGCGAGTGGCCAGGAAATGAATCTTGCGCTCTTTGCATGTGCTCCTCCTCTTGCAAGCAGGAAGCCCTCCTCCAGGAAAGAACTTATTTACTCTCTGGTAGACTGAGAGATGTCAACTTTGGGGACTTTGCAGATGTAGGGGTTTCCTTGTTTCCAGTAACTTACGGCTTACCAAAATGTGCGACCACCCTTGTTGAAAATACACCGGCAAACAATACGGTACTCCAGTTTGGTACTGGTTTATTAAACATGTACATGAGAGCAAAAGGTACCAAGAGGAACAGAAAGGTGCATCAGCACAGGCAACAGAAAGGTGGGGTGAAACAATTTTGTTTGTGCACACACACATTGGGTCACAATAGCAAGTATTCTGCATGGATTTATGGTAACTCTAAGACTCACACAAGCATGATGTAAGCTTGAAAACGGTTCTGGACTTCACAGAATTAAGACAAATGAGTCATTATTTCAACAACCTACTGTGACTCCCTTTTAAACTCAGGCTACCATACAGTATGTCACAATGTAACTTTTGTTACTTCACCCACTTCTAGACAACCAACAGCCAGGACTAGCTATAATAGTGACTTGTCCTGCCATTAGGGATGGGGGAGAAATTTGATTCGGTCTGCATTTTAAAGGTGAACGTACCTATTTTCCACTTTACGAAATAGTACACAAACTGAAACACAGTTCTCAAAGGCAATTCTCAAGCCAAGCACACCAAGTAATGCTGTACAAAAAAATGCATATATTAGGGTAAACTATGCATAAAATGCATATATTAGGAAGAATGATGTACAAAATGTTTTGCTAAAATGTGCATATTATGCAAAAACTGCATACACAAATGTTTCTGTTAGGAGGAATTTTCATTAAAATGCTGACGAATTCTCGTGATAACGTCCTCTAACGGGTGTGGAAATGTGGAGAATTCAGGATTGGAAAAATGAGCAAGGGAAATGGAGAAATCCATCTGTCCCTAGTCCCCAGGCTCTGGACACTTCCCTTCAGTAGAATCGTAGAATTCATAGAATCATAGAGTTGGAAGGAACCATAACGGTCATCTAGTCCAAGCCCCTGAAATGCTTGTGGGGCTCAAATGACCCTGAGATTAAGAGTCTCAAGCTCTACCAACTGACCTATATGAGAGAAGCTTGGTGCTGTTCCCTGGTGCTTACAGAATCTCACTTTCAATAGTCACAAAATGGTGGTGCTGAGGGGACCTTGGATAAGAGGACAGCTTCTTCAAATAAGAGACACCTGTTGTGGTCCGTTATCATAAAAGAAATGTAAAGTCTTTCTGCCAACATACAAGCCATAAAGTAAGTTGCTCAGTGCTCAGTCCTTGTCTAGCTGGCACAATGCATTTGAGCAGGGTGCTTCACATGTAAGGAAACTAACAACAGCCAGAACCTGTTTGCCTTGAGAAAGCTGGCTCAGAGTGGTAGTTTTCACAGGGAAAACCTCCAAATAAGACGCAGCTGACTCCACTTTTATTTGACTTATTTCTCTGTGTGGAAGAGGTTTGAATTCTGCTCTAAATATGCAGCAAAGTTCAACATCCACCCTCACCCTGGCTCCAGTTCTGACTTTGTAACTACTCTCAAAACTTTCACTGCCTATTCTTCTCACAAGCCCGCTGCAATTACAATCACTGGTCCTTTCCCTTTGTTTCCCTCTCCCTTGGTAAGGCGATGATGTCAGGAAACACGCTGGTGTTTTCTTTTTGGCAAAGGCATTGCACACCTCCCCCACTTTCCCCATCTCTACAGGTTTCACAATGTTGACAAGCTGTAGCAAAAGATGAAAAGGAGAAATGTAGAAAAAAAAGAAAGCGAGAGAGCCCATTTCTTTACCTGTGAAGTGGTTACTGCTAGTCCCTCTTTAGGTGAGGAGTGGGAGACTTTGAACATTATTGGACTGCAGCCCCCATCATCCCTGATAATTGGCTGTAATGGCTGGAGCCAATGGGAATTGGAGTCTAACACTATCTAGAATGGCAGATGGATCTCTGCTTTGGATCAATGCTGGAAGAAGAAGAAGAAGAAGAAGAAGAAGAAGAAGAAGAAGAAGAAGAAGGAGATTAAAAATCTGCTGTACAAATAATTTCAGGCATAGAGGATTCAAAATAATGATTAGTGTTCACTGTGTTTCATTCCATTAATTGGCTGCAGATTAGTTGGGACACTTGGGACAGCAAACTCCTTAGAGCAAATCGTCTAAAGAGGATGCACTTCACCAGCTACTTGATGACTGTTTCTTTCTGCAAGGAACAGCAGAAAGAGGATTTATTGACCCAATGGGAGGTTGCCATGCATGGCTTGTTGGCTATCATTGGCTGGATAGGCCGACATGTTCAGCTCGGGCTGCAAATTGGACACACCTAACTGAAAGGTCTGTAGGGTGGAATCTATACACATACAAAAAACGCTGTGAAAATGCTTTTAAAAAAATGTTTTGAAAAATACATTGAATTTTGCATAGCTTGCTTTTGCCATCTAGTGACACACTTGTATATTGCATTTTACAGCACATTTAAAATTTTTTATTTGCAGCTGTATAGCTGAGTCCTAGGAGTCTTGGAATGGACTTCACATTAAAGTCACTTGGGTTGCCCAAGCTACCAGCCAGGACCACAAAGGGCTCCATCTCTTATAGCACGATTGGATGAGCTCTTGACCTATGACCTATGAAGACATTGCATGTAACCACTGTGGAATCAATCCTTGACTATCAAAACATCCCAGAGGTTAGTCCTGTGCAGCAAAAACCACAAGGAGTTGGGTGGCACCTTGAAAATTTAACACATTTATTGCAGCATTAGCTTTGACCCATATGCAATGGCCCATGACAACTTAGCCTGCACAAATTGTGATCACTTTCAAAGTGCCACAAGTCTCTCTGAACCAGAACACTGGTGCAGCACCAGGACTGTGGTCCTAGCATGCTCTCCATCCCCTTTGCTCAATCTTGGCTACATGTTTACCCCACTCATATGTATGCCCTTTATTACCCTGTGCTGAGGAAGAATAGCCAATGTTCCCTTGTAGTTTGGGAAGGTTATGGCAGAATGTGGGAGGCAGTGGAAGACAGAAGTGCCTGGCGTGCTCTGGTCCATGGGGTCACGAAGAGTCGGACACGACTAAACGACTAAACAACAACAACATGGCAGAATGGTTCAGGACCACTTGTAGTGCTCAGGATGCTTTTTTAGCTGCCATGCTGTGAGCCCAAGTGCATGAAATCACTTCCTCCTAAAATATGGATGGATACACTAAAAACAAGAGCAGAAACAATACTATGAAAAGCTTTTATGAAAAAGTGAAGCAAAGGGAATAGGGGGCTATTTCACTGGCTCTGCACAGATCAGATGCTTTTGGCTGTCCATGTTCCCCCAAAGTCATCAAGCAATGGAAATTCCACCTGAACATTGTTTATCCCAGCTGGTTATTATAAGTACTATGTTATAAGTGCTACAACTTTAAGAATTGGCATCTTTTCCTTCTCCCTTTCCATTCTTTTGTCGTTTTGTGTTGGGCTTTTGGCTTCTAGGGATGCAGGTGGTGCTGTGGGTTAAACCATAGAGCCTAGGACTTGCTGATCAGAAGGTTGGCGGTTTGAATCCCCGCAACGGGGTGAGCTTGCGTTGCTCGGTCCCTGCTCCTGCCAACCTAGCAGTTTGAAAGCACATCAATGTGCAAGTAGATAAATAGGTACTGCTCCAGCGGGAAGGTAAACGGCGTTTCCATGCACTGCTCTGATTCACCAGAAGTGACTTAGTCATGCTGGCCATATGACCCAGAAACTGTCCGTGGACAAACACCGGCTCGCTCAGCCAGTAAAGCGAGATGAGCGCCGCAACCCTATTGTCAGTCACTACTGGACCTAATGGTCAGGGGTCCCTTCACCTTTACCTTTGGCTTCTAAGCCTGGCTGCTGCTTTGGGAGACTTTCTGGATGAAGAGTAGTGTAGAAGTCCTTTAAACAAACAAACAAACAAACAAACAAACAAACAAACAAACAAACAATTTAGATGAGTATATTCCAGCATAACTCAGCAATGATAACTCAAGCTTGCAACTCTTAATATATGGACCTTTGAAACGACAGCTAATAACTACATTTGGATACGTCAGCATAATGAATCAAACTATAGCAACTACTCTTATCAGCTCCTCAGTCCCAACCGTTGAAACAAAAACCCAGCCTGTCAAAAAACCATATTACATTATCCAATGGAGATACGACATGCAACAGCACCAAGAAGTACCAAACTGTATAAACTGTTGACATAGTTAAGAAATGTGGTTTCCCTTTGCAGATTCATTGGTTTCTGCAGATGTCACTAGCCAAATGGGATGCCCATAAGATACATATGGATCAATGCTGTATTGTTAACGGAAAGCACATGCACACAACAAACATTGCAAATATTTAGACAATGAGTTCCAAACAATACAGATGGTAAGGAAGCATACCGTAAATTAAAAACAAGGTGAAAATTATGGAAAGATACATTTATGTTACTCTAGCTACAGAGGAAAGTAAAGAGGCAGACACACACACATCCAACAAACAAAATAATCCAATCCTGTTCACAGAATATATATGCTGATATTCAGCAAATTGACTTGAAATACATATCCCCCTGTATAATCTTTGTTGGGCTTAAGGGCTGAGAGAGATGCTTCCAGACCCTTAAGTATAATGGTTCCGGCAAATACCTCTGTAATGCTAAAACAAAGTATAGCAATATCTTGAAGATTAGCATATGAGTAATAGGACCACATAAAAACTCATAACAACAAACCATATAGCTACAATAACCATGTTAAAACAACTGCAGTTATTTCTTAAATAACTGTGCAGGCCATCCACACGAGGTATTATGTACAGGAGGTGGAAAAGAACAAAGTAGCCCATTTTCGTAGTCTCCTGAGATTCAGAATGAAAATGATTTTCTCTTTTTCATTTGCCTTGAGGACCATGTCTCTTGCATTGTGCTATCAAGCCTGTATGGAAGACTGCATGGTTCTTCATAAAATTAATGTGAAGATTAAGAGTTGGTTTGTTTTCTAACATAACCAAAAAATTAAATCAATGCACTTAGGGGTGCCTAAATTTGTAGATATTCAGTTTGTGAATCTCTCTCTCTCTCCCTCTCCCCCCCTCTCTCTAACACACACACACACACACACACAAATAAAAGTACTCATTTCACAAAGGAAAAGACAATATTGTTTTTATAATGGAGAGATTATTCCTAATACCAGCAATATGCTACTTCACTCACTATGCTGGATGATTAAACCTGCTTTCTCTTAGTTTTTAGCTGGATTTAAATAAAAATAAAAATATCTTAGATGGCATTTGTAATATTTGTAAGTTATCTTGTGTGGCTGATTTGATTGCACTTAATTAATTGTATCTTAATGTTTTATATGTTTTCTTCATTTAATGCATTCATATCGCACCTCAAGATGACATACATGGTTCTTCCCAGTCTCATTTAATCCACACAACAACAACCCATGTGAGGTACGTTAGGATGAAAAGCAGTGACTAGACCACGGTCACCAAGTGAGCTTCAGGGCCAAGTGGAGATTTAAACGCTGGTATTCCAGATCCTAGTCCGACACTCTAACCACTATAACACACTGGTTTCTGTGCTTCTTTGGGTTAGTAACAACAAGTAATTTTTATACTTTCCTTCATCTGAGGATCACAGGGCGGTTTACAATATAAACCACAAAAATACACACCACAGTAACAAACAATACCCCCCCCCCAGTTTAAAAGGCGATAGATTACTTAATTAGCCAAAGGCCTGGGAGAGGAGGAATGTTTTTGCCTGGCACCTAAGAACATGTAGCAAAGGAGCCAGGCAAGGTTCCCTGGGGAGAGGATTTCACAAGTGGGATCCACTGCAGAAAAGGCTTGTTCTCTGGACCTCACAGTGGAGACACACAAAGAAGGCCTTACATAATGATATCAGGGGCCAGGTAGGTTCATATGGGGAGAGGCATGTAGTAGCACTGTACAGCAGCGATAGCCAACACGGTACCTTCTAGGTGTTGTAGAACTACAACTCCCATTTTACCTGACCATTGGTTATGATGGTTGGGGCTGATGAGAGTTGGAATCCAACAACATCTAGAAGACACCGTGTCAGTTTCCCTTTGCAGTAAACAAGCAAACAAGCAAGCATTACCGCTAATATTTTGAATATTCATTTAGCACCAATAGGATGCCAAGGTCTGCCAGGTGAGCAGTGCAATCCTATATGCGTCTATTTAGCACTTCCCTAGTTTTCTTCCAGGGATGCAGGTGGCGCTGTGGGTTAAAGCCTCAACACCTAGGACTTGCCGATCGAAAGGTCGGTGGTTCGAATCCCTGCGGCGGGGTGCGCTCCCGCTGCTCGGTCCCAGCGCCTGCCAACCTAGCAGTTCGAAAGCACCTCCGGGTGCAAGTAGATAAATAGGGACCGCTTACCAGCGGGAAGGTAAACGGCGTTTCCGTGTGCGGCTCTGGCTCGCCAGAGCAGCGATGTCACGCTGGCCACGTGACCCGGAAGTGTCTCCGGACAGCGCTGGCCCCTGGCCTCTTAAGTGAGATGGGCGCACAACCCCAGAGTCTGGCAAGACTGGCCCGTACGGGCAGGGGTACCTTTACCTTTACCTTAGTTTTCTTCCAGGTATCTGTGTATAGGATTGCAACCGTAGGGACCCTCTAGATAATCATGATTAATTACCTAGATGTTGTTTTTGTGGTTTCATGATTATTTATGCTCCTCATGGCAATTATATGCTTTCCTGCTTTCATTACTACTTGTGTCTGTAAAATGTTTCGGGTGGGCATGCTGCTTCATTCGCGATAGGTAAACACCCCATAGCTTCCTGTTGAAATCCTGTAATTTTATATACCACCAATGTTTTGGGGTAGGGGGTTGTGATGTTTCTGTTGCACCGTAGTGCAAGAGTACCGCTCTAGACAGCAATAATGTGGTAACACTGGGGAAGCATCGCCAAACAAGTAATAATGTGGAATTATGGGTTGACAGTCCAGTATAAACCCAACGTTAATGCTCTGTTATTGCATCAATAACATACTTCAAAAGGTGCCTTCAAAACTACAACACTAGTCCCTTTGAACATCTAAGTAGATGTGTATAGGCTCGTTTTATAAATATCAAGATCTGGTTCATTATCAGGGCATGAGAGCAATGGCAACAGAAATGGCTTTTATCTCTAGCACCTGACGTTCAGAGGCACACTGTTTGCATGTCAAGGCCCCGAGTCCTCCCCCATTTGCTGAATAATAAAACACATGGACACCAGTATTTTAGGTTAATGGGCTAATTAAGGCCACAACTTTATTGGTTACAGAATGTGAGTGGTATTGGCTTAGGCACTGAAATTGAACCGACTATATGTGACACCTGCCCGCCATGCAGGTACTCCAGTAAGGGTCAACCACCAGTACATCAACTGAGAGCTCCCCCAGGGTCCCTGATGGGGTCAAGGCACGGCCCTAGCCCATACCTGGGTTTCGGATGAGATCCACACCCCCGGATCCCTTTAACGGAATACCCTTAAAGAGGATGGCCAGGTGATGGCCACAACCTCCCCTCCCATGAACCAGGTTTTACCAATGCCTATCCGCCACTCGAGCCAAACGGCTTGCCGCCAATACCCTCACACCTGCAACCAACACCTAATGCCCTCAATGACATCAACCAACCAAAAATCATTTCCCCAGTTGGAAAGATGTACACCATCATCATGGAACAAGGCCTCTTTGCCAAACGTAATGGTGGGGTGCACAATCACCCGGCCCTTCAGCATTTGCACCTTCCGTGTCACCACTTGATTCACAGGTTTCCTGGCCTTATTAGTGGCAGATGGGGAAAGACTGTTACGCCACGCATGTCAGGCAGGAGTATCTACCAGCCCTACCTGCAGATGCTGGGGATTGAACGTGGGAACTTCTGCATGCGGTAGATGCTCTACCGCTGAGTCTCCATGGCTACAGCTGGTGTGGAGCTGAGGAAAGAAGTGGCTGAGTGGCTTGGTCAGAGAAAGCCATATCTCCCTCACTTTGGGGATGCCTTCAGCTACTTCTATTCTTGAATAGCAGTAGGAATTGAAAGACACCGACCAGGAAATTGTATTCTGGGGATATCTAACTTAGCTCTCTTACGTGCAAAAGAATGATTAGACGCAGAACACAATTTAAAACTAACGGACCTGAACTTTTGTAGACTGAACATGGCGGGTGTCATTGCCTTGTCTCCTCTAAGCAAATGGCTTGACACCAAAGTAATGCTGAATGCTTGAAATCCCTGAGCAGGTCAGCTTTAAGTTCAGCTAATGACTACAAACGCCTGCGCAGGACTGTGTCATCAGCATAAAAATGAACGCTGCACTCAGTATGCCGAGTTGTCAGTTCATTTATAAAGATCGTAAATAACAATGGTCCAAGGATGGATCCCTGAGGTACTCCTATAATGACATCCATTAAATCTGACATGACACCATTTAATAACACAAGTTGTATGTGCCCTCTTAAGTAGCAAGCGTACCAATTAATTACAGATGATGCTATACCTAAGCCATTCAATTTATCCAATAAGGGAACATGATTTAGCAAATAGGAAACAAATGCACACTTAAAGGCATGAGACACACAATCCTCTGATCACTTAACCCACTAGGTTTCAGAGCATCTAGCATTCACCTCTGAGTCAGTCGGGGGAAAGGGCTTCACTAGGAACAGAGCTCAGATTTATTGTTGTTACGTTTACACCAGACTCTAAGAACCAGAGTCACTGAAATATTGCAGCTTGTGCACGCTACACAATTTCACACCATCCACAGTCTGCTGCTGAATCCAACCTACATTACTCCAAGGCAAATTCAAATGCAGGACAGTGACAACTCCAGTCTTGAGGAGACCTGGGCATAGTGCCCTCTCTCAGTAGGCTTCCTCCTCAGACAATGCCCCTGGTGGGCTTTCCTAGCTGTGATTCACCACACTCCAAGCGGGCTTGATCCACCTGCCTGGCATTGCTCGGAGTATGAGGCCGGTAAACAAAACAAGGGAGTGAGGGAACCCTGGGCAGGCATCAGCCACGGTCTCTGGCAGCTGTCCGACAATGCCAGGTGCTGGCGCTGACCTTGCACCAGTCTCTTGCTGATGGCTATGCTGTTTGAAAATATTTATCTTTCCAAGGAAGGTGAGATGTAATAATAAGGCAGGCTGGGGTGGGGAACAAGCCTTCCACTTGGCAGTTGATAGAATGAGATGTGTGTGTTTTCAAGTCTCAGTGGCATCCTGCTATAATCAACATAAATTCAGTGTGCTCAGCATGCCATAGAAAGCACTTGGCTCCTTGAAAGTTCAGGTCCCTGTGGATTAACTTAGGATACTGACTTGTGCCTCACATATATGGAAACCTTGACCTTTTCGTATGTGACTGGCACCGGGGGGAAGCATTTGTTCTTCACCAGGACTCCTGCATATCACACCCTTATTATTATGTATACAGGGTACCTGACATTTTTAGAACTGCATATTTCATGGGATCCTGATAATTTGCAGCATGCAAACTAAACAAACAGACAAACCAACAAAAAAGAGTCTTCTATATTTATAATCTGGGACAAATTTTGAATTAACACTGCTGCATTGCAGAATGGTTTCTGCTGTATTTTGTTGCCTTTGCAAATGTTCCTTCAATAGCAGGTTACACCTAATTGGGCAATTTGCATACATGTTCTGCCTGTCGCCCTGCTGCCTTCAACATTTCTGCCGGAACCGTCTGGCAAAGAGACTGCAGCTGACTCTGGGGCTGTCATGCCTTGCTCTGCCACTCTTTCCCTTCTGATGGAAGGCCTGGTTCGTTCTCCCCATCTGATCTCCTCTAAACAAATTCATCATTCAAAGCACACCTCTGCTGTTGGCATATATTCTGGGGCTGTGTGCTCAAAATGGAATATTTTACATGGGATTTATCTTTTCAATGTTAAGATTAGGAAACGACACTCAGCCCCAAGATGTGTTTTGCCCTACCAGCCCCAATGGGCAGTAGCCACCACTGGTAAAGATGCACTTCGCTCCCATATCAGGACAAAATAAAATAAAATAAAATAACCCAAATGAGTTCCCTCTACTATCATTACTATTGCTAATGCAGTTCCACTAAAGATATTGCAATTGGTAGCTCCCTGTGGGCTTTGAATTGGTCACCTGAGGGTAGTCAGATGAGGATTTGCTCTGTGTGGGGTGTTAAGTGTGGTGGGACAATGTCATGGAGCCACTTTCCTGACAACAGCACCACTGCTACTTACCTGGATGATGTGGGGACAGGGCAGGGTGATAGCAAGATCAGTTCTTGGCTACCAGCAAAGTCTGGCCACAGGAACTGCCAGAAGGAAGCACCATTTTATTTCAATAGACTATAGAAGGCATGTCCAACTCCCAAGAGACTGCGATCTACTCCCACTATTAAAACAACTGGCAGTGATCTTCCCATTGGATTGACCAAAGTTGTTGAGCTTTTTTAGGGGAGGAATACCAAAAGATGTTGATCAACTGGTTGGACATGCCTGAAATATAGCAATAGAATAGAAGTATAGGGGTCGACTACATGTTATCAGATTCCTCTTATCTTCCTAACAGCCCACCTGGCCACACATTCAAAGCCTCATAGCCACATCCCTGTTGGGATACTGCCAGGGAGACAGAGGCATCAGGCAGCCTCCACGTCGTCTCCGGGCAATCTCCCGGTCTCCCATAGAACAGCATCAGTCAGTTAGTGACACGAGCCTCAGACACATTCCGAGACTCATGCACACCCTTTCTGCAGAGTTTCCACAATGGAAGATTCAGCCAGGAGAGCATATTTACAGCTTTATTCAACGTTGATCAGAACAAAGGAAAAACATGACTGCTTGCATCCGTGTCAAGGAAAAACAACCAGAACAAAAGCTATATACAAAACAGAAACTCCCAGTGAGCAGGAAGTAAACAGGCATGTGACACACAACAATCATGCCTGACTATTTAAGGTGGAATGGAACTATATCCTAACAATCCCAACAAAGATATTGTCCTCTAGGGGTTATTGTGTAGGGTTTTGGGTTTTGGGTTTTTTTTGCAAAAGTTGTCCAGATTTCCCCTGACATTTCAGCAGTTTCCACCTCGACACTGTTTCTGAAGGTCAGTTGCCGGCTATGTCCGGGAAGTTCCAAATGTATGGCAACCCTAGGTTTGTGTAAAGTTCCCTTCTGAAGCATGCAGATAGATAGATGATAGATAGATAGATAGATAGATAGATAGATAGATAGATAGATAGGATACAAAAGTCACTCCACCTATTCTGCCTGTGGTGTGTGCACCATTTGCCCCAGTTCTATATTGTATTCTCTATATCGTAATGTGCTAACAAATGTTATCTTCTTAATTGAATGTTGCACATTGCAGCAGAATATCGTGCTTCAAATTAAACAATGAACAGCATATGGTATTGAGGTTTATATTTGTTCCAGACCAAGAGAGAAAGAAAAAGTGTTTTATTTAATCTCTGAAGTTGTAAGACATTTTTAGTATCATGTTAAATCGCCAAAATCTTTCTGAACTATAGAAGTCAGTTTTAAGTGCACAGAACTCCTGGGCCCACTTCAAGGCTTCACAAAAAGTTCAAAATTATTCTTGAAGTTTAGTCCTTTCCGAAGGCTTGAAAGGGATACTTTGATATTCTCCCTTTGAACAAATGTCACTTACAATTTTTTTTTTTTAAAAAAACGTGACATAAGAAGCCATCAGATGGTCTTTCATATAGCTCACGAGAAATAAATTGTTTGCAGCCTATGATATTTATTTAGGCAGAATAGAAGACACACACTGTTCTACTTCTATAAACTACAGGATTGCTTCGTTCAGTTTTGGGTCTACCCAGATGTTTAGAAATATGAACTTCATTGCCAAAATATCTAGTATAATGCCATGAAGTGTTGAGACACTCTCTCTCTCTCTCTCTCTCTCTCTCTCTCTCTCTCTCTTTCTCTCTCTCTCTCTGTGTGTGTAGAGCAAGGGGTAACAGGAGCAGCTCAACCCCCGAAAAAGATGTGCACTATGTCAATACGCCATCACAGCCACATTCAATGGAAATTCTTCCCGAGTGATATATGCACTTGGAAGAGCTTTTCATATGTATGTCCTATGCACCAAGGTCTTTAAGATTCTGACTGAATCTACAGACAGCAGGGAAGCATTTCAGCTACGCACTGCTCAGGTAGGGCATGGACTTATCAGGTGCCATTGCTGGGGGTGGGTGCTAACATCTGTGCTAACAAATTCAGTGCTAACACCAGACCTATGAAATGCTACTGCCAAATCCAAAACTTCCTCTTTCCAGATTTTGATTACAAACCCTCCAAGTGTCCCTGTTTTCCAGGGTCAGTTAGATTTACAGAAGCCATCCCGGTTTCTGATTTGATCCTGGAATGCCCCGCTTTTCCTTAGGATGTCCCAATTTTCATCGGAGAAATGTTGGGTGGTATGGAGTTATGCGACCCCCGAGCCAAGGAGATAGGTGGCTACACAACCTTTAGAAGACATCTGAAAGCAGCCCTGCACAGGGAAGTTTTTAAAAAATGTTTGATTTTTTTATTACATTTTTATATACTTTGGAAGATGCCCAGAATGGCTGGGGTGGGGTTATTAACCACCACAGCAACAATAATAATGGAATAGGATGTCCCTATTTTCATTGGAAAAATGTCAGAGGGTATGTGATATGCAGTGAGGACAAGACTTCCCAGTGCCCAAGAAAGGTGTTTAACTTTAACCCAGGAAAATAACTTTCAGCACAGTACAAAAAATTTAAAGCATTCCTTTCTTTAATTTTGTAATTTACTGTGGAAAACACTCAGAATATCACTACTGTTGTAGTTAACAGTAGGAATTGATAGCTGAGCAAAGAACCTTAATTTGGATTATAAAATTCTTGCTTTAATAAAAATTCCTTAAACACTAGGAAAAAAAAAGGTGTGTTTAACTTTCATGGCAGCATGCAACATCCAGAAGTTGTGACATGGAATAGAAAATGTGAAGGCTGAATCAAGTTAACGTGCTATTCTATTTCTGATTTTGAAATGTGGACTGGTCTTTTCTGCTGCATGTTTGTGTCTGTGTGTATCTGTCTAGATATAGATACAGATACAGAAGACGACAAATCCTACGTTACTCTGTTCCTAAGCAACTTTTAATTCCTGCTGTATAATCTGAAGTGGAAAGTTAGAGAAGAAGCTTTCTGGCTTCCTAACATACAGGCGTGGGGGGAGGCAGATGGGGTGGGAGGGACGGTGGCTCGCTTGCACCCTTAATGATGAGTCGCTACTGACAACAGCAGCAGATGGTGGCAAGCTGGGCAGTTGGCCAGTGCCAAGGAAGATCAGGTGTGCCAAATGTAAGCAAGTTATGACACCCTCTGAGCCTCTCTGAAGCAAAGTCCAGGGGAGGAGTGGATGTCTTGGTCAGAACAAAGAATTCTGCAAATCCCACCAAATCCCGGAATTATTCCTACTTTCCTTTTATGTAGAAAGTGTTCTAGCCAAATGTGAAAAGAAGCAAAACGATCAGTGGGCATCAACACCTTCAGCATTGATACATGTCGCTTTGAAGAATGTCTGTCTGTTCTGCGCAGTGGATGAACAGGCTGTGATAAAAAGGTGTGAGTGTTTTACATATTTATTTATTAAATTTATATCCCACCCTTCCTCCCAAAGGATCCTGGGCCATGTGGAATGGGGCTGATGGGAGTTGGAAGTCCATCAACATCTGGAGAACGAGACAAAACATAAGATGGGGCTGTGAGGGTAAGTCTGATAAAGCGTGTTGGGGGATACAAGCCACCCTGCTGTTGCTGGGCAGTTTTGGGATGAACCCAAGCCATAAGTGGTTAAATTGGGTTGCTGGGGAGTTTTGATTGTTACCAATTTTGAGGAGGGGTCAGAGTCTTTAAATACAGGATGCCCGAGGCTGGGCGTCCCCTTGGCCGTTTTGCACCGGATCACCCGCCCACCATCCCTTTAATGGGGGGGCGGGTCTTTATCGCTTGACCTTGCTATGCCTGTCATGGGGTTGTCTGCCTTGGAGCGGGGGCCTGGTAGGAATTTTGCCATCTGGCTGATTGGCTGGTGCCATTTGGTTTTTGGCTACTGCGTAGCAAATCGTCACAACTTGTAAGGTTGGCGGTTAGGCATTGGTTAAAATTGGTTGTTGGAGGGGTAAGTGCCTACCCCTCCAATGGTGGTGCGGAAAGGGAATTCCATTAAAGGAATCCAGGGGCTTGCCATTCTTTTCGTCCTTGTCCCTGGCATCGGACTTGGGCCGTGCAAGCCCCACATGAGGGTGAGAAGTGAGGGACTGATGCCCAGCTTCATTTCCTCACCCAATACTTGTTTCCCACGCTGGCTTCCGTTGGAATCCGGAAGGCCAGCTCTGTCCCTGGGGGCAAGGACAGATAGTCATAACCAATGCCTAAGCAACCACTCACATTTTTTGTATTTTAATAAAGTTGTGGCCAAAAATTATGCCAAAAACCTTAAACAAAAATTGATGTGTGATGTGTGAATTTTTTGGGGGTGGCATTGTGAGACTCAACATGCAATGTATTCCTCCTCATCATCATCATCATTATAAGTGGGGTTCCTGCTTGTGGAAGCATTGCTCTTGTCAAAACCACTTATATCTTGATTGTTGTCCTCCAGCTCTACTTCACAAGAGTCAGAGCTAAGATCTTATCATGTCAGGAGCGGATATGCTTGATCTCTAACACTTGATCTACAATTGTGACTAATCCCACCGACACTACTCTGTATTTCAGAAGAGGCAGTCTATATCTCTGCTGCAGCACCTGCAAATCTGCCTACAGATAAGAAACACATGAAGATGAACAGGATACGCCTAGACCGAAAATGCACTTTAGTATGGAAATACTATTTAAAATCAACTGTGAGGAGTCTTCTCCCTGTCTTCAGGAAAGCAGCAAGAGTGGCCAAATTAGCCTGCTTCCAGATGATGCCATGATTTCATGTGTTCACTCATAAATCCATTATGGTGCTGTGCAAGACATTTGGACAAATCCCATACCAAAGCAGGGCACTTTGGAGGAATTTGGGGTCTGACTGAGGTGATGTGAGATGCCTTCAAGGTTCCCCGAACCAAAGTAGGAACTCCCAAACTGTTTCATTGGGCCTTGGTGATTTCGACGTCAGTAAACACTGCAGACAAATGTATGCTAAGAGGAAAGCTTATGTATATGACTCAGCCCTACAAAGAAGCCGGCAGAATGGAGAGAAGGTTGAGGGAGAACGCTTCTGTGATTGGCAGGCCTAGCTGTAACCAGAGGGAATGATTTTACCACACCCGTCCAATCCCAGTGTTTCTTTGGGGGAGGGATGATTAAGTAAATAAGCAATTTTGTTTTCACATGCTTTCTTGCTTTTTGCTAGTTTTGTTCCTGAGGAGTCACATTGTTAAAAAGAGTTCTCTTTGAAGGCTTTCTTTTCGCTTGTGTGTTCCACCTCATTCCAACCCAATAAGTTACCTATCAAGCCTTAATTCAACCTACTCTGCATTTATTCCTTTAAATTTAATCTTGTGGGGTTTTGTTTTTTTGCATGAAATATATATATATATTAATTGTTGCTTCTTTCCCCCTCTTAATTCTTTATTCCAACCCTTTCTTTCAACACGGTCTTTTTCCATTTATTCATTTTGCTGAATCTTGCTGCTGTTGCTGTTTCGAGTTTAAGTGTTGCTTGCTTTTGCTTAATTATCAGAGGCAGTGTTATTTCTGCTTCTCTTTCCTTAGAATAGTTCTGGTCTGAAAAGTTTGCTTTAAGTTCAGTGTGTAGTCTGTTTTATTTACTCTTTCCCAAAGGATTTCATTTTATTTATCCATAAGTCACAGTCTTTCTTATTAAGTTTAATTAAATTCTTACTGTCTATTTGTGTGTGCATGTGTGTGTGTGTGTGTGTGTGTGTGTGTGGCTGTTTCACATATGCACTATTGCCAGATATATCTTAAAAGGATATATTTTCCTCTTGCTTACATAGTTTCATTGTTTGCTGCAGGATGTAACACTTCCATCCTGACTGGCACATCAAAAACTTCTGAATCTATAACTCTTCCCCATATCTGCCCTCTAGGTTTTAATGTTTCTCACTCATTTTCTCTCATTGTTTTTCATCTTCTCCAGACAACTATTACTATGCTATTGTTAGAATAGTAATAATAAAAGGCAGTGAGGAAGTGACCTACATATTTCTTGGGGAAAATAATTAATGAGTTGGAGACCCAAGAAACAGATAAACTGGTGATTCATGATTAATTTGCAGATGGCTTTAGAGTGGCATATATATTATTACCGCACCTAAACATCTCTTTCAGCTGACACATTTTAATGCAGGAACAATCTAACAATGTTAGATGGAAATTTACTTCTCCTTTTTTTTCTTTTTTCTTTTTTTGAAAATGCATTTATATTTTCTTGGACAGACCCTGGATTCTTAAGGACATTCATTATTCTAGCCCTGATGCTACAAAGACAACTAATGGCAAGTACAGATATAATCAACTAAAGTCTTCTACATCACTTATTTCATCCAACAACTGATAATGAACTCTAGGCTAGGATTTTTCAATAGGGAAAACAATGAAAAAATGAGACACCTTCATTTTTCATCGACTCCCTTGGGGAAATCTAAGCTTGCCAACAACATTGCATACATTCATGCTTGCATACGTAGTCTTAGAAGCTCTCTTCAGAAAAGGGGGGGAAGTAGTGACATCAGATAGGGTGTTATACTTGTTTATGATAACTGATTAAAATTGGCCTTTAATATATATGTCCAGGTGCCCTTCTTGGCTTGTATGTGTCTGACATATGCAATGCATCCCCCCCTTCAGATAAAAAAAAGAGGGACTACTTACTTGAAAGTATCTCCCCAAAGTAAGGCAGAGTTATGAAAAATAATAAGACGACAACACAGCTAGGAGAAAGAGACAATTAAATAGAGATGCTACAGATATTTGAGTTGGGGGGAGGGATGGTTTGTGGCTATAAAAAGAGAGCGAGAGAGTGAACAAAGACCAAGGCAGTTTCAAAGTAAAGGAGAGAAATGTAGTAAAATTGTTATAAAAATTTGCTTGGCCACAAATCCACTTTACCAGGATGATGGATGAGTGTGAAAAATATAATAATTTTTTCTTCATCTGTCATACCAAAATTATTTCTCCTGAACAAACAGGTTAATAGAATTTAGCAAGGCTGTCATATGTGCTGTCAAATGCAGTGGTTCCAAGCTGACAGTGTTTTGTCGTTAGAGCTCTTTGTTCCTACTCTTGCCTTCTTCTCCCATATCCCATATCCCCTCATCTCTCCCATTTCACCTCATAGGTGGCTTTGAGGATGACATGTGGTATCAAAAACATCCATCTAGCAGCAAGCATATTCCTTGATGATTTTAGCAAAGGGCAAGGCAAGAGTTCACCTTCTGTCACTCCAGGACCAGCCCTACCATTAGTAAGAGTGAGGTTGACTAGCTGTGGGAGATGATAGACGTCAAAGCTGTTGAGCGCCATGTGCCATGTGACCTACCCTGCTCCCTAAGCTAGTCTGCTATAGTGGATGATGTTGCTCAACTGTCAGGGTTGAAATAAGATTCAAATATCGGTCCTGTCAGATTTTGTATGCAGAATGGGTTGGCGCCATTTTGTTTTTCCTCAGGCAGCAAAAACTCTTGGTGTGGCCCCGTGCCGCTACAAGTTTCTCATTCAACTGTTATAATCTTCTCCAATCCCAGACTTTTTACTGCAAAGTTGGGCCATAAGAAATACAACGCAATGGTATCTTTAGATCATTGACCTTAAGTGGTCTAAATTTCTCTACAAATCACATTTGACCAAGTTATAATTTTTAGTCGTTTGCAGTTCAAGAAAAGGGGGATTTGTCCATCTCTAGTTGGATGTTTAATGGACAGTCACCTTCAACATGTGTTCGGTGTAATTTTTCACTATGCATGGAGAGAAGAATCATGTTTGTGGTGGCAGTCCCAATCCCATCTACTTGCCAATATACGCATCCACAAAAAAATTTTTGTGCAAAGAACTAAATCAGGATAAAGGAAGCTGCTTTATACTGAATCACGCCCATAGATCCATCTAGCCTAGTGTTTTCTACAGTGGTTGGCAGTAGGTCTCCAGTGTTTCAGTCTCTCATAGTTCTACTTGGAGATTTCAGAGACTGAACATGGAAGTTCTGCAGTAATTCTACTACTGAGCTATGGGCCTTTCTCCAGAGACGTGTAGTTTAATTATTGTAAGCCATCTCAGTGTGGGGAGAGAAGGGATACAAGCGGTGCTATTTTTCTTGAAAAACAGGTGCTGGAACTCACAATGAACGCGCCCCCCCCCATTCTCTTATAATGGCGATGGCACCCACCTGAGAGGTGCCAGAACTGAGTTCTGGTGAGTTCCTGCTGAAAAAAAGCCCTGGATACAAGTATTGTAAATCAAATCAAACAAATCAAACAAAATATAGAATATTCAATCATTTTACCCTGAACCTTGAGGGTTGTGAACTGGTAAACCTATTGAAACCAGCGGATTATACAGAAATTTTTAGAAGACATACATATTCTCTGTGGACTTTTTGGGGAACAAGAGAGATATATAAAGTTGTAGTGCCATTAGCAGAAATGATGGTCCTTAATTTTGGAATATAAGATTAGGTGGCAAGGACCGCTGAGCTTATTCATTAAGATTTGTGGCATATTCACACTGTTGCAGTGTTGGAGCTCATTTCTAAAGCTGAAATGAATACAGTAAATAAAATATGCTTGTTTCTAAGAAAGAAATGTGAATGCTAAGCAAGAGCTGAGGCCCTGATTAGCCAAGCTTCTGGAAGCAAGAGCAAGAGCTAAATGAAGTTGTTGCCATAGTATATTATTTACCCTAAGAATGAGGTTCAGATATTTATGTAAGTATTTTGTTTTAACAGCATGTCTCAGAACAGAAGAAATCATTTTCTAAACATATAGTAACGCATAGATTACCAGAGGTTTTGCTGGTTTTTCTTTCTTTCCTTCTCTCTTTCTCTTTCTCTCCTTTGCTTACTAACAACCACACAGCAACATAATAAATACTTAATACTGATACATCCCTTTTTCTTCCCCATTTCAAAACACCCCTTCCATAAGGAAGGTAGCAAATATGGTACAGGATAATGATCTGTCTAAGGTTACGCTAGTGAACTGTAAAGTGCATCAGATGCTGGTTTCCCCCTTCAGAAATGGATTGTCCATATCTAGAGATATGTTTGTACAGTCCTGTCAACATATCATCAGTATTGGGACATATGGGGACACGGCAGGGATGTGGGGAAATCCAAAAGCAGAACCCAGCCCTGAATCTTAAAGGTCCTTTATGTTTACAGTTCTTACTGTAATTTATATATAGGTGCTCAAATTGTGGCTTGGGACTCCACAAACAACGACTGGGGAAAGGAACAAAGTGGTAGAACATCTGATTTGCATGCAGAAGGTCCTCATTCCAATTCCCAGCATCTCCAGGTAGAATCTCCTTCCTGAAATGCTGGAGAACCTCTGTCACATAGTGTAGACAATATTCAGCTAGATGGACCAGTGGTCTGACTCAGTATTAGCCCCTGTCTTTGATGTCAGTGTCCATATTTTAGCACACTTCTTCACTTCTGATGCTGAAGACATAAAGTGGAGACATCTCACCTTCAAGATCAGGTTGGAGGCCACCCAAGAGCATCTTGCTGGTCACAACTGAATTAGGATGCTGAATTCTATGGACCCTTGATCTGATCCAGCATAGATATTCTTATGTCTAATGCATTCTGGTAGGCATTGTTGAAGAGCAAGTGAGTTAGAATAGACTTAGAAGAGTGGAGGGGTATTGCTCATGTATCTGTCATCTGCAGCATAGCCATTCATATTCTTCTCTCTCTCTCTCTCTCTCTCTCTCTCTCTCTCTCTCCTGCATTTATAACCCATCTTTTGTCCCACCATGGAACTCAAGGTGGCTTATATAGTAGTCTCCCATCCAGCCATTGACTGGACCCCAACCTGCTTAGCTTCATAAAGATGATTGCATTGTCTGCCTTCATACCCTGGGAAACTACATGTGAGAAATTACCCACTCAGCCATCAGATATTAGCATGGGGTTGTAGTGATACTGGTAGGGAGTCTGGTCACAGAAAGCAGAGAAAGTTTGGAAAGACTACAAGGGGCACATTCTAAACATTTTGAGAGATACACATCCTAAACAATTAATCTACACCACCACCCATCTTCTTCACATGATTGGCATCACCGTTACAGAGTATTTTTACTCAAATTCCATGGCTAAATCTGCAACTGTGCCAAACATTTTGGGGGAAGAACTGATTGCCTTTTTGGCTTATTAATATGTCCTCAGAATCAAATTCCCTCTTCGCTCACACAGGCTTGACTTATGGCCACTTAAATATATATGGATCTCCCCCCTTCTCTCTGTGTGCATGTTTTCTTCCCCTGAGTTTCATGCTAAAATGCCCCCAAAACATCTGTGCACTTTGGATGCAACTAGCCGAAAAATCACTGGCTCTGTTGTGTGTGTTATATACAGCTGTCCAAAAATTGATTTGCACCTTACAAATATTTCCATGCAAAAATAATTCTCTTTCAACTGTGAAAACTGAATGCTTTTTCATTTCCTCAGGAAAACTCAAGGTGAAAAAAAAAATGATTGGCTTCATCGGAAACTTGTAAAAACGTGCTTTCCTCACCTTGGAATGAGACAGTACTATTCACGTAGCTCACTGCTCAGTCAACATTTGCCTCATTTAAATAACTCCATAACACAGTCCTGCATTCCAAAGTTGGTGTTTTGTTTCATTGTCAATAGCGATCGCGTATACTGAAACCAGGGTTACAACCTGTGTTTTAAATGCTATTGAGCCTATAGAAAATGGAGAGATGTCACTGCCTAGCTATTTGGAAGGCCTATGTTCTAAAGGGGGACACGGGTGGGGCTGTGGGTTAAACTATAGAGCCTAGGACTTGCTGATCAGAAGGTCGGCAGTTTGAATCCCCGCGATGGAGTGAGCTCCCATTGCTTGGTCCCTGCTCCTGCCAATCTAGCAGTTCGAAAGCACGTCAAAGTGCAAGTAGATAAATAAGTACCGCTCCGGCGGGAAGGTAAACAGCGTTTCCGTGTGCTGCTCTAGTTTGCCAGAAGTGGCTTTATCATGCTGGTCACATGACCCGGAAGCTGTACACCAGCTTCCTCGGCCAATAAATTGAGATGAGCGCTGCAACCCCAGAGACGGTCACGACTGGACCTAATGGTCAGGGGTCCCTTTACCTTTATGTTCTAAAGGTTTTTTTTTATTAAAAAAAATGCTTCAAATAAAAAGGTGCTAAAAGGTAAAGGACCCCTGACAGTTAAGTCCAGTCGCGAATGACTCTGGGGTTGTGGCATTCATCTTGCTTTACTGGCCGAGGGAGCCGACATTTGTCCACAGACAGTTTTCCAAGGTCACGTGGCCAGCATGACTAAGCTGCTTCTGGCGAAACCAGAACAGTGCATGGAAACACTGTTTACCTTCCCGCAGGAACGGTACCTATTGATCTACTTGGACTGGCATGCTTTCAGACTGCTGGGGTGGCAGAAGCTGGGACTGAACAATGGGAGCTCACCCTGTCGCAGGGATTCGAACCGCTGACCTTCTGATCGGCAAGCCCTAGGCTCAGTGGCTTAGACCACAGTGCCACCATCAATAAAAGATTATTTCTCTGCAGTGTGTCCAGAAAAACTGAAGGGGAATTGCAGATAGAATTGGTAACAAATATAAAAATGAAAGAAGAGGCCACTGGATCAGGCCAATGACCCCTCTAGTTTAGCATCCTGCTTTCATAGGAGCCAAGCCTATTAGAGACCCTCAAGCCGTATTCCCTCCTCCTGTGATTTCCAACAACTGGCATTCAGAAACATTACTACTTTGGACCATGGAGGTAAAGCACAGCCATTGTGACCAGTAGCAACTGATCGCTTTCTGCTCTATGAATCTGAAGGTATGACATGTGGCACTGGGATGCCAAGCATAGGCACAATCTCTATGGTGCAAAGTATGTGGGGACGAGGCTGAGCCTTCCCCCCACCTTGAGGGGCCAGGCTTTGCACTCTCCATCCAACACACATGTCACATGTGTGTGTCACACATGTGATAACACACACACGAGACAAGTCCCCCAATGTTGGGCGGAACTTGGCACCTCTGGTATCAAGTCCTTTTGAACTTGTATGGAGAATATTTCTGATGTCTTAACAATATCAACGGTTATTTAAACATGCAAGGCCCTGAATTTTGACCATTTCCCCCCCCCTTCCCCAAGCCAATCAGACAAGCTGAGAAACAAACCACTGCCATTTTGACTGAACAACCTTTACCCTATTTCTTTTATTTTATGAAAATATTTCTGTACTCTTCATATTCAGAAGGAAATGTCAAAATGGTTCACACAATAATAAATCATTAAAAAATCATTTAAAAAATCCTTATCAATAAAATCATCCCAATGTGAAGGCCAGGGAAAGCCTTCGTGAACAGTTTTCAATTGATGGTGAAAACACCCTGTAGTTGATGCTCTCCTGATCTCAACAGGGAGGGCATTCTTCACTGTGCACAGGAAAAGCTATTCTAGAGCAGGGATGTGCAAAGTGTTAGGAAGATCACAGCAAACATTTGATATACTGTGCATGGGCTCTATCATGGTATGAGAAATGTATACTTTGAAGTTAATCAAGATCATCCTTATGAGGAAATATAAGGGGAAAGAAAGCATATATGAATAGTTAAAATGTGTGTTGCGGTTCAACCGACAATGTTCATGCAGGGTATCCAAATCCACTCTTTTTCTGCTCGTTTTCAGCCATTCTCCCTAAGAATGGATAAAGAATGGCTAAGGAGTACATGTGCTTATTTTAATCCCTCCGAAGACAGGACTGGTCCTACCATTAGGCAAGATAAGCTAGCCCAGCATCCATAGGGTGCTGGGAGCCCACATATTATCAATAACAATAAGAAAGTGTCCAGCCCACATCTCTGCCTTGCTATGCAGGAATAGAAGAATAGCCTTGCTGGATCCATTCAGTGGCTCATCCTGTTCTCACAGTGGATAACCAGATGCCCTGCAAGCAGGACTCCCTGTTCATTGCTACTAGTGGAATAGGAGCACCTTGGATGTAGAAGGTTTTCTGCTTTCCAGTAGAGGCAGTTGACGACAGGTGTGGACACCCGAGACAGAAGTTTCAAATGGTGCCCCACGGTTGTATAAATATTATAATAAATGAAGTAACTCACAACTGTATGACCTCCAGTGGTACCCTCCAAATCAGAGGCCTCTTTCTTATTGTTATTGATAATATGTGGGCTCCCAGCACCCTATGGATCCTTGCCAGATTTGGGCATGCTCACAACTCCTTGAACTCACTGCTAGACATTGGCCATTCCAGTCTCACAGCATCCCAATTCTTTTGCAGCTCACTTCACCCATGCCCCAGTGTTTTTGTTAGAAATGGCTTCTAAATCCAGATCATGAACATCCTTTGTAGGTATGGATTTAGCCCGGAGCTGTTGCCAGTTGCCACCCTGCTTCTTCTGCCTTACTCCGCCATAGCCCCAGTAATACTGAATCCGGCACCACAAAGAGTTACCACCCTTGCATTGGTTCTCTGCCTTGCAGTTCTAGGTCTTCTGCAACTCAGTGGTAGAGTATCTCCTTTGCATGTGAAAGGTCACATGTTCAGTCCCCAGCATCTCCAAGTAGGGCTGGGAATGTTCCCTGCCTGAACCTCGAAGAGCTGCTGCCAATCATTGTAGATGAATACTAGAGCCAGACAATGCTGAGCTAATGAATGAACTGACTCATTATACAGCAGTTTGCTTTGTTCCTTCTAAAAAATTATATTTATTTCTGAAGTGCATATCCCGCCATACAACTACTACCAAGGACCGCAGGGCGGAGCCAGAGTTAAGGCTGAGTCACGAAGGTTAATGTTGCTTTATGCTGATTGTGCTTTGCTCAGTTCCGTTGTGTTAATTATTTTCAAGCATGTTTCTTAGAGATGTTTGGAATAATTAATGCCAAGTTGAGGATTACTGGCCAATAGTTTCTTCCCAGGATCGTTCTTGGCTCCTTTCCCAAATGAGGGTATTATTTTCACACCATTTAGTCCTCTGGTGCTAACTTGTCATAAAGGAGCTCATGGAATTATTCACCCAAGATTTTTACTATTTCCCTTGATATTTCCTTCAGAATGCTGGCATGTAATGCATTTAAGCCTGGTGCTCTGTCAAAGTTAATAGTCATAATTGCCTAATTATCTGTTCTAGTATGATGGTAAAACCTTTTAACATTTCACATTTCCCCAAGGAGAATGTATTGCAATCTCTGGAATGTTGTCTTCCCCTTCTTTTGGGAACGCTTAGGCAAAGAATTCATTTTGCTTTTAGCTAAATGAACCTCCTGCTGCCCCTCCATAGCCACGCTGTCTCTTTCCTTGTCTGCCTACTCTATGTATAAGCGCATATGCATGGAGATGGATATGCCAAATTTATTCTCCTGCTTTCATTCCGCAGCAGCTTATCACCACTCTTTGTGTAAGAATCCTCCACTTTATTGCTGCACAGAAAATGATTCTCTTCCTTGCAAAGACTGAATGGTTATACTGCACTGCACAAAACCCCGACGGTGCCTTGTGAATATTTGACATGCCAACTATTGAGTCTGACCATTGCTCCTTTCCATATAATCCAATATTGTCTATGCCAGACCTCTGCACCATTGTGTCCCCAGGTGGTGTTGGACTACAACTCCCATCATCCCCTGCCAGCTTAGTCAACAGTCAGGGATGATGGGAGTTGTAGTGAAGCAGCATCTGGGGACACAAGGCTGAAGAAGACTGGTCTCCTCTGGCAGCAGCATTCTGAAGTTTCATGTGTAGGTTTTTCACATCACCAATGATCTAACACCCTTTAACTGGAGATTTAATTCTTGAACCCTGGGACCGCATGCATTCTTCCTATGGGTCTTCTAGGTTTGCCCTCTTCACCCAGCAGGTATGATCCCCCACCATGCTAATGCACTTTTTGTATAGTCAAGTACACCTGCACAATGATGGTAAAACAAATAAATCAAAGCTTCACAGCAATGCGACGTCATCTCCAGTTTGCAGAAGCCCATTTGCTTCTGAGGTTCAGCATTATGTGCTGAGCAAAGGGCCATTTTAAGTTTGCATCCATCTGGGTGAATTTACATAGAAACATTTACAAAAGATCAATGCCCTTCTTTGGTAGCCTCTGGGAATGGCAGCACCTCTTAGGTAAGTCCCTTGTTCAGCATATAAATGTTCATTTGCTCCCAGCCATATGTTCCAGCCTTCTGGCTGTCACAGGCAGCTCAATCTTTTGCAGCCATCCTTAAGCTGTAAATATGAATGTGTATCCTGGGAAGTAATATCTCAGCCTCCTTTCAGTCAATCCTCTTGCCTACACTTGTCCCAGATGAGGTGCACCAGCAGAAGGTTTAGATATACTGATTCAGTTTGTGCAATCCGATAAGTTCTCATGGGTTGTTGGCAGGGATGGGATGGGAAGGCCTGAGCCTACATTGATGTCCCATGGCTCTGACATTATGCAATCGCTATGGGGTGTACCACCTGTGCAAGGGCTGTTGGTCTGGGGTTGTTAAATGCCAAGTCCAGCTTCTGTGGGGCCCTTCAGTCAGATGCACTCAGTGTGTCCCCTCTTGAAATGGTGCTTTCCCCAACATTCCCACTGTTTCTTCTGCTCGTTCCCTTGCCTTTCCCTCTGGGCCTTATTGGCACCACCTCTGAGTGCAAGAGAGAGAGGACAAGACATGCAGAGGTTCCTCTTTCTGCTTCTCAGCCTGCTCTTTGCTTGCTTGCTCATAGAGGACAGGAGAACCAGAAGAAGAAGAAGAAGAAGAGTAGTAGTAGTAGTAGTAGTAGTAGTAGTAGTAGTTTGGATTTGATATCCTGCTTTACCACTACCTGAAGGAGTCTCAAAGCGGCTAAAATTCTCCTTTCCCTTCCTCCCTCACAACAAGCACTCTGTGAGGTGAGGGGGGCTGAGAGACTTCAAAGAAGTGTGACTAGCCCAAGGTCACCCAGCAGCTGCATGTGGAGGAGCGGAGACGCGAACCCGGTTCACCAGATTACGAGTCTACCACTCTTAACCACTATACCACACTGGAAGCAACAGCAATGAAGAGAAGCAACAGCCTGAGAAGGCTGTGCAGCAGGAGAAGGGGACCCCTGGTTCTCAAGATGTTGCTGGACTTCAGCTACCACCTACCCTGGCCAGCATGGCCCAGTGGTCAAGAATTATGGGAGCTGTAGTCCAGAGATATATGTACCACAGGTTCCTCATCCTTGCTCTAGGGAATTGCCTTGGAGCCCCTATTGGGATACGAACCTCAGAAGACACCCTACAAAGCCAACTCCTGACTCCAGTCCTGGAAAAGACATACCCACCCTTTTCTAGTGATGCTGCCTGCATTTCTGGTTTATTTCTAAAGGGCACATAAGGAAACTTACATGCCAGCATGCCCTTTGACTATATGGTGAAGTATTACAGTTGTTCACACATGGATTCTTCTGATTTGGCTTGTGCAGCAGTGACCTTGCAAAGGACATCTTTTTTTGAAAAGACTAAATCTGCTGATGGCACAGAACTGAGAGGTAGTAAATACGGAGGAGCAGAGCAAACAAAGTCATAATGATGTGGATAGAATTAAGCTTAAGGGATGCTAAGTAGTTTATGCATTTCCATGCAAAGAAATAAAAGGTAATGAGATGAGGGACCAAAAATAATCCTACAGCCTGTCTAAATTAAAGCACAATAATGAATAGGGATATGGCAAAGGAAGCAAAGATTTGGTGTGTTAAAACTATTTAACGTATGATGGTTCGCGTTTACTGGAAGCAAAAGATGAATGGAGCTTTGAAGTCGGGAAAGCAGAAGTAAGGGAGGGTCATAATTTAATAGGCTATACATTTATAGATTTCATCCTTTTCATTATTTGGGGAGAAAAAATTGCTTTGGGGAGAGCTGCAAGATGTTCCTTGAAAACCAACAACCCTTAAATATGCCCTTTTCATTCCTCTTCATAACTGCTGTTGTTGCTGTGTTCTTGTTCTTGGAGCTAACCCAGTTAACGAAGAGCTATTTATCTATTACACGGTTCTATATCCAGACTGTTAGCCCAAAGACTTCCAGAACTGTGCTCAGTAAAACATTCTAAACTGTATAATGTATGGAGAATGTGATGAAGTTAGGGTACTATGTACCCAATGAGATGGTGATCTCAATGAGCGCACGTGAATCTAGTTCAGAGTGAGGGCAGTGTGATGTGGGAAGCACTGGTCTCACTCTGAACTGAATTGGTCCTCAGTAACATTGAAGACAAATCTGAGCGACCATGTGACATTGTGACTGATTGGTAAACATGTTAGCCTCATCTCATTCTAGTCCCTCAAAAATGGATGAAACAGGGAGCATTAATCATCACTGGCAAAAATGTTAATGAAACACTCCCACCACCCTCCAATTTCAGCCCCACACTGGGATTTAATAGCAGGAAGTTGTCTGTGAACTGAATGTGGCAGCTAGACTGGTGACTGGGAGTGGCCGCCTAAACCATATAACACTGGTCCTGAAAGACCTACATTTGCTCCCAATATGTTTCCAAGCACAATTCAAAGTGTTGGTGCTGACCTTTAAAGCCCTAAATGGCCTCAGCCCAGTATACCAGAAGAAGTGTCTCCACCCCCATTGTTTAGCCCGGACACTGAGGTCCAGCGTCGAGGGGCGGTTCCCTCACCACAAGAAGTGAGGTTACAGGGAACCAGGCAGAGGGCCTTCTCAGTTGTGGTGCCTGCCCTGTGGAACACCCTCCCATCAGATGTCAAGGAAATATACAACTATCTGAAGGCAACCCTGTTTAGGGAATTTTCTAATGTCTGATGTTTTATTGCTTTTTATATTATTGTTATTATTGTTATTATTATTCTGTTGGGAGCCTCCCAGAGTGGCTGAGAAACCCAGTCAGATGGACAGGGTATTATTATTATTATTATTATTATTATTATTATTAATAATAATAATATATTAGGGATACACCTTGCATTAAAGTAATTGCTGAGATTCAAGGGATGGACACCAATATTTCAGAGTTTGATCTTTTCACAAGCAAGAAAGTTATACCTGCTTCTGAAAATTATTGTAGTAATTAATGTTTAACTGATAATGGAGAATCCAATGTAGGGATAAAATTTAAATTTGATTTGAATGAATGAATGAATATTATGTCTATTTTAGAAAAGAACTAGCCGGCAGTAGTTTGACTAGAACCTTCCTTCATCCTCTACTAGTTTTCTACTTTTTATTGTTGTTAGGGTCAGGGAACATTACAAAAATGACAAGCCCCCAGTAATCCAAAGTGGCTCCTCTACCGGGGAGACCAGTTGCTGCATAAGGAAGGGAGAATTTTCTGTGCTGCATAGGGGTGAGAGTCAAAAACAGGCTAAGGCACACACTTGGTATAAGACAAGAAAATGGGTGCTGCACCTTGTCACACTCATACCTCACATATTTTGAATAAATAAATAAAAAGTTCCATTTTTGATAATAAGATCAACCAACAACCTATCTATTTATTTCAAATTTCTCCGTGTTCTTTGCAGTCTCAAGCAGACAACCTTCTCAGTTTTCTTGCCTGAGTGCCTTTTACTAGAGGCTGGAAGAGTTGAACCTGTAACTTTATACATCCAAAGCAAATGCTCTAATGCAACTCTATGGCTTCTACCTTCATTTGGCACAAGAAGTAAATTCAAATCTAGATAGAATTCTGGCCATCAGTATGAGGGATTTGTTTTTTTCATCTATGGACCTAGCCCTATAAAGTGCAGCTATTGGACAGTCTCTAACAATGATATACAGGCTTGATTTGCTGAAAAGTTCAAACTTTTGAATCAGCCCCAAACTTTGGTTAGAGCTACAGGCAACCAGACTCTTGGTATATATTTACATCTGGTTCAAATACTTTACTTGCTCTCTTACATTGTGCACTTAAATAGAGAGCAATGAGCAGCTGATGACCTCTCAGGTGCAATAGTAGGAAGAAATCCCAGTTTAAGATAGGACTGGTCTTAATAATAAAAATGGCAGAACCCAAGTCTATGTCCGAAGATAGTTTCTGTCATTTTAATTATTAAGGTCAGTCCTGTCTTAAACCAGGATTTCTTCCTACGATGGTGACCCACAGAGAACTAGTAGGCTTCTTACAGATTGCAGCATGATTAGCGATAGCACAACAATGGAAGAACCAGAGTGAAATACCCCTGAACATAGGGGAAAATAATATCTGCGATACAGCCATGCCTGAGCGTCTTACCAGATGCAGGAGGGCAATTAAAGGCATAACGAATAGAGACACCTTCCAAAAAACATGGACCGCTTTCTTTAACTATGTTAATGGCCAAAATCAAGACCCTGTTATACCAACCCCTCAATGAAGAGGTTATGTTCAGTAATATGTTTGAATGTTGAACGTGTAAGTTTAATATCTAGAGTCAATGGATAAAACAAACACCATTAGATGTACTGCTGGATAAATGATTAATGTATTTGTATTCATTTAAAAACAAATAAAATTGTGAAATAACAATAATTTTAAAATGGCAAAATATTTCAGAAGTTATAATTGAAACTACAAGGGCAGACTATCCCCCCCAAAGGCAGATAATGTCAGTGTTGAACTCAAAAAGGAGATATACATTGGCTGTAAATGTACAATTGCCATCTAAATAAACAAATGGCCATAGAACTTTGAACAGAACATGCCTCCTCCTTTCATGTTGAAGAATCAATTTCTTCTTTACTTGACCAGTGCTGTTGTTGGTCAGCTGTTGGTGAACGATGTTCCTATCACTCAGCCAAAACAGGTGGCTGGAGCCATTAGAGATATTGTTGTGAAACATCTGTCTGTGCATCCAGAATGTCAGGTTGCATTTTGAGTGATAATTCCAGCACCAAACTAAATGTGATGACCATTTTTTATTCAGCTGGGGTGGGACCCCCAATCCAGATTGGGAGCACAATGGGCTACAGATCAGAAGCCCACTGAAATCCTATTCTGGATTTGACATCCCTCTACCTGCTTCCATTGCATGGGGAATAATTTCCCCACATTTCATTTTCCAACATCATCCTTTTGCCAATGAGAAAGAAAAGTGCATTTAGAAGTATGAAAGCGCGTTCTGCAAATTTACTAATTGTTAAGGAAGGCAAAAAGAGTCATCTTCATATGTCTGGGTCTCTTCTGTTGACTCTTAGACAATTTATGGAAAAGTCCTTTTACCCGAGTTAAATGCCAAAAAAAATAAAAAATAAAAGCCACCTCAGAAGACATGTGTATTTATTGGCATGCTTATGATTTGACAGAATGGAATACTGGACAAGATCATGCATAAGATTCCAAATATCAAAGTTAGCTTTAGTTTGACTTTGTGAGATTCTAAAAGCAGCTGTGCTTTGTTGTAGTTGCTTAGATCCCAACAGTGATTTAGTTCTGTGGATTATATATTTGTCTCTTTTGTGTCAAAAGTCTTATCCCCAGTGACTTCACAACTCTGTTTTTGTATTTAATGTAAAAGCGTGATAGCTTCACATTGATGACTGTCAGCAGTTGCTATTTATCATCTGTCAAAAGATGTCCCCTTGGGAAGAAAGAAAATCAAATGGATTATGGCTGGGGTTTTATTTATTTTTTTGGTGTGTGTGTTTATAAAGTTGTTTAAAGGAATCTTACATGACGCAAGGCAAAAAAAGAATGGCAAAACTGCTCCTGACAACTAAGTCAGCATTTATAGAAATAGGTGATTTTATGCACATAACAGGCATACTGTCAATCATCTTAGCAAAGAAGTATATTCACAAATGCCATGTCAGCTTTTCCATCTGAACTTGAGGCCTTCTGATTTGTTAGTTCTGCTATCTCCAAAATTACCTCGGAAAAAATGCCTGTGGAAAAACAATGGGTAACTGTTGTTTTGTATAGAGCGAAACGTTGAAGCCCATCTTCCAAGGTCGGTTTTAGGATGGCCATTTTAGGAAGGTCACTTTCGCATTATCAAGAGGATACATGTTACACACCCCAGCAGAAATTTGAATAAATTTACATATGCTAATATATAGGTCTATTTTCAAATTGAGAAAAACCTGATTTTTACAACAGAAATACAATACATCTCACCACAGTGACTGCAACCAGATGACCCGTATGCCTGCTCAGTTTTTTGTTGGGTTCTAGCTGTTGATTGGCAGGTTCAAGGCCCAGCTCTTAACTTTATGGTGCTTTATCTTCCAACTTTCCTTCAAATAACACTAACGTCTCAACAAATGAAACTGATCTGTAGAAAATATAACTTGAAAAAAGAGACATTGCATATACTTTTGTAAACCAAGAAATCTTTAATAAATATATATATTAAAAATAGATATCTCATTCAAACAGAGGACACAGGGTCACCATAGTTAGTTTCAGCTGCAAAGAGTCAATTCTAGATTTCTCCTGTATACCAAAGCAACCATCCTAGGAGATTTTGCAGACCATAAGCTTCTCTTGAAATTCATCAGATATTTTGTCAGGGGGAGTGCGACACCAAATTCACTATGAACTTCATTGTAAGCGAAATCCAGTGAAAATTGTGGGAGGTATACCCACTCAATAAATTTCATTGGGCTTCCATTTTGGTTGTTTTTCTGGAAGAGGAACTTCTTGGTTTCCTTAAAATTTTTATACTGGGCAAAATGTCAGTGGCAACTCTACTTGTATGTGAATATCTTCTCAATCATACATTTGTGGGATGAAAGGGAGAAGGTGGAGACATCAGACAGAATAAACGAAGAATGATATAGTAGAAGCTCCAGAGTCCACTCAAGTTAAAAGGTGTGTTGTTTGTCATCCTGTGCTTTGAGTTCCTAATGGTATGTCCAGATGATTTCAGGAAACTTGTTTTAGAATTCCTGCTCCCCACCATTCAGACATACAAAGTGCCTTAGCTCATAGTGAAGCACTAAAGTTGTTAGTATAGATGAAAGCTTGTTGTCAACAAGTAGGGCACACACAGCGTTAGTGATATGGGAGCAGCCGCAACGGCTGTTCCCATATCACTAAAATCACCAGAAAGGGCATTTTGTGCTTCTTCCATAGCTCTAGAGTGGCTACTATTGCACCCTGACTGCCTTTTAAAGCTTTCATTTCAGGGCTCACTTTACACAGTCAATGTCTGAAAATTCATTAGCATTTGAAAAGGACGCCATGTCTGCGATTGTGCACTGCTTGGCACATAACCACTGCATGCCCTTATATTTTTTTTACAATTTGTACATTTACCTGTTAATTAAAACGATGAGTTAGCAGCCTTTCCATATGCTCAAGATATCACACAAAAGAAGTATCGTTTTTAATTAACTAGTGTAAATACTGCTTAATACCAATATGACTTTTAAGCCATTTACAAAACATGAAAGCCAATTGCACAATACTGTTAAAATACAGAAAAATTGAAAACGCACCAGAATGAGAACACAAAATACAGCCATCTCATCAAAACATTAAAATACAAATGTCCGTGATTATATGCAATATAATGAACAATCTCCAAAAGAGCACAGCAGTTAAACAGGAGAGTGGGGTCAAGAGATCAGGGGAAATGGAGGAGAGATCCCTGATTTCACCTATCTTTTGGTCAATAGACAGGGGAAATTATAAACCAGGACTGTTGATAGTGGGGGGGGGGGGTTGTTTCATTCCATACCCTCAGGAAAACTGATGGAAGGATCCTGCCTCTCTCCGTAGCAGTTCTTACTCATGTAGCTTTTGTACCCAAAGCAGGACCTCACAAACCCTCTCAGTGCTACATTTCCAAAGGAACATGCAACAGAGATCCAGCAAATTTGCTGTGTAAAATCATCTTCAAAAGTTAATATTGTACTCTAGAAGAGTAAGTTTGGTAGAAGTATATTAATAAAATATATTCTTTCATGCCATCAAAAGCAGATTTTGTTTCTTCTTTTCTGGGAAAGTCATTTGATTCCTGGTACGTTGAAGAATACACACAAGATATCCCAGTGTAATTCTTTGTCAAGGTTTGCTCTATGCTCACCTATCTTCACTGAGAGTTAGCCTACAACAGAATATATTCCCAAAGGCAGTAAGCGCATCAGTCCAGCAACCCTGTTACTGGTGTGATTTGGTTTTAACATATTATATTGAAAAGGAATATACTGAAGGAGAGTGGCAATATCTTACTATACCTCTGGTGCTTTTCTGTCCTTGTTTAATGGGTGGCGCTGTGGGTTAAAGCCTCAGCGCCTAGGACTTGCCGATCGAAAGGTCGGCAGTTCGAATCCCTGCGGCGGGGTGCGCTCCCGCTGCTCGGTCCCAGCGCCTGCCAACCTAGCAGTTCGAAAGCACCTCCGGGTGCAAGTAGATAAATAGGGACCGCTTACCAGCGGGAAGGTAAATGGCGTTTCCGTGTGCGGCTCTGGCTCGCCAGAGCAGCGATGTCACGCTGGCCACGTGACCCGGAAGTGTCTCCGGACAGCGCTGGCCCCTGGCCTCTTGAGTGAGATGGGCGCACAACCCCAGAGTCTGTCAAGACTGGCCCGTATGGGCAGGGGTACCTTTACCTTTATTTCTGTGCTGGAATCTAAAATAAATATTAAAGGAAGCATAATCTTTGTCTGTTAAACATTATGCTGCTCAGACAGTCTGGAGATGCGAGGGAAAGTCTTTATGGCTTTGCATTTGCACAGCACAATCAAAAAGCTCTTGAGAGACTGGCTGATGGATGGAAGACAAAAGTGTTGAATGCTATGGATTTGTCAGGTAACTGCATTATGAACAGGTGGTCTTTTCTTTTCAGCCTGCTATCTGGAAGTGATCAAGGCTTTGCTTCATGCTTAAATGCTGTTTAAATGATTGCTCAGAGGAGATGACATTTGGAATGCAAACCGTAAATGAACATTGCGAGCCCAAACCCTCCCTACCTTGACCTCTTGAATGAATTTGGGTCAGATTAGGGATCCGTTTTATTTTAGTTGAAAGACGTTCAGAATTTGAGAGGTGGTTTTTGTTCCATTGCCAGTTCCAAAACACACGGCGGCGGAATCCTCTGAAGTGCCAGTGACATAAAGGGCTTAAAAACAGAATAAAAGATTTAAAATATAGTTAGTCACACATTATATTGTGAGCCAGAGAATCTGGCTTTATTTCAGCCTTCGTGGTCATGCAGAGATTACTAGCTAAAGGCCCCGAGATATAAAGTTCCTGATAGAGAGCTCCTGGAAAACCTGTAGCTTAGATCTGGGTTTACTCCTTCTTTGAAGCTAACTGTAAAAATCTGGTAAATGACAAATGCCCAGATAATGAGATACTTTAACAATGTCTTGTGTTCCCCAAACAGGCATATCATCACGCACAGCACTCTCCTTCCACAGGAATTATGCTTTGTGTACATTTCACAGCCTTTTCTAGAGTACAAGTAAATTAGTTAAAAGGGTCAGCTCCATTTTTATAAAGCCTAAAACTGCCACATTCTGATTTCAGATTCCCGGAAAGTTAAATATTTCAGTAAAGCCTTTGACCTATTAGATCTATTAGATATCACAGCACAGTTAAAACTCTGCTGGAATTTCTTAAATTGTTTGCTCTTGGCCATTATTTATTACAAATGAGCAACAGGTGAAACTGGTTAAGACTGTCCCTGTGAGTGTTACCCCAAATTATAGATGCCAATAGAGATTTTGTCATTTGAATAATGCATTCACCCTGCCAAGAATGATAAGAAGGCCTTCATTCCTGTCACTGGTATCTAATTCTGACCTTCCATAACTAGAAGTAGTCCTTCTATTCAGAGGAGAGTTTTTGATCAAGCACAGTCCTTCATTATTGGAAAGGCAGGGGAGGTCTGTATTGTGTGTGTGTGTGTGTGTGTGTGTGTGTGTGTGTGTGTTGCTGGTTACCCATTCCTGCTGCATCACTTGTTCTGGAATGTCCCCCGACTCTCTGAAACAAATTAGGGTTCCTTCTCTCTTGAGCCATTGCTACTCCAGTTGCTCATTCTATAAGAACTACCACTTGTGCCCTGCTGATTCCTAAGGCAGGAATACAGACAACAGATCCTCAGACCCTTTTCCCTTTGCTGTTGTGTCTCTTAGTTTGTAAGCCTTGGCTTTATTGATCTCATGTAAACTTTTCTCTGGAATCCTGTCCAGACTGTCTCTATTTTGCATAGGGGGTTCATTCACATAGCAGCAAATTTAGGTTTGTGCAATTAAAGCGGATTAAAGTATTCAGGGACTCTTGGGCAACAGGTCTATCTTTAAAAAAAGAGATTTTTTTTTATTGTAAGGAAAATGATGAAGAAAGGAACACTAGAAAATGTGAGTTGACACTCAGTTGGTGGGAAATTGCATAGTCCCCATAAAAAGAAACAAGGATGAATGCTCAGTAAACAGTGGATACTGTGTAACTTCTGTGACAACTTTGTGTAAACAAATCAGAATGCAGGCACAATAAACAGGTCATCTGGAGGCATCCTGGGAGCCTTTTTGGCTGAAGGCTGAGGCAAAAATGTATCTTCAAGGGTATTTGAATATGTGTTGCAATAATCCAATTTAAAATTGGCCAGGGGAGGTATGTTCCCTCTCACAAGATATCAGTCCTTTGGATTTTTAGATGTAGTAATGCTGAAGCCACAGACCATTTATTAATAATAGTAATTATACCATGTAATGACTTTGGAGGGTGTGTGTGGAAATGATTTGGATTTTCTTTGACCTTTAGCACTCGAGCTTGAGCCAACTTAGAACAAGAAAAAGCACTAAGAAACAGCCAACCCTGGGAAACTTTTGCTTGGATGCAAGAACAAGAGCATAGCCAGGATTCTTTGCAGGAAGTCATATGCTTTTAATGTGCATTGAATGTGCATTGGGTGTTTGGTGTGGGTAATGTGATTTTGATCAAGGTAGCATGATACTACTCTTGTCTTTTTTTTTTTTACTAGACCAACATGACCATCTGCAATTTTTGTAAATCATCACCATCACCTTAATATCCCAGAGTAGGTTACAACAACTTAAAATTCAACATTGCAACAGTTCAAAAAACTTACAATTCCAAGAAGATTTGGCTCCTAAAAAATATACATCACAAGTGTCAAAGGTAATGAGTTTATATGTGTGCCTTCTAGGAATTAAGACTAAATTTGATAACAGCACAGTGGTACCTTGGGTTACAGACGCTTCAGGTTACAGACGCTTCAGGTTACAGACTCCGCTAACCCAGAAATAGTACCTCGGATTAAGAACTTTGCTTCAGGATGAGAACAGAAATCGTGCGGCGGCGGGAGGCCCCATTACCTAAAGTGGTACCTCAGGTTAAGAACAGACCTCCAAAATGAATTAAGTTCTTAACCCGAGGTACCACTGTAACATAGAAACTTGTGTATATGGCGGGTACAGGTTATACATTAGGAGCTGTTAAGACAACAAGCACACATAAATTAATTTAGGAAGAGAAAATCTCATCACATCTCCCATTATAGCCTGTCAGTCTGTTTTTTTCAGCAGATATTTCATCATGAATTATTCGATGGTGACCAACGCAGGAGAGATAATTCCATGCCACTTTAGCCTGTCCAACAAGATACTTTGTCATAGTGAAATGTGGAGGAGCAGAGTGAACATCGACAGCCATGGATCGTTCATTCTTGAAGATGGTCCTTCTTAATTTGATGACAGTCCTGTGACTGATACTGTCAATATCAATGACACAACTCATTTCTCCTCATTTTTCAAAGTAATAGCAGGACGGTGGCAGCAGCAAATGATTGAAAATGTGCAAATTCTGGTTGATAATTATGTTCCTCTTAAGGACATGCAGAGAAACTAAATGCAACCAGTTCCAACAAACATTTTTCTGCTATGTTTTCTAGCACTTTTCTGTGTATATTCATGTCAAGGGCTCCCAAGACAAAATGCTGATAAATTGATGTGGCTGCTTAATACTGTACCAAAAGTGAAAAAAAACAACAAATCTTGGAATGTAAATTATATGTGAGAAACTTAAATATAACTATGCAAGTTGAAGAGTAATGAAGATTAAGGGGGGAAGTGGCTATTAAAAGAGGAAAGAAGCATCAGCTTAATGGGAAACTGTGTGTAGTGAAAAAAGCAAGCACTGGAATATAACTGCAAGTAGCAGCAGCAGCAACAACAACAAAAACAGGAGCTGTGTGTAGACTGAGCACACATACTTGCTTCCTCTGCCCCCCTCTTATGTATTCAGCATAACACCTGCATAGAGTCAATGCACATTCAAATTGCACATTCATAAGGTCTGGATACATAAAACTAGGAACAATGTCCTGTTATGCTAAACACAAGTGGGGGAAGGCACAGCTAATGGGTGTGATCCTACTGGTTTAAATGCATACTTGTATGTGTCAAGCTTCAGGTCCTGAAGCTTCCTCTCCCTTTCCACTTATTCTGTGCCCACAATAACAAGATAGGATGTTTTGTATTTTGATTTTAAACAAACCACAGTTTCATGTGACATTCAAAACCAGGAAACTGTGGTTTGTTAAAACGATGATCAATGAAAACAAGCCAAGTTAAATTCTAAAACCACATTTTAGAGCAAATTACAGTCACCTGAGCTCAATGTCACAGGAAACAGTGAGGAGTAACCTAACTGTGAAAGGGGAAGTTTCCAATATCTTACTCTGGTATGCAAAGGAGAAGGATGTTGCCACACATGAGCTTGAACCTTTCAGAAAATCAGTCTGAAAGTACACTATTCACGTAACAGAAAATCATGGTTTCTCATTACATCTGAACTGGACAAGTGTTTTGTATTGACTAGTCTTTATTTGATTCTGAAAATATATGTCAGCCCCTTGAATATTGGTATTTGGGGAGAAAGGCGTGGAAGAAAGTGAATGTGAAAGTTTGAAAGTTTCATTTCCCAACATTCAGGAAGCCGGAAAAAAAAATCACATCAGCTTTATGCCATGATGGTTAAAGCTATGAAATCTGAGTTCAGTTTCAAGCTACTGCCAGGGATCAATTAAAATTCCAGCTGCAAAATTTAATAAGATCCACATGGCATAATTCCATTTCGCCTCTATTTATTTTGATTCTTTGAAGTGAGCTCATGATGGAAACATAACCAGCTTTTGCCTTTACCTACAGACAAAAGGAAGAATAAGAAGGAAGAGATGACAGAAGTTTTAGGAACCATAGCTGCACCTTCCAGAAACTGAGACATATTCATGCTGCAAATAAATGTGCAATGATTCTCATACTAATTCTTTAACATATAGAAGTTCTCTAGATTCCAGAGGATCTTTTGCAACAGTAATGGTGTGTTTTCACTGTCCCAGTCCATCAATAAAAGCAAATTTATATGTTAATTCACATATATCCAGCACTAAGAAAATCTAAACTGTATTATAGGAAGAAGAAGAAAAATATGTGTGGTTGGTCTGCAAAATGAATTTAAATTAACATCGTTTGAATAAATAAATACAAAAAGCAGACGTTCCAGGAAAGGTCCAGGATAGTTTCCTGCTTCTGCAATACTTTTAGCCACTGAGAATGAATAGTTTGTAATCGGCCTTGTTTAAATATCAACACCCTAACTCAGGATGGCCCCTTCCAACTCTACAATGGTACGATTCCACACTGCAACTATTTATTCCATTTCTTCATTGTGTCCCCTTTACTGTAGTGACTACTGTTAAAACAGATTAGACTTAACAGTTGTCACTATTTCAGTAAGAATAAATCAAAACAAAGGAACAGGCTGCAATCTGGAGGAACACAATGTAAAACAAGAGCTGGGTACTCTTTGTATGCCACAGTGGTTTCAACATGGATGAAGAGTAAATGATAAATGTATTTTTTTTTTTTAAAAAAAATACTATTCAATACTGCTTCATTACATCCACTTTGTATGCTGGTCCAAGGTTTGATCCCTGACATCTCAAGGGAGGGCCAGGAAAGAGCTTTCTGAAAACCAAGACAGCAACTGCTGATCAGTGTAGAAAACAGTGAGCTAGATAGACCAGTGATTCATAAGGCATCTTACTATACCCCTACAGTGACTTTATAGCAGAGCACAGCCACACCTTACTCAAGCATAGACAAAACTACTGGTTATATTACTTGCATGGAATTCAATTAATGCACTTACTTTTTAGGTAAAGGTAAAGGGACACCTGATCATGAGGTCCAGTCGTGGCTGACTCTGGGGTTCCAGCACTTATCTCGCTTTATTGGCCGAGGGAGCCGGCGTACAGCTTCTGGGTCATGTGGCCAGCATGACTAAGCCGCTTCTGGCGAACCAGAGCAGCGCACAGAAACACTGTTTACCTTCCCACCAGAGCGGTACCTATTTATCTACTTGCACTTTGATGTGCTTTTGAACTGCTAGGTTGGCAGGAGCAGGGACCGAGCAACGGGTGCTCACCCCGTTGCAGGGATTCGAAGCACCGACCTTCTGATCAGCAAGTCCTAGGCTCTGTGGTTTAACCCACAGTGCCACCTGCGTCCCTTCCACTTACTTTTTAAAGGCATTCATATTGCTTAATTAGTTGCAGGGAGCAGCAGGATTGGGACTGTGCACAGTACGCAGGGGAGATGCTTTGGGATCCAGGTGAAAATCACCTGCTCTCAGCCCCAGACGGAAAGCCTCCATTGTGTAAGTGGAGAGGTAAAAGTGAAAAGTTCCCGCACCGTTTGTTATTTTTCACACCTGCAAAAGGAAGATTGTATTCCACCCCATAATGCAGTAGGGAGCCTACAGTAAAAGGGTGTTTTGTAGCTCTCAGAATCTATTATTATCATCCTGATTCTGGAATAGCAAAGTAAAATGTAACAGCCGACGATAAGTGTTGAATTCTACAGGTGTCTAAGTGTAACAACCGCAACAGGTGGCTCCTGTTCTTGTCCTCTAAAGGAAACTGATGTGCTCCTCACTACCATGGTCAAGTCTGTGGAGAATTTTACAAGGTGCAACATGCACACCTCTTCATGCCAGAATGCTCCCAGATAATTTCCTCACAGCAGGTGTATCAACACTATTGCGTCTATAGTATAATGATTAATCCAGCCCTGTTGTCACAGGGAGTCTGTAAGAGAGGAGAGGAGACCAAATAAACATATATTATCTTTGGTATACAGGCGGTGATTTACTGCTACCTCGGAGATCAATTGTTCCACTTACTGCATAAATTGATGATGGCCATTTATCTAATGGCAGAATCCTCAACGGTCTTTTTAGAGGAAGCTGGATCATATTAAACTAACATTTGAAGTAAAAAGAGACACAAAGCAGTGGAGAGTGCTTTGCTTTCCGTTGGCTTTTTAATACTTATGACAAAGGTATGTAAGCCTGACAAATGGCTGGCTATAAGGATGAATTAAGATACCAGCTTAAGGCCACTGCACTCCAGAGTGCTTCTTCTAAGGCCGCAAAGTGCTCTACTGGCAGCTATGCCAAAAATAAAATGGAGGGGAAAGGTTCTGCAATGCTCAGAATTAGCCAATATTCCTTTCCTCTTGTTCACTTGGGTTCTTGCACATGCCCCCATTCCCTGACCTTGCAAGGCCTGACCTCAACTTTTGCATGTTGGGTGAAACAGAAAAATAGACTCCCATGAGTAAATCTGTATGTGAATTGGGACCTAGGGACCCAACAGGATACTTAATTACAAGGACAGGACCTATGCAGGAAAAAGCTTTATGCATTCAGGCTCTGTTGCTAGGTTCTGGTCAATGTGCAGAGCTTGGGATGGAGTAGTCAGGCAGGAAACACTGGTGTCATCCCACTTGCCTCCACCCATTGATTGAAAACATAGAAGGGTATTTTGAACAGCAGATGTATATTATAGCTGCCTCTTCACCTGACATGTGAAACATAGGTACAATAGGCAGCAGTTTCATACAGCACCAGTTCATTGGACTGTCTAGCCCAGGATTGCGTGGTGAGTTCCCGCCCCCTCCCAGGAAGAAATGAAGACATAGGACACCAAGTATTAAGGTTAATGGGCAAAATAGGCCACAACTTTATTGATTACAGGAATGAGCAGTAATCATTCGGTAGGCATTGGCCCACTGACTAGCCGGCTTCATCCCGATTGCATAAAGACCAGCAAGGGTTAACCACCAGTAGGGGGAGTCCTGCTGAGGCACGTCAACTAGGAACTCCCCCGGAGTCACCTCTTGGGGCGGTGCCTTGGGCCCACACCTCCATAGGCTTTGGACAGGGCCATGCCCCCCCCCAGAGTCCTTTATTGGACTACCCTTTTCTGTGGGGGAGGCGATGGCGCTTCCCTCCCCCCTTTCTTTCTCTTAACCCTCCCTAGCCAATGCCTAACTGCCAATGCTGTAGAGTTGTGACGAGTTGCTACAAGGTAGGCGAAAAACCAACTGGCTGTATATGCCAATTACCAATTGGAAAAAATTCCTACCAGGCCCCGAGGCGACCAACCGAAGTCCATAGCAAGTCAGGGAGCCTACCTAAAGAGAGGGAAGGTGGGAAACTGGATCAGCAGGCTGGCGCTGAGACAAAGAGGGAGAGCCTCGGCCGCGCCAGCCCTAAATAGGGCAAGCCATGCCCTTCTCCCAGCCAGCCGATTGGCTGGCTAGGAGTGTGACGCGGCCGAGGATTCCCCTGCTCTCGCGGTGGCAGCAGCAGCCCCTGCGCACGTGGGGTGGGCGTGAAGCTCGCAACCCCACCTCCTCCCAAGCTCGGAAGTGGCTTTCTGACACAGGTCTCCTCCAGCCCCATCTGGAGATGCCTGGAATTGAATTTGGGAGCTTTTGCATGCATAGCATAGGTTCTACCACAGAGCCAAACCCCTTCCCTTTTAACAGTGACATGTGGCAATCTCACACATGTACATGTAGAACTGGAAAGAAGAGAAAACACCAACCAAAGAAGAATGGATTTTAAAGCTAATGGACTATGTGAAGCTGATGAAACTAACTGCAAAAATAAGAAACCAAAATGATGGACTATTCATAGAAGAATGGAAGCACTTTTTGGAATATCTGGAAAAATATCATAATCAGATGAAGCCGCGAGCGAGATTTGAATTACGAGCAGCCATAGAGAACTGATAATATACGAAATAGAAGAATATGTCTTAGGTGAAACATTTATTAGAATGCAGTATGTAAGCAGGATGTGATTAAGAAGAGCACGGAAGGAAAAGCAGGAAGTCAAAGTTCAAAGAGAAAGGTATAACAAATCTGGAATCTGGAATTTATATATAAAGATTTCAAAGTTTATTATAAAATTGGACAGTGATACGCAGTTAAGAGGTATTTGTATTGTGCCTTGCATATGGCATTATATTAGCGGAAGCAATGAGGAGCTTCTTGGCCTGAGTTATCAGACAGAATTGTCTGGCTGTGGACATAATGGAGGTGGCTGAGTTGAGACTTGCCCACGGCCCTGGTGGGCTCCCTTGTGCTCAGTTTGTTGGGGCCTTAGAAGAGAGAAGTGAACTATGAGCTGGCAGAGCAGTGCGGAGCCAATCCAGTGCTCCTGTGACTGTGTTTACACCATGCTGACCTCCCCACCATCTCTGCCCCTGCCATCCTGGGTTAGCAGCAGGGACTGAGCTGTCGGGAGACACGATACTGTCTCATACCCTCTAACATTTCTCCGATGAAATTAGGGACGCCCCATTCCATAATGATAATTTTACTATTCATACCCCATGCATCTTACTGGGTTGCCCCAGCTACTCCAACATATATAAAAACATAATAAAATTCTAACCATTAAAAAGCTTCCCTATACACAATTGCCTTCAGACGGCTCAGAGACTGGATAACTCCATACCCCCCAACATTTCTCCAATGAAAACAGGGACATCCTAAGGAAAAATGGGACCTTCCGGCTTCCCTAAATCAGGGACATCTCTGGAAAATAGGGACACTTGAAGGGTCTGCTGTCTACTACTGCTACAATGCTATCTTTGCTTCTCTCTCTCTTTCTCCTAAGATATGTTCCACACAATAGTTGGTGGTAAGGTAAAGGTAAAGGTAAGGTACCCCTGCCCGTTCGGGCCAGTCTTGACAGACTCTAGGGTTGTGCGCTCATCTCACTCTATAGGCCGGGAGCCAGCGCTGTCCGCAGACACTTCCAGGTCACGTGGCCAGCGTGACAAGCTGCATCTGGCGAGCCAGCGCAGCACACGGAACGCTGTTTACCTTCCCGCTGGTAAGTGGTCCCTATTTATCTACTTGCACCCGGAGGTGCTTTCGAACTGCTAGGTTGGCAGGCGCTGGGACCGAACGACGGGAGCGCACCCCGCCGCGGGGATTCGAACCGCCGACCATGCGATTGGCAAGTCCTAGGTGCTGAGGTTTTACCCACAGCGCCACCTGCGTCAGTTGGTGGTAGATGACCCTATGGGAGTTGGGAAGGAGAACAGGCCAACTTGGAGAGGAATAGGAGCAAGTGTTGGGGATTCATCTTTGCTTGTTTTCCTCTCTTTCCATTTCCTTTGACTTGAGAACTATATCCACTTTCAGGTAGCAAAGTTACTGCCTACAATAATAGTTTACACCATCAGTTGTGCAGAGGTGAAATCTGAGTGAGGGAAGACTTACTTTAAAATTCACTACAGACTCTTCAGATTTGTAGGCTGATCTGTAAAACAAAGACTGAAACAATTGAAGGCATTATTGCCATTTCCTCAGAAGTTAAAGTGAGCATTTAAAACCACAACCCTTCGATTCAGTGAAAGGCTGCAGCAGCAGAAGAAAAACTACTGAAAGACAAGATTCACAGGATGCACTCTTATACCACTTTAATAGTGTTGGTTGCCACGAGAGAATCCCAGGAGCTGGAGTTTGTTAAGGCAGAGCTGCAATTTTTAGCATTAAAGTTCCCAGGAAGGATTGGGGGAAGCAATCACTGCTAAAGTGGTATGAGGGTGCTTTAGATGTTTAAAGGTAAAGATAAAGGTACCCCTGACCATTAGGTCCAGTCGCAGACGACTCTGGGGTTGCGTGCTCATCTCGCTCTATAGGTGAAGGGAGCCGGCGTTTGTCCGCAGACAGCTTCCGGGTCATGTGGCCAGCATGACTAAACTGCTTCTGGCAAAACTAGAGCAGCACACGGAAAGGCCATTTACCTTGCACTTTGATGTGCTTTTGAACAGCTAGGTGGGCAGGAGCAGGGACCAAGCAACAGGCGCTCACCCCATCACGGGGATTCGAACCGCCAGCCTTCTGATTGGCAAGCCCTAGGCTCTGTGGTATAGACCACAGTGCCACCCGCATCCCTTTTAGATGTTTGTTGTTGTTGTTTAGTCGTTTAGTCGTGTCCGACTCTTCGTGACCCCATGGACCAGAGAACGCCAGGTACTCCTGTCCTCCACTGCCCCCCACAGCTTGGTCAGACTCATGCTGGTAACCTCGAAAACACTCTCCAACCATCTCGTCCTCTGTCGCCCCCTTCTCCTTGTGCCCTCCATCTTTCCCAACATCAGGGTCTTCTCCAGGGAGTCTTCTCTTCTCATGAGGTGGCCAAAGTACTGGAGCCTCAGCTTCACAATCTGTCCTTCCAGTGAGCACTCAGGGCTGATTTCCTTCAGAATGGAGAGGTTTGATCTTCTTGCAGTCCATGGGACTCTCAAGAGTCTCCTCCAGCACCATAATTCAAAAGCATCAATTCTTCGGCGATCAGCCTTCTTTATGGTCCAGCTCTCACTTCCATACATCACTACTGGGAAAACCATAGCTTTAACTATACGGACCTTTGTTGGCAAGGTGATGTCTCTACTTCTCAAGATGCTGTCTAGGCCTGTCATTGCCCTTCTCCCAAGAAGCAGGCGTCTTTTAATTTCGTGGCTGCTGTCACCATCTGCAGTGATCATGGAGCCCAAGAAAGTAAAATCTCTCACTGCCTCCATTTCTTCCCCTTCTATTTGCCAGGAGGTGATGGGACCAGTAGCCATGATCTTCGTTTTTTTGATGTTGAGCTTCAGACCATATTTTGCACTCTCCTCTTTCACCCTCAATAAAAGGTTCTTTAATTCCTCCTCACTTTCTGCCATCAAGGTTGTGTCATCTGCATATCTGAGGTTGTTGATATTTCTTCCGGCAATCTTAATTCCGGCTAGGGATTCATCCAGCCCAGCCTTTCGCATGATGAATTCTGCATATAAGTTAAATAAGCAGGGAGACAAAATGCAGCCTTGTCGTACTCCTTTCCCAATTTTGAACCAGTCAGTTGTTCCATATCCAGTTCTAACTGTAGCTTCTTGTCCCACATAGAGATTTCTCAGGAGACAGATGAGGTGATCAGGCACTCCCATTTCTTTAAGAACTTGCCATAGTTTGCCATGGTCGACACAGTCAAAGGCTTTTGCATAGTCAATGAAGCAGAAGTAAATGTCTTTCTGGAACTCTCTAGCTTTCTCCATAATCCAGCGCATGTTTGCAATTTGGTCTCTGGTTCCTCTGCCTCTTCTAAATCCAGCTTGCACTTCTGGGAGTTCTCGGTCCACATACTGCTTGAGCCTTCCTTGTAGAATTTTAAGCATAACCTTGCTAGCGTGAGAAATTAGTGCAATTGTGCGATAGTTGGAGCATTCTTTGGCACTGCCCTTCTTTGGGATTGGGATGTAGACTGATCTTCTCCAATCTTCTGGCCACTGCTGAGTTTTCCAAACTTGCTGGCATATTGAGTGTAGCACCTTAACAGCATCATCTTTTAAAATTTTAAATAGTTCAGCTGGAATACCATCACTTCCACTGGCCTTGTTATTTGCAGTGCTTTCTAAGGCCCATTTGACTTCACTCTCCAGGATGTCTGGCTCAAGGTCAGCAACCACACTACCTGGGGTATGTGAGACATCCGTTTCTTTCTGGTATAATTCCTCTGTGTATTCTTGCCACCTCTTCTTGATGTCTTCTGCTTCTGTTAGGTCCTTTCCACTTTTGTCCTTTATTATGGAAATCTTTGTACGAAATGTTCCTTTCATATCTCCAATTTTCTTGAACAGATCTCTGGTTCTTCCCATTCTATTGCTTTCCTCTATTTCTTTGCATTGCTTGTTTAAGAAGGTCTTCTTGTCTCTCCTTGCTATTCTTTGGAAATCTGCATTCAATTTCCTGTATGTTTCACGATCTCCCTTGCATTTTGCTTGCCTTCTCTCCCCCGCTATTTGTAAGGCCTCATTGGACAGCCACTTTGCTTTCTTGCATTTCCTTTTCATTGGGATGGTTTTCGTTGCTGCCTCCTGTATAATGTTACGAGCCTCCATCCATAGTTCTTCAGGCACTCTGTCCACCAAATCTAAATCCTTAAACCTGTTCCTCACTTCCACTGTGTATTCATAAGGGATTTGACTTAGATTGTATCTTACCGGCCCAGTGGTTTTTCCTACTTTCTTCAGTTTAAGCTTGAATTTTGCTATAAGAAGCTGATGATCTGAGCCACAGTCAGCTCCAGGTCTTGTTTTTGCTGACTGTATAGAGCTTCTCCATCTTTGGCTGCAGAGAATATAATCAATCTGATTTCGATGCTGCCCATCTGGTGATGTCCATGTGTAGAGTCGTCTCTTGTGTTGTTGGAAAAGCGTGTTTGTGATGACCAGCTTGTTCTCTTGACAGAACTCTATTAGCCTTTGCCCTGCTTCGTTTTGATCTCCAAGGCCAAACTTGCCAGTTGTTCCTTTTATCTCTTGACTCCCTACTTTAGCATTCCAATCCCCTATAATGAGAAGAACATCCTTCTTTGGTGTCACTTCTATAAGGTGTTGTAAGTCTTCATAGAATTGGTCAATTTCAGTTTCTTCAGCACCAGTAGTTGGTGCATAAACTTGGATTACTGTGATGTTAAAAGGTCTGCCTTGGATTCGTATCGAGATCATTCTATCATTTTTGAGATTGCATCCCAGTACAGCTTTTGCCACTCTTTTGTTGACTATGAGGGCCACTCCATTTCTTTTACGGGTTTCTTGCCCACAGTAGTAGATATGATGGTCATCCGAACTGAATTCACCCATTCCCGTCCATTTTAGTTCACTGATGCCCAGGATGTCAATATTTATTCTTGCCATCTCATTTTTGACCACCTCCAACTTACCCATGTTCATGGTTCTTACATCCCAGGTTCCTATGCAATATTTTTCTTTACAGCATTGGACTTTCCTTTCGCTTCCAGGCATATCTGCAACTGAGCGTCCTTTCGGCTTTGCCCAGCCGCTTCATCAGCTCTGGATCTACTTGTACTTGCCCTCCGCTCTTCCCCAGTAGCATGTTGGACACCTTCCGACCTGAGGGGCTCATCTTCCAGCGTCATAACTTTTATATGCCTGTTGTCTTTGTCCATGGAGTTTTCTTGGCAGGGATACTGGAGTGGCTTGCCGGTTCCTCCTCCAGGTGGATCACGTTTGGTCAAAACTCTCCACTATGACCTGTTCATCTTGGGTGCCCTGCTCGGCATAGTTCATAGCTTCTCTGAGTTCTTCAAGCCCCTTCGCCACGGCAAGGCAGTGATCCATGAAGGGGTTTAGATGTTTAGTGTGGGTGTAAACAGAAAGTAAGGGTAATTCAAATTAGATTTATAAACTTGGAGTTTGGTGTTGGTTCCACCTCTTATTATGAACGTATATCCAGCCAAATGTCTAGTTAAATCACCTTTTTTTTTTTTTAGAAAAGCAGCAATGCTGAAACATTCAGAAACAGCCTTTAACCCAAAAAGACTTGCCAAATGGCTTTCCTTAAAACTAGGTGACTAATCCTTCAGGGAGACCTAGAATTCTGGATGAAGTAGACCTTGTGGTCTTAATCTGCCTCTGACAAGAGTTATGTCATGTTTTATGGCTGACTGTAGATAGTTTTCCACCTGCATGTGCCTGTCATTTACTCCATACTGTATCGCTGCCCAGGTTGTGACGAAATGCTTTCCTAATAGCATGAAAACACAGGGCCCTATTGTATGTGGCTAGTTGTTTTTAATAGTGAATTACTACTGTATGCTGGAAACTTTCCTAATGCTGTGTGAGTTCATTAGAGCAATTATACTGAGAATGTTGGAAAGACAAGACTCTTTTTTTGGTCATGGGTAGTGTTAGTGGTTTCCTGTGGTGTGGTGTTTATGATAGTCGCAGTGACTCAGCATGCATGTTAGACCTGCCTGGGGCAAGTTTGTAACTTAAATGCCTTCTTTTTCCCCTTCTTTTGGATATTTGTCCATTCCCCAACTTCCAGCAGATCATTTATTGTAAACTGATCTATTTGGCTATTTCCCCACTATCTTTGCTTATGCTCTAACTGAATTCTAAAAATCCAGAATGAGTGACGTGTCTGGAAGGAAGGATGACCTTTTAGCAAACAGTGCACTGTTTTGTGTGTGTGTGGAAATGATTGTAAGTGTGTATCGGATCAACGATGGAAAGACCATTGAAATATGGGTTACAAATGGCTGGGAAGGCTAATGCTGCCATCAGCAGTTAATTTCCAGAATCTGGATCACAGAGCCCTGTGTTCAATAATGCATACTGGAAAGGTTATTTGGATAGCCTTCGGTGTCACTATAGATCAGTCCAGATACTCACTAGGGGTGGAGTTCCAGTTTGTGCAGTTGAGAAATAAGCACATTTCTCCCAGTTTAACATGCAGCAGGGTAGGGGTTCCACCCTGAGACCCAGTGGTGGTGTGGTCTGGGATTGTGGTGGTCAAAGACCCATTACTATTTGTGCATCATTGTGCCTGCTGGGTTTAGGTTTCAAGTTTCCCCCCAGATGATTTAGTTTTGTTACATGCAATGAAACTTTGTGGAAAATACAACTCAAGCCACTCTAAAAGAAGATATTAAAAAGGTAAAGGTAAAGAACCCCTGACAGTTAAGTCGAGTTGCAGGCGACTTTGGGGTTGCAGCACTCATCTTGCTTTACAGGCCGAGGGAGCCGGCGTTTGTCCGCAAGCGGTTTTTCCAGGTCATGTGGCCAGCATGACTAAGCCGCTTCTGGCGCAATGGAACACCGAAACCAGAGCAGCGCACGGAAATCCCATTTACTTTCCCACTAGGGCGATACGTATTTATCTACATCCACTTTTACGTGCTTTCAAACTGGTAGGTTGGCAGGAGCAGGGACCGAGCAATGGGAGCTCACCCCATCATGGGGAGTCGAACCACCAACCTTCTGATCGGCAAGCCTGAGAGGCTCAGTGATTTAGACCACAGCGCCACCTGCGTCCCCATAAAGAAGATATTGGAGCACACCAAATACTTTGCCCATGTATTTGCGCAGGAAACAGGCAACATTTTGAGATCTGCATAGATCGCTGCAATGCAGCCCTAATAATAATAATTATTGTATAGTTTTAGAAAACTGTATAATCTTAAAAGGAGTATGTGTGTCTGTCATGTGAATAAATCACTGGAACCTTGTATGAAAAAGATCACAGTACATGTTCTTGAATCCAGTGGGGTTATTACTATCTCCTGATTAAGTCCACATTTAAATCATTCGTTTAAAGTGCTATGATACCACTTTAAACAGTCACGGCTTCCCCCAAAGAATTCTGGGAACTGTAATTGGTTATGTATGTTGCAAGTTGTTAGTAGACCCCTATTCCCCTCACAAAGCCTTAGTTCCCAGTGTGGTTTAATAATCGCTCTTCTCAGGGATCTCTCAATTGGATGTCTGTAAAGGAAATAGGGATTTCCTAACGACCTTCAGCACTTTTAACAAACTCTAGTTTCCAGAATTCTTTGGGGTAAGCCATGACTGTTCAAAGTGATATAGTGTTTTAAATGTATGATGTGAATGTGGCCTAAGACAATATTTTGAACTTGGCACAGAATGGTGTCCCATACTGCCACTTCCTCCCACTGAAAATAAGAAATACATTGTCTTATGTTTATCATATTCCACTTCAATATTAACTGTCTTGGTAATGGTAAGCTACCATACTTTAGCACTCCAAATGCAAACTTTGTATTCAACTTGAGATCAGCTCCGGATGCCAGGGATAACAACAACAACAACAACAACAACAACAACAACAACAACGACAACAACAACAACAACAATTTATTTATACCCCGCCCATCTGGCTGGGTTTCCCCAGCCACTCTGGGTGGCTTCCAACAAAAGATTTAAAATACATTAAAATATCAGTCATTAAAAACTTTTCTAAACTGGGCTGCCTTCAGATGTCTTCTAAATGTCAGATAGTTGTTTATTTGACATCTGATGGGAAGGCATTCCACAGGTTGGGTGCCACTACAACTGAATGGGGAAAGAGAAGACAACATTCCATGCAACACTAACACATTCAGAATTGTGCTTTCACACCACTACTGTCAAAGAGCACACTGACAGCATTGGGCAAATGTTTATCAAATGCCCTTGGGCTTGGATACATCAACTTTGTCCTTGAAAAATATAATGAGCATTCTGAAACAGTGTTCGAGTGTATATGAGAAGAAAAGAGAATTTAAATGTTTATGGCAAGAGAAAGATGCAGTGTTGTTATAACTTCATAGGTAAAGGTAAAGCATTATAATGGCGAAGATTATAAAATACTTCTAAAAATGTCTAGAAATCTTATTTGTGTGCAAGTATTTTCCCTCTTCTGGGTGCCTCTTTGTAGTGTCGGAACTTGTTTTAAACATATGATAAGGTAAAGGTAAAGGTACCCCTGCCCGTACGGGCCAGTCTTGACAGACTCTGGGGTTGTGCGCCCATCTCACTTAAGAGGCCAGGGGCCAGCGCTGTACGGAGACACTTCCGGGTCACGTGGCCAGCGTGACATTGCTGCTCTGGCGAGCCAGAGCCGCACACGGAAACGCTGGTAAGCGGTTCCTATTTATCTACTTGCACCCGGAGGTGCTTTCGAACTGCTAAAACATATGATGCACACACACAAAAGTTGAATATCGGAGGCTATGTAGACCACATTTCAAATTGAAGTGAATGTGACACATGAGTTATTGCATACATATTGCATACATTGCTGTAATAACAGCATTACCATCCAGAAGGGACAAATACATTGAATACACTACACAGGAACTCAAGATTGTTTGTATGCAATTTAGAAAGCCCGGCTTGAACTCCAAACACTTGAATGAAATGGCTTGTAACTGTACAGTGATGTCCTGGGGTGGGGCTTCAGGGAATTGTTTCCTCAAATTCTGTCTCCAAACAATTTTCCTTTTTGCAAAATCCTTATTATTTTTGCATGCCATAAAGTCCTAGATGAGCATTTGGAGAGGACATATTTTTGCCCTCAGGACAAATGCAATTGCTGCATGCTTGTTCATGGCATTCATATGTGAGAAACCACTCGATTTCCTTCTGCTATAGGATATAATTAGAAGATACGATATAATATAGCAGAATATGTTTTATAACATTGTATGAAGTTATAATGTGGCACGCAGGTGGCGCTGTGGGTTAAAGCCTCAGCGCCTAGGGCTTGCCGATCGAAAGGTCGGCGGTTCGAATCCCTGCGGCGGGGTGCGCTCCCACTGCTCGGTCCCAGCGCCTGCCAACCTAGCAGTTCGAAAGCACCTCCGGGTGCAAGTAGATAAATAGGGACCGCTTACCAGCGGGAAGGTAAACGGCGTTTCCGTGTGCAGCTCTGGCTCTGGCTCTGGCCAGAGCAGCGATGTCACGCTGGTCACGTGACCTGGAAGTGTCTCCGGACAGCGCTGGCCCCTGGCCTCTTAAGTGAGATGGGCGCACAACCCCAGAGTCTGTCAAGACTGGCCCGTACGGGCAGGGGTACCTTTACCTTTACCTTATCATATGTTTAAAACAAGTTCCGACACTACAAAGAGGCACCCAGAAGAGGGAAAATACTTGCACACGAATAAGATTTCTAGACATTTTTAGAAGTATTTTATAATCTTCGCCATTATAATGCTTGTATACAGAGCTTTTCCAAAGTGTTCAAAGCACCTCGCATACATTGCAGCAGCAGCAGCAGCAGGAGGAGGAGGAGGAAGAAGAGTTAACCAAACCACCGGCAAGGAAGGACTGGTATTAATAACACCCTCAAATTTCAGGCTGAGTGTCCGAGAGAGAATAAAATAACAGGCATGCCTAAGGCCATCTACTGTGTTTATGCATGAGGTGAGATTTGGGGTGGGGACTTCCTGTCTCACAGCCCTCAAGTAGCAAGTTACGTGGAGTCCCTTGCTTCATGATGAACTGCCTTCGACAAGGTCAGACTTGTTTATTGTAATCCCATACTGTCTCCCCTGACGGGCAACAGCTCTCCCGCGGTCTCAGGCAGGGGGAGCCCTGGAATTTCTTTATTTAATTAAATATTTAAGTATTTATAAACCTACCTAATTCGTACTTTCTAAAAAGAAGGCACAAACCGACACACAGTCATCCTTCAAAAGTGGCACTTCTCCCAATTTGGCAAAACAATTGTCCAGCCAGGTGATGTGCATACTAGGGAAAACTGCTTCCCAAAAAGTGTGTGCGTAAGGGTGAAGCGAGCGTTAGAATGCGGATGAATTTTAATGGGTACCTTGAAAAGAAAAGAAAAGAAAAGAAAAGAAAAGAGAAAAGAAAAGATTGAGGCGGAGATGAGAAGTGAAGTTAAGGCTTGAAAATGAGAAACTGAGACAAAGTGTCATTGACAGATTCACCCTCTTGTGTGTGTGTGTGTGTGTGGATTAAGCAACCTCTTCTCACTACACCTTAGCTTAAATTAAAATTGTGGACAGGCCACTAGGGGTTAAAGATGCGAAGGGAGAACCATGGCGCTCCATACACTATGTGCAGTTTGAGCCTGAATGACTGTGTTTTGCCACCTCCCTTCAGAAACAGTGCACAAAAGGACTCTGCTGGCCTTTAACGAACATTCAGCGTCCCCCCCCCTCTCCACTTTTGTATTAGCTGCAGAGCAGAGTTAACTTCAAATACAATTTCACAATATTTTAATTACTTGCCTGATTTTCTAAATGAAACTAAACCCTTGTCCAGCCGGGTTTGGACAAAACAAAAAAACAACTCTCATCAAGTTTGAGAAAAGCTCCTTGGGGAGACAGCCTATTTCCCAGAACTTCAGCAAATAACCACAGTGTGAAGCATTTCCACTGATTAAACAGGACAAAGCATTGTGTTTACCACACAGCAGAAACGCAGAGATTTGCGGTGATCGCTGCGATATTGACCCAGAGGTCCTCCTGTAGACTAAAGCCTCATTCAAGTCCCTGCCTCACTAATCGTATAGCAGGCTATTATTCTAATTAAACATAATGTTGTTTAGCTCACAAAAGCATTCAGGCACTCCACTTGACTGAGAAAAGAGGGGAAACGAACGGCGTGTTCTGTGGCTAAGCAGTGGCATGAACGTGGGAAGCAGGTGGAATCAGAAGTTAGCACTTCATAAACCAGGCACTTCCTGGGCCATAATGGACAAAGGCCTGCTGTCTCCTTTTCCTCCATTAGATATATTGAATGACACAACAAAACCTCACAGATGTAAAAAACAACAACAAAAAACAACAAAACCCATTAGAGTGGGTCGCCGACCCCAAAGGAGGCTACAACCTGATAGCTCGATTCCAGGGCTTGATTTAAAATGAACCGTGTTTCACGGTGCTATATCACCGAGTGATGAACCCAGCCCTGTAGCCGCACAAGTAAGTACAAGCAAGTCATCACAACCATGCCTGCGGCGAAGCAAAGGTGATGTGAAATATTGCACAGCTCATGAAGTACAGCACGGCAAGAGGAGGCTTACCTGGGAGGAGGGGGAAGTTCTGGGCCATTTCAAAACTGCAAAGCACTTTCTGGGAAGAATTCTCTTAATCTGGTGAACAGCGCTGGGTGTGTGTGTGTGTGTGTGTGTGTGTGTCTACTCAAGGGTACACAGTGCTGGCAACTTTCCCCACCAAATGTTAAAAGGGTGGCACTCACTGTAACAACTTTATGGTTAGTACCAACACCTTTTTTTCCTACCCCACCGACAAAGTACTGCTGGTGAGCATTTCTGAACAGTTGTCCAACTTCAACTCAGTCCTATATAGGCTATTTTGAGTCTCTGCCCCTCCCCTGAAAACCTCTGCAGCTTTCCCCCCATCCCTCCCCCCCTTTCTGTAGACTTTGGGGTTTAGCCAAGTTATGTTTCCTTTTGTGTACTGGTGGTGCTCTTTGGGCTATGGAAAGATTCACATTTTGAGAGCTGAGTTTGGATACAGGCAGAAGGGCTGCTTGTCAATAAATAAGTTTCACCCTAACTGCTTTTGTTTTTGATGTTTTTGATCTGTTTTATGTTTTTTTATGGCTGTGGAAACCCAGCCAGATGGGCAGGGTATAAATATTATTATTATTCTCTTTTGTAGGCTATCTTGAAAATCTAGATTAATAAAATTATGTTATTAAAAAGTTTCAGAATATTGACACATGCCCATGTATTCTACTCCTCCCACAACTTGATTTCTGGAAAGAGGTTAAAAACTTTGGATGAAAATTAAAGCAACTTGTTCAAGGATGTGTGTGGATAAATAGTACCAGATAGGCATCTTGAGTTCTGTAGCACATATGATAGGAAGATATAAGTGCTATCTACATTGCATCTGGATGCCAAACTTATTCACTGTAATATATTATTTTTAATATTATTCACTTCATTTCCATGCCTCTTTATATTTTTAAGAATACTGAAACACATTGAAACAACCCCAAATAAAACATTACTGAAGAAAGTCAAATATAAAGTATACATTCAAAGCAACATAATTAACAGGAAACTAAAATATTATCTTAAAGTTTTCAGAATAAAACATCACACACAGGTCAACTACAGAATACACATTTAACACAGCAAACTTAACAACAACAACAACAACAACAACAACAACAACAACAACTGAAAATTTTCAAAAGAAAACATTTTAAAAGAAAGTCAAATATAGAATGCACATTAAAAACAGCACAATTTGCAAGAAAATAAAATATTAAGCATGGAACATACCTGCTGCTGTTACTACCAGTCCTCCCAATGGTGGTTCATGGTGGCTGGTGGTTGTGGAAGCTCAGGCTCAATGAGACAGCCAAGATGGGACTCAGCTATATTAGTAAAGAAAAAGTGTTTCAGATTATATGTGTTGTATATGTTATATAACACTGTGACACCAGATGGCACTGTGGAGTCCCATCTTTCCCTACTGGATTTCCCTGTATGAGTTTACAATGCATTTAACTGAATCACTTCCTTGACGTGTCTAGATCCAGTCATGGTCTCTGGCCTCTTCAGCTGGAGTCAGTCAGGGTCCTGCGCTACCAGGCCAGGTGGGACTCATACCTGGGTGTAAGTTCCACTGAACTCAAGTAGAGTGTTGTGCATAAGCCAGTTCAGTGTATCTCCGAGTAACATTTTACTGTTTCACTGTTGACAAAGCCCATGGCTAGGACTATGAAAATGGAAGAGGAACTGAACTCAACCCTGAAGTTCTTGGGGTGGCTTTGCAATGGAAAAACTTGCTTTTTTCTCCACATGATGCTCCACCACTAAGACAGATATATGGGAATTATAACTTCTCTGTTTACAGCATCAGTGAAATGCAGCCTCGGGCTTGCTTTTTGCTCTCAAAGTAGCGGAGTCACACTATTAAAAATAGATGGGCTAACCTTCTCTGTAGGCATGCCTTCACTATGTGGTGGGATGCACCACACAGAGAGGGAAAATAACTCCAAATTCTTCCGTATTCAGGCTAAGAAAAGTAAAATAATAAACCCGAAGCAGTTCTTTTTATGGTGTTGCAAAAAAATTGCAGGGGAGCTCTGCTCTCTATATTATGTTTCTCCAGCTTATGCAGTTTTTATGCCATTGGCTAGGTAAATATCTAAAAATTCACTGAAGGTGTGTCTAGGCCTTAAAACTTCCATGAAAAAAGTGTTATGTAGACATTACTGACTTTAACATGGCAAAGAATCCAACTGAGCTACCACTATATTCTAGATGGTTGTGCTCAACCCGTTGTCGTCAATTTCTGAAACTTTACCAAACAATATTTTGCACTGGAAATGTAAGTTTGCCTAACTGAAGTATATTATAGCACTCAGTCACACTTTCTTTTTTTAAAAAATAATATTTATTAAAGTTTCAATAAAAAAGGTTACAAAAAAGATAAAAACAAAAAACAAAAAATACAAATTACAGAAAAAATAAAAACAGTTAAAAATAAGTCCCTCTTTCTATATCTTACAATTCATTTACTTATTTTCATGACTTCCTCACACCTCCCTTTTTTGCATTCCAGTTCAAATAGTTAATTCAGCAAATCCTTACCCTCTTTGTTTTATCTTAGTTCTTTATCTTCACATATTATAACATTATATTTTCGTCTAATATCAATCCATTTTTACATATTCCTATTTAACCTTATTACTAAAACCGCTTTGTTTCATTCCGACATCATTTTAACATTCATTAATTTTACAGTGTTTCTGTAAATAATCTTTAAATTTCTTCCAATCTTCTTCCACCAACTCTTCTCCCTGGTCTCGGATTCTGCCAGTCATTTCCGCCAATTCCATATAGTCCATTACTTTCATCTGCCATTCTTCCAGGGTGGGTAGATCTTGTGTCTTCCAATACTTTGCAGTAAGTATTCTTGCTGCTGTTGTGGCGTACATAAAGAAAGTTCTATCCTTCTTTGGCACCAATTGGCCGACCATGCCCAGGAGAAAGGCCTCTGGTTTCTTCAAGAAGGTATACTTAAATACCTTTTTCAATTCATTATAGATCATCTCCCAGAAGGCCTTAATCCTTGGGCACGTCCACCAAAGGTGAAAGAATGTACCTTCATTTTCTTTATATTTCCAGCACTTATTATTGGGGAAATGATATATTTTTGCAAGCTTGACTGGTGTCATGTACCACCTGTATATCATTTTCATAATATTCTCTCTTAGGGCATTACATGCCGTAAATTTCATACCTGTGGTCCACAACTGTTTCCAGTCAGCAAACATAATGTTATGTACAACATCTTGTGCCCATTTAGTCATAGCAGATTTCACCGTTTCATCCTGAGTATTCCATTTCAACATACTTTCCAACACTTAAAAAAAAAAAAACAACTTCAAGGAGACTTTCTTTGCTTAGGGAAGTGATGAGGAAATACACTAAAAAGTGTGGGATGAACAAATGATTAATAGTGAAAGCAACCTCACAAGCCAGTTAAGACGAATGTGCATTGTTGCATTACTGACCCATAGACAAATCATTACGAATGTTCAATAAAGGCCACACATAGCCTTGTGACCACTTCGGTGCTATGAAGGATGGATGGAGGATTAATAAGGAGGTCCTGGGAGCTTCTCAGGAAGCGGAAGTGGAAGCTGCGTTGTTCTTTGTCTGTGTCTGTGTAGAAAGCACTTTCAATTTTGACGAAGAGAGAGAGACACACAGCATGTGTCCGAGTTCCGATGGAACTGTGTGTTGTTTTGCTTGCTGTAAATAAATACTGTTAGAAAGAACAGTGAGTGGACCCTTTTTCCTTCTTCTCACACGGAGGCAACCGCTGCTCAGGTCTGCAGGTGCCTGGAAGCAGGTTTATTGCACCGCGGAAGTGTGCCGGACAGGCAGTAAAGTTCACAAGGAGCCTCTACTCTGAGCATCCCTGATATTGGGGAGCAGCAAGACATTGCTTGCTTTGGCTTTCTTGTCGTTTTTAAAACCAGATTTACCTGGTATACCGCTTAAATGCTGCGAAGCAGTCTCTAAATTGATGGAGAGTTATGATCCCAGCAGCTGTACAATTTAAAATAAGTTCATTCAGAAGAAACAGAAGGGTGCCCCCAAGGTGTGCAGTAGTTTCTATGTAACATTATGCATAGATAAACTTTTTAGAATCCTGGAAATACAACCCTCTCTCCCACTGGAATGTATGTTATAATTTGGCTCAAAACCTCTAAAGTATTGGGGTTATTTGTTATGGAAGGATTGCAAGTTCACTGATTTCAAAACATTTTTAAATACTTTTTTCCAGTCTGCCAGCTTATAGATAAAAAATGGATTTATTATTTATTTTTAAGAGGAAGATTTGAGTTATAAATATTTGAAAATAAGGTCCTGCATTCTCAGCTACTTTTTCTTATACTTTAATATGTGTATGTATATGAATAGCATGAAGACTTTCTGTTCACAGCGCAGATCTTGACAAATAATAATAATAATCCCTTGCAATAATTGATAATAGCACTCAGTGGCATAGCGTGGGGGGTGCAGGGGGGGCCGGCCGCACCGGGCGCAACATCTGGGGTTAGGGCAAATCCACGGGTTAGGGGGCACAAATTACTTGCCTTGCCCCGGGTGCTGACAACCCACGCTACGCCACTGATAGCACTTATTGAAAGTGACCAAGCATTTAATAGCTTTTCTCTCTTCCTCTCAAAGAAACATGATAATTTTAAATGCTCAGTATGGTACGTTCAGGTTTGATAATTCAATTATCATTAAGCATGGATTGAAACAACTATGTCGTCATGCATTATGGTGTCAGAGATTCACTGAGCTAGCTAATAATGTCAGCAAACCTGCATAATGCAGACAGAGGAGGGGGGAAGCATTCCTTCAAACCTTGCATGGAAACACAGATCTTTCCAAGTATGAGTCAAGGATACACAGTATTTGTCAGATTAGTTTTTGGAATTAAGAGGGGGAAGAAATGCAGGCAAACCTATATACATGTATATAAGCAGTGGATTTTGATTGCCGTATTGAAATTCATAATTTGATCTTCAGCCTGTGTAATGAACAGTCCTTTGTGTCTTGATAGCTTGCATAATCCCATAGAAATGTGAATTGGTGATTCACGGGTAATAAAAACACTAAGTATCTATGTAGCATTTTAAGAATAGAAGAACTGCTGGGTCAGAACAAAGGTCCATTTAGTTCAGCATCCTGCTTCCACAGAGACCAAGTAGATGCCTGTAAGATGCCCGTAAGTGGGACATGAGGACAATCATAGTCTCCCCAGTAACTCTTATTTCTTATTAAGGGGCATACAGTTAACTCATAACTTGCACACATTTTACCTGTGCCAATTCAGTTTTTATGTACCTGGGCAAAAAACTTAAAAGGTGGGCATCTAGAAAATAAAAGATCAGCAATTCCACCCACCATTGAACTTACCTTGGGAAAGTATTTGGAGGTGCAGGGAGAGTGTGTTGTGACTATACACAATTTTGGCTTTATGCGCTACCCTCAAAACATGACCCCTGTGTAAGTTGAGATTCAGCTGTACTGTCTCTGAAACTGGAGATCGTAAATGGCTCTTATGGCTCTGTTTCTCAGTGTTCGCTCTTTGTGTGTCTTAAGTGTGTGTTCATGAGCAGTATGGTATGCCCCCATGACTATAAATGGGTTGTGGTCTCTCTTATGTGGGGCTTATGGGTGGTAATGTGCTGTGAGCATGACTGGGAAAGTGCTCCCACTTGTGAGCATACCATAGACACCTAGTGGTAACTGCAGGAACACTTATCTCCCGCTTGAACTGCTACTATGTGCTCTACAGGAAGCTACCTCTGAAGGTGACTCAGAAACCACAACTAATCCAGAATATGGCTGCCAGACTGGGAACAGGCACTGGGGCCATATAACACCAGTCCTAAAAGATCTACATTGGCTCCCAGTACATTTCTGAGCACAATTCAAATTGTTGGTGCTGACCTTTAAAGCCCTAATTGCCTTTGGCCCTCTATACCCGAAGGAGCACCTCCACCCCCATCGTTCTGCCCGGATGCTGAGGTCCAGCTCTGAGGGCCTTCTGGCAGTTCCCTCACTGCAAGAAGCAAAGCTACAGGGAGCCAGGCAGAGGGCCTTCTCGGTAGTGGCACCCACCCTGTGGAATGCCCTCCCACCACATGTCAAAGAGAAAAACAACTACCAGACTTTTAGAAGACATCTGAAGGCAGCCCTGTACAGGTAAGCTTCTAATAGTTACTGTTTTATTGTGTTTCTAATATTTTGTTGGGAGCCACGCAGAGTGGCTGGGCCAATTGAGTCAGATGGGCAACATATAAATAATAAATGTATTATTATTATTATTATTATTATTATTATTATTATTATTATTATTATTAGTCTAAATGCCAAATATTTATGCCTATATTTATTGTATGAGTTTATTCATAGCCAGAAGTTCAGCCAGGTTGATGATTCTAATACCCTAGCACTATGCACTGGGCCATTTTCACATTCTCTCTCCATCTCCCACCCTGGCAATCTTTTCAGATTAATCATTTTAAGAGGAAAAGGCAGAATAAAAGAGCTGTTTCCCGAACACTTTCTCATTTGCTCAAGTTTCAAATTAATGACACAGAAACGTAACCCTTCAACCCTGCCTTGTACTCACTCTTAGAACTTACCCTGACAGATCATAATAATTAAGGATATAATTGATAATAACACTTACTGAAGGTGACCAAGCATTTAATAGTCTCTCTCTTTAGTTCTACAGAAACATGTGTATCATAGATCATAAACGTTCAATATGGTACACTCAGGTTTTGTAATTAAATTAAAATGAAATATAATTTATATGAAACTGATTTTCAGGTGAAGGAGAGGGCATGCCCCCCTTCTTTAAAAAAAAATATAACAAGATGCATTGACCATGGGTAAGAAATGAATATCAGCAAAAGCCTATCGCTAGTAAATTACCTTCCTTTACTATAACTGTTTTCTGCATGCCAAATTATTTGCTTAAGGCTGCAATTCAATGCACATATTCATGCGACTAAGCCATTGAACACAGCGGGGTTTACCGGTACTTCTTTGGAAGCATGCATAGGGCTGTGCTGTAAGTGTGGCAAAAACCCAGATACTTCTCCCCAAATGTGGGGAACAAGATATATGACCAGAGGATGTTGGCAGGCAGGTAGTGCTGCAGGTGATGTGCAGCAGTTTCTGGCTCCCCACAAGAGAGGAGAAAGCAGATGCTACCTACCTCATTTCATTTTCCGCCCGTATATCATCAGCTTGTGGGAAATTGGATGGTAGATCTGACTAGGAGCAATTTCTGCTGACTCATGAGAATGAGCTCAGTGCTCTCAACGCACTGTTTTATTTTCCCCAAGGGATGCTGGTGTGTCACGAAGATGGGCAGGCTCTTCTGAATGATCTTTGATTAACTCAGAAATGATTGAAATGATTTGGGTGCGGGGGTCGGGGTCCAGAAGAACATGGATTTGTTTTCTAAACCAATCCAGGGGCCAATCCAAGGACTCAGAGAAATGTTCCCCTCCATTTCTGCCAGCCCTTGAAACTCCTCCCTGGAAGCCCTATCCCACAAGACACATTCCGCCTCCATTCCATGTTAAACCTCCCTCCATCTCTGTTGCTTCTCTGATGCATGGGCACCAATACACCTGTTGAACCATGGGACAGGTAGTGCTCCCAAGGGCTGCTGCAATTGTTCTCTCTAAGAAGAACTTCTTGCCTGCAAAGCTATGAGGCAACCAGATATCCTGGTTCTAAATTCAGGTATCCTGAATATCCTGGGTCATGTCCCAAGATGCAGGTAATCCTCCAAGGTGTGTAATCTGGACTCACAACCAAATTATGCTTCCCCATTAAAAAAGAAATATAGCAATGCCTAGAATAATGATACCAATGATAACCCACAGCACCAAGCCATGAATGAACACAACAACTCATGACCCATAATCGTTTTTATATTTGGGTGTACATGGCAGCAATGATGTCTTTCCTAGTGACCAGGAAGGGGAGTTTTGGCGTATGTCAGCAGTATGCTGATGACACACAGCTCCACTTCCCCTTTACATCTGCAGATGTGGCAGTGGATGTACTGAACCATTGTCTTGCCTTGGTAATGGATTGGATTTTGAACCCATTTTATTTTCAGATTGATTGGTGGAGAATGGCTGGAAAAAAAATGCAGGTGAAATTATTGGCACAGCACTGCTCTGAATGTTCTGCTTTTCCTTAGTGCATGTGTGGACTGTTGCTGCTGCTGTACGTGCATTCAAATACAGTGGTACCTCGGTTTAAGAACAGCCCTGTTAATGAACTAATTTTTATACAAACTCCGCAAAACCAGAATTACGTGTTCCGGTTAGCGAACTTTACCTCGGTCTACGAATGGAAGCCAAACAGTGGAAGGGCACTGGTATCAGTAGGCCTCATTAGGGAAAGCGCTCCTCAGTTTAAGAACGGCTTTGGTTTAAGAATGGACTTCCAGAACGGATTAAGTTTGTAAACTGAGGTACCACTGTACCCTGAAGTTCCTCGATCATCTTCCATTTCCATTATTTTTCAAAGGAAGAATGTCTGTAGCCTTTTCATTGGCCTAAAAAAAGAAAAAGAAATCTGTATCTTCATTCCTTTCTTTTCAGATAAAAAAGTTTTATTCTATAGCTTCTTCTTTGCAAAAAAAGAAAGAATTATTTTAAGCCCTTTTTACCTCAGGCGCTGTCCTTTTATAATCTACCTTGACTCTTTGACAATAGCTAACCTCTTTTTTTTGTATTTAGTTCACTGTAGTAACTAATGAAATATGACTGTCTGTCCCTCAGGTTCACAAGCAACTCCCTTTTCCACTACACCTTGACAGAGGGGGAGGAGCTAAACACCTCTTTTCTGTGCTGAGTCTCCCATCCCCAGAAACAGAGACTTCTTCACTTGTATCTTTCTGTTGTCTTTATTCTTCCTCTGGCTACCTTCAGGTACCTGTACGTGCAAGCGCATCATTGCTCTGGAGAAGAAAGCAGTTCCATTAAAGGTCTGCTTAAAAGCCCTGGCCAATGTGCTGAACCTGAGCCTGATTAGTTACATACCTCAGGAGATGGCGACTAGCTGAGTAAATTCATCTTAACCCTGTGAAGGCACCACTGAAATATTTAAAATCTTTATCGGCATCCACAGATCTTTTATCCAAGACTGGTCCCATGTGGGTACTACCATCTTACACAAAGCCAGTGTTGAAGTTTTATGGGCTAAAGTGAAGAAATGAGCTTTGGAGGCTTAGAAATGTCCCGCTCAAAGGAGGGGTGAGCATTAGAAGCTCCTGAATTCTTCTCCGGCTCAGATTAAAAGCCAACACTTTTTGCTTACCACTATAATTAGTCTGTTATACTAATTAGAATACCTCAGGAGTGGAATTGTTTAAAAGAGTGGGCAACTGACAGAAAGTGTCCCTTTGCTTGTGAACCAAATTAACAAACCGTGTTAAAAGCACTGACCTGAAGCAACTGCCCAAACTAAGCACAAGGAGCTAGAAAGGAGTAACAAAAATGAAGTGAAACAACTGATTTTGAGTAAAGGGAGATTAAGAGAAAATGTGCGTGTACTGCTGTGTTTCAGCCTGTGATATCCTTGTATTTAGGTTAAGTAATAAGTTAGGTAAAGGTAAAGGGACCCCTGACCATTAGGTCCAGTCGTGGCCGAATCTAGGGTTGTGGCACTCATCTCATTTTATCGGCCGAGGGAGCCGGCGTACAGCTTCTGGGTGTCATGTGGCCAGCATGACTAAGCCGCTTTTGGCAAACCAGAGCAGCGCATGGAAACGCCGTTTACTTTCCCACTGGAGCGGTACCTATTTATCTACTTGCACTTTGATGTGCTTTCAAACTGCTAGGTGGGCAGGAGCTGGGACCGAGCAACGGGAGCTCACCCCGTCACGGGGATTCGAACCACCAACCTTCTGATCAGCAAGTCCTAGGCTCTGTGGTTTAACCCACAGTGCCACCCGCATCCATGTGACATCCTTACATTTAGGTTAAGTGATAAGTCTACCAAAAAGAACACATCTACTGACCCAACTTTGTTTTTTGTTTTTTTGTAAATTAAACTTTCCTTGTTTGATTAGCTCTTGCCCGAGACTCACAGTTTCCCTCACACAACACTCCCCACCAGATAGCCTGTGGTAAATTTTAGGCATTCATTCAATTGGTGTACCATGAGGCGAGTCTGCTATATTTAACTGGGGGCAGTTAGTGGGGTGAGTCTGTTTCCCACCTGCTTTGAATGGATGAATCTGTAGAAACTGCCTCTGGAAGGGAAACCTGGGGGTGGTTCATTTGCTCCCTTCAGCAGTAGTTCTCAATTTTGGGCAAAATAGCTCAGCTCATTTCCAGTCCAATCCTGTGTTGGAAAAAGCTCGCCCCAAGATGTTGAGTGCCGTGCTTCAGAAAGACCCAAGATGACCACATCAAGGTCTTAGGGAACATATTGATCCACAAAGCATCTTGCACTTATATGGGATTGAGAAATGCAGTTTGCAGAAATTCAGCCTGACCTCATCTAACATGGAGTTATTCAGCATCATTTTTTAAACATATATTCTTCTCGATAAGCCTTCATTGTATTAAAGCTAAAGGTATCTTCTCGTGTCACTGATAACAGGAGCAAGTTTCAAAAGTCTCTGACATAACTGTCACATAATTGGCTTTGAATACTTTCATATGCACTGAAGTGATATGGGGTAATAGAATTTTTATACATTTGAGCTTAAGCACAAGTGTCTATCTTTAACTGTGAAAGGTACACTTTCAGTCTTCAGTGTAGCAGCAAGTGTTACACAATCATCTTCATTTACATTTTGACAATTAAGGATTTGGCAAAAGGCAATGGAGCAGCTTGTCAACAGAATATATTTTATTTATTTATTCCCCCCTCCCGTCAACATAATATATGGCACCCCTTTCTTACTCTGGGTGATACTTCCAAAGCAGCCAACACATCACACCCCAACAACAACACACCCTGAACCCAGCACTGCACACAAAAAAATGCTGAAATTTAAGTTTGGTAAAGAGGAATGAATATAATTAACATTAGTAATTGCCTTTGTTTGAAGTGAGAGCTTTCCTACTGCTCATACTGTGATGATGGCTGTGTAGTCATTCATCTGTTGTAATGTGTTTCGCTAGTGTGTACTCTTGAAAAACAAATCTACATATAGCCTGACATATTGTAGGAACAAATAGCACTGTTGATCAATGCCTTTGTCCAGGGGGATCAATGGCAACCATGCTGGGTGATTTGCACTGGCTGTGTTTCCCATTTTTATTTCCAGCATATAAAGCTTACAGCCACATAAACATACCAGAGGGGAGGACTGCCTGCTGTATCGTCTACAGCAGCTGGGTTTAGCTGACTGGCCTTGATGGCTCTCCTGCAACATAACTATTACTCCGTACAAGTCTAAAATGCAGAGGAGTAAGCAACATTTTAGATTATTAACCGGCATATTGGCTTTATAAATCCCCTGGTCTGTGCTGGGCCCTCTGTGTCAGCTCTCTGAGAAGAACCCCACTTGAAAGTGGAGAAATCTCACACTCAGTGCTGGCCAGGAGCAGATATGAGGGAATACAGGGTAGTGTACAAACACAGATTAAAAAATAATGGCACACAACACTAGTGAGTCATGTTACAGTGGTTCAAGCTGCAAATACCAGGAATTCTAAGATCCTTTTCTGATCCTGGAGGACAACTCAAAGACACCTACCTGCCTGCTTAGAAGAATGAGTCAGTGGAGGAGTGAATCCAAAGTATAAAAGCTGCAACTACTATGCACCACTGAAGAGGAAGAAAAGCCCCTGAGAAATTCGAATGTGTTTGTGGGGAATAATCACTGACCTCCAAGACATTAGAGCTAGATCTGGGATGGAAAGATGAGTCAAACTGAAAAGTACATTTCCACTGAGAAGGACAATCTGATGTACTGCTGTAGCGGGAAGGTAAATGGTGTATCCGTGCGCTCTGGCACTCATCACAGTGTCCAGTTGCACCGGAAGCGGTTTAGTCATTCTGGCCACATGACCCAGAAAGCTGTCTTGAAAAAACCAGAGGCCTTTCTCCTGGGCATGGTTGGCCAATTGGTGCCAAAGAAGGATAGAACTTTTTCATGTACGCAACAACGGCAGCAAGAATTCTTATCGCAAAATATTGGAAGACACAAGATTTACCCACTCTGGAGGAATGGCAGATGAAGCTGATCGATTATATGGGATTGGCAGAAATGACCGGCAGAATCCGAGACCAGGGAAAAGAGTCGGCGGAAGAGGATTGGAGGAAATTTAAAGACTATTTACAGAAATACTGCGAAATTAATGAATGTTAAAATGATGTTGGACTGAAATTAAATGGTTACCAGCTGTAATGTAAAAACTGAACAATAAGTTAAAATAAGTTATATTAAGTTATAATAAGGATTTGTTGAATTAAGAATCTGAATTGGAGTACAAAAGGGGGAGGTGAGAGGAGGTCTGGGATATAAGGTAATGGAAATAAGAAATGGGAATTATATTTGTTTTGTTTTGTTTGTTTTAATTGTGTATTTATGTTTTTTTGTCTGTGGCTTTTACTTTTATATTAAATTGAAAAATCTTAATAAATATTTTTAAAACAAAACAAAACAGAAAGCTGTCTGGAGACAAACGCCAGCTCCCTCAGCCTGAAACGAAATGAGCACCGCAACCCATAGTCAAGTATTAAGGTAAAGGTAAAGGACTCTGCCCAGGAATCCTTTACCTTTACCTTCATAATTATACGGTACTGCACATTTTCTCTAAAGAGCTCGGTGTGATTTATATGGTTCTCTTCCTCTGTTTTATCTTCATAACAGCCCTTTGAGGTAGGCTAGACTCTCATGGTGTTTCATGACCATGTGGGAACTTGAACCGTGGGCTCTCAGTCATGGTTGGACACTCAGCACCACTGCCCCTGAGATGCTACAGCAACCAGCTCTTTCTGAATAGCTTATACACATAAGAAGAGGACAAAACTACTATAACACTGAACTATTGGAAAGAGACATTTTGACATCAATAATTTTGTCCCAAAAGGGATCTAACACACGACAGCAATTTACTCACACCAGCTCTGTTACAAAAGGGAGCCATTCAACATTACTTGGGTGACTTGGGCATACTCAAATTTCCAGAGGGATAGCCTTTTTAGTCTTTCACAGCAAAATCAGCCAAGAGCCTAGTTAGTGTCATATTAAAGACTAACAAACTGTGTTATGGCAGCTCATGAAGTTAACTGTAATCCATGAAATCTCATATCATAATCAAATTTGTTAGTTTTTAAGATGCCACAACAAGCCTGTTTTGTTGATTTTTAGTATATCTAGAGATGGGGTACATCTGTAGATCTATGAATTTCAGCACCCTGTGTTGGGCAAACAGGCAATGAGACAATAATGGTCACTTTCTAAGCCCTTGATATTATGATATGTAAACACAGCTGTATATATTCTGAAATTATCTGCTAGCCTGCACATTGTTCATGTTTTTGAAGGCACATTTCTAGTTCATTTCATTTCTATTTGTAAAGGCTACCTGAAGAATATGGGCAAGCTTGGCATGAAATTTAAATATGTTTTTGCCACAATGCATGCATCGTCCTGTCTATAGCTGCAGTGAAATCCCTAAAGCACTTGTAGAGTTATTTCCTGTGAAAATAATATTTATTAGTTTGGGACTACCTCTGATGTCCGGGGCAGTATGCATTTGATTACCAGTTGCTGGGAAACACAGCTGGGGAGAGTGTTGTTGTGCTCATCTCTTGCTTGTAGTCTTTCCATGAGCATCTGGTTGGCCATTGTGAGAACTGGACTAGGTGGGCCTTTGGAGTGGTCCAGCAAGACACTTCTTATGTTCCTATGACTAATTCAGAGTGAGTGGTTTCAGGAATAAATTCTACATGTGCAAATAAAATATTTGATTTTCTCTCTCTCCCCCTCCCGTTTAAAGTAGCTAGAAGAAGTGGCAATTTAGTGCTTAACCCTTTTCTGCTCAAAAATTCTCTGCTCCCCAGTCCTTCCCACCACTGTATTTTGTATTTTGAATGCCAAAGGAAGAAAATGCATGGAGGGGATGGGGAAGTTGGGGTAGCCAAGCAGCAGATGTGGAAAGGATTGGATATCTCTATGTGCTTTAATTTCCTCTTACTGACTTTCCTTTTTTAAAAAACAACGGAGCACCACATGTAGTTAACTCCTAAGAATTCAACAAAAGGATAACCAACTGGGCTTAACTTTTAAGTAAGCCCTATTACTGAAAACACAGGCTGATTGACTGCTTAACATTCTGTGTAGGCAAGTTCTTAAGCATTGTTAATTTGTATATCAATGTGATCTCTAGGAGGCCCTTGTATTATTGATTATCTCCACAGGAAGCTTGCTCAGATTGGAGCCTGCTCCACTACCTGGTTGGCTTTTGGATGAATCTGGTTTGTGCTGAAAATACAGGCTTTTACTGTGAGAGATTATGAGAGATTTGAGGCAGAGATAGACAGAGGGAGGGAGGGAGGGAGAGAGAGAGAGAGAGAGAGAGAGAGAGAGAGAGAGAGAGATTGATTCAGTTAATTCTCCAGAAATTCTGTTTCAGCATTCTGGATATTTTTTCTATCTCTAGTTAGTTCAGCTCCTACCCCTGACCATTTGACAAAGTCCCTGGTGCGAGAGACAGGTGTTATGCTATCTTAGCTTGCCCATTCCTGAAAGTTATCAAACACTAACATTGATGGTAGTTGGGAAAAGTTAGCTGCAAAAACAAACAAACAAACAAAACAAAACAAAACAAAACAAAACAAACCCCAGAACAAAATAATGACCCTCAGTCTAAAGTCCCAGGTGAAAATCCCACCAATTTCACTTTAAAACTTTTAATCCAAAATGGGAAGAGGTGCTGAGTTCATTCAAAGTGATTTGCAAGCAGAACATTCACACAAGAAACAACCGTAATCTGGGATCTACTCTTGACTCCGCAGAAAAAGCCTCTTTTCCAAGTGCTACTTAAGAATGCTGGAAATGGAACATGGGACCTTCTGCCTGCAAAGCACATGGTCTATCAATGGGCTGCATCTCCTTTTCATACCTGCATATCTGAACTATCTCTGTCTCCAGTATCCCTGCACTGAGCACAGATGTATGAAAAGGAACCCAAACATGCAACCAGCTGTTCATGCATGGGTGTTTCTTTGCATAGGTCCATGCTCAAGGTGAAACATCAGAAACTGGTGGTAGTCCAGGGATGAGATGTCAGGGACAGAACCACTTTACAGCCCCACTCCTGATTCACAAACAAGCAACCTACATGTGAGTAATGTGTCAATAGGGCTTGACTCATCACTCTCCCAAGAGGGCTCTAGCCCTCCTGGCCATGCCTTTGTCCATCCCCCTGCCTTTCCTCTCTCACAGTTATGATGCCTATAAATCAAATCCAGTGTCTCATTCCTGTCACCCTCAATTAAGCTCTCCACACTTACCAGCTATTAAGAACTTGGCATGAAAGCAAGGTGAACGGGGAGGCTAGGCCACTTTTTTGTCTAGTCAATGGCATCCTTGGAAGGTTCACAACCCTATGACCTCAGATATTTTTACCCATGCTTGCCCGGGATCGATCACTGTATTTTTAAAAATGGAAACCATGTGCTCTAGCACTGTGCAATTTACCTTCATCAAAGGCAAGTCTTGGCATGGGTTGTGAAGATGCCATTCCATCAACCAGACCGCTAAAGGCCACATGCACGACATGACCTGTATACCCTGTGGTAGCCAGGGACTCTGCATGATTGCACCTCTTTGAGCATGAGTTAATGAATGGCTGTTTTCATCCAGTGCTAGCTGGGCCAAACTACATGTTACATTAAATGTGTGGCTTGGCTTTGCATTTAAAAAGAAAATAGGAGTGGAGGGTCTAACTATCGGGCAGCTTCCTATGATTTATTGATTTCCTTCTGATTCTTTGTCTTTTTTCATGCTTCAGTGCATTTGTCTCTTATCTGTCCCAATGACAACACCACCACCCATTCTCTGGCAGTGCCAAGCACCTTCCTTTTAAAACACCAAACAACAACAACAACCCAGCAGAAGTTCAGGCTAGAGCTCATTCTTCCTTCGCTCTGAACCTCACTGATCTGATGAACATTTTGTTGTCAGCCAACGGGCATAAGGGAAGGCTGTGCTCCTGTCGGCGTCTCTCCTTTGAAGTGAAATTAAATCCTAAATCTTTCATTTAGCTAGTGAAAACCTCTGCTAAAAAGGTCCCCTATGGCTTATCCCATATGGAGCATCATCATCGCGGTTTTGGTTTGGGACACCAGATGCTGGCTCGGCATGAAAGTACTCATCCAAATTTGGATCCAGTGCTAATTATTGGGAAGGAAAATAGCTGCTTAGTCCAAAAAGAATTTTCCTGCTCTCATTAGGTAACATCAAGGTATAGGTTGCCACTGAAGCCTGGTGATACAGGAAGGGCCCTATATTCCCATCAATGCTCCCATTTGGTAAGAGTGAACATTTTGCAAGTCCCCAATTGTCAAGAAAAGAGGCACTTTTATTTTCTTCTTTTTGCATATTTTATCATGAAACAAAAGCCCAGCTCCACTTTTTTGGGATGCAAATTCTTTAAACAATTACAAACTGAGCAAGGACAAGAAGGCATGAGTAGGATAACCACAATTACTTGTTTTTTAATTATTGAGATCAGGTGATGGTATAAATTTTAAGGTTTAATGGTAAAAAACAACAAGGGGGGGCTAGCTTATCCAATAGACCACTTTCTCTCATATCATCCTGTTTAAACCTTTAGTTCACAAGTGAGAAGTACTCCAGAATTTTGCTTATTGAGTATCCAGGACAGAACTTTTAGTGTGGTTAACACTCATTCTTTAAAATGTACACTCCCACTACCCCCCCACCCCCAGAAATTAGGATGGTACTAACAGTTTGTTCATTTGGGTACCTCTTTAAGGTTTTTTTTTACAAACTTAAACCTGCGTGTTTGTATAGATGGATTTAATCTATTATTGTTTTAAGTTTGTAGATGGTTTTCAATTCATTATTCACACACCACTACCCTATTTTTGAATGGTGAAGTGTTTAAACATTTTATATGTTGTTGTTTAGTCTTTTAAGTTGTGTTTGACTCTCTGTGACCCCATGAACCAGAGCATGCCTTGGAAACTCTCACTTTCTTCTCAAAGCTTCTCCTTTTTTATGTCCATAGAGTTTTCTTAGAAAAATACTGGAGTGGTTTGCCAGTTCCTTCTCCAGGTGGATCACATTTAGTCTAAACTCTCAGCTATGACCTGTCCATCTTGGGTGGCCCTGCATGGCATAGCTCATAGCTTCTTGGAGATATTCAAGCCCCTTTGCCATGACAAGGCAGTGATTCATGAAGGGGAAACATTTTATAAATGAATGAAATAAATAGCATTGATCTGTTTTCACATTTCTGGCCTCTACATGATTCCAGACACCTTTCATTCTTTTGTGCATGTATACATTTTTATCTCATTAAACAAAATAAATGATAAGATTCTGAGCTATATGCTACACTTTTTTCAGGCACCATTGTCCCCTCTGGTTATGTAATGCTGGGGCCTGGAAGTACCATTTGTAGCTGGCCAGACACGTTGGTGTAGGGAAGACGTTAGCATCTGTGTTGGTGGGTGTAGCTGTAGAGTTTATAAGTACAAGACATGCCCCCACTGACCTTTTAGGCTCACTTAAGGCACCCCTATTGAGATTAGCACCCCACACTGTGCATTCTTCCTACATAAGTTGTGTTGATAAAGGTGGGTGCATTTCAACACATTTTACATGTCTTGTCTATTTAACTCTGGATCCGCTCGCAGTATAAACCATTCCAGGTGGCGATGCCTTTTGTGCGTAAACGTGCCCTTTGTAAATGTGCAGAATGGCTGGGTTCAGGGTCAGAAGGTAGGGGAGGACGTTCTTCAAATGCCACCATGTAAAAAAAAAAAGCCTTTAAATAAACATCATGCCAGCAGGAATGAAGAAATCATGTCACTAAGGCAAGGATTTAAGTAAATTTGCACATAAGCTCTGCGTGAGAGTGAGGATTGCAGCGGGAAATGAAGGTTAGTGTCAAAGAAGAAATGTGTAGTATTCAAATTATGATGGCATAAGACAATGTCTAATTTCTATATTTTTTTCAATAAATTTGGGCGCCGGGGGGGGGGGGGAGACCCACAGAAGCAGAAAGGGCAGTGAGTATATTTGGATCATAACAACATAAAGAAGTCCTGCTACAGAAATACTCAGAAGTAAGTCCCATTTAGTTCTATGGGGCTTACTGCTTGGTCAGTGCATCTAGGATTTCAGCTATACTAACCTTGAAATAATGATTATTCTTCTCTACAGTCAGCTATGTATAAGCTTTGGATAGATAATTTCTCCTAGCTGTAGCACAACTTGTTATATATTTGCCTTTCTTCTGCCCATACTGTATATCTTTGGGGTATATAAATTTTTGTTATATGTGTGTAGACACACACACACACACACACACACACACACACAGAGAGAGAGAGAGAGAGAGAGAGAGAGAGAGAGAGAGAAATCCTCAGCTACAAAATATCCAAAGCTCTTCAGTGCTTTTCAGGCAACATTTCTGACAGTCTCATTTCTTGCAAAGGCCATGGACCTCGAGAAACACAGACAGAGATATTACCGTATTTTTCGCTCTATAACACGCACCTGACCATAACACGCACGTAGTTTTTAGAGGAGGAAAACAAGAAAAAAATATTCTAAACCAAACAGTGGATGTATGATTTTTGTGGTTCATGCTGTGGCCACAGACGTGATCTGAAGGTGAGTTTGGGGTAGCCCAATGCAAAAATCCTGAGGATCCATGTGGATCCATGCTTTGTAACCACATTTTTGCGCCATTGCAGCCCCATGAAACAGTGGGTGCATGTGTGTTTTTTGGTGCAGGCTGTAGCCATGGATATGCTAAGTGATCTGATGGTGAACTTGGGGTGACCCAGTGCAAAAATCCTGAGGATCCATGTGGATCCATGCTTTGTAACCATGTTTTAAGTGGGGAGGGAAGGAAAAGCATTCAAGGGACAAGGAGCACGCGTGGGGTGTGTGGAGAAGGATGCTGCTAATAATGCAGAAGAGGGGTTTAAGGGAAGAAGGAACACGCATGGGGTGTGTTGAGAAGGATGCGGCTAATAATGCAGGTGAGGGGTCTAAGGGGAAAAGGAACACACATGGGGTGGGTGGAGAAGGATGCTGCTAATGATGCAGGAGAGGGGTTTAAGGGGAGAAGGAACACACATGGGGTGGGTGGAGAAGGATGAGGCTAATAATGCAGGCGAGGGGTCTATGGAGAGAAGGAACACGCATGGGGTGTGTGGCGAAGGATGCTGCTAATGATGCAGGAGAGGGGTTTAAGGGGAGAAGGAGCTCGCGTGGGGTGTGTGGAAAAGGAGCTTTTCGGTGAGCTGAGCGGGGAGGGGGGAGGGAAAGAGAACTGTTGCTTTAAAGGAGCCAACGGGACAGCAGCCACTTACAGCAGTGTAAGCAGCTCCTTTCCTCTCCCGCTTTGCTCCTTCTCTCCCTCTTTGCTGCTTTACACAGCTAATAGCCCAAGTCCTGCTCAGAGAATCATAATTTCCCCCTCTCCCTCATCCCGTGCCCTCCTGTCCCCAGCAGCCTTTTAAAAAACTTTTTTACTGGTTTTCACTGCGCTCGTGGCTCAGAGCCCTCCTGTGCCCTGCCGTCCCTCTGCAGCCTCATTGCTCCATTTAGAGAGCGAACGGACCTTTGCTAGCTGAGGCTGCAGCAGCTGTTGCTGGCTATGCGGCGCTTTTTCCGGCTCGCTATGGCTCCCGTCTGTCCCTCCTCCCGTGTAAGCGGCTGCTGCCCGCTTTGCTGCCATGGCTCTCCTTCCCTCCCTCCTCCTCGGCTCCTCCCCCTCCTCCTGGCTGTAAAGCAAGCAAAGCTAGAGCCATGCAAAGCCCTGCAAGCGGCTCCCGCTTTGCTTGACTGATGGCAGCCATGGCTCCAGTCGAGTGCATTCGCTGCGTGACACGCACAGGCATTTCCCCTTACATTCTAGGAGCAAAAAAGTGCGTGTTTTGGAGCAAAAATTACGGTATATATTGCTGTGTTTGTATTTATTTATATCCTGCAGTACAGAAACAGAACACTCTGTGGCTTTGTGAGGCCCCTGATTCAAGTCGGGATGTTTATTGACATAGCACTTTGACTGGGGGTGAGAAGATTCCCTAAAACAACCTGATTTGCCTCGTCATTCAGTCTCCACACCAAACCAATGCATGCTTCTAGAGTTTACTGTGCTACTCTTTTTCTGCCCTCTACAGAAAAAATATTTCTGCCCTCTGCCTGATTTTGGATGTTCTCCAATGTTCATTTTCCATGTGTGTGTTTTAAGTAATAAATATTACTTAACTATTACGGTTTCGACCTGATATTTCTGGAACACTGTATTTGAGTCAGTCTTCACAAAGAGAAAGCAGATCTTCGGCAATAAGGATGCCCCATTTAGATCTAATGGTGCCCTTTATCAAAGGCTAGCACTAGTGTTTCAGTAGACTGTGGCAGAGGATGGATTTCTGACATCCCTGAACAGTCATGGCCAATTTACAATGTGTGTTTAAAACATACATATACCTCTCACCCACTCTGATGGGCGCACATATATAAAATTAAGCATTCACCCATTTCAGAAGCATCATAGTGGGAGGGTTATTCTTTCATGGGTACCACTTGACAGTCTTTTAAAGAGATGTGTGCCAAATTTCACACATGTAACCCTTCCAATCTGACAAGAGGTGTATATATTTAGTACTTGGGTATCCATTCCTGAAAGGAAATTTTGGCACGGCCGTCTCAGTCCTCAGCTGGCTACTACAGGAATCATAGAGCTCTGTGCTGACTGTGATCAAGCACTGGGTAATGTCACCATGACAATCAACTCAGAAGAAAGGAAAAGAACCAATTCTGATGCAAAAAGAAGGGGAAAGGAGCCCAGCTAATCCTTGTAGCATCCATTAGCTGAGTTTTTTTGGAACAAGTATAAATGAGTGAAAAGGAGAAGAAACCACCCTCTTATCAACTGTTGTTCTCAGCCTGTTTTAATAATTTCATTCTTTGTTATTGCATACACAACATCAATTATGCATATGAAGTGGATATAATTGTCTGCTTATAGGTCTTGCCTAAGGGAAGTTTAATATTATCTCTAAGCTACTGCAGAATTCAATTGATGCAGTACAAATTAATGGTCAATACTAATAATACCATGTTTATGAGATTTGGCTGCAAGACAAAGGCTTTTGCAAGCAGCATTCAGCTATTAGTTGAGATATTTTTGTGAGTGCTTCTGGTGATCTTTAATAAACACAAATAGGATTATAATGAGTAATTCTACAAGCTGATGATTTCTTGCTCGAGAAAAACAACAACTCTCCAACAGCACTGAGGTTGTTCTAATGTCGTTTATTGATGGCCGTCTAAAGAACTTGCACCGCACAATCTCCGAATTTAATTTAATAGGTTACACATTTCAAATTACACTGGACAAAGACTATGAGGATGTGCAGAATGATTTATTCAGGCAGCTAAATAAATACTATACAGAACCTAGTTGGGATGCAATCATTAGGTGCTAAATTAAATTAAATAAATTAAATACTTCCAGTGTGAAAGGGTCCCTTCTCACAATCACTTCTGCATCTCTAATATAGCAGTGACTCACGAGACCGTTCAACTGGAGGACACCAGCATCCTCTCCTGAATACTGATGCACAAAGAAGGAGACTAAGCATGCTTTTCAGATAGCATCGCAAGAGACCTGGGAGCTATTAGCTGAGCGCTGTGCAGGTGCAGGACTGACGAGTAGCAAAAGGTGTCCAGTGAAGGTGTGCTCCTTGATATAATAACCCATGCTGGCATCTCCTAGCCACTCAGAACCCACACACCAGCGTGAAGAGGCCTCTGTGATCAATCTTTGACATCTCCAGATAAAGCTTGGAGAGAGCCTTGGCTGAAACTCCACAGAGCCACTGACAGTCCAGGTAGACAATATTGAGCTCCATTCTCCCATGGATATTTGTATTGCTCTGATGGAAGTGGTGTATTGTGCATTGCAGTTATGGCTGTGGGTTAAACCACAGAGTCTAGGACTTGCCGATCAGAAGGTCACCGGTTCGAATCCCCACAACAGGGTGAGCTCCCGTTGCTTAGTCCCTGCTCCTGCCAACCTAGCAGTTCAAAAGCAAGTCAAAGTGCAAGTGGATAAATAGGTACCGCTCCAGCAGGAGGGTAAACGGCGTTTCCGTGTGCTGCTCTGGTTCGCCAGAAGTGGCTTAGTCATACTGGGCACATGACCTGGAAGCTGTATGCCAGCTCCCTCGGTCAATAAAGCGAGATGAGCGCCGCAACCCCAGAGTCAGGCACGACTGGACCTAATGGTCAGGGGTCCCTTTACCTTTACATTGATGTTGTAATTGTAAACCGGTTAGAAGCCATTTGGCAGGTAAGCAGTATATTATTTCTTTGTTTTATTAAATTTACATAGGGCCCTTTGTCAAAACATCACAGAATAAAATATAAGATAAAACACAAGTAAAACAATGAAACCCAAACAATAACCTCCCCTTCCCACAGGTACATTTAAAAGGCTGTAGGATATTAATCAGCCAAAGGCCTGGTTGAAGAGGAACGTTTTCACCTGGTGCCTAAAATATATATAATAAAAGCACCAAGTGAACCTCTCTGGGGAGAGCATTCCATCTCCACTATAGAGAAGGCCTGTTCTCGTGTTGCCATGCTTCAGACATGGAGAAGGCACACAAAGAAGGGCCACAGATGATGAATGCAGAGTCTGGGATAGTTAATAATAATAATTTATTATTTGTACCCCGCCCATCTGTCTGGGTTTCCCCAGCCACTCTGGGTGGCTTCCAACAAAGATTAAAAATACATTAAAATGTCACACATTAAAAACTTCCCTGAACAGGGCTGCCTTCAGATGTCTTCTAAATGTCAGGTAGGTGTTTATCTCTTTGACATCTGATGGGAGGGTGTTCCACAGGGCGGGCGCCACTACTGAGAAGGCCCTCTGCCTGGTTCCCTGCAGCTTTGCTTCTCGCAGTGAGGGAACTGCCAGAAGGCGCTTGGCACTGGACCTCAGCATCTGGGCAGAATGATGGGGGTGGAGACGCTCCTTCAGGTATACTGGGCCAAAGCCGTTTAGGGCTTCAAAGGTCAGCACCAACACTTTGAATTGTGCTCAGAAATGTACTGGGAGCCAATGTAGGTCTTTCAAGACTGGTGTTACATGGTCTCGGCGGCTGCCCCCTGTCACCAGTCTAGCTGCCGCATTCTGGATTAGTTGTAGTTTCCAGGTCACCTTCAAAGGGAGCCCCACGTAGAGCGCATTGCAGTAATCCAAGCGGGAGATAACCAGAGCATGCACCACTCTGGCGAGACAGTCTGTGGGCAGGTAGGGTCTCAGCCTGTGTACCAGATGGAGCTGGTAGACAGCTGCCCTGTATACAGAATTGACCTAAATATGGGCTATTTAAATTAATTAAATAACTATGACGGTGCTGATGTAAATGAAAATGCCAGATGATGAGCAGGGACCATAGTTCATTGGCAGGGCATCTGGTAAGCATCTGGAAAGTCTCAAGTTCAATCCCAAAAATCTGAAAGTAGCTCTGTAGACATTCCTGCCTTGAAGCCCTGGAGAAGCATCACCAGTCAGTGAAGACAATACTGGGCTAGAAAGACCACTAGCCTGACTGCATAAGTCAGTTTCCTATGATTTTGCTATCTTGTGCCTTAACATCAGAAGAGCAATGAGGGAATAATGCCCTTTTTTCTGACCAACATCTTTATTTCCCCTCAAGCCTCTTCTCCTACAGTTAAAACGTTTGGCTTATTTCTAAAGGGTTCTTTTTTTCTTATTATTTATATGTCATTGCACCTCTGACTGAGCTTAATACTTCCTGACCTCATAACAGTGAAATAAAGCAGTTTATTACAAATCTCATAGTCAGGGTTTATAGCACAAGGAAAACGTTCCTTCGAACTGGCAGGAGTTAAGAAGGTCGGCTGCAGGTAATGTTTAATTTTCAGTCACAGATTTATCATTTGTTAACAAATGAGTTTTAACAACGCAGAATGTTCGGATCTATTATTATGTTAAATTAATTTATGCTGGGCCACTGAGGATTTTATCATTCTGATCCTACGTCCAAAATCACGTTTGGAAAGAGAATAACTCCGGAGCCAGAAAATTAGATCAGCAGACTCCAGCGCTGTTTTGAATGGTTTCAGGGGGACTTCTGAAATAAGTGATTTGATATTTCTCGCCACCGCTGCCATTTGAATATGAAGGTGTCTCTTGCATGTGCAGCAGTGAGTCACCCACATCACGGTGTTTTGATAAGTGCCATCATTTTCGAGACATGTTTCCTCAAGACTCTGCTCAAAAAGGTGAAGGCAAAATGATAGGCTTATATTAGCAGGCATTTGAGGAAGATGTGCCTGTAGATAAGATTGCTAAATTTCTTTAGATGACACTGAGGTGTGACATTTGGAACGGAACGATTAATTCTACTTTGCAGCATGCCTGTTCTATTTTCATCATTCCCTTTTCATGTCATATTGACTTTCATATGATTGCGTATTATTCCTAACGGATACAGATATTTATAATACCACAAGGCTGCCTGCCCACTGTGGTCACGAAAATGAAATGAAGCTATCCAGAGATGAAGCTATTCAGCTTACTTAAAACACACACACACACACACACACACGAGTCAGAAGGACCTAAGTGGGATGTCACATTAGAGATGGAGAATCAGTCCCACCAGCTTCAGTCAGCATGGACCTAGGAGATCAGCGTTTGAATCCCCACTTGGTCATGAAGCTCAATGGGTGACCTTGGACCTGTTAGCCTAACCTACCTCACAGTGCTGTTGTGAGGATGAAATGGGAGAGAACCATGTACACCACCTTAAAATCCTTGGAAGATAAAGGTAGCATATAACTGTAGTAAAAATAAATAAATCAATATCAAGGGCCACAGATTTCCCATTCCTCTGTTATGTCCTAACTAGTTTCAGTTTCAGTTAGACAAGTTACACCGGGAAGTTTGTTACAAAACTCCAAAAGGTTGAAAAAAATAAAATGCGGGGGGCAGGGTGGGGAGTACAGATGATGATGAAGATGATTTTAGTATTTATACCCCGCCCATCTGTGAGGTCTTGTGAAGCTTTGTGGACTGGGCTTTGCAGATTCTGAGGATCAGTTGATTGTCAGCTCTTTGAAGGTTGAGCTTTGGCCGTCGCAACTGGATTCTTATCTGGCCCCTCTCGCCTGGCAAACTTAGCTCGTGAGGGAGATGAAGTCCCACTCCACCAGCTGGATCCCCTGGTTTTAGGAAGAGCGTGAACTCTGGTCTTTGCAAAGGAATATTTGTTTCTCTGAGAGAACCTGGTATTTTAAGGATATGGCTGGTAAAAAAAAAAAATGTAAGAAAAAAAGTTAAACTATGCACAAAACAAAATTACTCTTGTTCCCTCCTATGAACTAGATATACGATACTTTTGCTTGCTTGCTTTTGCTTATGTTAATATGGAAATGTGTCATTGTTTTACTCTGATGCTGTTGAGAATATCTAATCTTCTTTGTTTAGTGATGCTAGCTTTTGTATTAGCTGTGCAATGTCCAAGCTTCCATTTCACTTGCTCCTAATAAGATCCTGGAAGCAGAAAATTGTAACAGCTATTATTATATTTTCCTATGGGAGATGTTTCACATTAGTATTATGGGCAGGTTATATCAGCCATCATCACAATCTTATTATCCATACATACCTCTCTTATCTTTTTTTGTATAGAGTTCCTTGCTTCTTTTCCCATCATTCTGTTTCTTTGTGGAGCTCTGTGGCATTGATCCTATTACAGTCCTTTAATCCCACGGTCTACTAACAGGGGTTTTAAAGGGATGCTATTCTCAAAATGGTTCTGAGCCTAACACTGCCTAATTTATTTTATCTGGCAGAAAACTGTGAAACTTAGCCTACATTTTAACTGTGCACTATAACACAATATAAAAGCAGATAAGGATATCATTTCATCCAAGTTTTAATTATCAACACATTTTAAATGTCCATTAGTGAATTATAAACAACCTACAATTTTCTTTGTTTCTTTGGATGAAGTGATTGTATTTTGTGAACTTTTCAAATGTATCCAACTGAAATTTAGCTATTGGTGCTTCCAGAATATTAGGTAAGTGTGTTAGTAAGCAGGGATGCACATCAACCACAAAGATTTAGATTCCCGTTCTATACTTTGGAGAGAAGTCCACATTGGTCCAAAGTCCTTTGGATGCTGCCCAGTTTTGCCAATTATTTCATTTTAGGGAAACAAATAGAATTGTTATAACATAGGACTCCCCCCCCCCCAGCCAGATCTCACCAGAATTCAGTTCTGGAACCTCTCAGGTGGGCACCATAGCTATTAATATAAGAGGACAAGGGAGGAGTTCATGGTGAGTTCCAGCACCTCATTTTCTAGAAAAATAGCACTGGTTATAACTTTTTTCTTTTGGCAGAATTGGATGAAATGAGCAGGTGTATTGGCCCCTTCATAATAGATAAAGCTCATTAAAATACAGGCAGATTTTTTAATTATTATTTTTTTTTTACTTTAAAGTTTTATTATTAAAATTATTCCTTCATTTTAAAAAGGGAACCACTTTTCCCTGTTTTGGCAATTTTTCCTGATTTACAGGCACGGTCCTTTTTGAGGAAAGAAAGACTGCCAAATTTCAGAGGTTGCTCCCTCATCTAATGCATTGAGATTGGAGAGTCATTCCCTTTGGTTACAAGCGAGACTCGGCAGCCACAATGAGGGTGTTTCCACTGTACCCTCTCCCTACTCTGGTTTTACTTTCCTGTCCCGCCTCTTCCCACGCTGGCATTATGGCAAACTCAACACCATTTTTCATCAGACGCTTGTCAGTAGCATTATTTTGAGGACTGGGTTGCCGAGATACTACCATGTGTTTCCAAGGTCATGTTGTGTCCTGCTTCACTTCTAATAAACCCAACATAATTCTGAGGCATCCTGCTTTGCCTTGGGATTCATCAGAAGTGATGCACATCCCGAAAGCAAATGTGCCTAAACCATAACATCTGAAGGTCTAGTATGTGGGAAAAGGTCATATAAAAAGACACATGTATGCCTTCATAAAGCAAACATCAGAAGAGACGGCTGCATCAGGCCAATGGCCACTTGAGTCCAGCATCTTATTCTCGGCCAGATACCTTTGGGAAACCTACAAGCAAGACCTCAGAAGCAGAGCCCTCATCCCCTCCTGTCATTTCCAGCAACCAGTACCCAGGAGTATCCTATCTCCAACCGTGGAGGCAGAGTGGAACCATCATGGCTAGTAGCCATGGATAGACATACCCTCCTTGAATTCACGCTGCAAAGTTACACCGCGTTGAGGAAGGTTTCTCACCTCAGATCAGTAATTCACATAACTCAAAACATGTCCTAAGTCTGGCAATTATAACTGGAAGAAATTTAAAAGATTAAACACCACCCAGAGCACTTCTGCATGTGTTCCACAAGTCATATGATCATAGAATCATAGAATTGGAAGGAAACCTGAGGAACATCTAGCCTAAATCCCTGCAATGCAGGAATATGCAACTGTCCCATACAGGGATCTTGGCATTATCAGCACCATGCTTTAAGCAACTGAGCTACAAGGTTTTTAACAATGGAATCTTCTATTCAATTTTTCCCTCACCCCACTGAATGAAATAATTTTTACCACCACCCCAAAGCCTGAAATGGCACCCATGGATTCGCATTCCTGCGACACTATTGCAACCCTTGTTTTGTTCAGTGAGTGTATTGTTGAAGTAACTCTGTGAAATATTCATGTAGCCACAAGTTGGGAACAAATAACAAATGCAATTATTTCTCCCCCCTCCCCACTTCTCCATTCAGACAGACACAGGGAGTAGCCTTGCTTTCCTGATTGTAACGGTTTTCCCTATTAACTAGTTGTCTGTAGCAATATCACAGCTGAGTATAGTACAGAATAGATCACTGACCATTTTACAGAGGGTGTTCATTCATTATTTCATGAAATATAGTTTTTTTTTGAAAGGATGCATTGTCTAGAATGTTGGGGTGAGGTAGGGAAGATACTATCATGACCAGTATATAAGCATTATTAATTTTTTGCAAGATGTCTCACATATTCTGAAGTCTGAATTTCCCATTATTCTACTCCCGATATATTACTTCAGCAATTACCTCAATAATGTATTAAGAGGGAAATTCTACAATGACTATTATCTTGTCTACCAAAGATAAGTGCTACTCATCTCTTTCTCTTTAATTAGTATTATAGCAGGCATTCCAGCCAAGTAAAATCTGCCAGTTAATAGTGAAGTGGGTTTGGGGTTGTTGTTGTTTTATCTTTTTGAAACACACACACACACACACACACACACACACACACATATATAGCCTTAAACGGCTCAGGATCGCAATACCTCAAGGACAGCCTCTTTCCATATGAACCTACCCAGACCCTGAGATCATCTTCTGAGCCCCTTCTTTGTGTGCCTCCTCTTCAAGAGGTCCAGAGGGTGGCAACAAGAGAACGGGTCTTCTCTGCAGTGTCTCCCCATCTGTGGAATGCTCTCCCCAGGGAAGTTCGCCTGGCGCCTTCATTATACACCTTTAGACACCAGGCAAAAACGTTCCATAAAAAAAGGTTGTGAAGGTTGTGGATGAAACCATTCCAAACTGCACCGATTTGGTCACCTGTGAAGATACCGTCACCAAATTTAGCATGATGGTTCCTAAGACTGAAGAGCAGGTTTTCATTTATGTTTGGATACCACTGGACAACATTTTGAATCAAGATGGCCGACTGAACCTTTCAAAACTGCACTGGTTTTAAGCACCTACTTCAAAACTGTGCTGATTTTCTTGGTTTTTTTTTTTTTTTACAATTAATGAGCAATGCCAAGTATGAGGCTGCCAAAATAGATAATTAGATAGATATGGTAGTGAGGTGCACCACAAAGCTCAGTACTGGAGAAACCCCACTCAACACCATCATCATAATTTCCTACAGGCACTGATACCTAACAATTATCCTATTCAGATTTGTGTCATGAGCCTACAGCCTAACTCCTTTAAGTAGCTAGTAATGCCTCTGCAAAATGGACTGGATCATGTCTACATTCTTCCTCTCAGTGAAGGTTTGTGGAAAAAACAGTGGGCTTCCACCAGCCAAAATTAAAGTTACATTCAGATTAATGGGCAATTTAAGAGAATGTGTAAGTATTTCCTGTCGAATTGGACTCAAAAGCACTTACTGTTGGCTGCCTCTTGCCCATGCTGTTTACAATATGCACTGGAAAGGATGGGAAGCCTTGCTGAGCATTTAAAACAGAGTAGGAAAAAGAAGAAGAAGAAGAAGCCTTCTGTGCCATGAATATTGATTTTCATTTTTAAATAGAGAACCAAGTTGAGGCAAGATTAGAAAAGCACACTTTTAATAATGAGGAAGTGACTCAGTCAGCACACCAGCAGCTGCACAAACTTCATAAATTTCATTTGGGGTTAAATGGAAGGTGTTCCGTGAAGCTGCTGAGTTATTGAGAGTCATCATTCTGGGGATGGCAATAATCAGTTTCATCTGACCCACCACTTCAGAGGGCTGGAAATTGAGATCCTCAGTAAACAAAGCCTGTCAGTACATTCCTTGGAGATAATTCACAAGAGAACAGCAATTCACAAACTCCCCCCCCCCCTTAGTGGTGACAACATCTTCATAAAGAAAAGTTGCCCCATGGATATGTATCTTCTGGTTCAGAGGAATACTGCCAAGACATTTATAACAAGGGTTTCTGAGGGAAGTCAATATATGCAACACTGGCGGGACTATTAAACAGATACCATCCTCTTATCATGGGTATAGAGAAGGGGGGAAATCATAACCATCTCTTCCTCAAATGTCATAGGAGAAAGATATAGAGTGAAGGTTTCTGCCACTTTGGACACCAGGCACTAGGCCTGGCCATTTAGCTTTAGATTTTGCTATGCAAGTTGAAAAATCTACACCTCAGTTCCTTTTACCCTGATCTAACCATCTCCACGTATGGGACACAGGTGGCGCTGTGGGTTAAAGCCTCAGCGCCTAGGGCTTGCCGATCGAAAGGTCGGCGGTTCGAATCCCTGCGGCGGGGTGCGCTCCCGTCGTTCGGTCCCAGCGCCTGCCAACCTAGCAGTTCGAAAGCACCTCCGGGTGCAAGTAGATAAATAGGGACCGCTTACCAGCGGGAAGGTAAACAGCGTTTCTGTGTGCGCCTCTGGCTCTGGCTCTGGCCAGAGCAGCGATGTCACGCTGGCCACGTGACCCGGAAGTGTCTCCGGACAGCGCTGGCCCCTGGCCTCTTGAGTGAGATGGGCGCACAACCCCAGAGTCTGTCAAGACTGGCCCGTACGGGCAGGGGTACCTTTACCTTTACTTAACCATCTCCACAGTTTGGAAATAATGCACAGGTGTTTAGTGGGTGTTGAAGAAGTACTGCCTACCATAATACAACATTACAGAACTCTCCTAGTTAGTGAGTATGAAAATCTCTAAATCTGACACATTAGGACTTATTCCAGTGAACTTTCTGGGTGCTGACATTGAAATACACACAGAGGCGACAGCTTCTTTAGAGGATTGAGGGGGCCCAACACGATGTTGTGAGGGGCCAAGGGGTGGAGCCGAACACCCTCTGAAAATTGAGGTGGGCCAGCCCCTTCAAAAATGCATTGGGGTGCCAAAACTGCCTTGGCCCCTAGGAGTCGATGTCTGTAAACACTCATTTGCTACATGCATCCTGGCACACAAATATCCAAATGTAAGTAGGACTCAAAGTGACTGAGATGCTGGCTCTTTCATTGGAAGCATGAAGAAGCATCCCATCATGAAGAGGGTACCCCAGGGTTTCCCAAACCTGGGTCTCCAGCTTTTGCTGGACTACAACTCCCATCATCACTAGTTAGCAGGACCAGTAGTCAGGGATGATGGGAGTTGTAGTCCAGCAATAGTTGGAGACCTAAGTTTGAGAAACCCTGAGGTACACAGATAGTGTGTTTCTTTTCTCCTATACGATGAGCCTTGATTCCTCTTGCTTTTGCACTGCTAAGATTCAGTATGTCCACTTCCAAATTTGATTAAGCCTTCAAAATTCTACTCCTTTGAGGACTTGCTTGAAAATAAAACCCCAAGGTGGCTGTCACCAATGGAAGCGAAGGCTCAGAAAAAGCTCAATATGGAGGCCAAATGGAGTGCGGGATTGGCTTCATTATTACCAGAGGCATATAATTTGGACAAAAAAAAATTGGCTTCCAGGAGGAAAAATCAAAATTGGAAACAGAACTGTTAGATCCTAAAATTAAGAACTTGTCAAGAATGTATAACTTGCTGTTGAAATGGAATACTCAGGATGAAACGGTGAAATCTGTTATGATTAAATGGGCACAAGACGTTGGACATAATATTATGATGGCTGACTGGGAACAGTTATGGACCACAGGTATGAAGTTCACGGCATGTAATGCCTTAAGAGAGAATATAATGAAAATGATATACAGGTGGTACATGACACCAGTCAAGCTTGCAAAAATCTATCATCTGCCCGATAATAAATGTTGGAAATGTAAAGAGACCGAAGGTACATTCTTTCACCTCTGGTGGACGTGCCCAAGGATTAAGACTTTCTGGGAGATGATCTATAATGAAATGAAAAAGGTATTTAAATATACCTTTCTGAAGAAACCAGAGGCCTTTCTCCTGGGCATGGTCGGCCAATTGGTGCCAAAGAAGGACAGAACTTTCTTTATGTATGCCACAACAGCAGCAAGAATACTTATTGCAAAGTACTGGAAGACACAAGATTTACCCACCCGGGAAGAATGGCAGATGAAGGTGATGGACTACATGGAACTGGCGGAAATACTGGCAGAATCCGAGACCAGGGAGAAGAATCGGTGGAGGAAGATTGGAGGAAATTTAAAGACTATTTACAGAAACATTGTAAAATTAATAACTGTTAGAAGGATGTTGGAATAATATTATATGATTTTACCAGGAATGATATAAAGGATTTGGGAATAACTGACTGTTAATTGGTGAAAGGAGGAAAAGTAAAGTTACATTATATTAAGACAATTTACAGGACAAAAATTTTAAAAGAGGGAAAGGATTTGCTGAAATGGATAATTGACCTAGAATACAAAAAAGGGAGGTGTGAGGAGGTCAAGGAAATAAGCTAATGAAAGATTAGTAATGAGGAGATCTGATGTATTTTTCTTTGTGTATTTTTTTGTTTGTTTACTGGGTTTTATTTCTCTTTTTTATATTGTGATGTGTTGTTTTGTTTTTGTTTAATGTGGTATTTTTATTTTTTCATTCTGTAACCTTTAAAATTTTAATAATTTTTTTTTTAAAAAAAAACCAAATTCTACTCCTTTGTAGCATACTATTTTTGCTATGTCACAGATAGACTATCTCCTGTTTCTGCCATTGAAAACACCAACTGTACATTTTTGCATTGAAAAGTTCATTAGCAGAACATGTGAGGTGTTTTTCAGGGGGGACCCAATTTGTAAATCAGTTTACAATTCAAAAACCTTCCACTGGTTAGTGGAAACAACTAGCAAAGTAATGTAGAGTAGTCAAGGGCACCATGATAAGCAGTACAAATTAAAAACACCACTGCCTTAACATGGTCTTAGCTATGGAAAGGATTTGTGAGACCATCATATATTGAACTTCGTCAGCAAAAATTGGGTGTTGTCTTATACATGGATAGTAAATGCAGAGAGGGGACGTGCGATTAATGGCAGCAGCAAGCAGGAGATTGGCAGCGGCAATTAGCCGGGTGATTGGCAGCTGTGGCAAGTGGGCAGGTGGGCTGTTGGTGGCGGTTGAGCGGGCAGACAATTGGTGGCTGCAGTGAGGTATGCGATTGGCAGTGGCTGTGGCAAGCGATCGGCAGTGACGGGCAGGTGGGTGAGCGATTGGCGGAAGTGACACCCCTCCCCCCAAAGCTAAATAACTTAATTTCTTAATTTTGGGTTAAAAAAAATAGGGGTTGTCTTATACATGGGTGCGTCTTATACACGGAAAAATACGGTAAACACATACTTATTCAGTTCTTTTCAGTTCTGCCTTAACTACCATTATTACTCAGTGTGATATCTCTTTTGAGGTTCTCTAGTTTATATTCTACAGATAGGGAATCTGTGGCTCTCCAGATGTTACCACATGTTTCTCCTCCTCCTCCTCCTCCTCTCCTCCTCGTCCTCCTCACTTTGGGAAAGCTGGTTGCCATTAACATCTCTTGTTTGATTCACTGTGAAACTAGGCCAAGGTCTTTGGGTCATTTTCACAGCAGGTCTCATCATCGATGTGCTGTGGTTTCCTCCTGCTATTAGAAGGGACGTTTCTCTAGTGGTAGCACACACAGATCTGCTCAATTATCACAGGAATGTACTTGTCCTTCCACTGTATGTCTTCTCCATTTCACCAAAGCCTATGAGTTGAAGAGTCTTTCTAAGAGTGCTGGCACAATTATGGGAGAATAGTATTCCCGAAAGAAAGAGACTCTAGAATTGTGTTTACAGCTCTCTAGATTCTTCCTCTTTCTCACACACGTGCACACAAAGCACTTGGTGTGCGATATGACAATACATCAGAATCTGTTCCCTTTGTCTTCTCACAGTAAATAAATGTTTAGTTCAGAATGGAAATACCTCTTGCGTATCAATGATTTAATATTTAGTAGCAACATACATGATATTTCAGCGTAATACAAAGTGTTTATGTTTCACTTAAATGTCAGTGTTTGAAATGCAAGAACTAGGATGTGACAGTCGTGTTTTTAAAAGAACCAGACACATGTCTTCAGATGAACAATTTATGTATTTTTTATTTATTAGATTTATATATCGCCCTTCGTCATAAGATCTCAGGATGGTTCACAGAATAAAATACAGGATAAAAACAAGTAAATAAGTAAAACTAAACAGCAAAACAATAAGCTCCCCTCCCCACAGACACATTTAAAAGGCTGTAGAATATTAATCAGTTGAAGGTCTGCTTTAAGAGGAACATTTTCTATTGGCATCTAAAACAGTGAAGGTGCCAAGCGAACCTCCCTGGGGAGAGCATTCCACAAACAGGGAGCCACTATAGAGAAGTCCTGTTCTTGTGTTGCCATGTGGAACAGGCACACAAAGAAGGGCCTCGGATGATGAAGACAGAGTCTGGGACAGTTTATATGTGGAGAGGTGGTCCTTGAGGTATTGCGGTCCTGAGCCATTTAAGACTTTATAGATCAAAACCTGCATTTCGAATTGAGTCCCAAAACTGGCAGCCAGCACAGTCGGGCCAGGATTGGTGTAATATGCTCAAACTATTCAGAAAGCCTTCATATACAGTGGTGCCCCACAAGACGAATGCCTTGCAAGACGGAAAAACCCACTAGATGAAAGGGTTTTCCGTTTTGGAGGCGCTTTGCAAAACGAATTTTCCTATGGGCTTGCTTCACAAGACGAAAATGTCTTGTGAGTTCCTGCGGGGTTTTTTCCCTTTCCCCCCTTTTTCCTAAGCCCTAAGCCGCTTATCAGCTGATCCGCTAAAAGCCGCTAAACCGCTAATAGCGCTAATCCGCTAAGCTGTCAATGGGCTTGCTTTGCAAGACGAAAAAACCACTATACGAAGAGCCTCACGGAACGGATTAATTTCGTCTTGCGAGGCACCACTGTAGTGGGATAATATTTATTTATTGTATTTGTAGCCCATCTTTTTGTCAAAAGAACTCAAGGTGGCATCCCCAGTTCTCCCACCTCCTTCACTGAAGAATAGTGACTAGCCCAAGCTCATCCACTGAGCTTCATGGCCAAGTGGGGATTCGAACTCTGGTCTCCAACACTCTAACCACTAGTCCATCTATCAAACCACTATACCGCACTGACTCTCAGTATTGGAACTGTGTCTTCGAAATACGTGGGCAATTAAGCATTTCCTGTTTTGCTCCTATTGAACAATTTACTAGTCTATGAATATTGGTATAAGACATAGTCTGGTTTGGGACCAACTGTAGCACAGGAAAAATCAAATATTATTAAGAAGCATAGATATTGTTTGCATGATCTTTTAAAAAGAACTAATTAACTATACGTATATTTTATTTGGAAGATTAATCAGCCAGTTTTAATGGGTGGGGGACATATTCTAATTTTAGTCTTTATTTTTCGCAAGCTTGAAGAACCCGTGACCCATCAGGCTGAACACAGTCTGTCAGTCATGCATGTTAGATTTTATGGGTTCAGTATAATGACTGTTGGGACGCAGGTGGCGCTGTGGGTTAAAGCCTCAGCGCCTAGGACTTGCCGATCGAAAGGTCGGCGGTTCGAATCCCTGCGGCGGGGTGCGCTCCCGCTGCTCGGTCCCAGCGCCTGCCAACCTAGCAGTTCGAAAGCACCTCCGGGTGCAAGTAGATAAATAGGGACCGCTTACCAGCGGGAAGGTAAACGGCGTTTCCGTGTGCGGCTCTGGCTCGCCAGAGCAGCGATGTCACGCTGGCCACGTGACCCGGAAGTGTCTCCGGACAGCGCTGGCCCCTGGCCTCTTAAGTGAGATGGGCACACAACCCCAGAGTCTATCAAGACTGGCCCGTACGGGCAGGGGTACCTTTACCTTTACCTTTATAATGACTGTTGCTTGTTGCCCATCTGGGGCTGTAGTCTGTTTCAGTATAAGGCAGTTTTATGTGTACTTGTGACTTCAAAAATGATGGGGTTGTCAATGTCTTGCTAGGTCCTTATTCCTGGTTGTTGGGTGACAAGTTAGATGGGGCTGTTTTAATCAATTATATTCCACTTGCTTCCGTATCTCCCAAAAAACCTGTATTAAGTTTTTTGTAACTATTGTTCAATTTAAGCAATTATTGATTCATTAACTTGTTAGCAGAAAACAGAATAGCAACTGCATGTTCTCAAATAGTTGGCAACCCCATGCATGATAATTTTATGATTCTAACGGAGTCAGATCAACACAAATAAACAACTAAATTGCTTCAGTTCTGCCTGATGTGAGGCTTTGTTTTCTTTGAGAGAGGGTTTTCCAATTTTCCAAACTGTTCTGTTGACTGAAAATGTGCATCCATTCTTAGCATCACAGTATTAAGGCACAATTTTGAAACTCGGATCATACAATGACTTGCATTAAGTAATTAAAGAAATTGTGCATCGTTTCACTTGGGTTTATACCCAGAGTACATATGTATTGCATGTACTGTATAGCAGTGTACCAGATATCAGAATCTATTTTTGTATTCCCCCAGCTCAGAAATGCAAACGATGGGTTCATTTTGTACATGAGTAGTAATGGTGAGGTTCTTCCCTCGCCCAGGATATTTTTTTGTCAAGCTTTGTTCAGTGGTATGAATGGCAAGCAGTGGCATTGCAATGCATACGGTGCCTGGGAGAAAAAATGGGACTGTGTCCAGTTGTGTCCCTTATGCCCCAGTTGCGTACATAGAAAGGTTGTGGCAGGGATGTGCACCCCAACCCCTTTACTCTTTAATCTTGTACGTTTCCTTTTTAACCCCAGATTTGCTCTGAAAGCCTGAAGAAGGTTCATGCCTGTTTTATAAATGAAACCATTTGTGTTCATACTTTTCCTGTTTCTCACAGTACAAATTATAATGACACGTTGCTGTGTGAACAATGATGCTTATCTAAAGATGTGAATTTTGCATTCAGAAGCCATGCTATACCTTTGTTGCTCCTGTTATGCCCTCGCCTTACCTCAGCCTTGGAACAGATTTTTTTATATTCCTCCAGCTCATAACAACGAGACAGAGAATTCTTCTATGAGTAATTTTGCTGACATCAAGGAGACTGCTTGTGGAGTAAGGTGTTGTTTTATCTATAGCTTGGCTCGGCTGTGGACTTCGAGCATATGACTATCTCTGGCTTACCCAAGTGGTCCAGCTGATTTCACAGCTGTCTCGTATTTGCACCTCGAACATCTTGGAGGAGGAGGAGAAAGTTGCCCTTAAACTTCTGTACAAGACGTAGCAAGACGAAAACAAAATCTTTGTGCAGGCATCAAGGATGTCACTTTATATTCACTGTTACATTGTTATTTTCCTGTGTTGCCCTTTGGCTCATGCCGCTGTGTCTGTGGCATTATCATAACAACTGTTATTCATTGTTCAAGGTGATTCGTGTAAAAAAACAAAGCAGCAGTAGCAGCAGCGATGATGCATTCTCACTACATAGCAGCTGGATCTTAATAACCGCCATCTTAAAGGGTGATTGAAGGGGGATTTTCCTTTAAAGTTCAGCTATGTACACTCAAATCTAGTCTCAACCTGAGGCTTAGAAGAGGAGGCCCGTAAATTTCAGTTAGAAGGAAATTAATTAAGGACCTTTCTTGGTGTTAGCTGCTATTTTACGAAGCTAAATGTGCAAGGACCCCAGACATCTTCTACCTCAGGGGAATCACATTTTTACCGCACTCAAGAACATCAAGCAATTCTTCTCTGGCTTTGTTGGGGCAGGAACTGAGCCAACATTTATTAGAAAACATTTGTTCTTTGTTCCCTCCCCTTAGGGGAAAAAAAGGAGACTACTTATCTTAATATTCTCCACTGCTTTATGTGTGGCAGCTGCCATCTTACCCCCTTCCCCCCCGCCACATAGTGCTAAATCCAAGGGATTGTGGAAAATACAAAATGGCAGTTAGGGTGCTGTGCCGTTTGCTACTGCCACTGTCATTTCTGGTCAGAGGAGCAGGAAGCCCTTGAGAATAACTACCATTGCTAATGGTGAGCCCCAGCCCTCAGAAACTTTTGGAGAAATTATTCTCTGCACACCGAGGAGAAATTCAGAGAAATGGTCTCCCCAGTTTCTCTGCTGACAAATGGGGTGGATATTTTTGAGATGCCGTTTGTTCACAGTTCTAGTCAGGAAATGATGGGGTGAGCACAGCTTCATGGAAGTCCACTCCTGTGTTACTTCAGAGGAATAACTTGGTGGTTAATAAAATGTCCAAATTGTCCAGGCTAATCTTACTTAAGCACTCTTTCTTCAGGCAGCAGGCCCAGGTTTCTCCTTGTTTTATGCCACAGCTATGGAATAGGAAGATGCCAAGCAGAAAAAGCTTGATTGCTGATGGAGAGAAAATAAGACTAAATCTGTCCAAAATAGTTTAAACAAATGCTGTTTTGCATTCATTTTAAACATAATGAATAATCCATTGTTTCCTCCCCTAGATAATATCTGCTGGATGCTATCTAGGAAAGGTTTTATTTTTTTAATGTGAAAGGGTAGTTTCACCCCAGTTTCAGAAATTTATGTCCCCCATGACCCACCCCCATGACTAAGTTGCTAAACATTTTGCAGATAAAATCTTGCAGCCATTTCAACATGGATTCCTCAGTTTTTGCAGATCAAGAAAGGATTCCAAAACGTTTGCTTGTTCTGTTTTGTGTCCTCAGGATACATTTAAATTGTTGTTGCTGGAGGCTATGTGGACAAAATCCTTGAATATTTGAAACCCACCCCTTGCTGCCTCTATCCTTGCCTTGGAAAGTCTCCTTCTTTTAGTGATGGATATTTACCACGGCTGTTAACAGCAATTCAACTTAGGCTGAGTTGTTTTAACAATGCCATGGCTGCTTGTTAAAACAACTCAGGCTGAGTTGAATTTGTTGTTAACAGCCTGGGTAAATAAGTCACTGGAGGAAGGGGCACTTGCTGGTAATTTAAAGGAAGCTGTGATCCAACCATTTCTCTTTTAAAAATAGCTCTCGTGTGACCTTCTGACTTAAATAAAGCAGGGTAATTTCACATCTTCCTTCTGGGGTCAAAAACAAACCAACCAACCCAGAGAGGCCAGTGATGTGGCAGCTTCAGGTATTCTTGGGTGAGATGGAAGTTATGGACACATGCTAATCAGAATTTAGGGAAGGTTTTGGGACTGAAACCATCTTGATTGCCTGCTCAGCAATCTTCATCTAGGAAAGAGAGAGTGAACTGCCGCTCATTCTTCTACACCTCTTGAAGACATTTAGACATTTAGCAGCAAAGACCAACAAATTCTTTTGTGTCAGCTGAGATCAATGGGTATTGGAGGGACAGAGTGGGAGCGATCCTATTTTTACTTGACTCATTGATGCCAAAGTGGATGGCTGAATGAACTTTGAGGTCCGGCAAGAGTCTTTCTTCTCTCCAGTGCATTTTAACTATCTATATTTAATAGCTGAGAGAGATCGTTTGGCATTAAGGAATGCGGTATCAGCCCTATTTGTTATGTGTACCCACCTCAGGAACAGCGGTTTAGACCTAGGATGCTTGGAGATGGTTACAGGTTAGATATGGGAAGCTAGTGGTACTTAATCCAGACAAGACAGAAGTTATGATAGTAGGGTGATTTAAAACTGGAGGACAAGAAGGACAACTTGGAGGAAGACGTGATGCTAGATCCTGCTCTAGTCCATGCTGGGATCTGCAATTTGTTCACAGGGTCCTGAGTAGCCGGAGTGTACTCGCATCTAGTATTACTTTGGATGGTGATGGAAAGGAGAGAGGGAAAGAGACAGAAGGAGCGGGGAATCCCTTTTGCCACTCTGATCTTGTTGCTACTTCTAAGAAAATAAAAGGGAAGGGAAATGACCAATACTTTGGTCACCTCATGAGAAGAGAAGACTCCCTGGAAAAGACCCTTCTCCTTGTGCCCTCCATCTTTCCCAACATCAGGGTCTTTTCCAGAGAGTCTTCTCTTCTCATGAGGTGACCAAAGTATTGGAGCCTCAGCTTCAGGATCTGTCCTTCCAGTGAGCACTCAGGGCTGATTTCCTTAAGAATGGAGAGGTTTGATCTTCTTGCAGTCCATGGGACTCTCAAGAGTCTCCTCCAACACCATAATTCAAAAGCATCTAGCATTCAGTTACTTTTGTGGGTTTTTTGATTTTTTTTCTTTTGGTGGTGGTGGGTGGGGAGCTTGGGAAAAGTCCAAGCCAGATCTTAGGAGAGTCAGCCATCCCTAGGTCAATCAGCTGGTTGAACAGTGAGCACATGGGGATGAATACTCTCTTGGGGAGAAATCCTGTACATTTGAAACTAGCATATCCAAGAGAATAGGAGTCTAGCAACGTTATCTTTCTTTTCTTTTTGATAATGAAAGGGCATTCAGTCATGGGATCCCATACCTGCAAACTGAAATTGTACAATGACCAAACAGTTTTACCACTTCATCTGCTGCTTTAGAACATGGCTGATATCAGCTATAGCTCAGTCAGTAGAGCATGAGACTCTTAATCTGAGGGTCCTGTGTTTGAGCCCCATGTTGAGCAAGAGATTCCTGCATTGCAGGGGGTTGAACTAGATGATCCTCATGGTCCCTTTCCACTCTGAAATTCTATGATTCTCCTGTTCCTTTCCTCCTGGCATTCTCTGCAGGCATAATAAGGGGCCCTTCCACTCTCCTTCTCTTGCATCAAGAAAGGCCTTTCATCTTCTACTTCTTTAATCACAGTTGTCTCTGGCACTAATGTTTCTATCTTTGTCTTATCACTTTGTGGGCTGGTGGATAAGCCCTTGTTTAATAGAAGAAAGGGTTAATCAGGCCAGGCAAAAAGTAAGCTACTGGCAACTGAGTTATTGAATAGCTGTTGTTTTCAATAATGTATGAACTGGCAGAGTTGTGTCAAGCACGCACATCTTCAATACTTGGTGTAGCTACTTTAGAAGTACAGAATGTGTTCTTTTGAAATACATAATGAACAAAGGAGAGAGCAAACTAAAGCTGTGGTTTGCACCCTAAGTTCCCATGAATGGAAAATTCCACCTCCACGCTGTAGGGATGTGGAAGATCTCAGCTTGTTGCACATAACACCAGTTCTGAGATATCTGCATTGGCTCCCAGTACGTTTCCAAGCACAATTCAAAGTGTTGGTGCTGATCTTTAAAGTCCTAAACGGCCTCGGTCCAGTATACCTGAAGGAGTGTCTCCACCCCCATCGTTCAGCCCGGACACTGAGATCCAGTGCTGAGGGCCTTCTGGCGGTTCCCTCATTGCAAGAAGTGAGGTTACCAGACAGAGGGCCTTCTCGGTAGTGGCGCCCACCCTGTGGAACACCCTCCCTTCAGATGTGAAGGAAATAAGCAGCTATCCTATCTTTAAAAGACATCTGAAGGCAGCCCTATTCAGGGAAGTTTTTAATATTTAACGCTGTGTTGTTTTTAACACTTGATTGGGAGCCGCCTAGAGTGGCTGGGGAAACTCAGCTAGATGGGCGGGGTATAAATAAATTATTATTATTATTATTATTATTATTATTATTATTATTATTCATGAGTGCTCTGCCAAGAATCATGTAGGATTGGGGGTGCTGCATGCGTGCATGCAAAGAGCACCCTCCATTTGATGTGGAGAGCAGTCATTGTGGCATAAGCTCTGCAGACTAGAGACCACTACAGTTATAAACCTTATATTACAATTGCAAAAGGCCAATACCAGCCTGGTTCTGTAACTAAGGGGAGTAAAGCATTCTGTCCAGAAAATATTTGTAAAAGGAATGCAGTAATATGAGTTAGTGAAGTGGGGTTGGTGATGCGAGACTGGGTTCTCTGGCATTTAGCAGATAACTAGAACAGTCAGTTTCATTCACCTTTCTTTTCTCTGTCTTCATTTTTCATTCATTTTCCCCATGAGAAATACAGCACCTACACACCCTTCAACATGCCAAAGAGGAAAATCGGGATGCACATCTTTTGGGGTCATGCTCCTGCACAAGTCACATGACTGGTGGGAGAACACAATCTCATGGGAGCCAAAGCAGGACATCCCGGGATCCAATCAGAAGCCAGAATTGCTTCTATAATTCTGGGAAGTACCCAGTATTTTAGAAGTACCCAAAGCAGTGTGCACAAAGTGAAGCCTGACATACAGCAGGGGAGTGTACAAAGCACGTATTACTTTCTGCTGAAACGAGTAGTGCTAGATGCTTCCAGCACTTCTGTAGACCAATTTCTGGCACAACGTCCAACATCCTCTGTTCAGTGCTGACATTCTTACAAAGTAGTTGTTATAAGGCTCACACTAATGCAAGCACTCTTCCTACTGCAACGACTTGGGAACCACGTATAATGTCATTGCCTCAGCAGGATTCAGCTTCAGTCTATTGACCATCACTTATAAAAACTTATTGTCTAGCAGCGTTCTCTGGAATTAATCTCTGCCTTGTAAACTCTAGATCTGCACTTCCCTGATGCTTTGATAGGCCCTGAACACCCCTGCAAGCATTTGCAAACACCGGTCTAAATGCTCTTACTCAGTTTTCTATTTCCATTCAAAGAGCTTAAATCCCTGCCCATTAAATTTGTTTGTATGGGGCTCATCATTCCTCACAGGCACTGTGTCACTCATAAAAGGATGAATGCCGCAGTGTGCTCCTTGCATGACAGAGCTTAAAAATGACACTCAACAGACTACTACTGACCCAGCAGAATAGGGGGGAACATTGATCTGGCAACCTCTGGCCGTTCCGCCAAGCAATAAACATTTTCTAGCTTCTTGCAGTGACTTGCACACAACACTGTTTTCTATATTAAATTTAGCTTTGGGGCATTATTACTTTGAAAGCAATCCAAATATTGTGTTTATATTGGAAGATCTAAATGAGGCACAGTCAGCTGTGCACAGAATTCAAAACAATAACCCTGGGAAAAGAACATTCTTTTTGGTTGCAACCTCATGGGCTATTGTATCAATGGGTATATCAAATCACTCAAGGAATCTGGTTCTCTGAATTCAAACTGATGATGAAGATGAAGAGTTTGGATTTGATATCCCGCTTCATCACTACCTGAAGGAGTCTCAAAGTGGCTAACATTCTCCTTTCCCTTCCTCCCCCACAACAAACACTCTGTGAGGTGAGGGGGGCTGAGAGACTTCAAAGAAGTGTGACTAGCCCAAGGTCACCCAGCAGCTGAATGTGGAGGAGCGGGGAATCAAACCCGGTTCACCAGATTACGTCCATTACTCTTAACCACTGCACCACACTGGCTCTCCAGTGTGGAGACTTCTGTCTGTTGTTGGCACATACTGGCCAGTGCCAAAGGGCTTTTTTTCAGTGGTGATTACCAGTTTGTGGGCAGTAGTGGAAGAAAGATTTTCATTAGGTATGGCTGCTACTGCTTTCCAAAAAGTTCTGAAGCTGTGCTTCCCTATTTTCTCCCTTTTCTATTTCATTAAGCCCCACTAAACCCCAGGGGACTTCCTTCTGAATAAATGGATTCTCAGCAAGGCATGGATGAGTCTGTCAATTTCAGTTTCTGTTTCTCACTTTTCTAGACTTAAATTCAGTTATCCATATTTCCACAACAGTTTTTGAATTTGCTTTTAAGGATCCTCATGAAAATTCATCAGCAATTTACCATGCATTAACACCTTTCTGCAGGCAATTTAACCCACTAGATTTTTTTTGGTAAAGTCTAATTTCCTCTAATATATTTTTGTATGCTGTCTCCACTAATATATGCATTTTAATGCACACCTTACCTTATTATGTGCATTTTTGGTACACGTGACTTGTCTGGCTGGACAACTGTGTTGAAAGATTCAAAACTGTAAATTTCAAAGGATGTCTGCCTTATGGTTCATATATTGTCTTGGAAAGTGCCAATTAGTTACATTTGCCTTTAAATGTGTATGGAATTCAATTTCTCCTCCCTCCCTATTTATGGCACAGCTAGGGATGGAGGAGAAATACAATTTAGTATACATTTAATGCTGAATCTATCAATTCCGCACTTTTCAAAACAATACACAAACCATAACACAGCCTTCAAAATTCACACTTCTCTGAACATTGCAGTGCAGTTCTCCAACTGAATTGAGTTTGGAAAACTACATGTATTAAGAGAAAGTGTCCAAAAAAATGAAGTTATTGGTGTAACTAAGCAGAAATGCATTCTATTATGGAAAACTGCTCGCAGAAATGTGCGCAATAGTCGAAACTGCATATGAAATAAATTTTATAAATTTCTGCAAAATGTGGAAAACTGAATTTAAGACTGGAAAAGTAAGAACCCGAGAGAACCAAAATTGACATTTCCTTCCATCACTGAGCACAACCCACCTCTGCCTTGCCAGTCTTTCTGTCGCTCCCGCAGATGATTCACCAACTTTTCAACCCCAAAGACACACTTTACACAAGCACTTTGAAAAGGGGGCTTAGTATGTCTTATCAACTCATTAAAAAATGTGGCATTGGAAAAAAGAAAACCAGGTATTTTGAACTTTGGGGAATAAGGAGAGACGGTAACAAACTTAGATCCCATCCCTCGGAGCTGTAGGTTTCAGCTGCCTTCTCCGGCATATGTTGATGTAAAAGAGATGGTTGCACTTTTAGCTTTGAATATTTCTCACCAATTGATTCCCCCTGGCTGCATGCCCAGAGTCTCTGAGTATCATACTCTCCTAATGAAGGCTATAGAGCATTTCTCTGAATAGACTCCTGCCAATATCAAAGTGGGGAAGCAAAAACAAAAATGCTACTGTGATGTGCAATTGTTAACTTTGAAAAGGAACCTTGGTATGCAGGTTAGAACAATATTCAAGGAGGGGATGGAGAAAATCATGGCAAACCCCAGTAACAAATGCAATGGTCACTGGGGAGTCAAAACCTTTATGCTTCAGGCCCTATTTAGACAGCAGAGAATGGTTTTCAATGCAAGAATGTTGTATTTAATAGCATTTGCTCCATGCTGAGGCAGGATGTAGAAATGGCCAAGGAAAGAGACGAGTTTTAAATACATACTTGGTGAGCCAGGCGGTTATTTCACCAAATGGGTAGTGCCGCAGCTGGGACCACACTGTGACAAAATTTAAAAAAGCAAGGGGGAAGAAATGGACTCTGTTTTCTTGAAGGGAAAATGTTTCACCACCAGCTAGACGAAATGTTGTGCCGCTGTATATAGCTTTAGCTTGCTCATTGTCTCAGTAGTGTTTCCAAATACTGTTTAAGCCATGGAAAGAGAACCCATAGGCTGTTGCTGAGGTAGATGTTACTGAACCAGAAGTTCCACCAGCATTAGCTGGCATGCCCAATGTTCAGCAATGATCAGCACTGTAGTCCGGTGACATAAAATATTAAAAGTTCCCCATCCCTGGTTCAACAAGATCTCAAGATTTTGATTATATTTGGAATTGGAGGCATTAAGGCTTGGTGTATAAAACAAAGACCAGCAGGGACTTCTTTCTGCAGCTATCTGCAAACAATGAGTGGTCCACAGTCCAAAATGAGTGGTCCACAGTCTAAAGCAGAAGCAGGAGAGGAGGGAGGCCAAGAGGCAGAGATGAGTCAGGCTGGAGAAGAAGCCCCTCCTGCTGTGACAAGCTCCTCTTCCTCCCAGTCTTTCATAACCAGAAGAGGTATGAAGAGGGATCAGCAAAGACAGGCACACAAGCAGAGTCTCTGATTGCTTGGGAAGGACCCAGGAGAAGAGAAGGCTTAGGTAGCTATGGGAAGATGGAGCCTTTAGTCTCCCTCAACTGCCTCATATGGGCAAGATCTACCAAGAAGAATTGCTGTACTCGTTGGGCCTTCCCTCCTGAGCAGGCCTTGTTTCTTCACTTACTCTATGTGGTTTATTGCTGGCCTGTTCCTGTCAGTAGATGACCCTTTGAGTCCCTTCCATCTCTACAATGCTGTGATTCCACCAAGGCAAAATATTCAAGTTGTGTGTGTGTGTGTGTGTGTGTGAAAACCAGGACTGGTGAGCAATATGGTTGGGAAGGGGGTAGGTCTTGGATAGGGTGTCAGGGATCACACAAAGAGGCCGGAGGGCTGTACTTGGTTCTTGGACCTGAATTTCCTCACCCCACCACATAGTCTCGTGTTAAACTCATGAATAGATCTAGCATTGGATTTTCTCCTGACATCTGTAAACTCCCTGACACTTGATATGATCACATATATCAATTCTAGACCTTTACAGGTCCCAGTCCAACAGTTTGGATTGTGTTGCCTCTCCAATTTAAGTATTCCAGTTCAATGGGGACTCCCTTCATGTCTTGTTCCACATACTTGCTTCAGAAGCCTTCCTTTCTGGAATTCTGTTTTTAGGCCCTGCTGATGTCATTTTATCATAAAAAAAAAATCCATGTCCTTTAAAGTTTGCCATTTGCCTGATTATTCTACCGCACACGGAATGCCACTTAATTCAGGGAAAGTTGATTTGGACGTGCGATTTCAAGAGGCAAGAAACAGAACAGACTTTCTTTTCTGCAGTGCGGTGGTGGGGGAGCAGTTAAATTATTCGAGGACCTTCAATAGGGTAAATGTAAATGTAAATCCTATGGGCAAGCTAAACAAGCACCACTTGGATGCTTATTCACTTCAGTCTTTTGGCGTTCACTCTGCTGGGTTCGTACTATGAAATGGCTCCTGTGGCTTTGATGTGGAAAATGAGAATGTTCTTTAACAGCTGATGTGGGAATAAAGAAGTAAATACAAGGAAACTCTTACCAGCTCTTTGTATTAAGTGCACTAAGTAAGTGTAACTAACTGCATTATGTTATTGATTTATCAGGATTTGACCAAGAGTATTTCCCTTTGTCCTCCCCCCCCCTTTTTTTGTTTAAGGACAAGGACACACACCACCAAAAGCGCAAAATAAGGGAAACGAGCCAGCCGCTAACTGGGTTACTGATAAATGATACTGATTACACTTCCAGCTGTCTCCATGAAGTACCCAAGGAACGCTTAATAATGACCTGAAATTGACTGGGGCTCATTGACCCTAGTGATTTAATTATTAGATATGAAATAAAATATACTTTCCGGGATGAGTCTATAATTTTAAATAAGGCTGTCTACTTAAAGAACCACAACTATAATGAGACCCCAAAATGTGGACCAAATTGCTCAAATAATGGGAACTTAGGCAACTGATTGTGAGAAAATAAAGGAATTGCAGGAGATACAATTTTATTTTTATTTTTATTTTTATTGCATTGCATGGAGATCTAGGCAGCGTGAGAATGCCTTAAGGGATGACAATTGCAACTTATACAACTGTTTCTTTCATGGAGAGCTCACTGCTTTCAATGGGATTACCCCAGAGTAGCAGCAGCACTCTAGTCTAAACTTTTTCTTCTTCAGGTAGTCCAAATTGTTTCAAGGGTCCCACATAAAATCCTGGGCAGCCTAGTACCTCTTTCTTGATCATCATACTTGCACTATAAGCAATCTGTGAGTGTTCGTCATTGGGCTGCAACCTTGGGTTCTTGAAAATAGTCAGATTTAAACAGAAGAACATAGCTGAAGTCAGAAGTAACGCATGGTGGGCTGAATGTAGGGAGCTAGATGGAAGCAAACTGCAGCTATCCTTTCAAATGGCTCTGAATTCTGCAGGTTTTGTTTATTTATTGATCTGTCAAGATGTGCATATTGCTTAATCATCAAAACGTCTAAGCCGTTTACATACAGTTTAAAATATACATGAAATTCACCGATAAAATCAGATGTTAAAAATAAGTTCACCTTAAAGAATGTAACAATAAAATAAAATCACGCATTAAAATAGATGTCAAATTTACACGTCTGCGTAGGCTTGCTTATATTTATTCATTCATTCAGCTGCATTTTTACAATCATGAAATGCATATTTTGGGAGGGAAATAACATTAAAATATGTAGTGTATGCTTATGAAAACAATGAACACTAGGAACACATGAATCACATAACTGTAAAGGTGGAAGGTGTCTGAGGGTCATCTAATCCAACCCCCTGCAATTCACTTGAGGTTGGGGTCTTGACTGCATTCAGTGGCGTAGCGTGGGGGGTGCAGGGGGGGCCGGCTGCACCAGGCGCAACATCTGGGGGTTAGGGTTAGGGGGCGCAAATCCATGGGTTAGGGGGCGCAAATTACTTGCCTTGCCCCGGGTGCTGACAACCCACGCTACGCCACTGACTGAATTCCTATAAACATTACATTAGGGGAATTGGCCTGCACTTCTACGGCAAAAAAGTAACCCCCCCCCCTCTCTCTCTCTCTCTCTCTCTCTCTCTCTCTCTCTCCTTTCCTGTCTCTGCTGCTATAACAATCCCCTTTTGCTGTCTAATGTTTCTTTCCTTGCCCCATCATGCCTACCACATTGCCTGTCTTACACTCACAGAGCTGTCACCCCCCCCCCAACCCGGTTATTATTATCATGCCCATTACTATTATTCAAATCAGGTAGGGGGCATGAGTGATATTAGCTGCTGCAAAAACCTTAATAATAATAGCCAGTCCCCATCTTTCAGCCTTTTTTTCCTGTTTTGGTCTGTTGAGGGAAGGTAAGGCAAGGTTTCCAGCAGAGTTTCAATAATAAAACTGTTATCTCAGGCTAGCAAAAAGCATTGACACTCGTCTGTTTATCAGGAGGTTTCCTTTTGATGGATGGCACCTCGGTTGTATCTGGTAGCACTACGGCTCGCCAGGCTGAGGTGTGGCTGCTGTACATAGACCTGTAGAGCATGCAAGACTAGGCCCCAGAGGAGCACCCATGGTCAACTTTCCCCTCTTCTGATTTTCCTTTTTTCATTATGTTTGACATTTCTGAGTATGAGCTTTGTTCCAGGCTATTAGCCTATGGCAGTGGGCTGGTGAGGTGAGACTTGCAACTGACAGAACTAAGAGAGAGGTGAGCTCTTTCTCCTACTCTGATTTTTTTAAAGAAAGATATTAAATTGGAAGATTGTCACTCCCCCTTCTAACCTGTGGTGCTGAGAAACGAATTCTGTTTTGCCTAGACAGTAACAACCCTCACAAAACTGAGACTCCCTCTCGTTTTGAATTAACACATATATACGTTTAAAGAGAACATTAATTTGCTCTCAGAGCTTTACACAAAAACGATAAATGCCACCTACCCAAGGCCCAGATTTTCCACTACATTTCTCTGCAAACAGGGAGGGGGAAAATGGGACTCAAACGTATGGCTATGACTTGTAGTATGAAAAAATAGCAAAATAAGGCAGGTTAAATGTTTCCTTTGTCAAATGCTGTGATTTAGCATGTGTGTCAGGGGGTGAGGAATTATGTACTAATAACACTCAGGCCCCAGCCGCCCTCGATTTTCATGTCTCTCTTTCTCCCTTGTTATGCAAACATCACCCCCATCCCCAGTACGAACTTGGAGCAAATAATGTAAATCTATAAAGAGGCACTTAAAATACTTTTCAAGGCATAATATTTTTAAAATATGTGCAATTTTATGACAAAATAGCTGTGCTCTGCCTTGTGTCAACTGTGAAATCGGTATTAAATGTGCAGTCCACACTGAAATGCTTTATACATAGGGGGAAAACAACAACAATAACGTCCAACAACATAGTAGAATGGTTGAGTGGTACTTATAATGACATGATGACATGTAGCAATCCTGAATGTTGCCGGATCATTTACTACCTCGTGTTTGTAGCCGTTCCAGAATTCAGGTGGCTGGCTGGGAGTCATTCTTCAGGAACAGACAGGAAGGATTTCCCCCTCCCTCCCCGTCTTAAATAGTAAGTCTGATCCAAACCATAACCCCCTATAGATATGAGCCTGGATTTGTTTAGGTGAACAAAACAGAGCCTTGTTCGCCAGACTTTGGATCTAACGTACTGCAGCTCTAACATTTACATATCATTTAGTAATACCGTCTGCTTTGAGTAACTTATTGACTGAAGTCAGAAACATATGGGGCAAGGTAATGAAAGACACATAATTGACTCTGAAAGAAGGAAGAGATCATTTCTGCTGATCGGCTATGAAAGGGTTTTGTTTTTTTCCAAAATCACAGTTCGTTTTGTCCTGTCTGAAGCGGATTGCTAGCCAGTCGAAAACTGGACCATTTGGGGAAATTAGTACAGATGTGTAGAATCTAAAATGATTTTAGATATTTCTTAGCAGAACATTTTGGTAAAATACACGCATTAAGTGTGGGGAAATGCTATATGTTCACATTTGAGTCATGTCTTGTAGGGCTTGGGTTTCTCTAGGTAATGGCTGTGTTTTAAATGTGTCAAAGCATTTATGTTGACAGGTTAATGCACAGCTCAGTCAAGACTAGCTGTGATTTGGAAAACATCTCCACTTATTTTTGGCGCTGTCCTAATGAAATGCACGAGTGCCAGTAGTTTTTGGGTTCCGGTCACAACACGGCAGTCTAGAAAAAGGTAGGTGTTTCTTGAAAAGCCACTGGGCCCAAACACACAATTAAGGCCACAGTTCTTACAGCACTCTTCTTCGCTGCAAATTGTGTTCAAGCACAACTTTTCTGGGTAGTGCCATCATTCTGATTCAGGACACACAAAAGAATGAGAGCCAGTGTGGTGTAGTGGTTAAGAGCGGTAGATTCGTAATCTGGGGAACCAGGTTTGTGTCTCCGCCCCTCCACATGCAGCTGCTGGGTGACCTTGGGCCAGTCACACTTCTCTGAAGTCTCTCAGCCCTACTCACCTCACAGAGTGCTTGTTGTGGGGGAGGAAGGGAAAGGAGAATGTTAGCCGCTTTGAGGCTCCTTTGGGTAGTGATAAAGCGGGATATCAAATCCAAACTTCTTCTTCTCCTCCTCCTCCTCCTCCTCCTCCTCCTCCTCCTCCTCCTCCTCCTCCTCTTCTTCGGTGGGCAGCGGTTGTGGACCTCTGACCCATCAACCATCCCATAGGCGCCGACTCCATGGGGCCTGAGGGGGCCCGAGCCCCCTCAAAAATTCGTTTGGGGGGCTCCGCCCCCCAATAATTTAAGAAAAACAAAGCCACTCCCGATCTAGAGAGGGGGTGGGGTTGCGGGCTCTCGACCCATCAACAATCTCGGGGGGCTGGCGTCATCCCCGCGAGAAGCGGGGATTCCCCCTAGCTCATTAATATTCACCGCCCACGGCGGCAGCCAATCGGCTGCCGCAAAGGGCGGGCCCTCACAGGTTCACTTAAGGTCGGGGCTCGCCCCTTTCGTTCCCCCAGCAGCAGCGGTTTGGAGGTCTTGGGGGCCCCCAATATTTTTTATAAGTCGGCGCCCCTGAACCATCCCCAGCAGCTGAAGTCACGTGTTGGTTGGCCATTAAGGGAACTCCCTGGCCAGAATTGAGCAGGATTCCCTGCCAGAAAATCAAGATAAAAATGGGCCAACCAGGGGCGCCACTGTAGGCCTTGCCGCCTGGCTGGGAATTGTGTCCTGAACCAGTGGCATATACTGGGTGCCCCATTATAGGGAAGTATCTGTCTCGAAACCAAGAGGGAGGCAGACGGGCCATAGAACTTCCAGCAGTGACTTTAGGATGGCCACCTCCATAGATCAATGTCTTGGGAGGCCCACATGACCCTGATGCAGCTTCAGGCCTCCAGCTGGAGGCTGGAATGGATATGTACCCAATGCCTGAGCCAAAATGTGACCTACACCTGTAGTCAATAAAGTTGTGGCCATTTTTAATCCAGATCGTTGTCTGTTTGAGTTTGTTCTGTTACACCTATTAGTACTCGCTGCCTGAGGGAGGGTGGCGCTGCAACTGGTGCCGCTAAGGGGAATTAGACAAATCCATGGAGTATAAACCTTTCAATGGCTACCAGCCTTGATGTCTACATTCCACTTCCACTGTTGGAAGTAGGGAGGCTGCTGTCATGCTCAGATTCCGCTTGCAGGCTTCCCATGGGCATCTGGTTGGCTACTGTATCTGGTTGACCACTGTGAGACAAGGATGCTGGACTAAATGGGCCTTCAAAGAGAGCTTTTATGTTCCTATGCTTTATCAAATACAGTGTTACCTCGGGTTACAGATGCTTCAGGTTACAGACACTTCAGGTTACAGATTCCATTAACCCAGAAATAGTACCTTGGGTTAAGAACTTTGCTTCAGGATGAGAATAGAAATCGTGCAGCGGGAGGCCCCATTAGCTAAAGTGGTACGTCAGGTTAAGAATGGACCTCCAGAATGAATTAAGTTCTTAACCCGGGGTACCACTGTATTTGGAAACTCAGGTGACCAGAAGGAACTGTCAGAAGCAGCTTCTAATTCTATGCCAACAAAACACAACTGAAAAACACAACAGCTCCCCTGCCCCATGCAGCGGCGGGCAAGAAGTCCGCCTTGAGTGATGTTCTAATGCAAACCTATCTCCCAGAAACAATACGCAAAAAGGAGAAACACACAGGAAAGTGCTGATGACTTTCATGAGGTGTTTGCTAAAGGAAAAAAGTACGAACTGATGTAGAAATGTGAAGAGCAGAACTTAAGATTGCAACCCCTAACGGACTTAGCTGAGATGATGAAATTGACATGTTTAATCAGAGAAAAGTCATTGTTAACATTTGTTGGAGATTGGGAACCTCTTATGGACTTTTTGCATGAAAAAGAAAAAAATGATATCTGGATTTGAGGATAGAAGATAATGTTTGTTTATAGAAAGTGGCTTTGCTGGGTGTTATGTTGGATTGGATGAAGTGAATATTGTTTTTATACAGCAGACAGATGAAGAATAGGAAGTTCTTTACTTTCTGAATCTTATTTTTTCTATCTCTTTTAACCTTGTTTCTATTCTTCTTTTATTTCTTTTTCTATTTCTTTCTCTCCCTCCTTTGTGTGTTTTTATTGTATCTAGATAAAAGTCTTGGTTTGTTTTAAAAAGGGGGAATATTAAGCTTTATATTTTTCTCTATAAACCTTAATAAAATTTATTTTAAAAATAAAATAAAACTGCAACCCCTAATAGGAGCTACAAAGCCTTCCCTAAGATCTGATGAGTTTGGCAAAACACAGGAAGCTGAGTTAGATAGTAAGCTCACCTAGTTCAGTATGGTTGAAACCAGTTGGCAGTGGCTGTCCAGCAGTTTTCCCCCAGCCCTACCTGTAAATGTCAAGGACTGAACTTGGAACCTCTTGGATGCAAAACATGTGTTCTACGTACCGTTCTTTCCCTCAGACACGGTGCACAAATAAAAGGGGGGGGGGAGAGATTTTGTTACCTAGGTTACAGGCTGCTCACCACCTACTGTCACTTTCTGTATGTTGCAACATTACATACTATTATTTCCACTGCAGCTAGTATGAAACAAACAATACTTTTATTTGCAGTTAAGCTATGGGGGGGAAAGTCCGCTGACAAAAATAACAAAAATTGAAGTGTCATGTTCTTCCCACACACAACAAACCATTCCATACTTTGAGACTTCTGCATTTAGATTAAGTTGCCGGGGGGGGGGCATGCTGAAAGGAAAATAAGTTCTGTTTCAGGTTGGAGGAAGCCGTCTTGGAACCAAATGCAAAATGACAACAGACTCCAACAGACTAAGGTTATCTGGAACTATGGAACTATAAAAGCAGTATAAACTAAAAGGAAACCAAACTAGGCTAGGTGGGCCATTTGTATCCAAACGAGTATTTGGGATGAACTAGTTCATTTGACCAAAGTTCACAAAATGAGTTTTTTAAAAAAAATCTTTGAACTATACATGACAATCTGTCCCACCATTGAACTCGTTTTGTTTAATTGCTTTTGTTCATTTTGGAATAGAACTTGGAACGGCTTCTTGTCTGACTTCACATTCATCTTCCCCACAAAGAATCTTGTCACTCCATGTTGAATTTCATGCAGAATGAGACCCTGGGTGATGGTCACTGAATCATCAGGTATGTGCTGTTTGGGGCCAAGGCAGATAAAATTTTAGGCATCTCAACCTACTCTCTACTCCTTAGCAACACACGGATGGGTATGCAACACTACATTTAAATAATCAGTTTAGGTAAACCTGTGTTTACATATATCCTCTTCTAAAGAAAAGGCAACTTTCGTCAGAGTGATCTGTGTGAACATCTGTAACTGGGATGAGCCACTCACAATGTGCACCAGATAATGTGGGAACCTATCAAGAGTATTTGCACAGCTTACATCTTTGGCACTCTCAGTAATCCCATCTCTGGAATAGCATTTAATTGAAGATAAGTTCAGGTAGCTATAAAATGCTTTCTCGGGTTCTGCAAAACCTCTGGGTCAGGTGTTACTTTATTAGCACTCTAAGCCGTGTCAGGGTCAAATTTGCTCTCCATAGATTTTCAAATTTCAGAGATCTTTCATGTGGCCCACTAGTTTGGTTTATAATCTATGCTCCTCGATACCACTGCAGCCATTTCGTTGTCTCAGAGTTCTGCTGCCTATAATGGAACAGCCACAGCTAGTACAGTATAGGACTATATATATGTGCAGAGAGTGAGCCACCATTTCCATGGCTATATCTGCAGCTACAGTCATGGAAATGGTTGCTGGCTCCTGTGGTAAGCACTTGGAGTATTACTTCTTGATAAAGAATCATGTATTGATTTTAAAAGGTACAGAGTTTCAAAATAATCATACAACGTGGTTCACAAAAATATTAAAGGCACTTAGTTACAAACTATATAATATGTAATTATGCAATAAACAAATAAAAGGTCAGGATGGGGAGGGGAAGGGTATCAATTAGTAGCTTATTTATACATTTCTTCACAGTAAACAGAAAAGAAGGTCTACGTTGGTGTAAATACACAGCATATAGGAAAGGTTGTTATCTATAATTTCCTAAAAGCAACCATAGACTTCTGAATGCTGGATGTGGGTTCAAATTGTGCAAATCACCATCCTTTACATAATAAAATCATGCCTTATTACAGAGAATTTGTTTTTGTTTTGTCCTCTTGCTACTTTTAATCTACAAGTAATTTCCCCCCAATATGGTTGTCTCCCACACTTTGTTGTACCATGCTAAGAGGGTAGCTCCATTTAAACCTTTCCAGTATCTGGTGATAATAGCCCTGGAGGCCAGTAATAAATGGGGCACCATCTCTCTGTCGTGCGTAGGTACAACTCCAGTTTCAAATAAATGTATAAGTGACATCTGGGGAAAGGCAGCAATCATACGGTTCTTGAAAAGAATGAGTCCCAGAAGGGTTGTACTTTGGCACTGGAGCAATACTTTTCCATACAGTCATGATGAACCTGCTTCTCTTGTATAGGTGGATTAAGCCCCCCTTATCCCAGAGCAATGCTCATTCCCCAATCACAGGAAGGGGTGACAGGGCAAGGAGGATGTGCTGAACTGAAACCATGCCGACCCTCCAAGTGTCCCTGTTTTTCCAGGGATGTCCCTGATTTAGAGAAGCCGTCCCGGTTTCTGATTTGATCCCAGAATCTACCCTATTTTCAGTGGAGAAATGTTGGAGGGTATGGAGTTATCTGACCCCCGAGCCATCTGAAGGCAATTATGTATAGGGGAGTTTTATTAAATATTTAATGTTTTATTATGTTTTTATTGTCAGTTTGCATATCTTAGTACAGAAAGTATTGATCTGATGTGTAGAGATCTTTCCAATTCTAATTAATTCAAGAAGGTTCTGGAAGCTTCTCTGTGTGAAAGAAACAAACAGAAGGTTCATGATGTTTGGGTTATTCCTTCAGAGAAGCTGAGTACAGCTGGCTTAAACTGCTTCTCTTATCTCTTCTGTCAAGGTCATGCTGACTATAAAAGTAAGGCCAGAAGGTTTCACTTTCACTTTCTATCTCTTTTCCTTCTGGTGTGGTGTTCTGCACATAGTATGCATAGTGTTAAGGTTTGGACTTACTATAAGTTAGTGTAAGTTTAAGTTACGTCTTCTGCAACTGGGTTTCTAATGGACAGTGCCAATCCTGAATGTATTGGATTTGTGACCATTATGCTCATTTGCCTTCAGTAGCAGTAAAGCTCTGCTGGATTAAATACAATTACCTCTGGTCTATGTTATGGGAATCCTGCAATGTGTTTATGTTTGTACTCTGCTATCTATACATTGGAGTTCTGCTCTGGATCAATTTTGAATAGAATTTCATGAGTGGCTGGGGCAACCCAGTAAGATGTGTGGGATACAAATAGTAAAATTAGCTTTATGGAATGGGACATCCCTATTTTCTTTGGAGAAATGTTGGAGGGTATGACCATGCAGCTTCCCGCCTGACCATATTATTACTGCTTCCTATGTGGATGGGGCTAGGTGGGGTGGAGCAGGCAGTAGTGAGATTCAGGCCATTCACAATGTTCACTGGCAGGAACATTGGATCGGCAGTGAGCTAAATCTCAGTCCCACCCCAGCCTTGTCCAGGTAAGCCTGGGAGGGCAGCTGTGCCCCCAACACTGTATCAGTCAGGTGGCATTCTGCAATCTCTACCATGTGGAGGAAAAAGCACAACCACAGTATTAGTTACAAAATTCATAATACCGCAATTATCAGGATTCTGATCCATATGCTTCAGAAGATAGGCTTAAAGGCAAACACAATACCTGTGGACTATCTCGAATCCTTCAAGGTACTCTGGAGGCTGCAAGAGAAAACGTAATCAGATAAGCTCATAGCAATGGATTCTTTGCTCCCCTTTCTCTGTGTACAAAGAAAGTAAATTTGTACAACAGTCTCTCTTAGATGCACCATTATATCAATCAGTCAACAGCTTTAGTTTCCATGGTAATCTTCTCTTTTCCCAGATCCAAAACATTTGACACAATCTGATTTGATCACAATGGAATAATTACACATGCAGGAAACCTTTTGCCTGCATATGCAGGGAACTTTTTTCATTCAGCTTATGAAACAAAAAACGGAATGAGTTTCTGACCGTGCCATACATCATAGATTTGTACCTTCTGGATGTTTCATTGTTTGTGGTTGGATACATCAGGACTATTGGCTGTTCTTGGTGGCTAGAAGGCTCAGTAGAAACTGGCCCAGCTTGATTGTTCCACCTCTCCCGATTTTGTTACTAAAATATTATTTAAAAACCACAGCGATCCATTGTAATGTTCCATACAGTCTTTCAGTACTGAACAAATGCTAGCATTCCTGACTCTGCTGTCATCAATCATGTTGTAAAGTCTCATTTTGAAATAATTACCGTACACAACATATTTTGAACCCTGGCAGCATAGTGGCCTTCCAGATGCTGTTGAACTACAACTCCCATTTTCCCTGACCATTGGCCATGCAGGCTGGGGCTGATGGGAACAACGTCAGAAGGGATCCCATTTACTATACCTGGTCTACATAAACACGCAAGTAGCATTCTTTCTAAAATCTTTATCAAGTTGTGTTGTAAATCAATGAGCCATAATATCATCATACCTATGCTAATACTTGTGGGATTAATAGATCAATTTGGTGAACAAAAACAATACCAATTAGGAGTTCTTTCTGAAAGTTTAATGTTCATGTTTGTAAATTTTGCTATCATTAAAACTGTTACAAATAATTGGCATTTTGATTATTTCAGATGTTTACTTTTCCTTGACAGACATTGTTTAGTCTGATTGAGCTTTCTTTCTTTCTTTCTTTCTTTCTTTCTTTCTTTCTTTCTTTCTTTCTGCTTGAATTTATAAGTTAGCAAAATGCATTTATTTCTTTTCTGGTAAAATTACATTAACCAGATTTTATGAAGGCACCTCTATTCAGCCTCTGCTTTATTAGTAAAATTGGAGCCTTTTCTTTCCCTTTAAAATCCCCATTCCTGGTCAGTAGTAAATAGTTGTGCAGAAGTAAAGACTAAACTCAGATGAAAGATTTGGGCTGCATGTGAGCCAAACCACATGATTATATGGATCATATGATGGCCAACCACACAATCATAATGTTATTTTGAAGGCCCCAATCAGGAATTGGCTGTCAGCAGTCCAAGGATGCATCACACTGGGAAATTTGGTCTGCACCTAAACGCCTTATGACTCAACGGTGCTGAATTGGCATCTCCAGGGCAAAAAAATTTCCAACCACCAGGAGAGCAATTTCTGTTGTTTCAGTGAATGAAGCCGGTTATGTAAATTGCCTTTTTAATTTCTTTTACCAAGGGGCTACAGAATTCCATTCTGGTTGCTTCATTCCAAAACAGCCACCTTTTCAGCTCTCCCTACATGGGTGAATTTCTTTTAGACAACATTTGCAATTAGAGAGCACGTGATGCCATGGAGCCTTCATCACATGCCTGCAGAGTTAATGTACCAATGTTGTTATTTTGTACTGCACAGTGCATTTGAGACAGACTCCATCATTAACTTTATGCATAGTTCATAGTCCATTTGCTGGGTTGCTTTGCCCTTCAAGTCGGTTTCTTTAATATTTTACCACCAGGGTACATAACATCGCATTAATTTGCATTAGACACAGTTTTGCACATTGTTCTGCTATGATTTTCAGGAATAACTGCAACGTCTGCATCCATAATTCCATCTACCAGTTTAAAACTAAGTTCTGCAGTAGCTTGAGCACTTATTTTATATACACCGAAGCCCCTCCTGTGATTTCAGAGGAGATTTTGTTTGTTTGTTCCTTTTCTACTTCTTGTGGACTGGAATCAAAGCAAATAAGGCAGAATAAGTTACTGTAAGCTTAACAGATGCAGATTTATGGTTTTACATGATAGATAAGATTAGATCAGACTACATTGCCCCATTTAAGAATAATTGGACTGTAAGTCTTAACTACATATTCACACAAATGAAACTTCATCCCCAATTCACTGAGTTTTACTATTCCAACATTTTCTACCTTTAAGTCCTCTAAAATCTGCTTGATTATATTGTTTCACTGCTCCCTTAATGATTATTTGAAACCCACTGCCAGAATTTAGAGCACTGCAAAGTACTTATCTTGGTAACAAGTCCATTAAAAGAAAGAGATCTGATTGCACTAAAGATGCCATATATCTGTTGGGCAGCTGATATATAAAAGAGCACATATAAAATAATAATTAAGTCCTAGGGACATATATTCCTCGTGATACCATATGGCCCAAATATCTTTTAGTACAGTTTAGTCTAGAAAGGGTTTAGATTTTGAGAGTAGAACTGTACCAGCAAGGAATCCAGGCACACTCTATTCAGATTTCAGATGCTGTAAAATGAAAGCCCACATTTGGATTTCATGGCTTGTTCCGTATCTATCTTTAATAACAAAATGTTTCATTACTCACAGTGACAAGTGAATGACAGGAGAATCCACTTTATTAGAATATAGGCTATTTGAGCCCTATTGATCCCCTTTGTGCCAATTCTAAACAAATACAGTGCTTCATTGTGGGTTTCACTGAGGGCTAGGTCCCATAATCGCAGCTGTGCTTTTGTGACTCTGGTGTTCTTGACACCATCTTGTAAACTTAGTCAAATGGTGAAAGTAATGAGCAACTAACAAACGGAAAGCCACCAATGGTAAAATTATCCATTCTTCAACTGCTGCCCGACATTAGGAAGAAGAAATAATATTCTCGTTCTCCACTTTCGAAAGTACACAAAACATGGTGTAGTAATGGGAGAACTGTAGGATTTTTCGGGGGGGGGGGGACTATTAAATCTTCTTATAACCCTTCCAGGCAATGTCACTGCTTATCAACTTCCTCCTCGTGTTGCCCTTGTAGAACTTAGCTGGGGGGAAGATGGGCACAAAACTATTATTTGCTGGCTGTGCCTGTAATTGGCTCTGGCTCCACCTACTGTTGGCCTCCCACCCTACCAGTCCCATGGGTACCAGCCACCATTGCCTGTATTGAGCATCTGTTGGGTTGACACAGTTCACAGGCCCATTGTTCTATAGTCAGCAGGATCAAGTGCTAAAGGCTTTCTAGGACTGGTTTTCCTGAGGTATGAGGCAGGGGCCACCTGTCTCAATGCTCCCCCCCCCCCAAAAAAAAAATGCTTGCACAAACCAAACTGGTAAGTCAAGCAGCAGAGTTCATCCTATCTTTGTTCCCAACCATGCTGAGCATTTATTTTATTTTGCAGGGAGGTCTTTCTGATTGTATGAGCATATATTCCAATGTGAAATGTCCACAGATATATGTTCCAGGTAAATATGTACAACTTAACAGAGCAATCTTATATATGTCTACTCATGTGTAAAGATCAGTGAATTCTAGGGTTGTCATATTTCAAACAGTGAAAATCTGATCAGAAAAGTTGTTGAGCTATTTTCGGCATATTCGCAAAAAGGAAAAAAATAATGAAATTTTTAAGTTATTCTTAAGGAAAATCGCCAAAAGCGATACTGCTGACATGGGTTGCCATACATCCAGATTTTGTTGGACATTTTAGCGATTTCTGCCCAGACACTGCTTTTGACGGCAGTATTCCAGATATATTCAGGAAATTATTGATATATGGCAACCCTAGAAATTCAATCAAACTTATTCCAGAGCCTAATGTTGCAATTCTATTCCCATTTACCTGGGAGACAGATCCATTGAGTACACATGCATAGGACTGCAGTGTAAATCGGTCAATAAGTTGTTCTGTTTTTAGAAACTGAAAAATAAAGTTAAGAAGAGCCCAGGCTGCTTTGAACACCTTGCTGAAACCATCATATCTAACAACGCTCATGTTCATGGATAACATATGTCTTGCATCTACTTGTTTATTTCCCCATAAACTGATTAAGTCTGTCAATCATTTCAAAGTGTAATGATAAATATAGAGTATAAAGTGCATTATTCACCCACCTGTAATACTTTGATAGCTGCTTGGCACTCTTGACGCTTTTTCCTACTTAAAGTCCTTTTCAAATCCATGTTATAGAAGCATCCTGCATTTGCCAATAAATAAATAAATAAATAATCCCCTCCTCTCTTTTTTAATTAAAGGCATTCTGAAAAAGCAAATGCTTTGAGTAATAAACTTGGCAACAAGGATTCATATAGTGCTGATATATTGGGGGTTTATTTTTAAATTTATATATTAAAAAGATTAATGGATAAAATACAGTCTCCTAACAAGAACCTCAGTCTTATGCAAGACTGGAAACCAGATGAAGTCATGATTTTGCAGCTGGCTAGGCTATTCATCTGGAAGTTGAGACCAGCTGCAGTTGGTAAGGCCGCCCCCCCCCCCAATAGTTGTTGGAAAGCAACAAAAGAGTCTTGATGGGGGGGGGAAGTATTTTTCCCCTATATCATAAGTCTGAGTTACTGCTTTTTCCTTTTAGATGGTGTATCTCTCTTTGTGTGTGTTCACAAGTATAGATACACTGTATTGAGACAAAGATGCATCTGTCATGTAAAGTCACAGGCAAAATGTAAGTTTCCAACAACTTTATTAACTTGGCTCCATATGTACATAAAGTTACAAAGAGGGGAATGGAAAATCAATTCATTTTAGAATTGACAAAGTTACTTTTTTCCTGCAATTATGAACTATTCAGAAGGCAGCCTTTGCTTTAGTGGAGAGAAGAATGGTTGTGTCTGGATATATATTTGCTGTGTACTGCTAGTTGTTTCTACCAGGCCTAAGATACTTGATGCAAACTTCTGGAACTGCTTTATACAAGTCATAACATTAGCTTATCCTGCTGAATGCTGCCTTTGCTGTCAAGAGTGTGTCTCCCAGTGCTCTTGGAAGAGCTTTTGCCTGAGCTGGTCTCTTGGTTTTAAACTGGGTCCTTGCACATTCAAAGCACAAATTCTGCCACTAAGTTTGGTGCCCTCACTTCTTTTTCTAATAATGTGTAATAATTATAATTATTCAACTCTTTGTGGAGTTCCAGCTCCACTCATATATAAGCCAACATCTCCTTTCCATTATATAAATAGCCATTAGGCTGAGGTTGGTTCAACCTCCATTTAGGCATTCACTTTTCAAGTATTGGCTCTGGGAAAACTTAACCAAGGTTTAGTTCATTCATGATGTGAGCATCTTAACCAGGTATAGGCAAACTCGGCCCTACAGATGTTTTGGGACTACAATTCCCATCATCCATCATCCCTGACTACCAGTCCTGTTAGCTAGGGATCAAGGGCCGAGTTTGCCTATGCCTGATCTTAACTGTTTGATAATAAAGAGGATAACTATTTCTTAGTATTGTTGCTCATAATGGATCCAGTGAAGATTCAAAACACTGGGATTAAGCCAAATTCGGAAGCTCATCAATACATATATATATATATATATATATATATATATATGCAAGGTATGAGTCACTATGAAAAATCTGCTCTTGTATCTGCTTGCTGATAATTCACAAGCCACTGGAATGTGTCAAAATATGTTGGCCAATGTGACTGTAAAATTATCTGCTAACTTCTCCAAGTTCCTTATTAGATTGGTAAGATTCCCCCCCCCCCTGTAAATTTGATGGTCTCCATTTCCACTTACAAGCTGCTGTCAAGTGGTATTGGCAATTAGTGGAAAAATTCTATGGCATTCTATTCTTATTCAACAAGCAGTGTGCATCTATCTTCTCTGAGAGCCTTTATAGACCATAGGAACCCTGCTTTTTAGGCATATGGTTAAAGGTAAAAGGTAAAGGTACCCCTGCCCGTATGGGCCAGTTTTGACAGACTCTGGGGTTGTGCGCCCATCTCACTTAAGAGGCCAGGGGCCAGCGCTGTCCGGAGACACTTCTGGGTCACGTGGCCAGCGTGACATCGCTGCTCTGGCCAGAGCCAGAGCCACACACGGAAACGCTGTTTACCTTCCCGCTGGTAAGCGGTCCCTATTTATCTACTTGCACCCGGAGGTGCTTTCGAACTGCTAGGTTGGCAGGCGCTGGGACCGAGCAGCGGGAGCGCACCCCGCCGCAGGGATTCAAACCGCTGACCTTTCGATTGGCAAGCCCTAGGCGCTGAGGCTTTAACCCACAGCGCCACCTGCGTCCCAGTAGGCATATGGTTACTGCACCACAATGAGGTTATTCCTTATTTCCTCGTCTTGCCAGGGATGACTGACCCAAGACATTTACCTGCCTAAAGCAAAGCAACAAATGGCATTACCTCCCAACCAAGTCGAGGAACACAGTGCTCCAACAAGTGGCTTTCCCTCTCTTTGGCAGTAAAACACAGTGTTAATAAATTGAATAATTAACAATCTGCTGCCCTTTCATGGTGCTAAGAATAAGCTTCCCCAAAGTGCTGCCTCACTCTGGCCAAACCCTAGAAGTCTTAGCCAGTACAGATCTTCTTCATCAGAAGCCACCATATCCCAACACGTGTTCTGCCTCTTGCAACCAAAATATCAATTCAATCAATAAGGGTTCAAAGCAGTTCAACGCTGAAAAATAGTTTGAGCTTTCTCTGTTGAACACAAATGGAAACATCTTATGCAACTTCTTGAGGAGATAAAGAATGGGATGGGAAATATCAAAGCACAAAGAGTTACCCCATTTTAAGATCAACTGAAAAGAGCGGACCCTAATATTTACATAAACTAGCACAGTTGGCTGCTAGACTGCGGAAGATGATGGAAACCTTCCTTTTCTCTTTTGCCTGTCGCTCCAGGTACCTTTGACTGTCAATATTACTGTTCTCCGACACTTTAGAAAACGATCCAGCAGGAGAGCAAGTTTTTTCCCCCAGATTCATTTTTATAAGCATATGAATCATTAAAGTTTCTTTATATTCCAGCTTTTAAAAAGACTTGGTCGTGAAAATCAATAGCACCATTGTAAGGCTGTTCTGAATGCATCCTTGTTAAGGGACAGCTGAGGCACTTAATAGTGTGAGCTGGAAGCTAGGTCATCAGTCCAGTAATCACTTGATCTTCCTTTAGTTCCCAGATCCCTGCAAGAGAGCCACAAGGTCACCCATTCTGGTTTCCTGCAGGAGACAGAAAACAATAGAGTTAGCACATAATCCCTTCTCTAGGCTATCGTATATTTTTAAGTAGCACCCTCTGAGCACACAACAAGGCTAAATTAATTAATGCTTTATACGTACTCGCAGTTCAAAAGAGCTGTTAAACGGAGTTGCCATTTAGTTATAGTTAAAAGCCTGCTACATAAGAGCTCATTTTAATTTCAGGGTTTGGGACTGATGGTTATAGTTATTACTTATTAACACCCAAAAGAAAGCTTGGGCGATAGGCAATTTGGAATTAAGATTATTTTTATTAATATAACAATAAGGATTCACAGCCAGTGAATTGGCAGGTGTGCCAATGTCAAACCAAAAGGGAGCATCCTTTTTCCCACCCAGGGCAAAGTGACCCAATTTGGATGCATCACAGCTATCATACAATGGGAGGCAAGATTCCCTTCTCCAGCTAGGGGAGCAGGGTATAGGTTCCATACCTGTGCACTTCACTCCTGATCTGCACCATTTAGCAGAATGCACAGGAGAGACCCTAAGAACACAAACCCAAGGTCCTGCCAAACTGGTTGGCAGGTGAAGGTGGTAGGTCACATGCCCTTCACTGCCCAGTGTCAAGGTGTTTAACCTTGGCTCCATGCACAGTCCTCTTACCTGCCCACAGAAAATGCCAGCCAATAAAACAATTACCAGTTAACAGCCCACCACCTTAGGAGAGAGTCAAATCAAAACTCAGGACAGCATGAAGCAGGGGGAAAAGGTGCCCTAAATGCAAACTGAGGGCACCCAAAAAATTCCAACTCAGTCTACTGAGTATGGGCAAAGCCCATATTGCCAAAAGGCGGGATGCAGCAAAGGAATGGAATAAGGTTCTTAGGATGGTGCCAGCCTTATGAGTCAGAGTGTCAGGACCATACTGATTGGTGTACCCAGGCCACAGAACTGTCACACTCAGCATCCAGAGGAGGTATCTCAAGACGTTCTTCAGAAATGGGGTGAGGCAAATCCACCTCACCCTAATGACGATTTGTGTCATTTCAACCCCACCTTTCACTACTAAGGCTGCCAGACAGCAGCTGATGAAAGAAGGTTCCAGAAGAGGTGTGGTTCAGGAAGCAGGCAGGTTTAGGAAGCTGGCAGCTGTGGATCTAAAGCCAGGTTCTTCGGGATGTTGGTCCTGCTAACTCAAGTGAAAACGTCTCTTCAGAAAGACATTTTCATTGTTGCTGAACATCCCATCAGGCTGACATCTGGACCTGAAAGAAGACTTCATCCTATAAATAAGTCCTGTTCTGCGAATGCTGGAAGAGATGGAGTGAGATGAAAGAGTAAGGCCCTGGATTTAAAGAGGGATGTAACTAGATGGTAACTTCTATATTCTGAGCAGCTATACCAAGTTTTAAACAGGACATAACGTCTGAAAATGCAACATTTTCTTCTATCAATGTATTACGCTTCAATCTTTAAATTAATCCCATTTATACATATATTATCCCTACGTGTGTATCTTTCTGGTTCTTTATTTCAGCAGGGGATCAATCTCAAGCTTATGCTATTTTCACCAGGCTACTATAAAAAGAAGTGAAATTATGGTTCTTTATAAGGAATTTATTAGCAGGCTTAAGTTATATATGTTTTCCACAGAGCTATAAATCAGAGATGTGGAACCCGTGGCCCTGCTGGGTGGGTCTTCTGGGAGTTGGAGTCCAATAACATTTGTAGGGCCATGGCTTTCCCTTCCTTGCTCCAGGCAAGCAACTGGCAGAAGAACACCACTGCACTTAAAATTTGCTCCAGAGGGTTGGGGGGACACTCCAGAGCCAGCAGACGAGGGGTGAGAGGTGGGGCGCTGCAGGTAGGGAACTCCACTCATGCAGCCTTAGATACAACCTTAAAGATCCAATCACGTTTTGATATAAACGCATACCTTTTTAAAACAGTAAATCTGCTTGCAAGGCCCCTTACTCTGTACCCACATTTGTCTTTGAGAAGCAGAAAGAATAAATAGCAGCAAAATCCAATGCAGATTCACCATATAAGGAGTGTCTCCATCCCTGTCGTTCAGCCCAGACACTGAGATCTAGATCCAAGGGCCTTCTGGTGATTCCCTTGCTGCAAGAAATGAAGTTACATGGATTCAGGTCGGAGCCAGACATTACAAATTAAAGGCTTTTGCAGATGACTTAGTACTGACCTTGCAAGAGCCAGACACTAGTACCAAAAGAGCTTTGGAATTAATTCAAGTATTTGGCCAGGTCGCAGGATTTAAGTTGAATAAACAAAAAACTAAGGTATTGGAAAAGAACTTAACAAATGTTGAAAGGGAAAGATTCCAAGAGGAAACTGGGTTAGTGGTGGCAAAGAGTGTAAAATACCTGGGGATTAACATGACATCTAAGAATGTGAACTTATTTAAGGACAACTATGACAAGTGCTGGACTGAGATAAAGAAAGATTTAGAAATATGGTCAAACCTGAAGCTTTCCTTGTTAGGTCGAATTGCTGTGATCAAAATGAATGTATTGCCTAGAATGTTATTTTTGTTTCAGACATTACAAATTGTTGATAAACTGGACTGTTTCAAGAAGTGGCAGAAAGACATATCGAAATTTGTCTGGCAGGGCAAAAAGCCCAGAATTAAGTTTAAGATACTTACCGACTCTAAAGAAAGAGGGGGGTTTGCCCTGCCGGACTTAAGACTTTACTATGAATCGGCAGCCTTCTGCTGGTTAAAAGATTGGCTACTTCTTGAAAATGCAGACATTCTAGATTTGGAAGGATTTGACAATAATTTTGGTTGGCATGCATATATCTGGTATGACAAGGTGAAAGTGTATAAGGGTTTCAAAAATCATATTGTCAGGAAAGCACTATATAATGTATGGATACGGTATAAAGACTTACTGGAAAACAGAACTCCCAGGTGGCTTTCACCTATGGAGGCTAAGGAAGTAAAGAAACTTAATATGACAACCAATTGGCCGAAATATTCTGAGATTTTAGAACAAGAAGGTGGTGAATTTAAATTACAAAGTTATGAGAAAATAAAGTCCAAGGTACGAGATTGGCTCCATTATTTTCAAATAATGGAGGCTTTCAAACAAGACAGGAAAATTGGTTTCCAGGTGGAGAAATCGAAATTGGAAACAGAATTGTTAGAACCCAATACTAAGAATTTATCAAGAATGTACAACTTGCTGTTGAAGTGGAATACAATAGATGAGACAGTGAAGTCTGCTATGGTTAAATGGGCACAGGACATAGGTCATGACATTATGTTTGCTGACTGGGAGCAGTTATGGACCACAGGTATTAAATTTACGGCATGCAATGCCTTACGAGAAAACATTATGAAAATGATTTATAGGTGGTACATGACCCCAGTCAAGCTTGCGAAGATTTATCACTTGCCCAATAATAAATGCTGGAAATGTAAAGAGACTGAGGGTACCTTTTTCCACCTCTGGTGGACCTGCCCAAAGATTAAGGCCTTCTGGGAAATGATTTATAATGAAATTAAGAAAGTGCTTAAGTGCACCTTTAACAAGAAACCAGAGGCATTTCTCTTGGGTATGGTCGGCCAGTTGGTGCCGAAGAAGGATAAGATTTTCTTTTTGTACGCTACTACGGCAGCAAGGATCCTTTTAGCAAAGTATTGGAAGACACAAGAGCTACCCACGCTGGAGGAATGGCAGGCGAAAGTGATCGACTTTATGGGACTGGCAGAAATGACCGGCAGAATCCGCGACCAAGAGAAAGAGACTGTGGAAGAAGATTGGAAGAAATTTAAGATGTATCTTAAGAATTACTATAAAACTGAGGAGTGTTAAAATGCTGAGGGAAAAGAAGACGTAGAATTGCAGCGATAATTGGGTTTAAAATTAAGGGTGGAATAGAAAAAGAGGACAAATCTATATTTAATTGGGCAAGATAGGTTGCTGAATAATGGTACTAAACTAAGGATGCAAAAAGGGAAAGGTATGGGGAAGTCCGGGAAAAGAGGGTTATGAAAATAAGGTTATGAAAATAGGAGTTTTTTGTCTGTCTGTTCTTTTTTTGTTGTTTTTTGTTTCTGTTAAAAAATTGGAAATTAATAAAAATCTTTAAAAAAAAAGAAAAAAAGAAATGAAGTTACATGGAACCAGGCAGAGGGCCTTCTCAGCAGTGGCACCCTCCCTGTGAAATGCCTTCCCACCAGATGTCAAGGAAATAAATAACTATACAACTTTTGGAAGACATCTTAAGGCAGCCCTTTATTGGGAAGTTTTTAATGTTTAATATTTTATTATTATTTTGTATATGCTGGAAGCCGCCCAGAGTGGCTGGGGGAACCAAGTCAGATGGGTGGGGCATTATTATTATTATTATTATTATTATTATTATTATTATTATTATCAATATCAATATCCAGGCAACTAGAACACAAACAAATGAGATGGAATGAAATTTGTGAGCTAACTTTCATTGGCAGGGGGTTAGCCTAAGCATGTTGTCTCATTCATTCTCTCAATCCAGAAGAAGGGGATGATTGATCTGTTCCCATGTGAGTTCACCAAGAGCTTTTATTTTGATAAGAAAAAGAGGGCGTCAGCTCTGTAAAAGTAAAGAGTAAGGTTCTTAATAAGTAACCCAGAAAACTGAAGCCAGATAATATATTTTGAAAGGAGGAGGTCTAGTCTCCCAATGTACTTTTCAGCTGAATTCCACCCACCCCCCTCAGATAGCGGGAAATGTTTTGAGTTATATCACTGATGGGCATATGAAAGTTTACAGACACGAAGGCAGGAATATTTGTATCCAAATAACTTATAAGCAAATAGAGCTCGTAACTCTGCGATCTACTAGTAATATTTTATAGACAGATGGAATATCTTTCAAGAAGGGTACTGAAATGCTGATAAACAGTAACTCTGATAGTTAAGCTTCCACCCTAGACATAAGAAGAATGCCAGGAGTGGAGATAATAATCTCCTGGGGTACGAAATATTATTAATTTTTCTTAAAGTTCAGTATGAAGTCGATATCCCCAAACACTTCACACTTTGGAGTGACAGGCCTGCTCAAATTAGCTGATCTGAAATCTAATGAACATTTGGACCATATGTTATCACAGGAAGCCAATCCCCCCCTCCCTATAACACATGGAAGAGATATGCTTATTAAAGCTGAAGTAGAACAGGCTGAAATTTGAAAAACAAATCTAAGAAACAAACTCAATGCTAAGTTCTCTTTTCAATTTGCACCTAATGTGCTTTAAATGTATGGTGCTTTAAATGCATGGGTGTGGGTGTGATCTAAGGCTTTTTGCATCTACCATTCCTTGCTTATGCAGTTAGAATAGTGATATGCAACATATGATATAGGAGTTGTCACATGCGAGGAATTCACTGCTTTTTCATTGCTTTCCAGAATAAAGGATGCTTTTATTAATTGCTTTCCTTATAAAGGTCAAAAGGCCTCAAGAACACAGACCCTCCAAATGTTCCTATTTTCCAGGGACAGTCTCGGATTTACAGAAGCCATCATGGTTTCTGATTTGATCCCAGAATGTCCTTAGGACATGTTAGAGGGTATGCAGTTATGAGACTCTTCCCCCCCCCTTTTTTATTCACTTTTTCCAATCAGTATAAAAACCAAGACACATACAACAAAAAACCATAATAACAATAATAACACAAATTGACAACACAAAGTTAGATACAGTAATATCCCTATGCCTGCTCCTTGTTTATCACCACGCTCTCCCCACTCTATTTCCCACTGTTATCCGCCTTGTCACTTAGATATTCATTCCAAATTTCTTCGTATTTATTCATTCTTATTTTGCATCAACAAGCAATTCTTTTGTATGTAGCTAATCTGTCCATATTATCATTACATTGGAGAAATGTTAGAGGGTATGGAGTTATGAGACTCTTCAGCCAAGGAAATAAGTAACTATACAACCTTTAAGACACTTGAAGGTAGCCCTGTATAGGGAAGTTTTTAATGTTTAATGTTTTATTCAAGGGTATGCAGTACCAGCACCTCGTTTTGTTGTTGTTAAAAAGTGTGCCACTTACTGTAACAACTTCATGGTGAGTTCTGGCACCTCTTCCTTTGTTGTTAAAAAGTGTGGCACAACTTCATGGCGAGTACCTGCACACATTTTTCTGGGGGGGAAAGCACTGATGATGATGATGATTGAATAGGATATCCCTATTTTCATCAAAGAAATGTTGGAGGATATGCTCACATCAAACTGTATTGATGCCCCAGCCATGGCCAAGAGATTTGGTCGGTGTGAAGGCTGAGCAGAATATACACCAGCAGAACATTTTGGTGCAGAAGGAGGTTGTCTAGGTTGGAAAATGTTCCCTGAAAAGAAGACCTTTGGGGGTTGTTTCCAGGGGTCCAAAGTCCCCATCAGCTGCTGTTTCAGCACATTTTTTAAAAAATAGGTTGCATTTCTGCTTCCTAGTAATAGTGGCTTAATCACACATCCAATCAGATTTTAGGCAATTTCCCCAATATTTACTGAGTCGTCCCATACACCAGGGCACATTAGGGTCTTTCAAAGACATTTTGCAGGATGCAGAGGGGAAGATGGGATGTGCATCTTTTATTTGATAAACCTCCTTAAGTTCACTTCCCTTAGGATGCAAGTCAATGTATATTTTAATAGCAGGAGGGGAAATACATCTACTTTTGCTAATAATTTTAGTCTACACTGCCTTACTTCTGCTCAGTTGATAAGTCAAATTATGGTTGTTGTGGGAAAAGCGGCCCTTACACATTTCCCCCCTTAAATACTTTGTCCTTCCTGATGTGGGTGCATACAAGATGATCTTTCAAATACTGCAGGTGCAGATCTAATCCAACTGAAGAACATTCACTGCGTCCCTTGCTCTTATTTGATAAAAGCAAAGTGCCACTTCCATGCTGCTTTTACAATAGAAAAACACACACTACAGCATTCGCAAATTGTGTATCCTGTCAGGCTCAGGAAATGCTAGTGATGCACTTTATAAGTGACAATCTTTCAGGGCCTGTCAGTCAACAAGGAAATGTATTTTCTAGGTGGTGAGGTACAATTAAGTGGGACATTTTGTGATATCAGATGAAAAGTTGAAGATCTCCAGAACTGCAAGTTTAGGGGAGGAAACTGTAGAGTTCTGAAGCAGTTACAAGAAGTGGTAGCTAGTGTTTTTTAGTTTTTTGTTTTAACTATGCAAGAACAACAGTAGATTATAGAAGGAAAGAACTAGAGCAGTTATAGGAAGCCGTGGGTGTAGACCCTCCAAGCATCCCTATTTTCCAGGGACCTCCCTGATTTAGAGAAACCGTCCTAGTTTCTGATTTGACCCTGGAATGTCCCACTTTTCCTTAGGATGTCCCTATTTTCATTGGAGAAATGTTGGAGGGTATGGAGTTATTCGACTCCTGAGCTGCCTGAAGGCAATTCTGTATAGGGAAGTGTTGTGGGTTGTTTTTTTTTAATGTTTAATGTTTTCTTATGTTTTTATATATGTTGGAAGTTGAGCAGAGTGGCTGGGGCAACTCACTAAGATGTGTGGCATATAAATAGTAAAATTATCATTATGGAATGGGATGTCGCTGTTTTCAATGAAGAAATGTTGGACGGTAAAAGGTTAAGGTAAAGGACCCCTGACAGTTAAGTCCAGTCACAAACGACTCTGGAGTTGCTTTACTGGCCGAGGGAGCCGACGTTTGTCCGCAGACAGTTTTTCTGGGTCATGTGGCCAGCATGACTAAGCCATTTCTGGAGAAACCAGAGCAGCGCATAGAAACACTGTTTACCTTCCCACCAGAGCAGTGCCTATTTATCTACTTGCACTTTGACATGCTCTTGAACTGCTAGGTTGGCAGGAGCAGGGACCGAGCAACGGGAGCTCACCCTGTCGCAGGGATTCAAACCGCCAACCTTCCGATCGGCAAGCCCTAGGCTTAGTGGTTTAGACCACAGTGCCACCCGTGTCCCTGTATGTTGGATTGTATGTGGGTGCAATTTAAAAAAACAAATTATATCAGACCAAAAGCTGACTTTTATCCAGAGGTGACATTTAAGGAAGAAGAAATTTCCAGCATCAGTTCCCACCCAGTTATTTTGTAACAGTACAGGCAACTCCCCGTTTACATTCCCTCTGTTTGTGTGCAACCATGCAAACATGCAGTGCTGGGATCCCAGAAATGGGAAGCACCTTGGAGATGAATCCTGGCTAGTGAGAAAATCCTTCCAAGAGACCAAAGAGGACGTCTTCTTGAAGCTCTGTGGAGGGTCTCCTTGCAAGCAGGAGGCCTCCCCGCCTAACAGCTGACATGCGGGGCAGAGCAGCAGCAGCAGCAGCCGCTTCCTCAACCATTAGCTGTGTGATAGTCAGGTTGTCCCTCTGCTCACATGCATGCACCAGAGGAACAGCGTGGCTCTGTGGACCGGCACAGCTGATGGGCAGGGAGGAGCCTTTCCCAAGGGCTGTCCCTTTTCTTGTGCATGTGAGCAGAGGGACAGTGTTGTTCTCACATAGTTGACAGATGGGGAAGGTTCTTCCCCGCACATCCGCTGAGCTGATACAGGCAACTCCCGATTTTACACGATTTTGCGTATGCATGCAGGGGTTCAGAATGTAACCCCCGTGTGTAACTGGAGAGTTTCCTGCTCTGGAGAAACTGTTTGGGAATCAGGTAGTCCACTCTGCTGCACCTAGGCTACCAGCTGGAAAAGGCCATTGGGAACACATTTTTCTAGTTCCCCAGCTGTTTCTTTGGCTGCTGCTTCACATCTGGGCACAAGTCAAAACACAGTTGCTGACATTTGTTGATTGAGATCTGTGTTCCTGAAGGACCGCATGGTCCCAATGAACCTCAAGCCTTCACTAAGATCACCTGGAGCCTTCTGAAATAACACTGGTGCTGACCAGGGAAATTAGAGCTGGGCTGAAATTGCCGAGAGGATATATCTCCACCACCATTGATCGCGTCGCAGAACAATGCAAAGTCTTGTGCATTGTAGAGGATGCAAAGTAGTGGTCGGGCTGACAGCACAGTTGCTGCAGCAGTGGCAGAACAAAAAAACAGTGGAGGGAAGGCTGTGCTATGGGGAAGTGTTATAGCTCAATGGTAGAATCGTGCACATGGAAGGTCCCAGGAGCAGCCCCAGACTCTCCCACCTCATCAGGTGGGGGGAGGGGGCTTTGTCAAGAGGGTCCTGCTGCATAGTCTCATCCTGTCCTTCCTCCAATTCCTTAAGTGCCTCCCACTCATGGTCTAAATCAGTGCAGAGGGAGCCATGACAACAAGGACTGTATGCACTGTGTTACCATGTTATAAATTATATGGCCCATGAGAGTTATACAATGCTTTCCTTCCATTGATCTTTGCCTCTGAAGCAAAGAATGGAAGAAAGAAAGGAAGGAAGGAAGAAGTTAGTATTTAGGATGGCAGAACCTCCACCTCCCTTAATTTACAGCAGGGATTGCTGCAAAAACCAAGTGTTTTGCAATACTCATTTCTCACTACTGAAAATATTGAGGCATTTATCAGCTGAAAATATAAAATGGGGATCAAACATTTACAGTCATTTATTATTATTATTACTTAGCTGACATGCAGTAAATGATTGAGGTTGTCATAGCTAGTTAAAATTTGAAAGTCTGTGTGGGATTAATTCCAGCATGTACATCTTCCAAAATCACTACTTACAGGAATCATTTGAAAAATTGATATACCATCCATCCAATCAAGTTGCTTAGGCAATGTGGAAAGTGTGCAGTAACATGTTGAGATATCTGCTTGAGAGAGGGAGAGAAGAGGTTATCACAAAACTGACTGAAACATACAGGAGCAGAGAAAGGTAATTAGTGAAGTGCCAGAAAAAATCAATATCATTAAAGTACTTTTGTTCAATTTATTTATCACTCACTAGAATGAGAGAGGCTGCTATGAAGTTATTTAATTTGTCAGAGATGCAAAATAAGCTCTGCTTAGATGTCACCTTGATTCACAACACAGGCAGGTTCTTCATGTTGCTGTCTAAATATGTTGGAAAGCAATGAAAGGAAGCTTTTTCAAGGTGTTGTGAAAAGGCCATCAAATAGGAACACTCATTCACTCACATCTTCTGGAGAGATATGTTCGCAAATTTCAGTGTACAATCTGTTCACAAATGTACACAAATAGTTAGGCAGTACTCTTGTACAGTTACTCACATGCAGGGTTCAACGAAAGTATAGTCTGTGTACACAGCAGCTAAGCTGCAAAAATCCACAAGTTCACACCCGCACAAAAGCTTGTACATGCGCAGAGACATATAGAGGCGTTCCGCCAGGCGCACCAACTCTTGGGGGTGGAGCATTAGGCATAAAACTTTGTACTCCATTTCTGAAATCACAAAGCTTGAAATAAACCTATTGTAATACATTTTAATTTAGATGGCCCAAACCTTTAGTTACTGAATGTAGAGGATGAACAACCCATGTTATTGACTTGGAAGATAAAACTTAAACTTTTATTCATGTTGTGTGTATAAGGGAAGAAATGCATCTTGGAGTCACTAGCAGAGGAAGAGGGGGCGGGGGGGGGACACACTGCCCCTGGCACCACAATCCTGGTGGGGTGCCATCATGGCTGCTCCCCCCCCTGCACTGGGCGCCACGCCCCTGCAAGTGGCGCACCATGCCCCTGTGAGTTATCTGTTCTGGGCATATAGCATTATTTCCTGCTTGGCTGATTGTGGCGCCACAGGGGTAAGGGGTCCCCAAACTATGGTCCAGGGACCACCAGTGATCTGCAAGCTTCACTCAGGTGCTACACAATGTGTTTGTGGATTTGTGGTTGCATACAAGAGATGGCAAGGGATGCGGGGGGGGGGGCGCTGTGGTCTAAACCACTAAGCCTTGGGCTTGCTGATCAAAAGATCGGTGGTTCGAATCCCCGCGACAGAGTGAGCTCCCATTGCTCGATCCCAGCTCCTGCCAACCTAGCAGTTCAAAAGCACGCCAAAAGTGCAAGTAGATGAATAGGTACCGCTCCGGCGGGAAGGTAAATGGCATTTCTGTGTGCTGCTCTGGTGTTGGTGTTTCATTACACCAGAAGCAGCTTAGTCATGCTGGCCACATGACCCGGAAAAACTGTCCGCGGAGTGGACAAACACTGGCTCCCTTGGCCTGTAAAGTGAGATGAGCGCCGCAACCCCAGAGCTGTTCATGACTGGACCTAACTGTCAGGGGTCCCTTTACTTTTTTACAGGAGCAGGCACATCCATTGCATGACCTATTCGTGTAGATTTTTCACCATATTTTTATTACTTCTTTCATTTATTGTGTTGCAGTTATGAAGCTTATTTAAAAACACAACGCTGTGCACCTGAGGTTTCTGATTTTGGCTTTACAGCTTGACCAGGGTGGTGGCGTTGATGCTGGTTGGCGAAGCCTTGAGGAGGGGCTTTCAAATACAGCTACATTGGCTTGGGAGGAAATCAGACACATACATTCAAACTGCAAGTGGTGAATTCCAGCCAGAAGAAACCATAGCTATCACAAAGGGTGATATTAATCTTCTATTTAATTTTCATCTGCAGCATGCTACACATATTGATCCCTAGTAAGTTATTTACGACATGAACCCAGTTAAACTTATTATGGTGTCTCCAGGAGCAGGATATACCCACCTGGGCCAATGCATGTTTTAGAAAACATATTCATGTGGTGGAGGAGCCTATGATTATGAGCATTCTAGGGGTAGTTCAAAGATTGATCATTATAGATTTGAAGCAGCATGTTCAGGTTAGACAGATTAATTAAAACAGCCAGGTACATGCTGTAATCATACCAAATTTACATCTAGTGTTAAGGTTGCTTTAGTACAATAAAATGAGGTATTACTCCTGAGCTGTGGTAATTAAATCTGAATAAAGGCCACAGTGAACTTTTCCACAGGAGCTTGAAAATGATGCACATGCCAAAAAAATTCTGTCCGTCACTGATAATGGAGCTTGATTTTTTTTAACAGATAAATGCTAATATAAAGCTAGCGAGTAAACAAAGACCCTCCCAAAAAACCCACAAATTAATTGCTTATTATTTTGAGCAGTAAATAATTCATTTTTTGGGATTTAAGGAATGCATTTGCTATTTGCCTGTGCTGTATCATTTATTAAACTGGATGCAAAGTTATGTGCATGCAAGCCCCTTTCAGAAGTGCAGGGAGTGGAGAATGGGCTAGTAGACTGCATGAGGTACTGCCCCAACAACCTACATTTCCTCACTAGCAGACCCCACCTGCCTGCCTTCTTGTTTACAACACAGGTACTCAGCCTGTGTTATCATTGTTGAGCTCAGCAAGGAGGAGGATGGAGGCAAAACTAGATTCAGGTAGTTCTATTTCTCATTGACTCTGGTTCCACACACTGTTGGCCTCCTACTAGCCTCAATGGGTCCTTGCATTTTTATGAATGGGCATAGGACACATTGCTATCTGTCATTTCTGTACACATTTCAGCTGCAACCAATGGCCTGGGGCAGGGGAACAATAGGGGCATATTATGCCCTTAGGATTGGCCCAGGGGCCACTCGCCTCTTGGCACAACTGTTGCAATCCTGGCCAGAGAACACATATGCAGCCACCTTAGTGGAACTAAGATTTAGGGTGAGTGTTGGTTAGGTTGAGACCTTGGGTTCCATGCATGCACTAAAATGAACTGGCCCTTGAATTGGCAGCAGTAGACTGTTGAGTAGGGTATAAGAGCGCACCCAAACTGTTTGATCTGAGTTTTATATGTCAAATGTTCTAATAATAAAATAATAAAATAATTTTATTTATATCCCACCCTCCCCAGCTGAAGCTGGGCTCAGAGCGGCTAACAACAGTAAAAGTAACACAGTTTGCATAAAATCACAATCAATTAATTAAAATACATTTTAAAATCAATTCATTCTGAAATAATAATAATACAAAATTGTTCCATCAACAAATGAAGAAAATCATGCATTTCCCAACATTTCTTCCTCTCTGGTACAGGTTTCGCTCGGACTCTCCTGGAACAAGGCCATTTTCAGTGCAGGCCATGGTAACAATTGGATTTGAGTCAGCAAGGCATCCTGTTGTTCAGCTTGCAGTAGAAAGAAACATGAATCCCCTTGCAGATATTGTACATCTCGAATGAGCCTAGGGCGCATGGAAATAACGATAGATGGCGGGAGCCAGTGCCAGCCATAATGGAGGCAGTCGAGGAGAGAGCAGCTTCTCTCAACGCTGCCAGTGAATCACAGCCTTGACCTGCAACCTCTTCTGCTGTTTTGGAGCTTGCCCTAGCTTGAGCAGACATTGCCAGGCACGCTGAACTCTGCCAGACTTGGATGGGAACAAAAACCCAGTAGGCTTGAGGATGGACTTTGAGTTAAATATTATTTATGGCTTAGTAATACTGACAGTGAGGAAAGCTTATAATATCCCACTTGGCTAGCAAGCAGGTACTCTCTCCCATGGTGTCTAAATGGAGTTTAGTATTTTTAAAAAGCTATTGTGTACTAGCACAGTTAGTAGACAAATGCTTGTTTGGACACCATTGCAAAATCCAGCTGATGCTCCCATTTCGAGCTTCCCTTGAGAGGCTTTCACATTAACCGAGAGCAGATTTTTGGAAGAATTTATTGGAAAGGAACGGACTCTGCAGAGTGTCTCAAAATACATATTTCATTTAGGTGGCAGAGCTTCTGCCTAGTGCTGTCATTTCAGAAATGTGCTCGCATGCTTGCTTCCACTTCGATCGTTCTTGGAGAGCCTCTCTTTCCAGAACTGGTCAGAAACAAAGCAGGAGAAAGAAAATTAAGTGATGACTTCAAAGTACTTAAGTACAAATCAAAACAACTAGAGATATAGATGTGCTTGTCCTCTTCACTTATTATTATTATTTTAAAAAAGTTTCCCCAAAATGGATAATCCATGATAGCTACATCACACAACTAAACTATCCTTTAATGGTTGAAATAGCAGTAGGGTTGAACCAGTTACTTAGCATTTTTTGATCATTTCTAAAAGTACCTCCTTTGTTCAGGACTAGTTTCAGATATTTGTTATGACCGTGTCTATGCTATTATTAATAATAATTATTATTTATTAAATTTGTATACCAACTTATGCCCATAGATCTCAGGGCTGGTCACCACATAAAATTACAGTATAAAAAAACAAAACAAAATACATAACAAAAACAAGGCAAATCAATAATCTCCCCTTCCACAACACATTTTATTTTATTTTTTTCGAATACATTTTTATTAAAGTTATACACAAAACAGACATATAAAAAAGAAATATATATATATATATATATATATACAGAAAAGATTACAAAAAAGGGGTCACTACAACAGAGATATACAAGCCAACTTTTTCCTTTTTCCAACTATACAAAGAAAATAATTTAGCTACATCGTGCAAAAAAAAAAAAGAAGAAGAAAAGAAAAGAAAAGAAAAGAAAAGAAAAGAAAAGAAAAGAAAAGAAAAGAAAAACACCCTAGACTCCCTGCCAGTCATTTATGCTGGGTGGCATAGAGGAATATTGTCTTGTCTTCCTTTTTGATTTCTTTGCCCGTCATTCCCAGCAAAAAGGCTTCAGGTCTTTTGGGAAAAGTGTACTTAAGTATTTTTTTAAGCTCATTATAAAGTGATTCCCAAAAGCCTTTCACCTTTTTACATGTCCACCATAAATGATATAAATCACCCTCCACCTCACCACACTTCCAGCATTTCTTATCCTTTAATCTATACATTTTGGCCAATTTCACAGGGGTGTGGTACCACCTATATAACATCTTCCAAACATTTTCTCTCAGTGCCATACATGCTGTAAACTTTATGTTACAATTCCACACTTCCGACCACCTTTCAAAATCGATGTTATAACCAAAGTCAATTGCCCATTTAATCATTGCCTCCTTCACCTCCTCGTCCTTTGTATACCACTCTAATAGTATATCATAAATTCTGGATAGGGTTTTGTTTTTGCCTTCTACTACTTCTATGTTAAATTTTGATTTTTTATCATCAAAACCCAACTTCTTCTTATCCTCTTTTAACAAATCATTCACCTGGTGGTATTGCAACCAACCAGTGAATAAGCTTTTTATCTCTTCATAAGGTCTGAGTTTGGGCTCTTGGTCTGTTTTTCTTAACATTTCTTCATAGGTAGCGTTTTTCTCCTCCATGTTTGTTTTCTTGACCGTAAGAACCTCTATTGGTGAAATGCACCAGGGAGTCTTTCTTTCAAGGAGGTTTTTATTCCTTTCCCATGCTTGGTATATCGGTCCCCTAAAAATATGGTTTAAAAAGCTCTTGTGGACCTTCACTTTCCCATACCAAAGGTACGAATGCCATCCGTACCAATTATTAAAACCTTCCAGGTCCAATAGGTCTCTATTCTCCAGTTTTATCCAATCTTTTAACCAGAGTATGCAAGCAGCTTCATAGTATAGACTTAGGTCCGGGAGAGAAAAGCCCCCTCTTTCTTTTTTATCTATCAAAATTTTCATTTTATCCGTGGCCTTTTCCCCTGCCAAATATATTTCGCCAAGGCTCTCTGCCACTCTTTACATTGTTTTAAGCCTTTAAGTATGGGGATAGTTTGAAATAGAAATAGCATTCTAGGCAGAATATTCATTTTAACAACAGCTATCCTCCCCAAAAAGGAGAGTTTCATCCTCCCCCAAATTTCCATGTCTTTCTTTATAGTCCTCCAGGTGACATCATAATTATCCTTATATAAATTTATGTTTTTAGCTGTTATAAACAATAGAGGAGAAAGGGGGCAGCCCTGTCTAGTTCCTTTATATATACTAAAGTATTCTGTTGTGGTGTTATTTATTACCAACTTTGCCTTCTGTTCCTTATATATTGCTTCTATGCCTTTTCTAAATTTCTCTCCCATTCCCATCGTTTCCAGACTTTTCTTCAAGAAATCCCACAAGATATTATCAAACGCCTTTTCAGCGTCTATGAACACCAAGGCCGCTTGTCTATCTATACTCATATCCAAATATTCAATAATATCTATCAAGTTCCTTACATTTTCCCTTAATTGTCTCCCTGGGAGGAAGCCCGTTTGATCTTTATGTATTTTATTGTTCAGGACCTTTTTTAATCTTTCTGCCATTATATCTGCAAATAGCTTGTAATCATTATTTAATAATGAAATTGGCCTATAGTTTTTCACTTCCAAGGTATCTGCATCTTTTTTAGGAATCAAGGTAATATATGCTTCCTTCCAGGTATTCGGGATCCTTCCTTCCTTTAATATATTATTCATCACTTCTCCTAACACTGGGGATATTTGGTTACTTAGCGTTTTGTAATATTTGGCCGAAAGGCCATCTGGCCCTGGCACTTTCCCACTTTTCATCTTTTTAATGGCCTTCTTTATCTCTCCTTGAGTAATTGTCTCTTTTTCTTCTTTTGAAATTTTTTTTAGGTGATGTTCTTGCAAAAAGCAGTCTATTTCTTGTTTTGTTTCCTTTCCTCTTTTATATAAATCCTTATAATATTTTTGGAATATCTTTCTTATTTCTTTTGGTTCTTCCACAATCCTTTCTCCTTCCCTTATCTTACTAATCGTGTTTTGTTTTCTTCTTTCTCTTATTTGCCACGCCAAATATTTACCTATCTTATTTGCAGATTCAAACGTCCTCTGATTCATCATTTTAATTTTCCATTCTACCTCTTGGTCAATTATTGTAGAAAATTTAGCTTGTAGTATCTTTATATTCTGCTTCGCGGTCTCCTCACTGGGGTTGATAGTTAACTTTCTTTCATTTTCCATAATCTGTGTTAGGATCTGTTCCTTCTTTGTCTCTTTTTCTTTTCTTACTTGACTATTTTTCTGTATTAGAAAGCCCCTCATAACTGCCTTTCCTGCGTCCCACACCGTCTCTATAGCAGTTTCCCCGTTTAAATTCCATTTAAAATAATCTTCTATTGTCTCTATTGCCTTATTCACAATCTTCTGGTCATTAAATAAAAATTCATTCATTCTCCATCTGGCTGTTTTGATATCCTTACCTTTTAACTCAATGGAAACCGCATTGTGATCAGATATAGTTCGTGAAAGAATTTCCGATTTAGTTAAATTCTGAGTCAGTTCCTTCGAAATCCAAATGCTATCTATTCTCCCCCAACTTTGATTTGGATTTGAGAAGAAAGTATATTGTTTTATAGTGGGGTTTTTGAGTCTCCAAGCATCAATTAATCCCAGGTTATTTACCATATCAAAAAAAGATCGCGGTAATTTACCTTCCTTCTTCTCTTGTTTTTTTATTGACTTATCTAAGCTTGAAGACACCACTCCATTAAAGTCTCCCATTAATATCATTTTTTGGTCCATCCATTCCATCAATTTATCTCCTAATTCAGAATAGAAGGCGGATTTTTTATCATTTGGAGCATATATTCCCACAACAATTATTTTTTCTCCCTGAAACACCATCTGAACTATGACTACTCTCCCTTGATCATCTTTATACAATAGTTGTGGGTCATATTTTTCCTTTATATAAATTACCACCCCTCTTTTCTTCACCCTATCTGATGTCACAAAATCTAGTCCCAGTCTCTTATTGCTTAATAATCTCTTATGCTTATTTATTATATGCGTCTCTTGGAGACATATTAAATCACAGTTCTTTTTCAATAGTACATGTGTAATCTGGTTCCTTTTATTTTTATTGTTCAGCCCATTCACATTCCAGTTTAGTATTTTTAACGCCATCTGTTATGTAATATTAATTAACTTATCAGGCCTATACACAATCTACTGTTCTTTGTCTCCTTTCTCTAGTTCTTCTCTTTCTCCTATTGAACTCTCCTCTCTTTCTTCTTCTTCACTCCCCCCCCCTTTCTTCCCCTTGCTGGTTCTCCACTTCCTCCTCCCCCATCATTTTCCCCAGGTCCTTCTCGTATCTCCTTGCAAATTTTTGAAGTTCTGAAATGGTAGACAGTTTAAACTTTTTTTCCTTGAAATAAAATGAGATACCTTCCGGAAACTCCCATCTGTACAAGATCCCATTTTTCTTCAATTGATTTGTTAATTTTTTATATGGGTCCCTCCTTCGAAGAAATCTCGAAGGAATCTCTTTATAAATAATAATTGGGTTTTCTTCAATATATAACCTTTTAACGTAGTTCTGTTTCAAAATTTCATTTCTTATCTCCAATGAATGGCTATTACATGGCTATTACATCTCCTGGCAGTTTTTTCCCTCTGGCTTTGGCCGATTTTATTCTTATTCGGAATATGTTTACCAAGGAATGGTTTATCTCTTCTTCTTTTCTATCTAACCATCTTGCCAGCTCTTTCACCACTTTAACTCGAATATTCTCATTTGAATCCTCTGATATTCCTCTAAATTTTAGATTAGATTGATTTTGTCGCATCTGTGTCATAGCCATGTTATCCAACAACTCTTCCTGTGTCGCTCCTATCTCTTTAACTTCTAGTCTAATCCTGTCCATCTCTTTCTTGCTGTCTTTCGTATCCTTTTGCACCCTTTTCACTGAGTCCTCCAAAGCCTTAGTTCTTACCGAGAGATCTTTAACTTTTCCTATCAATTCCCCCACCACTCCCTCCAGTTTCTTATCTAAAGTATCTTGTACCTCTATCAATTTTCTCTCGATATACTGTTCATTATTTTTAAATTCCTTTCTTATTTCAGCCATCAAACTATCATAATCTCTAATTTCTCTTGCCTCCTTCCCCTCTTCTTGTCTTGAAGGCCTCCTTTCCCCTGGTGTTACCACACCCTTCTTAGAACCGTTCGGCATTTGTATATTTAAGATTAATTCCTCCTAATATACTGTAGGGCATGGGATGTCAATCAGCCAAAAGCATGCATAGCTGTCAAGTGTCCCTTATTTGAAGGGACAGTCCCTTATTCCAGGGCCATGTCCCGCTGCTGTCCCTTATTGATGGATGTCCCTTAAATGTCCCTTAAATGATGTCCCTTAAATTTCAAAGGAGGCAGCTCCTCTCCCTCCCTCCCTCCCTGCCGGCCAGGGAGGAGGGAGGCTCCAACTGTGTTGCTTGGCTATGTTGCTCACCCAATAAGAAGTCTAAGAACGACTGGGGTGTGGAGCTTGCATGCCTTGTGTGTGGCTAGTTAATGCAAGCTGAGGGGTTTTTTGAATGCTGGACGCCATTTTGTTGCATGTGCTGCTGCAAACTTTGCAGTGCAAAGCCAGGCTGGGGAGCCATCTTAAGTTGAGGCTGCATAGGCCTTGTGGTGCATGCGATTCAGATTCTATTCAGTTGAACCTCTGGTTACAAAGTTGGTTGGACAGTGTTCTCGGAGCTACCAGCATGAGTTTGACCAGACTGCAGGAGAACAGGAAGACTGGAGTGCCTGGAACAGGTGAGGCAGCATGTCCCTTATTTTGGCTGCTGGTCCCTTCTTTTCAAGGCTGCTGGTCCCTTATTTTCAAATCTGTAAGTTGACAGCTATGAGCATGGTTAAAGAAGAATGTATTTGCCTGGCGCCTAAAGGTGTATAATGAAGGCACCAGCTGAACCTCTCTGGGGAGATCATTCCACAAGTGGGAAGTCACGGCATAAAAGGCCCATTCTCGTGTTGCCACTCTCCATGCATGATGGGAGTTGTAGTCCAACAGCAACATGTTGGCTATTCCTGAATTGCAACATGAATCCAGACATGTAATTTGAATTAACAGACATTTTGGCTGCATTCACACATCATTCCCCCCCCCCCAATTCCCATGACTGTTAATTTCTGCATTATATTTGAGCTTCCCTAACTGTTAATTTCTGCATTATATTTGAGCTTTCTCTTGATATATAAAAGCCTCTTCTGGAAATATAGTAGAATATAGCATAAGGTTAGTACTCTTTTCTGTGTTATTTGGGAACAGGTTTCTTTTCCTGGATGTGGACATTAACAGTTAGTGAAACATCAGGGAAATGGAAATAGGCTGCTGTTTAAATGCGGCCATTAAGATAACGTACCTTCATTGGGTTTTATTTTTCATATGGATTACAAACTGAAAAACAAAATGAACAATAAGCCCAAATGTTCCATTACTGTGTGTATTTTCAGAATTGGCCAGCTTATATCCTTAATTGCTCTCTCTTAGTTACTATGATAACCCTTCTACAAGGCAGAAAGTTTAAATATCATTTCTGTGGTGGGTGTCATTCAGTGGTATATCTTGGCTTTCCTTGCAAGGGTTTGTTTGGAGAATTTGACATTTGAATAAAGTTTTTCAATTTGTACAAGCAGTAAAAAATAAAAGTAAAGGTTACATATCTTAGTGTTGTCAAGATTTATAACAATAGCACGTCTTAACTGTGTTTTATAGGTTGCTCGAGCCATTCAAATTAAACCGCGACCTACATGAAAGATGTGATCTTCAGAAAACAGGAGAGTTGTTTGTGAAATTTTGAGAAGCCTGATGGCATTTTGAATGCCTTGAGAGTCTTGTAAAAGGTAAAGGTTGGCTCGGGTTCTGATTTGCTATACAATTTTTGCTAACATTTTGCATGCAAAACGTAGGACTTGGAAACATTACTCTTCAGCGTCTAGGATCAGGGTTAAAAAAGGGGTTCCTGACAGTTGCCTGCACAATGCCATTATTGGCCATATTGTGCTTGTGAGCAAGATGTCCCTTCAATACAATACTGTACTGCAAAGTGCAGTAGTGGACAATCACACTGTACTGATAGGGGCAGGGAAGAGACAGCATAGTAAGGGTCAGGAAATCTGCTAATTCTGGATCTTCTGATCCTCATTTATCCAACCTTCAGTTCTCCACATTTCTACACAGGGTGTCCCCCCCCCACCCCCAAAAATGCATATTCTGAAAATTAAGCAACATTTTAGTGCACATTTCTCATAAAAACACATTTATGTATCCAATTTTCCCAATATACATATTTCTTGCATGCTATTTCCACACATACATGAATTTAGATGCAGACTTTGCCCTAGTATATGCATTTTTGTAAACATTGCTTTGCTGGAGAACTGCAAAGTGTGACTTTGCACTTGGCTCTGAAGATACCATTGCCCAAGGTGTGAGCTGCACTAATTTGTATGCCTCTGAATATATTGTCACCCAACTCAGCATGAGGACTCCCTAGGGAGAGGTGGTGACCCTCATCTATGTTTGGATGCCAGGCGCCATTTTGAATCAAGATGGTGGACCAAATAAACCATAGGTAAACATTAGTGCATGCACACACAGACACACAAATTGATTTGGGGTGGGTTAGGTGTTTCCTGGGTGAAATTGGAGCCCTGGGTCGGTGTGTCCATGCCAGTTTGTGCACACAGCCCCCCAACTCACAAACTACACAATGTTTTGGGTTCTTCATATTCTTGGGCATCGGCAGGCACTCCCCACTCATTCACCATAAATCCTGATAATCCAGAAACTCTGGATTATTATTCCATGTGAATGCAGCTACTGTAACTAAAATTAATCATAGTAAAAGCTGAAGCTTTAAAAACGGGTGCCTAATCCACTAAATCATGCTGCAAAATGGTTCATACTCACTGATTTACTATAATATGACTAACTGTCTATCTATTCCATTTAAAAAAATGGAAGATGCTGCGACAGGCATGGTGGCACTTTTTCCTTTCATGCCGTTGGGCGCTCTCTCACTCAGATAAATTGCCCCCACCTCACTGAACATCTCTTTACCCAAATATTTCTTTTTCTTTCCTCTTAAAATTCTAGCCCAGAGTATCCTGCGAGGGACCTTTGTGAGGGGATAAGTAGTAAGTTGGAGTCTCAGACAGGTTTTCTTTAAATAAACAATAAATATTTATTTAAGGCAAGATAGTATATAACACAAATGGATTAAATTTAGGTTACTTCAAGAATACAGTGTGATTTTACTTTAATTCAGCCTCAGTTGTTTTTGGCATTATAGGTTTAGTTCCTTTATAAGGTGATACTGTCTTTCATTTATCCACCCCGTTTAATAATCCTTCTCCTGAGGTACTTTAGTTAATAGACCAAAGGGCTCTCCACACCCACTCCCTTCACTGGGTTTAGGAGATTCTTCTTTTCCTCAGAAGAATCTATCCCCTCCAGAATAGATTTGAGTCCAAAGTAGGCTGTTCCTTTCCAGCTCCTACTTCTCCTGGCTTAACCTCTGCCTCCCAGTAAAATTCTGGTCTATTCCTCCTACAGGGCACCACATTCAGTCCTTCACAATACGCTCAGAGTGGAAGTTGTTTCCCCCCAGAACCAACTCTTTCTCCCATTCACTCTTTATACCTCAACCTGTCTCCCTACCTATCTCCCAACCTCTCCTACCTCAATTCCAACCCTCTTAACACCCTTACCCCCTTTAACTCCTTAGGTAAAGGTAAAGGGACCCCTGACCATTAGGTCTAGTCATGGACACTGGGTTTGCGGTGCTCCTCTCGCTTTACTGGCTGAGGGAGCAGGCATTTGTCAGCAGACAGCTTCCAGTTCATGTGGCCAGCATGACTAAGCCACTTCTGGTGAACCAGAACAGTGCATGAAAACACAGTTTACCTTCCCGCCAGAGCGGTACCTATTTATCTACTTGCACTTTGACGTGCTTTCGAACTGCTAGGTTGGCAGGAGCTGGGACTGAGCAATGGGAGCTCACCCTGTCGTGGGGATTTGAACCACTGACCATCTGATCGGCAAGCCTTAGGCTCTGTGGTTTAGACCACAGCTCACTCCTTAATTAACTGTCTCTCCTCAAATCCTCTCCTTTTAAACTCTCCCTCCTGGAACCATGGCTAATCAGAGGCTGCCATTCATTAACCATTTGCTGGCAGGGAAAGAAAGGAAACAGAAACACTCGTTCCAACCTGTCCAGCAAAACCAACTTTTTTGTCACAGATGCCCGGGTCAGCACCTGAGATGAAAAGGATGTACTCTACCACTGAACTATATAGATAAAAAAAATGCAGGTGGCTTATAACCTTTCAACTCTGAGTCACCACTGCTGGCTGGCTAGCTACTGTTGAAAGCCCCCGATTGCTTTGACATGGAAGTAATCATTCCAGAATGCAAATTTCTGTTCATTCCGATTTGGAGAGATCAATTCCCTCCCCCTCCAGGCTTTAGTGACAGATTTAATTTCTGGTTTTCCTTCCTGTAAGAGTAAATACATCTTGCAGATATGTTTTATATCCCTTCCTAAAATGAAAGACATTTCCACTTCCATTGGTCATTCAGGTTTAATTGGCCAATTTCTACTCAGGGTCCAAGTTGCCTGTTTCCTGTGCAAGAGATAATTCAGCTGAATTCCTCTTACTCCCCCCTTCAGTGTCTCATTGTATTAAAATGCATTTGTGAACTTTGCAAAACATTCCTGCATATGATCCACAGACGTTGATCTAGAAAGATGCAGCCTCCCATGGTTGCCACCGTTGCTCCCACTTTGTGTTGCTAAGGAATTCACAATGGCATAGGAAATGAAATACCTTGAAAAGCCAACAGGGATGTTCTCACCCCTCCTCTTAAATCTAGAATTAAGCGTACTTCTAAAAGTCTCAAAAAGAGAAAAAAGTGGAACAAATGTAGGCATTGTTCATAATTCAGGAAAAGGCATATTTCTTCCACACACAGACAAAAAAAAAGTGTTTTCAAACAAAGATCTGCAGAAAGGCTTTTAAAGAGATTTTCTCCACAGATACCATCACGCCCACCCTCCAAACCCCAGCAAAACAGCACTTTGTAGTACCAAGCTGTGTCTGTGCTCTGTAGCATTCAAAAGCAATGTGAGGGGGGGTATGTCTGGCATAAGAGAAAGGAAATAAAATAGATTTAATTTTTAATCCAGTGCCAAAATCCATTTGACAATCGCTTGGCCTTTGGCCATTCACAGTTGAGGCTGACATGAAGATTTGTCAAACTAGATTAGCATTAAGGCTACTCTAAACTGTGTATGAATTGAAATCTTTATTTTTTTAGAGAGCAATGGGGGTGGGGGAGAGAAAGAGACAAGGAAACGTTCCCATTAAAATACTGGCATTTAAGTGGAGTGTAGGTGAAATGCAAATGGTACATCAGGAGACTGAAACTATCTACTTAGAAGGCACCACAGCAAATTCATGTATATATTATGATATTAAGTTAAATTAGCATGTTATGTAAGCATTCTCCCATTGTGCCGGAAGAAGGAAATGATTGTTCCTACACAATTTGGATCTGGGTTCTCCCTTTTGCACAGCGCATTGTAGCATATTTTCAGAATAATGAGCCAAGCATTTTGCATAGACTTTAGCTGAGCTTTTATATTCTCCTTATGGTAATGCGAGAAGTATGAGGGTTGCAGATTTGAAAACCCTGTAACTTTTTGGTTGTTCAGAAATGCTATGCCTGTCTTGGAAGGCCTTTTAGCCATGTCACCTGATGCAACCAGCTCTCCAGTTTGCATGAAGCATGTTCCACAATTGCACAGAACTGCAGTGCTGGAAGGGATCCCAATGGTAATCTAGTTTGACACTTGCAATGCAGGAATTGCAACTGAAGAATTCCTGACAGATGGCCATCCAACCTCTGTTTGAAAACCTCCGATGAACCTACCTTTCAAAGTAGCCTATTGCACTGTTGAACAGCTCTTACTGCTAGAAAGTTCTTCCTAATGTTCATTTAGAATCTCCTTTCTTGTAATTTGAATCCACTGGTTTGGGTCCTACCCTTCTGGAGAAGAAGGAAACAAGCTTGCTCTGCCTTCCATGTAACAGCCCTTTGGATATTTGAAGATGGCTATCTTATCACATCTTGTGTTGGTGGCTGAGGAGGAGGGGGAGCCATGACATCATTGCAGTGACACTGGGCTCTTCTGAACAGGGATGAGGCAGGGCAGGGCGGGCAGCAGAGAAGTCAGGAGAGATCTGAGCTGACAGCAGCGGCTTACAGGTGTGCACACACCTGTGTTTTTACCTTTCTCCTCAGAGTTTGCACAATTGCTGGGATCAGCCAGTTTCCAGAATTTTGCCAGTGCAAAACGGGAAAGGTGAATCAGTACTCCGATTCAATTTACATATGCAGAAAAACACACATCGGTACATTTGCAATGCAGCTCTCTTGGGCCACATTGCCTAGACAGGAAGGGAGTGGAGCAAAAGAATTTGGGAAGAATCACAACAGTTTCAGTATGCTGCACTTCAGCAGTCTTTTAAAACGTCACATGAATGTGGAACTCTCCTGTGGCTCTAATGTTTTTCTTGCCCCTGCTGGCTTTGACATATTTTTTTTAGCAGTTGTTTTGATATGCTGTTTTATTGTTTTTAATTATTCATTGTTATTTGGTAGACACCCTGGGAGCAGAAATCCTGAAAGGCAGAGTATGCATTTTGTAAATGACAGACTAATAAATAGGTAATAAAATTCAAGGAAATCGTGGCAGCCTTAGATTCAGGTTCAGCAGTCTTACAGAGAGAGATTCTAACCCTTTTTTCTACCTCAGTCCGAGCTAAGTGGCAAGAGATTTGGTTGTGTTGTCAGATCCATGAAATAAATCAGAACAGGGTTATTTGTTTCTCTCTGTGTGTTTCTCCTTGCCTTTCACACTGTAATCCAGAATCCATTAGAGTATATTTCACATACTTCTCAATGGCTCTTAAAAAAAAAAAAGTTTAGATTAGTGCTATGCCAAAAAATCGTCAACGATTAATGCAAAAAGGGGTTGTGTTAGAAATTCATCAAAGTGAAGAGAAAATGTTGAGGCAGTGCAGGGTAATCATTCTTACCTTACTTTTGAGGTGGCAGAGAGATATTAGTGAGTGTCCTTTCGTTTCATCTCCGAATCCTCTCTTCTGTGGTCTGCAGCCTACAGCCATCCCAAGTGCTTCCCTCCCACTACAATTAAAGTGTGGGGAGCATGACTGGTAACTCCTCTCATGGCTTTTTCAGATCAGGAAGTGTGGGCAGCTGGGGAGGCTGCAGAATGCAGGAGAAATGTTAATTTAATTGTCTTCCGTAAATTTTCTTCCTTATTTTCCAACCATTTCTCATAAGCACCAATCCAATGATCTACCGATTCTTCCTTTTCCCTATCTCTGCAGGCTATTTCTGAACCAACAAATAAGGTTCCTAGCATCATCATATATGATATCAGCTTGAGCCATTTTTGCTTAAGCACAGCAGTACCTGTGACCACCTATGGTTAGCAAGTGCTTGCAAAGGTGGGTCAATAATGTGAATCAGAGTTAGTATATATGCTAAGGACCATATCATTTTTTAAAAAAGACAACTACCAGAGAAACAAAGTGTACAAGTGTATTTCTAGTCTAGATCATATAGTACCTTTTTTTTTGTATGTTGTTGTGGTTTTTTTTTAAAAGAACTATCTTTAAAGCTCACTTCAGAAGAATGCTAACCTTTCTGCCAACATTGGTCATTTACCATGTTGGCATTTAAAGCATTAGATTGGTCATAGCTGAAAGAAGAAAGGTCAACAGAAAGCGAAGAGAAATCTGAGTTCTGACTCACTCGGTTATTCTTCCTGACAACTGGGGTGTGAGGCAAGTGAAAGAATGGATAGTTCCACAGCAGGAACCTTAATTTTACGGGGTTCCAATTGTGTGAGGAGATTCTATGCCCACAAGAGCCCCTTTGGCACAGTCAGTTGTCTTGGATCTTCTGGAAGATGACAGGAAATGTGATGGGGGTTAGAGTGCATTTAAGCCACTCATTCCCACAGCTTCCTTCATGAGATAATTAACCCATTAGCATAGTGCCTGAAAAGGACTATAGATTTCCACTCTTCCTTGAATCTCTCTGATGTTAGGCGATTGGCATTATTGGTTTATTTCCTGTTCAGATTTGGCGAATTTCTACTATTCTACTATACTACCAAGTGTTTCCATGTTCCTAACCTCCAGCACTTAGATGTAATCTCTTGCAGCAGAAATGGAAGGAGACATTTTCCAGGGAAACATTTCTAACATATGGGAAGAGTTTTGCCCTCAGATCTGCTGAAGGTGAAACACAACTGGCTACATTCTCCTGAGGTTGGGCTCAGCTTACAAAACTTTGGGAAGTCCTGGCTTAGCAGGTTAAGAACAGGGTCGGTAACACTTCTGGTCTGAAAACCACAAGTTCAGTGCTCAATTATGTCTGCAGAGCTTTGAATCTGTCCAAAATAAACCAGAGTTTCCTGGATGATAGTGTGAAGGGAGACTGGGGTTCTTTTTGGTGCAATTTCCTTAACATAGATATTAAGGTCATTAACTTTTTGAAACAGCCAAGATTTCCCCACAGGTTCTAAACTTCCTGATTGCCAGGCATGCTGTTCAGTTTTGCTGCATTTCTGCTTCTGAAACCAGAACAGGAGGATGTTATAAACCAATGTATTTAATATAAAATTTGCTTTTCCAAAACTAACACACTGACATGACATGAAATTTATTACGCTCAGAGACCAGCTTGTGAAACACAAATGGAACTACAATCCCAAAAGCAAAACAAAAATTTAAAACAATATACAACAGTGGATTTGCCCGACTGTTTGGATTTGTCAGCATCTGATTGAGGCAGCTTAACGTTGTCGGCACTGTTAGACTCTGCAGTGCTGGTTTTGGTTTCTAGACTGGCTGACCTAGGTGCTCCTAGAAGCTGTAGAGGGAACTAACACACTGGATATTGTCTGTTTCAAGACAGTCTTACGGGAAATATAGCAATAGCTGTAGGACATGAAAAAAATTAATACAAGAAATGCATTACACAAATGTAATCTTCAGGTATTATGCAGAGTTTTATTCTGCTCATTTGTAGGTATGTGACAACTGCTCTATAAATTTGTTCAGTCCTTGGCATCTATAGCTAATAAGATGAGGTAGCAGATCCTTACTGAAGATCTTGGAGAGCTGGTGCCAGAAAAAAAGAGACAACATTGGACTAAACGGGCAGGGGGAATTCTATGCAGCTGAAGTGACCTCTTCTGTCTCCTGGCATCAACCTACAACGGCCACCTGCCATGGTGCCCTGAGTTGCATATGAGAATGGTAAATTTCATCGAAATGAAAACATAAGCTTCTCTAAATAGAGGTATGTTGGGATGCAGTGTGATAAACCAAATGCCACAGGCATATCAGGTGTATTAAAATGTATTTGCTCTACCGCTGGTGAACTAGCAGCTTCGATAGATGTCCAGCAAACCAAGATATTTCATGAAAGTTAGGTGTCAGGGAACTGACATCAGAGCGAGAGGCGGAGGCAGGGCTCCAGAGCGATGCCGGAGAGGGGACCAGCAGGGGGGAAGGAATTCAGCGTAACACCAGTAGAGAAGAGAGGGAGATGGAGGAATTGGCGACAGGGCTCCAAGACCCTTCACCAGAAACTAGTGGAGAGAGCGCTGGCACGCCCCAGCCTTCCCCTTACTTGTGCAGACGAGTTCCGCGCAGGGAACATAGGCGGAGACTTGGTGTCAAACAGCTTTTATGCTGGAAGAGGTTCAAGAAACGCCCACTGACGGATTCTGCAAGTGACTAGCAGGTCACGGAGGGTGAGCTGTGAGCCTAAGCATGGTTGGGCAAGCAATCAAACTAAACTGAAGGCAATTTACGCACAAGTAACCCCCTTACAACCATTACAGCAGTCCGTCAGTCTCTGAAGTTACTTGTGCGCAGGCAGGGGAACCATGAGCTTGACTGGAGGCGCTGGTGCCGCGGAGCAAACAGCTGGTGTGCAAGACCTGGTAAAGAGGAACCGGGAGCTGGAACAGCATGTAGCACTGCTGACGGCGCGGCTGGACGAGAGGCGAACCCAGGATGCGCAGGTTAGACCCACCCCAGTGGCAAAGAAGGTGCCTGGACTGGTACACAAGTTCGGGGGGAAGCCACAGGACTATAATGGGTTCCGAACAGAAATAGAGTACGCTTTGGAGCTGCAGCACGATGACTTTGCTGACGATGCAGAGAGGGTGGCGTATATCGTGGGGCAGCTTCAGGATGACGCGCGCGAATGGGTCAGGCCCCTAATGGCCACGCAGAATGCTGCCATGAGGGACGTCCGGAAGTTTCTCCAGGTGATGAATGCAATGTATTCAAACCAATTTGGGCAGAGTGTGACCCAGAGAGAGTTGATGAGATGCAAGCAGGGGGATCTATCTGTTAGAGACTACTGGTCCCGCTTTGCGATGCTAATACACCGGCTCGAATGGTATCTAGATGACCCGCCCATACGGATGCTGTTTGAGGAGGGGTTGTCCCCAACCGTGAAAGACGAGCTCTCCCGTGCGCCCCGCCCGCAGTCTATGGATGAACTGACCAAAGCTGCGCTTGCGATAGGCGCTTGGCAGGAAGCGCGCACTTTGGAAAGGCGGGAAGGGAGAGGAGAGCGTTGCCCTGACTACCGCATTCCTGAGATGCCAAAGCAGCCTTCCGATGACGTGGTGCCATTGGAAATCGATGGAGCGCGTGCGCGGGAGGTTTCGAGCAGCAACCAAGGAGTCAAAAGGGAGGGAAAGGCTGGGAAAAGCACCAAGAAGTGTTTCCTCTGCCAACGGCCAGGACACTTTGCCAGGGTCTGTTCACAAAGAAAGGCTTGGCAAGGGATCGTGGGAGCCGCTGGAAGCGAGGAGGAGGGGGCGGAGGAAAAGGTGCAGGGAAACGCCAGCGCTTGACAGCCCACAGCAGCCAAGTGAACAACTAACAGAAGTGCCCCAACCGGACCCACCCAAGGCTTCTATAGTGATAGAGGTGGTGCTAGAACTCCCAAATGGACACCCAGTCAAGGTGAAGGCAATGCTGGACTCAGGCAGCTCCTGTAATTTTTTTAGCAAGGAGTTTGCACTAGAGCACCAACTCCACCTCCTGCCACTGGATTTCCCACTCCAAGTGACCACGATAGATGGCAGGGAGCTGCTGGGAGGGGAGGTGACACATCAAACCCCACCAATGAGAATGAGAGTGTCCAGACACACAGAAACCATTGCCTTTCATGTGGCCACACTGGCGGGACCCCCGATAATACTGGGCATGAGCTGGCTAGTGCTACATGATCCAGTGGTGGCTTGGCATCAACGGACAGTCACCTTCGGGTCAGCGCACTGTTTGGAACACTGTCTAGGGGGGGAGAAGCCCAGGGTGAAGTTGGCCAGAATGGCAGCAACGACACTGAAGCAGAGAGCAGAGGTGCCGCCACAGTACGCGGACTTACAGGAGCAGGAGGTCTTCAGTGAGAGGGAGGCGGACAGGCTGCCACCACATAGGCCCTTTGACTGCCAAATCAACCTACTCCCTGGGGCGCAGCTGCCGGTGGGTAAGCTGTATGCCATGTCGGACCGGGAGATGCAGGAGTTGAGAGACTTTATTGACAAGAACCTAAAGAGGGGGTTCATAAAGGAATCAGATTGGGAAACCCGTCCCGTGCGAAGAAATCGGAGCGGGTGGGAAGAGGGGTTTGAGCCCTCGGACGACAGCAGCTCCTTTCGGGGGTTCCCTGCATCATCGGCTGAAGAAGGGGACAAGGTCACGTCACAGGGTCAGGCCAGGGGTGGAGGGGGTTCTGGGAGCGAGGTGGATGTCAGGGAACTGACATCAGAGCGAGAGGCGGAGGCAGGGCTCCAGAGCGATGCCGGAGAGGGGACCAGCAGGGGGGAAGGAATTCAGCGTAACACCAGTAGAGAAGAGAGGGAGATGGAGGAATTGGCGACAGGGCTCCAAGACCCTTCACCAGAAACTAGTGGAGAGAGCGCTGGCACGCCCCAGCCTTCCCCTTACTTGCGCAGACGAGTTCCGCGCAGGGAACATAGGCGGAGACTTGGTGTCAAACAGCTTTTATGCTGGAAGAGGTTCAAGAAACGCCCACTGACGGATTCTGCAAGTGACTAGCAGATCACGGAGGGCGAGCTGTGAGCCTAAGCATGGTTGGGCAAGCAATCAAACTAAACTGAAGGCAATTTACGCACAAGTAACCCCCTTACAACCATTACATTAGGGATTTTGTTCAACTGGCAGGGTCTCCTGCAGATATATATATATTTTAAGGTACATGTGTTCATATGGCTTGGCTTTGTGATTATAAACCTTGTTTATGCTGGAATGTTATGCATCTAGAGGTGGGACATCCGGAGGATTGTGGGCAGAAAACCAGGCCTCATAATCCTCAGCCTTGCCCCAGGATATCTGGACATAATCCAAACAAAAAACAAAACATTTGCATTTGAAACAAACAAAAAGGAGGATGGTAATTCCCAATAAGCGAGAGTTGTTTTTCTTTAGGATCATAGCATTGCTATATTTCATTATTCAGATGAACCTCTCTCTTTTTTCCTGCTTTGAGATTTGCTGAAGACATTTCATGGTTTGGAAACTGTTTATTCACATCTTCCATATGGAATTGGGGGGGGGGGAGAGAGAGACATGACATGGTCCCTCCCCTCTTTATAAATTCCTTTCAGACAGTTATTAGCTGTTGTAGCAAGAGAGGCTCCTTTTGATTTTTATTTCTGTAGTTTACATATGTGGAACATCTGGGTGATGTCATCTCACACTTTCTTAGCCCTCCAAGCCTGCAGAGACTTTCCTTGCTCATATCTGCATATTTATTTGTATGTTTCTACCATGCTGCCACCTTACCAGTTCGCTGTGCTCCATCTCAGATCAACACAGATTAAGCATCAATTTCATAATTTGCATCCTCCTTGTTTTCATTGTTGTATGGTGTTCAGTAATATCTGTATCTGAATTTCTTCTGAGCTCATATATCACAGCGACAGACATTTACAATGTAAAGAGTTATGGACCTAACTTTGGATACCATTTGGACCAGCCTTTACTGACCTAGGGTTCTCCAGATGTTTTAGATTACAACTCTCAACAACCCCAGCCAACTGGCTAGGGCTGATAGGGAGTTGTAGTCTAAAACATCTGGAAGGAACCTAGTTGGTGAAGAAGGATTTAGGCCAGTGTTTCCCAAACTTGGGTCTCCAGCTGTTGTTGGACTACAACTCCCAGCATCCCTGACCACTGGTCCTGCAAGCTGGGGACAGTGGGAGTTGTAGTCCAACAATAACCGGAGACCCAAGTCTGGGAAACACTGGTTTAGGCTATTACTCCATCTCTTTGAGGCTTTGAGTGTAGATAGCCCAGCCAAGGTAGAGAAAATAGCACAGATCCACAGCCATAGAAACACTTATGTCCCAAATCTGCAATTACAGTTTTACATCCACAGTTGTGCAATTTGCTTGCAATGTTTCCTCTGCAGAAAACATTCCATGTTCCATTATAATTTTTATTATTTTACGTAGCAGAGCAAGGGAGCCCTATTGGGGCAAGCATCTAGTAGCACTGCAGGGCTGAAACCTAGTCCTGCGGCTCTGAGCACAGAATGAGATATGGAGTTGCAATGTTCAGTCTCTTGTCAATTCCCCCCCCCCCATTTCCCCTGCAACTTACGTTGTCACTCCAAGACATCATCACCCTGTGTTGTTCCGTAATGTCACTCCTCATCACTGACTGAAGTTGGTGGAGAAAACAAAACACCAGTCGAGTCCTGAGCATTGCAGCCCAAGTTAAGTGAGGAACGTGTTCCTTTTTACAAGTTTGCAGCAACTTTCCTCCCAGAAGAAGAGATGAAGGGCTGACCTGGAAAAATTGTGAGGAGAAGTACTGTGCAGGGTTTTGATTTTAGAGAAGGGATGGCTGTGGAACAGCCTACATCACTTTTAATCCAACTATGTAAGGAGCCCCGAGTGTATTACACAATGTCACAGATATCTTTGAACTTGGGTTGGAGAAATAAGACTCCTGGTTCTATCCATCCTTTCTACAGGAAATCAGCTGCTCTCAATATCAGCCTTTGCAGCTTTCTGTAATTTCAATAATCAAAAGCGACTGGTACATCTTTGGTGGTCATGAAAGTCTTTGCTCTTTTTTGAAACTTCAGAGGCAAGGCTGATCTCAAATGGCAATTGTACAACAGTCTCAAAAGTGGTCTATGACAGACACATACCTGCAATATCTCTTTATCCATGTTAACCTGCAAATATTAGATTTTCTCGTGTGCAACAGTGTATGGCATTTTCCTCCATTCCCCCTCCTCCCATGTAACTGCATCTTCACCAAATTATGAAATGATGCATCTTGCCTTTATAGTTCAACTTTTTAAAGTTGCCCAACTATATAAAGAAGGTGGACCAAAACTGACATAGTCACCTTTCAAGAAAAAGGATAATCTCGTGAGAGCTCATGGGATTTTCTATTACTCATTCTCCTTGATTTGATGTCTTAGTTTTATCAGAAGATTCCACAAAGCAAAAAGATGAACTTCGGTGTGTGTGGGAAATCTAATCTTATTAAACCGGGATTGTTGTCATTTGTTGGAAAACTGCAAGTTCAGATAAATATAGGATTTGAAGCAGCTCACAAGAAGTTTAGCAGATAGACGGATTTTCAAGTATTGTGACTTTTAAAGAGAATTATTTATTTATTTATTTATTTATTTATTTATTTATTTATTTAAAGTGTCTGACTTCTAATTAATGTGTCTGACTTTTTTAGGGTAGTGTCTTCACAAAATACAGTGGTACCTCGGGTTACATATGCTTCAGGTTACATACGCTTCAGGTTACACACTCCGCTAACCCAGAAATAGTGCTTCAGGTTAAGAACTTTGCTTCAGGATAAGAACAGAAATTGGGCTCCGGTGGCACGGCAGCAGCAGGAGGCCCCATTAGCTAAAGTGGTGCTTCAGGTTAAGGAACAGTTTTAGGTTAAGTACGGACCTCCAGAACTAATTAAGTACTTAACCCGAGGTACCACTGTATGTTAAATGTAAAATAAACAAACCAGGAATAAATATGTAGAACCTGCTTAAGAGCAATGAATGGGAGGGTATCTGATGGCGGTATCTGGAATGGGATTTCTGTAGGTGTGGAGGCACTGCTGAGAAGGCTCTGGGTTCAAGAGCTTCCAATTGGGTCTTTTGTGGTGAGTCAGGCAAGTTCATATGGATGTTGAAAGTTTTTCAATGAAATGGTTCCAAATTATTTAGATAACTTTTTCTATGTCTGTTCAATAACAGTAGTACAACAGCAACATAGACAATGGGGGAAGGGGTAGGACTCAACATTTGTGAAGAGTCCTGCCCTTACACTGGTTCACTACAGATGACCAACTCACCTAGTGGATTTGCTTAGTCCAGTGGATTCTAATGTGTGGTGAAAGTTTGTCTGCCAACTGAGATGTAGAAATGCGTGAATAGCATTTTAAGCATTGATAGCAGCCATTTGTAGAGAAGTGAAATTTGTTGGACACCTGCCCGCATCAATATTATTTTTGTATGGTGTCCCTTCCAACTCCACAATTTGATGACTCTGCGAAGACTCTCCTCACTTGAAATTCCCAGCAATTGGTATGTAGGGGCATACTGCCTCCTACAAAACACAGCCACCATGACTACTAGTCATGGGTAATTTTACCCCCAATAGGTAGCACCATCCTAAAATAAATTTGATAGACTTGTTTTATCAGTGGTTTATCAGTCGTTTATGATTGCATACATGGTAACTCAAAGAGGGAGAGATGCAAATTGGTGCAAGGAAGTAAAGGCTGAAACAAATGGCACATCTTAACCTGTCAGTTTGCATTTCTTGGAACAGAAAGTATTGAACTGATGTGTAGAGATCTTTCCTATTCTAATTAATTCAGGAGGGTTCTGGAAGCTTCTCTGTGTGAAAGAAACAAGCAGAAAGTTCATGATGTTTGGGTTATTCCTTCAGAGAAGCTGAGTACAGCTGGCTTAAACTGGTTCTCTTATCTCTTCTGTCAAGGTCATGCTGACTATAAAAGTAAGGCCAGAAGGAGCCTGGGTTTCACTTTCTCTTTCTATCTCTTTTCCTTCTGGTGTGGTGTTCTGCACATAGTATGCATAGTGTTAAGGTTTAGAGTCATTATAAGTTATTGTAAGTTTTAAGTTAAGTCTGCTGTAACTGGTTTTCTTATGGACAGTGCCAATTCTGAATGTATTGGATTTGTGACCATTATGCTCATTTGCCTTCAGTAGCAGTAAAGCTCTGCTGGATGAAATATTAATTGCCTCTGGTCTATTTTTGGGGAATCCTGCAACGTGTTTAAGTTTTTACTCTGCTAACTATACGTCGGAGTTCTGCTCTGGATCAATATTGAGTAGAATTTCATGACATAACCATGGGATTAATACTAGCTGAACTGAAACTCAGACAAGAGAGGACTACAGGACCGATAAAGCAATAGAAGAGGGAAGATCCTCTTAGTTCTGTTCAAAACCTAGGCGTTGTAGAATGGTTGATGCTTTAAAAGAACGAGCTTGGCCTTCAGGCTCACAATCTTAAAAAGAAAGACAAGACCTCAAGGAAAGGGAAGCGGACAAAAGGACATGTAAGGGGAAGGAGATTATAGGTCAAAGACTTGGGGAAAGAGGCAGGTTTTCAAAGACTCTAACCAGTTGCAAAGAGAGTTCCCACAGATGTCAGGAGTTCTAGAGAACTAGAGAAAGGAAGGAAGGAAGGAAGGAAGGAAGGAAGGAAGGAGGCCAAAGTTAGCAAAGAGGAAACTATTGGCAGAGTGAAGATGTGTAGAAAAGAAACAAAGGGAAGTAGCAATGATATATAAGAAGGGGGCATGAATGAAAATATTTAAAGAAATTGTGTGTGTTTAATTCAACCTTAAAAACATGAGAGATGCTTCTGGGGATGGAATGAGAGAGGTGTGAGTGGCATGCAAGTGTAACTGAGGGGGTGGGGTAGGGTGGGGTGCTTGTTCAGGACTATTACTTATTATTTATTTTGGAGATTTGCAAACCGTTTCACAGCCAGAAGCTACTGAAGCACTGGACATAAAATTAGAAGAAACAGACTTGGTAAACTAAAAGCCATTTCTACAACTGCCCAGTTAATGCGTTATAAAATGACCGGGGGCCGCACCGCAAGGAAAGCTTTCTTAAACAAAAACAAAACAAGTCTTTAATAGCTGCCTAAATAATAGTCCCTGCCCCAAAATAAATTAAAAAACTGTCCACATCCCTGGTATAATCATGGGATAGGCAACCTGGGCCTATATGAATTTGATGCTTTTCAAATGTTGCACCCATCTGTGGACATGTCAGAGGTTGGGAAGGAAGGGAAAGAAAGGGGAGCACCTCTGAGTAAGAGCAGCATCTCATCTTGGCTAAACAGGATTACAGGCATGACTCAAAGACTCAAAAGTTTATACAAAATAAAAAAATTCCTTCCAGTAGCACCTTAAAGACCAACTAAGTTAGTTCTTGGTATGAGCTTTCGTGTGCATGCACACTTCTTCAGATACACTGAAACAGAAGTCACCAGACCCTTCTATATAGTGAGAAGGTGGGGAGGGGTATTACTCAGAAGGGTGGTGGGATTGGGTGATTGGCAGATAGCTGTGATGAGCCTGTTGACGACTCTTAACGACTGCAATAGGTCTTACAGGAAAAAGCAAGGGGTGAGAAGGTGAAAAATGGCTTTGTCTTGTATAATGAGATAAGAATCCAATGTCTTTGTTCAGACCAGGTCTCTCCATGGTTTTAAGTTTGGTAGTAAGTTGCAATTCAGCAGCTTCTCTTTCCAGTCTATTTCTGAAATTCCTTTGTAATAGAACAGCTACTTTGAGATCTTGTATAGAATGTCCTGGGAGATTGAAGTGTTCTCCTACTGGTTTCTCTGTCTTGTGGTTCCTGATGTCGGATTTATGTCTGTTTATTCTTTGGCGTAAGGTTTGGCCTGTTTGTCCAATATAGAGAGCTGAAGGACACTGTTGGCACTCTTTAATAGCTGCCTAAATAATAGTCCCTGCCCCAAAATAAATAAAAAAAACCTGTCCATATCCCTGGTATAATCATGGGATAGGCAACCCCTCCCCACCTCCTCACTATATAGAAGGGTCTGGTGACTTCTGTTTCAGTGTATCTGAAGAAGTGTGCATGCACACGAAAGCTCATACCAAGAACTAACTTAGTTGGTCTTTAAGGTGCTACTGGAAGGAATTTTTTTATTTTGTTTTGACTATGGCAGACCAACACGGCTACCTATCTGTAATCAAAAGTTTATTGTTTTCTTTGAATTTTTTTAGAGAGCAAAGTAACAAGTTGGTGGCATTCCGAGATCTTTTTAAAAAGAAGCTCAGTGTTTCAAGCTCATGAGTCAAATCTATAATTCTTGGCGCAGCCTATTTCCATCATTTAGTATTGCCCATTGAAAGTTCTCTGCTGTCTTATGGAGCAAAGAAACCTTGGCTTGATTCAGATTGTCACTTCCCCCGTTCTGCCCATTACACAGTAACTTTGGAAATAGCACATGGGACAGTTTTCCCATGGGACTGCATTGTCTGAAATGTCTTCTGCACAAGTCTCAGCAGCCACTATGGCCGGATCTAGACGCATCAAAGAAGCAATTCAGTTAAACGCGTTGTAAACTTCATACAGGGAAATCCTGTTGGAGAAAGGCTGGACTCCACAGCGCCATCTGGTGTCACATTGTTATAAAGCATATAAAACTATCTTTGTGATAAGTCCAAAGTTTTGAGTTTTGGATCCTGTTATAAAGATCATAGTAAACCTCTCTGCATGGTAGGAAGGGGAAGCATCTGGATTCAGGCATCTGGGAGGGTCCATTGACCAGCGGTAGGGTTTGTGCCTTGCCTCTCCTCAGTCATTCTTTGACATCTCCATCATCTAAGGAAGAAAAGATTGGCAAAAATATTTGTCTCAGTACTTAAAGGGCAGCTGCTAGCCAGACTGGACAGCACTGAGCTTGGCAGGCCAATGATAAGAGTAAAAGGGATCTCTCTATGCTCCTTTGTACACACTTCCATATTTACTTCTTTTTAAAACAGTCATCACTAGTTAAAATCAATCAGATGCACTGCATTATATAGGCTGGCATTTTTCTACCTCAAATGAAGTGCTGCAGCCTAGTATAATTTGTTTCCCCTCTAAAACCTCCCTGCACCTTTGTAGCTCTTCATGGGAATGATTTTATTTGCCTATGTTTTATGAGACACGACATTAGAGAGAAGTGCCAATTTTTAAGGAACTGGGAAGCCAGGAATATTTAGTTTCCCAAATTGGAAGGATGAATAAAAGAAACAATGCACGTTGGGTCGGAATGCACTGAACGCAATCCAAAACCTTTATTGGTGAAAGATCACAGGGCTCTCCTGACTAACAGAAACAGACAAGTCATTCGTTTTGATCCAATGCCCCCGAACTTGTGCTACACAGAAAGCTGCAATTAGTCAGTATTAATTAAGTCATCACTTTAACTCAAGATCTATTTCACCTTTTACTACAAATCCATTAACACAATCTGACGATTGTTCAAGCATATCTATGGCTTGGCATAGGAAAGCGACTGCATTGCTGTTTGTCGTCTTTGATTGTGTGTGTATCTTGAATCTTAACTCTACTGAACATTTGAGAGACTCTGGAAGACCTTGCCAATTTTGCCAGTGTGCGGTACATTTGAGAATCCTTTCCTTTAATCATACGAAGGGGCTGGCGTAAGGCAATGGCTCGGTTTGAAACAGGCAGTCGTCTCCAGTTCAAATCCTATCTTGAACCAAGAAGTTACTCTGGTCTTTTGCTTCAGGCCCCTCCCAGTCTTAAAAATGTGGGTGAAAATAATCATGATAAATAATAGTCATCCATTGGATTTTTATCCAGCTCTTCCTTCCGAAGGAGGCCAGGAGGAGCAGACATCAGATTAAAATAATACAAAAATTAAAACAACTACAACTAAGCCAACAGTCTCCAAGGCTGCTAAAAACTTCAGGTCCTTCTAAAAGCTGCTAATGAAAGCTGCTAAGTGACTGCCATGGGATTAAGATCTGCTGTAGTATTGGGTACTAGCTGGGTATTAGTAACATGGAAAGCTAGCTCTGTTGTGTGATAGCTTCAGCTGCATAGTCTCCCTGTGTCTGTTATTGAGCTCCAAGGGAGTGGTGAATCTGGATATAACCGCAAGATAGTGTACTGCACCATATCAATATTGTCTAAAAATCATATTTGTTACGGGTGTGGCCCTTAGCACCTGCAATTTTTTCTAGCACTTTGGAGATTGAAGGAACATGGAAATGCCTTTGCACTGTCTGTTAAAATGAAAGGTATTTTTGTTGATGGAATTTTATTATTAACCTTGCTTGGAAAGAGGCAGAAAACACTATTATACACCCACTGCTCTCGTGATCCGATTCTAAGCTGCATTTTAAGTCCAGATTGGGTGCATTTTGTGGCTTTGATTTCCATAAACGCATACCGAATTAGCAATTGAATGCATATGTCAAAATGGTTCTCTAATTCAAATGAAGAATTCTGGATTGCTCTGCATTCTATTGAGATAGAAGGGGCGACTTAAGGAAATTATATACAGACTTATTCCCTGCTTTGGTTTAGCAGAAGTTATCTTTGTCAGCTTTGGGCAGCATGAACCCCTGTCCTCTCAGTTACAGTTTTGATATCTTCCAGTTGTTGTTGTTGTTGCTGCTGCTGCTGCTACCTGCCTTCACCCTAAGGTCCCAGGGGAGGTTTCAACATTAAAACACAATATTAAAGACAGTTTAAAGCAACTTAGAATGACAGAAATAAATTAGCATGATCAGTTGAGGCAGCAGTAAGTGATGAACCATAATCTGTTAAAGAGCCTTGTGCAGTGTCAGGCTAGGACCAGGAAAACCCATGAAGCCACAAAACTCACTGAGTGACCTTAGGCCAGCCCTCTGTCTTTCAACCTAACCTACTTCAGAGGTTTGTTGTGAGAATAACTTGTCATGAGGGAAGCCAATTTGAGCTCCTTGGAGTAAAGCTAGAGTACTGATAGGATATAACTGCGATAAAAAAATTAAATAACTATTTCACACATCCAGCTATTACATGATGAATCCTGGATGCGTGATATCAGTGCTGGATTAGAGATGAACTGCAGGTCTCTTTCTCATCTATCACTCTGCACAGAGGAAATCTTACTTTTGGAGAGTCCCACCTGCATTCCAAGTACGGAGAGTTATGTGCAAGCAATGCCAATGAGAACAGGCAAGTCTTCTTTAAAATATGAAAATGAAATGTAGAGTATCCATCATAGTGAAGGGCATCGTACTTGAGAGTTATGGCTATGTGGCTTTCTGGGAAGCATGGATTGTAACTCATAGCTTACTTGAGTCACAAGGAACATTTCTCAGAGTGATGGTTTAACCACTAACTACAGTGTATAAAATTTTTATGTTGTGCAACTGGTGGCAGAAAAGCCCTGCAGTCACTCATCATCCACTCAGACTGACAGGAGTGGAGCCATCATTGCTTCCAGATTCCACCCAGATGACTTTGACTCTCCTTTTGAAGAGAGTGGTCCTTATGGCCGTTCAATGTTCTGTGGTGCCTGATGCCAAGTGAGGCCGCCGATGGACCATGTCCCTTTCTAATATGCCACTCAGAAACCTGTTCACCAAACCAGTTCCTTTCCCCAAATTAATTTCTCAAGCCAAAGGTTTTGGGATTCTTTCCCAACACTTAGAGGATCCCTGAGATCCTGAAAAAGAAAATGCCACCCCCAACTGAACACAACTAGCCACAATCCAAACAGTTCCTTTTGGATTTTCACCTGATATCCCATCTGGCCGTTACGCAACAAGAGCCTTTTGAAGCTTATATGAGGGACTCGTCCTTCCATATTGACAACTTCTTGGAACTCATTGGTCTCTGGACAATTTGTTTGTCATATGCTGCAGTCATATTTTAATGGCATCTATGTTTTCCTTGGCTTGCTCTCAGAGTGAGACAACATCTTGGGAGACATTCTCATACATAATGTGAGCCGTTTCCCCACAAGATTAGCACTCCATGTGCTACTGTTATGCTAAAAGAGCTGTAAAACCATGTGGGTAGGGCCAATCACGTGGTTTCTTACCATGAAAGGTGTTTTTCTTGTTATAGACAGGCAATGATATCATATTAGAATCCAGGGCATCACAAATCCCATTAATGATTGTGAACATCTAAAACTATAATATGGATTATAGAGAGTGTGTGTGGAATCACAAAAAGGAGCTCCAATTGTGATTAAAGGGAATGGGCATACCAAAAGCATAGCCCTGTGGAAAATGACTTGCACCTTGTCTTCTTCATATTCTTTGTCAGAACACTATTTAACCCCAGAGTTAGAGGCCACAAGACTGCAGAATTCAAAGCAGCACCATATGCAAGGCAAATGAGGCACTGATGTTTTGCTCTTCCTGACCTGATTCCTAAAAACATCTCAATGGCTGCTCCCCATGATAGTGGCTACTTGGAGTGTAGAGCTGCTCTGGTGGATGCTAAGAATCATCTCCTATGAAGGGATGGGCCTTTACCAGCATAGGATAGCACTGTGAATGTGCTTAAGCAGAGATATGCAGAGCAGGCAAAACCAAATCTGAACAGCGTGAGGTTCTGCAGCTTTACAGATCGGACAACTTGGCCTCCTTAGGCTTGTGGTACTATATGTAGCATACACTTTCTGTTTCACTTATCACATGCATGATAGGTTGTGATTTAGTTTTATATATTTAAATGGATTTCTTGTTCCACACAGAATTATTGAGTCGCCAGCAGGCATTGTTTCAAGCAGGTGAGGCACACTCAGGATTAGTAAAACAATATATTTATATATGTCAAGTTAAAAATCTTCTGTTAGTTATTCTCCTGTGAAATTTTCTCTCCAAATTACATGATTCAGTGATAAGATGAAATTTGCAGGTGCCAGAGGAAGTTATTAACACAATGGCTAAATGGCCCATTGGTCCCAGAAGCTTGGTTTATAAAGGAATGTAGGAAGTTAGAAAAGAAAAAGAAAAAGGAAAAATCTAGTTACATATAGGAATGCTTGGTGATGGGATTATTGTATCCTATTATGCATAGATTAAAAAAGGAATAATGAGAAAAAATACAATGGGTATTTTTTAAAAAATTGTTTACAGTATTTTTGTAGAATTGCTTCTTTAAAAAAAACTTTGTGAATTACTGCAGGCCATCCTTTAGTATTTTCCTGAGGGTTTACCCATTGCAACCCCCCCCCCAACAAACTGTATTAAAGCACCTTAAAGTCAAACAGATTCATAATAACATAGACTTTCACTGACTAGAGTTCACTTTCTGAAATGAAAGACTATGGTCTCTGTGTGTGAGAGTATTAAGGTTGGAGGAGAAATTTGATTCAGAGAGTATCTATAGGCAATCATACCTAATTCACACTTTCTGAAACAATATGAGAACAGAAGTACAGCCATCCTTCAATATTTGCACATCTCTGAACTTCAAATTGTTGTGAAAATTCACCAGCATTTTCTGTAAATTTATATTAACAAAAACCAACAATTTTTTTGCATGCAGCTTTACCTAATTTGTACATTTCTGCAAGCAATTTTCCATTATGGCATGCGTTATTCGGCACACTTAACCTAGCCTATGCATCTTTGCATACATTAGTTTCTGGAGAACTGCATTGCAAAAGTTTCAGAAGTACAAATTGGACAACAGGGAGTCAGTGTGATGGGGGTGACATCCCTCTGTCCCTCAACTGGATCACTGAGAGGTGCCAGATACCCAGCCGCAGTACCGCCCACCGGGGAGGGTGAGTGGACTTCTCACAGTGGTGGTCCATGAAGAAGGGCCTCAGATTACAATCGCAGGGTCCGCTTCAATTAATATAGGGAGAGAAGGTCATGGAGGTATTGCAGCCCTGAGCCATTTAAGGCAAAACCAGTACTTTGAACTGGAGCCAGAAACTGTCTTGCAGAAGCAGAGGTGCTTTTACCCTCACACAAGACATCCCTGGATGCAAGCCGATAGATGACAACAGCACTGATGGCAACCCTATCTTCACTCTCACTGAATGTATGTACATTGGCAGTAATAGCTCTCCAATCACGCTTCCAAGCCTTTGAGAAGCTGTCATCTCCACAGAACCTTCGATTGCCCATTTAATTTTTTAGAGAGAGGGGCTTTTTTCCTAATGTAAACTCTAAGAAATGTTTAAAGATGATAAATTCTGACCATTTGGCGAGTTGAGGAAGAGCTATCATCGGGAATAAAAATGACTCCAACTCCTGCACAGAAAGAAGCCACTGTCTAGCCTTTTATAGCAACCTGCCATGCGACGTTATCTAATGGGATCGCATTTTAAGGGTCAGGCAGCAGGTACTCTCCACATACTAATTCTTACTTATCATTCTGGTACTGTTAGGAACAACCAACGCCTTGCACACCATTATCTCCAAAGGTTACTAAAATGCTGGGCATGCTTAAAACAAGAGCTTTCTCCCCAGCCCCCGGCTCATTTTTATTCCTCCCCCCTCACAGCAAGGAAGTCAGAATCCTGCATATCTGTCGTCATTACAATTTCCATTTCAACAGATTAAATACTTCAGGTGGGAGACTTAGAGAGTATCCAAAAGGCTTTAAGGAATAAAAGGAAGGTAATGCGCATGATTTCAAAATCTCTCATTCAGCTGCGGTGAAACTCTATTAGACACATGTTGCAAGCTCATGTCTTAGTACCTTTGTCAATGTTTAGAATGGGATTGACTACATTAAAGAGGAATATTACATTGGCTGTTGCGATCCAGGTAGTGACATGGAAATGGCACTTTTAATCACGGTTAGATGATGCACTGGTGTTGCTGCTTACATTTACGGAGAGTGCAGGACCCACAGGTAACCAAAGACCTACTTGAGTGGTCCATGAAATTCCTCACAAAATTAAAAGTAACATGCACATCTTTTATAATTTCAGCATCTCCGAAGGTACAGTGGTACCTCAGGTGGCATACGCTTCAGGTTACAGACTCTGCTAACCCAGAAATAGTACCTTGGGTTAAGAACTTTGCTTCAGGATGAGAACAGAAATCGTGCTCTGGCGGCGTGGGGGCAGCAGGAGGCCCCATTAGCTAAAGTGGTGCTTCAGGTTAAGAACAGTTTCAGGTTAAGAACAGACCTCCAGAACGAATTAAGTACTTAACCCACTGTATAGGTGATGCCTATGGGGGCCCAATTCACACAGCTGAATGCGAGTTCCTTTCCTGTGGTGATATTTTCCTAGTCTTAAAATACCTGTATAGGTTTTGCCTACAGAGGAACCCCCACATTCGCTTTGGGTGAAATGTTGGTGTGCAGTTATACTGGGAATGACTACACCCGAGTCTAATTAGGAATAATCAAGCTAACACCAGTCACATGTGGTATAGAGTATATTCCTTCTTCAAATATCACTGACCACAGAAAAGAATGTCCATTAACACTGTCAGGGTAATAAACAAGGGCAGCTGATGAAATTGATAGGAAGAGAAGAAAGAAGATTGGATAATCCCCAATTGCAGCCCCTACTTGCTCCAACTGTCATCACAGGCGCTTCTGCAGGTCCATCCCACTCTGAGGAGTATGGAGAAGACAGAGGCTGCGACTATACAGCTGCAACAGTGGCCCTTATATGAATTATCAATCCTTATTTATCTAAATTATTCTGAATAAAGGGAAAGAAGAGGGGGGAAAGAACCAACTTCAGTTGAAGAGTTTGGATTTGATATCCTGCTTAATCACTACCCTAAGGAGTCTCAAAGTGGATAACAATCTCTTTTCCCTTCCTCCCCCACAACAAACACTCTGTGAGGTGAGTGAGACTGAGAGACTTCAGAGAAGTGTGACTGGCCCAAGGTCACCCAGCAGTTGCATGTGGAGGAGTGGGGAAGCAAACCCGGTTCACCAGATTATGAGTCCACTGCTCTTAACCACTACACCACACTGGCTGAAGTATACTTTTACTTCCTTTTTATATTTGTAAAAATGTAAAAGTCAGATTTACAGCTACGTATTTTATATGGGTCTGTGGATACTATACAGTATAGTATATCTGATAGATTTAGAGACTTCCTCAACCAACAATGAAAGTCTGCATAAATCCTTCTTATTTTGCAAAACAATGTATAGAAATGTTAACTGGTTTGTCTTACTTCTCATTTGCAAGACAGCACGTTTTATTTACATCTTCCTTCTGTCCACCTGGGATCTCACGTTGATGCAAAGAAGCTATGAGGGAGCTACACAGCTCTAAGCACTCCCTCTTTCAGTGTTTTGTTGAATCTGAATTAAGATTCCCTATGGGGAAAAACACAAAATCGACTCTTGGTATCCTAAGAACCCTAAAGCTTTTCAGGGATTTGTTCAAAACGAAAAACTGAATATCTCCTCTAGGAAAACGACATGTCATATTTTTATTGTAATGTGCTATTTTGTGCTTTTTCCTCTAATTGGTTTGGAATCAAACTACCCAGCACATGTTCCTGATGTATTAGTTTGCAATGATTTGTTCCAAAGACAAAGTATATCGGCAAAATTATGAGTTTCAGATAACAAGATAATTATGATAGTTTTCATCCATCATCATTCGTATTGTTTACTCATGGTATTATAGGTCAGGATCCTGAATGAAGTGTTTAGCTTAGTGAGAAAATCACACTGTTGTATTAAATGTAATAAAAATGAAGCAAACGAGTTCATTAGTTGCCTTTGATAAATGAGTTTGAAAGCATGTTAAGTGTATCATTTTGACAACAGTTTTTCCCTCCCTTACTCTTGCTTGGAAAGGAGGCAGAAACAGAGTCATCCTGATTCATCAGGGGGTATCCTAGGACAGCCAATGCATATGCAAATTCCAGTCAAGAAACATTTTTGCATCCAGTACACTCACCTTGAACTGACTAGATCCGGCTTTTGAGCCAGATGTGAATATACATTACCAACGCACCCAGAAAAAGTCTCGCACCAGCAAATTGCAGCAATTTGTTACATTTATTAAAATACAACAAAACTTGAGGATCTGCAAACCAACAACCTAGTTAACCACATCAAAATACAGCCTGGGCAGGGAAGCTTCCTAGTTGAAGGTTAAATTCTAACATGAGTCATGGACAGGTTGACAGGCTTTGCCTGTGTTGTTGGAGGAAAGGATTAGAAGGAATGCTTCCTCCTTGTGCCAAACACCCTGGGAATCTGGTTTTGGCATACTTACTGGGGCTTTGCAGTTTGGTGTTCACCCCAGGACCACCGAGCCTCTTGGGCTTGCCGATCAGAAGGTTGGCGGTTTGAATCCCCATGACGGAGTGAGGTCCCGTTGCTCTGTCCCAGCTCCTGCCAACCTAGCAGTTCAAAAGCACACCAGTGCAAGTAGATAAATAGTTACCACTGCAGTGGGAAGGTAAATGGCGTTTCCGTGTGCTCTGGCTTCCGTCATGGTGTTCTGTTGTGCTAGAAGCCATTTAGTCATGCTGGCCACATGACCCGGAAAGCTCTCTGTTGACAAATGCCAGCTCTATCGCCCTGGAAGCGAGATGAGCACCACACCCCATAGTCACCTTTGACTGGACTTAACCTTCCAGGGATCCTTTACCTTTTCTAAACAAGATTCCCAGCAGTATGAAGTAAGCAAAAAAGAAGAGTCCAAGGCCACTTGACATGGTTCCCAACAAAATTTCTACTTAGCCCCTTGAACAGGTGACTAGCAGGGCCCATACTGCATAGGGAGAGAGGATGAGTGCAGCAGAGATGAAACTGCAACATTTAGAGGGTGGAGTGAGCTTATAAGGCCAGCTCCCCTCTCTGGTTGGTAGCAGAAACCAGATGATGAAAAAGCCATCACCCTAAATCAAACCAAGGAGGAGACAACTTGAAACAGCTGCAGCGTGGCTACTGCTTCATGCAGTGGCCGCAACATTTTGGCCAGTTAGACATGTAATTCACCCTATTTAACACTGCACATATCCACAACACAATGGGGATTTTCTTTGTGGCTGCTTAGAATGGGGAAACTCCATCTGTTTGGTTGATCCACACGCTGTGTTGCCCTATGCTTTACAGCTGTTGTGTGAAGCAGTGACTTCCCAGGAGATGCTTTGAGTAGCCTTCACAGAGTGAGCATGATGTGTAGACTGACAATGACTGAATAAAGTACGGTGATTTGAAAAAAATCAGGTATCCTAGTTTATCAATAAAATTTGAAACACTTCACTCTTTAGGGACATACTGAGCTCCACAAGAACTTCAGTTGATGATTTCTCCTGTCCTACATTAACTGATTTAGTTTCTAGCAAATTATGAAGGAACTGAAACCAGATTTCCCCCCAGTACATTTTGTTCAAAACATTAACTTTCTAAAGATCTAACTTGGCATTATGGGGCCTCTGTTGAAATACTGAGTATGATACATATCTTTAAATAGATGCTTCTGAGAAAAAGTAGGATGACAAGGGTCAGTAGCCTTCAAGCATTCCCTGCAATGTCTATTTAGATCTTAAGCTTCATAATTATGACCCTGAAACCGAAGGAGTTAAATTTTACTCCAGAAATATTTGTTAATATTTTGGTAGAGTTCTATAGAGATTGCAGGTTATTTCTGTGATAAATGGCTACTGTGCTGGAAGAATTCTCCCCTCACCCCACTCCGAAACATTTTTAAAGGAAGTTATTAAATGTTTGTCTTCTCAGTGCCTTCATGACTATTGTGTACCAGGAAACAGATGGTATTTGACTCCATTCCCTTCTAAAAAAGAAGGAAATTACTTCAAATTCCAATCAGTCTCCCTATTTGAATCAAGTAATCTAGTCTAATTCATACGGAATCCGGTCCAATCTTTATTCAACATCTGCAGTTACAGAACACTGATTTCATACACTTGTTTATTGTATATAACATGCAGCCAATAGGGTAAGAATACTTGTTTAATAAACAATTCATATATAAGAAGATAAGATCATATAAGGGTCCATACAAGTGATGGGTTTAGTCTCAGCTTGAGCTGGTATTCAGCTAGAGCATTACTGAAGAAAGCCAAGAATTATTGTTTTAAAGTTCTAGGTGATGTTTGTTGCATTTTAATTTGTATTTTAAAACAGCAGCTGATCACAGCTCACTTTAGATAAGGGCTCTAAAGCTGCATAGCTTTAATTATTGTACAGAACATCTTTCTAGTGCCCTCCAGATTTTTGGACTTCATCTCCCATCATTCCTGTCAAAAACATTTGGAGGTCACTAGGTTGAAGAAGGCATGGTTGTTTGAGAATAATACAGAATGGAGTGTCAATTTTTATTTCAAAATGAGTTTATAAACCTTGCAGTTATCGCTAGCACTAAGACAAATTCCTTCCATGTCCCCCCCTACTGTTCTCCATCAATGAATGAGAAAAGGAATTACATTTGAAGATTATCAAATGGTAGGGGCAATTTCAATGTTCATGAGATGGGTGCTGGGTTTCTGTTGTGTTTACCTTATTTTCGAGGTGGCTGGGGGACTTTGTGCATGCACTTCATTTCATTCACTCTGTTGGTCCGTATTATTCTGCCTTGCTGGGTGCCCACTCTTCCTGAAAACCCCACAATATCCTCAGCTGAGCTTCACTTTTAAAAGCAAGCATTGAGGTAGCAGATAGCCTACCTAACATGCACTTGGACAGCTGTTTTTTTTTAAGTGACGTATTTTTGCTTTTTAATGAAATAAATGCAGAATATTTTTTGTAAAAGTTCATAAGAAATACTTCCCTTAAGCAAAAAGAAAGAAAGAAAAGAAAAGAAAAGAACCAGGGACAGGTCAGGAGAACCCCCAGAACAGCACAGGGGGGGTGGGGAGAGGAGTATATTCCATCTGATAAACAGCAATGCTACAATATTGAATTCCACCCAGTGCATTCATCAGTTCTATGCTGTTTAAGCAACTTAACAAAACAAAATGACCATACATCAATTTTCAGTGCAGAATTTTGGTTTCTGGTTGTAGAAAATGCAAATTGTGGATACAGAGGTGTACATTCCTCATCCTATCTCCAACATGAGTATAAAAAGGAAATGGTTCTTCTTAGGTCATCAGAAAAAAGATTTGGCTTGTATCCTGAAGCCTGAAGGTTTATGGCTCTCATAAAAATGTTTTAACTGAACTCTGGATGTTCTCATTCACATAAATGTCATATCTATTTAATGTGTTCACACACTTTTCGGTTTCAAATACGGTACAGTACAATAACTAAATTACAGCAGTGGTCAACGGCGAGTAGTAATTCATCCGCAGGTGATGCGAGAGCAAATACAATATACAAATAAGTCAATGCTACTGCACTTAGAAGTAAGGCCTGTATTCCCCAAAACACCATCTGTTTATTTCAGTTGAGGGTTCATGGTACTCTGCCCAAGTCCCACTGAAATAGAAGGTTCTGCCGCATTGTCTAATGCATTACCTTCTAACAAAGCAATCCCAACTATAGGAAGTGAGTGTAATTTATGCTGTGGAAAATTATGCTGGGGTAATTTATCTCTGTTCTAAACTCCTTCCAGGACAGGACCTGACTGAGCTAGCCCAAGTCCAGCAGAGGGAGAACAAGCCTTTAAAGTAGTTTGACTTACACCACCCTTTTCCCACTGGGCTGCTAGTCCATGTGACTGAGCTGAAAAGAGTTGGGAAAAGGAATGGATCTTCCCTGCCCTGTCCCACTCACTCCACACCTCTGGAAAGCCCAATTTTGGGGACTTGTCTTGGTGTCTCTCCAGCTGTGTCGAGATGGGGGAACTTCAGTTAATACAGTTCCAGCTCAGCCCTTGCTCAGCCAGATCAGCTGGAGATGCACATATTTTAACGTCTCCCCCATCCCAGAGGACCTTGGGCTTGGATTGTTCTCTAAATTCCAACCCAACCTCCATTTGCCATATATCTGGCAGCTGATATTTTTTTTTAACCCATCTGATCAAGTTCACATCTAACATATTTGCAAAAGAATTTACAAAAGCAACTTGATATATATAAAATGAGACATGTGCTTGCTTTTTAATAAAATGAAATGGAATAAATATAGCTATGTGAACACAGTGTGACCCACTCAAACAATGACTTGGGAATATTGTGGTCCTCTTATCCGCTTGATTGAAGGCCGTTGCATGTAAGTTACAACTTGTTCTTAAGACACAAAGGGATATTAATTTTTTTTTTAAAGGGCTCATAAATAGAAGGAAGTTTATATTTTGTGTAGCCGGTTAGGAAGAAGACATTGTTCTTTATTGTGACTCAGGGCCAGGAATCTAAAACCAATTCCTGTTAAAATGTACATTTGAGTCATCTCCTCTCTCAAAGCCTAGTATGGGAAAAAAAATTCTTCTGGGAAAGACTCATTTGGAAACTCACCTTCAAATGCAGATTTTTTCATTTTAGCCTTGGTTGTACTTGAATTCTGCAACCCAGAGGCAGAGCACACACTTTGCATGCAGAAGTTCTCAAGTTCAATGCCTGGTAGCCCATTAATAGGATAAGTTAGCAGATGGTAGGAAAGACCACCGAATGAGACTCCAGGGAGAACAGACAATACCAGACTAGATGGACAAACAGCCTGTCTGATAGGAAGCAGCTTCCTATGTTCCCATCTTAAGAGTTAGGAAACCTCTGCCCAGATTCCCACCGAGTTGTTGTGAGTCAGAGTAGTGAGCCAGATGGGCAAATACTTTGATAAGGCAGCTTCCTATATTCAGATCTATGGCATGATAAATTCTTCCATGTCCTGTAGAATAAGCCGCTCTCGCGCTTCATAGGAGATTGTGAGCTGTATTTGACTAAGTCGTACTCAGAATCAACCCATTCAAATCAATGGACAATCATTAACTAAGGCTACACCTGCACTATAAATTTAAAGCACTTTGACAGTCATGGCTTTGCCCAAAGATTCCTGGGAACTGTTATGGGAGCTGAGAGTTGTTTACAGTCCCCCTGAAGAGCTGCAGTTCCCAGAGTTCCCTGAAAAGAGGAATCGATTATTACACCACTCTGGAAATTGTAGCTCTGTGAGAGGAATAGGGGTCTCCTAACAACTCTGAGCACCCAAAGCAATCTAAAGCTCCCAGGATTCTTTGAGGGGAGCCATTGTTAGCATGGTACCATAGTGTTTAAAATTTATAGTGAGGTTGTGCCCTAAGTCATACTCAGAGTGGGCCATTGCAATCAATAAAGTCAATAATGGCTAAATTAAGTTATTTGACTTCAGTGGGTGTATTGTGAGTAAGGCTTTGATTCAGGTTCATGCGTACAATAATCTTTCATGAAGTTAGCTCCATAATATACATTATTGCTCCCTCCCCCCCCCCCCCCCACATTTTCACCTTCTTTGCTCTAATACGAAACTCAAATGCAGTTAGACAGGCCAACTCTCGTGGACGGAGCCTGCTTAGTCTCAGAAATCTCACTGGAGTCTGAGTTACAGTTCCATTACTCCAAGGTAAACTGACACCCGAATGCTCTGCTTCTGGTGAAATGCAACCCCTGCTTAATTTGTGCAGTAACTATGATAGAATGGAAAGGAGAAGGTCTCAGAGGGTATGGGAAGCAACTGTTTTAAACATTGCTTTAACTACACTTCTGATATCGTTGAATGCTACAAAGCCATTAAGGCAAAGCAAGGCAAGGCTTCCCTTCCCTTCTCTTCCCTTCCCCTTCCCCTTTCCTTTTACAAAACCATTCTGCTCAAGTGTCTATTGGTGGTTAATCCAAAGGCTAATGCCTTTTTCTCTCTCCATCTCATCAAGTAACTAGGTAGTATGGCTTTGAACTCCTCCTCCTGTGTGTGTATACGCTAGGAGAGGTCAAGCCAATTGATTAAAATACCAACTAGCAGAGTCTATATAATGTGGTTACAAGGTAGCCCCAGTTGTTTCCATATGCACCTCATTAGATCTAATTGCATTGAAGTGAGCTGTAATTCTTTGTTAATCTAAACCAGCTGAGAGATGAGAGTTCTTCACACCAAGCGCAGTCAGGTAAGGAACTTCAAGGACTCTTTGTCACCAACTGTACAATCAACAAGGTTCTGTGCCCAACCCTGCCTTTCAGTTCTAAAAGGAAGCAAAATCATTGATTGCCTTACACCAAAGTTTCAAGGCAATTTAGCAGGCAGCACACTTCAATAAAAAGTATATATGTGATGATCAGTTTAAGCACTACAAGTGATCACTCAATAATCAAACCTGCCTTCCCCAACAACCTAAACATCATAACTTGCAAAAATGAAGCAGCTCAATGACACATGTGGTTTTGAACAGAGATTTCTGTATCACCCACAGATTACATGCTGAGATATATATACTTGAACATGTAATCATGGGTTGATCAATTCTAAGTGTGTTTGTTCATTGGTTCCAAAGAAGACCCAGAATGCAACATCATCACCACTCCCAGCAATGGCTTAGGGGAAAATGCCTTTCACTGTGCCATATATATCCTAGCCTGGTGCAACAAAGAGGCCTGGGTTGGGCCTAATTCTGTCACAAGATGGTAGCCAGGTTGGCATAGGATCCAGGAAATCCTGTCCTGGCCCAGACACCCCCTTCCCCAGCACAGAAACCCAATTTCAAAAATCCAGTTTTGAGGTTTATTATCCTGCCTGCAATTTCATTTGTCTATAATACTACAGAAACCCAGTTTTGGAGGTTTCCCCTGGCTACTGGTGGTGGAGATGCTGCCCACAGTAGATTCTCCCTGCCCACAATTTGGGTGGATGAACTGGGGTGCTCCACACCAGCAGGTCTTCCGCAATGGAGAAGGATGGTGGAACCAGGCTTGGATGGGCAGAGGGACACTTCTGTCACATCCCAAACCCCTCTAGCATGATGGGTTGCGGGTCTGGATTGTTCTATAACCACGTTGTTCATCTAAAAGGAAGGAAAAGGGCAAAGGCAATATTCATCATTTAAGTTTCACAACCACAATAATTAAGGGGAGTACAGTGTAGAATTGATGTCTTCCAGTGAGTTTAATTACTTCCCTGATGGCTTTAAGTTGAGGGTGACTTCAAAATAAGGACTCATTCTATTAAACTGAATTACTTTCATGGCAGTTTAGATGGCAGTCAGGTTTTCTACAGGAGGGGAACAGCTTCTAGACAAATATACAGGACGTGTAAATAAATGCTAATCAACTGCATTCATTAAATGAAAAGACCACATAAAGTTTTACTAGTTCTACATACCTTTGAGTTATGGCTTAAGTTTCTTTTTCCCCTTCCCCTTAAATCAAGACTCAACACTTAGGTCATTAACTCTGCAGTGAGAAGCATGTCTGCTGTGAGTAGATGCTAAGGCTACCATCCTCTGAACTTCTGAATGACAATATTTAATGGCTGGACAATGAAACTTACACTTAGAGTACCTTCATGTTAACTAAAGTCATATTCAGGTACCACCTCTAACTGACTATCACATGTGGTGGCAGGGGGAACAAGGCTGTCTCCCACCCTGTATAGAGAGAACATCCACATAGGACTACAGTGATAGGACTATCTTATCCCATTGCCTCCATGGTAACATGGTGGGAGCAATTGTGCATGTTTCTTCTATGCAGGAGCTCCTGTCTCTTCCCAATTAGGTAATAAGGCTACATGCGAGTGAGGAAGGGACCATATTATGAGCCAAGTTCCATGTCATCCTGGCCATTCAAGCATTAAGCCTATATGTATAGCTCTGCAGTTTTAATTCTATCAATGCTCAGTTATTTTTTAATGATTGATTTTCCAATCTTTTTAGTTATTGTTTAGCCATTATTGTTTTTATCTGTAAGCCACCTTGAGTCTGGTATGGAAAAAAGGTGGGGTATAAATAAACAACAGCAGCTGCAGCAACAACAACAACCCTACAGAATGAGATGAAGCAGGGAAGGATAGAGTGAAGAGTGACAATTTAAAGAAAATGACCACCAAAAAGTCCTGTTTGGCCATCAGAAAGAAAAACTTGTTAGACAAACATTTTCTCCTCAGAACGTCCACTATTCAAATACGTGAATTTCCCTTTTGAAGAAGCACTGAATGAGTCACCTTGCCTTGAAGAAGAAAGTCTGTTATCTATCCAGTTAATGTTTTGGTAAGATGCACTATCTCCTATATTAAAAAGGGAGCCTAGAAGTTGTGGTAAGATAAGTTTAAGTTGTCATTATTAATTTTGTAGTGCAATATTTCTAAAAAACAAACAAAAAAACCTTCACACCTTTCTGTTTAAGTGATTTTTCAATTACAGTCAAACAGCAGCTCATGGGGAAAAGAGACTTGATAACCTTTAGAAAAAGTTACAAACTGGCTATAACCATCATTTTTATCTGTATGAGCCCATCTCGCCTACTCGCTTAATGCACGGCACAAGAGTTCCTCTATAAATTCCACATGCTGTGGACTTTTAGATACAGATGCATTAATTGATAAATGCCCCCAAATATATTAGTAGTTAAATAGCTAAATATATAAATAGACATTTAGGTACTCCCTGGAAAGAAACTTGACAGCCATAGAGAGCTGCTCCTGTTTCCCTGTCATTAGCAATTTGGTCTAGTCACTGAACATAAGCATTTAATAAATGCTGATGATGGCCGTAATAATGAAGCACAGAGAAAGGCTGAATGCCTTCATCCTTTCAGATGCCCTTGTCCATACTTTTGTTGCTCTATGGTATCCCTCTTTAAGATAGAAAAGGGGGATTTTGCTGCTTTACAGTAACTATCCCATGACCCATCCTCAAAATTAAAAGTATTTGCTTAGTAAACTGCGCTGGCACAATCAAGATGGTTCACAACTTGTGACATTCAAGTAGCTATATTTTGTGTGTGTTTGTGTGCATGTATACACACATAGACACACATATCTAGGCTGTGCATTGGATTCAGCTGAATCCCAAACCAAAATAGAACAAATTGGGTTGATTTGTGTCTTGCCCAGATTGGGTTGAAGCATGACTTTCTTTCAGCCGGAACTCACGGGAACTCAGTTCCGGCACCTCTCAGGTGGGCACCTGTGCTAAGAGAACAAGGGAAGCTTTCATGGTGAGTTCTGGCACTTCTTTTAATAGAAAAATAGCACAGGGTTGATGTAGCTACAAATCACTACAGAGCAGCTCAGGTTGTCCTGGATCAATCTATAGATATTTGTGCCCATCTGTAGCTCAGAAATGCCTCTCAGAAAGCAAGATAGAGTGTCCCCAAATTGTTGTATTTATTAATTACAGCACCATATCTGGAGAACACCAAGGCGGGGCATGGAGAGATGAAGACTAGAATGATCTCAACACTCTCCAATAACGGTGCTTCTAGGGATTCTTTTGTAAGTTCTGCTTCTTAGAAAGCATTTGGTGTGGTTCACTGAATTTTGTTCAACCTTTGTTTGTTTTCTGTCCTTTCCCAATCAATCCTGGCCCCATGCCAGCTTATGCTTTGCAGCCTAGTGGAATCACACAAGTTTATTTTCTTTTTTTATTAGTCAGCCAAACCTTGTGGCCACAGCCTTCTGAAATGATTATTAGTAGTGGTAGTAATATTTCCAGTTGCCAACAGAGATTATTATTAATATACTGTCCGACAGATTTTTTTCTGTGATGCCAGTGAATAAGTTACTTTTTTCTCATTACTAACACTCTGCCCCTCAAAAGCCTCCTGCATCTGTATTATCAACCCCCATGCATAGCTTCGTGCTGCTGCCCACCAGTGTCTACCTGCTGATGACTAGTATCTGAAGCCTAATTTTTAAAACCCCTCAGATGTTTTCAAAACCTTGTTGGAAGGAACACTGCAAAGCACGGGAGCATGAGAATTTGCATATCAGAGCACTCAGTCTTTTTAAAAAATATATTTATTCTCATTTTGAGGAATAGCAAAATTTACAGGTGGCTCTCATGAAACCCCCTGAGGCTACCCACCTGAAATTTGGCCATATTAATTTTCTCCCCCACACACATTGCAGGGGTTACCACATTTCCAAAGTTCATGTCCCTTTGTGAAAAAAATAGAGATGTTGTGTCCATTTTAATTTTAAAACATTTTAAACTTCAAAGGTGGCTAACATGAAAATCCCCGGGGCTACCCATCCTAAATTTGGCAGGGTTAATCCCCTCTGTAGGGGCTACTATGGGAAAGTGTTGAACTTCATCTTATGCTAACTTTCCATTTTGTCTACAATAAGGCAGGAAGGAAGCTTTATCTCTTCCCCTCCCCAGTTGTGGTCCATTGGAAAATTAGCTTCTTCTCCAATGGGAAGTTTTCAAACTAATCCTTATAGCCATGTGAGTAGCGGCAGGGAGTTTTCAGGCAAGTCTTGGCTGGTAAGGGAATAAGCCTCCCCTCTCCGATATGCTGCAGGTGTACTATACATTCAGTGTAATGTATAGTTAGACCCTGGTATGCTCAGATTTTGCAGAATGGAAAACCAAATTCTACATTGCTTCTCACCGTAACATTTTTTTTTTAAAAAGATTGTTTTTCTTTTAAAGGAAAAACTAAGATGAGAAATCATTGGACGGGGGGAGGCCACCTCTCGCTGAGCCCTCATCTGCCAAATTCCATCCCTGAAGAATTTTTACAGCCAGCTGTAAATCCTTATTGTGTGCCATTCTAGCTATTCCTCTGCTGCCATTTGCTACCCTACTTTGTTTCTTTCCTTCTTCCTCTGTTAAACCTTTTCTACTCTTCTTGCCACCTTAAGTTTCAGTTTATATTAGATCTACTGAAAGCTCAACGTCCAAATGTCAGGAAATCCTTTTGTTACAGAATGCTTCTTTAGCACTCACGAAGCAGGCTATATTGCAAGCTGATCACTGATAAGCAGAGAAAAATTGTCCATTCTGTTTAATGTTTTGGACTTTTCGCTTTCATTCTATCCTTTGTGATGCTCACAGATGACTCTCATTCAATTCAGTTGCATTATTTAATGAGACCACCAACTATGATGGTAGTTTTGCAGGTTTCTAACACTTGCTTGGATCATTATGAGACTTAGATCATCAACACATTTTACAAGGCCAGCTGAAACCTCTCAATCTAAGCAATCACAGCCCTGATCAGTTTGGGCAGAATTTGAACTGGTGAACCACAGGTGGAATCATTTTTGTTTCCTATTATGAGCCCCTTCGGCTAGTTCCCATAACCATCTGTAACCTTTTCAACTACTTAGTGTAAATCTGAATGTTTTCTCCATGTTAGTCTTCTTTCCTCCTTAGTTAGTTGCTGTTTTCCTGAACCCCCCCCCCACTGGTTTTCTTGCAAAACGTGGGTCACACCTTCCTAAAAACAGTACATTGCAATCTGTGGCCTCCAGCGTGTTGTTTTCTCCACGAAGAATACTGGTTGTCTTCATAATTAGTTAATTCCCACACTGCCAGCCAATTCTGACTCTTCCAAGAAGGCCCGAGGATGAGTAGAACACGTGGAAATAACCCAAATACATGATGAATGGCTGAAAAGCAGAGAAAACAGCCGAAAACTCCTGCAGAGCCAAAACAATCCAGCCAAAGCCAAATAAACAACTGTCAACACACACAGCACCAGCTGTGGAAAAAGACTAGCGAAAACCCAACTGTGAACAAGTGTTAGCCAGCTCACAGCATTAATCTTGCGGCAACAACGGATGCTGAGACAAGTAGTACTAGCTAATCTGCCTATCAACGTCTTCCTGTTCCTCTTTCCACTCAAGCTGACTTCTTCATCTTGGGTTTATATCTCCCATATTGCCAGCCAGCTACTCAAGACACACGGAGGAAAAATTATGCTGATCTGCAATCATCACAGCCTTTCCCCCCAGAGCCTAACAAATTGTACGATAAAGGTTTTGCAGAGATGCATGCAATGGGACTCTTCTGTTGGATCTCTTTTGGTTGGTCCTATTATAACAGAGTCACCACCCCTGCACATGAGGGAAATTGCATATTGAACAGGTTTTGCCAGCACAAAGTAGGAGCTGTGGATATGCAGTGGATCTATTTTTTATTTTCAAGCAAAGTTAACAGCGGAAAATACGAGGAGCCCTGCTAGATCAAATGCCCATCTAGTGGCTAACCAGATACATAGGGAAAACCCACAAACAGGACATAGCACACTAATTACTCCTTCACTGTTGTTCTCTGGCAACTGGTATTCAAGAGCGTGGTGACTATGATCCTCAAGGTGACAACTGATAGCTTGTTGTTGTTGTTTAGTCGTTTAGTCGCGTCTGACTCTTCGTGACCCCATGGACCAGAGCACGCCAGGCACTTCTGTCTTCCACTGCCTCCTGCAGTTTGGTCAAACTCATGCTGGTAGCTTCGAGAACACTATCCAACCATCTCATCCTCTGTCATCACCTTCTCCTTGTGCCCTCCATCTTTCCCAACATCAGGGTCTTTTCCAGGGAGTCTTCTCTTCTCATGAGGTGGCCAAAGTATCGGAGCCTCAGCTTCACGATCTGTCCTTCCTGTGAGCACTCCGGGCTGATTTCCTTAAGAATGGATAGGTTTGATCTTCTTGTAGTCCATGGGACTCTCAAGAGTCTCCTCCAGCACCATAATTCAAAAGCATCAATTCTTCAGCGATCAGCCTTCTTTATGGTCCAGCTTTCACTTCCATACATCACTACTGGGAAAATCATAGCTTTTACTATACGGACCTTACTGATTGCTTAATGGTCCATGAATTTATAGAATCCCCTTTTAAAGCTATTTAAGTTGGTGTCCACCACCATTTATGGAAGCGAATTCTATCATTTAACCCCCTGAGCCGTGTGAGGAAGGAGTTCCTTTTGCTTGTCCTGAATCTCCCACTGTTCATTGGATAATCCCAGGTTCTAGTATAATGAGAGAGGGAGAAACTTTCTACACCCCATGTATGGTTTTATAAATATCCAGCATGTTGCCAGACATTGGGACCATTCCTCGTAGGGGAGCAACTCCAGGTCCTAGATCATTTTGGTTCCCCTTTTTCCTACACAATTTCCAGCTCAACAGTGTTCTTTCTGGGATGCAACTACCACAACAGCACATTGTTCCATGTATGGCTGCACCACAGTTTTGTATAAAAAAGCATTATGACATTGGTGGTTTTATTTTCAATCCCTTTCCTCATGACCCCGAACATGGATTTTACTTTTTCCACAGCTGCTGCAGTCTGGGTTAACATTTTCACTGGTGTGACCCATGCCCCCAAGATCCCTTTCCTTGTCAGTCACAGCCAGCTCAGACCCCATCAATGTAATATGTGAAGCTTGGATCGTTTAACATGCATGTCTTTCACCGTGCCATGAGAATATCTCCTTCAGCTTGGAGCATTGAGCCTGTCCTTTAACTATGTCTCTGGATTTTTTCTCTTTATTTTCTCTTCCTGCTGTATGTAGTCTCAAACTTGAGTCGCTTAGGGTGCTGGAATCTCATTGCAAGAGAAAGGTGCTAAATGCAGTGACAACTTTTTAAAATGTCTTTTAAAAATATGTGTTTAGAATAAAAATTATGCACATTTCACACTCGCTATATATGTTTACAATGGTGGGAAATGCAGTAGGGGTTAAGCATAGACATTATGCAAATTTCTCAGAAAATTAAGACATTCGTTTTAGCTTTTACTTAATGTATTTTACATTACATGTTAACACATGCAATGTGCCAGGATATTAGAGTAACTATTAATCTCTTCAACCAATTAACCCAGCCCAGAACAGTCAATCTCCAGCAAATGGGTCCCTCTGCAGCCCTTATATACTGTATCTAAAGAAATGGCATTAACACAAGACTGTTTTTTTAGATTTCCCAGCAATGAAGGAAAACAGATAGCCTGGACATGTTTATTTATTTATATTTATTTATCAAGTATACTGATAGCCTGACCTTCACCAATGGTCCCACGGCGGGTTATGTAGAAATATTACAATTCAAAACAGTAAATGAACTTCAATTAAAATAGACATTAGCATCGCATCCGTAACAGCAACAACATTAATGATACAACAGAAAGGAGAGCATCACAGTCTGCCATCCCCAAAAGCCTAGACAAAGTTGTGTTTCTTAATGCTGGTGATGAAATGCATTCAACAAGAATGCCAGATGTTGCACCACAGAGTGAATCTTCCCCAACATGGGCATCACTGCAGGGAAGGCCGTCTCATGTTCCACTGCCCCTTGAAGCTCGCAGGGTGGCAGCACTGTTTACAGGGCCTGGTCTACCTATCTTAACACTTGATAGGTCGATCTGAGCAGATGCTCCTACAATTATCTGGGAATCAAGTTGCTAAGGCTCTATACATTAGTGTAAGTTCCTGGAATTGAGTTTGGTAGAGAACTGGTCAACTGTTCAGATCTTTTAGGACTGACATGATAGGAGTCTAGTCAGAGACACTCATGAGCACCCTGGCTGCTACATTCTGCACCAGCTGCTCCTTCCAAACCATATTTAAGGGCAGCCCATGTAGAGTGCAATACCACAATCCAATCTGGAGGATTGTGGATGGATCACTGTAGCCAAACTGTATCCAGAAAGGCCCATAGCTAAAGAATGAGCCACAGCTGGAAATAGGCAAACCTGGATCCCGAGGTCACTTGGGCCTCAAGTGACATCGCTGGATCAAAAAGTCCCCTCATGGTCCGCATCTATTCCTTGCATCTTTTTTTACACAATAATGCTTTCCCCATGTGGAAGCCTTAATTCAGGCATAGGCAAGCTCGGCCCTCCAGATGTTTTGGGACTGCAACTCCCATCATCCCTGTCCACTGGTCCTGTTAGCTAGGGATTATGGGAGTTGTAGTCCCAAAACATTGGAGGGCTGAGCTTGCCTATGCCTGCCTTAATTTGTTTTCCCTTTCATGCCAGTGGTTATCCTCTTCCCCTCCCTTGAATGCTCTAAGTGAGAGATGGAGGCATTATCTCCACTCTGACTGATTTTGTGACACTGCAACATCATCATGTAGCATTGATGCACATGCTTCCATCACCCAACGTGGAGGTGTGTTGCAGGCTTGGAAGGCATTTCACTCAGCTGAACATGTAAACATAAAAATACAGAAAGAGCCCTTCCGAAACAGGACAAATGCCCGTTTAACTCAGCATCCAGTTCTCACATCGGCCAACCAGATGCCTATGGGAAGACCCCAAATGACATGAATACAGCAGCACTCCCTCCACTTGTAGTTCCCAGCATCTTGGTGTTCAGAGACGTACTGTTTCTGACATGGGAGGTGAAACATAGCCATCATGGCTGCTAACCATCCTTTGTGAATTTGTCTGATCCTGTTTTAAAGCCATTCAGGCTGGTGGACCAAATCTGACACTGAACTATGCACTGTGTGAAAAAGTACAGTATTTTGTCTGTCCAGAATATGACAGCATTCTACTTCATTGGATAGCCCTGTGGGAGAGGGAGAAAAGCTTCTACTTAATTTCTCTACACATACAAATCTTATTAGGTACAGTCGTACCTTAAAAGTCAAATGGAATCCGTTCCGGAAGTCGGTTCGATTACCAAAATGTTCAGAAACCAAAGTGCGGATTCAGATTGGCCGAAGGAACGTTGGACGGTTGACTTCCAAAAAATAGCTCACAAACCAGAACAGTCACTTCCGGGTTTGCGGTATTCCAAAACGTTCAAGAACTATGCTGTTCGAAAACTGAGGTATTCTGCATTTTTCAGGGTGTGCCTGGCACGTGCAGGGACATTGAGGTAGGACCAGTGTTCGTGTACCTGCTCCCCATAAAACTTTACTCCTCCCACATTCTTTCAGATGCATGAATATGCAATAGGGGCAGCAAAGGAGAGAGGGGAAAGTGAACGTTTTGTGGAAAAATTCTCCCCCAACTGCTAATTTACTTTTATCTACACACGAAACATTCCTGATAGTTAAAGAGAGTTGCCCCAATCATATACACTGCAGCTGAGTATTTTCTGTGATGACCTAATAATTCACGCACTGAAGTTTTCCAGACATCAGCATCCCCATATGTTATGTTGTTAGTTGGCCTAATGGATGGCAGGTTTTCTTTCTCTCTCTCTTTTACAACAGTTACCTTTGTTCCCATTGACACCTCAGTGGAGAGGGCATTTGCTAAATGCTGGCAAAACCCAAATCCGCTTGCCGCTTTCTGAAGTTTATTTTAAGATGTTCTCTATTTTCTGAGGACCATTTTTTGAAATACTGTATTTTTCGCTCTACCTGACCATAGGAAGGGGGAGAACAGGGGGAAAATTCTCCCCCCTCTGCTCAGCGCCCCTTCAGTGAAGCAGCAGGAGAAACGGAGCCCTTTCCATTTCTCCTCCCACTTCGCTGAAGGGGCGCTGTGCAGCTCTCCCTCTCTGCTGAAGCCAGAAGAGTCTTGCTCTCCCGGCTTCAGCAAAAGGAACCTGAAGCCTTCGGAGCACAGCGTGAGGTCCCGCTGTGCTCCAAAGGCTTCAGGTGGCTATCCCTGAAGCCTGGAGAGCGAAAGCAACGGGAAGCCTCTGGAGCATGGAGGGAGCGCTCCCTCTGCGCTTTGAAGGCTTCATGTTGCTATCGCTGAAGCCAAGGAGCCTGCATTCGCTCCATAGGATGCACACACATTTCCCCTTAATTTTTGGAGGGGGAAAAGTGCATCCTATAGAGCGAAAAATACGGTAATATCTGCAGGGCTGTTGTTGTTGTTGTTTACAAAAGAATCCACCTAGCCAATATGTTTGCATGTTGCACAAACCAACCTAGAGATACAGGTGAAACACTATCTTGGACTGAAATTCAACCAGATACTAACTGTAGCTTTTATTTTTGCTAGGGGGAAAATATGCAAAGGGCATGACCTCCCGCTCTGTGAAACAAACACTTTCTTTTTCTCAATAGTTTCAATTACCTCATTAATATTTGTTGTCATGCTAAACAGAATATACTTTGGAACAGCTGTTGAGCTGGGTTTCAGGGAATGACAATTGGCTACTAATAGCTACAACAAAGAAAATTATGAGAAGATTGTTTCTGAAGCACAAATGTTTTCTGTTGCCATTTTCCAGCCATGAATATGATTTGGGAGGGGTAGGAGAGAGAGAAAAAGAAATAAACATTAAGATGTGAAGTACTGAGGTCTCCCTGCTGTCTGCATTGCATATTCCATGAATGGAACATCATTTCGTTACTGGGTAGCTAAACAACTGCTTAAGTGATCGATAAAGGCCATTATCTTAAATCATAGCATGAATTCCCAATATCATACATAAAATCAATAAAACACATGAAGAACACGATGGAAATTTCTCACTAAAAACAAAGCCTGCTGCTTTGGAAATAATATTTAGTAGGCTGGATTTTTTTTGTTTTGCTAATTATGAGCTCAGTGGCAGTTTATTCTGCAGTAAATCTGCTGGTGTGAGATTAAACCTGTTATTGAACAGAGTTTTGAATCTACTGCAAGGCACTCATCACCGCTGGAGAGTGAACATTGCTGTTATCTCATTTAAAAGTTGGCCAGCAAAGCAGCCCATTTGTTTAAAATGCAATTAAGCTGGTGTCTTGAAGAGAAATTAGCAAGGAGTACTTCATTCTGAAGGCATAACAGGTCTGTTCATAGTCACATTCGCCCTGCAATTGGGGACACTTGGGGCAACCTAGGACCTCTTTCTGAAAGGATGGGCATGGTGCAGAAGCCCACAGAGAAAGGTTCTGCACAGTGAGATGGGTAAATGTTTTTTAAAAAATCATTATTGCTGCTCAGAATTATTCCCAATGCATCATGTCATAGGCTTGCAAACAAAATGGACGAGTCAAGGTAAGCGGGGTCATGTAGTTGAATAGGGAAAAAAAATGTTTGCTTAGAATCTGGATCCAAGTCTGGCCTCTACATAGACTGAGATTGTGAGATTTGTGGCCAGCCATTCTCTCTCGACCACTGTTTGCCCACTGCACAATGGGAGTAATATTGCCCGTCCCCAGAAGGTTATTTGAAGATGGACACGAAAATGGTACATTTTTGGCACTTTGAAAGTCTGAAGCTAAGGTGGTTGTCCTGTAATTTTCTGAATCAGTAAGTATTGATATAGACCTCCTCTTCACACTGAGCGTGACAAATGGGTCATGAAAGAAGTGTTGTGAGGAACTCCTCACTTACAAGACCACTGGATTGCTTTGTGCTGTGGCAGGGAAGTGCATATTCTACTACTAGAAGAGGACTTTTGCCTCAGCTATCATTGGTTGTGATTTGGTACCAGTGTCCTATGAAAAACCTTGATGAGCTTGAAGGATGAGCTAATGAAAGAAGGGGTAACTTCTTCAGTGGCATCCTTCAACTGAAGTTGAATGTTGGAAGATTTAGGACAGATTAAAGAAGGTACTTCTTCATGCAGCGCAAAGTCAGAATTGTGGAACTTGCTCCCTAGGAGGAAGTGATGGCCACCAGCTTAGATGGCTTTAGAAGATGATTAGACAAATTCATGGAGGATAGGGCTATTGATGGCTATGAGCTATGATGGCTATGCTCTAACTTCATAGTTGGAGGCAGCGATGCTGCCAAATACCAGTTGCTGGAAGCCATGGAAGGAAAGAAGGCACTTGTGTGCATATTCTGCTCCCTGGTTTTCCCACAGGCCATTGTGAGAGCAGGATGCTGGACTAGATAGGCCTGATCCAGCAGTCTGTTCTTAACCAAAGAACACATCACTGACAAGGACAGATTTATTTATTTTTTAATCACCCTTGGTATTCTGGAATTCTTTAATTGTTTTGCCAGTAAAAAAATCAGACTCTTTCTGTCCTGATTATAACCCCAGCCATGTTGGCCAACCCATAACTTCCTTCAAGACCATCTGCCGTTCTCACTTTCCTCAGAAGACAGTCAGCTTTCTCTGGTCTATCTGAAGTGGTGTGAGACAGGTGTCACTCCGTCAGACCATTTCCACCACTCACGCCCCAACATACTGCACAGTAGAATGACACCCAGCATCTTCCACACTGTGGTGGGATCATACCAGATCTTTCTTCAAATGTCACATAGTTTGTGATAGAAAAATTGGCCCTGTACCTACATTATTTCGAATACCTGTGGAGAAACAATAATGCCTTGTGAAACCATGAGGGCATGCGAGCTCTGCAAAAACCATGCCTGGAAGGGACCATAGTGTCATTACCAGGACGCTGTAGGGGGAGAAAAGACAGCATGGGCACAGTCATCTTTTTTCCTTATAGTGACTGGGTGATGACACTATGTCATCATATGTCATGTGTCCAAGTTCCTGGCTTGATAACACAGCAAGTGTCATTAATTAAAAAGGAGGATTTATTGCAAAAACATACATATAGCTCTGGACAGCTGTAACCTAGCCTCCAGCATTATCAGTCAAGATGATCCTTCTGAAGACGGTTTCCGGGTTCTACAGAAGATATTGAATTTTTGAACCTTGTGTCTCTTGCTTTGTTTCCGGTCTAACAGCCGGCCCCTTAGCCAACTCTTAGGAGAGATTGGATCAGCTCCAACCTCTTCCCTGTCTGGTAAATTACTTCCTTCTCTGTTCCCACCTGACTGAACCTCCTGAGAGCTTTGGCTTATCAACCGGCATTCCAAGGGGTGGGGGAATTGGCTCTCTCTGCTGTTCATCCTGCATGAAAGTTAACCCTTTCTGTTCCTGGCTGCTTTCTTCAGTTGGCTGCAAACCTTCACTGGGAGCTGGCTCATTCCTGACACCATATAGAGACATTCCCATGGTTTTTAGGGCCCCACTAGCCAAATACTTCACAGGCGTACTGCTGAGTGCTCTGCTGATGAGTTTCAGCTTCATTTTAAAATACAATGAAGTCATACCAGCCCTCAGATTACCTTGTAAAACAGTTAGCCAGCAATGCATTCACCCTGATCAAAATAATTGCCCCCCAGCTAACTGCAGCCTCCTCTTCCTCCTGAACTTTGGGAGGCTATATCTCCCAGCCCAAAGTCCCTAAGAATGTATGCTAATATGTTTGAATATAAACATTTGTGCACTTAGCCGGATTCTCTGCCCACGCTTGCTTACCTTGGCCCTGATGTCTAAGTGTTTGTAGATTCTTTGTGGACAGCGGCAATCTGCTTACTAGTTGTGCGATTGATCTGGTCCTGTGATCCGAAAGAGACAGCCAAGGCACACCTAAATTGCAGACATGTAGTCTCTGTTTGCAGAGGATCTATGAAAGCATAAACTCTCCGTGTGTTTCCAGAAAGACTCAGAATTGTAAGTTTATTTATGTTTTTGCATAATCTGTAAATTATGTGCATTTTATTTATTTTAACTTTTGTTAATTTTATATAAGCAGCTCCATTTGTTTGTTAAATTCTTGCTTTGTGATGGTCTGATGACTAGATTCAAATAAACAAATCAAAATCCTTGTACCCTTGCATTTTGGCTGTGTGAACAAAAGTTATGTTGCATTTCTTCCAATTTGGGCATTTATTTGTATGCATTGTGTGTGTGTGTGTGTGTGTGTGTGTGTTTGTGTGTTTGTGTGTATACACCCAGGAAAAAAACCTCACATTTCCTCCAAGAAGTTCAAGGTGGTATACGTGGTTCTATTTTCCATTCCACTGTATACTCACAACAACCCTGTGAGGTAGGTTAGTCTGAGAGAGAGAGAGAGAGTGACTGGCCAAGGCTGAGTGAGGATTTCAAACCTGGTCTCCCAGGTGGCTTATGAACGTATAACAATGAACACCACCAGTCCAGTAATATAAATAATACTTTAGCAACTAAATAATATAGCACAGAAAAGTAATAATGAAGCAGCCAAATGCCAAGAAGCCAATGGGTAGTAAGTTTTAAAGCAATGTTCATCCCAACATGAAAGTGACCAAAACAACACCAGTTAAACAATATTCTAGAAACCTGCATCAACTTTAATTTCCAACTGGAAGAGATGGATCTTCCAAATCTATTTGGAGGCCTGCATAGGTGGCACATCGCATACATTGCCCATCACTCAGAAAAGAACTCCGCAAGTTAGGGGCCACCACTGAAAAGACCTTCTCTCTAGTACATGCAATTCCAGTTGTACACCTATGTCAGGGAGAATTCAGAGGAGGTAGTGACAGAAGAGGCGGCACAGGGGCTCGGGGATGCTGTGGAGCCCTTCCACCGCCCAGGGACAGAGGAAGTGGAAGAGCGGGCAGAGATTAGCCACGAGGAGGAAGGGTTCAAGGATGTTACAGACCCCTTCCACCGCCCAGAGGCCTGGGAAGGGAGCTCAGACTCTGGAAGGGAGGGGGCTTTCAAATCAACACAGACAAGGAGGAAATGAAACGTAAGGGTCAAAGACGTCTTGCATGATTTCCCCACCTCCTTTGTTGGCATAGGAATCGAAGGAAGCCACTCCCCGAATTTGACTCAACGGGTTCGGACACAATCCTGAACTGTAGCTGTTTCTTGTACATATGTAATAAAAACTGTAAATATCAAGCTGACTGTGCCGGAGTGTTAATGCGAAGGGGAGACACCACCTTTACAACCTATTACAAGCTACAGCCATTGAATAGCTTGTCTTACGTTTTGAGGTTAAACTCCACACATCTCATTTTGACCCTTGTTTCAAGCCCAAAGTGAAAAGTCAAACTGCAGTCCTTAAATCTACTTACTTGTGTGTGTGTGTGTTTTCTGTTAAAGAGAAAACGGGGGCCAAAGGTTAATTTGGAGGCTAGTTTTCGAACCCTAGGAATTCCCTTTGTTGAAGTGAGCTCCCATGGGGATTCTTCAAAGATTTCAAAAGGCACAAGAAATAGCAGAGGAGTTGGCAGCATCCCTTTTCCCCAAGAAGGATCCAAAGAATCTACTTTCAACAGAGAAACCTGTGGGTTTAAACAGTGCACTTTAATTCACTTGTAGGCAGAAGTGAATTTATAGTGACAGCATGGAAGTCTGCAGAATTAAAATCTTTTAACAGTTTTATTATCTTTTCTCCCCTCTCTGCCAAAGGCAGCTTCAGCCCCAGCTGTATTTAGTTCAAAGACAAAAGAAGCTGTAGCTAGTGTTTCAATGGAGAATGTTACTTTCAGATAACACTAGAGATTTTAGATCCCCGGGGCATTTTATTCATTTATCTGAATAAATAACCCCAAAGCAGATCTTCTTTATTTTATTTTTTTAACTCTTATGGTTCCTTTGGACATATCCTATCAGGATATTGGAGGGGTTGTGGCTCATGTGACAGAGAAGAAAGACTGACCCTGGATTCTGCTTTGGCAACTTCTCCCAAAATGGGACTCATTCCTTCTCCACCCACACTCCAGTCCATGAGACAGAATCCCCATTTTTCTTTTATTTTGAACCAGTCTACAGTATTAGAATAATAACATGGGGTCGTTGCCCTTCTGTCTGCAAAGCAACAGATCACATGCTTGAATATTTATTTATTTGTTCAATTTATATCCTGTTCTTCCTCCCAAAGCAATAAAGACATATTAAAATCAAGTCCAATACAGATGCGGAACACTCTTCCATATATATATATATATATATATATATGTGTGTGTGTGTGTGTGTGTGTGTGTGCGCGCGCGCGCGCGCGCTGCGCGCGTGTGTACACACACACATATACACATACACACAAACAACAACTGTTATACAGTGGTACCTCGAATTACATACGCTTCAGGTTACATACGCTTCAGGTTACAGACTCCACTAACCTAGAAATAGTACCTCGGGTTAAGAACTTTGCTTCAGGATGAGAACAGAAATCGTGCTCCAGTGGCGCGGCAGCAGCAGGAGGCCCCATTAGCTAAAGTGGTGCTTCAGGTTAAGAACAGTTTCTGGTTAAGAACGGACCTCCGGGATGAATTAAGTACTTAACCCGAGGTACCACTGTATACTAAGCTTGAATCCTAGAACAATAGGCAAGTAGGATCCTAGAATGCAACAACTGATTGACTTGCAGCAGCAGCTCAATCAAGACCCCAGGAGGAAGCTAATCAACCTATTAGGCTGTTAGGATCGTAGAATGCAAGAATTGACTGGCCTGCAGTAGCAGCCCAATCAGGCTCCAGGAGGGAAGCAGAATCAGCCAATCAGACGGGACTCATTGTGTAAAGAATGTATATAAAAGCCTGAGGTTTGCATGTGTGTGTGTGTGGGGGGGGGATTCAATCACTATTTTACAAGCTGCAATAAAGAGCATGAAATCACTGCAGGACTCCGAGTATATTTCAACAACAACAACCAGAAAACCAAAGCATACCTCTGACTTTGGAAAGCCAGCACTGCAATCTAAAGCCCAGGCAAAGATCAATGGGGCTTAATGTTTAAGTGGGACTACTGCCACCCCACAGCCCTATTGCCTCACGTCGGCTGGTGCTGAAGTCAGGGAGGGGGGGCAGGACAAATCATTTCACAGCCTGGTGCTGGCAATTGCAGATTGGGCCCCATGCCATCATGTGATGAAGGGCCAGCTCAGCCCCTCCCCAAAACTTCTCCCAGAATGCCCCATTTGGCAGAGAAGGCTTTCCTCTTCTAAGCCCTCCTCAGCCAGTGGGGGCAAAGGAGGAAAATAGCTTTTACCCTCATGTGGTAACCTTACATAGCTGTTACTTTGGCACCAAGCGTGAAATTCCCAACCCTGATACACTGAGGAGAGGCAGCAAGAAAGAGAACTCCAGTACCACTGTGCCAACCTTTTCTTCTGCAATTATTTTTCCTTGCCACTTTCCCTCCTCAACTACATGCCATTTTTCAGCTCAAAAAATCAAAACAAACAAGCAAAATGGTCGGAAATAACACATCCTTGCCAGTTTCTCCACCTGTTACTTTTTCTCTGCTGCTGTTTTTGCTAGTGGGAGGCAGGGATCCATAATCTGAAGTGATGGAGTCTCAACACATGATGGGGATGGAAGTGTTGGAGGCGGTTCTGAGGTGGCCAGCTGGGTTCAATCGTATCCCTATAAAGTCTGTTACAGAACCAAATCCCTCCCTTTTTAAACCCGGAAAACGTGGCCTCTCACAAACAAATCACCTGCCTTTTTTGTTTGGATGGAACAAATGTTGTTCTGTTTGTAACAGTTTAAAGAAGATTTCTCACTTGCCGGGGAAAATGTTAGATGCTTTGGGAAGCCTTTCACACAGCCCACAGAAATGGGAGTTAAAAGTAAAGCAAAGTTAATTTCTTTTTAATTATCTTTTCTTTCTTTTTAATTATCTTTTGATCACAGATAAGAGGAACAAATTACAAGTGTTTCTTCATTATCGGCAGAGCTTGATGATGTCTGGTATAACACATTGGTAATGTTTCCTATTTTCTTCAAGATGCTCTGACAAAATTGGCAGTGCAGAGGTAGGGGGGGCATGATATAGATTTTGTGGCTTGGAAGGTGGGGGGAAATAGTTTAGGAAATTCCAAAGCTAATTACACCTGCAAATTGCCAGATACCTCCCACCCCCTTCCTTTTCTGTTTCGTCCCCCCCACCTTAATTCGAAGCAGGTTAACCTACAGTTAATAAACATAGTTAATGAATAGTGGCCACTAGCATTAATGGCTTTTTAAAAAGAGCAGACAAATTGTATCGTGTAGAAAGCTTATCAGAGGCTATTAGCCAGAATAGCCAGAAGTGCAACCTCTGTGTTTTAAATTGAGACAGGACTGTCTTAAGGACTGCAGCGCTGGGATGCAAAGATCTGCCTGGTGCCCCCCCCCCAGGTTGTCCAGTCCCAGGTGCACAGGAGGGTGGAGCTGGCCAGCCGCCTCAGCGTCTTGCTGGCTGGGTTGCCCCCGAACTCATGCGCAGAGCCACTCGCAGCAGGAGAGCCTGCCACGGCACTCCAACCAACGGGCAGGCTCTTCCCCAAACTCAACTCTTGGGCCCCGGGCTCTCAGCCTGGTGCCCCTGAGAGCCCGGCGCTTGGGTGCCCTGCACCCCTAGCACCTATGGGTAAGACGGCCCTGAGTAGAGGCACCATGCCCCTAGCTGCCTAATGCCAGGAAAAGTACCTCACTATTTTGCTCAGTTTCAGCAGTAAGGCGGATAGACCTCAAGCTCAGGGGCCATATGTCGCCCCCCAGGCTTCTCTATCTGGCCTTTGAGACTCCTCCTCCATAGCCATCTCACTCCCCACTCCAGGCCACACCCTTCACCACCCATACTTTATACCCTACTTCAATGTTTTCTGCCAGGACGAAATGTGCCATTGAATTCTGATGGTGCTTCTTGCTTCCCTGGATAGAGTGGCATGTGTGTGTTGACACTACCCAGCATGCATTGCTCCACCCACTTATGGTTATGGCTACACCCAACGCTAGTATGCAGCCCCCAGAAGGTTGCTCAGAAGGCAATGTGGCCCTTCCCTACCTCTGCTCTATTTACAAAAATGAAATAATCCAGGGTGCGGAATACATGGCAATATGACATAGGAAAGGTCTTGCTGGATCAGACCAATCTATTCTCCCCCCCCCCCACCAATTATATTTTATTAAGTTTGAACATTTTAAACATATACAGCCAAAATACACAATCTCATCTTTTCTCTTGTCTTTGTCGACTTCCCATCTCTTTTTCCATGGAGTTGTTGTTTCTCTCCTTCTGCTGTGCCTTACCCTCCATCTATCAAATCAAAACCACAATATTATACCGTAATTTAATTACTTCTGTTGCTCATGGCTCATATCCTGCTCTCAAGTTCATCAAACTATAGTATTTCTTTAAATTGTCTGAAAAAGGCAACCATTCTTCCATAAAACACAAAACATTAGATTCTCTTAATTTTGCTGTTCATTTTGCCAGTTCTGCATAGGCCATTATCTTACCTATCCATTCTTCTTTGGTTGGAAGTTTTTCTTCCTTCCATTTCTGCATGGATCAGACCAATCTAGTTTGACATTCAGTTCCCACAGTAGCCAACCAGATGCCTCTGGACATGCAAGCAGGACATGAGTGGCGTTGTGCTCTCCTGCTCCTCTTCTCCAGCTACTGGTATTCAGAGGTCTCTGACACAGGAGATAATATATAACCATCATGACTAGGAGAACAATAGTTGTATGAACACACCACAGTTCCCAGGATTCTTTGGGGAAAGCTGTGTGCTTTAAATGTATGGTGTGTCCACAGCCTCTGAGCCTGATTGATCAGTTGGGTTATTTAGTTTCCATAGGCAACAGCCTACTTCATCAGATGAATGTCAACCACTGAGAAAGAAAAGGATACATTGGAGGATGGAAACTAAGTCAGTACAGAACAAGAATAAAGATGTAGGAACAATGTGACTAGGGCTGTGCTTGCCACAATTCTATAAGCTGGCAGCACCACCACCCACTTTTCCTGCCCAGAAGAGCATCTGGGGACATGACAAGAGAAGGTAACAATGTGGTGAGTGATCCCAGACTTGGAAGCACCAAGGATGAATTTGGATACAGTGAGCATCCTTTGCAGAGTCCGCATCCACTCTCGTGTAGCCCATCCTTATGGTCAGATTTTCTGGCTACGTTCCCGCTATTGATTTTTAAGCCTTTATTTCTTTTCCTGCTCTGCAAACAAGCACAATGGAAGTGCAACTTCAAATGCTCATTATGCAAGGCAGCATTCTTCCAAAGTTACCCCTTAGGAGCATATCCTCCAGCATCTGACAGATGAAACCAGGTACACTTGTTTAACGTCAGATGAATGATTCACAGCGCCTTTTGCTGAACTAGTGGATCAAGCGCTTCCCAGGGAATCTGGTGGCATTCCCTTCCAAAGCATTTCTTTTTTGAAATGTCAATCTCATCAAGCAACACATTTCCCTACAATCTGGAAAGCACATGTTAATGCATGGATACCAGATCTGTAGAAACATTGCTGCCATACAAAATCTCAAACAATGATTTTCGTCAGACTCGCAGTACTGAGACCAACTGGTGTGTGTGTGCGTATTTGTGTGTGGATCTAGATCTAGATCAATATGCTGTATACCAAGGAAGAAGACTGAAATTTAGAAGATGCACCACCAGAGTGGTTGCATCTTTCCAGCTTTTTGTGGGAACAACTAAACCTCAGTTTTAGGGAATATACTTTGCATTCAGAATCTTTCCAACCCTGGCATTTCCAGGTTGGGCTGAGCAAGATTCCTGTCTGAAACCCAGGAGAGCTGCTACTGGCAGTTGGTATAGACCAGGCATGTCCAAACTTGGCCCTCCACATGTTTTGAGACTACAGTTCCCATCATCCCTGGCCACTGCTCCTGCTAGCTAGGGATGATGGGAGTTATAGTCCCAAAACATCTGGAAGGCCAAGTTTGGACATGCCTGGTATGCACCAAAGATGAGGAACTTGTGACTCCAACTCCAATTGGGTCCAGCCAGAATGACCAATGACCTGGGATTATGGGTGTTGTAGTCCATTAACCCATTTTTGGTGAACACATGGGTCTGAGTAAGCACATGGCAGCTTTCTTTGTCTGAGACTACATAAGGGATACTTGAAGTCACCTTTTGGAATATGTGGTATAACAGCTTGGGGTTGCAAAATGCTACACATAAAATTAGATGAGAGGGCCAGCAGTGTCCCACCTCCTTGAACAGTCACTAGCAGTGAAGAGGCAGGGATGGGTTGTTGTTGTTGTTGTTGTTGTTGTTGTTAGCAATGATTCATGTGTTACAATAAATGTGTGTGTCTTGAAGGTGCCACAGGATTATTGTGTGCTTTTGTTAAATAGGCTAACCCAAGTGTGAAGGATCCACAACAAATTGTGGAAGCCCCTAAAAGGAGTCCTTCTAGACACAACTCAACCCAGCCTGGAGCAGGATATCATACCATGTTAGGGGCTCAAGCAGACCAGCTCCTCCTCTCTCCTTCAAAATTCATCTCCAACCCACCCCAAACAGACAATTTCAACATTCAAAGGCACTCACACATCCTTTCCCAACCTCTAGTTCCTCCAGAACTACTTTCCCATCTCCACCAGGTTAGAAGTTAGATCTTTCCACAGAAATCACTGGTGAAATCCAGAATTTTAGCATAACCCTGATTGGGTAACAGCAGCAAGTCCCTTCCTATGAGGAGATTAGACAAATTCATGGAAGATAATGCTATTGGTGGCTACCACTTATGCTGGATACAACTTCCAGGATCAGAGACAGCATGCTCTTGAATACCCATTGGTTGGGAAGATCAGGAAAGGACTGTTAACTTCATGCTCTGTTTGTGGGTTTCTTGTAGACATTTGGTTGACAGTGGCAGGAAGCAGGATGATGGACAAGACTTTGGTCTAATTATCTAGTAGGATTCTTCATATGTTTTCCCTCTGCCTCTCCCGCCTTCCCCATTAACCTCAAAGGCAGAAGTACTGTGTCTGCTGTAGACTTCCAGTAGGGATCTATTTGGACACTGTGAGAATAGGACGCTGGACTAGATGAGCCATTGGCCTGATATGCCCTTTCCAGTCAGTGGGTTATTTTAAACCTTTTAGAATGAAAACAATTTGTATCTGTGCCCTCAACGTTTCCTAAAACCTGGAAGCTCACAGTGCTATTGTGCTTCTTCCATTTCCCTTTTCTATGAAAATAAAAAGCCATTTTGATTTACAAACATAAACTTCTGCACATCCTGGGAGTCTACTGATTATGTAGAAACCACTGAATTTTTTTTGAGGGGGGCATTTCATTTCTAAACTGATAGGCTATCAACCACTTTAAATTTACTATTAGGAATTGTAGGTCTGGAATTTCAGAATCTTAATATATTTTTCTTTGATATAGAGAGGGGGTCATCCAGCTTCATTAGACAGATATGAGAAAATGTTTGGGGGTTTTTAATCGTTGTTTGTTTAATTCATATCCTAAACAGGGTGGATTCCCTTTAGTTACACATTCTAACACTTTGTCCAGTCTTGTTTCAAAAGCGCCAAGCAATTTGGCATCCACTGCTGCCTCTGGGAGACTATCCCACAATTTTATAGATCTTGGTGTCAGGAAAATTTCCTCTGTATTGCCAGTTTATTCCCGTGGGTGCATATTTTAGCTAAAGGAAAGAAGCCACATTCTGGATGCTTCTACTGGTATTTCAGACATTGGGTTATGGTAGCCAAACACCATCTGGTTCCCAGCTGGTACTTTCTATTTCAAGACACCTAAAACCCTTCCAACCCTCTTTGGCTCATCTCTGCTTTTGAAAAACAGCTCCTTAATCATTTTTAATCACTGTATTGTTTTGCTATCTGGAACATTCCTTTGTATATATACAATTATTGGAAGGAAGAATTTAATTATAGTTCAGAACCTGTTATTATTATGAACAAAGCAGTGGAGCAGCTTTTTCCCTCTCCATTTCAATCTAATTATCTTTAACAAGTTTTAATTGTATATCTTCTCCTCCCCCACCCCTTCCACCACAATAGACTGCAGCATGCAACACTGTCTTGGGAGATGTACAGATCTTTTTGGATAGGGAGTGAGAATGGTGGCTGTGCTTGTACATCCCAGCATACACACAAAATCATGGAAAGGAAAAATGAACTCTAAGACATTAAGATAATCTAATGTTGATTATCCAAATAAATTGTTTGGCTGGGGAAACTGCAAGGGAAGGGTAGCTATCCTGCATTCAAGAGCCTGATCCAACTTCCCAATACATTTTTTCTGGTTCACAAAGATCCTGAAATAATTGTAACAGAGAAACTTTGTGTAATGGATAAAGATAGATGCAGTAGAAAAGTAGATTTGAATAAAAACACTGTGAAATTAGGCATGGGAAGTCAATGTATGGCACAATGTACTATTTGATATGAAGATTATTCTGAAAATATTTGAATAATCAATAAATACAGTGGTACCTCAGGTTACATACGCTTCAGGTTACAGACTCCGCTAACCCAGAAATAGTGCTTCAGGTTAAGAACTTTGCTTCAGGATGAGAACAGAAATTGTGCTCTGGCGGTGCAGCGCCAGCAGGAGGCCCCATTAGCTAAAGTGGTGCTTCAGGTTAAGAACAGTTTCAAGTTAATAACGGACCTCCGGAACGAATTAAGTACTTAACCCGAGGTACCAGTGTGTGTGTGTGTGTGTGTGTATATATATATATATATATATATATATATATATATATCACACAAAGAGCACTATGATTTTGGTGGTGGTATTATGCAGTATGTGTTGAGGTGGGTAGAGCCCAGCACTCTAATGTGGAGTCAAGTCACCCATTCCCCATAAACAATATCCTGCTGAATGACTGCTGGAGGGAAAACCCAGAAAACTGGGGGGTGGGGAGGGGGGTGGAATGGAGTGTCCTGGCAGGGAGCATGACAGAGTAGGCTAGAGGCTTGAATTAGAGCACTCCAGGCTGCAAATTGTGTTGCTTCATATCCAATCAGTAATGCTAGCACTCATGGCCAAGTGAAGCTGATCAACAATTCATTCACGTTTGGCAAAAGGAAATGTTCATAATTTACTTATGGAATTCTTTACTACTTTGACATGGTGATGACCAGAAGATTAGATTTCTTTAAAAGGTATTGGGCAAACTCATGGAAAGTAGGTCTATCAGAAGGTATTAGCCAATGGAACCTCTATCATCAGAAGTGGCTTTACTCTGAGTACTGAGGACAGTCAACAGAAGAAGGCTCACAATAACCTTTTGGGTATTTAGATTGGCTTACTGGAAAAGAAGAATGAGTAACTGGGATTATTGATCCTCAGTCTGGTCCAGCAAGACATATCTGATATCTTTCAAGAAAAAATGCAGCCTGACAGTGGATAGAACTTGTGAATGGAATGTGCGAAAGTGCCCAACAATGACTGCAGAATTACTTATTGGAATGAAAGTTGATGTGGGAATCACAAAAATGGTAAATTTTGTGTTCAGTTCTTAATTCAGCTGTGCATGTGAGTTTCTGGGCAGATAATACCAAGTATATATGTTAGGTCACTCTAGCGACTCCATACAATTGAGGCCACCTGAGCCTCGAGGGAAAGCAAAGAATCCAGAAAGACCCTTCAGAGGGCATGTAATCCCATCAAGAGCAGGGAACCTCCCATCCATCTGATCTAGGGAACCACCCACTAAGTACCTCAGCCTCACAAAGCAGGGGTGAACATGTCAACGGTCTGAGCCATCCATGTTCCAGCTAGGGCTTTGACAGAAGCACCAGTCATATCAGCTGGAAAATCCTCCAGAACCATCTGGAAACCCACTGGATCCATTGGCCTCCATTGGTGGACCATCCTCTTAGGTCCCACAACTCTGCAGTGGGGAAAAGGTGCCGAAAGCCTGCATTCCATCAGGAAGGGATGGAAAAGGAAATCAGAGCTTTCTTAAACACAGGTGTGCAGTAGCAGCAGCACATGAATTGATGCAGCATTTGTGCTGATGGAAAGGGAGCAGAGAAAGAGAGAGAAAGCCAGACCTCATCCATGCAGAACTGTAAATCAAATGGCAACAGCAAGACTCTGTGACAGCTGCCACTTTTAGTGTTGTCATGAGACAGCTGTCTTTATCCTCTTCCCTCCTTCTCTCCTCCTTGTTAAAAAATTAGTCCAATTCAATAACACAATTTAGCCAATATAAAACAAATAGGCAGGCAAAACATACAGTAAAAAGCTGATGGCGTAATGGCTGGGTGACAGATGATCGCTCCTCCGACTTCATTGCCATGCTTATTTCTATTACACATTGCAGGCCTTGTCACTCTGCAAAACCTCCTGCCAGGCCCAGCAGCAGTTAAATTAAGGAAAAACTTGTTCATCCTCCTGCATGGAAGGATGGCTTTCCAAGAGGCACACACACAAACCCTGGAGTGATGTCACATGCAGGTGGTATTAGTACATTCATAGTGGGCTGCAAAAGGCAGACAGGAGTGGGAGAAGGAAAAATGTTTCCCTGTATATTTTTCCTGATGTAATTCTCAAATGCCTGGGGTCAAGTGATGGCCCTTTCCATCTAGGCGCCCATCCAACTTCAGGTCAGATTAGTTGACCTTTGAGCATAGTATTTGTCTGCTGTGTCTCTGCTCTACAGGTCCTTTCCCATTACCTACTTACCTGGTCATTTTCTTTGAAGAAGCTGGAGATTTAATTGCGGAGAACTGCCTGGGTATCTGTTGCTTCTCACCTGGGAGCCTTGCCCTCTTAGAAACCCAACTCTCAGCTGTGGAAGCCACTGCTAAACCCTGGCCACAGGACTGAAGGAAGCATTTTATGAAGCCCCATGACAGTGAACTGAGGCTAGGGGTAAGGGAGAAATCCAGTTCAGTTTGTATTCAGAGGTGAGCCCACCTAATTCTCACTTTCCGAGACAAATACATTAACTGAACCACAACTATCTTTCAAAATCTGCACTTTTCCAAAGTTTGCAGTGTAGCTCTCTAGCCACAAACTGCACAGAAATGCATATACTAGGGTAAAATATGTATATGTTACAGAAAATAGCATGCACTCTATTAGGGAAAATTGCTTTTAAAAAATGTGTAAATTAGGGGAAATTGCATACAAAGAGGAATTTGCATAAAATGTTGATGAATTTTCATGAGTACTTAGACACACACACACACACACACACACACACTGATGTGGAAATATGGAAAACTGAATTTAAGATTGGGAAAAAAATGAGAAACTGAGAGAAATCGAAATTGACAGATTCACCCATCCCTAACATAGAGGTAGTACTAATCTATGCCCTGTGTCACCCTAGCTTCTTCAAAAGTATAGCACAATACAACTTTGTTTTCAATTCCTCCTTGGGATTCTGGGATCCTCAGGAAGAGCAATTTCGCTCTTTCCAAACCATGTTGACCTCACTGCACATCTTCTAAATCCTTCTTCATTTCCCCCCTTCCAACCTCCTCTTCCCCCTCCCAAGTCACCAGCTTCAGAATTCTTAAATTGTCCTGCTGTTTCCAACCTCAGGCAGATGCAAAGAACTCCTACTGTGCCTCTTGCCCACATCACTGTAATGACAGGCAGCTTTGGGGCTTCCTCAAACAGCAGGGGTAACTTTCCCAACCTGTCAAAATCCATTCTGTCAATAGGATTCTCAATGGGGGTGGTGCTGCCCCCTTGCTTCATCCAGATGGTGGTGCACTTCTCACCTCATTGCTGCTACCTTGAATTCTGAAAAGTGCTCCCAGGGGCAACTTTAAACGGGTCTCTGGGCCGTGTCAGCTTCTTGAGTGTGGGCATGGATGCTGTTATTTCTTCCCCTTCTAAACATGGATGCCACTGTTTTTGTAGAATAGAGGGAAATGCCCTCTGAACCAGATGGGCCATCAATGGCTCAAACACTATGTTTGCTTCTGATTTCTGGTTAATCACCCAGGGCCATGCCACTAGTTTATCAACTCTGCTTGCACAAAATAGTAGCTCAAGTTTTTTTTCTTCCTTGTGGTGAAAGGTATCTACTTTCAGTCTTTCATGGATGAGATTTCATGGGTTGGTGAGGGCTGCAGAGAACACACAACCACCCAGCTCTCTTTGCCATATAACGTTTGCAGTTTCTGTGTTAATGTATACTGTTCTGGCACTATCAATGTGAATGAATAAAAGAGCAAACCACCCACCAATTTTCAAAAGGTGGTATACATTCTTGTATGCTCAGTAGAGGCATGTTGCATTAGTTTATCACATTACCTCTCAAATGATCAAATATCATCGTTGTATGGCAAAATGAGTCTGGATATCTGAACTAGTCAGCAGAGGAAGAAAGCTGTTCTTCCATGAATCCTAAATATCCTGAGCTGATATAAGGCACTCAAAGTCTCTTCTGTCACCCGAGCAACACAACAAATCATGGATTAACCCCAAAGTGTGAATCTATATCTTAAGAGAAAACCCGACTCTATCCAAGTCAGGTTGTACACCAATCACCAGATAGGGTCCTTCAATACAAAAAAGAAAAGAAAAAAGACTAGGATTTCAGAAGGGGGTGGGTATTTCTGGTTGGAAAAGGCAATACACATTGTTGGCTTTGCAACTGATGGGACTTTGAGTTATGTTTGCCTTCAGTGCCACAAAGGGTGGCTAAGAAGCGGGAAACAGGCAGGGCCAGTTAGACAGGACCAGCAACCAGGGCAGACCAATGGGGAATGTTTTGTGCATACTTATTTATCTATGACATCTATTTCTGTCCAACAATCTCTTCTGTGTGGATTGCAAATTTAAGGAAATAAAATACAGTCATACCTCATGTTACGTTTGCTTCATGTTACGTTTTTTCAGGTTGCATCCCGTGGCGACCCGGAAGTACTGGAAAGGGTTACTTCCAGGTTTCGCTGCTCGCACATGCGTAGTAGCGCTAAATTGCGCTTTGTGCATGCACACAAGCGCCAAATCATGCTGTGCACTTGCGCAGATACGGCGCTTCAGGTTGCAGGCTTTTCATGTTGCGAATGGGCCTCTGGAACAGATCCCGTTCTCAACCAAAGGTACCACTGTACTACTGAAAGCCATCGATAAGAAAACAAAAAACCCCAAACACAACAAAACTATTGTGGATAAAACAACTGGAAACCACCACAGAGCATCATAAAATCAAAACAGATAAACACGGCTAAGGGGATCAGAAAGGTCATTCAAGGCACTTAATGTCCTAAGCCCACATCAAGGCAGCCAATGTCCTAAAACCACAGGCCTAAGGGAATAAAGAGAGCTTCACAGAATTGTAGAGCTGGAAGAAATCCCACAGGTCATCTTGTCCTGTAACGCAGCAAACTTAACAAAAACATCCATGACAGGTGGTTATCCAACCTCTGCTTAAAATCCTCCAAGAAGGGGGAGTCCACCACTCCTTGAAGGAGTCTGTTGAACAGCTCTTACTGTCAGAGAGCTATTGCTGGTGTTTAGTTGGAGACTCCTCTCATATAGCTTGAAGCCATTGGTTCATGTCCTACCCTCCCCAAAAGGAGAAAACAAGCTTGCTTGACACTCCACGTGACCGCCCTTTAAATATTTGAAGATGACTACCGTATTTCCTCTCAGTCTCCTCTTTACCAGACTTAAACATACCCAACTCAACCATTCCTCATAAGGCTTGGATTCCAGACAATGAGTAAAATGGTTCAAAAACAAGAGCGAATGTAAGCAAAGGCTACATTAATATGTCAATTAATTGAACATTTCAGAGTGCAAAGAAGCATCAACAAGAATTACCCACCTGGTCAAAATGATAACTTTCCTAAAGCTTGCTGGAACAGAAATATCTTCACTGGTTGCTAGATAGTGAGGACGTTATTAGCCTGGTGGGATTCCCTGAGAAGGCATGAATTCTAACTTGGACTGGTTGCAAACAATTTTATGCACCTAGTGCTCAACAAACATGTCACAGCGTGCCTTCATAGGCTTAGCTTGCTCATAATTAAGGCCATTTAACAAGGAAAAAAACCTCTGCTGGATGTCAACACCTGGATGCAATGGCAAGAGAGATGTATGGCCTTTTGTTGCTGTTGCCTTCACTGCTGCAGTGGATGCTCACCTCTTCTCAGTCAGATTTATCCTGAGTATCCCACTGCCTTCGCTCATGCTATTGTTCTCTGCCAATACAGTGCCTGCAGTGCCCCAGAGTCCTAGGGAGAGAGAGATGAACTCATGCCCATGGGAGAGGGCTCCTTGCAGCTGCACAGACCTCTTATTTGGCACATTCTGCTCATTGTGAAAGCAGGCGCCACTGTGCTAAGCTGATGAGTGAGATTCACACTGCATGAAACATTAACTTAGCAAGTGATTTACATATCTAATTTATTAATGTGTGTGCACGCCACATGTGTGCCCAAACTAGGCATTTGCAACACAGGCACACTGAGAAAATTTATGAAAGTTGGGGAATTACGTCTCCTTCACATGGATTTATATGTACACTCAGGGCCATTTTGACACAATACAATTTTTTCCCTGACAGATTCCGTTTCTCTTCGAGGAGAGCTACACGCGCACCATAACATTTGACGAAGGGGAAATGCCTGTTCTGCTGTGCGAGCACGCGGCAGGAGCCCCGCTCTAACGGCAGCTTCCAACCATGTGTTCATGTGGCAAAATAGGTAATAAAAGTTATAATTGATGGCACTTTAGAACGTTCAAGGCAACTGATAAACACCGTCTCAGCAATCCACACAACCAACCTGGAAGGAAAGGCACCTCCGATATGTACATTTTGCAGATGGGACACTGTAGATTGCTCTTCGTATCCTATCTCAGGAATGCCTGAAGGCAGATCAGTATCATTTATTAGGGCTGCATGTGGAAAAAAATATATTTGCCTTGAAACATGACTCATGGGTTTGTTGGGTTGCTTTAGCTAAATGGTATGAACACAGGTGGCGCTGTGGTCTAAACTACTGAGCCTCTTGGGCTTGCTGATCAGAAGGTTGGCGGTTCAAATCCCACAACGCGGTGAGCTCCCATTGCTCGGTCCCAGCTCCTGCCAACCTAGCAGTTTGAAAGCACACTAGTGCAATTAAATAAATAGGTACCGCTGTGGCAGGAAGGTAAATGGCATTTCCGTGCACTCTGGTTTCCATCACGGTGTACCGTTGCACCAGAAGTGGTTTAGTCATGCTGGCCACATGACCTGGAAAGCTGTCTGTGGACAAACACCAGCTCCCTCGGCCTGAAAGCAAGATGAGCATCACAACCCCATAGTTGCCTTTGACTGGACTTAACCATCCAGGGGTCCTCTACCTTTGATTTTTAATGGTTTGCCATGGATTCAAAGCAGAGGGTTGCTTTACCTCATTGTTTGAAGCCTTGGGTGGCTTCCTTAGGACCACATGGGCAAAATCAACAAATGCTTATAACTCTCTCTTTTTTTGGCAGAATGGCCAGTTTGTTTTATTTTAGCGCAGCCATCTCTGTGGTGGAGGATCCTGACCCTGGACTAGGAATGGGAAAACATGCAAATTTGGATTTTCCTCCATTTATCATTTTTTCCCAATCTTATGTTTGGTTCTCTGCATTTGCACATCAGTTGGTGATTTAGTTTTTTATTTATTAAAAAAAAACATAGTCCACATGAAAATTAAGCAACAGTTTGGTGTGATTTCCCCCCTAATAGACACATTTTTGCAAATCAATTTCTTCCAGCAATACATTTATACTGACACTTTGCCCTAGTACATTACTTAACTGGAGTATTGCAAAGTTCAGAAAAGTCTGGATTTTGAAAGATGGTTCTGTTCCAGTTTGCATATTGATATGGAAAGTGTGAATTAGATAACTTTGTTTTCAAATGAGAGCCGAATCAATTTTCTTTGCCATTCCTACCTCAGACACATTCCAAGGTGGATGTGCAGCCCTATTCTTTTGCTCATGTTGAGAGAGAGAGGGGGGGGGATTGAGGCTGTGTTACTGAGGCACGTCTAATGCTATCCAATGAATTCCTGGGTGAACTGAAACTTGTACTAGAAATTTCTTGGCTCACAGCCCGCACATTTAAGCCAGCCCACTAACAGCTCTCTCTGTATGTTTGTCACACATTGCAGTATACACATATATATTTTTTCTCACTCTGGAAGTGATACCTGTGCAGAAAATCATCTTGTGTGCAGTGACCCTTGAATTTCAATTTGTCATTCAGTGCCATATTCAGAATATGTTTAACAATAAAATAATATTAGTCTTTAGCTGTCTCCTCCTGAGTGACACACAAGTTCCAGTTTCTCTGAGAGGGTTCTTCCACCTGCTCATTAAATTATTTTTCTATACCCATTTGCAAACAGCCTAGCAATACACCCCCTTTCCATTTATTTTTAAATGTGATATGTCAAGATTATATATATATGCCTGTATTAGAGCTAAAAAAAATCCAAAGAACATGTTGTCTGCTTGCCACTTCAGTCCAACACTCCTTCCGTGAAAAATAAAAATAACAATAATACCTCAATGGGCGCATTATAACTTATAATAACATTGCTTCTGTTTCCCAGCTGGGTTTAGTGATGGAGAACATTTTGGATTCAGATTTCATTTAAAGGCAAATCTACCTAATTTGCACTTTTGAGAACAAAACAAAAGATAAAAACTGAAGCATACCTATTCTTCAAAGTTCGCACTCTGTGAATTTTGCGAGGAAGTTCTCTACCCAATGTACATAGCAGGATAAAACATACAGAAAATGAATATATTAGTGAATTACATACATATGTATTACATACATAAATGCATGATGTCAGGCAAAATTGTATACAGAAATTCGTGATTTAGAAAAAATTCACACTAAAGTGCTGATGCTTTCTCATGGCTTTTTTAAAGCAGAAAAACAGCAAACTGATGTAGAAATGTGAAGAGCTGAACACAAGACTGGAAAGTTAGAAAGGGAGAAAAACCGAAGACCATCAAAAGCCATGGCACACGAGATTTGCAAATAGCAACTACCCAATTAAAATATTGTGCAAACATGCCTACGTTTTGTTTTCTTTTGTGTGCGTACGTGCATTACTTACATCGTTCCATATATTGGGAGGAGTTTAAGGACCAACACAGATATGCATACCAGAAATGGGGAGCCCCCTGTGGATATGAAGTCAACCCTTTTGTTCAGACAGATTACAAACCTCCAAATTAAATCAAGTAAAAACAACAATTCATTAATCTTGTGGGCAGAAAAAAAGCTGGTTTTGCAGATTGAGGATTGGCTGCCCTCTGTGACAATCTCTTTCTAAACTTACTATCTGGTCTGAGTCCTTATTTATTGCCTCTCATGAGATCCACAAGGCCACACCCTCCTTTCATCCATAGTAATGCTTTTTGAAAGTATACTTTGCTGCCTCTATTGACTCATCATTGTTCCGTCAGACAGAGCTTTTCCAGGTAGTTCAGGGCCTTTTACGGTCTGGCCTGAAGGAGTTGACAGAACCAATGGTAGCTCGCTGTGACTTGTTTGCAAAGCATTTTGAGGCTGAATTACTACCCAGCTGCCAATCTCCCTTTCTTGGGCAAGGTTCTTCAGCAGGAGGTCACAGACCAGATCCAGTTTCTTGGAGGAAACTGGTTTTTTAGATTTTAGATTTCATTTGGGGATTAGGCCTAATTCTCCTTAACCTCTCAGTGGCTTTTGAGGCCATTGACCATGGTATCCTTCTGAAGTGGCTGTCCTAGTTAGGGATGGGTGGCACTGCTATGTGGTGGTTCTGGTGCTACTTCGAAGGACATTTCCAGAGGGTAATTCTTGGGGAGAGCTTTTTGGCTATTTGGAGCCTTCAGTATGGTGTTCCTCAAGGTTCAGTTTTACCCCCATGTAGATAGGATAAGCCCAAAGCCTGCAATCACCATCTGAGGCTCTTTTTCATGTACCTCCTCTGTGAGAGGTCTGGAGGCCAGCAACACCAGAATGGACCTTTTCTTCAGTGGCTCTCTGCTTGTGGAATGTTCTCCCCGGGGAGGCTTGCCTGGTGCCTTCATTGCAAATATTTTCATATCTTTAGGCACTAGGCAAAAACATATGTCTTCTCCTAGTCCTTTGGCTAATTAAGCAATTTATGGCCTTTCAGACCCTCCAAGTGTCTCTATTTTCTAGGAACAGTACCAGATTTACAGAAGCCATTTCGATTTCTGATTTGATGCCAGAATGTCCCATATTTCCTTAGGAAGTCCCTATTTTCATTGGAGAAATGTTGGTTGGGTATGGGTTTTTAAAATTTGCAGTGTATTGTTTTTGTATTTGGGGTGTGGCATGTATGGTAAACTGCCTTGTAAACCTTGGATGAAGGGTGGTATAGGAATGTAATAGATAAATAAAATAAATAAATAACAGATATGCAACTACATCTATGCACTGTGCCCATAAATATCACGCTGAAAAATGCACATTATGCCTATACAGTGGTACCTCAGGTTAAGTACTTAATTCGTTCCGGAGGTCTGTTCTTAACCTGAAACTGTTCTTAACCTGGAGACCACTTTAGCTAATGGGGCCTCCCACTGCTGCCACACCGCCAGAGCATGATTTCTGTTCTCATCCTGAAGCAAAGTTCTTAACCCAAGGTACTATTTCTGCATTAGTGGAGTCTGTAACCTGAAGTGTCTGTAACCTGAAGCATATGTAACCTGAGGCACCACTGTATAGAGCTGTGCCCATGTTTAATGCACAACTACAAGGGATGCAGGAGTCGCAGGAGGAGAGCAAAAAACAAGTTAATACAGATTTCATTTGAAGTCAAGCACCTACTGTAAAAAGTGGTATTGAATGCTACGGCAGAAAACAGGAAGAGTGGACAAGTCCATTTCTCAAGCTGTAAAATAGCACAGAGGCAAAGGCTTCTGCCTTTCCTAGTTAAGGCATGTGTCCTGCAAACTGACAGCCTCCCTGTTCAGAAATATGCATTGCTGTTATTACATGTTTGCTATTACGAAACATCATACCTCTCTTAATAGACTTGGCACATGTCTGTCTCAGATTGCAGTTTGCTTTCATTGGGGGGTAGACTAAAGCTAATTAGACAGGCAGGCTTCCAATGGTCTCTTTACTAGGAAGGGCATTCTTCATTAACTGAATTCTCTCCTTGCCTTAAGCCTTACCTTCCACCTGGGGTTTTTTTCTGGGTGCAGAGGGGAAGAGATGACTTTTTTGTGTGTGAAACGTGCTGAAATTGAAATGTTCCATTTGCTGCAGAAATAGAAGCTGTTCTCGTTGTCTGGTCAAATTAATTGGTTTAATTATTAATTTATAATTGTCTTTATTGCTGTTTTAATATGGGTATTGTAAACCAACCTGTGATTCTGATGGATGAAGAGCAGTCTAGAAATAGAGCAAACAAACCAAACTTTTTTCTATTCTACAGTATGTAGATCTGTTTTATCATTTTGCCCCCCTCCTGTTGTGGACAGAGTATTAGACTGGGATTCAGGAGAGTACTATTAAAATTCCTTATCAACTATGAGGCTCATTAAGTAGTCTTCGGATGAGTCTCTGGCCAACGTTGGATATAACTCTAAACTGTGGTTTGCTTGGCTTAACTCTGGGTTGTTTATACATCTGAATCTGCCCCAGCCAATTAACCATGGCTTAACTGGGGCCAGAAAACTGCAGTCTGAAAGGACACTTTCCATCTGGCTTGTGAATCACAGCTGATGTTAACTGTGGTTTGTTGATACGTTTGAACTTGGTATCCTGGTTTAATCCTAGTTTATTGCATTGGCCTGGCCAGGGCGGCTTCCCTTTTATATCTTGCATGTTCTTTGCAGCATCTGGACTTGACAAGGCGTGTGACCTGTCCTGAGCACCTACTCCAGCTGAGGAATCATACCCCTCCTCCCCGAGTTGCCAGCCCCACCTGGGCTGTGGGTCCTTGCCTGTCTTAGTCTCCGAATCCTGCCTGTACCTCCTACAATCCCGCAATCAGAATAATTCCACCAAAATAACCAAAACCAATGAGGTCCATGCCGTGAAGTGAATTGATGGGGGGATTTCAACTCTCCCATCTCCTGCACCAGCTGCCAGCCACACACTGTGATCGTGCTACAAGCTAGGGTGGCAGTATTTTGAAGAGCAGAAAAGAGGACACATCTGGATTTTTTTCGATCTTAAATTCAGTGTGCTCTTCCTCCTCCCCTTCCTGCCTCATTCTGCTCTTCTTTATCCCCCCCCCCCCGAAATATTTTCCTCCTCTTTTCTTTTAAACCAATGGCTTTCCCAGAGGTTTTTGTGGTGATGCAGCAACAGTTCCAGAGCTCTGGCTGTCGCCACCTTTCCTTTCCATCGAAAAGTTTATTAAGTTCTATTCCCCATTTGCTGCTGTTGTTTTGGATAGGTGGCTGATATGGCCTTGCAATAAAAAAAAACCAAAATATTAGCTAGAAACAATTTCTGTAATGCCATGGCCATCAAAGAGAGGGGATTTGTGTTGCTCAGTTCTAGTGACTTCATGGGCACTGTGCAATAGGTGCTAGTTCTATTTGTACAGCCACTGTCCACACATAACTCACCATAACAAGAAAACCATTAGCAATAAATGAGGTGAAAGGCAAATTTCAATTCCCCAGTGACACAGTTTTGAGTACAGGGGTGAATTATATTTCCCCACAATAACAGTGCTTGCTGGAGGTAGGACATCTGGGTTTTTGCACAGTCAGCGCTCGCAAAGACTGATCACTTCAATAAGCCCCAAGAGGCACAAGGCTACATCCTTCAGCAGTTTGTTGTGTGCCATCTGCATGCATTTGCTCATTCATTGGCACAGATTCAATCTGTAGTATTTCCTGGCCCTCCCAAAATGTTGGAGGGTATGAAAAGATGCAGGACTTCATCATTAGAGGTTGGCATTTGACTTAAGTTTTACTCAGAGTAGACCCACTGAAATGAATGACCTAACAGTTGTGATTTCAGTGGGTTCACTCTGAGCAACACCCCCCTCATTGGCCATGACACAACCCACCAGGAAATACTGGCTCCAAATTTTGCATACAATGCATAAGCATTTTTCAAACTGTGAAATATTCGCCCAGAAAGTGCCTTCAAATCGGAAATGTCAGGTAGGGATTATACAGTCAGTTTTAAGGGCTGTCTGCTTGCCCCCCTCCCTCACCTACATTTGAACAATTTTCCTTCTTGGGAGATCAGGAGATGTGGTGGAGGCCAGTGGAAAACAGTAAAACTTTTGCCAAAGTTTGGCATCGGTTTGGAGCTAATCAGATAACGTTGTATTTCTGGGTATTAACTATGAACTCAGGTTTTCTGTATCAATTACTCCATTTGTGGGGCACTGCAAAATGTGGGCATTTTTGCTGCAAAATGCTGCAAAACAACTGCAAAACTTTGACACAGTTTCAAGGGGATCCCAGATTCTGGGGTTTGTAAATTTGGGACCCAAACCCTAGCGATCTATCCACTATATTAGAAATCAAGTTTATATAGTGTTGAAAGATAATGACATTCTATAAAGGAGCAATAACTTTATTATGATACCTTGGTCAGAAGCACAGTGATGAACTTCAGAGGAAAGGGGAAAGGCAAGGCAAGATAGCACAAAACCAGGAACAGCTTCAGATGATTTTGCATTCTTCTAAAAATGCAAAACTATATCATGTTGTCCTTAAGGAACCAAGGCCAACATGATTCATTTGATTTTGAATTCCTTTAATGTAGCTGAGCACATGGTATACAGTGTATATACTGCAGATTATCTATTGCACACTAGGATTAATGACGGGGGAGAGAGAGAGAGAATTCATGAATCTAGATGAGTTTTCAAAGTCATCTTGCTAAGATTTCCCAGCAAATATTCCTCCCCCACCCCCGTCCTTTCCTCCTTTCTGCTTTTGTGCACCTTTCAGTTACCCAGGAATTTTGAAAACCTCTGTTTCTGACACAGATCATCCTGCATTCTGCAAGGAACTGGACATCCCCCCCCCAAAAAAAAAAACAAATTTGCAAACAGTGAAAAATGCTCCAAACTTTTAAACAGCGGTTGGAGGATGCCTGAACTTTGCTTCAGGCAATTTCCTGAGAAGCTCAGCTATTTCAGACCCAATAAAATGTCTATTATGCAGACAGATTCAGAGTCGGCAGTTTGTTTTTTGCATGGGTTACATGTTTCACTTGTCATGTGGCAGCAGATTAACAGACATCAAGAACTGAAGAATGGTCTTAAATGCGGGAATGGAAAAAGCACCCTTCCATATTGCTTTTAGTTGTGCCCCAAGCAACGTCTATTCCAGAGTGATGTGCTGATAATGAGCAATTCTTGCGTGATGTAGGTCTTTTCCCTCCCTTGCTTTGTAGGTGATGGGACTCACCTGAAAACTGGGGCCTCTGAGAAGAAAGCCTGTCACTTTTTCTCCTGTGCTTCAGGGAGCTGATCAGCCCTTAAAACTGACTGTATAATCTCTACCTGACATTTTCGATTTGAAGGTACTTTCTGGGCGAGTATTTCGCAGTTTGGAAAACGCTTATGCATTGTATGCAAAATTTGGAGCCAGAATTAGTTTTTGCTTCTTCTTCCCTTCCATCGATAAAATATTATATTGTGAAGACAAGGTTTATAAATGAAAACACAGGTGTACTCTTCCTAATGGAATAATGCTGCTCTTGTAAGGCATTAAGCAGTGATTTTTTAAAAAAAAAGAAGAAGAAGAAGAAGCTCAAAGTGATGGGAAAGGGAGCATATGCAAAAAACATAGTACAAAAAAAGAACTGAATGGATCTTGGACTTTCAGAGGAAAACAGGAAAACAGGGCAGAATCAAAGCATCTTGGTGGAAGGAAGGCCCTAGAAAAGACTTTTAAAAGACCGAGTATCTTCCCTCCCCTTTTAGGGACGCAGGTGGCGCTGTGGTCCAAACCACTGAGCCAAGGGCTTGCCAATCGGAAGGTCGGTGGTTCGAATCCGCGCGACGGGGTGAGCTCCCGTTGCTTGGTCCCAGCTCCTGCCAACCTAGTAGTTCGAAAGCACATCAAAGTGCAAATAGATAAATGGGTACCACTCCAGCAGGAAGGTAAACGGTGTTTCCGTGCACTGCTCTGGTTTCGCCAGAAGTGGCTTAGTCATGGTGGCCACATGACCCGGAAAAACTGTCTGCAGACAAATGTCGGCTCCCTCAGCCAGTAAAGCAAGCTGAGCGCTGCAAACCCAGAGTCATTCGCGACTGGACTTAACTTTCAGGGGTCCTTTACCTTTACCTTTTATCTTTTTTTTCATCTTCAAAACCACAACAAAGTAGGTAGCAAGAGAACATCAACAGCTCACACCTTTAGCCTAAACCATAGTCGTTTGGGTGACTGTGAAGTGCATTTTGTTGAAATAGGGTTTGAGGGTCTCTAGTTGAAGTTCCATGATATTTCTGTATAAACTTAACTTTATTGGTTTGGCTGTAGCACTCCCTCTCCCTCTCTCTCTCCCCCCCCCCTCTCTCCATACACACACACAAATGAGCACTTGCGATTACTTTTTAAAAACATAATAAATTACAGTAGCCATTCCATTTAAGAAGAATGCGCAGGGCTTTGGCTGCAATCCCAAACTTACTTACTAGGGAGTGAGCCCGATGGAATACTTCTGAATATACATGCAGCGATAAGTTGCACACTAATCAAGTTTCAGTGATGAGATTTGTTTTGAATTCAGGGTATATATCTGGAATATGCAGAACGGTTTAAAATAGATTATCTGGGCATGTACAGAGTGCATTCCTGTCAGAATGAATACCTATGCCAGCCCTAGGTGATTGTGAATAGAGAACCAGGTAATTCTAGTTATCTTTCATTTCATTTTTAATTTGTATTTCACTTTTCCAAATTACTGTTCTCAAGGTGGCTCCCAAACCATGGGCAGCAAAATATATAAAGTAATCTCATTGTAGTCCGGTAACATATCAAAATATAGATTAAAAACAAATTAAGAAATTCCAAGGAACCCTGATAATATTTATAATGCAATATAGTATTGACAAAATGTCACCAAGCGATGAAACAAGGCCACCAGTTGCAACAAATATAAAAATAACAAACCATCATGACAATAACAGAAAAAATACAATGCACAAAATGTCCAAGATCACCCCAAAAGGACAACTGAGCAGCCAAGGAACATCTCTTTTTCCAGGTCCTGCTGGAATTTTTATTCTGTATATGCAGGACCAAAATGATTTTGAATTAGGCCTGCAGATCTCAGTGCCTTAGAATCAAGTTCTCTAGTCTTTTGTCACAGGCTCTGTACCATAGGCAAAGAGCCACAGAACAAGAGACTGTGTTTTTATTGGTGATATAGAGGTATTTATTCCAGATTCATCATTTTATTTTAATGCCCTGTGAAGATTAAATGCCAACTGCAGCTTTGATGTAAAAGCCTTAAGGTTCCGTCAAGATTTATTTATTTTTCTGATTGGTTGTTTTCGTACTTGAAAGTAGATAAACTTCAAATACAACAATTTTCAGGCACTAAAGAGTGATATGATATAGCCATTATTGTCCCATGTAGACATGTTCATATTTTTCTCTCACATTATAGTCTGGACAAGCAGAGTTAAACAGGCAATAATGGGACAAAGAAAATGCCTATAGCAAGGGATAATGGTTCTATCAATGTTGGAAAAACAATGCTCATATGCAACCAAGGTCAACATGAATATGCTGGTGCTAAGTTGTATTTTTATTTTAAGGCTAAGCTGAGATGTTCCTGTTTCCTCCCCAAAATCATCTCCCTCCACCCTGCAAAAATGGGGACTGGATTTCTGCTGTTTTCTTGGGGGATTAATTTCTCTGAAATGTTCAGGTGTCAATGTTGCTTACCTTCCGTAACCTTAAGATATGGCCAAGGGTCTTTCATATCCCCCACCATTTTTTAAAAAGCCTAACTCTGCTCATGGGGCTCTCTCCAGAACTGCCCAGCAGCTGCACTTCCTGTAACTCCTTGAAAGCAATGCCACCTTATGTGGCATGAATGTGGTGTAGCTCCCAATGCATTCTGGGAAGAGATAGCCTCATGCCCTTGGCAGCAGTGTGAGGCTTTTTCTTTGTTTTTAGCTTAATCGCAGCTGTTTAATTTATATGCTGCTTTAATCTTAAATTCCTTTCACCACGTTCCCACTTTAGTTTGGGAACTTTATTTTTGAGTCTCTATGAAAATATAAAACTTTTTTTGTGCATTTCTTGCAATAAATGCATTTCACATTAATATTTTTTATTTTATTTTTTGCTTCATACAGACATTTGCAAGCATTTTTTCCTCCAATGAAAAGCATTTTCTACATTAGCTTCAGGAAAAAAAATTGTGTGTGTGTGTGCACTTTCCCAAAATGTACACAATCTTGGGGCATAGGAGCCAACTCCTAGGGGCTGTGGAGACTTCAGCCCCCACAATAAAATATTTCATAGGGCAGGACCCCCACAAAATTTTATTCGAGTACGTATCCCTGTTTTGGGGTGGTGGTAGTGAAGAACTGCATCTCAAAATTCAGAGAAGTGTGGCTCTTGAAAAAAAGACTGTGTTTCTGAACCAGTTGGTTCAGAAAGTTAAAATTACAAAGATTTATTTTAAAATTAGAACCAAAAAACTTTTTTTCCATCCCTGATTCCTATGCACACTTGTTGTTGTTGTTTAGTCATTTAGTCGTGCCCGACTCTTCATAACCCCATGGACCAGAGCACGCCGGGCACTCCTGTCTTCCACTGCCTCCCACAGTTTGGTCAGACTCATGTTTATAGCTTCGAGAACACTGTCCAACCATCTCGTCCTCTGTCGTCCCGTTCTTCTTGTGCCCTCAATCTTTCCCAACATCAGGGTCTTGTGCACACTTACCTGGACACAAATCCATGGAACTTACTTTGAGTAGACAGGTATATAGACTTGCACTGTTAATCTTCTTTAATCGTTCTTTCTGACCTGTAAAAAAAGTTGTCCCTTTACCTTTTTAAAAATAGCTACTTACCTTCATCTGCGAAAATCTGGACTCAGACACAGCATTGTCACCATTTCTTTCATGTATCAAAGTTTGTCTGGGCTTTTTGAAAACTTGCCTCAATTGAACATCCTGGATATATATATATATATATATATATATATATATATATATATAAATGTTTCATATAAAATAGCATTAAAATGGATGGCAGCCTCCTACTGCTCAAAGAAACAATTAAACAATCCTGAATAGGGAGCCGCAAAGAATGTTGACTCATGAAATTTCAATGTCAATTTTTCTTATTTCCTGCAATCTGTACATATTTTGTTTAATTATTTTGGGAAGTACATCTGCTTCGACACCTGCAGAATTACTGCAAGCTGTCATTTTCATTCTGGGGAGGAAAAAAACATATTTAAATTTTAGATTTGGCACCTGTCAGAAAACAAAACACAACACAAAACAAAACAGAACAAAAAGAGGGGGAAGGGGAATTCATAGAGGTGGATATATTATTATACAACGGCTAATAACCGCCGAGTTTCAACTAGTCACACGGAATGACAGACGGTGCTTCCGAAGTAGAAGTCAATGTCAGCAGGACCAAAGGAGAAACACGTGCTCAAAGTAAAATCTCCTCACATCTTAAATTTTATTCCGATTAGCCTGTATAAATGGACTGCTCCAGAAATATAACTTATAAACACTTGACAACGCTTTTCCCCAAAAGTCCTGTCAGAAACTTTCTCACTGGTCCCAGTAACACGAGTCTCGGTTACAGGCCCTGTTTGACAGACTAGGATGTAGGGACCTGTCAGACAAAGAGCAGACGAAGATTATTGTTAAGGGGATTTGGTACTTTGTGTATTTTGCCTAATAGGAGAGCTTGTGCTCAGCATTTCCTGAAGCAAAAGAAGACAGATGAAATCTCTGGGCACTTCATTGCTGCTGCCTCTCAAAGATTTCCTGTCAAAATGGGCCTATGAGGGGAGAAAGGTTTTCAATAACAGTTTTATTTTTTTATATCCTGGCAGGATTTCCAAGTCTTGCTATGAAGAGAGTTTGAAGGCACTGTCTTTGTAAAAACCTCTGCTGCCAAGCTACCAGATGTAGTTGTGTTTAAAAATAAAAATGCAATATGATTCGCATTACCATAGCGTACACTAGAAAACTGGTTTTGATTGACAGCTTATCCATATTTTATATAGTGCTGCCTACTCCCAACCCCCACCGCCCCATCAAACACAGCAAGGGACTTTGATGCTAGCGCAGTTCGCAACTTAAATAAGCCAGTAGTTGCCAACTATTTTAGTGGCGGGGTTTCAGCTGAGCATGAAGGGAATGTGCTGTACCTTCTCAAGACGGAAAGTTGTTTCTTTAGTTCTTTGCTCCCCAAAACACAGGCTTCACCAAGGCTTGGAGGCAAGCCAGCCCTTGTAGAATGTAGAATTGCGGTGGAGTACAATGGGAATTGACCTCAAAACTGGTTCCACGGCATAGTAGCAGTGTTAGACGATATATCTATCAAAAGTTCTGCACGGATAGAAATTTCAAATGCCTTGTAGGATCAGATCTTGGGCCGGAAACAACTTGCTGTTCTTGAAAAAGAGTTGCACATGTAGGAAAAATGCAGCCAAAAAGAAAAAAAAAGAAAAAGAAAGAGATGAATGTGTTGATAATGTTGCATCTGTCTTGTTATGAACTGAAGCTGAATCCTGGAAAGACGAAGGCACTGTTAGTGGGTGGTTCCTGTGCCTGGAAAGTTGGGAGGTCTCACTCCTCTTGAAGAAGCAGGTGCATAGTCTGTGGGAAGTCCTGGATCTAGCTTGGACACTAGATGCCCCTGTGGTTTATCAGCTACAGCTGTTCCTAAAGTGAGATAGCCTAGTAACCCACATCTAGATTAATGTAATGTGTTCTACATGGGCCACCACTATCAGTGAAACTGGTCTGGAAACTGCAACTGGTGTAGAACGCTGCCACATGGTTATTGAAAGCCATAGCCATTGTCCACCTATTCTCCATGAGCAGTACTGGCTGCCTATTCCTGGATCCAATTTGTAAGAAGAAGAAGAGTTTGGATTTGATATCCCGCTTTATCACTACCTGAAGGAGTCTCAAAGTGGCTAACAATCTCCTTTCCCTTCCTCCCCCACAACAAAGACTCTGTGAGGTGAGTGAGACTGAGAGACTTCAGAGAAGTGTGACTAGCCCAAGGTCAACCAGCAGCTGCATGTGGAGGAGCAGGGAAGCGAATCTGGTTCACCAGATTACGAGTCTACCACTCTTAACCACTACACCACACTTAAATGGATTGGAGATAGGGATGGAAGAATATGTCCATTTCAATTTTCTCAGTTTTTCATTTTATGCTATCTTAAATTCAGTTATCCACATTTTGCAGCATTATTTTAAAAAAAATCCTCTGGGAAATTCACCAGCATTTCAGTGCAAATTCATTGTAGTAAACACAAGTTTATATGCAGTTTTGACTAATGCACACATTTTTTTGCAAGCAATTTTTCCTAACAGAATGCCTTTTGCATGTAATTTTCACAAATGTTTTCATTTTTATGCACACTTTCCCCTGCTATGAACATGTCAACATTGTTTGGCTGGAGAAACGCTTTTGTGAACATTGTTCTGCGAATTAGACCACAAATTTCAGAGAAGTGCAATTCTGAACTGTAGCTGTGTTTTGGTTCACATGTTCTTTCATAAAGGGTAAACTTGATAGATTCAGTTTTAAATGCATACCAAATTGAATTTCTCCTCCATCCCTTACTTGGAGCCCAAACTCTTGATGGAGCACTTTTCTTGGCATATGCCAACCAGGACATCTTTGGAAAGGGCCCTACTTCCTCTCCAACCATTGTGAGGCTGGTGAGCAGTTACCCATGCAAGAGTCTCCTCGATTGCATCAGGCTTCATCAGCACTTCAGTTTTGTCATTTACTCATATCTTCACCCAGGTTTTGAATCATCCTTATGTCATTGGAACCATCTGAGTTGCTGAACAATCTATTAGAATGTATTCTCTTGCTGTTATTTTGAAGTTGTGAAAGATTTGTCCTTTAACATATTATTCACTGTTTGCTGTTGTGCATTTATACTCCCATCTGTGAGCCATTCTTTGATTTGGAATGAAGTATATAAATGGAAATAATAAATCACTACTGCAAATATAACGAGTGAATAAAATTGTTGGAGAATGGCCTATTTTCCTTATTTGAAGACTCATAGGTTTTGAATCAAAGATACTCAACCATTTTGCTATGTGTCTCCATTACACATCTCCCCTTCTCAATTCTGCCTGGAGAAGAACACTATGAAGTTAATGAAATGGGAGCTTATATCCAAGTATAGTCTATGCCGTCCATATTCAATACGAGGAAAGGCAAGCCTGTCACCCTCCAGATGTTGAAGACTATAAATCCCACCACCCCTGGCCATTATGGGAGTTGATTTTATTTATTTAGCTAGTTATTGTATTTCTATGACGCTTTTCATTCAAGCAAATCCCAAATCGACTTCAAACAATGAATAACAATACTACAATAAAACAGGATAGAACATCACAAATACAGCATAAATCATATAGAAGAATGAACAAATAATCAGTAAAACAGTACAGTCTATAAAACACTATTAACAAAGCAGAAACTATAAATGCTAAACAATACAATTACAGCAGTCATATGATAATTATTTATAAATTTATAAATGTTATATTTATAGCATTTATAAAAAATAATAACAACATAACCAAAAATAGCATTTAAAAACAAAAGAAAACTAGACATTGTTAAGTTTAAAGAGTCCAATGGTATTTGGAGGGCCTCAGGTTCCTTATTCCTGGCTTATGGTTCAGAATAGAATAAATATAATTCAGTGCAAAATACCAGCATAGCACATTGTGTGCAAAGGGTGCAGGAACATATAAGTCATCTGTTTTCTATTGCCTTTCAAAAGGATACATTCAGAAGCAGAGCACATACTTTTCCTACTTTAGTACAACCCTCAGCACTTCCTGTTAAAGTGACTTCAGCTAAGAGGGCTCAGAAGACCTACGACTGAGTCCTGCGAGAGCTGCTGCCAGTTTGGGCTGCCTTTACAATTAGGCAGGTTTCAGCCTCATGCATGTCATGTAAAGACAGCAAACTATTGGTTATTATAATTTATTTTATTGTCATTGGGTTTTTTACTGTCTAGGAGAGATTCTTGTAGGGCTTTGTACCTCAGGTGCCAAAATAAATGGGGCGCCCTTGGGTAGGATGAACCTAGACTTGGAGGAGGGACATTTGCTGTTCTGCTCTTTCAGCAAAATGTCTGAGGCTGGTCCTGGCAATCAGACTGGACAATAAATTGGTCAGTGGTCTGTCCTGGGATATGGCAGTTCCCTGTATTTTGACATGTACCTTCTACATTGATGGGATTTTGCAATTGACCCAAAATATTGGTCAAGCTAATTGGTCCGGCAAATAAATATTGGTCCGGATGACTGAGATGTGGGCAGCATAAATGGATGGAGGAAAAAACATGGGCAAAAACATGAAGAATCAGGGCAGAAGACTGGTCTGAGCCAAAGCCAAGGAAATCAAAATAGGAGCAAGGGGGCATTTTGCTTTCTTCCAGGGTTTGTGGGGAGCCAGAGAGGGCAGGGAAGATAAAAGGGTCTCTGCTGTGCCTTCCCAAGCAAGATGGGGACATAGGAAGCTGACTTATGCTGAGTGAGACTACTAGGCAGCATTGTCTATGCTGACTGGCAGTGACCCTCTAGGGTTTCAGGCAGGATGCCTTTACCTGGAGACATCGGGGATTGAACCTTGCACCTTCTGTGCACCAAGCAGATGTGCTACCACTGAGCTTCCACACCGAGCAATGATTTGTGTGAAATTGGTATAAGGTAATCAAGACAGCCATCTCCAGCCAGCCCTTGTTGTTGTTGTTGTTGTTTAGTCGTGTCCGACTCTTTGTGACCCCATGGACCAGAGCACGCCAGGCACTCCTGTCTTCCACTGCCTCCCGCAGTTTGGTCAAACTCATGCTGGTACACTTCAAGAACACTATCCAACCATCTTGTTCTCTGTCATCCCCTTCTCATTGTGCCCTCCATCTTTCCCAACATCAGGGTCTTTTCCAGGGAGTCTTCTCTTCTCATGAGGTGGCCAAAGTATTGGAGCCTCAGCTTCAGGATCTGTCCTTCCAGTGAGCACTCAGGGCTGATTTCCTTCAGAATGGATAGGTTTGATCTTCTTGTAGTCCATGGGACTCTCAAGAGTCTCCTCCAGCACCATAATTCAAAAGCATCAATTCTTCGGGGATCAGCCTTTTTTATGGTCCAGCTCTCACTTCCATACATCACTACTGGGAAAACCATAGCTTTCACTACACTGACCTTAGCCAGCCCTTAGCTTAAAGCAATTTTGTTTTAAAAAACAATACTTTGTTTCTGCTACGTGTTATGGGATTTGAATGGGATACATTTGAAATTACAAGCAAATACAGATGAAATATCTGTCAGAACTTTTAAATCCCACCATTTAAATATTAATTCAGAGCAAATGTTACCTTACAGGATTGTAATGATGAAATATACTATCTGTTAATAATGGGAGGGGGGGTGGGGAGCCTTTTAGTATTTTCTGAGACTTGTAACTCTTAGGAAATCAGAACGTGGTTATTCTCTACTTCAGCCTACCTTCATCAGTGCAGCAATTGTGCGAACCGCAATCAATTTTATCCTTTAATAAACATTTTCCCCCTCCACCTGGGACTGACATCATGCTGAGGAACTTTCACAATTAACACTTCCTCTGGTTGACAACGTTTGGCTTTCAGCAGCTATTACTGCCACTCCATTATCCCCAATTGCACATATTCTCAGACAGATCAAGAAACAAATCTAATCATCTCCATTTCCCACTTGTTTATTGTAAGAACAAGACCACAGACAGACCAGGTTATAGCTATCTGTCTATCAATCCATCCATCTTGATAGGAGACCTGTTCAGTAATAAATAGGCATCTGAAACATGGAACAATGGAATTGCTATATGGTTAAATGGCAAACAATATACAGCACACTTTAAAAACAAAATTCTGAAGAAGATTCAACGTAATGAAACATTGCCACAGATATATATGTTTAAAACACCTTACTTGTTTGTAAGTTCAAAGGTGACCTAGCTCAAGATACTGACATTCTGGTTGCCATTGAGAAAAAAAACACTAGCTGCATCATCCTAGACATGTCCGGCTTACTCCTAGATTGCTGGATATAGGCCTGCAGACTTAAGTCCCTTCCTGTCATTCACTGCCCAAAAAATGCTAGTAGACAAATTATGTTAATTCATAATAATGTACAGTGGTACCTCAGGTTACAGATGCTTCAGGTTACAGGCGCTTCAGGTTACAGACTCCGCTAACCCAGAAATAGTACCTTGGGTTAAGAACTTTGCTTCAGGATGAGAACAGAAATCAGGCAGCGGCGGGAGGCCCCATTAGTTAAAGTGGTGCTTCAGGTTAAGAACAGTTTCAGGTTAAGAACAGACCTCCAGAACAAATTAAGTTCTTAACCTGAGGTACCACTGTATCTATTACACATTTCAGGAAGTTGTTTATTTGTTCACTATGCATTTGGTCACCTCGTAAATATTGTAGCCAAATTGTGCATGATGGTTCCTGTGATCATAGAATCGTAGAATTGGAAGGGACCCCAAGGGTCATCTAGAGCAACCCCCTGCAATGCAGGAATCTCAGCTAAAGCATCCCTGACAGATGGCCATCCAACCTCTGCTTAAAAACCTCCAAGGAAGGAGAGTCCACAACCTCCTGAGGGAGACTATTCCACTGCCAAAAAGCTCTTGCTGTTAGAAGGTTTTTCCTGATGTTTAGTCAGAACCTTCTTCCTTGTAACTTGAAGCCATTGGTTCAAGTCCAAGAAGCAAGTTTTCACCTATGTTTTGATAAATTGGATGCCATTTTGTATCAAGTTGGAGGACTGCACTTTTCAAAACTGCACTGAGTTTTTTGTTTATTAGAATTCCCGAACAATGCTGGGCATGAGGGTGCTAGTAATAAATAATTCTGCATTGGTAAGCTATTTGTGTGAAACAGCTGTTGTGCAACTTGGGCTGATAGTTTCATTGTTTCATTGCCAGAATCAAAATAATCCAAAGCTATATAGGAGCAGCTTTATAAATATAGGATTGTATTCAATAGAGTTATATTCTGGACCATTTATTATTATTATTATTATTATTATTATTATTATTACTACTATTTATTAAATTGATATACCACCCTTCATCAAGGGACTAAAACTTTTGTGTCTGCCCTGATTTTGAAGCAAAATTGAATCAAGCAAACTAAGTTCAGCTGTTGTGCTGAGGATTCAAAACTGTTAAAAAATATGTTACAAACAGAAGCAATGCTGTTTCCTAAAAGCTTAATCTGCATGATTGCTAATAGGAAATTATCTACTGGCACACAACATTGCAGGAAATGGGAGACAGAAAAACACTGGGATATTCTATTGGCAAGACTGCATCAGATTTAACAGCCTTTGGAACACTCTGTATATCATATCAGTAAAAACCAGACGGCTATCAGTCATATAATCCCTCTCATCAGACTTCTGAGACGCACGCAGAAACCTTAAGACACGATTTTAGGGAAAGGATACTTCTAGTTCAGTTCTCAATTGGGCAGATGACTGACATTACGTTTAACAATGGCTTACGAATTTTCAACATGAAAGCGTGCTCTCTGTTCATTCTGACTCCTTTATTTGATCCCAGGTTGACAGAGACCTACAAACTGACCTCCCTTTAAAATTTTATAATCTCAGGAAGAGCGTGCCTCAGATTCCAAATGCTGATATAAAAAATACATTAAAAAAGGAACCCTACCACTACCACAACCACATGAGTCTCTCAATCTGCTCTTTATGCCGGGTGGGGTGGGGAGGGCGAAAGCTCAGTGGCTCAAACAGATCCTTTGCCTGCACAAGATCCAAGGTTCAATCCCAGGCATCTCTCAGTAGAGTTGAAAGAGACACCGGTCTGAAACTCAGGAGCTAGATGGACTAGAGGTATAACCGGCAGCTTCTTGTGGGCTTTGGAGGTGAACGTTCCATTAGCAGAAAGGTTTTCCTTACAAGATGATACATTCTCCCCCTTCCTTCATGCACATGCACCCTAAATCTGTTCTAGGGTGCCCCCAACCCTCTGGTGCAGATGTGGGGATAGTGTTGGGCATGAAGGTGGTGGAATTCCCTGATGTTCCTACACAGGGCTTGAAGAATCTAATCCAGACACATAGCTAGGAAGACTTTAAGTGGCGAGTAGAGCTGATGATGGGAGAACAATGCCTGTCTTTTCTCCTTCAACTCCTGAGCTGAGTTCTCAGGCTCAGTATGCAACTTTAGTTTGTGTTGATCACCCGCTGAAAGCAAGGGGGGGGGGGAAGAACACAACTTCTGAACCCTGGAGTCATCCATGAAAATTCTAGCTATACAGCTAAAGTCTCTAAGGCCCTTAAGGGGACTTGCAGTATTGGTATGAGTCCCTTCCCTGTGGGGACAGCCATGCCTCTAGCAAATAGAGCCTCTGAAATGTCCATTTTGAAGACCAAAAATACTGTTATTTTGAGGGCAATCTTACTTGACATATTGGTGTCCTTGCCACTCAGAGGTTAGTTGAGCTGAGAAATAGTTATTTTTTTTGGGACTAGCGAAGCACCCTGTGATCAAGCAAGAATCCAAACCTCCAAATAAAAATGTAACACACTTTCCATCAGATCCTACTGCCTCTTTGTGGTCAAAGGCTAGACCTGGGAAGTATAGTGGTGATCTGCCACTCAGCCAAAAATCAATTTTGCTAATTTGTGTGTGTGCTCTTTCAGAAGGCATCCTCTTTTCCTTTTCTTCTTGCAGAGGGGAAATTGTTTCCGGGTGGGGGGATGGGAATAATTTTAAATTTTAGTTTGAACAGTGTGGGGCATGATCATCCCCCGTCTGATGCTGCTCATGAATGCCAATGTATGAATAATAATCTCAATGGCCAACGTCCAGTGCACACCAAACCTTCTAGCATAGTTAATATGTTATTAGGGATAGCTGTAAAGATCAGGAAGTGGAAACAAGTTCCCAGCATCCCCAGTGAGGAAAATTGAGAATCTTTCACCCCAGTAAGACGACAATTTGACTCTGAGGTAAGTTGATCAGTTAAGATGTATACTCCACGATGCATTTAGTAAATATCTGACATTGCTAGGTTTGTGTAGGAATATTAGGAATTATATAATAGAACCATAAAGGTAAAGGTAAAGGGACCCCTGACCATCAGGTCCAGTCGCAGATGACTCTGGGGTTGTGGTGCTCATCTCGCTTTACTGGCCGAGGGAGCTGGTGTACAGCTTCTGGGTCATGTGGCCAGCATGACTAAGGCACTTCTGGCAAACCAGAACAGTGCATGAAAAGGCCGTTTACCTTCCCGCTGGAGCAGTACCTATTTATCTACTTGCACTTTGACATGCTTTCAAACTGCTAGGTTGGCAGGAGCAGGGACCGAGCAACGGGAGCTCACCCTGTTACGGGGATTCAATCTGCCAACCTTCTGATCAGCAAGTCCTAGGCTCTGTGGTTTAGACCACAGCACCACCCACATCCTTTAATAGAACCATATAATTGTAGATTTGGAAGGGATCCTGAGGGTCATCAAGTTCAATCTCCTGCAATGCAGGAACCTCAGCTAAAGCATCCATGACAGATGGTCATCCAACCTCTGCTTAAAACCCTCCAAGGAAGGACAGTCCACAACCTCCCGAGGGAGTCTGCTCCACTGTCAGACAGCTCTTACTGTCAGAAAGTTCTTTCTGATGTTCAGTCAGAATCTCCTTCCTTGTAACTTGAACCCATTGGTTTGGGTCCTAGCCTCCGGAGCAGGAGAAAACAAGCTTGCTTCATCTTCCATGTGACAGCCCTTTAGATATTTGAAGATGGCTATCTCATCTCTTCAATCTCCTCTTTTCCAAGTTGGATTAAAAATAACATGACAGTTCCTCTTGGTTCCACCTTTCCTTTTGGCAAGCTGTTACACTAGTCCCTGCTGAATTGTACTTAAGACATTGGACATTTGCTCAGTCAGACTGTGACTCACTCGGTGATAAAAGAAGTTCAGCGAGAGGTTAGTTAGCTTCTGTTGTCACATAATTTCACTCGGTTGGATGTAATTTATTTTTCTGTTTTTTAAATGCAAGCCGCTTATAGGGCAAAGTTATCTTAAGGTCAGGATAAGAGCTAAACCTTGATTCTGCCCCCAAACAGATAGGAAAACAGTGGTTGAAATCTGAAGAAACCATGATAAAAAATAGGGTGTCCCCCCCCCCCCCGTTTGTATCAGAACTGAAATTCATATTTATATGTTTTTAATGCTGATCATTTTGCGTCCCGATAGGCAAATGAAGAGGCAGGCACATAAGCGGGGATTAAACTGGGCCATTTTTATTTAAACCTCAAATTAAAATCAGCAGATGGGGAAAACTATGGGGCAGGAACTAACCTCACTGTAGAACTATAGCCATTGAGCGACCCGCCCTTGCCTAAGGAATTAGGGCGTGGCTTCCTAGGTGAGAAGGGAAGCCTTATCCTGTCACCTCCCTCGGGACCACAGAACCCCAGGTGTATGAGGGAATATGTGGGGGGGGACGGACTCCTACATGGCCCCTAGTGGTGACCCTGAAGCACACTGGGAGACAGGGATGGAGGGCGGGTGCTGCTGCAAACGGAAAGGCTGGAGGGAAGTCATCTTGTCCCTTAAATAGGGATCAAGCTCTGCTCCCCTCCTCAGACCACCTTGGGAATGCACTAATTGGTATCAAGGATTTTCCTGTTATATCTTTCTTTGCCCAACGGTCTGCAAATGAGCCCACCCTTCGAGGCACCATCTAGGCCTTTTGGCCGAACGTTCTTATTGTCAACTATTTCGAGATGTTTCAAGGGAAATCCACCATAAATGAAAATTAACTATTTTTAAAAAAGGGGGGGGGAGCATAGTAAAAGGCTCTCAGATCACTACTGCTGTTTTGAGTTGGAAAAACAGGGAAATCTGAATTCCCTGCCACCACTTTGTGGAGCTCTGTGGAGCATGGGAACTCCCACAATCACAGCCCTTTCTTTATTATTTACATAGTACCATAATTAAATGATTAAGACCGTGTCTCCCCCTGTCCCATCGATATTGGAATATAGGTCATTTCTCGTATCATAAGCAAAAGTAGTAGTAGTAGTAGTAGTAATACTTTCTCTGCAATATTGTTTGGCATGTTAGTGACTGGAGGCCTGGAATACCACTTTAAGAAGGACACTTTAAGAAGGACACAGACTCCCATCCCTAAAGTAGCCCATCCCCATCTGTAGCAACTCTCAACTTTTCCCTGTTCAGACCCCATCTCCTTGGGTCACACCTCACACTGGTTTTAAATATTTTCACCAGGCTGGAATGTGTCCCTGAACTCTGAAAGTGCATCTTCTTAATATTGCTGAAGGATAGAGAGAAGTGTGTGTATCTGTGCAGAAAGTTTCCTGCTGCACAAAGGCAAAATATACAGCTTTTGTTTCTGGCTTCCCTCACCTCTGGTTGTCCCCCACCCTTGATCTAGATTTAGAAGATGTATAACTGGCTTGTAATACATGGATATGATGATGCTGAAGAAGAGGGCTGAATGAAGGCATTATTAACCAAGATAAGCTTTCTACAATCTGGCAGGCTGGTTCAGGGAAAAGCAAAAATCCAACAAGAAGCCAAGCTGTTCCTTCCCGCCAAACCTCCCTGTAAATCTCAGATGTTTCTTGATGGAGTTTAACAAAGCAGTTGGTGGGTCCCACAGAAGCAGACACTGAAAGAGAAAAATATCCCAGTGTACTCAAGAGATGGTAGACTCCCGCATCTAAAGTCTCAAAGCCTCCGCCTGAATGCAGGTAGTAGTCTTCACGCAGAATGGTTCCAGCCAACATAGCCCATGGTCAGGGATGATGGGGATTGCTGTCCAACAAATTTTGGAGTGCCTCACATGTACAACTTCTGTGACACATGGGTACAGCCTATTGCAGACTTCCTTTATCTTCTTTTTTTGGCTCCCGTAGAGCTCGCTGCAATAGAAGGATGTTGCTTAGAATGCAATTAGATCTTTTGCACTCACAGAAATCAATGTAGCATCTTGTCCAAGCATACAATCCTGCCCATAATCACAAAGGATGACAAATGCTGTCATGGGATTCTTTTAATGGCAGCATATTATATATTCATTTAAAGAAACAATTGATGGATTTGCAGTACCACCATCAGTCTCCTTTTGAAATTTAAAGCCAAATCATTTTTCTTGCCATTCTGTCTTGTCCGGAATTTGCAACACCACCACTGAGGATGATGAATCATTATATAATGAGAATCATTATATTTGTGATACAGCCATAATGTTTCTGGCTTCAATCTGATTGCCTGCCTTCGGGCTTTTAGACACTCAGCCAGCATCATTCTATGACAATCATACTGCCCCTTGATAGACACTCAGTCACCAACCTCTGTGCTCCCAATTCCACTCGAATCCTGACCTTGCATACATTCCAGCCCCAATTTCTGTAAAGTTGCCAACGGGCTAGCAGGAAAAAGAAGAATGGCCTGGCCTGTAAACCTGGCCTGTATAAAAACACAAAAATACATAACATAGTACCAAATTTTTTTAAAAAAAAATAGTCCTTCAAATATCTGAAGATGGCTATTATATTGCTCCTTCCTCTTCTCCAGGCTAAACATTCCCAGCTCCTTCAACCATTCTTCATAAGACTTGGTTTCCAGACCCTTGACCATCTTGTTCACCTTCTTCTGCACACGTTTCAGCTTGTCAACATCCTTCTTAAATTGTGGCGCCCAGAACTGGACACATTATTCCAGGTGTGGTGTGACCAACACAGAACAGAGCAGAACTATGGCTTCCCTCGAATGGCACACTGTACTTCTGTTGATGCAGGCTGGAACAGCATTAGCTGTTTTTGCTGCTGCATCACACACTGTATCACAGATGAAGTACGCAGCTGTGTAGCTACCATTGCTGGTTTTCTTTTTGCTTTAAAGTGAAGCAGCTGCACTTTCAGCTAAAAGAATGCAATGGTATGTGGCCTTGGCAACTGCATGTCTCTAAAGCACTGCTTTAGCTGGTGCTTCTGCCAGTGGCTGGTGGGTCCAGTGGTTACTGCACTGGTACAGAAGGCTACAGAGGTTTGCTGTAAACATGCGCAGGGGACAGGTGAGTCATGTGGCTCTGGTGGCGGGGCTAATTAATGTGTCACCATGCAGTCCTTCCCTATTGGTGTTCGCTCTTCAGGAAATGACCCCTCAAGAGAGCTAGTGTCACATCTAATTCTGATAGATACACAGGGCATTCAGAAGTATGCTTGTTCAGAAGTAACCTTCTCAGAGTTCAGTGGGACTCACTTGCCAGTAAATGTGTTTAATATCTCAGTGGCATTTATCTGAATGTTGGTCTGGATGTTCTCCCGGTGAGAGAACATACTTTGCAAAATAAGGCTTGCGTTCTTTTTTTCCATGTTTGGAACCCTGGTGGAAGTCACCCAGCTGAACCCATGAATGGCTCCATTTATTAATTAATCTGCAATTATCCCCTGAGGATAGTTTGCAGTATAGTATATAGGTAAAGCAAATTTCAAACCATTATTGCACAATTAAGTAAATGAAGCACACAGCTGATTGCTCTGATCAGTAATGAACTTTCATGAAAGCCAGATCACACAATGCTGCAGCCTAATTTGGAGAGCCGAAGCTCAATAGTTCATGGAGGCTGGGGGAGCGTTTGAGAAATGCCAGTGTAAAAGAGAATATAGCAAGGATGGAGGTCTTTTCCATTCCCTGCTGCTGCCTGATCTTTTTAACTGGAAGTGTCAGGATTTGAACATAGGGCCACCTATTGGGGGTTCCTCCACTTCGTTCCTGATGTCCAGCAGTAACTTGTTATAGTGTGGGATTGCTATTAACAGACAACATAGCAGGATGGATTTCTTTCAGTTTCCAAGTGTAAGATGCCACTCTGACAATGGACCACATCAGATGCTTGCCTTGGACGGGTTCCTGGTGAGCATATAGCTTTCTATCCTCACTGAGTGAGGCTGGAGTGTAGGGAGACCTTACATTACATAGTCATAATGTTCATCAGTGTTTACATTTTCTTATTGATGATGAGATTATGAGAGGAAAAAATCAGCCATAGCTGAGTGGTAGAGCATCTGTTGTGCATGAATGAGGTCTCAGTATCAATTCCCAACATCTGCACTGAAATGTACCCTGCCTTAAACCCTGGGGGGTCACTGTCATTCAATGGGGACAGTGCTGAGCTAGATGGATCTATGGTTTGACCCAGCACAAGATATCTCCCTATGTGGAATGGCAGGTGACATAAAATTGACTCTTTTGCCACCTCAAAAGCTCTGGAAACTGTAGTTACACACACCCCACCCTTAGATTATTGCAGCGTCTTGCACTCAGTGCCAATAACTGTGTTTTCTACTTAATGCCATAGAGTAACACTGAATAAATACAAATAGTTTAATTTTCCTCTGCAGTCACATCCTCCCAACAGTGGTGAGTGTAATTAGGAAAAAGCTACATTGCATGTCTTGAATAGTGAATGCAGCTGATTGTTAATCATTATATTTACATAGTTTATATGAAAAATATTTAAATTCATGAATGCTTTAACTTCTCTTTGCCATAGCATTAATGCTCGAACAGGATCTGAATATATAATACTGTATATATGTGCTGCTCCTTTTGTGGCATTCACTGGAGGGGGAAATGGTTGGACAGGTACAGGAAAAATTCAAGTGAGAGTCAAAGGGCCATTATTCGGAGAAACGTGACATGTTGTAGAGTGTAGAGCCGTAAATTGCCACAAAATCATATTTGCATAAAGAAATGATAAGCTATAATATATTGAAAGATATTTGTGAAATCGCCCCTATGAAGCTTAATTTGCAAAATGCGTGGCAAAGCATATCTCATATTAATTTTGTGATATTTTGTCATCATTGTTGATATTGATTTCCTACAAAAACACATTAGATAAAGAATTTATGCGAGGCACAGAAAATCTCATTTGTACAACAAACGGTAATAGTCATGTCTGCTTTATGAACAGAAGGAAAACAAAGCAGAAGAAATGCTCCACGTATTTTGATAATGTACAAAAGGCTTGTAAGAAAATTGTTCACCTTTTAACAGAACCAGCCATCTAAGAACGGGGGGGGGGGGGGGGAGCAGAAACGTGGACTAGCACTCATGAAAACATTTGTGTAAAACAGAAGTCCTCAACGTAACACTTTCATGGCTAAAAAAAGGGGGCATCCAGGAATCAATAAAAGATTCAGGATTGACTGAGGACTCCTAGGCTCAGTGGCAGTAATATCAGTGGCACTAGTGGAAGTTGAAACTTAAGATGATGATCCAATAAATTGGGTGCACAGGGCACACCTGGGCTAGTGATTTTTAGCCAGGCACATTTGCTGTGGCTTTTCCCAAAGGAAGGAGATGGATTACCAGATTGGGAGTTTTACAGGGCTGTTGCAGCCTTTGTGAAGAGTGAGGATTTCCTGCCTTCAGGCTTTGCTTGGAGTGATGATTTCCTTGCTCACTCCCATCCTGTTCACTGAAGACCAGTACGTATGCTGTCCTAACAGGGTAGGAGCTACCATCCTGCGATCTTATCCCCTATTGCCTCAATGGAGTCTGCAGTGCATATGGCACCACAAGACACTGATGTGGTTGCTTCCCATGCCATTGTCGCAAGAGGATGGGGATTCCATACTATTCAACCATCCCGGTTTAAGTGGGACATCCCAGAATTACAAAAAACATCCCGGCTTCTGTTTGGATTCCCGGCATGTCCCATTTTTGGTCTGATGTTCTGGCATGAGTCAGCTGGCTCTTGGAGAGCTCAGGACCAAGAAAAGAAGCATCTCATTTTGGATCACCCAGATGTTGAAAGGCGTGAGATTCACCATGTCATTGCCATCAGTGCTTCCTGTCCCAGGTTGTGGTTCAAGCAGATCTCACACCAAAAGTTAGAAATTGGTAAAAAAATTCACTAGAATCAAGAGGTCCTTAGATTACATTTTTTCTGGGAAAGGGAGTTACTATGCTCCTTTTCACACATTAAAAGAATGCTGAAGGGGCCATAGACACACCCCCCCCCCCAGGGTTCCCTGCCTTGGACCACAGCATTTGCCATGTGTGAAGGAAGTATCAGAATCAACCCTCAGGATCTTGATGCAAGACTGTGAAAAGATATTGCAGAGCTGTTGTCGGTTAGTGATGGCAATACTGCACTATATGGATCTATGGTCTGCATTGATATAAGGCAGTTCCTATGCTCCTCTTCATAGCTGGCACTTGAGGACCATGAGAAGGTCCCATATTTGTAGCAAATGACACACAGAGAGCTTCTCTGTAAGAGTGGGAATCTTGGACCAACCAGGATCACTCCTCACATGGAGGAGCTCTATGTGTGGGAGTGGGCTACCCTCATGCACACTTTTAATATTTGAAGTGGGGGTTTTTTGAACCCCACTTTAGGGTCCTGCTCACATTTCTCTGACCCTCCTATTGCACCACCAAGAAATTACAAGGAAGTCCTATAGCTATTGATATTTCTGTTCCAAACGCAATTCTAACCGTGGTGGGAATGCTGCGGCTAATTGAACAGTTAGGTTTACTATTCTATAGTTTAGGGGCAGAGACTAATGAAATACAGCACATTTTTGTGAGAACCTTCGCTATACTCTCTGCCAAGTTTCTTTGAAATGCCCCCTCAGAACTCAAATTATATTAAGTTGTTGGTGGGAGAGGTAAATGAGATTTGAGGCCAGAAGACCCATGAACAGATCTCTCCCACAATGTAAAAGGAGCTGTTGAGGATACTGAATTGGAGTCACAGCACTAGGGATTAATCTGAAATGCCATAGAAGCTGCTAAATTCCCTGTGTGTGTGTTGTGCATGTGTTTTCCTCAACCAGGACTAGTAGCAACTTTGGGAAGGATGTCTTTCATCCTGGGAAAACAGTACCAGGAAATGAGCTAAATCCACCACGAATCATGGCTCTCATTCCCACCAGCACCTGTTTTTACTTTTTTTATGTGTGTTGGGGGTGGGGAGAATCCCATGGAAATTGGAATGGTTTTCCTGACTTAATTTGGTCCTTAAAAAACTGGTCTACTAGCAATACTTTTGATTGCTAGTACTTTTTCCAATGGATGCAAATTTAGTACACATTAGGAGCAATCGGAACGTGCAATGAAGAAAACAACAACCAGGTACTTTTAAGCAGGGTGTGGAACAGATAAACAGATTCACTATGCTAAGCAGTAGCTGTGGGAGGAGTGAGAGTCAGATTCGTATGATGGGAGGCTGGACAGAGAGGTGTGAATCCCCAAACCCCTGCTGCCAACTGGTGGCCGGCACAGACTAGGTTGATGTACTAGTTTTCTATTTGCTGCATGCAGTGTCCCATCCAAGGGAGGGGAAATATCCTTGGCACAACCCGGGCTTTGTCAAGAAAGGGATCCCCTCCCTGAATCCTGTTTCTGCTGGGAAGTGTAATTAAACCACTGTCTCAAAGTTCCAGTAATGATGAGTAGCAAACACTGAAACCAGACCCCATTATAGCACAAACAGTAGCTGCACGCATGCAGTTTTGAGAACCAACGCAGACTTTGCCAGGCACTTTGTGTTTCTTTCTTTCAGTAACTGTACTTTTGTTCTGATGCAGCCCTTAGAGATGCAAAGATCAGAAGGCATTCCAAGTCAGATAAGGTTTCGTCCTGGAAGATATTTCCAAAACGAGAGGGAGAGGAAACATACAATCATCTCGTGCTTTGTGCGGAATTAATGACTTTTGAATTCTGGATCTTTAGTCATCAGAACAGGATATTATTATTGTTGTTGCTGTTGTTAGGGATTGAATAATACAATGTTCTAGTTTCTAAGGAAACAAGTTTGAGAAAACTAAGTTTGTAAATGCTGCATCCTCAAGAAAATGATTATAGCGTTTGTCTCCAGGGCATCGTTACAAAGTGCAATTTGCATTTAAATTTCTATAACCCTTAAGCAACAAGATTGTTTGTTTATAAGTATGGATACGATCTTGCAGGTTTCTGGATGGTGCTTGCCCATTCTCAGGGATTTAGCCCTGTCCCGTCATTTCGGTGCTTATGAAGTTTGCTCCGCCGACTGCCATATGCTGTTAGCAATTTTGTTTTGTTTTACTTTTGGTATTGTCTTCTCTTATGCAGCCGAGCTTCTGTTCAAGCCTGAGTGCATCATGTGTTTTTCATTAGTGAAAGCCTTTCATTCTGTTTCACACATGGCAGCAAAAAGAAAAAGGAGGGAGAGGCAAAGTTGTTGCAACACCATGTGTTGCAAACTGCAAGATTTCGAAAAAGATTGATACATCTGTTTTGCACCTGAAGCTTCAGCCAATATCGGCTGATCAATCTGGGGCCACAGTACGAAGGGGAAGGGAGAGAAGATGCTGATCTTCATTTGTATTTTAATTTTTCTCACCCAAAACAAATGTATTTGGATGAGATATTGGCACTTTTACAGCTTACAATTCTCCTGACAAATGACACAGCTGACCAAAGATGAAAAGATCCTAACGGCCCATTTCTGATCTGAGAATATGTGTCTGAATCTATAAAAAGCTAATAACACTGGATACAAGTCCTCAAGACAATCAACACAAGCTTTCATTTCCTTCAGTGAAATCAATGCTGGCTTGTGATCACGCAGGTGTTGATTCTCTGTCTCCTCTGCTATCCACCTTTTCCCTTTAATCTCTTGCATGTGTAATTATTTTAATGAAATTACCACTACAGTTCTGCAAGCTCTGATTGTGTTCTACACTGATTAAGAGGCAAAAGAACCTCTTCATAAACAAAGCATTTCATGATTTGGAACTGCCATGCTTATCCAAGGAAGCAGAGAACTTTATGTAAGATGAGGGAGAGTAGAACAGGATTGAATGATAACTGGGCATTGTAAAACCAGCATTTTCTAGTGAAAATTAGTTCACCAGTTTTGATTTTTACAGTTAATGAATTAACACCATTCCATTTATACTGGTACCTTGGGTTACATACGCTTCAGGTTACAGACTCCGCTAACCCAGAAATATTACCTCGGGTTAAGAACTTTGCTTCAGGAAAAGATCAGAAATTGTGCTCCGGTGGCACGGCAGCAGCAGGAGGCCCCATTAGCTAAAGTGGTGCTTCAGGTTAAGAACAGTTTCAGGTTAAAAACAGACCTCCAGAACGAATTAAGTTCTTAACCCGAGGTACCACTGTATATACAAATAAAAAAAGGTAAAGGTACCTCTGCCCGTACGGGCCAGTCTTGACAGACTCTGGGGTTGTGCGCCCATCTCACTTAAGAGGCCAGGGGCCAGCGCTGTCCGGAGACACTTCCGGGTCACGTGGCCAGCGTGACATCGCTGCTCTGGCGAGCCAGAGCCGCACACGGAAACGCCGTTTACCTTCCCGCTGGTAAGCGGTCCCTATTTATCTACTTGCACCCGGAGGTGCTTTCGAACTGCTAGGTTGGCAGGCGCTGGGACCGAGCAGCGGGAGCGCACCCCGCCGCAGGGATTCGAACCGCCGACCTTTCGATCGGCAAGCCCTAGGCGCTGAGGCTTTAACCCACAGCGCCACCTGCGTCCCTGTATATACAAATAGGACTGTGCTATTTCAATAACTGTAAAAAATATATATATTATTTAATTATTTCTACATTTGTGTCACCAGGCGGCGACCGCCCCAGTCCCCAGGAACCGCCAGAGAGGAATAATGACTTGTGACAACATGTTGTAGAATTAAAATTTGGCCACAACTTTTATTAAACTTTCAAATGTAGGAAGACCTTGATTTAGGCATTGGGCACGTATCCCTCCCAGCCCCCCAGCTGTGAGAGGAAGCCCTTTGGTTTTGGGTAGTTGACAAATACAATTTTTTGAGGGATTAGTATCAGGTTCCAACCTTTTTTCTGGATCGGAACTTGCCAGTCCTGTAGTATGTCACCATCAATATTGTGGGCCACATCCTTTCTAATACCCGTATTTCTAGTTGGTTTCCTTCCAGGGCTCAGAGATATTACTTCCGTTATTATGTTTGTTTCAGAGTTCTGCTTCAGGATATCCTCCTCAGGTGTTAACTGGGGTTTTGCCTTGTTTAATCCCACTTTGCCATTCTCTTTACTGCCCTGAGGGGCAGATTTATTTAAGCCAGGTGTAGAGGATGGTGAAAGTAGGTTGTAAAGTCATTGTCATAGTCTTGGATTCAAACAGATATCAAACATCACTCTAGCTTCCCAGCCTCCTGCTTCTAGCCTTTAGCTCACATCAGCCATCTCTCTGCTCTCAACTCTGAATTTATCCTTCTAACTAACCATGAGTTGAGGAAGGGTGCCCCACCCATTTGTCGTCTCACACGGAGACACTTCCTTTGTTCCCCTTAATGGCCCATCACCTCACCAGGAGGCTAGCTATTATTATTATTATTATTATTATTATTATTATTATTATTAATGTTATTTATTATTTATACCCCACCCATATGGCAGGGTTTCCCCAGCCTCTCTGAGCATCTCCCAGCAGAATATTAAAAGCACAATAAAACATCATACATTAAAAACTTCCCTAAACAGGGCTGCCTTCAGATGTCTTCTAAAAGTCAGATAGTTGTTTATTTCCTTGACATCTGATGGGAGGGTGTTCCACAGGGCAGGCACCACTACCGACAAGGTCCTCTGCCTGGTTCTCTGTAACCTCACTTCTCTCAGGGAGGGAACTGCCAGAAGGCCCTCAGGTCTGGACCTCAATGTCCGGGCAGAACGATGGGGGTGGAGACGGTCCCTCAGGTATACTGGGCAGGGGCTGCTCATAACAGTACATATGTTTTCTTCTATTTCTTCTTTTCTTTTATTTTTTTTCTCCTCTTTTGCCACTGTCTATAGTGAGGGCTGCAGTAAAGCATCTCTCAGCTGCCTCCTGAAAGCCATCTTTTAATTACCTTCAATGCCACAGACATTATGCAGTTCTGGGACACCGTGAAGAAAATGGCAACTCTCCTCCCTCAGTGGTACTCATACTATTTTTTGTGGTGGCAGCCATTTTATCTACCTGGTGCTTTGGAATGACGCTGGCCCCTAGAGGACAATCTCTAAGAGGGTTTCTGTTGTGACTACAGCAGGCAAGCCTCACAATCATACTCATTTGAGTCCCAGGTAGGTCCCTCATTCATTCCTCTCCAATTCAAAATGAAACAAATCTTAACCAAAGGACTGCCATTCTGTTCAATTTTTCATTCACTCGTTCCAAAACAAATGCAAACCCGTGCCTCAGATTTCAGTTCAGGTAAAAACAGGTAGCAGTAGCTTTAAACTAATATCGGCGGTAGCCAGAGCATGTATACTTTCTGAGGAGCCATCAAAAAACGGCTTGTGTGCAGGTAGCTGCCTTGTTCATAATGAATGTCTTTTCTTCCGTTATGTTTGAAATTATGAACTAGAGAGAGACAGAGAGAATTCTTCTGGGTAACTACAAAGAAAAGTATACTGCCGGGCTGCTTGTCTGTGAGGTTTCCTGTACTTTTCATCAATATGCTTTAAGCCTGACCTAGAGGGTCTGCTTCAGCTGATGGAAGAAAGTAATTAAGTCTCTGTGCTCATTACAAACTATGTAAGCTCATGAGCTTAGAATGCCCTTTGAGCCAAACAGCCTGCTAGTTGTATGACAAAGACTTCTGAGATGTAGAGTTAACAATTAAGAGACAGCCGATGCTGTCTCTCATGAGGTGTGATGGGCAATGAAGTACTGCAATCCCCCAGTCTATTTGAAATAACACCACAACTATTCCAACTCTCTCCCCAGCCTCTCTGCCCTCATTTTTAATACTTACAAATCCAAAGTCCATGGCTGAGGTAACTTCTAAAGCTGATACAGGACGGTGAACTAGGATCAGTTCCAATCTGCCATGACTTGGTATAGTAAGTCAGGTCACTAGTCTCTTGGCCTCAGCATTCTTGTTATTCACTTAGAACAAAGCAAACTTTGGAAATCTGCAAGCTAAAATAAACTTACATTATATATAGTGCTTGCAGGATTCAGATTTGAGGTGGGACAGAATTTAGCTTGCCTATGTTCTTCATAAAAGTCATTCTGAATTTTAAGGAATACTAATATGACATTACCACTGACTCAAGTAAGGATGCAGAAGTTTCTAGCAACTCCAATTCTTTGGCTATAACTGTTTTGGGCTTTTCCAAAGCCTCTGCCCCCAGTCCTAAACATGGCAGAAAGAGGCTTATTATTATTATTACCCAGTGTTGTCAGGCTATTTCACAGAGAACACCTTGTTATCAAGGCAATGCAATGAGTAGAAAATTAAGGTCCTGGAGGCCTTGATGAAATAAGCACTTTCAAAAGAATAACCTGTCTCAGAAACATGAATTCTTACAGTAGAGGGGAAACAAACCATATACTATCTAAAATCCAAATAGACTTAAAGGAATGATCTCATTGTGCCCAATGACTTTTTACATAGGGCAGTTACTTTTCTTACTTTAACACACCACAAAACATACTTAGGCAGCCTCTATTGTTAAACTATTTCAAAAAGCTCAATGAAGGGCTGACCTTGAAAATGGTTTGGAGCTTGCAACCAGTGCACAATGGAAAAGATTGATGGGGTTGACAACTCGCCATATAACACCAGTTCCTGGAGAACTGCAGTAGTGGCCCATTTGATATTGAACCCAATTCAAGGTCTTGGTCTTGACACATCAAGCCCTTAACACCTTAGTACTCAGTTACCAAAAGAAACACTTCTCGCTGTCTTGTGCCTGGGAGCTAAAATGTGCTGGGAAACTTATCTTGATAGTTTGGTCATTTACTGCTATTAGTGTGCAAGAGGACATTTTCAGCAAGGGCACCCCATTTGTGGAATAACTTTCTCCTGAAGGTTCAGCTCATCATCATCATCATCTTATTAAATTAATTAAATTTCTATACTACCCTTCCAATGATCACAGGGTGGTTTACAGTATACAAACAAAAAAACATACTAACAAATGAAAACAACACCACTTCACCCAACCCACACAAACAATTTATTTATTTATTTTATAATAATTTTTATTAAGATTTTCCTTTTACAAATTCGCCATCTCAAACATTATTCACAAATTTCACCTTTTTGGACTTCCACCGGCTTCTCCACCAATCACCCATATTTTCCATTTTTACGCATTCTCTATATTTAGTATTGCCATTTAATATTATCCTTTCAATTCTATTTCTTTTTTACAATACATCTTTAACCTTCACAGAGCCTCTTTAAAACCCACTAGCGTTGTCTGTTCGTAACATATGCTTTTCATATAATCTGTAAACTTTCCCCAGTCCTCGATGAACTTGTGATCCCGTTGATATCTGATCTTCCCAGTCAATTTGTCCAATTCTGCATAATCCATAAGTTTCATTCTCCACTCTTCAAGGGTCGGTAACTCCTCTTGTTTCCATTTTTGGGCCATTAATATTCTTGCCGCTGTTACTGCGTATTGAAAAAGTTTGTGGTCCCTTCTATTTATCTCTCTTCCTATTATTCCTAACAAAAAGGCTGGTTTCTTTACAAATGTGTATTTAAACATCTTCTTCAACTCATTATATATCATTTCCCAGAAACCCTTTACCTTCTTACATTCCCACCACATATGGAAAAACGATCCTTCTTTTTCCTTACATTTCCAACACTTATTACAAGTTTTAAACATTTTTGCTAACTTGACCGGTGTAATATACCATCTATATACCATTTTCATAATATTCTCCTTTAACGCAGTACATGCAGTAAATTTCATATTTTCATTCCATACTTTTCCCCAATCAACCAATTGTATATTATGACCAAAGAATCTGGCCCAATGTATCATAACCGACTTTACCTCCTCATCCTTCGTTTGCCATTCCAACAACATTTTATACATTTTTGACATTATCTTATACTCATTATTTATTATCTCTGTTAGAAATTTTGATTCTTTTTCTGTATATCCACTCTCTTTAAAATCCTTTTTAAACATTTCATTTACCTGGAAATAATGCAACCAATCAAACACATGTTCTTTTACTTGTTCATATGGCTTCATTTTCCATTTCCCCCCTTCTTTAATTATTAAATCACCGTAAGGAATCCAATTCCCTCTCATATTAATTTTTTTTACACTCATAACCTCTAATGGAGACAACCACTGTGGGACTTTAGGTTCTAATACATTTTTATACCTATCCCATATTTCTATTAAGGATCTCCAGAAGATATGATTCTCAAAACCCTTATGACTTTTCTTCTTCTCCAACCATAAATACGCGTGCCATCCAAATCTGTTATCAAATCCTTCTAAGTCTAACAGTTTGTTATTTTTTAATTTTATCCATGCCTTCAACCAACAGAGACAAGACGCTTCGTAATATAATTTCAAGTCTGGCAGGGCAAAGCCTCCTCTTTCCTTCGCATCTGTTAATAACTTAAATTGTATTCTAGGCTTTTTACCTAGAGTAGAAAGAGTAATTTCAAGATATATTTGGCAGGGTAAAAAGCCCACACAAACAATTTAAGAAGCCCTGGATTCACAGTGTAATTTAAACAACAACCCAACAACATCTAAGCTGTTTACTGCAACATAACTATATTCCTAGTGAGCATGACTGTTTAGTGCACTATCCTATATCAACTTCTGTTTTGGTGTAATGGCATTAGAAACATAAGCACACATGAAAAGCCCTGCTGCATCAGAGCAAGCAGGGCCAGTCCTATCATTAGGCAGAGTGAGGCAGTTACCTCAGAGGGTGTGGGGTAGACGGACCTATGCATGTCTCATGTGTTCCCTATACACTGTAAGCTAGGCTGGTTGAGGTGCAGTGGAGCATACTGCTGCATTGCTAGCATTGAAATGCTATCTTGGTTGGCCTTTGTACATGGAATAGCAAGAGGCAGCATCCTGTCCTTTGCCTCAGGCGGCAAAATATCTTGACCAAAGGCCCATTGAGTCCAGCATCTCATAGCACCTGCCAGATTCCTATGGGCCCACAAGCAAGAAAAGCACAACAGAGATGGAAACGGCAGTAGGCTGTTCATTATTATAATTAACAGCAGTGATTTCCATTTATTATGAGAAGAAGGCACAGAAAAGTAATCCCAACCCTAGAGTGTACTAGGGGAAAAAAGAAATGACATGAAGTGATGCATCTGGGAAAGACGAGAAGGGTTTACTTTTTTAAAAAAAAAGCCATTTTGGTTTGCATCCAGTTAGCTTTCTGTTCTATTGAGCACCGATAGTTACCTCAGCAGATGACTCTCTGCACACACTGAAGTTTAAACCACCTCTGCAGCCTTGTCATTTCAATTCTTCACACTGTTGTCTGTGTATTTTAACAGTCTTATCTGTAAAGCCGTCTGCAATGATGGAATTCTCTGTGGCAAACCTCGTGGGCGAGTCAAGGGGGCGCTCGGAAAAAAGCAACAGCCGCAACAACTGCCTTCTGCCAACTCGACAGCGTGCAGTCAGTGCCGTCACCAAGATGCGGATGATCAAAATATATCAAGATCTTCAAAGTGGGGAGGTGCTTTGAGGCCACCGTGACAGTTTACTGTTTAAAAATCTAATAACTGGAAGAGAAAAGAGGAAGAAAACTCAAAATATTGGGATCGAGATGGAAATAATTGCAGGAAGGCCACTGTTCTTAAAAGTTCAATTGTCCTACATAAGAATTGCATGCACTTTAAAATAACAAAAAACACACAATGGGTTTCCACCTTCATTTGAAAGACATTATTATTATTATTATTATTTATTCATTTATTGCATTTCTGTCCCACCCTTCCTACAAAGCAGCACAGGGTGGCAAACATGTCAGTATTAAAACAATACAACTAAAACTTCAATAAACAGTTTAAAATTCCTAAAGCCAAATCTAAAACTAATAATTCCAGGCTTGCCTAGGACAGACCTTTCAGCCATCAGATGTCTGGATAAACAGGGGTGTTTAAAAGTTTATCCTGAAAGTCACTAGAGAGGGCATTCCACCAATGGGGAGCCACCATCAAGAAGACCCTGCTATGAGTCACCACTAAATGGTCAGCCCTCAGTGGCGGCTCCACCAACAGGGCTTCCCTTGCTGATCATAGAGCCCAAGATGGTTGATACTTAGGAAGGCATTATTTTAGGAGCTTAGAGCCCCAGCTGCTTAGGGATTGTTCATAGGGACTTGTTCCATGTAGGAGAGACTGAGCCAGTATAAATAGGAACTGAACAGGTAGAGAAGCGATGTCTCACATCTTGTGGATATTTGCAGGGATGTTTACCTTTTGTGGTACCCGAGGGCACACTGGAACTCACGGGTACCACATTGGCTCTGCTGTAGGGAATAGAAATTCAAGGCATATTTTAGATGGCTGCTACTATGTAAACACAATTATTGCTATGTTTTGAGCCACCTGCCAAACTCTGTATTCAAGACTTACAACAGTTTAACAGTTCCAAACGAGCCAGACACTAGTACTAAAAGAGTATTAGAACTAATTGAAATATTTGGTCGAGTAGCAGGTTTTAAATTGAACAAACAAAAAACGAAAGTATTGGAAAAAAACTTAACAATGGAAGAAAGAGAGAGTTTTCAGAATGAAACAGGCCTGGAAATAACAAAAAGGGTAAAATACCTGGGGTTAAACTTAACATCCAAGAATGTGAATTTATTTAAGGATAATTATGAAAAAATTTGGGCAGAGGTAAAGAAAGATCTGGAAATATGGTCAAGGTTGAAACTTTCCTTGTTAGGCCGAATTGCTACTATTAAGATGAATGTATTGCCTAGAATGCTGTTTTTATTTCAGACGTTGCAGATTTTGGACAGGATGGATTGTTTCAAGAAGTGGCAGAAAGACATATCAAAATTTGTCTGGCAGGGCAAAAAGCCCAGAATTAAATTTAAGATTTTAACTGATGCAAAGGATAGAGGGGGGTTTGCCCTGCCGGACTTAAGACTTTATTATGAATCGGCAGCTTTCTGCTGGTTGAAACACTGGCTACTTCTTGAGAACACTGACATTTTGGACCTGGAAGGGTACGACAATAGCTTTGGTTGGCATGCATATTTATGGTATGACAAGGTAAAGGTGTACAAAAGTTTTAAAAACCATATTGTGAGGAAATCATTGTATAATGTTTGGATTAGATATAAAGATCTGCTGGAAAGTAAAACCCCTAGGTGGGTGTCACCAATGGAAGCTAGGGAAGTAAAAAAGCTTAATATGGACTCTAAATGGCCAAAATATCATGAAATTTTAGAATATGATGGTGAAAGGGTGAAACTTCAGAGTTATGAGAAACTAAAGCCTAAGGTTCGAGATTGGTTGCATTATTATCAGATAAATGAGACATTTAAACAGGACAGAAAAATAGGATTTCAGAAAGAGAAGTCAAAACTAGAAACAGAACTGTTGGAACCCAATACTAAGAACTTATCAAAAATGTATAACTTGCTGTTGAAATGGAATACACAGGATGAAATGGTGAAATCAGCTATGATTAAATGGGCACAAGATATCGGTCATGATATTATGTTTGCTGACTGGGAACAGTTATGGACCACTGGTATCAAATTTACTGCATGTAATGCTTTAAAAGAAAATATTATGAAAATGATCTATCGGTGGTACATGACCCCAGTCAAGCTTGCAAAAATTTACCATTTGCCTAATAATAAATGTTGGAAATGTAATGAGACTGAAGGCACCTTCTACCATCTTTGGTGGACCTGCCCAAGGGTTAAAGCTTTCTGGGAAATGATCTATAATGAAATTAAGAAGGTCCTTAAGTGGACTTTTCCTAAGAAACCAGAGGCTTTCCTTTTGGGCATGGTTGGCCAAGTGGTGTTAAGGAAGGATAGGATTTTTTTTATGTACGCCACTACAGCAGCAAGAATTCTACTGGCAAAGTATTGGAAGACGCAAGAACTACCTACTCTGGAAGAATGGCAAACAAAGGTGATTGACTTTATGGGACTGGCCGAGATGACGGGCAGAATCCGTGACCAGGGGAAAGAGACAGTGGAAGAGGACTGGAAGAAATTCAAAATATATCTTAAGAACAATTGTAAAATTGATGAATGTTAAGATGTCAGGGGGTAAGAGGTAAAGAAATTGCAGCAGCAATCAAAAAAAACTAAAGGAACTTTTATGAAAGGGAATTAAGATAATGGACCTAAGGGTTGCTTAAGAATCAATAAACAAGGATGCAGGGATGGGGAGGTATGGGGAAGTCAAAAGAAAGAAGGGTATGAAACGATCAGTTGGAAATTGTGTCGATTTGTGTTGCTTTTGTTATCTGTTTGAAAAAAGAATAAAAATTATTATAAAAAAAAAAAATAACAGTTCCAAACGAATGATGATGAGGGATACATTCAAGTTTGAAGAAAAAGGAGCAGCCTCCACTGTGGTCTAAACCATCGAGCCTCTTGGGCTTGCTGATCAGAAGGTCAGCAGTTCAAATCCCCACGACGGGGTGAGCTCCCATTGCTCCGTTCCAGCTCCTGTCAACCTAGCAGTTCGAAAGCATGCCAGTGCAGGTAGATAAGTAGGTACCATTGAGGCGGGGAGGTAAATGGTGTTTCTGTGTGCTCTGGTTTCCGTCATGGTGTCCCATTGTGCCAGAAGCGGTTTAGTCATGCTGGCCACATGACCCAAAAAGCTGTCTGTGGACAAACACTGGCTCCCTCGGCCTGAAAGCAAGATGAGCACTGCAACCCCATAGTCGTCTTTGAGTGGACTTAACCATCCAGGGGTCATTTACCTTTTACCTTATGTGGAACAGATGAACAGCAACCACTGATGGGAGTTCAGAAGAGCATCCAAACACAACCAAAGGGTTTTTGTTTTGTTTTTTACAATAGCTGCACTATACTTGCCTGTAGTGACCACAGCCAATTTACCCACAAGCTCACTTAATGCCTAACACTGTGAAGTAGGCGACGGGGGGAGGGGGACGACATCTTGCCTTGACCAACTTAGCAGGGTCCAGGGAGCAAATCATCTAGCACCTATGAAAGGCAATGACTACTCCCACACTGCTGTACTATGGGCTGCCATTTTGCACTGCACTGACAAGCCAGGGAAGGAGCACCTTTAACAGCTCCTCTTCTAATCCATCCCCATGCCAATCAAGCAGACGCCGTTCCACAGCTCCCCTTTCTCTCTCAGCCTTGGCTCTCCTTACCAAGGAAGTGGGGCAAAGCTGCTCCTTCCTACAGTGTATGTTAGTGTATACCCAATGAATTACAAGCTGCCTCAGTGCTGGATCTAAATTTTTGCACCCTGATAAGACAAGTACGCTTTACCATGGTGAACAGGATGGACTCGTCTTGCTGCAATGCTGCAGCTGTGTTAACAATGCTCAGCAAATGGAGCTGGAAAATGCAAATGACTGAGCATGCAAATGACTGCTCACGTGATGGTCCCACATGGGCAGCCAAATGCATCGTTACTTCCAAGTTTGTCTGCTGGCATAAGATCACAGTATCCCCAAAAAGGAAGCTGTTGTGCAGGAAAGTTATGCTGGCTGTATATAACATGCAAAGAAGGAAGCCAATGGGAATTTGAATATAAATGTATAAGCCAAGAGCACTGCAAAGTTCTAGGAGTTTTGAGGTTGCTCTTTGAGGAAAAAAAGAAAGAAACAGAATGCTATGAGGAGTGCTTGTATGCCTCAATACAATCCGAATAAGCTTGCGGTGCATAATTTGTTCCAAGTGCTTCATGATTTCTCTTGATGTAGGCTCTATCTATCTGCAACATGTATTTAAAGGGTGGATGGCCCGGTGTGTGAATATACAAATTGAAAGAAATTCCTTGGTGTGCGGCAGGTGATAGAGGTGGGATAATTGACAACAGCTGCTTCATTTAATAAGGACTGACATGACTTCCTTAGAGCCAACAATTCTAGATTGTGAGGAGGTTTTAAGTGATGCATAAATGGATAAAGAGGCCTAGAGACAACAGAAGGAGGAGATGGCACTGCAGGGCTAAACAAGGTTTAAAGGAGATCAAATGAAGCTTCTGTTAATCAATGTCAGCTGCCTTCATACTTTACACATGTGTTGTTGTTGTTTAGTTGTTTAGTCATGTCCGACTTTTCGTGACCCCATGGACCAAAGCATGCCAGGCCCTCCTGTCTTCCACTGCCTCCCGCAGTTTGGTCAAACTCATGCTGGTAGCTTCGAGAACACTGTCCAACCATCTCATCCTCTGTCGTCCCCTTCTCCTTGTGCCCTCAATCTTTCCCAGCATCAGGGTCTTTTCCAGAGAGTCTTCTCTTCTCATGAGGTGGACAAAGTATTGGAGCCTCAGCTTCAGGATCTGTCCTTCCAGTGAGCACTCAGTGCTGATTTCCTTAAGAAATCCATGGGACTCTCAAGAGTTTCCTACAGCACCAACTCCTGTATGGATCACTGTCTTGTCGTGGCGACTAAACGTGATCCACCTGGAGCAGGAACCAGTAAACCACTCCAGTATCCCTGCCAAGAAAACTCCATGGACAAAAACAACAGGCATATTTACACATGTACATAGAGTTAATTATAATGTGCATCTAGTGTGTCTTGATTGGGGTTGAACTCTGAACCATGGATAGGTTCTGAGATGTTATATCTCACTCCAAGCTGTTGCCTTAAATTGCTTAGATGGGTGGGCAGAGATTGGCAGAATGGTAACTCTCATCTAAACCCTCAAGGTAATCTGTTAATTTAGCAGTTGTATCTTCGCTGGATGCTTTGGAGTAGGTTTAGTCCCAGTTATAAAGCTGGGGAAATCCAATACCCATTTAAATGGGCTAGCACCCCCCCCCCTGTTCTGATGCATTAGGGAGTTGAAGTAAGGATTCTCTGAAGCACCTCAAGATACATCACAATCAAGTACCCTCACATGTCCACAGTCTAGAACATGGACTAGATATTGCACTCAAAATGGTGGATCATCATAATGTGGTAATATAGAATCCACAGTATCTTCTGAAATGAGCTACCGTATCTATCTACTCAAGAGAACTAATGTAACCATTCGTCCCCCAGCATTAACTGCAGGGGGACCTAGGGATCCAGGCACCCCCAGCATTAACTGCAGGGGGACCTAGGGATCCAGGCACCCACAATTTTTTTGTTGTGCTGGGTCCCCACACCTTATCACCACTACCACTCACCACCTGCACATTCTGCCACTACCCCCTGTTAGGATTGTCCTACTCTCGTGTAGGACCCTGGCAGAGACACGTGCCTGACTGGCATGTTCTCTCCCTCCTGGTCGATCGTTTGGGAGCTTCAAAAGCTTTCTTCAGCCTGAACATCACAGCGAATGATACCAAGAAGCATCAGCACGCTTAGGGATCCACAGAGTATTCACAGTTTGCATAACAGAACTCAGTAGCACAGCATTTTGGCTAATCTACTTTTATTTACATATAATACACTTGGAGCATTCTGACTTAGCTCCTTCCTCTTTCTCATCAGACAGCAAAGAGAGAAAGAACAAAGGACAATGGTCCCACTTCACGGAACACAGTAACACGAAACATCCTGTCTCTGTCACTTCCCACACTGTGGAATGAAAACATACACCGTCATGTAATAGACAACAATCCCATGACTGCAAACATGGAGAAAGAATCCTATCACCCCCACCCGCTCAGGGGCGGAGGTAGTGGAGTGCAGTGGGGACGGACCGCCATGGGTGTCACCACTGATAGGGGTGAAAAAATACCAGACGGCACTCACTGCGGGGCCTGCAGGACACCCAAGCCACACGTCTCTCCTACGCTGTAGGGCAGCTGAGTGGGAGGGGGCAGGCAGACTACTCGGAGGCCCCACGGAGCATCCTGCCCCATGGGCAGCTGGCCCTGGGCGCAAGGCATGCATCCTGCCCCAGGCGCCCGATCAGCTTGCTCCACCACTGCACCCGCCGTTGCCCCTGTGCACTGCCACACACTGCCACTGCTGCCTGGCTGCCATTGCTACCCCTACCGTGCACCACCAGCACCATGTGCCGCCACACACCTCTGCCGCTACAAAAAAACAACAAAAGTAAAATCACCAGTAAAAGCAAATATTTAAAATTTAAAGAAAATTAAAAAACCCCAATGAACTGAAAACCAGATTAGAACACACACCAATATTCTACATGCCTGAGTAGGCCTACCTAAATAAAAATAATAATATATATTTTTAGTAGGTGCTGAAATGATACAGTGAAGGCACCCGTCTGATGTTAATAGGCAGAAAGTTCCAAAGTGTGGGTGCTGCCACCCTAAAGTATCCACTACTTGCAAGTGCAGAATCAGTATTTTGTGGCACATGTAACAGTGTCCATTCTGCAGATCAAAGCAGCCAAGTGTTATATACTGACATTAACTTCACTAGGCCCAAAAAAAGTCAGGTGTTTTTTGTTACACCCCTGGATAAGGGGTATATTTTACTAGAAAAACATTTGGGGGGAAGGAAGGAGTAAACACCCCCTTCTTCCAGCATCAGTATCCCAAGTCTCTCTCACACACATGGCTTTTAGCAATGGGACCGTTGATGGATCTAAGCTGCAACCCTGAACCCATGTTTACTAGTGAGTAAGTCCTACTAAACTCAGTGGGACTTCTGAATAAACACTGTTTGGATTGTGCCAGTATAATCCTGGATCTCTTAAGAGTATGCAGTGAAGGGGGAGCCTCCATGGGGGCTTTGCATACACTCCCCTGCTGTCTAATTGAGGAGAGCGTGTCAGATAATTCCTAACCTACGGTATTTTGTTCTTGCAAGCCATGGGCATAGAAGGGAAAAAATAGATTGCTTGAAAGCTAATATTAGCCTGGTAACACGACACCATCATTTTATTTCTATCAGCTGGAAGGATGTCACACATGCTCTTGTAAGGAAATGTGCTTTCCCTCCCCACCCCCCTCCTCCCCACCCCCCACCCCATTCACCACAAAGATTTAGCCAGAACCTGCAATGCTAGCTCTTTGCTGGAAGGAATAGTTCAGGAGCTCCACTGCTGTGTTATTATCTGGGATCTATTATGTTTTACATTTTTCAAAAATCTTTAAGCTAGATCTTTGACATTCAACTGCCTATAAAGACATACACCACCTGATGGGAGGCTTTGATGTGCATTTTGAGGATTAAATAATCTAGATGGAAGGCAATGTATCTCCAGCCAAGAAGAAAACCATGGAGGAAATTTTGCCCCCTGCCGTTTAGCACCACTGGCAGTCAATACCTTTTAGCTTACCCTCTAAATTTGATTTCATACATATTTACAGACTATTTCTCCCTCTCTTACTACTAATTCTTTTGAGACCAAATTAAGAACAAAGATAGCAGGAAGAGGCTTCATCAAATAAAAATGTAAATATGCTGCATCTCATTTGCAGATGAAGAAGCTTTATTTAAATATTTTCTCAAACGGAATATCCTCGCTGCATCATTATCACTTGCAACTGAAGAAAAGTAATAGCCTAACAAGCCAGAGGAAACCCACTGGGATTGCAGGGGGATGTATGCATTCTGGTAGTGTAGTTTAACACCCCCCCCCCCGTTCTCTCCCCCCTCCCGATTTTTTTTGCATCTTCAGACAAGAAAAAGAGAGCCGGGGAGAAGCACTGAAGATTCTGTATCAGCTCATGGTGCCTAACCTCATTATGATGTAGATAGAATTAAAGGATTATCATTGTTGTTATTGTTGTTTTTTTAAAAAAAATAACACCGAGTGGCTTTTTGTTTTCTTGCATGTTAGGTGCCAATGGGTAATTTGGCCTGTTAAGAATCTGGGGATCAGTTAAAGAATATAGCAGCATTTAAAAGAGTGTTTGGGGATGTTCTCATTTTGCTAATACAATTTTAAAAAATAAAAAAATAAAATCATATGTCTCCCTCTGCTCAAGATACCTTTTGCAGTAAAAAAAAAAAAATACCCAGTATCCCTGAACAGAACCAACAGTAGTCTAAGATATTGCTGCAAATATTAACATTATTAAAGTAGTCTAGGACATCGCTGCAAATATTAACAGTTCCAATATTGCAGCTAAAGCAGGAAGAGACTAACACAAACAGAAAGGGCTGCACACACTGACACAGGTCAGTTTAAGGGTTAACCACACTATGTAATCAGGGAAAGGGAAAATACTATTGACAGCCCTTCAGATCTTCCCACTTCTTCAAGTGAAGACCTAGATCTTTTCCAGATCTGCACAGGACAAGTCTTTGCTAATGGAACAGGCAGAATGTCCTGGCACAAGCAGGCCTGGAAGTCCTTTGCAAAAATCTAGATTCTCACCTTGTTTTTAGGCAACACAACTAGAGCTAATTCTGATATACAGTGGTACCTCAGGTTACATACACTTGAGGTTACAGACTCCTCTAACCCAGAAATAATGCTTCAGGTTAAGAACTTTGCTTCAGGATGAGAACAGAAATTGTGCTCCGGCGGCACGGCAGCAGTGGGAGGTCCTATTAGCTAAAGTGGTCTTCAGGTTAAGAACAGTTTCAGGTTAAGAACGGACCTCTGGAACGAATTAAGTACTTAACCTGAGGTACCACTGTAGTTATAGTGCAAAGCTTTTGTAGCAAGGATACAGTGATGCAAGCCACTTCCTTTGGTATCCTTCAATACCGAAAACGTCCCAAGAGTGCAGTGTTGTCAGCAAACTGATCCAGTAATGTCAGCAACATCAGAACAGTGAGTTTGGCCGAGCAACGTATGAATCCCTATCAGTGCACAAAAAGTTCAGGGGCAGCACAAAAGTTCAGGGGCTGATATGCAGCGCCACAAACCCAACTGTACTAAGACACCAGCCTACTAGTAACTAGAGAAACTGCCAATGGTGTTTAAGCTGGAGGGACACTTTCTTTTCTGAAGAATCTCAGCAGCATTAAAAAGCATTCGAGACTGGGTGAATGAACATTAAAATAGACATTTGTGGTTCAATGTATGCAAGCATAAGGTACAGTGGTGCCCCGCAAGACGAATGCCTCGCAAGATGACAAACCCGCTAGACGAAAGGGTTTTCCGTTTTGGAGGTGCTTCACAAGATGAATTTCCCTATGGGCTTGCTTCGCAAGACGAAAATGTCTTGCGAGTTTTTCCGACTTTTTTCCCCTCCCCCCCCCTTTTCTAAGCCGCTAAGCCGCTTATCCGCTTATCCGCTAAGCCGCTAAAAGCCGCTAAAAGCCGCTAAGCCGCTAATAGTGCTAATCCGCTAATGGGCTTGCTTCGCAAGACAAAAAAACCGCTAGACAAAGAGACTCGCGGAACGGATTCTTTTCGTCTTGCGAGGCACCACTGTAATGCACGCTGGGCAAAAGCTCCTAATTTCTCATATAGGCTAATAGAGTTTGAACTGGTAGTGACTGACGAGAAAATACCGTAGATCTTGAGGTGGGGCTGGACAAGTCAGTGACAATGTTGATTCAGCGTGTGGGAGCTGTAGACAAAGGCAAGTTCCATACCAGGGATCATTAGGAAAGGGGACTGAAAATAAAATTGCCAATAGCACAATGCTGATACTAAAATCTATGGTATGTGACAGGATTTGGAATACTGGGCCCAGCTCTGGTTGCTGCACCTCAAAAAGGAAATGTTGAGAGACCTTAGGGAAAGCAGTACAGAAAAACAATAATTGGAAAAGGACTTAGATTATGTAACCTAGCTTCTATAAAAATATAAATACAGTGATACTATTAGGCGTGGCGTAGCTAATTGGTTTACGACCCCAATTAGCCGTAGCTTAATCGATCTGGAGCCTGGCACGTTTCCCTCTAGCTGCGCCTCCTGCTGCTCCGATCCTTCGTTCGCCACGAATGCAGAGTAAACACAGCGGGCTGTTGCTCCTCGGTGTTTAGAAGATCAAACACACCCAGTCATTAGTGTGTTTATATGACAGTCTTTATTTAAGCAGTAAAACAATAAAACAGAACTCTTCAGACTCTCCCTGGACTGCTAGCGTTCATGGCTGCTTTCCCTTTGGAAACAGAGACAAACAGGCAGTGGAATCAGACCACTCCCTCTAGTCACGCCTCAGGAATTGAGAGACGTCACACAGAACTCTTTAACCCTGTGAGTTCTGAAACCATTCACACCCCCTCTTCTCTCCAGTCCTGAGGTGACTTGGGTATTTACCTTTGCATAACTCTGTGAGATCAGTCCCTTTCCCAATGCCTTGCGCCTTCTCTTGGCGTTCCTGTCAGGCACCTGTGGAACCTCCTCACAACTCCCAGGTTCGCACTGTGCGAAACCAACCCACGCATTAGTGACCTGAAACCTCTCAGGTGGAATGCCCTTCGTTGTGCGACTGGACCGCCTGGGCACAAACTCAGCTACTTCCTCTGACTCACTGTGGTCAGCAGGTGTGTCCTCACCATCAGTATCCTCCCCCTCTGACTTAACACGTCTTCGGACCTTTTGCACTTTGCTAACAGGAGATGAAGGCTCACTCTTGGGCTCTCTTTTAACAACCTGTGGAGATGCCCAATCCTGTTCTTGACCTTGGTCAGCGACCTGGTCCTCAACAGGCTCAGCTTCTGCCTCTCCTTCCTCCTCTGAATCAGACAGACATTCTGAGAGAACGTCACGCCTTGCAGGAGTCTTTGACCAACCATCCTGCTCATAGAACTCAGCATGTTTACTGACCAGAAGCTTGGTCTGATCACCTTCTGGATATGCAAACCTCCATCCCTTAGTTGCAGGCTCATATCCACAGAAGATCATTTTCTGGACCCTGGGTCCACCTGGCTTTTGTAGTGCCTTTGGCACTGGCACCGAGGCCGGTGACCCAAACACATGGAAGAAATAAATCTGAGGTTTCCTTCCGTGAAGCATGAAGAACGGGGTGTCACCTACCACTGAATTGTAGGACCGGTTCAAAGTGAAATTCACAGTCCAAACTGCCTCCCCCCAAAAGCTTGGAGGTAAACCAGAGTCTGACAGCAAGACCTGTGTAGCCTTAACCAGAGCTTCACTCCTGAGCTCTGCCACCCCCCTCTCTTGAGGAGAAGTCACCTTGTGATGTATCCCTTTCTGGTGAAAGAACTCCTGCAGAGCAGACCCAGTAAACTTTGCACCTCGGTCACTATTGACTCCCTGCACCTTGGTGGAGAACCTTAGTTCCACCTCCGCAACCCAATTTTTAATCAGTTGCGCTGCATCTTCCTTGCATTTCAAAGCATGGGCCCAGGAATTCTGCATATGGTCATCTGAAATTGTCAGCAGAAACCTGGCTCCTCCCAGACTTGGCTTTGCCATGGGACCAAACAGGCCTATGTGCACAAGCTCAAAAGGTTTCGTGGTTACCCTGTCCACCCTGGGGTAACTGCACCCTTTTACCTTTGCCCTTCTGCAAGCCCTACAATTTAGGGATTTTCCACATTCTTCTATCCTGCAACCCTTAGTGCACTCCGTTAACATCTGGATTTCTTCAAGAGAACTATGCGCTGTCTTCTTGTGCCACGCACACGCACATGAAACATGAGTGGGAACTGTAGCACGCATAGCTTGTGCCCTCTCAGCATTCCCCTCACCCCTCAGAGGCATTTTAAGAATAAAGAGATCATTCTGCCCCTTTGCAACTCTGACCAGTTGCTTCCCTCCTTTGGAGATTGTACAAACATCGTTTTCAAAGCAAACCTTATACCCCTTCTGCAACAAATAAGGGACAGATAAAAGACAGTGTTTCATCCCAGGTACTATGCAAACTTCCAACTGCTCCTGCAAAACAGAAAAATAAACATTTGCAACATTAGACAAAGGTTTTTTTTTTCCATCAGCAAACTGAACAGTTTTTCCAGCTGGAACTGCCCTGCAATTCCACATCTCGACAGCAGGGGTCTCTGGAATCAGATTTCGGTTAGCTCCAGAGTCGATGACAAAACACAGTTCATTGTCTCTCTTAGAGCTGTTTTCAAACATTGCAAGACTGGCTGTCAGTTGATAAGCATCATCATTGTCTACAGCACCTCCGCCTTGCGCGTTCCCACGCCTGGCCCCCTTGCCGGGCTGGTTTCCACGGAAACCTGGCTGGCTCCCATGAGAAGCGACCTTGACAACATCCTGCCTCGTCTCCCTGCTTCGGTGGGGGCAAGAGCGACGCAGATGTTCAGTTGAATTGCAAACAAAACAGCGACAATCAGTGGAAAAACACTGCCCAGGGCTCCTCTCAGCCGGCCTGGCCCCCCTTCTTCCGGAAGAGCTCTCTGTGCCAGCCCTGCCCACTCTGAAACTGCTTTCCACTCCGGCACTCACAGTGGAAAACTTTTGAAACTTGCCTTTGGAATTCTCAGCCCCCCCCCAATCTTCACTTCAGGGACAAGGGCTCCAGCCATCTCTGAGCTTTTCGTGGCTTCCTCAGGGCTCTGGCCTCCTGCTGAAGTTTCACACAAACTTCTCAGCACCTCCCAGGCAGCCCTTGCTGACTCTATGCCCTCCAAACTAGGCAAGAGCGATGCGTGTACGCATGCTTTCAGCATACCAAGCTCTCTTTGCATTCTCTGCTGGCTATCTTCTGGCAACGCAGCCTCAAAGCCTGCAGCGTCTGTCCCATCAGCCTCCCAGAGGGGTACTGGCTCCCTCTGGCTTGCATTCCAGAGCCCTGTAGCCAAAAACCAACCCCTCACTTTTCTGGACCAGGTTGCCCATCCTTGGACAGTGAGCTTTTCGAACAGAATTTCCTCAAAGACCTGGCTGTCTGCCATTTTCTTCCCCGGGGCCCCAGCTTACTCACGTAACCAGTCAGCTTTCCGGCACCCGGCTTTCCGCTGCTCTCAGCTCCTTTTCAGCTTCTTCCAGCCAGCTGCTCTGCTGCCTCAGAACGCAGACAGGACCTCAGCTTTCTGTAGCGTCTTGGCCTCCTGGCTTCAAACACACACCGGCATAACGTCGCAACAGCTTCAAAGCAGTAATTAGCGTCCCATAACCTATTGGGCGTGGCGTAGCTAATTGGTTTACAACCCCAATTAGCCGTAGCTTAATCGATCTGGAGCCTGGCACGTTTCCCTCTAGCTGCGCCTCCTGCTGCTCCGATCCTTCGTTCGCCACGAATGCAGAGTAAACACAGCGGGCTGTTGCTCCTCGGTGTTTAGAAGATCAAACACACCCAGTCATTAGTGTGTTTATATGACAGTCTTTATTTAAGCAGTAAAACAATAAAACAGAACTCTTCAGACTCTCCCTGGACTGCTAGCGTTCATGGCTGCTTTCCCTTTGGAAACAGAGACAGACAGGCAGTGGAATCAGACCACTCCGTCTAGTCACGCCTCAGGAATTGAGAGACGTCACACAGAACTCTTTAACCCTGTGAGTTCTGAAACCATTCACAGATACCTTGGGTTACATATGCTTCAAGTTACATATGCTTCAGGTTACAGACTCCGCTAACCCAGAAATAGTACCTCAAGTTAAGAACTTTGCTTCAGGATGAGAACAGAAATCAGGCTCCAGCGGCGTGGCAGCAGCGGGAGGCCCCATTGGCTAAAATGGTGCTTCAGGTTAAGAACAGTTTCAGGTTAAGTACGGACCTCCGGAACGAATTAAGTACTTAACCTGAGGTACCACTGTATAAATATAATTTTTTTAAAAAAATATTTATACCCTGCCCATCTGGCTGGGTTTCCTCAGTCACTCTGGGCAGCTCCTTTCTAGAAGCATCTGTTGGATTCTTTATATATGGCAACTTAGTGTCCATGAGGTCAACATTAACCCTTCATTTTTGGATTCCACCCACAAATATTTATGTTAAATTACATTTTAATTTCTATTTTTATGACCCAACTTTTTTAGAATGAAAGATCAATTAGAAAAAATAGTGTGTCAGAGCTTAACAAAATCTCAGAAATGTTGAAAGCCTCCAGCGAAGATGATACCTAAAGAAACCAAATAAAACTAAACTTTTGACAGGGTATAAAAATACATACTGCATGGAGCACATTGATATAATTACAACCCCCCCCCCCAAAAAAAAACCCCTGAATGGCAGTTTTGCCTTTATTTCACTATAAAACCTTGTACCAGTTCTGAACCTTATAACATTTTTTCCCAGCATCTTTTCAAAGTGACGTTAATACATCTTGGACTTGTTACAGCTATTTAAACTTTTCTTTGGCAATATCAAGATCTAAAAAGCCATGATATTAACTGACAAGGGTCTAACATTTCAGTTGGAGAGACTTCACACAGATACTATGCCCTATTGGAGTTTTATGGTAGTATTCACTGAGCAACTATTTAAAATATCCTGGGTTCCCGTCACCTTACTTAACAGATGTCACTTTTTGCCAAAATCCAAGTGTGAAGCAAGGGCACATGCTCATTGTTCTCTATGACAAAACACTCCTTGATTTTCCTCCTTCCTTATTATTGTTACACATATTTCTGGTTGTTTAGCTGGATACTTAAGAGTTCTTAAGAGCTAGTAGTACAGGGTGAGTCCTTTAAAAGAGGCCCCGTGGATACAGAGTACACATGTTCCATGGGGCCTCTTTTAAAAGACTCACCCTGTAGTAAAGGTATTAATGTCTATGAATAGTTTTCAAATCTCAGCATCTTTCAGGGTGTGTTGTTTTTTTTAAAGAGCCACCCCCTCACAAATGGCAAAGATTGTAATTGAGTTTTGTGCTTAGAACCAAGGATCTGTTCAATGTCCTTACTTTGTTGCTGTTCACATTACAATCTCAACATGAAGGCTATTTGAAACAGCCTCTACAGCATGGGTTGGCAAACTAAGGCCCAGGGGCCAGATCCGGCCCAATCGCCTTCTAAATCCGACCCACGGACAGTCTGGGAATCAGCGTGTTTTTACATGAGTAGAATGTGTCCTTTTATTTTAAATACATCTCTGGGTTATTTGTGGGGCCTGTCTGGTGTTTTGACATGAGTAGAATGTGTGCTTTTATTTAAAATGCATCTCTGGGCTATTTGTGGGGCATAGGAATTCATTTATTCCCCCCCTATATATATATATATATATATATATATATATATATATACATACGTAGTCCAGTCCCCCACAAGGTCTGAGGGACAGTGGACCGGCCCCCTGCTGAAAAAGTTTGCTGACCCCTGCTCTACAGTGAACCTGCCTACAGCCACAATGAGTAAGGCAATTGATGCCCAACACTGGCATGGATAGACCCCTGCCATCCCGAAGTCACACTAGGAACAATGGTGTGGATGCAGATGACCCACAAATGAAGATGTCCCATTTCAAGGATTTTCGGCTGCTACATGGAGAACTCAACAGTTCACCACTGCCAGTCCTGCAGTGAGGCTTGTCTTGTATGACCAGCACAGCCAGAGGGCAGCGGAAAATGTTCGTGGGGCCAGAAGAGGGCAGCGGAAAATGTTCATGGGGCCAGAAGAAGAAGAAGAAGAAGAGTTTGGATTTGCTATCCCGCTTTATCACTACCTGAAAGAGTCTCAAAGCGGCTAACATTCTCCTTTCCCTTCCTCCCCCACAACAAACACTCTGTGAGGTGAGTGAGGCTGAGAGACTTCAGAGAAGTGTGACTAGCCCAAGGTCACCCAGCAGCTGCGTGTGGAGGAGCGGAGGAGCGGAGAAGCGAACCCGGTTCCCCAAATTACGAGTCTATCGCTCTTAACCACGACACCACACTGGCTCTCCAGGTCTTCTCAGACAGATTTTTTACTGATGTGCTGTCCTAAAAGCAGCAGGCCAGCTACAAAGTTCAGCCTTCTTTGCGGGATCTTACCCACTTTCTTCGAAGGGACTTTGGCAGTTGCTGGTTGACAAAGCTGGAAAGGAATTTTACTCCCAGCTTCAGTTGGTGCATGGTTGTGAGGTTTTCACCTATCTCTTTGTGTCATTGTTTGCTGTCAGGCGTTGCTAAATTATTACAAGTTTTACAGAGCAGGCCTGATGTCACTCACCTCAGGTTGCCAGCCTGTTCCCTGTTGCATGTAACCAATAAAGCTGTGGCATAATTTAAGCCACACACTGGTTTGGTCTGAATCATTTCTCTGCTCCCTGGAGTGCATCCCTTATGCACGTTGTACAGCAGGCTTCAGTTTGTATTGGTAGTAATGCAGTCTCCTCTCCCTCCTCCTCCTCCTTCTTCTTCTTCCTCTTCCTCTTCTTCTCACTCATAGCCAAGTAAGAATCTCTTCTATGAACACGGTCTTAACGGTGTGTCCGTAAGTGACTGTGGAGGCCAATTCTGGATCCACATGTCCTTCCACAGTGGGGACACAGGTTTCTGGGCAGCAGTCGATCACGGTTAGGATTTGCCTTCCTCTTAGCTAATTTCTCCCTTTCGTCCTGAGTTCGAGCATCTTCAAAGTCCATGACACCTTTGGTAGAATCTATTCTCCAATTGGAGCACTCACAGGCCAGTGTTTCCCAATTATCCGTGTGTATACTACATTTTAAAAGTTTTGCCTTGAGAGTGTCTTCAAACGTCTTTTGTCGTTCACCGCTATTTCACAGTAGACCAATGACAGCCAGGCCCCCGGGAAGTATAACTTAAGAGTTTCCATGGGAACCATAGCATTTTCCTGCACATGTCTATTTAACTTAACGCTCCAAGGTCAGTGGCTGCTCCTATATCTTCAGGGAACCTTTTGCTGTGTTTGTCATCATGTGCCAAGGTTTAGGTTTCTGTATTCGATAACCCTAGTTTGTCCTTCTGGGGTTCCATAGAGGCTTGCTCAGTGAGTCAGCCAAACACACACACACACACACACCTGCTTTCTGTAACTGATCCTGTTACCTGTTGCTTGTATTCAGCCTTTCTGTGATACTATGGTTTTCCTAAATGCTCAGTGACAAAAAACAACAACCAAAAACACACACACCACTACTACATTTGTAAATGTATCATCCAAATCACAGGCATATTTAGATGATTCTAAATATATAATCTGACTTCCAATTGGTAACGCCAGCTTTCATAAGGACAGGAAAAGCAAGGAATAAACCATGTATTTATTTTTAATTTTGTGCTTTCAAGGTGGACTCCCCACCTTTCAACTTCTAATAGCTAAGATGGCAATAGGTACTGTAAAAATAAGTCATTACCCAAAACATATTGATGTTCTTTTATTCAAGAAAGTATTGGCAGCAGGGCTGATAATATTCAACTTGAGTTTCAAAGCCTAGAAAGAAAAGTGGTGTTTTGATAATGAGAAAGAAAGGGTTAAAGACTGAACTTTACAAGAATCTATTTTGTGCAAATTGCTTTTCTTTTTAAAGGACCGAGGTTTTTGGTTTTTTTTTATTTCTGCAGGTGAAATGTGTTACATGCTAATAAGAAGTTTCCTGAAATGTTAATGCCTAATTCATGAGAGAAGAAAAGTTGTCACCTACAAGGGTGTATTTTTTTTAAAAAAAATAAAAATAAAATAATAAATAAAAGAAGGGAGGAACATAGTTATACAAATAGTTTGTATAATGACTTTGTAAACATGAATTACACAAATGAGCATTTCCATATCCTCAAAGTTTCTGCCAGTGGTAATGAAAAGGAGAATTAAATTGTGCTTTTATTTTGCTATCCTTATCTCCTGAGGCTAATTTAGACTTTAGAAAAAAAAAAAAGTAATAGTAATATCCATTCATTTCTCTCTGCCATGTTGCATGTTATTTTAAAGGTAACATCTATGGTGTCCTTGCTTTTAAATGTAGATTTATCCTCTCTGGATGAAGGTTGGTGAAGCAGCTGTGTTTGAAAGTATGAAAAATTACCACTTTCTCTATGCAAGCCCCTCCTTTCTGCTCTCTCCTCAGACAGAATTAAAGCATTACGGGTGGCTGTGGAGCTCAATGGCCCTAGGCAGGGGATGGCACTGTGCCACTGAGACTTTTTTGGTGCAGAAAACCAACTGTAATCTAACCTAGCCGAATACAGCCCAAAAGGCAGGAACCTACCAGAGAAAGTAACACTGTATTTAGCCTGGAATGAGGGTGTAAGCGTGGTCAAGATCCACAGCAGGAACTTTTAGGGCAGAGAACAGGGAAACCAAGAAGCTGGAGAAGGTTCAGGGCAGATAAAGTTTGGAAAAAGACTAAAAGATAAGGCTGAGAAGTAATTCTTGGCAAGTTGCTTCTTTTGAGAGTTCTTTGTGTAATACAGGAAGAGGTAGGAGGGAAAGAGAGATTCACTGATCGTTTGTCACAGTTTTAGTTCAAGAGCATTGTCACTCTTCTCTATTTATTTAAAACATTTATTTTCCACTTTCCTCGTCTTCCGCGTCCTGAAAATTTCCACACGTTTGTTATCCACTACAAGAAATATATGCAAACCGGATTAATCTACATAACCTATTCTTTTGATTGTTTATCCACTTTCAAAATAACAGAACATACTTTGTGTAATTGTGTGTTGTTCAAAGATTGTAAATTACAGGGCACCTAACAAATAAATGCACCCATTTGTATTGTCTTTTTTACAAGCTTTTAAACTGATCTAGTCTGGGGTACATGGCGTGTTGGGAGAGGAGTAAATACATCTGATGAGGAATATTTCATGAGTCAGTGTGGTATAGTGGTTAAGAGCGGTAGATTCGTAATCTGGGGAACCGGGTTCGGGTCTCTGCTCCTCCACATGCAGCTGCTGGGTGACCTTGGGCCAGTCACACTTCTTGAAGTCTCTCAGCCCCACTCACCTCACAGAGTGTTTGTTGTGGGGGAGGAAGGAAAAGGAGAATGTTAGCCGCTTTGAGACTCCTTCGGGTAGTGATAAAGCAGGATAGCAAATCCAAACTCTTCTTCTTCTTCCTTCTGGGATAGTTTGTCGACTTTTCGTCCCCACCCTGCATTCAGCTCTCACCTGAGGCTCCTGGAAGCTGTCAGCATGTGACAGTAGTTACACCCCATGAATGGCTTTGACTGGCTGACTACACAACATGAGGGTAGTCAATGGGTCTCATACCTTTGGTGAGTTAGGGACTTAGACTCCCTAAGACAGTTGGATGGGGTCTCCTTTGAACAATTCCTGAAGCCAAGTTGGTGCTAGATGTATTGTTCTGATATCCTTTGGACCACATCTGGGGAGCCGAACACCTCCTTGAGGGGTCATGACACAGTTTGACTTTATCACTGGAGGTGCACTGCATTGTATCTCAAGAAAGATGGGTGCCAACAACAAACTGGTGAGTAAACACATTGCATTTTATTTTGTGGTCCTGTTTTTGAAAAGGCGACTAATTCTTATAGGTCTAATGCAATACAGTGGTACCTCGGGTTAAGTACTTAATTCGTTCCAGAGGTCAGTTCTTAACCTGAAACTGTTCTTAACCTGAAGCACCACTTTAGCTAACTGGGCCTCCTGCTGCTGCCACTGCGCCGCTGGAGCACGATATCTGTTCTCATCCTGAAGCAACGTTCTTAACCCGAGGTACTATTTCTGGATTAGCGGAGTCTGTAACCTGAAGCATCTGTAACCTGAAGCATATGTAACCCGAGGTATCACTGTATATGGACATACTATATACCCTCAGAAATATTTACATGGATTCAGGGTTGTTATAGAATTTGATTTAAAATGTTCTCCACCCTCAGATAATTGAAGCCCTTTGGAAAACATATATTAGCAGGGGGTGCTTCTGCAAACTAGCTATCCTTCTTAAGGGTGGCCCTAGGAAATTATAAAATGCTTAAAAAATGACGTTAGTATAATGAACTTCCACCTGGGATGATAACTGTGCAGCACCACCTTTAAAATAAATACTATCCCTTTCCAAGAGCCTGCGTGGTTTCAACAGCTCTGGGAGTGTTCAAAATTGTGGTGACAAAACCTTGAGTTAAAATAGACACAGATATATCCACAATGACAGTTTCCTCTTGTCTGAAAAATGGCAGCTACTATTTGGGAATGTAATAATAGTATGACATCTAGTGTTTCTAACGTGCTCTTATCTAGCAACAGGTAATAATTATTGACTGACGCGTTAGATAATGGTTTGCAGTTAAGGACATTTCATGAATTCCCTTTGATAACTTAGAATTCCCTTAAAGGATACCCAAGAGCCAATGTACAGTGAGGTTTTTTGGCTGCTGTAGTGTTTTCTCCATGATATATTAGAAGGCTATGATAGAAAATGTGGGGAAAGATCCATGTCACTGAATGTTACAAGAGGACGGAAACACGACAATGATCTGTGGCTCATAGAAAGACTGAATCCTACTCTGCAGCGTATGACTGATATAAGAGTAATAATAATAAATAATAACAACAATAGCATCAAATTTAACCTGTTCCACTAAGATATTAAGAGACATTCTATGAAGTGAGTGAGTGCATTAAATAAGGAGTCAAAGAAGTCAAACAGTAGCTTAAACCCAAGTTAAGAGTGCTATAGGCTGATACATTTTGTATTGAATATAATGCAATTTTGAAATTGATTTCTTTTTCTTCAGTTCAGTGGCAAAGGCAGTACTTATCGATAGAGCTCATTAATTCACACTCTTAATTAAGTAGATTAAACGAGGTTTAAATTTAGATTTATTAGGGTGCCCTCTCAATGTTAATTAAAGACCAATTGATTATTAAAACATTTTTGTTGGAGATTCAGCCACTACAGTATGTAAACCTGGGGAAGAGGAGGGAGAGGGTAAAGAGAAGAGAAGGTGGCGGAAACTATTCAGTAGAGTTGTAAGGATGTAACCCAATGACAGAGGCTGATTGAATAAATGGACTTTTACTACTTGTCTGGTGTTTGTGCAACACATAATTGCTCAACAGCTCAATGAGTAAATCAAAGGCTTTGCTAAGTGTGTTTGGGTTACTTAAAGTGTTAAGGTAAATTATTGATCATGCGGTATATTGCAAAGCTGTAAAAACATACCAGTAAATGTCCAACTTCATTTATTAACTGCCATAATATGCTCTAATTCACAGAGGTGCTGAAGATTATTGGCACCTGAGTACAAAGATCTGACATTACAAATCTTTGACCAGAGCATAAGCTAATGGCTTTAAAACAGCAATTCAACCTAATGTATAACCAACTGCCAGGCCAGCTCAGAGAATCTTAATATGTATCATTTGGTCTGTGCAGCTGTATGTGAAAAGTCCCCTCCACGGTTACACAGGTTCTGTCCATTACAACAGCCATTCCAGATGATGGAATTGCACCTGCTTTGAACTTGCTGAGCATGGTAAGTGATCTGCCAAGATGATGACAAGTGTTATTCGTTGGAATGCATGCAAGTTTGCACGTGTGTGTAGAACAGTCTGGGTGGGAGACATTGGTACGGTAACACGCATCCAATTACAGTGGTACCTCGAGTTAAGTACTTAATTCGTTCCGGAGGTCTGTTCTTAACCTGAAACTGTTCTTAACCTGAAGCACTTTAGCTAATGGGGACTCCTGCTGCTGCCGCGCCACCGGAGCACGATTTCTGTTCTTATCCTGTAGCAAAGTTCTTAACCTGAAGCACTATTTTTGGGTTAGCAGAGTCTGTAACCTGAAGCGTATGTAACCCGAGGTACCACTGTATAAGGGGGCAGGGAGGGAATTATCACAACAAATTTGAACAGGGACTTTCACAAAGATCTGGGTAAGACATCAGTATGACTGTGAAACAATATACATAGCTTCTGAGTTTTCACAGGCCATCTTGAGTCATACTAGCCAAGTTTCACAGGGGTGAATCAGTGTTGCAAACCTGCTCTGGTGAGTCTCATCTTATTTCATTAAGGTGCTCTTGCTGCTACTAAAAGGGATGAACTTGGATCTTTCAGGAAAAGTGCAAAAAGGGCACTTATTGTAAACAAGGCAATGCATGCTTACTGGGTGGAAATCCAGAGAGGAATACAATCATTGGGCATATTTTGAGCCTTTCAATTCCCTCTCCACAAATGTCAGAGGGGAATACTTCAGTCAAGCACCACTTTCAGTGCATAAATTGAAAGCATATGCAAGGAAATGAATAGGAATACAATAGTACAATGCACATGAGCTCATCCTGCTTCTCATTGTAATAAGCAGCTCTGGGCTGAGACAATGTTCCTTCACGGGCAAACACTTGGGATTGGGGGATTCTGCAGAAATGTCCAAACCAGCTTCCGATGCGGGTCTGCTGGATCCTAGGGGTGTGTGGTGCCAGCAAGGGAACTTCACATGAAGGCCTATGTTTGGAGAGGATTCAAACAGCCTCATAGCCGTGTCAAACTTCAACTACAAGGAAGTATTTGTTGGCAGAAATCACACTGCTGAAGGAACACTCAAATTCAGCTAATTATGCTCTATTGTGCTAGAAAGTATGTACTATGTATTTGTTTTATGTATGCATTTTGTAGTCAGCAAACTAACCGTAGTCAGCAATGAAAAAAACAATTGGCCCAAGGGCTACTGAACCAGTAGCTTAGAGAAGCAAAAGAAGGAAACAGCAATTGGTACAGAAAGCAATTTCTTATCCCATATCCTTACGAAGGAAAAAGTGAAACTCTGTATAAACCTATTTTTTTCCCTTATTCTCTAGCAGGAAGTAGAACAGCAGTGAGAATTACCTGGCACTTTTCCCCTATAGAGGTGAGAAGAAAGAAACAATAAGTATATCACCCATCTTCTGAACCCTAACAAATCAGCCACTGTTGCCCTTCTCCATATTCACAATATTAAGCATCATGGGCTGTAGCTGATGCACAATGGAACACCCTCTCTTTCCCCTTCCATCACTCCCATCCTGGAAGAGCCTCAAAATCAGTTCCACAAGGTTGGGGACCGCACCTCCCTCGATTTTGGAGCAGGCAGGAGGAGGTGAGGAAACTGAGGTTCCGCTGCTCTAGTAGATCTGCACATATGGAGCATTAGTTACAACTATATGTGAGACAAACAACAGCAGTGGAAACTTTCCTTTATTTATTTTTTTAAAAAACAACATATTCCTTCCAATTATAAGAAGACGGGGGGGGGGGGAAACGTTTTGGGTGGGGGAGTAAAAGACCACCACCCCATGAATATTCAAGCTGCAATATGGGTGACATTGCAGAATATTGTATTCTTTCAGCCCAGACTCCAATGTACAGCTGGGGTCTAATACTGTTGGACAACACTTCAGGCCTGTTGTAAACTACTCAGAACTTGCATTGCGATATTCAGTATGAACTGCCCTGCACAGCTGGCATGAGCCACTCTCTCTCAGAAATGTGAACTGGGAAGTAAGAAGTGTCCTACAACTTCATTTGGTCATTATAGTTACCAGACAGAAATGAAATATTCACTCCCACCACCACCACAAAAACGTTATAGGTTCATCAAAATACAAATGCTAATGCTGACTGACATAGATTGTCTTTTTCTTGATTCTTGGCTTCTACCTTGCAGTGCCTGCTGGTTTCTATGAGAAATGGCTTCCACGTTTTCAAAGACAAAGCAGTCAAGAAACAAAATATTTACCCTCCTCTAACTCGTGTGCTTCCTGTGCACTTGGATATAATGCAGATGCTAAGTTTTGCAAGAGCCTTCCACCAATCCATAATAAAATAAATAAATTAGTGAGCTGTGTTTAGATCAGAGTTTCTTGGCTGCCAGCTCCTAAGAACGTTGGGAATTCAGAACCACAGAAGGATCATTTGGAGTCCATTTGGCAAAAATGTCAGAAACTCGCTGCTCCTGGGAACATCCTTTTCCAATAACATTTATAGCTCTAGATGGAAGTGAAAAGCACCATATGTTAAGAGTTTCCTGCAAAGCTTCCCGGTAAGAGAGGAAATAAATTCAGCTTGTCACATCTGCTTGTGGGCCAGTCAAGAAGGATTTTATCACAGCCTTAAGTGGTTTACAAAACTGTCCGGTTATCAACCGAAAGGTGCCAGTCCCTTTTGATATTTTTGTTTTCCCACCCCTTTCTCTGAACGTTCATAGAATCCCAATTATTCAATAATTTATACTTCACTAGAATCCAGCATTACAAATTATTAGTGTTTGCCTTAAAACAAGAATTACTTACGGATTTTCAGCCACATGTCGTATTTCAGCTGTAGAGCATATACCAGTGAACAGAGTTCAATTGCTTAAGAGTTGAAGAAGTCACACTCTACCACCAGTTTCTATGTTAAATCAATAAAAAAAAATGACTACCAACTCATTAAATAATTTGTACTTGAGTAATAATTTGCTTTTAACTGATTCATCAATTATTTGAGAGGCAGATGGCATTCAAAGAAATATGCATACTATGAAAATGTCAGTAGGATGTCTTTTAAAGAAAGTGCAGAAGTATGGGATTGTATAGTTCACTAACCGAAATATACCTCTCATGTCCTGAAAAAAAGTAATGTTTCCTACTACAGTAACATACTAGAGCAAAAATAGCTTCACAAAACAATTGTGTCCATAATTCCCAGCCCCATCAATTAAAAGATGACCTCACTGTTTAAAAAGTGTCCCCCATCAACTAAACTAGTGCTTGATTTAAAAATCTGATCCAACTAATTATTCATTTATTATAAATTACAGTTAAGGAAGAATACAAGTTGTCCGTTAGAAAATATTACTGTCATGTTGGAATGGACTTAAAAGGTAAAAAGGGTTAAGGACCCTTGGATGGTTACGGTAAGTCCCGTCAAAGGGTCCGGCACTCATCTCGCTTTCAGGCCGAGGGAGCTGGTGTTTGTCCACAGACAGCTTTCCGGGTCATGTGGCCAGCATGATGGACATATGGTCAACCCAGACCAGTACCTTCTTTCCAAAAAGGACATTGTCCTCACACATCAAAAGCCCTTTCTCTCCCCCCCAAGAGTTATGGCCAGCACTAAGGTAAAGGTAAAGGGACCCCTGACCATTAGGTCCAGTTGTGGCCAACTCTGGGGTTGCGGTGCTCATCTCGCTTTATTGGCCAAGGGAGCCGGCGTACAGCTTCCAGGTCATGTGGCCAGCATGACTAAGCTGCTTCTGGCGAATCAGAGCAGCACACGGAAACGCCGTTTACCTTCCCACTGGAGCGGTACCTATTTATCTACTTGCACTTTGATCTGCTTTCGAACTGCTAAGTTGGCAGGAGCAGGGACTGAGCAACAGGAGCTCACCCCGTTGCGGGGATTTGAACCGCCGACCTTCTGATCGGCAAGTCCTAGGCTCTGTGGTTTAACCCACAGTGCCACCCGCGTCTCTATGGCCAGCACTACTCCGCACCCAAAAAACACCACCTTGCTGCTGCCGCTTTGCCGTGAGTTTGTGGGGAGGACCGCTCCCCCTGCAAGCCCATTCTCCATCTTGGGCCTGGGGGCGGGCCCCATACTCCATCTCAGCATATAAGGCTCCAAGGAGGCCTCGGGACATTGCTGCTGCCGCTTTGCCAGTGAGTCTTGGGGAGGACCGCTCCCCCTGCAAGCCCATTCTCCACCTTGGGCCTGGGGGCGAGCCCCATACTCCACCTCACCATATAAGGCTCCAAGGAGGCCTCGGGACATTGCTGCTGCCGCTCTGCCGTAAGTTTGTGGGGAGGGCTCTTCCCCCTGCAAGCCCATTCTCCACCAGGCCCACACTCACCACCGCCACAACTTTAAGGACACTGGTGCTGCTGCAGCAAATGTTTAAAATGTTTTTATATATTTTAAAGTGTTTTAAAAGTGTTTTTACTTTTTACTTTGTTGTACCACCATAAACGGTGGTTTTTATCCATGTATTTTTATTTTGTTTTGTTTTATTTTGGGTTGGGGTGGGATGGTTGTTGAGTGGGGTGGGGATTGGTTTTGTTTTGGTGTAATTGTTTTTTGTTTTTATATTTTGTAAATGGAGGCGAGTATGAGGCTTGGGATTCCTACTGTGGAGGGGCGAGGGAGATATGGCGGTGGGGGCAGATGTCATAGGCGAAGGGGATCGAGATACGGATATGCTCGTTCCCCTTCCAATCTGCACTCCATCCCAAGAGACGAGGGTAGGGTGAGCAAGGATTACTCACCTCCATCACTGTTGTGCAATGCCAGGTCTATAGGCAACAAAACCGCCACCCTGCGAGATTTCTTCATCTCGCAGGGGGTCGACCTGGCTTGTGTGACGGAGACCTGAGTGCGCGAAGGGGATGCTGTTACCTTACGAGAGATGGCGCCCCCAGGTTTCTCCGTCCTCCAACAGTCGTGGACTGTGGGCCGGGGGGGGGAGGGGTGGCATTATTAATCCGGGAAGATTGTTCTTTCAGGGCTCTACCATCGCCATCGATCCCCGGCATTGAATGTGTTGGCCTAGTGTGGGGCTCCGAGGTGAGCTTGGCTGTCTGGCTGGTGTACCGGCCACCTAGCGCACCAGCAGCCACCCTGTCAGGCCTGCTGGAGGCGGTGGCCGGCTGGGCATTGGAGTTCCCTAACCTATTGGTATTGGGGGACTTCAACATCCATGCTGATGCCACTCCCTCCTCACAGGCTCTGGACCTGGTGTCTTCCATGGCGACACTAGGGCTCTCCCAGTTTGTTTCGGGCCCCACACATCAAGCAGGCCACACGCTGGATTTGATATTTGGCATCGGTATAGATGTGATCATGTTTCCTTCGATGAAGGTGCCATGGTCTGATCACTACGCTCTGAAAGCCAGGATTGACGTTCCACCCGCACCCTGCTTAGGTGGCGAGCCGATTTGGGCTCGCCCGCAGAGGCTGATGGACCCTGATAGATTCCGTCAAGCCTTGCGGGACCTCTCTCCCCCTGGCGACTCATTGACTGAGCTTGTTGAGGGCTGGAATACCCAGCTCCTGGCAGCCATCAATGAGATTGCACCTAAGCGCCCTCTGCGACCCCACAGAAACTGGGCTCCCTGGTTTACCGAGGAGCTCCGGAAAATGAAGCGGGACCTCAGATGGCTAGAGCGAGTATGGCGGGGTGCCCGTGATGGAGCTTCAATAACATCTTATAGGGTTTTAATGAAAACCTATGAGAAGGCATTGAAGGCCGCTAAGAAGTCCTACTTCTCAGCCTCCATTGCATCCGCTAGCTCTCACCCGGCGCAATTATTTAGTATAATTCGGTCTTTAACGTCCCTCGAAGGACAGCCAAATTTAAATAACAATTTGACACACAGCTGTGAGGCATTTGCGAGCTTTTTTGCGGAGAAGGTCCTGTTGCTCCGCCATGACCTCCCTGCGAATTTGGATACAATAAAGGAACTGGAGGCCCCTCGACTGTCCTCGGGTCCAGTATTGGACCACTTTGACCGGATATCCCCAGCCGATGTGGACTGACTCCTCCGAGCTGGAAAGCCCACCACTTGTCCTCTCGACCCGTGCCCGTCCTGGCTGATTAGAGCGTCTCCAGACGAGGTGCGGGCCCCCCTGGGGGATATCATCAATTTGTCCCTTGGCACCGGGACATTCCCAGGGGAACTGAAGGAGGCAGTGGTGCGCCCGCTTTTAAAGAAAACATCATTAGATCCCTTAGATCTATCCAATTACCGCTCGGTTTCGAATCTTCCGTTCCTGGGTAAGGTGATTGAGAGAGCGGTTGCTGAACAGCTTGGTAGGTTTCTGGATGAAACATCGGCTCTGGATCCATTCCAGTCCGGCTTCCGTGCTGGTCACGGGACCGAGACGGCTCTGGTCGCCCTAACAGATGATCTCCGCAGGCAGCTGGATCGAGGCGGGTCGGGGCTGCTGATTCTTCTATACCTGTCAGCAGCCTTTGATCACGAACTCCTGGACCACCACCTTGCCGACGTGGGGATCCACGGCACAGTCCTTCAATGGCTGCGCTCGTTTCTCTCTGGTCGGGGACAGAGGGTGGCGCTTGGAGGGGAATTGTCATCCCGCCACTCCTTGCTGTGTGGAGTGACCCAGGGTGCGATACTCTCCCCAATGCTTTTTAACATCTTTATGCGCCCCCTCGCCCAGCTTGTCCGGAGTTTTGGGCTGGGCTGCCATCAGTATGCTGATGACACCCAACTCTATCTGTTGATGGATGGCCATCCTGACTCGGCCCCAGACACACTGATCAGATGCTTGGAAGCTGTGGCTGGATGGTTACATGGGAGCCGGTTGAAGTTAAATCCTTTGAAGACAGAGGTCCTCTGGCTGGGACGGGATGATATGGGATTGAGGGGGCAACTCCCATCTCTTGCGGGAGTGCAATTAGTGCCAGCACCGTCCTTTAAGAGTTTGGGTGTAATCTTCAATACCTCCCTCTCCATGGAGGCGCAGATTGCAGCTATAACAAAGGCGGCATTTTTTCATCTCTGCCAAGCTAAGCAGTTGGCTCCTTACTTCTCTCGCCCTGACCTAGCCACTGTGATCCACGCGACGGTCACCTCCAGACTGGATTATTGTAACTCGCTCTATGTGGGGCTGCTCTTGAAACTGACCCAGAAACTCCAGCGGGTGCAGAATGCTGCAGCGAGACTCCTTATGGGGTCTTCGCTGCGAGATCACATTCATCCGGTGCTATACCAGCTGCACTGGCTCCCGGTGGAGTACAGGATCAGGTTTAAGGTGCTGGTTTTAACCTTCAAAGCCCTATACGGCCTAGGACCCTCGTACCTACGGGACCGCCTCTCCTGGTATGCCCCACAGAGGAACTTACGGTCTTCAAATAAAAACATCTTGAAGGTCCCAGGCCACAGAATGGTTAGGCTGGCCTCAACTAGAACCCGGGCTTTTTCGGCTGCGGCTCCAACCTGGTGGAATGCTCTGTCACAAGAGACAAGGGCCCTGCAGGACTTGACATCTTTCCGCAGGGCCTGCAAGACAGAGCTGTTCCACCAGGCCTTTGGTCAGGGCGCAGCCTGACTCCCTCCTTTGGCAATCTTTACAAAACTTTAGTTTATGGTTGCCATCAATTTTGATTTTAATTAATTTTTATAATGTTTTTATAATGTTGCACTGTTTTAGTGTTGTTGGCCGCCCTGAGCCCGGCTTCGGCTGGGGAGGGCGGGATATAAATAAAAAATTTTATTATTATTATTATTGTTATTATTGTTCTTGGTGCTCTTTCATATTAAAGTTTTTAGCGTTTATTCTTGACGTATCAGATTTGGAGGGATCTGATTCTTGAAAGTGGGCCCCGGAACACTCAACATGGCCCTGGTGTCAGGAAAGACCTTTTAGCTACGTATTTTATGTGGGTGCCCTTTTCATGCGCTGAAACATTCACAGCACCATTATGAAACAGTAATGATCACATGTGCCTGTTTGCATGAAAACCTTGTATTTTAACAGATCATAAAAGTCCTGGTGCAGATGCACCCTGTATTCCAAGAGAGCTGTTTTCCAAATTTTGGAGTCTCAGGGACTTCCTCTAAAAGTTTCAGTGAGGCATAAGTGCAGAGCTTATGCACAGATGTGGATATCGAATCCAGTTCCACAGAAGGCTTTCCCCATTGACTAGACAATAAGCAAGAGAATTAGGCTGAAAAACTAGGCAGTCTTTGGCAAAATAATCAAGTGACAGGAAATTGCTTCTCTAAAGGTAGGAATTTCCCCCAAACCCAGATGCATTCTGATTTAATTTGCACACATCGAAGTTAAATATATCTGTTTAAACACACACTGCCCTTTGTTCACGCACAGGGTTCCTACTTACGTTAGTGGCAAGCTGATGCCAATCAAAAGCAGTACAAAACATGTCCCCAAGAGCCCATTGATTCCGCTCTATCACCAAACACTAAGCACAGGAGAGAGTTGAAGAAACACATCATAGTGCATCCAATATTCATGTTGTTACTGAAGAACACTGTAGTTCTGCATTTGCAAACTGTCCATAATAATTTAATTCTGCCTCTTCAATTTATAATATGTTAATTAGTCATGAAATTAAATGCTTTTTAACATACAACTGATTATGCCATAATGTATCCAACAAGGGTTGATTACTGAATAATAAATCATGGTTTGACTAAGTGTTTTTTATCTCCTTTTTTCTTAAGACAATGCACCCTGCGAGGGGGAACGAGGGAAAGCACAGCAGCTCAACAAGCAAAGAACTAAAAGAAAAACTCGCATATTTCTGCAGAAAGGAGAATTTGGGTCCCTAATTTGGATTAGGCTGAAGAACAAAAACAAATCCAGAGAGGGGCAGGGATCCAAAGAGCTGGTTAGACTGACAAAAGGGTCTTGTGTGGTATTTTTATAAATTTCAGCCTGCTCAATTTGAAGAGCAGACCACCACCACCCCTCAACTTTACAAACTGTTTTAAAGTTTCGGAATCGGTTTTACATATTGAAAAAGCAAGGCCACTTCTCTAGAAAAACAATTCTAAAACATCCTCCAAGGTCTGCTGGAGCTAATTTCACAACTCGGCTTGCTGGCCAGAATGTGTACATTGCACTAAGCAACACCATAAATATGTTGAAGTTATGGCAGAAAAGACCTCTTTTGCAATCTTTGCTAGGAAGAAACCCAAGAGGAACAAACAGCTGAGAGCCCACTCATTGTGACAGTCAGTGAATCACTGCACTACTGTGAGTAATCTACTGTTTCTTGCTAGCTGGGGAATGTCTGGGAAGCAGGAATCCAATAACAATCCTGTTCCAGTAGCTTCCGTGGGACTTACAGAGTGTCTCCACATACAAAGAAAATTAATTTCTATCCATTTGACTCTGTTTGCAATATCACTATGCACAGGCCTGGTTCACATGACATACTAAGCTAGGTAAAAATTTGTGAGTAGGGAGGCTCTGGGAGAGGAAGTTATGGCTAGTTTGTTTCTCCCCAGTGGTTCTGCTGCTGCACTGTTAAGCCATGGACTAGTGTGCTGCCCAAACCTGGTTCAAGTTATGGTTCAGCTCTCTCTACACTAGCTTTGAGATGTAACCAAAGCTAGTCTTGTAGTTTACAGCTCATGGTTTGTCCAGAAAACCTAAACCGTAAACCTGGGTTCAGACAACATGCTAAGACCAACCATTGCTTTGCTCCATGCAGCAGCAGAATGACTGGGGAAGAGCAAGGCAACTTCAGTCTCTTTTCTGAGAGCCCCCATTTTCATGCGTTCATGCTAAGCCATGGTTTGGTAGAGATCGTTCAGTATGCAATTTAAGGGTTAATTCTATTGGTGCTAAGCTCAACTAGCCAGGAAGAGGGATGGGTGGAGGTGTTGCTTAGCAACCAGGCACTTCAGTGAGGTAGCACATGCTCTGATTGGCTACGTAGTTCTGAAGGAGTTTTCCTCTGTCTGCTTGGTTGTGTGTGCAAGGCTTAAGAAAACATTTCAAGGCCACTTTAGTTCCTGCTCATGTTATGCTCTGATTCTGTGACAGGTGATGAGAGGAGGCTGTAAGGCAAGGGCAGAAAGTGGGATGGAAGAACCTGCAACTTCTTTCAAAGCTGCAGAGCCGTCAAAGGCCATAGCAGCTTATGTAGGCAACAATTTCCTCTTTCCTCTGTGAAATGGAAAATTTCACATTGCCGTTTTTTCACCCACTTCATGGGAGAGAACCCCGTATGTCCTGTGAATGATACTCACTCAAGTACCCTGCTTGTTAATGCTGATAGTACTGCTGTTCACATGTTCAGACCCAGAGACCTCCCTCCTAAATAAATTCACACATGACTCAAATTTTAATTTTGGTTTTTGGCAGAATTTAGGCCACAACTTTATTGATTACAGAAAGTGAGTGGTTGCATAGGCTCTGGTTCGACTGGCTCCCTGCACTCTTGCAGGCAGCGCTGACCCAGGGCACCAGCATAGGTCAGCCAAGGGTGAACACATGGGAAGGTGAAAAGCCGGGTACAGACTCTGTTCACCACCCAGATGCCCCCCTGGACTCAGGTATGGGCACAACCCCCTCTCAGGGGTTGACCAAACCAGTTGAGTCCCTGGATTCCTTTAACAGAATACCCTTCACATAGGGATGGCAAGACCGCTCCCCCATCCCTATCACCTGAACCAGTGCCTATCTATAACCTTACAAGTTGTGACGATTTGCTAAGTGGCAGGCAAAACCCAAATGGCAACAGCCAATCAGCCAAGTGGGGAAATTCCTGCCGTGCCCCTGTCCCAACAACAGGCGACACACGATGGCATAGTAAGGTCAAAGCATAATGCCTTAAAATTAGGGAGAGGTGGGCGGGTGTTCCGAATGCACGAGCTGAAAGAGGAAGTTCTGGGTCATGTGCATGGGTATATATAGGTCCCTCGATCCGTTTGGACTGCGTCCCATTGGTCAGATTGAACCCAACATCGAGCGACCCACCAATCGGGTGTTGTGGCTAACCAATGAAACCCACCCACAACACAGGGGGTCAGTCTCCAGGTCTCACCGCAACACGTGCCCTCTTTTAGGGAGGACACGATTTGTGGGAATCTGAGTTGCAGCTATATTGTCCCATTTATTTCAGTGAGTGTTATGCACAATTGCTTTTTGCCGGCTGAATTTATATCTTGCAAGTTCCATGCTCTCGAGCTTCTGCTATATCGTGGGTGTCCTTTTGTGGGTTTTGTGGGGAAGGAGGTGGCTGTTAAGAAGGCTGAAAGCCCTTAGAAATTATATGTTGCTCATGGAAGCACAGCCAAAATAACTGAACAAAACTTTCCCATGTCTTGGTGTGTTAAGGCTTTGCTTACACAAAGAAATAATGAAAGAATCGTGTGGGTATGGCACGCACTCCTTTTTCCAAAAAAATAAAATAAAATCTGGATTCAATGTCAGTCCCACAATGATCAATAAGTATAAATTTCACTGAGACGAGGAGGGGAAGCCTGAGAACAATGAGAAGCCACAAACTGCAAGACATCTGCACATCCAAGGCTCTCCAACTTAGCAGCAGCAAATGCCGAGAAGAAATACTCATCATGGCAAACGAACGGAGCATAAAACGTCTTTAGGATTCAAACCTTGCGGATTCTGGCATCTCTTCCAGGTTGTTGTTTTTTTAAATAAATGAATGAATGAATTAAAGGATCCAGACATTTGCAGGATAAAGTCCTTCAAAATCCATTTTGTTCTTATTTCCAGTCTTTTCCCAAGCTCATATTGTCTGAAATGAGCTTAATTTCCATTTTTTTAACAAAACAAAACCACAATCCACAGCAAGAAAGAAAAGGGCACAATTTAAAGAACAGTATTTTAGGGAAAGCCTCAAGACATCAAAGAAGTGAAGGCCTTGAGAAGCAAATGTCCTCCCTTGACTGATGAGGTCATAGGCAATGGAGAATGATTGCATCGATGAAGTTTTTATCTGGAAAGCTTTTTGGAAAATTATGCTGCACAACTCAGATGAGAAACACCCAGTTGGAACATTCCTGTAGTGAAGAGGATATGCAAGATTGCTTGCTGAACTAGTCAGCGTTTAGAGAGGGAGAAGCCACCTAGCTTCTGTGTGAAAGCAGTATCAGAAAGAGACATGTGATCATCCACCGCTGGGTTCAAATGCATCCAAATAGGATAATTTCTAAAAGGCCCCAGGAAAAAGTGCTCAGATGGGTTCAGATGAATACATAGGGAATTATTTTTTTTTTTATCCCATCTTTCCTCCTAAAGGAGCCCATGGGAGACAACAACATAAACACCGTGCAATTTTTAAAAACTTTTTAAAAATTACTTTCAGTTTATACTGTCTATGTAAATCATAGTAATTACTAGCTGAAGATACCCAACATCATACAGGGATTCTAAGAAACAAACAAACAAATTTTAGAATGGATAATGTAATTTGTTAGTTTTAGGGCTATGCACAGTGCCTCCACTCCTGAAACAAGGGCCCCAACCTGGCCCAGGGAGCACCTGACCTGGGTCTGGCTTCGAATCAATTTCAGGCTGGGGCTAATGTTTAATTAGGATATCCACATACAGACCAAAACCCATCCCTCCATTTCAGGAACTGTTGTGCCAAACTGGGCAAAGATATCCTCAGATGTCAATGCAGTTTGGAATACATTGGTCTCCCATCTTGATTCAAAATGGCATCCAAATTTAAGCCAAAACCTGCTACTCAGTCTCAGGAACTGTTGCACCAAATTGGGCAACGGTATCTTCAGAGACATTCGAATTGTCACAGTTTTGTATGCTTCAGTCTGCCATCTTGATTCAAAATGGTGCCCAATGGCATGCAAACATATGTAAGAACCAGTTTCTCCACCTAGGGAACTATCACACCCAAGTGGGTGACAATATCTCAAGAAGTCTTCAAACCCTTCGAGAACAGATGGACAGACACACCACTTTCCAAAATATAGTAGGTAGGTAAGTAGGTAGAAAGAATTCCAAGTGTGCAGCAATATATACAAATTAGCACATTCAAATTTTATGCAAATTTCTCTCATTTCCCCCTCTTTTTCTGATGATGTCTTTGCTTTTTTGTGACTTACCCTTTTTTGGTCAGTGCTCCCCCTTACACGTAATATAAATCACAATTAGGTTAATTCAATGACTGACTTCAGTTACTATTACCTTAGGCCAAAGTTCCCACCCTTCGCCAAAAGGCAAAATATTACTCTTATTGAACAGGTCTCAGATTATCTGGTGTGCACTGCTCCCAAAGGGGTAGGGTCTCTACTCTGGCTAGCATAGCTTTTCTCTTGAGGATAGGGGCCTTGGAATTCTGCCTTCTTCTTCCTTGTATAGCAATTCCATTTATGTGTATGAGTTAGTCTGCTGTCTCATGGAGTGACTTAGTTCCCTCAATTCTGGCCTTGGAGGCAGTGGGGGTAACAATAACATAAGGCACATAATGAGCTGTGAGTTACCAAACAGTTTCAGTGTCCTGTTACTAAGCTGTCTAAAAGCCACTTCCATGTGAGGTCTTCATTGCAATGCAATAACCAGCCTACTAGCCACTGCCAAATGACAATTGCAAGACTCTGGAAATAATCTAAGGCACTCTCATGCTGCACCATCCAGATATATGTTAATTATGGAGCAACTGACCCATCAGGTGCTCCCAACGTAACAGAAACAGGAGATTGCTAATGCCATAACCATATGGAGACCATTCATAGAATTTGCTCAAAGTGCCTCAATCGCCCAATCACAGAAGCGCAAGTCAGTTTGCATCTGCTGAAACAGAACCTAGACAAACTTAGATGGCTGCCAAATAAGGAAAGAATGCAGCTAAAGGACAACAGTTTTGATTTTACTTTCCTTTGCAGTACACAAGGATCAATGGGCCTGGAGGTCACTAACGGTTGTAATAGTCGCTAAAAGTTTAACGTTCAGCATTTCTACAAGGCACATCACGAATCAAGACAGACAAGTCTTTTCCTTCTCCTTCTCCTTTTCCTTTTTTTGCACACAGAAAAATCAGTCCACTGTTGATACATACCTGTAGGTGCTGCCAATTTTTTCACCATAGATAAAACCTTGAGGGATCAACTGAAAGATGAAAAAGAAATCCTAAGCCCCATGTGTTTCCTCTTATTTTACAAACAGATGTTAACCCTGTGGTGAAAGCATAACTAAATGAAAGGCAAAAGAGTTCTGCTGACAGTCGTTTGCATTACAGCAGAGAAAGGCAGTGTAGAAAGGGGAGATAATGCTTCATTATACAGTATCACTCAACCATTGGTCACTCTGCACCTTCCTACAGGAAATAAAAAAATGGCAGCTGACCAACCTGGTAATTTGTTGCTGATTTCAATACAGTGGTACCTCGCAAGACGAAATAAATGCGTTCTGCGAGTTTTTTCGTCTTGCGATTTTTTCGTCTTGCGAAGCACGGATTTTGAAAAAGCTTCAAAAATCACCAGAGTCTTCAAAAACCTCAAAAAAGGCTACCACACCGCGTGCTATGAGTTGCTCCTCGAAGTCAAGTCGCAACTGCACCCCCTGAATGCACGGTTTTAAGAAAAAGGAAACAAACTTGCAAGACAAAGGAAACAAACTTGCAAGACGTTTTCGTCTTGCGAAGCAAGCCCATAGGGAAATTCGTCTTGCGAAGCAACTCAAAAAACGAAAAACTCTTTCGTCTAGCGAGTTTTTCGTCTTATGAGGCATTCGTCTTGCAAGGTACCACTGTACAGAGTTGGCCTGCATAAGGCAGCAGAAGAAGGCCCCCCGGTTGTCTGCCACTTCTGGCCTCCTTCCCATGCTCCTCTGCCTTTCGGGTCAACTCTTCATCCTGCTTGATTGCAGTGGCAGTGGCAGCGGCATGAGGTGAGGTCTTGGCAGCAGACTTTGCTTAAGCAGCAGGACTTGCTTCTCCTTCAGTAGAAACTGCTTCTCCCTTCCAGTGCTGTCACATGGCTCTTCTCCACATTTAACAAAGGAGGTGGGAAGGAGCTGCTCAGAGAGGCTTTGAAAGCCCTCTGTGATCCTCCCACTTCTCCTTTGTGCCTCCAACATGGGAGGTGCAAAGGAAAAGGGGGGTATAATTGTGAAGGACTTTGTGAACCCCCTCTCAGCTCAGCTCCTTTGTGCCGCCAACATAAGGGGCACAGGGTAGGGTATGTGACAGCTGCACAACTCAGTCCCCCCAACAAAGGGAAATGGCTGGAGGGGTCAAGAGGAATTGCCAGGGGGACTGCCACCGTTGCCCCTCACACACCCTGATATCAGCAACCTCAATCTGTCTAATGGCAGAGCTGGCAACATGCATAGCAAACAAATGTTTACTGCTGCTATGTTGCAATGTAACTAAGTTCCAGGAAGCAGCAATACCAGGTCATGTGGTGGGACAGCGGTGCTCACATGACCTCCAAGGAATCGTGTCACTCACTGCTGCTTACTGAGATGTTAGAGGGGAATGTGGTGGTGAAGCAGGGCACTGACAGGAGCACCAGCTTGTCTCTGCTGGTTCATTTGCCCCACGTTGACCTTAGGGCCTGTCCATTCCCCATCTCCATCCTGGTAGGCAGCAGCTATGCAACTGGCAGGTGATCAGGTGAACACAGCCGCACCACCACCATGCCATTCTCTACTGGGAAGGAGTTTTCAAGTAACTAAAAAAATAAAAAAATAAAAAATCCCAGAGAAAATGTAGTAGGGTTTGAGAGCTCAAACTCTTCAGTTATTTGCTCTGCTAGCGAGGAATTCTTCTGCTGGAAAGGTGTGTATTGCCTGCTATTAAGTGATATGCTGAGCTGAAAGGGAACCCAATAGACAGGCCCATTAAACAGCCATAAGCACAGGCCTTTTAATTGTATGCAAACAACAATGGCAAACCAGTTTTGTGTGTGCTGGGCCCAGCTCGGCAGGTGTTCCCATTAAATAAAGACATTCTAACTGGGTTGTGCTGTAATTTGAATTCTGGAATCTCACACTGAAGTTTCAAATTCAGTTTTTGAGCTTCAAAGGTCATGCATCTGAATTAACAAGATGTATCATCAAAGCCAAGGGGCACAATCTGTGTGCCACTACCCCCCCCTCGCATTGCAACTTTAATGAAGGGATCTGTATTGTGTTCAGGGAAACCTTAAATATAAATATTGCCAACTAAGGACTACTATTCTGTTCTTTTAATATGGGATAAGACAGGCCCATTCCACCGGCACACTTCCCTTAGGATGGCAGAAAAATGCAGGTAAGCAACCGGCTGAATGTTTGGGTGATATTCACTGACTTTGTTACATTTATATCCATCATTTCCTCATCATGCTGCAATATAGACTTCATTTTATGCTCACAACAACATTGTGAGGTAGGTTAGGTTGAGAGAAAGTGAGTGGCTCAAGATGAGGTTCACAGCTGAAAAGGGATTCAAATCTATCACTCCCTGGTCTTACATTACCCCCAAACAGGCTCTGTGAGACTGTATGGCAATTTTCACATTGTGCAAAATCTAGTCCTGGTTCACCAATAGTTTTGAAACCCCCCTCTTTCTTCCAAAGGAAGTTTATTATAACCAAAGCAAGGGGAACCAACCATTTTCTCAGAGTTAAAGGCAATTTAATAAAGGCATTGCTACCCATGGTGTATACTTTTGCCTGAGGTAAACACGTTTTGCAAGGGATTTGCATTACTTCAAAAACTTCCATGGCCTCTTTGATCAGAGATTGAGTCTTCTTTTGTTGAAACTAAAGAAATGTGTGTTTACTCTATGGGAAATGACACTTATTTGAAGCCACATTCATCCCTTAGAAACTATTGTCCACCTATAGGCAAACTACCAGTTCTAAGTTTATGTAGTCATTTGCTCTCTTGTAGGTGAAAGCAGCTATATTTTACACTCTACCACTTGAATTGTTCTAATTACAAAGTTTTCACCATTTTTGTCCCCTGTAGTAAAGCCAAAAAAAAAAAAAAAGGAGAAAGAGTATTTCTAATCCTTCCTTCCTATCCTACTACTCATCCTCACACTTCTTTTCATCTGCAGAAGAGGCCTCCATAGAATTAGCAGTGATGTGCTAATTGCCAAGTAATTAAGTGCTCACTGGCCTTACAATTCTTACTTTAATATTAATGAGATGGATTAGGGTAGAGCCTTGTATTCTTGTTATAAATGAAGGTCTGCATGGATCACTGCCTACTGTTTTATATTACAATGTGTTCTTAAAGAGAAGCAAAATGTCCTGTTTTTAACATAAAAAAAAGCAGGGTATACAGGAATACCATTTTGGCTGGCAGAAGAGCAATAAAGAAAATGAAGTTCAGCTCTCCCAATTTGCACAAAGTGCATATCATTTCCCAGTAAGCAAAAACCACAAACTTTGCACAAAGATAAACTTCTCTCATAAGTCTCGGGAAGAGAGCAGAGCAGATTACGTCTAGGGTTTAAATGATTCCATGGTCACATACATCACCCACCTACCACCCCTTAATACGTTGGAGTAACCTCACAGGTCTTGACGTTTTGTGTATCTGAAGACCTATCTGAAGACCACCAGTAGCCCATTTAACATTCTAATTGTGCTCCTTTCCCTGCCAGATGACAAGGTGCTTTGAAACTGCCTTTCCTCCCCTTCTTTCATAGAATTACTTTTCCCTCCATTGCTAATCCCCTTTAGAAACAAAAAATGATAGACCTAATTTTTCAGAAATGCCTGTGTTAGCATCCACAACATGAGAACAAACCAGCTCCTCCTCTAAGCCACATCAATGAACCGATATTAGTGTTTAATTACAAAGAGAATCACAGCCACCCACAAAAAAGAGAGTGCATTATTTGGAAATTCAACATCCATTACAGTACTTTCCTTTCACGGAGAATGTAATGATGGATCCATTTTTAGCCAGTATTACGGAGTACCTAAAGTAATTACAGGTATTTAGATTAAGTTTCCCCCCTTTCCCCTTTCAGTACTGTTATGGAACAGTCATGTTGTAAAGATAAGCAAGCTAAAGTCTGGTGAAAAACTCCATAGATAAGATGTTTTATAAGGGCTCTAAGATGTTTTCTGCCTGAGGCAAAGGACAAGATGGAGCTCCCATTCCACATATAGAATCTGACTGAACCTGCAGATGAATCTTATGTCAACACTTATGACAGAACAAACATTCTCCACCATAGCTTAGGGCAGGAGGCAAGCATGGTAAGTGTAGAGCACACTATTAGGGGATTCAAGAAGAATTGTACAGGGAACTGCTGCTGACCCCTGACATCCACCACCTGAGGCAGCTGCTTCATTGTGCCTAATGGTAGGACCAGCTCTTTAGGCTATGCTTAGAATGGTACACACATGCTGAAGCAGATTTACATGTCGAGATGACAATGTGGAGGGTGCCACCAAACAGCATCCTCGAAGCAATCTGAATTCAGAACCTTGTTTACTCTCCACACTATGCCAGACACTGCAAAAATGTGTGGTGTTGACATAGCAACGTTCTGTGAGGTGCCAATGATCCATGTGGGAAGCAGCATTACAAGTTATGGTCCCATGCAGAAACAACTCCATTGTTTGAAGATTGAGACAGGGAAGAAATTTGATTCAGTTCACATTTAAAGCTGAAAATTCACATTTTCCCAAACAAGATGTGAATAGCCATTCTTCAAACTTTGCACTTCTCCAAATTTTGCAATCCAGTTCTCCAGGCAAGTAATGCATTAAAAATGCATGTATTAGGGTACGTTTTACATAAAAATGAATTTATTAGTGAAAATAACATAAACATGCATTATTAGGCTAATTTTTAAAAAAATAAAAAGGATCTATATCACACAAAATTTAATACATAAATGTATGTATTCCAATCAATTTGCACTAAAATGATGGTGAATTTCCATGAGCACCATTTCTTTTCTTTTTTCTTTTTCTTTTTTTAAAAATCACAATCTGATGTGAAAATGTGAGGAACTGAACTTAAGATTGGAAGAAATGAGAAACTGAGAGGAAACAAAAAGTTATAGATTTGCCCATTCCTACTTAAGGATGCCATTTGTAGTACTACATAAATCGTAGAGGTCTGACCAGCCAGGGATATTTAGTTTCCAGTGTTTTGTCTATATTTGGAATCTTACAAGTCAGACACGGAAGGCTGTGATACATTACAAGAAGTGATTCCCACTTCCTCATTTCACCTTTTCCTATAAAGGGAGTCACACATGTCAAGAGGTTGAGACAACTCCCACATCTTGTCCTTTGCAGTGGAAGCACGAACAAAGGAAGCAGGACTCCCTTGTATTTCCTGTTTGGCTGGAAAGGCTGAAGTGGCTCTGAGGAATAAGAGAAGAGAGAGGTTTCTATATTGTAGTGCTTCTATGCGAGGTCATCATTTATATATCAACAACAACCACAAAGGAGGGACATGGTTGGAATTCTGTGTACAGTTCTGGTTGCTTCACCTCAAACATTGCAGAGTTAGAGAAGGGAAACCAAAACAGGGTGGAGATACTACCATATGAGGAAAGGTTGCAGCATTTGGAACTTTCTAGTTTAGAGAAAAGGCGAGTAAAGGGGCAACATGAAAGACTAAGAAATTATTCATGGCATGGAGAAAGGAGATAAATAAACGGTTCTCTCTCTCAAAACAATAGAACTTGTGAACATCCAATGAAGCCAAAAGTTGAAGGATTCAGGACAGATGTCTAGTAAAACTAGGAATTTGCTTCTATAGGAAGCAGTGATATCCACCAACTTGGATGACTTTAAAAGAGGATTAGACAGACTCTTGGAGATAAAGGCTATCATATCAATGGCTACGCTGTAGCCAGTGTGGTGTAGTGGTTAAGAGCGGTAAACTCGTAATCTGGTGAACTGGGTTTGCATCTCCCCCGCTCCTCCATATGCAGCTGCTGGGTGACCTTGGGCCAGTCACACTTCTCTGAAGTCTCTCAGCCTCACTCACCTCACAGAGTGTTTGTTGTGGGGAAGGAAGGGAAAGGAGATTGTTAGCCGCTTTGAGACTCCTTAAGGGGAGTGAAAGGCGGGGTATCAATTCCAAACTCTTCTTCCGCTACTAGCCAGGATGGCCATGCTCCACTTCCACTGTTGGAGGCAGCACGCTTCTGAATATCAGTTGCTGGAAATCACAGGAAGGGAGACTTGCTTTTGTGTTTGAGTTCTGTTTATGAGCTTCCCACCATATGGGAAGCATTGCAACTGGTGGGCCACTGTGAGAACAGATGCCAGACTAGATGGGACACTGGTCTGATCCAGGAGGCTGATGATTTCAGTAGACTTTCTTTTTGCTTCCAGTTACCAAATTTTTTTTGCTTAACCACACCCACCACATTTCCAGACATCAGAACCCTTACACAAATAAAAAAGTAGAAATTGGAACAGGTTGGTAACTGTGATGTTAGATTCACATCATCAGGTCTTCTCAAGGATATAATGGACAGGGTAGGGGAGAGGACCTTGTGTCCTTTCAGTTATTCACTGGTTAAGAGTTGCACACCTTTGCTCTCTGAGAGACAACGTTCTGTACAGATGTTATTTCTATTCCTCCATTTTAGCCATTCTTTGGTGGGGGGGGGGAATCTTGTTGCCATAGTAACTGCCACACTGCCTGCTGCCTGAGACTACTACATCATCATAGTAGACGCACAAAATGCAGACTCGCACCAATAAGTCACAGGAATGTCAGTCAACACGAGCCAATGGAGAAGAACAGAGTCCCTGTTATTTATCTATCTGCTATAGAGCTTAACGCACAGCATTGTTACACATGCACCATTCCCCCGCTCCTACTTCCCATTAATGCATAAAGATAGAAAGGGAAATGTGTGCGACTTAAGTGCTTTCTTGTTGTTCTGCCAAAAAGAAGGGGGCCTGCATCATCTCTGCAGTCGTGTCCTGCATCGTGTCAGAACATTTGGTGCCACATTTGTCACCCCTCCAGAGACCTGATTAGTATGAAAATCATAGTAATTAGAGATGGAAAAGGCCCGTCAGGGCGGCAGATTAGTGCTCTGCTAGAGAAGCCCTGTTCTTTCCGATACATATCATTAATCCACTTCCAGTGAAATTATGGTAAGATTCCAGTTGGAGAAATCCCCCCCCCCCGGGTGGTAAAATGCCACAAAAGAAAGTTTCACTTTGCTGCTTTAGTTCCATTTCTGATTGCTGCATCACAAGAAACACACATGTTATAGGCATGAGAAGGGCAGGAAATAATTTGCCTGTCAGTGTTATTCACTTGAAGTACTCTAAAAGTTGCCTGTGTGTTTTTTTATGCACTAGCTATTTGAAAAGTTTTAGGTATTGTAAGCATTTTAAATTGCATGTATTTGCTTATTTATGCAGTACTACAAACGACATGGGATGCGGGTGGCACTGTGGGTTAAACCACAGAGCCTAGGACTTGCCAATCAGAAGGTCGGCTGTTCGAATCCCCGTGACGGGGTGAGCTCCCATTGCTTGGTCCTAGCTCCTGCCAGCCTAGCAGTTTGAAAGCATGTCAAAGTTCAAGTAGATAAATAGGTACCGCTCCAGCAGGAAGGTAAATGGTGTTTCCGTCCGCTGCTCTGGTTCACCAGAAGTGGCTTAGTCATGCTGGCCACATGACCCAGAAGCTGTATGCCGGCTCCCTCGGCCAATAAAGCAAGATGAGGCCGCAACCCCAGAGTCGGCCACGACTGGACCTAATGGTCAGGGGTCCCTTTACCTTTACCTTACAAACGACATCCTTAAGTAGGGATGGGCAAATCTCTCAATTTCTTCCAATCTTAAATTCAGTTCCTCACATATCCACAGGTTGGGCATTCCCAGGCGCAACTGGCTGGGAACACCCACTAATCTCTGTTGCCACTGGCCCATTTGGCAGCAGGGAGATGATCCGGGCTGTGATAGGGTGGCTTACCAGGGAGGCCCAGGGCCACCCACAAAGCCGCCCACCCGATAAGGGGTGAATGGATTTGTGTATTAAGGCCCCATGACCATCTGTCCTCTGAGGTGCAAATAACTAGACAACACATGGTATATTGGTTTTTAGGATCAAATAAGATCAAACAGATCAAACTGATACATAATCTGCCCCTTCAATTAAAAGCAAGCCAATACTCTTGCCCTATTTAAGTCTCTAGCATGTTTGCAAGAAGTTATAACCTTCTTTGGCTCCAACCTGCTAAAGGAAAATCCAATCTGCTCAGCCTCCAGTTTTGAAATAAAAGACATTATTCCTGAGCAATGTTCACAGTGTGGGAGAAGATACTTATAAAGGAGGATTAGATTAACTAGTAAACTTGTTATATCAAAGCAGGAGGGATAACCAGAACAGCAGAAAAGAGTTTGCCCACATTTGTGGGTAACTGAGCCAATTTGTGGAAGCAAAATGAATGGGAAACAATCAAGAGCTTTGCTGCTGCCACAGCTTCAAAACACATGTGCCACGAGTTTAGACAATGTGCTGTTAATGTTGCAAGAACAGCAACTATGTTTGTGGCAGATCTAGTAAAAAAACAAAGAGTGGAACTTACGACATATCATTTATGCATCTAATTCAGACTGTAGGCAAATAAACAATACATGCCACAAGGACTTAGCACACCAAAATACGTTTGATGTGCTGTTATTGTTTTTGTGTGAAAAGAATGACACACTTATTTAATCACAGGTGTATCAGTATTCTTGATGCTGCATCAGATACTAAAATTGCTAGAAATATCTGGAACATGTTTATCACATGAATATCGGAACATGAAGTCTAGAATAATAACCAGAATCCTAACAAAAAGGGATTTGTGAGGGGAAAGGCCCTGTATTTATTTTTTTCTCCTCGCAGCACAATGTAACCAAAAGTGGTACTCACTCCTGCAACGTTGGCGTTGTGTCTGACATTTCGAAGGAACATATTTGCTACACTGCCTTTCTTGGCGTTCAGAAAATTTCTCAAAGCCAAGAGATATGTGGACCGGGGGTGGGAGCGCCAGGAAATGAGCTGATAATGACTTGTTGTGGCAATGTGCAGGACTTTTCCTAGAGTAGTAGGAAACTCTATACACAAAGAAAGGATCAGATACTGAGGACTGTCAATACGACCACTTTATGGTATAAACAGGAACAAGGTTTCAGGGCTCAACCATCATAAAAAGTGGGAGTCTATGGCTTCCAGTGTCTGCCTTGGGACTGAGCTCATTTCCTTCTGATGTGAGAAACTCATATTTTATCTGTGCCAAGTTAATGAGTAAGAGGAAAATGCTGTAAAATGTTCTCCTGGTTCTTCATTGAGAGTCTGATGATATAAGCTGCAGGGTAGCCTGAGGGGTTTAGTGAATGCCTAGTTGATTAAAAAGCCTATTTACCACTGTTCCTTCCACTCCGGCCACAAAGTGAGGCAGCCCTAATACACGTGTGTGTGTGTGTGTGTGTGTGTGTGTGTTTATCAGATGGGGATAAATCCATTTGCCACTTGTTTATTTATTTGGGAAATTTATATGTCACTTTTCATGGCAAAGCTCCCTCAAGGCAACTTAAAATAATGCAAAACATTCTTCAGAAAACTACATACGAAACAATCCAGCTACAAAACTGAAAAACAACAACAACAGAAGGTGCTTAAAAGCCCAGCACTACAACAAGCAGAATTTGACCACTGAGGTCAGATTAGCTTTGGAGCAAATTGTATATCCCATGCTGAAGAAGAGGCAGTATGGAACAGTTGGCAGAGGCCAATAGTAGGTCACTCCAAAACACATGTCAGTGTGCACACACTCTCCCTGGATCACTCATCTCAAAACACATCGGGAAGGATTCAAATAATGAGTAATGTTGGGGGAAGCCCTGTGCAGGGACTTCAGCTTGCACAAAAGGGGCTCCTTCCTCTTTCCCCCATGCACCCCCAAAGTTGGTTTGGGGAGGTTCAGAGAACCCCTGGAACAGCACCCTTCTGTCTGAGAAGCCAAAATGCTTTCCCTGACAGAATGATCAGAAGATTGCAAGGTTGGATTTCTTCTTTCTTTCTTACTACATTTACACACAAACAAAGCTCAGTTGGTCTCTAAGACACTACATTAAAGATTTGTTTTAATTTATTTTGAGTACGTAGACCAACACGGCTACCTACCTGGATTTACTATATTCTGTTACTCTCTCAGTATTGCCCCCCAACTCTATTTTCCTTTCATACACACACTTCCATCACAACCTGCTCCATCCATTCACACACAGTCACACAACTGATACACACCTATATGCGTCCTTCCCTTCTCCTTCTGCTTTAGCTTCCCCACACACCCTTGGCCACACACCCAACTTCCTGGGTAGTGGGGAAGGAGCCTCTGTTTTGTAGTGCCACAGGCATTCTGAAGACACCTGGTGAATGAAGCCTCTGCTGGTGCTTCTCTGCCCAGGATGTCCTGTGAAAATGTAAAACAAACAAACAAACAAGATATTTTAAAAGTCATCTCTGAATGGAGACGCAACAAGAGGTAGATGCCTTGTCGGTGCTATGTTAGGTGTCCACGGGTGTCATATTAGGAAACATTGTATGAGGGCCATGTTCACACCACACATGTAAAACATTATACCACAGCCATGGCATCTCCCAAAGAATTCTGGGAGTTGTGGTTTGCTAAGGGTGCTGAGAGTCAGAGGACCTTTATTTCCCTCTCTGAGCTACAGTTCCCAAAGTTCCTTGTGAAGAGGTATTGTTTGTTGTGGGAATCGTAGCCTTGGAAGAAGGATAGATGCCTCCTAACAACTTTCAACACCCTTAACAATCTACAGCTCCCATGATTCTTTTTTTTTGGGGGGGGGAGCTATAACTGTTAAGTAGTATCATAATGCTTTGTAGGTAAAGGACCCCTGGACGGTTAAGTCCAGTCAAAGGTGACTATAGAGTTGCGGTGCTAATCTCGCTTTCAGGCCGAGGGAGCCGGCATTTGTCTACAGATAGTTTTTCGGGTCATGTGGCCAGCATGACTAAACTGCTTCTGGTGCAACGGAACACCGTGACAGAAACTAGAGGGCACGGAAACGCCGTTTACCTTCCCGCCACACTGGTACCTATTTATCTACTTGCACTGGCGTGCTTTCGAACTGCTAGGTTGGCAGAAGCTGAGACAGAACAATGGGAGCTCACCCCGTCGTGGGGATTTGAACTGCTGATCTTCCAATCAGTAAGCCCAAGAGGCTCAGTGGTTTAGACCACAGCGCCTGGACAGGGGAGTACAATAGTGGGGATAGAAGGGGCAGTAGAGCAATTTCTAGATATGGGACCACACTTTGTGTCCTGTCTTTGCACTGCATTTGGCTGTGCCAGTATGTGACCCACCAAACCAGCCACTTCAACAGGTGATGGAGGAGTCCCTCCATTTTTAATGCAGTCCACAGTGGGCAACATCATCTGACATTTTTGCAAACTCTGGCTTGGGGAGGGGCAACTAGTTGTAGGAGGTGCCAGAGGCAAAGGTAGGCTGAGCAATGTATGTGGCTTTGTATAGTAGGCTATGTTCAAGTCACACAAAAGCCTGATGTTTCCATAAAATAACCCCCCCCCCCACAATCATTAAGGTAAAGGTAAAGGTACCCCTGCCCGTACGGGCCAGTCTTGACAGACTCTGGGGTTGTGCGCCCATCTCACTTAAGAGGCCAGGGGCCAGCGCTGTCCGGAGACACTTCTGGGTCACGTGGCCAGCGTGACATCGCTGCTCTGGCGAGCCAGAGCCGCACACGGAAACGCCGTTTACCTTCCCGCTGGTAAGCGGTCCCTATTTATCTACTTGCACCCGGAGGTGCTTTCGAACGGCTAGGTTGGCAGGCGCTGGGACCGAGCAGCGGGAGCGCACCCCGCCGCAGGGATTCGAACCGCCGACCTTTCGATCGGCAAGTCCTAGGCGCTGAGGCTTTAACCCACAGCGCCACCTGCGTCCCACAATCATTACCCACCCCTAAAACACACATCTCTTCATCCTCCAATGAGCTATGTAAGAGATATTGACATAATTAAAGGGCACATTGCAACACAAGCTGAGCAGGCCTGGGAGGGGTGTTTCTTGGAGAAGCTCCCCAGGACTGGATAGAGGGGCCTGGAATGCTGCCTTCAGTTGCGTGTCTAGACCCCACAACCACCCCATTTGAAGAATAAAACACACCAGGACACAGATATTAGGTTAATGTTATTGGGCAAATTTTGGCCACAACTTTATCGATTACAGAATGGGAGAGGTAATTGGCTTAGGCATTGAGTGGACCTGACTATTTCTGACTCCTGCCTGTTGTGCAGGGAGTCTGGTAAGGGTAAACCACCAGAAGGGGAGCCCCGTCGATGCAGACCAACTCGAGCTCCCCTAGGGGGTCCCAATAAGGTCGTGTCATGGCCGAAGCCCTGCCCCGGGCTTTGGACAAGATCCACACCCCCGGATTCCTTTAATGGAATATCCTTAAGCTTGGAGGGGCAGGTGATGGCCACACCTCCCCTCCCCCATCATAAGGTCAAACAATGCCTAACCACCACAAGAGCCTAATGCTGGCGCTGCTGGGATCCCCAGGGCAATGCGGGACTTCGTCCCCCGCCCCCGGAGGAGAGTGGGTGGCCATGCGGTCCACCGCAACTCCTCCCCACAGTGAAGTGGAGTGGACGTTCTGGACTAGAGGTTTCCCAACTAGGGGTGGAATTTTCTAAAAGAAATTATTGGTGTCAGGCTTATCCACATAGTTGTGTGTTGTTGTTTTTTTAAAAAACCCATCTTGCTCCTTAATCTTGTTAAGAAGCTAGGGCTGGCACTCCCCAGTTCTGCTAAAATTATAAGCAATTCATATTTATTATATGCATAATTTCAATGTATTTATTTATTTAAAATATTTAGATCTGGGGGAAATCATTCAAGGCAGCTTACAATAAAACACAGAAACACAACAATGAAATCTCCAGAATTAACAACAAGAAGAGCACTTTAAGGAAAAACCAGTAAAAGAGGAAATTCCTCTGCATTCACACCCACTGCTTCTTCTGAATGAATATCTTCCTATATACATAAAAACCTAAGGCTGTTGTCATGCTCTGCAGTTTGCCTGCCTGCCTGCCATGCCAAAACCAGCATGATGAACAGCAGGCAAGAGAGTGAGAAAGCAGTACTGGTGGCAGGCAGCCCAGAAGGGCCGTTTAGCAAACCACTCTGTGAATTGCCTCCCACCCTCATTGAAAAAGGACTGGGGCATGCGGTGAGGAGCTTGGGGTGGGCAAGGTGTAAAGGGAGGAGGGTTGGCCAGGTGTAGGGAAGGGGGAGTTGGCAAAGAGGTAGGTGGATAGGTTGGGCTAGGGACCGGAGCAATCAGAGGAGGCAGCCCCTTAGAACTCTGTAATAATACATATGTATTAATATAAAACTATGCTTGAGAAAAAAGTACAGCATTGGGCTTGACTTTTTAATGTGTATTATAAACATAATATAAGACAGGCATTTTTCTTTATAATTTTGCATATGATTAGTGGAATTTAAAAGCAACCATGAATGAGCAGCTCAGATGTAAGCAAATGCTCCCTGCAAGAGGCAGCTTGATGTGAGCAAAGTTTGGACCCTCCAAGGGTCCCTTTTTTCCAGGGACGGCCCCGGATTTACAGAAGGTGTTCCAGTTTCTGATTTGATCCTGAAATGTCCAGCTTTTCCTTAGGAAGTCCCTATTTTTATTGGATAAATGTTGAAGGGTATGGTAGGACGTCCCTACCATATGCGTTCACCGAGCCAAGGAGATAAGTAATTATACAACCTTTAGAAGACAGCTGAAGGCAGCCTGTGCAGAGAAGCTTTTTAATGTTTAATGTTTTATTATATTTTTAAATTTATTGGAAGCTTCCCAGAGTGGGTGGAACAACCCAGTCAGCTGGGCAGGGTATAAATAACAAAAATTATTATTATTATTATTATTACTATTATTATTATTATTATTGAGGTCCCTATTTTCATCAGAGAAATGTTGAAGGGTATGGAAGTTCAATCCCGAATAGCTTCTTCCTTTGCCCCTGTCCTCAGCTCTGGCCTGCACAGTCCTTTGTTCTTGCGCAGAGTACATTCTTATGGTAAAAGTTCTCCAGGAAGAGAAAGGGCAGCAATATATCGCCTCCAGGAACAAAAATATTTTCTTTTGTCAATGGAAGTCTGTGCGCTGTTTTAGAGTTCCGTTTAAATACTCTCAAGCTGGTCATGCAGAAAATGTAGAAAATTTCCACAGCCGAGACATATTTGGCAATGAATAGAGCAGCTGCTTGGCAATTTGGAAAAGCTAGCCAATTGTGGCTCTTTCTTGCCAATATTTACGCACTTAACTTTACTCACTCATTCCTCTTCAGCCCAAAGATAACACACATTCACAAAGGGATGTGGGCTATTGTCTAAACACATAAGCCCCACTCCTGCAAAGTCTTTGAGTGGCCAAGCTGATTTCCCTGGAATTAAACATTTTTAAGTGGAAACATCTATAAGTGGAAGCAGATCACATCCTAAGCAAGGGTTTTTTTTTCTTTTCTTCCCTGCAATCTTTTCTTGTATTGTTTTGTTGTGTTTTTGTTTATTTATTCCATCTTCCCATACCCAAGAGGTGGAGGTGGGTAAATCTTAAATCTGCCCTTACTTTCTGAAATATTCAGGGTAAAATATTTAAATGACTGCTACATTATACATTAAACTCTTAGATAAGTGTTCTGCTGTAACCTGATTTTCCCCACAGTGACATCACTATTATCTTAGACAATGAGCAAAAGGAACCAAAGTCCCAAAAACTACCGATACTTGAAGCTGAATATACAGATACAGAAACCTTTTTTAATATGAAAAAACTAGCCCTTCTTCCCCCCACCCCCAGCCCCAAAATTCAGACCTGAATGCTTTCAGAATTTCCTCTCCAACTCCTTTGAGTTTTTAATGATTTGGATAGCGTGGGTAGTAGAAACAGATGCTATCAGATCTGCATTTTGGCGGACGATGAAGCAGCAAAGGCTAACATATTCATGCTGTTTGCAAACTGAAATACACTACGGTTCATCGTTCCAAAACACACTTAGGCAGGATAGAAGGTTTCCAGCATTTGATGATACTCAGCGATATCATTAATATCTAAATATACCTTTGCATTACCGGGGAGAGCGCACATATAGCATACAGGCATGAATAAAAATATTTAGGCAGCAGTAAGGAAAGTGCAAAGGCGCTTCCTGCTCTATGACTGTTAGAGTCATTAGGGCAGCAGGGAGTCCCAGAGATAGATCAAAACCAATTTTTAGGCTCCCTTTGAGACCGAGCTAAGAAGTAGAACAGTCTGGAGGAGGATTATATAGGACAGGGGTGGGGGGTTTGGTCCAGAGAGAATCACAGGGGACAGGAAGGGAAAATGGCATATCCCACCTCTGGAAAGCTTTGAAGTAGGCTAGACATAAGAGCTGATGGCCCTGATCCAACTAACATTGGCTGGGGATAAATTCCTGTGGAAAGCACTGGGGCAAGTTGCATGAAATTTAACTTGGCCCACTGCTTTCAACACAGCTTGTTTGTTTGTCAAAATTAATTGGATGGTGTTTTTCAATTCAAAGAGATATCAAGCAGTTTTGGAAACAATAAAACAAAAGCATCATATAGCAAAATATAGTAATAAAAGCCATATCAAGAAAATAGCAATACAGTATCTGTATCTCTTATTATTAATAATAGCAGTAAAATGTTTATCATTTTTATTTTATGGAGGTGTATAGGGTGTTAGGGGAGGTGTGGTACAGAGGTGGAAGACACATCACACTTCTTCTGGGGTAGTTTGTCCACCTTTGGTCCCCACCCTGCACTCAGATCTCTCATCTGTGGCTCCTAGAAGCTGTTAGCATGCAACAATGGCCACACTCTGCGAAATGGCTTCAAATGGCCAGCTAAACCAGGTGAGGGTAGCCAATGGGTCTCAGACCCTCAGTGAGTTAGGGACTTCCCCTGCATGCAAAGACAGGCTCTAGCAGTTTGAGTGGATGAGACTAATAGTGGGTCCAACAGTCAAGGAGGTGGTTTCTGCACTTGCTGTAGAGGGAAGGGAGGGGCAGATGGGCATCGTCAACCTGGGAACGTAGTCCATCTAGAAGGGAAAACCTGGGAAAGTAGCCCACCCAGGAGAAAGAACTCTGATCCTAAACCTCCACTGCTTTGTGGGACATCTTTGGGAGAAGAAAAGGCTAAGCAGTAAACCCAATACAAATCCAAAATGGAATCCTCTAGGCACCATATCTGCTACCTTGAGTTAGTTGGATAAAAGGAGGAATACACATGCAATAATAAATAGAAGATGATAGAGATAGATGATAGATAGATGATGGATAGATAGATAGATAGATAGATAGATAGATAGATAGATAGATGATAGATAGATGATAGATAGATGATAGATAAATGATAGATAGATGATAGATACATAGATGATAGATAGATATAGATCGATCGATCGATAGATAGATAGATAGTAGATAGATGATAGATAGATAGATAGATAGATAGATAGTAGATAGATAGATAGATAGATAGATAGATGATAGATAGATGATAGATAGATGATAGATAGATGATAGATAGATAGATAGATAGATAGATAGATAGATAGATAGATAGATATAGATGATAGATAGATGATAGATAGATAATAGACAGACAAATTTAGTTCAGCAAAAGGGTTCTTCCAAAAAAGTTTTATCAGCTACCCATGAGGATTAGAAGGTGACACATTGAAATGTTGCACTGTACATTTTTGTGGGGTTTCCCCCTGAATTTCTGATATATATTTTTGCCTTGAACTCTTCCAACTGTTCCCACATTGCCTTTTATATTTGCCTCCAAAACATAAACCTGATCCCTAGATCATGTTGACATTACTGATAGCATCACAGATGAAACATCAGGGATGATAAACAAGACAAGGCATAATTGGTTTTTGCTTGTGCAGGGTGGATTGGGGAAATCAATATATACCCACTGGGGCAATAAGGAAAACACTTGAGAGTGAGTCAATATGATTTTCAAGCTGCTCCAAAAGTATAACCAATAATAGAAAACTGGAATCAAGGGGGGAAATGGCCAGAGACCACTTGATGACATCCATTCGATGGGGCTGGAAAGATGCTATAGCTTATATGGTTGCAGAGGATTATTTTTCTGCAGAAGGAACAAAATGCAGAAATAAGATGTCCCTTTTAATGGAGGAAATGAATGTGATAGGAATATACCTTTTCTTGTGAAAACAGTTCCCGTGTTTGAAAGAACTGGACAACCTGGCATTTGACAATTCAAAGAGGTGTGCAAGGGGTAAGGAGGCACTTCAAGGAAGACCTTGAGATGATTTAAATAGATAATAGAATCAAAGAATTGTAGAGTTGGAAGGGATCTTGAGGGTCATCTACTCCAACCCCCTGCAATGGAAGAATCTCAACTAGTTCATACATGAGAGATAGTCACCCAACCTCTGCTTAGAAACCTCCAAGGAAGGAGAGTCCACAACCTCCTGAGGGAGACCATTCCACTGTCAAGCAGCTCTTAGTGTCAGAAAGTTCTTCCTGATGTTTAGCCGGAATCTCCTTTCTTGAAACCATTGGTTTGAGTCCTACCCTCCAGAACAGGAGACAACAAGCTGGCAGCCCTTCAGAAAGTTGAAGATGGCTGTCATATCTCTTCACAGTCTCCTCTTCCCCAGGCGTATCATACCCAACTCCCTTGACCATTCCTCATAAGGCTTTCCCTTCACACCTCGCACCATCTTAGTCGCCCTCCTCTGCACATGCTCCAGGCTGCCAATACCTCTCCCAAATTGTGATGGGTTAATACAAAATATTTAGTGAAAATGAATAAAATAGGGGGCACCTGCAGAATGACAGTCCCCTTACTTGAAACTGAAAAACAGGGGAGCCCTCAATCCTGAGCAACTGAACAAATAGCAAAAATTCAGAAATTCTGCTTTAACTGTGTTTTCTGAAGCTGTTTGTAGAACGTGAGATGAACCTGCAGCATCAGGCCAATGTCTCCTGTAGTCCATCATCATGATCTCACTGTGCTACCCAGTGTGATGGCCTGGGAATCCGATTCAGAGGCTGAACCGGAGGAATCCCAGCCTGCACAGGAGTCCCCGCCTCCAGGACCAGCTGAACTGGGGCAGGGCCTTGATTCTGAAGCGCCTGCACCTGTGCTGGATCCTCAGGAGCAGGCACCAGGTGAATTCACTCTGGCTCCGGAGGTGGTTGAGGACACAGTGCCTACAGGTGCGCCTCTCCCAGCCCTGTCAGGGCAAGGTGAGTCTCCCCCTGGGTCCAGTAACCCTCCAGCCTCTCCTGAGCTGCAGAGGCTCAGGGCAGAGAGGCAGAGGGAACTGGTTTCTCCCAGGAGGAGTGCTCACCTTAAGGCCAGGAGAGGCAGGTCTCCTGGGGGCCAGGACCGCCCCTGGCCTCAGAGAAGATAAAGGCCAGTCAGCCCGGTCCCAGGTTGCGGGAGCAACGTCGTTGAAGAGCTGTTTCGGCCAGCACCCAGTCCTGTTCCTCCAGAGTTCCTGTCCCTGCCCAGCTCCTCGCTTTGGACCCCGCTTCGCCCATGGAGGACTGTCTGCCGACCCTCGACTCAGGTCCTGGACCTCACCCCATGGTAACCTCCCCCCGGGACCAGCACACCCAGTTGCCTATGGGAACCCTGAAAGCAGGACCTGAGCACAGCAACATTCTTCCCACTTGTGATTCCCAGCAACTCACATTCAGGCGCATATTGTCTCTGACAGTGGAGGCAGAATATACAAGACCTGCCTACTCTATGCATCCGAACCCAGGGATGGATTAAGACCCTTAGAGGCTTGAAGCACTGAAAAGATTATAGGGTTATCCTCCATCATGTTATTCAAAATAAAAGCAATACGAAACCGGAAAACAAATTTTCATTTTTCGAAATGTCACAAAACCTACATGTATGCTGAAATCAAAATAGCCACTTTTGAGATTTTCTGAGTGCAAAATTCTGGATAAGTTCATTGACTTGATGAAGCACGCTCGCTTCTGTGCACAGTACGGAAAGTGAATCAAGTCTGTCTTGGCACATGGTTGTTCTCTGAGCTGTTATTTTCAGCTGGGAGAAAGCACGTTCCATGCAGAAGTGAATAATCACCAATATTAGAAATTTATGCAGTGCAATCTCTGCATTTGGAAATACATATTGTATTCTGTCTTTTACTATTGTGTCATGAAGATCAATGTGCCTAAATTTCATTTGTCCTGTTTCATTGAACTTCGTTTGCATATAGCAGTGGAACTGCTGTAGTCCACAAACTGAACTGCCTTGTTTCTAATTCACTTTTTGGGGGTCCTTGATTATTTCTTAGTTTTGGCTTAGTTTTCTCAACTCCCCCTCCTTCCACAGCAGTCTGCACCCCTGGGAAATCTGATCCTGAGCATTGGAAGATTCTCCAAAAAAGAATGGTATGTGGTATGGAGGGTTGGAGCAGGAATGAGGGTATCAACAGACGAGCAGGCTTCTCCCCTTATAGAACCAGAAGTTTCCTTCCTCCCCTTATACAATACCATCTTTGGATCTGAGCCACTGATACTACAGATGCAGTACAATATTTTTAAAAGCTTTTTAATAATAATAATAATAATAATAATAATAATAATAATAATAATAGAATAGTCACTTTCTGGATTACTCTGGATTACTCACGTTCCTCTCATCTCATGGTACATGGATTCTAGTCCTCTAGTCCTCTAATGTCTTGGAGAAACCTATTTCAGATCCTGGACACTGGGCACTTGGTTGCTCCACTCTGCATTTATCGGTTCTTCTTGCAGGCCTAGCTTCCAAACTATTACTCTTTACTCTCTGCTTAATAACTGTCTTTGCTACCTGCTTACGAAGGCTTGGGGTTAGAGGTTAGAAAGTAGGCATTTTGTCAACAACTTGAATGGCAAAAGAGTCTGCCTGAGCATTGCAGTGTGTGGGAAATGCTGTTCTCTCCCTCTTCCTTCCAACAGGCTATTTTATCTTCACAGTATGATCCAGTGGATTGCAGACTTCTTAAAGCAGCAGGTCACTCTCTTGCCTGCTGTTTCCCACCCTTTGAAGAAGGAAGAGTGCAAAAGACTGGAGAAACTGAAAACATATGAAAACCCTCCTAGACGTTGGCTAGATATACTCCTCGTTCACTCTGGTGGTGACTAGTGAGTGTCTCGCCCCATAATTTTCTTATGAAGGTAGTTGAGACATTCAAGAACCGTCTTTATATAATGAGCCACAATTTTTCTGTGGGGACTCATTGGCTTGGATAATGTAACAAGTGACCTAGTTATGGCAGCAGCTACCCACAAAAGATTGCTTTGACACAGTGGCTGAAGCATGTGCTCCACAATTACAGAAATTGCTGCTAGAAAGTTGTATCTGTGAAGGTCAGGAACCATACGTGGAATTCTGCAATCAAACGTATCTGTAGCGAGAGTCGGGGTAGTCAACAAGGTATCTCAACATGGCGGTCTCAAAATTATATTTTAAAAAGGATGCATTCGTATGAACAAACAATATGGATACTTTGCCCATTATTACTGAACAGGGCACCAAGCAAGGATTCCCCCTATGTCCCTTTCTCTTTCCCCTCTCCCTCTCCCTGGAACATCTAGTGGAAACTTTAAGAGTAAAACCCCATATAAGAGGATTACTTCATCAACCTCTATGCAGACAATATTATCTTAACGTGGAAGGATCCTGTCAATGCAATGCTGATGCTCCAAACAGAATTGGGTCTTTCTGAACATATAGCCAGCCATCATATAAACTTTGAGAAGTCTTACTCACCTATTTATTTATTTATTTATTTAGTATCAGACCAACTGAGCAATTGTGTATACATACAGATACGTTTGTGCTGTAAGGCATTCAGATGCTTTGGAGTGCAAATTCTCTGGAAGTTGTCTAGACTTTTTATCTTGAATTTTGGACCATTGTATACGGAAATGAAAATAAGAAATTTAACAGATGGATGGGTGTGAATGAGAACTCAGTTTTCAATTTTAGGATGGATTTCTGCAGTGCAATTGAAAAATATCCCACAATTTTTCTAGTTATTTCAGGTTCTCCCTATCCTCCTCGTTCAGATCACTCTTAAATGGTGATGATTTATGATTAAATGATTATGATTTTCAAGGTAGAAGACCATGATTTTCTTTAAAGATGTCTTACAGAAAAACTGGGGAAGGAGGAAATCTACTGAGGATCACATTAACAGGCATTCCAACTCCATCAGATTGGTTACATAATGTTGAAAAGAAAGGGAAATGATGGATTTAGAAACAAAATCTTAAAAAATGATTCCATTTCGACCTTGCCTTTTAAAATGGTAACCAAGAGAGTGCTGAAAATATTCATAAACCATTCTACTTCCTGTTTTTCAGAACTGGAAGTACTGGCAAAATTAAATCTTTGTATTATGCTCACCCCTAATCCCGCTCTGCTCACATCCTGTTGTAAAGGTCTGTGAGCCCTTAGGAAAGATGCTGTGATTACTAAGACCCAGCATGGGTTTCTCAAAATTTCTCAAAATCAAGTCATGCCAGATGAATCTCATTTCTTTTTTTGATAGAGTAACCAACTTGTTGGATCAAGGAAATGCTATGGACTTGGTGGATATTGATTTCAGCAAGGCTTTTGACAAAGCTCCCCATGATATTCTTGCAGAGTAGGTGGTAAAATGTGGGCTGAATGTCAAGTATTTGCAGCTGGTTGACTGACCGAACCCAAAGAGTTCATGGTTTTTCATTATCCTGCAAAAATGTGACAAGTGGGGTGAAACAGAGTTCTGACCTGAGCTTGCTGTTGTTCAATGACTTTATAAATGAGTTTGATTTAATTTGTAAATGACCCCTGAGCATTAGGTCCAGTCGTGACCGACTCTGGGGTTGCAGCGCTCATCTCACTTTATTGGCCAAGGGAGCCGGCGTACAGCTGGTCATGTGGCCAGCATGACTAAGCCGCTTCTGGCGAACCAGAGCAGTACACGGAAATGCCGTTTACCTTCCCACCGGAGCGGTACCTATTTAGCTACTTGTACTTTGATGTGCTTTCGAACTGCTAGGTTGGCAGGAGCAGGGACTGAGCAACGGGAGCTCACCCCATCGCGGGGATTCGAACCACCAACCTTCTGATCGGCAAGCCCTTGGCTCTGTGGTTTAACCCACAGCGCCACCCGCGTCCCAATTTAATTTGTAGATGACACCAAACTGGGAGGTGTAGCTAATGCCGCAGAAGATGGAATTGGGATTCAAGACGACCTTAACAGATTGGAGAACTGGGCCCAAACTTAACAACATGAATTTCCATAGGAACAAATGTGAGGTTCTATACTCAGGCAGAAAGAACATGCAATGAGGATTTTAATCAGAGATTAAATTTACGTCTGTCATGGATGCTTTAGTTAAGATTCCTGCATTGCAGGGGCTTGGGCTAGATGACCCTCAGGGCCCCTTCCAACTCCACAATTCTGTTATTATACTGCCTCTGCTTTTCTTGTACCATGCATTATAGTAGCCCAAGAGTGAGAGATGGCATTTGATTCTGCTACTGCAATGTCTCTGCTAATTTGGTGAAGTGGCTTTGCAAAAGAGTCATCATGGCAAGTAGCTGCCTGAAATTTGCTCTGTTTTGCTTTTCAAACAAACCTGTTTTGGCAGGAAGTCTGACTAGGAAGAAGAAAGGAAGGAGGGGAGGGAAAGATCCCTTCTTCTCACTCGGTTGTCGTGTGTGGACTATGCTTAATTCCTCTCCTTCCATCTGTATGCTCGAGGCAATAAGCCCCACCAGTAAACCTTTCACCTCTCACATTTTCTATTCAAAGACTGTCAAGGCAGATGGCAGTAAATGCCATCTTTATTGAATCATGATCCTTAGTACTTTACCAGAAATAAGCAAGTATTAATCAAAGTACAAAAGGTTTGGGCAAGGGGTGGTGGAGAAAATTCAAAAAGGACAGCTTTGCAAGCCTGAAGGAGCAACCCACCAGGCTGCTTAGAAGATTTGCAGGTGGGCGCGCATACAGTCTTCCAGAATCTTTACATTGCTTTACTGACTGCTTATTGTCCTTTCTAGGTTGACAGGAAGAGTGTCTATAAATCTCAGATTGCATATTATTATTATTATTATTATTATTATTATCATCATCATCATCATCATCATCATTTAACCACCCTTTCACTCCCTGATTGGCTTTGTCACCTCTCCATCCTTTGCCAGGTTTTTCTTGCTTCCTGACACCTGGATTTTATATTTCTCATTTCTCATGGCTTGTTATGGCTTGGAGTGTTGAGAGTCCTGCTCAGGGCCCTTGGGGTGGTTGCTGCTTTTCCCCAACCTCAAGAGCAGATGTAACATATCAGCACAGATTTCCCTTTCCATATTCAGTATAGTTAGTGAACCCAACTTGAGGAACCTTTTCTGGGTGGAGTATAGTTGCAAAGATGAAGATTTGGCCAGTCTACAACATATATATTGTCCAAGGTTTGCATCTCGTAGTTTGTTGTCCCCATAACTTTAGCAAAAGAGACCTCCTACATTCATTAGTGAATGGTGCGCGAACATTTGCATGCATGTTGCTTAATGGGAAGTACAGGAGGATGGACATTGGACAAGGTGGTGGCAGGGTCAGTGCAGTGCAAACACATGAGCAGGAACACAGGATTGGCTCCCCCGGTGCATCTGTGCTATGTGAGCCTCGTTGTCACTTTGCTGCTTACTAAGGATTTGCTGTTGTTCTTTGCCTTTTGGCAAACACATGAATGCATTTGACTTTTAGTCTTTTCTGAAATGTTACAATTTTGTTGTCTGAAATCTTTGGAAATTGTATTTTTAAAATAATAATAATGTATCCATTTGCCTTGGGGACCTTTTTTGGTGAAAAGGGGCCATAGAAATACACTGTAAGATAATGTAACATTACATTGAGTTGAACTAGATCAACTTTTCCCAATGTGCTGCTCTCCAGATGTTTTGGACTACAGTTCCCATCATCTCTGATGACTGGCCATATGATTGTGGCTGATGGAAGCTACAGTGCAAAACATTGAAGAGTACCAGATTGGGGAAGGCAGAACAGACGATAACGAGGTAAAATTCTTGCTTTAGTATTTGGTTCATTTGGAAGCAAATCGGATGCCAAGGTTAAAGCACTATGAAACCATGTAGGAAAAAACAACAGAGCAACAACATTTGAGCACCTTGCCAGCTTTTCTATTTTCTGTAAAATACCATTTGCTTTATAAAGACGACTTCACTAATTAGCAGCCAGCCAATGTATTTGCCAGTGCTCCCTGATGTGAAAGGTTGAGACCCAAAAAAGGCCTATCTGCTAACTTTACACATGGAAAAAGTAGCTAGAGCACGAACGTTTTGTACCATTTGGGGGATTGTCAACATCATTGCGTTTGAAGGCCATCTTTGACACCATGGAGACGGGGTTGTTCCTTGACTTTCCAGGGAGCTCTGGCCTAGAGGATGGTTAGAGTGCAAGTGGTGCAAGACTCAATGCAAGTCCAGCAAAAAATCTGCTAGCGTATCTAGTTATACATGTTTATGGCATTGAAGGAATCAAAGAAGGCTTCCTTGGCTGATTCCATTGCATCTTTGAGTAGCCATCCAACAGAGCTGCTCCAAGTTGTGTGGGGTTTATTAACACCTACCCAAGTTAAGACAATTCTTCTAGGCACATGGCTTATCCAAAAAAATCCTGGGGAGTGTAAAGGTAAAGGACCCCTGGACAGTTAAGTCCAGTCAGAGGCGACTGTGGGGTGTGGCGCTAGTCTACCCCTCACTGAACAAATGGTGGTTCCCAGGAATCTTTGGGGCAAGCCATGTGTTTTAAATGTATGCTGTGGATGTGACCATAATAATTTATAATAATAATAATTTATTATTTTAACCCTGCTCATTTGGCTGGGTTTCCTCAGGCACTCTGGGTGGCTTTCAACAGAACATTAAAAACAGAATAAAACTTCAAACATTAAAAACTTCCCTAAACAGGACTGCCTTCAGATGTCTTCTAAAAGTCAGATAGTTGTTTCTTTCCTTGACATCTGATGGAAGGGTATTCCACAGGGTGGGCACCACTACCAAGCAGGCCCTCTGCCTGGTTCCCTGTAACTTGGCTTCTCGCAATGAGGGAACCGCCAGAAGGCCCTCGGAGCTGGACCTCAGTGTCCAGGCTGAATGATGGGGATGGAATCGCTCCTTCAGATACACGGGGCCGAGGCTGTTTTGCCCCTGCAAACCGTCAAGTATTGCTATTCATGGAGAAGCAGCAGAATGAGTGACTCTGGCCAAATGATAGAAATCCAGACCAGATGTAGTTTGACAGAAGCAAATCACTTAAGCTACAAAGATGTAGCAAAGAACAGGATCAAAAAACACCTTTTGCATACCCTTAAAAAAACCCAAAAAAAACATTAGCATGATCTTGCTTTATAAACAAAACATTATATTCTGGGAATGAGAAGAAGAAAAACCCAAACCATTGCAAAAATTGCTTCAGACAGGATTCACTGTCTCTGTGTTGTTTATGGCTAATTACACAGTAAAAGAAATCAGGTTTACAATTATGTTGAAGAAGGAGAAATTGGATACATAATAATGTAAATATAATGTCTATTGTACAATGGGAGAGGACTTTTGGTCACCACCATCCATGTCTGATTGGAAACAACAAGGTTTATAGACTTTCTGGGATGAAAACATCCTAAAACCTCTCCCACCCCCCATCTTAAATGCTTGGTGAACGCCAATCTTCAGTATTCTTTAGTGGCTAGAAACAAATAGGAGAATTTCCAGTATATTTATTTGAGTATATTTTAACTAATGTCTGCATAGTTTAGTTGTATAATGCTTATGCCATTTACTACATTGTTTCAGATATGCTTGTAGATTAGATCAGTTATTAATTTGTGTCCAATAGATTAAACAAACAAAGCAAGATGGAAATTGCATTCCTTTTGGAAAGCTTTGAATTTACTAAACCAACATCAGGAGTAATTTCACCCTAGATTGCCGTCTACACTGCAAAACTACTAAATACAGCAGTACTAAAAGCTGCCTTTGTTGTCAAGTGGGCCTTTTAAAGTTTACCTTCCATGCTTGTGGTATAGATTGGGGGGTGGGGTGGGAGGAGAGTATAAAAAATGTACCAAAAAGAAAGATGGGGAAATCAGCAACACAACTACGATTAACACATGGGGAGTCTGATTGACTAATAATAATAATAATAATAATAATAATAAATTATACCCCGCCCACCTGGCCACTCTGGGTGGCTTTCAACAGAGCATTAAAAACAGAATAAAACTTCAAACATTAAAAACTTCCCTAAATAGATAAGAATAAATTTTTATTTATACCCCGCCCTTCTTGGTTAAAAAAACTGGATTCAGGGTGGCTAACAACAAATTTAAAACTTTTAATTGATGCAACAAAAAACAGCATAAAATACAATATAAAACATGAATAACAATAAATTCAGAATTCAAAAATCAATTTAGGGAGGAAATCCATCCAATAAACATTAGATGATCACCAGGGCTAGCTGGCTAAATTAGTCCTATTTGGGCCAGCAGGGAGACCAGGGGAGAATTAGCTGTGGGATCCCAGAGCGGGTAATCTTCATAAAAAGGGGAGGGGAGGGGGAGGGGGAGGGGAGGAAGGGGAATAAAAGATCAGGCTAAGTTCAAATTGAAAGCCAGGCAGAATAGCTCTGTCTTCTAAAAGTCAGATAGTTGTTTATTTCTTTGACATCTGGTGGGAGGGCGTTCCACCGGGCAGGCACCACTACCGAGAAGGTCCTCTGCCTGGTTCCCTGTAACTTCGCTTCTTGCAATGAGTGAACTGCCAGAAGGCCCTTGGTGCTGGACTTCAGTGATTAATGTGCTAGACAGACCTGTGTGGTGCTCTGGTCAAACTAGACTAGGATCAGGATGGCCAGGGTTCGAATCCCCACTGTTTCAGCCTTGAAACACAGTGGGATGCTTTTGGGGAGTCAGACATCATCCCTAACACTAAAATACCTCACAAGATAAAATGGGGAGGGTGCTCTGTAGGAGGGATCCTTGATAGAAAGGTAGGATATAAATGTAATGCCCAATGTTTTAATTTTTGTGGTGGTTTTGCAGATTACTACAGTGGTACCTCTGGTTAAAAACTTAATTCATTCTGGAGGTCCGTTCTTAACCTGAAACTGTTCTTAACCTGAGACACCACTTTAGCTCCCGCTGCTGCTGCGGGATGTTCTCATCTTAATATATCCTAATATATAATATCTTAATATATGAGCAGACTTATCTGAAGACTACCTACCTCTGCATATCTAGAGCTATAAAGGTTAAACCCAAAACTTCAGGGGTTTTTTCCTAGATACAAGCTAGAGCCTTTATACCTTTTCTGTGCCTCAATAAATACTCTGAGCATAAAAAGTCTCAAGCATCAAATCCAGTTGAAGCCTTTGGAATTCTTTGACAAGAAGGAGCCTTCAGTTCATGTTTGTTTGTTTGCATGTTTTCATTCATATAGTTCTGTATATTACTAATATAATTAATGTTTGTTCAAAATACATATGTATTTTACCGACTATATTAATAATTGCACTGAGCAGTTTTTCTTTCCACCAAACTAAATTACTCCGCAGGTGTCCTTGGTAGTGCTTACCCTGAGGGGGTTTACATAAACCATCTGGTCATCACTGAAACAAAAATTTCCCCTTTCTTCAAAAACGTGTACAGATTATGTATAAAGAATGTTTTTAATTTTAGCACTTATTGTGTTGTAAATGACTGGTGTCTCTGACTTAATATAATCTACATTGTTGCAACGTGGAGGGGGGGAAGTGATTAACGGCATACTGAACCACACATATTTCTCATCCACAATCAGCACCAAAGACCCCCAGAGTCACCCTTTAAAAAAAAAAAAAAAGTCTCCAAAACAGGGCTGAAATATCCTTCCAGCTCATAGCTCTCTTTGGTACGATGTTGTGATGTTCATATAGGGAATCTCTATATTATTACTGGGCCATTTCTAAATTGATAGTCACCTCAGATACCCAGCAGGTGACTCATAAATACGTAAACATATTCAGATTACTTTGGAGAAGATAGTCTTCATTTATAGTTTTTGGCCATCCTAATGTGATTTCCTCTCTCAAACAGAACTAAATAGATGTGTCAGAAGGGGTAAAATTGTTAATGGAAGAGAACACAAATAGTTTGTAACCCGCTGCTAAGGTTAGAAATGTCAAGGTTTTGTTGTCATTATCATGGAATAGAGGGTTTTTCATAATTTCAAATGCATTTCCATATCCACAGGTAGTCAGATAAGTGACCATTACCACATGTGTTGAAAAGGACAAGCAGGAAGAATGCAACTCAAGGGGGAGGATGCGTATCGTGTCATGGTATGTGGTGTTTTCTCTCCCCCCACCCCATCTCACGTGCTTCACAGGCTTTTAAAGCAGTTTCCTGCTATGTATTTCACAAAATGCTGAATGTGGGTCTGTTTTCCATCAACGGAAAGCCTAAATAAATAAATGAATGAAAATCAAATGCGCACAAGGTACTGGAACCATGCTTTTGTGATAAATGAAGAAAATCGACTCTCTGCACATTTGGAGAAATATCAAATCAGAACTGTGAGACTTTGAAATTCCACTGGTTTATTTGCAATATCATCAAGTAAATGGTGTTCTTTTGTGTGATAAGAAAGTAGGATTCGAAGACAAAAAAATCTAGATTTCAAATCGAACTGTTGGAATGCAGAACTAAATTGCTGTCTAAAATGTACAATGTTTTATTAGAATGGTATACAAAGGATGAGCAGACGAAAGAGGTTATGATAAAATGGGCAATAGACTTTGGGCATAATATTGAATATGATGCATGGTTAAGACTATGGAATGAAAGTCTAAAGTTTACAGCATGTGTTACCTTAAAGGAAAATGTAATGAAAATGATGTATAGATGGTATTTAACACCGGTAAAGTTGGCTAAAATGTATAGGATGAGTAATAGACTATGTTGGAAATGTAAAGAGAAGGATGGAGATTTATATCATATGTGGTGGACGTGTGACAAGGTATGATCATTTTGGGAATTGATCTACAATGAATTGAAAAAGATGCTCAAATATACCTTTCTCAAAAAGCTGGAAGCTTTTTTGCTGGGCTTGATGGGAGAGGAAATAGCAAAGGCAGATCAAAGACTATTAATGTACACAACAACGGCAAGAACTTTATTAGCCCAAAAGTGGAAGTTACAAGAATTACCAACGATGGAGGAGTGGCAGATGAAAATGATGGACTATGCAGAACTGGCAAAACTGACCTGCAGAGTTTGAAACCAGGACGAACTAAAATTCCAAAGAGACTGGAGTAAATTCATTGACTATATAAATAATAACTGTTTTGAAGTTTGAAGACACTAGAAGGATTGAAATAAATCCTTTATAAATAAGATTAAACTGTGAGATACAGATTTGAAAAGGGAAAGCTTGTTGGTGGAATGGAGGAAAGTCATAAGCTTGGCAGAGCAGTAGGGAAAGAGATTGGTAGGCGTATATTGGAAATTATTGTTTATTGTTTAAAGTGAAAGTTTAATAAAAAATTATTCAGAAAGAAAGAAAAAGAAAGAAAGAAAGAAAGAAAGAAAGAAAGAAAGAAAGAAAGAAATTCCACTGGTTTAGATCCTGAAGCTCCTATCCAAAATTTTGAGTGAAGAGGGATTCTATAGTCAAATGAAGAGTTTAAAAGCAAACTCTTTAAATAAAGGCATGTCTGTCAAAATTTCCATCAATTAAACTTTAACCCAAACTAGAGGAGACTACACTATTATAAATCACCCAACAGACAGGCACAGATCAGTGAAACGTGTTTCTGAAAATTTATAACAATGTCAGGTTATATCACAGCCTCAGTCATCACTCATGACATGATCAAGGCAACCTGACCTGATATGTCTTCTAATATATTTGAAACAAGCCCCACAGCTCCAAGTAAATCACAGCTTCTGAAAACTTTCTGAAGGATTTTCAAGCCTTTGGACTCATCCTTTAAGCCAGGTTTTCTTTGTTTGTAACTTTCCCAAGTAATTATAGTAACTTGTATGGCCTATGCTTGTGTGTATGTGGTCCAATGACATTTGGAATTACCCAACAGCTTAGCAGAACCATTTGCTTTGTTGCTATAGTCACTTCAGGAAATGAGGTATGAAGTCTGAGCCTTCTCCACTCTAGTATTCCAGCAAAACACTCATTGGAAAGCCAGGTAATGACATTATTTTTGGTCATAGTAGTGACATAAAATTGATTGTGCCTGAGTACATTAGATTAAGGCAGCAGTCCACAAATGTTGGTTCTGGAAACACAAAAGAATGGTGTTGATAGCTGGAGCAGAAAAATGAACAAGCTATTCTATGTGGTATTTAATGATTGAGTACACAGACACCACCAGTCAATCAAGTCATCAGTGTACAAAAAGCCTGTAGAATCATAGAATCATAAAATCTTAGAGTTGAAAGGCACCCAAGGGTCATCTAGTCCAACCCTCTGCAATGTCAGAATCTCAGCTAAAACCTCCATGACAGATGGCCCTCCAACTTCTGCTTAAAAACCTCCAAGGAAGGAGAGGTCACCACCTCTCGTGGGAGACTGTTCCACTTTTGAACTGCTTTTACTGCCAGAAAGTTTTTCTGAATGCTTAGTCGGAATCTCCTTTCTTACAACTTGAAGCCATTGGTTTGAGTCCTACCCTCCAGAGCAGGAGAAAACAAGCTTGCTCTATCCTCCATGTGGCAGCCCTTAAGATATTTGAAGATGGCTATCATATGTCCTCTCAGTTTCAGGTGTGGTGGGCCATGACCTTCAGCAGGAAGGAGTGATGAGAAGACTACCTATGCCCCAAGTCTCTTGAGCTCCCTGCCCAGTGTCTCATAGTGCCTTGCTATGTGTTGCAAGAGAATTAAAACAAACTAAAAAAGCAACAGAAGGACAGATCCTGAAGCTGAGGCTCCAATACTTTGGCCACCTCATGAGAAGAGAAAACTCCCTGGGAAGTTTTCCCTGTTGGGAAAGATGGAGGGCACAAGGAGAAGGGGATGACAGAGGATGAGATGGTTGGACAGTGTTCTCAAAGCTACCAGCATGAGTTTGACCAAACTGCGGGGAGCAGTGGAAGACAGGAGTGCCTGGCGTGCTCTGGTCCATGGGGTCACGAAGAGTCGGACACAACTAAATGACTAAACAACAACAACAACAAAGCAACAGCAAGTGACTAAAAGAATCAAGTTGATAACCACTCTGAAACAATGGGTGAAGACACTGGAAATATATAAAAAAAAATTGCCTGATTATGAAACGTTGTAAAACTGGGTTCCAGATAAGCCTATCTGGCTTATAAGAGTTGGAGTGCCACCACCCTTTCATTTAAGCTTCTCACCATGCCCCATATATATCTTGTAGTGGGCACAGTCTTGGGTTTGGAAATGGGAGAGCAAAATTTGCATTCCTGCTCAGCCAGCCACATTCACTTCCAAACCCAGTATTTTCTACTGCAACTTGTGGGTATATCACCTCACAAACCTCCCCCACAGAAAAGGGTCTACCTACCCTATAAGCCCTAGCAGACCCAAACTCTTTATACCTATCCCCCCATTTTTACCTGTATGAAAGAAAGAAAACATAGAGAACATTGTTTCAGTACGGTGTGATTTCCCCAACGATGCAAAGGAGCTGCTTCAGGCTCTGCTAGGAACATTATAGTGGCTTATAATACACTGTTCTTGTTGGTTTTCCCTGTTGCAAAATCATTTAAAGTAAAATCATTTTATGTGACTCATGGAAAAAGCATCTGATTTTTGGTGTGTGTGTGTGTGTGTGTGTGTGTGTAATACTACAGGTTTAAGTCAGGATTTAATGTTAAATGGCACTTCCTTGACCTCCATCTCGTTGTGATCCATAGGAGATATAGGTTGTACCAGGGTTGCCTCCGGGGTGTTATGCTAATGACAGCAAGGCTTACCATAGTAAAGAAAATTGTGCTTTTAATGTAGCACCCTAGGTGTGCATTATTATTCCTGAACCACTCATGGTAAGGTACTTGATGTTAGGCAGTGCTCTCTATGCATGCAGGCAGTATAGCTTGACCCAGGCAGCTTAGTGATCCATTTGCTGGCGCTCTTTGCACCACTTTGTGAGCTAAAACAGATTTTCTCCTTGCACGTTAGCCCACACCGTTGGACAAACAGCTAATTCCCCCTTACCCCTAATGTATATTACAAACCCTAAAATGGAAATCATTTATTTTTTCATTAGTCGAAACTCTACTATTAAATGCAGATGTGCTAAAATAAAAACAAAACAAAACAAAAAAAGGTGATGGTGCACAGCAGGGAGAAGCAGAGTGGAAAATGCTGCCATTTCTTACCACAAAATTAAAACAATGGGATCTGCTAAAGCCATTCCTGTTTGACTCAACGTCTGTTTAGTGGTAGCATTCCAGTTCCTTAAAATACAATCGGCGATTTTGCTTTAACAGAAGGCATTGTGGGTCTCAAGTCACTTTTCATAAGGGGGGGAAACAAGTGGTGTCTGAAAGCTTTGGCTTTGCTTTTAGGAACAATTCAGATATTAGTTTATGTGCTAGCTGGTATAAAAGGAGGCAATCCAAAGTACTGTAGCGTGTTCATCATGTTTCATCAACCCAGAATACATCATCAATAGTAGTAGCAGCAGTGTCATTTGGAACTGAATGTGAATTTTGATGTATCAATGCCTTTTTGTTGGGTTTTGGGATTCCTGGTATATAAATTAACTAAATAAATGAAATATTTCCAAGGCATAGCCTTTATCATTCCATCTTTCTTCTTTGTCCTGTTCTACTCCACTGGTTCTTTTGTTAAAGAATTTATCCTTGTGTATTCTGGCCATAGGTTCTGCTCACTACTTTCTTCCCACCTCAAATCTTGATGGTTTACATTCCCCCCTCAAAGAATTAATGTTTTGCATTGATCTGCTTTAGATTGTTCCATATATGGCTCAATGGAACCTTTCTGCAACGTGTGCGCTGAGAGAATACACCCACACACACACATACATTCTCTCAGCACAAACGTTGCAAAAAAATTCCTTTGAGCCATTTTTAACCTCTCTTTCAATTTCACTGGCAAGGACATAAGTAAGTATCAATCCATATCAGTTGTTCTATGTGCCATTAAAAAGAAGTATTATTACCACATTAGCTTTCGCCAGCTGAAACGAATAGTTTTATAAATTACTTTTCATAGGTGGTTTATTTCTTTATGTTTCTCTCTGCCTTTCTACCAGAAAAAGATGGATGGTTCTTCAAGCCCCAAACAAGGATATGGTAAGCCCGATTGCGGGGAAAATGTTCCTTAAGTTTGGTGGCCCACAGACTGAAATGTTTTGTTTAGAGAATGAATTAAATGTTAGTATCTCGAGACAACCTTTATGGTACAAATATAGATCTCCTAATGATGGCAAGGAAGGATGATAAGGAAGGATGAAATACATCTTCATGACCATGAAGGATGATGGTTTTCAAGCCCATAAGCGCTTAAGATTTTCCCCCTTTCCCTCATTTTTCAGAAACCGAGTGATCCTTCTGAAATGGATGGCTAGGCTCAATGTAATGATTCAGACCAAAGTGACAGGGTAACTGGAAATAACCATTTCAGAAGCATAAAATACCCCTAGTGATTGAGATATAAAAGAGTCACTTTTAAGTGTTTCATTAAAATCTCAGCAAATACTATGCATAACAATTTACCGTACACTGCAGCGAACCCATGAAGCTGCTTGTGTAATAAATGAGGTTCATCTGTAGTAAATGACTTGGTGCAGTACAAGTGGCTCTAATCAAATTTGGGGACAGATGAGTTCTGTAGATTCAGTTTATTTTGCTAATTTACTACGGCTTAGTACTCATGGTGGATGGTCAATTGATATTATTTGTGACAACACTAAATAAAATAAGCAAAGGCAAAATAAGGCGGGTGATGTATTGCCGAGATAAATCACAAGGCAGAAGGTGGGCAGATGAAAGCCTACGGCAGGACCACTTAGCACACTCCATTTGATTCCCATTCGTCAGCTTCACTGCCAGTGGCTCAAAAGAGAATGCAAAGGTAAATGAGCAGACACACACACACACAAATGATTTACAGCACTTGAAAATAGTTCAATAGACTTAAATCAAATTCTGGGACTTTTCAGGCAGCAGATTTCTCAGAATATGAGGGGTTTTTTCTTTAAAAAATAATATATCGGTAGTGTAAAAACCTCACAGACATCTCAGCAATCTAGGATCGCTGCCAGGGCATGCCATGCAAAGGGGTTTTTTGGGGGAGGGGGTTACTCATAAATATTGGTATATTAACATTACCGTAATGAGTGCTGGCATTGGCTTGTCTATTTATAAAATGGCAAGGGTTTTTGGATGCTGTTAAGGATTTTTTTTTCAATCCTTTACCGGTCAGGAATTTGTTGCTTTGTGAAACTAAGAGCCCAACCACAAGTGTTCTCATGTTGCCACCTTATAAATTAATTGGCAAAAAGTGACTGGTTTCTTCCGAGAATTATGTTCGAGGCGGCTCTTTCAGATGAGGGTCTAAATTGTGCAACTTTCCTCACTGTGCAGCTCTCTCTTCTGTGTAGGGGCATAAAGTGCAAGGCCAATGAACCCACACTCTGTGTTGGCTTTCCCCACAGTGTTAAATCCTAGCACATGTGCCACTGGTTTCGGAGAATTATTGCATATTCACTCTGAAGTCCAAGGAGGAGAATCCGTGGGACTGAGGATGGTGGCTCAACTGGAAACAAGGAATGGTGAATAAATGAATGAGTTTGTTCTTGAAGGCATTCAGATATTAAAATACAGTGGTACCTCGGTTTAAGAACAGTCCTGTTTATGAACGATTCAGCTTACAAACTCCACAAAACCGGAAGTAGTTTGCGAACTTTACCTCAGTCTAAGAACGGAATCCGAATGGTGGAAGGGCACCAGCGGCAGGAGGCCTCATTAGGGAAAGCGCACCTCGGTTTAAGAATGGTTTCAGTTTAAGAACAGACTTCCAGAAAGGATTAAGTTTGTAAACTGAGGTACCACTGTACTACAGTAAAAAACAACAACACCCAATTATATATACAGAAAGCTGTGTCTTTTATTACTTTGAGTTTAGACTGTATACATGTATAGATGTATACAGAACACCAGAGGATAGGTCATCTGTGGCTCAAAAAGTATTCTGGGTTTTTTGTCAATTTCTGAGCAAATCTTCATTCTTTGATGGCCTTGATTCTTTATGCTATCTCCCTACTTTAGCTTCGTAAGTCCTCGATTTGCAAATAAGGGGCAGGAACTCAACAAAAATAAGAGAAAAGATGAAACGGTGTTTTGATTGTATATGTTAAAAATGTTGAAACTTAATAAAATGCAGTTGAAAAAAGTGTCATAGAAATGGGCCAATATCCTTTTCATGATACTATCCACATGTACCAAACCTTCCACAAGCCCAGGTGCTCTGAATGCACTTTGAAAATAATGCAGGGCTCTAAATTACAACATGACTCTGGATACATGTCAGTTTCAATATAATAGTTCAAGCTCTTAATGTCTTTTGTGCTACTTGCTTTCTATATTAACAGTGGACTGGAGTTCCCATTAGAAGCGGTTATTAGAACTCATTATTATATATAAAAAAATACTTTTAAGTATAGTATTGGTGCTTTGCTTTTATTGAGCTCTTTCCAGGAGGTTAAATCATGCAGGGCTATCATTCACTTGCTTTTAGCTGATTTCATTTACACTTGAACAAACCCAGAATAATATGTCTCCCACCTCTCTGGTCTGCATTCTTGTTGACTACAACAAAATAGTGCAAAGTAACTTTGATAATCAGACTCCACTGTTCGATAAATCATTTCACAGTATGTAGGGAAATAGGTAAGGGAAACTATCAGTTGTTCTTGTTTTTTAGTGTGCACAACTGCTTCAATTATTGAAATACTTGATGAAATACTTTGGAAGCAGGGATACATTATTACCAACTGGAAAGCCTTCCTGAACCACATGAATGTAACGTTTACATTTTTCAAAGGGTGTTTACTGGAGAGCACTAACATTTCGGGGGGGGGGGGACTTTTTCCAAACTTTATACAGTCGTACCTTGGAAATCGAACGGAATCCATTCCAGAAGTCCATTCGACTTCCAAAACGTTTGGAAACCAAAGCACGGCTTCTGATTGGCTGCAGTAAGCTCCTGCAGCCAATCGGAAGCCACAAAAGGCCCGTTGGATGTTCAGCTTCCAAAAACAGTTCACAAACTGGAACAGTCACTTCTGGGTTTGCGGCGTTCAGGAGCCAAAACATTCAAGAACAAAGCAAGGTAAGGCAGGGAGTAGTGGAGGCAATGCCTCAGTAGGAAGACAATAATGAGGTTGGTGGAGGGTGCTGGAGAGGTGCCAATTTATTATTATTATTATTATTTTCTAACCTGCCTTATCATTTCGGCTCAGTTTAGCTGGCAATATGTAAATATGTTCCTCTAAAATCTATGTGTGTATACACACACACACACACACACACACACACACACACACACATATATACCTATTCCCATATTTATCACTTACTAATAACTTTCGTGTGAATATATATAAAACAGACCCAAAAAAAGATTCAGGGGTAAATTGGGAAAGGGAGATTCATTTCCCCACTACAACCGTACCTTCGTTTTTGAACAGCTTAGCTCTGAGAAAAGGCGGAGGGGGTCCTTCTTCAGAGCTAGGAATTTCAAGTAAGGTGAGCAGGAGAATGCCTGTGCCACTGTTGTGGTTTTCTGTGGAACCAGATAAGGCTTTTTGAAGTTAGAAAATGTTTTAAAGTTCCAAAAGCAATTTAAGGTTTAAAAGCCTTTCTAGCCACCATAGTGACAGAATGGGGTTCTTCTGGCCATCTTGCCACAATGCCCGGCTATGAAGATGGACCCCTCAGTTCTTTCTACCCGCCTCAGGCAGCACAATCCCTTTCACAAAGCCCGTCTAGTTAAGCACTACAAAATGTGGCTCTGATTTTTCTCATATCGTAAATTTAGAAACACGGTCAGGTTGGAGGCAAATATTGAAACGTGTGTTCCGCTTTGAGTGATATTTGTTCAGTATTAGAAAAGAACCCATGAAAAGAAATAAGAGTTTCAGGGTCAAGCCGATGACCCTAAATGTATCTCTTTTGTATCTTCAAAAGCTTTTAAGCATAAACAGAAGTAGTGGAGTGGCTGTGAATTTTGCAGTTGTTGATTAACCTCAGCTATGAATTGGCCTTCACCAAGCCATTGTCCCTCAACCACAGTTTACCAGCATCCCAACCGCAAGAAGGGGCTTCTGAAAATATTGCTCTTGAAAGGATTGCTGAGCTGATTCGTGCAAGGTGTTTTCAACACAGAAGACCCGGAACCCTATGTGTACTTACCTGGGGATAAAATTCACTGAAGTCAAGGTGACTTAATTCTGAGGAGAACATGCAGGAGAGAAAGTGGCACTGCCTAAACACCCCTAGATAAGAAGATAACTGGAAGGAGGCTGTAGGAATGGGGAAAGGAGGGCTTGTAAGTTGCAGATCATGCCTAAATAAGTCCCGGAAAGGGGGAAGCACTATTCAGGAGATTCCTTTGCTTCAACACCTCGCTTCCAGAGGTAGCACAGTGCTGGAAGGGAGGAGCAATAGGTTCTTTTCCTTTTGCATGCTGGCACCAGGAAAGGCAGAAGTAAAGTTTCCAGACAAAGAAATTCTGGGCTGTATTTATTGGATACCAAAGTGCTCTTGGGTTGAACTACTGACTGACTTGGTGGCAGGAGGATTGTCAAAAACCCAAACATGGGAAGTTTGCTGTAATGCCCAGGCAGATATATCTCTGGCATTGCTGGGGTAACTCGGAGAGAGTGCACTTACACTTAATCCCCAATAAAAGCTCTGAACTGAACATCCCAGTGATTGTGGCTGTGTGTACAAAAGATGGAGAAGAATGGTGTCAGAGCTGCCCCTAGGTCCCAGCTCACAGAGGACCAACGCCAGATCGTCGTTATGTACAAAAGTCTTTATTGAAGTTCAACTTCCATTCCAAAGCCGCAGCGCGCAGCTCTACGTCTTAAACCCTAGACCGGCGAAGTCCTGTCTGAATCTCCTCCCCTCTGACACCAGTTTAAGATCGTAGCCCTGGAAACTTCCGGTTGGCGCCGGCGCTAATGGCGGCTCGCTCTCCGTTCTCCGGAGAGAGAGCTGCTCCGCGAGTTCGGGTCTGACCGCTACGGCGAAGCGGGGACCCCTAAAATCACAGGCGCGGAAGCCTGTGAGCAAGGAGACTCGGTGGGCATCGTTTGCGCCCCCTTTTACTGCGAAAGAGCCTTTTTAAAGGCTCCGGAGGAGCATCGGGGGAGCGCAGAGCTGAGAGTCGCTACCCAGCTCGTGGAGTGAAGCCGCATCGCCATTAGCGGAGAGCGCCGACTTCTTCCTGTTATTTGGACTGAAAGAGATTCCCGTGAGTAGGATTGGCAACCCTTTCGGGACTTTAAATTTAACTTCTTCAAAATTTGGCCGAAAGTGGGGATGGTTAACAAAGGAAGTCTGCCTTCCCCAGATTGCATGACTGCTAAAGCAACGGACTTGGTAAGCTGCAATTGACATCTTTTAAGGGAAATTTTTAAAAAAGGATTAACCCCAGCATTGACTTAAGTCCTCCCCCCTAGGGAGCAGGAACGGGGGGGGGGGGGGGTGAAAAAGAAAGGAAACCTGCAGGGAAATTTTTTAAGGGACAATCTACCGCAGACTCTGTCTCTGGGAACGGACTGCCTGAGTGATACACTTTGACAGGGAGCTGTCAAAGACATTGCAAAGAGGAGACTTTATTTGATACAATTTATTGAGACTTTGTAAAAATTATACGGTTGCAACTAAAAAGACTGAGAGAAGTTTTTAGTAACTTTTCCCTCTGAGGGCTTTTGGATTCATTGTTTCTTTGCTATACTGAAGATTTCAGCTCCCTCTAGAGGGCTGGAAGTAACAGTTGCAACACGATTGTTAGTCACTGGTTTTTTCCATTCAAACCTGTTCCTGTGAGAACGACCTTGGGACATGAGCGGCCCTGGAGATGAGATAGCAACAAGATCCAAGTCCAAGGCAGCACATAAGAAAAGGGGCTCCTTATCAGGACTATTGCCAACAGGCCCAGGTGGACAGGAAAAGGGAATAAGTGCATTCATGGAGTCAGTGACGCAGGCATTATTGAAGATAAATGAATCTTTAGAAAGATTGAACAAACAGAGTACAGAAAATACTAAGCAACTGGCAGATCTAACGGCAAAATTGGATTTAAACACGAAGAGCGTAACGTCTAATACACAGATTATACAACAGTTGGTAGAGGAGAACGCCACAATAAGGAAAATTGCAGAAGAGGCTAAATCTACTGCGGAATCTACACAGGAAAATTTAGTTCCTGTTTGTAGGAGGCTTGACCAGCATGAGGCGACCCTTTCTTTATGGGACATGCAGCGTAAGGAGAAGAACTTAAGACTTAGGTTGGTTCCTGAGAGTGAGGGGGACAACCTAGTGGACTTTCTCACAAAAGAAATTTCAGACTTCTGGCAGGAAAACCTAGAGGGAACAGAATTTGAGATTACAACCGCCTTCAGATTGGGTAGAAGGCAAGGCAGGAAGATTCCAAGGGACTGCCTGATTACATTGAGGTCGAAAGAGGAGAGAGACAAGATACTTAGTTTGCATTACCAGAAAACGCTTCAGATTCAAAACGTCTCTGTGCAAATCTACAGGGATATCCCAAAATATATTTTGGAGGTGAGAACTCAGTTTAAGACTTTGGTGGACCTGCTGAAGAAGAACAACATACCTTTCAGGTGGGAGTTTCCACAGGGTTTGTCTTTCAACTTCAGAGGAAAGAAAGTCAAGATAAAAACTGCACAAGATAAAGAACAGTTCTTACATAAACACGGAGAAGACCTGGTGAAAGGGGTCCTCAACTCAACTGCAGACACAGACTTGGGGAATTTGACATTTGGACTCAAATCACCAACGGACGAAGAACAGCTGCAGGGTGCAGTTGGAGGTAACTAACTAACAATGTCTCTGAGAATTTTAACTTGGAACTGTAATGGACTGAACCTTCCCAGAAAAAGGCGTGAGGTTTTTCACATTTTGAAGAAAGAACAATTGGATCTGATTTGTCTACAAGAAACCCACGTGACAAGAGCACACAGAAGATTACTTATAAATAAAAGATTGGGACAAGAATTTATCTCATCAGATAAAGTTAAGAAAAGAGGAGTGGTGATATACGCAAAAGAAAAATTGGCTCCAAGACAGATTTTTAAAGATGAACAGGGCAGAATCTTGGCAATTGAGATACAGATTCAAGGAGAAAAAATTTTGATATTTGGAATTTATGCACCAAATGAAGGGAAGGCAGAATTTTATAAGAAATTACATGAGACACTAACAAATTATCTGGATTACAAGGTGATTTTATTAGGCGATATGAACGGGGTTGTCTCTATAAATATGGACAAAGCACAAAGACAGGTGATCTCCAAGGACGGGAGACTACCTAAGACTTTTTTTGAAATGACTGACAACTTGGACCTGATCGACATTTGGAGAATAAGAAACCCCCTCGAGAGGGAGGGAACATTCTTTTCAGAATCACAGATGACCTGGACAAGAATAGATCAAATATGGATTACTAGTGGGATGGCTCCTAAGATAAAGAAAGTGGAAATCTGCCCAAAGACATGCTCCGACCATAATGCAGTAAAGATGGAAATGAAAATAACAACAGCTGGCTCTTTCAGATGGAGAATGAATGACACCCTATTTAAAGATCCAGAGGTGTACCAAAAGGCCCAAAAGACTTTGAAGGACTATTTTGAGATAAATCTAAGGACAGAAGTGGAGAAACGAGTGATCTGGGACGCAAGCAAGGCCGTGATGAGGGGTTTCCTGATACAGCAGAATTCCTTGAAAAGGAGGAAACAACAGGAGAAGAAAGATAAAATTTTGGAAAAGATAAAAGACAGTGAAAAGAAATTGAGATCCAACCCAAAGTCACATGAGATCTTGAGACAAATCAAATTGTATCAGAAGCAATATATGGAATTGATGAACCAGGAGATTGAATGGAAAATTAAACGAATGAGACAAAAGACATTTGAATCGGCAGATAAATGTGGGAAACTCCTGTCATGGCAACTGAAGAAGAGACTGAAATTGAACACAGTTACAAGTTTGGAGGTAGATGGAAAGAATATTTCGAAACCAAATGAGATCAGCAACTGCTTTCAGAGCTATTTCAGAAGATTGTATGCACAAGGGCCGGAAAATGAAAGAGACATTGAAGAATTTCTTAAGAAATATGGATTACAAAAAATTTCGCAACAAAGTATAGCGTTTCTAAATGAGAAAATAACTGAACAAGAAATTGAGGGTGCCATTCAAAACATGCAACTGGGGAAATCTCCAGGGCCAGATGGACTAACCTCCAGATATTACAAAGCCTTGAAAGACTGGATAATTCAGCCACTTAAGGAGGTTTGCAACGAGATATTAGAGGGGAAAAGGGCACCTGAGACGTGGAAAGAAGCCTTCATCACACTTATACCAAAGACTGAGGTTGATAAAAAACAGATTAAGAACTACCGCCCTATATCACTACTTAATGTGGATTACAAAATTTTTGCAGACATTTTGGCAAAAAGACTAAAGAAGGTGCTGGTGGAGGAGATTCATAAAGACCAGGCAGGCTTTCTCCCGGGTAGGCATATATCTACTAATGTAAGGAATATAATTGACATTATAGAAATGCTGACAGTGAACATTAATACGAAGGCAGTTCTAATTTTTGTGGACGCGGAGAAAGCCTTTGACAATATATCTTGGAAATTTATGAAAAAGAATCTCCATGGGATGGGGGTAGGTCAAAGGTTTGAAAATGGTATAAGTGCAATTTATTCTGAGCAAAAGGCGAAGTTAATTGTAAATAACGTGGTTATGGATGAACTACCTATAGAAAAAGGGACACGTCAGGGGTGCCCAATATCCCCATTACTTTTTATATCGGTCCTGGAGGTCCTGTTAAATATGATTAGGGGAGATCAGCTGGTAAAAGGGATTCAGGTCGGAGCCAGACATTACAAATTAAAGGCTTTTGCAGATGACTTAGTACTGACCTTGCAAGAGCCAGACACTAGTACCAAAAGAGCCTTGGAATTAATTCAAGTATTTGGCCAGGTCGCAGGATTTAAGTTGAATAAACAAAAAACTAAGGTATTGGAAAAGAACTTAACAAATGTTGAAAGGGAAAGATTCCAAGAGGAAACTGGGTTAGTGGTGGCAAAGAGTGTAAAATACCTGGGGATTAACATGACATCTAAGAATGTGAACTTATTTAAGGACAATTATGACAAGTGCTGGACTGAGATAAAGAAAGATTTAGAAATATGGTCAAACCTGAAGCTTTCCTTGTTAGGTCGAATTGCTGTGATCAAAATGAATGTATTGCCTAGAATGTTATTTTTGTTTCAGACATTACAAATTGTTGATAAACTGGACTGTTTCAAGAAGTGGCAGAAAGACATATCTAAATTTGTCTGGCAGGGCAAAAAGCCCAGAATTAAGTTTAAGATACTTACCGACTCTAAAGAAAGAGGGGGGTTTGCCCTGCCGGACTTAAGACTTTACTATGAATCGGCAGCTTTCTGCTGGTTAAAAGATTGGCTACTTCTTGAAAATGCAGACATTCTAGATTTGGAAGGATTTGACAATAATTTTGGTTGGCATGCATATATCTGGTATGACAAGGTTAAAGTGTATAAGGGTTTTAAAAATCATATTGTCAGGAAAGCACTATATAATGTATGGATACGGTATAAAGATTTACTGGAAAACAGAACTCCCAGGTGGCTTTCACCTATGGAGGCTAAGGAAGTAAAGAAACTTAATATGACAACCAATTGGCCGAAATACTCTGAGATCTTAGAACAAGAAGGTGGTGAATTTAAATTACAAAGTTATGAGAAAATAAAGTCCAAGGTACGAGATTGGCTCCATTATTTTCAAATAATGGAGGCTTTCAAACAAGACAGGAAAATTGGTTTCCAGGTGGAGAAATCGAAATTGGAAACAGAATTGTTAGAACCCAATACTAAGAATTTATCAAGAATGTACAACTTGCTGTTGAAGTGGAATACAATAGATGAGACAGTGAAGTCTGCTATGGTTAAATGGGCACAGGACATAGGTCATGACATTATGTTTGCTGACTGGGAGCAGTTATGGACCACAGGTATTAAATTTACGGCATGCAATGCCTTACGAGAAAACATTATGAAAATGATTTATAGGTGGTACATGACCCCAGTTAAGCTTGCGAAGATTTATCATTTGCCCAATAATAAATGCTGGAAATGTAAAGAGACTGAGGGTACCTTTTTCCACCTCTGGTGGACCTGCCCAAAGATTAAGGCCTTCTGGGAAATGATTTATAATGAAATTAAGAAAGTGCTTAAGTGCACCTTTAACAAGAAACCAGAGGCATTTCTCTTGGGTATGGTCGGCCAGTTGGTGCCGAAGAAGGATAAGATTTTCTTTTTGTACGCTACTACGGCAGCAAGGATCCTTCTAGCAAAGTATTGGAAGACACAAGAGCTACCCATGCTGGAGGAATGGCAGGCGAAAGTGATTGACTTTATGGGACTGGCAGAAATGACCGGCAGAATCCGCGACCAAGAGAAAGAGACTGTGGAAGAAGATTGGAAGAAATTTAAGATGTATCTTAAGAATTATTATAAAACTGAGGAGTGTTAAAATGCTGAGGGAAAAGAAGACGTAGAATTGCAGCGATAATTGGGTTCAAAATTAAGGGTGGAATAGAGAAAGAGGATAAATTTATATTTAATTGGGCAAGATAGGTTGCTGAATAATGGTACTAAATTAAGGATGCAAAAAGGGAAAGGTATGGGGAAGTCCGGGAAAAGAGGGTTATGAAAATAAGGTTATGAAAACATGAGTTTTTTGTTTGTCTGTTTCTTTTGTTGTTTTTTGTTTCTGTTAAAAAATTGGAAATTAATAAAAAAAATTTATAAAAAAAAAAAAAAAGATCGTAGCCCTGCTCCACCTTTTCCGCTACTCTCTCCTCCTCTGGGTCCTCCTGCCCGCTGGGGCATTCCCCTTTCTGGACTCTCCCGACGCTGAGTCGCCTGACTCCTCCCCCTGCCTCCGGCGGGCTTTAGGACCCGGTTCCCAATCCTCATTCTCTGCTGTCCTGCGCTCCTGTACATTTGAACTTGCCTCTCGCGCCAACCCAGTGACCTTCCTCCTGACCGTCACACTGCTTCTGTCACTGCTTCCCTCTTCCGGGATACTGCCCAGATCTGACCTCCCCTCCGTTGTCTGGCTCTCCGATGGAGGCGTGATCAGCCCTGACTTATCTTCACTCCCTGGTGTGGAATCCTCTGGCCTCGATACCTGGGACTCTTCCCCCCCCCCACTATGCTCTGGTGGGGAAGCTGGTCCTGATTTCCAACTGCTGCTCTGGGAGTCCCTGCTTGCCCCTTGCTCCTGGGGTGTCCCCCTTGGGAATCCCCTTCCCCTGGCCACTGGCGCCCCCTTCTGTGAATCTTCCGATTCGCTGGAGAGGCTCATGGAATCTCTCGGGCCACTGTCATCTTCTCCTATGCTCCCCTCGGATTCTTCCCCTTCGCTCTCCATCTCCTCCCTTCCCTGTGCTTCTGCTCCTGAGCCCCTGACAAATGGACATGGGGACCGACAAAGAGTCTAGCTCACCCAATCACAAGTTCCTCTTTTTTTAATAATAATATTTATTAAAGATTTTCAAATATAACAAAAAAAAGAAAAACATCCAAATTTAAGGCTTTATTTTCAATATCATCTTTCCAGGACTTCCCCCTCCCCACCCCCTCTTATATTCCAATTCTTTCAAATAGATTCAGCAAATTCTTACCCCAAATTTTAAAATTATTATCATTAACCCAATTTAAAAAATATTTTCCCATCCCCTAAAATCGACCCGTTCCCTTCCACGAGTTCCCCTCTTTAATATAAAATACAGATTAACATAAAAAAAATAGAAAAAAGAATAAAATATAATTTAACACCCTTTGGATTCCAAATTTCCCTCCCCCCTTTCCCGGTTGCGTTCCCAATGTACGTCAATATCTACTGTCTCCTGGAACTCCCACATCTAAGCCATAATCCTTCACCAGTCCGCTTTGCCGTCTTTTTAATAGTCTTTACCGTCTTTTAATCATCTTTAATTTCGAATGTCCAATCTTGGAAGGGGTCTATCTTCCAACCTTGTCCAGTTCTTGTTATTCTTGTTGTTCTTGTTGTTCTCTCTTCTCTTTTTTTTCCCCCCTGCTCTCCTGCACAAATGTTCTAATTCCAAAAAGCTTGTAAATCCTCTACAGAGGCTTTGTTATTCAGGAACAAAACATTACGTCAAGTCCCTTCCATTCTTCAATAGATAAATCTATTGTCTCCTTTAGTGTGTATACCTCTGTAGACAAAATAGTGTTCCATTTCTGCAGTTTCCCAGGAGATAAAAAGTCCGATTCAAATTCCATGCCAGCAATACTTGTAATAACCCACAGCTCCTCTAGAGGGATTATAGTAACTCAGTTTCATTCCCGATCACACCCACCAGTCAAAGTAACTTATTATTCCTTGTTTTAAACAGTTTATATCCAATTTATAACAAATGTAACCAGCAAAGTCCTCGTAACAAAGTTCTCTTTTTGTTCTTCAGTTTTGGCAGCTCCTTTGACAGCTGTCAAAACCTCTATTTCTCCTCTCCAGGCGCTCTCACGGATCGCTCCCGGGGTTTCCGGGGGGGGGGTTGCCTTTTAATTCACATTCCACTTTTCTCCTCCAGCCCAGCTTATAGTTTTCCATCACGAAATTAATAACTTTATCAAAAAAAAAGGTTGCACTCAATCTTAGTTGTCAGGTCCTTTGCTTTAGCTCCTCTACAACAGGGGGGAGGCTGACTTCCTTTTTATACCTCCCCCGCTCGCTCCGAATTTTTTTAAAAAATTATTCCCCTTTTTAATCCAGGTTCCAATTACTCACGGGTTATTCTTTTAAGTCCAGATTTTCAATGGAAGAAGTCAGCGCTCTCCGTCGAATGGCATGCGGCTTCGCTCGGCAGGGGAAGCGGAGGACTCACAGCACCCCCCCCGTCACCTGCTCCACAGCCTTTAAAAAGGCTCCTTCGCAGGTCGGGGGGGCGCAAATGGTGCCCGCCAAGTCACCATGCCCATGGGTTTCAGCGCCCATGGTTTTTGAGGGTCCCCGCGTCTCCGGCACGGTAGAACCCAGCCTCTGCCGAGCAGGCTCCCTCCGGAGCTCGGAGGGAGTCTGCCATTCGGCGATGGCGCCAACCCGGAAGCAGAATCACAAGTTCCTCTTTAGGAACCACCATAACATTATACCGTGATTTTAAAAGGGAACAGGTCCACAAAAACATGTACCCAACAGATCTGAGGAGATCACTAAAGCAGGGAATATACATGCAACAGACAAGAGTTTATATCCACTTCTCTCCTTTACAAAGAGGAAACCGAGGGACAAAAAAAAAAAATCCATTAAATTTCCCCATAGAAAAATCAATGAGGATTTCAAATAGAATCGCAAACTCTAATCAGACAGTATATGCACAGCCTGAATAATTCATCTTATTCAAGAATTTTCACCTTTCTGTTGTTCATAAGCTATCCTCCTACAGCTCGTGATCTTTATCTAGCTTATTCACTTGCATGTGCATGCACACACACACACACACACACACACACACAATTGTCTTGCTCTGCAGTTCAAATTTTTCCACCTGTCCTTGACTGCATATATATAATCCTGTACATGGTTGCTCCCCATTTTGATAAAGAGAACCTCAACTGAGTGTTGCATGGAGATGTTTAGCAAATGGTTTTTATAGGCTGATGCCTGTGAATACTCTCCAACATTCAGTTAGAAATTGTAATCATGCGGGTGGGAATCTGAATTTTCACAATTAATGCAGCTGCTGCGTGGGAAAGAAAGTTTTCTGGGGGCAAGGGGAGCACATAGGGTGATGGGGTTGTTTGCCTGCAGTAAAACTGTAGGAACCATGAGGCCCAGTGAGTCAAATGTATTATCCCATTGGTCTGGGAAGGGTACTGACTGTGTGCGGAAACCTTGAAATGGGCCTAACACCAGCAAGTGGGAGGAGTCGGGAAAACTTCAACAGCTGTATTTGTTTGTGAACAGCAGATCAACAGCTCAGCATAACTCAGGATAGCCCTGCGCTCACAGGAGGGTGTTTCTATTACAGACCAGGCATATCTTTTAAAGAGAAAGGCAACATCCACTACACTGACAATCCCACTCTCTGGAAAGATAAAAGGTAAAGGTACCCCTGCCCGTACGGGCCAGTCTTGACAGACTCTAGGGTTGTGCGCTCATCTCACTCTAGAGGCCAGGAGCCAGCGCTGTCCACAGACACTTCCGTGGCCAGCGTGACAAGCTGCATCTGGCGAGCCAGCACAGCACACAGAACGCCGTTTACCTTCCCGCTAGTAAGTGGTCCCTATTTATCTACTTGCACCCAGAGGTGCTTTCGAACTGCTAGATTGGCAGGCGCTGGGACCGGGCGACGGGAGCGCACCCCGCCGCAGGGATTCGAACCCCCAACCTTTCGATCGGCAAGTCCTAGGCACTGAGGCTTTTATCCACAGCGCCACCCGCATCCCTTCTATATCTCTAGAAAGATAGAGATCAATAAAAAAGTCGCCCAAAAGTTTGCAAGATAGAAAGTATGCATAGAAAGTATGCAAAGTTTGCAAGATAGAAAGTATGCAAAAAATGGCAAGGTGATTTTCTCAAAGAGCTTTAGAACAAAAATCCTTTTAGCTGAATGTTGGGACAACAATTAGAGGATTAAGGAGGGGGACATGCACTTTGCCAGACATAGCCAAGAGTCTTTCTCCCAAGACTGTGACACAACCAATAGGCTTATAGACCATTCCGGAGTTAGTTCTAGGATCTGAATGAACCAAGATTAATGAGACTGGAAGGAATAAACATCTAGAGTTTTGTACACAAACCATCAATCAATCCCACATGCATGTGCACTGGAATCATTAGCTTAAAAGATCAGGGTTGGGGATTGAGGCCAACCAAATGCACCATCTATAAACAAAATCAATAACTGTCTAATTAGCTGGTGCCCTGTACTACAGAAATTAAGACACAAGACATGAGCATTGACAGGACGTTTTGGAGATTATAATGGCTTCGAATCCATTCCTGAAACGGTAATTTACCTCTGGTGTGGCAACTAAAAAGTGAACGTAATCTGAAACTCTTTTGACTGACCTTTTCACTGCCCCATCCTTCACCTTAATGAAAATCTCCTTTTGGTACATTATAAATTGGCTTAAAGTGTTGCTACTTAAGGGGAGAGAAATCTGAGCTTCCCAGAGAACGTATAATGACATTTTAAAAGTTGACCAGTCCACTGCTGTTGTTTTTTTAAATGACAATAATTATAATAATTATAATAAAGATATTAAATGTGGACTGGTCAATTTTTAGAAGGTCCCACACTTTAGCAACATGGTTGATGTCCCTATTTCAATTCTCCTCACATCCCCATAAGCACTGTGGGTTGGGGCTTCGCACAACTATTAATAGAGAGTGCCAGTGGTAAAACTTTTGAGAGGAATTAGCTTGCTCCTCTGTGCAACTGGATTCAGAGGGGAAACGGGAGATTGTTTATGCCAAGTTTGAGGAAGAACAGTGCTTGCTGAAACTCGGGTGCTGAACGGCTGTGCAATATCCTCTTTCACAGTTTCTTTTTTGCTCCCCTCCCTCCTCTCTCATACACACTTACATACCGTCACACGCCATTAATGATGTTATAGAAAATAATAGTCGCAGCAGAACTGCTTCTTTTCAGCCTCTAAAGAGTAAAGTGAAAGTCAATGTGAAGGTACTGTTGGTGGGGAAACACTGAAGGCTGCAAAGTCACCGAAGATAATCTGAGGTTATTTCTAATGGATGTGAGAAACAGCTTTCTGGAGCAATCAATGATTGTTAAGATTTTTGGAGCCTTAACAACAGCAGATATTATATTCTTCCTTTGTATTGGGACTGAGGAGAAAAGAAACACACTATACCACTTTGTGCCTTCATTGACAACAGGCAATTTCTCCCTAACATTTTTCCTATGAGGGGGAAAAAACCTAGTCTGTTGCTCGCACCCTGCCAACTTCATTGTTCTTAACTGATATTGTTAAATGGTACTTTTTGCAGAGCAGGGGAGACATAACTTCGGACAAAATGTGCTCTGTCTGGCCCTGTGGGGGAACCAAGGAAGTAAAACACTTTGTGTCGTTAAAAAACAACAGAAAACCCATAGCAAACATTAAAATAAGGCCCAAGTGGAAACAAAACCTCCATTTAGAAAATAGAACAAATGGCTGAATGGGGTTTTAAAAAGAGGAGTGAGAACTAGAAGATTAGACTGTCTTCAAAAAACAAAAATGCAACTTCGACAAGTATAAAATAGAACATAAAAATAAAAGACCATCAAGTGCTTCAGAGCTTGGGGACTGAAACCATAGTCTAAACCATAGTCCTCCAGATGCTGCTAGACTACTAATCCCTAACTATTTGCTGTGTGCTGACTGGAACTGAAAGGAGTCCAACAACTTCTTGAGGGCCATGTGATAACCACCAATGCTGTAGATAATATGTAACTATGGAATTGTTGTTGTTCTTGTTGTTCATCTATATATCACTTTTAATGCATTCTCTCTCTCAAGATGGCTCAGGACTGCAAAACCTGAAGGATCATCTCTCCCCTTATAAACCATCACAGACCCTGAGATCATCTTCATGTGCCTCCTCCACGAGAGGTCCTAAGGGTAGCAACACAAGAATGGGCCTTCTCTGTAGTGGCTCCCCATTTGTGGAATGCTCTTCTCAGGTTCACCTGGCACCTTCATTATATATATTTTAGGCACCAGGTGAAAACATTTCTCTTCAACCAGGCCTTTGGCTGAGTAATATTCTGCAGCCTTTAAAATGAGTCTGTGGGAAGGGGGGGTAGGGTTTTGCTGTTTTGTTTTTAATTATACACTTGTTTTTATCCTGTATTTTATTCTGTGAACTGCCCTGAGATGAAGGGTGGTATATTAATCTAATAAATAATAATAATAATCAAGAAAGGCATGATTGTCACAATTTTTATAACATGAAGGTCTTTAAAGGAACTTCAGAACCGTGATAAGATTAACAGCATAATTATTCTTCCAGTTGCCTGCAAATTTCATCTAAAGAGAAACTGGAGGTGGATCAGTCTGAAATGAAATAATTCTTTTAAGAGTAGAGGATTTTTTCAGAGGCATCACATATCTTTGTTGATTTTCTTGCCCATGAATTCCCAATGAATCCATGGCTGATATAAGTCAGATCTATGGCTTCCCTCAAGCTACACCATGACTTCACACCAAAGATAGCAGCAGTTTTGGGCTACAACTTCCATCACCAGCTCCAGACAGCATGGCCAATGGTCAAGGATGATGGGAATTGCAGACCACCATTCAGAGAGTAGTATGTTGACTACTCTGCTTTGCACAATAATCCACATATATATATATATATCTAAATCGTGATGAGACTGCTAAGAAAGAATGCGACAGTGAAAAAAAGGGGTGCAAGCGAAAGGACAATGCAACCTTTGTTTTGTGTTTTCTCTTTATTCCAAAAAGAACGTTTGCTTAAATAATGGCCACATTTCTAAAGAAGGTAAAGTGTAATTCGAAAAGCTATTAAAATGGTTACAGACTCTTAAAAATCAAGGGCATACAAATATCCAAACGTGTTAAAGGAAGAGGAGGACAGCAAGCAAGAAATTAGCAGATATTCACAAGTTCATTTAACTTAGAAGAGACCCTTGGGGACTGGAAAGTGGTGAACATAACAAAGTTATTTAAAAAGAGCCTGGAGACATAACAGGAAACCAGAGACCCGTTAGCTGGATAGACGGTATGGAGAAAGTCCTAGAATATCAAGTGGGTAAACAGTTGAAGAAGCACAGCTTGATTAAGGATTGACAGTATGGGTGTTAGGGTGGGCAATGGAAAGGGGGGAGGGGGTTCACAGCTCACTAACTTTCTGGAATTCTTTGCGGAGATTTCTGGCAAGCCAATCTAAAGGGATGGAAGAGACTCTTACTGTATGAGCACTCTGAGGTCTCAGCAATAACAGGCATCACTTTTTTTTAGAGAGAGGAGTTAACTCCTTCACTCGCGGCATCGTCTAACTCCTGCTATACCAAAGTAAAATAATGTGAGAGCAGCAGGTTGTTAAAACTATGAAGAATTATGGAGGGGGAGTTAAATGGTGTGTGGGGTGGAGAACCCTATCTGTTCACGCAAAGTGCACCTTCCTGCAAATTCTGCCATGCCTGTTACATTGACTACAAACCATACTGTTATGTAGTGAAGTTTCACCCTGGGCCAGCAGGGGGATACTGTATATAGTTTTCACTCAGGTCTGTAGATAGTTTTCACTCAGGTCCACGTCAGTTATTTTAGGCGGGAACTCTGGGCTGTTGTTGCTACAATGTTGACAGCCAGCTGCCTATAAAAGCAGGCCGGCTGAGCTGTTTGCAGTCAGTTCTATTCCAGCTTACAAAATAAAGAGCTACTTGGAGAAATCGCTGTGTCGTCTGCTATGTCAACCCACAACTTAACACATACGACATTGAAGTCAATGATACGACTTTAAGTGCTACAAGGGTGACAATAATATATACTGAACTCAGTGTGGTTTACAGTGAGTGGTACCTCAGGTTAAGTACTTAATTCATTCCGGAGGTCTCCTCTTAGCCTGAAACTGTTCTTAACCTGAAGCACCACTTTAGCTAATGGTGCCTCCTGCTGCTGCCGCGCCACCGCCACGCGAATTCTGTTCTCATCCTGAAGCAAAGTTCTTAATCTGAAGCACTATTTCTGGGTTAGCGGAGTCTGTAACCTGAAGCGTATGTAGCCTGAAGCGTATGTAACCCGAGGTACCACTGTACTGCACAATAGGATTGTACTGATGATAAAAATATATCTGAATCGAACCTGTATTTATTTGCAATTCACAAAGTGGGGTCAAAGGGTTGGATCCAGGCTAACAGTGGAATCCTAACTATGTCTACTGAGAGGTTAGGCCTATTAAATTCAATGGGACATGCTCCCTAGAAAGTAGGTTTAGAATTGCCACCTAAATCATTTGCACTTGTGTCCTGGTGTTATCCATGGGACAAGTTAGTTATGACTATTGATTTCAGTGGGATTTAAGTGCAAGCAATAGGAATCAACTGCATCCGCTTCAGTGGGGGTGGTGTGGATGGGTCATCAATCCACCTCCAACCAGCCCAAATCACTGCCAGTGGCAGACATTGTCGCCCCAAATTTCAGCGGCGCCCTGTGCAAGGCCAAAATCCTTCCCCCTGCCTCTCTCCTTCCATTGAAGTAATTTTGGGGGAGCCTGTTCTGATGCCTCAGACGCTCCATGCCCAGTGTGACTGCACCAGACACGCTCCCCGAGAGCCGCCTCTGCCACTGCAGTGCTCTCCATTTGCAGTGTGGCACCAGCTTCACTCCTCCAGGGAAGAGCTGTCTGTTCCTGCCAAAAGTGTGGGGAAGCAGAAGTAACAGAGTGTTCTGAGATGGGGCTGAGCCAGCCTGGGAATGACTGGATCCTAAGCTGGTCTTCGGCACAGTATACCTGAAGGTGTGTCTCCACCCCCATCGTTTTGCCCGGACACTGAGGTCCAGCACCAAGGGCCTTCTGGGGCTTCCCTCACTGTGAGAAGCAAAGCTACAGGGAACTAGGCAGAGGGCCTTCTCGGTAGTGGCGCCCGCCCTGTGGAACACCCTCCCATCAGATGCCAAAGAGATAAACAACTACCTGACATTTAGAAGACATCTGAAGGCAGCCCTGTTCAGGGAAGCTTTTAATATGTAACATTTTAATGTGTTTTTTATCTTTGTTGGAGGCCGCCCAGAGTGGCTGGGGAGGCCCAGCCAGATGGGAGGGGTGCAAACAATAAATTATGATAAATTATCATGGTCCCACTTCCATCACTTGATGGCTCTGGGTTCCATCCAAGCTGAAACGCTGTTTCGGCTTCACTGAGCAGGTTTCGCCCACTCCCCTCCTTCAGCCTCAGCCAACATGACCAGCAGGGCTGTGGTGGGGGCTACACCACTTCATCATGCCCCACGGTTGCTCAACCCGAGTTAGATTCATTCTGCCTGGCTGAAATCCTGGGTGTTAAACCAGCTTTGCAACATACATGTATAGCTTGCATTTGCCAGTCTAGAGCCAACCCCAAAAGTTTCACAACACCATCACATACAGTTTTTTTTTACGCAGAGGTATGTTTCGCTATGTTCAGCTGGGCTTACTCCCTAGTAAGTGTGTTTAGGACTGCAGCTTTAGCCTAAACGTTTTTGCTATTTCAAGTGGCAACTGGAAGCTAAGCCAGCAGGACTTTAAAAATGATAAACAATTTCTGTTTTAACACCTGCTAATTCCAGGCTTCTGAAGCTTCCTATTTAACATCTGCTGATTTACATACGTACGCCTATCCTTCAAACCTCAGGCTGCAAAAAATGAATTTTTTTACATCCCTGGAAGGTAGACGAAATAGCCCTGCTGCACACTGCCCACCTGAACACGCCAGCTGGAAGGAGCACCTCTAGAACAACAAACAGTTGTTTCGCTTTCTTATCAGTCCAAGGAGCACAAATCAGGGTGGAAAAGTGGAAGCGTTTAGATTTATGTGCTGCCTAAATTGTGGTTTTCACACAGTAGCTGGTACTTGTGCCTTTCCTCATTCCTTTACCAGACTGGAAATTGGTGTGTGTGGGGAGGGATATCTCTGGTTTCCATTCAAAGTCCAAATGTCATCACCTTTTCCACACACGTCAACAGTGATCCTGCATTCATATATGACTGGGTACTGTGCAACACTTTGTAACTGGTCCCCCTCCCCTCGCTGCCGCCATCCACCTTTTTTCAGCTTCATCCTACACACTTTCCCCGAGCCCTCAGAAGTGTTGACATGTTCTCTTCAACACCATGTATCATAACGGATCCTAAAGGGAGGGTGAGAAAACATGGTTACGTTGTTTCCCCAGAGAGATTTTATTGGAAATAAGTAACCAATGTATCATCACAGAAAAGCTTTAAGCAGTGATCATCATGGCAAAATATTTAAGACCAACCTGGGCCTTCTGTGGATTTCGCTCTTACTCATTTACAGTGAGGTGAATCAGATCTCTTACATTACACTGCACAGCTCCTCTGAGCTCATCCATATGAGTCTAGGATTACATGCGTACAGGAGCAACACTTGTTTGGGTCTAAGTGACACTTGTGATATTTCTCTACACACTAAAGCCATCCTTTGCTACTGTAATGCAGGTGCTTTATATAAAGAATTTCATTCCCCCACCTTTTTTAATGTCTCCAATGTCCTGTGGCCTGTTTCACCATTTTTCTATAAATGAATTGGCAGAAATGTGTGCATTCAGCCCCAACAGTGCATCAACTTCCCTTTATTCTGTCCCAATCTCAGCATAGCCCTGTAGGGTAGCTAACAGTGCTTTGGAAGCATACCCCAGAGGTCAACCTTTCTGCCGCAATATAGCACCTAATCTTGCAGAACCGGCATCTCCTGACACAGTTCCTGGTTCTCTCACAATGAAGTATTACAGCGCAGATACTTTGGTTAACTGCTTGAATGCTGTTTCATGGACTAGCATCCAGTAAAGCACAACACCTTGCACCAATAACTGCCTTAATGGTGTTTTGAGCCATAAACCTCAGTGGATGCCAGTACCTGGTATCTAGGCCAATAAGAGGACTACCAGCTGTAGTCCATTCTCCAATAGCCCACCTCATGCAGGACCCATCTGTGCTGCGTTTTCTGATGTTGATGGCAAAGTCTTCCTGCAGATTTTGCAACTTCTGTCTACACTCTGAGCTCCTGCCCTTTTCTAACTTGCCCTCTGCATAGCACAGATAAGCTGAAGGCTGTGACTGGAACCAGAAATGGCTTCAGCAAAGCTTTTCCTTCTAAATGAAGATAACAGTTAGAAATTCTTGTAGGCAACTGTAGGCTAGTTTCTTCCCTAAATCTAGCAAAACCATGAGGGACGGTAGCTGAGGGGCTAGTCATCTCACCATTCTGTGAGTCACAGCTGCAGGGCTAGCATACGATATCATTTCCTCATTCTTTCTCTTTTTGTTTACACAGTGGGTAAGCCCAACCCATTGGTGAGAAACAGCATAAAATGTGATAAATCACACACAAAATGACTGGTGCACCCCCAATACATCAATGATCCCGTATTGGGAAATTATTACTTATTCACACAAACATGCACCAAGCATATTGCAAATTGAAATTTCTCCTCATTCCTGTTGATGATGCCATTTGTTTTCCTTCCCAAATGTTGCTTATGCCGGTGTGATCTCCACTGCCAGAGGCGTTTATGGTATAACCTGTCTGCCACTGCACTCATTTTGATGCCGAAAGGAGCCTCTGCTTGAGCAAAAAGAAGACTCTCGCCCACATGCACACACACAGTTGTTGTTGTTGTTGTTGTTGTTGTTGTTCAGGCTCTGTTTCAGAAGGTTGTTTCACCCATTTGTAATTAAACGAGACTTTTGTCATTTGTCAGTGTCTGTGATCCCTCCTGTAATATTTTGCTGATTTCTAGTATTTATCTTACTCACGGTGGTGGTGCAGAATGATAAACAAAACCTCTGTGCGCTTTAAGGAAAGGTTGCTTTGTCAAGAAGTGTTCCATTATATATAGGCGCACGTGCACACACCAGTCCCTGTAATTGTGTAGTCTCAAGAGGGGTCTCTTTAATGTGGAAGGACATTCTGGTCAGTGTGGAAAGCAGAGCCATATGTGTGAAAGAGGAGGGGGTGGAAACACTGAGGGGAGGACAAGAAGTTCTGGAGTAGTTTTTGGAAGAAGGGAGATGGAGGCTGTTGTTTGTGCTCATCCTAATCCTAGCTGGAAGAATAAGCAGGTCATGGAATGGGGAGAAGCAAGTTGCTGCTCCCATGTTGCAATTGTGGCATCTCCCATCTCATTCTCTCATGTGCTGGGAGCCTTCCACTCTCACTTTCTATGCTACATTAAGAATATCAACACTAGCGAGCCGGTTACCCTGCGCAAAGCTTAATGGGTTCCATTTGCAAAGGGCTTATGAAAACCACTGTGTTTTTAAATAAAATAAAATAAAATGTTGCGTTCCTCCTCTGCGTTTTGTTTGAATTCCACGTTTGAACAAAGCCCAGAACGCTCCATGAAGCTCAGCTGAAAGGACAGAGTTTGGCATGGTTTCAGATGGAAACCATGTAAAACTAGACACAGATGATTTCCATCATGGCTGTGGCTACACCTACAGGGCCCCTGAGAAACTGGACAAATAGGACCCCATGCACACATTAAATTCACTCATTCAAGCCCTATGGTTTCCTCCTCCTCCTCCTCTACGTTTTTATTACATGCCTATTATTTTCCTCCACTTACCCCGCTCCCATTATTTCTGGAATATCTGAAAGGGAAAGCAGATTTCTTGTGTCACAGTTGCAGAATAGGAATGAAGAGGATCTATGAGCAACTGGAATGTAGGGTTCTTTTCCCGCCCTGGGGAAATGCTTTGGGAATTACCGTATACCTATGAAGGAGCACAAATTTATTGAACTGGGATAGAAAAGTAAATGTGTACATTTTGAAGGACAGCATGTGCACATCTCTCTTTGAAAGTCTATGTGCCTATTGGCTGCCATGGGTGGAGAGAGCAGGTGCAAGTCATGCCTAGGCCTTCCCTACTACTCTGCTTTATATGGAACAGTTCTCTCTTTGAAGGAAGCCTCCATTGGAAGGGCTGTCAAGTTCAGGTCTGGCTTAAAGATCCAGAACCCTAAGAAGGGAGAGCAGCAGGGGGCCTTGGAGTTTATCAATAACAATAAGCATTTGGACTATAGACTGAGCTCTCACATGGGTCAACATAGTCTTCCTCACTATGGTGAGATGCATTTCAAAATATAGTAATTATTTCTACATTTCAACTTACAGTGGTACCTCAGGTTACATATACTTCAGGTTACATACACTTCAGGTTACAGACTCCGCTAACCAAGAAATAGTACCTCGGGTTAAGAACTTTGCTTCAGGATGAGAACATAAATCGTGCTCTAGAGGTGCGGCGGCAGCAGGAGGTCCCATTAGCTAAAGAGGTGCTTCAGGTTAAGAACAGTTTCAGGTTAAGAATGGACCTCCAGAATGAATTAAGTACTTAACCCAAGGTACCACGGTATACCTATAAGCTGGTGCAAATCTATGTCAACCTCCGCCATCTTTTTTGGTGATATAAAAGTGGTCACCCTGATGTATTATTATTTATTTGGGTTATATACTGCAGGGACGCGGGTGGCGCTGTGGGTAAAACCTCAGTGCCTAGGACTTTCTGATCGTAAGGTCGGCGGTTCGAATCTCCGCAGCGGGGTGAGCTCCCGTCGTTCGGTCCCAGCTCCTGCCCACCTAGCAGTTTGAAAGCACCCCTAAGTGCAAGTAGATAAATAGGTACCGCTTTAAAGCGGGAAGGTAAACGGTGTTTCCATGTGCGGCACTGGTGCTGGCTCACCAGTGCAGTTTCGTCACGCTGGCCACGTGACCCGGAAGTGCCTTCGGACGGCGCCGGCTCCCGGCCTCTTGAGTGAGATGAGCGCACAACCCTAGAGTCGGTCACGACTGGCCCGTACGGGCAGGGGTACCTTTACCTTTACTGCCTTTAACCTAAGATCCAAAGGTGATGTATAACACTAAGAAAATAATTTATGCAGAATAATCAGTGCTCCCCCCCCAAAAAAAATAGGTGCCGGTACTCACCATGAAGATGTTACAGTAAATGTCACACTTTTTGACAAAAAAAGAGGTGTTAGTACTGCGTACCCTTGAGTACCCCTGGGGGAAAAAAAGTACTGAGCATAATAATATTAAGATAATGCTAATATTAGGCCCCCCCACACACATTTAACATGCCATGGATTATTTAATGTCTGAAGGCTTGGGTAAAAAAGGAATGTTTTCACCTGGCACCATGCAGCCAGGTGAGCCTGGGGAGATGGGGAGTCACCACAGAAAAGGCCCATGTTTACTGCAGTTTTCGCATACCAACACCTGGCAGGTTTTCCTATCCAGGTTTTACTTTGGACTCAATTTCTCTTCATCAGCGGTAGCCAACGTGGTGTCCTCAAGATGTTGTTGGACCCTCAACTCCCATCAACCTGAGTAATTATGGCCAACAGTCGGGGGGACATTATTTATTTGTTTGTTTGTTTGTTCTAAATAAAATTTATATGCTGCCCTTCATCTGAGGATCACAGGGAAGTTTACAGTATAAATGGGGGATGTACTCCAACAACACCTAGAGGAAACCATTTTGGCTACGCTTGCTCTACAAACAAGCTAGACCTGGTCAGGCAGGAAGACTAATTCTGAATTCTGTAGTAGCACTTAAAAGTTCCATAAAATGAAAAATAGCACTAAAAGTTTTGCAAGCCAACCAGGCTTACATCAGATCAGTATTTTCTCTGCGGGCTCTTTTCTTTCATTTCATTTTCAGTCGAGGTTGTGTTCCACCAAGTCACTCAGTAATTAAAATCCTGACTATACTGTAGGAAAGATGTGTAAATGTGTTTGCTTACAACCCAGATAACAAGTATGCTAGGGTTCCCTGAGTTACTAAACACACCCAAGTCCAACTTTCAGAAGCCTGTGCTACTTATGTGTAGGGCAATGCCATATTTATATTTGATTGCTTACTTACTTTTATAGCCATGATCTGGCTTGCTAAGTTATCCTAATGAAGGAAAATATCTGAAGACACTACAGGACTTTTTGCTCGTTACTACCCTTCTTTCAGTAGGAGTCCTGAATCAGAAGGACTGACTCTACATGTGAGTTTGATATGAGAAGTCCTCTTCTGTCAGGAGATCTATCAGATGAAGCAGAACCACACTGCTGATGTCTTATGGTTGAAAAGATTCTTTCTAAAATCACTTGGGAGGGAGGCAAGTGGAGAGTCTGTTTCTTGGCGTCTTGGCTGAATTGAACCACTTTTTTGAAAATAAGAAAAACAACCTCAATTTTCCCCCATTCTGTTTCAATTAACAGGACTCGACAGGCAGTAGGAGACAGCACATTTCAAACAGCCCATTAGTTACAGAGCATGACTTGGGGGAGTAAGATATGTTCCCAGGGTGTGTTCTTAGAACAAGGCAAATAGCTTGAGGGATGGTCGAGTTGCAGTGGGGAAAGGTATCCTTAGAAAGAGAGAATCAGCTCATTCAACAACAGAGTTGAGTCTCACAGAAAACAAGGGGCTGCCATATGCAACGTATCTACAGTATATAGTGAGATCCATGAGAGCTTTCCTGGGCTTGCGCTTAGGTAGCCAAAACCACAGCACCTATGCACAAGAAAGTGGTATTGGAAGACTCGAGGTAACCACAAGGAATGAAGATAAAATTCTGCAGGTGGAAGAACATGTACCACTACACAGACACCAGCATCATCATAATTCAGTGGTATGGTATGTTGAAAGACTGAGAGGGGGAAAACTGACAAGCAGGTGGAAGGGAGGAATAAAATAAGCTAATGGGCCACAGAACTCCCCAAATGCCATTCTGGAGGGATCACCAGTATGTGATTTGCATCACGGGGGTATCCATAACCCAGCAATTGGGTTGATTGATTCAGGATACATACCCAGTGCCTATTCCAAAGCCTACTGCTATATGTAATCAATAAAGTTGTGTCCATTTTGGTCCCAAGCTTTTGTTGTGTCATTTGTTGCTGTTTTCCACACATCCTGCCCCCCCCCCCCCGTGCCCTCAGGCTTACTGTGCCTGAGGGAGGGAGGGAGGTTAACACAAATGAGGGAGAGGTTAACACAAACCATCACTTTTTTTTACATTGGCTCCCAGTAAGTTTCCGGGCACAATTCAAAGTGTTGGTGCTGACCTTTAAAGCCCTAAACGGCCTCAGCCCAGTATACCTGAAAGAGCATCTCCACCCCCATCGTTCTGCCCGGACACTGAGGTCCAGCTCCGAGGGCCTTCTGGAAGTTCCCTCACTGTGAGAAGTTACAGGGAACCAGGCAGGGGGCCTTCTCGTTAGTGGCGCCCACCCTGTGGAACGCCCTCCCATCAGATGTCAAGGAAATAAACAACTATCGGACTTTCAGAAGACATATAAAGGCAGCCCTGTTTAGAGAAGCTTTTAATATTTGATGAATCATTGTATTTTAATATTCTGCTGGAAGCTGCCCAGAGTGGCTGGGGAAACCCAGCCATATGGGCAGGGTATAATTAAATTATTATTATTATTATTATTATTATTATTATTATTATTATTATTATTATTATCATTACTATTATCATTATTCCCCCTTTAAAGTAGTGTATGAATACTTAGCTTTTCTAAGCAATGTTGTGACTTGCTTCTTGCTTTTAAAAATTATTATTATTCATCACTGAGGTTCGTAATACATCACCCAAACAACACACTTGCAGTTGACGGCAATTGTTTAGCTATGCTCCAACTAAGCATTTCAGTAAGAGGATATCCTAAAAATAAATAGAGTTGCAATTCACTACTTAAATAAATACATCTTATGATTCTTTACCAGATCAAACCTGAACAGTTTACGTTTGTGAATTCCCCCTTTCTGAAAATATATGTAACAGAGGTTTCTGTGAGAGACTCCTGGTAGGTCTCCACTACATGGAGAAAATGCTTCTAACAATTTTGGAAAATTTGGTTTTGCAATTGTATAGCTGCTATTTGTTTTATTTTTCATTATCTCGCCAAGTAGCTACAGCCCTGGTTATTCAACACGCAATAACACATCTTGTCATCAGCACTCACGATAAAAGAGGGCAAAGGAAATTGCACGAACAAAGGGTAAAATGTGACATCTGTCTCCTGGCTGTCTTCCATAATCCTCTACAGAATGGTGTTGACGGAATGGGTCAAGGGCGTCCCATGACACCAGAGAGTCTATTAGCTGTGCCCTTGCCAAAGCTGAATGGACCCTCCAAGGAACATGAAGTCACCTTTGCAAATGAGGAAGCAAGAAGCTGAAGTAGAGTTAGTGACAAAATACTACAGATGCAAGTGTCAGATACACTAGCAGGTCTTGTTTTTTTACAACTACTCAATCTTTCCCATGAATGCAAAACAGCATCACAGATGTACTGAATTTCATGAGACAAACAGTAAAATAATTAATTAGAATATTCGCAATATAAGAAACTCAACAGTTCAGAGCCACATTCGGACAGGAAAACGGCACACAGAAATCAAGGTAATCATTATATTCCATAAATCTTATAATGGGACATACTCTGAGTGTGTGTGGCTTGATAAGGTAAGTTGTTCATAATTCCACACAAGAGTAGTTATGGAGTAATTAAAAGTGATGGTTGAGTTCAAAATACCTGTCTTGTCTTAATAAACCACTATATAAATTACCCTTAGTTCTGCAAGCACCCTCCCTTCCTTGAATTCCAGGAATTCCAGAAATTATAGTACTATAATAAAATAAAAACAATGAATAACATTGTTTTCTATTACATCTGAACCAGGAAATGATAGATACCATGTTCAGAACAAGCAAAATATTAATCCATGCTTTGATTAAAATCCTGCCTTGCTCCGAAGCAGTAACCATTGTTCATGGTTGGATGCAACAGGAAACTGTGGTTAATTGAAGCCTTCTTAGCTTATTGTGGTGCAGCAAGAAAGGAGGAGGGAAAGAACAGTAGGGTCACAAAGGCACACGGCTTGTTTACGTACATCTGAACAAATCTATATGTGCAGAGCCCAGCATAACCGGCAGGAACTCTGAAGGACATATTCCCTCCCCTTCTTGGGGCCACATGCCAATAGTGAGCAGGGCCAGGGGCAAAAGTAGGGGGAACAATGGTTATGACTATTACCTTTGTATAGTAGGATACGTTCCAGCTTCTCTACAACCACCAACCCATCTCTTCATCTCCTATACAGGCCAACAAGATATATTATTACAGTTCAAGGTCAAAAGTTAATTGACTGGAGGAATAAGGTGGTCAGATTGTGGGGAAAAAGAGCAACCATAGATACAGTTGTGAGGTGATATGAGGCAGAAGGCTCACCAGATCACCCAGGCCCATCCTACATTGAGGAGTGGAACCACAACTTCCATCAGCAGCAGCCAGTATGGCCAGTGGTCAGAGATTATGGGATTTGTAGTCTAACAATCTCTAGATGGCCACAGTTTTATCAACCTTGTTCTAGCTACCACTTCTGGCCATGCTAGTAACGTACAGTACAAAATATCACTTCCCAGTGCAATCCTACTCATTCAAACCATATCCATCTTCTTCACTGCCATATAAAAGTTTCAATTGAAAGGTTTTTAATGTTATAAATTTAATGAAAACGAAAGCCTTGTTTTTTGTGGGGGCTTTTTAAAGAGAGATCTCAGGTAAATATTGGTCTGTAAAACTTGTTTGGGCTTTTGTTTCTTTTGGAGCAGAACTTCACAGCTCCCAAAGGAATGCGAAGTGCTGCTTTTTAAAGCAGCAGATTGACTGGCAATGAAAATGTCCCAATTTTCTTGTTTCCAGCAGAGGCTTTTCACTGCTTTCCTCATGATTGCACATAAATTACTGCTTCCTTCAAAGTCAAGCTGTCTAAAAACACACACACTACCAGTTTCTGCATTTCCTTCCATCTCACCTGCTGTGCTTGCCTTTGGACCAAGATTCACCTCCTAAGGTGCTGACTATACCACTGTTGCTCTCCGAGATTGTTTTTGGCCACCGTTCCCCTGCTTTCTGGAACTGACTTCCCCCTCCTGACTCCAGGTCAAAGTCCTCTGTCCTCACTCACTAATAACCTGTGTTTCAAGCTGCTGTTTGCATAGCGTCATTGTCTGCCCAGCAAGTCTCCTGTGCATATCCAGGCTGCCCTCCAAGTTTCTTCTCGTTGTGAATTTAAACCGGTTAGGCAAAAGATAATAAGACCTAGTAATGCCCTTAGAGCAACAGAAAAATGAGCCTTTCTGGTAATGAACAGCGGAAACTGTGCCCTCAGCCAATAATCATCAAGCTTTTCAAATCAAGGGCACACTTCAGACCCAACTTGTAGTATGGGCCCCACCATGTAAATATTTTAGCATGTTTGGCTCATTCTTATTTTATTTCCTCCCTTTCTCAATATGCTCCCATCTTGGACTTTCTCTTACTTGAACAAACTAACTCTGGGAAATGCTGGCAATACTGCTAGTACAACCTGCACCTTGAGACATAGGTGCCAACTCCCTGGGGCTCTGGGTGCCCGAGCATCCCCAAAATTCCCCATTGAGGGGCTAGGCACCCACAAATTTTGGTGCCAGGGTACATTACCCTGGCACCCATGATTGTGGGGCCCAGTTGGCACTCCTGATGAGATGAGTGTCAGGATGCCCACCCGTGAAGCCTGGCATCCTATAAGCACTCATTCTGCTAAAGCAGCACACCACACAGTCATAGAATCATAGAATCATAGAATCATAGAGTTGGAAGAGACCACAAGGGCCATTGAGTCCAACCCTCTGCCAAGCAGGAAACACCATCAGAGCACTCCTGACATATGGCTGTCAAGCCTCTGCTTAAAGACCTCCAAAGAAGGAGACTCCACCACACTCCTTGGCAGCAAAGTCACAATGGAATTGCCTTTCCCAACCATCTGGTCTTCACAGATAGCAAACTCAACCTCAACACAACCATCCATCTGAACCCAGAAAGAAAAAAATGAAGATTGAAAGTTTTTCTAGTGTGACTATAAAGAGTAGTTCACTTGAGCATTTTCCTTTTCCTTTTTTGTCAAATTTTTATTACATTTTTAAAAATTTCAATTCAAATTCCAGATTCCAAATTTGTTATACATTTCTCTTTAAACTTTGACTTCCCATCTCTCCCCCCTGTGCTGTTCTTAATCCCATCCATTTACATACTACATTCTAATAAATGTTTCACCTAAGACATATTATTCTATTTCATACATTATCAATTTTCCACCGCTGCTCATATTTCAAATTCTGCTCGTGATTTCATCTGATTATGACATTTTCCCAAATATTTCATAAAGCGCTTCCGTTCTTCCATGAATAGTCCATCATGTTGGTTTCTTATTTTTGTTGTTAGTTTCACCAGCTCTGCATAGTCCATTAGCTTTAAAATCCATTTGTCTTTTGTTGGTGCTTTTTCTTCTTTCCAGTTCTGAGCAATTTTCCTACAGGGATATGGCCTCCAACTAGGAATAAGCATGCAAATAATAATAATAATAATAATAATAATAATAATAATAATAATAATATATTATTTATACCCCGCCCATCTGACTGGGCTTCCCCAGCCACTCTGGGTGGCTTCCAACCAAATATTAAAATACAGTAATACATCAAAGATTAAAAGCTTCCCTAAACATTTTTTATTCATCAAATTTATATCCCACCCTTCCTCCTCCAAGGAGCCCATCACACAGGAAGTGTGATGGTAGGAGAAGAGGCCTTATTCTTCTGCAACTCCATTGGCTGAGGAGCTACTTCTCACAATCAAAGTACTCTCAGAAAGCAAACTAACTGCTCTAAGAACTGTTGTAGTGCTCCAGATTTTCCATATGGACAATCCTTTTGCTGGGCTGTTTTTGTTCTTGAAGAGCTGCCTACATTGTCCTCCTTTACCTAGGCTGTTCTTGGATATACTATTCTGCTTCCTGTTCTGCCTTTTCCTGCCTCTCTTTCCTGCTTGTGCCTCAGGAAAGACTTTTTGTCTGGTGGGTACCCGGCAATTGCAGTTTTACTCCTGTTGTGGGGAAAACATTGCTTCTTCGTTTATTTCTGCAAAAGTTTGAAGAACCTTGGCTGGCATTTCTGATACACCACTTCCCATGTGGGGAGAGGGGAGAATCCCAGGAAATAGTATAATGGGGGAGAAACCCTTGCAGCATCTTCACCCCTGAACATTCCACAGAGGAGCATAATATATTCTTTCCTTCAAGGAGGCTGCAGGCTAAACTGTTCATGTTCCTGTACTATCCACGAGCATGCTTCTCTGCTTCCATGAAGTTCTCATTCCCTAGCAAAGGTTTCACATTTTTTAAATATTACATTTGTTAGAGTTCATGATAGGTTAACTATTAGAACAATCTTACAAAGGTTAGGGAAATATCCATATCACTCAGGGCTTTTCCATCTGCTGTAGCAGCCTTCTTGAGGTCAGGTCACCTTGGAGCTAAATTACTCCCCAGGGTTATAATGGGTGTCTTGGTTTGTCGTCCTGTCAGCAGCTGAGCTAGCTCCTAACTAGTAATTATTCATAGTGCTAGGGTGAGTCTGCCTGTTGCAAAATTAGAGTGATCATATTCCAAAAGGAGCAAGGTTCCTACAGTTTAGGATTCTGAAGCAGAGCAAGCAGGAGTGGCTTGCAGCATTGGGTGGAGCCATTCCACTCACTTCCCCACAGATGGGTCATCTGTAGGGAGAGGCAAGGTCGCAGGAACATTGGCAAGGTGAAAATGCATCAGCAGAATGAACACAGCACTCCTGCAAGTGCTTTTGCACCACACCAACCCTCCCACGACTCTTCCTCCTGGTAAGCAGCAGCAATTCACCTGTCAGGAGGGCAGCATAGTGGTTCCTTCCCATCTACTGAGAGCAGTTCCTCCATTTTATGGATGTAGTGGGTGTACTTAATTTTCTTTGTGGAAGCTGGGGGAATGTGTTGGGTAGAGTGTCCTTTCTTTAATTCTACTAACCATCCAGCAAGTAGTCTGTATTCTGCAGCCCTCTCAGGTGCCCATGCTTCAATTAAAACCAAGGGAAGACAGCATGAGGTAACTCCTGAGGGACCTTCTCAGATCATGAGATATCATGAGGCAAGCTCCTGAGGGACCTTCTCAGATCAGGAAGCCCAGGCAGGTGAGGAAGCTGCAGGGTTCTGGAGAAATGTTTACTGGGCAGAGAAACACAGACATAACCCTTGGGCATCTTACCACAATAATGTAAGATCAAAACCCCATGTCCACCAAAATCATTACAGTGGCCCAAGAATGAGGTGGAAAAAAGGCTCTTTTGTAGAGGAAGGAAAGTTTTGATAACTAGGAGGGCAGTTTGGCACAGCATTAGCTATAGCTAATCTTAGAGCCCTACTGGCAGAATGGTTTGGTTTCCATTTGAAATCCTGGGTGAGGGGCAAGTGCAGCTGCCCTCCCTAACTGCCAGGCTTCACTCCAAATTCAATAACCCCAGTGGTGATAGAACAGCAGACCAGATGCAAACAAAGGAGCTGTTGTATGACTTCAGCACCAGGTACCTAGCATCGTCAAATTTTTTTTTTTAAAAAAAAGATTACATATTTTAACATCCATCTCAAAAAAATATAGTTACATAACCTCCATGTTATTTTCTCTTTTATTTTGGCACTTTTAGCAGAAACTTTAGAGAATTAGGACAAAAAAATATTGTCAGATTCAATTCCAGTTTCATTTGGAATAAAAATATCCAGTCTCCTTTACTGAACCATTTCTCGCCTAGATACTATCATTACAGTTTCTGCTTCAGAAAATACAACTATCATTTAAGGGGGAGAAATGGACTCAAATACATGCGTTCTTCCTGACTCTTCACATCTTAAAGCTTTCTGTAATTCATTCTCTCATCTTCAGATGTGGGTTTCAGAAGGAGCCGTGGTGTGATCATATGTATTTTCAGGAGACTGATGAAAAACTAGAAAAGTTTCCAACTAACAAGGTGCTCAGTTTTCTTGGAGAAGGCAGGGGATGCTCACACGGGCATTTTCCATTTCTAAAGATGACGTAAAATGCTACAGCAATCAGTCACAAACACACCTCAGGCAACAAGAGTACCTATCATATTTCATGCCAGTCTCCCACTAGTCTTTGCTATTTGACACACTCAACAAAGCATGGCAATAGGTTTCTTGGTTTAGGAATGGCAACCCATTAAACAAACCTTTGTTCATCCCAATAATTTTACCACAAAAGCAAGTTGTATCCCAATTTTTTTATTTTTCTCTGAGCATAAAAAAAATATCTTATGGGATATGTGTGTGAGAGAGTATGAAAACCATGTTTCATATTTCACCTTTTTCAGCCTTTGCTACGTGTTTTGAAGAAATCATACATTATAAAAGTTGGCTAAAAAAGAAGAAGCCAGCCATATGTTTGTGCTTATTTTACAGCACACTGCATTCTCTCCTCTAATACGAGAAAATAAAGTCTCAGGATCTCCAGAATAGAGAATATGCTTGAATTCTCTAACTATGTGAAGACAAAGTGGGGATGTGAGAGAATTAACCCAGAATCGAATTGTTATCTAAGGCCTCTAGTAGGAACTAAGGGTTGCAGATGTTTATCCACCTTCTTTAGAGCGAATGAGAATGGAGGCTGAAGGAAAATGTCCTCCCATTAGAGTGATCCCAAGAAAGGAATCTGCATGCATCGATATTCACCTTCTAGGGTGTTCCAGTATGTTGACTCTATACCAGAGCCACAACTCCTGACAGTTCCCACAGGCGTATCATCAACACTTCATGATTAATGTTAAAAGTTCTAATAAGATAAGTATATTCCCACACCCCTCTCCAACAAGGACAGATTGTTAACCACAAGCACAATCTCACTACTAAATCCAGGATTCAGGAACCAGATGTGACCAAGGTGGCTTAACAACAGAGATATTTGCTGCTGCAAACTTTATAAATTAAGAGTAGAGTGTTGCATGTAAAACTCTTGACAATGGTGATGCAAAATGGCTGCTGCTTCGGGTTTCTGGTCTTTCCTTACTTGTTATTCCTCAGAATAGCTTCCTCCAGACAACCTTCTACGCAACACTTTGGTTTGCTCTTGAGTCTTGGTGATTCTGCAGAGCAAAGGGAAGGTTGAGAGATTTGGGGTACCAAATGCCCCTGTGGCAAAACAACAGCTAGCAGCGCCTGGCTCACATGAGATGGAACAGATTCTGGTATTCACTCTGGGTTTTGAGGATGGGGGCTGAGACCACGCTGAACGTCGCCCACAATGAATGGGCATTGTTTTCCTTGCCCACTGGCTGCACCAGGCATGATTGGACATGATCTTCTAGGGCACTCTGTGGTAGTGCCAGGGTGATATAGAAGGTCACATGCTGCTCACAGTGGCAGACATTCAGAGCATTTCACAATGGGCTGGAATCTACTCTTTACCAGTGATTAGGAGTCCTGGTCTTGGTCCAAAAATCCTTGTGCTTCTGCCAACACCTGGAGCTCTTTCCCAGACTGAAGCTGGGGCAACATTTGAGGGTATCCCTGTTTTCAAGCTCCACCCACCCCCAAGCATGAAAACTAAAAACCAACATAACTAAAGCAATTTAATCCATTTTCAGGATCCTCTTTACAGACTGCATGGTGCATGGCACACATAAGAGTCCTCAAACTCACAATCCCCTTTAGAAAGGGTGCAATTTGCTTCATTGATTTTTTTCCTTAGACTATGATTAGTTGGAGCTCAGCATGAGATTACTGTCTACATAATCTCTGCTATTAGACAATATTAACGGGAATATGTTTAAATCTATCTTTTTTTATACAAGCAGTTTGACTCTAAGAAACAGCAGCGGTGGAGGAAGCCACTCAGGTGCCTGGGGCAGCACACCCAGGGGCGGGGCAAGCCACCCAAAGGGGCGTGGCACACCGTGGAGCTTCCAGAGTCTGCCTACCTCCTCCCATTCATCCGCCCTACAGCTAGGGGGGGAGGCAGTGGATGGACCGTTTGGGCAGCGCGGAGCCTGCGCACGCCCAAGCCACCGCGTTTCTCCCAGGAGAGACACATGGCTTCGGCGTGCTGCAGGCCCCGCAGTGAGTGCCGCCCAGCATTTTGTCACACACACCCCCCAGTGGTGACACCTGGGGTAGACCGCCCCTGGAAAGGGCAGCTCCGCCCCTGGAAAGAGCAGCTCTTTCTCTGGTAATATTTTATGGATGCATCTTCTCAAATGGACTATTGGCATTGTAGTGACTCAAGGGGTGCTGTCAGTGATTTGTGGAGCTTCCCTTACGTCACAGAAGAACAGATATGGCCTGAAGGTTATCTTGTTCCATTGATTGATCTGGTCTGTGCAAGATTCATCATACATCCAGGAGACGGCTGAGAAGTGTCCAAAGCAGAGCCTGACCAGATCTTGTCTGTGGAGAAATTCTGCCTGAAAGGAAAAGATTGTTTAGGGCCATGCACACTGGCTCCTCCTCTCAGGTTTTCATTGGCAAAGTCTCCAGCCACTCAATTCCTGACTTTTCTGTTCTCAGCAGGAAAGGCTTTGACCTGCATCCACAGTGGAGAACCTTACCTCATAAGTGTTCTTGATGGCAAGCAAGGAGGGTTTCAGGCAAACCCAGGTAGTCATCTCCTTTCAGATTTCCCCCACTCTGCACAAGAGTGTCAGGAGCAGAGATTGCAGCAGCCGAGCAGCGCTTCATGTCTCTTAACATGCGCCAATATTTCCTGTTCAGGCATCATGCCTAAGCAGGGTTTATGTCATAAGTAAAACCCGTATTAGAACTACTCCAGCTTCTGGTATGTTAAAACTAAACAGTAAACACAGAATTACAGTCTGATCCTTGGAGTCTTTCTCTGCCAACAACTGAGCTGCTCAGAAGGCTGCAGAAGTAAGGCCATCAAAGCTGAAGTTCATATCTGGATTAGGAATAAACCAGCCTGATCTTTGGCTGCCGGCCGGGAACTTGAAATATAAACTGATAAGCAAAGCCACCTTGGCCATTCCATTCACTTTTGCTGTGGGATTTTTACAGGTAGCTTCTGAGATTTATTTTTTTAAAAAACAAAAAAATCACACACACACACACACACACACACACAATCCCACCCCTATATTTAGCTCACCAGCCATTCAGATCTGCCCTGCCACAGTTTGTTCTATCCCAGTCTCCTTGAAAGGCTGATATCCCAGCATGTGCTGAGATCACTGTAATTAAGATACTGGAATTTACTGGAGGTAAGCCAGAGGGGCATGAACTGATCTCAGAGTTGAAGCTGTGAAAAACCTTCTCTAAGCCAGCGAGTGTTTAATGATCACAGAGTGACATACTTCAAACTGGAACAAAAAGTGGCACTGTGTAGGGTAGTAATCCAGCTAAGGCAGGGCATTTAAAGTCTGAATCAAAAATTATTTTTTGTACAGCCCAATAAATCCTTCTATTGTGCATAATTAAATTACTTGGAAATGCAGAACACATGGCTGCAAATCCACATTTTCCCTTTTTGAAAAAACGAGATTTAGAATGTACACCCACAATTACACAGAAAGTAAATGTTAATCTGGGGGTGGTGTATGTGGGGGGGGGGAAGTATCTCAAATTCCAAGGCAGAGATTTTAAAAGCAAAAAAAAGGGAGGCAACTATTTGCAGAAGGTAAGGAATGCAGGAGAAAACCTTGCCCCACATGGCAACTAAACAGCTGTTTATCACTGGCCTAATTATCAAGTTAATGAGATACTAATTTCTATATTCATAAAGTATGCATGAGCAAACATGAGCATATGCAAAGCAGAGCTTACTGACAAACTTAATAAATAAAATAACAAGGTATTGGTAAATAAACATTAATGAGCTTTAAAGCAAAGGCTGGTGGTTTGTTTGTTTTTGAAAAAAAGGAACTATAAGAGCCTTGCAAGTACAAAGCTTTGTACTAGCAAGATACTTAGATATGTATATATCAACTGCTTCAGTCATTCATAATCTGTAGCCTGTATTTATGAACAAGAGGGTGCCTTCAGCCCGGAAATATAGGTTGTCCATTGAACACACACCTAGAATGCTAAACCAGGTATGGTGAGCCTATGACCCTTCAGGTATTGGTGAATGCCAACTCCCATCAGCCCCAGCCAGCATTGCCATGGGTCAGGGATGAGGTGTGTTGCGTCCAACAACATCTGAGGATTACAGGCTCCCAAGGGCTGCCCAAGCAGATCTCCTTTCAAAAGCTAAAACCCCACTTGTTATTACCAGCTATTTCATGGCAAAGGGGGAGGAGGAGAACTGAATCTACCCCATGTCACCCCGTATTCCTCTTGAACACCTAACTGCTGCAATTTGCCATGTTAGAGCAACAGTTCAACGCACACAGCCTTGCCTGCTATATTGGAGAGGGAAACTGTGCATTCAGTACCTGGTTGTCCACAGGGCTCCCCGTTCAGCTAGAAATGCACAATTAGGGGCTTTGCAAAAGCACAGTAGTTTGCAAAACAGAAGGTACAGCTTGCAAAACCCAAGAACGACTTTGCAAAGTATCAAGAGATGGTGCGCTTTCGCAAGCCCCTGGCAAACGTCTACCTTCCTGGTCATGCTGCTAAGCAATGACAAAGCTTCCAAATATATGAGTTGAACAGCCGACAGTGAAGTGGTTTGCAAAATAATAATAATAATAATAATAATAATAATAATAATAATAACAACAACAACAACAACAACAACAACAACAACAATAATAATAATAATAATAATAATAATAATTTATTATTTATACCACGCCCATCTGGCTGGGTTTCCCCAGCCACTCCGGGCGGGTTCCAACAGAATATTAAAATACAATAATCTATTAAACATTAAAAGCTTCCCTAAACAGGGCTGCCTTCAGTAGAAGTAGGAGCTGCCATAGCAGAACTGTTCCTCTGGAGGGATTGAGAGTGTGGGGAAGGGAATCCATACTAGAAACTGTAAAGGGCTGACCATGGAAGCAAGGACACCTCAGTTTCTACTTGGCAGAAGAACTGCTTCACTAAATATGGACGGGTAATAATTTTGAAGAATTCCTGGTCACATATTGTTTGTGATGTGTAAATCAGGTGGGGTCGCATTAAAAGATGAACCAAACCAAATTCCCCTCACATCACTATTTGCGTGGACAGGCGGAGTCCCCCAAAACCCTGGGTGGCCCCGTGTGGAATAACGACTCAAGACAACGTGCTATGGGATTAAAATTGGCCACAACTTTATTATGTTTCAGATGTGGGTAGATCTGGGACTTCCGGGTTGGCGCCTCCGGTAATGGCGGAATTCCTCTGATCGGGAGGAATTTGCCTCGTGGAAATCTGGGTCTGGCCGCCACGGCGAAGGCGGAGACCCACTAAAAATCACAGGCGGGTGAAGCCTGTGAATGTGGGATTCGGCTGGCACCTTTTGCGCCTCCCCCACTCGCGGGGAAACCCAGTTTTGGGGATCCGGAGCGACGTGGGGTGAGTGGCGCGGTGCTTCGAATTGACTGCTTCTTCCACGGAGCGACGCCGCATAGCTGTTGCCGGAGAGCGCTGACTTTTTCCTGTGGACAATTTGATTTTAAAGCAACTACCCGTGAGTAGAGTGGAGAATTGGATTTTCAAATGTCTTAATTTGGCACCGAAACGGGGAGGTTCAAAACAGGAAGTCCGCCTTCCCCTTTTGTAAATAGACTGAAGCAAAGAGACTGTAAGCTAAAGTCTTGGCAAGCCTACTGTAAAGGACTAAATTTCCATCGGTAGAAAACATCAAACCCCCCTTGGAAGCAGGAGAAAAGGGGGAAAGTTTTGGATTGTGTATGCCTGCAGGAGAGAGCGAAGAAAGTTAAAATACCACCGCTCCGAACCTGGAAACGGGCTGCTAGTAAGACTGACGGTTTTGGATTGTTCATTGATAGTGAATAGAACGTTCGCTGACAGCTAGCTAAATAAGAGAGATACATTGTTTCCATTCTCTCTGTCTTTACTTCTTAAAAAGGAGTAAAAGTAACTGAAAATTGAAACTAACTTTATTGTTTGAACTGTGTTTAAAAGGACTAATACGAATAGAAACTGTTTCCCTCTAGAGGAAGCCTTTGAAACTGTTATAAGAGCTGAGCTGGGGGAATTTCCAGCTGTAAAAAGCTGTGAGATTCTGCGACTGACCTTGAATCGGTCAAGAATGTTGACAGAAGAGGCCTTAGTGGCTGCATTATGTAAGATAAATGACTCACTGGAACAGCTTCACAAGAAGCTGGATTTAAATATAGAAAGTATAAATAATTTGGGACAAAAGGTGAACATCAATACAGAAACTATCCAGAAATTGACACAGGAATCTACTTTGACATGGCAAACTGCAGAGAAGGCTAGGGAGAAAGCTGTTGCCGTTGAACCTAAAGTAACACAATTGGAGAGAGAAAGAGTCCCAGCCTCACAGATGCAACTTGATGATCATAAGTTGATGCCTGTCATGATTGAATCTAAAGAAAAACAGATTTTGAGGATCAGAGCCCTGCCTGAACTGGATTTGTTGGACTTCCTCACACAGGAATTTGCTGTTTCTTGGGACCTGGACTTGGGTCAAGAAGAGACTAAAATTGTGAGGGCCTTCAGACTTGGAAGAGGAGGGAAAAAAGAGAAGAACAAAATAAGAGACTGTTGGAACTACCAGAAGAACTTAGAAGAACAACAGTCAAGAGAGGAAATTTTTAAAGACGTTATGAAATACCTTTTGGATCTTAGGTCTAACTATGGAGATTTGGTTGCCTTGTCGAGAAGGAATAAAATCATTTTTAGGAGGGAGTTTCCCCGAGATCTACTCTTCAGCCTCAAAGGAAGGAAAATAAAAATAAGATCAGTAGAAGACAAAGCAAAGTTCCTGTATAAGCACGAAGAAGACTTGCAGAAGGGACTTGGAAAAGAGTTAAGAGCCTCAGACAGAAGATCACCAGGTTGATGGACTATATGGAATTGGCGGAAATGACTGGCAGAATCCAAGACCAGGGAGAAGAGACGGTGGAAGAAGATTGGAAAAAGTTTAAAGACTATTTATAGAAATATTGTAAAATTGACGAATGTTGGAAAAATGTTGGAATGAATTTATATGGCTTTAGTAGAAATGTTATAAGGAATTAAGTATAGATAGATTATTAGAGTATTAGGGAAAAATAAGGTTAGAATATGTTAAGATAAATATAGGACAGAAAATAGAGAAAGATGGAAAGGAATTGCTGAAACAATTAACAGAAGTGGAATACAAAAAGGGAGGTGTGAGGAGGTTGTGGAAACAAGTAAATGAAAGATATGACATTGAAATTGTATGATGTGTGTTTTAAATTGTTTTTGTTTGGCTTTATTTAGTTTATTGTGTTAGTGTTGTGTTGTGTAATGTTTATACATTGTATTGTATTGTATTGTTTTCTTTTTTCTTCTTTTTTCTTTCTCTTTTTTATGTAGTGTCTAAAAGTAATAAATATTATTTAACAACAACAACAAAACAGATGTGGGTAGATCTTGGCTCAGGCATTGGGCGTTTATCCCTCCCAGTCCCCCGCTGGGGATCTGGGGAACATCAGGGTTATCCAGAGTAGGGGTGTGTGGACTGGCTCTGGAGAACATATGCTCAAGCAGAGAGAGCCCACCCCCGTTACGCCGCTGTCGCAGGGGAGAGCAATGACAACCTCTCGGCTTATGTCCAAAGCCTCCCCTCAAAACAACCCCTTTAATGGCGAACCCTGGTATTGCCGCCGCAAAGAGAAGGGGGGCGTGGGTCACCGCTACATGCCCATCCCCATTTAGGGAAGATAGACTAAGGATTCCGCCCAAGGCCTGATACCACCAAAGTTGTGACATTTTGCTATGGGAAAGGCAAACCTGCCAATGCAGGAGAATTCCCTTCCGGCCCTTCAACAGCGACCTTGATGTAGCAGCGCCTGCGTACCTGTGGAGAAAAGGTTAACCTGCAAAAGAAGTCTTAACTGAAGGTGGGTAGGGTGGGAGAAGCTCTGGAGCCAACTGACGATTCCCAGTTAAGATCCTCTCCCTACTGTGGGGGCAGGGTGGTCCCTCCCCCTACCTGGCCTGATCACCTTGGCAACGCCTCCCCAGGTGGGATTGGGCAACTGGCTGAGGTACGCGGAGACCTCCAGGTATCCCACCTGGGGAAGGCAAAGCCAAGCCTGTGCTAATGGTGCTGCATAGGGTCCAGGGGGCTGCGCGTGACCATGCAAAGTGTGCCCCCCCATTTAAAGGAACCTTCTGGCGGTTCCCTCACTGCGAGAAGCCAAGTTACAGGGAACCAGGCAGAGGGCCTTCTCGGTAGTGGCACCCTCCCTGTGGAATGCCCTTCCACCAGATGTCAAAGAGAACAACAACTACCAGACTTTTAGAAGACATCTGAAGGCAGCCCTGTTTAGGGAAGCTTTTAATGTTTGATGTATTACAGTATTTTAATATTTTGTTGGAAGCCACCCAGAGTGGCTGGGGAAGCCCAGCCAGATGGGTGGGGTATAAATAATAATTGTTGTTGTAGTTGTTGTTATATTAATGTGGGGAGTGGTCATTCCAGTTATCATGCCTCCCAAAGAGGCTTATGCCCCAGTACTTCCTTTTTTCATTTTTTGTGAACAAAGACAAATAGCCATTAAATAAGAAATATGAACAGTTCCTCTTTCTCCCTCTTCCTATTTTGACATGAGCAGATGTGTCAGAAACACAAACGCGACTGGTTAATTCTTCCAAATAAACTGAAAAGAATGAAAGACCCCAGCGAGCCTGGAAACAAAGAAGAAGAGACAAGAGGTTGATAGCTCATGATCATGTTAATCGCGTGGAAAAAAAGAAATTAAATGTGGCAGCGGAATGATAAGCAAAGATTCTTAAAGGTTTGGCTTCTCTTTCCCCCGTGTTTGTTTTAAACACAATACATGACATGCTGAAACCAAAGACTGCATTACAAATCCTGGCTGTCAAGTGGGAGGGGGGCTGACGATAACTGGCAGCTGAACGACAGGCAACAGGGCCAGTATTTTAGCAAGAATTTATTGGGCATCTTTACTGGCCGGCTTTTAAAGGAAAATAGCAGGTACAGTACTGGTTTGTGCTTATGCGATAGTGATAACCATACAGTTTGTGTAGTGACAGCTACTCACCCATACGCTTACAGGTAGTTAGATTTTTCTGCAAGCATACTAGGCAATGCAGTTAATCATTTCCTGATGGCAGAGTAGCTGTAGTTACCTTGTAGGTGAAGGCAGTCATCCATTATAAGTCAGTTTTTCAGACCGCTCCTGTCAGAGCTGCCTCTAGGTCCCAGCTCACAGAGGACCAACGCTAGGCTGTCGTTATGTACAAAAGTCTTTATTGAGGTTTAGTTTCCATTTCAAAGCCGCAGCGCGCAGCTCTACGTCTTAAAGCCTAGACCGGCGAAGTCCCGTCTGAGTCTCCGGCCCTTCCACACCAGTTTAAGACTCTCGCCTTGCTCCACCTCTTCCTAAGTTCCTTTCTCCTCTGGGCCCTCCTGCCCGCTAGGGTTTCATCCTTTCTGGACTCTTCTGACGCTAACCCCCCTGATTCTTCCCCCTCCTTCCGGCGGGCTTTAGGACCTGGTTCCCTATCCGGGCTACCTGCTGTGCCGCTCGCCTGTACATTTGAACTTGGCACGCGCGCCCAGCCGGCAACCTTCCACTTGACCGTTCCCTCGCTCTCCGATGGAGGCGTGGCCAACCCTGCCTCATCTTCTCTCGCTGGTGGTGAATACGTGGCCCTGATACCTGGGACTCCTCCCCCCCACTACGCTCTGGTGGGGAAGCTGGTCCTGATTTCCAACTGCTGCTCTGGGAGTCCCCGCTGGCCCCTTGCTTCTGGGGTGTCCCCCTTGGGTCCTCCCTTGCCCTGGCCATAGGCGCCCCCTTCTGTGAATCTTCCGATTCGCTGGAGAGGCTCATGGAATCTCTCGGGCTGCTGTCATCTTCTCCTACGCTGCCCTCGGATTGCTCCCCCTCGCTCTCCATCTCCTCCCCTCCCTGCGCTCCCGCTGAGTCCCTGACAGCTCCTTACATTTCTGCCCAAAGTAAGCAATTCTCTTTGCAATGCGGAATGCTGCCCTCCGTTAGTGTGCATGTCACAATTTTCCAAACACACAGGGGACAAAAAACCAAACTGAATTGGCATTTTTTTGAATCAACGGTTTGGTTAAAATAAGGCTGCAGTTCTCAAACCAGCTGTTGAGATGTTGGTTGGCATCCGTCTGTCTCTGGAGACAACGGGCGAATGTGCCTTTGTGGGTGAAGTCAAACTGTAGGAGCTCTGGCTGTAGAGACCAATATGGGAGAGACATGTTTTGTTGCAGCCGGGCAGATGAAGGCATCCGGTTGTGATGCTACAGATGCACCATGGCATTTCTTCTCTCTGTGCTCCTCCCAGCAGTCATTCCTCCTCTGGTCACTGCTATGGCACCTGACTGTCTCCAGACATTGTGGTCGTCTGCAAGGATTTTCACTATAGGATATTTATGCCTCCCTCTCTGTGGTCTGGGGACGTGGGTGGCACTCTGGGTTAAACCACAAAGCCTAGGACTTGCCGATCAGAAGGTCGGCAGTTTGAATCCCCGTGATGGGGTGAGCTCCCGTTGCTCGGTCCCTGCTCCTGCCAGCCTAGCAGCTTGAAAGCAGTTTGAAAGGCGGGAAGGTAAACGGCATTTCTGTGCGCTGCTCTGGTTCGCCAGAAGCGGCTTAGTCATGCTGGCCACATGACCCGGAAGCTGTATGCCGGCTCCCTCGGCCTGTAAATTGAGATGAGCGCCGCAGCCCCAGAGTCATCCGCGACTGGACCTAATGGTCAGGGGTCCCCTTTACCTTTACCTCTGTGGTCCAGGACCACAGTTAATGACCCTCCTGGTTTTCTGCCGTTTGCCGGTGCTTGCTGTAGTGCCCATGAAAACCTCTGGTTTCCATGGTAACACCAGCAAGCAGAACCAGGCTGATTCACTACAGGAAGCAAAGAGGATCAGGAGACAGCAAGAGGTTGAAACTGAGAAGAAGAAAAGGTTAAAAGCAAACACACATTCCACTCTGCCCCTTTGTAAGGGGAGAAAGAAATTTCTGCCTCTCCTACCCAAACTTTGTTAGGGTATCTGTTTGCCCCTTGCCTTCCATGTATCGCTGGATTAAAGACTGCTTGAAATAGCAGCCCAGTCAATGTGATTTTTTTAAACTTCTGAATGGACGTACATAGAACTGTGCTGTCAGATTTCTAGATCAAGCTCAGATTTCACAACACACGTCTGCACAGCTTTAACTCTGAGTTCTTGTCCTCCCCACTCCATCTTCCTCCAAGGAAATATCATTTCTGGAGGGATGTTTTTAAGGAGCAGCGTCTGCTCTGGTTCCACAATGTGCCTGGATGTTGCTTTATCATTTAATCTCTCAGATTGGTGATAACCCTTGCCTTTTTAAATTTATTTATTAAGCATCTTCTTTTAAAAAATCCATCTCTGACATTGGTCTGAGTGAGATCTAGTTGTTGCTTTGTTTTGACGATAATATAATTATATATTAAATGTTATCCAATAAATATTTTGAAAAAACACTTGCACCTAATGAGCTGTGGTCAATGCAAGCTTGTGCTGCAATATGCGTGTCTTAAAATACCACAGGACTTTGTAGTTGAGATAAAAATGAAAGCAACGATCCAGCCACAGTCAAGCACTCTTAAGTTGCATGGCTTTGCTGGTTTACCAATGCTTTAACTTTCTGGCTCATATTCTGTGTCTCCTATCGATTTTTGTGGGGACCGCCCTTTACAATTTGGCAGGAATATTGAACTATTTGGCTTGAAGGAAGGAAGGAAGGAAGGAAGGAAGGAAGGAAGGAAGGAAATGAGCTTTGTATTTAATTTCTATAGTGGCATATTTTACTTGGATTTTGTTTTTTTGTGTGTGAACCATTGTGAGCCGCCTTGGGGCCCATTTTGGCTGAAAGACAGCAGAGAAAGAAACCCTAGCAATAAGAACACTGGAAAATTCAAGGTTGTACAATTAAAGTTGATTTGGAGCTCTTGCACAACTAACAAGCATTCCCTTATAAGATCACACTTTTTGTGACAAGCAAAGTGATGGGAAAGCATGGCACAACACTTCCTTTGACGTGTCATCAAACCTCTCTGCAAATAAATCATTGTGAATACTCATTAAATAGGCAACATTGTCTAATCTCTCTGCAAACAAACAGGGCACCTGGAAGCATCCTGGACCAACTTCAAAGAGCAGAGCTTCCTTATTTGCTAAAAAGAGATTAACAATGCAATCCTATCCTGCTCAGATTTTAAGTCCCATTGTGTTGAATTAGACTTACACCAAAGTAACTGCTATAAGATTGTAGCCTTATTTGCCCAGCTGGATATGTTCAGCAAATTGGAGAAATCCTAAAAAATCTGAGTGCTAGATTATGATGAGTCAGGAGAATTTTTATTTTTTTATTTTTTGAGCTGGTAGGTCAGTTTCCTGAGAAACCTTTGCTGGAAGAACGATGGCTGAAAGATTTGAAAGTTAAGCCGGTGACAAGAAGGTCAACAAGCTCATGAAGCAGCTTAAATTGTGGGCCAGAGAACTTTATGTGTCTTTATAGACTATTGGCTGTGTGCTGAAACAAACCCGGGATTTTATCCAGTGCATGTCCAACAGCAACTGCAAAGAACGAAAAGACACAGGGAAGCGTTCAATTTTGAAAGAAGCTCCGCCCATGAATTATTGCATTAATAAGGCCCCGATCCTGCCTTTAGTGCATGGAACACGATGCAGAAATTTGTTAACGCTTTAATGCATTGCAACAAAAGTGTGAACACACCACTGGATGGCTCAGTTGGTTAGAGCATGGTGCTGATAACACCAAGGTTGCAGGTTCAATCCCCGTAAGGGACAGCTGCATATTCCTGCACTGCAGGGGGTTGGACTAGATGATCCTCAGGGTCCCTTCCAGCTCTACATTTCTATGATTCAAAGAGGAACATGTGTGATGTGACATGAACAAGAGAACTCCAAAGTTTGTTAAAATTGTTATAGTTTATTTTTGTAACAAAAATTAATAGGAATGTGTTAAGGATCCAAGATGCATTAAACTAGTTTCCCTCAAACTTGGGCCTTCTAGATGTTTTGGACAGCAATTCCCATCATCCGAAACCATTGGCCAGGCTGGCTGGGGCTGATGGGAGTTGGAGTCCAACTGTAGCAAACTGAAGTAAACCAACAGTTAAACTTTTATTAACACTTTTCATAGTAAATAACCTCACAACAGCATTGTGTAGTGGTTAAGAGTGGTAGACTCATAATCTGGTGAACCGGGTTCGCTTCCCCGCTCCTCCACACTAGTCACACTTCTTTGAAGTCTCTCAGCCTCACTCACCTCACAGAGTGTTTGTTGTGGGGGCGGAAGAGAGAGGAGATTGTTAGTCACTTTGATACTCCCTAAGGGGAGTGAAAGGCGGGATATCAAGTCCAAACCTCCTCCTCCTCTTCTTTTTCTTCTTTGTCCATCTGCTTAGTACAGCATTTGATTATTCAGAGTTACTATATGTAGATTTCTTTTCCTGCCCTCTCCCTGGGTGGTAATCTTGTTTCCTCCACATTACAATGATTTTGACGTCATACTGCTAAATCCCCCTTCTTAAAATCTCAGCAGTCCAGAATGAGAAACCTCTTGTGCAAGTAGGAAGCGTCTCAAAGAGCCTTTGTCTCACTTTCCAAAGGTGACAGTAACAATTACCTATAGTTAATTGCACAGTGGCACTGCCTTTCGCTCATATGCAGCTCCAAAACAAATCACGCCACATTACGTTGAGGGCATCTTGTTCAAAGCACCTAGTGATCAATTGCTTTATCGGCTCAAAACCACATCCAAAAAAAAGTCCTAAATTTGAGCAGGCTAAAAGCATAATGTCATGATTGAATTGCCTTGCAGGGGAGGCAGGGAATTAGGAAGTGGAGAGAAAAAGAAACATGCTTGGAAATTCTGTCATAAGCAAAAGGAACACAAGACAAGCAGCCCAGGCTATCCTATTGTGATAGCACGTAACAGGCTGCAAATCTGCTGTAATCTGTAGAATTGCAGGTATCCCTCCTTTTGGCAATGAAAGTTTGGAAGTACCTTTAGCAAGATTGCATTCCAGAAAGGCGGAAAGGCGCTCCAAGAGAAAAGACAGCTATATCGAAACAGTGTGACTGATTGGAAAATGGAAAAAGCGGGGGAAACCCTCTATGACAACAATTTTCCACTTTTGTTTCATGTGGAAAGCTTTTGCCCCTCCCTTTTAGGGCCTAACAAAAAGCCTGGAACTGGTCGCAAGAACACACTGCCTCAAATAAGTAATCTCTTACTTATAATAACAGCAGATGAACGTTCACGTACAAATATTTTGGATTTTTAAAAAGGTATTCATGATTTAAAAACAAACTAGAATCCCAGAAGACATAATTACCTGCCCCAAAGCTTTAGCTCCATGTGGACATCCCTGCACATTATGGTTTTCCCCCTTTTCTTTTTAACTAAATATACAATAACAGTAACCAGATGCCACCTGTTGGAAATCTCAGTAGCAAAACACCAGCCTATTCATATAGTCCTTCCTCTCCCTCAAAGTCTTATCACTCACATGATAATGAGGTCCCTTGGACAATGATTTGCTAAGGAACTTCGCCTTTTCATTTTCAGATTGTTCTAGAGAACAAGATGCCTTGAATGTACCAAAAGTCAGGTTTGTATCTGAGTCACTGTAATGGTGTTTCTAGTTTTTTAGAAGAAAATAGGAAGTCTGCACTTCATTGGTTTTTTAGTGTCCTGAATTCTGTGTTCTGATCCCACAGGAATCTCCTATCACATCCTTGCAGAGACCACCTCAGTTGGAAGACTATATTATTTATTGCATTTTAGTCACCTTTTTATATACAAAAAGTAGCCCGATGTGGCTTAGAAGATAGTGCAAACATTAAAATCAGGTATAAAATCCAGAACAGGTGAAAGTCTAAAAACACATCCAAGCATATATAATAAACAAGTATAGTACAACCCACACCATGAAAAAAAAAAAAAGGCAAGGAAAAAATATACCCCCAAAACCCTGGCCAAAAGCCTGGATGAAATGAAACATAAAAAGAAAGATTGAAAGGCAAGAAGGCAGCCCCAAGGAAGTGAAGAAAAAATAGATGGGATGGAGGCCAGCAGATGAAGAAGGCCAAGCAGAAAATCATGATCCAAAAAAGCAGAGGGGGTACAAAATTGAGAAGATCCATAACTGAGAAGACCCATTTGGGGTCACCAAATTTTGGCCTCATATTACAAAAAATTACCCAAAACCCACTCCTGAGCTATTTTATCTAACAAGTTGCTTAGAGTGAGGAACTAATCTGCAAGGTGACAGCTACATATACCCATACAGGGCTCCGGGGGCTCCACAGATCATCTGCTCCAGCTACTACTGGACCACAACTACATCGTAATGGCTTGATATTCTATCGGCACCTTAAACCTGGTCCTGGTCCATTAAGGGCTGGCTACAACCAAGGAACTGGTCAGTAATTTTGAAGCATTTCAAAACCTAAGTTCCCATGGAGACTTTGCAAATGTTGGCTTTCCTCTTTTCTGATCTGCTCCCAATAACGTTCTCAAGAGTTCCCTGGGAAAGGGAATTAGTTGTTCTGCGGGGGAAACTGGGATCTCCTAACTTCCAGCACCCTTATCAGGCTACAGTTCCCAGAATTCATTGGGGGAAGCCATGTTATCCTGCTTTAAATATATGGTGTGAATGTGGTCAATGATTTTATAAGAAAGTTAGTGGTGGGGATGGAGAAAAATATATATTCATTTACCAAGTCTGACATTTCAGGGTTGTCAGCATTTTAGCCATCTTCCCAACACATGTTGAACATGCTCCCAACATCCCATGCAGTCTAAACACCGTGACGATTTGGTGTGTTTCTCCCAAGCCTCTCCAATTAGGATACATAAACGAGCAAAACAGCAGTAGCCCATTACTGGAGATAAACTGACGACTGAGGTAATACAGAGAGGTAATGCTGCATCTGCTGAATTAAACCATGGAAAGTCAAGAAGGAATGTTGACGGTTCAAAAGCAATGGGGGAAATAAGTAGCCGGTAGCACAGAAACAGGTTGTGTGTGTGCTCTTCCAAACTGTAGGGTAGAATCACAGAGGTATACATATCTTGGCTATTGTAATATAGAGGCACTCTTTATCCCTTCTGGAAAAAGTATCATTCTTAGCAATGTCATCATGAGATGTTGAAGTAGACAAATTTTTACATAAGATACACTCCTAGGTAATTATATATAAGAGAACCACCACTCCTATTAAAAATAATAATTCTGCAGTTCAAATTCAACTCCTGCTATTACACTAAAAGCATCTCACCAGAGAGTTGCTATTCTAAGCAGTAATATCTGCCATTTAAAAGAAAATGATTGTTTGGGAAAGAAACACAGATTATTGTGTTTTCCACCGCTGTTGACTTTTTGTTTTTACATTTATGACATAATAATACAAGGGAAGAAATTCAGAAAATGATTCTCTCTCTCTCTCTCCCTGTTCTAAATGCAAAAGCGTTATAATTACCTTGCTGACAATTGCGGCAAGTCCTTTCACTTGCAGGAGTTGGGGGGGGGGGGGAGCAGCATTGCTGAAAAAAATCTTCCGCTTCTTCTCTTCACTCATTTATGGGCCTGATCCAATGCCCTTGAAACATTTTGCCTTCCAAGGCTAGCTCAGGAAATGCACAAGAGATCCTCATGCTTAATTAGTTGATCCCTGGAGTCTCCCAAGTAGGGCTAAGATACACTCCTGTCTGGAATCTCGGAAAGCCACTGCAGGTCACTGCTGATTATCCTGAGCTACATATGGACCAATGGTCTGACTCTGTATAAGGCAGTTTTGAGGGGTTTTCTTTTTTACAATCAAGAGGTGTATACATTTTATGAACGAAACTAATAAATAATAACTATGAGCAGAAGTGATCTGGATCCCTGTCCCTTTCATCCAATAGCCACATGAAAGGGTCCCTTGCATTGCTGGTATCTCATTTTGAACAGCATGAAAGAACTGTATTCTAGAATACAGCCACCCCAAATTTCATCTCGTGACTTTATGGGTTTACAGGGTCACAAATGGATTCCCCCCCCCCTTGGAAGCAATTAACACAGGAAAGAGCACTCAGCTTCCACTAGATTTCCCAACGTGACTTTTATGTTGTGTGAAAGACAATTATCCAGTAAGGTAACGCGAAACGGAATAAAGTGCTGTCTGGTGTTTTTGTTTTTTTTTAAAAAAAAATATTTATTAAAATTTCCATTTTAACAATCCAATAAAAACCACATTAAAACATTCCAAATTATAATACAATCAAAAAAACCAAATATCAACGCCATATTATATATCTTTGGCTGACTCCCCATGCTCTGAATTTTCGCAGAGTGCTGTTCATCTAATATCACATTGCATTTCTTAATTAGTCCAGATAAACCATTTCCAATGTTAATCCTTCATTTATTTTTCGTTTGTTTTAACAACCACTGGTCCTTTCAACTTTCGCCGAATAAAGTGATGTCTGAATGCAGCCTAAGAATTTCTCGCCCCAGCAGGCATTTTAAGATAGTGTTCGGTTTTATGATCAACGCTTATTGTTTTATAAGTTCATCTTAAGAATGGGGTTGGGGTTTTTTTTACGCTGCTTAGAAATGCCAATGCTTGAGTGGTTCATAAATGTCTTAAATAAATAAATGTCTGAGGTTGGCCCAGGAGATTTAACTCTTCGAGGACCCACCTTCACATGGCACAGTGCACGAAGGGGTCTTAAATCTGCCTTAAACTGAATCAGAGGTAGGTCGACCATTTTTTTCTGTAATAAATCTTGCGAACATCTGAAGAGATAGAGGAAGAGAGGAACGCAGGGGAAGTAATCAAAACCAAAGCCAACAATCATCATATCCAACAAGGCCACTGGTCTATTGAGCTCACCATTCGATTTCTTAAAGAATGTAACCAGAAGCTCTGAGGAAGGTCGCAAGCAGAGCTAAGCATTATTTCTTTAGTCGCTAACTCTGGCCCTTTTAGGCTTCTTAAGGCAGAATCATTGCATCCTCTCAGTTGCACTTGTACTTTTTGTCTGCCTCAGAAATAAATGTTGAAAGGTTCCACAGAGTAACGTTGCCTCTAGGTACTTGGCTGAAAAAACGACAAGGGTGCCACCATGCTGAGTGGAGCCCTTTGAGATAGATTTCAAGAATAATGTTGTCTGTCAGTTTCTTTAAATCTTTTTCCTCTGTGTCACTGGCACTTTGAAAATTGCTCTAGAAATCCCAGGAAAAAAAATATTTCACCACTGGGAATTACATATGATTTACTTCTGCTTGTTTGTTTTTTGAAAGAAAGAAAGAAAGATTTACTTAGATTCTTTCCTACTAAGGAATAACAAATTGGAGACTGAAATGACATTTCATCCTGTAAGCACTTAGGGGTTCATTTTTTTCTGCTGAGGACTTTGTGTATATAAGATCAGAAACGTAACTTGAGGAACACGAAAGTTTCCACAGATTTGTAATCATGCAAAAAGAAGCTAAAATTGCAGCAAAATAATGCTGCAGAAATCGTATCCGGAAAGATTGGATCCTGTAGATTTCTTTGGGGGGGCTTAAAAAACAACAACACATATCTACACATCTTAAAATATGGCACAGGCTGAAACCAACTGAGCAGGTTGGGGACCATATACACAACCGTTGAACAAATCCTCTGAGGATCTTAAAGCAGGAACAGTTTAAACCACATCTTAATCAATTTCTCCTAAGATCTCCACAATTTGATTTTTTCTGGAGAATTTTGATCTCTGTTTAATTCCTGTGGTTTCACCATCTGCACAGCATTTTTATGAAAGGTAATTTTATCCCCTATGCCAACCTGTTTAATTGTCAAGGGAGGATTTATTAGTTTCCATGACTCCAGACAATACTTTATTCTCACTGAGTTTGTAGCCAGCAGCAGCAGCAGCAGCTAGTTCCTTATTTTATCAAATGAAAGTAGAGAAGTGGTTCATTAAAAAACTAATTCTGACTGGTGATTCGACATTTGCCTGTTTCTATCTCTCCATCTGGACAGAGGAAAGGTGCAAAATGAAGGTATTTCAATGTAACATGGATCCTAAAAATGCCTGTGATTTAAGAGTTATCTCCTTCATTTCCTACAAACCTGGAACCTGGAATGCTTTCCTGAACAGCAGAAATACAATTGTCTCTTAAGTCCTTTAACAACCAAATAATAATAATAATAATAATAATAATTTATTATTTATATCCCGCCCATCTGGCTGGGCCTCCCCAGCCACTCTGGGCGGCTTCCATAAAAACCAAAAATACAGTAATCACACGTTAAAAACTTCCCTGAACAGGGCTGCCTTAAGATGTCTTCTGAATGTCAAGTCAAAATGTCAATGTCAAAACAACAACAACAACAACAATTTTTGATCATGCATCCTACCCATTGAGGAAAATAGATTGTTTTATTACAGAACTCTGGTGTTTTGCTCTTTTAAAAGCTTGATAATAAATGTTTTCCCTTCAGTAGTCCAGAATGTGTCAGCTAGACTGGTGATAGGGAGAGACCGCCGGGACCATACAGTAAGGTTACCAGATGTCTCTGTTTCCCGGGGACATTCCCCAGATTTACAAATCAGTCCCCATACAAAATCATGGAAGTTGAAAAGTGTCCCCGGAATCATTGAAAAAAATCTGGTAAGCTTACCATATAGCACCGGTTCTAAAAGAACTACATTGGCTCCCAGTACATTTCCTAGAACAATTCAAAGTGTTGGTTGGTGCTGACCTTTAAAGCCATAAACGGCTTTGGCCCTGTATATCTGAAGGAGAACCTCCACTCCCATTGTTCAGATCAAAGGGCTTTCTGGCGGTCCCCTCATTGCGAGAAGTGAGGTTACAGGGAACCCGGCAGAGGGCCTTTTCGGTAGTGGCACCCTCCCTGTGAAACACCCTCCCAGCAGATGTCAAACAGATAGACTATGTGAATTTTACTGTTTGATGTTGTATTGTGTTTCTACTATTTTTGTTGGGAGCCGGCCAGAGTGACTGGGGCAACCCAGTCAGATGGGCATATAATAATAATAATGTTCCCCCCTGCACTTTATAACTTCCGGTTCTTGTTTATGTTCATCACAGATACTACTACTGATCACTAGGAATATAAGAGGCTGCTGGATCAGGCCAATGGCCCATCTAGTCCAGCATCCTGTTCTCACAGTGTCTAACCAGATGGTCTGTAGGAAACCCCACAAGCAGGACCCAAGCAGAAAAGTACTCTCCCTTCCTGTGGCTTCTAGCAACTAGTATTCAGAAGCATGGCCTTCTCCTGAAAGTGAGGCAATCTGACTGGTCTCGTGGCTATGTCAGGAACTGTTCCTCTGAACTATGCCCAGTATATCGGAGAGATGTTCCATAGGAACCTAGGAAGCTGCCTTAGACTGAGTCATTATGCTGGTCTGTTTGCCCCAATACTGCCAACACTGACTGGCATTAGCTTTCCAGGGTTTCAGGTTTCCATGTCTACCTGGAGATTCCAAGGATTCAACCTGGCACATATTGCATGCAAAGCAGAGGCTCAGTCACTGAGCAATGGCCTTTCCCCAAACTTCCATGTTTATATGAGGTTGCTGCTGCTGCTGCTGCTGCTGCTGCTGCTGAAGTGTAGGTGGGTTCCCACTAGGCAAGGGACAGTGATTACAGCAAGAACCTTTGTTGAACTACAGAACTGGATAACAGGGGCAAAGCAACTGCTTATATGCATTTCTGAAGGCCTGGGCCACTCCCACTGCCAATGTGATTGGCTGTCTAAACTTCCAAACTGCGAATCATGACTCAGAGTTTAAGGGCCAATGGCAGAGGCCCAAATCCTGAAATGTTCTGTGACTGGATATCATGTATCAAATCAGAACACAGGAACTCAGAATCCTTAGTCCAGACTCAAGCTCAGGCAAACACAGACCACTGACTACATAATGCCACTCATCTGACCGGAATGACCAAGCCATTCTGGGTGGCCTCCAACATAATAAAAACACAGCAGAACATCAGACATTAAAAACTTCCTGATATAGTAAGTCTGTAATTAAAGGGGAGAAATGCATTGTTTGGTGGGAGGCAGGCAACTGTCAAGTTGGCACTGGGTTCTGAAAGCCCTATATTGAATCCCAGGCTACTGAATCTCTTTCTTGATGCGACAAGCCAAATGTGCCATTTAAAACACTTCTTTTGATTCCCACACCATATTTTTATTGCAGAGTGGCTTGAGATTTATGATGACAACGCCAGGTTTAAGACACTGAATTATTGTCACTGCCTCATCTCCTTCTGCTTCTGTTCAGATTCTGTACTGTAAAGACCTGGGAGTAAGCAAAGCTGCATTGCAAAGAGGGGGGAATCTAACCTTTCTTGTGGGGGCAATCTTTCAAAGCTATTCACCGGCCACCTAAAGCAAGGCAGTTGGGAGGGAGGGGCTCAAGGGAAGACTATTGCAATAAGAACCAGGCACAGGTCTCACTGCCATCTTTCACCCATCATTTTTCCGGGTCACTTGTGTGGCCAGAGAGGGATTTGAGAAACAAAATGACAGGTCCCTGTGCAGTAGACACAATTCATTTCCAGAAAATTTTGCCAACAGCTCCACTCACCTGTGCCATCCAAGCCGGCTTCCTCTATCAATTGCCAGCTAATGATTTCTCTCATTTTGACCTTTACTTCACTCATGCTGGCATTCCCTTCCTGCCCTGTGTATTTTCGTCAACCAGTTTTCAGGGTATATCAGGGCAAGTGTGTATTTGAAATAAAGGATAAATTTTATGGTCTCCTTGCTCATCCTTAGAAAGGATTAGCTATTCTGAAATGGTTTCCAAGTGTTTATTATTATTATTATTGCTTTTCCAGCAGAGGTGCTATGAACCAGAACCACTTTGGGTAAGCTCTCAGTGCTGAAAAAGTGCAAAGTTTAGAAGCGCAGTGGTTCAGGCAGGCTTTACATGCCAAAGTCTGAAATAGCTCATACATTTGTATCACAGACTCTTTTACTTTCCTCCAAACAGGTTAAACAATACACAGTCTTTGGGGCAAAATGTGACAATGCTTGAGAAGTGAAGAGATTCGCTGATAGCACTGTATCGAATAAGAATTCAGAGAGAGCTGCTGCAATAAAGGACTCAGAATGGAGATAAATTAAACGGAGGCGTGTAGAAAGTTGAAAATCAAACAGATTCTTCAAATTCAAATGTATGGTATTGTTGCTGCAATCCAGAGCCACGATGCATACAAGAGGCAAGATGTCGACAATCTAGATGGTACAGTTCCTTCCCCCGGCAGTAAGCACCACGGAGAGTGTGACAAGAGAGACAGATGTTCAATTTAGGCAAGACTACATTGCAGACTTTGAGCGAAGGCCACTGAATGTGCCAATCTCATCAACTGAGCCCCCTCACAAACTGTGGCTTTGTTAACAACCTCCATTTATTTTGCAATAATCTTTGTTGTTGCTGTTGTACTTATTAACGTTGTTTAGAGAAGAGGGATTACAAAGGCGGGAGATAAAATAGGAAAGGGAAGATTAAGTTGACAAAGTGTTCGAAGAAGAAAACTCAAGTGCTTTAGGAGTTCAATACCTCTCAGAAATACCACTGTCTAAAGACAAAAAATAAATAAATCTGATTTCAAGGAGAGGAAAACAAACAATATCACAACAATAATCTTTGGACGACACAGCTCTTTCCCTGCCCCACCTGCTTTGCACTTAACAGGCTGCCAAAATATTGTCTGTCTGACAGCCGAGAGTTAAAGTCTATAATTTGTTTGTGGTGGCAAAGAGAATGTTGTAGAAAAATATGTGATTCACAAGAACTAAAGCGTGGAACTCACTCAAAAATGCCTGCCTGATTCCAAAGTATTGATGCTTCTTGGGGGGGGGGAGTTGAATGTCAATTAAAAGCCATTGACAGAGAGAACAGGATATGGTATTAGTACTCTCTGACTAGTTCTTGTGCTTCTAATACATCCGTCATTGTCAGCTGAAGGGTTATATTTAATTCTGAATCATTAGGCATGTCTTCTCACGAAGCATAGGAAATCCACAAAACCAGAATCTTAATAGAATATCGTTGGAGGACAAGCTCAGTTTCATGTCACCATCTTGGAAGGTAAGCATACGCTATTAATATACCAGGTACCCTAAATGTCACTCAGTATAATTGCATCCATGGCAACAAGCCAGGTGCAGACCCTCAAACCGCCCCCCCATGACACCGACGGTGCTTTACAAGTGTCAGTAAGTCACAGTAACCAACAGGAAGAACTATTTGATTAGAATAATTTCCTCTACCCCGATCTTTTTGGGGAAACAAAGAGCCGGCAAAACGAACGAACAAAGAACACTCAAAATATTTGGTGGAAATGGTTGAGAATGGTGGCATGATGAAGAGGTCACAATGCAGCAGCCTATAAACTGATATTCTGCATCTAGATGGGGAAGATGCAGCTGTGTTCCTGAACTACAACTCCCATCACCCCTGACCATCTGGGCCCCATTTTGTTGAACTGCATTCTAGCTAAGTTCAAACAGGCCCCCTTCCTGCTGAACTTACTTAAGATTTTATTTATTTTAGCAAGCTTCTAACTTTGATTTTTATAGCTTTCGCTGATTTTAGTCTCATTGTATTAGGTCTCCAGAGACAACCAATATTAAGCGGAATCCAAACGGTTGAAATAAGTGAATAAATATAGGATTTCGACCTAAATTCCAGAGCTGCAATATTTTAGATTTGTTGGCATCACTTGTTTGTTTTGATTTGGACAGGCTTCAAAGACACAATTTCAAAGGTTGTCAGCCACCTACTATTATCAAACACTAAGGGTAGTATTCAGCATAGTGCTAAATAGATTGTTCTGGCAGTGTAAGCATTTTTGCTTGCCCAACAAAATCATTTCTCCTCTGCTCCCCCTGCACACTTATGGGGGTTCCCCTGACCCTCCACAGCAGATTGCGGTGGGGGCACAGGAACCACGTGGGGGCGGGAGTCCCATTGTGCTATAGGGCATAATACAACAATTTGTTGAATGTGGCTCCAAATATTACTGTATGTTGACTGTAAAACAGAGTCAACAGCTAAACACTATTATATCTAGTTAGATATGAGAAATACATATTAAACTATCAACTATCAACTATCAAAGACTGTCAATAACATTAAGTACTATGATGTGATCAAGTACAAGCTCTCAAATATTAGCATAAAAGATCATTGGATGTAAATTACAGATATCAGACATTTGGTAAACAGGAAAAAACAAACAAACAAGCAGTCAAGAGAATATCTGGGCACTATTCCATACCCAAATTTGTAGAAAAGTATTTTAAAGAGAATGTTAGGAACAAATTCGTTTCAACTGTGCTTAGGACAGCTCAAAGAAAGAAAGTATGCCAACCTCATTTCAAACGGAATGGGGTGAAAAAAATGAGGCATAATTTCTATAGCTTTGTCATGGCGAGAACTCAGGAAAGGAACACCCTTTTCACAAGTCTGCTTAAGATGCAGTTTGCAGAGAGATAGTAACATGTGGCTAAGTTGAGTTAAAAAGCAGCAGTCTGTACTAGTCCTGTCATTTGAACATGATCCTGATTGATCACTCCTTCAAATGGCCTCGATTGTAACGAAAAGCTTTGTGAATATGGTAGGGCTGTTTTTAACCGGTCACAGGAGACCAAAGTGTGGAGGCAACATGTCCAAACCTACTTTATCTAGAAGCTATGCATAATATGATATAAATAATGAGGTGCTATGGAGAGAAGGGGGAATATTTTAACTGGTATTTTTGTTTCCTGACACATAGATTTCTGTGCGAGAGTCCACCAGCAATTGATGGAGTGTGGCAAAACTATGAGATGACATTTCAACAGTTCAACTGATCACATAGTTTAAGATGTTTCTGCACAGGTAAAGCGGATGGCTTTGTACATTAATAATAATAATAATAATAACAGTCAGAAATAGATATGAAAGAGTACAGTAAGCTTTTTTGCTTATATTTGGCTGGGAATGTCCTCTTGCAAACAATTAACCAACACTGTATAAAACACACCAGCTGGCTTCTGCAAGAAAATGCTGCAAAACTGCTGCAGAGATAAGCCGAGCAACTATCCTTAATGCGTTCCAAGCAGAACCTACATAATACAGTTTTAATCAGTTGACACTGCCTATTCACTCTTTGGGGGGGGGGGGGAAATTAAGTGTTTTCTGTTGATGAGCAAGTAATATTTCCCAAGTTGCTTCATTATCAGCACTGTAAATGTTAGCAAGACATTTGTGCCAGAATCGGATGCATCTGTTCTGACAATATACCTAGATCAGGAAAGAGGGTCGAACAGAGTACATTACCATCTCATTGTTATGGACAAACCCCTTGAAAGAAAGGCTGGGACAATGGGGAGCTTTTCTCTTGTATCCATATTTTACATACTGTGTTCTAAGGTTCCTTACTTTCTCATTCATACTAGAGATGTGCATCAGATCTGGACAAATCTTGCTTCAGACAGACTTGAGGCCTGCCTAAGCTAAAAGAAGAACCGTTCCTTAGGGTTCTGAGCTGAAGAAGGGTCTTCCAGTGTGATTTGGAGATGTGGATTTAAAACAAACAAACAAAAAAGCAACAACTGGACAGCCAGTGTTTCTGCACAAATTGAAACATTTCTCCCCAATGTTGTTGTATGAGGAAAACACCAGTGTGGGGAGAGAGTTGAAGGAAATCTCTTTTGAGACTGACAAGTCTAGCTACTACTACTACTACTAATAATAATAATAATAATAATAATAATAATTTATTATTTATACCCCACCCATCTGGCTGGGCTTCCCCAGCCACTCTGGGCGGCTTCCAACAGAATATTAAAATACAGTAGTTGGTCAAACATTGAAAGCTTCTCTAAACACGGCTGCCTTCAGATGTCTTCTAATAGTCTGGTAGTTGTTCTTCTCTTTGGCATCTGGTGGGAGGGCGTGAGAAGGCCCTCTGCCTGGTTCCCTATAACTTGGTTTCTCGCATTGAGGGAACTGCAAGAAGGCCCTCAGCGCTGGACCTCCGTGTCCAGGTAGAACGATGGGGGTGGAGACGTTCCTTCAGGTATACTGGACCGAGGCCTGCTTTACCTGGGCTCTCCAATCACAGTGCTTTAGGAAAGGGGTGCTAAAATAATGAATCAGCTTGTGAAGGTCTATTCTGTGCTCTTTGCTAGTTTTGCTGGTTCTACTTCCTTGGAGAAGGCTGGGCACTTTCTCATTTCCCCAGTCTTAGGTTCATGGAGATTTTTCAGCATTTTACTGCACATTTCTCCAAATACACACATTTTTGTATTCAGTTTTCCTTTCAATATAAGATATTCAAAGTGTTGGTGATTACCTTTAAATGGCCTCAGCTCTGTATACCTGAAGAGGTATCTTCACCCCCATCGTTCAGCCCGGACACTGAGGTCCATTTCCAAGGGCTTTCTGGTGGTTCTCTCACTGTGAGAAGTTACAGAGAACCAGGCAGAGGGCCTGTGGAACGCCCTCCCATCAGATGTCAAGATCAACTACACAACCTTTAGAAGATATATGAAAGCTGCCCTGCATAGAGAGGTTTTTAATGTTTAATGTTTTATTATTATTATTTTTGTATATTCTGGAAGCCACCCAGAGTGGCTGAGCAACCCAGTCAGATGGGTGGGGTACAAATAACATTATTTTTATGTATTTATTATATTTATTATATATATTATATTTATTATTATTATGCCTGGTATTCTACCTTCCTGGCCCTTTTACAAACTGCACTGCAATTCATTAAAATTTTCATTTACATTCTATGAATTGTACAAATACCAAGAAAAGGGAGCTTTTGAAGAGACGTGGGAATCAAGCCAGACCCCACAGGTAAGTAATGCTTTAGAAATGGCCAATTAGGCCAGTGACAGCAGCTTGAGTTTGTGCTTTCATTTAGCCTGCGGGAGCTATTCATTGCCAGCCTTCAGGAGATAACAAAACTACTGGCACACTTGTGGAGAACAACTTAAATTACATAGTCATTCCACACTTCTCATGTATTTGTCACCACTGGATGTAAATATTTATGGCTGTGATAACAAACCACTTATACCTTATTTGGCGATGCTGAAGTACTAGCCAAATTCTAGGGTCACCAGTTGAGAGTGTAGCATTTCTGTTGCAAGCAAAGCTTTATCAGGGCTGTGGTATCTCCAACAGCTGCAAATGATAATGTGCAAGTGTTTTCCCCTCCAGAGAAGTTCCATGTCTCACAAAATGGGTGCAGTGGGGGGGGGGATAATTGCCAGTAGCTGCGATTCACTGAAACAGGCCTAACACCACCAAAGAGACCTGCTCAAAATATTTTAAGCCCTATATCAAAAATTAAAGTAGAAAACCTAATGAATTTTGAAATGGAATCCCATAGATAAGAGTACTTATCCATATCTCAAGTTGAAGTGAATTTTCAAATACAAAGGCCCAATCTATCTCCAGCTGTAGAAATCAGTCACACGCTGTAACTAGTAACCCCAAAATGTGATACACTGTACTGTCTACATCCATTTAGCTCAATGGGGTCCAGGTAAATATTGCAATGTAAAAGCCTGCTTCAATAGGCTGCTCTGTCTTGCTGGTTCATAGTAAATGAAAACTGGACCAATTGCTAAACCACTCTGAGAAATGTAGCTCTGTGAGGGTAATAGGCACCTCCTAACAAATCTCAGGATCCTTAACAAACTACAGTTCCCAGAATTATTTGGGGAAAGCCATGGCAGATGAAAGTGGTACGATACTCCTTCAAATGCATAGTGCCAATGGGGCCTGAGTTTGCTAAATGAAAATGATTTTTTGGATGCCAAACATTGATGTTGAGTACTAATAGCTGAATATAAGCAATATATTTTTTGAGACTATATTACATCAATGTTCTGCAAAGCTGTTCTAGTATTATTGTTTAATACATTGTACTTTCCCCAGCTATAGATCAGTTCAGCTAAATATAGTAGGCCTTTCTAGGGACCAATATATGAATTATTACTAGATCAATTTCATCACAGGTTTCAGCATCAGGTCAGGTGGATCTGAATTGGAACCAAGCAAGTGAAAGGACACAAGGTTGTTGTTGTTGTTGCTGTTGTTAAAATTTATTTGATGCCTTCTCTCACCACCAGCAACACAGACTATCTTTAGAAAAACAAAACAACAAGCAGCACAAAAAATATACATTCATTAAAACCAAAGAGGAAAAAGAAAACATTTAAAACAATCCATGCACCCCGTTTTGAAGGGTCATAAATTGTTTACAGCCATTATTCCTGAATATGGGGGTGATAGCTAAGGAGAAAACTGAAGCAAAAAACTGAAATGTCCACCTCACGCTCTGGCTTAATTATGTGAGGCTTCCAGTGAGTAGAAAGTTGTTTTTCACCATAGTAAGCAGATGTAACACTGAATATACAGAGATGTGGAGTGAGAAAACGCTATTTCTACAGTTTTGTTTTGAGAACTACTGTGAAAAGGACTGCCTTTTGGTTTGCTTGCTTTTAAAAAAAGGAATGATGGAAGCAAGTAGACGAGTCTTTCAAACTTTGGTCAAGATTAGTAGAACACAAACAGGTTTACAAAATAATACACTAGATCAATAAGTATTATTTTGAAGATTTTGAAGGTATTTCATGAATGGCATGATGAAATCTGGAAGACCAGTTTAATGGGAGTCAGAAAAATAAAGCAGGGTTAGAAAGTGTTTAAGAAGTGTAAGAGAGATTCTCTGTTTGTTGAACTGATATTTAGGAAAAATATCTGACCTCTCGGTTTTAGTCAGCTGGATCCAGGCTTTACCATCCATGGATAGAAAGGCTCTATCAAGCTACAGAAAGTTTTTGATTCAACAGAAGGACCTAGCTGGCAGAGAACAAGTATACAGCTTTTGTGTATTCTTGCACAGCTTCCTAGCACAGTTCTGGAGGGAAGAGATGAGTGAATCTGTCAATTTGTGTTTCTTTCAGTTTCATTTTTCCTTTCTCGAGTTCAGATCTCCACTTTCAACAATGGTTAGTGATTTTTTTAAAAAACAAAAAAACCCTCTCATGAAAAATCACCAGAACTTAATGTGACATTCTCAGTATAGACACATTTTTGTACGAAGTTTTGATTAACACCCATTTTTGCAAAGTGATTTCCCCTAATGCAATGTATTTTTGCATGCTATTTTCACTAATTTGTAGTGCAATTCTATAGCTACTTTACTATATGCATTTTTGTACACACCATACAAATTACTTGGCTGGAGAACCACACTGCAAAATTCAGAGAAGTGTGATTTTCAGAGGATGACTAGGTTTCAGTTTGCTTTTGCTCTCCTTTTGCTCTTCTTCTTGCTGTTGTTCAAATGTAATAATTCTGATTTATTTATAGCATGGTTATATAATTATAATTCATTCTGATTTGCTTCTGTGGTGTTTTTACTACAGAATGATTTGTTGTTAATGATTTGTTCGTCCCACTCTTTTCTGTGCGTTTTCCCTTCCCTTCCTAACTGCTTTCCTTTTTTAAAAAAGTGGATTTTCTTTCTTTCTTCTTCTTTTGGTATTAGTGCTTTAATCCTATTTAACTACACAAACTTAAATTTGCAGTATGTGCTTGAGTCCCTCCCATAAGATAGTTGCACTAGGTCCTGCTGTTATGAGATAAGTACTTTAGAAGTGGGACACGGGTGGCACTGCTTGGGCTTGCCAATCGAAATATCATGGTTCGAATCCGTGCGATGGGGTGAGCTTCCGTTGCTCTGTCCCAGCTTCTGCCAACCTAGCAGTTCGAAAGAACACCAGTGCAAGTAGATAAATAGGTCCCTCTGCGACAAGAAGGTAGATGTCATTTCCGTGTGCTCTGGTTTCCATCATGGTGTTCTGTTGCACCAGAAGCGGTTTAGTCATGCTGGCCGCATGACCCAGAAAGCTGTCTGTTCCCTTGGCCTGAAGTGAGATGAGCGCCACACCCCATAGTCGCCTTTGACTGGACTTAACTGTCCAGGGGTCTTTTACCTTTTAAGTACTCTAGAGTTGTACTCTAAGTACTTTAAGTACTCTAGTGGAATATTGAAGCTGCGCAACTACTGGGGGTTTTTTCCATCTCTGGACTTGGGGATTTTCCATGTGAAAAGCAGACCGTGGGATTGGCCTTGAAGCATAGACAGAAGTGGGATGAGTGGGAAGACAAGATCAGCTAAAGCCAAACAGTCCAGCATAATCTCACAGCAACGCAGATCATCTGTTCCCACTGTTCCAGTGGCACAAGAGGAAGACTTAGAACAATATAGACTTGAAGGAATGGCCACAGGTGGGGACTTTACTACAGTTTTGAATAAAATTTATGAAAAATTGGACGCTGTAAGTAAACAAGTGACTGAACAATCAACTAAAATTGACCAGAATACAGCTAGTATTAACAATTTGACCCAGCAAGTTAGATCAAATGCTGAAACTATTGGAAAATTACTGGAAGACACCACAGTAAATCGTAAAACGGCTGAGGAGGCTAAACAAAAAGTAGAGGCTGTGCAAGAAGAAATAAAACCTATGCGCAAACAGATTGGTGAACACCAGGCACTTCTGTCTATGATAGAATTGAAAAATAAGGAGAATAATTTAAGAATTAGGGCGGTACCAGAATTGGAGAAGGAAGATTTAATTGAATATTTGACAAAAGAATTTGTGGAATTTTGGCCTTTGGAAGAGGATAAAGACTTTAAAATTGTAAGTGCATTCAGACTTGGAAAGGGAGGGAGGAAGGTTAAGTCAAGAGACTGCCTGATCTCCCTCAGAACGAAGGAAGAAAGAGATAAGATACTGCGCACTTTCAAAAGACCCTTGAGATTCAGGATTCTAGAGTGGAAATTTACAAGGACATCCCGAAACATCTATTGGAACTTAGATCCAACTACGGAGATTTGGTGACATTATTGAGAAGTAACAGAATTATCTTTAGATGGGAGTTCCCCCAGGGACTATCTTTTACTTTTAAAGGGAAAAAAGTTAAAATCAAAACAGTTGAAGATAAGGAAAAATTTGTGAGTGACTATGGAGAAGACCTTCAGAAAGGGACCGAAGAAGAATTAAGAGCCTTAGGATTTGGACCATCAAGTTCTGTACGTACACCCTTGGGTCTTGACGAACCCGAGATAGCGATACCACCGTCAAAGGGAGAAGATTTTTTGGGAGCTGTAGGAGGAAAGTAGAACTATCTCAACATGTCTCTGCAACTATTAAGTTGGAACATTCATGGTTTTAACTCCCCTGAGAAGAGGAAGAAGATCTTTCATTTATTAAAAAAGGAACAATTAGACTTAATTTGCCTACAGGAAACGCATGTGATTAGGCTTCATAGGAAAGTTTTAATTAATAAGAGACTAGGCCAAGAATTTATCTCATCTGACAGTGTGAAGAAGAGAGGAGTTGTCATCTACGCAAAAGAAAGCTTATCACCAAAATTCCTTTTTAAAGATGAGCAAGGAAGAATCTTGGCAATTGAAATCCAAATACAAGGAGAAAAAATTTTGATTTTAGGAATTTATGCACCAAATGAGGGGAAGTCGGAATTTTACAAGAAGTTGCATGAGACAATGTTGGACTATATGGATTATAACAACATCATTATGATGGGCGACATGAATGGGGTGGTATCTACGAATATGGACAAAGCATAACAAAAGAGGTCAGGCTACCAAAAACGTTTTTTGAACTAACTGACAATATGGATTTGATTGACATCTGGAGAACAAAAAACCCCTTAGGAAGAGAAGGGACATTCTTCTCTGAAGCCAAAATGACATGGACTAGAATTGACCAAATATGGATAACTAGAGGACTGGCACCTAAGACTAGAAAGGTGGAAATCTGCCCAAAAACTTGCTCCGACCATAATGCTGTAAAGATGGAAATGAAATTAACATCAACTGGTTCCTTCAGATGGAAGATGAATGACACCTTATTAAGAGATCAAGAGATCGTTAAGAAGGCCCAAAAGACTTTGAGAGACTAAGACTTTGAGAGACTTTGAGGTAAATTTGAAAACTACAGTTGAAAAAAGAGTAATCTGGGACGCAAGTAAAGCGGTGATGAGGGGGTTTCTGATACAACAGAATGCAATAAAAAAGAGAACTCAAAATGAGAAAAAAGATAAAATTTTGGAGAAAATAAAAGAAGGAGAGAAAAAACTAAGATCGAAACCAAAGTCACAGGAGATTCTGAGAGAAATTAAACTATATCAAGTACAATTTATGAAATTGATAAATCAGGAAGTTGAGTGGAAAATTAAACAAATGAGACAAAAGACTTTTGAATCGGCTAATAAATGTGGAAAACTGCTAGCGTGGCAGTTGAAAAAAAGACAGAAGTTGAATACGGTTACAAATCTCGAGATTGAAGGGAAAAACATTCAGAATCCTGTGGAGATTAGAAAATGCTTCCAGAGATACTTCTAACAACTTTACACCCAGGGGCCACAGAAAGAGACTGATATAGACCAATTTTCAAGAAAATAAGACAATATTGAACAATAAAATAACAGAACAGGAGATTGAAGGTGCCATTCAGAACATGCAATTGGGCAAGTCTCCAGGGCCGGGCGGGATAACCTCTAAGTACTATAAGACTTTAAAAGACTATTTAATTCAACCACTAAAGGGGGTGTGCAACGAGATTATGGAGGGGAAGAAGGCGCCGGAGTCGAGGAAAGAAGCTTTCATCACACTCATACCAAAATCTGAAGCTGAAAAGACACAACTCAAGAACTACCGTCCCATATCCCTTTTAAATGTGGATTACAAAATTTTTGCAGATATTTTAGCTAACAGATTAAAAAGAGTGTTAAATGAAGTGATACACAAAGATCAGGCAGGCTTTCTCCCAGGCAGACATTTGTCTGAAAATACAAGGAACATTATTGACATTTTGGAGTTATTGCAAATGAACATTAATACAAAAGCAGTTTTAATTTTTATTGAGGCGGAGAAGGCCTTTGATAATATTTCTTGGAATTTTATGAAGGAAAATCTTAAGGGAATGGGAGTGGGACAGGGGTTTGAAAATGGTGTAGTTGCAATTTATTCAGAACAAAAAGCAAAATTGATAGTCAATAATGTGGTGTCAGAAGAGTTTAGAATAGAAAAAGGAACACGACAGGGCTGCCCTATCTCTCCATTGCTATTTATTTCGGTCCTGGAGGTGCTCTTGAATATGATCAGAAGGGACCGGTTGATCAAAGGAATTCAGGTCGGAGCTAAACAATATAAACTTAAGGCTTTTGCAGATGACCTGGTTTTGACATTACAGGAGCCAGAATCTAGTACGAAAAGGGTTTTAGAATTGATTCAAGAATTTGGTTATGTGGCAGGATTTAAATTAAACAAGCAAAAAACTAAGGTTTTAGAGAAAAATTTGACAACAATGGAAAAAGAAAGGTTTCAGAAGGAGACAGATTTAATTGTGGTCAAGAAAGTGAAATACCTAGGGATTAATATGACGGCTAAAAATTTGAATTTATTTAAAGACAACTATGAGAAATCTTGGTCAGAAGTTAAAAAAGATTTAGAAATTTGGTCAAAATTGAAGCTTTCCTTGTTGGGTCGGATTGCTGTTATAAAGATGAATGTATTGCCAAAAATGTTGTTTTTGTTTCAAACTTTGCAGATTGTGGACAAGATGGATTGTTTCAAGAGGTGGCAGAGAGATATTTCTAAATTTGTCTGGCAGGGCAAAAAGCCCAGAATAAAATTTAAAATATTGACTGATGCTAAAGAAAGAGGGGGGTTTGCCCTGCCAGACATGAAATTGTACTATGAATCAGCAGCATTCTGCTGGTTGAAGGACTGGCTACTTCTTGAGAACACTGACATTTTGGACTTAGAAGGGTTTAACAATGCTTTTGGGTGGCATGCATATCTGTGGTACGACAAGGTTAAAGCTCATAGAGCATTCAAAAACCATATTGTCAGGAAAGCCGTGTTTAATGTCTGGACCAGATATAAAGACTTATTGGAAAGCAAGACCCCAAGGTGGTTATCACCTATGGAAGCTAAGGTGTCTTACCAGACATATTGGAATAAGTGAATGGTAATTTTGTTAACAACTGAATTCTATTAATATGTGCAGAATTACAGATATGAAGATAATGCCTAGCCATATGACTTCTCCTTTTATGAACTCTTTCTAAATAAATACAAAGATCCTGTGTTCTTCCTTAAAGATAACTAACTTTCTATTGAAACAGACTAAAGAACTAAAATGGTCTTTGTTGGCCTGACTGTATGATATTGTGAAGGTGAGAGAGGGCCTAATTTTTACCTTGAGGTCTTAAATGAAGATCTACCCAAATATATACGTCAGAGAATCTTCTGGCATTAACACTAACAGCTAGAGCAAACACTTTGTATTTGTATTAAAATAAACCCACCAGGAAAGACACACACAAGGGTGCATGTGTGTTTGTGAGTGAGAGAGAGAGAATGAGTGAGAGACAGAGAGCGCTGACAACTACTCTTAATTCACTTGCCAGTGTTTCCTGTTTGGAATTGTCTTGAGAAAAATAATTTGATAAGCATTGGCAGGCAATGCATTTCTCCCCAGATATTCAAAAGAGGAGCTACATTTTTTTTAAAAAAAACCTTTACATTAAAGGAGGAATTTTTTTATAGCAGTCTTGCTAAAATAATTATAGCAATTACATACGTTTGGCAGTGTTCAAGAACATGAGAAATGGCAGAGGGGAAGAATAAACTATTTCCCCTTCGAGGCTGCATTCTCTACATTCCCTCTTTCTAAGTTTACCCCTGAGAACTACATTTCTACCTAAATCAAATTGTATTGAATCCATCTTGAATTCAGATGTTCCTAATTTTAGGGTCCTTGTCATATTATTTGTCTAATGGGTGTTCTCAGCTCCTTTTATCTTTATGCATTTCAAACCACTTTGCTAGTTCATTCCCCACCCCGACTGCCTAGAAAGTCTGTACTTATGACCCTCGGACTTTATCACTTTATCACCATGGATATCTAATGAGAATGTGCTTGTAATTGTTAGATGCTATACTACTGCAATTAAAAACCACAGATAATCACTCCTATTTTTCTATATATATATATATATATATATATATATATATATATATATGATAACGCTAAACAGATTTCCACATAAATGAAGTCCACAGTCCTATGTACTGAGGTAATTATCTATCTACTTTGTTAATGGCCTACGTTTATAAGGGTGAACAAAAATAACTTCTCATAGGTATCAGGTTGGCCACTGTGAGGACATGACGCTGAACCAAATGGGTCTTTGGCCTGATCCACAGAGCTCTTCTTATGTTCAACTTTTTAAAAGAATTTCATTTTTGAACAAAACATAGAAACCACACAAACCTTCTGAGAAGTTCATAGTGCCATGCAAAGATTCCCCTGAAGTTCACTCATCTAGGTACAAACCAATCATAGGAATGCTTCCACTAGGTGTGTGTTAAAACAAAATAAAAAAATTCCTTCCAGTAGCACCTTAAAGACCAACTAAGTTAGTTCTTGGTATGAGCTTTCGTGTGCATGCATACTTCTTCAGATAGGTATGTGTTGTGCAGGAGGAGGAGGGGAAAGACTATCTTTTTCTTTTTGAGGAAGAGTATGACAGGGAGTTTATATGTGAGAGTGATCTGAAAGCACACAAAACCCCTGGCTGTGTCCTAAAAATACAATTTGGGAAACTGCCTAAAGTCTGAATGGACGGCTGCTGATATCCCCCCCAAAATATCCAGGTGAACAGCCCTGAGATAGGGTGTTTTGAAGGTGCATCCCATTTTGAGCTGATCTGAAAGGGGTCTGGATCTGACACAAAGAGACAGGAAACAAGCATTTTTAAAACAGAGTTCACATTCTGAACACATACAAACATACTGTTGCTTTTGCTCCTACCTCTGGCATTTAAAAAGGCAACCCATTAATGCCTCTGAGGTCTATTTGAGGTCCAACTCCTCCTCAATTTCTGATATCCATTGTTCACCAATTTGCTTCTCAGCAAATGTCGATTCAAAATGTAAGTTCAGCAGCAAGTTTTGTTTAAATTTCAAGTGGTAATATGTTTGGAACAAAGAACAAATTCAGCAAACAAAACGAAGCATAATTAGCAATTATAGTCTTAATTATTCCATGTATTTCTTTTTTTCCTAATTACCAGAAGAATTAAAATATTAATTATTCACCAAATAATATCTGCATATAATTGTTAGTTTGCAAACTGCACATAAAAAGTCCATCACAAGTACTAAAACATTCAGACTGTGAGGATATGCTCATTTTGACTGGAAGCCTGTTTCAGTTAGAACCTGCTCAGGAACATGGAACCTGAAAATCCAAACAATGTAGGATTAGGGAAGGATCATCTCTGGAAATTAGCACAGTGAGGTACTTCATAGATTAGATGGAGAGGACAGACACCCAAAGGAAACTTCAGTTGCTATTTCAAATGTATTTAGTGCCACTGTCGACAGCATGAGGCCATGGAAAGTGGTCAATAAGGTAACTGACAGACCTGATTTCTTATCCTGTCTTAAGATATATTTACACAAGGACAAGAATACAACACAATTTAAGCACTCAGAGATCTACTAGGTTAAAACATGCTTCACTGTACATTGGGTTACTATAGCTAGAATTCGTGGTCCATAGGACTGAGTCAGACCACTTATCCCTCTAGCTCAATATTTTTCTTCTTCTTCTTCTTCTTCTTCTTCTTCTTCTTCTTCTTCTTCTTCTTCTTCTTCTTCTCCTCCTCCTCCTCCTCCTCCTCCTCCTTCTTCTACTACTACTACTAATAATAATAATAATAATAATTTTATTATTTATACTCCACCCATCTGGCTGGGTTTCCCCAGACACTCTGGACAGCTCCCCAGAATAGTAACAACACCATAAAACATAAAACATTAAAAACTTCCCTACTGACAGGCAGCACTGGAGTCTATCCCAGCCCTACCAGGAGATGCCAGTGATTTAAACTTGGACCTCCTGAAGGCATACCTTCCAGCATTTCTCTGATGAAAACAGGGGCTATTATTATTATTATTATTATTATTATTATTATTATTATTTGTACCCCACCCATCTGACTGGGCTGCTCCAGTCACTCTGGGCAGCTTCCAACATATATAAAAACATAATAAAACTTCACACATTAAAAAGCTTCCCTATACAGGGCTGCCTTCAGATGTCTTCTAAAGGTTATATAGTTGCTCATCTCCTTGACATCTGATGGGAGGGTGCTCCAAGGGTTGGTGCCACTACTGAGAAGGCCCAGTGACAGCATTTCTGATGTTAAAAATGGGCTGGAAATATTCAAATTCAGTTTCATATCATCTCTCCCGAGAGATGACTCCAAAAGCTGTTTGACACAGTAAATCAGACTTGAACTTTTAATTGCTCAAAAGGTGTGATGACTCATCTCAAAAGCATTCCTCTACCCCATCCCCACTCCCAGGAAGCTCCTCCATATTGTTGCTTTTAGCTAATTCGTACTTCTCCTCAGAAAAAGCCTAAATATTCCCTGCTGCAAAGGAGCAACCATTCCTTCTTTTTTGTCTCAGTGAAGAGTAAATCTTATTTCTAGTCAGGCTCACCTTTGACATTTCCTAGAACATAGCAGTTGTTAGAGCTGCCTCTAGGTCCCAGCTCACAGAGGACCAACGCTAGGCTGTCGTTATGTACAAAAGTCTTTATTGAGGTTTAGTTTCCATTTCAAAGCCGCAGCGTGCAGCTCTACGTCTTAAAGCCTAGACCGGCGAAGTACCGTCTGAGTCTCCTCCCCTATGACACCAGTTTAAGATCCTAGCCCTGCTCCACCTTTTACGCTGCTCTCTCCTCCTCTGGGTCCTCCTGCCCGCTGGGGCATTGCCCTTTCTGGACTCTTCCGACGCTGAGTCGCTTAGCTCCTCCCCCTCCCTCCGGCGGGCTTTAGGACCCGGTTCCCAATCCTCATTCTCTGCTGTCCCGCGCTCCTGTACATTTGAACTTGCCTCTCGCGCCAACCCAGTGACCTTCCTCCTGACTGTTACACTACTTCTGTCACTGCTTCCCTCTTCCGGGATACTGGCCGGATCTGACCTCCCCTCCGTTGTCTGACTCTCCGATGGAGGTGTGGTCAGCCCTGCCTTATCTTCTCTCCCTGGTGGGGAATGCACTGGCCCTGATCCTTGGGACTCTTCCCCCCCACTCTGCTCTGGTGGGGAAGCTGGTCCTGATTTCCAACTACTGCTCTGGGAGTCCCTGCTGCCCCCTTGCTCCTGGGACGTTCCCCTTGGGAATCCCCTTCCCCTGGCCACTGGCGCCCCCTTCTGTGAATCTTCCAATTCGCTGGAGAGGCTCATGGAATCCCTCGGTCCACTGTCCTCTTCTCCTACGCTCCCCTCGGATTCTTCCCCTTCGCTCTCCATCTCCTCTCTTCCCTGTGCCTCTGCTCCTGAACCCCTGACAGCAGTATTCTATTTTGTTAGCTTCCTGAAGAACATTTTCCCTAACTGAGGAGGGGATTGTCCTAACTGGCCCAGGAAGAGGGGCGGCAGTTCTTTCTTGCATTGCTTTCACAAGCACCTTCTTTTCCCTGTCTTCCACGGAGCACGTTCAGGTTTTGTTCAATGTTAAAGAAAAATTAGCAAAAGTGGAGGAAGGTTAGCACCATATCAAGATTGCAGCGATTGTTTTGCAGCAGCTCTCTCCTGGCCGTGGCCCCGACACACATCCATCATGCCATCATGTATCCATTCAGTGCACAATTGGCAGGGAACGAGATGGAAACAGTCCATCAATCTAATGTCACAGCTGTAATAAAAATCTACAGAAAACCTATAAACAATGGTTATACCCTCAGTTATACAGCTCCAATGTGCTGACTGGTGTGAAGTGCGCCAAAGAGTTGAGGCAGGGAAGGAATTCATGGGAGGTTGGAGGGGTTGCAACTCCTCAGCAGCCTGCCATTGAAGTCATTTTGCAAGCACCAAATATTGCAGGTTACAGCCTTGCAAAAGCCGAAAAAAGGAGATGGAATAAAAAAAAATTGCTGAAATTCATACACACAAAGAGCAAATAATCTGGCAGCCACAGTAGCTACTGCCGTGCATGTTTTTGTTGAATAAACCCTCTTTTACCTACAAATACAAAGACATAAGTGCCCATTTGTTAGGGTTATAAAGCTCTCAGATAAATAGTCAAAAGTACTTTAGGGAAGTATGTTTTCCATCTTTGCCAATAAATGGGGAGATGTGTATATATTCCTCCTTTGCACTGTACCTCAAACTGCACTTAGCAAAGCCAAGGGTGATTTGAGGTTTTTCCTTCTTTAAAAAAAAGAAGAAATTGTTCTCACTTTAGAATAAGAGTGCAATACTATCAAGAGTGCAGAACTCAGTAAAAGACTCTTGGTAAGTTTCAGACTAATGGATCATGTGACAAGCAATCCCGTGTTTTAACAATCCCCACTCTATGTCAAGCTCAACATACAACAGTACAATGGCTTGACAAAAGGAATATATCCAGAAAAATATGGAATGCAAAACATGATTTGTTTATTTAGCTAATGTTGGGTTGTTGTTGTTGTTTTTCATGTAAAGTGAACTAGGAAGATATTCCTACAGATGAAATGGTGAAAAGCAGATTACCCAAGGGATAATATCAAGGATTGCCAAACTGGAAGTTATGAACGTCGCACTGTCAGGGCATCAGAAATCAAACAACTTGACTGTGCAGAAAAGACAGAAGCTTGCATTCCAACAGTGGATTATGCAAAAATTCAAGGGCAAAAGCCAATGTGGAAAACTTCCTTTTAATTCTTACACAAGTGATATGAGATCTAGAGGCCTCCAATGTGTTGAATAATGATTAAGGATCTCTTCACAGTTTATGTTTCTATCCATGTCTATTACTAAAAAAATTCAGAATGTGACAAACAAGGGGTTCAAAGCACATGTATCTTATAGGAATACTTATCATCGCTTATCATAGCCATGACAGGCCGTTTCTTTGAATACAAAAAATCTACTACATTAACTATGCTGCGTGTCCATGTATGAGTGATGTAAGGAATCCTCACAGTACACTCCTAGACAACGGGAGAAGCTAACCCCCAACCAGCAGTAAGATGCACTTCCCAAGCAAGAAGTTTCTCTCCCCACTGCCCCAAGATCTTACCAGTTTTCACGGCAGCAAAAATTTAAATGACATACCACAGCACTGGGTGGAGAAGTTTAAAACTCTCCACATGGCCCAGAACCCCAATGGAGATGCCATTGATCATTTTGGTGAGCAGGGATGGAGCAGCAGTAATCTGCACGGATTAGCTGAGGAGGAGGGATGTGTCCCCACGTGTGTCTGTGCATGTCTCTCTGTGTGTTCAGGACTCCTGTGCATGGTGGCCTACACATACCCATGGCTGCCATGTGACACACGCACCACAAGAGGAAATCAGGCCACTGGATCAAAAAAGGTGAAAGAACTAAAGCCACATATGTCTACTTAGAAGTAAGTCACCTTGAGTTCAATGGGGCTCACTCCCACATTAGTGTGCCACAGTCTCATGGAAATCAGAGAAACATAAGCTCTTAGCTCTGCTGTTACACAGCATTCGTTTCAATGGGATGGCTGAGGAGTGTCTGATGTGCACCAAATCTGCTTTTTTAAATCACCAGCGATTACATTTAAGAACTGCATCATGATAAGGTTGCTTTGTTTTGTTGGATGTAAGGCTCCAGCAGAAGAAGCAACTGCTTTTTGCAGTTATCTGTACTTCATGACTCTTCAGGTCTGGGTGTTTCTTGAGTTGCTTAATCTGCCAAGGTTGGGGGAAGGGAGCAAAACAACAACAACAACCCAGTTTGCGTTGCAGTGTAGCTTCCTTTGTTTAACTCGGCTGTCTTCATACTCCTCTCTTGCCCGCTAGAAGATTTGTGAAAGATTTTTGGAGAAATGTTCCTGTTTATGAAATCATAATCAAATACTTGTGGGGTGAGTTGGCAGCGCAGTTGTTGACAGATGTGTCTCAGGCCTTTGTGTTGCAAGATAATGGTTTGAGTTAACAAAAAATGTTTTGGTGAGGTCATGGGTCTCTTCAGCATCAAACACAACAGAGCAATCTGGGTAATGAGGACCAGCAGGAATGGCACTGAGATGATGCAAATACATAGTTTTTTATTTTAAAAAAAAACATAGTTCTGACTTAGGGCTTAGCAGTTAACTATTTTGGAAATAAACAGGCTTTTGCTTGCTGACTTTAAATATCACAATTCTCATCAATTTGTTTTCCACCATGCAGGATCTGGGATAGTATGTGCTCTACAGCACAAGCTTGAGAAATGTCAAGTGCACATTATAGGATTTTGCATAATTACCTATCCGGAAGAACACTAGCACTTATGTTATCAGATAAATATAACAAAAGTATCTTAATTCTTTGGCAAATGAGAATACCCAAACGCTTATGAATCTCCCATAATTCCCCATCTCCAGTTGATACCCAATGGATCGCTCTGTCATGCTGTTCATTTAAGTTATTGTAGGCGCTGTGGGTTAAAGCCTCAGCGCCTAGGGCTTGCCGATCGAAAGGTCGGCGGTTCGAATCCCTGCGGCGGGGTGCGCTCCTGCTGCTCGGTCCCAGCGCCTGCCAACCTAGCAGTTCGAAAGCACCTCCGGGTGCAAGTAGATAAATAGGGACCGCTTACCAGCGGGAAGGTAAATGGCGTTTCCGTGTGCGGCTCTGGCTCTGGCTCTGGCTCTGGCTCTGGCCAGAGCAGCGATGTCACGCTGGCCACGTGACCCGGAAGTGTCTCTGGACAGCGCTGGCCCCTGGCCTCTTAAGTGAGATGGGCGCACAACCCCAGAGTCTGTCAAGACTGGCCCGTACGGGCAGGGGTACCTTTACCTTTACCTAATACTACTAGAAGCCTTCATCTTTCAAAAAGAGACTTCTTTTTTGCTCTGCATGCTTCATTGTAACCACTTAATTCCTCTCCTCCACCACCCTAAAGCATCTGTGAGAGAAGCATAGCTGGAGACACATCATTCTTCATAGGCTGTGTGGCTCAGAGACGGGCGTCGCTAGAGTGCAGAAATGTTCTGGGAATTATAAATTGCTGGAGGGATTCCAGTGAAACAGAACCAGCCACCCAACTTGTTCCACACTTAAGTAATGATAAAGGAAGTTAATTGGTGGCTGTGGGTTGGCTCCCAGGAGAAGCTTTTAGGAATGATTCCCATGAACTGTTTGGGGGTGGTTATGGACTCAACCATATTATCATATTGTTCTCGTGAAGACTAACTATCTGATGACAGTGTCTGAGTGAAAGCAGCATCACAGATCTAAGGGATTCTGCACATGCAAACTTCTTTCTGAAATGAATCTGTGGCATCTGTGGCTAGGAAGATTGTCTCTCCTCCCAATCGGTGTTGAGCAGAGGTGAGACAGTGGTCATATCCTTCATAGAAACTGAAGCACATATCAATGTACAAAATCTTGCCCTTTTGATAATAGGGTGCTTTCCCCAAGAAAAAATCGCTACAGCTCAGCACAGCCTTTTCACAGCCATTGTTGAATGGAAAACACACAGCTATTAATGGCTTTTATTTTATTTAACAAAACTCTTTCCTTGGGCTTCAGGACATTTCAGCAACATCATCTGCTAATCTCAATTTGACAAAGAGCTTGTTATGCATTTGATGGTATGAATCGAAGTGACTATCACTTAAAGAATAAGTATGAAAGAGCTTGGAGACAATTGGTAATATAAAAATTGGCACATTGTCTGAGGATTTCAAAAAGAAAAAATCAGAATTGATAGTGGCTTCCAGAGAGAGAGAGAGAGAGTTTGTAATTCAATAAGTACCATATACTTTTATTTTTAGATTATTAAATGCTTGCTTTGAACAATGACTCTTCTTTCCATTTAAATATATTTAATTTAGTAGTTGCAGTTAAGGACTGAAGTGTTGTTAAATCCACAGTAATTCAGAGCAGGGCTGTCTTTGTGGTTCTCCCTCTTCTGTGGCGTAGCATCCCTGTCAAGACAAAACAGGTGCCCACTATCTGCACTTCCCAGAAACAGATGAAGACATTTTTGTTCTGACTAGCTTGGTGTTCCCACCTGGATGAATGGGTCTCTGTCATAGGTCTGCTTTGTTTGTGTGTTTGTTTTCTGAACTACATTTAACTGGGAATGAGCTGGAGATGGGCTTTTGCTGGTATCTTGTACATCACCTTGAGATGTGTGTTTGAAAGGCAATCAATCTATCAAGCATTATTTTTACGTGCTTCACTTTTATTTTCTTTTTTGCTCCCTTGGAAGGTGGCTAAGAGGACATTGGATGTGGCCACCACCCATTTCTTCTTTAACAGAGGGAATCGGTTCGTTCCAGCTGCTCTAAAGGTCTTTAACGCCAAAGTAGCCCCAAAACTTCTTTACGACATTCCATTATGGATTACTGCAGTTAACCAATCGTTGGAATGCATCCAATCCAATTTTCTGAGGAAAATCCTGGGGCTTACTGAACACTCTTACTGGTTGTTGGGCAGAATAAACGGAGATTTTGTGATAACCAAATACCAACCCCATTCCTTCAGGAAATCCCTCCTACAGGATGTACATTTGTCTCCTCTGGATATTATTAAATGGGCCTTAAAGCAAGGGCAGGAAATGTGGCCCTCTAGCCCTCTTTGGGACTCTCCCTAGGGCACACACCACACTGGCCCTGGCCCTACCCTCAAGTACTTTTGTCTGGCTTGAAGGCACCTGGCTTGAATGTTTGTGTATGTGTGTGAGAGACTGTGTGTTAAAACCTCTGGTTTTTGCTTCGCAGGAATGTAGACTATTGTACACAGGTAAAAGTCACACCTCTTTGGCACGTGGCCCCCAGAAGGTGATCTACAATGGAATGTGGCCGTGGGGCTGTAAAAGGTGCCCCACTATTGCGTTAAAGCAGAGCTTTCCAAACTGTGTGTCGTGATATGTTAGTGTGCTGACTGCAGTGTGTAGGTGTGTCCCGCAAACACTCCCTGCACTCCCCCCGGGGCTGGAAAGGGGTTAGTTTAGCCTCCAGTTTGCTAGTAAAACTGAATTTCTGTGTCACAAAATGATGCACGTCTAAAAAGTGTGTCACCGACATGAAACGTTTGGAACGCTCTGCCTTAAAGACTTGGAGGTTCCACTCTGCTTTTAACCAAATAAGGTTGCTCATTTATTGTTTTAACAGCCGCTCTCCTAAGTGGACTTTAAAACTAATAAATTCTGTATGCAGGATCGGAGCGAAGGGAGGGCATAGATTGAAGTTTAACAGAAGATATGAGAAAAGTTTGCTTTGGAACACATAGGGTGGTGCTAATTGTTACAATATTCTCAGAAGGCTTTTAACAGCAAGACCATGGGTAATCTGTTCCAAATACTGAAAGAGCTACAGTATTCAAATGCTGGAATACTGTATTCACGTCGCTGGTGCTGAAATGAGTGAAATATGTTGTTACTCAGGGTACAGATGGCCTCCCATTTCTACGCCAAATTAGTGATAGTTTTTCTCCACCCTTTAACATCTGCCCCGAGTTTATAAATTGTTGCATTGTAGTTAACTTCCTTAATTAGAGGAAAGACAAAGTATAATTTGAAAGCACAGCTAGAATTCATTTTCTAAACTGTACCACCAGGGAGAGATTTCCAAGTTTTATGCTGGGGGGTGGTGAAGCCTACCTGCAGATGCATGTTTGTATTTAATTTAAAGTTCTGATTCTGCTTCAAAAGTCACACACCCGTTGAGACTGCGTCATCCAGGAAGTCCATTGGCAGCTGCTGAACTTGCCATCCGGAAGGCTTTCCACGACATGTGGTAGTTACTAACCCAGGACTTCACGGAATAGGCATCCCTAGTTCCAAAATTCTCTTCATCCAGATTTTATGCTCTGATTCTGGATTTCTGAATTACACGGTCTTTCTATGGTGTGGAATAACTGATGCATTAGACAGGTTCTTCCTTCTTGTGCTTTCATCTCTGGTTTGTGTGCAATGCACCATGTTGGCAGAGTTTGCCACCGTTTCCGGTTCCTGAAGCTCATTTGTATCTGCCCTGCGTTTCCAGGCTATATACATTAGCAACACTCTGCAGAAAGACAGTCTTAATTTGGGATCCACAGGGATACCTGGCCTTATCCTGAAAGGGTCTTGATCTGTTGTGCATTCTTCACATGAACATGCTAGAAAATGTGTCTGGGTGCTCTGTTACCTCTTCCTTTATCCCTCAAGAACTCACTAAGCTTATCTAGAGCAGGAGAACGGGGAAGAGGTGAAGAAAGTAGTCGGTTCTCCCAGGTCCTGACATACAAGTTCAAGCATCTCTGGCAGAAAGCTGATGCTACCCATTTGCACCAGAGAAATCTCTCAGCATATCTACTTTGAGCTGACTAAGACAAAGAAGGACAGAGCCATCAGACCAGTGGCATGAGAGAACAGAAGTTTTGGAACTCGACTAGATCCAAAGCCCATTAGATCCTCTTGAACCAGGAGCCCTAGAACCAGGAACTCTGGCACCTGTACCTTCAGAACTTACACCCCTGGTGAATGGTACCCTCTACAGAGGCGAACCCTACAGCTTATAGGTCCAGACAAGAAGCCTTGTAGGAATTGTCGGAAAACTGTTAGGCTCCAAGCCAGAGGCTGTCCCTTTAAGGTCTTCCAAGAAAGGGATGGAGCCTGAGAGAAGTGATCTGGCTGTGGAAGTATGAAATTGACACGAATCCATACCTTTCCAATATCCCTAATTTTGAAATGATTGTAAATGTGAAGCTCCCCACAATGTGGCTCCTGCTAGATGTTTTTAGACTACATTTCCCATCATCCCTGAACACTGGCCAAGCTGGTTGAGGCTGACAGGAGTTGTAGTCCAAAACATATAGAAGGCGCCTGATTTGGGGGAAGTTGGTATGTATCACCATTTTCATGTTGAATTTTACAGTTGTGCAAGTTTTGTTTACAAGTGTGTAGGGGTGCATGTTCACACTGCACACGTTCAGATTACATCTCCCATGCCAGATATCCAATAAAGGAACAAAATGGTGTAAATGGTCTCAAAACTATTTTATAATCATCACCACAGGATCTAAACTACTTGCTAATACCTGGGAAATCCTAGTGTTATTCTGATCTCATTCTCACTGGGAAGATAAAGCTGCCTATGGGCTGCACCACCTGACATGGCTGGGTCCTACCCTATTCAGAAAACCCCTTCCATGTAGTAAACTAGATGCCAGAGGAAGGGTGCTTTAGCCTTCTCCCTGATACACTAGATTTCTATATACAAGGACTTACATGGACGATCATGCCGTAATAGGAGCCCTCACCTGCAGTCTGAGGCAGTAGATCCCAGACACAATTTTGCCAATCCTATAAGAGGGGGAAATATTTTGTTAGCGCATTTCTTACATGTTGCCTGATGTCAACATGTTGCGATGGAAAATATGCACAACATAATCTGGCAGTTAATTTTTCTTAATTATGTCCAAGAAAAAGTCTGGACTGCTCGTATGGTTCAGTATTTTTTTTTTTTTTTTGTGTGTGTGTGTGTGTGTGTGTGGCTGCTGTGATATTAATTATCACAGCAGCTTGGTTTCTTGAGCCATTCATGTCTGTTAGCTTGGAAGTAGATTAACTGCCCAGACTTAAATCTGGCTATGCCATTACTGTACTGTTGCACAGCCATGGGGTGAAAACCCTTATATGGTACTGCACTGCCCTCCACTGGAATTCCGTGGGGAGGGGGGAGATGCAACATCCATCTTTAAAATCAGACTTGGACGTTCCCTTATTGTTGCTGCAATGTTGCAACAAGAAAAATACTTCAGGGAATAGAGTTCTTATTTTGTGTAGGTCCCCCACCTTATCTGTTGTGATTCAAGCCTCTGTTTACCAGAAGTGGTGGAATAGGATTGGATGCAAAACTGCCGTGTGTGTTTAATTTATGGCTGCTTTCCAGTTTGCCCCACATATTTCCCCCCCCCTCTCCTTAAGAATATCATGAAGAAGAGCTGATTCAAGTGCACACAAGTGTTAGGGGTTGTAGCTCAGTGACAGAGCATTTGCTTTTCCTGAGGAAGGCCCTGGTTCAATCCTTAGCATCTCTAGGTAGTGCCAGGAGAGACCCACATAAACATTTGAAATCCTGAAGAACCACTATTGGTCAGGGTAGACAAAACTGAATCCCCGCCAAAGTGCAAGTAGCTAAATAGGTACCGCTCTGGTGGGAAGGTAAACGGCATTTCTGTGTGCTGCTCTGGTTCGCCAGAAGCAGCTCAGTCATGCTGGCCGCATGACCTGGAAGCTGTACGCTGGCTCCCTTGGCCAATAAAGTGAGATGAGCGCCGCAACCCCAGAGTCGGCCACGACTGGACTTAATGGTCAGGGGTCCCTTTACCTTTACCTTAGACAAAATTGAGGTAGTCGGACCAATGGTCTGATTTAACATAAGGCTCCTTCCTAGGTTCCTGTGGAACCTAGAAACAGACCTTCTCATTAGTGACATCCATCATCCGAACACGTACCTTCCATGTGTCCTGATTTTCCAGGGACGATCCCAGAATTATGAAAGCCATCCCGGCATCTGATTTGATCCCGGAATGTCCCTATCTGTGCCACCAATGTCGATCACAGGGAGGAGGATGAGCCAGAGCTTGTCCCAATTGGTGGTGGTGGCAGGGCTGAGAGGGAGTATCCCGTTGTCTCTCTATGGCCTCTCCCTGGCCATTGCCCCCAACCTCATTTGGGCAGGTTATAACAGCTGCTGGGGAGCAGTTGAAGAGGAGGAGAAGCTGCCGCCACTGGCGTCCAGCCCTGCATGATGAGCTAGCTCTGGGCAGGAAGATAAGGAAAGCAGAGTCTTGAATTTATTTACACACACACACACACACACACACACACACACACACACACACACACTTGTGTGCCTGTGTCTAATCTTGCCCCTTTCTAAAATGCTATTTATTGGTGTTTGTTTTCCTTTTTGTAAATCTACCAAAGAATCAAATCAAAATCAGGTTTAAGGGTTTTTCTCGAAATAGTGGAGGGGGCATGTGCTGTGATGAGTTGGTGGTGGCACTCGTCCTTCTTCAGACAGGAAATACTTGGGGGGGGGGATAAAAATGGGGTGACGATGGACATCAATTTTGGGAGCTGAGAAATGTCCCTATTTTCATCTAAGGAATGTTGGAGGGTATGTGAACACTCTTCCTCAGGTAATTTATGAAGTGGAAATGATAATAACTTTTGACCACCTCTTAAATGCTTACACACTTACCCAACGTTTTCTGAGTTCTGTCTCTTAATTTTGGTTTTGTGCACTGCTCAGTTTTATTGTTGATTTTGTCTTGTTTTATCTGGTTGTTTTTTAAAAAATAATAATAATAATCTTGAATTGTTGAACTGTTGCATTTTTATTGTAAAGTGGTTTGTTGTATATAGTGAGCCCCCCCCCCCCGATATAAAACCTGTATGGTTAAACCACAGAGCCTAGGACTTGCCGATCAGAAGGTCAGCGGTTTGAATCCCTGTGATGGGGTGAGCTCCCATTGCTCGGTCCCTGCTCCTGCCAACCTAGCAGTTTGAAAGCACACCAAAGTGCAAGTAGATAAATAGGTACCGCTTCGGCGGGAAGGTAAACGGGGTAAATGGTGTTTCTGTGTGCTGCTCTGGTTCGCCAGAAGCAGCTTAGTCATGCTGGCCAACCCCAGAGTCGGTCATGACTGGACCTAATGGTCAGGGGTCCCTTTACCTTTACCTTTACCTTTATGGTGCTATTCTAATGAATGGATAGTCCCACTTCAACTATTCACACAGGTGACATGCAATTTAAAATCTTTAAATATATATTTTTTTAAATCAACCATAGAAAGTTTGCTCATCTACCCTTTTCACTCTCTGACCTGCTTCTTCTCCTTTTCCTTATCCTGACCAAGGAACAATTCATTGGCAGACTTTTCAAATGAACTGCCTGAGATGGCATATTCTCTGCACAAGGACAGTTATCACAGTTTTGGTAGGCCCTAGGAATCCAACAATCTGATCAGGCAATTATGCTTTGGTCATCATTCTGCAATCTACAATTTCATTTCCCTTAATGGGAACAGGGAATCCACAGCAGGCGCCATATAAACGGCAGTTGCAATTGTTGTCCTTCAGCATTACGTATCCAAGCGCAAAATTTGAGCCTTCGCTAGGAGGGGACAGGGGAATCCATCAAAGAGAGATGCGACTCTACTCAGAAATGTTTTTTCCTGGCTCTTTCCTCCTGAAATGTTTCAGAAGGCACTGTGGAAAATTAATTTTTGCGCAGCAGGTGCTGCTCTTCTGTCTGGGTGTCTATCAAGGTTCCCATCTATTGTGCTCCTCCATTATTTGTCTATTTCATTAACAAAAGGGAAATAGATTATGTTGCTACAGCAACAGCTTGCCTTCCATGGAACAAAGCCTTCATTGGAAGTGGAAGTGGGATTTAAGTTAAAAGATGACATTTACCTTACTGCAGGGAAACGGACAACACAAGGTCCTCTGCTTGAACGGAGCTCTACAAAAACATCAGAGAAAATGTTCTCGGAGGCAGAAAAGGCTAGTGAGTTACGTAGTGACAGCAGGCCTGTGCAGTGAGCCTCCAGGTCCAATGCATGGGGGATTCATCAACATGGTTCATTAGTAACCTCACCAACCTATGAAAGTGTGACATCAGATGCAAATGTCCCTGATGATGAAGGTAAAGGGGAGGGGAACCCACTAAGGAAATGGAGTGGGAAATTGTATATCCCCCAAGAGTATCAATTCAATAGATATTGTACATGTTCTCTTGAAATGTGTCACCCCCTCCCACATACTCAAACCATTGTAGTAATTACCCAAACCACCGTACTAATTACTGTTGAAAAGCAACTTCTCTATGAATTCCTACAGTTGTTTAACATGAGCCTAGGAACGGAGCCTAGGGATGCGGGTGGCGCTGTGGGTAAAACCTCAGCGCCTAGGACTTGCCGATCGCATAGTCGGCGGTTCGAATCCCCGCGGCGGGATGCGCTCCCGTTGCTCGGTCTCAGCGCCTGCCAACCTAGCAGTTCGAAAGCACCTCCGGGTGTAAGTAGATAAATAGGGACTGCTTACTAGCGGGAAGGTAAACAGTGTTTCCGTGTGCGGCTCTGGCTCGCCAGAGCAGCTTCGTCACGCTGGCCACGTGACCCAGAAGTGTCTGCAGACAGTCTGCAGCCTATAGAGTGAGATGAGCGCACAACCCTAGAGTCTGTCAAGACTGGACCGTACGGGCAGGGGTACCTTTACCTTTTTAGGAACAGACAAATCAATCCATTTCTGGCCCGTCTTGACAATTTTTATAGATACCCATTCTGTTCTGTTTCTGCATTAATCTCCTTAATTTGTTTTAAGAAAACCCCTCTCAAAATAGGTATTTGAAACTCTCTCTCTCTCTCACACACACACTCCTGTTTAAATGTGTACTGGGATATATTCAAACTGCCAAGAACTGTGTCACATTGTTATGATATTTGGAAGAAGTAAAATACCTAGTGAACAGCTAAGCTTCACATTGCACTGAGAGATGGATATCAGGTCATTTCATATAGGAATTTTCAAAGGCAGAACATTCCCTACATGAGCCTCTGAATTTGTGAAGGGCAACCTCCATCTTGATTCAGAACTAGGTTGGAATCGGCTCTCTCTGATAAATCTTGGGAATTCTGCAAAATTGCCATATGCATCCTGATGGGCTTATTCTATTGCCCCCCCCCCCCATGCTCCCCGCTTCCAAAGCCAGGTTTAAAACAAAAAGAAAAAAGGAAGAGTTTTAGATCTGGATGGAGGGGGAAGTAAGAAACAATCAAGAGAATTCAACCAAAAAGATATGCTCATCGAAGAAAAGGTTGCTTGGTTCAGACTGCTCTAAGCACCTAGTTTCAAAATGATTAATGAGAGGAAAAAAGTTAATGTTAAAGACAGAATTTCTTCGCTTGTACCCACAACTGCTGCACTTGCACTGCAGCTGACTTTGTAGTTGAAAGAACTGCGCAATGATCAGCCACAGTTTCAACGGATGAGAATTTCATCTGAGAGTAAAGGGCTTATATTAAAAAATTGTTTGCATAAAATCTGCAAAGCAGCCTGATCTTGTGTAGCACCTTATTTTACATTTCAAACTGGGAAAGAATTTCTTGAGGGAATGACACTTAGTTTGTAAAACAAATGAGAATTATAACTTGTTGGACGCATCTGCATCCTGAACTGGGCATAAGTTATAGCACGATCCATATCATTGCTAGTCAGAAGTAAGTCCTATTGAATTAAATTGGCCTTACTTTCAGGTAAGTGGGATTAGGATTGTAGCTTTAGACACGTCTATTAACTTCAGTGGGCCTGCCATTTACCTCACAATTGTTGTCTGTAGTGGGTATAATCCTGTCTTTCTGTCTGATCTGCATTATGGATGGTGTAATGTCTAAAAATCAGAGAGCAGAAGATGTAAGACCTGTGAGTTCAATGAGACTTACTCTCTACTAAGCTTGTTTAGGTCTGAATCCTGAATGAGTCCCACAATCTATTCAAACCCAAGTTCATCTTTTTTCTCCCTGTTACATGAGGGATAGTTTGGAATAAGGCCCAAACTAAATGAAGGTCTCTGAATGTGAATAGTCTTTCGTTTCAAAATAAATAAATCAGCTCTATGCTTTCAGAATAACATGCACAGCTACCAATCTTCATTTTCCTACTAGCTGGGGAGAAACCGCAAGTCGCGAAATTAGAAAAGCCACTAAAGTTACAAAGTTCTGTGCATGCGATAATTGAACTGGTTATGAAGAGAACTGTGAAGGGAGCTCACAGGAGAAGCGGAGAATGCAACGCTCAACAGAACAGAAGCAGCAAGAGGGAAGGAGCTGGGCTTTTCTAGGCCAATGAGACACTGAGGAGGACCGGAAGCCAGATAATGAGAGTGGATGCAAAATTAGAGAATGGCTTTTCAATAAGATCCATTTTAAACGCATATAGGAAATTGTGACAAGAAATGACCCGAGCTGAAGAATACTAAATCTTTAGATTGGGGGAAGCCAACATGGTAACCTCCATATGTTGTTCAACTCCAGTTCCCATCATCCCTGATCACTGGCCGGGTAAATGCTTTTAAAAATAGATAAGTAAGTGAACAAAGTGTGCAGGTCTCCACATGGAAAGCTTATATCAAACATTGCTTCAGCACCTTCTTGAAGCAAGAGGAAGAACAAGCAAGTAGTATGTCTTCTGCATGGAGAAGACAGAGAAATGATATTGGGTAACGGAGAGAAGGCAGAACTGCTGAAAGCCTACTTTGACTTGGACTACAACTCCCATCATTCTTAGCCAACATAGTCAATGGTCCAGGATGATGGACATTGTAGTCCAAAACAGCTAGAGAGCACCCCATTAGCTACCACCGATTTACCTAAAGAGCAAGGATGCCTCCATTACTCCTTCCCATGCCAAGCCTTGCAGTAAACATTTGAACAAGGTCTTTGTCTCAAAGTCTGACATTTTTTAGAATATTCCACATATATCTTAGTGAATTCAGTTGGAAAGCAAGCAATCGTCCAATTTAGGATTCCACGTGAGAGACCCCACATCACCCCAAGATGAAACTTGCTGTTGGGTCATTCCTTACAACAAACTGAGAACTCTAAAGGCTATAAAAATAATAATCACAAATTCATGGCAGCCCAAAAAAGGTCACTAGGAAAATAAATATTATTTTTCAAGGCATTAGCAAAGAAGCTATCTATAGGGAGCATAACAGCAGTTGGCAACTACATCAAATATCCCCGTTGTGGTATATCTTTATCCATTATTAAATAACATGATTTCTCTATCATTTAAATCTATCTCTTTCAAAGCACAGCTCCCTCACTGAATTTGTTTTTACATAAGACTTCATCTGCTGTTTCAACTCAGAGCTCAGAGTCACATCTGTAATTTCCTTCCTCCCACCTCATTTTTATCTACAAGCCTGGTTCTGTATATAAGATAAATATATCATTATAGACTTCATGAATAAACGCAGCTCCCTAAAGTGCATCTTCAAATTTTGTTTTCAGCATTCGTTTCCCCAAAAAAAGTTTACAATAAAACAAAATAGGGAATTTGCCTGGAAAGTGCTGGAGAAAACCTACACTCTAAACACTTCTACTACAATAGAAAAATGTTTCTTAAAAAAATCAATGACACTGCCCTTCCCAGTTGGATATGAAGACCACATTAAACAAACAAACAAAAATACCTGTGCTATCTCAAGGATCTTAGCACACAAGCTGTGATCTGCTGACCCCTGCAAGCAGGTCATGAAGTGCCACTCAGCAAAAACCAAGCGTTTACGAAGTGCTGTGCTATTGAGCAACTACTTCAAAACCACTGTCTTGAACTCTGCATTTCACATGTATGTTCAGACTTCTGTATCAGGGAATACAGCAAAGAGTGGATCTTCGTTGCCACAATAAATTTAACCTTTGTAGCTGGGATTTTCACCAACTCACAAAACACTGTGTTCTGTTGTTGATTAGGGACATATAATGCTGTCGGAACAAATCTTATTTGCACTTCTTGGCGAATGCTATGGTTTTACCAAGGTAAAGGTAAAGGGACCCCTGACCATTAGGTCCAGTTGTGGCCGACTCTGGGGTTGCGGCACTCAGCTCGCTCTATAGGGCGAGTACAGCTTCCGGGTCATGTGGCCAGCATGACTAAGCCGCTTCTGGCAAACCAGAGCAGCGCACGGAAATGCCGTTTACCTTCCCGCCAGAGCGGTACCTATTTATCTACTTGCACTTTGACGTGCTTTCGAACTGCTAGGTTGGCAGGAGCAGGGACCGAGCAATGGGAGCTCACCCCGTTGCGGGGATTCGAACCGCCAACCTTCTGATCAGCAAGTCCTAGGCTCTGTGGTTTAACCCACAGCGCCACCCGCGTCCCATATGGTTTTACCATATGGTTTTACCAAAGGGCAAAGCAAAAGGTCGCTAGCGCAAGACCCACTGAAATGAATGGAGTTTGTGCTAGAGAATTCTGGAGCGGCTCACATTCATTTCAAAGGGGCTTGCCTAGGAAAACTCGCTTATTTATTTATTGCTTTGGTATCCCCCTTTGTTTCTCCAAGGACCTCAAGGTGGCGTACATGGCTTCCCCACTCTTCATTTAATCCCCACAGCAATCCAGTGAGGTAGGTTAGGGTGAGAGGCAGAGACTGGCCTAAGGTCACCCGGTGAGCTTCACAGCCGAGTGGGGATTAGAACTCTGATCTTCCAGTTTCTAGTCCAACATTTTAACCACTACACCACACTGGCTCTTCTTCTGGGTTGATTGGGCCTGGAATAGAGACAGACAAATCTGTTGGTATCGGATTCTTTCTATTTCTCATTCCCACCCCCATCTTAAGATCAATAAATCAAACATTTTATTTATATGCTGTCTTTGCAACATTAAAACCATGCTCAAAGTCACTTGCAACATATTTTTTTTAATTATATAATTACAATTATGGCAATAATAATAATAAACAGCAAATCAAATATCAAAAGGTACACAAGCGAATTGAACAATTTCCACATACAAGATTTAAAATAAATATACAAAAAAATTAATAGCAATAGCAACTCCTCACCAACAACAGTCTGTTCAGCAGCCTTGGCTTTTGTAGCTGGAGTCAGTCCTGGCCCCTCCCTCCTATTCCAGGTGGGAAAAGGCCTGCAAAGCAGGGAGCAGGTCTTCGAGAATTTACAGCCAATTTCATTTCTCTGCATTACTATATTGCTTTGTCATTTTTTTAAAAAAAGTTGTCATGCAAATTTATCAGCATTTCAGCGAAAATTTATCCACATTCAAATGTTTGTCTGCAATTGTGCTCGATGTACACATTGTTGCAAGCATTTTCACCACTATAATTCATTTTTGTAGGTTGTTTCTACTAATATATCATTTTTATGCCTACTTTCCCCCAATACATCTTATACACATTATTTGGCTGGAAAAATGTATCTCAGGATTCAGAGGAATGCAAACTTTAAAAGGCAGCTGTGTTTCAGTTCACATGTTGTTTCACAAAATGTGAATTAGGAAGGCTCGGCTTAAAATCTGAACAAAACAAATTTCTCCTCTGTCCCTAACCGGACGTCAATATTGAAAGTGCAAAGTTGGAATTGCATGTTCTTCTGGTTGCAAAATAAAGAATGCGCAGAATGTTAGCAAACCTCAAGTCAGACAATATAATTTTTGCCTTTCATTCAGAATTAAATAATCAGTTGAGAACTTGTGTACAGTTTAGACTGCACTGAAATCATTAATAAGAATTCCTACCAAACATTAGTATGCATGGACATCAAAGGGGTAAAATGGCTGAGTCTGGCATATTTCCCTTCTAACAGGGAAATAGTTGCATGCAACTGATCATAGTTCAAACAACTTCGAAAAATAATCTTTAATATTTAAAGGAAAATGCTAGTCAGAGGTTCCATAACTTCAGTAGATCTTTGTCATGTATTATTTACCTTTTGGAGGCATAAAGAGCTGCACTCCAACAAAAATTGTAAGGATGGCTATCAAAGTAGACCTTCGATAACGCTGGGAATAGAACAAAATGAATTTTCAAGACAGGGCATCTTAATGAAGGATGCGATGCATAGATGTTAACAGTAGATATTTAGAAAACTGGTTTGTCTTAGTTTCTGTTATATATATATAAAAACAGCACAATCAGTGGTTATTATATGTGGTATTCACATCATATAACACAGAATGAGAATAATTTATGTGAATACGTTGCAGTTTTCCATTGCCTAAAGTTTTGAACCAGCTGCCCAGCTTTCCTTAAATAATAACAATTCTTCTTCATCTGCGGGGAGGCTGATCTCTGGCTCCAGTCCTATACAGTCATACCTTGGTTTTCAAACAACTTAGTTCTCAAACAAATTGGCTCCCGAACGCCACAAACCCAGAAGTGACTGTTCCAGTTTGCGAACTATTTTTGGAAGCCGAATGTCCCATGGGGCTTCTGATTGGCTGCAGGAGCTTCCTGCAGCCAATCAGAAGCCGTGCTTTCGTTTCTGAATGTTTTGGAAGTTGAACAGACTTATGGAATGGATTCTGTTCAACTTCCAAGGTGTGACTGTATTCATTTACCTGGGAGTAAGTCTCCTTGAATCCAGTTAGGCACACTTCTGAACAGACATGTATAGGATCGAACTGTCAAGCAAGGAAAGAATGAGAGGAAGACCCTTTGAAATAGTATTTATACTAGAGATGGGGAGCTTGTGGCCATCCTTCCTGACCATTGGCCATACTAGCTGTGACTAATGGGAACTGGTGGCCAACAATGTCTGTAGGGCCAGAGGGTCACCACTCATGACTTATACCCGTTGGTCTTTTTTACAAGCATTTATATCCAAAGGTCCTGTTGAGCACCACAATATGGAAAAGTAATTCTTTTCCTTGTATATTCCTGATTAAACCCAGACATGTAGCTATGCTAAATGAAGTAAAGGAAAATAACAGACAAAATGGGGGGGGGGGACAGTATCTAAGGCTAAGCACGGCCTCATGCAACATTTCTAACAGAATATAAGCTTTTCTGAGAAAGCTTTCTACATGGCACCCATTGACTGAAATTTGAAAATGCCTCCTAAAAGGGATAGCACGCCCTCCAACATTTCTCCAATGAAAACAGGGACATTGTATTCCATAATATTATTCATAATAATTTTATTATTTATACTCCACCCATCTGAATAGGTTGCCCCAGTCACTCTGGGCAGCTTCCAACACATATAAAAACATAATAAAAGATTAAACATTTTTTTAAAAAAACACTTCCCTGTACAGGGCTTCCTTCATGTGTCTTCTAAACTCCTTACCCTCAAACATTTCTCCAATGGAAATAGGGACATCCTAAGGAAAAGCGGGACATTCTGGGATCAAATCAGAAACTGGGATAGCTTCTGTAAATCCAGGACTGTCCCTGGAAAATAGGGACACTTGTAGGGTTTGGAATAGTTCAGTCTTTGGCAAGTGCATTGTTGAACAATCCATATTCCATGAAATCACCTAGAGTGCTTTGGCGGTGCAGCCATTGCCTTTTGGCCTGAGTCAAAACTGAATTCATCTGCAGCTGAACATATTAACCACTAGGAAAGAATCCATACTAGGCCAGTTGGCTGGCTGCTGTGGGTTGTGTGTATATGCTTTTCAGGTTCCCCTCTGGTCATCCCTTAGAGTACTTAGGCCAGATGTTTTTATTAGAAATATTGCAACAATACAGTCTGTTTAAGTGTCTCCTGCTGTTAGACCTGGGATCCAGCCCAACACAATACTCTGAAGCATCCTGCATCCAAAGAAAAGTGAGGAATAAGCAGGTTCACAGTTAGCAACCAAGGGATTCACATCAAATAATCCAATACTGCCTGAATAGGGAGAGGGGGTTTTCAGTTAGCTTGCCTAGGATGCCCTTAAACCCCTGTAAGGATGTGGCCAACCAGGCCCTTTGATCAAGATACTTCAGTGAGAATACATACAACCTCACAAGATAAACCAACAGCACCCTAGAGGCCTAGTGGTTCTTCCAGCTTTCTGGTGCTTAAAAATATATATAGCAGGATGGGTTCTTCTGTTGCATGGGCAAAATTGCTAAGGATGGTTGCATATTTCTAGCGTTATAGTTCTAAGATACGTTCAGTTGAAAAGAAATGTTTTACCACCATGACCCTACATGCAAACCTGTGGCAGGAGCTAGAAGAAGGGCTACCTTGGCAGTGACCAACAGTGCCAAGTGAGGTCTGCTGATGTTATTCGCCCACAGCCAGAAAGGAGATTCAAGATACACAGCATGGGGTGTAAAGGTTATATTCATTATTATAGTGGGGTAGGAAAACTGGAAGGGCAGATTGTGAAGCTGAGGCTCCAGTACTTTGGCCACCTCATGAGAAGAGAAGACTCCCTGGGAAAGACCCTGATGTTGGGAAAGATTGTGGGCACAAGGAGAAGGGGATGACAGAGGACGAGATGGTTGGACAGTGTTCTCGAAACTACCAGCATGAGTTTGACCAAAGTGCAGTAGAGGCAGTAGAAGGCAGGAGTGCCTGGTGTGCTCTGGTCTGTTTAGTCTGAACTACTAAACAACAACAGGAATACTGGAAAAAAAGAATTCACATCTTTCAACTGTTGCCAATGCTGCAATGCCAACCAATTTTTTTGTTTCATATAGTTCATAGGTAGACGAGTCTAAAAATCTTGGGACACAAGTTTTCATGGCCCTCTAGCGGCCAAATGAAGGCTCATGTACCAGAAACAAAGTATTTGGCATTAACTCTGGAAACATATACTCAATTCTGACCAAACTAAGTCTCCTGCTGTACATTTTGCTCTAGGAGGCTACGTCTGGTCAGAATCAAGTATACGTTTCCAGAGTTAATGCCGAGTTGGCGCTAAATGCATTACTTCTGGTAAATGAGCCACCACTGCTGCAAGAGAGTCGTGAAAATTAGTGTCCTGGGCTTTTTAGATTTGTCTACCCATGTACTATCTGAAACCAAAAGGGCTCATTGGTTGCCAGATGTGAAATATATTGGCATTATTTTCAGCTCTCCTATTGCCTTATGTAGAACAAGAAGATTTGCAATCAGTTAAACTGAAAGTGTGGGGTGCTGGAATCTGGATAAGTCAGGTAGAGGCACATACTACCAGTCCCAAGCCCCACAGATGATTGGAAGCAGAATAATCCTTCCTTCACTAAGGGAACTATGGGGATACAGTATGTGTCAAGCATATGCAAAACAACAACAACCCATACTTCAGCCAGCACAGGGTAAACATGCCATGCTCCAAAAAATGCACATGCCAGGAATACACTAAGCAATGGAAGGTGGTTGGAAATCCTTGAACAAGACTCCCATTGACAGGCTTCCTTGGTTGAAATATGCTCTTAGTGAACTGAATTTTGCAATGCAGTTCTCCAACCAAGTAATGTGTAAAAAAATGGTGCATTAAAATGCACGTATTGGTGAAAACAACACACAAACAAAGGCATTCTGTACATTTTGCAAAATGTGAGTATTAGGCAAAAAGGAATGCAAATTTGCCTATTCAGAGAATTTTGCACTAAAGTGCTGATGAATTTTCATGAGGACTTTTTAAAAAAGTCAAGCTGATGTCAAAATATGGAGAAATGAACTGAAGATTTGGAAAATGTGAAACTCAGAGAAACCAACATAGACAGATTTACTCATCCCTACCCATCACATTCCTCAAATGATCCCCACCTTGCACCGTTATGCTCTGTGTGTCATTTCCAGCTAAGAGTTTGGCTGGCCAAATAGCATAGCCCACATCTGAGACATGCAGCTATTTCATTTGCTTACAGGCCTGCTGCCTAGGTTGTCTATCCATTCAGGAGACTATTAACCTTGTTCATGCTAACAGACCTGGAAGATTTGTGGCCAAGCAGAGATGGAAACTTGAAAGACCTGAAAATTCCACAGGGTACAGGATACGACAGTACCCCCCAGTTCTCAGCAAACACACCCAGAAATAGAATGCTTGAAATGGTATTAGACAGGGACAGAAAAGGGGGGCAATCTCAAAATATACGCCAGTTTAGACAGTTTCAGACTAATTGTACACATCTTGTGCTTTTTGAACATTTTACCTCTTTAAAAACAAGCCCAAGCTAAAAGAATTGTTTTATTGGTTGCAAAGGAAAATTCACCCTCACATATGGAAACCGTTAGAATGACGATATAGCATAAGTTTATTGTTACAAGAGTAGCCATGCTGCAGACTGAATGAGGTTTGTTTGTTTTTTAATTCGAGCAAAGAAAATTCTCAAGCACGGAACGCCAAACTTGTTGGTCAGACATGCATCGCAATCCAGTGCATGCTTACTCAGTAGCAAGCCCTGCTTTGTTCAGTGGGGGTTACTTCTAGGGAGGGGTGAAGAGGATTGATGCCTAAGTGGGTTTACTTTAGGCCTGCAGCCTGCATTAGTTAAACGGGTGTGCTTTCTTTGCTTGTCTTCATCCTGAATGTCGTGCAGTGGGTGGGGTGAATGATTAATGCAAGACACCGTGTGCAGGAAGAAGCTGAGCAACACAAAGTTTTTGTGCAAACAAGACCGTATCATTAGGGAAAGTGATGTGATACACTCGAGGGGTGACATGTCGCTAGTCAGGCAGTTCCTTAATACATGGTCCTAAAATAACCACCAGAGCTTTCTTGCAGGCTTTGGGCACAGTTTGTTTGTTGCAACTAATGATGAGGAAATTAATTTTCATAGAATCATAGAATCTTACGAGTTGGAAGGGACCCACAGGTCATCTAGACCAACTCTCCTTCAGAGAGTTGAACATGGTATGAAAGAGGAATTCGTTTTATAAATACAGTGGAACCTCGTGTTACAGACGAGATCCATTCCAGAGGCCCATTTGTAACACGGAACTGACATAAACTGAAGTGCCACATCTGCACATGTGCACTTCTGCGCATGCTCAGAAGCACGTTTTAGCAATTATGTGCATGTGCGAGTGGTGAAACCCAGATGTGACTCATTTTAGTACTTCCGGGTCGTCGCAGGACACGAGACGAAAACACACAACATGAAGCGGACATAACATGAAGTATGGCTGTAACAAAAAAGCAGTTTTGAAAACAGTAGACATTTATCAAAATACAGATAAAATCAACAGTTTCAAAAAATGTACATAATGAAATTACATGTCTAGGTTGCCTATATTAGATTTATACACATGCATACATTATATCAGATACTGTAATTCAAAATAAACTGAGATTGTTGGGTGTGGGTTTTTTAAAGAAAGCAACAATAACACCGACAACCATTGACTAACACACACAAGCACATTATACTAAGGGAAACCAGGTGGAATGTATTTGTTTTTTTTTTTAAATAATATTTATTAACATTTCCAATAAAAACATAGAAATACAAACAGCAACAATAAAAACAAAACAAACAAAAAAAACAAGTATAATTTCAAACCTTAATTTTCTCAACCTATTTTCCCCGACTTCCTCATACCTCCCCGTTTTGTATTCTAATTTCATTATCCAATCAGCAAATCCATTCCCTTGTTTCCCAAAAGTTTTTTACTAATTCCATTCCTTTTCTTAATCAAGGTCTCTGGAAACCACATTATTTTTAAACCCCTGTCAATCTAACATTCACTAATCTTATAGTATTTATTAAGGTAGTCTTTAAATTTCTTCCAATCTTCTTCCACTGTCTCCTTCTCCTGGTCCCGGATTCTGCCCGTCATCTCTGCCAGTCCCATATAGTCTGTCATTTTCATCTGCCATTCTTCCAGGGTGGGTAGATCTGGTGTCTTCCAATACTTGGCAATAAGGATTCTTGCTGCTGTTGTGGCATACAGAAACAAAGTTCTATCCTTCTTTAACACCACATGGCTAACCATACCCAGGAGAAAGGCCTCTGGTTTCTTCAAGAAGGTATATTTAAATACCTTTTTCATTTCATTATATATCATTTCCCAGAAAGCCTTGATCCTTGGGCACGTCCACCAGAGGTGAAAGAATGAACCTTCATTTTCTTTACACTTCCAACATTTATTATCTGATAAGTGGTAAATTTTAGCAAGCTTGACTGGGGTCATGTACCACCTATAAATCATTTTCATAATATTTTCTCTCAAGGCATTGCACGCCGTGAATTTCATACCGGTGGTCCACAACTTTTCCCAGTCAGCAAACATAATATTGTGTCCAATATCTTGCGCCCACTTAATCATAGCTGATTTAACCGTTTCATCTTGCGTGTTCCATTTCAACAGCAAGTTATACATTTTTGACAAATTCTTAGTATTGGATTCTAACAATTCTGTTTCCAATTTTGACTTTTCCACCTGGAAACCAATTTTCCTATCCAGCTTGTAAACCTCCATTATTTGATAATAGTGAAGCCAATCTCGCACTTTGTCTTTTAGATTCTCAAAACTCTGCAATTTCCACTTATTACCCTCCTGTTCTAGGATTTCACAATATTTTGGCCATTTAGACTCCGTATTAAGTTTTTTCAATGCCTTTGCCTCCATTGGTGACAGCCACCTTGGAGTTTTATTCTCCAACAAATCTTTATATTTAATCCAGACATTATACAATGCTTTCCTGACAATATGGTTTTTAAAGCCTTTATGAACCTTAACCTTGTCATACCACAAATATGCATGCCACCCAAAAAAGTTATTAAAACCTTCCAAATCTAAGGTGTCTGTGTTCTCAAGAAGCAGCCAATCCTTCAACCAGCAGAAAGCTGCTGATTCATAGTAAAGTTTCAAGTCTGGCAGGGCAAATCCCCCCCCCCCCTTTCCTTTACATCAGTTAAAATCTTGAATTTTATTCTGGGTTTTTTGCCCTGCCAGATAAATTTAGAGATATCTCGCTGCCATCTCTTAAAACACTCCATCTTATCAACAATTTGCAATGTTTGGAACAAAAATAACATTCTAGGCAATACATTCATCTTAATAGCTGCAATTCGACCAGACAAGGAAAGCTTCAAGTTTGACCAAATTTCTAGATCTTTTTTCACTTGATTCCAATATTTCTCATAATTATCTTTAAATAGATTTATGTTTTTAGCTGTCATATTAATCCCCAAATATTTTACACTCTTAACCACAGTTAAACCTGTTTCATTCTGAAACCTCTCCTTCTCCCCTACTGTTAAGTTTTTCTCTAATACCTTAGTCTTTGATTTGTTTAATTTAAATCCTGCCACTTGACCAAACTCTTGAATTAATTCCAAAACCCTTTTGGTGCTAGATTCTGGCTCTTGTAATGTAAGTACCAAGTCATCTGCAAATGCTCTCAATTTATATTGTCTCGCTCCAACCTGAACCCCTTTAACCAGCTGGTCTTTTCTTATCATGTTGAGCAAAACCTCCAGGACTGAAATAAAAAGTAATGGGGAAATTGGGCACCCCTGACGTGTCCCTTTTTCTATCTTAAATTCTTCTGTGACTACATTATTTACAATTAACTTTGCTTTTTGTTCAGAATATATTGCGGAATGTATTTGAGGCAAAAGGTCATATCCTGAAGTCAGCAAACATTTTTTTTTAGCCAGATGTAACAAGATTGGTCACACTGGCAAAAGGGTCGTGCGAAACATTTTGGGCTCATGAGCTTCAGCGCTGGGTGTGTAAGCTGGCACCATTAACTCAGAAATTCCATCAGAAAACATGATGTTGTTTTATTAGCAGAAATTCCGCCACATTTCCCTAGTTTGTCAAATGTCATTTTCCCCCTCCTGTTAGAGACAAGCTTTACACATTACCGGCTACTCTTTCAAATTACAAGAACAAATATATCAACTCAACATACTGTTCTCCCATATAATGAAAAATTGATTTCAAGTGAAGAATTGCATACAGGGCTAGAGCAGTAAATTGCCTCCTTAGTGGCTTTTTGCATTCCCCATGAACGTAATTGAATGTCACTCATCCACGTTTGCAGACACGGTCCCATTGACTTTACATGAAGGAAGGAACTTGCAGGGTACAAGTTCAGGAGTCCACTGTGTGGCTTGTGGATTACATGGAGCCTGTCCACCCTTTAAAAAGCATTTCAGGGCAGAGGGTTAGCAAGGTCAGGTGGTACCCGTGCAAAAAAAAATTGTCACCCCCCCACACACATCAACGGCTTGGGGTAGGCTTGGGAGTTGTGGGCGGGCGGTGCGCCGACTGTCACCCCCCTCAGTGATGACACCGGGGGGGTCCGTATCCCCCCACACCCCCTTCCAATGCCTCTGTTTCATGGGTCTGCTTACTTAGCTCTTCACAGTGGGTTTAGATCTATTGATTAGAAGTAGCATCTCTGGAAAGTTGCTGCTGCAAAGGAATTTGAAACTCCCGAGCAGCTAAAACATAGAATTACCAGCGGTGTGGTTCATGGCAGGTGTTCTATTCTTTGACCAAACCTCCTTAAGTGCTGTCTTAGAAGGCTGATGTGGCTAAAATTAGACAGGGTCAGTAGGAGGGCCGTGTCGACTTCACAGAGAACCCCCTTAAGTTTCCCTGCATAATTCAACCACTGTTAAGAGGCAACACCAAAGCCTTTAAAAAAGCAACGACAAGGCCAAGAAAAAGGTGTTGCAACAGGGGTGGTGCAACCAGAACCTGTCTTCTTCTCAATTGCCTCCCATTTGTCCACTAGTGGTCCACAGAACAGTATGATCAATGGAAGTATCGACACATATTATGTGCTCAAAGCTTCCTTAGCAGCCTTTCAGATCTCTGCCTTATACCAACTCAGCTGACTGCCACCGACTCTCCAGGGTTCCAGAAGGCCTATTTCCCCACCCTGGCTGGAGATACCAGGGATGAAGCTTGGACCTTCTTCATACAACCCATCATCTCTATCACGGAGCTGCTGCTAAAATGGAGGTGAAATTCAACTGACACTTAAAGGCAAACCCACCTAATTCACATTTTCCGAAACAATACGGAAACTGAGATAACAATTATCCCTTCCAAGTTGCACTTCTCTAGATTTTGCAGCTCAGTTCTCCAGCCAAGTAATGTGTGCATAAATACGTATACCAGGGCCAAATGTGCATAAAAAATGCCTATATTCATGCTGATGCAATGTATTTGGGGGAAACTGCCTTGTGAAATGTCTTTATTGGGCAAAATCGCACACACAAAATGTGTATCTGAGGATAAAGTTGCACAAGATTGTTCATGAAATGTGGAGAACTGAACTTAAGAATGGAAAAATGGGAGCCAGAAAGGAACCCAAATTGACCAGTGTGCCCAACTGTAGCTGCAACCCCTCTCAGTCAACGTTAGTAGCCAGAGCTTCTGGCTTCTTCTGCATCCTTCTTTGGGGCTCATGGTACCTCAGTTGCTTCTGTTAACTTTTTATACTTCAGCTGAGACCCCAATGGATTCTCAGGCAATTTAGCCTGCTGTTTTTTGCCTTGCCCACACGTCTGTACACACCGGAGGAGGGACACACAGGCGCAAATGCCAGGCAGATTGGGTCCTCTGCTTAACGTCTCCCGGAGGCCAGCTCTTCTTCTTTAAATCGAGTCTGTCATTTACTCACAGGTCCCCACGGTGTGCAAAGTCCAAGAACAGTCTTTCGAGTCTCCTTCAGAGAAGGAAGTGCTGGAACCTTAGCATTCGCTTGGTAAGCCTCTGTGTATGCATTTAGAGGTTGAAAAACGAATAAATGGAAAGTTGAGAGCAGCAATCAGCACAGCCAGAGTTTGCCCCGAGGCAGCATCCTTGGCAAGAAGGCAGCAAGTGCTAAATGAAACACATTACCAGGCTCATAGGTAAGGAAGCCTATGCGCAGTGCTCCCCTCCACGCTAAACATAAAGAATAAAAAATAGGATATGTTCCAGATTTTCCCTATTAATGTTAGCCGGGCCCTTTTTTTGAAAAATAAAAATGGTGCATTGCTGAATGCTATCCCAAGTGTGTTTACGCGCACACACATATAACAAAACATAGGGTGAAAAGTACATTTTACTAAAATTAATTTAAAAAATTATACGGGGGAGGGGGGGAGATTGGACACCAGTCAGACTGGCAAAAATTTATCCCTCCCTTTCCCCTTTATGCTTAAAGGGTTGTGGAAAACTTGGTTCATTTATGCATGTTTGGTGGGAATGGCCCCATGTTAAAAAAAACTTCTGGAAGAGAGTATTCTCCACTATATCTGCAATTAAAAGCCAACCTCTTTTTCCAAATCCTGCCTTAGCACTACTGTATTTGGACATATACCTGGGCTTCACCCTGCACCACCGTGAACCAGCAGAACAATTAGTGATAGCTCAACAATGGATGAACCAGACTGAAATACCCCTCAATATATGGGAAAATGATATCTGGGATACAGCAATGTCTGGGGGTCTCACCAGACACAGGAGGACAATTAAAGGCATAATGATAAGGGACACCTGCCGAGAAACATGGATCCCTTTCTTTAGCTATGTTATTGACCTAAATCAAGACCTTGTTATACCTACTGCTCAATCATCTCAGTGAAGAGGTTACATTAAGAAATATGTTTGAACACTGAAGCTCATGTCTAAGGTCAATGGATAGCCCAAATACCATTAGTTGTACTGCTGGATAAGTGTTTAATGGTTCTTGTATAATAAAAATTGTTTTTTAAAAAACTTTTTGAATGTATACATTTTCAATGAATACAAGGAGGAGAAGAAAAAGCCTGACACACAATGCTGTTCGCATTTGGGCTCTCTTTTTTTTATTGAATAGCTTTTGCTAATCGCTAACACTTTCAGCAGGGTTCCTGCTTTGTGGAAGTGAGTGTGAATTCCCCTAAATGTGAATTTCTATGAACTCAACACCTGCTAGAAATGCCAGAAACTGCAAATGAAAGTAAATGCTTGTCCTTATTCATTTAGGATATGAAATAGTTAGAACTGCAATGCATCGCCCAGGTGGTTTGGTTAGAGTAGATGGGGTTACTCCAAGGTAAGTAGGCTGCATACTTTCAACATTCAACATTCACTATTTTATTTTTATTTTTTTAAAAAAAAATCTTGGCAACAAAGGCCCTCTTAAATGTATCCTGAAACACTTTTGAATTGATAACCTCAAAATGAATGTGCCTCAGCCAGATTGATGTAATTCATTCTGCTTTGAATAGAATAAAATAGTTGAAATCTGGTTCTGTAAAGTGATAGCATGCTGTTAGGACATATTGAAAAGATAAAGCCATTCTTTCTAATGAACTCTTTTAAGTGAAATTGATCTAGAGGACAAAAATATTCAAGTTGCTGGCTGACCTTTTCCGTCCTATAGATGAGGATGTGCATAATGCATTATTCTGCCGGGTATGCATTTCTTATTACACAGTAATAGGGGGCCTCGGTGCTTTACATGTGACCATTAGAAAGATAAGAACATAACCCAGCCTTCATAATGTAATTGAGTGCTTCAAAAATATCTCTAATGATTAATATACCAGACATTATGCAATGCCCCTGCAAGGTAATTTTGGCTTGACACAGAATAATGAATGTTATAGAACTTCGGTAGCGTAAAAGACATTAGGCCCCCGGGCTGCCATTGCCAGTCACGAGCCAATCACAATACACAATGTGGGTGTAGAAAGCTACCTCATTAATATCAGAGAGACTCCAGTTTGTTTACGTAAAGCCACCCAAAGAAAACCCTGTGCTCACGTAATACAAATATTACTTTGGCCAACATTCAGAAGTCCAGGCTTCAACTTTTACTCCTGCTGTTTTAAAGTTCTACTGTCCCTGGACCTTCGTACTAGAGTGAAGTCAACACATCAGAGATATCCTGTCTCTGTTTGGCAATTGGGTGGGATGAACATGGGCGCAAAGTTCTGCTGCTCCTGGGAGATCTATATTGCATTCACACTTGAGGTCAAACTGGTCATTCTATACGCCTTGTGTGTGTGCATAAATGTTCACTAGCCTGATAATGCACTAGATCACATGTCACACGCAGCACTGGGAAGACATTGAAACAGCCTTCCCAAGAAAAGTGTTCATCTCTAACTGTAATGGGTGATATCCAACTAATTTACTTAAGTGTATGGATATTAATGGATCTGCTCTAAGTAGGACTAACATTGGCTATCACACAATGTCTACAACTACTACCATCGATCAGCACATTGCTTTAGCTTGGGTCATGACGCTGATCCACACAGCATGGCATTCTCCATGTTTCAGCCAAGGAAGGGATCGCTTTTCCATGTAAAAGCTATCAGGAGATAAAGAACTTCACAACTTTTAGAAGACATCTGAAGGCAGCCCTGCATCAGGAAGTTTTATTATGTTTTATATGTGCTGGAAGCAAATCAGATTGGCTGGGGAAACCCAGCCAGATGGGCAGGGTATAAATAATAAAATTATTCATAATAATTATTATCTTCAGCAGCTTCCTCTTGGTTAATGTCCTAGTCCTAAATCCAATGGCTGGAGTGATAAACTGAAGTGCTGAAGCCTCGAATGGGAAGTGTTTGTGTTAACCGACTGATACATCCTCCTCCGTTGAGTAGCTCTGGAAGCAGCTCTGTCCTATTGTCAAAGAAAGTGGGTGGAGACAAAACAATACAGCCCTAAAAGATTTTCAACTTCAAGTGCTATAACTTTAAGTGCTCATAACAGCCTCCATCCTATTGCAGCAAATTCATCATCTTACGTCGAGGACCACAGTGTCATCTGCATGTTTGTCACAGGCAAATACTCTACTCTCTCTTGAGGAAACACAATGTTTTCACAAAGTATTGAGTTTTCAAGTGGTTCTTTTTTCAGAATACTGTACACATTTCATTAGTTGCAAATTGCTGGGGGTCCCCTGCTCCCCAATCACCACCCCGGGATATATATTTTTACTCTTTCTGGGCTCTCTTTGCCAAAATCATACCAGATGGTAACCCTGTCTGCATATTGAAAGTACCATCTACATGATAAATAAGATCCAAATGCCCACACCTGTATTTCACAGTCTACATCTGGAAATAGCTACCATACTGTTGATAGCTTGCATATTCATCACTGAAATCAGATTCAGAGGCACCCCTTCTGATTCATGCTTTTGACCCAAGTCTAGGGAGACCATTTGTTTAAAGCAGACATTTTATAATACCTAGGAAAACATAATAAATCTTTGGGTGTGTAATAATAAGCAGGGTTGTTGGGTCTTGGTGTGTATATGTGTGTGTTTAGTTTTAGTCCCACACATTATTTGCAAGACATTTTAAAATCAGCATTTTCTGGCTTATTTTCTTCTAGTCTCTTTTGGCATTTTTTATTTTTTTTTATCTTTTGCTCTGTGACTTGACTTCCTTCCCTGCTTTCCCCTCTTCCTTAAATAACACCCAAGGACATAAACTGAGATATAGATAGAAGTGCAAGAAAAGCACGCAAGGGTTAAACCCTAACGAATAGGGATCTTGACTCCCAAAGGCATCCTTTCAAAAGCATAACTATCTTGGGGACTTCAGGACAAGGTCACTTTTGTGTGTTTCTGATATAGGCATTGATTGCTGACTTCTCATTTGACCTTTTGTTATACATGCAATTTGCCGTGTTATCTTGGTTAGCTTGCTGCAAATTCAGAAATGAAATAAAAATATGAAACAGAGAAGATACAAGTTTTGAAGTCATTAAAAATAATAAGTTTAAAACCTTTTAAAAACCAACCAAATTTGGGCTCTAAATCCCAGCTAACACAGGAAAGGAGCAGATGAGATCTTTGCCTGCATCCAAGTCTCACACAGCCTAATTGGAAGCTGTCTTGCTCATAAGTAGGTGCTATTGATTTCAATGAAAAGCAGAATGAATCGTGTGCAATTGCAGCCTTAGTGTTCCTCAATGTTATTCTCTGGCTTTACTTTTTGTCGCACCTGCTACTGTTATCATTTGTGGGTGGGTGGGTCCATGCAAACAGAAAAGGATACACATATCTTGATAAAAGTGTTATGTCGGTGCTAAATGACTTCCAGGGGCAGCAAAAAAAGAGCACTGTCGCAAAAAAGCACTGATGTTTATGATTTAACTTATATCACTTACTTTCCAAAATGGCTTCTAAATAGTTTTAATTAAGGATTTATGAGATGCTTTTAAAAAAATGAATAATGAATAGATCCTAGAAGCATGGGGCATGTTCAGCAATGTGTACAAGACTAACCAAAATATCAGAAAACGTTGCTAAATTTCAGAGGGTAAAATGGTCTCTACAGAATCAATTTTGGCACCTTTCACGGTCATGCTCAGAAGAAGGACAGGCTAAAGGAATCATAGATACGAATCTATAAGACAATTTTTATGTTCTCATTGAGTGATTACAGACCTTTCTTCCCAGGACAAATTGAACTGAATGAAGGTCTATTTCTTTGTAGCATCAGGAAAGACACTGAGGTTAATGCACCCACCTACCAAGTGGAAATGCAAGAACATAGTTGGATGTGGAAGTTGGATGTGGAACTGGTCTTCACCTCATGGGTGGAGCAACTGATGACTAGCTCAATCCATCTGATTGTATGTGTACCTTGGTGAGTTCCCACTTATTAAATAGTACTTTGCATCTATTCATTATTAACTTTCAGGATTATACTTCAGTACAACAGATTAGTAAAGTTATTATTCAGAGAGTTATGTTTCTTGAGGTTACAGACGTAAGGTGATGGAAAATATGGTTGATTTTAGCATGAGGTATTTCCAATTGAAAAAGCCCTTTGAAATACCTGATAACTAAAGAGTGAGACTAAACATTGTTCCAATAAGTTTACTGTCTAACCATGGTCAAGGGTAAGTTACATCAAAAACCAAGAATGAGAGAACTCAATAGGATAATGAGCTAATACAATTTAAACACCATTCAGATATTGTAAAGGGAAGAAAGAAAGGAGTTGAGTCATGGATAGATAGGTTTTCTGAAGTCGTGGGCCTTAAGAGTCATTTCAAGGATAAGAAATGGAGGATACAGCATTTGCACATGGGAAGATGATTTCAGGCGCTAGAAGAAACGAGTGAATGAGGATGGAGGGTCCCAAAGAGCGGAAATCTTCAGGAGGAACATAATAAGCATAAGAAAGAAGAGAGAAATGAGAGTTTAGAAGGGAGAACTGCATAAAGCTTTGAAGTCAAGGACAAGGAGTCTCTGCTAATATTATAGACATCAAGAAGCATAATACGGTCAAAAGTATTAGTATTAGGCTGCATACCTAACCACATTCCATTCAATAGGACTTATTTCTGAGTAGATATGGTTAGGATTGCACTTTGTGTGTGCCTACGTGTGGGCGTTTTCTGGGAGGTTTCTTGGCCGTGTCCGGGAGTGGAGTTCACAATTTAAATCACTGTAGATCTCTGGTGCTTTATTGTTTTCATTATCTTTCAGCATTTTATATCCTCTGTATCAGTGGTTGGCGAACTGGAGGCAAGGGGCTAAAGAAGAGGGAAAATGTGTTGTATGTTATAAAATTACAGAAATTTCTCAACAACATGTTAATTAGAACGGATAAGGAGAAAGTGTGGAACTCCTTGAAAAAGGAGGTAAAACCAAACTACACTGCAACTAAGTGCACCTGTGCTCTGAAGTACACCAAACTTTGCTAGACTGCAACCATGCAATATTATTGTTGAAGAATTAGCTTAGGAATATTGTCTTTGAACTAAGTGGGACTACCTCAAGATTCCTGATGCTAGGAGAAGAACAGCTAATTGATTTTGCATAGGTGTGGCCACAGAACAAGTGCAAAGAACCTTTTGCTGGCAGATGTGTCTGAACTACAATTCCCATCAGCCCCAACAAGCAAGGCCAATGGCTAGGGGTGATGGAAGTTGTAGTTCCCCTCACCTTCAATGGCAGACAACCTGTCAAGGTCTGCAAACATAAAAAAACTCTTATTGCAGCTTCATGACAAGAGCAATTGAATTCTTCCATGATTGTTTGTGACACTCCGCCATTACAGCAATTTAGTTTCACTGTGCAGGTGGCTGAGGCAAACCGATAATAACAGCTGCATAGACATCTCATCAAGCAGTGCCGAGAAGAACATAAATCCTACCTTGCGGCTGCTATTATTGCTTTACTTGTTTAGGTATTATATGTAGTGGCAATGCACCCCACCGCCCGCCCAAAAACACCATATTGCTGTCCTTGCATGATCTCAGAGCAAGCATGACAATGTTGTCCGGCGTGTTATTGGCTGACAACAACTAACAGAAACACATACTGCTACCTGTGTATGCAAAGATATTCCCATTCAAGAGTATGTTGTCTTCTCTGGGTTGCTGTGAACTCCGCTATGTCACTTTCATCTCTTCGGATACTGCAGGCAGCTCAGATCTCCCAGCTCTTCTTTGCATCCATTCATTCCCTTGGATGTTCTATCTTCTTCAAACAACCGGGAAGACTTTGATATTTTCTCAGCTGTACTGAACATCCTCACTCAAAATCCCTCCACTGCTCTGGCCACTTAGCATAGCTGCAGTGGGCAAAGGGTGTTGTGTAAAGCCTTTATCACATCATCTTGAAAATATCAAAGAAGAAAGCCATAGAAGCCTGCTGAGCATAACAGTGACAACAAATTAAATAAAAAAAAATGGGGAAAGCTGTTGTCTGCACCTCATTATAATGCCTGTCAGGTGTCCTGGGTACTTGTGAGGTGTTTAGCTGATACGCTAAAATGGAAGGGCTGGTGCTGCAGTCGGAAATACTTGAATGGGAGTGGAGTGGACAGGCCACCATAGTTTGTGACCTGTTAAGTGAATGTGTAGGCCAAATTCAGATGTTCCATTCCTACATGGGCACATGAGGAGGTGGGCAAAGAGAGCAGGTGTGTACTTACTCCTGTTGACACCTTGGATCACATTAGCCAGAACTCACTGGAGGTCAGTTCCGGCACCTCTCAGGTGGGCACCATTACCTTATAAGAGAACAAGGGAGGTGCTCATGATGAATTCTGACACCTCCTTTTCTGGAAAAATATGCTGGGTTCAACTGGATCCCAGTGCTAACAATAACAAACTAAATTTGGACCTCGACACAAATCTGAAGAAAGAAGCTAAATAAAGTTTCCCCACTTCTGCCAATGGAATTAGCACAGTGTAGGCACAAAACCCCTTCCTTCAGTTTACAGTGTTTGGTTTTAAAAGTTGCAGGGTTGTCAGTGTTTGTAAAAAGCAAAAAAAGGAGGAAAAGGTTCTGACCTCCCTTTGTCTCCTCAGCCTGGTCCTTGGACCCTTGTCGGCACAAAAAGAGTCCACGAGAATATCCTTGCAGAGTTTTATTCTTAAAAGTCTTTGTGCAAAACACGACTGAATAACTATACACACCAGCACTAACCAACCAACCAACCCAAACACCAGCCTCAACAAACTAACATTTCTCACTCTATATATACAACTTGGTGCAGACCGCTGAGTCATGCTGACCCAGCTTTATTCACATTAAAGAAACAGCGGCCATTTTAGCCGTGACAAGGGTTTCCCCAAGACTTGTGTGCTATAAGCCAAAGCTCTTCTAACCCAAGGTCAAATGCCTCTTCTTCAAGCCAATTCGAAAACAACATGTTGCTGAGATTTCCAAAGTGCTTTCTTTTCCTGTGTAAATATAGTTTTATCAATATAAATGACTGTTTATCGCCAGCTGTTTAAAACATCTATGATTTTGTAGGATGAGAATTGCTAACCCCCTGCCATCACCCATTTAAATGAATTGGAAAAAAACACTGGGTAAATTGCTGCCTGAGATGTACAAACACAAGTAAGTCAAGTGCTCATAATTGTGGGAGTCATTTTAGATCATTCTAATTTAGGTTTCTTACCAGAAGTTCAATTTCCAGTAGCATCAACTTAATTGTCACCCTGATCTACGGCTCATTCACAAAGCTAACAGAATTACCAGGGAGGAATTCATAGCAGTGGCTCGTGGCCTTCTGAGCACACCTTAAGAACTTAAGAGGTGCTATTGGCCTATGTCTAGAGGCATAAATGGATGCCCACTAGCCTACACTGGCTGCTGTAGAAACCCGGGTATCAAGAAACCTTTATACACATTTATAGCACAATCTAAGGCATGTTTGCTCAGAAGTGAGTTTCACAGTGTTGAATGGGATTTTCTTCCTCATAAGTGTGTGCATAAGGTGGCAGCTTTAAATTGCCAGCTACTACAGCAAATAAGGTAAGCCATTGCCACTGTGGAGCTTGCAGCGTGAGGAGATAGCAGTCTATTTACCTCTTGTATGATTTCTGGATCCCAGCTAGACCTCCCAACTGCTTATGTGTGCATTTAAGCAGCATGTGAAAACAGATACTATGCAACAGCCACAAGTACGGTAACTAAACCTGCAGTAACAGGGACATGATTCAAAAAGATTATAAGCCTCTAACCTCCCCACTATAACTTCATACCACCCAAAGAGATCATATGCTTACTCTTCAAATTGTTTACTTTTCTATTGAATTTTATTCATACTTCTATTTAATTTTATTCATTTAGTATTTATTGTTACAAGTGAGACCCACAAGAAAATGTGGCCGTACAGAGTGCTCTGCTTCAGGATCATCAGTGCCACTCCACTCCACTCCCAGCTTTCAGTTATCCTCCCTACACCAGACCCTCCAAGTGCCCCTCTTTTCCAGGGACCTCCCTGATTTAGAGAAGCCATCCCGGTTTCTGATTTGATCCTGGAATACCCCACTTTTCCTTAGGGTGCCCTTATTTTCATTGGAGAAATGTTGGAGGGTATGGAGTTATCTGACCCCTGAGCCACCCAAAGGCAATCCTGTACAGTGGTACCTCGGTTTAAGAACTTAATTCATTCTGGAGGTCTGTTCTTAACCTGAGGTACCACTTTAGCTAATGGGGCATCCCGCTGCCACTGCACCGCCAGAGCATGATTTCTGTTCTCATCCTGAAGCAAAGTTCTTAACCCGAGGTACTATTTCTGGGTTAGTGGAGTCTGTAACCTGAAGCGTCTGTAACCTGAAGCATCTGTAACCTGAGGTACCACTGTATAGGGAAGGGTTTTTTTTACAAAAATGTTTAATTTTTTATTATGTTTTACTATATGTTGGAAGCTGCCCAGAATGGCTGGGGCAACTCAATAATATATGTGGGGTATAAATAGTAAACTTATCATTATGGAATGTGATGTCCTTATTTGCATTGGAGAAATGTTGGAGGGTATGCTACACCCCAGAGTAAGTCAGCAGTCTGTGGCCACTGCACTTGCTGGGTCTTCACTGAGTAGTTTAGGGGAAGGTTTCCTCCTTAGGATCCCCCCCTTTATTACTATTTTTGAGAACCTTGGGTTTCCCCCCGCATGCTGCTACCTTCCTCATGTTTCTCAGCAGCCTCAGTCGCATCAAAGCACCATCGTAACTCACCACTTGAGCTTGCTATTAGAAGATATGCTAGAACAGGGGGTCTCAACGTTTTCCATACCTAGTGCTAACTTGAAAGGATTGAAAACTACTGAGACCCTCCTATCATGAAATGGAGGCACAGCCAATCACAAAATGGGGGCTGGTGGTGGAGGGGTTTGACATGCTGTCTCAGTCCAGCCACCCTCAGAGACATGCTTGGTGGGGACACAGGAAAGAGCCTTCTCAGTGGTTGCCCCAGACTTCACAACTTTCTTCCTAGAGAAGGCTTCTTTCTTGCCCTTCCACCAGCAGGCGGATACTTTTTTCTTCCAACAGGATCTCTTCCATCTCTCACACTTAGCCAACCATTCTATCCATTTTCCTTTCTTTCCCCTTCAAGTTAACATGCTGGAGCCTTGCTGTCATAACTGCTGACTGGGAGTGGCCGCCTAGACCATATAACACCAGTTCTGAAAGACCTACATTGGTTCCCAGTATGTTTCCGAACACAATTCAAAGTGTTGGTGCTGACCTAAATGGCCTCGGTCCTCCTGAAGGAGCATCTCCACCTCCATCATCCAGCCCCGAAACTGAGTTCCATCACTGAGGGCCTTCTCACTGTGAGAAGTAAAGCTGAAGCTACAGGCAACCAGGCAGACAGCCTTCTCAGTAATCGCACCCTCCCACCAGATGTCAAGAACTATCTGACTTTTAGAAGACATCTGAAAGCAGCCCTGTTTAGGGAAGTTTTTAAGGATTGATGTTTTGTCGCTTATTATTATTATTATTCTGTTGGGAGCCGCCCAGAGTGGCTAGGGAAACCCAGCCAGATGGGCGGGGTATAAATAATAATAAATTATGATGATGATGATGATGATGATGACAGCATGCCTATGTGAGGGAATGGGTTTCCATGCGAAGAACCGCCAAAAAGCTGAGGCCCAACACCTGCAGTTTTAGAAACACTGTGGCAGATGATTGTAGGGGAGAGCAAGGCATCTCCAACCTCCTCTGCAAGGATATATTTTCTGTGACCCACAATATTTCAAACTTTGCCCCCTTCCGCACAGCCTGACATGGGGCTAGTACCAAATGCATGCTATCCAGCTTCTCTATCAAAGCAGCGCTATTTCCACCGTGTCAGTCACTGTAATCTCTAGTCACCCAATGCCTGCTAGAGGAGCAGAAAATAAGTGGCGTTTTCAGATACGGTAAAAAGTCCAAGACTTTTCTATTCCACACTTCATTCCCCTCATTCCTGTAGGGACCGCAGATGCAGAACAGAGGTCATCTGTACAGCACTCCTTGTCAAATCAAAGATCATTGGGCTCAAGTTCTCCACCAGAAGCCATCCCATTAAAGCCACACTTCCAGCAGAAATATCAGTAAATGACATTTTACTCTAGAAGGCAGCATTATCTCAATAACATGTAAGTGAAAGTGAAGAAAGAAAGAAAAAAGAGAAACACCATGGTTACATCCCATGACTGATGCTAGAGACACAACTTCTGATATCCTGGAGGTTGAACCAAAGTAAGAGTGCCGCCGCCAACACAGTTTTCTGGGAGTTCTGAAAACTGCAAGTATACAGATTCTATAGGGCAAGGGATTAATTGAAATAGGATATTGGTAACTGCATTGGTAGCTAGCAACCAACTTCTGTGAAAGCCATTTTCTAGATTTTCAGCTGAGTGTGTTTTTAATCCATTCCATTTATGAATCACATCCTGTGAAATTGCTCAAAGCAATTTAACAATAAAAACACATGTAAAACAATTTCATATATAAAAACCAATTAAAACAATTTCATATATTGAATCAATTTTGAATCCAATACAGGTATGGACTGATATAAAAAATATATGTCCACTTAAAAAGTTTGTTGAAAAGATAAAGTTTTAAGAAGAAAAAGAATAGGTATTCAATAGGAACTGAAGAGATAATAGAAATGGCACCTGTCTGATGTATAATGACTATATATACATACAATCTCAATAAATTGTGCAATTTTTACTAAAACTCTCTTTGTTGATCTGTCCCCACCTTCTAGGTTCCACTTGAGGAACCCACAAAACTACTTTGAGTTTTCCTTTTGGCAACTTTCTGACTAGAAATGTGTGTCTTATCCTCCATTTTCTCCTTCCTCTTCCCCATGTTCTCCGATATCCACAGGAAGTCAATGGAGATATTATTGCTTTTGCAAATGAGTTCTGTGCAGCTGGGATTCTTCTCCCTCTCCCCAATGTGCAAAAAATAATTTCCCAAACCGGTGTACAATTTAGTGATGTGCCAGCACATGAGCCTTCTGTGAAAATTTTGCACATGCATGGGCAACATTGCTGACTGCACAGATATCCACTCAGTTTTGCAGCTCATGTTTTGAAGCCTGAACATACGCACAATTTGAAAAAGGGAAAGTCTCAGCAGCTTCAACCTAAATTGTACACTGTGTGTGTGTTTTTCATATACGTGGAAGTCCATCCTATCATGTGTAGTTGTGGGTGGGAATGTACATACCGATGAGGATACTGCAGCAGTGATATACATTTGCACTCAGATGCACGTTCAAATAATACTCTTTGACATTTCAACCCCCTGCCTAGTGCACAAAATAATTTGAGCATCCAAATGCTGCTGTTGTATTTTCCCTGGTAGTAAAAATATTGGGCAAAGTCAGAGAGGGCTATTGGCTGCACCAGTGGAACAACAGTATCTATGTTCAGTGATTGTCTAGTGCACACTTGTGCATTATTACCATAGAGTTTGGGGAAAGATACAAAGGAACTCAAAGCTGAGGTAAACTGTGCATGTGCACAAATTGCATATTTCAGAACTTTTCTTACTTAAAGTGAAATTCGCACAAGCCTGCTGGTGCTGATGGTATAGTCCAAAACATCAGGAGGGCTACTCTGCGCAACATCTTTCTTTCATGTTCAGATGCCCAAGCTATATTTGCTTCTGATGGAGGAACCATATTCTGATGGAGGAACCATATTCATATATTTGCTTCTGATGGGTACATTTACACTGCAAAGAATCAGTTATATATACCACTGAGTGGCATTTCCCCCAAAGCTTTCTGGGAACTGAAATCTATAGACATGTCATAAGAATTCTCTGTTGGGATCCTTAGCCTCTCTCACAGAACTATTAATCCTCAGAGTTCCCTGGAGTAAATGAATTATTTTTAGGATGCAATTCTGTATCCATTTACCAGGGATTAAGTTCCACTGAACTTCATGATACAGTCGTACATTGGTTCTGGAATGCCTTGTGACTTGAACGTTTTGGCTCCTGAACGCAGCAAACCCAGAAGTGAGTGTTCCAGTTTGTGAACTTTTTTTTGGAAACTGAACATCCGATGCGGCTTTCGATTGAGTGCAGGTAGCTTCTGCAGCCACACCTTGGTTTTCAAATGACAACCATATGTCAGGAGTGCTCTGATGGTGTTTCCTGCTTGGCAGGGGGTTGGACTCAATGGCCCTTGTGGTCTCTTCCAACTCTATAATTCTATGATTCTATGAAATGTTTTCAGAAGTTGAACGGACTTCCGGAACGGATTCCATTCAAGAACCAAGGTATGACCATACTTGCTTCTGAGTAGGCATATACAGACATATGCTGTTGAGGCTGCCTATGCCCTAAATTAGGAGCAATCAACAAGTTGCAATCCAAATGTTGTGGATTACAATTCCCATCATTCCTGAGCATTGGCCATGCTGCCTGGGGCGGTGAGAGGCAGTAGTCCTTAACACCAGGAGGACATGACGTTGCCTACCCCTGCTCACAAGGTTTACATCAAGCAATGGCTCATCTGTATCCACACCTTCTGTTTCCATAGAAAATCTGCCTGTTGTCAAAGTAGACGTTCCCACATAATTTCTGTTACTTCCTTAAGTTGCATTCCTACATCAAGACACTGCCAGCTAGATGGGATTCTGCAAGGACTGTAATGTTACACAACTAAAGAAACAAGAAAGGAGTCCTCCGAAAGTAAAAGAAAGTACTGAGGATGAAAGCATGGGTGACAATCTTATGGTCCCCTAGGACCTCTGTCAGCAGAGAAGAGAATTGCCTTGCGGAAAAGACCCAGCTGGCGAAAAGTATGTCAGCTGCAGGAGGTAAAGAGGGGAGAAGTCAGGCAGGAGTAGAAACTAGTGAGCCACTCTGTGGACATGTGGTGCCAAGGAACAATGTCCCACAGGCTGAAGGACCAAGGATTCACATATATGTATAATGGAGCACAGAACAACACAAGCGTCCCCGACTAGCAGAAATCACACCTGCACTTTGCACCCCACAGAGAGATTCAAGGTGCCTCATTTCCTGAAAAACAGGTTTACTTCAGAGTCTGCAGCAGGCCCAAAGGGAGTTCACCAACAACCTCAGTCATTATCTCACAGCTTTCCCACTTGACTGCTATTTTCCCATATATGCACCATCTCCCCGCCCTCTCCATCAGGAGCTGCTTCAGAGCACACCCTCGGAGTCAAGAGGGTAGACAGATTCCTCTGAAGCAGTTAGCACCGCATGGAACCAGTCAGCAGGGATGCCCAGTAATGAGCCCATCTGTACCATCTCCACCCTGACCGATAAGAATTAGCTCCATTGCGCTACAAGGCCCAGCAATACATGGCAGCTTCATATGGGAGCTGCAATTAGACGTGCTTTGTTTTCTTTCCTGATCCACATAAAAGAAAACTCTTGTTTTTGCACACCGCCAGAATGATCAAACATAAATAACAAATTAAGCCAAGATTAACGGTTAACAAATTGCAACTTTAACTGCAAACTGAGGATTACTTAAGAGTTAACCAACACTATTAAAAATTCGAAATGGGAGATAAGAGAGCAAAAGTTATGCTAATGTGTTCCAGTTCCATTGTGCCATAATAATCTTAATAAATTCCAAGAATCCTTGCCCTATGATTTTGTTACGCTCAACGTTATTATACGGTGATGTCTAAATCATAATGCAGAGATAATGCGGAGCTGGTGGGTGCCACTTTCTGAGGTAAAAATGTCTTTGCTGAAAGAATTTGGCTGCCTCTGACACTGCCTCATGCAGTTGTGTGTATGAGGAGGATCATTGCTGGGGCAAACGGTCATTTGTTGGGCAGGAGAAGAACAGTTATTTACTGGTGATTTTGAATGGCATAGAAGGCTCTGATTGGCTGATCCAGGGGAATGTCAGCCCACTGAACCAGTCAGATGAGTAAAAGGCTGGAGCTTGCTGGCCATCTGATCCGAACTCACACCCTCACTCACCTTATTTCCCCTCACCTCAGCATTTTGTTACACCATGACCTGGATACTTTTTTTAAAAAAAAGGCTTTTTAAGAAACACCATCATGGCAGTGCAAAGCTCTGAGGCTGGAGGGATTTCTCTTTCCCAACTCTTCATTTCACCAGTTTTTCTGAACCACAGAAGACTCCCCAAAGTTTTGAGCATCCTCACAGAAAAGGCATCAGAGAAACCAAGCAACTCGATCTTGCCCCTATGCGGCATGACAACGGTTTGAGTTGCTTATATATGTGGTTTCCTTGCTGCATAATTTTCTTTGTATCGACAACATTTTTGATACTGACATTTCTTTAGAACACCCCTCTTCTTCCATTACATTTTTGGAAGAGAAAGTAATTGCCCCATGTTAAACACAGACAAAACACTGCATAGCTAGCTCTTTAAGGACATTGTATTTTGCAAATACCATTCCTTATCTTTGTTTGTTGGTTTAATTGGAGTCCATGACTCCATTGTGGCCGGTGGCACAGAGCTACGGAGACCTGTGGTTATACTATAGAAGGCTAGAATTCTGAACAAACACGTGAAATTTCGCCAAAAGAAGAAAACAGCTGGCAGTTGGTTTTGGTATGCATATATGTTAAGGATCACAGAACATGTAAGTGGGATAAAGTCACATTTCTCCTGTGCCCGACACAGTCAAAGTGCAGCCAAGGAACTATATGAAGTGACTTACATGGCTTTGCTGTGTTAGCAAGAGGTTGTGACAGTTTCCCAGCTGGAGCCTGGGATGTGGTTGCTCTTTGCCTTCATTCTTGCAAGAATTCTGTCATGAGAGAATAAGGGAATGCTGACTCTAGCCGGCCTGCAGCTGGTCTGAATTCAGGAACCTGAGCATACATCATCGTTTATTATTTTAGCCTTGTGTGAGTGCTCTTCCTCTAGGACTCTTCCTTTCCCAGATACCTTTAGCAGATCCATCCCTAAATGAAACGGAACTTGCCTGTTACATCCCTCTGGGTCCTATTTTAACTTCAGAGGCTGTGTTTTTAAGAAAAATAATTGCAAGTTGCTGTTCTGTGACAATATCAGTCAGAAGCAACGGAGCTATCTCTCAAGTTGACATAGCATACGGAATTGTGTTGTTTCACATCAGACCTTAGTGCGGTGTTTTCCTTGATGTCTAATTCTTTGGCTGAAATTCAGTTTCGGCTGGCTTGTAATAAGCTCTTGCCCGAATCCTGCTAAGATTGAATTGTTATTGATTGGTCTGAAGCATTGGTGTAGAAGGGTGTGCTCCCATGACTTGCATTTGGAAGGGTCAGAGCTTCTGACAGGTGATTTTATTAGAAATGGTGGGGTCATTTTGAAGCTCAAAAGATTACATAACCAAGCATATTTTTGCTTGCCTGCAAAAGCATGCTCTTTTTGTGTGAAAGGCATGTCTGCTTCATGTACCTTCAAAATGATTCAATCCTGTGATCCAATTGTCATCAGACTGGCTGCCAGGATTGCATGAGGCTCTTAATAGAGCTTTTTAAATTACATCTAAATGTACAGATTACAGACCAAGCGTAGGCAAACTCCGGCCCTCCAGATGTTTGGGACTACAATTCCCATCATCCCTGACCACTGGTCCTGTTAGCTAGAGATGATGGGAATTGTAGTCCCAAACATCTGGAGGGCCGGAGTTTGCCTATGTCTGTTACAGACCCTCCAAGTGTCCTTATTTTCCATGGACAGTCACAGATTTACAGAATCTACTCCAGTTTCTGATTTGATCCTGGAATGTCCTGCTTTTCCTTAGGATGTCCCTATTTTCATCAGAAATATGTTGGAAGGTATGGAGTTATGTGACCCCTGAACGAAGGAGATAAGTAACTATACAATCTTTAGAAGACAATTTCTAAAGGCAGCCTTGTATAGGGGAGTGTTGTTGTTTTTTTAAAAAAGTTTAATGTTTTATTATGTTTTTATATGTGTTGGAAGCTGCCCAGAGTGGCTGGGGTAACCCAGTCAGATGAGTCGGGTATAAATAATAAAACTACTACTACTACTACTGTTATTAGTATGGAATAGGACATCACTATTTTAATCAGAGAAATGTTGGAGGGTATTCAGATAATAATAAAATTATTATAATGTGTGCTGATCTTCAGTGAAATGCACTGAGTAGTTTTCATTCATTTTCGCAGAGTGTGTATCAGGGGCAATTTTAGTGGATTCTGATCCATATTGTTACTGATTGATGAAGCCCTCAAGCAGGACAAGAACACAACAGCACTCTCTCCACTTGTGATTCTCAGCAAATGGCATTCAGTCGTACCACCTAAGAGAAGGCATGACATAGCCACTGTGGCTAGTAGCCTTGTCCTCCATGAGTTGGTCAAATCCTCTTTGGAAGCCATCAAAGTTGACAGCCATGATGTCTTCTTATCCTTACAATTCTGTGTGGTAGATTAGGGAAAGAAATAGTGGCTGTCCCAAAGTGAACCGAGCAGGGATTTGGGGTGGGTGGGGGTGTCTTTCCATGCCAACTGCCACACTTTCTGTCAGGAGTTCAGCCTACACTCGAGTGGGACCCTGGCAGAGACACATGCCCAACTGGCATGTTCTCTCCCTCCTGGTCGATCGTTTGGGAGCTTCAAAAGTTTTCTTCTGTCCGAACATCACAGCGACCGATGCCAACCGACACCTGCATACTTAGTGATCCACAGAGTTTGCACAACTTGCATGACAGACCTCAGCAACTCAGCATTTTGGCTAATCTACTTTATTTACATATAAACACATATGGAGCACTGCAACATGGCTCCCTCTCTCTCTCTAGCATCAGACAGCAAAGAGAAAAAGAACAAAGGACAATAGTCCCACTTCATGGAACACAGTAACACAAACATCACTTTCCACTCTGTGGAGTCAAAACATACACTGTCATGTGACAGACAAAAATCCCATGACTGCAATCATAGATCAGGAATTCTAACACTTTCTCCCTCTCAAAAGTCAGATCTTTTGTTAGCACTGTTAGATGCAAGGAGCAAGGGACCCTGTGGCTCTCTATCATCACTGACCCTGGAGTTGGTGGGAGTTGCAGTTCAACAACATGTACAACATTAGCAGATGACAAAGAGAACCCTGTTGTACTTCAGGGGAAGTTTCACTACCGAAGTATCAGATGAAATAATACATTGGCGCCTGTGGCTACCCTAGCATTCAAACCCCTGTTCTTCTCCAGTGCAGTCTTTAGCATATGTGCCGCCGAGGTGCAAAGATCCGCCCAGCACCCCCAAATTTAGTTTAGCCCCCAAATTAACTTTTGGTATGATGTAAGAGTTAATTTTGCATGCACGGCGCCGTTGTGAATGACAAGCACCACCACTGGCGTGGTGCGTCTTTGGTAAATGAGTGCACAAAGTCGAAAGTCCTTTAGTGAAAAGTAGGTATACATTTTGGTAATACCAAGGTATATATGTATATTGTTTTTCTAGCTTGATCAAAAATATTTATTATGTCATAACAGGTAGATAGTTAAGAGCTTAGGTGGCTTCAGCAGCGGGTGCCTGGCGCCCCCCAGAATTTGGTGCCTGGGTGCCCCGTACCCCTTACACCCCCGGGTAAAGATGGCCCTGTTCTTCTCAACACCCCTAGCAGGTCTTTGTAAAACCTAATTTGTAAGTATTTTAGGACATTAAGTCTAAATTCCAGTCCTTCTCTTGCCTTTGAGAGCTTTTTATATACTTTGGTTTTACTTCTGTACTTATAAATCTCAAACTTATAATTTATGTGTTTGACTTGAGAAGATGCATGGATGCAATTAGCAGCATTAGACTTATTTTATTACTAAGTCTTTGATTTAGGTTGCAAATGGTGTGAAAATCATAATTTCGAAGTGAATTATAGAGTGGTTTTTGTTGCCCATTTGAATTTGTCAAGGGGTTGGGGTATAATTAGGAAGGAGCCATTTATTTTTCATCTTTGTTGTTTAATTGAGCTAATATTGTCTGCTGAAGAACATGAGGACATGTGGCTTGACCACTAGCTGGAAATTGAGGCAAAGCTATTTTGAATGGAAGAAGGCATTCTGAAGGACAATCTTGCTTCTAGAGATGTTGGTTTTTTTCCTTGAAAAAGAAAGCATTTTGTTGGCAATAGAAACCTTTCTCTCTCTTTTTTTCTTTCTTCTTTTTTGTGTTCTTCTGTTGGACAAAATCCATGGGTCATTTGGTATGCTACTCTAACTGTTCCAACGTAATGATCTATTATTATGTTAAGTCATCATTGTATTTCTGCTCCAACAACAATGCAGATAACATTGCATCACACTGAAAAGGCTACGTTGCAGTGTTGTGTGTGTGTGTGTGTGTGTGTGTGTGTGTGAGAGAGAGAGAGAGAGAGAGAGAGAGAGAGTTAGCAACATTTTTGCAATGCTTCACAACATCACATACATGAAAGTTCCCAGCATTAAGCAAGATTGTGAGAGAGGGATTGCTAGTCCAGTGCGGCTAGTCTGTTGTGTCAAGTATTTACCAGTTACTCAGTAGTCCCCAGGTAACCAGCTTGAATTCCAACTGCATGAAGAAGGAATAGCTGATGCTGTGGGAGGGAGGTGTTACTACACAATGCTGAACTTCCTGGGAAAAAAATAGATGTCGTTCCTGCACTTGAGAGCCATTTACTCCTTCAATATATGCATTCAGCCTATACACAGAAAGGGGAGGAGAATTGCACCTGGTAGACCCACTCCTCACCTACATGAGTTCAGTGAAAAGGGGGAAAGAGGATTCTATGCATACATAGCTGTACAGACCCAGGCTAGCCAATGGGATAACTCCACCAATTTCACTTAATGGTCATGCTTGTATTCAGTTAGTAGCATTGCTGACTTCAGCATGGGACAACTGCTACACCTGGATGGATCCTTTTTACTGGTATAATGGGAAGGTTGGCAAGGGTTGGACTAGTTGACCCTTGGAGTCCCTTCCCACTCTTAAGGTTCTATGATGCAGTGGTAGAGCGCAAAATTAGGGAGGAACAGACCAAATGGCACTCTGAGCCATGAAGCTCACTGGGTGATCATAGAGTTTCCATTGCTTCTTATCGACTTTCCACTGCTCCTCAGCCTCCTCACAGAGGTTTTGTGAAGATAAATTTTGTATTTGGGTGGGGAGAACAGAGAATGTGGCCTTGAGGAAAGGCAGGAGACAAATGAACAAATTATATCAGCCCAGGAAGGGCTTTTCAGTGCTACTTAAATGGACACGGTTGTACTGAAACTGGGCTTTTGCTGTGCACTCTGATCTGTGGTGTTAAATTCCTCAGCAGACATTATTAACTCAATTAATCAGAAAGGGGATAAATTAAATTACTAATTCCTAATTATCTAAAAATAGTTAAACACGAAATGAACAATTAGGTAATTTGCCCTAGAAATTAAGATCTTTTTAAGGCAACAACATTCTAAATCAAAATGATGGCATGAAAATAAGTGTAATGTTGCTAATTGCACCCATTCATCCTCTCAAGTCAAGTATGTAAATCTGCAGCGACCTTATGCATTTTGACAAATGACTACAAAAAAGAACAAAGGCTCTTCAATAGACCAGCCTCCCTAATAAAGAGATGCAGGCAGGGACAGAAGCATGTATTTACCTCTGTCTCTTCACTGTCTTTAAAGAATAGCGGTGAAGACACGTCAACAAAAGCCCTCATCAGAACTGATATGAACTGCCAATTCAAGGGAATAACCTGTTAGCATTGCCCCCTCTGCTCCACGTCTCCTCTTATTATTTTTGTGCTGAATTAAATTAAAATTCTGATTTGCAATGCACTTTGTATGCCATGGCTCTGCCTGATTATTATTTGTTATTATAAGTGCATGTTTCCCCTTCACCACTCTTTATTAGCCTTTTCTTCTGAACACTCAAGAAGAAGGTTAACGACTTTAATAATCTAGTAATCAGCTTTTGTTTACACTGGATTTATTATTATTATTATTTTGAGGGTGCACACATGGAACATAGAAGATCCATCTCGTTTGCATAGTTCGTGAAGCTGTGTTTTACCATTTTATGCAGTTTTACACAGATTATAGGGGGGGTATATCAACAGCCATGAGGTGATATAATACACAGTTGAAGACACAAGGCACAAACTGCAGCCAGATAACCTTGGTTGGCTCACATGCTGCATTTTGGAAGGAGACTGTTGTCAACATGTTTTCATACAGAAACTTCCCAAAGCGACAAGAAGAACATGTTGCTTAAAACACAACGATTTCACTTCTTAATTTCCACTCTGTTCATGGTATGAGTCTCCATTCATTAAAGAATATTCTCATCCACACCTGCTCACTGTGGGCCTAAGCTGCTCTGTCACCTTTGCTGGGAGGGGAGAGACCCTGTGGAAGCTGGTGTCTGGTTGTGCCCCCTCAGAATTTTGCACCCGGGGCGACAGTCCCTTTGTGCCCCCATGCTATGCCTTCCTGCTACCCAGGAAGTTCCCACCACTTTCATTTCACAGCCAGACGAAGATTTTGAAGCAGAATTCCTCTCGTTTTCTCCCAAAGTCTTCCAATAAAATGGGGTGTACTGTGAATGACAGGATGCTTTTATGTTAAGGTTAACTAAACTATAATTGAAATGTACTGCATTGGATGATGACCTAAGTTCAGCTCAGGTCCCCTTGAGAAATATATTCACCACAGCAATGTCGTTGTGTCTGTTTGTGTTACTACAGTGGTACCTCGGGTTACAAACACCTTGGGTTACAAACACTTTGGGTTACAGACTACGCTAACCTGGAAGCAGTACCTCGGGTTAAGAACTTTGCCCCAGGATGAGAACAGAAATTGTGCACCGACAGCATGGCAGTAGCAGGAGGCCCCATTAGCTAAAGTGTTACCTCAGGTTAAGAACAGTTTCAGGTTAAGAACGGACCTCCAGAACGAATTAAGTTCATAACCAGAGGTACCACTGTATTGTGGTATGTTCAGAACTTGATATTTTGGGTTGGCTCTATCATTAGGTAGGGCAAGGTGGCTGCCGCAGAAAGCTAATTTGGGGCAACATAAAAGGGCAGCAAAATGTCTCTTATTTGATGTAATGTTCTTGGGAATGCAACAAAATTAGAATCTGGTAACTGGTAAACTGCCACTCAGTCCACCGAGGCTCAGGCAATCGTTCTTATCTTGTCCATATTGCCTGTTCCATTCAGTCATCCACTGAGAGTGAGTGCAGTGGCACTCAGTGCAGTGTTGTCAGTTTGGGGGGGGGGGGTGTCTCCAAATCTGAAGGTCTTTAAAGGCCTTGGCAATAATTGTGGAGATAATTTTTCTTTGGGGGGGGGTTGGGGGGAAAGCAAAATATTAACCACATAGATCTGGGAGGCCATCAATGTGTCAACTCACGATATGGGGGCACCAAAATGTTCTTTAAGTGCTTAGGGTCCCTAAAGGTCTTAATGCAGCCCTGTGATGCCATTTTGATGTGCCACGTGAATGAAACAAACTGTCTGTGGCTGATGTTCAGACAAAAGGCAAGCAACTGTGCAAGCATTAAAAGAGAAGCAACAGAAAGCTCCTCTGGAAATGGATCATGCCTACCGCTGGCTGTGCCTTCGGGGCCCGACTGCTGATGCTACCTGCATTTAATGGGAGCAGAAAGTTCACAACAATGGGCCCGATCAATCGCTATGAATTTATGTAATGTTATTTATTAGCAACTGCAAGCCCCCTCACCCTTCCATTCATCCAGGTCAGCACCTGAGATGCATCGGCTGCCCAGAGAAGGGATAAAAGAGAAAAGTGCAGATGCCCTGGTTTCCTATAAGGTCGCTGAGGTCCTGCCGAGTGTGCCAGATTCCTGCTGAGAATCCCATTCAAATGCATTGTTCTGCGCAACAGGGGGCTGTACACTCAGCAGTACCTGCAGGAACAGGCTGGGCACTTTATAGCAATAACCTGTATAGCTAACCCTTGCAAGTTTGCAGAGAAGGATTAAGGATTGTGCTTTACTTTGAAACTCTCAAATTTATGGAGCTATCGCACCTGTATTAAGTGTGTGCATCATCTTGGCGGCTATTGTAACCTTGCAGTGCGTCAAGGCACTCAAATTGCTGCCCAATGGGTCTATATAGATTTTTATTTTTGACAGGGAAAGAGATCCTATCTTTTATTCTGGGTTAGGGATGACTGGCTCTCCTCCCACATCTAATGCAGCTTTTGATGTTATGGCCTGATTAAATTTGAGCCCAATGTGCCAGACTGTTGTAACAAATAATACATCTTCTCCCTTTCTTTTCCTTTTGTTGAAAATACAGTCTGGCTTTCAGAAATCATTGTGGCAACTGTAAATGATGTATGAAATGAAAAATCCTGCTCACTTTGTTAAGAAGGGGAACCTGGCAGGGCTAGGCTGCACGTTTGCTGCTGTGCTTTGCTCTTTGCTGAGAGATGCAATCACAGGAGTTCACCCTGACTGGCACCGGGAAATGCTTTCCCCCCACCAAATGAATGATAGTTTGCTGCTAAAGTGAAATGCAAATTGAAATCTGAGCACCACGTGGAATTTCCAGGACCTAAATCAACCGAACACAGCACCTATTTGGTTCCATGCTGCCTCATTTCCCTCCACCTCATGCCAGTTTTATTAATATTACAAGCATTCCAGATTGGGAAGGCAACTATTCTTTCTGTTTGACTATACTCCTGTGGCTGTGAGAAATTACAGTAATCATTTCGATGGGGATAAGCTTCAAGCAAATGCAAGGTACATCACTGAGTGCTTTTGAGGGGAGAAGGGAATGTAAACAAAGCAATAAGAGAAAAGAAGCCAGAATTTTGCTTTAGATGGGCCTAACTAGGACACGAGAAAAAACAACATGGTCTAGTCCTCCCATGGAGCTGTGGCCATAATTTATGGAGCATCTAGCATGCAAAATGTGCCAAGTTCAATTTGTGCCAACCCAAGGAAAACAACCACACACACACACACACACACACACACACACACACAGAATCAAAGAGCAGGTGATACATTCAAGATCTGCCGTCTTTCAGAGTAGACAACACTGGGCTAAATGGACAAGTACTCGGACCTGCTGTAGGGCAGTTTCCCATGTAGGACAAAGTGATAGACTCAAGCCTCAGTATCTCTACACAGATGACCTTAGATAGCCAAGACATCTGGGAGTCTTGGTCAGTTAAGCTATAGAGAGATCCTTGGTTCAGTCTAAAGAAGGAAGCTCAGATCACCTCTCCCCGTATGAATTGACCCAGACCCTGCACTTATCATCTGAGGCCTTTCTCCATGTCCCCCATCCAAGAGGTTCAGAGGGGGGGGGGGCAACAAGAGAACAGGCCTTTTGGTGGTGGCTCCCTGATTGTGGAATGCTCTCCCCAGAAAGCCTTGCCTGGAGCCATCGCTATATGTCTTTAGGTGCCAGGCAAAAACATTCCTCTTTACCCAAACCTATGGCTATTAAATAATCTATGACTTGTGAAGTGGGGGGAGAGGACTGTTATGATGATGAATATTTTACTATTAGGCCATCTGTCATTATGTCTTTATCACTGATGTTCTGTAATGTGTTTTTAATGTTGTACACTGCCCTGGGATCTTCTGATAAAGGGCGGTGTATAAATTGAATAAATCATCATCATCATCTTAGGGCAGGCTTCCTCAACCTCAGCCCTCCAGATGTTTTTTGGCCTACAACTCCCATGATCCCTAGCTAGCAGGACCAGTGGTCAGGGAGGATGGGAATTATAGTCTCAAAACATCTGGAGGGCCGAGGTTGAGGGAGCTTGTCTTAGGGTATGTTCACATTACTGTTTACTTTCCACCCATTGCTCTCCCACTGCTAATTTTGAAGCTGAGCCACATGTCATTTGCCATTAGCAACTTCAGTCCAATTAGAAAACTGGATGTGAGGTAAGCAGCCATGTGAACATACCGTGATGTGATCAGCCTTCACACAGATGAAAATGAACAAGCAAGCACACTTGACAGCTTAAGGAATAGGAGTCCCAGGAAGGCTGTAGGGGCAGGGAAACCCAAATGGTCAGATGCGTTGGGTGAAGACATCCCCACCCGCTCTCTGATGTGAACAACCCCTTGCAAATGCAGCTTGAAATGCATCAGGAGTAAATAACCTCATTGCATTTCAAGTCACTGATGTGAACATACCCCCACTCTGCCACACAGTATATGGTTCTATGGGCAACTCTCAAGGCGGCGGTGTAGAAAGGCAGAGTAGCAAAAGAGAAAAGAAGCCTCAGCTTGCATTTCGGTCTCTGAATTGCATTGCCTATGATGACTGTGACCCTGACTCTAAGATGCAGAATGAGTAGCTCCTATGGGGCTTTTTTTCTAAAAAGAGCCGTATTCATGAATCTCGTTCAAAGATGATAAAACAAGCTGAAAATTCATATTTCTCTGTTCTTCCTCCATTCTCTTCCACTGAACCAGCTGCAAAGGTTATACACCTGCCACATCCCCTGCAGGCAACCTGCAAAATGGATGATCAGGAGGGGGAAAGCCAGAAATATCTAAAACTTTTCTTTGTGTATAAGCAGCTCGTTTCTGGTTGGCTTCAGAGATGGCTCCCTCAGCCCCTTCAATTCACAGTTTTCATGTATGGCAAAACTAGTTTAAAATGCAAAGTCTTTAACCTTCCAGGCATTTTTTAAATGGTTGCTGCTGCTGTTATTTCTGTCTACCCCTCCATCTCAACTGAGTGTGAATTCGAAGAATTTGGGAAGACTTGAACAGGAAGGGAAGAACTTTCAGCCGACACATTTCTTGCTTAAATTCCTCCAAGAGAAATTGAGCTCGATGTTGTCTGATCACAAGCAAGGGCAAGCAGTTTGCAGCTGCTAGCAAATGGGAATAGTATCTGGAGGCCAGGGTTGCTTGGTGCGAAGAGCAGAGAGAGCAGCTGAGAGACGGAGCTGTTAAGAGTGATGGCGCATAAGGCCGTGCCATGCAGAAGGCATGCTTCAAAACTGTCTGCCCCCATCCCAGCAGTTTGACAAGATGGATGTCGGGTGAGGGAATAACATAAGTAAAGCGTACTCATAGAATCTGACAAGACAAACAAGGACTGGAATGGAGAGGGCCACAGGAGAGAGCAAAGCCGAATTGGTAGTGCCCCCTGAAAATCTGTGAGATGAAATGTTGCTAGAGGATGGCAGCTGGGATCATGCAGAGGCAAGCTACGTGGATCAGGAGGGAAGGGTAAAATTCCAGAGTCCGGTTCACCAGTTGCTTGTGGGATATGGCTCTGAACCAGACTTTTTGACCAACCATGCCCCCTTTGCTGCAGTACGTCCTTCTTTGTGTCTTCCATGCTAAAGTGATAAGTGCTTAGAATGGGGGCACAGGCAACCTATGGCCCTTCAGATGTTCTCAGTCCATATTGTTCCTGACCATTTGCAATGCTGCCTGGGACAGATGGGTGGTGGAGGTTGCCAAGCCCGGATTTGTGATATCCAACACACTAGATTTAGATTTAGATTTAGATAAATTTATTGTCATTGTCCGTATATACACAGTATACACAACAACGAAAATCAAACACCCAAGACCGGATTCACATACACATAATGTTCACATTGCTCATCCATTTCCCTGCCACATGGAGAGAGGGGAAACGAGCTTAGCACATTATGCAGGCAAAGTGGATGAAATTTATGAGGATATCATCATGGACAACGTGAGCACATTGAACCAGTGGAGGCTGGCTTAGACTTGGTAAAAGTCTGATTTCAATTCAAGTCAGGACTATGTTGATCAATATGCTTGCTTTTTTTTAAAAACAGGAGGCAAGAGTAGCCTTCAGGTGCTGATACAGCTGCCACAAGGGAGCCACTTTTCTGTGATACAACTGTGTTGTAAGATTGAAGGGCAGGTGAATAGGAAGTCAATGGAGCTGAAGGATACATTAATCTAGCAAAGTTTTTAGGCACCATTTCCTTAGCAAGGAAGTCGAGCTGAGTGATCTCAGTAGCTATAGATGATGGCCTTCTGAAAGACCAGGAAGTACCTGAAAGGGGGTTATCTGTTCCCCACCCCAACTAAGGATGACCTGGATGTCTGAGTGTGAACAGAAATTGAAGTTTGAGTCAGATACAGATGTAAAGCTGAGTTTGGACTCTACAGCATCTTTGGGGTGTTGGCTGTCTTCCTGGGTATCTGATGTGGGAGCAATGGAATTTAGTTACCTGTTGAAGTGTTTGAGCTGCGCCCTTCACATCTGCACATCCTGTGTATTGGCATATACATGCAAATATTGTGAAATGCCAACAAGACTCCAGCTGCCTTCTGGACATAACCAAAAACTTATAATGCACTATGCCCTAGAACATCTTGTCATGCAGAGGAGTGAGGGAGCTAAGACATTTTACAGAGGTTTACATGGAACTCTGGTAGGACCACTGCCTACTGCAACCTACACTTCGGACTTCAACTTCACCAAACACAAGCATGTGCAGTGGGGAGGGAGCAGGGCTTACTCGAGACAGTGTTCTGGAAATCCTGGCTGTCTGGCCTAACAGAGCAATCTAAACCCCAGCCAGGCAGTGAAAGATTGGTGCACCCACAACCCTGTTGCTCACACTAAGTGGGGGAGAAGGCAAAAACCTGCTCTGGGTTATGCCAGTCTGCACCTGGCTGATCCCTTCCCCTGATTAGTTTATTGGATTTGTATACCACCCTATACCCGTAGATCTCAGGGAGGTTTTACCCAGTTTCAGTGGGTTACCCAGTTTCAGTGGGTTTTCAAAGGAAAACCCACTGCTGGTACTCTCAGCCACCTCTTCGTTGGGCAGAATGGGAAGCTGTGTACCAGCAGAGTGGCATGAGTATCACTCAATGGGCAGAGGCCAGCAGAATGTTTCTTGACTGCATGGCGGGAGACCCCTGCCCCACCCAACACCCACCCAGCCTGCTGCGATTGCACCCCAAGTCAGTACAGCTGGAGGGTAAGTGTGGCGTTTGCCCTCCTAGGTGGGTCATAAGAAAAGGGTTAAATGAGTGTGAAGTGATTGGCCAGTGGGAACCCAAGGGGAGGAGTTAGAGTTGGAGTTGTTGGGAAGTCAGTTGGGAGTTGGAGAAGGAAGAGGGAGGATAAGTCTGTGGGTTGGTCTAGTTTTGATGTGAGAGTGAGTGAAACTGTTAGGAGGATTCAGATAGACAGTTGGGAAAATCAGTTAGAAGTTATTAGGAAGGTATAGGCCAGTATAGAAACTAAGGGTAAGAAACTGACAAGAAAAATTATCTGAAACCATAACCTTGTTCATGCTTATAAAATAAACTTGATTATTTGTTTTGATGTTAATAACTGTCTGGACTCAGTGTGTACCCGAGAGAAACGGGTTGGTGGCAGCGGGGAAGTGATCATAGTGGTGGCACAGGGATCAATAGACCGTCAAACGTCTGGGGACCCTGTGTGATCGCCACAGTAAAATACCTCAAGGGATTGATCCAGTGGTCTACCACAAAGCTCTGAGCAAAGGAGGAGGAGCTAGACAGATAAACAAAGAAGAAATGTAACAGCAAATGGCCAAAGCTGGCAACCTTATAAGGCCTTCTCCCTATAAAAAGCTCCCCAGTCCGTCTGTTGCTGTATTTTGCATAGAAATGCTTGGAAATACTTTGCCTTACTCCATCTCTGAGGCACCATATGACACCCAGCCTTGCTTTACTATTATGAATTTCCCCTCCTGACAGGAACCGGCTCTGCCCTGAATTCTGCTTTGCGTCCACCTTACAGTTTGTAAACGGGGACAGCGCTGTAATTGATGTACGCACATGTGTGCGCAAGAGAGATATGCCTAAAGTCTGGTTTTAATATGCTGTAATTCACCTTTCGAGATAGGAAAGAATACAAATATTAAAAAGGCCTATGAATAAATAAATGCCTGCGATAAATAATGATGAAGTTTGAAGACATTCTGGCATTTGGCTCTTAAATAGAAAAAAGAGAAAGTACTTTCTCCTTGAAAAGATTGTCGGGAGAGCTGATTAACCACAGACAGGACAGTGTCGGAGATGTCTGCTACAACTGATACCATGAACATAAAGAAGAAAGAGCCTATGCAATTAGTTCTCTGCCTACAAGCAAAATTCACAGAAATGAATTATGAACCAACCCTGTGTCGTTTGCTGTGCCCGATATTCTTTAATCCTGATATTAACTTCAAAAGTTAACACACTTAATTCAGGTGAATAAATTACAACAAAACTCGCTAAACACTGATGTTGTCACAATACTATTCAAGACTCTGTTTGCTGCTTGTTCTCAATGTCATTTTTTCTACTTCTTCACTCTCCTTATCCTCAGTCTCATTTGTCCAAATTGTTGCATAAGCCAAGTGATTGCGATTACCTGGGCACTTGGTTTAGAAATATCCATTATGTCAGGCGCAGCATTGTGAAATCACTGCCAAAAATCACATGGATCGATGCAGCCAATAAGATTAAATGGGGAGTGAGTAGCAGCATGTCAGGAAAATACAAAATCACCCCGGAGAGGGACAACCCCGAGAAAAGCTTGTGACAAATTCTCAGAAACAGGAGGCACTTATCAGAAGCCACAAAAACAAAGATGAAACGAGGAAAGATATTTCTAGATTATAATTCAGGGGTGAGAAGCTGGATCTAGCCAGTGAGCCAGATTGTTATCTGCCCTGTGTCTGACAAGCAAAATTGGACAGGTGGGTGGGGCCGTTCACCTGTCAATCACCTGATGCCACAATGATGTCAGACGAGGTGGTGCTTTCAAGTCTCCACAATCATCAGGGCTTCAAAATACCATGCAAAGTTCTGAGCAGGGCTCTTTGCAAAGCACTGGCCAAACTCCCTGAGCACTGCTTTGGCATGCCCCTGATAAGCTGGTAGTCAGTGCTTCAAAGCTGACCTCAGTGATCCCTTCAAAGATCAACTGGCTGCATTGTTCTCCCTGGGAGGCACTGACTTCAAGCTCTTCTTTCTGCTGGGATTGACTGTGCTACAGAGTTTCCCATGAAAAACTCAGTCGCGCAAGCAATCCCAGCCTACCTTGCTCTCACTGCCAATCAGCTGACTGGCAGTCACAGCAAGCCTCCTTTGGCAATGCACAATTGGAAATACACTTTAAGGCTCCCATTGAGAGCTACATTCCCCCTGCCCTTCACATGTGATGTCAAGTGTGGAGTAGGTGTGTGGTTAGGAGAAAACGGCACCACAGCCAAACTATAACCTGTGTCAGCCTAGGTAGACCTGCAGGCTGGAAGTTACCCACCCCTGGTGTAAATCTATTTTCATTCCAGGTAAATTGCCATATCCATTCGGTCTTCGCTCTCCAAACAAAATCTGCATGAAAATTCAGTTTAAAATTAAACACTTTCATTGCACACTCTCTCAAAATGCACGTTTTAAAATGTATTTTGGTACATACTTTTGAAGTGAGGCCTCCTTCGGAACATCGGGAAGTGCAAATGCTGGTGGAGAAGAATGTCCCCATCCACACTTTTGTCGTGGATCAAGGAGCCGTGGATCAGTTGTGCATCTGAAATGTGCAAGGATCTAATTCCTCAAGCATCCGTGGTAATTTGGGAAAGCCCTAGTTCTCTATTTACCAGCAGCATTTATGATAGAGGCAAAGTTTAAAACACCATCTAGAGTATCTATGCATCTGTGTCTATGCAACATCAAACACTTTAAAGTACCAACTCAGGCTTAATAAAATAACTCTGGAGACACATTGAAAATGCATCCATATTAAAAAGCCAGCATGCTCACGACTGGACCAACACTTGATTGCAATTCTACCTCGACATTCCAGCTCCCTCAACAATTGGCTGTAACTTTCAGAAAGAAGCATAATGGCTCCTCTTATCTCCAGGCTTAGCAAAGCTCGCTTTTCAAAGCTGTGCGACCAAATTAATGCACAGCCTTCCCCCCAAGGTCTTCCCCCCAGTTTTATTAGCGGCGATAATATTGTAAGAGTGGTGTGAAGCAGCTAATTCACACATGTGCCATGTTCTGCACGCTGCCCGAACCTGCTGGAACATGATTTCCTGAAGAATGATGAGCGTAATAAACATCTTCTGGCAGAGGCTTGCAAAATCTGCACCCATTTTAGTCACTCAATAATGGGCCGTAAAACTCCCGGAGAACTGCAGGAGAAGAACAGTGTGCAAAGGTACGCATCTATTAAATCATGGAACACCAGTTCTGCATCATGCTGCAACTTCCGAGCAGGGAAGCTGGTGGTCGAGGAAAAGTCGCAGTTGCTCACGCAAGGTTGTGCATACAAAATATGGGCACAAGCAATAGGCATTGCAGTGAGAGAAAGTCCACAATATACTTTGCAGAAACCAAGACGGTATCATGGAGTAATTCATCATCTCAACATCAATGAGCATAGTTAGTGGTGATTAAGATCAGCATAGAGTTTTGTGTCACCTTAAGGACTCAGAAATTTATTATGTCATCAGCTCTGGGCTCTGGTCCATGAATCCTTATGTCATAATCCATTTGTTAATCTTTAAGGCGCTATGGCACTCACTGCTGCAACAGACAGTAATGCGGCTACCCATTTGGATATTAAGAACAAGCTAAAGGTTAGGACAAGAAGTGTAGCAATGAGTTCAGAGTTCCCCATGCAATCCAGTGCTCTAGGCTCTCATTCAGACCCTGAGTTTGCCCTGTACAACATAGTAGGAAGTGGATGTAGACCTGAGAAGATACAGTGAAGAAAGGAGCTGGATGCAGTGGGTGCCAAGGCCCCATGACCCACAGTTCCTTGGTGGATAATAAACACACAGACATAAGTATTTATGTTTATGGGTTCAAATAGGCCACAACTTTATTGGTTCCACATGTGTGTGGTTTGGCCTAGGCATTGGGTGAAGCCAGGCTATATCTCGACTCCTGCCCATCTGCAGGGAGTTCTTCTTAGCGTATGCCACCAATAGGGGGAGCCCTATGACTTACATCAAATACAGGCACCCTGAGGGGTCGCTGTTGGAGTCATGGCATGGCCTAGCCCATGTCCGGGCATCGGACAGAACGCACACCCCCGGATCCCTTTAACAGGATACCCTTAAAGAGGAGGGGCAGACAGGGGCTACAACCTCCCCTCCATCCAAAAAAGGGCTTGACGATTACTACAAGGTAGGCAAAACCAAAATGACTGGCGTGAAGTTGCCAAGTGGGAAAAACTCCTACCCGGTCCAAACAATATGGTGGCCGACATTTGTCCATAGCAAGGTTGTGTCATAGCAAAGCAAAAAAAAGAGGGCAGGTGGGTTGGGAGATCTGGCAAAGGGCAAGAGAGGAGGGCTCCTTGGCCACGCCATAGTTTAAATCTCCCATGGCCACACCTCTTACCTGTGCTGATTGGACAGAGGAGCCACCCCTGGGTAGGGCCCTGTCTTGCACCGGTGACATGGCTGGGATGACAGTCTCCACCCTCCACCGGATCACTGCAGGGGCCTGGATGCCTGGCCGCAATGCTGACCACCAGAAAAGGTGAGTGGACCTGTCCGGATCAGAAAGGAGGAAGCAAGGGAAATAGCAATGGGAAACAGCTATGGCCATTTGGATCAGTGTGTACCAATATATCGATGAAGCAATGTGTGGTGCAGCAGTAAATTGTAGAAGTCCTTTTGCATACATCTGCAGCTTGTTTAAGATATGCACAATGAGATCTGCTGGCAGACCCTCCACATGTCCCTATTTTCCAGGGACAGTCACAGATTTACAGAAGCTGCCCCAGTTTCTGATTTGATCCCAGAATGTCCTGTTTTTTCTTTAGGACATCCATATTTTCATTGGAGAAATGTTGGAGGGCATGCGCTAGTGGGAGGCCTATCTATGGATTTGCCCTTTCCAACCACGTAAAGCAAAATTTCTCTGTAGGTCTGAACATGCAGAACAACTGAAAAGCTCCTAATGCATGTCCGTAGATGGTTCTGAATTGGGATGCAAATATTTAAGACTTCACTGAAGTTCATCTTGATTATAAGGCTGCTTTATGTACAAATCAAATGCTCCAGTGTATAATATACAAAGTACTGTTGCCAGTGGTGCATTAGTCCTTTAAAGTGCTTTAAATACACGCATAAATAGCCACAGCCTATTATGCAGTTAATCTAATCTCAGCCTGTAAACACAACTAAATTGAGGAGGGGGGGGGGCGGAATAAAAAGTAGGTGAGCCACGTGACCATGGAATCAGCTAATATTTCAACTGATCAACACAACAGGCACTTAGCCATCAATAAGAAATGTACTGATAAAAATACTTCCATCTTTTTCAAAGTAATGTCTCTCCCAATTTATTTATTTATTTATTTATGAAAAGAAGTACACTTGCTCAGGGATTGTGTATTTAACTGCTTAATAAAATTACCCGTTTAAATACCAGAAAGGTAATTGAAACACTAATGTGTCGAATCTATTACCTATCAGCATGTGCCTGAAAGAATTTTCTCTCCCGCTCGCTCTCGCTCTCTCTCTCTCTCTTTGAAAAAAAAAAAAAACTTCACTCTCACTAGAAACTATGGGATTAAAACTGACTCAAATTGCATGAGATTGTAATTAACCATAATCTTATCAGCATTGTACTGCTTAGAAAGTTTAATTAGCTGGTATGATGTTTTAAATGGGGGCAGAGCTATGTCAGTGGTCCACTAGGCCAAATAGGGCATTGCCCCACCAACTTCAGTCTGTCCTCATCCATCTCCCACCTGCCTCTTACATACAACCACGGCCAAGGCTGACACCAGACATCAGCTTCTTCCCCAGTCCCAGCATTGCCTTGTAGAACAGGAAAGTGAATGGGGACATAACTGGAATTAGCTGGTTCTGCCTGTCATTGGCTATAGCCTTCTGCTGTATCAGGGTGGATCTACACACAAGGAAAAAAATGCTATAAATAAGTCAAAAATAAAATCATTATAACAAAGGGAACAAAAACACTATGGAAAATTGCAAAAAAAAAAAAAAAATGCTCTCCAGCCCCGTCTGGTGTTGCATGTTTATAATGCATTCAAAATGCTGTTTTTTGATTAATGTAGCTGAGTCCCCAGTCTTAATGGGAACCTGCCACCACTGATTGTTTCTCATATCTACTGTCCATCTTCGAAGGTTATTCAGGTAACAGCAAGGATTGCTAGACCCCATCCCTAAGTAACTGTCACCAAACTTGTCAGGGATTTTTGCTTCCATGGAAATTCCCTGAGTGTTTCCTTGCACAACAGCCACCATATTGTTTCAGGAGAAAAACTTAAGCAGTTCTGAAAAAAAGTTTCTAACAGGGATGAGAGAGAAAAATTAATGTGAATTTACCTAATTTGCATTTCTCAAGCCAATACATGGATTAAAACTATCCTTTAATAATCACACTTCTCCAGATTTTGCCAAGTAGTTCTGCAACCTAAAAATGTATACAAAAATGTGAATATTATGGGAAAGGGCACACAAAAATGTGCATATTCATGAAAATAATGTACAAAATACATATTAAGGGAAATTGTTTGCAAAACCCTGTATATAAGGCAAAATTGCTCATGCACTTGTATATTTTGAGAAATGCACACAATTACTACATAGTAATCTTTGTACACATTTTTAAAAAAATCTCCAAATTGATGTGGAAATGGGTTGAACTGAACTTAAGACTTGAAAAGAAACTGAAATTTAAGAAAATAGGATGCAGCAAAGGGGGAGAAATAATAATAAAAAACTATGGAAAATGGGGTAGGAAGTTGATAAAAAAATAAAAATATGATGTATTTTTATGTTGTGTGTTTATGTTGAATTTTTGAAATTTCAAGACAATATAATTACAAAGAAAGAAACTGAAATTGGTAGATTCACTGATGCCTTTTCAAGATTTTGGTGTACCCCTCAAAAATCCTCAGATAGTTTCTCCAGCCTAGAATCTCCAAACTCTCCTCACAATCTCACCATGAGCTTTGCTTGCAAGGCAGATAAAAAAGTGGGCTATGTGCACCGGGGGCGGGGGGGAGTTGTTGAGCTTTATTTTGCAAAATCTCAAAAAAGAAGACGTTTTTGAGCTATTTTAAAGGAAATTCACCAAAAAAAATCAACACTTCTGACATGGGTTGCCCTACGCCCGGGTTTTCTATGGCATTTTTACTGATTTTTGGAAATTCTACCCAGACACTATTTCTGACAGACCTATGTTCCGCCATGCATCCCCCAAACCTATTCTGGGGTTCCCCAACCCTCCCGAGCAGATTTAGGAGGTATGAGTTCATTCAATTCCACGAGTAAGCCTTTGTTCCATGCACACAACAACTTAACTGAATCCCTCCCATAATAAATTAATATATAAAGTCCAATTATATGCTAAATAATTATTGCCAAACACTTCAGCCATGACAATGAATTAGCATTGCATGATCTCCCTAGAAGACAATGCTTCTGGGTGAAAGCAGTATTCTGTGCTCATTTTCTTAACCATACAGTGGTACCTCTGGTTAAGAACTTAATTCATTCCGGAGATCCGTTCTTAACCTGAAACTGTTCTTAACCTGAAGCACCACTTCACCACCGGAGCACCACTTCACCACTGCCACTGCGCCACCGGAGCACGATTTCTGTTCTCATCCTGAAGCAAAGTTCTTAACCCGAGGTACTATTTCTGGGTTAGCGGAGTCTGTAACCTGAAGCGTCTGTAACCCGAGGTAACACTGTACTGTTTTCTTCCCCTTGGGCTACCTCTCATCCACCTTCATCCCAGACCCTGAACAGATCAGAGACTTACACAGTTCTGCACCAGCAGTGCTCCAAAAAATTAAAACAACACCCTTATAAACACTGTGGGTTTGCTTTTGTTTTTTAACACATCAGTAAATTAGTAGCTATTTAAATTCTCTGTAAATGACTGTGCAATCTTACAAGCATCAAGTCAGAAGTAACTCACATTAAGTTCCGCGGACTTTACTCCCAGGCGAGTGTGTCTCAGCCTGCAGCCTGAGCCTGCAATGTTTGCCTCTCACCTGTGCGCATTGTTTCCTAAATGGTTAGCTTTATTTTAAGCAGGGAAAAAAAGACTCCTGTGATGCTTTGTGCTTCTAAATGCAGGGCTGAGCCTGGCTTGTGCCTGCCGAGTCACCGGGCATTAGCATTTGATTGATTTGCAGTACCATTGTGGGACTCATTCCAAATACATGTGGTATTTAAATAGGGACTAGCCATTGACTTTGTAATCCCTTGTGCGACACCGCCGCTCTGAAAGGAGAAGGGGAAGAAAGTCAAGAAGTGTATTTGTCAGAATGCCTTCACCATTCCCACTATCCCCATAGGCGGTGACTGTCAGTGTCTGTGACTGCAAGCTAGTTCATGTCCTGATATTATTGTGCACATCCCCAGAGGGAGTTCTTGGGAAGGACTTTTGCATTCATGTGAAGACAGAGATTTCGGCAGCTTTCCAGAGGCAGTGATTGCCCGAGACAAAGTGACTGCTACATGGGCAGAGACTGAAGGACATCAACATACTGTAATACATTTTGGCACAAAACAATAACAGATTAAGGTCCTTTTCACAGGTGATTGAGCAAAATGAATAGCGGGAGCGGAGGAGGCTGATGCCTCCTTCATGCCCACATGACTGCGTTTCAAAAATACAAAGGCCTCTCTTATTCTTGTTAGTGCAATTCTTTGTTAGGCTTAGATAGGTTATTGCTTTTAATCATAAAAGTTCATCCTGCATCTCCCGCAGAGCTCCTGGCTGATTCAACGGGAGATGATGGTTTAGTTTAAAAGTGAAAGCTCAGGCCTGAAAATAAATTACTACCATATATAATTTGATCATCTATTTTCCATATGAAGTACTTTGCAATCTTCAGTGTGTCCATCATCAGTGCCTCCACACCAAAAACAGAGTTGGGTTTTTGGGTGGGTTGTTGCCATTGTTGTTTTGGCATTATTCCCTTTTTACATGTGGTAAACTGAGGCTGAGTGATAATTCTTCTTTTTTGCAAAGTTGCACAATCATGGCACTAGAAAATTCTACATCTAATATATTTCAGTGTATTTTGTGCACAGCTGTTTCATTTTACAAAATCTTTTGCAGGCTCAGTTGCAGTGAGCCTGCAGTCGCTGGAGTAGAGGCATAGGAAGAAAGAAATAACATGACAGCCTTTTGGGATCGAAATGGCAACAAATTTTTGATTACAAGTGTAAGAAGGCTTTGGTGTGGGCATTGTGTATGTATCCTGTATTGGCCAACCCTGTTGTTGACTGATAACTTTGTCAGGGTCAATTCTGAGTTAAGGATACCCGTTTGACACACATCAAATCAGGGTACCCCTCCAGGGTGCCAATTGGGGAGTTCTGTGGTTTGTCAGCCCCTGCCTGGGCCTACAAACAGAATTCTTCCCCTTGGGACCCCTTTACCGGGATGCCCTGATACTTTCATCCAGAAGAAAGGGGATATAAAGCTCCTTCTCATCCCCCCTGATTAGAACAAGGATCCAACCCAATGCCTTTTTCTGCCAAAAACTTGAGACAACTGCTCACCCACAACTATGCCAGGCTGCAACTGCCACTGCTGCCCAGATGGGATGCAGTCTTTGCAGTTTGGCAAATGCAGAAACAATGCATTATTTTGGAAAATATTTGGCACATGGGTGGTGCTGTGGTCTAAGCCACTGAGTCTCTTGGGGTTGCTGATTGGAAAGTCAGCGGTTTGAATCCGCATGACGGGGTGAGCGCCCATTGCTCTGTCCCAGCTTCTGCCAACCTAGGATTTGGAAAGCATACCGGTGCAAGTAGATAAATAGGTACCACTGCGGTGGGAAGGTAAACGGTATTTCCATGTGCTCTGGCACTCGTTATGGTCCTCCATGCACCAGAAGTAGTTTAGTTATGCTGGCCACATGACCTGGAAAGCTATCTGTGGACAAACGCCATCTCACTTATCCTGAAAAGTGAGATGACCGCTGCACCCCATAGTCCCTTTTGACTGGACTTAACTATCCAGGGGTCCTTTACCTTTACCTTTGGAAAGTGTGTGCAGGGAATATGTGAAGGTTCATAGGATGAGGATAGACAATGGAATGCATCAAGGAAATTCCAGTGCAAACTTACACTAAAGACAGAGAACAGCTACATACCTCCCAACACAAACTTCAGGTCTGACGTTACACAGCACTCTCTCTATCACTCTACTAGCTATATGCTGGCATGCAAGAAGATGTGTCAATTTGCCTCTTATCGAGGCACATTTCATGTGCATTCAGAGTAATTGAGATAACGGCTGACTACATGACAGCATTGACAACAACTGTGGGCTTGGTGTCCTTTCCAGCATAAGCTGCAGAGGCTCCTGCTGTGTGCAGAAACAGCACATGATGAAAGCATTTTCATGTCACAATGTTAAGAGAGTCAATAGTTGCAAAATATGGATGTGAAATAATGCACGGAAGCAGGTTCGCTCTTAACTGCCTTATGGCCCGGTTACAGCCATCCCAATGCAAGGCATTGAATACTCTTGACAGGTATTGTTGTTGACGTTACTCAAGGCTCCTACTTGTGTAGCACTCTGCCTCCTGGAAGACAGATTTGTCTATTCTTACCTCCACAGGGATTTTATTGTAAAGGGTGGACAAAAAAAGGAAAAGGAAAATAAGAACGGATATTCAGAAGAATTACACATTTGAGTACCTGCAAATGAAAACAAGAAACTGTACTAGACCGAAGAGGGAAGGGGAACCTGCGGATCTCCAGATTTTGCTTTACTCCCATAATTGTTGAACGTTCACCAGGATGGCCGGTGCTGATGGGAGCTGGAATTCAATAGCATCTGGAAAACCAGAGGTTTTCCAGGACTGAAATAAGCGTTGGTTTGATCTTCCATTCCCCAAAATAATAAAAAAGTACCAGCAAAAATCAGAAACGTATTCAGAGGAATTCAATTCTCCTCTCTCTCAAGTTAAGCCTGTCTTTGGTGTTATGGAGGGGTGTTATGGTGGGTAGCTGGCCTGCTTAGCGGGTGCAAGGCATAGAGTGCACATTTCTGACCTTCAATGCCTTGCAGTCATTCGCTAAATTGCTCACTTGTGGCCTGATCAAGCAGATGCTAAAATTTGGCACAGCTCTCAAGAGCAGTGCACCATGCCTTCTGGAGTGTGTGAACTGGGATGATGGCCTCTCCACCTGTCGTTTGGTCAAGAGAATTTTCCCCAGTGATGCTGACTGTGAAACATTGGGAGAAGATGAATGGGTGAGCCCAGTCCAGCAGTGAGCAAGCATTGCTGCTGCCAGAGTGCTAGCCACCTTACATTGCCTAATAGCAGGGCTGGCTTAAACATCTGAACAACAGAGTACAATGTTGAAATGTTCCTGAACAACATTATACAATGTTATAGAAGATAGCAGGGGTAGCCAACAGAGTGTTCTCTAGACACTGCTGGACTTCAACTCAAATACGGTAATCCCTGGGTGTTGGAGTCAACATCTGGACGACACCACATTAGCTACCCCTGTACTACAGAAATGATGTTTGTGATCCTTCACATATATTTTAATAGTCCATTAAAAGCATCAGAGGGAAAAGCTAAATACTTGCAAAAGCTCGTTAAGTATAAGCATAATTCTAATCAGAGGGAAAGCACACTGGATTTGAACTAATACCATCATAAATCAATGAAGGCAAAAGTTGCATTAGAAAGTTGGCTTTTGAAGAGGAAATCAACAAATCATTAGCATCAAGCCTATCACCCAGAAAAGTCTATTAATACCACACATGGCACAACACTGCAAGGCATATATGACACTAAAGAGAATGCATAGCAGAATACAGCAGTCAGCGCTTGCCAATTAGCCACTCTGCGTAAAAGCATACACAAATAAGAGGGCAATTATTAATTGTGTACCGCAGTTAAGAGGTAAAGTGTAAGGTGTTTTCAGTTATTGCAGGAACAACCATTTAGGACAACATTACCCAAACAGAGAGAAGCAAGTCTGCTAACGGATCTTGGGATGATTTGCCCAAGGGTTTTTGTATGTTTTTTACTCCCTGTTATTTAACTATAGCAAAAGGAGAGGCTTCCCCTTTCTTCTAAATTAGGCGGCTGAATTTAAGAAAGTTGTGGAAGGGGGAGCAGGAGTAGATTTTGTATGACCTAACTGTGACCTGGTGGTGAGCTCAGTTCTAGTAGTGAAAGCAAATTCCTGGAGTTAGCATGTACTCAGAGAAACCCTGCGCTTCTTAATTCTATGCCCCACTCAACCCACATTTTTGCACCCAGCTCCAGTTTGTGGATCATCGTACACACACACCATAAATAGATGCACTTTCTGGACACTAGACCTGACGTACTGAATCTGGAACAATGGGTTATATGGGCCAGTGCCACTGCCAGACCCTAGACATGTCTATGGCACAGTGGTAATGAGAGCATTGCTTGTTGCTTGCATGTCTCATTTACTGCTAGGATCAAATCAAACATTCTGGAGGTCATTAAGAAAGATGGCCAGGAGGAGCGTTTGAGCATTGCCCCTGTTGCAAGCATGCCGGTCACCCGAACCAGTCAGTTTCAATGTTGTTTTCAAGTGCTACAGTTTCCATTGAAGGCCACAATATTTTAATGGGTCCAACATTTCAAAAATTATATTGAACCTTCAATGTCTGGAGGTCAATTCTTTGATACAGCAATAAATGATAAATTACTTTTAAATGAAGCAACTTCTTTTTGCTTTTCTTTTTTCCTTTTTACTGAGGGGAAACCCAATTAGAAGGTTGCAGATGTGTGCGAATGCAACTCCCAATAGCTTTAGGGGTTTGTTGTGGTGGTGGTTGTTAAATGCAGCTACAGGACAGGCATAAATTTGAATTGAGGCTGTGACATGGGCAAAGAGAGCTAACCTTTCCCTCTCATGCCAACTCATCTTACGTTTCTCCCTCCACTGCTAAACCCAAAGTCGAGGGGAGGAAGTTACTGGATTTATTTATTGCAATTATTTATGCCCCTCCTTTCAGGATATAAAGCCTACCAAGGTGGCTTACAGGCAAGATTCAATGACATATTTTAAAAAATACAATTAAAAGTAAGCTGTCGAGTGTGCAACTCCCTTCAGCCCCAGCCAGCATGACTAATGGTTCAGAAAGATGGTAGCTATCACTCAACAGCTATCATCCACCTGCAGGACCACAGACTCCCCACCTGTGCCTACAAAACACCAGGAGATTCATTCATGTATCTGTGATGTCACATTTAGTTTGGGCACAAGCAGGTGAAGTGGAACACATGTTGAAACAAATGAAACCTCTTGTACAGATTTTGGATGGCTTCAGGTGGATGAGGACCAAGTTTCTTTAGTACCTTGCAAACCAAGGGATTTGACAACAAGAAGCACTGAAGACATTTCTTTTTTCTGTTTTTGGTGCAGTTTATGAGATATTGTGTGTGTGTGTGTGTGTGTGTGTGTGTGTATACTCTTTTAAAATGTTTAAAAATACACGCAGCTAACTGAAAACATGTTTCAACCATGGCTCTCAGCAAGCTTTGCCTCCTTGAATTCTGCAGGCAGAATGTGTCATTGCAGAGGCCCATCACATCTGATTATGTTGTCATCTTGTATCCCCTCCAGCATTTCATCGACACACTGCAGGGTCATGATCCAGTTTTTCTGTTTTCCATGCAAGTTCCTTTGAAGGCTCCAGGGCCAAACAATGGCCATAGAAACTGATCATAATTATGAATTTGACTGAAGTCCTTCATTATTCATTGAACTAATGAGAACTTCGGATCAAAAACAGGCACTGGTAGATTACAAAAGCCCAACTGTTTCAGCCCACAAAATGTCTGTGGTGCCCTATTTCCCTCACCACTGAATGATGGAAATGTATGGGGTTGCATAGGCTCCACATTTTGCTTACATATTTAATAGAGAGAGAGCCACAAACTGCTGAATGTGAGGGAATTATCACAACTCTTTCCCGCGCTCAGGTCCAACTCAAGGACAGCTGGGTAGCTATCAGTATGCAGAACAGACAGCTCTAACTTCCAACAGAAGGGTATGGCTAGAGGACTGAACTAAGGCCTGCTCCCACGGCCTCCCAGACTTTGCCACCAGTTGCAGTTGCTTCATTCTGTCTAATGATAGTCCTCACATGGGGCATTGTACATGCTCCCAGCTCTGTTCTGCTTCAGAAGCCAGTTCAACACAAGCTATTGCAGATATTCATATACAAACTAGAGCCAATGAGACGAGAGCTTCTAGCAATGGGAAGTGGGGATGCAGCAGGCCTGGTGGCTTCCTTCTTGTGTGTGGTGGAATACCCAACACCACCATTTATCCTGGGGTTGGCTGGTATGTGCAGAAGCATCTGTTTTTGTTATTGTATTCACCAGTCTAGCCAGCAGTTGTACTGACACCCAACATTTTAATTACCGCACAAAGCCTCCTAATGGTTTCTTGTTCTGGAGTGACACAACATTCAGTGCCCACATGGGACAGCTGCATATTCCTGCATTGCAGGTGGTGGGACTAGAGTGATCCTCAGGGTTTCTTGCACCTGTACAGGTCTAGGATTCTAGGACATTTGAGCCCCAGAGGCATTGAGAGGGAATTGAAATGGCAGTTGCCTCATCTGCAGCACTGGACAAGGGGAAAGCAATGGCAGTCCGGCACTGAGAGAATTGTTGGCATCCTTGGGGTCTCAAATTTCAGTGGTGCCCTGGGCAACACCAAAATTCAGCACCCCACCCCACCTCTCATTTTCCATTCTACTACATATTTGTTTCAACATCTGTGGAGCAAGGCTCCACAGGCAGTGCAACCGAATTGGTTGTTGTTGTTGTTTAGTCGTTTAGTCGTGTCCGACTCTTCGTGACCCCATGGACCAGAGCACGCCAGGCACTCCTGTCTTCCACTGGTCAAACTCATGCTGGTAGCTTCATGAACACTATCCAACCATCTCGTCCTCTGTCATCACCTTCTCCTTGTGCCCTCCATCTTTCCCAACATCAGGGTCTTTTCCAGGAAGTCTTCTCTTCTCATGAGGTGGCCAAAGTATTGGAGCCTCAGCTTCATGATCTGTCCTTTCAGTGAGCACTCAGGGCTGATTTCCTTAAGAATGGAGAGGTTTGATCTTCTTGCAGTCCATGGGACTCTCAAGAGTCTCCTCCAGCACCATAATTCATGGATCACTGCCTTGCCTTGGCGAAGGGGCTTGAATAACTCAGAGAAGCTATGAACTATGCCGAGCAGGGCACCCAAGATAGACAGGTCATAGTGGAGAGTTTTAACCAAACGTGATCCACCTGGAGGAGGAACTGGCAAGCCACTCCAGTATCCCTGCCAAGAAAACTCCATGGACAAAGACCGAACTGGTTGCCACCCCTTAAATCTACCTCTGACAGCAGCCCACATTTGAGTTGGTGGCAGGGTCAATGGGAAGCCCTCCTGAAGGCTAGAACTCAGCCAACAACCACTGCCATGGTTCTAACAGTGGTTCTAGCAGCGTTCTAGCTCTTTTCATCAGTGAAATGTTGAAGAGTATGCTGTCTATCCAGGTGGAAGCAACACTATTGTCACGCGATTCCCCCACATGCAGTCTGAGATCGTACATGCCAGACACAGAGAGGCAGGCCAGAAATATTTAAAAAGAAAGTCCTCTGTCCATATCCGTGGACATAGATTCAACAAGGCAGGGAGAAGACATTTCCTCATCAGGTGGAGGAGCAGGAGATAAGAGTTCAGGATGTTGGAATACAAGCTAGCTTGACTTTTAATTTGAAGCTGAGTGGCATATTGATCTATTGTCCCTAGTTGTTGCTGGATGGAAGTGTGACTCATTAAAGAACTTGCGATTAACTAGGAGTTCTCAGGGGTAAGATCAGAGCAATGAGCGAGGTTCTGAAGCCTTTTCAGGTAAATGTATGAAGCTCATTATAGGAAACTAAATCAAGGCATCTGGCGAAAAAAACGGGGCGGGGGGAGAGAAAATAATACCAAGCTGAGCCTCTCCCCACCCCTTTGCACCAGTTCTTTGGCAAAATGGGAACACAGCGACTCCCGTGTGAGGTGTTTTGTGAGTCTTGACAAATAACAGGAAAACATGTTTTCTTCCTGCTTCATTAGGGGCACCAGTAGTTAATGTTTATAGAATATCAATAATGCAGTGTGTAGTGCTGCATAATTAAAGGCAACCCTATGTTAATAAAATAACTTGGAAACGAAAGTGCCAAATAGAAGGCGTAAATACACTGCTGCCTTTGGCCTTATTTCAGACAAGTTTAATTACACTCCGGCAGCTGCAACCTACCCTGCAAGGCTATTTTTTCTGTCACTTAGAGCTATCAAGCCCTACACCCATTTATGACATTTATGAGGAAGAGCAAACAGCATCCCAATGGCCCACAAGTGAATACTTGCAGTTTATGGATGTCTAGACTGCACATTTGCAAATAGTAGCTCACATAAATGGAGCCAGCTTCCCTCACGCAAAGAAAGGCAATCAATTCTTTTTAAGCCTTCTGCAAGAATGAGGAAAAGAAGCCTAAGATGGGAGGTAGGCCAGAGCTGCAGGATTCCAGTCTCCATAAGCATCGAAACTCAGGAAGGACACCTCCCAATGGTAGGCTGACCAGATGCAAAGGCTATATAGCTCTTGGTTTCGAAGTTGTTGTTTTTTTTTTGTTTTTTTTTTTTTGCTTTATTAGTTTAGACTGGCTCAATGGTTGCACCCTTATCTGAAGAAAGAGGGCCTGAGTTGAGTCATGCAGACCCTGGCTGCATCCAAACTAGATTATTGTATGTATCACTGTCTTTAAAGGAAGTTTGGGAATGAGCACTCACACTACATTGTGGGTGCCCTTTGCAGGATCGCACATGGTGCTACAGTTCCCAAGGAGCTTACTGGCAAACAGGGGCTGGCTTGCCTCTCAGTGTTAATTTTACTCAGCCTAAGCAATTAAGTTTCTTGCTGGGAGGTGGGGCCAACCCCATTTATAAATAGGGGGTGGAGCCGACAATAGCCAGACACACGGCTCTGGAGATTCACCCTCCCTACCCTCCTGTTGTTAATGTTTCTTGTTTACAGGTTAACTTTTTCTTCCTGTTTAGCGGACGCTGCTACAGTCTTTGACTGATTGCTGTTGAAGAACCGGGAATAAATTTTCCTGCATTGGCAGGTTTTGTCTTTCCTGTATCAATTCGTCACAACTTTGGCAGTTATGGCCTTGGGTGGAATCCTTTAGTCTTTTCTACCCTATATTGGGGGGGGGTGAAGTGGTGACTCACCCCCCTGCAGCGGCAATTCCAGGTTCCCCTCTTAAAGGAGTTATATATATGAGTGTCACTGGCCATACACTGAAAGGTCGTCAGTGAACTACCCTGCTTGCGGGGATATGGGTTTGGCTGTCTGCTACACTTACCGTACGTCTCGCAGAGCACCCCCATATCCCATTTACCCTGATGAGCCCCAGTTCCCCCTGGCTGGGGGGCTGGGAGGGATACACGTCCAAGGCCTAAGCCAAGGTCTTCCTACATTCGGAAGTTTAATAAAGTTGTGGCCTAATTTTAATTCCATAACATGTTGTTAGAGTCTTTCTTCCTTCCTTATGATCCCTGGGGGCTGGGGCTATTCCCACCTGCTCACACAATCTTTAGCTGGTACATAATGCAGCTGCTGGGATGCTTTTTGGGGGGTGGGAGCAGAGTTTGGATGATGTTAACACCAATTCTGGACCGGTTGCATTGGTCACCTATTTGCTGTCAGGCTCAAACTGAATTGTTGGATTTGACCCTTACAGCTCTGAATTGTTCATCACCAGGATTCTTAAAGGACCACCTGCATCTCTATGAACCTATCCATCCCCTGAGATTGGCCTCAGAGAACCTGTTCTCTGGTTCTCCTTAAAGAGCCATAAGATAGATGGAATCTGGGGACAGGGCCTTTTCTGTGGTGACCCCACATCACTGGAATTCCATCCCTGAGAGGTCCTCCTCATTGTGTTCGCATTGGTGGCTTTAAAGCAGGTTTGAAATACTTTTAATCATGCTCAGCTTCTTGCCGATGACATTATTGGCCTTTGTTTATAGCTGCTGCAATTCTAATTGATAATTCCCTGGTTTTAGTTATTGTACTTCCTTAGTTGTAAGTGGTAAGTCATCTTGTGAGAACTTTACTCCCAAAGGTAGAATATGTGCACGTTCAATCAATCAATCAATCAATCAATCAACTGCACCTTTTTTTTTTTACCCTCCATGACAGGTTACTGTTCATATGATCCCTCTTCTACATCACAGAAGCAAGAAATCTTTGCATTCAGTCATCGTATATGATGCCATGTAACCATGAAAATCATGCATTTCTAGCTTCAAGCTGCATCTTTATCTATCATAGTTTATATATGGTGCTTTTCAAGCATATTGTCAGGGAAGATTACAACAAAAGATGTAAAACACCATAAAATACATAGAAGTAAACTAAAAATAGCAAACTGATAGAAACAGCATAAAATAACATAAAAATAATCCAAGGGAAGTAGATAAACAAAAGTTTTCCTACCTAAGGTGAATGTGCTTAGGAGGGTGACAGATCTCTGAATAAAATAAATAAAACACTGTATATAGTTCCTGAAGCCAATCACACTCCTGTTTTGCTCTATTTTTAACTTTAGAAATTTGATGTCTGTCTTTAGAATCTGACTTTGTTCCAATAAGGATAAGCAAGCTTGATAATACCCATAACAGCTAATCCTACCAGAGTTACAGCTCAAAACTGCCTGTTTATTCAAAAATAATTATCATCGACAGGACTTGCAAACATTCCAGCGATCAGGGATTAGCTAATTAAACTTTGTGATGATGCTATCACGCAAAAGACAGTGATTTATGTCGCATCATGAGTGGATAGTAATCATTTGTATACATTTTTAAATAGTAGAGTGTCTTTTTATATGTTTGGAGAGACTATAGACAAATCTACGGCTTTGAAAGTAACAATGTATAAGTGGGAAAGTATTTTACTGCAGTTTAATGGGATGGAACTTTATTTTTTAATGTTTTTAAGGGTATATTCCCAAGTACATCTGAATGGGATTACTATTTTGAAGTTCTCTCATTACCTTTTTCCCAAAAGTAAGCCTCACTGAGTTCACAGGAGTGTATCTTTTGATTTAAATGTCTGGGATTAGCATCTTAACAATTCAATATCTATTGGACACGTAGTACTCAAGTCTCTAAAGTGTAATAAAAAAAAATCCAGTTCTAACCAAAATGAATTTAACAACACAGATTTAAGAATATTTTGCAGTATGAGACTTCAGTGCTTTGGCAGCTTGTACTTTACATACATACATATAAACAACAGCAGGACTATGTGGTTTTGGATATCTCTGAAAGTGCTTTTGCTGAGCTGCAGAGCAAGAGGAGAGGGGAAAGTGTGTGAGTCCTCCATAAATGCAAGAGTTGATTTGGTGGCAGATTATATATATACATCAAAGCACCCAGCTAATAAGTGTGCAATAAAACTTGACCTGCATTGAATATTTGGTAGAGGCGAGTCAAAAAATATTGAAAAAGGAATTGGATAAGGTAGCCATAGCTTCTGCAGGACTCACTAGCCAATGTTTCATCAGCAAAGATGGTACAGTGGTATGCTTCAGGTTACATACGCTTCAGGTTACATACGCTTCAGGTTAAGAACTTTGCTTCAGGATAAGAACAGAATTCGGGGTCTGGCGGTACGGCAGCAGCAGGAGGCCCCATTAGCTAAAGTGGTCTTCAGGTTAAGAACAGTTTCAGGTTAAGTACGGACCTCCAGAATGAATTAAGTACTTAACCCGAGGTACCACTGTAATTCATTCAGAGAAGCAAGAACTCAGGTATTAACTTACCTTATGTCTGAGCCACTCCTTTCCTTTATTTCTGAATTATTTTCTAAACTCTCGCTTTAATCCTTCAAGTTCACCTCAGGTAGTGTGCAGCAGGATATTCTTGGACTAAGTAAAATATAAGATATGAATTTTATCTAGGGGGGGGGGGAGTGAAACGACTGCTTTCCAAACTGGGACAAGTTCAGTAGCCTGTGGCCCATCCACCAGTGGCCTTCGAGTCAGCACTGGGGTTTCTGTAGTGCCTTCAAAGGGGTCACAAGACTTTCCCTCCTCCTCCCCCTTGGTCCCACTTCTTTCAACTGTTATCAGGCAGGGGGGAAGGGTAATAAAAGCTCCCTACCCAAAGAAGCGGTTTCAGAAGCAGCATGGAAAACCTCCCAGCCAGTCGAACTATGTGTAATTATTTTTAAGAGAGGGATTAATATATGAAGATGCTATGCTATAACATAAAATAAGTTGTGTGGTTTTTTTCTTTTCTCCCCCTCTGTGGAAAAAGAGACCACTGCTCTTTCCGCTGCTTTCCCCCAATTAAACAAAGCCAGCTCAGCAGAAGCTTGAGTATTAAAATTTGTGCACTGAGGAGACTACTGTGCCTAAATATGTTCTGTATTTATGGCCTGCAATGAAAAGTCGGGGCATGGGGTCTGATCTTAAATCTAATAAAGTCCATGGAAGTCACTGGGTTTTCAATCAAGCCAATTAAGACTTCTGTGGCTGAATATTGGTAATTAGGAGAAAGAATCAAATGGCTTATGGTCTTTGAACTCTTCTGTTCACTTCCCGTAGGTTGTCATATTACAGAAACTCTGATTATCCAATCACTGCATTGCCTCAACATTTTCTAAGTTTTTCCTCCTTGGTTTTGCCGCCCCCCCCCCCGCCAAGCAACATAAACAACATAGCATAGCCCTACTGCTGCAAATTTGTTTAATTCTTTCCCCATATTTATTTTCTTCATAGCAAACCATGCCAAGGTATAAGGGGTCGCTTCCAGACTGGCTCTCTATTCTGCAGCACATTATTGGCAAAATTAGTTGTGGATTTATTGTGCTTGGGGCACATCTGTACCAAACATTTACTGCGCTATTACACCACTTTAATAGACATGGCTTCTCCCAAAGAATCCTGGGAGTTGTCTTTTGTTAAAGCCATTTCCCGTTCCTGGGGAGATGACATTGCAGGCTGGGAGCAAGCCCTCCCCACACGTACGGGGCGGGATAGCTCCAGCGCCATTGGATGGTCCTCGGCCATGTCATCCTTAGGCTTTCCAATCCGGACCGTCCGGGGGCATGGCACGGGCTATTTAAACTGCCCATGGCCAAGGACTTACCCCTGTTTTCTCCCTTCTTAGTCAGTTCTCCCACCCTTAGGTTAGGCTCTTTATCTCTTGACCTTGCTATGGACCTCAGTTGGTCACCTTGGTTGTCGAAGGGGCCTGGTAGGAATTTTTTACCACTTGGCAAACTGGCACCGGCCATTTGGTTTTTGGCCTACCTTGTAGCAAATCGTCACAACTTTGTAAGGCTTGGCGGTTAGGCATTGTAGTATTAGGTTGAAGGGGAGGGGAGATAGTGGCCATCACCTACCCCTCCTAATTCAAGGGTATTCCGTTAAAGGAATCCAAGGTGTGTGGTCTCTGTACGAAGCCCCAGACGGGGGGCTAGGGCCATGGCACGACCCCTAGCGGTGACCCTGGGGGAGTTCGTAGTTGATGTGCATCAGCAGGGCTCCCCCTACTGGTGGTTAACCCTTCCAAGACTCCTGCAGATGGGCAGAAGTCAGATATAGTTGTGTGGTTTCCAATGCCTAAGCCAAGACCACTCACATTCTGTAACCAAAAAAGTTGTGGCCTTTTTCACCCATTAACCTAAAATACTGTTTCATGTGTCTTTATTCCACTTTGCGAGAGGGTTTGGGACCTTGCCATGCAAAGGTGCTGAGAGTTGTTAGGAAACCCCTGTTCCCCTACAGTTCTCAGAGGGATTTAACCAGCAATCCCTCTTCACAGGGAGCTCTGAACTGGCACTCTGTGGAGGGAATAGGGGTCTCCTAACAACTCTCAGAACCCTTCACAAACTACAGCACTCAGGAGTCTTTGCACGAATGTTAAACTGGTATAAGAGTGCTTTCAATGTATGGGGTGGGGGTGGGGATGATTAGTGGTTCTGCGATGCTTTCCTGATCCTACCACATGATTGCTGTTCAGTGCCCCAAAAAAGTGTGATGAAGAAACAAACAAAGCCCAAAACATTTGTGATATGAAAACGTATTAGACTTCAGCAGGATATGCACTGATTGGAATTGAAGCGGTATGACCGCCTCATCACTTTTGCAGGTGTAAATAGTATTGAAAGTGGGATCGTGTGTGACCGTCCCAATAGCATCATGAGCACACATCACCGTGAATGCACAGGCAGGCTGCATCTTACACAGATTTCATTTATGTGTTCACAGCTTTACACAGATCACTGAAAATAAAAAGAATAAGACTGTTTGAGCTCTCACGTGAGCCCTCCTACAACCTTCCCAGAGCCTGGTAAGCAAGGTGGGGGGCTTTGAAAGCTCTATGCCTTGCATGAGGAGGGGCAAGGCCCACTCAACACCGGGTTCAGACGTTTAGGGATGGTTGCACAAATCCGTTCAAGGGGTTGTTGTGATTTTATATGATTTTCCTTATATGCTTGAAAGTCAGGAACACCACATAAAATGAAATCTACCTCTGCAACATAGAGAGAGAGAGAGACCCAAGAAGAAAGACTCATTCACTGTGGAAAGGGTTTTGATTAAAGCGTTGTCATGACATGAGAACTGACGAACAGTTCTCGTGGGCCCACACATCATGATTCCGAGGAAATGTTTTTAGACGGAAAGACTCTTTACGAGTGGTTCTTTTCCATTTAAGGGAAGAAAGCTACCGTGAGAGACCATTGCACGTTTGCACAGCTAATCATTCAAAATTCAGGAAATGCCAGTGCTTGGGTTTCACACTTAATCTTAGTCTTGGTCCCATGTGACTGAGCTGTGTTATTCAGTCTTCAATGATATGACTGATTAAAATTTCACACCTCAAGCACTGCCCAGACCTGGTGGTTTTTTCACTATTGTAGGCAGAGATGATACATCTGATAATATTATTTTCTTGCAGCAATGTTTCCACCAGTTACATTACCACAAGACCACACGAGCCATTATGGACGGGCCCTTAACCCCTGCTTCAAAAGAAGTCTGGAAACTGAGATTGGAATGAGCCTAGCCACTAATGTTATTAGGGATTCGTAAAGTGATTTTAGTGAAACACAAAACATTCTTACACACAAATGTACATCAGTTTCAGGGTGGGAAATATCCTCCAGCTATGAGACAGGAAAGTCTCAAACTTTTTGCCTCTTCTTCTGTGTCTCTTCACAACCACATCCCATTAAGAGACGCTGAAAGGGTCTACCACATTAGCACCTGTGAACTAGGATTCCTACAGGTAGTCACATTGTGATCTGACATTAGAATAGAATAGAATAGAATAGAATAGAATAGAATAGAATAGAATAGAATAGAATAGAATCATAGAGTTGGAAGAGACCACAAGGGCCATCGAGTCCAACCCCCTGACTTCTTGAAAAGGGAGCGGGTGGCGCTGTGGTCTAAAATATGGTTACCAGACGTCCCAGTTCCCCAGGGACAGTCCCCAAATTTACAAATCTGTCCCCGGACAAAATCCGTCCCTGGAATGTCCCCGGATTTCATTTAATGTCCCCGGATTTATATTTTAAGTGTTGTAGATTTATTAGCAAGGAATGAATGTTGCGTGATTGGTTCAAGGGCACATATGGGGACTTCTGGTGAGGCAAAATGGTGGGCGCCACTGCCGAGGGGGAACCGGGGACTCCCGGAGCGTCAACTGGGGGAACTGCTGACACACACACACCCGCAACCCAAATCAAGCCGGGAGTGAGAGCACCTGGTCACCATGCCAACTGCCCAGCCCAGGACCATGAAAACCCCAGAGCCAACGCAGGGAGAAGGAGGAGAGGAGAAGGAGAAGGAGAAGGCAGAGAGAGAGAAAGAGGAAGGAGAAAAAGAGGGGAGCCCCGACCTTGCCGCGTTCCCCCGGATTCTTTGAAAAAAATCTGGTAACCTTAGTCTAAAACACTGAGCATCTTGGGCTTGCCAATCAGAAGGTTGGCAATTCAAGTCCACACGACAGGGTAGAAGCAGTTTAGTCATGCTGGCTAAATGGCTTGGAAAGCTGACTGCGGACAAACGCTGGCTTCCTCAGCCTGAAGTGAGATGTGCACCGCACCCCATAATCACATTTGACAGGATTAACCATCCAGGGGTCCTTTGCCTATACCTGACTTCTTGACCTCAAGGAGAAGGGCCCCAATGGTTTCTACCAACATTTCACCTATTTTCATTTTTTGGCCAACACTGCTCTATCATAAATGATGGATAGGGATGCAGGTGGCACTGTGGTCTTAACCAATGAGCATCTTGGGCTTGCTGATCAGAAGGTTGGCGGTTCGAATCCACACAACAAGGTGAGCTTCTGTTGCTCTGTCCCAGCTCCTTCCTACCTAGCAGTTCGAAAGCAAGCCAGTGCAAGTAGATAAATAGGTACCACTGTGGCGGGAAGGTAAACGGCGTTTCCATGTGCTCTGGCTTCCGTCAGGGTGTTCCATTGTGCCAGAAGCGGTTTAGTCATGCTGGCCACATGACTCGGAAAGCTGTCTGTAGACAAATGCTGGCTCCATCGGCCTGAAAGCAGGATATGCCCCACAACCCCATAGTCGCCTTTGACTGGACTTAACCGTCCAGGGGTCCTTTGCTTTTAACTTTTTTATCATAAATGATGGACCATGGAGAGAGAGTATTTCTCTGCTTGTGGCAAAAATACCAATAGGCTTGCTACCACAAGCTGAGCATAGCCAGAAAGCCACTAGGCTGCCAGGGCACTGCATGCAGCAGGGGGTGCCCTACTGACAAGTACCCTTCTTTTAAAGACTGTTCTAAAGATGGTAGAATAAAGTAATATAAACTTAGATTTACTTTCCCAGAGGCCAAAGGGTATAGATTTTAGCCTAGCCATGAAAAATACCTTTAGAACTCAAGGAGTAGCTTAATAACATTGCAGTCTAGCAAGTAGGGAAGATTTTAAGACAGGAACGCCCTTTGAAGATCAATGAAGCCAATTGTAAATGTATATAAAGGAGTTTGTTTAGGTAAAGGAAGGCAGCAAATCTCTTTCACACACACAGAGAGAGACTTTAAAATCAAATCCAAAAGTCAATCACTTTTGCTAACGACACGTTACCTGCCTTAGTAGAGGTGGGTTTCAGAGCATGTGCAGAGTTACTTGCAGGAAAAAAAATGGTATAAGTGCATCAGTCTCATGTGGTGAAACTTTGCTTGCCTGTGACCAGGATTCAAATTCCTACTCACTTGGTAACCTTGGGCCAGTCCTTACCTCTCAGTATAACCTACTCACAGGGTTGTTGTGGGGATTACATGAAGAAGGGGACAACCATGTATGATACATTGAGCTCTTTGGAAGAAAGGGTGAGATATAAATGCAAAACAACAAATAACTCCCAAGGAGACTGGGCTGGGTGATGTCCCACATATTTATAGGAATATAGACATGGAGGAGTGTTTTCCTATATTATTTCCATGTCCTAAATCCTAATTACACTTGTGGCTAACTGCAATAACAATAATTCTCCCAACAGACATTATTAGTTACTTTTGTTGTGGCTTAAAAAACAGCTTTCATTAAAACTAATTTTGTCGGTCAATGAACCTTAGTCTCATTCCTTGATTTTTCTTGGTCTTTACACACCTTGTCATTCTAACCAACTGGTGGCTTCAGTTAGGGGCTATCTTAGCTATCTTAGCTTAGGACAGGCAGTCAGAAAACTTGTGTGTGTGTGTGTGTGTGTGTGTGTGTGTCAAAAACTTGATATAAATATAACTAAATTCATCTATAATGCTGAATGTCTTAAGTGGTATTATTTGAGAAACAGCCTAAGAAAAGAAAACTTGGATTGAAGAATGCACACACCTGTGTGGGACAATGTCTCCTGTGCACTTGAACCGAAACACGAAGTTATTCATATATCTTTCCTTGTGAATCAGTACAGGAACCTGTGTCTGCCTGACACTGTTTTGCTAAAAAACAAACAAACCCAACAACCATAGCAAGGGCTCCAGAGGACTGTTCAGCTGTTTCATGACAATCTTATAGTTGTGCAATTAATTAAAAAATCCCTCTTAGCAATATAAAATCTTCCCAGCTGCTAAGATGAATCTAGGCAGGACACCCTCTCTTGGGCATCTGGCAAAGTCTTCCGGGACTTCCTCCCAACATCATCTCAGTTTATATGAGCAGCGCTGTTTGAGGTAAGAGTTTAAGACCTCCTAAAACAGAAGGAGTTCAACATGTGCTTAAATGACATGAGCGATCCTTCCCAACCAAATGTATCTTGGAGAATGCGTAACATCTGTGTGCTCCTTGAAACATTTGGAAAGGAGGCTGAGCCTCCCCTCTTTAGCAACCTGCCCTGCTGAAAGCAGCTTTCTCTGCTCAAGAGGCCCAAAGTGACTGGTTATGTCAGCAGATCTTTTTAACACCTTTGGAAATGCGAAAATTCGTTCCCATTCTATAGTCTCTCGACGCCAGCTAATGGCAGCATGTGGTGTGCACATGAAAACTCATGTCTCGGGGGCGGGGGGAAGCTGGAGATCAAACCCATGTTCTAGAAGAATAAAGAGTATTAATCCTTATCTAATATGTTGTTGTTTAGTCGTTTAGTCGTGTCTGACTCTTCGTGACCCCATGGACCAGAGCACGCCAGGCACTCCTGTCTTCCACTGCCTCCCGCAGTTTGGTCAAACTCATGCTGGTAGCCTCAAGAACACTGTCCAACCATCTCGTCCTCTGTCATCCCCTTCTCCTTGTGTCCTCCATCTTTCCCAACATCAGGGTCTTTTCCAGGGAGTCTTCTCTTCTCATGAGGTGGCCAAAGTATTGGAGCCTCAGCTTCACGATCTGTCCTTCCAGTGAGCACTCAGGGCTGATTTCCTTAAGAATGGATAGGTTTGATCTTCTTGCAGTCCATGGGACTCTCAAGAGTCTCCTCCAACACCATAATTCAAAAGCATCAATTCTTCGGTGATCAGCTTTCTTTATGGTCCAGCTCTCACTCCCATACATCACTACTAGGAAAACCATGGCTTTAACTATACGGACCTTTGCTGGCAAGGTGATGTCTCTGCTCTCTGCTTTTTAAGATGCTGTAAATAATATGGGGCCCTTCTATTAAATGAACCCCACAATCCCATTCTCAATGTTAATATTCTGAAGCTGCATGTGCTAAATGTTCAAACGTGTATGTGTGTCTTTGCAAAATATGTGTTTAAACTGTTGTGTTCTCATCCTCAAACCTTCAGTGGCCACAGAGGAACTGTCATTGCAGACTGTGGGCTCTTCCCAGACAGAGGAGCATCTTTATAACTGAGACATAATTTCAAATACAGTTCCCCATGTCTTTGGATATGGTAGTCAAAGATCCAAAGAAACATTCCATAATACAGCAAAATGTCTCACATTATGTTTTGAGTTGAAATCTTACACTTGTGTTGTATGTAGGCTTTCTAGATGACCTCTGACTACCTCAGCTCACTGCCCTGGGGAAGGTGCATATTTGCCCAGTGATGGGAGCACCATGGGGTCTTGGGCAACTAGGCTTTACCCTAATTTTTTGACTCTCTGGTTCCCCTACCCTTAGCAGTGGGCTGCCCCCCTTGGTGGATTATGTTGCTGTGCTCCTCTCACCAGGAGGGAAGAGGAGAGTCCTGTGTTACCAACTGGGACAGCTGCCACCTGAGAGTGCAAAGAGCTCACTGCTTCCAGCTTCTGTTCCCCAGTCTCAGCTCCCAACCCAATGTTCTTATCTTGTTCTCCCTCTTCATCCCTCTTAGCCTGCCACTCTACTCCAAAGCCCAGAGACACTTCAGGACTCATGACGGTTAGGATAGCTCAGTCAGTAGAGCACGAGCCTAATGTTGGTCAAAAAGATTCCTGCATCACAGGGAGTTGGACTAAAGCTGGACCCTTGCAGCTCCTTCCAACTCTACAGTTCTATGATTCTATGAAAACAATTTGCAACCAAAAGAATAGTGTGGATATATATATATCTCAGATGCCAAAGGCCAGGGTAAAGGAAGCAAATGTTGATCTCTTATTGTATTCAGCACGATTTATATGCCATTTCATCAAACAAATCCACAAGCAGTTTACATAATGGTATAAAACAGGGCAAATGCAGACAAGCAGGCGAAACTGTGTGTTAGAAAACAGCTTGGCAATTAGTTGCCTGTATTGGACCGCAGACAGCTAGCCTATACTGTAGTTACAGGTGCAGCCTCAACAGTGTTATGTCAGCATGCATTTGCCCAGCCTCACTTACTCCAAGTAGCCACCCAGGCAAGTGCTACTGATACACACTCATCACATGCCCACCATAATTTGGCAAGATGTGGTGTTGGCCAAGTATCCATTGTTAGATATGCTTAGCTTACTCCCTTTTCTTTTCTTTTTTCAGACACCACACTAATGGTCCCAGCAACCACCCTGCCGGTGTGACTGGGGCACAATTTGTGACATGGAACAGAATCCTTAGAAGGTGGCCATGCCATGAAGTTCAGCAGACATGGAAATTGGGGTTGAAATCCTGCAGCCTTCACAGCAGCAGTTCCTGGGCACCCGAACTAAATGCAAAGCAGCAGAAAAGACAATGGATTAGGAAGCCCACACGTGCATACGTTTATTCAGAATTAAGCCTGGTCGCCCCCTTTCCACCACCACCCCTCCCCACTCTCACAAAAAAACCTAGGCTTGAATTTGACTGGTACCTTTAATCTTCAACAGTATTAGTGAAACAATTATAAGAGCACATTAAAGCCATGTAAAAGTTTGAAGGGTGGATGATCAAAGGAGGAAGATATGTAAGAACAAGATGGAAGGCTGGCTTTGAGATTCAAAGCTTTTGTGTGCTCTAATCATTTCACTAGCATTCATAAATCTTTAACATCCTTTTCTCAACTCTTTTTCATTTTTATGTATTCAATTAACTTCAACAGAATGTGTTCTAAATACATCATGTGTCTTGATGTCATATAGGAAGCCTGTGGACTCTTCAGAGGGCCGATGGAAAAAAACCCCCACGTCCATTCTGGTGGGCAGAACCCATCTCTCCACCATGTGGGTCCCTGGTAGATTGTGCCCTGTTTATGTTTTTGTTTTTATGAATCAAGGAGGTGAGCATAATGCCCGGGGGTTGACCATTCCAGAGCTTGCCGATAGGAACTGACAAAACTGCCCTCAAATGACTGCATGGAGCAATCCTGGTGGTGCAAACTAGGGTCCTTTTGCATTTTCATAGGATCCTGAGGTGCACAGCTTGAGTGGCATGTTTTTTAGTTGCTGGTTCCCCCTTCCCACACCAAATATAGTTGTCCCAAGACTATCATTTGGATAGTTTTCACAGTTTGGCTGGCCTTGAGGGCAAGAAATGTCCTCACAAAAGCTGTTGACAAGGAAGGTGCATTTCCTTTCAGCAACAGAGGAACTAAGGGAAGAAGAATAGTTTGGATTTGATATCCAGCTTTATCACTACCATAAGAAGTCTCAAAGCGGCTCACAATCTCCTTTTCCCTTCCTCCCCCACAACAAACACTCTGTGAGGTGAGTGGGGCTGAGAGACTTCAGAGAAGTGTGACTAGCCCAAGGTCACCCAGCAGCTGCATGTGGAGGAGCGGAGACGCGAACCCGGTTCACCAGATTACGAGTCTACCACTCTTAACCACTACACCACACTGGGTAGTGGTGTACATTCTCTGGGACTTGAGGGTTGTGCAGAATGTATCACAAGCAAAAGCCTGCGGGCCACTGGAGAGAGCGCTGGGGCCTCCCCCTATACCAGCTGGGCAGCCGGTGTGACAAACACAGCTCTGTCTTCCAACGCCTCAGAGACACTCCCTGGCTGTTGCCTCACTTTGCCTAATGGGACAGCCAACTCTTACTCTTTAGCAGTATGTAATAAGAGGGCAGCAGGTAGCAAGACAGTAGGAAATGGAGGGAAATGACTATTCCCACCCCCACCACAACTCCTGAAAACAGAACTCTTTCTCACAAATACAAGATGGGTGACACCTGGCTTGAGAGCAGTACATGTGAAAAGGATCTAGGAGTCTTGGTTGACCACAAACTTGACATGAGCCAACAGTGTGACGCGGCAGCTAAAAAAGCCAATGCAATTCTGGGCTACATCAATAGGAGTATAGCATCTAGATCAAGGGAAGTAATAGTGCCACTGTATTCTGCTCTGGTCAGACCTCACCTAGAGTACTGTGTCCAGTTCTGGGCACCACAGTTCAAGAAGGACACTGACAAACTGGAACGTGTCCAGAGGAGGGCAACCAAAATGGTCAAAGGCCTGGAAACGATGCCTTATGAGGAACAGCTAAGGGAGCTGGGCATGTTTAGCCTGGAGAAGAGGAAGTTAAGGGGTGATATGATAGCCATGTTCAAATATATAAAAGGATGTCACATAGAGGAGGGAGAAAGGTTGTTTTCTGCTGCTCCAGAGAAGCGGACACGGAGCAATGGTTCCAAACTACAAGAAAGAAGATTCCACCTAAACATTAGGAAGAACTTCCTCACAGTAAGAGCTGTTCGACAGTGGAATTTGCTGCCAAGGAGTGTAGTGGAGTCTCCTTCTTTGGATGTCTTTAAGCAGAGGCTTGACAAGCATATGTCAGGAGTGCTCTGATGGTGTTTCCTGCTTGGCAGGGGGTTGGACTCGATGGCCCTTGTGGTCTCTTCCAACTCTAAGATTCTATGATTCTATGTTCTTATGAGTTGGAGATGTATCTCATCAACAATTTCCTTGAAGTCCCCAGTAGCGGGGAAGGGCCATAGCTCCATAGCAGAGCATCTTACAGCCCAGTATACCTGAAGGAGCGTCTCCACCCCCATCCTTAAACCTGGACACTGAGGTCCTCCTCTGGGGGTATTTAGCTGGTTCTCTCAATGCGAGAAGCAAAGTTACAGGGTACCAGGCAGAGGGCTATCTCTGTAGTGGTGCCCTCTCTGTGGAACACCCTCCTGAAGTTTTTAATTCTTGATGTTTTGCATTTTTATTTATGCTGTAAGCAGCCCAGAGTGGCTGGGGAAACCCAGCCAGATGGGCAGGGTATAAATAATATGGTGGTGGTGGTGGTGGTGGTGGTGATGTGGATAGTACCAGATTACAACTGCAGTATCTCCAGGCAGGGCTGGGAAGAACTTCTATCTGAAGTACCTGCAAGTCTGTGCAGACATGGCTGAGCTAGATGGACAAATAGCCTGAGTCAGCTTCCCATGGGTTGCATTCAAGGAAGCCCTGTTCAGAACAGGCTGGTTGAAATGAATACCGTATTTTTCGCTCTATAGGACGCGCCCAAGCATAGGACACACCTTGTTTTAGAGGGGGAGAACAAGAAAAAAAAAATCTCCCCCTCTCTGCTCAGCGCCCCTTCAGCGAAGCAGCAGGAGAAACAGAGCCCCTTCCATTTCTCCTCCCGCTTGGCTGAAGGGGCGCTGCGCAGTTCTCCCTCTCTGTTGAAGCCAGGAGAGAGTCTTGCTCTCCCAGCTTCAGCAAAAGGAACCTGAAGCCTCCGGAGCACAGTGGGAACTCGCGCTGCACTCTGAAGGCTTCAGGGATAGCAAGACTCTCCTGGCTTCGGCGAAAGGAACCTGAAGCCTCTGGAGCACAGCAGGAACTCGCGCTGCACTCCGAAGGCTTCAGGCGGCTATCCCTGAAGCCTGGAGAGCGAGGGGGTCAGTGCGCACCAACCCCTCTTGCTCTCCAGGCTTCAGCGAAAGCAAGGCGAAGCCTCCGGAGCGTGTAGGGATCACTCGCTCTGCGTTTCGGAGGCTTCGCATTGCTATCTCTGAAACCAAGGAGCCTACATTCGCTCCATAGGATGCACACACATTTCCCCTTAATTTTTGCAGGGGGAAAAGTGCATCCTATAAAGCGAAAAATGCGGTAAATCTAGTAAGCAATTTTGTAAGTTTCAACTCTTCGTTTCTACTCTTCGTAGGACTAGCGTCAACTACCACCCTAACGTCTTCCTATGCCTATTTTGCAAATCTTTCACAGATGGCCTGAAACAGTTAGTTGTATGCCAGCGGCTTACACCGTTTTGTATAATTATTCAGCCTCCCGACATGATGGTTTTCTTGGTGCCTGTTTGTTGATTAAGAGTCAGCAGATCTACAGGATGCTCTCTTGTAATCATGCCAAGCTGCCACATATCTCTGCCTTCTCTAAGGATACGGAACCAACAGCTAAGGTGTCTCATTTATGCATGCTCAGTGAACCAGATATATTTGTTTGCTTACTGATTGATATTGACTTTGCTGACGCTGGCGATGCCAACGCTTGCGGTTTCGGAAGCAGCAGCATTTCATGCGACATTCTGCGCAGGCTGTGCTGTGGGTGGAGGACACCCTCTGTCATCTCCTCTGCCCCTCTCGGTGAACTGTAAATCATGTCATTAAACAACTGCTTCCAAAGTGCAGCCATTTGTCATGATCTCAGGGACAATGCCACTTTTAATGCATGCACTTAGCTTGCTATACCTTGTGGCACTGAGGCAGGATTGTCACCTCTCGGTGCCGTTTAAGTACTTAATGACAGATGTTCTAGGATAATGTGCGCTAACCCCATGGCTCGTGAAGATGCCAATGAGCAATCACTAGTGGAATCAATATGTTCAGTAGAGCAAGGTCTATTCAAATTCATGAGGAATAGCCCACAGCTAAATGGGGCTGCTACTTTTAATTTTCAAGGACTGATAGTCATTTCCAGTAATCTCTTCAACTCAGATTATTTCAATCCTTGGATTTTTGGCATTAGAAATATTACACTACATGGCCTACGTAATGAATAGTTCCCATAAATATGTAACTTAACTTGTACTTCAGACAACTCACATTGAGTTGCCACTGGGTTTTTCATCTCTTCTTCTCATGAGGAGTGAAGCCAGTCGAGTTATACTTGTGTGGACTTTTTATACTTTTAAACATTTATATTTAAGGGTGCCTTCAAACTGTCACTATTTTGCAGGAGGGATCCAAGCACAAACAAGAAACTGAAGTTTATGCTATTAAAGTGCTCTGTTCCCATAGCATAACAACTCCACCTTAAAAATGGATTATTATTAGTATGATTTGCAGTTAGGAAAGTGACAGAGAAATGCTTAAAAACTAAGTGTGGGATGCATGGACAAATAACAGGAAGACATAAATATCATGCATACAAATCTGGATGAATGCCCATTATGGGACAACCATCCCTTAAATAAATCAGTAAGGGCAGGGTGGAGTCCAACCACAATGTAAGCTATGTGCAAGCAAATAAAGATGGATGCCGAATAAACAGATCATCTAGAGAAGCCCTAAGCTTCAGACCAGGAAATATGTGTCATTGCTACTGAGTTCTACCATCACTTGGGACTAAGAGTGGTTGATTAAATTTGCTGTACTCCATTATGATGGATCAGTGCCTCTCATGACAAGTTGGAAGGTGACTCCCTTGTTTCATTGCACTGCGGCTTCTTCCCGCCCTGCCAGAGTGATGGAAGAAGCCCCAGGATGCTCTGGGCACTGAGCCAATGCTGGCATGGGAGAGAAGCCCAGCAATATGGTCATGGCTGGGACCATAGCTTGGTTTTTTGTGATTTATTATGATAGTCATTTACTACAAACAATAAAAATGACACTGACTGCATACTCTCATGCACACTCTTTCATATGCATGCACACATGACACACATGGGGAGACACAGTCTCCCTCCTAAGCTGATCCATGCAGATGGCCTTGGCCCAGTATACCTGAAGGAGCGTCTCCACCCCCATCATTCAGACCGGACATTGAAGTCCAGTTCCAAGGGCCTTCTGGCAGTTCCCTCACTGTGATAAATGATGTTAAAGGGAACCAGGCAGAGGGCCTTCTTGGTACTGGCTCTCACCCTTTGGAATATCCTCCCACCAGATGTCAAGGAAATAAACAACTATCTGACTTTTAGAAGACATCTGAAGACAGCCCTGTTTAGGGAAGCCTTTAATGTTCAATGTATTTATCGTGTTTTTAATATTCTATTGGGAGCCGCCCAGAGTGGCTAGGGAAACCCAGCCAGATGGGCAGGGTATTACTAATAATAATAATAATAGCTGACAAGGTAGGCTTGTCACTCCCTCACCACTCTTCAAATGATTGACCTGATGACCAGGGACGGTGCACTTTTCATCTCGGTTAGGGTGCTGGGCTCTGCACACTCCAGCACTGTGTTTACTTTTTTGTTTACTTTTAGCCAAAATTGGTGGGGTTTTGAGGAGTTAGAATTAGTTTGGGCGCCAGAACTCAGGGTTATCTCCCTCTGGTTTAGATATCACTGGCCTTAGTATCTGAGTGGAGTCAGGAGCTTCCTGTATCAGTTGTTTTTTGCTTGGAGAAAGACAATCAAGTTCTTGTCTAGCTTTATCACCATCACCATCACCATCACCATCAAAATTAAACGTATATATCATCCTTCATCGAGTGATCACAAGGTACTTTCTTGGCGGAGTATGGAGAGATGGGAGGATGGAGGAATGAAATTCATGTCCTGCTACTTTTGCACTGAAAAAAAATCATTAAAAATTCCTGATTTCTAATCCAGGGGTCACCAACATGACCCCTTAATGCCTTTTCCTGGTGCCTATATAGCACAAGCACTTTCTCCTTGATTTTGAGGAAAGGATGGTTATCTTTTTTTCTGCGTTGAAAAGTACATAGAGCTGAAGGAAGAAGTTGGAAGAGTGACACCCAAAAGTTTACAAGTGCAAATATTTTGGGGTGAACATTAAGAGAGATTTCAAGAGGGGCAGTGGGCTCCAGATGAGAATAGATGGCCTACAATGAGCCCTTTTCAACTCTCTGATTCTATGATTTACCCACATTCAGCGTTCTTCATTCTAATTCACTCTGCTCCGAGAAAACACAGTATTTTATGCATCTGCTCTAAATATGAAATTATAAATGCAATGTAGCTTTTTGGGCCCACATATTATTAAGGCACACAGTTTGAAACAAAGAGACAATGGAAAAATAGCTTCCATTTAAATCAGGTCTGGTTTATTACTTAACTCTGCCAAAGAACCACAGTGTGAAAAAACAATATATCTCAGGTGTAATAGGAAATAAGAATAACGGGGGTTCTAAGCAATATTTAATTGGATTAAATGAATTTGGTTTGGGAATGTTGAATCTATAAAATCTCTTGCACTGTGAAATTAAATTATAGATAATATACAGTACCTATGGCTATGAGCCACAGGCCCTTGCTGGGATTAATCAATGAGCAATATATCTTCCAAATAACACCATAAAGAATAAACATCTCATCAAAATTACTGTAAAGGAAATTTAAAAGAATGGTTAATTCCATTCCAGATAAGCTCAGATGAATGTGGTCTATGAAGACCAGTATTTTATTCGACATTCATTTAAAGGGAGTATCTTGCAAAGCCTACATTTTACTGCTCATAGATCATAGAGCCATATATGCTGCTTAGAGCATACAAAGTAGTTACATGGATATAAATGTAAATAAGAAAGCAATGCATACACTTGAGAACTCTGCCTAGCGATGAATAATAGAAATATAGCCTTCTGTCCTGGTCTTGCCAACTTCTGATACCAAAAGGAAACACTTCCTTATATTGTCAGAAAGCTGGTCCATCTAGCTCAGTATGGACTACAGAAGGCATGGCCAAACTTGGCCCTCCAGCTGTTTTGGGACTACAACTCCCATCATCCCTAGCTAACAGGACCAGTGGTCAGGGATGATGGGAGTTGTAGTCCCAAAACAGCTGGAGGGCCAAGTTTGGCCATGCCTGGACTACAGTATATAGACTTGCATTGCCTCTCCGGGACTTCAAACCTTCTTCAGCCTTACACGGAGCTGACAGGGATTGAACGTGGACTATTTGCATTAAAAATACACTGTACCACTGAGCTATGGCGCTATCAATAGAAAAGGGGAACAAGGATGTGCTCAGAGACATGCATGCTATTGTAAACTCTTCTGTAAAGGCCTCATGCCCAGTGCTTTAATTTTTCCTTAGCAAAGGCAAGATGACAACTGCACACATCACTTTGGGTAGCTTACCCTCTTATGCTCTACATCAGGCACATCCAACTCCCAAGAGACTGCAATCTACTCCCCGTATAAAAACACTGGCAGTGATCTACCCATTGTCACTGGAGGGAGGAGGAGTGTGTGGGTGTGGGTGTGGATTACCCAGAGTTGTTGAGCTTTGGGGGGGTAGGATTGCCCAGAGTTATTCTGCTTCTTTTTTGTTTACTTTCAGTAAACTTGTTTTAATTCCATGATCGATAAGGTTCCCGCGATCTACCAGGATCAGCCAGGGATCTACCAGTAGATTGCAATCTACTGGTTGGACATGCCTGCTCTACATCAGTGGATCTGAATTTCTCTCTCCAGAAGACTTTGCCCATGTATACTTGTCTGCTACCATTGACTTCTCATGTTCTCACTTCTAAGGGACTGAGTCATTTGAGCTCTTTGTGTGCAGGCCAAGTCCATCGGGCCTCATCATTTTTCTGCATAAGCTGAGAGTGTACCCAAGGACACATTCAATAGTCCCCTTTGGCACCGCAGGGGGACATTGGTAGCGTTGGGCAAACGGTTCCTAGGAAGCTTATTTGCCATGACTGATCTTCTCCATGGGAAACTGCTGACATGTTTCTGAGGAACCACAGGAGCACAGTTTGAGAGCTACTGCTCTAAGTGATTGAATTCTCAGATGCCGTTTAATATAATGCAAAAACCCTCCCTCATGCAAACATTTTTGCAAACTACTAAGTGGAAACTTCAGAATATGCAAGCAAATGTGATTGTCACTCCAAGCTTTTCCCCTTTACATATACCACAGAAAAGTTGTCAATCTCAGTTTCCCAGACAGTGAGTGCCCTGTTCTTACACAACTGCCCCCCTCCAGTTGCTAACCTCTGATTACTATTCAATAAATATATACACACACAAATGCCAAAAATAGCCCCTGTTTATCAGAGTTTTAAAATGGCTTCAAGTAATCTCCTGGGGATATGGAAAATGGCTTAGTTTCCCCATTATGTCAGAGAGACCAAAGAGCAGAAGAAAGTAGTTCATTCCCCCTGGACATCAGGAGGACTGCTCCAAGCACAAATAATTCCAACTGGAATAGGATTTCCCTTCCACATGCCCACATAGTCCTCCTCTTGGCCAGACCCACAGGCCTTCCTTCTGCAGAACTGTGACAGGGTCAATGGGGAGGGTGTGTGCCCTGAATCGCCCTCCCTAAATGTTGGGGTATGCACCTGCTCTTCTGTTTTCCCAGAAAATGACCTCAGGTGATGGGGAAACAGAGTTGCTCCTCTGCAATTCTGTGATGGGAGGAGCAGGGAAGGATATGGGGACAGGTTCGCCCATTTCTTATTATTTCCTACTATTGATTATTATAACATCCTTCTTCTTGATATTCCTATTTCTACTGTGCCCAAAGTTCTACCACAGGAGCAGGGAGCCTCTGGTCTACGGGCCAAGTATAGGCCTTTCTATCTGCTCCTTGGAACCCTCTCTAGGTCATACCTCCTTTTAGCTAACCCAGAATACAGATTTGCAGAACACACCACAAATGAACTTGGGGGACTCTATCCCTGGCACATTCCAATCCAAGTTTTAAAATTTCCACTTGCTTGGGACAAATTGATAAATGGCCTGTTTTAAATCAGAGGCATTGCAGCTTGTTCTTTCTTTCATTCTGTCAGTGGAGAAATAGCAACTTGCTAGTATTAAAAAATGCTACGAGACTCTTTGTGATCTGTGCAGATCACATGTCTCATTTTACTGGCATTCTTTAACTGAGATTATTTAACTGGAGATGATCCTGGGGCCTTTTGCATGGACAGTGTGCAGTGCCGGATTTATGTATAGACTAAGTAGGCTGAAGCCTAGGCTAGGGTCTCTAAACCTAGGGGGCCTCACCAGCCCACCCGCTCTCCAGAGGGCAGTCTCCCATCTCCCAAAATTGCAAACCCAAGACTTCATGCGAGGGCAGGGCACCTCAGGCCTCTAAACCTAGGGGGCCTCACCAGCCTGCCCTCTCCCCAGTGCCGCAGTCTCCCCTCTCCCAAAACTGTAAACCCGATACTTCATGCAAGAGAAGGGCAACTCAGGCCCAGCAATATGAGACTCAGGGCTAGCCAGTGGGGCCCAGTTTGAAGCAGTGGGGCTCAACTTGAATTTCTTTTTTGTAGGGCCAAAGTTCACAGCCAAAGTCTGCAAAATCTTATAGATATAAATAAAATCCATCTAGATTGCCCTGGTGTGTGTGGGCCCTTAGCAACAGCACATGGGGCGCAATTTGGCCAAATTGCTCTAATTGCCTTAAGGTCAGCCCTGATGAGACTGTGCAGGGGTTGGACTGAAAAGCCCTGCACCTTATAGGTCCCTGGTGTCATTCAGAATACAGACTCAAGGACTTATTATGGAAATAAAGGGGGGCACTTATTGGAAATCAGTTTTGTCACCTCTTCCCCCCCCAAAAAAAAATCAGATACAATGAGCCCATCCACCTTTTATGCACAGTCACATTAGCACTACACTACAGCATAGCCATAAACCTGTAAGTTCAACTGCTGAAATATACACCCAATATGTAGCAATGGAGATTTATGTTACTGCTTTATGAATGAACACTGTGTTTTATGCATGGGCTCTGTATTTCATGAATTATCTATCAGCCACCAATAGGGAGCTCTAGAATCTGAGAGCTAACCAATAGGGTACTACCAAACAGCGACCCCTATTACTGAAAGCAGGTAACCAGCATGGAACGCTTCAGCTCAGCCTTTGCACTGTTGACTGGATACCCCCTGCTGTGCAGATAATGGTGTTATTAACAGTAATCCTTCTAGTTGGTTAATTGGTTCGGCAACTGCCAGGCCGGAGGCCTGGGCAGGCCGGGTCGTCCTCTTATATACCTGCTGGGATTGACAAGGCATCTGACACTCACCTGAATCTCATAGCTCTCCTGTAACTGCCTCTGATTTGTTATCATTTAACTCTTGGGGGAAATAGTTAGCATCACATGTCGTGTGCATGGCAATTGCTGAACCAATTAACCAACTAGAAGGATTATTGGTAATAGCACCAGTTTTCCTATAACTTGATATTGCTCGATAGTTTTGATGAACTGCAAAAGCTTTTCTAGTTTGCTTTCTGTTGCACCCTGGAACTTTTCTTTATTAGTGCCACTTTGTTTTGTACAATTCCTTGCAAATGAAGGAAAACAACTTTTCTTCTTGTATATGTTGATAATATAATTTTGGTTACTGAGGACAAACCTGGGAGACTTTTCTAAACTGGGGATTGTTGTTGTTGTTAAATTTATTACCTTTTACCACCAGGTTACAACTATTTAAAATGCAGAATTAAAAATAGTTAAATCAGATTACTGTCACAGAAATAAATAATACTGAACATGAGGCTATTTTAAAACAATATCACTGCAATACTATTGTAAACAGAAGCTAAATAAATAGAGTGATGTGTCTTTTCAGAACAGGCATCCAACTTGACACAGCAGGAATGAATCATAGCCCTCCAGCACCAACATCCGGAATAAAATGCTGAAAACATTGGAGGCTTTCAGCAGCCAGTTTTGACTCCTCTTGGCTTTGGGACACCAATACTGAGCTGATGTCACTGTATTTGTTCCTGAGCTGTTTAACAAAGTGTCTTGCTTTTGCACATTCCTTTCCATCCCTCAGAAAAGCTGCAAATTACATTATAGGTCCCTGTGCACCATTCTCTAGTGATTTGCATCTTTCAGGCATTCCACACTGACCATTCCCAGGACTGGCAAACAAGCATATGTGACACTGGGAGTAACCATGGGTGTAGCCACATGAAATGTTACTTTTGCATCCTCTAAGGATACAGAACCAATAGTCAAGGTGTCTCATTTACTAGTGTTCTCTGAGAACCAGATATGTTTGCATATGTGGTACTTGATAGTAACCTGCTTACACTAGTGATGCTGATGGTAACAATATTTCGATTTCAGAAGAACCAACTTTTACATTGTATTTTTTGCATACATGCTCTGTGCTCCAATGAAACCCTTTGCCATCTTCTCTGCCCTCCTCTCTCCCTTTTTGTAGAACGGTAAATCGTATCATTAAACAACTACTTCTAAAACACACTACAGAAGGCCACTGAGGAACAAGCAGGGAGCAGATTCAAAAATCACAACAGAATTTCCTTGTTGCTTCAATTTCCTTTCCCGTGCATATACCACATTTATCCTTCTCCAAAACTGCACTGAATTCTCATACATAGAAATAAAGTCTTATTACCATGCATGATACTGTTGAAAATGCCTCAGACCTGACAGTTATGCCACACTGTTGATTCAGTTTTGCCACCGTAATATCACCCTGGGCACTTATGGTTCACACAATGAATTGAATGTGCTACTTTTGCTTCTACTTACCAGATCTCTGTTTTGTGTCACTTGGAGAGGGCATAGTCAATACACCATCTGCTCTTCCAAAAATACCTGAAGGTAGTGCATTCGGGCTATATTAGACATTAACGTATAAACTGTTTCGTGCAATATTGCAGTCCATAGCTATCATAAAAGTATGCACACAAGGATATGACACAATTAGCATGAAAATAGTTTAATGAAAGCTTTACTACTAACGCAACAGAGATTATACTCAAGCTCTGTTAGCCTTAGTTCCATTTGGGGGGAAAAATTACGCTAAAAGTCCCTGCTTCAATACTTGAGATAATCTTCTATAGAAGCTTTAAGGTAGGGAGAGATCATTCCCAAGCGCCCCACAAAATCAACCTTTGATTTTGCAGTGCCCCACAAAATCAGCCTTCAGTGCCCTAACCGCAGGGTCATGATTTCGGCAAAAACCCAACATCATCCTATTCATTCCAAAGTAGCAACAAATGTCAGCAAAAGGTACCCTGCATTGCTTGGCAGTGTAAATTGCAGATTTCACGGCTCCCCACAAAACAAGTCCTTGGTGCACGGACCTGCGCAGTCACGCTTTTGTAAAAATCCCGACATCATCCGGTTCATTCCAAAATGGCATGAAACACCAGCAAAAGGGTGCCTGCAACATTTGGCGGTGAAAACCCTATGTTTCACAGTGCACCACAAAAACAGCCTTCGGTACCCTAACCCATGGGGTCACAATATCACCGAAAACCAGACGTTGTCCAGTTCACTGCAAAGCAATGCCAAACACCAGCAAAAGGCCCCCTGGAACGTTTGGCAGTGAAAACCCTACATTTCGTGGCAGCCCACAAAATGAGCCTTCAGCGCCCTAACACTCAGGGTCACGGTTTTGCCAAAAACCTGACGACGTCCTATTCACTCTAAAGCGGCCAAGACTGAGGCTGATGTAACAGCATCCAAGGGACCACAGCTTCACTGTTTTAGTCATGTTTCCTACCCTCATTACCAACACTATTTCTGAGTACACACAGAACTCTTTGGAATTTCTATTACAGTAGTACCTCGGGTTAAGTACTTAATTCGTTCCAGAGGTCCGTACTTAACATGAAACTGTTCTGAACCTGAAGCACCACTTTAGCTAATGGGGCCTCCTGCTGCTGCCGCGCCGCCGGAGCATGACTTCTGTTCTCATCCTGAAGCAAAGTTCTTAACCTGAAGCATTATTTCTGGGTTAGTGGAGTCTGTAACCTGAAGCGTATGTAACCTGAAGCGTATGTAACCCGAGGTAGCACTGTACTAATATGTTGACATTAATAAGCCAAGTTCCATACTAATACTTCATTCTGCTAACAACCCTTAAATAGGATTGTAATTTCTTAAAAATAGGGACACTGGAAAGAAACTAGAAAATCTAGCTGACATAATAAAATTACTTGTCCAGTTTAATATTGAGTATGTCAGCAATTGGGTGTATGTGTGTGGCCATGCAGATGTTGTTGAACTACAACTCCCAACAGCCCCATCTACAGTGGCCAGTGGAAAGAGTTGATGGGAGTTTTAGTCCAACAGTAATAACAACAGCAACATCTGGTGGGCCACGGTTTCCTTGTCTGTGCAGCATGCCGTGGTCTGACTGCCTTAAAATATATTCCCCTAATATTGCTAGGCCGAATTGCTGCGATAAAAATGAATGCATTGCCAAGGATGTTGTTTTTGTTTCAAACATTGCAAATTTTGGACAAAATGGAATGTTTCAAGAAGTGGCAGAAAGATATTTCTAGATTTGTCTGGCAGGGCAAGAAGCCCCGAATAAAATTTAAAATACTAACTGATGCTAAAGAAAGAGGTGGATTTGCCCTGCCAGACCTTAAGCTTTATTATGAGTCAGCCGCATTTTGTTGGCTGAAGGAATGGCTACTTCTTGAAAACACTGATGTATTGGATTTGGAAGGGTTTAATAATGTATTTGGTTGGCATGCATATTTGTGGTATGAACAGGCCAAAGCACACAAAGCATTTAAAAACCATATTGTCAGAAAAGCACTGTTTAATGTCTGGTAAGATATAAGGATTTGCTTGAAAACAAAACTCCAAGGTGATTGTCACCAATGGAAGCAAAGGCTCTGAAAAAGCTCAATATGGAGGCCAATTGGCCGAAATATTGGGAAATATTGGAACAAGAAGGAGACAGATTAAAGCTGCAGAGTTTTGAAAAACTAAAAAACAAAGTACGAGATTGGCTTCATTATTATCAAATAATGGAGGCTTATAATTTGGATAAGAAAATTGGTTTTCAGGTGGAGAAATCAAAATTGGAAACAGAATTGTTAGATCCTAAAACTAAGAACTTGTCAAGAATGTATAACTTGCTGTTGAAATGGAATACTCAAGATGAAATGGTGAAAGCTGCTATGATAAAATGGGCACAAGATGTTGGACATAACATTATGATAGCTGACTGGGAACAGTTATGGACCACAGGTATCAAGTTCACGGCATGTAATGCCTTAAGAGAGAATATAATGAAAATGATATACAGGTGGTACATAACACCAGTCAAGCTTGCAAAAATCTATCATTTGTCCGATAATAAATGTTGGAAATGTAAAGAGACTGAAGGTACATTCTTTCACCTTTGGTGGACGTGCCCAAGGATTAAGACCTTCTGGGAGATGATCTATAATGAAATGAAAAAGGTATTTAAATATACCTTTCTGAAGAAACCAGAGGCCTTTCTCCTGGGCATGGTCGGCCAATTGGTGCCAAAGAAGGATAGAACTTTTTTATGTATGCAACAACAGCAGCAAGAATACTTATCGCAAAGTATTGGAAGACACAAGATTTACCCACCCGGGAAGAATGGCAGATGAAAGTGATGGACTATATGGAACTGGCGGAAATGACTGGCAGAATCCGAGACCAAGGTGAAGAGTTGGTGGAAGAAGATTGGAAAAAATTTAAAGTTTATTTACAGAAATATTGCAAAATTAAGGAATGTTAGAAGGATGTTGGAATGAAGTAATGTGGTTTTAGCAGAAATGCTATAAAGGATTAGGTAAAAATTGATTTTTTTAATTGGAGAAAGACGAGAATGTAAAATTACAGTATATTAAGATAAATTATTAGGATAAAAACAAAGCTAGAAAGGATTTGCTGAAATATCTAATTGAACTAGAATACAAAAAAGGGAGGTGTGAGGAGGTCAAGGAAATAAGCAAAGGAAAGAAAGTTATGTAAAAGTTTGAGCTGTTTTTTTCTCTTTTTTGAATTGTTTGTATTTTTGTATTGTATTTTTTGTATTTTTGTATTTTCCTTTTTTTGTTTTTCTAATTTTCTCTTTGTAATCTTTAAAATTTGAATAAATATTATTTTAAAAAAATAAAAAATATTCCCCTAATAGTATAAATGCATTTTTTAAAAGCAGCCTTCCAAAATATTTCCAAGGTGGCATTATTCTTAATTATATAGAAGTAAAGAGTCTTCATCATTAAGAGAAATTCAGAGAGCTATGGATCGTTGCTCAACCCTGCAGTCCTTGGCCTTATGTGACTCACAGGCATAGTGTGGCTGAAAGCTCTTGACATCAACTCACACATGCTGCTGATTTAGATAAAAGGACAGCCAGAAACCCACTGGCATAGTTTTGATGACTGCTGAGCAAGATGCATCAAAGGTCATGCCAATTAAAGAAAAGGAAGGTCGCTCACCCACACACCATGCCCCATGAACCTAGCAAGGGGTCTAATATGGAATAATGGAATGTCAAGTAGGATCCCAGTCAAGCTTTCCTTGGGCAGCTAGGGAAACAAAAAAACACACACACATGTGGCATCAAAATTCAGGACTTCACCCCATCAGCTCTTTTCCTCTATTCTTAATTATCTTCTGATCCCAGTGTGGAATCCAAGCAGCTTTATTCCATTTTACTTGTTTTCGACCCGTTGAAACCCAGCAGCGCAATGAGGGGAAAGAGCTGCCATGGCCGCATTTCAGCGACTAAACCCCACCCCCGAGCTTCCCTCCTATTGGAAGACTGACCGGGGAGCGTGGCGCAGTAGCAATGACGGCAAGCAGGGGCTGGAACGCCCCCTGAGAAGTGCGGGAACGGCTCCAGATCACAACCCCTCCCCTCCGGGAGGAGGAGACGCTAAACCACACAGTAATCCTCCCCTTTGAGTGTGTCTATAACCACGTGCAGGTTGGTGGATGTGTGTTGTCCTCGTCCTTTGTTTAGCACTGTACGGAGTTTATTTGTGATCGGTTCCAGTCTGGCTGCCAGATAACGGTCCTGAACTCTCTGCAAAAATTGGGTCTTGCTCCTCAAGCCATCTTAAATTTGGGATTGGATCAAGCAAGATCCGTGGTCAGGCAAAGAATTATGGACATAGAAAGACAACAGGACTGCTTGAGGTCCCCTGATTACATAATTGCAGAACACGAGAGATATGTTACTGTCCCGGCAGCATACCTCCATTTCCTCGTATCCAGAAATGCAAGAAGGGCCTTTACTCTTGCCAGAAGTTTGGCTCTGCCCTTGCCGGTTCTGGAAGGATCTTTTGGAAAAGTCCCAAACGCCCAGAGACTTTGTGCCTGCCCATTAGGGGAAATAGGAAGCCCTGAACACTTATTTTTTAGATGTCCTTTTTACAATGAGGCACGTAGAGATACCATCAGCCCCCATCTGGTGAGGCTTGCTGACCTTCCAGACAAGCCAAAACTCAATTTTCTCCTCTTAGGCAAAAATCACAAGACCACCTGGATGGTCGCCACATTTTGCGTGCAGATTTGTAGGCACAGAACACCCCCCTGGAAAACTGCGATTGCTGGTCTCCTGGGTGTCCCAGGGTAAATCTGCATGTTAGTCTAATCTTAGGTCTTTTCATGTACATGCGCCTATTTCAATTTTAATCTGTAAATTGTTATTGTATACTGTTTTAAATGTCTATTTCACTTTTGTGAAAGTAGTCTCAGTTGTGCCTCTTGAACTGGTCTTTGCCATAATAATAAATTTATTATGGTTATTATTATTATTAATTATTATTATTATTATTATTATTATTATTATTATTATTATTATTATTTACTGTACAGAGTTGCTCAGCAGTCCAGAGTATTGGGGCAATGCCCTAGCCCTGTTTAGATGTTATCCCCCTAAGAGGCAACCTGGGTGCCGTGGGGCTCCGGGTGCAACTGAAAACCTCCTCTGGGGTTCTCAGTTGCACAAGGTGCTTCTTCCACAAGGCTCGTTGCTGCTGAGGTTCACATTAATCACACAAGGGTCTGGGTGAAGACACACAAATAGGCTTAACATACAGCCCCAGAACCTTCCTGTACCCAAGTTGCCTCTTAGGGCAGCAAGGCTTCCGGTTTAACCATTTCTCTTTCTGACTTACTGGGAAAGTTAAAAAAAAATCTGCCAGCATTCCCAACAACTCTGCTTCTTCAGTTTATACTGCAGTGCCATGGCTGAGAGGTTCCAGGTTTTTGAGCTCACAAGCCCCTTGTCTCTTGTACAAGAACATTTTGTTACTCTACACATAGTATTGTGGGAAACGTTGCCTTGATGTACTTCAGCTTGCATATATACAGCTAGCCTTTGCTATGCACCCTGGAATATCATCTTTGGAGGTGCAGGCATCAATTCCATTATGCCTGCAAGTGGAGCAGTAGTGCAAGTAGAGCAATAAACTGCACTGTGCAGAAACAGTGGCTGAGGCAGTAGAAAACTTCCAAAGACCCTGCCTGAATGCATCTGTGCTTTTGCAGGCATGAAAATTACTGTGCTGCTAATGCAGAATGTACCTGTGCCTCCATTTTGGAATGCTCCTTGGAATGTGCATGCCATTTTTGCAAATACAGATCGTTCCAAAGTACACTCATCAGGAAATGGGAAAGAAAAGAAAAAGAGGGGAAATGCCCCTATTTAAGCTCTTGAAGAGTGGTTTCAGACCAACGACTGATTTCAGTATTAGTATCCCCGACCTTTGGCTGTGCTGGCTGAGGTTGACAGGAGTGAACGTTCAACAACATATGGAGGTCTTCTGCCATTATCTCCCCTTTCCACAGTGAAAGAAGGTGTTGGCAACGGGATGCTCCCAAAACACCCCTGATTCAAATTCTTCTCTACCCCTAAGCAGGAATTCAAACTGAGCTGTGGGGACAGTAACCATAAGGAAATGTTGTAGGTGCCCTTTCCACGTTGACATTGCACAAGCTGTGCATTTGCTTTTCTATTAATAACTTCTGAGCAGCTGAGGTAACATTCAAATGACCCAGGCACATGGTTGGGGGTCAACACCACAGGTCCCAACTCAAGAGGGGCTCCCTTTCCTTGGCAACAGCTCAGCCCCAGCTCACGTGTTTGGTTCACGTGTTTGGCTACTCTCTTGAAAAGCTTCTCCCATGCAGCGTGGATAGTGTGCAAAAGTCACCATAAAAAGGTAAAGGGGACCCCTGACCATTAGGTCCAGTCGTGACCGACTCTGGGGTTGCGGCACTCATCTCACTTTATTGGCCGAGGGAGCCGGTGTACAGCTTCCAGGTCATGTGGCCAGCATGACTAAGCCACTTTTGGCGAACCAGAGCAGCGCATGGAAATGCCGTTTACCTTCTGCCAGAGCAGTACCTATTTATCTACTTGCACTTTGACGTGCTTTCGAACTGCTAGGTTGGCAGGAGCAGGGACCGAGCAACGGGAGCTCACCCCGTTGCGGGGATTCGAACCGCCGACCTTCTGATCGGCAAGTCCTAGGCTCTGTGGTTTAACCCACAGCACCACCTGCGCCCATATATGATGACACTTGCCTCTCGGCCTTGCAGACTTTCAACATTTGCCAGTAAACCACAGAACAAACTGTGACATTGGGCAAAAACTGAGACTTATCACCCACTACCAGTGTTTTCCGACATTTTCTTCTGGCCAGTCAAAATGCTAATTTTTGCTAACAAGCCTCGACATTCATATTTATGTGGCTCTTACCATGACAGATGCATGACCAGAAGGGAAGGATGTGCTGCGTATCTGTTCATCTGCAGGGATGTGCCTCTGGAATGCTGACATATTCCTGGAACAAGAACACTGATGATTATATGTCTAGTGGGTTATCATATTCTCTTTATGTGGGATCTTAGATGAAATGTTCTCAGAATCAGCAGTGATGGGAAATACCACAATACTTCCTAGGATTTCTATAAAAGAAAGAGTTGTGGTAGTCAGGGTAGAGAGAAGGTTATTTCCCAAGAATGGAAAAGGAGGGTTGGATCATTTTGGTTGCATTCACAAATAATTATGTGGCTAAACCAGTGATGCTCTGCAAAAAGATGAGCAAGACAATGAGATCCCTTGCAACAGATGCAATACACTTCAATAGAAATTGTCATCTTATACAAACACATGCCATCTATCTTGATTTTTTAATAGCCCTGGTGGGGGGCATGGATGGAAAAACATTTATTCATTAACTAGCTGTGTCGTGCCTGGGGCTGCTCATCAATGAAGTGAAGTCCTCAAGAAATCAAAGTGTCCATAAGGAATGGTTTTTGCATTTGATAAATCTGTCTAATTAACAAAAGAAGACCTTGTGTTGTTGCTTAAAATATTTTTTATTTTTTATTTTATTTTTTGTAGCATAAAAGTGACATTAAGAAGGGTTTGGGGGAGGAAGGGGTTGCATCTGTTTGAAACTTATTTTTCAAAGGAAAGTTCTAGGCAAAAATCTGTCTTTCATTTCTTGCAGATGGAGTTGTTTGGTCTTCTGGGTGCTACTGTTAGCTTTTACCAGTATTTGTTTCTCAACTGTCTCAATTGTGTTCCTTTGCTTTTATCTTTCCCAATCTCTGAATTTGGTATTTTCTGATTCCTATGCAAAATGGCCAGCAGTCTGCACCTCACAGACTAATGTGAAGATTGTAACTAACAGCACCAATTATTTTGTCTGCTCAAGAACAAGTCCTAATGAATTCAATGGAGGTTAAGAGTGCAGCCTTAGCAGTGGTGTGCACTGAGATTTTTTTTGTAGGGGAACAGTTAGGGCCATAGGCAACAGCTTGCAAAGGCGATGGGAGCGGGGGGAGGGGCAGGGAGTTGTTCACGTGACATCACACCTCTCTCCCTGAGCCAAGCAGAAGCATCCCAGGCTTTGGGAAGGAGGTGACAAGGGAACAATTAGGGGACTAGCCTAGTGCCCCTAGTCCACTAACCGCACACCACTGGTGTAAAGACACTTTCAGATACAGTGGTACCTTGGTTGTTGAACTTAATCCATTCCGGGAGTCCATTCGACTCCTGGAATCATTTGAAAACCAAGGCGTGGCTTCCGATTGGCTGCAGGAGCTTCCTGCACGCAGTTGGAAACTGCAGACATTCGGCTTCCAAAAAACATTCGCAAACCGGAACATTTACTTCTGGGTTTGCGGCATCCAGGAGCCGATTTGTTCAGGAGCCAAGCCATTCGACAACCAAGGTCCCACTGTATTTAAGTCCCAAGCCATTAAAGGGCTTTGAAGGGAAACACCAGCACCTTGATTCAGGTGAAGCAGGAAGCCCATGCATTTAGTGGCTTTCTGCCCACTTAAAGGACCCTTGACATAGACACCCCTGCCAAAGTTCACACATTACCATTTACATTAATTCTCAGGGGTGGGTTTTGAAAAGAAAAGAAAGAAGACCATGAAGGAGCCTCTGAAATTTAGAGCTTCCTTTAACAGGCGTAGCTTCTTCATACTGCTGTAACAAGCGCAACATCCTCATTTGTTATTCTCTCTTTTTATCTCCGACATGAATAAATTACAGCAAACTGCTTCTTATCACAGAAGACATACTACCTTTCCTCAAGGAGCACAAACTGTGTGACTGTGGAATACTCCTGTTTAGGGTGGCCAGCCAGGCAACCAAGTCCTCTGCTCCATTCCTCCCCACCCTTGTTTTCCATTTCTCTTCTTTAAATAAGCATTCCGTGGCAACTGAGCATGCTCAATCCTCATAAGGCCATTACTGAGGTAATTAACAAAAAGCTATTTTGTACTCCTGCATGCCTTGGGGCTCCCCTGCTGATAACTTCTCTCTTGTGCCCAGGTCACACTCATGTGTGATAAGGACCCATGCTTGGTGAATGAGTTTGCTATTACAGCATGTCATTTAGCCCTTAAACTATTCTTGAAAGACTCTTACAATTAAAAAGACAGTAGAATCAGGGAGGAGTGGGTGGGCGGGCCCGTCTGTCTGACAGCATTTGTCTAAATTGATCATAGGTGGGCTATCAAATTTTAGTTTTGTCTTCATAGCTGTCAAGTCTTGTAGAGAGCCTAAGCATCACACATCCCATTTTCCGTTTCATGACCAATGAATATGAATGACAGGAATACGTCTGGCCATTCTCCTATGGTGTTTCCTTCCTGTTTGTTGGCAGGGAAAGTGATTTCATGGTAGAAGGTTGGAAAATGACCCCTTGTAATGATGAAATTTACATAAATAAATGCTGATAGCACAAAACGGATATTATGCTGTGGGCATCATCACAATAAGTTGTCTCCTACTGACATACAGTCTAACTTGGAAGTGCATGTTATGCAAATCAAGCTAATGCCCATTCCTCATTACTGTCATGGTGGTGGAAGCAGAAACATATCCTCCACAGACAGCTTGCGTCTGGGCTGAAGCCAAAATGTTTAGTTCTGTATGCTGACATAGGAACTGAGTCAACAAAAATAGGATGTAATAGTCATACATCAGAGGAATCCATATTGGGGCAGACCTGAAACTTAATGGACTGTGCATCTTATGTCTGCACAGAGGGCCTTTCATTGGTATTGACCCGTAATATGTCTGCTTCCTCTTTTGCCGATTCTATAGAAATAGATTACAGAAGCAATTTCTGAAGTTAAAATGTCTGCAAATAATCTATTAGCTTTCGTTAGAAACAGATGAGTTGACGTTTATAAATGCTTAAATTATGTTGTAGAGCCCAAAGTCTACCAACTTCCCAGAATAAACCACAGACAACTTGTAGCTCCTTGATCTAATGTTTATGTGAAGTCTGACTAGGATGGGATCCAAGTTTTCAAACAATGCCATTCCCCAACTTCTCTGCACATCATTCAAACATACTATTCCCATCATTGTTAGTTCATTTTTAACATTATCCTCAATTGTCACTGGGCAAAAAGAGAGTTGAATTTGCTGGAGACATGTTTTGGCAGAAATGCTCAGATCTTAGAACATGTGGGAGGTTGTGTATGCAGAGGAAAGTTTCTTCCAGTTTCATTTCTCATTCCGTCCTTGTTCAATAGTTTCTACAGTCTTTGCTATTCAGGGCAGTTATATAGCAACATGTCAACACATATATTGTAAAAACAATTTCTGTGAATTCAAAGGTGGCTGAATTCACACCTGTTGAAGATGGGGTAAGGATTGATCTTTTAGTTTAGAATTAGTGAGCGATGCTTCTATGGGTCATAATGGCTTAGTGGGAGAGACAACAAAGGCTCTTCAGTCTTTCATAAACACCGTCCTCTCAAAATGACACAAAACATCAGAAATGTAGGAAGCACTTTAAGATTACTATTGGGACCACATCATGTAGGCGCTAGCAAGATAATGCAAAAGCTTAGAAGAGTTGTCAGAAACTGCTTTTTGCATGCTATACAATGTAGTGGTTTCAGTTTACAGAAAAGTTAAACAGAGCATTACTCAGGAGAATATTTCCCTCTTAAAGTTTTGTTTGGTAGACATTTCTCTCAGTAGGCTTGCCAGATAAGAGATTTTGATCTGGAAGTACACCATGGTTTATTTTCCCATTGCAAGTGCCAAGAGATACTTCACAAACCAGCGTCTCAACAGTACATGACATTCTGGAAAATAATCTAACTTCCTTAATTCCTTCCCACTCATAAGCCCCACTCCTGGGTGCCCTAGCGGGGGGGGGGGGGTATTCTTCATAGACCACATAGCAGCAGGTCTAATGATGTACTGAATAAATTAAAAAACCAAATAGCTGCCAAATGCCAGTTCTTAGAAAAGGTCCTGTACGCGGCACCAAACAAAAGGTTGCAAGAAGGAGGTGGACATAATGTCTTTGTGCACAATTTTGCCACAAATACCATGGAAGAGTAAATCTCTTCCACTGAAATCAGCAAGACTGAAACATGTTAATGACGGCTCTTATTTATTATTGCCACAGCACTTTTCATGTGCATAATGGTTCCCATAGTTATCCTTTTCCACCCTGCAATCACCCTCTGAGAACATTCATTACATTCCTTGTTTGAGAGATTGAGAAGAGTAACTTGGTGGGATCAGGGCCAAACCCACTCTAGCCCAGTCCCAGCATAGCCCAGCCTGTGTAGGGACTGTAAAGCAGCTCCAATGTTCTCACCTATGTGATCTGAAAGGCTTACGCTTCAACTAACTCAGCAGATACAATCTAAATCTCTACTTACTTGATTGCAGAACGTGGGTGGACAATACAGTCCTAGGTACAGGGCTGAGGGGGAGGGGGATCATTGCAGGAAAACGCTGTGTGGTTGTGTAGAGAAAAAAAGTTGTTTCAGAAGCACAGAACAAAATTCCCAGCTTCTGCATCCACTTATACCTGCCGTGTCCCAAGTTTGAATAGGAATCATGATGTCAGCTGCCAGAAAAGCCCTTCTGTCTGTGGTGGTTCAACACTATAAGCAGAAACAGGCATGGCTTGACAGTAATTAACTTTATTGCTCAGTAACCAAGGAGACAGCTCACAGCACATCCATCAGCTAAACAGGTCAGTTGCAGAAGCTAAAGTTCCATCCCCTCTTTGCTCTTATTTATACCCAGGGATGAAGGAAGGGGGGGCAGTGGAGGCGGCCTGCCTCAGGTATCATCCCTGAGGGGCAGGGTAACAAAATCCTCCCCCTCGAGTGGATCACTGCCGTACCGGTGATCGCCCCCCTGGGTGGATCGCCCCGCCCCCGGGTGCATGGCATGCTAGCTCCGCCACTGCTTATATCTCCCTCCATGCATTTTTTTGCTGTGACTCAGCTTTTCTTTATTGTTTTTGCCTTTTCTTGACTCTTCTTTCCTGCACTGAGAATGAAGGCAGGGAAGGAGCCGAATCAGGACTATACTGCAGGGCAGGAGACACATCTCTTGCCCCTTCTCTGCCAGTGTCTGTGGCTGCCTCATGTCTCTCCCCTTCAACCTTGCTCTCTGGTGATGATTCCTCCCTGTCCCACCAGTCTGAACCTGGTTCAAAGTCCCCTTCTCCCTCAGGTGCTTCCTGAACTATTGGCTGCTACCACTCTTCCTCGTCCAGCCAGGCCCTGACACAAGGGCACTCAATGAGGGGAAGGCAGGGAGAGCAGCCACAACAGGTCTAGTTTTCTACAAAGCAAGAAGATGAAGCAACAGAACACGAAGCACACCTTTATCAGCTGGCACAAAGAGGCTTTGGTCTGCGATATAGGCGTCAGCCCATGTCCATGCAGCGCTCATTGTGTAGTTCTCTTATTAACATTGTAAGACAACCACTGAACTTAGGACAAACTGTAACACATAGTAGGCATGGGGGGGGGGGACACTCAAAATCTCTCTCCAGCTACCACAGAGCCTAGTCCCTAGAGCATCTGATCTTTGTGTAAAAACAAGACTAGAACTGCTCCAGACTTTGGTGAACTGGGACACATAAATCACAGATTAGATTCCCTACAGTCTTCAAGATTTCTGTGCCACAATAGTCTAGGGCTGCCATATTTCAAAAAGTAAAAAAAAGGACACCCTGAAAGCTGTTGAGCTTTGACAGTTTGGAACACCTGTTTGATCAGAGACCACAGCAAGGCAAAAAATAATAATGTGCGGAGGCAACCAAGGATGGTTCTGTTATATCGCCTTCAATGGTCTTTAAATTAAATAACCTGGGCAGAGAGTAGCTGTAAAGGAATGGACCTGTCCTGCCATTTTATGTTCTTTGTTATAAAATAGTTGTTTTCTTCCTCTTCCTTTTCCAAGGCTGCTCTAATGAGAAAGGTTAAACATTCACAGAAGGGTCTTGAGTTCAATTTGGTAGTTAAAAGGGGGAGCGGAAGAAACCTAACAAATCAGGGGAACTGGAAACTTATGAAGGACTTTGCTCCCCTTTTTATTGCCCATGCCATTGGGAGGCAAAGTTAAAAGGATGTATTTGGAAGGAAGGTTAAAGAGTTCAAGAGAGAAAGAGCTGCAACACTGTAAAGGCAGTGGAGAGGAGGCTGTGTTAAGAGAGAGCGCTTGGAGCGAGTAGCAGTCAGTGGGGAACAAGTGGGGCGTTGCTCTCTTGGGTTCCCAACACTGAACACTGGAGAAGAAAGATGCCAGGAAAGAAGTCTGCCAACGGAGCTAGAAGTTGAACTCTGGCTGCATTCAAACAGCACTAATGTTTTATTTCAGTTTCTGTCTGTCTGATGCTTGTCTAATAAAAGGTAAAGGGACCCCTGGCCGTTAGGTCCAGTCGCAAACGACTCTGGGGTTGCGGCGCTCATCTCGCTTTACTGGCCGAGGGAGCTGGTGTACAGCTTCCGGGTCATGTGGCCAGCATGACTAAGCCACTTCTGGCGAACCAGAGTGTCTATTACACACACACATATTTGAAAAAGACACTTCTCCCCCACATTAGCCAAATTCCCTGCTGCACTTGGTGGATGCACATAGAGACAGACCTCTAAGGATGAGCTCAAGATCCATGTGAGAAGAGGTGATGCTTCAGGCTATCAGGTCTCAAGCTGTTTAGAGCTTTATAGGTCAAAATCAGGATTCTGAATCGCTCCTGGAAATGAAGCCAGTGCATTTTGGAATGCAATTCAGATTAAACTCCTTCCCAGATGTCAAGAGTTTCCTCTAGCTGGATGTTCTTTTTTTACATGTCTCTGTACTCCTAAAATAGCTTGAGAGCTGGCTTGAGTTGAACTTTGGGTCTATTATTAGGTACAACTACCAATATGATGGTGTTATCCCTACCTACAGGCGGGAATAAGAGACAGAAAAGGCAGAGTTGCCAGTAACCTGGACCTCCTGAGCTAGTTATTGCTCCTTACTGATACACCACCTGCTTACAAGAAGTAGTAGAAGAAGAAAGAAAATTCATTATGCCTTTAAACCACCATTTCATTTTATAGCATCTCTCACTTGCCTCTGGTTGGGAAATGTAGCATGTCAGAATTCCTTTTTACGACTTCTGCCTAAAAGCAAATATGTTCTGCTGTCTCCTTTCAGAAGTGGAGATTGTATTTTCAACTTTCTTCCTCCCTTGGGGAAAACACTCGCTCCAAATTTGCAGAGCAGCCAGAAGGATCTCAAATTAAGAAAGATGTTCTGACAGGTGATTGGTTCAGGACAAACTTTGGTTAAAAAAAAAGAGAAAGAGCCGAAAGAAAGGGGTGGAAAAAGACAAAGAGCGCGGGGATATATAACAGATCAGTAGCATGTAGCATTTCTGTATATCATTTCTGTCAGGTACATCCTTTCTGGCTTGAGAAATCTTTTCTGAGTTTTTGAGCTTATAATAGACATGTACAGCTAACTGCCTTTTATCTTGCCTCTGTCATATTGATCTATCAGTGAATCTATAATAGAAGATGGGAGACTGAAACCGTAAAAAGTAATAACCATTGAGATGGATAACTGGAGCAAAAATGTAGTTTCAACAGGACACTTAGTGCAAAGAACTCTAGATTCATGTCGGGGGGCATAAGAACCCCCTTCAAAGGCTGACTGTTAAAAACACCTAGCACACAGATGACCTGCCTTCAGACTATGATATGTTTCTATATTGATTTTTCAGAGTTTCAAAACAACAGGAAATAGCCAAGTGAAAGTTTCTGTGCCAAGCACTAAAAGTAATTTACCTCCTCCTTCTGATTCCAGCTTTGTATTTTTGTTTTATGGTTCAAAGTGCAAGTGCTTTTTTTTTTTTTTTTAATTCATTTCTGACACAGGCAAAGGCAAGCAGGGAGCTGTAGAGCCAAAGAGGCAGTGGAAACGAAACGAGCTGCTGCATGTCAAAAACAGGAAGAGGGGGAAAGGTAACACATTACAGTTCTGTGGCAAGTCATTACAAACAAAAGACTGTAGCTTAAAAACAAGGACCTTTGACATTCTCTGAGATTAAACAGCACAGATCTCAGAGGAACCCAACAAAATGCAGTTTGCTAAAAAAAAAAAAACACCCCAAAAAACTAAGATAGGAACACTATGAAATATGGTGATGCTAGTGAACCTGTTTACTCAACCATTTTGACTTTGGGACGTAAGGACTATATTATTACAATATTATGACACAGAGGAAAATAACAGCAGTCTGTCCCTGCCTTTATAGAGCTAGCGTACCCTCCGACTTTTCTCCAGTGAAAATAGGGACGTCCTATTCCATAATAGTCCATACAGTAAAAGCTATGGTTTTCCCAGTAGTGATGTATGGAAGTGAGAGCTGGACCATAAAGAAGGCTGATCAGCAAAGAATTGATGCTTTTGAATTATGGTGCTGGAGGAGACTCTTGAGAGTCCCATGGACTGCAAGAAGATCAAACGTATCCATTCTTAAGGAAATGAGCCCTGAGTGCTCACTGGAAGGACAGATCGTGAAGCTGAGACTCCAATACTTTGGTCACCTCATGAGAAGAGAAGACTCCCTGGAAAAGACCCTGATGGTGGGAAAGATGAAGGGCACAAGGAGAAGGGGACGACAGAGGACGAGATGGTTGGACAGTGTTCTCAAAGCTACCAGCATGAGTTTGACCAAACTGCGGGAGGCCGTGGAAGACAGGAGTGCCTGACGTGCTCTGGTCCATGGGGTCACAAAGAGTCGGACATGACTAAACAACAACAACAACAACAACAACAATAATAATAATATATTACTTATACCTCACCCATATGACTGGATTGCCCCAGCCACTCTGGGCAGCTTCTAATATATATAAAATCATAATAAAACATTATGCATTAAAAAGCTTCATTATACATGGCTGCCTTTAGATGTCTTCTAAAGGTTGTATAGTTACTCATCTCCTTGTCATAACTCCATATTCTCCAACATTTTTCTGATGAAAATAGGGACATTCTGGGATCAAATTAGAAACCAGGAGGGCTTTTGTAAATCTGGAACTGTCCCTGGAAAATAGGGACACTTGAAGCTAGCATGTCACAGAGACCTAGTCAAAGAATGAGATGTGTTTTTCTAAAACAACAACAAGAAGAAGAAGAAGAACAATGAAGTGGTATATAAGTGTTATGGAATAAAATACAATTAAAATATTTCAATATTTTAGAATAAAATACAATTAAAATATTTTAATATTTTTGAAGCAAGCAATGAGTTTGGTTCCTGCTCTTTCCCAATTCATACTCTCTTAGCCTATTGAATCCTTCATCCACCAATATGAACTAATACTATAATTTCATTCAATATTAAATGAGCCAAAATGTTTTTCTGACAAATTTTTGAAAACTTTGTTTTTGGAGCTTGTCTTGAAATAATGGAGAAGCTCAACCTTCCCTGGACAATATTCAGCAAAATGCCACCCTTGTAGCAATTTCACCACCCATTTTCACTCAGCCCTAGAGATTTTCAACAGGAGAGTCCCCATAGATAAATATAAATTCTAATTCTCCATCACATTCAACAGAATTGTTCTTTGCACAAAACGACTGATCAGATTTTAAGGCTGCTTCACCAACTGCTTTTAATAAATGGTATTATTGCTGGAACCCTACAGGGGGATTTATGACTTTGCCCTGTGATAAATATGAGGTCTGTAAGCAGCCCAATCGATCTCTCCACCAATGCTTCGTCAGAGATCATACACTGCTTCAACCTCCAGCCATTTCGAGGGTAAGACTCAGATCCACAGGATGCATCGCACAGTGCCAATTGAAAAGGATTTGTCATCGTTCAAGTTGTTATTTGATGTTACTGTGTGCATTAGCATAAAAACTCCAAGCTGGAAAAGTAGCTGCCCTTGCAATTAATTGATATTTCTCAACATCTCAGGCATACAGGCCTTTTTAACAACCAATGACTGGCAGTGCTGACTTCTTGACAGCAATGTCGGGCAGAGAAGCTTCATCAGACTGACCTTTATAAGATTGTTCACAATATCTTTCATCAATGCCAGGATTCCTCTGAAATGACTGCTGTGTTCAGAAAAATACTTGCCCGTCAAATCAACATGTGAGCTGGGAGAATTGCCCAACCCAAACTGTTGCAAACTGGCCTGGTTCACACGTAATGCTAAGTAATCTATGGCTTATTATACCATGGTTTGCGTGCACAAACCCTTGCCAGTGGCTTAACAATGATCTATTTACTGTCAAGAAATTATGATTTGAAAGCATGCTTTGTTGTTGGCTTATGAGCCTTGGTCTTTTTTAGCTATGGCTTGGTACGATGTCATCATCATCATCATCAACCTTTATTACAGTCCAGAGACCCAACAAATCGTTACAAAGCAATACACAATTCATACAGCCTACCTCCAGGTTAAACAAGCATTTTGTTCAGAATATAGGGATCATTGGTTTTTGCAACCACCGATAAAAACTTTGCCACTGCTAATGTTCTAGCGTTTGTCCGGTCTTCCAATAGGAACCTGACATAGTGAGCCTCTGATTTTCCCGGGAAAGTTACCAGCAAGGGTAATATCAGTTCAGCCCTGGCTTGCTCATATTTTGCCCAGTGCAACAAAATATGTTTTATGGAATCGATGTCTTGAGCACACGAGCAAAGTCTGTCCTGGTAGGGAACTCCTCTCAACCTGCCATCCAACACTGCAGAAGGAAAGACGTTTAGTCTGGCTTTGGTGAATAACCTTCAATAATTTGGTACTGTCAGGTTTTTAATGTAAGATGTTAACTTAAAGACATGCCCATATTGTACTCCTACTGCCAGCGGACTACAGACTGTGTGTGATCGAGATCTCAAGTCGCTTGGTATGATGTACAATTGCACCATCCTTTCTTAAACATACTGTATTGGTCTGAATATAAGCCACACTACTTTTTTTTCCAAATTCTGATCGTAAAAAGTAAGTGCAGCTTTTATTTGTGGCCTTACACCACGGGCAAAGCAGCGCAGCTCCCTCCCCCCAGGAAGCAGCCCGAGAGTGTGGGGCAATGGCGCCCAGCCCACCCACTGCTCCCCAACCTCCTCCAAGCCATCAGAATGAAGGGGGAAGGGGGGGGGAGGCCATCAGCAAAGTGGTGCGGCTCCACCCCCCAATAGACCAGCCGAGGAGCGTGGGGCAACGGTGCCCATCCCATCCACAGCTCCCAAGCCTCCCCCAAGCCGCCAATTTTTAAAAGTGTGGCTTATTTGCAGGTGTAGCTTATATTTGGGCCAATACGGTAGTTTGTGTGATGAGCAACCCCCCCCCCCCATACACTCACTAAGGTAAGCTATAAAGGCATGAGGCAAGAGCAGCTAGAAAAGACAACAAACTCTGGAGAAATGAGCCATGATTTGTTTGATCATCTGTGTTTAACAAACCACGGCTTAGCATTATTTGCAAACCCAGCTACTGGCTTGCCCCAACCCCTGTGCATAGAGCGCAGACATCTCTAGTGAAGAAGCCTTCATGTGTATAGCTCTGGATGCAAAGGCATCCAAGTGACTTGAACCCTGTATGATTGACTGAATCAGTGCTGGGAGCATTTATTTTGTGTGGACAGCTAGGAGCAAATTTTGGCAGGCATTTTCACTTTGTACGTCCAGGGGTCTCTTGAAGATTAGTTATGTCAACTGGTCAATGCAATTGTCCGAAATGTCTCTTGAGTAGCCATTCATTTTAATGATTGCTTGTAAATATTTTTATATAGTTGTACAGTGCCCTGTGAGAGGGTGATGTGTGTGTATATACATATATATATATATACACACACACACACACACAAACACACACACAGTGAATCGGAATATAGATACTTTTTATTAACTAGGCTCCACTGTTAGCCTTACTGCTAGGAAACCAAGAGAGTTGCTCTGTTGGTTTTTCTAATCCTTCAGAATCAAACAGTGTCAAAAACTGGAAATATTTTTTAAAAATGAAATAGGAGCAATAAAAAAAAAAGAGAATATAAGTTTGAGGTTTGCAAAATTGGATGTAAATCTGCAGGCAGAGCTGTGTAGGTGTTTACTTTTTGTACACAGCCAAGTTCAGTTTTACCACTTCTGAAAGTAATAAGTTCCAATGAACATTTTTGCAACAAAACTTTGCTTAAGAATAATTTGTTTGAGATATTTTCTCCATACCCAACTTTAGAAGAAGAGCTCTTGTAAGAAGTAACCATTTTCCAGCATCATAAACAAGGACTATGATAGGGAATATTATTTAGGCTGGTTCGTTATATGCTGTTTTGCCACAAATATTTACACAAGCACGCGAACAGATATTACTGTCCATGCCAAAAATGTAGTATGTTTTGTTTGTATGATAAGTCAGTCTACAGAACCACATATTTTGATATGATATGTTGAATCGTATTTTTAAAAGAATTAAAAAGAATTTTTAAAAAGAATTTATATAGTTACATACAGCCTGTCACGTTTTGTGTGCTGTTTAAAAATGTAGTATGTGCAGCCCCGTGGCGGGGTGAGCTCCCGTCTTCGGTCCCAGCTCCTGCCCACCTAGCAGTTCGAAAGCACCCCTAAGTGCAAGTAGATAAATAGGTACCGCTTTATAGCGGGAAGGTAAACGGCGTTTCCGTGTGCTGCGCTGGTGCTGGCTCACCAGAGCAGCCTCGTCACGCTGGCCACGTGACCTGGAAGTGTCTCCGGACAGCGCTGGCCCCCGGCCTCTTAAGTGAGATGGGCGCACAACCCTAGAGTCAGATACAACTGGCCCGTACAGGCAGGGGTACCTTTACTTTTTATGTGCAGAAAGAGACTTGTATGTAGTGTGTTGCTTGCTGAATGAGGAATCCAGTGTGAAAAGAACTGCTATATGCACAGTTTATGCCCCAATCCAGCTGCTGGAAACTTTATCCAGATCAGAAAAATAGCAATAAATGGTTTGGGTGGGGCAAAAGGCTGGATATCCCCTCCCATCCCATGGTTGCTACATGCATGCATTGCTACGGCACGCCAAAGAAGATTAATAAACAGAAAAACCATTTAATGAATGCCGAGAAAACAGAATAAAAAATAAAATGGGAAGAAATCTCAAGGGAATCTGTTGACTGTAATTATGCCCCATCAGTGTATATTCCATCATCAGTGGTATTGTTGAGAGCTTTGAAACGATAGAAGCCTTGTACCTCATTAACGCAGAATCCATCACAAGACCTTGGTAAGTTTTAAAACATTAGCTCTGCTCATTCATGTGACTCCTCTCAAAATGGATTGACAGCTGGTGTCGAGAACGCTTATAGTTAAATATCCTTCTGACAGGCCACGTACAGCTGGTCAGTTACATGTGCAAACAAGTGAAAATGCTGCTTTGGCCTGGGGAACGGGCACTTCAAAATAATCAGCCAAAAGGCCAGCGCCCCCATTGCAGACCACATTTGTGTGCTTGGCAAATAGCAGGCTCTTAAGACTAGCCAGAACTGAGGGGCATCGCATAAGGTTTGTGTGGGATTCACTACTCACCTTTTCTGGCAGAGATCATTGTTTTGTTGTGTGTGTGTGTTTTTTTCTGTCAAATTGTACAGCTAAGGTAGCAAAGGAGGTTATTAGGCGTAGTAGCAAATTTAAAGTTTTATTAGCAGTAAACTGCAAAAGCTAATGGTGATGCCGTCTCTCCATAAAATAATTGTCACAGTTAATTCTGAACTCCTTATTTCAAGCTTAATAATAGGAAACTCAGTGGAGAAGATATTACACGGCCCATATCACTCATGAGTGCCTCAGGCCTGAGTAACTTGTTATTTTGCTCATGAGTGAAATAAAATGCAGATTATACTGCCTGATATCAGGGGCATTGTTTTAATTGAGGGTGTATGCATGGTGGCTGGGTGGGAGTGGGTGTTCTGAATAGGTTTCATTTTCCTTAGTGCTCTGAGAATGATCTTTGTGTTTATAGCTGCAAAATGCCAAATCGCCTTCCTATTGTTTTTGAGATTTCTCTCTCCCATACAAAGACAAAACACACACACACAACCCAACCTTCTGCATCTTTACAGTGGTACCTCAGGTTGCATACGCTTCAGGTTACAGACTCTGTTAACCCAGAAATAGTGCTTCAGGTTAAGAACTTTGCTTCAGGATGAGAACAGACATCATGCTCCAGCGGCGCGGCAGCAGCAGGAGGCCCCATTAGCTAAATTGGTGCTTCAGGTTAAGAACAGTTTCAGGTTAAGTACGGACCTCCGGAATGAATTAAGTACTTAACCTGAGGTACCACTGTACTTGGAAGCAAGTCCAAATGAACTCAGGGGAATTTACTTGTGCATAATCACATGCAGGCTTGAGCTGAAGCTTTCTTGCCTTTTCTTTTGTAGGTTCTTGGGAAGAGAAGGGGTTGTGGGGCTCATTAACTTGGGCTGGATCTACACTGACCTGCTTAACGTTATTTCCCCCTATTAGAACTATATGTCGTTCTAAAACGTCACAGGGCATGCTTGTTAATTAAAATGTTTTTTACCTTGTTTCCTACCACCCCATCAAATGTAAGTAATACCTGGCTACACCACTTTCCAAAATACTGTTTCTTTCTGTGCTGGTCACTGGTTGCTCTGCTCCACCTCTGCTGTCAAATTTTTATTATTCCTCCCTCCCACCCATTGGAGGGGGGTCAGAGTTGGAATGCAGTAAAATAAAAAAGGTAAAACGCTACATAGGGACAAATGAGCAAAGTTTCACCAAGATAGCTGCATAAAAGATTAAAAATTAAGAGATTTATGTGTATTATTATTACGTTTTCAAAATTATATATATACAGAGAGAGAGAGAGAGAGAGAGAGAGAGAGAAAGCTTTTTTCTGGGGGTACGCAGAGGTACACATAGCCCTAAACATTTTGTGAATCTTTGTAATTTTGTCCTTTTACTGTATTTATTTTTCCTGATTTGAACTAGAATGGTGATTTTCTTGAATCAAAATAAGAGTACCCCTAACCATTTTTTTAGGAAAAAAGCACTGGAGATAGATAGATAGATAGATGATAGATAGATAGAGATCTTGATAAAACAGACAAGGTAATAATGCACTATGAATGTAAAAAGTAGAGCTTCATGTGTCCGTCTATGTTACGAAAACCATTCCTTAACCTTTCCTTAATGTTAAAAAAACATAAGTGTAGATCTGCCCTTGTAAAGCTCAGCACAGAGATGCAAACAATTGAACAGCAATTCTTCCTTACACGGAAGTCCTATCATTAGGCAAAGTGAGGCAACTGCATCAGACAGCTGCTTTTTGATGCCATTAAAAGGGAGTGAATTGCTAATTATACAATTTTCTGATTATTGCATTTTTCCTCACTGGGAGATGCACTTGATGGGGTTTTCTGTGCTGCCAAAATAACTCTGCTTTGCTAAGTGGGTCCCTGGACCTCTGGCCTCCAAAGTCCTGTCCTGTGTGTACAAAGCAGCTTATACGCTTTAAAAATGAGTTGAAACAAAACCAACAAAACCATATCGTAAAAATGGAAAAACCACAGCAGGAATTAAAACAGAACCAACAGGAAAATAAACTATGTTAAAATTCCACATGAAAGACCTAGCAAAGTAAAAAGATCTTCACCTTGTGCCAAAAGAATGATATAATCAGTGCCTGGTAAGCTTCCCATTCTATAACAATTGGGTCATAACAGAGAATGCAGTTTTTCCAGTTCTGAAGGCAGAAAAAATGAGCCAGTTTCAACATTTCAAAACTGGTGAGAAATGTCTCTTATCCCTGGTAAGTTATATTTTGCATTAATCAATGTTCCCAAGTAGTCAACAAGGGCAGCCTTATGTACAACACATTGTGGTAGTCTAGAAGGAGGCCTTATCAGAGCATGGCTAACTATGGTGAGGATATTCATCTTCCAGACAGATGGAAACTTGTTCACCAGCTACAACTTGCTTACCAGAAAAATCTGGCGGTTGTGTGTTTTGTTGTGTGAATTTGTGTGAAGTGTTCACCTGGCTACGTGTATCACCTTTTGAACTAGCAAACTGGACAACAGCCTGAGAAGACCCTGAAGGTGAGATGCATAATATTATTCACATGATATTTGACCAATATAAGACTAAAAAATGCCTGCTGAGAAGCTTCTAGCTGATATCAATTCAAAGTGTTGGTGCTGACCTTTAAAGCCCCAAATACACTTGGCCCTATATACCTGAAGGAGCGTATCCAACCACATCATTCAGTCCAGACACTGAGGTCCAGCTCTGATGGCCTCCTGGTGGTTGTTGCAAGAAGTGAAATTACAGGGAACCAGGCAGAAGGCCTTCTTGGCAATGGAGTCCACTCTGTGGAGTGCCCTCCCATCAGATGTCAAATAGATAAACAACTACACAACTTTCTGAACATCTGCAGGCAGCCCTGTATCAAGGAGTTTCTAATGTTTGATGTCTCACTGTGTTTTTATATTATGCTGGAAGTTGCCCATAGTGGCTGGAACAACTCAGTCGGATGGGCAGGGTATAAGTAATAAATTATTAGTTTTTAGTATTAGTATGATATCTTATCTTATCTGATGTTCTCAGTCCCAAACTGTGATATGTGCATATTAATGCTGGTCTGTCTTAGAGGAAAGTCGTAAACATTAATGTGTTCTCTTAAAATGCTTAGGGAAAGGACTATATTGGGGGTGCCAAACCTGTGGTCCTTCAGATGTTTTGCAATTCCAACTCCTATCAAGCCTGAGAAATGTTGGGGGTTGTAATCAAGTAAAATCTGGGGTGGGTGGATGTGTCAAACACGATCCATTCCTCCTTTACCTTAACATGTCCACAATCCTACATTCAGCAGATTGGGACAGAATAGCAAAGCGTGTTTCAGCCACTGAAATTTAAAGAGTTTAAAAGCCGGGGATTATTCAAAGCACTTGCCATATGCATCTTTTCAATTTGAATATCCAGGCATCTGCCCAGAAATTATTGCTTTGGTTTTTCTAGGCTGCTTTAAGTAGGGCATCTAGAACGTCCAAGATATTTTGGAAGAGGGCAAAGAACTGTCCATCACTCAGTGGGGATTTTCTACCAATGAGAAATCTGTTCAGTTATTTATATTCTTTGTCTACTAATCTCCTTTCAGTTTAAAGTACTGGTGGATAAGCTTTAGTGTAGTCAAGAGGCTTGGTCCTCCAAACAGGCTTCTAAATATAGATTCCAAAGTCATTTAAACACTTGGGCTTGGGCAACAGGCAAACAGTTAAACACGTGCAGAAGTTCCCAAAAGATTTGCACTAATTCCCAGAAAAGAAACCTCCGCTCATATGTCTCTCCTGGTTGTGCCTGAACTACAGTATGTCAACCTTTTAAAAGGCTAACATTGCAAAGATGTATCCTCCCCCCTCCCAAATTGTACCATTTCTCCCCATACTGTATCCTATGTGAGAATTCTGGATTTGGCAACATGGATTCACAGAGCACGAATCCAAGAAGATCTGTAAAGTCTTGGGACTTTTTGAATATTTTAACAAGTGTTTGGATGTTGTTTTAATTTCAAGAAAGGAGTCAGTATTGCACGTCATTTGGCTTTGAGACCTAGCTGCAATTTAGCTAACTGAAAGGAGACTATGATAGAATGAATCATACCATGAATAACGAATAATCTCAATGTAACAGGGACACAAAATGGACAGTCTCCGTCTATGCGGTGGGTACTTTTTGAGCTTACAGGAAGATGTATATAGTTTATTTAGTTTTCACAATCACAGCTTGTTAGCAGATCTCTTGTGGCACACTCATATTCCCCAACACACCATTTGGGAATGACTTCTCTAATGGCTGGGATCAATAAGCACTTGTAGCAAACCACCAAGAAGAGAAAAGGAGATCGGGGAAATGGAAATTCTAACAATTTTCTCCCAATTAAAAAAAAAAAAAACCACCAGCATGATTTAAAAGGTTTATTATTTTGCATCCAATGCATGAAGCCAAGTAATTAAAACTGATTTATTTTACTGATATAAATATACCACAAACTTTGCAAGGAGTTCTTAAATGCTCTCCCCCTCTCCTTTTGGTATCTTTCCCCATGTGCTAATTAATTTCATTAGCCAAAAAGCTGATTACAAAATGTTATATATGAGGATAAATTGTTGACGCTATGTGGTGACAGGCTCCTCATAAATCTAATTTCAAAAGGACATTTATTGCATGCATATATATATATATATATATATATATATATATATATATGATAACACTAGGAAAGGGTCCATTAATAGAAGGCAATGCTTTCATCGCTGCAATTCTGTAGAAATGCTGCAAAGTAAAATACATTATTTTATGGCTTGCACTCACTGACTAATTTTACCTACTGGAGTGAATATTTTATAGCATTCCAAGAGGGAATCTGCTTAATGGCTGAGATATCTATACCTATATTTCAGCATAGTTTACAGTGGATAAAGACATTTCTTGCCTGAGGTTATTTTTACACAACACAAGAAAAAACTTTATTTCGTTTAGGATCTCTTTAAACTCCTTGAATTAACACCACACGATATCGCTCACAGCTTTTGCTCAATTATTTTTATACAAGCAAAAACTTAACACTTCTCAACTCACCAGAAATAATTACCTAAGCAACTGAGAGTTCTTAAGAACACAAGGTTTGGTTTGAATGATTTTGGTATATTTTTAAGTGACCTTTTCGTATGAAGCTTAATTTAAATATGAAGAACTGGGAGGAAGCACATTGATTTGGGGCAGGGTTTAGGAATGTAAACAAGCAAACATACAATGTTTATTTCATTGGGCATGACATGACTCCCTCGGATTCACTTTCAACTTACCGAAGTCCAACTAAAGGATGCCTGAGCCAATAGAACTTGCTATTTTTGACAACATGCTAGTGTCAACTTCCTCTTCTGTAATTATTGCTTTGAAACTGTTCTGCCTGAATCCATAGGTATATGATATCATTCTGCTGGCTGTCATCAACTATGAAAATGATCCAGGACACATTGCTATTATTCCCCATCAACTTTGCCCTTATTGACAGTGCCAGACTGCTTAATCTGCTTGGCTTTATAGCAGACGAGGGACTATAAGCAAAGCAACTGGTTCCCTGTAGCTTTGCTTCTTGCAATGAGGGAACCGCTAGAAGGCACTCAGCACTGGACCTCAGCGTCCGGGCAGAACAATGGGGGTGGAGACGCTCCTTCGGGTATACTGGGCCGAGGCCATTTAGGGCTTTAAAGGTCAGCACCAACATTTTGAATTGTGCTCGGAAATTTACTGGGAGCCAATGTAGGTCTTTCAAGACCGGTTTTAGGTAGTCTCAGCAGCTGCCCCCAGTCACCAGTCTAGCTGCTGCATTCTGGATTAGTTGTAGTTTCCGGGTCACCTTCAAAGGTAGCCCCACATAGAGCGCACTGCAGGAGGGTATCATTTACCCTCGTGAAATAGGGGGGTGGGGATTTTGAGCAGGGAAGGGAATCTTCCCTGACATTTGTAGGGGGCATTGCCTTACTTAGTTTTAGCTGACAAGATGGCTGAAAAATCCCCCTTCTCTCTCTGGATTTTAAAAACAGCCTCACCTTTTCCCACCTGTGCCTGGGAGGGCAGGGCCCTGACTGACTCCAGTTACAAAAGCTGAGGCTGCTGGGGAGGCCAGAGGCCATCTTGGCTGTGAATCCTGGAAGACTCTTGGGTTGGGGTATTGTTTGGGGGTTTTGTTGGAAGTGGGGTTCTAGCTGTTTTGGGGGAGAAAGAAATTGTATCTTTATTTTAGCTCTTACCATGATTTATGTGGAAATTGGGTTGAGTACTTTTGGGTGTTTCATTTATTGATTATGGCTACTTTTGTTATGTTTGAAATTGTGTAATTTTTTCAAGATGCAAGCTGCCTTGAACATGGTTTTAGCTATGGAAAGGTGGCATACATATAAAAGTATGTATGTATGTATGTATGTATGTATGTATGTATGTATGTATGTGATATCTAGCAGCTGGTGTTTAGGGTGATACTGCTTTCAACAGTGGGGCTTAGTCGTGAGGAGGTCTGCTGTGCCTTTTCTAAAGTTTCAGATGGCTTTGGCTCCAGATTGAGTAAACATCTTTCTACTGATCACCCAGCAGGACCCACTGGGAACTGTCCAGGGTACTGATCCCTGTCTTGATATGACCTGCCCTGGCTTTATTTTCTTGGACATAAAGCATCTGCAAGAGACTTCACCTGCCCACTTCCACTGTGAGCTAGAAGTCCCAACAGAAAAGGATAATGGCTGGGGAAAGTGCTCTAGTTTATAGTGTCATGCATGCATGATCCCTGATCAATTAGAGTCATTGAACTAATAACAGAATCCTTTGCAAGGTAGCAAATGTAAGTGCCTGAAAAGTATTCCATCTCAGTACTGAAATGTCAAAGGAAATAACCCATATAATCATTGCATAGAGACTGTTAATGGAAACTGCTCCTGGGCTCAGCTTGGGGAAATAAATCTGCATGTATCATGGTAATCATCCCAGAAGCTGTGGTATGATATGGAAGAAATGTTTGGCCAAGAAATGCAGGCTTGTGCCTGATGTAGGCCTCAATGTCTATTTGGATTGCAGAAACATTTTTTTCTGCCTGGGGTGTGTGAGAAGAAAAATGCTGATAAGGCCTTAGTAGAGATAATGCACCATTATGAAGAAGTTACAAGATTTGTTACTCCGTGTGGCTAGCAGCAATGGCTGACCTTTGTGAGTCTCGCTGTACCCTGATAAGGCTTGGGATCATATCAACCCCTAAAACAATAGTGGTGGGGGGGGGGGTTAGAAATTCCAGGTGTTTGCACCATGGCCTGTTATTTACAAATATGGAGTGGATTTTTTGTGAGAGAGAGTAGGGCAAGAGAAAAGGACAAATCTGAATTCAGAAAAAATTGGGTGTCATTTGGGATCACTCGGTGCTAGAGCTGTCTTCTTCTTTGTTAGATTTTATTTTTGCTTAGCTCCAAGTTTTCCAACAGGATTCCTGCTCATTCTGAAGCCTTTGGAGCCCAGTTTGCCTTTTGCCTTGTATTTTAGAGTAGAACATGCCCTTACTTTGAATACAGTGGTACCTCTGGTTATGAACTTAATTCATTCCGGAGGTCTGTTCTTAACCTGAAACCGTTCTTAACCTGAGGTGCCACTTTAGCGAATGGGGGCTCCTGCTGCCGCTGCGCCGCTGGCACACGATTTCTGTTCTCATCCTGAGGTAAAGATATTCACCCGAGGTACTACTTCCGAGTTAGCGGAGTCTGTAACCCAAAGTGTTTGTAACCCGAGCTGTTTGTAACCCAAGGTACCACTGTATGTCCTTCCTTCAGCTCTCTGTGGCCATTCTCCTTTCTGTGGCCTTTCTTTTCTAGTCCAGTCCCTTGGGACTGTGGCTTCAGTCCGTCAACAATGTGGAATGCATTTTATTTTTGTTTCTTCCTAGGAGAGAGTAATATGTCACCATTTTATTTTTTCCCAGCCTCCTCAACCACATTCATCTGGATTCCGCTACTTACCCAGTGGAACCATCTCCACTCACCCCCCCCCCACTCCACTGCATTCTGTTCTGCGGGTTCTGCCAACTCACCTGGGTGGATTTGAGATAGGCAACCAAGGATATGCAAGAAGAGAGGGGGAAGCCCTGTTGCACTGTTGTTAGTCTTTGCTCTGGCTTCCCCTCATGCACTGGGCTAGTTCAATCTAGCCTACTATGTCACAGGTGGAGAACCTGTGGTCCTCAGTTGTTTCTGGACCCAAACTCCAGTCAGTCCCAGATCTATGTGAAATCTCAAATGCATGCAGTTTAAGTGTCAGATTTTACCCTATTTGTGCAGCAAATACACACATTTCTCAATACAATAGTGTTAGGTATCCATTTCCATGCAGGTTTGGTATCCATTTCCACCATGCCAAAATTAACCCTGTCTACAGCTATAAGCAATCAATTTATTTATTTTTTACCCTGGTAACAATTCCAAGAAATCAGCACACAAAAACCTTTTCACAGCAAGGCACAATTCACATGATATGTGCAAAGTCCTTCACTAGATCTTTATTTTCTAACTATTCCACTGATATTAATCCCATTAATTTCAGTGGAATTGCTGCTGGCAGAAGACTCCCAGAATTAGATTGAAAGTATTATTCAGGCTAGTTGTTTGAATCTAAAGTATTATCCAGGCTAGTTGTTCATGAATAATTGCACCTGACACTGAACTGTAGCTCCTGAACGTAACAGCCACTTAATATCAAAGCAATGCTATCAAACATTGCCTTGTCCTTCACTCTACAAGCTGTTTGTTGTGTTCCATGCCTTTGAAATCTCAACAGAAGAACCACAGGAAAGTAAGAATTCAGAAGCTTGGAGATCATCAAATTTGCATCCTCTCTGGTACAACAGCAATAATTGTTCTTGGACTTTTGTTCTCAAAACACAGGAATTTGACATCAAATAACTGATGCAGCAAATATTCCACTATGCATCCTCTTTTCCAAATACCGTACTTAAAGTCTTTTGTTGACAATAGGGACTCTTGAAACTACAGCAGATATGAACTGTAAGAAATTATAAGTATAGAAATGTCAATATAGCCCTTACCTGTAGTCCCATGCCTATGGCACTCAAGGACCTTCATCTACATGCAGTACTGAGGCTTTTCTATAGCCCACAAATTCTTGCTGGAATCCTGAGTTTTTGTTTTATTTTAAAATAAGGCTTCTTGGCCTCACAGATGGGAAAAAATAAATTTGAAAACAAGTTGGTAGTATGATCTAAAGATCAAGCAGCTATTAGATAAATAAAAAGGTCAAACCATCATGCTTTTAAGGTCTCCCTTTTTTGTCTATTTGGTCTTTTGAGGAGTTAACTTGAGATTTTTTAACATTTCGAAGTAAAAAAATAAGTAAAACAATAAGAGAGTCTGGACATTTTAAAAAGATAAGCAATAAATGTCTGGTATTGAATGGTGTCATGCTGAAAATTTCTCCTGGCCTTTTACATCTTTATTTTTCTACCATCCTCCATCAATTCATGAGAAAAGAAATTGAAATTTTGGGGAAAGAACATTTTGGCAAAATTCTCATGGGTGGGGTTTTTGTTGCATCTACATTACTTTCTTTTTTATAAAAAATTATTTATTTGGTTTTTCAAATTAAAAATTCCCAGAGATGTATCAAACATAAATCATAAAGACAAGATTCCAAGGAATCTCCTGGACTTCCATCTTCCCCTTTATTATTAATCATTTCTTCCTGCATCTTTTATGATAATCGAAATCCTTTACATTTCCATTGTGTCCAGAGTTCAGCCTTAAACTACAAGTGATATTTCAATCCTACTAACAATTTTAACTGTTTACAATGGTCTTTAAGATAACTTATAGATTTTTCCCATTCCTTGTTAAAATTTTGGTCTTCCTGATTTCTGACTCTTCCGGTCATTTTAGCTATTTCAGCATAATCCATCAGCTTCATCTGCCATTCTTCTCTGGTAGGAACTTTATCTTCTTTCCATCTCAGAGTTAATAACATCCATGCAGCCATGGTCGCATACATAATAGTCTTTTTCTGCTCCCTTGGGATTTCGGCACCTGCACTTACATTACTTTCAAGCTGGCAGACGGATCTTTATTAGTGCCTTTTCCTTCATTCTTCAAATCACCATCTCTCCAGTGGTCTGAAGATAGATACATCCTCAGCTGGGCTATCTTGTAAGCACAGGAAGGTGGAGAAACTACTTACTGTGGTCCTGACATCTGTTCATATTTTAAAAGTGAAGCCTTTTATTTATTTTTTAATGAGTATGTTTTGTTTTTGGGGTGGAAGGTAGGGCTTCTTAAAGCCAGCAACTGCACCAATCTGAGGTGCTTGATAGCCAGCTTCCTAGGACCTCCTATGCTGCAGTTAAAGCTCAGAGGAAGATGTCATGAGATAACTTACGGGTATCTCATGGGGCTGTTTTAGATCAGGAAGTGCAGGAAGTAGGAGAGACTGCAAAGCGCTAGGGAAGTGTTTAATGGGGGGTGACACAACCCCACATCGATGGACATTTAAAAGGTCTCAGTGGAAGATGCAAAAATGCATAAATATGGAAGTATATTTTCCAGAAGAAAACTTTCAAGAATTTAGAAGATGGGTTTCAGCAATGCACTTGTTTTGGCTGCTCAACAAGATGTCTACTTTGCTCGCCCTAGAATTTCAGCAAAGTGAAAACAAGGCATCCTTTAAAACGGTCTCTGGTTCTCTTGATTATAGTTGTGATGGCCACAAATGGATTCTCTCTCTGCTCCACTTTGATGTCCCTCAGTCTTTTACAGAGCTCTTCTTTTGTGGATAACTTATTCATGTATCCGCTATAAAGTTGATAATGACATCTGCAAATTCCCACTGAAGAAAGTTCAGCTTTAAGGTCTCAAATACTTTCCCATCAAAACTATTCCTGTATGACAGATTTGCTCAATAGCATTTTCTGCATGAAAGTTCACTGAACAATGAGTCTTCTTTTCAGTAATCACTGAACCTAAAGAAACAGCCACCCCCCAAAACTTAATTACTCATCTTCCAAAATTATTCACAATCCCACATTTTTATTTACACACACACTTTACTTTGCCAGTTGCCTTATATATAAAAAAGTATTATAAAACAGATATACACTTTTAAAATGCCCAGCAGATTGTACAGCAAGAAGCCAGCACTCATTTAGGAATCAGAATCCATGGCTGGATTTTTCAAAAGCACCGAGCTCCTATTTTGTCTCGCATTGGCAAGTTATAAGAACTCAGCATGTGGGATAAATGCAGTCTAATTGCAGTTACTAAGCTACAGGCTGTCTGAGGCCAAGGGAATCATCCCATCTTTGATAATTATTTGGTCTACAATTCATCTAAAAATCAATAATATTAACCCAAGGGAATGGCCTATTCCATTGCAAAGACATGCTTATACAACAGATGTCATTGTGGGAACCAGCACTTTAATATCTAAACGCTCTGGAACCAATTACTGAAGGGTATTTTCCTAATCCCGCTTGTCCATATGACCTGCCACTTGTCCGCAAGCCTCTCCCTCTCCAGATACACAGGACATTTGTGTAATAAATGCCTTTTGTTCAGAGTTGGCTGTGCTTTTGTGTCCTATTTTGTAAGCGCCCCGTCTTCTTGGTGATAGCAAACTGTTTGCTTCTATGCTCATGAAAGTTAATCTTTTAATAAACTATTCCACCTAACAGCTAAATAAATTTGTTAGCATCCTGCTTACAGAACATCAGAAATCTGACAAGAAAGCGTTTTTTTGAGTCTGTTTCGCCAAGAAAGATTAAATGTAACCTACTGTAGCATGAACAGAAACATCACAGAACACAAATTTTCAGGAAATAAATAAATAGGGCAGTCATGTATACTCCACCAATTTGGATCTTGAATCTGAATCCCCATATCATACCTAGAATAGTCTTGGAAATTCATAACTGATCAGCTCTTGGAAAATGCACTCAAGAGGTAGGGCAGAAGACTCCAAGAAACTCAGATTGCAGACTTTTGACCCAGATGGCATGTTGAGTCCATTTCAGAATCTGCAGTCCAGCAGATTCTTTTAGGACGCAGTCTGAGGGCTGCATCGCTGCTTCCAATCCTGAAAAATACATTTCTGTCTTTGACATTTGAAAGAAATAGTAATTCAGAACCCAAGAACCTGGAGCAGTTGACATGGGAGGTGTCATTTCTATCACAAAATTTTAACACTCTAAAATCATGCCACAAGTCTCCCTGGAGCAGTGGCATTTGATGACGTTCTCTCACTTTCAGGGCTGCTCCCATCTAGTTGCCGATCAGGAATATACTCTCAGTATGTTCCTTCCATCTCTACAACTCTATGATTCTATGGTGCAGCCCCACCATAGAATGTTCTTCTCAACAGAGCTAAGTTCTCAGCAAATGTCTTTCCCATCATCTGAACCTGCTAACTGAAGATGCCCAGGGATTGAACCTGGGACCTTTTGCAGACAGAGCATGAGATCTATAGCAGAGCAACAGCCTCCCCCACCCCCACAACACATTTTTTCTGGCCTCTGGGATATGCATATTAAAGGCGCATAATGTTCTCCTCAAATGCAGACTGGCTTGAGATAGAGAGGAAATGAATTCCCTTCCCATCCTCTTCCACCCAGCTGACACCCCTTCCCCAAACTACTACTCCATCTCTAATCCATCCTTTTAGGAGAAACAGATCTGAACAGATCTGCTGATTTCTGAGACATTCAAACCAGGTAAAGTTCTTCCATCACCACTCTTTGCTTGCTAGCTCTTTCTGTAGGCCCAAATGTTAGAGGGAACCTGCAGGCCTTCCGATGGCATTGGCTGGGGAAGATGTCATGCTCCCAACTGCCCCAACCAGCATGAAGAATTGACAGGGATGATGGGAACTGTAGTCCAGCGATGCCTGTAGGGCTACAATTTCCCCACCCCTACAATACATCATACTATCAGCCACATGTACGAAATGCATTGCTGTGTTCTTTAAAGAGCAGTGATTACATATAGCTGGGTCAATCACATTATAGCATGTGGTTAAACTGAAGAGGTTTTCAACATCTTGCATGACTATTTCAACCCCGTCAGTTGGCTCTCAGCATATTTGAACATCGTTTATTTTCTGATAGGCCAGGGTTGGTATTAAATCAAATGATTTCAGGCAGAACTATGATGGACATGCTTTCAAATGAAAGAAAAGTGGTGAGCAATATAGTTCCTGGAGTTTAACACGCTCTGGTCAGGAGGTCACATATGCTAAGGAGGCTTATTTATGTCCCTATTAAATAACCAATCAGTGGGAAGCTGGATTGAAGCAATATGACTCACTCTTCCAAATAAAGAATGCATTGTTGCTACACCATACATGTTTTGTTTCTGGATAGTTAATGTTACAATGTAGGAACTGCAGGTGACTCTGTTCCCCCCATGCCTTCAGGAAAAGCAGGGCACACAAAGCCTCATCAGAAGAAATGCATCCCCAACCCTGCCCAGCTTTTCTGTGGAACATGCTTCATTAAAAACTTGGGCAAAGTGGATATTTTATGAATGAATGAACAAGTGAACATTTGAGCTTGTATATTTTACTACCTGTTTCTTAATTATGCATTGGTATTTCAGGTACAGTGTGACAATGAACAAATGGCCAGCAGGCATGGTGTAAAATGAGGAGGACTTTAGGCAACCAGAGGGAAATTATCTGAAGGAACTGAGCTACATGACTAAGAACTGTGGGTGCTTTCGAGCTTCAGCTCTTTGAGTTCCATATTGCCAGTCACTGTATGTAAGAGGATCCACCAGAAAAAGGTGGTGTTTGCACACAACACAGCTTGGACTACGCAGACCACGTCTACCTCCAATGTTTCACAGATACAAATAAGGACACTGGCACACATGAGTGCATGGACCTAGAAATGTAGTTGGGCAGCTCAGCAGTACATCCCAGTAAGCAGTGGTGGGCCAACACACCAGTGCGTGTCAAACAGAAAAAAAGAACTAAAGGAACAGACAACATGTTAATAATAATAATAATAATAATAATAATAATAATAATAATAATAATTGTTACTTTTATTTATTATTATTACTATTATTATTATTATTTAATTTATTATTATTTATTATTATTATATAGGATAAACACATTCAATGCCTGCCCTATCCTTACGCAAAGTGAGGCAGCTGCTTCAAGGCAACTGATTTTGAGTGTCATCTAAGGGAAGAAAATTGTCAGTTAATTTATTATTGTTGCATTTTATTTTTTACTTCCATGAAGATATGCTTTTGGGTTTTCCTGTGTCAGGTGACAAAATAATTATGCCAGCTGTGGGTACAATGGAACTTGACTCGTGGGAGGGGGACACCATTTACCGTTCTGCCTCAGACAGCAAAATGTATTGAGCTAATGCTGAATGCGCATTTCTTAAGAAGCATGCTTAAACCGGCCACTTTTATTCTGAAGCAGGCAGGGAAGAGCTGCACAGTTCTGATCTAGAACATGCCCCTAATCCAGGGCAAGGCGCTGAAACACTTGCCTGGCACAAATCACCATCTTTTAGCTATTTACCCCATACAATGCTGTTTTCAGTAAGTCCACTCACCTTATCTGGTAAGCGGTGTTGCAGCCAGACCATGGGCCCTGTGGTAATCTGGAGAAGGGACCGTGGTTCGACTGACTGACTGACTGACTGACTGGGTGAACCAGTAGCCTTGGGCAGGCATGCCCTGGAGGGTGGGCCCGGCTGGCCAATGAGCAGTGGGGGGGATAAATTGTGACCCGGCCTTCTGCCCTTCTTTCACAGTAAGGGTAAACACATATAGTCATTGCCCAGCCATGGAGGGTCTACTGTGGTTTGTCTGTTCCACCACTCCCCACGAAGTTGTAGAGGGATTCCTTATATTTTAAAAGGACCTGCTTTCCTTATCTCTTTTATATTCCCACTGACATAATTCTGTTTCAAATAAATAACACATTTCCTAACCTTTTATCACCTAGAGTAGCTGGGTTTCATTATAATTTTCTTATAATTCATTATACATTAAAATTTTATTATAATTTATTATCTGTTATAATTTAATTATAATATTATACATTATATTAGAATTTATATACACTTTAATTTATTAAAACTTTCAGTGATGTAAAAGAATGGGTTTATTTGCAAGTTGTTTATTTAACAGTACTTAGTTTGATAACGGCTTAAATATATTACTTTTGCTTTGAAGATATTTCTTTTAATTATATCATTGTTACTTTATAGAGGTGCTATAACCTTGTTCTAGTTCCCATTTCTACACTAAACTATTAGCCAATTTCTCTGTCCATCTCAACCCCTGTTAAATCACAGGCTGTTCAGACCTGATGTCTTCTCAGGTCAGAGTTCTCCACTCGACAGTTACCTGACAGGCTTCAAGTTTTCTCTCTGATCAGGGATTTGCTTATTCTTCGTGCTCATTACTAACTGCTGACATTCTGGCTTCAGCTATCCTGAAGGGCTGGTGTGGAGACTTCTTCCGGTTTCAGGAATGTTCTCTTGAGGTACACCAGTTCAATGAGTCTACATCTCAGGCTCAAGCTTGGTCTTAGAGTCCAGGCAGCACATCCATGCCTTCAACTGCTGGTTCTTCGGATCTGGCTGATTTCCCCTCCTGACTAATGGCAATATGTTGTTAAATTCCATGAATATAAAGGCAATTAACCCAATAGGCATATTAACATGCCTGCGGAACCAAATAGAGATACTTCTTTGAAAAGGTGGGGTATGGTGTCCTAATCACTCTTCTAAGTGCCATATTTCATGAGATATGGAATCTGGTAACTCTGCAGCTCTGATTCACTGTGAGAATTATTTAGGAAACATCCAATATTAAATATATAATACCTGCCAAAGTTTGGTTTCTATCGGTGTGACTTCCGTATGAAGATCATTGTACTTGCAGTATGGCTGTTCCACCATCCTTGTGTCACCCGACCCCCCTTATTATCAAGCCTGTTGCCATTGGTTGGTCAGGTTGTGCATTGGCCAAGTGCCCTAGTAGCTTAGAAGGTCCATAACCCAGTGGTGGCACCACTTTTGAAGGAGAGCCATGTTTGGTTCCAATCCAAGATGGCTGCCCTCTTCATTTACCCAAAATGCAGTGCCCCATCCTATAGCTCTATGAAGTAGAAAGGATCTGAGCTTGGCTCCCATTCACAAGTGACACTGCCACCTGTCTGCCATGAATATGGATGCTCATAGGCCTAGCAGGTGGCAAAAGAAACAAATACTTCATGGCTGGATTGGGGAGTGGGTCTGTGTGTTGAGAGGGTGGGGCCCCACCAGCAGCACTGTGCTGTTGGTCTTCCGCCTAGCAACTCTCATTTTCTCTTCCTTCCTTCAGTTGTTCCTTGCGTCATTTCTGGATCTACATTAATAGTAGTCTATCATATATTTTATATGTTACAGTATGTTGATCTATTGCTAACATGGCCTTAGACTGACATAACCTGCAGCTGACCTCAGGTCAGTGAGAAACAGCTTGATAGAAAGCTAGGAATTTGGAGTCACTGAGTCTACTAGGAATTGCCACTTTGCCTCAGGTGAACAGATGCTACACATTTTATTACCTGCGAATCAAAGGTTGTGTAACTTGGCAAGCTGATTTGTGTGAATTTGTGATACTGGAGGATATATAACTCTCTGGCTAATACCTTCATCTACTGACATGAGTCCTTCGAAGATAAATAAGTTTCTGCCTTTACCATCTGAAATCTCTGCATGTCTGCATGCATGTTTGTGTATATAGTTTCATCGGACAAAAAGAAATCAATGGAGCCTGTAAATCAGAAAGCCTGAGGATCCTTTAATAATTGAACAAACTAGCTAAACGTTAAGATACCAAACATTGGCATAATATGTGTTTGTTGAGCATTCTATCATATCTTGATCATTCTGAGAGCTTGTTTATATAATGAGGTAACACATAATGCCTACTTTATTTTGTAAGCAGGACTGTATGGACTTGCTCTTGAATAAGAGTGATGGTGGTTGATGGGTGTACACTGAGAGTCAACTCACACAAAGCTGTGACCCCTGGTTGGTCCCAGGAGTACATGGTTTCTTCCTCCTTGATATCAAACCAGATGGTGATCTTCAGAAAGGGTGGAATCTACAAGGAGGACACTTTGCTAGCAGACAAAGGAAGCTAGCTCTTCAGCCACAAAGAAAAGCACCACTATAATAATCCATTTTGCTGAGTAATTCTGTTTCTGTTTAAAACCAGTTTAAAATGGCATTCCAGAACAGGAGGGGGAGGACCTACAATCTTGGCTACAATTTAGAAATAGAAAATTTAGTGTCCACAAGTCATTCCACTTTATGATGTGTATTTCTGCATGTGTATTTTTTTTATGTTGAGAAGAATAGCATATAAAGACTTAATTTTGCCATCCTTCCTGAATCCAGATAGCTGTTCATCTACCATACCTTCACTTCTTCCAAACCATTATCCAGTGGTCACATGACATTATCCACAGATTTCCAGTCCTAAGTTCAGGGCCTCTACCCCACCTTCAGCTCAGGGGTGGGGTGGTGGAGGAGTGGAACACTTTTACTTCCACTTCCCAGGGCTCTCATGGGCCCATGCTGTGCCAAGAGTTTATTTTCTTTTACCCAGCAGCAATTGCTGAAAAGTGCTTGCAGCCACCAGCTGCAACACACAAGCATGGCTGCAGCACACACAGAGAGACTGCATATTTCACTTAGGAGGGAACGTTGGTGCATTTGGGACTTGCTAGTTTAGACTAGTTGGGAAAGATGGAGGGCACAAGGAGAAGGGGACGACAGAGGATGAGATGGTTGGACAGTGTTCTCAAAGCTACCAACATGAGTCTGATCAAACTGCGGGAGGCAGTGGAAGACAGGAGTGCCTGGTGTGCTCTGGTCCATGGGGTCACGAAGAGTCGGACAAAGAGTCAGCGAAGATGAATGTTGGAATATTCAAGACACATAAAAGAAAGCATTTCTTCATGCAGTGTATAATTAAAATTGCTCCAACGGGAGGCGAAAATCATGGAATCATAGAGTTGTAAAGTTGGAAGGGGCCCTAAGATGCAGAACTATGCAGCTGTCGCATACAGGAATCGAACCTGCAACCTTGGCATTATCAGCACTACGTTCTAACGCAGGCTTCCTCAAACTCGGCCCTCCAGATGTTTTTGGCCTACAATTCCCATGATCCCTAGCTAGCAGGACCAATGGTCAGGGATGATGGGAATTGTAATCTCAAAACATCTGGAGGGCCAAATTTGAGGAAGCTTGCTAACCAACTGAGATGTCCACCAGCTTGGATGGCTTTAAAAGAGAACTGAACAAATTAATGGTGGACTTTATTCTACCTGCAAGGTCATAGGCACATGCCCAGCTTGCAGGCTACTCACAGGCATCTGGTTGGCCACCGTGAGAACACAACGCAGTACTGGACGGCCATTGGCCTGGTCCAACAGGTTTGTATCAAGTTCTTACTCTAATTTAAAACATGGTAATGTGTTTATTTATTATTTTATTTATGAAACTTATATATTGCTCTTCATTTGAAGATCACAGGGCGGTTTACAATGTAAGGCGGCTCTGTATGAATGCGCCCAACGGGAAGCTCTGTGCACCCCCATCCACTCTCCACTGCAGATTAACGTAGAGGGAGAGACAAACAAATGGGCAGCAGCAATTATTATTATTATTACTACCACCACCACCACTACTAATACACCCCACCCACTCTGGCTGGCTTACAGCACATAAAAAATTGTAAAACATTAGACATTAAATCCTGATACAGGGCTGCCTTCAGTTGGATAGTTGCTTATCTCCTTAACATCTGATGGGAGGGCGTTCCAAAGGGCAGGTGCCACTACCAAGAAGGCCCTCTATCTGGTTCCCTGTAACTTCACTTCTCGCAGTGAGGGAAACATCAGAAGGCCCTTGGAGCAGGACCTCAGTGTCTCAGCTGAATGATGGGGGTGGAGACGCTCCTTCAGGTATACTGGGCCGAGATGAGAATGTGGGGGGTTGAGTGGACTGCCTTATTTGGTGCACCTCTTAAAGGTCCTGCCAATAAAACCAGCACTGCTGGGCTCTCTTGCTGATCTTAATAGATGGGAAGATACAGAGAGGGCAAACAGGGTGAAAACTATTTAGGGCTTAGGGGGGCCACTAGGTGGCGCATCGGAAGATGGCTGACAATAACATCTCTCCGACCCACACGAGGTAATTTGGAGGCTATGATGGGGGTAATTAGCCACCTTAACCCCCCCAGGATTATGGGGGGGACGGCCCTTGCCTGCTGTGCCCTATACCACCCCCGAATTTGTGGGGGTGGGGGCACTAGGCACAAAGCCCTCCTGTGGGATTTTTGGCACTCCTCGACGCCGTCCCCGATTCGCGCCGCTGGTTGCAATGATCTTTAAAAGAAACAATTCGGACGTGATTAATTGCACATACATCAAGGAAAATGGGGAGTAAATACTGCTGACAGAAGAGATCTCTGATAACAAGACAACAATAAAATACGAGAAGAACGTGAAGATACGGTATGACAAATGACTGAGGGGGGAGGGGGGGAAAAACCTGCCTCTACCTTTTTATGTGATTTAACAAGAATCCCCCTCCCCTAATGAGTCAGAAATTAAGGACTTAAGCTGTGGATTTAAGGCTGTGTGGAGATAAACTTTCGATCCAAAGCAATGTTTCAAGATGAAGCTGGAAAGCTAAGAGTTTTGGAGTGTCGCACTTAGAAAAAAATACCATCGCCATTTTGTGAGGCATTGTGGGAGCTCTTGGGTCTGGGAGGAGAAAGAGAGAAGTAGAGCTGTTTACATATCGTGAATCAACTCCTCGGTGGGACTTAAGAGCGACAAATGCCAAAATTTACGATGGAAAAAGTGATGTTATCTACAAAGGAGATATATGGAAACCATCTGGACTTAGTGGAGGAACGGGAAATCCACACAGGATTATTAAACTTGCTATCGGCTTAAGGAGACTAACAGAAGAGATCGTAAAGGAAAAAGAGAAATTATACGAACAAGATATGATGTGGCAACACCAAGATAAGACTGGATAGAATTATGAACTTTGTTTGGACTGATTGGGACTGATTTGGACATTAATGCAGTAATAAGAAGATGATTTGAATTCCCCTTTGGATCTTGAAGTATGGGTTCCCCCAACAAAATTTAAAAATTTGGCTTTGTAATTCGGAATTTATATGATGTGATTTAATTTGATGTGATTGGCCAGTTAATAAAAATTATTTAAAAAAAAAGAAAAGAAAATTATTTAGGGCTTTATCCAAGCCAATTAGTGATTTGATTTATTCGTTTATGATGTTTTACTGTGGCCTTGCCAATCATTATATTTTTATTTATTTATTTTTTAAATCAATTTTTATTGAAATTTTTAAACATAAATGCAAATATAATAAACAATGTAACATATATCATAACATAACGTCTTAACTTCTTTAGACTCCTTCACGTCTTCCGCTCCCACTTGCATCTTTGTCAATTCTTCCCCGCAATTTATCATCCTGTTTACATTCTTATGTCCCATTCATTTAGAGTATAATCTAATGGTTCTCCCAAAGGTTTAAAGTTTTCCCTCAATCTCACTTATCATCCTAATTGCATCTAGTTTAGTGGTGGTCAATTATTTATGATCTAGCCTCCATCTTAACATTCAACCAAATTGCAATACTTTTTTAAATAAGTCTTAAATTTCTTCCAATCTTCTTCAACCTTCTCTTCTCCCAGGTCTCGGATTCTGCCGGTCATCTCGGCTAGTTCCATATAGTCTATCAGTTGCATCTGCCACTCTTCCAGTGTGGGTAGATCTTGAGTTTTCCAGTGCTTAGCGATGAGTATCCTTGCTGCCGTTGTTGCATACATAAAAAATGTTCGGTCCTTCTTTAACACCTTCTGGTCGACAATACCCAAAAGAAAGGCCTCTGGTTTCTTAGTAAAGGTATACTTAAATACCCTTTTCAACTCATTATATATCATTTCCCAAAAGGCCTTCACTCTCAGGCAAGTCCACCAGAGGTGAAAGAATGTTCCATCATTTTCTTTACATTTCCAACATTTGTTATCAGACAAATGGTATATTTTGGCAAGTTTAACTGGGGTCATGTACCATCTATATATCATTTTCCTTCAAAGCATTACATGCAGTGAAGTTCAACCCAATGGTCCACAACCTTTCCCAGTCCTCAAACATAATATTATGCCCTATATCCTGTGCCCACTTTATCATAGCCGATTTAACCATTTCATCTTGTGTGTTCCATTTTAACAGCAAGTTGTACATTCTTGAAAGTATCTTAGTCTTAGGTTCTAACAGTTCTGTTTCCAATTTCGATTTCTCCACCTGGAACCCTAACTTTTTGTCATTTTTAAAAACTTCATTAATCTGAGCGTAATGTAACCAGTCTCGCACTTTGTCCTTAATTTTCTCCAAACTCTGCAATTTCCAATTGTCTCCATCTTTTTTTAATATTTCCCAATATTTTGGCCATTTGGCCTCCATATTGGGTCTTTTTCGGGCCTTAGCTTCCAGCGGTGAAAACCACCTTGGAGTTTTATTTTCCAGTAAGTCTTTATATTTTGTCCAGACATTAAACACTGCTTTTCTGACAATATGGTTCTTAAAGGCCTTATTGATCTTAACCTTGTCATACCATAAATATGCATGCCAACCAAAAGCATTGTTAAAACCTTCCAGATCCAATACATCAGTGTCTTCGAGAAGTAGCCAATCTTTTAACCAGCAGAAAGCTGCGGCCTCATAGTACAACTTTAAATCTGGCAGGGCAAAGCCCCCTCTTTCTTTCGCATCAGTTAATATCTTAAACTTAATTCTGGGCTTTTTGCCCTGCCAGACAAACTTAGAAATGTCTCTCTGCCACTTCCGGAAGCACTCCGTCTTGTCCACAATCTGCAATGTTTGGAACAAAAACAACATTTTTGGCAATACATTCATCTTGATAGCGGCAATTCAGCCTAACAAAGAAAGTTTCAATTTTGTCCAACTATCTAAGTCTCTCTTAATTTCTGACCAACATTTTTCATAATTATCCTTAAAAAGACTCAGATTTTTTGCAGTTATGTTTACCCCTAGGTACTTTACTTTTTTAACCACAGTTAGTTCTGTCTCTCTCTGAAACCGTTCTGACTCTATATCTGTCAATTTTTTTCCCAACACCTTAGTTTTCTGTTTGTTTAATTTGAATCCCGCCACCCGTCCAAAGTCTTGAATCAATTGTAACACTCTTTTCGTACTAGATTCTGGCTCCTGCAGGGTCAAAACTAGGTCATCTGCAAAAGCTTTAAGTTTGTATTGTTTCGCTCCGACCTGGATTCCTTCCACCAACCGGTCCCCTCTAATCATGTTCAAGAGCACCTCCAGAACCGAAATAAATAGCAGAGGGGAAATGGGGCAGCCTTGTCGTGTTCCTTTTTCAATTTTAAACTCTTCTGTAACCACATTGTTAACTATCAATTTAGCTTTTTGTTCTGAATATATAGCATCAATCCCATTCTCAAAACCCCGTCCCACTCCCATCTCTTTTAAATTTCCCTTCATAAATTTCCAAGAGATATTGTCAAAGGCCTTCTCCGCATCTATAAAAATTAACACTGCTTTTGTATTTATGTCTGTTTGCAAAAGTTCCAAAATATCAATAATATTCCTTGTATTAGCAAACAAGTGTCTACCTGGGAGAAAGCCTGCCTGGTCTTTATGAATTACTTCATTTAATACTTTTTTGAGTCTACTTGCCAAAACGTCTGCAAATATTTTGTAATCCACATTTAAAAGGGAGATGGGACGATAGTTCTTAAGTTGTGTCTTTTCAGCTTCCAATTTTGGTATCAATGTGATAAAAGCTTCTTTCCACGATTCCGGCGCCTTCTTCCCCTCCATAATTTCATTGCTGACCTCCATCAGTGGTTGTATCAGATAGTCTTTTAGTGTCTTGTAGTACTTGGAGGTCAGCCCATCTGGCCCTGGGGATTTGCCCAATTGCATGTTCTGAATGGCTTGTTCAATCTCTTGTCGTGTTATTTTGCAATTCAGGATTGATCTATTTTCTTGTGTCAATTTTGTTAGTCCATTTTTTCCCAAAAATTGTTTAATCTCAATCTCATCTTGCGGCCCTTGAGTATATAATCTTTTGAAATATCTCTGGAAACACTTTCTGATCTCCGCAGGGTTCTGAATATTTCTTCCTTCAATTTCTAAATTTGTAACTGTATTTAGTTTTTGTCTCCTCTTCAACTGCCAAGCTAGCAGTTTCCCACATTTATTTGCCGATTCAAAAGTTTTTTGTTTCATTAATTTAATCTTCCACTCTATTTCCTGATTTATCAATTTGGAATATTGTGCTTGGTGAAGTTTGATTTCTCTCAGAATCGGCTGTGACTTCGGATTTGATCTTAACTTCTTCTCCAATTCTTTAATTTTCTCCAAAATCTTATCTTTCCTCTCATTTTGTCTCCTTTTCTTTACAACATTCTGTTGTATCAAGAACCCCCTCATTACAGCCTTACTTGCGTCCCAGATAGTTCTTTTTTCCACCGTAGTGTTCATGTTTATCTCAAAATAGTCCTTCAAGGCTTTTTGGGCCTTCTCAGCAATCTCCTGATCTCTGAACAACCTGTCATTCATCTTCCATCTAAAGGAACTGGTTGGTAGTAGTGTCATGTCCATCTTCATTGCATTATGGTCGGAGCAGGTCTTTGGGCAGATTTCCACCTTTCTGACCTTGGGTGCCAGACCTCTAGTTATCCATATTTGGTCGATTCTTGTCCAAGTCAGCTGGGCTTCAGAGAAAAATGTTCCCTCTCTTCCCAAGGGGTTCTTCGTTCTCCAAATGTCAATTAAGTCCATATTGTCTGTCATTTCGAAGAAAGTCTTTGGTAGTCTGCCATCTTTTGTAACATTTTGGCTTTGTGACTTATCCATGTTGGTTGATACGACCCCGTTCATATCTCCCATTAAAATGATGTTGTTATAGTCCAAATAGTCCAGCATGGTCTCATGCAACTTCTTATAAAATTCCGATTTCCCCTCATTTGGCGCATAGATTCCTAAAATCAAAAATTTCTCTCCTTGATGTTGTATCTCAATTGCCAGAATTCTTCCATGTTCATCTTTAAATAGGAGTTTGGGTGACAGGCTCTCTTTTGCATAAATGACCACACCTCTCTTCTTTACTCTGTCCGAAGATATAAATTCCTGGCCCAATCTTTTGTTTATTAGCACTTTTCTATGGAGCCTAGTCACATGTGTTTCTTGCAGGCAAATAATGTCCAATTGTTCTTTTTTTAATATATGAAATATTTTCCTCCTTTTTTCCGGAATGTTACAACCATTTATATTCCAGCTCAGAAGTTGCAGAGACATCCTGAAATGATCTGGTTATTTTTCCAGGGGTGGTATCTTGTTCTCTAAGTCTTCAGATTCCAAGGGTGCCGGTACCGCCGGTGCTCCAGGCCCAAAGAGTAGTTCACTTCCTTTTTGAAGGTCCTCTCCGTGTGTGGTCAGAAATTTGTCTCTATCTTCCGGTGTTCTAATCTTAACCTTCTTCCCTCTGAAGGTAAAAGATAATCCTTGAGGAAATTCCCACCTAAAGATAATTGAATTGCTCCTAAGCAGTTTAACCAATTCAAGGTAGGCGGATCTAAGGTCCAACAGTTGTTTAGGAATATCTTTATAAAACTCAATTCTTTTATCCAAAATGTCCAGTGACTTTCCGTAATGTAGGCCCAAAATCTTATCCCTTTCCTCCTTTGATCTCAATATTATCAAACAGTCTCTGGGCTTTTCTTTCTTTACAAGTCTTCCAAGCCTGAAAGCAGACATAATTTTAAAGTCCTTTTCCTCTAAATTCCAGAACTTGGAAAATTCTTTAGTCAGAAACTCAGCTAGATTACCTTCTTCCACTTCTGGTATCGACCTTATCCTTAAATTACTCTCCCGGTTCCGCAGTTCAATCATAGATAGATAAGTCTGATGTTCACCTACTTGTTTACAGATTGGTCTTACCTCTTGTTCAAACTTTTCTAATTTTTTACTAGTGTCCTCAGCCAGTTTCCGATTTTCTAACGTAGCCTCCGTCAACTGCCCAATTGCCTGTATGTTCTGTGAAACTTGTCCAGTTAATCTATTTAGACTTTCTGTATTTTGATCAATTTTGGCTGTTTGTTCATCAACTTTCTTGTCCAGAGATTCCCCTCTCTTGTCCAAAGATTCCAATTTTTCAAGGATTTTCTCTAGAATAGAAGCATTTGCTCCTGAGGCCATATCTTCCAATTGTAACTGTTCAGTTTCTCCCTCTCCTGCCCTTGACAGAGCAGCAGCTTCTTCCTCTGAAGGCAAAGTGGGTACAGATGATCTACGTGCCTGCGAGACTGAGGTTAAAGTTGTCAGAGTTGCTTGTCTAGTTCTTCCCCTCCTTCTTGCGCCACTCATTCCAAAGTTATCTAAAAGTCAAGGTCAAGCTGAGTTGTTCCCACGAGAAAGCAGCGGCCCAGAGGAAAACAAAACAGGAGGTCGGGGAAAAGGAAAGTAAAATAATGTCACTGCTGTAAATCCCAAATCCTCTAGGGGGCTTGAAATGTCTCAAGGGAAGAATCCAATTCTAATATATTTATTAGAATCAAGTTTAATGTCCAAGGACCTTCAATAGCAGATTTTAAGCAGAGTTGGTATTAACAACCACATTGTATCAAACAGTGCATACTGGTACTTCAATTGATGTTTCAAAGTAACAAGTCCAAACCCTCAGATTGTTGCAAGTTCTAATACACAGTAGCCAAATCCGCAGAACTGACAGCTCAAGTTACTCAGGCAGCTCCAGCACCTGGGTTTCTCATCCAAATTGTAATTCCAATAGAAGAAAGGTATCACATTGCAAATAAAAATCGGATAGTCCAATACTTAAAGTCCTTATTTTGTTTAAAAAAAGTTCACTGGGTGCTCGAATCAATTAAGCTGAAGATTCTTTTAAAGCCTCCACTCCTCCGGCTCTTTGCTTTGAAGTTCAATGACAGCGGAAGACGGACTTCCTGTTTTGCGTCACACCGCTTTCAGCCAAATTCATTAATTTAGTCTCAAATTATTTAAAGTCCTTCTTTACTCACGGGTTGTTGTTCTCCCGAGTCCAAAATTTCCAGGAAGAAAGGTCAGCGCTCACCGGCAGCAGCAGCGCGGCTTCACTCCGTAGATTGCGAAACGACTCACAGCGCCGCTACCCCCTCCACGTTCCGGAGCCCCTTACGGGGTTCCTTCAGCGTTTCGGGGGCCGCTTCAGGCGCCCGCCGAGTCTCAGGACCACAGGCTCTTGCTGCCTGTGGGTTTCCGATGTGGGTCTCCGCTTCGCCGTAGCAGACAACCCAGTTTCTGCGGAGCTTCCTCCTCACTAAAGGAAGAGGACCGCCATTGCCGTTCGCGCCGCCTCCGGAAGTCACCTTGCCAATCATTATAGATTCTCAAAGTGTGTACATTATAAAATTGCAACAATCAAATAAAAAAAAAGCCCATAAAATATAATCAAACAATTAAAACTCAAAAAAACAGATAAAAGCCAAGCCAATGAATAAACAAACAGTAGAGAGGAAATAAAATCATGTTTGCTTCTGAGAGCACAACAGAAAATGAAGGTCTACGACAGCAATCCTATTTGAACCCTGGGTACACTTTGAACAGGATGGCTTTTTAAAATCCGCAGTACTTCCAGAAAGATGAAAAAATGTGGGTTTGTTTGATCCCTGTTAGTCGAATTCTGTTCAAACGTACTCAGAATTAAATCCCACTGAGTACAGTAAGGCTTACTCCTTGGCAAAGGATTGCAGTCTGTGTAATTTATATTTGCACTTTCTAATACCATGGGCTGTATAGTTATATTTAGAGTATACCTCCCCCCTGAAAAGAAAACCTGGACATGACTTACTTAGGTCCATTAATTTTAGTGGGTCTACTCTGAGTTCAACCCCGAGTTGTCTGGACCCAGACAAATTTCAAAGTAAAAAGTTTGGGGCAGTTGCACTCAGAGAGCAGGTTAAAACTGTGAGCAGACTCTCAGAAGCCAAATTGTCAATGTTATATTAAAAATGTATAATAAGACGCATGAACATGAAAGCTGTGACAGAAAAGGGGAAGAAAAAAGAAGAAGAAATCAGGCTAACTGCAAGGATTTCAATGAGCTTGTCAGATTTTCAACACCTTTTTATGGTTCAAAAGCTATTAAGCTCTCTTTCCACATTCTGTCTGCTTTCTCTGACACTAGCCTTAACTACAGGGGACAATAACTGCATAATAGACGGTACAAAAAGAACTCCGAGTAAGGAAGGGAAGTCCAAAACAAAGAAGTCAGCATTCCAAATTGACAAGGATTTCCACTTTGAAGCAGAATTGAACATGCACAAATAAGGAAGCAACTAAATAAAAGGACACACAAAGAGGTTTCTACCCGATGAAAACTTTTTTGGAAACAAGTATTAAAATTTATAATAATTATCAAATAGAAACAGCAGCGGTAGTTTAGTTCCAAACAAGAGTTTGCAAATCTGCTTCTGACGGGGGGTTGTAAACTAAAAATGGAAGCCAATCATGCGAATATCACTGGAGATGTAAATAATTTTGCCCAGTGCTTCAAAGATGGAATGGAGAGGAGCAACTGAGAAGGAAGACTGTGTGAGCCTGCAGAGGATGTAAAATATGCACCATACCTAAATTTCAGTTTTGCTGACTGTTTTATGCTACTTTTGTTATCTTGTGTCGTTTTAGTTTATTATGTTTTGCCTATATTTGCACTTCAGTTGTTTTAGTCTTTCTGGTATACTATCATGTGAATATGATTGAAGGATGGTTTAAAAATACTTGGAATAGATATAAATGAACTGTTATATTCACTCTGTCTATCCACCCCTAGAAGAACCTCGGAGAGTCAATATCCTCTTACTTCAGAGTAGAGTGGATGGGGCCATTGCTACAAGAGCTCAGACACTTTCTTCATCACTGGATTCCTCCCCTGGGCTTGTCTTTTATCCTGTTTTCTAACCCTACTTTCCTTATGTTCCGCCAGTCTCTTGCTATAAACTCACCACTGGAGTATTCCTCCATAAATAAAATCAGCACCCACCCACGGCTTTCAGTTTTTATTTACTTAGCATACAGATCTGAAGCAATCCAGTTTGCTTTGTGGTGCTATGGATAAAAGTGAGCAAGCCTCACTGTTGGTAAACAATTCAACTGCTTTTGGCCCATTGATGGCTCCCAGCCAAGAGAATTATTAATGTGCATTCTGCTGTTGCATTGGTACCTTCAGTAAGGTCAAAACAGGGCTACATTATTTATGTTTTATGGGAAGATGTATTTAATGTTTGTAAATCCATTTGGATAATAACATTGATTTTAATGGGCTGATAAATGCATGTGTCTTTTAATGTCCATTACAATAACGATCGCCTGGAGTCTATAAAAAATTCAACGTTTACTTGTTGATTAGGCTCATCCTTTGCTACTTAACCAAAGTTCTCAAAAAGTTTCTAAACTCTCCATAAAGCTTGAGAACCTTTTGATAAAGTGTTTGGCAACCAGTGAAATAGCAGTGATTCTTTTTGCTAGGTTTAGTGGTTGAGTTCTAACCAATTCTGTCTAGACTACCTGGTGAACACATCAGAAACCGGGGGGCTTCTGTAAACCTGGGACTGTCCCTGGATATCAGGGACACTTGGAGGGTCTGTTGAGGTATAAACCTTTAGGACAGAGTTGGGGAACTTGTGGCCCTTCAAAAGGTTCATGGACTAGAACACCCATCATCCCTGACCGTTGGCCATGCTGACTGGGACTGATGGGAATTTAAATCCACTAATTTCTGGAAGGCCATTGGCTCCACCTTTGCTGAGTACACTAGCTTAGTAAATATAATGAGTATTGGGAGACCACACAAGGCTCAAGTTAACTCATTCCTGGCACAGGGTGCAATAGCACGTGACATTGTTTCAGCTGATTAAATGCAAAAAATAGAGCACCCGTCTCTGAAAGAGATCTGAGTAGTTTCTAAGCCAGAGACATATTGGAAGTCCCTTCTTTTTCCGCCTCCAGCTGGCAGATTGTCAGCTCCAGCTGCATGATAATTAGCATATCTTTTTTTTTTTTCAAAATCATGGCAATAATCTTTCCATGACTTTTCTACTAAATCCGCATTTTATTGCCAATATAGAGGTGCCTGAAGGAATTGAGAATTTATCCGAACCCATAAATCACAGCACACATTGGACAGCACTTTAATAATGTCAACTCTATCAGTGAAAATAAGGAAATCTCATGTAAGAAGTGGGAGCCTTCTCCTGTATTTCTATGATGCCAACAATGGATTTGGAAGAAAATAATCTTCTCCAGTCACCTGTTTTTCTTAAATGATTGTGTTTTCTTTGACCAACTTGTTCACTTAGCCTTATCAATATTGTTGTTCAAAGATGTGGATTGGACAGCTAAGGGTATGTTCAGATGATGAGCTTGTTGATGGGTAAAGGTAAAGGTACCCCTGCCCGTACGGGCCAGTCTTGACAGACTCTGGGGTTGTGCGCCCATCTCACTTAAGAGGCCAGGGGCCAGCGCTGTCCGGAGACACTTCCGGGTCACGTGGCCAGCGTGACAAAGCTGCATCTGGCGAGCCAGAGCCACACACGGAAACGCCGTTTACCTTCCCGCTGGTAAGCGGTCCCTATTTATCTACTTGCACCCGGAGGTGCTTTCAAAAAGTTCATGGAAAATAAACACAGTGCACAAACAAATTATATAATAAAAAAGTTCTAATACCACAATTTTTGTTCTTGTTTTTATGTATTGTATGTATTTATTTTGTCTTTTTATTTTGTGAGATCTATGGATGAAGGGTGGCATACAAATTTAATAATAATAATAATACTAAAAATTCAACAATAAAGCTTAACCAATATGCCAATAAACAATATTCATCACCTTTTCAGCCTAAAGTAGCCCCAAAGGTGATGACATTGCTGCCCCACTCCTCCCTCCACCACTGCAAAAAAGCCAGCTCCATTATTATAGACTAATATGGCTGGAGGGTGTGAAAAGGCAGATGGAAACAGTGTCTCTCTCTCCTCACAGTTTCTTCTAAAGTTTTGAGATGTCATAAATAAGCTCAAGGTATGGCTTGAGAAACTCAGATTGTGCCGCCATGGGCCAGTTCATACAACTTATGCCTTCTTTGGATGAAGCTACATGGAGGAAACAGCCTCTGCCCTGGCATACCCTGTTATGATGGCCACTTCCCCAGAAGCGAAGCTAGCTGCTCCGGCACCCTGGAGCGGCGCACATGCTGTGCCCCCATGGGTGGAGCCATGGGGGCAGGGCAAGCATCCCAGGGGGTGAGCCACTCATGGGGGTGGATTGAGCAGCCCATGGTGGGCTGCTTCCTGGGCAGGGGGAGGAAGGCAGCCATGCCGCTTTGCCAGCAGCCTTCCTCCCTTCCCTCTTCCTTTTGACAGCTCGGGGAGGCTCCCCCCCCGGGAAGCAGACTGGGAGGGAGGGCAATGGTGTGCCACCCTCCTGCGACTCCCAAGCCTCCCCTGAGCTGTCAAAACAAAGGGGATATGGGGGAAGGCTGCCTGCAAGGTGGTGCAACTCCATCCCTCCCCCTGACAGCTCAGGGTAGGCTTGGGAGTTGTGGGCAGGCAACGCGACGAATGTCACCCCCCTCAGTGAGGGCACCTGGGGTGGACCGCCCCCACCGCCCCCCCCCTTCCTCCGCCCCTGCACTTCCCCTGGCATTTTTCATAAATGTGGTGCATAAAATATGTACTGCCTCATTGCCCCTTTGAATTGTGATGCAGATGTTTCCTTCCTTACAGTTCTTACTTGAATGTAAGACCTACGTGAGCAATAATGTCCACCGACATTATTCTTCTCTCCTAAGCAATGAGTGGGAATGAATATAAACACTGAGAGGGGCTGAAAGGCTCTTCCGTGAAAACATTATCTAGCCTGGCGATGGCTGACTCAAATTAAGCCTTGCCTGCACTGGGGAACCAGCAGTGCAGATCCAGTCAAAGTGTCTATATTCTGTTGAAGCAATTACTCTTGGCCAGGAGTCCAAAACCCATTTCTGGGAATATTCCTAGTAGAAAAATGTGGTTGACATCCAGATTCCTAACAAGCAGGGGTAGAAAAATGTCAACAATGGTAAATCCAACTGTGATTCCAAGCTGGCAAAGTTGCTTGAAACCGCTCTCCATCAGCATTTGCCTATTTCCAGCCTTTAATAATAACATGCTTATTTCAGATTATATCATATGCTTCTCTGCCTGTACACATGCACACATAGGCTAATTTTGTAGCTTACATTTCCACTATACAGTGGTACCTCAGGTTAAGTACTTAATTCGTTCCGGAGGTCCGTTCTTAACCTGAAACTGTTCTTAACCTGAGGCACCACTTTAGCCAATGGGGCCTCCTACTGCCGCCGCGCCGCCGGAGCACGATTTCTGTTCTCATCCTGAAGCAAAGTTCTTAACCCGAGATACTATTTCTGGGTTAACGGAGTCTGTAACCTGAAGTGGATGTAACCTGAAGCGTATGTAACCTGAAGCGTATGTAACCTGAGGTATCACTGTAATAACCTTAGGGGAGAAGCAGAGCAAGACAGGTATCAAAAATAGAATTTTTGAAGATGGGGACATCATTTGCCCATTTCTGCAGGGACCTCACCTGATCTCCAAGAACTTCTGAAGATTATAGACAGGACTGACCAGTCCAAGATAAAAAAAGAGGTGGTAAGGGAACAACTAGTTACTTTAAATGAATTCACATATCCAGGGCCTGATGAGCTGCACCCAAGGGAACTAAAAGAGCTGGTGTATGTTATCTCAGGGCCTCTGCCTTGATGCATGCCACATAGAGGCAACTGTAATTAATCAGTATATAAATTGTCAAAATAAAATAAATAAATATGAATTTGGACAGCAGCTCTATACTCTCCAAGGAGTGAGACCTGTTGAATTCAGTAGGACTGAGAGCCAGTGTGGTGTAGTGGTTAAGAGCGGTAGACTCATAATCAGGTGAACCGGGTTCGAGTCTCCGCTCCTTCACATGCAGCTGCTGGGTGACTTTGGGCTAGTCACACTTCTCTGAAGTCTCTCAGCCCCACTCACCTCACAGAGTGTTTGTTGTTGGGGAAGAAGGGAAATGAGATTGTTAGCCGCTTTGAGACTCTTTCAGGTAGTGATAAAGTGGGATATCAAATCCAAGCCCTTCTTCTTCTACTACTTCTGTGTAGACATTAGGCTTGCACAGTTGGCAAGAGTTGGCCCTGCGAGTTAATTAAACACCTCACTGCACATGTTCAAGCTTTAACGCTACTGAGATTTAGTGAGCAAAGCTTCTGTTCTTCTTTAGTCGGTGGAAATGTTTGAAGAGATGTCAACATTTTGTTTGGTGGCAATGACGATAGGCTAAGAAGATGCTCCCTATTCATCTCATTTCCAAGCAATTAGTAAACCAGGGTGGGGATATATAAAAAAACTTTACTGAGATATAATTTTGGCAAAAAGATATCCTTGGTAACTGTACTGTGATATACGGGATAAATGTGTTATGCCAAATAGATAAATCAGGCCATAGTGCAGAAAGGTGATCAGTCTTGTGGGATTATAGTTATTCTTTCATTTTCAGCTAATAGCTACCAATGCTCAAGTAAGATTTCATGTTTTCATCATCTGGTACTCAGATAACTTGTTCGTCTCAACATGGAAGTTTCCCCTCTGGGTGAGTCCAAATCTTTTTTGAAGCCATTTAATGTTAGGAGGTATCATCACACATGGTGATAGAGAATTCCATAGGTTAGTTGTGCATTTTGTGAATATGTGTTTGTTTGTTGTCTGTCCTAAACCCAGGGCCAAAGGGCCACCAATGTTGTATCACTCCAGAGCGAGGGGGGGGGGAGAGATTTACATGGTATACGAGGTCTACTCCTGGCACTCAGTTACCAGCCACCACCGGACAGGTTCACCAGGATTCATGGGTTGTGGTGTTCAGCCTGGACACTGAGGTCTAGCTCTGAAGGCCTTCTGGTGGTTACCTCACTGTGAGGAGTGAAGTTACAGGGAACCAGGCAGAGGGCCTTCTCAGTAGTGGCACCCATTCTGTGGAACACCCTCCCATCAAATGTCAAGGAATTAAAGAACTACACAACTTTTAGAAGACATCTGAAGTCTTTAATGTTGGGTGTTTTATTATGTTCTTTTTTTGTGTTGGAAGCCACCCAGAGTGTCTCGGGCAACCCAACCAGATGAGCTAGGTACAAATAATAAAATTATTATTATTGGACACTAAATCTGAGCCTGCTGGACCAAAAGCTCTTGTACATGTACAAAAGCACCAGTTGAAATAATCCTAACACGTCCTTTGCATTGGGATTAAAATAAATAAATATCCAGCACCACCAAGTTAGTCTATGTGTTATCAAAAACATATAATAAATTTAATAACACATGCCTTGCAATTTTATAAAATGGTTGCATAACCACAGATGTAAAAGAAACCTGTAAATAACATTTTAATGAACAACTAAAATTATCGTGAAATACTTTATAAGCTACAAACATCACTGAAGAAGACAAATTCATGGCCCAGACAACATCTGATATTTTTAAGCTTTTGGTTTTTTAAGATTTTTGGCCGTACACATGGTTTTATAAAGGTAAATGCTAAACGTATTATATAATGTATTTTTAGCAGACAATACAATTTGCTATATAAAGTATTCAGAAATGTATCAGTAATTACGCAGTAATTAAGAGAAGCAAAGAGAGGTAGAAGTAGTAGAAGAATAGTAATTTTTTTAAAAAGAAACATTGCATCGATTTACAGGCGCAATTAAGTAATAATAAAAGAAAGTGAATCTGTCTTTGCAGAGCAGATTATTATGTATAGATTTTACAATATATACTTGAACTTGGTGGTGTCTGGTACTCTTTCCCTATCCCCAAGTGTTTGTTGTGGGTTTGATTTCCTTTCCTCCCACTCTTAGCCCTTCTTCTGCTTCAAAATGGGGTATACTGCAGAGGTGCGAACCCTGTCCATTATGGAATTTGGTGACCCTAGGAACATTACAATCAGCATCCAAAACTGAATTGCAATGCAGTTGAGAAGAAAAGGGAGATAAACGGTAAACATCTGAGGCAAATGTGCTTGTGATATAGCGGTGTACGGACACATAAATTATTTTTAGCAAGCCTACTACTGGCAAGCAGTTCAAAAGGAACGCAAGATAGGAGGCTATGGTGGCAAGGACGGTAGATCTAAGCAAAAGAAATGTTTGTTGTGGTTGAAAATAAATTGCTATTCAGGGAATGCTTTAAGTCCCAACAAATATGCACTCAATTCCTAGAGGGGTTCCTTAATCCTATCGGAGTTTACTTTCTGCCGTAATCAAAAGTTATACTTTGGATTCAACTTGAATTAAAGGACACCCATGGCGAAGGGCTGATTCCCACCCCCCTCTCCCAATCAACAAAGAAGTGATCCAAGCAAATCAAAGGTTGCAGTATGGAGGGATGCACTGAGGAAAAATCAGACAAAATTTTCAATCAGGAACAATCAAGTTTTTGTAGATCTTCCCCCCCCCCAATCCCTTTCCTGCTTAACTAAATAAATACACTCACATTTTCACTATTTTGCTGCACAGGAGGAGCAGCAGGAAGCGGATGGTAAAGTAACACGAGCAGCCGGGACTTTATTGAAAAAGGGAAATATAAGAGATATTGATATCATAAATTATGCAATGACAATATATGTGACCTGAAATATGTAAGGTAAGTAGATAGGCAGGCAGGTAGATCTGAGGATTTGCAATGCTGGTTACATAACCTTGTATGAACTGAAGTCTTTAAAGATGTTGCAGAGTTGCATTAACATCTCTTTAACGTCAAATATCTGCTCCTTGCCAAGGAAGTAATCGCAGGTGGGATGTGTATAGAACTCTCAGACAAAGAGAAAGACAGACTTATTTAATGAAAAGTCTTGTGTCCTACCATGCCAGCAGGTAAAAGGGCCCTGAATGTCAGAGGGCTGAACTACACATTACATAGAAGTACTTTTCGGAAAAGTAACTGCATTGGAAGGGAGAAATGGTTTGGATCAGGGCCATGGTGCTGTGAAAGGGATCTAACCTTTTAAGCCATCAACTTATCCCCTCCTGGGGTGGGGAGGCAGGTAAGCCCCACCCTGCATGATCGATCACATGACACTGCATGCACACACTATTTGAATTGTGGTGACTATTGTAGCATTCGTACGGAGCCCCCGGTCGTCTCACGGACTATTGACCCGTACACCACTAATCTGCTGTCACCAACCAGGTCCTTCCCGGTAAAATCACTTCAGCCTCAGTCAGGTTCTCAATTAATAAAGAAGAGTGTATTTTATTTCAGACACAAACAAACTTTTACGGCATTCCAAATATTGTTGCTCTTTACTTTCTTAGTCTTATTTTCCTCTCTCTATCTCTTCTACCTCCCCTCACTCAAGAACCCACTGCCCTAACTCTCTCTCTATTACCAGCTGCCTACCAACTGCTTCTCCAACTGCCTTTCCTAACCAGGCAACTCACTAAAACCAACCAACAACCCACCAACAGCTCGCAACAACAACTCAAACCTCGGGCTAAGCCCTTTTATACACAGGTAGGCTCCGCTTCCGGCTTTCCTATTGGTCTATATTTTTAACCCTATCTCTCCCCCCTGTTCAAACATTTTCTAAATGAACAGGCAAATGCCACAACCATCAACTCTGGAGGTGAACGGCCCCCTCAAATATTTTATTGGGGAGGAGGCCGAAGGGACCACAGACCCTAGGAGTTGGCTGCTAATATCAGATTCTGGCAGTGATCTGGAAACTAATAACAGCAAAAACAATCACCAAAATCAGTGACAGGTTTTTGAGAGGGGTTGGGGATCAGATACCCTTTTTATGTCCAAGTGCCTACATTCTCTTTTTCTCTCTTTCTTAGCCTAAGTGGCAGTTTCACATTTTCCTTTTTATCCAGATATTTCTACGACATGCCCATACATAAGTCCAAGGCACCACTTTAACTCGCTCCTGCTACTGTATCTTCCAGTCCCAGATCCAAACTGTCCCTGTCTACTTCTCCTAAAATTACTATGCTGCAAAACACCACGACGGTTGAATTTCTCTACAATTGAAGCAACTCGTGAGGATGTTAATCTGTGGACCCTTTTTGAGTTTTGTAAATAGATGTGGTTGGTTGCCATTTTCAGGGCCTCTATCATTCTGACTGGTTTCCAGAGCCATAAAGTTATGGGCAGTTGCTTTGTCTCATTATCTCTTGGAAAAATACAGGGTCTGCCTTTTTTTCTTCTTCTTCTTATTGCTCCACTAACTTCACCAAACATTCATTTCACTTTCAAGAAGACAGAGACAACTGAAACCATGCAGAACCTATATTAACAAAAACAAGAGAATTCCAGCAAAGTTCTAAGCACTAAAATAAACAAAACCCAAATAGGTTCAACTGCTAGGATTTTATTTTCCCTTCTCATTTTTCAGTTTTATATTGCAGAATTTAATAAGAAAAACAGAGGGGAAGGGGTAAAGACACGATTCCCATGAAGTAACCCATTCAGACTAATCCTAGGAAAATACTTTTAAGAAGACAATGAGAGCTCTCTTGGATCAGACCAAAGGCCCACATACAGACACGAGGACAGCAGCATTCTGCCTATTAGTGCAGCCCCTCCAAATGTCCCTGCTTTCCTGCTTTAGAGCAGCCACCCCAGTTTCCGATTTGATACTGGAATGTACCATTTTTCTGTAGGATGTCCCTATTTTCACTGGAGGAATGTTGGAGGGTATGGAGTTATCCGACCCCCGAGCCATCTAAAGGCAATCCTGCATAGGAAAGGTTTTTAATGTTTAATGTTTCATTATGGTTTTATATATGTTGGAAGCTGCCCGGAGTGGCTGGGGTAGTCCAGTAAGATGTGTGGGGTATAAACAGTAAAATTATCATTATGGAATGGGATGTCCCTATTTTCATTGGAGAAATGTTGGAGGGTATGCTAGTAAGTCCCAGCACCAGCTGGTATTCAGTGACATACCGCCTTCAGTACTGGAGGAACTACAGAGCCATCACAGCTGTGGCAGTCAATGACAGCCTTATTCTCAAGGAGTCTGTCTAACCCCAATTTAAAGCTATCAGAGTTGAGGGACATTACTACATTCTGAGGTAGCAAACTCTGTGCACTGTATGAAGAAATACTTCTTTTTGTGTGTGCTGAATCTCCCAGCATTCATTGCATCCCCTCCGCCAACATTTCTCAGATGGGAATACATACATCCTATTCTACCCTCCAAAATTTCTCTGGTGAAAATAGGGACATCAAAAAGCAGGAACTTCCAGGATCAGATCAGAAACTGGGACGGCTTCTGTAATTCTGGGACTGTCCCTGGAATATCTTGGAGAGTCTGTATGACCCAAGGATCAAAAACCTTTCCTTACGCACTTTCTCCACACACCATGTATAATTTTATGCACCATTAGGATGTCTCCTCTTACCTGACTTTATTCCTTAGCTAAAAAGCTCCAAATGTTGTAAACACAAAGGAATTCTTCCAGCCACTTGATCTTTTGGGTTGCCCTTTGACTGGCTCTACAATACCCTTTATGAAGGTTGGGGACACAGTACCCATGTATGCCCAGTTTTCCATAGATCTGCGTAAAAGTAATTTGATATTGGTGTTTGTCTTAAAGGTGTAGTGAATGGCCATATCGCCACTGTTGGCCTCCTCCTTTTCCCTATTCCCACTGATGGCAGCTGAGGCAACAGCATGAATACAAATTGAATCTCTGCACCATCGTGAGGGCGAGTCTAGATGTAGAATGGCTCTCCGGATTGGGCTATATCCTCCCCATTGGTTTTCAGAGAGTTTAAAAATGAGCACTATGAGAGAAAAGCATACAGAGGAACAGGCCATCACAACTTTAAAGAGACTGCACTAATTAATATTATCTGAGGAGATGGAAATCCATGTTCAGATCAGTTGCTTTAAAGTTACAGCACCATATCTGAGCTTCTTTCTTTCTTTTTTAAAGAGGGAAATGTATAATAACCCATGTGAATGATATTCTGGGCCGAGGGTACGATATAATTTCAAAATAATTGCACATAAGCCTGGAATCGGAGCCGTGTATCTCTCTCAAAAGTGGAAATTTTATCCACTGCATGTGGACATTTATTAAAAATTAAATGGTGATAAATAATTCACAAGTCGCAAATCTGAATGAAGTTTCACAGTTTGGGAGGAATCTTAAGTAGCTTTTAATTATATGATTAACTGTTTCTTCCCTTCACCCCCCCCCCCTAAGGGCTGAAACCTAAGCTGCCTACCCAATTATCACATGGATGTGTTTGTACTGTATCCACCTTCGCATGGAAGCTCAAATTCCACCTTCTCTCCGCTAAGGGCAAGCTCCCAACTATTACTTGTAGCATATGGTAGCATTTTATTTCATATTTCTATTTATAAATACTTTATTATTACTTACAAAACAAACTTGCACATTATACTGCAGCCTCGCTGGTTCCCAGCTATGCAATAACACTGAGCATTCTTGCATTGCGCTTGACTCAGCAAAAAGCCCAGGTACGGCAGCCATTACTATAATTATAGCCTTTTATTATATCTCCATGTGTTAATTATTAAAAAAATAAAACATGTTATAAAATCTTAATTCCTTATTATCTTTTTACAGCTAACAGCTAGAGGAGCGTAATGAACTTTTCATTTTCACTCCCAGCAATCTTATTGCATATTATAGCCGGAGCAAATATTATGCTTATGCTGAATGGACAATATTTGTCAGGTTATTCGGAAGGCTTCAAGTCCGTTGCAAAGGAAGCTAGATTTCAACCAGGAACATGGCCTGCTATGAGGCTATGAAGGCCCTAGGAGCTCATCCAGTGTGACCTGTTTCCACATATATCAGTTCCTTCCTAAGTCACACAGAGCCAAGGAACACATTTTAAAACAATAAATGCTACAGCCCTTCCTGAAAAGTACCACATATGACTGCAGGGGGGAGGAATGGTACATGTGAAAACACATTCTCGACGTAGGAAGAAAAAAAATGTCAAGGAGAAGACATTTTTCCACACTCTACATGCACAGTACATAGAAGTACAGTGGTACCTCAGGTTAAGTACTTGATTCGTTCCGGAGGTCCATTCTTAACCTGAAACTGTTCTTAACCTGAAGCACCACTTTAGCTAATGGGGCCTCCCACTGCCGCCGGAGCACGATTTCTGTTCTCATCCTGAAGCAAAGTTCTTAACCTGAGGTACTATTTCTGGGTTAGCGGAGTCTGTACCCTGAAGCGTATGTAACCTGAAGCGAATGTAACCCGAGGTACCACTGTACAGTGGACGCTCAGGTTGCGAACATGATCCTTGCGGGATGCACGTTCACAACCCATAGTGTCCACAACCCACAGTGGTGCGTCTCCGCACGTGCGGGTTGTGACTCAGCGCGTCTGCACAAAGTGTGATTTAGCGCTTCTGCGCATGCGCGACTGCTGAAACCTGGAAGTAACCCGTTCTGGTACTTTTGGGTTTTGGTGGTCCACAACCCGAAAAATCACAACCTGAAGCGTCTGTAACCTGAGGTATGACTGTAGTCAAAATGTCAAATGTGGAGTTCCCTCTCCAGTATCAAATGCAGTTATAAAATGAAACAGGCTCAGGGTGGCTGTACTGTTTGCAGGGAGCTGAATGTGAAGTATAGTTTCAGCCTCACAGAACAGCCAGATACTATTTCCCCCCACACACACACACACACACAAGCACAGAATAGAATAAAAGTTGCAGAGCTCCACTCAAGGAAGGAAGAAACGAGGAACAGTGAAGCAGTACCATACCACTTTAAAGAGTCATGGCTTCCCCCAAAGAACCCTGGGAGCTGTAGTTTGTTAAGGGTGCTGAGAGTTGTTAGGAGCCCCCCCTCCCCTCACAGAGATACCATTCCTAGAGTTCCCTGGGAAGAGGAGAGACTGTTAAACCACTCTTTGACAGGACTAGAGGTCTCCTAACAATTCTAAGCACTCTTTAAAAAAAATAAAAATAAAAAAACTACAGCTCCCAGGATTCTTTGGGGGAAGCCATGACTATTTAAAGGTGCACTGCACTGCTTGAAATGTACAGTGCCTTCACCATCCTTAGAGCAGACCCAATGAAATCCGAACAACAATAACTTTCTTTCATTTCAATGGTTCTCCTCTATGCATGTTTGGATCAGCCCACAGTCAGGCTGAACTGAGACTTTCCCTGTGCCATACAGTTATTGTTTCTCCTCTATGGTGCTCTGAGCACATCAGTGGAAGAACAGGGTAGAAAATCATTAAGCAGCAGCATTGTCATTATCATTCCTGGAAGAAGCTGCTTTGCTGATGTAACAGGTACCAGCTGGACGGCAGTGCAGACGCACCATCAGGAGAATCAGATTGGTTCTACTGGTGCAACCATGAAGCCCAGGCCTCTCCACCGCCTCGCTTTTTTCTTTCTTCTCCAAATTGATGTGTATCCTGTACAATACAGACCCTCCAAGTGTCCCTATTTTCCAGGGACAGTCCCAGATTTACAGAAGCCATTCCAGTTTCTGATTTGATTTCAGAATGTCCCACTTTTCCTTAGGACGTCCCTATTTTCATCAGAGAAATGTTGGAGGGCAAGGACTTATGCGACCCTGGAGCCAAGTTTCTATGCAACCTTTGGAAGGCACCTGAAGGCAGCCCTGTATAGTTTTATCTTGTCAGATGGGCGGGATATAAATAAAAAAAGTGTTGTTGTTGTTGTTGAATAGGACGCCCCTATTTTCACTGGAGAATGTTGGAGGGTATGAAAATATAGGCATGGCCTTTGTCAAGTAGAGCACATGCACTCTTTGCTGGGAGTGAGTCCCACTGAAAATAATGGGGCTTCTAAGCAGAATTGTGTTGTCAGTAGCTTTGTATACAATGCTATTGAACTACCAACCTTACTGTATGCTTGTGAAACATTGACCAATTACAAACACCATCTCCAGCTCCTTGAAAGATTCCATCAACAGTGTCTCTGAAAAATTTTATACATCACTTGGGAAGACAGACGAACTAATACCAGTGTACTGGAAGAAGCAAAGATCACCAGTGTTGACGCAATGATTCTTCAACATCAACTTCGTTGGACAGGACATGTTGTGTGGATGCCTGATTATCACCTTCCAAAGCAACTACTCTATTCCAAACTTAAAAATGGAAAGCGTAATGATGGCAGTCAACAAAAGAGGTTGAAAGACTGTCTCAAGGCAATTTTTTAAAAATGTACTATAAACACCAACAATTGGAAAACACTTCCCTGCAAGCGCTTCATTTGGAAAACAGCTTTTACCAAAGGTGCCATAGGCTTTGAAGACACTTGAACTCAGGACCCAAGGGAGAAATGTGCTAAGAGAAAGGCACGCTTGGCAAATCCACACCATGATCAACTCCCACCTGGAAACCAATGTTCCCACTGTGGAAGGACGTGTGGATCCAAAATTGGCCTCCATAGTCACTTACAAACTCATTATTAAAACTGTGTTTATGGAAGACAATCTTACTTGGCTATGAGTGATTGCCGAAGAAGAAGAAGAAGAAGAAGAAGAAGAAGAAGAAGAAGAAGATACAAAGTTCCTTTTGCTGCAATGGCACAAGCTTTTCTTTTCTTTTTACCGAGGATTGCTGAAGCAACTCCATAGGACCAGGTTATTCACATCCATTAACATATTGGAGTTAATGACCCCCTCTTGCTGTAGTTTAAGCTCCAGAGACTTTAGCCGAAAGAGTTTGTAGCATGAAGAGCATCGTCCTCTAGAAGAACAGATTGTGGTGTAAACAGCTTGTGATGTATATGGTCTTCTGCCAAAGTGGGAGTCATTGCTTGTCCCCATGTTCTTGTTTGCGTGACCCTCCGCACAAGAATGAAGATGTATAGCATTCTGTCTCCCTCGCCAGGTGGGAAGCAGGTGGTGTGCCTCGGCCATATGGGGTGACAGCAGCATCTCTCAATTAATACTTGAAAATGAATAAATAGAATGTTTTAATAAATGTTTCAGTAGTTCTAATAGAAAGAAAAAAAGGCTTTAAGAAGCTATTATGTCTGGGGCTCTTTTGTTACAGCGGAATTGAAATGACTCCCTTCCATTTGTATTTGTTTTCGTGAGCGTTAAGAAGTGCTTTCTGCTCCCCTGTTACTCAGCCTTCATGACAAACATATTCACACTGTTTTTGGCACTGTTCTCGGAGTCATCTTCCTCCTTCTTTGCTGTCATGCTCCTCAGCTTCATTTGCCCACATTTCAAGTTAATCCAACTGGCCTGACACATTTTGTCCATAGCATGGCAACGTTACTACATGGAAGATACATCACAGATCTTCATCAACAAAATCATTGTTGCTGCCACGGCCGGAAGGCGTGAGCATTCTTGTGGAAATTGAAGTAAGGCCCAAAACATGTTGCTGTTTGAGGTGGAGCAGCAAATGGCACACACAGAGAGGGGGGGGGGGCTTCCACAAATAATCCTGGGAACTGTAGTTTGCAAAGGATGCAGAAAGTTGTCAGGAAATTCCTTTTCCCCTAAATCCATTACTCACACCTCATGTCTTCATGGGTGTGGCAGTAAACACTGGAGTGACCTCCAGCAAACACAGCTGCTGCCTAAAATGGAAAATAGGTCTGGGACTCCTTAAACTGTCCCAAGAATTCCCTCCCTGATTTGTATATCAGTAATATACATGCGTGAATCCTTGTGATGCATTTTTGTGTGGGTCAGGGAAAGGACAAAAGTAGTTTGAAAGAAAAGTAAGGAACAATATAAAATATTATTATTATTGAATAAACACATTTTTGTATCAATTTCCCCACTGAATGAGTCATGATGGATGAAATAAAATGGCAGGGGGCAGCCTGAAGATGTAATGTGAGAGAGGGAAAATTGCTTAGGGAGTATCTGAGATATCACTAGTTGCTAACTCAAAAGCTCCTCATTTTAGTGTCTAACAAGATATCCTGGTTTGCTCTAACAAGTACTCTGTAGAAACCACCATACCTACATCTACAGGAGCCTCGTCTCATATAGGTCATTTAAAACGGAACTTGGCAAAGGATTGAAACAATAATCTTTTTTAAAAATGCCACAGGGAATATTGCTATATTAGCAAAGAAATGCACTAAATGACCTATAAGGGATTTTCCATCTCTAACTTCTGTTACTAGAGCTGTATTGTTGCTTTATAATGTAGTTTTCAAGTACAATCTGGTCCCTATAGAAAAATAATTAATGGAAACAAGTATGAGCTCTGGAGCAATATGTTATTGTTAACATTAATCTTCAAGTGAAAGGAAAACAGTATTAGCTTGTTTGTAAAGAAAATCTTTAAAAAAGGAAAAGAAAATTTAAAGCCACATGTCTTTAAAATGAATTTTCAAGGTAACCCCTACTGTGGTGTTAATAAAATGGGGTGCCTGGGAAGAAGTGCCCTCTTTTCCTTGCAGAGAATGTTAACAGTGGGTGAAACCAATAAGATGGTGAGAGAAGAGGGCTGAACCAGATGGTACAGCCCTAACCGTAACCAGAGAAAACTTTATTTGTTTATTTTTATTTCAGAAGATTTTTATTTCAGAAGATTTCCATACTGATTGACTGTAAGCAAAACAAAGTGGTTTACAAAAAGGAAGGAGGAACCAAATGTACTGTATCCTTTCATGGCACACCAACCCAATATGATGGGACTCGCAGAAGATTACAGCTTCTTTTTCCATTGCTATAGAAGCCGTAAGACGAGGTTGGTTTCAATGACTCCTGTCCTCCCACAGGACATCAGTCATTTGCACAAGTGAGCAAGCAGCAGTAATGTCTACATGATCACAACGATGGTGCTGCATTTGGGCAGCAACTGATGTGACCCAGCCTTCAGGGAGGAATGGAGCCAAAGTCTCCCTTGGGGACAGGACTGCAGCTGTTTTTGAATACAGAAGGCCCAAATTTCAATTCCTGGCATCTAAACATAGGAGTGGTGCCTGAAACCCTGGAGGTTTTTTTGCTAGTCAGAGTAGACAATTCTGAGGTAGGTAGAACATTGGTCTGACTTGCTGGAAGTTCCTATGTTTGTAAGTTATTGGTTCATGTGTTCTGGCTTCAGAGTTGTCAGCAGTCCTGGGTTTGTTTCTTTAAATCACGATCCCCCCCCCCCCCATTCTGAAAGACATTTACAGGAAGAAGTGTGCTTTTGATCCAAAACATCAAGAGAAGGAACAGAGGAGGGGGGGGGCCTCTCAATAATTTAAGGCAGTCTCCTCATTTGATAACCATTCTCTCTCTAATCTCTTGAACTCCAGGACCAGAGAGTTTGAGCAAGGCACTGGCACCAAGTCAGGAAATGAGACATCTGCAGTGGGGGGGGGGGAGGGGGGCAGGGGCTGGAATCCAGAAGGCAGACTATTAACCAAGCCATATTTTCCATAGAAACTGGTTTCTCTGCTCTTCTGAAATGCAGAATTTAGAAAAAAATGGCATTAAGCTGCTACGACATGTCTCTGCCTACAAGGAATGTGCACACAGCTCAGAAAGAAATTTGACCATTGTTAATTCATAGTTCTCTTTCCACCGTACTGGGAAACTAGAAAAGCCAGGATCCCATTAAAAATTGTTTCAGGACAACAGCAAGAGAAACAGAATCAAAAATGCTTCTGTGAAAAAATGCCCCCCCACCAAAAAACCCCCATCATACCAAACCTATTTGCACCCTTCTTAAATTCCCCCCTGTCTCTTCTGAGGCCAGGTAACCTCTTTTTTCCCTTCTCCATGGGCATGCTTAACTGATTCAGTAAGTAATAGAGGCCACCTGCTTTAAAAGTCTGCTGTGCTAAGAATCTCCATCTGCCTTCTCAGAAAATCTGGTAAACCCGGGAGACAGGATTTCTCATTATCTCTTCAGAGCTTTTCTGTTCCAGATTCCACACACAAAAAAGGTATTCAGAATCAGGGTATCTCCAAAAAGTGAAGGGGTTTCTTTGTTTCCTCCTTCAGAGTCAGCACTGGATTTCCAGACCACCACCTGAGTGACTCAGGATCCCGGCAGAAGCACCTCCCTCTGTATGAGGGTGAAGTCTCCTGAATCAAAAGTAGTCCACCAGCAACTTTCTTCCCGATCATAATTTTCCTCTCTTTTTTTCATTCCTATTAAGCTGCATGACATCCTTGTAGCTACTGCTTGAATAAAAGAAGTGTTATCCTCGTTTTCAACATGACCTAGCAGCTGGGGGGGGGGGGACGGTTCCAGCATCCAAGGAATGGCAGCTATTCAGTACTGATCAGTAGCACCTTTATGGGCGAGGGTGTGAGAACAGATAACATTTCACAAGCATCTTTCAGAGACAGAGAGCAAGGCAGAGCAGCTATATCTCTGGTTTAACAACACATTTCCTTGATGGAGTGTGTAAGAACCATATTAAAATACTGTTGCATTATATTTGACTCATGCTGATCCTAAGCATGCTAGCCACAAACTATATGGGCCACTGGATCATTCTAAAAGAAGGCACAGGATCGAAGAGTCAAATGCACCTTTCTATATCACAGAGGCAGAAAGTCCAAATTGGCATGGCTTTCTTCTCTAGGCAGGAAACTGCCACTAACATACGGACAATGGGTGGTTTTCTGGCAATACGCCTCTTGTTTCTGAAGCTCCTACAATAATCTTCAAGGAGGCCAGAAGGCTGAAGGTGGATTGATTCTTGTCCTTGGGCTACTGGCTGCCAGTTGCCACCCCAGACATTCAGGCAAATCAAATCCTCCCCATTGTGTTATTTCTAATTAAACACAATTAGAGGCGAAGCCTGAGAAATCCATTCATGGGTTCCTGGCATCTCAGCATGCGGATCTCAGATCAGTGAACTAAAGCAACCTGATTACAGTCCAGCATCACAAAGTCATGAATGAGGAACTTTGCACTGATTCAACTGGGTTCAATCCCGGCTTTTTCCTCAGCAAATGGAAGGGTGCTTTCCATTTGTGGAGGGCACCAGGAACCAACACAGTCTCACTGGTAGAGGATGGTGCGGTGTGGTGATTTTGATCAGCCCCTTCTTTCCCCCTTCGGCCCGTAGCACCACCTACACACCATTCCAGAAAGTTCTCCAACCTTCTGAAGTTGCATTTTGGGGTGGGATGTGGAACAGAGGGAGCTGCAGAACTCCTTGGATCAGTACCCAATATCATTTGAATGCATGTTCATGTTAATTTATCTGCTTTATATGCAGGGACATGTTTTATTTTATTCATAAAACTTTGCTCAGGACTGAAATGCACCTCAGACATTAAAGAATGAAACTCTGCAATACAGACGCAGAGATGACAGGCATATGAAGACAAAGAAAGGAAAGCTATTTTACATATAAAGAAAGGAATGGAACTAAAATTACTTCAGACATGTCTGTTTCTATTTCATAACGTTTGTCCTGGAGCTTTGGAAGAAGAAGATGAAGAAGAAACTATTACAGAAAGGGGCCATCATAGAAGAGCAAACCTTGTAACCTTTGAGGCCTCAGATTCCTAGCAGAAAGCCCTGCACTGAGATTGTGTTTTAATGAAAAACAAGCACTGGGGGTATTAAACATACCCAGCATCCCAATACGGACTCCACATGTATCTCTCTTTAACATTGACATTTCCTGAATTAAATCTTCCCTGTAGCAAAGAAACAGGGACGGAGGGGGGAGCTGTGAGGAGCTTTCAGCAAGGCTTCACAGCTGGCTCAGAATGAGTTGCAAGAATGACACGTTCCTAAAGAATGTTTGACGAGGTGAGCTGGAAAGGAGGTGGAAGAGTGAAGTCAAATGTGCACTGCTGCCTTCTCTTTCCAAAGCAGAGCCAATGTTTTCTCTGCCAGAGCACATGCCTAGATGCCAAAGGCCACATGGCTTGGGGGCAGCGCAACTCCCACCATGTCCTGAACCCACAAGAGCTTAAGCTCTGGTGGGGGGCAATGGTGCACATGCAAGCCCCACCTTCCAATGTCCCCACGTGCAACCAACCCCATGTGTGTTTACTCCAACCAAGGATGGGGGGGGGGATTTGAGTAAGCTTGCTTTGGGGGGCAAACCTATGAAACAGACACTTTCTGAAACAGGACACGAACTGAAACACAGCCATCCTTCAGAGTTCACCCTTCAAGCTGCACACATAAGGGCAGCTAGGACTGGAACAATGAGAAACTGGGAGAACTGAAATTGACAAGATCCAACTGGCCATCCCTGACACCAAACTTCCCATCCTGAGTTGGGAATGTCTTCTAGGGGCTTTTGCTTGTGTTTGCCTGAACATCAGTAGAAAGCCTGCACCATTTTATTGGAGTCCTTTGCCGCATGGAGGGCTCTCTTTGTGTCCAAGCAATCATGAAACCACTCAGTGTGGGAAGGTCAGGGGGTGAGTGGGTAAGACCAATGCATATAGGAACCTTTGTATGTTCCCCTGCCCTCCTTCACAGTTTGAACATTCCTGAGTTCAGGCGAAAGCCTGAATACACCTACAGACACCACTGTTACTGCAAAAAAAAAAAATGGAAGTCGGTTAAGAAATCTTCTTTTCGTTTTAAACTGTTTTGCAATAACAGTCAAGCCATGATGTCATGTCACCACCAAAGGATGGCTCTTGGAATGCTTTCTCTAGATGCACACATGTGAACAGTGTTTGGTCACCCACACAGTTTTCTAACACCTGATGTCACCTCAAAAGCAATGTGCTGACATGGAGTCATAGCACGCCCCAAACTACCAGTCGCCAAGGGCAGATTGATTGGGTTTTAAAAAAGCAATTGATATGCATGCATGTATGAACCAGTCCTTAGTGTCCTTTTCACATTTCTTTGACTGACCCAGAAATTAAAATGCATGTTGGATAAAGAGAGAGAAAAGAGGTTTTTTGTGGGGGGGGGTGTTTGCTGCTGATATGAATTGCTATAAAAACCAAGGGGATATCTCTTTAGCTTAGCACGCAAATGTGGGAGAGCTGGCCTGGTACATTATGCTGCTTCATAGTGGATGTATCCAAAAGATTCCCACATGGCCATTCAAATACTACACTGCTCATGATTTTCCCAATGCAACAATTAAGCCCTGAAAAATACAATATTTGATGCAAGCCCTGGCAAGAATAATGAGTTGAAATGAGAATAATGAGCTATGTTAGAGGCTATTTTTGAGGAATGGTATGGTAGGAGAGGAACTGTGGCTCAGCAGTCGAGTGCTTGCTTTGCATGCAAAGGATCCCTGGTTTAATTCCAACTATCTCTAGGTAGGGCTGGGGAAAGACTCTTACCTGAAGCCCTGGAGAATCATCAATGTCAACATTACTGACCTTGATGGCCAGTGACTTAGTATAAGTTAATATCTCTTTTCTCCAATAGCCACTTCAATAGCCACAAAGAATTACTGAAGGCAATAGGCGGAGTGTCTGCTCTCCTCCACTTCCCAAAAATAAGCAGAGGAAGGGTCTTAATTTTTATCCATAATTCTTGTATTTACTTATCCACTCCCCCCCCCCTTTTTTTTAATTCTTCAACACAGTTCACTCAAGCCTTGGAGATATAATCACTTGATGAACGGTAGTGTAAAAAGACACAGCTTCCTCCTTCCTCCTCAGCCAGAGCGAACATTTATTCAACTAGGCAACCCTTGCTTACTTGACGTTTTATCAAACGGTCACAGCATAGCAAATGGCAGTGTGTAATATGAATGATTAAACCTTTCTAATTATTTCAGGGTTTACCATATCCTGCCCATCTAAGCCTGCTTTAATTGAAGGACAAAAAAGATCTCTAGTTGATAATATATAGTCTTCAATTGGCAGATAATTATCATACTCCATTCTGGGGAGAGTTCTTTGTAAATCTCAGCATATGTCTTTATGTTAAACAATTAAACTACATCTGGATACAGAGAGCAGATCAGCTCATCCCTTGGTGGGCTATGTAAAGAAATGGATTCATTGGTCGGACGATCCGAAAAAGAAGAGAGAGAGAGAGAGAGATAGAGAGAGAGAGAGAGAGAGAGAGAGAGAGAGAGAGTTATAACCTTGGATGGAAGAGAATTTGGAGATTAAAAAATGAGCAGGTGTTTGGAAGCAAATTCCCATAATGAAATACGTAGTTTTAAACTGGCAAGGGCATTTAAGCAATAATGAGGAGATGTCATACATTTTATGCAAAAGCACCGGAGGGAAAGACTTTGCTACATGAAATCATAGGCGCACTGAGATTCTCCAAACTTAAGCATGTAGCCTCAGGGCCTCTGCATTCAGCATAGTTTCCCCTGGAAGTACAGTGGCCCTGGAACTGGAAGGAAATACTTAGGACTTGTACAGGGGCAAGACTTTGCTGTTTTCGAAAGTCACTTTTGGGTTCCAAGGCTTATATCTGCCTCCTCTTCGGGTTGGAATAAGTGAGCTTACCTGTGCTCAGGCTGGAGATTGCCACTGCTGGCGATGCTCCACCCATACCTTCCTAATCTTGTTAGAATAATGAATAGCTCGGACATCTACCAGACACTAAATAATAGTTCCGTAGATTTGTGAAATCTTCCATTTTGGGGTTTTTTCCCTGTAACAACATCTCAAACTCTGCCTTCTCTTCCCAAATCTCTTGATTATTTATCATTTGATTCACAAAGGATCTAATTTGTTGCTATTGATAAATAGATGGCACTTTCTATAATTTTTCTTTCACGTTCTCAAAGGTTTGTATACGCTTCCAATCCTGAAAGCATTCTAGCTTATTTTCGTTCCACAGTTGGAAATTTCCCAACCTTCCCTCTGAGTTAAATCTTTCATTGTCTGTAACAAAGGTAACAGGGAGGTTTTGGGCTGATAAAACTTCCTTGTAACAGTTCCAGGTTTCCAAACAGATGTTTATTTCACACATTATCTTTTCCCATTCTGCCACCACCACTTTCAATCTAGGTACTAACCAAGTCTGTTTCTTTTCCCCAAAAATGAATGGTTTTTACTTAAGGGTTCAGAAATACAGCAAGCAGTTTCTAAGAAAATCATTTTAGGGGGGTGGGGACTGATTTTGCAATCAAGTGGTTACCCATAGGAGCAAATTAAGAAACAAACAGATGTATTGAGCTGTATCTATTCTAGACAGTTAGGTTTCTGGGTCTGAACCAATTCAGAAATGTAAAGAAAGTTTTGGGGAGCACATTCATTTTTATGATGTTTATTTTCTCAAGCAGTTAATCAGACACTTGTATAGGTTCCTTCCTATTTGCCCAGACATTGTAGATGACATTGTAATTGGATTTTCCCCTTACTCTGCTCTTTCATTTTAAAAATTGCCTCTTTTGCTGCATATATTGTCATGCATATTTATTGGTCTTTATATTGAGTGATATCCCGCTAAGTCAGCTGTTCTCAACCTGTGGGTCCCCAGATGTTGTTGGACTACAACTTCCATCACCCCTGAGCTCTGGCCTTGCTAGCTAGGGGTGATGGGAGTTGTAGTTCAACAACATCTGGGGACCCACAGGTTGAGAAAGGCTGCGGTAAGTTATACTCACTGGAGTTGGTCCGCCGAAATCAATGCATGTACATCCATAGATCTCAATGTGTCTACTCTGAGTTTGGCTTATGTTGGATTACTACCCATTAAATGTATATGTTACAGGAACAGTTTCCCCAAACCTTTAAGAAATACTTTTTAAAAATAAAGACTTCTGCTCTAAACTAGTCTATGAGCTGATACACAGAGGCATGTTCAGCACTTGATGGCTGAAGAAGAAAAAATAGTGACTCACTATTTTGTCAGTGAATCACCACTGATCAAATACAATAAACAGAACTTTCTTATTATCTCATGTCAACTCAGCCACAATGCTTTTCCGTGTATGTCACCCACAGATTTAGCTGCATATGATTCAAGTCCTGAATTATCAAGTAATGAAGAAAGGTCATAGGCGTAAATATTTGAACTTGCCTGTTCCCTAAACAGCATTTGGATACTCCTCACTGTCTGACTCTGTTGGAAGAATATAAAAGAGGCATTTCTCATCTGAGAAGAGACAGGTGCTTTTTTTTAAAGAGTTTCAGATCTAATGAAGTACATCAGAAAGAAGACAATAAATAAGAGAAAGAATGGAATGACAGTGTGACAGGGGAAAGGAAGGAAGGAAGGAAGGAAGGAAGGAAGGAAGGAAGGAAGGGACCTATGTGGAATAAATGAAAAATGTTTTTGAGCAGGTTTTAATTCACACATTTGGGAGAAAAGAATATCACATCAGCATTGTATGTTGTTAATATAATAATGCTGGCAGTAAATGATGGAATACCCTGGAGACAGAAAAGGCAGCAACACAACAATAGATGCTTTAAAAAATACTCAAAATGCATTGTTGTTGCCAGTGTTTGGTAGCGTTTCATACTATTTTAGTAATACCAAACGGTACAGAATATATTGTTATGGTCACCTGAAGATCTCTCTAACCAGTCTTGAACCTAGTGTTAAAGTAATGAACCATTTTCTGTGTTTAGAATACAAGCCCATTTGTTCATGTAGTAAGTACCACATAAGATGAGGTGTGCCCCCCCCTTTTTAATGTATATTTAAAAAGAAGAGGAGGGGAAGGGAGACAAATTCTATAAACATGAACAGACAGGCAAAATGGTTTCAAAAAGTTTGGTAGAGGGAAAATCGGCAATAACTGCTGTTGATGTTTTGCATGCTGTGAAACGTGTAAGAAGACAGATATTTCTTTAAAGATCAAGAGAAGAGAAAAGATGTGCAACAAAAGGAGAGAGATAAGGAATTTGAAGATATTGGTCATGATATTATGTTTGCTGACTGGGAACAGTTATGGACCACCGGTATTAAATTTACTGCATGTAATGCTTTAAAAGAAAATATTATGAAAATGATTTATCGGTGGTACATGACCCCAGTCAAGCTTGCAAAAATTTATCACCTGCCTAACAATAAGTGTTGGAAATGTAATGAGACTGAAGGCACTTTTTACCACCTTTGGTGGACCTGCCCAAAGGTTAAAGCTTTCTGGGAAATGATCTATAATGAAATTAAGAAGGTCCTTAGGTGGACTTTTCCTAAGAAACCAGAGGCTTTTCTCTTGGGTATGGTTGGCCAATTGGTGTTAAAGAAGGATAGGATTTTCTTTATGTATGCCACCACAGCAGCAAGAATTCTACTGGCAAAGTATTGGAAGATGCAAGAACTACCTACTCTGGAAGAATGGCAAACAAAGGTGATGGACTTTATGGGACTGGCTGAGATGACGGGCAGAATCCGCGACCAGGGGAAGGAGACAGTGGAAGAGGACTGGAAGAAATTTAAAATATATCTCAAAAACTATTGCAAAATTGAGGAATGTTAAGATGTCAGGGGGTAAGAGGTAAAGAACTGCAGCAGTAACTAAAAAACTAAAGGAAACTTTATGAAAGGGAATTAAGACAATTGACTTAAGGGTTGCTAAAGAATCACTAAACAAGGATGCAGGGATGGGGAGGTATGGGGAAGTCAAAAGAAAGAAGGGTATGAAATGATGACTTTGAAGTTATATTGGTTTAATTGTTTTGTGTGCTTTGATTTTCTTGTTTTTCTTCTGTTTGTCTTGTTTTGTTTTTATTATGTGTTTGAAAAACGAATAAAAATTATTTTTTAAAAAAAGAGAGAGAGATAAGGAATTTGAGTATTAAAAAGGTAGAGGAGAGAGGGAGGGGGAGGGGAGCATACAGGCAGAGAAGCAACTAAACCATTTTGATGCCTGAGCTGCCACACCCACCCATCTTGCATGCAGCTACTTGCTCACTGAACACAAGCCCCTAAATTCCCCAACGACTTCAGCAATATATTTGCTGGGATAGTCTCTAAGGCTTCTCCCTATGCAGCTTGACCTCAGTCTGTGGACACAGGGTTGCCATACGTCCAGGAAAACCCGGACATGTCCTTTTTGGGGGCAGATATTTACATTTAAAAGGAAATCTGGGTTTTTGGAGTTTATATTATTTTATTGGGGGGCTTGGGGGGGCTCACAAATGCTTGGGAAGGCACTGTGCCCTGGAGGTGGAAGCGCTGCAGCAAAGCGAAGCTGTCGCAGCAAAGATCTAATAGGAGCTGGGGTCCTGCCTCCGATCAGGCTGACAGCAGCTCAGGCTCGGGCAGCTTGGGCTTGGGCTTGGGCTTGGGTGGCCACTGCCTGCCCAAGCTGGGGAAATAGGCACACCCATGGCCACACACCTCCTTCCCCAGCTCGGGCTGGCAGCAGCTTGGGCTGTCCTCTTTTTTCCTCTTCAGGATATGGCTGTTGGCATGCAGCCAAGGAAACGGGGGCAATTGTCAGGCCCCCAGCTGGCTCCAGCCCATTGGCCGGTGTGCCAGACGAACTCCAGTCCTTGGTGCAGCATGAATCTGAGACCCCAGCTTCAGAAGCTAGGGCATGCTACTCAGCAGAGTAAACGCTATGCAACAGAAGTGGCAGGAGAGGCTGTGTGAGCATATTTACAAGCAGTTTATTCAGAGTACATCAGGACAAAAGGAAACATGTCTGATCTCCTTCATGTCCAAAGCAAGACGGCTAAAGCAAAAGCTATACACAAACGGAAGTTCCCAGCAAGCTGTGCTGGAGTGTAAACAGGCATGTGACATGCAACAATCCACATGTCTGTTCTTAAGGTGGAATGGAATAGCCCAACAATGACAACCCTACCATTGCTGAAAACTGCAGGAGGGGAGAGTACGGTTGCACTCAGATCCTGTTTATTAGCTTCCTGTTTATTAGTTTAAAAGCTTGGCTACTTTGTGAACAGGGTCCTAGATTTGATGGGCAACCGGCCTGATCCAGGAGGCTACACAAGTTTTGGGAAAGTCATGCTGTATCATTTCCAATCAGTGCATATCCCTGAAATCCCATAATTTATTTCCTTACATTGCATTATAGCCCCAACAGACAATGTGGTACTGCCGGGGAAGCATTACAGAACAACTTTTAAAGCAGAATAAATCTACCACCAATGCACTATTATTGCATTAAGGACCTGTTACAGAATATACCTGCAATAAAACACCAGTCTGGAGGGGTCCTGCCAGGCCACAGAGCACCACTAGTGGTTTGGTGTGGCATGGGCTCATGGAGGTGGCTGGTGGAGTGCTCTTGTTCTAGCCTTGTGAGCCCATGGGAGCTCTGGTAGTGTAGTGCAGTGGGGAGGGTGTGTTTGTTCCAAGGCCCCTCTCAATCTACCACTTGAGCCAAAAGGCCCAGCTTGACACCTGGTAGGACCAGCCCTGGTGGGGAAAGATGAACAATGTTGTTCTAGGCTTTCAGCAAATGTCAAAGCCAAGATGTAGGCAAAGGGTATCTTAATTTGAGCAGAATATATGCAATAAGAATTTAGGCGGGAATAATAAGGTGCATATCATGTTCTCCTGGTGGACTAGCTCCTACTATTTTTATTTAGTATGGTGATATTCAGAATCCGATCCAACAGCTCCTACAATGAGTCATTAAAATTGTATAGCAAAATATTCCCTGGCAAGCAATTTTTTTTAGATTCACAAATCAATAATCTAATAAACCATAATGGCTTCTTCAACCCTAAGCCATTATTATCCTTTGTCAAACTCCATGCGCTATTAATCTAAGATACTCACTGCAGCCATTATGTCTACAGTGCCAGTGAATGGTGAGAGAATTTTCGATACTGAGGGGGGTGGACTCCATACTATGTTTTTGAGATGTGAACTCCACAGAGCAGCAGCAACTATGGTCACCAAAATAAAAGCTCTCCTGGTTTTATTTCAGGAAAGCACAGTCTAAAAACACAGTCCACAGTTTCATATTTGAAAAGTAAAATACAGCAATTCAACTCACCTTTTATTAAATGATTACAATAATTCCAGCTCATCTAGCACTTTCTTTAGCATTACAGAACCTCATTATCCATCAATATAGGTTAAACATTTGCAAAAACTGTTTCAATAATTAAAGCCTGCAGAGACTCGGGTATAATAAAGATTCAAAAGAAAAAAAAAGTGCACTTTGAACTCACTCAAAGAACTCGCAAACCTACTTAATGGATTATTTTCATGTTTTGAATATAAAATTAACTTTCCATCTTAATACACGGTTTGCCAAATTTTAGCTCGGGGTGATGTTTTACAACTAAGTTATAAAACTCTTGACTATGCCAAAGGGAATTATAGTGGAAATGCTCACAGACATTTGGATGGTGCTTCTATTGTGTTTTCAATGGTAACCAATATTCCAAAAATGCAAAGCAAAGCATGTTTACTAAACTACCAAAGGCAAAGCTATGGGCACTTTTGGCAGAACCAAAATTGTGCCTAAAGCAAAATTTGAACAAATTTGGGGGTTCTTTCTGAGGGGATGTTTCCGAGAAATTTCATGAAAAACCAAAGGTGTTTTGGATCGGATAACTGGCCATCTGAGACAGAGGTTTCAACCATTCCCTATGGCTAGCAATAGGCAATTCCTAAGAAATTGGCTCAAAGTGACCAGTTTCAATGTGTATGTGACATCTATGTGTGCAGGAGATCAAATGTGGGGGAAGCTTCCTGATGGAGAATGGGATGTCCCTATTTTCATCTGAAAAATGTTGGAAATGTATGGGACCTTATTTCTGTTAAAAGCCCATCCCCTCATGAATATTCAGGAAGAATATTCGGGAAGAATATTCAGGAAGAATATTCGGGAAGAATATTCAGGAAGAATATTCGGGAAGAATATTCAGGAAGAATATTCGGGAAGAATATTCAGGAAGAATATTCGGGAAGAATATTCAGGGAGAATATTCGGGAAGAATATTCAGGGAGAATATTCAGGGAGAATATTGCCCTAAAAGGCCAATTCAGTCAGGGCTGTCTTACAGTGCTTCCCCAAATGCTCATGGTAGGAGCGAATTTCTAAACAGTATCACTTCCACACGTTTGCCCAAAATTCTGTTATGTGGCATTTTCAGATTAACCTGCAAACGTGAAAGAAGTCTCCAGACAGGGACGCCAAGTATAGGGGGCAGAAGGGGCTTCAGTCCCCCCAATATTTGGGGGCAGTGGGCTGTACCCCCCAATATTGAGGGGGCTGCCACCCCCTGCCCCCGCCAAGCACCCCAGCCTCTGCCCAGTAGCCCAAGAGCCAGGCCGGGGCTGGATCAAGCAAGTGTAAAAATTGCCTTCCATGTGTCCCTCCCCCACTGCTGGGCAGCATCACGTGACTGAGCACTCTCAATGTGGGGGGCAAGTTGGCACCCCTGTCTCCAAATATGGGCTTTAATGGTATATCAATGTATACTTTTATGTGTATTTTCCCCCTCAAAACAAACATTGAAATCCGTGGACTGCAGTTCCCATCATTCTTAATCCCTGACCATATTGTCAGGGGTTTATGGGAGATGGAGTCTGGCAGCCTGCGATGGGTACCAGTTCTTACACCTTTTGATGCACTAAAACTGCATTAATGCTGTAACATTGAGGAAACATTGCAGAACAATGGATAAAGTTGGTCAATGCAGTATTTTTGCTTCAATTAAATGTTGCACAATGCACTCGCAAAAAAAAAAAAAAATCAATCAGCCTAAAGAGGCCTTGTGATCCTCAGATGAAGGTAGTATATCAATTCAATTTTTCAGTTGTCTGCTTCATAAATTAAGTAATTCTAAAGGATTGTCTGAAGTTGTGCCTCTGCTTCTCAAAGTGCTTTGTTTTTGAGATATCATATACTTTTGATTGCAAGCTAATCAGGTCCCCTAACCAATGGGTAATAATGATAATAATAATAATAATAATAATAATAATAATGGTGGTTTTATTTACACCCCACCCATCTGGTTGGGCTGCCCCATTTAACACGTGCAGTCATCCTGTGGGATGAAACAGGGTCATTCTTCACTCCTGCTCCATAAGAAGTTCATGCCAGATTTCTGAAGCAAATATATCAGAGGAAACTTTCAAAAAACACATTTGTCCTCATCAGTATCGTTCAGAGATTTTGTGCAGTTTTCCTAAGAAAACCACCCAAGGCTGTTTAGAAATATTGGTATTTTGTAGTCAATTAGTTTGTAGCTCCAATTACCCTGATCGAGCTGGCGCCCTATGTACGCACATCTCTAAGTTGGATGAAGTACCACATGTGTACAAAAGTGTTGCACATAGACCTCTTCAGCTGTATTCAGCTACCATAACTTCGTGGAGATTAGCTGTTTAGACGGGTGCGAAGGCTAGATTGACTATTCTCTTCCGAGAGAAAATTTGATTACTTCAACTATTACTTCTTTGAAAAGGGTCTGTGTGTACATTGTTTAGACTGGGGAGAGAAATGATCAGAACTGCAACTGCTTCTTGCAGAATAATTATATAAGGCCTGAAGTAATGGTGTGGGGGTGCTCATTACTTAGTATGAAACTGATGGAAAATAGTTATCATATACATAGCAGATCTCCCCTCCAAAGTGTAAGTTGAATTCAGTTATTGGGGAAAACAAATAAATACAGGCACAATGTGAAATGTAGGCACAGAGCGCCACTTTCAAAGGAAGCAACTTGCTACAAATGACTTCAACAACAGCATCGTACAAAGATGAGTTTGAGCACAAAGATAGGTGCAAAAACTTTGCAGTATTAAGTGTATTACTGCTTTATTTTTATTTTATTTTTTAAAAAGAAACACTTTAGAACAAACTTGTCCCCAGATGATTCAATTAATTATGTAAGCAGCACAATAATTCAAGGCTAATGCAAACGGAGAAATGAAAGTTACAGACAGTTTTTTTTCCCTGTATCCGGGTGACGTGAATGCAGGCAGCCTCACTGTAATGCTTCAAGGTTGGCTCATGCACTCTAAACCTCTCTGCAGAATTCATAAAGTTGGCAATCAAGCTAAGAAACTTCTGTCCAGTAGCAGGAGCTGCCAAGCCTTTAGAGCAGCCATTCCAACCGTCTCATGGCTGACATTCAAAGCTCTGTGCCTTGGCTCCATTTAACAATACCAATTAGACTCCTTCCTTTCGCAAGCTCTTGCCCACATTCACCCCATGAAACAAGACACAAGGACTGCTTGTCTTAGTACGATGGCGAGCAATGATTGCAGCCTGGCACAACCACAGTCCGAGTCCGGGGCACGCTTCCACCCCCACACAAACATTCCCCTCCCCTCTTCCATAGTTGTCCCAAACTCTCTCATCCCCTCGCAACTCACCCCATCCTAATATCCCACTTGCAAACAAGAGGGGAATGAAGAAGAGGAAGCCTTTCTCCCCATTGCCTCATGCCCCCTCTGCCGCTGAGAGAAGGACATTCAAAATAGGTTGCCTAAAGTGGCCAGCTTACTTTGCCCAATGGCAGAGTTGGCCCTGGTGATTAAGTAAATTCTCTAGAACTTTGCTAGGATAATACAGATGAGGTCCTTACTAGGCAGTTGCAATTTGCCTGTGCTGAGTTAAAAGGTAAAGGTAAAGGGGCCCCTGGCCATTAGGTCCAGTCGTGACCAACTCTGGGGTTGCGGTGCTCATCTTGCTTTATTGGCCGAGGGAGCCGGCATACAGCTTCCGGGTCATGTGGCCAGCATGACTAAGCCGCTTCTGGCGAACCAGAGCAGCACACGGAAACGCCGTTTACCTTCCCGCCAGAACGGTACCTATTTATCTACTTGCACTTTGACATGCTTTTGAACTGCTAGGTTGGCAGGAGCAGGGACCGAGCAATGGGAGCTCACTCCGTCGCGGGGATTTGAACCGCCGACCTTCTGATCAGCAAGTCCTAGGCTCAGTGGTTTAACCCACAGCACCACCCACGTCCCTTGTGCTGAGTTACCAGTTGCTAAAATGGTTGCCCCGTCCAGCATTTCTGCAAAATAGGGTCACCACACAGCTAAGAGAGGGAGAAAAATGTAGAGTCCAGTTGCTATAGTTCCCTGGGCTACCACCAGGAACAATTTCTTGCTCTCTCAGCTTCCCAGTGAAACCAATCTGGGAAGGAGGTCTGCTGCCACAACCACTAATTTGCTGTGAGAGCTCCGCTGGGTGTCGTTTCTCTTTCTTAGCATGATATAAATCCTACTAATATTGGCGCTCATTAAAACTGACAGCCCTTCTGGTTTGTCCATGCTATACTCTTCTCATATGCACCCGTTATTATTACTACCTGCTAATTATCTTATTATTACGTCTACGTATGGAGTATGCCACATTCATATGTTAAAGAACAGGCTCCGGCTAGAAACAGCTGAGTACGTATAAATGTGAATTGCTTTCGCGAAGCCTGCAACTTACAAAGCCTGGATTTGACCTGGAAGCTGCTGGCAGCCAACGCCTTCCCTAAAAGCGTATGTAGCTCCCACATCCTAAATCAAAGCACGGGCCTGTTTTAACCCAGGGTTTAATACCCCAGCAGGCAGGAGCTCTGCAGCAATGATGTTTTGCCACAGTGGACAGCTGGTCAAATCACTTGCACAGCACAAGGGACATTGCTTCACCCTTTGGGAAGCATCAAGCATAGGGCCTGCAAATTGCTTTTTTTCTACCCTCCCAATATGTCTGCTTTTTACAGGCATCACTGCATGAAAGATAATTCTCTCACCCAACCAATGTTAGTGAAAAGCACGTTTCTTTCCTGGCTGGGGCTGAGGTGGGGGGGAGAGAAACCTGTCAAAATTAAATTTCTCCCTTGCCCAGGTAAATGTTGGAGAAAAGGCGTCTGCCTTCTTTGGCTACACACACACACACACACACACACACACACACACAAACACAGAGGCAAACTGAGCAGGATTAAAGCCCTGCTCACCCGATGCTCGAGCAAAGGTTAAATCCTGCTGCTTTGGCTATGGATGCCTGTTCCCTATTGGAAACAGGTATCCACAGCCAATGCAGAATTGAAGAATTGATGTCAAAAGAGATGTTAGCTGGTTGACGGGCGGGCATGGTTTGCAGAAATTGAACCCCAAAGCTGGGCTAAGGTGGCAAGAGCAGAGGGAAGCATGACTGGTTCGGTCGCACTGGGCTCCTTCGGGGCCCTGTAGGGGTACCACAACTATGGTGCAGAGTGGAAGGCAAGAGGTTGGAGGAGGGAATTTGGCATCACACAGGATGCCACTGAAATTTGAGAAGTTCTGCCATTGACCAGAGGCTCCCCATGGCCGAGTTAGCTGGGCTGACAGCCTTACTCAGTACAAGGCAGCTTACTATGAAAAGGAAACAACATCTGCAGCAAACCTCACATGCTCCGGTTATGTAATTACTTTTAAAAATTATCCAAGATGAAGTGGGATTCAGAAGGCATGGAACATGAGACAGAGTCAGCCCACAGAACATTAAAGGAGTGGAACAGGCTGGATCCTCCTTCCCCTAAACAAAACTGCTCTTACCAGACAACAAGACCTTCTGCAGTGCTGCCATGACAAAGGCTGATGTAATCAGATCCCCATGGATCTGTCCCCCAGCTAGGTTTAGCGGCCTTAAGACAGCTGTCACCCAGTCACACCAAGAACCTTGTGCAACCGAATGGTGTTTTTCATGTATTCGGGGAACCGTTAAAGTTTTATGTAAGTACCAAGAGTTATAGCTGTAGCTGAGTCCCATGGCGCATGGATTGCACCAAACATAAATGACTGCTCATATTCTGGGCTCTATACAAAGAAATGAGGGGAGGGTTGTATGTTAAAGAGCCCGGTGCTTTGCTGAAAAATCATCTGGATTCCGTACGGGTCACATAGTCTTAATAAATAACAACACGTTTTATTTTGGTCTACTAAAAATTAACAGGGCATTTGGGACAGTGCTGTTATTGCAAGGGCCTGTTTCCCATTTGCCTTGGCAGTATGATAGCTATGTAAGTGGAAAACAAGGCAGCCAATGGGATTCCTCCCCCCCCCCCCCCGGCTGTTGGTATTCGAAGAAAACAATGCAGCTGGTAACATTAATGATATCCTATATCCTCAACAGAGATGAAAGAAGTCAAGCAAACTTGTAATGGGTTTAACCATATGAAATAGTCATACTGAGTTGATTAGTTTTGCATCCAGACATAGTAAATCCTTTTCTTTCTTTTCTTTTTTGAAACTATATTCCATTCTGCAATCCAAAAGGTCAGCAAAGCTTCAAGACTTTTCCCCCCACTATGGGTAATGACAGTTTTGTTAATATACTGAGTTCTGTAGCAAAATGTAAAGTTTTCCCCCTCCTTCCCTTTGAGCCAGAAGTGGATCTTGCTGCTTCCATTACATTATTTCAGGGTAATACTCTATTGTTCAAGCACTCTTGGCAACCTCATTTTGCAGACTGGGGTTTTCAGAAGTTTATAATTATAACTCCATTCTGCATTCTTGGTCCAAAAAAAAAAAAAAGTAAGAAAAACACTCATTCCAACAGGGTTTAAAATCATTCTCTCTCTCTCAATATATACAGTCCAGTATTTGGAGAATAACAGGGCAATCTTATACATATCTACTTCGAAGAAAGTCTCACTGGGCTCAGTGGGGCTTACTCCCAAGTAAGTCTGTATACGGTTGCAGACTAATTTATTTCATGTGACATAGGCAAAACAAAACAGATTTGGGGTGGTTTCTGCCATTCCTTTGTTCTTTTAATGTAATATCTGTAGTGTAATTAAACCCATATGAGAAAAATCAGTTTGACAGATGTTCAGCCTAGCCATCACCCCTTCCCAAACTCATCCCCATTGCTTACCCTGTTACAAAACCTCACTTTCTTCATTCACATTCCACAAACAACTCTCATACAGAATTCCCCTGAGTCTGCAATTTATCAGAGGAGGGGCTGAGAGGGAGCTGAGGGGAAATGCAAGGAATACTAGCACAGCAAAGCCCAACTCCTTTTCATGGTTTAAACACAACAATGGCTGGAAAAAGCACATACATACACAGTGGCATAGCGTGGGTTGTCAGCACCCGGGGCAAGGCAAGTAATTTGCGCCCCCTAACCCGTGGATTTTAGTAGGGGCAGAGAGCTGCTAGTGCGAGCGCGCGCGCCCCCCAGATGTTGCGCCCGGTGCAGCTGGCCCCCCCTGCACCCCCCACGCTACGCCACTGTACATACATACCTAAGATGCATGTCTGCTGAGCCTAGTTTGACTTTCTTCAGTAAAATTAATGCTGGACCCAGGCCCTTAAGAGTCTAATTCTCTTGAGGTTGCACCAGCCCAGATAGAATCATAGAGTTAGAAGCTATCCTGAGGATCATCTAGTCCAATTGGATATGCAGGTGTCCCGTATGGGGATCCAACTTGCAAGCTTGGCATTATAGCACCATGCTCTACCAACTGAGCTATCCAGGCTGAACTATGGAAGATTATCTGTACCACCCTTTGTGCTACAAACCATGCAGTCCCATTCAGAAACAAGTCTGTAGTTTTCCATGGGACTTAGTCCCTGCTAAGTAGGAATGGGATCACAGCCTGAGTTACTGGTACATATTTCGCACTGCAAGAGTTTCAGCTTGGCTATGGATGAACTTCCCTCCTCTGATAATGCCACACACATTTAGAATAAAGAGAAAAGAAATGTTCCTCCGGTAGGAAAAGAAGATGAGCAAAGGATTTTTAATCCAGCAATAAAAGGAACTGCATCCATTAGCATTAAATAAATAACAAAACACAGCCTCTCAGAAGTCAAAGCATCAATGACCTTGAGGCCTGTGATCATTGCTCAGAATTTGAGAAAAGGGGCATTTCAGTGTGCCTTGTAATCCTTCACAGTCATGTGTCTGTAAGACAAAAGGAAAGCTCTTGTAACCCAATAGAAGGGTTTATGAGCGCTTTTACTTTATCCTCATTTATTTACAAAATAGCTGCATAAATTTATTGCAGGAGCTGACATGAGCAAATGAAAAGCAAAACTCCCCAAAGGGAATATTTGTTAGGCTCTTTTTATTATTATTTGGTCTTTATTCCCGTAATCCTTTTGACAATGGGAGAGTATATGATCAAAGACAGTCCTATTTTCCCTTCTTCTACCTTCCAAGATAATAGTAACTTTATTTTCAACAGAATCATTTAATGTAGAATAGTGGGGTGAGGGAGAAGATAAAAGAGACTTTTCACATTACATGGTTAAAAACAAGCTGCAATGGGCTGAGGGAGAGAAAGGCAAAGCCAGACCTCCTAACTATGCACATGACAGACGATTTTCCCAAACCATTTGTCACATTGCTAGCTTGCTTACTTGACACTCGTTCATCTTTTGGACCAATATCTTACGCCAGTGTTTCTCAAACCACAATCCCTTTCTAAACTTTGCCAACCCAGAAAAAAATAAGAGGAAGAAAAAAGTGCTCAAATTATGTCCAGTTCCTGAACTACCAAATCTCAGCCTAGCCTACCTCACATGGCTGTTGAGAAGATAAAAAGGGGGAAAGAGTAGACAATGTATACCAGCCTTGAGCTCTTGGGAAGAAAAGTTAGCTACAAAAATGCAGCAAACCACAAATACTCTAAGCATGAGGAATTCCAAAACTCTCAGCAAAACACACAAAGAGAAACATTGTTTGCCAATATTGATAAACCAAAAAGTAACAGCCTATAGTAGGCATGGCCAAACATGGCCCTCCAGCTGTTTTGGGACTACAACTCCCATCATCCCTAGCTAACAGGACCTGTGGTCAGGGATGATGAGAATTGTAGTCCCAAAACAGCTGGAGGGCCAAGTTTGGCCATGTCTGGCCTATAGGAATGTTAACTTGCAGTCATAAATAAGGTGTTTGACGATGTTATGCTTGTATTTGCAGATTCATTTTGTATCTTATATTTATATAGACAGTAGTGGCTGTATGGAGGACATGGAAAATTGGGGGCAGAGGAGTGGCACGGTTCTGCCATCATATTCTCTCAGTAGGAAGGAAGCATCATTTCAATGGCATTACCTCCAAGTAAAACATACCAAAGCTAGCTAATTGTGTTTTATACAATAATTGAAATAATATGGACAAAGAGAAAAGTGCTTAAGCAAACCTACCTTAGTACACAAGCAGACTATCCTCTTCTGTTCAGCATCAGGCTAATAGCAACAATAGCAATCTCCCTCCCCGCCCACCCCCCGCTGCCGCTGTTCTCAGTGCTTCCCCTTCCCCAGGTGAGGATGGTGAGCAATGGTGATTCAGTGATTCAGCATCCTTAACTGTACCTGTCTAAAAATTCTTACATTGCCTCCACAGTTTGCCTTCTAACTTTCTTTGTAGATTTCTGATTGATTTGCTTTTTTAAAAAAAAAGAGCTAAGGGTCTGGTGCCCCTGCTGACTTGGGGCGCAATACATGTGTACCCAATGTATCCTGCCCTTGGTGGGGCTGAGGATGGATACAGGTAATCTGAGTGCTTTTAAAAACTATGGAAAGTGTTGCAGGGCAGTCTATAACAGTAATTTCATCAATACCTATAGAACTTTATTTCAAAAGGAGAGGAGAGGGAGAGATTTCAGCCTTACTCACATTTTCATTTTCAGGACTCGAGCTACATTTTGAGTTAGCAAATTTAATAAACTTCTCTACAGAAGTTTCTCTACAGACTTGTTCAGGGAATCCAGTACCTTAGGGACAAGGGTGCTTGAGGAGAATAGTGGGGGGCAGGAAAAGAGAACAATCCCTCTCAAGACAGGTGACTTTAACAACATCCAGGCTGTTCTCTCTCTCAGATTTTAAGGGATCATGGCATCTTTGTGGTTTGTGAGGCTTTTGCTTGTTTGCTTAATGTTTGTTTCCACTGCGGTCTGTAATGTGGGAATACAGCAGGGGGTTGTTTATTCTCCTGCCAGCATCCCTGCAGCAACTGAAGGCTTGAATACATATTTCTGTAGTCAAGAAATAACATTTTAAGAAGAAAAACAACATTTTAGCAAACATACAAACACACACACCAGCAACCCACCTTTGATTTAGCAGCTCATTGGATGAGGCTATAAATTGCACTGGTCTACATAGTGAAGGGACGCAGGTGGCGCTGTGGGTTAAAGCCTCAGCGCCTAGGGCTTGCCGATCGAAAGGTCGGCGGTTCGAATCCCTGCGGCGGGGTGCGCTCCCGCTGCTCGGTCCCAGCGCCTGCCAACCTAGCAGTTCGAAAGCACCTCCGGGTGCAAGTAGATAAATAGGGACCGCTTACCAGCGGGAAGGTAAACGGCGTTTCCGTGTGTGGCTCTGGCTTGCCAGAGCAGCGATGTCACGCTGGCCACGTGACCCGGAAGTGTCTCCGGACAGCGCTGGCCCCTGGCCTCTTAAGTGAGATGGGCGCACAACCCCAGAGTCTGTCAAGACTGGCCCGTACGGGCAGGGGTACCTTTACCTTTTACTTTACATAGTGAAAATTATGCAGAATTGGATAAAGAGGGTTGGAAGACAGGATGCAAACTGTGCTGCCATTCCAATTTACTAATGGTTCAGACCACTCAGAGCATCACCATCTGTGCCAGATTTATGTATAGGCTAAGGCTGAAGCCTAGGGCCTCTAAAGCTAGGGGGCCTCACCACCCCTCCCACTCCCCAGCGGGCAGTCTCCCCCTCCCAAAATTGCAAACCCAAGACTTCATGCAAGGGCAGGGCAACTCGGGCCTCTAAGACTAGGGGGCCTCACCAGCCTGCCCTCTCCCCAGTGCCGCAGTCTCCCCCGTCCAAAATTGCAAACCCAATACTTCATGTGAGGGCAGTACAACTTGTGCCTCTAAATCTAGGGGGGCTCACCAGCCTGCCCACTCCCCAGTGTCACAGTCTCCCATCTCCCAAAACTGTAAACCCAAGACTTCATACAAGGGCAGGGCAACTCAGGCCCAGCAACTATTAGACTCAGGGCTAGCCAGTGGGGCCCAATTTGAAGCAGTGGGGCGCAACTTGAATTTTTTTTTTTTTGTAGGGCCCCAGTTCACAGACAAAGTCTGCAAAATCTTATAGATATAAATAAAATCCATCTAGATTGCCCTGGTGTGGGGGACCCCTTAGGAGCGGCCCATGGGGCCCAAATTGGCCCAATTGCTCCAATTGCCTTAAGGCCAGCCCTGATGAGACTGTGCAGGGGTTGGACTGACAAGCCATGCACCTTCTAGATCCCTGGTGTCACCATTCAGAGTACAGACTCAAGGACTTGTTATGGAAATAAAGGGGGGCACTTACTGGAAATCAGTTTTGTCTCCTCTTCCCCCCTCCCAAACCCCGAGACAATGAGCCCAGCCACCTTTATTCACAGTCGCATTAGCACTACACTACAGCATGGCCATAAACCTTTATGTTCAACCGCTGAAATATACACACAATATGTAGCAATGGAGATTTATGTTACTGCTTTATGAATGAACAGTGTTTTATGAATGGACTCTGTATTTTATGAATTACCTAAGAGCCACCAATAGGGAGCTCTAGAATCTGACAGCTAACCAATTGGGTACTACCAAACAGCAGCGACCCCTATTGCTGAAAGCAGGTAACCAGCAGGGAATGCTTCAGCTTTGCCTTTGCACTGTTGACTGAACACCCCCTACTGTGCAGATGATGGAGAAAGCTCGTAAATTGGATCCCTTCTGGAATCTTGGCCAACTCTATTATGCTGGTGTAAACCCTGGTGCAGCAAAAGCACAGAATAGCAGCGAATAAAATCCGCTCATACTCCAGCAACTGATAAAACTTATCAACCAGTTCTTCTAAAGTCTTCCTAATTTATAAAGCTCAAAAATACAGGCCAAAAGAGAGCAGGTCTGGGAAGAGTGAGGCATACAATGGGCACCACCAGTGAAAAGACCCTACTCCGTGTAACTCCTGCCCTGTCATTTGATAGAGTGCCCACTTGCCCTCCTTCTTGGTGTGGAATGCTCTCTGTTGGAGTCTCCAGATCCAATACAAAGACCATAAGAAGGGAGAGCAGGGACCTTGAAGTTCCCAATAGCTGTTAACCAAGCAAGCAAGCACACAGGTCACCTTTGTCACAGGACGCCTATGTGCTGGCCAGGCCTGCACCCAATCTTGTTTTTGTGCAATCTTATTTGTCCTCAGTAACCAAAATTATAGGGACGTGGGTGGCGCTGTGGGTTAAACCACAGAGCCTAGGACTTGCTGATCAGAATGTCGGGGGTTCAAATCCCCACAACGGAGTGAGCTCCCGTTGCTGGGTCCCTGCTCCTGCCAACCTAGCAGTTCAAAAGCATGTCAAAGTGCAAGTAGATAAATAGGTACCGCTCTGGCGGGAAGGTAAATGGCATTTCCGTGTGCTGCTCTGGTTCACCAGAAGCAGCTTAGTCATGTTGGCCACATGACCCGGAAGCTGTACGCCGGCTCCCTCGGCCAATAAAGCAAGGTGAGCACCGCAACCCCAGAGTCGGTCACGGCTGGACCTAATGGTCAGGGGTCCCTTTACCTTTACTAACCAAAATTATATTATCAACATATACAAGAAAAGGGTGACAACAGAAAGCAAACTAAAAATGCTTTTGCAGTTCATCAAAACTATCCACCAATATCAAGTTATAGGAAAACTGGTGCTATTAACAGTAATCCTTCTAGTTGGTTAATTGGTTTGGCAACTTCCATGCACATGGCATGTGATGCTAATTATTTCCCCCAAGAGTTAAATGATAACTAATCAGAGGCAGCTACAGGAGAGCTATGAGATTCAGGTGAGAGTCAGATGCCTTGTCCATCCCAGCAGGTATATAAGAGGACAACCCGGCCTGCCCAAAGCCATTAGGACTGAATGCACAATGGTGGGATCGATACTCCTGCTTATGTGTCCACACTTATGCTTATTTTCTTTCTTAGCCAGGTGGAGGTGAAATTTCTCTGTATCTCCAACTGTATTCTTCATATAAATCAGAAATAACTACTGAGGAACCTGCGTATCTCCTTAATGTGAAATTCTAGTTCTTTCAGTTTGCTGTGACAACACCTCCCCCAGGCTCTAATTCACCAACCTGCAGCAAAGGATGTTAAAGGTATTAGCACATCAACTGTTTGGTTATGGTTAATTTACAACTAAGCAAAAATGGTGTTTAGTGGAACAAAAAAAGGTCATTAGTGTCTTACTAGGAAGCAATTAAAACAACAGATCAGAGCTATTCATCAAATGACAAAACAGATGCTAAGCTTTACTGTAGGAAATCAAGGCTCAATGATGTATATAACAGCAGAACAATGCAAACTGTGCTTCGCAAAGAAGCAACTAGGAAGATGCAGAGTGGAACTACAAAGTTTGCTTTAGATTATTCTTACTATTGATCTGATTTGATGCACTTTATCCATGCAGAGGCCCATCACAAAGGTAATAATGGAACAACACTGTAATTATACCCGTGGCATACATACAATTTCTATAGCTTGGTTAGATTGGAATTGCTCCTTTCCCCATTTCTTCTTCCAATTGCTCTCCTGATGCAATCTGGCCGAGAGTCTGAAGGTGGTTTTGGACTGTACATTTCCTGCATTTGGTATTAGGAGAAACAAAATAGAAACCTTAATTGACCAGAATGTGCCATATTTCAAAATGGTGTTCTTCCACTTTCTCTCACATGTTAACAATGTGACTAAACGTGCAAATAAATAAATAAAATTGGGCAGCAGAAGTCTGAAGGTGGTTTTCATGCTATGTATGAAAACAGTCGGCTTCTTCTATCAGTTCCCAATGTATTTCCATATGGTGACATGTGTGCATTCATAGCACAAAAATTCATGTTGATGTGCATTATTTATTTTATTTAAATTATGGCTTTATAACTTTAGGAAAGTCTTCTTGCAAAGTGGCTGGTCTAAACAAGGAAGTTGTCAGGTGGTAATATTGTCACTTCTTCAACTGTACCCCTGAAAACTTTAGGGGTTTCTTTGCATGCTCCCATTTCATTTTATTTAAATAAATTGTAAACAGGGGAAAGTCATATATAGGGGAAAGGTCTAGGCTACAACCATTCACCATGATATGTAGTTTCCTATAAGCAGGGAATTTTCATTGGGGGATATTCAATCATGTGAAGCACCCACCTTTAATCTGAAGTGGTACAGTCCAAGAAGACTTTTACCATATGGTCTGCTGTTAATGTAGTGGTGGGGAACCTTTGGCTCTCCCTTTGTTGCTGAACTATAACTCCCATCAGTCCCAGCAGGAATGAGCCATGGCCAGAGCTGATGGGAGTTGTAGTTCAAGAACATCTGGAGGACGAATGATTCCCTGTACCTAGTACAAATTGTGTCTACCTATACTACCAACCATGATTTTCTGCTTTAAAATTCCAAAGTCTCCCACATGGGTATCTAAAATTTGTTGCATAACTAAAAGCCAGTTCAGTGTTTGTTCCTGTCTTCCTTCAGATTGCTAAACTTACTGTAGCTACTTCCCAGTAGCTACTTCTTTATTCAAGGAGTCATGTGGGATTGCTCCTGGCAGGATCACTGCTCTCTGCTATGGTCATCTTGATTGTGCCGCTGGGCTGAACTCCAGAACTCAATCTTTGCTTTTAACTAGACACACATTTGCAAATCATATAGTTTTTCTATCTAAAAAAGAAAGCTATTTTGCAGGAAAGGCCTGGTGGAAGAGTAGATACACTTACTGAACCAAGTCTACATGCTGGAAGGGATTTGTTTCTTAAAATAGAAAAATCATACTGCTTCAAGACCTAAGGGAAAAAACTGCATACAATAGAGTCATCTAGGACCTGAGTTATGCAATGAATAGCAGGGCTCAGGAGGCCATTTATTGACTAGGTATGTGTAGTCAAACTGAAGACTTGGTGCATTCATAACATGCCAGATGTCAAACCTTTAAATGTAAAAGCAAGCAAGCAAACAAACAAAAACCAGCAGGCGGATACCATCCATCAAAGAGAAGGTGGAAACTTGTCAAACTAGCTGAGAAACATAGGACCTCAAGAACATAGATGGTGATGCAGCTGTCTACAGGAGGCACAGAAGACAGCTGCAGAATAGTAAAAGTCTGGAACAATGATTGATGAAACAACTGAGATTGCAGATGTACCTACATCAGATACATACAAGCTAGACACATACAAGTCTCAAGACAGAACAATACAAGTGAGACTTCAGAAAAGTTTTGAACACAGATGCTTATTTCCATATCAAGAGGTAGTGTAATAACAAAACCTATTAGGTTCAGAAAGCAATAGTTCACTTTCCAAGGGCAGACACATATTCAGTGCTTTCCTGTAATCTAATCCTGATGTGTCTAAGGCAGGCATGTCCAAAGTCCATTTTGGGGGCCTAATCCAGCCCGCTGATCGGTTTAATCCAGTGGCTCAACAACTTTAACCCTAAAAAAAAGGTCAACATCTTTGGTTGGCCTTCACACATGTTCACTTCATCAAATATGGCCCTCTTTGAAAAAAGTTTGGGCACCCTTGGTAAGGCACATTGAACTTCTTTCTCAAGGAAGCTGGGCAAAAACACTCATAGTCACAGAAACCACCTGGCCTTCCAGGAGCAGAGCTTTGTCCAGGAATATCTCTACACACACACCCCTCAGCTGCAAGCCTGGTCCTTCAGAAGAAATGCAACTGTCTCTAAAATAGGCTGTGTTTTGAATCCTGGGTCAGAACATCTACAGACAAATAATGTCTCTCCACAAATGATTACATCTTGTTTTGATTAGGCCTCCATCTTGTTAGTGCACATCCAGTTGATTACTATGCCTAGACATTGGTTCAGAATCTCCACAGCCTTCTTAGCTCCAGTTGAAAGGAAGAAATAGAGCTGGGTGCTATATTGATGATCTAATCCCCCAACCCTGGATGACCTCTCCCAACCATTTCATGTAGATGTTTAAATAGCATAAGGAAAAAGATGGAATTCTGAGAGTCTCCTAAAGGTCAGTGGCTAAGTTGTTGAACCACTGTCCCCCAGTACTACCTTCTGAGAACACCCAACCAGATAGGACTGGAGTTACCATGTAATGCTGTATCCAGACCTGAAAGAAGCCATATGCCCCCAAAGGATACCATGCTTGGTGGTACAGAAAACCACTACTTAGATGTCCAGCAGAACTGGGAAGGATGCACTCCCATTGTCTAGTTTGCAGTGCAGATCAGCCATCCAACTGAACAAGGCTGTTTCAGTCCCAAAACAGGCCTAAAACCAGATTGAGAAGGATCTAGGTAATGTAACTAATTTCATTTCTCTTTTGAAATTAAATGCAAGCATGATGGTCTTTCTGAGCAGCTTGAACATCATCATATCAGAGTCGCTATTCCTAATGGGTACTGAAGTCACTGTTCCCAACACATACCATTGCAGGGAGTTGAACTAGATGACTCTCCACCTCTGTGATTCTATGATTTTATGATTCTCTCATACATCAAATTCTGGGCATCACCCGGCATTAATTCCTACACTGCCTTCTCTCTAATCATGATTAAGACACAGTCAGTTATCCTATCTAGAGATTTTCCTCTCGTGGTTGCCGTTCTGAATGTACATTTACCCAGTCAATGTGATCGTAGTTGTACAACGTTTCTTATGCATTAACAATTGCCATTTCTGCCCTCAGGAAAACTTTTCTCCATCTGTGCTAACAGATAGTTCAGGTCCTTCCTAGTGAGGCTTCCCTGCTGCTTTTCACAATTTTGGAAACGGACTGGGAGTTTGTTGAAGGAGTGCCCTTAAGCACCTCAAGTGGAGATTCTCATTAACAAATATCAAACGGATAGGCTGTGTTCATTGTATGGATTACTGTAGTAGCCAAAGGATTAGTGACTAGGGGAGGAAGAGTGCCACCTGCTGAGCTATCAGGATGACTTCCCTGGTACCTAGCTTTACACTAGATGGTATCTAATTCCCAGCCTTGGGTCTAGCCTGAACCTTCACAGTTTATTGAGAGAAAGCTATGATGTCCTTTAGGAACTCTTCAGTGCTAAAGAATAATAGTAGTTTATATTCTCGCAGGGGTATTGGTAGGTACACAGATGTGTAATAACAACTGTGCCTAAAATTAGCATGTGCAACTCAACAAGAGTATAAATAGTAAAATTATCATTTTGGAATGTGACGTCCCTATTTTCATCGGAGAAATGTTGGAGGGTATGGGACAAGTAAGAATACTGTTCCAGTTAAGCTTTGCTTGAACAACAAGGGCTTTCAAATCTCTGGCATTCTCCTGTATCATTTCATTATCCTTTGGTCCTGTCTTGCTCCTCCTGAAATGGTCTTTGGAGCTTGACCTCCTCGGCTGCAAATGATGTGCTCTGATCATGAACTGGCAGCAAATGCACACAATTTACCTCAGGAGAGGAGTCCCAAGGTTTGTGTCGTGCCTTGCAGCACCTGCTCTTACCCCCTGCCTCTGTCTCCATAGTCTCACTTCACAAAGATAAGCAGTTTTTTCCCTTACAAAGTGGAGGATAGGGAGGGTGGGAGATTGGAGGGAGGGGGAAATAGGCAATCCAAGCATTCAAGTCAAACACTCAAACAACTTATTGAGGTGCTGATTATTTGACTTGAAGCAGCCCAAATTATTTGGGGGCCAAGCAGGCGGGTGCCTGTCCATCCCTACAAAGTGTAACTTTACCTCTAACAGTTAAGTCTCTGGGTTGTTTATTTCTCCATGGATGCAGGCAGAATTCCAGGTAGGCATCATTATACCATTGGGCATGGTCCCTGCCTTCACCTAGTGCAGTCAAGTTAAAATTCATATATTTGTTTTTTATGCCCATTGCTTTCTGAGATGGTATATCAGATTTGCTGCCTCTCCTTCCTCGGAAGGAAGTTATTGCTTTCTGTTCATTTTATCCACAGCGTGGTAGCTGTCCCCCCCCTCCCCCATTTTCTTCTCTTTTTTTTGACTTATTGACTGCCATCTTGTATTTCAAGCTAGTGATTGACAGAGTAACCAGAACGTATGAGCAGAAAATCAATAATGCAGGACCTCCAGACAGTCCACCAAAGCTCAGAAGAAACTGGTTTACTGGTCACAGTGCCGGCCGCTGATCAGAAAATGTAAAACTAGCCAGCCATGAACTGAAACAATGTAAAGACAGATGCACTGTTTCTTTGCATGAGAGGATTTTTATATTAGCTTCCTGTAGCTTAAATTCTGTGATATGTTTCTTTAAAGGCAGGTGGTGGGGAGATGGGGAGGAGGGAAACATTAAGGTGGGGAAATGGATGGATGGAGCAAAGGAGGAGGAGGAGGAGGAGGAGGAGGAGGAGGAGGAAGAGGAAGAGGAAGAGACCACAATGGGCAGATTGCATGCGCTTGCTTTCTCTTTGCCCAACCAACCTCTGTTCAGTCTTCAAGCTTTAGGGAGTCTAAATGTAAATGTGTTCTTTAATGTAACATTTACTTGCTCATGTTTAAGTGACACTCGCGTCAACATGAAAGATTTTGGAATTATTACTTGCAAGTTCGCATTTTTACTCCTAATGCATTCTGCCACCCTTTACCTTCTGGTTTTATGGCACTCTAATTATAGCCTGCAGGCCTTCTGTGGTCTTCTGCCTCTTCAGTTGGAGTTCAATTCCAAGTGAGTTCTACCCATTAAGGCCTCCCACTGAGTTATTGATTATTAAGGTAATGCACTTTTACTGCAGTATCTTGAACATGGAAATAGAATAATGAATGGCTTGCAACTGGAGGCTGTGCTCCCATCCTTTCCCATCCCATCATCTTGCCAAGAGATAATTCCAAGAGCCATTTTTTAAAAACCAAGTTCTAATCTTACAGAAAAAAAGACCTGCCTTACCAATCAAGGTGGATCTTGCCTGACACGCTTCTATAAACTTCTAAGAATGCGGTGGTAAGTGCATAATAGGTCGGGAGAACGGGAGGGAGCTCTCGAAAATTCAATAGATTTTCTTTCGTAAAATAATAATAATAACTGTACTTCTGTGCAACAGTATTCAACCTTGTGTAAGCTAAATAAATGAAAGGCAGTGACCTTGGTGTTCACAAAACGCTCTATTTAAGGATATCTGATCTGTATAGGAAAGAACAAAAGGAATAGGGAGCTAATGGGTTTTTATCACTTAAATAGGGAGGAAACACCTCAAGGTTAATGCTGCTATATTTTGAGTCTGTTGCTATACAAAAGTTACATAAGGTGGAAAAATGCATATAGGTGGTTTGCAAAAGAAATTCTGCAAATGTATGATGGGCAGCAGATACTTTGAAGACGCTGTGAGATGTCTCTCTGGCCCAAGAAGTTTTACTTTCCAAAGTTTAAATTTATATGGCCCCTAAAATGACAGGGCCTGGTGGTAATTTATACCACAGGATAATTAATACAATGAACCAACCAGGTCTTGGCTAGTGTGGTGTTTCTGCTATTCAGATTGAGACCCATGGAGATATACAGGAAGCTTTGCATCAGAATGCAAAGTCCACAAGGATTTTGTTGGAAATATCTGCAAACTGTCAGGAAGATAATCTATCTGGCGTGTTATCTCTAAAAATCAGGGGAATTATTATAGTATCATGTATGCAAAGCATTATATAGAGCAGTTGCATGAGGACAGCATACAAAGGGGTAGGGTATTATGCATGCTGTAAGGAATAAATGTGCCCCTAATTACATGCAAGGAATTGTCCTTGCCATCTTGCTGAGACCTTTGAAAGCAATTGTTTAGATAGGCCTTTGCAATATTATGTTTTCCTTTTTAAGCAACCAGCAAAAGAAGCTGCCTCATAGTCAGAACATTGGTCCATCATGTAAGGAAACAAAGGGTACATTCTACCATCAGTGCCGGATTTACGTATAAGCTAAACAAGCTATGGTTTAGGGCCCCACTCTCTTGAGGGCCCCCCAAAAAAATTAAAGGGAAAAAACCTGGATGTACATTTCCAAAATATAAGATAAAAAACAAATAAAATGACTTTAGATACCAATTGGGTCCATTAATTACCATATAGCATATATTCAACACAAAGAACAATGACAATATGTTGTTGACAAATGACACCTGGACATATAAAGGGCACCTTCAGTAGCTTAGGGCCTAAATCTGGCCCTGTCTGCCATATGTGGTGGACTTGGTAGAGTGGCCAAGGGATTCGGAGAGATGATTTATAACAAGATAAAGAAAATATTTAAGGCAACACTCCCAAAAAGACCGGAAGCCTCTCCTTTAGGGATAAGTGGAACAGATGTACCCAAAAAACAGAGGAATTTATTTTTATATGCAACAACTGTAGCAAGAATATTGTACACGCAAAAAATGGAGGGATGAGATTGTACGAACAAAAGAGGAATGGCAGCTGAAACTGATGAAATATGCTGAATTGGCAAGTTTAACTTGTAAAAATGGAGACCAAAATGAGGCAGAGTTTAAGGAGGATTGGAAAATGTTTGTTGATTATTTTTAAAAAACTATTGGAAGTATGTTAAAACGTGAGTAGCTTTAAAGTAAGAACAGCAGTAAAAAAAATGTCTGAAAATAGTGTGGTGAAAATAAGGTATAGAATAACTATAATATGCAGCATTAATGGGGAAACTGGGGAAACCATGGGGGGGGGGCGGGAATCCAAAGTTATTTGATTATTTTAAAATTCTAGTTCCTACCTGGAGATGCTGGGGATTGGATCTCAGACCCTCTGCATGCAAAGCAGATGTCCTAATGATGAGCTAAGACCCTTCCTTCGACAGTCATTGTGGTGGTAGCAGAGAAAAGATTTGGGGATATTATGTCACTGGCATAATATCAATGGACTGCCCCCCCCCAAAAAAAAAATCTGGTGCCACCAGACCTGCCTTTATATACAGTGAGGTGATTCAAATCTTACCATCGTGGTTGCATCCATTTCTCTCATCACCTCCCTATATTTGGGGAGCAGTCTATTTTCCTCCCTATCACCCAGCTATGTGAATCTCTGGAAACAGCTGGGCCAAAAATATCAGCTCTGCTCTAGACACAAAATTTGGAGAAGTAAGAAATCCAATTGATTATCAAGACTATTATGAATGGTATACAGTCATACCTTGGGTAAAAAAAAAAAAAAAAAAAGGTTGTGTTTTTTCGGGTTATGGATGCGCCGAAACCCAGAAGTACTGGAATGGGTTACTTCCGGGTTTCGGCACTTGCACATGCACAGAAGTGCTAAATTGTGCTTTGCGCATGCACAGAAGCACCGAATTGCAACCCGCGCGTGCGCAGACACAGCACTGCAGGTTGCGAACACTGCAGGTTGCGAACATGCCTCCCACACGGATCACGTTCGCAACCCGAGCATCCACTGTATATGGTATATTTTATATAAGTTCTTAAACTTCGTTTTGAATGTCAGATGTAAAAGGAAACAAATAATCCTGAGAGAGAAGAAAAGATCCTGATTCTTCAGCTCACTGCTCGTGTGTGTGTGTGTGTGTGTGTGTTAAGGAACATGTCTGTCTCTCTTCATGACACCGTAAAAATTCTTCAAAGAAGCCAAGAGAGCTTCATTGTGGCCAGAACAGCCACTTAGGCATTTAAGTATGAAAAGCCAACAAAAGTAAATGCAAACAACATGAAAGAATAATACATTTCCAGGGATTGGTTGTTCATTCCTCTGTGACTTTATGGCTTGAGCCATAAATGCTCATCATCTCATCTACAGGCCTTGGGGGGTGGGGGAGGTACACACATGCCAAGAGATGTTGTCTGCTACTTTCCCAGACAATGAATATAATGCAAGCTGAACAAGAGGACTGCAGTGCTTGACTACTCGCCAAATTGAAAAAATGTGATGATCAGTCTCAGAATAAACTTCAGCTGGAAGTGTGCTGAGTTTGCCCACCAACTTGGAACACTCGGTAATGGATGGTGTCAGGCCTTGGGCCTAACGTTGTGGCTGGCTACAGCTGCGGTCTGATTCTGGCAACAAAAGGAAGTACCACATGGGCCAGAGGGATAAAATGTAGCCACACATTGGGTTGGAGGTCAGGCACTGGATCCACCAAGCAAGGACGAAGGGCTGGAGGTGGCTGTTAGGTTGGGCAGATTGGAACCAAAGGCAAGAATGAGGTCAAAGTTATGGTGTTGGAGGTCAGGCATCAGGGAAGATCAGGCACACAGGGTGAGTGGGGCACCATCGCTCTTCCAGCTTTCCAACATAGCAGGTTGCTGCTGCCTACCATGAGGGGCAGGGAGTGGGGCACGGTGTAGCCAGGAGAGCAACAGAGCCCCATATCTGCTGCTATTTGCCAGTAATGCGTCTGTGTCATTACTCTGTCAGACAAGTTGTTCAGGACCACAGCTCGGAGGAGGCCCTATATACAGCCAGCCAGGACCCTATTGGTCTCTTGGGTCACATGGTTGTAGTGGAACTAAAGAGCTGCAGTTCCATTCCTGGCTACTATATGGGAGGCGCTATCAGAGACTGGGCTTTGCTATCTGAGTCCCCAGATTCTTCCAGTGCATTATAGATTGGATCCTGTGAGCCCTCTGTCTGGCCCCACCACATGCTTCCCCCCCCCCCCAAATGTGGCAAGTCTTAGCTCTTCAGAAGACTTTGGGTGATGGCTAATTTTGAACCATATCTGGCTGTTTACTGTAGACCCTAAACATACTGTTCATAGCATTATAGCTGTTTTTTGTTCTGGTGTGTGTGTGTAAAATTGTAGCAGATAGTCCACACCACTGGTTGCACCTCACTGTTTTTTTCCTTAACAGTGATTGTGATTTTTTATTGATGTGATGCAATTGGATTTTAAAAAAAAGTTTGGTGGTTGTAGTAACATCGCTTCTGTCCTTATTCCTCCAAACAAGTGATTGTTAGTCCTTTTGTATTTGTTTGGTGAAGGTACTGTTGGGATTCAGAACTTACTGGGTTAATTGTGTTCTGAGTTGTGCCTCCCATTCTCTGACGTTTGGAAGGAGGGAGGAGCTCTACTTGTTGTTCTCTCTGTGTCTCTGAGAGAGGACGCCCTGAATGCTAGCAGTCCAGGAGATTTTGGGAAATGCTGAGCTGTAAATATTTGCTACAATAAAGAACTGTTGAATTTGGACATACACAGTGCTTGGTGTTTGTCTGGATCTGAAGCAGACTGCAACGGTTTTGATCCGCTGTGTTTTTTACTCTGCAAGGCGAAACCGGAGAAGAAGAAGGTCTTGGCTGGGAAGCGTGCCGGACCACTGGGGCTAATTGTGGCCATAAAAGCAATTAGCTGGCCAGTGCAATTAAGATCTTATCAGATCTTCACAGGTTATGGGGGACCTAATTACCGCTAATAAAACTGTTGCTGGGAGTCTGCCGGTGAGCTTTGAAGTCTTGAAGTCAGCTTGGCAATAGCTGGAAGACGCTACGGAAGCGGCAGAGGTCTGCGTTCTGTGTTTTGCCTGCTGCAGAGAGGCAAGAGTTGCTGAGGCAGAGAGCTGGGAAAGCAGCTGAGGAATCGGGTGCCGGAGAGCTGACTGGTGAAACGTGAGTACAGCAGCTGGGGCCCCGGGAAGGAGGAGAGAATGGCAGACAGCCAGGTCTTTGAGGACGTTCCGCTTGAAAAGCTCACTTTAAGAAGTTGGGCAACCTGGTCCAGAAGAGTAAGGGGTTGGTTTCTGGTTACTGGGCTTTGGGATGTAAGCCAGAGAGAACCACGTCCCCTGGATCCAGGTCCTGAAGGGACAGACATTACAGGCTTTGAGGCTGCGTTGCCTGAAGAAAGCCAGCAGAGAATGCAAAGAGAGCTTGCTATGCTAAAAGCATGCGTACATGCATCATTCTTGCCCAGTTTGGAGGGCGTAAAGTCAGCAAGGGCTGCCTGGGAGGTGCTGAGAAGTTTGTGTGAAACTTCAGCAAGAGGTCAGAGCCCTGGAGAAGTTCTGCAGAGCCTGGAAATGGCTGAAGCCCCAGTCCCTGAGGTGCAAGTCGGGGGGGCTGAGAATTCCAAAGGCAAGTTTCAAAAGTTTTCCACTGTGAGTGCTGAAGTGAAACGCAGTTTCAGCGAGGGCAGGGCTGGCACAGAGTGCTCTTCCGGAAGAAGGGGGGCCAGGCCAGCTGAAAGGAGCCCTGGGCAGTATTTTTCCACTGGGGATTGTTGTCGTCAGCCAAAGTCTGGGAAGCTCCGGAGAGCTAGACGCTTCAAGGTCGGCCACCTGGACAAAGTGAAGATAAGGCCTAAAGAGTCGCGTGGGAACGCAGAGGCCAGGCCGGTCTCCAAGGCAACGGAGGAGGCTACTTCTACGGAAGCTGCCAAGGTCCTGAGCAAGGGGGAGTTGGTTGCCAAGACAACCAGACAGAACTGTCGCAGAAGCCCAAAAAGAGGGGGCAGCGGGACGTTTGTTGCCAGTATGGTTTTGTTTGAGAACAGCTCTGAGAGACACACTAATTTTCGTTTTTTAATCGACTCAGGAGCTAACTGCAACCTGATCTCAGAGACCCCTGCAGTAGAAATGTGGAATTGCAAGGCAATTCCGGCTGGGAAAACTGTTCAGTTTGCAAGTGGGGAAAAGAAAAATGTGACTAATATTGCAAATGTATTGTTTTCTGTTTTGCAGGAGCAGATGGAGGTTTGCATTGTGCCAGGAGTGCAACACTGTATTTTATCTGTGCCTTATTTGTTGAAAAAGGGGTTTAAGGTTTGCTTTGAACACAATGTTTGTACAATCTCCAAAGGAGGGAAGCAACTGGTTAGAGTTGCAAAGGGGCAGAATGATCTCTTCATTCTTAAAACGTCTCTGGAGGGTGGGGGGAAGGTTGAGAAAGCACAAGCCCTGCGTGCTACAGTTCCCACTCATGTTTCATGTTCGTGTGCATGGCATAAGAAGACAGCTCATGCTTGTCTTGAAGAACTACAGGTGCTACCTGAGGTTTCCAAAGGCTGTAGAATTGAAGAATGTGCAAGAGTCCTAGATTGTCAGGCTTGCAGACAGGCAAAGGTAAGAGGGTGCAGTTACCCCAGGGTGGAGAGGGTAACCACAAAACCTTTTGATCTTGTACACATAGATCTGTTGGGTCCCATGAAGGAACCAAGTTTGGGAGGGGCCAGGTTTCTGCTGACGCTACAGGATGATTTTTCGCAGAACACCTGGACACATGGTCTCAAATCCAAGGAAGATGCAGCACAGCTGATTAGCCGTTGGATTGAGGAGGTGGAACTAAGGTTCTCCACCAGAGTCAGGGAAATTGCTAGTGACAGATACGCACAGTTTACTGGGTCTGCTTTGCAGAAGTTCTTTCACAAGAAAGGGATAAGTCACACAGTGACTTCTCCTCAACAGAGGGGGGTGGCAGAGCTCAGAAGTGAGGCTCTGGTTAAGGCTGCACAGGTGATGCTGTCAGATTCTGGGTTATCTCCGAAGTTTTGGATGGAGGCAGTTAAATGTGTGAGCTTCACCTGGAATCGGTCCTACAATTCAGTGGTAGGAGACACACCGTTTTTCATGCTTCACGGGAGGAAACCACAGGTTCACTTCCTCCGTGAGTTCGGATCAACGGCCTCGCTGCCGGTGCCTGAAGCTTTGCGAGGGCCAGGTGAACCCAAGTTCCAGAAAATGATCTTCTGTGGGTATGAGCCAACGGCTCGTGCATGGAGGTTTGCGTACCCGTCAGGTGATCAGAGTAAGCTGCTGATCAGTAAACACGCTGAGTTCTGTAAGCAGGAGGAAAGGTCAAAGACCCCTGCCAGACGCGATATTCTTTCAGAATGTCTTTCTGATTCAGAGCAGGAAGGTTCTGATGAGGAGGAAGGAGAGACAGGGGCTGAGTCTGCTGATGACGATCAGCTCACTGACCAAAGTCAGGAGCAGGATGGGGCATCTCCGCAAGTTGTGAAAAGGGAGCCCAAGAGTGAGCCTAGTTCTCCTGTGAGGGTAATTCCAAGGGTTCGAAGACGCGTTAAGTCAGAGGGGGAATCCCAGGATGCAAGGGACACACCTGCTGACCACAGTGAGTCAGAGGAAGTGCCTGAGTTTGTGCCCAGGCGGTCCAGTCGCACAACGAAGGGAATTCCACCTGAGAGGTATCAGGCCACAGGTGCGTGGGTAAGTTTCGCACAGTGCGAATCTGAGAGTTGTGAGGATGTTCCACAGATGCCTGACAGGAACGCCAGGAGAGGGCGCAAGGCATTGGGGAAGAGATTGATCTCACAGAGGTCTGCAAGGGTACATCCACAGGTCTTGTCAGGAATGGAGGCAAGAGGGGGTGTTGGGATTCAGAACTTACTGGGTTAATTGTGTTCTGAGTTGTGCCTCCCATTCTCTGACGTTTGGAAGGAGGGAGGAGCTCTACTTGTTGTTCTCTCTGTGTCTCTGAGAGAGGACGCCCTGAATGCTAGCAGTCCAGGAGATTTTGGGAAATGCTGAGCTGTAAATATTTGCTACAATAAAGAACTGTTGAATTTGGACATACACAGTGCTTGGTGTTTGTCTGGATCTGAAGCAGACTGCAACGGTTTTGATCCGCTGTGTTTTTTACTCTGCAAGGCGAAACCGGAGAAGAAGAAGGTCTTGGCTGGGAAGCGTGCCGGACCACTGGGGCTAATTGTGGCCATAAAAGCAATTAGCTGGCCAGTGCAATTAAGATCTTATCAGATCTTCACAGGTACAGTGGTACCTCGGGTTAAGAACTTAATTCGTTCTGGAGGTCTGTTCTTAACCTGAAACTGTTCTTAACCTGAAGCACTACTTTAGCTAATGGGGCCTCCTGCTGCCGCTGTGCTGCCTGAGCACGATTTCTGTTCTCATCCTGAAGCAAAGTTCTTAACCCGAGGTACTATTTCTGGGTTAGCGGAGTCTGTAACCCGAAGCATATGTAACCTGAAGTGTATGTAACCTGAGGTACCACTGTATTCCAGCATTCTGTTCATGAGGGAAGATTAAACAGCACAAACTTCACCTCTTGGGTCTAAGCTACAGATAACCTCCAGACACAAAATGGACATCGCTCAAACCACATACCCAAACGCCACACAAAATGTGGGAAATTGCATAAAACATCTTCCAGCCAATGAAAATACTGTAAACCCAATCCAGGTTTTTCAGAAATGCCAGGGAGGGCAGAGGTTGACAGAAGAAAAAGCAGTTTGACACACCTTTTCCTGGGAGTAAGGCCCACTGAACTCAGTGCAGCGTTCATCTGAGTAGACACTTTGTTTTTACTGGATGCAAGTCAGCAGCACCAGATGACCCTGCTTGGCTAGGCGCTGGGGGGGGGATTTTGCCCCGCGCCTTGCATAGCCAGGCTGATGCTTCCAATAGGCCCTGCACCCCTCAGCAAAATCCAAAGGCCCCGATCTGCTAGGCACTGGGGTGGATTGCACCCCACACCTTGCGAAGTCAGGCACAGGCTGCCACCTGGCCCAGCACTGGCAGCAGCTACAAGCAGTGGTCAAAACGGGAGCCTCAGCAATCGCCCTTTCCTGCTGGAAAGAAACCATGACTGCTCCAATAAAATGCATGTGGCAGAAAGAAGCGCTAGGCTATGTTGGGATTCACAGGATGCTGTGTAAGTAAGTCTGCAGGCTTCAGTTTGCAACAGGCTGATGCAATACTCTCTGTGGAATGACTCAGCAGTAATGTGATTGGCTGCCACTGGTTTAAAAGAAAAGCCTGTTCAACAGTAATTGTGCTGCTGTGGTGGGAGTGGTGTAGATGAGTGTGGGGTCTTCTTTTGCCTCAAGGTGCAGGTACTCTGTCTGAACTGCTTCTGTAAATATTTGTATATATATTTAGCTCACATTAAACAATACAGTGGTGCCTCGCAAGACGAAAATAATCCGTTCCGCGAGTCTCTTCGTCTTGCGGTTTTTTCATCTTGCAAAGCACCCCTATTAGCGGCTTAGCGCTATTAGCGGCTTAGAAAAAGGGGGTGGAGCGAAAAAACTCGCAAGACTCGCAAGACGTTTTTGTCTTGCGAAGCAAGCCCATAGGGAAATTCGTCTTGCGAAGCGCCTCAAAAAACGGAAAACCCTTTCGTCTAGCAGGTTTTTCGTCTTGCGAGGCATTCGTCTTGCGGGGCACCACTGTACTGCACTAAGGAACCTGGGACTCTGAGCATTCTGCAAAAAATGCCGCAAGGAATTCGCGACAGGCTACCCCTGGTGGGCGACTCCCTTACCCAAATAGATAGCCAGCCAATCAGGATTTTGTTTTTTAAAATGATTTGTTTCCCTTTTTTTCTCACTTCTTTCTTTGGTCCCATGTTGTAGCCCCCCCCCCCCAATTTACATAAGTTTCACCTGTGGCCCTCTTGGAATATCCTGGACCCCAGTTGGGAAACACTGTTGCACCCTGGACCCCTGGTTTAACATGGAAGTAAATGCAGTGGTGTTTGAAATGTACGATTTGTGGCTGAACTGAATTTCATCATAAAATGAGGATGTTATGTTCAAAAACAAGCATTGCCTCTTGCTCCTGTCAATAATTCTTATACCTGGTCCTTTCATCATTCCTTATAATGTCAAAGCAAGGTTTTTATCCATCTTTATAAAACATGAATAAAAAAATATTGCCAAAGTTCATCCTTTGGTTTCAAGACTGCTTTGTGAGCGACTGGATGCTGAGCAGTTTGGAGCCACATACAGGATCAATAGCAGAAGTAAATGTTATTTCAAAGAAACACGAAATAATTCTCTCTAGTGGTAAAACTCCTGCATTTCTGTCAGGATCATATTAAGAATCTCTGAACTGCAAGACACAGACATACAGGCTCCTTAACTGATATGTTAAGTCAGCATAGATTCATTTTGTTGAACTCCGACACACTGTATGGCATCCAAAGAAATTTTCCATCTAAAATAAGTTATTCCATCACTCCAGTATTTGTAAAAATATATTCCTTACTCCTAACTGCTGGCGGTATAATATATTGAAATGCACAGTTCAAAATCCTGTTGTCCAAGTTGCAGTTCCTTGGAGCATAGTCTCTAAAATGCACACAGATTACTCTTGGCAGTATTTTTTTATTCTTTTCTCTTTTTTTGCAAAGAAAAATAATGACTTTAACTTTAAAAGGTATAGTGCAATAGGGAAAAAATAAGATTTACCAATTGGACCACAAATTCAGGGTAAATCTGCAGTTATGATTAAGTTTATGAGCTTCATAGGGTTCTTTATGAATTGGCTTAAAAGTATGCCTCTTTTGAATTGCCTCAAAAACTGCACAAACACTTCTGGAAAATGGTCCAACCGGGGGGGGGGGGGGGGGCATAGATATGAACCTGGGAGATATCAACTTTTTCTGACCAAAGTAGACACTGGGGTAAGCACATATCTCCCACCCAAAGGTAGTCACTACAGATGCTTTGCCACTTGAAAGAGTTCCAAATGTTGCACACCAACCTTCCCAGCTTGGATAAACACTTTAAAAAGTCTTGCTGCTCCATTCAGATGCCAATTCCTGCCTTCATCTATCTCTATCTCCACCCCACACCCCTTGCATCATGCCTTCTGAAGTAGATTGCTTTTCCTGGCTGCCAGCCATAGCTACCATATGTTTCCTTCTCCTCTTCTACAGCATCTAGTACAGTGATAGTCACTGTGATGCTTTCCTGTTGGACTTGGATTGCAAATCCCATCAGCCCCAGCCAGCATAGCCAATCAAGGATGCGGGGAGTTGTACTCCAACAACATCTGCAGGATGCTGTGTTAGCTACCCTGATCTAGTAGACCTTTCTTCATTTCTTGGCAATCCATGGTCCTCACCTCCTGTCAACAGCAACCAGGGCTGTGCAGTGGGGGGAGAAAGGCATGGAACACAATAATGCTATAACACAAAGTAAAGGCACAGGCATTTTCAGTTGTAGGCCCATTACTACAATGTGTAGTTTAGCTCCTGGTTCTATTTCTCCCTGGCATCTTCCAGACCTGAAGAATGACAGACCCAACATTGATCTGATAGAATTTGAGGGGCAGATTACAAATGCAACAGGGAATATCCTTTCCCCGATACTCTCCTTCTTCAAACAATCATAAACCGGTCTGAACAAGTACACGGTACTTTGGCTTCTTCCCTGGCTGTGTACTAAGGAAACACCGAACTCCCCACAGTTGTCAAACAACAGATTCACGGCTCAAGCAAAAAGCAGCTTGTGTTAAAAGAAGTTCTGTCCCAATAAAAGGAAAAGCTCAACTGTGAGGACCCTTGAAGGGAATGCTACACCTCCCTGGTATCAACTTTGATCTGCAATTGGTACCTCTAACAGAAATACACTTGACACTTTAAATATTGATGAGATATTTGCAGAGCCGCCATTAGAAGTCAGGGCTTCGCTTTCTACTGGAAGGAGGGGGGGAAAACACATGCGCTTCAAAGACTCTGCAGGGGTCCTGATCTCAAGAGTCTTTAAAGAAGAAGAAGAGTTTGGATTTGATACCCCGCCTTTCACTCCCTTTAAGGAGTCTCAAAGCGGCTAACATTCTCCTTTCCCTTCCTCCCCCACAACAAACACTCTGTGAGGTGAGTGGGGCTGAGAGACTTCAAAGAAGTGTGACTGGCCCAAGGTCACCCAGCAGCTGCATGTGAAGGAGCAGAGACGCGAACCCGGTTTCCCAGATAACGAGACTACCGCTCTTAACCACTACACCATACTGCACCTGAACGTAAATCAAACCAAGGAAAGGGAGTTTGCCCTGTCAAAGTCTGATATGCTATACTGACAGTTGTTACACAGAGTTGTTTGGAAATATTGCAAGAGCCACAGCTCCTTCTGTAGTACCATCCTTGTTCTAACAAATAAGACAATGTTGGGAAAAAGAAGGGTACTTGTTCCTTACAGAGACAGATCTCATTAACTGAGCGTATTTGTACTACAAATATATGTCTGCATATATTTCCATTCCCTGGAAAAGCTTGTCTGTGCCTTATATCTTAGAACTGCATTAGTTCACTGAGTGAAAAGAGAGCAAACGGATAAACTCGCTCAGTGAAGATTATGTTCCTCTTGACCAAGGAAACAACACCTTTTTTCTCTCTCCAACTTAATCAATAGAAGGTGAATTTTACCAGTACATTCTATGCAGATGAAGTAAGAGCAAATGTCAGCACCAATCAAGCACTCCATTGAGTTTTTCTGGCTAGCTCACAGTGGTTTTATCCATACGTCAATCTGAGTTTCATCACTGTTAGCAGTGCGACTAATGGAGACAAGCATGCTATGCAGAGCAATCACTATATCAAGGATAATAGGAAGAAAATTGGGCTGCCAGCCTTGTTTCCTCACACAATATCTAGTTCCTGAAAAGAAAAGCCCTCAGTAAATTAAAAGAATTAAATAAAATAAAAAATAAAAACTTGGATGGATTTTGAACTGCAGAGTAGTAAAAGCCACAAATGGCAAAAAAAAACCAACCCAAAAAACCCCACACTAAGTTCAGCCTGTCGTTTTAGTGATGGTCAGCATCTATAGTTACATTATTCCAGATATTGTATTTAAGTCCCAGACTTAACGCAAAGTTAGATGATTGATATAAGTGGAGTAAAATACTCGTCCTTTCAGTTTTGTATTCCAGCCTCGATTTCAAATTTATTAATTTGGATGCAGAGGGTAAAGTGGCCGCAAAGTTGGACTACTGACATTGGTCTGGTCCGCTCATCACAGTGAGCCAAACTATGGGACTATGCAATGGAGTTGGCTCCCGAAGAGCAACACACACCCATTCTGCTGCTCCCTATTCCTTTTAGCTCAGAGCCGTGCAGCGACTAAACCACTAGGATTGTGGTTCAGCTCTCTCCTCCTTAACTGCTAGCGGTAGCCAATAACAAACCAAAGCGATGCACCAATGCTGGATTGTTTGTGCAGGTTTAGCCTGTAAACTGTTTGCACATACACTCTGTTTTCCTCCAGCTTCCCCCTTTTTATAGTTTGCTTGAATAAACTTTCCTTAATTGGATTCTCGGTCTGGACTGTATTTTTATAACACTAAGTGGATGGGTTCCTCTGCCAGCGCCCCCTGCCACCCTCCATGCTGCCGACACATTCCAGGCTTTAAGTTATTAGCAGTAAAGAGGGGAGGGCAGGCTGAGACTTGGATCAGCAGAAGACTGGGAGCTTGGCTGGCACTTTCCCCTTTTCAGGAATAACACTGGGGGCAGCAGTCAAAATAAATAAAAAAATTGTCCAGTAGCACCTTAGAGACCTTAGAGTTCTGGGTATAAGCTTTTGTGTGTATGCACACATCTTCAGATACACTGAAACAGAAGTCACCAGACCCTTAAATATACAGCACAGGTGGAAAGCGTTAAGCTACCGCCCTGGACAGTCTCTACCCTGATGTCCCTCTTCCCAAGGCTTTCTAAAGCTTACTATTTATTCATATGGCACCACCAGCATGTCTAGTGCTTTACAGTGCATAAGAGCTTATAATCAAACATTTTACATAGGCAACATGGTCAGCCTCCCGCCAGCTGTATCACTGCTTACAGGGAGGGTGAGATGGTTGGGGAGATTGGTGTGCTGCTAGCATGGTGGGGGAGCCAATCTACTGCTCCCACCACTGTGCTTGCACTACACCAACCTTCCTGCTGCTTCGCCCCTCGCCTTCATGCTCCTGCTTAGACAGCAATGCAGCTAGTGGGAAGCTATGTCTCTCCCTGCCAGCTGCCCTTAGGTTTAGGGGGAACAAGAGGAGAAGGAAGCAAGCAGATGCACCATACTTGACAGTTTCAGTTGCACACGCTTAGGCTTCATTGAAGCACAACATGGAAACTAGCCAGAGGCGTCAAATGCTTTGCCAAACCTGATCTGCGTTCAGGCTGCCCACACCAGTTCTTTACCTTTTAAAGGCCACTGTCACAATTGCTAATTGTGCGAAATGAGTCTTGCTGAATTTGGTACCTAAAATTACACGGAATTGTGTACAGATTGCCAAAGTTGCCTTTGTGTTCCTTGCCCTTCTATCACTGTAAGTATGTAGTGAAGGAAAGCAAAGGCCCTGATTTCCTGATACAATTTTCTTAAACAGACGTGGTTCTTTGTTGCCTGTTTCTGGTAATAACGATAGCAGAGAGGTTTGGAAGGAACAAAAGCTCACCTGCGCATTGGGATGCACAGAAATCTTCCTTGGGAAGTTATCTTTAAAGCCCCAGCATTGCAAGGCTGGCTTCACCACATCAAAGGTATTTTTTTGGCATGCACAGTAAACACAAAGACCACTTCTTAGAAACAACAAATATTTAACTTCAAATCCAGTAGCCTCCAGATGTTAAAATAAAGGGACCGCAGTGCCTCCTAAATCTTATTCTGTATGGGTAGATTTGTACTTGGTGTTCTTTTTCTGTCTTTAGGGGCAAGACCTTTGCTACAACTGCACAGATGATATTAATAAAAAGAGATGGTGTGATAGGGTAGAGAGGGGAAAGGGCACATCCTATGTACCCTTTTTATGAATGAGCATGATGTCAGCATTACAGAATGCCCTTTTACGCCTTCTCTCAAAGGAGCCATTATGGTTACCCTCTAAGAAACATCTCATTAGATGCTTAAATACTTATTGTGTGTGTGACCAATAAACATCTATTTCCAGACTCACTGAATCATATAATATAGAAGTTAAGGTTAAAGGAGGAAAGACCTTCTTTAGTCAACTGCTGCCGACAGTAAATTCTTCTGCTGTTACCATATTGCTCCTCACAGTCCATCCTACAGTCTGTTTCTTGGTGAGATGGAAGTGTCCATCTATTCTACAAGGTTACACATTGCGTACTTGTAACATCATGTTTCCCCTCATGGTTTAAATCTATCATTGTTTACTTTAGCTCAGTGGCGGAACCCAGCATCCATCTGGATATTGCTGGATTATAATAAGCATCATCTCTTCCCTTCCCTACAGATAGTGCTGTACTCCCAACATCCATAACCCCAATTATTGGCCATGCTGGTTGAGGCTGCTGGAAGTTGGAATCCAATAACATCTGGGTGCCGCAGGTTCCCACATCATTTCTTCTAGGTTGTGCTTCCTTTAATTCCTGGTGGCTCAACCCTTTGCATTATCTGCAAAACACAACAGGCCTAAATGTTCACCAAATTATGGACAGCATATTTATCTAGGACCTTTAGTAGCCAACTTTTCTATTCTTTTTTTAAAGATTTAACAATAAAGTCATAATTGGCATTCTCTCACTTACAAATCTCACTCTCATGCATTCCCACCAATCATAACACCAGTAATCCCCAACCAGCCATTTGCCCAAAAAACTGAATCTACAAAGAATCCTTGGCAGCATTTAACATAATTAACAACCAGCTCATTTGCCAATTCCCATGTAGGTCAATACAGTACCATACATATAGCATGTTGAGCAGTCTTAGACTACCTTGGAGCCATATAATCTGAATTTAATCTCTCCTTACCTATAACCTTGCTTTATGCTTAGATCGAACGAACACACACACACACACACACACACAAATTCAATTTCTTTTTTCTTCTCTATTGACTCCTCTCACCCACATCCTTTTGATCCTCTGATTCCCTGTCTTTTTTTTTTCAGATTCCATTCCACACATGTTCATAAAGACAGCATACAGAATGAATCTCTTATGTAACAGTTTGTCCCTCCGTTACCAGAAAGATGAATAAGCAACCACAGCATGCAAGTAGGAAATTTCTAGAAAGTTCTCTGTTGTGAATTGGCAGCATCTTCCCTTAATTTCCTATTTGCTTGCAGGGATGTTTATCTTAACTTTATTTAAAATTTACTGTCTGGTTACTTCTCAAGTTTCTGTAGGCTGTATGTAAAACTGCAACGAATATTGCTGTGTTTTCCTGAAGATTTAATTCCGATCGTTTTTGTATAAATATGGAGCCTAATAACTGCATTGTCTCTTGCAATATATTGCTACTGATTATCCATTTGTTCCAGTAAAATGATCACAAACTCTCCTAAAATAGTTTCTATTATCTACTTACAATAAGGACATTCTGAGTTAGGGTTCCAATGCTTGGGCTCATTTTGGGTATTTTTTTGCCATTTGGTTATGTCTCACTAGCTAATCAATATCTGAAGGGCAACTTCATTTCTACGGTCTATTGATCCAGTAAGTTGACAATGTTTATGATGTTGTTCATCATCTGCAATCTTCGTGATGAATTTGCTGCATCTGCTGTGTGAAAAATTCTTGGGCTTTTCGCCACTGCTTATCCAGTCTGGTAGAATCTCCCCCCCCCCCCCCGGTGTACTGCCGCATTTCTCAGCAGATAAAAATTGGAATTAAATTATTCCCATACTTCCCCTATTGCTAGATGATCAAGCGGCAAGTAGACACCATTTATTTCTGCCACAGTGTGAATTTCTAGATTATTAGCTAGATTAAGTTGGTCATTAAAAAAGGGGGGGGTGAGTCATCATTAGTGGTAGCAAATGCCTGAGATCTCATGAGAGTCCTGCCACTCATAAGGACTTACAGAGTTCAAAAAGAAGAAATTATCTCTGACCAAAGATATTTCAAATGAAGACCTTGTTATGAAACAAATGACTGTCTCATATATTAGAATCAAAATCAGCACCTACCAGGCTAGGAGGCAAGATCCTTGGAGCAGGATAGAGGCCAGATGAGTCTTTGGCAAGTAGAAGGAGAAAAATAGCAACCAGTTTTTGTTCAGACTAAATGGCAAACCTGAATGGAAAGCCTTTATTATAGGCTATAATTCAAATCCCCTTCATGGATCACTGCCTTGCCGTGGCGAAGGGGCTTGAAGAACTCAGAGAAGCTATGAACTATGCTGAGCAGGGCACCCAAGATGAACAGGTCATAGTGGAGAGTTTTGACCAAACGTGATCCACCTGGAGGAGGAACCGGCAAGCCACTCCTGTATCCCTGCCAAGAAAACTCCATGGACAAAGACAACAGGCATATAAAAGTTATGACGCTGGAAGATGAGCCCCTCAGGTCGGAAGGCGTCCAACATGCTACTGGGGAAGAGCAGAGGGCAAGTGCAAGTAGATCCAGAGCTGATGAAGCGGCTGGGCCAAAGCCGAAAGGACGCTCAGTTGCGGATATGCCTGGAAGCGAAAGGAAAGTCCAATGCTGTAAAGAAAATATTGCATAGGAACCTGGAATGTAAGAACCATGAACATGGGTAAGTTGGAGGTGGTCAAAAATGGAGTGGCCCTCATAGTCAACAAAAGAGTGGCAAAAGCTGTACTGGGATGCAATCTCAAAAATGATAGAATGATCTCGATACGAATCCAAGGCAGACCTTTTAACATCACAGTAATCCAAGTTTATGCACCAACTACTGGTGCTGAAGAAACTGAAATTGACCAATTCTATGAAGACTTACAACACCTTATAGAAGTGACACCAAAGAAGGATGTTCTTCTCATTATAGGGGATTGGAATGCTAAAGTAGGGAGTCAAGAGATAAAAGGAACAACTGGCAAGTTTGGCCTTGGAGATCAAAATGAAGCAGGGCAAAGGCTAATAGAGTTCTGTCAAGAGAACAAGCTGGTCATCACAAACACGCTTTTCCAACAACACAAGAGACGACTCTACACATGGACATCACCAGATGGGCAGCATCGAAATCAGATTAATTATATTCTCTGCAGCCAAAGATGGAGAAGCTCTATACAGTCAGCAAAAACAAGACCTGGAGCTGACTGTGGCTCAGATCATCAGCTTCTTATAGCAAAATTCAAGCTTAAACTGAAGAAAGTAGGAAAAACCACTGGGCCGGTAAGATAGAATCTAAGTCAAATCCCTTATGAATACACAGTGGAAGTGAGGAACAGGTTTAAGGATTTAGATTTGGTGGACAGAGTGCCTGAAGAACTATGGATGGAGGCTCATAACATTATACAGGAGGCAGCAACGAAAACCATCCCAATGAAAAAGAAATGCAAGAAAGCAAAGTGGCTGTCCAATGAGGCCTTACAAATAGCGGGGGAGAGAAGGCAAGCAAAATGCAAGGGAGATCGTGAAACATACAGGAAATTGAATGTAGATTTCCAAAGAATAGCAAGGAGAGACAAGAAGACCTTCTTAAACAAGCAATGCAAAGAAATAGAGGAAAGCAATAGAATGGGAAGAACCAGAGATCTTTTCAAGAAAATTGGAGATATGAAAGGAACATTTCGTACAAAGATTTCCATAATAAAGGACAAAAGTGGAAAGGACCTAACAGAAGCAGAAGACATCAAGAAGAGGTGGCAAGAATACACAGAGGAATTATACCAGAAAGAAATGGATGTCTCATATACCCCAGGTAGTGTGGTTGCTGACCTTGAGCCAGACATCCTGGAGAGTGAAGTCAAATGGGCCTTAGAAAGCACTGCAAATAACAAGGCCAGTGGAAGTGATGGTATTCCAGCTGAACTATTTAAAATTTTAAAAGATGATGCTGTTAAGGTGCTACACTCAATATGCCAGCAAGTTTGGAAAACTCAGCAGTGGCCAGAAGATTGGAGAAGATCAGTCTACATCCCAATCCCAAAGAAGGGCAGTGCCAAAGAATGCTCCAACTATCGCACAATTGCACTAATTTCTCACGCTAGCAAGGTTATGCTTAAAATTCTGCAAGGAAGGCTCAAGCAGTATGTGGACCGAGAACTCCCAGAAGTGCAAGCTGGATTTAGAAGAGGCAGAGGAACCAGAGACCAAATTGCAAGCATGCGCTGGATTATGGAGAAAGCTAGAGAGTTCCAGAAAGACATTTACTTCTGCTTCATTGACTATGCAAAAGCCTTTGACTGTGTCGACCATGGCAAACTATGGCAAGTTCTTAAAGAAATGGGAGTGCCTGATCACCTCATCTGTCTCCTGAGAAATCTCTATGTGGGACAAGAAGCTACAGTTAGAACTGGATATGGAACAACTGATTGGTTCAAAATTGGGAAAGGAGTACGACAAGGCTGCATTTTGTCTCCCTGCTTATTTAACTTATATGCAGAATTCATCATGCGAAAGGCTGGGCTGGATGAATCCCTAGCCAGAATTAAGATTGCCGGAAGAAATATCAACAACCTCAGATATGCAGATGACACAACCTTGATGGCAGAAAGTGAGGAGGAATTAAAGAACCTTTTATTGAGGGTGAAAGAGGAGAGTGCAAAATATGGTCTGAAGCTCAACATCAAAAAAACGAAGATCATGGCTACTGGTCCCATCACCTCCTGGCAAATAGAAGGGGAAGAAATGGAGACAGTGAGAGATTTTACTTTCTTGGGCTCCATGATCACTGCAGATGGTGACAGCAGCCACGAAATTAAAAGACGCCTGCTTCTTGGGAGAAGGGCAATGACAGGCCTAGACAGCATCTTGAGAAGTAAGAGACATCACCTTGCCAACAAAGGTCCGTATAGTTAAAGCTATGGTTTTCCCAGTAGTGATGTATGGAAGTGAAAGCTGGACCATAAAGAAGGCTGATCGCCGAAGAATTGATGCTTTTGAATTATGGTGCTGGAGGAGACTCTTGAGAGTCCCATGGACTGCAAGAAGATCAAACCTCTCCATTCTGAAGGAAATCAGCCCTGAGTGCTCACTGGAAGGGGCACAAGGAGAAGGGGGCGACAGAGGACGAGATGGTTGGATAGTGTTTTCGAGGTTACCAGCATGAGTCTGACCAAGCTGCGGGGGGCAGTGGAGGACAGGAGTGCCTGGCGTTCTCTGGTCCATGGGGTCACGAAGAGACGGACACGACTGAATGACTAAACAACAACAACAATAATTCAAATGTAGCACTTGGAATGAACTAGTTCAGTTAAACAAAGTTCAATTAACAGGTTCAAAAATCTCTGAACTACACACGAATGTAGCTTCTATAAATGTGGGGTGCACTAAATGTGGATTAAGTTCATTTTAGAGTAGACCTTTTTATGATTTCTAGTTCACATTCTTTTTTTTCCTTTTTTTTAAAATAAATTTTATTAACTGGCCAATCACATCAAATTAAATCACATCATATAAATTCCGAATTACAAAGCCAAATTTTTAAATTTTGTTGGGGGAACCCATACTTCAAGATCCAAAGGGGAATTCAGATCATCTTCTTATTACTGCGTTAATGTCCAAATCAGTCCCAATCAGTCCAAACAAAGTTCATAATTCTATCCAGTCTTATCTTGGTGTTGCCACATCATATCTTGTTCGTATAATTTCTCTTTTTCCTTTACGATCTCTTCTGTTAGTCTCCTTAAGCCGATAGCAAGTGTAATAATCCTGTGTGGATTTCCCGTTCCTCCACTAAGTCCAGATGGTTTCCATATATCTCCTTCGTAGATAACATCACTTTTTCCATCGTAAATTTTGGCATTTGTCGCTCTTAAGTCCCACCGAGGAGTTGATTCACGATATGTAAACAACTCTATTTCTCTCTTTCTCCTCCCAGACCCAAGAGCTCCCACAATGCCTCACAAAATGGCGACGGCATTTTTTTTTCTGAGTGCGACACTCCAAAACTCTTAGCTTTCCAGCTTCATCTTGAAACATTGTTTTGGATCGAAAGTTTATCTCCACACAGCCTTAAATCCACAGCTTAAGTCCTTAATTTCTGATTCATTAGGGGAGGGGGATTCTTGTTAAATCACATAAAAAGGTAGAGGCAGGTTTTTTCCCCCCCTCCCCCCTCAGTCATTTGTCATACCGTATCTTGACGTTCTTCTCGTATTTTATTGTTGTCTTGTTATCAGAGATCTCTTCTGTCAGCAGTATTTACTCCCCTTTTTCCTTGATGTATGTGCAATTAATCACGTCCAAATTGTTTCTTTTAAAGATCATTGCAACCAGCGGCGCGAATCGGGGACGGCGTCGAGGAGTGCCGAAAATCCCACAGGAGGGCTTTGTGCCTAGTGCCCCCACCCCCACAAATTCGGGGGTGGTATAGGGCACAGCAGGCAAGGGCCGTCCCCCCCATAATCCTGGGGGGGTTAAGGAGGCTAATTACCCCCATCATAGCCTCCAAATTACCTCGTGTGGGTCGGAGAGATGTTATTGTCAGCCATCTTCCGATGCGCCACCTAGTGGCCCCCGATTTCTAGTTCACATTCATTCCCTCTCCCCACCCCAGGTGAGAAACCTGACTGCTCAGCTTTCCTTCTTTCTTTCTTTTTAAAATATAGTCTGTAATGACATCTGTAAAGAAAGTTAGAAAGCAAAATGTGGAGGCAGCATTCTAAGACTTATTACACGAATAAATAGCTGCTGTTGTGGCCAAGGTTTTTTAATCACTTAACTGCATTGCTAAGGCACTTGTATTCTCCTTGCTGAAGAGATTCATTCATTGTCTCCAGACAGGAGCAGCTTGCAGCAAGAAGTACAGGTTCTGGAACAAAGTGAATGATGCCTTCTGCTATTAATAGCCATGTGGCTGGTAGAAATTAAACAGGCTAAGCCTTTGCTAGTAGAAAACTTCACATGGTGAGATTCTGTCTGTCTGGCCCCCAATTTACCTTTGAGCTCTAGACTTCAGCACAGCAGCCTGTAACATTCTGAATGTTTAAAACAAATTGCCAATGATGTATGGATTTGGATGAACTGGAACTGAACAGGTTCATTTTGGGAAAGGAATAACTTTAACTGGAATTTGTTCCTTTTTGGACAGGGTGGACTTGAATGAGTGTAAATTCCTTTTTAAAATGAACTTTCCAAAGACTTTTCAAATGCATGCAGCTTCAAGAAGATATTGCCTGATTCCAAACTGTTGTAGCCCGCCCTGGGGACCTGCTGGTGAAGTCTGGACAATAAATTTAATACATAATAATAATAATAATAATGTCTTATTCTGAGATATTCTCATTGCCAACAAGCTAAATAAAGAATAAACACTATTTCTCTGTAATACCTGGAATGTTTTCTTTATTATTTTACTCACTGGAGGATAGCTTGCTGGTAATTACAAAGTCAGCGGGATAAATATGCTTTAAAAACCCACTTCCCGTCCTTCCTGAATTTCTCTCAAGTGTATCTCTCATGCACTGCTTCAATCTCTGAATCAGCCACGTTCTGTGCTGTGTTGTAAATGTAACTGAAATGAATGCTGCTGTTCTAGCAAGGCTTTGGTGGATCTGCCCAATTTCAGGCGCTGGAAGCAGTATCTGAAAACTGAACTACATCATTATGCATAGGAATATAGGAGTGTCGATAGGGGAGGTTTCTGGTTTGGTCCAAAATTTGGAACAAACTTGCCCAATCTTGCCGATGAGTCATTTTGATGAAACATTTCTAGTTGCTAGAAAGCCTGGTGCTTACCAAGCCTGTTGAAAACTTTCTAATAAAAGGAATCTGGAAAAGGAAGTGTCATATGACATGCCACTCCATCCTGAATAATTGTATGGGTAGAAAAGATGGCTACTCCTGTAAGTCCTAGCAAGCAGCTAAGAATGGTTTAAAAGAAAGATAGAACCCGATAAGCCAACAGACCAACTTCTCATTGCTACTTCCCAATTTAAATCTGTGGAAAGCATGCAGATGTTTAAAGGATGTTTTTCCTTAAAGAAATCCACATAGACTTTACACAGCTATTTTGTCCATCCTTATTATAGGAGTGGGTAAATTGCATGCTGGGAGTTGTTGTAAGAGGCATAGAAAGTAGCTCAGAGGTTGCAGAGCAGCGTTTTCCAAATTTGGGTCTCCAGCTATTTTTGGACTACCATTCCTATCATCTCTTACCACTGGTCCTGCTAGCTAGGGATGATGGGAGTTGTAGTCAAAAAACAGCTGGAAACCCAGCTGTTTGGTAAACGCTGTAGTAGAGGGTAGAGTTGCAGGGTAGCTGTGTTTCTGTGTAAGTTTTGAGCAAGTGCCTGGAGTACAGAGGCTTCGGGTATTTCTCTCTGAAATTTTGCAGTTCTGACAGTACAACACTATGCCTCTTTAAGCTGCATATATACAATAATATTATAGTCAAATAAAGAAGAAGAAGAAGCTTTTAACTGAGAAACAGCATTTATATACCCAGAGTTTAATGGATGGGGCTCCTTGTCAGGACTTGAGTTCACAGTAGGGTGTCTTGGAGCGCAGCCAAAGCCGTTGTTCCCTAAGGCCCTAAATTCCAAAATTTTCACAGTTCCAGTTGGCCTCCCTGCATTGGCCCACTCTGTCCGAGATTCCCTCCCTGGAAACCACATAATATTCTAAAAGGCTAAAATTCAAAATGATGTTGTTTCCTTTTGTTGACATCGGCATGCGTGACTGTCGCCATTAATAAGCAAGGACACAACTAAAGTGGGGGGGGGGGTGCTTAAAGACATTCAGTGGGGCAGAATCCTGAGAGGAATACAAACGACAACGACATTTGACAAAGTCAAACGAAGAGACCTGAAAGAGTCACTTTTGTTAGTACTATTGTAATTACTAATAAGCAGAAACCAATGGCAGGACCTGCCAGTTTAAAGAGACTGGGGGGAGGGGGGAAATGTCACACTGCCATGAGTGCCCACAGCCCCACAGATACTTCTGCCCCCCCCCCCCCCCATGGGCTCACCTGGCTTGTAGAAAAGTTTGACAGAAAGTGCCTCTGTATCCTGGTGATGAAAGGAAAACACTTCTAGCTAATGATTTCAAAGGCTGCTGTCTAAAGTGGCGAAATGGACTCCCCCTTCTGAGTTGGAGAGGCTACTGTATTTATCACCCCTAAAACATAATGCAAAGCAAAGGGGAAGATAAGAGTTGCAGCCAGAAAAGTCAGCAAAGTGCTGTCAAGTGCCATGGCAAGGTGCTGGGAAGGCGGGTGTAAATGACAACTTGAGGAGAACTCTTTTGGGCTCACCATTGATAAGCCGTAAGTGGCGACAAGCAGTAATCACTATGTGCTGGCTTCTGTCGTCCTTTCGGTTAAGTAGCCCAATCAACTTAAGCAGGACTTCACACGGAGCAAGCAGTACTTGCTGTGAGTAAATAAATACAGCATGAACACTGCCACCATTCTCGGTGCCATTTCAGCAAGAGTGCATTCGCAAAGGCAACAGGAATAACTTCCAGGATTTTCACTCTGCTTTCCTACATCAGCCTCATGCAGTGCAACATTTCACCCCTGGCTTGGCCTTCTGATGAACGCTGATTTTGTTGTTGTTATTGTTACAGATTTATGGATTTCAGAACCTACGACAGAGTGTGACAGATCTTTGGGTTGGTTTTTAAAAATAAAAATAAAAAATGAGCTATGCAATGCTTTATTTTAAACCATAAGCTAAGGCAGGGGTGAGGAACCCATACCCTCCAACATTCCTCTGATGAAAAGAGGGACTTCCTATTTAATAATAATAATAATAATAATAATAATAATAATATTCGTGCCCCACCCATCTGACTGGATTGCCCCAGCCATTCTGGGTAGCCTCCAACATATAGAAAAAAATAATAATACATTAAACATTAAAAAACTTCCCAATACAGGGCTTCCTTCAGATGGCTTGGGAGTCAGATAACTCCACACACTCCATCATTTGTCCAGTGAAAATAAGGATGTCCTAAGGAAAGGTGGGATATTCCTGGATCAAATCAGAAACCAGAATGGCTTCAGTAAATCAGGGACTGTCTCTAGAAAATAGGAACACTTGGAGAGTTTGGGAACCTCCTTAAGACCGGAGGGCATTTTCCCATCTAGGCAACCTTCTGTGTGGCAGAAGGGACCAGGGGCAAATGTGGTCAAAAGCAACATAGGCAGATTTTACCCCAGTACTTTCTACCTCCTAGACACATTCACACAGTATTCCCTATCCCTTATCCCAGCAAACAAGTGGCTAAGTATCAGTGTTCAAAGGCACATTCCAGCCAGGCCACAACACTCACAGAGGAAGGAAATAAACTTTCAAGAAATTGGAGGACACATTTCAGCACATCACTGTGGTGGAGTACTTAGGGAATTTTGTGGTAGTCATTCTCTGTTACTCATCCCTTAAATGTAAATAGCAAGTGTCTGCCCCCCTGAAGGAAGACACAACAGAAACTGGCATGAAGTCTAAACCAAGTTTAGTTTTTATATTATGTTATCACTGTCAACAACAAAATTTCTCCTCAGTTCTACTGCAGTCACACACACACATGCACACGCACACCCATTTTACTGTGCTCAACCTTTGAACCTTCAACTTATATCAAAGGGGTTTTAAGGATCATTTCATTAACCAGATCCTGGTTATCAAATCATTATGATTCTATGATACTATGTTTATTTTTAGAGGCTCATTCAGGAATTTGGGCCCCCCACCCCACCACCTACAATCTGCTTCTCTGTGCTCCTTGGTTTGTGGGTTGTTGATTTTTCAAAAATAAAGAATAAAGCTAGGTGCCTTTCAAATCTGCCTAGGAAACTGCTTTGTTATTATTTTGCTCAGGCACACCAAGTTCAGCACTTGGAACCTTTGCAGTTATTTTGCTACCTCAGATGAATATGTTTTCTGCATAGAAATGAAGAAGAGATGAAGTCAAGTCATGAAATTGTTTTGTTTCTCTCCCCCCCCCCATCCCCAGCAAAGAAACCTGCACACTGCTCTATGCAGCTACATAACCAAAAGTCACTCTCAGTATGTCAACAGAATACTGCCTTTGCCATCAAGTATCCGAAACATCAACACATGGAAGAGATTCGAAGAGTGTCCAGAAAATTCAAAGACCTTGTAACAAGGTTAAGAGGGGAAACAGATAATATTTATGCGGACTACACAAATCTTCCATATCTTTTGTGACCACATCCACACGGTACATTTAAAACAGTATCATAACACATTAAAGAGCCCGATCTGTCCCCAAAGAACCCTGGAAACCATAAGTTGTTAATGGTGATGAGAGTGGTCTGGAGGCTCCCATTGCCCTCACAGAGCTACAATTCCCAAAGTTCCCTGGGAAGAGGGACTGATTGTTAAACCACTCCATTAAACCATGGCTAAGTGGTGTAAGAGTGCTTGAAATGCATGATGCAGATGCGACCTTTGTGTGTGTGTGTGTGTGTGTGTGTGTGTAATTTTTATTTTAAAAAACTCTCTGAAAGAACAACTGGGACCCCCATCCACACAGGATGTAGGTTTGAAAGACCAAAGAAAGCTGAACATTTTTTCAACTGCATGCTTCGACACTCCACTTTTTTAAAAATGTGGAATTCAGACCAATTCTCCAGTCAGAGTCAGTCGTACCTGGCACAAGACCCAAAGGACAGCTAAAACAACCATCTGCCACCTGATAAGTCCCTGAATCCAGGAAGCCAGCTGGTCGTTGCCTTTGACACCAATATATGCTATGGTGTTCTCCTTTCATTTCATTATTTCATTTTATTTTTACTTTAAATGACCTATGTTTCAAGAAAGTCTTTCTTCGGGTAAGTTAAACTTTTAAAAAACACAAAAAAAACCTGTGTTAAAGCAAGATTTAAGGTAACCCTCTCATTAGGCTGTCCCAAGGCAGTGGGTGGAATCACCCGTCGATTTTGGTTCTCTTCATTTCTCAATTTTTTCCAATCCTAAATTTGGTTGTCCACATTTCTGCAGCAATTTGCACATGTTCTTAAGGGGGGGGGGGAAACACTCATAAAAAATCTGTTGTTTTTGTTTTTGTTGTTTTGCAAATTTCTTCCAATAATTAAATGGCTCAATTTGAAAAGTTAAAAGCTTGATGAGAAACTCTGACACGTCGATAGGCATACTGCGTTCTCCTTCTGTAGAGTTTGCTGGGGTGTTTTGTTGGAATTGCAGGTTGACATTTCTACAATGAACTTATTATATTATAATGCGCTCTTGTATATCATTTTCATTAATAGATTTATTTTTCTGCACTTTCCCTTAATATATCCATTCTTAAACATTATTTGGCATTTGAAATTTGCACCGCACATTTCAGAGGATGGCTGTATTCTCTCATTGATCCAGAAGGTAGGTTCCGCTTTAAACATGAATTGAGCCACATTTCTCTCCCATCCTCACCCTAAGTAGACACATTGCAGCCTGAAGAGAAGGAGAAGATGCTAACCCTCCCCCTCCAGCTTGTGTCTTTGTTCAGCAACAGTGCTGAGTTGAGCATGCTAGCTTAGGGGGCACTGGGCAAGCACAATGCATATGGTTCTATACTCCAACAGCTCACTGCCTAACAGTAGAGCTGGAATAGCCCACTATAGTTGCAAAGTGGTAGTACAACTACAAAGTACACACATTTCACCCTAGGCAGTCCAGCCCCACCTCCTGTTTCTGAGCACCTCTTCTTCCTTCACAGTTTATTTCCTCCAGCCCTTCTCCTCAAGGACTCAGGGGAACATGCATAGCATTCAAGTTTATCATCTCAACAGCTGCCTCAGGCAGCAGATGCTGACAGCTGGGGAGCAGGCAGTATTGTATGTGCCACGTGGCCTTCCCTGAGCCTGCTAAGCTAGCCTCCTGGCCTCAGGGATAGCGGAGGATGCTACCACATTGATGGTGTCAAAGTTAGATTTAATTGCCAGCCTTGTTGACTTTTGTACACAGCATGGGATAAAGCTCCATTTTGTCCTTTGCCTCAGGCAGCAAAATGTCTTGGACCAGCTCTGCATTTATACGAGTTTCCTGCAAAGCTTCAACTGCCACATTCAGACCCCTTTTCCCATCACAGAACTACAATTTCCAGAGTGGTTTAACAATCAAACTCTCTTCCCAGGTAACTCAGGGAACTGTAGCTCTGTGGGCGGGAATAGAGGTCTCCAAATGGCTCTCAGTACTCTTAACAAAGCACAGCTCCCAGAATTCACTGGAACGGGTTGGTACCCTAGTGCTTCAAATGTATGGGGTGAATGTGGCCAGTATCATGTATCACAGAGTTACCCGAACTTGGGTCTCCAGGTTTCTGGACTAAAACTCCCATCACCCCTGACCACTGGTCCTGCTAGCTAGGGATGATGGGAGTTGTAGTCCTACAACCGATCCAACTTTGGGAAACCCTGATTTAATCACATTTCCTCTACACACCACAACACTGTTCGCCACAGGTTTCTTCATCGATTATGTTGAAGTCCCGGTCCCGGTTTTTAAGTAAGTATGGTGTGTGTGTGTTTTTTTTAACAATAACAAAAAAAATCAATATGCTGGGTTTGCCTACATTAAATATCCCTCTAAAATACGCTAAAGCATCCCTCTAAAATGCAAATGAGTAGGAAATGTTTAACTTTTTTTTAAAAAAAATTGCAAGCTGCCATGGGAGCATAAGGTATAAGTCCTTCAGAAAGAAATGGGACAATTTCTAATATGCATTTACAAGATATTTTATATATATATATATATATATATATATATATATATATATATATGGATATGGGGTGGGTTTCCTAGAAAAAATATGACAAAGGTCCAGTGAACTTGGTCTGAGGGCAGAATTGCTGTCTGAGCTATTAGCAGACTTCCTCATTCTGAGTGAACCTACTACCAAGCTTTCGGAAGAGCAATTTGATTGTGTTTTCTGGTTTCCTTATTTATTTTATTAAAAAGGATACTATTTTGACTCCTACTGCTCTGCTAGAGCATCACCTTGCTCCTAAATTGCTTTTGGGCAATCAGAGGCAGCTTTCTCAAGGCAGTTGCCTCACACTAAACACAGCCCATTGGTGCCTCTTCTAATTAAGACCATTAATAGCTGTACTACCCAACATTTACAGGAATATGAGCAAAACCCTCCTGACGTTATACCATCACAGTCTAAAGGTGCACGACTTCTTTTCAGACAGACTGTCTACAAGTACTATCCTGTGGTAAGTGAAGCTGCAAATACATTTGTCTGTGAGTCCTAAATAAGTAATGTTCTCCTTTTCTTTTCTTTTCTTTTCTTTTCTTTCCCCCCCAAATGGCATATTTTTGCATAGAATTGCCATTGTTATAGAGCTCGAAGTTGGCAAAAAGGCAGGCCCAGGCAGGGATCCATGCATTGTGCTGCTGTCTGTGTGCCATGTATAGAAGATGTGAAATATCATCTGAGAAAATCCAGTAAATGAAGTCAATTATGGGATTAACATTTTTCAAGTATTCATAGGCGAGCAGGATGTCATTTCAAGACAAGTAATTATACGTCAAAAGGGCTGGTTCGTGCAGAAGTGGTTTATCTTTGTGTAATGGGGGAAGAGGTGTCATCTATTAAAAATAGAAATTGGCTGTTGTTGTAAGTGTGTGTTGTGTGTGTGTGTGTGTGTGTGTGTGTGTACTAGCACGTGCACACAATTACAGAAACCTAGGATCTCTTTATAATTTATTGTATGGCAGCTGAGAGTTTTAATGTGTTGCACTTATACTGGGGACACCCAAGTACAAATACCTGGTTGGCCACGAAGCTCACTGGGTATCCTTGAGCAGACCAGGATCGCTAACCTGCCCTGCCTTACAGGATTGTTGTAAGAATAAAACTGGGGGAAAGAGAAGCCAAGCAGGCTACCTCAAGTTCCTCGAAGGAATGTTGGAGTAAATAATGTACAGTATGACTAAGAATTTCATTTTACTTGGGGCCTATTGACACCTGTATAAAAAAGAAAGATAGCCTAGCCATTTTTCTGTTTCAAAAAATTGTTGTTGTTATTGTTAAAAAAGACTTTTAAAACAATGTCCTAGGGGTGATCAGACTTCATCCTTTTCATATCTACTTGGTTGCTGTTTTACTATAACCCCAAGATCTACTAACCAGAGTCAGGGGCAAAAGATGAACAGAATTAAAGAGCAGGGTTTTTCAAAGCACATTCTAATCCTAGGAATTCGTTTTCAGTGTCAGAATGGAACTGAACTTCTGCTTAGTTTTGTCCATTTCAGCATCTTAATTTAGGTGGGGGGGAAAGGCCTTTTGAGGCAGCAACTGAAGAGTCAGAAATCCTAACTTCAGATATATCAGTAGTTTCCAAGCCCGGAGTTTCTTAAAAAACAACAACATTGAATCTCAGTTCCATATACAGCTATAGAAGCATGCCTCCTCAGTCAGAGGAGAGAGAAATCTTTTCAGTTGCCTTCCCATTGAAGCAGAATGCTTTCTCGTAACCACAATAAAAAAAGAGTGGGGAAAGGAGACAACCCCACTGATGAAACAAATGTATATTAAATTGTGCTTTGCTGGAAATGTTAGTTCTTTCTTCCTGAAAAAAAATATATAATTATATTGATATTGATTTATAGGCTTCCCACAGGCTGGAGTAAAGCTTTTAAAATGCTGACTTTAGGAAAGAGGCCCTGCCTTCTTTTGCCCCCTCAGAGGCCTTTGTGAACCTCCATGCTGGCTATCAATTGCTTACTTTGCAGCTCTTAACACAAAAGGCGGTAACCGGGGATGTTTCAAAATCAGGCCAATTGCAAATGGTGTATAGTTTAGCCTCCATCTGGTGATGGTGACGAGGAAGACAGAATTGCTAGTGTCCTCGAGTTTAGTCTCATCTAGGAAGACTGAGGAAAACCTCTGTCTGAGGCCAGACAGGGACAGACCCTCCAAGTGTCCCTATTTTCCAGGGACAGTCCCAGATTTACAGAAGCCATCCTGGTTTCAGATTTGATCCTGGAATATCCAGCTTTAGGACATCTCTATTTTCATCAGAGAAATGTTGGACGGTATAGAATAGGGTGTTCCTATCAGGTGCGCTCGGTTCCATCCCACATGGGGGGGGGGTGCACTGCATGACATCACAAGATAGGAGGAGATCTGACGGGGCCGTCACACCCTCTAGGTAGCCCAACGGGGCATAGTTGCAGCTCCGGGAGGGCCTGACAGGGCCCGTCCGGCTGTGGAAAATTGGGGAGTGGGGCTCGGACCCCATGGCTTTGCATAGATGGCGCACCTGGTCCCTATTTTCATTGGAGAAATGTTGGGAGACTATGGAGGGATGATCCCTTATTACCCCAAAACATCAGAAAGGGGGCTTCGTTTTTCAATGAACTGATATCCACCCTTCCAACAACATTGGTCAACTTATATCATGTCCAAAACCCTCAACAGCCAATCAGTACTAGAAGGCAGCCCTACTCCCCCCCCCCCATTACTTTTGAGACATCCTTGCAATTTCTGTATTTTCCGGAAGGACCAAAGCTTTCACAAAACAATAGAAAGTAGTCAATGGATCCAGAGTAGGCTTGCCATATTTCAAAAAGTGAAAATCTGGACACCAAAATTGGTGAACTTTTTTTGGCCAAAGTTATGAGCTATTTTTAATGAAATTTACCAAAATCTACACTTCCAACATGGGCTGCAATACACCTGGATTTTCCCAGACATTTCAGCGATTTCCACTCAGACGCTGTTTACCAGGGAAATTTCAGACATATGGCATCCCTAATCCAGAGGCAATTCATAATCCATCCTATCCTTGATGTTACTTATAATTTGATGTCTAAATATCCTTCTTCATAGCAATGCAAATGATTATGGAAAGAATAACCACTGAAACAGAGTATTGCACACCCTCTATCAGGTGTACCTTAAAGGATTATACTTTATAGAATTATACTTTATTTTTTAAAAAAGATTTTTATTAAAATTTTAAAGGTTACATAAGTAATAAAAAAATAACAACAGAAAAACACCCAATTAAACCAAAAAAGAAAGTAAAACATAAAAACAAATCACATCAAAGAAAAAAGCTAAAAAAATGGAAAACAGACAAGAAACAAAAAAAAAAGATGCATAGAATCAAGAAAAAAAAAGAACAAATCAAACCTTTACATGACTTTCTTTCTTTAACCTATTTCCTTGACCTCCTCACACCTCCCCTCTTTGTATTCTGGTTCAGTTAGATATTTCAGCAAATCCTTCATCTTTGTTTTTATCCTAATAATTTATCTTAATATACTGTAATTTAACATTCTCTTCTTTCACCAATTAATCATCCATTTTTACTTTATTTAATCTTATTTCTCATTGAAACTAATATATTGATCTTAATCTCTTAAGACATTTCCCCTAGGGTCATAAAAATTTCATTCCACGATTTTTCCATTTCTCATTATTATTATTATTTAATCTCCATATATACACTTTAAATTCCCAATTTCTTTCCACCGTCTCCCCTCCCCGGTCCCAGCCCCTGCCGTCAGTTCCATCAACCTCCCAGCGTCCATCAACCTGGAGATCTGATATCCGAGGCTCTTAACTCTTCTTCATTTCCCTTCTGCCGATCTTCTTGATAATCTTTGGTGCTAAAAAGCAGATCTCGGGGGAGCTCCAACCCAACAATGCTTATATTCCTTCTTGACAAGTCTGCCAGGTTTCCATAATTAAAGCTAGGGCCCATAAAGTATTCCAAACCTTGTTTCACAATTCTTCCAAGTCCAAAGGCCCCCAAAGCTCCAATCTCCTCCTGGCTCAAATTCATATTCCAAAAGTCATTTGATCCCTGCATAAAGGGATCTCTCCACTTTTCCTTTTTCAGATCAGGCCAGGCACCCATCTTCAAAAACTGGCTTCTCCTAATTACAGTCATATAAGGCCTCAAGTTGTAATCCTCCATTTGCCTCTTTAGGGTTAAGGCTCCCCCATGTTTTGTTTTATATTCAACAACAGCAACTTTCTCCTTCTGTAATTCATCAATTTGTTCAGTTAAGAAAGATTCTTGTGCCAGGTTCTTGTCGACTTCTATGCTGATGCCCACTTTTATTCCCAAGATATCAATATTAGCAGCCATGACATCTATCTGTTTATGCAGCTTTCCCAGCAGATAGATTGTCCTATTCAGAACAGACGCTACGTCTTCCTTTGCCAACATTCTTAAGATGTTCAAGGTCAGAACTAGTTTCTCACAGTCTTTATCTTAAGACCAATTTCCCAGCTGCACTCTTGTAACAATGTCCCAAAACTCCCTCTAGAGGAAAACAGTCTCAATTTGTATCAATCCTTTCCAGCACAATTCCAAAAGTAAATTAGTAACAGTTTCCAGTTACTTTTTCTTCTTTTTAAGTGCAGAAGCAGACAATAGAAACAATGTCTTTCTTTTAAAGCTAGCAGTCAAATTAAAGCCAGCTGTCAAATTAAAGCTAGCTGTCAAGTTAAAGCTAGCTGTCAAATTTGTCCTGTTTACCGTCGATGGACTTTTTGCAAACCGTTTCTAGGTTCAGAGACGTGATGCTTCAATTTTTAATTTTCCACCTTCTCCTGCAAGTTCACTTGGTCAAAATTAATCGTTTCAATCAGTGGAGTTTTAATCCTTTACGTAAGACTTTCCAAAACCTTAGTTAATAACTACTTTGCTTCAGTCTATTTACAGAAAGGGAAGGTGGACTTCCTGTTTAAACCTTCCCCGTTCGGTGCCAAATTAAAGTATTTAAAAGCTCAATTTCCCGTTCTACTCACGGGTTGTTGTTTAAAATCTAATTGTCCACAGGAAAAAAGTCAGCGCTCTCTGACAGCAGCAATGCGGCTTCGCTCTGTGAAATAAGTGGTCAATTCAAAGCACCGCGCCTCTCACTCCACGTCGCTCCGGATTCCCGATACCGGGTCTCCCCACGAGTAGGGGGGCGCTGAAGGTGCCAGCCGAATCCCAGGTTCACAGACTTCTTCCATCTGTGATTTCTAAGGGTCTCTGCCGTCGCCGTGGCGGTCAGACCCTGTTTTTCACGGAGCCGGTTCCTCCCGATCGGAGGAGCTCCGCCATTGCCAGAGGCGCTAACCCGGAAGTTCTATAGGATTATACTTTATAGGAGTCAGATGTATCAGGTCCCAAGAGACTTGACCCCCATTTGAATCACTGATTTCCTACTTTGTGGCTTGTATCCAACATAGGGCTATTACACTGAAGATGGAGCAAGCTTGTTTCCTCCTGCTCTGGAGGTTAGGACTTAAAACAATGGCTTCAAGTTACAAGAAATATTTCTGCTTGCACAACAGACCTTTCTCTCCCTCTTCTCCCCTCACGTGCCCCAATCTGTTCTGTGGTTTCCTTGAACTCTCTGGAAAATATTTTTTTTGTGGGGTGTGGTATTGCAGGGCATATTCAGTGCTACAGAATCATGGAGTTGGAAGCACCCCAGGAGTCATCTCCTCCAACTCTCTGCAGTGCAGGAATTTCAGCTAAAGCATCTTTGACAGGTGGCCATCCAACCTCTGCTTAAAAACCTCCAAGGAAGGAGAGTCCACCACCTCCCTAGGGAGTCTCTTCTACTCTTACCATCAGAAAGTTCTCCATCGTGTTTAGTTGGAATCTCCTTTGTTACTTAGAGCTATATTGGATGCAAGCCTTTGTGTCCCCGTGGCAGTAACCAGAGGAAGAACTACCTGCACTCAGACCAGAGACACCAAAACCGTACCACCTTCTCTGATCAGAAACCTCATCAGGCCCTAGGCTTTATTTTGGTGAACCCTCTTATTCAGCATCAGAAACCCTGCATCAACACAAACGTCTGTGCTGATTTCTCCCATCCTTCCCCCTGCGACACTGAAACCGTTCGTGAAATGCCACACATTCACTTTTGCCGCAAGTGTTTCCTCCTGTATTTGCCAGACACTCTTCGCCCACCAGATGGGTTTTCCCCAAGCTCCCACGCTACTAGTAAAACTGCAGCATTTTTTTGTTAATTTATCACTGTATTGAAGTCTAATAAATGGACCATACGTAGCTAGGAGGACAGAATGGAGGAACAACTCCCATACATCCTGCACATCATGCTAAGCAAAAGCTGTGTTGTGTTAACTGTCAGCTTGAGAAATAGCTGACATTTGTTATTTTAATTAATAGTTTAGTTTGCTGAAATAAGCTTCTATGGGAAGCTATGGCTTATATTAAATCTTCGTTACAGCATTATTTTCCACAGACTAGGAGGCAAAAAACTCATTTTCAAACAACTGCTTCACCCGGCAAGGTCACCACCAACAGATTGAATGCACACGTCAAGGAGACATCTGCTTCCGAGACATCGATACATGTGAAAATGTTCTTCATTTTTTTAAAAAAAGAAAAGGTACATTTTCCAGTGGAATATTTCATTATTTAGTCCTTAAAGCTACAACCTTTACAGAGCAATCCTTTGCATTTCTGCTCAGAAGTCAGTCCCACAGAATGCAATGAAACTTACTCCCAGGTTAAACTATGTAGTTCTACAGTCATACAGTCTGCTTTTTGAATAATTCCGTACGAGCAGTTTAATAAACAAAACAAAAACACCAGCACTTAATAAAAAGTGTGATTCTGAAAGCTACTGGATGTGTTTGCACAATAGTGTTTCTCTAATGTGCTGTATAGGAGACTAACCTGGAAGGAAGATAATAAAGAAAATGAGATGTAGGTGGGTTCAGCTGACGAGAGCAAAATAAAAAAAAGTTACAGCTTGAGAGACAAGGAAGAGGAGGAGTCATGATTGGAGGGTGGGTTTTTTTTACCGAAGTTTAGCAGTAGGTTCTGGCAGAGTTGTAGATAAGCCCCTCCTGGGATCTACAAATTATGACTGGACATGATATCTACACCTTTTTACTAGCTAGCTATGAAGTCTAGTCCCAGCATGATATTGCAACATAATTATATGAAAGCTCAGTAAATATATTTCCTGATTTAAGTTAATGTAACTCAGGCTACGGGACGCAGGTGGCGCTATGGGTTAAAGCCTCAGCGCCTAGGGCTTGCCGATCGAAAGGTCGGCGGTTCGAATCCCTGCGGCGGGGTGCGCTCCCACTGCTCGGTCCCAGCGCCTGCCAACCTAGCAGTTCGAAAGCACCTCCGGGTGCAAGTAGATAAATAGGGACCGCTTACCAGCGGGAAGGTAAACGGCGTTTCCGTGTGCGGCTCTGGCTTGCCAGAGCAGCGATGTCACGCTGGCCACGTGACCCGGAAGTGTCTCCGGACAGCGCTGGCCCTTGGCCTCTTAAGTGAGATGGGCGCACAACCCCAGAGTCTGTCAAGACTGGCCGTACGGGCAGGGGTACCTTTACCTTTACCTTTTTAACTCAGGCTACATATTGACTTAGCGCGCGCGCACACACACACACACACACACACACACACACACACTTTTAACCTGAAATTCATTCAAGACCTTTAGATAGGCCTTTTTCCCTTTCAGTTTTTGAAACTGTACTCCCATTAGCTTACATATGTACACACAAATATACAAAGAATTTGGCATGGCTATCTATCTATTTATCTATCTAATTGGGCATTGGGCATGAATGTTAATTGGATAAGTTTACTTCTCAGGTGCAATTTTCTTCTAAGAGGTCTCACTGAAATTATCTGCCCAAAGGTTTGGAAAAGCTAAACTAGGTTTAATCCATTTTAAATCAGAATTTATGATGGACATAATTTTTTGGCATCTACACTCCTTCATTTATGGCCCTCAGAATGTTATTTGTTTCTTCTTCCAACAGCCTCCATGACAAATGACCTGATCCAATTATGCTATCACATGCAGTTGTGACTTTGCTCCTAATGCCTAGAGAAAAGATCCATATTATGCCACAGACAAAATTTACATGGATTGTCAGAGTCTGTTAACACTTACACAAGCCCCAAGAATTGTATTTTCTAAAAATAATAATAAAGAAATCTGCGGCACTCCATTAATAAAACTTACAACTGTTTCCCAAGTGCATGCTTTGATTCTAAGACTGCAACCTTAGTGCTTACTTCTGAGAAAGCATACATGGATTCAACCTATTAAACCCACCAAACAGGTGTTTAACAATGACTCTTTTTCATCAGGCTGAAATGCAACCTCTGGTGGTATAGACACCAAAATTGTACAATTACTTATCTCCTTGGCTCGGGAGTTGCCTAACTTCATACTCTCCAACGTTTCTCTGATGAAAATAGGGACGTCCTAAGGAAAAGCGGGACATTCCAGGATCAAATCAGAAACCAGGAAAGCTTCTGTAAATCCGGGGCTGTCCCTGGAAAAGAGGAACACTTGGAGGGTCTGGTGTATGCAACTTTAATTTTTAACTGGAAATTCAAGCAGCCTTACTATGAACTTTTGCCATTTTAAGCTTGACAGCTTAAAATGGCAAAAGTTCATAGTAAGATTGGAGTAGCAACCCCATCACAGCTGAAATAAATAAAAACATGCATGCCCCGTTTTGATGCATTGGATCCAGAAAACTGTAGGCAGAGTTCCACCGTGGCACACACTTGTTAGGGGACATACATGTTTCAGTCAGGCGAATACGTGAGTCACATTGCCATAGGAATTGCAAAAAAATTGTGAGCAAATGGTTGAGAATTGCCAGCCTGCCTTGTAATAGAGACCTGCCCAGCCTTTTGTAATTTCCCTGCTCCAAACATGCATAGCTGAGCGATGGTGGTGACAGGTCTGGTTTTCTTTTTGCAATAGTCAGCTTTTATCGTCCTGCCTCAGGCTTGAAGCTGCTTTAGCAGAATCTCATCGTTGCTGAGCTTGAGGCCCTAACCTGCTAGCGCTTCCTTAATCCTTTATTTGCTAATGGTCTGGTGCCACCTCTCTGTCTTACTTGACATGGCTCGTCAGGTAACCTGCTGTTATCACCACCATATGTAAAAAAAGAAGTGACTTGTTTTATTCAAGCTGTGTTTAGCCCTTCACTGGCTTCCTAGGACAGTCTTCCTTCAAAGGTTTGCATACCAGCATATATATATTTATTGCTTTGTTAGGGGGTAAAATGTGCCACGTTTTTCTTTTCCTTTGGGGGCGGGGGGGGGGAGCCTGAGCCACTATACCTTTGCAAAATGAAAAATAAGAGAAGCAATAGCCATTCTCTTGCTATCATTCAGCATTGGGAATTGAAGAGCCTGGCTAAAACAGTTGTAAATCCTGATGTGATTTCAAAAACATGAAGGCTAACTTTGCAGTTTGCCAGTGGGGAGACGGAATTGTGAAAACCGAAAACTTCATCTTGCACAAAAGTAGTTGCCGAAGATTCAGTTTTGCTACCTCAATAACAATTCATTTTTTGCAGAATATCATCATAACAGGGCTTTGGGGTTTCTGTTGGCCTTAAACTATCCTGATCTTTTTTTTTATTTTACTTAGCCTTTTTTTTTAAGCTCAGCTTTGATGGTGCACAGTGGATATTTCTCAATTGGATATACTTAAAAGTACCAGAGGCAGATGAATAACGGCTATTTTTTTTTTCCTGGGGAATTTTGCATTCCTACAATGTTGTGAAGAGCGCTTGTTCTAAAGATGCACTTCAAGATTTTCCTAGGGATTCTCAAGCTCTGCGTATTCTTCATCCTGCAGTGTGATGCCATCCTCAACCCTGCATCATTAACATCAAATTGACAATCCTCTTTTTTTAAAAAAAATAATTTTTATTCATTTTTCAAACACATAATAAAAACAAAGCATAAAACAGAAAATCAAAACACAAAACAAAAACATACAAAACATTTAAACAAATATAACTTCAAAATTGTATTTTCATACCCTTCTTTCCTTCGACTTCCCAATACCTCCCCGTCCCTGCATCCTTGTTTTGTAATTCTTTAGCAACCCTTTGATCCATTTATCCTAATTCCCTTTCATTAAATTTCCTTTAGTTTTTTAGTTACAGCTGTAATTCTCTGTTTCTTACCCCTTGACATCTTAGCATTCCTCAATTTTGCAACAGTTTTTAAGGTATATTTTAAATTTCTTCCAGTCCTCTTCCACTGTCTCCTTCCCCTGGTCACGGATTCTGCCCGTCATCTCAGCCAGTCCCATAAAGTCCATCACCTTTGTTTGCCATTCTTCCAGAGTAGGTAGTTCTTGCATCTTCCAATACTTCGCCAGTAGAATTCTTGCTGCTGTGGTAGCATACATAAAGAAAATCCTATCCTTCTTTAACACCAATTGGCCAACCATGCCCAAGAGAAAAGCCTCTGGTTTCTTAGGAAAAGTCCACTTAAGGACTTTCTTAATTTCATTATAGATCATTTCCCAGAAAGCTTTAATCTTCGGGCAGGTCCACCAAAGGTGATAAAAAGTACCTTCAGTCTCATTACATTTCCAACATTTATTATTTGGCAAATGATAGATTTTTGCAAGCTTGACTGGGGTCATGTACCACCGATAGATCATTTTCATAATGTTTTCTTTTAAAGCATTGCATGCAGTAAATTTAATACCGGTAGTCCATAACTGTTCCCAGTCAGCAAACATAATATCATGACCGATGTCTTGTGCCCATTTAATCATAGCTGATTTCACCGTCTCATCCTGTGTGTTCCATTTCAACAGCAAATTATACATTCTTGATAGGTTCTTAGTATTGGGTTCTAACAATTCTGTTTCTAGTTTTGACCTCTCTTTCTGAAATCCTATTTTCCTGTCCTGTTTAAATGTCTCATTTATCTGATGATAGTGCAACCAATCTCGAACTTTGGGCTTTAATTTCTCGTAACTCTGAAGTTTAACCCTTTCACCATCATATTCTAAAATTTCACAATATTTTGGCCATTTAGAGTCCATATTAAGCTTTTTCACTTCCTTAGCTTCCATTGGTGACACCCACCTGGGAGTTTTACTTTCCAACAAATCTTTGTATCGAATCCAAACATTATACAATGCTTTCCTTACAATATGGTTTTTGAAGCCTTTATACACCTTTGCCTTGTCATACCATAAATATGCATGCCAACCAAAGCTATTATCATACCCTTCCAGGTCCAAAATGTCCGTGTTCTCAAGAAGTAGCCAGTGTTTCAACCAGCAGAAAGCTGCCGATTCATAATAAAGTCTTAAGTCCGGCAGGGCAAACCCCCCTCTATCTTTTGCATCAGTTAAAATCTTAAATTTTATTCTGGGCTTTTTGCCCTGCCAGACAAATTTTGATATGTCTTTCTGCCACTTCTTGAAACAGTCCATCTTGTCCAAAATTTGCAACGTCTGAAATAAAAATAGCATTCTAGGCAGTACATTCATCTTAATATTAGCAATTCGGCCTAACAAGGAAAGTTTCAACCTTGACCATATTTCTAGATCTTTCTTTACTTCTGACCAACATTTTTCATAATTATCCTTAAATAAATTCACATTCTTAGATGTTAAGTTTATCCCCAGGTATTTCACTTTTTTCATTATTTCCAAACCTGTTTCATTCTGAAATCTCTCTCTTTCCTCCATTGTTAAATTTTTTTCCAACACTTTCGTTTTTTGTTTGTTCAGTTTAAAACCTGCTACTCGACCAAATATTTCAATTAATTCTAATACTCTTTTAGTACTAGTGTCTGGCTGTTGCAGGGTCAATACTAGATCATCTGCAAATGCTCTTAGTTTGTAGTGTCTAACTCCGACCTGAATTCCTTTAACCAACTGGTCCTTTCTAATCATGTTTAACAAAACCTCCAGGACTGATATAAAAAGCAAAGGGGATATTGGGCATCCCTGCCGTGTACCTTTTTCTATGAATATTTCTTCCGTTACCACATTGTTTACAATTAACTTAGCTTTTTGTTTAGAATATATTGCACCTATACCGTTTTCAAAACCTTGGCCTACCCCCATCCCTTGGAGATTCTTCTTCATAAAGCTCCAACAAATATTGTCAAAGGCTTTCTCCGCATCCACAAAAATCAGAACAGCCTTCCTGTTAATGTCGACTTCTAACAACTCCAAAATGTCTATAATGTTCCTCACGTTGTCTGACATATGTCTCCCTGGGAGAAAGCCCGTTTGGTCCTTATGAATCTCCCCTATCAACACTCTCTTCAATCTTTTTGCCAAAATGTCTGCAAAAATTTTATAATCCACATTAAGTAAAGATATAGGGCGGTAGTTTCTAACCTAGTTCTTCTCAGTCTCTGTTTTCGGTATAAGTGAGATGAAAGCCTCTTTCCACGATTCAGGTGCCTTTTTCCCCTCCAAAATTTCATTACAAACTTCCTTCAGTGGTTGTATTAGCCATTCCTTCAGCACTTTATAATATTTAGCCGTCAAACCATCTGGTCCTGGTGATTTTCCCAGTTGCATATTCTGAATGGCACCCTCTATTTCTTGTTCTGTTATTTTCTCATTCAAGATCATTTTACTTTGTTCTGAGATTTTTGGTAGGCCATATTTTTTAATAAATTCTTCTATTTCTTGTTCGTTAACTGGCCCTTGTGCATACAATTTCTTAAAAAAGCTTTGAAAACAATTACTTATCTCATTAGGTTTGTAGATAATTTTTCCATCCATTTCTAAACTTGTCACAGTGTTCAATTTCTGTCTCTTTTTCAATTGCCATGACAGAAGTTTCCCACATTTATCTGCTGATTCAAAAGTCTTTTGTCTCATTTGCTTTATTTTCCATTCTATTTCTTGATTCATGAGTTCCATGTATTGCATCTGATAAAACTTTATTTCTCTCAAAATCTCATGGGACTTTGGTTTGGACCTCAATTTCTTTTCTCCTTCTTTCATTTTTTCTAAGATTTTTTCTTTCCTCTCATTTTGTTTCTTCCTCTTTATGGAGTTCTGTTGAATTAGGAAACCTCGCATCACGGCTTTGCTTGCGTCCCAAATTGTTCTTTTCTCCACCTCTGTTCTCAAATTTATCTCAAAATAATCTTTCAATGTTTTTAGGGCCTTCTTATAAATCTCTTCATCTCTAAATAGGGTGTCATTCATTGTGTTCAATATCCACAGTCCATGTTTTTGGCAACATTGTGGGCATGCTCCCTTGGATTTCTTCAGCTTATATTTGCCCATCAGGGACAGGATGAAACAGGGTATCACCAGGGATCAGTTCCGGCATCCCTCAGGTAGGCGTCATTGCTATTTTAAGAGAACAAGAGAGGTGAGTTCTGGCACCTCTTTTTCAAGAAAAATAGCACTGTATATCACTTTGGGGTCATAATTAAATTGTTTTGGTATGTCCAATCTTTCAGTTTTGTGAAAAATTCAGTACACTTTCTTTATATTTCTGTAGTGTATTTGGAACATTTACTCTGTATATTTCTTTGGCGTACTGGGAATATTTACAGCAAAGCTGGTTTATCCTACATAGAGTGGTATTTATTTATTGGATTTCTTACCAACCTTTCACCATAAGGCCCCGGGGTGGGTTACAAGCAACAATATAGAAATACAATAGCATAATCAGGTTTTTTTAAGAAAGAAAAAATTGCAGAACCTCAGTGTAGGCAGCAGCTGTCACATTCTTTCTAACCATGAATGGAGCTGGCTTAGAGGATGTGCTCAGCAAAAACAGAATCACAGCACAGTTGTGAAGCTGTATGTGAACAGCTTGACAATGCTTAGGTGTTCCTGGGCTTCTTTGAGTGATTGGGCTAGGGCTCTCTTACATTTTGGCCAGAAGGCATGTAAACTGAGCCTTGGATGTTGAGCACCTTGAAAAGTAGGAAAGATGATTTGAAAGATAGTAACAGCTCCATCTTCATTTTTAACATACCCATTGCAAGAAATGACATTAAAGTGAGGTGCATTACATCAATGGCACAGGCCCATAGCTGGAAATGGGGCCAGGAGCAATAATCTCCAAACTTTTTTAAAGACCTGACCTACCTTCAGCACAACAACCATCTGGGAACCCATCCTAATTTTTCTTACCACATATTTGAATGGTGGCGACACACTTCAGGTCCAACTGCAACTTAGTAGTGGATTCTGACCCACCAGCTGAAGACCATTTGGTCTTTAGTACATAAAATCACCCCTGGAAGGATGAAGAAGACACGATGGAGAACATTTTAAAAGCTGGTGGAAAGGGCTTACTGGAACTGAATGTCAGGAGTCCAGGTTCCCAGCTTGATAACACAGTGAGTGTAGGTAATTAAAAAGGAGGGTTTATGGCAAAAACAAAGCCTCCGGCATCATCACTCAAGATGACCCTTCTGAAGACTCCTTCCGGTGTTGACAGAAGATATTGAATTTACGACCCTTGCATCTCTTGTTTTGCTTCCTACCTAGCATAAGGTTACCAGATTTTTTTTCAATGAATCTGGGGACACTTTTCAACTTCAATTGATTTTGCATGGGGACTGATTTGTAAATCCGGGAACTGTCCCCAGGAAACAAGGACGTCTGGTAACCTTAATCTAGCAGCCCTCCCATTCACCGACTCTTCAGACTTAGTGGGTCAGCTCCAGCCTCTTCCTGTTCTGAGAGGCTGTCCCTGAGTCTGTTTGTGCTTTTTGAGAGCTTTGGCTGTGTTCCAGCCTTCTCTCAGCTACTGCCTTATCAGCTTGCTGTTCAAGGTCAGGAAGAGCCGAAGTCTGTGGCTGTCGTCTCTCTCCTGCCTGAGTAAAATCTAAGCTTCTCTATTCCTGGCTGCTTTCTGCAGTTGGCTGCAAATCTTTGCTTGGAGCTGGCTCATTCCCGACATTAAAAGTCAACAGTTGTAAAAGACGCACGTGAGATTCCTAGTGTCACTTTCCTTAAGGCCTTAAAGCCCAGTTTCGTCCCTTAGCCTCATCCCTTTCCATGCGGCATGGTTGCCATGGCCACCCCATTATAATTTGATATAATTCTCCTCTAAGCCTTGTTGAAATGTTAGAAGGGGAGAACCCTACAGCCCTTCAATTCCCTCATAGAGCTGATGCAGCTCTAGTCATCTGGAAGCATTATGGTCCAGTTGTTTTCTCATTATCAAGCTGTCTGGGACTATGTGTGTACCAGATTTCTGTGGCGAAAGGACCGTAATGATTTTGATGGCTCCCAAGTATAAAGGCAATGTGTGGGCACTGGAGTTTCCTTTTAGACTCTTGCCTGGATGGTGCCTACATTATTCAAATGGATCTCTACATTATTCCAAAGAGTCACACACAGAATTTCTATATGCACACATGGGGTTCTCTGGGGCACTTTCTAGGGTCACCTGTACCTTGAGAAAAACCGAGCCAGAGGGGTTTTATGGCCCTTAAGAGTATTTATGGCAGAGATGAATGCAGCCTGTGGGAGATGAGCAATTCCGCCCCTATGGAATTGCTTTCCAGTCCTACAGGAAAGGGTCTTTTGGATCCTGGCCTCAGATAGTAATACATACTGTTACAGAATCTTTCCATTCATGAGTCTTTGCTGAGTCATGAATACACACACACACACACACACACACACACACACACACACACACACTATATTAATTTCTGTGCAGTACCTAACAGTATTGTAGTCCTAAACCTTCTTATTTGGGGATGGCTTTGTTGCGCTATGGAGGACAATTCTCAACAAGTCTCCAGGCTCCTTTCCATTTGTGGAAACTCTTGAATTATATCCTGGGGATTCAGTGACATTAGATTTTTTGTTTCCATGCAAAGACTGAGGCAATAAAATGAGTCCTGAGAAATTTATATATTTCTGGTAATTAGCAGTTGTGATACTTGTTCACCATACCCTGTAATTGCATTTTTAGCTTATTATCCACTTTACAATAAAAAACAAAGTTACATCCATCCTAATTTTTATAAAATATGCAGTTCATTGAATGTAGAACAGTCATCTCTGAAACATACCTAAAATTTAACAAAGTGGTGATTAGCATAGAATTCAAAGGCATAATGTGCAGCTACTAGATAGCATTCCGATTAAATGCAGCACACTGCACTGGAATGGTTAACCTCATAAATTCCTGGGAGTAAATGCTGTTCTCTCATTTTTATTTCCAGTTCCATTATCAATAATATAATTTTGCTTTGTTTACATATTCCTCACAAGTCACCTGGGTTTGCTTTCTTTCCATTTCATATCTCTCTCTCTCTCTCTCTCTCTCTCTCTCTCTCTCTCTCTCTCACACACACACACACACACACACACACACACACATTCTTTCTGAAGAAAAAAAACATATATCTGAGATCTTTTGTGACTGAGAACTATTAGGACAAACCCTAACAGTGATATTAAATATAGAGAAGTTGTTAAAAATGTGCTAACACAGTGAAATCCCAAAAACTAAGGTGTGTGAGATGCATATAAAATTACTTTACACATGTCCTTCAAAACAAGTTTAATACATAGTCAGGTCACATTATTGCACATCAAATTCTCGGGGCCTCTAGCTGCCAGTAGCAATTATCTGTAAAAGAACATGTTTTCCCTAGTCACTAGCTATCAGGGTTTTTTGAGTATACCTAAGCATAGCCTTGAGCAAAACTCCTACGGGGAATACAGTATTGGGAAATACAGTATTGCATTTGGATGAAATATCAGGGTTTCGGTGCAATATGTCTAGATACGTTTGTACATCTATTTCAACACGCCGATGTGTTTATCTGTTGACTTTAATTGCATGATATGGCTGCATATAAATGTAAATATTTCTCCTGCATATCTACCAAACTTTTACGATGAGGTTTGGTAGGGTTTTTTTGTTTGTTGTTTTACTTTGCAGCTTATTTTCCAAAATAATGTATATCCGTGGCGCGTTTTACTAAACTGCTGAAGTCTGTGCTCACGTTATTGCAATAACTGGATCCATTTTATGTTAAAAGTTTTGAAACATTTGACTTAAGATACTAAACAACGGTTGTGTTGTGTCGTGTGGGAGGTTGAAACCCTTAATTAATTCACTTATTTTTATCCTCTTGTGATGGCCTGCTGAGGGCCTGAAGGGCCCTGCTCTTGTCTCCTTCCACCTGGCTTGGGGCAGAGCTTGACAGGCTTCACAAGGACCGCAGCTGCTTTTAAGTTGTTTTCCATTTTTATCTGTGTTGTTTTAAATGAGACCATCTTGGCTGTGAGCCCTGGAAGACCTGCACCCTGCCTTGCTGGCCCTTTCCTATCTGGCCTGGGAGAGTGGAGTGCTGACTGACTCCAGCTACAAAAGCTGAAGCTGTTGAACAGATTCTTGGGCTAGAGTACTGTTTATGGGGGGATGAGAGAGCTTGTTGCTGTTACTGATATTATTGTTGTATCTTTAGTTTTAGATCTTAGGATTTATGTGGAAATTGTTTCCCTTTGTCTGTGTACTTTTCGATGTGTTTTATTTATTGTTTATGACTTCTGTTATGTTTACAATTATGTAAATCTTGCCATGTTGTAAGCCGCCTTGAGCATAGTTTTGACTATGGAAAGAAGGCATACAAATAAAATGAGGATGATGATGATCCTCTTGTGATATATTGTACCCAAGCGCCCATAGTCAGCAGTCTAGAAATCCACTGACAAGGACTCCATCATGCATCACTTGAAAACCAAACTTCTAGAGCTCTCGCCATTGCCAAAATCCTCCCTCTATAAGCATTACTCATACATCACAGTTTTACTACAAGATGCAAAGTGCCTTTAAATGTAATGGTGATTTTTTTTTTATTTTTTTTTTTGGAGGGGAGGGTGGGAGAGAGACAGGAAGGTTCTGGCAAAGTGGAAGTGTAACTGCTACTGATATAGGGTTATATTGGCAAGTGGCTACATTGTGCAGGTAAAATAAATAGCCAAGGATTTCAGGGTAAGAGAAGTATTGCTAATGAGGGGTCTGTTCAATTGTATCCAATCTATTCTACCCCCAACTAAAATAAGGCCTTTGACAATACCCACAGAGGTAACATCCTGCTTCTTTTTGGCTTGTGTTGGGTTTTTTTCTTTTTGTTTTAAAGCAAATGCAACAACAAATCAATTTAAAATTGCAAGGCAGGAAGAGAAGGATACGTACATTTTAAGCTTTTTGTTTCATTAGATTAAAAGGAAACAATGTGACATCTTCTTGGTTTTTGGCAAGGAATCTTAACAAGAACCGTGAACATGGAAAAATTTCCGTGGACTGCTAAACAGGTTAAAATTTCCTGAGAGCAATCAAAAGCATTAATTTATTTTTTTTATAAATGTTCCTTTTCTTCTTCTTCAGAAAGAATGGAGGGATGGGGGGAAAGCAAACCAAGCAGAGGATATGCCAATTCTGGGTTTCCTACACTGAGCAGTGAATTACATTAGAGACCCCTGCAAACTCCCTCCAATTCTAAAAATCTATGGTTGGTGGGTGGAGGGAGGGTGTGTGTGTGTGTTAGTAGAAAATTCTCAGTGTCCTGAATGCTCCCCCCCACCCCGTCCTCCTTCCTGGATTTTTGCAAATAGATGCCATTTATCTGATTGAATTCCTGTCTCATCTTTCTACATATTACAGCTAATTAGTACCCCCCGTTGAGCAACAGTCCACTGATAGAAAAAAGCAGTTAGATAAGATCTACATTAACAAATGTAGTTCATTTAATATCATTTGTGGTGCTGCATTATTAATAATACATAATTACCCTGGGTAGCCTAGAAGAGGGAGAGGGGAGGAAAAACTATTCTTTAATTTCTTGGCCTTTGCAAAGGAGAGGTATATTTGACAGAATAAAGGACTGCCTCACTACAGGTAGCCATCCATCAAAAAGCTTTATGTGTCAAACTATTTTATTAACTTTTTACATTGAAAGGAAACTTGTGTTCCTTCCTTTTCTTTTCTATTTAAGCTCCTTTTCTTTCCAGCACCACAACATCTGGATTAAGGGCCATTCTTCTCAGCCACAGGGGGCTGGGCGCTTTGGAACATAAGCATCTTTTATGGTGATCAGTTTGATGCATTGCAATATGTGGAATGTGGGGCGAACGCTTTTCTCGCTACAAGTACATGGATTACGAAGCTGCTGCTCAGATCCGCCTGTGATCCGAGTGCTTGCGATGATGAAAAAGCTCCCGTGCCTTGCTTCGTACAGTATTTGGTACATATAAACTGAAGCTCAGTCCAGAGGTGCTGTGGACAAGCAGCTCCCATGGCTGGGAGTTGGGGAAATGCTCTGATCTTAATAGGGCTGTGCTCCCCTTGAAAGGAGCAGGTACATAATTTGGGGCTGCTCCTCGCGCCATTGTTGACACAGGATACCCAGGTGGCCAGGACTGCCTCTGCCCAGTTTTGACTAGTATGCTAAATACAACCTTCCCTGGATAGGGATAGCTTGGCTTAGTCAGCTGTGCTTTGGTAATGTCCAAGTTGGATTGCTATACAGTGGTACCTCAGGTTAAGTACTTAATTCGTTCCGGAGGTCCGTACTTAACCTGAAGCTGTTCTTAACCTGAAGCACCACTTTAGCTAATGGGCCTCCTGCTGCTGCCGCGCCGCCAGAGCACAATTTCTGTTCTCATCCTGAAGCAAAGTTCTTAACCCAAGGTAATATTTCTGGGTTAGTGGAGTCTGTAACCTGAAGCGTCTGTAACCTGAAACATATGTAAGCCGAGGTACCACTATAAAATGATTTACATGGCACCGCTCCTTAAGGCGGTCAGGAAATTGCAACTACTGCAAAGTGGCAGCCAGAGCACTGATAGTAGTGTTAGGATTTTTATCTATCTGAGTTGCTGTAGCGAGTCGTACTGTTGTACTATGTTTTGATTACATCATGTGAGTGTCTGAGAGACCGTGAGACAGGAAGTCAGTACTGTTGGAAGTTGGTTTCACTTCTGAAAGTGTTGCTGTTCTGTACTGGTGCTCAAAGAGCACAGACATGCTGATGGAGTCTTCGTATATATAGACTGTAAATAAAGTACTTTTAGAGCTACTGATTGAGTCTATCTTCTGCTATGATATGCCAGAAGATGACCGCGCTCCTCTCAGGAGAGAGGGGTCGCTTATCACTGGTCTGTGTTTGATGTGATTGTGTTTACGTGCTTGGGAAGATGTGGGGGTTTGATTAATCGTGTGTTGACATTATCCGCTTTACCACTTGTGGTGGGTTCCTGCTGCTGTGTTTTAAAATTGCATATGTTGTTGTAGATGTTTCGCTCTTGACTTGCATAATTTCTCTTCTCGCCAGTCGCCTTGAGACTTTTGTATAAGGCAATTAAGGAGTGAAATAAATAAAGACTACCAAATAAACATTCCTGCTAGATGTGCATACGTGAAAATCCAAGATGGAGGCCATGAGGTAAAATGAAGAAACAAAAGTAAAAGATTTGCTTTTTTCCTTTCTTCAGAAAAAAGAAAGAAAGAAAGAAAAGAAAAAGCAAGTGAAGGACAAACTGTTTCAACAATGAAGAGCAAATGAACAGTTTCAAAAAAAAAATATTTAAAAAATGACTTTATGACAAACAAAAGAAGACACAGAAGTGTGATGGGAATGAAAACTCCGCGTTTTTCAGCCAGGATAATAGCTAGGGTTCAAAAGAAAAGAGGTGAACTCTTCTCTCAGAAGCAGTGAGACAGTGATTCCATATGCATTGAATATATTAGCCTGGTAGAATACATGAAAGAAAAGCCGAGATCAATTAGAGTTCAACAAAATATGATCCACTGCAGATGAGGTGGTGTATGAATTACTCCTTGCAACAGCTACTGGCAGGGCTCGTGTCAATGAGGTTGCACTGATGTAGCAGAGAGGATTTGGCCTTAGAGTTGTTAAATATTATAGGTCACTTTGAAAGGCCACAGCTCCACAGGCAGCATATTTTTTTAGAAAGATTGCTAGGATATTTTTTAAAAAAACAACAACACTGAAAGAAGCAAAACAAAAAAACCGGATGACCTAATCCCCAAGACTGCAGCTAAGTCAGGTCAAGGGAGTAGACTTGGATGGGCCAAAGCTGATGGCAGAGTAGAGCTAGGCCTCTGGAGGATTTACTCTGTGGGTGCAAAATTTTATATAATTCTACCAGCGCTGGTCGCAGGGTCACCTTCAGTCACTTTCATCACTTCTATTACAAGGTACACACCAGAAGCAGGGCAGAAAAAGCCTCTCAGTTTTGTTTCTTTGAACACTCTTTTTATTCAGGGTATGTTACAAGCAATATGTGTAATTTATTTTTTATTTTTTTTTAAAAAAAAGAAAGTGTGTTTTTCACATAGAGAACTGCCAGAGGATGAGTTCATTTAGTATCTACTGACTATGTAACTGGTGACAGAGTTCCAACTTCAATTGCACAAAAGCATTTTGGAGAGACGGGAAGAAGAGTAAGGGCAACAGTACGTCCAGAGTAGGTTTAGCTAGCTTTATCCATATTCAAATGTGTTTCCTCCACAGTCCCCAAATGAGGGGGGAAAGAGAAAAGTATATTCATAAGGACAGTTTGCAAGGTATTATCTGGTGATGAGAAGCTTCATGGCTGAATGTGGCCCTCAATGCTCTTCTATCTGGCTCTTCACAGGCCACACTACCCAACCCTACTCTGCACTCTTAAGTGTTTTTGCCTTGTTGGAATGACCGCTCCCCGCTTAAAACGGGGGGTGCCCTTTGCATGGACACACACAGCCCCTGGATCTGGAGCGGCTCCATCACCATAGGCTTGGCTTTGCCTTCCCTCAGGTGGGATACCTGGAGGTCTCCGCCTACCTCAGTCAGTTGTCCAATCCCACCTGGGGGGCACGTTGCCAAGGAGACCAGGCCAGGTAGGGGAGGGATTACCTGCCCACACAATAGAGGGAGGATCTTACTTGGGAATCCTCACTTGGCGCCAGAGCTTTTCCCACCCTACCCACCCTCAGTTAATGTCTTATTTTGCAGGTTAACTTTCCTTCACAGGTTTTGCAGGTTAACTTTTCTTCACAGGTATGCGGGCGCTGCTAAGTTAAGGTCGCTGTTAAAGGGCCAGAAAGGAATTTCCCTGCATTGGCAGGTTTCACCTTTCCCGTAGCAAAACGTCACAACTTTGGCGGTATCAGGCCTTGGGCGGAATCCTTTAGTCTATCTTCCTCTTTGTGGCGGCGATACCAGGGTTCCCCGTTAAAGGGGTTTCTGAAGGGAGGCTTTGACCGTACGCCGAAAGGTTGTTATTGCTCTCCCCTGCGGCGGCGGTGTAACGGAGGCGGCTATCTCTGCTTGAACATATGTTCTCCAGAGCCGGCCCATCCCCCCCACACACACTGGATAACCCTGATGCTCCCTAGGTCCCCAGCTGGGGACTGAGGAGGGAGAACGCCCAATGCCTGAGCCAAGGTCTACCCACATTTGATATTTAATAAAGTTGTGGCCAATTTAATCCCATAGCACGTTGTCTTGAGTCGTTATTCCACATGACAGGGGGGACCGCTCGGGATCTGGGGACTCCGCCTGTCCACACAATGAGTCTTTGAACTTGATAATGGATGGAATGATGTGAGTACATGTAGAACTCTCTGGGTGGAACCCAGTTTGCATTTGCTGTTGCAAATATGCAGAGAGTAGGAATTTACAATGGATAATGCTGTCCAGCCTTACAATAGCTGAGTTTTTACTTCCCCTTTGATTTTATTGTAAACATACTTTGTTCTTTCTTTGTAATAGCCGATAGTGTTTTCTTTTTAAAAAAAATACATTATATTCTGATTTTAAAAATAATAATGATGATATGTCTAAATGCCCTAGAGAACTATTGTGTCTATGTAACTGTGCGTGTTGAATGTGTGTGACTGTGATCTCTTTGCAACAGGAAAAAAAATACTAAGTAAAAGAATCTTCATCTAATAAAAATATTTCATTCAGCAAAGCATAACACGCAGTATTAAAACTAATATTACTGACATTTCATATATCTCGGCAGAGACTAGGGAACAGGCTTTGTTTGAACTTCGCTGCCCTTTTATTAGATTTTTTCCCCCAGAATTAATTTATTTCCTTGTATTTCTCATTATGTTTTTATTGCATTTGATGAACAATAGTGGAGCCTAATTTAACACCTGTAAATTCCCAAGGACACTAATGAAAGATTGTAGACACTATTGGGTAAGTGTCTAATTCACATCTGAGAGGTTGTGAGTTCAAATCCTATTAGACTTGTATGTATTAATGTTTCTATTAACTTCTTTCCCCCATCAGTATGGTTTTAGATTTAATCAATTCTTTTCAAATATTTCTAAAATTAAAAGATACATCCACAGGAGGAATAAATGCTGCAATAATAGATGTCTCGGAAATATCCACAGATTGACTGAGTAAACGGTTCCAACCACAGAATCTGCTATTCTAGGTGGAGTGTCATTTTAAAAAATTGACTTCTTGGAACTTGTTTAAGGCCATGTTTAAATAGGATGTTAGGTACATGAAAATAACTTCTCTGTGCCAGCTTTACTACAGTAGTTGCCCTGTGTCAATCACCATGGACAAGGAATTCAAATGCAAATGGTAGAACACACAAAAAGCTGCCTATCTTTTCATCTAGCCCACTTACAGTCTACTCTGAGGCCCCATGCTATATATTTAAAGCAGCATTGTGCCACTTTAAACAAGCATGGTTTCCCCCACAAGAAACCTGGGAACTGTAGTTCGTTAAGGGTGCTGACTGTTTAAAGTGATATGGCACTGCTTTAAATTGCAGATAATGCCTGATAGACGGCAGCCCTCCAGGGTTTCAGAGAGAGAAGGTTCTTTCCCATCACCTGATCCTGTTCTTCTTCTTTTTTAGTGGATACCCCAGAGATAGCACCTGGGTTTTTCTATGAATACAATGTGTGCTCTACCACTGGGCGGAGCAGCCCCTTCACCAAATGAACTATATAGTGTAGAGCAAATCCATGTAAGGCTGCAGTACAGATTAATCATCCTTTAACATGATGCAGGCTGCCAGGGCACCTGCATAAAAAAAGGTTTAGTTTAATGCACTAATTTAAACTGGGAATAAGATGAGTCGTTCACTTTAAACAGTCAGCACCCTTAACTGATCAGAGGAGCAGCTTCCTGCCCAACTTTTTTTTTTACAGACGTGATTGACGTGTGACCCTAATGACCACTAAGGAATGGTGACCGTATAAGAGCCCAATTTAGCCTCCCTATGGGGCTGAAAATGCTGCCTGTTTTTGAACAGTGTGCTTTGCCTCATTAGACAAACAACTACCTCATCCATCAAAGGATTCATTTTAAAAAAATTGCAATTGCAATGCCTATCTTGAAATCATAAGCATAGACTCAGTTTCTCTCTGGACTACTTTTGTTTACCACTCTGTCTGTTCATAAGAGCATGAGGAGAGACCAGTTGGATTAGAACAAAGCTCCATTTAGTTCAGCTCCCCAGGGTACCACATTGACCCACCAGATGTCTCCATGAAACCCAGAAGAAGGGTATGAGGGCAACAGTTCTCTTTCTGTTGTTTGCCCTTAGCAACTAGGATTCCTAGGCACACTGCAGGAGTGCAGAACCTCCAGTCTGAGCCCACTAGGCCTCCCCATTTGGCTCACCAGGCTGCTTTGGTCAAGCCATGGAGAGGATAACAATCTGTCTCTAAACCTAGAAGTAGCATATAACCATCATGACGAGCAGACTTTGATAGTCTTCGCCTCCATCATTGATCAAGTGGTGTCCTCACTCTTCCATTTTGTAAGTTCCCCAGGCAAGCAAAAGCTAGCTTTTGTGAGCATTGGAGACTTCAGTAACTTTCAGGTGTTAAATCACATGGAGAGGATCCTTGTGTTTAAAGGGGTAGCAGTGGGGAAGGGGGCGCAATGCTACCATGCAGGTCCCAATGCCCACATGGATGCGCATAGGGAGAAAGGCTGTGTGTGTAAACCTCCACCAAAGCTGGAACTCAACACAATTGGGATTCTAAGTTCCATGGAATCTGCCTCACCCTACACCAGCATAGGAACATAAGATGAGCCTACTAGATCAGTCCAGTAGCCCATCTAATCCAACGTCCTGTTTTCACAGTGGCTGCCCAGATGCCTGGTGGAAATTCTCAAGTAGAACCTAAGCACCTCCGGTGGTTTCCAGCAAGTGATATTATAGAAGCACAGAGGCAGTCCAAAGCCATCATGACTAGTAGCCATTAATACTCTAGAAGCATGGCATATAATGATGTGTTGTCCTATCCACCTGAGGACAAGACAAGGAAGCCATGAGGCCTCAAAGACAACAACACAGCCCCACTAACTGTCACACAATCAATCTCTGAAAAGGCTTTCTTTCAGTGGAGCTAAATAAATGCTCATAATACCATTAACCGTAATGCTAAGCACAGCAACTATCATCAAGCAATCAGAAGTAGTTTCATGGGCCACTCTTTTCATAATTGACATTTTTCTCCTCTGGAAAGCAACCAACAGCAGGCTAAGCTTGGGACTTGAAAGGCTATAGACACAATTCCCCAGGTAGCTGCAGCCCCCCATTCAAAGAGGCTGGAAGATGGGCTGGCGTGGAAAGTACAGTCTCCCCATTCAGTTCAAAGAGGGATCAGAGCTTCCCAGTCTATCATGGCCTATCACAACTATTTGCAACCTTGGGCAACTCGATAGATCCAGGCAGCAGCTGCCACATGAGATTTTGTGCTCAGAAAGATTGACTGACAAACAAAGCTTTGTTCTCTTACTTTTTGGGCAAGGGAGGGGGCAGGGGAAGTTTTCAGGGTCACGGTCTTTGTATTTTCTGTGTGCTCTTTTTTTAAAAAAAACCAACCTGGAGACTAAAAGAAGTAAGAAAGAACTTTATGTTACTGATCGCACAGTTGAAGACTAAGGTGAAAAAGCTGGATGTCAAAATTTCTGTGGGGTGAAGCCACACAACACACACACACTCAAGGTGACCAATGATTTCATTCGGCCCAAAGTTTCAAGCGACTGTTTTGGTCAGGTTGGACCACATTATCATAGAAGATGTTTGGAGGTTACAGCTACTTACATACATTTCTGCAAAGTAGCCCTTTCTCTTTCCAGTTACAAGTTGCTTGGAGCAACTAGAAACCTTGGCACTTCCTGCTGTGCTCACTGAAAAGTGTGTTAAAAAAAACAAAAATACCCTAGAAGCATGGCATGTATCCTGCTAGGAGTGCCAACTTGGCCCCGTGAGTGCCTAGGACCATGGGTGTCATGCAGCGTGCATGGCCCTGGCACAAAAATTTGTGGGTGCCTGGCCCCTTCATGGGGAATATTGTGGGGGCTCAGGGCCCCAGGGAGTTGGCACCTATGTATCCTGCATAACAGCACCAGGCGGCAGGGTGGGAGATAGCCGATTCCTTATATCTGTGGCAGCAGCCATATTTTTTGCCATAAGATTAGCCAAGAAGGGACAACACATCATTACATACCAATGCTTCCAGGATATTTTAGATAGCATTTTCACCAAGTGTCGCACTTTCTAGCTGCTCCAAGCAGTTGAAACTATAAAAAACGGAAGGGGGGGAAGGGCCTTGTAAATACTCTATATCTATCTATCTATCTATCATCTATCTATCTATCTATCTATCTATCTATCTATCTATCTATCATCTATCTATCTATCTATCATCTATCTATCTATCTATCTATCATCTATCTATCATCTATCATCTATCTATCTATCTATCTATCTATCTATCTATCATCTATCTATCTAATTCCACTGAAACCATGTGACTATTTTAGGATTTTTCCTTTCAAATGCTATATGAAAACAGGATGGAATGCACTTGCAAAAGAGACAGGGCCATTCATTGTCCTTAAGACACATACACACACATCCTGGTGAATACAGAATGGGAGAAAGATGTGATTTATGCATAAGGTAACAATACGCGTCACTTTTCTACCAATATGCAATGCAGAACACCTAGCCTAAAAGGGATTCATTTGCAAACATGTTGCTCTCTTGTTCTACTAGTTCTTGCACTGGTTTTTCAATGGTTTTCCCTCAGTATTTTAATCCAGGATTTTTCGATAAATGAAAATTAGTATTAGCAGGGGAGTGGAACTAAATCACCACACAAGGCTCAATATATGTATGGGGGAAAGTGTGTGACTTTGTAGCACTTAAATTCTGGATCCATTAGGAGTTTAGATATTAAACTTTTAGGGGTTTTTATTATTTATTTATTTATTTTAATTGGTCGGTTTAAAAAAGAAAAGCTGTCTTAAGTTAGTTTACTAGAAAACCCTCTTTGGAAGCCAATACAGACGAGGCTATTGAAGAGTAAATGAATGACCACATAATAAACATTGCCTTCAGCAATGTGTAATTGGAGCACTGGGCTGTGATCCTTAGTGCAGGAGCAGAAGGGTTACAAGCACACAGGAGTACTACTGCTACATTTGCCAGTGAAATGACTTCATACTGTGTTAAGTGCCAATGTATGTTCTGTGAGCACTAAACACTTAGTACTAGTTGACAGCAACTTCATCGAAGAGAATGGCAATCCCAGACGGGGTTAGGGTTTGGTGTGGTTTTTTGTGTTTGTTTTTTGCAAAATGCATTCTCAACAGTTCTCCGTTGAGGGTTCTAAGCATGCACAACATGGGCCAGAGAGATACAGACAGAAAGTCTTCCTAGGCTAGATATGAGCTCTCTGTTTGGGCTTCACATACAAACAGTGGTGTGCTATAATTGGGTGTTGATGTAGGTGGAGCAGGATGGCTTTGAAAAAAAGGAACCCGACAACAGTGGATTAACTGTGGGAAATCTTTTTGCACCTGGTCTATGACTGGTGTAAACTTGCATTGCCAACAGAAGAATAGCTGTGATCTGGGGAAGTTTAGGATGTGATGTATGTTCTCCCTTTAAGCTATACAGGACTCCCCATTTGGGCTGTCCCACTGGCATCCATTTTGTGCTGGTGGCATACTGGATATTTTAATAGTGTCAAAGAGCTTCCACTATACCCTATGGCTCCTCAGCTGGTGGTCTCAAGTATAGGATTGGACTCTTATACACTGAACTATTTATGTATAATGGGGTTTTTTTTGGGGGGGGGGAGATATTTTAAATTCCTGTGGATCAATTCTTTCAACTTTTGTATTTCATCTTCTTAACAATATGAGATTGAATGCATCACAATAATTTTGTGTGTTGGTTTTAAATGTATCAGGTCAGATAATTCAGCTCCTGCATTTCATGTTTAATTCATTTTGCTAAGAAGGAATGTTATTAGCAGAGACGTTTATGAAAATAAATCGGATTGTTGGATTATTTGCAGATAACTCAAAAAGATATTTTCTAGTATAGATAAAATAACAGTATTTTACAATATTGTAATTCAAACAAGCAGCGAAGGCTATTTAACTTTTTAGCGGCGAAAGCAATGCTTGCTGTTAAATATACTGAAGCTACATTTTGATGTTCAGTTATATCTTTCTGTTAGAACTTTAGTTCAGGAACAAAATGTGCTGGTAACATTCCATCCTAGATGTAGGCCAAAACTAACTTGTTGCTTGATTGCTTTGCTCCCCAGGCGTCCTTACCACTCAGTTTGAATATTTCTGCTATACACCAGAAATAAAGGTGATAGACTATATCGGTGGTAGGAATGTATCTCAGCTTGCTTGAAATCTACATCTTCAATCGGGCAATAGTGGAAAGGAAACAAGAATGTGACAGGGACTGAGATAACCCAGTGGAAATGGGATGGACGAGTTGGGCAACTGGAACTTTGAGAAGAGGAGTGAGCCACATTTTATTGGCTTTTTCTCAGTATTTGAATATATGGTGAGGGAAAACCTGACAAAGTTGTTCACACTACACCTGTTTTGAGAGATCTCCACTGCCTGCCAATTTACTTCTAAGCCCAGTTTAAAATGCTAAAGTAGTAATGGGACACATTCATTGCATACCACCCCTAAATCAGGTCATTGCTGAGGAAGAGTGGGAGGGATGAGGTACTAGCAATCTTGCCGCCCTGTCTCCCTTCCCCATCCACCTCTTGGTAAACAGCAGTGACACAGCTGACGGGAGGTCAACAGAGTGCCACCAATCTACTACTCCAGCCACTGTCAGATACAAGGTATGTAGATGAATTCACTGTTGTTGTAATGTGAACAATGGGTTAAATTGCACAGTGCTTGGTCTCATGTCTTGAGGAGTACATCCCCCACACCGGAATGTTCTGAGAATGGGGTGCCAGGGGCCAGCAGGTTACTATAGCAACACCAGCGAGATCAAGGGTGTGGCTGGCACCCTCTCATTGCTTCAGGAAATACACCTGCATGTAGAGATGGGTATAATAGTCTCTAGGGCATTGCTTCCCTTATGTCTGCATCCTGTCCTGTTTGCTATCAGGGTTTGACTCTGAATCTGTGATAATCAGGGCAAGAGGTTGTGGGTTTTACACAGTAGCATTAGCTAATATGGTGAACAGTGTAAGCGGATCTCTCTGTATGTATTAATCTTTACATCAAAGACCAGAAGAACTGTGTATAGTAGATAGACGTGCTCAGCTTTGTCTTGCGTCGGGAGACAATAAACACTTTGTTACTTTGAACTGTATGGGAGAGGAGTTCTACCCTTAACCAAGGAGTCTGGCAGAAGCTGTTCTTCTGCTGGGAGTAGGAAATACAGTATCTGCAGATTCTACTGGAGCTCCTCAAACTCTGCTGATACATCCCACTGACTTCCACAAGTCACCAACGTTCTCTGTACTCTAAGCAAACTCAAAAGTCTTTTAGACTTTAAAAAATACACAGTGCTTTTTTCCCCCAGCTGAAACTTGCTAGAACTCAGGTGGGCACCATTGCCAATATAAGAGAACAAGGGAGGCACTCATAGAATTTTCTATTTTTAGAAAAATAGCACTGAAATTACTTCACTTTTTCAAACATCAACGGCTGCCAGCCACAGGTTAGGCAGCCTTCCTGTCTTCCCATGTTTACAGGAAGGCCCAGCTAAGGATGTCATGTGGTTTTCAGGAAGCATGGGCCCCTGGGGAGGCCATACAATACAGAAAATCACCTGAAAGATGATCTATAGACACCCACAAACTCCCCTGGCAACTTCAAAAGGTAAGCAAGCAAGCGCAACAAAATCCCTACATCACAACCACAAATATTTTGCCAATGTCCCCTCCCCCTATAATTTTCAAATACAATTTATTTTTTCATCAGTTGATGGAAAATGGTAGCGGGGGGGGGGGGCAGGCTCAGAAGACATTTTCAGCACAGCACTAATTAAATGTGTTTCATGGATGCACCCCAGAGAAGTCACACTTACAGCTGAACTTTTTTGTCTTTGCCTTTCTGGGGGGGTGTGGGTGGAAATGAGGTGGGGAGACGATTCAACCTACTTTTACTTATACTGCTGGAGGAAGTTAATATATTTTTAGACATTGTTGTCTACTCAATGCCAGGAGACACATATTTTATTCCTTCCCATCACAGCAATACCTTTGCAACGCTGAAATATTATTTCCAGAATGACTGACTTTGTGACATATTGCTTTTTTTAAGTGACATTATCATCATCATATAGTACCCATTGGGCAGCTGGTATGAAAATAGAAGGATACCTAGAGAAGGCACAGGGAGCTATGCAATCACATCCCTCCAACAATCAACATCAATTTCCCATTTTAATAGTGCTATCATTCAGCCGAGCTATGGCATGCAAAATCACTATATATTTCACAAACTTCTAGAGTCAATGACAGCCAGGGCTTCAATGTCATTCATAAAGAAAGTGCATGAAACAAATGCAAATCGTATTGCATCATTTCTCCCCAATTTGCTAATGTACTTGGATATCAAAGACGATGCAAAGATACGACTTACTGGTAGAATAGAATAAAACAATTTGAAGAGCTATGGAAATCTGAGAGAGAAAAGAGGAGATTTTATATTTCAACGGCGTTTTAGAAACTTGACTTTCAACCCAGATAGGTTCACCACTTTCATCAAAGCTCTACAGTAATTCTTGCCACTGGAAAATGGTTTGTTGTTTCCAAAATCTGTCAGCTATATGCCAACACAGATAAACACAGGCGGAGACAGAGGCATGCAGAATGAAGTAGAATAGTTTTATAGCAATTTCATCAAAACACAGATAGCTAAAGTGGTTAGAGAACAAACAACCCCCTTCCAAACAGAGAAGGAGAAAGCAAACATGGGGACCTCCAGGCTGTGAGTCTAATTAGGCCTGCCTTGAATCTGAATTTGGTTCATGAGGCCTGTCAGTCACCTAGAGTCTTATGACATCAGGCACAGAGATCTGTCCTTTCCGATCTAAACAGTAAGTGCTAAGATCAGAGATAAGGGACCTCTTATCTCCAACCTTAGCACCAAGTGCCACAGTACTAAGATCAGAGGTTCATTTATATCTGAACTTAGCAATCGGGTGCTTAGCACTAAGGTTGGTGATAAACCTCTGCCTGCTCTTTGACAGTAAACTGTCAAAAGAGAAGGCAGCAGATCTCTGATCTTGGCCCCATGGGATCACGGATCAGGTTAGAAGCCTCTGTCTGCTCTCTTGGTTTGAATTTTGAGCTACCTGGTGTGATATGGCTTCAGGTGCTCATCTGGTGAGCATGCTTACTCATGTGTCAAAATGGCCCGTGGAGGATAGACAAATTCTGAACCCAATTCTTGTTATATGGCCCTGTATTTGTAGTGGTAAGTTGGTTGTCCTCAAACAAATTGTTTGTTTGTTTGTTGTCTTTCACATACATATATTTCTCAAGGTGATTTACAGACATATTATGAAAAGATTATATATACCCACAGAGAGAGTTCAAAGACGCCTCAAAATTCATTGTGAAATAATACAAAATGAACTCCTAAAGCAGAGACCTTTTCACCCAGCTGAAATTGTTTCTAGAATGTACAAACAGAAAATATCACTGTTAACATCACAAGCCTATGCTTCATTGTGACCCTAAGCACAGGATAGCAGCAGAACCGTTTATGGTAGCAGGTGCCTGTTTAACTAAATTGCTTAAAATACCTGTTACCATTAGGGATGGCGAAGAAATTCAATCAGTCCTCATTTAAAGGTGATCCTACCTAATTCATGCTTTCAAATGTGACTCAAAAGGCAAGATCCAAACACAACCTTTTATTTTATTTTTTCGAAATTTCCACTTCTCTGAATTTTGCAATGCAATTCTCCAGCAAAGTAATGTTACAAAAAACCCCGCATATAATTGGGTAAAGTGAAATGCATGTATTTGTGAAACATTAAAAACATTTAAAAACATTCTATTGTATCTGCATTATATTTGCCTACAATGTTAGGGGAAATGCCATACAAACTATTATTAGGGGTATGGATTTTCATGAGGACTTAAAAAAAAAAATCAGAAATGAAGTGGAAATGTGGAGAACTAAATTGAAGAATGGAAAAATGAGATACTGAAAGAAACCAAAATGGACAGATTTACCCAACCCTACAATACCATCTGCTGTATCTAGGTAAAGCTCTAATGGCAACAGAAGAGCTATCATCTTGATGGTTAATAGAGAATGTCATATAATAAAGAAAGTTGATTCGGAAAAAGCTCCTTGGTTTCCTACGGATGCTATGCTTTCACAACATTTTCTTCTGCTTCCTCACTCTAGGGAACTGTAAACTTACAGGAATTGACACTGTGCCATTTTAACAAAGAGTTAAGATGAGTCCATTTGTAACACCAGGCTGCCAGGTTCACGTTATCAAACACCCAATGACAAGAAATGCACTGATAAAAAAGATAGTTTGCTAATCATTGAGATGTGATATCATTGTAGTTTATTAGATCCTCCTATACACATGTTTCATACCCAGGAGCACCGCGATTTGAACCACCAAGCCCAAAGCTGAATGTAGCCAGTTTCAGGACAGCAACTGGTCCACAAACAACTCGGGAACTGACTTCCAGCTAAAGCTGAACGTTGTGATCTGGCATGGATTTTAGGAGGCATTTTAGGGAATTGCTTTTAGCCTGCATAGTGATAAACTCACCCTCCATTATAATAATAATAATAATAATAATAATAATAATAATAATAATTTATTATTTATACCCCGCCCATCTGGCTGAGTTTCCCCAGCCACTCTGGGCGGCTCCCAATCAAATGTTAAAAACAGTACAGCATTAAATTTATGTCTCTAATACTTTATATAAACCCCATCAATGCATCCTGAGGCAATTAATGCCATAAGTTAATTATGCATATATATATATATATATATATATATATATAGTATTTTTTGCTCTATAAGACTCACTTTTCCCCTCCTAAAAAGTAAGGGGAAATGTGTGTGCATCTTATGGAGCGAATGCAGGCTGCACAGCTATCCCAGAAGCCAGAACAGCAAGAGGGATTGCTGCTTTCACTGCGCAGCGATCCCTCTTGCTGTTCTGGCTTCTGGGATTCAGAATATTATTTTTCTTGTTTTCCTCCTCCAAAAACTAGGTGCGTCTTGTGGTCTGGTGCGTCTTATAGAGCAAAAAATACATTATATGTACACATTTTTTTTAAAAAAACAACCATTTCTTTAGTGTGCCCTGTACCTAAAGCCAGTCAATATCATTGTTTAAACATGCATTCCAAAGTTCTGAGATGAGAAGGAGGTCAGGGAGCATCATTTCCCCCCCCTGTTCAGTCTCTGCACACCCTTCATAATTAGAATTTAGAAGATAGCCTTCCTGTCCCAAGGCTTCTGGAAGTTAACAGTGTATTGTAAACAGAATAGATAATCTCACTTTGCAACATGGGAGTTCAAGCTGATCCAAAGAATCAGGCTGTTAAGGCAGGTTCCCTTGGTGAGAGAGAGAGAGAGAGAGAGAAGCTGATTTTGCTGTGTGACCATTGGAAATGGAGGAGAAATTTAGTGCAGTTGAACCCACATTTTCTAAAGCAATATGCGAACCCAAATATAGCCAATCTTTGAAATGTGAAATTCCCCAAATTTTGCAGTATAGTTCTCCAGCCAAGTAAGGTGAAAAAAAATATATATTCTAAGGTAAACTTACATTGTGTGGTGAGACCCCATGTGTACCCTATTCCCTAAGGTGCAAATGCCTAGACAACTCACAGCATATTGGGTTCTGAATTCAAATAAGGCCACAACTTTGTTGGTTACAGATGTGAAAGGTTTGGCTATAGGCATTGAGGTAAGTGACGGCGCATGTCACTCCCGTCCGTCCACTGGGGGTGTTTCTAAGGGTGAAGCAAGAGGGCAGGGGGATGTCCTATGACCTATGTCAAATCGGGGTATCCCCCAAGCAGTCTCCGTTGGAGAAGTGGTATGGCCACTATGAGGGACAAGTCAAATGGGCCTGCCACTCGCCCGGCGGTAACTTCCTTTCCAATCTTCTCCCTGGCCACCTCAGGAAGCTTCCTAACAGATTTTTGGTTCGGGGGATCATTTGGATGTGGGCAAATAGATACTAGGATCCAAAAATCCCTCCCAAATGAAATTTGCAGGCTCTTTGTCAGGGTATATATCAAGCAGTTTCTTGAGGGGACCTAAGCTAGGGAGAGAAGGGGCAAGCGTAAGACCAAACTTCCAAACCAGATGCCAGAAGACTTGAGGCAATCCAGCCAAAGTTAAGCACAAACAACAAAATTTTTGCTTGTTTACTCAGAAGTAAGTCATACTGAGCTCAGCAGGGTTTACTCTTTGGTAAGTGTGCATACAATCTAAACCCCACTGATTTGAGCTGAAAAGTACCTTCAGCGTGTGCCTATTTTTAGTTTATAATAAACAAATAATGCCATTTTTTCTCTTCATGAAATGTAGGTGGCTATTGCAATGAAATGTGGTTTTTAATGGGCCCTAGGGAGCAATTCCCCTCACACTCAAGTTGGTATCAAAATTTTCCATTTATCTACCTACCCCTTGATTGACCAGCACAATCCTATATGTGTGTGTGCTCTGAAATAAGTCTCACTGTGCACAAGCCATTTACTCCCAGGAAACTGTGAACAGGATTGCAGCTGAACTGGAAAGAATAGTCTTGAGTGACTGGATGGAAACTTTGACAGTTTATTCCCCCTTTTTCTTGTAGAGGATTATTATTTTTAATAATAATAATTTTTAAAAAGCTAAGCAAACATAAAGATCACAGGGATAGAAATGCATCCTTTATACATCCAAAACCCCGCATATCAAAGCTAAGTGTACAAAGTTAAGATGCTTCCACTTTACAAGCATGGTAGCATAATATGTCCGGAAGCAGTCCTCTAACATAGAAATGCTCTGAACATGCATGCTTTTCATTTCCTTTTGTAAATCGGGACTCCCTGCCTGGCTAGCCCCTGCAAATAATATCCGTTCCCCAGCACCTGACAAAATATCCAGAAAGAAAGTCAGCAACAGTAGCGCTTGCCATTGCTAAAGCAGAAATGCTGGGATGTATTCCTTGGACGGAGAAAAGAATGCTGAAAGACTAACAGTCAGACACAAAGGTCAGGGAGATGACAGGGGAAATGGGACCGTGCAGGCTCTTCCCATCTCTTTGTTCCATCACTCTGAATCCAGATGTCATGAACATGCTGTATATAAATCTAAGCTGAGCTTGTGGAGGGGGGTGTAACCCCTAACAGTTATCAGCTCCTTTGAGAAGGAGGTCTCTCCAGACAATGACAGAAAGCTGAAGGAGATACTACAGTTGATTCAGATGCGGTCGTATGACAACCTCTGAACTGGGTGATATTGAACACAGGAATACGAGGAGAAATATCTGAGACAGAGGAAGAACAGCCATATTAGTCCACAGAAGGATCCTGCAGAATCTTTATCTGATAGTGACAGCCGGTGATAATTGTACCCAAGACAGCTTCTCTGGCTAAAGTAGAAAAGGCTTTCCAGCTCTTTTCTGAAAGGTGTTAGGAGGAAACCGGCTTACCAGTAGATAAAGATCTGAAGAGTGAGGAATAGTGGGGATGTTAAGGAATTGGAGTGGAGACTGTGGGTAGGACAAAAGGAAGTTGTGGGTGAGAGATACACACAGGGGAGATGGATGGAAGAGTTCTTAACAAAGAACTGAGACCATCTATGTGAGGACCCACCCTCAGTCCATGTGAGGTGTGTCCAGTACAAGGGGGTACCATAGCTCTTTTCAGGAATCTCCTGGTCACACCAAACATACCAAGCTGGAAGAGAGTAGGAAGGAGTTGGCACAGGGACCTCTTGGGACCTGCAATAAGTCTAGGGCCTGCAAACTATTTACCATAATTCCCTTAAACAAGTTTTTCAGTGTTCAGAGAGTTTTAAGAGGTGTCTATCTGATAGCCTGACCAGCAGCAAATTACTCAGACAACTTCATCCCCTAGCAAGTGTGTGAAGAACAGGTGTTGAAAGGAGTATCATGGGACATTGTCGTTGGCATCCGCCAGTCTCAAGAGACAATGGAGTGTGCCTCCAGGGGTGAAGTCAAACAGCTGCATTAGCAACACTGAAGTGACCTCTCCAGGGTGCAATATATGGAGGTCCCAGGCTGCCCAGACAACAAGTCCCCACCCCTCCGTCTTGATGATGTGGTCCAAAAGAAAGCAAAGCAAAATGTTTTGCTTCTGGATGCAGGAGTTGCCAGAAGGAGGAATGCAAGGCGCCATCCAACCAGCTTAGGGACTGCACTCTGGATTGGTGCAGGGTTTACTCCCTAGCCTTTCTTCACCCAAATATATCCCACAAGGCAGCAGAGGTTTAGGGTCAGAATTTTCATTTCCCAGCTGGATGAGCCCTATATTCTGCATGTGCAGAAACGCCTTCTTGAGCATTGGGGTGCAGATGCTGTCACACGCTGACAACTTCTAGAAGCCACAGGTGAGAATTGAGTGCAGGGTGGGGACCAAAGGTGGACAAAATACCCCAGAAGGAGCACAACATGTCCCCCACCAGAAATACTACCCCTCCCCTAACACCCTAAAAACATTAAAATAAGCTGCGTTAGATCAGGGATCCATCTAGCTTAGAATCCCTGAAACCCAGCGGCAGTCACTCTCCCAAAAAAATCTCCCAGCTGTACTGGGAGATACCAGGGGTGGAACTTAACTCTGTCTGCATGCCAAGCACATGCTCTGTCCTGAGTCATGACCCATCTCCAAGTGAAAGTCATTCAAGTTTAGAACACATAAACAGCACTCTGTGTACATTCTTATCCATGTTGGTTTTAGTAGCTGCAGCACAGGTGGGTAAAAGACAGTTGAAGCCTTATATGTGAAGATGCCCAATAATGTTCTCAAGGCTGTAAAGAGTACTTAGTGGTGATGGTGGGGAGTTTGACTCTCCTTTATCTGCCTTTGCAAGGGACCATTTTGATTTATTCCCTCTCTGTGTAGGTGTCGTTTTTAAATTGCATTCTCCTTCATAAAACAAAGCCCATGCATAAATTTCACCGGCAGCCCTAAAACAACGTATCAGCTAAAGCTAGGAAATGAGCTTCAAAATAATTTCCAACAGCAAAATGGCCCAAATAGAAATGCTGCCACCTATATATATATCTGTTACGGGTGGGCTTAGTGTCTTTCAGCCGGTTTCAGCATATTCAAAGAAGAGAGAGCCTCAAGATCTCCACACTGGCAGCACTTTGCAATAAGCACCACATATTTCAGCCTCCCGCTGTGCAGTTTCACTGGCTATGCAAGTCCTTTAAATGGTAGTGCTTCAAAACAATTTTGAGCACTTTCATTTAAAATGCTGGAAGGAAACATTTGTATTAGGGAGGCCAGCTCTTCTGCAAACAGCTACCCTCCAGGATCCAAGCCACCGGTTCCCCACATCCTTCTAGTCCTGCACAGAGCTGGTGCTCCGAAAATGTCCTTGGGAGGAATCTTAAATGCCTGATTACAGTAGTGTTGTGGCAAATTCAGAAGTCCCAGGTCCTTTGTGATGGTTACAGCCATGCCCTTTCACAGCCACACCCAATTCTAAGATTATACAGCCTTCTAAATTTGTCCAAAAATCTTAGAAGCATATCCACTGCAACAGTCAGTGGAGATCTCCATGTGTTGCCTTTCACTGGATCAACTAATTTCTGCGCATGTACATGTACATGTAAAGGGACGCGGGTGGTGCTGTGGTCTAAACCACAGTGCCTAGGGCTTGCCGATCAGAAGGTCAGCGGTTCGAATCCCTATGACAGGGTGAGCTCCCGTTGCTCAGTCCCTGCTCCTGCCCACCTAGCAGTTTGAAAGCACATCAAAGTGCAAGTAGATAAATAGGTACTGCTCTGACAGGAAGGTAAATGACGTTTCCGTGCGCTGCTCTGGTTTGCCAGAAGCAGCTTTGTTATGCTGGCAACATAACCCGGAAGCTGTCTGCGGACAAACGCCGGCTCCCTCGGCCTGTAGAGTGAGATGAGCACACAACCCCAGAGTCGTCCGCGACTGGACCTAATGGTCAGGGGTACCTTTACCTTTACCTTTTACATGGTAAAATGATTTGGTGTGCTCCAATATTTTCTTTAGGAGTGCCTTAAGTTTTTTGTTTCATTGTTCGTAACAGGCCTTATAACACTATTCTCTTGAAACTGAAGCACCTTATGTTTTCATTGTTCCCAGATACTTGACTTTGGAACAGTTTCTCAGTATTCTTCCTGCATGCCTTCTCCAGAGTGACTCTCAGAGCCCATCCTCAGTGGCTGACTCACTCCCTTTCACTCTGATTGGTTCCAGTCAGCACAAAGGGTGAGAAGACTTCTTCTCTGTGGCCAAAAAGCTTGCCATCCATGCTGGTTGGGCAGCTGTAGAACACTGGAGAAGAGGACCCGTCTGCAGAAATAGCAATGGCTGATTACTCTTCCCAACATCCCAGCATGTCATCATGCTAGCTGAGGCTGATGGGACTTGTAGTTCAAAATGTCTGGAAGCCACCAAGTAGGGGAAGGGTGCTCTAGTCCATCTTCCGCAAAGTTCTTTAAATATATCCAAAAAGATCAAAGTGCCTTTAAATTTACAAAGAACATCACAACCTGGTCCTATGCATGTTTTATCACCCTGTATTCAATGTGCAAACAAATGTGGATAGGATAATTAACTTACTTTGCCTGATCTAGAGGGAAAGCACCCCAAGTCAGGTGATGGGGCTAGCAACTGAAGTCTGTGTTGATTTCTGCCTTCCTGCCAATTCCTATGCCTATATTTTCATTTCAAGCCCTGAGTTCACAGAAAATTTTCAGAGAGAAAATCCAACTTTTCCAGAACGTTTTTCCCGGGCTGATTGTCACTCCCTGGCACCAATTATAAGTAAGTGCTTCAGATCAGAACAAGACCAGAGCACTCAGCGGAAGCACCAGCACTCCATTCTCAAGCAATCATGCAGGCTCATTGCAACGGAGCGAAGGTGAGCCCCGGCAGACAAATGAAGGCATAAGCCTCTATTTTTCAATAAAGACCAGTGAGCCTTGCTAGGCAGAATTCAAATCACTGATAAACACCTCGTGTACTGCTCTGTATAGTGCAGAAGTTGTCGTTTATAGGACAGCAGCCTCTCCATCCTACTTGCATTCCTATATGCCCAAAAGCCAATAGGTTAGTTGGTTGTTTCAGCATTCTCTATACTTTGTGCTGCTTGCAGAGAGAGCCTAGGACAGCCAGCGCCTTTATAAAATAATGCTTCTATTATTTAGATGAGGGGTTGTTTCTTTTACTATGATTCACCCACTCAAACCCTGGCTAGAGTTTCGTTAGTTTGCCATGAGCAGAGGATCCCGCCACCGGCAGGTGGCACCGGCGGCAAACCACTACGTACAACACAAGTGCAATGTTATACGCATGCACTGTACGTAGCACCACCGCACATGCACCCTACATAGCAATGCCACGCATGCATCGTACATAGTGGTGCAACGTGTGCACAGCCTGTGGTTTGCCCTGCCCCAGTTGTCAGTTAGCCTTCGTTCACCCCTGCTTGGAGGGTTTGCAGATAGTTGGGCCTGAACCATTTAGGGCAGGGGTGTCAAACTCAAATTCATCGGGGGCCGCATCAGCAGTTTGGTCACCCTCAAAGGGCTGGTTGTATCTATAGGACTCAATATGTGCTCAATATAAAAACAAGTGGAGGTTTCCTGTGTAGAACGGCCAGCGCCGCTAGAGGGCAGATGTTCTCTGGCTTGTAGGCTGCCGCGCATGCGCTGAAGAGGCAGCTTTCTTGTGTAAAAAAAAAAAACAAGAATAAAAGGTGAAGGCTGGCGGCGGCAAACCGGCCACATGATGAGGTCTGGCGGGCCGGATTCGTCCCGCGGGCCTTGTGTTTGACACCCGTGATTTAGGGCTTTGTAAAACAGAGGACGAGATGGTTAGATAGTGTTCTCGAAGCTACCAGCATGAGTTTGACCAAACTGCAGGAGGCAATGGAAGACAGGAGTGCCTGGTGTGCTCTGGTCCATGGGGTCATGAAGAGTCGGACACGACTAAAAGACTAAACAACAACAACAAAAAAGCACTATCAGCACCTCGACTCCAGCCTTGTAGCACACAGACAGGTAGCGCAGGGATTTTAGGAAAGGGGTTGCATGATCCCCTCTGCCCTGCCCCTGTTAATAATGTGGCAGCCGCATTCTGCACTGTAGTTTCTGGACTGTTTTCAAGGGCAGGCTCATGCAAGAACCCAACTACAGAAAATAAAGAATGGCAGTGTTCTTTGGATACCAAATAAATATCCTTAATAGTTATAGCTGGAGTTGCCACCTGAAACAGAACCTCTGACTTTTCAAGAGCAGCTCAGATATGGTTTTCCCCCGTCACCATTGTGATTGGCTAAGCTGTACCTGAGCATCTGTCAGCTGCATTCTGCGGAAATCTGAAAGAAACAGAAGCCTTTCGGTGGCTAATATATGGCAACCCTATCCACAGTTATGAGCGATGAATGGTACATAGCTCAAAAGGGTCCTTTCACCTAGTCCTCTGTATTAGGGGGCTAAGCTCAATAGAATAGAGGTAGAAGGAAACAGAGGGAATGAAATGACTTTGTCCAAGTGTAGGATCCGACTCTTTGCCTTCGCAATCGTCTCAGTCACATTCCTTAATGGAAGCATTCCTAGGAGACAGCACTGTCCCACTTGCAAAATGCATTATTAAATAACTACTTTGATCTGCTTTACAATTCACTATGCTCAAAAATACCTTAAAACATTCATATTGTTTGACTAAAATTTCCATTAATGCAAACTAAAATTCTGCAGCAGTAATTACAGTGAGTCTTTTCTCCTGCCTTTAATTCATATCCAACACCTCACAAATATACAAAGCTACAGAACAACCCTACTCTCCCCCAAAAAACAATTTCAGCAATTTTTCCTTTATTCTTAATAATTCATAGTGCTAATATTTACTCTATTACCTGTAGAGCATAAATATTCATGGCATACCACAGCAAACCAGAGAGTACATTTCTGGATAAAATAACAGCAGGGAACTTTCGACCTTGGCCTTGAGGGGAAATGCTGTCATTATGATTAATGAGAGAAATGACAAAAATCTCATAATTACAATTAAGAACAGGGTTATTTCCAACACATCATTCGCCAGTTTTGAAATAAATGAATCACACTCTTGAGGAAAGTTTATATGGGGCTGGGGGTGGGGGGACAGGAGTGGAATAAGTTGAATTGCATCACAAATTTATTTGTTTGCTTATTCTACTTCTAGAGCAGAGAGCTAAACAATCACAGTAATGGATTTACATACTGTGGTCTTGGCCGAGAGATCCACATGCACAACAGTGAACTTCAGCACCCATGCGCAGTGTGCAAGGAGCTTGGCTGCTTAGCAAGTGGCCAGGATTTTCTTTTTCATTTTGCTCCCTCAGCATGTGACCAGTTGTGGGGTCTCCTGTACAGAACAGTCCAAATTGCAACATCACAATCCTAATTGCAAGTCAAGAATCTTGTCCAAGAAACAGCCGAGGGGCACGGTGAGCTCCATTCTGGAAAGTAGCCCATGGAACGTCACTTTTTGAAAAGGGGTCACAGAAATTACAGATAATGATAATGATAATAATAAATTATACCCCACACATCTGGCTGGGTTTCTCCAGCAACTCTGGGCGGCTCCCAACTGAATATTAAAAACACAATACAGCATTAAACATTAAAAGCTTCCCTAAACAGGGCTGCCTTCAGATGTCTTCTAAAAGTCTGGTAGTTGTTTTTCTCTGACATCTGGTGGGGGGGCATTCCACAGGGTGGGCACCACCACCAAGAAGGCCCTCTGCCTGGTTCCCTGCAACCTCACTTCTCGCAGTGAGGGAACCACCAGAAGGCCCTTGGAGCTGTACGATGAGGCTGGAGACGCTCCTTCAGGTATAGAGGACCGAGGCCATTTAGGGCTTTAAAGCCCTTTAATTATGCCCGGAAATGTGCTGAAAGTCAACTATCTACAGAGCGGTTATCACCTCTTTGGGGCAACGAGGACAGCATGATGAAAGACAGAATTCTCAGGCGTGAAGAAGAACAAGCCTCAGTAAAGGAGAATCAGCATGGCTTCTCCAGTCTCACTAACAGTTTAGAGTGATGCAAACATCACTCAGCAGGTGGAGGCTGGCAGAGGCCTACAGGATTTGGCTGATGAACACTTCCACCCAATCCAGCCCTCCAGCTCAGCGCAAAGGGGCCTTAGGTGCCTCTGCTATTCCTTAGTGTGCTTACAATTGTAGCCTAAGACTACTGAATTGTGTCCTCAAAGTATGTTGGAACTGCAAACAGTTGTGGTGCTACCCATTTGTTTTATTTGTTATTTAGGAAGGGTTCTTCTTGAACAATGCTGAAAGGCATATGAGGTACAAATAGAAAAATTGTGTTTTTATTTTTTAAAAATAGAGTGGAATGCTTTCACAGAAGCTCCTCTGCCAAGCAGCTGCTGCTATTATTATTATTATTATTATTATTATTATTATTATTATTATTTCTCTCTTCTTTCTCTCATACCTTGGGCAATTACCAGGAGGCAAAATGGTATCTGTAAATAGCACCCCTTATTCTAAAAAAAGACACTGAAAAATAGAAACAATTGAAGTTTTATATTCTATTGCCCCGGGACGCGGGTGGCACTGTGGGTAAAACCTCAGTGCCTAGGACTTGCTGATCATATGGTCGGCGGTTCGAATCCCCGCGGTGGGGTGAGCTCCCGTCGTTCGGTCCCAGCTCCTGCCCACCTAGCAGTTCGAAAGCACCCCTAAGTGCAAGTAGATAAATAGGTACTGCTTTATAGCGGGAAGGTAACGGCGTTTCCATGTGCTGCGCTGGTGCTGGCTCGCCAGCTGCAGCTTGTCACGCTGGCCACGTGACCTGGAAGTGTCTTCGGACGGCGCCGGCTCACGGCCTCTAGAGCGAGATGAGCACGCAACCCTAGAGTCGGACACGACTGGCCCATACGGGCAGGGGTACCTTTACCTTTACCTTTACCTTTATTCTATTGCCCCAGAGTTCCCTTGGGTGATCACATAATAGATTTTCTCCTCCCCCTTCTCTTCCCACCTTTTATGTTTTCTTCTATTTCTGTATTGTTCTTTATCATCATTTTTTAAAGATTAGTTTGGTTTTTATTATATGAAATGTTGAATATATATATATCTCATATATATCGATATATTATATCCATCTATTTATCTATCTATCTCTATATATACATATATATGGTTTTCTTTTGTATGGTTAGCAGGAATATTCTAGGGTTGAAGGAATGGTGGGACTGGGATACAGAAGAAAATAAGGTTCTCCAAAAGTTGTTTACAGGTATAATATATTTTAGTAGTTTATCTAAACTGGTCCATGTTACACTCCCCATTCCACAGCTCTTAAAGCACAGTGTGTGTGTGTGTTTAATTTGGGGTATTTAGGAATAAGTTCATTTAAAGTTCTGTTTTCTTTTCCTTTCCTTTTGCTACTCAGTTTTGAGCAGCTGGCATTGACAATCCTACAGCAAATGCCATGCATAAAATGTCAGGGTGTGTGTGTGTGTGTGTGTGTGTGTCTTATGCATACAACACCAGCTCCAAAATATTATAACATCACTACAACACAGTTGCATGAGCTCAAAAAAATATTTGGAAACAAAATAAGTTTGGAAGGCAGTGATGCCTGTTTCGAGTTCCACTACAGTGAAGCTAAGCTTTATTAATTGGAAGCAAACATGGAATGTCTGCAACTGCTTCTTACAGGAAGAAACCTCATGAATTTTCATGCATTTTGCAACTGAAATAAATTAATTTATGAAAGATATCATACGGTCAGTTTTAATCTAGTCCACTACATACAGAAGTGTCTACCTGAAATGACTTCTAGGAATGTTTTTCTTTCTTCCTGAATCCACAACCACAAATCAAGACATGATGAATGAATTAGACTTCTGCCAGATAGCTGGAATGTTTTGGGGAGGCTCAATAAAAAGATTGTATTTTTATGTTCAGAACCTAAACATAGTGGGAATTGGATCAGATTGGCAGGTGACAATTCTTCTGTTTATTAGAGAAGAGATGCCTTGTCTGATACAAAAGCAGTAAATCAACTCGAGATGCCTAAGAATTAATTGCAAGCAGGTAGAAAATGAGGTTCTTAAATTGCCACAAAGAGAGAGAGAGAGGGTGTTGACTAGACAGAACTCAAAAGACCAAAGTCAATCAGAAAGGATTTCTTTTAAAGACAACAGCAGAAGTCCAGTGAACACATTGCAGCTTATAAAAGACATGAACATAATGATCTCAAAGAGAAATCAACAGCACATTACACTTGAATGACTATTGGAGCCAGGAAAAAGTGTGCAAACAATGACTATATGGAAAAGAAAATAGAAAATGAATATTGCAGCTTCACAATAATGATGATGATGATGATGATTTATTTATACTCCGCCCATCTGGCTGGGTTTCCCCAGCCACTCTGGGCAGCTTTCAAAAAAATATTAAAATACAATAATTAAAATAAAATAAAATTCCCTAAGCAGGGCTGCCTTCAGGTGACTCTTCAAAGTCTGGTAGTTGTTTTTTCCTTTGACATCTGGTGGGAGGGTGTTCCACAGGGCGGGTGCCACTACTGAGAAGGCCCTCTGCCTGGTTCCCTGTAAGTTCACTTCTTGCAGTGAGGGAACCACCAGAATGCCCTTAGAGCTGGACCTCAATGTCTGGGCAGAACGATGGGGATGGAGATGCTCCTTCAGCTATACAGGTACAGCTTAACATACAAACTTTACTCAGAGAAACAAAATGCAACTTAACTGTTACAAACAATTATGACATGCAAAGCTAATGATATGTTTATTAATCAACTCTATTATTTGACCCCTAAAACTTCCACTAGTCCAAACCAACTAAAATCTTTATTATGTTTCAGCTATAAAGGACCTTATCCTAAATATTAAGAGGAAAGAAAGAATATGTAGGCGGGGATTCAAAAGAAACTGTTTCAGTGTGTTCAAGGATCAGCCAAGAGCTGAATGCAGTAGGAGAGAGGGGTTCAAAGGAAGAAATGGCTCCTTCTCAAAAAGAGAAGGCCAAACTGGGCTCTAAAGCAATAAAAAAATATATTTGAAAAACATGGAGCTAAGGGAAGGAGAACTATGAGGTGTAGGAGACTTCTTTTTGATCCTCCATGACACTTCCATGACACCTCCAATTTTCTGAATTCTGATTTGTCCTTTTCTCTCAGTTGTGTATTGGTCATGGAACAAACTCCTGTAGTGACAGTTTTCTATTTTGTTAGTGGCTGACCTGATCCTAAGCCTTACAGGGAGACTCACAAGCACTGCTAGCCACATGGAATCAGTGCCGTAGGTAGGGGGTGGCAAGGTGGGCCCCCGCCAGGGGCGCAGGTGAGGGGGGGCACAAAATCGGCTTAGAATATGTTCATATATGTCTATAAATTAAAACATTGATTATTGCCTCATAAGAAAAGGTTTTAAATAGAGGGTTCATTGAATGGGGGGTTGGGGTTGGAGGAGAGGCGGAAAGAAGAGCTAATTTGTCCATGGCTAGGGGGCGCAATCTGGACGGTTCTGACAGGGGCGCAAGATCACCTAGCTATGGCCCTGTGTGGAGTAACAGATTTTGTATATTGGTGCATTGTCTTAGCTCTACCAAGCCCCTTCCCACATTTCTGTTTCTCACATCCTCCAGAGAAAAGAAACATTTGTACCCTCAGGACAGCCATTTGTGCTTATTTCTGTCATTGAGCCAGAGTCTCTTGGCCAAAGTTTTCTTCCATTCCATTCCATAACTTCTGGGTTGATCACAGTGCTGTTTCATGGACACCTCCCTTGTTCTCTTAGAATGGCAATGGCGTCCACCTAAGAGGTGTCAGAACTGAGTTCCCACTGAAAACAACAACCCTGTGTTCACCATCCATGCAGATTTCCCCCCAAAAAACTGAGTTCATTAACACCAGGTTGGAAAGACAATAACAAAAGTCCTATGAGCAGGTAAAGCTCACATTACAAGTGCATTATTGGCAAATCCTCATCGACATATGTAATACAGCCCAAATTTAACACTGCTATGATTAAGCCTTCCTGTTATACTTCTGATGGATCAAGGAAACTCACGGGACATAAAAGGCCTGTGCTTTGATTACCACACAATTTATTTAATCAAGAGATTGCAATGAGAACACAACAGAATTTTAGATGTGATTGAGGACAGCTTTCATTGCTTCCCATGGAAGCATTTAATTATTTTAGTTGCACTTGATTATGTGGCATGGAGTGGAGAAGAATCAGATCACTTTTTGTATGCTTAAGACCTATGGGTCAAGTTTTCAGGCAGAAAGGCAAATGGTTGTGACTTTCCTTCCCATTTGTGACTCAACGTATTATTGTGGTGCTGATGTGCTATTTAATATTAAGCAACATAACATATTTATAATGAGCTGCAACATAATTGTGACCTGCACAAATCAGATATATATTTTAATGAATTGCTTCTTGGGTCTACTAATGGACTCAGGGCTATTAAATATCATTTTCTCCACGTTTAACAAAATGTAAAATAAGAGGAAAAGCATTATATATAATTAAGGCTCAGTGCATTTTGTTTATTCCACAGGGTTCCTGCACTGGGTCCTGGACGTCTAGATACATGCTAAGATGTGAACTAGAATTTCAAACAGTGAAAAGCCGCTGGACTTGGAAAAACTAGGTTCAACCCACATTTCCATTATGGGATCAAGAAGTATTCTTGGGCAAGTCACCAATTGTTTTCACGGCTTGACAACTACAGCATCAGGTGGTGATCTGTCAGTGTGAATAAGGCATCACAGACTCATTTCTTACAACCAGCTTCAACTCTCCCAGCATTAAGGAGTCAGATAGCTACAGCTCCCATCCATATACTGGGTATTACGATAACCACAAATACCCTCCAGCATCTTGAGTCCCCAAACTGTGATCCCCATGCTCCTGTGACCCACACAAGATTACGGAGCCCAAAAGACACACTTTTTCAGGGCTATGCTGGCACAGCACCCCAAAGTGTGCATTTTGGGGCACTGCACAAAATCACACACACACACACACACACACACACACACACACACACACAAAAAACCACTTTTTTTGGGGGGGTGAAATCTCAGTGCGAAATTGCACAAGATCATGGCACATAAAATGGTCGCCGTGCTCTCGAGCAAGAAAAATGGGATGTCCCTTTTTTTCTGGGACATTTGCAAGGTATGACCACATAGAGTTGTTATGAGGATAAAAGAGAGGTTCCTCCACACTAGACTTTTTTCTGGAATTGACACCCTTTGATCTTTAATTTATATCTCATAATCCAGACATCAACCCCATCTTGTCACATCCCCATGTTTTCCCCACTGTCACCCTATCCCCCCCCCAAAGTACTGATTTATCATGATTTTAAAATGTTCCACAACCATTGCAGCACGTCTTCCAGATATGAACTGACTGCAGTACTGTTAACTCATGTGGTGTAGCTTATGCAGTAGTTACCTGGCATTTACGCGTTCCCTGTCTGCCTGCCTTTCCATCAGTTTCACTCTGCAGCACCTTTTATTCTTGTCAATTTCAGTCTGAGAATGATTCGACCCGTTCGAAATCAACGAAGTCCATGAATCTAATGCGTCTGCTCTGATTCCGATTTAGTTGGAAACCACTTATTGTTTTGTTGAGTGTGTGTCTTTAGATAAGTGCCTATTTCTTTAACATCGTTTTTCCTTTCCAAATAAACATTCCTAATGAAAGACATTAACAATTAACATTTATAAGGATGCATTCAAAAATCTGCAAATCAAATAATAAAATATATGATGAAATGGCTCCTTGTGTTTAAAACCACTCAGCTTTGCCACACGGGTAATATCTGTGTATTCCTGTTCCGATTCAGTTTAAATTTTCCCCAGTCAAAATGAGAGATAATGTTATCACTGCACTGCTGTGTTTTACTAATAGCCATGAACTTGTATAGTGTCATCTTCCCTGTCTTCTTCTGTCCACTGATAGTTATCACGCTTTTTTGAGAAGTATCTTGCTCCGGCGAATAAATTATCAGCTAGTGTCCTATCCCAAGACTCCTTTTTATACTATTTCCTCAAGAGCATTTAACACTACTTTCTATGATATGTACTTTAGAACACATCCTGTTATTTCAGTAACAACTTTAAACAGGACTTTTTTTTTCAGCCAGAACTCACTGGAACTCAGTTCCAGAACCTCCCAGGTGGGCACCATTACAATTATAAGAGAACTTGGTGAGTACCTCTTGTTGGGATACTGCCAGGGAGACAAAAGCCATCATGGCCCCCAAGCCGCCTCCGGACGTCCATCGATCTTCCGTAGATACAGTATCAGTCAATTAGCGACACGAAGCCTCGGAAATAGCTTTCCACATTCCAGAGCTCATGCACGCTCTATCAGGAGAGTTCGCACAACGAAAGATGCACTCAGGAGAACATATTTACAAGTTTATTCAGCGTTGGTCAGAACAGAGAAAAAACATGACTGCCTGCTTCGATGTCTCAGGCACAGAGAGAGAACGAAAGCAATGCACAAACAGAAACTTCCTGTGAACAGGAAATACGCAGACTCTGTGACTCACAAAGCCTGCTCCCTTTTAAGGTGGAACGGAAATATCCTAACACCTCTTTCTCTAGAAAAATAGCACCGACTTTTAAAAATATATATTTTAAAAATATTTCTCCAAAATTCTTATATGATATTGCAGTGTCACAATAGTGTAAAAATCTGGTGGGCTGGATGCTATGAGCAGAGTTCTGTTTATGGAACTCTCTCAGAGGCAGGAGTGATTTTGGGAGACTGCGGGGAAAAGGGGGAGCCTTCTGCAAACTGAAGGAGCCTTCAAATTCACGGAGCAGCAAGTCTGAGTCCAAAGCAATAACCTTAATATGGCACCTCTACCTTTTTGATTTATTTATTTATAATTTGAACATGACATTTCCAAATTTGATCACAGACACAAATGCTTGACAAAGTAGCAAAGCATCAATAAACAAACCATGCAATGTAACTTTAGCCTAGCTTATTTTGGATAGGGACTAAAACATCACACCTCCCCTTTAAAAGAGTGTGTGTGTGTGTGTGTGTGTGTGTGTGTGTGTTTCCACCTCATGGAAATTCCCAGGTGTCAAAAAAGGTTATTTATGTATGCCACTACTGCGGCCCATGTTTTGTTAGCCCAAAAATGGAAAGCGAGGTCCCAAATAAAGAAGAACGGCAACTTAAGCTGATGGAATATACGGAGCTTGCAGACTTAACATACAGAACAAGAGAACAAGAAGAACATATGTTTAAAGAAGATTGGGAAATGTTTATTGAATATATGGGGGGAATTGTGTACACTTGAAAACATTGGCAGCATTAAGATAAATTCAACAGTGTAAATAAGTTTTGGTGGATGTAATAATGGAAAACTGAATGGTTTAGTTTATGTAAAATATGCAGGGGTTTATGCAAAATGAACCATGGAAAGAAAAGAAGGGAAGTTGTTGACATTTTAAGGATGTTTAAAGGAGTATTTTAAATTGTAAAACAGAAAAATTAATAAAAATTATATGTGTGTGTGTGCGCGCGCTTGCGTGCATGCATGCGTAGCTTGTTGCTCATTAATTTCAGTGATTTCATAGTTCTGTATTCAGTCATTAATCAACCACCAATCAATCATCAAATAAGCCTCAAATAGTTATCAAATAATCCCTTCTCTTTTCAATCCACTCTACATGCTTGTAATCCAGTTTTCACCTAAGCAGTACTCAGTGCTGTTTTTCTAGAAAAAGAGCTGTCAGAATTCACCATGAATGCCTCCCTTGTTCTCTTATACCGGCCCACCTGAGAGGGGCTGAAACTGAGTTCCGGTGATTTTGGACTGGGGGGGGAGCCCTTGCAGTACTTTAGGATGCAATACTAAGCATATGAAGTCAAGAGTCAGGTCCATTGAGTTCAATGGGATTCACTCCATCGCAGGAGTGCTTAGAATTGCAGCCTTGTAAAACAATAGAATATCATTCTTTGCCAGCTGGCAGGGGTGTCCTGCAGAAACTTATTAAAACAAGTAGGATTTGACTTCCCCCTATTAAATTCCTTAACCTTTCCATCACAAACACGCACACAGAGAAGAAAAGTATAATTGAAATAGGACAGTTCACATCTGAAAGCAGCCGGCTTCTGGCAAGCTGATGCTTGAACCTACTCAACGGATAGATAATATTTTAATTGCTTATGGTTTCCCATGTACCTTTAAGGGATTTCATATTCTATCCAATATCGTTTTTACATAAGGGCTGGCTTTTTTTGGATTAGAGAAATACCTGCAACATGATTCCGTCGTACAGAAATGCTTCCCCTCTCTCTTTGTAATTAATATTGCCTGACACTCTGCTCTTCACACTTTCACGTACCTGCTCTCCTTTCCCAATCCCCGCATAATCCATTCCTTACATAAGTCATCACACCTTCACACACCTGACTCAATTATCCTTACTTATAATTTGTTCTCCTCATGCTTGTATGTATCTGCTTGATATAATAGTACTTGAGTCACTTTTAATGTTGTAAGTGCTAAGAAAGTGGAAAGCTTAAGAGTATTTAATTAATTCTGTATTATTCAATCATTTTTTACTAATATGGTTTCCTCTGTATGGCACTTGTGTAGAGGGTAAACAAGGATTATATATATATATATATATATATATATATATATATATATATATATACACACACACACACACACACACATATACACACACACACACATGTTGTTTTGCTGAAAAAACCTTTTTGTGGATTTAGACATTCTGTTCAGTGCCATTGTGTCTCCTGCTTGCAACTTCAGGGGCAATTCCATCGAGGATCACACAATGAACTGAAATGATGTCATCACGCTAAAAAACCAACCAAATTTGCCTGCGTGACAACATTGCTGAGGGCAAGTAAGGACAGTGCTTCCCCCCCCCCCCCCGAGAAAAATAGGTGCCAGTACTCACCATGAAGTTGTTACAGTTAGTGCCACACTTTTTAACAACAACAGAAAGGAGGTGCGGTTACTGCGTACCCTTGCGTACCCCCTGAGAGGGGGGAAGGCACTGAGTAAGGGTAATGTAAACGAATAAGCAAGCATTATTATTTTTTGCAAAATGGTTTCTAAATTACCGGGGGGGGGGGGCGTCATGTTTCAGCACCATGACTGAACGTGCCTGGGTGGGCGGAAAACCTGTGAAGAGATTTTGCTCAGTTCTAATATGTTCCCATTTAATCTCTAAGCAATCGGATAAACAAAATTAAAGAAGGGCAGCATTCTGTACTTCAGTGGTGTGTACAAAAAGGGCATCGTTAAAAGCCCTTGGAAAATCCTCTGAATACAAGATGGTCAGAAGAGGCTTAATCCCCTTGATTTTTTTGTGTGTCAGTCACCTTAGATACTGTTTTAAGAAGTGCACATGAGGACCACAATTTAGCTAGCATTGGGATAGTCAGCGTGTGGAGGGCTCTGGATTTCATTTGTCATTCTCTCCACCCCACCCCATCCTTCTGAGCACTGAATCCCTTATGCATTTCACTAAAGCATGTATATGTCCCTCTTATATATGGGCCTGAGGTCCACATTCCCTCAGGGACAACCTTACCAAGGAAAGCAGAGGATTTCTGGTGATAGCGCTATAATCAATACAAATTTACACACACACACCCCCAACAGGATGATATCTGATTTATCACTTGAAAGCAAGGACAAATTGTGCTCTGTATTTCAGGAGAGTCGATGCTCTTGGACCACCCCTTAGAAAGCATTTCCCATTATTCCCCCCACGCGTTGGGGGTACTTGGCGGCTGAATTAAAAGCAATTTAAACCAGCAGCCTGCCAGTATTGTCCCAGTTAACAAGGAGCCATCCTCCGAGGCCCTTATGAATAATAGCAGCAACACAAATGCAGAACATGCATTAGTTGAAAGGCCACCATATGCTTGGTCTGCTTGCCTTTATCTGTGGTGTGCATGATTTGCATTAGCCTGCCACAAGTCTACTGTGGTGGGTTCCACTCCAGGAAAGAGAAGACATGCACAGGAAGCAGGGTAGTTAAACATGAAAATACTAGCAGTAAATGTGGAGAATGTGCTCCGTGTGTGAAAACTGAAAACGCAAGGAGACTTTCCAGCTTGCAGGACGGCTGGATTTAACATCACCCTTATAGCACATGCCACATAAAGTGCAGTTCAAAGTGATGGTGAAGAACTCAGCTCCCAGAATTAGCTTCTCATTTGAAAGCCTCTCTGTAATTGAATGGGCTAATTTGGTGTCACAAGCAGTTTACAGCCCAAGAAATGTGTATAATGCACATTATTTTGTAATATTATTTGCATTAAGTACATCATAAAGGAAGATTTACAGCATTGTACAAAGCTACAAAGTCATGGCATTTTAATGATCAACATTACGTGTTCCCTTCCATCCCAAAGGCTTATTGGAACAGTTTTTGAGATGGCAACTGGCCTTGAGCAACGGACACAGTTCTGGAACAAAACAACATGAAACTCATGTTTGCACAGGTAGAAAGTACATCATTTGCCCCAACTCCATGATTCCTTCCCAGCCCTGGTTCTCATCTGTGGGCACTCAGCCATTTTCTGGGCTCACTAAACTCCAAATAGCTCAGGCACTGGAACTCAGCTCCAGTGAGCAGATGGGCTTCCTTCCAATGTGCAGAAAATAATGCTGTGTTATAGGGTGACTTACTGTCTGTCCTGTGTTGTTTCACTTCTATGCCCCCATCAGCAGCATCCTGCTTACTCATCTCGGCAAACAAAATCTTGACCAACTGTCAGGATTGAGCCATGCAATGTTATTGGTACTTGAAGGATCTGCCCATCGCCCTCAGCTCATCTTCAGGGTGATTAGCAATGAGACCCTCACCTAGGTTTAAATAGGTGATCTACATTCTCCATGCAAAGTCTAAGCCCCAGGTTATTTGTTATGCCTTGCTGCAGATGGGTATGTATCTTTCCCCTTGCAGGTTGAAAAGCAAGTGATTTGGGGTGGAAAGTGGCTACAGGAGAAAGGGCAAGCAGCCCTTCCCAATCCTATTTCTTGGCTTAAAACCACATCCTTCCAGTACAGTTTTATTTCAAAACTAAAATGCTGGAAGGACATTTGTACCAGTGGTGTAGCATGGGTTGCCAGTGCCTGGGGCCACATGGAAGGAAGGAGGGAGGGAAACAGATGGAGTACACATGTGCATTCAACTGACTAATGGGGTCCACATCACCCAGGAGATCACAGACACAAAGATAAGAAAAGACTCATTCCATTGTATGGAGAGGTCACTTCTGGGTTCACATGCAGAAGCCATTTTCAATGGAGCCAAGCATCAGAAACACACAGTTGTATTGAAGCAGCACCAGGTATTGAAATCCGCACCCCTAACCATTTCCCCCCAGGGCAACCGCCCTGGTGGCCTCCCCCAACCCTATGCCACTGATTTGTATGCCAGTTGTACAATAGGAAAATAGGCATAGGGAGAGATTTTCAGTGCCCATGTTATCTATGTCTACTCAGAAGAAAGACTTACTGTGCCCAATGGAGCCTACTTCCCAGTATATATGTCTCAGATTCCAGCCTACAGCTACAATTCCATGTAACATGCTCTATGATAGCATAAATGGGGTTTGCTTAAATAAAACTGTACTCAGTGGACGGTGTTTTAAGTAATTTGCCCACTTGGCGAAAATGTATCAGGAGAAGAAAAGAACATTCGTAATCTTTAGTCCCCCTCCTAACTCTGAGAGAAACTGCTCTCCACAGGAATCCCTCCTTCACTCTAATTTGTGAAGTATACATACATTTTTTCCGCTCCGCAAATGGAGCTCTGCCTTTAGCCAACTGCCTTCCTTTGCAGATGTGCGGAACAACATGTACATAAAACACAGACACATCCATGCAGAACACCAGCCCGGGAGAGAAAAGTAGCTGCGCTCATAATCACAGCATACTTCAGACTCAAAACCTGTAATTCCATTGCAATATCAATGAAGGATCAGTGAATTAAATTTCTCTCTCAGTTCACTGTTGGGAATGCACATTCCAGAGCCCATTTACCTTCATCATTCAATAGGCACTGGCGCATCTAAGGATTGGGGCATAGATTTTTTCTCCTTCTTCTGTGCGTCCTCACAGCACGGCAATGCCACAGTATATAACCCTGCAGAAACTCGACTTGGTTATTACACATGAGAGACGTCCCATTAAGCAAAGGATCTATACATATGCATAGAATTAAGGACATGCATAAGTGCTTGGCTAGGTCTGCTTCTAAATGGCTCCTCTCCTAGGGCAGAATTGCAAACGACCACGAGAGGGCACAGAAGTTGGTGAGATTAAATTTTAATGTTATAAATATTTCAAAGGCTTACCCCCATCTCCATTAAAAGTCACACACATAATAGTTTTGGAGTTGTTGTTTTCCTGCATGGAATGGGAAGACGTTTCTATATTGGCTGAACAATCAAGCAGGTATTCTGCAAGGCAAAAGACATGGACAGATTTTTCTGCACTTCCTGCAGGAGTACAGCCCAGACAGAACAAGAGTTCACCCTTCTCTTTACTGGATTTCCAGGCTATAACGTCAGCTCCAGTTTCTGAGGCATCTTTAGATAAAAATGCCCTTAGGACAGTGGCAAGGTGCATTTTTCAGTCCAATGGCCACGTTCCTTTGTGAGGAATCTTTGGCAAGGGAGGGCTCTGTGCCCATGATGCGTGAGGCCAAAGGTGAAAGCAAGCAAAGCAATGGATGTGATTCTTACCTTGGTACCGATGGTTACATTCCAGCCAGGCAAAAATGAGAGGGGAGGGAGAGTTAGCTCAAGGACACATTTCATCCAGAAAAAGTGCTTGAGGGAGGCATGAAGCAGAGCCAGTATGGGGCATGCCTTGGGGGAGAGGAATGTCCTAGGGAGAGGGGCAAGGATCAGAGAGCTGCAGTTGGACCCCCAGAGTGAGGTTTCCCACCTCTGCCTTGGTACGTTCTCATCCTGAGTGAGCCCATCTCCTGATTGCCTCTGTCGTCACTGCCCCTTCAGTTTCCCTCTGGGCCCAGTCTGTACCAGACACGGTTTTAGGGTAGTGTGATCGATTCGTGGTCCCCCTGCCGTGTGGTGCCCAGTGCAACCAATTCGGCCGCACTACACTGCAGGGGGCACCAAAACAACTATAGGAGTGAGAGCATGAGAGGTGGGAGGTGCCAAATTTTAGCTTTGCCCAGGACACCACTGGAATTTGAGAGCCCGAAGTCCCAGAATGCCTCTGCATTGTGTGTGTGTGTGTGTGTGTGTGTGTGTGTGACTGCTTTTGGTTCTGTTTTGTTGTGGGGGGCAATTTGCTAAACTTTTTGTTGCTGCTTCGGGTGGGTGCCAGGTCTGCCTGCTGTTTTTTTTCCTCTTGGCTCTGCCCATATTTTGTCCATTCAGGGGCATGTGTTGGTAATCTTGCCTGTTTGGGGGAGAGGGGTTCCAAAAATTGCCAGTTTTTCATCTGTGAAATGGGTATTTTGTGGTTCCTTAGATTTCCCCAGGCACTAACAGGATTGAGACCCCTGCACTATGATCACACATTGACAGATGTTTTACTGGCTGTCCCTGAAATCATTTGTAGATATTTTGCTTGCACATGGATAATATCCTAAAAGGATCAGGTTGTGTTTTTTTTTAAAAAAAAAAAGCTTACTAATTACTATTAACAATGAGGAAAATGTCTTTACAAGGAATGCTGACAAGTTTAAAAGCTTTGCTGTCCCGATCATATTAACCCATATTAGGTTAGAAGCGTTTGCTTCTCTCCTCAGGGGAATCAATTAACAGATAAACAAGCCCATAGACCGTGTAATAGCAATGCCAGCGGTGTTTCCAAGTATTACCTGGAGCAAGGTACGAATACAATAGAGCTTTTAGTCACAGGAGGAGAGAATTATAAATGAACCTCAACTTTCACTGTGCAAAAACTGTAAAGGAAACCCTGCTAAAGGGGGAAATGAAGGCTTTGAGGCAGCCAAGCAGCTGCCTTAAATATCACACATTCCCATTTGCAGCTATATAACATGAAGGATTTTTGGTTTGAGGCAGGTGATGAATCGCAAGTCCTTAGAAATTCGCTTTGTCTTTAAATACTTAGCTAGACCAGATAAAAATGCCAGTCTAGTGCGTTACAGAAACTGGATAGACAGACATTTTTTCTCCCTCTCTCACAACGAAGCTAGATGTTGGAAGATTCAGGAGAGACAAAAAAAGAACATCATCAGACTTTGAAATCTGCTCCCACAGGATGTAGTTATGGCCAGCAACTTGAACGACTTTTAAGGATAATTAGACAAATTCATGGAGGGAATGGCTGTCAGGGGTTACTAACCATCTTGGTTATGTTCGGCCTCCACCATGGAACACAGTGCACCTCTATGTACCAGTTCCTAGAACTCACAAGTAGTTGCCCTCAGGACTTGCTTGTGGGTTTCCCATAGGCATCCGGTTGGCAACTGTGAGAAGAGGATGTTGGACTGGGTAGGCCTTAACCAAGACTGGTCCACTTGACCATGAGGTCTGTTAGCTGCTCGGGCTTCCAGTTAGTTTCCAGGCTGGTCTTAACCTTTGAAGCCCAAAATTAGCCTAGCCCAATCTGATCCATATCCTCCTTCATCCAGCTTCTCTTGGTTCTGCCGGCCTGAGAAGAGCTCCTGAACCTTAAGATCCTCTTCAGAAGATGAATTGGAGAAAGGTACACCCAGTGAGGCTGGATAGCCATCAGGGAGAGGGGCTTTAGCAACACCACAAGACAGTGGTACCTTGGGTTACAGATGCTTCAGGTTACAGACTTCACTAACCCAGAAATAGTACCTCAGGTTAAGAACCTTGCTTCAGGATGAGAACAGAAATCACGCGGCGGCAGCGGGAGGCCTGAGGCCTGAGTGGTACCTCAGGTTAAGAACAGTTTCAGGTTAAGAACGGACCTCCAGAACAAATTTTCTTTTTTCTTTTCTTTTTTTAATAATATTTATTAAAAAAAATTCCAGAATAAAAAGGAAAGATAGCAAGAAAGAAAGAAAAAACAAATATGATTTACACTTGGTTTCAGTGGCATCTTTCCCGGACTTCCCCCCCCTCCCCCTCTTGTATTCCATTTCCCTTAAATTGATTCCACAGATTCTTACCCCAAATTTTAAAACCTTATTTGTAATTTTAAATAACCCATTTATTCCAAATTAATTTATCTTATTTATCTTAATGAACCATTTCTCCTTATATTTTATATAATTCCCTAAGATCGACCCCATTTCCCTTCCACGAATTCCCCTATTTTCAAACAACAAACATGAAAAAAGAAAAGAAAGAAATAATATATAATTTTACAGCCTTTGGATTCCAAATCTCCCCCCCCCCCATTCCCCGGTTCCAATCCCCAAAGTTCATCCATTGTCTACTGCCAGCCTGGTGTATCCACGTCTATATCTCAACTCCACTTTGCCGTCTTTTGATAGCTTTTAATTTCAGAAAGTCCAATCTCGAAAAAACTCTCAGAAAAAGTCATTGTTCTTCCATCCAGACCTCTATGTTTAAGAGTCTAACTTAAATTCTATTTCTTGGTCCTTTTAAAGTCTGGATGTTCCAAATACTCCGGCTTCAAATTTGGTCCAGCTCTTATTCCTTAGGTTGCTTTTTCCTGTTCTGCTGCAGAAACCTTCTAATTCAGAAACTTCTTGTTCTCCACAGAAGCTTTTGTTATTCAGGAACATAACTTGCGTCAAGTCCCTTCCTTTCTTCAATAGATAAATCCATTGTCTCCTTTAGTATAGAAACCTCTGTAGACAAAATAATGCTTCGTTTTTGCAGCTTTCCCAAGAGATAACAGATCCTGCTCAAATTCATAGAATTTTTCCACTTGCTGCTACTGTTGCAATGTCCCAGCCACCCTCTAGAGGGAATATGATAACTTAATTTCTTTCAAAATCAGACCCAAAAGTCAAATAACTTGTTGCCTTTATTTCCAATAATTTATGTCCAAATTGTAACAAATCTAACCAGCAAAGCCATCGTAACAAAGTTCTCTTTTATTTTCCTGCTTTGACAGCTACTTTGACAGCTGTCAAAGTTTCTGTGTCTCTTCACCAGTCTCTCATAGCGGATCGTTCCCGGTTCTCGGGGGGGATTGCATTTTAGTTCCCACAAATCAGTCTTCTCCTCCAGCACAATTATTGTAATTTCCCTTCGTGAAGTTAAAAATTTTTTTCAGGTAAACAAGTTCATCTCTCGATCTTAGTTGTCAAATCCTTGCGTTGAGCCATCTACAACGGGGGGGGGGCGGACTTCCTTTTTGCACTCCCCCCGCTCGCTCCAAATTCAAAGATCAAATTTCCCTTTTAAGTCCAATCAATTTACTCACGGGTTGTTCCTTTTAGTCCAAATCCGAAATTTTCAAAGAAGAAGTCGTTGCTCTCCGCCGAATGGCATGCGGCTTCGCTGGACAGGGGAAGCATTGGACTCAAAGCACCACACCCCCCCCCGTCACCCGCTCCGCAGCCTTTAAAAAGGCTCCTTCGCGGGTCGGGGGGCGCAAACGGTGCCCGCCGAGTCACCAAGTCCATGGGCATCTCCGCCCATGGTTTTTGAGGGTCCCCGCGTCGCCGGCACGGCAGGACCCGACCCCTACTCAGCTGACTCCCTCCAGAGCTCGGAGGGAGTCCGCCATTTGGCGATGGCGCCGACCCGGAACAAATTTTCTTAACCCGAGGTACCACTGTAATGGAAAAGCCTTCCCATCTGGTTGCCATCCATGTGGTCTTTTCTAGCACTGTGCTGAAATTTTATCCTCCATATATCAGATCCCTCAAGTGTCCCAATTTAATTTGGACATCCCAAATTTACAGAAGCTGCCCCGGCTTCTGATCTCAATCCAGGATACCCCGATTTTCCCAGAGGCTGCTCCAGGCCTCACAGAACCTGGAGACGTAACAGGAGGCGAGAGACAACAAAGGTAAGAGAGGGGAGGAAAGGAGGGGTGAATAGGTGGACGAGGAAGGGGTCAGTGGCAGGGAGGGAGCGAATGACAGAGATGGGGGATGGTTGGTGGGTGCCACAAATTCATCTCACAAAATATTGGAGGGTATGATACACACACACACACACACACACACACACTACCATTCTCTCTCAATTAACAAAAAAACTAATTACATCTGAACATTTTAGTGAAATCCTCATGGGATGTACATTTTCATTCCTGTGCCTGTAATCTGTCTTAACTTTTTTACAAAATTCTGAATGTTAAATTGTTGCAACCTGTCCATTGTGGGATGATAGAACAACAGGCTCCATTCCTTAGATTGTGTGTTTAAGATTCCAATTGTGGGTAGAAACAGAAACAAAACTGGATTGTGAATCAGAGGTGCCACTTGCAAAACTGCGTCCAGCCCTGATGGTGCAAGTGGAAATGACTGTCTCAGTGCTGAGGCCAGATAAATGGTTGGCTGCATTAGATAACGATGTATATTGTGGAACGGTGAGGTGTTTAATTAGTCTATTAGCTAAAATCAACTACAAACCTCTTACCGGTTGTCAATCCCAAAACACACACATTTACGGTATGGTTTTCTAGTCTTAGGGATTGCTATTACATGCTTTATGAACTTCATAGCCTGTGCTAAAAGCAGATTTCTCTTCCCCCACCCCCCTTTAGAACAGCAGCAGTTATGCACACTTTCCTTCAGGGATTATTTCTTTATAAATTTTTAGTAGCTGGCTGCCTACGGTGAGGCTTTCCTAGTAAGAGAATATATGAACTGTATATTTTATGATTTTTTATTTCTAGTGACAGAACTACATTTCATGAGATGATTCACTTATATTTTATACAGGCTTCTTTATTAGATCTTCTTTGTTTCCTTCAGTTAATCCTTGCCTTATTGTGGCTTGCAATTAAAAATTTAAAGCTAATCAAAATACATTCATTTTCCTCAAGTGCCTGTACGGGACCCCCTTCGATGTTGTTTCTAAGCACTCACTAGGTATTGTAGAAAACTGAAGAAAAGCCAAATGATTTGTTTCTCTCTCCAACCTCAAGTTTTGCTAAACTGCAGAGGAAAAGACTGGATTAATGTTCATTTCATGGATTCCGTCTTTTTTCCTGGGTGGGTGGGAATATTCATTATGCCTCCGAACAATACCACCCGGTTCATAACCATCTAAAGATGAAATACTTAGATCCGAGCTAATTTAGTCAGACTGAAGGTACTGTGACTCAAGAAGTGACTTTAATCCACCTTCTTCAGTGTGATTGTTCGGTGGATAATAAAGCTCACTCCAGGGCTACGTAGGAGAGAAGAGGCCTTTTCAAGCACTGTTAAACTGAAGAGAGGCTGTTCGTGCCATGCTATACAACAGGAGATACTTTGCATTATGTCAGGTGAAATGAGTGCCACAGATTGAATACCACTGGGTTAGTGCAAACTTATTCCATTAACTTTTTTAAAAAAATAAAAATAAAAATTATATACCATTTATATGCCAAAAAGTCTTCCATATAAGGTAGAACCTCCTGCATAGGGACGCAGGTGGTGCTGTTGTCTAAACCACTGAGCCTCTTGGGCTTGCCAGTCAGAAGGTCGGCGGTTCAAACCCCTACAACAGGGTGAGCTTCTGCTGCTCAGTCCCAGCTCCTGCCAACTTAGCAGTTCGAAAACACACCAGTGCAAGTAGATAAATAAGTACCGCTGCAGCGGGAAGGTAAACGGCATTTCCATGCACTTGGGTTTCCGTCACGGTGTTCCGTTGCGTCAGAAGCGGTTTAGTCATTCTGGCCACATGACCCGGAAAGCTGTCTGTGAACAAACGGCGGCTCCCTCGGCCTGAATATGAGATGTGCGCCGCAAGCCCATAGTCGCCTTTGACTGGACATAACCGTTCAGGGGTCCTTTACTTTACCTTTACCTACAACCTCCTCCACTGTGAGTGACAATGCAGGTCACTTTCAGACCACATGGTTTCCCAAACAGAATGATCTGTGCATCATGTACAGCTTTCCAGCCTTCAGCAGAAGGGTACAGCCAGGGGACGGCCATTGCTGCCCTCTAGCATCTGCCGCCTGAGACAGTTGCCTCATTTTGCCGAATGGTAGGGGTAGCCTTGGTTCCTACATGATAAATGTACATCCGAATGCACCGAGAAACAACAGCCCTTGGGAGCCCATTAGATGCTTTCTCCCAAGTTTTCTGGCTATCAGATGAGAGCACCACTGCTACACTGGTGGTCACCACAGTGTTCTCTAGCTCACCTTCCCCGGTGGGTGGGGTTGCAGCACAGCAGCCGGGCCTCCCAGTTAGCCAGCGGGAGGGCAGAGGGCTGCTGCCCACGTCATGGGAACTCCTGGCCGCGTCACGTTCCTGGCTGTCCAATCAGTGTTGGTGGGGGCGTGGCCACAGACTGTTTAAACTGCAGTGCAGCCAGGGGGTAGACTCCTTTTCGTCTCCTCACCAAAACTAGAAGAGGAGGGGCATAAGGCATGGGTTTGTAAGGTTAATCAGCAACAGCTTAGAAACTAGGATCAATTTTTTTTAAAAAAAAAAGTTCCTCACACAAGCAAAATGATTAAGGGAGATGGTCCCCCCTAATGGAATTGCTTGTTCTGTGCCCAGGCTGCATAAACATATTTCTTTCTGAAGGACTTATTCGTTAGAATGAAATGGCTTCAATGGGTTGCATTAGCTTCCAAACAGATAATGGCAATTCACACAATAACAGGGACCAGATTTACGTAGAAATGCTTTTTTAAAGAAAAAATTAAAATGTGGCAGTAACAGAAACTTTTTGGAGGAGAGATCAAAAAGGACTTTGATTTGTTTGAAAGTTTGAAATGACCCACTTCCACTTTTCATAAAGTTAGTGTGCAGACTTCTGAGCACTTCATGTCCTAATCGAAAACGAAGGTCCTTCTGCCTCATGTGTCAATACCGTAAACATGTAAATCTGGAAAATATTTTCCAAGCAGGCAGCCATGTGTAAAATGTTCAGAACTTGCCATGAAAGAGTTGCAGCTGCAGAAAAAAACTGCAAGCTTTACACTCTGTCGTGAAGAGTCCAGATGTGGGAGATACAAGACAGTTTTTCATCTCGGATCAGCAGCTGGGCCGATCGTTGGGTAGGTCCCTTTTTTAAAGCACACACACACAGGGTTTTATCAAGTAACGCGGCAATGATTATGTAATCGCAAAGCAACAGAACAGATGAGCATTGCGTTCCAAGCAATCTTCGGTTCATTACCACGGCCACAGCATTTCAAAGAGTCACGCATCCATTTTGGAGTGTGCAGTATTGCCCAGCCAGCCCAGATGCCCCTTTAATGGGACCACCAAAGTGAGAGGAGAGATAAACAGTCGAAATCCACCCATCCTCTTTGGGTTGTTTCCTTTTCAGTCCCCCCCCCCTCGACTTAACAACATAGGCAATAGTTACTAGATATTCACACTTCATTTAATTTTATCAGGAAAAAGAACCTCAACTTTCCAGACTTTCCCTGAATCCTTAAAAACACCACACACTGCTATGCTTGCGTTGCAGATGGCACAATACAAGGGTCGAAATCCATGCCAAATGCAGATGGGTGTAATTGTAGGCTGGTGGGTCAGGTTTAAGGTGCTGGTTTTGACCTTTAAAGCCCTATGTGGCCTAAGACCCAAGTACCTACAGGACCGCCTCTCCTGGAATGCCCCGCGGAGGACCTTAAGGTCCACAAATGACAACATTTTGGAGGTCCCAGGTAACAAGGTGGTTAGATTGGTCTCAACTAGGGCCAGGGCCTTTTCAGTACTGGCCCCGACTTGGTGGAACGCTGTGTCACAAGAGACTAGGTCCCTGCGGGACTTGACATCTTTCCGCAGGGCCTGCAAGACAGAGCTGTTTTGCCTGGCCTTTGATTTGGACTCAGTCTGACCCTTATGTTTCCCTCCCCTTATGGTTTTGATCTATGGGCTACTTTTAAAATGAGCCTGCATTTTAAATTGCATTTTAACCTGTATTTTAAATTGGTTTTTTCCCCCTATTATGTATTTACTGTAATTTTACTGGTGTTAGCTGCCCTGAGCCCAGCTCTGGCCGGGGAGGGCAGGGTATAAATAAAATTTATTTTATTTATTATTATTATTATTATTATTATTATTATTATTATTATTATCAGATAACTCAGTTGGTCAGAGCGGGGTGCTGCTAATGCCAAGGTTGCAGGTTTGATCTTTGCATGGGACAGCTGCATATTCCTGTATTGCAGGAGTTTGGGCTGGAAGATCTTCAGGGTCCCTTCCAACTCTATGATCCTATTGTTTGAAAGGCCGCTTAGAGATGGTGGCAAAGCCACAGAGGGTCTCCACCCATGATTTCCCTGTCTAAGTTACCTCACCTCCCCCCAATGGGGTTTCAAATGTGAAGTTTTACAGCCTAATAATGCATGCAGAAAATGGAGTTTCGCTTAGGAACATAGGAAGCAACAGAATATTAAAAACACGATAAAACATCAAACATTTAAAACTTCCCTAAACAGGGCTGCCTTCAGATGTCTTCTAAAAATCAGATAGTTGTTTATTTCCTTGACATATGATGGGATGGTGTTGCACAGGGCGGCCGCCACTACCGAGAAGGCCTTCTGTCTGGTTCCCTGTAACCTCACTTCTCGCAGTGAGGGAACCACCAGAAGGCCCTTGACGCTGGACCTCAGTGCATGGCGGAAGAAAAGATATAAACATAAATAAATCTTGCTCTTAAGATGTAGCTGGACAATCCCACCAATGCCAGCTGGTTTATCCATAGCTGCTCCACACTAGTCAAAATATGTGTAAAAACTGAGAGGAAGATTAGCACAAGGACTGCCAGCCACGCATTCATATCAACTCTAGAGCCCAGCACAGGTATTAGGTAAGGGGAACCATTGGCCCTGATCACAGAAGACTGAGAAAAGAGCAGGCACCAGCATGCCCAGTTATAGAATATGACTCTTTCCATGCTTGTTTGTGTGTGCAAGGGTATGAAACCTGCAGCTGTGTGATCTAAACACATGCCCATGGTGCCACAACCTGGAATGGGGACCTAGCCGTAGGATAGGGATGGCTAGTAGCTGTGGGAGAGAACACACCTTTCCTCCCATCAAGCACAACAGGCACAAGCCTAGTGAGGCAAGGTAAGAGACCCTGACTGAATTCTGTTAGATGTTAAGGAATTGTACGGTAGTGTTTAATTGTTCTCAATGCAAGGGAAGGCTGCTCTGCCCTACCATACCTGAAGGAGCGTCTCCACCTACATTGTTCACTGAGGCCCAGCTCTGAGGGCCTTCTGGTGGTTCCCTCACTGCGAGAAGTGAAATTACAGGGAACCAGGCAGAGGGCCTTCTCGGTAGTGGCGCCCACCCTGTGGAACGCCCTCCCACCAGATGTCAAAGAGAAAAACAACTACCAGACTTTTAGAAGACATCTGAAGGCAGCCCCGTATCAGGAAGTTTTTAATGTTTGGTATTATGTTTTTTATGTTTTTTATGTTTTTATATGGGTTGGAAGCCGCCCAAAGTGGCTGGGGCAACCCAGTCAAAATGGATGGGGCACTAATTAATAATAATAATAATAATAATAATAATAATAATAATACCAGCTACTGTTAACTCACAAAGCTGCTCTTAAAACCAGGCTACTCATAGGACACCTAGGATACCACCAAGCATATTCCGAGGATACCAGCAAAGTTAGTGATAAGTCTAAACTCCCCCCCTTTAAAAAGAAATAAAATATATATATCCCGCCCTTTCTCCCTAAGGAGCCCGGGGCAACACTTGTTCGCAGCGGAGGTGTCTTTGAGCACGCTAATAGTTTCACATTCATTTCCAAGCAATTAAGTATTGTTCTTCACAGTGCAAGACTTTTGGAGTTCTCCCCTAATTACCCATAAAGCCCACCTCTGCGCCTTGAACTGTGTCAAATACATTTCTCCAAGAGCCGCACTGAACTATTGAGCTTTCCTTTTGTTCTGCAAACTCTTGGGGTGCATTTAAAACTAACGGCATAAAATGCTACAGTGAAACGATGAAACAATACGCTCTGATAAAAACAATCAAACAATGAAACCAAGAGATCTGGAAAGTGCTCAGGCCACTCCTAGCACTGTCACTGCAATATTCTAGCATGAGACAAAATATTTTTGAAATGAAATCTGCGTTTAAATGCCAATATCCTCTCCTGGCTTCTCACTTTATGACACTAACATAGGATCTCATTCACTGAGCCAATTGAAATTTTAATAAAAGAAAGCAGGAGTTTCTAATAAACTCCTGCAGAGAGCTGATAATACTAAACATCTTTAGCAGCATGGTGTTTTTTATTATTATTTTAGCTGTATATTAATATGCTAGTATTTGTAAACTCCCCAGGGTCACTAGATTTATTCCAAAAGGCTTCTCCGCATTCCTCTGGTTTGAAAAGTTTGTGTGAAAGTGGAAAGGCGGGGGAGGAAATGCGTCGAATATGTCTCTCTCTCAAACATCTTTCTAGATGCTTTTTAAAATGGAGTGGCGGGGGTAAGAGATTAAGAAACCTTTTCAAGGGAAAAGAAGCACTGGGGTATATTGATTCCTCTCATTGCAACGGAAGCATTTTAATTGGAATGTTGGCAGCAGATGGATTTATTATGGGGTGCGATCGGGATGGGCGTACATTCTTCTCCCACAAGCCTTTTGCTGAGAAGGCCAGACCCGAATGCCCGAGTTTTCCTGCCAAGTCAGAATATCCTGTTGTGTACAAGAGTCCAATTTCATCAACTGAGAGGATAAGGTTTTTAATAGAGCTGTTGTAATTGCTACGCTAGCAGATAAAAGGCACAGTCCCATTGTTTCTGCCTGGAACTTTGCACACCAAGTCAGGCAAACCTGGATAGCTCAGTTGGTTAGAGCGTGGGGCAGGTTCCAGGTTCAATCCCTAGTACGGGGACTCAGCTACATTAGTCAAGGTACAGCGTTCTGAATGCATTATAAACATACAACACCAGAGGGTGCTGGAGAGCAAAAAAAAAAACTAAGCAATTTTCCATAGCTTTATTTTTTTACATATTTATAGTGTTTTTCCTCTGTGTAGATCCACTCTGGGACAGCTGCATATTCCTGCATTGCAGGGGGTTGAACTAGATGATCCCCAGGGTCCCTTCCAATTCTATGATTCTGAAGGCAGCCATGTTTAGGGAAGTTTTTGATGTTTGAAGTTTTATTCTGTTTTTAGTCCTCTGTTGGGAGCCGCCCAGAGTGGCTGGGGAAACCCAGCCAGATGGGCGGGGTATAAATAATAAAATTATTATTATTATTATTGTCAGAGCTGCCCAAGGTCCCAGCTCACAGAGGACCAACGCCAGGTCGTGGTTATATACAAAAGTCTTTATTGAAGTTCAGTTTCCATTCCAAAGCCGTAGCGCGCAGCTCTACGTCTTAAACCCTAGACCGCCGAAGTTCCGTCTGAATCTCCTCCCCCCTGACAACAGTTTAAGATTCTAGCCCTGCTCCACCTCTTCCTCTGCTCTCTTCTCCTCTGGGTCCTCCTGTCCGCTGGGGCATTCCCCTTTCTGGATTCTTCTGACGCTGAGTCCCCTGACTCCTCCCCCTGCCTCCAGCGGGCTTTAGGACCCGGTTCCCAATCCTCGTTCTCTGCTGCCCTGCGCGCCTGTACTTTTGAACTTGGCTCTCGCGCCAACCCAGTGACCTTCCTCCTGACTGTTACACTGCTTCTGTCACTGCTTCCCTCTTCCGGGATGCTAGCTGGACCTGACCTCCCCTCCGTTGCCTGACTCTCCGATGGAGGCGTGGTCAGCCCTGACTCCTCTTCTCTCCCTGCTGGGGGAGACGCTACCCCCGATACCTGGGACTCTTCCCCCCCACTATGCTCAGGTGGGGAAGCTGGTCCTGATCTCCAACTGCTGCTCTGGGAGTCCCCGCTGGCCCCTTGCTTCTGGAGTGTCCCCCTTGGGACCCCCTTTGCCCTGGCCACCGGCGCCCCCTTCTGTGAATCTTCCGATTCGCTGGAGAGGCTCATGGAATCTCTCTTTTTTTTTTTTATAAAGATTTTTATTAATTTCCAATTTTTTAACAGAAACAAAAAACAACAAAAAACAGACAAACAAAAAACTCATATTTTCATAACCTTATTTTCATAACCCTCTTTTCCCGGATTTCCCCATACCTTTCCCTTTTTGCATCCTTAGTTTAGTACCATTATTCAGCAACCTATCTTGCCCAATTAAATATAAATTCGTCCTCTTTCTCTATTCCACCCTAAATTTTAAACCCAATTATCGCTGCAATTCTACGTCTTCTTTTCCCTCAGCATTTTAACACTCCTCAGTTTTATAATAATTCTTAAGATACATCTTAAATTTCTTCCAATCTTCTTCCACAGTCTCTTTCTCTTGGTCGCGGATTCTGCCGGTCATTTCTGCCAGTCCCATAAAGTCAATCACTTTCGCCTGCCATTCCTCCAGCGTGGGTAGCTCTTGTGTCTTCCAATACTTTGCTAGAAGAATCCTTGCTGCCGTAGTAGCGTACAAAAAGAAATTCTTATCCTTCTTCGGCACCAACTGGCCGACCATACCCAAGAGAAATGCCTCTGGTTTCTTGTTAAAGGTGCACTTAAGCACTTTCTTAATTTCATTATAAATCATTTCCCAGAAGGCCTTAATCTTTGGGCAGGTCCACCAAAGGTGGAAAAAGGTACCCGGCTCATGGAATCTCTCGGGCCACTGTCATCTTCTCCTACGCTGCCCTCAGATTCTTCCCCTTCGCTCTCCATCTCCCCTCTTCCCTGTGCTTCTGCTCCTGAGCCCCTGACAATTATTATTATTATTATTCACAGAAAGCTGTGGTGGGAAGCTACTAGTCTTCAATAATACCTGTGCTGGACAATTCACTGTTCCAAGTACCATGACTATTATCATAAAAATTGAATGGGCAAGTGTACAAGATCAGAGATGGGGAGCCTCAGACCCAGGGGCCAAATGTGGCCCTCCAAGGCTCTCTATCTGGCCCCTTGGGATTCTCCCTACACCACCACCCCTCTCTAGCCATGCCCCGTAGGATGGATATTGATTGATTGATTTGCAAATGTCTAATTAACAATCAATAAAGATAAACCATAAAGGCAGCCTTTGAAATATCAACAAAACATAATAAATACTGAGTGGATTAAAAAAAAGAGAATTGTCTAAGCAAAAACAGTTTTCAAAAGGCATTTGAAGGAAGGGAGCAGTGGTTCTTGCTCAACTTCTGCTGGGAGAGCATTGCACTGGGCTGAGCTTGCCTCACTAAAGGTTCTGCCCCTAGTAATAGTAATGTTGCTCCACCCCCTTTTGCTGCTGGCCCCACCCACCACCTGCAAGCCCATCTCCCCTAAATGTTACACAGGAGTGTGAATTTCAAAAGATGGCCGTGCTTCCGTTTGTGGGCTGTTTTAGAAAGTTCAAATTAGGTAGGTTTGCTTTTAAATGCAGACAGAATCTAATTTCTCCTCCATCCCTAACTGCTTATGAATTGAGTTGCTTTGGTCAGATAAAAGCATCCTGTTAACATATGTAAGAAGCTAGAACAAAACAAAAAATGGGAAAGAAGAAATTGGGAAGGTATCATTTGGGTTCTGCTTCAGTTGTCAAAGTGTCCTGGGCCAACTCTGGATGCCTCCCCAATTTTGTCTGGGGAGGGATAATGTAGCGAGTCAGACTGTGAGTGTACTTGTTTTACATTTTTGATGCTGTTTTGGGTCTATTTTATTACTGTGATAGGAAATTGGCAGGGTGGGACTGACAATGTAAATCATCATTCTTTTCCAGTATCTCAAAAAGGCACCTATATGAGGATTTGGTAATATGCAGAATGTTAAGAAATTGATTGAACTGCGGGTTGATTTGCTTAAAGACAAACGATTAATAAGCCCTCCCAAAATGTCTATCAATGTCATTGGATGCAGAATTATAAGACAGTGAGAGGCGTGGAATTTCTGTAAGCAACTTTTCAGTTGGACCTATTACTTTCAATTTGGGAGTGTCAAATCAATTTGCACCACATACTTAAAAACACGTACGTAAAAATCTTGTATTGATTTCCATGGCTTTCAGTAAGAAAAGCAATACTTCCAAATGCTGAAGAAATATGCATGCACAAGGATGCTTGCACACAGAGAGATTTCACCCTGTTTAATAAATACCACTGTTTTTGCAGCCTGCCATTGACAAAAGATAAACACTTCAATTTTATAAGCTGCCAGAATCAGAGCTTTCATTCATTACACCTTTCACCAAATTAGCTACACTCTCAGACATCCTTTTTAAGCTGCATTTTAAGCAAGCGTTCCTCCTAGCCAGTCATGTGCCCTCGAAACACACAGGGGATGGCATGGGCTTATGACAACTTTACAGAACTTCTGCATCGTGATGTGCACAGTTAAATCTATTCCATCGGGGGAAGGTGGGGAGGGGGATTATCCCAGAATAAGAAGCAGTTCATTGCAAAGTTGGAGAGAATGCAAATCTGGACCTTCGTTAATCGGTTTTGGAAGGGGAAAAACAGACATTTTCAGCCTATCTGAAGCATTTCGGGGGGGGGCAGATTTTGCATTTCTTTCCCATGATGCCCCCATAACGTCATGTTGCATTTCAACTGAAATGACAATGAAAATCATTTCCATTCCATACCGTTTCGGGGGTGGGGTGGGGGGAGAGGGGGGGGGAACAGTCAATTTTTCACTTGGCAAGCTGAAGTCTAAAGTAATTAAGCACTGCTGTGTGGGTGGCAGCTTCCTGCTCTGAAGCCAGCCTGAGATAATTACCATATTAAAGTCAAAACATCATGCGCTGCGCTGATAGATAGATAGATAGATGGATGGATGGAGAGATTGGGCATCTATTAAATGATCCATTTTGTTATGCTTCCCAGGAAATTTTCCATTGATGCCAATTAAGAAATATCTATTCCAGGAGAGCATTGCTAAGTGACAAAACTTTTCTACGGTAAATTGAATTTATTATTTACTGAGCTGAAAATACTCAAAGCCGAGGTTGCCAACGGGGTGCCATGCAGATGTTGCCAAACTCCAGCTCCCATCAACCCCTGCAAGCATGGACAATGGTCGAGGAAGATGGGAGCTGTGGTCGGACAACGTCTGGAGGGCACCATGTTGGCTACTGCTGATTAAAGTTATTTGTTTACTTTAAAAAAAACTGAGTTACATAGAAGCGAGGCCATAAAATGACAGCATCTGTTACTAGAAGTTTGCAAAACATCAATCCATGGGTTTCTGTTGAGCAAGCTTATTTAGAAAATTCAGGTCTGTAGATCAGCTACCAAGGCACTTCTCTCACAACCTCCTTACCTATGATGGAAAAGGGGGGAGCTGCAGACAAACTAAGCACCTTCTAAGCCTCAACAATTCACACACAAAATGTATTGCAGGAAAGGCCCTCCCGAGCACATAACACACTCACACACTTGAACATAAACTTAATGAAATGTCCCTCAAAATATATCCTTAATTAAATGCCTCCAAGCCTCCATTTATCGCAAATGGACCACAACTAAGGTGGAAGAAATGATTAATATGTGCAATTTGGCAGGATGCATTGCAGTAAAGCTTCCACCACGATAAATGAAAATTCTGAACAATGCTACATTGTAGCTGCCATTAACATGCATTAATGGGCCCATCAGTCGCTCCCGACTTGACTGTGGGTAGCCAGACTTGCATTCCAAAATATTTGCAGTGAGAAGCAGAGGAGAAGCGGGGGCTTCTGATTTTGCTGTAAACCAATGTCATTGCCTGGGTAACTTCTCCTGGACTTGGAATTTGAGTTTTGGTCTTTTTTGTGCATCAGTTCCACACCACAAAGATCTTGAAGTCAGTATCAGCCAGAGCAGGATTTCTGCCTAATTTAGCCATTGTGGAATTCCAGAACTAGAACACATTGTCTTATGTTGGAAGCATGTCTAGCTCTTCTTCTTAAGAACATCATGCAAGGGAGGCTGAATTCTGCGGTGAAGGTTGTGTTTGATCTCGTTTAGCTACTTTCATTGGGATTTACCTTGCACCACTTCTTATAGTATACTGAGATGATAAAGGATGCAAAACTTAACCTGCTGTCTCTGTAAAATTATGGGGGCAGGAGGAAAATTATTCTGTTGACAGAATGCAGCTTATAAAATATCCAGTTTATTCAAATATACAACACACACACAATGTTAAAGCTTCTCTACCGGTAATTAGTTTCCCAGCAAGGAGGCTACGGAATCAATACATATCAGATTCAGATTTTCCTGCCCTCCAGAACATCACATGATGCAAAGCCCCAATGAGTTCAACACTCATTCGAGGAAACTCTGAATTCATGCCACTCTCTCTAGGTAACTCTGATCAACAACTTAAGGCCTTATAGTTACAAAGTGGAACCTTAGAGACCAACTAAGTTTGTTCTGGGTATAAGCTTTCATGTGCATGCACACTTCTGCAGATAACTTAAGATATCTGAAGAAGTGTGCATGCACACAAAAGTTTATACCCAGAACAAACTTAGTTGGTCTCTAAGGCGCTTCTCAACAATTTTTTAATTTTTTTATTTATAGTTACAAAGGTTTAAAATCATCATCATCATCATTCCAGGATCAGACCACTACTCAGAAGAAGCTCCGTGACTACGGCTGTGTACACACTTTTCTAAATAAACTTTTTTTATAAATGACTTTTATAAATCAACAGATTTTGATTGATTGATTGACTGATCTTTAAACATTATGATTGGCAAAAGCACCATACCATTCTTAGGGTACACAAGCTTTGAGAATTCAGGTTACTGTCTCTTTAAAACAACTTAACTCAACGAACCAAACTGTCACTAAGAAAGGGGGAAGACTGATGTCTTTTGTATGTTGTGATTACATTCCTGAACTATGTGGGTCTCCCCTAGCCTCACTTCATCCTCAGCTTCACCCTCCTGCGTCATTCTTCACAAATCAGTGAGCCGCACACATTCTTTAAGCACGCTGCATGGCAATCTTTTCCCTGTCATCAAATGTCACCCGAAGTAACTCAATCATCCATCTCAATCAAATGCAATCTGTGAGGCACTGAATATCAAAGCACATCCATAGGTATATACATGCCTTTGTGCCCCATCAGAGATTCCCTCTTAACACAAGCACCGCAATATTATTATTCACAGCCATCTTTGTACATACCCTTCATTTTTATATGGCTAGCACAACTCTCAAAATTAAATATTAGGTGCTGCAACCAAGTAATGGTTTGCAGGTAAGTGCGGACTTTTGCAACCCTCCCCTTAAAAGGTTTAAGAAGAGGATCTGTTGATTAAAACAAAGAAAGACCTGAGGCCGGTAGTGTAATCAAAGTAGAATGATAAGACTTGAGACCCTGGTGCAACACAGACGTGGGCACAAAATGACCTAGAAAGTTCAAAGTTGCCTTGAGATAATCCATAGCAGTCCCTATAATGTGACTATATAATAGGTCCATGATAGATTCCTTAGGATGGGGACTAATGAATGAAAATGCACATAATTGGGTTAGTTTTTACCCATATGGTCAAGTATTACCTGCAGTTTAAACATGCTAGCTGGTAACTGACACTTGGCTAGCATTTGGAAGATGGGTGAAATAACCTAGAGCTTCTAGGATTTGGAAGATGGGTGAAATAACCTAGAGTTTCTAATTATGTGTTGATTGATGGAAGAGACCTTATATGGAACTGAAGACTTCAAATTAGAAACAGAAAGGTATGTCTCATATAACCAAAACAGGCTACTGTATACAGAAGAGAGCTATCCTTGCCCATCAGGAAAAATCATGGCTTGCTATTTCCTTCTGACCTTCCAGCGCTTGGCAGAAGCCATACGAAATGTATAGACAAGAACTGTGCACATTAGATGTCCAGTTAGAGCTGCCTCAATGGCAAGATGTGCAAAGAACATCATTTAGCTTTGAATAGGCTAGCCTGCAGGAAAGAGCACACAACTGAAACTGGGAAGAAGGACTTGGCAGTTTTTTAAAAAAATCCTACACTGGATTGTATGTACCCATCCCTCTCATCTCCTGGGTTTGGGGGTTCAAATATCCAAATCTCTGGAGCATATTTGGTGGGGTGGCGAGTGCACAAGGCCAGGAGAGGAAGGGAAGGTGCTGTTGCACAAGCAGAAGTCATCCCATCCATGCAATGATTTCATTGGATTCAGCCCAATGTTTTTGGCATCTTGTCTCCACAACTTCCGATTCTTGTTTGATAAGGAGAAAAGTGCAATTTTTTTTCACGGTAGCTAATATCTGCTGAAACTGGCAGCCCCTGGGTACACACTCAGGAGACCTTTGGACCGTAAAAATTCCATGGGGACCATATTCAAAAAGTAAAAACCAGGACACCCCAAAAATTGTTCAGCCTTTTTTTTTTTCTTTTTTTTTTTTGGACAAAGCCCAAAGTTGTTTGCCTAACAACAAGCAAGCAACCCCAAGTGGATCAAATTACCTAGAAAATTTATAAAATGCTTGAAATAAAATCTGAAACCAGTGTACTAGTCCCCTTACATATAAAACATGACTAAAATACAAAAGCCGATTAAGACCATAAAGCCACCACTAAAAACAAAGATAAAATCAAGAAAACATATACTGTAAAACAAATGCAATCAAATATGGTGTCTGGGATAGGCTTGCTGAAACAGATATTTCCCCCCCCCAGCAGGTGTCGAAAACAGTATCACGAAGATGTCTGCCTACTCTTAATGTGACTAATGTACCTCGGGTTAAGAAATAGTACCTCGGGTTAAGAACTTTACTTCACGATGAGAACAGAAATTGCACAGCGGCAGTGGAGACCCCAATAGCTAAAGTGGTACCTCAGGTTAAGAACAGTTTCAGGTTAAGAACGGACCGCCAGAACGAATTAAGTTCTTAACCCGAGGTACTACTGTATATATAAGCCTTTAGACAGCTACATATCATCCAGGCAGACCCCTGAGACTGAACAAAAATAAAAGATCAGATAAATACAGAGTGCGGAAAAAGCTGACCTAGACATTATCATAGAACTGTAGAGCTACAAGAAATCTCAAGAGTCATTTTGTCCAAAATGTGCTACTGCCATATATGAAAGGCACACATGTGTCTGTCCCACTGCATGTGAACTGCAAAAACTTGGACAGTCACAGTTTCATATTTCCAGGTTTCTGGGCAAAACAGATGTGAGCACGCACATGATAATGTCTAAGCAGTGCACTTTTTAAAAAAATTGTACAGCAAATAACTGTGTGCACAGCAGCAAGCCCCCAGTGTGCTCTTGGCTCTGATCATAATTATCCCTGTGGCTCATTCGGGTGCTCTGTGGGTTAAACCACAGAGCCTGGGACTTGCTGATCAGAAGGTCGGCGGTTCGAATCCCCGTGATGGGGTGACATCCAGTTGCTCGGTTCCTGCTCCTGCCAATCTAGCAGTTCGAAAGCACATCAAAGTGCAAGTAGATAAATAGGTACCACTCTGGCGGGAAGGTAAACAGCGTTTCCGTGCGCTGCTCTGGTTCGCCAGAAGCGGCTTCGTCATGCTGGACACATGACCCCTCAGCCAATAAAGCGAGATGAGCGCCGCAACCCCAGAGTTGGCCACAACTGGACCTAATGGTCAGGGGTCCCTTTACCTTTACTTTACAATCTGGTGGGATGCTCAAAGAGCAATAGAGCAAACCAAGTCTAGGGCTTGCTGCATCAGGGTATCTTTGAAATATCTCGGACCCCTTTCCAGTACCATTTGCCGCTTTCTTTGCCCTCGTTGCCACCTCTCTCTTCTTCTACCACCACCACTACCCCAATCCTTTATTTAGTTCAAGAGAGAAGAACAGTGAAACGAAAAGCAGAGCACAGCTGTGTCTTTGCACAGTCCCACAACATCCCCTGGCTGCCCAAAGCAGTAACTGCAAGGGATTTTTATCCTTCCTGCCGTTAAGGGTGGGATGCCACAGCGGCCAAAAGGAGCAAGGGGGAAGGAGAAGTCAGGGCAAAGATCAGTTCCAGGGCAATGCACAGTTCCTAGCAGGGTTACTGAAACTGTGCTCATGAGATCCATACACCCTGCAAATTCTGTAATGCAGTTTTTAGTTTTATTATACTTTGGGAGAACAATAGAAGATGCTGTTTTAAATTTGCAATAAGCTTTCCACACAGATGTGTTCCGAATCCATAGCCATCCTCCCACGGCTGTGATTGCCAGAGGCCAGCCAATCTTTCAAGAGGAAAATCTACTTACCGAACTCAAAGAGCTCTGCTGATTTCAAAACAGCAGTCTGCACACAGCCAGTTACTTAGAAACATGGAGGTTTTTTGTTCAGTTTGCCTAGTCATCATATCATTTGCAAGTGGAAAGAGGGTTGTAGATGATGCCTTTAAAAAAATCAGATTGAGTATTATTAATAATAATATAATTTCCCCACATATGTAGAAACTGCTAAGCACCCAGGACATAAGCATAAGATTGAAACACCGCAGATAGATTTGGAATTAAATCTGAAACAACCAGATTTGGTTTTCATTAAAACAGATGAAGCTGCAATAAAATAAACCATCACTTCAAATTTTATGCTGGAATTACTTTGCAGATTCATGTTTATTACAATTATCAATGAGCTCATCTAAATGCCTTCAAAAATGACAGTCTGAATTTTTAAGTATTTTACCTCCTTGCCTATCCTATAAAGGTGGCTGGCAGGCAGGCAGAGAAGCAGGATATAAAATCTTGCAGACATATTTAGAAGAAACTGATTCCTTGCATCTCAACACAAGGCCTAATGCCTGTATTCTTGAAGACACAGTGACATCTAAAGGGATTTTAAAATCTTCAAGCCTAGCATGCTGAATTCAAACTGACAAAGTCAAGGGCATGTCAATTTTTATTTTATTTTAAAAAACAAAAAACTGATGAATTTTCAGGTTTCCTGTGCTTGATTGTCCGAGTGAACCATGAAAAAGAAGATCAAATTCCAGTTTTAATGACATGCCTTGAGGTGCCCCCAGGACAACTGCCAATTTTTATCTTAGATTCTGCAGGTCTCAATGAACAAAAAAAGGGAGAGAAATCAGCTTTGAATAGATTCCTTGTGCCGTTGTCAAAAGCAATCCAATGGCTCCAAATATCTGTATCCTCAAATATCTTCATATAAACAGATGTTTATTAACCTGGGAAATTAATGAAGTAGAATAACTAAAGAGAGGCTTAGCTATCAGTTCCCCAATTATAAAACAGGCTCTCTCGGCATCCGCTATTAAAATGGATTCTTCCCCACCCTACAAAACACATATGTGCATTTCAAATCCACATATAATGCCTAATGAGTTGCTTTTTAACATCTAAGACTCCAGTCTTACCCGTAGTTATGTGAGTAAATCTCATTGAAATCAATGGGGCTTAAGCAGAAATAACTGCCAGTAGCATTGAGACAGTCACGCACATATAGTCCAAACTGTGTTTTCAAACATTATAAATCATTAAGCATACAAAGTACTCTGAACAACTGAAAGAAAAAACAAAAAAAAATCACTCTAGCATGGAGATGGATGTTTGAGGGAGATGCTTTCTTTTTCAAAAACCCAAGTTTGCAATGCAGAAGCAGCAACTGCAGCTATGTGTCTCAGCAGCCTGCCTCTAGTTTGGATTCCTTTCAGTCTGAGCTATGGAATTTTGAATTTTAGTATATGTGCTGCCGAAGCGAGCATGGAATTTTGTTCTAATGCTAAGCATTCAGTGAGACAAGGAGGGTTGGAAAATTCATATATATATATATATATATATATATATATATGCCCATCAATGAGGCTGAACGCTCATCAATCAAGAGCATCGTCAGCTGCCATTAATTGTACATTCCTTAGAGAGTGGTATTATCATCTTGCACAATTTGATTGATGGAAAATTTGAAAAATACAAAAGCATACCAGAATCCTCTATGTCATTTACACAGCGATCGGAACTATCCTGGTGAACATGTTAAGGGAGCTTCTGCAACAGTGCCTGCGAAGAGATATGCTTCTTCAAGATTTGCTTCCTTTCCCTTTCGGTACTATCTTTGCATCTTAGCTTCTACTTTGCCTGTGCATCTTTAAAAAGAGGGGAAAATATAGCACTGCAAAGCAGCCCTTTTCTGGGGTGGGATGCAGAGGAAGTATTAAGGCTCCACACAATGAGTGTGTTTGTTGCAGAATATTAGTTGCAAACGGTGTTGCTGTGCCGCCAGATAGTATTAGCTCACAGAGCTGACTATCTTTTATGTTTAAAAAGAGAGAAAACTAAGGTTGGTGGGGGAGAAGCAGATTTCATTCTCGCATCTATTAAAAGGACGCAGTTTCATTTTTTAGTTAAAATAGGTCGTTGGAGCAGCTAATCTACAAAAGAAAAATTAAAAGAAATTAAAAGCAAGACCTGAGGAAGAGAAGCAATAAACAGCAGAAGAACATTTCAGCGAGTTTTAAACATCATGTAAGATTGGGTGCACATTAATAAAGCAAGTGGCAAGACCAACAACAACACGCTATATTTATTTCTGCATTGCAGTTAAAGACACTTCTTGTGCTATTTTTCTATACTGATACAACATCCATGTGAATAGCAGGGAAAGGAAGCACATCATCCAGAAACTGCATTTTGCCACGTTTCTTAGAGAAGCTAAGGAGCTGGAAGGCTATTTAGTAAGCCATGGTCAAGCATTTATCGGTGCAAATGATTTTCATCAGCACGCAGCTCTAATACAGTTTGAACTTTTCCTTTCCCAAGCCAAATATTCAAGTGTGAGTCTCTTATTCTCCTCATGGCTCTGATTACCTCCTAAATTCACCTATTAACATAGAAGACGATGAAGGAGGAGGTGGTGTTTTTGATTCAGAGTATGGGGCAACAGGGGTCTTGTTTTAGAGTTTTATGTCTATCAGTATATGAAGAAAATACTATTATGAAGGGGGGATTTATATAAAAACAACAACACCCTGAAGCAATAGAAATCGCTGCATTTCAAAATCATGGTAATGTCAGCTCGCAGTACCATGAAAGTCAGGGTCATTTATTGAATTAATGTAGAACAAGAACAAGAACTTCAATCCCCATTAACAGGGCCATGAAAAGCATTTAGCTCTTGAGCAAACAACAGGGGGGGGGGACTGAATGAGGATTTGGAGTGCCAGAAAGGTTTCTGTCATGTGAAGTACCTGCAGCTACAGTCAAGGCTGCAGCCAGGATGCTGCTGTCAATAGGAACAAAATCACATTTCAGTATTGTCACTAAAGCATCATTAAATTAACTCTGGCAGTTCTTCTCCCTTAACACCCCAAATTATTTTCCAAACTATATTGTCCATGTGGGGTTTTTTTTTAAAAAAAGTTTTTATTAATTTTTGAATGAAAAAAAAGAAACAGTTCCAAAACAATAATCCTTGCCCCCTCACCTGCCCCAAGCCCATTTCACAATTTTATTGATAGTTCCTAGAAGTAACGAGTCAGATTCGAGTTCAGGTAGGTAGCAGTGTTGGTCTGACATAGTCAAAATAAATTAAGAAATTAAGAAATTGTCCAGTAACACCTTAGAGACCAACTAAGTTTGTTTTGGGTATAAGTTTTCGTGTGCATGCACACTTCTTCAGATACACATTCTACTGTTCCATTTAAATGATCACTCCTATCTACCTATCTAGCTATCTATCTGGGGATTCTGTTCTAAGGAGCTTTCAGAAGAAATACCTTGCACAAGTAGATAAATAGGTACCACTGTGGCAGGAAGGAAAAACTGCATTTCCGTGCACCACAACCCCATAGTCGCCTTTGACTGGACTGAACCGTCCAGGGGTCCTTTACTTTTACCTTTACGTTATGAGCAAATAACTGCACAATCAAAAGAATGTCTTGAGGGGAGACCTAAAGCAGACCATTCAGCTGCACCGCTGTGGATAGTAGAATATCAACTAACTTTGAACCTTGAATATATGTTTTGCTTCCCTGTTCCTTTAATCTCCCTGCTTCCCAGGAACATATTTAAAGATCACATGAGGGACCATGGGATTGTTCCTTAGATGCACTGGCTGTTAGGTGGTTCTACAGCCAAGCAACTCATTTGCTTCACACACAAACGTACAAAAGCCCAATTCAGGCATTTGATGTTCAGGCATTTCCTAAAAAACAGGCCACGTGTGAGGATAACTCCACCCTATCAATGGCACTGTGCGTGCCAGCCACACACCCTGAGTAAGGGGAGGAAACCAGTTGGAAACCCTATACATGTAGAAGCACGCACGCACACATGCACACACACACACACACACACACACCCTTCAGATCAATGTCAATTATGCATTGGCAGAAGGAATTGGCTGGGGCACACATCACCGTCAAAATAGAACTGGCCCTGTACCATCCCACTGACCCCTCTCACATGTCTGGTACCCATGGGCAACAAATGCCTGAATGTGGCCCAAGCAACTGTTTGGCATGCGTTGATAAGTCTGCTGCCACTTGTAATGCAGAAAAAGTAACCAAAGTAAATGTTCAGCCTTTTTTGCAATTTAATGAGGTCACATCTGTGTTCAAAGACCCAGCAATGCCAATGAGATCTTGGTGGAGGGAAGGGGGTGCCAGCATACATCTCAAGCCTTCCTTCATGACTCCGCAACAGAACTGTAGGTATGTGAATAATGTACAGTGGTACCTCGGGTTACAGACGCTTCAGGTTACAGACTCCGCTAACCCAGAAATAGTACCTTGGGTTAAGAACTTTGCATCAGAATGAGAACAGAAATCGTGTTCTGGTGGCGCAGCAGCAGCAGCAGGAGGCCCCCATTAGTTAAAGTGGTACCTCAGGCTAAGAACAGTTTCAGGTTAAGAATGGACCTCCAGAACGAATTAGGTTCTTAACCCGAGGTACCACTGTAATGGTGTTTTCTACTTTGATGTAAACATATGGCCATCAGACATCAGGCAGTAATTGGAAATATGTCAGTGTGGACAGGACTCCATAAGGCAGAGGGCTGCCACCCAAAATGGCACCTGCTGTATCCCATTCCATCCTCCCTCTCTGTAGCACCTTGTACAACTTAGCCCATGTTTGGATATCATTTCTCCATAATAGGGACGGGGGAGAAACTGAATTCAGTTTGCATTTAAAGATGGAGTTACCTATTTCACACTTTGCAAAATAATACATGAACAGAAGCACAGCCATTCTTCAAAATTTGCATGCTCCAAAAAATTTGCAACGCAGTTCTACAGCCAAGTAAGGTGTAGAACAATGCATGTACTAATTAAGTCTGCATTAAAAATGAATACATTTGTGAAAATAACATGAAAACATGTTATATTAGGGGAAGTTGTGTTGCAAAACATGTATACAGTGGTCCCTTGGTTTAAGAACAGCTTAGTTTATGAACAACTTGGATTAAAAACACTGCAAACCCGGAAGCAGGTGTTTTGGTTTGTGAACTTTGCCTTGGAAGCAGAGCATGTTTCGCTTCCTGTTGAGTGTGTTCCATTTGTAAATTGAGTCCCCCGCTACTATGGGAAAGCACACCTTGGTTTAAGAACGCTTTGGTTTAAGAACGGACTTCCAGAATGGATTAAGTTCATAAACCAAGGCACTGGCAGAGGAAGAGGAGTGCGGAGAGAACGCTCCGCCCCCGGCAGCACAATCCCCAGGGTGCCATCGCGGCTGCTGCCCCGCCCCCGCAGGTGGCGCACCATGCCCCCAGGACGCGCGCCCCACCCCTGCCTGCTCTCCACCCCCAGTGCTGGAGCATGAAGCTCCGCCACTGAACCAAGGTACCACTGTATTAGGGAAATTGCATGGGAGCGTGTCTATTAGGAGAAATGTGCATTGAAATGCTGGCGAATTTTCAATGGGACTTTTCTTTTCTTTTTAAGGCAAACTGATGTGGAGAACTGAAATCAGGACTGGAAAAATGAGAAACTGAAATGTGTCCATCCCTGTGGCCTCTCCCACTCCTACCAGCAGCAGGTAATGATGGGGAAAGATGCTACATAGTGGCACCGTGACATGGGACAATTCGCAAATGGGTGTCAAGGCATGCAACTAGAGAGGAGAATCCTTTCTGGCTCCTTTCTTCCTATGTTCCTGAAATATACTCGGAGTTGAGTGTTGATTTCATGCTCTTTATTTCAGCTCATGGTAAACAGTGAGTGAGTCAGTGAGTCAGTGAGTGAGTGAGTGAGTGAGTGAGTGCTTCCCCCCCCCCCAAACCCCTGGCTATATATACATTATTTACACAATGTGTCCCGTGTGATTGGTTGATTCAACTCCCCTCCTGGAGTCTGACTGGACTATTCCTACAGGCCAATCATGTTGCTGATTCACTTCCTCCTGGAGCCAGATTGGGTGGCTCCTGCAGACCAATTAGGTTGCTGCCTTCTAGGATCCTACCTGCCTATTGTTCTAGGATCCAAGCTCAGTACATAATAGTTCCTTTCAGTGTTTAGTCCTGCCCTGAATGCTTTGCATTTCATGCTTTGCAAATCTTCATTTATTAGCTTGCACAAAGTAATCATGTTACCAAATACGGCTGGTTTGCATAGATGCATAATAATTAGAAGTCCAATTTATATGTAATTGAGGCCAGTCTGAAGTATCTCCAGGCCTCTGCTTTCCCTCTCCTGCATATGATCTTTGAAAAACGAATCAGAAGGAAACTCTCAAGCATTTTCTCCATTTAAAGTTCTCCCTCTCTCTTTGTTTCCTTTTAGGTCAAGCAACACAGGCAAATGGAAGGAAATTATGCGTGCAAAAAAGGCCTAGGGTATGTAGGCTTGCACTTTTTGATGGGAAAAAAGGTAGCAGAAAGACAAAAACTGATCCATCACTAAAAAGGGGAGGATGGTCAGACAAAGCGTGCATTGGGAAACAAAAGCCCCACTGCCCTGCTGAATGATGAATCGCCCTTTCCTGGGTCAAAAGATATCTCTTTTTCTCCATGGGCGACCAGGATTAATCTCAAGCAAAGAAATGGCGATTACAAATTACAGGCCGATTTCTGTTTTACCTGCTGTGACAAAGATTACTGAAAGATTGGTTCATTCACTGATGATGAGTTCTCTTATATGGTACATGCTAAAATTACAAAGGACCATGGGCATGATTTCTGATGCCTGATGGAATCAAAATAGCTTTCGGAAATTGAATGGGGAGTTCTTTCAATGAAGTAATTCTTGGGTGTAAGTTGATTTACTTACATTTTTTTTCTTTCAAGAAGGCTTACAAGATGTTAATTGTGTAATGGTCTGAGAAGTGTAGAATATTCTGTTTCAAACAGAGGGAGATGATTCCTTCATCAAGCTCAAAGGCTACCACAAATGGTAAAAAAGGGGGGTTGTTCATTTAAAAATTAAAAAAAAAAATACAGATATGGTAAATATAAGTGGTTTTCAATTCCAAGAGTGAAAGTCACATATTCACAGCTGTATATAAGAATCCCAAACATATCAACGATTGACAGATATCAACAGTTGGCAGAGATTCATGGTTGTGGATCTCAGCTCTGATTTGAGAGGGGAGGACAGAATCTCATCTGAACCCCTGGAGAGATCATTGGATGCAGTGATGAACTAAAGTGACCAATGATTTGACTTGGTAGGAGGCAGCTTTTTACATTCCTGTGCTTTCTGAACTTTGATTGGTGCAAAATATGATATTTGTTTGCTTATTTATGACAACACTTTACGTTATACTTCATTCTGAATCCCAGGGCAGGATGGAACAGATAATTACAACAAAATACTGACAATGTCCAACATTTTAAAAACAAACAAACCAAAATATAAATGGACAATACAACAAGAAGCCAAACTAAAAAGCAAAACCATAGCACATTTGAAAGTTTGCAACAGGCAACAATGCAATATGCTGCACCTTTGACAATTGGATATCTATGGATAGCAGTCAAGATAGCTTTGTTTATTAACTGAAGTGTAGGTTGCCAGGATCTGAAGCAAATCAGATCAGGGTTGGAGAGCTTGTCTAGACCAAGACTTCCTTCCCAATGGCTTATATCTTAACTTGGACTGGTATTGCATGGCAGCCAATTCAGGCGTCATAAGATTTTGATCTGAGAATGGAAATTGAGTTGAGGAATGACCTTGCATACCTCAATCCCCCTTCTCATTTATTTGTTTAACCATTTTTAATCGATCCGTCCCCAAATAAGATAGATCCCAGGGTGGTTTACAATGCAATGAATAAAATAAGATTACTGTATCACAACAATAACGCAGGTTGAAAACTTATAAAGGAAACCAATAACGCAGCAATCAAAAGTTTTCTAAATATTAAATTTCATCACACACTATAGATATAGCAGCAGCGCTAACACCAGAGCTGGCCCACTCATGAGGCGAGGTGAAGTGACTGCCTCAGGTGGCAGGATCCACAAGGGGTGGCAGATCTGGGCACCACCATTTCCCCATGGCTGCCACTGCAGCAGCCACTGCATCTTATTCTCCAGCCACCGCCCCTTTCCAATAAGCAAGCACTGCGTTCCTTGCTGGTGTTCTCCTCCAAAGCCCTTTCCGAGCATGGAGAGGAGAGGACGTTGCGAGCAGGACCCTCCCACATTCGCGGGGGCTTCCCTTGCCCCCCGCGAGAGTTGGGGAATCCCTGGGCGTGCCTGCAACCCAGCCCGCCAATCGGCGGGCGAGGGGAGGCGCGGCCTGGGCTACTTAAGGCCAGGCACGCCCAGGGACCGCCCTCTTTTCCCCTCGCCCCAACAGCTGAGCGGTTAGCGCCAGACGCGGAGCCATCATCGATGCCGTTCCTGGAGCATCTCTGGAATCTTGGGAGCAAGAAGTGATAGAGGGGTTATTCGGTGCCGTGGCCCCTTCCACTATGAGATCTTATAAGAAGGCCTGGGCCGACTTCTTAAAATTTCGCAGCAGCAGGCCCAACGCAGGGCCGTATTCCATTCCCTCAACGAGGGAGGTTCTCCGCTACTTGGCTCACCTGAGGGGGCTGGGCAGGGCGCCAAAAACACTCAACATTCAGTCCGCAGGGATTTCTTATTTCTGCAAAGCCTTCTTTGCAACAGACCCATGTGCAGCTTTTATCGTTCGTAAGACCCTTGAGGGCTGGCGTCGGCAGCAACCCCCCAATGCGGATAGGCGGAGGCCCATAACTATTGACATTTTGACACAGATTCACAAGAAATTACGGACAATCTGTTGGTCGAAGTACGAGGCGCGCCTGTTTTCAGCCGCTTATTCCATTTCTTTCTTTGGCGCTCTCCGCATTGGGGAGGTAGTCTGTGAGCGCGGAGCGTCTCAATCCCAGAGGGGTTTGCTGATAAGTGATTTGTCCCTGTCCGAGTCCGAGCTAATCGTTCAAGTGCGGAGCTCGAAGACGGACCAGCTCGGTAAGGGTGCGCTCTTATGTTTAGCGGCGGTACAAGGTCGCGGACCCTGTCCCGTAAGAGACACACGGCGTTTCCTCTATTTGAGGCCCAGCGGCCCTGGCCCACTGCTGATACACGAGGATAGGTCACCTTTGGCCAGACACCAGTTCACACGGGTACTGCGCACCGCGCTAACAGCCTGCGGTTTTCCCGCGGCGGAATTTGCAGCCCACTCCTTTCGCATTGGGGCCGCTACCACCGCAGTGCATTTTGGGCTCTCCACGGAAAGGATTAAGGATCTTGGGAGGTGGAAATCTAATGCATACAGAACGTATGTTAGAAAAAATCTATGACTTGCAGCAATAATCCTGATCTCGGTATTTCCGTCTACTTTCCTTTCAGAACCCAAGAAAATACGCATTTGGTTGGTGGGCCACAGCATTGTTTACTGGGCCAGAAATCGTGCTTTGAGTTCCGGAATGGGGCACAATTTGAATCTGCCTTCGAATGTTGAGCTGGCTTGGATTGCGCGTAGAGGGACGCGCTGGAGTGAATTTAAACCAGCCGTGATGGCGAGAACTGCTATTGAGGGGCCGCCAGATGCATTAATAATCCAGTTAGGCGAAAATGATTTGGCATACCGAAAAGCCATCGATTTGAGATGGAGCATTTTTGATGATTTGACAGATTTTGTGGCGGCTTATCCAAGCGTTACCATCTTGTGGTCCTCGCTGCTTGAGAGGAGGACATGGAGAGATTGTGTGAGCCCGGCTGGAATCAATAAAGTGAGAAAGGTCTTGGAGCGGGCCGTGGCACGTAGAGTGGCGGATCTGGGCGGGTGCGTCATTGGCCACCCAGGCATCCAGTACAACAATGAGGCCCTCTACAGATGGGATGGCGTGCATCTTTCGGATGCGGGAAATGACATTTGGTTGGGGGACATCATAGCTGGGATTAGGGGTTGGTTACGGGCCTGAAGGTATTGGCGGCAAGCCTTGCTCTTGTGGCGGTTAGGCATTGGCATGGGGCAAATTATAGGAAAAAGGAGGGGGGAAGGGAGCGCCATCACCTTCCCCCAATGAGAAGGGGTAGTCCGGTAGAGGACTCCCAGGGGGGGCGTGGCCTTGTCCGAAGCCTGGAGAGGTAGGGCCTCCGGCACGCCCCCGAGCGGTGACACCCGTGGGACCCTAGTTGGCGTACTTCAACAGGACTCCTGCGGTGTGTTCAACCCTTCCCGGTCACCATGCCGGGTAGTCGATAGAAGCCAATGCCTAAGGCCAATACCTTCAATTCCGTAATCAATAAAGTTGTGGCCTTTCACGCCCATTAACCTTAAAGCAACGTGTCCGTGTCTTCATTTCAACTGGGGGAGGAAACTTGCCACGCAACTACTGCTGTCCCAAAATCCAGAGATTTCCAATGTGCTCAGTGTGGCTGTCCTATTCGGATTGTCAAAGGAGAATGCTGCATGGACAAGGAGGAAAAGATGAAGGCACAAGGCATGAATGGTTCTTTATTGGCAGCCAGCAACAGATCCCACTTAGGTCTCTGCACAGATGCACCTGTGGGCATACTAATGGTTGTGTTCTGCACTGGCTGGTGTTTCCAGATCATCTTCAAAGGTAGGCAAAGAAAGTATGCACAATGAGGCAGATGGATCGTTTTTTCATGTGTGGTGAACTTGTAAGAAAACAAAGGTATTTTGGGAAATGATGCACAACAAGATAAAAAAAAGATGTTGTTTTTATAATAAAAAAACCCTGAAGTGTTTCACTTAGGGATTATAGGGAAAGAAGTCCCTCCCCCCCCCAAAAAAAAGTTATTTATGTGTGTAACAACAACTGCTAGGATTCTTTATGCGCAGATGTGGAAGGAAGGCGTTCCCACCAAAGATGAAAGGAAAAGCAAGACAATGGACTATGCAGAACTGGCAAAATTAACAGCAAGATTGAGGCAATCTAATGGCAAGTGTAAAGGACTCCTGGACAGTTAAGTCCAGTCAAAAGGGTGTAAAGGACTCCTGGACAGTTAAGTCCAGTCAAAAGCGTCTATTGGGTTGCAGCACTCATCTCGCTTTCAGGCTGAGGGTGCAACGGAACACTGTGATGAGTGCCAGAGTGCACGGAAACGCTGTTTACTTTCCCGCCGGAGCAGTACCTATTTATCTACTTGCATTGGTATGCTTTCGAACTGCTAGGTTGGCAGAAGCTGGGGCAGAGCAACGGGAGCTCACCCCATCATGGGGATTCGAACCGCCAACCTTCTGATCGACAAGCCCAAGAGGCTCGGTGGTTTAGACCACCTGCATCCCTTATGGGGGACATAAGCCAGTCATTGCAGGGGAAGTGCAGATTGAGAGGGAAGTTAAGCTCTCCTCCCTCTGTTTCAGTACTCTGCCAATGGCCGCCTCTTGCAGTGAATTTGTAAACTAAAAAACAGTGGAGCATTGGGCTACACGCAGTTGTATGCAATATGCACTTTGGCCCTAGGAGAAGGAGGTACCAGGAGTGCAGGGAAGGAGAGAGAGGCATTGCACATGAAGTTTGGCTCACTTCAATACATGGGAAGTAGGCAAAGCTCCTAGGTAGCATCAGCAAAATATATTTCTTTCTATTGCGGGGTAACTGATCCTCAAAATCTGTTCCATTTCTTTCTTTCTTAAAAAAATAAAAAAGCTTATATGACTTTCATATGGCTGGATTTTTTTCCTCTCCCCAGTGAACCAAGGAAAGCACAAGTATTAAATAGAGTTTATTCTAGAGGAAAAGCAGCTTTTCTTAGATGTGTGATTACTTTAACACAAAGAACACACCAAAAAAAATGTGTCTCCTGGGGAGCAAGTCTTATTAGGCTGAAATAAGGTGCAGTGTCTCTCAATGCTCAGATCTCTATTTACTTTAATTGGTTTATAAATTGTTATCCTCGGATTGCATTAAATCTGCTTCACACCCACAGAATATGCAGAGGGACCAATATTGCCCTATAACTGTAACTTCTTCTGTAAAATACAGGCAGCATTACACCCTGAATCTTTTGATTTACAAGAATGTTCGGGGAGAGAGAAGAGAGAGAGAGGGAGAACATTTTCCCCTAGAATAATAGGGGTTTTTTTATTTAAAGTTTGCACGCACATGCATACACACACACAAAAGAAAACAGCCATCTTTTAAAAAAGACAACTGCCTTAATTTTTACTCAATGGCAAAAAAAAAAAGGTGAATAGTACAAGGGCAGGGAGGTGTATTGCAAGGATGAATGTATTGATAGGATATGGAGACATTGTGAAGCCAGTAACCATGTGTAAACCTGGGGGAGTAAAGCTGTTTGAAAAGCTGATTTCTCTTAGTTTGAGGCCCTAATGCCTTGGTCTTATATCAAGCCAGATTATATCAAGCCAGATTATACAAGAAAGGGAAAAAAACAATACAATACAATGCGGCAGCTAGACTGGTGACTGGGGGTGGCCGCCGAGACCACATAACACCGGTCTTGAAAGACCTACATTGGCTCCCAGTACGTTTCCGAGCACAATTCAAAGTGCTGGTGTTGACCTTTAAAGCCCTAAACAGCCTCGGCCCAGTATACCTGAAGGAGCGTCTCCACCCCCATCGTTCTGCCTGGACGCTGAGGTCCAGCGCCGAGGGCCTTCTGGCGGTTCCTTCATTGCGAGAAGCAAAGCTACAGGGAACCAGGCAGAGGGCCTTCTCGGTCGTGGCGCCTGCCCTGTGGAACGCCCTCCCATCAGATGTCAAAGCGATAAATAACTACCTGACATTCAGAAGACATCTTAAGGCAGCCCTGTTCAGGGAAGTTTTTAATCTGTGATATTTTAGTGTATTTTTGGTTTTTATGGAAGCCGCCCAGAGTGGCTGGGGAAACCCAGCCAGATGGGCGGGGTACAAATAATAAATTATTATTATTATTATTATTATTATTATTATTATTATTATACAATATATAAACAATACAAAACACAACATTGTCACATTGAGCTAAACAAAACAAAACAAAAACAATTTAAAAACATACATCATACCCTTTCAGTACTTTATCTTTCATACCCTTGTTTCATCGACCTCCTCTCACCTCCCTTTTAGTATTCCACTTCTATTAATTGTTACAGCAATTCCTTTCCATCTTTCTCTATTTTCTGTCGTATAAATATCTTAACTTATTTTTACCCTTATTTTCCATTAATACTATAATGCTTATTTATGCTTAACTCCTTATAACATTTCTACTAAAGCCATAGGATTTCATTCCAACATTTTTCTAACACTCAGTCATTTTACAATATTTCTATTTCTAAAAATAAACTTTAAACTTTTTCCAATCTTCTTCCACCATCTCTTCTCCCTGGTCTCGGATACTGCCAGTCATTTGTCAAGTCCATCAACCTGGTGATCTTCTGTCCGAAGCTCTTAACTCTTTTCCAAGTCCCTTCTGCAGGTCTTCTTCATATTTGTACATGCACTTTACTTTGTCTTCTACTGATCTTGTTCTTATTTTCCTTCCTTTGATACTGAAGAGCAGATCTCAGGGAAGCTCCAACCTAGCAATGCTTTTATTCCTTCTCGACAGGTCAACCAAATCTCCATATCCATAAGGTAAACCAAATCTAAAATCCATAAGGTATTTCAGGACATGTTTCAAAATTCCTCCAAATCTAAAGGCCCCCACAGCTCCAATCTCCTCACGACTCAAGTCCAAATCCCAAAAGTCAGTAAATCCCTGCATGAAGGGATCTATCCAACTTTCCTTCTCCAGTCCAGGCAGGGCTCCGATCCTCAAAATGTGACTTTTTCTAAATTCAATCATAAAAGGCCTCAACTTATAGTCCTCAATTTGTCTCTGTAAGGCTGGGGCTCCCTTTTGTATTACTTTAGGTTCAACAACAGCAACTTTCTCCTTCGCCTTCTCGACAATTTGCCCTGTCAAAGTAGATTCCTGTATCAAATCCTGAAAAATTTCTGTATTGATGTTCACTTTTTGTCCCAAATTAGTCACTTTTTGTCCCAAGTTAGTCACTTTTTGTCCCAAGTTATCAATTTTAGTAGTCATAACATCTGTCTTCTTGTGGAGTTGTTCCAACGAGTGACTTATCTTGCATAATGCAATCACTAAAGCTTCTTCTGTCAACATTCTCAAATAGTCCAAGGTCAATCCCTGATTCTCACAGTCTCTTATCTTGCAGCTGGTTCCCCCAGCTCAGCTCTTATAACAGTTTCAAAGGCTCCCTCTAGAGGGAAACAGTTTCTATTTGTGTCAATCCTTTTAAGCACAGTTCAAACAGTAAATATAGTTTCAATTTTCAGTTACTTTTCCTCCTTTTTAAACGCAGAAGAGGACAATGGAAACAATATATTTCTCTTATTTAGCTAACTGTCAAGATACGTTCTATTCACAGCCAATGAACTTCAAAACGTCAATCTTACTGGCAGCCCCTTTCCAGGTTCAGAGGGGTGATGATGTAATTTTCATCACTTTCTCCTGCAGGCTTGCGCGATCCAAAATTTCCCCCCCTTCTCCTGCTTCCAAGGGGGGTTTAATAGTTTTAATCGATGGAAGTTTAATCCTTTGCGGAAGATTTTCCAAGACCTTAGCTTGCAGCGTCTTTGCTTCAATCTATTTACAAAAAGGGAAGGCGGACTTCCTGTTTAAAACCTTCCCGTCTTGGTGCCAAATTAAGACATTTATAGATCCAATTTTCCGTTCTACTCACGGGTAGTTGTTTAAAATTGAATTGTCCACAGGAAAAAGTCAGCGCTCTCCGGCAACAGCAATGCGGCTTCACTCCATGAAAGAAGCAATCAATTCGAAGCACCGCGCCACTCACCCCACGTCGCTCCGGATCCCCGAAACTGGGTCTCCCCGTGAGTAGGGGAGGTGCAAAAGGTGCCAGCCGAATCCCAGGTTCACAGGCTTCTCCCGCCTGTGATTTTTAGTGGGTCTCCGCCTTCGCCGTGGCGGCCAGACCCTGTTTCCACGGAGTAAATTCCTCCCGATCAGAGGAATTCCGCCATTGCCAGAGGCGCTAACCTGGAAGTCTCATCAAGCCAGATTATTAATCCACCTTCAGCAGTATCGTGTGACACTAACTGGCAAAGGCTCTCTCAGAAAGGGGCGATTTCCAGCCATAGCTGGAGATAGCAGGAACTGAACCTGAAACCTTTTGCGTGCAAAGTATGTTCTGAACCACTGACAAATCTCTGCCCAGGATCTTGGAGGATTTCTACTTGTGCAACTGAACATGTTCCCCTTCTCCTCCCCACCATGTCCCCTAAATCTAGGGGTTCTCCCAACACATGGGAGCTGGGGAGTCTCATTGTACAAATGGAATCATAGAAGAAGCCACAAGGATCATCTCATCCAATCCCTTGCAATGCAGGAATCTTTCACCCAACATGGGGCTCAAATCCACAGCCTTGAGATTAAGAGTCTCATGTTCTACCAACTGAGCTATCCTTGCTCTAATGGGTTGCGATAGTTGAATACTGCCCATATTACAGTGTTGTTGGTAGCAGTGGTGCTTGCTGAGAGGTATAACTCTAGCTGGAGTCTCAAGGCAAAGTATAATAGTTGTCAGGGAGTAGAATTGATGAAAGGATTTGCTAAACTTCACCTAAAGGCTTTGCAAACTGGTCACTGGGTTACATTACAACACTCCGGTAACGTCACTTCAAGGCTTTCTGAATCTTTTAGCTAGATACCACTCTAAGTAAGCTGCCATTCACCAAGGAGATCCCTCATGTCTAAATCCCCCCATGTGCATTTTAATGTGTCCATTCCTGAGGTGGCATGGCTGCTCCTTCCAAAGACTAAGACCATTAACTCTAATGCAGTGTTTCCCAAACTTGGGTCTCCAGCTGTTTTTGGACTACAACTCCCATCATCCCTAGCTGGCAGGACCAGTGGTCAGGGATGATGGGAAATGTAGTCCAAAAAAGCTGGAGTTTGGGAAACACCGCTCTAACGCACGGACAGAGGGAAATAATGTTAGTTAATGTTTTAAGCTACCGACTAGGTGCAATACAATTAGACAGCAGCAGTAATTTGTTTTCAGTCTCTGGGCTGTATTTATGTGAGCCTGTATCTGTTTTAACATAACACTGTAAACACTTAGAGCAGTTTGAGGCTTCCCCGGGAAACCATTGTAAGCAGGACCTGCGCCGAATGGTTTTTATGCCCGTTAAGTAAATAAATTAAATATGCTAATTAGCACCCTATTAGCTCACAGCAGGGAGTAATCCATGACACTTTCATTGGAAATAATCCTGTCATCCAGGAGACTGGTCTGTAACAGAACGCAAACAGGCCCCATTTCTTGCTTTTACTGATGGTGGATGGGGTCCAAATCACCAAGAAGGCGTTAAGCATGATTCAGAAGATGTGACACGGAGTTGCAGAAATACCTCCCTCCAGACTCTCCCAAACTGGCACAACTCTACACTGGGATTTACTTGATCCAGAAGTGCTATCTTCCTTCAAAGGTACAGCTGAGGATATCTGAATTCGGCTTTCCTCCCCGCCCACCGCAAGAAAAAAAAAACCATCCCTTACAATCAGGTGGAATTTTAATTACTCTCCCAGAGCAGTCATAGAAGATGCCAGTTTCGTTTCCTTGTGCCACAGAAAACTCTTTCAGTTTCCATTACCATTGGTACTGGCACCCACCTCTGCACAAATTTGCTTTGTATACATCTGGCAACAATCTCAATAGTAGGCGAGAGCAAACTTGGGGTGGGTGGGTGGGAGAAGGAGAAACATTGGCAGGAACAGTGGAGCCCAATAAAGGAACAGCATATTTTCCAATCTAGTATTTTTAAACATCCATTTCCAAAGAGCTTTGCGAGCTTAAGGGGATTAGGCACCATGACACATCTGTCAGGTTGCCACTGACTATGTCAAAATCTCCATCATGGCTCAAGTTATGCAATGAAGCTTAGTTATATTGCTGATATGCCGGCAACATATTTTCCGTTCTTTATCATATTATTTTGTATGACTAGTTGTAGGGATTACCTGTGGATTTGCCACCTGCTGTTTAAAGCAAAGAAAAGGATTGGCTTGGTGGCTGTTTTTATTTAAAGGAAGGATGATTATCCTTAGAGAAGGACCACTTTAAGTGAGTTCCACATGCGTGGTTGTTGTTTTTTAAGACATCACATGTAATGAGTTAATGGGGGGTTGTCTGCAATAGTAACCGTGCCATACAGATTTCAGGGGACATGAGAAAATGCCAAGGCTCAAGATGAACCTAATGTCTGCTTACGGTATCATCACACAAGGAAGCCTTTTAGAGTGTCGTTTTGTTTTTCAAATTACATTCTCTGCTGTGTAATGATCTTGGAGAGAAAGGACAACCTCTTCCTGAAAAGGTTGTGCAAGCACAACCCACAACCAAATGTTGCAGTATATCCTCACCCTCTAAAACAGGCATAGGAAACCTGTTGTGCTTCATATGTTGTTGGGTTAAAACTCCCCTATCCCTGATCATTATCCCTGATCATTGGCCATGCCAACAGGGGCTGACAATCTGGAGGGCCACAGGTTCTGCATCTCGTTCTAGGGTGAACCTCTTCCCTCTATAGTCCAGACCACTGAGCTTCTTGGGCTTGCCAATCAGAAGATCGGCAGTTTGAATCCACACAAACAGGTGAGCCCCCATTGCTCGGTCCCTGCTCCTGCCAACCTAGCAGTTCAAAAACACGCCAGTGCAAGCAGATAAATAGGTACCGCTGTGGCAGGAAGGTAAACGGTGTTTCCGTGCACTCTGGTTTCCATCACCGTATCCCATTGCACCAGAAGCAGTTTAGTCATGCTGGCCACATGACCCAGAAAGCTGTCTGTGGACAAACACCTGCTCCCTTGGCCTGAAAAGCGAGATGAGCCCCATAGTTGCCTTTGACTGGTCTTAACCATCCAGGGGTCCTATACCTTACCTTTATCTTTACTAGGGCCCTATTCCTATTGGTTTTCCTGTTCAAAGTGCCAGGAATGCCTTCCCCTGGAATAGTATAAGCCGTAAGAGGCTCAATGAGTGAATTCACTCTCTCTTGAATTGGAGAGTTAGAGCGGTTCTCAGGCTTGCAGTCAACAATTAACAGAAGTTAAATGTTTGTTTTAGTATAAGACAAGTGAGACCTAGAACCTCTAACTAGGAAGGATGATGAAGAGGAAATCTTCTCTCCGTGCTGCCTCTGGAAGGCACTTGGTCCTTTCTAACTTTTCACTTTCTGCAGTATCGTTGCATACATGTCACCACGCTCTCTACCCTGGTTTTCTTTCCCAACTTCTGCTCCAATATTGGGTTGATTTGGGGAGTGGAAGTTGCCCATAAGAGCAGTGTGTTGGATTGGGCCAATGGCCGGTCCAGTCCAGCATCCTGTTCTCACAGAGGCCCATCAAATGCCTGTGAGAAACCCGCAAGCAGGATTCAAGTGCAAGAGGAATTGCTAATGCATCACATGTTCCACTTTTTTCTTATGCTCTCCATCAACTTGTCTCTAGTCCCTTCTTAGAGCTAGTTCTCACCAAGGCAGTAAAGTTGTTTCTGAGCTATTGCACTTCAGACAGTGAATTGGGGGTCACACAACAGGCAGTTTCTCCATACAAAACATGCCTTTGGTGCAGAAAACTAAACCATGGGGCTCTAGATGGACTCCTCCATAGTATGCTAGCTTTCTATGTGTGTGGTATATCAATGTCATCACAGTCATATTTTAGATTTCATGGCTGAGAAAAAACACCTATATAACCAAGCTTTTGATGGATTCAACTAATCATCCAAGTTTGAACTGAAGGTCGCCTAATATTCCATGACCCGCTTTCCCCAACTCCAGTTAGACATTATGCAGCTTGTACAAATGTATCCTATGAGCCACCCCAAAAATTCCAAGGTTCAAGGGTTAGCAGGAAGGCATATCTCATGGCACTACAACTACATATCCACTGCAAGCTGTCACTGGCAGAGGTTGGGTTGGCCAACGTGAATGTCAACAGAGCAGAGATATCATCTTCTCAAGCTGATTGAGGGGACTTAAGGCAGCATTCTGATGTTGTGGGGGCAACATAACAAGGAGCCAGGGTGTGGAGCCAAACACCCTCTGAATATTGAGAGGAGCCCTCATAAAAAGCATTGGAGGAGGGGGCAAAACTGCCTTGGCCCCTAGGAGCTAGCACGTATGCAACAGAGTCAGTATCTTCAGCTCAGTTTTTTCTTTTGTCATGAAGCTCAGCATTCAGATTGTGAGATCATAGGAACATAGGAAGCTGCCTTATTGGTCAGTTATTGGCCCATCTAACTCAGTATTGTCTATGCCCTATGCTGACTGGCATTGACTCTCCAGGAAGTCTGGATAAGCCCTTAGAAAATGGAGGACACAACATTCCATCCCATTTTGACTTTCTTGTCATGCAGGCCTGCATCTTGCCCACTAGACTCAAATCAGCTTGAAAGGCATGGGAGGGTAGAGGGTGTTTTCTTGGCTGTCACTGCAATCCTTTCTCCCTTTGTCCCGAACTTATTGAGTCCATCTCAATTAGTCAACACCCTGCACCATTATTATGAACTAAATTATTATGAAGTCCCAACTCTCTAGCATCTAGTGGAATTCTAATGATTTGGGGGTACATAATATTTTGAGGGAGCACTCCACAAGTGTCCAGATTTTCTGGTGGTTAAATTGTTTTGGACTCTGTGTGTGTGTGTGTATACCAAATTTCAGCTTTCTGGCTCAGGCAAGAGCCCCCAAACAATTTTGATGCCCAAGTGATTCCTGAACATTACGCTCATATAATATGCCTTGTTAGAAGTCAGTCCACAGGCTCTCTAAGGGGACGTGTATGAATTGTGCAGCGGATATATGAGTCCACCAGGAATTACTCCTTATCATTAAAAAAGAAAATAAAAGGAAACTACCCCTGCATATGGATTTTATGATAGAAAGAACTGGGCCTTGTTCTTGAACACAATTTTTCACAGTCAAAGGCACAGATCAAAGAAGGCAAGCAGGCAGACCCCGCAACACCGCTGACCCAGAGCTGGTTCCAAAAAGTAGTTGCAGAACTAATAACCCAGCCTGCCAAGGTATAGGCCCTAGTGATGGAGAGTGGGGAGAAAAATCTGTTCCATGGTCTCCTGCAAATGTCAGCATACACCCTCGTTCTGTTTGGGCACATCTGTTGATTCATGACTTGAGAATAGCAAAACCGGGGGGGGGGGGGAGCAGCCAGCGTCTTGATGGTAGCATACTTTTTCCAAGCTCGGCTTTTGAGAAACACAATTGTGAATGAGTGAAAGTGATGCCTTGCAGGTTTGATGAAGAAGATTGAGGACCGTTTGGCATTGATCTGCTTTGCTTTGCATGTGGGTATGTGGAACTTCACTTCTGCTTTCTGCTCACACGGGCACCAGAGAAAGATGACACTCTGACTGCTTTTGCACATTTTCAGTCACCAGGATGGTGGGGCAGCTGAGTAGAGGGAAAGAAATCTTTCATTTTCTCAGAAACCCATACGTTCAATATATCTGTCTTGCCTTTTGAGCCTGGTTTGTGAGAGGAAAACTCGCAACCTGGCACAGGGATTGAAGAAACAGAGAGAAAATCCCAATTGACACTTTAAATTAGACATGTTTTGCAGGCTCGCCTGAGATGGCAATTACCCCAGCTGCAGATCCTACAGACGGATTGCAGGCAAGAGTACTGACTGCTACCAGGTAATTCTACCTGCTAATTACTTGGAAGGATTCAGATTCTAAACAACTGACCTGAATGTATTTTTGGGTTCTGGGACCTATTAAAGAGGGGGGGATACTTTTTAAAAGGCACACAGTGATGTTGACAGAAACTCTGGAGCTGTTGAAAACCTATCAAAAATGTTCTTGCCGCTTAATGATGAGAGTGCTTCAGCCAGCTGGAGATTCCCCAGACATTTGTGTTTGCTAGTAGTTAACAATAAGGAAAACTTTATTAGTGGCAGGCAGAGGGGGTTTTTATTATTATTTTAATGCTGACTGTTTAAAAATTTAAAAAAAAAAAAACCGCTAAGCTATGTTCAGTGTATGCCAAGTGCAGTGAGAATTGTAAAATGGGGAGCTTTGACTATGTGGTCATCAAGCTTTGCTGGGCCACAACCGAGAGATTCCCCCAATACTTTTAAATTTGCTACTGAATTGGGAGACGAAACAGCTCCATCTTCTTCCACAAGGACTGCCAGCTGACCACAAGGTAGACAGAACCAAGAGGTGAAGCATTTCAAAGCACGGAGTAGCTACAGTGTCAGACTAGGACTGGGGAGACCAGGGTTCAAATTCCCACTCAGCCATCACGCTCACTGGGTGGCCTTGGGCCAGTCACTGCCTCTCAGACTAACCTACCTCACAGAGTTGTTGTGGGCACTACTTTCCCCCCACCCACCCCCCAAGAAAAAGTTGTGGCAGTAGGTTGCCAGGCAACTCAGAGCAGCCCTGAGCAGATGTCGGTTTGACAACAGCTGCGTTCACCACCTGTGGAGGTGCTAAAAGCTATGGCATGCTTTCTCCCTAACTTGTTTGGGGGGTCGCCCCTGGTTCTGGTGCAGGTCAAATAAATGTGCCCCCGCCTTCCTTGTTCTCTTCAGGCAAATGGCTAGGGCAGCTCAAAAGGGCCCTCACGCAAACACACACACAAGCAACGGTAGAGGCCTAGCTGGAAAACGTAAAGCCCCTTGCCGCTACACGGGAGATGGATTGAAGAAAAGGAAATACAAATTGGCCCTGCCTCTTTGATTAAGCAATCACAGCTAGGAGTGGCTAGGAGCTAGGTGGAGTCATAGTGTAGAATCACACACACTGCCCAGTTTCCATTTTGACTTGAAATGTTTGTTTTGGGCTTCTCATAAGTACGATAAGGCAAGAAGCAGGTGTGGCGGGAGTGCTGGCTCGCAATGGTGCCCACCTGAGAGGTGCCAGAACTGCACTATGGCTGGTTGTGGGGATTAAATTAGGAAGGGGATAACCATGCATGCCACCTCAAGCTCCTTGGGGGGAAGGTGGGCTATAAATGCAATAATTAAAATAACTAAATGGAAGAACCTACTAATGTCTGCAAGCCATGCTATTCTTGAAGGCACAAGATCAGGGCCTGGTTCAAAAAATTGGCAACCTGTTTACCACTAGTATGGCCAGATGCAATAGGAAACAGGGCTCCAGCACCTTTAATAGTTGTGTAGAAGAGGGGATTGAAACAGGTACATCTTGTAATGCAAAGACTAGCGAAAGTTCTCAGTTTGCACATCCCTAAATAGCCAACGAATTCTACCTAAAGCAAAACAAAAAACAAATTCAGAGATTCCTGTTGAGGCAGAAACAACCAAGTGATTTCAAGGGAAACCAAGGGAATCTTAAGAAGACTAGTGAGACCCAGCCACAGCAGAGTGGCTTTGCAACGGCAACCATCCCTCAAACATAACATGATTTGGCCCTGATTTAAAACCTCACCTGTGTATTTGCCACCCAGACAGAAATTCTTCCAACACCCTATTTATGTCTCATGCATGGAATCCTAAGATGCACCAGGCTTGGGGTAAAAGAGGAAGGAGCAGAAAATCATTCAGAGTTTCATCCCTCTGGAAAGGTGAGAACAATGCTGGACTCCTGCTCATCTGGTACCTCCGTGACCAGAGGTGCTCAATCTTCTACCACAGAGGCAGCCTGCTGTTTATAATCTCATAAGTATTTCTGAGTGATTAAGTACAGCAATGCGCAAGGGAAGGGTGCATTATTTACTGTGAAAAGAGACGGCTTGCGATGACAGTTATTACTTTTCAGTAACCCTCCTCAGGAAATACCAGAGAGCGACGCATCTCTCCACAAGGACTTGCCTAACATTACAAATTCACCAGACCAGTGAAGTGTGGGAGAATTTGTACACTCTCGCACTCTTCTCTCGCTGTTAGCCCGTTGAAAGACAGAATCACTCCCTTTGTGAAAGGAAATGTGTGAGCAAAGCAATACAAAGGACGCAGTATCTACTTAACAGAAATTCCCCACTCCCCAAAGAAAATGCCCCTCTGGCTGTTGTCTATATGCTGCGCTCCTCACAATTGCACTGCTGACTGTTGTTTTAAGATTCCATTACCTGTTTTATGACTCATTTCCTACCTCCGTATCAAAAATGCATGTCCCGATACCTCTGAGCCAGCCACTGGAAATGGCCTGTTCAACAGCCTGCAAAAGTATTTACCACCTTGAACGTCTATGGAGTATTTAGAAACATTTTGTACAGCTCTAAAGAAGCACAAAGTTCAGGCTTGCACTGCCTGGCAGAAATGAGGGTCCAGGAGAAACGGCGCATTCATCTTCTCTATTGCCCAAAGTTTTAGGTTCTGTTTGTGTTAGGGGGACAAAGAAGCCGCAACAGGTGTATATGTTCCCAATGTCTGCTCAGTTTGCAAGACTCTGGAAGGAATGGGGCTTTGGGGAAATACAACTCGGTTGTCATATCTGGTACCTGGATATTATAAATTTTGTGTGGATAACAAGGGAGAAATGGGGGCGAGAAATTGGTGGGCCAATTTCCTTAGAACAATGAAGCAAAGTATTAGTTGGCAACCAGAATGCATCTTCATCTGCATGGTTGCAGCTGACTCTGTTCGAAAATGTACACAGACTGTAACAAACTCTTACATGAACTGCAGCCAAAGACCTAAACTACTGGCCTGGTAGAGATGCAGTACATCAGCAGATCATTGGTCCAGCTAGATGGATATCTAACTCCCTAAGGCCTACAGAACATGCTTCCCCCCTGCTACTTGAAAGCCTTTTAGGTTGACACCCCAGGTGTAATGATCTTTGGCAGGCAATCAAGCAGAATTGACTCTCCAGCAGTTTTATGTATGTTTATTTACAAAAAGGCACATCCAGAGCACAGCTTCTCGCCTGCTCGCATTGACAATAGTTGGTTAGTCTAAATTTTTGCCCCTCCCACAACAGGAAGGACGCCAAACTCCTGTCTTTCCCCTCTTGCCCTTCCGTTGCCATCTGATCTTATCCAGACGCCCAGCACAGGGATTGAGAGGATGGCCTGTCCCCTCCCCACTGTTAATCGACACAGACTCAGACCTCTGCTTATCTGCTGATTGCCTAGCAATGTTCTGGCTGCCTTCCAACTCTTCTTCTTCTTGAGAGCTAACAGAGTCTTCCCCAGGAAGTGGGGTTGAACTGCCCTTTCTTGACTCTGTCACCCAACTCTCATCTGCAGTCAGTCCCTCATTCATTTAGTTCAATTTCTGAGTCTAACTCTTCTCCTGCACTCTGGGAGGCCACGTTTCTGACACCAAGGATCAAACCTGGGACTTTTCCCAAGCAAAGCATGTTCTCTAACGCTGAGCCTCGGTGTTCATGAGTTGCTCTTCTCTCCTGCTCTGTCAGCAGTCGGTGACAGCAGCCACTAACTGTAACCACTCCAACAGTACTTGAATGTGCTTAGTTTGGATGTGTGATCACCTAGATTCACACTTGTTTCAAAGCTCCCTTTCTGTTCCCCTCCACCATTCAGAACACCACCGAGATGTATCTTCTTAGAGGAACCTGTAAAGAAAGAAGACTTGGGGAACAAACTTGCAGGGCTACAAAATATGTGAGCTGGACCATGTAGCAAGGGAAGGGTGTGTGTGCCCACAGAACTTGCAGACAAGGTGAGGCTATGTTGGTTCAGCAAAAGCACATTTTCTGAGGGTTCAGATTTAAGTGAGGATTTTATATCTACTGCTTTTGGTATTTGTTTTTTACTGTAGCTACAATAATTGCTTTTATTTCTAATGTTTTTGATCTGTTGCCTATTTGCTTTACGGTTCTCTTTGGTAAAGCTATCTTGAAAATCTAGATTTGAATACACATTTTCAAATAAATAAAATAAAATAAAATTTAAATGAGGAGAGGGGGCATACACAAAGGTAATTTTCGGCCATGGGCTTAACAGATGTATTAGATGGTATATTGCTTCACTTACTCAAAAAAAAAATGTTGATAAGACAGCCTTGCTTGCTGCATGCTGTGGTCTTCCTGCTCATTTTGCCGATTATGAGGATTATTATAATTTTCAAGAGTTTAGAGCTCAGCCAGAGCCTCCCAGCTCTTGTCAGTTTACTAGTACATGGTCTTTTAACCTGGGTCTTTTAACCTGGCTGGACCTACACCTACTTTTTGAGCGTTGTTGGAATGATATTAGAAATAGTGTTCTAAAACATCAGAACCAGGAAAGTCCTCTTTGGTTTCTCTTTCGCTTTGTTTCCATACCATCCACCTGGTTTCTGGTAGCTGGTGTCACATTTTAATAATGCATAACAAGACCATATATGATAAAAAAAAGAGTAAAGGAATGATTCTAAGTATTAAAAACCAGGAGAGTAGATCCACCCCGGTGATTAAAAAGTATGGTGGGATAAAGGCATAGACTGGACTTAGGGTGTTGGTGGTGCACACAGAATTTTTTAAAAAACAAGCCCCACATATTAAAAGCACTATCCTAGATGTTAAGAGGGTAAGGCCATAGGCAGCTTCCCTTTTTGACTCTGCAGGGGGCAGCCGTATCTACATGGAAATTTTGTTGGCAGAAAGTTGGGTGCAAGGCTTCTAGCCTCGCTGTGACATCTACTGAGCCAAGTGCTACGTGCAGTGGGTCGGTCGTGTGGTTTTCTGCAAACTCTCCACATTGGCTGGAATGGCAAACCTAGTCAGATAAAACATGACATATAAATCACTTAAAATAACTGGTGCGAACAAAGCAGCATTATTACAGTGGTAAATTGTGCATGAACCAGGTGACTTCATGGAGCTTGTATCGTTCCTGGCAAAACATCTGAGTTTGCTTTCATCACTGCAAAAACATCTGCCTGTCACTGGGCTGTTGCACAGCTGGCTGCGAGGCCTGCAGCAAGGAGCATAGGAATGCCCTCCCATTAGAACGAAATGGAAAGTCTGTAAGCTTCCATGGCACAGGAACACAGGAAGATGTCTTGCAGTCCATCAGAGTCATGGTCCCTCTTGCTCAATACTGTCTGCTTCGACTGGCAGAGGCTCTCCAAGGTTTTGGCATGAATCTTTCTGTGTGATATTTACAATGCAGTCAAACCAACAATGCATGTTTGCTAGATAGGCTCAGGATAGGAGCTGAAGCTCAAAGAGTTTTCCTGTAAGTGTGCTAGAGAGAACTCTGAGAGACACTCCCACTGTGCCCTGACAGGGGGAAAGCATAGCCACATATCATCTCTTCACCTGGCTGGGCACTTTCTCTTTGCTCTTTGCTCTTTCACCTCATTCCAGCAATGTAGAACATGTGCTAAGTCTGAGCCACAGCTCACACTCAGTCTTGAACTAGGCCAAAGTATGTAACTGGATCGCCATTTTAAGTCTGCCTAAACAAAGCTGCTGTACAGTATCTGTTAATCTTCGACAAGTATTCCGAGTGAGTGTATGTTACTTGTTGCCTTTTACAACAGAGCTTTCCAAACCGTGTGTCATGACACATCAGTGTGTCGGCTGCAGTGTGTAGATGTGTCGCACGAATGCTCCTCGCGCTCCTCCCGGGGCTGGAAAAGGGTTAGTATAACCTCCAGTTTGCAAGTAAAACTGAATTACTGTGTTGCGAAATGATGCACGTCTAAAAAGTATGTCGCCAACATGAAACATTTGGAAAGCTCTGTTTTACAAGATTGTTTGTGTGATTATTGTTTTAAGGGGGAGAAAATGCCAGGAGAATCCAGTCTGCCTCAAAGCATCCTGGATTACTTAAGCTAAAAGGCTAAAAGTAGCCGGTCTAAGCTTCCCTTTTAAGTGGCAAAGGGATGTGCTCTGCTGAACTCACAAACATAAGGAAGGAAGGATCATATATAATAAATATATCTTCTCCTGGCATCTATACGCATCCCTACACTTTACCTGCCTTACCTGAAGATGCCAAGGACTGAACTTCAGACCCATTCATGCAAGGCATGCATTCTACCCCTGGACCGCAGCCCTTCCCCCAAATGGCATTAGCAAACACTGTGTGATACCCCAATTCCATTCTCTGTTGCTCCCGGACTCACGCAGCTGGGGCTGCCAGTTGGCTGGTTCAGAAGCCCAGCAAAATTTGACATCTAAAGATGGTGCTGTGAGTGTGTTGTACTGTCAAGAAACAGATGAAACAGAATTGGGGGAGCTGCTGGAAGTGTAAACAAGTAGATGGACTTGTAAGAAAATGAGGGCATTTTGGGAAATGATATATGATGAGATGAAAAAGATGTTTAAAGTGGTTATACTTTTTTTAAAAAAAAAAAACCAAAACCCTGAAGCTTTTCTCTTAGGGATTATAGGGACAGAAGTTCAAAAAAAGATGATTAAGCTGTTTGTGTATGTAATGACAGCAGGTAGGATTCTTTATGCACAAAAATGGAAAGAAGAAGAACTTCCCACCAAAGAAGAATGGATAAGTAAAGTGATATATTATGTGGAATCAGCAAAGCTAACAGCTCAAGTAAGAGAACCAAATGATGGTTGTTTTGTAAAAGAATGGAAGCCTTTTTCAGACTATTTAAATGAATATTATAGCATGATGAATTCACAAGTAGGATTTTAACTGTGAGCAACAGAATGATTGAGAGATTGTTGTATTATTATTATGGTTTAAGAGAGAGAAGATGGGGTACAGAAAGGGGGAGAAATTAAAAACACCATGGAAAATGAGATGGGACGTCAACAAAGCAAAAGGTGGAAAATACTATGTATTGGAATGTCTATGTGATTATTTTAAATAAAATGTAAGTGGGGGAAAAGAATTGGAGGGCATGAAAAAGAGGTATATTAAAGTCTGAAATAAATAAAATCAACAGTGCCTCTGCCTTACCACTTTCAATGCCCTGACCACAAAAATTGTCTCCAGCCAACATTCAGAGGCATTTCAGAAGCTAAATGCAATGAAGTATGTGTTGAGATGATGAGCGGCTGCATGGAAATGAAGGCTGGATTTCTTCTGTGTACATCCTCTCCATCCTGTGCTCATAGGTAGAAACTGCAAAATCATGGGTCCCAGGGCAGCACCATTCAATGTTAGCAGGAGTGCTCTGGTAGAAGGCAGCTGTGGGTTGCAGTTTGACATCCCATAACACATTATTCCAGGGAGATTGATTTCAACGGAACATGGAAACAAATTTGACTGGACTCAGAACTGCAGCCACGCTTTTTAAATCTCTTCTTGGGGTATTCATTCATTTATATCGATATCCAGTGCTTTTTTTCTGGGGGGATGCAAGGGTACACATACCCCAAAACATTTTGTGAATCTAAGTTTGGCCTCATTTAGGGACAGTATTTCAATATGAGTAGGAAAATGAGAGTACCCCTAAACATTTTTTAGAAAAAAAGCATACGGATTTTTAAAAATGGCTGCTGGGAAATAAAAAAAGAATCAAGCCGAGAGTACAGAGAACATGTAAAATAAAATGTGAGGCTCAGAAATGCCAAACACAAGACAAGGTTTTTTGTATTTAAAAATAATAATCATAAATTTAACTGTCCTGGCATCTTGTTTCAATTTGGGAGGCCTGGTAATTATTAGACAAATCCAGCCATATTTAGTCATGGCTCTGGGTGTACTGTCTCGTATTCATTACGACACACAAGATGACAGACAAAACTGTGATTTTTCCTGTATCTGTGGTTGGCGTGTACGTGTTCTGGAGCTTCCTGAAGTTTCCGGGTTTTCTCCTCAACTGCTGACATAGCAAGGTGTGAGGTGATTAAAGTCTGCCTTGTTCTGCTCCACCCCCAGCATCTCTTTCTCCACATTTATTTCCTAATAATGATCCTAAATACTACACGGGAGCATTAGGGGACTGAGTGAGTGGTTTGGCCTGCAGCTATTTAGCTGAGGGTCCATTTGTCCTAGGCCCCAGAGACTCTTACATGTATGTAAGAAAGAGATTTATTTATTTTTATGCAAGGTAGGATACAGGCTGAGCAGCAGACACAGGTCCCAGGCATACAGTTCAAGAGCTCGAAAGTGTTAGTTTCTGTTTTGCCGCTGAGCAACTGCTTGGAGTCACAAGGCTCTGTTTACATTCCAGAGACAGTCCAGGCTGTTGAAAGTCTCACGGGAGACGGATGTGACGTAGTGGTTTCCTGTTCCCTTGTTCCTTTGTTGCAGTTGCTCTCTGCTTTCACAGAGAAAGGATGTATTTTTCTTTGCTGTCTGTGTAGTTAAGAAATAAAACTCCCAGCATGTAGCTCATACTATCTCATCCTTCCATGTGCTGCATTGATTCTCTGCTGGATGGGAATGTGCCTGAGGCCTTCATCAAAGGCTCAGGTCGTTAATCACGTCGGAGGGCGATTCAGGAAGATGAGCTTTATCAGCTCGGTCGTAATGAGATGCCGACAGAAAGGAGGGCAAGAAGCTCAGAACTGGACAGAAGTGACGAAGGTGTCCTAACAAGTTTCCATACCCTGCCCACCAACTTTTTAAAGATGAAGTACGGCAGGCTCACTTGTGGGAATGTCGGGGTTGAAAACAAATGCTCTGTTGGGGTGCGTGGGTAGGTCTGCACCCACTGCCATAAACCCTAGAGAGGCACTGCCAGTCAGAGTTGACGATATGGACCCAGATAGACCAATGGCCTCAATCAGAAGAAGTCAGCTTCCTATGTTTGTATCTCTTTTTATTTTACTGTATACCACCATCAGCACATATTAATGGCACCATAAGCTACAGGCACACTTTTGTATTTCTCACCAAAAAGGATGTGACAGGTAAAATGTTCAATATGCTATTCTTTGCAAATAAACATTTTTTAATACAAAAAGCTACATGTAAACTTTTTATTAACATCTTCACTGACATGGTTCAATGTGTATGTGCTGCCTGTCTGTCCTCCCCTGCTATTCTGGACCTTGTGCTGGATGTGCACAGAGAGAGGACAGTGGGCAAGTTGGTACACATGCTGCTGCTGAAAGGCAGCTCTCAAAATTGTTAGCTCTACCTGGATATGTATATAAAAAAGACCACTTGCCAATCACAGCTCTGACATCACTCATTGGCTAAAAGCCTGGAAGGTGGGGACTGCGAACCTACAAAGTCTTTTTACAAAAACTGTGGGGTGGAGGGGAGAACACATTTCAGCTTATAACTTTTGAGTATGTAGGAACTGACTTTTAAAAAAAATGGAAGCCAAGACTCTGAGGCACCTGTTTAGCTTGGGCCAATCTTTAGTAAATGCTGACACTAAATTTTCTCTGATTAAACATGTCAACTTCGCCATCTCAGTCAAATCCATTCCTCCATTGTTGGTAATGATGAGTCTTTCCATCTTCGTGCATATAAAAGTCTCGCTGTTGTAATTGTATATTGAAATAAAGTTACATAGCCTTTTTCTAATTGTATATCAATAGCTCCTGGCAGGGTTCTGGTTTTGAGTTGAAAATTAGTCTTCAGAATTCTCTGTATCAGTGTATGCATTTGTATCCATTTTTTAAAGCTTTTTTACATGTCCACCAAACATGATAAAATGTCTCTTCATGTTCAGAAAAGGACAACAGTGACTTTGAAAAAGAGTGGGAACCTTTTATATTATATTTGCAGAAACAAAAAAAAGAACATTGACTTGATGGCAGAATTTAAATAAACAGACAGACTTTTTTTTATAGAGAGAGAACATTTAAAACAAAGAAGAAACAATATTGGTGGAATTGGTGGAAACAGCAGTATATGATAAGGGTGTAACAAACCAGAAATGGGAGCTGGGGGGAGCCTTGAAGGGAAGGGGATGAAGATTTGTAACATGTATGTTATTTTTTTAAAAAAAATAATTTTTATTAACCGAACAATCAAATCACATCACATCACATCACATAAATTCCAAATTACAAAGCCGAATTTTAAATTTTTGTTGAGGGGATCCATATTTCAAGTTTCGAAGAGGGATTCTGATCATCTTCTTGCTACTGCGTTAATATCCAAATCAGTCCAAATAAAGTTCATAATTCTATCCAGTCTTATCTTGCTTTTTCCACATCTCATCTTGTTCGTATATATTTTTTCTTTTTTTCTTTATGATCTCTTCTGACAATCTCCTTAAGCAGATAAGCACCAATTATAATCCTGTGAGAATTTTTCCATTTGTCCAATCCTCATATCGAGATGGTTTCCATATATCATCGCTTCATAAATAACATCACTCTTTCCATCATTTATCTCGCAATCTGTCATTCTTAAGTCCCTCTGAGGAGTCTCCCACACAATATAAAAGCAGCTCTATTCCTCCTCCCAGACTCAAGTCCTCCGACAGAGCTTGCCAACATGGCGACGGTATTTTTAACTGCGTCATTCCAAAGCTCTTATATTTTTCACGATCTTCTTAAAACATGCTTTGGTTAGAAAATTTATCTCCACACAGTCATAAATCCACAACTTAAGTCATTAAAACGACATTTCTGACTTGTGAGGGGGGGGATTCTTGTTTAATCACATAGAGGAAAGAAAGGAAAGTTTTTTTCCCTCCCCCATCAAGTCCCTTTGCCATACCGAGTCTTGGCGTATCTTCTCATGATTTATTCTTGTTCCTCCGACTCGTCTTGTTTATCAGAGATCTCTTCAGTTAGCAGTCTTTACTCCCCCTCCTTTCTTGAAATATGTGCATTCGCTTCCTCCTAATTGTTTCTTTTGAAGTTCTTGCAGCTAGGGGCGCGGATCAGAGACAGCGTCCAGGAGCGCCGAGATCCACAGCGTCCAGGAGCACCGAGATCCACAGGAGGGCATTCTGCCTAGTGCCGCCATCCCCACAAATTCGGGGGTGGTATAGGGCACAGCAGGCAAGGGCAGCCCCCCCACACACACACAACCTTGAGGGGGTAGGGAGGCTATTTACTCCCATCACAGCCTCCTAATTACCTCCTGTGGGTCGGAGAGATGTTATTATTGTCAGCCATCTTCCGATGCGCCCCTAGTGGCCCCCCGTAACATGTATGTTATTGATATGAGATGTTTGTTAAAATACAAAAGAAAGTTATTAAAAAAAATTTTTTTTAAATGTCTCTTCATGTTCTTTACACTTCCTACAAGTATTTGAGATGGAATCCCATTTTCAATACTGTTTGCAGCTGCAAAAGTTTTTGGGGTGAACACACTGCCTGATTTCCAATCACCAAATGTCCCACAGCTTCATGCAGAAATCATGTAATATTTTATACCACAGATGTTTCAGCTTATTTTCGTGCCCTGCCTTTGTTGCTCTATGGTGCCCCTACACACAGCAATGATTGCAGTAACACTGGGGAAGCACCACGGAACAAAAATTACAGTAGGATAATGTGTGGACTTTCCACTATAAACCCAACACTATTATTGCATCAATGACATATTGCAGAAAAACGTCAATCGGGAGGGGGGCACTAAGGTCACATCCCTTTAAAGTAGTAGCTCCTTGCTATCAGGGATGGAAAATAAGAATAAATCCAGTTATGTTTTGGAACTGCTGTTTCCAAGATCACAGTATATGTTGCCATGACACTGTTGTAGAGTTAAGCTTACGCAAAAGAGCTGGGTCACATAGTAGCGATGAAACAGATTTATCTCAGATGTGTGTTCTCCAGATTCCCCCTAATTTCCATTTCCTTTCTTATAAACCTTTCTTATGTATAGAATTCTGCTTTTGCAAAGCTAAGCACATATTCATGTTCCACTTGAAACCTTTGCAAACGCAAACTGCCAGAGAAATATAAAAGAGGAGTAAAAAAATAGATTGGGTGGGTAGGGGAGGAGCAGTTGTTTCCTGATAAAATGATAATTAAAAGGTATTTCCCTCTGTGCTTCAGAGAATTATAAAAGCACACAAAAAGGAAATTGTTTTCCTTGGCTGTGTATTCCCAATACAAAAAGAAGACATGGGACAAAGATGAGAACGTGCAAACACTCAGGAGTGACCCTGCTGTGGAAGTACACACATAGAAGAGAAGAAGAAGAGTTTGTATTTGATATCCTGCTTAATCACTACCTGAAGGAGTCTCAAAGCGGTTAACATTCTCCTTTCCCTTCCTCCCCCACAACAAACACTCTGTGAGGTGAGTGGGGCTGAGAGACTTCAAAGAAGTGTGACTGGCCCAAGGTCACCTAGCAGCTGCATGTTTAGGAGCGGAGACGCGAACCCGCTTCCCCAGATTATGAGACTATCGCTCTTAACCACTATACCACGCTGGCTCCACACTGGTACATAGGAGTGTACCAGCTTCTTCTCTGAATCCAGCTGCAGGGAGGATAGTTGAGCAGAATTTGGATTTGTGACAGGAATTTTTGTCTGAACGGTGTGACAAGGCTTTTAAAAATCTTGGTCCTATCAGGGGCGGGTGCCATTTGGGATACAGTTGCATACCCTCCAACATTTCTCTGGTGAAAATAGGGGTTTCCTATTTAATAATAATAATACCCTGCCCGCCTGGCTGAGGTTGTATAGTTACTTGGTTCAGGGGTCACATAACTCCATACCCTCCAATATTTCTCCTCTGATTGGACTAAGGATGTCCTAATGAAAAGTGGGGCATTCTAGGATCAAATCAGAAACGGGTATGGCTTTTGTAAATCTGGGACTGTCCCTGGAAAACAGGGACACTTGGAGGGTCTGCAGTTGAGGTAATAAAATTAGGAAGCTGCTGTATACTGAAGCAGACCATTGGTCCATCTGGGTCAGAACTGTCTGCAATGAGTTGCCGCAGCTCTTCAAAGCCTCAGAAAGGAGTCTTTTGCAGACCACCACCACCACCCAAAAAAAGCCAGGAATTGAACTTGGGATTTTGGAATGCAGTGTGTGTGCTTTACCATTGTGTTTGGGGAGTGTTTGGTCTAGACTGGTCTAAAATACGAGGGATTTTAGCAGGGTTGCAAGCTTCAGGTTACAGTCCTCTACACACTTATGCTGGAGCATAGGTATATTATTCTACTGTCAGTTGGTATAACTGGTTGGTTAACCAACTAGTTGACTATGGTAATCTGTGGGATTGTGAATTACCGTATTTTTCTTTCTAACAAAAAAAGCTTTTGTTATTTCACACTCCTTTCAATAGCTTAAACAGGCACCAATATGGAGAATTTCCAACAGGTAACATAAAAATCTACTTCCATTTAAGTAAACAATCCTCTGATTGATCAGTGTACAGGCTTCTATGACTTATTTGGGACACAAGGACTTAATGTGGGTTGTATAATTTGTATTTTACTTTTTCCTACTTCCTTAAAACACTGTAACTTTTAAGTCGTTAAATAAGAAGACTTACTTTGAGCATCTCTGCAAAAAAAAAAAAGCAAAAAAGTGTTAGAAATGCAAATGAGCATTCTAGCTAGCATAGGCTTGCATTCAAACTCAAAAACAAGAGTCACTTTAAGTCTTGTGTGCTTTATAATAAAACAAAAACAAAAAACCCACCCTCAGGGCCTGCCCTACCATTAGGCAAACTGAAGCAACTGCCTCAGGTGACAGGAAATATGGGCACAAGAGAGATGTTGGAAAACAGAGCTGTGTCTTCTTGCCCCAAACTAGCCTGCTGGAAGAAGCTGTCCCTTCACTAGTGTCTAAGATTCAACTGTCATTTTGGTAAGATTCCACAAGGAATAGGAGAGGGGCGCCATCTTGTCTTTCACCCAAGCAGCAAAATGCCAACCCTGAATTCCCTTAGTTGCAAAACAAGTTCTGAACCGAGTTTTGCTCCAGCTGGCAGTTATTTGAGCTATTTGAGAATGTACTTGTTGTTAGGAAGTAGAAACAGGCCTGGGAATTTCCAGCTGCTCTGGCAAAGAGTTATATACCAGTTCATCAAGCCGGGCAACTACTTTCAAGGGCAAAAGTTTCCATTTCACCTCATACAGGCCTCAGACATGAAAGAAGGAAACAAGAGGTATAACTCTAGATTCCCCCAAGCAGCAGCATGACAAGCCAGTTCAAACTTTAGCTCCTGCAATTATGGCACATTAGGACCTACCGCATTTCACCGCTTGCACCCCGCATAACTTCCTACTGGCTGCGGAATAGTAACTTCCTTCAGACAATCAACATCCCGGGTACTCCTAGTTACAGGCTGTTGCCAGGCAAAGCCCATTTGCACTTTGCAGAAAAAGGGAGGGAGAAAGAGAAAAGCCCGCTTGCTCTCTCCGTCTAGTAAATAAAACAGAAAAGTCCTGCCAGATTCCACCATTGTTAATCTGCTCTCCTCAAGAAAAGTGAGGTGGAAAGTAATATAGACTGTAAATTCTTTGTCCCAGCTGGAAAGCTCAGTTCAGCCACACTCTGTGTCACTTGTGAGGATGTGGTGTGATTTGTTAACAGCCATGATGGGTTTTAGAAAAAGGGAAGAGCGGGGAGAGACAGAGAGAGAGATGCTTTCTCCAAGCAATACACAGTCAGAGATACATCTGCCTTGTTTGCATTCCCCCTGTTACTTCATAAGGGACGTCGCCTGCCCTGGAATCTCTCTCTTTTCCAGCTGCCAAGTGTTTGATGAGGGCCGTTCCTTGTTTAAGCTCAAAGAACCGGCAGGATTCTCATTCCCTCCTGCCGAGTGGTTGCCACGGCCTCAGTCGTCGGCAGAGTCGCACACATAAAACATACAGTCATGGTCCATTTGCACTAGGCATGAACCTCCTTCCTGGGATTTACCTGCGGCTGTCGCAGTTGACAAGCACTGACTGTTGGGAATGTGCGGGAGTCAAGTGTCCAGAGGAGCTTACAAGTAGCCGCCGCTGCAGAAAGCGTGGGGCCTGACTCTGGAGATGAGCTCGACAAAAAGGGCAATTTCGTTTATGGGTATTAGAAGCCTGGCTGCGCTGAGGACTAAGATGCCTACCAAAACGCTTGAAATGGAACGCTGAAACAGGGATTACATGGGATCTGGATGTTTATAAATTCCTGCTGTTTAGCCTCTTTCTGCACCAATAGTGTTCAGAATGTTTAAGGGACGTGGTGCCCAACCAAAATGGCTTATATTCAATTCTGCTTATATTCTGCTTTAAAATATATATATTATTATTATTATTCATTCATTCAATTTATGTCCCTCCCTCCTGCCCCAAAGAGCCCAGTGTGGCAAATGCACAGATATGTGTATCAACTGGTTGTTCATATTTTTCACCTCAGTTTGTGATTATCCCCCCACCCCTTAAGTACTCATAAAAATTCACCAGCATTTTAGTGCGAATTACTCCTAAGATATGTGTTTGAATGCAATGCTTCATAACATAATGGATTTTGTATGTTATTTTCATGAATACATGAAGTTTATATATACTATACCCCAGCATATGCATTTTTATACACATTACTTGGCTAGAGAACCATATTGCAAAATTCAGAAAAAGGCGAATTGTGAAGGATCGCAATGTTTCAATTCACTTTTCCCCAAGAAAATAAAAATGAGACTCGTTTGCCTTTTGACGTGAAACAATTTTCTATCCCATCCTTAGTATCATCACTGTTCAATGGGTCTCAGTTATGCCGTGCATACAATTATGTACAAATATATGCCAGCATACTTTATTCTGTTTTTACTAGCAACTGAATGGGCAACTACTTAGAGAAGGCACTGAAGGCCACAGGCCACTGTCGATGTGCATTTGAAGCTCCATGTGATTTTTAAAATCAGAGGTCCTGCCTGGGGCCTGTTCATTTGTTCTATATGCTGAACAGCTATTGTTAAGAACAAGCAAATGAGTCTGTCTACCAGGTATATAGGCCAAAGGCACAACCCCTCTCTTCTTTTCAAAAAAAGAAAAGAAAATGGAGGTGATTGTTTCACCGGTGTTGATAACATTGCTATGGTTACTAAGGCGTATGGAAAAGTAACCACAACAAATATTCTTCATACACTGGGGTTTTCGTCTGCAATTTGATTTTGAATCTAAAAGTGGACTTTTAAACCTTGCTGAGAATTATTCATTCCCACCACACACACATGCTGAAATCCAAAACTCTCACCGGTTGCCTACCTAACAACATAAAGCAGATTCAAGCCTAAATCCAGCTCTAAAAATGCTTCTAATCTAAGCCTTTGATCCTTTGTGGCTGCTTTAAGATGTCCTGTTCACCTCATGCCTTTGCCAACCAACCACCACAAGGAAACTCAGGTGCTTCTATAGCATTATGCCAATTCACGACAGTTTTCTTCTCCTCTTCAATGCTGATGGCTTCTGTATTTATTGGGCTTGTTCTGCACTGACAGACCAATCTTACGCATGCAGGCGCATACATAGAACTAAGACCCACTGAGTCTGAAAGCCTTCATTCCCAAACAAGGGCAACCTGAGATCTCTTACCTCCTGGCCCCATATACCGGGAAGCTAGACATGTACACTTGAAGGTGCATGGGAGATTCCATTTTCCAATGTGCTGGATTGTATCTACTGGAGTTTGTACATTTAGTTATACATACGTAGGCTCCATGCAAATGTGTCTGGGGAAAGGCCAGCAGTCCCTACTCTGCTGGTCAACTCTCTGGTCTCCATGCATTTCTCATGTACCCAAATAAATACCTGAACAGAGCTTATGGTCCTTTCTTGCATGGATAATTCCTGGTAGATGTTTTTGTGAGCACCGCTTAATCTTTAGATACATCCAAGAAGCCACCTCAAACCAGAGTATTATTTCCACCAAATTAATCAAGCATCTACACATGAAGGAATGGAAACACAAAATCTGAAAGCCTATTAGTGCAAAGGTTCAAATCAAAGGACGCAGCTGTGTTCTTGCTTTCTAGACTGGAAATAAGAGTAAAGCATTGGGTTTAAATGAAAGATATTGAAAGGGAGGGAAGAGGCACAATTTATGTCCGCCCGCCCCCCAAAAAGTAAGTTCATGTTTAGCAGCTCATGACATGAGATAAATAAATGCTGGGTGTGTGACATCACCCCAAGTACTGCAGTTTCAAGTCAGCGATGAAGAAAGTAAAGACCAAACTAGATGGCTGGAGAGACCTATGAAAAATTCATATGTTTTTAAATAATTTACATCATTGGACTACTGACCTTAAAGTCTTGCGTTAAAAATTAAGAAGCTCGTGGAAATATTATTTCATATACTCAGAATTTGACCCTAAATGCATAATGTAGCTTTAGCAAAAATTAAATTTGCCTTTGTAATTAGAAAGGAACAGTTTGTTGTCCACAATCACACATAAACATATATTATTCTGGGCACTGAGACAAAACATTCCATGGTTGTAGTTTGTGTAGCTGTGTACGCAATATCTGAACAGTACAAATCCACGCAAATAATTGCACATGTATAGAGAAATTTTGTGTTTCTACACATGTACAGATGGATATATCACAGAATAAGAATACTTTTAACCACTTTCATTAAAAGCAAACCTGAACCAAAATGTTTTTAGAGACCATCTAAACTCTACCAAGGAGAACACTGATGGTATATCTTGTTGGAAGGAGTTTCATGGCTGTGAGGACATGCAGGAAAAGGCCTCACCCTTTCTACCCACAAGCCTGACTTCCCTTCCTCCGTTGATTCTGCTCTAAAAATGTCCCCAAACATTTTATGATATTGTACCTACTGGGCACCTGCAATTTTACTATTTGTGCATTTGTTTCAGTTTTGCGATCCCAAGAGATGAGGGTGTTCCACTTGCCAGCCACCGCTCCCAAACCACAGTACCATGGCTGCCAAAGCTACCTTACAAGAGTGAAAACTCTTGTGCCAGCTGCTGCCACAGCAATAGCAAAAGTGCTGTGCTAGGCACGAATTCAAGGTGACTATCGAAAAGATTTAGTCTTGGTCCTCCTGACCTAAGAGACAACAAGCTTAGGGGCCGTATGTATTTGGGGGAAAGAGAAAAAACCACATTATAGGAGGAATGAAACATACGAACCAAATTAAGGGCACACGGGCTGCATTAGATTAAACCACAACTTTTTCCCCCCACATCAAAGTAGTCATCACTTGAAAGAAAGCTTGATTAGTCATAAAGCTAAAATTGTACAGGCAAAAAACAAAGTGTCAGTCCTTTATACATACTTCTGCCTGCCTTTTACAGATCTTTGTTGAGCAGTGCTATGGCCTACAGCCCTGGGCATACAAACCTGGCAACTTCCACGTGACCTATTTTTTTATCCCTACTTGTTCGCAGGTAGGCCATATGCATTAAGCAATTGTGGTCCCACATGTCCCCATAGCTTTCCTTACTCCAGATGTTTTTGAAGCAGGTTTGTTGCACAAGAGCCCCAAATCCCCTTTCATCGTGCCGTCTAAATTTCCTGGCAAGTGACTGAATCCCACCACAAAATAGTGACGGCCTGGAGGTGTCCCAAGTCTCACGGCTAGGTTAGGCAGGGCAGGCTAGGCCCCCCAAAAAACCAGGGCTTTAAACAGCCATGCCTGAAGCTCAGCCTGTCAGGTCTACTACATACATACACAAACATACGTCCTTCCCTTGGCCCATGCTCTGTGCTGGTGGAGATAGGAAAGGCAGAACATCGAATAATCATGTGAACTATAGTTTCTTAAGATTGCTGAGAGTTCTTAAGAGGTGTAGTTGAGAGAGCACTGAGGACCATCTTCGCTTGGAACTTTCCCCTGGTTTTGCTTCCTACAAATTGAAGTGCTTTACTATGTTAGGGAGGAATATTATGGGCCAAAGTCTCCAGATCTTAATCTTCCCTGGTTTCCTGTTTTGCTCTTCTTTGATTATTTTTATCTTACATTCCTGTGTAGGTGGCTGCTGCTTATATAAAGAACTTTAGTTCTTAACAGCACTAAGGATCATTGAGAAATCCTGGCTGCAAAAGAAATCAGCATTATAGGATTAGCGTGCTCAAAAAATGCCAAGCCCTAAATGCTACAGGAAACATAGCAACAGGCCATCTGTAGCACCAAGGTCAGCTGCTGTATTCCTGGCCAGGGAAAGAAAGTGGGTTTTCTGTATATCATCAAAGAGACAACAATTGGTTTCTTAGTCTAGGAGAGGCACTTCGCTAAGATATTTTCTAATATCATTAAATGATGTCCCAGAAAGTGAACCTGAGTGAAGCCTGCAAATCTAAGGTCTGCTCCCCCAAGCTCCACCCCCCAGGCCGCTATGGATTGGTGGAATTCAAACCAAGGGGCAGCTGGGGAGGACCCAACGGTCAGGGCAACGTGGTGAGGCTCCTAGGGCTCACGGAGGCACCATGACGGGCCGCAACCGCCACTCACAGTGAAGAGGGGTAAGCGGCCATCCTAAATAACAACAGTGAGAGGGGGAGGAGAAAGGGACGCAGAAAGCTGCCGTTTGGTCTGCAATCAGCAAATTCAGGAATACTCAGAAATGTTAAACCTGGAGAACTTCATCATTCCTGAAGGGGAAAAGAGACAGCTGCTGTGTTTTAAGCCATTGTGGTTTTATTCTTTGTCAATACGTCAAAATACCACATCACACAAAAAATGTATGTTCTTATCTAGCAGTCCCCAAGTGGCTTAATCTAGCAGATAGCCTGCTGGATGTGTAGCCAGGAGATATTAATTTAGCTCAGGCTGCCCTAAACTCACTTGGTTATCAGAAGTACATCTTTCCTTTAGATTTCTTTTTGAAATTATCAGTGATCTACCTTTTAGGAATTTTATGAGAACGAAACAGTTACTGTAAAGCACTGTTTATGCCACAAATGCAATGGAGTGCTGCTTGCTGGTGAAATTCTCTATGGGAACCAACATTTGATTGGTATGGGAGCCCTGTTCTCCTTTCTAACTCTTTGCTAACTCAAACAAATGCACGCCTTGAGCTGGGACCCAACTGCTTCACCAGAGGGTACTTGATGTCCACTCTGAGATAGGGGGGGCTATCAATACCTTTCTTTAATGTTGATGGCCCATTGCTTCTTACTTCCTGTCAGCATCTTTCTATCTCAGAGACTATTGTCTCTTGAGTGTGCTTCCAGGGATGAAGTCAACACTGCATTAGGAGCACTGAAGGGACCTCCCTGGGGCATAAGCCTGGGCAGTGTATATGGAGGTCCTGGGCTGCCCAAACAACATGAACCCACCAACCCTTGACCTCACTGATATGGTCCAAAGGAAAGCACCAGCTTGGCTACAGGAGTTGCGGGAAGGGGTCATACAAGGCGCTATCCAACTGTCTTAGGGACTCCCTTCTGGATTTGTGTCGGGTTACTCCTTAGCCCTTTCTTCTCCCAAAGATATCCTGCAAGGCAGCGGAAGTTTAGGGACAGAGTTTTCCTTCTCCAAGATGAGCTACCTTCCCAGCTTGATGCCTCCCATCTGCCCCTTGCATCCCTCTACAGAACAAGCAGAAACCAACTTCTTGGTCATTGAACCCAGTATTGGTCTCACCGGCTGAACCCGCCAGAGCGGAGTTCCTAGCCCATTGATGGTTTGAGAGCCATCTGCTACCGTCACCTGGTTTAGCCAGCCAGTCGAAGCCGTTTCCCAGGGTGTTGCCGCTGTCACATGCTGACAGTTTCTAGGAGCCACAGGTGAGAGCTGAGTGCTGGGTGGGGACCAAAGGTGGACAAACTACCCCAGGAGGAGCATGACGAGCCCCCCACCAGAGGTACTACCCCTCCCTTAACACCCCATACACCTTTACACTTTCTGGAGGAATCATACAACTGGATTTTAACTATCTGACAGTAATCCAGTAAGGAGGCAAGTATTGTCACAAATCACTTCAGGGGTTGATACTTTGAACATTGTTTCCCAGGAAACCAGGGTAAAGGGCTGGCCAGCAGCTTACATGTTTGTTTGTTTGTTTGTTTGTTTGTTTGTTTGTTTGTTTGTTTGTTTTTGTGTGTCTGTCTGTCTGTTTTGCATTCAACTTAATTTTTTTGCATATGTAACATGTTTACAGATTTGCCACAAATAAAGATTTTTTTAAATGCGAAAGACAGGTAGGTGGGGGGAGGTTTGCAGAGAGGGCAGAGGGGAGGGTGGTGGTTCTGAAGTTGTCATTGTTGTTTCCAAGGAAATGAGTTCACTTCCAGGTGTGCTGTGTGCCTTGGATGTGCATGAACTGTTGAAAGTAGAAGGAGGGACAGGTCTAAGGGTGGGCAGAAGGACAAAAAAACAAAATAAGCAAGTGCACACCATATGCTCCTTGAAACTTCAGGTTGGAAAACTGGTGTGATTCGTGTACAAAATGTTGAGGGCAAAAGAGGATGAATCAAATGTAGATTTTCAGTTGTAGTATGAATGAACCCAGGATGATGTCACACAGGTACATTTGCACCCTTCTGTCCGAGGAAGAGACTTCCTTCATTTTCCCTGTGTGGCATCTCATGGGCCATATAAAAGCCACAAAATCCAGAAGAGCTTTGGGGTGAACAGGCTATGGAATGGCACTGGGTGCCTTCCATCTTCCGTCTGGCCAAGTAGGCAACTGTGACACAATCCAACCAACCCTCCAGACTCCACTGCTCCTATGGACAAAATAATCTTTGGGCTGCTCACGCTCAGTTTATTCACTGGTGTAATCCTTCGCTTTCGTTGTGACTGTGCCTCTTTAAGTGATCATTAAATGGCGCACTAAGTTTGCGGACACCGAAGCAAAAGCCTAAATAAAAGAGCAGCATGACTTCCAGCCTGGCCTTTTAAGACGCCCACTATCAAAGGGCTTTGGGGGCTTAACAGGGATTAGATATCAAGGCCCATCTGCCAGATTATTATGTAAGCAAACTCAACATGTGTGGCCCCCTAATCGTATGGGATGTCTCAGAGGGCCTTCTGAATGAGATACAGTCAGGCCGCACGACATTTTCTGGAGGTTTATACATACTTCCCTCAATAAGTAAAGCCTGGCGAATTCCCTTAGCTGAGGACAGGAGCGCTGTGACAGCTAGGAAGTACATGGAGCCACGGGCCTGGATTTAAAGGCATATGTGCACTCTCGCCACCTACGGAACAGATTGTGTGGCAGGCTGAGGACTTAGGGGGTTGGGCCATCGCAGCTCTAGCACAGAGAAATCGGGGAGGATCATGATGGAATATAAAGAGCTAAGATGAAACATGAAATGGTAATTCACATTATATTGCAGTAATGTGCTTAAAAGGTTTAATGTCTCTGTAAATCCTCTGAAAGCTTTCGGAGCCAAGCAAAATAATGTCACCGGACTCTGCCACTTTGAGTGCACAAGCATCAGGCCCTTCCCGGCAACATATCTGTGCTTGCGGTAAAGGGCATGGGTGTCAGCCAAGGTGCTGCTGGGTGCACTCTTCGTGACCGCCTGTTCAGGGCTTGCCAGAACAAAGGCAGGTGGCAGGAATGACTTCAGGCACAGCCGACAAGCTGTGGCTTTATTAAAATACTCCTAAGGAAGCAAGCAAGCACCTGCCCTAATACATCACCTGGGATCTTGAATGTTTCAGCGCCTGGCTACAGGCTATCCTTCAGCGCAGATAATTCCACTCCTTGAGCTTCATCATTTTCACAGAATCATACACTTGTTAAAATTGAAAGGAACCTGGAAGGTGTCCAGGAAGGCCACCCCCTGCTGCCGCCCTTGCAGAAAGGGTAACTCTGACTAGATTAAGTCGTAGAACTCAGATTATGCTCTGTGTGTGTGTGTGTGTGTGTGTGTGTGTGTGAGAGAGAGAGAGAGAGAGAGAGAGCGTGTGCATGTGCATGTGTGTGTACATGTGCACATGCACACACAGATCAGAGCAAAACAATGAGTGACAAGCATCGTGCCAGGTAGATCAATGAGTATATTTTGTGTGTGTGTATATACATATCTACTTTAGTGCAGAGCTGTGTAAGTACACTGTGCTTTTGGTGTTGATGGGAAGTAGCATCACAATTCTGATTTATACAAGTTGGAGAAATGTTACATTCTGCAACATGTATAAAGCATGCAATATTGCATATTATTTTACATCTTTATTCTGCAATGCATTTCTTCTCAGAGCAGCTATGTCAGGCACTAATAGCCTGCCCCCACCGCCACCCCTTCACACCTGCCCTTTGACCTCTGGAAATGTCTTTCAGCGATCTTTTCCCTTCAAAGGTTTTAAACCAAGTACCGCCACACACTTTTCAAGCATAGCATCATGATCGCAGTGGCGAATAACTTGGTTTTGAACAAACACGATGCTTTTCAGATTTGCAGTTGAGCAGAACTATGGCGTGCCCATAGAAATGCTCTATGCCACTACTTAAGGAAACAGAACTTAAAACAGTGTAGCTAGCATAAGTGCCATCTCACACCAAAGATTGTGGGTGCCCACAACAAAGGGCTTCAACTTTGCCCATTGACTTGGGGGGCCCAGCTCCCACGAATATATTATTGTGGGTGCCAAAGCACCCACAGCCCCCTGGGTTGGCTGCAGTGGTAGCTAGTCTACTGATTTCACAGTTGTATGTCTCCTTCCAGCAACTCCTGCAGCCAATGGTGCCCAACATATTGCTTTGTTTTCCTTTAGACCACATATGGAAGGCCGAGAGGAGAGTCTTGTCATCTGGGCAGACCAGGACCTGCATATACACTGCTCAGGCTTGCGCCCCAGGGAGCTCACTTTGGTTCTGCTAATGCAACGGTTTGACTTCAACCCTGGAAGTGCACTCCATTGTCTCTTGAGACAGACAGATGCCAACAACAGCAACACATTTTATTTGCCTCATGAAAATAAGCCAGTGTGGTATGGTGATTGAGGTTGTCAAACTTGGACTGTGGAAAACGCAGGCTCAAAGCCCCACAAGTTCATTGGGTGACCTTGAATCAGTCACTCTCCCTCAACCTAGCCTGCCTCATGGGATTGTTCTGGGGCATAAAACAGGGTGGCAAGAACTTTGAACAATACCCTATGCTCTTTTGAAGAAAGGTGGAACAAAGATGTAATAACAAATATATCAAAACTCACAGGCAACGCTTTATGCTTAAAGGTTAATTAGATGGCTGCTATCATATCAGCATAATAAACAGTGGCAATCAACCATACTTTCCCACTTTGTGTAATGATAGATCTGCAAACCAACTCCAGTTGCTAGGAATACTTATCATTTAATTAGGATTTTTAAAGGACAGCCCTCCTAAAAAGAGTCTTGGAATAAAATAAAATAAAATAAAAAACTCCATTTTATTAACGTAAGATACAGAACAGCAAGTATGACCTACCAGCTCCTACCTTTAAAAAAGAGTCTGTATTGTTTCTAGCTCATGTGAATAGAAGTAACTCTAGAATATTATGTGGTAGGCACTTGCAATGCTGTAGGACCACCCAGAGAATTTTTAGGCAGGTCAGCCTGTACCAAAATTTGATTTCGAAATTTGTCAGCATTCAAGTGCTATGACATGAGTAATAATTGTGCCTTGACATGAAAAGGTTTTTCTGAACCACATGAACGTGGGGGGGGGAGAGAGTAGAATTTGCAATTAGTGCAGTAGAGTCTCTACAGCATGCATGCTCCTTTTTAAGAGCATGCATTTAGCATTTAGAGCATGCTACAAATACATGCATTTCCCTTGCCAGACTTTGCCATTGATTTGTTTAGTTCCCTTTCCCCAACACAAGGCACCTCAAAAAGCAGGCTGGAACCCCCACATTTGTCAGGGAAGCCTTTCCCATAGGAGGGTTAACCTCGTTCCAAATTAGAAATGCAAAAATTCATTGTTTTCCATTATGCCCTGCATTCTCCCTATGCAGTGCTGTTTCCGTTCCACTGCAGTTTCTTATCTGTCCCGCTGTCCACTGTTAGGAAATTATGTAAATTGCATGCATCACAAGATCATGTTATTGCATTTGTTTCAGTGCAAAGGCAACGTGATACGAATGCAGCAGGGGGTGGAATGTTACATATCATTTACGGGCTGGAAGCAACAACAGCAATAGGTACTGACTGTTTTCACTGGAATGATTTCCGTTCGTTCCAGACATGGAACTTAGCAAGTTCCATTTCCATTTCTGTTTTCTCTGACTTTCCTAGTTCTGCTACTAGTACCTGATCCTGTGTTTGACTATAAGAGGACCAATTTCCATACATTTTGGTACCAGTAGTCTATGTCTACTTCCGATATGTATGGGAAACTGCCCTACTAGAGAAGTTAACCAATGAACTTAGACTAGCACGGGGACAAGCAAAGGAAGATGCCTTCATCCCAGTATGGTTCCCCTTCATCACATTCACAGCACAAGACAATGACCTATCCTCACCTCCACTCCACAGCATACAAACCAATATGTCTACCCTGACCCAACAACCCCACCCCACCCCTCACACATACACACAAACCACACAGCAACCAACTGAACACAACCAACCAAACTCCGGACCCTCCAACCCCTTGCAATGCCAATAAAGATAAATAAATACATACAGTGAATAAAGGACCTACCCAGGTGATGATAGAAGTAACTCTAGAATCCCCACACAAGCACTAAGCAAAAGAAAACCATGCGTCACAAAAGTGTCATGGTGCTCTTGCTGCACTGTCGGAACCCTGGAGATCACGTGGCAAGGACTGATGGCATGAAAACAGTAGGTACCCGTGACATGGGAAGGGTAACCAAAACGACTGGTTAGAACATCATCCCTCCGAGGAAAAATTAAAGCACTGGGGGCATTTTAGCTTGGGGTAGGGGAGGGAGGGAGGGAGAGAATACCACTAAGCAAGAACATGAGAGAGGCTTGTAAAACAATGCTAGGAGTGGAGGAAATGTCTAGAGAGATGTTTTCCTATTTCATAAAAATAGAACTCTGGGTCATCCACCAAAACTAACTGGAAGGAGATTCAGGATCAACAAAAGAAAGCAACTTCATCCCATAATACACAACTAATGTGCAGAATTTGCTGCCACACTTTATAGGGATGGCTGCCGGCTAAGAAGTGCAACTGATCCACTCAACAGTTAACTCCTCTTGAGCTGAGTGTGGCTTAGTCCCAAATATGTGAGCACAGGACTGCAGACTCGATGGCTTTCCCTTCTCCCCCATAAGAAAAAACAGAGAACAACATACCTGGTTACTTTCATCAGAAACAAAGAGTCCAAAATTAACAGAGCTGTGCAATAATTTAAATTCCCTGCTATTGCATCGTATTTGCTAGAGCTGGGGGGGGGAGTGGCTCAAGGGAAGAAACCCACACATTTAGCTTGTTCAGAAAATGCATTAACTCAGCATCAAATTGTCACAATTTTCTGTTAGTCTATAAGTATTCCAAAATTACACTAATAGATGTCAGTCTTGGGGGAAGGGGGAATCTCTATAGAATCACTTCTTCCTTCCCATGCCTGCTTATAAGTCATAGTCATGCATTTTTTTCTTTTCCACTTAGAGTTGGCATAACAGTCAGTTTCCATGCCCTGGCCCTGGCCATGACACAGAACATGTGTCATGATCAACCTAGATGACTTTAGAAGAGGAATTGACAAATTCCTAAAAGGCCATGGCTATCAACAGCTATTGGTCATGACAGTTATAGGAATCTCTGGGTTTAGAAAGAGGGTGGAGTATCCATTGACCATCCATTGTTAAGGAGCAACCATAGGACCTACCCTTTGACCATGAAGAAATAGGCCAATAGGGACCTTTAATCTGATCCAGGTTGTCTTTTCTTGCACATTACAGTGCAAATCCATTAACAGATTTGCAAGGCTAGGAGGGGTGCTTTTGTTTGGGGGCAAATGCCCCCCTGCTGGGAGGTGCTCGGGCTCCCGCCCACAACCACTCCCCTCTCTTTCAGGGAGGAGAGTCTTTCCTTGAATATGTCTGTGTGTGACCAGAACAGCCGCCGTGTTTCAACAAACACATAAACACGTATCTTAAATGAAATCATAATGAACGAGGAAACATTGTACGTATAAAGAAAAGCTGAAAGACAAAAAATATGATCCATAAAACATACATCATCAACAGCTATAACCCTAACTAATAATTGCAGCACATCCATCAAATTCAGAGGCAGGTAAAATAATAACCTCTAAAAACAGCAAGCAGTATATGTCCCTGCGTAGGAGCATGGAGGGCTGCCTGCAAACTGGTAAGTTTGCAAAAATGTGCTTAGATTGCTCTCTCTTGGTGAAAAGGGAGTACTGATCGAGTTTCTCAGTGGTGGCATTCCATGCCTTTGTTCCTTGCATATTTCATTCCATTGTCTGCTAACCCTATACACCATTTAAAAATCAACAGAGTAATGAAAGCTCAGACTTCAAAAGGTAAGCCTTGCTTCATCTAATTCTTTCCATTGCTAAGTTTTAAAAAACTAGACTGCCATATATATGAATGACAGTCAAACACACACACACACACATATATATACACACACAAAAATTGCCAGAAACACATACAAATTGGCAAAACACCCCAGACAAGCTGACGCCTCAACTCTCTTGTAGATGCTATTGTAATGTTTCACCTCCATATTTCTCTCCTCACCCCGCAAAATCATAGGTACACTTTTTGAGGGCAGAAGGGAGGCAGCTGAGGATTTTGATGTAAGAGAGCTTTGCTGCTGTAGAGGCAAGAAGAAACAAGGGAGTACAATCTGTAAACAGTGATTTTGTAGAGACAGACACATCTGAGATGTGCCACTTAAACCAAACTGTTCCAAACGCCACACACTCAAAATTATAGGGTAATTCGCAGCACTAGAGCACTTCCTTCCAAACAAGACCCTCTCTTCTTCTTTTTTAGCACAGACAGAGGGCACTTCCAGATGACCATTCATCTGGAGCATTCGTCTTGAATTGTTTGCAGGAAAGTTAGGTGGCATTGCATCAAAGCAAGTGTTATCTCACACCGTTCAGGGCATTTTCCTCCTACTTTCCTTATCACAGAAAATCCAATCTTTTAGAGAAGCGGGTATATTGAGCAAGACCTCCCAATCTGCTGATGGGGGCAGATGGCCAATGCCTCTACTAAAACAGCTGCACAGGCAGCTCATAAGCTACTAGTTCAGTGTTCAAGGCTTTTGTGTTGCTAAAGCCCTGAACAACCTGAGTCCAGATACCTTAAGGACCACCTAAGCTCTTATATCCCAACTTGATCACCGTAAGAGCACTGCTAACTGTTCTCCATGTTACGGAGACCTGACTGTCCTCAAGTAGAAGTTGGGCATTTGGTGTCACTGGCCCCATGCTTTGGAACACTCTTCCAGCAAATATTTGAACAGGCAAATTTGTTTTTGACTTTCAGGCATGTCTGGAAGACCATTTTGTGCCAACAGGACTAGTCAGTTGCTGAAAACTTTCTCACTTAACCAGTCATTTTAATGACTATTTTGTACAGTTTTTTAAATGACAGTTTATGTTTCGTTATATACATATTGCACACCGCCCTGATATCTTAGGAGATGGCGGTGTGGAAATCCTTTTGCGCATAAATAAAAACGGCTACAATTGCAAAACCTGAACGCGCTGATACGTGATCGAATCCCACTCTGAAATGCAGACCATCTGGAAGCACCCTTACATGCTAACACCCCACTTTCCCCCAAACCTATCACTCCCCATAAATTCTCCGTATGAAGCACCTGTCAGCTGTGTTCTTCCAGAACTGCTTTGTCTGCTCTGTGCTAGACAGTTTGCATGTACTTTTGCTGCCCCTTCTTGGTCGTGGCGCCCACCCTGTGGAACGCCCTCTCGTCAGATGTCAAGGAAAGAAACAACTTCAGTGGTACCTCGGGTTAAGAACTTAATTAGTTCCGGAGGTCCGTACTTAACCTGAAACTGCTCTTAACCTGAAGCACCACTTTAGCTAATGGGGCCTCCTGCTGCTGCCGCGCTGCCAAAGCACAATTTCTGTTCTCATCCTGAAGCAAAGTTCTTAACCTGAAGCACTATTTCTGGGTTAGCGGAGTCTGTAAACTGAAGCGTATGTAACCTGAAGCGTATGTAACCTGAGGTACCACTGTATCTGACTTTTAGAAGACATCTGAAGGCAGCCCTGCTTAGGGAAGTTATTAATGTTTGATGTTTTATCGTGTTTTTAATATTCTGTTGGGAGCCGCCCAGAGTGGCTGTGGAAACCCAGCCAGATGGGCGGGGTATAAATTTATTTATATTTATATTTATATTTATATTTATATTTATATTTATATTTATATTTATATTTATATTTATATTTATATTATTATTACAACTCCCCTTGTTCTTGCACTTGACCTCAGGCAGCTATTTCAGAACTGTGTTCCAGAGTGATTTCTCTTCACAGTGAGGCCTCATTCACCAAGGATGGCTTAGGGGTTGGGGTGACATGTCCTTTTACACCACATGAGGCAAACTCACAGCTATTGCTTGCCTTGAATCGTCCACCGAAAAAGCATCCAGTAGCATTTGCCTCAACTCTCCACATTGCACAGGGAGTCCAGCTGCCCCTATATACTGTGGCTCGTTTTGTGGATCTCTGGTGAATCACTGTCTCTCGTTGTGTGTTTTGGGGAGGTGTTAGAGAAGCCTTTTTTAAACAGTGTTAGCTTGAATCGCAAGCCACTGTTTCAGAGCCCAGCTTCTGCCATTGAGGAAGGTCTATAGCTCAGCGGTAGAGAGTGCATGTTTTTGTTAAGTATAATGGTTTAACTGACACAGAAATGAAAAAATGTGTATTTATTAATGAAGGTTTAAAATGGCGAAATGTGTATTGCTAACACTGGGGCTTTTTGGCGTTTTTCTAAAGGACTCTGAGCTCTTGCAGAGTTAATGATAAACTAACTGATTTTCATACTCCGGTAGCTAAAAAGTGAGGGCTGTAAATCTGGGATCATGTGAGAGGTATTGGGCTACAATCTCCATTTTGAAAGGACTTGGTTTTGAGTCTTTTTTCCGCCTTGAAGATGCAAATGGAGTCATCTCTCTGAATGCCACAGGGAGAACAATGTATGTAAATGGCTCTCCTGGAGGGAGAGCAAACAACCTGGAGGCTGGAAAGCAAGCTGAAGAGAGACCTTTGCTTATACAGTTGTACCTCGGAAGTAAAATGGAATCTGTTCCAGAAGTCTGTTCGACTTCCAAGACGTTCGGAAACCTAGGCGCAGCTTCCAATTGGCTGCAGGAAGTTCCTGCAGCCAATCGGAAGCCACGTCGGACGTTCAGGTTCCAAAGAACGTTTGCAAACAGCCACACTCACTTCCAGGTTTGCGGCGTTCAGGAGCCAAAACGTTTGACTTGCAAAGCGATCAACTTCTACGGTACGACTGTAGGTCTGTTTGGATTATTTTGTATTTTATAAGATGCTGAGCCTGGGCTGGACAGCACAAGATATGGTATGGATATTTTCATTCTTTTTGAAAGAATGTTCTGCCGGGGAATGTTGGAATATTTCCTATAGGCCTGGACAATGCTTTGTTTCCAAAGGAGTCAGTTCTTATGCTTCCGGTTGCTTCAAATCGCACAATATTTATTATCTGCAACCGTTTTATAGGCAAAATTTTTTTAAAAGTCTCAGCTTCCATCCCAGGCATACGCAGGCAGGGCTGGAAAAGCTCCCTGCCTGAAACCCTGGAAAGCTGCTGCCAATCTATAGAGATAATATGATGCTAGATGGACCAGTAGGCTAACCTAGTAGAAGACAGCTTCTGATGTTCCTTCCTGGGGTCTCTGATTGAAGGTGGTGATGCCAAGCAGAACGTTTCTCTTGTCGTACATTTAATAAGCAATACTTCCCTGATGAAGGGCTGTGTAGCCCGAAACGCATAGGGATCTTGGGTATTGCCATGCTTCAATAAATCGCCGGTGCATGTTTAATAGGCTTACCCCGGAGTCATTGCACGAACACTTGTTATGGCTCATTTTAAGTGGCTGTAGCTGAGATTATCCGCCACACCAATGTATGATTGTTCGGCTGCTTAGTATTCCAGAAGCACCTCGTGCCCCAGGACTCACTTGAAGATGTTATGCCTCAATGTGACGATCCCAGTGCTCGAAATTTTAAAATGAATTAATTATTACATATAAATTATGGAGGGGGGCTGGAGAGAGAGAGAGGGAGGAAGGAAGAGAGAGGGAGGGAGAGAGAGAGATTAATTGAGCCATATTTCAGTCAAATGATCTCGCTGAAGCCATGAATGCTGACAGCATCGTGGGGTAATTTATAAACAGCACCAGACCTCTGGGGCAGGAATACAGCCATTTTAATTAATTACTCCATGTATTTCTTTGTGACAGACTGTGAAAAGAAATCAAAACAATGGTGCATTTTGGGGACCAAAGGATGTTAGATATGCTGTAATAATAAGAACAGCTGGAGCTGCTTCGTTCAAGTGTCAGAATGAAAAGCGGGATGGGGCGAGAGAGAGAGAGAGAGAGACGGACAACAAGTGACGTAAAAAGATTAAGATTGTAATGTTATTGACAGAGAAGGAGAAATATGTTCCTATCAGTAATACAGTGGGGAAATCACTTGAATGCCAAGCACAATCGATGAGATTATAATCTTCTCTATAAGTCACTGCAAAAGAAGTTTATATGAAACCATTTCAAAAAAACAAACACCACGCAATATGGAGTCGAACTTGCATTTATATTTAAAAATGCAAGAAGTAGCAAAGTGAAAACAAAATCAATAAATACGTCTAAGGAACTCTTAGAGTTATCCAAATATACAAACTAATCTGAGAAATTTGGTGCTCATCACAGTAGTACCTCAGGTTACATACGCTTCAGGTTACATACTCCGCTAACCCAGAAATAGTGCTTCAGGTTAAGAACTTTGCTTCAGGTTGAGAACAGAAATTGGGCTCCGGCGGCGCAGCGGCAGCAGGAGGCCCCATTAGCTAAAGTGGTGCTTCAGGTTAAGAACCGTTTCAGGTTAAGTACGGACCTCCAGAACGAATTAAGTACAGTGGTGCCTCACAAGACGAAAAGAATCCGTTCTGCGAGTCTCTTCGTCTAGCGGTTTTTTCGTCTTGCGAAGCAAGCCCATTGACGGCTTAGCGGATTAGCGTTATTAGTGGTTTAGCGGCTTTTAGCAGCTTTTAGCAGCTTTTAGCGGCTTATCGGATAAGCGGATAAGCGGCTTAGTGGCTTAGAAAAAGGGGGGGGAAGGGAAAAAAACCCACAGGAACTCGCAAGACATTTTCGTCTTGCGAAGCAAGTCCATAGGAAATTCGTTTTGCGAAGCACCTCCAAAACGGAAAACTCTTTCGTCTAGCGAGTTTTCCGTCTTGCGAGGCATTCGTCTTGCGGGGCACCACTGTACTTAACCCGAGGTACCACTGTACTATCAATGTTTTGGCTGGGAACCAAATAAGAAAAGAAAGGGGGTTTGTAAGCCTATGCAGGCTTCCAAACTTAAGGGTCTCTGCCCACCACCCAAATGGGCAACACATACTGAATGCCATGTGGCAAACTTGGCATGAACCTACACAACTCCTTATATAAGTCAATCCTTGTTGTGTGGATTTGCTTGGTTCCTGCTTTGGTTATTCACATCAGCGCAGCTCTATGCAGCCAGCACATTCGTTGAGCTGTGCCACACACTGGGTGAATCAGCAGACCATTCAGATAAAATGCTTCTGCCAAGCCAAGCAGCCACATATTACCCAACAGCAGCTTCGTGAACTTCCTTGCTCTGCTGCTTGACTGAAACTGCAAAACGGCAGGCGGACGGGATTGTCAGAAGGCCCTGCTCAATATTCACTAAGCCGCCAAAACATGGGCTTCAGCTTGGTGGGCCATAGATTGTGCAGACTTGAGAGAAAAATAAGTTCTGATAACAAACCACAAGAAAAAGAAAAGGGATAACTGTGTTGGCCTATAAAGAGGGAAACCCCCCTGAAATCCACCGTTGGATGAGACTGTTTATGGCTGGGCCCCATAAAGTTATTGCTGAAATATGGGTTTTAGAGTGCTCTTTTCAGTAAAACACAAGAAAATTCCTGTTTAGAATTGTGACCCACTTACAACTCATTCTTTCCAGCAGGATTCCCCCTCGCCATGGCCAAGTAATCCCATGGGTTTCAATGAAATCATAGAATTATAGAGTTGGCAGGGACCATGGGCATCATCTAGGCCCGTGGTTCCCAGCACATGCCCCAGAGGGGGGCAATTTGATTTTTAAGGGGGGGCAATTCGAGTTATTAGCAGTTAATGGCCTTTTAGGCTTCCTCCACATTAATAGGAGTTCACTTTTTGAATAATAAGAATTATATATCGGAGGACCATCAGGATTTTAGAGATGCTTAGGTGGGGCACGGCCAATAAAAGGTTGGGGACAACTGATCACCCCCTGCAATGCAGGAATCTTTTGCTCAATGTGGGGCTACAGTGAGTGTTTCCAACTACCTCACCCCTTGGCCTTGAATGTCCTGCAAGTGGCTGCAGGAGAGGGACCGTGAGAAACATCATGGGAGGAGGTGTTTCTAGGACCAAGGTTTGACTGAGAAGCTGCCTTGTTGTTTTTGCTATTGGTTGCTGCATGTTGTTTAACTAATCTTGTTATCTTTATAGTATTGAAATGCCGGGGGGGGGGCGTTGCTATTGTTTTGCTATGTTGTTATGAAATGTTTTTTGTAGCGTTTGTTATAAATGTGCTCTTGTTTTTCTTGTAAGAGGCTTTGAGCATGATTTATTTATTTTTTTGGTGGAAATTTGTTGTTTAGTCATTTAGTTGTGTCCGACTCTTCGTGACCCCATGGACCAGAGCACGCCAGGCCCTCCTGTCTTTCCCTTTTTTTGTGGAAAAGCATCATGCAAATAAAATAAATGAATGAATGAACACAAGGCTTCTATAATGTAGAACAAGCAGCCTCATAGAGCCTATAGAAGTTTGCTTCGTATGTGACAGGTGACAAAATGGGAGAAATGTATTCTGTGAGGTGTGCAGAAAAGGGTTTCCTGGCATGCAAAATGCTTGAATATTCTGCATGGTCCCCATACTCCATTGTGGAAGTATTAGGTGTGAACACAGTCTGTGTTACTTGTGCAAACAGTTGCAACATCAGAGGAAATGACCTGGGCTGCTTTCAGACAGCTCCGTATGCTATTTTTCTGATGTTTCATTGCCTGACAATTTCCACATGACTGTTAAAGTGGTACAGGAAGGCTTTGAATGTACAATGTGGATGCGAGGTTTGTCACTTTCATACATAGCTTTGGAATAGTCATTCCCTGGTGAAATTCAGGGAAGGAAAGGAAAGAGCACCTGGTATTTAAGCACTATAGGATTATTACTATCTTCTTCATCATCATCATTATTGTTCCCACTATTAATATGGAAAATAGCTGTGTGAATAGTAGCTTGATCAGGAAATACTACTGGATATGAAACCACTTTATTTATGGTGGGCAAAGGAGGGCGAGCATTAAATACATCCACAGCAAGGGAATTTTAGCACATCTTCAGTTCACCTTTAATCCCATTGCTGTACAGAAACAACAGCAAAGTGATTATGCCCTGGAGCCATTACATCAGATACTACCCCTGCGATATAATCCATAATCAGTATTGGACATTTGTGTCATCTGCACACTATAATGTATCCTGACATAATTGCTCTTCATTTGCTCTCCTTTCACCCTGTCAAGTCACTGTTTCCTATAAATCCTAAAAACCCCAGTGAAAGATTTGTCGGAGACCTCCACTAACAAGAAATTGTTTTTTTTACTGCGTGGGAAAGAAAATAACCACGGTCTGCATCCTGTATCAACAGCAATTGTAAATGCAATAAGATTGGAGTTTCTTTTTCTTCTTTCTTTCTTTCTTTCTTTCTTTCTTTCTTTCTTTCTTTTTGCAGTTATACATGAATACTGGCTAGCCAATTTATGCATGCACATCTATTTTTATTCCTCTGTCCCTTTACTGGAAATGATACCATGTGCACCGTCAGGTATTATTTGAGATTTCAATATAAAAAAAGACATGATTCATAATTTAGGCTGCAATTCTACCCTCACTGTGATTAGGGAGACTTACTTTTGAGTAAACATGCATTGTTAGGGATTAGCTGAAATCCTATTGCAAATGCTGCTTTTCAGTTACCATATACCAATTTCATTTTCTAAAAATATATTTGGAAAAAATCCATGCCTAAATCTAAATCCATCCCATTTTATCTATGCTCTCATCACTCTCTGCTTTCTCATCTTCTGTAGGCTCCAGATGTTGTCAGACAAGCCTTTTCACTCAATGACGCACTGACGCATGAGCCTGGTAGTCCATTGATTCGTTTTCGCATATGCAATTTTCACTCCGTGTTGCAATGAGCCAAGGGATTTGTAAGCAAGTTGTTGCCTTACATTTACTACTATTTACTATTACTAATAGTAGGAGAGCAGCCTGCTTAACTACATCATGATCACCCCCAAAACCCAGAGCAGTGGAAGCAAGGAAAGGGTTAGAATATTCAGGGAAAATGCGTAATACATATATTGGCAGTTGAGGAAAGGAAATTGTGGATTTCAAGCAGGCTGCTAGAAGTTTCAGAAAAAATACATGGATGGAACCACTGTACGTCCCCCTTCAATTGCAACATGAATGATTTTTAGTGGCTGCCCTATTCATGGTTGTTTTATTGCTCAAACAGCCGAGCTGAATCTTTGCATTCACGAATACTCAGATCAGGGTTGACTGGGTTGAGATAGAGACAACAGGGACTTTGAAGAGAGGGTCTGTTACAACTTCTCTCTCACACACACTTTCTCTAGAGCAAACCCATTTAAGCCCTCAATGGACCACTGTAATGTACAGGGTTGAATAAAGACGTTCTTTAAAAAAAGGGGGGTGGAAAGGAGCAAAACAGAATGATCTGAATAAGTTTTTGGGTCCCTAGATTCCACCTCTCAAATGTGTAGTGTTAGATTGTTCTGCAACAGCTTGTACATTCTTTTCTTTCTTCTTCTTTTCTTAACTGTCCGACCTCTTCTAAAAGATGGCAAAGAAGGGAGTTTTCAAACTCAAGCTGGCAACCATCCATCTTTATAAAATGTTTGCACAATTCCTTGGGGTGACTTTAATTACATCCGATTACCTTTCCTTTGATGGCTGAAAAACAATCCTAGATTGGCTAATTGACAAATTAAAAAGTAACACATTGCAGGGTCAGATGACACTCAAGTGGGAATTCCTAAAGCACTCAGATGTGAAATTGCTGAACTTCTGTTACTTAACGCAAAAAAAAACACAAAACCAAACCCAGGCTCCTTACTAAAGAACAACATTGTACCAAGAAGTAACAAATTTATTTCAAGTGATCAGGGGCTTTTATAAACCTATTGGCCTAATATGCCCAAGATAAACAGGTGAAAAGCAGTTTTGAGCTAGATTTGCTCAAGCGATCCAATGATACAGGCACTTAGTGGTGTCATCCATGCTCAATCCCAGCTACAGGCTGAAGCTTTTCAAACTTGAGACCTACACATGGAACACTCATTTGCAAAACCATTCTGAGGGTTTTTTTTGTTTACAATCAAGTAGTTCATAAATCTTACAAAATAAATAAAAGAAGTTTGTATACAGCGTGTGTGGGGAACCTCCAGATATTGGTGAATGATGATAATAATCTGGGCAGCTTTCAACGGAATATTAAAATACAATAATCTATTAACCATTAAAAGCTTCCCTAAACAGGGCTGCCTTCAGATGTCTTCTAAAAGTCTGGTAGTGGTTTTTCTCTTTGACATCTGGTGGGAGGGCATTCCACAGGGCAGTTGCCACTACCGAGAAGGCCCTCTGCCTGGTTCCCTGTAACTTGGCTTCTCGCAGCGAGGGAACCGCCAGAAGGCCCTCGGCGCTGGACCTCAGTGTCCGGGCAGAACGATGGGGGTGGAGAAGTTCCTTCAGATATACTGAACCGAGGCTGTTTAGGGCTTTAAAGGTCAGCACCAACACTTTGAATTGTGCTTGGAAATGTACTGGGAGCCAGTGTAGGTCTTTCAAGACCAGTGTTATGTGGTCTCGGCGGCCGCTCCCAGTCACCAGTCTAGCTGCTGCATTCTGGATTAGTTGTAGTTTCTGGGTCACCTTCAAAGGTAGCCCCACATAGAGTGCATTGCAGTAGTCCAAGCAAGAGATAACTAGAACATGCACCACTCTGGCGAGACAGTCTGCGGGCAGGTAGGGTCTCAGCCTGCGTACCAGATGGCGCTGATAAACAGCTGCCCTGGACACAGAATTGACCTGCACCTCCATGGACAGCTGCGAGTCCAAAATGACTCCCAGGCTGCGCACCTGGTCCTTCAGGGGCACAGTTACCCCATTCAGGAACATGGAGTCATCCACACCCGTCCGCCTCCTGTCCCCCAAAACAGTACTTGTCAGGATTCAATCTCAGTCTGTTAGCTGCCATCCATCCTCCAACCGAACTACAACTCCCAGCAGAACAGCATGCACAACTAATGGCCAGTGGAGACAGGAGTTGTGGTTCAGCAACAGTTGGAGAGCCAAAGGTTCCCCATACCTAGTATACAGGATTCGTCTGGTGGTAGGGATATCCATGGTGAAACTTGCTCCAACATGCATATGTCCCTAGCTGGACGGGGTCAGCAAAAGAATAAGCCTCCTGCAAAGGGAAGCCGTGCCTCACGAACCTTTAAGAATTCTTTAAATTGTGCAGACAGAGTGATCTGATAGGATACTATATGCTGCAAAAAAGAAACCCCAACCTTTTGAAAATGTCCATAACCTTTTGGTCTTGGCCTTAAGTGGCTCAGGACCGCAATGCCTCAAGGAACACCTCTCTCCCTATGAACCTACCCAGACTCTGCGATCACCATCTGAGGCCCTTCTTTGTGTGCCTCCTCCACAAGAGAGTTTGGAGGGGTCTTTTCTGCAGTGGCTCCCCATTTGTGGCCTGCTCTCCCCAGAGAGGTTAAGCTGGCACCTTTAGGTGCCAGGCAAAAGCGTTCCTCATTAACCAGGCCTTTGGCTGATTGACACCCAGTGCCCTTTTAAAATGTCATTGCGGAAGTGGGGATTCTTGGGTTGTTTTTGTTTTCTTTCTTTTTTTATATCATGATTTTATGTTATGAACCTGCCTGAGACCCTTGTGGGCAGTATTCAAATTCAATTAACAACAACAACATAGATGCACTTATTCAGGACAACATATAGGTCATTCCCACCCGCTCTCCATAGGCACATAGGAACCTGCTTTATACCACGTGGGATAATTTCTCCATGTAACCTAGTATTATCTATTCTGACTGGCAGCAATTCCCCAGTTTCAATCAGAGGCCTTTCACTCACCTCGTGCCAGGCACATGCTATCCTTAGGAGTGCAAGGGCTCACCTCTGATGCCTATTCTGCTCTCCCTTTTGAAAGCAATTGGGCCTCAGGGCGGCCATTTTAATTTCTCACAATGCCCTAGATCATGAAATGTGGCAGCTCCTGCCAGCAGAAAAACCCACCAGATAAAAGGGCGTCCTTCCAGAAGACAGTATGCCAACCTGAAGCTGGCACTGCCTCATACCTGGTCTTCCCAACTGGATTGTCTAGATATTGAACCTGTTGGCAGTTTTCATAATGCTGTATACATTTTTTATTTTTATTTTTATTTTGAAAAGCAGTGTTCCCTAATGTAACGCATTTTTGTATGTTATTTTCACTTGTGCATATGCATACATGCCCAAATATACACATTCCTTTGTACACATTACTTGACTGGAAAACTGCGCTGCAAAATTCAGAGCAGAGCACATTTCGCAAGATATATGGTCTTCATTCACATATTGATTCAAAAAGCGTGAATTGGGTAGTTTCTCCTTAAAAGGCAGACAAAACTGAATTTCTCCCCCACCCCTAGTAGGAGCAGGGCTAAGAAGCAGTAAATATTTTGTTCTTTATAAATCCCTAAACTTCACAAAGTACAGAAGCTGAAACAGAAGTACTCAACTATGCAGTTTAAGGTTTTAATTAAATGTAGATATTAATATTCAGCCTTTGTGCTACTTTGATTTTTCCCCCCTCTATCTGATATGAAGACAACTCCACTGCTGTTGACCTTGAGACTTCGATCTTGAGCACACTTCTACGGAAGTTAAGTTCCACTGGAATCAGTGGAGCTTACTTTCAAGTTAATGTGTTTATGATTGGAGTGTTCCTCATTTCTGGTCTTGATAAGAGATGCTGTTTACTGGCAATTAAAGCAGGAAGATTTTTTTCCCTTCTTATCTGACTGCTTTAACAACAACAGAAATCTGAGCTCAGATTGTAGAAACAAAAACAGAAAATTGGCTGAGCTTCCTGAGTATTTGATGTTTTTAATTGCAGTTCCTAGCTGTAAAGACAGAACTCTTCGAATGGATTGTTAAGCAGAGGTATCCTATACCCAGTGTAACAGTGAATCAGGAATAGTCCAGCTTTTGTATACATCTGATTGTTTCCTTCCTGCTCCCCACCCCTTCTGTAAAATTACAAATAGTTTTGTCACTAGGCTTGCCAGGAATGGGTGGCTCAAATAGGACAGCACAATACCCCCCCCCCCGCAATCTCTGAACTGAGAGAAAGCTAGCAAACATTGATTTGTTGTTGTTTAGTCGTTTAGTCGTGTCCGACTCTTCGTGACCCCATGGACCAGAGCACGCCAGGCACTCCTGTCTTCCACTGCCTCCCGCAGTTTGGTCAAACTCATGCTGGTAGCTTCGAGAACACTGTCCAACCATCTTGTCCTCTGTCATCCCCTTCTCCTTGTGCCCTCCATCTTTCCCAACATCAGGGTCTTTTCCAGGGAGTCTTCTCTTCTCATGAGGTGGCCAAAGTATTGGAGCCTCAGCTTCACGAGCACTCAGGGCTGATTTCCTTAAGAATGGATACGTTCGATCTTCTTGCAAACATTGATAGACACCTGTCATTTATTCCTCTCTTTCCTTCTTAAGGTCAACTAAGCCATCACACATATGGGCCCCATTGAGGTGCTATATAATCCCTCAAACAATAAGGGAAAGTGTTGAATGGTATGCTAGCCCTCTGCCCCCAGTTTTCCATTGCCTTCACTGCTGCTTTCCATGAGTTAGATGGATAACTTCCGAAGCAAGGAGCCTTTTCTATTTGCATAGATTCTCCACATGATTTAGAAACCCTTGCTTTCTAAAGCATTCAGGGAGCCTAAATGAGTACAGCAGCTACTCCACTGTAGACATTTGCCTCAAACCCATGGAAGGCACTACTGACAGAAGCCGGTATGCATGGGTTTGTGTCCCATCTCTCCATCAGGCTGTTCTAATCTTCCAGGGGATCAGAACTGTGGGAAATTGCAGTCAAGCATCAATATGCATGAATGCTATTTTGTGCATGAAATGGGTTAAGACCAGAGAGAGGTATGTTCCTAGACTCAGATAGGTCACATCCCCTTGTTTCTGCCGAGGGAGGAAGGGAAGCCTTCTTTTCCTGTTCCTTCTCCACACCATGTAACTGACCAAGGAAGACATGGCTAAGCAAGCTCCAAACTTGGAGCACGTGTTTGAAGCTATCTTTCTGTATTTCCTTCCCAAGTGTTCTGCCTGTGTTCTCCTTGCTGCTGCTTGGATAAAGACGTGAATCTGACCTTTGCAACGCTTTGTAAGTAAAGTGTTTTTTAAACTTACTTAACAGTGTGTGGTCTGTTCATTGCAAGAGAGGTAGAAAGAGAGCAGCACAGTTTGCAAGCAGACTAAAAGAACCTAACAACCTATATTCCTAACACTATACCGTTGCTTGCCTTTTGTGAGTTTAAACTCTGCTACTAAGGGCTCTTTCCTGCTGAAGAGTGAGTTTAGCACTGTGTTTTGAATCCAGGCACCCGGCCAATTCTTTTGTTATTTACCCCATACATGTGGGCCACAGGGATTTGATTTTCCTCCCAAAAGAACACACAAAGGGAAGTGGTATGGCAGCAGCTTCCATAAGTTAGTTATGTATTGACTGAAGGAGTAGTTCTTTTTGCCTGTCCTGAACCTGCTGCCAAGCAATTTCATTGAGTAACCCCAAATTCTAGTATTATGGGGGACAGTGACAAAAATTATCTATCCTCTCTTTCTCCTAACCACACAGAATATTATAAACTACTATCAGATTTGTCCCTGCTCCTCCAAATGTCTCCCCCCACTAAACTACACACTCTGGTAGTGTCCCACAACTCCTCAGCTTTTGCAGATAGGAAAGGTATTCTACATCATTTTTGATTCACCTACTTGTACATTCTCCTCCTCTATACCAATATGTTTTGGGGCATGTGGTGACAAGAGTCATACACAGTATTGCAAACATATCTGCACCATAGATACATGAAGTGGGATTACAGTGCCAGTGATCTTTTTCAAATACATAGACACACATTAAATACATGGGATTTGGCACACAATTATATCTATCTTATTTCCACATTTCTCCTCTACACAGAATGTCACAATCCTAACACTTTAGAAAGAACATCTTTCAACAAGTACATTTTGCCCGCTGAGCAATGGAATTCACGCAAAACTTAATCATCTGAAGAGTTCAAAAGGCCTAGATGAGTTCCAAAAGGTCCTTCATTTTCAGGACATTTCAAGTTTCTTAAAAGAATGATGTCAACAGTATGGTGCCTTCAGACAACCGTAAAGGTCATTGAACAATGAGAAAATACTGTTAATCAAAATCTGCCTTTTAGCATCCAGAGAATGTTTAATAAAAGAGGTGAGCAGAAAAAAAGAAACTTTGTATTGGGGAACTTCTAGTTTTAAGAACAAAGAGCCCCAAAGCTTCCAGCATATAAATGAGAGAGTTGTGCTGTCAGCGTAACTTCGCAGCCTACTATCACTTCTTAAACAGCTTTGATTATTGGTCTTACAGCAAAGGAGCTCCCTCCGTCTCTCCCTAATCCATTTTCAAAGCATCTCACATTTTAAATGGCCTTAACCCCCCACCCACCCCATTCCATGTCATGTTTTGCCCCTTTTTAACCACTGTGAGCTTTAGTGAGCCACTGTGAGAGCAGGATGCTGGATCAAAAGGACCTTTGGCTTGATCCAGCAACTCTGCTCTTCTGATCTTAAGGACCACTCACCACCAGCCGGAGGAAAGTGGCAGGTGGCAGTCTGGCGCAGCGATAGTGGTGGGACTATCTTTCAAGGGGAGCACATCACTGGCTCCTTCGCCAGACACACTGGCTGCTGGGGCTCGCCCACAGTTAAAGCCAAATGTGTGTGAGCTAGTGGCTCCGTTTGGGAGCAGACCAAAGGGGAAACTTCTTCCCTCTGGTCTGCTCCTTGACTATAATAGCCAGCTGTGCCCAGAACAGTAGGCTGGCTGACTCAGGCAGCAGATAAGGCATTGGATTGGATCCTTAGTCTAGGCGGATGGGGGGTGTTGGGAGCCCCACCCCACCCCACTCAAAGGAATCAGGGTGTCCCGTTAAAGAGATTCAGGAGGAGGTGCTACTGTCTGGATGCGCAGATGGGGGTGGACAGGCCACACCACCAATGGTGGTCTTGGATGAGTCGCCCAAATATGATGTATGTCATAGAATGATCCTTAACCCTTGTTGTTAACACTGTCAAATAATCAACCAGTAGATGGGTTAGTTAATTAATTTAACAACAACAACAATAATAATTTTATTATTTATACCCCACCCATCCGGCTGGGTTTCCTCAGCCACTCTGAGTGGCTTCCAGCACGTATAAAAGCATCAAACATTAAGAACTTCCCAATACAGGGCTACCTTCAGATATCTTCTAAAAATTGCGTAGTTCTTTATCTCCTTGAGATTTGGTGGGAGGGTGTTCCACAGGGTTTGCCACACACCCAATGTCTGTGCCAAAACATGCTGGCATCGGTAATCAACAAAGCTGTGGCCTGTTTCAATCCCAAAAAAAGTTTGTCCTGTGTTTATTGCAACTTTATCATGCCTCGGCCCCGCCACTCACAGCATCACTGCGCCTGGACCTGCAATATCCAATCCACCCTTTCTCACAACATTGCAACCTTTCTATCCCCTGTTGATGCAAAAGCACATGTCACGGATGGTCCCCTGTGAAGGATGCGGCTGTATTTAAATTCCCTGGAGCACCATCTGGCTTTGCAATCAACGTTAGCACATTTACGAGTTACAGATCAAACCATTATGAAGCCAGATGTCCACAACAGGGGGAGGGCCTTTGGACAACTGCTTTTGTTTCATCTCTTGCTTCAAACGCCAGCCTTTATTGGACGGCTATAATAAAGGGGAGAAGGAACGGGATTGCACCTTGGGCCTCGTCAGAACACCAGATGGGATCACTGTTACTCTCCTCAGAGCTCACGAGCTGCATATTCTCTGCACCCAGTGCACATGTGAAATGCATTTCCTCCCAGCCTTTGCTGTGACCCCTTTAAAGCCATCCTACCCTAAACGTTACCAATCTCTTGGCCTTCGCGTTATTACGAGTCAGTAGAGCCTAACTAAATTTCTGCTGGCGATCCATCATGACAGCTTTCAGCGCAACCTGCTAGCTTTAGACTGAAGCCTTAAACCCATTCACACCTTCCGCACAAATGGGGTCCTTTTCAACAGCTTAGCTACCTATAGCTTTCACATCCTCACCAAAGCTGTTCAGAGAGTGACATCACACGGTGACAGCTTAACAGGTGATTGTGCTGCTGCCAGGTTTAGGAGGCAGACAGACATTTATCCCCTTAAGAGCAGGCTTTGGTAGACAATGCCTCGTAGGGTGGCAGGGATTTCTAAAACTATTTCCACCACAGATTTGTCCACAAAGGCGCTAGATCATGAGAGTCAGGGTTGACAGCACTGAGCTGGAGAGACCAGTGGTCACAGCAACACCATAATTTTAAATAATTTTACACCAGCTATGGCTTCCCCCTAATAACTACAGGGTGCATAGTTTGTTAAGGGTGCTGAGAGTTGTTAGGAGACCACTATTTCCTTCCTGGAGCTACAATTCCCACAGTGGTTTAACAGTCGAGATTTCTTCACAGGGTACTCTGAGAATAGTAGTTCTGTGAGAGGAATGGGGGGGGGCTCCTAACAACTCTCAGAACCCTTAACAAACTACAGCTCCCAGAATTCTTTGTTAGGAAGCAATGCCTGTTTAAAGTGGTATCACAGTGCTTTAAATGTATGGTGTGAGTATGGTCTCTGGTTAGGCAATTTTCTGTGTTCCTTTGTCTTCAGAGCCCAAACCTATTTCCTGACCTTAGCATGCATTGCACAGGCAAGCTAAATTATGTTTCCTGCAATGGTTGTGTACCATTGGAAGATAGTCTTGGGTGGAACAAAGGATATGTTTCTACTGTGTAGTGAATCACACCACGATTCAATTGAAGGTGGGGAAAGAGGCCACTTTTTCCCTCAGAATAATCTTGGTGGCAGCAATTCGGGAGTGGGGGATCTGCAGCCTTAGGGGGTGCAAGACACACGCAGCTCTGTGCTACCAGCACCTCACCATTGCTCTCTGCAGCCAGCAACTGTCACCTAAGATTGCTGCCTCACTTTGTCTCCTATTAGAACCGACCCTGTTCTTCAGTAGTTTGGGCCTGGTACGTCTCATACTGGCAGGAGATACTTTGGCTGCCACCAATAACAGTTTCATATCTAATCTCCCATCTCCCTGACAATTTCTAGGCATACTCACCATATTATATGATGCCATCGCACTACACTTTCCCCCTAACACCTCAAACACAGGGTTGCCATACGTCTGGAATTTCCCGGACATAGCCAGCAATCAGGCGCCGGAAACAGTGTCCAGGCAGAAATCGCTGGAAAATCTGGATGTATGGCAACCCATGTTGGCAGCGTCATTTTTGCCGATTTCCCTTAAAAATAGCTCCAAAACTTCAGTTGCTCAGTCTTTGAAATATGGCAACCCTACTCAAACTGTCATCAAAGAAGTGAAGTGAGGGTGGGAAACTAGTGGTGAATATCCTAAACTTTACAGAATGAAAGGAAACACTAAGCTAATTTGCCATAACATCCAGTTCTAGCCTAAAGCCTAATGGGAATTACCGTATTTTTCCATGTATACGACTAGGTTTTTTCCCTTAAAAAAATAATGTCAAAAATTAGGGAGCATCTTATACACGGATACATCTCCCCCCATTTTCTTAAATCTGAGTCCCCAAAAGTAGGGGGCATCTTATAAATGGAAAAATCCTGTATTTGTTTACATTAAAAGCGAGCTCTTTTTCAGAAGATTGAGATTGAGATTGCAACCGAGCCACTGTGATCATGGAAACATGTGTTGATCCAAGATTTATTGCATTCCAAACAGGTCTAGAACATGTCTATAAGCTCATTGTCAAAGCTGAGCTGTAGACACTAAGAGACTAGGATACACATTCCCGACCCCCATAAAATAAATACCTTGTGTTGTATCCAATGTAGTCAAAGTCACTTAGTGTTATATTTGTTCCATTGATGAATTTATTTATTCTTTTTGCTAGTGAAATGTTGTTGCACAAGAGAATGTATAAGCAGGTTGCTGGCATCTTTGTTGTGTGATAAGCTGCACAATCTGCTGCTATGCAACAAGTTTTCACTAGCTGCATTGGATTCCTCTGTTGCGCAGCGTTAAAACTTAACTGTCCTCAATGGCCCTTGTGCTAGTAGGTAGAGAATGTTGGATACAGCTACTTGTAGCTCAGGCAATAGTCCAGCTGAAAGAGGAAGTCTTCCTATCTAAGGGAGCCAGCCAGGGTGAGGGGGACCAGTTCAGATCCTGAAAATACTTCAATGTCAGGGAGTTATCCCATTCTGGGAATGGTTGATGGCTCACCCCATTGGGCAGCTGCACACAGAACTGAAGCTTCCTGATTCTAACCTTGGTGGTAACCAATAGACACCAGCGACTTTATAATTGTCTGCGTGACTCAGGCTTTAGACCATGGGCAAAGCAAGCAGACCTTAAATCTACAATTAAGTTGTGTTTTTGGATGGCTTATTCACTATGCAATTGCATGATAGGATATAAACCTATTTCCAGCTGATACTTGGCATGTGCCAAATTAAAGCTCTTAACTCTTAAATAGCAGAAATGCTGATAGCACAATACAATCTTTGGCTTAAATTAATACTTCAGGGTGTTGACATTATGCAGACTGCAAAATGAAAAATAAGCAAGTGGCCTTTTGAAACAGACCCCATTGTAGCCAACACGTTCAGAAACCCATCCAATTATATTGGCTTTATAATAGCATTCAGAACTGTCCCCATAATGCTGTTTCGGGGCCTTATGAGAAGATGAGCATTACTATGAAATATATCACATCTGTCTGAATGTTTAATTGGAAGGCAAACGTTTTCGCCACCAAGAGCAATGGCAAGGGTTTGTATAACATAAGGCTGCTTGGGGAGTGGGGGCGGATTTCCTTCCTGTAACTGTATTTCACTACTTTGTGTGTAATTGAATAATTGAAATAAGCCCTCTCTTTCAATCTATCATATGCAAGAGCCTGTCAGAACTGTGTTAATTACATAGGAGGCTGACATTTCAAGCGCATTCTGAATATTCGTATTCCAACACAAGAAGGGATGCCCAAGGGAATTAAAAAACAAATTGCTATCAACTGTATGCTGAAATCCAGACTATGCAATAGGTTATTTCTTGCAGAGAATACCAGGGGTGGCCAGCATGGCACCATTCAGCTGTTGTTGGACTCTCAACTCCCAACAGCTCCAGCTAGCCAGGCCAATGGAGTCCTATTTGGAATCCATGTGGGTTGTTGTTGTAGGCATCTGTCTATCTTTGAGAAACAATGGAGTGCGCCTCCGGGGGTGAAGTCAAACTGCTGCATTACCAGCACTGAAATGACTTCCACAGGGCGCAAGCCTGGCCAGTGTGTATGGAGGTCCTGGGCTGCCCAGACAAAGAGCCCCCCTCCCCTTGGCTCTGCTGTTGTGGTCCAAAGGAAAGCAGAGCAATACATTTGGCACCAGCTTGGCTGCTGGAGTTGCAAGAAGGAGGCATACAAGACGCCATCTAAGCATCTTAGGAACTCCATTCTGGATTTGTATATGGTTTACTCCCCCCATCTGTTCCTCATTCCCTCTAAAGCACTGCCTTCTTGACCGTTGGACCCACTTTTGGTCTCGTCCACTCAATCCGCAGGTTCCTGTCCTTGCATGCAGGGGAAGTCCCTAACTCACAAAGGGTTGGAGAGCCATCAGCTACCCTCACCCGGTTTGGCCACCCAATGGAAGCTGTTACTGGGGTGTGGCCGCTGTTGCATGCTGACAGCTTCTGAGAACCACAGGTGAGAGCTGAGTGCAGCATGATGACCAAAGGTGGACAAACTACCCTAGAAGGAGCATGACATGTCCCCCACCAGAGATACAAACCCTTCCCGAACATCCCACTGGTTGCTGTTTTAATATATTACAGTGGTGCTTGTTGTTGTTGTTTAGTCGTGTCCGACTCTTCGTGACCCCCTGGACCAGAGCACGCCAGGCACTTCAGTCTACCACTGCCTCCCACAGTTTGGTCAAACTCATGCTGGTAGCTTCGAGAACACTATCCAACCATCTCGTCCTCTGTCATCCCTTCTCCTTGTGCCCTCCATCTTTCCCAACATCAGGGTCTTTTCCAGGGAGTCTTCTCTTCTCATGAGGTGGCCAAAGTATTGGAGCCTTAGCTTCAGGATCTGTCCTTCCAGTGAGCACTCAGGGCTGATTTCCTTCAGAATGGATAGGTTTGATCTTCTTGCAGTCCATGGGACTCTCAAGAGTCACCTCCAGCACCATAATTCAAAAGCAACAATTCTTCGGCGATCAGCCTTCTTTATGGTCCAGCTTTCACTTCCATACATCACTACTGGGAAAACCATAGCTTTTATTATACGGATCTTTGTTGGCAAGGTGATGTCTTTACTTTTTAAGATGCTGTCTAGGTTTGTCATTGCTTTTCTCCCAAGAAGCAGGCATCTTTTAATTTTGTGGTTGCTGTCACCATCTGCAGTGATCATGGAGCCCAAGAAAGTAAAATCTCTCACTGCCTCCATTTCTTCCCCTTCTATTTGCCAGTGGGACCAGTAGCCATGATCTTCATTTACAGTGGTACCTCAGTACTTAATTTGTTCCAGAGGTCCATACTTAACCTGAAACTGCTCTTAACCTGAAGCACCACTTTAGCTAATGGGGCCACCTGCTACTGCCGTGCCGCTGGAGCCCGATTTCTGTTCTCATCCTGAAGCAAAGTTCTTAACCTGAAGCACTATTTCTGGGCTAGCAGAGTCTGTAACCTGAAGCGTATGTAACCTGAAGCGTAGGTAACCTGAGGTACCACTGTATAGTTATCATCTTGTGCCCCAGTTTGCCATAGGGAGGGTATTCTAATGTTTGCTTGCCAAGAAGAAAATGAAATCATATTCAGGTCTCTTTCCAACATTACCTCAGGGGTATGGAAGCCACTACAACCACTTCCCCATTCCACACTTCTGCTATATGTCAAAAGTCCCACACCATATATTAAGAGCACACAATGTAGTTTCTTTCCATGCCAATATTGCCCTAATTGTGGGCAGCAGGCATTATAAAGACTCCTCTTATATGACCTCAGATTTCTGATATTGCTGGACTGGTAAATGGGGGAGGAGATGTACAGCTCAGTGTAAGAAGAAATTCCAGCCCATCAGATAAAATAAAACATTTTGGGGGCAAAATGACCACAAACCTAGAGGCATTCATTTTAAGATACACACTGATTTCCCTACAAAAATGGTCTTCTTAGTTGAGAAGCAATTTCAAACTTATGGGACAGTGTTTACTCTCTCTTATCTATATAGCTTGGAATGCCTTCAGGGAGTCAGTCGACCAGGCCTTGAAGATTATCTGGTCAGGTTTACCCAAGCCTTCCAAGTTGTTTATTTCTTAGTGAATAGCTGGTGGTTAGCTTTCATCCTCTCTTCAAAGAATTGTTTTTTACTCCTTCCCCCTACCCTCTGTCAGCTTCTTTTCTGACCTAAAACACCCTTCTCCGATCTTCCCTCTTCTCTCCTTTCAATTCTTTTAAAAGAGCATCTTAGACTAAGAATCTCAAATTATAATGGGCATTCAGACCACTGCAATACACTATCAAAGTCCAGTGCTTTTTTCGGGGGGTACGCAGGGGGTACACATAAGCCTAAACATTTTGTGAATCTAAGTTTGGACTCATTGAGGAACAGTATTTCAATATGAGTAGGAAAGTGAGAGTACCCCTAAACACTTTTTTAAAGTCCAGTCAATCCCTTTATACAGATCTGTGGGGTCCTGTGTACATTTTGAGTCACCTCACCTCAAAAAGAATGCTGTAGATTTGGAAAGGGTTCAGAAAAGAGCAACCCAAAAACAATCAAGGGAAAAGAGCTACAAACCCTATGAGGAGAAATTGGAACCATTTGGGGCTCTTGGGTTTTGAAAAAAGGCAGGCAAGAAAAGACACGAAAGAGATGCATGAAATTATGCATGGGAAAGTGGATAAAGGAATGTTTTTCTCCCTCACAACACCGTAACTCACAGACATCCACTGAAACTGAATGCAGGAAGATTCAGGACAGACAAAAGTACCCATTCACAAATACACAATATGCTACACACCAGGCATTGCAAGTGCAGATTTCAGCATCACAAATTTCTTTAGATGGTATTGCTCAATAGCATGTACCATTACCACATTAAGGTCTTCTGCATAGGGACATAGTGTCTGGCGCCAACTCTGTATATATTTAGAAGGCACGTAAAACCATACTTTTTTTACTCAAGCTTTTGGGAATGCTGAATGATGATTTATCCTCCTGTTTTGTAATTGTATACTGTCTATGGTTTCAGTGATTTAAATTGTTTTTCCATTATTATGAAATACGATATTGTTCTTCCCATTTTTTAATCCACCCTGGGACCTTTTAGTGAAGGGCGAGTAATAAATATATGTAATTAATAAATGAAACAGCATGCTTAGTTCCATAAACAGATATACCAAGCAGACGGCAGCAACAAGGCCCTGTTACCGCAGCAAAACCAATTTTATCCAACCAGCTAGAGAGAACACCCAAAAAACATTTCGGGAGCTTTGCACGGATCTAACACTGTCCTGGGCCCATGCAGGAGGCAGAACGTCCAGATTAATAACTAGGGAGTATAAGTAACTATGGTGTGGTGTAGAAAAGGGCATGATATAAACCAACACAATTGCTGTGAATAAAAAACATTTCTAAACGGCTTCACAAAGCAAAGCTGATTGTAAAAGACAGTAACTGGTCAATGTGCCAGCCACAAAAGGCACCCAACCCAATTCTTCTTCCCCTGATTGCAGCAATAAGCAATCTCTTACAAATATAGTTGTTCCGGGCACTTTAGTTTGCCATGAATGAGAAATGTAGCTGTTCCCCATCCTCTTTATCGTGGGAACCCTTGCTTTTTGCCTGCAGAGAAATTCCACCTCTCTGCAAAGGATCAGCACAAAAGTGAGCCTAGCGTGTGTGTGTTCTAAAGTGGGCTTGAAGCTGTTTTGGAGACCTTGGGGAATGTTTTCCAAAGGCACAAACAATACTTGAACGGCTCATCCTCTTTGGCATTTGCACTACCCATGGATTTTAGACTCCTTGGTTCTGGCATTACTTCTGTTCCCCATACAACAAAGACATGTCAGTCAAACTTTTTAAGTTGTGGAGTGCCAATTCAAGCAGGAATAACATCTTACCAACAGGACAAATGCCAATATTTTTCTTGACAAGTAATAAATTGGCACTGCTTGTCGAAAGTCGGAAAATAAGCTTGAGCTAGCAGTGTAACGGTACCAAATAGATCATTTAAAAACCCCACTGAGGAATGCTGCAGTGACAGAATGATTGTCTATCATCTAAATTGGCTGTGTTCACACATCATACGGAAACATGGTTTTTATCTTCCTTTTTCATTATCGTTACAAAGATGATGCATAGCGAGCCACAGGCTCACACACTCCCTGCCCCCTCCCAGTGCAGATACAAGGAGATTGGAAACTTCCACTTCTGTTTTGCTCAACCACAGTTTGGTGTACCTTATGAACCCTAAACTATGGTTTATTGTAACTAGGGATTTTTATCAGCCAGAGCTCAGCGCCCACACCTCTCAGATGGGCACCATTGCCCTTCTAAGAGAACAAGGGAGAAGTTCATGGTGAGCTTGGGCACCTCTTTTTTTCTAGAGAAATAGCACTGATTGTAACTATGTGAGCTTGTATCTCTGGAATTTATCTCTAATTTCTTAGAAAGTTGCAATGGCCACTGATGGAAAGCAAGGGAAACTTACTGTATTGCACAACTATGGTTAGTGAAAACAGGCTAGTTTCATAAACCACAGCTGTGTCCTTGATAACAAAGTCCAAGGACTAAAATCTTTGTAGCAAAAAAAAATGTAGATTTTTCTCAATTTGGAATCATTGATGCTCATCCTCAGCATGCTGATTTCAATATAGATTGATTCTAGATCCTGCTTAACACAAGCATGGGTGGAGTTACTTGAAACGTATTTGAACTCCCTCTTAGTTAGGTTATCACTTTTCCTATCTGTACATAACTCAGGTGAATGAAGGAAGTGGAGATAGTGATCTTGGCATATTACCACCCACAACACCATTGGGAAGGTATGGATACATCTGCTCCATTGCCAGACCTGCCTACATCTGTTTTCAAATAGACACACTGCTCCATCTTCAAGGAGCTTTTATTAATTTATTTATTTTAGAATGGATCCATTTCTCAATAAGCATTTTTCAGGGGCAAAAAAAAAAAATAGTCAACAGTTCTAGCCTGTGTATAGGTATGGTAAAGAGACCCCTGACCATTAGGTCCAGTCGTGACCGACTCTAGGGTTGCGGCGCTCATCTCGCTTTATTGGCCGAGGGAGCCAGCGTTTGTCCACAGACAGCTTCTGGGTCATGTGGCCAGCATGACCAAGCTGCTTCTGATGAACCAGAGCAGCGCACGGAAACGCCGTTTACCTTCCCGCTGGAGCGGTACCTATTTATCTACTTGTAGTTTGATGTGCTTTCGAACTGCTAGGTTGGCAGGAGCAGGGACTGAGCAACAGGAGCTCACCCTGTCATGGGGATTCGAACCGCGACCTTCTGATTGGCAAGTCCTAGGCTCTGTGGTTTAACCCACAGCGCCACCCGCGTCCCTATAGCATGTGTATAGACTATGCATTAAAAACAAGTGTTCTAGTCTCCCTTGATTCTGGAACAAAACGTGTGTGCGTAGCCCAAGTTTCAATATCCATGCTGCTTCCAGGTTTGGTTAGTGTGTATATGTACAACTGAAGAGAGGAAGGGAAAGGCAGGGCAGAGTCACTGCTAATCATATTGACCCCTTGCCTTGCAGAAAAATAGCGACTAGTTAGAAATGCAGAGTTCTACAATAGTAGAGGCAGCAAAATGAGTCAGAAGAACAGCTGTAGGTAGGAGGCGCCATTAAGAAAAAAAGTTCCCTCAGAAAAAAAACCACCCAGAAAGTTAAAAGCAACAATAATGAATACCATCAGGGAGTTTCTAGCCAAGTTCGTTCTGATTACAACGAGTTTTTACAAAGGGAAACATTCAAAAATGTGCAATCGCTTCTGCATTTTGAAACGATAACAGTCCGTTCTACCACCTCAAGGGTTGATTGTCGCATTATCCTGCAACTGGCCAGGCCTAAAAGGTGAGCAGGCATCATGAAAACAATTGCCTCCTCTCCCCCCCTACAGCTATAAACCTTAGGAAAAGGTCATTCATAAAAGTACACCACACATTCGAGGGTGGGGAGAATGCAACACTTACTGAAAAGAGAAAATCGGAAATATGCATAAAAATGGAACATCGTATTTGTATGCTTCCTTCACCATCACAGCCATTAGCTGCTGACAACAGGACCCCGCTTTCGATTTGCAATACTGGTCAATCTCCCTTCTACTGTTGCCTCGGTTCCCCTAGTTATTTTCAAGACCTGTCACAAACTGGCAGGACGACAGGGAGGAAGAAGAGGATCCCAGCGAGGGGCATAGCCAGGACTGGGACACACTGGAGCAAGCTGGGGATGGAGAAGTACTCACAAGTTGACAGGGGATGGCGAGGGGATGGAGGTCAGTGCACATGAAGCATGGCAGCAGGAACCATCACCAGAGCCAGAGAGGAGGCCCTGTCTCCACGAACACGGTGGGCTCTGAGGCCTAGGGAGCAACAGGAGTGGCGCTCTAGGAGGCTGAGGCAGGCAAGGGCCCCCAGCTCAGGCCAGGTGGGACTCGCTAGTTCTGGGAGGAAGCGTGTGATTCTTCAGCTGGAGTAGGCTCAGCACAGGTGAGGATCATCTGCCTCATCAAGCCCAGATGCTGCAATCAGCAGGCAAAGTACAAAGGGGAAGCAGAGATGAGGTGCTGTGTCTGCTCAACTGGTCATGTTGATGCACCTTGGCTTAGATGCTCCTGGACCTTTACGGGACTGTGCTTTGGTTTGACTCTGGTCTGTATCCTGACTGCTGGACCTTCAGACTTGGCGACTTAGATTCACCCTGGACTGTTGTTTCCTGGACTTTGCTTGTGTGACTTGGCCCCCCGACTTAGACAACTTTTTTGCTGCCAGGGGTTGAGGACAGTACTGCTTTGCTTCCCAGTGTTCCAAACCCTCACACCAACACTTTACTTTCTCTGTAGAATGAGAATTTCTAGGCACACCCCCCCTTTTTTTTAAAGAAAGTAAAATCTGATGTGATAATTTGACTTTGTTCACCTTTTTGTCCCTACTCCTGTCACGGGCAGATCTGAGAAAATGTTCCTGACTCTTTCACACTGCTATATTCCCTAATATCAAGCAAGACCATGTTCCTCTGAACCCGCCCTAGTTTCTGGAAATGATTCACCACCACCTGAAACCTCTGTATTTGTTTATCAAGCCCTCTAACATGCCATCTTTTAGGCAAGGGCAAGTAACATGGCAGTTTTCTTGACCCTGCACTGGAAAGACTAGGGTTGCACAGGAATGCAAGTTGCTTTAGACAGAGAGGTGCCATGTGGTAGTTTTCCCTCAGGTCCTTCTCCCATTATCACATTAGAATAGTTTGCTGTCCTTGTGGCTGGTAATGTCATGTTTTATGTCTCCACAAACCAACTATTGTGTTCTTTCCTCATGATGGCCACCATCTTCTGCTCATGAAGCTACTTTTCATTGGCATCTCCATGGCCAATATTAACACGTGACCTGACTCTGTCTGTATTATAAAACAGAGGTGAGCAGCTTATGCTTCTTGGCCTAATTTCATGAGGCCGCTCCCAACCAAATGACATGTGGGCAGCAAGTCGGGATGTGTGTGAGAGGGAAAGGGTGGCAGAGAGAAAGAAATGTAGGTATTAATATAAACCATGCTTCTTTTAAACAGCTACGATTTAATATTTGGCTATGCTGACAGAGGCAAAACGTTCAAGAGATTTGGCAGAACTCCTGTGGATGATTTGCAAACTACCTCTTGTCATTTCTGCACGTTGTCACCTCTACCTTGTGTGTCACATTCAATTCCTTAACCCGTTTTCTCATCTGGAAAACCAATTCTTTCTAAGAGAGGGGGGGGGGAAATAATCCACTAGACAATTACATTTCCAAAACCATTCTTCATAGTTTCTGCAAGAAAATGCCACGTCAGAAGATTTCTTCCACAACACAATGCAGCGCACCTCTTTGCACAAATACACTGCTTTATAAGATTTAAAGAGGATGTTGTTGGCAACAGCATCATTCTGAAAGATGTCTGCTTTCTCAATTAGTCAGTAGATATTTTGCATGACTCCCAACGACATTGCAAATATCTACCTGCCCCGGGGAGAAACCAGAAAGCTCAAGACACACACAAAAAAGACAATAAGACATTAACCACTGTTGGCTGTTTTTATTACAAGGCTCCAGTTAGAAACTGTATGTCAGAACTCATGGTTTTGAATAATTTACCCAGTGGATTGTCTTCACTTAAGCTAAGAGATCTCAGCATGCCCTTACTGGGGGGAAATAAAATTACACATTTCTCATCATTCTCTTAACATTACAAAATATGCCAGAAAGTACACCAGATTTTGGCTTGTACCGGTTTCTCTTTAAGTAGAATCATAGAACTGTAGAACTGGAAGGGACCCTGTGGGTCATCTAGTCCAACCCTCTGGAATCAAAGAATCAGGAATCAAGTAAGCAATGGGAAGTGCCATATTTAGTAATTAACCACTTCCCTCTCTCCCAGTCCTTTTAGTTTATCCTGACAACACATGTGAAGACAAACAAGAGGCTTTACATAAATGTTTCCAGTCCAAAAGCATCATGACTATGAAATAATGTTACTGTAATAGGTTCCCCCCAAATCAATTCAACTGGGAAGAGCAATCCTATACTCAGCCGTACACCAAGACAAAAGAGATACCCCTCTGCTATGCCAGCAGAGCGGCCACCATATCCAATGCATGATCAGCCCGGGAGAGAAATGGAGTAGGAAATACAAAAAGGCAGACAAAAGAAGACCCACAAGCATCCCTGGAAACACTGCTGAAACCCACCACTCAGGTAGGGTGCTGGCAATGGGATCTGTGGAGGGAGCCAATCCTTACAGGCTATTTGTGAGGTCTCAGTTCAATTGGCTGGCATCCAGAGTACCCTGGATCAGAGGGACCGTTCTCCAACACCAGAGATAGTCACCCTGGCTGCTCCAGGCATGGAGGAACCATTGCTCTGAGCCATCCCCCTCACCTCCGCCCATGCAGATGACAATCCCGAGTCCTTGCCACTCCCTTTCTATATGGCTATTCTCCTTCCCGCCCTGACCCCCATCTCCTGCTCCTCCCTTCCCTCCAACCAGTTATTTCCTCCAGAAGCTCTCTTTCCCTAGCAGCCTGTGTCTGGTTCTTTCCTTGGCCCAATGGCTTGTCTGTGCTCCCGTTTCCCAAGGTGTGTGGCCTGCCTAGTCGGTAAAAGAAGCATCCCTTCTTTTACGACGTGCTTCCCTACAGAGCCAGGTGAGGACGATTTGGAACCTTCATCTCGCCTGTGTAGCAAGTCTCCTCTGCTACAATGAGTTGCTGTTTGCGAGTAAATGCTACTGAAGTTCTCCCAACTCCTCCTGTGTCCTGGCCCATCGCAAGGTTTTCTCACACACCGAGTACATTTCCCAAACCCATGGGATGCTCTACAACCAGCTTCCCATACAGGTGAGGCAGGGTAGGTAATGGGCCCCTTGGGTGCAGTTCTTCCTGTGGCTTTTGCGCTCCTTTGTGAGCCGCTAATAGTCCTCTGTTTACCCAGCCTGGATTGGCCATACTGCTCCAGTTCACACAACCTGAAAAGAGGTCCAGCACCCTTCTTCCTGTCTCATACTGAGGCAGCAAGGGAACACTATCCACAGTCTGTCCCCCCTTAGCCCTGATATGTGTGACGTGATAATGGGGTTCCTTGCAAAACACCTTGGGTGGGGTGGTGGTGAGTCTGGGAACATTATAGACTTTTTTTCACCTATAGCTAAATGTGTGGGGCCTCCAGAGTTTTCCCATCCCCACGCTAAGGGGAGTGTGTGAAGGTGAGAAAAGTTATGGGGGCAGTCGCAGTAGTAGTTTGCATCATGTGCTCCCCCTTCCCTGGCTTGCTTACGTGAGTGGAGTTTGGTGTTTGTGTCCGGTGCCCCAAGGCAAATGACCTATCAGGGTTCGAAGCAGAGAAGAGCTAGCAAGGCGCTCAGCACCCTACAAGTGCTCTGGGGACAGGCTGTTTGCCAAGTGTTCCCTCTGCAGGTGAAGTGTCTGTTTCCCCTCAACAAAGCTCCCCATTCTGGGATGTTAACTATGTGTGACTTGAGGCCAGAGAGGTATTGTTTGAATTGTGGGCTTCCTAGGTCCGGTCGATAGGCTGGCGGTGCTGTGCTGTGAAATGGACGCCGAGTTACACCCAATCTAGGACTCCAGAGTTTGTCAACATGGCACTCTCTGGACTGTGGGAAGTGTCAGGGTGCAGCTCAGCTTCCACTGTAGGCTGATGTACCTACATGAGAAAGGGTAGATAGAGAGGAAAGCTTCCTAGACTGTCCAACTTGTGCTGACGGGTTAATCTTCCTTCAGTGTTAGGCGGATAATCTTAGGTTTGCTGATGTCACATCCTACCTTCCTTCTTTGTCTCCATGCCTTCTCTTAGAGCAGTTATACTTGGAGCGCTCTCTCTCTCTCTTTCCTGTTGGCTCAGTGCATCTCCACCTTAGTTAGAGCTTTCCTACCAGCACAAATCCCCCAAAATAAACATTAGCTTTCCTATGCTCCTAGACCCAGAGTCTCTCTGCGATTGTATGCAGGGTAGAATGTGCTCCTCTCACAGGGATTCCGAATTCAGCTCAACGTCTGCTGAGCATTCCACTCCAAAGTAATACAGGTGTTGTTGTCAACAACCCTCACCATCCTTTGACCATTTTGGGCTGTACTGGCTGGGACTTCTAGGAAATGGGAGTCCAACATCAATCTGGAGGGTACCGCATTGGCTCCCCTTGCTATACTTTGCCATGGTTCTCAATATGGGAGCAGCTAGTTTTCCATTGTCCGCCTTCCATTAAAGCCAATGAGAGAAAAACTCCCTCTGCTGAGTCTGTGGCTGACGTGTGTTGCACTGTCGAAAGGAGTGTGGCAGTGGATTAAAGGAGTATATGATATAATGCTAAGTGTGCTCGCCCCCCTGAGCTGCCCATGCCCTGGCCACGTCTTCTTTGCCAGTGAAATTACTCCATCAGTTCTGCCAACATATGAGGGGAGTTCGGCTGGTGTATCCGCCTGGCCAAGGGTGTATTTGGAGTTCCACCAGCATTTGGGGACGTCTTCCAGATCCTAAAGATCCTTAAGCCGGTGGATCTTTCGTATAGGATTGCGTCCTTACAGTGACTCCACAGTAGGGAAGGAATTGCTAAGGAACCTACCAAGATCTGGGCATCCGTATCTCTCTGTAAACATTTTGAGAAGGTTTATTACATTTCCAGAAAGGTTAGGTGTTTACAGCAGGTTTTTGCGCTACATTTTTATATACTGTAATAAATATATAACAGTGCCTGGGTTCAGTTCCATCGCACATTTGAAATTGAGAAGAAAAAAATAAAATAAATTGCCCATTATATATAACAACATTCCCTTTCGCTTCACGAGTGGTCGTATCTAGGTGTAAACAAAACGGAGCGAGTCATTCCAGATGAGCTACATCCAAAACCGGTGGAGGGTTTCATGATGAACTGCAAAGGCCCTGGCAGTGAGTACCTGAAAGAAAGGAAGGAAAGGACGAGAATTCAATAAATATATTTATTTCAGTAACATGAAATCGCTGAACAAGGGCACAACCCAGTAGAGGGATGTGTGCTGGTTCATTGTAAGAACGCTTGCAGCATCGGTAAAATAATACCTTCATTTACTGGCTGGCTAAAATAAAGGTGCTAAGTTACTGGCACTGTGATTTTTAGGCACATCTAAGGGCAGAATGCTACCATATCCAAGCATGTGGAGATGAAGAGGTGTGGTGGGCACACGCTAGGTAGAATCCAATCATCTGTTTTTTAAAAAACAAAACAAAACACAGAAGTTGATTTCCTGTTTCCCACCCTGGTGTGACCCCGATTTCGCAGCCTCTGCAACATGAGCACCTTGTCTTCAACTGTGAAGTACTACTCCATCTACAGTCTTTGTAGACATTGCCAGGACATCGAATGCAGCAGCAACATGCTTCTTCTGCCCCAAAGAGACATGTCTTATTGAGGAGCTGATCAGTAACAAATCCCTATCTGTGAGAGGTATGCCTGCCATTTAGGAGATTCATCTCTTTGGGGAGGGTTTTCTTGCAGGGTATGCGTATGCTGGTCAGTAATGTTCAACTCTAGGATGGGGAACCTCTAAGCTTCCAGACGTTGCAGTACCTATTTATCTACTTGCACTTTGTGCTTTCGAACTGCTAGGTTGGCAGGAACAGGGACCGAGCAACGGGAGCTCACCCCGTCCAGGGATTTGAACCGCCGACCTTTGAGCGGCAAGTCCTAGGGATGATGGGAATTGGAGTCTAATAAAATTTGGAGGCCGTGGAAGGCTGATATAACTATACACTTACATTTAACAGCTCTATTTCTTTGGTCTTGGGGAAGTGAAGCAGGCCAGATAGTCAACAGGGGATAAAGGGACTGGCGTGAAATGTTTGGGCTGCTGGATAGAAGCGTAATGTTTTGGAGTGTCGTCCGCCTTCTTGGTCTTTTGTCTAGGATAAGCGACAACAGGCAGTAATATATACGCTCTGTTTCTGTTTCCCATGTTGTTCTGATGCACAGCAGTGGCTATTTAGGGAAATGAACTGGGCCTGGAATGCAAGCACAGGCAACGACCGACTTAGGCACGTCCAGAATGGAGCCTTCGGCAAAATCAGGATTGCCTTATGTTCTGCTGTATAATCATGGGATGTCTGCACTGAGCAGAGTGAGTGTATATTTACCCTGGGGGAAATGGCTCTCCAGATGTTTCTCAACTGGCATGCTTGATGAGGCTGTTGGAAGTGGTAGTTCAGCAGTATCTGGAGGGCCAAAAGTTATCCGTACCTGATTTATACCATGCCCCCTGTACATAACATGGTTCGTCTGTGTGTTTCCCCTTCCCTGCTATATCTATACTGTCAGGGGCTCAGGAGCAGAGGCACAGGGAAGAGAGGAGATGGAGAGCGAAGGGGAAGAATCCGAGGGGAGCGTAGGAGAAGAGGACAGTGGACCAAGGGATTCCATGAGCCTCTCCGGCGAATCGGAAGATTCACAGAAGGGGGCGCCAGTGGCCAGGGGTAGGGGGTTCCCAAGGGGAACGCCCCAGGAGCAAGGGGGCAGCAGGGACTCCCAGAGCAGTAGTTGGAAATCAGGACCAGCTTCCCCACCAGAGCAGAGTGGGGGGGAAGAGTCCCAAGGATCGGGGCCAGTGCATTCCCCACCAGGGAGAGAAGATAAGGCAGGGCTGACCACACCTCCATCGGAGAGTCAGACAACGGAGGGGAGGTCAGATCCGGCCAGTATCCCGGAAGAGGGAAGCAGTGACAGAAGTAGTGTAACGGTCAGGAGGAAGGTCACTGGGTTGGCGCGAGAGGCAAGTTCAAATGTACAGGAGCGCGGGACAGCAGAGAATGAGGATTGGGAACTGGGTCCTAAAGCCCGCCGGAGGCAGGGGGAGGAGTTAAGCGACTCAGCGTCAGAAGAGTCCAGAAAGGGGGATGCCCCAGCGGGCAGGAGGACCCAGAGGAGGAGAAAGCAGCGGAAAAGGTGGAGCAGGGCTAGGATCTTAAACTGGTGTCAGAGGGGAGGAGATTCAGACGGGACTTCGCCGGTCTAGGGTTTAAGACGTAGAGCTGCGTGCTGCGGCTTTGAAATGGAAACTGAACCTCAATAAAGACGTTTGTACATAACGACAGCCTCGCGTTGGTCCTCTGTGAGCTGGGACCTAGGGGCAGCTCTGACATATACTTATGATCTACTGCAATTTCTTATTTCAAGGAGTTCAGGGTAGCATACATAGGGCCCAACCACACTCCCCCACCCCATTTTGTCCTCATGAGGAGGATAGGCAGGTGAATATGAAAGGTAGCAATTTAATAGAGTTGGAAGGGGCCATGACGGTCACATACTCCAACCCCCTGCAATGCAGGAATCTTTTGCCCAACATGAGTCTCAAACCCATGACCTTAAGATTAAGAGTCTTGTGCTCTACGTGATCTACTAGGATACCAGGTAGGCTTCAGGGCCAAGAGGACATGTAAACTGAGGTCTCCCCAATCCATAACCAAAGCTCTTGCTACTATATAATTCTGCTTCTGTAGGAGGCACAAAATGCCCTCGAGTCAAGGGGTTTAAGGGTACAGTCAAATGCTATACTTCCAATGATCCTAAGAGGACTCTAGCATGCCTACCTTTATCTGAGAGGAGCCCCAAATCCTGCATTTGCCGTATTGCCTTCATACCGCTGAAGAAATCATTGAAGGATAGAGCAGAACCAAATCTTTTTTTCAACAAAGTTGCATAATTTAAAACAATTTTTTTTGCATTGCATTCATTTTAATGTAAAGTTTGCTTTACATTTGAAAAACTAGGCATTTGAAACTCAAAGAAGTCCTGGCCAATTTTTTATGATTTGCAATTGCAAGGTTATGAACATTGTTGATCTAACTTGCATTCAATTAAATTTTGTTTCCATGCCGACATAGCAACACAGGGCAATGTGTATGTAACTATTATAAATAACTATTATACCTAAAAACTATTATACCAATCTGGGGAAAGAGGGGAGGATTTTTTACGTTTCACAAACCTCCCTCAACACAGAGAACTAGAAGGATGTTTACTTCTGCTACAATCCTACACCCGCTTATTGGGGAATAAGTCAATGAGGCCAGCTTCTGAAAAGACATATATAGAATTCAGCTGTTAAATCTCTCCCTGCTATGCTAATTTCCTAAGTATAAGGAATTTCAAATATGGCTGAGCATTCAAGTGGGCATTCCTCCCTTCTTTGAAGTTGTACAATCCCAAGAGGAATGTACCACCACATGCCTCTTCTCAACAGGTAGGTCTTTTTTCAGTCGAGGAGGATGGAGAAGAAAATCCGAATGGAAATAAGTCAGGAAATTTGGGAGACGGGTGAAGGCTTCAAAATGTTAATCACTTTGAAGAAGGGAAGGTGGGAGATGGAACATTGATGAGTTGAGATTGAAGGGGAGATTTTTAAAACAACAACAACATCGTAGTGCAACGTATTTGTTGCCTGCAGAACCAAGTCATTCCACACCTGTCATCTAGGGGCATCCTCCACACTTAAGTGTGATAGACTTGCATGCAACCGTGTACATGCACGGAACCAGGAAATGATTAAATAATTCAATCCAAACCTGGAAATGGGGAAAGAGACCTGGAGAGTCTTTGTGCCTCATAAGGAGACCTTCCCCAGAGCCTGAAGGGCACGTTAGTGAAGGGGGAGGAAGCCCCAAAGAGACCGGAGGCACAGCAGGGCTTCCCCGCCCCCACTGCTCAGCCTCCCCGCCTAACAGATGACGAGGCAGCGCAGCAGCAGAGGTCGCCGATGCAATTCCCACACATCCTCCAGCCCCTGCCAGCCCCAGAGCTTCAATTCTAGTTGTGGATATTTTTGGATACAGTCTTTTGGGTATGGATTGGAGAGAGAGCGACGGAGAGGACGTTTAGAGGGTGCTCCCCACTTTTCGCAATTTCACTTAGGCATGTGGGGCCCCGGAAGTGGGGTGATGCCTGTACTCCGCAGCAAGAGCCAGTCTCACCAAGTATTGCAAAGATGCATTCCTGGCAGTGTGAGAATGTTGGTGCCCATGCCATGAGCGCTGCCCGCTTGAAAAGGCCTCCTCTGGACCCTTCTGCACTTCGGAAATGCTAATCACACTTGGCAGTTTCAACACCTCAAAGACACGAGCAGCTTCTAGGAATCCACCCGGCACTTACACACACACACACTTTTTATTTTGAACAGGGAATGCTGAAAATATACTCCCCTCCAGGTCACATATCTCTCACGTGGAATTCACCTTTCCACCCCTGCGCTCAAACCACAAATTGTGGTTTCTGCGAAAAGACCATCTTTAACCCCAGCTACTGCACTCAGTGTGGCTGTCCTTGTGTAGTGTCCAGCATCACTTAGGACAAGAGACACAAGACTTCCATCTGTACCAAATGCCTGCACAATTTGTGTACTGCTTTCTGAAGTTTAAAAAACAACCACCCTCTGCCACATCAGCCATATCTATATTGATCATCCATCCATCCCTCTTCCAATTCAAGAACCATTCCTCCAGTTTTGTCACACACTGAAATGCTTAACTCTCTTCTCTAATTTTATATAAAGGGGCAACCAGGCTTCTGTCTCCCTTTATCTTGCTGCAGCAGCAACAGGATCAGGTCGAGCAAGGGAAAGAACTAAGGATTAAGCAGTTCCCGTTACGAAATAAATAAATGCCCGCAAAGCCCTACAAGCCAGAAACGCCATTAACACATTTAGGTACATTAGACTAAACCGGACTGTTATTTAATGAAGTTGTGACATAACCACCACCTCATTATCATGATTTTAGCAAATTGCTAATTTGCCATTCATCAATGACTACTCTGATTTATTTGCTTAAAAAGCAGGCAATAAGCAGAAGGGGAACTGGAATAAAATCATACAAACAATAATTTATCACGCATTGTCTAATGATCACCCTTTAATCTATTTCCCATTACGGATGTACTATAATTACGGGCAGTTATTAGATAAATGCGCCAAAAGTACATAAAAATAACACCTACACTAAGTGGAAGCTGCGTGACGAGCAATGCATTATGCTAGAATTGATTGCCACCACCGCACATAAATAGAGCCCACTGTTAGAAAAGGGTTACATCATGGAATGGGAGCCCTATTGATGAATGAATACTGAGCACACTCTGAAACAGTTGCAATGATTAATCCTACAAAATTACAGGGCAGCGCCGTGAGACTGTATGACGAAGTCAAGCCATTGCTTCCCAAGGCCTCTCGTGAATTTAATGCAAACAAAGACCCTGTTCTAGTGGGACGTTGTGCATGTTCAGGGTTTCCTTCCTACAAGACCAAATCCAACAAAGTGTGTAAAATGGCAGCGTTACTGCCTCAGGGTGCATTCAAAGACCATTAAATAGCCAATGGAAAGACCCTATTCTTTCTAATGTCACTAGGTTAGGGAGGAATTCTGAGTTACACCAAAAGTGTGTGTGTGAGTGGGGGGAGCTCTGTAAAAAGTTGAAAAATAAAAGGGAGGGGTTTTTTTAAGAAATCACACTGTCCTTACGAATGAAACAACCCTCTCTGTGGGGTTTCAGCAGGCGGAGTTCAATACAAGAGGTATCTTCATGCTTTTTGCGAATAGATGACGGTTAGCTACAGTGCGTAAGGCTGATCTGTTTGATCCGAGCACATAATTTCCATTAAAATAATTCCCTTTTACATTAATGATGAAAAGCAAGAACAATTTTTGGTCACAGCTGATCAAAATTAGATTACTTCTCTACTGTGATAGCATATTAATACCACACATGTTTTGCTTTGCCGCAGCAGAGTTCTCTCTGCCCTACCAAATACTTCTCTCTCTTTTTTCCAGCTGGAATTAATTTACTTCCATGCTGGTGGAAAGAATTACACGATAAAACAGCAAGCAAACTTCGGATACCCGAGGAACAGGTCTGACACCTATTGTCTCGGATAATGCTAAAGCAGCCAGCTCAGCCTTAAAAAGGTATTTAGATTTATAACTCTGCAAATAGATGCAAATAGGTATCGGTTACCTACAGGAATTAAAATGGCTGCCCTGAATGCTCCCAAATAGCCTGGGCAAAGGTATTAAGTAGCATAAGCCATAACACTCCATGTCAATGCCTTTAGGTCACAACCACTGGTTAACCAGCATTCCAGATGTCAAAAGGCTGAACTTCCCTTCAAAGCAGAAGCACTTTTATAGCTCCATGTTGATTCACTCCACCCCTGCTCAAAAACAGCAGACTTAAGAGCCGCCACACATAATGGGTGGTAGCCAACTAACATGTCCGGTCAGCTCAAGGATTTATGCTTGTGCAACAAAACTTTCCTCCCCTTGTCTCGTCCCCACCCCCACCCCACCCGTGCACACTCTGCACTTCCCCCCATCTGCTTCAGATGGTTGGGGAAACCCTGGAACAGATTTAAAGCATATACACCTGAAAGGGTACACTCATCAAATGTGCACACTATATTATAGGCATCCCTACAGGCAGCTGTGGTTACAACTGCCTACTGACTTTATGTGCAGTGTCTTGTAACATGGCCCTCAGCTGAACTGAACAGGTTGGAGAAAAGGGATTCTAAAAATAAAAATGAAAAAAAGGCACCACACTTGGCATAAGAAAGACAAAGGGGAGTTCCTCGGGAGCAAGCCTAAACTCTGCTCCATTCAAGATTTTCATTAGTCCTTGTAGGCCAAGGGTGGCTCATGTAATCCGCAAAGAGCACCAAGTTAGGAAGCATCTTTGAAGAGGGGGATCAAGATGCATAAATAAGGACAAGAATGGAGATGTCGTGCAGAATAAATTAGACGATCCCATGAGCTGAAATAACAGAAATGGATTAATATGACAGTGCAAAGTGTAGCTTGGTGCAGGAGGGAGCCTGTGCCATTTTTAAAAGCCAGCTCTTCAGGCACTGCAGAAATGTTTTCTCTGTAAATTTTTTCACAAGATTTATATGCCGCTTGTAATAAAACCTCAAAGCAGTTTTAGGGGAGGCCACTCGAGGACAGAGCAGAACGTTCACCCTGTGCCTGCACACAGATGTGTCATTTGCACCAGCACAGATGGTTGGGTAGAAATTAAACTGGAGTCAAACTTATGCAAAGTGGTAGAGCAGTATGAAGTTCAGCAAAAACAAAACAAAAAAACCTTCCTGAATTACATGTGGAGAACCCTGCATTTCGAAACCCTTAGATCAGGAATGGCCAAACTTGGCCCTGCAGATGTTTAAGGACTACAATTCCCACCATCCCTGACCACTGGTCCTGTTAGCTAGGGATGATGGGAGTTGTAGTCCCAAAACATCTGGAGGGCCAAGTTTGGCCATGCTTGCCTTAGATGAACAAAAAGAAGGTACTTTATCCAGAGACAAACCACCGAGCCATATAGCCTAATCTTGTCTCTTTCAACAACCAGTAGCAATCCAACAGTCTCTTTTCACTGACGATGTCAGGACCTTATTATGCAAATAAATGCCGAGCGCCCCAAAATGACAGCCCCTTTCCCAAATGCTCATTCGTCCATGAAGACACGCTCTTCCACATCCAAATCTGATTTTGGCCATTTCAAGTTTACGATCCGTGAGAGCTAAATTTGTCTTTTTGTGTAGTTTTGTTGTGCGTGGGGAAAAAGGAGGTGGGGAGAGAAAGTAGACACATACTTTCCTATGCCCACTTGAAAAGCAGTTTGGCGAATGCACCTAGAAGACTATCTGTTTTCCCTTCAATAGGAGCAGAGGCAGCCACGCTAGAATCCAGTCTTGAGATCCGAGAGTCGACAAGCGACGATTAAAACTCATTTCCAATGGAAATGCTGGCGACTAAATGCATGGTTGTTTAGCTGCCAGGAAGAAATGGAAAAGGGACATATAACACTAAAATTTCTGAGTACTTAAGGGTGGGGGGCCATTTTGCAGATAGGAAGTTAAGGAGAGGAATCCAATGAGCAGATCTTAAAATGCTTTGGGTCTTATCACACGATAAGCAGGTTTGGAGCAACAGGAATTCCATTTCCTCTCCTCCTGTACCCCCTCAAAAACAACAACCATGCAACAGAGGGTCCCCCAGCACTCTGGAGCCTATTTTGAGGGCATTTGGGGAGCTGAAAAGGACAGAAGAGGAAGCTGTGTTACATTCATGGAAGTCTGTTGTGCAAGAGGAGCTACAAGGCTGTTGCATACAGCTCTTGTAGGTCATCTATAAGATGGTGGAATTCTGATCCCAAGAGACCACTGCTCATCCCTGTTATCTTTCTTAAGGCAAATAAGAGTGTTTCTTTTTAAGCTAGGTTTTTCTGTGAATTACTAGTGGAGCTGCTCTTCCTCTCCTCCTCAGTTTGTTTGGGGAATTATTATTTTTTTAAAGCCAACGTGTGATATGGCATGGTCATTTCAAAATGCATGATGTTGCTACTTTATCCCTGCGTTGCATCTTCTGCCAGTTTGAAACTTAGGCCGCATCCAAAAGAACCACAAGTTACAGCGTTTCGTCAGGAAGCCAAGAGACATGCACTAAACAAAGCAGTAGGACCGCAGGCGTAAACCCAACACCTTCATGAATACCATGCTGAATGCACAATAATGGGTTTTGTGTTTTTTTTTTAAAGATGTCTGGAGGTGCCCTCAATCTCACACACAAATGAAGCACCAGCTAAAGAAAAACAAACTCACACTTCACATAGCCTGGAGTGGTTTTGCATCGAAAGGCTCCCTCATGTGGTGGAAGCACTCCATGACTTATGAGAAAGTCTAGACAGGAGACTGGCAGAGTCCCACACTTGTTCCTGGAAGTTCTAGAATGGCTCTCTGGGACTCATGGTCCTTTCCAACCAGGCAAGACAGTGCTTCTAAGCCATCACTATGTGTGCTTCAGGGCTGATTTGTTGAGTGCGCAGAAGAACATATTCATTTAAAATCAGGGGTGGGGAACCTGTGGCCCTCTACAGACTTCAAGCCCCATCCTCCCTGACCACTGGCTGGGTGTGATGGAAGTGGGGAATCCAACATCTGAGGGAGGGCCGCATATCCCTCACCCCATTTATATGGGCCTGTTGTTCCACAGTCTGTTTTCGTGAGGGAAGAAATGAGCAAGCTCCCTTGCAGTGGATTGCCATATGCTAAACCAGGGTTTCCCAAACTTGGGTCTCCAGCAGTTTCTGGACTACAACTCCCATCACCCCTAGCTAGCAGGGCCAGTGGTCAGGGATGATGGGAACTGTAGTCCAAAAAAACAGCCAGAGACCTAAGTTCGGGAAACCCCGAAAGTATGCCCTGTAAACAACTGCTAGGCTGAAACATCTATTGATGTATTATTTGTGTGCTTTCCAACCTGAGATTGCAAAAAATAATAATAATACATAGAGCAACCTAATCAAATCCATGCCACCCTGCATTGTAATTAATGTTAGATTATACGAAGCCAAAATAAAGGAGGTGTGTATACCTTGTGTCATCCCAGTCTGGGTAAACTCCAGTGAGGGACCCTCTGGAATCGGCAGAGTATTTGTAAACCACTAGCAGGCACTGTTTACAAAGATCTACTATTCGTTGGCAACACTGGATCTGATCGTCAGTCACCGCTTCTGTGCTTCTACTGAATATCGTCTCCCAGGAGCTCCTGTTGGCATGGAAACAGACATGACCTCATGTTTTCTGTCACAAATGGCAATCTAAAAGCTTTACTGCTCTACAGGAGAGATTTAGCCATGGAAGAAGGAAGAGGAATAATGCACGACCTTGCCCGTTTACAGTAAAGAGCCTACCCTATTTCACCAGCAGACGGTAGGAAATATAAAACACAAATGAGTAAGTTAACCTTCGGCTTTGGGGGGGGGGGAGAAGCCCACAAGCCAGTTGTTCGGCGAGCGTCTCAAAGCTTCAATGGCAGAACCCTTTAGTGTCAGCATAAGATACACCACATTGACGTTGCTTTCATCAATGCAGGGTGCATGGATTAAGGGTTTGTGCAACCACCTGAAGTCTCCAACGGAGCATCATAACAGTTGCTAAACAAAACCATGACTGGAATATAGACCTTCATGTTGGACAGCCATTATATTAGCTTATAAAGGGAACAACAACAAAAGCAATGTTTTACTGGAATAAAAAAACAACAACCCTAAATGTGATGTGTCTGTAAAGGATCCTTGTTGCTGAGTTGGATCCTCAGGAGAAGCATCCAACTGGATAAGCTTTGGTTGGTACATGCCAGACATAAGAGCGGATGGCCCAGTTTTTGCTCAGTGAAGTCACAAAGCTTGCCCTTCTATTCTTACCAATAGATTTCCCAATATATTGGTCTGATACGTGGACCAATAGATCCCAACTCTGGCTGCTTGGAAGCCTATTTTGGCATTGTTGTTTAGTCGTGTCCGACTCTTCGGGACCCCATGGACCAGAGCACACCAGGCACTCCTGTCTTCCACTGCCTCCCACAGTTTGGTCAAACTCATGCTGGTAGCTTTGAGAACACTATCCAACCATCTCGTCCTCTGTCGTCCCCTTCTCCTTGTGCCCTCCATCTTTCCCAACATCAGGGTCTTTTCCAGGGAGTCTTCTCTTCTCATGACGTGGCCAAAGTATTGGAGCCTCAGCTTCAGGATCTGTCCTTCCAGTGAGCACTCAGGGCTGATTTCCTTAATGATGGATAGGTAATCAGCCCTGAGTGCTCACTGGAAGGACAGATCCTGAAGCTGAGACTCCATTTTTTAAGCGCTGTTTAATAAATATGTGCATGAACTGATGTTTTCCAGAGAGAGTATTTGTGCAAACATGCTTAGGGTTTCACGGCCGGTCTCTCCCAAAAGATAATGCACTCCACAGTTGCCTTTTCTTCGCCACTGGTGCTCTAATGGCCGGGGTGGGGGGGTGGGGAGAAGCAACTCAAGAGTGGATTGAAGGAAGATTTGGATCCTGCATATTCCCTCAACACATCCCTAAGAAGGGAGGGGAAATAAATATGCCAAGCCCTGGAGCTGCCACACTCCTTTCCCATCCAGTCACACATACACATGCCTCTCTTGCCCTAGCTAACATCCACTCTGCCTGCCATAGGGACAGAGCAGCAGGGATTCTGGTTGCAAAAGTTAAGGCAGTAAAACACCCTAATCTGTGCGGTCTCAGCTCAGACCATTAAATTGAACAGGACACAGATGCTGAGGAGTTCCAGGAGGTCCCATCCATCCTTATCAAAAATTCTAAACCATCACCATTCTAGGACCAGAAGGAAATTCTGAGAACATTTAAGATTTAGTAAGGAACTCACTATGAGAAAATAATAATAATAATAATAATAATAATAATAATAATAAACCCTCAGCAGAGACAAGACAAAAAGAATGGTGCTTTTAAGTTAAGGAAAGCCATGACAGTTAAAAGGTAATATATTCCTTCTTACCCTGAATTGCAGAAACAGTTCCACAGACCTTGACCATGGCTCCATAGCAGGCGATTAAACACACGATTAAGGAGTCGGTACAAATGTAAACATTCAACATCTGAAACTCCCCAGACACGCTGCAGAACTGAGCGGGTGCTCGCTTTCACAATATCTAAAACCTGGGGAAAGAATTATAGTAAGCAGATAAATAAATAAATTAAGGATTACTTAAAAAAAAACAAAAACTTGAAGACCAATGTTGTGCCAGCAAGCCTCTAGGAATAAATACTTAAAATACCAACGACAAAAAGACGACGATGAAAGGCTAGGTTTTAAAATTTGACACATGGTTATGGCAAGTGCCTGCAATCGAAACAAATGAGATCAGATCAAAATTTTATTAGGCGTGTGAAGAACATTTTATCTCACCCATTTGCGAAGAGAATAACAAAAGTACTTTTTGTGGATAAGAAAGGGATATTCATAAGGAGGATGAACAGGTTTTGACAAACTCTGCGTACACTTTGATTTCTCTGAATTGTGCATCAAAATTTTCTGCTAATCACAACTAATCACTCCCACAGGGGTGATTCCAGATTTACATAATTTGAGTGGTGAGCCCATTTACCATGTTTTGCTGAGATGTGTTCGTTTTTTTTCTTAAAGGATCAACTTCAGAGAAACCCCATTCTTCCTGTTTTTCAGCCTAAAGCAGCTAAACCCAGCACTGAGAAGCCTGCAATGTCATGAGGCCAATGCCCCCTCCATCTCCATAGCAGGTTTTCAACTTTTACAAAACCTAAAATGCTTCTGTTGGCTGCATTTTCATGCATTCTTTGTTTTTGAATAAAGCAAGGAACGAACGTTCAGTTGAATAAATTTTGTGCTGCACTTTGTTGTTGTTTTTTTTAAAAAAGGCAAACAGCCTGTGCTTGACACACAGAGGAAGGAACGAGATGACCAAGCAATTAATTAGTGTTTAATTTGCTGATCATTATATCGCCGGCATTTTAAGCACAGGTGAAAATGGGCTCACCCCGTTGCAAAAATACATACTTCCGGTTCCTGTTTTCTGCTACTTGAGTACCTGAAGGAGGTCTCCTGGTGGGACAGAATCACAGCAATAGCCCCCAAACAACAGCAGCACTGTTGCTTACTAGTAAGAGGAGGGAGAGGGAGGGATGAGAGGAAGGGGGGACGTCAGGGCTGCTTGAATGAATGCACCACTGCGAGGACCAGATTGGCTCTGCCAAGGCATTCACACAGCCCCTACCTAACCCCATTTTCTCCTGGTAGGTGGCAGACGATGCTGCTGTCAGGAATCTATTGCTGTGGCTCGCCCCTCTGGGAGAACCACTCCTCTTCTGCACCTACCCTTAATTGCATTTTACAGACTAGCACTACAGTCCTTGTTTTCAAAGTTTCAATGCTGTCTTTCCACCTAAAATAGTGCCCACATCCAGTTTAACAGAAGGAAACGATGGTCTAATGTAGCCAAACCCTATACAGTGGTACCTTGGGTTAAGTACTTAATTCGTTCCGGAGGTCCGTTCTTAACCTGAAACAGTTCTTAACCTGAAGCACCACTTTAGCTAATGGGGCCTCCCGCTGCTGCTGTGCTGCTGGAGCATGATTTCTGTTCTTATCCTGAAGCAAAGTTCTTAACCCGAGGTAATATTTCTGGGCTAGCGGAGTCCGTAACCTGAAGCGTATGTAACCAGAAGCGTATGTAACCCGAGGTACCACTGTACACTATTTTTAAAAAAACAAACAAACTGAACTGGGAATTTCTTACCACTGTGTTTGGCTTATAAGAGCAGCTGGGGAGAAAAGAGCTGCAAGGTTCTCGCATAAACTCTAATTTGCCTTTCCTTTTTTGTGTGTGTGTTTCAACATGTACCACTCTGTCACCAAGCTCAATCCAATCTTTTCTGCCATTCAGCGTAGTTCTACCTCTTTTTCCACAACCCAGCTAATAACTGTGGGCCATAGGGCTGGTTTCTTGGACTAAGGTTGCAATGCCAAACCTGCTTACTTGGGAACAAGCACCAAAGAACTCAGTGGGACTTACTTCTGAGTAAACATTGATGGGATTGTTCCGTGAGTGGCAATAGCAAGGGGCTTTAAACGGCGTGTGAACTTTTGCCACAGGAATCCACCCCGGGGATACATGCAGAGCTTGGGAAGATAAATTAAAACTCCCTTCACATGAAATCAACTCACTTTGCCTTAGGACACTAGCTTTCAATTCATTTCAGTGTGCTGACTACAAGTCACTGACTCAGTTCTTGGCACAATTAACTTATCAATTCCAATCTTCTGTAAATGAGGGTTAGAGGTTCATAGGCTAAACGCTGGACCAACAGCTTCCACTCAACATCAAAATGTGAAACCATAAGCATAAGATGATTGCAGGGACCGTTCTGTGCCTCTAAGGCTAATTGCATATGAATTTAACTAAAGATTCTGATTTCAAGAGGAACTTATTTAGGAAGGCATTCAGCCAAAAAAAGCAGGGGGAGGGAAGCTGGCAGGGTGGGGAAGGTAAATTAGCACTTCTTAAATAGACCAATATAGACGGATGTCAGGATGCACAGAAGCCCGAACATCCACAGGTAAGTTTATATACAATGTATAGGAATTAAGATTCACAAGGGGAAAGGCCACTGCACAATTTCTGCAATTGTGTTTTCTATTGTGATCTCCACCCTCTGCGAAAAGAAAGGATATTTTGCCCCCTAAACATGAAAGATTGTAGAACAGCACACATATGTGCTTTGTAACTACAATCTGCTGTCATTTATAAAATAAAAAGAAGGAAGTTGTCTTTTTTTTTTTTACTTCCCTGCAAATTGCAGATTACAGTCAAGCTGAAAGGTGCTGAAATCGGAATACAAAACCCCCAAGGTAGGCCCCCAGACCGCACTGTGAATCCTGCTTGTGCAGAACCTTCATGAGAACAATCTCTCCACATTTAAGCGCCTACACAAGGAAGTCTTGCCCTTTTGATCCATCTCTATTTTTTTATGGCAGGCAGATTGTGAGGCCTGCTTTGCACAGCCATTTTTACAGGACTAAACCGTGGCTGATATTAATGGCTCTGCTTGTGAGTGGAAGGGATACGAAAGTCCTGAGATTCACTCCCACAATGATCACATGTACCTCCTGTGCACAAGGACCAGGAGAAAACCCTCGCCTAACTACCCAAGCTTGCAAGATAACCTGCACATAGTTTTCTTGCTAAGGTGACCTGCTCAAGTAATGCCGCCATTTATCCAACTACAGTGGTACCACGGGTTACACACACTTCAGGTTATATAAGCTTCAGGTTACAGACTCCGCTAACCCAGAAATAGTGCTTTGGGTTAAGAACTTTGCTTCAGGATGAGAACAGAAATCATGCTCTGGCGGCGTGGCAGCAGAAGGAGGCCCCATTAGCTAAAGTGGTGCTTCAGGTTAAGAACAGTGACAGGTTAAGTACGCACCTCCGGAACGAATTAAGTACTTAAGGTAAAGGGACCCCTGACCATTAGGTCCAGTCGTGACCGACTCTGGGGTTGCGGCACTCATCTCACTTTATTGGCCGAGGGAGCCGGCGTACAGCTCTGGCGAACCAGAGCAGCGCATGGACACACCGCTTACCTTCCCGCCGGAGCTGTACCTATTTATCTACTTGCACTTTGACGTGCTTTCGAACTGCTTGATTGGCAGGAGCAGGGACCGAGCAACGGGAGCTCACCCCGTCGTGGGGATTCGAACCGCTGACCTGGTTTAACCACAGCGCCACCCGCACCCCTTTAACCCGAGGTACCACTGTATTAATACTTTCCAATGTACTGCACCTCTGGGCAATAATGCATCATCTCTAGCATTGCATCCTTGGGATAATGTGCACAGGCACATTCTCAGATTATCCACGTTGCCCAGAAGATGTGCAAAATCTGCTGGAGAATGCATGCGTTGAATCAGGAAATGTGCACAATGGCCTGTTCGTGGAGAAACAATGTGCATATTCTCCTCAGTAATATGTGCATATTAGTCATTCAGCTCACCTTACCCCTAACACATAAACCAGCAGGTGATGGACCATTTAGTGCATGTGCCAGATCACTCTGCAGCCAGAGTGTCTGCCTGCATTTTATATGCTATTCCACTACTAGCTATGCCCCTTAATTGAAATCTTTTAAAAAAGCCTCCGACTATATTTGTTACTGTCGCCTGCCCTTCTGCCCATCAGTTCCCTTCCCATATGGTGGCATATGGACAGGCCGAGCTTCTGTACTTTTGCGTCACGCTCAGAAAACCTTGGGCCTCAAGGTCAATGCGAAACCTTAAGCGATCTGTTTAACTGCATCCTTAAAAATGACTCTGATTGCTCAAAGAGGTTAGGATTAAACACACGGAGAAGCCTACGGCAAGGCACTGCTGCCAAAAGACGTCGAGAGCTCATCAGCGCTTCAGGTAATATTAGCCCCCTGAGTCATCAGGCATGTCTTTGCAAGCTGAACAAAGACACCCGCCATTTGCAGAAGTGCCATTTTTCTTCATAATGACCTAGTATATCATCTTGACCCAGACTGTGTGCCTGGGGTACCACTTATACTTGTCAGTGGAAGAAAGCAGATACATTTACTGTTTGGGTGTGGGTGTGTGGGTGTGTGTATGTATTCATCCTACACGGAAAACACAGTCTACAGTGCTTTTAAGAACAGCCTTGCACTGGAGAAAACTGGATGGTTGAAGTGCAATTCTAAAGAGCTATGCAAGAAGAAGCAGAACTGCAGACTGCACAGGAATCAGTGCAATCAGTCAAATACTTCTAACCTAGTAATTCATAGAATTGTAGATTTGGAAGGGACCCTGAGGATCATCTAGTTCAACCCCCTGCAATGCAGGAATACGCAGCTGTCCCATCAGGGGATCAAACCTGCAACCTTGGTGTTATCAGCACTGTTAAGTTGTGGGCGAACATATCAGACGACACAGCAATTCTTCAAACAGCTCTTGTTTATTCAAAGGCCAGAACAGAACTGAACTGAGGAGCTCAGTCAGCCTGCTTATATAGAGCTCCAGAACAAGGTAACTGTTGCAACTTTCTAAAACTATCCAATCACTGAACATCACTTTTGATCCTTCATTTGCATAACTATCTACAGTATCCCCCTGCTGGCCCAGGGTGAGAACTTCAGTACATAACAAGCACCATGATCTAACCAACTGAGCCATTCAGGCTGAGACCCCCAAAAAACCCTGCTGATGGTGACACTCCAGTTCCTTGGACCAGAGAACTACTTTTGGCTTCCATTACTATAAACTGTGGTTTGTTAAAACTCTTGTTAATAAGAACAAGTCAAGATTAAACAGTGATTTCAGGATCTAATTTGCTCACCAGCTAGAGTTGAAGCAAACCACAATTTCCAGAGTTCAGGTGCCACAGGGAACAGTGTTGTAGAAATATGATTTTGTTTAAAATAAACAGTCTCCTCATTGTAGGTGTGTCAGAGGAATTAAAGGGAAAGGCGTGTCAACGAGATGCTTATTGCGGTTCATTCTTCTAGTAAGGCACTCTGGTTTCTTGCTACATCTGAACTGACCTATGGATTTGGCAACCTAAACAACCTTTTAAAATGGGCACAATACTTACTGCTTCTTACTGACCTTCAAGAATACAAAATTTTAAAAAATTCAGTTGAGATAAGACATTACCAGATAAATGACCAATGCAGTTAAGAATTCAGTAAAAGTGTTATTTCTAATGGCTAACACACAGTGAGAGGAGTATGCACGACTCACCTTTCTCTGTTTTGCAGAGTCTAGTTTAATTAACCAATATGAAGCCACTTTTGATTTATGGAATTTCCAATTATCCATAATCTGTATAAAAGACACACAAAACTCAATTAGAATGATGTTATTTCTGAAGAAATCAAACAACTGCCATAGGTACAATGAGATGTTTCTCCATCAGTGTAACTGCTCTAATAGGGACAAATGCCAGCCACCATAAAGCAAGGGAAATTGCAGCCATGCACATGTGAAAATATTCTGAAAATAAGCCAAACTGCATACCTCCTAATGTGTCCCACTTTTAAAACTGCTGCTTTGCAGAACACATTTGTGGACTGAAAGGTGGTTGTTTTTTTAATGTATATAAAAAATACAGGGTGAGTCTTTTAAAAGAGGCCCTGTGGAACATGTGTATTCTGTATCCATGGGGCCTCTTTTAAAGGACTCACCCAGTACTTTGCAATACAGAAGCCTGTTAAGGATCTGTGGTTCTACCGAGTAGTATTTCAAGCTGTGCCACCAGATGGTGCAAAGAGTAACTGAGAAATATTGGGGGGGGGGGGTTAAAAACTAGCCATACCGATGGTAGGTGAAGAAGGGAGAGGGATCATTTGAAATGTTCCAGTTTACAGGTCAAAGGGAAGGAAGAGCAAAAGGAAAAGGAAAACAAAACTGTTACGCTTATGGACAACAACAGGAGGAGTAAAAAGTCACTGGGTGAGAACAGCCTAGCAAGGTTGGGAACTAAACATTTTCCCCCAGGTGTCAAAAAAGGTTATTTATGTATGCAACTACTGTAGGCCGTGTTTCGTTAGCCCAAAAATGGAAAACGAGCAAGGTCCCAACCAAAGAAGAATGGTAACTTAAGTTGACAGAATATGCGCAACTTGCAGACTTAACATATAGAATAAGAGAACAAGAAGAACATATCTTTAGAGAAGATTGAATATATGGGATAGAATTGTGTACAGCTGAAAACGCAGGCAGCATTAAGATAAATTCAACAGTGTAAATAAGTTTTGACAGATGCAATAATGGAATACTAAATGGTATAGTTTTTGTGAAATATTCAGGGCTTTGTGATATGTAAAATGAACCATGGAAAGAGAAGAAGGGAAATCAGAGATATTTTAAAGATGTAAAAATGAGTACTATGAAGTGTAAAACAGAAAATTCAATAAAGATTATAGACAAAAAAAGGGAACTAAACTTTCAAAAAGATGACAACGTCAGAAGAAGTGAACCACAGTGGAGTACATTTGGCATTTTGCAGAAGGTCAAATCAATAGCCTGGTGTCTGTTTTGTCAAAGGTATTAAGAAGTCTGGGAAGGGTGGCAGGTCTGATCAACTTGGTACCATCCTGTTAGCTCTCACTGCAATTTCTCCAGCACGTCAGCTGCCCAAACCCTGCCTTCCGTACAATCTTATGGGTAACATAGAGTGCCCATGGGTATGGCCATAGCGGTTGCTGTTAAGGGTGGCATCTAGAGAAAAGTTCTTGCAGTCAGTTGTGAGTGTGGAAACAGCTGCATGTGTGCATGCAGCATGCATGCATGGTTTGATAGCCGGTAAGGCTAAGGAAATGGCGCAGATGCCGCTTCCACATGGAGGAAACTATGTTGAACTGGCTTTTGGAGGGGCGGGTGCATCTACGAGTCATTGTCTAACGACTGGCCCAAAGTCAGGATCTTCTTCTGCCAGAATCTCAAGAGGAAAAACCTTACATGATCCAGATCTCCAAAGGTGCTTGAAGAACCAACCACGAAACATGGGAAGCTGCTTTATGCCAGGTCAAGCTATCTGTCCATCGGTGGGAAGCCAATGTTTGTTCTCCTATCAGCCCAGTTAGTGTGGCCAATGGCCAGGGATAATGGGAGGACTAACTAACCTACACTGGTCAGTTCAAATGTTAAAAATGTGTTATAAAAATGTGACACCAGAGGGCACTGTAGAGCAGTGATCCGTCGTCAATGGGAAATTACATTGAGAGATACATTACAGGTTTTTTAAAGTGTTTTTTTTTCAAATCAGTGTCGATCCGGCTGTAGTCCAGTAATTATCTGGAGAGCACCACATTGGCTAAAATGAATCTGGCTCAATGTTGTCTACTCTGACGGGCAGCCTCTCAAGCAAACAAAAGTCTTTTCCACCCATTGATCCTCCCCCGCCAAGAGATGTGCCTAGCTTCGAAGTTACAGAGTTCCACATGACTCAGGCAAGTAAGCCAAGCCGCGTGGCCCAAGAAGAAGTTTATTAGGATTATTTTATTGTTTTGCTGTGCGTATTCTTATGCTATGTGCTATGTTTTCATTATTATGCTGTGTGAATTATGTTCTTAATACCCTGGGGGTCTTTGGATAAAGGGCAGGATATAAACTGTACCAAAAAAATGTCCTGGAGAAAATTCTTTTCCAACATCAAATCGTGATTTCAGCAAAATTCATCAAGCAGGATAGGTAAGGGCTGGAACAAAGGTTGCTTGGGGATGCTAAAGCCCCTCGTTTCTCTGACCATGTTTACTGTGTGAATGTTTTTCACTGTTATATTACACATACACAGTGATGGCTATGGAGACAGTGTGGTGCAGGGGCAGAGGATTCTGCTACTGAGTGGGAACCCAGGGTGTGGGTAGGGAACATGCCCTCATTAAAGAATGACACCTCGCCCATCACCTTTGTAGCCTCGTCATCAAATAAACACCCGGTTGCTTATAATTTTCCCTTCTCCAATACTCACGTCTTCGAGTATTAATTCTGCATCTTCATTATTTTTCCCTGGGTATCGGATCTTCATACTAGTGAAAATGACCAGCGTCTCCTTTGTGAGGGCCTCTTCTTGCTCTTTGGCTCTCTGTTGTCTTTCCGTCTGCCAAGAGAGAAGAGAGTTATCTGGCTGTGTGGCGGGGTGGGGTTTCAGAGTCACGCGAGAAGCAGAGGTGAGGAATGCTTTTCTTGATAATTTTCTGGTTAGAAGAACCGAGCAGGGAAATTTAAAACCAAAATATGTAAACAAAATTTTGGGATTGCAGGGAGTATGCTACTGAATTCAATGGATCTTGGATTTCACTGCCTTTTGTGGAAAAGAACCTTTGCAAACATGAATCAAAACACAGACACATTCCAGAAGGAGGAGGAGGAGACTTCAGGCAAGGGCATGTTTGTATTGATCAGTACATTATAGTGCATAAAATGATTAATAACTTGCAAGATTTCTGTGTGTGGGGGGGGGGTTTATGGATCTTAAAAGGGACCTTTGATACCGTAAATGAAACATATAGAATCGATAGTATATGATGCATCTGCAAGATTTCTAATGCTGAAGAAAGAGATCGTAACGAAGCAATATATAATACTGGACTTAACAACATGTTTTGTAGGATGTGTGTACAGTAAAACGGCTCTGAAAATGATGCAGAATGTATTGCTTTGACATTAGCGTCTGCTTTGCTGGCATTTATATATTCCTCAATATTTATAGCAGTGCCCTAACCACTTTTCTTCGGAGGTAAATCCAATTGATTTAACTGACACGTGTTTCCAGCTAAGTGTGTTTGGGATCATCACCTCAGTTTCTGCTGATCTGTGGAAGCGGTATTTAATCTAACAGCAACGACTCACTAAATCTATTTTATCTCACAATTCACAATAAACATTTTATTTTACCAAATGATTAGTTTTCCAGCAATCTAAAAAATAAAAAAAAATCGATTTTTTTCCATGCTGTTGGCCAGCTGCAGTGCATTATTCTTAATTACACAACAATAATGTAAAACTATAAGCTCGCTGTCAGTATTTAGCCCTCCTACTCTGCAAGTGATTTTGTTCACATTATTAAAAGAAATACGTCTCTTGCTCTGTCAGATAAATAACACGGGCCTTAAGCAGGATCTCTCTACCAGAAGATGTAGCACTCCATTTTTAAAAAAAAGAAGAGTCACTAAATATTCATTTAAATGGGCATCACATTTTCAGTACATCGTTACAATGACAGAAGGGTTCCATATAGGTGACAGACTTCATTTTAAAGCCTTGTTATACTCTCACCTAGAACCACATTAACTCATACGAAAAACCTCGGCTGGCTTAAATATCGCTTTGGGTTACTTTTAACTTTCAATTTTCCATAACAGAAGGGTTGTTCTATTTTATTGTTGGTTACATTTATTTGCTGCAGTTGCAGTCCTCTGATTATCACAGGAACCAATTTCTGTTTTTATCCTATCCTACAAGCCTCCATTGGGGTCCCATAGAACCATGAGGTCACAATAAAAATGTCAACGTACATACACGGCCACACGGAATGATTCAGTCACCTCACACATTTGCTCCCTCACCACAGCAATTAGGAAGCCAGCCTCTGGAGAGAACAACCTACAAAACCTGGAGCTATAGATAGAGTCACAGAATCTTAGAGCTGGAAGGGACCCAAGGGTCATCTAGTCCAACCCTCTGCAATGCAAGAATCTCAGCTAAAGCATTCGGCTTTAAGTGATGATTCCCATCCCCTCTGCAGTCCCAAATCTGGGTTGAGTACCAAAGCTCCTCACTCGCTGGCGTCCAGCTCCACAATGTCATGTCCCTGTGGAGGAAGCCTATGGAGCAAGGCAGGCTGTTCGTTGCAGCACCACGGAGAGCTACTGGTGAGCAACTTGCTCCAGCTAAGGTTGGCAGCAAAGCAATCCCCTTTGACCTTCTGTCTCCAATCCACCTCTCCTAGCCTCTGTCCCCTTGTGGAAAAGATAAGTCTCTTCAAGGGCCAACCCTCTGGTCTGAAGATGTCTCCTACATTCCATGGCCTCTATCCTGGTGCACTCCTTGTGGGAGTGTGGGAGACATGTGGTTCCTCGGGCCCACTGGAAGGTACCCATGGGGCTCTGGCTCAAAAGGTTTCAGGGCTCTGGCAGCTGGTTCAGTGGGCTCCTGCCTGCCAGCTTCAGGGTCAGTGGCCCCCTGATTACCAGTGTCCTCGTTATTGCTGGGCTCTAGAACCTGAACATTCCCTGTAGCTTCTTCACGGACCACTCTGGTAAAAGATGGCTTGAAGGAAGCTTGTGGGTGAGGGAGGTAAGAACATTTCTTTGCATGCAAATATCATTCCTCTTGCCTCATCCAACCTCCACCCCAGTGTGGTTGTGCAGCCATTGAACTATTGAGTATGTTTATATGTACTGGTGTAAGAAACCACAAGAAAATATTCTGCCACATATATTATTAGGAAATCTGTAGAACACTGGGCTGTAAAACACATATAATGGTTGTTGGGAAGATTTGAACGGATAAATGTGTCTTCTCATTCTCCTATCAATAACAACAACAACAACAACAACATCTCTATGATCATCATGATCTGTATTTGGTCATTTGGCTGTGCCTGAATTTCTGGCTTCCTTTGATTAAATTCTGTAATTTACTGTAGTAGCCGAAACAACAACATCATTTTTCAATGTTCTAATGCTGTACATATAAAAGTAGCAATTGAGAAGCAAGGTTAGTTGTAATCACCAGTGCTACAGAACAAATCTATGCTGATTTGGAATCAGTTCAACAGATTTTTCAAAATAAACCACAACCAACATCACTTGAAAAATATTTGGGAAAACATCACCAAAATAACATTCAGACACAATAAAATCCCACACCCATTATCCAAACCGTGGCTGTGTGAATTAACCAAATTCAGCATATTTGAATAACACCTTTTGAGTTTCCAAAATGGATTGGATATATCTCATTTGGTGTGTATAATAGATGCTTACATAATCTTTAGTTAACATTTATGAATCTTAAACTCATTTGGGTTAAGTTACCTGTGAATTGCTGGTTGCAGAACTAGAAATTTTAGGCTTGGATAATAAGAGGACACCACATCAAATCCCAAACAATTCACCTCCAGGTGTGATTTGCTAACTTACCACAGGAGAATGTACAGTACCCAGGTTGGCAGTATGAGACATTTTGCCCGCAGATGAACCTCTGTTTAAAGAGTGTGACCTACTCACAGAAGACGGGCGAGAAAGCTGCACCAAATTCTTGGCTGAGAAAGGGCGGTTTTCGGCGCCTTGCATTTGCATAGACAAGACTGAAATGGAGCGAGGGCAGCTCACAGAACGCCTCATAGGACCTGACAACGGCGTGGGCGATACGTAAGAAGGGACTTTCTTAAGAGGCCGCTTCCAATGCATTCTGCCTGCAAAGAGATACAACGCAGTAAATGAAAAGCGAAACACCCCTTTTTCCCTTTCTCAAACCAATGTGGTTTTTTTGTGTTTTTTTAAACAGGGATTCCCAACCTCTTCACCTGTCCAGGACATCTCTGGGATCCCTCTTTTCCCTTACAGAGTCCCAGTTCTGCTTGGGTGCCTTGTCTACCCACAGTTCTCCTGCTGACATGCGCCAGGCAAGAGCCAAGATGCGCTACACTTCTGAGGAAGAGCCAATCAGAGGCAGGTTCGCTCCCTTCCTGACATCCTTCCCCCTTCTTCTAATGCCCCAGTTCTTTGCCTCGGAAGTAAGCACTGAGCGGCGGGGATGGGTGAAGGAAAACTGAGAAGCCAAAGTTTCTGGTCCTTACACAAAGAATTTGTTATCGCCTCTAAAGTCCGAAATGGCTTAGGACCAGAAGACTGCCTCTTCCAACCTCCCAATCAATCCCCAGCAATATAGTGATAATATATTGGTGAGGTCCTTTTCTGCATCCCACTGGCTTGTGAGATACAGTTGGCAGGGTTGTCCAACAGAGCCTTTTCTGCTGAGGCCCCCACAACATGGAAACTTCCTACCCTAGGAGGTTCACTTGGCCCTCTATTTACCAGTGTGCCACTGCAGACAGCTTTTGGTGTGACTAGAGCTTGAATTTCTTTGTTTACTGTCTCTTTATCGTTCTGTTGCATTCTTTCTTTTTTTCCCCCTGCTGCCTTTTGGCTGTTTCATCATTGACTGTTAGATTGGTTTTTACTGATATGAGTCACCCCAAGCGTTTCCTTAGAAATGGAAAAAAGCAAAATAGGTTTTCTAACGAAAAGACACATACAGGCAGGAAAGAGAAAGACGTGACTTTTCGTGACACTGAAAGCAGGCAGAGCTGAAACTGTGAGACTCTCAAATTATAATGGGGCTGTACTCCATAGATATTTTGAGAAGCGCTAAAATGATTCAGGGTGCATTTTTGTGTTATACACGTGGAAAGAGGCAGGGACACAGAAGAGATAGTTGAGTAAGGGGGTAGTTCAGAAGACCTCACAGTCTCAGTATCTCAGATCCATAAATGGTCCCCAGTGGCTTTTTCAGATTCAGCAACCATGTGCACACATTTTGAATAATAATAATAATAATGCATGCTTTCTGCAAAACTTCATTAGCTTTGTATTTATCTAACTTACTGGATCGTTCTATTAATTTCCTGTCTTCAACATCAAATGAGACATTCCTTTCTTTCTTTGCATTTTCATATTCTTTTTCGGGTTCCTCCTCCCATTCAGATAGATCACTGCTGCTTTCACAGCTACTGCCGCTGCTGTTGTTCTTGGTCTTTTTCAAGAACTGCGCACTCTCTGGCATGGAATACAAGGGCTGGAGAGAAAGTTGGAGAGGGGGAAGGAAAAAAAATGTATTAACATTTCTCTCCCGCCACTTTCACTGTAACCTACTTCATTCTTGGGGGCTGGGAGCCCCTGTGACACTGCAAGGGACTGGGTCAGGCCCAATACATTTTGCTTCTTGCACTGGAGAAGCAAATGGTCCCCCTCCCCAATCCAAGTCAAGGTGCATAATTTTGGCACCTGAGGCAGAAAATCTCGCAAGTGTGGCTTCCCTGCCAGTACAAATACTTTGGTAACAAATAATGACACACAAATTCAGCTGCCTGAGACCACCACCTTTCTCTGCCTAACAATAGGGCCAGCCCCTATGGGATTGTAGCATGGAAAAGTAAATAATCTCCTATATGTGGGAACTGAATCTCTGTATTGTTCTCATATACACACACACTTTTACACACACACACACACACACACACACACACACACTTTTACACACACACTGATCACTGATTTGATTTTACAGTTTGGTAACAATTGAAAGATTCAATAAATAGACCCAAACAATACCAAGAGGGCTACAGGTCCCCCAAAACTGCCCTAAAGTTTTCCCTTTCAAAATGCCGGTGTAATATGGGTGAGAGAAAGGTAATACATGTCCACTAGAACTAGACCTCTTTTAGGAAAAGGGGTTTCACATGCTTAGTTCTTTAAGCCACACTCATTCATATAATGTTTCCAATGTAGGTGCAACACAAGGTTTTATAAAGCAGGTTTGGAAATAAAATAAGACAAACCAGCCAGCCAGCACTGGGGGATAAAACCCTAAGCAATGAAAACAAGACTTGGCCCGGTAAGCCTCACTGTAATCCCATATGCACACGGGACGCTATATCCAGTCAGGGTCATTTATCTTTCAAAATATGAGAGAGAGAGAGACACAAAACAGCCACAGGAACAATTGACAAGGTCGGATAATTGTCCTCCCTCCCTCCCTAAAGCAGATGCAAAACAGAACATCAGCACAAACAATCCTCTGGAAATTTATCATTTGTTGCAAGAAGACTGCCCCACTGGCCTTCGCAGCCATGGCGGTTAATCTCTTTACCAGCTGAGCTGTTGGGTTTTTATTTGCCTGTTTTCGAATGATTTCTAAGTGAAAAGTAGGTCACTTGAGATAAAAACGAGCAATTTATCTTTGCAGAGCTGTGCTGCACGTTCAGCTGAGGGTGGTGATGTACCCAGCTGTCCTTCAGAGAATCCTTAAGCCTCGGTCCTTAACCGGGTGCCCCAAAAGGGGTCACTGGAGGAAGCAAAATTAAAGGGTGACTAAGAGCCCCAGCTTTACTACTGAGACTAAGCCTACCCTAAAATGTCCTAGTTATTACTGTACTAGTAGCTGCCACCACTTACTGAATTAACAGAACTATATAGGACTCGGAGGCGAAACAGAGAGGAAGAGAATGCACTGGGGGAAAACGAGCCACAGCACTGTCAGCCTGGGAGTTTGTGTGTCTGTTATATATAATGTGCATGTGTGTTATTTGACATCACGTTAACATGCAGTTTCTAAAAGAGATGCAATGCAAGGGAGTATATAAACAGATACAGCTGGCTTAGCATAAAAGTACTTCCTGTAAGAAAGTGAAAATGTGCCATCTAGAGGACATAAACGGCCAGTTCAGTGCAAAAATCAAAATAGGGAGGAAGGGAAGACAGAAAAAACATTCCGCTTGCAATCCATGTAGTTTTGGGGTGTCTTTTGTTTTAGCAAAAGGGAAAGGGAAGTATTAGAGCCTTATTGAAATTCTTCTCCAAGGGCAGGGCACCCTCCTATCAGTCTGTGGCATTAACCTTCTTGCCTGCAGCATGGCAGTGATATCCTGATTTTACCAGTCCCAAACTTCAGAGGTGTTTAGAATGCAGTGACATACCTTTGGGCCACGTGGCCGGACAGATTTGCCCATTAGCTTCTCATCGTCCAGTTCACATTGTTCCAGAAGATCCAATATGTCTTCTTCCTAAAAAAAAGGGGGCGGGTGGGGGTTAAATCTCTGGATTAATATAAAAAGCCAGAATGCACACAAAATTATGATCATGGCATCTTGCTTCTCATCAAGCAGAGGCTAGATTCCAAAAAGAAGACATTATATGTTACTGTAGGCTTGCTGGAGCCTAATTAGGTTGGTACAGCTAACACAGATGCACAATTGATGCCCAAAGAATCTTCTCGCACACATGCCTTTCAAGGTGGTAAGCAGAAAATTATGCCAGTGGATGTACACTAGGAGCAGGGATGATGGCACAGGGATTCCAGCACAGCTTTTCATCTGAATGCTATCAAAAAGTTCTACATGGGATGAGGGTAAAACTGCAGATTTGCGGTTGCTTCAAAGGACCGCTGCCAAGTTTGGAGACCAGGATGTCGGGAAATGTTTCTTCCATCTCCCAAAACGTCTCCCTGAAGCTTTCAAAGACACATCATTACACAACCTCTCTTTTCTAGGAGCCATTTGAAAATGGACAGACACTCACAGAGAAGGCACATTATTGGAGATAATGCTTAGCCATTGGAATGTCTAGTTTTGGCAGATGTGTTGGAACATCTGAATGAATTGAAACTATCTCAGAGACACTTCCTCTCACACACTGGCCTTGAACGCTGTCAGTTCATTGCCATAAGCTGGAGGAATTGTGTGCTGGAGGGAACCCTACTGAAAAACTCCACCATGAAACAAAAGAAGGGTGAAGAACCTCTGGCCATCCAGGTATTCGTAGAATCATAGAATTGCAGAGTTGGGTCACCTGGTCCAACCCACTCCAATGCAGAAATCTCAACACACAGTCCCCCATCCAATTTGAAACCATACCAGACCCTGCTTAGCTTTGCAAATGTACCAGCGGTTTTATTGCCGCACCACTGTTTGTCACACGACAACTCTTGCCATCCCTGACTACTGACCATTCTGCCTGAAACCGATGGGAGTTGAGGTCCGATAACATTACCCATCCCTGGAACAGAAATGCAAATTGGGTGAATCAGTGGTCACCTTCATTCTTTTGAGGGGGTTGTTCATCTCTCGCTGAAGTGAAGCTGCTCTACCGGCAAGGAACGTCTGAAAGGCAGCGGCTAACAAGCCCTCATATTTTTCAAGTAGCAGCTTATCGTCAGGAGGGTAAATACGCCTAGGGTTTAAACAGAAGGAGGAGAGGGGAAATTATGAAGTGTAGCCACAATCCAACAAGGTCACCACACACTGCACTGAAATGAACAGGAGTCATGTTAGAGTGGGGAAGTGAGCTTCCATTCATACCACGGAGATGTGCATATTAGTTTGATCCCAGAGGCTTATGCGCAAAACCTCCGGAGGTACGATTTGTTCAGTGTTCACCAGCAACGTGAAGCATACACTGGTGGGGACGGGGCACTAATTCTAGTCCAGTTACTCTATGTGTGGTTTAACAGGGGTGTGGGTAGGTGTTGCGAGCTATAAAAAGCAAAGAAAAAAAAATGGGACAGTGCTAGATCTTCTATGGATAAAGAGGAAGGTTTGAAACGTTGAATACTCACTGAACTGTCAACGTCAGGTATGCGCGAGGCATGAAGCATTAACAAAATATTGCATTCATAATTCAGAAGTGTCAAGGCTGAGTTTAAGGGGCAGGGAGTGCTGCAAAAAGGAGTGGGAGATCCCATTGCTATCCTTGAAAAACAATCATCCATCCTGAGCCATCTCTTGCTTTCTATAAGGCTGGGAGAAGGGAGTGGCAGCCACCCCTCTTGCCTCGTCTAGCACCTGTGCTATACCATCCAGCGGCCCAAGACTGCCCTAGGCAGCTGGGGAGGTCAGAGGAGCAGAACTCATTCAGACTTTGGGGGTTCTCTTAATTTGGGGGCAGGGGCTTGTTGTTGTTCACAAAACTCTTGCAAGAGCAATGGCCCCATATAAATAAATGTACGAAGGACTACTGGAATCCTGTGGAGCCACCGTTGAAGTGCCATGTCTACTGGACATTTCATTGCCCTAAATGAGCAGAGAGAGCACCCAAGGATGCTCAACACCTCCCTAAGGCTGTGCTTTTCAAGGCAAGACTGGCCACGGGGCAAGTTTCAGCTTGGGGGCAGAGCCCATGCTTTGCAAACAGAAGGCTGCAGGTTCAATCCCTGCCAACTTTACTTAAAAGATCCAGGTAAGATGATAAAGAAGATTATTTGGATGAAACCCTTAGATGATAAAAAAAGATTCTTTGGGACAAACCCTTGAGAGCAGCAGGCCAGTTGGAGTAAAAAAATAATGGGCTAGATGGATAAATATTCTGTCTTGGCGCAAGTCAACTTCCTATGTTCCTATGATTGGAAAGCTGCCTTTCAAAGATGGTTGTCCACCAATACCAATCTTCTGACTGTAAAAAGCTCCTGATAAGCTTTCCAGGCAACGTTGGGGTCTCTGGAATACAGTTTGAAACTGGACTGGGAAAGGCTGCTGCCTCTTCTGTGATTTATAGATTCAATCCTAAGCATGACTGAGAATAAGCTCCATTAAAACACACCTTACTTCATCAGATGTACTATCAATTAATAGCAAAGCATAACATTATCTGTCTCAATAAAAAAAAAGTAATATTTTGCTTTCATAATTCAACCCTATTGTTCTGAGTTTGCAAAAGAAAAGAAAAGAAAAGAAAAGAAAAGAAAAGAAGAAAAGAAAAGAAATATATTCAGGGATGGAAATCACCAGAGCACCCAATGGATGTTTTCACTGTAGTGTGTGGAAATAAATAATTTTATATTTCACAGTTAATTAGAGGGGTAATCCAGAGTCATGTTTGTGTTAGTTAGTTAGTTAGTTAGTTAGTTAGTTATTGCAAGTATTTTTCTACCTATCAAGTTCCTAACAAAGTTTACGAAAAGACAATTTAAAAGAATCATAATGTAAATGCCAAAACAAAAGCAAACCTGACTGACATTATTTGCTGAGTATTATAAACTAACAATTCATTAAAACAATAACTTTTTCATCTCTAAGGCTGGGGGTGCAAGCTTCCTGAATTCAATAGTTTGCAAATATGGAACCAGTCATGGCAGCACATGGTTCCTTCCTCACCCTCCTCTCTAACCCGCAGCAAATTCCCCCATGCTTCTTATTACTTTTGATCATAGCTTTAGAATAATATACACACTGTCAATAATTATGGTCGAAAACCTCTCATCTTGACCAAGATTTAAAACCAGGGCAGGCGGGAAGAGAAAGAAATTCACTATGGACAAAGGAAGGACAAGGAATGTCTGTCTCCAAGGACACCTCCCGATTCTGCCAAATTGCAATTTGCAGCGAAACAGCGCTGCACCTGCCCTCTGCACCAGATGTAAATCTTGCAATAACTGCCAGCACTTCATAGTCATATCCATGCCATCCCTTTCAGCCACTGACAGAAAAGTACCTTTGCACAAATGGGATTGAGGCACTACGCTCACCTGCTACAAAGCAATGGTACCCAAGATTTATTCCTGATAGGAAGCCCAGATGACATAGCTACCTGTAATTCCCCATGTGCCTGTTTTCGTGCTCTTCTTTAGAGATCTGCTTGCGCACTTGTGCCAGTCTCTCCTTCTGAAAATCAAGAAAATTTAAGAAATGATCAAACATGTTCCTTGAGGAAGGACAGGAAACAGAGGCTTGCTTATTCGTTTATTTGAGAAAAGCAATCTACCAGTTCCTCTCTCCTCCTTTCTAGGGAACGGCGCTGTTTCTCCCAGTCGGAAGACACCGGCGACAGCCTTTTCATGGAGCCTTGGCCGTAAAGCCTCTTCTGAGCTTCTGCTTTCTGCTTGGCTAGGTTTCTTCTTTTATCGCTTGTCCTGAAACAGAAAAGCACAGCGATGAAAGAGAAGCAATGTATCCAGTGTGGTGTAGTGGTTAAGAGCGGTAGATTTGTAATCTGGGGAACTGGGTTCACATCTCCACTCCTCCACATGCAGCTGCTGGGTGACCTTGGGCTAGTCACACTTCTTTGAAGTCTCTCAGCCCCACTCACCTCACAGAGTGTTTCTTGTGGGGGAGGAAGGGAAAGGAGATTGTTAGCAACTTTGAGACTCCTTAGGGTAGTGATAAAGCGGGATATCAAATCCAAACTCTTCTTCTTCTTCCATCAAAGCAGGGTGCCATCTGGTCTCACCTTCTCCTAGGCCTTTAAAACAGTTTGAGCCACTGCGCAAAAAAATTCATGGCATGGGGGCCTGTCGGTGAGTTTGCAGTAGCAACTCACTTGCTGTGGCAAGGGAAGTGTCTTCCTTTCCCCCCACCCGACATCCACGGTCACCATCACCGTCAGGGATGGTTCAAGGTTTCAGAGGCCTCTGAAAAAGGTGCCCTCCATGCGCTCCCTCAGAGCAGGGAAAGTTCCTTTCCTCAACTCCCATTGCCTGAGAAATGAAGAGCGGAGGCACTGGCAGCCGTACCAAGGAAGTGACTGGCAGTGTGAGCAGAAGCTGCCTGCCCTTCCTTTCAATAGCAGCCGCTCTTCGCTGCTTGCCTGCACATTCTAATAAATAATAATAGCAATAATAATAATTCTATTATTTGTGTTATGTATTCAGTGGCCTGTGTTTGCTTGACCTTGAGTCTGGACTAAGGATTCTGAGCTCTGTGTTCTGATTTGATAGATGATATCCAATCACAGAACATTTCAAGATTTGGGCCTCTGCCATTGGCCCTTAAACTCCAAGTGATGATTCGCAGCTTAGAAGTTTAGACTGCCAATCACGTTGGGAGTGGGAGTGGCCCAGGCCTTCAGAAATGTATATAAGCAGTTGCTATGTCTCTGTTTTTCAGTTATGTAGTTCAATAAAGGTCCTTGCTGTTATCACTATGTCTTGTCTTGTGGGAACCCACCTGCATTTCAATTTGTACCCCACCCATCTGGCTGGGTGGCCCCAGCCACTCTGGGCAGCTTTCAAAGAATTATAAAAGCATAATAAAACATCAAACATTAAAAACTTCCCTATACTGGGCTGCCTTCAGAAGTATTCTAAAAGGTGCACAGTTATTTATCTCCTTAATATCTGATAGAAGGACGTTCCACAGGGTGGGTGCCACTACTGAGAAGGCCCTCTGTCTGGTTCCCTGTAACTTCACTTCTCGCAGAGAGGGAACCGCCAGAAGGCTCTCAGCGCTGGACCTCCGTGTCCAGGCCAAACAGTGGGGGGGGGGTAGAGACGCTCCTTCAAGTATACAGGGTCAAGCCTGATTAGGGCTTTAAAGGTCAGCACCAACACTTTGAATTGTCGGCCACATGTTTTGGTGTTCCCAAGAACTCAGATACATACTGGAAATACATCAGCAAGAGACCAGCCTTGCTTTCCTGAAGCACAGCTCTTTCCACTGCCAACGGATTGCTGGGACAGCCAGAAAAGGCAGGCCGCCATCCAAGAAAGTGGGAGGATGAGCTGCAGGCCAGGAGAATGCAGGGCGGGGGGGGGGGACAATGGCATTTATCTACCTGCCCTTGGGGACGAACAGGCAAGCAGCCAGCAGCAGCGGCAGGTATAGAAGCTGCCACTTCAGCCCATCTCCTCTGTGAGCAGCAGTTCAGGAAAAGACAGAGGAAGGTATTCAGGGCCAGGTACAGGGAAAGGAGCTTGACTGGAAGAGGAGAATTTAAAGGCATGGGACTGGAAAGCTTCGTTTGGGGGATGTAAAAGCTGGAGTCAGCAGAAAGGATCTTGGAACGGGAATGTGTCTGCCGTTTTCTATTTCGCGGTGGTGTTTTATCAAGTTGTGGTATTTTATTGCATCTTTATTACAACAACTTAAAAAATAATAACCACACAAGGAATCGATTCATGCCAGAAGGAAAATAAAGCTAACTACATTTCCGCTCCGATTCTAGCTGCCAATCATATAATTATTCTTTTTAAAGAACCAAATAAATAATCCACACCAATGAGGAAAGCGAAGGAAACGCATCACATGGGAGGAGGCACCCATAAAACATTTGCAGCTGAAAGCATTCTAAAAAGTAGGACAAAAACTGCAAAAACTTTCCTCTCGTTTGCAGTTTTCTCTCATTTATTAATTACTCCCTTTCAGAGTGCCATAGCACTGAGCTAACCCAACAGAATGTGCACGTCTGAAGGAATTTGTTTTTCAAACGGCACCAGAAAGCTTCTGTTAAATGAAGTTGTTTAGAGGTCTCAATAAACAGCCAAAGAGCACAAAATTGAAGTGAATAAAAGAAAAGAATGAAGACAAATTCATATTGCTACAGCTAAAAAGAAAAAAAGGGGGGAAGGGGGGAAGCGCAATTCATCAAAAGTCTGTAGTATTGTGTGCCAAGGAAGCAGAATTTGGGAGATAAGGGTGTGCTCCCTTTGATGACAGGAAAAGAGCAAGGCTTTTCCTTTACCATCTTTATGGTCACTATATACCCATCTTTACTCCCTCTCATGACTTAACTTAGCCCCAACAGGAGATCTTCCTACTGTGGGTAGCAAATTTAAATCAGAGTGCTGTCTGAAGAAGTTGCCTAGGCCTTCTACAGCTCCCGCATCAAACAAAAGATTTAACTAACATATCTTCTGATGAGGGAATGATGTTAAATTTGGCTCAGAAGAATTTAACATAAAACACAAGTTTCCTATGAAGCATTTACAATGACTTTGGTACATCACGATGTAAATGTATCTCTATTCCCTTCCCCCCCCCCAAAAAAAATAACTAATGAAAAGAACAACAGGGGAAATTTAATTTTACCTTATATTGAGCAGCTTTAATGCATTCAGCAGGACACCTTTTTTCACATCATAGTCTATTTTTTGGTCAGTACCAAAGCTCGGGGCTCGGTTAATCTGAAAAAATTATAGAGGACAGAACATCTCCAGGAATGTCTTAATCCACAAAATAACCATGAGGTATGCTCTCACACAGGGGACGCGGGTGGCGCTGTGGGTAAAACCTCAGTGCCTAGGTCTTGCCGATCGTATGGTCAGCAGTTCGAATCCCCGCGGCGGGGTGAGCTCCCGTCTTTCGGTCCCAGCTCCTGCCCACCTAGCAGTTCGAAAGCACCCCTAAGTGCAAGTAGATAAATAGGTACCGCTTTATAGCAGGAAGGTAAACGGCGTTTCCATGTGCTGCGCTGGTGCTGGCTCGCCAGAGCAGCTTCGTCACGTTGGCCACGTGACCCGGAAGTGTCTTCGGACAGCGCTGGCTCCCGGCCTCTTAAGTGAGATGAGCGCACAACCCTAGAGTCGGACACGACTGGCCCGTACGGGCAGGGGTACCTTTACCTTTACCTTTACCTGTGCTCTCACACAGACATAACACCCAGTTTTCAAATGCCAAACACCCACACTCTCAAGCATTATTTCAAACTATTTGGCAATAATTGGGGGGTGCATGCATGCAGACCCCAACATCCCCATCCCACCCCCTGCAGCTTCACCCCCAAGGTCTGAATGGGGATTCTTCATGTGTTCACCAAAAACACACTTTGAATCATCCCCATGAGTGCAAACACTGACGAATCAGATTTCTTGATTATTGAGGGTTCTTAGCCCATGAATAATGCCTTCCTGCTCGACTTGGGAAATTCACTGTTTTAGCTTCACTGCGAAGAGGGCCCTCTCTCTTGTGTCTGTCCACCCAGGGACACAAGGGCATCTGAAGATTATCTGGGTAGGTTTGGATAGATCTGAACTGTGTCATTCAAACTGTCCGGAACATTGAAGTCAAAAGGGACACGTTCAGTTTTTTTGGCTTTTTTGTGTGGAAAACAGTAAAAAAAAAAAAAAGGTAAAGGACCCCAGATGGTTAAGTTCAGTCAAAGGCAACTATGGGGTTGCGGTGCTCATCTCGCTTTCAGGCTGAGGGAGCCGGCGTTTGTCCACAGACAGCTTTCCGGGTCATGTGGCCAGCACGACTAAACCGTTTCCGGTGCAACAGAACACCGTAACAGAAACCAGAGCGCACGGAAACGTCATTTACCTTCCCGTCACAGCAGCATCTATTTATCTCCTTGCACTGGTGTGCTTTTGAACTAAGTTAACAGGAGCTGGGAGGGAGCAACGGGAGCTCACCCTGTCACAGATTCAAACTGCCGACCTTCTGATGGGCAAGCCCAAGAGGCTCAGTAGTTTAGTGCCACCCGCGTGGAAAAGAGTTCATATGATATTAGGACTCTAGGGTTTAACTTTGCCAGCTTCAGTTAACAGTGTGGCAGCTGCATTCCAGAGCAACACAAGCTTTCAAACCTGCAATAGGGCATGTTAACAATCCCACTGGGACAGGACTATCACATACATTATAAGCACCTTGAAGAAAGGACGTGTGAATGGTGGACGTAGATGAGCACTCCTAGCCACTGCTTCCACTTGTCCATCTAGGAGCAAGGCTGTATCTAGAATCTGCTTCCAACCTGCCATGTTCATCATCCAGTTTTCAGCTGCACACTCTTCCTTCTCTTGCCCTTACCCTCCTCTGTCTTCTTCCTCTCTGGACTCGCCATTGACTCTCAACTTTTGCATATCCTCCTTTGACGGCACAGCATATCATTCTCTTCAATCTAGTCCTGTGCTAGGACAATTTCTTGTGTTGACAAGGGCGTTCTCTCTCCCACTTACAAGCAAAAGACATCATGCAACCACTGCTCTCGCGAGGAAGCTCTAGACAGCGTAAACTGGAGGACCGGTTCGTTGATTTCATGTAGGACATTTCTGTCCCACTCTTATGTACTACACAGTGTTTGCATAAAACATGGCAGCCGATAAAAAAATACAAAAATAAAAATAAATCAACGCTTGAACCAAAGTTCAGTTCAGAAACAACGGGGAGTCTGAAGAGGCATGTTCAGATGCATTCAACATGGAAACAAAAGGACTGTGTATTTGAAGAAATGCAGCTATTGATGTATTAGGCTCTGTATATTAGGCAGCTTTAAACTAGGTTTTCTCATTTTGGATCAAAGGTGGTTTTGGGGTAAATGCATCAAAACACAGTATTTCATAAGAAACTACAGGATAGACATGGATGGTGACTAATGTGTGAAAACTGCTTTCCAAGCCAGTGGTTAATAAAATTAGTTAATAGAAATAAATGAGCTAATAAAATGAATGTTCCAGATGAGACACTATTGCTCTGCTTGCAGGATAATCTTCCATGTTTCTTCCACTAGATGGTGCAAGCACTTCCATCTTTAAAACAAGACACAAGGCCAGGACAAAGAGGGAGCAAATATTTGACTTGTCTACACTTGCTCCCTCTGAACGTGGGGGATGTTTTGTGAAAAGGGAGTTCCCGAGCATTGATAAAACCCATTCATATTTTAAATCACCATCTCTTTTGAGCTCTTTTATGCACTGTGAAAAAGCTCTCGTCCAGGAAGGCCTTCTATGATTAGCTCTACTGGGTATATGCTGGCTTTGAGACACGGCCAGCCTTTTGAGAACGTAAGAAGATCCACCAAGTCCAGCATCCAAACAGATGAGAATGATGGAGAGCCTGGAGGAACAGCCCTCTGCACTCTTCTCCTGCTCTCTGCTCCCAGCAAATAAAATGCAGGGCTGCCAAAAGCCATCCATTATGATATGGGTTAGCTTTGCTCAATGACCTGGCTGTTTTCGCACATGGTTCAGAGATTTCGCATTGCATCTTTTTTGGAACACTTACAAACTCTTAAGAATGTCTGGTCTCTAATGGATCAGACCAACAGCCCATCTATTTTATTTTATTTTTGGTAATTTTTATTACATTTTTCTGTTAACATATCAATGACTTCCCTTCTTCTCTTTCCATGGTTCATTTTGCATATCATAAATCCCTGCATATTTTACATGAACTAAACCATTCGGCATTCCATCAAAACTTATTTACACCACTGAATTGATCTTAATGCTGCCAACGTTTTCAAGTGTACACAATTTCCCCCCATATATTCAATAAGCGTTTTCCAATCTTCTCTAAACATACATTCTCTTAGTTCTCTTATTCTATATGTTAAGTCTGCAAGCAGCGCATATTCCATCAGCTGAAGTTGCCATTCTTCTTTAGCTGGGACCTTGCTCGGTTTTCCGTTTTTGGGCTAACAAAACACAGGCCACAACAGTGGCATACATAAATAACCTTTTTTGACACCTGGGAATTTCCGCCTGAATTATCACCCAACAAAAAGGACTCTGGTTTTTTTTGGAAATGTATACTTTAAAACATTTTCCCCCAATTCATTATGGATTATTTCCCAATACCCTTTACCATTTTACAGGTCCACCACATATGAAAGAACGTTCCCTCAACCTCATTGCATCTCCAGACCAATGGTCCATCTAGTCCAGCACAATGACCTCACTGTGGCCAACCAAAGCAAGACCTGAGTGCAGCAGAGCTTTCTCCAAATGTGATTCCTAGCAACTGGTGTTCTACAGTGGAGGCAGAACATAGCCATCATGAATAGTGGCTGATGATAGTCTTCTCCTCCATGTCTAGTCCTCTTTTAAAGACCTCCAAATGGGCTTTAAGTATCAAACCCTTTAATGTTCTTGTCTTATTATTGCTACTATTTCAAAGCAACTTACCTCTAGGAGCCATGGCTTGAGTTTTCTGTCCAGCAGGATATCAAACCCCAGAACTTCAAAGCAAACACTGTCACTTCCTGGAGACTGTCCTGGCCTACACATACGGTAAGCGTGAAGGACATGGGGCTCTGCTACTATGAGTGTCTTCACCACTAGTTCCTGGGGGATTGTGCAGAGAAGAGAGAGATGGGGAAAGCAGCATCGTTATTTATCTAGGTGTTATTTTGTTTCGTTTCGCTTTAGATCACCAAAAGGCATTAAGCAATACACATTCAAATACAAGAGACAAGACTGACTGTGCAGAATTAAGGAATCTAATCAACAGCTGGTTTCACCCTAAATCACAAGAGCACATAAACAAACTGAATTTTGTTTAATGCGTTTGTCACTCGGCTGAAACAATCTGATTCTTGTGTCAATTTCCCAGCCTCAAGCCTTGAAAGAAGGCTTTGTATGAAACATCATCGGGTTTGCACTCTGCCAAATAATTTAGCTATATAAAAATGTGCATCCAAAGAAGAACCTGCAATGAGTCAAAAACCAGATTGTGTCACAGTCCAAGTCAAGAAGTGAGGAGCACTTGTAATAGGCCAACATAAACATTGAAAACAGCTATTGCATTATTAGTTTTCTCTTACTGAAATATCATTCCAGAATTTGGAAACGTCAAGGTGATTTGTTTGCAGAAACTCAGTAAACCACTTTATAGAGCGCTTACTGCCTTTATCTTCTGTTTCGTCCCGCTCAAAACGCTCATTATGCTTATTCACAGAGTAGTTGGTCAGGTGCATAAACAGCTGGCTCTGAAAGGAAGGGAAGATAGGAAAGGGTCGCTACTGAGCTACAGGTACAAAGACAGTTCACAGACATTAATCTGAGGTAAGCCTTTCCCTGGGTACTGCCACCAACTGACATGCCACAGGTGGCTACTGGGAAAAGATCCTTCTCACTCTTAGCCCTCCAGCTCTCTCCAAAGTTGCGTGTTGCTTGTCTCCTTTGGGTTCCATCTGGTGACAGGAAAACACCATTTTATTTTTATTCCAGGCCTTTTAAGATCATTTCTACAGTCATATGATGGTCCTTAGGAGGGTGTCCCAAGGACCGTACTTACTTATTAATGCCAGTTATATCCCACAGGAGGCCAAGGTTGTGTAATTAATTACCCCCCCCCCTCATATTATCCTCACATCGGCCCTGTTAGCAGGGCTATTTTCTAGCTGGAACTCTCTGGAAACTCAGTTTCCATATGTAGGCTCCACTGCCATTCAAAGAGTATGAGGGAGGTGTTTGTTGCGAGTTCTGGCACCTCTTTCTCTAGAACAATAGCACTGCCTGTTAGGTTAGAATCAGAGTTCATGACTGGTACAAAGTCACTTGGTGAATTACATGGGTTGGCTGGGAATTTGAATTCTGGTCGCCCGGGTCCAAGTCCATTGTCCTGATCACTACACCATACTTGCTTTCCATAGGAAGATTTCCCTCTAAGAGGGTGGAGTGAGAGCTCCGACCACAAAGAGGGACACTCAGTGTCTGGCGCCTCTTCCCTGCCACTGCAAAAACATCTGTGTCCCTTGTCCTACTGATGTTCAAACTCCCCCAAAAGGTGCAACGTCAGGAGTGGGCCAAGGAATGGGGTAGATCTGAAGGATCCCACACCTTCCTGGTCACCAGACACACACTAAATTAAGGAGAAAACTATGCTGACCTAGGAGGTATCATAGTTATTTCTTTCCCACTGTTCCAAGTGAAAGGAAAATTGGGTTGTTGGTTTTTTTAAAAGCAGAAAATGATTAAATACAAGATGGCTGCTGTATCCTCACTTCCACCCTAGAAGTGTACTAGATGAGGCAGCTCAGGTGAGCATTTGGTTCTCCTTCACCCCCAACACACATTAGGACTGCAGCCCTAATCTTTGAAATCCTGGGTAAATCTGCTGCCTCATCATTTTAAGCTTAGCAGCTGCACTTCAACATTTACTGATAATGAAAGCCGCTCAGAAAACATTGCTATTGGGATAGCAACAAGAAAATGAGGCAAGGCCTTTCCACTGCAAGATCCAAGTATGTAGCTTAATGGTCCTTTCTCAAGGCACAATTTGTATTTTCTGTATCATTGCAACTATCCCAAGGCCAGAGAGATGTCAACAACATAGGATTCTCTTCTGCTGGAGTTTCCATGGCAGTGGGAACATCTGGAACTTCTTCCAAGGACAAGAGTCTCTTCCAGTTTGATATTCTCTCTCTGAATTTACAGCCACGACGGTGAAAAGTTAGAGCTGAAGGTCACGACACACTTGTGTTGTCCACGGACTGGAAAAAGGCTTGAAGGGGGGAGTCTGTTCTTTTTGCATGGTTCCAAGTCACAGTAGAGATTACAAATTCAGAGAAAGTTCCCCACCTCCCATTTCAGACCTTCCCAGTACATAGATGGTTAGGAGGTTAGCAGGGATGGTTAGGGGGGTGGAGTCCGTAGGCATAGCCTTGTTTCCACACACAACAAAATGTTAAACGTGTGATCCTGAAGGAAGACGTGAACAGCGTTTTCCGAGTCTATATCTTTTTAGCTTGCTGGTGTGCATCACAGGCTCCAACACAAGGTGGCCCGGGTGAACAAGGACTAGAATTTGCCTAACTAAATTGTGCACTGTTTCCTCTTCTGGCACCTAAACTATTTTGTGCTGCACTCAGAAGTGTTTCATTTGATCCTAAGAACCACTTACCAGATTTGAATCGTTGGGGGGATGATACAGCTCTGTGCCCATCCTCACTAGCCCGTCATGATATAAAAATATTTTTAAGGGATCACAGGAAGTCACCAAAATGTACACTCTTAGATCAAATTTGTAGCCTTCAATAAGAAAGGGCTTGTCAAGATATTCCTGGACTATGAGGTGTTCCTGAGAATGAAGCTTCTCTGCATTTCTTGTAAGGGAGATCCTGGTTAAAAGGCACAAAGATAAGTTTTAAACACAGAAAGTTAAGTAAACCCTCAGAAATACAATTACAGCTTTGACAGATCATTTGACCCCAACAGTTCAGAAACTGAGGTTTGTAACTTGCTTTAACAAGACATCAACATGGTGCTCTCCAGATGTTGTAGTCCAGTAATGTCTAGAGGGCACTAAGCTAGCAAAGGGTGTCTAAGGCCATACACAACTAACAACAACTTATTTATATGCTGCCCATCTGACTGGGTTACCCCAGCCACTCTGGGCTGCTTCCAACAAATTAAAACACAATACGACAAACACAAAACTTCCCTATACAGGGCTGCCTTCAGGTGTCTGCTAAAAGTCAGATAGTTCTTTATCTCCTTGACATCTGATGGGAGGGAGTTCAACAGGGTGGGTGCCATTACCGAGAAGGCCCTCGACCTGGTTCTCTGTGACCTCACTTCTCTCAGTGAGAGACGCTCCTTCAGGTATACAGGGCCAAAGCCATTTAGGGATTTAAAGGTTAGCACTAACACTTTGAATTGTCAGCCGCATGTTCTGGTGTTCCCAAGAGCTCAGATAAGTCCCCTTGCTTTCGAGGCCTGGTTTTATACTAAAGCAATGCAAAATGATCTCCAACACATTTAGGACCAAGGGTGCAATGGTGATCCCTTCGTGTGTGGCTTCATTGTCACCACTAGAGATTGTGCTCATTGACTGCAGTAAAATCAACAAGTTAAGGAATTAAATTAGCTTTTTAAGTCATAAGGTTCTCCAGACAGTCTATCCAGCTGCTTTGTTATGAGTGCCATCAATTACGTTTCTATGGCCTCTCACATAAAAAGGTAAAGGGACCCCTAACCATTAGGTCCAGTCCTGGCCGACTCTGGGGTTGCGGCGCTCATCTCGCTTTATTGGCCGAGGGAGCCGGTGTACAGCTTCTGGGTCATGTGGCCAGCATGACTAAGCCACTTCTGGCGAACCAGAGCAGCACACGGAAACACCGTTTACCTTCCCGCCAGAGCGGTACCTATTTATCTACTTGCACTTTGACGTGCTTTCGATCTGCTAGGTTGGCAGGAGCTGGGACCAAGCAATGGGAGCTCACTCCGTCACGGGGATTCGAACCGCCGACCTTCTGATCAGCAAGTCCTAGGCTCTGTGATTTAACCCACAGCGCCACCCGTGTCCCTGGCCTCCCACATAAAGGTAAAGGTAAAGGTACCCCTGCCCGTACGGGCCAGTCTTGACAGACTCTGGGGTTGTGCGCCCATCTCACTTAAGAGGCCAGGGGCCAGCGCTGTCCGGAGACACTTCCGGGTCACGTGGCCTCCCACATATTTACCTTTAAAAAAATCCTGCCCTGGAAAATGGTTGAAGCTTTATTTAAAAGAAACCATGCTGGAAACGAGCATTAATTATTTCTTTTTTTTTTTTTTAAATAATTTTTATTGCATTTTTCACAAACAAAAAACAAAAAAAGCAAATTTTCACAAACATTACAAAAAGAAAAGTTTTCACAAACATTGCAAAAGAAAAGAAAACATAGACAAAAAAAAGAAGAGAAAAAAGGAAATTTTAACATAAAAAAACAAAAAGAAATCCCTCACTTTCCAATTATAACCTTCAAAACCTTATTTTCCTTACTTCCACCCGCCTCCCGATCTTGTATTCTATGTAATAATTAGTTCAGCAAGCTCAATCTTTGTTCATTTTGATTCTTGATCCCTCCCTTTGTGCTCTTATTTAACTCAGTCACTAGAACCCCTTCTTTCCTTTTCAATGTCCTCAACATTCAAAGATTTTACAGTGTTTTTGTAGATAGACTTTAAACTTCTTCCAGTCCTCTTCCACCTGCTCTTCTCCTTGATCTCGAATTCTGCCAGTCATTTCAGCCAGTTCCATATAGTCTATTACTTGCATCTGCCATTCTTCCAGAGTGGGTAGATCTTGTGTCTTCCAATACTTTGCGATGAGTATTCTTGCTGCTGCTGTAGCGTACATAAAGAAAGTTCTATCCTTCTTTGGCACCAATTGGCCGACCATGCCCAGAAGAAAGGCCTCTGGTTTCTTCAAGAAGGTATAATTAAATACCTTTTTCAGTTCATTATATATCATCTCCCAGAAAGCCTTGATCCTTGGGCACGTCCACCAAAGGTGAAAGAATGTCCCTTCAGTTTCTTTGCATTTCCAACATTTATTATCGGGCAAATGGTAGATTTTTGCAAGTTTGACTGGGGTCATGTACCACCTATATATCATTTTCATAATATTCTCTCTTAAGGCATTACATGCCGTGAATTTCATACCGGTGGTCCACAACTGTTCCCAGTCAACAAACATAATGTTATGACCAGCGTCTTGTGCCCATTTTATCATAGCAGATTTTACCGTTTCATCCTCAGTATTCCACTTCAACAGCAAGTTATACATTCTCGACAATATCTTAGCATTGGGTTCTAACAATTCTGTTTCCAACTTTGATTTTTCCACCTGGAAGCCAATTTTCCTGTCCAAATGATAGGCCTCTCTTATTTGAAAATAATGTAACCAGTCTCGCACCTTATCCTTAAGTTTCTCATAGCTTTGCAATTTCATTTTATCTCCCTCCTGCTCCAGAATTTCCCAATATTTTGGCCAATTAGATTCCATATTAAGCTTTTTTAAGGCCTTTGCTTCCATAGGTGAGAGCCACCTAGGGGTTTTATTTTCCAATAAATCTTTATATTTCATCCAGACATTAAACAATGCTTTCCTGACAATATGGTTTTTAAATGTCTTGTACACTTTAGCCTTACCGTACCACAAATATGCATGCCACCCAAAAACGTTATCATATCCTTCCAAATCCAAAATATCCGTGTTTTCAAGAAGTAGCCAATCCTTCAGCCAGCAAAAAGCTGCTGCTTCATAATATAACTTAAAGTCCGGCAGGGCAAACCCCCCTCTTTCCTTTGCGTCAGTAAGAATTTTGTATTTTATTCTGGGCTTTTTGCCCTGCCAGACAAATCTAGAAATTTCTTTTTGCCACTTCTCAAAACAGTCCATTTTGTCAATGATTTGTAGCGTCTGGAACAAAAACAACATTCTTGGCAATACATTCATTTTGATAACAGCAATTCTACCCAGTAAGGAAAGTTTCAAGTTTGTCCAAATTTCAAGATCTTTTTTCACTTCTGACCAACACTTCTCATAATTATCTTTAAATAAATTTACATTCTTCGAAGTCAAGTTCACCCCTAGGTATTTCACTTTTTTCACCAATATTAAACCTGTTTCTTCCTGAAACCTTTCCTTCTCTACTGCTGTCAAATTTTTCTCTAAAACCATAGTTTTTGATTTATTCAATTTAAAACCTGCCACCCGACCAAATTCTTGTATTATTTCCAGTGCTCTTTTAGAACTAGGGATTGGCTCCTGTAGCGTCAGTACTAGGTCATCTGCATAGGCTTTAAGTTTATAGTGTTTAACTCCGACCTGTATACCCTGAATCTGTTGGTCCCTTCTAATCATATTCAGCAAGACCTCCAGGACTGAAATAAAAAGCAAAGGGGAAATTGGGCAGCCTTGTCGTGTCCCTTTCTCTATCTTAACTTCTTCCGTTACTGCATTATTCACTATTAATTTCGCCTTCTGTTCTGAGTAAATCGCGCCTATACCGTTTCCAAACCTTTCTCCAACCCCCATCCCTTGCAAATTTTTCCTCATAAAGCTCCACGAAATATTGTCAAAGGCTTTCTCCGCATCAATAAATATTAAAACAGCTTTTGTATTTATATTAACTTGTAGCTTTTCTAAAATGTCAATTAAATTTCTCGTGTTATTTGACAATTGTCTGCCTGGGAGAAAGCCAGCTTGGTCTTTATGAATCATTGTTGCTAAAACTTTTTTCAATCTTCTAGCTAAAATATCAGCAAAAATTTTATAATCCACATTAAGTAGGGATATGGGGCGGTAGTTCTTTAGTTGTGTCTTTTCTATCTCATTTTTCGGTATAAGCGTGATGTAAGCTTCTTTCCACGACTCCGGCGCTCTTTTCCCTTCCATAATTTCATTGCCAACCTCCATTAGAGGTTGAATTAAGTAATCTTTCATGTCTTTGTAGTATTTGGAGGTTAGCCCATCCGGGCCTGGAGACTTGCCTAGTTGCAGGTTCTTAATGGCACCTTCAACCTCCTGTTCAGAAATTTTGTCGTTCAATATTAATTTATTCTCTTGAGAAATTTTTTGTAATCCATTTGTTTCCAAAAATTTCTCGATTTTAATCTCATTCTGTGGCCCTTGTGAATACAGTTGTTTAAAGTATCTCTGGAAGCAGTCTTGAATCTCCCGTGGGTTTTGTATATTTCGTCCATTTACTTCAAGATTGGTAACAGTATTTAATTTCTGTCTTTTCTTCAGCTGCCAAGCTAGCAGCTTTCCACACTTATTGGCCGATTCGAAGGTTTTTTGTCTCATTTGTTTAATTTTCCATTCTATATCCTGGTTAACCATTTTCAAGTATTGTGCCTGATGTAATTTAATTTCTCGTAGAATGTCCTGTGACTTAGGTTTAGTCCTTAATCTCTTCTCGCCTTCTCTAATTTTCTCTAAAATCTTTTCTTTCTTCTCCTCTTGAAGTTTCCTCTTTATAGCATTTTGCTGGATCAGAAACCCCCTCATTACGGCTTTACTTGCATCCCAGATTACTCTTTTCTCCACGGTAGTCTTCAAATTTATCTCAAAGTAGTCTTTTAGTGTTTTTTGGGCCTTTTTCACAATTTCAGAGTCTCTAAACAAGGTGTCATTCATTCTCCATCTAAAGGAACCAGTGGGTGTTAGTTTCATATCCATCTTCACTGGGTTATGGTCGGAGCAGATTTTGGGGCAGATTTCCACCTTTCGAATCTTGGGTGCCATCCCTCTTGTAATCCAAATTTGGTCTATTCTAGTCCAGGTCAAATTGGCTTCAGAGAAGAAGGTCCCCTCTCTACCTAGGGGATTTTTAGTTCTCCAAATATCAATCAAGTCCATATTGTCTGTCAATTCAAAAAAGGTCTTTGGTAGTCTTCCATCTTTTGTGACTACTTGTCTTTCAGATTTATCCATATATGTCGAGACAACGCCATTCATATCTCCCATCAAAATGATATTTCGATCTATAAAGTCCATTAACGTCTCATGCAGTTTCTTATAAAACTCTGATTTCCCCTCATTAGGTGCATAGACTCCGATTATTACTAATTTCTCTCCTTGAAATTGTATTTCAATTGCCACAAATCGTCCATGTTCATCTTTAAGGAGAAACTTTGGTGATAATTTCTCTTTTGCGTAGATCACAACACCTCTTTTTTTTACTTTGTCTGATGAAATAAAGTCTTGGCCTAACTTTTTATTTATCAATAATTTCCTTTGGAGTCTTGTTATATGTGTTTCTTGTAGGCAAATTAGGTCCAGTTGTTCCTTTTTCAGAATATGAAAAATCCTCTTCCTTTTGCTGGGGGAGTTCAAACCTCGAACATTCCAAGTTAACATCTGCAGAGACATGTTGTTGTTATTCTGATGTTCCACCAGTTGCTCCTAGAAGTTGCTCTTGGTTTGTCGGCGGTATCTCTTTCCGTTGGTCCAATCCCAAGAGAGTTCTTCCTAAGTCAGGTGGTCCCAGTCCTAATATTTCCGAGTCTTTTGTTCTGGCCTCTCTTTGTAATTCTTCTCCAAAATTTCTCAGAAAACTCTCTTTATCTTCCTCTGATCTTATCTTAATTTTCTTTCCTTTAAATGTAAACGAGAGGCCTTGTGGGAATTCCCACCTGAACAAAATTCCGTTTCTTTTTAGCAGGTCCACCAAATTTCCGTAATTGGTTCTAAGATCAAGCAGGTATTTCGGGATATCTTTAAAAATCTCAATTCTCACCCCTTGGATATCGAGTGCTTTCTGGTAATGTAGACTCAGTATTTTATCTCTTTCCTCTTTTGTCCTTAGGGCAATCAAGCAGTCTCTCGGCCTATTTTTCCTCTTAACCCTTCCCAATCGAAAAGCACTCACTATCTTAAATTCTTCTTTCTCTGGATCCAGGTCCCAGCACTCCTCAAATTCCGATGTCAACAGTTCTATCAAGTCTCCTTCTTCTATTTCTGGGACCGATCTAATTCTCAAGTTGGTCTGTTTCTCTTTAAGTTCAATCAAAGAGAATTGTACCTTGTATTCATCCAATTTTTTATTTATTGGTGGTATCTTTTGTTCTACTGCCAATACCCTCTCTTTGGCTTCCTCCGCTGTCTTCTTTGTCTCTTTAGACTCCTGCACCAGTCTGTCAATCGCCTGGGTGTTAGAATTCACATTCGTCCCCAAATCGTTTACTTTTTGCCCCAGGTCCTTAATAGTTGAAGTATTTTGATCAATCTTAGCTGTCAAATTTTGCAGAGCCGATAAAATCTTATCTAATGTTGCAGAATCCGATCCTGTTCCTTTTGATTCTTCCCTTTCTGTGGCTTGTGGGACAGAGAGTCCTGCTGATGATGTTCTTCTATGCTGGAGTTGCTGCTGTGCCTGCAGCTGCTGCTGTTGTTTAATTTTTGCTCTTGTTGATACTTTATCTGGAGGCGGTAACTTGTCTGGTTGTTTCTCTTCCATTGCTTGCCTCTAGAAATCAAGGTCACTCACACAATTCCCAAGCTTCCTTCTTAGCTATAAACAATAGCAGCTGCAGTGGAAAATCCCCAGCTATAACACACAGTTCCTCTAGGGGAGCAGAATACCAGGTTGTTTCTTCAATAATTGTTAAAGAGTAACTTCATCAGCTCCCCAGTTATCTTTCCAATTTGTTGCAAGAGTGAAAGAGTAAAAAAGAGTAAAAAAGTTATAAAGAGTAAAAAAGTTATAAATTTGGAGGCTCCCTTGATTGTTACCAGTCCTTCTAAGCATTCAGTAGCAAAAGTTACAATGTCCATAAACAGTACTTTCACAGTAGCCTTGCATTTATTTAAGACAGACCGGCAGATCAGTGTTAAAAGTAAAGTGGTGGATTTTTTATCCCCCCTTCCCTACTTGGGGGGGGGGGGTTCTTTTGCTCTGACAGTGAAATTTAGCTCTTTATATAAAACAAGTCAGTGGTTCAAAGTTCCCTTGTCCCTTGCTTTTATTCTATTTACAGGATCGGCAAAGCGGACTTCCTGTTTGCACTTTGCCGATTTCAGGTCCGAATTTTAAATTCAAGTTCAAAGTCCCGATCAAAGTTTCTAGTTTCAAGTTCAAATTTCAAGTTCAAGTTTCTAGTTTCAAGTTCAATTTCAGATTCAAAATCAAAGTCCAATACTTGGTCTTAACTTTGATCTTTCCAAGTTCCCAATTCTTACTCACGGATAGCTGTTTTAATCCGATGTTTCACAGGAAAAAGGCCAGCGCTCTCCGGTAACTGCTATGCAGCTTCACTCCGCAGAAGTAGCGATCGGCTCCAGCACAGCGCTACACCCCCGCTCCGCTCCGGAGCTCTTTTCAGGGCTCCTTTGACAGTTCGGGGGGGCGCAAAGCGTGCCCGCTGAGCCCCACGGCCCCAGGCTTCACCCGCCTGTGGGTTTTTTGAGGGTCCTCCGCTTCGCTGTAGCGGTGGACCCGATTTCTGCGGAGCTTCCCCCTCCGTTTCAGAGGGTATCCGCCATTACCGATGGCGCCGCCCTATTACACCATTTCATACTAAAAAATGACTAAAAATCATTTATTGCTGCTAAGCCTGGGCAAACAACTTTAACTGTGTTGGGTACTCTTGTAAGATAAAGAATTGACCTGAGCTGCGTATTTGTCATATTTGAAAAGAGAGAAAGAAAAAGCAAAGAAAAAAGCAAATGAAAACGAATGCGTGTCACCATTTTTACTACTGTAAGAAAAATCCGATTCACATCATTGTTGTTATTTCTAAATTCATGGGTCATATTTACAAAGAACAATATAATCTATATTCAGCGCAATTCACAGTAATAGTAACAACAGGTGAAACACAAGATTGAAGAACCTGTAAGCAGCCTTCCCATGAGCCCCAGCCTCCACCTCCCATCAGCCCCAGCCAAGGCATCCAATGATCATGGACGATGGGAGTTGTAGTCCAGCAACATCCGGCAGGCATCAGGTTGGAGGAGGCTGACTTAAAGAAGCTTCTTTAAACCCTGCACATACCCATGCCCCATTGCACCGTTAGCTGGTTTGACGATGAATGTTTTCTGTCTACGTTTTCTCTTGAGTTCTTTTACATAATTCTGGAATTGTGTGTACTCTGCTGGGAAGATCCACGTCCGAGGAATAAAGCTGTACTCCTGAGGCTGAGATTTGATCATTCTGGGGAGAAGAAGAAGAAGAATTGCCAAAACCGAACCAAGAAAGAATTTTTTATTAAAGAATGGGGGGGGGGGAATCTGTGGAATATTTGACAAGTTTTTGTAAACATGCAAGTTCGTTAGCAGGATTAACGTAAAACGAGCAGTTAAATGCAGTGCTTTTTTTTCTATTAAACAAATGTTTAGGGCCAAACTTAGATTCTCAAAATGTTTAGGGGTATGCGTACCCCTGTGCCCCCCCCCCCAGAAGAAAAAGCACTGGTTAAATGTAATGCTAAAGATAAATTGGTGAGTAGGTAATAAACAGAACAATGTAGGAAATGCAGTGTTAAAAAATTAAAACCATAAGAAACTGCAAAAGGGGTGGAAGAAAGTCAAAACATATGTGTTTGTTGGGAAATTATCAGATCTGTATGTCTGTAAAACTTTTAAATAGAAGAAGAAGAAGAAGAAGAAGAAGAAGAAGAAGAAGAAGAAGAAGAAGAAAGAAAGAAAGAAAGAAAGAAGAGTTTTCATATTTTGTGGCTTAAGCCTGCTATGTTTCAGATGCTAACAGACTGGGCCTCCAACTGTTCCACTGGAGCAAATGGGTTGTATTTAACACAGTCTGCGTGAGAGGGAAATGGACTTCTGCTTGCACAATAGACTTGACTTACCTCTCCTCCCCACAGCGCCCTCAAAATCTGCTCTAGAGAATTAGGAACCTTCCAGAGCAGATTCTGGGAGGTGCACAGGCTGCAGGGGAGAGAGGAGGAAGAGGAAGTCCCATTGTATGAGAGGAGGATCGCTTACACAACATCGTATCCCACTCAAGGTCATCAATATGAACAGGGTACGTACCAAAACGACACAAAAAAACCCCTGTAACATGTAGTATCACCACAAAGGTTTGCCGACGTAACAGAGAACATTATTAACTTAACAACAGCAGGATTACATAAAAGTCAAAAGGGGATTTGCTATTTAATATTTGGATGCATGGATTTCTCTCTTTTCCTGAGTTCAATTATGTATTGTGCAGTCTGAAACTTCCTCCAACAACTCACAGGGAAACCCTTAAGGGATTGAAATTCATTTGTACCATTTACACTATTTGCAGTTTATTCCTTCATTTACAGGGGGCTAAGGCAGGAACACATTCATGGGAATTATCGCTCATTCCATTCACTGATAGTTCTGACGTAAAGGGGAACCTTGATATGCCTAAAGTTTGAGGTATTTAAAGAGTTGTTTGTGCAGGGAAACATTAGAAGTAACATGTGCACTATGCCACCCCATGCGGCATGTAGACAGCAAACAAAAGCCTAAGAGCTTTGGATGCAATGTATTAATTCCGCAAGGAGATTACGCAGGACTGCCATTGGAAAGAAGAGGTCTGTGCTTTAGATTTCTTGCCTCGTTATGAAAGTTGAAAAAACTGAAAAGCACATCTGCAAAACCAGGACTGCAGCCAAGAACATCAAGGCCTCAGTACAATAGATAGCCTGTCACAAAAACTACTCGCTAACGGCGCAACGAAACACAATTGCCAATGTAGTTTTTTTAATTGCTGTGCTCAGGATCATTATAGATCCAAATACTGGCACTGCAGTGACTCAGATTACAACCGAGGTACCACACACAAAATTGTATTAATGTCTCGTTTAGCAGCTCAGCTAGGTTTTTTGATGTTTGTACTTCTACAAAAGTGACAACGGGACTTATTCTTTCATTCAAACGAAATGCCAATTCATCTCACTCAATCCAAGGTGTCCATCCATTGAAAGGCATTCCACATGAGGCGATATGAACCCTCTTTGTGATTGAGAGTGATTTGTGGTGTCTTTTGTGCATGCTGGTCATCAGGTGATAAACATGGTTGTAGGAACGGGGCCAATGGCTCAGTATTGTATTCTCCAAAGTATGCTATCTAACAGATTAGACTCACATACACTTGGTGGTTGTTTCAGTAATTCAGAGCTCAGGGATGCTGATGCACACAGCTGATCCTCTTTCCCACTTACTAATCCACAAGACAAAAGATGGGGAAATCTCATTAGCAGCAAAAGTGACAATAATCCACAGAAAGAAAGAAACCCACATATGGGAGCTTTCTTTTTCCTAGGAACAACTCCTTCCACCAGTGAGCTGACGCTTTCAATCTTTGCCTAGGCCTCAGGCCACTTATGTAAGTCCCTTTTGAATGAAAGCTAATGGAGCTCATGCCAGAGAACTTTCCCTCTGTTCCACCTTTCTTTCTTGCCAAGAAATTAACTTGCAAATGTGAACATTTCCCTCTCCTATTCTGGACCAAGTTTAAACTCAGGATACCTCTCTGCACAGAACAACAAGACTCATCAAAAGAGGACTTACACCTTTCAAAATCAAGGTGAGCATACTACGAGCACCTAAAATGGAAAGATGTGATCCTGTTCTTATTCCCATTTGAACCAAGAGGGTGGCTGCTTCACATGTGTAAAATATAAAGATGTGCTCAGAAGGGGGCTATGTTATATTTAGGCCCGGATTTCCTACCGGGCCAGGGCTCAGTGGTAGACCACATGCTTTGAACGAAGAACATCAAAGAATTCATAGAATCATAGAAACCCTAATGATTTGTCTAGTCCAGTGGTGGCTCAATTTGACCCTCCAGCTGTTTTGGGACTACAACTCCCATCATCCCTAGCTAACAGGACCAGTGGTCAGGGATGATGGGAAATGTAGTCCCAAAAGGGCTGAGTTTGGCCACCACTGAATTTGTCCAACCCCCTGCATTGCAGGAATCTCAACTAAAGCATCTAGGGTTAGGAAAGATCCCTACTGTATCCTTCGGAAAGCTACTTCCAGGGTAGTTGATATTGGACCAGATGTACCAATAGTTTGTCTCAGTATAAGGCCACTTCCTATATTCATTCTGGTGCTGCTTCTGGTCCTCTCTTCTTGCACTTCCATATTACTGGCCTCGTGAGTCTTGGCAGCCCTTTCTAATATAATAGAGATATGAAAAAGCAAGTGACTCTTTATCGAGAGCTGCTCTAAGGCCTTGTAGATTAGACAGGATGCCCTATATAGCAATAGAAGGCATTCATTCTTTCTCTCTCTCTGTCTCTCTCCCTCCCTGCAAAAGGCAAAATGGAAGCAGGTACCTTAAACCCAAACGCCGACTGCAACAGACGACAACAGTCTAAGCACATCTACTTCCTTATTTTATAATAGCTCTGAATTGCACATCAGAATGTATTAACTTTTTGAAGCCAAGGCGGGGATGAGAAGATAAGAGATGAAAATATGGGGCAACAGGGCTTGTTGCCGAATCCAATTTTCTCAGCTGGTGTCCTCAGATACACTGTCATGCCTGTCACTGTTCCCTTTTTTTTTTTTTCATTCACACAGTTGCCTCTAGACATCCACTTTAGAACAAAAGCGAGGAGATTTGTTTTGCCACTTCTGCAGCATGCTTTCTTAAAACGAACTCCCAGCTACACTATAATTAATGGGTATGATTCAATGTCGCACAAACGTCGGATCTGCATGAGCATTTCAGCCTGCCAGACAGAACAATCCCCCGCCTCTCGCTGCATGCTGTTCTGGGGGGGATCGCCCAACCTGCCTGACCCTATTTTGAGGGGCACAAAGCAAGGAAAGGGGGGTGAGCTCTGTTGAGTAATCGAAAGCCCATGATTCAAAATTGTTCAATCTGCCCAAGTCTTTTTTTTTATTTGTTCTAGGGCTAAGCTAAATGCCAAGGTGGCAGACCCATGTTTTAAACGCAGGTCTGTCCCACCCTCATAGAAATGAGGGTGAGTGGTCCAATTTTAAGAGAAAAAGGAACACGCAGTTGAGGAATGCTAACCACCTGCAAGCGACCTATGCCATATCCCCTCCTCACAATTCTTTTCCCCAATAGTACTTTTTCTCTGAGTTGGGCTCCAGAACCAGAAATGATCTGTGTTACTGGATGGAGCCATAATTCCACACCCCTAGCCTGTTTTCCTCTCTCCCCCCAAGAATTTTCTTTCTTTCTGCAGATCTGCATTAAGCTACATGGTCTTTAATTTGAAAAGCTCAGATTCTTGGGAATCTAACCAATACACACAGTTCACACAAAACAATTTAGGTGACCATCCCTGCATTAAGGAGCTAGATAGCAGGTGTTGCATTGGTCTATATCTTTGTTCAAAATCCTAATTCTTCACACACAGACACAAACACAGACAAACACACACAGAGAGAAAGAACCTAATATCAATAAGGGACCTGATCTCATAACCTTCACTTTATGCAGGGAGCGCTCATCAAGACCACACAAAGGGCTCTGTGCAGAAAATTGCCTTTTGGCAATATCCCAACAACAGCAGAGACAAGGGCCGCTCAAAGCTCCAGACATTGGTCCAAGAACCAAACAGGCATTTTGCCCTAGCTGAGGAACACATGCACTAAGACATACCTGGGGAAATGGTTACGTACAAAACCCATCTTTTTATTTCTTGTCTGCTGCTTGGAAAGATTTCCCTACTTCTTTGGAGGTAAAGCTATTGGAATATATATATATATATATATATATATATATATATACACACACACACACACACACACACATACATACACCAGTGTGTGTGTGTGTGTGTGTGTGTGTGTGTGTGTGTATATATCATCCCTTCTTCTCTTCCATGGTTCATTTTGCATATCATAAATCCCTGCATGTTTTACATAAACTAAACCATTCAGTATTCCATTATTACATCCATCAAAACCTATTTACACTGTTGAATTTATCTTAATGCTGCCAGCGTTTTCAAGTGTACACAATTTCCCCCGTGTATTCAATAAACATTTTCCAATCTTCTCTAAACGTTATGTTCTTCTTGTTCTCTTATTCTGTATGTTAAGTCTGCAAGCTGCGCATATTCCGTCAGCTGAAGTTGCCGCTCTTCTTTTGTTGGGACCTCACTCGTTTTCCATTTTTGGGCTAATCAGCTATTGGAAGCTTTTTACCACTCTAATAAGAGTGTGCAGAGCAGTTCCCTAACCAGTCAAGCCAGAGGATCGGGCCACACTAATAACAACATAAGGAAAGTCCATCAAAAAAAGAGACCATAAGAAGGCCCATCTTCTTCACAGTAGGGCATGGAAGGAACAGTCCTCCCTTTCTGTATCTCCCATTCAAATGATATTCTAGAGAACTGATGATTCTGAATCAGAGCGTTCCACATAACTATTGTAACTACCCAGCCATCTGTTACTCACAACAGGGTCTTGATAAAACTCGGGGGCTAAAACTGACCCACAAGGTCCCTAGGTGTCAGAAAACAATGCTACATTACAAAAAAAAAAAAAAAAAAAGAGTTTATTAACCTGCGTTCCTTTACACACAAAAATTAAAAAGGAAATTACTTGGTCATGTTTCTTGCTAAGAAATCCTTCCTACAGATCTCGCCCATTCCTGGAAAGTGGTTGATTCTCTGGTGGGAGAAAAGAGGGAAAGACATATGTTAGGGAAGGGTCAGCAATTGAACTTACTAGAATTTATTTTAGACTTGTAACGAAATCAGTACCTACAAGAGACCGCTATTAATTATGCTAGGTAGATGCTGGAAATCTATTAGACAGCATGGACCTGTTTCATTATTACAGTGGTACCTTGGTTCTCAAACTTAATCTGTTCTGGAAGTCTGTTCCAAAACCAAAGCGTTCCAAAACCAAGGCATGCTTTCCCATAGAAAGTAATGCAAAATCGATCAATCTGTTCCAGACTTTTAAAAATAACCCCTAAAACAGCCATTTAACATGAATTTTACTAATGAGACCATTGATCCATAAAATGAAAGGAATAAACAATGTACTGCAGTCACACAATCAACCAATCAGTAGCTGAACTGGGTTCCACATACTCACAAAAACAAAACAAAAAAGCTGCAAAAACAAAAACACAAAATAAATAGCAAAAACAGAAAGACCTCAGCGTAACACTCAAAACAGAAGTGTGGCACTCAAATTGGAAGCGTAACACTCAAAACGGAGCACTTTTGGCATCCGGAAAAAGTTCGCAAACTGGAACACTTACTTCCGGGTTTGCAGTGTTTGGGTTCCAAGTTATTTGAGTACCAAGGCGTTTGAGAACCAAGGTACCACTGTACTGGGTTTCAGGCACTCACTCTCCACCCCACCCCGCCAAGCACTGAAAGACCATATAAGAGAGCTATGGGGCTGCATGAGCTGCTCCTAACTTCTGCTGCATGCAAGAGCCATATCCCCACGTTCCACTGCTGTGTCAAAAGGAGGAATAAGATTAGGCGTGTAGTGGAGATGCAGTTAGCCTTCACGGCTCCACAACTGCCCTCACACGAACTTTTGAACTGTGCAGTGATATGACCCCCCTCCTACTTATAGCAATGTATGGGGCCTTATCATTCCTACCCCGTTTAATCTTACAGCAATCGCACGTGGAGGATTATCAACATTTTCCCTTTAAATGAAGCAGCATGAGAAGCAAAGGGGCACCATGTTGGGTTCACGGCCGTGCCAGGATCTAGACTTGGGGTAGCCAACATGGGCCACAAGGTGTGGGAAACAATTCTCATCAGCTCCAGGGGCAATGGCCAGGGAGGATGGGAACTGGAGTCCTCAACTTCTGGGGAGAACCATGGTGATTACCCCTGATCTCCCAGACTTACATCCAAGCACACTAGTTACTGGGACCTCTTTGTGGAACTCCATTAACTAAGTTCTGGGCAATCAGATTTCCTTTTAGGAAAACTGAAGCAAAAACAGAAGAGCAAAGGCATGTTGATAAACACAGATGAAAGGGTGAATCAGTGGGCTGCTCTTCAGGTGGGCATATCTGGGTAAACTCATCTACAGAGTAGTAGTGACTGACTTATAGGCACGCAGATTGGGCGAGGGCCTATTTGAATGAAGACATATAATCAGCATGCCAACACCTTCACTTGCTTACTGTATTTAACTGATGCACAGAAGCCTGAGAGTGCTTTTCTCATGTTACCAGCTTTTGGTTTGGGAACAAGAAAGACTGAAGCTGTCCATCAGCTTCAGGTGGTGCAACATTAGCAAAAAGGTATTTTTGTGTGTGTGTGGAGAGAAATGTGCAACCACCAAATGCAGAATCAGTTGCACATCACCCCCCCCCCCTCAATGAAATCCAGCAGACCTCTACAAACAAGAAAGTCATCTCTTGCTTCCCATTATGTCAGTAGAAGGTAGTGAGTACATAATCATGAATGCACAATCAAATATACAGATTTCTCCCCCCCCCCCAAAGTTTGAGCAATACAGAAATGTTATTATTTCTTCTACTGTCCTGATCAAAGTGCCCAAGGCTACCTAGTTATTTCTTCTTTGTACCTGGTAGTTTCGGAGCTCAGCAATCTTTTCCTGCTGCACGGCGCAATCACTCCAGATGAGATTTGCAGTCTCATCGTCGTCCCGAGTCTTTACATAGCCCATTTCTTCAATTACTACACGTACTGCAAGAGAGGAATAGGTACATGGGCGGGGGGGAATCAAACTAGACTCCGAGGGAAAGTACACATAATTTAGTCATACAGCAGTACTAGCACACAGGCTATTATTGGTTTTTTTAAAAAAAAAAAAAACTTGTGCTGCTCACCTTGCGATATTTAATTTTGCAAATCTAATCCTGCCGATTGCATAGTTTTAATCATTGTGCTGCTGGGGCTGGGAGCAAACATTAGCTTGCTAAAGGAACCGACAAGAGCTTGTCACTCAACCAAAAATGATTGAGGAATAACCCATTTAGTTCTCAGCTGCACCTCTGACATGAGATCGGCAGCAATATGTTGGCTGTGAAACGGGATGAGAAGGTTGACCTCACAAGCAAGCGTGATTTCTTATCTAGGCATAAATAATCAAACAGAAATCTGTTGGTGTGCACACAAGAGGTTGGAAGAACGATTGCTCGTGCCTGACATACCAAAGCAGGGGGAGAGGTCACAGCTGTAAAATGAGCAAAGGGGAATCACAGAACTGTAGAGTTGGAAGGGCCATGTAACCCCCTGCAATGCAGGAATATGCAGCAGTCCCATATGGGGATCAAACCTGGAAGAGCCATAGCTCAAGGTCAGAACATCTGCATGGCATGCAGATCCAATCCCCAGCATCGCCAGGTAGATCTGGGAGAGAGCCACGCCTGAACCCCTGGAGGGCCACTGCAAGTCAGGGTAGACAATACTGAGGTCTGTTTGGGCTGCTTCCTGTTGTTTCTTCCTATGTTTCTAAAGGCAACAGAGCGATGCTTGAGTCTTATGATGAAACAGAGGGGATATCAGAAGACCCAGTTGCATTTCTACAGGTATGGAAATCTTTTTACGGAAAGGGCAGCTGGAGACCTGCCATACAACCCCCTCCAGAGAATGATGTTCTGAATGGTAATTACAGGAAGACTATTCAAATGACAGCGCCCTCGTCATAAGCCCCCAAGACCTAATTTCCTGTGACTAAACTCAGAAGGTAAAAAGCCAACCTCCGGCCCAGCAAGAAATGCGCTCTCTGCTCTTTTGCAAGCCATGTGTAAAATTAATGTGAAATGGGTGAGGCGTTGAGCTTAATGCACTGTGAGTAGTCCTGTTAAACGTTAGACGCTGGGATGGTTTAATAGAAGGCACTTAACGCACACATTCCAGCAAATGTGTGAGCTCTTACAGAACCGGGACTAAGCCTTTAAGCAGCTATTCTCTCTCAGGTGACATTTCAACCAAGCATAAATAAACCAGAGTTTTAGGGTGCTAAGACTGGCTGCTGACTCTGCATTCAAAACATCTGGAAGTGCGACTCATACAGCAAAGGTTGATGCAGGCTGTAGGCCTGATCAGTGCCTGGGTGGGGAAATATTAGGAGTTTCATAAAGGCAGTCTGGGTTTATAGAATCATAGAGTTGGAAGGAGACTCTGAGGATCATCTAGTCCAACCCCCTGCAATTCAGTTAATACTCAAGTGTCCCATATGGGGATCAAACCTACAACCTTGGCATTATCAGCACCATGCTCTAACCCAGTGTTTCCCAACCTTGTGCCTCCAGCTGTTTTTGAACTACAACTCCCATCATCCCTGACTAGCAAGACCAGTGGCAAGGGATGATGGGAATTGTAGTCCAAAAACAGCTGGAGGCACAAGGTTGGGAAACACTGCTCTAACCAACTGAGCTATTCTCTCAGTGGCTACTTATAATAGTTTTTTTTTTACTTAAATTTGTATATTTCATCTGAAGATCCCAGGGTGGTTCATCAATTCCCTAAGAACATAATAAGATCAGACCAGAAATTCGGATAGCCCGGTTATTTCTCGCAGTAGCCAACAAGATGCCCATGGCAACCCACAAGCCACAATAGCAATAGTATCACGTTCTATCATACTTTGACCTGGAAGCTTTTTTAGCTATGTAACTGTCCTTGCTCCATCCACTTTTCTTTATTCTTATCACATAATTTAATTGTAAGGTAAGCAGAATATGTAGCTTGCTACCAATCTCATATTTTGTGCCAGCGACATTCGCAGTGATTGCTCCGTGTTTTTTCTTCTCTCTGACTTTCCTCCTTATTGTGCTTTGGTAGGGCAGCTCCGAGCTCAAAGTCAGAGAAGAGGTCCCTTGGTTATCTGTTTAAAAATAGGGAGGGGGGGATAAAATTCTATAATACCATCACAAAGTTCTTGCACATAGTTACGAAAGGTGAACTGAACACACAGGTAAGTTTCTTTGTCACCTGGTCTTAGGAGGCATAACAAAAGTAGAAAAACCAAATTAAAAAGGGAGGACTTCCCTTTGGTTTAGGTCGATAAGGTATTGCAAACATCTTGGAGCAATTTACAGCTCACTCAGTCTCAGCCCTGCTCCAACGAGATGCAGGCGCAGGGCTATTTTATATTTTTAGGTGCATGCCCAAGACTATTTCAGGAGCCCAGGCCTTTTCTGAATGGCATTTTAAAATTACTGTCCACAGCTCACCTTCCAGTCTCGTACCGTTAATTTTATTTTATTCTTTTGGGTAAACATATTGCACTTTCATTTTTCTACACACCTCCTCTCTGAATTAATATAATGTGAGCATTTTATAAAATCTCTTAAAATACAAATTAGAATACACCTTGGTCATATGAAGGAACAGTGAGACCGTGTGTGGTTCTCCCACTTTGTATACACCGCATAAGCATGGGAACACGGTTTATATGCATGTACATCAGGAAGCACATAATTCAGGTAACCCTGGAACTAGCCACTCCCACCCCCCTTTTAATATGAAAGAATGGCAGGGATCAGAAATATGCTTCGTGCCATGAGTTATGGCATATGCAGTAGAGGTGGTGCATGTGTGCTACCCAATCCCGCACATGGCATTGGCAGGCCTTGGAATTTTGCAACGTCTGTCTTTGACCAAATATAACCAAGATACTTTTGCAAGGTGGACGCCTACCTCCTTCATTGGGCAAGGATGGCATGGTCACTGGTAAGGTGCAATAGCTGAGCCCAAATCCTGCTGCACGCACTCAGGAAACTTCAAAGGCCCTCCAAGCCAGTTCTCTGAAAGCTCTTGTCATACCATGTCAGTTCAAGGCTGTGGCGAAACTCAGTTCCAAAAAAGAAACAGGTGCCTGCATTTAATAAAGACATGAACCCATTACGAATAATTTGGACAAAGTAAAATGCAAGGTTAGAAAGCAGTGGGGTTTTTTTTTTTTTTTAAGGTACAGATTAAGAATCGGATTCTAGCGTCAAAGGAAGAGAACCTTCAGATCCAACCCATAAACTTCAAGATGGAATTTTCCAAAACGTGTTCCAGTATTTATTGCGTTAAAATTTGATCTCACATATTGTTTTAGAAAAGACATGCAGAATAATCATTACAGCCACTAAATTCTCCGGATGTTGCCCAGCATAGTTGAAGGTTGGGTGTCTGAGGTGAGTCTGAACCAGCCGAAGACCATTAACCTACTCTTGAGTAAAACTTAGCTGACTGTCACCCATGGGCATTCTCTTTATTCCAAAGTTACATCAAGTAGCATTGTGGAAAAATGTAGCTATGATGTAAAAGTACCAAACCTGTCAAATTCAAGCCACAGCCAATTTAAACTTGCTACACAGTCACAGGAAGGGAGGGGAAACCACATAACTATCAGGAAAGAAACCACTTTTTTGCTAACATGTCAGATTAATACTGATGACAGAAGCTCTACTATGCTCCTGACTGATGCATAATATATTACAGTTTTAAAAGGGTAGGAGGAATGCCATGTCTTGAGTGCATTACAAGCCACAGTGATTTTCTGGCCAGTTATGGACTTGACTGCACATACTGTACTCCCAATAGCTTATCTGGACTATAAACAAAAAGGCTTGCAGATGACAAGGAACAGGCACTCGAAGAACAGCTACAGAATGGCATTAATGTAAATGATGAGCAGGAAAAACTTGGCCTCTTGCACTGAAGTGCATGGGACACCATCGACACAGCCTATTTTGTTCATTCAGGAGGATTAAAAATATACAACGGGTAGATGAACATAATGCTCATCAGCACTGGGGCAGAAAGCTCCATTCTCTATTAAATCTTCAGCTCTCTGAAAAAGCTTCCAGAAAAAGAACTGAGTCTTTTAAGATTCCCACTCATGATACAGTGGTACCTCGGGTTAAGAACTTAATTCGTTCCGGAGGTCCGTTCGTAACCTGAAACTGTTCTTAACCTGAAGCCCCACTTTAGCTAATGGGGCCTCCTGCTGCCGCCGCGCCGCCAGAGCACTATTTCTGTTCTCATCCTGAAGCAAAGTTCCTAACCCGAGGTAATATTTCTGGGTTACCAGAGTCTGTAACCTGAAGTGTATGTAACCTGAAGCGTATGCAACCCGAGGTACCACTGTACATGTACTTGACTCACTTTTGCCTCTGGTAAAAGGTTTTTGAATTTGTTTCAGAAGCCCACAGACGATAGAGGGACAAAAGTAACATGTGTGTTGTTTGCCACAGAAAACCATGATGCTGCTCTCTTGCCACTTCCAACTCTCTTTTAAAAACATTGCCTGCCTCCAGTCTTAATCAGCATGCAACAGTGCCAAGGTAGGCACTGTTGGCTTGGTCTCTGGATATTCATGTTGGATTATTAAGCTGCGATGTGCAGAAGCCTTGTGCCACTCCTTGCCACCACCACAGTATGCCATGGTTGAATACTTCCTGGAATAAATTACCATATCTTCCCATTATGTCCAAACCAGAACACTGTGGTTACCAGAACTGAAGTAAAGCAGGATTTGAAACCATCATTTCAGATCACAATTTGCTCCAAAACAGTTTGGACATAATGGGCAACCAAGGTTAATTAACCCAGGAACTCTTCGACCATGGAGTACCAAAAAGAGAGGGTGAAAGCAGTGATGTGAAAAGGGAGTATGCAAGCACTGGGCTCATGCATATCTTGGCTTACTAGGCAAAGATAGATCTCCAAGCTGGGTCAGCGTCAAACAAACCATGGTTAGCTGGGTCAGAGTCAGAAGTAAAACAAATGAACTAACCCAGTTAAACAAACCATGGCTTATACAGAGTGAGAGAAAAGGTATGACAACCTGACTTTGGGCCAATACATTATCTTGCCTCCCTCTACAAGTTGCTAGAACCAAGCGAAGGCCAGAGAATGTCTCTCCAGAGCATCTCTGATAAGGTCTTGGGCTGGGCCAAATTATTTGATTGTTGAGATCTGGACTTGTCCACTTCCAGGGCCAAGCCCACCCAAAATGGCATATGCAATATCAGGCTAATCTGAGAAAAGGATTTCATCAATGCATATTTGGAAGGGAATCCAGTAACAACTGGCGTTTCAACTGATTAGTTTTAATGGAACACATTGCAAATCAGCCAGCCATTCTTGGAACATCACCTTGGCTATTTTTGCAAAGGGTTTCATGTTTTCAGTTGCTGCCAGCAGATTGCAGGAACAACATAATCGTCGTGATTCAACTCATTAGTTCAAAAAGTGTTGATTATGTAACAAAAGAAAAAAATCAGAACAGCTGCTAACATGCAGCCTTCCCTTGTCCTTGGAGACTTAGTTCCTACACCCAAGTGTAATAAGGTCCTAACTAGAAAGAAATATTGGTGAGCCATTTTCAGATGGCCTATTCCTTTAATTCCACCCAGCCCCCAGCCCCCAATGCAGCCAAGTGAATTGGATTGGGACAGCAGGACTAGGAGGGGTGGGGTTATAATTTCCCCTTATATTGTTTTCCTACAGTGTAGTAGTTGTAGGGCTGGACTAGGACTTTGAAGACCAGCATCTTTAAGATATCAGTCTTCCCTTCTTCTCTTTCCATGGTTCATTTTACATATCATAAATCCCTGCATATTTTACAAAAACTATACCACTCATTATTCCATTATTGCATCCATCAAAACTTGTTTACAGTGTTTTCAGCTGTACACAATTATTTCCCAAATATTCAACAAACATTTTCCAATCTTCTTTAAATGTATGTTCTTCTAGTTCTCTTATTCTATATGTTAAGTCTGCAAGCTGTGCATATTCCGTCAACTTAAGTTTCCATTATTCTTTAGTTGGGACCTCGCTCGTTTTCCATTTTGGGGGCTAACAAAACACGGGCTGCAGTAGTAGCATACATAAATAACCTGGGAATTTCAGTCTGAATTATCCCCAACAGAAAGGACTCTGGGTTTTTTGGGAAAGTACTTTTAAACATTTCTTCAAGTCATTATGGATCATTTCCCTATACTCTTTTACAAGTCCAGAATCAGAGGTAAACTTTAGACGCACAGGAACACACATATCATATTAATTTATTTATTTGTTGTTGTTGTTGTTGTTGTTGTTATTACTACTACTACTACTACTGCTACTACTACTACTACTACTACTCAGGAGTTTCAGCTCCTGAGTTGTCTTCAATGACAGGCCCATTTAGAGTACATAGCAATAGACCAGTTTGGAAGCAACCAGAGCATAGAGTACCGTAGACAAATCATCTATGTCCAAAAGGTCTGTAGCTGGCCAGAGCTGGAAAAAGGAACTCCTAGTCACCAAAGCTACCTGAGCCTCCAGGGATAAGGTTGCATCCAGTCCCTAAACTATGGACCTGCTCCTTTCAGAGTACTGCAACCCCACCCAGAGCAGGGCATCTTACCACTTCACAGATTTGAGAACTCAGCACGCATAACACCTCTGTCTTTTCAGGAGTCAGCTTCAATTTATGAAGCTAAGGAGGTGCCTGTTCTGTGCTGGATCACAGTGGTTTCAATGAAGGGTCTTTCCTAGCCCTTCCTAGAGATAACAGACACTGAACCTGGAATCACCTAAAAACAGACAGGCCACACCTGGAAGCCCACGTTGTCAAACCAGACTCCAAACATAATATGGCACCTTAACTGCAAAACAAATGGGAGGGTCAGGCAAGGAATTAACTCCCTTCCCTGCATTAATGGAAATGGAGAGTCTGTGTATTCAGAAACACGTGTTTCTCGACCTCAATTACCCCGAAGGAAAGCCATGAAAAACCCAGCTCAATTTACAAGCTAACCTTCTGCTGCCTCCAAGCGACAAGCATGACGACATTGCAAGGTCCACTGGATCTGTAATTTCAAGTCACTGCAAACCCTGACCTCAGGGTGCCCAGTCTTCATCATGCCTTGAAATGCTGGCGCCAGAACTCAGCACCATGCAGGAAGAGCCACTCGCGAAGTTAGCAGGAAAGCTTTGTGCTCATGTAATTACTAAAACCAGCATTTAAGAACAAACGTGATCTGGTGACCGTGTATTTTTATGCACGAGGAATTCTCCGATGCTTGGAAGAGAGAGAAATATCTCGCAATATGCCGCAAACGTCTTCCATTTCAGAGAAGTCTGCTCTGCCAGACAACTTTTCTTTTAAATAGATGGGAAACTGCAGTACAGTGGTACCTCAGGTTAAGTACTTAATTCGTTCCGGAGGTCCGTTCTTAACCTGAAACTGTACTTAACCTGAAGCACCACTTTAGCTAATGGGGCCTCCTGCTGCCGCCGCGCCACCAAAGCACAATTTCTGTTCTCATCCTGAAGCAAAGTTCTTAACCCGAGGTACTATTTCTGGGTTAGCGGAGTCTGTATCCTGAAATGTATGTAACCTGAAGCGTATGTAACCCGAGGTCCCACTGTACAACGGAAGATTTAGAGCTGAGCCGAACATGCCTCTTCCACCAACACAATTTCCCCACTGCTGAATAGGAGGCAAATTCAGAGAAGCCATTTCAAAGCATGAGCATCTGCAAGAGTTCCCCAAAGTTTAGAGGGGTACTTAGCATTTAGCAATTGTATTGCAGCCTTACTTGCTCTGTCAGAAAGAGCTCTGCTGTTTATCACTTGCAGAAAAGAAAAAAAGCAAGATGGAGGGGGGAACCACCCAGAAAATGGCGCATGTACACTCTCTAAACCTTTCAGGAACTTTTGTGCCTCTCTCACCCAAACCCCACCCCAGGCTTGGGGTCCCTTCTTCCTCTTCTTTTCCATCCAATTTAGAACCAAAATGTCACCACAGAAACACAATATATTTCTAAATATGCATTTAAAAAGGTAAAGGGACCCCTGACCATTAGGTCCAGTCGTGACCGACTCTGGGGTTGCGGCGCTCATCTCGCTCTATAGGCCGAGGGAGCCGGCGTACAGCTTCCAGGTCATGTGGCCAGCATAACTAAGTCGCTTCTGGCGAACCAGAGCAGTGCACGGAAACGCCGTTTACCTTCCTGCTGGAGTGGTACCTATTTATCTACTTGCACTTTGACGTGCTTTCGAACTGCTAGCTTGGCAGGAGAAATATGCATTTACCATATTGCTAATGTATTCTCTGAAGGTGAGAGTGGCTCAGTCGGTACGGAACGAGACGCTTAATCTCAGGCTCGTGAGTTCGAGCCCCACGTTGGGCAAAATATTCCTGCACTGTGGAGGGTTGGACTAGATGACCCTTGTGGTCCCTTCCAACTCTACAATTCTCCAAATCAAAACTTGCAAATGCTTTGCTACGGCTGGCACAGCATTACAGTCTGGGAAATGCATAAATGCCTGCCTCAACTCGCAGCTGGACCATGTTTACACAGAAGGTAGGTCTCTTCAGGCAAGCCTCTCCTAATCAGCCACAGGCATCTGCATGGCAATGTGGCAACAACAACACATGGTTGTCACAAGGATTACTGACACAGTATTCGTGAAACACTCTGCATGGTCAAAGGGAACTACTGAATCATTTAGGATGAGGGTTCAACCATGCTCCAACTCAGACAATTCCAGCCCAGAAGCCCTAGGAAGACCAGATTCTCCCCAGCTCCAAGACTGTCGGTGTGGACTGGTCCCCTTTAACTGAAAAGGCACCTTTCGGGGAAGGCACAGCTTGCAATTGGGACACAGCTGCTCAGTCCAAGTTTGACTGCCGCTGAAGCAACATCAGAGCTCTGCTCCCTGTTAGAATTCAGCCTGAACTCTGCACAAGGTAGCCTTGTCGCAGTGTAAAACAGATGCAATGCCATTAAGACAAGTAAATGGGTGCCCAAAGGATCCTTTTTCATGAACCAAAGGGTCTGGATTGACATTTTAGATGAAACGTCCTCTTCTCCCCTCCATCAAGCCTTAGTTATGATGATTAGCGCTGGCCGCTGTACAGAATGAAAGCCATAATGGCAGCCCAACGCGGGATCCTCGGAAATTATAATCTTTAAATCGCACACCATGTAGGCATAGTCAAAATCAGAGTGAAATGCATTTTGTAGAATTAGAAGAAGAAGAAGAAGAAGAAGAAGAAGAAGAAGAAGAAGAAGAAGAAGAAGAAGAAGATGAAGTCATGCATCACTGCTGCCTAGGAATCTTGGTCACATGTTTAAAAATCCCTGTATTCATAAAGCAGATATCTGAGAAGGATTTAGCTGTCAAAAACAGAGTTATTCAAACAGCCTTGCTCTCTACTGGCAAAGGATGAAAGATCTGAAGGTGAGCACATCTTATGCGCTTTATCTTCAATATGTGCTCACTGGTGTTGGCTGTACTGCTGCCCCAGCATTTACTTCAGAGTCTAGCAGATCGATTTTTCTAAGAACAGAATTTCTTCTTCTCACTGGTACAACCACTTAAGAGAGCACTGCAGATACATCAAGGAGAAAGAGCATCAGCAATAACTTCTCTCTTTCTCTCCCTCCCTCCCCCTCTTTCAAACTAGGTCACTTTAACACACACACACACACCCCTCTACCAGTTTTGCGCTTTTGTCCTATTCTGCTTTAAACTTTGGAAGGAAGTAGTGCACCGTGTTCGCAGTTTCAGTAAAAGGAAACCTTTTAATAAGAAGGCTCACGATGAAGCACATCAGCTTTTGTGTTGCACAGAACTCTTCTTCGGGGTAGATGAAGGGGGGGCACCATGTGGCATTGTATGAGCTACTAGACCACACTTCTCTAACATACCCTCCAACATTACTCTGATGAAAATAGGGACATCCTAAGGAAGAGCGAGTTGGGATGTGGGTGGCGCTGTGGGTTAAACCACAGAGCCTAGGACTTGCCGATCAGAAGGTTGGCAGTTTGAATCCCTGCGACAGGGTGAGCTCCTGTTGCTCGGTTCCTGCTCCTGCCAACCTAGCAGTTCGAAAGCACGTCAAAGTGCAAGTAGATAAATAGGAACCGCTCTGGCGGGAAGGTCAACGGCATTTCCGTGCACTGCTCTGGTTCACCAGAAGCGGCTTAATCATGCTGGCCACATGACCCGGAAGCTGTACGCCGGCTCCCTCGGCCAATAAAGCGAGATGAGCGCCGCAGCCCCAGAGTCGGTCACGACTGGACCTAACGGTCAGGGGTCCCTTTACCTTTAAGGAAGAGAGACATTCCGACTTATGTAAATCCAGGACCGTCCCTGGAAAATAGGGAAACTTGGAGGGTCTGCTCTAATTGTGTGCTGCAAACACCTGCAGCCCTGCTACCTCCCTCCTCCTCCTCCTCCTCCTCCTCTCCTCTCTCTATCTTCATGTTTCAACATTGCTCCAGAAATGTGGAAAGAGAAAGAGGGGGAAAGATGGAAGAGAGAGAAAGTGATTTCTGAACACACAGAAATGATGCTACTGTTGGAAACTCAGGCGAGTGTTGACAGGTTCCTAATGTATCTTGTGGGTGTCTGAAAACTCAGACGTTTTCCCATGTGTGGGAGAAACGACTATTAATACCAAAACTTGCATAGCTGTCAAGTGTCCCTTATTTGAAGGGACAGTCCCTTATTCCAGCGCCATGTCCTGCTGCTGTCCCTTATTGATGGATGTCCCTTAAATGTCCCTTAAATGATGTCCCTTAAATTTCAAAGGAAGCAGCTCCTCTCCCTCTCTCCCTGCTGGCCAGGAAGGAGGGAGGCTCCAACTGTGTTGCTTGGCTGTGTTGCTCACCCAATAAGAAGTCTAAGAACGACAGGGGGGTGGAGCTTGCATGCCTTGTGTGTGGCTAGTTAATGCAAGCTGAGGGGGTTTTTGAATGCTGGACGCCATTTTGTTGCACGTGCTGCTGCAAATTTTGCAGTGCAAACCCAGGCCGGGGAGCCATCTTAAGTTGAGGCTGCATAGGCCTTGTGGTGCATGTGATTCAGATTCTATTCAGTTGAACCTCTGGTTACAAAGTTGGTTGGACAGTGTTCTCGAAGCTACCCAGCATGAGTTTGACCAGACTGCAGGAGGACAGGAAGACTGGAGTGCCTGGAACAGGTGAGGCTGCAGGTCCCTTATTTTGGCTGCTGGTCCCTTATTTTCAAGGCTGCTGGTCCCTTATTTTCAAATCTGTAAGTTGACAGCTATGAACTTGCCATCTTCCCCCTGTCTTTGGGGACATTCACAAAATGCATCCAAGACAGGCAATATCCTTGTGTGGATACTTCTGGTATCAGCCACACATCAGGTGGAAAATTAGAAGTGGATCTCGTATTGCCAGGTGGGGTTAAAAGTTGGGCCTCTGAGTCACTAATAACCATTGAAGACTATTTTATAAGCTTCATTTGCATATTTTAAGTCCCCTCTGTACTCTGATGGTTCATACTCATTTAAAAGCTGCAGGCCATGGAGAAAGGGAAACCTATTCCATCCCTGCAAACAAAATAAGCGCATGTACCAGCAAACTAGGCCATAGGTGCTTTCGAAAACAAAATGAAAACATTCACAATAAAGCATGTAGCTATGCTTCTTAGCAGCTAAAAATAGAAGCAAATGTCAGTCCAAGGACAAATTTAGAAGTAAACACAGACTAATGTGACCATAGAAGAATATAGCTAGTATCCTCCACACACACAGCAAATGTAAAAATAACTTTGTTGACACATGGCTAAATTTGTGTTACATATGTCTTCCTTCCGGACTGGTTCATTTTCCAAAGTGTGTATTCCATATTGCCTCAGAACACAACCCAAAAAAACAAAACAATTAAGAACTCTCTCGCGGGGAGGCAGTTTCCACTGGGTCACAATCCTGCCCTTGTCTTAGTACCACCTCCCAAGCAAGCTCAGCACTGGCAGCAATGTAAGAGGCAGGAAATGAGAGCCAATCCAGGGAGGGGGGGGGGGTGAGACTTCCCTGCATGGAGAAATAAGCTTGAAAATTGCATTTAGAGCGTCTGTGAGGAAAAAAGACTGACAGTCACAGCTCTCGGCAGCATATATTTGCAGGTGAAATAAATGTATGCTTCCACTTCAAACACTAGTTTTAGAACATATGCAAAGCAGATCTATAGTGTGTACCCATTAAAACATAACATGTCATCGAAGCCTAAGGCTGCAATCCTACGCACCAATGAACTCTCGCTGAACTCAGTCAGATTTGTTTTCAAACAAGCATGCATATAGGTTGGGCTGTAAGCAGCTGAAGCATTGAAGGATGTCTCAGGCCAATGCTTATAGAAAGGGTTATTTTTCATTTGGGGTGGAGCGTTGTTTTAAATTTCTTAGGTTTATTGTCTTCCCTTCACCATAATGTCCCAGAAAAGGTCACAATGATTCAAAATACATTGTTGGTTTTTTTTGTTTTTTGTTTTAAATCATTTTTCCCTTCTGATGCATACACAATGAAAAGCCAAAAACAACTAAGTTGTGAGGCCGGCTGAAAACATCGTATTAAAGTTGTCTACTGTATTATTTTTCACAGCTCTGGGCATTTTAGCAAATTGCGAAAATCTCCGTCCTCAAAACAGTCTAATCGTAATGACTGCAGATCGAAAGTCTGAAATGGAAGTCTGAAAGTTCTCCATGCGTTCAAAACTAAAAAATTGTGCTTAGTTCATCACTAAGCCCATGGTTATTGGGTAGGGTGGACACATAAGCTGCACTCAGCCCACCAAAATCTTTCCCCTAGAAAAGCTTCTTGCAGATGGTGATGGAGATGCATAACTCAATGGTTGCCTGTACAGTTCTCCCTTGTTTGACACGACTGAATGCCTATGGCCAGGTTCACACAAAATGATAAGCCATGGCTTGTTTAACCCACTAATGTTTTGTTTGAATGTGTGTATGCAGTCCAGCAAAATAACCATGGTTTGTTTTCTGCCAACAAGCCACAATGTTTGTTGTTCCATATCTATACATTAGCTATTATGTCTAAGCCTAACAGCCTTTCTTCATCCCATGATTTGTTTGACCACCCAACACCAAGATGCTCACCAGCCTGCAAAGGCCTTTGAAACTGGCGCAACTGGATAACAAAACAAAGCATGGTTAAAACAAACTATACCCAACAGTAGAGAAACGAGAAATGCACTGGGAAATGCAGAAACAGCAACAGAAGGAAAACTAAAGGAGAATTATAAATTGAACAGCGTTTCATATGTCCATTGTTCCAGACAATGCTGCAAGCAGCAAACAGAGCTGCTAGGGGATCTGGAAGTGAAGAAAACTCAGCACTAATAAGGTTTACACTGGCCCACCAGATTTAATTTTTAGCCAAAATCCTACGGTCAGTTCATCCAAAGCATTTTTGCACTCTGTTGTGCATGCTCAAACGGTGCGGCAAGTGTAAATGTATGTGTGCATTACTACGCCTGTTCCGCCTTAAAAAGGATGCAATCAACCTTTATCTCATGCACCTGTGTTACAAGAAGGCAGGTATGAGTTACATTTGATACCTCAAACTCGCATTCTGCAAGTATTCACACCCAAGTACAAACACTGCATGGAAATCAATACTCTGGTGATAAAAATATGCTGCTCAAGTAGCCAACTTCTTATGAAGCGTACATCAACATATCTGCAGAAAGCAAAAGGAACTCTTCTTTCCCATTATATACTGCTGAATTCAGGAGATGGCTTTTCGGGGGGCGGGGGCAACATGTTAATGTACCACCAGCCCATTCTGATGACAATCCGCATTGAAAGACACAACAAAGGGCAGAAACTGCACAGCCAAAAGTAGATTAAAGAGAAATGGCAGGACATATGCTGACTATCCTGACACCAGTTTCCATAGCCTTGGGCAAACTGCAGAAATATCGTTGCTGTTTTGCTCATGCTGCTGAATTTCAGAAAGATGTCAGGGATGTACAGTGGGGAAAACAAAGAGATGCCTTTTGACAAAGTTAAAACTATGGGTGTCAAAGAAACAAATGGATCAACTGTAGATGCCAATTCATTTTCTTGCCAACATTCTCAGTTCCCAGCACCGATGGCAATGCTTAAGCGTTAAAGTAGAGGCGGTCACCATGACCTGGATATCCAGAAATCAAACACTGACCATATGAAATACCATATATTTCAAAACTTTAAGAAGTATGCATTGTATGCCAGTGCAGTGGTGCTTGGTTTTGTTTGTTTGTTTTGTTTTTGAAGTTACACTGCTGAATTTGTCGAGATCATTTTAAGACTGCCAAGTATATAATACATGGATCTAGACAGCAGCAGGCTTTTCTACAGATAAAAGAAATGTATTTGGACATTCATTCAGAAATCAATTGGCAATTGACAAAACAGGAAAGCATGCTTCCCTTTCTTCAGTCTAGCAATCCTATCCAGGAAACTACTGACCCTGTACAGTGGTACCTCGGGTTACATACGCTTCAGGTTACAGATTCCGCTAACCCAGAAATAGTACCTCGGGTTAAGAACTTTGCTTCAGGATGAGAACAGAAATCATGCTCTGGCAGCAGCGGGAGGCCCCATTAGCTAAAGTGGTCTTCAGGTTAAGAGCAGTTTCAGGTTAAGAACGGACCTCCAGAACGAATTAAGTTCTTAACCCGAGGTACCACTGTATAAGTTTGCACCCTACACTGCTGTGCATATGGAGCTCTTTCTCCACCAAATGCCATCTGTACTGCTGCCACCATGCAGCCTTCCTCTCAAACTGGCTGGTGCCCTCCAGATGCTGCTGGACTTCAACTCCCATTAGCCCCAGCTAGCATGCCCAATGGTCAGGTGTGAGGAGAGCTGTAGTCCAACATCTGGAGGGCACCCAGTTGGGGAAGGCTGGTGCAAGGCAAGGGGAGCTCAGGCCAAGTGGCTTGAAAGCAACAATAGTGGAAACCTTCTGTTTCGAAATTACTGTGCAACCAAGAGCACAGAAGCCCCTGATGAAGAGGGTTCACTCAGAAAACACTGGATCTCCTGAATCTACACATGTCTAGTTCACCTTGGAGATTTCTTCTCCTTCTCCTTCTCCTTCTCCTTCTCCTTCTCCTTCTCCTTCTCCTATCAATTTGGAACAAGTGCCTTTCCTTCCTCTTCCCCAAGTGGCTTGAACTGTTTCAAAACTTGGGGAGCTTACTATTGTTGATATCATTTATTATCACTATTGTTATGCCTACTGGCGTGGTTGCTCGAGAGCAAACAGGCAAGATCTCCACTGGTCTTTTCAAAAGGCTTTATTATCAGTGCAAAAACATTTACAGTGCAGAACGTCTCAATTCCATGTCTTGCTCAGTCACTAGTAGAATCTGGGAGTGGGCGGTCCTTAAACCTTCCCCAGCAGAGTAGTCTCTTGACCCCCATCCGACGCCTCCCCTCTCTGCCCGTAAACCTACCGCGCAGAGAGGGCGTGGGTAAAGGGGGACCTGCCTACCCTCCCCACTTTGCTCATGCATGGTGTCTTGGCTCTGTGTTGCATCCTCCGAGCCCTGCATCTCTTCCCCACTAGAGGCGGGGCTTCCCTCCTCCGCGGAGGAAGTGCTGCTTCTCACGATCTTTGGAGGCTCCCTGTAACCCAGCTGCCCTTCCACCTCTCACCTGAGCTGATGGCAGTTCCCTGACAGCTATAAAGTCATCAATGCACATGATGCCACCCAAACAACAGGTTTCTTAGGTCTTTGCCCAGAAGAGGCGTACAATCAGTGTTTGAAATTAGCCAGGCACATTTTGCACTTGGCGATCAGCCACTTGCAACCATGGCGCTTGACATCTCCATCATCTGGAGGTGCATACCTGGGGGTCATTGGCTCCTGACTCTTTTCGCACACTAATACCACATCCTGTAGAATTCTACCTTTTATATTTCATCTGCACCATTAGAATGAATTTCAGGAGGAAAAGTGCCTTTTCTGTGCGGACTGAGCAAGAGCAATAAACAACATTATAGCTAATTGCTGCCGCTCGTCTTCACTTCCCCCACCCTACTGCCCTGCTCACAGTTGTGAAGAATATTCTTACATTATGACTGGTCTGTGTCTCCATTAAGAAAAAGAGGTAGGACTGTCCCTGGATAAAGTGACTTTTCTTCTTTAAATTCACAAAGCTCTTAACCTAGCCGGAGGTTGTCATCTGAACTTGGCAGATGTTTAACTGAGAATCAATCACAGTCAGTCCATCATTGAAAAAAAGACTTTAGAGCCATCTTGCCCCCAAATGGCGACTAGACATTCCATTTTGGCGACTGTAACCTTTGTTTAAGGAGCTTTTTGGTGCCTAGCTTATATATCTGAGTTTCGACCATTACAATCGAAAAACAGGGAAAGAGAGACAGGAGTAAACAGGGGAGGCTATGCAATTGTTTTGATGATGCAGACTTTGGCTTAGTTACAACAAGCCAGTGTTCCCCAGTCAGATGTTGATGGACTACAACTCCCAACATCCTTGACTCAGACTGGAGTTGGAATCCAACAACATATGGAGGTTACATTAGGTTAGGGGCAGCTGCAATAGGCTACTGAGACCAGGGGAGACAGGACACTTTTCTCTTGCAGAAAGGCACTGTTCTTTGGCAGGTAGACAGCCTTACGCCTGAAGCATCAAAAATAAGAGATCGCTACTCTTAAGCTCAAGGAATAGTAGGAAAAGAAGGAGGCTTGTGCAACAGAAACATCAGGACCTGGCCAGAGCGACGTAACAAAACTACAGAAATCAGTATCTAGAAGATCTTGCATCTGGAGACACTAACCGCTATAATCACATATGATGTGGTACCAAGCATAAGCTTCTCAAACTGTATTCTACAGAAAACCCTGGGGTTCTGCAAAGCAATTCAAGGAGCTCTGCTAAGAAAAAACTGCAAAGGCAGATTTTTGTATGATGTCTACTGAGCTGCAGCTGTGGGGATTAAATGCAACCACTCAAGCAATTGTCCTAGGAAGGAATCCCTTCCTCTCCTTTCCCCTCGTTGCACTTTCCAGGGGTTAAATTTCAGTAGTGGCCAGCAGGGCAGCCAGAGGGAGCATCATGGTCTGTTTCCAAGAGAGGAGGGGCAAGCAGTGGGGAGCTTGGTGGGGTGCAGGTGCAGCAGCAGAGCCGATCCGCTGCTCACTGCTGTACAATGCTGAAAAGTCGGGTAAACTATGCTTCCCTGACCACTAAGGTCGCTGCGTTTAAAAGTTGCCACTCTGGCTGGCTCTCCCAATAACCAACACCCTCCCCTGCTTTTATTTTATTTTTAATCATGTTAAAAGAAATGTACTCGGGCAAGTGTTCTGCCAAAGTTCTGTTTAAAGTGAAGGGTTCTGCCACTGGAAATGGTTCTAGACAAAAAGTGATAGGGAGCCCTGCAGCCCAATGAGAGAGTGCTTTAAATTCTACCCAGTCTACAACACCAGGAGTTTTACGAAGATACCATCTCTCTCCTTTAGATCTTCAACTGTTCAACAGAGCTAAAAGTGATCTACCTTACGTGGCTGTTGTAAGGACAACCAAAAAGTACTTTTGCATATTAACATAGGATGGAGAACGTCCCTCTGTCCCTCTCCCATTATTTACATTCACTTTCTCAGGCACATTCTGCACTTGAATTCTGCATTTTCCAAGACTGGCTGTGCAATCGGATACATGTCCAACCAGAACTATGTCCCAGTGGTGCTTTCTCCTAGGTAGTAAGTGTATGTAGGGCTGCAGGGGGTTGGGGCTGCACCCCCCACTGAATTCAATAGGACTGACTTAGGACTGCAATGTAAGCTCCTTTTTCCCTACAAGATTGGGCCCTGGCACTACAGCAACAACAATTTCTTTGAATGAAAGAAAATGCATTTCTTCCCCTTGAAATTGAGCCCATTAGCACTTTTCTCCCTTATCTGAAAGCCCCATAGAATCTTCTCAAAATAACTGTATTTCTCAGCTCTTTTAAAATAGCACATCATTGCCCTAAAGTTTCCACCTCCTAAAATAATCCCATCACATTCTGCTGTGTAATCAGGGTGACAGCATCCTTGCTCAGAACATGGAAGTCGTAACAAACCCATTTGTCCTCTAAAGGATTATTTGGCTTCAGCACGATGGAGGTCACTTTAACCATTTTTTTCTTTCGTGTACAACAGCTTAATATTTCTCTTAACCTAATATTACACTTAACATTTGCATACCTAATTGAAATCCCCACAACCACAGTCAGTGCTATTATCACTCATATCACAAATATTTTCTTCTGAATGACGGGCAGTTTTTTCCATATGGTGCTTCTCATTTATTATTGTCAACAACCTGAGTTAGCATATCCTGGGGAATTTTTTTGCATACTTATACTTCAGAAAAGAAAGCAAAAAGCCATAAACATTCATTTTCTATCTAGCTGGAAGACTGAGGGGGGTGAGGAGTCCATAGCCAATAAATTGCCCCCTCTTTCTATCCTACTCCATTTCTGCAGGCATAAGCCAAGCAGTTCATTTCTAGTTTCTATCACACAGGTGATAGAAATGAAGACACCATCGTACATGCAAGCATATTGTACCAAAGCTGAAAACTTCCAGTCATTGTGGTTTAAAATAAAAAATAAGAAATGTCCTGATCTGACTTAACACATTCATAAAGATTCAGACGACATTTATCCAAATGCATTTCATCATTTAGGCCCAACACATTCTTGATTTAGGCTCTCCTCCCTGCAACCTCCTATTTCCCTGACATGAGAAAAGAAAACCTCTCCGGAATTATTATGCCTTTCTTTCTTTGTCTTTCTTTCTTTCCCCCAGCAAAACATCTTTGTCAGCAACGGTGCCACAAAGCCCTTGGGCACAGCTAAGCCAGTGCAAATCAGAGCAGCACCCCTCTCTCCCCCAACAGCAGGGGAAAGGAGAACAAGAAAATAATAATGGCAATAATCGGAAAGAGCAAAGCACAGCTGAGCTCTGGGTGCACATGACAAAGCAAGGTGAACAACCACTGCAGATCTTCCAGATGGCTTGAAGGCATCACCTTCCAATGGGGCTTTTCCTGAAACTGGGGAGAAGGGCTCTCATGGGGTCCTTTTCCATGGGGCTCCCTTCTTCAGCTCCTCTTTGCAGAAAAGGATGCTGAATCATCAGCAGTTTCAACCCGGTCTCTCCCCTTCCCTGACACCCGCCCCTATTTGTTGCAGCATCAGTTTCACCCATGCAACCCCCCCCCCCCCAAAGCTCTTCTTTCTTTCCTTTTTGCAGGGCACAGATAGGGAGAGAAGGGGCGTAGGAGCTATATAGCTATTGTGCTTAGAATATGCCCAGGTTGGCTGGCTGGCGGCGAGGGACTGGGAAAGCTATGATCCCTAAATGATGCAACGGCTCGCTGTCATTTACCTGCAATAGGTGGCGGGTCCCTTCAACCGCCGCCCCCCCGGGTCGTTGTAGTCCCAGGCAGCGCCGAGATCCGGCAGACTCCTCCTCGCTCGGGGCTGCCCGGTGCCAACGGCCAAGGAGACTGGCGGGTGTGCCTCGCGTCCCAGCTCGCTCCCCCAGCAGCGGTGGCAGCATCTGCTCCGGAGCCTGCCAGGGCTGGACACGCTCGCGAGGTGGGATGTTGCTGCAGAGCGGGGAGGCCGGAGTGAACCATTCCTCAACCGCGGGGGAGATGGAGCAGGGGGAGAGAGAGAGAGAGCCATGCGACACCCGCTGCCCGACCAGGGAACTGCAGGGCTTCTGTGCACTAAAAGGGGCGGGAGGCGGATTGCTGGAGAAATCAGATACTTAGACAGCATCTCAAAAAGCAGACAAATCACCTTGCCAACAAAGGCCCGTATAGTTAAAGCTATGGTTTCCCCAGTAGTGATGTATGGAAGTGGGACCTGGACCATAAAGAAGGCTGATCGCCGAAGAATTGATGCTTTTGAATTATGGTGCTGGAGGAGACTCTTGAGAGTCCCATGGACTGCAAGAAGATCAAACCTATCTATTCTGAAGGAAATCAGCCCTGAGTGCTCACTGGAAGGACAGATCGTGAAGCTGAGGCTCCAGTACTTTGGCCACCTCATGAGAAGAGAAGACTCCCTGGAAAAGACTCTGATGTTGGGAAAGATTGAGGGCATGAGAAGAAGGGGACAACAGAAGATGAGATGGTTAGACAGTGTTCTTGAAGCTACCAGCATGAGTTTGACCAAACTGTGGGAGGCAGTGGAAGACACGAGGGCCTGGCGTGCTCTGGTCCATGGGGTCACGAAGAGTCGGACATGGCTAAACAACAACAAACAAAATTTATGGAAATGGTGTACATTAGAAGAAAATAAGATAGAATATAAAACAGAAAAAAGCTGCAAACTCCATAAACTAAAGGCAGGGAAACCATTTCTAGAACTGTACAATTATTATTCCATAAAAAGACTGGATCACAAATCAGGGGACAATTGCCCAACAGGAGACAATTGAAGGGATAATTGGAGTGGCAATGCCACTACTGCATTAGAACACCAAAGGCTTACTTCCTTCTACAGGTCAGAATGGTGGAGGGGAGACTGATCTTTTTGTAGTGGGGTGGGCGTGGGTGTGCTGTACCAGGACCAGGGTGGCACAGCTTAGAAGCCTAGGTTGAATCACTCTCTGAGAGATGGACTGGTACAGGATCCAGTGGATCAGTGGCTGGCCCCACTCTGCCCTGCTGAATTGTTGGTCCCTATGCTGGATCCTCCCAGCAGGAGGGCTGATGTCAATATCATCCTGCTTGTTTGAGTGAAGTTTGGGCTTCTGCTTGCCATTCTGTGGGGAAAATGAAGCTGATACCCCAAACACCATAGAAGGGGGCTTTGTTGGCTCCAAGCCAATGGCGAGCTGTTCTGTGTGCAGTTTGACCAAACTGCGGGAGGCAGTGGAAGACAGGAGGGCCTGGCGTGCTCTGGTCCATGGGGTCACGAAGAGTCGGACACGACTAAATGATTAAACAACAACAACAACAACTGTACATACAGTATATATGTATATGTGGTACCAAGGCGGCAGGAGATAAGATCCCACCCACCTACCCCTCTCCTGCCGTGAAAATGTAAAGGCCCGCCTCGGCTGCCTCCGAATTGCAAACAGATGGGATGTAGCAACCGGAGAAGCGGCATTCTTGTCTCTGCAGCCGGTGCATCGGCTGCCCATCTTCTTCGACTGCTGCAGCAGCAGGACTGACTCAGTTTCCCCACAACAGCAACGAGGTGCATCGGGGAAAGGGTCACTTTCCTGGGCTTCATGCACTGCATCATCAGGGCTCCAGTGAGCAGATGACATAGGCAAACTCCGGCCCTCCAGATGTTTGGGACTACAGTTCCCATTATCCCTGACCACTGGTCCTGTTAGCTAGGGATGATGGGAATTGTAGTCCGAAACATCTGGAGGGTCGGAGTTTGCCTATGCCTGTGCGAGATAGCTTTACTTGGAACACGGTTTCCCAAGCTTGACTCTCCAGCTGTTTTTGGACTACAACTCCCATCATAACCTAGCTAGCAGGACCAGTGGTCAGGGATGAGGGTAACTGTCGTCCAAAAACAGCTGGAGACCCAAGCCTGGGAAACCCTGATTTGGAAGTAAATCCTGCCAGTTTCTAAAGGATTTGCACCCAAGTAAGTGAATGTAATGAGGATTATGACACTGCCCTGTTCCCAATTATAATCATGCAGCCTCACACACACAAATTGGCTGCTTTTCCTTGCTGTTCTCCTGCTAATATTACTTCTCCAATTCCCTTCTCTCCCTCCTCACTGGAGAGTTGCACTCAAACAAACCATACTCGCCCCGGCTTTCCTATAGCCTTCCTAGCGCCTTCTAGATGTTTTGGACTACAATTCCCATTGACCTTGTCCGTTAGCTGTGCTGGCTGGGGGCTGATGGGAGTTGTAGTTCAATAAGCTTCCACAAAGCTGGCTACCCCTGCTCTACATACTTAGGAACATCCCATTGAACTCAATGGGGCTAGATTCTGAGTGGGCACATATAGAATTGCATTGTTAACCGGCCATTATAAGGAGGGCAAAATGTTATCCCTTGCTTGTCTCTTTTCCAAGGCCTGACAGATAGAAGATTCTAATTTGCATTTGAGAAATCATGGTTTATACCACCCAGACTAAAATGGCACACCCATATTTATTTATTAAAACCACTTAATGTTCTAGGGTTTTTTAATCTGCAAGTGGTGTGCTGCGCTGATTGTCGATTTGCTACCACACCAGGTTCAAGGTACTTGTATTAATTCACAAAGCCCTAGACCAGGGTTTCTCAACCATCAATCTCTGAGTAATGCAAGATTCCAGGGGTTCCATGTTTCCTTTTGAAAATGAGGCACAGCAGAGACTGTGGTGTCTTTATGATATATTGTTTATTTACACACATATATAAAACATGAGCCTACAATGGAGGGGTTCACAGCATCAACATCCCAAAAAGGCTGTGTTTCTCCTATAGCCGCAGCTTTAGATTCAAGCAGAAATCAGCCATGGCTGGCGCTCTCTCTCTCTCTCTCTCTCTCTCTCTCTCTCTCTCTCTGCCTTTACAGCCTGCTGTTCTTTTCTAGACCACATCATACACACACTTTTCAACCCTAAATTCTGGGTTTTGTCCGTCTAACTATCTAAGAGCTGGAGTAGGGGCCCCACTCATTTACTATCTGGCACAAAGCCCCCTTTCTTTTGTTCTTTTAATGTCCCACCACCTTTCCTTTCTTTTCTTAATGACCTGTCACCCCAGGCAGTTACCGCAACACAGGAAGCTAGCCTGGTTTATTTAGATTTTAATGCTTGCTGTATCCAGGGATTAAAGAGGTCCAGCGCCCAGTTTAACACCCAAAGCCTTGATTCAATTCAAACACTTACTGGGTCCAGGGATTATCGGTGTCTGGCACCCACAAACTCATAACAGTACCTTGTGCAGGTGACGCAAGCAATGTACGCATGACTCAACTTGTACAGACAAACTGTTATTTCTTCCCTTTCCGCTGCATGGATGCCTAGCAATATATGATGACTGAGTTTTCTCCACCAGTTTCCACCTCCTTTACATGCAAGGAACAAGAGTAAAGCACTCATCTTAGCACTAGACAATGGACATCCCTTGTATTTCATCCTATGGTTATCACCACGCTCCCTGTGGCATCACAATGCATCCCACCCCTGCTCCTGATCCCATCAATGATCAAAGTATGCCAAGCACAACCTGAGTGCTATGGCCGGCCTTCTATTAGAACCTTCTGATCACACAAATAGCTATTCTATAACTTTGCCAGTCATCCTGCTATGCTTAAAATGATACGGAATGGATAGTTTAAACAAGCAGGTGCCACCAGCATGAATAATGTTTATTCTGCTCTTCTATTTAATCTATATTTTGAACAGTGGATGGTGCAAGTGTAAAACCACATACAAGAAAGTTTAACACCAACCCCATCTGAATCAGAAGGAAAACGCAACTGTTGAAAGAGTACTTAAACTAGCCCATCACCTTTTTTTCACAGTTGCCAGTCAGATGCTTATGAGAAGCATGCAAGGTATGCCCTCAAGTTAGGGAGAGTTGTTTTGTATACTGCATTGTTTTGACTTTTATGTAGTTTTTCTTCTTTAAATTAGATATGTTGTAAGTAACCTAGAGAGCACCAAACAAGCACCAAGTATGCCATAATATAAATATGACTGCTCTACTGATGCAACACTTGGTGAAGGTTTTAGGCAGTTTAAATGGGACATTTGTGAATGATGTGCGAATTGCAAAACAGACATACGTCACTCTAGTTACAGATAGGTAGCCGTGTTGGTCTGCTGTAGTCAAAACAAAATTTTAAAAAATCCTTCCAGTAGCACCTTAGAGACCAAATAAGTTTGTTATTGGTATGAGCTTTCGTGTGCATGCACACTTCTCCAGATATGCACATGAAAGCTCATACCAAGTTGGTCTCTACTGGGAGGAATTTGTTTATACATCACTCTAAATATTGATGTGAAATTGAAATTTGGCTATGATAGTCTTATTACAAGAATTTGTTAGTGCTTGGTTTAAAAAGTTATTGGTTATATTCAGGAATTTACATAATAATGTTTCTATTTATTCTTTCTTGTAAGTTATTCTGAATACTTGTAAAAAGAGCAGGATATAAATAATAAATAGCAGCAAAATAACAGAACAGATTATGGAAACAGAGAGCAGAGGATTCTCATTTATTTTAGGACTCTGTTCATGCTGCAAATTTTAACGCAATATGGCAGAACAGTTTACTGCAGGGTTCCGACTTGTCTTGCATTCTGAAGAATTTGTGTTAACTCACAAAAAGCCTAAACAACGTGGGCCCAAAGTACTTTACAGATTGTCTAATTCCTTATTGCAGCACCTTGAACACTGATATCTTCTGATGGGGGGATTTTGGTGGTCCCCTATACTCCTGAGTCTGTGTCTTGCCTCCTTAGATTGTATGCCTGACTGCAGGGACTATCTGCACACTGCCACGACAGCCCATTTTGGCTGCAGAGTGAGATAAAAAAATTTTTTACATAAATAAATGTATTCTATTTATTTATTCATCCATTTAACAACATTTATATACCAACTGGTTGTAACAAAACCTCCAAACAGTTTAGATGAGATTTGGTCATGTTTATTATTGAATGATACTTCTACATCGACTGCTGTTTAATATTTATAAAGCACTTGCTAGAACTGTTCTGAAAACTAGTTAAGATTCATGCCTGGTTATCAGTGATGCAGAATGGCATCCTCAGAGCAAGTGATATGCAAAAAGTGAGGCAAGCTAGAGTCTTATAAAAGGATATGGTGGCGTTTGTTTCTGCTTTGCGGAAGAAACCTCAAGGAATACACACCCACTTGGATACACAACGTTTTCTTTGTTTCCTTTTTCTCTTTAATAAAAGAAGCAATCACATTTTCTAACTATGTAAAATAAAATAAACCCAAGGGGAGGAACCCAAAGGTTTTCCCCCAAGTACAAGTCACATTTGAACCCTTCTTCCCAGTGAGTATCTGTTGTTCTTCAGCTAACGAGATCTGCCTATTCTATCGTGAGTTCACAAATGCCTGGCAAAGGAGTGATTTATTTATTGTCTTGGCTGCCATTACAGAAGCCACAATACTATGCGAAGAGTCTCTCCTAAACCTCTTTTCTCCCTGTATATCCTTCTCAGAAGTGTACACACTTCAAATGGACTGGGGAGCTGTAATTTCCTACAGCAATATGTTTTCTAATATTTCTTGAGGCAAATGTCTTTCTTCCCAGTGCTCTCTAAATGCTCTGTTTAGCAGATATTATACAGAAAAAGTCAGCGTACTCTAAAGGTATTTTTTCTCTCTGCTGAGTACTTTGAAAGTAAAATTTGTAAACATAAAGCAAATTACACCACACGAAGCAAAGCTGCTGCCTCCTACAGTAAGGGAGTACTCACAGTCTGATTCAAGCAGCTCTGAAATGACCTAAACTTTCCCATCAGCTTCAGACCCCAGCTTTTTTCAAAGGCCACATGTAGGTTCACTGATGTTTACAAGAGTTGTCCTGGGCAACCAAATGGAACACAGAGATTTAAAGGGACAACTTCCAGACTAATACTATCTTCTCCAAATATTATTTTACTGCTTGTCCCATTCTTGAAAAAAAGAGTTATGGGAAGCCGTTGATGTGAAGAGAAACAAAACAAACTACAGTTTTTTCTGTATCTCCTCCCCTTTAAAAGGGAAGAAAAGTTGCCCCGTTTTCAACGAGTATGTGGAATTTCTTAGCACGATGAAGGTATTTAATCATTCAGAAATAATTAGAAAGTCACACCCTTCCCTCTTTGTACTTCACAATATATTTCATGCTTCACCTGCATTGGGATAGCAAGATCAGCTCCCTCTAGTGACAAACATATAATGTATTTGTCCATACAGAGGTCGTATCAGGATAACATAACCAATTACAGGTTGTATGCTGTTTGTGAACAGACTCCTCCACCTGCTCCAAGGACTATTAATGTCAACAACAGGTTGCCAGAGAAGAGGCAGATGGTACTGAAAGCAAAAGTGCTGCAGCTCCTTGAATGTAATCCTATACCAACTTACAGGGAAGTAAGCCCAGTTAAACTCAGTGGGACTTACTTCTCAGTAAACGTACTTAAGAATGCAGCGTTATGATCTCCTCAAACAACGACTGGGCTCAAAGCAATGCAACAGCAAACAAACAAATGCTCACACTTTAATGTATTTATTTATCAAGGCTATTTCTAGCCTGCCCTTCATTTCACAATGGATCTACAGGTGAGGTAGAATACACAACCATAACACAAAATACATAAAAACTAATCAAAACTAACCAACATAAACCATAAAAGCAGCAAATAATAAGAACAACAGCTCAAAAGTTTGCATGCATTTGCTTCTAATTGGAGTTGAAATTGTCTAGTGGAAATTGATATTTTACATATAAAATACAGTACTGCTAAAGCCATGTCCTTGAAAGTAACAAGTACTGGGATCTGAAAAGTCAACAAACTTCAAAGCATGATTAAAATAGTAACAACAACAACTATTGTTTCCTGTTAGCCCCACCATGCAGATCTCCAACTATGACCCTATGGGTTTCATCTTAGGTTCACCCTTTCCCCCCCACCAGATCCTGCCCTGGCTCTGCCCCTAAGCATATATATTTTAACCCCACCCAGATGATCAGGGTTTTTCCAATCAAGAGTGGACAACCCAGTTCTTCACCATGATAATAAACTGTGTGCACCTATCCCCAGGCACATGATTCATCAGGGAAGTTTTGTTTATTTTGTAGGGCAGTGTCCAAGCTGAAACCTCCAAATGGCACACAAGTGCACACAGAACAGCTCGCCATTGGCTTGGAGCCAACAAAGCCCCCTTCTATGGTGTTTGGGGTATCAGCTTCGTTTTCCCCACAGAATGGCAAGCAGAACCCAAACTTCACTCAAACAAGCAGGATGATATTGACATCAGCCCTCCTGCTGGAAGGATCCAGTATAGGGACCAACAATTCAGCAGGGCAGAGTGGGGCCAGCCACTGATCCACTGGATCCTGTACCAATCCATCTCTCAGAGAGTGATTCAACCTAGGCTTCTAAGCTGTGCCACCCTGGTCCTGGTACAGCACACCCACGCCCACCCCACTACAAAAAGATCAGTCTCCCCACCACCATACTGGCCTGTAGAAGGAAGTAAGCCTTCGGTGTTCTAATGCAGTAGTGGCATTGCCACTCCAATTATCCCTTCAATTGTCTCCTATTGGGCAATTGTCCCCTGATTTGTGATCCAGTCTTTTTATGGAATAATAATTGTACAGTTCTAGAAATGGTTTCCCTGCCTTTAGTTTATGGAGTTTGCAGCTTTTTTCTGTTTTATATTCTATCTTATTTTCTTCTAATATACGCCATTTCCATAAATTTTGTTTGTTGTTGTTTAGCCATGTCCGACTCTTCGTGACCCCATGGACCAGAGCACGCCAGGCCCTCGTGTCTTCCACTGCCTCCCGCAGTTTGGTCAAACTCATGCTGGTAGCTTCAAGAACACTGTCCAACCATCTCGTCCTCTGTCGTCCCCTTCTCCTTGTGCCCTTTATCTTTCCCAACATCAAGGTCTTTTCCAGGGAGTCTTCTCTTCTCATGAGGTGGCCAAAGTATTGGAACCTCAGCTTCAGGATCTGTCCTTCCAGTGAGCACTCAGGGCTGATTTCCTTAAGAATGGATAGGTTTGATCTTCTTGCGGTCCATGGGACTCTCAAGAGTCTCCTCCAGCACCATAATTCAAAAGCATCAATTCTTCAGCGATCAGCCTTCTTTATGGTCCAGCTCTCTTTACAAAGTGGTTTATAAATCTGGAAATTAGTAGCTTGTTGTTTGGCTTTTGAGATATCTGGATATCTGTTTCAATCATATCTGGATATCTGTTTCAATTATAGCAAAAGGCAGCAACATAGAAGCAAAGGATGTGATGGCCCGCACTGCTTCTTAACACCAAGAGTGAGTGGGAAAGCAAGAGGAGATGTGTGTACAAGGATGCCCACTGTTGTGCTGCACTGTCTAAACTCTGACCATAAACAGATTTATCTTTCAGAGTTCCTCAGTCCATTAACAACCACAAGGCTCCTTTAGAAGTGTTTGTGGCTGCAGTCTAATCCTCTGCATTTCTCGCATGTGTGGGGTATGGCAAAATCACCAATGAACCCTAGCCTGTCCTCTGCAGATTTCCTCTCTCTGTGTCCATAGAAGGTGGAGGAACATCTGTTGCTTTTACTATGGTTTTGAATGGGAAATTTCCTTCCTCTTTGGGGCTGAGCATGCATTGGATACAGCACCTTATTTGAAAGCACAGCAGTGGCCTATCTCTGATCCTGGCTTGATGCATGGGTAAGAATGCTTCACTCAAGCCCAGGCTGAAAACAGGCATAAAGGTTGAATAATTGGTTCATGGTCCCCAGAGACCAGGAGATTTGTGGGAGCGGCTGTGTGCTTTGAGCAGAGGTTAACCTTTCTCATATTCCAAACTAAATAATTTACCCTCTTCCATTTCCCCCATCATTTGGAGCCCTCTACTTATTTGTTGATTCCTCTCTCTCTCTCTCTCTCTCTCTCTCCATCATCCTTATGTGAAAGATGAAATGATTGATTGATATGCCTAATGAGTGGCTAAAGAAGATGATGGTTTCTGAGTATTTCAAAACAAGCCAAGCCCTTAGAGCACTGAGGGAACATTGAAAATCTTATCAGTTGACTATTCTTTCTGGGATCTTGTTGTGGTTTATTTGTTGGTTTCCCTACTTCTGGGTTTTCAGAGCAGCTCTTTTGTTTAAATGCATTAACACACCATCCAACATTTCTGATGAAAATAGAGGTGTCCTAATAATAATAATAATAATAATAATAATAATAGCCCACCCATCTGACTGGGTTGCCCCAGCCACTCTGGGCTTCCAGCATTTATAAAAACATAATAAAGCATTAAACATTTTAAAAAAGCATTAAAAAAAACTTTCCTATGAAGATGGTTCTGATGGTTGTACTGTATCTCATTTTCTTGGCTCAGGGGTCACATAACTCCATACCCTCCAAAATTTCTCCAATGAAAATAGGGACGTCCTAAAGAAAAGCAGGACATTCCGGGATCAAATCAGAAACCGGGACGGCTTCTGTAAATCTAGGACTGTCCCTGAAAAAGAGGGACACTTGGAGGATCTGCATTAAAGTTGTTGCCTAAATCCTACTACGATGACCCTGAAAAACAGCCATCGTCCCCCAGTTCTGCTCTTGTAATGTGAAACTCCAGGCAATGAGGAAGAAATATTGCCTCAGTGTGAGTCCTGTTAAATGCCGCTTGCTCAGGCCATGGCTTGAAGCGAAAACAGGCATCCATTTTCCTAGCAAATGAGACTAAGTGGCAGAATTCATTAATAATTTATACGCTCAGCCCATCGATTTTGACTCTCGTCTCCAGCAGGTTGTCCCATATTGCGTGTCAGGAAGAATCAGCTTTGCCCCTTAAGGTACATGCATGCCTGTCTCCTGCATTGTTTCTCTAAAAGGAAAATAGTGGGGGTTTTTTAAAATAAAATAAAAAATTACTCAGGATAATCTACATGGCAAATAAAACAAAGCAGAGAGCAAATCCAGTGAGATCAGTTCTTTCTCTGTAACAGAAGCCATACAGAAAAAAATGTTAATTTATTATCTCTGGGATAGCTCAGTCAGTAGAGCATGAGGGTTGGGCTAAATCTCAGGGTTGCAGGTTCGAGCCCCAGATGGGCAAAAGATTCCTGCATTGCAGGGGCTGAACCAGATGACCCTCTCATCTGTACCTAAATCACTGAAGATGTACTTTGACTATGATTATGAAGTACAAGGAAAGCGGAATTGGCAAAAGGATTTTTTCTGGGGAAGATGCAGCAAAGCAGGAAGGGGAATCCCGGCCCATTCATATACAATTCTCAGTCTCCAGTTTAAGTTTAAAATATATGACTCATAAAGGTAAAGGGACCCCTGACCATGAGGTCCAGTCGTGGCCGACTCTGGGGTTGCGGCGCTCATCTCGCTTTACCAACCGAGGGAGCCGGCGTACAGCTTCCGGGTCAGGTGGCCAGCATGACTAAGCTGCTTCTGGCGAATCAGAGCAGCACACGGAAACGCTGTTTACCTTCCCGCTGGAGCGGTACCTATTTATCTACTTGCACTTTGACGTGCTTTCAAACTTCTAGGTTGGCAGGAGCAGGGACTGAGCAATGGGAGCTCACCCCGTCGGAGGGATTCGAACCGCCGACCTTCTGATTGGCAAGTCCTAGGCTCTGTGGTTTAACCCACAGCACCACCCGCGTCCCTTATATGACTCATAATATCCCATTAATAGATTAAATAATATCCCCCCCCGCAATAAACTGAGGTTGCAATCTAATGGACACTTACTTAGGAAACAACCCCCATTGTAGTCAGTAGCACTTACTTTAGATCTAAGCATGCTTAAATCATGCTACCATTTTGAGAACCACAGAATTGTATGCAGTGCAGGAATTTTTTGCCCAACCTGGGGCTTGGATGGGGGGCGGGGCAAGGCGCACTGGGCACCACACTGCGGAGGTGGCACTTACCGTGGGGCCTGCAGTGCTCCCAAGCCATGCATCTCTCCTGGGAGTGACGCAGTGGCTCAGGCCATAGCTGTCAACTTTCAGATTTGAAAATAAGGTATCAGCAGCCTTGAAAATACGGGATCCACAGCCTCACCTGTCCCAGGGACAGTCTACAGGATATCTAACAATCCGGGATAGCAGCGGGAAGCAGCGGCAAACAGTGCTGGAATAAGGGAATTTCCCACAAAAAAAGGGAAGGTTGACAGCTATGGTTCAGGCACCTGCTGGCTCCACGCTGCCCGAAAAAGTCATGCGGACCTGCAGACCACCAGAGCACAATGCAGCTTGGGCACTGGGATTCCAGTGTGCCCTGCCTCACCTCACCCCAGGCACCTAAGCGGCTAGCTATGCCGCTGCCTCGAACCCACAACCCTGAAATTAAACCACACTCAGCACAGTGGGAATCGTTTCTGAATTAACGTGTCTAAGATCAGACTGTAAGAAATTCCAAAGAAAGCCTGTTGAAATAAGCCAACAATTACGAGCTCTCTAGGGAATGGCTAGATACGTCTCTGGGGGTTTACTTAGAGTGAGTCATTATTTGGAAGAGAGCTCCCAATATCACTTTGTTACAGGATTTGATGCCAAAGTGTTAATAACAATCAGTTTTCGCCTGTGCAAGTGCCCTTTGCTTATCTCTCTAATCTACCTCATTTAAGGCTATTCCATTAATTTCCTTAAACACAAATTTTAAAAAAGGAACGTTTTAATGTACTTTACACTGCTTGGCTTAAGTAGAAGTGAACTGTAAACTATCTAATTAGACTGGCCTAGGAGCAAATTATGCTACATGCAAATGCATATAATGAAGCCCCAAGTTTTTATTTTCTTTCAGTACTGTAATTAAAACCCCTTCTAAATACTGGTGGCACAGAAAGGATTTTTTTCTGCTTAAAAAATGCCCCGGTTGCTTTTCCCTCTGAAAGGTACCAGATTTAAGAAGTCAGTGAATTTTAAATACTTCTGCAAGAGTTTAACCAAAGAACTCCAACCAGCATATCTGGCTACCAAAGGAAACAGAATGTTCACATACAGTCTTCAGTTTTGCTTCCCCATATCTAGTCTCCCTCAAATGATTTCTCAGTCAATTTTCTAATAAAATATGAAAGCCAATAATTGGTCTAAAAGAATATACTGTGTATCTTATCCTTCCAACGTTATAGGATAGGAAGAACCTGTATTCCTGGTGTTTTCACAAAGCGTCTTTCTTGATGAGACCCAGAAAAATCTAGCCTGTTCTGTTATTTTTAATATGCAATAGAACAGAGACTACATTACTTTTATACTTTTTGTAGGAACAAAGACACAGTAAGGACTTACTTCTGAAACATGTCTAGTATGATTGTCCTGCAAGGCACATCTGTTATTTCAATTTCTCATGTTTCAGTCTTCAGTTCTCCACAGAAGTTTGCTATTTTCTTTTAAAGGTTCTCATGAAAGTTCATCAGCACTTTATTTGAATATATCCTAATGTGCACATTTTTGCAAAGCCATTTTTCCTTCCGTAATGGATTTTTGTATGTTATTTTCATGAATATATGCAATTTTATGCAGACTTTTATACACATAATTTGGCTGGAGAACTGCACTGTAAAATTGTGAGAAGTTCCAATTTATAAAGCTGTATTTTGTCTTGCATATTGTTTTGAAAAGTGCAAATCAGGCAGGTTTGTTTTCAGCTGAGAATTGAATTAAACTTCTCCCCACCCCTAAAACCCAGGCATACCAATTTGCATCCTTTAGATACTTTGACAGTAATACAGAAATCACTTTTCCATGACTTCATCATAAAATATAGTACTTTTTTTAACATCAGCATAGAACAATGTGACAGGTCAGGTGGTTGAGAACTGCTTTTAAAATATTCCAGTGCCACTACTGCACTATAACATCTAATGTCTAACACCCAAGTGAACACAGGAGTGGACTTTGTGCCTATTCAGAAAGTATAAGACGGACCTGCAATAAACTGTTGTGGAGTACAGTGCTCTTGTTCAGAATGCCTGCCAGCTTTTCCAAGCTACTCCATTCAAATGTCCCCTTCTAGTTTTCTGTCTCTCTCATCAAACATAAAGAGACAGAGACAGAGAGCATTCCATGATCACTGAGCATGCTCAGTTATAATTGTGCTTTTTGCTCCCCTCCCCTAATCCTCCCCATATATATATATATATATATATATATATATATTAATTACTTCTACAACTTTTGGAGTTTCTCAGAGTTTGCTCCCTCTTGGGCATGGATACTGCTGCATTTGCTTTGTAAGGATCCACACTCGGAGAATGAGTTTGCTCTTAAAATAGAGGAAAGAGCATTTTCAAGTTTGACACTTATGTCTTTAACCATATTCTAGAATAGATGGCAGGCAGCCTCATGGATAAACAGCACACTTCTGAAACTGGAATGGAATGCACCACCCAACCCCAAGGAACAAAACCTCTCTCAATTTGAGGACGAAAGAGGAAAAAAGCAACCCTGAGACACAATAAAGGTTGCCAGGCATTGCATAATGATCATGGTACAATATTTTATAGCGGAACTGGGAAAATGTAATAAAAAACACATCAGATTAAATATTTAAAAGCCTGCCTCCTATCATACATTTCCTTCTGAGTGGTTTAGATCAGCAAAAACTGAAATTTCACCAACTATATCATAATTTCACAAAATTCACAGTCATCCAAATATTAATTTAAAGGTGATGGTATAGCAGTGTGCATCAAAATTATTTTTTGAAAGATGTAGAAAAGGCAGTATACTGAGGAAAGTTGCAATGAAAGTCACCTAGCTGTGAGTGCAACTACAAGGCTACTAAACCATACTTACGGTATGTTGCAGTCCAGTACCCATGGGCCTCTCAACACAGTGCAACTTAATTCTAGCTATAGAATTGCACATACTGTTAATTTCCAAAATGCGAAGTGTATCTGCTCAAGTTCACAAGTGTATCTACAAATTTGAGGTGCCAATCACAAATACACTATCAGTGAAATTCCAATCATATCTCCTCAAAAGTCAGTCCTATTTATTGCACGGAGTTTTCTCTCGGGTAAATGCGATTAGGATAGCAGCCTAACTGAACTTGTTTCTGGGTACTGTAGTTTGTTAAGGGTTGATAGAAATAGTAACTCTGAGGGGTAAACTACAGTGCCCATAATTCTTGGAGTAAAAGAGTGTGCTTAAAAGTTATGGTATGTAAACAACCAAAATAGAATTCCTCATAAGAATAAAACCTTGATCTCTAATATCAGATTACTAGAGAGCAAAAGGGTATAGTTACTCAGCAATTTAAAAAAATGTACTCTGAATGTGTCTGTGTTTCAGGTTTCAGGCCCTAGTTCAAAAACAAGCAATCATAAAACAACATAAAAAACTCAATATATAGAAGGAGCAAAAGCATCATTAATCATTATTTTAAAACTTTAGCAACCTTCATAGCCACAGATGTAAATCGTGACTTTCATCACTGCAAACCATACTAAACAAGAAAGGTTTAATTGCCTAGTTTATTTACATTTATATAAACCACCCCTCGTCCCATAGGATCCTAAAACAGGAAACATATAATAAAATCCATATATTAACGTAAACATCATTTTAAAAAATCACATTTAATCAAGCAATTCAAAACCATTCAATTTGCCAACTTCCCACAAATGCTTGTGCGCACGTGTGTCTAAAGCCATTGTTTGAACAGTGTCAGTGAGGGAGACAGCTGCATCTCCATAGGCCGGGAGTTCCACAAATGGGGGCCACTACAAGGAAGACCCTACCCCTAGCTGATTTTTTTTTTGTGGCAAGATGTTAAATAGCCTGTACACTAAAAGAAAGAAGATCTTGTTCCTTGCACCCTCAGATGAAAATAGCATCCATAGCAAGGCCTCCTCTGAAGACCAAAGTGTGTGGGCAGATTCAGATGGGCAGAAGCAGTAGCCCTCCAACTTCCAAACTGTCCAGGCCCGGAAAAAGGGATAACAACAACCACACTTTGAAAGGAAGAAATCCAAAACTGGCGAAGAATGCACAGTATTGGTATGGCATGACTGCTGCATTTTGCATCAACTAAAAAGCTTCTGGGCACTTTTCAGAACCGTTCCGCCACATACTGCACATACCATGACCTAAATATGAAAGGCAAACAAGAAACCTGTAACTGCAGCAAGATCCATCTTCAGAAAAAGGCCAGTTGGTGCATTTGTTGGAATCTGGAGCAAAGCTGAATCCGGGAGCAGTCCAAAAAAAAAAACAACTGCACCCAGTGTGTCCAACAGAAATATCTCCCAAAGTTTCTTGTCTGGATTACACCTTTCCCCCAACCTCCCTTTTGCCCCATATCCCATCTCTCACTGGCTTCAGCATTAACAGTATAGATATAAGTCTCGAGCACAGGATGAGGCATCCCAAGCCAAGGCGCGTTTATATGATCCATAAACCAAACTTCCATGGGTTTATCTACTCGGGAGGAGGAGTGGCAGCGGAGCGCGAAGGGCGCGTTAGATCCGCTCCTGAAATAAGTGCGGACTTGGGACTACTGCTGCAGCCGCTTGCAAGTGCGGGTGAAGAAGGCAAGAGCTGAGGGGGGGGGGAAGGCTGGTCCCTTCGGGTGAATTATTTACTGGAGGGCAAAAGGAGGTGCGTTGTGGGGAAGAAGAGTCTGAGGGGGAAAGCGGAAAGCGAGGCCTCCTCCTCCTCCTCCGCAAAGAGGTTAGTTCCGCCAAGCCGCCGGGCAGGCGAAGCCGGAGCCCTTGCGAGCGTGAGGAGGAACGGCTGAGGAGAAGGAGGAGGCGCTTCAGCGGCCGTCATTTCCGCCGTGTATGTGTGTGTGTGGAGTCGGGGAGGGCAGGCGGACAAGCGGAAAGAAAGGAGGCAGGACCCGGAGGAGCCCTCGCCGCCTCCGACTTAGAGGCCGCCCGGAGCCCCCTTGCTAGAGCGAGGGGGAGAGGAGCGCTGAGGGGAAAGACCGAAGCGGCGACGCCACACTCCTTCCTTCTTCGCTTCTTGCCGGCTCCACAGAAGCCGCTCGGGATTCCCGCCCTTCTCCCTCCCTCCCTTTCTTTCCCCCCCCCGCTGGACGGACGGAGCAGCCCGCCGGCCTCCCGGCCATGGGGAACGCCGCCACCGCCAAGAAGGGCAACGAGATCGAGAGCGGTGAGTTGGAAGCGGGCGACAAAGACCGGGGGGGGGGGGCGGGGAGGCAGGCCGGCTCTCCGCCGCCGCCGCCGCCGCCGCCCCGCTGCTGCTCCTCCTCTCGCCAAGGTGCACCGGGACGGGCCGTGGCAGCAGCAAGGCCCTGCGGCCTAGTCTGGCGGGCTGCGGCACTGGCGGCAACCGGTGCGGCAGGCAGGCCGGCCCGCTCGCTGTGCCCCTTTGGCGCGGGGGTTCTGGAGGAACTGCTGCAGCCACGTCCCGCTCCGGGGGCTTCGGAGTAAGCGGGTTAACCGGTCCCCTCGCAAGGCTCAGGGGCAGATGCAGAGCCCCCCTCCCCGGGGGGGGGTGCAGAGGAGCTCCGTGGACGCCCCCACCCGGAGGCCGCTGCCGCTGCTGCTGCTGCTGCGTGTCCCCGGCATCCCCACCTAGGTGCATCCCTCTGCTTAGGCCGGCCTAGTCCCAACCCGGAGGAGGCCAATGAATGGGAGCGGGTGGGGTCTATTCCTTCCGCCCCAATCGCTCTTGGTAAAACTCTTGGCCCTCGTCGTAGGAAGAAAAGCTTTTCTTTCGGCAACCTTGGGGTGAGGGCTGGGGTGAGGGGCAAAGCTCGGGTGCAAACTGTGATTTTTGTTTGGCGCTTGTGTGTTTTCTCCTCTTTTCTCCCCGCCTCTTCTTTCCTTACCCTCTCCCCCCCCCCATCACAGCAGAAAAAAGGCTTCTGTAGAAAACTCCCTAACCTTTCCCTCTTATAGTTTTTGTTCTCTGCTGTTGTGGAAACAGTTTATTCCCAGCTCCTCCTGCTTTGGAGAAGCAGTCTTCTGTTGCAGCATGTTAATGTGTTGTGAAACCTCTCTCTACAGAAAGCGAAAGAGACCTAACGCTAGTAAAACAATTATTATTATTATTATTATTATTATTATTATTATTATTTTGTCGTGCAGGATCTTGGTAAGCTGCATTTTGTTTGGGATTGAGAACATGGCATAAAAGAACACAAGCAAAGTGTTTAAGCAATTGCTGGCACTTCTCATTGGAGATTAAGGCCTTGCTAATACACTTACTTGGGAGTAAGTCCCATTGAATTCAATCAGGCTTTTGAGTACATGTGTTTAAGATTATGAGGTGGATTACTAATATGAACTCTTGAGGTTTTGAGTGTTTATTTCTATTTGCTTGTCTGCAGTAGAAATGATTTGGAGTGTTTTTGATCCTCAGCAATTTTTGAGATGGGCAACTTTTATTCATTAGCATCTGTCTCCTTTTGTAGATAGACAAGTAATTTTACATAAAGATCGTTTTGGTTTCATAAAATACGGTTCCTCAGAATAAAGCCCTAAATGTTACTTAGTCCAGAGATGGGGAACCTATGACCCTCCAGATGTTGAACTAAAACTCCCATCAGCCCCAGTCAACATAACCAATGGCCAGGGATAATGGTAGTTGTAGTCTAACACCTGCAGGGCCATTGTTGCCCACCCTGATGTAGTCAAATAAAATAAAATCCTTTCTGTTGAATAATCAAAAGCTTAAACCAATTTTAAAAATAAGCAAATCTAGAGAGAGAGATGCATGCTTAAAAAGTAGAGTCCTGTGCATGCACCATTAAATTCAGTTGAACTAACTTCTGGTTAAGTGTGTACAGTGCTGAAGCTTTCATCCTAACTTTGAGGCCTTGAGGCCTTCATTGTGTTTGATTTCAGTGGGATTTAAGTTGCCTCCACCAGTTAATAGCATCTCCAGAAGGTGCTTGTTCAGCCGTAACACCTTGCAAAAGTGGGGTGGGAGAAAAGTAGCTTGTTGGGTACTACTGGTCTGAGAATGCCACACTGTAATGCCTGTGTTCAGAATGGGCTGTCATGTTGATGCAGTGTAAACTGATGCATAGGAATAGTTTTCTTGTCAATTGGTGGTTTCTGGTACAGTATGCTGAATCAATGCATGCCTGACATTTGAAAAAGCCTCTGGCTTCAAACCTGTTTCCTGGGAGGAGAGACTCCCTTTGGGGCTTTAGTCTAAAATTACCTTCCCTGCCATGCTGCCTCTTCGTGTGGCATCAGTGATGGTCCTGGTGAACTGTGGTGCCACAGGCCCTTAATTTTACTTTGACAGCAGGGGTAGCCAAAGTGTTGTCATTTTGTTGGACTATGACTTCCCTGACAATTGATCGTGCTGGTTGAGGCTGATGGAAATTGTAGTCCAAATACCTTTGGCGGGTACCATCTTGGCTATCCCTGCATTTGTGAATCAAGCAGCATATTCTTGCTCAACCCTCTGGGCACAGTTCTGCTTCTGCTGAGGGTATTCTGTGTGCTGGGGGTGGGTGACATTCACTTTGCCTTCAAGTGAATGACCTGCAGCATTGTAGTATGTTTGGGACAGCTCTAGGCTGTTGCATGTGTACTCTATAGGGAGTTAGGCATCCTTTTAAATACGCTTGGTCCCTATGAGGATTCTCTCCTCCCTCTATCCATGCATGTGGTGTGCAGGTCTGTGATTTCCGGAACATTTTCTAACACATGCCCAAATCTAGCATGGATTTCACTTGTTCTGCATCACAACACACCCCTTTCATATTAACGGTGTCAAATTGTAGTAAAAATGCACATGTCAGATTTCTTAACTTGTCAGATCTGTACCAACTGTCAGAAATGCAAAATAAGGCAGTGGTAGCAATATTGTGCTGTCTCAAAGACGCTTTCTAGAATTGTGAATTTGTAGAGGGTTGAGAACAAAAGGAAGTGCCACTGCAGCAAGAGGGGTTGAGGGATTCTCAGAATATGAAGATTTGTGAATGCTTTGCAAGCGTTGAAACAGAGGTTTTTCTGCTATCTGATACAGTGACTGTTGCAGTTTGCATTGTTATAGAACTACTCATCCTTGTCAAAATAGCTGCCTAAGGAAACAAATCTTACAAATTTTTGTTATAAGTTTACACAACATGTTAGAAAAGCTACAAGTTTTGAATAAGTTCTGTAAACTGACAGTGGAAGCGGGGGAGGGCAGTGATTACTTTTAATCCATGTCCTTTACATATTAACATCTACTGAAAGCTGTGATTGTAAAGATCAAGGCCATGCTACAGTATCCGAAAGACAATGAACAGTGACTTGATTTGTAGTCTACTTTATATTTGCACATAAAGTGTTTGAGAGCTCTTACTGCAACTGTGGTCAATGTAAACGGAAACAATATAATTGTAGCACTTAGTAGTAAAGCTTCATATAATGGTATCTTATTGTGTATTGCTGAACTTTTATCACCCATGGTGCATTTAGTATGGCTCTGGAATATTTTTAGTAGTGTTGGTTATTTATTTATTTCTTCAAACTTTATAGCATTAGTAGAAGAATGCAATCCTTTTTTTACTTTAGTTCTGGATATGGATGCATGTTCTATGTTGTGTAAGGTAATGTCTATTACATATTGTACTTGAACACAGAAAAATAATTTCCATACAGTCTTAAAGCAATATTGCCATTATGCATCTGAACAAAGTTCCAATTCAGTTCAATTGATATTGGTGGGACCTGCTTCAGCACTTCTAAAAAGGGGGCTTAGCCTTTGAGGTCTAGGATGTTGGGTCTGAGCAAAAACTACATTTACAAGTACTATTTAAAGGAAAACTTTCTGCGACTCAGTGAATACTTTTTAAAAAGAGGGATCCTAACTGGAATTAGAAATGTCATTGCCTTTAAAATACTGTCCAGATAAGTAGCAGTATTAGTCTATGGCATCAAAAAGCACAGTTACGCATTGTTAGAAACTCAGATATATAAGCTAGACACCAAATGGCTCCTTAAACTAGGAGTAAAGTTTTCAAAACAATGCCTAGTTGTCATTTTTGGGCCAGACAGCTTGAAATTTGTATTTTTCAATAGAACTTTTTAGTTCTTGAAATTCATTCTGATTTTGCAGATAAAATCTAGCAGATAGAATTCTACTGGATGTGTTGCTAGTGTGTGAAAACAGTCAAGACCCAAGGCATGCACCTCCAGATGGTGGAGACGTCAGGGGCCATCCTGGCTCCTGGGCATCCTCTCTTGGTCGCAAGTGGCCAGTAGTCAGGTGCAAAATGTGCCTGGCACCTGGTGAATTTCAAATGCTGGTTACATGGTCCTTTTGAAAGTAACACATTTATTATAGCACAAGCTTCTCTGAATTACATAGAGTAATTGAATTGTTGAGTTGGAAGGGACCCTTAGGGTAATCTAGTCCAACCCTTTGCAGTGTTTAATTGATAGATGAATTGGAACATATAGAGTTATTGTTTTGAGATAATGAACTAGATCTTATTCCAGAAGACACATTTCCTGTTCGAGAATTGCTTTCTTGATGCACACAGTGCTTACATTTTTTGTTATATCATGGAGTTTGGGTCACAAACCTTTTCACACAAAATAAAAATTATATAGGACTACAAGTGAGGACAGCAAGAAAACTTGATGGGTGAAGGGAGTGAATCAAATACCAGAAGAATTCGTCACTCCCAAGACTTTTCTTTTTCCCTCCCCACACTGGCCTTCTGAAAACTAGGAGCAGATTAGGAAGTATAGTGAAAGTGCTGCAAAACAAACCAGTATTGCTAGAGTGAATCGTATCCTACTACTCCAGGAAGGCTATCCTGCACTATCCAGAAGTTATTTTTCCTCGTGCCATCAAAGGAAGTAGCCAGACTCCTGGATAGCTCATGGTGCTGATAATCCCAAGGTTGCAGATTTGACCCCTGTATGGAGCAGCTACATATTCCTGCATTGCAGAAGGTTGGGGTAGATGATCCTTAGGGTCCCTTCCAATTCTGTGATTCTATTATCTATGCACCTTGAGAGGAGGGGAGAAGGGACCTAATAAAGGTGTTGGCACTAGAGAAGGACTAGGAAAGTGTTGGTAGCCGATTATGCTTTCTCTCTAGCCTATGTTCTTATTTGCTCTCTCATTCTTCTAGTGCTGCTGGGATAGCTCTAGAGCTGTTGTGTATTCATCATCACATGTATGCTAACTTTGGCCTCTTTGAGGAAGGATAAGGTGGGGAAGTTTATTCTCATCACATGTTTTGGCACAACTCTAAAGTTTGTGCAAATAGGGCATAAATAACGGTAGTGGTGATCTCTTCATAGTTTGATTTGAAATTGGCTCAGTAGTTATCTATTTTCAAGTAACCTTTTCTCTTTTTTGTGGAGCAGAAAGTTCACCTGTTTTTTTACCGTTTTCACCTGTTTAGGTTAGTGAATGTTTTCTGATTGCTGCATGCACAAAGGAAGAAATCATTGACTTGCCTTTGTAACCTCCCCACCCCCGTATACAGGACCTCTGGCAGGAATGGTTGCACATGTTCCTGAACTACACAAACAGACCCAGGGAACATATTTCTCAACTAGAATATTGCATAGATTTGGAAAAGCTTGCACTTTACTTATTCTAGTTGTTAGCCTTCTAACGATTTGGGAAATGCTTAAAGCAAATTTTATTTTTGTTGTTGTTCTTTAAGAATGAGCCTGGAAAGCAGCTTTATACATATCCTCACAGATAGCCTTAAGCATAGTTATCTTCAAAACCACTGGGTGATATCCAGTTAAGCCATACTCACTGAAATAAATTGGCTTAATTCAGTGGATCTGCTCTGAGTATGACTAACATTGGATATCACCTTCTGCCTTGTTCTAACCTATCTCTCTATCCTTATTTGCTGATACATCTAGTTCTTCCTCCAACACTGCCACCACCAGTAGCCCAAATCCCTTAAACATCTCTGCATTTTTTCCATTGCTGTGCCTGGAATTTCTTTCCAGAACAAATATTTTCAAGTAATTCTCCAGAGCTCACCAATTCAGGGAAGTCCTTTCTTAACCCATTCCTCTCCATCCCTCAACTGTGCTTGCTCACATTTCATCTCTTGTTACTCTTGTTTCTTCCTCTGAACTCTCCCTACTCTCCAAATATAGATTATAATTTATTTGGGGACAAGGATCTGTGAGTGCATGACCTGGCAGAGAGGAAATAATCTTGGTCTAATAAATGATGTTTTATTAAAGAACAAATCTAGTCCCCACGTTTTGGCTTTGTACCTGCCATGACCCAGCTTTGGCACATTGTCTGTGGTTTATTTCTGTTACAACTGAACCACTAAAACTGTGGTTTGATCTGTTTGCAAGCCAGGCTTTACTAGATCTTGGTTTCATCTTATGGTCAGTAGGCAGAGATTAAACCAAGTTTTCTAAGCTGAATGTAATGGGAAAATGGCTTAGCAAACCCTGGAAGTGTTGTATTATGGTGTGAGAGGGGAGAATGTGCAGACACAACTTCATCTAACAAACTCTGGCTTATTAGACCAGGATCATTATATCTGAACCAGGCCTCTGTGTTTCCTTTTTTCTTTTTCTTCAAAGTAGGCTAGTACATGATTCTTACACCCAAGACTATTTGGAATCTCCAAGGGACCAAATTGTGAAGTTGTATAAAAAGTTACATTACTTTTTTTAAAACAACAATGATGGAACTTAAACACTATAGTAAAGGAAAGTTTTGGCTTGTATTTTAAGGCTGCTATAACCTAAGATGCTGTGGCATGTAGTCAACTAAATTATACTCACAGCTGACCCATTGAAATTAATGGACCTAAATTAGTCAGGACCATTAATTTCAAAGGGTCTTCTCTGAGTATGACTAATGTTGTATACAACTCTGCAAAAATAATAGTGTTTTTTAAATGTTAATAAGCATGTAAATAGCCACCTGTCTGTGGTAAGAATCTCCTTCAGATGACCAGTCAGAGAAACTGCTTTAAAATAGAAAATTGCTTTTGCTCCAGCTGTTGATGGTTCCACAAATAAGTAACATGGTATGTGTGAGTAAAGGAGCTAGTGCTTCTTACTGTACAGTCCAAGACAACTTAGTACCAAGTTAATTAGCATCACCTTCCCTTATGTAAATGTACCTATCCTTTAAGATTGGATGTTGAACCCCTCCTGCATTTGGTGTTGCCAGCTAAGGCTAGGTGCGTGGTAACAGATGAGAGAGACTGCTTTATCTGTGGTAGTGTGGAACTCTCTGCCCCCTTGCTCTTTATATTATCTTGGCACTAAGAAAGCTTTTATTTTTAAACATGCTCTTGAATCTGTTGCTACTTAATGCATTGATTGGTGCTGCTGTTGCTGCTTTTTGTGTTTTTGTTTTGCTTCTCTGTTTAAAATATGTCTTTTTATTGGTTGTGTCATTGTTGCTTTTCTGCTTACTCTTCATGTGCAAGTCACTGAGCAACTCCTTTGTGGGGAAAAGTGGGGCTTTAATTTAAAAATAATAATAACAACAACTTCTGTGGGATAGTAACTTTGGCGGACTTATTGCCAAGGCTGCCCTTGGAATACAAATAACAAAAAAGCATGTATAGTGTAAGCAAGAACAAATATTCTAAAACATGGAAACCTTTGCACTGTATTCAGTACACAACAGCAGATTTTTGAAACGGGAAATGCATCTAAAACTTCAGTTCATCAGAGCATTAGATTAAGCATGTATCCTATACAGTTCCATAATAAAAAGATACATTTCACCATGCAGACAATTGCTGGGTTATAAAATAATGTCTTAAAAGTTAAGTGTATAATTATGAGAGGAAGTAACTATAGTACCCAATACTGAAGTTAGACAAATCCAGGTTCCATGCTCATGCATCCTGCTAGATTAGGGAATTTCTGTGTTGGAATTGTGGTCACTGGTAACTTTTCTGTGCATCTGTGAACTCTGAACAGCTATGAACTTTCTAAAAGCACAGGGACCAAGTGCCTAAGGATGGCATCCACAGATACCGCGTGAGCTTTCGAATGTATTCACTGAATGTATTCCAAGCTTCTTTTGGAGTTCTTTTGTAATGGTGTCTTGGATTGAAATATTGCTCGTGCTTCTGTTGTACCACTTCTGTGGAACATGCTGATTCCTAAATGTTACCATGTGCAGGCCTTGGACTGTCCATAAGATTAAAATTCCTAAGCTGCAATAGCAGTTGACTTGGTGTGCAGGCTACTGGAAGTTTTTCAGGCTTTGTTTTAGTGTTTTGTTGAAGCATTACTCTTAGCTGCAGTTCGACACCGGATGCATGGAATGAAAGCTGTACCCTACCACTGAACCACAGTGGACTGCTACACTGGGACCTCTCAATTCTGACAAAGATCTGTTTGCTTTCCATTCTGTGTATGTGTGTGTATCCTGTAATAACTGGTGATTGTGTGTGAATATCATAGGAATAAGTGTGTCCTAAAGGCAGTTGTGTGAAATATGTGATTGCATGAGAATTTTAAAGACTGACATACCCAAATCTCTTGATGGTCATCCTGCTAACATAATGTTGTTAGTTAGGACTACTTGAACTTTACCTCCACAGTTATCATATACCTTTCAGACTCGAGGTGGCTTTCAACATAGTTAAAACATTAAAACACAGCATTATGAAAGCATTTTATCATTTTCCATTCACAAAATTTACATTGAGTTTTCTTGAAATGGACGGGTCTTCTAAGCATATGTGTTTAAGATTAGGGTGTAAGATTTTGTAAAAAACAAAACAACCTTTCTATTTTGCCACAGGCCATAGATTTGATTGCAGTGTCAGTCTAACATAAAGCCAGTGGGTGCAGAAAGTAACTTGTGGCTCTGGAAGAAGCTACGCACAAACATTTGCCTTGGGATATATGTACAGTATGGTCAGTCAAAAATTCATACTAAGAAATCAGAAATAGTATATGAACTTGCACACTAATATAATCAGTCTGTCTGAGCACAAGACATTATGTGTTGAGAACTATACTGTAGTCTACATAAGGTAAAGGTAAAGGGACCCCTGACCATTAGGTCCAGTCATGGCCGACTCTGGGGTTGCGACGCTCATCTCGCTTTATTGGCCGAGGGAGCCGGTGTACAGCTTCTGGGTCATGTGGCCAGCATGACTAAGCCGCTTCTGGCAAACCAGAGCAGCGCACGGAAACACCGTTTACCTTCCTGCCGGAGCGGTATTCATTTATCTACTTGAACTTTAACGTGCTTTCGAACTGCAAGGTTGGCAGGAGCAGGGACTGAGCAACAGGAGCTCACCCTGTCGCGGGCATTCGAACCGCCAACCTTCTGATCAGCAAGCCCTAAACTCTGTGGTTTAACCCACAGCACCACCCGCGTCCCTTATAGCAAATGTACAAAATTGCAGCTGTTATGAGTTCTGAAGTAACCTCATCATTGCATACTAAAGAATGAAAGCAACAACTAGGATATCTGATGGTACTACTGTAATTGATTAGTTTGCTTTACTCCAAAGATGTATACTTTGCACATGTGTGTGCTGGTGCAACCAAGTACCTCTCACTTTGAAAGTAATATAATACCATCATGTTCAAACTCTGGCACGTTGAACAAATTCTGTATATCATAGATGGTTTGTAGATTCAAAAAGACAATTTAAAATGGAACAAATCTCTTGAAGTTAAATGCCCTGCTGCATTATTGCAGAATTTGAGTTCATGTGATTTTAATACTTGGCCTCGCTGTGGTCTCTATCTAAGGCAGATAGGAATCATGTAGCCCTTGAGTTACAAAACTCAGAAGAGTGATCTGGATTTTTAAAGTTCTAAGCAGTTCTGTTTCACTTTAGTGTCCAATAGAGTGACAAGTTACAAAACCAGAGGTGTGGTTTTTCCAGGAAATTCTGAATTGGAAAAATCTCTTATGCACATTATGGCAATTTGCAGCAGAAGATTTTCAATTTGTAGCAGAAAAGTGCCTGGTTTCCTTGAGAGCAATCTAATTTAGCATGTTTATTTTATTTGTATTTAGCAAACAAAGTCAATAATTTGGAAACTGCCAAGCTTCCCTGTATGTAATTAATTAATTAATTAATTATATACCCAAGGCATACTTTCCTTGTTACTAATGAATTTATGAAATATAAAAAAATTAATGAATAAATAAAGCGGTGGAAAATCTTCTAGAATTTTTTCTGCCCACACCACTGATGGTTCAGAAGCCCCTCAGTAAATCTAGCGAGTCTGCCTTGTTAGCTACCGTAGATTCCGGCGTATTAGGCTACTGGGCGTATTAGACGACCCCCCCAAATTGGCAGCTGCAATTTGGAGGTTCGTCTTATAAGCCCAGTTGCCTGATATGCTGGGCAGCTCCGCGCCGGGAGAAAGCTGCCCGGCACGGAGCAGAGCCCGCCGCCCCTGCTGCTGCTTCTGAAGCAGCGTGAGGGGCGGGCTCTGCGCCGGGCGGCTTTCTCCCTGCACAGAGCTGAGCCAGCCACCCGCTGCTTCAGAAGCAGTAGCGGGGCGGGCTCCACGCCGGGAGAAAGCCGCCTGGAGTGGAGTGGAGCCCGCCACTCCTGCTGCTGCTTCCAAAACAGCAGTGCGGCTGCTTCGGAGCCACCGCTGCAGCAGTGGGGGGGGCAGATACCCAGCGTATAAGACAACCCCCGACTTTTTAACCTATTTTCCGGGATTAAAAAGTCGTCTTATACGCCAGAATTTACGGTATTTGGTTTGTTCTTGTGCCTTCCTTCTACTGTTTATATCCTTGTGCTTTGCCTACTCCATACTATTTCAATATACGGTGAGCTTAACTATAGGAACAATCATCATATAGTTAGAACTGGCTGTGTGAGTTGCTCTTGTAAGAAGCATGTGCTAATGATTTATCAAGATCAGGAATGGTTAGCCCTTGGCTCTCCAAGCACATTTTTCTGGCCACTCAAAACTCCCAACAGCAGCTAGGAGTGTGTGTATATTTTGGGGTGGGTGCAGAGGTTTAGCCACTGTGCACACTGCAGCACCTGATCGAAGTGAAAATTACACCCCACCCTGGTCATCAGGTTGATCATTTAATGATTGGTAGAGGGGTGATATTCCTCTATCCTCAGCTAGTTACATGCACAACATGGGTCTGTGTGCATGTAAGAGCGTGGTGTGGCCACACCCACTCAGTTCTGCATGAGCATGGCTACCAGTTAACGTGGTGCAGTGGTCAGCCATATTGTACCCAGCGACTTACACCCTTTCTTCTAAGATGCTGTTTTGTACATCAGTATCAACTTTTCAGATAAGACAAAAAAAAGTTCAGATACCTGAGTTGGGCATTTTGAACACTGACAACCTGAAAGAAAAAAGAAGCAGCTTGCTTTCTGTTTATACAAAAATAGTTTCCTAGTTGCCTGATCAGGCAAAGTAGCTTTGTAAAAGCCTGCACAGTATGCCAGTCCACTTCTTATTTGTCTTTACTGCTTACTGATTTTCAATATAGATAGAACTGCCTGTATGTGATTGCCATTTTCTAATGATAGTGTCTATTTTTAAATTATATAGACTCTGGAAAAAGTGGGAAGTGCTCTCTAAATTATTGGCTTCTCTTGTTGAGTAGCTTTTCTTTTTAAATTTTAAGTTAGAGTAGTTTGAAAAAGGTCATTAATTATCCATTGGTCTGGAGTACAAATCTACTGTACTTGGGTGAGTTTCTGTGCTATGATATTCACCCATCTTAAAAGTGATTTGTATCAAATCTGTATTTGAAAGCAAGAAAGCAGACATTCTGTAACTTGAATAGGAAGATCTGAGAGGTTTAATATAATCAGAATAATTGCAAACACATTAGGTACAGCTGTGAGAATTGTCTACATTTTCATTTTTACCAGGGTAGCCAACTAGTTTAAAATAATTTTTATTTATCTGTCTCATCATTGATTGTTTGCTTAAACTGTTAAATTAATTATTTTGTTCTACTTATAAATTTTCATTGCACTGCTTCACATTTCATTAAATATAACCGTACACTCAATCATTGACTTTCCTTCTCCCCCCCCCCTTTCCAGGTTTCATTTATCCATTAAGACTGCATATTCAAATTTCTCCTTACATTCATATTTCTCCCTTACCCCATATCTTCAATGTTTTAAACTAAAATATAAGTGTGCTTACTGCATAAGTGTGAAATACGCACACTTATTTTAACAGCAAAGTAAACTGTTAAATTAAAATAAGTGTGCATATTTCAAAATTTCATTACTGCTAACATGACCCTATCCTATTCTAACATTGGTACCTTATTGTACAAGCCTAATCCTATGCATATTCTGTTATCCTAGCTACAGATGCTTCTGCATATTTCATACAAATAAATAGTAGTGAACTGACTAGATCATATTGCAAACAGCTTCTGATCAGGTCAGTTTTACTGCTTTTAACAGAAAAGCAAAGAGAGATGAGCAACCTCACAACTGATAGTTTTGCTCATCTGCTCAGAAGGAGTATTGTTAATGTTAGCTCAGTGTTTTCTAGAGCAGTGGTTCCCCAACTTTTTCCCACGGACCACTTAAAAAGCACTGGAGGTCTTTGCAGACCACTTAATCTGCCTGTTGTAGAATTGTAATGTGCTGTGCTAGTTGTTGTTTGATTTTTAATTGTATTTTTACAGGCACGTTGTGGACCCAGAAGGTGGTCTGTAGACCACAGTTTGGGAACTCCTGTTCTAGAAGATTCTCAGCTTGAGCCTGGTGAATCTCATGGGTGTGTGAGAAATCTGTGGTATTTAAGCAACGTTTGAGGGCATCTCCATGCCCTCAACTTGAAAACTTGCTACATAGTTGGAATAATTGCTCTTGGATCTTAATACGATTAAGAGATGGCCTTCTGGTTAACATTGAGCTCAAGTTATTGTTATTGGGGGCTTTGGGGATTCCAACCGATGTATGTTGTAACTGTCATGATGCATCCTTCAAGGGCAATACAAAAAGTATCTTTTGCTACTTCTACCTTTCAGTTTCTAGGCGGGTGGGTATGAATGATAGCTGTCTTGTCAGGGTCTAAATGTATCTCTCCAGATTAAAATAGTGGGAAGCACACATGGCCATAGTACAGTCTAAAGTTCCAGGTGCAATCCAACCGTAAAAAAGGTAAAGGACCCCTGACATTTAAGTCCAGTCACAAACGACTCTGGAGTTGCGGCGCCCATCTTATTCTATAGGCCGAGGGAGCCGGCGTTTATCCGCAGACAGCTTCTGGATCATGTGGCCAGCATGACCAAGCTGCTTCTGGTGAACCAGAGCAGTTCACGGAAACACCATTTACCTTCCCGCCGGAGCAGTACCTATTTATCTACCTGCACTGCCTGTTTTTGAATTGCTAGGTGGGCAGGAGCTGGGACCGAGCAACGTGAGCTCACCCTGTCACAGGGATTCGAACCGCCAACCTTCCAATCGGCAACCCCAAGGCTCAGTGGTTTAGACCACAGCGCCACCCACGTCCCATGGCACACATGGCCATAGTACAGTCTAAAGTTCCAGGTGCAATCCAACTGTAGCTAGCTGCAAAAGAAGAGAAATTTCTGAAGCCCAAGATAAAGGAAAACACTTAATGAACATAAGAAGTATTATATTTCCATCTCATGGCATCAGAGTTGAATATTATCCAAACAATCTTAGAAATCTGTCTAAATCAAACATTGCTTATGGTTTGTTTGTTTGTTTGTTTGTTTGTTTGTTTGTTTAAAAAATATTTGTGCACTCTAGCCTAAAAAAATCATCTTATGTTTTTATGCTTGCAACTGTTTTGAAGAGCTTCTAGGCTAATAAAATATATTTTGTCTAGCTGCATCTTTTTTTCCAGATCATCTTCTGATTGACAACATGCTTTGCATTTTATTGTGCTTTGATAGAAAAAAATTTAAAACTGTTACTAGGGTGCTAGATGTCTAGTGAGTAACCATAATGTGATACTCAGTTGTTTCCATGGGGAGGGGGGGGGGTTGCCCATAACTCTCCAATATGCTGAAATACAGGTTTTCTTAAGTGTGCTGCAGGTAATATTTCGAAACCACTATGCTGCTCATGACCCTGAGGTCATCTCAAATAAATAAAGCAAAAGTTGGACTCAGAGGTTCTTGAAGGAAAGGGCTAGTCCCTATGAAGTTTTCTAAAAAGCAAAAAAAAATATAAGTCACTCAGTTTGAGAAACCAGAACACTCCTAATTATAATCGTTCACCAGAATGGGTTAAGAATTAAACAACTTCAGGATCTGTCAGTTCTGTGGAAGATCCAGACTGATTTTACATACGCACTGTCTGCTTTCGTTTCCTTTGATTCTAATTGTTAGACGAACATCTATTGTAGTTTTACCATGAAAGGCAAATAGTGTTCTAGCTTTGGATACAGAGTAGAAGTAGCGGCTATTTCTCTTTCATCTAGTAAGGTGCAGAGAATAGCACCAGAGACTTCCAGAGCACTTTTTAATTTATGACGAAAGCCTTAGGTGACTGATTTCATAGAATCATAGAATCTTAGAGTTGGAAGAGACCACAAGGGCCATCGAGTCCAACCCCCTGCCAAGCAGGAAACACCATCAGAGCACTCCTGACATATGGTTGTCAAGCCTCTGCTTAAAGACCTCCAAAGAAGGAGACTCCACCACACTCCTTGGCAGCAAATTCCACTGTCGAACAGCTCTTACTGTCACAAAGTTCTTCCTAATGTTTAGGTGGAATCTTCTTTCTTGTAGTTTGGAACCATTGCTCCGTGTCCGCTTCTCTGGAGCAGCAGAAAACAACCTTTCTCCCTCCTCTATGTGACATCCTTTTATATATTTGAACATGGCTATCATATCACCCCTTAACCTCCTCTTCTCCAGGCTAAACATGCCCAGCTCCCTTAGCCGTTCCTCATAAGGCATCATTTCCAGGCCTTTGACCATTTTGGTTGCCCTCCTCTGGACACGTTCCAGTTTCTCAGTGTCCTTCTTGAACTGTGGTGCCCAGAACTGGACACAGTACTCCAGGTGAGGTCTGACCAGAGCAGAATACAGTGGCACTATTACTTCCCTTGATCTAGATGCTATACTCCTATTGATGCAGCCCAGAATTGCATTGGCTTTTTTAGCTGCCGCGTCACACTGTTGGCTCATGTCAAGTTTGTGGTCAACCAAGACTCCTAGATCCTTTTCACATGTACTGCTCTCAAGCCAGGTGTCACCCATCTTGTATTTGTGCTTCTCATTTTTTTTGCCCAAGTGCAATACTTTACATTTCTCCCTGTTAAAATTCATCTTGTTTGTTTTGGCCCAGTTCTCTAATCTGTCAATGTCGTTTTGAAGTGTGATCCTGTCCTCTGGGGTGTTAGCCACCCCTCCCAGTTTGGTGTCATCTGCAAATTTGATCAGGATGCCCTTGAGTCCATCATCCAAGTCGTTGATAAAGATGTTGAATAAGACCGGGCCCAAGACACAACCCTGTGGCACCCCACTAGTCACTCTTCTCCAGGATGAAGAGGAACCATTGATGAGCACCCTTTGGGTTCGGTCAGTCAGCCAGTTACAAATCCACTGAGTGGTAGCATAGTCAAGTCCGCATTTTACCAGCTTCTTTACAAGAATATCATGGGGCACCTTGTCAAATGCCTTGCTGAAATCAAGGTAGGCTACATCCACTGCGTTCCCTTCATCTACCAGGCTTGTAATTCTGTCAAAAAATGAGACCAGGTTAGTCTGACATGACTTATTTTTCAGAAATCCATGTTGACTATTGGTGATCACAGTATTCCTTTTTAGGGGCTCACAGACTGTTTGCTTAATGATCTGCTCCAGAATCTTCCCTGGTATTGATGTCAGACTGACTGGGCGGTAATTATTTGGGTCCTCTCTTTTCCCCTTTTTGAAAATAGGGACAACATTTGCCCTCCTCCAGTCTGCCGGGACTTCACCTGTTCTCCAGGAATTCTCAAAGATGACTGCCAGTGGTTCTGAGATCACATCTGCCAGTTCTTTTAATACTCTTGGATGCAGTTCATCTGGCCCTGGAGACTTGAATACATCTAGACTAGCCAAGTATTCTTGTACTATCTCCTTAGTTATTCTGGGCTGTGTTTCCTCTGCTGAATCATTTGCTCCAAATTCTTCAGGTCGGGCATTGTTTTCTTTATCGGAGAAGACTGAGGCAAAGAAGGCATTGAGGAGTTCAGCCCTTTCTGTGTCCCCTGTTTGCATTTCACCATCTTCTCCTCTGAGTGACCCCACTGTTTCTTTGTTCTTCCTTTTGCTATGAACATACCCATAAAAGCCTTTTTTGTTGCTTTTAACCTCTCTAGCAAGCCTGAGTTCATTCTGTGCTTTAGCTTTTCTGACTTTGTGTCTACATGTGCTGGCTATTTGTTTGAATTCCTCTTTGGTGGTTTCCACCCTTTTCCATTTTTTGTACACATCCTTTTTTAATCTTAACTCAGTTAAAAGTTCTTTAGATAGCCACCCTGGCTTCTTTAGGCACCTTCCATGTTTCCGTCTCATTGGTATTGCCTGAAGTTGTGCTTTTACTATCTCCCTCTTAACAAACTCCCAGCCATCATGAACTCCTTTTCCTTTTAGTATTACTGTCCATGGGATCTCACCCAGCACTTCCCTAAGTTTATTTTACTAGATTAAACACTGGAACCATAAACGTTACTTATTCCAAGGTAGTGACTTGCCTTGCACTGTAGCTGTCGAGGTGTCAGTTTTAGGGCTTGTCCGTTGCCCCATGGCTGGACACTGTGTACATCATAATTCAAAGATTGTTTGGCTGGGGGGACTGTGAAAACTATATAGGCTAATGAAGCTGTAATATTCCTATCATTTTAACCATGGCTAACAGAGCCAGATCAGACTGCAAGATTGTGCATTCTTTCCTATACCACCCTTTTATGTAAATTATATCACCTTCTTACTCCTGCTCTTAACCATGGTTAGTACTAACCAGAGTTTGTATAAAACTTGGATTTCATACCAAGATCTGAAACTAGTTAGCAGTCCTTGTGAACTCTTGTTACTGTTAACCAGGATTAATTCCAGTGCACATGAACTGTAGTTAAAACTCAGGACAAATTAACATATGGGGAGGAAGGAGCTATTCAAATGAGCTGTCTACAGGAGGGAGAGGGAAAGCTTCCACTTTTGATTTTAAGCTAGCCATATTTCTAGAGTTGGGAGACCATGGCTTAAGAACAAGTCAGGTTTAGAACCATGATTATGTCCACCTGATCAAATCAGTATTTTCAGGTGCCTTCTGCACCTTCATACAGCCACTTCACTCCTCTCTTTGGGTAAGTGATGAAACAAGCTAGGAAACAGCAGCTAGCCATAGTTTTCTGTTACCCAGAACTAGGAACTTGGGTTAATGGCTTTGAAATAAGGCATGGTCTGTGAATCAGCTTTAAATCTTGGCTTTGTACGGTGGCTTTTTAAAGAAAAGTGATTAGCCATAGTTCCAGTACAGACCTAATGGAAAGCTGCATCCACAAAAGATAAATGGGGGTGTATGTGAAAGTCCATGACTCAGTACATCATTTTCATAGCTATAAACCATAGTTTTCCAATGTGTGAAACAGTGACAACCTGAAGTATCTCTGTGACCCTCTGTTGTAAACACAAAGTAGATTTAGGGTTTTCTGCACTTGCTAAAATTTATGTAACAGTAAACCTTCCCCACGTGCATTTTGAGAAGTTATGGCAGTTTAAAAAATTGTTTTAAAATAAACTTTAGTTAAAATGTATGCAGTTGTATCCAGCAGTGTTCCATTCACACAACAGGGTGCAGAGCAAGGCCAAAATCTGTTGCGCTCCCCCAGACCCCAGTCCTCATGCCGCCTTCCCAAAGCTGGGTAAGCGAGGCATGGGCTTTGGGAAAGAGGCATGAAGTTCTGGCTGGGTCCTGGAGTCCTTGCTTTGATACAGGAGTGGAAAGAAATGGGAGGAAGCTGAATGTTGGCTGGAGGAGTGGAGACCTCTCCTTTCTGCCCTGACTCCAGCTGCTTCAGAAGAAGGAGCAGGATGCTTGCTCTCCCCCCCCCCCACCTTTCTGCAGAGGACAGGGCCTTGGCGGAGGCCGAAGAGGGCTTTGAGCAGCCAAGGGAGGAGGTGGAACAGGAGGTGGCAGTGACTGAACAGGAGTCTGACAAGGAGGGGTGCAGTCTTGCTGCCTAGAATCAGTTGCTGTCTTTGTGGATGGGAGGAGACCCACCCATCCAATAGATTGGGCATTTGCAACCCCAACATTCATGCAAGGCAAGTGAGTCTCATGAGTGAGTACACCACACTTTGTCTTTAAAAGCTTGGTGGGTGAAACTTGTTGGGACATCTTCATTGTTTCCTTCAAGTGGTGAATGTGTTACCCTGGTCCCAAGCCCTGTGTTTGTTAGAGCCTATATTGTTACTTGCCAGAATAAAGATCTTGTTCTTACTTAAAAGTAAGAGCTTCTGTTTGCAAGTTTGGGGACAGGAGCTAGCACATACAACCCAGGAAGCTGCAGCAGGAATCCCCCCAAATCTCAGATGGCCTTTCCTCCCCTTGAAAGGAAGTGCAACACTTTCTGGATTCATGCCTAGACACAATTTCTTGGGGCAGCATTTGTCTCCTCTGGCATAAATGTGTTTACATTATATCACTAGTGGCTGCATTTTTAACTTTCGGACAGTAGGTGCCAGTAGATAGCTTTTGAATTAAAATAGAAATGTGGCGAGCGCTGCCATAGCAACAACTTCCTCTTGGCGATGTTATTTATAGAAATGCTGCTGCCTCATCTTTACATTGCTCTCATGCTAAAGAGAGACTTTCTGAGATGCTTTAAAAAGCTCTTCTGGCAAGATGTAGGATATCTGTTTGTTCTAGACTGATTTTATACACACACACACACACACACACACACACACACACACTGTATCTCCCATATATTAACTGTTCTGTTTAAATAGCTATATTCATTATACAGCAGATATCTACTTTAAGCACCCTAGGGACTTGGACACATTTGGTGAGATTCCCCACCCCCACCCCTTTTCTGCCTTTAAGCCTCCCTAAGCTATATCACAAACTGATTTGAGAGACCCCTCAGTTGTAAAAGTGTTTGGCATGAGTGGGGGTAGGGGCTGGCCCTGGTATTTCCAGAACATGAATTCAAGTCCCTCTGGGCACATGTAACTAGTTGAGCAGTTCTTTGGATTCTAGGTATAGTCAGGTTTGTTCATTTAGCTTGATGGATGACTCTGGCAGTGTTCACTACAGATTAACATATTAGCTAATTGGGTATGTATGCATACTAGCATACAGAATTAATGGAGAATTTCACGTTACAGGGCAGTTCAGTATATTTTTCTCCATAAGTAAGTACCATTGAATTCAGTGGGATTTACTCTCAGGTAAGTGTGCGTAGCTGCAGAGTACATTTTACCCCCTATACAGGCCAAACTAAAAAATGGTGCTTTTCTGAGATTTGTTTGTTCCTGCAGTGTAAAATTAACGGTTATAACCCTTTCAATCCATGTCTGATTCCCTTCCCTGAAAGTCCACCTTCCCTGAACACTGGTGATCCTTTTCAGAAAAGATTATAATACATGGATTAAGCTCTTGCTTAAGTCTTTGAAAGTAACTAATGGGAGTTTTATGTTGGGAGATGCTTAAATATGCTGGTACTGATTAAAGGGGTGTATATATGTCACAATGTAGGGACGCGGGTGGTGCTGTGGGTTATACCACAGAGCCTAGGACTTGCTGATCAGAAGGTCGGCGGTTTGAATCCCCGCAATGGGGTGAGCTCCCATTGCTCAGTCCCTGCTCCTGCCAACCTAGCAGTTTGAAAGCACGTCAAAGTGCAAGTAGATAAATAGGTACCGCTCTGGCGGGAAGGTAAACGGCATTTTTGTGTGCTGCTCTGGTTCGCCAGAAGTGGCTTAGTCATGCTGGCCACATGACCCGGAAGCTGTACGCCGGCTCCCTCAGCCAATAAAGCGAGATGAGCGCTGCAACCCCAGAGTTGGTCACCACTGGACCTAATGGTCAGGGGCCCCTTTACCTTTACCTTATATGTCACAACATAATCATCCTTTTTCTAACGTGCACTTTCTTCATTTTTAAAAAATAAAAAGAATGCACATGAACGCCACCTGTAATATGTTGAAACTTTTCTAGCGGCGTGTGTAGGTTCTAAAATTAAGATTTATATTTTTAAAATTCATTTTGTGAACCTAAAATCTTTCTACAAATCTCTTCTTAAAATTATACGGAAATCAATATTAATATTACCTTTACAACATCTTTTATTATTTACTAGGAGAGCAACCTAACAGTCACTCAAACAGATTTCAGTGTAAATACATGCTTTTCTCTTATTTCGTTTTATGCAAGCTTGTAGTGTCACAAGCAGCAATCCTGTGAAGGGATACATATGCTCATGCCCAAGGCAATATTGTAAATGACTCTTTAACAATACTGTAGAAGTTCAGAAATTTGTGGTAGGGTTGTTGTTGTACTGTCCTTTAGGTAAGGTTTTCATGATTAATGAGATAATAAAAATGAACAGCAAGTAATATTTTTGCAAGATGGGGTAGCTTTTGCTGTTAGCTACATTGCCTTCTCCCATCTGTTCTGATCTTTCTGAGATAGGCAATGGAGAAGAATAAAGGCAATGGACAATAATTAGGCCAGTACCTTGTAATGGGGTGGGGTGAGTGCGAGTGAACAGGCAAAAACATCTTGTGTGCAGGTGGGAGGGAGAGGGGAGGCCTGGGCCCAGTTGTGCGTGGCGAAGGAAGGTGCACTCTGCAGAAGTGCAGGGAGAGAGGCAAGGGGATATGGAACATTTCAGGGACTGGCTAAGTCACCAGACTTAGAATAATTTGTCAACTCCACAGGTTTTCACAAGAGGGGAACCATATTCTTAAATCTGTCTGAAAACAAAAAGTTAAGAATGGTCACAGCAAGGTGTCAGGGAAGGGAAACATATAGTGTATGTCCTAAGGTCTGCTTGCCTAAGAGGCAATCTCTATGCATTTTTGCCTCCCCCTCTTATCTCAGCATTGATAAGGAAGATGGGAGGTAATCAGGCACAGGTGATTATACAGTGGATCCTCGAGTACGTAATCTTAGGGTTGCGAATGTGGCAAACCTGGAAGTGAGTTTGCCGCGTGTGCAGAAGCGCTCTGCGGTGGCGTGCACAAAAGCGGTCCTCCAGTTATGAAATTTTCGGGATATGGCCGGGCCTCCAGAACGAATCCTGTTCATCACCAGAGGTACCACTGTAATAGCACCAATAGGCCCCCACTATCCCTGGTTTTCACACCTCGTGAGTCTTGCCAGATCTACTAGGTAAGAGCCCTGGATGTTCTTCAACCATATGCCCAGAAACTGCGTGGAATATCTTGACCCTCCATGGTTATTCCAGTAAAGACCTTTTCCTCTTCTTGAGGGAAAGACAGCAGCCAGGCCCTTGCGGGGTTGAATCTGGGTGGGTGCATAGCTTCCGTCTATAGGGCGCACCGGCCCATAGGGCGCACTTATTTTTTTGGGGGGGGGAATAAAGAAAAAAAATATCCCCCCCCCCCGAGCCCCAAAGAGCAAAGAAGCGATGACAGCGAGCGGGATGGATCCCGCTAGCTGTCCTGGCTTCATTTTTAGCCTCGGGGCTGGGGGTCCGGGAGCAAAGGCGAGGTTGCGCAACCTCGCCATCGCTCCCGGAGCTTGCGGGGCTGGGGGAAGCCTGAGCTTCCCCCGACCCCAGCCCCCAGAACAGGCTGCTATCCACAAGCCTGGGGAGCCCGGCGGGAAGTCGCGCCGGGCTCCCAAGGCTTGCGGAAAGCTGCCCGAAGCCCGGGGTGCACCCCGCTGCGCTCCCCGGGTTTCGGGTTGCAGGCTGCTGTCCGCAAGCCTTGGAAGCCCGGCTCCCAAGGCTTGCGGATAGCTTCCTGAAGCCTGGAGAGCGAGAGGGGTCGGTGTGCACCAACCCCTCTCGCTCTCCAGGCTTCAGCGAAAACCTGCATTCGCCCTATAGGACGCACACACATTTCCCCTTCATTTTTGGAGGGGAAAAGGTGCGTCCTATAGGTCGAAAAATACGACACTTTTTCCAGGGGCATCTCCGATGTTAATTGTTTTCCTTCAAACGAGTAAAAGTTGCTAACTAGTTTTTTTGTAGGGTTGTTGGTTTTCCTCTTCTCAACGTTCTTCTGATGCTCTTTTTAAAATTATTGTTTTGATCCACACATACAAACACAAATTATTTTGTGTGTGTGTGGAATTTTTACATCTGTGGCTTAGGAGTCATACTTATTTGCCTCGGTGTATGAAACCAAAAGTAATCAAATATGTTGCGGGGGGGGGATCTCGCTATTAGGTTCTTTTCAGTTATTTTTCTTGTAATTGCAAAGCCCCTGGATGAACGTAGCCACTGAGTAGGACCTTAGGTGACCCCTGTAACACTGTGCAGCATTGCTCAGCAGCAAGTGCAGCTATTTAATTAGTTCTTTAGAAGTTGGGAAGAGGCTTCCTGCCAAGGTTTTTGGATCCTGACCACATATTTACTGTGTGTACATGCCCTGCAGCATGTAAACACATTTTCTTTTTTAGCATGGATATGACTTGCACATTATAGGAATCTAATGACTATGTGCAGTATACAGATATACCATCAAGTTTTCTAAACAGGAAATGTTTTGAAATTTTCTCTTAATCTGCAGTAGTAAACTATAATATCTAACACTGCTAATAAACTAAAAGCAAATTATGCTTTCTGGATCCTGGCTTCTGTTATCCCTTTTCAAAATAACAAAACACATGCTTGTTCTCATCTCCCTGAGGTGGTTCCCCCCCCCCCCGCCCAGAAGTGGAGAGTTAACATGCAAACAGTACAGGGTTTTTTTTCCCTCTAGTCACCACCCTGAGCTGATATCAAGAGCCTTTTGCTGAGAATAGCTCTTGAAGCTTGGTTTTATATTAACAGGAAGCAGAACAGCAGTTGCGGCTTTAGCACACTGCATACAGGAAGTCTGACACATTCTTAGTCCTCAGCTTCTGTGCTAAATTCTTAAGTTGAGAATTGTTTCTTGCCTCTAACGTACACCTTAAATGTACTTAGATGGCAGCCCAGAAGGAGTTACAGGGCAGCCAGAGCGTGGGGACTGCTAATGCTTTGCAGAGACTGGAAGGGTTTGCCAACAGACTTTTTCACAGGCACTCCAAAGGTTCTACAAGTGAACTGAAAGTGGCTCTGGAAAATGAGTCTTCTCATTCCTCTGAACCCGCTGCACTGTGGGACAGATCAAGTAAGTGTGTGAGTTGGGGAGGGGTATTACTTGGTATGTAATGGCAAACTGTAACATGTTGCACACTAAATATAGAAAAATGCTGACAGCCAAACTGGTGAATTAAATGATCAGCAAGTGGATTCAAATCTGTAGTTTTGTTTCTTAAAGCATATGTGATCAGGTCACAGAGTATTATTATCAGTCAGCTTACTTTAGTAATTTCATTGCCTTGCATATTTTCCTGCCTGCGTTAAATGTCTACTTCTTCATTATTTGAAGTTGTGTTTTTGAAGCGCTAAGGCTGCCTATTAATTGTTGGCTGTCCTTAAGCTTGAATGATTGAAGAGAAGGGCATGCAAGGGTGCTGCAAAGGTGATTTACACAACAAAACAGGCTGCAGTATGGAGACTCTCTTGCAGTTTAGGCCCCATGGACACAGGACTGGCGCAGTGTGGTGAAGAGATTGACAGACACATCAGCATGTGCAGTGCCTCTAGCTGTATCAGAGCTGGGAAATATTCTATTATATGAGAAGATCTTGTGTACACAACCTGTAGTCGCACATTAAAATGGATGGGGCTACCACCCTCTTGTCAAGCGAAGTTGGAAATATAAGTAGTATAAGCTTCGTGGAAGAAGGTAAAATACTGCATGTATATCAGATCATGGTGTTTGTAAATCATTCTTCTTTATAGTTCGAACAGAGCAGCATTTTCACTTCAGTAGTAACCATGTGGTTGGTGTAGCTTAGGTTGCCTAGTGGGTGGGGAGTTTGCCAGTGAGCACCATAGCTGACCATGCTAGTTATTTAACAAGATACTGACAAATATGCAGTTAGCCTATTGGGAGTTCAAATATGAGACTATAAATACTTTCATATTTACTAAGCAGCTATATATATTCTAATACATTTTCATACATTTCATTAATTTTGTATAATCAATAGGGCTCCCACTTCTCTGGGCAAAGGCATAGAAAATTCAGGATATTTTCTTTATTTGCCTCTTGGAGTGGAGACTATTGAGTCTGGTGTTCAAAGTAGCATTCATACTTATTTTAAGGGGAATAATAGATAAATACGTATATCGAAACTCAAAGTTTTAAATCATGGTCTTGATTATTTACTAATTTACATTAATCTCATGTTGTGGAAACTGATCCCTAAGTTTATTGTTAACAGCAAGTATTAGCTAAATGCTATACCATAATTTTAATCAGGGTTGAAACTCTTAATGTAATAGTGCATTGTCTCCCTGATAGATGGCCTATGCAGAGAATGGGACAAGGGGAGCGCAACCTTGCTCCTGCTTCTCAAGTCTCTTTGAGACTTTTGATGCCATTCACCATGGTATCCACCCGGACCAGATCCATGAAATGGGAGCTGGAGTCACTGTGTTACAGTGGTTTCAGACCCACCTACATGACTGTGTCCAGAGAGAAGCATCGGGAGGTGCTTCTTGGTTCACTGGAGTGCCGCAGGCTACTATTCCATACTCAATGCTATGAAGCCACTGGGAGCAGTCATTAGGAGTTTTGTGGTCAGGTGCCATCAGCTGTATTTCTCCATAATATATGTATCAGGAGAAGTCATGCAGGCCCTCGAACAGTCCTTGGATGCGGTGGTGAGATGGATGAGAGAAAATAACCTGAGCTTGAATCCTGGGAAGATGGAGGCATTGTGGATGAGTAGTTCCTGTGTCCATTTATTGAATGGGTCAATGGTCTGTCTTGAATGGGGTTGCACTCCCTCTGAAGATGTTGGTACCCAGCTTGAGGGTTCTTCTGGATCCAGCTGTGTCACTGGAGGCTCAGGTAGCCTCAGTGGCCAGATGTACGTACTTTTAGCAGCTGTGACTGGTGAAACAACTGCAGCCATACCTGGACTGAGAGAGATCAATTACAGTAGTTCAGGTTTGGGTGAATCAGAGTGCTTTAAAGCAATCCACTCTTTATGTCTGACTTCCCTTTCAACCGATCCGGAAGCTGTAGTTAGTGCAGAATGCTGCAGCCTGGTTGCTGGCAGGAATCAACCCCTGTCAGCATAAAGCACCTCAGCTTGCAAATCTACACTGGTTGCTCATTTTCTACCAGGCCATGTTCATTTCGTTACTATTAGTATATAAAACCCTTAACAGCTTGAGACCAGTTTATCTTGCACGATCACCTTAACCCATATGTGCCCACTCAACTTCTTTGATCTGCAGAACTAGCACTGTGCTTGTGTTAAAGGTAAAGGGACCCCTCACCATTAGGTCCAGTCATGACAGACTCTGGGGTTGCAGCACTCATCTCGCTCTATAGGCTGAGGGAGCCGGCGTTTGTCCGCAGACAGCTTCCGGGTCATGTGGCCAGCATGACTAAGCCGCTTCTGGCGAACCAGAGCTGCACACAGAAACACTGTTTACCTTCCCGCTGGAGCGGTACCTATTTCTCTACTTTGTGCTTTCAAACTGCTAGGTTGGCAGGAGCAGGGACCGAGCAACGGGAGCTCACCCCGTCACGGGGATTCGAACCACCGACCTTCTGATCGGCAAGTCCTAGGCTCTGTGGTTTAACCCACAGCGCCACCCGCGTCCTGTGCTAGTGTTACATAACATTAATTCCACATTCATTTATTACATATATACACACACACACACACACACACACACACACACACACCACCTTTTATGGGTGGTGCTGTGGGTTAAACCACAGAGCCTAGGGCTTGCCGATCAGAAGGTCAGTGGTTCGAATCCCTGTGACGGGGTGAGCTCCGGTTGCTCAGCCCCTGCTCCTGCCAACCTAGCAGTTCGAAAGCACGAAGGGCAAGTAGATAAATAGGTACCGCTCTGGCAGGAAGGTAAACGGCATTTTCATGCGCTACTCTGGTTCACCAGAAGCAGCTTAGTCATGCTGGCCACATGCTGTACGCTGGCTCCCTTGGCCAGTAAAGTGAGATGAATGCCGCAACCCCAGAGTTGTCCGCGACTGGACCTAATGGTCAGGGGTCCCTTTACCTTTACCACCTTTTATCTTCCAAGGATCTCATAAAAAATCATTTGTTTAGTTTGGCAGTTTTTTGACATCAGGCAAGCACCTTCACGGTTCTCTTTTGGGCATCTGTTTAAAGCATTTTTGTTCAGACAAGCCTATCTAGACATGTAGAAGTTACACGTGCTTTATTTCTTTTTAGATACTATTGATTTTAAACATATCCTGAATAAAACAAACAAATATTCTTCTCTAGATACATTTTCCATTACATTTTTGCAGCCGGAGACCACTTTTATAAACAATCTATATTACTTGCAATGCAATGCAAACCCAACAATAAATGTAAAGCTGCCAGGTCATTATTTTAGAAACAAGGCACTGTCCATTCTTTTAATATTTTGATTTGATACCTCGGGTTAAGTACTTAATTTGTTCCTGAGGTCCGTTCTTAACCTGAAACTATTCTTAACCTGAAGCACCACTTTAGCTAATGGGGCCTCCTGCTGCCGCCGCACCGCCGAACCATGATTTCTCTTCTCATCCTGAAGCAAAGTTCTTAACCCGAGGTACTATTTCTGGGTTAGTGGAGTCTGTAACCCTGAAGCATATGTAACCCGAGGTACCACTGTATATCTATGTCACTTTCCTAGTCCAAGGTATCCCATGGTAACTTAGAACTGCTGCATTAGCATCATCAAAGTGACCTTTCCGGGGTGCAAGCCTGGGCAGTATGAGTGGAGGTCCTGGGGTGCCCAGACAACAAGATTCCCCTTGGCTGAAGGACATTTAGGGATTCGACTTCAGATTGGATAGGACTTACTCCTTAGCCATTTTTCTTTTCCTGAAGATGTTCTGCATGGCAGCAGGTACAGATTTTTCTTCAGAGTTTACTCCCAAAGCTTTAATCACAAAAGTTTATAGCCATAAGGCAACAGTGGTTTAGGGTCAGAGTTTTCTTTCTCCTAGATGGACTACCTTCCCAGGTTGATTCTCTCCCCCCCGCCGCCCCTCATTTCCCTCTACAGTGCCTTATTGACCGTTGGATCCACTACTTGTTTTCTCTGCTCAATCTGCCAGAGCCTGTCTTTGCATGCAAGGGAAGTCCATAAATCACCAACGGTTTGAGACCCTCACCTGGTTTAGCCAACCAGTGGAAGCCATTTCTCGGGGTGACAGCTTCTAGGAGTTGGTAAGAGTTGAGTGCAGGGTGGGAACCAAAAGTGGACAAACTACCCCAGAATGATTATAATGTGTCCCCATCAAAGGTACTACCCCTCCCCTGACAACCTCTACACCCCAGAGTGGAATATCGGAGGGAAACATAAAGGGGAGAGGAGGATGTGAGCAACACAGTGCCTTAATCTTTAAGGTGCATAGATGCCCTTAGATGTTCAAAAAAGAGAGCAAATCTCATTTAAAACCATGTAATTGTAGCACTGGAAAGGAGGGAGGAAAACTAGAATGGTAAAAATTCTATTGCAGCCCTATAGGTCTATTGCATGGGTAGGCAAACTAAGGCCCAGGGGCCGGATCCAGCCCAATTGCCTTCTAAATCCGGCCAGCGGACGGTCCAGGAATCAGCGTGTGTTTACATGAGAAGAATGTGTCCTTTTTAAAAACTGCATCTCTGAGTTATTTGTGGGGCCTGCCTGGTGTTTTTACATGAGTAAAATGTGTGCTTTTATTTAAAACGCATCTCTGGGTTATTTGTGGGGCATAGGAATTCGTTCATTTTCCCCCCAAAAAATATAGTCCGGCCCTGCACAAGGTCTGAGGGACAGTGGACCGGCCTGCTGAAAAAGTTTGCTGGGCCCTGGTCTATTGCTTCGACATATCCTCTTTGCAAAACATCTTGTTATGCAGTTATAGTCCTCAAAGAGGAAGCTGTATCTCTATGTGGGTTGTTAGCTTCTTGTGGTTTAATAATGTGAGCAGAATAGTTCTCTCTCTCCCTACCCTGAGTTAAGCTGCTCACAGCTGCGACAGGTTATTGGGAAGCTGTATTGCCTCCATTCAGGTTTTCGGGGATCAGATGGACATTAGTATGTGAAGCGCATACTATGAAGTGTTTTAAGTTATACACTGATTTTCTGGCTGCATTTTTTGGCTTAAAAGCACTTATCTGTTTCCAATGGCTTTTTAATACTGACAAGGATTGTTACTTTTGTTCTCCATTTTTAGAAAATACGGTCTTTTACATAGTTTCAAAAAACCCCGTTGATTCTTTATTTAAGCTTCTAAATACCATGGAGACATTATGTATAATGTTTAGCCATTTTTTGTTTTCCTTAATTGTGATAAAGCATTTCTGAATATCATTATGGTTGAACTAGGTTTTCAAGTGTCTACCAATATACACTTGGTAAGCTTATACCATGGCTTTGTGTTTGGGATTCTAAACAGTCAATACATGAAACACTGGTTTTTCTTGTGAGGGTTTAGCATTTAGCTCTCCAGATTCTGCTGGACAACAAGTTCCATCATATCTAGCCATTGGACATGCTGATTGGGGGTTATGGGAGCTGGAGTCCAGTCACAGATTATTAGGTCTCTCTGGTTTTCTTGTTTGACCAGGCCAGGGAGTTAACACCTTGAACGCTACAAATTTGAGTTCCGGATCAACTGTGATTTTATTGTGGGCGACTTTGGAGAAATCATTTTGCTCTGGTTCTGTGTGTATGGGATGGACATAGTACCATATTTTATAAGATTATTAAAGAGAACTGCATAAAAATATAAAGCACAGTGTACAAATTAACCTCTACATGTAACACCTGTTTTGCCCTGGCTTCTGATAAATTTCTGGGGTCAATCACAGTGATGGTTTTGACTATGAAGTCTTATATAGTTGGGAACCTGTTGCCTTACAGAAATCTCTCTCATTATCAACCTACCCGGACATTTAAGTCATGATCATGGGCCCTTGTCCAAGTGTCCTTCCAACAGAAATGTGGTTACAAGAGAGAGGCCCTTCACTGTAAAGACCCTCGGTTGGAATGCTTTTCCAATGGAAGCTTACCTAGCACCAAGACCCACCATTTTTCAGTGCCAGTTTCCTCTACGTCTGGCACATGGTTGTTAATTGTATTTCTCTGTGGCTTGATGGTTTTTCATTTTTTTAAATAGCTGTTTTAGTGGTGATCTTGTTGATGTATTTATTGTTGGGAATGGTGTATGATTGCTTTTAGTTTGAAGCACATTTATGTAATACTCAGTTTGATATAAATCACAATAAAGTAGTGATGGTAATAATGGTACACCAGCAATCAAGATGGTACTGTATAGGTTGTACTGTGTGTGGAATGAGTTAATTCCAAGGATGTTGGTTGGTTGTGCTGCATGATGTAGCATGACAGTACATTATAATAGGCGGCGGGGGGGGGGTAGAGTTATGCTTTGAGCACTTTCCAGGTATTTCCTAATATCCTATAGAGCATCTGCTAGACTATCTTGAGTTTTGTGCGTGTGAAGAAACACTATTTTTTAAAAAAAGTCATATTAATAAAAAACATAGAAATATGTTGCTTATGTGGATAAATTAAAGCTTTAGGAGAAACTACTGGTTGGGTACAAGCAGACCGATAATTCTCCTCTAAGGTTGCTATGGAAACAAGCAGTGCTTGATATAATTGAGAACATCTTAAAACATCCTGGCGTTTTTGCTTTTTCCCCCTCTGCCATTTTGAGTCGCTTTATCTGTGTATAGGTAATGCTGGCTCAAAAACAAGTCGTTAATGAGCATCACTATTTGAATATGGATCTGCTATCAACTGCTGGTATTTTTATTGGATAGTTTGCATATCTCAAGCTGGCTGGATGAATACAAGCTCTCTGGATTTGTTTGTCTTCCAGTTCTAGTGGCCGTATGTGAGAGCATCAATGCTTTTACTTTAGAGATTAAATAACTCATTTACTGGGCAAACATTACTAGCAATATGTTTCCAAAAACCAGCCTTTCAACATGAATGGTAAGTCACTTCCATGTTTCTAATGTTATAGTTTCGTTGGAACGATAAATTTATCTGCTTTTAAAGGAAGTATACAGAATTATCCCCTGTGTTACGTTAATTTATTGTGAGCTGTTTTCTTTTTCATCTAGTTATTATAGAGTTGCTCTAAAAAGAAAAAAAGACCAGTAGTAAATTGTTTAGTATTCTATAATGTATCTGGATGCAGCATTTAATAGAATATAAATTATAACAGAGCTAATGCTTTCTTTGTAAGTTTATATTTTTTGCTATGTATAATTAAAGTTTAACAATTGTAAGTGAAGACTTGTAGAAGCATCCTAGCTTTTATTTTAATTAGTTTTCTTTTAGCATCTTTCATGTCACCATTTGTAGAAATTTACATAAATATCTGAGTCAAATGTTTGTCTCATCATTTGCAGATGGGGAATTTTTTTAGCTTTCTGTGTGTGGTAGATTTTGCTACATTAATTAATCTCAAGGAATTATGGAGAAATTCAATTTTGTGTGTGTGGTGGAGAATACATTTAAATTAAGGTGCTGGCATTTTAAATTGAAGCTGATCTGGTGAGGTATTAAGGCAGTTGCTGTGATCAGATTACCAAATCGATTTTTGTCAACATTTCTGTCAAACAAATTTGATTTTGAGATCACTTATATAGCAGGCAGAAGCAGAATATAGATTATCTGCCCCAAACTTCAATGAAATAGGCAAAGGACCAAATAACTATACTAGTTATAGTTTTGTATTTAAGCTTATTTTCAGAAAAAGGTTTTATCAAATGGCATCATGCTTCCTGAACTTCCAAATAATTTCCCCCCCAAAATAAATATTGCAAGCATTTCACTAGTGTGAAAAAGGCAATTTAAATAGCAATGCTGCTTTTAATGTGTTGAAATAACTTAAATAAAAGGCAAGATCAGTACAGAGGATAATAAAAAAGATGCTTATCTGCAGGGCTGCAATCATGGGTTTTTTCTTTTTGTTTTTTAAGAATACAGCAAAAAATAAATTGCCTTTCTATTGCTCCAGTCTCATAATCATGGAACAAACAGGATGTGTGACCTGACTTTTGGGGAGGCTAGTGTATATGCAGAAACAGAATCCGATTCAGGCAGCGGCCTATTTCAGACATGGTAACTACTTATGCAGGTGCATAAGTAAAATCTGACCCATAGGAAATGTAGGCCAATAGATTTATCTTCCCTTGATTCCCCCCCCCCCCCGCCCCCGCTTTTATTGCAAAAAATAGATGGAAGAAGTCTGGTTCTTTTTCTGTTTGTGAACTAATCTGGCACAAATACAAGATGGGTGACACGTGGCTTGAGAGCAGTACATGTGAAAAGGAACTAGGAGTCTTGGTTGACCGCAAACTTGACATGAGCCAACAGTGTGACGTGGCAGCTAAAAAAGCCAATGCAATTCTGGTCTGCATCAATAGGAGTATAGCATCTAGATCAAGGGAAGTAATAGTGCCACTGTATTCTGCTCTGGTCAGACCTCACCTGGAGTACTGTGTCCAGTTCTGGGCACCACAGTTCAAGAAGGACACGGACAAACTGGAACGTGTCCAGAGGAGGGCAACCAAAGTGGTCAAAGGCCTGGAAACGATGCCTTATGAGGAACGGCTAAGGGAGCTGGGCATGTTTAGCCTGGAGAAGAGGAGGTTAAGGGGTGATATGATAGCCATGTTCAAATATATAAAAGGATGTCACATAGAGGAGGGAGAAAGGTTGTTTTCTGCTGCTCCAGAGAAGCGGACACGGAGCAATGGTTCCAAACTACAAGAAAGACGATTCCACCTAAACATTAGGAAGAACTTCGTGACAGTAAGAACTGTTCGACAGTGGAATTTGCTGCCAAGGAGTGTGGTGGAGTCTCCTTCTTTGGAGGTCTTTAAGCAGAGGCTTGACAACCATATGTCAGGAGTGCTCTGATGGTGTTTCCTGCTTGGCAGGGGGTTGGACTCGATGGCCCTTGTGGTCTCTTCCAACTCTATGATTTTATGATTCTAACTATATACTGACACAGTGTACATGTAGTCTTTAGTAGAGTTTGCCATATTACGAGCAAAGCAAATAATATGCAGAATCAGATTTCTATACAGTGATCTCCATGCTGGTTCAGATCATTTGCATATAAAGGGTGTCTTACTGGGTATAAAACTGCATTTGGCACTTGGAATTGCATCCCCACATATACATGCAATCTTTTGTATAGCCCCTGATGGCTACTTGGTGGAGTCAGCTTTAATCGATAGCCAGATCAGATAGCATGATTAACTTATCTCATGATGTGGGAGAGACAGTATGTCCTGTTCTGCATATGCATGCTTACCCCAGCACGTTTAGGTTTAAACTGCATGGTTGATATCCCAGATAAAGTCGGGAAATTATCACAGTCCAGGGACGCTTGCATATTTTATGTTACATGTGTATGTCAAGCTAACCAACATGGTGTCCTCCAGAGGTTGCTGAAGGCTGCCCTGCTGTATGCTCTATGGAAATGTGATGCCCCGTCATAGACATCAGGGGCAGGATAGGAATGCTGAATCCAATGCTATCTTTAGAAGGGTGTGGACTTGCCACCGGATCAGCAGTCCACACAGACAAATGCCTTGGTGGGCTTGCATGTCCAAATTTGTTGACCAGGGCCATGATTGGGAGAGGTAAGCTGGTTAGATATGCAGCATCTGACTGACATCCCACCTCACCCAGTCCCTGTGTATCTAGTTTAGAAGAAATCTTTTAGCATATTCCTTTGAAGAGCATACCGTAACTTCCTTTGCTTCCACTTGCACTTATGGCATCTCCCTACAGGACAGAAAGAACTTCAGCATAGTAGGTGCTGGGGACTTGCTCCTTTCATTCTGAGTAAAGGACCGTAGCTCATTGTGAACAGAGCACATGCTTTAAACGCAAAAGAACCCAGGTTCAATCCCTGACATCTCCAAGTAGTGGGGAAACTCCTGCCTGCAACCCAGGAGAGCCACTGTTTAACAGTGTTGACAATACTGATGGGCCAGTGGGCTTTCTTGATGCAAAGCAGCTTCCTGTACATTCTTATCTAAGACAAACTGAAGAGCATGCACACATTTTTTTATTATTAAAGCTCTCTGGCTGTGTTTACAGGCTGTGTACTTATTCAATCCCATCCCCCACCCCTCGTGGGCTGCCTTCAGATGTCATGTTTCCAATCAACTGGGAACAGGCCATATGCCTGTCTGTTTTGTTCTTCCTTTCATGCCATGCACTTAAACTGCTTAGTTTGATCAAACCATAGTTTGCCATTGTGCCTAAACTCTGCACGCTGTAGTTTAGAGCAAGCCCCCCCAAATGAGGAACTCAGGGAGGCTTGCATTTCTGGTTTGGAGGGCTTTCTCTGAACCACATTCTGCTGGGGCTGAGTGTAATGGCCAACTTCCTGGGTGCATTGGAGTGGCGGGAGCTTGCAAGCAGGCAGTATTCCAATATGCAAACCATGGTTTGAGGGTTCAGAAATGGAATACCTGAGTGCATCTTTGGTGTACACTTACATAGCTCTTAATTTCTCCTACATAAGTTGAAGCTCATCATTGGAATTAGTATCACTAGAGCTGTTGTAGTTGTTATTATTATTATTATTACAGTTACTTCAGATTTTATGACAAAATTCAAAGGAGGAAGTTCTGTCTGTATAGTCTGTGGAAACACTAGTGATCAGCTGAAAACAATGTAGAAGTGAATGTGCAAGAGCTCATACATGTGTGCGTGTTAAATGAGACTGAAAACTTGAGACGTGTGAGTGGTACTCACTTGTACAACAGGGCTCTCTTGGCTCCTTCTCACTGGAGAAATTGTCAAAATTCAGGAGGGAGGCTGTCTTACACAACTTAAAGTGCCTTTTCATTCTCACAATACACCCTTTCAATCCAAGCACACAAACACATGCACATGGTTTTCTTAAACTATGCCTCTAGCTGTCTATACATGCAATATTAGACTTAATGTTATTTGTTTAACATAAGTTAATTACTTAAATGCATCTGTTTTCATTACAGATCTTTTATATAAAGATTCTTCAGGTTAGATAAAACCATCCTAGAAACTAAGGTTGGTCACAGCAGCTAATTGACCTCAGTACTGCAATGAATAAAATAACTCCTGACAAATGTAAACATTGAAGTTTCCCTTGATTTGAAAGCTAATACGATAACAACTCTGTTAATGAAAGACCTTGGGCTTATTAGTTTGAGATTTTCAAATTAAGCGATTTACTTCCAAGAGTCCTGATTGTTTTAAAGCTGAACAAATGCTACTTTATAAGGTGATGATTTGGGGCGGGTGAATGATGCTTCACCTCTTCTCCTTCTGCATGCTCTCAGGCAGGCATGCACACCAGAATTGTTTAAATACCTGAAAACGTAATTTTAATTTGAACACTTTATGGATGTGTCAGATTCAAAACCCATGCTTCTAAATCTCTTCCTCTCCTTTTCTCCTGTTTTCCCAGAAGCTAAGCTAAACTATGGTGAAAAACAAGAGTGGGAGGGGGGGGACTATTTTCCTGGAAAAGGGAAGACTATAATATTTTATTGCAGTCTATCTACATAATAAATCCTTTTGATGTTTCTTAATACCTGATACATGGCAACCAAATTAATCACTTGACTTTCTGTCACCTGGATCTATACTGACAGTCATATTTGCACACTGTGGGTCTTTATTTATTCGGAAATGACTACATTGGATCTTTGATTCCAACCTGATACCCTTCAGGTGATTTGTTCTGCAACTCCTACCATTCCGGTTATGATCGAAAACAGCTGGGCAGTATGCAGTTACTGTGGAACTTCCCTCTAGACAGGTGTTTTAAGCTCTTAAAGGAATAGCAGAGCAGTCTAAAACGTCCAGGTACTGTGTTTCAGAGAGAGTTGCTTCAATGATACAATTATTTTGGGTTTCTACAGGGTATGTAGAACTAGCACAAACCAAATAGTTGTTTTCATATACTTTTACTATAGAGTTCCCTCCTAAGAGTTTATAAGCCCTACCAAGGCATATTTGAATGTGATATACAATCCTTGGAATTGAGGGGATAATTTGTCTCTCCTCTGCCCCGTCACTTTTCACCCTGCTCTCTTGCCTTTAACCCAGAGGCACCCAGAGCCAAGGTAACGCACCACAGCACTCAATCACTTATGTGGACTGGAGAACACAAGGACCAATTTCCTGTCACTGCTGTTTTCCTCATTCCTGTTTCATAGAAACCAGCTGTGTGATTACCAGTTTCTGTGCATTCTACAACACACTCTGGTGGCGAGGAGGTGGGTGGGGGGAGTGGTAATCTCCGCAGCTGCCTCAAAAACACAGCAGAATATCATGGGCAGCTCTGTCTCTGCTTAGGTCCACTCACTGAGTAGTGGGCCCCACCAGCCCTTCCCAGTTGCTGGGAAGGAATTGCTGTTCCCCACCACAGGGAATCTAAACTGTAAGGCTAGCTTCAGATTAAGAGCAGGAACAAGGTGCAACAAAGGGGGAATTACGGTAGTTTGCCTGCCCAGAGCTGTATGTAGATGGAATCTTAAAGTGTTTTCATTAAACTTTAGCTGCTCTTCCGGAGTGTGAACAAATTGTTATGAGGCTGATAACTTTGAGGTACTTCATAAGGCGGTTTTAAAGCACGTTTCTGACATACAGAAACTGAAAACATGTCTGCCGGGTTTTAACTTGAAGCTGCCTGCTTCTCCTCCCAGCCCTCATCTCAAGTCTGACTCATTTATTTCCATGGTAGTAAAGTTTGTACATTGTAAATATAGACTCTAATGTTCACATAAGATGCTTTTGTCTACAATATCCCTCTTGAAAAGAAGTTCCAGAATTGGCACGCTGGAGAAATATGCTCATGAGCAAGTATTCTGGCCATATTGTTAACCTGACCTGTAAACTGCTAGCTTCCCAGTTATACTCAACTGTATCATTTGTTATGATGATCCCGAATTTCCTTTTAATCTCTTGAGCCCTGTTGACTGCATTCTAGCTGTGAAATATTATGTGCTGTAAATGAAAGGTGGGGTGGGGGGAGGTTGCTGTTAACTGAAGGCTTACTATAAAAAGACGCACAGCCCTAGTTAGAAGCAAATAGCAAGATCCAAAATGTGTGGAAACGTAGCTCTAGGTGTGGACACTGCCACACCTTTAGTAAAATTTTGATGGCTGTATTGTGTTTGTGTATAAATAAACTGAAGTAGACAGGGTGTTCTCTGTACAGAAATGACCTCTGTTTAGGTAGGATTGCTATCTGTTTTGTGCCCAGGCTTGTTTCAATGACTTCCTGATTGTTATCCCTTTTACAGTAACGTGGTTACTGTGGAAACGCTTGCTTTGGAAAAATAGAATATTTGTGATAACATAAAAGGCTGGTTTCTCGCGCCCCCCCCCCCTCAAAAAAATAATGTGTGAGGGTTGTAAAAGCTGCTGGAGAATAAGCTTTTCTCATGGATGTTTGACAATAGCTGTTAATCCTGCAGCTGCAATGTGTTAAGCCCATAGGTCTTTATTGCTCTCGATTCTACTTGCTACTAACCAGTCTGACCAGGCCAGATACTGTTGGGCTTTCCTGTCCTGCAGCAGTCCTGTAGGGCTTGGGGTCTGTTGCCCATGAGGTCACTGGAATTTTTGGAGTCTCAAGTCTCAAAATAACTTCTGAGCCTAAATAACATCTGAGCCAAAGACAGAATGAAGGCACGTTCACAAACTGCAAGATGTCTGCCCTTTACTTCTGTGACTTTTGGGGGATTACTCTCATATACCACAGTGCATGTTTTGCTAGCACACATTAGGGTCATGCGTAAGGTGGAAAGCAAAGTCCATAGCTGCAGAACACATGTTCTCTCTGTGTTCTCAGACATGCAGAAGCCTGCAATTCTTGAAGTAGCTTTATTCCAAGGGCAAAGGAAGGGGAGAGGGAAAGGGGTCCTTTCGTATTAAAATATGTTTTCAGACCCATGAAGGTTCTGTATTGCTGGTTTGCCACAGTAGAAGCTGGGAGAGGACAATTTCATTAAGCTCACATACTTAGTTATCTTAGACTTTGAAAATGCAAGGGCAGGTGTGTGTGTGTGTGTGTGTGTGTGTGTGTAGAAAACAAGTAAGAGAACAAGAAGCAAGGTTTCTTTCCTCACCATCTGCCCAGGTAGCAGGAGTGAGGGAAGTCAGTAACATAAATACCTAAAACAATATAGGTGCTTTCATTGCTATTTAATTTGAGTCCAGCTGTGTTTTTCACGTCGTCTGTGTTAGGTTTTCTGCTTCTAGTGGAGACAGAGGTGCCCACCATGTGTGGACTCCAGGAGCTGGCATGCTGGCATGGTCCTTAAGGAGTTTTGCATAAAACTCTGAATTCTGTGTGTACATGAGAGCCAAAAGGAGGAAGAGGCAATTACTTCATAGCTCTTACCTCGGACTTGTGCAAATTTTTCTCATGGATTTTTTTACTTCTTTATTGCCTTATTGGGGCTGACTCTTCAGTATGAAATTATTTTCACAATAACAAGGGAGTATGTCAAACCACTGCCAGTATATGTTTAGCTGGTGCATGTTTCTATATTTAAAATTACAGAAATCTAAATTATTGCCATATACTTTCAGAATTTAGAAAATATGTCCCAGATATGTCTAAACTTAGTTGTTGTTTTTAAAGTAAATGCTCTTCCAAGTTTTACATATTTGTATAGCTAAAGGTTTTATTTCCATTATGATCAAATTATTCACTCATTAGAGTTGGGCTAAATTCACCATACATAATAAGCATAAAGAGGGCAGTTGTGGAATGATTTTACCTATAACTTGAAAGGAAACATTAAGAAGCTCTTTCCAGAAATCTTCACGTTATGAGTTCACATGTCAAATATTCACTAGTGCAGTACTTGCCGAATTCTTAAAAATTTTAATTGAAATAAGTTAACTGTACAGATTTTTCTTAAAAAGCTTTTCACAGGAGAATTATTTAGAACCCTGCTAAAAAACTTGTTTTCATTATTTATTTGAATTTTGCACATTTCCCATGTACTTACTTTCTTATGCTACTTGGACTTGCAGTCTGCTCTTAGACTTTGTAGCTGGAGGATAGAAACTATGTTAAATTAGCCCTTTCCCACATATACAGTTGTCTGATATGATTAATAAACAACAAACAATACGATTACAATGAGAGTTCCCAGATATATATATATATGAACTAGCTTCTTTTTTATCCCAAATTTTTACATGGGGAAAAAAGTGTGTGATTCATAGAGGATGAAGGAGATATGCACCCAAAAATATTTGTTCCTATCTTGCGATTTTTTTTTACAAAACAGTGCTATCTCATAATTGAGTAATGTGGCAAAGCAAATTATATCTTCCATCCTATCCCACTATGATCCTGTTCAGACCATCATATTATTTGGATTACTGTATAGCAAACAAGCTGTAGCAATCATCCTCTTCCTTCCCATGCAAAAGGAGGAGAGTGAATACTTCTACTTTCACTTTTGACTGAAACACTTTCCACTTTCACATGAACTGAAGGAGCTATAGTTACTAGACAGTTATCAAACCAGGATATCGAATTGTGGTTTAGGTGGTCATCTGAATCAAGACCAAAACAATGGGTTCATTATATTTTGGCTGTGGGTGTTGTATTCTAAATTTATTGAGTTGAATGTTTTGAAGTGTGTTATGGACTGTGGACAAATAGAAGTGTTGGAAAAGGAAGTAGCTATTTTGAAATCATCCAAGAAGACTGTATTACAGTTTCAGACACTCCAGAAAACTGCAATTGGAATTGGAATCTTGAGCAGCTAGTGTTATTTTCCATTATCATTCTGTGTAAAGATGTCTCTGATTTTTGGATAGGTTTAACATTTGTGGGTGTGCTAACCAAGTGATGGAATGTGGGTGTGAAGTTCAAGGCCATGATGTAGTCTGGTTATAAGTGTATGGGGGGGGCGGCGGACACAACTGCACATATAGCTTTTTTGTGTATTTCCTCTTCCGGCACTTAAGTTGCTGAACAAGCAAGTTGCTTTTCTGTTCAGAATATGGCATGACAGCTCAAAAGTGTGCTTGGTTGCTGTGGAGATGTCAAATCTTCGGCTGCACATGCAGGTCCCCCCCCCCCCACGTTACATATATCTTTGTTGGTTTGCAGCCAATGAAATTTCATCTTAATATGCATGACTAAATATGCAGTTTGGGGGGCAAGTGGTAAGTCTTTTCAATCAGCACAACTGCTATATAAATGGCATACTTGGTTTCTTCTAAGATTTTAGCATATAATATATTTATATATGTATTGGTATCCCTGGACACCTGTTGCTTTAAATTATTACCGAAGTCCTCTTCCCAAGATAACTTATGTACCCTTTTTTTCAGTGTACAGTACAATACTTTACAATTCTTACCTGTTGGTTCTTTAAGTGAAATTGTGTGTGTTCATTTGGTTGCTTTTTATACAGTAAAAATTGTGGTGTAGTCTGCTTTGACAACATGGGAGGTATGATGTATACTGATGCCCATTTCCTAGGGAAGAGAAGGGTGGGAAAGGAGCTGGGGTGGGATGAATTTGATTTCATGTGCCTCATATGGAAAATACGTAAACCCTTTTTCTCTTTCTTTCTTTCTTTTCATCACATCTATGCGGGTGAATGTTCCTACAAATCCTTGGTGAAACCTTTAGAAACCTTTGGTATGCTCATTCTTTCATTAGAGCCCAAAGTCATTGACTGTACTATAAAATTAGGAAAAGGAGGACAATCCAATTATAAAACTAAGATATTGCTAAAATGTGCACTTGGGGTGGACGGCTAGTGGTAGGTCATCTTCACATTTGAAAAGTCTTCATGTATTTTACACAATTTTCTTCTTTTCACACACTCAAACTCATTTAGATCCCTAATACTATGCCACATTTAACTTTCTTTCACTTGAATTGGAGTGGAATTTCAAAGGAAGCAATTTCCTTAAATTGTGATGTAGGCCCAGGATCTAATGAATTGCACAACTAGTTCATTAATCTCCTTTCCCCACCAGTGCCACACTACAATGTGTCCACTGCAGGTGGATCTAACCAGGCAATAATCTTCCAAAACATAGGATGTTACTCCTGTTCTGGCCACCTCAGACCAGGATTCCCTAACTGTTCTGCCCTGAGATAAGTAACCCTCACTTAGGAATACGGAATTTTTACAGAATAGCCTGCTGTGGTTTGGCTAATAATAATGTTCAAATGCTTAAAATGTAGAAGTAATTGACTTTTTATTTTTGTGCACATTTTACATGGGGTGTACAGAATATCACCTGAAATGCAAAATTAGTACTTTAAGATAGTCTCTGACTGTGGGCATCTCTAATGTGCAATTTTGTAACCCTATGTTTTGCCTTTGCTTGCAGTAATGCTGTGCACTTGATTCTTCAGCTTGCAAACAGCCTTTAAGCAAAAGTGATGCATTCTATTAAGGAGAACTGTTTGCTCTCCAAATAGCAACAGGGCACTTTTGTTAACTTTACAATCTGCCGCCAGTTCATCTTAGAGGGATCTGCATCACCTTAAAGCCTGCTCGCGTGTCCAGTGGTGTGGCCTGTTAGATTTTAAACTAGTTTAAGCAAACTTGTGCTGAAATTGTAATTCATAAGCTTTAGAGAGCTGTTAGATCTACTGTAGAAACCTTGCTTCTTATTTAGCGTGTGAGTTGAAGAGTTATGAGTTTTCACTGGCACTTCGTAAAGCAGCCTTAAAATAATTTCAGATCGCTTTCGATACTTTAGTGAATTGTTCTAAGCATCACATTTTCGTTTTTGCTTACAGTGAAAGAGTTCCTAGCCAAAGCCAAAGAAGACTTTTTAAGAAAATGGGAAAGCCCCCCTCAGGTAACAAAACCCAATTTAACTACCATTTTCTTGCAATTTAGTCTTTCATGTTTGGGAATAAAGGAAGGCACTCTTATATGTGATACAGTTGTGATAATTCCTGGAAAAAAATAATTAGGTTCTGTGCAGGAAACTTTTAATGATGTCTTCATCCCATGCACCTGTTTTTGTGTGTACTTAAAAGTGGCAAACAGTTGTTCAGTAGTGAATGTGGAGAGTGACTGTTTAACCAAATAAATGGTCTTCATTGGTTACTTAGTTTCCTCACAGAGACCTTACTAACTATGTTTTCATGTGACAATAAGCTGGGCTTTCTGATTCATCACAATTTATGTTAAACACTGGTTGGTTATTTCCTAACAACAACGAAACATGGCTTATGACGTCAGAACATGGCCACAGGTAACCTAGTGGTGATATTTGAGCTTTCTTGCGGAGCTCTGTTTGTTGCATTGTCATAGATGGAACAGGAGGCCTGTTCAGATTGGGGCCTAATACTAATAACTCTCTATCACCATAGCTCTTAACTTCTGTTTAACTGTATTGCTTGGACTTCAATCCCACATGACTCTTGTCTACCACTTGTTATAGGCTGCATGAGAGTTTTTGTGTCTCCTAGATCCATCAGCTCTTTGAGAAAAGTTTAATATATTAAAACTCTGTTAACCGTGATTGGGGAAGTGTCAAGATGTCTTTCAACTGTAACAGGCTCCAGATTCTAGCCCCTTAAATGTCTTAAGTCAGTGGGAGGTATTTAATTCTGTGCGAGAAGAAAACATATCAGGTCAGAACTGAGGTGGAGCGAAGCCAGCTCATCTCTGTACACTCCATTCCTCCCCAGTCATACTGGAACTGTAGTGTGTACTTGTCCCTAACAGGAAATAAGGGTGCTTGCCCTCAGAAACATGGTTTTGACCGAGAAAAAGGCCAAGTTGGTGCATTTTTAAAAAACAGTTAAATACTTAATTGTGTGCAACCAGCCTCTGCTGCTGCCTAGTAAGAATTAGTATTTCTATTTTGTAAAGGGTATTTTCCACTTTACAAAATATATTGTATTTTTTCCCTCTAGTACTAATACTGTTAACAAAAAATATGGTGAATTACATGAAATCCAGCCAATAGCTATTTCACATTTTTCATTTATGATTGCAACAGAATATGGTTGACATCCTTCTTGATGAATTAACACACACTGTGTCCAGAGGGTGTATGAGCAGAAGGTGGCTTGCACAATGATCTTTCTTTTCTCCTCCTGTAGCATCCTTACACTGGGGGGGGGGGCTACAGGGTTTCCTGACTTTTTGGATAATATTTCTCAAGAAGGGAGAAAGGAGCTATAGGAGAGAGATGGAGAACAGAAAGATCATATGACCTTTTATGGCTGCTGTTATATTTATAACTGAAGTTACAAAAACGTTTATCTTTTTATACTTGGAATATCTCAGTATCTTGTTTTGTGTTCATGTAGAATACTGCTGGTTTAGATGACTTTGAGAGGCTAAAAACACTTGGAACCGGATCATTTGGCAGAGTCATGCTGGTGAAACACAAATCCACAGAGCAGTATTATGCCATGAAGATACTGGATAAACAAAAAGTTGGTATATTTTTTATTATAATAATCTACTGTCTTTGTTGAACACTAATATTTGTGTTCTGTTTCATTAGGGTGGAGCAACATCTATTTTTCCTGAAGTTTGCCTTATGGAAGTAATAGTCATTTACTGACAGTGGAAGCCAATTTGGGCACTTTACCTTTTGTTTTGTTTTGAAATACTTAATGGATATCATAACTGCAAACTGCCTGTGAAGTTTTTTATTGGCATTTTTTTTTAAAGAACACTATTTCTAAGTTAAGATTTTTGCACTCAAAGTGGATACTAAAAGTGATACAAAAATAGAATGCAGTATTTTAGTGTCCTTAATCTTAGCATGCATATCCTGTTATGCATATGATTTTTTTGCTCATGCAGATTACTCAATTTCAACTGGATATATTCTTTTGTACTCTCACAGTAAATAGCTTGATCCTTCATTCTCTCCCAGGAATAAAGATTATGCAAATGTATATATATTCTACCTTTCTGTAATATTGGGCAGTGAAGTCGCCTTCCTACTTACTAAATATGAAGGGGATATATATATATATATATATATATATATATATATATATATATATATTCATTCTTGCTTTTTGCTGCTTAATATTTGCAAGGGCCTACCTAAAATCTTTTAAAAGAAGTAAGCAATTCTCTTAAATGAGCATTGGAAAATAGCTGGCTGATACAGCGTGATCCACTTTTTAAGCTAGCCATTGCTACTCATTTGACTACATTGATAGCTTACGTTCTATTCACAAGCATCTTGCATTTCTCCAGTTATCTTGTATCAGGGAGCAGTACTAGATAAGAAGGGAGTATTTTTAGTTTGGTGTTTTAATATAGTCTAGCAGCTGCAAATTTGGAAGGGAGTTGGCATGTGGCAAATCAACACCCCACAGGCTAGTTTCAATAATATAGACAGACATTAATACACAAATTATGAATACCAGCATGAAATCTCAAGCAATGTACATGTTTTCCATACCAGATTGTTATTTTTATTGTACTTTTATGATTCAAAAATAGACCCATCTGTTTTGAGCTTCATTTTGCCCAAAGTTAAGAACTGGGTTCTCAAAATTAAAAACCTCAGCTAACATTCACATTTCCATATGTAGTGGAATAATTATTCATCAGAGCTATACTTTTGTAATCCATGTTGCAGGCAGCTTGCCCAGCCTTTGGGGAGATCCAGGTCCTTTCAGACATTTTGGGTGCCCATTTGGGCTTACAGTAGTGGTTTTCAACCAGTATGCCATGGCACCCTGGGGTGTCTTGAATGGTGGTCAAGGGTGCCGTAGGCAACAATGGCCCCTGTCCCTCTTTCCTTCCCTCCCTCCTCTGATGTCCTTTTGGGTCTCTGCCTCCCAAAGGCTTGCACAGCTGTTTGTTGCAGCAGCCCTGGCTACAAGCTCCCCAGGCGAATGGTGCCTCAGGAGCTGGCAAGGGGGTGCTTCCCAGGCCCCCGTGGGGCAATGTAAGGAGGCACCTCTCTTTGGGGATGTGGGGGTGGGGCAGCTCAGAGACCAGGGGCGGAAGCTGCAGCTGCCCAGAGGACTCCCAAGGAGACAGGTGAGGAGGCTGAAGGGGTGACATAACTGGGTTCCTGAGCCCCCCAGGGGGTGCTGCAGAAAGAATGTAGTTGGTCAAGGGAGCCGTGGACTCAAAAAGCACGAAAACCTCTGGCTTACAGTGATTTCAGATCAATGCCCAAACCTCTGCACTTCTAACAGTGGCATGTGTAGAGTGAATGCACAACTGTGTGTGTCCCATGTTCTTCTGCTAAGGCGCCTAATAACAGTAGAGCCTTGCTGGTATCTCCTGTGCTATGCTTGCCTCTCTTCCTTTCCCCCATGGCCCCTCCTCTTTTCCATTGCTGCCTGCTTGCCATGGATCAAGTTAATCTTTAATTGGAAAGCGATCTTATGTGCAAGCAAGCCATGTCCTTACTTTTTCAGGCACAGTTCTCTTGAGCCCCTTGCCGGTGGTTAATATTAGTGCTGAGTAACACACAGTGTTTACGGTCTGCACTAAGCTCCTTCGCCACCACCCATCACTTTTCCTTTCGCCCCCAAGGAGCTGTAAAATGCTCCTTGTGAAGCAGGGAAACTGCTGCTCTTGTGGAAGCTGCCTGGGCATTTTAGAATCCTGGTTTCCTATGGAAGATTGCCCTCTAGCTTGTAGATGGCATTCCAAATGGTGACAAGAGGCTGTTATCCCACACCTCCTCCTTGCATATTGACATTGATTTTGAACAGCTGGAGAAGGAAGGCTACGTAAGGGGAGGAATGAGGCGGCCTGTGGGCCCTTTCTGCACACAGTTGTGACACTTTTCACTACGTCCTTGCTGCCCGTCCTTTGCTGCAGTTTACGGATCTGTCCTGAAAATTACTATGCACCAGTTTGCCACAAGTTTGAATTTCTATCAGTTATCTTATGCACATGTAAGACTTTGCCCCAGGACCATCATTTGTAGCCATGCATGTGCAAGAAAATGGTTCCCAAAATTTATAGACGTTGGACATTATTCGGTAACGTGCAGAGAGGTGACATCTGATTATACAAAAGCTTGCATTAGGCTGTTTGTGTTAGGGCTTGGCTTGGATGTTCTCCGAGCCTCTGGCAGCTGCTTATCCATGAGGAGATCTTGTACATCTGCAAGGAAAAAAGGCATTCCTTCAGAAAGACACTGATCAGGCGCTAGCCACATAGCCATTTCAGCCAGCTGCATGGGAACTGCTAGCTCAGCTGGAAAACATCTAAAGGGCGCTGTGGCTTCTGAAGTTTTTAAGCAATTGTATTCTTTGCCAGTTAGTTATTCCAGGTGGCGCTGTGGGTAAAACCTCAGTGCCTAGGACTTGCTGATTGCATGGTCAGCGGTTCGAATCCCCGCGACGGGGTGAGCTCCCGTCTTTCGGTCCCAGCTCCTGCCCACCTAGCAGTTCGAAAGCACCCTTAAGTGCAAGTAGATAAATAGGTACCGCTTTATAGTGGGAAGGTAAACGGCGTTTCCGTGTGCTGCGCTGGTGCTGGCTCGCCAGAGCAGCTTCGTCACACTGGCCACGTGACCCGGAAGTGTCTCCGGACAGCGCTGGTCCCCGGCCTCTTAAGTGAGATGGGCACACAACCCTAGAGTCGGACACGACTGGCCCGTACGGGCAGGGGTACCTTTACCTTTGCCTTTATTCTGCTACCCATAGTAACGTGTAAGAGAGTGAGTCTCCTTTTCCTGGTTCCTGGGGAAATGTTTGAACTTCCTGACATCTCGCCAGTTGCCAGTTGGCTGCTTTCACTCTCTCCTTCTGTAGCTCTCAAAATGCATTCAGAATAGGGAAGTAAGGAAATTATAGTGGTCTGTGGCTGTTAAGAACAGGTGGAATATTGGGTATTAGCAGACATCTGACAGGCTCTGTTGAACACAAGCATTATTATTATTTTTTAAAAAACTAGCTTAGTATGCAAACAGACAAAAGTAGGAGAGCTACTTTTTTTGTTTTGCCGTGATTAAGCAGTTTTAACAGAAGGAAATCATGCCTAGTCAGGAAGGAAGCTACAGAGTATATGAGAACGCTTCTAAGCAGCAAACGTTTTAATAGCTATATGAAAGTAAAAAAAAATGGACTCCCAGATATCTATGTGTAGATAAGCTTTATGCCCTGAAAACCCCACTTTGTGTGCCAAGTGAACTGAGCTTCTAGATTCCACCTAAACATTAGGAAGAACTTCCTGACAGTAAGAGCTGTTCGACAGTGGAATTTGCTGCCAAGGAGTGTGGTGGAGTCTCCTTCTTTGGAGGTCTTTAAGCAGAGGCTTGACAACCATATGTCAGGAGTGCTCTGATGGTGTTTCCTGCTTGGCAGGGGGTTGGACTCGATGGCCCTTGTGGTCTCTTCCAACTCTATGATTCTATGATTCTATTATTCTATTTCTGTTGTATTTGAACTGCATGTGCACACAGACCATATTTGTTAGAATTCCTCTTAATACTCCTTTGACAGTGTCAGCAGAAAGGCCAGAGTTGAAAAAGGTATAGTGTGCCATGCCATTCTTCTTCAGATGTAGCATCTTCTAAAAGGTAAAAAAGGATAACTGCCTTGCTACCTAAATTTGCTGTATTAACGTGGGTGTAGCAATCTGTGCTTGGAGAGCTATATGTAGCACTCGCCACCATCTTTTAGAAGCGCTGTTCTTAAGTTGTTATTTTTTCCTCTTTCCACTAAGAAGACCTTCACTTGTTTGAATTCTCTTAATGTTTAGACTCAAGCGTTTAATAAAAAATGCTTTGTTCCTAGGTGGTTAAGCTGAAGCAAATAGAACACACACTTAATGAAAAGAGAATATTACAAGCAGTGAACTTCCCTTTCCTTGTAAGACTGGAGTATTCTTTTAAGGTAAATACCAAGCGAGAAGGTAAACTGTTATTACATTTTTCTTGCACAGCTTTCTGTCTTTTTAGAGTCTAGTGATTCCTGACCCACAGGTCAAAACAAAGGTGATTTTAGACTCTCCAACTGTAAAAAATAAATTAAAAAAATGAAGCTAAATGCTTGGCCGTCGTCCTAATCACAGTCTGATCAAAAGGAGATATGCATGCAGCTCCATCATAAGCTTTAAGGTCTTGAATGATTGATCCTAACAAAGCAAAAAGCCCAAAGGAAAAATTTCAAATTGCCTCATCACCCTGGGTTTGTTTAAGTTGCCAAGTCCCCCCCCCCAGCAACTTGCTGTACTGACTTTAAGGGAGCCTCTTAAACTGAGAAAAATTGAAAAGTATGGTCAGTTTGAATTCATGGGCCTCTTGAATGTTTCCTGTCTTATTTTATGTTCAGTCTTCAATAATAAAAGTATTTAAAATGTATTATTAGTATTATTTTATGTTTGCTTGTCAGAAAAAAAATGCAATTTACTTGGGTTGTCCTAAGTACCCCAGGTTTACAACTGAACATACTTCATTTTCCTTAGGACAATTCTAATTTATACATGGTTATGGAATATGTTCCTGGGGGTGAAATGTTCTCACATCTAAGAAGAATTGGAAGATTCAGGTAAGATAATAAATGAATTATAATTTATGAAACATGATGTGAGGAAGGGAATGAGAAAGAGGTGATAGCTCTTAGCTTTCAAATGTTTAGGAAATATCTGCAAGGGGATCCTTACTTTATTCTTATCCTTTATGAACATTAAGGCTTTCAGAAGTGCCTTTGAAAAACAGTTTCTCCTTCAAATAGGTAGTAGAGAATGATAGATAAGAACATAGCAATAATATTAGGTTGTGCAGTCCCTTTATAAGATAAAAATAGACATTTCATTATTTAAAATTAAATTATTTAAAAAAAAAAATTCTGCTTGTACAACAGGACATCCTTTTCATCTCCTTTCCCTTCGTACACCCAAGATTTGCTCGAAAGGGTCCCCCAACCCTGTGGAGCAACTTTTAAAGGCACACAGTGGGCTGGAGATGAGAGCAGAGTTCCATTGGGCAAGTGGGAGTCTCTTGCTTAAGTGGAACAGCAGTGTTGGATACAACCCGTTTGTAGTTTTCTTTATTTCCTTAGAGTTCAAACATTTCTGTTATCAAATATGAGTATGCTATGTCTGCAAATGTTGACCGTGGTTTAATAGCCTGATTATTTTCATTTGTTTACAGTGAACCACATGCACGATTTTATGCAGCTCAGATAGTGCTAACATTTGAGTACCTCCATTCCCTAGACCTCATCTACAGAGATCTGAAACCTGAAAATCTTTTAATTGACCAGCAAGGATATATCCAGGTATGATGAAGACAAACGTTTTCAAGCTCAGCTTCATTCCATAGCAAGAAATACAAATACGCTTAAATGTTTGCATTGTAAGGAAACGGGTGGTGATAAATTAAATACCTTGATTAGTTGGTTTTGCAGGTTATCAACCAAACTTGATCCAAGATGTATCATATCTGCAAGTGATACTAACGAAATGCTTAATGTTAATTGAGAAAAACTTTTTATGAATATTGCCTAATGTTACATATAGCATGTCTAAAGCTTATGCTTCCTGGTAATTCTTCTTTTGGCATCTTGTATAGCTTCAAATCAAAAGCAAAACATATGTCATGCCTTGATTTGAAAATATCTGAATTTTGAATCAACCATAGGACATGGAACCACTTCTGTGGCTGAATGCTTTTGAAAGCTATATGTAACATTCAGGTTATTACTAAGAAAAAACTAAAGCTTGGATAATGTGGTAACTCTTTTTTCCTGTGCTACTAGGTCACAGATTTTGGGTTTGCAAAAAGAGTAAAAGGCAGAACCTGGACGTTATGTGGGACTCCAGAATACTTGGCGCCAGAAATAATTCTCAGCAAGGTATTTCATAATGCTTCACGGTGTTAACTAGTTAAAAGAGGAAGACCACAGTCTTAAACAGGCACATTTGGAAGAAGTTTTAACTGAATTTGAATGGAGCTTAACTTCCAAGTCAGTATGGCGATAGGACTTGTCAGAGATATTGATTCTTGTGGAATCTGTCTTAGTAAGTTGAGTAGGCTGTTAAAGGCTATTATTTACTAAGATTAACACATTGAATTTGACCCTATTAACAAATTGGCAGCCTGTGCAGGTCTCTCTGCACAGGTTTAATATATTGGCAGGGCCTTATCTCTGTGAGCAATTGTGTTGCAGCATTCTGCACAAACTAGTTTTCAGACCCAAAAGCAAGGTAAGCCCCACATCATAAAGGTAAAGGGACCCCTGACCATTAGGTCCAGTCATGGCCGACTCTGGGGTTGCGGCACTCATCTCGCTTTATTGGCCGAGGGAGCCGGCGTACAGCTGGTCATGTGGCCAGCATGACTAAGCCGCTTCTGGCGAACCAGAGCAGTGCACGGAAATGCCGTTTACCTTCCTGCCGGAGCGGTACCTATTTATCTACTTGCACTTTGACATGCTTTTGAACTGCTAGGTTGGCAGGAGCAGGGACCGAGCAATGGGAGCTCACCCCGTCACGGGGATTCAAACCGATGACCTTCTGATCGGCAAGCCCTAGGCTCTGTGGTTTAACCCACAGCGCCACCCACGTCCCTAAAAGCCCCACATCATACATTGCAGTAATCCAACCCTGAAGATATTAGTGCCTGGATTACTGTGATCAAGCTGTCGTGGTCCAGGAATCACTGCAGCTGTTGGATGAGCTGAAGCTGGTAAAAGTTTTAGAATACCACCTAAAACTTAAGTGCGTTTATATTAGTATATTACATTTGGTGGGATATCACTAACTATTATATATTTGTTTTGCCAGGGCTACAACAAAGCAGTGGATTGGTGGGCTTTAGGAGTTTTAATTTATGAAATGGCAGCTGGATATCCTCCGTTCTTTGCAGATCAACCAATCCAGATTTATGAAAAAATTGTTTCTGGAAAGGTAAGCAAGGGCTACTGGGATCCTGCAAATGATACATGTTATGTCCATTAACTTTTCTGTTACTTGTGTGTTCTTATTTTAATTTTCATGAACAGGATTGCTCATGTTTCTATTGACAAGGCGTTTTCCCTGCTTCAAGGAGCTTTTGCTTTGTTTTGGTTACTTCAATATTTGTTTTGTAACAAAGAGGTAGGGAGGAGAGGAGAGCAGTCAAGGAAGAAACACTGGACACTCTGTGAATAACCTATCTTTATTTTTTTCCTTAATCATTTTGCATTTTTGTGTGCATGTGAATTGAATTGGGAAGCAAAGTGCTGGATGGCTTGCAACAAACTATTAACTGTGCTCACTTATTAAAATCTGCAGCAGCTACTGGGTGGAGCAGGGCATGTTGGTTTAAGCAGCCGGCAATTCCAGAATATTTCCAGAAAAAAATGTCTGGATCCACCAAAGTTCTAAGTTTAGAATACTTTGAATGCAGAAAAGAAGAAAATGTTTTTTGCTCTTATTGCAGTCTTTCTTTTTTTGTGAGTATGTGAGTGAATTTCTAAAATGAAAAGTTTGGGCTCTTTGCCTATCTGGATATGACTCCCTATCCTTCCCTAAACCTGGAAGAGCTCATTCCTAATCTCAGACATAAGAGGCTGATCATAGTCGCTCTGGTGTGATGTACTCTGCACATGAGCAGAAATTATTACTTAACATTTTCAGGATGGAGTCACGCACTGCAAATATGTACTGCTGTGCTCTGATGTGCCCTGGATCAAATTCAGTATTATTATTTAGTGGTTGGAATATTTTGTTCTTTTAATTCGAAGAAAAAAGAGTTTTGGATAATGAAAAGTTAGATTGATTATATATGGTTTGCACCAGGTGCAGTTGTGGTTAGTTAACAGCACTACTGGTTTGTAATCTACAGCTGGGATGCCCCTTTATTCAACCCCACAATTGAATTCCCCTCTCTACAACCACTGGTGTCTAGATTCCTTGTGAACCCACCAAAAATGAAGTCAAAACAGGTGCTCCCTGCCAAGCCCCCCTGACTAGTCAACATAAGGCAAAATAGCAGAATGAGCTTCAGAAACAAGGGAATGAGAGAAGGAAATGAGTTTTAGCTAAAGTTAAAGCAGGAGAGAGAGAGCAGCCAGCAGGAGCGGATTTGTCGTTGTGCAAGCGGTGTGCATGCACTGGGCGCTGAGTGAAGGAGGCACCATCTCAGAACCCAGTAAGCAAGGCTCTGGGAAGGAGGCATTAAGGGCACTGACAAGGTCCCAGAGCTTTCCCACCTCCTTTTCAAAGCCTAGGGAGTGCGTTTCCAGCCTTGGGAAGGAGGTAGGGTAGCTCTAGGACCCTGTCAGAGCCCTTGCACCTTCTTCCCAAAGGTGAGTGCCTACTTACCTGCCTTTGGGAAGGCAGAGTGAGGGCAGGGCGGCATTGGCCTTGCACAGGGCACCATGGTACCCAAGTCCACCACTGCAGCCAGTTCTTGTAACTTTTCACAGCCATAGAAGGGGAAGAGGAGTGGCAACAAGTATTGTCTGTGGAGAGGAGAATGAAGCATGATCTGGTGCTTCAAGCAACAGCCAGGCATATATATTAATGTATAGCTCCAATGCAATTTTGTATTTAGGTTTGGTCTTCTTTATACTACCAAAATATTAATTCATAACCTTGTTCCTCCTTTTCTTTCCAGAAGAAGGGGAAAAAGGTGTCTATATAGCAATATTAAATATATATCTGGTGTGTTTTGTAGGTACGATTCCCATCACACTTCAGTTCAGACCTTAAGGATCTACTAAGAAATTTACTCCAGGTAGATTTGACCAAACGATACGGAAATCTCAAGAATGGCGTGAATGATATTAAAAACCACAAATGGTTTGCCACTACAGATTGGATTGCCATTTATCAAAGAAAGGTAATCATTCTTTCTCTTAGGATGAATTCTGTATTAGTGCATGCACACAAAAAGTTCCTGATCTTTTCCCACTGTTTGATGCTAGCGCATGGGGTGGCTTTATATTTTTTAAATGAAAGACTTTTTGGATGTACAGTCTTGGGGTAATGGGAAGTACTCCTTAAAGAAAAACATTTTCTTGAAACCTTACTGCCCTGTGTGCTGGTTTCTGAACTGTTCCCCTTTTTTGTCTTCAGAATGTCTCCTTTGCCTTTTCTTTCCCTTCCTGTCTAAACATTTGAACTCTCTAGCTGCCTGTTCTTGGTAGACAAACTTGATTTTCAGCACAGATGTATTTAACTATTCTCTCTCTCTCTCTCTCTCTCTCTCTCGGCGATCATTCGCGGCCGAGTAAGATTGTTTTCTATGTCTTAGTGGCGTGTCCTTAAATTACTGTGCAGGCCAATTCTGGATCCGCACATCCTTCCACAGTGGGTACATAGATTTCTAAGCAGGAGTTGATCACAATGAGGATTTGCCAGACATGCCTTCCTCTTTACTCATTTCTCCCTTTTGTCATGAATTGGCGCTTCTTCAAAATCCATGATGCCAGAGGCTATTCTCCAATTGGAGCGCTCACAAGCCAGGGTTTCCCAATTGTCAGCGCTTATAATACATTTGTTTTTAGATTTGAGAGCATCTTTTAACCTCTTTTGTTGTCCACCAGTATTGCACTTACCATTCTTAAGTTGAGAATAGAGTATCTGCTTTGGAAAACGATAATCAGACATCTGAATAATGTGACCAGTCCAATTTGACTGGACTTAAGCATCCAGGAGTCCTTTACCTTACCTTTAACTATTATAATTATTATCATCACCATTGCTGAGATGCAGTTCCAAGTAAGTGACCACGGTGTAATTTTCCGTGCACAAAGAAGACCAACCAAGCAAGAAATGTGTATAGGCATGTTCCTTAACTGTTGCTAACTCCCACTGGAGCCCTTGTGAGAGACCTATCTGTATTTTCTGTGATTAATGATGCCTAAAAATTATGATCCCTAACTTTTTCAACTTTTACCATGACACTTAAGTGTAATTGTCTCAAAAATTTGAACATTTATATTTTAATACGTTTTTGCTTGGGACTCAGTCCTTTGTGGTACTATGATGTGTTCTCTTTATTTTAAAAAAGTCTGTTTTGGAGTAACGGAGGCAGATTCCCATACAAAAACATTTTAGAAAGCCAGATCTGAAACCCAGCAATAGTTTATAAAAAGAAACTAGCTGTTTAGCTACGCAATGTGACAGTACAGTAGTAGTTAATAATCAGTAAAGTATTAATTATCACAAGACAGGACGTGATTAACACCTCAGCATAGTCTTTTATTTTGAAGCAAGACCTCTTCAGCAAATGTTCGCTGCAGAATGGTAATCTTCTCATCTGCACTCTAAAATACACCATTTAGCATGCAGTTTGTGTGAAGTGAGATTTTCTGCCTTTTTGTAATTCTTCACTTCTAAATAAATATTTCAGTTTTTATTGGAGGTGTTCTAATTCTTCACTATTCTGCTTTAGGCTCTTATTTAAAATTTCCTGGAGTGATGATAATGAATAATAGCTTGTTTTCTTCAAGATCAGTTTGATTTTATGTATGTTGGTACAGTATTTGGGGAGGACTGATAGGGGCCACCAAGCCCTTTTTACAGCAGCCCACAAAGCAGAGGCTACTGGGTTTCCCCACCTTTCTGATTTTTAGGATACAGGAAGCTTTTGAACCACGGTGTGGCTGCGTTCAGACTTAATACTAAAGCACAAATTAGCATTATGAGGTTGCCCTTTCTCTCTTCCTCTTCCAGAGGAAATAGGAGGTTACCACACCACAGATTAGGTTGAAAGCCTAAACCGTGGTTTCAACAAACCATAGTTAAGATTAACTTCAGCTTGTGCAGGTTTGGATGTCATGACAAGCTGGAATTAATCTAAAAGGGAAGAAAAAGCTTCTGAACTTCTTGTGCCGGCATACATGAGCCAAAGGCTCACTGACGCTTGTCCTTACAACACTAGACCATTGTTAGTATTACATGTGAACAGGGTCTATATGCAGCAACACTTATGTGGTCAGCCTCTTGTGCTTAGGGCTTGTTTGTAAAATCTCCTTCTCAGGAATTGCATTTTATGTAGATCTGAGTTTGCCCTTAAAATGGCACTATAAGTCTTCTTGTGTTGATGCAGTGCTCACAGGTGAGGTTGTATTTGTTATAGTTAACTTAAAGGGATACTTCACCGAAAAATAACTATCATAGCTCTCCTGAATGCATCCATTCCATAATGGAGAATATTTAAGCTTTTTACATTCAAGCTTGGAATATATCAGTGAATTATTATTGTTGTAGTTATTAATATCAGCATTATCATTGTTATTTTCTGTCTTTTGTTGTCTTATTTTTACTAGTTAATTTTTTCAGATTGGCAAATGCAATAATCTGTGTTTTTATTTCCCCACGCAGGTAGAAGCTCCATTCATACCAAAATGTAGAGGCCCTGGAGATACCAGCAACTTTGATGACTATGAAGAAGAAGATATCCGTGTGTCTCTAACAGAGAAATGTGCAAAGGAATTTGCTGATTTTTAGTACTTGCTGGATGATCAGAGGACATCAGGGCTTACATTGGGATCTTTGCACTCTGTTAACTCATGAGGGTGGAGCGGAGACCATCATATGTCAAAACAATTACCTAGTTACTTCATTCCACAAAGTTGACTGAGGTCTTTATTGCCATCTTCCATGTGTGCAGTTTGCACCAACCCATATAACTAGGCACAATTAAGCAAAGCACTGTTTGTGCTGTAACACAGAATATAGACCACTTTTTCCTAATTACCTTTTTGGTTTCTGTCGTTTTCCTTTGGTTTCTGTGTATTGTTCATTTCCCCTTCCTCTTCCTCTTCCTCTTTCTCTTTCTCCCTCTTCCCCTCCCCTTTTAAAATGAAGTAGCCTTTTACCCAAAACGCTCCGTTTTACTTTGAATAATGCATTTGTGCGAATGAAACTGAAGGTGTTTCTGGCTAGTGTGACTTAGACCGAAGTGAAAGATAAGTGTTGCTTCTAGTCTGTGCCAGCCAATCCTTCCGTATCTGTCTTTGTGTCTGAGGCTACAGTTCATAGGTTTGTATTCCCCCCCCCCCAAGTAGCTCAGACTAAATCTAGCCAACACCACTAGCATTTTTGAAGATCGTATTTATCGCCATACGAGTGTATGCTAATTGACTTAAAACACATCTTCCTGGAGACTGACCAAATTTAGTATCAAAATTGGACAGTTTGTGTAGGGTTCAGTAGCTAGACCCCGTGCCTTGGTTTTCTACATGCTGGCAGTCCTTCTCCCTGCCTCATTTCCCCCCCCTTTCCTAGGCAGTAGGTAAATATGCCATAAGCATACTGTGCCATGAGAAGCACAGTCTCAATAAGCAGGAACAATTCCATCCAGCCTGGGCTTTGGACCATATTTAACCATGCTTAAGTAGCTATTTAAATGGGGTTTTGTTTTAACACCTTAAAACCCAAAATATTTAAAAGATTTGGTCAGTATTGTCAGAGACTTAAGACTGATTTTTTTAAAAAAAGTAATGTCAAGGTTGGGGCTCCTGAAGTATTTCACATTTCAACCCCTTTTTATCAAAGGGGGGGAAAGCATCTTTTTTTTTAAAGAAAAAGAAAAAAAACCTTTAGGTTATGAGAATGAATGGTTTAGCGAATTGAAAAATTAGTGTTACAATATTGATGCGTTGCTAGATAAACCTGGTATTTCTGTTAGCTGTGAAGAATAAAAGAAGTAAATGCCAAGTTTTTATTCTGGTATACTATATTAGTAAATCACGGGTGGAGTGCTGCTCCAATCATGGTTCCTACCAGCGGCTCTTCATTCGCATGGAAAAGAGGCAAAAAAGTTTTCAAAGTGCCACCATTTGTGATGTGGTGTCTTCATTTCTAACATCCTTTTTTTCTTTCAGTGAAATGGAATGTACGGTCACACGGAGAATTGTTTGAGTTGCGTTAAGTTTTTATAATCTCACCAACTGACTTAAAAAAGGGTATTGCCACCATGTGCTAGCTCCCAGCACTTTTACACGCACTTGTTTCAGTGTTTGTTAACAATCAGTGGCTCAGCACAACCTTCTTTGTGCTTTTAAATTTGTCCATATACAACTTTTTAAGTCAGGCGCTCAATGTCTCGGTGGCCTGTCCGAAGATGATGATGGCACATCAGTTATGTTTAAAATAAACTTAGGCTCATGTTTTATGATCAATTTACATGCATACGAGGATGAAGTGTTTTTATTAAACTGATCTAGATCGCTTACGTAGTCACGGTGTTCTGTAGAATGCCAGGGCAGATGAGACCATTGGCATTGCTTCCTTTTAATCTTTATGACACTCCTTTAAGAAAATAAAAATCTCCGTAGACATTTTTGCGAAATAAAATGTACCATGCAACGTTATGTACGTCTCTTTAAGTTGTCAAGCAGTTTTGCACATATTCATCGTTAGGAGTCTGTTTGCCATCTTTGTCCACCCCCACCCCCACCCCCCCCTGTCTATGTATGTGCAAGACAAGGATACGATACTTTGCGGTAGCAAATTTTATGTAATAACTATATTGTCACATTAATAAATTAAAAGAAATTATTTGTATGAAAAAACAATCTTTTGTATTTCATCTAGGCTGAGGACATGCTGTTGTATGCTAGCTGTATGCGATAAATTCTACAGTGACTTTGTTGTTTATGGACTTTGAAAATTTTAATAAATGCTGGAGATCACCTTTTCAATTCTGTTGTGAGTTTTAGCCAGTAGCATAATCGGATAACACACGAGACACGTGTCTTCTCTAACATAGGTAGCGAGACTTCACTCTGGCTGTCTCTTAAGGAATGCAAGGGACCGATTCCAGCATGTCCAAAAAATCAACTCTAGGTGGACATATTTTTGAAGTACCCTCTTAATTTCTTTGATTTAAGCTTATTTAACTATTTAACATGTGTCAGAAACAAACAGTAAAAATAAATCCTAAAGCAGAATAATAGACTGGAAATAAAAGGGGTTAGGACAAAAGATAAGGAGGAGGTCCTTTACAAAGAGTACAAACTTGGCAATATGTTACATGGCCCTGTCATTTTAAAAAAACACAAAATGAGAGCCACAAGATCATGATGCCTGTATTTAATTTCAAAAATCCTTTCCATCACTCAAATGCTGTATATTTGACAGTAGAGATTTGTTAATTTTACACAATTTGAGGAATTTAAGTGTTGGACTGTATGGTATCTTTTAACTGTACTCTAGTTGTATGTAACTCTCATTTTCAACATAAAGGATTGTATCTCATTAAGTAAATTGCTTCTTTTATTTTCTTGTCAGCTGCATTAAAACCCTTATTTTTAAATCCTGTAAGTATTTTATTGATTTCTTTGCAAATAGTTTGCTACAATAGTGTGCAATACAGTAAAAGTTTATAACAAAACTGCAAATTAAATTATGTACAACACTGCATAAAGACTGTGCTGCTTTTTTCTGACCCAGGAGGTTCCCATGCAATTCTGCTTTGCCATGGGACCCAAATACATGCTCTATGTAGAAGGAAGGTTTTGAAGAGCGCAAGCCCTATAATAGGCTGGTTTAGGCCTGATTCCTCATTATATCACTAGTGATGGTAAACTACTTGAAAATCCAGTGGTGTGGTGTGTTTGGTGTCTAAGTAACTTCCCAATTCAGTTCAGTCAGTGCAATCACCACTCTAAAAAAAAGCTTGTACTGGAATGAAAAAATGCACCTCAAATTGTGCAGGATGCTTCCTGTGAACTCTGAAATTCTCCACAGTCACAATTCTGTTTTGTTACTGAACTTCTACGCTAACAAAACACAATAAAATTTGCATCACACTTAAAGCTTGGACTGCTATGTGCATTTTTGGAAGGGAGGGCATTTGACATGGAAAGAGACCACTAATAGGCAACAACTGTGGTCCCAAAGACTATATAGCAAAGTAAATTTGTGCAGTGGGTGATTTCAGGCTGTAAATTAGGCTAGATTGTGCCCATCTTCCTGACTATAAAGTTTCTATTTGCATCTTTCTTTAAAAATGAATTTGTGTTGTTTACTTGCATGGAGTAGCATGCAGCCTCCGGTGATAATAGTACAGACAGAGGTTTACCACTTCTGATATTTGTGAGAATTGGGTCTATGTAGACACAGAGTGGGTGGGTGTGCAGTTATGTAAAAGAAACCGGCACCTTCCAAAAGATTAGCCTTGACATATATAAAGTTGGTCACTTTAGGCTACAATCCTAGCCACTGTGGGATTAAGCCCCATTGAATTCAACAGATTTTTTTATTAAGTAGACATGTTCAGGACTGCATTTTTAGTTTCTCCCTAAGTGGAAGATACAGCTAGCATGGGGGGTAGGCCCCTTCTCTGAAGCTGGAAAAGCAGTTTGCTGATACTTTTTGCAGATGGCGAAGGGCCCTTTCTTGTCAGCCCCAGATGACATCTTGTCTTTATTGCGGACAGGTGGACACCAGCAGAGCTCTTGTAGGCAAGAGAAAGAGAGCAAGCAAGCAAAGACCTTTCTCAAGAGGGAGACTGGAGAAGAGGTATTTCTCCCTCATCCTCTCAATCGCTTCTCCCTGGCACTAGGAGACAGCGAACCTCACATCACCATATGCATGTGGCCACCCAGCCATTCCAGCAATGCATTGATAAAAAGGGTGCAGTAAGCATTCTTCCTTTAGAAAGGGAGTAGAAGCAGGTACACCAGATACTACAAAGGGGAACAGTCTTCACCTTGGATTTTGCCAGGTGGGTAAAACTACCTTTGATCACAAGCTGAATCATTGTCACTACATGTTTTTGCCACAAAGAAAGTAGGATTCCTAAGGAGATTTCCTGCCACAGGACAGAAGCAGGTTTTCCTCCTGTAGCTATTCCTATGGATCAGCATAGCTCTAGGAGAGAGCTGTTGAGCTACCTTCCCTCTCCTGCTCCACTACGGCCATAGAAAGCCAGACAATAATGCCCCTCAGGCCATTGTAGCTTGCGAGCTCCTAGGTACACATCATTTCAACATTTCTCCAGTGAAAATAAGAAGAAGAGTTTGGATTTGATACCCCGCCTTTCACTCCCCTTCAGGAGTCTCAAAGCGGCTAACAATCTCCTTTCCCTTCCTCCCCCACAACAAACACTCTGTGAGGTGAGTGGGGCTGAGAGACTTCAAAGAAGTGTGACTAGCCCAAGGTCACCCAGCAGCTGCAGGTGGAGGAGCGGAGACGCAAACCTGGTTCCCCAGATTACGTGACTACCGCTTTTAACCACTACACCACACTGGCTTAGGACGTCCTAAGGAAAAGTGGGACATTCCCAGGATCAAATCGGAAACCGGGATGGCTTCTGTAAATCTCGGACTCTCCCTGGAAAATAGGGGCACTTGGAGGGTTTGAACTTGGAGGGTTATAACCACCTTCAAAGGAATAGGTTCCATTGAACACAGAGGTATTTACATCTAAGTAAGTAAAAGCACAAGACTGGAGTGTGACAGTGCTTCAATTTTAAGATAGAAGTATCTGTGGGTTCATGATCCTGGCCTTGTCCCTCAATCCTATGCAAACTTGCTTGGCAAGGAACTTACACTGAGGTCACTAGGGCTTTGTTGTTGTTTAGTCGTGTCTGACTCTTCGTGACCCCATGGACCAGAGCACGCCAGACACTCCTGTCCTCCACTGCCCCCCGCAGCTTGGTCAGACTCATGCTGGTAACCTCGAAAACACTGTCCAACCATCTCATCCTCTGTCACCCCCTTCTCCTTGTGCCCTCCATCTTTCCCAACATCAGGGTCTTTTCCAGGGAGTCTTCTCATGAGGTGGCCAAAGTATTGGAGCCTCAGCTTCAGGATCTGTCCTTCCAGTGAGCACTCAGGGCTGATTTCCTTAAGAATGGATAGGTTTGATCTTGCAGTCCACGGGATTCTCAAGAGTCTCCTCCAGCACCATAATTCAAAAGCATCAATTCTTCGGCGATCACCCTTCTTTATGGTCCAGCTCTCACTTCCATACATCACTACTGGGAAAACCATAGCTTTAACTATACAGGCCTTTGTTGGCAAGGTGATGTCTCTGCTTTGTAAGATGCTGTCTAGGTTTATAATCACTTTTCTCCCAAGAAGCAGGCGTCTTTTAATTTTGTGACTGCTGTCACCATCTGCAGTGATCATGGAGCCAAGAAAGTAAAATCTCTCACTGCCTCCATTTCTTCCCCTTCTTTTTGCCAAGAGGTGATGGGACCAGTGGCCATGATCTTAGTTTATTTGATGTTGAGCTTCAGACCATATTTTGCACTCTCCTCTTTCACCCTCATAAAAGGTTCTTTAATTCCTCCTCACTTTCTGCCATCAAGGTTGTGTCATCTGCATATCTGAGGTTTACTAGGGCTTACGCCCTAGTAAAACTGAGTAGAACTGCAGCCGTAACCCATGATTCCAAGCCAAAATATTTATTGCTCCACTAACTTTTTTTTTGAGATTCAGAATGGAATTCTGTTTTGTTTTTGCTTTATGCTTGAACCTTGCCCTTAAGCTTCTCTGCCTTTAAACTCTTACCTTTGTCTGCCATGCTGTTGTTCAACATTACTTTTAATTATGGTCTGAACATCTGATGCATGGAAGGAACCCAGGCTTGTAGTTCCACCTTGTGGCTGTTGTACAGCATTAAGCAAAAACATCAAGGATGCTTCTGTCTTCCTCTGGTGTTCTGATCTGAAGCTGTTTTTCAGAAGCACTTTTGACGCTGATTGTTCTATTAAAACTACACACTGCAATGAAAGTCCTTCTAATGTGCTGATTGAGGAGGTAGGGGAGGTTTTTCCGCAATTATATGAGAGGTTACTCCAGCACGTTCCCTGACTTCCAGGTCAGTTTGTCAGGTACAATAGCCTGGAAGTGGATGGAAGGGAGAGAGGAGAGAAGCTCATGCTTCAGCCAGGCATAAAGAACTTCTGTGCATAGCGCATCTCTTTGCCATAAGAAGATTCTACTGAAGCTTTTCCATAAAACAATACAATAAAAAAAACTAATCCAAAGGAAAACAATAACAAAGGAAAGGAAAAAAAGAAAATGCAAAGTCCTCTCAAAGGTAGATCTTAAACCCTTCGTCTCACACAGAAAGGAATGGAGCCATCATCACCTTCATGTTTGTATAATCCCAACAGTGACCCAGCCTAAAGGAGACACACACATAAGCAAAGAAAGAAGATAAAAATAATAAAAGAATTAAAGAAAAGATGAAAAAAGAGCGAGAGAAATAAAAGGGACTTCTGATTCTCCATCCATCAGTTACACTTAAAAAAAGATTTTTCAAAGTATTCACTCCAACTTTTCCTCCTCCTGCTAAGCAATATTTTCCCCAAACTTCAGACCCAAACATCTCCAAATTCATTCATTTTCCCTTCCACACAAAAAGTCCAAAAGGGGTTCTCTAATTATCATAATCTTCCTCCAGTCCAACGTAACAACTTTACCTCCAATAACTTCAACAACCATTCCTCCGTGTTGAAGAATATTAAATCCTTTCATCTTTGCTCAAACAAAAGTCTCTCTACTGCAGTCATATATTATAAAACAATATTCTGTAGTTATTTGCTTATTCTATATTCCTTCATTCACAACCCAGTTCCGTATCTTCCGGTTCCATTTCCTGTTGGCTGTGATTTCCAATTTCTTTAGATTCTGCCTAGGATTAAGGAATTGCAGTGGATAACAATTACCTACTATCATTAGGAATATAAAAGGCGTAGAATCGTCACCAATACTTTTGCTTAGGGTGGAATCTTCAAAGGGTAAAGAGCTTGCATAGAAAACCATTGGTTGCTTCTCCCAACTCATGAACAGTATACTATTAGCACTTTCTAACCATGGACTACAACAGGGCTGGGGGGCCTTTTCTGGCATGGCAGGTCAGATCTAAAGTTGAAATGATGTTGTGTCCCACTCCCCTGTCAAAGTTGACCTGTGGGGGTACAGCAAGTGGAGACTGAACTCTCCAATCATCAGGTGATGAGCAGAGAATTCAATCCTGCTCTCTGGAGAGGCCTGACCAGGATTTAAACCCCACGCTCATCAGCTGAAAAGTGGGAGTTAAACCACGTCGCTTTGGCAGCATGCACCACTTCCCTGCAGAATCGAACCCCATGCCCATCAGCTGATGAAACCCAACAGAGTGACAGCAGCTGATTGACAGGTAGTTGTGGTTTGGGGGAAATGGTCTCATAAGCCAAACTGAACCCCCTTGGACAACACAGAAAGAACAACTGGAAGGTTCTCATTTATTACATGAACACGGTGCTATTAGTACTGTGCCCTGGGTCTGAATCTGATTGGCCATCTATTTGGGTTTTGGAAAGAAACTTGACTGAAGTCAGTAGCGCCTGGGGTTCCATAGCAGCCTTTCTCACTTCCGTGAGACATTTGGAACTAATCTGCAGAAACTCTGGCTGAATACCAATGACCAATTTTATCACTGGGAAAGTGTTAGGAAGCATTACTATTTGATAAGACTCCTGTTTTTGCCACAACACGTTAGAATCTGTGGCAGTTAGAAGGAAATAATGCCATGACTGCAATAATGAAGACCACCAAGGAACCACAGGATAGAAACCCTTGACATGGGGGCAAGGTTTCTTGCCTTTACTCACTCTTTGTTTGAAGTACAAACAGCTTTCCAATTTTGACACTCATTCTGATCTAGACTGCACAGGTGTATGCATAGGTGCATAAGTGTATCTTTTTTAAAAACTATTTTAATTAAAGATTTTCTTGGGTTACAAACGTACATACAGTACACTGTCTTTGTTCTCAGATAATAAAGTTATTTCAACAGGTCAGTTATATTCAATGTGAGACATTAATGTTGTAGACAGACAGTGTAAGCTTGGGGGAGAAGGGAGGTGGGGCGAGAGATATCTGTGGGCATTGCAGTCCTTCCTTTGGACAAAGAAAACCTCTGTGATACAGTTGATAGCAGGGTGTCTAGTGCCCATTGGGACTGGTAGGGCAGAAAGCAGGGAGGCCAACAGTAAGTGGCGCCACAACCAATGACGGGCTAATTTTAGTTTTGCTGCTTCCATAGGAGCCAACTCCTAGGGGCCAAGGGGTCTTCTTCCCCCAATAAAATAGGGGGGGCAAAGTTGATGGGCATTGCCATTCAAATTGTGTGTGTGCACTGCATCGTGATTGATTACACAGGGCAGGGCTTACCTGGGCACCCTAGGCTAGGGTTGCCATATTTCAAAAAGTAAAAATCCAGGACACCCCAAAAATGTTGTTGAGTTGTTGTTTTTCGTTTTTTAAAAGCCAAAAAAACCACAATTTTTTGATTGATTTGCCTAAGATCCAGGACAAAGCAGTGGCTTTCAGAAATTCCCTCCAGATGTCAATTCTGCCTTTGAAATCCCAGTAATGTCTGGAAAAATCTGGATGTATGGCAGCCCTACCCCAGGGCCCTTCCTTGATGAGTTCTACAAAGGCAACACCGAGATTTTTTTTTTTAAAATTAATTTTTATTGATTTTTCAAACAAGTAATTAAAAACTCAACAGAACAGACAAAAAAAACACAAAAAAAACAAAGAAGGCACATAACAATTAGACCCATGTAGCTTTAAATTCCTCATTTCATACCCTTCTTTCTTTTGACTTCCCCATGCCTCCCCTTCCTTGCATCCTTGTTTAATGATTCTTTAGCAACCCTTAGGTCCATTGTCTTAATTCCCTTTCATAAAATTCCCTTTAATTTTTTAGTTACTGCTGCATTTCTTTACCTCTTACCCCCTGACATCTTAACATTCCTCAATTTTACAATTGTTTTTAAGATATATTTTAAATTTCTTCCAGTCCTCCTCCACTGTCTCTTTCCCCTGGTCACGGATTCTGCCCGTCATCTCGGCCAGTCCCATAAAGTCGATCACCTTTGTTTGCCATTCTTCCAGAGTAGGTAGTTCTTGCATCTTCCAATACTTTGCCAGTAGAATTCTTGCTGCTGTAGTGGCATACATAAAGAAAGTCCTATCCTTCTTTAACACCGATTGGCCAACCATGCCCAGGAGAAAAGCCTCTGGTTTCTTAGGAAAAGTCCACTTAAGGACCTTCTTAATTTCATTATAGATCATTTCCCAGAAAGCTTTAACCTTTGGGCAGGTCCACCAAAGGTGGTAAAAAGTGCCTTCAGTCTCATTGCATTTCCAACACTTATTATTAGGCAAATGGTAAATTTTGGCAGGCAACACCGAGATTTAAGCTATGTACAGTTTTGTGGAAAGTTCTCCCCAGGGAGGTTCGGCTAATGCAGGGGTGCCCAAACTATTTTCAAACAGGGCCAGATTTGATGAAGTGAACATGTGTGATTGGGTTGCTGAGCTTTTTTTGAGGATTTTACCCCAAGACATATACTGCCACGGGGGCTGGATTAAATTGAATTATGCTCCCAAAACGGACTTTGGACATACCTGGGCTAGTGCCTTCATAATGCACCTTTAGGCACCAGACAAAAACATTCTTATTTAGCTAGGCCTTTGGCTGATTGACAGCTAATGCCCTTTTAAAATGTGCTGGGGGTTACAGTGGTACCTCGGGTTACATACGCTTCAGGTTACAGACTCCGCTAACCCAGAAATAGTACCTTAGGTTAAGAACTTTGCTTCAGGTTGAGAACAGAAATCGTTGCAACAACAGCAGCAAGGATACTTATCGCTAAGCACTGGAAAACCCAAGATCTACCCACACTGGAAGAGTGGCAGATGCAGCTGATAGACTATATGGAACTAGCCGAGATGACCGGCAGAATCCGAGACCTGGGAGAAGAGAAGGTTGAAGAAGACTAGAAGAAATTTAAGATTTATTTTAAAAAGCATTGTAATTTGGTTGAATGTTAAGAAGGATGCTAGATCATAAATAATTGAGCACCACTAAACTAGATGGAATTAGGATAACAAGTGAGATTGAGGAAAAAACATAAACCTTTGGGAGGATTATTAGATTATATTTTAAATGAATGGGATATAAGAATGTAAACAAGATGATAAATTGCGGGTAAGAATTGACAATGATGCAAGTGGGAGCGGGAGACGTGAGGGAGTCCAATGAAGCTAAGAAAATATGTTATGATATATGTTTCATTGTTTTTTATTTCTGCATTTATGTTTAAAAATTTTAATAAATATATATATATATATATAAAAAGAGAACAGAAATCGTGCTCCAGAGGCGCAGCAGGAAGCCCCAAAAGCAAAAGTGGTGCTTCAGGATAAGAACAGTTTCAGGTTAAGAACGGACCTCCGGAACGAATTAAGTACTTAACCCGAGGTACCACTGTATTGGGTGGTTCTTGTTTTTATTTTTGTTATGTATCTTGTTAATTGCCCTGAGACCTGCAGATCTAGGGCAGTATACAATGTTAATTAGCAGCAGCAGCAACAACATCAACAACAGTTAGCAGTGTAGGGCTGCCATACATCCAGATCCCATTACTGGGATTTCAAAGGCAGAATTGAAATACGGCAACCCTAACACATGAGGTTCCTCCTTCTGTGTTTCAAGTCACATTTTTACGTTTCTGGTGTACACAGTAGAGGAAATGGGGATGTATTTACTCAGTGCACATTACCTGATTCTCTGCCCCCACCTATGCTGCTCCCTTGAACTACGATCCAATGAAGTTGTCATCTGCACATGTGCAATGGCTGTCTCATACGTACACACCTCAGCTTAGCAGCAGCTTACATTTTCAAATGGGATAGAAGCTGGTTTGGGAGAAAACGCCCCAAACAGCAGTATTTCTCAAACTGCAGGATGCAGATGAATTGTGGCAAGCCAGTGGTGGAAGCGCACTGAAACTGGAGTAGGAAGAAACAAAGGAGGAGAACTCTGACAGCCCCGGGGAATGGTTCTAAATAAAAAGGCAACTGGGTCAGGGGAGGCTGAGGCTGGTGAGGCAGTGTCCCATTTGCCCTAATGGAACAGTCTCCTTTGAATAATAGTGTTATGATTCAGCTAAAGATACCTGGAACAAATCCCCATTTAGCAATGCAGTGGTACCTCGGTTTTCAAACAGTTTAGTTCCCAAACAGCTTGGATCTTGAACGCTGCAAAGTTCCAGTTTGCGAACTTTGCTTCAAAAGCAGAACATGCTCCATTTTGAGTCCTGAGCTTCTGTTTTTTACTGTTGCACTGCTAATTTGCACCCCCACATTGTAATTCAAGCCTTCCGTTTCTGACTGCAGTGCTCTGAGGTGATATTTGGTGCTTTTGTTTTTGCTATTTATTTTGCGTTTTTTTGTTTTTGAGGCATTTTTGCTTAATTTGTTTTTGTGACTGTGTGGAACCCAGTTCAGCTAGTGAGTGAGTGAGTGAGTGAGTGACTGACTGTGGAACTGGATAAAAGCCCCCCATCCAAACAATGACTATCATCAGTGCAGGTAAGAAAAAATAATTTTTATCATCTACAATACTGTTTTATTTATTTTATAGTACAGTACATTGATTATTGCTTTCATTTTATGGATCAATGGTCTTGTTACAGTAAAATCCATGTTAAATTGCTGGATTAATCCGTTTTGCATTACTTTCTATGGAAAAACACACCTTGGTTTTGGAATGGACTTCTGGAACGGATAAATTTGAGAACCAAGGTACCATTGTAAAGATAACTTTATTGTTTGAATCCATGAATTGGATGTTTACCGGGTTACTTGCACTTCGTTCCTATTGAAGTCAATAGGGTTAAAGTTCATCACTGCAAACATTCTGAACTGATTTCAGTGGGATTCAAGTAGGAATTCATATGGACCCAACACACTAGCTCAGCATTTTAGGCCTAGAGATTCTATAAAACAGCAATAAACACTGATATATAATGGTAGCATACATTGGGGGGGGGGGGGCGGGGGGGTAGGCAGACTCATGCAGACTTGTGCCAGCTCAGTAACCTACCATAAATTATTAGAATTGGTTGATACCACCCTTCAAGTCATGTGTTAATCTGGAGTTGGAAAATTCCTGCCCCAATTTGCAAAAGAACAAAGTTGGATATTTACATCTGATTAAAAAAAATACAAAAGGTGTTCTTGTGACTCAAAAAATCATTTCAAACTAAGAGGAAATATGTGAATCTTCTCTGATGGGTGGTGGACATAATAAAGGTTTGTAAGATTATTAACGGTGGGGACAAATGAGTTTTTCTTTCTCTGATAATACGAGAAACCCAGCTCACCCAGTTAAATCGATTGGCTCAAGGCAAATCAATTTAATCAAGGCATATAAAATACAGGTTTTACTAACACACTCTTTCAAAATGGCCAAATTAGGTAGTGAAGTTAGTGTTTTTTTTAAGTCAGGGTAGCCCAGCAGGCCCTCCTAATAAAAGATCGTAGTGGGGGCTGCACCCAATGGGCAAGATAAGTAATTTTTACTTTTTGGCTCCCAGAGACACAACCATCAGGCATCTCCTTCGAGTCTTATGACCCCTCTTGGCCACTTTAGGAAGAGCAGTTCTGATTTTGGGGCAGAAGGACAGCGGCCTACCTGGTTTGAGAGAGGCAGGTGGCTGATTGTAATCCCGGGCGACGAAATTCCTTATGTCTTGAGCTGCTTTAAGCAGAAGCTTCGTGTAATCCATGGAGCCAGGTAAGGAGCAGCCCTTTACTGGCCTTAGGAGGCAGGTGGACGAGGAGAAAACGCCTTCTCCACTTTGGGTTTGGTTTGTCACGACTTCTCCCGGGTTTCCAAGCGATTTGCCTTTGCTGCGAGTAAGGCATAACCACAGCATTTTTCTTTCTTTCTTTTACTTTCCAAAATAGCAATGGTTCCTTAACTTCATTGCTTTCACGTGTTTAGATAGAGCTCTACTTTATTTCTCACTCCTCCTTCAATGAGCTTTGAGCGCCACCCCCCCCCCCCCCAATTGCAGCAAAGCCTCTTTTGAAGACATTTACAATGTTTTGTCCTCCAATTCAGTAGGTCATTAAAATCATGTTTTCAGACGTCCGTTTTCAGGCTGGCAATGTTAAGAGTAGGAAAAGTTGTTTCAGGATAAATACTTTTTAAGTTCCTTGCTCAAGCCCAAACTTGCTTTCATTCAGCGCCCCCACCCCACCCATTTCACTTTTTCCACCCACCCGCCCTCATTCCAGCGTTTATCGCATCTATAAATGCGTGGTTTGTATATGTTGGATCACAAGCAACGGGTTTGCAGACTTTTTTCCTTTTCTTTTTAACGTCCTCGTTCTCAGCACGTTTATTTGGAAGCCTCTTCCACAGATTTCAGTGGAGCTTACTCCCGAGGAAGCGTGCTCAGCAGCTCCAATCGCCCTCCAACGGCTCCCTCTCCTTATATAGCTCAAGAACCTTCGCATCGGGTCTATAAATACTGTACGATTCATTCCCCCAAAGCGGCAGGTTTCTGGAGTTCTGAACTACGGTTCCCAGCATGCCTCCCGCCATGACAGCTTCTTTCTGATTGGCTGCCCCGTGTTCTAGTTGGAACTCTGCATGTGGCTGCCGCTGTGCTGGGAGGAAGGCAGCCTTTTGCTGGCTATGTATGCATGTATAAATGAAAAAAGGTAAGTGAGCTCTGCTGTGTGCTCCGTTTGCAATGGGTGTTGTTGTTGTTGTTTGGCCCACTCCTTTTAATTATTGCCTCCCCCTCTACCCCCAGTTCTTTGTTCCTGACCCAGTTAATGGTGAGCGCTTCCCTAAAAGCAGCTGCTTTTCAAAAAGGCATGTTTGATATTGGAATGTGTGTTTAGGAAGATTTAGCCAATCGAAAACTGGAAAAGCAAGACTTGGGGATGCACCGAGTATGATCCCGAAGGGATAAAGAAAATATGTTCAGGGAGGATTACTACACACTCGAAAGCTGTGAAAACACAAGTACTGTAGTGATTTCTACCCCCTCCCGTTTTATGGAAACACCAGCTATTTCTGTTCCTCCTTGAGAAGCTTTGATGTAGTCGAGCAGAAAAGTGGAGGAGCCCTGATGTGCGATATATATATATATATATATATATATATAAATTTTAATTACAATCTTTCATTAAATGTTTCCCTTCAGGCAACTGATCCCCTCCAAAATCATTGCAGAGAGAAAGAAAGAAAATGTTAGCATTTGGTTTATTCCAAATCCCTTTTGAATTCTAGTTGCATTGCTGCATTATTTTTAAAGTTTGTTTTGCATGGTGTGTGGGAAGCTTCTTTTTCTTCCTCTCATCATAACATGGTGTTGGCACTTTGAAGGATGTTAAAAGCTTTGCAGCTTCTTGGTTAAAAGCTGTTTAGGGATTTAGGACTACACATTAGATGAATGACTTCTTAGCAGGCTTACTTCTCTATCTGTGTGGGGTGTTTGTTTTTTTAAAGAATAAAATAAAAACATTGTTTTGCTTGATTTCACCTCCAATTCTCACAACATTTCTGAGGATAGACTAGAGACAGAAAGCTTTTTTGGCACTAAAAGTTACGACACACCTACAAAAGCATCATGCCCAAACTTTACTCCCTTCCCACTCAGCTGTGTTTTTCAAAAGTATAAATTAAGCAGCCTATGTTCAGGTGCACAATATAAAACAAGGAAACTGACACTAAATTCTCCCTGTGCCTACTACGTACATTCATATTGCTGCTTTTAAGCAGTTGTTGTTGTTGTTGTTGTTGCTTTAAAGGTAGAACACCCAGGCAGTCAGGGAACTTACTGGAAGGAAATTCACGGAGGATAATTGAGCAGCTTCAGAATGGAAAGAATGAGGGGGTGTGAGTAAAAAAGATGAGTTCTCTTTATATCCAAAACAAACACATTAGATGCACCTAATATGGAAAACTTCTGAGATCCTGTTTTAAAACTCTGAACTCTTCTTTGTGGCAGTTGAGAATGAGGATTGTGTTAAGCTTGCTTGAGGTTATGACCACTTTGGAACGCGGGTCATGGTATTTCAGTGTTCTTTCTATACTAAAAAAAGTTTATTTTTAAAAAAATACTGTTTAGGAAGTGTCCTGTGAATTCCAGTAAAGTGTAGCTAGGTTAAGAACTTGAAGCCAATAGTTGTGTTCACTGACCATTATCTTACTGTAGGTATCTTCTGTTGCTCTTAAGTAAATATGTGTTTCTTTAGCTACCTGTTTAGAAGGGTTATAGCCCACTATTTGATTAAATGAACCTCAAGGTGGCTTACAACATATTGTAATAACATGCACACAGGCACACACACACCCCAACGAACCAACCAACCCTGGGACTCCAGAGCTGAAAGCCTTTGACCAGGACACCAAGGTTTCACTTCATGCCTCTCAGGAAGAATGCCATGGCAAGGGGGAAACCATCCCATCCAGTGCTTTTTTCCTAGAAAAATAGGTGCCGGTACTCACCATGAAGTTGTTACTACAAGTGCCACACCTTTTAACAACAACAAAAGAGGTGCTGGTACTGCGTATCCTTGAATACCCCCTGGGGGGGAAGCACTGATCCTATCCCCATCCACCAGCTAGAGAAGGAGCAGCTGCACACAGCATGCTCCCCACTCAGGGCAAAAGGTTTTCCAGTGCTAATTTATTATTTGTGTGGAAAATGTTTAGGAAGAATGAATGGGTGCCAATTGCAAATACAGTATCGGGCAAACTTGACAGTTCCGAGATTTTTAAGATACCGTAAGTGTGCTAAATCAGATTGTTCTCTGGGGCATCACAGGTCCCCCTCTCCCCATCACTCTGGCCAGCAAGACTCTGGACTGCAGGGAAGCGCAAACTGGCCTCATCCATTGACCATGGGACTTAAGGCTGCTGGGCTGTCTGGTTTTTAGGTGTATGCATGGGATCACACCCAAAGATGAGAGCCAGAATGGTGTAGTGGTTAGAATCTCAGACCAGGACTTGGGAAAACACAGATTCAAATCCCTACTCAGTCACGAACTCTAGGTGACCTTAGGCATGTCACCATCTGTCAATCCTAACATAACAGCCAGGGTTGTTGTGAAGATGAGATGGAGGTGTTTGTGTAGAGAACCACATGTGCCTCCTTGGAACTCCTCGGAGGAAAGCTGTGATATCTTGCCAGTTCCCTTGAAGATATAAAACCTATTAGTATATAAAGCCCTTAAGAAGTCAGGATCAGTTTACCTACATGATCACAGCATTGGAAGGGGACCATAAGAGTCATCTATTCCAGCCCTCTACAGTGCAGGAATCTTTTGCCTAACCGCCTTGCCCCACATGTCTCCACTTGACTGTGCCAATTGACGGAATTGGCGCTGCTTACAGGTGCTGCATAATACCCATTCCTCATTTGTGAGAACTTGATCATTTTAGTTTGGTAGCACTTACACTTAGGAACCCCCTTCCTATTGAGATTGAGCAGGTGCGTTCACCGTACTCTTTTTGGCACCTTCTTAAACGCTAATGTTTAGACAAGCCTGCCCAGATGCTGAGAAAGCCAAGGTAATTTTAATCTGTTTTAATATTTTCACTTTTGTATGTTTTAAAGTACTGTTGTAATTTTGGTTTTCTTGTTTTATCATTTCGTAAACTGCCTTGAAGGTTGTTTTTCCCCTCACTCAAGTGGTGTATACATTTTATGAAATAAAAATAAATCTGTGCTTCAAGATGCTGGCAAAATGAATTTCTCAGACAGAAGTAGACTTGGGGTCTCCTCCCATTTCATCAGTATATGCATATCCATATAATTCTGTGTTCCTTGTCTCCCATTTTCTAAATTCATAGTCCTTTCCGTTCCTCAGCCTTTTGAACCCTCTTTTCCATATTACTCAAAAAAAGAAACCCAAAAAACCCTGTGCTTACTTCTCTAAATTTAACATAGTACAGCCAGAATTGACCCTGGGATTGCTCTCAAGAACAAATCACAACTGTTGGTGCACGGGAGCAAGGGGAAATGTGGTGTGTGTTTATATGTGCCTGTGTGTGTGTGTCAGGAGGTGAGCAGTTTGGGCAAAGGCAGAGTTACCTACCTGCTTATTTATAAAGCTGGTTGAGAGATTTCTTAGGGTGGCTCCTGCTAATCAAAACAAATACTGTAACAAGAAGCAGACACTGAAAAAATACAGTCATATCTCAACTTATGAATATTGTGGGTTGCACATTTTCGGACTGCGGACCGTGCCGAACTCGGAAGTCCCGGAACAGGTTACTTCCGGGTTTCGGCACATGCGCAGAAGTGCAAAATGACACCATGCACGTGCGCAGACATGGCGCTTCAGGCTGCGAATGCTGCGGGTTGCGAACATGCCTCCCACACGGACCACGTGTGTAATCTGAGGTATGACTGCACATTGATAACCAGCAGGAAAGCAGTTTAAAAAAGAAAAAGAAAAAAACCTTCGAAAACTCCAAGCAGCATCAAATTTACTAAGGCAAAAAGGCTTGGGCAAATTAAAAACCATTTTTAACCCTGCACCTTAAACCAGTGTTAAATTTGGTGCCCAGTGGGGAGCTCTGGGCAGAACATTCCAGAGTTTGGGTGTTACCATGGCAAAGATCTGGTTACCTCTAATGGTGAGATTACCTGCAAGAAGGACCTCTGATGAATGATCCTAACAAACCGACAGTCCCCTGCAGGAGCAGACAGCACTTTCAAAGCTTTGGAATCGCCACCAAGAAACCTCTGCTTTTCAGTTCACACACCCGCCGTAACAGGCTGCGCTTCAATAAAGTCGCAAGTGGCATTTAAACAGGTGTCGGTCATGCTAAGCCATGTTTTGAACAAGCTAATAATGTTACCTTTCCCTAGGCTACAGCTACATAAATCTGCAAAACTATAAAAAAGGGCTGGCCAGGATTCTTGCTAATTTGGGGCCCTATGTCCAGTAATGTGTTTGAGCATACAGAGAGCTGGGTAGAACCTCATATAGAGTCTCATGCATCCTGTAAATACAAACATATCCTGACCAGCTGTGGTGAGTTGGGTGGGTGGCAAATAACATCTCATATGTACCCAAAGCACTGTCTGACCTGGTTGTTTAGGCATGCTTATGTTACAGAGTGTGGGTCGGTCAGTAGTGACCTGTTTCCCTGGCCGGACACCTCACTACTTCTTAGCTTGGGGCTCATTCTTAACATGTAATTTTGGTGCAATAAATGAATAAGAGAAAAGAAACATTTGATGTTAAACCATATGAGGAATGTGTATACAGTCATGGCTAACGGCCCATAGGGATGCCTGGACATGACTGGATTTCAAATCTTTTGGCAGGGATGCAGATCTGTACCAAGGGACAATTACCGCGTACCTCTATATAAACTAACAGTTCATAATGGCTTTTTTTATTATTTTGCATCTGGCCATGGCTGGATGGATGGGAGTACCAATAGAATTCTGCACTGCCTTCATGAGGGAAAAGTAATCATTTGGTTTTATTTCATGCCCACAACAGCAAACGTTTGGTTATATCCTTAAATGAGAGATCTATCCAAATAAGCTGGTTTGGGATTAGACGTCTCTCCTGAGTTGCATAAACATATGCAAATCTTAAATACCTGGGGCTTCATGCCTACTTTGAAAATACAGATGTAGAGAACCATGAAAAATGGAATCTTGAGTTTTCTCACTTCTATGAAAACCTTTTATTCTGTTCACAAGGGTGGTGGTAGTAGTAGTAGTAGTAGTAGTAATATGGTCACAGCAAATATTTTGTTGTTTTCAAGATAAATCCGTCCCCACCTCTCTCTCCAAAGAGACTTAAAGGCAATCAAGAAACAACAAATAATCCTTAAGAAAAACCCAACATACACTCACATTAATAAGTTAACAATATCCCTAACTAATAGTTCTGCCTTTGTCTACCTATAAAATCAGCAACTCAAAACAAACTCGCAGGTTTGAATTTCTCTCTCTGCTTTTTCAGTCAGGTTAACGATGGATAGCATTACTTGACCTCCCCACTTGCCAGGAAAAAGTTTATTTTGCCTGTTTTATTTATTTTTTTTACATCACAGGAGTGGAGTAGCTATTTCTTCTTTCCTCAGCTGCCTTCTCTTGCCTTTTTGCTGACCTTCCACCTAGAAAGACTAGAAAACCCAGCTGCAAAACTTGCAAATCAGCCTTGCTTTGCTACAGCTCTGAGCAAGCTCGAAGGTCCCCCTTACCCTGACTTCTCCAGGCTTGCTAAAATGGCGGGAAAAGTGTCTTGCTTCTGCAGAGCCACCAAGAAGCAGTCCATGCACACGCTTCTCCCTCACCTTAGAACTAATTGCCCCGATACCATCATGAGGACAAATCATCATGAAAGCTCAATGAAAAAAGACGTTTGAAGGAGCCCTGAGTGCATAAAGGATAGCAATTTCTGGCAAGGCAGCCAGTGTTGAAGGAATTGATTCCCTGAGGAAATTGCCCCAGCTTCACTTTCCCCTCAGATTAGCACCTCACTACTGCTGCCTTGAGGCAAAGAAGTCAGTTGTGAATCTCCATTTTTGTGTCTGTTTCGACTTAATGTGCTTTCCTACCAACCGTCTTCTCCTCTTGCATTGCCACAAAGAGAAACTGGAAGTAATTGCTTATATTTTTCATTAACCACAGCTTACTGTTCTGTCTGAACTCAAGAAACTGTGGATGACCTTAAGTATTGTTAATGTAAACCACATTCAATTCAAACCACATTTTTTTTAAAAAAAGTAAAAGGCAGTTATACCAGAGCCCATAAATGAAGTCCACCCCCTGCTTTTTAATTTTTTTAGCAAGGATGGCGAAAGGTCTTCTAGCTTGCAATCATTGCTACCAAAATCATTTTGGCAGGAATGAGCAGAGAGGACATCTTTAAAAAGTGTCACCTATAGCCCTGAAGACAGTTGCTGCAGCTTGTGTGTGTATTTCATTTCCACAAATGTTGACATGGAAAGAAATATACACATGGATAAATTAAAATTACCTCACTAACTGGAGCCCAAGAGAAATAACTTAATTGATATTCTATTCATTGCTGATTAAAAAAAATAATGGCCCTAGAACTCCGGGAGATCCCAAAGGGTGTTTATGGAAAAGGTATTGGTCCTGGTTCAGTTGTACGTAATAACATCACTGTGTGGAGGTGAAATGAATATGCCCATGCAAACCCAGCCCATTTTGTGGGGCCTGGATGAGTATCGCCATACTGATAGGGATGTATATTGTCATATGTGTTGCTGATGCTAACTGTGAGAAACCTACTGTATTTTTCCGTGTATAAGATTAGGTTCCCCCAAAAAAAATAATGTCAAAAATTAGGGGGGCATCTTATACACAGATATATCTCCCCCCATTTTCTTAAATCTGAGCCCCCCAAAATAGGGGGCGTTTTATACATGGGGGCGTCTTAGAGACGAAAAAATGTGGTACTTTTCTCACAAGAGTTACCCAGCTGGGTTAAGGCAATTTCAATTGGATTCAGTACACTATATTGATGCTTCACTTGTTGCATAAAGAACTCTATGATGTTTGGGAGTCGGGTTATTTGTGCTTCACCTGTGGAATGAGAAAAATACAGAGGATACTGACATTACACCTTTTTTTTAATGTGAGGGTGGCAAGTAACTTGACTGGTTTTGGGGAGAAGAAATAGTGTAGCTGAGTATCATTTTTACTCTAGCAATTTGGTAGATTGTATCGCACATTTCATTCCTCTCTGCACAACAATGATATTGTTTGTATTTCCACATTATTTATTACTGCATTTATATCCCACCTTCCCCCCACGCCCAGGAGCTCAAGGTGGTGTACGTGATTCTTCCCCTCCTCATTTAATCCCAACGACCCTATGAGGTACATTAGGCTGAGAGGCATCAACTGGCCCAAGATCACCCAATGAGCCAAATGGGAATTTGAACTCTGGTCTCAGATCCTATTCCGATGCTCTAACCACTATACCGTACTGGGTCTTTGTAGATGGGGAGCTGTGTCTGAGGGGAAAGGTCTTACCCAAAGGCTGCCAAGCGCCCTTCTGAGACACTGAAAAGTCTTAGTGCACAGTCCATGGCCAAAGGAACACACTTCATGCTGATTGACAATATGGCAATATCATTTGTTGAAGCTTCAAACAGAATTTACCAAGTTTTCTTTTAGAGATAATGTAATTTGAAGACTCAAGGGTGGGTGATGCTTCCCCACCACTTTTATCCGATTTTATCCGATTTTTTTTCAAGGGAGAAAAAATCAAAGTTTGATCTCCTCTGTTGAGGTACTCTTTAGCTATAGCTTCCAAGTCAGTGTAGTTTTCTTCTTTCTCATCTTTATTAATCTAGCTCCTGACATAAAAGACACTCCCGGCCTCCCCATGCTGTCCATTGACATGGAGAACAAGGAAAATGGATCTCTCGACACAGAAAAGTAAGTGGTTCCCTTGGGACAGTCATTTTGAGAACAGTGCCATTTTTTCGAGAAAAGAGGTGCCGGAATTCACCACAAACACCTCCCTCGTTCTCTTAGAGTGGCAATGGTGCCCACCTGAGAGGTGCCAGAACCCACCTGAAAGGTGCCCTGGTTAGAAAAAACACCCACCAATATAGCATCCCTGTTTTGTAGGGATTGAGGTCATTGTATTGGCCCCTCATCTAGTCTGTCAGTAATCTCCAGGTACTTGATTCAGTATTTCTACCCACCACCAGCTGAACTGGATGAAAATAAGAAGTATAGTTTGGTGTAATCTGTGCAACTGACGGCATCTCATGCCAAATTACCTGGATGGCCTCATTAAGTGGCTTCATGTAGATGTTTAGATAGCATGGGGTAGGAAATATGACCCTTGCAGAAATACATAGCCCCACAGCTGTGGGACTGCAGGAATCAACTCTCCTGGCAGGAGCAGAGCCACCTCAATCAGGTGTCTGAAAGGACACCATGTTTGTGGTTATTGAAAGTCACAGAGGAGAATTAATAGGGTCACACACACACACACACGGTTTCTCAGTTCATGAACCTGGTCCAAAATTGCGCCTAGCAACCCAGTTGGCATTAAAATGCCAGTATTTGTCCTCTGTGGTTTGTGTGTTGTGTCATTTATCCATATCTTACTAGCAAAGCACATGCCATAGTGATTGTCTGTTCTTTCCTTTGATGTCTTCAATGCAATAGTGTTGTTGTTTTTAAGGCATTCTGCGGTGCAGATCAGCAGTAACTCATAGTGTTAACTGTGGAAGACACGGAATATATCAAGAGGATGGTGGGAATTCATTTATTCCTCTTCTCTTCGCCATCCTCCTTGGTTTGAGAAGCCATTGGATGATGAAATTTCGAATAAGGAATTGGTTCCTTTGAGTGCAATTGGAACTGCCTGCCAGGAGGTGGCACTGTAGCAACAGTCTCAGGGTGGAAGTCCCATCTGCAGCTACATGAGCTGAAAGGGACATCGGATTGCATCTTGTAATCCTTGTTGGTAAATGAGAAGTTTCTTTTGCATCGTGGACCTAGAACTAATAGGTTCATACTGGACAGAGACAAAATATTTTTGTCCTATAGTAAACACTTGAGAGTTCGTCAACAAGGATACAGTAGATGGTATTTCTTTGCTGACTCCCACAGCCTTCTGATATTAAGACCACTGAGCTGTAGTTCAGTGGTGGAGTCCATACCTTGAAATAATCCAATCAGTTGCACTTGCTGCTAAAGGGTTGATATATAATATTTCGTAAGTGTTCTAATGTTCTTTGAAAGTGGCAGCTGAAGCTTTTCACAATCTCTGGCATAGCCAGGAGGAGGAGTTTGCAAGCTACTTACTGGGTAGCCATGCTGCACACACACTCCCAACAGAATTACACTGGATACTAATTAGCTGTCAAACCAGGTTTTTTGGATTTGACCTATAAAAAGCTTAGGAGCAGGTTACTTGAAAGAGCACCTCTCCTTTACTGCTCTGCTCACCCATTGCAATTAGCTGAGGAGGCTGTCCTAGTGGTGTTGCTTTTGGGGCAACCAGAAAAAAAGAGCCTTCTCTGTGGTGGCACCCTCTCAGTCAAAACATCTCCACCTTGAGCTCAGATAGGTGCCAACATTATTAGTATTTCAGCCCCTGTTGAAGACATACTTACATACCGAGACTTTGGCCAGTGCTTAGTTCCAGAATTCGACGTCAATGTTTTGCATTGTCTTGATCATTGCTGCCTTATGTCCTCTGTTGTTGTAGAGGCTGTTGATACTTTAACGTTTTTTTCTTTTGTATTTTGCACTGCCTTTTGCTGCCATATGAAAGGTGGTGTGACAACGCTTAATTCAATTAAACAGTGTTTGAGGTTGCATCCGAACTTAATCTTAACTATGGTTTGTTGAAAGAAGCTGGCTCCCTAAACCGCAACTTGCAAAGTGCTTTGTATCAAACCAACTATAGTTACGATTAACAGTTTCTGAGGTCCAGGTGCCTGGATAAGCTGTGGTTAATCAAAAACAGAAGGCAAACTTCCAAACTCTTTACAGCCACATCAGAGAAACAAGGGGGTGGTGCATACACACTTTGGGGGAGCTGGCCTTATTCCTATCTGAACACACCTCGCATTTGCACATCAACATGATTGCTATTTGCTGGACTAATTATTTTAGATACTAGTTTATAATACGATAGCATAGGTGGAAATTACATGTTGCATAATTTATGCATCCATCAAACTTGGGGAAGGGGAACCTGTGGCAATCCATATGTTCTTGGACTACAACTCCCATAATCCTTGACCACTGGCCTGGGGCTGAATGGAATTGTAGTTCAACAGCTCAGCTGGTTAGAGCATAGTGCTGAAATAATGCCAAGGTTGCAGGTTCGATCCCCGCATGGGACAGCTGCATATTCCAGCATTGCAGCGGGTTGGACAAGATGATCCTCAGGGTCCCTTCCAGCTCTACAATCCTATGATTCTAAGTTTGGGACCCACCCCTGAAGGTTGATAAATGCATAACATAATGTATGGGCATAACCCTTGTTGGCTGTGATCCTGATGCTTAGGTTGCCAGTTTAGATGCACATATTTTTCTGTCTCAGCTCTCTAGGCATTATGTTGATGAAGCTATGTTGTAATACCTAAGTACATAACTTATCTACATAGACTTCATGTAGTTACCACAAGATGGTGAAAGAGCATGTTTCGTAGGCTCCAGTCTTGGCAAGCATCTTCCATTAATTTTTAACTCCTGCTTGGAGATAACCAATGCAATCTGCTAATATGTAACAAATATCCATGTATTACAATTCTAAGCACCCTCTTGTAAATCCCTTTCAATTAGTAGCCTTGTATCAGGTTCGCAGCAGAGGAAATCAAAACCAGACCAGCTTAGATTAAATCCTTTGCCCTTCGGCTCTTATGATTAGGAGTTGGATGCTAATGGAGTCATTCCTTTATTTTTATTTTTAAAAAAGAAACTATGGGGAAGCATAATTAGCTAGTGCAGAAACTGACTTTTAGATGCCTACATGTGATGTATGTCTTCCTCTATTAAGTATTTGTCACTTTGCGGCAGTGATTACAAGTAGGATTTTAAACTGATGTCAGTCCATGGTGGGGCGGATTGGGCTGTTGTTGTTTGAACGCTGCATTCACATGGCAGCTTATTCCATCCCCCCCCCCCCTTTGTTAAGCTCTGCATTATATTTGAGCTTACACGCGGCATAGAAGCACTTCTGGAACTAGAGTGCCAAGTTCAGTTCTCATCTATGTGTTATTTGCTTCTGTGGGGGGTGGGGAATCCATGTGGAATTGACTGCTAAATTTGTGCTATACAGTGGTACCTCGGGTTACAGACGCTTCAGGTTACATACGCTTCAGGTTACAGACTCTGCTAACCCAGAAATAGTACCTTGGGTTAAGAACAGAAATCATGCTCCGGTGGCAGCGGGAGGCCCCATGAGCTAAAGCGGTGCTTCAGGTTATGAACAGTTTCAGGTTAAGTACAGACTTCTGGAACGAATTAAGTACTTAACCCGAGGTACAACTGTATTCCACTGTAGTTGCGGAAGTGGCTTTTTACATCCCATAAAAGCTCAAATATAATGTGAAACTTGAATAAACTGTCATGTGAATGCCGCCTAAGCAAGACTATTTACTACTGCAACATGATGGCAATAGAAGAGATGGAAGGAGAAGAAACTAGCAGGGTTCCCCCCCGCCTAATGATTGCAGTTCTAACCAGCATAACAGCAGCATTGCATAAAGTTAATGTACTTGAACCGCCCTTTGCCAGGGTTTTGCTGAGGTGGCTGCTGCTGCTTCTGAAGCAACGAATGCCACCAGTGATTGCAAACCTATTCAAAAGAAGAGGCATAAAGCCCTGAGGAGAAGTCAGCAGTTCAGGGTTCCCTTCTCAATCCCGTGGCTGGTGCTCAGAGTACCTTTTGGAAAGATTGGGCTGTGGCTTTCAACTGTGCTAGAACAAAGGTTTTCAACCTTTTTGAGTCCGCGGCTCCCATGACCAACTGCGTTCTTTCTGCGGCACCCCTGTGGGGCTCAGGAGCCCAGATGTGTCACCCCTTGCCTGCAGAGCCGACAGCATCTCACCCTTTTTCGAACACCCTCCTTTGTGGGGTGTTCCCTCAGCCTCCTCTCCTCTCCCCTCGGGAGTCCTGCAGGCAGCCGCTGCTGCCGCCCCTGGTCTCTGACCTGCCCCAAAGAGAAGTGCCTCCTCACACTGCCCCACAGGGGCCTGGAAAGAGGACGCCCCCAGTCTGAATGGCCAAAGGTGAAGGTGAGGCTAGCACATGACTCATCTTGGGTGGCAGCAGCGGGCGCTGCACAGCCTGCAGACATTGCACAACTAGCACAAGAAAGGCTAGCGCAGTGCCTGCCTGGCCTCCCATTTGTCCATTCCCAACAGCAAGGGCTGGTAGACTGGCCTGCTGTGCTCCCTTGCCCGCTTGCTTGCTTGCTTGCTTACTCCAAGGTTGCCTCAGCTCCTGGCATTCAGCACCCCTGGCCAGCCCCAGAGGCACCATTCACTTGCAGAGCTTGTAGCAGGGCTGCGGCAAGAAACAGCTGTGCAAGCCTTTGTGAGGCAGAGACGTGAGAGGGCATCAGAGGGAAGGGAGGGAAGGAAAGAGGGACAGAGGCCAATGTTGGCCCGCGGCATCCCTGACCATCATTCAAGGCACCCCAGGGTGCCACAGCACATTGGTTGAAAACCACTGAGCTGGAACAAAGTCCCTCTCTTGGGCGTAATGGTTGTGGGCTGCTGCTACTGTTTTCCCAGGCAGTTTTGGCTGGGTTGTTTGATCTCTCTCTGGGCTGATTCTCGGCTTTGTGAGCAGTCTCACAGCTACCACAAGTATAGCCTATACTGGGGGTGTGAACAACGTGTGTGTCTGTCCCCAAGTGTCCAATTTGCTGCATGTGTGAAAAGTTTCCAGTTTCCCTCAAGCTTCGCCTTCTTTGGTTTGTTTTATTTTATTTAAATGCCTCTGCAAACCATTTAATGGTTTCGAAATCCCCCTAAGTGCTGCACAACATAAAAACAATAATTCCATTAAAACAAAAAAAAGCAATATAAAACCAGTAAAACGGTCGTATAAAAGCAGGATATTTTATGAAAAAACCTTTATAAACTGCCCTGCATCCACATAAGCATGAATGTGTGGGCCAGTTTAGCACGTCAGGAAATTGATATTTAGCTCGCCCGTTCCATCTGCAGGGACCAGTACGGTATTGATAGTCTACTGTATTTAATATGCAACCATGGAGCATGGAATGGTGCAGCCACCAACCCCATGATTATGCTAGGCTGGCATCTATTTAGGATTGCAGTCGCTCCATTGGATTGACACATTCCTGCTTTTATGGGTGCGCTTTTGAGCTATTCCCCCCAAGTCCCTGCAGCAGGAAAAGAAGATACTGTACAGCTTGCCAGTTTATGAGGAGAATGGTTCCGGTTCTGTTTGTTTCCTGTTGCATGCCATTCCCAGTGCAAAATGACAAGGCTGAGGATGGGTAACTCAGCAGACCAGCCTTACTGCATTCCTGTAGCAGCTGGCTCATGTACATAAAGGACTGCATTTCAGATATAAGCATATACACAATAGCGGAGTCAACAGGTTTCTGTAGTAATCTTTGTTACGCTTTTCCAAATTGCACTGAACATGCTACACTTGCGTAGCCAGAACCTCCAGAACTCTGTCATGCCCTTCTGTTCATCTAGGTCAAGGGAGCAGGCCGGCAATATTGCCTTTCCTTAACAGTGCCTGCGACTGAGGTCATGTACGCCAAGTGTTTTTAATACTGAAAAGTGCTATAGAAATTCTAATGTACTAATACTTCATGGAGTGCCAGTGTGGTGTAGTGATTAAACTAAGGCCCGGGGGCCGGATCCGGCTCAATCGCCTTCTAAATCCGGCCCACAGATGGTCCAGGAATCAGCGTATTTTTACATGAGTAGAATGTGCCCTTTTATTTAAAATGCATCTCTGGGTTATTTGTAGGCGTAGGAATTCGTTCATTATTTTTTTTCAAAATATAGTCTGGCCCCCCACAAGGTCTGAGCAACAGTGGACCGGCCCCCTGCTGAAAAAGTTTGCTGGCCTCTGGATTAGAGTCTTGCCTTAGAAGAATCAAATGGGTTTCTAGTCCTTATGACTTACTTGAAAGGGTGTGGTGAATCTCGGAGGCCAAAGGAATGATGGATTAAAATTTCCAAGAAGCAGGAGCTCATTGATCCACACATCTCCTTAGTGAAGCAGATTAAATTATGCAGAATAATAAACATTGTACGACAAAGCATGCAAATTAACTCACACACAAATATTTGGTTGGGTATATAATTCAGCTTTTTGAGGTGCACCGTTTGGGTTAGCTTGGCATAAAACATCTGTCTTAAAAAAAGAAACAAAAAATACCACTGTAAGCGACACTGTTTCTGCGATTGCAAGAGCCGTGCACAGAAAATGGCTGTTTTCATCATGAAGTTATGCAGGAAATGCCTTAATTAAGCCCCTGGAGCCGCTTACTTGGGAAAAAACACTAAGAAGCCCCATATTTTGCCCAGCTGATATTCTCCCTAGAACCTCAGGATGGCTCCTGGATAATGTAAACAAGCCCAAGGTTGATGCATGTTCAGGGACAGCTGCCCCAAGATAAGATCCCACGTACACAAGCTTGTTTATTGTTTATTTAAACAATTATATAATTCATTATACAGCTTTAGGCGCCAGGCAAAAATATTCATTTTTAACTAGGCCTTTGGTTGATTTGATTGACATCCTATGCCCTTTTAAAATGTGGGTTTTTTGGGGGAGGGGGTTATTGGGTTGCTGTTTCTATTTTGGCTATGTATTTTGTGGTTTTATATTTTGATTTTATTCTGTGAACTGCCCTGAGATCTCGCAAGTGTAGGGTGGTATATAAATTCAATAAATAAGAAATAATAATAATAATAATAATAATAATTTATATACCACTTCAATGAGTCGAAGTGGTTTAACAAAGATACAGTGTATGTGTGTATATCATTTAAAACTATAACATCAGGCATCAATTGAAATAGCTGCTGGAATTTTTTTTTAAAAAGTCTTCATTGGGTGCTGGAAGTTCAAAGGGATGAAAGGGCCTGTCTGACCTGAACTGGAACAGAGTTGCACAAATTCCACAAGCTTTTAACTGTTATTGTAAGCTGTTCTTGAAAGAAGACCAAGATGCTGTGCTTGCATTCTGCAAGGTGGCTGCAGGGGCAGCTGCGTAACGAGAACGAATCTTCACAGGAAATTTGACTACGTGTCTCGCATACGACTTCTGAATGTAGTTTACATGTGTTGGGTGTGGCAGCTCTGTAGTGGGAAACCCGCAGCCCATGTGGTCCTGGGCCTGATTTCATGCAGCCCAAATTTCATGTGACTTGCAAAGATGGGTTGGCATGGCCAAACTTGGCCCTCCAGCTCTTTTGGGACTACAACTCCCATCATCCCTAGCTAACAGGACCAGTGGTCAGGGATGATGGGAGTTGTAGTCCCAAAATATCTAGAGGGTCGAGTTTGCCTGTGCCTGGTCAACAGTGTGTTTGCTTTTGTTTGTGGAGGGGCAGCAGTTGATTTTTTCACATGGATCTCCTTCACAAAGAGAAATACTCTCTACCCCACTTGTAAAGTAAGCCCAGCTGACTTTGGGTCTTTGGTGGAAAATCCCCTGACTTTGGGCCTTGGAAGCACAAGAAAGAAATCAGTTTGTTGGTTTAACCCAAGAAGAGCGCAGGCTTAAAATCGGACCAACTCTGACTGGGTAAGGCAGTTGTGAGGGTTAGAACGCAGGTAAGCTTGCCTTTCCTTCCTTATGGTGAGCAATAAGTTACTTATAGGGAGCAATAAGTTACTCAGCACCTGGTACCTGTGTGTGATGCACAAATATTAACATTTGCTTGCATTTTTTAAAATTTCGTAGCTTGGTAGAGAATGGAAGACCACCTGATCCTGCTGACTGGGCGGTCACAGATGTGGTGAATTATTTCAGAACAGTGGGCTTTGAAGAACAGGCTCATGCTTTTCAAGAGCAGGTAAATCTGTTTGGACAATCCACCTTGTAACTGTTTGCCTATGCGCCTGGGGACACTCCTAAGAAGCAGTGTAGGCAGTTGTCACAGAAGGATTAATTAGTTGAATTCTTTGCTTCTATTCTAGAAGACCAACATGGCATAGTTGGAGGGGAGGGGCATGTTTGTATGATTACGCCTGTAAGGCTATGCACACTGTTTCTAAGAGTAAGCCCCAGTAAACTTAGCTGGACTTAACTTCTGAGCAGGCATGTCTAGGATTGCTTATTGGCAAAACTGCCTGGCTCTACCACATTTGTGAACTTGGGCATAACGCTTAAGGCAGCAATTCCACCCAGTTTAACAGTCTCAAACTTGCTGGCAGATCAAAACACAGTTCCCAATCTGATTACTCATTTTGCAATGCAGTTTAGGTGCGCAAAGTATTGGGTACAGAAAAATATGTGTTTTACCGTCTGGATGCTCATAAAATGCATGGGAAAGCATGGGAAAATGTGTATTTTGAGGGAAATGCATACAATATAAATGCAAATATTTTGGGCATTCTTTTTTTAGAAGAAAAAAATCACACCAAACGGGATGGAACGGAGTGCCAACAAAAATGAAATGGATGCATTTACAGTATAATCCAAACCCAAGATCCACCCAGATGGATATTACTAAGCAAGTTAGTAATAGGTGGGTCGTGAGCTATCCCAGCTGAGCTGGTCTAGTTCCCTCCTTCTGGTTCAGCCAGGAATATGCTAGCATAAGTCTTTCAACCTGGCTGAGGTGAGGCTATGCTGGCCAGGGCTCAGGTATAATAATAATAATAATAATAATAATAATAATAATAATAATAATTTATTATTTATACCCCGCCCATCTGGTTGGGTTTCCCCAGCCACTCTGGGCAGCTTCCAACAAAACACTAAAATAAAATAACCTATTAAACATTAAAAACTTCCCTAAACAGAACTGTCTTCAGATGTCTTCTAAAAGTTTAGTTATTTTTCTCTTTGACGTCTGGTGGGAGGGCGTTCAGCAGGGCGGGTGCCACTACCGAGAAGGCCCTCTGCCTGGTTCCCTGTAACTTGGCTTCTCACAGCGAGGAAACCGCCAGAAGGCCCTCGGCGCTGGACCTCAGTGTTCGGGCAGAACGATGGAGGTGAAGACGCTCCTTCAGGTATACTGGACCAAGGTAGCAAATCTTTCACTGGTGTAACTCCCCAAGGATGACTGTGTTTCAGTTCGTGTACTGTTTTGTCAAGCAAGCACAAATTACGTAGGCTTACCTTTAAAGGTGAGCTGAATCACATTATTATTATTACTGTTTATTATTTTTATTTATTTTGTGCTGTCCTTGCATTTGCCAAATTCAACCCACGCATGACTTCTGGTTTGTGGAAGAAACCCAGCAATCTTCACTTGCTGCACTGCTGCTCTGTTAGCAGTTCAACCTCCGCACATCCTTTTCGTCTTCACTCTCAGTTGTAGTATGGATTTGGAGTCGTGCCTGTGTTTGTTTCTGTGTGGATTTCTCCAGGACCCGGTTGTGGGTAGGCAAGAGTGCTGAGCCTTTTACCCGAAATGGAGATTTGGAAAGGAATGAATATCTTCTCGTAGACAGGAGACTAGCCTTTCCCAGCCAAACTGGCGGGGCTGATGTGAATTGTGGTTGTTCGAAAACAAGTGGAGGATACCTGGTTAGGGGAAGCTGTGTCAGAACAACCACTCTCCTCCCTCCTGTGCGCTGGCCCAAAAGGAGATTGCTTCAAGCTGTAGCTGGGGACATCAGAAAGCCTGGCTGCCCCTATCCTCAGTTTCTAAAAAAAGAGAGGGGATGGGAGGTTGATTTGAAATCACATCTTCCGACCCCTGATGCTGGATGGATGACGATGTTGTTACCTGAAATGTGTTCTGCCCACGCTCAGCGGTGCACTTGGAATCTCCTGAGTCTTAAGTCCTGGTACCCAAAAATTGTTTGGGGCCAACCTAAACCCTGCTGCCAGTATGATGGCTGGTGTCGATCAACAGACCTGCTTTCAGACTGACTCTGTGATGCAGCTAACACTAAGTAATAACTTGAGTCGGATGCTGTTGATATGTTTTGCATAACCGTAGTACTACAGTTGTAAGTTGGTTAATTGCCGTGTTTGGATTAGCCATGTGATGAAAACCCTGCTTACCCAGCAGGGTATATTTACTCATCCGGACCTCTTATGTAAGGCATCCTCCAGGTTCTTCTGCCAAGGAAGCCTGGCTGGGAAGGCACAGCAGGACCAGCAATTAGACTGGCATCAACTGCTAGCCTTGAAATCGCAGAGACCCTGGAAGGAGCTAGTGCTTGATTGGTGGTGTGTGCAGTTCCTTGAGAGAGCACTGCCTTGGCATGGGAGGATGTTCTGGCAGCAGCGATGATGAAGGTGACCTGAGGATGACACAGTGACCCCCCTGCGTTGGGGCCCATCCCTGTTTAGATCCATGTCCTCGGCTCTGAAGCCCATTAGCTTCCTCTGGTCCAAATGTGCACAGCTACCTAGAGGGAGAGGAGGCAAGCAATGGGAAAGGCAATGCTTTGCCTCCTTGCTGCTTGCATGTTCCAAGAGGACAGGGGGAACGGGCAATTGGAGCACAGCAAGGAGCAGGAGCCCAAGAGGCGAGGGGGTTGGGGGGGGGAGGGCCCTAGCAGAATTTTGAGCTTTGGCAAGGTGCCCAGAGATGCCTCCCTCTGGTGCAGAGGTGGGGAAATTATGGCATCTTCAGGAATTTCTGGTAGGAAGGCAGCTTTTAGCAATCCAGAACTCCCAGTTGAGGTTGCCAGCCTGTAACAGCAGCCTTACAAAGACAAAACATAACCCACACTGTTCCAGCCACACACCTTTTGCTGACTCTCTTAGGGTATGCTTGTACTCCTGCCTTTTCCGTCAGGGGCCCTTCATTCATTACCACAACAGTGTAAGAGTTTCTTTTCTACAGCTTCATCTTACTTTGCTGCAGTAATATCTTTACAAGACTGGCACAAACATGACTGGGTTGATTGTGTTGGCTCATTCCGCCCAGTTGCTTCCCTCCCTTTCCGGCTGGGCACTAATTAGATGGGAAGGTCTGTTCTTTTATTACATTTATTTGCTGACCTTTTGTTTACCAATCGCTTTGCCTTATTGCCATCACTGCAACCTAGCAACCCTGCTGAGTCAGTCAATGAACTTTCTGGATCCTTGTGAACTTGCTGGCAAGGAGGTCAAACATAGGGAAATCAGCTGCAAGACTATACATGAGGTTGAGGCAGGAGAGCAATTTCCCATGATCCTTAGCTTTAGCCAAACTTACCCTTGCTTCACTCCTGAAAATGAAATGGAGGTGAAAACCTCGTAACCAGGGGTTTGAACCTGGGTCTCCCTACTCTTAGTCCTACAAAACTTAGTCCTACAAAACTTTGCAGCTGTTTAACTAGCCAGTCACTTTAATGGTTACTTGCATTTTCAGTTGTCTTCACCCCACCACCTTGATATTTTTATGATACAGCTGTACAAAAATATTCTTAATAAGTAAACAAAACTGAAACAGCACAGCACAGTTTAATAGTGAATTAATTTCAAAACGGCAAAATATCAACAAGGGTTTTTTTTGAAAGGCTAGAGGGGATATATACAACACCAAGAGCAAAAGCAACGAGCCCGGCTATCAAGGAACACTTGGTGATAAATAATGATTTTTAACATCTGTCTGAAGGAGTGAACAGAAATCGGCTACTCCCACAATGCTCGTGGGGTGTGAAGTCTTCTCCCTATATATGGCTGGTTTGCGAGCAGTGTATAGTCACCACAGCTGTAGAAAAACTGTGGGTGGAAGATTGCACCTTCCACTAGTAGTTGGTGAACATATTCGGTGGGAGTGGAATCCATGTTGCTAAAGGGAGGTCCTGTAGGGAGGAGAATAAAGAAGAACACAATTCAGGATGCTTGTTTATTGTGGATGAGTATAAGCACTTCTAACCCTGAGTTGTTCGCTAAAGCTCAAGATGCTGTTGGGATTCTGAATATGCAGGCAAGAAAAGTTCCCTGTTAATAACCAAAGTGAAAATCAGCAAACCAGAAGATGTCAAAACTTTACTAAAGAGGAGCAGAAGCCAGCCAGATACAAATGCAGGAGCCATTCATACTTGAAACGATCCTTTCAGATACCATCTGCTCTGCATGCTTCTAAAAACACCCCAACAACCTCAAAGGAAATTATACAATTTTAATTTTCATTATCTGAAGATAGTTCTTTCATTAAAATTATCCCAACAAGTTGCTAACATGCTGTGTCTACAGCTTTGCTATTATGTCTGCCTATGAAAAACATATATCTTGGCAATGCAGCTGGCTACGTGGGTACTGTATATGAATAAATGCAGATCTTTTCATATCTTGTACTTTAGCAGAAAGTATAACCCCCCTGGCCACTTTCCAAAATCAAAGTGCCTTACAGCTGTGCTCATCTTTACACTGCTGTTATTCTCTGATGTCATCGAATTCTGAAGGGCGAGCGTCCCACCCTCATAGCCAATGAAATTGCAGTATGCAAATGAAAATGGCTGAAACCTAGCAGTTGGCTGATGTCATAGCGATGTCACAATTTCTCCCTGACAGTGGACTGTTTGAACCATTTTGAAATCAGTCGTTGGATGTTGAAACAGCTTTCCCCCTTGCCCCCAACCTGTTTGTCAGTGCCCCAGATATCACTGTTAAAACCCTGAGCAACGGTGGTGCACACAAAGACATGTAGCGCCTCATGTTATTTCAGGCCTGCCTTCTTTTGGAAAATGTACTAATAACCTTTCAACTGTGAGACTGACCAGGTGCCAGGACGTAATCGGAATATTGTTCAGATATTTGCCAGGAACAGAGGAAGCGGATATTTATGCTTAAGACTGTTGGAAGAAGATGGTGAATTATTACGAGGTTCTGGGAGTGCAAAAAACCGCGTCTGCGGATAACATTAAGAAAGCCTACCGGCAGTTGGCCTTAAAAGTGCACCCAGATAAAAACCCAGGGAACAGGGAAGCAGCAGAAAAGAAATTCATAGAGCTCTCTAAAGCTTACGAGGTCTTGTCTGATACTAAAAAGAGGGATGCCTATGACCGATCCCGCAAAGGAAACGGACGTGAGAGAGAGTGGCATGAAAGAGGCAGAGGTACATGCAGACATGGTGGGTCTGGAGACAAGGAGAGAGACAAAGGGCACCTCGACACTGAACCGAGTTTCCACAGATCCCCCCTAGATGTGCGCAAGGGGGTGGACACCTTTTCCTTGAATATCTTTGATGACCTGCTTGATGACATTTCGGGCAACCAGCAAGGCCACCACGGAAGAAGAAGAACCAGAAGCGACAGCAGCTTTTCTGTCTCTATCAGTGGGGTGTCCCCCATTGCAGGAACCGGCTTCACTTCCTTTGGCTCTGAGATCACCGGCGGCTGTTCCTGCACTGCTCTCCACAGTGGCAGGAAAGGAAGGTTCAAGTCCATCATTACCACCAGCAAGGTTGTGGACGGCAAAAAGGTTGTAACCAAGAGAATTGTGGTGGACGGCAAGGAACGCGTTGAAGTTGAGGAGCAGCCCATCTGTTACTGAAGGGCTCCCGGCTGTTAATTGGTAAGGGGCAACTGGTACTGAGCCTATTAGGAACTTGTACTGTGTTTCGCATTGTGTGATGGGCTGGTGGAAATGCTTTGTGGTGCTTGGCGGTTTGGGCAAACCTTTGGGCGGGCAATAGCTTATTAGAAAAGCTTCCCCCAGTCTCATCATGAGCTTTATTTAGGCATCCGTGAAGAGACTTCAGCCCACAAGTCACACTTGGCCTGCAAAGCTCTTTTTCTCTAGCCATGCCCATTGGCCCTGCTCATGACATCATATGAACCCCTACAGTTGCAGAAGTACCAAAAATAAAATTCAGGGTTGGGGGATCCCTACTACGCAATGAGAACTGAGCGTTTTCAGTGGTGATAGAATGCTGACTGACTGTTGGGGAGGGAACTGAAAACTGGAGAGGGAGGAGGAAGTGGAACGGAGTTGGCTGGAATCCTGAACAGTACTACATTTTGTTGTAGATCCCACTTCTTTATATTTAAATGCGGTCTGGACCCTCAGCCTCACAACAATGCATGTCTACAGCCCCTTTTTGTTGAATGCAATCTGAGGCCTGAGAATCTCACCCAATGAAAGCTCAGGTTTCCAAGTGGAGAGGTGAAGGTGTCTATAGAGTGCAATGGTGCCCACCTGAGAGGTGCTGGAACTGCGCTCTGACACACTCTGGCAGAGGGGGGAAAACAAAGCACTGAGGATTAGTAATGATGTCTCCTGGTGAATACACCACCCGGTTCCCTAAGTCTGCATCCTTTCACTTTTGTGAGATCAAACACAGGCACCTGCATGTGATCAGGCTTATGATGCTGACTCAGCATCATAAAATGGCACATCACTCTGTTGTGTCGCTTCTGCCCAAACCAAAAGGGTATGTATGAGGATTAGCTTATGCTAAAAGTTGAAAGTTGTGTGCTGCTTGTGGACTAGCCAGCAGGGTCAGAAGAGAGAGAAACATTGCAGGTGTCTGTCCACTAAGTGCTGGGAAGATGAAGTGCTTGCTTCCCAGCTCAAAAGTGGTACCTCATGTTTTTGGTTCAGTCAGCATTTTTCCCTGAATAAGTATTTGGGCAGCAGCTATTGTGGCAGTAAGTTGTTAAAGGACCTTATTCAGCCTGCATTCTCCGCAGAAACAAATTGTGAATACCTACTCTTCCTAGAATGTTTTTGCATCTCCAGTCAACAAGCATTGTTTGAATGGACCCAGAGATCTTTCATTCTCATTGAGTGGCAGCATTTGTGACCTCTATATCTAAAAGCCATACATATTTATAATTGAAAAGCTAAAAGCCATACATATTTATAATTGAAAAGGGTTCTGCGTATAGAATTTTTGTGGGTTATTGTAATTACAAATGTGGACATGCTTGTGGCTTTACTAATACTGGTTACATCTTCATGTATTTTGTTTGTAATGGCCTGAGAGCTTGAACAATAAATTTTATTCAATCGCAAGAATCTGACCACAGCAGAACAGGCAGGGGCGGGATCCTAATTGGCATGTTAGGCTCATAAAATACTGAATTCATAGATGCAAGTTTAGCTTGTCAACATCATTTTTGCCATGTGTGATTTATGCAAAGCATAGTCTATTAAAGTTAATTGAAAATAAAGTCAGGTATGTGTCATTAGTTACATTTTGAATGCTAAACTCTTATCAAGATTAAGTTTTATTTTAATATTAGCTGATGCCACACTTTCAGTCTAAGGTGTTAGGGATTGGGAACAAATAACAGCACGGCCTTTTAATTAGCAGGCCAATATAAGATGTAAATCACAAGTATAAGGAATCTCAGATTGGTACAAATTGGCCAGTCAGTATACTGCCACTCCACACAGAATCTCATGGTGTGCCTTCCTCAAGCAAGCTATACACACAGCTTTTTGGTGTGACAGCTTTTTGGTGTGACAGTACGCACTGGTATCTAGTACCCTCACTGGTTTTTGACTGCCCACGGCAGCCATTTTGTGCTTGCACAGAGACCACACTTTCACTAAGATATGAGTATTGCAACCTCATTAAAAAAAGAAAAGCACTTATATATGATTCTTGCTCATAACACTGCCCCTATACTGATATACTATACAGGCTGTCCAGGGGTAAGTGTTGTAAGTAAAGACACCATAGCAGTTTGAGGTTTGAGGCAGGTAAGAAAACTATACCCAATCCAATAACTGCCCTTAACAGTCACGTGTTTGGCTGCTTTCTGACAGCTGCTGTACCATAAGAGTAAATTTGGGTCAATCGAGGTTTCCTGTATGTGGCATCACCCGCTCCCAGTTCACTAGAGCTGCTTCTACACCAACTGGAGGTGCACAAGAGACAAGATTTTTTTATTATTAAAAAAGCTACCAGAAAGGAGCGTTCAGGAAAGGGGCATATAAGAATGGGGGGGGGTGAGGACTTTGGGGGAGTTGTGTGGAATGTGAGGGAGAATGGTGGTTGGAGACCAGTGGAAGGTTTTGTGTTTTCTTGGAGTTCCCATCCACTAAGTCAGACTATACCAAAAGAAAGAAGCTGGCAGGTGAAAGACCAGAAGCTACTGTTATACATGAGTTGCCCACTCGCAGGAAGCTCTTCCTTTATTTAATTTCTCCCTTACTTTACACTTTCTGGTCCTCTCTGAGAACCACCAGATCCATGATGGTTCCTCAGTGTCACGTAATCTCAGGAATGATCTGGAAGTATTTGGACAGGAAGTAGAACTGTATCTCAGGGACTATACTCATTCTCACATAATTCCTCTGACTGGCATGGAACCTTAGTCTTGGTTTAGACCTAGCCCAGGCTTCCTCAGATTCGGCCCTCCAGGTGTTTTTGGCCTGCAACTCCAATGATCCCTAGCTAGCAGCACCAGTGGTCAGGGATGATGGGAATTGTAGTCTCAAAACATCTGGAGGGCTGAATTTGAGGGAGCCTGACCTAGCCTGTTCAGAGGAAGGGGAAGTAGCATTTTCTGGATCTGAAGACCATGCTGGCCCCTTTGGCCACAGTACAGACCTGGGCACCTGGTGATGACTCTGCAAGCTGTTCCAGTTTCCGGGTGCATTACTTTCTTGAGGTTTTTGACACCCTCTTGCTTTCATAAATTGTCTGACATATTTATTGATTTCCACCCTTAGGAAATTGATGGGAAATCTTTACTGTTGATGACGAGGAATGATGTGCTGACTGGACTTTCATTAAAACTGGGACCTGCACTGAAGATCTATGAATATCACGTAAAGCCTCTACAGACACAGCATCTCAAGAACACTTCCCTATAGTGGACTGTCAGATGGGGACCATGTTGTGTCTCTGGTATTCAGAATAAATAAGCAACTTTGGTTTCTTGTTGATGGAACTTTGTAAAAAAAAAGAAAAAAAGACTGTATGTGTACATAAAGAGTTTAAACCAAAATGGCACTGATATAAATATATATAAATATATATTTATAGATATATCCTATTGGATAGCTTTAGCAATATGCTGTATGGTGGTTATTGAACTGATGGGAGGGATGAGTTTCTCACTGTTCCATCAAGTATATGACCAGCTCAATAGTTTTTCTTCAATGAGATAAAAGGTAAGTAAAAACGGAAAGCTAGACAAAAAACACTGATTCTTAGAATTACTGTTTGAGAGGTAAGGATGCTATTCACCATAAATATCTCTTGCATGTGACTCATTGGGCATAGGGATGGAGCAATCCTAGGTGAACCTCGAGCTTCTACGCTTCCTTCTTCTCTAGTGCACCCACAAGAAGAAGCTGGGAATCTTCTAGCTTTGCTTTAACCACAGCCTGTTCTGTTTTCCCAGCTGAAAAACTTTGGTTAATGTTGACAATGGTTTGTGCCAGCTTGATCCAACCATAGTTAAGATTAAACACAGTTTCTCAGTTAGGAGTATGCAAAAGGCTGCTGTGAAAAAAATGGAAGAAGCTTTCCAACGCCTTGTGGCTGCACCAGAACAGGAGAGGGTTGGAGAAAGTTTGATGCTTGGGCTCGTGTTAAGCTCTAGTTTGCTGTGGCATCAAAACATAGCCACTGAACCTCAGTAGTGCTGTTGCACAATTCCCTTTTGCTTCAGTGGTGCTTGCACAAAATTATTTCACAGTGGATTGTGCTCGGATTTGAAAGTGAATCGGGAGGGTGTGGATCAGCGGAAGCTGACATTTCTTTTTAGAGTCACAGCTCCTTTGTAACACTAGCAAGAGGTTCCAAATTTGCCAAAATCACCCTTTTTTTGCAGAGGGGTCCTATTTTTGACCTTATTAAGGTTTGTTCATAGCATATTGTAATGTTTAACGCTGTGCATATGAGTAGCCTAGCACCTTTTGAGAGCAGAATCAGCTGCGCAGAGGTGAAACTGGGTTGTAAAATTTCCTCTGTTGTTTCTCCTTTGTGCTAATGTTCTTTGAATTTTAAAAGATGTTTTGTGAAAAGCAGGGGTTTTTTTTCAAAAGAAATAACAGTTTGTGTTGCTCTGTAAGACATATTTTGTTTTGTTCTTGTTCTAATTTATAACTTATTAACAGTTCTGCTGGGAAAGTGTTAAAAGCGACATCTCTTTCATATTTTTAAATATTGTATTCTGATGGTGCTGTAAAAAAAAATTGTCAACATGACTGCATTTATGAGCTGAACACCTCTATTTCCGAAAAGCAAAAGGATGCTGTCTTATTATTGTGAATTTCTGTTGAAGGACAACACTGTAGTTCAGTCTGTTTTGATCAGTTCCTTATTTTAACTGCAGACTTGTTAAGTCAACAAAGATGTTGCTTGTGTTTTGATTCAGTTTGGTGTTGAGCTTTCTTTTATTTCAAAGTGTTTATCTCTCATTGTGAACCACCACAATCCCTGGCTCCATATTGAAAGAAACCTTAATACTGCAACTTTCAGAACTGCAACCAACCTCACTTCAGCAAATGAAGATTTTCTACCTGCTGTTTTTCTATGTTGGGAGAAACTTCCGCTTCTGTGAAATCCATATTGGGATTTCTTCTACTTAGCATAGGAACTCCCGATAACAACAAAAAAGTGAAAGTGCTGCATCTTGATCCATCATGCAGATTTCCCAAAAAGTTTGATCAATGAATCATTGAGGACATTCAGAGTATTACCTGAAGCCCCAACTGCTTACAGTTGGCAGCATTCAAATTGCGCAGAGCTATGAACTGTGGGTGGCACTGTGGGTTAAACCACAGAGCCTAGGGCTTGCTGATCAGAAGGTTGGGAGTTCGAATCCCCACGATGGGGTGAGCTCCTGTTACTCGGTCCCTGCTCCTGCCAACCTAGCAGTTCGAAAACACGTCAAAGTGCAAGTAGCTAAATAGGTACCGCTCCGGCGGGAAGGTAAACAGTGCTTCCGTGTGCTGCTCTGGTTCGCCAGAAGCGGCTTAGTCATGCTGGACACATGACCCGGAAGGTGTATGCCGGCTCTCTCAGCCAGTAAAGCAAGATGAGCGCCGCAACCCCAGAGTCGGCCACGACTGGACCTAATGGTCAGGGGTCCCTTTACCTTTTTTTATGAACTGAGGAGGGCAATGGATTTCTGGTTTTGTTTTTGTGTAGTCGGGGGCGGAATCTATCCATTGGTTCTAGTCTAGTACTGCCTATGAGACAATGGCTCTCAAACAACTCTGCTGCTTGAGGTAACTGAAGGGATTCACCCAACCTGCCCCACCAGCAGAAGCCCTATAGATGAACTTCTCCTTGCCCAACAGGGCCTTCCTTCCTCCTTCCATGCCCGCCCTGGAAATTGGCAGGGGTGTGTGTGTCAAAAAAACTCCCAGAACAGTGTGTAGGGTAGGGGAAGGGGGTATCATTCTGTCTAGCAAGCTGAAATGCACAGATGCAATGATTGGAAGATCGGATTCCACTCAGCCTAAGACTTTGTAATCGGCTGAGCAAAATTGCATCATTCCGAAATGTATTCAAATTCATTCACAAGGGAGGTGAATAGATTTCTAATTGCAGTACCGTATCAGTAATTTATCTATTCCTGTTTCTTCAGGAGTGTCCATACAACATAAAAGAAGGAGGGCGGTTGACATTTGGATGTCTACCGTACTTTGATGAATTGCAGAAACGTGCCTGGCTGAGATGGAGCATTTCAGATATGACATGTTCCTCGCTGATTGATTAAGGGTGTTGCTGCATCTTTTATAAATTAATTAATTGGTTGCCAAATGCTACATAGCAGCACTGCGCCACATTTCCAGAATTTAAAAGGTTCCCTTTGGAACGAGCAAACCACATTTCAAGAATGGGATTGAATTTCCTTAATAGAGAGATACTGATTTAACTACGCTTGTTGTGATGCTTAAATGGGCAATTAACCAGCTTCTAAGTAACACAGTGGGGACGCAGGTGGCGCTGTGGGTTAAAGCCTCAGCGCCTAGGGCTTGCCGATCGAAAGGTCGGCGGTTCGAATCCCTGCGGCGGGGTGCGCTCCTGCTGCTTGGTCCCAGCGCCTGCCAACCTAGCAGTTCGAAAGCACCTCCGGGTGCAAGTAGATAAATAGGGACCGCTTACCAGCGGGAAGGTAAACGGCGTTTCCGTGTGCGGCTCTGGCTCGCCAGAGCAGTGATGTCACGCTGGCCACGTGACCCGGAAGTGTCTCCGGACAGCGCTGGCCCCCGGCCTCTTGAGTGAGATGGGCGCACAACCCCAGAGTCTGTCAAGACTGGCCCGTACGGGCAGGGGTACCTTTACCTTTAAGTAACACAGTAGTTACCCGAAGGCAGCAGCCTTTATGGGCTGCAGATCCATTTCCGGACCTGTCAATCTAGGATTGTCCACCAAAGCTGAGAGTGTATGTGTGGAGGAGCCATGTTGCAGAGGAATGCTGCAAGACCATCTTCCTGAAAAGCTGGATGTTTGGCAACCAAATGGTTTGGCACGTTATTTCTTAAAGGGACCCAGTCTCTGCACAGAGCCTAAATTTTGTTGATGTTCAGCTCCAGCCCTGTGCCCCCTCTGGCTGCGCTCATTCCGTTGCAGGAGGGGGCTGTGGATTTCAAGGAGGAAGACAGAAAATGCGGAAGTTTTTTTCTGCCCCAAACTGCAGCAGGGTTTTATGAACAACCGCCACCCCTGGTGGAGGAAACCCACCGGCTTTCCCATCGCAGGACCCTGAAACCACAGGGCAATCACTGCCAAGCACATATGGATGGCGACCGCCCAACTCCAACAGCATTTTAGGCATCCAATTTCCATACATGTCTGGAATTTTCTGGACATATGGCAAGCCTACTCCATTACAGATTTGTGTTTGCATAACACCAGTACAGAGAGAGAAAGTACCAGGTGTCTGGCGTTTCCCCTTAGATAGCAGCAGGTTCTCGTGTTGATATATTCCACAGATACCTTCATTGTACAGTTTTTGATGCCTACTTCAGGCAAACCTGCCCAGACATGTGATTTTATTATGTACCTCCTGTTTTTGTCCATATGCTTACTGTTTTAAAGTTGGTTTTCATTGCTATTTTTAAAACGGATTTACCATTTTGTGTAAACCTCATAGAGATTTATTTATTTTTGATTAACCAGTATATAAGCTAAGGGTTAGGATACATAAGTGGGACTGCAACAAAATGCTGCAGCATGGAGCATGGGCCTTGTTCCAGGATGCTGGTAACCCTAACCTTGTTTTTCTCCCCATCTGCAATTATCAGGCAGCGTTTTGTACCCACTGAGCCTATTTGGTCCTCATTGGGATGTTTGGGGAGGAACTTCCCTTTATGGCTCTTAATTTGGGGTCGTTCTGCACACCTTGGGGTTTCCCTAAGCCTTCTAATGCCTTCCTCTTGAGTGCAAAGCCCGCTTATCCCCTTTTAGGGGCATGGTGGCTTTGCAAGACAGCCAGCGCCTCCCCTCCTGCCAACGATGCAGGGCTGGGTGTCAGGGTCTGATCCTTGCCGGAGTGCGAGCTTCAGCTTGAAATCCTGCTCTGCGTCAGCCTGTCGAATTGGCCAATGGCAGGCTGGCGTGGAGAGCTGGGCTTGAGGGAACAATCAGGCTTCCCTCAGGTCAGCCTGGAAATAAATGCTTACCCAATGCCTACGCCAAACCATCTGTAGCCAATAAAGTTGTGGCCTGATTCAATCCCATTCAACTGTGTTGGTCTCCTTCATTGGTAGTTCACCTGAGCCTGGGCCTGCAACAGTACTGCTTTGAGTACATAAGGATAACGACTTTGCTATTAGCATACAGAGTAAGGTTGATAGGAGCACCAGGGCTGTGTCTTGGCTGCCACAGGAAGTGTTCTTAGGTGCAAACTCAACAGGAAGTGTTCTTAGGTGTACACGGACTTCAAAAACCACATGTGCAGTTCTTGGGTCAGCATACAATGTTGGGGGCTTTGGACTGGTTCAAGCTCTTGGTAACCCCGGAGACTGAAGTGAGATGTTGTAGGCTTTTGCCCCTCGTAGATGTGTAACCCAGACTGCAGCTCAGTTCACTCAAGGCCACACGATTTAATGGGTCTCACTGAGAACCAAGCCTGTGCCTATCTTGGATTCCATTTGCTGGTCACGTAAGAGTCCGATGACAAATTTGGAATCGGAATGCTATTATGACTCGTAAAATGCACAACATGATGATAGGAGCTGGTGCAGCCCAGGGCCTAAGATCAGAGAGCCCCTGGCTTGATTCTCACCTCAGCCCTGGCCTTAAGCAATCTGCTTTCTACCAGCCTCAGCGCCTGCCCACCCACTGACATCTGTAAAATGGGGGATAATTATACTGACTTCCAGGGTTGTTGCAAGGACTGCAATAATACAGGGCATGTGAACTTCTTTGATCATTTAAAACACTACACAGTGGTTAAGTAATGCCCTCATTATTATTAATAGTATCTGTGTGAGAGAGTACGTGCATAGAGGGCTTTCATTTGAGGCTGGAGTTGGGGCGTGTGCCTCTCAAAAGGGCAGAGTTCAAAGGAATGAATGGCACCAGCTTAACTTGTATTAAGTTGAATCCCATCGCCTCACTTTGTCATCGGTAAATATAATGCCTGCCACCCTGCATTCTATTTAGTGCACTTCCTTCCGTTGAGGTAAATGGTCTCGAACTCATATTATTGGATTGGTGTCGTGACTTGTACTAATAACACCGTCTTGCCCTTCAGAGTTAGTGGGACGCGGGTGGCACTGTGGTCTAAACCACTGAGCCTAGGGCTTGCTGATCAGAAGGTCGGTGGTTCGAATCCCCATGATGGGGTGAACTCCCGTTGCTCAGTCCCTGCTCCTGCAAACCTAGCAGTTCGAAAGCACGTCAAAGTGCAAGTAGATAAATAGGTACCGCTCCAGCGGGAAGGTAAACGGCATTTCCGTGCGTTGCTCTGGTTCGCCAGAAGCAGCTTAGCCATGCTGGCCACATGACCCGGCTCCCTCGGCCAGTAAAGCGAGATGAGCGCTGCAACCCCAGAGTCATCTGCAACTGGACCTAACGGTTAGGGGTCCCTTTACCCTTTACCCTTCAGAGTTATAATTACATACAGCACCAGCATAAAGAAAGGGTGTGGCAAAACCATCGCCAGCTGCAGTCAGTCAGGGGTGGGGAACCACTGGCGTTCCAGTTGTTATAGAATATGGAACTGTAGAGTTGGAAGGGATCGCAGGGGTCACCTAAACCAATCCCCTGCAATGTAGGAATCTTTCATCCAAAGCGGGGCTCGAACTCATGACCATGAAATTAAGAGTCTCATGCTCTACCAACTGAGCTATCCACCTTTCCTGACATTGGTCATGCTTGGCTTGGGCTGGTGGGAGTTGGACATCCACCAGCACTTGCAGGACCACAGGCTAGTCACCTCTGAAGTAAACTCCCTAAGTAGAAGGGACTGGTCCAAAGATACTGGGGCCAGGCTAGACTGTAGTACCTCTAGGACTAGAGACATGGGTGACGCTGTGGTCTAACCACTGAGCCTCTTGGGCTTGCCAATCAGAAGGTTGGCGGTTCGAATCCCTGCGATGGGGTGAGTTAACGTTGCTCTGTCCCAGCTCCTGCCAACCTAGCAGTTCAAAAGCACACCAGTGTGAGTAAATAGGTACTGCTGTGGCGGGAAGGTAAACGGCATTTCCGCGCGCTTTGGTTTCCATCATGGTGTTCTGTTGTGCCAGAAGCAGTTTAGTCATGCTGGCCACATGACCCAGAAAGCTGTCTGTGGACAAATGCCAGCTCTCTCGGCCTTTCACTGGACTTAACCATCCAGATGACCTTTACCTTTTACCAAACTAGACCACAGCTGGAACTTCAGTACAGGCCCAGATGTCCCACTGCTTCCCTCCAAATGTGCACTACAACTCCCATAATCCCTGACAATTGACCATGCTGGTGTAGCTGAAGGGAGTTGCAGTCCACAACATCTAGAAGTGTCCCAGCACTTTCCCTGGGTACTCCATGTCTTCTCTCATTTGTCCCTCCCTACTTTTTGACTTTTTGGGACATGGGTGGCACTGTGGGTTAAATCACAGAGCCTAGGGCTTGCCGATCAGAAGGTCGGCGGTTTGAATCCCCATGACAGGGTGAGCTCCCGTTGCTCAGTCCCTGCTCCTGCCAACCTAACAGTTCGAAAGCACGTCAAAGTGCAAGTAGATAAATAGGTACCACTCCGGTGGGAAGGTAAATGGCCTTTCCGTGTGCTGCTCTGGTGCACCAGAAGCGGCTTAGTCATGCTGGCCACATGACCTGGAAGCTGTACGCCGGCTCCCTCGGCCAATAAAGCGAGATGAGCGCCGCAACCCCAGAGCCGGTCATGACTGGACCTAATGGTCAGGGGTCCCTTTACCTTTACTACTTTTTGACTGAGGATCCCTCAAACCTTTGAGCTGACATTAAATGCTTGCAGCTCAGATGAATTGGGCACTACCAATTCAGTGCATCAGCTCAACCCCCGTTGGTTGTTGTTTTCACCTTTACAACACACGTAATGAAATACACGGGTCCAAAGTGGGGTATAATAATATAAGTTTTTATATTTTGACACCAACAAGGTTTCATGTTTCGTTCAATAAACAGATTCAAACTGTTTTGTCGTTGCTCTTTATTCACCCATAATACAGATACATATCGAAACCTTACAACCCATGAAGGCATAATAATTAAAGAAACAGGAAATCTACAACTCCCTCAAGTATTAGCAAGCAGTTTTCTGCATGGAAGACAGGATGGGACAAAGAATAAAAAAATGCTGTAGTCCAAATTACTTTGTCAACTTTTGGCTAACATAAAGGTAAGTAACACCAGGTGATGTGAAGAAATCCATCTCAAGGTATAGTATAGGCAAGCGTAGAGTCCCACTATACTTTTTTACGGGCGAAAGCCAAGGCTGTTTTCACACTTTTCCCACCAGTACAGTATGTCAAATTTCCCCACACATCGGAAATGTCCAAGGCTGCAAAGCAGCCATCAAGTTTTTCATAAAGCTTGACTTGTAGCAAAATCAGGAGGAACTTGCCTCCTTGAAGGACCACAACAATGGCTGCTGAGGTAGTAACATCAGGGCAGCACCAGATTTAGGGGGGTGCATCCGGTCCCCCCCCACAGGGTGCCAAGCCAAGAGGGCACAAAATAATAATAATAATAATAATAATAATAATAATAATAATGTTTTAAAAGCAATTTTTATAAGGGCAAACACATGGGTAAACTGAACCAGAAGGAATTATTGTGAAATAATAAATATGGGGGGGGGGAAGCAAATTTGGTCCTCTCTTACGGTACCACATTGCCAAAGTTTGCCCCTGATCACGGTAAGCATTCTTCAATTCCTCCTTTCCCCATGCATGCAATCTGCTTGCTCAGAAATCAAAGCACTATCAGGAGAAGAAACCCAAAGATTGAGGATTATTAAAGATCTACATAACTCTATAAAGGTAGCTCAAGCATGTCTTAGGATTATATAAATAGACATAGTTATTTTCCTACTCACACATGTCCCAGGCTTTGTGTATCAGAGGAGCAAAATACAGCGGTAGGGGACTCAACATGTTACTTGACTATCAATTAGTCAATACTGACATTGAAACTTCTATGGCCAAATTAAACAATATATGTCGGATGCAGCTTTTTTGCCGCGTTTATGGGCTAAATTTATATGGCGAATGCAGACTTTGCTAAGTTGGGGGAAAGAGGTCCAAATCTTTGGTTAGTGCAGCTTAGTGTCGTGTGGCACCATTGGAAGTCAAGGGATCTGGCATGTAAGCTTGCACTTGTCTTGTTAATATAAAGAAAAAAGGAATATCTTAATAGTTACTGCTTTGAAGTATCTACCGGCAGGCTTCCCACCTGTGAAATAAGCCCAGATTGTCTAATTCAAATGGGAGGCCTGAAAATTCCTTGAACTCTAGGGGGCTGCTTTGAAAATTTTTGTTTTGATTTGATTTTCAAAAGAAGCAAAAAAAAATTGTGGTGGTGTCAGCATTCAATTTCCTTTAGGCCACCTTGAAAATGTTGATCGCGTGTACACACACAAAGCTATGGAAAGTGTGGAGTAAATTAAGCAAGCTGATAGGAGATCAATTTTGCCGGATGTGATGATCTAGGAAGCCGCCGGCTGCTTAGTTCATCCCAATGCAGGACTTAAATCCAACGGAGTAACGGGGTTTACATGCGACGGGGCGTTGCTGGTATGTCCCTGGGCAGTCCTTCTTCCTGCGCAGCGTAGATGCACAAGCCCCAAAGGGTGTATCCTGAGGTGTCAAGATCTGTACATGGAAAACACATGTGTTAATGGGCTTGCCTCCAACAGGAGTACCTACTACTCACTTGAGAGTCTATACACCGTATGTTCATAGGAGTTTTCAGCACAGAAATTACTTCTACAGTGGTACCTCGGGTTAAGAACTTAATTCGTTCCGGAGGTCTGTTCTTAACCTGAAACTGTTCTTAACCTGAAGCACCACTTTAGCTAATTGGGCCTCCTGCTGCCGCTGCCGCGCCGCTGCCTGATTTCTGTTCTCATCCTGAAGCAAAGTTCTTAACCTGAGGTAATATTTCTGGGTTAGTGGAGTCTGTAACCTGAAGTGTATGTAACCTGAAGCGTATGTAACCTGAGGTACCACTGTACTAATAACAACCATTAGTGGTTGGTGGTGTGGTGTCAGGGACTGGACTGAAGAGGAGGAGGAGGAGGAGGAGTGGTAAAGATTGCCTCCCCTTCTCCTGTAGCTTCCAGAGAAGGGGGACACAGTATTGAATTACAGCCGAACTTGGAAGGAGATAGCAGATCAGAGACAGGTGAACAGATGAGTTATGAGGTGTTTGAAGAGGAATGAGGGGAGGCAGAGCAGTCAGCTGAAACGTCTCTGGACAGCATAGGTGAACCACCACCATCCCTAAAATTCGGCATTCGTTAAGAGTGCAAGAGCAATGGGAGGAAGAAGAAGAAGAGTTTGGATTTGATATCCCGCTTTATCATTACCCGAAGGAGTCTCAAAGCGGCTAACATTCTCCTTTCCCTTCCTCCCCCACAACAAACACTCTGTGAGGTGAGTGGGGCTGAGAGACTTCAAAGAAGTGTGACTAGCCCAAGTTCACCCAGCAGCTGCATGTGGAGGAGCGGAGACGCGAACCCGAATCCCCAGATTACGAGTCTACTGCTCTTAACCACTGCACCACACTGGCTCTCAACGCAGGGACGCAGAGGCATTTGTTCATGGGGGACCACCGTAGAGTCGGATGCTGTTGCTAAGAGAGGGGAGGAGGAGGAGCCCAGAGCGAACAACTCCATCCTTGAGGGATGTCTGGATTCTTTGTCTCTCACCATGAGGACTAAATAAAAGCATAAGCAAAACCTTTCATGTTTCCTCCCTGCTCCTTGAAACCATCAAGGGAGGAAGAAAATTCCTCAAGCCTGACAGGTGGAGGCACTCACCTGACCAGCTACTGGTGTTGCTTTTGCTGACTAGGAGGAAGAGGGGGTGGGGATGGGGAGCTTGATGTGGTGCAAACACAAGCAGGACCACTGCTGGAGGTACGTTTGTACACCACCTTGCCCCTTCTTCTCCCAGTAAGTCACAGCTATCAGGTGCAATTCTCAGCATCTCCAGGTGGGATGGGGAATGTTCCCCTTCTGAAAACCCAGGAGAGCAGCTGCCAATCACTGAGGACAATACTGAGCTCGTTGGACCAATGATCTGACTTCTTATAAGGCAGCTTCCTAAGTTTCTAAGAATCCTCTGTTGGAGAGCCCCAAGCCCAGCCTTTCCTCTCTTTGTGAAGAGGGAATGTCTTTGTAAATGGCTTTAATCTCCAGGGCGGATATGCTCAAAGACTCTGTTAAATTATCCTTCCTTGCCCCACCTCACTCCCATACAGCTCCACAGCAATTTATCCTGAAAAGAAGAAAAACACATTTCCTTACCTCCTTGTCGTTGCACAGTCCCAGTTTTTCTAGATCCGCCACAGAATAGTGGATGTTGGACATGATCACTTCCACTTCCTCAATCTGAAAGCATAAAAACATATGCATATTAGACCACAGGATGACCTTGTGCACTACAACTGCATTCACTCAAGTCTCCTTCCCCTGTTCTTGGCAGTGAGAGCAGAAGTCCGAGGTAACGGGAGCCAAGTATGTCATGGCCAGCCTGCCAATACTGTGAGAGGGGCTGAAGTCATTGGTAGACGGAGCCAGATCTTTCTTCCCGACACACCCTTCTCTCTCCTCCTGTCTCACTCACCCTTTTCCTCCCTGCCCAGCAGGCTGCAAGAAGAACAAATTGCTTTTGCCAGAAATCTGAACAGATTGATTACACAAACGGGATTTGAATTGAGGTTGTGGGCCACAGGCATTCCTGGTCTTGTAAACAATGCATAACAGCTACGTCTCCCTGTTTAAACTATGCATCTCATGGGATATGGGTGGCACTGTGGTCTAAACCACTGAGCCTCTTTGGCTTGCCGATCAGAAGTTTGGCAGTTCAAATGCCCATGACAGGATGAGCTCCCATTGCTCTGTCCCAGCTCCTGCCAACCTAGCAATTTGAAAGCATGCCAGTGCAAGTAGATAAATAGGTACCACTGCAGCGGGAAAGTAAACGGTGTTTCTGTGCACTCTGGTTTCCATCACAGTGTTCCATTGCACCAGAAGCGGTTTAGTCATGCTGGCCACATGACCCGGAAACCGCCTGTGGACAAACACCGGCTCCCTCGACCTGAAAGCGAGATGAGCGCCGAAACCCCATAGTCGCCTTTGACTGGACTTAACTGTCCAGGGGTCCTTTACCTTTTACCTTTACTATGCATCATGGCCCTTGGCTACAAGAACAGAGCAAGGCACTGCATGGACATGTCACATCATGTGTTGGGTTTACATGTACCAAAAAAAGGTACTGTTTTCACATGGAGAACCATACATTTGTTTTGTCCTTCCCTAACAGCGGGGATATGTAGAGAGGGGTTATTGCTGAGCGGTAGAAAGCCCTGTGCATTCCATATAGAAGACACAAACACACGTACACACACACAGTTTACATCCAGGGCAGTTCCAGTCATACTGGATCTGAAGTAGCAGGGCTAGAAAACACATCTCCCTGAAGCCAGAATTCCCAGATTCCAGCCTTGGCAACTGCAGGCAAAGTCGGGAGAGAATGCTGTCTGAAATCCTAGACAGCCACCCTGCCAGTCCTTGTAGACAATATTAGCTTGGTGTAAGGCAGGTTCCTATGCTTTAAATTTCTTCATCTATCCACCCTCTATAATAGCCTGAGAGAAAGCAAAATATAAGCTTACACGATGATCCGTACATTGCCCCTCAAGTCTGAGTCACGGGCATCCGAATTGGATTGGATTTGTGTTTTTGATGTAAACCTCGGTTTTGTAAGACTACGGTTATTTGAAGCATATTGCATGTTGTGAGGACAAAGAGATACGACGAGACTGACCTGGGGGAGTCTATCCAGGATGTAGGTCTGGATGCAGTTGACCGTCTTCTGGTAAGATGGCGAGTAGTGGCCTGTATCAGGTGGCCCGGCAAAGGCATCAAGGGTACACTCGTGGGCAGTTCTCCTTCAAAGCAACATGTAGCCATTAGAATCAAATCTGTACCCACTCCATAATTCAGCTCATGTGTGAACTTGCAAGGCCAATGTCCTGTCTTCAACTTGCTTAGCTCTGTCCCTTGTTAGAGGTCAGGTCATGAATTTTAACAGCGCAGTCAGGCAAAGAAGAGAGAGAGAGTTCCAATGTGGGGCATGTGTCTAGGAATGAAGGGCTTTCCATGTGGTCGCATTAAACCTGGGACAGATGATGCCCAGAGAATGGTCTGGGACTATGTGATGCTGCGACAAAGGGACACATGGGTGCATCTGATCAATTCCTTGGATCAGTGGAGTAAAAGTGAGACAGAAGCAAAATAAATATCCCCCCCCCAATTAATAATAATAATACCCCATCCATCTGGCTGCACTTACCCAGCCACTGTAGGCGGCTTCAAGCATATACAGAAACATAATAAAACTTCGAACATACTGTCCCTATACAGGGACTTCGACTGTCCCTATACAGTCAAAAGAGAAGATAGACAGGGACTGGAAGGTGTTTAAAGGATACTTGTAAAACCATATTAAAAAAAATCAGAACTCCTCTTAGAATAAACAAGTTCCATTTTAAATACTGAAATACTAAATAAGATGGATAACAATGTGTAATAGAAAAAGAAGCATGAAATTAGGTTAAGGTGTGTGAAAGAAAGTAATAGAAATGGAAAGAAATTGCAATTGAGTAGATTGGAAGTCTAACACAAAGGGTGAGGGGTGGTGGATGGTGATGGGAAAAGGAATTATCTGTGGGATTGAGTGTAGGTATGTTTGAACATTTTTAAGGATTGTATAAAATGTATGTTTGTATGCTTGTATATTTGCAATATGTGTGTATTAATGCTGAATTATTTTAAGAATAAAAACTTTAAAAAAACAAAAACTTCCCTATACAGGGCTGCCTTCAGGTGTCTTCTAAAGGTTATATAGTTCCTTATCTCCTTGACATCTGGTGGGAGGGCATCACTACTGAGAAGGCCCTCTACCTGGTTCCCTGTAACTTCACTTCTCACTGTGAGGAAACAGGATTTTGTTTCCACTGTAAAATGACAATGCACACACCCTTCCCCAATTCGGATATTTGCGATTGAAATATTTCCTTTTTTTCATCCATCACAGGGCTGTTAATCATACTCAATATCAGCCATCCCTTCTACTGTGGACAAATTTCATGTGCCGTTAGACAAAAATGGGGTTGGGTTGGTTTGTTTTTTACAGTACCATATGCAGTCGTAGTCAAGACAGTCTGCGCCTTCTCCATAACACCACTTGATGAGTGTTTCTATTGACAGTACTCGATCTCTTCTTTCTGGAAGTGTGGTGTATTTATCCTTGAAGAAGCCTTGAAATCCAGACTGGGTTGTTTTCATAAGCTTCAGATCCTTAATGCCAGAAAAAACAATCGGACTACCTGCAAGAGAGAGAGAGAGAGAGAGAGAGAGAAAATGGAAGAGAGAAAAAGTCAGTTCTTTTTACAATGAAATAATTTAAAATGAGAAAATTGATATATGCGGATAAATTAAAAAGCGCTTTTTAACAGGGCAATCGAGTGGGGGCTGAGTATGAATACTGTATTTCTCTTGCCTTCCGGGGCAAGGTAAACAGAAACACAAGAAATCCCACCTCTCTTTCTAACACCCACAAACGCTTCAATGGCCTTGACTGCTCCTACTTCTCTCCAACAGAGAATAATAAAAGGTGTTACGTTTCTAAGGATTTCTGTCAAAAGAATGAAATTTCATGTCTTACCTTCCAGAGTCCGTTCCACTTCACAAAACCGAACCCCTTCTGAGCTATAGAGAAAAGCATGGACGTGGGGGACACCATCCTAGAGATTGAAGAATATGGAAAATGTGCAAATAAATGTAGGTGATTTTAAAACAATTGGGGAAGTAATAGAGCTGGTTTTGGGGGGCAGCGGCGAAGTCTTATAAATGTTAAGGTGATTCAGTGCCCTATGAACCCCACCCACATTTGGTCCCCCCTCCCTCCCTCCTTCTGACAACCCCACTTTTCAGTTGTTCCCACCTGTGTGCAGGGAGCAACCTTGTCAGATGGGTGGGGTGTATAAGCCCAGTATACCTTTTCTAGGCGTTGCCATGGTACTTCTTGGATGAAGGCATTGCAGTATATCACGTGGCAAAATGATGTAAGGAAGTGTTCACAGATGTCAAGGCCAAACTCCTCTATTGTTCTGATCTAGTAAGACAAACAGGGTCGTCAGACACCATCAGTTTCTGCCCTTAGATAAATATTGAGACACAACACTGTATTTTATTTTATTTTATTGCAATACATTCATGTCATTGCAAAACTCTTGATTAAATGGATGAAGCAGTCAAGCAGGCATTATGAAATGTATAGTTTATAAAATAAATGTCTTCATTGAGCCAATTGCCCGTAATACTCTGGAATAAGGAGACCTGTGATTCTTCCAACTGCGAGCAAATATTAAAGACAAAACAAATCTCTGGGTTAGCTCATGACATTTGGCAGAAAATGCCTGCCTTGATGACCTTCATGTTCCCTTCCATCTCTACAATTCTGTGAGTCTATGATTCTATGAAATAGATCTCTTCCAGCTTGTGCAAGATACTTCCACTCAGTGGAAGCTTAGTGGAATCTGTTGGACTACAGTTCCCATCATCCCTGACCATGGACCATGCTGGCTGCGGCTGATGGGATTTGGAGCCAACAAATCTGGAGGGCCACAGCTTCGCTATCCCTGCTGTACTTGAATAATTACTGTGCTAAGCTTCATCGACTGAAAGGCTTGTAAGACTGTGCACTTCCCACAATTATACTAGCAATCTTGTGTTTCCTCTTTGGAGAAAGCTTTTCTTAAGAATTTTGTTGTTGTTTTCCTTTGGAAAGGTGTTTACATTTACCTTTGCATCCAGATAAATCTGCCAGTCGTTGTTGGCTGACATTCCTAGCTCTCTGCAAGAGTTATAATACCAAAAAGGAAAGGAAAGAGAAAGAGATTTGGCCACAGATGGGTCTGTATCACATGATACGATCCATCTGTGGCCAAATCTCTCTCTCTCTGTTCCTTGCTCTTTGAATTGTCACAGACTCTCATTATTATTTTTGCCCAAGGACTGATTTTGTAATAGGAATGCAATTCATAAAAATGCAATTCATTAAGACAATATCTAGCTACACAAAGATTAAATAAAAAACGGTTGGAAGAGTGCTTTGCAAAACATACCCCTCGGCATTTGGCCAAAGCTTGGATTGTATTCTTTATGGTGTCTGTGGGGATCACTTGACTGTTGTCAGAATTCAAGAATTCATTGACGGTGTTCAGCCTTATATGCACAGAGACTTCCAGTTCTTTGATGCAGTGAGTCGTGCCCTCTCGTCTAATGTACAGCAGTCTCACTGCGTTCTTCCCATATTCAGAATTCACATATTCCACATCCTTATTCTGTAATGGGAGGAGAAAAGCAATTTTGCACAGCATAAGTCAGGGCTAGAAGTCTGAGGAAGTGTTGGTTGGTACAAATGCCTTCGTGTGTATCCAAACCTGGTTAGAATTGTCATATTGCTTTAACATGAATGTTTGCATGGGATGCGGGTGGCGCTGTGGGTTAAACCACAGGGCCTAGGACTTGCCGATCAGAAGGTCGGCGGTTCGAATCCCCACGACAGGGTGAGCTCCTGTTGCTTGGTCCCTGCTCTTGCCAACCTAGCAGTTCGAAAGCACATCAAAAGTGCAAGTAGATAAGTAGGTACCACTCTGGTGGGAAGGTAAATGGCGTTTCTGTGCGCTGCTCTGGTTCGCCAGAAGCGGCTTAGTCATGCTGGCCACATGACCCAGAAGCTGTCCGCCGGCTCCCTCGGCCAGTAAAGCAAGATGAGCACCACAACCCCAGAGTCGGTCACGACTGGACCTAATGGTCAGGGGTCCCTTTACCTTTACCTTGCATGCAAAATGCACCAGATCTATAGACATCTATAGCATAGTGTTCTGTATGTCACCACCTTGAGTGCACTTCACCTACACATTCAGAATCTACTCTCATCTGTCTTGCACCTTGAGTTAGGCATATGGCATTGCAGGAAAACTACTCAATGCATACAGGTGTCCTGAATATTCTTAGTAGGTCAGCTCCCTGGGAAACAGTGGCTCACAGTGTTTATAGCACCTTACTGAACTTGTTTCTTGGTGAGACAACCTACCCCCCAAAAAACCACACGAAAGCTACATCCAGATGAAACTGATATAGTAACTTTTACTAAATCAAATGCCCAGGAAGGAGTGGAACATCTATCAGTGATAAGAATCAAATTTCCATTAGTCATTTTTCCACTGTCCGTCATCGCTATTAATGCTTTTCTTTCAGTTGTTAATTGTTTTTCAGCTGCAGTGCTCAAAGAGATAAGCATCAGACACAACAACAACACAGTTAATGCATTAATGATCTATGCACAAAGGTAGCTTGCCTCCTAATACATTTTTGCACAATTGAATGTTGCCTGGCCTCCAGGCAGAATCATAGTTTTTGAAAACAACAACCCGCAGCATCTAATGTTGAGGAGTGACATGAAGCATCAACCTCATGCAAAAACGGAGCCCTTTCTTCCTTTTCAACAACTCTTTAAAATGTCAGATCTTGTCTGACAGGAGCATTTCAAAGGGAGATTTTCATTACTCATCGTTTTTGCATCTATTGACAAAGAGAATGCTGGGAAAGTTCAATGGGGATTTTGGGGGATCTTTTTTTTTTCTTGATGAGAAATTCCCGAGGGAAATTTATTTTTCCACAAACCTCCATAATATAAAATTTCTTTTGAAGCCTTGAATGAATATACCTTCACCCAGAGGAAATATTTGATTTAGTTTGTTTGTAGTCCAAGCAAACAACTAAAGTGTACCAATTAGAGATTACCCTGAGTCTCTAGGATAGGATTAAAAATCAAATGAATGGATCAAATTAAATAACCCAAGAAGTTTAGATGAAATATATTGTTATTATCTTCTGTTTACCAAGAATAAACAATGGACCACTTGGAGATTCTTTACTGATGTGAATTTAGGCTCGTTTTTAAAACACCTGTTTTATTAGAACTATTTTATTTTATTTTTGTCACTTGAAAAGTTGCTTCATCCTCATGAGCACTGGAGTTATTTTACTTTAGTGAGTGACTTTAGAGGCAAATTAATGGACGACAAGACCATCAATGGCTACTTGCCACGATAGCTACCGTATTTTTCGCTCTATAAGACGCACCAGATCACAAGACGCACCTAGTTTTTGGAGGAGGAAAACAAGAAAAAATATATTCTGAATCTTACAAGCCAGAACAGCAAGAGGGATCGCTGCGCAGTGAAAGCAGCAATCCCTCTTGCTGTTCTGGCTTCTGGGATAGCTGCGCAGCCTGCATTCGCCCCATAAGATGCACACACATTTCCCCTTACTTTTTAGGAGGGGAAAAGTGAGTCTTATAGAGCAAAAAATATGGTATATTCTACCTCCACTCCATTTGGACAGGAGAGGATGGGTGGATGACATCAGAACTACAACTGGAGACCCCTTGAATAGTTGGTAGCAAAGCTGCCAGGAAATCTTTAGTCAGGGAGATTTCTGGCTAGACCTCCCTTAAGTCTTCTGAAGGGCGCAAACCTCCTCTCCGCCCCTCAGCTATGCACTCTATGGCTACGATGCACTCTATGGCTACCTGCAAAAGGAAATGAAAGACCCGGCAGGCCACCATTTTTGAGTAGGAAGCAGAAGAAGAGGTAGAGATTTGTGTCTGGGCTCTGTAAACATTGTTGGGAGGGAACTGTAGTTTACACCCTCACAGAACTACAATTCCCAGAACCCTTAAAGTACAGTTCCCAGGGTGCTTGAGGGGAAGCCATGTGCAGGTTGTGACCTTTGCCTCCAGAGATCTCCTTCCAAAAAAAAAAGCTGGATCTTCCCTCTGCCAAGAGAAACAGGGTGTAATTTGTGCCTATTTATAACCTGAAATATAAAGCAATGCTATTACTAAGATAACCAACCAGGGGAAAATAAAATAAAAGTCTGCTTTATGTTTTACAGATGCCTTCCTTTCCGTTGTGTATACACACCAATAAAATCAGAAACCCTGCGCATCATTATTGAACACTTCTGCCCAACTTAATTTAATTACCCATCTTAGTGAAGTTTTACACAATACAGTGGACGCTCGGGTTGCGAACGTGATCCGTGCGGGAGGCACGTTCACAACCTGCAGTATTCGCAACCCGCATGCACAGATCGCGATTTGGTGCTTCAGTGCATGCACAAAGAATGATTTAGCACTTCTGTGTATGCGCAAGCACCGAAACCTGGAAGTAACCACTTCTGGTACTTCCGGGTTTGGCGCGGTGCGCAACCTGAAAACGCTCAACCTGAAGCATATTTAACCCGAGGTTTGACTGTATGTGTAAATGTGTGTTTTGTTTACATGAGCAGCTGCATTTGTCGGTGGCACACTGAAGAGGTTACACAAGAGCTCCTTTTAGCTTTGTCGTTAAGTCCTATATATGTCATCTCAGTTTCTTATAAAGTGCTGACGATGCGCATAAAGGTCTCCAGGCAAGAATCATCATCTCTTGTACTACAGGTTTCTCTTTGAAAATTACATTGCGCCTCACCTGCCGGTTTAGCAGCTTCCCAAAGGCGACTTACCTCCTGAGGAGCCTGGACGGGGCTGACACCTCACCTTCAAGTAACCTGGATTTCTTGGGATGCAGCCTCTGACGTGACATTAAATTTTACAACTCTCTCTTGTGACAGCAGCCAAATTCAGGGACGAGGAACCTTTTTCATCCTGGGGGCCAACATTCCTTTCTGGGTAAGTTTCCAGGGCCACATGCCAGTGGCAGGCAAAGTAGGCACAGTGACTAAGGTGAATGTTACTTTTGTACAGTGATCTAGTTTCCACACAATCGTACATCCCTCTCTATCCCCCATCCAAGTCAGCAAGAAACATGATTGGTATACAAAATATATGCCACCCTTTCCAGTTCATCTGGGTTCAAGGACATGTTCCAGCAGAACAAAAACAGTCTAGAAGAGTGCAAAGCATGGCCGTTTGAGGGGTGTGATGGAAGGGGTTGTGGCCTGCGGAAGACTCCTGAGGGCCAGTTGCAGGAACCTGGAGGGTCACATTTAGGCTCTGGGGCTGAGGTTCCCGGTTCTTGTTATAAATCTATGATTGGGCTGTACCACTTAAAACTGAAGGAGATGGGGTTCATGGAAGTCATCTGGGGAAATTCTACTTGTAGCACCGCACCCTACAGAATGTCAAAGGGCACTCAGCCAACAATGGTCTCTTGCCCGTTTACTATGGAATGCCCTTCCCTCTGCCTTTGCGAAGCTGCAACCATCAATTGATTCAGACATCTTGTGAAGACATATCCCTGGCCCATGTTTTCTCCAGTCCGCGCTTTATGTGTTTGAATCCCCCTAATTCCTGTTTTAATCCATTTTTATATGTGCCTCTCCTTTACTAGCTTTATATTGTGTTTTCATTTTTTTCATTTGTTTTTAGTGAAAGATTTTCATGGGTACCTACAACATCTCTGCTTTCAGTTCATAGAGCCTTTTCTACAGGTCAGCAACATTTGGTATGATGATATTGTCTTTTTATGTTGTGCACCGCTTACAGATTGTGCAGTTTATAAATGCTTTTATATAAGGAAGGAAGGAAGAGGAAGGAAGGAAGGAAGTCCTCAAATCCTGTATTTATAACAACCAACAAAAATGGTGGTTTGATTCCTTGCTATCCTTCACTAAGCTCAAAATCATATTTGGATTAATTATCCTTTAGCATGACATGCCATATTTACCATCAGGGGTATGTAAAGTGTGGGTGAAGAGCCTTTTCCACAGTTGGGTCTACCTATAGAACTCACTGGCAATAGAAATCCACTGGGCTGCTTCTCAGCTTTCTTTTCATGCACCTGAGATTCTTCATTCATTCATTCACTTATTTCTCAAAGTTTCTCAGAGCTATTTTCAGAACTAGCACATGATAGCCTTATGCAGAATAGGATCTTCCCAGAATAGCAGGTGCAAAACCTGCCGACACATCACCTCCATAATAACTATTAAAATGCACATATAGCAACCATTTGAAATGCATGAAACTGACACGTGGCCATCATACCATATAATCAAGCCTGCCAAATGCATTACAACAAAGACTAAAAAGCAGGTGTGAAGAAAAATTAGCCTGAAACAGAATGACCTCTCACTTCTCTCCAGATGAATCGCCTACCATTTGTCTGTTGGTGCATCAGCAGGTCCTACAAGGGACTTAGTACAATACCATTACAATATGCGGTTGAGATCTTGAATATAAAACCATATAAAAGTTTTACACTGCAAAAGTAGGGGGTGAAACAGAGCCCACATTCGCATACGGTGGTCAGCCAAAAATCTTTGCTGGGGCTCCATTGTAGCCACTTTGCTTCTCGATTTGTCTGAGCAGCTGAACAAGCCAGGATTCAGCACATAGCTTCTCATTACATGCAGACGGGAAAGTCTTCTTCTTCTTCAGAGATCACTCGTAGCCAAGTAAGATTGTCTTACATGAATGTGACTGTGGAGGCCAATTCTGGATCCACACATCCTTCCACAGTGGGAACTTAGGTTTCTGGGCAGGAGTTGATCACGGGAGGGTTTGCCAAACATCCCTTTCTCTTAGCTCGTTTCTCCCTTTCGTCCTGAGTTTGAGCTTCTTCAAAGTCCATGACGCCTATTGTAGTGGCTATTCTCCAATTGGATCGCTCACAGGCCAGTGATTCCCAGTTGCTGGTGATTATACTACATTTTAAAAGATTTGCCTTGAGAGCATCTTTAAACCTCTTTTGTTGTCCACCAGCATTACACTTTCCATTCTTAAGTTTGGAACAGAGTAGTTGCTTTGGGAGACGATAATCAGGCATCCAAACAACATGACCAGTCCAGCGAAGTTGATGTTGAAGAATCACTGCTTCGACACTGGTGATCTTTGCTTCTTCCTATACACTGGCATTAGTTCGCCTGTCTTCCCAAGTGATAGGTACAATTTTTCAGAGACATAGTTGATGGAATCTTTTGAGGAGTTGGCGTTTATAAATGGTCCATGTTTCACAAGCATACAGTAAAGTTGGTAGTACAATAGCTTTGTAAACAAGCATTTTGGTTTCCCTGCAAATGTCCCAGGCCTCAAATACTCTGCAGTTCAATTGGGAGAAAGCTGCACTCGACTGGAAAGCATGGTCAATGTCTTCCAACCAAGCCAGGACATTAAGCAGCCTCTAAAGCATATGGCTTTGTATCCTGGCTTTTTGGAGGACAGGAACCATAGTTTCTGGCTTTGCATGTAATGGGAAGCTAAGGTTACGGGCTTCATCCTGGTTCTCCCAAAAAGGGAAGAATGAAGTGTCTGCAAAAGGGGTTGCATACCTTATGCATCCAGGCTTGTTCATCCAAGAACTTTGGCTCAGTGTTGCTTGCAATCATGGCTGAAAACTCTAGGCTGATTCACGCACCCAAATCCATCACTCAACGCTAAGTGGTAGCAAGCACGTGTGATCCAACGCAGAAGTCACATATTACCTCACCCCCCCCAAAAAAAAAATACAGTGCCTTCTGGTAGAATGAGTTTGCACATTCAAATACGAGTCATCGAGTGTTGAATATCGAAATAATGAGATATCAAAGGATGGACTGGGCTCTCCAGCAACACCATGAGGTCCTGTCACCCATGCTATGTGCGCTATTGTCAGCAATGACGCCTTGATATGCTAATGTTTGTTTTTCTTTCCAGGATTCTCAGACTGAAGAGATTGCCAACTTCCTAGCACAGTCAGCCACGCTTTGTTCTGTATGCAAGCATAGAATTAACTCTACTGGAAGGTGAGCTCTAGGAATTTCAAAAGGAAACATGCTTTTTAAAAATAAAATAAAATAAGGTGGTCTAATAAAAAGTGTCACATTGCCTACTTTGTGAGAACAAAAAGGGAAAAAGGTAAAGGACGCTTGGACAGTTAGGTCCAGTTGAATCTGACTATGGGTGCGGTGCTCACCCCCGCTTTCAGGCCAAGGGAACGGGCATTTGTCTGAAGACAGCTTTCCAGGTTATGTGGCCAGCATGACTAAACCGTTTCTGGAGCAATGGGACACCATGACGAGAGCCAGAGCACACAGAAATGCCGTTTACCTTCCTGCCACTGCGGTACCTATTTATCTACTCACACTGGTATGCTTTCGAACTGCTAGGTTGGCAGGATCTGGGACAAAGCAATGGGAGCTCACTCCATCACGGGGATTCAAACTTCTGACCTTATGATCAGCAAGCTGAGGAGGCTCAGTGGTTTAGACCACAGCGCCATCCGCATCCCTCTGTCAGGTACAAAGCTTATTGAGTGACCTTGGAGGCTGGTCACTATCTCTCAGCCAAGTCTTCCTCGCAGGCCTTTTGCAAGGATAAACAGATGTGGCTAAGATTCCCAGCTCCTGGTGTGAAAGTTAGGTTATTAATGTAAAAAATAATAATAATAATTTTCAATGCAGTTTTGCTTTTCCCTTTCTGCTTCTATGCTCTAAATCAGGGATAGGGAAACGGGTTTGCCCAGTTGATCTCAGAATGACTTGCAGTGGATCAACAAGACCACCTGTCTTCCAACTCTTTAACATTAGTTACAACTCAGATAATTGCTTAATCAGCTATAAGTGGCACTGGCTTGTTTATTTAAAGTACTGTACTCAGTTTGACCTGCTTGGCCAATGTTGAATGTTAAATTTGTCACGGGTCTCACTTTATTATTATTATTATTATTATTATTATTATTATTATTATTATTTACTGCACTCTTCTCCCAAAGAAGTCTGGGAACTGCAGTTTTCTGTTGCAGAACTATAATTCCCAGCAGCCTTAAGCAACAGTTCCTGGGATTACGTGGGAGGCATAATGTACTTTAAACATGTGTTGGATATGCATTAAATGGATGGTCTGAGTTGTGCCCTACATCTCTTTATTTTTTCAGACAAAAACTCGGGGATTGGAAATGAGGATTAGAGTTTTGTGTGAAAAGGCCGAGAGCACTTATTTCTGGTAATGGGGGGGGGGGGAATCCTGGACTAAGCATGACCCTTCTTTAATTCTAAGTGTATATCTCTATATACAAACACTTGGTCCCATTGGGTGGATCTTGAGATCCAGTTAAAAAACAAACGAAAAGGTAGATCGTTCTCACAAGCCTGCCGTCTGCCCACTCATACTGTATACTATACAGTGAGTGACAGCGTGCCAATTTTTGCTGTGGTAGTTTCACTGCTCTGACGGCTGACTGTAAAACGAAACTGAATTGAACGGAAGGAGACCAGCAAGCTTCAGATAAGCTTAAATCGTCTTGCCAGCTTCCCCTTTTGCGATCTGCTGATGGAGCCAAGATGACTGTCAGAATTTTATGGAGCATATCTTTGCTGTTCTTTGGTACTGCCCTGCCCCTGTGGGCATCTCAAATTTCCTGCATAAATGATGACGGCAAGCCAGTGGACTGGTAGGTAAAACAGCTGGGTTTGAAGGAAGCCGAGGCAAGTCCATATATATATATATATATATATATATATATATGGGACAACATGAAGCTCCAACACTCAACTCTAAGAGAAAATAATTAGCAAATTAATATCAGAGGCTGTTAAAGTTGCCTTTGAACTATACCTCCAGAAAATGAAATGTAAGCTACTGAAATCTGATTAGTTTTCTGCGCAATTTATGCACATCATCGCATTATGACTAATTGCAAAACAGCCATTGATTCACAGAGGGCTTGTTTCTTTTGATCAAGAGAGAAAATGATTATGCATTACAATTCCAAGCCTCAGGGAAACAAGAGCAGTAAGAATAGCACGTATGCCAAACTTGCATCTCATCGTGGAAGTGTTTCCCTTCCTTCTCCCTCCCTCTCTTATCCGGCAGTGCAGGGCTGACGAGGGAGGAGGCAGCAGGCAGCTATTTCATAATGTCTCCATTTCAATCTTGTTCTTCAGAAATATCTCTCGCATTGCTATCTTGGGGAGTGAGCTGTCTCCTCGTATGACAGCCTTAGCATGGTGACACAATCTGGATCCCTGAAGCACATCATCTGCTTTGTTAATCAAGGCTCATTTTGCAGCTAGGCATATCAGTATGTGAAAGCTGACAGATAGGAGAAACGAGTTGCTTGTTCTACACCTGTGGAGACGGTACTGCCAACTGTTGCAGAAAGTCTTTCGGCGATGATTGCATGTGCTGTTGAAATTCAGTCTCCAATGTTCATTTAAATCTGCTGACTCTAGGTCCACATTTGCAGATCCTTTTTTTAAAAAAGACATGTTGTTACTCATACAGAGCCCAACTGGCAATGGGGGGATTTTCCTAATACAGTGGTACCTTGATTCTCAAACTCCTTGGTACTCAAACAACTTGGAACCCAAACACTGCAAACCCGGAAGTAAGTGTTTGCAAACTTTTTTCGGAAGCCGAATGTGCTCCATTTTGAGTGTTACCCTTGCAACTGAAGTGCCACACTTCCATTTTGAGTGTCACGCTGAGGTCTGTTCTGTTTCTGCTATTTATTTTGTGTTTTTGCTTTTGTGGCTCTTTTTGTTTTGTTTTTGTGACTGTGTGGAACCCAGTTCAGCTACTTATTGATTGATTGTGTGGCTGCAGTACATTGTTTATTGCTTTCATTTTATGGGTCAATGGTCTCGTTAGATAGTAAAATTCATGTTAAATGGATGTTTTAGGGGTTATTTTTAAAAGTCTGGAACAGATTGATCCACTTTGCATTACTTTCTATGGGAAAGCGCGCCTTGGTTTTGGAATGCTTTAGTTTTGGAACTGACTTCCGGAACAGATTAATTTTGAGAACCAAGGTACCACTGCACTAATTGAAATATGCAGGGGGTGGGAGCACCAGGATTGCTGCTGGGGAGGGAAGGCTTAACACTATGCTCCCTGCACACTGCAGTGCCCCCCCCGGCCTAATATTTAGTATTTTAGAGCTCACAATCTCATTCCTAACCAGGCATTGTAGTTAGGTTCTCAGCTAAGCTCCATTGACTTTGTGTACATCTATGCAAAGTAGGAGGAAGAAACGGCCAAATTTTCTTTCAGTGTGACTTTTAAGTTTTGTAAAAACAAGAACAACCCACCACCACCATCTTGCAAAACAAAACACAATTAAAAATCCCAAGCCAGCTGTTTTAAACTGACAGTATTTATGGCTTCCACATTTGTGTGGTTTGAAGTAACGAGGGGCAGAGCAGAAGTGAAACTCTTGCATGAAAAACTACTGCTCCTTGCAGAAAAGCAAAGGGTGCATTCATTTCTAATGACAACTCTTAGCAGAAAGGTGAAATAAGTTTCAGCAGGTGCGTTTTATAACTGCACTAATTATTAATCTGCTTGCATCCTCGTTTAAAGCACGAGCTATTGTGATGGGGCATTGTTGTGATCTGGTACGGTAGATTAAAAAAAGAATGTTTCTCTGAGACCCATGAAAATTACAAGGTGAATTGACACGAACTCATTTTTATACACTGTATAGGAAATGGGTTCTTTGAAAATCTCAGAAATATTTAATGCACAATGTGATCTTGGTGGTTTTTAGTTTGCGTTCACAAAACAGCCTTGCGAATAAGTATACTATATACTAGCCCACACAAAAGCTTAACTTTCCTAACATGCCTAAATGCCCGTGGTATATAATTTTTTTTTTTTTTTAACAGCTACTGTAAAGAGTTTCTCTCTGGTCAACCTGGAGATGACACTTACTTGCTACAGAACAAACAAGCCACTATATATAGGCCAGTTCTGGCCTAGAAAAGGTTTACTAGACTATTTGCTCATACGCATCTGCATTAGGTATTTCTGATGTAGCCTTTAAAAGAAGGTATCTCTGCTTTACAAAAGCAACCTGGTAGCTTGGATGAATTTCTCACTTTCCATAGGTGGCCAGTCTAGTGAATATTATGAAGGAGCTGAAATAGCTTACTTGTACTCATAGGAGCCAACTCCTAGGGGCTGAGGTCTCTTCAGGGCCCCCCCCCCATATTTAAGGGGGCCATGCTCCTACAGAGTTGATGGGCATTGCCATTCAAATGGTGTGTGCCATGTCTTGTGATGGATTATGTGGGGTGGGGCTTACCTGCCCCATCCTAATATTTTATTAAAATTGGCTTCATATTACAGTGGTACCTCAGCTTAAGAACTTAATTTGTTCTGGAGGTCCGTTCTTAACCTGAAACTGTTCTTAACCTGAAGCACCACTTTAGCTAATGGGGCCTCCGGCTGCCGCCGCACTGCCAGAGTACTATTTCTGTTCTCATCCTGAAGCAAAGTTCTTAACCTGAGGTACTATTTCTGGGTTAGCAGAGTCTGTAACCTGAAGCGTTTGTAACCTGAAGCGTAAGTAACCTGAGGTACCACTGTATATAGAAACAAAGACAACTTTTATTTAGGCAAGTATTAAGTTTGGAAAGATAGGGTGCTTGCTGCCAGCCCTCTCTACTGCTCACCACTCCCCCCATACTTAGCTGGAGAGACAGAATCACATGGTGGGGAGATGTTTAGCAAAGACTACACCTTTTCAGCACCAAGTGTTCCCTGATTCTTCTAAGAATGCTCAGGTGTTTGGATTGTATTCAGCTAATGCAATTTATTCATCATGGCTAAATTAGTCATGTTGGTTCATTTCAATGGGTTTACTTTGAGTAGAATTTGCATCGAATTCCACCCACAGGGTAATGTTATTCCCAGTGGATCCCAGGTCATTTAATTAAGCAGAGGGGCATTTGGAACTGCATTTCCCTTGCTCTCTGGTGGCAGCCGGCACCTCTGACCTTTCTTGGAATAAGTCCAAGCCTTCTGCTGCAGTTAAAGCATTCCACCCAAGCCCTCTGTGGTTCCTTCAAGGTCATAATTGGAATCAACTACATGTAATAGCATGTAATGAAGGCACAACATAGCTATAATGGCCCGAGCACAACACAATTTTAATCTAACAGCATGCAAACCCGGATGTCAAAATATAAGTCCGAACTTCCAGGGAAAATATAATTAATCGAAAAATAGGAAATATTGTAAGAACTGGCTGTACAACAGGCATTCAGACCATTAACTTGTCATCTGAATTTTAGCCATTCCCTTTCAAATGCAGTGATATACCTGAAGTTCAAGCAAGGTGTATCTGAAAAACTCATTTCAAGCTGGCGTGTTTACATAATTAGCTACAATTTGTTTTTAAGGTATAATTTTGATGCATAACAAACCTTTTCTTAAAGCACTCCCAATTTAACCCTACACATTTTTTCCCTAGGTATGTTCTTTACAAATTCCCCAAGCACATGAGTCACAATGTGGCTGGAACTGGGCTGGAATACATGTTTATGGATTCTTTGGCTCCGATTTGGAAACCGAGCGAATATTTCGTCAACATGACAGACAGTGCTCTGGGGCAAACGCTGCAGCAGCTCTACCAAACGTACAAGTCCGAGGCAAGTGATAACTACAAAAGCAAATGAAGCAGACAGAAAGGCCCTAAAAAAAAGTACTGTGGGAAATCTCAGTAAGAGTATTTAGGGCAGGGGTGTGGACCACAAGCAATATATTTACTATAACCATTCTACAACCAACGAGAACTGAGCAAATAAGTTACAAAACAGGAAACACACATAAAAAATACAGTGGTACCTCAGGTTACATACGCTTCAGGTTACATACGCTTCAGGTTACAGACTCTGCTAACCCAGAAATAGTGCTTCAGGTTAAGAAATTTGCTTCAGGATGAGAACAGAAATTGGGCTCCGGCGGCATGGCAGCAGCAGGAGGCCCCATTAGCTAAAGTGGTGCTTCAGGTTAAGAACAGTTTTAGGTCAAGTACGGACCTCCGGAACGAATTAAGGACTTGATATTTTTAACACAAATCAGCAAGTGGTATTACAAAGTCAGGAATGAATCACCTATAAAACCCAATTAAGCCTAGGAAAGACAGTATTTGACATTTGGCCTTAGGTACTGGCCAATCCTGAATACTTTGGGCTTTAGACTCTAATGGCTTAATATGACCACTCCCCACGAGGTGTCCAAGATATCCCACCTCTCCTAGGGCAGATTGGTACTTCAGAACATTCAAAATTTGACCGGCATGTTGAATCTTGACCAAAACACTCAGTGCATGCTTCAAATGGTCATCCCAGGAGTCACTGAAGACTGCAATATCATCTAAATAGGCACAAGCAAAGTTAGACATGCCATTGAGCAGAGACTTAATCAAGGCCCAGGAGCATTCCATAATCCACAAGGCATGTTAATGAACTCATACAAGCCCATATGTGTAATAAATGCTGATTCAATAGGTGTATCTTGATCCATATTAATTTGCCAATATCCTTGCCGTAGTCTGAGGCACTATCGACTGTCTTCTTGGCTCACACTCTGGGGCAGATTTCTTTGGAAAGAACTGTCTATAAAGCAACTCTTTCTCCCACACTTCTACATACTTCCAAAGTTGGGTCCTTAAGCAGTTCTTTCTTAAAGTCATGATCATGAAGGGGTGAAGGAGAAGTCATGGTATCCTCACCAGATTTCGCCAAAGAAATTTCTGTTGACTCACAACCTTCAAACTGATTTGCATTTCCAGTGACAGGCTCAACACATTGGCTAGCCAGCCTTTCTCAACCTGTGGGTCCCCAGACATTGTTGAACTACAACTCCCTTCACCCCTAGCTAGCAAGGCCAGGGCTCAGGGATGATGGGAGTTGTAGTCCAACAGCATCTGGGGACCCACAGGTTGAGAACCACTGGGCTAGACGATTCACTAGCCTGCTGAGCTAAATGCTGTCCAAAATGAGATCATTGTCTATAAGACAAGGTGTAAACATACCATTTTCATGTACTAAAACTGGTAAGGACACTTTAAAATCTTTGTATTCACAATCCACGTGGGCTAGACTGGTTTTTACTGCTTGGCCCCCATAGGGAGTTACAATCAACTCTTTACCTCTTTACCTGAAGGAGCAGGAGCACAGCTTGGGAGTCATTTTGGACTCACAGCTCTCCATGGAGGCACAGATCAAATCTGTGTCCAGGGCAGCTGTCCACCAGCTCCATCTGGTACACAGGCTGAGACCCTATCTGCCCGCGGACTGTCTCACCAGAGTGGTGCATGCTCTAGTTATCTCCTGCTTGGACTACTGCAATGTGCTCTACGTGGGGCTACCTTTGAAGGTGACCTGGAAACCACAACTAATCCAGAATGGCCTTGGCCCAGTATACCTGAAGGAGCGTCTCCACCCCCATTGTTCAACCCGGACACTGAGATCCAGCACTGAGGGCCTTCTGAGGGTTCCCTCACTGCGAGAAGTGGAGTTACAGGGAACCAAGCAGAGGACCTTCTCAATAATGGCGCCCAGCCTGTGGAACACCCTCCCATCAAATGCCAAGGAAATAAACAACTATCTGACTTTTAGAAGACATCTGAAGGCAGTCCTGTTTAGGGAAGTTTTTAATGACTGATGTTTTAATGTATTTTTAATCTTTTGTTATTCACCCAGAGTGGCTGGGGAATCCCAGCCAGATGGGTGGGGTATAAATAAATTATTATTATTATTATTATTATTAACCTTCTAAAATTTGGCCAGGTTGTAATAGCTTCTTGGATACTGAGGTAATATCAGCATCTGTGTCCCATAACCCAACTAATAAGAGGTTATTAATTTTAATTTCCTCACTGAATTGCACCTTAGCCCATCTAGATTCACACAGGTCAATTAATGTCATTCTCACAGTCTGTTGAGCCCCATTCAACGCCTCTTCTGTTGAAGCACCTCTCCCCCAAAATGGAAATGTGACACACCCACACATGGTCAAAAGAGGACATATTTTTGCATAAGATGTTCACATGCTAATTTACAGGTTATAGGTGCTAATTTAGAAATGATTGTAAAATAGAAATAGAAACGCAATATCTCATCGTAGTAGAGAAGAGTGTCCTTAACTGACCTGTGTGCCTCTACTCCATCCTTGAAGTTCATTGCTGGACAACCAGATGGTCATTCAGTAGATGATGACCAAACAGAGGATTGTCCTCTAAAAGTGGGGCATATGGCTACCCTAGGTATAAGGGTGACTTGAGCGGCCATAGAAAAAACAACAACACAGGTGAGTCCTCGTTTGGGATTGGCAAATTTGTCCATTTTAGTTTCTCATCTTAAATCCTTCATTCATCATGTTTTTCTATCTTAAATTCGGTTCTCGGGATTTCTGCAGCAATTTGCACACATGGAGGGAGAGGAATTAAACCCTCGTGAAAATGTGTCAATTTTTGGGGGTACAGATTTCTCCTAATAAACTTATTTTTGTATGCCTTTTTGACAAATATGCACATTTTTTGCAAGCAGTTTCTCCTAATAAACTTATTTTTGTATGCCGTTTTGACAAATATGCACATTTTTTGCAAGCAGTTTCCCCAAATATTTTTGTATGTATGCATCTAATGAACATTCTCCCATTATACTTAGGCATTGTTTGGTTGGAGAACTGCACTGGAAAAATTGTAGAAGTGCAAATTTTGAAGAATAACTCTGTTTTGGTTTGTGCATTGAGTCGAGAAGTGCAAATTAGTTAGTGTTACATTAAAAAACAAGCAAAACTGAATCCCCACCCTTAGTCCTCATATTTTTTAGATTTTTTAGGGGAACTTTTGCTATGAAAGAGCACTGAGAAGGCTAGGTTTGTGGTTGTCCTCCCAGAAACCTATGTCTACAGGCATTTAGCTATACTATACCGGGTTTCTTTTTAATAATTAACAGGAAGGATTAGCATCACAGCTAATTTCCACATTGTTTGGTCCCAAATCTGTGAGTGCTACTAAACCCTGAAACATACAGATGCACACACAAGTATCCATGTGTCAAAAAGAAGCTTTCTCCCTGGTGTGTTGGGTAGGAGACAGAGAATTCGCTCATCTTGGGGAGAATGTTGTCTGAAATGTTTAATGCAAGTATGCTTGTTTCTCTAGCCTGGTAACTTTCTCAAAGAGCCAGGTGCAAGCTCTCTTTTGATTATCATAGGCAAGGATTCTATAAAATGTAAAGTTGGACAGACTACTAACTTGGTCTTTTGATGTGCACCTTGTTGAATGAGTTAATTTTCTTATCTGTTCTGATTTCAAGAACCGAATCTATGACTTTTTTTTAAAGTGACCAACAAGCTATTAAATTTGCATTCTCTTAGGAGCTGTTTTCCAAATAGTGTGTATATTTAAATACGTAGTTAATGATTGATTGTTAGTATTCATTACAAACAACATTTTTTACTAGGAGTTCTTAATTATATTGAAATAAGTAGGCATTAATATATATTTTAAAAAGTTAGCCAGACTGCCAAGATAGTATTAGCTTCTTGCCATCTTTCCAGCAGCCACATTTAAATACAATTAAGTTTTTTTAAAACTAGTGATATGCATCCACTTATAACACACAGGAGAAAATGCAATGCGAAAAGTTCACTCTGTACAAAGGGTAATTTTGTAGGAGGGTAATTTTAATAGCATAGGCTATGGGCCAATGTGACTGCTCGCTAGGGATGTAAGAATTTCTGCTTCAATTTCTGTTTTCTTTGGTATTTCCCAGCATCCCTACTTTTTACAACACTAGAGGTGATTTATAGCTGTGTATCTAGATTGTGCCTTTGGTTTCAGACCAGTGGCGAAGGACCCTCTTGTGTCAATGATAAGGAGAGTGTTGCTTTTTAGAATCATGTTTCCTTAAATAACATATTTAATAGACTGATGTCTGTCTGTTTAGGAAAACAGGACTGCCTATGTGATATATAATGATGGACCACCTAACAAAATGAATTACAGCTGGACACATGGACATTCTAAAGGTATTATCAAGTGGCTTTTGGGCCTGTTTCCACCTGCTACAGATGAGTAGGGGTCCAGAAAACCACACAATGCCCTGCACACCTTCCTTGCTATGTGAGGGAGTTGAAGTGGGAAATCGGTGTAATGGCCATTCTGAATGGGAAAGCAGTTTCAAGGATGAAAACCTTCATCTCTGCCACACACAAAAAAAAATTATAAAAGGAAAGAAATGTATTCAACCTCCTGAACAAAATAGAAGGATATAAGCAAATGATTTGGTCATACTGAATGTATAGGTGATAGTCTTGATGACTCCACGTCTAATTGCTCTATATCTAGCAATCCACATTTCTCCACATTTAAAAGGTCGTGCAAATCCTCCCCTTAAGGCACATGCTGAAATACTTTCTGCAGTGAGGAAAGAAGATTTTTTAAAAACTATTCTAGAGAGGGATAATCAACTTCTGCAAAGTCATACACTGGGATCTTGGCCAAACTAGTCACAAAATGTGGAGAAATCCTTGATTACAATGGCCAGTAGGCTGTTGCGGGTAGATTTTGAACTAATTAGTAGCTTCAACTATCAGGAAAGTGGCCCTTGGGAAGAAGGTGTTTAATGCATTCCTCTTTGAAGTTTTCTTGCTATTAGCTTTGGCCAGAAGAACAGGAGGAAAGGGTTAAGCACCCCTTTCCCCATTGGCCACTTCCCCAGTTAGAGATCCTGGTTGCTGAACTTTCACATCATGTCCAGTTTGACCCCAGAAGTTTCAGAATCTGCTGAGAAAATGAGTGAGTTGCTGGTAACTTTTTTCTAGGCAGACACTGTCACCATTGACTGTGTGGAAGACATGTGTGAGACTATGCTGGGTGAATAGAAGGATCCCGTGCTGGGAAAAGTGATTCCAAGCCACATTCCTGTGTATTAGTCAGACCATTAAATTATTTAACTGGGATAATGCAAATGGAGAGAGGCTTTTGACTTTTATGTTCACTGAAATTCCCACGATGACACAATTCCTTGCATTTTTCTTCCTTTATTAATGACAGGGTTTTTGCTCTTGGACCAGTCCCAAGGTTTCTGGGTTATACACAGTATTCCCGAATTCCCTCCATTTCCTGAGGACGGCTATGGATATCCACGCACGGGAAAGTACAATGGACAGATAGCAATCTGCATAACATTCCGATATGAGCAGTTTGCGGAAATAGGTAATGATAGCTTACTGTCTAGAAAGTGAGTGCAAACATGTCTAGATGAGTTTCTGGCTGCCGGTGTTTGTTACCTTAGATGTGCCTTATGTATGTATGGCTTGTTTTGAAACTTGCAGGACGGTCATCTTAAATTGTAATTGGTAGCACTTCAAGTTTTGAATCAAGAATGTGAAACTTGCTAAGTGCCAAGGCTCATGTGCTGACACACATTGACCGCAGGCCTCAACGAATTTGGCATACCATTTTCATGCATGTGGCAAATTATAATCGTTAGCTGGGCATGCTGACTTGGAAGTCAAAGGGGCCTTGTCCCCTAGGAAGAGCTTTTGAAACAGCAGTCTTAATCTCAGCTCCAATGAAAAGAGTTACAAAATGGTTGTTCTAGGGCTGGAAAAAGTTTACAAAGGCTAAATGCTAAGAGCAGTAAGTACTGTATGTCCAGAAACACAGATCTATTCAATGGTTGTGATTCATAGAATTGTACAGTTGGAAGACACCCTGAGCATCATCTAGTCCGATCCGCTGCAAAGCAGGAATATGCAGTTGTCCCATACGGGGATCAAACCTGCAACCTTGGCATTATCAGCACCACGTTCTAACCAACTGAGCTATCCAGGCATAAGAACAAAGGGACACCCGGATATAAGGATGTAAGTCGAAGCACGCATATTAAGTGTCCCAGAAATGGAATGTTTTGCAACTGAATGTGTTTAGAGTTCAGAGATAAGCCATTGCCTTGGTTTTTAAAGGACTAATGTGACTAATACACATCTGAACTGTAAGTGTGAGATTAAGGCTGCAATCCTAAAAGTTCAAATATTGCCTTTTCTCTCAACTCGAAAACATATTCAGCTACAAAGAAACAGATTTCAGCAACGTAGCAACACTTAATATATTTGCTCAGGATTACAACCTTTATCACAAACATTGAAATCATATGGGTTTCTGTTACATTGTTTTTGGTTTTAGGGACATAGACTTATTGCTCTTAGGGTTTTTAAACTAGCCTTGGCAACCATGAAAGCTAGAACCTTTTTCAAGTCCCAGAGCAGCCATTGCAACCTTTTTCTTATTTCCAGCATGCATGCATGTGTGCAATTACTTTAAAAGGTGACTTTTTGAAAAAAAGGAAACTTTTTCAGTGTTTTATATTTGCTGCTTCTCAATTCCACATGGAATAAGCTGCATTTCTGCAAATCTAAGGTGTCTGTCTCAAACTGTTAACAGTTTCCCACTCAGATTCCAAAGTTTGGAGATGCTATGTTGTTGTTGTTGTTGTTGTTGTTGTTGTTGTTATCATATAGATACCTACTGAGAAGTGAATTAAATGAGACTTACTCCCAGGTCAGTGTGTATGGAATTGCAGCTCAAAATTTGGTCTACATCTTGTCCAAGTTTATTCTGAATGAACATGCCTATAATTGGGTAACATAATCACCTGATCCTGGGTGAAGCACAGACCAGAAGCAGGATCTATGGCTAAAGATGAACCATATCTGCTCAAAGACTCTCAAGAGCATCAACTTTCACACAAGCACTAAGCAGGGGATGAGGAGAAATTTCCTTGATGTACCTGGGACAGTGTCAGGGGAGAGGTCCTTGTTGACATTTCTGCTAGGAGAGGTATAAGACTATGCTAGCTGTATGGGTTGCATGAACACACGAATCTGCTGTGCACAGGAACAAGGAATCAGTGGGCTGAAACTAGTGTTCACCCATGGAATATGATAGGTATTGGCTGTTGTTTCTATAAGTCTGCAAAGAACACATGAATGATTATACTCTTCTCTCAATTTGCACCATGTTTTTGGTGCATTGAAGTGTATAGAGTGGAATAAAGTAATGACAAGGGAACAACAAGACAAATAACACAGTTTTTGGCAGAGGACGAACTGCAGCAGTGTGGAAACAACGCTGCATGCAAAAGTGTAAAGCAGAAAACAATTCATTCTAGAAACTCAGGAATCAGATGGGTGTGTAATAGATCCTGCCTACCTCCTCTCACAAAAATTGCTTGTACCAATGCTGCTTACATACATTCTTCAAAACTAGGACAGCATCTAGCACTTTCCCTGATTTTTTCTTTTAAACATAGCTTTTCTTTTTCCATTTTCTTCAGATAAGCAATTGTTATTCTACAACCCAAATGTCTACAACTGTTCCATCCCAAAGCCCTTTCAAGCAGAGCTCCTCAACCTGCAAACAATGTGTGCAGGAGCACAGCTGCCTTCAGTTCCTTCAAATCAAAGCCTTATCAAGCTTCAGTCAGCCCTGGGAGAAATTCTTTTCAACTTTGCTAAAACACGGTATGATTACGAAGGTAAGAATATCTATCATGAAGTTATTACTTTTGTGGAAACGGGGGAAGAGGAGGCTTTGAGGGGATTCGTGACAGGAAACCTGATGCATCAACTACTGGAGGTCTTAGAAACATTTAGCAGTATATCTATATATTCGCATATCCGTAATAACAAAGGGATGGATAATAATTCACCTCCCGCTGAGGGCAGAAAAATTGTGATAATGGCAGTGAGGATGCAACCCAAACTCTGAACACTGAAACACCTTAATCAAAACTGAACACCCGGGGCCTTAATCATTACAAACATCTAGGGGCCCTTCAAAAAATGTAAGTCCCTCTAACAGGAAACTCCAGGGTCCCCTTGTGGATAAGACTGGAGCCACTGAGAATGAAACAAAATAAAACAAAATGAAATTGAAACCAAAGTGGGGTGGGGGTGACCTTCCTTCAAACTAGCCTAATGAGTACTGAGCATGCCCAGTTCTCACAGAAAGCCATAAGATACTGAATGTCAGCTGAATAAGAAAAAGAGACAGAGAAGCAGGGAGAGTTTATTTGCCACTTAAAAGCTTCAAAGCCATGCTGGATCAGACCAGAGGCCTGCCTAGTCCAGCATTCTCTTCCCTCAGTGGCAAACTGAAATGAAGTATACAAACAATAGCCCTAATGGAGTCAATTTAAGAAGCAAAGCCAGTGATAATTTCTCACTTGCACCCAACTCCTTATTTGCCAGATATCTACATAGCCTGGATGGCTCAGAAACTGCAAACAGACTTCCTGGTAGAATCCTGGCAGCGCAAGGGACACCGACTGTTCTCCAATTGCTCCCTTCCTTACCACGTCTACAATGTAAACCTTGTTGGCACACCATGGAACTCCTCATTCTCATCCTATTACGACCATTCTAAGTGGTGCGTTTCTTTGCGCCCTGAAGACCAATGGACATGTGTCGGAGACCTAAATTATTCCCCTCAACAGGCTAAGAGAAGTGGTGGCTTCGTTTGCACCCAGAATCAGCATATTTACATGGCTTTCAGGGCGTTGGTTCTCCATTATTATGATTGCCGTGAGTTTCAGGAATTTACACAAGCAACACAGACCTCTGGCCTCTAGGTCCTTCCTGAAAAGTGCAATTTTTCCTTCTTTCTTAAAAAAGAAACATTTCCGGTCCTCATGGCTTTGAAGAAACAAAAAGAGGCTTGGGCATGATTTCAGGAAACAGGATGGTTCTTCGTGCCTGTCCTGGAAGATCACATCTACTTTCTTTTTTTACTCCTACATTCTCCAGTCTTTTCTAAGGACTTTGTATTCTGTAAAATACCCTAATATCAGAATTAGATATTATGTAACTGCAAGCAGGCCTGCATGATTTAGATAATTGGTTCTTAGAGCAAAATTGGAGAGATAATGTTAGTGAAGCATGTGGGCTTCCTTGGTATATAATTTGGGTTTGTTTTTAAGCTTGAAGTGACTAAAAACACAGGTTGGGTTTATGAACCTAGCATGCCTACCAGTTATGTAAAAGAAGGAGGACAGCGTTGTTTTAAGTGCAGTTTCAGAACTGCTTCTCACAAATACTCCTGAAAGAGAAAACCTGCTGAATTGGAAAAGGGGATAAAATTTGATTCAGTTTGCATTTAAAGGACAAACTACCACATCCACACTTTCTGAAACCATACGAAAACTGAAACACAACCATCTTTTGCAATTAGTAAGCGCCTGGATTTTGCAACTCAGTTTCCCAGCCATATACTAGTGGGGGTGGGACGTACATGAATGCTTTATATTTGGCAAAATTACTTTGCAAAAATGTATGTATTTGGAGAAATCTACACTGAAGTGCTGATGAATTTTCAGGGTTTATATATACAGTGGTGCCCCGCAAGACGAAAAACTCGCTAGACGAAAGGGTTTTCCATTTTTCGAGGTGCTTCGCAAGATGAATTTCCCTATGGGCTTGCTTTGCAAGACGAAAACGTCTTGCGAGTTTGCTTCCTTTTTCGTAAAACCGTTAATACCCGGGGAATCCACGCTCCGCAAGACAAAAAAATCGCAAGACGAAGCAACTCGCGGAACGAATTAATTTCGTCTTGCGAGGCACCACTGTATACGTATATCACAAACCAATGTGGAGATGTAGAAAACTGAATTTATATTGGAAAAATAAGAAACTGAGAGTGCTCAGAATTAACAGATTCTCCCACCCCTAGAGTGTATTTTAAAGGGGAATGTGGCCTAACCCCTATACTTAATAGTTCTTTTGTACCTGGGTCTTAGTACCCATCTTCTCAAGATGACTGAGGGGACCAAACGCAATGTCTTGAGGTAACATGCGTGATGTCGCGTGGAGCCAGGGGTGCGGGGCCAAACACCTTCTGAACACTGAGGGGGCCCAGACCCCTAAAGAACCAGGGGTGTGAAAGTACCTCAGCCCCTAAGAGCTGGTGCATGGTACCCCATATGATTTAGCAAAATGTTTTATCAGTCAGGATGTTTGTCACCAATCAGAAGCAGGGCTTTTTCAGTGGTTTCCCCCGCAAATGATGGAATTCTCTCCTCCTATAGGTCAAATTGGCACATTCTGGCCCTCTTCTGCTTTCTCTTCTGCTGTTTCCTCTTCTGCTTTCTCTTGTTGTGTAATGTTAGTTGTAGCTTTCGAAGTAATTGTTGTTTTGACTGATATTACAACTGCTTTGTTATGATTATTGCGAGACACCTTCTGAGCTACAAGGGTTGAAAAGCAATTTTTAAAAACCCAAACCAATAACGAAGACTGTAAGCCTGTCTATACCTACTTAGCTGGGAGTAAGACTCATTAAATGTCTGATCAGGCGTGTAAAGGATTGCACTGAAAGAATCAGCACTCAGAAGATCTAGGTTCAACCAAGTCAACAGTTTGGGCCTCTGCTTCTAATGTTGCAAATTGCAAAGTATTAAGATGCCTGTAAATTTGAGTTAGCATATCCCCTGCAGCTGTGTCATGGTTGAACTTGGGTTCCAATAGTAGCGCTTTACAGTATGTGCATGAATTCATTTCCTCTTGACAATGTCTCTACTTGGAGGGGGAGGGGTGATGTCAGGGTGGGAGAGAGGGAATTACAACAAAGTTGCACTCAGCAACTGCAAGGATTGAGCAAAGGCTTCCCTTTTCACTTTCAGAAATATTAAAGCAAGAGCATAAAAGCATATAAGGAAGTTTTTGAGCTGAAGGTCTTTGTATTGAGAGGTGGGATATCAGGGCTTATAACCACGTCCCTCCATAATGTCCATATCCCTGTATAATTGGGAAATATGGGTGGTTACCCTTGCTTCCCGATTAGTGATGAGGAAGATGATTCAATTCAGTTTGCACTGAAAGGCGATCCTGTCATTATCACACTTCCAGAAACATCCACTCTTTCTGAAATGCGAGAAGTTAAACGCAGCCTGATCTTTGCACTGGAAGTTGGTTTTGGTAAACCGCTCAGAAGCTTTCTTATAATCAAGTGGCATATATACGTTTTGTTGAATACATTTTTTAAAAGATTGGCATTTTGGTTGCATTTGTGTCTTATTGGTTTCAAACTTGTGAACTGCTAAGAGGACAAGCTTCAGTATGTGACGGTGATTGCTCTTTGCTTGAAGAAGCTGGTGGATGACTAATTGGAACCATGATTGAGGTCCAGATCGTAGCTCCAAATTGGCTTCCGCAAAGAACAAAGCTTGGAGAGACCTTGGAGAGACAAGGTGAAAGGGATGAAATATTTGTTCCTAGAGTCAAGCAGCACATACAAACAGCTAACTTGAAGATTCGGTCAAAAACTTGGGTGGAAATAAGCACTTTAGATAGGTTAAGTTGACTCAAGCTAAGGTCACCAGGAGGCAACCCAGAGAATATTTGCCCTGTTGCAGGGAGGGCAGACAAGAACACAGGGGGAAGAACAGCAGCCTCACCTTCTGTTTGATCTGCATCTTTAAAGGTGGCTTCACATTTTCCAATTGCAACGTGGCAGCCCCCACCCCAACTGAATCAGAGCAATGAACAAAGTAGACCATTGCAATAAAACAAAGGCTAGTAATTAGTAAAGATCTGAAGGCAGCGCTCTTGTTTGTTGCACAATGTGTTTCAGAATAAATGCATCCTTGCCATAACTGTAAGTGGCAGGGAAGGAGGAATCTGGCAGAATTCCTGCTTCCTCATTCACGCCAGACTAATCTTGGCAAATTTTGAACAGGACGTGTAGCAAAAAGGCACAACTGAAGAGAACTTCTTGCCACTGCAAGCAGGCAGGTTATTTTGTCCACCTGTTTGGTTCCCTCTCCGGCAGTAGGCATTTAAGCAGTGTCTTTCAGGAAAACAAAAAAGCAGCATCTGCACCCCTAATCCAACATACCAGCAGATGTTGGGTTTTTGCTGTCTGTGATATATCCTCCTCTACAAACCAAAGAACATCTGCTTAAGAGTCTAGTGCTGCCACACTGGGTTAAGTGTAGAATATTGCAAAGCAATGTCAACCATTCTCAAAATGACGACCACAAACAAGCATACGAAGCTAGATTTCCAAGGAAAAACTAATACCATATGCACAGCATGCACAGTTTAAGAAGCTGGATCCTCCTAACAGAGGGTCCGTATTGTGCTCGGCCCTGAAACACTTCCCTAACTGGCTTGTGGACAGGGCTTGCCAATGGCCTTTAGCCAAACAGTAGCGTGGCAAGGTTGGGGGTATCTATTTGGCAGCGTGATGTAGGGACCTCCTTTTGCTTCACGCTGCCAAACACCCACCTGCCCACCCGTTAATTAGGTCATGTTTGGCCTTGCTTTGGACTTCGGTTGGTTGCCTGTTTTGGAATGGGGGCCAGGTAGGATTTTTTCCCAATGTGGCAGATTGGCTGTGGCCACTTGGGTTTTGCCTACCTCTTAGCAATCGTCACAACTTTGTAAGGTTTGGCAGGCATTGGTTTAGGGGAATGTGGGGAGGGGAGGGAGGGGAGGTGTGGCCATCACCTGCCCCTCCAATGAATAGGATATTCTGTTAAAGGAATCCAGGGGTCTGGATCTCATCCGAAGCCCGGAGAGGGGCTAGGGCCATGCCAGGACCCCCAGGAACCCCAGGGGTGAGCACCAGTCAATATACACTGACGGAAATCCCCCTGCTGGTTGTTTACCCTTCCAGCCTTCCTGCAGGGTGGGGCAGGAGCCAGATATAGTTTGATACCAATGCCTAAGCCAATACCAGTCACATTTGTGCATTTTAATAAATTTGTGGCCAAAATTTGCCCATTAACATTTAAACTAACTTCTGTCTCCACTGTGTCTTTATTTCCATTTGGGATGGGTTTTGGGGCTCGAAGCACAACTAAATTTCTGGTTAAGGTTGCAATTTTCAGGAAATGTTCCTTGCAGTAGATCCCCCTGGCATGAGGACTAGGCTGTTAGGAGCTATAAATGACAATTGTGTGGTGTAATAAATTATTAGACTTACTTCTGGGATAATCCCTTTCCTGCCTCTCTTGACAATCCCTGCTTCAGCCATAAACTCAGTGCATGATCTTGGACTATAGTCACTGACTGAGTCTGGACATCGTGATAAACAATGGTTTATCATGATGGAAATGAATCTAGTCTCTCTAGGACTCAGACAACCCCCTCCTCTGATGAGGCCATACAGAATTTGTTTCCATTTTTGATTAGCCACAGTTTGTCATATTGTTCAGCCTTGACAAACTGTTGTTGTTTTCTCATCTCGAAACAAGACATCTTCAAACCATTGTTTATGAAGCTGGGTTTCAATTAACCACAGTATAGGGTTTGGAAGTGGCTGCGACAAAACAGCTGTTCTAATTTACTTGGTCAATCTGTCTATCTCTTAAAATAAAAGCTGTAATGCATGTTTCTTACAACTGATAACTTACCACTTTTACTGAACTGCAGCTTATACCTCCACTTTTAAAACCAACATGCAGGTGAGAGTTCTATCAACATTTTATGCTGTAAAATTTGGAAGACTTACTGGAATTTCAAACAGCAAAAGGGGTGAGGAATTGGGCTTCGGCAAAGATTCCCCACATCTGGAAACTGTATTTACACAGAGGCCTTTCTCTCGCAGAGACCAGGTGAGACCGACGAGTGAATATGGTTCTACAAGTTTAGAAAATTACTAGATATTTCACAGGCATGCCCTACATTCCAAAATCCATTTCATTTGAGGGCAACTCTTTTCTGTGCTTCCTCACCATCTTCCATAACAACAAATCTTGAGTCATATGTTAAACACCAGTTCCATTTTACACAGCTAAAATGTGATAGCTTATAGTCTCGTAGCACATCTGACTTGGAGATTTGGAAATAAAACAGGGAGGGGAGGATCAACACACAGTGATACACAAAGCCTTCAACAAAATCTTGAAAAGAAGAGGGAGATTCTTGAACAGAAGCAGACAAAGATGTCCAAGAGGCAATGCCACGTTTTTTGCTGTGTATTCAGTGGGAAAGCACACATTTTTTTATCTCTTCCAATCTCTGGGAAATGTTTGTGACATTCGCCTTTACTTATGCTTACCACTTGAGATCAACAGGACAATTACTGCTGAGTAAATGTGCTGAGGACGGCGGCCTTAGAGAGTGAAGAAATAACTCGGATAGCATATGATGATTGGAATTTTTTCCTGGTAGACTTGCATAACAGGAGTTGTACCGGATCAGATAATCTTACTACAGAAAGTTCCCCCAGTTGCTGCCCAGGTTCTCCCAAGAAATCCTTGCAAGCTTTCCCATTGTATGCACCCATCCTCTGATTTTCAGAATTATACTGCCTCTGCTTTTGTACATAATAGTCATGGACAGACTTGTCCTCTGTGAAATCATTTAACCTGTTTTAAAATCAATCTAGTGTGGTGGCCAGCACCAAAAGTTAATTATACACTGAATGATACAGTACCCCTATTTGTCCTTTCTGAATCTACGTCCAATCCACTTCATTGGGTGACCCTGAGTTCTAGTACTAAGAGAAAGGGAGAGAAATATATCTGTCCACTCAATCCATTGAATGCATAATTCTATTAACCATGTTGTCTTTTCCTCCCGAACATCATACACTGATAAAAATTTCACCATAGCTCAAACACTTAAATCTGTTCCAGAGAGCATTAGAGATAAAACACCCTGAAACTCACCCACCACAGTCCCTATTGCTAGTCTGACATTTATTATATCTACAAACTACATCCTCCTTGCTGTCGATCACAATATAAAGTGAAAATTTCCCTCTGTCACACACAGCAGAGTGATGAAGTAGTTGCCTAGTTTTCCCAACACAATTTTACTCCAAAAACGGAAATCAAAATATGCTCCCTGTCTGACTCCAAGCTTTCTCTTCTGACTGCATTTGACAATAAAAAGAAGGATCTCTTCTATCAAGTGTGTACTAATTCATAGCCACTTGCAATGAACTAGACCACCAGTGGAAATTACCAGAATCAGTGCAGTCTTGGTACCTAACAATTACTGTAATGTTGTTAGAAAAGAGAACATGGCAAATGTTCCTATCCCATAGATTTGGTCAGAGCAGATTCCTCTGTCACATTTCACAGGTCAGCAAAGATTCTTTCCATACACATACTATCTGGCTAGTATGTTCAATATGCTTCAAACAAGTCTTAAAATCTCCTGCTGTGATTCTAACTCACTATCTTTCATCGAGATCTTTCAGTTGGTTACAGTTTTGTTTACATCGTCTTTGTAATCATGCTGAAAACGTTCAGTAGAAACATTTTTAAGAAATATATCCGAAACTCCAATGCGTAGAAGCCAAACATTATGAACACAGAACATGAAACTGACACTGTTTTCATTAATTATCATGGTGTAAAAATACACTAGGTAAGAGATTGACAGGCTAGATAATCCATTAAAACCTCTGTAGTGTGAATTTAATTTCACAGGCATCTGCGGAACTTGAATGGAGAGTGTTCCAGTATAAGCAGTTTGGCATCATTAAGAAAGTACTACTCAAAACATTCTGCCTACGAAAGGCTCGGTCATTTGAAGACTAGGAAATAGAATTTTAAATGTCAAGGAAATAGGATTGTGTGTGTTTGGTGCCATATCCTTTCTTCAAGCTGGTGGCTACATTCACACATCTTTCATTTAGAACTTTCCTCAGTGCCATAAACAGAATTTCCCTTTTATTTAGAACTCCCCATTATCCCCAGTGCTTTCCCCAAAGACGTTTACATCCACACGCACACACAAACACAAACAAACACCACATACCACACACACCCTCTGATTCAAACACTGACTGTAAAATCTGCCTACAATAGCATGTTCATCTATGTGCATCTGAGATGCCTGTCCTTAGCAGTGTGCTAAGGCACAAAGCTTTATTTTTAAGAACAAGATCCGACTTACAGTAAGGTGGCACGAAGTAGGTCTCTGACACACTGTAGGTCTCTGCATTTTCGACTCTTGGAGATGGCTCAGGAAAGTAATAGCAACTCAAATTATCTTCTGGCTGCGGCAGCTGCTGCCGGTGCTTTATAAAAAGTGTCATCTTCATAATATGTAAGGTGGAGCGATGATTGAGGGGTTGGCTTGACAGATGTAAATATTGCAGCACTTATTCACTAGCGCTGCATTTCTTCTTTTTTTCTGCCTCGGGCAGAAATTTTAATGAAGGAATCTATCCGTGACAACAAAGGGAGCAGAGAGGCAAAGGGTTGAATCCTGCCGCTCGTAGTTAAAACAATGGGAGTTTACCTTCAAACTTAATGGTAACACGACTTCAAAGACTGAGCAATTCCGGATTGAAATAAATAAATAAATCCGAGGGCAAAATGCTAATTTAAAATCAATTGGCACTATACAACATAGCTTAAAAGAAGGCCAATTTCCATATTATCGAGTCTAGGGTTGCCATGTTTTCTCAGCAGTGGTTATGGGGCAGGGAGTGTCTTTTGCTACAGAAATTACCTTTACAAAAAAGTTGGTGCCAAGTAGCAGTGAGGGCTATATGGGTATGGAGCATAAGCAGTCTAACCATCATTATCCATCAGTGTATATGCAGATCCTTCAAGTGCCCCTATTTTCCAGGGACAGTCCCAGATCTACAGAAGCTGCACTGGTTTCTGATTTGATCACAGAATGTCCCTATTTTCATCAGATAAATGTTGGAGGGTATGGAGTTATGTGTGACACACACACACACACACGCACACACAACCGAGCCAAGGAGATAAGTAACTACACAGCCTTTAGAAGACACCTGAAGGCAACCCTGTATAGGGAAGTTTTTAAATGTTTAACGTTTTATTATGTTTTTATATACCGTATTTTTCACTCTATAACACGCACCCGACCATAACACGCACGTAGTTTTTAGACGAGGAAAATCTGTAAGCATGCCACCCATAGGCATTCCCTCCATAACACGCACAGACATTTCCCCTTACTTTCTAGGAGGAAAAAAGTGAGTGTTATGGTGCAAAAAATACGGTATGTTGGAAACTGCCTGGATTGACTGGGGCAACCCAGTCAGATGGGTGGGGTATATAAAAAAGGTTATTATTATTATTATGGAACAGAATGTCCCTATTTTCACCAGAGAAATGTTGGGGGGGTATGGCTTGACACAAAATACTAGAGGAGAAGTCTGTGCTCTGAGATGCAGTATGACAGGATTAAGGCAGGATAAAAACCATCCTATATACTAATTCTTTCTTTCGGTAATGTGGCTTTAATTCATTTTCATATTTAAACTGTTTAACATAGTTGCATTGAGATATATCTTTGTTTACATTATAGCATATGGCATGCAAAAATTACATAAAAATAAAAAAAAATAAACACTCAGATAAATGTCTCTGAATATATTCACAAAGTTGTGTCAAATTATATATACGCAAATGATTAGAGTCATTACAGATAGGAAATGATGTAAGTTGCATGTGTATTGCTCAGATTGGTGGTCATAAGTAAAATGTATTTGTGTTAATAACAATTAGAACATACAGGAATTTATAGGATGTGGGGAAGGAGGGGGGAGGAAAAAAATTATCACCTGTATTTCATGCACACCAGATTGTGCTGTAAACTATGAGTTCTGTTCTACTATATGACTCAATATTTGTGTAATCACTAAAGTCACACCAGTCTGCACAAAAAGTGTCGTGTTTCTTTTGACCTCTTGCAACTTTTAATTTATATATCAGTTTTTACAATTACGCTGTTTGCCATTGCATCATTATGCCATTGCTCCATAGTTAATAAATGCAGTGATTTCCATGCCCTGCAATAGTTGCACTTGCAGCTGTTAATAGATGTGATATGATGCAAATTAGAAACAAAGAACTCATAACACAACTATACAAGTTAAGTAGAGACAGTGTTGGGGGTCATGGGCACTGTCTGCCTTGTAATCAAAGATATATTTTTTTGTAAATACATTTCCCCAGAACCTTTCTATTTTTGGACACTCCCACCACAGATGCTGATATTTCCCTATATACCAATTCTGAGTGTGGTTCCTTGTACAGTCAAAACAACAGCCCAAACACAAGAGGGAGGTATCGGTAGGCTTGAGGGAACCCAAAATTTCGTCCACCTCCCAAACAAAATATTGGGAAGGGGACTAAGGGAATTTGGGGGCGGGGAGCCCAATGCAGAAATGAGATTCCGACTAAACATTAGGAAGAACTTACTGACAGTAAGAGCTGTCTCTGTTATCAGAGCTTTTTAAACAGAGGGTGGATGGCCATCTGTCAGGGATTCTTTAGTTGTGATTCCTGTATTGCAGGGGATTGAATTATATGATCTTTGATGTCTCTTCCAGCTGTCCAATTCTATGATTCTACAATCATGCACCTCAGTGTAGGAGGAAATGTGGGCTAAGCGAGTGATTAACGGGAAGTCATGTAAACACCCCGCAATATCAGGCTGAATGCTCATCACCTTGTAAGTAAACCAGAATACATGTTCAGTAAAGACCAGACATAGCCCAACCATGGCGTAAGCTTTGTGTATGCAGATCAGGATGAATGCTGAATAAACAGCTCACCTGGAGGAACCCATATACTAATATCGCCCACACACAAGAGGAGCGTATCAGCAGACTCAGGGAAATCTTGAGGGTGTTTTTTTTTTTAGATAGTTCTGAGGTTTGCAGAAGTACAGTGGTACCTCAGGTTAAGTACTTAATTCATTCCGGAGGTCTGTTCTTAACCTGAAGCACCACTTTAGCTAATAGGGCCTCCCACTGCCGCTGCACCGCCGGAGCACGATTTCTGTTCTCATCCTGAAGCTAAGTTCTTAACCCGAGGTAATATTTCTGGGTTAGCGAAGTCTGTAGCCTGAGGCGTATGTAACCTGAAGCATATGTAACCCGAGGTACCACTGTACTCAAAAAATGCAACTTTCCCACAGGGCATTTGCAGAATGAGAGATCCAATTGCTGCTGCTATTAGTAAGTGTTATTTAGTGATTTGCTGTTCTGTGTTTTAATGCAGTGTTTCCCAGCCTTGTGTCTTCAGCTGTTTTTGCACTACAGATCCCACCATCCCTAGCTAGCAAGACCAGTGGTCAGGAATGATTGGAGTTGTAGTTCCAAAAACAGCTGGAGACCCGAGGTTGGGAAGCACTATTTTAATGGATTGTGCTTTTAATGGATTTAATGGATTCTTATTTGCTTGTTTTAATCATACACCGCTCAATGGCTTGTGTAAAGGGCAGTACAGAAATCATCAAGATAATAGATAAATAGAAAACAGCTAAAGGTAGCCAAGTGAGGACTACCAGCCTCAGTGCGGACATGGAATGCTCCCAGACTGTTCAGGAATATAAAATGGAAAACTGAGTGAAAAGAGGAATTAGAGGAGTCACTCCTGGATGAAGGCATGGCTCTGATTCGGTATAAAGCAGTATCCTCTGTCCCAAGCATTTTGTTGCAAGTTCCACTTGTGGATTAGTTATGTTTGTGAAGCTGTTTTCTAGATTTCCTTTGTCCATAGTAAACAATGATAAAATGGCAGTGCACTCTACTTTTTCAGGAGGGCAGTGATCACCACCTGCAACAGATTTAGGCACAAATTTAAAGCCATTGGTTTTTTTAATGAACTTAAGTATGCCCAGTTCTGTGCCAGAAGATGTTTCTACAAGTTCTTCTTATCAAGCAAATTTTGTTTTATTAGATTACAAAGCTGTGTATCTCCAGAATACTGAAATTGCTAGGCAGTGGAGCCAGCCCTACCATTAGGCAGAATGAAGTGGCCACCTCAGGTAGCAGATGCTGCTGGCAGAGGGGGGCAGCAAGCAATTGGTAGAATCATAGAATCATAGAATCATAGAGTTGGAAGAGACCACAAGGGCCATCGAGTCCAACCCCCTGCCAAGCAGGAAACACCATCAGAGAACTCCTGACATATGGTTGTCAAGCCTCTGCTTAAAGACCTCCTAAGAAGGAAACTCCACCACACTCCTTGGCAGCAAATTCCACTGTCGAACAGCTCTTACTGTCAGGAAGTTCTTCCTAATGTTTAGGTGGAATCTTCTTTCTTGTAGTTTGGAACCATTGCTCCGTGTCTGCTTCTCTGGAGCAGCAGAAAACAACCTTTCTCCCTCCTCTATGTGACATCCTTTTATATATTTGAACATGGCTATCATATCACCCCTTAACCTCCTCTTCTCCAGGCTAAACATGCCCAGCTCCCTTAGCCGTTCCTCATAAGGCATTGTTTCCAGGCCTTTGACCATTTTGGTTGCCCTCCTCTGGACACGTTCCAGTTTCTCAGTGTCCTTCTTGAACTGTGGTGCCCAGAACTGGACACAGTACTCCAGGTGAGGTCTGACCTGAGCAGAATACAGTGGCACTAATACAGTAGGCTGAACTGTGTGTACCTCACAGCCAGTGTTGTGCCCCCAAGTTAGCCATCTGCCTTCAGGTAAGGATGTTGCTCTGAAGTAAGATTCAGCTGGTCAGCATCTGTACGTGTATTGTGGGGAGGCACCTTCTTGTCATTCACTTCAGGCGGTAAAATACCTTGAGTCGGTTCTGCTCAGAAGCGCCTCATTCTGAATTCCATCTTTTGGAAAAATTAAAACTGTTCCTGGTGGCAGAACAAGATTATGCAAGTCACATTTATATGTGCAGGCTTTGGCAGCGAAGGGAACAGTCAGGTTTGCCATGTGGTTTTTCTGTTTTCTCACTTTTTTAATGGTTTTGTGGACTTTTCGGTGCGTACTACTTCTTATCATATTTTAGGTGTAAAATGTGTGTGTGTGGATGTCTATGTGTGTTCATGTGTGTACACACACACATGCATACACACGGTTTTCAAAGCGGATAGACATAAAGAAATAAATCCCAAGGAAGAATGGATCCATACTATAATGCAGGCCCACTAGCTTGGCCCCGGGACCATGGGTGCCCAGAGGCGTGCATGCTGCGGGAAAGCGGGTGTCTGACATCAACACATCTTGTGAGGAGAATCAGAACTTACAGGGTTAAACAGTTCTGTGTGACGTTTCACATTCTGAGGCGTGGTTATGTTCACATACGGGAATCTTTCTTTGTGTGTGAGTTTCCTTTCGTTTTTGGCTGAGAGACGAAAGGATGTCCGCTCTCTCGCCGGGCTGATTTATGATGTTTTTCTTCTCATTAAAGGCTGTTGGAGAGTAGCAAGAAGCCTGCATTCAGTCTGATTTATTATCCACACACAAGGCAACACTTCCTGCCGCTGCTAAGAACTCTGCTAAGGACTTTGCTAAGAGAACTCACACTTTTTCTATCGGCACAGGCGTCCATCGGCACAGGGGAAGCGTGCCGGGCGCCATCTTATCTAACACGTCTATGGTGCACGCTGATGTCACATGCCCAGGCACATTTTGGGTGCCCGCCCCCCTGGCTCCCTCATTGGAAGTGGCAGGTTTGCTCTTGGGTCAGGTCTGACCCAAGAGCAAATCTGAGGTCTGAGGTCTCAGACCCAAGAGGTCTGAGGAAGTGGTGTCAATGTTGCCACCCCTCTCCTGCACTGGGCTAGCTCATGATGGAGCAGCCAGCTCCCTCACACCCAGCCTCAGCTCTGTTCGGGTGGAGAGTTGCTGCAGCGCCCCCCCTGCACTGGACAGAGAAGAGGAGGAGAAGCGACTTCCTTCCTCCTCTTTCTGTGGTTCCTTAAATTTATTTTTATCATTTCTTGTATATTCTAAATTAACCTAACTTATTTTTTTATTCATCTACTTTAATTAGATACTCTTATGGAACTGCAGGTTATTACAATAATCCAATGTCCTTATCTGTTTATAATTTCTTTCTAAATATTCTACAAACCATTTCTATTCTTTTATAAAAAGTTTGTTATCTTGATTTCTTATTTTTCCAGTAAGTTTCACCACTTCTGCATAGTCCATAAGTTTTTGTATCCATTCTTCTTTCTCCGGAACTACTTTTTCTTTCCATTTTTGGGCAAATAACATTCTTGCCGCTGTAGTCGTGTACATGAATAAATTTCTATACTGTTTAGGTAGTTCTACCCCTATAATTCCCAAAAGGAAAGCTTCTGCTTTTTTATGTTTACAAATGTTACTTTAAACATCTTTTTCCATTAATTATATATCATTTCCCAGTAAGCTTTAATCTTACCTCAAGTCCACCACCTTCTTTCTCTTTGCATTTCCAACACTTATTCAATTTTGATTTATACAGTTTTGCCAATTTACTTGGTGTTAAATACCATCCATATAACATTTTCATGTAGTTTTCTCTTAAACCATAGCATGCTGTAAATTTTATATCCGTATTATATCCCTCCTTGGTGTGCATGAACTGGGCACAAAAAATTGTGGGGGCCTGGCCCCTTCATGGGAAATGTTGTGTGGGCTGGAGCACCCAGGCCCCCCTGCACCCAGCACCTATGCTAGAAGTTTCCTTCAAAATTGTTGTTTAGTCGTTTAGTCATGTCCGACTTTTCGTCACCCCATGGAACAGAGCACGCCAGGCATTCCTGTCTTCCCCTGCCTCCTGCAGTTTGGTCAAACTCATGTTAGTAGCTTTGAGAACACAGTCCAACCATCTCATCCTCTGTCGTCCCCTTCTCCTTGTGCCCTCCATCTTTCCCAACATCAGGGTCTTTTCCAGGGAGTCTTCTCTTCTCATGAGGTGGCCAAAGTATTGGAGCCTCAGCTTCAGGATCTGCCCTTCCAGTAAGCACTCAGGGCTGATTTCCTTCAGAATGGATAGGTTTGATCTTCTTGCAGTCCATGGGACTCTCAACAACAATAATTGTCCCTATTTTCATCAGAGAAATGTTGGAGGATATGGCTCTGCCTTTTCTGTAGAACCAGCAGGGGTGGGGTTCAGATTGCACTCTAAATCAGACTTTTGTTTTCCTCCCCCACCAAAAAAAAATGGCATTGCTGTCGTGTCAACCAACTTTAGATCAGGCTGTGACACAGTAGTGTATTCCGGCCTAACATTTGAAAGCCAATGCAATAAATGATAAAGCACAAGAAACGATAAAGCAACAGGTAAAATTGGATCTCCTTGAAGGGGTTGGGTGGGAGAAAATATTACTTAATCCATTATTCTTTTGATTTTGAGGGCTTATTCATACTTAACTTTTGCCCTGCTCTTGCCAAACACAGGGCCACGCTTAAAAGTACCATGTTCAGGCAGTTTGTTTGTTTGTTTGTTTGTTTGTTTTTGCCCTGGAGCTTTCCCTGCTCAAATTGCCATTTGCTCTGATTGAGCTTTAAAGAGCAGGTTTTCACAGGGAAAGCTCTGGAGCAAGCAAAGGGGGAGCACTCAGACACAGAACTTTAAAGCAACAGACCATGCCTGGGAAGAGTGGGAGAAAGGTCAGTGTGGATAAGCCCTGAAATTGAAAGATCCCGTATTCGACTCATCCCAAGGCAGGACGCTATACATACAGACAGACAGACATACATACCTGCATAATAGAGATCAGCCTTTACCAGCATTCCTGAGAGGCCCATCTTTACTATTCTGACAGCACCTGCCTCATTATGCCAGCTAATGCTACGCTGCAAAAACTGTGTCACACACTTTGCTAACACACAATCTGATAAGACATCAGTTTCAGCAATAAATATTCAGCACAAAATTCTGCAGCACTATAGGTATCAACCTACACACAATGCAAATCAGTTTCCAGAGATATGCTTACACCCTGTCCTTTACTTCCTCCCAGAAGATCTTTTCTGTACATAATAACCACAAGCATAGGAGCCAATTCCTAGGGGCCAAGGGGACTTTGGGTCCCCCCATGAAATATTTGAGGATGGGGGCAGGTCCCTCCAAAGTTGATGGGCATTACCAATCAAATGGTGTGCATACACCATGTCATGCGATTAATTATAGGGGCGTGGCTTACCTGCCCCCCCCCCCGATATTTTATTCAAGTTACCACACCTGACCACAAGTCAGTCACACAGCCAATCCACCTGCCTCTCTACCTGCCCCGCACTTGATGTCATCCATGCAGCACCAAATATGGCCCTCCTTGCTGCTATATAGGATTGCGCTGTTAGTAAACATGCCGTATCTGTTCTCCCCGTAACCATGTATCACCTCATGTGAACTTCTAATGTTGAGGGGAAACCTGTACATGCCTGCGCCATAAAAGAAAAATACCATATCTGTACTCCCTTCCCCCAGCTTATGAAATCTGGACTTGTACGCCCTTGGAAAAAATGGGCTTACCCTAACTGTCAAAGCAATGCAGGAAACTCTGGTTTAGTCAGATATTCTGTTTTGTTTCCCACTTCATGTAGACTCTATCATTTAAAGAATGATTACTTAAGCTTTCGCAAGAGCCCGAAGGTAGAAATCAGGGTCATGGAGTACATTAAGAATCATGAATGGGCCAAAGATGAGGACACATTACCAGGCTGACATTTTGATTAAGTGCATTTTCTGGCAATGTCTTGTGCTGTCATCATGAAGATGAGACTTTGTGAGGGTGAAAGAGGAGAGCGCAAAATATGGTCTGAAGCTCAACATCAAAAAAGCTAAGATCATGGCCGCTGGTCCCATCACCTCCTGGCAAACAGAAAGGGAAGAAATGGAGGCAGTGAGAGATTTTACTTTTGTGGACTCCATGATCACTGCAGATGGTGACAGCAGTCACAAAATTAAAAGACGCCTGCTTCTTGGGAGAAAAGCAATGGCAAGCCTAGATAGCATCTTAAAAAGCAGAGACATCACCTTGCCAACAAAGGTCCATATAGTTAAAGCTATGGCTTTCCCAGTAGTGATGTATGGAAGTGAGAGCTGGACTATCAAGAAGGCTGATCACTGAAGAATTGATGCTTTTGAATTATGGTGCTGGAGGAGACTCTTGAGAGTCCCATGGACTGCAAGAAGATCAAACCTCTCCATTCTGAAGGAAATCAACCCTGAGTGCTCACTGGAAGGACAGATCCTGAAGCTGAGGCCCCAATACTTTGGCCACCTCATGAGAAGAGAATTCTCCCTGGAAAAGACCCTGATGCTGGGAAAGATTGAGGGCACGAGGAGAAGGGGACAAGAGAGGATGAGATGGTTGGACAGTGTTCTGGAGTGCCTGGCGTGCTCTGGTCCATGGGGTCACGAAGAGTCAGACACGACTAAATGACTAAACAACAACAATTGTTGCTGCTGTCGCTGTTATTGTTATTATTATTGTTGTTATTATTATATATACACCTCCCATCTGACTGGGTTGCCCCAACCACTCTGGGCGGCTTCCAATATATATAAAAACATAAGAAAACATTAAACTTTTAAAACAACAACAACAACTTCCCTATAGAGGGCCGCCTTGAGATGTCTTCTAAAGGTTGTATAGTTACTTATCTCCTTGGCTCAGGGGTCGCATCACTCCATACCCTCCAATGTTTCTTCAGTGAAAATAGGGATGTCCTAAGGATCAAATGAGCTTCACTGAATGCCCATGACATTTTGTGTTATGAGGCAGCAAAAAAAAAAAAAAAAAAAAGAGGTTTATCTGTCCACTTTCTCTATAATGTGCATACTTTTTTACACTCTGGCAGTCACGAAATTAAAAGACGCCTGCTCCTTGGGAGAAAGGCGATGGCAAACCTAGACAGCATCTTAAAAAGCAGAGACATCACCTTGCCAACAAAGGTCCGTATAGTTAAAGCCATGGTCTTCCCAGTAGTGATGTATGGAAGTGAGAGCTGGACCATCAAGAAGGCTGATCGCCGAAGAATTGATGCTTTTGAATTATGGTGCTGGAGGAGACTCTTGAGAGTCCCATGGACTGCAAGAAGATCAACACTCTCCATTCTTAAGGAAATCAGCCCTGAGTGCTCACTGGAAGGACAGATCATGAAGCTGAGGCTCCAATACTTTGGCCACCTCATGAGAAGAGAAGACTCCCTGGAAAAGACCCTGATGTTGGGAAAGATGGAGGGCACAAGGAGAAGGGGACAACAGAGGACGAGATGGTTGGACAGTGTTCTCAAAGCTACAAACATGAGTTTGACCAAACTGCGGGAGGCAGTGGAAGACAGGAGTGCCTGGCATGCTCTGGTCCATGGGGTCACGAAGAGTCGGACACGACTAAACGACTAAACAACAACAACAACAAAACCCTAGTTGCAGAGTATGCAGCTTCCAAGTAGAAAAGGATTGGCATATTTTATAAAATGATCATTGTCTGAGCCTCCCAGTCCACAACAACAGTTGGAGAAAGATGGCCAGGTTTTTTGTGGGGGGTGGAAGATGAGGAGAAAATATAGTTCTGCCCCCTGCCTGTCCCCTGCTGCCTTTGAGCATTTGCAGGAGCAGCAGCCTGAAACGTCCCAAACTCCCTAAAACAGTAATGTGGGGGCGGTAGGGAGATGACAGCTACCTGCTCTCAGGTAATGCTTCCATCTCAGATTCCCACAGCCAAGCTCCCAGACATCCCAGGGAGTGGACATGGTTTAGGGGGTGGGGGTGAGAGAGTTTATGTTTCTCACCTGTACCGGATAATTACCCACAAGCTTCCTCTGTCCTGATGTGATCAACCTGTATTTTAGATGAATGATGAAAGAGGAATGAATCTGGAGATGCGATTTGAACAATCACACCGGAGGAGAACTTCTTTCCTTCCTTCTTTCCAGCTCCAAACCCTCCCCAAACTGCTGCTTTCCATAACATTTAAGATAACTATTTCTAGTCGTTTTCAGCTTTGCGTTCCAAGATCCCAGCTGACTAGTTTTTGCCCTGTGTGCCTGCTTGGCCCTCTTGGGTGGATTCCTCGTTGCTTGAAAAGAGAAAAAAAATGAGTGGATTTCCCACTCCCGTGAATTTATTATTTAAGAATTAAATAATTTAAGAATTAATCTTTGTTTTCCACAAGAAGGGAGTGTGTTGTGTGTGCTGCCGTTACCACCCAGAGAGACTCGCCACCCCACTTCCCTGGCTGGGCTGCTGAGGAAAATGGCCGCCACACCAGGTTACATCCATTTCCCTGACTAGCGCAGCAAAGAGGAGCCCGGTTGGCAGCCCAGCTTCCTTAGCACGTTCGATGAAACAACCTATTCTATTTCCCGCCCACATACATTGCACACATTGTCAGTCATAAGTCAAAGCCTGCATCAATCTGGATTTTTTTTTAATACACGAAAATTCACATTTCCCCTCACAAAATACATAACTGCGTACACATTTCATCCTAAAATATGGATTTTTAATACATTTTAACCATATATACATTTTTATATGCACTTTTTTCCAGCTGAGGACTATATCACAGCATTTGGAGGTGTGTGAAAACAAAAAAAACCCCTGCATTCCGAACCGTGCATTAGTCTGGGAAGTATGAATCAGGAAGTAGTGCCAACTTCTCTGCTACTTTGATCCTCTTCCTCTCTTTCCCTGTAAGCAGCAGAGACTTAACTGCCAGAAGATAAATTGAGCACTGCCTTCCTATCATGCCATCCGCTACTGGAATCAGGCCAGTTTGCTTTAAAAATGTGGTCTGAATGAACTCTCTGAGAGTCAGAGATTTCCTGAATGGCAGCAATGTTCCCACAGCAATGATGGTCCATGACAAGTAGTGAGCAATTCTGCTGCTGCTGCAGTCATGGTGGCAGAGAAAAGAATGGGTAGACAGAGATAAGGAGCTATGCCAACTACCTGGGCCACTGCATTTGCCTGCAATTGTGAAATCCAGGGTGGTGGGAAGGTGAAGCTGCCACTCTGTTGGCCCATTCCAGCTGCCCACCAATGCCAGGACAGCCCAATGTCTACCTGCCAGCTCAGTAGGCTTGCCCATCTTGGAACAGCACCCTCCAGGAATCAGGAAAGTGAGTGGTTTGCAGAGGTGGGTTTACCACAGACAGCAGCAAGACCATAGAATCATAGATTCATAGAATTGTAGAGTTGGAAGGGACCCTGAGAGTCATCCAGACCAACCCCTTGCAATGCAGGAATCTAAACTCAAGTATCCATGACAGATGACCATCTGACCGCTGCTTAAAAACCTCCAAGGAAGGAGAGTCCACAACCTTCTGAGGGAGACTGTTCCACTGTCAAACAGCTCTTGCTGCCAGAAAGTTCTTCCTGATGTTGGACCAACTAGTAGAAGCCGCTAGGTTAAGGTCCGTTTTCTGTGTTTGTACAATGCTGGTCCAATATATTTTGCTGCCTGAGGTAAAGGTCAAGATTCCCCCCTGCCCCAACAGAAGTTGACTGGATTTTGCTGTTGAAACTAACTTCTTCACTGGTAGTGAGACATCCTTTTCCACTGTACTGGAGGACAGCAGATTCCCTCAGAAGGCAAAAGCAAAAGCTGTTTTATACACATAGCTCTATATTTCAGCACCTCACTGACACGCCTTGTCACTTCCACAGCAGCTGCCACCTGAGGCAGCTACTTCACTTTGCCCAGTGGCAAGGCTGCTCCTACCACTGGAAAAGGAGAGGCATAATTGTGAATATGCAATGTCACCAAGATGTTTTGCCACAGCATTGGTTAAATTAAGGGCAACTGGTTGTTGTTGGCTTCCATCAGTCTCAGGAGACAATGGAAGTGTGCATCTTTGGGAGTGAAGTCAAAGCGACCGAGAGTTACGGTGCCTGCTGTGGCTGTAGAGACCGATATGGGAGAGACATGATATGTTGCAGCTGGACAGAGATGGTTTTAGGGCAGCGCAACTGGTTCCCCCACACTGGGCACCGAGCAGAGATGCGTCCCAAAAAGCACTTGCACAGCAATGGGAAGGAGGCACGGGGGCTCTGACATAGTCCCAGAGTCCTCCCACCTCCTTCCCAAAGTCTAGTTAGCGCTTGCCCAGCTTTGGGAAGGATGTGAGAGGATTTTAGGACCCGTGAGGGCTAAGAGTGGGGGCACCACATTTTGGCCTAGCTCAGGATACCATTGTAGCAAAGTCTGCCCCTGAGTTAGGGCATCCAGTTGTGTTGGCGCAAGTACACCATGGTGTTTCTTCTTCCTGCACACCTCCCAGTGCTCATGCCTCCTCAGGTCACATTTGCAGACATCTTCGTAACACAGAGTTGGTCTGCCAATGGGCCTGGTGCCGGAAGCCAGAACATCCTTGGGGATCCTGCCATCTTCCATTCTGTGGAAAGGCCAAGCCAGCGTAGATGTTGCTGAGAGAGAAGTGTGAATGTGCTGGGAATGTGGGCTTGGGAGAGCACATCTTTTTTTGAAACTCTGTCCTGCCACGTGATGCCCAAAATCATCTTGGCACAGCGCATGTGGAGTGCATTGAGGCATCGTTCCTGGTGGCTGAAGGTTGCCTGTGACTCACAACCATAAGGCAGTGTGCTGAACATACAAACCTGGTAGACCTTCATCTTGGATGTTAGCATCACATTCTCTCTCTCCCTTCTGGAGAGAATAAAGTACAACTGATCAGAAATAAACACGACAGCCTTTTGTATCCGGACTGGGTTATTAGTGAGGCGAGTGAAGGTGGAATGTGGCCAAGGGCCTGAAAAAAAAATAGAGGGAGGAAGAAATCATGCAAAAATGTGCTCTGCCAAATGAATGCATATTTGTACCATCCTGTCATGAGAAGAACATTGTTTCCTTTTACGTGGTAGGCGTAGCGAGAAACGCCTATTGGATAGATTAACAAAAAAACAGAACAAAATAAAAAAACCTTACTGATGCTGTTCTGTGGTTCTCTTTAAATGAATAATTAGGAGTCTGGCGTCGATTTCGGATGATAACTACTGCTTTCTTAGTACAGCTTTCCGAAACCTGTGAGACCAGTTTGCTGAGAGAAAGAGAGAGGGAGACTCTCCAGCAAAGTTATTGTGCTGCAAGCGTTACATCACCAGAAGGAACTGTTCATGGCTAATCAGGGATCTTGAGGGCATCCCGCAGCTTCCTGGTACACATACACACAGATTGAGCTTGACAAATTAATGCAGCGCATTTCAAGAGTTGTTTCTCATATTAAGAAGAGGGGCAGAGACACACAATTTTTATTTGTTTGTTTGTTTTTGCTGCTGTTGTTGCTGAGGTTCCGTAGAGCAGAAGAACCATCGCCACATCCACAGCCCAGCCACTTGCAGCAGCAGAAGCAGGGGGAGCAGCAGGTGGATTGGGCCCGGTGGCACTGGCTGTGAGAGCAATTTAGGATCTAGTAGACCTTGGGCCAGCTGAGCCCCACCTTCAGGATGTTCCATTTCGGGGTTTTCCACCAAGCTGTGCTGGCAGGGAAACTGCCAGCGAGCCTTTCAGCTGCCCACAGACTCATTCTGTCAGCAGCAATTTACAGGAAGCTGGCTGAGCCAGCAGAAGTAAGCAGAGAGACGCTTCTGCTCTATCTAAACACTCCCCTCCCCACAGCCCCACATAAGGGGGTTTGGGCAGCAGCCCTAATCTGGAAATAAGTTATCTAATATGAATGTTGTTTATTTCCAAATGAATGCGCTTAGGATGGGAGCCTTAAAGCCCCTGCCCTCTTTATTGTTATGAGATTGTGGGTGACATACACCCATAACCCCTGGATGTAGTAAGTGTTAGAATGTAATCCCTCCTTCATGGATCACTGCCTTGCCATGGCGAAGGGGCTTGAATAACTCAGAGAAGCTATGAGTTATGCCGTGCAGGGCCACCCAAGATGGACAGGTCATAGTGTCCATCTTGAAAGTGTCCATGACTCTTGAGAATCCCATGGACTGCAAGAACATCAAACCTATCCATTCTGAAGGAAATCAGCCCTGAGTGCTCACTGGAAGGACAGATCCTGAAGCTGAAGCTTTGGCCACCTCATGAGAAGAGAAGACTCCCTGATGTTGGGAAAGATGGAGGGCACAAGGAGAAGGGGATGACAGAGGACGAGATGGTTGGACAGTGTTCTCAAAGATGCAAACATGAGTTTGACCAAACTGCGGGAGGCAGTGAAAGACAGGAGTGCCTGGCGTGCTCTGGTCCATGGGGTCACGAAGAGTCGGACACGACTAAACGACTAAACAACAACAACAAAGAATTTAACCCATGCTTGGAGAGTTAAACTGGAAGTCAGACTCTTAATAGTGGGACTTGGCTTCTAGGGTTCAGGAGATTGCCTGAGAGATGGGCCATTAACAATGGCTTCAGTGGCTGAATCTAACTTAATGTACCACCTCTGTTCTAGAGCTATATGCAAACATAGCAGAATGAAAGGCAAGCGGGGGAACACCAGGGCAGGTGAACTCCACCCAAATGAAATAATCACAGAGCAGCAGCAGCTATGATAGGAATGTTAGTGTCATATTCAGAACATCAGTTATTTGAATACTGCACATTCTTCATTTTAAGGTGTATTGAAATCTTCCTAGGCTTAACTCCTTCACAGCAAAATGTTTGTCATGAGCATGGGTAGTGTTTATACATCTGCCCATTAATCCTTTATTCATCCCACCCTTTTCAGTGTGTGCCCCTGCCACTTTCCAAACTGCAAAATGTCCATTTTTAAAAATAAAAGAGTGGGTTTGTTGTGCTATGCTGGCAAGAGAAATTCAATACAGGCAGGTGAGTCGGAGAACAAGAGAGGGGGTTTGCATGGGCCTGGTCTGGTGGAGTCATGGGAGAGAGAGTTTGAAGTCATTTCTGCACCAGGTAAAGTAGTTTTAGCCCCTGCTTCCCCCAATTCCCCTCCAACCTGTTCCCTATTTTCCCTGACCTGTCCTTTATTTTGCCCGACCAAAGGCGTCAACCCTAGACTTGACCTATGTTTCCTCAGAGACAATGAAATTTGCAAAGAGCAAGTAGAACTCCGAGTTGAGATCTTCTCTTTGAGATGTTGTAGTTTGTGGGCTTGGGTGTCAACACTTACAAAATCCATGAGGATCTGCTGTTAATCCGCACCCTCTCTCTTTGTTCAAGAAACAAGTGAAGCCATTCTGAAATAGGGTAATTGTGGATGTTCTTTCATGTCAAAAGTAATCCTGGCTCTTGATCATAATCTGATAACACATGAACAAAAGGCTCTTCATAATGGTAGAAGACACAGATAAACTAGGCCTGAGTACAGAACAGTAATCCCGGTTGGGTAACCTATTTAATAGGGAATTAAATGAAATTAGATTTAAATGAAAGCTGTATAAAGGACTGGTAATAATCCTACAGAGGAGTGCTCAATCTTTGAAGTCGGGGATAAGAGTGGAAAATTTGAACAAAAAACCCAGCACTATAGTCAAACTTTAAGATTGTTCTTGGCTTCAGCTGCACATTTATGTGAACTTTTCCAGGTATTAGGAATGGGGAAGGTATTTCGTTCAGCAAGGGCAAATATACCTCATTCGCACTTTCTGAAACAATACATGAACTGAAACATAGCCCTGCTTTGAAATCCACATTTCTCCAGGCCCCCTTTGAAATCCACATTCCTCCTGCATTTGATGTTTCAGTGCTCCATCCAGAGTAAATCATGCACAAAGATGCATATAAGGGTGGCTATCTGTCATTTTTTTGCTGAGATTCCTGCGTTGCAGGGGGTTGGGTCCCTTCCAACTCTATAATTCTATGATTAGTGAAAATACATTATATTGGGGCGCAATGCTTTGATGGATGTGCATATCAGGCGAAATTGCATCTGTATACGTAACAGAAAGTTGCATTGAAATACTGATGAATTTTAAAAAATAAGATAAAATAAAACTGCATGCTGATGTGGAAATGTGGAGAACTTGAATTTAAGATTGGAAAAACAAAAAGCAATGAGGTGTAAGAAGGAAATGTTCTCGGTCATCAGGAGCCCAGAAAACACTGATAACACTTGAATAACCACGGATATGTCAACCATATACTAAATAGAACAGAACAGAACAGAACAGAAATGTTAGTCTTTATGGTACCATATTGTTTTTGCAGTCATATAGAGACCCAGTTCATCCGCTCCACTTCCCAGTGGGGAGGAGTTGCAGTGGACCGCGTGGGCACCCACTCCCCACCGGGGGCGGGGGACTTTGTCCCCCATTGCCTGGGGGATCCTGGCCACATCAGAGCCCGGTCAGCCAACCCGCTGGCTGGGGGGCGTGGCCAGGGCAGTTTAAACGAAGGAGCGAGCCAGAGGACTTCCTCTTTGGCTTGTTTCCCAATCACATTCTGTAAAGTTGTGGCCAAAATGTGCCCAATAACATAAACCTAATATCCGTGTCCTTGTGTGAGTTGTTTCCAACGAGGGGGTGGCTGCGGGGTCTCGACACGCAATTCATTTTGTCTGTCCCTAATCTTGTTGTATACACATGCCAGCAAAAAGATTATGGATCCATTGACTGTTTGGGTTCCTAACATAAATTCCAGTATTAATGTTTATCCTGCACCATTTATCCTGGTTCCCAGTTAGGGGGTCTGGGGACTTAGCTTGTTAATTGCACAATGAAAGCTACAATGATGATCCACTGATCACCCAGTCTCTGCTTGCTGGCAGGAGAAAACTTGTAAAAGAGTTGCTGGATGGCAAGGGAGTTGGAATTGGGCAAAAAACCTCTGATACAGTTCCTTGGGGCTCTTGCGATTGGAGGGGGCAGAAAGAGAGTGCAAATGGCTTGCTCCACAAGGTGGGTTCACATGCTTATCGTTTAAAAAATATAAGAGGTCCCTTACCCTTGCTCTCTACTTTTTAACTGAAAAGAACTTCTAATTGAAGAAGAAGAAGAGTTTGGATTTGATATCCCGCCTTTCACTCCCTTTAAGGAGTCTCAAGGTGGCTAACATTCTCCTTTCCCTTCCTCCCCCACAACAAACACTCTGTGAGGTGAGTGGGGCTGAGAGACTTCAAAGAAGTGTGACTGGCCCAAGGTCACCCAGCAGCTGCATGTGGAGGAGCGGAGACGCGAACCCGGTTCCCCAGATTACGAGACTACCGCTCTTAACCACTACACCACACTGGCTCTCCCCCCCCCCATCAAAAAAAGTTGTGATCATTCAAGGGCTTTCAAGGGCTATCAAGTTGAGATGACTCCTGCACTGCTTGTAGGTAGGGTTTTCAGTGAATCTTGCCTTATGAGGTTGGTATTCATGTCTCATCTTGGAAGTCCAACAGGGGAAATAGCTAAGCAAATTGCCACTATGGTTAACACCACTCACCCTCTAATGATTTAGTTTAGTGCTAGGGCTGGGCGATACTTCATTTTTTAACATCACAATGTATCAGCAGCCAAATACTGATATATCATGATGACTGGAATTTATCTCGGCTGCTTCTTTCGAGATACATGGGCCTACATGATGCCTCTCAAGGTCAACTCCAAGCTGAGGAGCATCGGGGCTTTGCTGAACTGCTCAGCCGAGGGGTGGAAGAGGCCTCCCACCCACCAGCTGAACAGCTCCAATGCCTCAGAAGGCATCCTACCCCCAGCTGAGAGAGCCCCGATGCCTCTCCAGCTTGCATGCAAACAGGAGAAGCACCAGGACTCCCTGTAGCTGAGGTGGGAGGATTTTAAGGAGCCCACACCCCACAAGCCAGCAGCCGGCTAAGGGCTCTGTTAACTGCTCAATGGAGGGGAGCAGCAACTGCTCACCCTTCAAGTGGAGCAGTTTCCGGGAGCCCCCATCCCACCGCTGGCTCGTGCAAGCTGTTGGCAGGACAGGGACTCCATACTGGTTGACTGAGGCAACGGCAACCATGCGCTCCTCAGCTGAAAAGTTTAAATAAGCAGGTAAAGGTAAAGGGGCGCCTAACCATTAGGTCCAGTCATGGCCGACTCTGGGGTTGCGGCGCTCATCTCACTTTACTGGCTGAGGGAGCTGGCGTACAGCTTCCGGGTCATGTGGCCAGCATGACTAAGCTGCTTCTGGCGAACCAGAGCAGCGCACAGAAAGGCCATTTACCTTCCCGCCGGAGCGGTACCTATTTATCTACTTGCACTTTGACTTGCTTTCGAACTGCTAGCTTGGCAGGGGCAGGGACCGAGCAACGGGAGCTCACCCTGTTGCGGGGATTCAAACTGCTGACCTTCTGATCAGCAAGCCCTAGGCTCTGTGGTTTAACCCACAGGAGCAAATTGTATTAGCACCTTGCCAATGCAGCTTGTTTCTCCCCCTGTGGTGGTAATGAGGGCAGAGCAGACTGCTGCTCCTGAGTCCCTCTGTTACCAGCGCCAGCTGGAGAGAGTCAAGTGCAGCAGCTGTTTCACTCGTGATATACTGCTGAGTGAAGCAGCCATCGCACTCTGCCCCTCATTCCAGGCAGAGGCGAAGCAACCTGCTCCTGTTATGTATTGAAGTTCTCACCCTGGTCACCAGGGGTATTGTGTATATAGTTTTCACTCAGGTCCACATCAGTTAATTTAGGCGGGAAACCTTGGGTTGTTGTTGTTACAATGTTGACAGACGGCTGCGTATAAAAGCAGGCCGGCTGAGCTGTTTGCTGTTCAGTTCAGTTCCAGCTTACTTATAAAGAACTACTTGGAGAAATCTCTGTGTCGTCTGCTATGTCCACCCACTATTTAATAGCTCTGGTATCTGGAGTGGGGCTCGTCCCAGGGGGCGTGGTGCGCTGCCCTCAGGCAGGTTGCTTTGCCTCTCGCGTGTGGTGAGCTTCTCGGGGGGTGCCACTGATCAGAGGTCGGCATTTTGTCACACACACACCCTTTGGAATGGCACCTGGGGCGGACCACCCCCCCCCCATCACCACCTCAGAACGCCCCTGTGCCCAGGCCTATTTAGTGCAAAAGGCAGAGTGTGTGGTCTTGCTTCCCCCCTCCCATGCATGAAAAGAGCATAACCAACCAGGAGTTAAGTGCACTTGCTCAGAGTATTTTCCTTTTGCTTATCAAGGTTGGCAAAAAAATAATAAGGATAATTGCAGTTTGCTGAGAGCTGTGAAACCACATACACTCAGGAGGTTGTGTGTGTGTGTGTGTGTGTGTTTAGTAATCCACCAATGTTTATGCCCTTATAAATGTTTTTAAAAGAAGACGAAGAGGACCCCAGCGCCATTAAGATAGGGCCATCCCAGCCGTGAGATGCCGCAGTGATCTGGTGAGCTGTGCTAAACTCACCTTTAACCGTCCTTGACAGTGTGTGCACAGTTCCAGACGAGCGACTGCTTCAAGGTGAGGAGAATGGGCAGAGAGATCAACAGGACTGGGGAGTTTTGAGGTATAAAGGCAGCCTTTCCACCCAGCGTAGCAAGCTGGAGAGGCTGTTCCTGAAAGCGTGAGAGAAAGCGGCAAAGCCTGCCCAAGACATTTTGCTGCCTGAGGTCGAACAGCAAAATAGTGACTCTCTGAAGTCAAGATACCAATGCCACCCAGGTTGTTTTTTTTCCTGTATGTACCTCACCTGCTCCCATGCCAACAGCAGAAACACAGCGGTAAGAAAATTAAATAACTAACCATTTGAAGCCTGAGCCTCCCTCTCTGCCTAGTAGTAAGCCAGCTCTGCAGGGGGGTGGGGGGAGGCATATATTCTTCACAGAATGGAAATGTCAGCCATCACTTCCAAATTACTTGTTTATTAAACATCCATCTTTATTTGTTTGTGGAGTGGTTATATGATGTTGTGTAAATAATAATAATAATAATAATAATAATAATCACTTTCCTTACCACAAAGACTGATTTTGGATTTTGAGGGGAAGCAGGTTTGGTTCCCCAAAGCAGCAAAAGCTTTTAATTGCCCAACCTAAATTTTCCAGTACTCAACTGAATCCCATCTCACAGTCTAGATGCACCCAATGTATTTTATTCTGTTTTTTTTTTTTTTTTTTAAAAAAGGATGATCTTCCACAGGATTATCAGGAGAGCTTGAAAGGGAACAAACACAAATGGACTCAGTTACCTTTGGAACCTAGAAAGAATCATAGGCTTTTTAAAAAAAAGCCTTATCAGGAATCTGTTCTGTATTTCTTGGTACATGCAGAAGAAAAAGATATCATTAGCATTTGCAGTTTTGTAATAAGCAATTTTTGTATAGGCTCCAGGGTGCTTTAGTAAAACCTTCAACCTCTTCCTCATCCCTTTGTCACCCTGCTTCTCTCTATGACCTGAGATCAATAATGTAATTTCTGCAAGTTGTGTAATCTAATAATGACATATTCCGGAGGCTATTAGGTGGAGGTGGTTGGTGGATTCTATAGGTGTGTCAATCCTACCACCTACACATGGGTGACAGAAAATAATTAGGTTTCTGTGATGGTACAAACTGTCAATGCAACAAGATGATGTTGTTTTAAGCAATCTTAGTTAGCAACATAGCCCCTTATTTAAACAGAGTCAGCTGCTGAAGGAGAACTGTCTCTGCTTGTTGATTGTAGGTTATGGATGAACTCTTCGAAGATCATCATTCTGTTTTGAAAAAGTTTCTATACCAGAGCAACAACTCAGCACAGAGTTAAATATGTTTAAGCTCCTTGAAAGCACGAGGCTTAAGTGCAATTAACATTCTTAAATCCACCAGCCTAACACCTTTTAGCGTTATTCACTGAATACAGAAAGCGGAAACGATCCATTCGAAAATCAGTTGCATATTCTAATCTATGCCTTTGTAAAATGTATAATTATAGGAAATTACAAGGTGTGTTTCTAGGGTTCCTTATAAAACCACACTCTTCCTCAAGGAACATCTAGACTTCCTCTTCCCAACCAGGGAAAACTAAACACAGTTTATTGGTAATGAGTTGTTTTGGTGCGGCCAGCTAAATGCGATTTTCTAAAGGACAATTCATACTTTATGCTGCTGCAGGTATATCATTTGCATGTACACAGGCCTCTATCATAGCAAGCAGGACTGAACTGGGATTTTTTTTGCCTGAGGTTAAGGACAAGATGGCACCCCTCCCCCATCCTGCTGGCCCAGGGTGAAACTTCACTACATAACAATCCCCATACATTTAAAGCACAAGGCTTTCTCCCAAAGAATCTTGGGGAACTGTTATTTATTATGGGTGCTGGGAACTGTAGTTTGGTGAGGAGCAAATTACAGCTCCCAATATTCTTTGAGGGGAAATCATGTGCTTTGAATGTATGGTGATGATAATCAGATGAGACTTGCGGTCAAATCTCATTTCAGCACAGGCAAAGGAACAATATTTTCTGTTGTGGCTGTGGGGAACAGGATAGCTTAGGAGGAGCAGAGCAGATGGGCTCGTGGGACTCTGAGTGGAGACTTCTTGTTTCCTGACATCTGCCACCCGAGGTAGCTGCCTCACTCAGCCTAACAGTAGGGCCAGTCCTAATAGTGGACACCATAAATTACAAAGGGGGAGTGCAGCTATAAGTTTGCAATTGACAGTTACACGCCAGTGAGGTAGTTATGATCTTAGTAATGTCTTTTGAGAACAACAGGCTACATACAGGTGGTGTTAATTCTCTTTTTTCACAGAAGACCTGCTTGGGAAAATGAGGCTCGGTCAAATTTTGACTGTAGGTTACATTATGCCATATTCTGGCATTAATCATGTGTAGGGGCAACAAAGGGAATGCGGGGCCTCTAAATAGGTGGCATTATGTAGGGCATTATGTAGGGTGGAGGCTTGAGAGCAGTGCCTTTACTGGAAGGATGCGGAACGAGCTGTAAATTACATACTTAAATGGTTTGCTTTAGAAGATCAAATGCTTCAGAGAAAGTGTCTCTCTGAACAGACGGGACAACCTGCCCTCAAGACTCCTGGTTTACAGTAAAGGATAACTTCCTGGAATAGTTCAGCCTGTCTACATGGTGCTGGTCATGTTGTTTGGTGTGGCATAGGTAGGTGCATGGGGCAGAAAGGAAGAGGACTTTAAGTTTGCTCATGCCATCAGAATTGGGCTCCCCGCATACTGCAGACTCTCCAAGTGCCCCCATGTTCCAGGGACAGTCCCGGATTTACAGAAGCCATTCCGGCTTCTGACTGGATCCCTGAATGTCCTGCTTTTCCTTAGGACGACCCTATTTTTTATTGGATAAATGTTGAGTGGGGGTATGGAGTTATGCGACTCCTGAGCCAAGGGGATAAGTGACTATAACAACCTTTAGAAGACATCTGAAGGCAGTTCTGTATGGGGAAGTTTTTAAAAAAAATGTTTAATGTTTTATTATGTTTATATATATGTTGGAAAGTGTTCAGAGTGGCTGCGGCAACCCAGTCAGATGGGTGGGGTGTAAATAAATAATAAATAATATTTTATTTATTTATACCCCGCCCTTCCCGGTTCAGAAAACCAGGCTTGGGGCGGCGGCTAACAACAAATTTAAAACACTTAACTGATGCAACAAAAAACAACGTGAATAACAATAAATTCAGAATTCAAAAATCAATTTAGGGGGGGAAATCCATCCAATAAACATTAGATGATCACCAGGACCAGCTGGCTAAATTAGTCCTATTTGGGCCAGCGAGGAGACCAGGGAAGAATTAGCTGTGGGATCCCAGAGCAGGTAATCTTCATAAAAAGGGGAAGGGGAGGGAAGGAGGGGAATAGATCAGGCTAAGTTCAAATTGAAAGCCAGGTGGAATAGCTCTGTCTTACAGGCCCTGCGGAAGGAAGTTAAATCCTGCATGACGCTGGTCTCATGGGAACAGAGCATTCCACCAGGTCGGAGCCATCACTGAGAAGGCCCTGGCCCTGGTGGAGGATAATCTGACTTCCTTAGGGCCCGGGACCTCTAAACTATAATTATTCATGGACCTTAAGATCCTCTGCAGGGCATACCAGGAGAGGCGGATAAAATTACCATTATTAATAATATTATTATGGAATAGGACATGCTTCTTTTCATCGGAGAAATGTTGGAGGGTATGATACTATGGCTGCTATGGGCATAGCCAGGGGGGGCAGGGAGGGGCAGCTGCCCACACTAAATCAATAAAAATACATAGCAAACTGAGGTTCTGCCCCCCGCCCTAACAAAAGGCATGCCCCTCCTAACAAAAATCCTGGCTACCCCCATGGACTGGCTGCTATTCACAATGAGAGGAGAGCAGTGAGGAGAGGGATTTTGAGCAGGGAAATGGTCTAAAGGTGAGAGTGAAGCCTTCTTTCCCCACTGCTGTTGGAATACCATTGACCACGGCTCTACTGCACACACTCCCAATGGTCTTCAAAACCAACTACACATGTAGTTGGCCATAATCCATAGACTTCTTGAGAAATACTCCTTTTTGATGGGTTTTCTCTCAAATCAGCTTCCATCCTATTTGAAAACAGAAGGCAACAGTTAAATTGAGGTGTGTACAGTTCAGGCAGCCATTGTGCACACACAAATGGTGGGCACTCGTTGGAGTTTGGGGCTGGAGATTCAAGTCCAGGGAAACAAATCAGGTAATCGGCACCCGATGCTAGTACTCACCACTGTCTGGTGTATACATTAAGTGAAACACAGCAGTGGGCACGAGAAAACCCTGCTGCATTTTAAACTGCTAATCCTTACACAACCATAAAGAGAACTGTGAAGGTTTTGGGAGCAGAGAATTACAGTTGCCTGAAAACACTATAAAACAGAAGCAAAGCTTCCCAGAAGAATATGAGAGCAATTCCTCAGGGAGTTTCCTGGGTTCGCTGCAAGGCAGGTGCAGTTTTGTATGTTGGAGGTAAATGCCAACCTTTCTGCTAGTGGCAATTAGATATGGCTTTAACATCATTAATACTGTAAAATATACATTCGTGCACAGAAGAAAATTGCTTATCAGGTGCTGCCAGTACTGCAAATAGCAAGCTTTATTCTTTTCAGGGAACCGATTAGGTTCACTTTTGTCCTTTGCAATCTGTGCTTCTCCCAGCCTGTCTACTTTTGCTAATGCTGTTACTCACATATGTTGAGTAACAGTGGCTGGATTCCAACAAGCTGCTCAGAGAATATCCCCATGGAGGCTTTTTCTTCTTCTTTTTTGTGGGGAGGAGAATCTGGGACACTTTGACATGCTGTGAGATTTGACTTTAGGAGTGGCAGCATAAAATGTTGAATGAACATCCTCCTCGGCCTCCAAAGAAATCTCACTAGCCTTATCAAAGTCTCTCACCCCCCCCCCCATTGAAATTCTTCGGATATTTCCTGCAAATGTCACTTTTGCTTAATTGCAGAGGGACATCCTAGGCACCTCCAGATCCTCGCTGTTCAAGCACATATCCAATTTTAGTGACTTGCCCACATTAATCTGCATTTTTGTGATTTGGCTTAAACCAGAAGAGTCCACACCCGCACATAATTGAATTTGTATATGAGGAGCATCTTTGGTCTTTCTCATTCATACCAGTAGGCTTTACTTTTGGTGTTATTCCCTTCCTTCTAATCTTCTAATTTTATTATGCCTATCTAGTACTGACAGGGCATAGCTGTGCACATACCTTTAAAATAAAAAATCCCCACACAGGAAGCTGGCAAAAATACACAGTCAGGCAATACTAATTACAGTGGTACCTTGGTTTATGAACTTAATCCGTTCTGGAAGTCCGTTCTTAAACCATAGCGTTCTCAAACCAAGGTGTGCTTTCCCATAGCAGCGGGGGAAACTCTATTTACAAATGGAACACACATGACAGAAAGTGGAACATGTTCTGCTTCCAAGGCAAAGTTCACAAACCAAAACACCTACTTCCGGGTTTGCAGCGTTCTTAATCCAAGTTGTTCATAAACTAAGCTATTCTAAAACCAAGGTACCACTGTACCCAGCACAGGATTTTTTAAATGTGGTTTGCTTGTGCAGTTTTCAGATTTTGTGCAAATCTGAAGGATCAGAAGAAACATACAGTGGCACCTCAGTTTTTGAACATAATCCATTCTGGAAGACCGTTTGAGTTCTGAAACATTCGAAAACTGAGACGCAAAAGGCGGTCTGCAAATTTAATAGAGAAAATTGAGAAAAATGCAGTGGTACCTCAGTGGAAGCCATTTGACTTCCGAGGTGCATTAAAAAATGGAAGCATTTACTTCTGGGTTTATGGCGTTCGAGTTCTGAAATGTTTGTCAACAGAGACATTCGAAAACTGAAGTACAGTGGTGCCCCGCAAGATGAATGCCTCGCAAGACGAAAAACCCGCTAGACGAAAGGGTTTTCCGTTTTTCGAGGCACTTCGCAAGACGAATTTCCCTATGGGCTTGCTTCGCAAGACGAAAACGTCTTGCGAGTCTTGCGAGTTTTTTCCCCTTTCCCCCCCTTTTTCTAAGCCGCTAAGCCACTAATAGCCGCTTAGCTGCTAAGCCGCTAATAGCCGCTAAGCCGCTAATAGCGCTAATCCGCTAAGCTGCTAACAGGGATGCTTTGCAAGACAAAAAAACCTCTAGACGAAGAGACTCGCGGAATGGATTATTTTCGTCTTGCGAGGCACCACTGTACCACCGTATATGGAAATGGATGCTAGATTTCCATTTCTCAGTCTCGGATATGCTTCCAGAAGTGTACAGATGGTAGAATGCTCTGATGAGGAGCTGCCACATAAAAATCATGCCCCACAATCCCAGATGGGAGGCTAGTTGTCAAGCAGTGAGTGTCTGAATTTGGGCCTCTGCATTTCTACACTTCAAATTGCTATTGGGATTATGTCAATGTAAATTTCATGGCTCTTACTCCAAAGAATCCTGGAAACTGCAGTTTAGTAAGAATGCTGGCAATTCTCTGTTAGAAATCCTCATCCTTCCCCTCAATGCCTACAGGAAAATACTAATTTTTAAATACCGGTAATAATTTTTATTAGTTTTCAATTACAGTCCAATAATAGCCTCATTATAACAATGCCAATTTATAATACAATTATTAATACCAATCGTTCAAATACCGAATTATATAATTTAGATAAAGTGCCCCCTCCCCCGCGTGCTAGATTTGGTGATTTGATTATTTTCTTTATTTCTGCGTTCCAAAATCTTATTAATTTCCATTACATTCAGATCATAAAAACAATCCCTTATACAACAACTGCAATATGAATAACTTCTATTCATGTTGACACATTAAATGATTTATAAAACTACAAGTGAGGAACTCAAACTATATCCTTGTTCTTCCTGTGTGTGGCAAGTATTCTGTCCATGGTGGAAATTAGTATTAAAGCACTGTAAGTTTTTGGTCCTCTGTCAACTAATTCGGAGTAAGTCTTGTTGAACTTAATGGGGAAATATTTCTGAGCAGACATGTTAGGGCTGTACTATAATTGCTTGGAAGATTATTATTTTTTAAAAAAGTCAAGTTATCTCTCTATCTATATCATGAAATAAATAAATCTGTTGCACAGATAAATTGTAGAGTACCCTTCCAAACTTACGTTTACTGTCTGAACACATACTGAACCATCAAAAGGCTTGAATACATATGGAACACTGCTTTGAGATCCCTGAGAAACAGCACATTTTTGAAGGTTGTTTGGAAACCCAGCAACTTAGATGCTCAGAATTTGGTTGTAGTTTCTAAATGCAAGTGTGGGAAGGACACTCTGCATCTGCCTTTGAGTGTTCTCTGCTTTATTACTACTGATGTTTCTAGTCTGATAACTTGCATTAAGGTTGACAGCCCTTGTTCAGATTGAGACCTAGCTGTATGCTTCAGAAGTTCTCCACTTTCCATTACTGGATAAATAACCAACAGACGGATAGCTGGAAGTCCCTTTTTATCTACAGGCATTTCCTTCTTTTCTATCTCTCCTTCTTTTGGTAGTCTATTATTATTACTTTTATCATTCTCTCTTATTGTATTTGGGTAAGAATTGCATGCAGGTGAAGGTGAATGATACTTTGAAGGGTCCTTTGTGAGAGGAGTGGAAGAGGGGATTTCACAGGCTATGAGAAGAGAGGGATGCTTACAGGTGAGAGCCGGGAAGGCTCATCTTCTTCTGTATGGGATAAACGTTAAGATATAGCGGGGAGAGAGAATTTTGTAGTTTTCTATTTCTTTTCATCACTTCAAGTTTCTCTCTTGTTAGTATTCTCTGTAGATTAGCTCTTTCTTCTTGTCGTATCACTAAAAAATTCAATAAAACTTTTCAGGGGGAAAGAAGTTCCCCTTCTTGCAAAGCAATGTACAATTAACAGCATGATATTGTTGCCCATGTATTGCCTCAAATCTGACAAGGTCAACTTTTTCTCCCAGGAGATGTGAGAGCCTGCTTGTCTCACATGCCAATCTGTGCAGACAATCAGCTGTCTGATAGGATGCCAGGATTGAATTGATTCCTGGGATAAGGTAGGAAACCGCTGATTCCGGCAGACGAGGAACAAAAAGATCCTTATTTGAGGTAGCCTTTTCCCATAGTTTGACTACGGCAATTAAATTAAAACATTTTACTGCTCTCAAACCAGCCTCCTGTCTGGGGCAGTTGGTTTTGATGTGGGTATGATTTTTCACAAGATAGCACATTCCAGCTAGCACCTCCCTATCTGCAGAGTGAAGTGCTACAGCCCCATGAGAGGAGTCTACCACCTAAAACAGTGGCAATTTCCCAACAGCTCGTAATCAGGGAATTCTGCCTTCTGTACACTTGTGAAAAGTGCATTATTTTTCTCGATTTGTAAGCCACACTCAGAGCTTTTCCAGTTGATTAGCAGAGTATAAACACTTCGGACAAATGACTGTTCACGCTGCTGAAGGTTCAGTATAACCTTAGCATTATGCCAGCTCCTTGAGATTCACAGTGCTTCTTTTGCAAATTCGGATATATAACAACCAGGAACCAGGTGCAAAGTAAGACTGAAGATGACAGTATCTCTGTGTCTGTTAAGAGTGCTCTTCTCTCACCACAGGCCACACATTTGGGTTTAAAGCGAAGGGCTTTCAGGACTCATAATTTGTCAAAGTGACCTCCCCAACATAGTAATTTCAGGAACAAAGTTCTGAATCCCTGTTTAAAATAACTACCTAGACTTATGCATGGGGGCATGCGCTAATTCAGTGGAATCTTCATTGGGGTGTGTGTGGAAAATGGCATGATCAAGTTTTTCAGAAGATAAGAGCCAAAGCAGTCAAAAAACTTAAGATTTAGAAGCAAAGGGCTTGCTCCTGAATAGTGGGAGATTGTGGGGAATTTCTGCATTGGTGCAACAATAGTGTATTAGTGGTGCATTTACACAGGACTGCCCACACAAGAATCTACTTCATTAGATGTTCTGCAATGCCTCCCCTGTTGCACTATTTCCATTTAGGGAAGTTTTTAATGTTTGATGTTTTATTGTGTTTTTACTATTCTATTGGGAGCCGCCCAGAGTGGCTGGGGAAACCCAGCCAGATGGGCGGGGTATGTATAAATAAATAAATTATTATTATTATTATTAGAAAGGGTCTTTTGCACTACAGTGTAACAAAAAGTAGGCAAAAAAAAAAAAAACTGGAGCATTTGTGGTATCAAAAAGAATAGGATTTGAGCAGGAAATTATGGGCAATGTCTTCTGAAATAAGAGAGGCCCCATCAGTGTTGGCATTCCGCCGGCTCCTAAAGACACACCTGTTTCTCTGACCAGTTTCATCTGATTTTATTGTCTCAGCTCTTTTTAAACTGATTTAATTGTCGTGCTTTTTAAATTGCTCATTAAATTGTATTTTTTAATTAAGGATGTTTTAATGTCACAATGGAACGGTTATTGTGTATTTTATTTACAATATGCATTGACTGTAAACTGCTTCAAAGCAATTTTGGCATAAAAGTGGTATATAAGCAAATAAATAAACAATTCTCTCCAGGCTCCCAGGGAGTGGTCTTTCCCCATAATCTGTTACCTGGTCCTTTCAATGGGAGATTCCAGGAACTGAACTTGGGACATTTTGTGTGTGAAACACATTTTCTGCCGTTCAGCTGTGGTCTCTCCCCAAATTTATCTACTTTGCTGCCACAATGCATTTCTGAAATGGTGAATAATAAGATCTAGGCAATGAGCTAATTTAATACAGTAATCCCAGTTTCCTGGAAAACAGGTGTGCCTCTCCATGATGCGTAGGAGGTAAACACCAATGATTTTATTTTGCTAGTTGGAATTACGCTATTGAAACCTACCGATCTTTTTTTAAACAATGGAAAGAGCGTATCTAACACAGACAACATTATTGTTTCTTTCGCGTTCATAAGTAGAGGTACCACTGTACACAGAATGCATTGCTTTCTATCTTTCTATTTCTTTATGCTGCACTCCCATCATGCATGTAGAGCTAATGACTCCCCCCTCCCCCCCCCCGAATCATGGAAACTGTAGTTTGTTAAGGGGGCTTGGAATTGTACCTCTGGGTAGGCAAACTAAGGCCCGGGGGCCGGATCCGGCCCAATTGTCTTCTAAATCCGGCTTGCGGACAGTCCGGGAATCAGCGTGTTTTTACATGAGTAGAATGTGTCCTTTTATTTAAAATGCATCTCTGGGTTATTTGTGGGGCATAGGAATTCATTCATTCCCCCCCCCCAAAAAAAAAATATAGTCCAGCCCCCCACAAGGTCTGAGGGACAGTGGACCGGCCCCTTGCTGAAAACGTTTGCTGACCCCTGGTGTAGGGCTTCTCTGCCTTTGCTGCATGACAAACAGAAATTGAAAGTTACAGGTAGGTAGCCATGTTGGTCGGCCGTAGTCGAAACAAAATAAAAAAAATCCTTCCAGTATGTTATGTACTGAGTTGAACTAAGTTTGTTATTGGTATGAGCTTTCGTGTGTATGCACACTTCTTCAGATTGAAGGGTTATGTGGTGGTGGAAGCTGGGTCCTGAGGATGAGTTGCTGTGTGAGGCAACTGTTAAAGGCACAGGAACCTTCCAGAATAAAGGAGGCACCCACACCCTTTGTTGAATGTGTAATAGGGCAAATGTGCTCGCGCAAAGTAGGCACCTATAGTCCACTGAGATCTTAGCCAACTTTGCAAGAAATGGTTGGGTCTCTTTTGAGGAAGCCAACATTTTCTCTGTCTCACTTCCTCTAAGCATGGAAACACCCATGCCCATGTTACGTGAGGACAAATAAAAAGCTGGCGGTGATACACTTCGCATATTAAAAGACATTATGGAACTGGTTATTGCTATTTAACATCCATATTGTGCCAGCTGTGGGTACAGGCACAAGGGAAGTGAGGAAGTCCTTGCTCAATGGGTTGTAACCTACATTAGTGCTAAGAGGCAAATTCCTCAATGATTGCCCAAGGTTATTCACCAGAAGCAGTCAAAAAAGAAGAAGCAGAGTTTGAATTTGATATCCTGCTGTATCACTACCCTGAGGAGTCTCAAAGCGGCTAACATTCTCCTTTTCCATTCCTCCCCCACAACAAACACTCTATGAGGTGAGCGAGACTGAAAGACTTCAAAGAAGTGTGACTAGCCCAAGGTCACCCAGCAGCTGCATGTGGAGGAGCAGGGATGCGAACCCGGTTCACCAGATTACAAGTCCACCGCTCTTAACCACTACACCACGCTGGCTGCCTTTTAATGAGTCAGATCATGGGGTGTCTCCAGCTCAGTATTCCATACTCTGATGGGCAGTGACTCTCAGACAGGAGTTTCTCCCAGGTCTACCAAGTGACACGAGGGATTGGACCTGGGATTTTCTGCATGAAAAGGATGCAGTCAACAACAGAGATGAGGTCTATCCTAAAGACTGCTTGTGGATGCCATGCTGAAATTTTAAGTATGGGGGCTTTGACGACTTCCTGAGGGTGCCAGGAAGTGGTTCCTCAACTGGCCTCTGAATAAGAGCCAGTTCACACCGGTTCACACTGGAACAATTCTGAACTAGAAGGGACGTTAATTACATATCAGTACACTAAGGTAAGGGACGCGGGTGGCACTGTGGTCTAAACCACAGAGCCTAGGGCTTGCCGACCAGAAGGTTGGCGGTTCGAATCCCCGTGACGAGGTGAGCTCCTGTTGCTCGGTCCCTGCTCCTCCCAACCTAGCAGTTCGACAGCACGTCAAAGTGCAAGTAGATAAATAAGTACCACTGCGGCGGGAAGGTAAATGGTGTTTCTGTGCGCTGCTCTGGTTCGCCAGAAGCGGCTTAGTCATGCTGGCCACATGACCCGGAAGCTGTACGCCAGTTTCCTCAGCCAATAAAGTGAGATGAGCGCCGCAACCCCAGAGTCGTTCACGACTGGTCAGGGGTCCCTTTACCTTTACACTAAGGTGAGGTAAAAGGTAAAGGACCCCGGGTGGTTAAGTCCAGTCAAAGGCAACTATGGGGTTGCAGCACTCATCTCGCTTTCAGGCTGAGGGAGCCGGCACTTGTCCACAGACAGCTTTCCGGGTCCTGTGGCCAGCATGACTAAACCGCTTCTGGGGCAACAGAACACCATGACAGAATCCAGAGCGCAAGGAATTGCTGTTTACCTTCCTGTTGCAGCAGTACCTATTTATCTACTTGCACTGGTGTGCTTTTGAACTGCTGCGTTGGCAGGAGCTGGGACGGAGCAACGGGAGCTCACCCTGTTGCGGGGGTACGAACCGCCTACTTTCTGATGGGCAAGCCCAAGAGGCTCAGTGACTTAGATCACAGCGCCACCCGCATCCCTATATCAGTACACCAGCCACATTTGGATAGCTGTTATGCCTAGTAACCACCAGTAGACCTTTCTGTCCAGTTAATGCTGGGAATTTGTTCTTGGAATGCTTCTTCATTCTCTGTAGGAAACCACCTCTGCAGTGTTCCTTCATTAAATATCTGCACATTCTCAGTCTGAGGGATTCCTCATTGCTTGATTCGGAGATCAGAAACACTCAAACACTCTCAGCAATAAGAGTTATCCAATGTTCCTTGTGTACTGCATATACCTTGGGTAGTCTGTGACCTTAGTTTACTTATAAGTAAGGGATGTCCCTTAGTTTAGACACCGCACTTGCCATGACTTTTGATGCCAACGCCTTCCTGTTGAAACAACTCGCCTTGGTTAATTCACCTGCAAACCACAATGCCATAGGTTTTGTCACTTCCCAGTTGATGGGAAGTTACCACACAGGGAAAAATGAGGCTTATGCGTAGGGCTACCACCCAGCCTTAATTTTACTAGCCTGTGCAGAATTGGATCGTCTTGGCCAGGTGCCCAAATTGGAAGATGCAATGCAAGCCAGGGGAAAAAAAATATCAGCTGAATCATTTTTGCAATTTCCCCCCAGGAAAACCAGCTCTTTGCCGCTGAATCGGAGCAAACATCAATCAGTTTTTCAGCAGATGTTGGCTCTGATTCAGTGCTAGCAAGTAGGTTTACTAGGGGACAGCGGCATGGCGAACAGAAAACCACACAGACATCTGCCTAAAATGCACAGGACAAGTGGAAATCTGCTCTGATCTGTGCTTTCAAGGCTTGGGGCAAGCAGAAGAGTTAATGCCCATAGTCTAACCACCCTGTAAGATTTCTGCAAGCAAATCAGGACGAGGGCCAAAGAAACAGGTCTTCTGGGGGAGCCTAGAAACTGGAAGCAAAGAAGCCAAGGACTAGAGGAGGAGCTCCAATGGGCTGGATCTTTCTGAGCTTAGGAGAACTCTAAAGCAAAACCAAGAATCATGCAAGTTTCTTCCAATAACACTTGCAAAGACTGAACCTTTTGCAGGGGGTTCCAGTCATGGCCGCTCATCGATAACCTATAGAAAGGCGAGGAAGTATTACCTTCGCAAAGAAAAGTCATTTTATGTATTTTTGCTTAGGAGTTTTTTTTTAAAAAAAGCAATAAGTGGCTTAAATATCAGATGCGGCTGTCACCTAACTCTTCAACATTTTCATTGGAAGTAACTCCTATTCATTTTGTGGCGGGGAGGTTAATGTGCTTAGGGTTGGTTTGTATGTCAGTGGTTCCACTAAAAATATCCATTAGGGACATGTGACTTAACTCTGAACTTCCCTTTGATTTAATTATTGTCCCCCAGCAGTACCCATAGACATTGTTTCCAACACCCATTACAGTTTATCTGTAAAGCACTTTCCAGACACAGTGCTCTGTTTGCAAATTACCGAGCTAGTCTAGATGTCATCTGAGGGGGTCTCTTACAGCACTGCGATTCTTAGTTGCAAGACAGAGATTTGGAGGTTAATGGAACCAAGACTGCCTTGGTTTTCTTAAGGCGTGTCATTTGATTGATGGACTATATGGGAAGAAGAGAGCCATTTGGGAATCAGGGTCTAATTCCCACCCTCCCCTGGGTGGAGTTGGCATCACAAGCTATGTACACACTATCCCAGACCTTCCAAGTGCACCAGTTTTCCAGGGACAGTCCCGGATTTACAAAAGCAATCCTGGTTTCTGATTTGATCCCATAATGTCCCACTTTTCCTTGTTGTTGTTGTTTAGTCGTTTAGTCGTGTCCGACTCTTCATGACCCCCTGGACCAGAGCACACCAGGCACTTCTGTCTTCCACTGCCTCCCGCAGTTTAGTCAAACTCATGCTGGTAGCTTCGAGAACACTGTCCAACCATTTCGTCCTCTGTTCTCCCCTTTTCCTTGTGCCCTCCATCTTTCCCAACATCAGGGTCTTTTCCAGGGAGTCTTCTCTTCTCATGAGGTGGCCAAAGTATTGGAGTCTCAGCTTCAGGATCTGTTCTTCCAGTGAGCACTCAGGGCTGATTTCCTTAAGAATGGATAGGTTTGACACTTTTCCTTAGGGCATCCTTATTTTCATCGGGAATCTGCTGAAGGGTATGGTTTCCCTTTAAAGCACACCCTTCCCCCAAGAATCCTAGGAACTGCAGATTGTTAAGAGTGCTGAGAATTATTGCTTGTGAGGTGTAAACTACAATTCCCAGGAATCTTTGGGGGTTTTAAATATATCATTTGTACACAGAAATGTCTCTGTGTGAAACCGATCACATATCCACGCCATACATTTAAAGTGCATTTAACACACTTAAATCCTGGGAACTGTACTCTGTTAAGGATACTGAGAATCATATCTCTGTGAGGGGTCAACTACAGCTCCCAGCATCCTTTGGGGAAAGTCTTGTGCTTTAAATGTATGGTGTAGATGCTCTATCTGAAAAAGACCCAGAAGCTCCCCTAAAAATGTGACATGGAGCAATATCTGTTGAAGTTGATTCTGAGAACCCCCATCTTAAGTTCAGCTGGTATATATGCATAAATAAAACTGTACATCACACAAATGCTGCAAGTCTCAGGTGACCCTATTCAAAGGAAACCAAGAAAGGAAACCAAGCCTGGGATACGTGCAGGAACCCCTGCAAATTCACTTACAGATTTGGGTGTGTGTAACATTATTATGCTAAATTATAATTGAATGTGCTCTTTGGAGATCAAAATGTGTGTGTGTGTTTTCATCCAACGGGCGTTTAGCTTTATATTAACATCAACAATCACCTTAGCCAGCACATTTAGCCTGGCATAAACTATCTGCCATAAAAAAATTGTTTCAAGTACAGTACTGCAAGACACTTTGTTGTTTTTGCTGCAACATGGCTCTTTCTCAGGGAATTTGTTTATATTGGCAAACTCGCTGGTTTTGGCAGTACTGATTCCCACAGCTTCATAGAGGGGAACCCCAGTCACCACGATGGATCTCTCCCATGTCTGTACAGTATAGGACAAGCCTCGTGCCTAAGACCTGCTTCTCGGTATCCTGTAATAGACAAACAATGAGTTTCATTATTATGAAAACAAGTGTTGTCTAATAGGGGTAATTAGAGACTTCAAGCCAGGACTCCAAAAGCTGCTAGTTCTCTGTGTGGCCATAGGCAATGCGCTTACGTCCCAGTGCCTCAGTATGCTCACCTGTAAAATGGGGATATTAACACTGTGCACGTTGTAAATAACATGAGATCATCACGATCAAAGGCTTTTAACGAGCGCAAAGTATCATTATTAATACTGAAGCTGCCCTGCCTACTTGGATTCACAGACATGCTCTGCATGTTAATTTACCTTTACAATATTTAGAGTGTGCACCCTGAAAGAGTCCACAGGACCTATTCAAATGCCGCTTAGATTAGAAGGAAGTTCTTTGAATATGCAAAGTGGCCACTCCAGAAACATTCCCCAGTACGTGCTCAACATTTTTTTCCTTTTTTATTGTTAGCTTCTTACAAAGCATCTTGCCCTGCCTGCAGGTTTTTAAAGAGATTTGTTTTAATGTATCAGAGTCATGTAACCTCTCCTGCGTGATTGAAATAATTTACATCTTGTCTCGCAAAGCTTCTTCCTGCATGAATAAACATATGAGAAATTTACATTTTTTTAAAAAAAGTTCACATTTTATATTGTAACTTTGGTTGCTTCTGGAAGGGTAGAGTGCCTGGCTCTATCCAATCATTGATCTTTCATGGCAAGATTATTGCCGCAGACCTTCACTGTGAATTTTATGGCTGTGTACACACTATAGCTTTAAACCACATCTGAAGCATATTTCCCCCCTCAAAGAATTCTGGGCACTGTAGTTTGTGAAGGGCCGCTGGGAATTGTAACTCTGTGAGGGGTAAACTACAGTGCCCAGGGTTCTCTGAGGAAAATGAATGTGCTTTGAATGTGCTTTCAAGGTGTGGTTTGCTTTCAAGGTGTCCTGTTCGCTGGGAGGCCGCTGTAGAAGCAAGAGGGAGGTCTGGCCTCCAAGAAGTGTGCGCTGCAGCCATTGCTGCCACCATAGCAGTAGCAGCAGCAGACGATGCATTTATTGGAGGCCGGATCTGCTGCCCTTGTGGATCCTGCCCCCCGAGGCAATTGCCTCAGCTTGCCTCATGGGTGGACTGGCCTTTAATGAAATCCAATCTCACTGAAGCCTGTTGGGAGTGATGGACATGCAGCTACTACAGCTACCAAGAGCACAATCTACCATGTGCCACAGATGTGCAAGAGTCTCAGTAGGACTCACTTGCCAACTGCTAAACCCTAAACCTAACTGCATTATGTGAAGTGGGAGGTTGGGGCAAGGGTTTGAGACAATAAACCTACTGTGTACCTTTCTGATTCACACGAGAGTCAGTGTGGTGTAGTGGTTAAGAGCAGTAGACTCGTAATCTGGTGAACCAGGTTCGCGTCCCCGCTCCTCCACCTGCAGCTGCTGGGTGACCTTGGGCCAGTCACACTTCTCTGAAGTCTCTCAGCCCCGCTCACCTCACAGAGTGTTTGTTGTGGGGGAGGAAGGGAAAGGAGAATGTTAGCCGCTTTGAGACTCCTTTGGGTAGTGATAAAGCGGGATATCAAATCCAAACTCTTCTTCTTCTTCTCTTCTGATTCCATTGCCTTTCCCATCGCTTTTTTCTCTCTTAGAGATGCTAAGGGTTGAATCTCAAGACTTCTACATACATGCATTGAGCTGTGATACGTGCCTTCTTCACAGATTTGTGATTTGATACCAGATTTGTATGCATAACTAAAGTGTTATGTATGACGGAAGACAGAACATGGAAGATGGAGCAAGCTTGTTTTCTCTTGCTCTGGAAGGTAGGACTCAAACCAGTGGCTTCAAGTTACAATAAAGGACATTCCGATTGAACATCAGGAAGAAATTTCTGTTAGTAAGAGCTGTTCGACAGAGGAATGGACTCCCTCTGGAGGTTGTGGACTCTTCTTCCTTGGAGGTTTTTAAAGCAGAGCTTGGATGGCCATCTGCCAGGAATGTGTTAGCCGAGATTCCTGCATGCAGGGGGTTGGACTAGGAGACTCTTGGGGTCCCTTCCAACTCTACAACTCTATGATTCTATATCAGGTTTGGGACAGGTGGGCATGGTTTGGGGAAAATGGCTTCACGGGACGAAATGAAATCCATTTGGCTTGAGGACCAAATGCAGAGCTCCGCCCCCCCCTGCCCCCAATATAGAAGAACACATCTTTTGCATAGAAGAGCTTCTTCAACCATAGCTGTACTTGGCCAGAGGTGGCTAAAAACATTTTGGCACCTGATGGAGAAAATTTCAGCCTCTGGCAAAAGAAAAGACCACCTGACCTTCCAAAACAATAGTAATGCCTACAAATCCATGTTTCATAACCCAATACAGTGGTACCTCGGGTTAAGTATTTAATTCGTTCTGGAGGTCCATTCTTAACCTGAAACTGTTCTTAACCTGAAGGCCCACTTTAGTTAATGGGGCCTCCTGCTGCCGCCGCGCTGCCGAAGCACGATTTCTGTTCTCATCCTGAAGCAAAGTTCTCAACCCGAGGTACTATTTCTGGGTTAGCGGAGTCTGTAACCTGAAGCGTATGTAACCTGAAGCGTATGTAACCCGAAGTGCCACTGTATTAATACGGTATGTCACACACAAAATATTATTTATCACACAATCAACCCATTCCTTTTTCCAAGACAGGCATCTGTAAGAACATTGACACCTGTCAGGTTTCTCACTCCTAACTCTACATAGAATAGGGCTGGTACATTAAAAAGAAAAAGAAAACCTTCATAAATTAATAAAAAATAATTTGCTTCCCCAAATCTACCTTCAGGGAACAGCTCACATAATAGGGCCAGCCCTGCACGTAGCATTTTTATTTGCAAAGCATGTCAGCACCAATTGTTTTAAATTTTTTCTAGTAGTGGGTGTGTGTGATCCAAATGTAACAAGCAGATCCTGGGAAGATTAAGAACCAGGCCCAGGGGAGGAAATCCAGCCCAAATCCACCCATCTTTTCCGGCATGAAGTTCATGCATATAGGAAAGGCACAAAGTACTCAGCTCAAAGAAGCAGACAATGAACAGTGAGATCGTCACCTTAGGAACTATCACCATAAGGATCTGAGAGAGATGATTTAGTGTTGTAGTTGCAAATGACAACATCCTTATATAAAGAGGTGGTATGAAATCACTGAATCTTGCATATTTAAGTAATTTTTCTTTTCTTTTGCAAGGGCCATAAAAGGGAACCCTCAACACTAGCTGAGAAAGGGTTCTGCACAGAATAACCCTTTGTGTATTTTCAGTTATTTTCTCCCAGTAAATAGTAAAAGTATTTGCACTTGCCCTAAATGACTAGAAACTTTGAATTATCTCAGCTAATTTGCCTCCATAAACTGGACCAGTTAGAAATCATATCTGAGCCCCAGATGCTGCAACCATTCCTCACAGGGTGTTGCCCCATCCCCTTGATCATTTTCGTTGCCTTTTTCTGAACTTTTTCCAACTCTACACTAGCCTTTTTGAGGTGAGGCTGCCAGAACTTTACATGGTATTCCAAGTGCAGTTGAACCATGGATTTGTGTAACAGTATTATGTTCAGTATGTAACAGTATTATGTTCAGTATTATGTAACAGTAGAGTGAGATGAGCGCACAACCCTAGAGTCTGGCAAGACTGGCCCGAATGGGCAGGGGTACCTTTACCTTTATTATGGCCCTGGCCCTTTTATTTCATACCCTTCAACATTTCTTCGATGAGAATAGGGGTGTCCTATATAACAACAACAATAACAATACCCTGTTCATCTGACTGGGTTGCACTAGCCACTCTGGGTGGCTTCCAACGTATATAAAAAACATAATAAAACATTAAACATTAAAAAGCTTCCCTGTACAGGGCTGCCTTCAGATGTCTTCTAAAGGTTGTGTAGTTACTTATTTCCTTAGCTCAAGGTCTCATAACTCCATACCCTCCAACATTTATCCAATGAAAAGTGGGACATCCCGGAATCAAGTCAGAAGCTTCTGTAAATCTAGGACTGTCCCTGGAGCACAGGGATGCTTGGAAGGTCTACATTTTCCGTCCCTCTCCTGATGATTCCTTCCATAGAATTCACCTTTTTCACAGCTGCCACAAATGAGGTGGACATCTTCATTTACCTATCCACTATGACCCCAAGGTCTCATTTCTGGCCAGTCAACAGGGACACTTGGAGGGTGTGCAAGAATGCTATTTTTGTGAGTATATTAGACTTTAACATTTTTTTCCCCCATTGTTTTATTTTCTCTCAAAAGAAGTGCTTGTGCTCTAAAGTCACGTCTAAATGTGCTAGAAGCTTCATGTTGCCAGATCCTTTCTGCATTTACTCAGGAATCCCACTGAAATCTCCATCAAATAGGATCGCAGTCAAAATCTACGCACGGCACTTTTTGAATGTAACTTTTGCTTAGTAAACAACCAGATGCAGATTTGGGGCATTGCATCTGTAAAGCCTTTTTAGTATAAGTAGCTATTTGCTATGTGCATGCTTGGTGCATATAGATATATACATAATCAGTACAACATCCTGAAGGAGACATCCTGTCTCTATTAAGAAATACTCTATGCTTCCCACAGTTTGAGTTATGATTTAATTCAGTAGTTATGCCTTTTTATTAAAGTGTTATTTAAATCACAACTTCATTCATGATTGTATCACATTCTTTTCAGGTCAATGAGTCTAATTTTCCTGTGTTTACAGTGCATTTCACTTGTCACTCCTTGGCTCCAGGAAGGTGTGTGTGTGTGTGTGTGTGTGTGTACGTGTGTTTGTATTCCCTAGATTTTCTTGGAAATAAGCCTAGGGAAAACAGTAGCAGTTCACCTGGGGGATAAAGACAATAAATCTGTCATAGTGGCAATGTGAATTTCAACAGTATAAGTATTATAAGGCAATATTTCAGGTAATGCAGGTTCAGAGCATAGGAACAAGGAGAACAATGATGTGATTACATGTGTGTGAATGTGATGTAGCAAGAGCAGACCCTCAAAGTTTCCCTATTTTCCAGGGACAGTCCTGGATTTACAGAAGCCATCCTGGTTTCTGATTCCATACCAGAATGTCCTTCTTTTCCTTAGGATGTCCCTATTTTCACCGGAGAAATGTTAGAGGATGTGCAAGTGATCTCTCACTGCTAGCTCCAGATTTGAGCAAGCCCTGGGCAAAATGGCCGGTGCTGCCACAGGAGGAGGATAAGGGGCAGGCAAGACGAATACTGCTGGACTGATGCAAATTTAGTCAGAGGATTTTGCTGTTGTTTAGTCATCGGGGCCACGTTTTCCTGGCTGCAGCAAAAAATAATGTGCCGCTTCTCCTCATTCCATGTAGTACAGATTGGTGATGGGCTGTTTTGCTACACCTGATGTAGAAAGCCGGGTTGTGAGGCCCAGGTGAGGCTGTGTGCCCATTACAAAAGGGGTGTGTGTGCTGAGGAGCTCAGGAGGGAAAGGTACCTCCTGTGGTAGTTGCTTCATTCTTTAGCATTTGTTTTTATTTATTCAGACAATTTATGTATATACCACGTACATTTTTATCAATTTTGAATTTTGAAATCTGGAATTTTGAATTTTGAAATCTGTTGCTTTAAATCACACAAGTTCTATGTGTAATTCTTATAAATACTAGTATGTGTGAGAGAGCTGCTTTACATACACAGAAGGAAATGTAGATACCTCAAGGAATTGACCGTTTAATATTTTTAATTAAATACTTAGCACGAATTTAGAGCCTATCATGTCTGGGGGATGATAAGCTTCATAAACTACATAATACGTAGACACCTGCCCTGGTGCTAAGTAGCACCAGTAGCACTTTTAAGATTCAGGCAGTGTGACGGTGTTGTATGGCAAATAAAAAACAGGTCTTGTGCTCCTACTTGCCTGAATCTATGCTCAGGTTTTTCAAGTTCATCAACTTTTGTAATCCACCAAAATGCAAAACTACTGTGAGGAAAGAACTTTACAGCTACATAAGTATAAAAGGAAAATAGCTGAAAATGAAAATATTATACATTTCCTCTTTTATGAAGCTACTTCCAGTAAAACAAGCAGTAAATTCAACTGCAGCAGCAGATCACAGGAAAGGACACTGATCATTTGTTGCCTGAAATTACTGACTCTTCTGTCTATTCTCTGTAAGTACACTTTTCCAGACAGCCCAGTAACTTTTAATTAAAGGTGAGGTAACTCAAGTGCCCTTGTAGTCTGCTGGGACCCTAGACAGACCAATTGTGCCCCTGCTTTTATAGATTTGGGTGGGGGGGATGTGTCTCCATGCTTTGCGTATCCACTGAACTAAACATGTCTATAATTACCGGTAAATGCAGGTTGAGTTCTGGCAGTGTAGATTTAGCTCTACACACTCCTTTACTTCCAGTCTCAAGAGCCCATGCAAAAGTGTAGCAAGGAACACTTTTAGTCCTACAGTCCAGTGTTCTGTCTAAACACTGCCAAAAAAGAGGAAATGCTTCCCCCGAAAAAGGGACACATTAGCATGTGCTAATTTATATGTGTAGATGCAAATTCAAAAACCCGTTACTGTCATTTAAACAGAAACACAACACAGCTCACTTTATTGGAGAAGTATGTGACCACATAACCAGCTCAATCTGCTACTCCGGTTCTGTTTATGGAAAATATCAAGCCCCCTGCTCTTCCTTCTTATGGTTCCTTGTCATTAAATTGGTCTTGGGCTGGACAGCTCTTCAAATCGATAGCACTTTCAAATAAAGGGCTGTCTTCTGCAAAGTTCAGAGCACATATTCTGGTGTTGCTCCCTGTTCAGCCTGTGTCTCATCACTAACCCAAAATTGCTTGAAGTTTGTTGAGGGGTACTTGTATCAGGTAACAATACTAAATTATTACTGAATTGGTAAATAATGTGTATTGTATGGCACCCTAGGAGTGTATTATTTATTTATTTATTAAGTGCACATTGTTGCAAGTTTTATGAGGTGGGGTGGGCCAGATAGCAACTTTACAGGTCCCTGGCGGACTCAAGGATGAATGGGTAGAAAACTGTGGTCTTCATTGATTTTTAATGAGACTTGAATGTGTGGAACTGCGCACACACACATTAGGGTTGCTGCCCGCTTCTAAAGAAATTATCATCAATTGTCAGGTAAAATGTCCACATGCTAGGATTTTGTCCCAACAGGAATAATGGAATTTGACCCTAATTGCCACTTTAACAACATATTTTAAATGTTGCGAGGGGGGGTTTTTTGGAGAGGGGGATAGGTTGTTTGCCTGAGTCTCTTCTAACTCCCAGATCCAGCAAGGATTTCAATTATTGCAGGCTTCCTCAACTTCGGCCAGATGTTTTGAGACTACAATTCCCATCATCCCTGACTACTGGTACTGCTAGCTAGGGATCATGGGAGTTGTAGGCCAAAAACATCTGGAGGGCCAAGGTTGAGGAAGCCTGAATTATTGGAATAACCAGACCAGCTTATTGGTAACAGCATAAGCCTGGGTCCTTAAGGGAACAAACAGCAGTGGCTCCGTGCCAAAGGACTCCCTCAACTGGTTGGTAGCTAGAAGGACAAAATCAGAGTGAGCTGTGTATGTGAGCAGAGGGCTGAAGCCTCTGATGGACATAGAATCATAGAATTGTTGAGTTAGAAGGGACACCAAGGGTCATCTAGTCGAACCCCCTGCACTGCAGAACTTTCAACTTAAAGCATCCATGATTTCTGCTGGAATCTAAGGCTGTGCCTATGGGAGAAGCAAGACCTTCTTGGGGTGTTCATGGTGTGAGGCCCTCCCATTGTAAGCTCAGGTTGTATAAATGTGAAAATAAACCATATATCCTCAAGATCCATTCCGATTCTTTTCTATCTCTAAGGATTCCCCTCGGCGTCATTTCGCGCATGCGCAAAGTGCCTTCCACGCCTAATTCGTCCGCTGACGGGCGAGGCTTGACGGCTCCGAGCATGCGCCTAGTGACCTCGACCCTACCCTTTTACTTCCCCACAGCCCTGAAAGTTTTAAATGTACATTGCAGTAAAAGCACACACAGTCCTCCTGATAATCTCCCATTTTAGTCACGCTCCCTCGCGAAAAACAACTTTGCCTCAGCCTTCGCGTAATGCGCAGGCGCAGAATTCGCCCCCCGCCTCGCCCTCCTGTTATAGCAGAGATGAGGGCGTCGCGGGGGGGGGGGAGTCGCGCGCATAGAACGCCGTGCCTCAGGAACGTTAAAAATTCGAAAATAGATGCAGCCGTGGCCCGCTCGCGCACGCGCAATCACGCGAGCCTGTCGCGGGGTGAGCCCGGAAGAGGAAGTGGAAGAGCGGGGTGAAAGGTCAGTGGCTGCGGGAGACAGCATGGCCGGCATCCCGGGGAAAGGGAAGAAACGGCAGAAGGAGCAGCACGATGCTGAGAGAACGAGCGAAGGGCTTGGCCCTGAGGGGGGACAAGGCAGCGCCCCCGAGCAGGGCCAGGTCCTGTTCCCGCCGTCTTTCAGCGTCTCGGAAATCAAGAACAAGCAGCGGCGCCATTTCATGTTTCTGCGCTGGAAGCAGCAGCAAAGGAAGGTGCGAGTTGTGAGAGGAGGTTGGGAAGGGTGGCCGCTGGCAGATGATACGTCGCAGCTGTCCGGATCTTGGGGAGCCTGAAATGAGGAGGAGGAAGAGGGATGGTTGGAAGCTGTTGGGGCGTTTAAAGGCGCACACGTGGTTGGGGGGGGCGATGAAGTATTAACAAAATACCGAGACTGGGGCAGGGAGATGCTTCGTCGTGAGAGGGATCGGGAGGTACTGTATGTCTTTTCGTTTGATTTCGGCTGGTCAGAATCGATTTCAAGTGCCCACTCAGAGGCAAAATCTCAAATCGATGGGCTGGGCAAGTCAGTTCGCTCAGATTGAGCCACAGGGTGATTGGGGGGAAGAAAATCGGATAACACTACTGTGCACATCTTGGAAGAGAGGTAGGGAAGAACTGTGGCAAGTTCTTCTGCCTTTAAAATTTATTGTTGAGAGCAGTGTATTGAGTTTTTATCTCATCTATGTGATCAGTACCTGAATTTCTATATATACTAGCTTTGCTATCGTTCGTGAGAAGGATGTGCCTGTTCGTTCATTCTTAGTGGCCAAGTTTATCAAAACGTTTTGTTTTCTTTCTTTCCTCCCTGTATGGTCCAGGAGAAATTAGCCATTAAGAAAAAGAGAAAAAAGGAGCGAGAAGCACTTGGAGACAAGGTAAAGGGGAAGAAGTAGGAATTTAATGTGTCTTAGTATGTAAAGGGCCATTCGCGGATGACTCTGGGGTTGTGGCGCTCATCTCGCTTTATTGCCCGAGGGAGCCGGCATACAGCTTCCGGGTCATGTGGCCAGCATGACTAAGCTGCTTCTGGTGAACCAGATCAGAGCACGGAAACACCGTTTACCTTCCCGCCAGAACGGTACCTATTTATCTACTTGCACTTTTGGCGTGCTTTCGAACTGCTAGGTGGGCAGGAGCTGGGACCGAGCAATGGGACCTTCTGATCTGCAAGCCCTAGGCTCTGTGGTTTAGACCACAGCGCCACCTGCGTCCTGTCTTAATATGTACTTTTTATTAATAAAAGTAAATGTTCATTGACTTGCAACTGACTTTGTAGAGTTTTTTTTCTCTTGTACGGTGAATTCCTGATATGTGTACATTTGTTGTAGCAAGTGGTCTTAGAAAACATTCTCGCCGTTGGGTGCGATACCATTGGATAGATAGGTTATGTGACTGTGGGGACTCAATAAAATACTAGACCTGGAAGGGCCTTCATAGCCTATTTAGTCCAACCACCTACTGAGTGCAGGAAATTAGAACTAGAGCATCCCCAACAAATGGCTGCCCTGTCTCAGCTTGAAAGTGGAGAGCCCAGTACTGCTCTAAATAACTGACTTCATCATCAAACTGCCCTCTACCCTGTTAACCAAACTTTACCCCCCTGTAACACACACACACACAATGTTTTCACATTATGGAATCACACCATCCGTAACAGAGAGGTGATAATACTATTCTGCCTTGCATGGATATTATTGCAAATAAGAACATCTTCCAGGCTTGAGGGAACCTCCAATGAAGAGTTGCTGAATGGGAGCTCCTTGGTATGTTTATGAATGGTGAAGGGTAGCAGCAGTTCCATTATTTGCAATATGTGACTGTAAGCACCCACAATTTGACCACAAAGCCCTGGCATAGTGTTGCTCCTGGGTGTTGTGGGGAATTGAAAATGGTTGACAGCAGTTGTCTCCTACTAGATAAAAACTGAATGGGAAAATGTGGGTGTGGGTCGAAGACCCAAAGCATGAGAGCCTTCAACTCTGGTAGACCCTTGGCAATTGAAAGTGAAAGGCACTGACAGTGGGTTTGAGTACTGATCTACAGCTGCAGGACTTTGAAAAGATGCAATGTGATAACCAAATACTAAGGTGGTGTTGCCATTTTGGTAGCCTTTTCATGCATTTCAGAAGTATTAGTGAATTTTATTCTGTTGTAAGAAAAACAGTTTTGGAGCACAACCGTGGTTGCTTGTATGCAAATGTAATTTTGATAATTTCTATAGTTATAATTCTGTTTAGAACCTTTAAACATTCAGAAATTCTTAAAATTGATTACACTTGATGCGAGCACATTACACTTGATGCGAGTAGCTAATGGAAACTTAGCTACTTTACGGTACAGTTTTAGAAGACAGTTACTTTTTGGTGTAAGTACATTTTGGCTAGAGGCGGTCCTAGTAACTTTCTTTCTACCACCAGACTTAATCAACACACTTAACACAGTCTGTGGAGTGCTCTTCCCAGGGAACTTCATTATACCTCTTTAGGCGCCACGCAAGAAGTTCCCTTTTAACCAGGCCTTTGGTTGATTTGACTGACATCCTATGTCCTTTTAAAATGTGGGGTTTTTCTGGGGGGGGGGGGTATTGGGTTTTTATTTTGATTATATATTTTTTGATTTTATATTTTGATTTTGTTCTGTGAACCGCCCTGAGACCTCCGGGTATAGGGCAGTATATAAATTTAATAAATAATTTTATTTTTAAAAACTACTGGAGCAGTTATTGGAAAAAGAGATTACATGAATACTTATTTTATATTAATTTTATTTCTTGCAGGCACCACCAAAGCCGGTACCAAAGACAATTGAAAACCAGCGTGTATATGATGAAACCACAGTTGATCCAAACGATGAAGAGGTAGCACTATTTGAGAAAACTATAGTTTCCCTTAAAATGTGCCAATAACATTTCCCTTTTGTATATTCTGAATAGTTTTTGCATGATTACATTTAATAAATAACCGAAGTAGATGGATGTGGATAAAAGTATTTAATTCCTCCCCCCCCCCCCCCCCGTTTTGTAATAGGCCATTAATAGCCATAGGTTACTGATCAAATGTTAAGTTTTCAAGCTGGTAGAGTCTATTTCTCAATAAAATATTAGACACTGGGTTTTTATTTTGCAAGATAAAGCAAGTTTCCCTAAGATTTTTCTCAGAAGGTCCCAGGTTCAATCCCTGAAATCTAAAGTGATCAGATGGCAGAAGGTGTGAAAGACTGGAGCACTGCTGCAAGTTAGATAAGATAATACTGATTTAGATGGGCACACACAGTCTGACCTGTCTTAAGGCAGCCTTTTATGGTTCTGTCTTGAAAATATACCTGAAGCATCAGCCTGATGGTAGATAAATAGAAGTGCCTCTGATCCTTATGTTGCAGTCTTATTTTAAAGGGCCTCATATGTGTTGCTTAATATTTAAAGATTGTTATCCAAATGCCTACAAGTATATGTATGGTTCTGGTATGAAATGATTACTGGCTGTTAACTCTCTCAAATTGAAGGTTTTGATTTTCAGCATCATCAACAACAAAAATACTCTTGTGTGATTTCATGTAACATTTATCATTTTATATTTCCAGGTTACTTTGGATGAAGCTACGGATGAATTTGCACCCTATTTCAACAGGCAGACGGTTCCAAAGATTCTTATCACAACATCTGACAGGCCCCGTGGGGTAAAAAAAATTCTTTAAAATAAAATAAAAAGAAAGATGGTAAAAGCTTGTTACACCTAGCTTATACGTAAGGTTGTGGGATTGTTTATTTGCTCCAGATTTCTTATCCGTTTGTAAATTATAATGTGTATGATCTACTGCCAGTTTCTTCTTTTTAAAAAAGAGTGACACACAATAATCTTCATATAACCTTAAAAATTGAAGTGCAGTGACCCATTCACAAAAATCACATTTGAAGAAAAACTCTCTTAAAATATTTGGTGGCTATAATGGAAGAATAACTTGATACATATATTTTTTTAGCCAAGATATCAGAATTACCGTATTTTTTGCTCTATAAGACTCACTTTTTCCCTCCTAAAAAGTAAGGGGAAATGTGTGTGTGTCTTATGGAGCGAATGCAGGCTGCGCAGCTATCCCAGAAGCCAGAACAGCAAGAGAGTTCGCTGCGCAGCAATCCCTCTTGCTGTTCTGGCTTCTGAGATTCAGAATTTTTTTTTTCTTGTTTTCCTCCTCCAAAAACTAGGTGCGTCTTATGGTCTGGTGCGTCTTATAGAGCGAAAAATACGGTAATTGGTTATCTGCTATACTTCCCCCAGAATTATCTCACCCAACCAAGTCTTTTGCATTTTTATTTTTTATTTTTTTGCTTGCAGAGAACTGTGAGATTCTGTGAACAGTTATCAACTTGTATTCCGAATTCACATGTTTACTATCGAAGAGGACTGGCTCTAAAAAGAATTATTCCCCAGTGTATCTCGAGGGACTTCACAGATCTGATTGTTATTAATGAAGATCGTAAAGTACCAAGTATCCTTCACATATGAGACTCTCTTTTATACAGTAGTTATTAATGTTACTGTTGATAATTGCTGTCCTTGGCTCTTGCGGGGGGGAGGGCAAGATAGACAATTAATAAATAATAGCACAATTAGATTATAAGCAAAACAGCATTTTAATGGTACTTAAGGATGTGCATGTATGATATGTAATGTGGAAACTGCAGTTTTGCATAAAGTATAGAATGGTAAGTGCAATAATTATTACTCTTGCACTGGATAGTCTGTCACTATTTTAAGTTTCTACAGAAGCTGCCTTTGCACTGAGTGCTTTTATGTGAAAATTGTTTAACTGTGTTTGTCTTAACTCTGTTGGAATAGATGGGCTTGTGTTAAGTCACTTGCCTGAAGGTCCAACTGCTCATTTTAGGATGAGTAGTGTTCGTCTGCGTAAAGAAATAAAGGTGAGTTTATTTTCACAAGCAGAGTCTTCCAACTTGCGTGACTGTGTGCTCAATGTGATACTGTTCTTTTGTTCTAGCGAAAAGGAAAAGCTCCCTCAGAACATCAGCCTGAAATAATCCTGAACAACTTTACAACACGATTGGGCCATTCCATTGGGCGGATGTTTGCTTCTTTATTCCCTCACGATCCCCAGTTCGTCGGTAGACAAGTAGCTACATTTCACAATCAGCGTGACTATATATTTTTCAGATTCCATAGGTGAGTGAAAACATCTGTTGCAAGGTGTAAGAACTCACTTTGCTTGACATTTTTGCTAATGTTTCCTATCATCTTTTAAAGATACATCTTCAAAAATGAGAAAAGGGTGGCAATTCAAGAACTGGGCCCACGTTTTACCCTGAAACTAAGGTCTCTTCAAAAGGGAACATTTGATTCTAAATTTGGCGAATATGAATGGATTCACAAGGTATTATATTTCAACAATCTCTTAGCAATGAAAAATTCTGTATATGTAAGAAATGTCAAGAGGCTAGACAACATTTACAGGGTGCAAGTAGTAGCACACTTAATTGGGTATGCAACATCTTTCTTCTACAAAATATTTAAAAATACTTGAAATTGCCATTCCCATATTGGTTTTCCTGAATATGGAGTGACAGTTTTATATATTTAGCTTGGACAGCAGCCAGAATGCAAAGAGCCATACATCTAGTTCATGTGTACTCTGTGCAGTTCCTAAGGTCAAGCATCTACAGATTTGGGCTGGCTTTCATAACCAAGCCAGAAGTTTGCTTGTGAGGGCCTTATCCCTATCATTCACTGTACTTGCCAGCACCTTGTCCATTTGAGGCAATCCTATTTTCAATTATGCTTGCTCCTAGGTACATCTACCTATTTTAATGTAGTAATGGGCTTGTCTATAACAAAGCAACCAGGGCAATTTGCCAAGCAAAAATAAATTTACCTGGGAGTAAGGTCCATTGAACACGGCAAGCAGGCTGTTGGTCCCTAGTCCTGCCCCTTTTCTATTATTGTGGTTGGGGACAACCCCAGCTTTCTTTCTGCAGTTCCATGTTTAGAGCTGAAGGGGCAACCAGGCAGTTCCTGCAGTTGCACTTCATATTAGGTGGCCACAGAAGCCCAGTACAATTTTAGGGATTGTCTCTGCCACTTTCCAGGGCCAAACCGGGAGCAGGGACTCATTTGGGCATGTGCCAAAACAAGTCCCTTTTTTTGCCTACTAGTGTCAAAGTAAAATTTAGGCAAAGTAAGATTTAGCTGCCAGCCCAAGCTTGGGCAGCCCAAGCTCTTGCCATCTGCCTTGGGCAGCGAAAGTCTTGGGCTAGCCCAGTCAGGAAGCACAAGCCAAATTATTTGATGACCTAAAGTGAGGCTGACTTAACTTTTGAAGTGCTTATGTGGCTACCTGATCCCCTACCTAAACCCCTTGTGAAACTATGCCTGGTATTCAGCATTCCTAACATGCAAAAAAACCCTATTAAAATTGTTTAATATTTAATAATCTGTCTCTTACTCATGACTGCTTTATCTTTTAGCGCCGTGAAATGGACACAAGTCGAAGAAAATTCCACCTATAACAGACTAAAAGTGCAAAACTGCTGTTTCATGTTCTGCTGAGTTTTCAGGAACACAGGGGTTGCTAAGGAGTTGCCTCAAGTCTATTCTTGGTCTACATGGAAAACTCCCAAATGACTATTTTCACCAGACTTTACATAAGCATCAGTCAAACTACCCATCTTCTTCAGTGCCTTGAGTACATTCCTCACATCACTGCTACTTTGAAGTGGAAGATTTCATGTTCCAAGAAAATGAATAATCTGCCAATCACTTGTATTTAAGATATGAACTCTTAATCCTGTTCTTTGCAGAGGGCGTTTTGTTTCTAAAGTAGGCTGTTTTAGGAGTAGAATCCTGATACTCAGAGAACAGCACACATGCTAACTCAGTTGTTTACTTTTGACAACTGATCTTGATAAAGATTGTCAAATACCATTTTCAATAATTTGCAAGGGTTGTCTTGTATCTTAACTTGTATGGTCACATATTCAGTGCTGATTAAGGTATGGAAATACAAGTCAAGTATTGCATAAATCTGTAAGACTTAAGGGGGGGGATCCAAGTCTATTTAACTCTGAAAATATTAGAGACAGGAGACAGTGACTAGCACTGCATTCTGGCTTCATGGAAGGCAGTGTACCCCAAATTTTTCCCTTCTTCACACAGAAAAACTTCAGTAAGGGTTAAAGGCATATAAAAACGGTTTCATTAAAAACCAGTCTTCATATATTGATTTAAATAATACAAGAAAAAACCTTGCTAGTGTTAAATCTGAGTATTACCTTGCAGTTGTTGTTTATACTCAAAACAGCTCATTTAAGTCCTGGTTTAATGGTTGTTAAATGTATGGCCAATAATAATAATAAATTTTATTTATATCCCGCCCTCCCCAGCCGAAGCTGGGCTCAGGGCAGCTAACAACAATGCCTACCACCTATGCATAGCCACAAGGAGAGAGGAATTTGTTATTTTCAACTAGCTGTGGCTTGTTGTGTCTTAACTGCCAGAAGAAATGGGTGAGCTTAAACTGTTTAGTTAACATAAAACTTTCAAACGGAAGTAATAACCCTAAGCAGTTTCCATCTTCGAATAATGCCAAACCGGCTGCTGTCCTCAGTTGTAGAATCCTTTAACCCCAAGGTACTCGATGCGGTCCCCTCTAAATATTGAGTACAACTCACAACAACCTGACAATTACCGTATTTTTCACTCTATAACACGCACCCGACCATAACACACACATAGTTTTTAGAGGAGGAAAACAAGAAAAAAAATATATTCTAAACTAAACAGTTGATGTATGATTTTTGTGGTTCATGCTGTGGCCACAGACATGTGATTTGACGGTGAGTTTGGAGTAGCCCAATGCAAAAATCCTGAGGATCCATGTGCATCCATGCTTTGTAACCACGTTTTTGCACCACTGCGGCCCCAGGCAACAGTGGGTGCGTGTTTTTTTGGTGCAAGCTGTAGCCATGGACATACTATGTGATCTGATGGTGAATTTGGGGTGACCCAGTGCAAAAATCCTGAGGATCCATGTGGATCTGTGCTTTGTAACCAAGTTTTAAGTGGCTTGCTTTAAAGGAGCCAACCGGACAGTGTAAGCGGCTCCTCTCCTCTCCCGCTTTGCTCCTTTAAAGCAATCAGGCTCTCTGTCCCTCCCCCCCCCCACTCAGCTGCTCTTCTCCCGCTTTGCTGTTTCAAAGCGAGCCACGGAGGAGGGAAGGAAGGGAAACCATGGATCCTCTGCTCACGACTGCAGCAGATCCCCCCGCCATCCGTAGGCATTCGCTCCATAACACGCACAGACATTTCCCCTTACTTTCTAGGAGGAAAAAAGTGAGTGTTATGGTGCAAAAAATACGGTAACTGTACCAGCAGGGGCTGATGGGAAGTTGGAAGCCCAACATCTGTGGGGCAACAGGTTGACTACCCCTGCTCTAGCCATTGTAGTAAGAAAAAGAAGTGGCAGACTGCTGCTGCAAGCAGTCTTGCTTGTGCCATTTTAGAAAGTTATGTTTTGACAATGCCCTGTGTTTTTTTTTTAATCTAATGTGTAAAGCATTATACCAGCAAAGTTATTAAATCAACTCTTTATTGCTTGAATATAAAATTGATTCCATCATGATAACAGAAGTTATTGCAACTAGCATACAAGTTTAGAGAGGTAGATTGTAAGAAGTTTGACAACAGTAGCAGTATTACTAGTTCTAAGTTGGCACATTTAACACAAAGTTTCTGTACAGGTTCCAGGTCACTCTCTTTCACTTCCATATTCACCAGACCGACAACAGATTAGATCTGAAAAACACAAAAGAAAAACTCATTTGCTGATATGTGTGAATTCTGAAAACTACTAAATCCTTCAACTGAGCTCTTCTGTCTGCAATTCCAAATACTGTGGTGCCTCGCAAGACGAAATTAATTCGTTCTGCGAGTCTCTTTGTCTTGCGATTTTTTTGTCTTGCGAAGCACGGCTATTAGCGGCTTAGAAAAAGGGGAAAAACTCACAAGAACTCACAAGACGTTTTCGTCTTGCAAAGCAAGCCCATAGGGAAATTTGTCTTGCGAAGCACCTCAAAAACGGAAAACTCTTTCGTCTAGCGAGTTTTTCGTCTTGCGGGGCACCACTGTACATAGAACAAAATTGATAAGATGCAAAAAAACACACCAAAAACAAAACAGCTTTCCTCCCATGTAGTCACTAAATGTTTTTTACGTTACAAAGGAAGTTTGCTAGTCAGGCTTATTTTACTTAGGAGTTGCAAGGGGATGGGTGCTCTAGGAAGGCTGAAGGCTAGCTAGCCCTCATCTGTGTATCTGGCTGAGAGAACATACAGCAGGTTTCCCCCCAAAGATCATATGGCACATGGGATTATCTGCTCATTCATATATCCTACACAGACCAGCTTCACCAACCTGGTGCCTTCCAGCTGTTTTGGCCTACATTTCCCATCACGTTGGCTGAGGTCAATAGGCGTTGGACTGCAGCACAAGGTTAGGAAAGGATGACTGCCCCAGCCCACAGGCAGCCAAGAGATTTAACATTAGTTCTATCTAAATTCAGTAAGATGTTTTTAATGTGAAATGGTAAATAGAGCCCTGTATCTCCACAAAATTTAATTATTTAAAAATTACAGTATGTTAGTAGATATGCACAATCAGTTCTCATTTATGATTCACAATAACAAGTTCTTAGCCTAGAAACTGGTGCAACTTAAGCTGCACTACTATACACTTGCCTAGGAGAAAGTCCTATAGAACACAGTGGGACTTGCTTTCTAGAAAGCATATCTAGCATTCAACTCAAGTGGGTAAGTGTTAGTTTAACTCTACGTAGCGTAAGGAATGGAACCATAATTATTTGGGGTAGGGTGAGGAATATGTTCCTGGGCTACAACTTCCAGCATCCCTAACCCTTGGGACATGCTAGCTGGAGATGATGGGAGCTGAAGTCCAACAGCATCTAGAGGGCTACAGACTCCCCATCCCTTTTATAAAGACACCAAAGCCATATAATTCACTTAAAAACTTACCACTAAAAGAGTTCACGTAGGTCACACAAGTTAGAGAAATGAACACACTTTCTGCGGCCTAAATGGATTTGTACTTGAAGAAACTCCTGTTAGTAGGGGGTCATGGTGTGCATTCTGCAGGCAAAACTGCTTCAAGTCAGCTGCAGCTTGTGAAACCTAGAACAAATCCACATGATTCAGTAATATACTTAATAGGATGTTAATATGCATATACTAATCAGAAATCAAAATGGATTCCTCACCCCCCCAAGGTTCCAGTTAGACTGCACTGGCAGCAGATCTCCAAGAAGCGACACAGCTTGGTAATTTTTGATCCTAGACTTCATGGACTAACGTTCTGACAGCTGCGTGTATTATTTGAGTCATCAAGTACACAGTATGTCTCCACCCACTCTACATGCTTTAGAACAAAAGCTAACAAAGAACATCAAATCAGAGCCCCCATCATGCAATCTTGGGAGTAAGCATAATTTGGTATAAAAATACTGTACATTTAGGGACGCGGGTGGCACTGTGGGTTAAACCACAGAGCCTAGGACTTGCCGATCAGAAGGTCCGTGGTTCAAATCCCCGCGAGGGGGTGAGCTCCCATTGCTTGGTCCCTGCTCCTGCCAACCTAGCAGTTTGAAAGCACGTCAAAGTGCAAGTAGATAAATAGGTACTGCTCCGGCGGGAAGGTAAACGGCGTTTCTGTGCGCTGCTCTGGTTTGCCAGAAGTGGTGTAGTCATGCTGGCCACATGACCCGGAAGCTGTCTGCAGACAAACGCCAGCTGCCTCAGCCAGTAAAGCGAGATGAGTGCTGCAACCCGAGTTGGTCACGACTGGACCTAATGGTCAGGGGTCCCTTTACCTTTACCTTACTATACATTTGGTAAAGCAAAATTAATAAAGTGAGTGCCTGTATTTGTGTACACACTCAGTTGACTAAACTACTTTTTAAAACCAGGAAGCATGCGGTGATCTGCATCAGCCCCCCATGAGGCCACACATCAGTCCTACTTAGCACCACTGCCTTTAAGACCAGCCATCTGAACTCTTATTAATGGGAGATATTACAGAATGAATCTGGCACATCTGGCACTAAACCTCTAACTTGGGGAGGGGGTAAAATCTGTGGCTCCCCACATGCTGCCCTCCACCTCTCATCAGTCCCAGCCAGTACAACCAACTGGCAACAGTGGTGGGAGCTGAAAGTCCAACAAGATCTGGAAGGCCACAGGTTGCCCCCACTCCAGTGCAGAACAGTAAGGGATTCTCACAAGAACAACACAAATATAAGCTGTGTGGATGTGGATATCCTGGGGGCTGAGTCTCTTGCTCTGCAAGAGCCACGTTTCCCCAAGGAGACATGGTGGCACCAGAGGAATAATATTTGTGAGTTCCTTGCTTGCACAACAAATTGCCCTTGCTGGAACTGAAGGCGAAAACGCAACAAGTGTATTAACAGTTAATGAATCAGTCACCAAACGAAGCGACGCTGAGCATAAGGTTGCCAGGTCCTCACTTCAAGAAGCAAGCATTCTCAAAAGATCTTACTCGTGGGTCCTGTATGCAAAGGTTAACTCCGCTTCTCGATGCGAAGTGCTTTGAGCGCTTGAGGGGGGAAAGCGACCAAACTTCGCCATTCTTAAATCGGCCTGGATTGCTCGGAACGCCCGAGGCCAAAGGCTCAAAAGCGCTTGTTTTGAAAGCCGGGGATTCCCCCGCCCCGCCGCGATCTTCCTTCCTCCGCTTGCCCGGGGCCTCGCACACTTCCCCATTTTGCGGCTTGGGCGGACTCAGGCTCAGCTCGCCAGATCGCTCGTTGCGCCTCCCCTTCCTTCCTTCCTTCCCTCCCTCCGAGGAACAAAAAGGCTTCCAAGGGAGAGAAAGCCGAGATGACAAAGCACCCGCTTCGCGATTTCTGAAGCGCTCCCAAGCCAACCCCTCCTCCTCCTCCTCCAACTTTCTAAGAGAAAGACAACAGGTCCCAGGGGGAAAAAAGGGAATAACTAGATCCAAGTATGGGTGGGGACTAGGTGGCGGCGATCAGCCGCTTCTCCGGGAACAAGCGCCTAACGGGCCAAGCTAGAGAGAGATCAAGTCAGTTGGGAAGTCTCTTGCGCCCCGCTTTTGGCGAGTGCGTTGGATTTTACGCACAGGGTTTTTACGCGCGCCCTGCCATTGCTAAGGCGCTGCGCACCAACCTTTCCTATGCCTAGCGAAGGGAAGTGCAAACGAAAGATTTGAAGCGGTTGTGTGAGCGGGAGTAAATAGCTCCCGGGGCTCAGATTAAGGCCCCGGGGAGCAGCCATGAGTAGGCGCTCCCCCGAGGCGCAATAATGGCGGCAGTGGTGATGGCACCCTCTCCACCCGCGGCTTCCCCCCGGCTCTCACCTTCACGCGGCTCACGCTGGCCTCGAGGCGCAGCTGCTGCACGACCTTCTTCATGGCCGCCACGTTGGAGGAGCCGGACATGGTCCCCTCGCTCGAGGATCCCGCTTGTTTTCTGGGGCAAGCCGAGCCGAAGAGGCGCCTTCGCAACTTTCCCAACTAAGTTTCCGGCGCTCGGCAAACTCTCCCGCCCGCAGACTCGCGGCGGCTTGCAGACTCATGCGCAGCGCTCGCTGCCGGGCTCCTTTTTGGAAGAAGAAAAAAGCCTGCCTCCCGGATCTCACCCCACCCCACCGCCCCAAGGGGCGGAAGAGGGAGCTGCCCAGAGGGAAATGAAGGGAAGGGTTTTAAAAGGGAAGAAACGAGATTTTAAGGTTCTTCCCAACCTCGTGTGGTGGCGGGGCGAGGTTTAGAAACACTTAAGAATTGCATTGCATTGCAAGGGGTTTTGGCTACACGACCCTGGGGAATCCCTTCCAATTCTACTGTTCTACGCAGGTGACACCCACACTTTGCATCGTAAACGTTAGGAAGATTCTTGACAGTAAAACCTGTTCCACTCCCATGAGAGAGTCCTTCCTTGGAGTTTTTAAAGCAAAGATTTGATGGCCGTTTGTCACTCTTACCTGGAAATAGTTCTGAGTTCACGTAGGATAGCCGTGTCAAAACTGCTGAAATCAGCCTACACTAGCCGCAGTTTTAGCCGTGGAAGGTTCGTAATCAGCCTCCACCCACCATCCACTTGCAATATGTAGTGGGAATAAATAAGGATGGTTTGGTTATCTAGATCTGCAAGGTAATTTTTTAAGGATTAAGGGCAATGTTTGGATTTGCTTCTGGGCACTTGATTACAGTTACATGCAGTTCCTATTATTATTATTATTATTATTATTATTATCCATGTATTAATACCCTGTCTTTCTCCCTGACAGGGACTCAAGGCGGCTTACAGATAAAAACAAAGCTGGGTGGGGAGACAATAATTTAACAAACACATTTAAACATTAGCATAATTAAAAATGTATAAACTTCTACAATATGTTATGTTATCGTAGAATTGTTGAGTTGGAAGGGACAGCAAGTGTCATCTAGCCCAACCTGGAATGAAGGAATCTTTTGCCCAACGTGGGGCTCGAACCCATGATTCTCCCTGGAGGGGTGTCCAGAAAATGCCTTAGCCACCACCGAAAGGGAGAATGGCCATTGGGCAGAACTCCAACCCTGACAAGCCCTTGGCGATTGTGGATGCCACCCTGACCAATTCCATTGATGGGAGGAAAATGCCTCACCCGTTGCTGTGTCAGCAGACACACTTGCTTCCTGTGTGACTTCCACAGCTAGTGGAGCAGAACTGACATCTGTCCCCCAAGGCATCCAAACGTGCTAAAGTTAAATCAACAGCACCCTGGTTAGACTTTTTCTTTTTGTTGCTGCTGCCAGCTGCCAGGCACTTCCCACTGCAGTTGCTGAATTGGAAGCAGCAGCTGAGGCAGGGGCTGATTTCTGCCCCTCCAAGGCCTCAAGGCATGTCAATATAGTGCCCCCCCCCCAAAAAAATCTGGCTTTTCCACCTCCTCAGGTGAGGGGGAGGGGGTTGGCTGCCCACACTTCCTCTGGGGTGCAGGTGGCGCCGTTCCTTTATCCATAGGGCCTCCCCTTGCCTTCACCTGGAGCCAACCACTAAATGAGACTCGGCATGACCTTGCAGTTGAAGGGGGATTTTTAAACCTGACCTCTCTCAGCTCCTTGGGCTTAGTGCGCTAACCACTCTACCACACTACCTACCGAGAAAATAACAAGACCACAGCAAATGAGTTACCAAGATCCAGAAGAAACTCCCTTCACCCTTCCCTATACGACTGCTCAAGCCCAGGCCTCACAACAGCAAGGGCAATATTCTAACCCCAGCCTCTGCTAACTGCCTAAATCCCTCTGGGGGGATTTTCCCACAAAGGAGACTTCCCCCCCCCAAAAAAAAAGGGCTGGCTGTAATGCTGTCCCCCTGCTCTCACCCCCCCCCCAGGTTTATTTTATTATTATTATTTTTTAAAAGAATGCTTTTCCAAATTTATAACAAACAAATAAAACAAGAACATCAAAAACAAACAAAAACATTTATCTTAACTATAATAATTCCATTTTTGTTAACATTGTTAAGTGACTTCCTCGAATCCCCCTGGCTGAGTTTCCATATAAATCATTGTAGCAGTTTTCCAAAAGTAATTTCACATAAAATTTACATAGTCCTATTAACATCTTTCTTTCTTTTCATATTGACTTTTAGCCATAATGTCCAAAACATCACATATTTAGATCCTAGGCCTATTATGGTACTCACAAATAATTCTATTTAAGTTATCTTAGCATATTTAACTAAATATTCTTTAAATTTCATCCATTCTTCTTGGTGCTCCTCCACCTTCTGATCGCTGACTCTTCTGGTCAGGTCGGCTAGCTCACCCCCCAGGTTTCGTAGGTCTCCCAATGCCTCGGAGGGCCCTCCTGCAACCAGTACTGCAGTCCGTGTTTTGCTCAGCCGGCAAGGCCTTCAGCAACTGCCAAGTCCTCTGCAGCCAGCAGGCTCCAGCCTATAGGTTGCTCAGGATCCTCCTGCAGAAGCCACTGGTCCTGCCTCAACAACTGGCCTTCCTGTGAGTAAGGGAACGGGTAAGGAGAACCAACTCTCCTCTCTAGGCTTACGCCTACCCTTCCCCGCTCCACTGTGTTCAGGCCGAGGTGCCAGCCTGAGCCCAGATTGAGGCCTCCGCCTGGCATTGCTGCTGCAAACGCAGAGGCTGGAAGGGAAGTCAACTCGTTTCCCTTAGATTGGCATCAAGCCCTGCACCACCCCCTCCTATCGGTGCCAAGGATTTCCTCCACTCTGCCTCTCTTTGCCAATGCGCCCAGCCTTCAGGGCACCATCTAGGCCAGGGGTCAGCAAACCTTTTCAGCAGGGGGCCAGTCCACTGTCCCTCAGACCTTGTGGTGGTCCGGACTATATTTTTGGAGGGGAAATCAACAAATTCCTATGCCCCACAAATACCCCAGAGATGCATTTTAAATAAAAGCACACATTCTACTCATGTCAAAACACGCTGATTCCCAGACCGTCCACAGGCCAGATTTAGAAAGCGATTGGGCTGGATCCGGCCCCTGGGCCTTAGTTTGCCTACCCATGATCTAGGCCTTTGTGCTGAACGTTCTCTGTTTTGCCCTGGGGGAACCGAGGGTGTGGGACCGCTTCAAAACACTCCCATCCAGCCTCTGGGGGCAGAGTTTAGTCCCTACAGAGAAGGCTGATGCCATGCGCGGGCCTCTCTCCTCCATAAACCTTCATACCTAGCTGCCCTTTCTCCCCTCTGCCACCAGTAAGGGGGCGATGGAGACACAGCAGAAATGAGAATTTTGCCCTATTTGTGTACCAACCAACCAGATGAGGTTGGTCCATTAGAGCAAACAGGACTCTCTGCCCTAGAAATGAAACGGCCTGCAATTTTATTTATATTTATATATATAAAGTAAAACACATCCAACCACCCTTTCCTAGCCTAGTGAGCTCTCTCCTTTGTTTTTGTTATTCTTCACGGGTTTAACTTCTGAACTCATTTTATAGCTACACCAGGAGAAAAGTAACAAATGAATGTGATTGCCCGGGCCAGGCTTTTTTAAAAAACAAAACCAACCACAGTTAATTTCGTTTTGGTTTTGTTTGTTTAAATCTGTGTGTTTATTTGGAAGAAAATTCCACTTATTTCAGTGGGGTTTGCTCTCCAGTGCAGTGTGCATCCTTCATCTTGCATTTTCCTTACATACAGGGTTGCTGTCTTTCGTACATTTGCCCTCCGCCCTTAAAACAAAAACAAAAACCAACAGCAGGCTGAATCAAGACTGAATCATTGATTCCTGAATCAATACAGGCATCAAGCAATTCCATTCATTTACCCCTGCCAGGTAAAACTATAGTCTTCTATATTTTCAAGTGAGAAGGCTGTTAAAACGCACAGGAGCATGTCCAGGAAAAAACAACCGAAGGCAAATGTCCTACATCTGGAAAGTATTGGCATGATTTTTCTCATGCCATTAGATAATATCCTTTGATGTAGTATGCTGAGTAAATGCGTAGAGAGGGAGGGACGGGTGCGGCAGGATGATAAAAATGCCCGGTTCAGAAATTAGTGAGTGTTGCTAGGCGTACAATTGCAACAGTGGAAATTCCCCAATCTGTTTACTTGTTTGTTTTTTGAGGGAAGATGTCCACAAGGGCAGCAGGGCAGCAACCAGGAGGAAGACATCATAAAATACCTGTTTTATCACCTAACCACAACTCGCAAGTTTTGTGATCTAACCGAGGTAGCAAAGGTGACAGGAAGATTAGTATATCTTTAATGAAATACAGACTCTTTCTCACAAGATAGGATCCGGAAACCAAACTTAATAAAGATGACTCAGAAACTTCAACTGGTCCAAAAAGCAGCTGCCAGATGACAGGTTGTGGTTCCTTTTAGAGCTCATGTAACCCCTGTTTTCAGTTTGTTTCCAGGCCTGATTCAAAGGCGCTCGCACTAGTGTTTAAAGCCCTAGACAACTTTGTTGCCAAGTATTCCCTACAAACTTTCTACTTCCCTACTCTTGGGTGTTAAGATTGACCAGAGTAGTAGTTGGTAGTTCCATCACCCTCACAGGTTCTGGAGATGGTAGCCTGGGCAATGATATTCTCTGGCAGAGTTGCATCGGACACCTTCATTACATAGTGTATGCTGAAGACTCACATCTTTACCCTAACCTTTGCCCTAACACCTGAGATAAATGTTTTCAGAACCCATCCTCTTCCCACGACGCTCATTTGCTTTAATTGTTTTTAATATGGAATTTTAAATTGTTATAAGATGCCCTGGGACTTGCTGGCGAAGGGCGGGTAATAAATTGAATAATAATAAAATAATTATAATAATATAGAGGGGTTGACCCTTGCGAGGCTGGCCTTCATCAACTGGGCTGCCTGCAGGACATGCACTGAGCACCACGACAATGTGTTTCATATGATCCTCATGCTCTGTTTGACATGCATAATCCTTCAACTCCCCAAAGGGGTATGAATATCACAGATCAACCAGCTTCGAGTGCTCGTCATTTGTATGATCCTCAGGCTCAGCCCTAGTTCCCCAAAGATCATAAAACTACACATCTTGACAATATGATCTACAAAACACCTATGCCAATATCAGTGGTGCTTACTGTGTTTCCCAAGCTCTGTTTATGTGTGAGTGTTGTTCATTCCTTCTAGTTATGCATGTTTTTAAACATAAGTTCCATTTTGGTTACTGCCAAGTATAGGATAATTGTGTTGTTGTTATGAGTGAGGAAAGGAGCAAGCAGATTCAGGTACTAATTCTTCATATTTCTGAGTGTAGAGTTACAGTTAGGATTATCTGGCCAGTGCCTTTTTACAGCATAAACTGCATTGTCCAACCGATGGCATTCATGTTATTGTTTTTATTCTACATGGCAATTATCCCCATGTAAGCAATGTGCGTAGAGCAGACCTTTGATTACTGAAATAAATCTCAGTTACATGGCCCTGGTTGTGCAATTCACTGGGTTACTAAGGTGATATTTACTTGTATAGAAGGAGTGTTCACATCAAAGCGTGATGTTAGCCAACGTTTGAATCCTTTCATTTTGTTTTCAGATTAGCTAGAAGCAAAGTCTTCTGTCATTTTTAAACACAGCAATGTTTTTGACATGGAAATACATATGAAATGAGTGGAATGTTACCTCCGAGAGATCAATATCCTCTGTTAAATTATGTTTGTGCGATTTTTTAAAAAAATGATCTGGAATTCGCTGTGAACGAGGCTAAACAGGAACTATGCCATCCAGCCATATCAGACCTCCCACATCAGAGGTGAGAAATAATGGAACTTAGAAAGCATGTCTATCTGATCTTAAGTGTACATTTTCTGCTGTAGATTGATGAGGTAACAGCAACGTATATAAATTGCTTTTTCCTATAAACAAAGCCCTTTATTATCTTCATTTTTTGTGCGATCAATTCTCACTGCCTGTGAAAGGTGTTTACAAGTAGGCTGGTTTTAAACATTACCCAAATAATGTTTTAAATTTGCTTTATGGGGATTAAATACATATAGGCATTGGGTGTGATTTAGTAAAGGTTTTCCTTTGTTGCCAGTGGGAGTTCATCTCCATCAGGAACAGCACCGGTGGTAACTGAAGTCTCCTTAGCATTCTCTCTTGTCTGTTACACTTTTTATCTTTAAGCTTGGGGTCATATTACCCTACGTGGTGCTTCAGTTTAGAAGCTTGCGACAGCTGCTAGTTACACACATGAGTGCTCAGTGTTCATGTTCTGTGACTAATAGACCTGAAATGCTATTAGCAACAGTTGATACTTTTTTAAAATAAGAAGTTCAAAGCAAAGGAGTGTTAGGCTACCTTAATACAGCGAAGGGAGCACCTCCTCCCTGCTATCATGTCGCTAATAGCTTAACTGTACAGATCTAATGGAGGGAGGAGCAGGGGTAACAAAGCCCTGTTTCGCTAATTACTCTGCTTTCCTAATTTCTAATTAAAACCAACCTCCCCGCAAATCCACTTAGTTGTGAAAATAAAATCTAGACTGACCAGATCGAAAGCCGGTTCTGGCTTAATCAGTTTAACCTAGAAAAGAAATGACACATTTTGAAAGGATCGCATGAATGGAGATATAGGGTTTTCGTCAACGCCCCCCCCCCCGCCATGTCATCTTTTGAGCATCTGCAAAAGCTTTTAATTTATTGTCTCTGTGCCATCCTTATTCCTTTAATTTCTTGATTACATCTTTTTATTTGCACCAAAACTTCTAAAACTGTTATAAACAATAAATGTGACAGTGGGCAGCCTTGTCTGGTTCCTCTAGTTATTTTACAATTCTCAGTCAGTATTTACTTGCAGTTTTGCTGATTGATCAATATATATTGCCTTAACTCCTTTTATAAAAATGTCTCCACAACCCATATATTCCAGAATGCTCAAACAGTATTTTAAACTGGTAATGTAATTATCCCATGGCACTTTTAGATTATATGAGGCACAGCTCTCCATTCAGCTTCCATAAATTTAAATGACTGTGTTGCCATTTTTACCCAGTGATCTGCCAGTTCTTTTATGTTCCGAGCAGGGTTAGAAACTGTGATATGAAAGCTGGGAGCTAAACAGCACCTTAAACCTAGGTTATGGGTGCAACAACTGAATGTCTGTAGGCACACTTTTTTATAACAAGAATACAAAGCTGAAAATAAATGAACTGTGGCTAAAATATTATGTTCATTTTTCACATGGTCTAGTCCTTCCCCTGCTCACCCCCCCCCCTAATATTCTTAAGAGGATCTCTTCTCCAGTCTTTGAAGAGTAACTTGAAGTGGGGAGACAGAAAAAGGTCCTCCTTCTACTCCGCAGTTTTAATCTGAAATCTTAGGCTGTGCCCAGAGCTCAGAAACTGCTCACTCTAATGAAATTCCCTGTTGCAAAATGTACCTAGAACAACGGGAGTTTCCAACACTGGTTCCGAGGTGACATTCTGCCAACCTAGCAGTTCGAAAGCACAAAGTGCAAGTAGATAAATAAGTACCACTCCAGCGGGAAGGTAAACAGCATTTCTATGTGCTGCTCTGGTTCGCCAGAAGCGGCTTAGTCATGCTGGCCACATGACCCGGAAGCTGCACGCCAGCTCCCTCGGCCAATAAAGCGAGATGAGCGTCACAACCCTAGAGTCGGTCATGACTGGACCTAATGGTCAGGGGTCCCTTTACCTTTACCTTTACCTTTACTTAGTAGTCAGTCAAACATGGATACATGGATAACAGTGCTCGATATTGGGGAAGGGGAAGCTCTTGTCTCAGTTCAAGAGCGAAACTAGCACAGCTTCATCCTACCAGAAGCCACTTTTGATCACCACAATGTGTTAAGCTTGCTGCATTTCCCTGAGCAGTGTGGAAGCGTATAGCATACATGTGGAAGCTTTCAGCTTAAACATTCCAACAGCACATTCCACTGCCCCAACAACCTTAGTTTAGCATTAAGTGCCAAGCAGGCCAGTTGCAGAAATCTGATAGCCAAACCTTTAACAGTAGTATTCAGTTTCATTGTGTCTTGTTACCATGTCAGAGTTTCTGTCATCCCGGCAGACATAGTGTTTGACTAAACAAACAAACAAACAAACAAACAAACAAACAAACAAACACACACCATTAATAGTTCCCTCCTGTTACAGGACTTGTGTGTATAAGAAATCAAAGATATCTCATTTGGCGTCAGTCCAAACCTCCACCCCATCTAAAGCCCCTCCAGAATGGTGGATTGGGGGTTTGGGTTGCCCCTTTGCATATTTAGTTTGTCCATACTAATTGTATATAAGATTTTTTTAAAAAAATTAAATATTTATTTTAATGCATTTAGCTTTTAGAGCTTCACGTTTTTTACGTTCCGGAAGACGTGTGGAATTTCAAGTTGAATACAGTTCCTGTGGATGTTGCCAGCAAATTTTTTTCGGTGGGATTTATAAGGTGAGTTGGAATAATAAACGTCGGGTCTGCCTTTGAGAGCAGCAGTTCTAGTAGCAATTTATCCATTATATAAGTCGTATAGTTTTCTAAAAGCCAAATGTCGTATGTTGGGAAGCTTCCATGATTCTGCCATCAATTCTTTTGTAAAATGGAAAGCAGCCAAATTACTCAAGGGAAGGGGAGGGGTTTTTCAATCATTTGTCCTCTCAAAACCACCCTCAAGCTGCTTTTCTCCCTGAGGGGAAAAGATTCGGGTTTCTTGTATCTTATCTCTCATTAATGAGAAATGAGCTTCTGGGAAGATGGGGTTTGGACTGGACAAGTAACAGGAAGGGACAGAGTCCAGGAGCTCCTCTTCAGCCTGGTCCTTTGCTCCTGATTTCAGCATGCCACATAGGAGATTACAATAAAATGTGTGTTATATTCATTGTATTGGAAAGTTTTATCGTTAAGGTTTTAGAAAAGAGAGTTCAGGTTCAAACAAAAGGAGCAACTTGCCCCAACCGTTTAAGTCAGACAGTATTTTAAAATAAATGCACTTCTTTATAGCACACGTATGTCAGTTTATATCATGTTAACTCTTGGGCTCCTGCCGCCAAGAATCCTGAGAATTTCAGTTTATGAGGTTCTGTTTATTTTCTGTTAGTGATCGCTACTCTCCCTTTTCTCAGCAACCTACAATCAGGGATGCAAAGATCTCAGTTTTGGTTCTCTCGGTGTCTCATTTTCCCAGCCTGAAATGCAGTTCTCCACATTTTTCAGCAATTTGTTATTTATATGTTTTTTTAAAGTCCTCATGAAAATTCACCAGCATTTTAGTGTTAATTTCCCCTAATAAACACCTTTTTACGTGCAGTTTATACACATTTTTGCAAGTATTTCCCTAAATATAATGCATTTCTGAATGCTATTTTCACTAATTACATTTTTATGTACACTTTCCCTATATATATACATTTTTGTAAACACTGATTGAAGAACTGGATTGCAATATTCAGATAAGTATGAATTTTGAAGGACAGTTGTGTTTTGGTTTGCATTGTTTCAGAAAGAGCCAATTTGATAGATTTGGCTTTAAATGAGTACCGAGTCAGATTTCTCTTCCATCCCTGACTACAATTCCTAGATTTTACTGGAAATAAGTAATGGTTGTTCAGGTCTATTGTGCAGAAGTGTTTAGTGTTCTTCTGTGTAAAGTGCACTCCTTCAATACCAGACATATTGGTGGGAAAGGATGTTGGCAATCACTGTAGAAAATGTCAACAACTCTAAATTAGGCAAGAGTCTTATTATCTTCAGGTTAATCACCTTACTAAGTTCAGAAACTTGTACCCACCTAGTTACATTTCCAAGATCATAGGGAATTTTAATAGTTACTTATCTATAGATCACAGAAACTATTAATGTCCTATTAGTGTTATTCATTCCTAGCATTATGAATTACAATACAATGCTATCTTATAATGAAGAAAATTCCTGCCTTAATTATCTGAGAAACTGCTTAGAACATCGGTCTTGCTAACTAAGATCTTACGCATGAAATTAGAAGTTTCGGCTACGGTGTTAAGAGCTTGACATGGATGAATCACGTGAATAAAGAGATTTCTGGCACCTTGGAGATTCTATTTGTTATCACAAAATAAATGTTTCATTGTTTGTGCACAAGAAAACCCACCTTGGCACCAGAGGGCTCTAAAAGTTCATGTTCAAGGATGAAGCCATCAGTGTGAGCTTTCGGAGGTAAAATTAGATCTTTGTGGCATGTAATTAATGTACATTGCCTTTATACACCCACTTCCAAAACAAATATATCAATCATGTCTCTGCAGTAATGTAATCTGGTATTCTAGGGTGCCACCTTATATGACATTGAGAACATTAAGAGAGCAGCTCGGAGACTACCTGGGTGAAGATGCAGTTGTGGATAAGTATATCTTCCTAAAATGTATAGGAAAGAAACTTGCAGTGGTAAGCTTCTTCTGTGTTTCTGTGAGTGGGTTATCGAGAAGAGCTGTGTGCTTATTTTCAAATGTTCCCATTTAACATTTCATGTTCATGTAGTGGCAGTCGGGGGGGGGGGGAGAAATGTGATTTTTTTCCTCCCTGGCAGCTACCGTTTCAAAATAAAGAGTTATAAAACCAAGATTATTATTTTTTAATTATTCATGTTTTGGTCACAGTCCAGTAGGCTTCTTTGCTCATGGGCTGTAGATGCCAAAAGGAGTTTGGGCTTTATCTTTCTGCATGGCTGCCCTTACACTATACACCACAAGTTTAATTTGAAGTCATGAGGAGGTGAATATTTGGGGAAATCCACATTATATGGGTCTCTTCTGTCACATGCAATTTTGATCATGGCTTACATTTCTAAAATTCTGTAACTTCCATACATGCCACTCACGAGCTGGGAACTTGGAAGAATATGAACCATTGAGTTGGATAGGACCATAAGGAACATCTAGTCTAGGGATTGGCAACCTAAGGCCCATGGGTTGGTAGCGGCCCACGAGGCTTGTCTAACCAGCCCATGGCGACCTCTGCCGCCCCCCGCTGCCCACTCTTACCAGCGCGGCGCGGGGACCGACATCCGGGTTGATAGCTCCTGTGCGCATGCACTCGGGCGCTCCTCCAACCCAGATGTGTGCTGGAAATAGTGTGTGTGCATGCGTGCGGGAAAGAGAAGTGCCCATGCGCATGCACACACACTATTTCTGGCACACTTCCGGGTTGAAGGAGCGCCAGAAATAGCATGTGCACAGGCACTCCTCCAACCCGGAAGAGCACGTGTGTGCACACGCTCCGGCCCATCCTCTGACAGACAGAGCGTCTACCAGCCCATACTTGGATAAGGTTGCCTACCTCTGATTCTAGTCCAACCAATGCAGAAATCTTTTGCCAAACATGGGGCTTGAACCCAAAACCTTAAATATAACAATAGTGGGGTTGTTGTTGTTTAGTCGTTTAGTCCTGTCTGATTCCTTGTGATCCCATGGACCGAGCACGCCAGGCACTCCTGTCTTCCACTGCCTCCCGCAGTTTGGTCAGACTCATGTTAGTAGCTTTGAGAATACTGTCCAACCATCTCGTCCTCTGTCGTCCCCTTCTCCTTGTGCCCTCCATCTTTCCCAACACCAGGTTCTTTTCCAGGGAGTCTTCTCTTCTCATGAGGTGGCCAAAGTATTGGAGCCTCAGCTTCAGGATCTGTCCTTCCAGTGAGCACTCAGGGCTGATTTCCTTCAGAATGGATAGGTTTGATCTAGTGGGGTAGGAGAGCTTTAAAAAAAATAACGTCTGGCACCCAATGCACCCCTTTGGTTTCAGATAATACATGGGTAGATGAATCCAAAAAGCCTGGGACACAAATTTTCACGGCCTTCTAGCAGCGATGGTGCTCATCTACCAGAAGTAATGTATTTAGCGTTAACCCTGACAATGAGTACTCGATTCTGACCAAACTAAGCCCCTTAGACACCAGATTATGCTGTTAGAGCCAATTTGGAGCTCTTGCAAAGCAAACCTGCTTTCCCAAAACATTGTTTCTTTTTGTGATAAGGAAATAATAGGAAAATGCACCGGAAAGTGTGAGATAATGCTTGGTTGATGCAACACCTGCGTAATCTCCCCAAGAGCAAATCAGGACGAACACTCATAAAGTAGCTGGCGACATCTGCAATCAAATCCAAATGACTGCTTATTAAATAGGTTGTATTGCAGCACCCTGAGTGTAACTTAGTTGAGTGGAACCTTACGGGTGTTAGGTTCTTTAAGAGAGTCCTGTTAACTGGCCTACAAAGCAAACTTTGAACCTACATTGTCCACCATGTTTGTTCTCTGCAAAAATGCCTCTCGCTTTCACTTTCATTTCACCTTTAACAACGTAAATTCCCACGAATGCAATGAGATAGACCTCCCATGTAAAAACGCTCGGCAATTTTAAAAGCACTCTTAATGTTTTGATCTTAATAGCTGACATAGCGGAGAGTAGTAATTCCGAGGAAAATTAATGGTCTAATTGCAAGTTTTAATCATTTATTTCCCTTTGAGCAGCTGGAAGCCTTTCTGACAAAGAGGTTTGGAATTTGTTTTGCTTTCCCTTTTTTTTTTTTTTTACTGCCCCAATTCTTTTCCGAGCCAAGACTAATAAAAGACGCAACCATGAAGAAAATGAGATGGCTCTTTCAAGTGCACGATCTGCCTATGTGCAGAGTGTGTAGCTTGGAAAGCCTTCTTTAGATGGTTGTCACAGACTCCCTGGGAAGAGCTGACAAGCTCTTGTCTTGTCCAAACATATTTCTCTTTACTGCAAATCTCTCAGTTGTATTTATAGAATCAAATCAAGTTTTAACTGCTCTGCTAAGGAAAAAGAAAAGCTTAGTGTCATAATATTAAATAACTACAGAAGTTACCCACACAGTCATTGGTACAGTGGTACCTCGGGTTAAGTACTTAATTCATTCCGGAGGTCCGTTCTTAACCTGAAACTGTTCTTAACCTGAAGCTAATGGGGCCTCCTGCTGCCACCACGCCGAAGGAGCCCAATTTCTGTTCTTATCCTGAAGCAAAGTTCTTAACCTGAAGCACTATTTCTGGGTTAGCGGAGTGTGTAACCTGAAGCGTATGTAACCTGAAGCGTATGTAACCTGAAGCGTATGTAACCTGAAGCGTATGTAACCCGAGGTACCACTGTATTCCCAACAAACGTGATTAAGGCACTAGGTTTTATCAAGAGAAAGCGATTCATACATTGTTCAAGTGAAATAGCTGGAATATAAGCTAGTCATGACCTACTTGTCCCATTGATTTCCATAAGAAATGTGAGACAGTTCACTGTATTCCTGAAAACTACGGTTTGCTGACTGGGAGCTGACCTCACGAACATGTACTTCCTTCCCTTCCTCCTGACCCCTTCAGTGCAAGTCCTCCTTCATTTGCCAGCTGTCTTTTCATATTGTAGTGCCACATCTGCTGTGATGTTAACCAAGGCTAACACTAATCCGGTTCCATCTTAACCAAGATTTCCAAACCTGCTTCAACCCTTGCTTTCAAATCCAGATCAATATCGGAATTGGTTAGCTTCACTGTAAGCATTATAATCAAACCATGATTAAGACCAACAAGATCATGCAGTGGGGGATTCTAGCAAGGTGTGGGGAGGAATAAGGGAGCAGGGAGTGCATATTCTCAAGCCCTGTTCCCAATTTACAAACTATAGTTTGTAAGGAGTCCATGCTATATCTTTAGCAAATCACTATGTATATGGTTTTGGTCTTTTCCCACTTTTTTGTACGTTTCAAAAAGCCCTTGTACAAATGGTATAAAACACCCTTTTGATTTACTTGATAGGAAAGGTTGAAGTTGTTTTATAATATTTGAGCGGTCAGAGCAATTATATGTAATTATACGCATGTGAACAAACATTTACTGAATTTCCCAGTTCTACCGTTGCCCAACAGCGCCTTAATCTCTTCCCAGAGATACTTCTTTCTAATAAGAGAAGAGATACTTGAACTCTGTAAAGACATGTTACTTTTATTTTAGGGGAATCAGCAGCCTTATTTTTTTGTAGCCATTAAAGTTAAGTGACATTCAAATTAAGCAACATGCTTTTATTTTAATGAACCGCAACCCTTCATGGTAAAAATCTGGTGTGGTTTTAAACAAACATCTTTTTATATTGTTATATACTTCCAACTCCCCTGTGAGAAGTCCAGAGGTAGCACAAGAATGAGAGATTTTATAACAGCTTATTATTTCTAAGGAGAAAGTAATAAATACAGACTTCTAAAGCAAAACCACCAATTCTCTATTAGCTCTCAAAAGAAAAATTGCACCCCAAATATACTTCTGTTTTAGTCAGCTTATCTATAAACTCCAAGTGCTCTTGGCGCTCTTTCCCTTTTTCTATCCAGATTCAAAACTGCCAAAACTTGCTTCTAAAGCTCTCTTTGTGCCTCCCCATTAACACTGATGAGTGTGACTTTCTGAAGACTGGAACTATTATACTTTTGATAAACCTCTGATCATATAAATTCAGAATAATAACAAGGGCAGCCAAATTTATAGCAGCATTTTCTATGTTACATCTAAGGCATTCACACAACTGAAGAAACCTTAGGTGATTAATGAGATTTAATTAATTGATTTATCGGTTGATTAATGGATCAATCCTAAGGGAGCAGTGATCTAAGATGGTTCAGACACTTCTGCTGAATCGCATTCCCTTCCAGAAATGGAATGAGCCATTTGCAGAAGGGCATCTCTGAGTCTAACACTTATAAAAAAATTATTAGAAATTATCTAAAAACAGACAGATGCAATAAAACAATAAAAATAAAACTGCCAAAGTGAAAAAGAATTTATAAGCCTTTGTAAATAAAAAAATAGTTGTGCCATTTTTTATTTACAAAGGCTTATAAATTCTTTTATAATCTACCAGAATTCCCAAGATAAATATTCTGTGTTTTCCATTATTCACAAAGGTTTGAGTATAGCATTTAAAAAAAATAATGTTATATTCCGGCTTTCAGGAATGTAAGATGCTATACAAATTGAATGGTATGACACTATCCTGTTTTGATAACGTCGTTTCTGTTCTTACCTTCCAAGGTAAAAGCAAAGCAAGAAACAGAACTGAAGCTCAAATCGTTTGCTCCTCCCTATGTATGTATATTGTTACATCAATTTTCGTGTAAAAGCAAAGCTACTTTGCTTTAAATATATATTATACTTTAAAAATATATTATTTATTTCAGATTAACTTGCTGTATATTTCAGGCATTTCATCCAGAACTTTATTTGTTGCCTGGAGTAGAAAGTATTTATTCATCTTCATCGTCAACTCCAGAAAGACATCACAGTAATGCAGATTATATACGTGCATATACATCATATCATAGACCACCTGACGTATCAGCTCCAGATTGTGAATCTGGTCAGAACCCCACTGTTTTGGAGAGTTCCTTGAAACGTCATCTCAGCCCAACTCAGGATAAAAATAATTTAATAGGATGGGACGAAACTGAAAAAGGAAGTGCTCAAGATCTCCCTGCAACACAGATCTCTAAGCAAGAACAGAACGAAAGGATTAAAGAGAAATATAATTCGCAAAGAAGGGAAGGTGAGATATATCAAGGCTGCTTAATTGCTATAACAACCAAGTGCAGGTCAAATTGCAAGGACAGCACAAATATTTCTTTTCTCTGATTTTTAAAAAAAATAGTTTTCAATTATTTCTCCTCCAGCAAGAGCTGCACTTCATATTAAGATCAGACAAGTTATACCTTGTTTGAAACCATGAGGAGTTTTCAACATGAGGAGGAAAGCATAGTTTTAATTTCTTTCTCCACAATCGAGGCTTGGAGCCTGTTGTGTCAGGAGAGGGCAAATGATCTCCCCTCCTGCCCTACCATACCTTATTTGAGAGGGAGATTAAGCATCTTTAACCTGGCCATTATTTCATTGTCTGTATTGATGATGCTAACAGTAGGATTCCCGTCTACTAATCTGGTTTTGTGCCTTTTGGTGTTAACAGTTTTGGTCCCATCAGGTTTTTCTTCCCTGAAACTTCATTTGTCACACTGCCATTCCCTTGTTCAATTAATCATATGTCCGGACTGGTTTCGTTCAAATTTAAGGTTTCAGGGGTGGGGAGGAAATCAAATCAGAACGACTTGTTTGCAATACGAGTTCCTGATCTTTAATTGTATTTTGGTCCTACCTAGACTGTAGCATATGTAACATTTGCTTTTTTAATTTAACAATGGTTCCAACAATATCACTTGTTACCAAAAAAAACCCCTTAACTTTTATTTACTTGGGTATATATTTCTTTAAAAATTTATGCCCAGCCTTCTTAGAAATAAAATAAACTTAAAGCGACTTACCAAAAAAAAAAGTTCAAAATGTGCATAAAGCAGTTCATATTACTTACGTTAACATGACTATTAAATATGATTATTTATAATAATATATGATAAATCTGCAATTTAACACAACTCTCATAAGTATATATAGCCTAATATATAATTATGTACTGCCTCCAGGAGAAATTAGTTGTAACAGAGACCTAAAGGAATCCATTAAATCTCCCTATACATTCCAATATAAAATTTCTGCAAAACAAAACTCTGTAAGAAAATCCACATCAGTGAAAATTCCTCAGCGAAAGTCTTTGAGCCAAGCTCGAGAACAGCAGCAAAATACTCCTAGAAAGGTCAAGAAATACAAAGATTCTGTTGCACCTTTGCGTATGAATCAGAACCGAGAGCAAGAGGGAAACAACCAGATTCAAGTCAGTCACATCACACAGAAGATAAAAGGTATACATTGCTCCACTAAGCACTCCATTCAAAGTTTATTTGTATTTTGCATTAGCATTGTAAAAAAAAAAATCTATCTGAAAAAGCTGCTGTGGAGATTCGGGGAGCCATCTGGAACAGCATGAGAGGAACCATGCAGGATTCCAAGGGGCAGAGGAATAAGCAAAGATTGCCTCCCACCTTCCTCTACTTGGGGAACCTCCACGGGATCTGAGAGCTTTCCATCAACATAAGGAGGCCTTCCATTTACGGAATAGCCATTCTGAATCCCAACCCTTTGGTTTGCATGAAAGCATTTAATAAATAATGCACTTAACCGTATTTTTCCGTGTATAAAATGAGATTTTTTATTAGGAAATAATGTTAAACATTTGGGGTCATCTTATACACGGATAGTGCAGAGGGGGGACGGGCAATTGGTAGCAGCCGCGAGCAGGAGATTGTCAGCGGTGATTGGGCATGTGATTGGTGGCTGCCGCAAGGACTGTTATTGATTGGCTGCTGCTGTGGCAATTGGGCGGGTGATTAGTGGCGAGCGGGCAGATGATTGGTGGCTCTGGCGATGCATGGGATTGGCAGTGTCAATCAGGCAGCTGAGCAATATTTGGCACCCCCCCCAAAAAAAAACCTTAACAACTCTTGGCAATCTCCCCCCATTTTGTGAATTTGGAGTCCCAAAAACAGGGGCATCTTGTACACGGGGGCGTGTTATACACAGAAAAATATGGTAATTTGCATTAAACTATTTAATAAAGCTCAGTGATCTGCGGAACTGGTCCAGAAGTCACACAAGGACAGCTTTTTGGTAGTAAACATTGGTGGTTCTTTAGGTGATAAGATCCGCTTGCTTGCATCAGGCCTATTTAGAAGCCAGGAGTGACACCAATCCTAACCTAGATGAAAAAAATAGAAACTTGAAATGGTTGGACATTGGAAACTACAGCAGGTTAAGAAAGGGGAAATGTATTATGCCCGTCGGCTAATACACACTTTTGTCAGATTGCCTCCCATTTTCTACATTTTACAATTTCCCGTGTGATAGGGCTGGACACGTTTTTATTAAAACACACTGGCAGTTGCCCTTAGATTTTTCTTTTATCTCAGGGTCTTCCTTCTATATCCTGCCTGTGAGCCAACTGGCATTCTTGACTTTGCGCTGATAATTTCCATTTTTGCTTCAGGCAGATATGCCCAGAATCTGTACACACACATTTTTTCGCCAAGCCATTGCTTCTGGCGGTGGATGGCAGAAGTAAAAACATGTATATAGAAACAAATATTATTTAATATTAGGTATTATTTATTAGCCACCCTACACCCTAACGTCCCAGGGCAGGTTACAACATTAAAACACACCATTAAAAACAGCTAAACATTTTTTTTCCGACCTCTGATGCAGAAGAAGCTCCTATTGCGCTTGATGCAAATATAGAAAATGAAGGCAACCTGACAGGTATTGGAATGGGAAGACACACCACAGGGGATTCTGGAATCCCAGAATCTTTGGAGGAGAGAGACATGGACTATTCACACAGAATGAGGAGGTAACGAAACGGAGAAATTTATTTATATATCTTTGTGATAAAGGCTAAGAACACTTGAAATAAACAAGCCGTCATGCTGACAGTATTAGCTGCCCTTCATTAAAGTTGCATTAAGGGCTCCCAACATGTTGGATAATGGGGGAAAAAGCAAACACTTTAATTAGTTTTCAGACAAATATAATTAAACCTGTGAACCTGTTCTCTTCAGCTCATTTCCTGTGTGTGAGGTTAGCGCTTCCATGGAATGTTTGCTACCGGTCCAGTTGGCTACCAGCAAGCTGCCGCACCCTAATTTCAGCGCCCCGTTTTCAGATTGGTAATCTGCCACCCCAGCACTCTATATTTGTTAGATCCCACCAGCCTTTTAAACAAATTTAATTAAGGTGGTTTGTTTCTAATGTAATTACTACACTGCACTTGGATTTCATCTTTAGCCAACAGCGCCCTGGAATTATTTATTGTTTCTAATGTAATTGCACTGTGCTTTAATTTCATCTTTAGCCAACAGCATCCTGGAATTGCCAAGTCTGTTGCTGACACCAGTAGCGTGCAAGATAGCCAGGTATGTTTCCAAACGTCTAGCAAAATAAATAAATAAGGTAGTTGAAATTGGTTGCAATCATTTCAGTAACTTGAGCTCGTTTTTCTTTTCTTTTGGATTGTTGATTGCAATAAGATTTCGTTGTTGAAACAGAATAACTTCTACCCACTCTTGACAAATGCTCATGAAACAAGCGCTTTTGCCATACATTTGAAGTAGCACATATGCTACAAGCAATTGGAGATCCATGTGGGTTTATAATGTTTGCGTATGTATGTATATGTACACATACACAGAGATATATTCAGTACCAAAGTACCAAGGAGTAGACCAAGTCTATGCATATTTAGTTGGAAACAGGAACGGAAGGCTATGTAAATTTTGGTTCTCTCAGTTTTTCATTTTTGAAAAATATTAAATTCAGTTTTCCACGTTTCTGCAACAATTCACATTTTTGGGGACATAAATCCTCATGAAAATCCTTAAACATTTGAGGGTGAAATATCCTGTTTTGGCTAATGTACATATTTTTGCAAATAATCTACCCCAATATAATTCATTTTTGGGTTGTATTATAAAAAATAATCCTAGGAGGCTTAGTTTGGTTAGTATACACTTCCAGGTAAAGGTAACACTAAATATATTACTCCTGGTAACCGAGCCACCATAGCTGCTAGAGGGCCGTGAAACTTTGTGGCCCTGGCTTTTAGATTTGTGTACGCATGTGCTATCTGAAACCAAAACAGCTCATGGATTGACAGATGTGAAATATATTGGCATTATTTTCAGCTCTCCTACCCCACTATCTGGGGCAGTGCTGAAGTTCAGCTTGCTTGTCCATCAGAACACATGGGTCAGATGTGTGCCATGAAATATGCCCTTGATACTCTGCAATGTTCAGAGGTCGGTGGCAGAGGCATATGGATTCCTAGCCAGACAGGTTGCAGACAGGGTTCCCTGAAGGTAACTATTGTTTTCCACTAAAAGGACACTTGAGTTAGCCTTCTCTTTAAGACTGATATAAATAGAATCTCCAGTTTCATGTACTGTAGGGAAAGCAGCAAATGCTGACATGCTTTTTCATTTGGTCCCTAGACTGATGAAAATAACCTAAATGACTTTGCACATCTGAGCCAGTATATTTCGCCTCCTACTCCACCTCTTCTGGCTCTGTCTGTAAACAGAGCTGAAGCTCCCAGCGGAATCTTTCCAAGAGAGGGTGAGCAAATTGTTCTAAGAGATCCTATGGGGTTAAAGTCTTCCCCCACAATGCCTGACTGTGAAAGGCAACAAAGATTGACAGCAAGAGACCTACACATCCACACCGTACATTGAAAGCACACCTTTCCCCGAAGGTTCCTGGGCACCATAGTTAATGGTAGGGATGTCAAAGAATTCTGCTGGAAATGGAAACAACAGCAGAAGTCACTCCTAATTCACAGGTTCATCTGAGATCAGGCACGGAAATCTCACAAGCGAATGCGAGCAGTTTTTGCTGCTGCTTTTCAGTCCATAGGCGTCACATAAAAGATACACTGTTTTCCGCATTGTTTTTGCCGTTTCTCTTGCACTGAAATGTACTGGAATTAATTATGTAATTAGTTTCAGTCATCGTGTATAGTGAGATGAACAAATGTCTGTTTTAGCAGAAGCCAAACTGCAGCAGAATGGAAACGGATTGCGACAAAGCTAGGTCAGGACTGAAATCACTGTCTTACATTCATAGTTAAGAGTGCTGGGAACTGAAGCTCTGTGAGGGGTAAACTATGTGTCCCAGCATTCTTTGGGGGGAAGCCATGTTCTTTAAACATATAGTGTTAATATGACTTGACAGAAATCAAAGCCTCTGGAAACCTAATGGGAAAAGCAGGAAAAGCCTTGAATCTCATGCTCTGCTTGTACGTGTGTGCAGATAAACCTTATAACACACACACAAAAACGACAATTCTCTAGGGCCCTTCATTCCAAGGAAACCAAGTACAAAGTATGTGCTAGGACCCCTCTCACCACTCTCATTTTTGAGGGTGTGCAACAACTCGGTAGTTAAAAATGGCATAACTTAACAGCAGCAGGCTTTTCCTGGCTCTCTTACAAAGTAGGAGGCAGAGTTTGCTTAAACGTAAGCAAACACTGTTGTCGGGGAGCCTCTAAGGAGTCACTTGTCATTGCTGGCATGTTCCAAAGACACTAATCCCAACCCCGGTGCTTGCCTTTCCTTTGACCGAGTGCCCCTGAGGGAGGATAATTTGGCTTAATTCAGTTTTTACATCATTAAAATTAATCCAGCCACCTGTGTCACATCACAGACTAAGTGTTTTGTTATACAATTAGCACAATCCCCATAGAACTTATATTTGTTATTTCACATACAGTATATGTACCGTACTTTTCCATGTATAAGACTAGGGTTTTTATTTTAAAATTATGTTCAGAATTGTGGGTCATCTTATACACGGATACAATCTCCCCGCTCCCCCATTTTTTCAAGTTGGAGTCCCCCAAAACAGGGGACGTCTTATACATGGGGGTGTGTTATACATGGAAAAATATGGTATATAGAGCACCATTTGTCCAAGGAGCTCAGCCATGTAAATACATGGTTCTCCCCTTCCTCATTTCAACCTCACAACAATCCTCTGATGTAGGTAGGTTACCCTGAGAGGTCATGATTGGCCTAAGGCCACCCAGTAAACTTTGTGGCTGAGAGGTGATTTGAACCCGGGTTTCCTTGGTCCTAGTCCAACTCCAGCCACAACACCTCTCTGTAGTAGTGCAGACTTTTTGTAATTGTCCATATGTTGCACGGTTTCTGCTTTTGATAGGAGCTATGCAGTGGCAGGTTCCCAGTAGACATGCCTGGTCTCATTAATCTCTAGGCGTTTAGGCATTGTTTTGTTTATTTTAAAGCATTTCTAAAATGCTGAATATTCAAAATCTCTATGCAAAACTACAAGCATTAAAACATTACCGTCCTGGCGGAAATGTATTGATCGGGGAAAGCCTGGGCAACACAATATGTGTTTGCAAGTTTTAAAATTCCCTTCCCACCCCTCAAGAGGAATTGTTGCAGTGACACCTTCAGATGGTATGTCTGAGGTACGTGAAGGGAAAAGTCACAGAGAAAGATTTGTTTCATACGGTGTGGAGTTTTGTGCACTAGCATCTCGTACAGGACAGATACAGGCAGAATGTTAGTGTGGCCTGTGTGCCTGGATCTTGGGAGGCAGGCGGGGATCTGATGCTCCAAATTGCCACACCAAAGACCCCTAAAATACTGCAGATCTTTCTGTAGACCTGGGCTTCTTTTCTTCTCGGAGGCACTCCTGTGTCAGATTTCTTTATCCTGGGCTTTCTGCATTTTTTAACCAGCACAAGTATACTAATCTTGAGGTTTCTTTTCCTCAGGTAGTGAGTTGATCAGACAGCTGCAACACATCAAGGCAGAACGAAAGCACCTGGAGAGGGCTAGAGAAGAGCTGGTTAAAAAAGTGAGGAGCTTACTGGAACAGAACAAACTCAGGAGATACCAGGGTATGTGTTATTAGGCTGAGATATCTTGAGGTTTTTATCGACACACCCACACCCACCTCCCTCCTTAGTTTTTGTTTTGTTTCGTTTTAGGCCAGTTGCCAGAAAAAAAACGAACGGCGAAGTCTCCCCCCTCCACCCCACCTTCTGCTTTTTAAAAGTTGTACTTAGGTGAACAGGCAGCTTTTGCATTGGCCTCCATTGTCTCAGGAGTCACCAAAGCAGTATCTTGGAAAAAGGGAAGCCCAAGAGATACATTGACAAAGCATAACTGCTTTATGTCTATAAAAACCAAGGTAGCTTTTGACTGGTTGCGGGTGTGGTTTAGTGGGTTTTGACAGGTCAAGGGAATAAAGAAGGTGAAGGAAGAATAACTTTATTTCTGCTTGAGTGGAGGTGGTGGAGGACTGGGGAGCTAGCAAAGCTAGAAGATAGCATCATTGTTGGAGGTGGGTTTGCTTTTGCTTCCCCCTCCATGGTAGTGTGTCATCTAGCACCTTGGTTTCCATCGGAATTGGACCATTTCTTAGATGTCTCTCTGTTTATACCCCTTCTTTACCTTTGTTAAAGCGAAGCCTCATACCTGCCTGCAAACCACACATTCGAGAGTTTGGGTTTCCACATGTAGAGTCCAGCTATTCTTTTTTAAGTACTGTATGAAAGCTGTGGCACTTGACCTAGCATGTTAATAATAATAATAATAATAATAATAATAAATTTTATTTACATCCCGCCCTCCCCAGCCGAAGCCGGGCTCAGGGCGGCTAACAATAATCAATGTTAAAATTTATACAATGTTTTCAACTCTTAATATTTTTGGTTTATGTTTGAACAGAGCAATATTGCTTACTATTCTGATTCTTAAGTTACAATTCTGTATTTTCCTAGGACTAAGCCTCACTGAACTGAAAATGGTCTGAAAACCTGAATAGAATTGCGCCATTGAGAATATCATTTTGATCTGTTTCCCCGTACAGCTCGTGATTCCTGGAAAAAGAAATATTTTGAAGCTAAAAAAGTCACAGCTTCCTTGGAGGAAGTTTCGAATAAACTGCGGGAAGATTTAGAACTTCACTACCAGAAATTGTTGGTGCAGCTAGAAGCTAGGGATATAAGGAAAAAACGAAATAATTTAACACAGGTTGCTAATTCAAAGGTAATGCTGTTTGCTCAGCTCCCCTTTCCATAAAATCTAAGCTCCTTCATGCCATTTAGACAGATAAGTATTCTTCAGATTTTATAATAACCCTAGAAGAGAGTTTAATAATTTCCTTTACTAATCTGACATAATCCCTCCTGTATAATTTAAATTGAGCTACTTTTTATATCTCAAAGGCTCAATTCCGTAACGGAACACGCTCATCAGGAATATTTGTATCAGACTGTTTTTCTTTTGCACAGGAAAATGATATCCATGCAGATTAACTTTCTTTTTTTATATATATATAATATTTTATTAGATTTTACAAAGAGAAAAATTACAATAGAAAAACAATGCATACAACAAACATCAAAACACCAACAAATACCAACATTTAAACAACAAATACAAACAGTTAAAATACAACAAAAAAAAATAAAAAAAATAAAATATTACAAACTTAAAAGGCTTGAAAATTTAACATAAAAAAGAAAAAAGAAAAACCTCTTTTCAAATTCTTAACCTTCATAACCTTATTTTCCTGACTTCCACCCGCCTTCCTTTCTTGTATTCCACTTTGAAATTAATTTAGCAAGTTCAATCTTATTAATTTTATCCATTAAAAATTCCTTCACATATTGTGCTGTTCAAATTTTCGTCCAATATCTATCCCTTCTTTCATACTCTTATTTACCTTATTCACTAGAACCCCTTCATTTCATTTCAATGTCCTCAACATTCAAAAATTTTACAATGTTTTTGTAAGTAGGTTTTAAACTTCTTCCAATCTTCCATGCAGATTAACTTTCAAGCCATGATCCTAAACATACACTTACCTGGGTAGTCAGTTTCTTTACTACAGGGATGGGCAAGCTGTGGATTTTCAGATGTTGTCATACTACAGCTCTCTGCCTTCATCCTTGACCATTGACCATGCCAGCTGGGGTTGATGGAAGTCCAACAACTTCAGAAGGACCACAGGTTGCCCGTGCAAGCTTTTCTGTATCAAGGCATTGTGTTTAGAATGTGAAAATAATGGAAATTGATAGTGACCTGCACTAGAAGACAAATACTATAATGGCAGTAGAGAGAGACAGAGAGAAGTCCCCCAAACTAGATGAAATGTAAATTAATACATAGCATTGTAACAACGTGGCCTTGCCAAAAATCATAGCTTTACAAACAGGAAAGATGGAAATTTCTCTGCAGGCTCTTTCCCCCTCAATTTGAATTGGCATAACACACTGCTTGCCTGATTCAACTCCGATATGTAATTAAATTGTTTTGTGTGTGTAAAATAGCTTTCTCGCTGGCTCGACAATGAAACTCGTGAGAATACAGTTTTAAGTTAATTAAATCCTTCCCATATGAATCATGCCCTTGAGATATCAACACAGTTCTGCTAATTACTCTGAGAACCAAAGGATTTGCTTGTGTCTCAGCCTTTTCTCATGTAGCAAACTTCCTCCTGTTTACATCTTTCAAGTTATCTTCCTGTTAAACCAAGATTTATCCCAGTTATATATCCCAGTTATAAGGCATGAATGATTCCCCCCCTTCAGATTACCTTCTGTTTACAGCAGTGACTGTGCCTGTGATCTGCCAGATGCTGTTGGACTCCTACCAGCCTCATTGCCAGTAGTTAGGGATGATGGGAATCGGAATACAACATCTGGAATGCCACAGGTTCTCCATTCCTGGTTTCGATCATGTGTTAAGACAACACCTTTGTCAGCTCTGTTCATTCCCACAACTGAGTTCTGCATTTGCATGGAGCAACTCTGGAACTTTCTAGAATGTTAGTCAAGGAGCTGGTGTTCTTTCCTGCTCGTTCTGGTAGAGAAAGATGTGATTATTTGAGCACACTCCAAGTGGGTAAAGGAAACACATTTTCACTACTGCATGGATGGTAGCACCAGGAACTTCCTCGTTTAGTTTCTCACAGCTTTCTACCTTCATTTTCAACCATTTCAGCTACCACTTGTTGTGTTAGTTTTCCTTTGTGGCAATGGTGCTGCCATTTTCCTTTACAAAGCTGTGAGGCCAGGTGACATCTATGACAATGGTCTCTTCCATTTGGGTGAAGGAAAGCCATCCAATAGATAGATAGATGCAATCATTGCCTGAAATAATAGCTGTAAGGAGAAATTAATACTCAATTTTATTATATAGTCACACATTCAAACTCAAAACTATGTGATATCAAAAGGGGAGATGGGAGAGTCTAAAACTGGCAGTACAATCAAAATACAAACCACAAGATTCCTTGCCCATTTTCCTTCATTTGCCGGAGAAATATTAGACAAAACTGGATCCCTTGATTCCAGAAAATAGCCTCTTGTCTACCCCAATCCCCAAAATGGAGTCCAGCACACGCCCTCTCACAATAAAGAGGTGTGTAGAGACAGGAAGATAACTCACGTTGGAAGCACCCATATCTGCACATGAACTCTCTCTCTCTTTGAAATTCACCTGTGCCTTTTAATAGATAGAAGTCTCATGGGGAGAAGGGAAGGACAAATTTATTTTGGGCTTGGGTCAGTCTAGGGTAGCTATAGCAAGGTCTGCCAGGTGTGTACCAACTAAGCATGGAAGTAAATTCACATGCAGAATTGCATTATTTTATGTTAATACAGTGAGGCCATGGCGTCACCTGCCATGTGACCAATCAGTCCACCATTTGAGTAACTGTATGAGACATAGCCCTGATGTTCTGCACTATGTATGTTTCTGGGAGGAAGGTGATACAACAGGAGCTGAGGGACTAAATCATATAATTTTAAGGAGAGATGCAGATTTGGACAATTTGCACAGACAGTGATATTAATAAGTGCAGGATGTATGTTAACTCTGATCTGTACGAAACCTTTCTTTGTTTCTTCTAGAATAATACAATAATCCAGATCACCACTCTGCAGCATGAAATTGAACAACTAAGGAGAAAGGTTGATAATGCAAAAATGAAGCTTGTCATAGAAATTAAGGTATTACACACTAACTTGCCTAGTTAGTTTTATATCCAAGTGAAAAATGTAAACATTATATTTAGATTTTTATCTCAAGCATACCCTTTAGTGTTTTTCTTTTTTAAAAAAAAAACATTCAAGTCACACTTTTGCTTTCAGGAGTTTAAAGTGGCATACATCCCAATCCCCCATTTTATCCTCAAAATAACTCTTACAAAGCTTAGGCTGAGAAAAGGTAACTATAGGATAGCTTCATAGCTTCTTGAGAACTTCATAGCGAAGTGAGGAATCAAACCTGGACCTCCCCAGTCATAGTCAAACACATCACCCACTACACCACACTTGGCTCTTCAGTAGCTTAAGACTGGAGAGCTGGAGGTCAAGGGAAATAACTTCTGCTTTTCAATTGCTTTTGTTCTGTAGGCGTATTCTGAGTTCATTGCACTATGGAGCTGAGGACCAAAGGGTGTTCACCCTGGAGTTAAGCACATGGTCATATTTGAGATCTGGTTCACCAAAACATTGAACTTTAACTTTGCTTCCATAGCAGCGGTGTTTCTGTAAGCAGCCACTACTCCACTAAGGAGGAAAGAGAGGCTATTTTTCAAAAAGCAAATATGCAACCCTTGTTCTTTGAATAGGGACCTAAAAGTCTGTGATGCTGCACCAGAGAATGTCCTACACCACATAGAAAAGCAATATAGCTTTTTACTTTTTGGTCCCATGTCTGGAACCAGCAAATACAACTGGTGTCCACTGTGGTGGTTGCTGTTTTCAGTTGGCAAAGGGCACATAACTGATTAACAAACCACTCGTCTTGCCTTTCATTTGCACTGAAATGATGGGTGGAATAGCATACGGGCAGCGTAATTGCATAGGATACACAAATAATTTTGCCGCAGCAGACAGCAAGACGAATAGCGTAGATTTCAGCAGAAGATGAATTGCAGTGGAACAGAAAGCAGTGCTGCATGCAGCTGGCACAGGGTGGGACAGAACATGATGTTTTCTCACATCCGCTGTGCCTGTACCACTTTTTCAAAATTCCAAATGTGCCTGGGATCCAAATATGTTTAGCATCTCTGCTTTAAGCATTGTACCTGCCAACATGGAGTACCAAGATGGCGTGTGCTTTTCAGTAGTCTAAATGTAGCTCAGGGACCTCTTTTGCTTATACTACCCTCTAAAATGTGTTGTACATTTATGGTATTGTACTAATAATACAACAACAACAATTGGCAATTTGTGGTCAGAAAAATCACAGGAACAGAAACACACCACTTTGAGATCTGCAGTACAATCTGTGATATTTCTTCACCTCATTTCCCACTCTCATTAATGGGAATATGATGTAATTTGTACACTAGGGCTTGCCATTACTAGTGACCTTAATATGCCAGAAACAAACCAAAATGATTCATCCTTTAACTCATTGGGCTTGAAAGATGAAAGAACAAGGAAATGGTTATTAATCCACATAAAGGTTGAACTGTATCTATAAAATAATACGAAGGTTGTAATTTCATTCTTCCTTTTGCAATCTCGGAATATTTTTTTCTAGATGAGGAAGCAGGCAGCTTCTGATTTGCGAGCACTGAAGGCAGAACTGGCGCACAAGAAAGTTCAGTCTTCTTTAAGACTCCACCCTGAAGGACAAGTCTATTAGCTGGCTCCCGTTTGTGAGATTCTTCTCTGCATATTTGTATAGCTACTCCCAGAACCTATTTCTTCCAGCTTTAAATTTGTTCAGCTATAGGAGAGATGTTGTTTGTGTGTGTTGAAAATGAATGTTGAACAACAGTAATTCATCACAACACCGATCTGTAATAATTCTACTGCTGGCGTTAAATGGCATTATCACCTCATTCCAGTAACTAATATCCATGTGCAGGGACAAAATGTCAGTTGGAAGCGGGAACATAGGAAGAGCCCGCTGGATCAGGGCTATGACCCATCTAACATCCTGTCTTCACAACAGAAACACCACACACCTGTTTTCCAGGTGGTGGTAGCAATAGCAGCCTGGCCGCTAGATAGCTGGGGTAGGTGGGTGAGGGGGACCTGCCCTCACAACCAGCTGATGCCACAGTCAGCCTCAGCCGGCCGTGGGAGCTAGTGAGATTGCCTGCTGAAAATGAAAATTTAAAATGGGTCAGTCATGGCTCTAGTTGGCCGGGGGTTGCTTCAGCGACGGACCTGACAGAGCCAGTGTTCAGTCGGGTCCACCGCCAGGACATAAAAGCTGGCTGCATCGCAAGCAGTACGTTCAGTCAGGAATTGGCCCATAACCGTCATGGCTAGTAGCAGTTGGTTTTTTGAACCATGAATTTATCTTGTCCTCTTTTAAAGCCATCTGAGTAGGTGGCCAGAACTGTCTTCTGTGGGAGCAAGCTCCATAGTTCAAATATGCAGTTGCTTGAAGAAGTACCTCCATATCACCTGAATCTTCCCACATCCAGCTTCATTGATGTCCATGAATTCTTGTGTTATGAGAAAGTAGAGGGAAGCTTTCCTCTATCCATTTTCTCCATTCCATGCATAATTTTATAAACGTCTGTCATGTCACCTCTTACTTGCTTTTACTCTAAACTGAAAAGTCCCCAATGCTGGAACCTTTCCTCACAGGGGGAGGTGGAAAATCCTTCTGGTGTGTATTGCAATGGAAGCCTGACTCCAAAACCACTGCAGCTCCAGTAGCTGGCTTCTTCTTAATGGCAAAGAGCCACCTCAGTTGACTCCTGAATTCTTCCCAACATCCTCTGGTGATTAGGATGCTCTCTGAAGCTTCTCCCGGACGCTGCAGGTTGCCTGTTAAGCAGGGCTGGTTCTGCGTGTGCCACAGTGTGTGTGGACAGTTATCTACTACAGATTGGGGGAAACCAACATTTATAAGAAATCTAAAGACAAAAGACAAAAAAACCCTATAAGTAAACGTCTCTACTTTTTGTATTTATTTCAAATCTAAGTGTTTTGAAAATCGAAAACTGGTTATAAACTTAAACACACTTGTAAGTTGCATCTCAATAGACACGTTACACTTTAAGCCATATCCTTTTTTCCAAAGAATTATGAGTACTGTAGTTTGTTAATGGGTTTTTTTGGGGGGGGGGGGGGTTTGAAACTGTGAGGGGTAAAACTACAGTGTCCAGAATTCTTTGATGAGAGGAACGGGCTTCAAATATATAGCAATTACACAGCCCAAGTCTTGCTTCCATGTAGAGTGAGATAGGAGGAAGCAGCCAGCATCTAGTATGATTACTATATTCATTCTCATTTATGGAAACCACATTTGACTCCTTTTTCCTCTTCTGCAGTTGCAATTCTGGTGTAAAAGAAAGGTATCTGCTTCTGAGTAAGCTGCTACATACCTTCTTGCTTTCCACTCTCAAGCCCCAAGTTTTTAGTTGTTAGCAAGATCAGCAATGTAGTAGAGGAAGACTGCTATTGGGTTTACATTTGCTCGTGGCTAGTTGAAGTCCCTTGGCGGCTTAGTGGGGAGCTGAGATGGGTGAGCGATGCAAGAAGCAGATAATGGAGATCTATCTAAACCTTACGCCTTAGGCCCCACACTGGTGTTGGTTCATCTTGTAAACAAGCTTCCGTTCTTTCTGTAGAAGTTGAGAAACAACTTGCCCTTCACAATATCACAATGCATCTAAATAATGGCAGCTGATGGATTTACTTTTAACAAAAATTGATTTGGTTAAAAAAGGTAAATGCATCAAAGTAAATCCATCAGCCACCATATTCCGATCAGATCTTAGACCTGTTATCATCCTCAGAGAATGAGTTTCTGGAATGTAAATGCCTCATCTGTGGTAAATTTCGGCAAGCCCTGCCCGTGAGCTCTTCCTGCCTGAAAACCATGTCATACGTCTAGTCAAGGAGCCAAATAGGAGGCATTAACATGGTAACAGCTGGAAAGCTGACAAGGAAGTGCTAATTACTATGAGTAATAGACAATATGAAATATGAAAGAGGATATTAAAATCCTGCAACGCTTTTGGGAAGAGAAACTCTGCATACATTGAGCAATCCCTAGCACTAATATTATTCAGAAAAACCTTTATCGGGGTGCCCAAACTTTTTTCAAAGAGGGCCAGATTTGATGAAGTGAACATGCGTGAGGACCGACCAAAGTTGTTGAGCTTTTTTTTAGGATTTAACCCTCACTCTATTTCGCTTCGTGCTTAATTTTAGATGCCAGATTTGTTTGCTTTTAATTAAGAAAACAGAAGTTGCGAATTCATTCCTTGTGAAAGGCTTAAAATTAAGGGCTGGTTCAAATCAGTGCTATTTTTCTAGGGGGGAAAAGGTGCCAGAACTCACCACGAAGCGAATGGCCTGAGAGGTGCCACAACAGAGTTCCAGCGAGTTCTGGCAGAAAAAAAGCCCTGGTTCAAGTGTGTTTTGAAGCCTTGGGGACATCAGCTTTATTTACAAGGAGGGAGCAATATTCGTGTAGGAGGCAAAAGTTCATGTTTTTTGCCTCTCTGTTTAAACAGGGGAGATCTGTTGTCCATCACTGTGCAAAAGAAATGCACCATTTTCAAATCTTTTAGCAAAGTGGGGGGACCCACAAAAGAATTTTTTTAAAAAGTGATGCAGAACAATGCAAAATAAAGCTGCTAAATGTCAAAAATGGCACACAGGTGTTACTAGCCATCAGAGATGTACCTAAGAGACAAGAGTTATTGGGGTGAGATCGCAGCACCCAAAATGGCTGCCATGCTCTCGCATGAAGAATAGGTATGCCATTGCTTGTTAGCAATGTACATATCTGTTCCGGAGTTGGGTCTGTTTGACAAAGTTTGGAGGATTTTCAATTATTTTAACTATTTCTTTATTGAGTTAATATTCCTTGTAAACCACTTAGAAATTTTATTACAATCTCTCTCTCTCTCTCTCTCTCTCTCTCTCTCTCTCTCTCTCTGTGTGTGTGTGTGTGTACTATGCAAGTTAAACACCCGTGTATGTTGTGATCTGTGCACAAATATTCTAAATAAATGGGTGGCATCGTCACGTGACAGCCAGTCAACTTCGAAGGGATGGCAGAGAATAAAAGTCTCAGTGCAGACCATCTGACTTTCTCACTTCCTTGACCAGGTGATTGATTAAAGTAGATTAGTGCCAGGACTGAGCAAGCTACTTTGGCTCGTGCAAGAGGCTTGTGCTAGCCCAATGGAAAAATTTGCTTCCCATTTCACCCACCCAGGGCACTTCTGAACAGACTCCCAAATGCCACTTAGGCTACAGTCCTGTACACAGGACTATAGATGGCGTCTTTCACTGCAGATAATAGCAACGTGTGTGTGTGTGTTACGGTACATATATTTAGGGATCAACAGGCTTCCTATTTCAATACTAAAATGGTGCATGACAAAAATAATGTTATGTCGTATGAATGCTTTTTAAAGATAATTTGAAATGAATGTATTAATTTTTTTTTTGGAAAGAAGTTTAGAACTTTTTTTTTTAAAGTAACTCTTCAACTGATCTGATAAAAGCAAGCCTAAATGTAATACATCTGTTAACAATGTTTTGTTATATAGTTTTTAAAAGTGAAGGCCTGAAGACGCAACCAAGCAGTCCTACTCAATTACTCATCTTGAACTAGGCTATGGAAACCACAAATAATTCAGCAATGCTATATTTCTTACTCCTCATCCAAATGATTGACTGTTCATTTTTCAGTTTGAGTATGAGAAATTGTGCATGGCTTTCATTTGCGCAGCGTGATGCTCGTTTTAACTGCAGCAGTATATCATGCATGTTCTAAGTCAAGTAATGAGGTCCAACGGCAGCTATAGAAGGTTTTCGATTGGTGACTCATTTATTACATTTTTATGTTGCCTTTCTTTCAGGGAACTCAAGGTAACATACACAGGGTCATTGCTGTAACATTTTCCCCCTCTTCTTATACAGAAATAAGTAAATGACAGTAAGAATCTATTGGTACAATAGTACACAGTATGCCTTTTTACTGTAGTGAGGGAAAGGTGAGGTACATTTCAAAGGATTCTCCCCTCTTTGCATTCTGTGCCCATGAAGGAAATTAGCCATTCACAGCTGTCCAAATTTTAGCCCATATTTTCATAAAGTCACTTTGGTTTCAAGGCCTCCCACATTGCTGCTGTCTGCCCTTGTGCTGCCGAGTCTCCGGAGTAGCTGAGACAATCCGCATGCCACATGCCAATGCCTCGCAAGCCGCGTTTTTTCACGTAGGCTGCCTTCAGAGAAATGCTCCTGGGATTGTCAAACCACACTTGGTGGAAAGCGCCCCCTGGGTCCTGCAAATGTGTCAAAGGGAGAAAAGATGTTAACATGCTTTCCCTGTATTCTTTCCAAACCCAGCCTCACAGCTTTAGGTGTTCATGAGCATAGGAGAAATCCAAGGAATTAGGGCAGGCTTCCTCAGCCTCGGCCCTCCACATGCTTTTGGCCTACAACACCCATGATCCCTAGCTAGCAGGACCAGTGGTCAGGGATGCTGGGAATTGTAGTCTTAAAACATCTGGAGGGCCGAGGTTGAGGAAGCCTGAACTAGGGCTATACAGTCATACCTCATGTTACGTTTGCTTCAGGTTGTGCGTTTTCAGGTTGCATCCTATGACAACCCGGAAGTACCGGAAAGGGTTACTTCCAGGTTTCGCCGCTCGCGCATGTGCAGACGTGCAAAATGACATCACGCACAGAAGCGGTGAATCACGACGTGTGCAGACGCGCAGATGTGGGTTGTGTTCTCTTCAGGTTGCGAATGGGCCTCCAGAACAAATCCCGTTCGCAACCAGAGGTACCACTGTATACACACTGGCCAGTTAGATTTGATATCTTCTACAAATTATTCTGCAGAAAGCTGATGGGAAAGAGTAGGCAAGTTTTCTTCTGTCGTTACAATTTTTGGCTCCTTGCCAGATGTATGGGACTCTGAAAGCCGCCTCTGAGGGCCTTCTGGCGGTTCCCTTACTGTGAGAAGTGATGTTAAAAGGAACCAGGCAGAAGGTCTTCTCAGCAGTGGCGCCCGCCCTGTGGAACGCCCTTCCTTCAGATGTCAAGGAGATAAAGTATCACACAACTTTTAGAAGACATCTGAAGGCAGCCCTGTATTGGGAGGTTTCAAATGCTTGATATGTGTTCTTATGTTTTTAGATACGCTGCACTCCGCCTGGGGAAACCCAGCCAGACAGGCGAGGTATAAATAGGAACATTATCATTATCATTATTATTAAACTTGCTTGACAGTAAAAGTAAAATCAATGTGGTGCTACTGGGAAGCTAAGCCCCTTCAATACAGACTTGGTTACAGGGACTGATGCAACTAGCTAAAAGAGAAATTTTAAAGAAATAATTGCTAAAAACTGGGGGGAAAGAAACTGTGCCAACAAAAAAAGGAATGGCAACCTAAACTGTTAGAGTATATTGAACTGGCTAGATTAACAGAGGCAGTTAGAGATCACACTAGACAAGAGTTTCAAAAAGCATGGGGAAAATGCAGAGAATACTTCACAAAACAGTGCCCTAAAATACATACCTGGATTTGTTTCTATTAATGTCTTCAGGAGACTTTGTGGATATTTATATAATTAGGAAAATCTTAATAATTATTCATAAAGGAAACAGTTTATAAGAAGTAAATAAAGAGGCCAGATACAAGATAAAGGAAGTCTTTTATTTCGTTGTTTGTATTGTTGAATGTTATGCTCACTGTATGTTAAGTTCATGTTTAATGAGGGTGGATTTGTGTATTGGGGGTTTGTGTTATGTTGTAAATAAAATTCCAATAAAAATTAAATAAAAAAATAAACAGATTACTTTCCGTCCACCTTTCCTCCTCCTTTGGTTAAATTATTGCTGTTGTGTATTTATCATTTTCTCTCTTCTCCAATTATTACAGAAAGCTGATAGACCACCATGAGATTGCCAGAATTTTGTGTGTTGGAACTAGGAATGTACGAGGTGGCTTCTTGCCAGGAGGGATTAAATCCTGAATGAACAGATGCACTGCTGTAACTTTCTTTTTTATATATAGAATAATAAATAAATGGTTTTTTTAAAAAAACATATAAAGGAATTTTATACAACTTGCCTTGTATTCCACATATGGAGCTTTCTGTTCCTTATCCCACAGGATCCCAGACAGGGATCTGGGAACTATCTGCTTCATTATTGCTTTGTAGGGCACTTGGTGTGCTGCAGGATCACTGCATGGAGCCCCTCGGAAGGGGATTTTTGCAACGGAACAAACATGGTCCTGAAGAAACACAACTTGTGTCATGCAAGTGTACTAAAGCACAAGAAGCGCTATGTAGATCACGTGCATATGTTTTAATTCCTCGTCCACACATGTCTACTACCCCATTAAAATCTCTCAGAAATAAGATATATTCTGTTTAACAAGCTCTCCATTTTCTTAACAAAATTCTGCTTAAGTACACCACGCACTAACCACGGTGTGCAAATTTATAGAATTGGGCGGAGGTAAAACGCAGGCTGTTACAACAGTTTTGAATCAGTGTAGAATCCGTGCCCACAAAAACAAACTTTATAAACCACAGCGAGCAAAACATAGTTAGAAATTAGCAGTCTTTCTCTTACCTTAGATAAACCTCGGCAGGTATAATCATAGCCATACCATGGAACACCCATCACAAGCTTTTTGGGATTAATGCCGATGCGAATATAATTGTCATAGCCTAATTTAATATAAAATTTAACATTTACCTGCCTGCTTTTTTATTCTTACTTCCACGCCTGCAGCTACATTTGTAGCATTAACAAATCAAAAGCTGTTGAGAAACATATTCAAGATACAACTAGCCCTCCGAGTCTTTTTCACATGCAGCTAGCTACCTTTGAAGAGTGCTGTGTGATTCCATTTTCCATGTGATTTATGTCTTACTCTTATCAAGAAGGCACCTTAATATGAGAACAGATGTTGACAGATTTTAAGGTGGCTACATTTCCTTTAGAAGCAAGATCCACAACTGGGATTTCTACTACTGTAGCTGCTTAAAGATGTGCATTGCAACTCTCTCAAACATGGTTTTAATGTATCGCTTCCAAGCAATATACAGATTTATTCGAAGTTCCGCAATTTACATAATTTATTCTAATTAAGGTTCTTAGGGTTGCTAAGCCTACTGCCAATCTCCAGTAGACTTTCATAGTGCATAAACTGAGGCTAATTCTTACCAGCTAAGGTTTGGTTGTATGGAGCGTTAGCTCCTAGTATGCAACGTGACCACATCTGACTCTGTTCATCATAAGACATCACAAACACGAAATCACAGGAATTAGCTATCCCAGTATAGTTGTATACTCTTTTGTATATGCATTCTGGACACCAGGGTACATCAAAAGTTACCTGTGGAGGAAAGAGAACTGCACGTTTGTCACTAAACAGTCATTATTTGTAGAAACAATTGTTATTGCATATGTTATTGCAGCAGCAACACACACACACAAACACACCCTATAACATGGGTAGGCAAACTAAGGCTTGGGGGCCGGATCCGGCGCAATCGCCTTCTAAATCCAGCCTGCAGACAGTCCGGGAATCAGTGTGTTTTTACATGAGTAGAATGTGCCCTTTTATTTAAAATGCATCTCTGGGTTATTTGCGGGGCCTGCCTAGTGTTTTTACATGAGTAGAATGTGTGCTTTTATTTAAAATGCATCTCTGAGTTAGTTGTGGGGCATAGGAATTCATTCATCCCCCCCAAAAAAAAATATATAGTCTGGCCCCCCACAAGGTCTGAGGGACAGTGGATCGGCCCCCTGCTCAAAACGTTTGCTGACCCCTGCTCAATAACACTGCATTAAAAATTACAATCGAAAAAATGTTTCCACTTCAACTGCAGCGTTATCAGAATATATATATATATATATATATACATATATATATATATATGCCTATTATTTTTTCCAAATTATAACAAGGGAGTGTCATTAGAGCTGATTTCTATGCATGTTTCCTCGGGTGTATGTCCTACTGTATTCAATGGGGCACACACCCAGGTAAGTGTGGGATTCCAGCCTAAATTTCAAGACTAGCTTGCCAATTTTCTCTTTTTTTTATAATAATTTTTATTAGTTTTCCAATTTTAAAACAAAACAACAACAACAACATAAAACATCAATCAATACAGACAAACACACAAATATAAATTCTTAACCTCATTTTCATAAGCCTCCTTTCTCGGACTTCCCCATACCTCACCCTTTTTGCATCCTTATTTTACAGTTTTTCAGCAACCCTTTTAGCCAATTAAATTTAAGTTTATTATCTTTCTCAATTTCACCTTAAATCCTCAAACATTTTCAGCTGCAATTCTGCATCTTCCTTCCCCTTGACATTTTAGCACTCATCAATATTGTGACAGTTCTTAAGATAAGCTTTGAACTTCTTCCAGTCTTCCTCCACCGTCTCCTTCTCTTGGTCACGGATTCTGCCGGTCATTTCTGCCAGTCCCATAAAGTCAATCACTTTCGTCTGCCATTCTTCCAGTGTGGGGAGTTCTTGTGTCTTCCAATACTTTGCTAGAAGAATCCTTGCTGCTGTAGTGGCGTACATAAAAAAAGTCCTATCCTTCCTTAACACCAATTGGCCGACCATGCCCAAGAGGAATGCCTCTGGTTTCTTGTGAAAAGTACATTTAAGTACCTTCTTAATTTCATTATAAATCATTTCCCAAAAGGCTTTAATCTTTGGGCAGGTCCACCAAAGGTGAAAGAAGGTACCTTCAGTCTCATTACATTTCCAACATTTATTATTGGGCAGATGATAAATCTTCGCAAGCTTAACTGGGGTCATGTACCACCTGTAAATCATTTTCATAATATTTTCTCTTAGGGCATTACATGCCGTAAATTTAACCAATTTTCTCCATTAGTGCAGCCACCCACAATTTGAGCAGCCAGCTCTTCACACTTTGCATCGATTTGGGTTTTCCCACAGCCTAGCTGAACACATATATGTTGTGAATTCAGTGCTTTTTTTTCTGGGGGGTACACAGGGGTACACATACCCCTAAACATTTTGTGAATCTAAGTTTGGCCTCACTGAGGGGCAGTATTTCAATATGAGTAGGAAAATGAGAGTACCCCTAAACATATTTTTTTTTAAGGAAAAAAAGCACTGGCTATCTGTTACAGAATAGGTGTTCACAGAAGGCCAGAAAGCTGGCACAGATACTCTAAAAGGACGCAACAGTGCTATCAGATGGGATTGTGGCTTAAGTGGATAAAGGGTTGGTTAGTTGGTTTTAGGTTACAGTGGTACCTCGGGTTAAGAACTTAATTCATTCTGGAGGTCCATTCTTAACCTGAAACTGTTCTTAACCTGAGGTACCACTTTAGCTAATGGGGCCTCCCGCTGCTGCCACCACACCGCCAATGTGCGATTTCTGTTCTTACACTGAAGCAAAGTTCTTAACCCGAGGTACTATTTCTGGGTTAGCAGAGTCTGTAACCTGAAGCGTCTGTAACCTGAAGCGTTTGTAACCTGAGGTACAACTGCATTTGTTTTTGACAAACAGTGAACCTGTGGGTGGGGGCGTATTTTTAGGACCCAGACTATTCTTGGGACTGTAATTAGTTTTAAATTGTTTTTACTATTATTAAGATCCCAGGATGGGTTACAACAATTTAAAATACCTTATAGTGAAGAAGTATGAGTAATAAATAGAAATGCCAACCATCATAATCATCTGCTACTATAGGAACATAAGAAGAGACTATGAAGGACTTGCTCACAAATTTATTGGCAGCTGCACAAACTATAGCTAGGAAGTGGAAGGGGCAAGCAGAATATAAAATGGAAAAATGATATAAAGAGGTGTGGGATATAGCTATTAATGATAAATTAACATGTAAGATGGGGAATATGCAGGAGAAATGACTTTGAGGAGATAAGGAAGGTGTTTGTAGGATTTGTACTGTAGAATTTTGCAGTTCTTCATAGTTTTAGAGTTCTACACCTATATTCAGGACCAAAATTTGTGCTCACAATGGGAAATGCCAGCAGGAGCCTTGAATCCCATCCACTGGAGTGAAACACTTCATCATGTGATATGTAAACAACCTGTAAGAGGAATCTGCTTTATTTTTACCTGTGATCCTGGAATTTCTTTGTGAAATGCTTCTGTCATTTCTTCAACCAAAGCTGTCAATGCATAATATTTGGCCGAATACTTTTTAACCTGTTGCTCAATGTCTATATTGATTCCATCCATGTACTGCCTTTTGGCCAGGGCCACCTGATGGTTTATCCAGGCTGTCCTGGCAGCAGGGTTAACAATTTTCTTCAGAGGTATGTCTCCTAAAGAACAAATGGCAATTAGTTGTCAAAGTTTTGCATCACTAGATGATATATATATATTTGGCCTATTGTTTTTATTGATTTTCCAATTTTTAAAAAAAACAAATTTTCACCACATTAATACAAATGTAAATACAAATTTCACTAGATGAGATGTTTATATAAACAGTTGCATTCTGGGTCATTGCACACATCAGCGGGACACAAACTCCCGTTACGCCATCTTCCAGGTCTAAAAATGGCGCATGGTTGCATGTGCTTTGAACACATGCAAAATGGTTGTTCCCTGTATATAAAAATACCACCGGCATCTTAAATATGTTTACTCAGAAGTCTACCACATGACTTTAGGATTAGAGTTTGAACCACTTATTTCATTACTGTCTATACCTATAGACTTTGAATCTCCTTTTGGGGGCGGGGAGATAAGATTTTTAAAATGGTTGGAAATAAAGTAAACACATTGGTCTTGTTATAGCTCTAATGAAGGGCAGTTAGTCAGTCGCAATAATTAGTGGCCCCAAATAGGGATGCAGAGGCCACAGCTGCATACAGCCAACTCAATAAAGTCAATTTGTGATACAGATGCAGATGGATTGCCAGGTGTGTATTATTATTATTTTACAATAATTTTTATTAGTTTTCAATTACAGCTATGCAATGATAGTCTCATTATAACAATGCCAAATTATAATACAATTACTAATCCCAATCATTGTATAATTTAGGTGGCCTCCTGCATGCTAGAATTGATGGTTTGATGACTTACTTTGTTTCTGTGTTCCAAAATCTTATTCATCTCAATTACCTTTCAGTAAAAAAAAAATCCCTTATGCAACAACTGCAATATTAATGATATCCATTCGTCTTCACACATTTAAAGGGTTTATAAAACTATAGGTGAAGCATTCAAACTACATCCCTATTCCTCCTGTGTGTGACAATTATTCTGTCCGTGGTGTTCCTTCCTGTGCTTGTAAAATGTTATGTCTATCTTTTTCCAGCCATTGCTGCTCTCCATCATGCCTTGGGCGAAGCTAATGCCAGATGTGTATCTGCTGCTACAGTGGCTGAATACACAAGCTGATCTTGTTGAATCAGGGAGAGGATGTTTTGCCATATGCCTTTGGGGATTTCCACACCAAGATGGGTGGCAGCAGTTGAACAGCATTCCTGGGAAAGGCTACCTGAAGAACGTCTATGAAATCAGTGGAACTTGTTTAGGTGGGTGAGCAAAGAACGCAGCAGATTCTACATGCATCTAAAGCTGTGAACCTTCAAAAGAGAGATTCCCCAAAAGCAATGCAATGCAGACTATTTTCTTTCTTTTATAGCAGAGGCATCTTAACGTAGACTGGAGATTATTAGCCAGTTCTAGGCCTCTCGGGTAGTACCAGCTGGTGGAACAACTCACTTTCACACACTACAGAGAAACTGTGATGAGAATCACAGTTGTTATGTGATTCTCATATAGGGTCATATTAAGGTCTGCCATCATACATGCATTTAATGGATGTAAACTTCATTGACCTACAAGGGACATATACTTCAGAAAGCATCCATTCTGAGTTTGCACAAAAATGTTCTTATTACCCTGCTCAGAAGATACCTTTTAAAACTACTCTGGATCCTTTCGAATGAGCGTAGCACATGAGCTCAGGGTCATATTTTCCAAAAGCCGCCACTGTCGTAATTTGCGACCAGTCATAGAGCTTCCAAGTCTTCCCGCCGACATCAAATACAAAGACCTGCAGAGGCACAGCAAAGTAGATAGCTCTTTCTCTCTCCCTCAACAGCTGGAGATGTTAACTCTCTTCATCAGCTCTATTATTTGTTTAATGTCTCAAATGCCAAGCACACTCTCGCAGTTGACCAATAAAGTGTTGCGTTGCGAATTCATAAAAAGTAGGGTCCCCAACAGATCGTGGATCCAGCAGTACACTGCCGCCCAAAATATATGTTCACTTTGTCTCCTTTGGTATCTACTCTGCACCCACTGTCTCCTACTAAAAGGCAACTCTTTTTCTACTGTTTTGATACAGAATGCACTGTCACCCAGTTTTGTACAAGGGGAAACCCCAACTTACACATAAGCCCTCCTGAGTCCTAGAGGCATCCTCACCCGACATCCCAGGACAGGATTTCTATGTTTCTGCTTCTGTGCCTTTGTTACGTGTTGGGGGGGGGGTAATAGAGGAAGCTTCTCCTGATATGGAGGTGTGAAAGTTGGTATTTACCACAATAAGTTCCTTCTCTGTAGGGAGGAAGGGGAGTCTGTATGGGATGTTTACCCCCCCCCCCATTGGCAGGGAATGGAAAATTTTAGAGGGTACATTTGGTGGGCAGGGCACACCCCTTACCAGTTCAATTCGTGCTTAAGCAAGTAAGTCAAAAAATAAACAACAGAACAGGAAGGGGAAAACATAACTAGTTAAGGAAAAGTAACTCAAGAGATCCCACAGTGTCTCCCTTCTCCTCTTCCCCTTCCACCTCATCTGAGGAAAGCTTGCCTTCTTTCCTTTTTGAACAGATGGAGGTATTGGTGTGGTATGGGAGTTGCCCCGGGTGCAAAATTGTTGGGGGGGGGGGCGCAAAATTTCAACATCCGGTGCTGCCTCTATACAGCTGCATGCTTCCGTTGCTGGGCTCTGTTGAAAATGGCTTCTCCATGCAAACCAAAGAGTGGCCTCTCCAGACAACAGAACGACTCCTCTTTCTCTGCGGCTGCAATCTCATGGATGACGTGGATACCATTAGGCCATTGAATGTGTGCATGTGGACTCCAACCTTTTCCCTCCCTCTCATGCGGGCCCCATGCACTGGCAACCCACGATACACCACTGGATGGAGGAAGTGGGTGCAGGCCTGGAAATCGAGAATGGAGTGGTGGTGACAGCTTAAGGCACTCTCTGAGTTGGCTGCCTTCAGAGGGAAGAGTGTCCTATATTCCCTGGAAGCCCCTCTGCCAGAGCTCCTTCCTCTCCTTCTCAATAAAACCAGAGCTACCCTTTGAGGAAGAAAATAGATCAGGCTGAGAGGTAGGGGAGCCTTAAAAGAGGTGGCCAGGGCAGGAGGTGACTTTGCAACTGTCTGTTAGATTTCTCCACTTCATTGTTAGGGATTGACTGGTCCACATGATGTGCCCTTTAATCCTATTCATTGCAAAATAACAATAATAATAAATTTTACCCCCACATGGTTCCCATAAGGGACCTTGTTCCTGCGCACCTCAAACTCTCTGCTTTCAGAGATGGGGTTGCAGAGCACGGGGTTTTCGCAGGGGCACGTGCCTGAGCCCAGCCACAGGCGGAGGAGAAGGGCAGCCAGCAGGTGTGTGTCTCTACTGCCTAGCAACCTCCCCATGCCACAGTCTCACTTCCACAACCCCTCCCCCCACCGGAATCAAGATTCTTCGTTGGTGTGTACAGAACTCCCCTCCCCCCTCCTCATTTTCATCCTACGGGAAGTGGGACAAGTCAAATCATTCTGTCTCAGGTGCCAGAGAGTCAACGTAGACTTCCAAAGGATGAGAGTGATAATTCCATAGTCCTTTAGACAATATTTTCCATCATATTTATTTAAATAATTTAAAAAACAACCACCATTTAAAGGCTCCGATCCTCTGCATACTATATTCAGCTGAACTAATTGGCACTCATTTCTATTTTCAAAGGATCAAGCTCTAAGAGAATTTGGGGCTGTTAACCGTTTCTTGCAAGGGAGTTTGAGTTTTCATCTGCAGCACACATTTAAAACACATAAATAGTCATGAGGTGGTTTTTGGGGGGAGGGGAGGGGGTTTCATTGGTACCTATATATATTTTTTTAATGATATTTATTGGAATTTCAAATAATTCAAAAAAGAAAAAACAAACGAAACAAAAGAGAGAAAAACAGATTTAAGAAAGAAAGAAAAAAGAAAAACAGTCAACCTTAACAATCCTTTTTTTTTCAATAACTTCTTTTCTGCGACTTCCCCTCACCTCCCCTTCTTGTGTTCCTTATCCAGATATTTATTCAACAAGTTCTTATCCTTAAATTTTTAACCCTAATTTGTTATTATATTTAATTCAATTTATATATCAAATTTTAACTTATATACATTGATCATTATATTTAAAGACTTTTTCTAAGGTCGACCCTGTTTCCCTTGCACGAATTCCCCATTTTTACACTAATAACAATACAAAAAAAGAAACAATAGAAAGAATCAAAATATATTTGTACACCCTTCGGATTCCCAGATCCCACCCTCCCTTTCCCGGTTTCAATCCCCAAACCATTGTCCATTTGTCCTTATACTATCAGCCTGGATTCCTCACATCAAAAGCTCTTAAATCTCTCTCAGTTCCTTTCTGCCGGTTTTTTTGAAAGTCCTTTGTGATAACCACCAAATCTCGGAAGGGCTCTGTCCCAAAAATGTCCATGTTCCATCCGGCCGGGCCTCCAAATTTAAAGGTGGAGCTCGAAACTTGTTTCTTAATCCTTTTAGGTCCAGATGTCCCAAAATCTTCAGATCTCCACAAAGGGAGAACTTTCCATTCCTCCTTCTTCAGTTCAAACCAAATTTTCATCATCCAATCCTTTTTTTCTTTTATATCCATCTTGACAGGCCTCCGGCTCTCTTTTGCCTTCTGCAACATTTCAGCCCCTCCTTCCTGGTGCTCCTGTTCAGCAAATATCTCTTTCTCCACTTTTTCTTGTTCAGCTGCCTTGGCTGTAGACAAAACATGACTCTGCTCTACCAATTTTCTCACGAGAAAAGCAACCTCTTCCAGATCAGCTAGTATTTTTTGACCTATTTCCATTCTTGTAGTGTCCCCGAATCCCCTCTAGAGGGATTCTGGTTATTAAGTATTCCTTACACTTCCAGCCCAAAAGTCCAGTTAACTTGTTTCAATTCTTCTTTATTTTCAACAATTTCTCACTATATTGTAACTAATGTAACCAGCAAAGGCATCAGAAACAAAGTTCTCTACTTTTCCCCACTTTGACAGCTAATTTGACAGCCGTCAAAGTCTTCTATGTCTCCTCAGCAGGCTCCTCTCGCGGATCACTCCCGGGTCTCGGGGGAGCACTTTAGCTCTCAAAGTTAGCTCTTATCCTCCAGCACAATTACTTATACTATCAATCCGTGCAATTAATAGTTTAATCCATTAAAAAGGAGATATTCTCTCGACCTTAAATATTTAGTCCTTGCTTCAAATTGTTTACAAGACTGGGGAGACGGACTTCCTCTTTGGTCTTCCCCGGTCGTGCCAAATTCAAAGAAATTCTTTCTTTTATAAGTCCAATTTCCGTATTACTCACGGGTTGTTGCTTTTAATCCAAATGTTCATAGGAAAAGGTCAGCTCTCTCCGTCGAATGGCATGCGGCTTCGCTCGGCAGGGGAAGCATAAGACTCACAGCACCGCGCCGCTCCCGTCCTCCGCTCCGCAGCCTTTAAAAAGGCTCCTTCGCGGGTCGGGGGCGCAAACAGTGCCCGCCGAGTCACCAGGTCCACAGGCTTCCGCGCCCGTGGTTTTTGAGGGTCCCCGCGTCGCCGGCGCGGCAGGACCCAACCCCTGTCGAGCAGATTCCCTCCGGAGCTCGGAGGGAATCCGCCATTCGGCTGTGGCGCCAACCCGGAAGTACCTATAGACTATGCATGCAATATCCACCTAACCCCTCTATAAAGGAACAGGGTCAAGGAAGCGCGTAAAACCAACAAGGACCCACACGGCCACCTAGTACCCACCGCTTCCCTGGTCAGCAGGTCCCCTTATTATAAGGGAAAGGTGGCGACCCTAGACTAGCCATCCTTTTGCACAATATTTGGGACTGGTAAACGCTGCTTGCAAATGCAGCGGTTGAAATGCACCAACTGGTCACTTTCAGTCTGCAGCTGGTTTAAATGGGATTTCAGCAAAAGAAGCACCCCACAGAAAACACGCTGTGTGGCTCAGTCCTAGCAAACAGCACTATGTTCCGTGAGTTAAGCGGGCCCAGGATTGCAGCCTGAATTTCCAGCAACAGTAAATTTAGTAACATTGCTCCGCTGGTTCCTTTTCTAACCCAAAGCCCAACCCTATCAAATCAAGACACTACGTGCTGTTGTCCTTGAGCCCTCAGAAGAAAATTCCTGGTCAAACTGGGGACTAGGCCTTGCACATGGCTATCGGATCTGTCGCTGTGGGAACCATTCCTCTGCTGATTCTTAACAAGGAAAGAAGTTCTAGGCCAGGGGGTGTCCAGAAAAAGGGGTGTGCATGCTGGGGTTACTCAGTGATGGCCACCTTAAGTCTGTGGGCTCCCCCTAGTGCCAGTCAGTGCCTCAGACCGGGTTTGTAGATGGAGATGGTCATCATTTCCCTCAGTCAGCTGCCCCTGCCAGTGTTTGCAGACTGAGAGGGATTTTGGCAGAAGGAGGAAGGCAGCATTTTACAGTATTAGTGAAGGGGGGACTTTTTCAACAAAGAGGAAGCAGCCTAATTTCACAAGGTTTGAGAGAGCTGCACCTCCTAGCCCTCTGTATTTGGTATCCCTAAATACATCAACCAACAGAACCCCCCCCCATCCATTTCCTTTTTACCATTTGTTAAGGAAGCATTTGACATCTAAGATTGAAAGTGAGACTCAAGTCCTTAATTTTGCAGCTGCAAAGCATCAATTCTGCCTGCTCCTTGGCGTGCAAGTTTGAAAAGCCAGCTCTATCAAAAAAATTATTTTAAAAAACAGATCTGCCTCCACTGTGGAAATGTAATATACTATTTCATAAAACAAAATACAAAATAAGGGATGGCTATGTTGCAGTCAATCTGTTCTTGAAATACAGTGGTACCTCAGGTTAAGTACTTAATTTGTTCCGGAGGTCTGTACTTAACCTGAAACTGTTCTTAACCTGAAGCACCACTTTAGCTAATGGGGCCTCCTGCTGCTGCCGCGCCGCCAGAGCACAATTTCTGTTCTCATCCTGAAGCAAAGTTCTTAACCTGAAGCACTATTTCTGGGTTAGTGGAGTCTGTAACCTGAAGCGTATGTAACCTGAAGCGTATGTAACCCGAGGTACCACTGTATAGTGTTTTATTAAATGTCGCAACGGGTAGAAAATTATTATTATTAAGGAGAACTGTGTGACAAAAGCCCCCTTGGGCTCATGTAACCTGTTTCATGGTTCTTAAGACCCTTGGCCCATATTTTGTTCCATTCAGTAGAGTATCTTACCCTCAAACACTTTTTTCCTCTGGACAGATGGCCTTTTCCACTGTTGTTGATAGCAAAGCTGAGATATATATCTACCTTATCAACAGGTTATAAAGTTACATGTAGCTAGGGACTGACATCCCGTCTGTCCATATTATGTAGTCCCAAGGGGAACTAGATAAGCCTGGAGGGCTGTATTTTGACCCTGGGCCAGAGGTCCCCTCACCGCTGCTTTAAGGTATCATAAGACTTTTCATTGTTTTTGCTACAGTAGAATAATAGGCTATCCCCTCTGGTAAGATGTAAATATCCCTGGGGAAGGGCTGTTCATTCTGTAGTACACTGGGCATGCATCAAAGGGTCCCAGGTCCGATCCTATCTCCAGGATTGGGAAATGCATCTCTCTAAAAATCTGGAGGGCTATTGCTAGACGGAGCAATGGTCCGAGTGACTCGGTGTAATACACCCAGTGCCGGATTTACATATAAGCTAAACAAGCTATAGCTTAGCGCCCCACTCTCTTGGGGGCGCCCAAAAAAATTAAAGGGGGAAAAACTGGATGTACATTTCCAAAATATAAAATAAAAAAATAAAACCTACATACAGCAACAGTGTTTTGTGTTGTGTAGGCTCCTGTGATGTAAGTAATGGGCCCCACCTGCTAGCCTGCTCCCTAAAATATCACTCGTTTGCTCATTTCTATATCAATTACTTTGATAAAATACATATTTTGTTATGTGCAAATGGCTTTTGATACCTCATAGGTCCATAAATGACCATACTGTATAGCATATATTCAACACAAAAAACAGCGACAATTTGTTGTTGACAAAGGACAGCTGGACATACAAAGGGCCCCATTACCTTCAGTAGCTTAGGGCCTCATCAAACCTAAATCCGGCCCTGAATACACCACCTTATCTTCCTAAGCAATTCCTTGATTTGTTCTTCAGCTTAGCTGATAAAAACAAACTGAAATGTTACACAAAAGGTCAAATAAAACTCGGCTGGTTTTCCAGAGTTAATATAATTTGTATAGATAAAGGCCTTACATATATAAGGCCAGTCTCCGTGTGATGAATAAAGCTAAGCGTTATCAACGTTATCAGCTATGCACCTTGACCCTAAGCTGTGAACATGGGTAGTCGATTATTAACCAGAACTATCTCTTGCCCCTCTCCCATGTCAAGTCATTGATTTGGCAGTTCTCTTGATGTTGGCAGCTCAGGATATGGCTCATGGTTTTATGTGCACCTTCCCCTTGCATTTTATTTACACTGACCAACAGTTTTCTGTCCTTTGCTTTCTTAGGGTACGTATTTTCAAAAGAGAGATGTTCCTCCTGCAGCTATGAAAAGGAACACCAGTCAGAATACTTGAGTCAGAGTTGATAGTGCACAGTATATTCTCCTGAGTAAAAATGGTACATTGAGAAAAGGGCCCAGTGTACTTTGCTACGTCCCAATATGTTTGTGCATTGAGTTAGTTCTGTGTATGCCTATAAAGAAAACAGGTAACTTAACCCCCATAGGAGTGGTGTTTCCAACTGTCCCCCACTTGTCCTTGGCATACAAATAGAATGAATGCACGAGCTGCCGAATGATCACCAGGATTTTAGGAGTCTTTGGACTTCCATCTTTGCTTGGGGGAGAGAAGTTTTCGAGATCTAACTGAAAAAGAAAGTAGAGCAGCAACAGCACATCTCCTTGAAGAGTGACTTTAATGTCATGCTATCCTACTTCTTGAGACGGCTGTTGGAAGGTGGAGCTGGTGGTGGCATGTTGAGCCCATGTAGAAACTGCACCCCCAGGGTGCTTTCTGAAGTGGCTGGTCAGGGAGAGGTTGTCCTGAGGCCAGCTTGTGTATTGTGTCACAAGAGTGAGGGTGCTCTGCCTTTTGACCTCGCCTGGGCTATCTCTTAGTGGTGAAATCAGGCCAGGCAGTTGGAGGGTTGGTGAGCAGATGAAATTTGTGTGATATTTTTTTTCTTGCTGTATTTATTTATTTTTTTCTGCCATGGGCTTAGGTTGGCTCTTGTTATAGGGCACTGCTGGCCCCCTGTTGTAGTCAGAAAGGGATGGGTACATTGGAATTAGATTATGTGTTTGCATAGGGCAGAGGTGTCATGAGAATTAGAAATGCTATCGTGAGGGTGGAGAACAGAGGAACACATGATGGGTTGAAAAGGTTAGGCCTTTACAGGGGAAGGGATGTTAGAAATGTTAGGGCGATTCCCCTCGCTTTCTGCTTCTTCCCCCATTCTATGGGCTCTTCCTAGTGCCCATGGTACTATTGAAAGGTTTTGCTAATCAATCAGTTACAGGATGAAAGAAACACATGTGATATACGGTACTTAAAATGTTTTTTATTAATGCTGAACAAAATATAAAGCAGGTATTTAATTTTATTGATAATGATGTATTAGAATTGAAAAAATAAAAACCAGATAATTAAAACTAATTATATCTGTATGTAAAAATGCATTAAAATTGAAAATAATGACAGCTAACAGGCAAACTAAGCACTCTCCTTAAGTCACTTTGGTATCAAGGCTGCCCACATTGCTGCTGTTTGCTCTTGTGCTAAGGAGCCACCAGAGTAGTTAAGGCAATCCGCGTTCCACATGCCAATACCCCTTAAGCCAAGTTTTTTCACATAGGCTGCCTTCAGAGAAATGCTCCTAGGATTGTCAAACCACACTTGATGAAAAACGCCATGTTTGTCCTACAAAACAGTGAAACAAAGAGAATGTGTTAATATGCCTCCTGCAAAGTAAGCTTGATGATGAGAGGTTTTTGCACTTGGATCCAAGAGAGCCGAACTCAAGTCTCTGCCAAATGCTCCTTTGCATATACTCAGACAAAACAACTTCTCTAATGGGCACCTGCCTCAAAGTTTTACCATGAAGCAAAGCAAGAGGAAGCCCGTTGCAAATTTTAAACGCTATATAAAATGATTGGTTATTGACAACATGTTACACAGAGTACTGGTTAATAATATGTCTGCTTACTGTTTATGTTTCCAATAATTATTTGCAAATTCTGCAAGTCTACTTTTCCCATATATGAAGCCTTCAGCCAAGACATGGCAGGTACCCATTTCATCAGGATTATCCATGCTTGATTAATGCAACATGTTTTAGCTTCTGCTTTTGGGAAAAATTCAGAAACCAGCTGGTGCAGAATACAGCAGCTAGGTTGTTGAGAGATGCTGGTTGGTATTAGCATTTTCACCCCTATACTTAAAGTGCTTCACTAGATCAAAGTTTGCTTCTGGGCACAATTTTAAAAAGTCATAAATGGTCTGGGATCAGGGTCCCTGAAAGATTGCATCGTTCCAACAGTGTTTGCCCAGCAGCTGAAATCATCATTAGAGGCAAATACATTTCAGAAAGCAAGTCTTTTAACAACTCACCTTGTATTCTAAATATGGGGCTTCCTGTTCCTCATCCCACAGGATCCCAGAAATAGAACTATTTACCAGATCCATGATTACTTTATACGGGCGCTGACGTCCTGCTGCGTCACTGCATGGAGCCCCACGGAAAGGAACTTTTGCGATTGAACAAACATGGGCCTGAAGAAAAGCAACTTCTGTTACACAGATGTGTTAAATCTCAAAAAAAAAAGGGAACAGTCTTTAATCCATGCCCCTGAATTAAACTTCAGAGACAACAGCGAACAAAACATAGTTAGATGTTAGCTACTACCTTATTGTCTACTTTACTGTAAAAAATAAGTATTGCAAAAGCTTAGACAAAGAGCACTGCATCTCCAGTCTCAAAATGGGTTTGAAAATATTTGGGACATTGTAACATTATCAGAACTTGTATTAGAAGAGAAAATAACATGCAAATAAGCAGGTTTTTATAAAGAACATTTGGCATCGCTATCGTTTTGAATAATGATTCTAAGGAAAACATATATCCGTATAATTTATTTATGTTACTGAATTATGAAAGTTATAGTGTTATATATTATGTATCTCTGTAAGCATTTTAAATAATAAATAGAAGTTGTTTTAAATAATAAATATAATAAATCAGCTATCTTTCTCTTACCTTAATTAAGCCTAGACAGGTATAATCATAGCCGTACCATGGAACGCCCATCACAATCTTCTTAGGATTAATGCCCATGTGAATGTATTTTTCATATTCTAATTAAATAACAAAAAAAATAATATTATATCCAACCATCTGAAATTCAACTGGAACAATCATATATCAAATGTTACAATTCTTAAATCCTCTCGCCTTCCTCAGAACTCCATTTTTCAACCCCCTCTCCCCCAATTTTTTTTTTTACTTGTTTTCTTCCCTGGGGGGGGGAGTGGGAACAAATTTCCATGGCTTCAACGTTTTTGGAAATATTATATATTTGGTTCTTACCCATTATGGTGTGGTTATATGGAGCATTGGCTCTGGCTATGCATTCTGACCACACCTGACTCTGTTCATCATAAGACATAACAAATACGAAATCACAAGACTCTGCAATCCCGGTGTAGTTGTAACATCGATTGTCTATGCAATCTGGAGACCAGGCTACATCAAAAGTCACCTGTGGGGGGAAATAAAAACACACATCTATCTCTGAATGGATATTCTTAGTACATTATACACAATTTGCAATTCATTTCAACACTGCATATAGTGTGTTCTTCAACTTCGCTTTACTCAGGGTGAACCTATTAAAATTAAGGCCCTAACTGACTCATGTTTATTAATTTCACAGGGTCTACTCTAAGTAAAACTCATCTGAATACAATCCATTCCTGTTAATTTCTTGGAAAGTTTGGGGACACAACCACAGCATCATCTGTGTATACTTGGCAACAAGGTATAAGATTCTAAATTTGTTTATTTAAAAGTTATTGTGACGTTTTACATTGGATCAGATTGTTATCATTAATGTTTGATGTTTTATTATGTTTTTATATGTGTTGGAAGCTGTCTAGAGTGGCTGGGGCAACCCAGCCAGATGGGCGGGGTATAAATAAAATTATTATTATTATTATTATTATTATTATTATTATTATTATTATTCCTGGCCTGTTACTGCTTTTTTTGTTGCTGGGCTACTACTTTTTTGTTGCTGTGCCTGCTATCAATATCCGGTACCAAAATTTGTGCTCACAACAGTAAATGGTGTCAAAAAAAAGAGTGTTTAATGTCATGCACTGAGATGAATCAATGGAATTTGGCTGATGTGGAACTGAATTCATATTTGTGTAAGAGTAATCTCTGTTTTATTTTTTACCTGTGATCCTGGAATTTCTCTGTGAAAAGATTCTGTTGTTTCTTTAACCAAATCTGTTAACGCATAGTATTCAGGTGAAGACTTTGCAACCTCCTGTTCAATGTCTATATTGATTCCATCCAGATGCTGTCTTTTGGCCAGATTCACTTTTTCTTTTATCCAGGCTGCTCTGACAGCAGGGTCAACAATTGACTTCACAGATATGTCTCCTAAATAAGAAAATGTGATTAAGTCCCAGGCTTGAATTGCTAGAAGGTACAAGAAATATTTTAGACTACCATGATATTAAATCTCACATAATATATAGCAGTATATTCCACTTAACTCAAGGGGGCTTACTTTGTGATAGGCTATGTTTAGGATTGAAGCCCTAATCCCTTACTTCATAACTATCCCAATCTATCCACCCAGAGCTCTTTGTACACATCCTGGGGCAAAAAGCCTTCATCAGCAGATCAGGGTTTGTATGAACACCTGCTGAAGTGGATTATGTGATTAGCAGTGGGATTTGGATATTAGCAAGAAGAGAGGGTCTGAACACCAATGTTCATAAAGGAAAGGAGAAAGCAAAACAAGAAATTTAAAAAGCATTTAGAAACTGCTTCAGAAGTTGCTTAAGAATTAAATCTAGTCACAAGATATATTGCTGAACTTTTGTGAATGCATGTCTATTGTTGTGCTAAACTTATTATACTGTTGCTGACACCACTGCATTGGTTTGTTGATTTACTGCTGAATAAAACTGAGTTGTATCCTCCTCCTTTTGTGATCCAGATTCTTGTTCCCAATTACTTGATCTAGTTAACCCCAATGTGTGCCAGAGCTTACACTAATAATTTAGACTATGTAATGGGGCCCAAGGAGTAAGCTACATGTTACATAAACTACATGTTTCTTTCAGCACACTTTTTTTTTAAAAAAAGTGTGCTTAATGCTACCACTTTTATTTTGAAGGAAAAGCAGTTGTATGGGTCCTTAATCTCCTGGCTGGCATGTGCCTCTGAAGATGCTATTTGCAGTAAACAGCACCTCTGGTGCTGGCGACAAATAGCAACCACAGGAGATTTCTTGGCAGGAGATCTATATGGGATCCTGATCTAGACTGGGAATACGCTATCAGTTTGAAGATATACAAGTGTGCTTCTTTCTCAAAATAAATGCAACACTGTTTTTTGGTGTGTGTTTTTTTTTAAAAAGCACGTTCAATGTAAATGGAAAGACCATAGCTTCCAGACTTTACATCCAGACCATGGTTTTCTGGAGCGATACATTTGTGTTCTGGCCTGGCAGCATGTGCTCAAGCAGTTACATTCCCTTTTATCCTTGGCTGTCCACAGTATGACAACAGTACAGGATATCACATGAAGTCTCATGATCAATTACACAACCATTTAACAGAGCTTACATAGAAGTTCTCCTGAAACAATTGGAACTTTAGCTTCTGTGTAAATGAGTCTAGAACTAGGGATAATGGGAGGAGAATCATGCATGCTTTACAGTTCTTAGTATGCATGAATCTAAAGCCAGCAAATTTCAAAAGAGAGCTCCCCAAAGACAAACTGATCGGTCCATCATCCCTTTGTGCTTGAAGCAGCTTAACATAATGGAGATCGCTAGTGTGTCCTGAGACTGGTGGTGCAAGTTGACAGTGCAAGCTTACTTTCACACAATCACAATATTCTCATATAATTATTAAGGTTGCGCTCCTGTGCACACTTAACAGGAGTAACTCAGTGGAAATTACTTATGAGAAAATGCATACAAGATGCTGACGATACACCAAAATGTTCTCTGCAGAACGTACCTTTTAAAACAACTCTGGCTCCTCTTGAATGGGCGTAACACATAAGCTCAGGGTCGTATTTTCCGAAAATCGCCACTGTAGTAATATGTGACCAGTCATAAAATTTCCAGGCCTTCCCACCAATATCAAATATAAAGACCTGCAGAGGCATAGCAAAAAGAAAAAGAAAAATAGTAAAAATCTCTCTCTCCCCCTACAACAGCCAGATGTGCTAACTCTTGTTATTGGTGTCATTTAAATCGTTTATTTGTTCAATTGGTTATTACTTATTCGATACAGTTCTATCAATTGTTCAACAGAAATCCTCAAGGTGGCTTACAACACTATAAGCACAAAAATCGTCTGTATTGAAGTCCACCAACACTTAAGTTACATGATAATCAAAAATTAAAAGCCAGTGGCAACAGCAGCGACACAACTCAGATAAACCTACTGAACACCATTAAATGTACAGGTAAATAAAATAGTTTGCAACCAGTGCCTTAAAACTCTAAAGGCAGGTGCAACACAAAGACATAAGGACTAGAAAAAAACACGAAAGCCCTCATAGGTCATCAGTGTAGCTCCCACAATAGGCTCTCATAGCCAAATGCTAGTAGTGTTCCTAATTCATGAAGTAGATTGTCAAAAAAGCTGGCTCTAAAGAGACTTAATCTTTGTATGGATCAAATAAGATAGTTCGCTAAATTATGGGATCTCATGATAAACATTTATCCTTTCAAATAAGTATTATCTTTAAAGAGATTAGCTAAAATTCAAGGTTTACTGACTAATATGAAGCACAAAGATGGGTATCGTTAATTAAACCACTTCTAGGCAGCAAGCCACAGAACATCTTGTAATATAAGTTGGTGAGGATTTTCCAGGGCTCAACCAATTATCCCTGGGAAGCAAGAGACAATACATTTGGGAGTTAACTTTCAGATAAGTAGGTGAGATGCACTTCCCATCTAATTTGAGCATTTTAACAATTAGAAGCATGCCTGAAGGGGCAGGGCACATTGGTTTCATTTCCTCAGATACATATCTGCCTCAGACAAATTTTCTCAGTAAAAGGGACTACTGTATTACAGTTCAGCAGGGTTGTGGTAAAAACAGAGGATGTTCAAATGAAAAATAAATAAAACAGTTCTGTATACATTTCAATGGAGATACACCTAAGCCCCTTGAAATCTATGGATCCAAACAGGTTTAATTATGCACAGGATTGCAATCTATGCATTGCAACTTGGGACTCAGCTTATATAGCTGAAAATAAAATGTTTCAAATGTGTTGTAAAGTGCAATATACAGATGTGACACTAGGTGGTGGCAGTGAGCTATGCCAAATTCAATGTATTTTTCAAAACATTTTTTAAAAAAGCATTTTCAGAGCATTTTTAAAATATGTGTGTAGATTCTACCTTGGACACCTTAAAATAAGAGATGAGACAAATTCATGAAGGATAAGACTATCCATTGCCACTAGCCATGATGGCTATATATTATGCACAGCAGAGATAAGGAACCTTAGGCCCAGGAGCTAAATGTGACCCTCAATCTTTCTATCTGGCCCTCAGTCCTCTGCCCAGGCCAGGCATATATATTCTCTTGTCGCTAAGCCTACTTCATGCCTTCCAGTGCTGCTTTAGCATAGGTGGAATGTGTCCTTGAGCTCTGATAATGCCTCCTGCTTACCTGCATAAAGAAACTGACTTTCACATGGTCAGAACCACAACAGGAAACTTGTTTCCTTTGCTTCTCTTTTCCCACTGCATTGCCTGTTTTAACTCATTCTCCTAGTGTTTTGGCCACAAAGGGCAGTGCCAATCAGTTTTCAACAAGGGGAGGCCCAGAGTTACATATAAGCCCCTAAAGAATATTCAGGTTTTGTGCCTTCCTTGAGAGGACACCAGTTCCTTTAGCACTGCATGAAAAGCAGAAATCCAACAGGTGAAGCTTTCCCTGTGGTGCAGAAAACTTGCAGTTGCTGAATCTCTGCCTATGGAGAGGGCATGGCGGACTTAGCAAGCATTGCAGGATATGTATGGAAGCTTCAGCCTTCCAGATCAGTGTGTCTCGAAGTTGCATCTCTATCTGTTTTTTTTTTGGACTACAACTCCCATCAACCCTAGCTAGCAGGACCATTGGCAAGGGATGATGGGAACTGTAGTCCAAAGCCAGCTGGGGACCCAAGTTCGGGAAACCCTGGTCCAGGTGTTGCTGAACAACCACCTCCCGTACTCCCTAGCCGTTGGCTACGCTTGCTGGGGTTGGGACGGGAGTTTGTAGTTCAGCAACGTCTGGAGAGGCTTCCTCACCACCCCTGACAGGAACAACCTTCCAAGTTACCACCACCTCCCGATCTCTCTCCCAACCCTCACCAACACCGTCGAGGATTGGCTGAGAGGAGCGTCACGTGCTCTCACCAGGCAACCGCGCCCTCCTCTCCTCTCCTCTCCTCTCCCCCTCCCCGACGCCTAAGAGGTTGTTTTGCGCCTGCGCACCTCGAAGTCCCTGGCTCCGGAAATGGGGTTGCAGAGCGTGGGGTCCTCGCACGGACACGCGCCGGAGCTCAGCCGCAGGTGAGAGATGAGGAGGAGGAGCGCGACCGGGAGGCGCGCGCCGGCGCCGCTTAGCAACCCCTCCATGTCTTCGTATCAGGTGCTTAAGCGGGGCGTGCGTGAGTGCGTGCGCGTCCGCGGCGGCTGCTCCTTTTCGCCTCTGCCTCTTCGAGAATATATAATGCCTGGCTGAGGGCTGGCGTGGGGGAAGGTGGGATGGCTCCGCCCAGAAATGGAGGGGGAGACGCTGAGGGGAAATGAGCGCCCCTTAGCGTCACCCGCCATGTTTCACCCTCAGGGATTGGCTGTGCCAGTTGCCTTAACAGTTCAGAGACAAAACTCAAGTGGGATAATAATACAAATAATAAAATAATAAATCCCTCAGGAGCTGCCTAATTTGGACACTTTAAAGACAGCAGGACTTGATCCTCTGCGCTCTGTATTCACTGTGTAAACTTTCCCAAACTTTGAGGGGGGTGGTCGCGCCACAACTCCTTGGCTCCATAAAAATAAAAATAATTATTATTTATTGCATTTATATACCGCACCTACACCAAGAGGTCTCAGGGCGGTTCACAGAACAAAAAAATAAAACCACAATTTATTGATGGATTGAATTTATATACCGCTCTATACCCCGGGGGTCTCAGGGCGGTTCACAGAATAAAATCAAGATATAAAGCCACAAAGATACCTAATAGAAATAAAAACAACAACCCAATAGCCCCCCCCTCCACAGAGAAAAAACACATTTTAAAAGGACATAGGATGTAAATCGGATCAACCAATGGCCTGGTTAAAAAGGAACATTTTTGCGTGGCACCCAAAGGTGCACAATGAAGGCGCCAGGCGAACTTCCCTGGGGAGAGCATTCCACAGACAGGGAGCCACTGTAGAGAAGGTCCGTTCTCATGTTGCCACCCTCTGGGTTTCCCCAGCCAATGGGGGTGGCTTCCAACCCATATAAAAACATAATAAAAGTCAAACATAGACTCATCCCTGGTACCCACCAACCCTATAAAAACTGTTATTTGGAATGGCAGGTTGTACAACCCGCTAAGGAAGATAGCAGCACCATAAAATTTGAGGCAGTAACGACTGCCTACGTTTATTGAGAATTCGATTTAAACTGTTCAGTTTGAATAATCGAAATTGCTGAGCATGATCCAGTGATAGCAGCTTTTCAAAGTTTGGTCGCTATTTACACCTCCAGCAGCCCTCTGGGTAATCCCACCAGCCCCCAGGGGGTGTACCACCCACTTTGGGAACCACTGTCATAGAGATCCCAGGGCTTTGGGTTTTTTTAAAAAAGCATCATTTGGATGCCTAAAAGCCAAGTCACCTTGCTCCCAATTCTGAAATTGCTCTGCAGTAACGCCTGGCTGCTTATTTCTGGTATTGGTTGCACGAGCCAATACTGAGGGTGTGTTTTGTGAATGTGTGTCATGGAATCTGGACTCGATGCAACATGGTATTTCGAAAAACACAGAACAAGTGCAGCTGTGCTCTTGGAATCATGATGTTTTATTAAATGATTTAACACAAATAGATTTTTTAAAAATTACTATTGAAAATTACTGATAGTATTATGGTAGAAATGCATTGTTCTTCAAAGGAGAAAGTGAGGCTACTTTTCCTGTTTGAAATAATTCCATTGCTCTGTCCATTAAATATATTGGCCTTGGAATGGAAACCATTTGAAGCTCTAATCTTCTGCCAAATAACACCAAGCTGTGCGTTGCAGATATTCACAGGAACATGCTGCCTGAATCTCAGTTACAATTTTGATATCCTTGAGCTTCGGGTCAATACCTATTTGCTCTTCCCCGTGGAATGGTAGCAGATTCTGGAACAAAAATGGGATGTGATACAGTTTTGCTATTTGAAACTTTTCCTGTTAATTCAATTTCACCATGTGACTGTTTAAAAAGACTATGCATTTAGAAGTCTACTTATTGAGCAGAACACTGATAAAGATTTCTCTCAAAGATTTATCACTGGATCGACAACAAACTGGAGTACAATGGACATAGCTTGCAGCCAAAGTAATGAACGATAAATTTCTGCGCAGGATTTCAAGAGCAAAGTAACTTCAGTGAGACTTCACTTGATTAACCCCAGTGGATTGCATTCTGTATTGTAATACATAGCTCTCTGTTTTAATATGCTTTAGTGTGAGAGGGTGGTTTTTATTTACTTATTTATTTCAGCTTTCAAACCCATATATATATATATATATATATATATTCATTTAACTGGGAAGAAAAAAATGGTTCTTGAAGAAACCTGATTTTTGCTAAAGCTTCCAAACTGCAGCTGGAAATCTCGCATTACAACATAAATTATGAAAACATGGCAAATTGATAACTTGCCTGTGTAGGTGGGTTATTCTGTTTTGTTTGTGCAAAATGTGTTACAGCCTGACATGAAGACAGAATAGGGAAAGGTGTCTGCTTAAATTGAGCAGGGATTATGAGCTATACTAGAGAGTGAGACTCAACCAATGTTCTGCAATGGGAAGCCCAACTACCTGACTACATCAATGCAATGCATGAGAGAAAGCCATAATGTGTGAAGTATACAATTGTGTTTCAGAAGACACATACTTCCCAGAGGTTGAACAGAGGTTGTTCATATTTTTCTGCTGCTACTATATATCGTTAAAAGCACATGTTGGCATTGGTGATTAGTGAGGGGTGGATGGAACCATGATTTGGAAATTAGTCACAGTCATGGAAATTTCGGGTTCCCTTTTTGGTGTTTTCCCCGCCCCAGAACTGTATTCTGTTAAAAGGTTGTGAAGAAGAAAATATGTGCATCAGTGCCCAGATATTCACATATTAATAGATAATTGCCTAACCTTTGGTACAGGATTCTGACGGAAGAATCCAAGACTGAGCAAAGCTCACAGCATTTTTGGCTTCATATCCACTGGGCATCTTATATTCCTGTTCATATTCAGCATCGTATCTTCCACACATTCCACAGGTTTTCCCAATCATTGATAAAGGTACTTGAATCTGCATAGGAACGTGGTAAAAGTCAATGCACTTCTGGCTGCATATGTGTTTGTAAAAATCCAAGACATTGGTAGGATAGCAAATAAAAGTATACCATAAGCGTGCGTCCATCATAGAAGAGATTTTCAATGCCAACTTCTGGAGCTTTTAGTGATAAGCCATTCTTCTCACGAGTGATAAGGATATCACCTGTAACCAGAAAACAGAATTACTTCCCCCTAAAAACTCTGGTGTAACATCTCAGTGCAAATTGTCACCATTACTGATTTCTCTCTGTTTCAATTAAAGCATCAGATATGTGGAGCTGAAATCTTGCTGCTGCTTATGTGAAAGCTGCCCAGCAAGTAAGAATTACTCTATACTGTGTTTGCAATATAAAAGGTTCCTGGAATAAATAAAATATTTGAATAATGTTTAGGCCTAATTCCACGATCAACTGGTCCCAAAGGAAAAATCAGATATATAGATATTGGAGATCAACACCTGCCAAAGTAGGGGCCCAGTCCGGCTCCTTGAGAGAAACCATCTGCTCTCTTCCAAGTTGCCAATGGGAAGGACAGATGAAAAATTTGTGCCGGATTGTGTGGGCATGTGACATTTTAGCTGTGGTAGTGGTAAGCCCTAGTACATGGCCCTAAGGTCATCCTTTCAGTTGCTAACCACTGGCATACATAAGTCCCTTTACAATTTGCTATAGATAGTTCAAGTGAGTCAGACAATTCAGGAGAAGTCAGAAAAGGTATGCTACCTTTGGAATTGAAAGTGAATGGGAGATTCTCTGGTGGAATTTCAGTACCGTTAATCCTCAGCTTTTCAAGTCCATTTGAAGAATACATGTCAACCTCCCTTTAAACAGAAAAAATCTGGTTTAATTAAGGCAATGATACATTTATGTCATACATACCAAGTGCATACCTTGTTTGACAACTTGTTCATATTGGACCAATGAACATTCTACCTTGTTATCAATCACTGGTGGTTAAGAATATTTTGTATGACAAATTCAAATATTTGTTGGGGAAAGTGTATCAATCTAGTGTGATTACCAGTATAACTAGTCTTTCCACTAGTCATATTACCAATATTCATTAACTATTTGGCTTCTCATATTTTGATCAGGTTGACTTTTGTAGGGCAGCCATACGCCTGGAAAATCCTGAACATCGCCAGGATTTTTATCCCTAAATTGGTGTCCGGGCGGAATTTGTTATGTCCATTCTAAATGTCCAGGGAAACCTGGACGTAAGGCAACCCATGTTGTAAGTGGGTCTTCTTGCCTATTTTCTTATAAGTAGACGAAAAACTTATTTGTTTTCTGGTGGTTTTGCGCAAAAAAAAAAAAGCTAAACAACCTTCCCCCCTAAAATAAATAAATAAACAGGTCAACAATTTTTTTGTCCAGATTTTCACTTTCTGAAATATGGCAACCCTAACTTATAATGCTTTACTTACAGATTGGCAAAGTCGATACGGGCCATTATCAGATCAGTTGACTGTTCTGCTTTCATTACCCTCACCAGGAATTTCAGTTCCGGGCTACAGTCATGGACCAAGACATGGTAGCAGTTTGCAGGCATTATATAGCGAAAGCTAACATTGTTGAAAGTTGTGATAGTGTCTTGTGATACTGAACAACGACCTAAAAAGCAAACGCTATCAGTAAGCATCTTCAAATGGTTAGAAATAATATTCTGATAAGAGATATTCTTCTGGCATATTTTATTATTGAGTTTTCAACCCAGAAAGTGATTCAGTAACTGGCATGGAGTTTGGAAGGTGTGCTGAGGACCAACTGAGATCTCTCAACCACCTGATAAGATGCTTCCAGGATTTGTGGTTTGTAGCCCTGGTGTAAACCAACTTTTGCTGGAACCAGGAGAGAAAAACGACGCTGGCTAACCTACTAACCTTTCAGATTTTCCACAAATGAGGATGGCAGATTAGAGATGAAACTCCAGGCGTGGGGCTGCTTTGCTAAATCTTCTGCATGTTGGGCTACAGGGAGTGGAAGTGGTAGCCAGATGTTTGTGTCATAAAGTGTGACCTAATAAAAAGGTAAGATAATATCAGTGCTATTTTTCTAGAAAAAGAGGTGCCGGAACCCACCATCAACGTCTCCCTTGTTGTCTTATAATGGCGATGGCGCCCACTTGAGAAGTGCCAGAACTCAGTTCTGCTGATTTCTGGCTGAAAGGAAGGCCCTGCATAATATTTCTATTGCAAGGGGAAGCAACACAGGTGGTAGAAATGGTTAGAAAGTCATACTGAAGAAGAAGAAGAAGAAGAAGAAGAAGAAGAAGAAAAAGAAGAGTAGTTTGGATTTGATACCCCGCCTTTCACTCCCTTTAAGGAGTCTCAAAGCGGCTAACATTCTCCTTTCCCTTCCTCCCCCACAACAAACACTCTGTGAGGTGAGTGGGGCTGAGAGACTCAAAGAAGTGTGACTAGCCCAAGGTCACCCAGCAGCTGCATGTGGAGGAGCAGAGACGTGAACTCAGTACACCAGATTACGAGTCCACCGCTCTTACAATTGCACTCAGTTAATGGGCAGTGTCTGTTCCAGGTTTGAGAGACCTCTGGGCTAACTGCTCTCTGAAAGGTCCTCTCCTCTGCTGGTGCTTCATGGTGGCTCTATCTAGTGACAGGGGTTGGCAGCAGCACTCTGAGCAGTGCAAGGTAGTTGGATCCAGCCACCATTTAAATTTCCCAGAATGCCACAACACTCCCGGGCATGGTGAGAAATTTAAATAGCAGCTAGACCCAGCTGCCTGGTAGTGGCTAAAGTGCCCAGCTGGAAATGGGTTTTGTTTTTTAAGGGCTCCAAGGCAGATGTCCATGGTGAGTTGTTTCAGTGTGTTGGTTCCCCAGCAGCTGCCCAAGAACACCAGGCACTAAGACCAGGTGCAGCAATGGGGAATGTTTCACCTGTTAAATTCCTGCATCCTATATATATATCTTAAAGGCACTGCTAGAGAACTAGGGCTGAACAAAAATGACATTTCGTTGGTGAAAGATGATACCTTTCACCCTGCCTGAAGGTGCCAGAGATTGAAATTGGAGCCTTCTGAATGCAAAGCAGATGCTCTACCATTGAGACACTGGCTAATGAAAGTCACCTCCTACTTGGTTTTGGGTCAGCCCTAGTGCCAAGCATATAGCCCAGTCCTAGGTATGCTGACTCAGAGGTATGTCTTATTAGGTTCAAGGGGAATTTCTCCCAAGTAAGCAAGTACAGGATTTTAGCCTTCTTCTGTATTTGCTTTCCTCTTTTCATTTGCTTAGTTCTTGACAAAGCCTTACACGCTCTTTGGAAAATGGAACAGATTAACGGAAAATAAACACATTTGCTTCATTTGCACAGTCTTATCGCAAATGTTCTTTCTTTCCTATGGTACAATATGAGCGGTTGGCACACACAGCCTTCTTTCCATCTGCAGATTTGTGGAGGAATTTATCTTGAGAGTAGCATGATTCCATGACTCCCTCTGTGGGAAGCTTGGTTTTATTTGCCACTCTGTCATTTATTAATTGGAGCGATATAAATGACTATTTAAACAATTGTTTTAGGGTGGTAGGATTCAGAACGGCAAAGACTTGCCAGGAACGATACAAGAGCCACCCCTCACCTCCTGCCCTGGCCATTGTGAGCTCACAGGGTTCCGGATGCCGTAGCAATTCCATGACAGATCTTCTCTCCCCGCCCCCCCCGCCCCATCCCCACACGTACACTTTGGATTACTGCGCTAAGATTATTAAGGAATGTGGAAACCCCAAAGCAAATAATTTACATTATGTAGCTTCAGAACAAGAGCACAGCTTCTCGGAGATGTGAGAGCCACGACTACAGAAGTCTGCTGTGAAGGATTCTTCTGTTCTCTTTGGGACAATCCAAGCCTACAGGCCATATCAGGAACAAATGTGGATAGCCTAAAGGGAAAAGGAGTGAAAGGATTAAATCCACATTTGGTAGAATGCCTTAAAATTCTGTCCGTTTCAGACTAGAAACAACCTTGTGCATCTTCACTGGAAGGAGAAGAGGAAGAGTACTAATGTTTTAATCCAACTCATTTTGCTGGGGCAAGAAACACTCACATAATGGCATTCCTTGCTGGTAGTTCTCTGCAGATATAGCTCAGCTCGATTTCCACATATACTGTAAATCTAAACATATATTTGAAGTTCGGAATTACTTAATTCTCACCCACTTGCAGCAGCTTCTAGACTTGGAGGAACTCTGAGCCAGTCCACCTTGATTTGCATAGCTGGATAACCAGCAAACCATCCATATTCAACCTTCGTTGCAATATTGTAGTCTCGACAATCCCAGCCCCATTTTAGATAACCCTGAGAAGAAATAGGTAGTGAATTTTATGCCTCTGATATAAAAATCAAAGTAGCTACATCGCTGCAGTTACTACACTGATTTTTCATATCACTGCACTCTTCTGTTTCCTTAACCGTTACTGGGAAATGCAGTTCTAGGTTACAGTCTTTAAAACGAAAAAAAGCATGTTAACCAAATACCATAGTGGCCTCTGAAAGTCAAGTAGCACTTTCCGTCCATTGCAGCCCAAGGTCACAACTGAGATGGCATTTCTGCCACCATTTGCAATGAATCTTTTCAGGCAGAACTTCCAAACAACTGCCTGAAATAAAAGCAACCAGCAAAATGGCAACCCAAGAAAATCTGTTAAGAAGCAGGCCACAACTGAAATAAACTTCTTTCTTGCTTTGACTCCTTTACACCTGTGGCAGCCCTGTTTAGGGAAGTTCTTAATGTTTGATCTTTATAGCTTTATTATTATTATTATTATTATTATTATTATTATTATTATTATCATCATCATTATTATTCTGCTGGGAGCCACCCAGAGTGGCTGGGAAAACCCAGCCAGATGGGTGGGGTATAAATGATAAATTATTAATAATTATTACTACTACTACTACTACTACTACACCCCGTGGCCCTGACTTTGCCACCACCTCTCCTCAGCCCTGTCCACATAAGCAGCAGATACACTGGTGCCAGGAGTAAGGTGGTTCTGCAGCTCTGCCCCACTACTACTGATAAATATTGTAATTGTTGCTGAATGACTTGGTTGGGAAAATACAGTATTTTTGGTTATAGAGTTGTTTCTTACCTCAGCCTTCTGAGGATCAAGAATGGAAATACCAGCACAGAGCTTGGGTCTTTTGGATTCTTTCAAGTCTGACACAAAGACTTGTACTGTAGGCCTGGAAGTGTGTAACTCATCGTGGAGCTCAAGGTGAAATATGGTGACCTTCTTCTCATTCTGGATAGCACGGAGATCAGCAACCAGCACCGATGATTTATTGTGTCTCAAGAATTTGGGCTAAAGTCAGAAGTAAATGGGGGCGGGGACTTACTTCAGAAACATTACCACAAACATTTTCACACTGTTCGAGCAAAACTGAACAGCACACTGGAATTTAAATACATCTTCCTGGTATAATATGCTGTTTTGCAAAACATTTCCAATGAAATTCTATTGTGCGAGATCAGATATTTAATGAGGTTATATCATTTAAAAGGTCCTAATTTTATCAGCACAAGGGCTGAAAAAACAAAGCAGTATTAAGTAGTAGGCTGGATATTAGTTAATAAGCCAAAAACATTTTGAAATAGGTTCATAATCTATGAAAGCTTTAGTACACTAACTAGTAAGTGTATTTAATAATGCAGCGATTTTAACTCCCATATATATGAACTATATAGCCTAACTACAACTGAGCAGACTACAGGGTAGGTGCTGAAAAAGTTTCCCCATTCATTGTGATAGCCCATTTTCACATGCAAGTTATGAATATGTATGAGTGGCCCAGCACTTAGTCGTAAGCCTGGGTGCTTTCCCTCTGAGAGTCTCACCCACCCACCTCTTTTCCATTCATTCCCTCTCTCCTCCACACACCTTGGTTTCATTTTCATTTCAAGCCATACAAACCAGTTTGGTTCCTTTACTCTTCTTGGTTTTAGCATCCTCTTTCTTCCCTTTAGTCTTCCACTTCTTTCTCTTAGTCTTTTGGTCTTCATAAGAAGAGGATTCATTATCTACATTATCTTCATCTTCATCGGTGTGCCTCAGGTGGATTGTGTTTGAATGCGATTTAGAGTCTGCTTGAACCTCTAGCTGTATTTTGGTTCTAGCCGCTTCTGTCGAAAAACCCGTGCATGAGTTAGAACAATAACTATTGAAAGGTAGACAACCATCAGTTGTGGGGAGCATCAGGTAGGGTGTCAAGCGTTGACATTACTGGCCCACAACTGTGCAGGGTGCCAGGGGGTGGGGATGACTGCTGCCCTCCAGAGCTTCCAGGCCTTACTTCTCCTCCTAACATGCAGCTGCTGCTTGTTCCTCCCTCCAGACATGCAAAGAATGACCAGAGTCAAGAGATTCTCCCCTTCTTCTGAATAACTGTGCACTGGGCCCAGAGAAGGAGGGCAAGCAAATGGATAGCAGTGATGGAGATGGGTCCATTTGTGGAGGGAAGGACCAATGGAGAGCATCTTGCCCAAGGGCTCTTCAAAGTTGACACTAGTGAGCATTGTGGGTGTAGATTACTGTTAATGAACCTATTGACCTACCGCATGGAAAATGCAATGAAACCTTTCTCCAGACCTAAACACATTTGCCTGGAAATATTTCCCATTGATTCATAGGGTGCACACTGCCCAAACAGATCAAAGCTGGTGAGATTTCCCCCTTTTAGTGGGGCTTCTTGGTCACTTTTAAGATGACAGATAATTCCTCAGCACTTTATTCTTCAATGATAAGGAGAAACTGCATTTATGAAAGTATTTTTCTAATCAAATGTTTGATGCTCTCCTTTTTGCAAAGAATTGACTGCCATGGGGTGATGGGATGGGGCTTATGCAGAGTATGGAGGGAGACCCCTAAGAAAGGCAAAGTATTATTGTATAGGAATTGTTTACAATTCAGTATAAGGGTTGAGAACCACAAAATTAGTGTGTGTATTCAAGTTTGATTAGTAATGATAAATTTCTAATAGAAACTGTACCTGGTTTCACAGCTAGTTTGACTTCGCATTGCCCAAAACACTTGTGTAGGTATGCATCTTTGAAGAACGCAGTGCTGCACTCTTTCATGGTGAAACATGTTTGATATCCTAAGCTAGATAGTTTGATATATGAGCTGGGTGAACACATTGCGTTTCTTTGACTGTGGTGAAACTCTTCTTTCAAGCCATAAATGAATGCCCGTGATGCAATATCAAAGACACTTCTTTGCTGCGTTAAAAAGAGCAACAACTGATAAAATATTGGACAGGAAAAAAGTAGTAAATAAATTCTGAGGCTATTCCCCCCCCCCTTATATGAAACTGGATTTACCTCACCAGATTAGTTAAAGCTCAGATAGATAGTTAAAGCGTAGATAGGTAAACTGGGTGCCCCAACGCGTTTCCACAAAGTAATAGGTTTTGTGAAGTTGTATTATATAGATAGGCTACAATTGTGAATTACTGAAACGGTATATATTTACTTCACAATATTTCAGTGGATAAACAAATATTTTGATTCTTTAATTGAGCATATTGGATAAGTTTGGAAATTTATAAATAAACTGGAATCAGCAGCAGGACCTGGATCATCTGCTGTGTGTATATTTACAATGTACTATCCATTACCCTTTTGGTCCTAACTTTTGATGATCCAAAGCATTGTTCTAGAACATCAAATCCAATCAGGTCTGGCGGAACCGGGGTCATCAAAGGTGAATTTGGTTCATCCGCATTCCTTGACACAGCATAAAATTTAGTCCTGAAAACACAGGTATAAAACACTCAATATGTAAGTGGAATAAACCAAATATACATAATATAAGGTCGCTGTAATTTTCAGTCCAGTCATTCTCATGTTTGTCATGACTTGAATGAATGACAGAGGTGATACTGAGAACAACTGAGACACAAATGAGGCGTGTGATTCAGGAATCTGCGGGTGGAGAGAGTTGGCCAACCTTTCCAAAGCACACTCCAGATATCGTTGTGTCGCACATCCTTTGTTGCTCTTGGAATTCCACTGTAGTGAGAATTGCATTTTGATCTGTAGTAGCCACTTTAGTGTCTATTGAGGCTGACCCTGAAGTCCTTACTTAGGCAAAATTCTCATCTACTTTATTGCCTTGGTAAGGACTGCAAGATCAGGGCCACCAAATACCGGTAACAGAAATTGCCTGTAAAGGTAAATAGATGCTTAGAAACCACTGAGAACATGACGAATTAAAAAGAAAAAGCAACCCTGTATACTTCCAGAAGTATTACTGCATTAAGAAACCAACATATATTTATAATTTTTGCAACAGCACAATTCACTGCTATTTGCCACAATTAAGTTATAGCTACTGTACCTCACAGCCAATAATTCTGTCTGCTGCTGGACTGGGGTCATTTCAAACTTAAATATTTCCTCTTTCATGTCTATCTTGGCATCACATTTAACCGGCATGCTTGCATGGAATTTAGCGTGGAATTCAAGACCAGATTGGACATGTGGTGTGTTGATTGCCATCACTCCTACCAGATGCGTTGATACGCTGAAAAAAGATGGAAATACCAACTTAGATAATAATGTAAACTATTCCCTCGCACTCACAGTACACACATTTAGAATCTCATTCAATATGAAACATACAGAATGAGAATCTGTCAGTAAATATAACCACAAGGGACTATTAGTGATTCAAACATAGGAGCCGTGTCAATATTTTTGTTAGATCATGCAGATTATGAATTTTAGTGGCAGGGGACTTTCTTTCTTGGTGGAGTGGACTTGTATAGTTACAAATAAACTCAGATATTAAAGAATTTTTTTAAAGGCTTTTGTCACCTTTCCTTTGAATGGAAGCCAAACCTGGTTAAGCACTGCCTCTGTAATTTCTCACAGATTGAGGTAATGGAAGCACAAAGCAATATTCTTCTTTGATATAGGTATAGTGCTGTCCGCTACACCTGCAATCTGACATTCCCAGGTGCCAGGTGGCCCCACTTGAGAAACTTGCAATAGTGTGACTCATGTCTCCCATCTTTGGAACAGAAGACAGAAGGCCAATGCTAGTCAGTTGGGCACCACCAAACCCCAGTTTGGACTATGTAAACAATTCCTTCCTAATTTCGCCATTCATCAGAAAATTAAGCAATCCTAATTTCATATCAGCAATCATGCCTACCTTGAGTTAATGTCAGCACTAAGAAGCAGGCTGGCTTTAAGCAACTGTTCTGGTCCAGAGTCATTAGTCAAAGAAGGAAATATCTTCCCATTGACTGTAGGAAGTAAAAAAAGAGTGATTAAATGTCAAAAGCATGAAGCGAAAAAGGAACTCAATACATGGATTTGCTGTTAACAGCTAGCATATTTTCATTTTCACAAATGTATAAGCAATTCACTAAGTTCTAGGGATGGGTGAATCTGTCAATATTGGTTTCTCTGAAGTTTCTAATTTTCCAGCAGCTCACTATGTTTCTGCATCAGTTTGCATGAGTATGAGTGTGTGTGTGTGTGTGTGTGTGTGTGTGTAATCACAAAAAGTTGTTGGCATTTTAGTGCATATTTTCCCAGGATGTGCATTTCTGCAAGCAATTTCCCATATACATATTTTGCTAACATAGCATTTTGCATGTTATTTTCATGAATATGTGCATTTTTAGGCACACTTTCCTCTAATATGCACATCTGTGTACACATTTTCTGGATGGGGAACTACACCGCAAAATCAGGAGAAGTGCAATTTTTTGAAGGATAGCTGCTTTTCGCTTCACATACTGTTTCTGAGAGTGAAAATTAGATAGCTTTGTGCAAGCTGAACTGAATCTCTCCACCATCCCCAGTGATCACTAACAAAGCTAAGGGGGTATGGGGCTGTACCAGTGCTCACCTTTTGCTGAAACATCTGCCACGCTGGCGCCATATAAGCCAAGTTCCAGTGGGAGGCCTACACAGGTAGGTACAATGTGTCGAAGTTCTCCTGCCAGTATGGGCTGGGTCCATCTGCCTGTTATGCCATTTTGGAACAGAGCAGTCAGCATCTCTGCTGGTTGGGTCACAAGCTAAGCAAAATTAAAGATGCAACTGTGTTTAATCAGCAATTAGAGATGGAGAGTATTTCTACACCCTTCCAGACTGACAAAAGTTGACGTACCTTCACAGCCTTTTCAATGAATTCTTTGTCAACCAGAACAAAGGCAATATCATGACTAAATAATTTCAGAGAGCTGAACAACTGAGGCTTTTCTGAAGAGAGTTCCTTCCATCCCTTTAGCTGGCAAGAGAGAAATGATTGGTTTTTTTGAGGTTGCTTATAGTCATGTTGGGTTTCACATAGTGTCAATTTACCTTTAATTATTGCAGAAATTATATAGTTGCTAATTGAAACATACTCATTTGGTTTTCTTTGGACAAGGGGTGGACAACTGCAAGCCTACGGGCCCCTGGGCATCTCTATATCTGATCTTTGGGACTCTCTCCAGGTCATTACCCTTCTTTGAGCCATACCCCTCACTGCCCCTGCTCCATGCTCTCCTTTATTTATTTTGCCTGGCAGGAATTTATCATTGACCTATAATGCCTTCTGCGTGCCTGGATGCAACAATGTATTTATAGACATCTCCAACTTTGGGGTGACTGAACCAAACCACTCTGTGAAGCACCTGTCCCCCTCCATTAAACAGCTTGCCTAGCCACCTGCCACCCATGCTGCTCGCTCATTTCCCTATCTGCTATCACACCAAAATTGGCGTAGTCTCCAATAGATGGTCGCACGAATCACAGCGTGACGACACCCTTGCATTTTATTTATATAGGAGGAGATCTACAGATTGTGTGTGCATGCACATGGTTGTCACTGATTGACTGATTGACTGATTAACTGACTCTCATTGTTAAGACGTACTGTAAACCCACCATGGGAAAGTCTGAAAATGTGTTGTTTGCAACTCCTCTAAAATGGGAGACTTGAATTGTACTCTTCACAGGGGGTATAGTTAAATGGTGGGATTCACTCCCAAAAGCGGCTTTACAAGAGGATTAGACAAATTCACAGAGGAAAAAGTTATCCATGGTTACTAGTCACGATGACTATGTTCTGTCTTCACTGGCTGAGGCAGTATGCCTCTATATATACCATTTGCTGGAGAAAATGCTGTGAGGAGCATGCTTTTGTACTCAGGTCCTGCTCACAAGTTTGCCATAGGCATTTGGTTGGCCACTGTGATAACAGAATGCAGGACTTGGTGGAACTTTGGGCTGAGCCAGCAGTGCTCTTTTTATGTTCCTATGCTAGCTAAACACCTATTATTTGCTACAAATGTTCTCTGAAACTTCTTGAAACAAACAACTGAAAAGGTTGATAAATGGGACATTTTGGCAACAAATGGTGAGAACATGGGGTAGTGGAGATCAAGCCAAGATACACATGGTATGCAGTGTTTGGCTCTGGGAATAAGCTTTTGACTTCTCTTAGGAGGGTTCAGGCTAGATGGGGGATTGTTGTCCTTTCAGCTACTTATCAGGTGTGGTCGGAGGAAGAGTGGTTTGCGGCAACATCCAGAAACATGTATATTCATGCATGCAAAATGCAGCGGCTACTAGCCACAATGGCTATGTTCTATGGCCACTGTCAAAGGCAGTACGGCTCTGGATACCAGTTGCCAGGGAATTGCAAGTAGACAGGGTGCTGTTGTGCTCAGGTCCAGTTTATGGGTTTCCCACTGGCATCTGGATGACAAGTGTGACAACAGGATGCTGGAATGGATGGACCATTGGCCTGATCCATTGGGGCAGTAGTAACCACCTTCAGCAGGAATGAAGTTAGGCTAAAAAAGCAAACGAAGTGGCAGGCCACATTTCCAATTAAAAATCTACTGCGATTCAAACTAACAACAACAAAAAGGCACACACATACCAGTTTCCCAAGCGCCCTAATTTTTTTGTACATTGAAGATTCAGCAAATGGAATATCTTGTGTTTTGAAGATATCAGCGAGGCCTTCCAGGTCGAAACGAACCTATGTAAAACAAATAAGCTTTATATGCGCAAAAATATGAAGTGCAGAATCTCTGAAGAAAAGAAAATGAGGAAAGGTTGTTTAGTTAATCTTTGTAAAGAAAAGGCCTGGAGGAAACTAAACAGAGCAGAGAAGATATTGGAGGAATTCCATTGACAGTACGATTTCATCTCAGGTAACTTCTTTTCAATACCTTCCCTACAATGAAGCATCGAAACACAAACTGAAATGATTATTTGGAATAAGAGGAAGTCCAGATAGGAAGAAACCAGTGGTGCTGGAACCTTCAAACGAGGGATGGAGGAAAAATTCAATTCAGTTCATATTTAAAGCTGAATCTATCAAATTTGCACTTTTCAAAACAAATGAGAACCGAAACACAGCTATGTTTGGAAATTCATTCAGATCTGAATTTTGAGGTGCAGTTTTCCAACCTAAGAAGGGACGCGGGTGGTGCTGTGGGTAAAACCTCAGAGCCTAGGGCTTGCCGATCGCATGGTCGGCGGTTTGAATCCCCGCAGTGGGGTGAGCTCCCGTCGTTCGGTCCCAGCTCCTGCCCACCTAGCAGTTCGAAAGCACCCTTAAGTGCAAGTAGATAAATAGGTACCGCTTTATAGCGGGAAGGTAAATGGTGTTTCCGTGTACTGCGCTGGCTTGCCAGCTGCAGCTTAGTCACGCTGGCCACGTGACCCAGAAGTGTTTCCGGACAGCGCTGGCCCCTGGCCTCTTAAGTGAGATGGGCGCACAACCCTAGAGTCGGACACGACTGGCCCGTACGGGCACGGGTACCTTTACCTTTACCTTTCCAACCTAACAATGCTTACAGAAATGCATATGTTAGTGGAAAGTATGGATAAAAATTGAGATATCAGTGAACATAACAAAAAAATGCATTGTATTTGGGGAAATTGTTCCAAAAATGTGTACACTACATACAAAAAGCTGTTTGTTAGGAGAAATTCACACTAAAATGCTGGTGAATTTCCATAAGGTTTTTTTAAAAAACGATAATCTGCAAATTGCTGCTAAATGTGGAAAACTGAATATAAGATTTAAAAAATTCAGATACTGAGAGAACTGGAATTGATAAATCTTTCCCTCCCTACTTCACACACAGTATTTTTCTGGGCAGTGTTCCTTTGTTTATGATAAACTACCATTCTTGCCCCTGGCAAGCAACATGGCAGGTTGCTAGGGACAGGAGGAATATTAGCATGCAATGGAAACAAATCATATTTGGCCCTGAGCATTATAGCTTAGATCGCTCCTGATGTAGCTGGACTACCATTACATCTGTACAATACATTTAAAGTACTCTTACACCACTTTGGCAGTCATGGCTCCCTCCCCCTATCCTGGGAACTGTAGTTTGTTAAGGGTGCTGAGTGTGGTTGGAAAATCCCTTGGAGAGCTCCAATTCCCAGCACCATTGACAAAACTGAGCCCTTAATTTTAAGCTTCATGCCTTCAAATAATAATAATAATGTTGGATCTAATGAAAAAGCTAACATTTTCCTCTAAAATCGTAGCTTTAGAAGAAGGAATTATATAACATTTTCATTGATATGTACTTACCTCTGCAATATCCATTGCTGAAGTAGCGTAGTAGCCTCTCATCTTTGCAAGGACTGATGGAAACAGAGTCTTTGGACTATTCATTAGGTAGACTCTTCCAATTGCACCAGCTCTGTAATTTCCTATGATAGGAATTTACAAAATAAATAAAAACTGTTTGCTGCTCGTTGTAGGATTTGTTCCACACAGACAATTAGATGTGATTCGATATACTCGCAAATTACACAGCAAGTGGAATCATAGCGAGACAGCCTTTGGTCCATTTAGCTTAGTAGTGTCTACACTGATTGGCAGCAGCTCTCCAGGGTTGCAGGCAGGGGTCTCTCCCAGTACGTATGGTGCTCTCAGCAGTGCCTCATCCAAAGAGTGCAGTTCCCAGGCAGGGATATAGGGAGCCAAGTGATCCCTTAGACATCCTGATCCCAAGTTGTTTAGGGCTTTAGATGTGAAGACGTTTTGCCCTGCCCCATCCCAAGCATACTCGTCCCTTTTGAGGATAGCTGCAGAATTTTGTGGGGGCTTAGCTCCCTTCTTGAAAATGGCCCCCATGGCCCCACATAGATGGTGCCCCTGGTACGGGGAGATATATTGCATGACAAGGCCCTGGGCCCTCCCCCAACTCTTGGAAAATAAAACCCACGGACACCAATATGTTGGGTTAATGGGATAATTAAGGCCACAAGTTTATTGGTTACAGATGTGAGCAGTACTGGCTTAGGCATTGGAACTGAACTAACTATATCTGACTCCTGCCCACCATGCAGATAGTCTCATAAGGGTTAACCACCAGTAGGAGGAGCCCTGTTGCTGTACATCAAGTGCGAGCTCCCCCAGGGTCACCGATGAGATCGTGGCATGGCCCTAGCCCATACCTGGGCTTTGGACAGGATCCACATTCCTGGATCCCTTTAACGGAATACCCTTCAAGAGGAGGGGCAGCTGAAGGCCACTACTTCCCCTCCCATAAACAAGGTTTTACCAGTGCCTAACCACCAAACCTTACAAAGTTGTGACGATTGCTACGAGGCAGGCGAAAACCACATGGCTGGTGCCAATTTGCCAAGTGGGAAAATTCCTGCCTGGCCCCCTAAACAGGTGACCAACTGTGGTCCATAGCGAAGCCAAAGGCAAACGCATGAAACTAGGGCGGGAGGGAGGGCAATCCAACACAGGAGGAGGCAAGAAGGAAGAGCCCCCTGGCCACGCAGTAGTTTAAATAGCGTAAGCCATGCCCCCCGGTTGACCAGATAGGTCGGCTAGGGACCATGACGCAGCCGGGTCCCCCAGTGATGTGGGTTACAGAAGGGTTTTGTAGGTAAAGATAAGGAGTTTGTGCTGGATTTGACGATGGGGAGGAAACCTGTTTGAGGAACGAGTGCTGGTATGAAGTCAAAAGATCCCTCACCACTTCACCATCTAAAGTCCACGACATTGACATGGGAACTTGGAACATGAGTCTCCCTTCATCATAAGTTCCTCTTTTAATATATTACCAAACCACAGCATGGGATGATGCAGCCACAATCTTTTGAAATATAAAGATGGAGCTTCGTACAGCAGCAACATCTTGCAGGACAAGTAATCCAGTTTAAAAAGAAAAAAAGAAATCATGCAGCCGAACCAGTTACTTACGGTAGAAGCCATCGATGTGGATGACGCTGCTGTAGCGAATGCTCAAGTTCTCTAGTCTGGGAGAGAGCAGCATGATGGCAACTCTGCAAGCTGCAGACCTAAGGGACAGCAGTGGAACAATATCATAATCCTATTTAAGCAGTGCTTTTTTTCTTAAAAAATGTTTAGGGGTACTCTCATTTTCCTTCTCATATTGAAATACTGCCCTTCAATGAGGCCAAACTTAGATTCACAAAATGTCTAGGGGTATGCGTACCCCTCTGAAAAAATCACTGTATTTAAGGCACTGCAATAGACTTAGCTCCTCGTGGGATGCGGGTGGTGCTGTGGGTTAAAAACCACAGAGCCTAGGACTTGTTGATCAGAAGGTCAGCAGTTCGAATCCCCGCGACGGGGTAAGCTCCCGTTGCTCGGTCTCTGCTCCTGCCAACCTAGCAGTTTGAAAGCACGCCAATGTGCAAGTAGATAAATAGGTACTGCTCTGGCGGGAAGGTAAACAGCGTTTCCGTGCGCTGCTCTGATTCGCCAGAAGCAGCTTAGTCATGCTGGCCACATGACCTTGGAAGCTGTACGCTGGCTCCCTGGGCCAATAAAGTGAGATGAGCGCCGTAACCCCAGAGTCGGTCACGACTGGACCTAATATTCAGGGGTCCCTTTACCTTTACCTTTAATAGACTTAGCAACTTTCAGGAAGATGTTTACTTATTATGAAGAGGGGAATCAAAACCCTGCACGTTGTTTTTTGTTTGTTTTTAAAGACCCAAGTGGAGTTTAAAGGTTCTCCTAGTCACATGGGGCCTGCTCAGGGGTCGACCTTGGCCACATGCTGCCCTGTGCAAGGCCACATGACGCCCTCCCCCCAGACCTTGTGGCGCTGGCCTAAGCCAGGCTTTGGGAAGGACATGTGAGGTTCTGGCAGGGTCCTAGAGCACTCTCACTTCTTTCCCAAAGGCCTGTAAGTGCTTGCCCATCTTTGGGAAGGAGGAAGGAGGGCTCTAGGGCCCTGTCTGAGCCCTCATGCCTCCTTCCCAAAGCCGGGCAACTGCTCACCAGACTTTGAGAAGTTGCCTTTCTTGGCTATGCGTCCGGTGCGACTCCCTGGCCTGCTTTTTGATGAGTGGATGCTGTGCAGGTGGGAAATCAATTCAGGATCCAACCACATAGGGTGGGCTGACTGTGTCGGTTAAGGATGTAGAACCTTATTTCTGTTGAAGGCCGCTTTCCCTTGGGGTGTAACATTTGGGGGGCTGCATGCTGGTGGTGGGACCAGAGTAAAAAAAAAAGTGAATGACCACCAATCGTCTCTCTCCGACCCTATTTCTCTCTCTCTTTTTGAAAGACCCTTCCCTTCCAAACAGCCAGAGGTGTGAACCAATTGCTTGCACAGGGCTTTTGCAACCAGGCCAATGGAGCTCCAGTAACCCTTGATGCTGTGCTGGTTTACTAGGCTCCCTTGTTTGCAGTTCTCCTTCTACTTACAGGTCATAGAGCTGTGGAATCTTGCCCATGGCCAACACCTTCATGTGCGAATAGGCAAAGCTGGCAACCTGCAGGTTTCTCTCCCTTTGCACGACATTGGCCAAAGCTGTCACTAGAGGGACAGCAGGTTTGGTTTCAAAGAAAACAACACAGGACACCATCCGGACTTTAGAAGGAAGAGAGTTGTTTGCAAAGATCTGAAAGAGAATTTCCCGCACCTGGAGAGAAAAAGGACAATGCCACAAGTTAAACGATAATTTATGTACCAGTAAAGGAAGCGGCCTTATGACTAGAAATGGGTGAATTTGTCAATTTCACGTTTTCCCAATCTCCACAATTTCCACATGTTGTGAAAATCCACCAGCATTTTAGTGCAAATTTCTCCTAATATGCATGTTTGTGTGGCATTTTGCCTAATATACAAATTTTGCAGAGCAATTTTCCCTAAATGAATGCATTTTTGCATGTGATTTCCATGAATTTATGCATTTTTATGCATACTTTATCCCCAGAATAATCATTTTTGTACACATGATTTGGCTGGAGAACTGCTTTGCAAACTTTGGAGAATATACACACATATATACAGTGAGGTTTTTTACTGGTGGGATGCAGGGGGACGCATACCCCTAAACATTTTGTGAATTTTTGTACTTTTGTCCATTTACTGTATTTATTTTTCCTGATTTGAACTATAAAATAGTGCTTTTCTTGAGTCAAAATGAGAGTACCCCTAAACATTTTTTTTTAGAAAAAAACACTGCATATATATATAATAGTCAATTATAGGACCCTCCTACATCTGAGCTGCGGTGTTTTGTATAAATTGGTACTGTAGTACCAGCCCATGATTTGACACTTCGGATGCAATTCAGAGATTAAAAGTTCGTCTGTGACACAAGCAGTTAAATGCCTTTTTGCAATGGCTTGCCGCCATGTTACCCTTCTGTGAGAGAGGGTAGGAAAGGGTCTCTCAGAAGGCCATCCCAGTGAAGCCTCTCATGTGCCCTTGGGAGGATCCTTTGCTAAGCAAATACACTTTTAGCAAAATAATTTGCACCGCACGGCATCCATTTGCTGATAACCCAGGTTCAGTGCCCTACATTAATGTGCATGCTTCCTGGTCCCTATCTTAGATTACACCTGACATTTGCTCTGTGTCCCATTTATTTGGTTAAGAATGACTTTGCTTACTTCTGGGGCTTGCTTCCTTGCTATTTTCCTCAAGGCTAGTACTGCCTCGGTCTGGACATTCTCTGGCAAAGCATCAGCCGTAGATGAAAACCCTGGCAAGAACTTCTTGATGTAATTGATGCTGGCTGGTTCTCCTGCGTTGCCCATGGCCTTCAAGGCCAGCACCATGTCTTCCTCGTGTCCTTCGCTGACTGCACCAGCTGCAAGATCATGGAGAGGCTGGAAACAGAACAATGGTCTCGTGTTAATCGTTCATTTGCTAATCTTTCCTAGGAAGCTCAGGGGTGATGTTTGCCTGTGTGGAATGCACAGCAACTCTAGAACAGCAAAACAACTAGCAGTTCATCCACATAAAACTCACAACTTGAATCTCTATTAGAAAAAATAAATAAACACATTTTCTCTCAGAATGCACATGAACATTTGGAGATGAGAGCTGCTTTGGAATATTTAGGATGTGTGAAAGCCAGGACATGGGACATTACAAAAGGACAATATGAGTGGACTCTCTGTGCCCTTACCACAGCAAAATGACTGATACTGATGAATTGAAATGCAGGTGGCACTGTGGTCTAAACCACTGAGCCTCTTGGGCTTGCTGATCAGAAGGTCGGCGGTTCGAATCCCCACAATGGGGTGAGCTCCCGTTGCTCGGTCCCTGCTCCTGCCAACCTAGCAGTTCGAAAGCAAGTCAAAGTGCAAGTAGATAAATAGGTACCGCTGTGGCGGGAAGGTAAATGGCATTTCCGTGCGCTCTGGTTTCCGTCACGGTGTACCGTTGCGCCAGAAGCGGTTTAGTCATGCTGGCCACATGACATGGAAAGCTCCCTTGGTCTGAAAGCGAGATGAACGTCGCAACCCCATAGTCGCCTTTGACTGGACTTAACCGTCCAGGAGTCCTTTACCTTTACCTTTACCTTTACGCAGACTTGCCATGGACAAATTCAATGATATTTGGAATCCATTCTTACAAATACTGTAAATCTGGTGAAGTACAATAACAACTTTGTAAAGTAAAAAAGAAAAAAAAAGATGTGTGAAAGCCAGGGAATAACTGAGTCTCAATCAAATTCCCACAACGCAAGGCGCCAATCTGCAGGCAGCTTTTGCACACTTTAAGGAAATGTGAACACTGATTTGTTACCTGAAGAATTTCAGCAGGGCAGGGGCGGAAGTCAGTGCAGTGCCTGTTTACCATGGCACCGTATCCTAAGTCAACGATGATGCGAAGCGCTGAGGATTTCTGAACTCCAGGAGAGGTAATCAGATCCTGCAGAAGCCAAAACAAAGACAATGTAATGTGGATATTTGCTAGAACCATTGGTTTGTTTGAAATATATCTGACCCACTTTTCCCAGAGCTCAAGGAGGCTTACAAAAATTATTACATTAATAACTCTGGTACAGAGAATTACAGCTTGAAACCAAAAATAATGACACACTGTAAAGATTTTTCAGCCCTTCCTACAATTTTCTCAGACCCCCAAATCACCTGAAGCACCACCTCCTTCCCTACAGATGCCCTGCTCTAAGTAGTTCTACAGCCCTCAGAAGCTTAGATAGTGCTGACCTGGGAGAGGACATTTTCTGTGGCAGCTCCTAAGTTTTGAAATTCTCTCTCCATAGAGGTGCAACCAGCAAATGTTTTCGGCAAATGCTGAAGACACACCTCCTTTCCCCTAGCCGTTGACACCTGAGGTGTGTGTTTTCAGAACCACCTTATTTCTTCCCATTGCTTTTTTTTTTTTTGTAATTGTAAGCTTTTAAAATATTTTTTAATTTAGTTTTTTTAATTGTTGTAACTTTGACTGAAGGATGAAGGAGAGGTGATGATGATGATGATGATAAAACCAATCATCTTGCTATCTATAAGCCTTACCACACAGACGGACCTTGTGCAATAGTTTAAATCTCAACTTCTGGTCCCATTACATATTTATTCCCGAGAATGTCAAAAGCACACCCTATTCTGACACCCAACAAAATTGCTTTGACGCTGTCCGTTTCAGCACCACTTTACTTCTTCTGCTTGCCCTCACTGATTTGCTCTTGTTTCCCTATGCAACCTGAAGCAAGATCACATGGGGCGTAATAACCAATGATGTCACACCACTATGATGACATCATGGACCCCATAAACAAAATCATCTGTGTCATCGCCACTACCAATTGTATCAAATGGTAGTGTCAGCAAATAAGGACAGCAAGTGCAAAAAACAAGCTAGAAAATGATACTGTGAAGAAACACCAGCCACTTGGGAACAAAAGGATTACACACAGCATTGAAACAATGTCATTATTTTGGGTAATTTGTTTAGGGCTGCTGAGCATATTAATTCTGAGGTAAATCTCAATATCTGAGGCTCAAGATTATTCAAACGCTTTAACCACCTCGAAAAAGTGGAGAGATTACAAACTGATTAAAACTGATTGCATATCATTTATTCAAAAGAAAAGGAAGCTTTGTACTCTTGTGATCTTTTTCACTGAAGGCAGAAGAAAAACTGAGACTAAAATGCTGCTCTGAAGCTCCCTACTGCTTGGGGAAGTGGGTAACATTAAACAGTATACTTACTGCTGCCGCTTTTAAGGTAAGGCTACTGGTTTTTGTTAAATGGAAGGCCAAAGTAAGAGTGAGAGCAGACTCCAAGGAATTGAGAGACTCTTCTTGAATTCTTTGCTTCAGGAACGTGAACGTATTGGTGGTTCCTGCTACAGCAACTGCGCTCAATAGCCAGCGTCTGTAAAGCAAGGTGAGAGATCAACATCTTCTGTTTCCCCTGACTAGTAAGGTCCAGCATAATCACCTGGCATCCTTGGACAACTTCCAGTGCCCCAGCGGAGCCCACCTTTGATGGTTGGCTTGGGCCCCTCTTTTTCCAGCACTCTGCTGACTAGTAAGCCACCATTTCAGTTGCTTAAAATTGCACAGAGCACCCATGATGACCTCCAACCACCCATTCGAGTCAAGTAAGAACTGGCAGTGCACAGAGGAAGGGAGCCACCAGAGGGCACTACACTGAGGTCCCACTCACACCTAGAGCTGGCCATGCCAACTAAAAACATGGGTTGCACATTAACAGCATCAAATACCTGTATAGCTGTCTATCTGAAAATTGTTTCCAGAGAGATTCAAGATCTTCAAGGGTGGCTGCTCGGGAAAGTTCAATAAGTTCCAAGAACTTGGCTGGAGTTTCTGGATGGAGTTGTAGCTGGCTCTCCTGAATTAGCCACTCCAGCATTTTCACCATCTATAAGGTAAACAGAGGGTGAAAGAAACTGGTTATATTCCCTCCTTGACTATCTAGATTCATTTTCTAGGCCTTCCATTCATTTTCTGTTGCAAAATGTCTCACCCGTGGCTCAGGGTTATCGGTCTTTATTAGGTGCAGAGCCATCTGGGGAAGGTCTTCTGGAAACTGATAATGAATATTTCCGTAGTTTTGCAGCAAGTTCCCTGGCATTTTGTCTTGGTTGGTTGTTGTTTCAATCAAAGTCAAGTTTTGTCTGGATGGGGTAAGAAATAAATTCATGTATTAACACTGAGAAGAAGGATTAAGGTTGAAGTCTATAGATTCTGACAGAAAGGAAATGCCTTCACTTTGACTGAGAGAAACCCATGTTCAACGTCACCATGGTGCCCAGTCTGAGGGCTCAAAGCATTGGTCAGTTTAGGATTCTACAACCTGTACATGCAGCTCAATGGTAGATCTCATGCTTCACATGGAGAAAGTCCTGGGTTCAATCCAGGTAGGACTGGGAAAGACTCTTGTTTCAAACCCTATAAGATCTGCTTCAAGGCAACATTCTTGATCCAGCATTGCTTCAAACACTGATTATATATTACTGCCCTTCATCAGAAGATCTCAGGGCAGTTCACAGAATAAAATACAAGGTAAAACACAAGTAAATAATTTAACCAAAACAGCAACACAGACACAATTAAAAGGATATAAATATTAATCAGCCCAAGGCCTGGTTGAAGAGGAACGTTTTTGCCTGGCACCTAAAAATATATAATGATGGTCCCTGGGGTAAGCAGGCCACAAATGGGGAGCCACTACAAAAAAGGCCCGTTCTCATGCTGTCACCCTCCGGACCTCGCATGGAGGAGCCACACGCAGAAGGGAATGATGAACTCAGAGTCTGGGATGGTTTATATGAAGAGAGGCAGTCCTTGAGAGTTCTCTCACTTCAAGAGAAAATCAGCTGACCATTGGAGAGCTGCCATATCTTTAATGTTGTCATCACTTGTTGACCACAGAATGAAGTGATATTTTCATGTGATGCTGCAGCCATCACAGATCAAACACTCCAAACACTTGCATATCCCCTGACATCACCTTAGACACAACACTTTTGAAGGGTTTCCCATACTCAGCTACCAGTCAGCAAGCACAGCCTAATCATGTGCCAATAGAGTGATGTGCATGCATGTGCAAACCAATCCACAATTCTGGTGACATGCTTGTCCCTTGCTCTGATTGTACCACCATGTCAGACATACCTTGCATCCATAACAGCAGTACTACCAACTTCATTGAATGGGGAGATAGTATACACCTGCCGGGAGTCAACGTGTGTGATCAGGGCTCCGGTATCCATGTATTTTAATTGGTAGTTGAAGGCCACAGCCCCTCTTGTGTTTGTGATGTTCTAAGAAGGACAAATAAACTGCTTATATCAAGTTCTTTTAAAATTAACTTGGTTTATACAATTTGAAGCAACCTCCGTTGTGAATATTTACATCAATGGCTGCTGTTAAGGCTCCTTACCAAAGGACATGTAGGACAAGGCCGGACATAGGCCATTCCAATGTTCTTCACAACTTTGTTTGTGCAGTTGCTGAGGTCTTTGGTTCGGGAAATGGTGCTTATATTATTGGCCTTGTCCTCCTGGACAATGTACTTGGTGAGGCAAGTTCCTCCAACTCCATCCTGCAAAGAGCAATGGACAACAATGAAATCACAAAATCTTAGGTCCTAGGAAGATCAGAAAGTCTCGTGCACCATAGCAATGTGGTGTCCTACATAACTGTCTCCCTCACTTCCTATTAACCCATATAATTTAGGTTACAGTTTGTTGAAAGGAGAAATCAGGAATGAACAAGGCACACTAAGCTCATCAAAGTGAAGTGAGTAAAGTCATATGTTTTCAGGATGGGAATAGGTAAGCATGGACAATGCAGGACAACAGATATTTAGATAGACTATGTGGGAAGGAAATTATTTCATTTCTGATGTTCTTCTTCACCCGTGGTTCTCTTGAGGTACCAGAGATGGGTGCAACTTGGGGAAAGTGATATTGTTCCCAATCTGGAGAAAGCTTTCATTTGAAATCAATTTATCTGCAATGAGATCATTGTGGACAAGGCATAATTTATGCGACAAACCTATGCTGAATTCTCCCCCATCCCCAGATGTAACTCATTAGGACGGTTTTGCTTTTATCTTCAAGGTCTGAAAGTTCATTGGTCAATGTGAAAGCCACTCATCATATGTGATCACTACATATATGTTTATTTCACTGCTTCTATATAGCTGGAACCCCTTCATGGATCACTGCCTTGTCATGGCAAAGGGGCTTGAATATATCCAAGAAGCTATGAGCTATGCCGTGCAGGGCCACTCAAGATGGACAGGTAATAGCCAAGAGTTTAGACTAAATGTGATCCACCTGGAGAAGGAACTGGCAAACCACTCCAGTATTTTGCCAAGAAAACTCCATGGACATGAAAAAGGAGAAGCTTTGAGAAGAAAGTGAGAGTTTCCAAGGCATGCTCTGGTTCATGAGGTCACGGAGAGTCGAACACGACTAAGACAACTAAACAACATATAGCTAGAAACCTGAGGTGTGTAGTAGCTTCTTGATCAAATTTGCATGTGATGCAATAATCTCACATCACAAGCTACACAGATGTTTTGCGCTACTCAGACAATGAAGTTCCTTAATTTAGAAAATGTGTGGAGTAGCACATTACTTTTGGCACTCTCTAATATAGTTGGCATGGCAGATTGCGAAAGGGATGTTGGTTAAGGACATTGTCTGGGACAATCTTCCCTAACCTGGTGCCCTCCAGATATTTTGGACTACAACTCCCATCATCCCTGATCACTGGCCATCCTGGTTGCAGCTAACGGCAGTTCTCCAAAACACCTGAATTATACCAGATAAAGGAAGGCTGGCCTAGGAAGTTTGGCAGGATGTCCTTTGCATCTCTTCCAACCCTATAGTTCTGCATGCTGATTCATGTTCATCACTAGATCATTACAGCATCACATTTAATGTATGAATAAGCCATGATAAATCAAACATGACAGAAAGAGCTTTTGCAGCACCACTCATAATTTTGGACACAATGCTCATAACGGAGTTAGCTCACTTCTGTTCAAATGCAAGTCAATAATTGCTAAGTAATCAAGTGATTAAAAAGCAATTAAGTGGTTCACAGGAACAAGCCCTGGGGGACACTTTCCCATGTAAAAACAACAACACATGATTCTAATACTCTAATGTTTGTTCTTAAAATGAGTCATTTTAGAATCTGAAAAGACCCCCCCCCCCCCAAAAAAATCCCATACCTCTTGCAACTCGTACACACTCTCCATCTCATTTACAGATATCTGCAGCAAGTTCAGGATGCCCCTTATTATATTTATGCACTCGAATGAGACATTTTTAAGGGCATAAATATTTCCAATGCAACCTCTTCTGTACTCAAACTTAAATGGTTCAGGAAAACATAGATCCAGCTTCTGAGTGAGAGTGGGTGTTTTGAAGGTCGGATCTCTGGGCCACATTCCATTGTATTCTTCCACTTGTGGAGAAAGGACCTAAGAGCAAAAGCACCAGAAGAGTGAAGATTTGAGCCAAATTAAAATATTTACATGCAAGCAACAGAAGAGTCATATAAGGAGGAGAGAAAGATTTACCTAAATTTGAATGTGGCACCAAAACTGAGAACATGTATCTCCTGAGTGGGCCCTTACTCCCAAGTAACTATGGAAAACATGCCTGAGTAACCTTATTTCTTCCTTCTAGCTGGGACCAGAATAGTACGCTGAGTAGGGTTCATCATGACCTCAGCGCTATTCCTTGTGTTATGACACAACACTTGAAATTGTTGTATACTGGCAAACACTTCATTGTGCTCTGATACAAGAGTCCTCCATTTTGGTTAACCTTGCAACTTATTCTCTTCTGCTGCCTTTCACACACCCTCCCCCTTATCTATTTGGGGTTGCTCTTTCCACCCCCTCTCTTAATAGAGGCTTACCCTCACAAGCTCTGTTCAATTTTACAAGGCCTATCAGAATGACAAACAGCTCCTACATTTCTAAAGCATTTGATGAGGTTACTGTCATGTCCACCCCGCCTTTTATCAGTTTCCCAGACGTACAACTCACTTGTCCACCCCAGTATAAAAAATTGTGTTAAGCTACCAAACTTCCCTATTTGTGTTCAAGTTTGCCCATCTAATTCTTTAGGAGTTGCCGACATTGGTAGGCTGGTCCACATCTTTTTCACTACCTAGTAGAAATCTCCTAGAAGATCCCATGTAGCTACACTGATGCTTATGTCTTTCTGAGCTATTCTGAATAAACGGACCTCACTAGTCTAGCCATGTTTTGTTTCTGTGTGAGTTGTAATAAGCCATTCTCCTTCAGTTCCTTCACGGATTAAAATGTATTGATAACATCTGTATATTTTGGCTGAAAAGGTTAACCCAAAAGTATTGGGTGATATCTAATGTTAGTCATCTTCAGAGTGGAACCACTGAAATCAATAGCCTTAAGTCTTAAGTGTTGATATCACCTTACATACCAATACGCCTAACAAAAGCATCAATGGCATTTTTGTTCTAAAGAAAAGAGCTTTGGGTGGGGGCCCTTCAACCTGTTTCCGCCTGCCTCTCATGAGATTCTAGACACTTGCTTCCATGCTTAAGCTGCCCACCCCTTCTCCACTTAAAAAGGTCCCCTATCAAACCAGCTATCTAAAAAACCAGTCTCTCCTGTATCAGTTTCTACAGCCACAGCAGGCTCTGTAACTCTCCAATGGTATGGTGTAACTTCACCCCTGAAAGCACACTCCCTGAGACAGATGGATGCCAGCCAACCAAAGCCACACAATTCCAGGTGAAGAAAGAAAGTTTAGTCACTAAAATTAAAAATTGTTATCATAATCTACCTTAAGAATGTGGTCTTCCTGGGATACTCTGCTGATCTTTACTTGGCAAGTCAGTTTTAAGACAGATTTTTCTAAATCCCCATCTTCCAATCCAATCTGAATGAGTCCGGTATAGTTGTAAAGGTAGGATTTGAGATTGCTAAAACCAGGTTCTGTTAAAAAGGAGGGGGAGAGATAATTCTGAGTACCTACACAAATAAGAACACAACAGTAACAGTAATATCTGTGATGCTTGGGAATTGAGCACATTCCCAAAGTACTATAAATTATACAAAATAAACTATGCAAAATATGTGAATGAATTATAATATTTCTAGTATATGTCAGGATGCTGAATTCAGCTTGAAACCAAAAGGTTACCAGTAATTGTCTCTCAAAAGCAGATTTACATGTAAATATCAATTTCTGTGATTCCTAAACACAGCTGAATTCAAAAACAATCCTTGCACAATTCAGTCCTATATATGTTTACCTGGAAGTGTGTCCTACTGAGTTCAATAGGCTTACACACTAGTAACTAATAGGCTATACAGTTGGACATACAGTATATAAGAGCAGGCCTATAACTCGTGCTGTGAATCTTGACCCTCCCATAAATTAATCCTTCTCGCTCCCCCTCCACGCCACAAAAATGAAAACAATCCTTACATGGTCCCTTGTGGTGTGTTGTGCCCTTTGAGGGGGGGGGGGAATGTCAAAATGTAAATTACTGTAACACAAATCCACAGAGAACCTTTCTACACTTTAGCCAGTAACTACCAAAAAGATAGCATGTTAATAATGAGAACTTGACTTACCGATACCATTTTTCTGGCTCCCTGTGTGGGGAAGAAATACATTTGTAAGTGGAAAGAATTGTAATTTAATATGATAGATAGACAATCTATGATAGATAGATGATAGATAGAGATTTCACTTGGGATAAGGTGAGGTGAGACTTCCAATTCCACCTTGTCCCCCTAGAGATCATCATCCCTACAGAGGAAGTAGGGAGCTTACCCACAAGAGTGATGAGCAGCACAAAAATGACCCCCCTCATGTTCAAGGTGAATGAAAATGTCAGGGAACAACACCAGCTTTTATACACAAAGAATGATTAACAGGCATCTGGTGCTGGGGGAGGAGTTATTGAGTTATCAACTTGGTTACTCAAGTTGCTCAAACATTCTGTTGGCAACCATATTGGCTTTTTTTGCTTTATAAAGAGAACAAAAAATATTGATGCGCCCCCTCAAACTATTCACTGCTGCGATGCAAGCGCAGAGTGGAGGAGGGCAAGAAACAGGGGCAACTTCAGTGGAATTGTGAAGTGCTGCTGCTGCTCATGATCTGAGCCAACCAGCAAGCTATGGTTGCTTTTGGCATACTAAAGGTTGTTCTCCCATTCATTCCACCAGTAAGGCAGGGCAGATCTTTCCATTTTGGTGCTGTTGGTTTCTCGTTTTTCCAGACTTAAATTCAGTCCTCCATATTTCTGCAACATTTTTCTATCTTCATGAAAAATCAGCATTTTTGTGCAAATTTCTCATAGTAAACATTTTTGTGCCCATTTATTGCAAGCGGATTCCCTTCATGGTGTGTGTGTGTGTGTGTGTGTGTGTGTGTGTGTGTGTGTGTGTAAAATCTCACTAATATTTGGATTTTTATGCTCCCCCAGTATATGAATTTTTGTACTCTTTACTGGGTTGGTGAAGTGCAGTGCAAAATTTGGAGAATTCTCACTGGGCTATTTTGGGATGTTTCCTCCTCCTTGCCCTTTAGGCCTTTTCTGTCTTTCCTAAATATGTTTTTATCTGTACTTCTGCAAACTTTGGGACCAGCCCTTCCTCCCACACGTTGATACCTTCTCTTATTTCTCAATTTTAGCTACATCGCTGTCATGGCTCAGCTTCCTGAATTTTCTAAGAGTATATATGATGGAGATTTAATTTCTTTTTTTTAAAAAAAAACGGCAAACTTAGGATACATGATTATTTAAGAATATATATATAGAAATGTTTACTCCAGAAGGAGAATCGTGGATGGCCATGATGAGCTGGAAGGTTTCGAAACATTTGTATTTAGACATAAGGTTGGCAAGGTCATTTTGACCTGACACACATGGCCCAAGCTCTTATCTGTGCTCTTTCACTGCAGGACAGAGACATCAGCAATCATATAAAACTATCTGAAAGGCATCCCAGCTTACGTGCATAGCTTCATTGGTATATGTAAACTGCCTCATAAAACTGAAGAGTTGGAAGGGACCCTGAGTGTCAACTTTTCCAGTGCCTTGCAATGCAGGAATCTCAACTAAAGCCACCCAAGCTCTGCTTAAAAACCTCTGACAAAGGAGAGTCCACAGCCTCCACTGTAGAACTGCTCTTACCCTCAGAAAGTTCTTTCTGATGTTTAGTCAGAATCAACATTCTTGTAACTTGAATCCATTGGTTTGGGTCCTAGCCTCCAGAGCAGGAGTAAACATGCTCTGTGCATGCTCTGGTTATCTCCCGCTTCGACTACTGCAATGCGCTATACGTGGGGCTACCTTTGAAGGTGACCCGGAAACTACAACTAATCCAGAATGCGGCAGCTAGACTGGTGACTGGGAGCGGTCGCAGAGACCACATAACACCGGTCTTGAAAGACTTACGCTAGCTCCCAGTACGTTTCCAAGCACAATTCAAAGTGTTGGTGCTGACCTTTAAAGCCCTAAATGGCCTCGGTCCAGTATATCTGAAGGAGCACCTCCACCCCCATAGTTCTACCTGGACACTGAGGTCCAGCGCCGAGGGCCTTCTGGCGGTTCCCTCACTGTGAGAAGCCAAGTTACAGGGAACCAGGCAGAAGGCCTTTGCGGTAGTGGCGTCCGCCCTGTGGAACGCCCTCCCATCAGATGTCAAAGAGAACAACAACTACCAAGCTTTTAGAAGACATCTGAAGGCAGCACTGTTTAGGGAAGCTTTTAATGTTTGATGTATTACTGTATTTTAATATTCGGTTGGAAGCCACCCAGAGTGGCTGGGGAAGCCCAGCCAGATGGGTGGGGTATAAATAATTTATTATTATTATTATTATTATTATTATTATTATTATTTTATAAACAAGCTTGCTCCATCCTCCATGTGACAGCCTTTTAGATATTTGAAGATGGCTGTCATAGCTCCTCTCAGTCTCCTCTTCTCCAGGCTAAAAATACCTAACTCCCTCAACTGTTCCTCATAAGTCGTGGTTTCCAGACCCTTGATAATCTTGGTCGCCCTCCTCTGCACATGTTCCAGCTTGTTAAGATCCTTCACGTCCTGCTACGTTGCAGCAGCAACATCAGCAACAGCTAAGCTTGGAGGGTCTTCTTTCCCATCCATTCCTGTAGCTTCTTTGGAAGTAGGGGACCTTTTTTGGACTGAAGGCCACATTCCCTCAGGGGTATCCTTCCAGAGGCCACTGCTGCCCATGGTGGGCATGGCCAGGGGCAAAAGTAGGCAGAGTAACTGATAAGCCTCTTATCTACATTCCAGCCATGCAAAAGTTCAAAGTTTCTCCCACCGCACACCCTTGTCTTCCTCTCTCTTGTTAGGCATGCAAAAGGACTTATTATACTTCATGAACACATTCCAGCCAAGTAAAAGAACTCAAGGTAGGTGCAGAGCTGGAACTGTGAAGGTGTGGTCGGCGGAAATGAGTGTGGCGTGAGGGGAATCCCATGGGTTGAGCTGAGAGGCCAGGAGGACTACTGTTGCCACCAGACCTGAGGTCCCCCAGCCCTGGTACAGCTGTTGGAGTCTTGTTGAAAAGTCCCCCAAGATTCTCTTGCGTTGCCACTGTAGGTGTGGTTGTCTCTTTCTGTCTTATGAACCCCTCACCCTGTCTCCTTCTTTTTTTATATAAGAGATAGCAGCCACCTGGGTGAGAGAGGCATCCAAATCAGGGCCACATTTCTGAAAGAGGCCTGATGTTCACAACATATGCCCTCAACATTCCTCAGAGGAAAGTTGGGCCGCACTCTTGAGCAAACCAGGTGACTTGTGAGAGAGTGTGCCCCCCAAAAGGGGCATCTTTGGGGGCCATAGTCTTGCGGGAGCCAAAATGGGCCAACATCCCAGGAGCCAATCAGAAGCTGGGATAGCTTCTGTAATTCCAGCTCAAATCAGGACAGTTGAGGGTTATGTCATAACCTATCATATAGCCATGCCTTCCGATAGTTCTAAATAAAATACTGTTTTTTTAAAGGCCTTTTTGTGAACATACTCAAGCAGGGGTTGCACATCTGTGGCTCAGTCAATGTCATTGGGCTTCAGTTCCTCTCAGTCTCAGCCATCACAGCCACAGGTAAGGAATGAATGTCCAAGACCACCTGGAGGTTTGCAGGTTTCCTACCCAGGATGTATACAACACACATTGCCCTTTCTCAAGGCAGAGCAATGGAGTGAACAGTAGGGGTAGGAAAGCTGCATATTGAGACACGGCTGTCCTGGGACAATTTGGTCTCACAGCCAAAGTGCACTCCTGTTTAGTTTAACTCGTCGTACTGTCGTTGGGTGCCTGATCTGGCCCAGCAGTGTTCTTACAAATGCCCCTTCTGTCCTAGCAGGACTGCAGATAACGTTGGGCTCTGTAAAGTCCCTTCAGTCATGGGGAATGTGTGGACTGCAGCCTAAAAGATATGTGAAGATCACTTGTGGAGCAATGAATCATTTTGCCCACACCTGCAATTCAATTAGGGATGAGGGAGATTTATTTATTTATTTATTTATTTATTTATTTATTTATTTATTTTTACCCCGCCCATCTGGCTGGGTTTCCCCAGCCATTCTGAGTGGCTTCCAACAAAAGATTAAGAATACATTAAAATATCAGTCATTAAAAACTTCCCTAAACAGGGCTGCCTTCAGATATCTTCTAAACGTCAGATAGCCAATTCCATCCCCACGGAAAGGTGGATTACCTAATTCACACTCTGCAAAACAATATGCAAACTAAAGCACAACTATCCTTTGAAATTCCGCATTCCCCTATCAGTTTCAGGTTTCCTTGATTTCTCATTTTCCCAATCTTAAATTCAGTTCTCCACATTTCCACACCAGTTGGTGATTTTGTAAAAGCATCATCAAAGCTCACCAGCATTTTAGTGTCCATTTCTACAAATGTTTTTATGAGATTTTGCCTTAAATACTTCTCCCTTTTTTGCAGAGCAGTTTCCCCTAATATAATGCAAATTTGTATGCATTTTTTCACTAATATATGCATTTTTATGCACACACTACCTTAATATATGTGTTTTTGTTAACATGACTTGGCTGAAAAAACAGCAATGCAAAATTCGGAGAATTGCAGACATCAAAGGGTGGATGTGTTCATTGAGGATCTGAGGTGAGATACCCACACAGTGGAATTGTCTCTAGTTCCAGTCACCACACAGAGGCAGTTTAAGATCCAAAATAGTTTACTGCTGTAGAATATTAGGCTTCGGTAATACAGTTCCGGATGCTGATATATACATACAGCTGGTAGACTTTGCAGATACAGATACAGATAGATAGCTACAAACAAAAAGTATCTCTGTTGTTCCAGCAATTCTAGATGTTACACAGACTCCAACTCACTTCTCAAGACTGACCCTGGCACACAGACAGACTCACTGACTGACTAATGAGCTGACATGTCTCAGTCACTTAGATAGATGGCACTGGGCCATCACCATAGCAGCTGTCTTGGCTGACCTTTGGCCTGTTGGCTTATCTCATACATGGGATGATTTGCACTCATGAAGGAAATTAACCTCTTCCTTCTTGTCCATTTCATCCAACAGTGTTTCGGTCCTTGTATTGTTATGGAAAGTGCAAATTAGGCAGGTTCGCTTTTCAATGTGAACTAGATCGAATATTCTGATACGTCAACGATGTATCTGCACGCATCCTTGTCTGCACGCATCCTTATTTGGTGTGTTGATTTTATACACCCATTCTGACATTACACAGAAGTATTGGTAGCTTTAGGTAAAGGTAAAGGGACCCCTGACCATTAGGTCCAGTCATGGCTGACTCTGGGGTTGCGACGCTCATCTTGCTTTATTGGCCGAGGGAGCCGGCGTACAGCTTCTGGGTCATGTGGCCAGCATGACTAAGCCGCTTCTGGCAAACCAGAGCAGCACACGGAAATGCCGTTTACCTTCCTGCCACAGCGGTACCTATTTATCTACTTGCACTTCGTGCTTTCGAACTGCTAGGTTGGCAGGAGCAAGGACCGAGCAACGGGAGCTCACCCCGTCGCGGGGATTCGAACCGCCAACCTTCTGATCGGCAAGTCCTAGCTCTGTGGTTTTACTCACAGCGCCACCCGCATCCCTTTTGGTAGCTTTATGACCTTCCAAAATAATGCAACATTAGAAACCAGTGTAGACAATAGTAAGCTACAGTAGATGGACCCATGGTCTGACTTCGTACACAGCAGCTTTCCATGCGAAACACAAACTGTGTCTGTCATCCACCGGGGGGAGCACCCCTGGTGGCAGAAGAACGCTTCCTAATGTGAAACAAGCAGCAGTTGGGGTGGAGGTGCGCTGAGGCAACAACTTTGATGTGTGGGGTTTTTTGACACACGCATACACACAATTTGGACCCAAAGTTCTCCACAAAGAACTTTCAGTTTAGCCTTCAATCTGTTTACTTTGGCCACTTCCCAGGATTCTGTCATGTACTGGGGCTGCCTCATATATTCTTGCTTATTCCTTCGTGCTGGCAGTTTCGTGTGGTGTCTTGCTGCTTTGAATGACCACCACAGATCAACTGAAATCACAGAACTGTAGAGTTGGAAGGGACCGCGAGCGTCATCTAGTCCAGCTCCCTGCGATGCAGGAATCCTTTGCCCAACATGGGACTTGAACTCATAACCCTGAGATTAAGAGTCTCATGCTCTACTGACTGAGCTATCACAGCTGTATGTTCATGTCACATCAAACACACTGCTTTTCCACCCAAAAAGAAATTGTGCTCAAAGCACCTCATAATACTTTTTTTTTAATAAAAAAGTTACCAAGCTATGTGTATTTTAATGAAGGGGGGGGGAGATGTTTTACTGGACTGCTGCTATCAAGATGCTACTTGTGCTGCTAAGGGACCCCAACACTCTGCCGTATCATTGGCTCATCCATGACAGCAGGACCTTTGTTACTTAACTGCCATGGTCTGGCAGAGTAGGGTTGGGAGGTACCAGCTGGGGAATCCGCCCCCCCCCCCAGCGAAGAAGACTCAGAGCCATGGGACTGGTGGTGGGATGACCATGAGTGGTCAGAAGGAGAAGAGGGAGCAGACTGAGAGGAGGAGGAGGTGTTGGAAGTGGCAATAAGACTTTAGTGAGCTGGAAGAGGCAGAAGTAGAAGCTGGAGAGGAGCAAAGAGACAGAGATTAGGCAGGCTGTAGAGATAGCCAAAAGGTCCCTTTGACTGCTGTGACCAACTCCCCTCTCCTCTGGTCTCCCAGAACCAGAAGAGGTATGAAAAGGGCAGAGCAAAGACAGGCAAAATGATGGAGCCTCAGATTGCTTGGGAAGGAACCAGAGGACTTAGGGAGCTGTGAGAAAGTAGCAATCCTCAGTCTCCACAACTTCCTCAAGAGTTAACTATATTCTCTAGCCTTTATGCTGGAGAGGATGTAAGCTTAAAGGCACTGTTAAATAGTGGGTAGACATAGCAGACGACACAGCGATTTCTACAAAGCAGCTCTTCATTTGTAAGCTGGAACAGAACTGAACAGCAAACAGCTCAGCCGGCCTGCTTTTATAGGCAGCTGGCTGTCGACACTGTAGCAACAACAACCCAGGGTTTCCCGCCTAAAGTAACTGACGTGGACCTGAGTGAAAACTATATACACAATACTCCTGGTGGCCAGGGTGAGAAAGCCATTTCTGAGCCTCGGGAAGAGAGGGGGTTGCGGGCTGGCCCCTCCCACATGCGTGGGGGCTGGATTTCAGCCCCCGCGAGATCCAGGGAATCCCCGGGCGTGCCTGCCCCCCCTGCCTGCCAATCGGCGGGCCAGGGAGGCGTGGCCTAATACTATTTAAGGCCAGGCACGCCTCGGGTCCGCCCTCTTTACTCCTCGGCAGCCGAGAGGTTCCCTTTCCCAGCTGAGCGGTTTGTATTTCCTTGAGGTCTTCACCCTGCTCTCGGCTAGATTTTCTTTCCCTCCCGCTAGGTCTCTTCATCTACCCATCGTCGGAGGCGCCTGCAGCTTTCTTCCAACACTGGGCAGCAGGACCAGGGGTTTTTCCCCACAGCGCGCTCTCCTTTCAGTCACAAAGACCTTGGATTACAGCTCTTTTCACAGCTAAAGGGACAAGGCTTTGTCTTCATAACGCAGGGAGTCAGCTCTGCGTGAGGTTGGTGATTTCGGGGGGGAGGGAGCCGAACTGTGCTTCTGTTTTTAAACTCTTGCGGCTGTGCATCTTGGGTGGCTGAGCAAGCGCAGGGACGTTGTTTAATTTCTTGCAGCCAGTGAACCTTATTTCTTCATAGAATAAATAATTCTTGCAGCCTGCGCCTCTTATTTCTGCCTAAAATAAATAAGTAAACAAAGAAATAAAATAGAGGGTGGATAAGCGGCTGCTTCTTTGACTGAATGTTAAGCTGGCTGCTTCTTTGAGGGCGCGCGATCACGGGGCTTTTCTAGCTGTGCAGTGAAAGTTTACCGGTTACCTAGGTTACCGCAGCTAGCGGCCGCCATTTTGTCTTAACCACGTGGCTTGAGGAGGCGCCCGCCATCTTAGGTGAGGCGTTTGCCCTCTGTGAGGTTTAGTGCTTTAAATATATAACCTTCCTCTGAATGTTAAGCTGTCTCTTCGCTGTGCAAGGGGTGTCTAGCTAAACTGCTCCTTTTGTTGGCACAGTCCGACAAATAACTCAGACTGCTTAGTAACTCGCAACTTTGTTAGCCTTCTATTCAGCAGCTGCACGCACGCTCAATAAATTCCCCTGTGCAGGCGAAGTTCTTTCTGTGACTGGGGGCTGCTACTTTGTGCCTTCATTCGTAAGGTTATTCTGTTGCTTGTGCCAGTGCACCCGGGCTTTGCAAGGGAAATTCGCTACTGTTGCAAACTGCTGGGAGCAAGTACCTAAAGTGTATAAAGTGGTAAAGTGTGTGTGCTGTTTCTAAGGTGCTGGTAGCTTGCAAAATTAATGGAGGCATTTTGCAAACGCTACAGCTTGCATAGTATTCAGCGCTGCTTTTAAAAAGTTAATTGCTTTAATTGGCAGACGCTGCAGCTTGCATAGTATTCAGCGCTGCTCTTAAAAAGTTAATTGCTTTAATTGGCAGACGCTGCAGCTTGCATAGTATTCAGCGCTGCTCTTAAAAAGTTATTGCTTTAATTGGCAGACGCTGCAGCTTGCATAGTATTCAGCGCTGCTCTTAAAAAGTTAATTGCTTTAATTGGCAGACGCTGCAGCTTGCATATTACTTAATAATAATAATAATAATAAAATTATTTGATGCAACTAGCAAACACTGCAACTTGCATATGATTTAGCGCTGCTCTTAAAATTATTTGGTGCAATTAATAAACGCTGCAGCTTGCATATTATTTAGCGCTGCCTTACAGTTAATTGGTGCAATTAGCATAAGCTGCAGCTGGCATATTATTTGGCACTGCTTTTATAAATTATTTGGTTCAATTGGCAGACGCTGCAGCTTGCATATTATTTAGCGCGGCTTGAAAAAAATATATATATATACAAAAGAAAAAAAAATAAAATAAAAATAAAATAAAATAAAACATTTAATTGGTGCAATTAGCAAATGCTGCAGCTTGCATACTATTTGGCACTGCTTTAAAATAATAATAATAATAATAATAATAATAATAATAATAATAATAAAATTAATTGGTGCACCTAGCAAATACCGCAGACTGCATACTTAGCGCTGCTTTTAAAATTAATTGGTGCAATCAGCAAGCGTTGCAACTTGCATATTTACCGCTGCTCTTGAAATTAATTGGTGCAATTAGCAAACGCTGCAGCTTCAAGTATAGGGTTAGGATAATAAATAAATAAATAAATAAATGGTTGGGATAAATTGAACAGATAGCTATACAATAAAAATAAATAAATATATTAATAAATAAATAAATAAAAGTAAAATAATAATTAAAATAATAAATAAATAAATAAATAAATAAAAATATATTAATAAATAAATAAATAAATAAGTCAATCAGTCAAACTCACTTCAGCAGAGTGGCAATGGCTTCTGGAGGCGACCAACAGCCTTCCACCTCCGGCAATCAGTTTGCACCCGCCGCAAGTAATGGAAGCGCGCACATGGCAGCTATGCCCTGCGATCCCCAAGCTTTTGCTCAGTTTTTCAGGGCATTTGAAACATTCTATAGGCAGTGCAGACCGGGGCCTTTGGCACCCCCGGCTCCAGAGCCGTCACAAGACGTGATACCCGACACGCCACCGGGCAATCAAGGGCAGTTGGACATCCCACTTACAGCAGCAGCCAGTGCACGGCCTGAGACTGCATCCACAAGCCGCCCTAATACACGCGCCCAGTCCGCACTATCTAAGAAGGCTCCACAAGGTGGTAGTAAAGGTAAGGTGCCCGCAAAAGGTAGTAGCAAGGGAAAGGCGCCTGCAAAGGGTGCCAGTAACATCCTCTCTTCACAGGCTTCAGGTATTCCAAGTGTTTTTCAGGAACAACAGCCTCAGCATAGCTCCACCGATGACAGCGCAGGATCTGGGTCCGATGAGGAGCGTGAGGAGCCCCAGCTGCCACAGCCTGCCGCCAATTCCAACCCAGATACCGGAGACACGCACGGGGGTAAGAGGAAGTCGAAGAGGAAACACACCTCAGCGAAGAAGAAAAGGAGCAAACAATCGGAGACAGAAGAGGATTCAGGTACATCATCCTCAGATTCTGATAGTGAGGGCCCCATGGATGGGTACTGGGGTCACGGGGAAAATAATCATGGGATCCCTTTGTGGGCGCACGAGCGCAGGGCCAATTCGCACCGCAAGACATTCAATGGAGTGCTTGATTGGAAAGATGGGGCGCTGGTGGAGGATGTAAAGGTCGCCACCAACCAGCCCACGGATTTTATTTTGGGGAACCATCTATCCCAAAGGAAGAGGAATAAGATCCTCAATGGGGATTATGTTGACATCTTTACACTCCTCCCTCCAGCTAAATTAACTGGTAAAGGTGAAAAGAGGCGCTCTTATGGTAAGAGGAGGTATAGAACGCCCAGGGCGGAGCGCACTTTTGAGAATTGGTTAGATGGCTACCAGATCTTCATGGGAGTTGTGTGCGCGGCTTATCCTCGCCGATCCATGGATTTGGTGGCGTACCTGGCTCACGTGAGGAGGGCTCGCGCGCTTGCTGGCGAAAACGCTGCTCTGACCTATGATGAGAATTTTCGGAGAAACGCGTCGCTACTCCCAGCCACCCGATGGGACCTTACGGATCCAAACTACTGGGGTGAGGATGTAAATCCATACATTGAAAAGAAAAATCAAGACCTCGCAAAAGTGGGTAAGAACGAGACAAAACGGCGTCGCCACTGCTGGGAGTTCAACAGGGGCGTATGCTCACGCCCCTTTTGTAAGTACCTCCATGAATGCGAGCGTTGCTGGGGAAACCACCCGGCCTCCGCGTGCTACAAGAGTAAGCAGCAGCCCTTTCGGGGGGGCAGGGGGTACTTCCATAACAATTCCAGAGGTGCCCCCGGATCCTCTCATCAGGGACCAGGTAACCGTCAATAATTTGGATCTCGGTCTGGCCTTCTCCCCAATCCACCTGCAGCCACTAAAAAACCTACTGGACAAATATCCAGATCGTAAAGCTGCCCAATATCTTTGGGAGGGCTTCTCCAGAGGATTTAGAATCCCGGTATCGGTTGCCCCTAACACTGGGGTCCCTCAAAATCAAAAATCAGTCAGGGAAAGGCCCGATGTAGCTAGAAAAAAGATAGAAAAAGAAATCAAGGCTGGGAGAGTGGCAGGTCCCTTTGTCGAGCCCCCCTTCGAGGGACTTCACCTGTCTCCATTGGGCATTGTACCAAAAAAGGCACCTGGGGAATTTCGGATGATTCATAACCTCTCTTACCCAAGGGGAGGCTCAGTTAACGACGCAATTCCTCAGGAACTTTGCACAGTGAAATATGCCTCTTTTGATCAAGCAGTTAAGATGATTCGCAGATTTGGGCAAGGTGCATTTTTAGCAAAATGCGACATTGAGTCGGCTTTCCGCCTTCTTCCCGTGCATCCAGCTGACTTCCGTTGGCTGGGCTTTAAATTTGAGGGTGCGTATTTCATTGACAAAGCTATGCCCATGGGCTGTTCTGTAGCCTGCGCTGCTTTCGAATCCTTTAGCACATTTTTGGACTGGGCCCTACGGCTCAGAACAGGGTCGGTGGGCGTGTCACATTATCTCGATGATTTTATCCTGGCGGCGGATAGCAGACTGCAGTGCTCCGCCCTCCTAGAGGCTTTCACGGCCCTAGCAGGGGAGCTGGGGGTACCACTGGCCGCTGACAAAACGGAGGGCCCAGCCACGTCCATGGTCTATTTGGGTATCGAGCTAGACACTGTGGCCCAGACTTCTAGGCTGCCAGCTGAAAAGCTCAAGGCACTCAAAGCAATGATTCAGCAACTGTTGCCCCTGAAGAAGATCACCCTAAGGCAAATTCAATCCCTTTTAGGCCACTTAAATTTTGCTTGTAGGGTTGTGGCTCCGGGTCGTCCATTTTGTAACCGCCTAGCCAGGTTGGCGGCAGGTCTTAAGGCACCACAACATAGAGTGCGACTCTCAAAAGAAGTCAAAGCCGATCTGGGGATTTGGCTGCAATTCCTAGATAAATACAATGGGATATCCTTATGGCAGGATTCCTTGGCCTTGAGTACTGACTTCCAAGTTCAGTCTGATGCTGCCGGGTCGTTGGGTTTCGGGGTTTACTTTCGGGGTCAGTGGTGTGCCAGAAAATGGCCGCCTGACTGGCAAGGAAAACCCATCACGCGGGACCTTACATTTTTGGAATTTTTCCCAATACTGGTGGCGGTACATCTCTGGGTGGAACATTTCCGTAACCACAGGGTTTGTTTCAATACCGACAATCAAGCAGTGGTAGCGGTCCTCTCTAGACGGTCTGCGCGATCCGCCAGGGTGGGAAACCTGTTACGGTCCTTTGTGCTCCTGTGCCTCGAAAACAATATATACTTCTTGGCTAAATTCGTACCTGGCACTAATAATGACATCGCGGATGCTCTGTCTCGTTTTCAGATGGAGCGCTTCCGCTCGTTAGCGCCGGATGCGGAGCAATCATCAATGCCTTTCCCGGAGCATCTCTGGAACTATGGGAATGTGAAGTAATCAAGGGAGTATTCGGTGCTGTGGCCCCCTCCACAATGCGATCTTACAAGAAGGCTTGGGCTGATTTTCTTAAGTTTCGCAGTAGCATACCTGGTTCGAGGCCCTTGGCCACTCCTTCGACCAGGGAGGTTCTCCGCTACTTGACTCACCTGAAGGGGTTAGGCAGGGCTCCTAGGACACTTAACATCCAGTCGGCAGGGATTTCTTATTTCTGTAAAGCCTTTTTCGCAACCGACCCGTGTGCGGCTTTTATTGTACGTAAATCCTTAGAGGGATGGCGCAGACAGCACCCCTCCAGTGTAGATAGGAGGCGTCCTATAACTTATGACATCCTGTCCCAGATGCACAAAGCATTACGTTCAATATGCTGGTCTAAGTACGAAGCACGTCTATTCTCAGCCGCTTTCTCCATAGCCTTTTTCGGTGCATTACGCATAGGGGAGGTGGTCTGTGAAGGAGTGGCCACCCCAGCCCAGAGGGGAATTTTATTAAGTGATCTCACCCTCTCCAAGACTGACCTAATCGTTCATGTTCGCAACTCAAAGACAGATCAGCGGGGAAAAGGGGCCCTTCTCCGGCTTCCAGCAGCGCAGGACAAGGGTCCTTGTCCAGTGAGGGATACGAGGCGCTTTCTATATGTAAGACCCCAAAACCCTGGCCCCTTCCTGATCCATGCGGATGGATCCTGTTTGGCCAGGAACCAATTCACTCGGGTCTTGCGCATGGCTTTAGCGGCATGCGGTCTACCCGCAGCCGAGTTCGCAGCACACTCTTTTCGGATCGGAGCGGCCACCACTGCAGTACAGTTGGGGCTCACCACGGAGAGGATAAAGGAATTGGGGAGATGGAAGTCCAATGCTTACAAAACATATGTCAGAAATAATCTATGACTACAATTGGTAACCCTGACCTTGGTTTCCCTGTTTGTTTGCCTTGCAGGATCTAAGAGGGTGCGCATTTGGTTGGTAGGCCACAGCATAGTGCACTGGGCCAAGAATCGTGCCTTGAGTACAGGGCTGGGCCTCAACTTAAAATTACCCTCGAACGTAGAGCTGGCATGGGTAGCGCGAAGAGGGATGCGCTGGAGTGAATTTAAACCAGCAGTGATGGCGAGAGCGGCTGCTGAGGGGCCGCCCGATGCGATGGTGATTCAGTTAGGGGAGAACGACCTCCCTTATCGTAAGGGCATTGATCTGAGATGGAACATTTTTGATGACCTGTCCGATCTGATGACAACATACCCAAACATCACAATATTATGGTCCTCGTTACTTGAAAGGAGGACGTGGAGAGACTGCGTGAGCCCAGTAGGAGTTAATAAAGCGAGGAAAGTTTTGGAGCGGGCAGTGAGACGTAGAGTGGCGGCGCTGGGCGGGTGCATTATTGGGCACCCTAGCATACAGTTTTGCAATGAGGCCCTCTACAGGTGTGATGGCGTGCATCTGTCTGATGCAGGAAATGATATATGGCTGGGAGACATCATAGCAGGGATTAAGGGTTGGTTACAGGCCTGAAGGTATTGGCGGCGAGCTCCGCTCGAGTGGCGGTTAGGCATTGGCAGGGGTCAATTGTTATGCAAATGGACGGGGGGGAAGGAAATGCCATCACCTTCCCCCAAGGAAAAGGGTAGTCCGGTAGAGGACTCCGGGGGCGTTGCCTTGTCCGAGACCTAGTAAGGTAAGGGCCACCGGCACGCCCACGAGCGGTGACACCCGTGGGGTCCTAGTTGGCGTACTTCAACAGGACACCCACGGTTAGTGTTCAACCCTTCCCGGTCACCGTGCCGGGTAGTTGATAGGAGCCAATGCCTAAGGCCAATACCTTCAATTCTGTAATCAATAAAGTTGTGGCCATTTACGCCCATTAACCTTAAATAACGTGTCCTGTGTCTTCATTTCTTATGGGGGAGGGAACTTGCCACGCAAAGCCATTTCTGAGCCTCGGGAAGAGAGGGGGTTGCGGGCTGGCCCCTCCCACATGCGTGGGGGCTGGATTTCAGCCCCCGCGAGATCCAGGGAATCCCCGGGCGTGCCTGCCCCCCCTGCCTGCCAATCGGCGGGCCAGGGAGGCGTGGCCTAATACTATTTAAGGCCAGGCACGCCTCGGGTCCGCCCTCTTTACTCCTCGGCAGCCGAGAGGTTTTCCCATCCCACCCACCCGCAGGTTAGGCAGGCTTGACCTTGCTATGGACTTCGGTTGGTCGCCACAAGGGGCCTGGTAGGAATTTTTCCAAGTTGGCAAATTTCCAGCCTTTTGGTTTTTTCGCCTACCTCGTAGCAAACGTCACAACTTTAACGGTATTTGGCGGTTAGGCATTGGCAGGGGTCAATTGTTATGCAAATGGACGGGGGGGAAGGAAATGCCATCACCTTCCCCCAAGGAAAAGGGTAGTCCGGTAGAGGACTCCGGGGGCGTTGCCTTGTCCGAGACCTAGTAAGGTAAGGGCCACCGGCACGCCCACGAGCGGTGACACCCGTGGGGTCCTAGTTGGCGTACTTCAACAGGACACCCACGGTTAGTGTTCAACCCTTCCCGGTCACCGTGCCGGGTAGTTGATAGGAGCCAATGCCTAAGGCCAATACCTTCAATTCTGTAATCAATAAAGTTGTGGCCATTTACGCCCATTAACCTTAAATAACGTGTCCTGTGTCTTCATTTCTTATGGGGGAGGGAACTTGCCACGCAACTTCAATACATAACAGGCACAGTCCTCCATGTGTGGTGTATCGATTGCTTAAATATATCTGGACCTGATTTTTTTTACTGACTGTCATCTGCCATAAGGGGACAATGTCTTGTACCTGATTCCATGTAAGTCCTTTTGTCCTACTGTCAATGGAAAACGATATCAATCCAAATGTCAAGCATAAAAAATTGGTCTTCTTTCTTATGACAGTAGTGAGACAAATGGTTGCTTCCAATTGGGGGAAAAGCCCTCCCACCACAGAAACATAGGTCCAATATGTATGGACTTTAAAAATATAATGATAATAATAATATTTATTATTTGTACCCCACTCATCTGACTGGGTTGCCCTAGCCACTTTGGGTGGCTTCCAAAAAACATAAAAGCATAATAAAAACATCAAACATTAAAAACTTGATGTGGCGTTTGCCTGTTCATTTGAAAATGTTTGTACAGGGGGAGAGAAAGGGTTAAAATGTATACCAATAGGAAGGGAGAGGGGAGCAACATTGTAATCAGAAAGAAGTGAATCTAGCCCCTTCATTAACCCAATCACAGCGGGAGGAGGTATTTGTGGCGATCATACAGGGTCCCCGGACATTTGACGGTCTATTGATCCCTGTACCACCACTGTGCTCGCTTCCCCGCTGCCACTAACCCGTTACTCTTGGGTAAAACACTGAGTCCAGACAGTTGTTAAAATTGAACCAAATAAACAAGTTTATTTTATAAGCGTTAACAAGTTTATGGTTTCTTAGATAATTTTCTTGTCAGTATCTTAACTTTAGTTTCTTTATCGGCCTATACCTTCCTAATACCTTCTGACTGATTATCTCAACTGTTTGACTGACTCCTCTTAACAGATTCTCTCACTCTCTCACATCAGACTAGCCCAACCCACAGACTTATCCTCCCTCTCTCTTCTTTAACTCCAGACTGGCTCTTAACAACTCTAACTGTAACTCCTCCCCTTGGGTTCCTATAGGTTAGTCATTTTACAATTAGTTAACCCTTTCCTCATGAACCCAGTATGATGTCACACACCTAGGAGGGCAAACGCCACATAAGGATGTACCCTACAAAAATACAAAGCCGTCTTTAGTAATGTTCCAGGAATAGCAAAGGGAGTGGTCCATCGTATAGACACTGGGGATGCTAAACCCATTGCAGTGACCCCTTATCGGATAACTGGGACATACATGGATAAAGTCCGCAACGAGGTGCAGGAGATGCTGAAGGCAGGGATCATAACCCCCTCAGAGAGTCCCTGGGCAGCACCGGTAGTGCTGGTAGACAAACCTGATGGCTCTATAAGATTTTGTATTGACTATCGAAAGTTAAATCACGTCACTAAGGCAGATGCCTATCCGATGCCCCGCTTACATGACCTAATTGAGACCATAGACAGGTGCCATTTCATTACTTGTCTAGACTTGACAAGTAAAAATGGATCCTGGGGACCAGGAAAAGACTGCCTTTAGAAATCCCCTAGGATTATATGAGTTTAAAGTGATGGCCTTTGGACAAAAAAATGCACCAGCGACCTTTCAAAGGCTAGTGGATAAGATCCTGCATGGATTAAGGGAGTTTACAGTAGCTTACCTGGATGATATTGCAATTTTTATTCAAACCTGGTCCGAACACAAAGAGCACCTAGAGTTAGTGCTACAAAGAATTAAAGAGGTGGGCTTGACCATTAAGGCTAGTAAATGTCAGATTGGGGATGCAGAAATCAAGTACAGTGGTACCTCTGGATGCGAATGGGATCCATTCTGGAGCTCCGTTCGCATCCTGAGTAGAACGTAAGACGCGTCTGCACGTGCACGGGTCTCGTTTTGCCGCTTCCGCACATGCTCGTGACGTCATTTTGAGCGTCTGCGCATGCACAAGCGGCGAAACCCGGAAGTAACACGCTCCGTTACTTCCAGGTCGCCGTGGAGCGTAACTTGAAAACGCTCAAACTGAAGCACATTTAACCCGATGCATGACTGTACCTTGGACATATGGTGGGTGGAGGAATAATAAAGCCTTAGAGACCAAGGTGGAGGCAGTTACGAACTGGCCTACTCCTATGTCAAAAAAGAAAGTAAGAGCATTCTTAGGTTTGGCAGGGTATTACTGAAGATTTATCCCTAAGTTCAGTGAACTAGCTGCACCACTGACCGACTTGACTCGTAAGAAAGAACTGGAGCATGTGGAGTGGACATCAGCATGCCAGCAGTCATTTGATGCGCTAAAGAATGCCTTGACTACCGGACCAGTCCTCGTCACACCAAACTACGACCTAGAGTTCAGCATCTTTACAGATGCGCCGAATGCTGGGATCGGAGCCGTACTGTGTCAACTGGGAGAGGAAGACAATCTGCATCCGATCACGTATGTCAGCAAGAAATTGGTACCCAGAGAGAAACACCTTTCCATGATAGAAAAAGAATGTTTTGCTATCATCTGGTCCCTACAGAAGTTAAAACCTTACATCTGGGGCCGGAAATTTATACTGTGCACCGATCATTCACCCTTGCTTTGGCTAAGGACGATGAGAACTAATAACAAACTGCTGAGGTGGGCCCTGTTGCTGCAGGACTTCAATTTCACCATAAGAAGCATGAAAGGGTTCCTGAACATTGTGGCCAATGCTTTATCAAGAAGACCCGATGATGAAGGTTAACCATGGACAGTTAATAATATTTCCTGTAGATAACTGAGTTGCTTTAAATGTTTAATGCAGTTTGATCAGGAGTGAAACTCTGTTCAGTTATCTCTCCTGATCAAACTTCTTTAAGGGGGGAGGGATGCGGCGTTTGCCCGTTCATTTGAAAATGTTTGTACAGGGGGAGAGAAAGGGTTAAAATGTATACCAATAGGAAAGCCAGAGGTGGAGTCTACCTGTTTATAAAAGGGCTTAGCCCGAGGTTTGAGGTAGTTGTTAGTGGGTAGTTGGTTGGTTTTAGTGGGTTGGTTGGTTGGTTGGTTGGTTGGTTGGTTGGTTGGTTGGGAAAGGCAGTTAGAAAAGCAGTTGGCAGGCAGTTGGAAATAGACAGTTAGTGCAGTGGGTTCTTGTGTGAGGGGAGGTAGAAGAGACAGAGACAGGATGAACTAAGACTAAGAAGGTAAAGAGTAACAACGTTTGGAATGCAGTTAAAGTTTGTTTGTGTCTGCAATAAACTACACTCTTCTTTGTTAATTTGAGAACCTGACTGAGACTAAGTGATTTACCAGGGAGGACCTGGTTGGTGGCAGCAGATTAGTGGTGTACAGGTTAATAGTCCATGAGATGACCGGGGGCCATGTACAAACGCCACACTTCCCTGTACAGAGCTGCCTTCAAGCGTCCTTTAAAGTTGTATAGTTATTTATCTCCTTGAAATCTGCTGGGAGGGCGTTCTGCAGGGAGAGCGCCACTACCAAGAAGGCCCTTGGTCTGGTTCCCTGGAACTTCACTTCTCACAGTGAGGGAACTGCCAGAACGCCCTTGGAGCTGGACCTCAGTGTCCAGGCTGAATGATGCGGGTACCTTTCAGGTATAGCACATATGGAGAGCTTATCTCAACATCAGAGGCTGATAAGAGGAATAACAAAGAAAGGTGGTTTTGACTCTGTACAGTCTTTATTTACATTGTTTATTAAAAATAAGCTTGTCTTTCCATCTTTTACACACGATGAATAGGTTTGGCACTTTAATTTGGCCTAGTGGGACTATCCAGTGATGCAGCAATGGAGACCTGTGGCCATCCAGATGTTGCTGATTTGCAACTGCCATCATCCCACATCGTTGGCTGTTCTGGATGGGGCTCCTGGGAGCTAGAGACCAGCAATACATGGAGGGCAACAGGTCCCCCATTCCTACTTTAATGGCTAAAATGGAAATCTATTAAAATTGAACTCTCCTGCCTCAATCATGCACAGAGAGACACCAGCGTAGATGCTCTCACCAGCCTTTGAGAATAGTAGTGATGATCAGCAGTGTTACCCTTCCACCTACAGCAACAGCCCAATGATTTATAAAAACATTTCAGTATATTTTTCTCATTCATGTGTGTATGTGTAGATGAGATAGATGATAGATAGATGATAGATAGATGATAGATAGATAGATAGATGATAGATAGATAGATAGATAGATAGATAGATAGATAGATAGATAGATGATATAGATAGATAGATAGATAGATAGAAAGATAGATAGATAGATAGATAGAGATAGATGATAGATAGATAGATAGATAGATAGATAGATAGATAGATAGATAGATAGATAGATAGATAGATGATAGATAGATATAGATAGATGATAGATAGATACTGTAGATAGATGATAGATAGATAGATAGATAGATAGATAGATAGATAGATAGATAGATAGATAGATAGATGATAGATGTAAAAAATTAGGATGCATATGCATCTGTTCTCCCATTAAACAAAGAGCAATAAGCATCAGTACAGCTTGCTCACCTCATTGGAAGGACATCTCACTTCCACTTTCATGATATAGGGACTAGATATTGTGCTATTATAGATCATTTTGATCTTAGGGAACTATTCCTACACATATGAGTTTCCCATAGGCATCTGTTTGTCCACCATCAGAACAAGATGCTGGGTTGGACAGGCCTCTGGTCTGATCCAGCATGTTTCTTCTGAAGTTCTTATTCATGTTTTCACTGAGCATCTGTACAAACCACCACTGATTAGTTCTACCCCTGCTGCAGCAGTATTTCTTAGCTGATTTCCTCTCTTTGGAGTCAAGTCCTCTTCTCCTTATCCATTCTCTAATCAAGTCTAAGGAAATAATGATCTTCAATGTAGAACGTGTCAGTCTAATCCCACCTACCCACCCCCTAAGCCTGGAAATCTGGGGCTACAGCTTCGGGCACCACTATGCCTGAGTAAATGTGTTCCATAACTATGCTGCTATCTGTAGAAGGAGTCTTTGATTGTGGAGACTGACTATGGGTGTGGGTTAGCTTGTGTGGCAAAGAAGAAGAAAAATACAACTCTGCTCCCTCTTCCAGACCACAGACTGGAGAATAGTATTCTGGGGCAGCTGAGTATCTCTGAATTAAATATGTGATCTTGGTGGGATCCAGTCACCTGTTAAAAATCTAGAATGCAGACCTCACTGTGGTTTTCTGCACTGACTTCAATCAAGCTAACAACTTGTTGACTCGGTTTCTAAACCATCTAATGGGTGTCATGCAGCACAGTTCTTATAGATGTGTGTGTAAGTCTCATTGAGGTCTTTGGAACATATTACATTCATGGAATCATAGAATTGTAGAGTTGGGAGTCCAAACCATGTCAGGATAGGATTGCAGCATTTAGCATCTAGAGATGCTTTGAAGCTCACACCTGTGCTTTGTAAATGTGGTGCCAAGTGATGAGGCTTGGTTTAATAATTGCAGTAGTATCACCTGATTTTTCATATTTAAGAGGTTTTCCACACCCAAAAGGGATGAGTAAATATTACTGAACTCAGCAGAAGTCTTTTTTTCTTTTCTTTTTTTCTTTTTCTTTTTAGCTGGTTCAGGGTAGCATGTCAATGCTTTGCTTTAATTTTGGTGGAATTAGAAGAATGTCTTTTATTGTTCATTGTGTGGTCTTAAAAACATAAGAATGCTTCTAGGGTGAGGTTGGCAGGGTTGGCATTGATTTATATTTTTTGTGAATAAATATACAAAATGTGTAATTGCATCATTACACATGCTTACAGGCCCACAGATAATTATGGCACAGACAGTTTTAGGTGCTAATCTTACTTCCAGCAAACGAACTCCCAGGAATTCTGATAAGATAATTTTTCAGTCTTGGTTGCATATAATGTTTATAAAAAAGAAAGTATAGTCCTCTCCATGCTTCCTGATGGGACAGAAATTGTTCCTTTTATTTTGATGCATTTAACACTTTTCCTACCATGGAAGAAGGGTGGGAAGTCAACTTTTAAATTATGTATTCAGTTTGATATTAAACTTGATGTTAATTTGGTGTGGTTTTTTAATTGAAATTCAATAAAAATTAATTGGAAAAGAATATTTCTTCCTGCCTCTTTACTATTAAAAAATTAAAACATAGTCACAGTACCCAAATTTCCAATCATTCATTCATGCATACAAACATATCATGTCACCTTTTTGCATAACTAATGAAAGGAAGAAACGACCACTTTATTTTTCTGAATGCAAGTGTTTATTAGAAACTCATCCATTTCATTCATAATTGCCTTTGCTTCTGCAGGGTTATGACTCGACTTCAGATGGCTCAGCAGTGCTTTTTCAATTAACTTCTGTGTGGCTGCCTAGAATTAACATACTGGCCTCCCACAGTAAACGGTATTACGGGCTTCTAATCTGTTCAGTAGGAAAGTTAAGCTTCACATTGTTCTTCAGCACAACTGCATGTTACGTGGGCTTCAACAGAGGAAACCAGATCTTCTGATTTTGAAGCGAGGGTAACCAGATCAGTTGGCAAGGTTGCCCCTAGAAGAAACAAAAGGAAATAAGTAAAAAAACATGAAAAGGATTAAACTTTTGCAAAATGAATGGTGCTTCTTATACCTACACCTGAAGGTTTAGCTGGAGCTCCCAGCTACAACTTTCAAAAGAAAAAACCTTCGCTCTAGCATTGCTATTTTCAAAAGGCACTGCCATTGAACCCTTGGGAGGGAAGAGAGCATTATTGTCCCCCTGCATCTCCCATGTATAGTTTCACTCACTGATGTGCTTCATATGGGGCAAATTCATTTCAAATCATGTTTCCAGTACAGGCTACAATGCTAGACATACTCCGTTGGACTTATATCTGAGTAAACTTCCTTAGAGATGCTGTTGATGCACTCTAGAGCAATTTTCATTATTATGACCATAGTGAATAAACTTTTATTAATGCAAGCCAATGTTTAACCAGTTATTAATATAAAAGCATATGTTATACACCAATCTGGCAATCCGTGAAAGGATAAAAAGCAAATTTATTTACAGTGCTTACTGATGCCAGAGAGTTTCAGGTGCTTTAAACACGCTACAAGCAAAAGCCTAATCTTTCATAGAAGCAAAAAACCATGAGCCTAGGCTTGCTGTTATAGCACTCTGAACTCCAATAAAATCAGGCTCCTTGCTGCTTCTTTCTTTGATCCCCCTAAAGGAAAGATGTTTTAAACCCTGAGGACATCCAGAAAGGTAGCAAAATGTCATTCTGCAAAATTAAAGCATGACTAGTGAAATTTTAGTGTGTAGTCCAAACCAGACATTACATGGACTTACCAGCTGAGAGACAGTGGAAGCTAGAAGACACCTGAGTTGTTGTGGTGGGTCTGCACTTCTCCTTACAGCTCAACACAGGCAGAGTAGAAATACATTGCATATCTTCTTCTCCAATCCGGATTGGTTTCTCAAGTCTCCTAGTTGAGTGTTTCAGTTTGCAGGCTGCAACAGATAAAGTACAAACCTTTTAAGACACTGATTTAAAAAAACAAAAACCAAAAAAAATCCAGAGGTTCTACAGCATAATTCCATATTTAACAGTGATAAAGTCCAACAAAACAATGAACTGGGCTTCATAACCCAACAAGAAAAGCAATGTTTATAGAGTCACCATCTTGATGCTTGTCACTTAGCAGGTATATGGATTCGAGCAATTTAATTCAAAGGTTGAAAGTCTCTATTCATTTTTGATGACTATCTGACTGGCAACCTTGGGCAGCTGTGGACTCCCCACCACAGTTGCCTCCCTCATTTATTGCTGCTGTTGTTGTTATCCTAGTGCTTTGAGCAATGATGTGCAGCTGGTTTTAGCCGCGTTTACATTTTCCACATTGTCTCTGATCTGGCATTGCTCTGGGGCATTATGGGAAATTAAAATGGCAGCTAGACCCAACTGCCTGTTGCTGCCCTCCACTGCTGCAGCCAAGTTAAGTCCACCAAAGCTTACTGATGGAGGAAGGGCTAAATTCTGCATGATCCCTTCAAACCCAGACCTAGCTACCTTAGTCATAATTAAAACAAACTATCAGACTCTACCTACCTCCACCACATTCATCGGGGACCAGCCAGGACTGAGCAAAGCTCTCTGGATCTTTAGCTGAGTAGCCACTTGGTGTTCGTAATTTTTCTGCATTTCCGCCATATACTTCACAAAGACCACAGGTATATCCGATAGTGGGAGTAACAGTTACCTTTATGAAGAGAGGAAAAAAGAGGGGGGAAGTAGTTGGGATTGAGTTGACAATAAGAATTTGGCTCATCCTGCCAAAGCAAGCAGTGAAAATATAATACACAGCAAAGAGGAGCATGTTTCAAATTCAAACTCTACTAGATCTTTACAGCTATGTGCCTCAGTCTAGCACCACACAGGGTCCTAATGGGGATTTCTCTACCCTCCTCTCTGTGTTAATTCCATAACTGCATTAGTGACACATTCAGTAGCTAGAGGGAAATAATTCACTTTAAAATTTAAAGTTATCTTGGAGAATGGAGAGACTTAAAACTGGCGTTGATGATTATAACTTCACACATCTGTTCTTCCTGCCACTGCTTATCAGAAAGGCACTGGGAACATCCCAGTTATGTTTTATTGATTTGAAGAGTAGCGGAGTCTGAGTCTGTGAGCATTATCATTATTAGCTGAAGAGGGCAATGTACTTTGATGATCTGATAGGCAAGCACAGGTTTTGTTTTGCTGTTTGCAAATCGTTTTAAAACCTTGAAAGCATTAGCTGCAGAAGGAAAATACCTGAACATTACGTCCATTGTAGATCAGCTCGTGAATCCCAAACAATGAAGAAAGTACAATTTCGTTATCTTTGCGGTCTGATTTAATGGTAAACTCTGTAAGTTAAAGAAAAGACAAACTGATGAATCCATTGAGAATTGGGTAAACATATAAAATAAAATATTGTTCGGATTAAACTACTGATCCTGTTCAACTGAAAATTCCTGTTCATCAATGCCTCCGTTATTTATTTCAGTATAGTTTAAAGTGAGAGAATATACATTATTATTCTGCTTTTTGTGCATGTTGATCTGTGTAAATACAACATCCTAGCCCTGAATTGCAGGAACAATAAACTCTCATCCAGTATTTATTTCATACTGGTGTTATACTGGTGTTTTATTTCTTTCTTTGCCTGCCATCTTGAGACAACAGATGACTTAACTTCTAAAAATACAATTACATACCTTCATGTCTGACTGGGAGACGTGCCATTGGTATTACAGAACCATCAATTTCTACTATGTTCTTTCCATTGCGATTCTTGAGGGTAATTTCACTTGTTAAAAAAAGGGGGGACAGAGAAGCAATTAATGAATTCTCTCTCAATGAGTTTCAATTACTTCCAATAAAATAGTTTATATTATGTTTTTCTCTTATCTAAGTACTATTATTAAAGGGACAAAATAATTGAATCCGCTACTGTGCATCCTTTAATGTTTTTTTCTTTCCAGATATTAATTTCATCCAACACCCCAAACCCAATTCTAAGCTCATCAGATTCATTTAAAACTAAAGTTGCATTCTGCTAGCTACTGATTCTTAGTTAGAATATCACTCCCTGTCCTGTCCTGTGATTTGTCATTGTTTTAATTCTTGAAAAGCAAGTATTTGGGAAGCTAGAGAATTGTTTGTTTACAGTGTTAAGAGGAAAACATAGAGAACCAAGGGAGCAATAGATAAAAGGCTTGAACAGACTGCATATATTCCAGAAGTGTTAATATTGCCCAAATTAGCCACTTGGCACCTTCAAGTAAACATGTGAGATTCAGCTTTGGATTCCATCACCAGCTGAAGCACATAAGGAGTGGGATTGGTAATGATACCAGTCTTGTAAAATGCTCTCCCTTTGAAGGCCCACCCAACCCCTACACTGAATGTTTTCAGATGCCCAGTATGATTTAGTTACATGGCTGAAATAAAACAATGTATTATGTATTTGTTTTTGTTTTTTGCTTTAATGTTGATTAATCTTGATGCAAGCTATTCTGGTTTCTTTTGGAAGAAGAGTAGGGTTAAAATATTTTACAACAAACCGTTAAACATGCACTTTTTTCTTTTGGAAGCTGAAACTTTTCCTTTCACCCTGTGACTGGATTGGATTAGTGCAAAGATACTGTGGTTAAGAGTACTTACCTGCCAGCGATGGTTATTTTGAGTAGGATGTTGTTTGCATTATTAGATTCATATTTTATCAGCACCATAAACTTCTTGTCACAGGTACAGTCTTGTAACAAAGTCATGAAACAATCTGGAGGCAATCTTTTGTCAAAGTTTTGTCCAGTGAAGGTTGTGATCTTTTGACCATCGATTTTGCAGACACCTGATAACAGAGAAATAAATATGAGAGAGAGAGAGGGAAAATCATTTTTTAAATATTATGTACATCATGGAAGCAATCAATAACCAACATATTGGCCAAGGAGATAATGAGCTTGGGGAATAGCGTGGGCATTTTGTTAGGGTTGCCATATTTCAAAAATTCAGAGCTTTTTTTGGCCAAAGTTGTTCAGCTTTTTTGGCAAAATCACAAAAGAAAATTGATGTTTTTTCAGGAAAATCAGCAAAAACAACACTACCAACATGGGTGGCCATACGTCCGGATTTTCCCATAAATGTTGCTGATTTCTTCCCGGAAACCCTACATTTTGTATATAATTTTAGCAGAAAGATTTTGGTTTTTAATCGTTTGAACATCACCCAGGACAAATCTTGTTAAGTGATAGATTTGAATTAGCTGGCAGTGGACTGGGTTTTAAGTAAAAGGCCTCTGAAATAGGATTTAAAATTATGGAACTATGGTGAATATGCAAGAAGTCTTGGTACATTTTACCCCAGCTAAGAAATAAATACTGAGAAAACTGGATCTTGCAGCTTTCACTGTTTCTTTTCTGCATTCACAATAATCTGAGATAATTGTAAAGAAAAATACTTAGAGGCATTCAAAGAAACTGATTCACTAAAAAAAAATATTATTTTTTTTTGATGCTATGGGAATGGTTTAGCTACTGACCATTCTGACTAGCAAGTATCACTGAAGGAACATCCCAGAGTTTTGAAGGTTGGCTGGAGTCGCCGATGGGCAGTGAAAATGGAATCATGCAGTCTTCAGCATAGATGGTCACCTGGAAAGGAATAGGAAAACAAATTAGAAATTGGCTGTGTTGTCTTTCTCTTTGTTCTTCAAACAGGCACAAGGATGTGTTATTTTATTATTAATATTTATTAAATTGTATACCGCCTCTCATCCGTAAATCTCAGGGCGGTTCACATGTCAAACCCTTACGTTGTTCGCACACAGTTCAGCAACATCCTTATACATGAATGATTTCTCACTTCATCCTCAAGTATTCCTTCCTCTTTGTATGATTGGTCAACTAAGATCATACTGGCCCAATAACTTGTATTGCATTGTATCTCAGAAGTTAATAGCTGAACAACTTTAAATGTACACTTTGGGGACAAATGGATATGTACTAAGTGCACACAGGAAGACTAGTATACAAGGCTTCCTCTTTACACATGACTGTAAAATCAATTCTGGGAACAACAACCAGAGGTCATCTTAAAATGGTCAAGAATTTCACCTCTGGCGACACATTATAAATGCCGCCAGCTATCCCTCTTAATCATGGTCCCAGATCCAAAAAACAAAGGGTCATAAAAATGGTGGACATGTACACCCCTGAATTTCATTCGAAATAATACTTTCACACCTGTCACATTTCAAATAATGTCATCTGCAACTCACAGTGGGTGTTCTCATGATCACGGCGTAGCTTCTAGGATCAGTTAGAGCTATAACCAGTGTAACCTCTTGAGAGGGATTTCTTTGAACTTTGTATGAGTAGCCCATCATGTAAGCAGCTCCAGGAATCACTGTAGTTATTCTTTTTTTTTTTTTAAAAAAGGAAAATCTGTCTTAATTGGCTGTAGTAACATAAAAGGTGTGATTAGCAGTAATACTATGCATGGGGGTACATATATGAAGAAATAATTAACAGTAATAATGGCCGGGCAAAATAAGCAGAAATAAGAATGTAGTGGACATAAAATTTAGGTGTTGTTTAAGAATAAAAAACTGAGAGGTGATGAATCTTGGCCATATAAGACTGTCTTAGACGTGAAAAGAAGCTAAAACAACAACAACAACAACTATAGCAGTCTCATTCAAATAGCCTTCAGGACTAACATAAAACCATCCTAGATGACCCACTACAAAGCAAATTCAGGCTTCAGGGCATGTTGATAAATTTAAAGAAGATTTAGGCAGCAAGCTGGGCAGACAGGGATCCTGGAAATTACAAGCCTGATTTACATTTGGCGCTGAGGATTGTGTTTTTGTTGTTCAAACGGTGGGCGGGGGGACTTTCCCACAGAAATCTTCCAGAAATGTAGACTCTGGATTGTGACTGACTTGATGGGCAAGGATGATTTTATCCCAGATTGCTGCACACCACAATAAATGAAATAAGTGTAAGGCAGGCCAAAGAGGTGAGGGACTGAATCTTTGTCACCCCTTCTCTTTGTTTGTCCTTTGCCAATGTACTCAGAGATAGCTGCCTGTCCTGAGATGGAAACTATGGCAACTACTTGGTTGAGCTTTCCAGGGAATGTCTTCATATCAACAGCAACTAGGAGGCTTGCAGGGGCTAAATGTCTCCCATTTTTTATTGCCAGAAAGACATAAAGGGATGATAAGTAGCAATTGTCCATAGCCCTGATTTGGCTTCTGCCCCAAAAGTGGCAGTTTGTAAAGAAAAGCTAACAGCTTTTTGAAGGCTGTTCCTCTTCAGCAGGTATTCACACCCCACTTTCTATGTCCCAGGCCTTCAAAAAAAAAAAAAAAAAAAGGTATAATAATATTTATACCCCATCCATCTGGCTGGGTTTTCCCAGCCACTTTGGGCAGCTTCCAGCAACATGTCTGAGATGGGATTTAGATTAAAACCGGACATCTCCTTTTTGGCCACAGTAAACACACCCATATGCTTGGCTGCAATACACTTAGCAGGGATGTCATAAGTGAATCATTTGAAGATGCACAACTACTCACTGTTCCACAAAGTTCATTGCTACTGCAGGAAGCCTTTTGTGTTTAGCCTTGAACTGAACTGCTGGCCTTTTAGCAAACCAACCCGTCTCGACTTCTGCAGCGACCTGGTAGTCTTTGCAATCCCAGCCTGCTTCTAGAGTGGTCTAAGTGGCAGAGTACAGCACATTTTTGTTAAAAAGCAGCATTAGCATTTGGACTGAATGCTCTGTTAGGGGTCGATACGCTTTGAAGAGACTCACCCTGAGCTTGTGAGGGGTGACCATTATGCTTTCGAAGCAGACAACTGGCTTGCTTGGCCGTGTGATGTTTCTTATAGTCACTTTCAGCATGGAGGAGCCGTGATAAACGTCGCCGACGATTCCGTATTGTCTCTTATTGCGAGTGAGGCATTTGACAGCAAAGGATGCTACTTTTTCCTGGGACCAAAAAAGAAGGAAAACAAAATTATTTAGATTGTTGGCCTAGTCAAAGAAATTACTCAGACCTATTAGTATCATCTACTAGACAGATGCCAGTGGCTCCAAAACCTCTAGATCGGATTACTGCAAACACAGGGCTACCTCTGAAGACGGTTCAGAAACTTCAGCTGGTGCAGGATTCAGTGGCCAGGTTGCTCACTGAGACAAGATGGTTTATTACACCGATTGTGGCCCAACTGCAGTGGCTGCCAATTAGCAATTCTGGACCCAATTCAAAATGCTGGTTCTGACCTACAAAGCCTCAAACACCTCAGGACTGCAATACCTCAAGGACTGCCTATCCCCATATAAACTGTCCCAGACTCTGCATTCATCATCTGAGGCGCTTCTATGTGTACCTCCTCCACGTAAGGTCTGGGAGGGCCTTCTCTGTAGTGGCTCCCCATTTGTGGAATACTCTCCTCTGAGAGGCTCGCCTGGCACCATTATTACATGCCCTCAGGCTTTCCTCTTTACCCAGGCCTTTGGCCATTAAATAATATATGGGTTGTTAAAGCTGGGGCGGAGTGTGTGTTATTATGATTATTTTATTATACTGTTTATTGAGTTTTTATTATCATGCCCTGTAAAATGTGTTCTTAATGTTGTACACTGCCGTGCCATCTTTCGATGAAGGATGGTATATAATTGAATAAATAAAATGTTGGGGGGAGTCAATTGAGTCTTTGGCCCTTTCAGAAATGGCTCATTGAGGCAGCCTCATCATAACAGATTTCTGTTCTGCTCCTGCCTACTCAGTATAGATACTAATTTATCACTTTTTTTGTATTTTAATTTTAATCTAAGACATATTTTATCAAGAACTACTTTGATGTCCCTACAGAGTCAAAAGGCAATGAATACATCAAAAGATAATTAAGTATATAAAAACCCAAATAAGCTATAAGCAATTAATATATTTTCCAATTTATTCCAACTATGCCCAGCTTGTAAATTTCCTTCAGCCTTGCCATTTTCCAAAGGGATACTGACCGAAGAGCCTTTTGTGTATTCTTCATCGCTGGAGCTAGAGGAGCTGCTGGAGCTGGAGGAGGAGCTACTTTGCTGTTGTCTTCTCTAAAAAAATGAAAAGAAAAAGCATCGTCAAGATTTAAAGTTAATCCCAGATTAAACAGTGATGAAGGCAGTTTTCTTTGCAGCGACAACTGGCAGAGGGAAAGGTGGAGAGGCCAACGATAGGTGGAGACGGACAAGCAGAGCCAACTCATTCTAGTCCCACCCCCATGCTCCCTGCTGTGTTCTAAAAGGGTGACATTGCAACTAAGAAGGATAAAGTTGGCAGTCAGGGCCTCCTCCTGTACTGGATGGAAGTGAGGCAGTGTGACAGGGCTCCATTCACCACAATGGACCAGCCTCTACACTTTCCTTGTGGGTGTTAAACGCTGTAAAAGTATATAATCGTTATCTCCTGGTCTCCATCACGAAATTGTTTCGGAATATACCACCCTATGCATTTTAACAAAGATGGTGGGAGTGGGAGGGTGGGAGATGAGTATCATTAATGCTGAAAAAGTCACCAAGCACTCCTTCACCCAGAAGATTACACTATCACCTCGCACGGGAAAGGGCAGGATTGCAACTGCAGTGTGATTTAAAAATACTAGTCTTAACAATAATGAGAAATCAGCAATCCAGCAGGCTGAGAATTTCGTCATCTGGCTTTTGCAAGAAAATGGCGTGGACAATTTGGGAGAAATGGTGCAATGGGAGTAGAAAGGTGGTGTTATGAATTCGGGGAACCCCCCCCCAACCCCCCCCCCCCCTAGAAATTGTGGTTTTGATTATTTGGAGTATTAAAGGGAAGATTTGAGGTCAGTGGAAAACTACAGACTAATATTTCTTTCCAAGCCAGGGTCTCACCTGGGATAGAGGCATTAACATGACAAAGGGGGTTGATGGCCCATCTGAGAGCCTGTGCTTGGGTTGCCATGGTGATGGGGTATGAGTTTGAGGTGACAGGAAAAAAGAGTCTTGAGCAAGGTATGCCGGGAAATAGAAGGCAGAGAAAAGACATGGCATCCCTGTTGGGCAGGCTGGCTAAAGGCTGGCAGGGAGAGATGCTTTGGGCTCCAGGGCTGCACTGCTGTGGGGGACAAAGCCCCTCTTGAAACGACGATGCTATAAGTTCTTTACTCCCTCCATGCAGACAGGAGATGTAAATAGGTGAATAAACCACATTTCTTAAAGCTACAACAGTCTCCGCTGTGTCTCAGTTCTCCACAGGAAAGCAGACCCTGGGTGAGTGCCCGGACAATAATCTTGCTACCACTCAGCAGAAAGTGGGGATGGCACCCAACTTTTTGCAACAATATTTTTTAAAAAAAACTGTATTGCTGCTAGTACAAACGCTCAAGTGGTGCATTTCTGACATCCCTTTCTTTCTGTGTGTGCAATCTGCCTTCTATGTCACCTCATAACTAAAAACGAACAAAAAACCAAAAATCTTACCTGCTGTTTCACTGACAGGAAAGAATATTGAAGAAGTTTGGAATGCCTTCCCTGAGAAAAGAAAAAAAGTTTAAGAGTTTTCAAGAAAAGGGATTGCTTTTTTCAATGGCACCAACACAGAATAACAAAACTTTAAAAAGATAACATGACAGATTTAACCCCATGAACAATGTTGGTTTTTAAAAATTCAACAGCGGGTGCTTCTGAGGATCAACCTCTTGGAAATATTGTCAGAGAAAGTGAATATTCATTAACATAATTAGCAAAATCCAAGCCTTTTCTGTTGGAATATTAGCTAGAAACAGCTAGCCTAGCTTGTTTTGTCACCCGAGGCAGAGCCTGTCGGCACCTTCACCCCTGTTGCCACCACAGAAAAGTCACCTCAAGCATCATTAAGCTTCACCAAAGTCTCCTTTCAATCTTTGTGACATCTCAGGAGACTTTGGCGGATTTGGGGGTGACTTGGGAACAGTCTATATGAGACTTCTCCCCATGTGGCTCGGCCTCAGAGTAAGAACAGTGGCTGCTTGGTCTGGCATGCCAGTTGCCGCCTGCCCTAGCCAGACATGCTGGCGCCCATGAAGCAGTGCTGCTTGCTTTCTCTTTCCTTTCAAATGTGGTGGCTACGGCTGTATTCCAACCACACTCATGCATTCGACTGAGAGCAGTGACAAAATAGTTACCTTTTCCTGGGAAATGTCAGAGCTTTCACTGCTGCTGCTACTGCTGTCGCTGCTGTCGCTGCTGCTGTCACTGCTGTCGCTGCTGCTGTCACTGCTGTCGCTGCTGTCACTGCTGCTGCTGCTGCTACTGCTGCTGTCACTGCTGTCACTGCTGTCACTGCTGCTGCTGTCACTGCTGTCACTGCTGTCACTGCTGCTGCTGCTGCTGCTGCTGTCACTGCTGCTGTCACTGCTGTCACTGCTGTCACTGCTGCTGCTGCTGCTGTCACTGCTGTCACTGCTGTCACTGCTGCTGCTGCTGCTGCTGCTACTGTCACTGCTGTCACTGCTGCTGCTGTCACTGCTGCTGCTGCTGCTGTCACTGCTGCCACTGCTGCTGCTGCTGCTGGAAGAACTGTCTCTGGACTTTCTCTGCGGAGAATACTTGGTTTTACGGGGATGTTTATCTTTGATGTCACTGTTGCTGCTGTCGCTGCTGCTGCTGCTGCTGTCGCTGCTGCTGGTGTCGCTGCTGTCGCTGCTGCTGCTGCCACTGCTGCTGCTGTCACTGCTGCTGCTGCTGTCACTGCTGCTGTCACTGCTGCTGCTGCTGCTGCTGCTGCTCTTTTTGCTGGGCCATTTTTTAGTAGAACCGGGTGGTGGAGATGGGAAACGATCCGATTTTCTGTAATGCTCATCATCGTGGCCTTTGGCATCCCTTGCATCCTTCTGCGTTTTGTCTCCACGCTGCAGCGTGATTCAGAGGAAAGCAAAGAAACACCTCGGTTAAATATATATACATCATGATATCATTCACTTGCTTTCCTTAACAAGGGGCAAATAATAATTGCTGTTCAACTGGCTGTATTTGTTATAACACATGCATAGCTATGTTAGTCGCTGCAGAGAAGAGGAGGTGGGCAAAACAGAGGTGCTCATTTGTTCAGAAATACATTTCATCTCCAGCACTTCCTACCCCATGATTCTTATGGGGACGGCTTCGACCCTTTAAAATGGCACAGTCCCAATATAGCCCCCCTCTATAGATTGTTCCACAGAAATTTTTAGTTTGGACAGTAGAAGTGACACCTTAAGATCAAGTGTCGTTTACGTACCTTTGCTGCTTCAGAAGCTCTCACATCCCTTTTCGTCCTCAGTGCTCCAGAGCCTAGTTGGAACTCACCTTGAATCTTCTCCAGAGGAACAACTGTATAGATTAGAAAGCGTGCATAAACGTTAGAAGCGGAAGGCAACCTTGTGGGTACTTACAAACAGAATGTCTTGGTCATATGATAATACCTTGTACATAGAGAAACTCCACTTGATGTTCTTCACACAGGTAGTGCAACCAAGAAGTCACTTTGGGCATATCTTTTGTTTTCTTGATGGTCTTCAAACACAACTGAGTCATGCACCAAGGCACCCATATGCAAGTGGGCTTATATTTGTAGGAATCGCTTGATTGCTGAATTGAACAGAGGCTTGTCAGTATTTAGAAATATATCCCAGCACATACTCCAAAACCAGAAATGGGCACCATACAATAATAATTTTAAAAAACCCAACCCTGTGGAATCTGAGGTGTGTGTGTGTGTGTGTGTGTGTTCTAGGAGGGCTCTGGAAACATTTTATTATTATTATTATTATTATTATTATTATTATTATTATTATTCCTATATGCCCATCTCATGAGTGTGCATAGTACCTTTTATAAAATATCACCTGTGGATATAAATTATGGGAAAGAAAAGCATTTCCATAATTAAATTGATTAATTAATGAGTTAAAACTCATACGATGACTTAAGATTTCTCTGCTCAGGTGACACCTTTAGCCTTTAGCTAATAATTTACATCTTTACCATGGCACATTAACTTTTGCAAAAGGCATGTCTGTATTAGTTGTAAACTTAGCATGGAGCCACCATCATTTGACTTTTACCTGTGAATATCCACAGTGTCCAAACACTTTCAAGAAAGAATCTAATTTCGCTAAATACACAAGGACAATTTCCCCCAGATTTCTAAACAATACTAACTAAACAAAAGGAGAGTTATAGAAGAAAAAAAAGACGACATATCTGAACCACAATCAGCTAAATACAAGGACAGGGTATAATGGTATTTACCACAGAACACATCTGCACACACACGCACACACAATTTACCTTAATGTTGCCTTTTTCTGAGTCGAAATCTCCATCCAAAATATCGATTTCAGGTCTTTCTGGAAGTACTGAAGCCTTCTTCTCAGAATGTATGTATCTTGCAACAGTATGTGCCTCATGACTGTGTGGATATGCAATGAAAACTTTTCAACATGCAAATATGAAGCCGGGCATATCAAAAAAAGAACTCATTTGTGCTGGGAACACAGCAAGAGGAGAGAGACTAGCTGAGAAGTAAGAGGCTGACTCTGAAGATACAGGATGCCGGGGCTCAATTTTGGATTCTTGACATTGTTAAAAGATGGTTTGGGCTGCACGACTGGGGCACATTTCTGTCTGAAACCTTGAATTGCTAGTCATAGGAAATGACACTGGGCAAGTTAAGCTTATGGCCTGACTCAATTTAGGGCAACTTCATATATTCATACTAATCCTCCCTCAAAATGGAGAATTATATCGCAAAACAGGATTTTGGGGAAGCCAATAACAGAGAATGATATAAGCCTTGATTTTGCATCTGGCTCTTACCTAAAAATCTCCTATGGTCAAGTTGTATGTATCCTTACTTATGAGGAAAAATGATAAAATAACCACTCTACCTTGCCATTGCCAACTCAAACTGATCATCACGGGGTGGGGCGATGTCAAATTTGAAGTTCTTGTTTCTGATGTCCACTGTGGCATTCATGTTGAGTACGCCTTGTGTACGGATCTGGGCTCTCATTTCCAAACCATGTTGCATGTCGTATGTGTTCACTCCCCAGAAAATCATTCCATAGCCCTGAAGGCTAAAAGGCAGTGAGAATGAGAACATTTTAGTAGGCTGGAATAATCTGTCCATTTTGTTTCTCTCGTTTCCTTATTTTTCCAATCTAACAATGTTCATTTACTTACCCAAGTTTGCTGTCAACTTGAAGGTGGATATTGGCTTCTCTGAGATCACCATGAGATAACTCTGTCCTTGCTAGAGAGACAAAAGGAAGACAAAAAATGCTCAAAACAAAGACAAACATCTGTGAAGTTTCTCTTAACCATTTACTAGTGAACCATTTACATTAGTAAATATAGGGCTTTTAAAGATATTTGCTAATGATTTGGTATATCAAAGAAATAGGCCATTAACTGATGAAATATTGTGAAGAAAAACAGAGTGCTCTTCTGCTTACAATTCAGGCAGGGATGTTAGTGTACTCTGGTGCTATTAACTAAGTTGTCATGAGCATGACAGATTATGCTTCGATGCAGCAAAAGACAGACCTTTGTTGTGCTCTCATTACACCTTAGTAAATAGGAAGTAACTTCATTGAAATTAGGCTAGTGTGAAATGCAGTAGATCACATCCACACACCTTAGATTTAAAGCACGTTTATACCAGTTCAACAGCCAAAGGATCCCAGTAACTGCAATTTGCCCCTCACAGAGGCACAATTCCCAGAAGCCTTCTGAAATGACACTTCCGATTATTTTCTGGGGGAAGCAAAGTAATTAAGCCTGCTCCCTAAAACCTGGGTCTCAGATCAGTCATGCACTGTGATTTTCTCCAACGTATGTGATTTCCAACAAACCATTGTGAAATTTGATATTCTCCAAGCTTACCCTTTAATAAACCGTGTGCCATGATGATGCTATTGGCTCTTGCTTGGAATGGCAGACCAATAACTGTTGGAACCACATACTGAACATCTAGCATCACAGCTTTCATAATATGTTGGTTGATGTTTTTAAGGCCTTCGATAACCTTATGCAGCATGGGCAGCTGATCTTGTCTTTGCTGCTGCATGTTCTATAGGGCAAAGATGCAATAGGTTAAAAGACAAGGAGACAAAGCTGATAAATATGTTGAGGGTGGGGGGACACAAACTTCCATACCTTCATAAATGCCTGCATTTCATCAGTGGTGATAAAGATCAATTCATGGCCAAACATTTTGACAGAGGCAGATATTACAGGAATCTCACGAGGGAACTCCTTGAATCCCGGCAGCTGAAAATCAAGCCCATGAGGGTTATTCAATACTGAGTTTATTCAAGTAAATTTAAGGAAATAAAGAGCAACAGAAATGGTTTTGCTATTTAATTCTGCAGCCCTCAGTACACTCCTGTTGAAAATGCTCACAGCTTTCCTTGATTTCACAATGCCCTCAGAAACAGCTCAATTTATTTAGCTGGGAATGGGTTATCAGGTTATTCACTGCAGCTTTTGCCACGCTGTGGATCTCCATTCGAAGTGGAGAAATGTGGCACCAAATTGAGTGGTTCACTAGTGTAACCACCCTGACAAGGACCTCCTCCATCATTCCCCTATAATGAATACACTGAGAATCTGGAAATATGCATACTTTTGCTTCAGTGTCCTTTATCTTCTGATATGCAGGGTATTTATCGAATTGGTGCGTGTTCCTCCAGAAGAGTTCCTTGAGGCCCTGAGTTCTCACTCTAACCTTTTAAAAAAACAAAAAACAGAGGGAAAGTTTTGAGAGCAGTTTGCTAACATTCAGCACCTATGTAGCAACATGGTAAGATAGCAAAACAAACCTCGCAAGCGTCCCCACCTCCCAACCCCTAGAAATGAACTGAATAAAATGTAACACAAACCTCTAGAGGCTGAATAGTTGAACCTGCAAAGTTTACTTCTGTTTTCCAGATTATAGTCGAAGGGAGCATTGTTTGGGGGCTTTCGATCATAAACCATTTCACGAGGAATCCCGCTCTGTGTTTGCCTGCGGTGGAAAAAGCGACAACAATGAGCCATTGCTGTGTTATTAATCCTTGTGAATCAAAATGGGATCCCTTGGCTACTACTGCTTGGAAAGATTTTCCCTGGCAGAAGCTTGCAACCATCCATGGTTTTTTTGTTTGTGAAATTCAACAGGATGTTACTGCTGCCAACACAACAGAATATTTGAAATTTCAGTTTCAAATATTTGGTTTATTTCTACTTTTAATTAAGTATTTTTATTTATTTGCTTGATTTTTTTTTTGGGGGGGGGGAACCTGCCACCCCCTGCTACGCCCATGTCCAGCATAGTATGTTAAAGGGTCTTTAAAATCATTGAGCCCTTTAGAATAGATGCTTTCTGTTCCAAAGTGCTAAGGAGTGGGTTGTGATATCCAAAAGATGGTGGCTCATTTGGATAAAAGCCGGGAAATGAACCGTTGTCTGCTACTTACTGCTGAAGCCACTGACAAATAAAACTTTGCTCTGATGGAGGGGTCTGGGGTTCAGAAGTTTAAGAGCCATACTGCACGCAGAAGACCTAAATAAAACAGGTTTGAAATTAGCAGCAAGTAACAGCAAAAGTCTCTACATGCATGTTTGCTTTTTTGCTTGTCTACTTAATGCATTCATGTTCTGCCCTTTGCGTAACAAATCCCAAGGTGGTCTTCAATGAGAATTTGATGATTAAAATACTACGAAAACACATATAAAAATGAAAGCACTTCCCAAATTTGGCAGAACAAACAGCTCAATTACAGTGAATTGGATCCAGATTTAGTTATGCTTAGAGCAAACCTGCTGCAATAAATCTTACTTACTTGAGTCCCACTGAAATGTTACCAGTTTAGCAGTAGGACCAGAACCAACTCTAATGAATAGCAGCAACAGATTTATTGCATGAAAGGTGATCTGACTGTAGATCGACTTACAGGCTGTAGTACAGTGGGATCCTGACATTTGACCAAGCTTTCATGTGAGAGTAGGCAAAATTGACCAATTGCAAATTGTTCTCTTTGAGCAATACATTGGCAATAGCTGTCACTGTTGGGATGGCAGGGTTGGTTTCGAAGAGGCCAATGCAAGCCATCATTCGGATGGTCACATTATATGAAGGGTCTGCAAAGATCTGGAGGAGAATGCCTTGGACCTACAGAAAGAGAAACACACCATGTGGGGGATCAACTAATAGTATTTACCTGGCAGCAGTTGAGTGCATTGGAGGGATGAATCAAATGCTCAGATTTAAATGGATCTGCCTTGGGGATCAACTCACAGACAGGAAAACAATGTATGGGAGAGTTTTAAATAGCTTTGAGAAAGGGGTTGTTGTTGCTGCTGCTGCTGCTGCTGTTTTTAAAAGATCTTTATCAGATGTGACTGTGTAAGTTTGCAGTCCATTGACAGCAGTAAATCTCAGTCGCTTCATAATGCCAAATACTTTGCAATCAATATATCGAGGTGACTTTCCTTTGCTCTTCTTACCTTTGTAGGTTCCTGTTTGCCAATTCGCGCCATAGTCTGAACAGCAACTGCTTGAATGTATTCTGAATATCTGTTGGAATCAATCACGGTTTTCACTAGCTTCAGGCTGGCTGGCTGAGCTGCATTGCCGATGGCTTTCAGAGCCAGAGTAATTTTGTTTTCATTGTGTTCCCTGGTTGCATCAGTTAGGAAGTCGTGCAGAGGCTGCAGACAAATGAGATGAACACTTTTTAATTCCATTCAGAACTCCATAAATGTTGTACATGTCACTATCCTCGCTCAATGAGGAAAAGATGAAGAGTGAGATTGAGAGGGACCATAGATTACTGGAACCGCCTATAAGTGTCTCTATGATTTCAGAATATGTTAAGTGCTGATTGCAAAAGTATAGGAACGTGGCACTGATGGCACTGAAAAGACTTTAGGGCCCAACAGTCCATTCACACAACAAAAACTCCAAAAAAGGCAAGAACTATTTGTTGACAAGCTAACCCAAGATCCCAAATGTTTCACAAACACACAACTGGCCTTCTTGAAAGGCACAGGGCAAAATTCACTCAAGGAAAACTATACATCTTTGTGTGGGAAGCTAAACAAGTCCCTGTGCGGAGCAGGTACGTTTTGGCTATGGTGGGATTTCAAAATTAATAGTTTAAGGTGTGTAATTCTCCCTTCTCTCTGGGAAAGGCATTCTTCTTTTTATTGGGGGCGGGGAATAACTTGGAACATGGACCATATACCTCAAGCAATTTGCTGGAGCAGGAGCGAGAATGAACACATTGTTTGTAGACAGTGGTACCATATCCCAGGTAGAAAATCTTCACAAGCCAAACTGATCCGGTATTCTTTATTTTGGGGAGCATTTTCTGTGGGTGAAAGAAAGATTTCCAATGAACCAGAATTTGAAGGAAGCTTCTTGTTACTTTGTGATAATTTTTTCTCCTGTAGATTTTATAGCTAATGTGATTTCCTATGTAACACATTTTTCATTCTGATACACACAGTTATAATTTTACATGTACTTACGATTAGCACGTCAGCAATTTCTTCAGCTTTATCTACGTTAGGCTTGACAGAGTGTAAGGCTAGGGAAATTGTCCAGTACAATTCCATATCGTGCAGTTCATCTTTGACAACTTTTTCTTTGAGGAATGTCAGTGATTCTATAGTGCCAACAGAGGCGACTCCAATCAGGAAGGCATTCCTGCAGTGAGCAGAAAAAGAACATTCTGAAAATTTCATTCTTCATTCTTCACTACGGAGCAAACACTGACTGGTTCAGAGTCCATCCACCCTTGTGGACAACAGGATCTAGAATCAATCTAGGTTGAAAGAAGCATGCTGATGATGAGCATGAACGATTCAGGATAGGGGATGGGGGAAACCTACGTTTTGGTGCTAGTGTGTTTGCAGCCTATGATGATGCTGTGTCTTATGTGCTAGTCAGCCAACGTACCTGGCGTTAGGTTTGTTCGAAAACTTATTGTAGAGAAGGTGCAAATTTTCCAGATTCAAATAACGGAGCAGCTGGCTAAGCTGTAAGTACTTGTGGGCATTGTCTCCACGGATGTCTTGTGGGAAGCGGTCAAGCTCAACCAATAGCTCTTCAATCTGTAACAAGAAGGAAACAGTAACTAGAATATATTCACTGTGATGGAGAAAAGCACACTGCTCTCTTATCGGCTTTATGAACCGTAGAACTATTCCATACGCCAACACATTCCCTACCTGTTGCTTAACGTCTCCAGTTCTGACAAGCATTTGGGGAAGAACCTCTGGGAACTCATAATGAATGTTTACATTCCGAAGCTGAACCTGCGGCAGTTGGGCATGTTCATTTGTCACCTCAGTCAGTGTGAGCCTTTGCCTGGAAGAGAAGAGAAAACCACAGGTACCATTCAGGGGTAAGTGATTTGTGCTCTTGCTCATCCGGGCAGTTTCTAGATCGGTCCAGGGAAAATTAGGAGGAGGACAACTGGGAGATATGGAGAAGCTGATGGAAATGTAGCCAAGACTGAGTCAGAATTGTATCTCTAGTGGATGATGGGGAAATATTTGATTGGATTGTTTCTGCTTGCAGGCCTGACTTCCATTCCATGTGCTCATACAACAAACTTCTGCTGTTAATTTACACTCTGTGCAATGCCTCTTTTACTCCTGAACGGAAGTCTGATGTATTAAAGTCTGTGGGGATGATGAAATCAAGAGAACGTAGACCACACGAATGACACCTGTCCCCATGTAATGGCAAGCATTTGATTTCGCACCCCAAACCTTTTTTTGTTTTCCCTTTGCTATTTGTAGTTTGCAAAATACTCAACAGCGTGGTGCTATGTTAAATGTTTCACCAGCTTCATCATTTCAGATGGAATTATCTCTCCCTCTCCTCTCCTGGTCAATGTTCTGGGGATTCTCCTGATACAGGGGGGCATGGGAAGGGCATGGGGTGAGGAACAGAGGTAGGGGAAAACCCATTGCCTAGGTGAAAGTCCTTACACAGAGATTATGCTGCCAGAACTCATTGGGTTAATTCTGCCCATTGTCTCCAGGCCCAGGACTTTAAAACTAATATTTCATTGGTGTAAAGCAGTTAAGTGGACATGAACAGCCTTTACCTACAGACAGATAACAGCAGCTATTATTTGGGAGGATTTTCTTTATTTTATTTTTATTTTGCAATGCTGCAAATGCTTTTAGTAGCAACCCAGTTGCTACTAAGACCGACTCTTGCATAGCCTAGCTGAAACCATGGCTCACTTGCAGACTCTTTTAAAAGTTATTATTTAAGCTGTGGCTACTTACGTAGCTTTCATAACTCCGGCACCCTCAGCTCCACTGAATGGAGAAAGCTGGTAGACTTGTTCAGCATCGACTTGCATGATCTGAGCGTCAGCTCCAGAGGGATTATATTTCAGTTTGAAGGTGAAAGCTTCAGTCCCTTGAATCATCCTGTTTTGCTATATAACAGAAGGAAGCACCTCTAGTTAGCATGGCTTTCAGGCGGACGTTACCCTCGTTTGTAAGCAAATCATGTTCTAACATTCTTACCAGCAGGCAGTTGGGGTTACGGTGGATGAAGAATGTTCCAATGCTGCGCTCCATTTTGTTCCTGCAGTTGTTTGAGTCTTTGGTCCTAGAAACAAGGACTGTGCTGCTCCTCCTGTCATCTCGGATGACGTATCTTGTGTGGCACTCACCTCCAATTCCATCCTGCAAGTATAGATTTAGTCACTCTGTAGAATGGCACATGATAAACTCTAGGGGGTTTTATTGTTTTTATTTTTTAAATGAGAGGAAGAAGGCATGCAAAGGAATTTGTGGAGCGTGTCCCAGGAAACTGGAACTATTGTTAGGCATGTACAATTTCCATAGCTGAGTGTTTTGTAGAGTCATAGAATTGTAGAGTTTGAAGGGACCACAAGGGTCCTTTGGTCCAAATTCCTGCAGTACAGGAATCTCAGCTAAAGCATCCATGACAGATAATGAGCCATGAATGGCAAGATGCACATCCATGACAGCATTCATTTAGTGGCTTCATAAGGGGCTGGGCTTGGGGGCAGAGATCCAGGGCCCCACTCAATGGATGATCAGGAAGTCTGAAATAAGTGAATTAATACACTTTACCGTCTAAATAGACCCCACCCTGGTTAGACTGTTAAGTCTCCAGAACATAAGATTATCTAACTGCACCATTTATCTCATTTATTCTGGTTTAAAACACCACATGCTATTTATTTACTGATATTTTAGACAGCCAGATAGAAGTAGGCCTTGCAGTTATTTGAATAAGCCCCAAACACTGACATAGGCCTGTGGATTTAATGGTGAGGGAAACCCAAACTGTGGCAGTCAAACCCTACCATCTGAAATCCCTGGGAACTTGCTGAAACTCAGTTCTGGCACCTCTCAGGTGGGCACCAGTGCCATTACAAGAGAACAAGGGAGGTGTTCGTGATGAGTTCTGGCATCTCTTTTTCTAGAAAAACAGCACTGTCCAGGGAACCTCAATTGCAAATTCAATTGCTCAATGAGAAAGTATCTAACTGAATAGCATTTCTAATTATCTAGGTGGAAATGGGAAATTTGGTGGCTTGGAGTGAGATGGGAAAGGGGTGGCATCACACATTTTGCTTCCTGAGGTGAACAAAATGTTGCCTCCCTCCTCCTACAACATATAGGTGCTGATCAGGTTGGCTTGTTTCAGCACTGGCAACAGGAGGGTGAGTGTCCACCTGAGGCCTGCAGGCTAACTTAAGGGTCAGAGGGCAGGCCATGTGATCCACACAGCTCCACCCTCCAAGGCCTTGCTACTGCTCCCCACCCACAGCAACTGTTGCCTGAGGCAGCTGCCTCACTCTACCAAATGGTAGGGCCAGACAGAAAAGCAGAAAACCACAGGAGTCATTCAGGGGAACAGAAAACAGTGGGGAAAGTAAAAAAAAAGTGAGATAGTTCAGTACTGAGGTAAACTAAAGCTGCTTGAAAAGACAAGTCCAAATGCATATTAAATGTACATGGAGGAAACGAACCTCTTGTAGCTCATACTCTTTCTGGTTTTTAATTGACATGGAAAATCCATTCAGGAAGCCTCTGACAAGATTCACACAAGGCAGAGGTGGGTCTCTTGGCACACGGATGTTCTGAACCTTGCCATTGACGTAGCCAAACAGGAAAGAATATTTGGTGCAAGCAATAAGTGATTCAGGTTGCCTGGAGGGTGCTGCAAATGGAGGCTCTCCCGGAAAGATTCCGACAGCATCTTCAACTTTCAGAGATGCAATCTGAGGACAAAGATGAGAGAGTAAACAAATTGCTTTTCATTTTGTTTCTGAAACGAAGAACAGTGTCGCAATCCAACTGAAGCGAAGCACCTGTAAATCCAACTGACTTCAGCGGGAGAGATAAAGAGTGCCATCTAATACACGTCTACTCAGAAGTAAGCTCTACTGAAGTGTGTGCAGATTGCAGGGCAACAATAATTAGTTTCGGCTGCATCGTGCCCTTTCATGTTATACCAAATAACGTGTTTTAAATACAAACAGGATGCCCTAAAAATGATTATACTGTCTTTCTTTTTTTGCATTAGATATACTTTTGCATATAATATCTTCAATATATTCAAGCGATAAATGTATTGTTCTTACTATTATTGCATTTTTACCCCACTTTTCCTCAGAGTAGCTCAAGGTGGTCTACATGGTTGTTCTCCTCACAACAACCCTGTGAGATAGATTAGGCTAAGGGACTGTGGCTGATCTGAGTTCACCCTGTGAGTATCACAGCTAAGTGGGGATTTGAACTCCGGTCCCCTAATTCCTAGTCTAACACTTGAGCTACTGCACCATGTTGGTGTAGTGATCTAAATAAAGAGCTAACTTAATTCCCCCTTCTTTCCTTGTAATTAAACTGGCTCCCCAGTGTACTGTTATATAACGCAGTAGAGATAAAGCAAACATGTGCATAGGAACTCTTTTATGAACTATAGCCCCAGAAACAATGTTCTGTGAAAAGTTCGCAACTATTTTTTTTAAACAGTTGTGTTGTCAAAGAGTGAAATGAAAGCCAACTTAGCTTTCCCCTTTGCAATCCATGGGTGATTTTAGTCCCATGTGAACATTTAGTCAATATGATTTGCTGCCCTTTCATGATACCCCAAAGCAGCTGCCTCTCTCTCTTCTGCCCAATACTAGGGCTGGTCTAGTTGTCTTCATTTCACCTCTCCTCATTCCTCTGATTCCTTCTCTGGGCCACCACAATAGAAATTTGAGGAAATCCAAGTTTGAAAAAAAATTAAAATGTTGTTGTTGGTAAACAGCTGCTTCACTTTTTCATGTTTAATCTTTAACTTAAGGTTAATTTAAAGTTCAGCATACATTTACTTTAAGATTCATCAAGAACATCACCTACCCTCTCCCCTCCCACCGATTCTATTTTGGATACACATTTGATTTTAGGATTGCATGATGGGTGGAGAGCACTGGAGTTTACAGTGAAAGCTAGATGGCCTCTCCTTGCTTGCAATGCATCAGGAATTCTAGAAGGGATGCTCTGTAGTCTGATGGCTATTTAAAGGGACTGCATAATGATAATGCTTACCTTGAGAATATTCTCCTGATCGCCTCCATAGATATCTAGCCCTCCAGTCAGTCTCACAACAGATCTTCCCATCTCATATCCTTGCACTGTGGTGACAACGTCAGCGACATACTTGTAGTGGTAGCGTTTCCCATGTTCAAAGCGTGGCTCTACAAAAAATAAGAGAGAGAACAATTTACACCTGCTGTATTCCATATATGCACACCCAGTAGGGTGTCAAGATTTAATCAGCTTAATCTATGTTGTGATTAATTTAACACTTTAATGGATTAATTGCAGGGTGATGTTTCGCTCTCAGGGCAATTTAAAATTTTGCAATTTAAAATTTTGCCCTGCAATAGGAAATAGGCAAGAAAACATTTCGTTTAAGCATGAGTGCTGCTTTCGCTTACTACTGTTGCTTTATACTTCCTTCAGCATCTTGAAAATGTCTCCAATCCTGAGCTTTGGGTGAGATGTGGATGCATTTCAATGTCATTAAATGATTAATCTAAAATGTTCAATGTTTAGATAGGACTTGAGCATTCAAAGCGCTTTAGGTCGTTTATTTTGTAATACTGATTTGGTCAGTATTATTATCCCCATATTGCAGATAGATTCATGGCTGAGGAGCAAATAGGGTGGTGCGCCTAAGGATATACACTGGGAATTTTCAAATTTGTAGCTCAGCTGCACAGTGCAATCCTATGGCTATCTACTCAGAAATACGTAAATTCTCTTGAGTGCAATGGAGCTTACTTCCATTGGTAGGTGTGTATAATAGCAGGGGTGATGCTGGGCTTCAATACACATCAATGGTCAGTGGGCAAGATAATGAGCCTGTGGTCTAAGAAGATCTGTAGGGCCACAGTTTCCCCACCTATAGGACTGAAACTGTTGGCAATATACAAGCTCAACTAATTCCCCCCTCGGGTAGTCAACTGCCCTAAAAGTCATGTTAATCAGTGTTATGACATGTTATAGACAGACTTACTGATTTCGGCAGTCTCAGTCCCTGGGAAAAGAAATTGGATAGGTTACAAATTGTGTATAACAGTAGACCATAACCACTTCACTGTGAAATATACAAGTGGGTCCTAAAACAAAATGTTTTGGTGTATCCTCATGTTCTAATAGAAGTGTTCCTGTCTAAGATTCTCATCAGCCAGCCATGCCCTTCTTTGCCTCACTCCATTCCATTCCCTATGTAGTTCCCCCACCACCACCTCAAATGGCAGCCAACATTCCATAACTATTCCAAGCCTCATGGGGCTGCTTTAAGGCATGTGTTTTTGTTTGTTTGTTTTAAAGAATTTGTACTACTGGGAACCTCAGGGGTTCACCAAACACACTTAATACCACCCTCTTGTTTCTCTGTTGCCCCATTTTGGTTCCTATTCTGTCACCACACTGGCTGCAGTAATTGATTATCAGTTAAAGAAATTCATGAATTAAAAACATTTAGTATTGTGAATCAATAGTGCGGAGCACTTTATAGTGTTCAAAGCAGTTCACATAAATGATCTTCCTGCAATCCTTACAACAACTATCTAAGGCTGGCCTGCACAATTGTCCCTATATTCCAGATGGAGACACACCCGGGTAGGAATTAAACTGGAGATTTTCAGTTGATTTAAATTCCTCTCAGACTTACCAGGTTCTTGCGTCTGGCCCTCTGAGGGAAAGAAATCGGATAGGTTAATGTGAGTATAACTGCACAAACATACAAGCACAAGAAGAGTCTGCTGGATTAGGGCATTGTCCCATCTACTCCAGCATCCTGTTCTCACAGTAGCCAACCAAATGGGAAACTTGCAAGCAAAGCCCAAGCAGAAGAGCAGCACTCTCGTCTCCTGTGATTTCCAGCAACTGGTATTCAGAAGCATACAACTGCAAATCATGGGGGCAGAGCATAGCCATTATGGCTAGCAGTTGCCAATAACCCTCTCTTCCATGAAAGTTTTAAATCCTGTTTTAAAGCCATCGTCACCTCCAGTGGGAGTGAGTTCCAGAGGTTAACTATGTGCTGTGTGAATAATTACTTTCTTCTACTCTGTCTTGAATCTTCCAGCATTCAGTTTCAGTAAAGTACAACATTTTAATCTATCTATCTTTCTGTCTATCTATCTATCTATCTATCTATCTATCTATCTATCTATCATCTTTTATGCAGTTTATTATCAGAACTCCTGAACTCCTGTTCAGGATTCCAGCCAGCCAGCTATGCACTTTTTCAGGTTGCTGCAGTCCATATCCCCTCCCTCCTGGTATTCCAGGTTTATTTTCCAACCGACACTTAATATTCTCTGGCATCTGAGCATGCAGTTTGGAGATTTCTTCCTCCCTACCCCCCACTTTAAAACACACTTTAAAATACCTCTGGGTTTTCCTGAGCATTCTGATAACACTCTCACACACACCGCTTTCCCTGAGCATTGCCCTTTTTCAGCTCCATTTCTTTTGGCACCTACCATCTGAGTTTGCTATTAGAGTGGCTTAGCTAAAGTGTATGCTGGAAAATGGATTCATTACTGGAAAAGCTTTCTGCTGCTCAAATCTATACCCACAAAGATATATCCACAAAGGTTCATTTACACCCATTGTGTTTCATAAATGTATTGCCACTAGAACTGCATGCAACAATCAGATTAATTACTCAGTGATGATCACACTAAAACTTCACTTGATTAATAAGGAGAGAAGTTTTAATTAGCAGAGCTGTGATTTATGTATTTGTCAGCCTCTTTGGGCTTTAATATAACACTGCAATAGGAAACAAAATTTCCTTTGAACAGTGAGTTGTTGCTTCTGCTTATTAATTCGTAAATTACTTCATACTTCCTTCAGTATCTTTAAAACGTACTCATATTGAGCTTTGGGTGAGATGTAAGTGCATTTAAAAATCATTAATGAATGAATTAATAAAGCTTAGAATTTAGACAGCCCTCTATAATTTTCAAGCTCTTCTCATAATTTAATTTTGTAATTCTTACAACAAGCCTGCAAGGTAGGTCATATTTATTGTTCCCCATATTTCAGGCCTGAGGCTCAGAAAGATTTAAGCATTTTGGGTCACTTAACAATACTTAAACAAGGAAATCCAGATTTTGCAGTTCAGACACTACACTACACAAACTCAACTAATCTCTTCCCACCCTACCCTAAGTGGTTGACTATCATGCAACTTCAACAAAGGTACTATGATGGTTTTAAAATAAGGTTAGATTACTGATGAACTTACTGTATGGAATCTTCTGGCCCGCTAGAAGAGAGAAATTGAATAAGTCACAATGTGAGTACTGACAGCAGAAAATAACCTTCTTCTTTTTTTGCTAAACTCTACAGAGTTCTGCAAAAGGATAATAGTAAAAGCAATTGCCGACTTACCCACAAGGGCGAACAGGAGGGCTAGGACTATTCCCCTCATGGTGAAGGCGAATGATAGCCCTCAGCCACAGTGGGCATTTTATAGGGAGATCAGCAGCATCACATGATCCATACTGATCAAGATTTTGCTGAGCGCGCAGATGTTTATCTCTCTCAGCAAACTTTTCTTTTGGCAATCGCTGATTTTTTAAAAAAATAAAAATTTGGGGGGTATAGATTTCCTCATGTCCAGCAGTCATCTTAGGCATCACTTCAGGTGAGAGAGACATTGACCTGGTCATTCTAACCTAACATATGATGCAATGGTTTACCTACTGACAAATACGGATAAGTTATTTTGAACCTTGCACCTACCATTGTATAGTCAAACAAGTGGTTAACCACTGTGAGAGCAGAATGCCATACTTTCCAACATTTCTCTGATGAAAATAGGGACATCCTATTATTATTATTATTATTATTATTATTATTATTATTATATTTATACCCCACCCATCTGACTGGGCGGCTTCCACCATATATAAAAGCAGAATAAAACATTAAAAATTAAAAATTTCCCTATAAAGGGCAACCTTCAGATGGCTCAGGGGTCAGATAACTTCATACCCTCCCACATTTATCTGACGAAAATAGGGATATCCTAAGGAAAAGCCAGACATTCTGGGATCAAATCAGAAATTGGGATGGCTTCTGTAAATCCAGGACTGTCCCTGGAAAATAGGGACACTTGGAAGGTCTGGGATGCTGGATTAGATGGGCCTTTGGCCTAATCTAGCAGGACTCTTACTCTGCTATAATAATAATGTTATTATTTATACCTCACCCATCTGGCTGGGTTTCCCCAGCCACTCTGGGCTGCTTACATCATATTAGTATGTCCCTCTCACTCCACTGCAGCCAGAGCTGGGCCAAGACATTTTGGTGCCTTAGGACAGTGTTTCCCAACCTTGTGCCTCCAGCTGTTTTTGGACTACAATTCCCATCATCCCTTGCCACTGGTCTTGCTATTCAGGGATGATGGGAGTTGTAGTTCAAAAACAGCTGGAGGCACAAGGTTGGGAAACACTGCCTTAGGAGAACCCACTCTGCCAGAGAAGAAGGAGCAAGCGATGATCTACACTGAGAACAAGGGTGGGGGAAGACCAGCAGCACCTCCTCTTTGCCCAGAGGCAACATTGTGGAGGGGGCTGCTGAGGTGGCAGCAGATGTGGCCTCCAAGGAATGCACCACAGCTGAGATTGCCACTGCAGCAGCAACAGGGGGCAATACATTCCTTAGGGGATGGATCTTCTGCCCCTGAGGCAGTCACCTCACCTTGCCTCATGGTAAGAGGTAGCCTCCTTATGGAGAAGGTGCAGAGCTGTTTGATGGAGCAAGATCCTTTTCTTAACATGTTGAAAGTGGAGGGACTGAGAAATCCTGAAATATAAGAACTGAAAGGTGTGTCACAAATAGATGGACAAGACCATGGAGGGCTTTGAAGGAGCCTGTGAAAGATCTGGGAGATGGCAAGAAACCTGTGCTGGGAGCTTCCTGGGACATCCTGTAGTCTAGACCATCTCCTGTCTGAGGCAAAGGTCAAGATGGTGCTCTATCCACTCCTTGTTCAGAAGCTGGCTGGATTAGCAGTTGATTCTTACTTGAATATCTGGAGTCTCTTCCACCACTACTGAAGACAGCAGGTTAGGTTAGGGGGAGCAGGTCAGGCAAACAGCTCTGTCCTCTGTCCTCCATTGCTTCCCGCCTCATTGCACCCACCGCCTGAGGCAGCTGCTTGACTCTGCCTGATGGTAGGACTGGCCCTGATCAGCGCAACACAATAATTATTTTGGCTTACGTTCTGGACAGAGGCAAGAAGACTGAGGTGAGCTAATGGATTAACAGAGAGGAGGAGGAGGTTGCAGGAGTCAAGGGTGAGGAATGAACAGGAGATGTCAGCTTGAATGGTTGGTTTTCTTTAGAGGGGTGCTAAGGGAACAGATGGCGGGGCATATTTTGCTATGTTTTAAGGAGAGAAGTGACAAAACTTGTTACAAGGAAATAGTGGCATTAGACATAGAGAAAGCCAAGTTAATGGTGTCATTCTCAAAAAGGTTAGAGAGACGAGTGGAAGCCTTATGCGTAAAAAGGAACGTTGTAGTTTGGGACATAATGAGTCCATACTCTCCAACATTTCTCTGATAAAAATAGAGACATCCTATTCCATAATAGGACGCAGGTGGCACTGTGGGTTAAAGCCTCAGCGCCTAGGGCTTGCCGATCGAAAGGTCGGCGGTTCGAATCCCTGCGGCGGGGTGCGCTCCCGCTGCTCGGTCCCAGCGCCTGCCAACCTAGCAGTTCGAAAGCACCTCCGGGTGCAAGTAGATAAATAGGGACCGCTTACCAGCGGGAAGGTAAACAGCGTTTCCGTGTGCAGCTCTGGCTCGCCAGATGCAGCTTTGTCACGCTGGCCACGTGACCCGGAAGTGTCTCCGGACAGCGCTGGCCCCTGGCCTCTTAAGTGAGATGGGCGCACAACCCCAGAGTCTGTCAAGACTGGCCCGTACGGGCAGGGGTACCTTTACCTTTACTTTTATTCCATAATAATAATAATAATAATAATAATAATAATAATTTTATTATTTCTACCCCGCCTACCTGATTTGGTTGCCTCAGCCACACTGGGCGGCTTCCAACATATATAAAAAACATAATAAAACTGTACAGGACTGCATTCAGATGTCTCCTAAGTGTTGTAGTTACTTAACTGCTTGGCTCAGGGGTCACATAACTCCATACCCTCCAACATTTCTCTGAGTAAAATAGGGGCATCTTATCAGACCCTCCAACATTTCCCGGTTGAAAGTCCTAAGAAAAAGCAGGACATTTCAGGTTCAGGTCATAAACCGGGATGGCTTCTGTAAATCCAGGACTGTCACTGGAAAATAGGGACACTTGGAGGGTTTTTGAGTCTGAGGCAGGCAGTGGACAGGCATTCAAGGACCATGTTAAATGATGGCATGGCCAGGCAACTGCCCAGACCCACAGTCCAAGAATGTCCACCACTGACCATTGGCCATCCTGGCTGGAGCTGATGGGTATTGGGAATTCATCAACATCTTAAAGGAAGATTTGTGCATTAACTTGTTGTTGTTGTTTTTCTAAAGAATGTACTTTAGATCTTCTACAGCATTCCCCTCCCCCAAAAAAGATCCATCAATAGTACTATTGCAAAAATATGAAGATACAGGCAAGGGAAGGGGCGAACAGATATTTACATGATTTTAAAATTTGATATATAAATTCATAATCTGCCTCTATGGGTTATTTTCCTCTTCAGCAACATTGCTGCAATTTGCAGTGTGTCCTTTTATCACCGGTCACAGTGACCAAGGGATTACGTTTTTGTCTACAAAAATATTGACAGTGATGAGCAAATATTGTATCTTCCATGAATGCCAAGTTATGTAGGATTCCAGAAGAAAGGGGTATTGGGGCAATAGCAGGTCAGTGAAAGCTTTCTCTGTCCCCCCAAAGGCAGGTCATTCCAGGGAAGCAAAGAACCAAGACAAACCAGAGTCGTTTGTCCATCCAGCTTCATTGCAGCTGAATATAATTGCTTGTGGATTATTCAGTGTTAATAGTATGACTAAATTAAAATTCCATCCCAATATACAGGACTCCTGTTAGAAATATTCAACCTTTAAAATGAATGTTTTAACTGGTTGAATTGGCATCAAGTGGGTTCCTTTATTAGATAGGAACATGTTGAGCAGCAATTCCTGAAGGATCATTAAGCTATTGCATGGGTAGGCAAACTAAGGCCCGGGGGCCGGATCTGGCCCAATCGCCTTCTAAATCTGGTCCGCAGACAGTCCGGGAATCAGCATGTTTTTACATGAGTAGAATGTGTCCTTTTATTTAAAATGCATCTCTGGGTTAGTTGTGGGGCCTGCCTAGTATTTTTACATGAGTAGAATGTGTGCTTTTATTTAAAATGCATCTCTGGGTTAGTTGTGGGGCATAGGAATTTGTTCCTTTTCTTTTTTTCAAAATATAGTCCAGCCCCCCACAAGGTCTGAGGGACGGTTGCTGAAAAAGTTTGCTGACCCCTGAGCTACTGTTTCCGAGCACTGAAGGTGAAAGGAAGGAGTTGGTGTCTTGTGCTTAAAATTTACTTCTTGGCATTGATATTGGCTCTGAAGAGGGCCTGAAACGGATGTAAGAGTCCAACTGGAATATTTTGATCGAAGACCATTGTTAGAATTCTATGTGGTTAAATTTCTCATTTAAATTGATATAATCTAGTACGTGGAAACAAGCATTAAAAATAGAGGTCATATATCATTTTTGGACTGTGAGACAGCTTCCACTGACTATCTCTAATTCAAGGTTGTGTAAGGAACCAGGATCATTTCAGCATATGTGGTGGACTTTAAAAAGAAAGAAAGAAATGTTGCAGTTTTGTACTGGGGTCTTTGCAGAAATTACTAAAATGCCTGGACAGCAACTACTGAAATCTCTGGAACTGGTGGAGTTAAAGATTTTTTTTCAAAACAACATGGATTGTCATTTCAAACCTCTAATGGGCTGTCTTCTTGTAGCTACCTAGCTGGTTGTTGCTCAATATTGGAATATTGGAAGGTGCCACATTAGCTAATGGTTATAAAATGGCTCGGCAAGTCGCTCTGGTGGGAGAAGTAACAAATATGTCTGGTTAAAGGAGCGAAATATACTTTTGTGATGAACTGGCACTCTTTTATTGTTTATACAAGCAAAGATGAGATACAAAGACTTTCTGGCTGGTGTGAACATTCTGTACTTGAATTTTAGTCCTTCCTGATGGGCTGTATTGACAGATTAATGGCCAGGGGTAATGGACCTGTAGCCCACATCTGCCGTCATACATCCTCTACCTCTGGACTAAAGTGTGACTAATTTACAGCGACATCCTACACGTCGATTCAGAAGCAGGCCCCATTCAGTTCACTGGGGTTTACTCCCAGATTAACTGGATATAGGAGTGCAATCTCAGACTGTAATTCTTAGTGGGGTGGCCTGTTGTTGTTGTCAATTACATTTATATACTGCCCTTCATCTGTAGATCTCAGGGAGGTTCAAAATGTAAAATTACAATATAAAAACCACCAAATACATAATAAAAATAAGAACAAAGGGAAACCAGTAATCCCCCTGCACTCCCACAAACAGATTTGAAAGGCCATAGGAGATTAATCAGCCAAAGGCCTGGTTCAAGAGGAACATTTTTGCCTGGTGCCTAAAGGTGTATTATAAAGGCGCTACTCAGGCTTCCTTGGGGAGAACATTCCACAAGTGGGAAGCCACTGCAGAAAAGACCCATTCTCATGTTGCTACCCTCTGGATTTTTCGTGGATGAGGCTCATGAGGAAGGGCCTCAGATGCTGAACATAGGGCCTGGGTAGCTTCAAATGGAGAGGCGTTATTGCGGTCCTGAGCCGTTGAAGGTTTTATAGGTCAAAACCAGCCCTTTGAATTGGGCTCTGAAACCAATTGGCTGCCAGTGCAGCTGGACCGGGATTGACATTATATGCTCTGTCTTGCTCCTGTAAGCAACCAGGCTGCTGAATTCTGCACCAGCAGGTTTCCAAGCTGTCTTCAGAGGTAGCCTTATGTATAACACGTTGCAGGATTCTAACCTTGAGGTGTGTGGAGGAATGGATTGGCAACTGTATCTGAAGTCCTACCAGCACTTGCTGGCTAAATTAGATGTGACGGGGGGGGGGGGGGTTGAGGTGTCTTCACTCACCATGTTTCCATTTACCTTTTGGGTTTATCAAGTTTGCAGATTATCTGAGAATGACCTAAACTGAAAGTTTGACTGATGTCAGTGTTGTGTTGGCAAGTTGGGGAGCTGACAGGTCAAGAGTGCCAGTGGACCAGTCAACAGATTGCCCATTGTTTGATCACTGTCAAATATTCTCAAGCATTCCATGAAGCCAAGAATGTCACTGTGTCAAAAGCAGGCAATGTGCTTTTTTTATTTAATTTTCTGAATAAGGAGCTTCCCTGAGCACGATGATGGGTGATGTAGCTGCCTTTCCCCCACACCGGAGGGTGAGGCATGTCCACAACACTCTGCTGCCTTGTCTCTTGTGGTGCTCTTTCAAGATGTGGGTGTTATTTTGTGTTACAAGTCACACCCTCACAACTGCTATTCCAAATGTGGTCATTGGCCCAATACAATGAGTGACCTCTGCAGTAGGTATATGCCTGCATGCGCACCATTAAAAAGTATATCGGGTCTTCTCTCATGTAGAAAAAATAATTTTGTGTGAATTGGCTCCAAGTCTTACATTTTAGAAACCCTGGAAACTTGCAAAAAGAATCGCGTAGTTCTTGTTTGTTTTGCTAAAATGCATTACATAATGCAAACTGTGTAGCAGGGAGATACCGCAACGCCTTTTCACGGAAAGAATCAATTCTAAAAATTATGTTGCATACAAATAAACACAACTTTGATTCTTCAAGCATAGATTCATGAGCTGATGAAACACTTAACGCTTAGCTGTTAGAATTCAGAGGCCAGATGGAAAACCTTGGCAAGCCAGAGGGGGCTCCATCATAACCTACCTCCAATTTGGTACAGTGCTTCCAATTGATAAATAAAACACCAGAATCCATTCATCTGTATTTTGCAGAATACACTTATTACATTTATTTTGCAGATGCATCATAAGGTTCTTTTTCTCTGAGCATTAAAAAAAAAATCCCCCATCTGTAAACATAGTATCACAATTTTTAAAAAAACACCTCTGTGACAATTGGCATGTAAAATACTATGATTTTTTGGGACCTGTGAATTTCATGGCATTGACACGTTATAGTGTGTGTGTGTGTGTGTGTGTGTGTGTGTGTGTGTGTGTGTGTCTGTATCCATCTATGTGCAAGCTAATACCTTGCTTTTTAATTTATGAAAAGAGGTAATCCCAAAGTCACACAATAAATATAGAGCCTGCCGTGTTAATCACCTGCAATATGCTGTACATTCAAGTTGGGGGGGGGGAGAGTTTCAATGCCAGTTACACTTGAGACGCAAGTGAATATTAAAAGCACTACTAGTACCTGAAGTAAAAAATACAATTTCACTATCAGAAGATTCAAACATTCCTTCCGTCCAAGAACGTCTTCTGTTCTAAGAATATAATCTGTTTCAAGACATATATTTTTAAACAGCCTTCCAAAGGGTACAAACAGGAAAGGTCCGAAGTGAGGGCTGGGATGGGGGGGGGGAATCCTTAAAAAGCCACACATACAGCACAACCGCTATCAATGTCCGCTGATTGATTCCATGAAAAACAAACACCCTGTTTCGCCAAACGAAAGTTTATGGACACATCCAGTTAAGCAGAGAGAGAGAGAGAGAGAGAGAGAGGTCCGAGAATCTAAGGCAAGTTATCTATGTGCTCTGTGCATAAGTTTGCTGGCAGTGGCATGTGCAAGCTGTCCACATCGTCTTGCGCAACGGGACTGGCATCAGTAGTCTGCATCTTTCTCAACTGTTCCTTTCTAACCTGGCTTGGCTTTCGGTCATCGGGCGTTTTATCCGGAGCACTTGAGGCGAAGGAGAAACAGAAACAAGAAGAGAGGGTCAAGCACATTAATTTGGAGGAGGAGCCCTGGCTCATGCCATTTATGACACCTACCCCAAGCCAGGCACTGTTTACCAATTATATACGGCAATTATATATGTCAATGTACCATTGGGTTCTTCGTTTTCTACCTCCATGGTGCAAGGAATGGCCCATGCCAAGCAAAACGCAGGGCTGGTGGGATACAATCGGCTTGGTCTACGTTGTGTAGACTTGCCCTGCCCTGAACAATTCCAACGACAGCTCTACGGCCAGGTGTGCGACAAAAAACTTGAGGGACAACAAACTTGAGGGCCGCTGATGGGAGTTTCTGGCCGAAAACATGGGACACCATTGTTAAAACAGCTGCACTGACTGCCCATCTACCACCAAGCCAGGTTCAAGGTTCTTGTATTGATTTACAAGTCCCTGAACAACTTAGGTCCACTTCAAGCCAACTCAGGGAGCACCCTGAACCCTTATATCTCAGCTCAGTCACTGAGACCCTATGCAGGAGCACTGCTGACCGTTCCCCAAGTTAGTGAGGCTCGTGTGACAACAACAAGAAACCGAGTTGTGAGTGTCATTGGCCCAGTCTGGGGAATACTCTGTCAATAGAGATTCATCAGGCACCTTCTGTGCCAACTTTTAAACGCCTGCTGAAAACTTTTTTAGTCTGCCAGGCCTCCTCTGCAGGCAATTAAGAGTATCCCCCCCCCCCCCACAATGGTTTGTCGCTGCTTGTTTTAAACTCTTTTTAATTTTATATCTTTTTAATGTTGTAAAACCACTTTCATGTGATTTAGTGGTATTTAAATACTTTTATATATGGGACGCAGGTGGCGCTGTGGGTTAAAGCCTCAGCGCCTAGGGCTTGCTGATCGAAAGGTCGGCGGTTCGAATCCCTGCGGCGGGGTGCGCTCCCGCTGCTCGGTCCCAGCGCCTGCCAACCTAGCAGTTCGAAAGCACCTCCGGGTGCAAGTAGATAAATAGGGACCGCTTACCAGCGGGAAGGTAAACGGCGTTTCCGTGTGCGGCTCTGGCTCGCCAGAGCAGCGATGTCACGCTGGCCACGTGACCCGGAAGTGTCTCCGGACAGCGCTGGCCCCTGGCCTCTTAAGTGAGATGGGCGCACAACCCCAGAGTCTGTCAAGACTGGCCCGTACGGGCAGGGGTACCTTTACCTTTACCTTTAAATACTTTTATAAGTAAATACAGTCGTACCGCAGAAGTCAAACGCCTTGTGAGTTGAACGTTTTGGCTCCCAAACGCCGCAAACCCGGAAGAGTGTGTTCCGGTTTGCGAACGTCCTTTGAATCCCAAACATCTGAAGCGGGTTCCGATTGGCTGCAGGAACTTCCTGCAGCCAATCGGAAGCCGCACCTTGGTTTCCAAAAGTTTTGGAAGTCGAACGGACTTCCGGAACGGATTCTGTTCGACTTTCCGAGGTACGACTCTAATAAAAAATACACATATGTTGGAATGCCCCAATTCATTGCAAAATTAACCCGTCTCCCCGTCAGACATCTTGCAAGACCTTGTGAGACTGGAAAACTGTTAGGGAGAGGAAGTATTATATTTACTATTATATTCACACCCCACCTTTCAGAGTTCAGAGTGGCAAACGTGGGTCACCCACCTTCCCGTTTTAGCCTCACAACAACCCCCCACTTGGGCTGAGAGAAGGCAACTGCCTCAAGACCATCCAGTGAGCCTCATGGCTGAGTGAGAATTTGAACCCAGATCCCTCAGACCTTAACCCAACTGTCTAACCATTATACTTGTTGAAACCAGGAAACAGCTAAGAACAGATTACATAAGAGAAAGAACAAGGGTGCCAACTTGAATAAAATATTGTGGGGGCCCAGGGAAGCCCTGTCCTGAATAACCAATCACATGACGCAGTGCACACACCCCATTTGGAAATGCCCATCAATTTTATCGGGGGGCCCACCCCCTCAAATATTTTGTGGGGGCCAAAGCCCCCAGGGCCCCTAGGAGTTGGCTCCTATGCAAGAGAGCAATTATTACACAGAGTCAAGTGATTCTAACATCTCTTGGAACAAACATCTAATCCAAAAACTTCTGAGGTTCGTGAATATTTCTACCTCACAGCCTGTTAACTTTTTAATGCTGTAGGGAAGGGGAGGCAAAAGTGATAAATGCGGGTACCTGTTCTCAAGGATATGCAGAGCTGCCTGACAAACACCTGAGAATTTGGAGGCATTGGTCATGTGGTTCAGTTTCTTTTGGCGATACCTGAAATTTGCTAATGGATAATCTGAGTCGGTACCTGCAAAACAAATGTTGCTTCTTAGGAAACAATAATGCCAAATGCTGTCAAAGCCGGGAAGCTACTAGAGGTTTGTTGGTGCAGCGAGCAGTTCATTAGAAAGCAAAATAAAATCGTTGCAGTACACCGCCTTGTCCTTTATCATATCCTTTACTTACGCTAAGTGTATACAACAGAAATCCAGTGAACAATATTGCACTTATCACCACAAATTTAGTCGTAGAGACTTACAGCTAAAGGTAGGCATTTCTGCTGTTAAAGGGAGAATGAGTTTGTGAAGAGTTTTTTTTAGAAAAGTCTTACTTCCCCAGAAGGCACTTTGAGGTTTCGCGTGGTCGCATTTATTTTGGTCAGGAGTCATACTCAAGAACTGTTGCTTCAGCCACGTCCCACGATCCTCCTCAAATGCCTTCCTCTACACCAAGAGAAAACCCAAAATTACCACAACAAATCAACATACATATTGGCACCATACTTAATAAATTAACTAAACGCAGGCTGTTAAAGAAGATTATAACATTGGCCTTCACCTGGAGGTCCCCTTCTGCTTTGGTTAGTGGAGGTATCAAACGTGGGTTATCTCCCACTCACACAGGAAAGCATGGACCATGCAACTTCAGGCACTGAACCTAAGCTCTCCCCACCCCACCCCCATACGTTTCACATCATGGCCAGGTCTGCAGCAGAAAAAGTAATTTAATAACGTACACAATGACCTGGCTAGGAGACCATGAAAGAGCCTCCTGCACAATTTGATAGCCAATTTAAGCTTAATACATCTGCACCCCAAATCAGAAATGAACTTCCCTGCAAGTACCAACATTCCATTCTCTGTTCGGTTAAGGAGTTCTCCCAAGATGGAATACGTAACAGGCTCTATTAAATACTGGGTGGGCAAGTGACTATTTACAAAGGGAGGACAACTCTGGGCTGAAAACACTGCCTATGGCAGCGGTTCTCAACCTGTGGGTCCCCAAATGTTGTTGGACTACAACTCCCATCATCCCTGACCACTGATCATGCTGGTTAGGAATGATGGGAGTTGTAGTCCAACAACATCTGGGGACCCACTCAACACTGGGGAGATGCCTATGGGGCCTATGGGGAGATGCCTTAGTCCTGATTGTAGCATCTTGTGAAGGTGCTTATCCAAGGACCAAATTGCTGCCTGGCAGCTTTCCGAGATGACAGAGGACAGTGAGGTGGCAGCCACACTGGTGGAATGTGCTCCTATGTTCAGAGGTGTTGGGATGTGCTGTGCTTCATAGGCCAAAGCTAAGCAGACTTTGGTCCACCTGGCAATTGCAGGGCTGGTGACCTTTTCCACCAAGGAGGTGAGATGGAAGGAAACAAAGAGATTGTCTCTTGGAATGATGTGTACGGTAATTTGTGCCAGGTTTTGCTCAGCAGCCAGAGAACATTTGGGGCAACAGAAAAGGTTCAGGCCATGAGGGAGTAAGAGCAAGCTCCTTTGAAAAATGTCCTGTGAAATATGGTGTCAATTTCGAAGACGAAAGAAGGATCTGACCTAAGGACTATTCTGCTCTTATGAAAAACACACGAACTGATCATAGTCTTCTAACTTGAAGGACGCAGAAGCTTTAACATCACGGATTTTCATAGGTTCAAAGGATTATAAGGCAAAAGGAAAGAAGAAATGAAAGGTGAAGAGGATGCCTGAGAACAAGCAGCAAAGAGAGAGAATTTGGATCCATTCTGAGCAAGCGCAGGAAAGAGTGAGAAAGGAGCTTCTAAGAGATGCTTAATGAAAAGAAGAAGAAGAGGAGGAGGAGGAGTTTTGATTTGATATCCCACTTTATCACTACCCTAAGGAGTCTCAAAGCGGCTAACAATCTCCTTTCCCTTCCTCCCCCACAACAAACACTCTGTGAGGTGAGTGAGGCTGAGAGACTGCAGAAAAGTGTGACTGGCCCAAGGTCACCCAGCAGCTGCATGTGCAGGAGCGGAGACGCGAACCTGGTTCACCAGATAACGAGTCTACCGCTCTTAACCACTACACCACACTGGCTCACTGGATCTAAACTCACACAATCTCTGCTTTCCTGTAGAAAGAGGAATTAAATAATCTGCTTGCGTACCTCCCACACTAAACAGAGAAGGAATGCTATCACAAAGTTTTAGAGCTTTTGCAGAGCTTCACCTGGAACTGGTGCTGCTGAGCACTAACTGTAAGCTTTTAAGAGCATCCGAGGTAGATCAGGTCCATGGCTCTTCTAGCTCAACATCCCCTAAGCCAACCTAGCTGTAATACTTGGATGGTTGGAATTAGAACCAAAGGCTGACCAGACATCATACAGCAGGCATGTTTTAGTGGGGGGTGCAGATCTATAAATACAAAAAAATAAATGCAAAGAAGCTGTAGCTATCCGCAGCTCCCCTAAACATGCCCTGCCTGCTTTTGCTTTCAAACATTTGAGTGTTCATTGTGTGGTAAACAGTGGACACAATATGAACAAGGCCTGCTACACAGATCAGCTCTAGTTCCTGGTAATTTGATTTACCTGAGAAGCACAGGAAAAGACTGATCTCCAGGCCTTAGAAAGCACAGAATCATTTTGAGTACCTCAAGTCCTAGCCTGATAGCAGCCTCTGTAAAACTTTTGCGCTCTCTCTCAAAGTTCTTCTTCTGTTCCCGGAACAGTTTCCACTCCTCCTTCAGCCTCTCCTTTTCTTCCAGCAAGTAACAGTCCTTTAGCAACATATTGGTGTCATCATCACATGGAGAAGTTAGCTGCTGCTGCACGTAAGTACGGGGGGAGGGGGGGATGAGAAGTGATTATTTAGAAGCTACTACCTGGGCCAAAACAAAGTTATCTTTAGTTACCAGAAAAAGTCAAAATAAACTTGACAATTAACTAGGTGTTCTACTAGGCCCAAAAGTCAGAAAAACATGTGTTGGTGGAAAGGAGGACTCTATAAACTGAACTACTGAGCATAAGAAAAAGATTCCATTTCAATTCAGCTGCTCTGAACTTGGAACATTATGTAACCTGCAGCATGCATGAAACTAGTCAATTCAAAGTGCAAGGAAGCAGAGCAGCTAGAGTTTTGTTTTCCTTGCCCTCCTTCCTAAAATTAGTTCTGAAGCACACCAGGATACAAAAGCCTGCATAACCCCCTTCAGGAATTTGTGACCTTGTTCTTTTCCATTTGAGCCAGGATCCAAGAATGCACAGGCAAGGCAGACTTCTTAAAATCATGTTAAAATGTGTACTTTTTAAAACTGTTTGTAGATCCGTATTATTATTATTTAATTACTACAGACCTAAAAGAACACGAGGAAATTGTTAAGTGGAAAGCTAAGACTGAACTACTTGATACCTCTTGCACACTTCATCTAAGACCATGTATCTGATAAGATGCTTACCTGTAAGAGCTGCTGCTGAGTTTTTACCATCTCTTTGCACTGCTGAATTTCCAACTGCAGCCTCTCGACTTCTAGCTCATGGCTCTCTCTTGAGATTGTATCTTTCTCGTTCGGTGACCCAGAATGCACATGCGATACTGCAAGTTTGAAAAGTGCCTTCTGTTAATTTCTGCCTTTTTATTAAGAAATAGTTACTAAATTTGTTCTAGAGGAGAAAAATCTACAAACAATCGACCACAGAAATCAATAAATTCTGGTGGTGTTGCAGCACAGATCATACTCACCAGTCCTCTGTATAATGAAAATGGAGAAAACCAACACTCAATGGTCTGTTAAATTGCTCAGGTTCTCTGGGGCTACATGGGCTCTCTTAGTCATTAGATAAATGGCCAGCATTTCTTTCAAAGCAATTATGCCAAAAGTCCAATGAAGGCATTAGCAAGGCTCCAAAAGACTTGAATGGAATCAGAATGTGATTGTTTACTTAATGTACAAAGGAAAAATAATAAAAAAGATGGGCACTGGACATTACTGAGTTTGTTAGGGGCTGTAATATTTAGAAGGAGAAAACTTGAGAGATGGAAAGCAGAAGAACCCAAAATGCCTGAAAATACAGGATAACAGAAGCACTATTCTCAAAACTTCTACAACTGAAAGAATTGAGATAAAGTGTTTGGGGACAAAGGGAGACCAAGAATTTTCCATTAAAGTCAAACCTGCTAATAATGCTTGTGTGATTATAAATTAAGTGATTTGTAAATAGACAATTATGTAAGTTTTGTTCCCCAATTCCTGAAGGGTATAATGAAATTTTTCTGTCATAATATATCTTAAATAAAATGATTGTATTAAATGCAGCTTTCTTCTAGCTGTTCCCCTGTAGTAAGGAAAATCTTGTTTCTACTGCTTGAGATTTCCATAGCAAGTGCTCAACCAACATTACAGAAGAATTAAAGATGTCACAAGAATGATGCAGATCTCGATTTTTACCTTGGTTGTCCAGGTTTTCAACATGATTTTTCAGCATTCTCCACTGTTTCCGAATGCTGTTAGCAAGCTGTTCACGCACTGTTTCACAAGAAAGTTCCCACACATTCTCTTTATTTGCTTCTCCAGAGTCCTCCTCCATGTCGGAGAGAACCTGAAAGGAAATGCTTGGTTAAGAAGATATCCGGGAAGCAGCAGTGGTTTCCAAAACTGTATGAGCTAATTGTGGGATTGTTTGGTTCATATTAAAAAGGTAAAGGTACCCCTGCCCGTACGGGCCAGTCTTGACAGACTCTGGGGTTGTGCGCCCATCTCACTTAAGAGGCCAGGGGCCAGCGCTGTCCGGAGACACTTCCGGGTCACGTGGTCAGCGTGACATCGCTGCTCTGGCCAGAGCCAGTGCCAGAGCCGCACACGGAAACGCCGTTTACCTTCCCGCTGGTAAGCGGTCCCTATTTATCTACTTGCACCCGGAGGTGCTTTCGAACTGCTAGGTTGGCAGGCGCTGGGACCGAGCAGCGGGAGCGCACCCCGCCGCAGGGATTCGAACCGCCGACCTTTCGATCGGCAAGCCCTAGGCGCTGAGGCTTTAACCCACAGCGCCACCTGCGTCCCCTTTGGTTCATATTATCCTACTTTTAATACTGTCGATTTAGTTTGTGTTTTAACGTAGATGGTTGACTGTAAATATTTAGCTTTTAGTGCTCCTGTCTATTTTGAGAACTTTTTTTGAGTTGAAAAACAAAGATAAATCTTCAAACAAATATACCTAAGTTTATTTATTGCAGAAATCTCTCTTACTGTTACAACATTATGCTTTCCAGCATAGGCTATTCATCTACACAGCTATTTATATACACAATGTGTACACCTCCTCTAGAAAACCGCTTAAATAAAAGGATATTTCCATAGCCTTTAACCAGCATCTCCTACCAGTTAAGGCAGCTCAGAATTCTAAAATCCTGTTTTTCTGGACACGATGCACTCAGAACTGGTTGTGAAATTGCACGGGCTCCAAAAACTTTTTTTTTAAAAAAAAAACATGTTTATGTCAAATATACTGCAAAGGCAGTTGAAAAGGCAGCATAGAACATTTCGGGAAAATAGTACCTTGGATCATATATTTTTTAAAAACACACACACAAAAAAAACATAATTCTTCAAAGAAGATACATGAATTCAGTCCCCAAGAATCTCCCAATTTCTCTCATGCTTTAAGCCTGGCACCCTAGGTCACCAGTTCCAATCCTATAAACCAGGGTGTTTCTCGTGGCAAAATAAAGCAATAACTCCATCTACTGAAAGTAAAAAAGAATGACACAATGTGTTCAAATGTTATAGTGTTAAATGTTATGAAGACTGTCAAGTGACGCTTTAATAACTATGGAAGCAGTGAAAGTAACTAGCAGATACAAACACACAGAGTAGATAGAATAAGGGGAGCCAAATACTGGGGCAGTTTAGCTGGAGTTAATCTGTTTTGCAAATCTAATCTAGCTCTGAAGTTTGTGTAATAATGGGAAGCATAAAAAAATGAAATGCTGCTGGCAGGAATTTAATTTCTGGTTTAAGAGCAACAATTCCAACATGCTCAATTTAATGAAAACATACCCATATATATAAACTATGCTCTCCCGCAAGGAACAGAAATCTGCTATTCCTGTCTTGCAGAAAATAAAACATGTGGAGTTAGAGCCTGACTATGGCACATTCTGAAGTCATCAGGAGAAGTAAGGTTACTTGTGACTAATTCCCATTGACTGTATGGTTATCTTAGTTCGGAACTACTCAAGTAGCACCTGGTGATATAACTATAACTTGCTTTGTTTTTATTTTGTTTTGCTATCTGTATGGAATTTGGGAAAGCCGTGGAAGGGAAATTTTGGTCGACTTTAGGAAAAATGTCTAAAAATGAGTAATGATGTATAAGTATTGATGTTTAAGTTTGGATAAGTTAAAATTGGTTTTTAAAATGGTTTAAATTAAATGAAAATAAGGTTTGCAAAAATAAATTGAGGAAATGGAAGAAGAGGAAAAGTAAAAAAAAAAAACATGCTAAAATAAATTATTAAGTTAAAGTTGAGAAATAAGTAATAAGGATTTGCTGAATTAATAATTTAAATTGGAATACAAGAAGGGGAGGTGTGAGGAGGTCTAAGAAACAAGTTAAATGAAAATAAGTAATTGAAATTTTATGTGTTTTTAATTGTTTTTTAAGTTTTGGATTTTTGTATTTCTGTTATTTTTTGTCTAATTTTTGTTTTTGTGTGGTTTTTGAAAATATCAATAAATATTCATTAAAAAAAAAAACAAGTAGCACCTGGTGGAAGATGCATGTCTAACCATTTAAAAGATGAATCACAGAAGACAAAAGTGAAAAACAATTCATACGATCTCATGGTACAACACCTTACGGTGCCATTTTGTTTTTGCTCTGTGTGTGTGTGTGTGTGTGAAAACTTACAGTTCCATTGCCATCTTCAGCCTTCTCTTTAGGTTTCTGCTTCTGTGATGGAAGGAGAGAGATTATCTCCTTCTTCATTTGCTGAAGCAGCTTTTTGAGCTCAGCATTTTCTATCAGAAGCTGTTTCTGACGCTGTTCGTACTCGTTTAAGAGAGCTTTGAACATCTCCTCTTCGTTTCTGAAAGCAGAACACGCATAGTAACCAAGCATGAAAAATGCAAAAATAAAGCAAAAATAAGGCAGTAATAGCTCTTTAACATTAGACGTTGACCGGCTCACCTCGCTTCTGTTTTCCCAGTTCTCCATGCACCTCTCTTGCCATCAACTCTACCTACATAGTTTAGAACATCCATGGCTGCAAGAAGGAGAAATTAAAAACACATTTCAGACACCCTAGAAGATAACAATTGACCATACATTTTGTACTGCATTACGCTGTGTGAAGTACAGAAGCCCAAGTGAGTGAGACTGTGTCATTACACTGTCCACTTTCAGCCTGGTGCAGATGGACATTGGCAAGTTGGCACTGGTTGTCGTCCTTGCTATGTCCAAACCTAAACGTACCAGAAACATCCATTGCCGTCTACCTGCCAACCCCGAGTTAGGCTTCATATCAAGTTAGGTTCTGAGAAAAGCAATATACAGTCGTACCCTGAATCCCAAACACCTTGGTACTCGGATGTTTTGGCTCCTCAACTCCGCAAACCAGAAGTGATTGTTCCGGTTTGTGAACATTCTTTGGAATCCAAACATCCGATGGGGCTTCCGCAGCTTTCGATTGGCTGCAGGAGCTTCCTACAGCCAATCAGAAGCTGCACTTTGGTTTCCAAATGTTTTGGAAGTCGAACGGATTTCCAAGGTACAACCGTACTGTGTTTCTTCGAAGGTACCACTTTTCCTGCACTATACATCATGATGTTTGGACAATGCAACCTGAGGAACAGTCTTCCCTAAACTGCCAGGATTTACCAAAATTTAGGAGTTTCCATGCCTATCAGTTTGGAAACAAAAAAGGGAATGACTGATAAATTAAAACTAGAATGGGGAACAAAACTGACCAGCCCCACCCCTAGAAAAAGATTTAGAAGACATACTCATTTTTTTATCTTTCTTGTTCATAAGAAGTTGATGAAAGCGCTCCTTCAGTTTGTTGTATTCTCTTTCTTTTCTCTTCATATCATGATTGTACTGGGTGGCTCGACTTGCAACGATGTTCTGTAGTTTCTGTACCTACAAAATGCATATTTTTAAAGAAAAGATTACTCTTGATTTTGAATTAAAATTCCTGCCTAATATGAAACTGCTTAGGTCAGTAATTCTGCTACTGATGCAGCCAGAAATTCCAATTATTGGTTTGGATGCAATTGCGCCACTGCTTCTGGAAAGCTCTTTGATACGGTGGAAGCTTCCTTGAGCCAAATAAAAGGGGAGGGGTGACCCACAAATTTTTTTTTGCCTACACAACCTTCCCTACTGTTCCAAGGGGTCCTTCAAAGTAAGGTTACCAGATTATTTTCAATGAATCTGGGGACACTTCTCAACTTCAATGGATTTTGTATGGGGTCTGATTTGTAAATCCGGGGACTGTCCCCAGGAAACGGGAATGTCTGGTAACCTTACTTCAAAGCTCTTGAGCAGATTTAGAATGAAAAACTAAGATGCTAATAACCCTTGAATCACCTCCATTTCATTTCAGAGTTAATAATCGTGAAAACAACTTGACTACCTTTTGTGTGAAACTGAAGATGCAGTGCAGTTTCCTAGAAATGTGTTTATTTAACACAAAATAGGTGGGCTGCTGGGTTGAGTAAAGGTAAAAGGTAAAGTACCCCTGGACAGTTAAGTCCTGTCAAAGGCGAGTATGGGGTGTGGCGCTCATCTTGCTTTCAGGCCGAGGGAGCCGGCGTTTGTCCATAGACAGTTTTCCAGATCATGCGGCCAGCATGACTAAACCACTTCTGGCACAACGGAACACCGTGACGGAAACCAGAGCACACGGAAACACCCTTTACCTTCCCACCACAGCAGTATCTATTTATCTACTTGCACTGGCATGCTTTCAAACTACTAGGTTGGCAGGAGCTGGAACAGAGCAAGGGAGCTCACCCCGTCGCGGGGATTCGAACCGCCAACCTTCTGAATGGCAAGCCCAACAGGCTCAGTGGTTTAGACCACAGCGCCACCCGCGTTGAGTATGCCAGCTGTAGCCCCTGGTGATGTCACCTTCCAACTTGCGGAAGGCAACCATTCGTACTTGTGCAAGAAGCTTTCACATTTTAGAACCCCAGAAAATCAGCAGCCAGTGCTGGTCAGTGATGATAGGAGTTGTAGTCCATCACCATCTGGAGGGCTACAGCTTCCACACCGTCAATTACACAAGCCTGCTGCAAACACAGGTTTCAACAACTCCACACCTAGTGAATTTCCTTTTAAATGATAGGCTGGCAATATTTTTTAAAAGTTCACTCTGTCTAGCAAAAATGATCAATGCCACTGCCATCAACATAGAGGCTGACTAACCTCATCTTTTTCCGTTTTTAGCAACTGGTGTAGATTCCTGTTTTTGCATTGCAACTGCCTGTCCCTTTCTTGAAGTCCAACTATTTCTCTTCTAGAGGTTTCCAGCTGCTCCTGTTTAAAAAAAAAAAAGAGGGGGAGCGGAGGTGACCCACAATTCAGTCTCAGAAGTTTACCTGAAACACAACTGGCTGCTGCCAAACTACTGAGATTGTAGTGTTCGGTCACAGAAACAAACACTTAGTACTAAGCGATTGGTTTTTATTAGTCTGAACCCCAGGGCATTAGCACAACAGCTTACCTTCACGGAATGCATTGAAATAAAGGTCTATGTTCTTCTGTATTTTAATGAAGTTATTCAATTTGCCTCCAACCTGCAGACCTGGAATAAGGCGGAACTAATCCTAGTTGTGACCATGTGCGTTGCACAGCACACTCTGCCTTCTGGAATTAATCCATTAACACAAGGCTAGAAGTGGTAAGGCTGAGAGCCATTTATACTGCATGCAAAGTGTGCTGTGTTAACCATGCTGTGTTAAAGAGAGAACCACCAGGATAACTACCATAGCAAGTGGTTTTTTAAAAGAGAGAGAGAGAGAGAGAGAGAGAGAGAGAGAGATGACCATGCTCATATAGTGATAAAAGTGCCATGAGTGCCTGCATAAAATGCCTGGCATAGGCAACAAAAAAATATAAATAAAATATAAATGTTCCAGTACTCCATGCCCGTGAATATTGTTGCAAAAAAGGCCCTGGCCATAGCGCTGCTCTGAATTAAATAAAGTGCAGTGCTATGAAGACCCAACAAAAAGATATGGCAGTAAAAGGCCCCCCGATGTGAAATGCAACTTCAAGAATTTGCTCTAATCACTATGAGTTTTTCATCTGATATACACACACAAAAATACATGCCTATTTGTGGCACACAGGGAAGCTGAATGTTGCGTCCATGACAAGGCTGAAGTGAGTTCCCTTACAAAATACTGAGGGCATTTTAAGTAAGTCAGTTGACATAAAAGCACACATTTAAAATATTCTATTTACCTGCAATAATAAATCCAAATTCTACTTTAGAAGATAAACAGAAATCAGACCAGGTGATCAGCTCAGTATCTCAGAATAATATTCGCATATTGTATGCTACCAAGTCCAATTCAAGGTGTTAGCATCAAAAGCAAAATGATACAGGGCACAAATATTTGAAAGAGCCACCTCTCCCTATTTGTGCCCCTTGCGCTAAGGTTATCAGGAAAGGCCCCTCTCGCTGTTCATTTCTTAGGGAGCAATCACTGCAGAATGGCATGAGAAAGCACCTTCTCTAAGATGGCACCCTGTTTATGGAACTCCCTTCTCCTTGGAAAACAGTTTGCACCATCAATAATCTTTTGGTGCCAGTTAAACACTGAGTTGCCTGGGCTTTAAGAGGGGGTTGATCCGAGGTGGACTGGTAAATGGTTGGTTGTCCGCTTGGACTACTGCAATGCGTTCTACGTGAGGGTACCTTTGAAGGTGACCCGGAAACTGCAATTAATCCAGAATGCGGCAGCTAGACTGGTGACTGGGACTGGCCGCCGGGACCACATAACACTAGTCCTGAGAGATCTGCATTGGCTCCCAGTACGTTTCTGAGCACAATTCAAAGTGTTGGTGCTGACCTTTAAAGCCCTAAATGGCCTCGGTCCTGTATACCTGAAGGAGCGTCTCCACCCCCATCGTTCAGCCCAGACTCTGAGATCCAGCACCGAGGGCCTTCTGGCGGTTCCCTCATTGCGAGAAGTGAGGTTACAGGGAAACAGACAGAGTGTATTTTTGGTTTTTATGGAAGCCGCCCAGAGTGGCTGGGGAGACCCAGCCAGATGGGCGGGGTACAAATAATAAATTATTATTATTATTATCAGTAGTGGCACCCACCCTGTGGAACACCCTGCCTTCAGATGTGAAGGAAATAAGCACATATCCTATCTTTAAAAGACCTCTGAAGGCAGCCCTGTTCAGGGAAGTTTTTAATATTTAATGCTGTACTGTTTTTAAGATTTGAATGGGAGCCGCCCAGAGTGGCTGAGGAAACTCAGCCAGATGGGCGGGGTATTATTATTATTATTATTATTATTATTATTATTATTATTATTATTATTATCTGCTGTAATGCTGCATTCTGATACCGTACACAGCATTCCTTTTTATGCGTTGGTGGCATTTCAATGAATTTTATGGCTGTAACCTGCCATGGAATCAAGAGCAAATGAGCAATCCAAATAAAATAAAACAATTAATAATAAAATGTTGCACCTTTAACTTCGTGTAGCTGTTCTGGAGGTGGTCCATGTCACTACCCAGTTTTAGATGCTGGGTTTCCGTTTCTTCCTGAGCTCGTAGAGTCTTGCGCTGAAGCAGCAGCATGTCATTCACACAGTTTAAAACCGATACTACGTTTAACTCTTTGCCTCTGGAGTCTGCATAAAGCGAAGGGAAGCCCAGCGTGGTCAGCTCCTAGCGCAACAGAACAAATTCCTTTTAAACCAATCTCTGGCAACATCCAGATCTTTATCAAACAGAGTACTATTTCTGCCATAAGGAGCAAATGGTGGGTGGGTGGGGTGGAGTGGGTGGGTGGGTGGGGTGGAGTGGGGCATTCATTCCTCAAAGAGCATGCTTATATTTGCTACACAATTAAGTCAATTTACCCTGTTAAGATAGGAGAGGCTCTGTTCAACATTCTCTTCTGTGCAGAAGGCACTGAAAAAGCTGTGCGCACTTTTGGACAAAGGCAGTGGTGAGCAATGCACTTGCTGTGCACTTAAGCTTGAGGGGGACATGTTTCTGCCTGAGGTATACCAAGTGATATTATCTGGAGAGGAAAAAGCAAAACATTACAAAAATATTACCAATCGTTTTTGTTTTACTCAAACATGTATAGCCATCATCAGAGACCATTCACTTGGTTTCAAGGCAAGTGTAATTCCTGCGTAACAAAGATAAACAATACACAATTGAAGAATTTGGATGACTAACCAACAAATCTAGCAAGCTAATTATAAGAACAATTCCAAAAGATTTGTGGCAACATCTCTCACTGTGAAGCTTTGCATCTGATTAAATAATGAATGTACTTTCCTTCTTTCCTATGTATAATCAGTACGAGTGACCTTGTAGATACAGCGTCTTATGCCTCAACTTTACCCAACAAAGCTTACTACGTTAGCCACAACACTCTGAACATACAAGACATTACAATAAATTTACTGTTGATTGTTAGATGGAAATACTTAGCTACCTCCCTCTCTCTACATATATATCTCACAATCCTGCAAAAACCAACTTTCTTCAGCAAAACCTATTAGAAGCAGTTACATAGTTATGGATTTCCATTTTAAAGATTAATTTAACTATTTTGTATACAGACGGTCAGTCTCGACTGTCAACTGCTAAGATCTTTTAATAATTATAATCAACCCTTCCTGCATTAAGACATCCAAAATTTAACTTATGACTTCAATAATTCACCTGGCGACAGTGCTGGCACTGTAACAGTGTTCCAATCTCCCATAGCAACTAACGCATCCAGAGAAACAGATCAACTGCTTCAGCAGAGAAGCATTATGAGCCACTGCGGGTTAAATCTCCTACGTAAGCATCTCCTAAAATAGCAAGAACGTTTTAGATTAACGTGAGTATTTAAATCAAATGAGAGGCTAAAGCAGGCACAGAAGGCATTCTATGTAGTTAGAAGCCACACTCTTTGATTTTCAGATCCATGGGCCTGGCTAACAGTTTATAAACGCATCACCATGCAGAGGTTTGCAATAGTTAGGTAAACCTCAAGTTACAAATCAATACTTAATCATCCATGTGAAGAAAAGGAAAAGTAACAGGGTTGCGTTAGACAAATTGCCTTATCATCCGTGTATGACAAATGGGCTCTTATAGGCAATGGAACGGTTTTATACATTCGAAGTTTATCAATATGCAATCACATCAACTCTGTACTCTTCACGGACAGGGGAAAAATAGAAACATTCAGGAATCGGTGTTAATTCCTCCCAAAAAAGTGTGCTGCACAAAGAGGGAAGAGACATTACTGACAATATTTCCATGATTTTCAAAACTAGGAAGAAAATCTGATTCACTCAAGTTCAGAATATCACATCAGAATTGAACAAAGTTGTTAGACGATTTACCTCTATTTTTTTTTTTTAATGCTACCAAGCCAATTTCGCGTGGTGATTACTTCATCACTCCATGTAGCAAGAAGTATTGACGGCGTCAGGGTATAAACTTCAGAACTAGCTCCCTGAAGTGGAGAAAAACGTCAGCTTAAGCCACATTCATAGGAAAGAGCAAAACCGTCTTAAGGAAAATAACCCCGTGGTGACTTTATAATATGCTAAAAGTGAAAATGGAAATCATGAACCAATCCTCTCACAAATAAAAGTTTATAGGGTCCAAAGTCTCCTCTACCCAGCTACCTCACCTCTGGTTGTAGCAAACTTGCTCATTTACGCAGCCATGCTCAAAAGATGCATAGTGGCTTACCTATATTTTATGTAAGAAAAATGCTTTATTGACACTGACATGCCAGTAGCTATTACATTTTTAAGCCCACTTCCTCCAAAGAGATCAAATTATAGGCGAAGAGGCAACCACTGACCCATGGTGGCCCAGTAAGTTTTGTGGCCATATAGTGATTTGAACCCAAACACTACACCACAGTGGCTTTTAGTATCTCTAGAATGAATGTATAATTTTGCGTAGTACAAAATTCAACCCAATTTAACAGTCACCAGCACTAGATGGTATTTAACTACCAGTACATCTGTGTTGTACTGCCCATCTGAGTTTCCAGTCACTCTATATAACATACAACACTTGATTGGTTTGCTTCAGTGTGGATTTTCGATTTGTGCCTTAGGATTCCCTCCCCAGGAATAAATATTTTCACAGAAAAGAGTGAACACAGGTAAACACAAGGTTGAATTCAGACTATGAGAGTTGCAAATTTTAACTGTAGGTTTAAAAACAAATTCATATTGACAGCTTTACTGCAAACCTTTCCATGCAGAACAGCTCGATTATAAGCTCATATGGTGCTGTAAATTATTTAGACTTGATAAATAGGTTTAAAGTGAGATTTTAGAACCCCGGCTAGTTCAGAATTAAATGACAGAAGATAAATAGGTTCCTACAGCACTACAGTGCAATCACATTACACCATCTGCCTTTTCAATACCACATGCTGTGTCATCCAAAAGAAAAGAGGCTTGTTCCAAGTTCTTAAAAACACAACCCCCTTTCCACAGCAGCATATGTACCTCCCCTAACAGGGTTCAGATTATTTTGCAAATGTTGAGACAAAGCATCCATAAAAGAGTTGACATCACGTAACTTTATTTCAAATCTCGTTCACAGCTACTCATGGCTTCAGAGATTAACCATGGGGTAAGGATGTATGCTAAGTCATTACAGGACGGTCCTGCACACCATAACTAGAAACAGCACATGGAGAACTGTGTTCTAAGATTAGATTGCAAAGAGAGTTTATAAAAGCTTAAGCCTTTCATTTGGCAAGTAATCTCCTTAATAGACAGCTCTGTTATCCGGATGAAACAAAACCAATTTTGCAAAGGATAATTTAAGGGGCCACAGAAATGATGCAATTATACAACCCTATAACTAACCTTAAAATTTTCTAACAAGCTCTTTGTTTGTCTCTCATATGTATTATACTAGATGTCTGGGGAAGCATTAGTACTAAGCGTAAGGTAGCAAGAGGAGGGGACAATAAACAGCTTTTCTGGAACTGATGGACAATGTCTTTGCGTTATAACAAGAATCAGCATGCAATCTCCGGAAAGATCTGGGGAAACTGGACTGCATAAAGGCTATACAACCACACTTTTAAAAAAGCCTGGTGGATAAAAATAAGTTTAGTAAGTACAACACTATCATTTCCATTTGTCCTTCTAATACTAGATGATGTTGCTATTTTTTTCTTTTCACCAGAGCTAAGAAAACGCACAAGAACCACACTTCGCAGCTCAAGCACAATATGAACTGGAAAACAACCAGGTGTAATCCCTGTGACATACCAAACTAGCAGACAACCTTGACTGTCCCAAGCAATGATTAACCAGATCCACAAACAGCTCGCATCAACTTAAGAGGGGGGCTGGACTTAAATCTCCAAAAGCTCGGGAGTGGGGGGAGGAGAGGCAGGGAATCCAGTTTGGCTACTTACAAGCAGACAAGAGATCAGAACTGGACGAGATAGACAGAGAGGAAAAAACAACACGTCACCACAGGGGATTTAGGGATTAACGCTGTAGGCGGAGCCCCACCCCATCCCACCCCGTGGGCGGTGTAAGCGCACGTGGGTGCCTGAGACCCCTGTCCCCAAATTCTTAACCTCAGGGTCGTGAGGGTTCTGCATTGCAAAGAGAGTCCTGCACTGCAGAACGGGGTGGGACTAGATGACCCTCGTGCTCCCTTCCAAAATCTACAATGCAGTTGCAGCTCGAGCTAGCACCCCCCCCCCAAAAGGCCCGCTTCCACGTGTGCACCGCCTCCCTATGCATCTGTCTCTCCCCCCCCCCCGCCCTTGGTATTATTTCCTATTCTCCTTCCCTCCCTACCCCCCACCCACCTCGGGGTGGGGCGGGTGAGCTGCCGCCCCCCAAGCCCAAACCTGCTCCTGGGGCAACTCCGCCCCCCCCACCCCACCTCCCGCTGGGCTGAGTGGCAGCTGCCCTCCCCTCACCTGCCAGGCACCTGGCGCTGCCCACCTGCTGCTGCTGCTGCGAGAGGACAGGGGGCGGGGCAAGCTGGCGACCTCGGCTGCTTCTACCTCCTTCGCCGCCGCCGCCGCCGCCGCCGCCTCCGGCACTAACCGACCTGGCCCCGCCCACGCGCGGGCTAACTGCGCGGGCCCCGCCTCCCCCTTCCCCACGCGGCGCCCCATTGGCCGGGAGGTTGCTAGGATACCTTTCAACAAGAGGCCCTGGGAGGCTTTGCAGCTGCTGCTGAGGCCGCCGCCGCCGCCGCCCACCCTGCGCGCCAGAAGCGCCTTTCTCACCTGTTGCAGCGTTCCTCTGAGAAAAGGGGCCACTTTGCATTGGGAGGCTAAGGCTATATAGAGTTTCCCAGGCTGCAGTCAGAAGAGATGAGTGTTCTGGGAGGACTAGGGAGCGTTTTAGGGGTTTTTTTTTTTTGGGGGGGGGACACAGGATTCAAGTGATGGGGGGGAGTGTATTTTTATTTTATTTTATTGAATTTATATACCGGCCTATACCGTCTCAGGGCGTTTCACGAAATAAAATCAAGATATAAAACCACAAAATACATAATAATAATAATAAAAAAAAAACAAGCCAACAGCCCTCACCCCACAAAAAAGGAATTTTAAAAGGGCATAGGATGTGTATGTGATGTGCTCACAGTTTTATCATGATTAAAAGCTCTCCAGGGAGAAAGGAGAAAGGTGGTGACTGATTTATGTAACCGAAACTCCTCCCCTCTGAGAAAATTTCTAATCATTTTTGTTTCGCTTCCCAATATAAGTACAGTGGTACCTCGGGTTAAGTACTTAATTCATTCTGGAGGTCCATTCTTAACCTGAAACTGTTCTTAACCTGAAGCACCACTTTAGCTAATGGGGCCTCCTGCTGCCGCCGTGCCGCCAGAGCACGATTTCTGTTCTCATCCTGAAGCAAAGTTCTTAACCTGAAGCACTATTTCTGGGTTAGCAGAGTCTGTAACCTGAAGTGTATGTAACCTGAGGTACCACTGTACAGCCGTTACCTTGAATTTTATTTTACTTATTATTATTGCATTTAATGATAAACTTGTAGAGTTGGACAGGAACCCCCAGGGTCATCTAGTCCAACCCCCTGCAAAGCAGGAATCTCACCTAAAGTATCTGTGGCAGGTGGCCATCAACCTTCTTACTTAAAAACCTGAAGAGGGTCCACAACTCAGCCACCCAGTTCACTCTTTCACACATATAAGATGCTTTGCACCAGTTTTAGTACTGGAGCATTGCAGCAAGAGCAAAACGCTGGCCAGGTTGCCGACTGTTGCCACTGTGGTTACTTGCAGTGTAGCAAAAGCAAACACCACTAGCCTGGTGGGGCATTTCTGTGGAATTACTGCTGTGTTACCTGGGCAGGTGGAAAAGTCAGTGCAGTGCAGGCACACTTGTCAGGACCACCAGATTTGGCTCCAGCAGTGTGTTCCCTCCATCCTGACCTTCCCCTGCCCACCTGATCTCTCAGCATCCAGGTAAGTGGCAGCCACAGCCATGGCAACTGCTCCTGCATTGGGGGGGGGGGGAGGAAGTTATGCCAGTCACGCTGTTTAACAGTGAGCCCTTCCTCCAAATAACAGTTTGGCAAAACTCCCCCAAATTTCACTGCCCATAAAAAAATGCAGAGAATTTCAGAAGGTTATTTTTTGCTCTGTTCTAAACTGAGATCCAGTTTCTGAAGATCAGGACCACAACCTACTTTTGACCTGACCTAAACTGAGTTTAGTGTAAGGTAACCAGATTTTTCCCCCAATGAATCCGGGGACATTTTTCAATTTCAATGGATTTTGTATGGGGACTGATTTGTAAATCCGGGGACTGTCCCCGGGAAACGGGGACGTCTGGTAACCTTAGTTTAGTGGGAACGACTTCCGAGTAAAGCTGCAATCCTATGCAGTGTTAGGCATGCTGTGGGCTCTGAGATGCATCTGAGACCCACATGTCCATAGGAATGCAATAAGGGTGCCAGCTTTAAAAAACAAAAGAAAAAATATAACATAACCGTCTTTTGCATAGTGCTTGATCTGCAGCACTTTACAGGTGGTCTTGTTTGTCTCCATGCTATGGCAACTTGACTTGCTAATCTCTGTATATCAAACTCCCTTAAGTGGGCAATGCTATTGTTTTCTTTGTTTTGTCTGGCAGCTCTATATACGAGTCACCCATTACATTCTGGAAGAGTGAATAACTAAGGTGTGATCCCTGTTTTCCTTAAGGAACTTTTATTTCTAGAATAAAGGAGAATGCTTTAATGTTCTTCAGTCTGAGAGCCACCTTCAAGGTTAGCCAATCCTGTGAGAGCTGATGTATGTGTACACACTAGATATAGGTTAAAAAAAAAGGTAAAGGACCCCTGGACAGTTAAGTCCAGTCAATGGGGACTATGGGGTGAGGTGCTCATTTCGTTTCAGGCCGAGTTAGCCAGTGTTTGTCTGCAGACAGCTTTCCAGGTCATGTGGCCAGCATGATTAAACCGCTTCTGGTGCAAATTGCACTGGGTGCTTTCGAACCCCGTTGTGTGGACTCAAACCGCCGACCTTCTGATTGGCAAGCCCAAGAGGCTCAGTGGTTTAGACCACAGCGCCACCCACTCCCCTTACACACTACATATGCACACCACACATATGACACACACACGCCCTCTAGCTGGTACTTTTTCAGGGTTTAAAATATTGTAAGTAACAGTACTTGTCTTGCCACTTGTCTGCATGGCATTTAACAGAGTAGGAAAGTGTAGGAGAAACGGCATATTACTTCAGTAAAAATGGGTGCCAGAGAAGGCACTGGCAGGCAAGCAGAGGTGCCTCTGACATTCAAGCAACCTTGTGCTCTGCAGATAAAAACTAATTTGTTTGGCTGTGATTCTGCAACTAGTGTTTCAGTGTTACAGCACTGAGCCTCTGTTATCTTTAAGGTCATGGCTGCTTGTTCTTACAAAACATAAGGGAGTTTACTTTTCCAGAACTTTTTTTTTAAAAAAAAACACCTCATATAACACTTAATTAATTAATGGATTGCGGACCATACGATTAATCAACTAAGATTTATTTAACTGGTTAATAGTCTTATACTTTGTACATAGCAAATTTCTGCACCACCCCATGGCAGCTGCTTTGTGGCATGTTGCAAGTTCCATCTTGTACCCTATGCTATTTAAAAATCTGCATGAAATCACTGGGTGAGGTAGTCCGGAATTTGGGGGTAAGGTATCATCAGCACGCTGCTGTTACAAAGCTCAGCTTCTTCCTTGGTCTCATGAGACCATCTCGGTTCTGAGTCAGGTTAGGGGTGGGCTAGATGAGGTCGAACTGAGTGAAACGTAATCCAGAAAACATGGGTGCTGATGGTGGGAGTTGCCTTGTTCTAGATAGAATTGCATTTGCCTTAAGGAGCAAGTCCACAGTTTGAGAATGTCTGGATCTGGCATTGCTTCTGAATAGCTCACATGGCAATTAGGGCTAGGAACACTTTTCACCATCTTTGTTTGGTGTCTGCTGCTGAGAAATAACGGCCCTCTAATGTCACGCATGCCTTGATATTCTTCACATTAGACTATCGTAATGTACTACACACACACACACACACACATATATGGCTGCTTTTAAAAACCATGTGGAAACCGCAGTTGGTCCAAAATGGGTAAGACATAACAGAATAATCAGTAGCCTTCCTTCTACATACATAACATCTGTGTCTGAATATTTGCACTGGCTCTGAATTAGTTTCAATCAGTGCTTTTTTCTAAAAAAAAAAAAATGTTTAGGGGTACTCTCATTTTGACTCAAGAAAATCACCATTTTATAGTTCAAATCGGGAAAAATAAACACAGTAAATGGACAAAAGTACAAAAGATTCGCAAAACGTTTAGGGGTATTCGTACCCCTGCGTCCCTCCAGAAAAAAGCACTGGTTCATATGCACAACAAACATTGAAGAAGCTGATAAAAGGGAAGAGGGCAACTATGTGAACACAATGTGAAATTTAATCTGTCTCTTGTTCCACACTAGAACTATTAGTTTCTGTTTCTTAATTAAAAACAAAACAGAAAATTTGTCAGCATGTTAGTGCATCCCTCCCCCCCCTCACCCCATACATACATTTATGTATGTGATTCTGAGTAATATACACATTTCGGCAAGCAATTTTCACTAATAACATGCATTATTATATTTTATTTTCATTAATACCTGCATTTTGTGGGCATGCACACTAACTAATACATGCTTTTTTGGTAAATGTTATTTGGCTGAAGAACTGCATCACAATCTGAAGAAGAGCAAATTTCAAAGGATAATTGTGTTTTACTTTACCTAATTCCCACTTCTCCAACCAATATGCAGTTGTTATTAAAATTCCAACCAAATCTAATTTCTTCATCATCACCACTTTCTGCTAATAAAAAGCCTCCACAGAATACATCTCTGTGGTTATAAAGAAATCCCAGGCTTCCGGGTTCAAGTCAGGATTAGAAATTCAGACTGTGAAGGGTTTGTATTTCACAATCGCTGTCTTAATCTGAGTGTGCATGTTTTATGGTTACAGTTTAACTCTACCAAAACTACCTAGGATTTTGTTCCCCTTGCTGAGACTGTGATATTAGTGATGAGAGTAATTTTTCAGAGGGCAAAAATTATTGTCCAAAAGGCCAGTTGAATAATTATTCCTAACAGAATAGCGTATGAGCAAAATACACTTGAAATAGCAGATTCAGTGGAATGCAATCAGTGCTGGCAAAACAGACTTCAAAAATAAGAGGCATGTGGCACAGAGAACAATTATTAACTGTTCCAAGTTTTCTCCTGCAGAGGCTGAGGTCCTAAACATGGGCACTCAACCATTGAGAAACTAATAGAAGGCTTTTGCATTTAAATTGAAGAAAGGAATCCATATAATCCTGCGAAAATAATGCACTTTCAGAAAGTGCTATGCTCTGTGATCAGGGGGGGTCAGTATCGTTTATAAATGCTTCTGCAGTAATCTAGAATTCTATGTTCATTTTACAACCCTAGAGATTAAATATATGGCCTCATGGTCTTGCAAATGGAGAATCCATACAGTATTTTGATAGGGTTTTTAATACTGCAGAAATACTAATCTCCTGGTCATTGGATATTAAATGCTTTGCTCTCTGAACTTACTCCCTGAGCTACACAACATTATAGCTATTCTTGCACCAGAGGCAAGAATTTATGCCCCAACAGTTTGGACCAGCTGGCCTAGTATATTTCTATGAAGTAGGGTATCATAACCTGATTCCTTCCAAAGAAATTTGTGAAAGCCTCACAGTTCATTGTGCTAGTTGTGTGATGCATAGAAACATTCCTTTCTAACCACTGTTAGCAGCTTACACTGAAGTGTAAGATTTGATTACCCTTGTGCTACAACTGTATGGGAAGCCAGTGAGTTAATACAGTACAATGTGGGAGTGCAATGGGGCATGTGGACAAATGATATAGCACAGCTATAAAATCCAGCTCTGTGTGTGTTTGTGTGTGTGTGTAACATTGCATTTTCCTGCAAAGTATTTTGCAAGTCCCTTGTGTCTTCCGCCTGTGTTCTGTCACACCATAATTATTACAAATCATACTTATACTTTCTTGTTTTCTACTTCGCACAAAGCCGTTTCAAATGTTTCCTTAACTTTACTGTGTGACAAGGTTTTGTTATTTAAAATAAGCTCTTTATAACAGCCGTTGAAAGAGCTCTTAAGTACATAGGTACACTTGATCTGTTGAATGTGGCTGTAGGTGTCTGTCCATGATCACAGCACTGTACTCTGTTCGAAGGCTGCCAACCCAGATGGATGGTTGGTGAAGGAACAGTGGGGGGGGGGGGGGAGAGTGGGAAAGATGTAGTGAGGAGGTAACTGTGCCTTAGGGTAGAGTTATATACCCGTTTACCTGGAAGTAACGGACCTTAAGTGTTCCTATTTTCCAGGGACACTCCCGGATTTACAGAAGCCATCCTAGTTTCTGATTTGATCCCGGAATGTCCTGCTTTTCCTAAAGGTAAAGGGACCCCTGACCATTAGGTCCAGTTGCAGACAACTCTGAGGTTGTGGCGCTCATCTCGCTTTATTGGCCGGGGGAGCCGGCGTACAGCTTCCAGGTCATGTGGCCAACATGACTAAGCAGCTTCTGGCAAACCAGAGCAGCGCACGGAAACGCTATTTACCTTCCCGTCGGAGCGGTACCTATTTGTCTACTTGCACTTTGATGTGCTTTCGAACTGCTAGGTTGGCAGGAGCAGGGACCGAGCAACGGGAGCTCACCCCGTCACGGGGATTCGAACCGCCAACCTTCTGGTCAGTAAGCCCTAGGCTCTGTGGTTCATCAGATAATCCTTCCGCCACCCGTGTCCCTTCCTTAGGACATCCCTATTTTCATCTGAGAAATGTTGGAGGGTATGGAGTTATATGTCCCGTCCCCCCCAGAGCCAAGGAGATAAGTAATTATACAACCGTCAGAAGACATCTGAAGGCAGCCCTGTATAGGGAAGTTTTTTAAAAATGTTTAATGTTTTATTATGTTTTTTAATATGTTGGAAGCAGCCCAAAGTGACTGGGGCAATCCAGTCAGATTGGTGGCGTATAAATAATAAAAATTCTGATGATGATGATAGAATAGGACGTCCCTATTTTCATTGGAGAAATGTTGGAGGGCATGAAGTAAGCCCTACTGAAAACGATAGGAATTATTTCTGAGCAGGCTTGGATAGGACTGCACTCTTAGGAGACAATTCTATACCTATTTACTTGGGACTAAGCCGCTTTCACTTCTGGAATTTCTTCTGAGGGGATGAGTTAATGAATAGGTTGCTTTCTTCCAAGTTCGGCGTATACTGATGATTTATTTGTATTTTTTTAAGGGAATAAAGTATGGTACGTTGTGTGCAATACTCAGCAATATAATAATTAGCATATAATCTGTAGAGTTTGAGATGGACCAATTTAGCAAAGAAAGGAAAGATCTAGCAAATTAGTAAAAGAGAAAATTTAGAGGATTCGGGAATGACTCGCTGGGGTCACAGACAAGTTATTTGTACAATTCACCATACCTGTAACCCACATTGTGTACAGTACTCTGGAATAATTTGTAAGGTCATTAACACCATTCTCAATGGGGTGGATTAGGCCAAAATGAGCTGCCCTAAACAAAATTGTTTTGGGAAAAGGTGGCATTTCCTGTTTTCCATTAGCTTCTAATATGAAAAGCAAATAATAATAATAATAATAATAATAATAATAATAATAATAATTTATTATTTATACCCCACCCATCTGGCTGGGCCTCCCCAGCCACTCTGGGCGGCTTCCAAAAGAATATTAAAATCTATGATACATCAAACATTAAAAGCATCCCTAAACAGGGCTGCCTTCAGATGTCTTCTAAAAGTCTGGTAGTTGTTGTTCTCTTCGACATCTGGTGGGAGGGCATTCCACAGGGCGGGCGCCACTACCGAGAAGGCCCTCTGCCTGGTTCCCTGTAACTTGGCTTCTCGCAGTGAGGGAACCGCCAGAAGGCCCTCGGTGCTGGACCTCAGTGTCCGGGTAGAACGATGGGGGTGGAGACGCTCCTTCAGGTATACTGGACCGAGGCCGTTTAAGATGCCACTTGTATTTTGTCTTCAAAGCTTGGGCTGTTAAACATTTCTAAATCAGCTTTAATTATTGTTGCATAGAGGAAGTGCAGTGCCATTTCTCACAAATAGCATGTATTGTTTAATGTCTCTTGGCACTAAAATATTATCTCCCCCCCCCCCCCCCGCACACACATACTTTTGACTAGAACATGAGAGGTATTAGTAACAATTCCATACTTCCTAAGACTTGGCAGGAGTTTGCTAAAAGCATTAGAACGAGAGCCAAAGGCCTGCCTCGCATAGGGATAGGCACCATCGTGGTGCCAGGGCACCCGCAAATTTTCAGTGAAGGGGGCTGGCCCCCCAAATTCTACTTCAGAAAGAGCTAGTTCTTTCCTGCCACTCCCCAGTTAGTGCATGTGTATCAAATGACACAGCATTGTCATTAAATCAAGGTTTGCAGGATTATCTTATGAAGAATGAAGTGTGGTTATGGCCCAATTTAATCATGCAGAAAAGCCCTACAGGTGAACAGCTTCCTAACAAAGATGTGAAACACGGACATGTGAATCCAAGTAGCTACATATAAATGAACTAAAATCACCTCAGACATGGTGCCCAGTTATTTATTTGTTTGCGGAACTGGAAAAGGGGCACCTTCTCTAGAGCAGCACGCAGCTAAGCCTTACCGGGCTGTAGTGTAGGCAGAGGAGGTCCCCATGCAGAAATCCCATAGGTTACGCAGTAATTAAACAATGAACCCAAATTCTGGAATGTTTGTTGACACAACCTTCCAGATCTTTAGTCACATCCTTAATTGAAGCAGCATAATATACTGCAGATGTCACGTTGTAATTCCAAAACTAAAATATGAAATATCCACAATATCATAAAATATATTTAATTAAGATACCATGGGTATCTCATACTTTAGTCCTTGGTTTAAGAAAACAAATCAGTGTAGAAAATGTGGGAAACTAAGGAATTTCATACAGAGGCCCAATAACAAGCTGCCAAGGAAACCTTCATTATAAGCTCCCTGGGGCTACGAAGAAACACTCCACAAATAGTTCGTTACCAATTATGCTTTGTGAAAAGAATACATTGTTCAAAAATATACCACCACCACTAACCCAGTTAACAGAACGGTCATTCCTTTGCGAACTTGGCTTCTTACAGCATTTCCTATTGTTCAGTTAGAAGTTGCAATAGACACATTCTTCAAATATCTAAAAGTCTGCCACATGGAAGATGGAGCAAGCTTGTTTGCTCCTTCTCTGGAGGCTAGGAACCAAGGGATTCAAGTTACAAGAAAGGAGATTCCAACTAAACATGGGGAAGAACTTTCTGATAGAAAGAACTGTTTGACAGTGAAGAAGACTGGCGTGAGAGGTGGCGGACTCTCCTTCCTTGGAGGTTTTTAAGCAGAGGTTGGATGGCCACCTGTCAGGGATGCTTTAGCTGAGATTCCTGCATTGCAGGGGTTTGGACTAGATGACCCTTGGGGTCCCTTCCAACTCTACAATTCTATGATTCTACATAATGCAGTATTAAACTATTTGGGGGGTGGGGTAGGTGACAGTGCAAATCTACAATGGGATTTCTCTCCCCACATGCAACCCATTTTGTTCCACAATCTGCTCCCAGGGCAGGTGGAGGAGATGGGGAGAACGTTTGCTTCACAAGAATAAATCCCTGTTCTGAGGGAACATTTGCCTGAGTAGTACATTGGATACACACCATACTCACAAAATGACTCAGTCAGATTGCAAACCAGGTTTGCACTTGGAATTTTCATGGAAGTGCAATACTGAAGACTGGACGTTCCTAACAACCCTGACAGCCCTACCATTATTTAATACCTCAGGGCAAAATATTGTTATGAGTTTTGGGGGAGGGGGAATAGGCTACATGTGAGACCCTTCCAAGCCCTGGATCCAGCAAGTGGTAAAATATAAGCCAGGCTAACTTCCTTTGTTGAGGTGATCGCCTGGGTGATGGGCCATTAAGGGGAACAAAGGAAAGGGGCTCTCTGTGAGATGGCAAATGGGTGGTTAGTTACAAGACAAAACCAAGGTTTAGAGTTGAGTTGCAGTGATATGACTTAGAAGAAAAGCAGCAAGCTGGAGAGAGAATCTGAGCAATGTTTGAGAGCAATGCTTGATTTCTGTTTGAATCCAAGGCTTTGGCTATGGGAGAAACAAGACTCTCTTGTGGCGTTCATGCTGCGAACCCCTCCATCGTAGGCTCAGGTTGTATATCTGTGTAAATAAACCATTTATCACAAAGACACCACAGTCTCTACTGTGCCTTATTCCAAAGGAGGTTCAAGGGATGAATTCCTCCCTTCCTGCATGCATTCCTATTTCCGACCTTCCCTCAGTGGTTGCTAATTAGATTTCTTTTTTAAAAAAGGTGTTAATTGCATTCCCACAACTAATGCTACGTTTATTTTGGTCCTTGGTTGAGGAATGAGCAATCAATAATATATGTGTAGCTTTGGCTCTGACGTGACAGAACTTGCCGGTAAAAGGTGTAAAAAGTTCTGCAAACAATTAGATCTTTACACTTACACTTGGCAATAAAATGTTTTCGGAAGTGAGAAAAGATGCTTTTGTGCATCTTGTTAGATTTGGCATATTTTATCATCTGTTTGTCATGCAGATTTAGAGCAGCAAAATCAAAGCATTGGAGAAAACAGACAATTATTATTCTTATTTTTAAAAAGACCTAACTCCTAGAACAACTAAAATGGTGCTATTAATAAATTTGTACATTGGAAAGGTATTATAACCTAAAACGTGTACAAATCAAACATATCTAACAACTGACCTTTGAGCCTATGACATGTCCCATCATAGTACACATGACATAATTTTGGTTAGTACTGGAAGATAAAAATACTGTGTAAACAGAATACTCAGGGCAATTTAACTTGGGGCAAAGACAAACTTTTCAACATCAGAACCTCTGGATACATTCCATCAAGTTCATTCCACCGATTTGATTGGCAATTGGTGGAATAGCACTTCATATCCATGACTAAAAAGACAGGAATATGTGGAAGGAAATATGCCAAATTTGTGGGTCTAGTTTTTGCATGAAAAGGCCATTTTCCACAGTCTGACTTGGGTTCCACTATTGAACAGGGTGTTTAAGATATGCCTGAAGGAATAAGAATACATGGAGTTTAGGAAGGGCCAGGTGTGTGTTCAGCTTCCATCGCCTGCATGTCTCTTTCTCCAGATTAAAGATACCCAACCCCTTCCATTTTCCCTCTCATTAGACTTGGTCTCCAAGTCCCTCATCTTATTTGTCGCCCTCTTCTGGACATGCTCCAGTTTGTCACTATCCATCTTAAACTGCAGGGCCCTGAAATGGAAACAATCTTATGATTTGGACAAGGTCCGAACAAAGCAGAATTGAAGGACCTTTTTTATTTGGGTGTCTTTTCCTAGCATTCAAATAGCAATTTACTGCAGTTGGGAAAGTGCTGCTTCTTACCCAAAATTGCACATCCATTGCAATCATAAATACTGCATTGACTGAAGCCGACTTGTTGACGAGCGCCTGTGATAGCATCAGTGATCAGAAGGACCCTTATTTTGCTACCACCAGGCGTAACTCCCCCCTGCTACCCCCCAAATATTTGGTTGCATATTTCCAACAGCAGAGATGGTGACTGGCACCCAGATTCCATCCAACCAAATGCATAACGATGCGGTGAGACGTTGCCTATTCGCTTTTTAGGAAAAATACGGTGACAAAATGAATCTCTCGCAACACACATATTCGCTTCTGCATCTGCAGACGTGGGCAAGCTCAGGAAAATAACCTGTACAACTCATCTATTTTTACTGGAGCAACAGTGGCCTCCTGTGGCCAGCAAGCATCAATGAGGCTGTCCATTCCCCCTAGGGATCGAAGGAAATTCAGAGCCTTAGTCATCATGGCTTCATGGTTTATGGAAACCTGCATACCTCAGCCTCTGCATTTTAAAATAAGGGGAGCAGACTTTAGACAGGAATGAAAAGGAAGTGATACTTTATTGAGAACGGCAGTCCGATAGAGGTTATCTTTGGAAGAATTGAACATTTGTAAAGGGGACTGTTTCTCAGTTGCGTACTGCTGGCTTCCACTAAGATTAAAGGTAAAGGTACCCCTGCCCGTACGGGCCAGTCTTGACAGACTCTGGGGTTGTGCGCCCATCTCACTTAAGAGGCCAGGGGCCAGCGCTGTCCGGAGACACTTCCGGGTCACGTGGCCAGCGTGACATCGCTGCTCTGGCGAGCCAGAGCCGCACACGGAAACGCCGTTTACCTTCCCGCTGGTAAGCGGTCCCTATTTATCTACTTGCACCCGGAGGTGCTTTCGAACTGCTAGGTTGGCAGGCGCTGGGACCGAGCAGCGGGAGCGCACCCCGCCGCAGGGATTCGAACCGCCAACCTTTCGATCGGCAAGCCCTAGGCGCTGAGGCTTTAACCCACAGCGCCACCTGCGGCCCATCCACTAAGATTAGGTGGAACAAATTTCAGACTGCCAGAAGCAGAGATGAGGGAGAAATTTGATTCTGTTTGCATTTTAATGAGAAACTATTTAGTTTACACTTTTTAAACTGACGTGGGAACCAAATCACAATTATCCTTTGAAATCTTTAAATTTTGCAGTGCAGTTTTTCAACCAAACAATGTTTCCAACCAAAAATACACATACTAGGGAGAAATGTTCATTAAAAATTGGACATGAGTGAAAATAGCATACAGATAATCATTACCTTGAGGGGGGACTGCTTGGAAAATGTGTATATAGTCAAAACAGCATGCAAAAAATGTGTATATTGGGATAAATCCACACGAAAATGCTAGTGAGGATTAATTTACATGTAAATTACTGCAGAAATGGAGTGAAAGAAACCATGTTCATCGTCAGTTGGACGTAACACTAAGGAATGCTTGCACAATGGGTGGAGCAAAGGCAGAAGCAATTTTTGTAATAAGAATACAGTGGTACCTTGGTTGTCGAACTTAATCCATTCCAGTAGTTCATTCAACTCCTGAAACCGTTCGAAAACCAAGGCGTGGCTTCCGATTGGTTGCAAGAGCTTCCTGCACTCAAGCGGAAGCTGCGTCAGACGTTTGGCTTCTGAAAAACATTCACAAATCGAAACAGGGTTTGCAGCGTTCAGTAGCCGATTTGTTCAGGAGCCAGGCTGTTGGAGTACCAAGGTACCACTGTAAACCATAATCTGTGGTTTTCTGTGGCATGTGAACTGGGCCACTACTAAGGCCCTTTGCCTCAAAGTGTTGACATGATGCAGATTCCTTGGAGTGTTTGCACAAATCTCTTCCTCAAAAGTTTTCATCAAGCAACTGTCATATATACTAAAAGGCTAAACAGGCTGATCTGAATGTGCCTCCTCTTCCTAATGTAATCAATCGGCTTAAGCCCAAATCTGTTCTTCAGCAGGGAAGGAATGCCATTATTGCTTGCTACACCCTCTCATTAGTAACTCTCGCTGAACTGAAAAACAGAGTGAAGAACAGCGTGTACTCCCTTTTGCTGAGTTAAAATGAAAATAAAATCAGATCATTTGCATCCATCCATCACAGTTAACATTTGTGAGACTCAACTAAGGCAGCGATCCGAATCTTATTTTGATATCGAATAAAGCAGCAGACATGGCAATCTCCTTGCCGCGCAGAGTAAGGAAAATTGATCTGACTACACAATCAGGATCAGAGGCTAGACAAGAAAATCATTTTACACAACTTTGAGGGTGTGTGGGAGAGAAGACAGCACAGGCATAATATATGTAATAGTCCTAGTCGTACTCTGTGTAAAAAACAACAACCAACAACCTCCAAAATGATTTCCTTGGAGTTGTGGAGTTGATATTTCTGAATCAGAGTGACAATTTGTTATGTACTGAAGTTCTCACCCTGGGCCAGCAGGGGGATACTGTAGATAGTTCAGGTCCACATATGCAAATAAGGGATCAAAAGTGACATTCAGTGATTGGATAGTTACAGAAAATGGTTACTGTTACATTCTAGTGGAGCTCTATATAAGCAGGCAGGCTGAACCCTTCAGTTCAGTTCTGTTCTGGCCAGTGAATAAACAAGAGCTGTTTGAAGAATCGCTGTGTCGTCTGATATGTTCACCCACAACTTAACACAATTATCCACTGATCTTATTACATAAAGAATCAGAGTTTATATTACTTCCATATGACTGTAAAAATGAGTTGAGGTTTAATATGGCAATATTCCTTATTTATTTTTAGAGCCCATAAAGATGAACTAATCCAGGACATGTTGGCACTGCTGCAGATAGTACCATGATAAAATAGCCAAAAATATAGCAAATTCTTTGACTTCCTCCCACCCCAATGTGGACTTTAGTATTTGTAAATGATCATGACCCATATGTATGTCTTGCCCGGAAAGTGCTGTTTATACCTGTTGTCTGTATTATGCCCTCGGGCATAACCCAATCCCTCTGTTCAAAAGAAATATCTTCCCCAACTCCTGCTCTGTTGTTGTTTTTATCAGTTTTAACCTGTTTGTGTTAAGGGCTAGTGTTTAAACAGCCTCAGTCCAGTACACCTGAAGGAGCGTCTCCACCCCCATCGTTCAGCCAGGACACTGAGGTCCAGCACCAAGGGCCTTCTAGCAGTTCCCTCGCTGCGAGAAGTGAGCTTACAGGAAACCAGGCAGAGGGCCTTCTCAGTAGTGGCACCCGCCCTGTGGAACGCCTTCCCATCAGATGTCAAGGAAAGAAACAACAACCTGACTTTTAGAAGGTATCTGAAAGCAGCACTGTTTAGGGAAGCTTTTAATGTTTGATCTTTTATCGTGTTTTTAATATTCTGTTGAGAACAGCCCAGAGTGACTGGGGAAACCCAGCCAGATGGGCAGGGTTTAAATAAATATATTATTATTATTATTATTATTATTATTATTATTATTCCCCAAACTTTTCATACATTTTTTTAAAAAAAGATTCTTGCGTAATATTTGAATTTTACTTAACTAAAAAACCAAATCAATATAAAAATTGTATTTATTGAGATGCTAGGTAAACTGTGTAGTTTTTGTTGGCATGCATCTGTCTCGAGAGACAGTGGAGTGCACCTCCGGGGGTGAAGTCAAACTGCTGCATTAACAGCACCAAAGCAACCACTTTGGGGCGCAAGCCTGGGCAGTGTGATTGGAGATCCTGGGCTGCCCAGATAACAAGGCCCCACTCCTAGCCTAACTGATGTGGTCTAAAGGTAAGCAGAGCCATACGTTTGGCACCAGCTTGGCTGCAGGATTTGCCAGAAGGAGGTGTACAAGACGCCATCCAAATGTGTTAGGGACTTTACTCTGGTAGGGGTTACTCCTTAGGCTTAGCCTGTTCTTCTCCTGAAGATATCCCTCAAAGCAGTGGAGGTTTAGGATCAGAGTTAAACCTTCTCAATTTGATGGGCCCCATCTGCCCATCACTTCCCTCTACAGCGCATGCAGAAAATGCCGTCTTGACCATTGGACCCACTATTGATCTCATCTACTCAATCTGCCAGAGCCATCAGCTACCCTCACCTGGTTTTGCTGGCCAGTTCTTGGGGTATGGCCTCTGCTGCATGATGACAGATTCTAGAATCCACAGGTGAGAATTGAGTGCAACTTGAGGACCAAAGATGGACAAACTACCCCATCAGATGTACTACCCCTCCCCTAACACCCCATACACCCTGTGAAAGTTGTTGCATATATTCCCCACTTTCCCAAATCAGCGAGATGTTCCAACAGAGTCATTACTGTGGAGTTTAATTTCCCAGTGAGTTCAATGCTGATTCTAAAATTATACTGTTTCCCAAGAATTTGCACAAAACACCCACATACATAGAAATTAAGGACCCAGGCTAAGGCAATATACACGAAAAGGGGGGTGTTATAAATATCACAGTATATTTATTAGTAACATAATAGAGAGTGGAAATACTGTAGCTTCTAAATTTAGACTGGATGAAGAGTGGGAAATTATTCTCTCTAGAAGAAGGCAACATGAACATGCTTTTAAAAGAAATTAAGCTTAATTCAAGGAAATGTTTATTTGGGTCCATGCACTTTGGAAATTATTTCATTTTAGCTAACTGGGAGGGGACGGGCTGTGCCTTCTCCTTGCCCAAGCACTGCAGAAACTAAGCTTTCAGTCCTCTGTGGTGCCATGGTGATGTTCAACATATGCATTCAAACAGATTAAATTAGGCAGATAAGTCATAGTCAGAGGAGGAAAATGAAATGTGAGGTTAAAAATAGCAACGTAACATGAGTTACGGGAACATAACACTACAGATCTATTTATTACCTGCGTTGGTTTCGTGTTTTTTAAAGATTATTCTAAAAATGTGCTATTGCCAATCTCATGCCCATCTCTATGGCAACAAGAACCAATAGCTCTCAGCAAACTTTTCACAATGACTTTTAGATTTATTTGGGGTGACAGGTCTGTTGGTGGCATCTGAACAGCAGCAGCCCAGGCAATTATGGGGTTAATCTCCAGCACAAAGGCTTCTGGCTCAATACAGACCCTCCAAGTGTCCCTATTTTGCAGGGACAGTCCCAGATTTATAGAAGCCGTCCCAGTTTCTTATTTGATCCCAGAATGTCCCACTTTTCCTTAGGATGTCCTTATTTTCATCAGAGAAATGTTGGAGGGTATGGAGTTCTACAACCCCCTAGCCAAGGAAATAAATAACTATGCAACCTTTAGAAGACATCTGAAAGCAGCCCTGTATTGGGAAGTTTTAAAAAAATGTTTAATGTTTTTATATATGTTGGAAGGTTTGCAGAGTAGCTGGGGCAACCCAGTCAGATGGGCAGGGTGTTAATAGTAGTAGTAGTAATAATAATAATAACAACAACAACAATAATAGGCCATATTTGTTGTTTTTTGGGGGGGTTATAGAATATTGCATTAAGCAAATGCTCTCCCCACTTCCAAATGTATTTCCCCACCACTTCTGACAAAAGTCCAATTTTAGGGAGAAGAGGGTTTATTCCACAAGGGCACCAAATCATTTTCAAGTGTGCAACCTGAATTTGCCAGTTTGTGGTGGAATCTCACTGAAAATAGTGGCAGTCTGGAAGTGCCCCAACTTTTCAGTATAAAACATTTAGCACCCCCAGAAAGAGCATAGGGTTTCTGTCAAATATTGGTTTGCACTGTTTGCACTGTTAGATTATTGTCTTAGCACATATTGTTTTTTCAAAAAAACCAGCCTCTTATTTTGAACACTCACAGCGTTTGGAAAATAAAGATTTAACGTTTTAGAGATGCCAGGTACACATAATTTTAATGGGAGTCAATGATAGTTGTTAAGTACATATTTGCGTGTTCAGACCCAGAAACCTCCCCCCTAAATAAATTCACACTTGACTCAAAATTTTGGTTTTGGTTTTTGGCAGAATTTAGGCCACAACTTTATTGATTACAGAAAGTGACTGGTTGCATTGGCTCTGGTTCGACTAGCTCCCTGCTATGCAGGTAGCGCTGACCCAAGGTTCCAGCATAGGTCAGCCAAGGGTGAACACCTGGATAAGCAGAAAGCAGGGAACGGGCTAACTCCACCACCCAAATGTCCCCCTGGGCTCAGGCACAGGCACAACCCCCTAACAAGGGTTGACCAAACCATTGAGTCCCTGGATTCCTTTAAAGGAATACCCTTCACATAGGGATGGCAAGAGCGTTCTCCCATCCCTGTCACCTGAACCAGAGCCTATCCGCAACCTTACAAGTTGTGACGATTTGCTACGCGGCAGGCGAAACCCAAATGGCACCAGCCAGTCAGCCAAGTGGGGAAAATTCCTGCCGTGCCCCTGTCCCAATGACAGATGACACACGACGGCATAGCAAGGTCAAGCGCAAAGCCCTAAAAGTAGGGAGAGGTGGGTGGGTGTTCCGAATGCACACACCGAAAGAGGAAGCTCTGGGTCACATGCATGGGCATAAATAGGTCCCTCAAACCGTTTGGACTGTGTCCCATTGGCCAGACTGCACCCAGCTTCAAGGGACCTACCAATCGGGTGTTGTGGCTGACCAATTGTACCCACCCACAACACAGGGTGTCGGTTTTCCAGGTCTCACCACAATTCGTGCCCTCTTTAAGGGAGGACCCAATTAATCCCTTCAGATAATTTATGAACCAGAGATTAGCATGAAAAGAGAAGGCAGAGAATACCACATGGAAATTGCCAACAATGTAAGCTTCTCTTGGAAGTGAATAGCTTCATAATGTCATTTAGAGAACACCAAGAAGTTAACAGATGTGTGAAAAGCTGCCAGGCCAAAGTTTATATTTCTATCTCGTCTTTTTAATGTGATACATTACTCAGTGCAGCATATAGCAAATAAAAATATCACAGTTCTTCATAAAGCTACAGTACAAACCACAAGAAATTACTATAAAATAGAGAAAGGCTCGGGACGCGGGTGGCTGTGGGTTAAACCATAGAGCCTAGGACTTGCCAATCAGAAGGTCGGTGGTTTGAATCCCCGCGATGGGGTGAGCTCCCATTGCTCGGTCCCTGCTCCTGCCAACCTAGCAGTTTGAAAGCACATCAAAGGGCAAGTAGATAAATAGGTACCGCTCCGGTGGGAAGGTAAACGGTGTTTCCGTGCGCTGCTCTTGTTCGCCAGAAGCAGCTTAGTTATGCTGGTCACAAGACTGGAAGCTGTCTGTGGACAAACGCCGGCTCCCTCGGCCAGTAAAGCAAGATGAGTGCCGCAACCCCAGAGTCGTCCGCAACTGGACTTAACGGTCAGGGGTCCCTTTACTAGAGAAAGGCTCAGCAACTTAAAAGCAGTATTTATAATCTAAAAGGTTTAAACCAAGAATAGTTTAAATGTAGGTATTGCTGGACTACAATTCCAGTGGGATGATGGGAGTTGTAGTCTGCCCAAAAGTATCTGGAAGACCACAGGTTCCCCAACCCTGGTTTAGACACTAAGAAGACACTTCTTAATGAAACTTTGGAGGATGACCAAAAAGGGTTAAGTTCATTACACAGCCTTTCCCAACCTGGGGTTCTCCAGATGTTCTGGACCACAACTCCCATCAGTCCCATCCACCATGGCTGATGATCAAGGATGCTGGGAGTTGTAGTCCAAAATGGTGGTGGTGGAGGAGAAGCTGCCTTAATGTATATATGCATTCATCTACAAAGGACCATGCCAACCACAAGGAAGAAAGTTTAGGAAGTGCACCCACCGTTTCCCTTACTTCCATAAATGCATTATCCCAAAGTCCTCACAAAGCCAATAAGCCTGTTCTTCCTTCAAGATGTGGTGAAGAACACCGTGTGCTAGGCTGGCAGGACAACCAGGCCTTTGTTCCTTTCTCGAATCCATCATTCTGAAAGGCAAAAGTAAACAATTACACCCACTCTCCTTTCCCTGGTGATTTCATGCCTGCCGCCAGGAAGTTAATCACAAAGTTACATAGCGGCTGAATGGCGTTTTGCTTTGCATGTGCAGCTCCCACCATGCGAATCTGTCAAGGCTGCGTTCTCGTTCCTGACATATGACTAGCTTTCCATTCTTTCTGCAGAGGAGCCACCGTCATTGAAGCTTCAAGCTTCCGTCGGGCAAATTCACAATGGAAAAACACATGCACAGAGAGAGATAGAAACACACACATTGTCCCCCATCAGTATAGTCCTGTTTTAACAATCTCATGCTTAATCAAGTCATTTTTATAAATATTGAACTGGCCATCCTCACTGATGCAGAATGACTGCATCATTCCTTTCTACTTGCATCCCTCGGTTTTAGGTTCCAGTGATACAAATGTTTACATCGGGTGTAAGTTTTAGGCTCTTCATAACCACGAACTGCAACTGATGTAAGCAAGGTTGCATTTACTCAAAACTTTCTTTGTTGTTTTTCAGTTTTATTTATTGATACTTATTCAAAGGTATTCAAAAACACAGACCCATTGCAAAGTATCTTTTACAATTTACTGAGATAAAACAGTACTTAATCTAGAGAGAGAGAGCAAAGTTAGAAGGAAGAAAATTCAAGAAAAAGAGAAATCTAAAGAAGAGAGGAGGAAGAGAAAAGCTGCTGTGTCAAAGCTGCTGATTAAAATAATTTAAAATATATTAAAATTGTCCCAAAAAACCTTTTGCAGAGACATGGAAGCATGCAGGGTGGCCCCCCATGTCCTTTTAGGGTTATGTATGTGGGCAGGTGGGAGAAATAGGTCTAACTGCAGCAACTACATGATTAGGAAATATGATAAGGTTTGCCTGATATCTGTGGAGCACCAAATTTATGTTCTCGACAGGATGAAACTACAAAGGTCTCATGACAGAAATGACCATATGTTGCAGCATTTATTCAAAACAACAAAGAGACAGTTCACAGTATGAATATCTGCAATGAGGTGAAAGCTGGAAGATACTACCGTCCAAAACATCACCAGGTACCAGTGATCTCTGTGTGATTATTTTCCAACAGATGTCGAGGAATGACTATGCCCTTCCGCCCATGATGTTTATCCGAAAAAGAAATGTCAAGCAAACATCCTTTTAGAAGTGGGAAAATTCAGCCTCACCATATTTTCCACCCTCTCCTAGATCTGCCTTCCTCACTTGAGTGTCATCGGGATTGACCTTCATCTTGCATTATGTCTCATCCATGAGTCATTCTCCTATAAACACCGGGCTACATAATGACTAGATGCTGACAAGAGGTTGTAACGTGAAGGTCATCAACAGCTTTTGAAGTATTGTCAGACAAATGGCCTCAGGTTAACTCGCAGGGCCAAGACACTTTGGCACCTGAGGCAGGAAATTAAGTATCTACTGCCATTTAATCCTGGCTTCCCTAACATGGTGCCCCCTCTGGATTTTGTTGGACTGCAAGTTCCATTAACCCCAGCTAGCATTGGGTGCCAAATTTAGGGCAGTGCGGGCTGTTCCCCCACACAGGGTGCTGAGCTGAGGCGGCAAAAAATTGAGAAGATCCATAACTGAGAAGATCCATTTGGGGACACCAAATTTTGGTCTCACACAGGGCACCATACTATGAAAGGTTACCAGTGTCCACTCAATACGTTCTGTGTGCTGAAAAAGGGGCTTACATTTCCAAGGAGTGGACCTGAGTGAAACCTTGCCTGTTCCGCTCCACCTCTCCAAGGATGCTTGCCCCTAAGCCTGCCTGCCATTGGCCAATTCAGCAGGCAAGCTAAATTCAAGCTTCCTGGCTGCTGGAGAGCCAGATTGGCCAGGATTCCCCTGACTGAGGCAGCCCTCCATTGGGATGCTTCAGGTGAGGTAGTGCTGGCCCGCAACACTGCCCCACCTTGCAGGAGGTAAACGGATTTACTTTAAAAATAATCTGTTCCACTCTTCCTCCCAAAGGAGGAGGAGGAAGAAGAAGAGTTTGGATTTGATATCCCGCTTTATCACTACCCGAAGGAGTCTCAAAGCAGCAGTAATAAACAAACGCAGTAAAACAGAAGCAAAACCCACGACTCAGCTTGCATCATATGAACCCGGGATTCCTGTTCCTTTCCTATTCCTGTTCCTGTTACTTTCTTAAACCAGGTTTATATCTGGCCATTCTGAATGATAGCCTTTTGTCATGTTGCTATTTGGAACCGCCAAGGCTGGCAAAACCTCCTCTGGTGGATCAGCTGTCAGGCAATCATTCTTAGAGCTAATGCCTTTCCCAACAGCTCGTTGTTTGGGGGCCTTTAATAGGCCTAATGAACCAAGTCTCCCAAGAGAGCTCCATTTACACAGCCACTGAAAACTAAACAGCACTGAGAAAAAGTATTACAGGGAGCCGTCCATTGCAGGAGGTGAAAAGGAATGGTGAAAAGAAAAGGGTTATTATTCAAATGAATAAAGTTCACTTTGATTTCTAATGCTTGCGGTCTTTATGTTCCTGTTGGCTATGTCCAACCTCCAGGTTCAGATTGAAGCAGCATACAGCTGAATATAGGGACGCGGGTGGCGCTGTGGGTTAAACCACTGAGCCTAGGACTTGCCGATCAGAAGGTTGGCGGTTCGAATCCCTGCGACGGGGTGAGCTCCCATTGCTCAGTCCCTGCTCCTGCCAACCTAGCAGTTCGAAAGCACGTCAAAGTGCAAGTAGATAAATAGGTACCACGCTGGCGGGAAGGTAAACGGCATTTTCGTGTGCTGCTCTGGTTCGCCAGAAGCAGCTTAGTCATGCTGGCCACATGACCCGGAAGCTGTATGCCGGCTCCCTCGGCCAATAAAGCGAGATGAGCGCCGCAACCCCAGAATCATCTGCGACTGGACCTAATGGTCAGGGGTCCCTTTAACTTTACCTTTACAGCTGAATATCAGCTGCCAGGGAGCAATTGCATGAGAGAGCCTTCTGCCTTCCTGTCCTATTTTTGTGGGTTCCACCAAAGTCATCCATTCAACTATTTCAACATCTTCCACATGGTGCTTCTCACCTCCCTGATTCGTTTGCAAAGGAAACCATACCGAAGCCATTTTGAAACCATTGCAAGCCTGCAGGTTGGGACTGTCTTCTTTCAGTTAATTGCCTGGAAGCCACTCTGGGAGTCTTTGGGCCTGAATTGCGGGGTACAAAAGCTCTAAATAAATAAATATAGGCAACAGTGGAGCATCATTCCAAGCTCTTAGAGATAGCAGCCTGCCAACAACAGGGGAATGGCTGTTGCTCATTGGGAAAGAAGGTGCCTTGCATGCAGATGGTCCCAGCAGTGGTTTTGCATGGGCTTCCGCTGCCCAAGGCGAGGCAAGCGTTGCACCCCCTAGTGGACGGGGCAGCTGGGGTGGGTGTCTGTGAGCAGAGCCCGCAAGGCACACGGCTGCCACTGCTGATGGCACCTTCTCAGCTTGGTGGCTCTGCTGCCTCCCGGCTCAGCCATCCCAGGAGTGGGGTGTGCTGATGTCCCTTCATTGGCCAAGAGGAGAAGGAAGTGGCGCCCCAGACCCAAAGGCCCAGACTGGGCTCAGCTTGCCTTCCTTTGGCTCTGGAAGGTGGCAGGAGCTAAGCCACGTAGCCTTGATGAGGGGTGCCTGGATTGCGCCCCTCTCAGAATTTTATGCCTGGGGCCACCACCCCTCTGCCCCCCCTACCCTGCCACTGCCTAGCTGCATCACACCTGATGTCCACCGAGGACAGAAAGTCCCCTGAGCACGCAGGGTGGGTGGGTGGGTTTTGGAAGTAGGCACCCATTACGATGTGCATTGATAGTACATGCCTGCTTCTGGTGCCCCACCAGGCACAAAGAGTGGCTCTCTAGCGGCTATGCAAAGGAACCCAGCGTTCCTTTGTAGTCGTTGAACAAAAACATGCAGTGGTAGACTTTGTGCACTCACTGAACACTCCTGAGTTGAGAAGTAGGAACGTGGCGAGGCGTGAGTGCAGCAGTGACCCTACACCCTGCAAAGGTTATGTGTGAACTGACCCACAACTTGTGATCCATTTTTAATTCCATTAATATGTAAGTATTCTAAAATCTGTTTTGCAGGACGAGAAACTCAAACGTGGATAAGGTTTCTCCAGGTCTTGCTCAAGCTTACAGAGACATCTTGTGGCTAAGGTTGGAACAAATTAGAAAGGCAAAAGATGGTTAGTAAGTCAATAGGTTCCACCCTTATGGTGGAATGTTATGGCACTTTGATTTTTTCAAGAGTTAAAAACTGGATATACAATTAAGATGGCGGTTTCGAAATAGAAGCGAATGAGCAATTCACTCCAAAGGTTCCACCTCTCTTGTTTCCTTGAACATATGTATATTAAGTACAATCTACTAGGAAGATATGGGATGCGGGTGGCGCTGTGGGTTAAACCACTGTGCCTCTTGGGCTTGCCGATCGAAAGGTCAGCGGTTCGAATCCCCGCGATGGGGTGAGCTCCCGTTGCTCAGTCCCTGCTCCTGTCAACCTAACAGTTCGAAAGCACGTCAAAGTGCAAGTAGATAAATAGGTACTGCTCCGGCGGGAAGGTAAACGGCATTTCTGTGTGCTGCTCTGGTTTGCCAGAAGCGGCTTAGTCATGCTGGCCACATGACCTGGAAGCTGTCTGCAGACAAACGCCGGCTCCTCAGCCTATAGAGCGAGATAAGCGCTGCAACCCCAGAGTCATCCGCGACTAGACCTAATGGTCAGGGGTACCTTTACCTTTATTAGGAAGATATGCACATAAAAATGAATTTAGTTAGACTGTTCGACGGCTAGGATGAATGGTAGAGAATCAGAGAGTGACCTCAATTAATTTCAATAGGAGCTCTAAAACCCATTATCTGTTCCTATATATTGTTTTATTGTTATATTTTAAGGACAAACCCAGCTTTATGAGTTATAATATACAGGATCTGAGTGTTTCCAGCAAAAGTTTGATTGTCAAGAATTGGCAGATCATCGTAAACACACAGGGATTTGATCATAGAAAGAATAAAATCATAAGATCATGCATCACAGCGACAAACAACAACAACATCTGACATCTCCAGGAAGGTAAATGCTTTGTGTACTTGATAGCAGAGCTCGTTTTGAAATTTCAAGTTGTAGCTAAGAGGATAACGTGCTTTCCACGTAAACAGTTTGGGAGCCAAGAGTTTTAAAGATGTCCCTCTGTTTGTTCTCCTGTAAACAAAGAGGACCACACTCTGCTTTGCTAAATTGAAGAGTAGAAGGCGAACTCTCAAAGAACCATCGTCCACATTTAGACATGCCGAAAAGTGTCCGTGGAACTTAAGGAGGAAATGTGTTTATGACTGTTTGATATTGTGCCGTGACCTCGAATGAACATCTTTATAAACATGCATACATCAATAAATTATCTCTCTCGCGCGTGCTTGCACAAAGATGCGAGTAACCGGGGGGGGGGGGAATCCCATCCCTCCTCGGCAAATTCTGTAGGAGCAGGCATATGGAAATTGTATAAGGTTTTCTCTACCATCTCTGGTATGGCCTCCTTTAAGGGGATACCCACAAACCAAAAATAATAAATAAATAAATTATTATTTATATGCTGCCCATCTGACTGGGCTGCGCCATCCACTCTGGGCGGCTTCCAACAAATTAAAACACAGCACAACATCAAACATTAAAAACTTCCCTGAACAGGGCTGCCTTCAGATGTCTTCTAAAAGTCAGATAGCTGTTCATTTCCTTGACATCTGATGGGAGGGTGTTCCACAGGGCGGGCGCCACTACCGAGAAGGCCCTCTGCCTTGTTCCCTGTAACCTCACTTCTCACAGTGAGGGAACCACCAGAAGACCCTCAGAGCAGGACTTCAGTGTCCAGGCTGAATAAATAATTCTAGTCAGCCTACTAAGTCTCCACTCCTGTGGCAACAGGGTGTGGGGGGATAAAGGTGGTTGAACCACCACATCTAATGCTCTACTAGGCTTCTCCCAACAAGGTGAAAGTGTGGGTGGAGAAGAAATGCTTTCCCCTCCCCTTCGCATTTTGCTATTTCATTCTCAGGATCATAGGACTGCAACCTAGAGAACTGTTTTTCTGGGCATGTTAAAATTGCCTTGAGTTAAACCTGCTGGAAATATATTCAGGATCAAAGCAAAAATAATGGTCTTATTTACTCAATGGGGGGAGGGGGCTCCAGAGGAATGTTCTTTCTACGAAACCTCTGGAGTCAATTTGGGGAGGGTATGGGGCGCACATGAGGGAGAAGAACGGTGGAAAGTCGCTCAGTGGTACCTCAGGTTAAGAACTTAATTCGTTCTGGAGGTCTGTTCTTAACCTGAAACTGTTCTTAACCTGAGGTACCACTTTAGCTAATGGGGCCTCCCGCTGCCGCCGTGCGATTTCTATTCTCATCCTGAAGCAAAGTTCTATTTCTGGGTTAGCGGAGTCTGTAACCTGAAGCATCTGTAACCTGAAGCATCTGTAACCCAAGGTACCACTGTATTGTGGTAGCAGTAATCCTTGCAGTAACAGGATGACTTAATTGAATGCTGCTCAGAGAACAGCCAGGATGTCCATACCTTGCTTGTGGACATCTGCAAGTTTCTGGCTAGTGCTCTTGGACATAAACCAATTCCTTTCCATGGACCTTGGGTCTGATCCTGCAAGGCAACTCTTGCATGAGGAGGGACATTCTTGTTTTTGTTTGGTAACCGTTGGGTATTTGATGAATAATGTGCAACTTGGGAACTATATGGACTGTTGGATTTTTTATATATATTTACTGAGGATTATATTGTCCTCTTGGGGATTTTCCTTTTTTAATGGGAAACTCAATTATGAACATAATAAATATATTACAACAGAAATAGTTTTGGAGTGGCAGATTTGGAAGGTGCAAATGACAAGAGAAAGATCCTAGGGAAACAATGAGAGTCATGGGGGGGGGGGAGCATAGCACCTAGTCCTAGAAATGGCAAGCCAGGGATGCAAGAAATGCCCAGAATCAGGGTGTACTACAAAGAGAACATTTTGTGACCAGTTCCTGGCCAGGACACGAGACACACGTCCCTTGAGTGCACATAAATGTCTCCCTGCATCTCACAGTGCAGACCAGAGCTATTTTCTCACATCCGCATAGCACCGCATTCTTATTTTCCAGCAAAGAACAAAGGGTTTTCTCCCCACATCCTCCCGCTTTTGCTAACCGGCTCCCTGGGCTGAGCTACCAGAACGAATGCCGGACCTTGTGTGGCAAACTCCTGGAAAGGGTTGGCTGCTCTGGCAGGCCTCCCGGTTTAAGAAAGAGTAATCTCAGCAGGCTTCAATGCTCTTTTGGTGTCTCTCCCCCCCCCCCCCCCATTGCTTCAGGGAAAATTATTGCACCTTGACTTAGTGAAGTGCTGGTGGCCAGAGTGCACATTACTGACTTAAAACACAGCAAGGCTGGTTTTTCTCTCTCTTCTGTGTTTCAGATCACATCTGCATTTTGCTGTACCCACACTGGTAGGCAGAGAGCAGGGCCGTCTTAGCATATGCACCGCTGGGGTGCAAAGATCCGCCTAGCACCCCGAAATTTAGTTTAAAAAAGGTAAAGGGACCCCTGACCGTTAGGTCCAGTTGCGGACGACTCTGGGGTTGCGGCGCTCATCTCGCTTTATTGGCCGAGGGAGCTGGTGTACAGCTTCCGGGTCATGTGGCCAGCATGACTAAGCCGCTTCTGGTGAACCAGAGCAGCGCACAGAAACGCCGTTTACCTTCCCACTGGAGTGGTACCTATTTATCTACTTGCACTTTGACGCACTTTCGAACTACTAGGTTGGCAGGAGCTGGGACTGAGCAACAGGAGCTCACCCCGTCGCAGGGTTTTGAACCGCTGACCTTCTGATCGGCAAGCCCTAGGCTCTGTGGTTTAGACCACAGCGCCACCCGCATCCCTCTCTGACGGTAGACGTGCCTTTTAGCTGCCCCCAAATTAATTTAATTTAATTAATTTTGGGGGGGCAAACTCAAAGTGGTTTTTGGGGCAGGGGGAATCGCTCACCTGTAACAACGACGCAGCGGACGGAAAAAGCTGCTTTTGTTTCCTGCCTTGTCAGAAATATTTGATACTACAGAGTAACAGAGCGCCGGGGGGGGGGAGGAACTTTTGCTCCATTGCTTTTCACTGCCGCCAATCAATAGTGACTGGTATACAGTAGGTATACATTTGGTGCCCCCCAGAATTTGGCGCCCGGGTACCCCAGGGTAAAGACAGCCCTGGCAGAGAGGGCTTGATAACAACATGTGACTTATGCGTTCGTATCAGATCAAAGTAGGTTTGGGGAAATGCATCAAAACTCAGTACTTCTCAAGAAGCTACAGGATAGATGCAGATTGTGGCTAACACTATGTGTACATACTAGTGGTGGAGACACACTGAGTGATGAGTAAACTGGGAGTGCCAGAAGCCAGATGTACCTCAGTGGGGAGGGAGTTCCAGAATTTAGGGGCTAACAGGACTTTGGGAAATGATATATAATGAATTGGAAAAAAACGTTTAAAATAACTTTTTCTAAAAGACCAGAAGACTTTCTTTTAGGAATTTTAGGTGCCAAAATTCCAATGGAGCAGAAAAGACTTTTTATGTATGCGACCACAGCTGTGCGGATGTTATTGGCCCAGAGATGGGAAGAAGACAAAGTCCCTACCAGAGAAGAATGGCAGATGAAGGTGATGGATTATGGCGAAATGGCAAAAATGACCAGAAGAATCAGAAATCAGGAAGACCAAAATTTTAATAAGGAATGGGGGGAATTTATAATTTATCTTAAAAACCATTGTAAACAGCTAAAATGGTTAGTAGGATTGGAATATCACTTGTAGTTTAATGGTGACCTTTGGAAATAATGGAGATATAATAGATTTGGATTATTATAAAAGATGCAGGAGGAAATGATTAACAACAGGATCCACAAAGGGGAGGAGGGAAGTCCAGGAGATTCTTGGAATCTTGTTTTTATGATGTATGTTGGATATATGATTGCAAAACTTTAATCTGAAAAATCAAATTAATAAACTTTTTAAATAAAGAATTTAGGGGGCTACCACAGAGAAGGCCCTATCGTGGGCCGCTTTTGTGATCCTGAAATTCTGAGGACAGCAAAACTACCAAGAGCAGAGGCACCAGCTTGCAAGGGTGATTAGGGAGGCTAATGTCACACACATGACACCAGGACATTGGGAGGAACTGAGGGTGGAGTCCAACATGATGGCCGCGAGGTTTCAATGGCCAGTGGCTCCTCCCCCACCTCCTCATGGTACTACCACTGGCAGGAAGCTGCTTCAACTCTCCTTCCCTTCCACAGAAGGAGAAAGAGGAGAAGGAGCCGGCCACAAGAGTCAGTTACGTGCTTCACATCTGCCATTTTGGAATATTGAGAGGGGCTAGCCCAAACTCAAAAATATAGGGGGCCAAATGGGCTCAGCCCCCTGGAACTGGTGGCCTTGACCAAGAGGGACCCCTCGGCCACTCTTTACACCATGAAATAAGGCCACCTCTAAGAAATTTGATCATTTAGGCATTGCACCTTAAATTCTGTATGTAGCTTATTTATTTTTTATTTATTTATTTTTATTTATTTTTTTAATATAGCAAATTAACAAACTGCTTGCTCAAAAAAATCTCTCTCTCGAAGTGATGTACTAATCCAGTGGTGGAAGAACAATGACAGCATAGTGATCAAAGCTCCCACTCTGTTCAAATGGAAGAATCCCCCACAAATGTATTTGCATGCGATATATATTGTTCCTTATTGTCAGTGAAGCAACAGGGTGATTAAGGCATGATCCCTGCACACAAGTAAAACTGGTCTGGTTGGCGGATTGGATTGCCCTTTTTGGAAGCCTTCTTTTGTTCCATTTTACCTACCTGTAAAATGGCAGAAACTCTGATGGTTCTATTGTGCCCCGTACGTGATTCATAAGCTGGTCTGCAAACGTGCAGTCCCAGCAAAAGCAGGCAGTAAGTTCCAAAACAGTGTCTCGACAACAATGATATAAATTGGAGCATGAACTTAATACTGGCTGCTTGCAAAAGCATTAGGTAACTGAACATCAAACTCTTTGCTCTTGGTTATTTATTTTCACTTAATGAAGGCAGGGAGTCCATGCTTAGATTTCCCACAGAGATCTAGCCAATGAATCAAATGGAGAGGGGCACAACAATACACAACCTTCGACGTTTTGCATTGTAAGCAGACGCAAGTCCTCGGAAGTGGGGTTTGTTTCTGGAACGGCATCTTGCAAATTTGCCTGCAGAGGAACAAAAAAGAGGCAGATTTTCCCAGGAACAAGGATGAATAAAAAATGGTAAATGTGTCTGACAAGACAGGGAACACACTGCTTCCCTCTTTCTCTCTGTCTGTTTTATTCTTTATGGGGCAACCTACCTTTAGAGGCAATACATGCATTCGGCATTGCGAGCCAGATTTATATGGAGGATATATATTTAGAGCTTGAAGCTAAACAACGGCCACCCCACCGCTTATATTAGGAGTAAGCAAGTAATTCTGTTTACAAATATGGAACAGTTGCTTCTGCAAATGGAAGCCAATGGCCTCCATGACGACTTGCACCCCGCGAAGCATCTTTTCTAATCGCTAAACTTATGTTATTGTTTTAGAAAGAGGCAGTTTTCTCCTCATCTTCTTGAGCTGCCCTTTAAAAAGGCACGTCTACCATCAGAGAGGGATGCGGGTGGCGCTGTGGTCCAAACCACAGAGCCTAGGACTTGCCGATCAGAAGGTCAGCAGTCTGAATCCCCATGACAGGGTGAGCTCCCGTTGCTTGGTCCCTGCTCCTGCCAACCTAGCAGTTTGAAAGCACGTCAAAGTGCAAGTAGATAAATAGGTACCACTCCGGCAGGAAGGTAAACGGCATTTCCGTGCGCTGCTCTGGTTCACCAGGAGCGGCTTAGTCATGCTGGCCACATGACCCGGAAGCTGTATGCCAACTCCCTTGGCCAATAAAGCGAGATGAGCGCCGCAACCCCAGAGTCAGCCACAACTGGACCTAATGGTCAGGGGTCCACTTTACCTTTACCTTTACCCTTACCGTCAGAGAGGACTTCTCAGTGATAGGGTTGTGGGAGAAGGGTCTGTGCTCTGCAAGGTGGTGGTGGTGTGTTGGCAGCCAAAGTTCCCACCAGATAGTTTGTGCGTGCGCGCGCGCGCGCGCACACACACACACACACAATTACGCATGGCATGGAGAAAGCAGATAGAGAAAAGCTCTCATAACACCAGAATTTGGGGACATTAGAATGCTGAAGGTTGGGAGATCCAGGACGGACCAATGAAAGTACTTCACACAGCTCATAAACTATGGCATTCGCTCCCACAGGAGACAGTGAGGGGCAAAAGCTTGGATGGCTTTGAAAGACTAGACAAATCCATGGAGGAGAGGGCTATCGATGGCCACTAACCTGGATAGATAGGTTCCACTTCCACAGTCACAGGTAGTTTATAGAAACCACAAGAAGAGAAGTTGCTCTTGCACCGAAGTCCTGCCTGTGTGCTTCTGCCTGTAGGCATCTGGTTGGCCGCTGTGAGAACATGGGGCTGGACTGGATGGTGTGCATCGGCCCAATCCAGCTGGCTTTTCTTATGTTCTTACATGCCCTCAAAACTCAAGCTCACCACAGATACGCACACTGCGCATTATTGTTCGGTGGCAGGCAGAGAGACAGGGCTTTGCCGGTTTTCACGTCTAGAGAGTGGTCCTCTACTGAATCAGCACATTGGTCCACCTAGCCCTGTACTGCAAAGTCTGACTGGTTACCACTCTCCAAAGGCAGAGCTCTTTCCCACCAGTGCTGATTAGAGAAGCTTTTACAGCCCTGTTAGCTATTAACATCCCACAGGCAATAGAAGTGGCATTCAGGAACGGCAAAAACACCATTTTCTCACTCCAGAAGCATCATTTAAATAAATATTTCCCCCCTCTGTGGTTAATCAACTCCTTTTTTGCCCTAACTTGGACTCTCCAACACTGAACATGCTCCCTTAAAACATGCCCATATTTCATTGGATGCCAGGATAAGTCACTCATTCTCCATTCTATTCCGGGGAGAAGCAATGAGCATCTCTGTCAATGAACAAGTGTGATGGTGGCTGATGAAGGTTTCTTTGCCCCAATCAGGGGAGACCGGGGTGGGGGGGGGGTACATGTCCACACCATTTTGCATTCCTGTCTCCTTTTCTGCTCTTTTTAAGATGTAGCAGCCATTTTGTGTGGTGTCACCCGCAGTCCCTTTGTGACTAGCGCCTGTGGCGTTATCACAAAATTCCAAAGGTTTCCATAGGTCCCAAAAGGCTGGTGAACCTTTATGTGTCTTGTATATGAAGACTTGGCTATTTAAAAACCCAAACAGGATTTTGACAAGTCAATGCAGTTGCACTGAAGGAAGTAGAAAATCTTTCTGAACAACTGATCGTTTCATACCAGTTGGAAATCCTGTTGATTTGTGTTGCTTTTGTTATCTGTTTGAAAAAAGAATAAAAATTATTATAAAAAAAAAAAGAAAATCTTTCTGAACAGTAGAGGAGGGACACACACACACACACACACACACACACACACCATTTAGGACCAGGTGGAGAAGGCTGTTCTGAGGAAGGGAGGCGAGGTGTGATTCCATACCCTGCAAGTGTCTCAGAAAAACTGGGACATCCCCTTTTTTCTTGCAGGAGAACAGCAGCCAATTTGGGTGCTGCGTTTTTGGGCACCATGCCCCAAAAAGCGCTTTTTTTGGTGGAAAATTGTGGCGTGAAATCATGCGAGATTACGGCTCCCAAAATGGCTGCCGTGCTCTCACAAGAAAAAAACAGGAAGATGGCATCCAGGAACTTGGTGTCCCACATTTTGCTGTCACGGTATTGGAGGGTATGTGATTCTGCTGAGTAATAAGTCAACAATTCATTAACAAAGAGTGTAGTTTTTTTTCTCTTAAATAAAGTTAGCTCTTGTAGCATGGATATATTTTTATTTCCGCATGCTGCACCATCAGTGTGCATGATGGCACTTGCAGATTTACACAGGCAACATGTATGAGTCCCTGCTCCCAAGGAGCTTACAACCTGAAACAAACCACATGGAAACCACAGACAAAGGAAACAACGGACAAGAGAATGGGAGGGAAGAACGTGGACAAGTCTCATTGTTATGTACTTGAAGCTTGGTTAGGATATTTAAGAAGACAAAGGCCACACAGAAAATGTTGGTTTTGAGGAGGGCTTGAGCCAAGGGAGAAAAGCAAGGCCATGCATATGTTCATGGAGCATATTTAAGGAACAAGACATCTTATCACTGGCCAAGGGTAGTAAATGTGGGAAAAGTCATAGGGTGGGCCAATTGCTCGCTCCACCCTATACTTCAGCCTTGTTTCTCATCATTAAAAAAAAGTTTTGCATGCTGGTTGATCAAGAACAAACCATGTCCTCCTACCAGAGCGAGTCCTACATGGCAGTCAGCAGTGATTTATTTGCTGGAAAGCACAGCCAAATATTTGAAATTGAGACTTCCTGCTCCCACCTACACCTGCTGCACAGATTCCAGTGGTAGAGCCCTCTGTGCAGAAAGTCTCAGGATTAGACCCTGACATCTCCTGGCAGGGCTGGGAAAGACCAGACCCTCCAAGTGTCCCTATTTTCCAGGGACACTCCTGGATTTCTGATTTGATCCTGGAATGTCCCACTGTCCATTAGGATGTCCCTATTTTCATCGGAGAAATGTTGGAGGTTATGCAACCCCCAAGCCAAGGAGATAAGTGACTATACAACCTATGGAAGACATCCGAAGGCAGCCCTGTTTCGGGAAGTTTTTTAATGTTTGATTATGCTTTTATATATGTAGGAAGCCACCCAGAGTGGCTGGGGCATGTTGCAGGATACGGAAGACTCCTGCCAGAAACCCCGAAAAGCCACTGCCATTCAGCATGGACAATGCAGAACCTGATGTGCCCACATCCCAGGATTTGGCAGTGAGAAGTTTGTCCGGGGGTCTTGGAGATTTCACAGGAGCTCAAAGAGCAGAAGCCGTGTTAAAATGGGTCACCGGCATGCAGGGGTGGAGGAAGGGGTTGCGGTGGGGGCGGACCACCCCGGGTGTCTTCACTGAGGTGGGTGACATTTGGCACGCTGCCCACCTGCGACTCCCAAGCCTACCCTGAGCCGCCGGGGTAAGGGGGGAGCTGCGCCGCTTTCATGGCGCCATTCCCCCCTTCCCCTTTTGTTTTGACAGCTTGGGGAAGGCTTGGGAGTCGTGGGCAGGTGGCACACCAAATGTCCGGCATCAGCGGCTTGCTCTGCCCCCATGGGCGGCTCACTCCGCCCCTGGCTGCAGGGCGTGTGCACCACTCCATGCACCCGAGCTGCTATCCCTGGGAGGGCACCCTCTGTGCCCTGCCCCTTCTCAGGTCACGCTCTGCCCCCCTTGGGAGCGCACCCACCCTCGGCAGTGCAGGCATATGCATGCTCCAGCAGTTTGGAGGCAAAAGGGAGAGGCGTGACCAGGCAGTAGTTAAGAGGATGAAAATCCATCAAGAGAGAGGATGTGATCTTTGTACAGCAGGCACCTGAAACGGAGAGACAGGTTGGTGATGCTATAGGATAATAGTGAGGGATATGGCAGTCAGGAGAAACTGGACCTGCAAGGGCGTGCACAGGTATTAGATGAGAGCAGCAGACTGACACAGAGATGTATACAATTTTAGATCTTGGTTACACTAATGCGAGCTAATGACATGCCTAATAAAATAGGAACGGGGCATCCTGCAATTAGGCTTTCAAATTTTCACATTGCACCGTAGGCTGGCGTTGTTGTTGTTGTTTTCACTTCTAAGTTAGCTAGCTGTGTGGAACTGGGCAATCTGTATCATGAACAATGGGCATCATTCCTTCAAGGCTTAGCCTTCATCTGCTGGGCCCCAGGAGATCTAACATCAAATTCCGGTCTTAATTCTTCTTGTCACAATGCCCTGGTGCTAATTATTTGGCAGCAGTGACTGCAGATATCTCTGAACACAGATAACAACACCTGATTGCAAAATGATTAAGAGAAAAGTACTGGGCTGATGGACTGGTTTAGGCATGCCATTAAGCCAGACCTAAGTAGGCCTGGAACTTTGTTTATTTTTGTTTTCATGCAAGAAGAGAAAGTGCAGTTTTCTCTCATTTGACATGCTATTATTTTGCAATCCTAGGAGATGCATAATTTTAAACATTCATGAATTTGAATAAATTAGCACATGCTAATAAGAAGTGGTATTTCTCTCACCAAGGTAGGCAGCAAATTCTGGTCCTGTTTTCTGGCAGCATTTAGAGGGAAAGGTGTCTGTATTGCTTCTAGAAAAATCCCAGTGTCTGAAGATGGTCCCCCAAACAATGAGGTACCCAAACTCAGATATAAAGCATTGCATTTATTTACAATTCTGGACCATCGCCTGAAGTATACCACTGATCTCACACACAGTTCACAGGAGATAAAACCACTTAAAAAGTACAGTGTGAAAATTAATCTATGCACATAAAAAAATAATTTGAAATAACAAAAAGTATGATCCCATGCCTTTGCAAGAAGTTTTTCCCTCACTAACTTGAAAGGATTCAAACCATAAACCACAAAGTGCACAAATATTCTTGCTTATGTCTCTTTATACAGGTCACCACACAATAGTCTAAATCCTTTTTTTTTTAAGCCGGGACTTTTCAGAAACTCAAATTTAATAACCAAACTTCCAACATATTTTGTGCTAGCAACTCAGGCCTGAACTTGTGACAGCTGAAAGGTAAGATCAGAGGCTTAAAAATACTGCCATCAATCCTCATTGTCCCACCTTCAACTGAAGCAGTCAGTGATTATTTGGCTTGTTTCTTTAAAAGCAAACAGTTCTGTCCCTACGAACAAGTCACAAATGTTGCATACGCACGGAATAATATGTTATTGGGAGACTGGCTGCCTTTGCGTGCAATTAGTTTATTGCAGAAATCTCCTGAACTCCCCCACCCCATAATCACGGCTTGGAAGGAAAGTCAGGATGCTCAGAAATCATTACATTTACTGGGATGGGGCAGGGGCACTAGATAAACATGAAGAAGAGCTGTTTTGGTTTTGCAACCCTGTTATGCCATGAAAAATAAAAATGTTTACTGGAGGAGCACCAACACCGTACCACACAGGAGACTGAAGAGCCCAGTCCGATATATGGTTACTCGGGAGCAAGTCCCACTGAGTTCAAAAGGGCTTTAGGGCTGCAATCCGAAGCAATGCATATCATTTGGAAGCAAACCCCCACTGAGCAAAATGGCACATACTCCAATGTAAACATGCATAGGGACAGGCTGCAACTTTGGTCTGGATCTCACAGTATTGAATAGCCCTCCATACAAAAACTAAAATAAAATAAAACAAAAATATTTCCACGGAGAGAATTAAAACATGAATCAGAAAGTTAGTTTACAACTCTTCTCCCTGATATCCTAGTTCTCTATGTGGAGATGATAGATGGATAGATAATAGATATAGACAGATAAGCATTTAGATGTGAGAGCCAGCCTCATCTCAGCAGTCTGTAGTGGTATATGCCACACACAGTGGTAACTTGGCCTCTGAAGAATGAGGACTCCACAATGCCGGTTGTACAGTTTTCCAACTTTAAAAACACACACTGCAGAATAAGTCCGCTCCTTCTATTCTTCTCCATCCCTTCCAGCATATTCCCCCTCTCATCCAATAATTATTTACAATGATGTCAGGCCACACTGGGGTTTGGGTTTCCTGGCACACAGAGTATACACTTCTGCTGTTTCGGGATTATGAACTCAGCTGGTTCAGTGCTTAGTCCGCTTGCATCTGCCGCACAAGCCACAGTCCACTTCTTAAGGAGGAAGAATGAGAGAGTGTGGCTCAGGTGTTTCCTTTGCCACTGATTGTCCCTTGGGTGATGCCATTTTCTAAGTATTGACTAGAGGTGTCCATACTCCTGTTGAGCACCGTGGAGGGGATCCGCGAAGACCGGCGCTCCGGCCTCTCCTCAAAAGAGCAGCAGATCATGCGCCTCATCGTGCTCGACATCTCATCGTCTTTGTACGAGTAAATGATGGGGTTCATGACAGAGTTCAGAAGGGCCAGGAGGAGGAACCACCGCTTCACATTCTGTACCTCACAACGAGTGCAGTTCAAGCCATCGAGAAGAAGGACGACGAGGCCAGGAGTCCAGCACACGACAAAGGCACCTATCAGAGAGAGAAGGAAGCAGAGAGAGAGAGAGAATGGATGTGTTTGTTTGTTTGTTTCAATTTGTTTGGATTTGTTTGTTTGTTTGTATTGTGCTGCATTAAGCATTTGGGCTTAGGACAAGACGAAGAGGACTACATAGCCTCCAATATTCCTCAGATGAAAACAGGAACATTTCTCACTTGCCCCTCAACTGACCCCCCTCAACCTCCCATTTTTTGCCACACAGACCTCCCCCTGCCACAGAACATCTACACCACCACCACACCAATGGGACACAGAACACCCACCCTCCACTGTCTTGAGAAAACCACTTAATCCAGATTTTATTTTATTCTTTGGTAGATTTACAAAATGAAAAACATGTACCAATACAGTGGTACCTCGGGTTAAGTAATTAATTCGTTCCAGAGGTCCATTCTTAACCTGAAACTGTTCTTAACCTGAAGCACCACTTTAGCTAATGGGGCCTCTTGCTGCCACCGCGCCGCCGGAGCACGATTTCTGTTCTCATCCTGAAGCAAAGTTCTTAACCTGAAGTACTATTTCTGGGTTAGCGGAGTCTGTAACCTGAAGCGTATTTAACCTGTGGTGCCACTGTACATAAATTTTAGAAAGGAGCAAGATTAGACATGGGCATACAAAGCATTAAAAGAAGAAAAGAGATTCTGCTCCACTCCCCCTTTCTTCCTGCCCAGGGTAGCCCTACCCTCTGCCTGCCCTTCAGAGCCAGCACATTAAACGGGACTGGGCCTTGCTGGCGATAGCAGCCTCTACTCCTCGTTGCCTGCTCTCCAGCAGTTGCTTTGAGCTGCCCAAGAGAGGAAGCTGGTAGCTGTGGCCATGGAAAGGCCATGGGATGCTTCCTTCACAGCCGTCACTGGAGGAGGCAGCTGCTGATCAAGACAAACACTGGTTCATCCTTCTCCCCGACCTCAGCAACCCTGGTATATGCATGGAAAACCACGTTGCAAAATTCAGAGAAATTTGGATTTTGAAGGATGGCTGTGTTTCAATTTGAGCATTGTTTCAAAAAGTGCAAATTTGGGAAGTTCACCTTCAAGTGCAAACCGAGTCGAATTTCTTTCTTGCAATAAGTTGAGAAAAACTGTGGTTCGTCGCCCATTTGTGATAGTGCAACAACCCATTTGCAATATTTATCTCCTGTCTCAAAGCACCTCCCGGAACAATGTGCAGACCAGCCAAGCATGCAGGTTGGTGACGTTGGTCAGAATCTATGAATCACCACACACAAGCACTGCATTTCTTTTATTTCATAAATTTGTATTTCGTTCATCAACCCTGCTGGGTTCCCAGAGCAACTAACAAATCAGGGAGACTAAAACCACACAGTAAAACAGACAAACTCAATTAATATTTATGGAACAGGCTAATTGTATTGCTCTTTCATCTCTGGTGCCGGCATTGCCGGTTTGTCATTCCATGCTTCTTAGTGCAAAAAGAGAGAGAAAGAGAAGGAGGGAGGGAGGGAGGCCAGAGCTAATGCACAAACCAGCATGTGCTTAGCTCAAGCCACAATTGCTGCCTAGTTTACAAAAATAGGAAAATTACAGCTCTGCACAAAAGGCAGGCTGCAGAAGACGCACAGAGGAAGTGCTACCCATTTATGTGTTGTTGTTGTTGTTGTTTTAAAAAAATCAAAGTCAAAAGCTTACATTTTAGGAAGCCTTTTCCCTTCTCCCCTAAAGCCGGCAAAGAAATATTCCAGCAAGTTATGCCAGCGCTCTGTTTCCCCGCCCACAAACCATGCAAATGTAGGGCAATGGAAACCGAATCTGAACGGGGACAAGAGTTCAAATCCCAATCCCGCAGTCACCTTGAAATGGGCAGCTTTATTTCAATTCCCCTATCAGTGTTGCAGGCATTGTAAGAAATGCATATGGCGGTGAGACCTAACAGTGGGCAGATCAATGCCGTAAATTCAAAGCACATGGCGTTCCTCAAAGAATCCTGGGAACTGTAAGTTTGACACGGGTACTGTGAACTGTAGCTCTATGAGGTGAAAACTACAGGATTTGGGGGGGGGGGTTGAGGTGCTTTAAATGTACTTCAACTGTATGGTGTGGCTCTGCCCTGTCCCTCCCTGTATTCCATGTACAGGACAAGGCCAGTGCCAAGTACATCTCGATCACTTTTGAAACAGCTACTCAGTTCATTTGCACAATACAAAAAATGTCAGTGTAAGCTATATAGACGTAGGCGATACGAATTTATACGAAGAGAGAGACCTTTTATTTGCTTTTTGGTTTCTGCAAGCATCATTTCTGCTCAAATATAAGCATGTTAGGACAGACTGCCAATCACTCTTCAGCTTAGCAAAAACCAAGGTCATGTGTGGACTTGCCTGGAATGTCACCTCCTTTCCTTTCAAAAGGCTGCTTTGCATTTTTCACTGCGATGCTTCTGCGCAAGCTACATGCAGTGAAGCATCTAGACCATGGGGAAAAAACACTTACTGGATCAGATGAAAGATCCATCCAGTCCTGTCCTGTGTTTTGAAGAGCAGCCAACAGGAGACCGCTGAAAGCTCACTCAACATGACCTCCTATTCATCCTTAGATGTGTATTCCTACCATAGGTGACATTTCCATTTACAATCATACCTTGGAAGTCGAGTGGAATCCGTTCTGGAGGTCCGTTTGACTTCCAAAACATTTGGAAACCAAAGCAAGGCTTCTGATTGAAAGCCACAGAAGCCCCGTCACACGTTAGGCTTCCAAAAATACTTCGCAAGCCGGAACACTCACTTCCAGGTTTGCAGCATTCGGGAGCCAAAACGTTCGAGAACTAAGCTGTTTGAAAACCAAGATACGACTGTAGCTGCACTGGCTAAATAGAGCTTTCCACCACGGGTGTGTAGCTCAACAAGGTCTGAGCATGCTTACAAACTTTTGAGAGTCTAGAAGAGTATGGAAGAGTAGTGAATTTCATGAGACAACAGCACATTGCGTGAAGATACACTTTATTTTCTTGCCTGCAAACCTATAGTCAACGGATTAGGTGATCCTGAGTTCTACTATTATAAGAAAGGAAGAAAATATTTTATTTTATAAACCTCTATATCACGATCCAGCCGCCACTTAAAACACCTACTTGTTAAACAAGCCAGCCTCATATCAACCCATTGTTTGAAGTTGGCTTGTTTTAAAATTGATGAGTGCGCCTTTTAAACCACGATTCCTAGTTCACATGGCAAGGAATGAAACTGAAAGCACAGTGAATTCCTGATCACCTGGATTGCTTAAAGTGCAACTGAATACTGAATTCTGCCTCCTGACTGCAGGGGGTACACAAGAGGAGAGTGCTTGAGCCCAAAGTATCGCCTAGGTTTGCAAAGGCTTGTGCACTAAACCATGGCTTGGCATTACGTGCACATTGGACCACTGTGCCTCTATTCATAGATTACTTGTGCAATTGATTAATTGTACTTATTAACTACTTTAGGCTTCATTTCAGAGGAAAAAGGAGGGAACAACACAACCATAAAACCCAATGAAGCATCTGTTGAGTGGATACTTGAATAGACAAGCAGTTATCTGGATCACTTTCTGCTAAATCTGGATCTGATCACATCAAGGACAAACAAAAAGCTGGGGACTATGGAATTGTGGGTTGGGATCCATGCTGTGTTCTTAAGGGAAACTCAAGTGGGAGCGGGGAATCACGAGGGGAAAGGAGCAAGAAGAAGAACAAAAGGGTCGATGATAGGGCTCTCCCCTATCTGTCCAAGGGTCAGAGTAACACAGACATTGCACACGTAGGTCAATGGAACTGGCAACCACAGCAAGTAATTTCTGTCTAATGTTATCTAAATTTCTCCACCTCTCAATTGGGTGAGCCTCCCAAGAAGACAGCTATCATTATCCAAAGATGTGAGAGCACATGATAAAATTGACTCGGTGGAAATATTTGCTATTTGCTAGACAATTTGCTAGACAATGAGCGGATAAGAGTTTTTCTTCTTTTTCTCGTAATTCTGGGACACGGAGTCAACCAGTAAACCTGAAAAGTGGAGATGTGGGCCAGGACAGAGGAAGTGCCTCTTCCCACTGAGCACAGCTAAGCCAAGGAACTCACTGCCACAAGATGTAGTGAATGAGGAAGTGTAAATTAAAGGATGGTGAACTTTTCCACATGTGGTGGACATGCGAAAAAATGAAAAAAAATGGGATATGATATATAACTGTCAGGGCTGCCCGAGGTCCCAGCTCACAAAGGACCAACGCCAGTCCGTTGTTATATACAAAAGTCTTTATTGAAACGCAGTTTCGATTTCAAAGCCGCGGCGTGCAGCCCTACGTCTTAAACCCTAGACCGCTGAAGCTCCGTCTGAATCTCCACCCCCCAGACACCAGTTTAAGACTCTAGCCTTGCTCCACCTCCTCCTCTGCTCTTTCCTCCTCTGGGTCCACCTGTCCGCTGGGGTGTTGCCCTTTCTGGACTCTTCTGATGCTGAGTCCCCGGATTCTTCCCCCTGCCTCCGGCGTGCTCCCAATCCGTGCTTCCTGCTGTCCCGCGCGCCTGTACATTTGAACTTGGCGCGCGCACCCAGCCAGCAACCTTTCTCCTGACCATTACACTGCTCCTGTCACTGCTTCCCCCCTCGGGGGGGCTAGCTGGACCTGACTTCCCCTCCGTTCCCTCACTCTGCGATGGAGGCGTGGCCAGCTCTGACTCATCTTCTCTCCCTACTGGAGGAGACGCTGGCCCTGATTCATGGGACTCTTCCCCCCCACTCCGCTCTGGTGGGGGAACTGGTCCTGATCTCCCGCTGCTGCTTTGGGAGTCCCCGCTGGCCCCTTGCTTCTGGTGTGTCCCCCCTGGGACCCCCCTTGCCCTGGCCATCGGCGCCCCCCTCTGGGAATCTTCTGAATCGCTGGAGAAGCTCATGGAATCTCTCGGGCCACTGTCATACTCCCCTGCGCTGCCCTCAGATTCTTCCCCTTCGCTCTCCGTTTCCTCTCTCCCCTGTGTCTCTGCTCCTGAACCCCTGACAATAACGAAATGAAAAAACTGTTTAAATACACATTCCCAAAGAAACCAGAGGCTTTCTTGCTAGGGATAATAGGAGATGAAGTAAGAAAAGAGGATTGTAAGTTATTTATGTATGCCACGACCGCCGCTAAGATTCTTGTGGCCCAGAAATGGAAAACCCAGGAGATTCCAACTTTAATAGAGTGGCAGATGAAAATGTTTGAATATGTTGAGTTGGCGAAAATGACTTATAAGATTAGATACCAAAAAGTAACAAAGTTTGAAGGGGAGTGGAGTAAATTTGTTGTGTATATACGGAATAATTGTAGAAGCTTAAAAACTGTAGCAGGGTTAACATAAATCTTGTGATGTGGATGGAGTGTAAATAAGAATCTGTAAGAGTGGACGTTAATTTGTGAAAGCCGAAGCAGGGAAGGAAAGAAGTCCAAGCGCAACAAAGCGCAGGGTAAATAAGAAAATACTAAAATGTTGAATGTAAGAGTTTATTTTTTATTTGACTTTGTTTCTGAAAATTTATTAAAAAGCATTTAAAAAATAAAAAAAGATGTACTGAATGAGGACTATCAAATTGGAAAGTTTTTTGTAGGGGAGGAGGATACAACTATTGGTGGCTGTAAAACAAGATGAGAGGCATCATGGCTCTGAATGCCAGCTGCTGGAGAGCAGCAGAATAAGAGGGTCAGCTAGCCCTTATTTATGGATCAGGTTGGCTGCTCTGGAAAACAGGATGCTGAAAAAAGGCAGCCTAGAAAGGGTTCTTGTAATCTAGATGATGGTATCACGTTGGAACAGAAAGAAGCAGGCAGACTGGCAATAATGCAGAACCATTTCTGGTCTGTTTTCTAGGAAATGGAAATATGAAATGAATTCTCACACAGGCTACAAGTCTAAACATCTTCAACGGCTGACAACCAGAAAACCGTTTCAGATAAAAAAGGAAGGCACTCAAAATAAATTGAAGGCATTGTGACTAAAATACGTAGTTTCCAGAGAGTGGAAACTGTCATTTAAAGAAACCCAGCTAGATTCTAATCTCCCAACATAATAGGAGAAGGAATCAGAAACATCTGAAAAGCAACTGGCATGACGTCTGACTGGAGTGAAAATGCTGCGCTCCTGAGCAAATTAATAGGCTATAGCTTACTGCGAAACTAAGCCCTTATCTGACCCTGCCAAAATTTATGGAGAGCGTTGCCATCCATTTCGGTATGAGCTGGGTAAAGTCACAGCAGTGCATTATTTTATAAGCGGTTTGCACCAGCGGGTTCTGCTTTCCCACTGAAAGGCAGCAAAACTTACTTGAATCAGTGCAAATATATGCTTTGGGAACCTTTCATCCAGAGGCAATTGCAATTCTTGTTAGCAGTACTTATTTGAGGAAGGCTTATTGGGTATTCGTTCTACTTGCTTTCCTGCTCAGGTATCTTTAAAAACTAAGTAATAAAAACCAATTGCCGCTACAAGTTTTCAGAATTAGGGTTGAAGCCCCCTTTCCCTGGCAAGACTCTTTGCCCCTGTAATGACTGCAGAAATTCAGCAACTGAAGTTCTTGGTATCACTGTGTATTCAGGACAGGAAAACAGTATTCGCTGGTAAAAAGTGCAATAGTTTTGTGTGTGGGGGTCGTAGATATATAGAGTTCAAAAGCTTGCGGTAGGTATTTAGGGTTGCATCTTCTCTGTATTTAAAAACTAATTTTTAAAGGTTATGCCTCACTGTAGCACAGGGGTAGCAGTCTTAATAGGATCTGGAGGGGCGGTCCCTGATTGGCACCACAATCTGAAATGGCATCAGAAGGCCTCAGGCTACGCAGAGAGAAGTTAGCTCTAAGCAAGGATTCTCCACTGACAAAATCAAAAGGGCGCAATCAAGGTCACATCCAATATATAGCAAAAGCCGGCCGGAACTCTAGGAACCAGAATCACCAACGGCAAGTTTGATATTGACCCAAGATAGTAGCCCACTCCCCACTAGGTGTACAGTGGTACCTCGGTCTATGAACAGCCCTGTTAACGAACTATTTGGGCAACGAACTCCGCAAAACCGGAAGTAGGTGTTCCGGCTAGCGAACGTTGCCTTGGAAGCCGTACGGTGGAAGGGCACCAGCCCCTGTAGGGAAAGCGCGCCTTGGTTTAAGCATGTTTTGGGTTAAGAACGGACTTCCAGACCAAATTAAGTTCGTAGACCGAGGTACCACTGGACTTCTTTGTCCTCTCCCTTATAAGTGAATGGATGACGTTCCCTCATACAGGAAGAGGAAGTACTGCACTGAGGGGGTTGAAGATATGCCCCTCACAGTGGACATGTTCCAGCCATCAGGAGATGGGAGATGCAATGCATCTGTGCACATGCACGCACACAAACGCACACACATCAACAAACAAACCACAAAGCCCCCGAAATACAATTATCTAGGTACACACAACCAAACCATAAAGCCCTTCTTCCATTTGTAACCTGCTCCTTGTAGTAGTATAGTTAAAAGTCACTAAAAAGAAATTCCCACACCCTCTAACTTTAGAAAGTCTTTCTTTGATATCAGAAGTGTGGTCATTTATTGTGGATTACTCAGCAGTAAGAGAAAGGTGCTGTTGCTTTTTACTGTGACTTCGGCATTCCTGAAGAAAAATTATGGGGCTAAGAAGCCTGAACAAACCATGGCTCAAAACACATCTTGATGCTATAGATGCGTAAGATTTGACGAATAAGAGAGCAAAGCTTTTGCTGGGACTGTGTTGGTTCTGGTGTTCTGTAACCTGTCTCCCAGCATGTCCAAACAGGCAGGGAAAAGAAGGAGAGGAAATGTAAACCACCCAGGGAAGAAAAGGGAGAGGTGTGGGAGGATTTTTAACCTCCCAGAATGCACATCATGGTTTTAAGCAAACAGATTGTGTTGCCTCCTACCAATGATAATAGTCAATAATATAAGACTATATGGGGTAGGGCCATAGCTCAGTGGTAAAATGGTAAGTGTGCTTTGCATACAACAGGTCCCAGGTTCAATCCCTGACATCTCCAGGTAGCGCTGGGACGAACCTCATCTGAAACCATGGAGAGCTGCTGCCAGCCAGAGTACACAGTACTGAACTAGATGGGCCAATGGCCTAACTCAGTATAAGGCAGCTTGCTATGTCCATCTACCCCAGTGCTTCCCAAACATAGATCTCCAGCTGTTTTTGGACTACAACTCCCATCATCCCTAGCTAGCAGAACCAGTGGTCAAGGACGATGGGAATTGTAGTCCAAAAGCAGCTGGAGCCCCAAGTTGGGGGGGGGCTGCTCTACCCAAAGCTATCATTTTGTATCTACTAAAATCAGCTGCATTGACCCAGTGGAAAAACAAACGTGCCTCGCAATGGGACAGCTGTATTGTAGAAGACAATCCCTACTTTGAATTCACTATGTCAACCACAATGTATTTGTTTAGATCTAATAGCTGGGTCCCCGTCCCCCTCCGCCTTTCCCACACATACTTTGTGTTGCGCTACGAGAAAACAAGGCCTCCTTGAGAAATTCTGATGCCAGACCTAAGCAGCAGAGTCCTTGGGCCTGGCATTCAGTAGATAAATGGGCGAAGCATTTGGACTATGAAAAGAGAGGCTGTCCTCCATGTTACAGATATCTTGCAATGTTACAATAGGGTCAGTAGCGGTCTCCCCCAAGCCAGAGCAATGCTTTCTTTGGTTACCTCCTGTGAAAAGGACATGGCATGGTTATGAAAGAAGCTATTCGGTGCCTGACAGGCAATTGCAACATGAGTAACAGCCACAGCAAGATGCTCAGGGTCACCTCATCTCACTTAGCATTCCTTGACTGTTATAATATTTGCACTGCACACAGTAGATGCCCAAGCAGGTGAGAATGAAAATTCAGTACTAGATTTGGTTTGGATATAAAGGCGTTCTGTATAACAGCCTTCCCCAACCTTCAACGTGGTGCCCTCCGGATGTTCTGGCTTGCAGCTCCCATCAGCCCCTTAGCTAGCATGGCCAAGGACAACAGGAAGTTGTAGCCCAAGATAAACAATAAGGTACTACATCAGGGAAGGAAGCTGTATTCTGAGTCTTCCAATCATGGGACAGGGTTCACCTGCCAGTAATTAGAATAGAGGCTCCATCTCAGCAGGTTTTCAGAACCTGGGCACTAGGGACAGAGCAATATAATGATTGTGAGGAGAATGAGCTCTGGGGAGAGGGAATGGGTAGAAGGTGATACGCTTTATAAACAGGAGAAGTTAAGATCTATCACAGTGCCAATAAACCACCAGAGAGATTCTAGACTGGCCTTACTTATAAAAGGACTGCATTTCAAGTTGGAAGGGACCAAACCTTCCTCTTAATACTGTGGTTGAATTGCGGTAAAAGGCACTTAATGAAACCCCCAAGTTCCACACGCACCCAACTCCCATCCCCATTTTACTCAAATCATACCCATCCTATAGCCTTCCTAAAGCTGTAGCTGAAAGGATAACCACAAAAAAGGGTTAAAGGGCCAATCTATGGAGTAGATTGAACCCATCTCAATATTTTGGGACACAGTGAACAAAAGTTAACAAGGCCACAGATTGGTTGGTTTATTTAATTTTAAAAACCAGGGCATCAGCCCAGCCACATCATTTATGGCCAGGACGTTAGAGTGAAGGGTGTGTAAGAAATTTATTATTATTACTATTATTACTATTATTATTAGCCTGACAGAAAGAGTGAACTAGCTTCTCTTTCCCTACCCACCCACCCAAGTTTACAAGAGCTGGTGTGCCTGAAGGCAATTCCAACTCATCTCAAATGACCATATATTTAGGTTAAAGCCTGATTCCAACCTAATTTTTTTCCTTGTACTACTACCAAGTATACTAACAAGCTTCATATAGTTTGTGAGACTTTGGGCTTCCTCTTGGGATCTTTTGCTCTTTGTTGCAAAGCTGTTGGTGCCAATTAATGCAATCAGACATATTGCTGCTATTCCTAATTCTTAGGTTTCCCGTCAGTGTATCTACCACCTGTGCATGACCTAGGGATGGGATTAAAATTCAATTCAGCTTGTATTTAAAGCTATCAAATTCGCACTTTATGAAACAATATGAGAACCAAAACGCAACTTCTACAAATTTTGTGATGCAGTCCACTAAACAAATGCTGACTAAAATGCATATATTAGAGGAAAGTGTGCATAAAATGAACATACAATATTAATAAAAGAAAAAAACACACGCAAATGATGCATTGTATTAGGAGAAAATGATTGCAAAGAAGTAGTCAAAACTGCATGTAAAAATGTGTTTATGAATTCACACTAAAATGCTAGTGAATTTTCCTGGTGATTTTATTTTTGGCTGCAGTAATGTGGAGAACCGAATTTAAAACTGGAAAAATGAGGAACCGAGAGAGCCAAAATTGACAGATCTGTCCATCCCTGTGCATGACTACCACAAACCCTAGAGCAGAATAGTAGGGTTGGGTGTGAAGTCAAGCTATCAGCATGAATGTCAGAAACCCTAAAGGAGGAGAAATGCACAAGCCACCTCCTAAGATATTGCATTTGAAGAAGGGAGGGTGTTGTTACCATGCCTCACATTTATAAATTTTCAGCATGCTGGGAATGCAAGAAGCTTGCAGGTAGATACATCCTCCATCTGCAGTTTAAATGGCTCTGTTTACCCACTTTGTAAACTAAAGCTGGTTATGATTCATAAGCAGCCTAATGATTCATAAGCAGCCCAAGGCCAATAATCAGGTCAATGGCTGTGTAGGCCTCCCATGGCACCACGAACATAGATTTTGCAGCTGAAGACACATGGTGAGTTTCCATCCCAACATCCCAGAACCCCCATCCTACGATAAGGACAAAGTGGGCCCTAATCACTGGAAATGTAACCACAGGTGGCTCAACCAAGATCTACCATCCTTCTCAAACTGAATGATGATGATACAACACAAGCACATCTGGCCTCCACATCCTCTTACCTAAGACCGCCATGACTGTCTTCATAAGTTTCATTGGAGTCCTCCTGCGGCTGATGGATCCACTTGTGTGCGGAGATAAAACATTCGTTTTCCTCTGGACGTACATGTAGATTCTTATGTACACCACCACCATGATGAAGAAAACCCCCAGGTTGGAGACGGTCCAAAATATCAAGTAACTCCTGCTATAAATAGGAGCCAGCGAAGAGCAGGTTGAGATGTCACACAGGCAGTTCCAGCCCAAGGTGGGCACTGCGCCCATGAAAATAGCTATGGCCCAGATCAACAAAATGAAAAAGGTGACCCTCTTCTTTGTGAGGTTGCTGTGGACCCTCATCCGAACAACAGACAGGTGGCGCTCAACGGCAATGACTAGCAAGTTGGCCAGAGAAGCCGTCAGGCTAGTGTCCAGAAGTCCCTGTCGCAAAAACCACCTGTTAACAGTTAGCGTTTTGGAGACTGGGCCGGTGTTGAACATCAAGAATACATAAGCGATGCCTGCAAAGAAGTCCGCAGCTGCTAGGTTGGCTAGCAGGTAGTAGAAAGGGAAGTGGAACTTCTTGTTTTTGACCACAGCGGCTATGACCAGTGAATTGGAGATGAAAATGAAGAGGCAAAAGAAGGCCCCAAAACATAAGACAATGACGAGAGTTGTCCCCGTCCACTCATCTGCTGTGGCTGTGTTACTCATGTTATAGAAGAAGTCCATGCGTTTATCATAGTGACATTCATTCATCCTGGATTAGAGTATGGCATCCTAAGGGGGAGAGAAAAAGAAAGGAAGGTTAAAAAAAATGGAGGATAGGAATGGTGCCATCTTGGAATTGCCATGGATAAGGAAGCTGTCCCAAACAAATATTTCTCGCCTTCAAAAGTCAAATCATGCAAATACACAGGTTATGCGAAGCAGGCAAGCTAAATCCGTTTATGTGCACATTTATGCCTTTTACTCCGGTTTCAGAACCTTGATGTTTTTAGGTAGAGTCCTTATGTGGACATGCCCCGTTTTAAGAGTTCCTGCACGCCACAAGCAAGCCACGTGTCAGACTCCAGATCCAAGCACATTCAACACTCTTCCAAACGAATCAGATACTCTTTGTCATTTTATGGCAAGACATTCTGAGTGCCCGTTAATATATATAAAAAAAACAAAAAAACCCCAGAGCATAAATTAAATATATAAATGCCTTTACAAATGGCTTATTTATGTAATTAAATGTCCCAAATGTCCCGTCCATGGATTTAATCACATGGAATTTACTAAGTTTATTACATTTCTATCCCACCGTATTGGTCACAATATCAAGCACATATATTTGATGTGATGAGCAAGAGGCACCTGAGCCTTTCCTAGTTTTACTAAGGAGTCCTGCCCCATTCTTTAAGAACCCCCAAGCCTCAGGGGAAACATTTGGAAACCCTTCAGGGCAATCAATCAATCAATCAATCAATCAATCAATCAATCAAATGTTTAAGAGATTAGGAGTGGCAATTCTGCCGCAACCTTAAAAGCAACTTCTGTTTCACTAGGAGTCGTGTTTGTTATGTATATTTGCATATATTCTCTATACGGTAATTTATATGCTAGGTAATAATTTTCACTCTCCTAGGTTGCTAGCTTTATTTGGGCACACAAGAGTCAGCTAAGCAGGCATCGCTCGACGTTTCTAACTTAAAATGTGCACACTGTGTGCTAATTGTGACACAGACACCCAGGTTCTCCATTCCTCCCAGTTTATACTGCAGAGCGCATGGGTGGTCGGTTGAAAAAAATTAACAGAGCTCTCACACTTCTAACAGCTGTGTGGAACAGAGGTGAGAGCAGCCTTCAGTTTGTAAGAACCAACTTCATTTCACCGCCCCCCACTGAACCCCAAGATCTAACTGGAGCCAAGTACAAAAGATGTCCACTTAGAATTAAAGAACTTTGCGACCAGGAAATAGTTCCAAATCCCAGAACAGAATGGACCTTGCAGCTCTTCCACACAACAATCCAATCCTGGTAACCTTTGCTTCCGCTTCCTTCATTTCAGCACTGTAATGTGGAGGGACGGGGGCATTTTGTTGTTGTCATTGTTAAATACTGGGAGTTTAGCATCCTTGATGGTCAACTTCAAATCATCCAAAGATCTACCACCCTACCTTCTGTCCACCCCAAGTATAGGAAGTGGCATTTCAGCAGATGTAGCATATAATGCCAGGTAAACCTGCTGAAATCCCTTCTGGTACACAGCAGTGAAAGGTGCAAGTTGGGAATGCTTTGCTAAGCTTGAAGCCGTCACCTTTGAGTCAGGTAGGCCATTACTTTTGGGAAGAGCAGCAGACCTGCCACAATTTATGCAACCAAGGCCTCTCCTTATCCCTCTATCACTTGCGAACCATAGAACTCACAATTTTCCTCCCTAGTTGCTATAGCTACTCAAATAGCACTAGTGTTGCTCATTCCCTACCAGTCTGATCCTGTCCTCTTCTTGTTCCTGTCAACAGTGTGTTGGCAAGCGCATGAAGAATCAGGTTCCCTGTGAGGTAACTTCAGAGTTTGAAGACTTAAAGGAAGAGGAAGGAATGTAGTAGCCAATGGTGCGTCAGCCAGAGGACTGCATTTTTTTTGTTTCTGGACAAGCTTTTGTGCAGAGCCAGAGGCAACATATTTACAATTTACCTTTGTATCATATGCTGGTTTCTACACAGACCTCCCACCCTTCATCTAGGCAAGCAAAAGATATCATCAGAGTTCAAGGGCACATTCCAGTCAGGCAAAAAACACACTCAAGGAGGCTGTGAAGCAAGACTGCTGAGGGACATGGCCTCAGGAGAAGTGGTGTGGTCTGGGGAGAGTCCTGAGGGCCAGACAGAGAGGGCGGGCGTCGCCTTGGGATACGAAGCCCTATAAACAGAGAGGGTGCTTTGCTTGATTGATCTACCTTGCTCGATTGAGCAACCCAATTATAAAGCCTTGCCCAAGGTAAATGAACAGAGGAAGGAGGCCTCCAGCAACCATGTCAAGAATCACATGTGTGCTGTTAACCTTCCCTGGGTCAGTCCATGCAAACATTTTGGCCCTTTTTCTGGGCCTCAGAACAACTGAATCAAAGACTAGCTGCTGGCTTTTGGGGCTCCTCTGAGCCAGACCCTTTCTTGTTGAGGAAGAGCACTGGACCGCCATGACTGTGATCCGTTGGAGTTCCTCCTTACCCAAGGAAGAATTGCAAGGTTGGAAAAGGACGGGCTCATTTGTTTCATTGTGGGATTCCACGAAAAATCTCTGCCACCCCTTAATTTCATCTCACTTTACCCCTCCTTCTCTCACCCTCCAAAACCACACACTCTGCTCATCCGCTTCGGAGCATCTTCGGTTCACTAGCAGCAGTCCTTTGCATTTTGGCCAAAGCCTTATTTGGGATTTCAGGGAGATAGGCTGCTGTCGTCATATTCAGACCTGCGTGCTTGTTTCTCAAAGAGGCACACTTGTTTTACCAAGTCCACTCACCTCTGGCAGTTGAGCATTGGGGCAATCCCTTGTTTTGGATGGAGGGGAGGTTTCAGTCCCCGCCTGCCCCTCCAAACACTAGGGTATCCCATTAAAGGGATCCAGGGGGAGTGGTCGTGTCCACGTGCCCAGGGGGCTGGGGCTGAAGACACTCCCCCAGACGGCGGTCCCTGTGGGGGTCACCCTATTTGATGTAAGTCTTAGGAACCCCCTCCTGGATTGACCACGCATCACTTCTGGCTGGCGGGCCAGAAGTATTTAGATTGCCCCATACCCACGCCAAACCTCTTTCATCTGTATTCAATAAAGTTGTGGCCTGTTTTTACCCAAAAAACCAGCCTCATTTGTCTCTTATTTATATGTGTTGGGGTATGGGAAGTCCGATGCCTTGTCCTGCAAATGGACCAGCAGTTGAAGCAAAGGGGAGCCAACATGCTGCCTTCCAGATGTGAGACTATGGCTCCCCATCAGCCCCACTCAACATGGGCAATGATCAGGGATTGTAGCAGCTGTAGACCAAAACATCTGGCAGGCACCATACTAGCTTCCCTTGAATTAAAGGGTTGAGTGAAACAGAGTAGTGAAGCCTACACAAACATGGCAAATATAGGCAAATATAGCTAGTAGAGATTCTGCCCCCAACACACTTTTATACACCCTCGCTTGACTTTTCTAGTCTAGTTTAGGGTTGCCATATTTCAAAAAGTAGCTATATGCAAAATAGTTGCTGAATACCCATATTGCATACCCTCCAACATTTCTCCAATGAAAATAAAGGTAAAGGTAAAGGTAAAGGTACCCCTGACCATTAGGTCCAGTCGTGACCGACTCTGGGGTTGCAGCGCTCATCTCGCTTTATTGGCTGAGGGAGCCGGTGTACAGCTTCCAGGTCATGTGGCCAGCATGACTAAGCCGCTACTGGTAAACCAGAGCAGCGCACGGAAACACCGTTTACCTTCCCGCCGGAGCAGTACCTACTGTATTTATCTACTTGCACTTGACGTGCTTTCAAACTGCTAGGTTGGCAGGAGCTGGGACTGAGCAATGGGAGCTCACCCCATCACGGGGATTCGAACCGCCGACCTTCTGATCGGCAAGTCCTAGGCTCTGTGGTTTAACCCACAGCGCCACCCGTGTCCCCCAATGAAAATAGGGACATCCTATTCTATTCTATACTACTACTACTAATAATAATATTTAGACTCCATCCATTTGACTGGGTCACCCAAGCCACTCTGTGAGGTTTCCAACATATATAAAAAATAAAGCATAAAACATTAAAATAAACTTCCCTATACAGGGCTGCCTTCAGACGTCTTCTAAAGATTGTACAGTTACTTATCTCCTTGGCTCGGGGGGGGGGGGGGGTTGCATAACTCCATACCCTCCAACATTTCTCCAATGAAATTAGGGAAGTCCTAAAGAAAAGTGGGACATTCCGGGATCAAATCAGAAACCAGGATGGCTGCTGTAAATCCAGGACTAACCCTGAAAAAGAGGGACACTTGGAGGGTCTGATATTGGTGGGCATGTTACGGTACTTTTTCCAGAGGTGTGTTTGAGTGCACAGCCTTTAAGGTCAGGTGGAACTTATGTTATTTGCAGAGGAGGGTATAAGCAATCCCTGTCCCGTCTAGTTTTCAGGACTATGGGAAATTCTGTAGATAATGCCTCACCAGAACTTTCCCATGGCAGAAACGCCTTACCTGCATTGTTATTCGCAGGGAAAAGAACATGCTGCCTGTTCTTTACAGACACTGTGTACTCAACTTTCTGCTTTGCTTCTGCTGTATTCTCACAGAGCCACCGACCAGGATTTCAGCTGAAGGTGTGGGTCTCACCACCCCACATGCGTTTCAAGTCCTGAAGTGCACAATGGATAATGACATCCTCTCTAGAAAGCTGCTCATCTTGTACAGTAGTGCTTTATACCACCCACATCCCCTGCAAACGGCTTTGGGGGTGGGGGGCAGAACCCCTAAAATGGCATGCAGGGTGGATGGGTGGGTGTGTCATTCTGTCTGGCAAGCCGAACGTCTTGCACAGATGGAACAAGTGCAATGTTGAATTGCACCCCCTGACTTGATAAGGAGCCTTCCCAAGACGCAAAATTGGGAGATGGGAAGCAGCTATGAGGATCAGTGTCCTTGCATTCTCAGCAACATGGCCAAGCTCATGAGTGCGATCATGGGCGTACGAAGGGGAGCGGAGGGGGTGGTCCGCCCTGGGCACCACTCTGGAGGGGGGTTGACAAGATGGCCAGCTGCCCCCCCTCCAGCTGTAGAGCAGCCGAGGGCGCACACACAGTTAGTACGGGCGCCGCTCACGTGGCGTCTGTACAGGTTGCCGCGCATGCGCAGTCCATACGGACGTCACACGTGCGCTGCCAGGTGATTCGCCCCATCCCTCGGTGTCCCACCCTGGGTGCCAGAAAGGGTTCCTCTGCCACTGGGTGCGATCACACCTTTTAAGTCAATAGGTAACTCGGAAGAAGCAGCTGCGTGGAACTAGAGGAGCTACCAAGAACGCCAAGAAAACAACAACATAAATGTGAAATATGAAGACAAACGTTTTGATTGGGGTTTGATAATGTTCCTTTCACATAAAGAAGTGCTTGCTGGATCAGGCCAAAGGGCCTCCTCTTGCACAGCATCCTGTTTTCACAGTGGTCAACCAGATGCCTGTGGGAAACCCGCAAGCACAAATAATGTGGTCATCTTATACACACAGCAATGAATCATTAACTTTTCACTTAGTGTAACAATGCAAAACGCAAATTGATTTGTAGGGAAAGGGTTTGCAACCAGATCTCTCTGATGGAGTGCTGGTTCACAAAATTAATGGCTCCCCCCCCCTTTTTTTTTTTTTACACTGGAACATGCAGGCTTATTCTTTAAGAAGAAGAAAAAAAGATAAGTATATCTTTCCTGCGCTGGAATAAGCAAGGTTTCTGGTAAAAATGAAGACACAAAACATTTATGGATTCCATACATACATACATTCAAATATCTCAAGGACTGTCACATAGAAGAAGGAACAAGCTTGCTTTCTCCTGCTCTGGAGGGCTGGACTTGAAGCAACAGCTTCAAGTTACAAGAATGACCGCTCCCAACATTAAATGGGGGGCGCCCTTTGTGTGGTCGCGCGCAGCCCCCTGGACCCTATGCAGCACCATTAACACAGGCTTGGCTTCACCTTCCCCAGGTGGGATACCTGGAGGTCTCCGCCTACCTCAACCAGTTGCTCAATCCCACCTGGGGAGGTGCTGCCAAGGTGATCAGGCCAGGTAGGGGGAGGGACCACCCTGCCCATACAATAGGGGGAGGATCTTACCTAGGAATCATGACTAAACATGTGGGAAAACTTTATGACGGGAAGAGCTGTTCAACAGTCGAACAGTCTCTCTTGGGAGGTGGTGGACTCTCCCTCCCTGGAGGTTTTTAAACAGAGATTGGATGGCCATCTGTCAGGGATGCTTTAGCTGAGATTCCTGCATTGCTGGGCTTTGGACTAGATGACCCTTGGGGTCCCTTCCAACTCTACAATTCTCTGATTCTATAATTTATAAAAAGATAGAGTTGGGGGGGGGAATACTTTGTGAAATATTTATTAACATTTCCCCAAAAATAACTACCTATGAAAGTGTGCCAAGAAGAATAATAATAATAATAATAATAATAATAATAATAGGAAAAATAAATTTATAAACAGAAATAATGGAAAGCAATAGCATTTTTTTAAAGCTGGTTTTCAAAGGCACTTCTGCCAAGTAAGCAAAACCTCAATTGTTCAAGCATCATCAGCTGTTTGAAAGACTGGATAATATTTGACCATGATCACATAACATCTGACAAGTTAGTTTGATTGGTGTGTTGGCCAATCGTAACAATGTCTACTGAATACTGCGACTATTTAAATATATTGTACAGAAGATACCTTTGAATAATCCAAGTGAAAAGCAGTCCACAAGTGTGTCTTATCATCACTTTATTACTTCCCAGGCATGAGTAAATAATTAAAAGTCAACAGAGACAAGCCACACACAGAAAGACAATATTATGCAATGCTAATGTTAGACATTGTGGGCCATTTTTGTACCATACTCCTCTAGTTCAAAGCTATTGCAGCCATGCTAAAACCTGTTAAGGGCAGACACCCAGTACATCTCTAGTTACCACAAATTTAGACTCTGGAGGCTTTCATAATTTAAGATCTTCTGAAATTACGGTTTAGGAAGTCTATACATGGCATCTAACCTAAAAACGTCATGACAAAGCTTTCATTTAAAGACTCCCGGAGTTGAGGACTAAAGAAAGAGTTGGCATCTCAGCCTGTAATGAGGAAACAATCTCAGCATTTAAGACATTATAAAGCCGGTCTCTATACTATTTACTAAATATGTATGTGCCAACTCCTTTCGTCACCATCATATCCTTTCCCCCTTAAGCTTTGCTCTTCACCCGGGCAGTATATACCGAGAGCAGGATTGGAAGTCAGCAGAGATTACTGGATTGAGCCTTGATCGGGATGACTGGATACTTCAACATGTCGGCCAACAAAACAATACACAGCTGTGCAGAGTCACCGTATCTCAGCCTCTTGTCTTCTAGTCTAGACAATTCAATACAGAATCAGTTGTGAAGATATTGGTACTGGGAACGCAATGCAAATGAAGCTTTCCTCCCCCCCCCCCCCAAAAAAAAAGCATACAAGATTTTAGAAGAGCAACTTCATTGACCTGTGGCAGCAAAAGCACATTTGCCAAGATCCAGAGGGGACATTCCATGCTCAGAAACTGCGATGTACACCTTGAGGAGCCATAGTTCAATGGTAGCGCATCTTGCTTTGCATGCAGATGGTCACAGGTTCAAATCCCAGCTGTCCCTCCTGCACTCCATTCTGCAGCATTGTTTGGCGCCTCTGCAGTGTGGCACCCAGCGCGACCACACCGGCTCTGTAGGGATGATTGGGCAGATAATACAGCAAATAAAAGTGTCTTCTGGAGGGGCTGGTGGGGAGTAGATGAGCAGAGTAGGCGGGGGCACAGCCCCTCTGGTATTCCTATATCTACACTGCCCTCATTACAGGAGTCTGTGCCTGCATGTTTGGGCCAGTGCAAAAGTTGCACCAACCACGCCTGCAAACGTTGTTTGCATTCTGAAAGCAGGAAAAGAGCCAAAGTGATTTTTGATCTCGTAAAGCCACGAGCAGGCGCCTTCAAAGTCCCTGAAATGTCTTGATTACAGTGGACTGAAAGTAAAATAAGAGTCCAACCTAGACAAATCTAGGATTTGCAGCCTGGTACAGGGTATATTTTCGTTTCGCTTTCCAGTGCACATCCAAAACTTATATAAAGAGAGGAAAGATAAAAATACCCATGTTGCTATCAATAGCCATCAAGCCATAAGCACTATATCAAGCATGTTTTCCTCTATTTCACACATTGCATAATTAAGTATCTGGAATGAGTTGGGAATAATGTCCAGAATATTTCATTGGAGAATGCGACACGTGGTGTAGAATTTTAATTCAGAATGTTCCTAGGTTGTGGTTGCTTTGGCTTTCAGACAATATCTTAATCCAAATCACAGCTTAGACAAATTAAAAGTCCAATATCAATGGAGCAGATAACAGAAAAACTTCATTTGAGTTGGCTGGGCATATCCACACCACACATGGCTTTCCACCAAAGTATCCTGGGAACTGCAGTTTGCCAAGGGTGCTGGGAATTGTAGCTCTCTCTGTGTGGGTAAACTAAAGTTCCCATAATTCTCTGGGGGTAGCCATGTGCTTTAAATGTACGCCATGCATGTGACCAATGTCACATGTCATGGAAGACTGCCATATTAAAGCAATTCTGAGTCCTTTCTCATGGTGGAGAATTTTTCTACCAGTTGAAACTATTTTTTACACGTGTGACTAATTTTCTGCTGCCCCAGTAAGTATAAACAAGAATAAAGATAACATCAACTGTTCGTCTCTAAGGTGCTACTGGAAGGATTTTTTTTTTTTTTTGCTTGAACTACAGCAGACCAACACGGCTACCTACCTGTAACATCAACTGTTCTGACACAAATTAACAGTATCGGAAGTACTCTTGTTCAGATTGCTGTATGCAAAATCTTATTCTTACTACACTGGAAGAATGAAGGGCATGTAATTTAAAGTGGAAAAGTTTACACTGTTGACTTGTTCTCTTAAGCCCTCTTGAAGCAGGAGAGGGGTGGGGACCCTTCTTCAGCTGAAGCACCACATTTTTTCTCACAAATAACCTTCTGAGCGTCAGAAGCAAACGGCTGGCAGGGCCAGAGGTGAAGTGGGTGGGATCAGAGGCAAAAGTGGGTGGAACGATGGGGTTGACTCCCACCTTTGCAAAGGACGTTGCAATCAAGCCACACAAAAGCTTGACGCTTCCACCTGCCTGCCAATCTTGCACCACGGCAAACATGCAAACGTGCATCATTGCCATAGTACGGGGCGTATTCCAGCTTGAATGTGGACTATGATGAGATCTGAGATCTGGCCAGAGGGAACTTGGGGCGGCATTTGGCCCATCAGCTACAGGTACCTCAGTCAGTAGAGCATGAGACTCTTAATCTCAAGGTTGTGAGCTTGAGCCCCATGTTGGGCAAAAGATTCCTTTCATTGCAGGGGATTGGACTAGATGGTCCTTGTGGTCCCTTGCAGCTCTGTGAAAATTGTGCAAATCCTGATGTAGAAAAAAAAGGCAGGAAGAATATGCTCAGCAGCAAAAGGGTGATGTGCGTGAGGAATGCCGAATCCTGACCCAAACCAATGGCTGCCTCCTCACTGCGCTCTCTCTCCAAGCACTTTATTCACAGCTGGAATGAGGAAAAGGAGCACCTTGAGACATAGACTGTAGGCAAGTGAGCTGCAGGCAAGGAATGAAGTCCACAATCCCTGAGGCCAGCTAATTATGCTGCCAAGTTCTGTCCCCTTTTTGTTTAAAAAGAGCCCTGTTTAAACGAACGGTTCCACTGCCATCACATCTAGCTTGGTCCTCAGACTTAGGACTCAGCTCCATTAGTCAGAAAACAGTGTTTTGAATGCATTATAAGCATGCAACACAGGATGGCGCTGGAGAGCAAAGAACATTCTTTGCGGTTTTCCATAGTGCTTTTTTCCCTTTCGTTATAAAAATTTAATTTCTGACTTATTTATAGCGTGTGTGTCCTCCCCCCCCCCCCCGCCGTGTGTAGATCCACCCTTAGTGAAGAGGCAATTAATGCTGTAAAGAAGTAATATCCAACCATCCCCAGTAACACACTTACAATGAAAAGCCACCACAGGCTGCAAGTATTGTGTTACAGAAATTTTACTAAAAATTTCTCAGACAAGCATGTACTTTATTTAGTATTTTTTTTAGATCATTTACACACCACCCTTAATTTGGAAAATCTCGGAACAGTTCTCAAATCCAGAGCAGTTTAGAGGGTAGACACAATGCAAGTAGCAAAACACACACAGAGAGAGACTTTAGCTCCTGGCTATATTTGATAACACAGTGAATTCATCACTGTTATCGGCCTCAGCAGTGCCGAACCTTAGAGCATTTAATCTCCACTTGGTGCCACTCTATTTCATACCTCGATTAGCCAACAATTTGCCTTGCAATAGGCTTTTGCCCACAAGGCTCAGTGACTTCAAACTCTGGCTTATAATCAATTATGTCTATTTGCTAGCCTTCCCGCTGAACAGTAAATGGAAAGGATTGCCGCGAATTCATTGGCGTTATTATTGTTGTTGTAGTCACAATTATTATTTTATGTTATGTACCATTAGCCAACTTCCAAATGAATATAGGTACAGAGGTTAGGTTAGCACGGCTGCTTAAGTGTATAATACTTTGCATGGCTGACAAAAAGAGTCTCATCCTTAGGGACACTGTTCCTTAAAGAGCCGCCCTCTGATTGTCACAAGGGAGGTCCAAGATAAGGGAAGAAGCCAACCCTTTGCATCTTATCTGCGGCCCAACAATGCACCCAAGAGCCCCATCTCAATCCCAGTCTGCAGTCACCCAAATGAATGATTAGGTTTCAGCCTTACAAATCACTCAGGATTATTACTGGATCCTGGTTTAAATATATCTGACTGTCCAGGCACTCTTGTAAACATACATCCCGAAAGAAGGCAGTTCCACTCCTGTTAGTAATATTATGTCTCAGGGTTGGAGCCTTATTGCAATTCTTTCCACTCTCCAGTAGCCAAGGATTCAGCCTTTTCCAGTGCTACTGCCTGCCCATGAAGTGAGCTGGCTAGGGATCACAAAGTGATTGAAAAGGCGACTGGGACAAGGCACTCAGCACAAAAACAAAGGCAGCGCCACAGCCCTAACTTAAGACAACCTGTCTATTGAGCATTCGTTCTGATTGGTTTGCACAGAGTTTGCAGGGAGGTTATACAACATCAGCTGTTTATTGAGCATTTGCCAGTACAGTGGTACCTCAGGTTAAGTACTTAATTCGTTCCGGAGGTCCGTTCTTAACCTGAAACTGTTCTTAACCTGAAGTACCACTTTAGTTAATGGGGCCTCCCGCTGCTGCTGTGCTGCTGGAGCACGATTTCTGTTCTCATCCTGAAGCAAAGTTCTCAACCCGAGGTACTATTTCTGGGTTAGCGGAGTCTGTAACCTGAAGCGTATGTAACGTGAAGCATATATAACCCGAGGTACCACTGTAGTTCTGTTGTGCAAGAGCACCACGTTCACTTTAATTGCACAAACTGAATTTGCCAGTCTGTGGTTGAATACCACCCCCAAATTAGCAAATGATGGATGCAGGAACAGCAAACAGAGAGGGGGGGGGGAAGAAAACACTTTTACGTTGGCCCCAAGGTGGTTGGATGAATAAAGCAAAGGTAAGAGCTTATGCCAGAATGGCTTCATCAGAACCAAACATGTTGCAGAGGAAAATCGAAATGGCAGTGCTCAATGGATTGTGGATGAGGATTACCAAAAAAAACCCCAAACATCTGCCCTGGCTTGGCTGCATCAGAGTCAATCACAACAACAAACAGGCATTTAGTAGCCAAGAGACAGGAGCGTATGAACATGGGCAATTGCCTGCTGCAATGATACACTTACTCTGAAGTCCGTACATTAAATTAAACACACTTCTTCTTGGTGGTGGTGGTGATGAGAAGTTCATTCTTCCCTTGTTGGCAATCCTGCCAGCTTTGCTAACAAGGCAAGGGCAGGTCACGGCTGCTCCCATCTCTAATTGCACACCTGCCCTCTCCCTCTGAAAGCAGGGGCGGATTTTGGTAATACGGCAGCCTGAGCAAGGACAAATTTTGGCACACACACCCAATATGACAAATAGGTTTCATTATTTTGAGCCCCTGCGGGGGGGGGGGGGACAGCCTGCACCGCTGGAAGGCTCTACCTCAAAGGTGAAGAAACCTGTGGCCCTTCAGATCAAACTTTTCCCATCAGCCTCAGCCATCATGGCCCATGGTAAGAAAAGATGGGAGCTGCCAGTCTGGAAAAAAAGCCTTCTCTCATTGGGCAGTGCTGAAAGGAAGCCTGGCTCTAGCTGGGTCACCAAGAGGGAGCGAAAGGTGACCCCAGGAACTCCACCAGGAACTCCACGGAGGAGCAGCCACCATTTCTGTCTGTTCACTCACGCTTTCTCGCTCTGTCGGGGCAGGGTGATGGGGCCCAATCCCCCAAACAGCACCACCCAGAAGAATGGGCATAGCCAGGGGAGGCAGGGGGGTGGCTGCCCCCCCCACCACCATAAAAATCAAGTAAATAAATAAAAATACTTAGAAATTGTAGAAAGATTTTGACAGATTTTTCTGAGCTACCTTGGGTTCAAAAGAAATTAATTTGAAACAACTGCTGTTGAGACATTTCATTCCGAATCTGCTAGACAGAGGAGGGCGACAGGTGGGTGTCCTGCCCCCCACCCTAACATAAATCCTGGCTACACTCATGCTCAGAGGGAGAGTGCAAGCAAGCAAATCATAGAATTGCAGAGTTGCAAGGGGGTCCATAAGGGTCATTAAGTCATGCAGGAATCTCCGGCACGGTCTCCCACCCAACTTGGAGCCGGACCGGACCCTGCTTAGCTTTGCAACTGTGCTAGCATCGCTAGGAGAAAAAGGGAAGATGCTCCTTCCGTGGCCCAAACTCCTCCCGCGTTCGCGATCCCCGCTGTCCCGTCGCTCCCCACCTCCCCGGAGAAAACTCTTTTTCCTTGCTTTGCACGTTGTCCACCTCCTCCTCCTCCTCCTCCGCGCGCGCGCGCGCCTCAGCACCGCGGCGGACGCTGCTGGGCGAAGCAACAGTTTGGTCTCCGCGCGAAGCCAGGGGCGCTTTAAGCAGGCGGCGGCGGCGGCGGCGGCGGCGGCGCTCGAGTCCGGATCCCCTGGCAGTTCCTAGCTTCCCACGGGGACCCCGCTTCCACTAGTGGAAAAGGCGCCGAGAGGGGAGCCACAGGCGTGTCAGTCACCCTTCCTTCCTCCCTATTACCTCCCTGCCCCACTCCCTGCCCGTCTCCTCTCACGGCAGGGCGCAAGCCCCTCACTCACCACAGCAGCCCGCGCGCGCGCGCCTCAGTTGCTGCCTGCCCGCATGCCCGGCTGGCACCCGCCACGCCGCCCGCCCGCTCGCTCTCCGGCGCCGGCTCCTTCCCGTCAAGCCGGACGGTGCACGGCGGACGTTTTTTGGCGGCGGCGGCGGCTGCAGCCCCTAGAGCCGCCGGCGTGGGCGTGGGCTGCCTCCTTCCCCCACCGAAGGCGGCGCGAGGGCGGGGAACCCCTGGGCGAGCCGAGGCGCCCTCCGTCGGTCAAGGCTGCCTTCTGGGCCGGCGCTGGGAACGTTGTCGCGCGGTTTCTTTCTCTCGAGTCCTTCCCATTGGGCCCTCGGTGGTTTGTTATGGTTCCATTCGCAAGCGGAGGGCTAAGGAGCTTCTCGCGGTGGCGCTGCTGCTCCTGCCGAGTGAATGGGGAGCAAGGCGCAAGGGCAGCAGCGGCACTGGGAAAGCCCAGTCGCTGCTGCTTCGCTTCCCTGACTGCTCCCGCCTCTTTCCTCCTCCTCCTCCTCCTCTCCCAGCCCCTGGCTGGCTGGATCAGTCCCTCACAGCCACGAGTGAAAAACTCCTGCTCCTCCTCTACATTTTCTTCTTCTTCTCCCCTCCCCGCACTTCACATGCGTGCCTACTCAGTGAAGACTAGCCCCCCCCCGCCCCCCCGCGAAGGGGGCAGTGCCCCACCAAGACCTGGGCCTGCCCTCACCTTCTTACCTCCAACTGGTCCAGGGATGGCACTTCCTCGGCGTTGGTGTTTCACTTGTGAAATGGGCCTTGGTGGGGAAGGGGGCAGAATTCAAATGCGTGCCCGTGGCTCTGGTGCCACCTCCTGTAGGGCTTCCTGCCTGGATGGGGCATCTGTCGCGGATGCTTTAGCCGAGATGCCTGCATCGCGGGGGGTTGAACTAGATGACCCTCAAGGTCCCTTTCCAACTCTTTAAGATTCTATGATTCCACCCTACCAGCCCCCACAGCTCAAAAGTTAAGCCCCACGGCTAGGGCATGGGAATTACTTCATGCGACAGAAAGGAGCAGGTACCTTCTGTCCTGTCTTAGCCTCTCGAAATTTGCATGGATGGCAGGTGTGCCTTGCTGCCCCTAATGCAGCAAGATTTGCAGCCATGCAGAAAAGTTATGAACCAGACAGGGGCTGAATTGGCTACCCCTGTGCAATCACCTATGCCCAAAAGGCACTCTGCTCCTTTGCACCTTGCCAGGACTTTGAGGTAATCAGAGGATGCCCTCCCCAGGTGCCACGCTTCTCTGGGGCGCAGTATTTGGGGACCCTCCATTCTCAGGTGCAAACAGCAGCAGCACCCATGCGAGTTTTGCCACTAGGTAAACATGGCTACTCACCCAAGTACTTGACGAAAGTGATACCCTTCACTTGATTGGTGCAGATATTAGTATATTGTCTGTTTTTACATTAAATTGTATGTAAATGAAATGTTGTTTTATTGCAGAGGTGAGGAACCTGAAGCCCTTCCAGATGTTAGTTGGACTCCAGCTCCAATGGTATGGCCAATGGCAGCCCAGCAATATCTTTTGAGTGCCACAGGTTAGCCACCCTTGTCTTTTTGTGTTGTTCTAATGCTGTTTCTCATTCTGGGGGTTGTGTGAACAATGAATAACATGTTACAAATAGTGTAAACAGATAAGCAGAGCAGCCATGCCCAGAGGCAGTATTGCTTTGAGTACCAGATGTTGGGGACTAACTATTGGAACACAGAATGTTTCACTAGCTAGACTTTGTTCTAAGCCCTCACACAGCTCCAGTCAATATGATCAGGTGCTTGGTACAAGCAACCTCTGCCTGAGACCCTGAAGAGCAGCTGCCAATCAGTGTAGACAATATTGGGCTAGGTGGATAAATAATCCAACTTTGGCCCTGTTCCCCACTGGAACCCTTTTTATTTCTGTGCATTAGTTCTGTTACACAGAATTGCCTTGGCAGCTTCCAGTGTTCCTAAAGCAATTCTTATGCCTTTCCTCACCCAACCAACACAGCTATCTCCTTTCTTTGAATTTCTCCTACCCCCACCTCCCTTTTTAAAAGCCACTTCTGTTTTCTAATTCCTTTCCTGCTTTTTACACAAATTACAATTTTGGTTCTGAGATAACCCATAGAGACTCAATGAACGAAGGGAAATGAGCGCTCATTCTCAGAAAACGTGTTAAGTGGCCATATTGATGTCTGCCTCCACTTGTGGGACAGCTCGCAGCATGAGCTAACCAGAAATCTGCCTTGCCGGTTCTTGTCATAGGCAGAATTAAGAGCTGATCTAAGCGCCAGGCATCTTCTTGACTTTGTACCACCACAAAACGTAAAGAGCTGACACGAGACTTTTGGCAGCCTACCTCTCGATTGTTGTTGCAAGACAGACAGCAATGAACATGACAAGTGTTTTCAGTAAAGCATTAATTTCCAGCTCTTCCACAATATGGCTTGAAACATTAATCTTGCCAATAAGCAGCAAATCAAATCAAATAAAGGAAGATGCTGTGTCTTCGCTTTTCAACAAATTCAATTAGGAAGCACTGAAAGTAAGTATCGGACATTTGAGCTGAAATATTCATGCGATGGTGTTTCAAAGCAAATATTTGTGGAGACCATCCGTAACTTTAAGCAAGAAAACCATGAGTGCTAGAAACCTAAATAAATATGAAAGCTGTGCTCTCGAAAAGTTCATCAAGAAGGTCCTTCTCAAGTCTGACATCCAGTGCATTTTTTCTGGGGTTACGCATATCCCTAAACATTTTGTGAATCTTTGTACTTTTGTCCATTTACTGTATTTATTTTTCTCAATTTGAAGTATAAAATGGTGATTTTCTTGAGTCAAAATGAGAGTACCCCTAAACATTTTTTTAGAAAAAAAGCACTGCCGACGGGCTGTAGAAACATAGAGCCAGCAAAAGAGGTTTCAGCTCCCCATACCTGTGTGCCTCTTTTTGAAGCTAACAACAGACACACCCTATATATGACTAGGCCAGACATGCAGTCTGATAAAACCATCAAGCCCAGTTGTAGACCCAAACAATGACTCGCCCACCTGACCAGTATCTCACAGTGATCTTGCTCTTATAAAGTCAGCAAACTGGATTTGATATCTTTGCTGTTAGGTTAATCTGTAGTTGAGTCGTGATAGAATCACAGAACCTGAAGAGCTGGAGGGGGATTGCCAAGGGTCATCTAGTTCAAACCTCTGCAGCAGTGCAGCTCCACCGTACGGCATGTGAAGCTACGGAGAATCAGTTGTGTGTGAGATACCGCAGCTGTACTTCTGCAAGATTCACTCTTGCTCGGTTGGCAGCGAGAAATCTTGCCCACACCAGCGTTTTACCTTGCATTATTACATGCTTTACCTCGGAGATGTTTTAAGGCACTAAAGAGAAATGAAACCTCTCCATTTATCTCTTCAGTAGAAGTAGCTTCCAGTAAGTTGGAAAATAATAATCATAATCATAATTTTTTATTCATACCCCACCCACCTGGCTGGGTTTCCCCAGCCACTCCTCAGATACCTTTTTTTGCTATTTGTTGAGGATGTACGGTAATGCTGTGGGCAGAGAACCTGCATGTGACTGCTTGGGGGCCCCCCTGAAATTCAAGGGGGCCAGAACCATCCCAAGCTATCCACTTAGCAGCAGAAGATGGGTCAGTGTCAAACAGGCTGCAATATACACCCAATTCTGGTTGCCACAACATTCTCTTCTTGTTATTTAAAACATTATGAAGTCAGGGTATAGCCAGCGAAGCATATGCATGATTACAGTTGCTCAATTTTATTATTTTTACTTTTAATATATATTAACCTTTTCTGCAACAAAGTGGTGTTTAATCTCAGCTATGTGTCCATGAAGTTGAAATGAAGGTGCAAACATGGTGGTTTTTTTGTTAATCCACAGGGACGCGGGTGGCACTGTGGGTTAAACAACAGAGCCTGCCAATCAGAAGGTTGGCAGTTCAAATCCCTGCAATGGGGTGAGCTCCTGTTGTTCGGTCCCTGCTCCTGCCAACCTTGCAGTTCGAAAGCACATCAAAGTGCAAGTAGATAAATAGGTACCGCTCTGCTGGGAAGGTAAACGGCGTTTCCGTGCACTGCTCTGGTTCGCCAGAAGCGGCTTAGTCATGCTGGCCACATGACCCGGAAGCTGTACGCTGGCTCCCTCGGCCAATAACATGAGATGAGCGCCACAACCCCAGAGTCATCCGCGACTGGACCTAATGGTCAGGGGTACCTTTACCTTTTTATATACACACCACGAAATAGCAATTGGAATATATACCAAATATGAATACTCAGGTGGATACTAGCTATGTGTATGAGAACTCAGAATCTATATTGAACTTCAAATCATGGAGACTCTGTCTTAACACACACATAGAGGGGGAGGAACCCCTGTGTGCTATGGTACGTAATTGTTCCATTACATATTGTAAAACAGAAGGTCATTTTAGTTATTAAGATGGAGGAGCTGAGAAGACAGTTTCATTGCCAAGGTTTGTTCAACATTCCATATATAATTTAATTGTCCCTGAGAACTTTGTGGAACTTCAAAAACAGAGCGAAGCCAAATTTAAGTCATTTGGATCAGCCAAATTTACAAGCATGAACTTCACTGAGACTACTTGGCTCAGATTTTAAAATTAATCTTCAGCATTTCTTAAAATAAAATAAAAAGTAATGCAAGTTCCCACTTGGCGTTGTGGAATCCAAAGACCCTCCCCTTTGAAAAAGAAACTATAGCACAGAGGTTTGTTAAAAGTCCCCCCCCCCCCCCGGTTGAGGGGTAAGCGTCACAACTTTAAAACCTTATACAGCTTGCCAGTATTCACATTCATTTTTCTCTTTTGCATTTGAAAATGTAATGACAAAATACTAACTAGTTTGTGAGGAGCAGGTAAATAAGCCTAGCTTGCATTGTGGTTTTCTCCATTATCACCTCCAGTCTCATCTGTCAAGTTTGCTTTCAATAAGCACTATTTAAGCCACTTTTAAAAAATCATTTTCTCTCCCATTAAGCTGTATATTTTAGCTCACATTACTTAAAAGCTGTGCAACTGCAAAGCGTTTTTTGTTTGTTTGTTTCAGCATCATGAGAACTCTGGATTATGAATTCTTCTCAGTGGAGACAGACTTTTCAAAAAATTGCAAACGTATCTGCTGTTTGCCTATTATTATAGGCAGGCAGGCGAAAGGCTCATGGATTACACAGAGTCAACAGAGCCACTTTTATGCCACTCAACATTTCCTGTTGCCACTCTGATGCCACAGCTTTCCTATTTATTTTAATGTTTCTAGCACTCATGGTTTCCATATCTTGTTTGATAAAACTGACAGTAGCAATACCAAAAGCTGGAAGTGAGAGGGTATAACGTAACAGTAATTGAAAAGCCATAATGATTTCCACACTGTAACAGGGCTGGATAATATACTCTTTTGGTATGTATACATTTAGAGGTAAGTGGAATGTTCTCCCCAGGGAGGTTCGCCTGGCGCCTTCATTATACTCCTTCAGCCGCCAGGTGAAAACATTCCTCTTCAACCAGGCTTTTGGCTAACATCTTAAACCCTTTTAAAATGTGTTTGTGGGAGTGAAGGTTATTGATTTGTGGTGGGGGTTTTTTGGTTATTGCTTTTATCATGTATTTTGTGCTTTTATATTGTGTTTTTATGTTGTGAACTGCCCTGAGATCTGCGGATGGATAGCAGTAAGTAAGTAAGTAAGTAAGTAAGTAAGTAAGTAAGTAAATAAATAAATAAATAATGGCACTGTGGGTTAAACCACAGAGCCTAGGACTTGCTGATCAGAAGGTTGGCAGTTCGAATCCCGCGACGGGGTGAGCTCCCTTTGCTCGGTCCCTGCTCCTGCCCACCTAGCAGTTTGAAAGCACGTCAAGTGCAAGTAGATAAATACGGTAGGTACTGCTCCGGCGGGAAGGTAAGCGGCGTTTCCGTGCGCTGTTCTGGTTCGCCAGAAGCGGCTTAGTCATGCTGGCCACATGACCTGGAAGCTGTACGCCGGCTCCCTCAGCCAATAAAGCGAGATGAGCGCCGCAACCCCAGAGTTGGCCACGACTGGACCTAATGGTCAGGGTCCCTTTACCTTTATCTGTTCAGGTATTCTGTTCAGAAGAAATTCTTATTAATGGCGACAAAGAGAGGGCTTCGTGTAAATTTATCTCAGAAATTTCATGTTACTTAACTTATGAAAACAAGCGGGGTCTGCAACAAAATGTTGCAGTCTGGAGTGCTGTTGTTGAAGATTCCAGCCAGTTGTGCCCTGTTCTGGAGAACTCCATTCTGTTCGTCCCTACCCTGACAACAACCAGTCAGAATTCTGTGGCCACTGAGCATTCTCAGTCATGATTAAGCTGCTGCTCTTGTTCTAAAAGATTTTTGTAGTTCTGCAAACCTGGCATTTTCCTGAACCTTCCTCTCATGCACGAATGCTGCGACTCTGGCTACATTACACTATCAGCGTATAGGAAACTTGCTATCAATATATACAATAGTATTTTAGTTAGTTAGTTGATAAGTGGTCCAGCCATACTACATCCCTATAATTACATCTGAGAATGATGAAATCTGTGTATGTCTTGCTATATGAGAAATATTCTTGGAGTATTTTCATTTGAAAAACTGGGAGCATCAAGCAGGCTTCCAATTTGAAAAAAGACACAAGAACAACTGAGTGAATTAACAATGTCTATTCTGGAGAAAAGGGCTACTGTGGAAGCAATCAAGTCAGTAGAATACTACATTTTTCCAGAGTCTTTTACAAATATGTAAGATAAATGGACAGTTATAAGAATATATGATCAATACTGAATCATTTGAAGACTGAAATTCCTAACTCTGGAGGTTTAGGGTACTCAAACTCTTATGGTTAATGACTTGGTCCTGAATATAGCTTTTCCTCTCTGTCATTAGGCTTAAACCCAGATCATTTATCTTTTCCTTCCTGCAGCTGATCCAGTAAAAGGCTTTCAGTGAAAAGGCGGGGGGGGGGGGACACACACACAAGAACTGGACTAGACCAAATGTACCTACAACAAAGAGCGTCACAGAATCGCACTCCATCACTGGAGTGGAAACTTTGCACATTTATAAATACAACCGATTTGGGACACACATGTGGTTGTGTTACGCCTCCCCATCTAAAGCTACTAAAATGAAACTGTCTAGAATTAAATCAGTGGCAGAATGACCCCACCCACCCAATCTTGCTACTTGGTTATAACACTCACCTGTACTGCTCACCTCACTAAGGCCATGTACATTAAGTTTGTTGTGTGTCTCCCCCACCCACCCAAGATGGCAAATGACAGCATCACTTTCTGGTGTAGCAGCAAACTAGGAAAGTTGGTTTGCAGAGTTCAAAGCTGTCTTGCCTCCCCCCTCCACTGCATCTTAGGCCACACTTAGGTCTAGTTCTCAGATTTCTTGCTGCTACAGAGTGCTGAGTCATTGCCATCATTTCAATTAAACTAACGGCTTTCATTCCCTCAATCTTTGAAGATGATTCATAGTAGGACTGCAACACATTTCTCCACAGTGGCCTCCAGCTATTGAAAGCATATTCCATGTGGCAATTCACAGCATTTTCGTTGTGCATTGGGGACAGCATTATTATTATTATTATTCCTCCTAGTTTTTAAAGGAGGACACGCAATGCTTACACTAAATTAGATTTTTCTTGGGGGTAGAAAAAAAATTATATACTCTTCTTTGCTAGATTAACCTGCACTCACACTTGCCCGGATCTCATAACACAGAATCATGTTAATTATTCAATAGTGTGTGTACACATTATCCTAAGTCACCATAGACAATATTTACATTGGAGGGCAGGTATACAAGTTTATAAAACACAGTAACAGATCAACCCATCACCCAAACATTATAAAACATAATATTTCCCTGAAGAACATACCAATAATTCCATTTTAGAAGTCTCTGGACTGCAATTCCTAGAAATTATAGTTTGGAAATAATCTGAATAAAAGCAATTGCAAAATTGTTGATTTTTCTTAGATGTGATCCAGACCAATACAGCTAGAAATTACTGAGTTCAGCTCCTCAACCACTTTAATGTAAAGTGTTAAGTAGCAAGGTTGGCCAGTATGATGCAACATGCTCTCAGCTTACCCCCTAGCTTAGGTTATAACTACTCTTTTGAACCACAGTCATGTTTCTAGCACGCCCTCTTCTGTCTATTAAATAAGGTATAAGGCGCTCTAAGTGCTTTGTAGAAAAGCACTCAAAAAACGATCAAGTCAATGAGATTTTCAGCTTATTAATTGCCTTTGCACTTTCTCCAGTATTACTTTGCCATTTAGGTAAGTTACGATCTTCCAAAATACATTTGAAATTAACTTGGAGCATTTCATTTCCCTCCTGAGTCACTGCTTTTATATAACGGTGCATAGTACTTGACAAATCTTCCCTTGTTTTTTAATCTAAAGTCTTGGCTCCATCTTGGTTCCAATTTTTGCATTTCTTTTTAAGGGCAGTTTCCTTCATTTATTCTAAGGGCAGCGGCATGTTTATTTACCTGTTCAAATTACTTCTAAGATACAACTGAAATCTTCTTTTATTCTTCAGTTCTGTTTTATCTTATCTAGTTCATATATTTTATCTTCCATCATTTTACCTGCTGCTGGAGAACCAGGTATATTATGCCTTCATTTAAGATCCTAATAGTTTTTATTTTTCATGCTGTGCTGTTTATAATTGCAACTTTACTACTAATTGCTGCAACCCCCTTGTAACAGATTTCATTGTGGTCCCATACCACTGTTGCCTTTAAGGTAGTATAGTATTGGATTGTCTCTTCCATGTTCTTGTAAAATAACTTAAAATTAAATCTCCAATTGGGGTGTCATATGGAGTCTGAAAATACAGAATTTACCATCATGAGGCATGTATTAATATTTTGTATACCCTGGATGCAGATTGGGCACACAAAAAGGTTTATAGAGGAAAAAACATAACTTATTTTAGAAAAGGAACTGTGAGTGCTGAATAGAAGGTATACTACTAATGATTTGGACTGGGAGCCCTCGTATGCATATCTGCCAAATCAAAGCAGCAGTTTTGTAAAAATAATAATAATAACTACCATTCCTCAATAGGGCAGGGCAATATATTGATACCCATATCATCCAAAACTGGTTTGAAGTCCATTATCGTGATAGCAGTTTCATAATTTTTGACCTGGCAATATATATCTCAAATCATGGTGTGTGTTGTGATGCAAAAATCACAATGAGGGAAAACCATGAAGCCAGCCAATGTTTCTCTCAATCTTGCCGTTAACTCTTGTTGGTTCAAGGCTGCTACAGGGGACAGCGAATCGTAAGAGCAGGTGCCAGCAAAAATCACAATGCAGGGAAAACCGTGAAGCCAGCCAATGCCTTTACATAGCTCCATCCTTATTTCAAACATTGTGTATATGGAGATGTTTAACTGGTGATATAGCACGATGTTGAAAACCAGATATGGCCCAGCCCTATTCCTCATTCAAGGTTAGTCTGCATGTGGTCTCCAACCACTTTTAAATCACCTCCTGTTAATATTAGCAATTTTTGTCAAGGTCTTTCTGAGAAAGTCCCTTTGTGTTACCTTGGGGCTGTATACCAAAGCTATTGTGATAAACCCTTGATAGTGACAGGTACCTGGAGGGGTGCCAGTAACTATATGGCACTTAAAAGGGGAAATTAGAGTATAATATGATTGCTATCCCATGAGACTTTTAAGTGCCAGATGCAGAAAAGTGAAGTCCTAATTGTTTTTGTTTCAATGAACATTGCCAACAGTTAACACGGCAAATTTCCTGAAGGCAGATCATGCTAGGTTCTTTTCTTATGTACTGGGCAATAGGATCTCTCTTGGCTGGGTTTCCTAGACCTTTCACTTTCCAATAAATCCCTTTTCAGTCGCTCTATCCACTGTCATTATTGGGAGTTGAACTGAGCTTGAACATAATAAAATCTACAAGAGTTCATTGCGTGATATATAGCAAACTTAGAACAAACACCCACCCATGTAACAAACAAAACGGAAAAGCTATTTTGCTCCAAAAGATACCAAGGGCTATCACACCTCTTGCAAGCATCTGGCTAAGCATAGGCTAAGCTAGGCTAAGATCAGCAGGTCCTGATCTTTCCACAAAGGCAGTCCCACCTGCTATGCAAGTCCGACTCTCGGATATTAGCGTGTGAGAATTATCATCAATACATGTGTCGTTTGCACTTCAATAAAAGGTTTTATGTAATGGAAAGGTCCTTGCATTCAGGGTTTTCTAAACTAATTTTCTCGAAACAGCTTTTTAAGCTCATTGCCTTTTAAAACTTTTAGCAAAAGCACTGGATGTTTTGGAAAAATCTGGTACGAAACCTGGTTATTATTCACCTCAGTCTGAACTGTCATTCCACTCTACCTAATTCAAAGGGCTATTTAATGGGGGCAGCCTAAGGAAAATAAAATAAAAATTCACCCCAATTTGGCTGGTTTGCTTGCCTCCGTTCCTTCTTAGGGTGCAGGCTGTAGCCTGTGCTGTTGGTTCCCCCTCTTTTGAATTTACTGCTAGGAGTCACACAACCTGCCTTGAGTTGCCATTGTTTATACTGCAGATGCCAGGAAAGACTTGGGGCTCTAATACCAGCTTTGAGGGTTTATAATTGCCTTAAAGTTAAAGTGGCTCACCCAAAGTTCCACCCTCCTTCTCAATCCCGCATTGTCCTCACCTGCACTACTGCTTTATACCTGGTGGACAGTGGTTACAAGAAGACAGTGAGAGGTGAAGGAAGGCAGGGTAGATCTTGATAGGAGGCAAATCCCCCTAGGCCTTCCTGGCTGAGAGGGTCCTGGTGGGGCTCTATCATCCGTTGATGGTTTTAGGGTGCAGCCTCTTTTCTGCTTCGGAAGCCAATGAAGAGCGAACAGGCCTCCCATTGCCATGGATTTGTAAAGGATTTGCAGGCAAGTTTCATCTCCTGGCCAACGTAAAGAATTGCAGCCTCATTTAGATGCAAGGGGACAATAGGGATGACACACACAATGATTGATTCTTTGTTTGTTTTAAAGGGGGGGAAATGCACACCTGGCTGAGTGAACCTCAAATGACCAAACAGCTTTTTAGATCAATTTCATGAAACAAAATCCAGAAAGAAGAGAAGGCATTGTGGTACAAGTTTTGCATAGGTTTAAAGGGAAAACCTACATTTGTAATTCCAAAAAAAGAAACCTTAAAAATGGTACTGTCACCAAGAACCGCAAAATTCTGTGTTCTTTTAGGAGGTGAGTTTCATTTAAATATTTTAATAAAAAAATACCTAGAAAGCAGGTCGCAAATCAAGAAGTGACCAAATGATAACCGATTCTCTGAAGTTCATTGACCACGACTTGCAAGATGAGCTATTTACAAATGAAGCAAGAAATGGTCATCAGCTGTTGATGAACTGCTAGCTCAAGATGTACAGTTTTTGAGCTTTCCAACTGTGGACTGCAGGACGACTCTACCACTTCTCTTTATAAAGTTGTAGTCATTGGTTCGTAGAGGGGGAAAAGAACCACATGGCGGTGGTTCTACTGCAGTTCAGGAGGCTCAGCTTTTCCCAGCAGTTACCTCCACATGTGCAAAAATTTATGCCAGCACCACCCATCTTCAGTTAATAAGTATCAAGTTGTCATCGCTCTTCCGTCTGCAGAAAGAAGAAGTTCACCGTTTCAGATGGATAAGAATGAAAAGGCAGGATAAAGCGCTAAAATCTGTAGCTGCAGCTGTTTTCTGCGCTTCCAACCTCCTCAGTTATCCTGGCAATGATGACTCCCAGGCTCTGCTATCATCAGTCCCCTTTCATATATTTACAGCTCTCTTTGGGTGTTCCCTACATCCAGAGTTCATGAAAAGAGGCAAGAGGGTCTCACAACACATTCCAGATGTTCAGCAGGAATCACAGGTTGAACCGGTCAGGCCATCGGTCTATCTAGCATGGAGTAGTCTGCATCAAGTAGCAGCAGCCCCAGACTGGGTTACCTCCCAACAATATTTGGAGATGCCAGCAACTGAACCTGCATACAAGGCAGACCCTTTCCCGCTGAGCCACAGCCCTTCAGTTATGTGTTAAGCTTGGATCCTAGAACAATAGGCAAGTAGAATTCTAGAATGCAACAACTGATTGGCTTGCAGGAAAAGACCAATCAGGCTCCAGGAGGGAAGCAGAATCAGCCAATCATACGGGACTCATTGTGTAAATAATGTATATAAAAGCCTGAGGTTTTGGGGGGAATTCAATCACTGTTTTACAAGCTGCAATAAAGAGCATGAAATCACTACAGGACTCTCAGTATATTTCACCTTCCCTGCTATGCGCCTACTATGAGGAACCAAAGACTGGCACAGTCTGGCACTCTTTACACCTTGGTGTAAAGAGAGACAGCCAGCAAAGGCTGAATACTGGACAACATGCATCTCCGGGGGCACTTGTGCGCCCTCTATTTCAGTTCAAGGCTAGCACACACATGTTCGGTGTCAGCAAACGACTGCTATGCTCCAGAGAGAGATGCAAAGAGAGACGTGGGGCAGGAAAACAAGTCCGGTGTGCTCTGCCCTTAACCTCAAGTACAGGACGTGTCCATATGGGGCTATTAAAAAAGTTATCCAAAATGGGTGAATATTGCTTCAATATTGATAAGCATTTCCTTTCATTTTTTTTTTTAAATAAGAAAACTAGGTCTTTAGGGATATTGAAGGAGCTATTTAAAATGTGGCATTCTTCAGCTGCAGCTTGGAAGTCTTGCTTGATGGAGGTGGGTTTGTAAATATTAACACTCAAGACTAAAAGACTTTAGAAGAAGAAAAAACTGGTTAGTTCCATATGTGAAATCCTGCACTTACTTCCATTTAGCCCTTCTGCTGCTTGGTCCTAGTTGCTGCTGGAGCCCCAGTGCTAGAGCAATATTAGATGCCACAGCACTCTTAAATTTCAGGGTTTTAGGTTTCATCCTTTTTTCCCTATGCGATCACTAAGAGAGGCATTCTGGACAATACACCTCACAACCATATGATCCCTGTTGGCTTCCTGGTGGGCAGCCCTGTCCTTAGCACAGTTGATCCACAAGAGGAGAGATTTGCACGTGATCCCTTTCTTCCCCTCCATCGCTAGAAGAAGCCGCTTCCAAATAGTTTTATTTTATTACTTGTTATAAATATTTATCTACCACTATACCAGCCAAACCTATCAAAACAGTTTGTAACAGTGAGATAAAACAATACAAAAAAAAGTTTTTAAAAAACCAACAGGGTTCAAAACAAAGGCCAGTAACCCATTGTGGAGGATGTACAAGGAAAACAAGAGAAAAAATATTATGAATCAAATGTTGAAGAGGAAGGAGGAGGGAGGATCAGGCTAAGGCATCACAACTAGAGGCGCTGTGCAGCTATCCCTCTTGCTGTGCTGGGTTCAACAGAGCAGTGCAAGGCCTCTTCAGCGAAGCGGGAGGAGGAATGCTCCCGCTTTGCTGAAGAGGCTTTGCACAGCTATCGCTGAAGCCAGAACAGCAAGAGGGATTGCTGTGCAGCTCTCCCTCTTGCTGTTCTGGCTTCAGCGATAGCTACGCAGCCTGCACTCACTCCATAAGACGCACACACATTTCCCCTCACTTTTTAGGAGGAAAAAAGTGCGTCTTATAGAGCGAAAAATACGGTATACAGAATTTAAAGGAATCTGAAGAAACAACACACTGACCTCTTGCAGCAGCAGAAACTCCTGAACGTTCGTGGCTCTGTGCTGTATTCTTCACTGTTACATTCTTTTAGGAATTCTTGTAGGTCTGTGTGCGGGAAACCGATCAGTTGGTATTTCTGAAACAGGAGTTGGGGTGGGGGGAACAATCTGTTTAGGAAGCCACTCTACATTTCATACTGCTCTCCCGACCCTGTATATCACAGGTGGAGAGGAACGGGTGAAGTTACAGCAGAAGCTTGCAAGGCTAAACCAAGTTGTAGGGTTGCGATCAATTTTTTTTTCTTTTTATAGTGCACACTGTAAGGAGGGAGATAAAAATGCTCTCCCCTTTGCATCCTCTTATTCTAGATGGAACAAGCTCAACCTGCAACATCAGTACAAAACTACTAATGTACTTATGCATGGGCTTGACAAAATAATCACACAATTTGCTGTTCCTGCTCCCTATACCCTTTCCAAGACACACTCTGCCAGGCTACTTTAGTACAGGGTTTTCAATACTACTGTTCAAAACAATCAGGGCAGGGAAGACAGTGCTATCTTCTGGCTTTCAGTGTCTTTTGAGGCTGTGCAGCCAAAACAGGACTGCCCAGGCCCATGCAGAGGTGGGGCGGCAGCCGAGTACGCTTGCCCTGGGCCACGGAGGGGTAAGCTGGCCAGGGGGCTCCCGTCAGGGACCGACCACTTTTTTTTTTTTTTTGGCATTTATAACTTTATTCCAACAATACCTCAGATAAACTCTACATGGGCCTGGGACTGCCCTTTACCTGCTTCCCGCCCTGGGGAACGCCCTCCCACCAGATGTCAAAGAGAAAAACAACTACCAGCCTTTTAGAAGACATCTGAAGGCAGCCCTGTTTAGGGAAGCGTTTAATAGGTTATTGCATTCTGGTGTTCTGTTGGAAGCCGCCCAGATGGGCGGGGTATAAATAATAAATTATTGTTGTTGTTGTTATTATCCCTGCCTTATTATTACAGCAAAAGTTGGAAGAGCTGAAGTTTCATATTCTATGTGGAGAAATAGCTGTCAAATAGCTTAATAAAATGGAACATTACCATTCCCAAAAATAGAGAAGCCATAGTTTTGCAACTTACTACAGACAGAGATTGGAAAGTTCCATCACCGTCACATATGGTGCATGCCAGGGCAAGCGAGTGAAATTGAGAGGAACCCAATTTTCATGCCCCTTTTAACAAACTCTACCCACCCAGTCTACACAGTTACATACTTTTAAGGAGCAACAACAAAAGTTAGTAAATGTTATTGAAGTCCAGCTCACCATCTGGAAACTTGTTACTTCTTGAACAATAGCTCATCTCTCTTGATAAACACAAACTCAATAAATTTACCTTTATTGTATCATATGCATCCGTAATAAGGGCAATGAAAAGGCTGAGAATCATGTATATGAAGAGGCTAATGAAGGAAAACAAGTAGAGTCGGCTGAAGAGCCACACTAAAGTACTCTTCTGCTGGATTTGAGCAAATGTCGCGAACATGTCATCGCCGTTGACCAAAGAAAACAGACACTCGGCTACCGTGTTCAGATCTTCAAACTAGAAAGCAGGAAAAACTGACATTAGAGACAACTGCACTTGAAAGAATCAAAGGCTCGCTGTATAAAATCTTTTTTTAAATCCGCTATAAATTGAACTGCACAGACCTAAATATCATTCAAACCTCTTAAGTCTGAACTAAAAAGCCAAATGCTATCATATAAACGGTGTGAAATATAAAATAAAATTCTTTGTTCAGAAACCGCCTACTGAGTTAGAAAATAGTGCCGGGACTCTGCATAATGCACGTGCAAAGTTTTATAAAGAACAATGCGCCTTTTCTGTCAGCGATTTCAGCAAGATCAAATTTAAACTGCTGTTTGAAGGTATTTTGGACCAAAGAAGAGGATGAAAACGCTTGAACTTCTGACCTAACTACCAAGACCGGTCTTCTTTCAGTGAAGAGATCATGTTCACAGTCGATGGGCAACTGTGATACAAGACTGCCCTCTTGTGAGAAACCCGAGGGTGAGCCACGGACAAAAAGCCCTACTAGTTTTCAGTTCCCTCCTGAGCAAACTGTTATTTCCTTCGATTTTCTTTTCCAGTAAAGAGTTTTGCTTTACAAAACCAAGTGTTGCAAGTTATTTGGACTCCAAGACATATGCGCTTCATTCAGAATGCAGAGTGAAGCATGCATATACAAATAAGTATCTTGAATGCAGAGTCTGCACAGCTTAATTTTTTTTGGCGGGCTTTGAGAACTGTGCTTCAGCCACACCTGGAGAGCACCGTGTTTGCTTACATGTACCTTTTACATTATCCCAGTTACACAAACTCAGACACCCACATACCTTGTCGTGGTATGGTCCTAAAACGATCCAGCCACAAAAAGTATATCCGAGGTATATCATCCCAGCACAGCAACAGAACCTTAGCACTTTGGGCAATGATGCTTGCATTGTTAAAATGAGCACCTATGAAAGGAGGAGAGTGTTACTTTCTTTTCTTGGAAGAAAGGTGGAATCTAATCCATCATTGTACCCACGGTTGTAAACATGTTGTTCCCGGGGAGTCTCCCATCCAGACATTGACCAGACCTAGACCTTCTTGTCTGAAGTAAGGTGGTGTTCTCACACGCATTAAAAGAAAGGAAAACTTCACTACGGAATTTTTTTACTCTAGTGCTTACATTATAGGTCTGGAAGTAACCTAAGTACCGAATGACTCCAACCCAAACGAATAAAGTAGACGTGCCAAGCAAAATACTGCAGACATCATAGCTTGTAAGATTCTGGAAGAAAACAAAGGAAAACAAGATTTTGCACAGTTGCTTCCACCAAAAAGCATGGCTTAGCAATTTAGGATTCCCACAGCCGCTGCTCCGGAACAGGCCAAAATATTTATGACTGGGGTTTTTGGGGTTTTTTAAGGCTCACCTTGGCTTTTATTTCCATTTTCATGATGGAGCCTATGATAGTCATCACATCACTGATAATCACCAGGACGTACCACCCGTTTAAGAACTCCAGGCGGTCTGCATCGCACACGTGGCGATTATATCGCTCCAGGAAGAAATTCACAAATCTCTGTTTTTAAGCATTGAGAAGAACGATTAGAAAACTCCCACTCTTTCAGAGCAGAAAACCTATTTACTTCATATTACTAGAGTCCACCAAGTGACTATAACAGGTATTGCACTAAATTGTAGAGTGGTTTTGTTTCACGACTATGGATGGCCACCAGAAGATTGCGAAAGATAACTAAATTTTATATTTGCCATAAATGTGTGGGCAATAATTCCTTTACACAGTGCATGGCCCCTTACCGGTCTTGTTGTCTAATCTAGCATACTGTTCTTACAGTGGCCAACCAGATTCCTTAAGCCCAGAAGCAGGGCATGAGTGCAGCAGCAGTACTCCAATTCTGTTCTAAACTCCCCAATTGAAATATACTCGGAGTCGAGAGTGGATTTCATGCTCTTTATTCAGCTCATAGTGATGAGGAGGAATGGAAGTTCCCCCAGAATGTCTGCTTTATATAAATTATTTACACAATAGGCTCCACATGATTGGCTAATTCCGGAGGATTCTCCTGTAGGCCAATCAGGTTGCGGATTCACTTCCACCTGGACCTGGATTGGGTGGCTCCTGTGAACCAATCAGACTGCTGCATTCTGGATCCTATTGTTCGAGGATCAATCAAACTGCTGCATTCTGAATCCTATTGTTCTAGGACCAATCAGACTGCTGCATTCTGAATCCTATTGTTCGAGGACCAATCAGACTGCTGCATTTTGGATCCTATTCAACTCAGCACATAACACCAATTCTGTTCTAATCAAGTAGTATTCAAAGGTATGGTGCCTCTGACAGTGGATGACAGCCTTATCCTCCATGTTGCTTGAGGGACAAATCCAAAATTGCCAATAGTACAGCCACCATAGAGAACTCCTGACTAAGCTACAAGGCAGATCATGCCAGACAAATTGTTCTTACTTTATTTCTTGTAGGTTCAGCCCATCCTTCCTGTTTTAGGATAGTTTTTTGTTTGTTTTTTTAAGCCAAGCACACATCTACTACAAAGACAAAGGTATGCTTACTTTTTGCAGTTTCAGAGCAAGAATGATGGATCGTGTACAGAGGATAAGGGAAGCGATGCAGATGACAATGACAACCCCATCAAAAACCAAAAGATACTGTGTGTTTTTCTGAACTATTAGAGGAGATTAAAAAAATGCAAAAATTAATCAGCATAGGGGTGCTCAAGTAATTTAGAGAGAAAGTCTAAATTACATTCCCCTTTCTTTCAGTAAGTCTTAAATGAAACAGAGGGCTGAGAAGCAAAAGAATGAACAGGGAAAAGTTATTGCACATCTGTAGGTGGACCACCTCTTCCAAAAAGCAGCCCTCCAAGAAGAGTGAATAGAATTCAGTCTTATGAAGAGGGCTTGCAAAACAATCCAAGTAGTGTCCCGCTTGAGCTAAAATTTTAACATTATTATAGCAAAGTAAAAATGCAGACATGGGATCAGGTTTATTGGCTAGCAGGATCACCTTTGCTAGCTGCAGCACAATGTCGCTGAACAAGCCTGTCCCTGTGTAAAAATTGCTGCTTGCAAGAAAGTTAGCTCTGCAAATTACCACAGTGCCACCAGCCCCTACGCCAACTCATCAGCGAAACACACACGAAAATCCCAGGCTTCTTTGTGCTCCTCTTCAAACATGGATATAGTTCTGTCACACACAGATACTTACTAGAGCCAGTTATGTTCCAGTCTTTACATTCTTCAATATCAGCATCCGTATCAAAAAATATTTTCATTTTACCACTGTGGGCTTTATTGTTAAAAGTAATCTGTTGAGATAAATGTTGTTGTTTTTAGTTTACTTGCTTGAAGCAATACAGCATCGGTGTGCATTACTCACACACAGTGCTGCTTTTTTCCAGAAAAAGAGGTGCCGGAGCTCACCATGAACTTCTCCCTTGTTCTCTTAGAAGGGCAATGGCGCCCACCTGAGATGTGTCGGAAGGGAGCTTCTGGAAATAAAGGCCCTGCTCACACATATCAACTTTTACACATCTGAAAATTTTAAAATCAATATACTTTGTGTGCAAACACACAGACAGACATGCATCTTCCAAAGTCCTGACAATCATGTTGTCCCAGACCTACTGTGGCCAGAAGACAGAACCAGCCATTAATACCCTGAAAATTGGGATCTATAAATTGGATGCTAGGTTAGACCCCCCCCCCCATCCACCAAACAAGCCAGAGCATACGTGTAACACACACACACACAGCTTTCCTAAGGGGTCTGGATATAAGTAAGAATTGAACTGAGATCTTTTTAAACAAACATGATTTCACATGGTGTCTCCAAAGAACCACCATCCGATTTAAAGACTGCGCAGTAAAAAAAAAAAATCACACATCCAATGCTTTCCAATGGCACATAAGCATTGATGGAAGGCACATATACTATGTAAAAAGAAAAAAATGAGGATCCATGAGGGTAACAACAAGGCACAGAACACATCTGTGGACACGTGATCTATAAATTTGATGGCAACCCTTGTAAATAGTATGGTGATCTGTAACGATCCATGTCATTCATTCATACATACATACACATTACACACACACACATACACTTTGGTAGCGCTGGAAAACGCCACATGTGCTATTTTTTTGAAGTGGCATTACAAAATAAAATAAAATAATTTTTTTTGTACATGTCTAATAGGGTCCCTTTTGAAAACACTGAGGATGCTGGCATAAAGCTAAAAGTTGTTCATTTTCTTAACAGGTGTAATAGAAAAATACAGACAGAACCTTTAAGACACTCTGTGCCCAATTATGGCAAATATGCATTTGGAACGAGAACTAAAACTGAATTGGACAATATTTACAATGAGAAATGGGCAGAAGTGTTCTCATCCAGTATTATATCACAAGGTTGGTGTAAATATCAGTGATTTTTACTGTTCTGTCAATGGAAACAATTGCAACCTGTGATTTGACAGTGGTTGAGGGAAGTGGGGGGCGGGGAATTATGCACTTTATGTTACAAATGTTTCATTGGATCCAATGCGTGCATGTTCTTTCTTTCCCTTGCCCCACCCTGATTCTTCTAGAATTCAAAATCCCACCAACCCATCTCCTTTTTCAGTGTCCCATATTGCTCCCCTTTACCTCCTGTCCATAGCTGTCAACTTTTCCCTTTTCTTGTGAGGAATCCTATTCGGAATAAGGGAAATTCCCTTGAAAAAAGGGAAAAGTTGACAGCTATGTTCCTGTCCTCTTGGCCACTCTTTGCTGATCCAAACTTGGAGCTAAAGAGGAAGTGTAGAACTCTGCCACTCTACCAACTTCCTCCTTCAGCTCTATGTACTTTTCAAGGTGGGGGCGGGGAGCCTATTGAACTGAAAAGGAACTGAAGCCCATTGTAAGTAATTTAAGAGACAGGATCACATTGTCTATGTGTATAATAACAAGAACAGCACTTACAGTATTTTCAAACTCATAGCAGTCAGGCAGTTCACGAGAATGGATGGTTTGTAGATCAATGCCTTTCAGTTTGAATGAAATTATCACCTGTATCAGCCTGGGTGCAAGAAGATACTGTATTATGTTAGGTTCTCCCCGCTTCTTTAGAAACACAAATAAAACTGGTGCCCCCAAACCGCACTTTACCTATAAAACTCAAAGTTGAAAAAAGACGAATTCTTAAAGTGGCCCGTTTCGTCGTGTGGTTTCACAACAATGCATTCTGGAAGTGAAAGGAAAAACCAAAAGACATAAATGCATTTCTAACTGTACCACAAGGAACCTAGAACTGTGATCCTAGAGACATCTACTTGGGAATAATTCATTTTAGGACTATTAAGACTATGGAGGATTATGCAGCAAAACAGCAACCTTTTTGACCCCAGGGTTTAACCCCACTTTGCAATGCCATGCAATGGCAAATCTCAAAAACAGTCTGTGTCATCTTCTGCATGTAAATAGCAGGCTACTTCTCTATCCATGCAGCCCAAAGCCTATGCATGTCTAATTCCCACCAAATTAGCTATGAGGAACAATAGGCTCTGTCTCTATATAAAGCGAATCCATGCAGACAGTGAAACTGCTCCAAGAATTTGTTCATCTGTATTAGTTTGCCACAATGGTAAGGAGTTTTAATATACATTGGGGGCAGAACGGTCATATGCACGGGCTCACAGAAGTATACTGTAGCTTTTGATTTTATACTGGTACCTCCATCAAGACACAGGTGCAACTTTTAGTGCATGTGTTCAAATATAAACCCCAAAGAAAGAAATCTACAAGGTAGCAAGAGCAAATTCACAGGAATACCCGGAACTTCTCTACAGGTTGGTAAATTGTTGTGTGCTGTAATCACATCAAGGAATGGAAGACTTGTGGCAGAGAGACGCCACAGGTGCATATTTTTTTACAGATAGGAGCATTCACAAGAAGTAACAACATGATAAAAGCACTTGTAAACAGCCTCAAAGTGTAAAATGAGTTCCCTGGTGTAATGGGAAACCTTGAAGATTCTACACCTTCATACACCTGTTGTTTTTAAAAACATTGGCAGCTAAACTGTACAAAAAGAGTACAAAACCTGTATAAAAACAGGTGATATAATGGGATTCAATTCCTCCTTCGTCAATGAAGTTAGACCGATTTTCTCCCAGAGGAAAAAAAACATTAGCACCATACCTTCTTCAACCGTGCTGTCTATGTGCAGTGTATCATTGGAGGAAAGTACTGTGCCTTTCTTATACTCTTCTTTACAAATCTTTAAGCCTCGCAAGTCATCTTCATCTTGCTCATAACCAAGTGTACCCAGGGATATATTCTTCAGTTGCCGGTACTAGTTGAGAAGCAAACACACAAAACAAAAACACTTCTTCAGAAAGGATGCAAACCAGTAATGGCAAAACCGTATTTTCAAGTGATATGCGAAGAGTACCTGTTCACATTGAGTCGCTGGTGAATATGGGTTTGAAAGTGGTTGTTGCTACAACCCAGAAACTGGACCATCTAAAGCAATGTGAACTATGATATTAAACTCTGTATGTGGATGCCTTAAAACGGAAGCTTACCTGATCGACCACAAAATGTATGCTATCGTAAGCATCTTGCTGTGTGTACACACTGCAGCTGTAGTCATCCTCATCAAAGCCAGAGTAGTTTCTCAGAAACAGGTGCTTGAAAGCCATAGTGTTCTCCTCTTTGAAAGAAACCACCAACTGGTTACTCAGGCCAAAAAGGACGAGCTTTACATAAATGAAAAAAGAGAGAAAAGGTAGATTCTGTCATGCACAACACAATGCATCCAATGATGGGCTTTTTCAGATGCAGCACACCCTGGATCACTAAAACATGATTCAGTAATGTGGGAGCAAACATCAGGCCTGAAAGTTGCTGCTTCATTTCATGTACCAACATCAACAATTCAGTCTTGCATTTGCTAGCCAGGATGTTAAACTAATTTGCTCCAGATTTAAGATCCTGGGGAGTAAGCAGACTTTGTAAAAACAAGGATTCCCCACTTAAGAACCCTGATGCGATCAGAACACAAAGTAAACATGTGAAAGGGAAAACATGCAATGGTTTTACAGCTAAACTATGGTTCTACCACTGAGAGAAACTATAGTTTAGCAAGCTTGGATTGTGGCACATTGCTTAGGAATTTGACCATGATCAATCTGATGACTGGAAATGCAGAGGGAATGATATGATCAGGTCATTCATTTCTTGACCTCAATCCCCATTATCATATATTGTAAAACAAAATGTTGCGTCTCATCTCAAGTTGCTATATTATTTGCTATGGCATGGAAAATGTCAAGACTTTCCGTTAGAGATTGGGCACCGATTTATGAAGAACTGTATTTACCTTACTGTAAAGTCTTTACTGTTAGCTACTGTAAATGCTTCCCTTTCTCCCCTCATCCACACAAATCCAATTAGCACTCCACAAAGTTCCAGGTAGAGGCCATGCCTAGCATGACTGTCAAATAACTTTTAAACTGGAAAAGCAGGGGAATATACCGTATTTTTCGCTCCATAAGACGCACCTGACCATAAGACGCACATAGTTTTTAGAGGAGGAAAACAAGAAAAAAAAATCTGAACAAAATAGTGGATGTATGATTTTTGTGGTTCATGCTGTGGCCACAGACATGATATGTGATTTGACGGTGAGTTTGGGGTAGCCCAATGCAAAAATCCTGAGAATCCATGTGGATCTGTGCCATTGCGGCCCCACGAAACAGTGGATACGTGATTTTTTGATGCAGGCTGTAGCCATGGGCATGCTATGTGATCTGATGGTGAATTTGGGGTGACCCAGTGCAAAAATCCTGAGGATCTATGTGCTTTTACCTCCCCCCTCCCAGGCAGCCTCCTTTATCCTTCCTGATCACTTGCCAATCAGCTGCTCAGCGGTTTTGTTTCAACACCCCCTTCCCTCTTTCTAAAAAAAGAGGCATGATCTGCTTTTTGGCCCCTGGGCAATTCGGCTCCAGGGACCACGCATTCGCTCCATAAGACACACAGACATTTCCCCTTACTTTTTAGGAGGAAAAAAGTGCATCTTATGGAGCGAAAAATACAGTACTTGGATTCTAATGAACATAAACCATGAGCTATGGCTCCCCCCCCCCCCCCGAATCATCTACAAATGATCTGAAGGAACATAAGGAGTACAGACAGTGTCGCAATATTAAATGAAATAAGTGGTTTTTTTAAACCACTTTAGGCATTTAAAGTTGCTGGCCTTTTAAAGTTTTTGTAAGGGTAAAAAGATGCTTGGTTGACATCTCTTTGATGTTTCATGACCAGCGAGAAGTGAACATCTTCAGAGTAGCAGGGAGGAAGTTTTGTGAATCTAGAGAGGCTTTCCCATAACTAAGTCTTCAGTAATTCTGAATGTAGTCATGTAGGCTTAAGAATCCGATGAATACTCCCAGTGATCTTAAATATCTGTGTAGAGCTTAGATAGATAAACCAAGCACTTGGGAGAATCCATCTCTACCACGGGGCAAAGCAGCTGGGGAGTTGAATTGGTTCTACTTCTGCTCTTTGCAGTGGCCAACACAAGCTAAATTAACTCAGGTTTGTACAGCAGCTTCTAATAATTTCTTTCTCTCTTCCCCTCTCTTCCATCTTCAAATCCCCACCAATCTTCTGACAGTAAGGTAAAGGTAGAGGGACCTCTGACCATTAGGTCCAGTCGTGACCGACTCTGGGGTTGCGGCGCTCATCTCGCTTTATTGGCCGAGGGAGCCGGCGTACAGCTTCCGGGTCATGTGGCCAGCATGACTAAGCCGCTTCTGGCGAACCAGAGCAGCGCACGGAAACGCCGTTTACCTTCCCGCCGGAGTGGTACCTATTCATTTTATAGCTCTAGGTTTATAATTCAAAGCAGCATGCAGCATATGCTAAAACAGGGCAATCAATTCACTTGACCACAAGAGATTAAAAAACACTTTTTGCAATACAGTGGTGCCTCGCAAGACGAAAAGAATCCGTTCCGCGAGTCTCTTCGTCTAGCGGTTTTTTCGTCTTGCGAAGCAAGCCCATTGACGGCTTAGCGGATTATCGCTATTAGCGGTTTAGCGGCTTTTAGCGGCTTAGTGGATAAGCGGATAAGCGGCTTAGAAAAGGGGGGGGAGGAAAAAAAACCCACAGGAACTCGCAAGACATTTTCGTCTTGCGAAGCAAGCCCATAGGAAATTCGTTTTGCGAAGCGCCTCCAAAACGGAAAACTCTTTCGTCTAGCGAGTTTTCCGTCTTGCGAGGCATTCGTTTTGCGGGGCACCACTGTACAAAGCTACCGAGGCTGCAAGAAAGTGACCCCAGGTGGAAAAACACAAAGTACGGTATAAACTTCATCCTTCATACTTACATGGCAGCATACTGCAATCCAGCATGAAGGCAAAAAGGAAATATTTTATTACTGTAGTGATACGTCAGCACTGTACAGAATGCTTCCCTCAAAACTGTTCCGAGATTAAAAGTCAGCATGTTCTTAGACAAACTGCTCCTATGACCCTTTAACTTCAAAACTCGGTACTTGTATATTCACATAAATACGTTGCACAAACTTCTGAACCCTCTTGCCTTTTGTAAAAGTTTGATGTCCCCGAGAAAGTGCCAGGACAATAAATACACTCAAGTGGGGGGGGGGGGAGGTGCACAGAGAAACACAATGAGAAGCTACAAGGGGAGAAAGGGGTATTTGTAGGATACATGAGCTCTGCTTCCCTAATGGGGGGAGGAGGAGGAGGAGGAGAAGAGGAAGAGGAAGAGGAAGAGGAAGAGGAAGAGGAAGAGGAAGAGGAAGAGGAAGAGGAGGAGGAGGAAGGGCTTTTTGCAAATTCCTCACTGGCGTTTTCGAGACATTCTCCATGGCTGCTGAAAACAGGGCATGAGTGCAGCAGCAGTACTCCAATTCTGTTCTAAACTCCCCAATTGAAATATACTCGGAGTCGAGAGTGGATTTCATGCTCTTTATTCAGCTCATAGTGGTGAGGAGGAATGGAAGTTCCCCCAGAATGTCTGCTTTATATACATTATTTACACAATGGGCCCCACGTGATTGGCTAATTCTGGGATTCTCCTGCAGGCCAATCAGGCTGTGGATTCACTTCCACGTGGAGCTGGATTGGGTGGCTCCTGTGGACCAATCAGACTGCTGCATTCTGAATCCTATTGTTCTAGGACCAATCAGACTGCTGCATTCTAGATCCTATTGTTCTAGGACCAATCAGACTGCTGCATTCTGAATCCTATTGTTCTAGGACCAATCAGACTGCTGCATTTTGGATCCTATTCAACTCAGTACATAACAGCTGCAATTCTGTTGACCCCACATGTTTACAAAAGTGTGCAGAGCCTTCTAAGAAACTAGCATAGCTCTATCTTGGGTTGATTCTGTGCTGAGCCACTCCCATGCTGTCAAGCACATGGCACTGCTCGCCATCCGTACATTTCAAGGCAAGGCTATCAAGACAATCCTTCGCAACATCTAGCAGCTTATTCTTACCCAGCATCCAACACACAGGTTACTCCAATAGTAAGGGAGGTGCAAGGCTGGAGGTCCCCCAAATGTGGAAGCCCATCCCTGTATGTGGAATACCGATCAGGCATAAAGCACAAGGAACTATCAGGAACTAAGGCTAAAGTTCCAGCAGAGTGAAGTTAAAGGAAGAAGGGAAAACATGCATAAACAGACAAATTATCATGATCTTAAGCCGAATACCATCCAAAAGAAACATTAGCAACCTGGAGTCACCGATAGGACTGTTCATTTACTTATTCATTAGGCATGAATAAACCATATCCGATTCCATGCAAGTAAATTTTTTAAAGTTACCTGGGTAGTAACCAAAACTATCTTCAAAATCTGAAGTCCCAGTTTCCATGGTATCTGACGTCTAGCTCGATATTTTTCACATGGATTCATGAAGTAGAACTTTAAATCCTCTTTTAGGGACTGTTCTTCTTTAAAATCCATATCCAGCTGCGTCATCATACTTCTGCCACAAACAAAAGGTTGAGGATTTAAATTTAACACATCTTAACATTGTGCATACGGATGCTCCATACCATCGTTGAAAAGCATTAAAGAATAAGGCCTTCGCATTAAAGAGAACGAAGGCACATTGCCCCAGGTTCCAAAGGGAAGGTTTGTTTCATCACACCTTGTCAGCCTGCTTATACATCTCTGCTGGCATTTTAAAACATAGCAGCTAGTAAACATTAACATAAAGTAAATCAGATTAACCCAAGATAAGCCAAAGTCTTCTGTAACCTAGATACCTTTGTAAGAAGACTTGAATTGTTCTTAGGATTTTTCAGACTTCTTTCTGCAAAGCAAATTCAGTATAACCAATCTGAGCTATGGGCTAAGGTCCAAATTACGTATTATACACAAGGGGAGGGACGCTTCAACCCATTTCCCAATCCAAGACAACTTCCAGCCCTTGCCTGCAAGATTCCATGCTTCTGAGGGTGTGCAATAGGGGAAGAGCAGAAGAAAAGCAGAACAAGGGGAATGTCATTCTGCTCTCCCTATTTCGCCACTGAGAATCATGTGCATGGTTCACTCCCAAATCTGAGGCTTAGCAAAAAAAAAAAAAAAAAAAAAAAGGAAAAAGGAAAAAGAAAGAAAGCAGGCTGTGAAAAATTTCCTTGCATACAATTGCATAAGGTACAGTTTGGTTCCTAAGACACTGGGAGGAAGGGTTCTCGCAGCATGTTGTTGACACCTTACCAACAGAAAAGCAGCCAAGACAATTTCGTTTCCTCTAACCTTTTTGCTATAACTATCCCTGTAAAGCTGCACAAACGTCAAAGCTATAAAAACATCCCGCTGCCATAAAAGGAATTATTGAAGCCAAAGGTCTCTGTGGTTGTGCATTAGCCACACAAACCCAGAACTTGCCACCTATCTCACGACTAAAAATAATCACACTGAAAGACCCACTGTATTCTCTGGTGTGAGAGCAAACACAGCCTTCCCGGAAAGTCCTAAATAAGTACTTAACTCTGCCCTGCTAGTTGCAGAGCACTGAGCTGTGAGCACAGGAACAGCACCATCTGGATGGTGCTCTGGGCAGGAGATATGCATGGATGGAGTCTCAAGCAGAGTTTGGTATGTCACAAAACACCAGCTGGACAACTACAGAATAAGCCAAAGCCGTTTTGAAAAGTCTGTGGGTTCCTGTGTAGTTTTCATCTTGTAATGCCCACGTCACTTAGCTTCAGAGGCAACCCCCATCCATCCAAACCCACCGGTTTCAAAGATGTGAAATTATCCAAGATGCCAACTCGCGGCTTGTAGTAAAGATCTGCGGTGGCATCACGGTACTGTGTCTTCTGATGGAGAATTTGAAAGGTTTGAACAGAAGCATTCACATGTTACATTCGTGACTCCAGTCCCGATCCTGTTACAACTCTCACCTACTTGCAAGACACCTATTTGAGTAACATCACTTGGTGCAATTACCGTATTTCAGTAAAGCGTTACATAAATGCCCAAGTCTTAACTATGGGAGCAAGATCTTACAGGCCTCCTTGTGGGTCTCTTGCTTCTTCTGCCTTATCAGGCCAGACCCAGGTGTCATCAGCCTAGTCGGGTAAGTTACCATTCATTTACCAGCTTTCAGGAATGCTGCCAAAATCTCTGAAGCAGGTAGCTTAAGTTTGCTATACTCTCTGCGTCACTTTTTTTTTTTTTAAGAGGAAAACAGGAAAACAACCACCAAAACAACAGCCAACTGAGTCAGTAGAGCAAAATCTTAGAGTCGCAGGTTTGAGCCCCACATTGAGTAAAAGATTTCTGCATTGCAGGAAGTTGGACAAGATTAGCCTTGTGGTCCCTTCCAACACATGGAAAGCATAATGCTGGTGGTCAACAAAAGTGGTTTAAAGACTGTCGCAAGGCAAATCTAAAAAAAATGCAGTATAAACACTGACAACTGGGAAAGACTGGCCTGCGAGCGCTCCAGTTGGAGAACAGCCTTTACCAAAGGTGTCCTGGGCTTTGAAGACATTTGAACTCAGGATGCAATGAGAAACGTGCTAGGAGGAAGGCACGCTTGGCAAATCCACACCGTGATCAGCTCCTGCCCGGAAACCAATGTCCACACTGTGGAGGGACGTTGGATCCAGAATTGGCCTCCACAGTCACTTATGGACTCATTGTTAAAACCATGTTTATGGAAGACAATCTTACTCGGCTACGAGTGATCACCGAAGAAGAAGAAGAAGACAATTCTATTATTGAAACACCAGGTGAAGTTTGGCACACTTGTTCTGAATAGCCCCAAAACACCGTTGGCTGCCTGCTTTTGAGCAACAAGACACTAAAATCAACATCTGGGGATTGTTATAGATTTGGGGGAGACCCCTCTAAACCCTAGAAATTAATAAACGGGAGGATTTTGATTAATTGTGAAATAGACAGTGGCGTAGTGTGGGGGGTACAGGGGGGGCCGGGCGCACCGGGCGCAACATCTGGGGGGTAGGGTTAGGGGGCGCAAATCCACGGGTTAGGGGGTGCAAATTACTTGCCTTGCCCCGGGTGCTGACAACCCACGCTACGCCACTGGAAATAGCAGAACTGTTCCAGTTGAAATAGTATATTAAAATTAGCTAACTTGAAAAAGGGTACCTTAGCACCAAACCTTTATTAGGTTTATTTATTAGCTGTCCTTGCACTTCTAAATTCTACTGCATTAAAAAAAAAAATCCCTCTCCCCATGGACCAACAGTATTGCCTACACAATTTGATGAACTCTTGATTTCAATTTGGAGAGGGTGGGGAGGGCAGTTTAGAAATAATAAACGAGAACAGATCACAGCGCAGCCCTGTCGACGTCTACTCCGGAGTAACCCCGCCAAGTTCAAGGGGGCCAACTTGCCGCTTCTGCCCCTCCGCTTCAAGGAGCGTAGTTTCCGCGAGCCCACCTCTCCGCGCCCGCTCTGCGCTCACCTGGTCACCCCCGTGGGCAGGTAGCCCAGCGCCATGCCGCTGCGCGGAGACGGGGGCTGGGCGCCTCCTCCTGCGGCTCTGCCCGCGGAGACGTACTCAGTAAGCCGCGCGGGACTCATCGCGGAGGAAGAGCCCGGCCGGCGAGGGCGTCACGTGGCAGGAGCGAGGAAAAGCCAAAGCTGCGGGCGCCCTCGGCGGCCGCGCAGCCCCGCGCCGCCTGCGCGCCGGAGGGGACGCTCCGCCATTCGGCTTTAAAGGCGCCCTGCCGCCGCCCAAGGTGAGGAGCTGCTGCGGTCAGCTGTGGGCGAGACGCCGGCTTGGGCTTCGCTCGACGGGGCGGGAGGCCTTTTCGCAGGTGAGAGGGAGATCGGAGGCCCGTCGAGTCGGGAGAAAGGAGGGATCCTCAGCGGCAGTGGCCCGTCCTAGGCGTGCATAGCTGCAAGCAGGGGCGCCAACTGGAATAAAAAATGGTGTGTGTGTCAGGTAAGCCCCACGCTGCATGATTATCACGAGGCACAGCGCATGCACACCTTTTGAATGGGAATGCCCATCAATTTGCTCCCCCGCCCTTAGCACATTTTGCCAACTAATGCACCTTAACTGTTTGGAAGGGAGCCCCCATGTTATGTAATGAAGTTCTCACCCTGGGCCAGCAGGGGGATATTGTAGATAGTTTTCACTCAGGTCCACATATGCAAATAAGGGGTTGAAAGTGACGTTCAGTGATTGGATAGTTACAGAAAGTTGTTACAGTTGCGTTGTAGTGGAGCTCTATCGGAGGCTGGCTGAACCCTTCAATTCAGTTCAATTCAGGCCTGTGAATAAACAAGAGTTGTTTGAAGAATCGCTGTGTCTTCTGATATGTTCACCCACAACTTAACACCCCATAAGGCCGTTTCAGAAGCCAGAGTCTAAAATGTCCTGAGGGCACATCTCGAATCAATTCCCATTGGTTTAATGGAGTTTGCCGTAGTGGGAGGGAGAGGACTACTGTCTTGCAACCTATGTGGGAGCTTGTTGGACTGACTGGTAGATGGATCTTCTGTCTCCGACAACAAGGCTTTTGCATTCTTCCTTTGGCCCAGGACTTGAAGACTTTTAAATTGCAGAGATAAAATAAATAAAAAAAGATCCACTTGCTTAAACCGTCCACTCCTGCCATAGATGCAGCTACATTAAGAAAATCAATTAAAAAAGTATAATTGAGGCCATGCCCCTTTCATAAATCCTGTCTACACCTGTGGCTCCTGGCACCAATGAAATAGGTCTAAGCAGAGTTTCCCAAATGTAGGTCTTCAACTGTTTTTGGACTACAACTCCCATCTTCCCTAGCTAGCAGGACCAGTAGTCAGGAATGATAGGAATTGTAGTCCCAAAACAGCTGGAGACCCAAGTTTGGTAAACCCTGAAAAGACCTAAAGGCCCCAAACAGAGCATAACATTGGCCTGTTAGGCAACTCTCTTATGCATACTTTGTAGAAATCACAGGGTGTTTTTAAAGTCTTGTGTGTGTGTTTTGGAGAACTCAAAAATAATTTTTGTGAATGCAATGGTTAATTAAGTTAATCTGGTTTTTTTTAAAAAATAAAATTGATCAATTTGTATTGCTATTGTCTGTTAGGAGACAGGATGTTTTGTGTTGCTGTGTTCCATGAAGTGGGACTACAGTGGTGCCCCGCAAGACGAATGCCTCGCAAGACGGAAAACCCGCTAGACAAAAGGGTTTTCCGTTTTGGAGGCGCTTCGCAAAACGAATTTCCTATGCGCTTGCATCACAAGACGAAAATGTCTTGCGAGTTCCTGCAGGTTTTTTTTCCTCCCCCCCGCCCCTTTTTCTAAGCCGCTTATCCGTTAAGCCGCTAATAGCGCTAATAGCGCTAATCCACTAAGCCGTCAATGGGCTTGCTTCGCAAGACGAAAAAACCGCTAGACGAAGAGACTCGCGGAACGGATTAATTTCGTCTTGCGAGGCACCACTGTATTGTCTTTTGTTCTTTCTCTTTGCTGTCTGATGAGAAAGAGGAAGGAGCTAAGTCAAATGCTCTGAGTGTATTACAGTGGTACCTTGGGTTAAGTACTTAATTTGTTCCGGAGGTCCGTTCTTAACCTGAAACTGTTCTTAACCTGAAGCACCACTTTAGCTAATGGGGCCTTCTGCTGCCGCTGCGCCGCCACTGCACGATTTCTGTTCTCATCCTGAAGCAAAGTTCTTAACCTGAGGCACTATTTCTGGGTTAGTGGAGTCTGTAACCTGAAGCGTATGTAACGTGAAGTGTATGTAACCCGAGGTACCACTGTATCTGTAAATAAAGTAAATTAGCCAAAATGCTGAGCTACTGAGTTCTGTTACACAAACTGCAGATACTCTGCGGATCCCTAAGTGTGCTGATGCTTCTTGGTATCAGACGCTGTGATGTTTGGGTTGGAGAACGCTTTTGAAGCTCCGACCGACCAGGAGGGAGAGAACATGCCAGTCGGGCATGTGTCTCTGCCAGGGTCCTACATGAGAGTACAATGATCCTAACATTGCCTACACTGACTGGCAGCGCTTCTCCAGGATTTCAAATAGGGGATCTTTCCCAGTCCTTCTACCTGGAGATGCCAGGAATTAAATGGGGAACCTTCTGCATACAGAAGAGATGCTTTGTCAAAGAGCCGTGACCTTTCTCTGATTAGGTATCCGTAGGTGGCGCTGTGGGTTAAAGCCTCAGCGCCTAGGACTTGCCGATCGAAAGGTCGGCGGTTCAAATCCCTGCAGCGGGGTGCGCTCCTGCTGCTCGGTCCCAGCGCCTGCCAACCTAGCAGTTCGAAAGCACCTCCGGGTGCAAGTAGATAAATAGGGACCGCTTACCAGCGGGAAGGTAAACGGCGTTTCCGTGTGCGGCTCTGGCTCGCCAGAGCAGCGATGTCACGCTGGCCACGTGACCCGGAAGTGTCTTCGGACAGCGCTGGCCCCTGGCCTCTTAAGTGAGATGGGCGCACAACCCCAGAGTCTGTCAAGACTGGCCCGTACGGGCAGGGGTACCTTTACCTTTACCTTAATACAGCTGCTGTGGGACAAGATGGTTGGACAGTGTTCTCAAAACTACCAACATGAATTTGACAAAACTGCGGGAGGCAGTGGAAAACAGAAGTGCCTGGCGTGCCCTGGTCCATGGGGTCACGAAGCGTCAGACACGACTAAATGACTAAACAACAACAAAATACAGCTGCATCTAAAAACTGCACATGGCAAGTGCTATTTTATGAAAGGCCAGGATGATTGCCTCTTCTAAGATGCTGCAGTATGATGGATAATTCATCACGGAACTCAAATGACACAAGATGTGATTGCAACAGCTTTCCAGATGGATTCCACAAATGATGGTTTGTGGCAATGCTTCTATTCTTCTGCTTAGTGTATGTATGTGTGGGGTTTTGTGTCAGCGTCACATGTGTGGGTTCTCTTACTATTCGCTTGTTGTATTTCCTGGTGGTAAGAGAGATTGGGGGGGTGGCCTAGGGTGTGGTTGGTTGTCTTTGGTTGGCTGTAGTGAGATTTGTTTTTGTGTGAGTGGGGTATGTATGTGTGTGTTTTTGGTTAGCCAGATTGATTTGTATGGTGCCGGCCAATTCTCCTTGTTGTCTTGTTGGGCTGTGTATGTGTGAAACGGGCACCTAACCTAACAATGTATGCAACACTAATGTCTCAAAACAAATGAAACTGATATGTAGAAAACACAACTTGAAAAAAGAGGCAATGCATGTATTTTTGTAAACTAAGAAATCTTTAATAAAAATATATATTTTTAAAAAAGCACAAATGATGGTCGTCAACAGCTAATAACCATGATAGGCTAACAGAGCATTTCTGCTTCAAAATAGAATGCATGGGGGCAAACAAATAGAGGTGCCGCATTTAATTCCTTGAACAGGGTTTGAAATTGTGTGTGGTGCCTACATGAGTAGAAAGGACTAACTTGCCCCAGAACATACAGGAAGTTAGCATGAGTTCATGTTGCCTCTTTGTAAAGCCTGAGTAAGGCATTTCCTTCCATTCTCAAGGTCTTAGTTGGAGTAAATAACCTGTAAGATACCTTCTCACTCTTTAAGACTTCTATGACAAGCAGGATTCAGCAGGTGCCACTTTTCATGGTAGAAAAAGGCACATCTTTTTTTACTTTTAACCTGTTGGATAGGTGTTAAGAGCCGCAAGAGCTGTGTCAGAAAGTGGGTGAAAACAACCCTAAAATTGGCAGTGGTTAAGTGATACATGATGAGGCTTAAGCTTGCCTGGAAGACATGACTTTGAAGCCTTGTTCCTTCATTCCAATCAACAGAGGCAGCTCTGCTTACTTAGTGATAAGATAAAAGTTCTATAGCCTTAAAAATCTAGTCAAAGGAGGAAGGTCATCAGGAGGCACCAAAAAGACAACAGAGAAGGCAGCTGCCTAATATTCTGCTGGAAGAAATCCCAGAGGCTAGGTGCCAGGGTCCTTGAAACAGAAAAACGTTTTTTCTGGACTTGCCCCCAAATAAATAAATAAATTCTGGTGCACAGTGACATTAAAAGCAGAAACAATTGTTTTTGTTCACTGTTGCTGCTTTCTTTTGGTGGGTTGCAATCTGGATGGTAGGCATAAAGGATTTTAGTGGGAGGTGGAGCTAATCTTCTTTGTAATAATTCAACCCTGCAGTTTTATGATTCCGCTTTCTTTTACCATTCTCTACAAACTTGGGTAGATCCATTTTAGCCAAACCGCAACGATAAACATTTTCCAAAATACAAGAAAGAAGCAACGAGAAAGTGCAGGTTGAACAAAAATTTATTCTCAGTGTCAATATTAATTAACGTTCAAGTTAAATACTTAACCATAGCATCCTATAAAATGTGAACAAACAACACATAATGTTTTCCAAAGTTTGTACACAGTACATAAAAAGTCTTTCTGCTCATTCAGTAGTACTCTGTCATGATCGTTGCTTTTACATTTGAAATATTTAAAAGTCTAAAAATAGATTTCCTTTATTTTTTCACATTTGCTTTCTCAGTAAATACATTTTAGCAAATAAGGCATCTATAAAAGTCGGGTTCCACATAAAGGTTTTGGACCAGTGTTTAGCAGTTCTAACATCTAACACAAGTTGCAGAATTGTTTTAAGAGCTATATTAAGAGTAGTTCTATGTGCTTGCCCACTCTTACGTTATTGCAAATAGTCTGCACTTGTTTAATATAAAGGCTTGAAAAATTACACTACGTTTGCAATAAAATGTGTTCACATCTCTGACCACCTTGTTTCGTGTTAATGGATGTGAAACACAGGAATGTCCCTCCTTCTTTCCAGCAAGTGTCAATCCTGGCCTCTTTGTCCACTTAAATCAAAATAATGGCAGAGAACACCAGCCACTAAGACTTTGTTTACACCACATTGAAGAAACCTGAACATCTGTGTAGCAAATTAGAAAGATTTTTATGCGGTTTCATCAACGAAGTTGATCAAACTCCTTTTTCAGAAGGATGGAAATCCCATTTTCCAGCTACTGTTCCTGCTAAGTGCTATCAGTTCATTTGAGTGTTTGAGAGGAACTGCCTCCTTCCTGTGAGTGAGACCCTTCGGGGGGGGGGGCATCTACCAGCAGAGACTGGGGACCTGTAGCCCTCCAGATGTTGCAGGACTATAACTGGAGGGCCACATGTTCTCCAGGCCTGCCATAAAAGGAGGCAAATTCTATCTGCATGATTTCTGGTGGAGTGTATAATACTCTGCCTTGCCAACCCAGTTCTCACTGTCATTGGTTTAATCTTTTTTGTCTAGCCAAAGACTACAGCAGTTTCCTGTGATATTAGAAGATTTAAAGGGGATAGCTTTTCTGTACCTAACACAGAACTTTCTATAGGCTAGATAATACCCAGGTTGTCCATTGTGGAGCAATTTTTTTCTGCTCTGTTGTCCGAAACAGCACATGCTTGAGACACCAAATTTGCAGATGCGTTAAATATAGAACTATTTTCTGCGCGCGCACACACACACACGGACCTGCTGGGTCACACAGTGCCATAGACCAAGTGTAGAGAAAGCTTGAATTGAAATTCTTGTGCTTTGCAGTTATATTTTTAGCATGATTTTTTCACTTTTAATACCATGTAAACTCTTAATTCTGTTAAATATATTTTATTTCTTATTTAATTATGCTTCTTTGTGTGGGGCAGGAAAGCCAATATGTCGCCCTCTCGTCAGCCCCAGCAAGCGTAGCCAGGGATGGCAGCAAACATGGGTCGGGGATGGCTGGAGATCTAGTTCATCCAGAGAACACCATGGTGGCTACCTCTGGCCTAGAGTCTTTCTATTCAACTCATCCAAACAACTTATTGTTTAATGCACTAAGACACTGAGTTACGTCTAAATATTGGGTACTTTTCAAAGATGTTTTTATCAGACTGAAGCCCAGTGCTCTTGTTCTAGAAAAAGAAGTGCCAGAACTCACCATGAACACCTCCCTCGTTCTCACAGAATGGCAACAGCACCCACCTGAGATGTGCTGGAACTGAGTTCCTGTGAGTTCCCTCTGAAAAAGGCCCTCCTGAAGCCCATTAGGTTTTTACAAGTTTTGATAGTCTCTGCAGTCTCACTTTGGCCCTGATCCCTTGGCAGCATCAAGAAGGCCACTGCCTCAACTTGTAATGCAGATGTGTACACAGAACTAAAACAAACAAAGCAGTTTTGAAAAACAACTAGTGTCCTTAATCATTAGTGGACAGTATTCACACATGGTGCCTGTAGGACTAAGATAGTAATATACCTATATTCAACAATGCTTCTAAACCCAGGCAATTCTGCTTTGATTTTTGCTGAAGTTCTAATGAATGCACTAGGAAGTAATTACAGTTAGCTAATCTTGCAAGGACCTTCGTGGGTGTTTCGTGCCTTGTGTACAGGAATTTTCTCTTTGATGGTTCAGTTAAGTATCTGTAATGAGAGCGCCGTCCAGGAATCTCCGAATATATTCAAGAATTCTTGCTTTTCTCATTAAGACCTTGAAAAGGGGGGACAGATCAAGATTAGTTCCTTGGAACACAACTAATGGAACAACTAAAACTATAGCATAGTTACCTGGAAATAGTCTCAGTGAACTCAATATTTATTTCTAAGTAAACTTGCTGTATTGGGACGCGGGTGGTGCTGTGGGTTAAACAACAGAGCCTAGGGCTTGCCGATCAGAAGGTCGGCGGTTTGAATCCCCGCGACGGGGTGAGCTCCTGTTGTTCGGTCCCTGCTCCTGCCAACCTAGCATTTCGAAAGCACGCAATGCAAGTAGATAAATAGGTACTGCTCCGGCGGGAAGGTAAACAGCGTTTCCGTGCACGGCTCCAGTTCACCAGAAGCGGCTTAGTCCTGCTGGCCACATGACCCGGAAGCTGTACGCCGGCTCCCTCGGCCAGTAAAGCGAGATGAGCGCCACAACCCCAGAGTCGTCTGCGACTGGACCTAACGGTCAGGGGTCCCTTTACCTTTAAACTTGCTGTAGGGTTGTACTGCATGTCTGATAATTGAATTGATTGTGCATGTAAGCAGTTTCGGCTGAGCTTGGTGTGCTCAAAACACCGTATCATTTGGTTTCATGAAGCAATACTTCTTGTTTTGTGCGAAAGACATTATGTGTACTGCATTTTACGGGCAAGATCACATTTCTAGTTCCTGCCAAAAGAGTGCAGTGATACATGCTGTGGCCCATTGTTATGGCCCTGCATTAAAACCCTTCCCACAACATGTTTCTTCTTAATGCATCATCTGGATCCCTCATGAACGTGCCTTAAGTTTGGGGTCATCAGTGTGTCCAGTTCTGGGCACCACAGTTCAAGAAAGACACTGACAAACTGGAACGTGTCCAGAGGAGGGCAACCAAAATGGTCAAAGGTCTGGAAACGATGCCTTATGAGGAACGGCTAAGGGAGCTGGGCATGTTTAGCCTGGAGAAGAGAAGGTTAAGGGGTGATATGATAGCCATGTTCAAATATGTAAAAGGATGTCACATAGAGGAGGGAGAAAGGTTGTTTTCAGCAGAAAACAGAGAAGCGGACACGGAGCAATGGTTCCAAACTACAGAGAAGCGGACACGGAGCAATGGTTCCAAACTACAAGAAAGAAGATTCCACCTAAACATTAGGAAGAACTTCCTGACAGTAAGAGCTGTTCGACAGTGGAATTTGCTGCCAAGGAGTGTGGTGGAGTCTCCTTCTTTGGAGATCTTTAAGCAGAGGCTTGACAACCATATGTCAGGAGTGCTCTGATGGTGTTTCCTGCTTGGCAGGGGGTTGGACTCGATGGCCCTTGTGGTCTCTTCCAACTCTATGATTCTATGATTCTAATGTGGTACCCTCCACTCCTTTCTTTTGATACCTGCCAATCCCAATTTTTGGATTTTTAAAAATTTACCTCAGGCTACCTTGCTGGAAGGGACGCGGGTGGCACTGTGGGTTAAACCACAGAGCCTAGGACTTGCCGATCAGAAGGTCGGCGGTTCGAATCCCCACAACAGGATGAGCTCCTGTTGCTCGGTCCCTGCTCCTGCCAACCTAGCAGTTCGAAAGCATGTCAAAGTGCAAGTAGATAAATAGGTACCACTCCGGTGGGAAGGTAAATGATGTTTCCGTGTGCTGCTCTGGTTCACCAGAAGCGGCTTAGTCATGCTGGCCACATGACCCAGAAGCTGTACGCCGGCTCCCTCGGCCAATAAAGCAAGATGAGCGCCGCAACTCCAGAGTCGACCAGGACTGGACCTAATGGTCAGGGGTCCCTTTACCTTTACCTTGCTGGAAAGCTCAGATTTCCAGTGGCACCCCCTTTCCAATTTGTTTCCCCCTGGATGCCTCTTGGCCCCACACAGGCCCAGAGATATTCCAAGAACATGAAGCAGGCAGGGCGATTTGTTGCCCTGTTTGTTGGCAGCCCCAGTTGCCTTTGAAATGGGGGTGAGGAGTGAAATGTTATTGTGCTGCAACTCCCAACATCCCTGAACTATTGACCAGCACCGGGAGAGGGCAACCTGCCACTCAGGGCACATTTCCCCATTCACACACCCGTACCTCATTCTGGGCCTGCATACACTGATGCAACTGGGAGACTTTCACTTTCCAGATGCCCGAGAATCCTATCCTGCTCAATTGTTAATTTTTTGCTACTCTCAGATATGCTGCTTCAATGCAAATCTGTGTGAATATAGGTATAAATGACTATGGAGCGTGTGTTATGCATTTCTACCTAAACCTGGTGTCATTTGGAGCTGCCCAAAGCACATTTCTAGATGGTTTTTAAATCCACAGGCCCTTATAGCTATACTAAATCTGCCCCCCCGGGGGGGGGGGGTTATCACATTTAATAACATATCAGGCAAATGCAATAGTTCAGGCATAGGCCTGATGTTTGGGGACTACAACTCCCATCATCCCTAGCTAACAGAACTCAGTGGTCAGGGATGATGGGAGTTGTAGTCCCAAAACATCTGGAGGGCTGAGTTTGCCTATGCCTGCAGTAGTTTGTATTCAAATAGAACCAAGTGCATCTTTGCAGAGGGTGTTTAATACAGAGTGGCTCAATGCTTATTTTGGAGTATAGAGTAATACAGGCACTCCCCCCACCTCCACATGTTTGACTCGTGCATGACCACGCATACACGCGGCACCGGGAAATAATTCAATTCATACCCAGAAATGGTAGGAGAGAGTGTGAAAGTCCTTGTGGCTCACAGAGACACCCTCCCCAGAGCCCAAAGAGTACATCAGTGTGGGTGGAGGAAGCTTATGAAAAGACAGGCCGCACAGTGGGGCTTTGTTTACGCTGCTTAGCCTCCCCAGCTAGCAGCTGGCGTGCAGGGAAGTGCAGCAGCAGAAGCTGTTTTCCTGCATGCCCCCCAGCCTCCTGCTGACACCAGAACTCCAATTCTAGTTGTGGATATTTTTGGATACAGTATTTTTTTGTTGTGGATTGAAGAGAGAGCAGCAGGGAGGGCTTTTAGAGGGTGCTCCCCACTTCACGCAGGTTCATTTATGTGCATGGGGCCCCAGAATGTAAGTGGGGAGTTGCCTGTATAAACTTCAGTTCTGTAATCTGGCAACTGCCAAATTGGAAACTGTAGCAACCAGTTCAGTTTTGCATAATTGGGGTGGAGCAGAGAGCACAAGCTAGCAGTGATACTTTCTGGAAACAACTCTCCGTATGGGTTTGCATTTAGTTACTAACCTTTTACAGCAGCAGAAGATTGTTACAGGGCCTTCGTCTTCTAACCTGTACCTCCCAGAGTTTGGTAGATCTTTGCACTGTGCTACGAATGCACGGAGCTCTGTCTCTGGAAAGCCTTCTTGCTGGTAGTGCTTTAAAAAAAAAGTGTTGTTGTTAGCATCAATGCACAGAATCTCAAACAAACCACTGTACACAAATCAATGGAGAGATGTAATTTTAATTGTTATTCAGCATACCATTTCACCTGTTGTTTTTTTAAAAGGGGGGGGTTGGAGTGCTGTGGGTGGACTTGCTGGGTAGAAAAACTGGGCTAGGAGAGAAGGATAAAGTGGTTTATTTTATTTTAAAATATTTTTATATAAAAGGTAAAGGTAAAGGTACCCCTGCCCGTACGGGCCAGTCTTGACAGACTCTGGGGTTGTGCGCCCATCTCACTTAAGAGGCCAGGGGCCAGCGCTGTCCGGAGACACTTCCGGGTCACGTGGCCAGCGTGACATCGCTGCTCTGGCGAGCCAGAGCCGCACACGGAAACGCCGTTTACCTTCCCGCTGGTAAGCGGTCCCTATTTATCTACTTGCACCCGGAGGTGCTTTCGAACTGCTAGGTTGGCAGGCGCTGGGACCGGGCAGCAGGAGCGCACCCCGCCGCAGGGATTCGAACCGCCGACCTTTCGATCGGCAAGTCCTAGGCGCTGAGGCTTTAACCCACAGCGCCACCTGCGTCCCTTTCGCCACCAGGTATTTTTATATACCTGTCATGTAAACGTGCAAAATGCACTTTCTTCAAACCATGGGAGACAAATCTTCAAAGTATGAAGGAAAATCATATTCTTGCTAATGCTTTCCCACCTCCCCACAAAACTCCCAAAACAGGCTAGAGATTAGGGCAGCACATGCACAGTGCCTTGATGCTTGCCTTAAAAAAATCTGCTGGTACTAATTCTCAGCTGCAGACTCCAAGGTCTTTCTTTAATGTCTGATGCAGATAGATGCTGGAGATGTAATGCTGAAAATGCATTGCATATGATGCAGGTGTGTCCAGTGATATTTTCCTTTGGGTCTGAAGTTACTGCTGGCATTAATTTTGTCCTGGAGAAATCCTAGATATTTGCAGTGTCTACGTACTTTTAAATTATATTCCCGTGGTATGGGAACCAACAGCAGGACATCAAAAGTGTATGTCAGGGAACTGCCATCAGTGCCGGAGGGAGAGAGCAAAATCCAGAGAGATTCCAGAGAGCGTCCCGGGATTGGGAGAGGCAGCCCATCTTCTGGGGAAGAGAATCAGCATAGCACCAGTGGAGAAGGGGGGCAGATGGGGGAAGCGGCGAGGCGGTCCCATGACTCCTTGCCGGGGACCAGCGGGGAGAGTAGGGGTCCTCCGCTGCCTACGCCCTCCTTGCGCAGAAGGCTTTCGCGCAGAGAGAGTAGGAGGAGTCTAGGTGTCAAAGAGCTTCTTTGCTGGAAGAAGTTTAAGAAACGCCCACTGACGGATTCTGCCAGCGATTGAGACAGCCACGGGTGAGTGGCTGTCTGGACAGAAAAGGTTCACTCAGGCAACCCAGCCAGGTGTTTGCACCGGCTTACGCACAAGCAACCCCTAGAACCATTACAGTGTATCTAGCAAAACCTTCTGGTTGCTGGGACTTCAAGCGTTTGGGAAACCCAAAATCTACTATGCAATTCTCCAAGTACCTCACTGCAATTGTTGCATTGGAATGTATTCCCTATAAACATCGAATTCATTTGGATATCTATTGGGACGTTTGGATGGCATAGAAACATATATGTTTAAACTGGGGCTGATTTATTTGGTGGCCCTTGACTGCTTTATGTGAGTTGGTGTTTTCTTCTACGTCTTCTCTTTTTCTTTCTCAACTCCAACGCTAGCAGATGAGGATTTGTATTTAAGTATTTACATTTTTAAATGGCAAGTTTAATTAATAAAGAAAAGAAATACAAATTCTCAGCTGATAAAGAGCTGGAGAAGTCTGAAGTGAAACAGGTGGCCTGCCACCTACTTCCCTTCAAACCTAGAGCCTAAAGTGGAAAAGAATGGGGCTCCTTCTTTCCACAAGAGACCAGCTGCGAACCTTTTTGCTGAAACAAGATGTTTTGGCTCAAGCAGCCAGACTGCAGCAGTTGTCCCCAGGGCTGGCCCCCTCTAGAGCAGTGGAGAAGTTTAAGGGAGAAGTTTCTTAATAACTGGGGAGTGGGAGAAAAACATTAACATTGGTTCCCTACAAGGAAATAATAATAAATAATAATACATAATATTTTATTTATACCCCACCCATCTGGCTCGGTTTCCCCAGCCACTCTGGGTGGCTCCCAACAGAATATTAAAAACATGATATAACATCAAACATTAAAAACTTCCCTAAACAGGCCTGTCTTCAGATGTCTTCTAAAAGTCAGATAGTTGTTTATTTCCTTGACATCTGGTGGGAGGGCATTTCACAGGGTGGGCACTACTACCGAGAAGGCCCTTTGCCTGGTTCCCTGTAGCTTCACTTCTCGCAGTGAAGGAACTGCCAGAAGGCCCTTGGAGCTGGACCTCAGCATCCGGGCAGAACGATGGGGGTGGAGATGCTCCTTCAAGTATACTGGGCTGAGGCCATTTAGGGCTTTAAAGGTCAGTACCAACACTTTGAATTGTGCTCGGAAACCTACTGGGAGCCAATGTAGGCCTTTCAGGACTGGTGTTATATGGCCGCTCCCCGTCACCAGTCTAGCTGCTACATTCTGGATTAATTGTAGTTTCCGGGTCACCTTCAAAGGTGACATAGAGCGCATTGTAGTAGTCCAAGAGGGAGGTAACTGGAGCATGCATCACTCTGGAAAGGTTCACACATACCTTAACTGTTTCATAGGTGTCTGTAATGAGGGCAATGAAGAGACTCAGAACCATGTAGATAAAAAGGCTAATGAAAGAGTAGAGGTAGATCCGACTGAACAGCCAAACCAAGTAGCTTTTCTGCTGCATCTTTGCAAAAGTAGCAAACATGTCATCTCCGTTTATCAACGAAAAGAGACATTCAGAAACCATGTTCAAGGAACGGAACTGGAAGAGAGGAACCAGAACAAAACAAAAAAAGATAGGTGTTTGTTTTTGACAGATTAGTGAAGCAAGTTCAAACAAACATGTTATATACCTTATTGGGGATGTGTGGGTCCCTGCCACACATAGTGTACAGTAAATACAGTGGTACCTCAGGTTACAGACGCTTCTGGTTACAGACACTTCAGGTTACAGACTCTGCTAACCCAGAAATAGTACCTCGGGTTAAGAACTTCACTTCAGAATGAGAAGAGAAATTGCGCAGCAGCGGTAGCAGGAGGTTCCATTAGCTAAAGTGGTGCTTCAGGTTAAGAACAGTTTCAGGTTAAGAACGGACCTCCGGAACAAATTAAGTTCTTAACCCAAGGTACCACTATAGTAGATCATTTGGACAGTACTTTAATACTATCTCCGTATACAGGGCCATACATAGGAATGGACAGGCAAAACTGGAGTCCCAATCAGAGGTAAACTGGGTGTTGTGGGCATAATCTAATTTTGTGCAGATTGCCACTCGTGCAACAGAACTCCTCTCCTTTTCCGGTGTGCCTCCAAAATATGTTACAGAGAGTCCTCCAACTCTTCACAGCAGATTCTGAGGCTGCACACAAGGCTGCAGGGGAGAGGAGAGGACAGTGAAGTCTTGTTACACAAGCTGAATGCGATTCTTCTACACAGACAGCTTTGGAAACTACTCTGTGTTTGGGGCATGCTGCCCTAAATAAAATCCACGGGTGGCTTTCTCATCTCCCTCAGTAGGTATGGTTTTTTATGGGGCAGAAGGAGCTAAATAAATTTATATGCAAGGCTTAAACGAACAAACAAAAACCCCTAGATTGCAATACCTTGACGTGATATGGGCCCAGCACAATCCAGCCGCAGAAACAATAGCCCAGATAAATCATAGCAGCACAACAGCAAAATCGGATGACGTTGGGCAAAGCCGCACGTAGTGTCAAAATAAGCAGCTGCAGAAAACAAAACAAAAAGCAAAACAATCCAGTGTTGCCGATCAGACTTCAGCCCTGCATTCAGTACAGCTAGATAGCAACAGGAAACAAAATAAATGCCAACAGCATGGAGGTCCTAGGTAATCCTTACATTGTACTTCTGAAAGAAGCCTAGGTAGCGAATCACTCCAAGCCACACGAGCATGGTGGAGGTTCCCAAGAGGATGCTGCAGACATCGTAGCTTGTTAGACTCTGTACGAAACAGAATTTTGGAACGTTTTTAGCTGTTTTGTATAACTACCCAGATTAGGTATAATAGCATTGAATCTTAGTCACATTATGGTGGTGATTGGGAGGATGGGAGCAAGGTAGATCTGGATCACAACCTGCCTCCTTATCAAACACCTGTCTTGGTGAGATGTAGCATTTGATAAGATACGTGGACTGCATTTTGTACAAGCTGTCCTAGATAAAACCCTCTCTATTCACTATAAGACAGGAGGCACCCCAGATTTGCCAGACAAAAATCAGGGGGAAACATCAACTACTTTTGCAGCAATAGCAGACAGGTAAGGCCATTCTTTTCCTGAGGGGTGTCACTATGACCCAGGTGAACAAGGAGCCTCCAGAGACAAGGTGCACTGGAGAGATAAGTAAAGCTGCTTCTAGATCAGGGTTCCCCAGCTGTTTTTTGTACAACTCCCATCATCCCTAGCAAGCAGGAGCAGTAGTCAGGGATGATGGGAACTGTAGTCCAAAAACAGCTGGAGACCCAACTTTGGGGAACCCTGTTTTAGATGAAATTAGTATTTGGAAAGTGGTGTGTATTAGAACATTAATTTAATATACATGCACAACTGACGATATTCCTCCACGTGCCCAGAGATGCTTCTGGCTCCCACTTCATACATTAAACTATGGGACTCACTCCTACAGGAGCCAGCAATGGCCTCCAAGTTGGACGGCTTTAAAAGTAGATTAGACAGATTCATGGATTAGACAGATAAATGGCTACTAGCTATGGCATCTGCCTCCACAGTTATAGAAGCAGCAATGCTTCTGAATACCATCTACTAGAATCTGGTCAGCCTCAATGTAAGAACAGGATGCTGGTCTTGATGGGCCATTGGCCTGTCCAGCAGCATCTTCTTATCATCACAACATGAATGGGGGGGGAAAGCAGGCAAAAAATATTTAGGCAGCAATCCCTAGACCTACAAAGCTGGGAGTACACCCCATTGAACTTAAGACTTATTTCTGAACTGACATGTATAGGATTGCTGTTAACCTAGGATGCCAAGAAATTAAAGGCCAGTTGAAGAGCAGAGGAAACATTTGTTTCCTGTTCAGCATACAAGCCTGCTACCTACCTTAGCTTGTATCTCCATCTTCAGCGTAGAACCAATTAGTGTTAGAACATCACTAACTATGATCATGATATACCAGCCATTCACAAATTCCATCTGATCTGTGAAAGAGACTTCTTTCTTATAGTGTTGTTGGAAGAAAGATACAAATTCCTGAGAGAGGGGACACAGACATAGAGGGAAAAAAGGAGAGGAATTATTATATGAGAAGCTGCAAACGACAATACACTGGGAAGTGCCGTCCAGCCTACCCTAAACTCACCCTCTGCAGACGAACTCCTTTAATCACAGATCGTGTGCAGAGAACCAGGGATGCTAGACATGTCAATATGACAAAGGCGTCAAAGATCATCATGTAGTGCGTGTTCTTCTGTACTGGAAGAGAAAGAGGGGGAAAACCCTAACAAACTTGTAGGTAATTGTCATTCCCTCCTCCACCCCATTCTCATTCACACCAGTACGTTTGTGTAGGCCAGAGTAGTATCTTACAAACGTAGACTTGCCATGGAAAGATATAATGATATTTGGAATTCATTTTTATAAATACCATATTAGGCTAAGGGCTAATAACTACAATAACGTTTCATTTTATTTTATTTTTGTAATGTATACAATTTCCTTTTCATTTTTTGTCCTTTTTCTTTTCTTTTGAAATTCATTTTTATTAGATTTTGCAAACAAACAAAAAAAGTTTATAACAATTCCAAATACATATCCATTTAAAGAGATTTCTCTCTTGTGACTTTCCCCCAGCCCTTCCATGGGTTCTAATGTGAACATTTTCAGCTGCATATTATTTCCTAATCTATATTTTGTATTCATCCATATTATGCATAATACCTGTTACATTACAAGTGATATTAAAATCCTGCTAATGTTTTCATCTGCTTACAGTGGTCTCCTAAGTAAGTTATAAATTTTTCCCATTCTTTTTTAAAGTTTTTGTCCTCTTGGTGCCTGAGCTTTCCAGTCAGCTTTCGGCATTTCGGCTAGTCCATCAGCTTAGTTTGCCATTCCTCTCTGGCAGGGACTCTTTCTTCCTTCCATCTCTGGGCTGGTAGCATCTGTGCAGCTATTGTCGCATACATAAATGTTTTGTTTTCTACATGGGTACTATTCATTTTTGTGTTTTATCTTACTCTGTGCACTTGTAATTATGTACTTTTTATTTTTCAGTAAAGTGTGCATATATTCTCTCTCTCTCTCTCTCTGTCACTGTCACACACACACACACACACACACACACACACAGTGTGTGTGTTTGTGTATAAAAGCCAGACACACCTTTATTGAGGTCCTGGACTTCAGCCCCAAAGCCAATGGCAATAGTTTTTTATTTTAAGAGAGTGTTAAATGTCATCTTGCTAAATATGCCTTCCTTCTCCTTCTCAAATATGTAACACCAACAATATCCATAAACTGCTTATCTTTAAAAAGTGCTAAATGAAAAGTAGCCCTTAGCAATGATTCTATGTGAGAAGTCGATTTCCTATTGGGAGACTTGTCCTCAGTGGAGATGAGGTTTCTATTTTTCGTTAATATTTCTATCATGGTGCAACTTGGGTTGGCCAAGCAATTCTACTAGTCAAAGTTTTCAGCGAACTTGAGGGAACATGCTCATGAATATGAAACCTTCAAGGAAACAGTCAAAGCCGATACAGGGTGGAATTCATCCTTTCCCACCTGTTGCACTGATTGAATTTGCATTTTTTTAAAAGACCTGGACATTGAAGAAGATGAGACAAGAAACCTTGAATATGAGATTTTTACTTACGTGATCCAGAAACATGCCAGTCTTTACATTCCTTGATGGCAATATCGTTGTCTAGGCTAATTTTGATTCTCCCACTGTGTGCTTTGTTATCAAAGACTATCTGTGGGGTCAGAGACAAAAAAGCAGTTATCTATTTGGAAAGAAAGCTCTTAAGCCATATATCATACTCACGTGCCGTTAAGACAGGCTGGATCTGACAAACATTCTTCTAGCAAGACACATCAGATTGAAACGTCTTATGATTCCCAATTGTTTGCTCGAAAGCAGTTAAATGGAAGCAAAGATGAATAGTTGGCTGCAAGCAGAATTTGAAACACAGCGGACAAACACAATGTTTTGCAACTTTTCATGCCATTCCCAGCATTAGAGAGCTTTCCACGGAGATACTACACACCACTCCTGGGGTAATAGCATTCACTTTTAGAAGATAAGCAAGTGTCTAGCACAGGGATAACCAACACGTAGTGTCTGCCAGTTGTTGTTTGATTATAGCTCCTGTTGGCCCCAGCTAACACGGCTCATGGTCAGAAATGATGGGAGATGGACCACGTCTGGAGAGTGTCACCTTGGCTATTCCTGGTTTAGCTATAACTGCTGCACCATGACAGCCAAAATTATATTCTTGAAAACAGGCCTGGAGTTGGCGCCTGGAATCCTTGGGCAGCTGGCAATGCCCACAACCGATGATTGACCCGGAATCTTCTTTTTCAAAAATCTCTTCTGTGCTTCAGTTGACACCAGGCAACTAGGCTTGGAAGCCACCATTTTAATTTCCCACAGTGCCTTGGCAAAACCTCAGCTAGTGAGATGAATTAAAACAGCAGCTCATTGTCTAGCACTGATTGGAGTGCTGCTGTCCAAAACCACCAAGTTGGCCCGCCAGGACCCAACATATAAGTGGTCCCCCCCCCCAGTACTTCTGCAAGGATGCCCTTAGCACACTGATGAAATCTTTGAAGTCAAAATGGCTGAACTGCCTCAAGGAAAATGGGGCTTCGGTGCTCTGCGCATCTTCTCAACATCTCCCTTGGCTATTATCACTTTGTCCATGCCTCTGTCGGCATCCTTCAGATCATGCCCTTCCAGCCATGACAATCCCCTGATCCCTGGTGCGACATAAATCAGTGACTCAGACTTCAAAAGTCTGAGCACACTATATTAGCAGAGCATACTGTGCAAACAGAACAGGCATGAGGCTTGTGGAAGCATACTAACAGCTAAAGATTTATTAAATCAGGACAAAGAAAACATGTGGTCTCCCTTTCTTCTCCTCAGAGAGACAGTGAAAAGCAAAAGCTATACACACAATGGAAGTTCCCAGCAACTGTGCTGGTATGTAAACAAACATATGACATGCAACAGTTCCATGTCTGCAACTAAAGGTGGAATGGAATTTTCCAACATCCTCATCCTCCATATACTCCACCGGCAAAATCCAAGTTGTAATGGAAAAAGAAACATGAATTTATACTTCATAAACTGGATATCCCTGAAGTGCAAGTCCATACACTTTACCTATGTTCCATATGCCTTAATATTGTTTAGTAAGTATTTGCAAATGGTGAACCAAACTATTGATGTTAAAATAACAGAAATGATCCCTGCCACATGACTTGGCATCTGGTGCCCCTTGCAAGGGATAGCTTCAGCCCCATGATTTGCTAGGCCCTTTCTGCCTCGCACATCTTCTTGAAGCTTTGAGTTCACAATTCACCCCTTTTCCAAGCTGCCCTTTGGAAAAACTGGTTGGGGCCCTACAGCAAATGGGAACATTTCAACCTGAAGCCTGTACTTACTGTCAGAGTGAAATCATAGCAATCTGGTAGTTCGTGATGACGGACCGTCTGGAGATTGATAGCCTTCAGTTTGAACGTGAGCTGCAGAGTCACAAGTCTAGAAGAAGAGTTTGGGGATTTTATTTCACCATTACCAACAACAACATGCGAGTGCACCAGCAACCGAGAACTCCCGCCTCACCTATGGAAGTCTAGAGTGAAGTTGAAAACACTCTTCCCCAGTGTCCTGTTTTCCAAAGGCAGCATGGGTTCCACATAAAAGCATTCTGTGAGGAAAAAACAAGACAGATTTTGTGGGAAGTACTCTGCATCTCGCAAGGCAAAGAAGAGTGTAGATCAGTGTTTCCCAAACTTGGGTTCCCAGCTGTTTTGTGACTACAAATCCCATCATCCTTAGCTAGTAAGACCAGTGGTCAGGGATGATGGGAACTGTAGTCCAAAAGCAGCTGGAAACCCAGGTTTGGGAAGATCCTGCTGTCCACAAGGGTAGGCATGTTTGATTTGACATGCATTGGGAAGCTCTCCCTTTGATTAAGTTACCCACCATGTAACTTCTTCTCCCTGTACCGTGCCCCAGGAGAAGGAAGAAGGAAGTGGTGGTTGTGATCTTGGTATATAGCCACACACAACTTCATTGGGCAGTTAAGGATAAGCCCCTCAGTGTCAGGACTGCCGCCATCTGTTTTTCAAATGTGGGGCAATGCTGAATCAATGTGAAATGGGCTCTTATTTCAGAATGAACACCAGTTTCTCAATAAATAAATAAATAAAAACCAGGGGAAAACAGCAACACAGTGGATCTAGATTATGTATGTGGGCTATATAGGGGGGGAGGAAACCAAGTACTTAAGTCTCCATTGATTCTAGAATGAGATGGTGTGTGTACAAACCTCAAGAGTAACAGTTGGTATTGCATATGAGTGATGACAGGAAATTGACCTCTTCCCCACCCCCTTCTCTCTCTCAAACACAAGACTTGAGTAATAAAAATATATATTACCAGTTTCGATTTCTGGATCAATATCAAAAGTGTCATTTCCAGGACAAATGGTTCCTCGCTTGTAGAAGTATTGGCATATGGCCATAGGTGTCTCTTCGGCTCCTTTCTTCTCGTAGGCGTGATTTCCAACAGATATGGTACGCAGCTGTAAATACTAACCCAAAACTGACAGATGGTTAATGAACCCATATGAACCTGCCTGACAATCAAGAGAAAGCTCAGATGACTCTCTCTCCATCCTGTTGATGCACGATATCAGATAAGCAGATACCGGAGGCAGGGTCATCCCAGTGGTGGTTCCAAATGTGTGTGGAACGTCCTCCCTTTGGAGATATTCTGGTCCCCTCTCTTGGTTTTTAGGTGATCAACTGGAGTCTAACTCTACAAAAGTTTATGCCATAATAACATTGAGGTGCCACTCTTTGTTGGTGTTGCTGCAGCAGACCAGCACAGACCACCTCTCTGGAAATATTATTTAAAATACCTTCGTTTCAACATGCTTTTAATGTTTAATTTTAAATGTGCAGCTTTGAATGCATTTTATGTTATTGGCTGCATTAGGTTTTTGTAACTGTAATTACAAAATAACATTTTCTATTGTCTTGTCTTTGGTGTTTATTCATTTTGTAAACTCTTCGGATTTTCAGAAATAGGTCATCCTCCTGTCAGGTCAAGGGAGCATCTGAGGACATCCAGATAAATGATTAAATCTACATAGATAAATTTAGTGTTGTTCTCTGAGCTATGTTTGGTTTCACTGGGTTTAGTTAAATTTGTATGGACAAAGTCGAGATCGGAATCTTCATTTTATTGAGCTTCTATTTGCCTGCTTCCCATAAATAAGCAAAGAACAAGCAATTAGGACAAAGATGAGCAGTTTCTTTGCCCTTTAAGGATTTTTCACGAGGAGTTTCACAACAGAAACCCAAATAGTTGAAAACCAGCAAGTGACTACAAGTGACTCACAAAAAGCACACTAAGGCATGTACCAATTTGAATGAGACTGTATCTACAGGCTCTTGAACTATGGTAGTTTATAAGTGGGAAGGAGTTTCTGGAATTCTGATTTGGGAATTAAGTTTGGCTCATGAGGATGGTGTTATCTATTAACTATTACTATGCTCAGACGCTGAAGACAAATAACGGGTTAGCCTGCCTGTGACCCTGCAGAATTACTACAGAGCCGGCCCTATCATTAGGCAGGATGAAGTGATCGCCACAGACTACTGGTTTGGGTTTCTTGAAAGGCCAGCAAATGGTTAGGTATTTAATCATTCTTGGATTTTTACAGCCAGAGGCAAGGAAGAGCACTTTTTTTGGGGGGGGGGTTGCCTCAAGAGCCAAAATAACTTGACTGGCCTTATGTATTCTGCACCTAGATTGGCAGCATTTGCTACTCTGCCTCAGGCAGTACAGTCTCTTGGGCCACGTGGAAACAAGATGGGATACAAGGAAATCCTTATACTGTTAGCCTTGCCAAACAGGTAGGTAGCCAGACAAGGACAGAAGCAGGAAAGATGTCAAACAAAACCATAAAATTCAGAGAACAGATTTGTTCTACTACCCATTTTCTGTGCAATTAATGCTCACAAATGACTTTAATATGGAGTAGTAGCTTGGGTTTTTTTTAAGCTAGCTTTAAATTTCATGGAAAACGGCACCCTTGTAGAATAACCCCAGCTGCTATATTTATTGTATTGTAAATTGCTTCTAGATGGCTCATAGGAAGTGAAGTTACCTGATTTATTGCAAAATAGATCTGATCATAGACATCCATCTGTGTATAAACTGCATAGGTGTCATCCAGTCTGTCCGTGTAGCCTTTCAGGAAGAGATGTTTAAAAGCCACTGTGTTCTCCTCTTTAAATTCCACTACCATTTGGTTGCTTAACCCAAACACTACCAGCTGAAGGCAACCGCACACAAAAAGAAAGAAAGAAAAGAGAGCAAAAGTTGTTGTTTTTTATATTCCAAATAATTTCAGCTGGTTAAAAACTGCACATTTCTACACAGGTCATTTCCCTGCTGCATGGACAGCTATGGCTAAGACCATATTTATATTTATCAAATTTATATCCCACCCTTCCTCCTGAAAGATCCCAGAGTAGCAAACACACATCTGTAATTTAAAATAAAAACATATTTAAAAACAGTGAAAAACATCCCTTTTAAAAATGAAACGCAATAAAACATGTACCATATTTTTCGTTCTATATGACGCACCAGACCATAACACGCACCTAGTTTTTGGAGAAGGAAAACAAGAAAAAAATATATTCTGAATCTCAGAAGCCAGAACAACAAGAGGGATCGAAAGCAGCGATCCCTCTTGCTGTTCTGGCTTTTGGGATAGCTGTGCAGCCTGCATTCACTCCATAAGACGCACACACATTTCCCCTTACCTTTTAGGCGGGAAAAAGTGAGTCTTTAAGAGCAAAAATACGGTAACCAATGATGGGTCTGGATAGGCCCGTCGAAAACGTTTTCAGCAGGCATCTAAAATAATACAGTGATGGCACTTTACCATAAACTTGGGACGTGGGTGGCGCTGTGGGTTAAACCACAGAGCCTAGGACTTGCCGATCAGAAGGTCGGCGGTTCAAATCCCCCACGACGGGGTGAGCTCCCGTTGCTCAGTCCCTGCTCCTGCTAACCTAGCAGTTCGAAAGCACATCAAAGTGCAAGTAGATAAATAGGTACCACTCCGGCGGGAAGGTAAACGGCGTTTCCGTGCGCTGCTCTGGTTCGCCATGCTTGGTCCTGCTGGCCACATGAACCAGAAGCTGTACGCCGGCTCCCTCGGCCAATAAAGCGAGATGAGCGCCGCAACCCCAGAGTCATCCGTGACTGCACCTAATGGTCAGGGGTCCCTTTACCTTTACCATAAACCTATAAGGGCTGAATTCAGAACTGCAACCTTATTATTCTCTTCGGTTTTTAATATGATTTGGCAAAGAAAAAGTTGGCAAGGTAGGAGTATATTCTCAGTTTACTGGGTGTATCCCTCCCTGGTTCCAATCCATTGTTGGGCCTTGAATGCAAGTAGTGGATTTCCTGCAAATTTAACCTTCACATCTCTCTCACTCTATTTGCACATAGAGCTTATTATCTGGGATCTGCAAAGGTGAAGACAGTGCAATGGCTATAAAACTGACTCTAAATATATGTCGTGGGACGCAGGTGGCGCTGTGGGTTAAAGCCTCAGTGCCTAGGACTTGCCGATCGAAAGGTCGGTGGTTCGAATCCCTGCGGCGGGGTGCGCTCCCGCTGCTCGGTCCCAGCGCCTGCCAACCTAGCAGTTCGAAAGCACCTCCGGGTGCAAGTAGATAAATAGGGACCGCTTACCAGCGGGAAGGTAAACGGCGTTTCCGTGTGCGGCTCTGGCTCTGGCCAGAGCAGCGATGTCACGCTGGCCACGTGACCCGGAAGTGTCTCCGGACAGCGCTGGCCCCTGGCCTCTTAAGTGAGATGGGCGCACAACCCCAGAGTCTGTCAAGACTGGCCTGTACGGGCAGGGGTACCTTTACCTTTACCTTTAAATATATGTCAGCCGGTAGCGCTATGCATTCTGAGACAAAGGACAGTATGACACCCCCTCCCCTCTCCATGTGCAGAAGCTGACTGGCCTGGAGGTTGTATTTTGCTTCCAACACTGTTGTGGAGGGGTCAATTTTGCAACCAAAAAAATAACCATTGATGACAATACAGGCTGCATACACGCCATACATTTCAAAGCACATGGCTTCCGCCAAAGAATCCTGAGAACTGCAGTTTGTTGAGGGTGCTGGGAATCGTATCTCTCTGAAGATACAGTCCCTAGGATTCTGTGAGGGGGAAATGTATAGTTGTATATTGTCCACCATGCTTGACGCAACAAGCCAGATTAGGAGGCCCAGGGCAGGTCATGTGACAACAAAAGTCTAGATCATGGTTTCTCAAACTTGGGTCTCCATCTGCTTTTGGACTACACTTCCCATCATCACTGACCACTGGTCCTGCTAGCTAGGGATGATGGGCATTGTAGTTCAAAAGCAGCTGAAGACCCAAGTTTGGGAAACCCTGATCTAGAGGGCTCCGAAAGAACAACCGGGGGTAACTCCCACCTGTCACTTTGCTTAGTGGCATAGCTGGGTGTTTATCGGTCCTCCAATATCAGAGGAGATTATTTTTCTCCCAAACTTCCATAATTTGAAACACTGAAGCCATTTCCCTTTTATTTCAAGTTTTGACATTTTCCATTAGTATTAAAAGTACAGTGGTACCTCCAGTTGCGAATGGGATCCGTTCCGGAGCCCCGTTCGCAACCTGGAAGGAACGCAACCCACATCTGTGCACGCGTGGGTCGCGATTCGCTGCTTCTGCGCATGATGTCATTTTGCACGTCTGCGCATGCGCAAGCGGCGAAACCCAGAAGTAACCCTTTCCGGTACTTCCAGGTTGCCGCAGGATGCAACCTGAAAAGACGTAACCTGAACCAAACGTAACGAGGGATGACTGTAGTTCCGGAAATGTATTTCTCAAATGAGTATCTCAATTCAGTATCAAAAGCCTCTTGCAGTCACGTCCAAGCAACATAAGATGGCTTTGGGGATTTCTAAAAGGCAACTTGCAGCTTTCCCATTGTCTCTCACCTGGATAGTAACCATGGCAATTTTCAGAAGTTGTATCCCAAGTTTCCAAGGCTTCCTCCCCCGGGCCCAGAATTTTTCACAGGGGTTCATGAAGAAAAATTTAAGTTTCCTTCTCAGCTGATCTTCCAGAAGCAACTCCTGACACATTGAAGGGCGCCTCTTGTAGCTGTAAACGTTTTCATCATCATGGGAACTGCAGCTGCTTACAACCACCACTTCAGGGTTTTCCATTGCTGGAACGTGCAACCCAGTGATTAAACCAAAGAGACATTAGCAAGCTCAGAATGACTAACAGAAAATATTACACTTGTGGTTAGGAGCATCTCTACTATATGAGCTGGACTATCGTCTGCATGAAGGAATCAGACAATCATAGAATTGTAAAGTTGGGAGGGACCTTCCAGGGTCATCTGGCCCAACCGCCTGAGGCAGTGGTTCTCAAAGGGTGTGGCAGGTGAGGATGGTGTGGCAGGAAGATTCAAGGACCATCAAAGAAACTTTTAAACATTCTGGTGTAGCATCGTATCAGAATTTTATTGTATTTTTTAATTTGCAGAATCTGGACAGATACATTTTCAAAACGAGAGCGAGAACATCAAATGATGTTGGGGATAATCCTCATTTTGACCCTGAACTGCCGTTCAAACAGAGTGCTAGAGAGAATAGCATTAGCTATTCTGCTGCAATTCTCCACAACATGTCTTTGTGAACAGGGATTTTCAACTCTTGACAAGTATGAAAGATCAGAAGAGAGAAAGCCTTCTTTGTGTTGATGAGGAGATGAGAGTTTGCTTGTCTCAAATTAGACCTAATATAAATGAGATTACCCAGCAAAAGCAAGCTCATGCCTCTCTCATTCAGTTTGAATACGTACATAAGGTACATATGTAAGAGGCTCGTTTACAATTATATTTTGGGAATGGTCCCATGTTCTTATGTAGCTGCATTGTTTTTATACTTTCTGGATGTCCCATGATCATATTATAAAGTAGTTGTGTTCTATGTTATATATCAAGCACTGCCAGGAGTTGGTTTCTTTTTGTTTTCCAAAGTATTTCTTATCAATAGGAAGATTTGGTGTGGTACGACCAAATTTTTATTCTGAAACTGTGCCCAAGAAGAAAGAACCACTTTGAGAACCACTGCCCTTAGGAGTGGCACAGCCCAGATGTGTACGGTGTAAAACAGAAACCAGGTATATACACTCATCCCAAGGACCAGCCAACCCATATGATCAGGCTTATTAGGTCATCAACTAAGCACAGCAGGGAAGGGTGAATTAGTTAAGAGTACAGAAAAACTAATTCACACACAGTTCCCATGCTTCACTCACAGAAAGCACTATTTTTAGAGATGAGCAATGGAGGCATTTTCCATAAACGCAGTATTTCCACATCTTGGTTTTTTTCTGGTTTTCCTACTAGAGTTTGGATACAATAGAAGACAGATTTGTTGATGAGTTTCAAGATGGCGCCGAGGTAAGACGCTCTTATCGGAGCTCAAAGAGATCTTTTAACTAAATGTTGCCGGCTCTCCTCCCTTTTGGATTCTATTTCCTTTCATTATTTCGCTGTGCGTCTGAACATTTTATCTTATCTTATCCTCCTCGGTGCCGGGACTTAATGAAGTTAAAGAAGTTTTAACGAAGGCTCTCAGACATTCCCTCTCGAGCACTAAGGCACTCCCTCCCAGTTACTCGTTACTTACCTCGCAGCAGTCCAGCTAGGACCGAATGAGAATTGAACGAGATTGTGACCAGAGAACTTTAGCACTTTATCATTCTATTTAGAAGTCTGATCTCATTGATTTAAGAATCTAGTAATGAGAAGAGGCAAAAGACCCAGGTGCCTTGATATAGAAACTGACACAGAGCCCTCTGGTTTTAAACAGAGTAATCTAGATAACTACCTGCTACCTCAAAAACAGCACGTATCTCCTCCCAAAACCTTCCTCAACTCCTTACATGGAAAGATAATTGAAGAGATATCCCTAGGAGTAAATGAGGACAAGGCTACTACTCCCATAACCGAGGCACAAGCACTAATTGATAGAAAGGTGGAGCTGCTGGAGGAATGCTGCCTATTGACTGCTCAAACAGTTCAAAAAATCTTTGAACAATTACAAAACATCTCCAAGAAGCTGGATAACCCAGATGAAAGGAGGCAACTCACTCCCTTTTTGCCATCCTTAACAACCCCTGGAAATAAACAGAACAAATACAAATTTATACCTCTAAACCAGTCAAAAATCAGAGGAAGCCCCCCTCACTCAATCAACCTGATACTGAGGCCATGTGAGATTGTTCTCCACATTTTTCCATATAGAGGACCCCTACCTTACTGGGAGTCATCTTTCTGGGCCAGACACCATCTAAATCTGCTCCTTGGTTCTGAGGGCGGAAGCATTGACTTAAAAGCAGTCAAGAGGCTCACTAACGACGGATATTCCAAAAAAGTACTACTAAGATTTGGTAGTCATAGAATCCCAACTAAAATCTTAAGGGTAAAGGCTCATTTAGCCCAGAAAGGAATTTTTCCGCGCCGACATTTTGAAGATATATCACCCAGACCATTGTTTGCATCTAAAAGACAGAATAAGATGAACAAGGCCATTCCGCCAGAAGCCGACATCTCCCCTACCCCCGTGGAAGAACCCAGTAGATGGGAGAAACCGCAGTCAGCTACCCGGAAAATTACGCAAGAAAAATCCAAGCTCCCAAACCATGCGACTGTAGCATCAAATAACAACCTCGCCCTTGACACAATAGACTGGACTGTCCCAGAAGAAGAAGATCTGCTGAGTAATTTTGCCAAGTTACCAGATAAAGAACAAATAAACATACTCAGTAAATTGACGAAACTACAGGCCAGATTGACCGAAATTCACCGACAAGGTCAACAAAATGCAGTAGATACAATACACAATCAAACTTTACACTTGCCAGCCTTTTCCCCAAAATGCATAGTCAAAAAGAGAGCTGCAAATGGAACTTTCAAATGTATAGATGCAGAGCTACAAATCCAGCCGCCTTTAGAATATGAAACGGCAAGGAAAAACTCCAGTAATGAGACTACAAACTCCTGGCTGAGATATCAAATACTAGCTCCAAACGAAATAGGTACCCCTTATTTAAGTACCACAAAGGACTCTAACTTTGCCGAACAAAAGATGACCTCCAACAGACCTGACACACCGAGCTCAACACCTAATGAGGCCAAAGAAATGGAAGTAGAGACTAAAAATAGTCCTACTGTCCATAATAGCCCACCAACCACAGAAATCTCTCAGGAACAAGGAACAGTTAAGGAAGAAAATCAAGAAAGGGAGGAAATTCTAATTTCCCGCACTTTAAAAAAGAATCTAAAAGATCCACCATTACGTCCCCCACCGAAAGCAGCGACAAATGGCTGTATCTGCACAAGAAAAAATTCCTCGCTGGACTTAATGACAGAACTAGAATGACTAAATGCTGTCAACCAGCCACCAACCCAAAAACGGATCCTACGCCTGTTGTCCTGGAATATCGCAGGGTGGGGAAACAAAGACGGAGACCCAGACCTAATGAACTTCTTTAAGGATTTTGAACTAATACTCCTACAAGAAACATGGTCAACTAGAGATATTAAAATTAACGGATTCATCTCCTATACGAAACCCGCATTGAAAACAAACACGAAGGGCCGGCCGAAAGCAGGGCTCTGTTGTATGATCAAAGACAACTTAGGGTTTGAAATCAAGCAACTAGAAATATGTTTACCACTTGCACAAGCTCTACTTTTAACCCAAAAAAAAGACTCTTTGCTACTTGTAAATGTCTATATCCCCCCAACCAAAAACAACATCAGTAGTGAAAATTGGTCACAACTAACCTTTTATATAGAAAATCTGTCCGATAAATACCCAAATGCCTCACTGATAATAGCAGGTGATTTTAATGCCAGAGTGGGAACCAACAATGAACAACTATGTAGCAAACTAAATTGGAATACTGATAATGATATCGCACATGCCCTGAAAATAGGACGATTCTCCAGAGACAGGGTTGTTAACAACGAAGGCTTACGCCTACTTGAATTATGTAACAACTTTAATTTGCAGATTGTGAACGGTTCAACAAATGGCGATAGAAGCGGGGAGTTTACATACTTCTCCCCCCGAGGATGCAGTGTCATCGACTATATTCTTGTCCCTTATAATATTATAAATTCGATCACGGACCTCAAAATTGGAACGCGCACTGAAAGCGATCATCAGCCATTATTGCTGTCTATTAGCTTAAAGGACGAAACCAAAATAACTAAGCACAATATCATAGAACCTTCTCAATACAAACAAATGACCCAATTAAAATGGTCCCAGGAAATGAGTGCAGAAGTGGGGCATAAACTTACAGCTAACCTGAGAAAACAAGTATTATTCAACTTAAAGACCACTAATTCCTACTGTGATATTCCTAAAATTTATAATGAAATCTTCCAAATGCTTGTAGAGCTTAGTACTCCACCTAAAGTTTGGGAACTTAAATATAGCGCTAGCCCTTGGTTTGATGATGAATGTTTCCAGCTAAAAAGAAAACTGCGCCAAACATTTAAAAATAATCGCACTAAACTAGAGCCCTCTTATCTTGATGAAAAAAGAAAATACCATTATATTCTGGCCGAAAAGAAACAGAAATACGCAACCCAAAAATGGCTACAATTATTCGACTCAATTCAGAGTAAAAACAACAAAGCGTTCTGGAGCCTAGTGTACGGAGGACTGAAAGCCGAAAATCAACTAACTCTGCCACCAATTGCAGAATCCAAATGGTCCCAATACTTTACATCTGTATTTAACAATCTACACGGTGAACTTAAAGGAAATGAAACCATTAAAAATAAAATTAATAAACTCCAGGAGTGGCCAAGGGTAGAGGAAGAGGAAATTAGAGAGATAGTTAAAAACTTCAAATCGGGGAAATCTCCTGGGCCAGACGGTCTACCAATAGAACTATTTAAGACCTATATAGATTGGTGGGCAGAACCCTTAGCTCAATTGTTTACTCTTATAGATAAATATGGGACCATACCTGAGATATGGTTAAGATCAATAATTATTCCAATCTTTAAAAATGGCGACCCAAAAGAACCAAGGAATTATAGACCGATAAGCCTACTATCAGTGATAGGGAAAATCTACGCTAAGCACCTCTTATCTAAACTTCTTACCTGGATGAAAAATCTAAATTTACCAGGGAAAGAACAAATAGGTTTCTCCAAAGGTTGCTCTACTCTAGACCACTGTCTTACACTTATGCATCTGGTTGAAAAATACAGATCCCAAAGGCAATCTAAGATATACGCTGCTTTTGTAGATTTTCGTGGTGCATTCGACTCAATTGACCGCCCAAAGTTGTGGAGGAAACTCACAGAATTAAAAATTGATCAGCGCTTATTGATTCTAATGCAAAATCTACATTCTTCCAATACCTGTCAAGTCAAACTTAACACCAAAGGTCACCTCTCCTCAGACATCCCAAACTCGAAAGGGGTAAAACAAGGGTGTATTCTTGCCCCCTTTTTATTTAATTTATTTTTATCAGACTTGCCAGATTACCTTCAAAAAATAGAATCACATGCCCCTAAACTCAATCAGAAACCAGTTCCTCTCTTATTATACGCAGACGATGCTGTCTTACTATCACTAACGAGCTTGGGTCTGAAACGTCTTATATCTTCACTGATCCTTTACTGCGAATGTAACAAACTCTCTATAAATTATGAGAAGACAAAAATTTTGGTCTTCTCGAATGGTTGGAAATTAGAGAAATGGAAAATAAGAGGGCAAGAAATCCAACAAGTGAAAATCCATAGATATCTGGGAATCTTATTCCAGAGCAACTTAGGGTGGGCAACCCATCGCACAAATGCCATAAAACAGGCAAAGTGCATCTCATCAGCAGTTGCCCGTTTTTATTATCAGAAAGGTAATCAATTTATTCCTGCGGCCAATCAGATATTTCAAGCAAAAGTGCAATCCCAGATATTCTATGGTATCCCGCTATGGGTCCAAGCATATAACAGTGATATAAAAAAGATTCACTCCAGCTTTTTGAGACGTATTCTTGGACTCCCTCTTATGATCAAATATGAAACAATGTGTGCAGAAATAGGCATACACACAATGGAATACTGGGCATGGTCCACCTCAATAAAGTATTGGTTACGCTGCCATTTTCGCTGCCCTCCATCAAGTCTGCTCGCTGATTTGCTCAAAGACCCTTATAAATCAAGATGGTATCAGCACCTTGAAAAAAAAATTGAATCTTTAGGCATCGAGCTGGAGCTCCTGTACAATTCTAATGAGCAATATATTCTCTATAATATCCTAACTAGACTAAAGGATGCCGAGAGACAAAATATTATGGCAGCTGTAAACAAAATTTGCTCCCCCAGATTCTACGATTTAAATATCTTAGATTGCAGAGCCAATTACGTCTCTAAATTAATAATCCCAGCCCAACGAAGGGCTTTTATGCTGGCCCGTTTGAATGTTTTTCCCTCAGCATTTGTCTGGGGAAGATATCAAAACATTCCCAGAAGCAAGAGATTCTGCAGATGTTCTATGAATGTCCCGGACACTGTAGAGCATATCCTCTTTCATTGCCCATTGTACAGTACGCTCCGTCAACGCGTGCTGTCCCCCCTTTCGGGTGGTCTGGAACCCCAGCAAGCTGAATGTGTGGGACTCTACCTATCCGACGCTGACCAAAGGGTAACGGCGGGGGTAGCCGAGTTTTTGGCAGCAGTCCTCCAAGGAGCAGGTTAACAAGGAAAACCACTGATTCTATATGTATATATTTATATTTGTATGTAGCCAACTCCTGCCTTTTTATATATATCTCAAGGCTTTTATATGTTATTTTCCTTTTATGGTTTTACCTGCATAATGCCTAATAAAGGTTTGATAAGTAAGTAAGTAAGTAAGACAGATTTCTTAAAAAATAAAAAGCTATGCAAAACAACACACCCTTGCATATAAATTCTTAATTGGAACTTATCTGTATTTCTTATAATACGGGTCATCAGATCAGAATGTTCTTTATTTCTTACTTACATACAGTTCCAAGATACGGATTGACTAAATCAGCAATCCTGCGGTTCTCCAGGTATTGTGCTCCAGTCATCAGCTTCAGCCAGCATAGACAATCATCAGGGAATGCTAGGAGTTGTGGTCCAGCAACATCTGGAAAGCCTCAGGTTCTCCATCCTTTCACACGGGGTTTCCCAAACATGGGTCTCCAGCTATTCTTGAACTACAAATGCCATCATCCCTAGCTAGCAGGTACAGTGGTCGGGGATGATGGGAACTGTAGTCCAAAAACAACTGGAGACCCAAGTTTGGGAAACCTCGCTTTCACTAAATACAAATCGGTATCAAAATAATTATTTGCAGAATGCAGATTCTTTAAAGGTGAGGAAACTAAAGGGAAAGCATCTCTTTACCCCTGAGTTTTAATTTACTAACTTATTTCTCTGACCAGCAATGAGGCTGTCAAACAGGAAGCCTGGTGCCTTCCGGATATTGTTAAGGCTAGGGTGGCCTGTAGTCAGGGATGAAGGAAGTTTCCGTCCAGCAATTTCTGGATGGGCACAGGTTCCCCAACCTTGTAGTAAAGGGAAGGAAGGTACTTGGAAGTCTTAGTTGCAACTGTGCAGCTGCTTTAGATTTGAGGTCCCCAGAAAGTAGATTACATCTGGCCAATGGAGAACATCCCCTTTGCTCTACTTGTTACACAAATGTCGTAGAAGTGCTTACAGCTTGACCGATGACATTGCTTCTAGTTCTCTTGCCCCTATCTCTTGCAAATGGTATGTGAATTATTTAGCGTTTTACCTGCAGCAGTGACCAAACTATGCCAATAGCCTACAAGCAGGGTGCAGTGCATTCATTTAAGAACAGGTATAGCTCAATCCGAACGTATGCTTAGAAGTAAATCTGATGGTGCTTTTCCCAAAGGAAATGCACATTGGATGACGGCTTTCAGCAGGGAAGTAATCCCAACTAGGGGCCTTAACTTTCAAGTAAACATACATATAATCAAGTTGTGAAAAACATCACAAAACGCTGACCTGATCTCTTTGGGTCGTTTAGGCTGCAATTCTATACACATTTACCTGAGAGAGTATGTTCCATTAAACCCAACAGGACTTGCTTCTGAGTAGACATGTATAGGGTTACTGTAATTGCCATTATAGAAAACAAGAACAGCTCAATTTTTGGAAGAAAATTCTGCACACGTGAGAAAGCAGCTGCTAATCTACAAAGTAGTGACTTTGATTCACTTTTTGCCAAACCAGGGTCCGTAACTGCAGACAAATGCAGCAAATTTCTGCACTAGATAGAAGTCCCTAATTTAGCTCTTTAAAAATATGTTAACATACAACCTGAGCTTGAAAAAACCCACAAGGCTGGCTATGCAGCTGATAAGTGCCAACCTATGTTGACTCTCTTGTCTCCCTCACACACCAATTGATGGAAACAAGGGCATTGCAAGAGTGGCACACATTTACACAGGAATTGATGTTCTGTTCATTTTCACGGCTGATAGCATGACAAGATACGCAGCACGGATACATGCAAAAAATTGCTAACTAACAGGAGCATCACACAGAGTCCCTAATGTATCCGTAAATGACTGCAATTAAAATTGCCAAATGCGCTGATCAGGAACATTTTCATGTCCCAAGTTTCCACATTTTGTGTTACTCTTTGAACGAGAAACTTTGTCATGGCCACATGGGTAAAATCATCAGGCATTTGGAGTGATTACTCACATTTCTGCAAGGTTACTGGATATACCCATATCAAAGTCCCACCAGTGGCATAGCATGGGGGGTGCAGGGGGGGCCGGCCGCACCGGGCGCAACATCGGGGGGCGCGCTCGCACTCGTGAGGGGATCTATGGGGACCCTGCTCTGGGTTAGGGGGCGCAAATTACTTGCCTTGCCCCGGGTGCTGACAACCCATGCTACGCCACTGAGTCCCACATCTACTGGTCTAGAGATTGTAGGTGGAGACAACAAGCATGTTTCTGTTGACTTCATCTTCACCATCCCAGCCTCTCTTAGGAAGGAAGCAAGGAAATCAATGGGGCATATTCCCAGATAAGTGTGGTTAGGATTGCAGTCAAACTTTCAAGTATAAGTCATTGTACGGATAAATCAAATTGGTTTTAATCAGATATGTGATTAAATCTGCATAAGCTTACATGACTAAAGAATAGTTTTGAAACAAAGGGGGAAAGCTTGGGTATAAATTATCCAAAATCCATGAATAAAACAAATTGATACTTAACTTGCATTTTTAATTGTCCATTTAATAAGGGTCTCCTTTTAGTCAATTGCAAGATGCTGAATCTAATATATTAACCAATTAAAGGTTGCAGCCCCATCTATTTCCAGTGCCACCCCTCATCCCTGAAAATCTGACCAAGCAGGCTATGCCTCTGAACATGCACAAAGTGCCTTTCCCTCTACCAATGAGTTCCCTCCAAAGCACTGGAGAAGAGAAGCAAGGATCCCTGGGGGCATAGAATTGGAAGGGACCCCAAGGGTCATCTAGTCCAACCCCCTGCAAAGCAGGAATCTCAACGAAAGCATCCATTTCCATATACCAACTGATCATGGGAAAGAGATTCATTTGAAAATCCTTGTGCGCGTCCACCTGCCTGTCTGATGCTCAGCTCCAAAATCCAGCATCTTTGAAGAAGGGCCACAAAACGAAGTGGGGAAGGTCTGTCTCCTCTCCCTGCCCCCACCCCGGTTATATGACCTCCGCGGGATCTTCAACCAGGAGGAGAGCCTTTCCTTGCCTCGGAGAGAAAGCAGGAGCGCCCGGACTGACCTTTGGAGGGACGGCGAGAGAAGCAGCGCATTGGGGCGCCTGAGCCTCCCGCGCCGCTCCCTTCCATGCGCTCCCCCCATCCGTGAACCAGCCTCTCCGGGCGACTTACTCATTGAGGCGGCCCCAAGCGCTTACGGACGCCGCCGGCTGAACACGACACCACCAGGGACGCCGAGAGAGAGAGAGAGAGAGAGAGAGCGCAAAGCGACACCTGATGCCCGCGGAGAGGGCAACGCGCCACCGCGGCTCGCTCGCTCGCTCACCTGCCCTACCTGCCCGGGAAGGGCGCGCGCATCGCCAGGAGGAGGAGGAGGAGGCGGCCGGCGCCTCAAGGGGAGTCCGCTTTCATCCCTGCTGCCGCGGAGGAGGAGGAGGAGGGGAGCGTCCTCCTCAGCAGGAGGCGGGAGGGCGGCCCCTCACTCCGAGCTGGTGCCGGCGAAGCTGCCCGGGCGCAGGAACCGCAGCGGCGAAGGCGGCGCAGGATGAGGACGCGCCACGTGACTGGCGAAGCGCGCTCCTGCAGCAGCAACAGCAGCTTGGGCCTCCGCCTCCCTCAGGGGAAGATAGCCAGTGTGTGCACAAACTAGACCAGAAATGCCGCCCTACTTGCCTCTCTTCATCTACAGCAGCAGCAGCAGCAGAAGTCCAAGTTGAGACACACACAAATGTTTGAAGGCCCTGGGTCCCCCAAAGTTAATGGGCATTGCCCAGTGCAAAATTTACGTATAACCCAAAAAAAAAAAAAGGAAAAAAACTGGATGTACATTTCCAAGTGTTTTGTGTTGTGTATGTAGGCTCCTACGACTTCTTCATGGATCACCGCCTTGCTGTGGCAAAGGGGCTTGAATAACTCAGAGAAGCTATGAGCAGGGCCACCCAAGACAGACAGGTCATAGTGGAGAGTTTTGACCAAACTTGATCCACCTAGAGGAGGAACTGGCAAGCCACTCCAGTATCCCTGCCAAGAAAACATGGACAAAGACGACAGGCATATAAAAGTTACGAAGCAGGAAGATGAGCCTCTCAGGTCGGAAGGCGTCCAACATGCTACTGAGGAAGAGCGGAGGACAAGTACAAGTAGATTCAGAGCTGATGAAGCAGCTGGGCCAAAGCCGAAAGGTCGCTCAGTTGCGGATATGCCTGGAAGTGAATGGAAAGTCCAATGCTGTAAAGAAAAATATTGCATAGGAACCTGGAATGTAAGAACCACGAACCTTGGTAAGCTGGATGTGGTCAAAAATGAGATGGCAAGAATAAATATTGACATCCTGGGCATCAGTGAACTAAAATGGATGGGAATGGGCGAATTCAGTTCTGAGGACCATCATATCTACTACTGTGGGCAAGAATCCTGTAAAAGAAAGGGAGTGGCCCTCATAGTCAACAAAAGAGTGGCGAAAGCTGTACTGGGATGCAATCTCAAAAATGACAGAATGATCTCGATACGAATCCAAGGCAGACATTTTAACATCACAGTACAGTGGTACCTTGGGTTACAGACGCTTCAGGTTACAGACGCTTCAAGAAGAGGTGGCAAGAATACACAGAGGAATTTATACCAGAAAGGTATGCATGTCTTGCACACCCCAGGTAGTTGGTTGCTGACCCTGAGCCAGACATCCTGGAGAGTGAAGTCAAATGGGCCTTAGAAAGCACTGCTAATAACAAGGCCAGTGGAAGTGATGATATTCCAGCTGAACTATTTAAATTTTTTAAAGATGATGCTGTTAAGGTGCTACACTCAATATGCCAGCAACTTTGGAAAACTCAGCAGTGGCCATAATATTGGAGAAGATCAGTCTACATCCCAATTCCAAAGAAGGGCAGTGCCAAAGAATGCTCCAACTATGGCACAATTGTGCTCATTTCACATGCTAGCAAGGTTATGCTTAAAATTCTACAAGGCAGGCTTAAGCAGTATGTGAACCAAGAACTCCCAGAAGTGCAAGCTGGATTTTGAAGGGGCAGAGGAACCAGAGACCAAATTGCAAACATGCGCTGGATTATGGAGAAAGCTAGAGATTTCCAGAAAGACATCTACTTCTACTTCATTGACTACGCAAAAGCTTTTGACTGTGTTGACCACAGCAAACTATGGCAAGTTCTTAAAGAAATGGGAGTGCCTGATCACCTCATCTGTCTCCTGAGAAATCTCTATGTGGGACAAGAATCTACAGTTAGAACAGGATATGGAATAACTGAGTGGTTTAAAATTGGGAGAGGAGTACGACAAGGCTGTATATTGTCTCCCTGCTTATTTAACTTAGATGCAGAATCCATCATGTGAAAGGCTGGACTGGATGAATCCCAAGACTGGATGAATTACCTTCACTAGCTTAGGGCCTCATCAAACCTAAATCCGGCCCTGGTTGACACATACACACACACAAAAATAGCCTGGGTCCCCCAAAGTTAATGGGCATTGCCATTCAGATGGTGTGTGTGTGTGTGCCACATCTTGCAATTGATTATGTGAAGTGGGGTTTACCTGGGCCCCACAATATGTTATTCAAGTTGGCACACCTGGCTTAAGCTGCTAGTACAGCTAGATTGCTGCCTGCAGCGAATCTAGCTCTTATCTTATGGGGTAATGGACAAAGGCAGTGTGAGGTTATTTTTATTTTTCTCCCACCCAGAGGGTAGCCCTCTTGGTATAGACCAGGGCAGTCCAACTTTTCATACCAAGGGTACTTTGGCACAGAATCTGCGGGCCACACAGCGAATTACATTTCCACGCTGTAAATTCAAGTGTTTGCAATATATTTAATGTTATTTAATATGCACACAATCAGTATATTGAACTTATATAATTAAATGCACCATTAATATCTTTAATAGAGGTAGTTATTAAATAAATTTGATACACAAACAGATGGATGAGTTTCATTAGCAAAGCTGACTCAAAAAAATATATCAATTTTAAGGCTTAAATATGTTTTTTTCCTGAATGTTGCCACCATTCCAACAGAACGCAGCAAAACAGGTAATATAGACTGGAGAGGTGCTGCAGTTCTGTTCACCTGCTTTTCTCCATGAGGTGCACAGGTGGGTGGGAGAGAGGAAATTTATAGCACCCTGGGTATACACCCATCCTTGCAGAACATGAGCTGCATTTACTATTGTAGACTAATTAAAAGGTACTTCCAGCAAGTATCTTAATAATAGACCTCTGGGAGAAGGGAGTGCCACAATGATTGTTCAGTTAAAAATAACTTTCTAAATCCCTTTTGCTGTTTGAACTTGTTGTGCTGATGTCATAAGCAAAACAAAATAAAAAAATTCCTTCCAGTAGCACCTTAAAGACCAACTAAGTTAGTTCTTGGTATGAGCTTTCGTGTGCATGCACACTTCCTGAAGAAGTGTGCATGCACACGAAAGCTCATACCAAGAACTAACTTAGCTGGTCTTTAAGGTGCTACTGGAAGGAATTTTTTTATTTTGTTTTGACTATGGCAGACCAACACGGCTACCTATCTGTAACTGATGTCATAAGGACACTCTAGTGGTGGAAGAAATGAGGGAAGGCAGTATCTGTGGTATACATAGTGCCTAATAGACCAAGATCTGCCCCTTCTTGAATGGTGCCCAGGGGGTCATAGGTGGTCAGATGCTGGAACAAAGGCATAGTGTTCCCTGTGACCTGTCTGGGTGAGGTGGCAGGCCATTATTCTGCTTGGATAGCTCAGTGGTGCTAATAACACCAGGGTTGCAGGTTCAATCCTCATATAGGACAACTGCATCGCAGGGGATTGGACTAGAGTCAGATGATCCTCAGGGTCCCTTCCAACTATGCAGTTCTGTGAATGAAACATACTATAGCTACGGAACTTCCCGAGCAGTTATCAAGGGCATCCCCTCGTGTTCTGCATTAAAGCAGCCAAGCCTCGAGTTTATGGCCGCATAAACCCCGGGTTTTAGATTATGACTGGATAGCATTACACACTTGCACTTTTCTCATAAGATATGGGCTGTGGAATGCATATCTCGCCATCACTGGCATCTGAGCTTCTTCCAGGCACACCTGAAGACCCAGAAGCACTCCAAAATAGCAAACATGGGAGCATCCAAATCATGTCTCCTCATCTACACACAAACATGGGATTCTTATGACTTCTATTCAGCTTTAGTTATCTCACCTACAGCTGGTGTCCCACCATGGCCAGATTTATTGTTAAGCTCATAATGCGCAGTATAGTTCCACCTCATAATTATTAAAATCCCAGAGGAATCCAAGAATTCCACAGGGCAGAAAGGTGTGATTTCAAGAAGGCTGAAACCCCCACACTTTGTAGTATAGAAATTAAGCACAAGATGGATAAGTACACAAAACTTCCTGTAGTTCTTGCTCTCTACCCAGGAAATTTGGATATGGTTAGAGTTATTGAATAGTGAAAGGCTCTCTACACAGTCTGTATTGGCATTACCGTTACTTCGTAATTAATGTATCAATGCAGCATAGCTTTAGGGAAACTTTTAATAACTGTAAATCTTTCTTTCTTTTTGAGCTGTAGGTTATCGCATTACCCATTACAATCAATTTAGAAATTCAAGATCAGTCTCACTGGTACCAAGATGTCGAGATTTATTCATTTTATTCGTCATAGCCACCGTTTTAAAAGATGGTGACCAAATTATAAGATTAGAAATATAACCCAAAATAAGTATCAACCTGGGCACCTTGGAATTTGTTTTTGTTATTAAAAAAGTCTCTGGAAATACATTGGTGTTATAAAGATGTCTGGAGATACGTGGTTGTTTTTTTTTAAAGATGTACAGTCTTTGTGAAAACATTTTATGTAACAGCAATTGTGTCAGTCGTTCCTCGTTCTCTCTCCCTCCCAAATTCAGGAAAGAAAACTGCATGCAAGTTAAGTTCCTGAATCTTTAATGAAATCTCCTTTTCGGTCACAAAGTAACAATTATAGGGAGCAATCTCTTGCTAGGGGAGAGCTACTCTGAATAGCTTCCTTTGACTGCATCTCCGCAGATGTAATCCAAATAACGCTCAAGTATAATTAAGCTCTTGAAAGTTATTAGATGAGCAAGTCAGCCACAGACGCGAAGGCATATTTTGCTGCAGTGATCCAGCCGCCTTCTCTTGCTTTCCCAATGGCTCAGCACGTTTTATCTTTCGAAATAAAATTGAAAATAAAATACAAACGCTTTAAGGATAGGGAAAAAAAGAACTGCAAGCTGAAAAGTGGACGTTTGGTACTTCAAAGGAAGCGCCAACAACGAGCTCCAATGAATCGCACCCCAAACCTGCGCAAAAAGAAAACTACAATTCCCCCTCCTCTTTCCACCTGTGGCTGCGAGAAGGCCAGAGCAAGTGCATGCTGGGAGTTGTAGTCCTCTCGATTTTCCCCAGCGTCGTTTGTCGAAGCGTCCAATGGCTCTTTCCTCCAGGAGGGACGGGTTAAGCCCTTCGAATGCTTATTGGCTCTTTCAACTGCCAGTCTTTAATAGCAACTGTTGATCATAGCAACTGAACGACGCCGGCTGTAGGAAGGCGGCATTCAGATTGGGAAGCGGACGGAGGGTGGGGGACGCTGCAAAGCAGGTAAGGAGCGGGGACAGTGCAACTTCGGGCGGGGGGGGGCAGCTGCGTTGGGGCACCCCAAGTCTCCCATGGAGCCAGCTAGGTCGCTGACCGGGAGCTTGCAGGTTGCAGCCAGAGTGTGCAAGCATGCCCTAATTCTTTATCCGAGCTATTCCTTCAAAGTATTTCGTTTCATTGGCGTCTCATCTAATTCCTTAGAAATGCACCTTCAGCCGTGCTGTGCATGCCTGGGCACCAATCTGAATATTGCACCCAGTGCTATTTTTCTAGGGAAAACAGGTGCTGGAACGCCTCATGAACGCCTCCCTTGTTCTCTTTATAATGGCAATGGCGCCCACCGGTGAGTTCCAGCTGGGGGGGGGGGGACTCTGATTGCACCCACAGCATAGATGGGGAACTGATGGCATGCTCTCATCCTGCCCAGATCTAAACACTCAGCTAGCCCATAATTATACTTCAGGTTTAGCTTGGCATCTGTTTATGTGAACTCTGGGCCAACCTACACTGTGCTACTTCCCTCTGACTTAAGGAGGAGGAAGAAACAGAATTGCTTGATTCGGGGTTTCCCAAACTTGGGTCTCTGGCTGCTGTTGGACTACAATTCCCATCATTCCTAGCTAGCAGGAACTATGGTCTGGGATGATGGGAACTGTGGTCCAAACACAGCTGGAAACCCAACTTTTGGGGTTTGGGAAACCCTGCAGAGGCCACATCCACACCCTTTAAAGCACATTACTCCCCCCAGGGAATCCTGGAAAGTGCAATTTACCGCACTCACAGAGCTACAGTTCCCAGAATCCTTTGGGTGGGGGCATGCTTTTTAAATGTATGGTGTAGATGTGACAAGAGCCGGAGACTCTTCATTCATCTGGCAAAGTCTTTTCCAGAGCTACCGACTGGGAGAGGCTACCGTGGAGGCTTATTGACTACAATGACAGCACATTCACACAGGGAGTTTACTGATTAGTTCAAGACTAATCAGCTGCACCTGCAAGTGAAGTGATCATTTTCAACACATGTGACAGGGTAGGGGAATTACAGTCAAGAAAAGTGGTAATCTGCATAGGACAGGTTTGGGGAACCAGTTCCTCTCAAAATGTTGCTGAACTACAACTTCAATTATCCCTGGCCATTGGCCATTCTGACTGGGACTGATGGGAATTGGTCTTCTGGAAGGTCACACAAGTTCCCCTGTCCCTGACACTGAGGAATATTACAAAAAACCAGGGCTTTTTTTCACTGCAACTCAGGTCCAGCACCTCTCAAGTGGGCACTATTGCCATTATAAGAGAACAATGGAAGCATTCATGTTGAGTTTTGGCACACCTCTTTTTCTACCACTGCGCAAAACTGATCCTAAAGAAAGGAAGGGAGGGGAAAATAAATCATTAAATCACACATTAGGGTTGCGGGATCAGTAATAAGTCAAGAGTTATAGCTTGATAATGGCCCAGAAAAACTGGTTGATGTTTTCTCAGTCAGAGTGACTGGTTGGGAGAGAGATGAAGATTTCTCAAGCATTAATTTTGCATGTGACATATGCCTGTCGTATGGAGCAATGATGTTTCAAAGAGACAGAAGGCAAAGTTTTTTTTAAAAAAGAGAACTAAATAATATTAAAAAAATAAAAATTGTTTCGATGTGCACTCAAAAACCCTTACTGTTCTCTACCCCACATGGCATCTATAAAACATATATCTGTAGTGAAATTTGCTTAAATTTGTTTTTGGGTAAATCTGAAAAAATGTACAAGCAGATTACTTCCAGAGGGTTAGTGATATTTTGCTGCAGCAAAACAAACCAAAGAAACTTGTGGCGCTTTAAAGATTGACAAAAGTATGGTGACACAAACTTATGTGGATCGCAGTGCACTTCATCATATGCTTCTGCTTGTCTGGTGGTGATACTCTGAGCATATTTCCTGTTGCAAAGGCACAAAGTAGCACAGCAGTCCAATGCACAATGTAAATCCATTCAGTAACAAACATGCAAAATGATTATCACCTGCAGGATTACTGTGTGCAGTTGTGTAGAGAACTACAGCCTAAAATGGTATGACCATGGTCTGCAGCCTCTGATATTTAGTACTAAACCCTCTCTTTCATACAGAACATGGTGAAGAATCCCCACTTTCATTTCCAAATGATACAGGATTTCGTTCCACATGATGCAAAATATTGAAAAGATTAACCTGACTTGAGTACTGTTATCATCTTAAGTATATTAGCAGCAAGGCCTTCCTAGGGCAAGTACACAGCAGTTGTCTTCGCAGGAAGCTCATTGGAGGAGCTGGCTGGCTAGTTAAAGGACACCTGTCTTATTTTGTAGTTTTCTGCTTCTGTAGAGATTATCCCCATAGCAACCTTGTGAGGTAGGCCAGGCTGAGAGACTGTGGCTGGCCCAAAGTCACCCTGGTTGAAACCTGGTCTCTCCGGTTCTGGCCCAACACACTAATCTCTATATGACACCGACTCTCTTTACCCCAGTTTTTGACAGCTCTCTCTCTCTCTCTCTCCTCTTCCATTCATGATGCGCTCACTGAAATTGTTGAGTTTCTCCACATTCATACCGTCATTTCCCATTAACTGGATTCACAAACTGGGTTTTTAGAAATTATGGGCTTTCAGAAAAAAATACCAGAGGAGTCATAGAATACCAGAGGAATCATAGAAATACCAGAGGAGTCATTGTGTGGCTGCTGTACAATTTTCAAGGTTAAAATTAAAACTATTAGATAGTAGATCACTTCAGTACTCAGATATTATATCTTTTCAGGCTTTAGCTGTAAAAATATGAGGCAGTTTGTTTTCTGACAGAAGCATGGATCTTCAAGGACTGAGATATCAAGCACTTTTGTTAAAAAGAACTTAATGTTTTACACCTGTGTATTCTGATGATTCAGTTCTTTTGTAATGAAATAAATTGCAGTCTTTAATGGGTACCGCACATAAACATGATGTTTAAATAGTTCAATCTGGTCACTGATTAATCGTTCTTTCTTCTTGATACAGACATCATCCATGTCTTTGCTGATAACTAATTAACTTTCCTCCCCTTGAGCACCTAGCAACATGGTAGTTTAGTTTCATAACGCTAACTATTTCAGCCCATTAGATAATTAGAAGAACATACTTCTCTGTTTTTGTTACTTTAAAGTTATTACAAAATACTTAGATACAAAGTTAACAGCCACCTGTAGTTCTGCTAATGCACTGTCAGTTCTAAACATTATTATTTCATGACTCAAGATTTAGGCTGGCTAAATGCACAACTACAAACACCTGGGCTAAAACACTTAACAGTTACCTTTCGCACAGATGAGTTTCATGGAAAAGTGTTTTTAATTAGCCCAAACCTGGAGGGGTGGGGGGTTTGAGCAAAATATAATTATATTTTTGAGCTGCGGTTCCAAAAGACCAAACATTGTCTACCTAAATAAAGATTGTAGGGAAACAGTAGAGGCCCTTAGGAGCCTTGGTCACTACCTATTGGGAATTTTTTCCACCTCAAGTGAACTGCATTAATTTTTATCATTCTGTTCCACAGCACTCGTGTCAAAGAGTGCAGGAGGAGTTTAAAGAGCTGTTCCCTTCTATTGACTCAGAGTAAAAAGATTGTGGCAGGACCTTTTCATAAACCACACCCTCAGATCTAGTTGTTCTTCTGTAATCTTGGTTGTGTCATGTCTGGCTGTGGTTACTGAACTAAGGGAGTTATTTAACATGCACAAAGCTATTGTGATTATTTCACATATTACAGGGCAGAAGTTCTAGCACTTAAAATAGGTCCTGATGGCCGAGGGTTCACATATAGCCCTGAAGAGACGCTCCTTTGTGCCTTCCACCATGGACCAAAATCATCACGCTTCTAGAAGGCTATGTCTGTATTTGAGCTTTTGAGATGTGGTTCGTATGATCATGCAGTTTGTTCAGATCACATGTAAAAAAAACCAACATGGATTGATTTGTTCTCCGCTTCCATGTTTGTCGTCTCAAAATGTAGCATCTCAATGAATATGCACCAAATTTGCCCATGATTAAACTTACTGGCTGGAGATTCAGAACCGACTAAACGAAGGCATTTTAAAAATCATGTGCATAATTCATTTAAGGCAGGGTTGGAGAGCCTACAGGTTTTTTGGTATGATCCTTGGCACCCTCCCCAGGCTACATTCCCTTCTTCCCAGTGCCACACATTTCACTGGTGCTGCTTCATGCTCTAAGTGCTGGGATCATAGACTCATAGAATTGTGGAGTTGAAAGGGACCACCAAGGGCCATCTAGTCTACCCTCTGCAATACAGGAATCTTTTGCCCAATGTGAGATTCAGAGTCTCCTGCTCTACCAACTGAGCTATCTCAGAGTTGCCAAAACTATCCCATTAGTGGCCAGTCACTAAAGGCTCATCCATACTTTTGCTTGGGCCATATTTTGATTGTACCCTCCTGCCCTGAGAGTTTTCTCATTGTTTTGATGCTGTGCCTTGTGAAAATCTGATCTTACCCGCTGTGTCTGATTTTTATCGGGTAATCCAAGAGAGATTTTGCTTAACCAAGCTTCAATTCAGCAGCCTCTTCTCTCATAGCCAGAATTTCTCCCCCCACTAGCATTAATCTCCTGCCTAAAAAGCTTGCATGTATTTTTTAAAAAAATGTATTTATTGATAGAACTCAGCTGAACTAATAAAAATAAAATGGACGAATGAGCAAATGATGGCATTTTTGCTTTGCAAAGAGGAAATGATGGACGAGCTGGAAGGAACAGGAAATGAAGGCCCAAGGTCCATTTCAACTAGATACTTGCTGTTGAGAATTAGACAAGACTTAGTTCTGAGTAAACATACTTAGACTCTTCCCAGTGGAGGTTGGTCACTGAATATTTTTATGGGAAAGGTAGCATTTTATTACTTAAATACAATGCGGGACCACAATTTTAATTCTACTTCCATCAAGTTGTAAAACAGCAACACTTTAGCAGCTCAAAAAGGTCTCAGGGTAGAAAGATCCTTGTTTTGCTTTTCTACTTTACATAGCCCTGGCTATTTCTTAACAGTGCCTGCCCAGCCCTCCAGCATTATTGATTGTAGCCATTAGCTACTAATGCTGTATTAATGAGCTCCTCTCACTCATTCTTGATATCTGGTATTCTTTTTCCACTTTCCAAAGTTTCAGCACTCAAAAAGAAGGATCAGAGTTACATGGATTTTTTAACAAGTCAACAAAAACAATACACCATAGCTTTAGGGCAATCAGTTTGATAAGTAGCTGTTTTTAGGAACTTTCTGCCTTGCCTTGTAAACCACTTTTCTAAAATTAGCTCTGTGATTAATCTCAGAAACGCCAGTGTTGTCTTTGTTCATGTGACCGAACTGTTTGGATGACTTGAGAGAGAAGCAAATCACATGTTCCAATCTGTGGTTATTCCAGTTCCCTGTAAAGTGGTGATTGACAGCTTCCCTAGCCACCAGTTTGATGTTTGGGTCATCCTTTGTGATTTTTCCAGACCCTGGAAGTATGGTTGCCATCTTTCAAAAAGAGAAAATCTGGACACAAAAGTTGTTGAGCTATCTTTGGCAAAGTTTGTCTGAGTTTTCCTGGGCGTTTCAGCAATTTCCACTGTTTCTGGGGCTGAGTACCACCTATGTCTGTTAAATTCTGGACATATGGCAAACCTACCTGAAAGTCATACAGGGAAAGAAGAGAATATTTGCTCAAATCTCTCCCTGTGACATCAGGCTTAGCACTGAACTTAGGTTGGATCGCATTCTCTATCTCCCATCTCTTTTGTTATCCGTTTGTTAGAATTCGGTTTCTGGTATAGCATTGGGTTAAACACGGTGACACTTTGAAAAATAAATAAAAACAGTGACTCAAATTATGAAGCCGCTATTTCATTTCCTGTTATGCACATCATTTCCACATGATGGTGCTGGAGTTATTCCCCCCCATCACTTTTTAAAAATCTTCCTCCATTCATCTTTTCTGTTTAAGCGATTCATTAATGCTTTGTTCTTAAGAACAGAACCAGCTGCTTTAGCAGAGCTATGATTTATATTCAACCAGCTTGACAACTTTTGCAACCCCTTGCCTAGACCCGTCTTATCATCGTGGAATCACTGAGTTGTAAAGGACTGTGCAGTCGGTCATTTAGTCCAACCCGGCTTTGCAATTAGGTGTGTTGATAGTCTTGGGAGTGTTAATGAAACAGCATGTAACCTAATATATTTGCCCTAAGCAACCTTGCAAGGTCATAGAGGGACACTCAAATAGTGCATAGCTATGCTCAACCCAAGGAGCATCCTCTGTACTTTTTTTATTATTATGCAACCCCTGCAAGCCAAGGAGATAAGTAACTAATATGGCCTTTGTAAGACATCTGAAGGCAGCCCTGTATAGGGAAGGGTTTGTTTGTTTGTTTGTTTAAGTTTAATGTTTTGTTATGTTTTTATATATGATGGAAGTCACCCAAAGTGGCTGGGGCAACCCGGGCCTCTGATGGACAGGGTATAAATAATAAAACTGTTGTTGTTGTTGTTTGTTGTTATGGAATAGGACACCCCTGATTTCATCAGAGAAATATCGGAGGATATGTTACAGTTGTACCCCACCTTTCCTCCAAAACTAGCCTAGAGTGGCAAATCTGAAAAGCAATTTCAATACAGATTCAGACTCGGAAAAATCAGAGGGAGGCAGGAAGGCTTGTTGGAAGAGGAAGGTATTCAGTAGGTGCCAAAACAAAACAAAGATGGCGCCTTTCAGGGAAGGGGGGGGGGATTACACAGCACTAAAGGCCCAATTTCTTGTGCAGAGCTGACCTGCTGTTAAGATGGCATCAGCAGGAAGCCTAGCCTGTTGAGCACAGTGATCAGCTGGGTATATAAAAAGTGTGGCTATCTTTCAGCTATTCTGGTCCCAAGCTGTATAGGGCTTTGTTCACCAAAGAAGTAACTTCAGCTTAACCTGGTAGCTAATTGGCAACCAGTGCAAGTCTTTCGACAGTGGGGTGACATGTTGGCAATGTCCCACCCCAGTGAGTAGTCAAACCACTGCATTTTGCATCAGCTGAAGCTTCCGGACCAACTTCAAGGGCAGCACCACAAAGAGTGCATTGCAGTAAACCAGTCTGGAGGGGACCAGTACATGGATGACAGTGGTGAGGTAAAATGTACTCCTAGTCATGGAGGTCATCTGGGCCTCTACTGATAGATGTGGAGCCAGAAGCAGCAAAATGACTTGGGAGCAGCAAAATGCTTGGAGCAGCAAAATGACTTGGGCTAAACTGAAGCAAACATCATTCTGCCCCAGTAGCACATAAGGCAACCTTTTGCCAACCTGGTTCCATTCAGCTGTTTTGGACTACAACTCCCATGTCTCAGCCAGCACTGTCTCGCAACTAATGGGATGTAACTATCATGTTATGAATGAGTTTTTAAGCCACCCCCCTGAATTCTGCCTCATTATCCACATTGATGTGCCACCTATTTTCCAGGCAGAAATCTTTCAAAATGGCTGAAAGCGCAGAGACTCCCGTACTGCGTTCTGCTCCTGGTTCAGCGAAGAAACCTAAAGCTAAAGGATCGCCGAAACCTAAAAAGTCGCCCAAAGGATCGCCAAAAGGCTCACCCAAAGGGAAGCAAAGAAGTGCTGGTAAGTATAATACTGCAGAACTGTGGAACTAAAGAAAGTAATTTGTCGGGAATTTGGATGCCAGGCAACAATACGTGTGACAGTATGCCCAACAACATTTCTCTGTGATGTTTTCATGTACAGTCGTACCTTGGTTGTCGAACGGAATCGGTTCTGGAAGACATTTGACTTCCAAAAATGTTTGACAACCAAGGCACAGCTTCTGATTTTCTGAGTTTCCTGCAGCCAGTTAGAAGCCATGGAAGCTGCGTAGGACGTTCGGGTTCCAAAGAACGTTCACAAACCGGGACACTCACTTCCGGGTTTATGGTGTTCAGGAACCAAAACGTTTGAGTCGCAAGGCATTCGGGATCCAAGGTATGACCGTACTCAAAAGCTGAAGGTTTTCAGTTATTGTTGATGGCTCCCCCACCCCTCCATTTCAGCTAAGACAGCTCCTTGAAAAGGCTGGGGCGAAACTCAACATGTTGCAGAAGCGAAAATGGTAAGTTCAGTGGGTTGGGTCCTCAGAATAATCAGATGAAGGAAGCACACGTGGAAGTAAGTTGCACCTTCCCCCAACCCCCTCTTCACCACAATCCCCTGCACTTCCTGAAAAAGTTGGAGGATTGGGCAAAATTGGGTAGCTTTGCATTGGCTTTGTGGTTTTAGACAGTTCTCCCTTTTCCCCTACGGAGTCTACCATACCCCATCCCAAGCCATGCCAAGTTCTGTGATAGGAAAAGAGGGCAGCAGTAGAGTTGGGAGGGCAGATGCACACATGACTCGCCCCTCCCCCCAAAAAAGATCCTGGAAACTGTGGCATCCCCTTCACAGAACTACAGTTGCCAGTACCCTGAACAAACTAAAGCTCCCAAGATTCTTTGTGAGGGGTGTCACCTGCTTTAAATGTGTGTTGGTTGTGCTTTAAATGTATCATTGTAGACCTGCCCTCCCGAGTTTTTAAAACTTTCCTTCCATGATTTTTCTTCCATTGTGTTTTTTGGGATCCAATGCGTTGTTGGGAATTATTAGGAAAGGGCTGAAAATGTATCTGCCAGTATTATGTGTACACACACACACACACAGAGAGAGAGAGAGAGAGAGAGAGAGAGAGAGAGAGAGTGTTTGGCCACATTTGGAGTAATGTACATTTGGCTGTTATTATCTTGTCTGGCTATGAAAAGAACAACCGAAATGATAAAAGTGCAACTTTAAAGTGTTTGGGGGCCTTTTAATTCAGGAAAAAATATTTTGTGGGGAGCATGAGAAAGGTTTATAAAGTTGCGAATGGAAGAGATTTTAGCAGCCGCAGCCCCCAGGCTAGAGCTCACCCACTGAAATTGATTGATGAAAGGAGGTTTTAAAATGGAATTCAACAAATTCATGGGGTATACTAGTCCTCATCATTTTATGAAACCTCCAGGTGGAAACAGAATTATAGCTTTTTTATTTTAAAGCGCCTAAAAAATGTACTGTACACAGATCAGAAGCATGAGATCATGTCCACAGGCTTACAATCTAAAAGTCATGAGGGAAAAAAGGGATGGGGAGAGAAAAGGAAAACAAGCAAACTCAGATAGTGTAATACAGTGTGACCTCTGAATAAGAGATACTGGAGAAGACAATGGTGTGAGTGGGTTGTTCATGCCTTCGGTTCCAGAGGATACTTGACAAGAATTTGCCCTTGGTCTGCTTCAGCAGGGCTCTTCTTAATGTTCTTATGCTAAGACCCCACTTTATCTCATTTCAGCAAAAAAAGATGAAGAAGTGGATTTATCGATGGCAAGCATGGGTAAGTTCGACATGGAAAAAACAGTTTTTGAAGAATATGCAGCAGACATAGAGTCTTAAGGCCATAAGACTAGCTGTGAAAGGAAAAAAGAAATATTTCTCTTCAGAAGCTGCATCTTCTGCCTTTTAGCTATGGGGAAAATAACACACAACACATGTCCGTTTGAGAAGTTGTAGGAAAGAGGAGCAGATCATTAGCTGGGATTCATAAGTGCTAAGTAGAATACAGTAGAATACAGTGTACAGTGGTACCTCGGGTTAAGAACTTAATTCGTTCTGGAAGCCCGTTCTTGACCTGAAATTGTTCTTAACCTGAGGTACCAATTTAGCTAATGGGGCCTCCCGCTGCCGCAGCCACGCAATTTCTGTTCTCATCCTGAAGCAAAGTTCTTAACCCAAGGTACTATTTCTGGGTTAGCGGAGTCTGTAACCTGAAGCGTCTGTGACTTGAAGCGTCTGTAACCTGAGATACCACTGTATCTCATAAGACATTTGGTATGTGCAGTGCAATGGTTGGGCTGGGATCTCAGAGACTCTGGTTCAAATTCCCTTTTGATCATGAAGCTCAGCCGGCGACCTTGGGAAAGTCACTGTTTCTCACCCTAAACTACCCTACATGGTTGTAGTGAGGAAAACATGGAGAGGGGAGAACCATGAACTCCTTGGAGGAATGGTGGGATAATATCCATCTATCCATCTATAGGGCCCACCATTTTTATCCTACTCCATTTGCAGAAGGTTTCTGGCCATTTGTGTGGGCTTGTGGGTACTTTCTGCCTTAAGCGAAAATATCTCCAAGACGATTTCTCTTGGGGCTCCTGGTGCCAAATTTACGAAAGCACCAGATATCTCTCTCCTCCTTTTGTAGGTTTTAATGAATAGCTGCAGTTGAGCAGGTGCAGTGGAGGACCAGAAATGACAGGGCTTAAGGGATAAATGTAGGGTTTATGAAATGTAACATATTAAGTGAGAGACGTTTGCTGAGGGATTTAGATTTCTGGATGAGCCGGATTAAAATAGGATTTAGCATTTTGTCAGTTCAAAAAAAAAAAAAAAAAAAGGATTAAGTGAGTGAAGACTTTCCCCCCAAAGCATGTGTACGTTAAGCTTATCAATATTCCCAAATTTATATTTCATTCAGCTTTGTAAATGCCTAAAAATAAAGAAGCCTGTCCTTGACATCTTCACGGACATAAATTCCTTCACCCTGAGCTCTTTTCCATCCATAATATATCCAACGGTGGTTGCCTCGTTAACTGGAATAAAGGGGTTTCATTTTAGGGTAGCGTACATCAAGTATGGAAAGAGTATATGGCAAAAGAAGTAAAAAGGTATTGCTCTGAGGGGGTGGGAATCTCGTTTAATTTCACTAACACTTGTAAGGGTACTAAAAGTATCTAGTTATACTTGTTGAAGAATTCTAGTGTGTGGGACAAATTGGTACTTGAAATACAGCAAGCCTTTTAAGAAGAGGTGTTTCTATATTGTTCTTTACTCTTTCAGGCCACCCGGAAATCTTCCCCTTGGTCCTCACTGAGAAAACTCAGGAGATATTTAATTGCCGTGCTGATGTCGATGTCACGGCGGAAAACCCTCACAAACTTTTGAAGAGAGAGGACATCATCGATGACATGAAAGGAAGAGCTGCAGTTTCTGACTTCCATCCTTTCAAAAAAATTATCTTAGTGAGTTACCCTGTCGGGGCATGTTGTATACCGGGGGGGGGGGGGTTGTGCTGGAATTCGGTAAACCGATCGCCTAACTTCACTTCACTTAAGATTTGTTACTCCTCCTCCTGGCAAACAAAGTCCTTTTGAGTACAAGCTTAGAAGTGGCTGTGATGGAGGCATGAGGTTCACAAAAGGAGTGCCCAGCATTAACACGGATTGTGGTGTATGTGTTGCCCACAACAGTATCTCTGGTTTGTAAATGTACCTATGGGCCCCAGAAATGACCCCTAGTATATGGTGTGGGGTGAGCAGTTGTGATCTAGAAAGAAATCAGTTGCATTGGCAGGCAGAGGGCATTCTAGAAAGTAATGGGAAGAAGGAGGATACATTGAGGAAGAAGCTTAAGGGACCTTGCTCCTCTGAAGCAGTTAGTGCTAGACCAAAAACGTAAGCGGAGAACCTTCCAATCCATCAGTATTAAAGTGATGTCATAGAATCGTAGAATTGGACGGGACCCCAAGGGTCATCGAGTCCAGCCCCATGCAATGCAGGAATCTAAACAAAAGCATCTATAATAATAATAATAATAATAATTTATTATTTATACCCCGCCCATCTGGCTGGGCCTCCCCAGCCACTCTGGGCGGCTTCCATAGAAACCAAAAATACAGTAAAATATCACACGTTAAAAACTTCCCTGAACAGGGCTGCCTTAAGATGTCTTCTGAATGTCAGGTAGTTGTTTATCACTTTGACATCTGCTGGAAGGGCGTTCCACAGGGCGGGCGCCACTACTGAGAAGGCCCTCTGCCTGGTTCCCTGTAGCTTTGCTTCTCGCAATGAGGGAACCGCCAGAAGGCCCTCGGCGCTGGACCTCAGCGTCCGGGCAGAATGATGGGGGTGGAGACGCTCCTTCAGGTATACTGGACCATCCAACCTCTGCTTGAAAACCTCCAAGGAAGGAGAGTCCACAACCTCATGAAGGAGGCTATTCCACTGTTGAATGGCTCTTACTCTCAAGTTTTTCCTAATGTTTTGTTGGAATCTCCTTTCTTGTAACTTGAATCCATTGGTTCGAGCCCTAACCCTCCAGAGCAGGAGAAAACCAGCTTGTTCCCTCTGCCATGTGACAGCCCTTGAGATATTTGAAGATGGCTATCAGATCTCCTTGGTCTCCTTTTCCCCAAGCTTAAACCTATCCAACTCCTTCAACTGTCAGTTATAGTTGGATGTAGAAATCATTTAAAACTGCTTAAAACTTTTCAACTGTTTGTATTCACACAGGAATATCCTGGGGAAGAACTTCTGGTAGTCTTTGACAGGGAATTAAAATATGGGCAAATATTTTATCTTATTGCAACGGAAGAGGCCAAGGAAAGCATTTTACATGTAAGGCATTTTAAAAAATAAAATAAAAAATACTGCATTTATCTTTATTTGTATCGTATTGATACACTTTGTATTGATAAATTTGCAAATATTTTTCCTGATAGCCTCCCGAGCCAGAGGAAGAGGAAGGGGAGGTCAAAGAGGGCACCCCAGAAGAATATGTGTACAAGCCTCCTGTGTGGAAACCTTGGGTCTCGCTTGGAAGTGAAAAAGAAATTGAAGAAGAATCGGTTAAGGAAAGAACGACAAAGGTCAGTCTTCCTAACAGTGTCTTATACAGTCGTACCTTGGAAGTCGAATGGAATCCGTTCTGGAAGTCTGCTCGACTTCCAAAACGTTTGGAAACCAAAGGGCGGCTTCTGATTGACTGTAGGAAGCTCCTGCAGCCAATCGGAAGCTGCGAAAGCCCCGTTGGATGTTCAGCTTCCAAAAGAACGTTCGAAAACCAGAACACTTACTTCCGGGTTTCGATCGTTCGGGAGCCGAGACATTTGAGAGCCAAGGTACGACTGTCTACTTTAAATAACAGTCTTAAATATACTATATTTTTAAAAGCAATAAACTGTAGGATCCTGGATTGCCCAATTTTGACTAGAAATCTTTCAGATTTCAAAGCCTGAGTAGGGGGTGGATTTAGAAAGCATCTAGAAAAACAAAAACCTAACTCTTACAGAATCTTTGCTAGCCTTGGCCAAAGTGTGGATTTTAAGCAGAGAAAATGAGGTGGTAACCTGTGAAATACTCCACAGAAGAGACTACTCCACCAACAAACTGGTCTCATAACAAGCACTTCCCAAGAGTTCAGTTGTTTCTTCCCATGGGGGAATGATGAGCATGTTGAAAAATGGTCATAAAATCAGATCAAACGCAGGTCCTGTAAGAGATCTTAAAGATCTGTTATTCTCTATTTTATGGCTGTGTGCCATACCCTCAAGACAATGCACAGTCAAACATAAAAAAACAAGAGTTTCCATTGAGAAATATTTTGGCTGAAATTTCAGGTTAAATATAAGATTTCTCGGCGGCAGAGAGAATTTGGGGCTCGGGTTAAATTTCACAACAGAAACGCTTCGGCTGACCCCAAACACGGCTACGTGGAATGTACGAGTTATTTCGATAAGAACTTTACCATTCGGCAGCTTGAGAAAAATGTTGGCATTCAGGTTGTCCCGATAGTAGAAGAAACAGGAACTCAAACAAAATGGTAAGTATAAGACACACTCTCTCTCTCTACCATTTTAAATAATTGTTAAAAAGAAACAATGCCCCCATTAATTTTGGGCCATGTTATTTTCTTTCGTTATCTGAATGGAGGGAAATCTAGAATCGGGCACTTTTCACTTTTTAAAATTTACTTTCAAGCAGAGCAGTATGAAGCAGAGTGCGCCATTTCAGATTATTTATTTTTATTACATCCTGCCTTTCTTGCCTGATGTGGTTCAAGGCAATGTACATGGGCTTCCTACTTGGCCACCCATCCAGTTACTGACCAGACTTATACTTGCTTAGCTTTAACAAGGATTGCTAACCACAACATACTGTTATAGCAGTAGCATAGCACTTTAATAGTCACTTTAATGGCTCCTCCCCATGAATCATGGGAACTGTAGTTTGTTAAAGGTGCTAGGGACTGTAGCTCTGTGAGGGTTTTCCTAACAACTCTCAGCACCTTTAACAAACTGTATTTCCCATGATTTCTTTTTTGGGGGGTGAAATCCATTACAGTGGTACCTCGGGTTACATATGCTTCAGGTTACAGACTCCGCTAACGCAGAAATATTACCTTGGTTTAAGAACTTTGCTTCAGAATGAGAACATAAATCATGCTCCGGGGGTGTGGTGGCAGCAGGAAGCCCCATTAGCTAAAGTGGTGCTTCAGGTTAAGAACAGTTTCAGGTTAAGAACGGACCTCCGGAACAAATTAAGTTCTTAACCCGAGGTACCACTGTACTGTTAATGTGGTATAATAGCACTTTAAAGGTGGTTTCTATATTATGCAACTTCAGATCATTCCCAGGGATATGTATTCTGACTATTCCCTGAGATTATGTACTTCAAACATCACTTCCTAACAAACAACTACATTTTCTTTTGTGAGGATGGGACTAGGCACAATATTAGATGGGTCTAATAAAAAAAAAAAAGTTATTCTCCACTCCTCATATTTTTTACTACTACTATTATTCATTATTTATTAAATTTGTATACCACTCTTCATCCGAAGATCACAACATAAAACTACAAAATGCGGACACAAAATACATAACGAAACAAAAACAAGCCAATACCCCACCCCCAACGCATTCAAAAGGCCAAAGGATGTTAATCAGCCAAAGGCCTAGTTATAGAGAAACGTTTTCGCCTGGCGCCTAAAGGGCACCAGGCGAGCCTCCCTGGGGAGAGCATTCCACAAGTGGGGAGCCACCGCAGAAAAGGCCTGTTCTTGTGTTGCCACCCTCCGGACCTCTCGTGGAGGAGGCGCATGAAATCCTTCTCTCCGCTGCCACTGGTGGGTCAGGTTTGACAGGTCCAAGCATGACTTTGCCAGCCCCACAAATGATGTCTTATATGCCTTCAAGCATAGGCCTAGTTAGGCCCACAGGTCAGAGAGGCTGCCCACAGCTGGTTTAGCCAGACTTACCTGTGTGCTTTCTCATCTCCCATCAGTAACAGATGGTGCTGTGGAGCAGGAATGCGGGAACACTGGGAAATGTGTGGCATACACAAATCTGGCTAAAGGAGGAAACACTCTGTGAAGTTTCATCAATCCTGCCTTCATTGTTTTGGATTTTCCTTTTCCCTCCCAAATTTTTCTGAACAGTATGTTTTCACTCGCCTTAGGACCTACCCCAAAAACGCAACAACGCAGTATTTTCCAAGGGACTTTTCAGATGAAGAAAAAGAAAAGTATTTGTCATCGGAAGACCTGAAAGACTTCATTGTCTCTGTGGCTTTAAGGTGAAGTATCAAGGCCCACTGAAAGTTCTGTATGGAGACGTAGGCAATATTTCTTGCAGTCATAAAGTATGAGGCTAGGGTGACTTGAGGAAAACTCAGCCCAAGAAATTATATATAAAACTGTTGATTTTGAAGACTTCAGCTTTCCCTCCTTAGGGTTCTTAATCTTTAAACCAGACAGCCCTTCAAACAGAGAACTGTCCTCTGTAAAGGAGGACACATGACCACTCTATAAGGCACCTGGACATATTTTTTATCTCCAGCATCTTGAGCAGCTCCTGGTGTCATGTAGAAAATGTCTTCCTCTCAAACGTGTGCCTAAAATCTGTGTAATAGGTCTGGAGCAATGTTTCCCAAACTCACTGGGAGGTCTCCAGCTTTTTTGGACCACAGCTCCCATCATCCCAAGTTAGTAAGACTAGTGGTCAGGGATGATGAGAATTGCAGTCTGAAAACAGCTGGAGGCCCAAGTTTGGGAAACACTGGTCTACAGGATCAAATAAAAAAGCCATGGCACATAATCCTTTAGTGCTAGTGACACTATTTTTAAAAATTCCCCAAAATAACAAATCAACACTATACCACAATTTGAGATGCAGTATCTGAATTTTTTTTTTATTAAAAAAAAACAAAAACATGTCCCCGTTCCAGAGTTGAGATAGCACTGCAGCAGAATGAGATCCTGAATGCCTTCTTTGACGACTGGAAAGCCCTTGCGGAAGATGAAAGTGGCTTTGCAGGCAAGTCCGACGTTTCCCTCAAGGAGTACCAGTCATTCACAGACCTGCATTACCTCAAGGACAGGACCGTGAGCTGTGTCTGCTGGCACCCAACCATTTATGGTAAAGTTTGCAGAGCGTTCGGTTTGTGGGCAGAAACTTTGCGAGGGTTGTTCCGAAGTCTTGGGTTTAAAGATTAGCCACTGTGCCCATTCCACTGGCCCTTTCTCTGAACAAATCAGCAACACGAAGGAAAATAAGATGAGGAAATCTTTTGTAACGTGCTAGCACAAGGGTAGTCAACGTGGTGCCCTTCAGATCCTGTTGGACCTCAACTCTCCCATAAGCCCCAGTCCCCAGTCAGCAGTCAATGGCTAGGGATGCTGAGAGTTGGAATCCAACACATCTGGCCTGCACCATATTGGCTACCCCCGTTTTAGCAAACTTGGGTTACCTCACGATAGGCAAGCTGTAACAGAAATGAAAGTAAAACGGGTGTTATTGCTGCAGTCCCCTTCTGCTTCATTACCATGATCTCTTAAGAGTCAAGCTGCATGTTAACACCAGTGGCGTAGCATGGGGGAACCACGGGGTGGTTGCCCCAGGCCCAAAATTGTTAGGGGCGCAAAATTTCAACACCCGACACTGCCTCAATACAGGTGTGGGCTTCCATTGAAAATGATGCAAACTAGGAAGTGAGCTCTCCAAACAATGGAATGACTTCCTTTTCTTATCCCTGAGGCTGCAACCTATTGGGTGATGCAGACACTGTTAGGCCGTTGAATGTGCATGCATACTTGCATCCATTTCCCTCCCTCGCAACCCGCCTTCCACACGGCCCCGGGCACCGGTAACCCATGCTACTTTAAGACTCCTGCTGCAGGCAGGCTAGAGCCCTGAGCAGTAGTGTTCCACTAAGGAGGCAGAATATAAAGCAGTGTCTGTAACGACTAGAACAATGTCGGCAGAGCAGATAAGAGAGTTGTTTCTTCACTGCCACTCCCCAACATCGCATTAGGTGGCCCAGAAACTTGATTAGTAAAAGGCTGAGGACAGGCAAAAGAAAAACATCTCTTCACATAATGCTTGTGGAATTCACTGCCATCAAGAAGTGAAGGTGATGATTAGCTTTTAGGATTTGTACCTCCTCTAAAACACCCCTGGACAATTCTTGCCGCAATTTCTGACAGCGTGGTTGGGTGTGGACGTGGACTACTTTAAACGGACGCAAAGCTTTACCCTTGCAAAAGGTGAAATGACATTTGTCTTCAATCAGGGATTATCGCAGTGGCAGTAACAGAGCGACTGTCTTACGAGGATCGGGTGAACAACTCTGGGCGACTGCTCTTGTGGAAAGCACCAATTCTCTTTTGGAGCTTCGCAGACCCAATTCACCCCCAGGTATTTCAAGGAGGGTTTGAATGTTTCTGAGGTGTTTAAAGAACAGAACCAATAATTTCAGCATAAGACTGTCCTCAGATCTGATCTATTCCTCCCTCCCCATGTGGATATTTATGTTTTCTAGCTGATGCTGGAGTGCCCTGAAGATATCTACTGCTTTCAGTTCTCCCCAAGCAATCCCAACATCATTGCAGGAGGCTGTATAAACGGACAGGTTAGGATTCCATTACTTTTCAGCTACTTGTTTGCATTTGCAACATACCTCTTCTACATCAGTATTGTGGAATAAGTTGCTCCAGCAGGTTTGCAGATGTTTGGGGGACCAGCAAGGGCTAAGGCCCATGCAGGGTCTGGTCATTCTCATCTAACCCTCGAAATCGGAGGTTGCCAACCTTTTTTGGGGTCTGTGGTCACATTTGCAAACTGGAGAAAATGCCTGGGGCATCACATACACACCACAACCAAGCACACACTACAACCCCTTCTTTTGGTGACAGCAGAATGCTTCCTTCAAGCCTACTTTCAGCACAGGAGTGGGATCCTATGGGTGCCAGGGAAGACCTCTGTGGGCCCATGGGTGCCTGGGGGCACTGCATTGGCCAAGCCCTGCTCAGAATGCTAACTTTGCCTACATGAGTACTTTGAGGCCTCCCTAGATATTGCACCACACCCTCGTTTAGATAATTCAGGGTTTATCGAAGTACGCCTGGAATCCCCATGCCATTGTGTGGGACTCCCCAGTACCGGAGACATGTTAATGTTTTTTTTTAAAAAATAAAATAAAAATGATTCCCTTTCTATTAGTACAAAACAGTACTAATAGAACTGTACTAACAGAATAGAATAGTACTAATAGAATAGTACTAACAGTACTGTGAGCTCAGCTAGCCCTCCCTGCATATTCTGTAGAGTCATATTCTACCCTTCCATCACGTGGCACATTAAAGTGTCCATTAAAACAGGACAATCTGCCTTCTAACGTGTCGTTTCCCCTCTCTGCCCTCCCATTCCAGGTTGTACTGTGGGACATTTCAGCATACGAAGAGAGGTTACGAAATGCGAAGTCCGGTACAGGCGGGAGCAAGAATACCACAGTTAACATGGTTGGTACTTTTAAAGATTCTGCTTTTAGCATTCCGTATCATGAATTCCTCAAGGAACCACTGAGAATTGCTTCACGTTTTCTTCTGTGCATAGATGAAGTTGCAGGCTTTCCAGAGCACTTGTGCGCACACACAAGTGTAACGTAGGAATAAGGGGCTGGAAGTGGGGCAGATCCACCACGCTCGCTTTCTGGTAGGTGGGTTGCTTGTGGCTTGCCAGAAGGGGAGAGGAGGTGGCGGGAGAGAAGCTAGCATGCTGCAAATGCCCCGCCAGGCTGTTTTGGTGTGCTCATGTCACACCGACGTCCCTGCCATCACATTCCCTTCCCTTTCCCCTCTCCTTTCAGCAACAGCAGCCCACCTGCCAGGAAGCTAGTGTATCAGCTCGGCTCTGCTTTCTCCCCTTCAGGAAGACGCTTCTGCAAGGCACCCCAAAGCTATAGCCATTAGCAATTTCCATTTTTGTGACCACCGGGGAAAGTGAATGCCCAGTTCCCACGTTGCATTTGTTTATTGCATGCAGTATGTAGAGCAAAGTACCATAGGCCTGAGAATGTACACATTGCACCGTTTATTATAGTTTATTGAAGAAACAAGTGTTTGAAATTTGCAACGATCCTTTCAAGGGATCTGAAAGGGACTACTGTATTTTTCGCTCTATAGGACGCACTTTTCCCCCCTCCAAAAATTAAGGGGAAATGTGTGTGCATCCTATGGAGTGAATGCAGGTTCCTTGGCTTCAGCAATAGCAACGCGAAGCCTCCAAAGCGCAGAGGGAGCGCTCCCTCCGCGCTCTGGAGGCTTCGCGTTGCTTTCACTGAAGCCTGGAGAGCGAGAGGGGTCGGTGCACACCGATCCCTTTCGCTTTCCAGGCTTCAGGGATAGCTGCCTGAAGCCTTCGGAGTGCAGCGCGAGTTCCTGCTGCGCTCTGCAGGCTTCAGGTTCCTTTTGCTGAAGCCGGGAGAGCAAGACTCTCCTGGCTTCAGCAGAGAGGGAGAGCTGCACAGCGCCCCTTCAGCCAAGCGGGAGGAGAAATGGAAGGGGCTCTGTTTCTCCTGCCGCTTCGCTGAAGGGGCGCTGAGCAGAGAGGGGGAGATTTTTTTTTTTCTTGTTCTCCCGCTCTAAAACAAGGTGCATCCTATGGTCGGGTGCGTCCTATAGAGCGAAAAATACGGTAGTTCAGGTGTGAAAGGAAACTGTGGCTTTGTGCTTTTAGTTGCCCCTGAAAAACATACGCTCATACAATGTAGAAGTATTACCGCATTTTTCAATGTATAACTTTTTCCCCTAAAAAATAATGTCACTCTCCTCCCATTTTCTTAAATCTGAGTCCCCCCCATATAGGGGGCATCTTATACATGGGGGCGACTTATAGACGAAAAAATGTGGAAAAAAAATTCACTCAATTCCTAGAATATGGGCTAGCTTGATAGGTCAGGTTGTATCAATGAATGCTTGGCAGTCCCCCCCCCCCCCGATGTATCCAAAATTATTCACTATAAAAACAGGAATGGCAAGTGGATGAAGGAAGCAATGCCCACCAGGAAAGCATGGAAAAACTAGAAAGAGCTGGGTCATGCAATGGATGCAAATGATAGCTCAGTCGGTAGAGCATTAGGCTCTTAATCTCAGGGCCGCAGGTTCAAACCTTGTGTTGGGTGAAAGATTCCTGCATTGCAAGGGGTTAGATTATATGCAGGGCGTTGGATAACATATGACCCTCATGTCCCTCCCAACTCTCAGCATTCTATGATTCTGTCATGTATGGAAATTAGTGGACACTAATTTGTGTTCAATTTCAGCCAAGTTTCATGCTGGAACAACAAGTTGGGAAGGAGCCACACTTGGTGAGATACTGTGCAGTCTCTTCCATCGAATATGGCCATAAATCAGTAATAACAGATATACAGTGGTTGCCAGAGTTTTTTGAGGTAAGAGTTCATCCTAAGTATTTCATATTTGTACCGTTAATGCAAAAGAGGAAAATTACAAATAATGCCCTATTTGTTACATCTGTATAACTGTCTGGGACCAACACAGGAACAGTGATCTATACTAAGCAACCCATGCATATTAAGCTCAGTATTAATTACCCGTGTAATTTCAAAGGGCTGCTTCACACCATACTTCTTCGTTGTGTTTTGGTGAACGAGATAAATTTAATTATTGCATGAAAAACTCTGCATACGCTTGTAACTCGTGTTTGTGTGTGTTTCCCTTGTGCCCTTTAAAAAAAACGTTGTGTGATATGGATGTTGAGTGTGAATACGGATGTTGAGTGTTAATTTCTAGCCTGTCCTCATGACAGCGACTATAGATAATTCCCCAGTGTTCCAAACACTTTTTACGTACATTATTTCAACAACCCTTTCAACAGCTTTGTAAGGTAGGCCAAATGATCGTCATGCTGCAGTCGAGGGGGTATGGCAGTGGTTTGTCTTAGGCGTCCTAGCATGTTTATGAAAGAGGCAAGATTTGAATTAGGCCCCATCTGCTCTATACATTGATAGCAGCATCATGCCAGTTTAAACCTTCATGGCCTCCTCCAGAGAATCCTGCAAACTGTAGTTTGTTAATAATAATAATTTATTATTTGTACCCCGCCCATCTGGCTGGGTTTCCCCAGCCACTCTGGGCGGCTTCCATAAAAACCAAAAATACACTAAAATACACTAAGATTAAAAACTTCCCTGAACAGGGCTGCCTTAAGATGTCTTCTGAATGTCAGGTAGTTATTTATCGCTTTGACATCTGATGGGAGGGCGTTCCACAGGGCAGGCGCCACTACCGAGAAGGCCCTCTGCCTGGTTCCCTGTAGCTTTGCTTATCGCAATGAGGGAACCGCCAGAAGGCCCTCGGCGCTGGACCTCAGTGTCCAGGCAGAACGATGGGGGTGGAGACGCTCCTTCAGGTATACTGGGCCAAGGCCGTTTAGGGCTTTAAAGGTCAACACCAGCACTTTGAATTGTGCTCGGAAACGTACTGGGAGCCAATGTAGGTCTTTCAAGACCGGTGTTATGTGGTCTCGGCGGCCGCCCCCAGTCACCAGTCTAGCTGTTAAGGGTGCTTGGAGTTGTTAGGAGATCCCTATTCCATCGCAGAGCCACAATTGTGTTCTTAACAGCTGGGGGGGGCCACAGTTTCCCCATCCCTGCTATTGAGCATGCCTTCACCAAAGTACTTGTATAGCTACTGCATTTTGTATTTTTGTTTCTAATAAAGGTTGTTTTACTTGCTACTTCTAAGGTCAACAGAATGGGCACTATGTTTGAAAACAGAGCTGGAGTTTGTGTGCAGCTTGTCACCTGCTCACCAGACTGGTAAGTATTTCTTCTTCTTCAAGGTTTATTACGCAAGGCCCAGTTCAGATGTCACAATCTCCGACTTTTAAACCATGGTTTATTGGACCAGGAATGAGTTGTGTGCCTGCAGGCTCCTTCCTTGCCCATCCTCTTTGCTTCTGCTCTCCTGTGGCTTGCTTTGGCAAAGATACCTCGATTTCCTAAATCAGTTTCCTGTGATACCATAACCAGGAAACTGTGGTTTGGCAGTGTCTTCAAACAGATTGTGACTTCTGAACCAGTTTGATAAGGTACTGTCTTCACTCTTTCTTCAATTCCCTCTCTTTCTTTCCATTGTTTGGTGTAACAAACCTCCTCCTTTTGTGTAATGACTACAGTGGTGCCTCGCAAGACGAAATTAATCCGTTCCGTGAGTCTCTTCGTATAGCGGTTTTTTCGTCTTGCGAAGCAAGCCCATTGACAGCTTAGCGGATTAGCGGTTTAGCGGCTTTTAGCAGCTTATCAGCTTAGCGGATCAGCTGATAAGCGGCTTAGCGGTTTAGAAAAAGGGGGGGAAAGGGGGGAAAACCCGCAGGAACTCGCAAGACATTTTCGTCTTGCGAAGCAAGCCCATAGGGAAATTCGTTTTGCGAAGCGCCTCTAAAACGGAAAACCCTTTCGTCTAGCGGGTTTTCCGTCTTGCGAGGCGTTCGTCTTGCGGGGCACCACTGTACTGAATACCAATAGATAAGAGAAGAGAATCCTGATGTCCCATACTACCAATTAAGCTGTTGAAAAATGTTACCTGCAAGGTTTCGCTTTATGGAATGTTGCATAACTTTTTTTAAAAAAAAACTTACTTTAGCACAAGCATTTTCACATAAGAGTATTCTTCAGCAGCTCCATTACCATTGAGTTTGCACATGCCGTGGAGTGTCTAGATGTTAGATTTAGTGTGTTGGCAAAGGAAGACTAAGAGCAGGGAAGCCTTTCACACCGGCATTCGGAATAGTCCTCCAAATAGGAGAGGCTTCAGCGACTGACTGGGATTACCTTGCCCCCCACATGCTCAAGGTTAGAATTCGTGACGTGCACCCAAGCTAACCACAGCCAGTCTGCCATGTATGGAAAACCCATCAAGAGGCTTGAAAGATATTTTGTTTCATGCTACCTACCTGAAACTGCAAAAAGGGGATTATCAGATAGCTAAAATGGGCTGCGTTTGGCTTGGAGGATGAATCACAAGTTGCCCAGGGCTGGATGAGAGTAAGAATCCTCCCCTTTTATTGTAGATTAATCAGTGGATTTAGGGCTTTCTTCTGCTCATTTTACTTCTCCACCACCTCCCATCTTGACCTGTTTCTGGTTGGCACCCCAGTAGGGACTCACCTTTTACCCTGCCGGATGCTCTCCATTTGTAGCGTACTGTAATCCTTTTGGCACCCCAAGGAGCTCCTTTTTCTGTGACATCTGCTTACCTGATGTATTCGGCCGTTCCTAAACAACTGCTATCTCACTGAAAGTGGATGAGGCAGGCTGGATCTACAACCTAACTTTTCTATCGTTGTCTATTCCTCCGCAGCACAATATATTTTTGGGATCTCCGAGCTCACAGGCCTACTCTCCAGCCTTCAAGTGAGAAGAAAAAGGAAGATAAGCTGATTTTGGCTCCGCCTGATGTGCCTACTACCTTCAAACACCTGGATCTCTGCTGGAGGCCTCTCATTAAGGTATGGGGCTGTGAATTTAGGAGAACCGCCAAGATCTATTGATAGGGATGATGTGGCTACAGCATATAGTTTTACTGTTAATTTCTTCACCGTACTTTTCATCTCCTCAAGGCAGTGAGGTTTCTCTCTGAGCAATCTTATGTTTCGGAAAAAAAAATATTTAAAATTGCATGTACAAATTGTCCCACTCTGCAGCAGGGATGGTGGATAAACATGATTCATTTTAAAGCAAGCCCTACCCAACCCACCTGTTCCAAAAGAAAATGCAAACTGAAACACAGCGGTCCTTCTGGTTTCTCTTCAGATCGTATAAATCTTTTGCCTTTTACGAAATTCGCACAGCTCTGAATTTCGCAGTGCAATTCTCCAACCGGGGAATGTTTACCAAAAAAACCCCTGCATCCCTAGGGTAAAGTGTGCATTCGTGAAAATAGCAGGCACAAATGCATTATTATGGAGGGAAACCTGCTTGGAAAAAGGTGTATATTAGGCAAAATGACATAGGAAAACGTGTTCGTGGGGAGAAATTCATACTAAAATGCTGATGAGTACACATAAGGACTTTCCTTTTTTAAAAGAAAATGCAGTCTGATGTGGAAATGGAAAGGAACTGAACTTATGAATGGAAAAATGATTTGGACAGCAAGCCCCACAGGGACTGATGGGAGTTGTAGTCCAAATCGCCTGGCAGGCACCAGGTCGGTGAGGGCTCGCATGGCACAACTAATGCTTCTGATCTCTTATCTCAGTACTACTGAATGTGTAAGCTGCCTTTCTGTCTGGACACACCAGAAAGTGATGTAACTTTTAACTCAAGTTTCTTTGTGGAGTATACGGTCCAATGCTCTTCGTATCTTAAAACAGGTGAACCTGCCCAAGACAGATACAGGTGCAGAGTACAGCCCTATAAAACTTAGCTTTAGAGAAGAGCATTACCATACCAAAATTCAAGGTATATATATATATATTTACATTATATATGCATGCATTATATATACATATGGACTGATGCCAGCATATCTCCCTCCACCTGGTTTCTACACCATTCAGGGTTGCCCCTAACCCTCTGGGGAGAGGTTTGGGGGAGCACAGGAAGTAAGCTTTCTGCTTGCAGAACCTCTAAACCCAACACTATACCTGTAATGTGGGTGCTTATTAAATCTACTTTTAGTGGAGAGAGGTGGGGGGGGGGGAGGGAGCAGGGGTGCAAACTTGAATATAATATTGGGGGGCCAGGTACACCCCACCCCACATAATTGATCAAAATACATGTCGCGCACACACCATTTTAATGGCAATGCTCATCAACGGGGGGCGGGGAGGAGGCTGGTTCCCTCAAATATTTTTTTTTTTTGGGGGGGGGAGGTGTCCTTGGTCCCTAGGAGTTTGAGAGAGCACAATCATTAAATGCCATACATTCTTTTCTCGGGGCATGTCTATTCGCCGTAACATAACCTGGTGAAACTGACAGCAGTTTCTCTCATAAAACACGGAGAAACAAACTTCGGGGAGACAAACTTGTTGAGCTGCTTTGGGGGAGCCAGTGATCTACCAGTAGATCACGATCTACCTGTTGGATGTGCCTGCTCGAACTGAATAAACTGCAGGACAATGACAATTCTGGAATGTGGATTTTCCATAGCTTGCCACCTTCTGCTCACCTGAGCTTAAAGATGGTAGATGAAAGGCATTAATTAATGGGAACGATTGCTGTGCTTAGTAGTGGTTGTTTTTAATGCAAAACACGTAAAATGATAGCAATGAGTGAGTAGGAATGTGGAAAGTTTCGAGTTTTTTTGTTTATACAATTTGCATAGTGATTTTATCCACATTCTTCCAAAGACAAAACACAGCCCCAAGTCAAACAGGAGGCACTTGTGGAAAAGCTGCCATATAGCGAGATACAGGCCACGTCCATGAAACCTCTGAAGCTGCTAGAAAATGTCACCAGCAGCTTTTTTGTTGGGACTGAGGTAAGTTGGACATTTGGGTGTACAATTGTTCTTTAAGGTGGGGGAGGGTAAGAGACAATTGGAGAATGCAAGGCCTGAACTTAAAGGAAAAGTAATAACCACACCATAAAGTATTTTGTTTTTTTCAAAGCGCCTCTTAAACCATCCCGGCATTTCTTCTTCATTCTCTCAGCTTGTGGCCCATCTTAAAAACAAGGCATCATGCAGGAAATTGTTTCAATTTTGCAAACACTTTTGTATGCTTCAAAAGAGATCAAAGCTCAGCTTAAAAAAAAAAAAAAATTGTGACCAGTATTTCACTTTATGGCATTGCAGGATGGTGAAGTCCTTTATACCGACTGGAAGATGGAGAGAGATGGGGACTCAGGAAGACTGCTTAGTATGCTTTGAATTTCTCTGGGTGGACAGGGATTGCTGTGGGATTTGGGTGGCTTTTGTTTTGGTTTTTTAAACTAACCAAGGACAACACAGTTCTGAAAGAAATCTGCATGTAACAGTTTCTTCAGTCAATGTTAATGTTACTCAGCTGTACAGGATACAGTAGTGAGTTTGGCATTAGAGAGGTGTTGCTGAGTAAAAGAGAGAGGGAGAGGTAGAAAAGGCGAATAAATGCTGAGAACACTACTACTAGCAATGGGGCATGGGGGATAAATTCAATTCTCTTCGCATTTCCAAAGCAACAGTTGAATCAAAACGAAACCACCATTGAAAATTTACACTTCTCCAAATTGTGCTGTGTAGTTTTCCAGCCAAGCAATGCTTTAAAAAGTGCGTGTCTTCAGGGTAATATTGCTTTGGCAAAACGTTTATATCAGGAGAAATCACGTGGGTATATTGGCAGAAACTCCTGACAAATTTTCATATGGACTTTAAATTCTCCTTGCACACTGCAGCGAAGGTTTATTACTCAAGGAGATACATGCATGTATTATTGTGCTGTGGGGTTCAGATGAGAACAGATTAACAGAGCATCTTTCAAAAACTAGATGTAGGTAAAGGAACTAGTTAGATTAGGTTAAGGGGCAATGCAAGGGGGTTGCCTAGGTGGGGTGTCTGAGTCCTGGGAATTTTTTGTGCAGGGAGGGACCTAGATCTCCTGACCCTCCTTTAAAACACAAACAAAAACTTTGCTTAAAGGGCAGCAGGGCACACGCAATGTGTGGGGCCGGTAAGACCCAATCTACCTTCTTTAATTTGCACTGAGGAACTATATGTATTTGTGCAAATATGTGGCATATGGGCCTGTACTTTGAGACCTTATTCACATCTGCACACATGCCATTTTAAACAATCATGGCTTCCTCCAGAATCCTAGCAACTCTAGTTCATTTAGAGTGCTGGGAATTGTAGCTCTGTGACGAGTATCCTAGCAATTTTTCGCTTTATCCTGACCTCTTTAAAAGGCACAGAATAGTCACTTACCAACTAGTTCAACACCTTGCAAGAGCCAGATAAAATGTGACAAAGAGACAAATGTATGCACATGCAAAACACCAGTCTCTCTCTCTCTTTCTCGTAAGGTCAAAAGCCATCCAACACTTACATCATCCATGATGGACTTGTTCATACTGTACAGAGGTCTCCGTTTTTCAAAGACATAATTCTCACCGTTGGAGGCTGGAATTTTGCAATATGGAAAGAAGGTGTCACGGTATGTTCCTCTGGAATGGGAAATCCTTAAGAAAGGGGTGAGAAGTCCATTCCAAATGTAGTACAAGGTGATTCAGAAAGGTGTGAGGAACAGGTAGGAACGTGTTTTCAGCTGTTTTTTTGGGGGGGCTGTTTACCTATTTCCTTTGATATTCTTCAAGGGAAGTTTCCTGCAGATGGTTTATATGTAGATGACTCCTCTCAGTGAATATAACAGAATATTTTAAAACCAGCCATGATTCTCTAATCAAGAGCTGTTATAGCTCGGAACATATTGGATATTTTTTGCAAGAAACAAAAACATGAAAATACCCCTATTTCTTGCACCTATTTGAATAATGCTGTGCCCCACTGATTCAGGACATACTGAAGGATATTCTCCAGTTCCCCACAGGTGTAGAGGTTTCACTATTTCAATGTATATGCATAAATTCACGATGCAAGTGTAGCTTCTTCTGCCAACAGAGTGGAATTTATCAGTTATGAATATCTGATGAATTTATCATATCCCCATGCACCTGCCATAAACTGAGGATACAGATCCCCAATAAATTTCTATTTTAATCTTCCTGTATTCTTCAGTTGCGCTTAAGCTACCCAAATATAACAAAATCCTTTAAAAAGCACTCTCACGTAGAATTGCAACTGGTTGTACAATGTGTAAGACCTGTTAGCATAATGATTGAAAATTGATGAAGAGTTTAATGGGGATTTCCCCACAGCCACCATTTTAATGGGATGGGATGGGAAAAGGCAGGAATACTCAAAAAAGACAGGAAGATGGAAGTGTTAGGTGAACAATTTTAATCTGGTATTTGTTTCATGTAACTATTTTCCTTTTGGCCTTTGCTTTTTTAATGAAGAGCGGTCCCCTCCTTGAGTCAAGTTGCACAGCAAAGAGATACACCGTTGGGCAGTGGTCCTTATCAAGGCCAGGTGTTTTCTTCATTGGGAGAGAAGATGGAAATATTGACATTTGGGACCTGTTGGAGAAGACTCATGAAGCATCTCAGACCCAAAACGTCTGTATTGCACTGATTACTTGCATCAAACCCTGGATTTACTCTTGTATGTCAGTGTACCATATTTCTTATTTCCTTACTTTGAATGTAACTTTGCAGTGGGTCAGCCAGGTTAGAAAGAAAGGCAATGTTTAAAAAAAGGAAGGCAATTCAAATGGAGATATCAACTTGTATCACATGCACAGTTGGCTATAAGATGGCAAGGGAAAGGAAGAATAGGGAAAGCAGAAATGAAATTTTGCCTAAGCCTGCTGGTCTAGCATTACCCTCCGTCTTCAGCAGCTGAAAGTGGAATGAGTGCTGAAAAAAAGGCCTTGGGTGAACTACACATTACAAGCAGATGCATGAAACAGAGTCCAGGTGCCATTTTTTTAAATATGAAAAGCTGCTTCAGGAGCCACTCCCAGGTGGTTTTCTAGGAGAAATCCTTTCCTGACACCCCATGTGGTTTCACATTCCTGCTTTCCCCCTTGTTTTGTCAGCACCAGTTTCCAACCTCCCCAGATGGCCTTTTATTTTGTTTTTAAGTAGCACTGGGACTCAGTTGCACATATGAATGTAGAACATGTAGTTAGCTCTGCAGTCAGACACGTAGAGAGTTAATCTTTTATCTTTGGATGTTAGAAGTTGTAATGTTTTGTTGTGATATTTCTGTACAGTAAGTATGCACACTGAGATATTTGCTCCTGCTTTTAGCTCTCTAGTGCCAAACTCTGAACAAATAGGCTTATAAACTGTATTTGGGGATTCCAGTTTAATAAGGTTTGGGGGAGGAGCCAAACAGGACAGGCAAGGCGGCTAGGAAGAACATGCAAGAGATTGAGTTCCCAAATTGACCCTTACAGCTCATTTGCTCTCTGCCATAAATACTAAACACAAAAAAATTCTTCTGTGTTTTGTGTACAACTCCTTCTGCATTCTCTGTCTTCTCTTACAGCGAAGCAACACTTCTTAGCGGTATCCGACGACTTTGGCACCCTGCATGTTTTGGAAATTTCATGGACATTAAGCCACCCTTCCCTCAATGAGGTTTGTAACCTGTTCCAGAAACTTGGCTGGGGCAGGGGAGCCGCAAACAAGATTTCTTGCATGGGTTTCTAAGAGTTACATGTTGTAGTTGGCTTGGCATTGCAGGGGGGTGGACTGGATGACCCTTGGGGTCCCTTCCAACTCTATGATCTGGTGGCATCCTGTTGACTAACAGAGAAAAATGGATGTGCCATTCATTTAGACAAGGTATGATCGGAGGTGCAAACACAATGGTTTGTTGCATTTATGTAACAGTCATATCAGAAAGCCGGCAATTGTGTAGTGAGGCTGGAATGTGAGCAGAACTCAACTGGAAAACAGGCAATTACCTTGGCCAGCCACATTGGTCGGGGAAGAAGACTTAAATGCAGCCTCTGATTGGCATAACTGACAAACTTCTGGTGGCTGGATTGGGGGGGAAACTAATTACCAAGAGACTCATTCGTTCTTTTCTTAAATTACATTTTAATCCCACTATTCTTCTGAGCAGCTCAGATTAGGAAGGTACATGGTTCTCTCTCCTTCTTTTCCTCATTTTCCCACACATCTGTAATATGGAAACCTGGTTCGGCTCCCATGGCTGGAAAAGGGGCAACTTTGTTTTCGTTGATGGATATTTAAAATGCCTCTGTCATAACCTAAAAATGCCTTGGAATATCAGCGTTCTAGTGTCCTTCATTACTTTGAGCGAGAAGTCAAACATCTGGAGTTTTCTGAAAAGCGGCGAGAATTCAGAGAAGAAGAAAGAGAGAATATGGAGCGTGAGAATATGATGAAGAAAACGGTAAGATTCTTTTAAAGTGACAAAAAAAGTTAGGAGTGCTAAAGTTTTGAAAAATGTGCCTATTTTTCATGTATTCTATTTATTTTCCATTCCTTTAGTTTATAAGCAGTCGGACCCTGTGCAGTGTAGGGCAGCCAAATTTAACCACAATCATAATTTAAGGAAGGTTAGATTTCCCCATCTTCCCTTGTGCTTCTTCCTTCATTCGGACGTTACACAAAACCATGGTTTGTGATAGCCACAGTTAAGAGCACCATGGTTAGCACTAACAGTGCTTTGTAAACTGGCTTCAATTAATGGTTGGTTCCAGTGCTATTTTTCTAGAAAAGGAGGTTCTGGAACTCACCATTAACACCTCCCTTGTTCTCTTACAGTGGCAATGGTGCTTACTTGAGGTGCCAGAACTGAGTTCTGGCTGAGAAAAGAAACCCCTACACAAAACATGGTTTCAGCATTAAAATAAGCAATGGTTTTGCATCGTGTCTGAACCCAGCCTCTGTGGGAAATGCTTTTGGAAGGGCATGTATTGAATGCCTTTGCCAAAACGTAATAACTATAATGTTATTACCAGAGAGCGGTGGGGATTTACTGTTATGTAGAGATAGCATTTGAATTTCTGCCTTTGTGGGCTCTGAGTTACAAATGATGGCATCTGTACATGCAGTACCTGCTGCTGCTCACCGGAACTGGTAGGGCAGAGGCCAAGAAGACTGACTCTAGCTCTGCCTACTGTCGATGACAAACAAATACTAGTGCCAACAAATACTAGTTTTGCTTCACACTCTCAAAAGGGTATCACTGAGATTGAGGAGGAATCTGTCACAGGCAGTGCAATCCCCTGGACCAGTTTTGAGGCAGGCAAGTGAGGGTTCATGGCGCATTGTCCCAATATGGGCCAGCCCCTACTGATTCCATGTCTGAGGTAGCAAATTCAGTGAAGGATACCTTTTAATACAGCATGTTTGAGCTGCTATACTGGTAAAGTGTTCTTGTTTTAGAAGCAGGGTTTGTACCCTGAATATGAACACTTACCGTATTTTTCGCCCTATAGGGCGCACCAGCTCATAGGGCACACCTAGTTTTCAGGGGGGGGGGAAGTCAAGGGAAAAAATATGATCCCCCCCCCTGCAGCTCTGGGAGCAGCGGACAGGCTGCACGCAGCCTGTGCGCTACTCCAAGACCTTCTCCCTGCTTTTGCGGGAGGTGGCGGAATTCCCCCACATCCCGCCCCCCCAAAAAAGCCACATCCTGGCTTTTCGACCAGGAGGGAGAAGGGACTGAAACAGCCAGTCAGTCCCTTCTCCCTCCTCAGGGAAAAGCCCCCAAGAGTGGCACACTCTTAGAAAAGCCAGCAGAAGCCGCGCAGCCTTTAAAGAGTGCGCGGCTCCTGCGGGCTTTTCGGCCCAGCTTGTGGGGCTGCCAGCCTCAAAGAGCAAACTCTCCTGGGTTCAGCGAAAGCAACACGAAGCCTCCGGAGTGCAGGCTTTGGAGGTTTCAACTATTGCTGAAGCCAAGGAGCCTGCATTCGCCCCATAGGACGCACACACATTTCCCCATCATTTTTGGAGGGGAAAAAGTGCGTCCTATAGGGCGAAAAATATTGTAATAATTATTTACTAAGTGCTGGTGTCGACCTTATAAAGTCTCAGGACCTCAAAACCTTAAGAACCACATCTCCTCTATAAACCAACCACTTATCTGATGCCCTCTATGCCCCCCCCCCATCACAGAGAGGTCTGGAGGGTGGCAACAAGAAAACAGGCTGTCTCGACATGCTTTTCATTATGTTTTTATCATTAATGTTCTGCAATGTATTCTTAATGTTGCACACCATCCTGGGATATTCTGATAAAGGGTGGCGCTGTGGTCTAAACCACTGAGCCTCTTGGGCTTGCCAATTGGAAGATTGGCAGTTTGAATCCCTGCGACGGGGTGAGCTCCCGTTGCTCTGTCCCAGCTCCTGCCAACCTAGCAGTTCGAAAGCACACCAGTGCAGGTAGATAAATAGGTACCGTTGTGGCAGGAAGGTAGATGGCGCACTCTGGCACTCGCCATGGTGTTCCGTTGCACAACATGACCCAGAAAGCAGTCTGTGGACGAACACCAGCTCCCTCGGCCTGAAAGCGAGATTAGCGCCGCAACCCCATATTCGCCTTTGACTGGACTTAACCACCCAGGGGTCCTTTATTATTACCGCATTTTTCGCTCTATAGGACGCACTTTTCCCCCTCCAAAAATTAAGGGGAAATTTGTGAGCATCCTATGGAGCAAATGCAGGCTACTTGGCTTCAACGATAGCAACGCAAAGCCTCCGAAGTGCAGAGGGAGCGCTCCCTCCGCGCTCCGGGGGTTTCGCATTGCTTTCGCTGAAGCCTGGAGAGCGAGAGGGGTCTTCCTGGCTTCAGCAAAAGGAACCCGAAGCCTGTGGAGCACAGCAGGAACTCGTGCTGCACTCTGAAGGCTTCAGGGATCTTAGAGGCTGGTGGTGGTGGAAAGCAGCGCTTCCCCCCACCGCCAGCCCCACAAGCTCGGGGTGCAGCGGGAAGGCTGCTCCCAAACCTGGTCTTTGGGGCTGGCAGTGGGGGAAACCAGCGCTTCCCCCACCGCCAGCCCCAAAGAGCAGGTCGAAAGGAACCCGGAGCCCCCGGAGCCCATCAGGAACTCCCACCACGCTCCTGAGGCTTCGGGTTGCCTTCACTGAAGCCTGGAGAGCACCCTCTTGCTCTCCAGGCTTCCAAGGAACTCCCGCTCACCTTGACCGCACAGAACGCACCTTGTTTTAAAGGGGGAGAACAAGAAAACAAAAATCTCCCCCTCTCTGCGCAGCACCCCTTCAGTGAAGCGGCATGAGAAATGGAAGGGGCTCTGTTTCTCCTGCCGCTTCACTGAAAGGGGGGCGCTGAGCAGAGAGGGGGAGAATTCTTTTCCTTGTTCTCCCCCTCTAAAACAAGGTGTGTCCTATGGTCGCGTAGGTCCTATAGAGCGAAAAATACAGTATATCATCGTCTACCTAAACAGGCTATATTTTAAGGCTTTGAGAATTAACTTTCCCCCTCCAACTCAGAAAATGTATTTATAACTTACCCCCTGCTTCCTTGCAGAGAGCACTAGGTGGCCAGCGGTCAAGAGAACTTATGGAAGAACAGACAAATCAAGATTATACAGAGTTTTTGGATCTAGAGAAGACCATTCTGACTCGTCTTGGGGTACTGAAGGGGCCAGACAGATATGCCTCTAGGACCAACTAGCTGCATAAGACACCACTGTCATATTCAGGACAGCGTAATTTGTTGTAAGCAACATATTTAGAATGACACTGATCCAAAGACATGGGAGCACCTGAGGAGACCCTTGTGTGGTTTTGAAAATTTGCAGTGCAGGAGAGCTCCCACAAGCCAAACGGACCTGCTGCTGTACTGTTCAATTTGCAGCTTGTCTTTTTTTTTTTACTGTAGGACTGTTGAAAATGCCCCCCTCCCCAATATGGTTGTAGGTGCTGTTCCTCCATACCTCTACACTATGTATCATAATAAATATACAGGTAAGCAAGTGTGTATTGACAATAAAATAATAATTGGTTTTGCATTAATTAGAACCTGTAGCGCCTTAATGCAAATATTAAAAACAATATTTAATATTGTTAATATGTATGCCCATTAAGTGCCCTGGAATACAGCATAATATGGAAACAGCAGCAACGCCAGGAAGCATCACAAGTAATCATTTCAGACATCTGGAAGTGCACATCAGGTTTCTTTCCAGATCTACTACATATTCAGTCGTTATCACATAACATTCTCTGTGTATGCTAACAGCTGACCTCAGCAACACTTCAGTTTTCAAAGTGACTAAGGTTGATTTAGGCCAGAGCTTTTCCAAACTTTTCACATTGGTAACACACTTTTTAGATCTGCATCATTTCGCAACACAGTAATTCAGTTTTACTAGCAAACTGGAGGTTAAACGAATGCTGAATGAAAAAATGGGTGCTGCAACAGCCATGACTTAACGATTAACAGTAAGCAACCAGCCACACAAAAGTCAGCAGTTGCTACAGCCCCTCCACAAACAGATCATCTCCCCATGTAGCCAAGCAAGAGGCATAATCACCATTCAAACTCACCTGCAGTCAGCTTGTTTATTTACATAGTTCTTCTGTCCAATACACATTCTCAACATATGAACGTCAGGATGCACAAACTGCAATAGTAAAAAGATTTGAGTTGAAGGGAGCACCTTTCCCTTGACACACAAAAGCAGGTCACCGGCTGCTTGTGCTGCAGCAGGAGAGCAGCTTTCCCCCTGGAGGAGTTAAACAACAGCTTGACTATTTACCTGTGCAGCAGCTGATTAATATTAATGTCGCTCTCTTATCGGTTGGGGTGACATTTTTCATCATGCAGGGCTATGTTACCAGGTCAGGTGCCATCAGAGACCATTAGGCAGAAATGAAAGGCTTCAGAGGAGGGCAGGTTAGACTCTCAAGAGGGTGAATCCACACTTTCCACAGCCTGCTGTGGTAGCAGAGGCTCCTGTCAGACAAGCGTCCATACGGCCAGGGCAGAAAGTGGAAAGACACATGGAGACGGTTTGCAATATTCACTGCTCCTGTCTAGCTTTGATCAGTGAAAATAACAATTACCGTCGGGAATCATAGAGTTGGAGGAGACCTCAAGGGTCATCTAGTCCAACCCCTGCAATGCAGGAATCTCCACTAAAGCATCCATGACAGACGGCCTTCCAGCCTCTGTTTAAAAGCCACCAATGAAAGGGAGTCCCAAACTTCCCAAGGGAGACCATTCCACTGCCAAACAGCTCTTACCCTCAGAAAGTTCTTCCTGATGTTCAGTCAGAATCTCCTTCCTTGTAACTTGAATCCATTGGTTCGAGAAGACAAGCTTGCTCCACCTTCCATGTAAAGCCCTTTAGATATCTGAAGATGGCCATCGTACCTCCTCTGATTCAACAGTCCGTAGTAGATGCTAACCTGCTTGGGGCACAGGAAAGTGATAATTAGAAGAAAAGCTGGGAAGAAAACAAACAAACAAAAAGTAACAGAAGGTCTAACAGAATACAGTGGCCAAAGACCATTTTAGGTCTCCGTCCTCCTTTTCTCCCCCGTCCAAATGATCTTTCAGTCACCAACTCTTAGATCCTCTCTCACACACCTGGTAGCAGCATACCTCTGAATGCCAGTTGGGAGAGGGGAGGGCTCTTAAGCTCAGATCCTGTTTACAGGCTTCGTATAGACATCTGGGTTGGCCACCGCGAGAGCAAGACAAGGTAGCCTGTTGCTCCGATTTACCAGGGCTCTTTTTATGTTCTTACATGACCCAAACTGTATGCCTAAGGCATGGTTCCAGACAGCACATTCAGATATGACGAGATGATGAACAAGTAACCCCTTAAAATATGTTTACCCACCTTTCTCTTACATATGCAGGCAGGCTAAAGAACAGCAAAGGTGGATCCCTGCCACTACCTTTTCAATAAAAACGGAAGTATTTGGGTACAGCCGCAATTATATATATATTGTGAGAAACGTGCTTCAAATGTCACACATGCATTTCGTGTACTAGACTAGCCCCCCTAAAACATTAGTGGCCTTGAACGACCAGATGTGTCCCAAGCTTATCAGATTTAGAGATTTGTGCTGCAAAAATCCAGAGGATCTATTTTTAGACGAGAAGTTACCAGCTATTTTTAGCATAATGTAGCTATCTCTGCCGCCTGCCCACCCCCACGCCAGGGCAGAGGACTGGCTGGCTCACCAAACACTAGTTTCCTTGAGTGTATTTTGCAAAATAAGCTACCAAGGGCCCCACAAAAATGAGCTGGAAGGTTCAGCCTAGGTGAACAAACTCGGGGCCTCCATCTGAACCATATGGTGGAGGCAGGGTTAGATCAATAAACTTGTACTTGACAATGTTCCATCTGTCAGCATTCAAATATGAAAGGTGGACAGAGACAGATGGAGGCAGATAACAAGAGGCCACAGTTCAGTAGTCTCTGTCAAATGCATCTCTCTCTATTCACGAGTAAGGAATATGGGCGGCTGCACTTAAGAACTGAAGAACAAAAATGCCTGCAAACAAAAACTCCACTATTGTTGGAATTATTGCACTGCAAAAGGCTTCCACACGAAAAAGAGAGCATTTTTAAAAAGTTAATAAAAAGCACACGCACCCCTTAAACTGCAACTTTAAGAATGATCACATGAACCATTCATTTGCACTGTTGCATAAACCTAGACAACCCTGCTGAAGATGCCAAACACAGATTAGCTCTGCTGGCCTGTTTGCACCATGCTGACCTCAAACCCCCACCTCCCGCACTCCATGCCTGCCTGCTGCAGTAGTAAATCAGCTGGATGGAAGGCAGGTAAACGATATGGGTTCACCAAGATATCCACTATTGGCTGACCTAGAATCTTCTCTTGAAAAACTGAAAATCCTAGGCTCGTCTGTTAGAAGATGATGTTCATCTTCTTTCCTAAAGCAAGCAAGCTGTCATCCTTGCATTTATTGTTGTTTATCTACAATCTGAATCCTAATCCTATTCTTTAGGGGGCGGGGAACTATGCCTGATTGCAATATGTACATAGAGTGGATCCTATTATATAAACGGTTACATAATATAACAAGGAACAGCTTATACAAACATATATCACCTGTTTAGGTGGCTTGAACAATGGACAGAAAGCTGAAATTTGGTACAGGTTTGGGGCTCTTTTGCATTCACACACTTAACCAGCTACGGACTGGGGGTGGGTGGGGGACTGCACTACCAGTCAGCAATGTATTTATGCTGATAAAATGTAAGCTGTATTAACCAGGGTGGAATCCAGGCATTCCTCTGTTCTTAATAAGAGCAGAAAACATTGGCATGCATGGCACTGAAGTGAGCAAAAACCATCAAGTGGGTCATCATCACAGTTCTTAATTTCCACACATCTAATTTGTAAATCATGCTGGCACACAATCTACCTCTAAGCAGGGATGTGCTGAAGCCATTAATTTAAAACAGATTTGAAGCCATTTAATACAGGTTGCATTTCAATTTAACAAATGCATCATTAAATTGTTTCCTGACAGATGATGAATTCCCATTTGGGAGACACAAGTTTTCACATAATTTTTTTTATCATTTGTGCTTGTTGAAACAAGCACAGCTTTCTTTCAGTTCTAAAATAATGTGTATGGAAAACGTGCATCTCTCCCAAATGGCCACAAACAATTGCTACGAAGAAAACAGATATAAATACCTCTGACATGGTGGACTTAATATTAGGCTTTCTTAAAACTAAAGTTTTTTGTTGTAATATAACAAAAACTACTGGCCAAAATGCCAAGACGACATGAAGTCTTGAAATTTGCTAACAGAATTACATTCAGTCACTGCTCATACATTACTGAGTTCCACAGCCTGTTCTATGGATGGGAGAACAACCATGAACTTCAGCCTTGCACTCCTGAAGACGGCCAGTTTCCAGCCCCTAGAGCTATCCCCCTTCCATGCTTACCCTGAGCATGCCAGCAACAACAAAGGTGAGTTGCCTTGAACTCTCTCTTTAGGCCAGTGGTGAGGAACCTGTGATCGTCTAGATGTTGTCAAGACTACAATTCCCATCATCTGCAGCCAGCTTCATCAGCAGGGATGGTGGGAGCTGGAGTCCAGCAACATCTGGAAGACCACAGTTTCTGCACCCCTGCTTATAGGCAGGTGTACAGGTCAGACCCAGTGGGAAAGTGAAAGTGAATGGCAGGTGGGCACAGAAGTTCAAGGGGGGGGCAGTGAGTGCATCCCCCACCACCCTTGGAAATGGTCTGGATGAGAAGAATTTGCATGTACAATCATATGCACAATGGCCTAATTTGTGTGATTATTCCCCCTCTAACAGATATGTTGCAGCAGGGAGGTGGGGGGACGACGACAATGACAATAGAGTCCTTGTGTGCTTGTAGCTCATTAGGCCTCTGGGAAATTGATCAAATTACTCAACAACATGATGTTCTGGCTCGAGATACAATGTGGATAGAGTAGAATTTTACTCATTTTCTGTTGGGAATTTGTATGTTCAAAAGCTGTTGGAAAGCTGAACATTCTGATAGCATGTCTATGTGTGCTAAAAGGGCATTGTGATTTTCACAACGCGACAAAGTAGGCTACTTCCATTCTCATTATGCAAAGGGCAAGCATGAAAAATGCAAAGCCCATTATTGAGCTAGGATCTCTCTCTGGCTCAATTCCAGTCATCTATCCACTGAGACATGAAGGCTTCGTTTGTACATCCATGTTCATTGCTAGACAACTGCAACACCCGTGGCTTTCCTGCGTGAATGAGACCCAAAACTACGAAACAAGGTTTTGCTACTTATTCTGATGTACAAAAACTAAAGAGTTTTCCAGTGTTGAAGTTCTCATTTATCTAAAACTAGTCAGCGGAACAACACAAATGCAGAAGATCAGAAGCAAGCAGATCAGACAGGCAATGAGTTTTCAAAGGTAGAAATGGTAAGTTGCCTCTGGGAAGATGTTTGGGAGGAGACAATACTGTACTCCATCTCTAGCAGAGTATCCCAGAGGATCAAGATGGTAACAGAGAAGAAGGCCATAACATTAGGAGCACTTTCACACTGTAAACCTCAGTGACCAGGCAGGTCTATTATAGGAGACGCATCTTCAGCTGAACTCATTCCATAACAGCAAAACATTAAACCTGGCTTGGTAGCAAATGGCAAAAACACGTGCTATAACAATGCAACAATTCACCCAGTGGGCTGGAAACAAATCTGTTTCTGATAAACTACCTCTGGCTGGGAAGAAATAGCACTGAAGTTGCCACTCAAATTCTTGCATGAGATTAGGCCTTCATCCTCCCTCAGTTGCTGAGCGCATTGAACGACCAGCCCTGAAAAATATGAAGGAAAACTTATATTCACAACCACAGCAAATTCTGTGTGGGCAAATACATTTTCAAGGTATTATGTGGAATCAGAAATGCATCCAACTTATCTTCAAATAATGGCAACCAGGGCTTTTTCCAGCCGGAACTTGCTGGGATTCTGTTGCGGCACCTCTCAGGTGGGCACCATTGTCATTCTAAGAGAACGAGGAAGTTGTTCATGGTGAGTTCCTGCACCTCTTTTCCTAGAAAAATTGCACTGATGGCAACCTTTTACAAAATGCAACCCATTTTTAATCTTAATCCAGATTTTATTCAGAATTAACATTTATATTTTTAAAAATAATCCACTTCCTGTACATATATACTTTTAAAAAAATACATCAGCTTATCAATAAATGCTTCAGGTTAAAATTTCCAAACAGTACCGTTGTTATTTAATTGCAATGACTGTATTGTGTACTGAGACACTAACGATAATAAATTAATAAAAAGGACACTGGATAAAAAGTGGAGATATTTAGGAAAAAACGTGGCAAAAAATTCGTGCACCAAATTTGTGCATCCTATTGTAAATAAATAATAACAATAACAACAACAACAGTAGCCAGACAAAATATAGGAGGGAAACAAACAAGTTAAAATAGCATTTACACAAGGTCCATAGGCCAAGAGAGCGGCCGCTAACATAATACAGGAGAAAAGGAAATCTTACAGTGTGTCATGAGTTTGCAAGATCCAAAGCACTATTTGAGAAACCTTTGCTGTCTTATATTTTTTAAAGCATTTCCATTTACTCATCTGCATTATTAATAATGCAGCCTTTTTTAATGAGGCAATTGGTTGTATAATTTTTATTGCTCGGGTCTTATTGCTAGACAGTGGACAGAAGTTGAGTTTTCGTATATATATTTGCATAAGACTTGCATTTGCTTTGGTTAACTACTAAGATAGCCAACATCCGAGGACAAGTTTAATAAACATTTTGTCACATTTACCCTTCTAAGGGAAGGGCTGAGGAGCTGTCAATAATATTCATTTAAGACAACTGGCAAGATAAACAGTAAATTGATAGTCTCATTTAATACTTATTTAATATTTCTGGTATGAGAGCAAATACTAAGAACTTCAAAATGCATTCAGGACCTAGATATATTATTTTAAAAAGGCACTTTCTCAATTCACATGTCAACCTTTAAAAATAGGATGGACTTTTTTTGGGAGGGGACTACAGCCATTTTAGCATCTACTAAGCTTTCAGAACATCTAAAATATCCCACTTGAATCAATATGACTACTCTCCTCCTTTTTTAAAAAAACAGGCCATAATTCCTGATCACTGCATTTGTAGTCACAAGGACTACAGCTTCATAAACATGGTTCAGCATAGGGATCTGCACTCTTGAATTATGTTTGCTACTTGAGGCTGAACCAGAAAACATGTTCAGTCTTTAAATCCATCCCAATTTAAGTCTCATGGAGTTTTGTGTGTGTTTGTGTGTGTGTGTGCGCGCGCGTGTGTGTGTGTGTGTGCGCATCTAACTTATTCTGAACATTTGCCTTTAACAGAGCCTTTGATCATGCATGAAATACTGCTCTGTCCATCGTTTGCATCTGGGTGAACTTTGGAAAGGGTTACAGGGATGTGTATTTGGGGGGCAATGTGCATTTCAAACAATATGCATATTTGTCAGCCACCACAGTGTGAAATTTGGACTCTGGGAAACAATCATTCCCATTCCCAAAGCCTCTCTAGAAACTCTTAAAAAGGTGGAAATTGCACGATGCGACAAGCACACATTATTTGGGAAAGTTACGCACTTGTACGTCTGAGAGATATCAATGTCATCTGTGGCCTTCAAACTCCTCGCAGGTATTCAGCAAGTCCCTTCTGGTCCGACCCATATCCGCTGCTGCTTAGCTGGCCATTTATTTTGGCATCGCGCGACACACATTCCTTTTAGAAGTTGTGTTCATATTTAAATCTAAAACGGCCCTTTCCTGAAGTACCGATGATTACAAAGGGTTTGAGACAGGCAGCAATTGCTCTTCATAATGTCTCATAGAACTTGCCCTGCAAGGCTCTCGTTTTTTGACTTGCGGCGAGGGAAAGGGAAGGCTGGACAGGGAAGAGGAGGAACGCAGTGTCCTCCTATTTCCGACAAGTCAAGTATGCTGCCTGTAGATACATAATGCATGCGTCTTGCAGGAGGAGGCAGGATCTCCTATGCTATGTTCTATAGCAGGGATGGGGAACCCTCCACCTGCAGCTGAATTTAATCTGGCTCCTTCCTGCTTATCAGCTGGAACAGCTTAGCAGGGGGGGGAGAGAGGGAAGACAGGGAGGGCTATGGTGAACTCCCCATGCACAAGCACTGTACCCCACATGGAGTAGATCAAGCCCAATGCTTTTTAATATATGTATATAAATATGTACAAAACAAAAAAAAAAGTTAGAAAAATATTTAATTTCTTTTCACTTTTAAATAATTGCTGGAAAGTGTTAATGCAGAAATACATTAATATTTGTACATTTAAACGTTTTCATATATAGCTATATAGGTATATATAAAAAGCTTTTTTTTTATAGCAGCCTTTGCATTGCAAGTGAATAAGGTGTCAAAATATGGTAGAAAAAAAATGATCTACCTACAGTTTGCGCTGCAAATTATCAGGTAAGCAGCAATGTTAATCCTCCCTTTCTGGGAAAACATCTGTACCAGGGCTAAAGTTTCAGGAACAAATGAGTGCTGTTCCTGTTGTAACGTAGACAGAGATGGTGCCTTGCGCACCTTGCATAAATTGTCCAGACTTCCTAAGTGCATAGTACCTTGAAAGGGAAACGGAAATTCTGCAATCATCTCATGAAAAGTAACGTACCATTTTAAACCCAGAAGGGCCAACCCGAAACCATCCTCAACAGAGAAGAAGGAAGGGGGAGGAAAATTACAACAAAGCAATAAACAGATTGTGTAATATGAATGCACTAAGCCCACGGTGGATCAAAATCACTGCACGAAGCAATGGAAATAACAGCACTGCACCCGTCTCTCTTTTGGGGAAGAAACAGGGGGGGGGGAGAGACAGCAAAAAAAGAGAGAGGAGGTATTGCAGGGGGAAATTACTTATCAGTAACTGATGTTGAGCTTGTTTTTATTGAGTTCCCGTTCCAGGTTTCCTATCAGAGTATCAATGCTTTCCTGCAGATCTTTGAGGTTTACTCTGTGGTTCCCTGCAGAATCCATGGCTTGCACCGTCAAATAGGCCTGAAAAGTGTGTTCTTTGGACATGCAATGGGGCCGTTCAGCGAGCTTCTCCGAGCCATCCACTCTGCCACTGTCATCGCCACTTTCGGCATCTTCCGAAGGAACATCATCATAGTCTGCTTCGTTCAGGGCCTCCTTGGGGCTGACAAAGTAGCTCTCCCCACAGCCACTCCAGTCTCCGGCATAGCGGTTGCTTGAAGGGCTATCCAGTCTGGCTGGCCGGGACCTGAGGATGCCTGATATCTCGGTACTGCTCAAGTTCAACATCTGAGGCCGCTGCTTCTTAGGTCTCAAGTAATTCACAGATGACTGCTGCTCAGACAATGCAGATTCCTTGACAGCTGAATGTTGCACTAAGACAAACAGCAGTTTTAAGACATGTTAGCTGAACGGTGTATATGACAAGAAACCAACAGTGTTAACATTTGCATTATTTCTCTCTATTTATCTACAACTGGAACATGCATGTATGCATGCACACTTAACAGCCAAAACATTCTACTACTGGGGTAGTGGAGCTAGCTAGTAATCCTATATTAGGAGGGGGAAGCCTGGGAGAAAACGTTCCATCTCAAAACTATCATGCCTTAGTCCACCTGCAACTGCAGGAGTCTGTTAAATTTTCTAAGCGCCTCAATGAACTCTGCAAGTTAATCACAAACCCGCAAACGCAACGCAATTCAAGTGAGGGCTGGGCTTTCATCTGCCATCCACAATCAGCTGTGTAAGACAAAAGCAAGGCCCGGCAAGTGTTAAAACAGCTTGCAAATATAGCCACCACTCTAGAAAGCTGACCATTTTGGATCCAAGTGTGTGCAAAGCCAGCCGAAGCTTTTCAAAGGTTTCTTTCCCCCCCACCTCTAAGCAGCCATATACTCCAGCTCAGAGACAGTGGTGGGGAATACATGCAGCACACATCTGACAATTTTTGTTACCTGAACTCATGGATCTACACCCCAAGAAACTAAGTCTCCTCTGGTTACCGGCTCCCTATGGTTAAATAGTACAAATGTTTTATTGACATCTGACGGCTGAATATTTCAACTGTAAAATATCTTTATCCCATGGTGCTTCTACCATCATGCCATTTTTGTTCAATTTTAGCTGTTTGCTGACTGCAATATGGAACATGAAAGGGGCATAATTCCTCCCCCAAATGCTTAAATACTTGCTAAGGTTAGGGCTGGGCGATCTATCATCCAAATCTGAAGTCCATATCGTGATATTGGTTTCATAATTGGTAATTATAATGTGCGTGCGCACGTGTGCTATACAAAAATCACGATGCGGGGAAAACATGAAGCCAGCCAATGTCTCTACATAGCTCCATCCTTATTTCACACATTGCGATATGTTGGTATATTGCAAGGTTTAGCTGGCGATATATAACACGATGTTGAAAACCAGGTATCACCCTGGTGTGGCTAAAGGATGAGGGAGAAGGAAAGGCTATCAACAGAGAACTATGGAAAAAATGTAGGTTGTCATGATCCAGAAGAAACTGAGGGGACCTGGTAGCAGTGCTTGAATCTGGGACTGGGGTGAGGGGGAAAGGGGGCCTGTCGCCACCACATTTTGTGACAGGGGCTGACTTCCCATCTTCTGTATTTAGAAGTCTACAGGAATGGGGCACCGTGATTTGGAGAAAACTGATGAAAGTCTGAGGTGGGCCTTGTGGATTTCATGAGAGTCCTCCGCTACCTTTCCCCTCACAGTTCAAGCGCTGAGTAGGACTAATCCAAGTCTGCGGAAACATCTTATTTAGGCATGAAGAGGGAAGATAACTGGGCTAAGAAAAAGGGGAGGATAGGATCATGCATGGCATGGCAGACAAGTGAAAGGGGAAAGGGAGAGAGTTAGACCTTGTTATGCTTTGACAGTTTGATAGACAGAAGGGGTCTTCTTGCATTTCATACTTTAAAACTACAGTTTGAGCCTCTCACAAGGCATGTGTGTCAGATATGATTCTTGCTAATATGGGAAAGGATGCAGACGTTAACGTGACAGAACATTCTGGCAAGCGTTGGTTTGGCAACTATATTACAGAAAGCCAGTGTTTTTTGAACTAGTTTTTCCAACCGTGCAAACTCCCCATCCGACATCCCACACTGAAAAAAGAAGACAAATGAACACACAGGGGCCATCTCCCCATAGATACAGTACATGGCCAGACAGTCCAAAGGCCTTTGCATCAGTGGCGTGCCATGAAATTTTTTGTACAGGAAGAGTTAGGGCCAGAGGTGCCAGCTTGCCAAGACAGTGGGGTGACATCACACACAAAACGTCTTGATGTCCTAATGTCACACACATGGGCATCGTGTCTTCCTCCCTAAGCTGGACAGAAGCTTCCTGAGCTTTGGGAAGAAGGTGACAGGGCTCTGACAGGATGCTGGAGTCCTCCTGCCTGTTTCCCAAAACTGAGAACTAAAAACAAAACAAAAAAAACCCCACAACAAAGCGGCAATTCTGCAAAAGCTGCTCCTTCAGCCAGATGACTTAATGGAGTCAAAGCAGAGTGATGTTGGCAGTTGTGTTCATTGTGCTCTGCAAACAGCAGAATGGTCTCTGCCAGAGCATTCCGTATTGTCTGCAGAATCAAATTGCCAACCAAGGAGCCTTTTCAGACGATTTCCAGATGGTCTAATTCAGACACCGTTCAGGCCTATAGTTGGTCAAGCTGAAGGGCTTGATGGAGATGGAGGACTTTAGTGAGGAAAGCAACAAGGGACTGAAAAATCTGTAGTAGTTTTCTGGATTGGGGCATGGAGAGGATCCCTCCTCCCTTCAAGTTCTCTGAAGATGAATATTCTCTGTGCCTCTCATATTTTTGAGGGAAATGGTGAGTCTAGCTACCCTTCCAAGAAAAAAAAAAGAGAGAAAACGTTTCCACTGATGAAATATTGATGTTGACTTGTGTTGAAAGTACGCGTTCCTTGGCTTTGAAAGACAAGGTCAGATTCTTTGCAGGGTCACCAGATTACAAGAGCACACTGCTGTGATCCTCAGCCACGTAAGTCACTGAAAACCACCACAGAAGTCACCACCAAGAGGCTCAAAAGTACAACCGTAGAGGTCAAAAGTAAAAAAGCAGGACATGTTGTTACCTGCAAGAAAATGGGGAATAGGAGGTTCTCTTCTTTTTTAAAAGAAAAATTGCAGACACAGCATTTGCAGTAGTATGTGAAGAGTCAAATCCTGCCCATAAACAGCACACTACAAGCTGAGAACTCCCTGCAAAAGCAAGCCTTATTGGTGGGGATATGTCCAGTTATTAGTCTTTAACAATTCGGCGTTTTTCTTTAAGAAACCAGGAGTGGGGAGAACCCTCCGCAGCAACAAAAGCTCTTCTGTTTAGGCTTTGCTCTCTTAAGGCAAAAGGGTCATGTGTTAAACCTTAAGTGCCAGCGTTGTTGAGCTTTCCTACTGAACAAGGAGCATGTGTTTTCCATTTAAAAATTTAAAAAACCCACGAGGAGCACAAACATGGTTATCTAGTTTTTCAGATCCATTGGAGGCGTAATCTCTGAGAGCTCAAGCTCTGGCTTTTGGCTCCTTCGTTGGAACAGAGCTCACTCCACAATGTTTAATTAAATTCTTGAAGAGCCGAAAGACGCTGTACAGTATCATGCCTCTACAAGGAGTTTTTGCAATCCTCTTGTTTGTGCCACGGTTAGCTTCCTTGACAATAATCGAACACACAAAAAATTATATGGCAAAGCAGTCTCCATACATTCTGTACGTTTATAACTCCGACATTCAAATCAGAGATTCATAAATCCTAGGCAACCAGCCACAGCCCTCATTTCCTGGGAAAACATGAGGATTTGTCCAATTACGGAGACTATCTCAGCTTCCACTGACAGCACAGCCACATCATGGTTGCAACGAACAGACCTTGAAAAGCAAGGCTGCGAGTTATAGCTAGCATTATACATGTGACCACCAGAAGATGCTGTTGCTTAGGAGCAGACACATTACTCTGAAGGCACTTTCTTCTTTCAGCCTGGCCTGCCACAGCAGTTCGGGGAGTAGCTGCCTTGAGAGGTTTCCGTTGAACCTTTTGTGGGAAAGGTGGTGAATGAACTTGTACAGCAACTAGGGCATTGCAGAAGCTCTCACTGGCAAGGAAAGACAAAAGAGCACCGAGAATTTGGAGGGATGCTCCTTGCACTTATAGAGCAGCAAACAGAATAGCTCAGAGGACAGCATCAACAATGGTATTTCGTGGCACGTGGACAGCAAGTGAGCGCTTCTAAATGTTTGGGGTCAGTTAAATATTTTTGTCTTCATTGCATTCGTGCAATAGTCTCCTCTGCACCCAATTCAGTGAAATTTAATTGCAGATCTGCACTGTGTCCTGCTTGCTGGACTCATAGAATTGTAGAGTTGAAAGGGACCCTGAGGATCAACTAAGTCCAACCCCCCCGCAATGTAGGAATATGCAGCTGTCTCATACGGGGATCAAACCTGCAACCTTGGCGTTATCAGCACCACACTCTAACCAACTGAGAATGTTAGCACACAACTCCAGACAGCTACGTTGCTATTCACTGGGTGGATCAACCGGTGGATGAAGAATATTCCACATTACTGCACAGATTGGAAATGGAGATATTGTTGCTACATAAACCCTGGAAGGCCATAAATACCCATTTCTAAGAGTGGGCTGCGCTTTCAGTACATTACCAATTGACAAGCTGTAGCACAGTGAAGCTAGGGTTCTGCCCTGAATACCCAATCTTTCCTACCATCAAGGTTTGATGGTAGAAACTGGAATGGTAGGAGATGGATACGATTTCTAAATGTGGTCTAGGCACCCAAAAGGCAGTTGAAGCAGACTTGCCCCATCCACTCTATGGTCCATATCAGCAACGACTGGAACTAGTGGGTAACACAGGTGGACCCTCCATCTCCTTAGGGAAGCTTCAGATGACTCATCTGATCTGGCAAGTGATGCCACAAACCTATTGTGAAATGAGTTTCACTTGATCACAGCTGACCTTAACAGTTGTCATTAACCAGTCTTAGGATCAAGCCTTCTTAAGTGTGGCTCATTCAAAACTACAAAAAGGCAGACAATCGAAAACACACTTATGCAGAAAATGACAGTCCTCCCTGTACACAGCCTTTCACAGACTTGCCTACTTAATCTGCTGCGATCATCAGCTTTATTCCTGACTACTGAAGCAGTTCTGCTTGAAATGGGATTAAGAGCTTGATATCAAATATTTCTGGCTCCGGACAGCATTCTGGAAATATTCCTAAGGCATAAGTTATTTGCTGAGGCACCAGTAATCGGCAATGGAGAAAAATACTGAGAGTGTGTCTTTTGCTGAAACCACCAGAACTATATGGTGATGATGAGCATTCTGAAATATCACAAGCAAACTCTGGATTCATACCTAAAACGGCATTTTTTTCCTATGCTATACATTAGGGGTGGGCGGGGGGAAGGAACACTTCAACATTCATATTCTATTTATCCACTTCCTTTCCTCTAGTTGGCATGCCAAAAAATAAAATAACCACCACATTTTTATTTAAACCCGTTTGCATCACCTTTCTCAAATAAACTCAAGAATAATATACAATAAATAAGTGAATATATAAAAATAAAGGTTAGAACATTTCAACTTCCCCATAACACAGTTACTGACCTTAAGGTGGCCATTCTCAAGCAAAGGAACTTCAGGTGGGAAACTCCAGCTTGACGCCTGCTGAATTACAACTTATCAAGAAGTTCGGTCCTATCACCAGCACCCTGAATCAAGGTAACTCCACCATAGGTGTGATTAGCTTACTCATGGCTGGATTGTGTATTTGTGTTACCATCAACACTGCTTTGTGAATGGTCCTTGTTACAACTTTACATTCATTCCGACTTTAATGTAATTGTCACACTATGCAATTTGTGATTTTCATTTGCCTCTGACCTCAATGCTTATAATACTGTTTCCTCCTCTACAACAGAGGTGTGTGTGTGTGTGTGTGTACATACATACATATATACACATATATATGTACCTATACTTGCCCATTTAGGGCATCAGATGAAGTGGTCCCTACTCTGCAAAAGCTAAGCCGTAATAAATGTACTAAGACACTCTGGTTTGTTTGGTTTTTTGCAGCAACAGACTAAGACTGCAATCCAAATCTGTCACAGCTGCTGCTACTGAGGCCCTGCAGGCTGCATCAGGTTTTTTGCTGGCCAGTGTCGGCCCTGAGAGCAGCCTGGGCTCTAGCGGGGTTGGCTCAACACTGCCCTGCCCTTGGAATGCCCCATTTGAGGGCTATCCACTGGGCAAACCAGTGGGGAACCAGCTGAGTTGGCAGAAGTGAGCCTAGGAATGCCTCCCTCCTCAGCCCAGCTTTGGGGTTTGGATTACAGCCCAACACAGCTCCCCCTCTGCAAATAAAGAGTTAAATTATTTCCAGATATTCTCCTCTAAGACTTTTACCTGGCCACAGCTGGAGGAGGTAATGCAAAACCTCTATGTGTTTTTTGAAATCCAAGGCACTGGCAAGCTCTTCTGAATCTGTGAAAACTCTGTTGTTGTGATTGGTGGTTTCCTGCCGCTGGCTCAGTAGCACAGGCCCGAAACACACAGCTAAGTTCTGGCATGTCATTCTGTTTACTTCATGGTACGAAGCCACTAATTTCAGATGGTCCAACAGCATCCTTAGAGTAGCCTAAGAATAAAATAAAAATGGGGTGGGGGTGGGGAATAATTTGAGTTAGTTAGTTTCAGGGTGGGGGGGGGAGAGGGTTTTTGTTTTGTTTCTAATCCACTTGAAGAAGCGGGCCTTTTCACATAGCCACAATATTGTCATTTATGCACGATGCCAACAGTCAACAGAAGATAACCTTTCGATAGTACCTTTTTGTGTGCCACGTAGAAGGGCGCAGATAACTGGTGTTTTCGCAGCTGCTCTGTGTTCTGTAATTCCTTCTCCAGGAAAAATTTGCCAAAGAGCCCTAAGCTGCAGTCCTAAGCACACTTGCTTGGAAATAAGCCTAGCTGAAAACAGTGGGATTTGCTTCCACATAAACATAGAATTGTGCTTCATCACATATTTGGGTGCATAATCAGTCACAGATGGGCCATTTTAGTTACAGTTTAAAAAATCTTTAGCATGTTTTATGCTCACACTGGGTCCTCCCCCTGCTCTTTGGAAGAATTATAAAACACATTGAGTCTCAAAGTGAAGCTTTAGCTATCAAGGAACTGTTTTATTGGCACAGCAGCCCATAGGATTAAGGGCAGAATTATAACCATAATGACAGCACAGAAATTCAATCTTCCCCCCATAAACAGCCCTGCAGCTAGCCCTGCAGGGGGCTCTTTGCCTCAGCACTTGGCTCTTCAGCAGTGGACATCGTGATAGCAAAAACCAGAGCAATGAATCTACCACAGCATGCATGGTTTCCTTTTGCAGGTGTGTGCTCTTGGCATCCTGGCCAAAGTGTCCTTTTCTCCAACTGGTACCATCACATAATTTTCTCTTATGCCAACAACAGCAACATGTGAGAGTTCCACCAAGGAACTCACCTGGCCTGGTATCCCTCCAGGATGTTGTGGGACTACAACTCCCATCATCCTTTCTGTCAGGGTGGGTGTCAAGAACAGGTCAGCGATAACTCACACGGTGACAGTAAATTTAACTCTCACAGGCCTAGTGAGCACAGCAACACTTCCTGGTAGATCTTGCCCCAATGTGGCAGTTGCAAGGACTGAAGGTCCACGTCTTCCCCCAGCTCCCTAAGTCGCTCCTCCCCCAGTTCTTTCCCAGGCAATCTGAGGCTCTCTCATCTTGCTTGTCTTTGCTCCACCCTCTTCATACTTCTTTGGGTTCTGGGAGACCAGAAGGGAGGTGAGGTGGTTGCAGAAGGGTGGGCTTCCACACCAGCCTGCCTCATCTCTGCCTCTTAGCCCCCTCTTGGATAAGGAAAGGGTAAGATGCCAGAGGAAAACACAAATATTATTTTTAAAAATAAAGCTTTGGGATTAAGTAACTCAACGTAGGGGAAAAAAGTTGCCCCTGTCTAGCTGCCGGAGTATAAAATGGCGCAGCTGGTTCCCTTCACTGGGAAGGTTAGAATGCCCACATGCCTTGGCTGTATGTGAAATTAATTAAGCAGCTGTCTTTCGTTAGAGGTGCTTGAAAATTACAGTGGTCCAGGGATAGTCAACACGTGGCAGCTTAGCAAGTCAATAAAATCATTGTCTCCTGATATATTCAGAACAGGCACACGCATTATTGTTGACTGTCGGTTAAACATTCACAGTGTTCGGCTTTGGTCAAAATCAATGGGCCTTTCCATCAGCATTGCTGAACGATCTCGCCTTTCGTTTATTTTCAGTCACTCACAGACGTCGCACCATCTCATTCATAAACAAAATGCAGCACTTTACTGTTTTTAAACCACACAGCGCTTGCCAAAGCTGCTTTTGCCAGCATGGGGATCTAAAAGGGGACATGCATGCCTAAGAGAGAACTGTTGGGAGATTTACTTTTTATTTTCCATTGTGGAAGACAAAACGACTGTTCAGTTCCCCCCCAACCCCAACCCCCCAGTTTCTCTCTTTGGTAGTGGGAACTGTGTAGGACATAAACAAATAATTAAAAGCAGAGCTGTAGCTGCAGGTGTTGTTTGCTGCCATGTACATATGTTCTTTCTTTGGCTCCCAGGCCCTCTGTTTACATGGAAATGATCTGCTAAGATGGAGCATTAAGTTGCTGTGCTTAGGAGATGATTTTAAACATCTGCAGTCTAAAGTTCGCTTTGCTCACTACTGGGGGCATGGCGACAGTAGCAGAACATGAGCCTCCATGCAGGACACTTGCAATCTATATTATCTAGATGCCCAGTCTGCAGGTTAGTTTCCTAACACACTCAAACATCCATCTCTAGCACACACACACACACACACGATCCAGGCAAACAAGAAACATTATCAGAGTTCATGGATCTATTTGAGAAGGATTTTCACGCTGGAAAGGGTAGGTCTGTGAGAATAGTGGTCTCTTTAACACTCTTAACCCAGCACCCTTAAAAAACTAAGGTTCTGGTCATTCTATTCACTGTGGTGGAATTAAATTTCACAGAGTTTAATTTCAGATTTACAGGCATCTCTCCCCATGTAGTCGAGAAATATGGCTGTCATGATTTCAGACTGGATGCTATTATTTAATATTGTTTAGGTTCTGTATGCCCTGGTCCTTAGGGTGGATATATTATTGAATTTTCTGTTATATTTTCTGTAATGCAAAGACAAAAACAGCTTAATATTGCCATGAATAAGAATGGGTTCACTAGACTGATGTAACTACCCGCTAAGCAATATTTTCAGACGCCCCTGTTGTATGATTCATGTAGTCCAACACCTTATGGAAGAGCCCATTTGTCTCAGGTCATGATGCAATCCATTTTCTTTAAAACGGATTTGGAATTTAATATGCCATCTACAACAGACCAGTAAACGATACTTACCTTCTCCACTTCTGGAAGGCAATCCAAGAGAGCCACGGTATGCTCAGAATCACCAGGGTTATTATCACATCCATTCGCTGTCATTTTCAAGGGCTTTTTCACCATGGCATCTAACACAGCTTCGTAGAGTTGTTTGGTTATCAAGGGGGAAGGCAGCTCTCTTAAATAGTCCTTGAGAACACCTTCAGAAGAGATGCAGACAAGGTGCAATGAACAAACTGCAACGACAGACGCCAGCAGGCACCTCCCTGCACACACTGTGAGCACATGTACAAAGCACAAGGGTGCCACTCCCAGAGCATCCCAGAACCTCAAGACATGTATGTATGAGCATATATCCCAAGGCATGTATGCATAAGCACATGTGTTACAAATGGCCCATTTTACATATTATAAAATCCTGCAAATAATTCAAGTTCTCAGATCTCGCAACAATTGCTAATTCCGATTTTTAAACCTTCCCTCACGAATTCTGTATTCAATGTTTGCTAATGGATGGATGGCCAAAAAGAAAATAGTATCTAATAATTAAATAATACGGGGAAGCTGTCACAACACTATAATGCTTTCCATTTCAACGTCGGATGAGTTATGCCATATAGAATTCCAAAGAACTGGGCATTCAGGGTAGAATGCAATGACTGGGACATTTTCCTTTTCTGCATATTCTGTTTTCCCATTTTGCTTTATCCTCTTTGATAGTGCAATACTCTTATGGAGCATGAGAGATACCTTATACTGAGTCCATGTCCTTAGTGTTGTCTACAATGATTGGCAGTGGCTCCCTAGAGGACATTCCTAGCCCTAGTGAGGGATGCCACTGACTGAACTTGGCGATTTCTCCATGCAAAGCCAATGTTCTATCCCCTGAGCTATGGCCCTTTCAAGACTACCATTCACCATATCAGGAAATCTTGTAGTACCAGTTCTTGAATACCGGCAGAAGAAAAAGTACTGTGTTAACTTTACCATTGTGATGCTATTCAAAGCCCAGAACTGGCGCTCACACAAAAAAACCACACCCTAGGGAGACAAATCTTTACAGCCTGAAGCAGCTGCTCAAACCTAAAGCAGCAAAATGAGGATCAGCCGGGCTGAAGGGAAGAAAATTAAGCTTGCGTTTAGAACTTTTTACACTGTGGTTGGGTCTATACCCACAGCAGAACAAGGTGGCAGAATGGATTATATCATGCTTCAAGCTAGAAGCATGCTGCTTTTAACCACTCCTCTACTGAACTCCACCACCCCCTAGAAAAACCCAAACACATACCTCCATGGAAATATGAAAGTAAATCATTGAGAAGAGTTCTAGTCTACCTTTTTGCCTATTGTGCTGATCAGCTTGAAGCAAGCTCTCAACACATTGGAGCATTCAAAAATTTAATCCCCCCGTTTCTAGCAACCTCTGGTCTGAAATGATACCATCGATTCTACCGCCTCGTCCTGTTGCATCTGTAGACTGGACCTATGATGCCATCTTCCACAGGAGTGTGGAATGTGTTGTGGCTGTGGAAGAGAAACTGCATCAAGGAGCCAACAAACATTTCACCCGCAAACCAAAAATAGAGGGTGTCAAAGCTGCCCAAAGCTGCTCACAGAGGACCAGCGCCAGGTCGTCGTTATATACAAAAGTCTTTATTGAAGTTCAGTTTCCATTCCAAAGCCGTAGCGCGCAGCTCTACGTCTTAAACCCTAGACCGCCGAAGTTCCGTCTGAATCTCCTCCCCCCTGACACCAGTTTAAGATTCTAGCCCTGCTCCACCTCTTCCTCTGCTCTCTTCTCCTCTGGGTCCTCCTGTCCGCTGGGGCATTCCCCTTTCTGGACTCTTCTGACGCTGAGTCCCCTGACAGAGGGTTTTTGGGTTTGTTTGTTTGTTGTTTTTTTTAGCAACTTCTTAATTCCTCTGCTACAATTTAGAACAGTTTGTTGTCTATAGGTTTCTTTACTCTTGTTAGCCAAGTGTACAGAGTTTTAAATGTGGTGATGAGTGCTACAGGGCTGTGCACTGCGGTTGCCATAGCTTCTGCAGCAGGGACCTTTCACTATGTACATCACACAGCTTCCACATGTTCGACTGCTCCCCACTGAGTACGCTTTGGCAGACACGGTGGAGGCAGGAGAAGCCATGCAATACTGGAAAAAGAGATAAGCAATCAACCCTACCCTTGCCCTCTCTTCACATAAGTAACATGCCAAACACCAGCAATATTCTATCACACTAGGTTTTCCCCTTTCCAATGCAAAGCCACTACAGGAAACGTAGGATGATGAGCGCAAATGCAAATTTCAATGTAACAGGTACTTGTGCAAAAATAAATCCTGATGTCAAACACATAGCATCACATCCGTGCGCAAGAGTAATTTCATACTAGCAGAAATACCTGGCATTACAAGAGTAATTTCATACTAGGAGAAATACCTGGCATCATTTGAATTTTTTATTTTATTTAAAAAAATAATCAGTGCAGTTTTAAAATCACTAGTTAAAATCAGCACACTTTTGAAAGGTTCAGTCTGCCATCTTGCTTGAAAATGGCGTCCAAAGATACAAAAATAAATAAATAAATGCTCCTTTAACTCAGGAACCAGCCAGAATGCAAAATCTGGTTGTGGTATCTTGAGTTGTGTCCAAATGCCAAGCGAACAGAAGAAGACAAACAACTTTCCGAGATAGATAGTGAGATCTCAGACACTTTGTATAGTTTGCTTTGTAGATCATGTAACCGTATTCATTTCAGGCCCCAACATTTTGCTTTGAGAAACTAAAGTCAAGCAGTCAAGTTAAAACAAACTGCACCCCCAACACAAAATTCTGCAACCATACAAGCTTTAAAACTACTCCCTCCCCTTTTTAGGAATACCCCAAATGGCAACTAATATATTTGTTTTGTGCTACCAAGTATCTGGGCTCAGAAATCCAAATACCTAACTTTATAAACTCTTAAAATGGCAGCTCAGTTGTTTTAATTGGGGGGTGGGGCGAAAGCAGTGGTGCACGGGACCTTTTTTGTATTGTTCGTAACTCATGGCCCAACTAGGTAAGCACAGCCTGCTCTTCAATAAATAGCACCATTTAATGTAGAATGAAAACAAAGAGAACTGAAAATAGGAAGCCGAGATACCAGTTTAAGTATCTGCCAAATAAAGGCCTTGCTAATCCTCGAACCATGACAGAAATACCACTGCTGAGTGTTCCTTAACAAAGCAAGACTTGTTGCAAGTCTCAGTGTTGCTTACCACAGATCCTGCCCTATGACCCAACTGTAATGTGAACTGTGTTAATTGAAGACTTTGTTAAGAGCAAAAATCCTTAAGAGTAAAGTGAGGGATTCTATTCTCACTCTTTGTTTGGGGAAGGGGGGCGCGCTGCTGAAAAAGCCCTAAAGACTACATAATTTTGATGTCAAGGAATATTGGAACCAGCCAGAATGTAAAGGCTAATTGTTTAATCACAACATGACACTAAACAGCTCTTTATGAATTCCACAGCTCCTAAGAGGCCCATCTGACGCAAGAGTCTTCAAACCTTACTAGTAAGTGAGGAGGGTTTGATGGTTACTTTGCAAGCCAAAGGGATGCATTTCACACAATTATTTCAAGTCTAGGTAGGCCTAAATTTACAACCTCGGCAAGCAGTGGAACCAAATAGACAGAAACTGGTCTTTGTAAATCATGGTTTGGGAATATAGTGAAACAGGGTGGGGTGGGGATATCAAATTCTGTCACCAGAATGGTTAAAAAAAATGTTTTGCAGACAGCTCATATGCAACTGATAGGAAAGGAATCTGTCCTGTATTTTAAACACATTCAGTTACAGAGGCACCACTTGCAATGTCTATTCATAGCATCAGCATTGAGCTATGCAACAGAGTAACCTGGCATTTCCTTCTCAAAACACTTTCTCCTGCTTAATTCCTGGACAGAATAACTTGTGAGCCCTCTGACCCACATCCCCTTTCCAAATCCTTTCACTAGCTGAGCTCTGTAAGAGACGGCAGTTATTTTTATGGAGTTGCCTCTCCTGACAGCTGCGTTTTTCTTGATACACCACTGTCCACACAGAACTAATTTAGGCAGCAAGCAGAAAACACATAGCTCCCCCAATCCACCTCATTAATTTCCCATTTTTCTGACCCACTGAACTGTTAAGTGTATGACATGCTTTACTCCAAGATGAGAATTCACATGGCTGGAAGCAGAAATGATGTGGCAATGTCAGAAACCAACCAGGATCCAAATCCAGCAGAACACATTATTCTAAATCACATGTGCATTTAATTGCTTGCCAGCCAGAGGAGCATTCCTCAGTTGAGGTTTAATAATTAAATGCACATTCCTTGACCAACTGGAGTTTTCAAAGTAAAACAGTGCCTTTTAGAGTCTTAGGGACACCCCACAGTTAATTAAAAAGTGGGAATGGGGGGAGCAGCATCAAATACGAATCAGCTTTTAAAAGAACTACGATTTATGCTGAGGTTTCAACAAAATACTTTTAACAAGAACAATGTGTTTTATCATGCACATGTACACATCAGCCTCAAAATAATAAATGTTAAGAACTAAAACCGTCCTCAAACCCAGCAGTGAAATTGCACCCATTTCACTGATACACCGTCTGCACCATCCACATTAGTAAATACATATCTTCTAAAAACAGAATTTGGTATTTGGAGTTAGCACCCAAATAGTCATACCCTTCAAAGCTGTAGGACAAGTTTCTAGCCCTCACAGTTGCAAATGCCTACAAAGTGCCTGCTGAAAGTTAATACAGTGGTACCTTGGGTTAAGAACTTAATTCGTTCTGGAGGTCCGTTCTTAACCTGAAACTGTTCTTAACCTGAAGCACCACTTTAGCTAATGGGGCCTCCCGCTGCCGCTATGCCACTGCTACATAATTTCTGTTCTCATCCTGAAGCAAAGTTCTTAACCCAAGGTAATATTTCTGGGTTAGCGGAGTCTGTAACCTGAAGCGTATGTAACCTGAAGTGTATGTAACCCGAGGTACCACTGTAACTCCATGGAGAGTTGAATTCTCCTGACCTTTGAAGGAGTCACAAGATGAGCTTTAATGAAAAGCATGAGCCTCTGTTGCGTTTCCCTGGTTACCACTACCTTTCTAACACAATGAACACCTCCCATTTCTATGTCTCTCCTTCCCTTTCTCTTTACCACAGTGGTCTACAACTTCTGGTTGGCCAAACCTTCTGCCAACCCTCCCACCAGCGTCAGCAGGGAGAGTATGCTGCTGGCAAAAGCACTACAAGGTTGACTTTGTGCCCAAGTGCTTCTCCCCTGTGCAGGACAGCCTCAACCCAACTCTGCAGTTTTGACGCTGGGAGGAATCTGGTTCCTCGCCAGAGGGCAGTGCCGCCCTTGCCGTGGCAAAGCAAAAACGGCTGAAACCTGCTTCGTTGTATCTGATCTTGTCCGAAAACAAACAAACCTTTCAAAAACCCGAGTCCACCAGCACTCTTCTTCTGAGAAGGGGATTCTGATTTTGCTTAAGAAGCATCCGGTTTGGATTTCTGTTACAGATGGCCATTATTGCTCTCATCTATTGAAACAAATAGCACGGCCTTATCTGAAGCGTTGCAGGGCTTACGAGTTAAAACACATGCTGGCAAGCAGCACTGTGCGTACTGTCAGGCTGGCGGCCTGGCTAGCCCACAGTGCTGTCTGCTTTGGCTGGCAACACTCTGTAAGGTCTCAGGGAGCATATTTCCCCAGCCCTGCTCCTTTTAACTGGAGATGCCAGGTACCCCGAACCTGTGGACATCTCCATTCAGACAGCATTGTCTTTACCCATTGAGTTATTATTTCTCTTTGTTTCTGCTGAGCTCCCAGGTAATTTCAACAGGTGCTGCTGAGGCTCATTTAGGCTTTTGACTAACGACGAGAGCTAAAAAAATGTCCTGTTTTGTTGTTTTTTTAAGTGAAAGCTCAGATTCTTATGAACCCAATAACAACACACACATCTTACCACCCTTGCACTGGGCTTTAAAGATTAACCATTCAGCAGTCACACACTCAACTTGATCCAGGCATTATTGGAATTTGTCATTAGCTGGGGAACAGTTTTTTGTTTGTTTTTTTAAGGGCTACCACCAAAATGAAAGATACAGGCACTGCAATGTTTGCTGGAGAGTTGAAGTACAATAGTACCTTAGTTCTTGAACAGAATAACCATTTGAAAACCAAGGCATGGCTTCTGATTAGCTGCAGGAGCGTCCTGCTGCCAATCGGAATCCACGGCAGATGTTCGGCTTCTGAAAATGGTTCAAAACTGGAACACTCACTTCCAGGATTCGATCGTTTGGGAGCCGATTTGTTCGGGAGCCAAGGCATTTGAGATCTAAAGTATGACTGTAACTGGAATTTTCACCAATGCTCAAAAACAAAACCACATTTAAATGTAATATATAATCATGCTATGGATGCTAGCCTAGGTGGCTATTTTAAAAGAAGCATTATACCAGGGGTGGGGAACCTGTGGATCCCACCCCAGATGTTGTTGGACTACAACTTCCATCATCTCCGACCACTGTTCATGCGTTCCACGTTTTAGACAGATTAATGCAGAATAGGTCTATGAGCAGCTGTTTGCCATGATTGCTAAACGAAACCTCCACGTTACAAGGTAGTGTACCTCTATATACTAGATACTGGGGAAACACAACAGGCAAGACCTACTGATTTCTTGCCCTCCTTGCAAGCTTCCGAGACCTCTCTGCCTTACTTATGTTGGGAAACAGAATGCTAGACTAGATGGGACTATTGACCTGAGTCTTCTATGTTCTCATTACTGCACAGTGCTACAAAGCCTAGCCTGTGCACACAAATGAAAGCAGAGCAGCCGCAGCAGCTCAAATCAAGAGAGACAAGATTGAAAGAGACATTCTATTCTCAAAACGGCTGTAATTCAGATGGCGTTGCTTGAAACTGTCCATCCCACAGGAAATTCCACACTTGAGGCTCGCTGTCATCCAAGATGGAAAAGGAGCACAAAGAGGAATTTTCCATAAAAAGGAATCCATGAGCATTTTTATTCAGCTGAGGGGAAAGCTTAATCAGAGATTTCAAGAGATGAATCAAGACAGTCCAAGCAAGGTATTCCGATTCATCTACACCAGAGAAGACACTCAGAATTGCTATATTTTATTTCAGCAATTTTTGCTGAACTAATAATGGACAGGTGCAGCACTGCCTAGACTCAGAATACAATTTAGTCAAACAGGCCCTAGTAGACACACACTTTGAACCTTGTGGGGCTAACAATTGGAGGTTGAACTGAAGTAGCAAGATGATGTGTGAGGAAAGGGTTAAGGGCTCATTCTCTCCCCCTCACGTCTCTGACCTAAATTCCCCTCCAGTTTGCTCTTTTAGACAAGACTGTTAACAGGCACCAGCATGCAATGTGCAGTTAATACCCCCCAAGATAAGCAATTTCGATGTCATAAAAGTTGTCCTTGTTGCTAAATCCTAAAGCAGCTCTAAAATCTCCAGTATTCCCATGGCTTTGTGACCCCTGAAAACTACCTGGGGAGGACAATTCCAGCAGCAAAATAAGTCAAAATATATAAAATTTGTTCCACCCTAAGCCAAACTTGGGTGGCGCTGTGGGTTAAACCACAGAGCCTAGGGCTTGCCGATCAGAAGGTCGGCGGTTCGGATCCCCGAGATGGGGTGAGCTCCTGTTGCTCGATCCCTGCTCCTGCCAACCTAGCAGTTCGAAAGCACGTCAAAGTACAAGTAGATAAATAGGTACTGCTCCAGCAGGAAGGTAAACTGTGTTTCCGTGCGCTGCTCTGGTTCGCCAGAAGCGGCTTAGTCATGCTGGCCACATGACCTGGAATCTGTACGCTGGCTCCCTCGGCCAATAAAGCGAGATGAGTGCCGCAACCCCAGAGTCGGTCACGACTGGACCTAATGGTCAGGGGTCCCTTTACCTTTACCTTTAAGCCAAACTTGCAGGACAATCTGAGCAATTCTCTGTTTGATACTACATTTTTGGAAGCCGAACATCCGACACAGCTTCCGCGGCTTCCGATTGAGCGCAGAAAGCACCTGCAGCCAATCAGAAGCCACGCTTTGGTTTCCGAATGGTTCTGGGACTTGAACAAACTTCCGGAACGGATTAAGTTTGACAACCAAGGTACCACTGTAATGATATCTATGGCTCCAATTGTAGACTACCAAAATGAAAATAATTTTCACATTGACATTGACAGACATTTTAAGCATATTCTTCCTTTAAAAAAATATCAAGGTTTTAAATTTTCTTTACCTGTTATCACATTTATATCTGGGTACTGGGTTTCACAGAGGGTAACTGCTTTGCTATCCTTCTCAAATGCCTCGCGAAGCTCTTTCTTGACGGCTGCTGAGCCACATAAACGGTACAGGCCTACAACCTAGAAGCAAAATCATAACCTTACAACATGGCACAGGTTTGCCACCTAAGGAATACTAAGGTTGTAAGTTAAATACCAAGCACAAACACAGTTTTCAGTAAGCCCAGTAGAAGCATCAAGATATTCATGCAAGACCCCAAAGGTGCTGAGAGACATGCAGATTGTATCATTGGCACGCAGTACTAGTTTTTCGCCAAAAAAAGACATAACGGTTATCAATATTCTATGGAGTACTCTGCCAGAGATATAACGAAATAAATTAATATTGTTGGCATCCATCTGTCTCGGGAGACAATGGAGGAGTGTGCCTTGGGGGTGGAGTCAAACTGTTGGAAGCCTGGAAATTACTATCAGGTGATAAAATAAGTTGAAACTGAGAATTACAAAGGACATCAGTTTGCTTCTTTGGAGGCAATGAATGCTTTCTACATAGAGAGATAGTCAGCCAGTAGGCAAAATCGTCTTTAGGCTATATGTAGCAAAGTTGTTTAGAAAATTGCCCCAAAGGCTCCTTTATTAGGAACCCATAAAAGGCTTAATAAATAAGCCACAGGGAGAGAAATCTCTCTCTCTCTCCACTCTTGGAAATTCAATAATCCCATTATGACCAGAGGACGCAATAACCTCTGATAGGAATTACATGCTCTCAGCTTATCATGTGATGACTCTAATTCCCATAAAAGCAATAAAACATTTAAACTTGACCTGTGAGGAATCTATCCATCAAAACTGCTTACTACAACTTCATCGTCCACACTGGGACAGTAAAAACTAGCTGTTTTGTTTGTTCAGTTTTGTTCAGAATAGCACAAAAAAAACCCCCAATTAATTTCACTACCTCCATATTCCAGGTTTGGAAGTTCCTGAGGCCAGGGGAAACTTAGACCCACAATAGATTTGTTGGCGTTCCAGAAGGCACAGACTGCTTTTATCCCTCCACTTCTTGTATCATACAAACACATCATGTCTCCATGACTGAAAAGAGCAGGAGAGAGCAGCTTTCATCCCACTGCGATGCAGGTGTACTACCCCAAACTAAAGAAGTGAAGGATATGGTGCATCCAACAAAGGCAACATTATTTATAGCAAAAGTAAATAAATAAGGGTAATGCTCTAAGCAGCAAAAATTAAATGCAGAAGAATGCAGTGGTTGTTATTTTTTAATTAACTCTACCTGGCAGCCTCTTTTTTCAATCTCTATAATGCACTTCTTCATCAACAGGGGCACCATCAAGCCTACGTTTTCCTTCTCCACAACCTTCCGAGCATCTACTCCAAACATTACCGGTTCTCTTTCTCCATCTAGTCCATTGAGAGAATTCTCCCACTGCTCCAGGAGGGTCAGCTTGACATAAATAATACCTCGGGGCTCCAGCTTTACTGCCAACTGATGAGTCTTCGTCACCCGGAAAAGAGCAGGGAGGACCACCGTCCCATGGCAGCAGACCCGGTTTTTCCTCGGTGTGGGCTCCCAACTGAAGACCACCAATTTCAAATGCTGGGCGTTCTCTATTTCTATGTTGAAAGTGTGATCCATGTCCAAAAAGGTCGTCCTGCACGTCAGCAAGGCAGTCCTCGCTTTGTTTACCGAATCTACCTGAATGGCGCAGAAGACGTCTCTGGAGTCCATCCTTGGCGGTTTCAGGTCCTCCGCGCCATAGAAATGGATGCTCATGAGTCCAGATATGTACTGGGAACATTTAGGTTGGTCGGAGAAACTGTAGTGCCTGAAAGCGTCAATGTCTATTTCCGCCTTACTACCGTTGCTGCTTGGGAATGCTTCCTTTCCTCCTTTCCCAGCCCGGCTTTCGAGGCCGTGCTTCCCTGATTTTGTTATAAGCTCAGGAGAGTCTCCATCGCTGAGGTAGCCCCCTTTGCTGAAGGATTTCGAATTGCCACTGCTTTTCTTTTTGTAGTTGTGCTGAGAGGACACGCTGCTGTCAAGATGGTACCGGCTTATGACGTTCCTGCTAGCTGCTGCCGTGATGTTCCCGGAAGAAGGCAGCGACCCGTGACCTATGACCTGGCAGTTGTTCTTAAGCAACGAAGAATTGTCCGTGCTACTATGGCTTGAATTTCCCTTGACACTCAGCTTCCTGCTCAGCTCTGGCAATTTTTTCATTTTCATGGAAAGTTTCCTCACCGTTCTCGGGGATTTAATTTTGTCAGGGAAGGACCAGTTTATCGAACCACCTTTCTTCAAAGGGTTCGGACTCGGAGGAGAACCTTCTGCCGCTCCCATCTCGGACTTGCTTGCAGACAAGATCCCAGGACCTTTGCAGGGGTGGGGAAAAGAGGAAAGGGACATATTAAAAATGAAGGGAAAGGATACTTTAATTTAAGAAGCTACTAATTTGCCAGGACCTGAAAAAGATATGTGTGGTATTATTCAGGACAACGCAGAGCATCAGATGCACCTACAACATGCTCTGACCTATGGACTGTACTTTTCTGCCTTGTTCTGCCAAAAGCAGAACCACACAAGGAACCTGCCCCATCCTTCCCTTAAGAATCTGCCTCAGAACAATTAACCGATCCCTGCCCGGTTATGTACTGTTTTGTCTCTCTGCATTGCCTTCTCAGACTTGTTAATTTAGCTTCTTTCAGAAGAAGAGACTCCTGGATGCAACTGCTCTGTGCAAGCAAGTCATTTGAAAAAAAGACTCCTGTGCCTTGTCTGCAGGTCAAGCCACTGGAAAAGAATGGAAAATTAAAGGGGACCCAACTTTGCTCTAGAACTTGCATCTTTTTAACAGCTGCATTCTGTTTCAGTGTAATTTGCCCCCTCTTGTCAAACAACCATGTCCCCCTCTGCTTCTGATGGGCAGGGTGGAGATGGAATGCTTTTGAAAGTCTTTTAACAGTTCTAACTTGCCTTGCTTCTTCAAGCCCTAAAGTGTTCTCTTCCTTTCTTGCACAATGCCCCTTTCTGTGTGTCATGGAAAGCTGCTGGCTCCCAGGTGATAGTCACCTAGGAATTAAGAAAGCATCCAGTGGATTCAACAAAGGATTACCAGCTTGCGTGCTGATCCAGGATGACTGTTCTTTTTTTTTAAAAAAAAAAAATTATCATAGCCAGGAGAAGAAAAACTGAGCATTAATCAGGAGCCCTGCATCCTGTGGTTGCATGAGGGCATCATAACAAATTAAGCTTTATTACGGTAAGCCTAGGTGAGTCTTGAGGAGGAGATCGGAAGCTCTGGCTTCTGTTTTGACTAACTACAGGGTTTGGAGAAATGTGACCTCTAAACCGTGGTTAATCTTAACTATGGTTTGCTGAAATAGGCCAGCTTCCTAACACCTAATTTCTCCAGTAAAATTATTTTTATCTGCCTTGGCTTTTCCAGATGACCTGTTTATTGAGGGTTCATCCTGATTTGTTTGCAGAAAGATTACCGGTAAATGATCAGCATTTAGATTTTTTCCCAAGGAGCCTGGAAAACGTTGCAATGAAGCAAAAATTATACCACACTTTCCATTGCATTTTCGTTCACTTTCCATATCAGAAAGAGTCCTACCTTTTAAGGAAGCAGTTTCGTTGCACAAGAAGCTTCCAAATCAGCTTTGATTTCACAAGCTGAATTTGCCAGTATATGACTGAATCCAATCAGAAAATAGCAAAGAACCTGCAAGTACTCTTATTTACTATTGTACTTCACTATGCTCATGTTTAGCAGTCTGTAAGTTTTCCAAACAAATAAGATAAACCATGCATGTTTTTTGTTGGGTTCTGACAAAACAAGCTGTAGTTAATGAAAAACAAAAGCACCTGCTCTCCTTGTGAGTTACAGTTTAGTGCAAAGTCTCAATTGGCAAAGCATGGTTTGAGAACAGCCAGCAAACTAGAATCCGAAACTATAGAATATGTTTCAGCTAACCGTTGTGCTGCGAAATTTTTGAACTGACCATAGTTGTTATGCTATCTCTGGAAGCTCTTGCACCAAGAAACAAGATTGCTGACGAGATGAAAAGTAAAAGCAGGCATGTATCTCTAAAAAAGTTGGCCCATATGCTGGGAACTCAAACAACAATCTGGAATCTAAACTATGGTTAGTGCGAACCACTCTCTCTAAACTGAGAGAGAAAAACAGTGGCTTTATTTCGATTTTCTCTCTTTGGATTTACAGAGCTATATCAAAAACGTAATTCACATTTTCATAATTCACAACAACTGGCGAATTCACAGAACTGGTCATAATTCATAGGACCTGGTCAGGTGATATTCTAGAATACTGTATATTACTGTCTTTCTGACAGTTTCTCTTTAGCAGTATCTGCTAAACCACTTCCTAATTTTTGTTATCAAAGCAGACTCTACTGAGGCTGCGACTTCACAAGAAGCTGTTAACAAGACAGTTGCTCCACTACAAAGTTATTTCATCTGGATATTTTGGACCAGCAGCTATTGAGTGTACATGTGATTACGTTACAAAGAACCCTTCCACCACCACTGCCCCAATCCAAAAATCCCATACACCTAAGAAGCCAGCATACTTCCAAAACTAACAAAATTCTCTCATGAGCCTTTCATAGACCAATAGGTTAACAAATGCCTATTTATCTAATTTTAGCAATGACCATATTTTGGACAGAATAAGAATTGAAGATTCAATAACATTAGCATTGCCCAAAAAACTACTCTCATGCCAAGAGAGACTCAGGTGAAATATTATTCAGTTTATCCCTTTACTTATGATGTATAGCGGCTGCTCACTGCAAGACACATGCAAAGGTCATTAGAAAGCAGTTAGGTTAGGATTCATAACAAGAAGAGTTTCCTTAGTTTCCTAGTCTACGCAAAAGGGACCAGACTGAACCTCTAGGCCATCACTTCCTAACCTACAATGAGAAGAGGGACTGAGGAAGTACTTCCATCAGTCACAGCAGCAAAAAGTTCAAATAGTCACACTGCATTCTCACTTCCGGTGATAAAAATTCCTGCTTGAAGGAAAAATAAAATGAATGTTTAAACAACACTATAATACAAAATGATTTCCTCCCTCCCTTTTTTATTAAAAAAAAAATACGCACCAAGTATTTCTACTGGTAACTATGTACTACACATCTTTAATGCACTTTGCTTAGAAATACCAAACCTGTTGCCTACTCACACAGGACAAAGCAGGCATGATTCTTCAATACCCATGCCACGTTTCAAGTTAGAAAACGAAACTCAACAACAGTTACAGATAGGTAGCCGTGTTGGTCTGCCATAGTCAAAACAAAAAAAATTCCTTCCAGTAGCACCTTAAAGACCAACTAAGTTAGTTCTTGGTATGAGCTTTCGTGTGCACGGGTATCTGAAGAAGTGTGCATGCACACGAAAGCTCATACCAAGAACTAACTTAGTTGGTCTTTAAGGTGCTACTGGAAGAAACTCAACAAGTTAAAGTTCATCAAAATCCTTCAGGAAGCTGAATAATTCTCTTCCCAGATACGAATTCACAAGGAGCTTCATTTTTTAAAAAAAGACCAAAAAAAAAAAAAAGTTAAAAGAATACAATGCTGCACAAAGTCTGTTTTCCAAACGCCTCAATGAATCTTCTTGTTTCTCCCAGTTGCTACGCTTCTGTTGAAGCTGTTTCCTTGCAGGGAACAGACTATTTCTAGCACGCCTGCTGTGCTTTTCTGGCAAGCAGCTCGCAAGAAATGCGGTGTTTGATAAAACCGGACAAAGGCTTCCCTTAAGGGATGGCATCCAATTTCGTTGCACTTGTGCAATGTTGCACTTGTGTAATGACAATAAAGAATTTATCTTTATCTTTATCTTGTACTGCAAATCGCAGCGTAGACCCACTGGTGGCCTGCTCTGGAGCCTTCTATAGTAATCAGTGCCATGCTTTTGCCTGCTAACATCAATCTTCCCTTTCTGTCAGAAGCCTCTGGCAAAGGCTTAGGAAAGCCAGCCAAGATATTAGAAAACTTTCCTCGGCTTCATTACAGCTGAGAAGTCAATCTTAACGTTCTTGACGTTTTCCCGTCTAACTTCTGGTGGCTTCAGTCCTTTTCTCTCCCCTCACCCAAATTTGTTAGTGTGACAAATGACACTGAATGGGCAGCAATGGAATTCTTCCTGGCAGCGTGGCATCCGTTTATTACACATGTAGATGCCAGAGAAATCTCTGTTGCTAAGCTGTCTAAGTTGGTTATACCTTTTCCATATGGTATCCGTGAGGAGGGTTCAGGCCTTCTCATGGCCCTACATGCATGTTCAAGCTATTTTTAAAATAAACACTACCGTATTTTTCACTCTGGGACGCAGGTGGCGCTGTGGGTTAAAGCCTCAGCGCCTAGGGCTTGCCGATCGAAAGGTCGGCGGTTCGAATCCCTGCGGCGGGGTGCGCTCCCGCTGCTCGGTCCCAGCGCCTGCCAACCTAGCAGTTCGAAAGCACCTCCGGGTGCAAGTAGATAAATAGGGACCGCTTACCAGCGGGAAGGTAAACGGCGTTTCCGTGTGCGGCTCTGGCTCTGGCTCTGGCTCTGGCCAGAGCAGCGATGTCACGCTGGCCACGTGACCCGGAAGTGTCTCCGGACAGCGCTGGCCCCTGGCCTCTTAAGTGAGATGGGCGCACAACCCCAGAGTCTGCGCTTCGGGGGCTTCGTGTTGCTATCGCTGAAGCCAAAGAGCCTGCATTCAATCCATAGGACACACACACATTTCCCCTTAATTTTTGGAGGTGAAAAAGTGCATCCTATAGAGCGAAAAATACGGTATATCTATTGTTACAGGCACTGGGTGCCCAGCATGCGTGTATGACATCACATGGCGGGAGGAGACCGCAAGGCCCGCCGCAGCCACAGGGATGCTCTGCAGAGCCTATTGCAGGCTGTGGAATATTGAGGTGCCCCAGCCCACTCCTTGAAAATTGAAAGGGTGCCCTCAGCCTCTCTCAAGATGGCGTCCCTGTCTATCTTACTGCGCACACAGGGTCTAGAGCAGAGCTTTCCAATCTTTTCATGTTGGTGACACACTTTTTAGACATGCATCATTTCATGACACAATAATTCAGTTCTACTAGCAAACACAGAGGTTAAATGTATCCCTTTCCAACCCTGGGAGGAGCAAGGGGAACGTTTGTGTGACACACTGCAGCTGACAGATTAACGTGTCGCGCCACACAGTTTGGAAAGCTCCAGTCTAGAGAGTTTGGTATTTTGTTTTACATTGCTAAACTTTGCTTTCATTACTGGCATTTAGCCAGTGACCCTCTGCCTCTGAACTGCACCTTCCCCAATTTATGGTAAAATCTCGCTAAATTATTGCATAACCTTGCTAAAAGTTGAACGTGTGCACAGGTGAAGGGGAACAGAACAGTGATCAGATTATATCTGAATGTGCAAAGTCTGAACAGAAACACACAAATGTATTTCTCGCATGAGTTGTAAACTCCTGTATATGACTGTTCCAAAGTCAATCTAATTCTGCTTTGAAGGCATGACTGCTGTTTTGCTTGAAACAAATGCAGAATGTAGCTTCAGTACAGGCTAGAATAGCACTCCCTCAATGGAAACTCTACTCATGCACCTCAAGCCACTAGTCTCCCATCCTCCTGAAGCAGCAGCTGTTTTAAAACGGCTATCACCTCACAAGTATGACTGTCTCCAGCTGCTCAGGAAAGAATGAGGTTAAGGAGGGACACCTGCTGTCAGCCAAGGAAAATGGGGAAGGAAAGGGTGGATGCAGGAAAATATCTGGGGGGAGGGAAGCCCATCCCCTACAAGAAGCCTTGGTTGGCACAATCCAATCCCCCAGTCCTTCAGAGAACGAGTTCTGCTCCCAGAGTCTCTCAACCAACACCCCCTCTATTGTAGAACAAGTATTTTGCTTTTGCTGTATATTGTCCTTTATGCACACTGCTCTCTGAAAGTGAGAATGGAATTATCAAGGAGTATTATATAATGGGGGATGTGGGTGACGCTGTGGGTTAAACCACAGAGCCTAGGACTTGCCGATCAGAAGGTTGGCGGTTCGAATCCCCGCGACAGGGTGAGCTCCCGTTGCTCGGTCCCTGCTCTTGCCAACCTAGCAGTTCGAAGGTACGCCAAAGTGCAAGTAGATAAATAGGTACCGCTCTGGCGGGAAGGTAAATGGCGTTTCTGTGCGCTGCTCTGGTTCGCCAGAAGCGGCTTAGGCATGCTGGCCACATGACCCGGAAGCTGTACGCCGGCTCCCTCGGCCAATAAAGCGAGATGAGCATCGCAACCCCAGAGTCAGTCACAACTGGACCTAATGGTCAGGGGTCCCTTTACCTTTACCATTATTATATAATAAAGAATTCACCTATGCAGTTCCCATTGGGACAAACAGAAATACCGCTTGATCTTTGCCACATCCCATTTTCTTTCCAAGTGCATTATCAGATATTTGCAATGAAAAGCAAGCGCTTGAAAAAAAAACCCAAAGCCTTACAATAAGTCAGCTTTGGTGTTTTTTTGCCATCATAAATACGTGTGCAGACACTCAACACAAGTAACAGAGAAAGAAAAGGCAGCTTTTGCGGTCAGTTTAAATTCATCATCTTGGCACAGAGGTGTCTGCAAGCTTTTCTATATGACACCTGGGGTGGAGGTGGGGAACTACACAAGATTATAAACTGCCTTCTGCAGATAACACGAAAAGTGAAGATAGCCACGTTGGCCCGTGAGCTTGTGTTACCTAGTTTTTAAAAAGTTATAGAGCTTCTGCAATAAAGCAATTAAATGCACAGCCGCACACCCACTTCTTTCAAAGCTAGAGACCAACAAGCATCACATGGGAATCACTGTACTTCATAAAGTCAGATCTCATCTCATCTACTCAATCGAAGTCTATTTAATCCATCAAGTCAATCCTAATTAAATCAACATGTACACAACTCTGCTCAGACGCAGAAAGGCTGACTCAAATTAACCCCAGAAGTCAATACTCAAGATTCCTCACCGTGCTCCCCCGCCACCAGTTATACTAAACGGATACAGCTATTGTCTTGGACCGAACACTGTCATTTGGTCTAATGCAAACTGGCTATATAAAATTGTGATCAAAAGCACCAGCCTTCTGTTTTCGAAGGAAGTCTGCAGGGATATTTATCTTTCTCCTCCCACAGCTACACATTCATACAGAAAGCCTTACAAACTCTGAAGCTGCAGTTCTTATATAAAAGGCAACGCATTACGGTAAAAACAGAAAGCTTTTTTATCTAAATATGGACTACTTGGCTGCAGGATGGAATGCAAATAATGTTCCTTTCAGTACCTCCTGAACTAAAAATACTGTTCTCCCTTTTTTATGATTTGAGGAAGTCTTAAGGATGCTAGGTATAATTCAGTAAACATTATCTCGGAAAACCTCAGCAGCAAACACTATAGTTAAGATGGAAATAGCAAGAGAGAGACACTTATTTTCAGAAAGCTTGCAATTGTCTAAAAAAGAGATTTCCTCTATGGCAGGCAGGCAGGCAGTTAAGGATTGCTGTTTTTTCTTATGAGAGTCCTGCTTAATTCTGGAATGGTTAAAAAAAACCCAGCATAGCACATACAGGAGAATTCTGTACCAAGAAAATAAGACAGTAAAATGCGAGTGACTTAGAAAGCATGATGAGTATTAAACAATGTGATGCTTACTGAGAAGCCAACTCATGCAGCCTTTCTGCGGTCACGCAGTTCAAGACTTCTGTTTCAGTAGCCCTTCAGGAGGGATGGTTCTGTTGCCAGGTTTAGATATATACATGCAGAGTTGGAAGAGAAAGTTGCTTTCTTTGTAAAGGGGCGGCAGTATATCATCTGCCTCTCGCTGGTTTTAAAAGTCAGGGAGAAGAGTTGAATGAAAAATGGACAAAGCACAACTGTCGCTGTGAACAGCACAACCGTGCCAAGTTCACCCTTCTGCACTGGCTAGTAAAAGTTATCCCGTGTCCTGACAACATCACGCTTTGTTTTTTCCCATCGGCAACAGTCAGCAATGTGGAGCAATGGCAGGAAAGGTAAGTTCCCCTACGTTGTTGCAAAGCTTGATATTGAGTGTCGTGTTTTATGGCAGCCCTATCTTGATTTGCAGGAAAGTAACAATAAAAATCATACTTAGTGCAAATCAGAACCTGGAAAGATATTAAAGACATTTATTAGTAAGTCCCCTTGAAGAAGTGCTACACAAAATTCCATTTGCATGCAACGGTTAAGCTGTTTAGTCTCCATTACGGGCAACAAGGATGATTAGATGATATTCCAGATCTGCTAAAAGGTATTCTGGGAAATATAGCAATCATATCTGTTGTGCTGTTATGGAAACAGGTCAATTATGGACAAGGAAAGTATTTCAAAATCAATACTCAGCATAAAAACTATACATAAGCTGGCATCTGCCCCAGCCCAAAGAATATCCCTTTTGGGGGCGGGGTAAATATTTAGAAAATCACTAGGCAGAAGACAGTAACAACCAGCTATGATTGAAAGCCATGAAGACATTTACATACCACTTCAGAGTAACTGCATGTGCTACTCAGTACTACACATTCATACAAACAAATTGATTTGCCCTGCTGCCCTTTATGTGACAATTTTGTCTGGAGGAGCTGTCATTTCAGCTTTGACTGAAATTAACTGTAGACACCTTAACAGGATTAAAAGAATCACTAAGTACTCCTTAGCAATAAAGCCAATTATGTAACAGCAGGGACTCTCTTCATCAATTATTGCATTCAATGTGATTACTATTCAATGGACACAGAGGCAAGGCTGCATTCATTAACTCAATACACAAGGAACAGTATAGGATAAATTTGCAATCAATTTCACCAGGGTTCATTATAGCCACCACAATCATGAACCAATCTTGATTTAGTTAAGCAACAAATTTTCCTCAGTGAGTTGAAAGCCTCTATATAATTTCCCTTAATTCAAAAACGAACTTTAATCTATCAGAAGTCCTCTGCCAATACTCGTGGGAGCTATGTATGTATTAAGAAATTGATCCATGAAACATGGCATAAAATGCATGTAGATTTCCTACAGCGGTCATATTTACACCTCACCAGCTTGCAAATAAAGTATATATTACGATGAACTCAGTAGAAGCCACAAAAAATAGCTAGTATGTCTCAAGAAAAGCATAACTCTGATGTTGTAGAAATTAAAAGCACACACAAAATGGAATCCCCCCCTCCTCGCTCCTTGTTTTCTGTTTTTGTTTTTTAAAAACAACCCTGAGAAGCAAAGCCAATTTAGAAACAATGTTAGGCGTATCCCTATAGACAGCACTATTAAGAAAAATGTTCAATAAGTTGTAATGGGCAATTTGTGTTATATAGTTTGTTCTAAGAACTGAACAAAAATTAAAATGTCAGTTCTACGCAAACAAAAATCAACGGCAGATCTCATATAGTAGGATATAACTAATTCCCAATCATGGCAGAAAATAGTGTTTCAGCAAACCTACTAGAAGAATGATTGGGAGAGATGTTTCTACATGAGCAAATGAAAGTTTCAGAATTCGTTACAGAAGAAAACTAAAGTAGGCCTAGTGAAACTAAAGCTTTCTAAAAGAGTAAGTCTGGTTAAAAAAATCAGTTCATTTCTGAATGAAGATGAATTGATCAAGCTGTATGAGTGAATTAACGCTTACGTAAGACTTGAACTTCCAGAGAAATGGGACTTTCAGCTTACCCCAAAATGATAGCTAGTACCACCTTATGAAATGTAATATTTAACAACATCGCTGTAGGTTAAATGTTTGCACTCCTCTTACCTCCCACAGTACCTTTTAATGTAGGGCTATCTTCCACTGCAAACCCAGTCTGAATACTGCACGTAGGCTTTTGTTTGTGTACTTGCAAATGTTCCATGGAATGTACAGCATCTACTTCATAAATTTCCCTGGGCAGAGTGTTTCCGACACAGTCTAGGACGTGTGCGAGGCCTTCGTTAGGCCTTACGACTTTAACCAAGTCATTCCCAGAAGGCACCTTGCAATTAATGGCTTGAGGGTCCAAATGGTCAGCATTACAACCAGGGAAATTGGGCTCATCGTCTTCAGGGATAGGGTTGTACCATATTTCTCCTTCATCATCTGCATCGTTATCATCCCCAAAATCTAAAGTACAGTTTTGCCGTGCCAAAGAGCTTGCCCCATTCTCAACAGCTCGTACGCAACCCATTCTTCTTTTAGGGCTTTCATGCCCTAGAAGCTTGGGGAAAAGGTGAGGCATCTTCGGCTCAAGCAATGGGCTGGGCGATTTCTGTCTCTGGTGCGTTTCTCTTGAAATTTTCTTATACGAGTTTCCTTTTTCCAAACTGGGCACCCTTGGAGAACTTTGATGTAGCCAGTTACGTTTCTTGGACACGGTGATGCTGGCAATCCGAGGCCTGCACTCAGCGACTTCGGTGGATTTGAAGTTCTTAAGTTCTCTTCTGCTCACCGACGGTATGTACACTGTTTCAATCAAATCTGTAAAGGATGGGGAAGAGGGAAACAGAGAGAGCAAATTGAAATTGGGGAGTGGGGTGGTCTACAGCAGCACATTGCAAGTGTCCAGAAAGCCTGAAAAAAGCTTCTGTTTCATAGACGTAAAGCAGCCAACCTGGTGCCCTTCCAAAGAGTTTTGGACTAAAAAACCCATCAGCCCATTCAGCATGCTTTACTGGCTGGGGCTGATGGAAATTGCAGCCCAAAACATCTGGAGGGCACCAGGTTGGCAAAGGCTGACATAAAGGTAAAGCTCTGATGGAAACAGAACTCCCTTGATTTTACTTTCCCCCTTTTTTAAATAAAAAAACTACATAAACTCTGTAGCTATACATTATACACACATTATATCCATATACAGGCATAGCTCAGCATACAGGCATTCTACACAGTTTCAATATACAACAGGGATGGCGGACGGGGAGGGGGAGGCTGTATATTTTGATGGCTAAATATTCAAATATGACCAGATGCACAGATCCGACAGCAATAAAAATCTTGAAGTAACTACAAATGGTAGGACAGTCGTGTCTGAACATGCATCACATTCCAAGTGTGCAGACACAGCGAGAAAAGGATCTACCCCACCCCCACCCCAATATCAGACACTGCTTGATAAACATTAAGTTAGGGAGCATGTTATAATGTAGCTATCATGGCCCACCAAGGGACCAGATTCTTGACTAGTTCAGATTCTTTCATCCTTCTGGGACTTGGCTTGGGCTACCATCATGGCCTCCCAATAGTCCATATGCTAAACAAATACTCACTAGGAAAATCCTAGTATCTGAAGAAGTGTGCATGCACACGAAAGCTCATACCAAGAACTAACTTAGTTGGTCTTTAAGGTGCTACTGGAAGGATTTTTTTTATTTTGTTTTGACTATGGCAGACCAACACGGCTACCTATCTGTAACTAGGAAAATCCTGTAATTTTACTAGAACATGGAAGCGGGGTTTAAGAAAAGTTTCGCTGTGTTACTGTCTCCTATGGAACAAATTAACATTTAAAGTTATTAGGCAAAATAAAATTGTACAAATGAAGCCATTAGGCAGAACATTTCCCATCAGCCAATCAAACTCGGGATTACGACCAAGAACAGAATAGAACTTGACTTCATTTAACTTTACCCATGCCTCCATACAACCTATTCAAGCAGACAGGATTCATTCTACCTATTTTTAAAAACGCAAATGGGTAAGTTCTTTGTTAAAATACTACTACTAATAATAATCACTCGCTATGTTGGTTTATATATTTTGTTATTACTCAAAATCTGAAAGGCTAAAGTCCGCCCCTGTATGGGGCAAGAAGCATTCCTACATCTCAACCCAGATTTCTGGAGTAAGTCTTTTTCTTTTCCTGTGACTACTCAAGTCTGTACAATTAACAGGCACCTTGTAATTATGTGCATTTTTACCTTCCCATGTCTGTAAAACAATACACAGAATGTAGTACCATTGTGCAACCAATACTTAGAATGCTCTGGCTAATTATATTTTTCTGAAGCAGTGTTTTGCAATAAATCTAGGAGGATTTAGAGCAATGAAACTTTAAACCAGGCATAATCCTAAAACAGAACTTAAAACAAAACTGGGGAGGGGAGAGGCACCCTCGAAAAGCATTTTCCACTGAAGCTATTCCACACACACTTATGTGGAAAAGTTAAAACATGAAAGAAACTGTATTAAAAAGCAACTGCTTCTTTCAGTTAAGATTAGAGACCACACACTGTTAAAGAGGAGTATTTGAATAAATAAGTTATTAACGTTTAATTTACAAGCTGGTTCATTCATTATAAAAAGCACCGATACCTGCTAATGCAAGTGACTATTTCACACAAGCACTGTTAACACTAAAGTGGACATCCTGGAGCTTTGTTAAATGTTCTGGCTTTCCTGCAAGATCTAGACTGATCACAGCCATGGCTGTGGGAGAATGGGCCACTTGAGGGTACTGGGGGCCAGTTGCCATGAAATGCCCCTGGGGGCAACATTTGCAGAGGAGGAGGAGACTCCCTTCTCTTTAACTGCCCCGTAGAAATGAGAATTTTGACAGGAGCACTTGCTGAAATTCCCTTTCCTGTGCAGTCTGTTTCTTTACAACTGAGCACCTTAGCAAGATACACATCTCTGTGTTTGTAGGACCATGAAGCAATTCACAAGTGTCCACCCTATATTAAAAGGGCAAGTTTTCCCTCCTCCATTAGGGACAAGTTAGGAAAGCTAACAGCCCTCCGGAGAGCAGATTCTCAACACATAACTCATATCCATAGCTACTCAACATTAATCACACATGTACAAACTAGACCTAAGGCTATGTCTAGTTTACAACAACAGCAGAAGCAAGTTTAACAAGGGCAAAGCACCACAGCGATCCTGTAGATTTATTGCAGCAATCCTAATTAGAAGTTATTTAAGGTGGGGGGCGGGGGGTGCTAAGATGCAATGAGAAAACATATTCAAACCCTGTGTAGTCTTTGAATTGTGTGATCTTATTACCTGGAAGTAAATCCCGCAGAACACCATGGGGCTTGCTTACGAGGAAGCATGCCTCAGTCTACACCAGAGGTTCCCAAACTTATTTGACCTACTGGCCCCTTTTCAGGAAAAAAACAAAACAAAACATTACCCAGCACCCCCCAGAAAATCTACCTTCTTTACAGAAAGGTGCAGTGGCAAATTTGTGTTCTTTTATGTATCTATATTTCTACCTATGTTCTACAACATAGTAAATAAAGATGTAGTTGTAAACAACGGATGAAACATGTAGTTTTTCAAAATTTTCTTCTCTTCATGCTTCCACTGCCCCCTTATTTTTATTCAATGTCCCATCCCAATTGCACCCGAGGTTACTACCGCCCCCATCATTCCAGTGCCTCCCCCCAGGGGGCGGTATCACCCACTTTGAGAACCATTGGCCTACACTGACATACAGAATTTGTCTGTTTTGGAAATACTTTCAATCAGCTGTGCACACATTGTACCTTTAGAGTACATGCAAGATGCATTACTTTCCTCAATAAATTCTGGGCACTGCTGTTTAAGAATTGCTAGAAATTGCATCTCTGTGAGGAATAAACTACAGTGCCCAGAATTACTGTGAGTGAAAGAATGTGCTTTAAAGACATAGCAGGTACACAGATCTTTCTTTAATTGTCACAGAATGTGGTCAGTGGTGTGTTAAGTACTGATTTTTTGTGTGTGACCTGGGCACTGTGGCGGGTGCCTTTGATTTAGTACAGAACACAACAGCTGATTTAAGGTGGGTGCCATCTTCCCTCATACTAGCATCTTTAATATTTGTCTCTCCCTGCACTTTTTTGTCTTGACGAACTAGATAGGGTAATACAGTATAGGATTTATTGAGCTGTACTGTTTCTTGGATGTTAAGCAGAGAGCAATACAGCAGAAAATGGTCCAGAACAACACAGAGGGCCAAAGACAGGTTTAACAGATGAAAAGGACTGTATCTCCCCTTAGGATAAACCAATCAAAACTACTAAGCTACCCATTTAAATTAGAAAGCTCTTTGATTAAGCATTTCTAAAATCTTCTAAATAAATAACTCAATGGGGCTGCTCTAAGCATGACTCAATTTGGATCCAACCCAATGTTCTGATGAACTTGAAGTATTTCACAAAGGAAACTTACTATAGGCTTGCCCAGAAAAAGATAATTAAGCACTTTCCAAGTATTTATCATCATCATCATCATTTCTATTACTATTATTCGAATCTGTAGCTTCTCATTTCTACATACAATACTGGACTATCTACAATAATGTGGACTTTATAGAGAAATTAAACACCAAGGGACCTAGAAACTGAAAGCTTACTTCATATACGGGTACTTTAATAAGTGAGCTATTAACACGGTTTAGCAACACGTTGCGAGATTAATGTATAAAAGGGAGGCATTTTTCTGGAAGCATCCATGTTGATTTGCCAACCCTTCTGGGAATGTTTCACCCCCTCAGGGCCAATAGAAATAAATGAGGCAGTGGTGCTTGACCAGATAACATTAACATGTTCCTCCCCACCCCACTGTGCTTTCCCCCCCACTCCCCCCTGTTTTTGTTTTGTCACCAGAATTGTGAAGTGTACTTGTGAACCTGCCACTGGGCAGAGATTTCAGGGGTGGGAGGGAGAGATAAAAAAAAGAGAAGTATTTTCCACGATACTTCTTGTACTCAAAGTAACTAAACATTTATGGTTAATAAGTGTCACACGTCCATTAAGATTTCACACAGAGGTTACAATTTAAAACAGTAACTGGGGCGGAGAGAGACAAATTGCTGGCGGGGGGGGGGGGGGAGAGGAGAAATAGTTCCAGACTAAGGATGACTTTTCACACTGTATTCACAGCAGGGGAAGTGCTACTGGGCAACTCTTTGCTCTGCAACTTGGGGTAAAATGAGGACTGTTTACAAGGCAGCTCCTCCCCATCGCATTTAGAGTAGCACTGTGCCAGGTAGGGTCCTCCTCAAGGCTTTCTTACACCAGAGAAAGGGGTTGCACTGCTGCACCAGGCTCAAATGCTGCCAATGTGGCAAGTCCTCAATATTTCAATTCTTCTCCCAGCCTAAAATAAGCTCCCTGCACATGAAAAACAGCATGCAAGGGTAAATGTTAGGATGGAACCTCTCTCCTTGCTATGCCAGCTTTCCACCTGCAGAGATATTTGATGCGGAAAAGCCCTCCCCACAACTTACCTTTGGAGAAATCGAGGCTCAGAAGCATTATGCCTTTCCTCCCCTCCCCCCCTTAATTAATATTTTAATGGCAGAATACAACAGAGCCAAAGGCAAGATTTTTTAAGTTTTGCTGAATTTGAATGGGGGAGATGTATGCAACTGCTTAACTCTCCCAATGAAATAAGTGAGATGTAAAAAAGCTTTAAAAAAAATTCCAGCTTGCGCACTGGAATAAGGAGAAGTTATGGTTACTGTACAGTATTTCTTCCTATTCTACATGTACTCTCCTTTCCTTTAACTAACCTACTTGTTCTGGTCTGCAAACACAAGTGACCTAATTTTTGTGCATGTGTGTGTTTTCCCTTCATGTGAATCCCACACACCACTTGCAAATTAGTATTTGGCAGGCAAACTTTACGAAAGCCTTGTCTCTTTCTCAGCACTCTGCATGCCTGTTATGGCAAACTTGCTATTTTTATGCAATACTACAGAGAGTAGTCAACAAGCTTCACATGCCGTAAGCATTAGTTGTATACTCCATCCAGCCCAGAAATGGAGACTATTTTGCCTTTAGCAGAATGCAGCAGAGCAGGTGAGGCTTGGAATAGGCCTGCTCCTTAATTAAAATAAACAAAAGGCAAGTCTCCTGCACCTGAAAGCAATTCAGCCAAGTGAAGCTTTTCCCAAATGCAAGGGTGCAAGGGATGCAAGGGTGAGGCAAACTGCACTGAAGTGTTTTCTTTCTATCAAGCAGCTGTTAAAAGCACTGTCCATAAAAGAAAAGAAAAAGAACAGAGCAACTTTTGGGAGGCTTCCATACCTCCAACCATGGGAAAGTGAGGAGGGGGGAAGTGGTCACAAAAATCATTACCTGTCAGCAAGATTCTTTGGTCTGAAGGGGATCCTAGGCCCTTTCCACCTTGACCCCTCAAGGGGGCAGGAGGCGGCGTTGCCGGCCCCTCTTCTCTGCCCAGAGGTGGCCCGCAGGTCCTGGATGTTTTTGCGGGAGACGAAGACGACGAAGCCCTCGCTGGCTCGCTGCGGCCTTTCATGCCCAGAGAGAGGAGGCGTCCTTTGTACATCCATTTCTGCAGCTTCCGGACCGTCACGGCGGGAGGCTTGCAGGGGCCGCCGTGGGTGCCTGCCGGAGGGCGCACGTGGCTTCTGCCGCCGCCCCCCTCCGCCGCCGGCTCCGCCGCGCCCTTCAGCGCCACCGCCTCGCCCAGGGCGGCGCACAGCTCCGAGCCCAGCAAGCGGCCCAGGTCGTCCCGCGGCAGCGCCGACGGATGTCCCTCGCCCGCGCTCCGGCTGCCGGGGCTTGGCTCGCAGCTGCTGTGGCCGGAGCAGCCTAGTCCCCGCCTGGCGCCCGGCCGCTGCAGCAGGTGGCCCCGGGGCGAGGGGCCGAGCGCGCCGTCGCTGCTGCACCTCCGCAAGGGCGGCGGTCTGGCGGGCGGCTGGGCAGCGGGGAGGCTCTCCCAGCTCTTGCTGATGCCCCGGCGCCAGGCGGGGGCCCTGCCCGAGCCTTGGGAGCCGGAATCGGGCGCTCGCGACGGCGGGGACCCGTCCCCGCGCGGGAAAGACCAGCTTGAGGCATCGTGGCTCCTCCCAGCCGAGGAGGAGAAGGGCAGCGGGTGGGCAAGGGGCTGCGGGGAGCGGGCCCGGACGACGGGGCTGGCCGGGGGCAGGTCGTGCATGGCGTGGATCAGCAGGTAATAAGCCTCCTGCAGCTGGCTGCGAAGCCGGCCCGCGCTCTCTTGGGCCTCGGAGGGGCCGCCGCCAAGGGCCACGCTGCCGTCGGCGTCCCCCTGCGCCCGGCACGCCAATTTGGGGCAGCTCCATCCGGGCAGGCTGTGGTTGTCGTAATAGTCCTCTTCCTCGCTCCCGCCGCCCCGCTCCAGCGCAGAGCCCGAGTCCTCCCCCCGGGGGAAAAACGACGACGACGACGACGACGAGAAGCAGAGCTCGGCCGCCGGCGGGGGCGCACGGAGCCCCGGCGGGCTCGGCGGAGGCAGCTGCCGCCTCCCTTCCACGCGGTTCTTCGGCGGGCCAAGGCGGGCTCCGGGGGATTCTTCCTCAGGCGCCGCTGCCGCCTTCCCCCGCTGGGACCAAGCCTCCGGCTCCTCCAGGTGGGGCGCGAAGACCCCGCCGCTGCCGAGCGCGCCCGGCGCCCCGCTTCCCGGGCGCGCCAGATTCTGCTGGGCTCGGCTTCGAAGGGCGCCGCCTCCGCTGGGGTGCCCGGCGGCTTCCCCCGCCGCCCCTCGCTGCGCCCGCCTGCCCCGCAGCTTGGAGAGGGTCCTGCGCAGAGGGTCAGCCATGCCTGGCACTGGTCGTCGCCTCTCTCCGCCTGGGGGCTAGTTGCTGGGCGCCGCCGCCGCCGCTGCTGCGCGCAAGGGTCCCCCTGAGGGAGACGGCGAGCGCGGCAGCCCGGAGCCCGGCTGGCAGGAGCGCCCCATGGTCCGCTCGCTCTCTCTTCTCTCGCTGCTGCTGCTCACTACATATTTGGCATAGCTGAGCGGGGTGAGAGGGCGCCCTGCAATGCGCATGCCTTGCTGCCAGCAGCTGGGCTGAGCGCTCTCGCAGGAGCCTCGCGCACACGGCCTGCCGCCGCCGCCGCCGCCTCCTCGTTCCAGCCCCGAGGCTGCACAGGCTGGGATAGGACGTCGGAGAACAACAGGAGAGGCGAAGTTTTTTTTTCTTTTTTCTTTTACCCCGCGCACCTCCTCCCCTCCCCACGCGCAGGGGCGGGGCGAGCGCCTCTCCCTCTCCCCTCCTTCGCCTGGAAATTAACCCTTTAACTGGCCCCTCTAAGGCACCTACTATGCGCGAGCCTCAGTGAGCCTCCCTTGGGCAGGGAATTGGGCTTAGCCGCGAGGCTGCTTAGCTTTCTTCTCCCTTTTTCTGGGGAGGCTCCTCTGCCTTTGATAGCTAGAGCCCAGGGCAGTGGTTCTCAAAGGGTGTGGCAGGCGAAGGAGATGATGGCAAGTGGCTCAGGAAGATTCAAAGACAATCCAAAAACATTTAAACGTTTCAGTATAGCATAGCATAGCAATAACTGGGGTGGGTGAGGGGGAGAGATATACAACCACAATCTCCAAGCCTTTCTTCAAAGAGCATTGGCTATTTTTCTGCAGTTCTCCACTACATGCTGTTGTGAACAGCGATTTTCAACTCTGACAGATAGGAAAGATCAGAAAAGAGAAAGGCTTCTTTGTGTTGATGAGAAGAGTTTGTCTTTCTCAAATTATACCTAATACAAATGAGATTACGCTGCAAAAGCAAGCTCACACCTTGCACTGAGTTTGCATACATACTTACAGTACATAAGCAAGATGCTCATTTATGATTATATTTTGGGAATGGTTACTGTTCTTATGTAGCTGTACTTTTTGAATGTCATAAAGTAGTTGTGTTCTGTGTTATAAATCAAGCCCTGCCAGGAGTTGTTCTTGTTTTTTCTTCAGTGTGTTTCTTATCAATAAAATAAGTTTCGTGTGGCAAGAGCAAATTTTTATTCTGAGCATGTGGCCCAGAGAAAATAGTTTGAGAAGCAAAAGGTGGAGCCGGTTGAGGGTCTCCGCAGGTCCATGTGGGGCAAAGGGAAATAGATCTGCCATGACTCCATGTACAAGATCCTACTTTTACTTACCGGAAAGTTGATGAGAAGTTATGACCACTCATTTGAAGTGGCGCTGTGTGTTAAAGCCTCAGCGCCTAGGACTTGCCGATCGAAAGGTCGGCGGTTCGAATCCCTGCGGCGGGGTGCGCTCCCGCTGCTCGGTCCCAGCGCCTGCCAACCTAGCAGTTCGAAAGCACCTCCGGGTGCAAGTAGATAAATAGGGACCGCTTACCAGCGGGAAGGTAAACGGCGTTTCCGTGTGCGGCTCTGGCTCGCCAGAGCAGCGATGTCACGCTGGCCACGTGACCCGGAAGTGTCTCCGGACAGCGCTGGCCCCTGGCCTCTTAAGTGAGATGAGCGCACAACCCCAGAGTCTGTCAAGACTGGCCCGTACGGGCAGGGGTACCTTTACCTTTACCTTTAATTCATGGAAGGCAAGGCTGCCAGCAGCTGCTAAGCACCATGGCTACTTGCTGGGAAACACGAGTGCGGAGAGAACCGTCAAGCTCAAGTCCTGCTTGCAGACTTCCCGTGGGCATCCTGTCTGCCGCCGCTGTTAGCCCTTGGCCTGATCCAGCAAGTTTCTTCTGTTCTTATGCCTCAGCTCCCCCATCTGCACAATGGAAATAAATGGGTCTGCTTGCAGGGTTGTTGTAAAAATAAACTCAGTGTAAGATTTTTAAACATTTGCAAGCGTGTTGGAGGACGACCCAGCAACAGGTAATACGGCCACTTTGGTATTACCAGTATCGGGCGTTGCATCGGCATATTATTACGCAGACAGATAGCTCCCTCGTTTCCCCACACAAAAGGTCCTTCACTGCTGTTGAGGGGAGAACATCCTCCCCTCCACTTGAGGGCAGCAAGCCAGCCTAGGAGGCACAGGAAAGACCACACCAGGGGGGGGGGGTGAACACCCAACTTCCCCCAGCCTCAGTATGTGAGGAACACTGGGCATTGTGGTCCAAGAACACCTGGAGGGGGACAGGTTAGGGACCCCTGTGAAGTCCAACATCTCATCAGTTCTCTCCACCCTTCAGCATCTTTTGCCTTTGCATCACTTTGACTAACAGGCCCTGGTGCCTTCTCTTTGGAGAGGTTCGTATTCAGCAAACATGGCTTCTCCTCCAGGCAAGGGCTGGATTTCTCCATGCCATATGGTCGCGCAAGCGAAGGCATTCAAGTGCTTTGGAAGATGAGAAAAAAGGGAGAGAAATTATAATGGGATTCTAGCTGCAAGGATTTATGATTCTAGCAGCAAGGATTTTGTATGTGAAGTACTGGAAAAAGAAATAGGTATCCCCATCTGAGGGGAACGGACTATTAAAAAACTTGGGAACTGGCAACTTTTAAATAAAATCGCCTGGATCCTTTGGGTCTGACGCGAAAAGAAAAGAAATAGATCTGAGCAAGAATGGAAAATGTTTAAAGAACTTTGGAATAAGCAGGCAGAGCGAGCACAGGATTACTTATAATCCTTTTGCAATTACATGAGAAAATTATATGCAATTCACTCATGTATGTTGCTCCTTTTTTCTTTTCTCTGAATTATAACAGCAATTATTGTTATTTAAAATGCACTTTTATTCTGGTGTATCCATGCAAATGGCAGCTATTGTTTGGGTGCCTGTTTGTTTCTCTTTCATTTAAAGTAATATATGGAAGCCCTAGCCTGATTTAGAAGTCACACTCATTGCCATGTTTTAGAGCCAATCTACCCTTGGGGCGGCGGTCTTGTTTAATTTTTTCCTAATCGATTGCAACTTGCAGTGTCCCTTTTCGGAGCCAACACCATGGAAAAGCCCTCAAATGTCTCTGCATTGCAGTCTCCGCAATGGAGCGCTACACTTACCTGCAGTTTCAATGTGACCTTTTAAAAGAAGGGAACAGTTGGACAAAATAGGCACTGTTTGAGGATGACAACCACCCCCGCCCCCCATTTGCCACCACCAGCCCCTTTTTTGGCATTGCAGTGCCACCTGGCAGGCAGGAGCAGCCTTGGGGGCCAGCTGTTGTCTCCTGACCCTGATAAGGTTAGGCAAGGACACTGCCCTGTCACACTGCGTCCCCAGGGCTGGAATCCTCTCTGCCAAAGGGAAATTGCAAGCTAAGGTCAAAGACTTACTTAGTCTGCAACTTGTCCCAGGAGCTGGAGAAATAGACGAGTTGCCATTTTCTGCTCAACATCGGGAATTTTGAAAGCCCCTAGAACAGAAGCAAGTTGCTGTTTTGATCAATCGTTAAGTACTACTGTATTAAGAAACAAGGCAAAATTGTGTTATCTTTTCCCTCCTTATTTTGGAAATTTCTCAGAGAGGGAACGACAGAGCTGATGCTGTCCGGAGTGGTATTTCAAGTGTCCAAGAATGGACTAATGTTATTATAGATTGGTATTATAACTGGGCTGTTTGTTAGAGAATAAAAACAATTACTTAGGGCATGGAAATCAATGTGGTTTTTATAAAAAATTCTTCCTTCTGTCACATAACATTCCTTAAATTAACACATGGTGAGCAATATCCATAATGACCATTAAGCACATTGGATTACATCTACTTATGACTTTGGCTGTATATGCACTATATTTAAAGCACATTTAAAACACGTAACCTGGGAATCCTGGGACCCGTAGCTTGTTAAAAGTTCTGGGAATTGTGGCTCGTTTTCCATATTCTTTGGAGGAAGTTGTGTTTTTAAATTGGCCTGCAGCCCTACTTTTTCAAATCAATTGACTTAATTTACTTAAATCCATTGATCTGAATGCATCAGCTCTGGGTATGGCTAATGTTGTGCATCGCCTGTTATGGTTTTGTTTAAAACTCATAATAATGTTTAAATGTGATAAATAACTATGTAATATACTTGTGGGCATTTTCTATTGATTATTTCTTTTTCTTGTATCCAGTATTTCTCAACAAACATTGCAGAAAAACACAATGAAGCAACAGGGGTTAGTGGAGCTGCGGAGAGTATTTTCCCCTTGTTTGCTTTTGTGTGAGGATAGGGAAGAAGAAGAGAGACAAGTGCAACAGCTGGTCTCGTATAACAGAAGAAAACGTGCTGTGGAATTGGTCACAAAGTGGTTTTTGAAGAAGAGCCTTTTGAACCGCTGATCTTAAAAATTCTGTCAGTGTTCTCCCACTAACACAACTTCATCTTGGGAGCTTGTTTGATTGAAGACATTGAAATAGGGATGCCAGATGTCCCTTGTTGAAAGTGACTAGCCTTTATGCAAGCCCTTTTGTTGCAGAATACACTCTATCTTCCCAGAACTCCCTGCAGCACACTGATTTACCATCAGCTGGTAGAAACGTTTTATGTAATCCAAGGCCTCGGCTACATGGTAAATGGTGCCAAGGGACCAGTTTGTGTCACCAGGGGTCATCATTTCATTCACATGCCCATTTTTGAGACTGAAGTATCCTTCAGTATTCATATTGCAAAACGACCCTGTAAATATATCCCCAACTAATCCAAAGACGCAGACCTAAGCATAAAAGTACAACACAGTGTACATTTTCTCAAAATAAGTATCAGAAGTATTCCATCTACCGGATAAATGCTGACTTCCTTACTGAAACCAGTATGTTTCTTTAAAAGAAAAAAATCCAAGCCATTTTTTTGATAAGCCAAAAAGATGGTTGATCTTTCCCTGGGACAAATAATGGCTTCAACCTATCTTTCCCTTGACATTTGAAGGAAAACACTGCTCTGAGTCTTTGTTTTCTTTCACAACAAGGATAGCCTGGATGGGATGGGGAAAATAATTAGAATCTTATTAACCTAATAATGTATATTTGAAACAGAGCTGAAAAATATTCAGTATGGTGATGGCGTATGCCAATGGATGAATTATGGATCCACTCATAAGGAGCTGATAACACACCTTGCTTTCATGTAGGGTGACCATGTACTGTATCCTACTTTACAGAGGACAGAAGTTTATGTGAAGGCTCTCTGGTCCAAGTCCACTTTAGCTATACTGTATGTTTTAAAAAAACAACGGACGGGAGAATAGAGGCCCTGAAGTTGCTCATCAAAGGTTAGTGCTTAGACAGTAGATGTTAGCAAACCATGTCAGCATTTACTCTGACGTTTTGGTAACAGGATTGTCAAAGCAGTGACATATTGAAAATTAATGTTGCTTACTTGTGAATGGTTCTGTTCTTTTGTGACTTGGTGTTAGGGTGCCCCCGTGGGGTGAAAGAAAGGCTTATCAATGTAACACAACATTAACAAAAATACTGCATATTGAAAAAAAGGTAGCACAGATCAAAAGGGTTTCACAAGCCAGGATGTAGCCCAGAACCTGTTTTGAGTGGCGGGACTGGAATACTTGATACAGCAACAAAGAAAAAAGTGCCTCTAATCAAATAAAAAATATTTGCCATTCACATCTGAATAGCTACGATCAGTGTTTTAGTTTTCGGTGTGGTGTTAGTTGAGGCAACTGCACAAAGTGGGATCAAGGAGAAGGGGGATCCAACACACAATAATTATTTTATAACTAGGGCAGGAAACAGTGTGGTATCTTGCTTTGAATAGCCAGAGCTTTCAACATGAGCTGGAGTCCAGCCTTGGAATACACGGCGCAAAACCAAGGAGGACCCGAGAGCATTATTTATCTGTCATTCAATGTCTTGCCTGCCTTCACCAGAATCTCACAGGGTGGGTTACAACAATTTTTAAATGCAATATTAAAATCAGTGGCTGGAATTCAGCGCCACACTATGACAGATGTTCCATCTGCACAAGCACAGCAGCTTGCCAGACAAAGTGATCTATTCTGCACACTGTTCTGGGGTTCTCCTGATATCCCCCACCTCAGAGCAGACATATGGCACATTCCTTCACTTAACTTAAGACAGTGGGAACAAATGACATGTTACTTCTTTTGCATCACTAGAGCATCAAGATATCACTTTACGATGATTTGGCATTAAACAAAATTTGAAAACCTTGTTGTGCAACCAATAGTCAATTGCTACCCAATAGATAGCAACAAATGATTATTAAGAAATGATCCCATTGGCATAAAATTGAACTTCCCAGTAAGTTTGTTCAGCTATGGACTTTTTACATGGGCACAGGACAAGTGGTAACTTCAGTTTGTAAGCACAGCTTAATCTATAGGAACATGATCCAAACACAAGCATGTTTAAGTCCCTTTGATTCCAGTTGGAGAGTTCTGCAATCCTATATACACCTGCCTGAGACAGAGAGCAAGTTTCATTGAATTCAGTGCAATTTACTTCTGAGTAGACAGGATTCCTTTGTGTAGGCTATGTTGATGAACTTTCATAGGATCGTTCTATGACTTAGCAGATTGCTTCCAGCAAACTGGTGACTGCAGAAAACACTTTTAAAAAATCACTACCCTATATTTGCAAATAAATTTAATTTTTAAAAAATCAGATCCCATTGAGGTCCTGTGTTGAATGGACTGAAGCCAAGTATTCTAGAACTGTGTTAGTGTTTTCTTGTACAGGTACTGTAAAAATTAGGCTTCCAACAGCAATCTAGGAAATAATGCTGGCCCATTCTGAAATTCATCTCAGGACCTTGTGTTTTGATTCACTCATTGTTACATTAAAATAATGCTGCTACATGCCTCAGTACAGATTCAATCACATACGGTACTTCTCTAATAAGATGCAAGTAAGATTTCAGTCCCCGCTCATTTGCATTTTTTGGGCCCCTCAGCTATCAGATATGGCACCAACGAAGTGAGAATATTAATGACTGCCATAGGCCTGAAATTCAAGACGCTTGCAGTGATAAAAGTCTTCGGCAAAGCACAACTCCGTGGCAAAGGAAGAACAACAAAAAGCTCACACGCAAACTGGTTTAAGTCTCTTGACCCACTGGCTGTGCTTCATTCCCAGCTGTAGGAATTACTCCAGCGTAAGTGGTTTTAAGTCCCGCAGCTGATATTGAACTGAAAGCAAGGACACCTGCCTGAGGGCTAATTTCGATTGAGGTAAGGAAAAATTAAAGTGGCTTGTTCAAGACGGCTGGCAAACAACTCTGAGTGACCTTGCTTCTCCTTTTCCAGGGTCAATTCTGTCTCAGCATATCCCTTTATGCAAACTGAGCCTTTCTGAACTGGTGCACAACAACGAAATTTCAATGACACTGGTGTTCTGCTCTGTTTTTAAATTGATCTTGATTTTAAAATCACCCGTTGTGCTTTACTCAGCTATCTACAGCATATTACATTTAAAATAAAAATAGAAATTCTGCATACTATTAACAATGCCCCTGTATTTGCTGACCAGATTATAGTCAATATTAAATGGCCTTGGGACAAAAAGAGCAGGTCGTTGAAGGTTGATTCTCATATCTACTCAACCAGGTATGTGCGCTTGGCCGGCTGCCGATTCTTAGCTGGAGTTTTGCTTTTTAAGGTTTTCGCCGGTGCTGTTGTATTAGGGACATAGGAAGCTGCTTGAAAGCAGGTCGGGATGGAGAAGAGTCCTGCCTGAAACCCTGAAGAGCTAGCTTAGTATTATGTGCATCAGGAGTGGAGGACATTTTTTAGCCCACAGATTGGCGCTGTGGGTTAAACCACGGAGCCTAGGACTTGCCGATCAGAAGGTCAGTGGTTCGAATCCCCGCGACGGGGTGAGCTCCTGTTGCTCGGTAACCGCTCCTGCCAACCTAGCAGTTCGAAAGCATGTCAAAGTGCAAGTAGATGAATAGGTACCGCTCCTGTGGGAAGGTAAACGGCGTTTCCGTGCGCTGCTCTGGTTCGCCAGAAGTGGCTTAGTCATGCTGGCCATATGACCCGGAAGCTGTACGCCGGCTCCCTTGGCCAATAAAGCGAGATGAGTGCTGCAACCCCAGTGTCGGCCACAACTGGACCTAATGGTCAGGGTTCCCTTTACCTATCCTTCCAGGAACTGCATTCCAGTGATGGGCAGAGCCAACAGAAAAAGTGGGTGGGACCAAAACAGGAAGGACTGGAGCTGGCACGCATAGAGCAAACACCCCATGTACCCCCACTTTTTATATATACAGTGGATGCTCGGGTTGTGAACGTGATCCATGCAGGATGCACGTTCGCAACCCACAGCGTTCACAACCTGCAGCGGCGCATCTGCGCATGCACAGGTTGCAATTAGGCAATTTCGGTGGGTCCGTAACCCGTAAAAACACAACCTGAAGCATCTGTAGCCCAGGGTTTGGCTGTATATATATATAAAGTACCAAGGAGCTTGTACACCAGCAGTGACTATGGATGCATACAAGGCTCTCTTGACTTCTCAGATTACCTTACTGAGCAATTTGGAATATGTTTATTCAGAAATAGGTCTTGCTAGGTGCAATGGCCTTTATTCCAACATTAGCATGTTCAGACCGGTAGCACTGGTGTCATTTACACTTGCCTGTCTCCAAATCATCGTCATCAGTTTTTATTGGTCAGCCAAATACAGGTTATAGCAAGCAAGCAAGCAAGCAAGCAAACAAACAAACACAGACAGGTCTCAAAAACATATTATAGAATATGTGGTTCAAAATACATATATATAATACATATCACAGATATACACAAATAGTGGAAAACTCAGGGCACAAGAAAGGATTCTTGGGCTTTCCTGAATTGAGAGGCTGTATTAAACATAACTGGTCTGTTTGAGGTATTACCACCATACCTTTTTAAAAATAGATTGATTTGAGTGGGAGCTGCTGCAACAAAATGTTGCAGTGCAGAGTGCTCCCAGGTTCCAGCCAACCACGGCCTTTTCTACCCTGCTCCCCCTTGTTTTCTGCGCTCACTCCTAAGAGTCAGCCAGCCTTCCATGGCCAATGAGCACGCAGAGTCCTCATTAGGATGTACTTGGGGTTCCTCCTGCCATGTTTTTCCTTTTCAAGTTTTGTGTAATTCTGGGGGGAGGGGGTTTCCCAAACCTATTGTGTGTGGATGGTGGTGCCATTTTGATTACATAAAGATAGGAACTTCAAGAGTGGATTCATTCTTAGGCTGCATATACACTATATATTGAAAGCACATTATTTCCTCAACAGAATCCTGGGAACTGTAGTTTCTTAAGGGTGCTGTAGATTCTAGCTCTGTGAGGAGCAAACTACAATTCCCAGAATTCTTCTCTCTCTCTCTCTCTCTCTCTCTCTCTCTCTGTGTGTGTGTGTGTGTGTGTGTGTTGGGGGAGGGGTTTAACATGCTTCCAATGTGCTTTAAACGTATGACGTATGTGCAGCCTTAGTAGAAACTAGCTGGCAGACCACAACACAGTATTGCAGTATATTCCTGCCATAGGGAGGGGTGTTACCTGAGCCTGTGTTTGGGGGCGGGGGATTAGCATCAAGGACAGGAGGCCCCTGCTCTAACTTGGATGTTAAGCCGTGTACAAAATGTATTTTTTATTTTATTTTTAAGGTTTTGACCGGTTAAAAGAGCAAGCAGTTTGCACGCAAGTCAACAGAGCCTGAGGTTTCAGCATGCAGCCTGAGGAGGCAATTTAAGTAACCTGACCTTTGCTGCAACCTGAGAGGTGTGGGGTGTTTTTTGACTGGGAATCCAAATCAGCCTCAGCTCCACCTCTGACCTGCAGCGTTAACAGTGGAGCGCAGTTGCCTGGCTAGTGGAAGCTACTTGCTGCACAGGCCTCCAGCCTGCCACAGGGGTGTAACAATGAAACGCCCTGCTGGATTGATGCACACTGGCTCAACGTGCAGCATGGGGATAAAAAAACAGCGGACAGCATTGCCAGATTTCTGGATTCTCCCAGTTTTTGCCCAACCTGCAACAGGGTACTGCAGAGTAACACTGCCAGGGTATTGTAAAGCACTCAGCATCTGCCCTGCAGTATTCAGTGTGAACTACACGGTTCGGGGTGGATAATGAACTGTATTTGCTTTGAAATGTGCATTAGCGAGGTTAAAAAAAGAAAAGAAATAACATTAAATAATCAGCAAGTTCGAAAAAGCAGGATTTTTACCCCTTTTGCTGCTACCTTAAGTTTTCGTTTAGTTTTGATTTATGAGGGGATGGGGGATACACACTGGGGCCCAATCCGGGGTACATCAATTTCTCAATCGATTTGTATGGACAGTTTTTGTTTCCATCCCTCAGGACATTTGAAAACAACTTTTCACTGTGAGCCAAGAAACGATCTATCAGTAGAGATGGAGAGGGGGGTCATTCCACACTTTCTCTTCTCTCTTCTTTCTTCCGACCATCCCAGTCACTTCATTCTATTCCCACTTCAACCCAGATACCAGCTTCCCCCCCCCTACAGACATTATATTTATCCGTATTGAGATTTTTCGGATTCTAGCCCCAACTTATACTTTTTTCTCCTTATTTTGTGTCCCTACAAACTTTGGGCCTCCCCCAAATTTACTAATACCTCTCACTTCTGCACGGGTAACGTTTTTGCCCTATTCTTGTGTGTTTTTTAGTCTTGCACCCCATGAGATGTGCATTACCAGACAAACACACATTTGCTTGTCATAAAATCATAGAATTTAGAGTTGCAAGGATCAACCCAGCGGATCAACTAGTCCAACCCCTTGCAATGAAGGGATATGCAGCTGTCCCATACGGGGACTGAACCTGCAACCTTGGCATTTATCATTACCACACTCTAATCAACTGAGCTCTCCAGGCTTAGTTCTGTTTAATAAACAAAAAAGTAATTCAAAGCTGAACAAGAGAATGTAGCTATGGCGGCGAGAGCATCGCCTGGAGCATTTATACCGCCGAAAACCATATGCTTCTCTCTGTTTAGGTTAATGAGAAGGGTTATACTGCGGTATGAGCCAGAACAAGTTGTCGCCATCATCATCACCATGTTTCCAAACCCACTCCCCTTCAATAAAAAGTTTGTAAAAGTTGTACAAAAGACTGTGGATTTATCTTCGCAGTTTTATACGAGAGCTTGAAGGGGGAACCATTTCTGTGGCTGTATGTATTTCGTCATTTGCTAATTAGGGAGTATATTCACGAGCTGCATATGGGCAGTTTCAGTAATATACATCGAAAGGCTGTAAAGCCAACAGAAAGAGAGGAAGAGGCAGAGAGAAAGAGAGAGAGAGAGAGAAGTAAAAAGCTAGCAAGCAAGCAAAGTCCAAAGCTTAAACTCAGACTGCCTGGAGGCATATGGAATTCTACGTCTGTTTACTCTGCCATGCAATTAAACAAATGAAATATTTCACATATGAGTCACAGCTATGTTAGACATACACATAGTGGTTTTAAAGCGGGGGGGGGGGAGTATTTCTTTACTGAAACCAGAATGGGCGGGGGGAACCCTTTATGAGCACATAAGTTCACTGCTTGCATATGCAACACCAGTGCTTCTGTGCCACAGCAAAGGGCTGGAAAAGCATTTTAGGTATCAGAGTATAAATAGTTGCACAGAAAGTCTTGTGTGTGTGCAGCAGGGTAGCTTCTAAGAACAGATAGCCATTTGTACTGTACCCTTTTAGGGAGTTCACAGCTCTTCAAATACGTTATCTTCTCGGCTCTCTTTACAACAGCCCTGTCAGTAGGCCAATGTTATCACCTCCGTATCACAGAAGAGAAGCTACGAATGATAAAACATTTTGCTGCCAATACGGCCACCTTCTGAAGTGATGGCACAGTTGAGATTTGCACTGGCGCTTCAGAGAAGGGTTAAAAGAGGACAGTGCTGACTTTATTAGTTTATGGCACGTGGCTCATTTGTGCTGACCTTTGAGGGGTTTGCTAAGGCTAGGTCTCTGCTACTGAGTTGCCAAATACAACACCGGAGAGTGTTCATGCGCTTTTGAAAGCTGCATTTAAAGGAAAAGACTGAACAGGGAAGCTTCTCCCATCACAGTGCTGCAGTGCTTTGCAAAGCAGCACCTGTCAGAAGTCTCCTCTTTGCAACCATTAAAAGCAATTGAGCTCCTGCTTCTTTTACTGAACCCCGTTACCCTAACACATGGCAATCAACTACCGGCAATTAAAGAGTTTCTGCCTAAGCAGCTCTCAAATCATAGAAATAAAAGAGTCACAATAGAACCACGCACACACACATTTCCCTTCCAACATTTCTTGGATGAAAATAGGGACATCCTATTAAACAACAACCATCACAACAACAATGGTGTTAATAATTATTCATACCCCGTCCATGTGACTGGGTTGTCCCAGCCACTCTGGGCAGCTTCCAACATATATAAAAACAAAATGAAACATGAAATATTAAAAATTAAAAATTTCCCTATACAGGGCTGCCTTTGGATGTCTTTGAAAGGTTGTCTCCTTGGGGGTTGAAAAACCCTCCAACATTTCTCCGGTAGAAATAGGGATATCCTAAGGACATTCCGGGATCAAATCAGAAACCGGGACGTCTTCTGTAAATCCGGGACTGTCCCTGGAAAATAGGACATTTGGAGGGTCTGCATGAGAAGCATGAAGCAATGGCATTAAGATTTTCCATCCTGGATAAATATATTTAGCTGACTCTGTTGTATACATGCAATCAGGTCTGCGAAGCGCTCTGTACCCCCCGCCACACCCTAACCTCACAGTAAGCCTGGTCTTCCGATGGCGATTGCTGTTGAGAATTTTTAGAGGTCAAAGATATTCAAAATATTTGCATTCCTCCAATGGATAAAAGCACTGGTTTATTCTAATCTCTGCTCTAATAGTTTGATTTCCCAGACATCTCTCTTGGCATAATCTTTCCTATTCATTCCTAAAGCACTGGCAACATTTCAATAATTTGGGGGGTGGGGTGGGGAGTCAGGGAAATACCACATATGCACTAATCTCTGTTTATAAACTCATATGCCGTTTGGAAGATTAGGGTTGGAGTCCAGAAACCGCAAGCTCACAAACGGTCCACTTTGCCTCGCTGCTGAATAGCTTGTTTCAGGCTTGCAACAGCTGGAATATTTTTAGAACGTCCATTAATACTAATAATTAAAACCCATTTCTTAAGTTTTTCAAAAAAGCAGTTCTCCCTTTCTGCCAAAGATGGAAACAGATGGGTTAGGAAACGCTGACGGTCGTTTTTGAAAAATGGTTTGTCATCTGTGATCTGGAGTGCATATGGTTGCTTCTAGTGCTGTTTAACCCTTCAGCAGGCAGTGTATAATGCTGAACACAAACACTGTTCCACTGTCTTGCCATTTGAGGAGGTGGTGGGGTGAAGCATTGCTTGATCTGAAAGCAAATAGAAACCCTAAGATACAGGAAACCTTCAGACTGAAGAATGCACCTGGGAATCACCCCACCCAGGGGTGTGGGTGTAAATTTCGCCCTGTAGGGACCTCCAACCAGCCACTTGCCTTCTTAATTTGCCCAAAGTCCTTTAAGTACTGTAGCAACACCCCTGCCTGTAACAGAAAATCATTTGCATGTTTGCTATAACTTGATCATGGATGTGGGTGCAAGAGATGTCCTGATCCCAAAACTGGCCTCTATGTTTGCTGACCACATCACCTTGTGGAGCATAGGAATGGGAAGGCTGGTCTTAAAAAAAAAATGCAATTACAGTGGTACCTCAGGTTAAGAACTTAATTAATTCTGGTTTGTTTTTTTTAAAAAAATATTTATACAACAAGAAAAACAAACAAACAAAAAACACAAATACCAAATTACACACAAATTACAAAAATAACCATAGACACATGATATTCTTAGCAAACAATAAATCATCTATTGGTCTTAACACTAAAGACCCAACCTCCCGTCTATTCCATACTTCAAATTCATATTACTTATTGCCAATACACATTTTTTTTCATAATTAAACTTATTCTCATTAAATCTAATTTCTTATATCTACCTTGCAACTATTACTGAAGTTCCTCGAATGCTGCAACAGAATTTAAACTACTATATTATTTTTCAGATATTCTTTAAAAACCTCCCATTTAGAAACAAATTCCTGTTTTGATTTATTCTTTATTTTTTCTGATAAACCATCTAATTCAGCATATTCTGTCAGCTTTTGGATCCAATCTTGAATAGAGGGGATTTCATTACTCTTCCATTTTGCTGCGATCAAAACTCTTGCTGCCGCCGTCGCATATAAAAAGATACCCTTCCTCTTTTGTGGAATATCCAAATCTGTTATTCCCAGGAGGTAGGCCTCTGTTTTACTGAAAGAGATCTTTAGCATTTTTTGCAGTTCTGCATGTATAATCTCCCAGAATACCTGTATTTTCCTACATATCCACCACATATGGTAGAATGTTCCTGAGTCTCCGCATCTCCAACAATTACTTGATACATTTTTATACATTTTTTAAAGCTTCCATGGTGTTAGATACCATCGATATTGCATTTTTTGAAAGTTCTCTCTAATCGTGTAACAATTTGTGAATTTTCAATTGATCTTCCATAAATTTTCCCATTGGGCCATGGTTATTGAGTGGCCAAAATCCTGGGACCACCTCACCATTGCCACTGTTACCTCCTCCTCCTTGACTGTCCAGTCAAGGAGGAGTCAGTAAGTTTTGGAAAGAGTTTTTCTTTTAGAATTTACAAGATCAGATTTGAATCGGGAAATTTCTTTTGAGAACCCCTTTTGTTTGTCAGATTTAAATTTTTCAAATAACTGATGGTATTGGAACCAGTCTGAAATGTGGCCTCTTATTTCCTCAAAGTTTTTTAATTTTATTTGGTTATCTTCATTTTTTAGAAGTATTTTATATGTTGGCCAGCTTTCCTGAGTATTTTTCCGTTTTACTGCTATGGCTTCTACTGGAGAAGTTCACCACGGGACTTTAGGCTCCATCAGGTCTTTATATTTTTCCCATACAGCAAAGAGTGACTTTCTTATTATATGGTTGGTAAAGTTTTTATGAATTTTCACTTTCCATAAATTAGGTAGGCGTGCCATCCCCAACGGCTGTCAAAACCTTCCAGGTCCAGGAGGTCCGAATCCTGCAACGTGCACCAATCTTTTAGCCAGGTGAAACAGGCTGCCTCGTAGTAAAGTTTTAGGTCGGGTAGGGAAAAGCCTCCTCTCTCTTTTATGTCTATTAAGATCAGGTGTTTAATCCTAGGTTTCTTCCCTTCCCACAGGAATTTGGAAATTTCTCTTTGCCATATCTTGAGACAACCTGCTTCGCCCAGTATTGGAATCATTTGAAATAAAAAGATTAATTTTGGAAGCACATTCATCTTTATAATGGAAATACTACCCAGAAATGTTAATTTTAGTTTACTCCAGGTTACAAAGTTTTTTCTAATCTCTAACCAAGTTTTGGTGTAATTACCCTGAAATATGTTTATGTTCTTGGGGGTGATCCAAATACCCAGGTATTTCGCTTTTAAGGAGATTTTCAGGCCCAATATTTTTTCTAAATCGTCCTTTTCTTTTGTGGTTACATTTTTAACAAGCATTTTTGTTTTTGTTATATTCAGCTTGAAGCCTGCCACTTCTCCAAATTCTTTAATCAATTCCAGCACTCTTTTCAGACTTTCTTTAGGGTTTTCAGTCATAACAAGTAAATCATCCGCAAAAGCTTTAATTTTATATGTTTTGTTTCCCAGAGTGATGCCTTTAACAAGCTGATCCTTTCTTATCTGATTGTTCAAGACTTCCATCACCAAGATAAATATCAGTGGTGACAGTGGGCAGCCCTGTCTGGTTCCCTTGTTTATTTTGCACTCCTCAGTAATTCTTCCGTTGAGGATCAATTTTGCATATTGTTCCGAATAGATGGCATTTATTCCTTTACAAATATTTTCTCCCAGTCTGATTTCTTCCATTAATTTTTTCATAAACTTCCAGGACACATTATCAAAAGCTTTTTCAGCGTCCACCAACATAATAGCTGCTGGTGTATCAATTTTAATATCCAAATATTCTAATACATTAATCACACATCTAATATTGGATTGCATAAATCGTCTGGGAAGAAATCCAGTTTGATCTTTATGAATTATCTCTTTCAGCACCATTTTTAATCTATTTGCAAGAATGTCTGCGAATATCTTGTAATCGTTATTTAGCAGTGCAATGGGTCTGTAATTGGCCATATTTGAGGCATCTGTTCCCTGTTTGTGGATAAGAGTAATAAAGCTGTCCTTCCAGGTTTTCGGTAGCTTTCCATTTGCCAAAAAAAAAGAAGGAAAAAAAAAGAACTTAATTCATTCTGGAGGTCAGTCCTTAACCTGAAACTGTTCTTAACCTGAGGTACCACTTTAGCTAATGGGGCCTCCTGCTGCCGCTGCATGATTTCTGTTCTCTTCCTGAAGCAAAGTTCTTAACCTGAGGTATTATTTCTGGGTTAGCGGAGTCTGTAACCTGAAGCGCCTGTAACCCGAGGTACCACTGTAGAGGATAGCATTACAGAAGGAAATCCCAAATGGAATCTGGGTGATACTTGTGACCTGAAGCCACAAAAGGAAAAGAATGTCACATAGGCCACTGTGGCACAAAACCTGATTTTTATTTTTATTTTTACTAAGGGTTGTCCCAGCTGCCTTTTTGTTTAGGAAGTTCAAAAAAACTTGCTGGGATGGAGCGCAGGTAAGAGCAGAGGCATGATACAAGAGAAATCAGAAGCTGCCTGGTTCTCCAAGAATGAGGGAGTGTTCTTAACACATCAGGTGTGTGTGTGTGTATTGGGCATCAGGTCTGAGAATTCCTGCAGTTTACAGAGCCATAAGAAAAATACAGAACTCATTATATGATGTATATTGGGATATATCAGGCTTCCTCAACCTCGACCCTCCAGATGTTCTGGGACTACAACTCCCATGATCCCTACCTAGCAGGACCAGTGGTCAGGGATGATGGGAATTGTAGTCTCAAAAACATCTGGCGGTCCGAAGTTGAGGAAGCCTGGGATATATGATATATTGTGAGAATATAACTCATTATATGATGTATAATGAAATTAAAAAGATGTTCAAGCTGTTGATTCCCAAGAAACCCAAAGCTTTTCTTTTAGGAATTATAGATAACGGTGTAGTAAAAAAGTTGGTTAATTTATTCATGTATATAATGACAGCGGCATGAATACTGTATGCCCAAAGAAAGGTGGACGGAGAAGTTGCAACAAAGGAAGACTGGCTTTTGACAAGGATGGAGTTCGCGGAACTGGCAAGGTTAACAGCAGAGACCCAAATGATGAAAAATTCCTTGAGGACTAGAGACTTTTTATTGTGCATTTAAAGAACTACTACGGTGAGATGGGACCATAGAGGGACGCGGGTGGCACTGTGGGCAAAACCTCAGCGCCTAGGACTTGCCGATCGTATGGTCGGCGGTTCGAATCCCCGCGGCGGGGTGAGCTCCCATTGTTCGGTCCCAGCTCCTGCCCACCTAGCAGTTCGAAAGCACCCTTAAGTGCAAGTAGATAAATAGGTACCGCTTTATAGTGGGAAGGTAAACGGCGTTCCGTGTGCTGCGCTGGCTCACCAGATGCAGCTTGTCACGCTGGCCATGTGACCCGGAATGTCTGCGGACAGCGCTGGTTCCCGGCCTCTAGAGTGAGATGAGCGCACAACCCTAGAGTCTGTCAAGACTGGCCCGTACGGGCAGGGGTACCTTTACCTTTTATGGTGAGATGAAAACACGAGCAGGACTTGAAATATGAGCAATAGTGTGAATTATTAAGACAATTTGGTTAAATAGTACATGTGAAATATGCAGCATTCAAGGGTAATAAATATGGAAAGGGAGGATGGGAAGTCAATTGATAATGTAATTTACAGTCTATGTTAAAAAGGGGGGGGGGGGGAGAGACAAAGAAAAATACAGAACTTATTCCACGCTTGCCAGTTCTTGGGTTAACAACTCTAAACACGTTGTTCTAAGCATATTCCAGTTGTGTCACATGGTTATTGAACAGGCTGAACTGTGCGATAAAAGAGGCAATCCCCACATTGCAAGTCTTTCTGACTTGATGTTGTTGCATATTTGTGTGATGGATAGGTCCCTGTTTGGGCACCTATTAGCAGGTCAAAGCCTGCAGGCCTTGAAAGGAAGAATCTTGGGAGACACACACAGACACACACAACTGTCTTAGGCAGCTGTAACCTGCCGGGCCTGTTTGGTAGCTTCCCTCCTCCTAACTGTTAGAGCAAGCAGAGAAAACTCCCCAGGAGAAGCCAACCACCTATGTCAACAACAAAAATCCCTGAAATAGTAAGTGTGGCTTTCGAAAACCTTTAAGCAACTGCCGGTTATTTATTTTTATTTTTTAAATGGCATATGTTCTAGGCAAATCCCTGCGGTGGTTTGAGGGGAAATGATACTGATAAACCATATCCCCCACCCCAAATGATTTGCTTTCAGCTGAAGAACACTCAGAGCAAGGAAACCATTTTATTTTTTTACAACTGACTCAGGCATGGTTTTCCAAGAATAAGGTTGCTCCTGCAACGATCTTCGGATAAACACATTATGCAACCGGATTCCCTAACAAGCCACACTCTCTTTTATCAGCCTGAGATTTGCTGATAAGAAGAAAGTGGTAAAGATAAATTTATTCTGCATAGAAATGTCCATTATGGGATATAGTCAGGCATTTTACAGGGCTTCAGGTAAAATGCAACATGCACACTGGCTCCTATTGCCATGTGAGCTGGTCTTTGACAGTAATAAATTATCTATCTATCTATCTGGCTCCTACTGCCAAAGCTTATATCATCCCTGCCCTAAAGGCAGAATCCAGCCTTCAGCAACCCAGTGTTACACCATACAATATGCCACATTGCCATGAGGACAGAGATGGAGTGGGTGGGAATCAATCATTAAACCCATCAAACTGCAGCATGCCAGAATCAGAAGATACCAGCGCTGTCTCATGCCAGATAAGTAACACAATGCAATTCAAGGAGCAGTTCAGTTAGCCACATGCTCTAAGAGAAGATGACAAGGGGATGGGTTTTTTTGTCACCCAAGCCAACCAGGGGAAGATGCCTTTATTATCTGACATTGTGATGAGTGTGGAGCGAAACTCTTCTGTGCCACAGAGAATCTTCTAGAGCAGCCTTCTCTAACCTGGGATCTTACAGATGTTTGAGGCTACAACTCACGACCACCAGCCTTAGCTGTGCTATGTGAGACGGATGGCAGTCGTAGTCCAAAAAGAGATCTGAAGTGCGAGGTTGGGGAAGGTGGCCTTAGAACAAATATTTTGAGGGCCTCTTGCATTCTACAACGTCCATATTTCATCTCAGAGGCTCTCTCAACCTCTTACTGCCAGAGATAAGAGGTAAGCCAAACTAATACTAAGATGTTAACAGGGGGAGAAGAATCCTTCTTCGTATCAGGGAGACACCGATGAAAATGGAACCATAGTCATCACCTGTCCCAGTTCTGTATATATTGAAGGCCATGTGGCTCTCTGCTTCTGTGACATCACCACTGTTCAGAAACCTCTTCCTATTCTCCATCTGAAGCTTATGAATGGACAGCTTGAAGTTACCATTTCCCATACCAATGTTCTTCATTAATACTGAGTGTTCTCTCCACTCTACTGAGTTTACAGAGTGCCGTCATGACCCTCTCTTTCTAATCAAACCCACTTGTTCCATGCAAATACTTTATTTCAAGCACTGCCCTCCCTGTTCCACACCGTGATTCTGAAACAACCGAGAACAATGCAATGCGCCTTCCAGGCTCTTGAGAAGTGAGCAAACACTAGGGTCTTTTCTGTGCAATAAATGCTGATTTGTTGCTGTTGTTGTTTAGTCGTGTCCGACTCTTCATGACCCCATGGACCAGAGCACGCCAGGCACTCCTGTCTTCCACTGGTCAAACTCATGCTGGTCGCTTCCAGAACACTATCCAACCATCTCATCCTCTGTTGTCCCCTTCTCCTTGTGCCCTCCATCTTTCCCAACATCAGGTGCTTTTCCAGGGAGTCTTCTCTTCTCATGAGGTGGCCAAAGTATTGGAGCCTCAGCTTCAAGATCTGTCCTTCCAGTGAGCACTCAGGGCTGATTTCCTTCAGAATGGAGAGGTTGGATCTTCTTGCAGTCCATGGGACTCTCAAGAGTCTCCTCCAGCACCATAATTCAAAAGCATCAATTCTTTGGTGATCAGCCTTCTTTATGGTCCAGCTCTCACTTCCATACATCACTACTGAGACAAATATGCAAAAATGCAGCGACACAGAAGTGTGGCTTAAGAGCATGATGTCCTGGTTATAATATTAATCCCAAGATTAATTACACAAAGAAAAGACAGAAGCATGTAACAATAGTAAAAGTCACCTCCCAACAACTCTCAGCACCCTTGGCAAACTACAGTTCCCAGGATTCTTTGGGGGTAGCCTGCTTAAAGTGGTAGGATATGTATTTAGATGTTTAGTGATGGGGGGCACACAGCTTTACTGTTTCTTCTTGAGGTGGGGAATCTCTCTTCCACAAAGGGGCAAGGAAGTGGTCAGCGGGGGGGGGGGGGGGGGTACAAAGCCAGAACTCATTCACATAGACATACGTGTGTCATGCCTCATTTTCTGACTCTCTCTCTCTAAATGCCCGTCCCCCCTTAGAGTACACAAACAGCTGCAGAAAAACTCAGCGAGGCTTCAAGTGGAGAGTTCACCTACACTAAACATACACATGGTATTTCCTGTTTATCTTCTTTCTGGCCCACAGAGAGACTTGCAATTTTTCAATTCCCCGAATCCTACTAGCTTCCACTGTCTGGGTGAGGACTATCAGTCAAGTGAGAGGAGTGGAAGTTATTTCCTCCCCCTGTATCCCAGTTCCCTCAACTTTTGATACTTCTCCCAAATTCCTTTCCCTCAGACCTCCCACCACAGACAGAAGATGTCTATGACTGCTTTCGGCTAAGTTTATCTTGTTCCAAGACTGCTCAAATAGCCCGACAGGGAATGCTTTGCGAGGGCAGTAGAAAGGGAACAAAAAGAGGCAGCGACTTGTTCATACTCTCTCCCTCAGGGCAGACACAGAGGGGACCATCATTACCATACTGTAATCACAGTGAAGTCTCTATATGTTGAGAAATGTGGAAAAGCGGTGCTGGAATCTAACGCAGAACACATAGCCCTGTGCTGACTGACAAAACCAAATGGACCCTTTGAGTTTTCCTGACGAATGCTGAAAAACAATTATCTCAACCTAGTGAGGACCTTTATGGGTCTTTATCTTTAAACTTGACTTGGACTCGGCAGCCCTTTAAAAAGGGGACTGTCCTCTGTAAAATAGGACACATGGACACCCCAGCAGTTAGTAGAGAGCCAGGAGGGGAAATAGAATTGAACACAGGAAAAAGGCTGGATGTCAAGAAGCAGGGCTTTCAGATATCAAACTGAAGCAACTATTTGGCTGAAAGCTTCTACTGTTGCTTCTGAAACTTCTAAAAACTGTATGGCAAATAGATAAGAGTGAGAAATCCCTACTCCCACAAAGAACTGAGAGGGCCAAAAAGACAACACATCCCAATTTAGTTTTAAATATAGATTCTGACTGCCATCATCATTCATGCTTTTGTTTGCATGTATAATGTCTCTCATATATATATATACACACACACATATACATACACACACACACACACACACACACACACACACATATATATATATATATATATATATATATGAGACAGCTTGGGCAACCAAATAAGTAATTGCCTGAATGAGAATATCCTTATGGATTTCTCAAGACACAGCATCTACTTCCCCATAAAGAATTAATCCAAGTTCTGTATGATAAAATATCTGTAGTATTCCCTGTAAGTTGCCCTCGGACAAAAAATAAAACAGTACAGTATTAAGGGTATTTTTATTGCCTGAAGTAAAAAAAAGAGTCCCCTTGGAGGAACAGCAAGCTACGTCTAACTGTTAAATCCTTCACTCTTCAGAACAAATGGAGGGAAAGAATGCCCTGAGGTAGAACGAAGACTGCCGCCGCAAGTGGAAGAGACTAGCAGATTTCCAAATACGGATGGACCACAGTTCATTTGCATAAAAATTAAGTCACTTCCAGCTGTCCTCCTCTTCGGTGGTGCAGGTGCAAACTCAGCATGCAGCCGCCTTTGATGAGCTCAATCAATGGCAATGGAGGTTTTCAAGGACTGGGAACTGTAAACTCTCCCAACAAGAATCAAATCAGGGCACCATGTGAAGAGTCATGTTTCTCAGATACAGAAAACAGTTTCGAAGCATCTGTGAGTCAAGGGAATTCCTGTGGCTGTGCACCTAGAGCACTGTTTGGGTGTGGACGCTTCATGTTTGAACCACTGCTCACTTTGTGGCCTCGTGTCTCAGCCTAACCTACCCCTGAAGACCTTCAACTTGTCTGGGTAGCGCATTGGCGGCCAGTGCAGTTCTTTTGGCAGTGGCGTTGCACATTGTTCAAAGGACCACTGCTTCTGCGATCTCATTGCACCCTTCTGCACTGGCTGCAGCTTCCAGATCAGCCGTAAGGAGAGTCACACACAGTGTCCTGGGTGGAGGTAGCTGAGCAGTTCTGCACTAGAAAACTCCCAGCATGCTCGCTGCCCGCACACACCTGACTTCTGCAGGTTCTTAGGCTGTCCTGCACGCTGTACCAGGGTAACATCCTAGATGCTGGGATCGCAAGCCATGTCACTGTACCAGCCGCTGCAGCTGGTAACATTTGGCTTGTGGATGAGGCCGGACCATCTCAGGACGAGAGTAAGTTGTGAGACCAAGGTAGTAGGATGTAGTTGGGAGCACGTGACCAGAAAACCAAGGACCCAGCATCAAAAACCAATTCCGCAGCCGGCGCCTGGTGCAATGACAGCGGAAAAGTGACTTGCCATGTTTTAAAAAGGAAATAATATGTACTAGGACACAGGATATGGTTCAGCCCAAACCTCAACGTCCAGTAATCAAACCATGGTTATAATCAGATCGTCTCCTCTCTGCCATTTAATGAAATCATCAACAACATTGCTGAAATTTTAACGGTTGCATTTTCGTTGTGTTTACAAGCCGTCAAACAGCGAGAGAGGTGCAGAATAAAAATGCTCAGTCAATGAATGGATTTCTTTAGTCCTGGCTTGTTTACATGAACCTCAGTACCTAAACCCCATATGACTCAAATAACCTGATTCCAATTAACTGCTAGTTTTATGGACTTTAAAAGGAAGCAGACCGGCTTAAATCTAAATCTAGTTCATGGTTCAGGAACACACAGAGATTTATCTAACATTCCACAGTTGCTTCCTGGGACATCTGGTGGTAAGACATTTGCCCCCGGGGGGGGGGTGTGAACTGCTTTGGTTAACCTTTGACCTTTTAAGTCGCAACATAGAGGCAATTTCTCTCACGCACATTTCTTCACATCGAGTGAGGCAATTTTACTCCAGGCTGAGAGAACCAGAATGTGCCAAGTGTACATGCACAGCTGAGGCACTGAAGAGGGGTGGTGCAGGAAATGCCCAGAAGATCAAAATTTGGAGCAAATATTTTGAAACAGCAGAACAACAACCCCGAATTTAAAGCTATCCACAAATAGAATGTACATTTCTATCTGGTATTTGCTCCACTTCAAGCTTTGGATGCTCCAGTTGCACAAATAGTTTGTGCAGGACAAATTGTCAAGAATGATACTTTGTGTGTGCACCTCTTCTTTCCCCCAGTGTTGGTTTTATGAGCACCCAGCTGTGCCCTGACACTAAATAGAAGATGTAAATAAGGAGTTCAGGTCTGAAGCCCCAAAACACCATTTTCAACCTCCACAAGTAGCCATAACTTAAGGCTGACATGGCTATTTAAACATATTTATTGGGTGAAGAAATACAAACACAGCCGCTTGAGACACACAAAAGCCATTTCAAGCAACTGGCTAGAGCAAACAAAAAAAACGGAACGTTGCAAAGACCGTTAAGCAGAAACAAAGCTCCAGGTCAGAGGGAGCACAGATTCAAGACAGCAGGTGTGCAACCTTCAACAAGGAGTTAGTTGAGTGGAAAGTTATTTTCCTCCCCTCAGTCAAAACAAATTCCTGCCCTATTAAAAGCACGGCTTCAAATGGAAAAACATCAATTTATCACCTCCTAGTGGACTCTCAAGGAAATGCAGAATAAAAACTTTGTTTTCCTGACCAAACTATTGATGATGATGATGATGATGATTATGATAACAACCACCCACCCTTCATTCAAAGGTCCCAGAGCATGTGATAGCAATTTAAAATGAAACATTAAAAAAGAAACAGTTCAAAACAACTTAAACTCATGAAAATAGGGTGGGTCCTCAAATACATACCTCTCAGGGCCAGGTAAGTGGTACATCTTCAGCATTTGACAAAAACTGCATAGTGAAGTTGCTAGACTGACTTCTGTGGGGAAAGAGTTCTACAACTTAGGGGCTGTTTTTATTAGTCGCTTATTTCAGAAAGGTTTGCTTATTCAGTTCTCATATTTAATTGGGTGACTTGGTCTGCAGCTTGCATCGGTACAACTCAAAGAGGATGATGCTTCAACATGCTACAATACATACTGCAGTCAGAACTGCAACAGGGAACAAGGGCTGAGGCCTCTGCCTTCTGCTAAGTGCGACAAATGGCTTATTTAGCTCAGAAAGTTAAAGTTAAAGGAACCCTGGACAGTTAAGACCAGCCAAATCTGACTATGGGGTGTGGTGCTGAAGGAGCAGGCATTAGTCCACAGACAGTTTTTCCAGGTCACGTGGCCAGCATGACTAAACTGCTTCAGGTGCAACGGGACACCATGACGAGTGCCAGAGCACATGGAAACACCATTTACCTTCCCGCCACAGCGGTACCTATTCATCTACTTGCGCTGGTGTGCTTTCGAACTGCTAGGTTGGCAGGAGCTGGGACAAAGCAATGGGAGCTCACTCCGTAGCAGGGATTCGAAGCACCAACCTTACGATCTGCAATCCCAAGAGGCTCAGTGGTTTAGACCACGGCACCACCCTCGTCCCCATAGAATTGTCTACTACACAGAAGGGGGAAAGTTCTCCAGGGCTTCAGATAGAATTCTCTGTTGGTTGTACCTGGAGATGCTGAGGATTGAACCTGCAACCTTTGGTAGACAACTTCTGTCCAGAGCCTCCTTTTCGTGACTGTGAGGGGAGAGACGTCTGCTTTCCAAGCTGATTGGTGATTCTCATTTGACACCTGAAAGCACACAAGGATCTGGGTTATTTACTACACTCATTGTTCTCCGAGAACACAGACTGCTCCAGGAGAACATCTGTCACTTGCAAACATACTGAGCACAAGCAGTCAGCACTTTTTTGTGAAGGCAAAAGCTCCCAAGTTAGCTCTTAAAAGTCAGACCCACTTTTATCTATCCTTTTAGCAAGAGCATATGCTGTATGAATAAGCAGCACCTCTGAAGACAGGCACCCAATTACCATTTATTCTTATTCCTGGATACCAGATGGAGGAGCAATTGTGTGTTCATCCTAACAAATGCTTGCTACACTGGGCAAGAAACTGCAACTCAAGTTAAGAATTTTAAAGTGTTAAAATGTCATAGGTACTAAGCAATAAGCAAAAATAAAAAAATTATTCAGCTTGCAGCTAAGTCTCTTGAAAAGACAAACTGGAGGAACGGTTTCCTGTCACTTTTTCTTCAAGAGTAGAGCATGGGGAGAATTGGCTTTCTGTTGGATCAGGGCCATCTCCTTGTCAATCTCCTGATGCCGTATGACACCAGGAGATTTTTATTTCAATCCGAAGCAGACAAAGCTTGAATTGAAATGAACTCAAGTGCCAAATTGGAAAGGTGGTGACTTCAAGCCATGGCTGCCAATGAAGAATATTTCCTTTTGAATTCAGCTTCACCGTAGCTTTACCTATTCCACACCTGAGATCAGGTGATGAGACAGGTAGGTGTGGCTTGGCTAAAACAGCCTCGTGAGCCAAATGTGGAGGCCTAGCGGCTCTCACAAGGCCTGCAAAGCTAGAGGTTCTCCACCACTGTACTACAAAGTATTATTTTTTATTCACTTTATCATCTTGTGTTAAAAAAAAACCCTTTAAAATCTGAATGACTGAGAGATGACAGAAATCTAAATACAAAAGGGTCAGTTTTTTTAATGGTCCCTACACTACTCAGGATAAAGTGTAACTATTGTCTGATTCATATAATCTGCTTCACTTTCCTCGCTGTTCTCAGAAAAAAATATGCAGACATGTTATAAAAAAATTTGCTGCTGCTGCTGCTGCAGAGATGCTTGATGGCTCTCAAAAGCTTGCAACACCATTTAAGGCAACTAGTTGGTTAAATTCAAAGAAAGCAAGGCGGGGCTAGACTTACAATTAGGCAGAGTGAGGCAACAGAGTTTGAGATAGCAAATGTCAGATATTTTGGAACGCTGTGTGTTTGTCAAACATTCTGCTGTTTTCTTGCTTGCATCCCAACAATGCCTTCTTGTAGACAAAGTCCTTTTCTGAGTCTGAGGAAGAAAAGTCAGATGGCACATCTATGGTGGTAAAAACTAAAAACAGCAAGAAAAGTACAACTCACCAGGTGGCGGGGGCATGGCGAAATCCTATTAAAACATATACAAAGCTTTGTGTGACTCAACACAGATATTCTTGATTTATAGGAAATTATGGAGTTTTTTATTATGTGCATTTTTGTCAGTTTTGGAGTAAGGATACCAGATACACTTCCAAACATATAGTTTTATTTCAGTGACCTATTTACATATTTTACATACATTTCAAAATAGCATCACTATCATCACCACAATACATTGTTGAAAACTTCACCCCTTTAAAATGTCATTTCTTGATTTTAGAAACAAATATTTTCTACCCCAATGGTAGTTCAGTAAACAATTCTCACATTTTTTTTCAGTTTCATGAATGAACAGAACACTCTGAAATTCCATAACCCACACAAATATTTACCACAATATTCTAAAAGGTTGTGTTTTAATTAAAAGGGTTCTAATTGAAACATTGTGGGTTTATAGACATGACATCTAAAACAATACCAATCAATGCATTCTGTAATTTCCTGTATAACAATAGAGTCCATAAATGTGCTGTATGGTTGGCAATGCCTTTTGTTCCCTGGTCCAGTGGTGAAATCAAGGCTCAACAGATGCTCTAATGTGTTCAAGAACATCATTGTCAGCAGTCAAACTTTTGTTCAATTCATCACTGCTTCTTTTTTCTCATCTGCTCCTCAGGGTCTAGCTTGCGTTTCTTAAACGAAGCGGGTTCATCTTTTTCATCATCTTCAAATAAAAAAGTATTTATAAATGCAAATATATGCATAAGATGGAGGTTTTTAAAGCCCCATTTACAAAAGCTTGGCTTCAATTCATCTGGCATAATGTGTCCAGTTCTTGGCAACACACTTTGGAAGAAGGGTATACAGTGGTACCTCGGGTTAAGTACTTAATTCGTTCCGGAGGTCCGTACTTAACCTGAAACTGTTCTTAACCTGAAGCACCACTTTAGCTAATGGGGCCTCCTGCTGCCGCCGCGCTGCCGGAGCCCGATTTCTGTTCTCATCCTGAAGCAAAGTTCTTAACCTGAAGCAATATTTCTGTAACCTGAAGCGTATGTAACCCGAGGTACCACTGTAGAATGGTTCAGAAGATGGCAACAAAAATTATCAGGAGTATAGAAAAAAGTCCTATAAGGAAAGGTTGAGTGAAGGAATTTTATATTTTTAACCTGGAAAAAATTGAGGAGGGACTTGATATTCCTTGAAGTGTGTGTTTTCTGATTTAGCAGACTGTAGGATTACATCCAATGGGCTTAACTTACAGGAAAGTATATAGTTGAACATCAAGTGGGTATTAATGGTAAGAGCAGTTCAACAATTTTTAAAAATGAAGTGTTTGGTACAGGGACGATTGTGCTGGCACATCTCTGTGGCCAGTAACGGTCTACAGTCTAGTAGTTTCTACTTGTGAGCATCACCCATTAAGCATGGGGTAGAATGGAGGTACATTTTTATATATTAAACATTCTAGTCAAAGCTTGCATCTTTAATAGGAATAGAAGTCAAACAAAAAGCACACACGGAAACAAGGGTCCAAAAGAAATCTAAAATAGCAAGTTAAAACATTTAGTAGAAGCAGCAATATCCTCCAGTGATTGAAGCGATGAAAAACTCAGAGTTAGTATCAGAATATTCAGAGATTGTCCTGAAGAAGAAACTACTTAAAATACCTCAGAACATGACACACACCTTCATTATCAAAACAGAAAGTCCCGCGCATTAGTAAAATCCAACAGACAAAAGTGGCTTTGAACGTTAGGAAAGCGAAGGAGGAAGAAGAGGAATAGATATTATACAGTGGTACCTCGGGTTAACAACTTAATTCTTTCTGGAGGTCCATTCTTAACCTGAAACTGTTCTTAACCTGAAGCACCACTTTAGCTAATGGGGCCTCCCACTGCTGCTGCACCACTGCTGTTCTCATCCTGAAGCAAAGTTCTTAACCCGAGGTACTATTTCTGGGTGAGTGGAGCCTGTAAGCTGAAGCATATGTAACCCGAGGTACCACTGTAGTTTGAAAATACACGAAGATACAGCCTTGCTGATGCTAAGCAAGTCTGGATGCCTTGTGACTACCTGGAAACCACGTGTATGCCATCTTAGATTCCATGATAATAGAAGAAAAGTTGGACATAAACATAATGAAAATGAATGTCTTGCACTCCCCCACCCTGTTTTTTCCTGCACTATTCAATCCCCATCTTGAGAGGGAGATGCAAAGATTCTGTTATAGGTAAGCATGCAAAAACAGGAAGTGCCTTGTACTTCCTGTGCCCCCGCATTCCATGACAAACAACCCAAACTACTTTCAGGTGTAAAATTGTAACAGGAAAACTATGCTACTTTTACTATTACATCGCAGAAAAAGCCATGGGATGTATTGCTGGCTAAAAGTATGCCTGGATTCAAAAATATACTACACAAATTGGCATTGATGGAAGTATCTAACTGGCACGGGGGAGATTTAAATCAAATTATTTATATACAAAGGGTTACCTGATTCTACGTGCTCTTGCTCCTCTTCTGCTGGTAAGAAGTTAACTTTGTTTGGATTCCTTGGAGCATCATCACCATTATCTTCATACATATTGGACCATTTGATTGCCATATCGAGCTCAGGAGGTGGCGGTGGCTTTGTTTCTTTGACACTATAAGTTTCAGGGGGCGGAACAGCATGTGTCGTCCATGCCTTGAACTCTTTTGGAGGCTGTTTGGGGGAACACATTGGATTAAAATACTGTGGTGTCAGAAGACCAAGTGCAGGGACTACGTATCTTGTAATACATTTTAAAGGCATAGGTGCAATCATGGGCACAAGCTGTTTTGCTCTCACATCTGAAAATATACCCAACATCTAATGAATGAGCAGTATCATCACTGATGAATGAATAAAGCAGCAACATAGTATCATCAATGCCACAGCCGTTTAGAAATCCAAATGGTTTAAGCAAATAAGCCAAGCCACTCATTACAAGGATAAATGGAGGAGGAATACAACAACAAGTAACCCTGATCTAGGAGAAAGACTCCATCTTCATCCCAAATAGGATAAATAAGTTCCATATTTTGGATACAAACAAGAAAGCAAACCCCACTGACCAAGGAGTTCCATATCTTTAATGCTAGGCTTTAAAGCAGCCTCTGGCTCTAGGGAAGGTTTGGGGACCTGAAGCTCTCCAGATGTTCTTCGGTGTCAACTCCAACCAGCTCCAGACACCATGGCTAATGGTCAGGGATGATGGGAGCTGGAGTCCAATGCATCTGGAGGTCCACAGAATCCCCATCCCTTCCCCTAGAAGGATGGAAGGACCAACACAGGATTTTCATTTAAAAAATTAATTATTTTTATAATTAATTATAAAAAATTAAAATATTTAACACTGAGAAGTTGTAAAGAGACAAGTGCTGCTGGGGCAATTGCTATTGCCATAGGCTGGACCTTCAATGACAGACCTTTCTGTTCCCAGACGAATAGTCAGTACCAGAATATCTAGATCTGTGGTTCCCAACATGCGGCACACGCCCCACAGGGGGGCAATTTGATTTTAAAGGGGGGAAATTCGGGAATCAGTTAAACCAAGTTAATGGCCTTTTAGGCTTCCTCCACATGAATAGGAGTTCACTTTTTGAATAAGAAGAATTACTGTATATGTCACAGGTTTTCAGAGATGTTTAGGTGGGGCATGGCCCAAAAATGGTTGGGAACTACTGACCTAGATGCTATTTTTATGCGTAGCCATCAATTATGCATAGCCATTGATTATAATGTAATTAACACCACACACAACTTTTCAGCATTCCATATGCACCTGAAACTCAGGATAACACATATCTGATGAAGCAAACAAACACTTAAAATAGATTTGTGTGTGTTCATGTGTGTGTATATATGTGTGTGTGTGTGTATATGCCCTAGGTGGGGCCTAAAAGTCTCAAATACCCTCTCCAGCCAGGGTCTCCAATAGCCCTAAACCAACCTTTTTAGGCCACAAGCCACCCCAATAAAATAAATTTAGGGCACAAGAAACGCAAATATAGACTGCCAGGGGCACATGCAGCTGGAAAAGCTACAGGCCCCAGCAGCGAGGCACACATCGGAGCCAACTCCTAGGGGCCAAAGTCCCTTCAGCCACCCCAATAAAATATGTGACCCCCTCCCAAGTTGCCATTCAAATAGTGTGTGTGTGTGTGCCATGTCTTGTGGTCGGTTATTAGGGGGGCTTACCTGCTCCCCCAAAAAACATTTTATTTACCCCTGGATGCACATCATGTGTGTATCCCTCCCGTATGCAACTCCGCCCTTTAAGAATATATGATGTTAGGTCTTCCCAGCGTGGTCCTCCCCTCGTCGCCCGGCTCTTGCTGCTGCAGGAGAGCGACCCCCCCCCAGGCCTCCCCAGCCCCCCGCTTCTTCGCCACCCACCTCCTCGGGAGCTCGCAGGACCCGGCTCTCCCAGTCGATCTCCTTGTGCAGCGGGTTATAGAGGAAGGCCGGCCGGTGGACGCTGCGGAACAGCTCGTCGGGGCCGGGCAAGCGCGGCCTCCCCTCGGGGCTCCCCCTCGGCAGAGGAGGCGGCCCTTTGGCCTCCCCGCCGCGGCCCGAGCCGGGCCCTTCCTCGCCTTCCGAGTCCGAGCCCGCGCTGTCCGAGCTGTCGTCGCTGGCCCCGTAAGCGGCGAAAAAGCCCAGCGGGTCCTTCCCTTCCGCAGCTGCCATGGCGGGGGACCGGTGCGGCAGAAACACCCGCCCGCGGAAACGGAGGCGCGAGGAGAGGGAGGTTCCGGGGAAGGGGGGGGACCAAAACACCACCCCTTGCCTTCTCAGGCTTAGGGAAGGAAAGAGAGGGGGCGGCCGAACTCAAGCTGCCACCTCGGCTGGGAAAGAACTCTCCTTCTCTCTGCTGCTGCCTCATTTGGGGGAAATAGATACAGTATATATATCCAGTGTTAACATATAACTTGTGTTGAGGTCGATGGGGGCTCTCACGCCCAAGTGAACGTCTAAGGGATTGCAGACCCTCCAAGTTTTCCTATTTTCCAGGGGCGTCCCTGATTTAGAGAAGGTGTCCCGGTTTCTGATTTGATCCACTTTTCCTTAGGATGTCCCTACCTTTACCTTGGAGAAATGTTGGAGGGGATGGAATAGGACCTCCCTATTGTCGTTGGAGAAATGTTGGCGGGTATGGAGTTTATGCGACACCCCCCCCCCAGCAGTCTGAAGGCAATCCTGTATAGTTGTGTTTTTTATGTTTTTATATATGTTGGAAGCTGCCCAGAGTGGCTGGGGCAACCCAGTAAGATGTGTGGGGCATAAATAGTAAAATTATCATTATGGAAAGGAATTTCCCTATTTTCATTAGAGAAATGTTGGATGGTATGGGATTGTAGTCTAGTCACATCCACACATTTAAAGTACATGGGCCCCCCTCCCCCAAATCCTGGGAACTTTAGTTTGTTAAAGGCTCTAGGAATTGTTGCTGACTGTGGAGTAAAATAGAGTTCCCGGGATTTTTTGGTGGCCGGGAACCAGGTGCTTTAAATGCATCCTTTATGGGCTGATGTTAATATGTGTTGAGTTATTCGAAGTAGTTCTACTGGGCAGTGAAGTTGAGGATGCAATGGCAGAGGAGAAAGTGGGTTGCTTTGCCTGTGACTGCTACACAATAGGCATGGTAACATGCTCAAAGGCATGTTCACTCACCTTTATAGCAGGTCTTGTCATGGGCATAGCCGGGGGGGGGCAGCTGCCCCCCCAATCAATAAAAATCAGTAGCCAAGGTTCTGCCCCCCTAACAAAAGGCATGCCCCCCCAACAAAAATCCTGCTTACACCCATGGGTCCTATATTATCAGCAAGCATTCTAGCTATTGTACATCTTGCTTCATTGCTCACAGCTACCTAGTTTTCCATTTACAGATAGGTAGCCGTGTTGGTCTGCCATAGTCAAAACAAAATAAAAAAATTCCTTCCAGTAGCACCTTAAAGACCAACTAAGTTAGTTCTAGGTATGAGCTTTCGTGTGCATGCACACTTCTTCAGATACCAAGTGTGCATGCACACGAAAGCTCATACCTAGAACTAACTTAGTTGGTCTTTAAGGTGCTACTGGAAGGAATTTTTTTATTTTGTTTTGACTAGTTTTCCATGGCATTGTGGGCTTTACTATGTTGGAGAGGGTGCTCAGCAGCAATAGCATTGATGTCTTTTCACATCTCACCTCTCCACAGTGAGAGAAGGGCCTCAACACTTATCACCAGTTCTCTCCACTGCAGGAGAGTCTGCAGAAGACCATGCAGATAGGTCTTCCAATCCCAAAGGGAGAACAGTCACAATGAGTCAAAACTTCACCAGGTAGTTATCTGAAAGTTGTTTGGAATCTCACTGCTGCATTCAGACCACTCACCTCTGCCCCTGCAGCAAAGACCAAATCCAAAGTTGTCTCATTCTGTGCGTTGGGTCCCTGACAGTCCCAAAGTTGCCATAAAGGCCAAGAGGTCTTACGGAAACCTAGAATAGGCTCTTCTAATGCTCCTTCCAATGTAATCTCTGCCAATTTCGTCAGGGAGGCTGTAGTGCAGCAGGGTGGATGGTACACTGCAGGCATCCCCAGTCTGCCTCTTTGAGCCAGGGGTCAGCAAACCTTTTCAGCAGGGGGCCGGTCCACTGTCCCTCAGACCTTGTGGGGGGCTGAACTATAATTGGGGGAGGGAAATGAACAAATTCCTATGCCCCACAAGTAACCTAGAGATGCATTTTAAATAAAAGCACACATTCTATTCATGTAAAAACACCAGGCAGGCCCCACAAATAATCCAGAGAAGCATTTTAAATAAAAGGACACATTCTACTCATGTAAAAACATGCTGATTCCCGGACTGTCTGCGGCTGGATTTAGAAGGCGATTGGGCTAGATCTGGTCCCTGGGCCTTAGTCTGCCTACCCATGATCTAGGCCCACTCCAAGATACAGGGGTTTCTTTGTGATGGGAGTCTCTCTGGACCACAGCAATGCCTCATCACACCAGTCTGTATTAGTATAGCACCAAGTACCTGGCTGAGCAGAACTACACTCAGCACAGCTCACAATGCTTTATAAACACACGTGCAAACCAAGGATCACACTGCATGCATCTGATGAAATGGACTCTGGTCCACAACGGCTTGTGCTGTAATCAATTTGATGTGTAAAATGCTGCAAGACTTTATTATTCTGTGTGCAACAGGATATAAAAAGAGCACAGACCTGGTTACTCAAAATCCTGTAGTTAAAGGGAAAACTAAGCTTCAAAGAGCAGCACATTACTGGAGGCTTATAAACCCTTGTACTAGCTGTGTGATCCAAAGTTATCCCAAAGCCTCTCTTTTCCAGCAATCATCAACAGCTGAGATTTTACTCTGGTCACCTATAGCAGATCCAAGCTTTGGCAGCCATCCATTTTCCAAAGCAACCACACATTCAAACACTGATATCTTCCACCCAAATATTTCTCACCTTACATTCCATAGAGAAAGGCAGAGTATGGTCAAAACATTATTTCATTTTAAAATTCATTTTTACATAATTGACTGCAAGGACAACAAAAGCCATTACAGGGAAGGAAGAAAGTATTTTAACACTCACTGCCAAATTCATTGATGACCTATCCCAACAAGTATTCTGGTGCAAAATATATTTACAAACGCATTAAATAACCTTAGAGTTCATGCCTTATGTAGCCATATAGCCTTACTTGGATGTAAAGCTTTTGTTATTTTACACTCTTGCATTACCATAACAATCTGCTAGAATGCATTTGTTATGGCATTTGGCTAGCATCAACTGTGGTTTCTATAGTATTCATGAAAAGTTACAAAGTTACACAAAGAATTGTGACCAAACCAATCTCAGCCCACCCCTAAGAGTAATGCCTTAGGCCGATAGTTATGGGTAGAATTAAGCAGAAACAAATTATCATATCAGAAGAAAAATATTCTGCCCAGGGCACCAAAACATTAAGAATTGTGTGAGACCAGGGTCTCTCTCTTCCAGCACTTTTTCTAACAGCAGACAACCAGATTCCTCCCAGAAGTTTACAAGCCAAGTATGAAAACAACTAGCCTATTGCTGTACACACACAAGCCTCTAATATGCAGAATACACGGGTTCTGAACATGGATGTTCCTTTTAATTATCATGGCTAATGTATCACGAGCCTAGTGCTGTAAAGGAACCTGTTGAAGGCTACAATGATGCTCCAATTCTGAAATACCACAAAGATATAGTAAAGGTAAAGGTAAAGGTACCCCTGCCCGTACGGGCCAGTCTTGACAGACTCTGGGGTTGTGCGCCCATCTCACTTAAGAGGCCAGGGGCCAGCGCTGTCCGGAGACACTTCCGGGTCACGTGGCCAGCGTGACATCGCTGCTCTGGCCAGAGCCAGAGCCAGAGCCGCACACGGAAACGCCGTTTACCTTCCCGCTGGTAAGCGGTCCCTATTTATCTACTTGCACCCGGAGGTGCTTTCGAACTGCTAGGTTGGCAGGCGCTGGGACCGAGCAGCGGGAGCGCACCCCGCCGCAGGGATTCGAACCGCCGACCTTTCGATCGGCAAGCCCTAGGCGCTGAGGCTTTAACCCACAGCGCCACCTGCGTCCCACACCACAAAGATATAACCTGCTCTAAATGTATTTTATTGTCAGGTGTCAACAACCCTTGAACAATGCTGCTCAGCAAAGCCATTAAGAACACAGCTGCCACTGAACAGAAAGCAAGCTTAGCACATGTGAGGTGTACTTTAAAAACAACAACCCACCTAATGACCATTTATTAGAAATTAATGCTTCTCAGATTGCTTGTTTCAAAAGTTAAACTCTGCAAGAGAAATATTTTTGAAAAGTTGAGTTTAGAGTTTCCATACAATTTTTTCAGTTCAGTATTGTTTTATACTGGTTGTACCTTTTTTTTTGGGGGGGGGGGTGTAATACAGCAGTTGTGAACAGTCCGCAATTTACACAGTAGAACACATTATGGTCAGAAATAGTCACAGAAATAGTGGCAATTTCCACACATTTTTTTTTTTAATAATTTTTATTAACTGGCCAATCACATCAAATTAAATCACATCATATAAATTCCGAATTACAAAGCCAAATTTTTAAATTTTGTTGGGGGAACCCATACTTCAAGATCCAAAGGGGAATTCAAATCATCTTCTTATTACTGCGTTAATGTCCAAATCAGTCCCAATCAGTCCAAACAAAGTTCATAATTCTATCCAGTCTTATCTTGGTGTTGCCACATCATATCTTGTTCGTATAATTTCTCTCTTTCCTTTACGATCTCTTCTGTTAGTCTCCTTAAGCCGATAGCAAGTGTAATAATCCTGTGTGGATTTCCCGTTCCTCCACTAAGTCCAGATGGTTTCCATATATCTCCTTCGTAGATAACATCACTTTTTCCATCGTAAATTTTGGCATTTGTCGCTCTTAAGTCCCACCGAGGAGTTGATTCACGATATGTAAACAACTCTATTTCTCTCTTTCTCCTCCCAGACCCAAGAGCTCCCACAATGCCTCACAAAATGGCGAACGGCATTTTTTCCTGACTGCGTCACTCCAAAACTCTTAGCTTTCCAGCTTCATCTTGAAACATTGCTTTGGATCGAAAGTTTATCTCCACACAGCCTTAAATCCACAGCTTAAGTCCTTAATTTCTGACTCATTAGGGGAGGCGGATTCTTGTTAAATCACATAAAAAGGTAGAGGCAGGTTTTTCCCCTCTCCCCCCTCAGTCATTACCGTATCTTGACGTTCTTCTCGTATTTTATTGTTGTCTTGTTATCAGAGATCTCTTCTGTCAGCAGTATTTACTCCCCTTTTTCCTTGATGTATGTGCAATTACTCATGTCCAAATTATTTCTTTTAAAGATCATTGCAACCAGCGGCGCGAATCGGGGACGGCGTCGAGGAGTGCCGAAAATCCCACAGGAGGGCTTTGTGCCTAGTGCCCCCACCCCCACAAATTCGGGGGTGGTATAGGGCACAGCAGGCAAGGGCCGTCCCCCCCATAATCCTGGGGGGGGTTAAGGAGGCTAATTACCCCCATCATAGCCTCCAAATTACCTCGTGTGGGTCGGAGAGATGTTATTCTCAGCCATCTTCCGATGCGCCACCTAGTGGCCCCCCCACACAAGTAAATTTTGGATTATAGGGGATCACATGCTTGGGAGAGGAATAAACCCTAGTGCAATTTCAAAATCTAGAAAGCCATAAAGCTTTTCAGGGGAAAACATCACACAATATTAAATGTTAAGTTCACGGTTGTGTGAATACAAGGTTTTGTTTAACACAGCAACATCTAGAGTAGGTAGTCATATAAAGGAACTTAATGCCCTGTAAATCACCAGCATGGAAGTTTGAGTTCAGGCAAGTTACATGGCAAGCAAGTACTTAATACACTGCGACAGAACCACCACCAGATCAGTTTGTGCTTAAGATCTACTGTGTTCTGCAGACAGTGACCAGTGTAATTGACCCATTACCATCAGATCAAATGTTCTTAAAATATTTGCCTGTAATCCTAATACACTGGGACTTACTTCTGAGTGAACAGGCTGTAAATTAGTGTAATTTATTGCACGTTTTAATCCAAGGGCTTGTGAAAAAAAAATGCAGGCACATTTCAATACGCTGGTATTTCTGAGACAACTTTTTTTTTTGACTGGATATAAAAAAGGCACTGCTTCCCTGAGGTTTAGAGTAGACATACTGTTACTACAGAAGACAGCAAAAAACACACTATATCCCTGATAATGCCCAGAGCGCAAATACTTTTTAAAGTGTATACATCTGGAATTTAAAAGAATATCATGTTCGTTTACTTGTACGTTCGAAAATGTTGAGAAGTACACATCTTTAGTAAAGCTAAGCAACAATAGTATTAGAACAGAAAAGAGGTTAAGAAAAAATAGTATTAAGAGTAGAAAAGAGGTTTAGAAAAAAGTTAATAAAAAATGGCAAATCCTGGAAGTTCACAGGAAAGTAAGGCCCCTCTTTACTGCCATCTTTCTTTTGCTGCATCTTTTCCCTGTTAGTTAGCACCAATAAATCCCTTTAGTGGCTTGCAGCTAATTCATATTTGTGACAACCTGTTTCACTTTGAGAGAGTAATTAAGCTGTTAATTTTAGATATATATTCAGTATTGTAAAGGCATATGTACTAAAACGAAGTAAAATGCCTAGAAAGTTAAATGCTTTGATAGTGAATAAAAATGAATTTGATTTGTGAAGTGCACACTTAATTGCTTTTGAAGATCAGCGGCAGTAGAATATTACTCAGAAGATCATGTCTTACTCCAAAAGAAGGCACTTAACCCTACAGCCAGGAATTTGTTCATGTCACACAAAAACTGGAGAAGGCAGGCGCCCCATGATACATTACAAAACAATCGTATACTTGGGTTGCAAACCAAAGAATACGTCTCCCTATGTTCCGAGGCTTCTTTACTTCCTGTCAATAGTAACCAAGCAGAACTTACCAATGTAATGCCAACACCAGTGAGATGTAAGACTCACCACCCTCATTCATGACTACTATGTTCATCTCAAAACTTTCCTCGGTGCAAACTTCCCTCCTCATGACACTTCATCAGCACGAATTGATGTAAGTTGGGAGAAAACTAGGAAGTTCTCAGGAATCAGCAAGCCCCCCAAAATCACCAGATTAAATTGCTCTCACGATGCAAAAGAGGATCAAATTATGCTTTCTCGGTGTGAATTTTATGCAGACAGTGCATATAGAAAACAGTAGGAAAAACCTCCTTAAAATGTTCAATTGAGCATCATTTTGCCTATATTGTTTTTGAATAGAAAATACCATTTAAAAGCTTTTACACTGCAAAAAAAAAAAAAAACCAATAAAAGCATACAAACGAACATTTAAAATATGAATTAATGGGGGAAACAGTTCAGATTTTTTTTTATAAAAAAAAAACTTTTAAGATGCGGTGAGCTATCAAGCTATTTCTTGATCTATTGTGACTTTACAGTTAGACACTTTTTCCCCACCACCCAAAACTGTTCAAGGCATCCAGCATGATAGTACTCAAGGAAAAATATCGCTACGGAAGAAGCGAGCGGGATCTTAAAGGCAGGAAAGGACTGTCACTCGAAGTTGTACATGTTTCCTCTTGTTCATTTTGCAATTGCGGCGGAAGAGGTGGGGCTCCAGAATCTCCAGGGCCGGGAAGCGTGGCTGAGAAAACAGAGTTTTCCGTACTTCCAACCTCAGTAATCGGCAAATTCATTGAATGAAGAGAAGCGGCAGATACAAAAGCAGATGTACTAAACTCTTCCGGATGAAGGTAGGTGGTTTCTCTGTCTTTTTGTTTCTCAAAGAGATTAGATTCATTTGACTGTGATCTAGAGAGATTGTTCGATTGGTCATACCCTGAAGCCATGCAGTTGCTACAGTTCAAGCCTGTAATAAAGACATAAAATGTATCATTTGCATACAATTTACATAGTGTGGTGGTTTGTTTGTTTTTTTAAGTCTACAACACTGCCTCTTGAGTCCATGCATGCGGTGTTACGAGTACTGGTTCTTATTTTTAAAAATTGGTGTTACATTGACCACTTTCCAATTCTCAGGTATAGAGGCATGTAGTTGACCACTGTGAGAACAGGATGCTGCAGTAGATGGGCCACTGGCCTGATACAGCAGGTTCTTAAGAGGTAAAATTAAAAGGCAGAAACCAATTACCAATATAATCCAATGCAACTACCCAGGCCAGACATGAAACACTCAAATAGAAACATATTCAGTTCTTCCACATATCCCCTTTCCAAAGGACACCCCCACACTATCACCTGACTTTGACCAAACTAATTCTGGTCAGTAGCTTGTGCCTTGGGTTTATTCATATTAAGTACGAAAAGAGGACCAAAACCCGCAGCTGACAACTGAAGTTTTACCTGGCATAAGTCTCTCGAAATCAGTGGAACACATTTTTGAGCAAACACGCACAGAAGCAGGTTGCATGAAAATTAATTTTTACAAAACCTTTTGGAATAGATTCAAATGCATATTATTCCATTTACCTTTGAGGCTTTCCAGTTTTTCATTTTTTGCCTTCAAGACAGCATCGGTTATCTTTTCTAACAGGAAGGTCTGTGTTTTTTCCCATCTAATAGATTCTATTAGTGCATCCAGTCCTTTGGGATGTTCTGCTAAGTAATCCAGCAGCTTCCCAGCTTTCTTCCTACTTGAAGATCGACAAGAGATTTCTTCAGTGTCCTCTCTGCTGAGTATTTTTTTTGAACGTAGATAATCAAAGTGTCTTTCTGCAATTATTTTGTCACACAGATAGCGGCGCAATCGTTCCAAAACCTAGCAAGAAGAAATGACAAAGTTAGCAACAGATGAATTTTTCATCTTGTATGTTGTGCTATGAATATATGTGTGGTAGTTCTTGGTGCACATTCAAATACTCATCCTAGCTTTCAAATTGTAACAAATTTCATTAATCGCTATCATTGACCAACACACACCCACACACACACCAGAAAGGAATCAGATGTTTCAAGTTAATGTAAAGTATCTGTATGTTGACTACAGAAACAAAAAGGAAATTGCCAGCAAGGGGTTACCAAAGGTGTTTCAGCTATTTCTCTCTTTAGTATTCTAGAGCTCCCCAGTCAGCATGAAAGGGGAATTTTTTAGCCACTGAGAAGAGGTCTTCTCACCCTTTGTGCACATTGGAGCCAATCCAATTGAAAGGAGGAAAGTCAGCCTCTGAAGATTGGCTCCTAGGGTCACTAGGGTGAAGGTGCATGGAAATAAAACTGAGGCGTATACTCCAAAGCTTAGCATTTAGGAACACTGAAAACACAAAGTGCTTCAGCTTCAAGAGAATGGTGCTCAAATTCTGTTAAGTACAATGGAACTTGGACGAAAGTCACTGTGAAATAAAATATTGCAGCACTCCAAATCATTTATTTGTATAAATGCACATAAAAAATTGTATCTAGCTGAAAAGCAACAAATGGAGATCTGCATTGATGATTGCAATGCATCCCAAATTATTACTATATAATTACGTATATTATGGTGCAATCTAAGAAGAGGAGCGGCTGCGACATCATGAAGGGACCTGCACTTCCTAAATTTCTCATTACACTACTGCTGTGAACATAAACTGTTATTACCCTCTGGCTCAGCATAAAGTAATAACGTACTGAGAGAGATTTATGGTTCTGAACAAACATCGTATATTCCACACACAGTATGTGGACTTCATAGCAGGAAAAAATAGAACTAGCAAGAACTACTTTTATTGACTCATACATGTGTCAAGCTCAGAAACAAAAGAGGGGAATTCCTATAAACACTCCAAGAGAAACTCCTACGTAGAAATTTACAAATGGGGGCAGAATGCATGCGATTTAGTGGACCTTCCTTCCTCCTGTTTAATGTTCTTCTAGGACATGAAAGGGCACTCACTCAGAGACTTTTCTGCAATTCAGAGAACAACCTTCCCTGCCCCCCAACAGTGACATTCCTGTGAGAACATGCCTCACTGTTGGGAACTGCGATTGTCATTACTCACAGCTTCTCACCTAGTACAGTATATTTTACGTTTAATACAGCCCTTCCGATGCAGGTTGAGCAGTGGGGTGGGTGCACAGAAGCAACCAACTCAAATGGGCTGGGGTCTCTTCACCCCTACCCCAATAAAATATTTAAGGGGGCAAGCCCCCCCCAAAAAAAGTTGATGGACATGGCCATTCAAGCAGTGTGTGAGTTCCACATCATGCGATCCATTGTGTGGGGGCGAGGCTTACCTGGCTCCCCCCACCTAATATTTTATTCAAGTCGGCACCCCTCGGTGGGTGGTGCACTGGGGACCAAGAGTAGAAGGGGTGGCGGTGGTGAAAGGAATACAGAAACCTCCATTATGCTTATTATTAACTGAATTTATATACCACCCTATACCCAGAGGTCTCAGGGGCAGGTGGTTCACAGAATAAAATACAAAATACAAAACCGCAAAACACACAAACAAAATAATAATAACCCAATAACTACCCCACCCCCAAAACCCCACATTTTAAAATGGCATATGATCTTCACACCATTACATCAGGATAATATCCATCTTACAGGCCAGAGCCAGGATCTTATCCAAGGCACCTGCAGGTATGCATTTCCTCATTCTCACCCTCTTGCTACAGAGCATGGGGTTTTTGTTGGGAGTAGTGGGGGGGGGGGAGAGACTTTCGTTAGTGGGGGTGGGGCAGGCCCTTCATGAGTTAAGTATTTTTATTTATTTTTATTGATCTGGTGGCGGGGGGGGGGGCAGCAGCTACTACGCCCATCCTACAGAGGCATGAAAAGGCATCTCCCCTTTTCCATGAGAGAAACAAGCAAACAAAAAGGCACAGAGGAGCCATAAACCAGTGCTTTTTGCTTTTTTACAAAAGAGAGAACACGGCAGCCTCGGCATTCACTGCCTTATAAACATGCACCCCGCCACACGACCCCTCCCCAAAAGCTTTACACATCCCCCCCCGCTCTGCCCATTTCCCACGACACGCTTTTCCATTCACACGATACGAATACCCCCCTCCCCGCTTTCCCTCCCTCCCCGCGTGTCTGGAGGGGCAGAGGCTCCTCTCCCCGTTCTCGCGGTCCTTACTTCCTTCTTCACCTCCGCCATTTCGTCGTCGGTGAGCGGCCGCCCGGCAGCCGGGAGCCCAGAGTCGGCCATGGCGGAAACGGCTTCGCAGGGCGACGGTGAGAGGGCGAGAGAGGGAAGGGAAGAAAGGGAAGGAGGGAGGGAGGAGGGGAAGAGAAGGGAGCCGCCGCCCCCCTCTTCCTCAGCGGCCCTTCAAGCCCGACTCCCCCGGGGAGATGCCGAAGCTTCCGGCGCCGGGGTGGGGAGAAGCCCCGCCCACCCTCTCTCGAGGCCACGCCCACTCTCCGCCGGCCGTGGCGAGAGACCGCGCACAAGGCTTGCAGTTGGCGCAGGCGCGCGCGCCCTTCCGGACGCTGCGGTCTTCCTCCCAAATCGCAGGATCATACCATTCGAAGGGACCGCCAGGGGCCATCCAAGTCCAACCCCCTGCAAACGCAGGAATCTTTTTGCCCGACGTGGAGTTCGAGCCCATAACGCTGAGATAAAAGAGGCAACGCTGAGCTCTTAATCTTATCTATCTAGGCAACTGTCCCCCCTCCAAAAAAGCAAATCACTAAAAAATAATTAGCTGAAGTTCCGCTCCCTAGCATTAATCGTGGCAGCACGCTTTAACTATTGCTAATCGTTTCTGCCTGGTCTTTTTGTGCTTATTTTGGCTGCGTTATTAATATTGTTGTTATTCTTTCTATACAGTAGTTATCTACATCTCGCTTTTCTCACAGAACCAGGAAGGTTCTGTTTTACAATTTAGAATACTCATTTAAACATCCTTCCCTTCTTCTCTTTCCATGGTTCATTTTGCATATCATGAATCCCTGCATATTTTACACAAACTAAGCCATTCAGTATTCCATTATGACATCCATCAAAACTTACACTGTTGAATTTATCTTAATGCTGCCAACGTTTTCAATCCCCCCCAGTTAGAACCAGGATTCAAGGTGGCTCAAAACAAATCTAGAGATAGAACACGCATAGCTTAAAACATATAAGGTTGTGGTTAACCATTGTTAACTTAAAAATGTAAAAAAAATAAATAAAAACCATTTGTTAATTTATTCACCATTAGTTTATATCTACATCAGGCTTCCTCAACCTCCAGATGTTTTTTGGCCTACAACTCCCATGATCCCTAGCTAGCAGGACCAGTGGTCAGGGATGATGGGAATTGTAGTCTCAAAACATCTGGAGGGCCGAGGTTGAGGAAGCCTGATCTACATAGACTTGCACAGTACAATCATGGATCTGCTGCTTCATGGCACAAAAACGTGAACCCAAGGCATAAATCCCTAAGAATTTGTGTTTGACAGACACACCCTCTGTATCAAACTGCATAATATACATGGACGCAGATGTGCTCTGTGATTTGATGGTGGTTTGCCGGAATCACATATAAAAATTCGGAGGATGTGTGAGGATCTGTCCTTAAGCTCCATACTGGTGCCATAGTGTTATTTTTACTGTACAGTCCGAGGACACGGGTGTAACCTTTTTCTTCACTCAGGTTTGGGGAGATGCCAGGAGAAAATCCCAAGTATTCCATGAGGATCCACGCCCTGTAATCATGTTTTTGCACCATGACGGTGCCAGGAACCTGTGCCACACCTGTGATTTTCCCAGTCTGGTCTATCGATATGGAAACGACCTCTAATTTTATAGTGGTTTTGCTGGGAATTACATTATGAATTAAATAGCTAACCTTTTGTGACACCATCACACTATATGCCTCTTATAGTTGATCTAGCCAGGCCCTGAAGCCATTTTTAAGAGAGACGTGTTCTTTAGTTTCTTCTTTCTTTGTTTCTTTCCTCCCTTTTTTACAGTCACATTCTATCATTCTATCAAAGTAATCACTTGTGAAAAGACCCTTTAAATAGATGTTCATTTTAGCTAGCTAATGTTAACAGATATGGGAATCACAGAACTACCTAAGGAAACTATTGTGGGATTTCCCTCTGTATGCCTACTTGTAAGGCCTTGATCCTGTATCTATTTAAGTCAGTTAGACTTATTTTTGAGTAGTCATGTGAGTAGGATTGCACTGGTAATAATACTTTATTCACTATAGTCTGAGGCTAGCAGTAATAATATAATATTGTCATATTATTATATTACCGTGAGTGAAAAAAGTATTTGATCCCCTGCTAAATTTGCCCGTTTGCCCCCTGACAAAGAAATGACCAGTCCATAATTTTAATGGTAGGTTTAGTGTAGCTGTGAGAGACAGAATAACAAGAGGAAAAACCCCAGAAACCATTTTTTTAGTAGATGGTGGAGATTGTTATTTCCACAAAAGTAAAACATGTTTTCGATAATGTCAACCTTCCTTCAAAATACTGACCGTTATACTAAACTATGGGAGATACAATGCTGAAGCAAATTTGAGGCAGTGCTAATTATTGAGTGCCCACTAGAGGTCTCTGCTGTTTAACACTTTCACCCAAAAAATCTCTCCCCCCCCCCCCAATCATTTCCAGCATTACTTTAAATTCTTATAATTTATAGCTACTAGATTGAAATTTCCACCTACATTGTAGAGAAAGAGGCAACGTGATAGAAGTGTATGCATGGAGCAAGTGGCTGGAGAAGTTTCTCTCCTAGCACCGAAACTTGTGGACATCACGGGTTCAAGTCCCATGTTGGGCAAAGGATTCCTGCGTTGCAGGAGATCGGACTAGATGACCCTAGTGTCCTTTCCAACTCTACAGTTCTATGAATCCATGGCACAAAAACAAGGCTTGGGGTCAGAGACAATGCTGAAAGAGATATCCTCTCAAGTCATCGTGTTCATGATTTGGTGCAGTTGTGTGCATACTTGTTGAAGCTGCTTGTGTTGTGTACCTCTAGGTTGAGAAAGGAACTAGGAACCAGGAACCACGTTCAATCTTGTAACACACAGCCTCCCCCTGCCCCCCTCCTTTGATACCATATCTGAGAAACCCTCTCTCCGTGTAAGCTGTCAGTTGATGAAATCAGTTTTCCTTATCAGGAAGAGGAAGATTTCTCTCTCTTCCTTCTAAACGAGCTCTGAAAGGAGATCGCTCAGAATGATTGCTGTATCCAGGTCATCTACATGTGACGTTCATAGCTCTTGACTCTTTAGCTCTCTTCCCAGCTCTCTCTGCTGTGCAGGTAGTGGTTTTATTACCACTCCTTTCCTCTTGCAGTCGCATGATTAATCCTTGACAATCTGAACTTCTGTTGGCTCGCAATCATCAAAGGTCACCTTGAAATAGGCGGCAGACTTTTAAGGAAAAAACACATCGTGCATGCAAATGTCTTCCTAAATGCATGTAACATTTATTACCTTTTACTGTTCGGCCAGAGATGCTTTCTTGGAAGTGTGGCAACAGCATTCATCCCTGCTTTTGCCATGGCTGTTGTCTGTTTCCTTCCACATTTAACTCGGCTTCTGCATCGTGAAATGGACCTTCTGTTTTTGATTTACTCCCTAATGCAAAACTCATCTTTCCACGGGCCAAGATGGGAATTTGCAGAAAGTAATTTTGCAATCTTTTACCTCTCACCTTTTACCTTCTTCTTTACAATGTTATAGCGAACCCAGCAGAAGCCTCCTTGGCATAAGACTGCTTCATATGTTCTTATCAGTGGAAGAATGATACCCCACAAGTTGAGCCTGCCTAGATCAATCTCATTGATTAGACCACTTTGTGGCAGAGAACAGTTGCCATGCGGAAAAATGCTTGCAGGGCATCTTTCTCCAGGAAAGCCAAACCCATGTATTACAGCAGAAGGTAGGCCAGGATCTCTGGTCAGTTGGGATACAATTTTGTTCCCTCCTTGAAATACCATTCTGAAATTGAGCAAAAAACCCTGCATATTGGATGGCAAGGGAACACAGCAATATACCAGTCCCCAACTGAAATCACCAATCTCCAAGTGTTTTTAGTTGTAGAGGGCAAAAACATTGCACCTGTGCAATATTAGCTGCAGTTCTGCAGTCCCAATCCAACACATACATATCCAGCTACTATTTAACTTTAAAGAAATAAATATGTGGGAGATTCTGATCATGGGCCCCGTGTGTTACACCTGTGCCTTACGTATTCATAAAACTGTGCCAAATTAGCTAAAATCACGCTTATATGGTCAATCCCTGGTATAGTGGTTAGAACAGAGCTTTCCAAACTTTTCATGTTGGTGACACACTTTTTAGACATGCATCATTTCACGAAGCAGTAATTCAGTTTTACTAGCAAACCAGAGGTTAAACTAACCCCTTTCCAGCCCCAAGAGGAGAGTTCACACAACACACCTACACATTGCAGCCAACACACTGATGTGTCGCGACACACAGTTTGGAAAGCTCAGGGTTAGCGTTAAGGCTGGCAGACAGGATTAAAAAAAACTACCATTCAGCCATGAAGGTAAAGTGATTAATTAATTAATAAATCTAAATATGAATAAAGCAGACATGAGAATAGCCTGCTGGATCAGGCCAGTGGCCCAGCTAGTCCACATCCTGTTCTCACAACAGCCAACTAGATGCTTCTGAGAAACCCACAAGCAGGACCCAAGCACAAAAGCACTCTGTACGCCTGCAGTTTCCAGCAAGTTGTTAATGCAACCTTTACCGTAATATATCAACTATTTGTATATGTGTGTGTCTGTGTGTATAGATAGATGGATGGATGGATTCATTCACACACACACACACACACACACACACACACACAAATAAATACAAATCTATATATTGTATTAACGTAATGTGATTTATACTATGGTAAATGTTACATGTAGACTTTAATGTTGCATGTTAATAGTCATACCAGCCTCCAGCTGTCACTAGATGGTACTACAATACTGTGAAAAACCCTTCTCTCTAAATATATCCTTTATATGCTGTTCTTTTTTAGACACACACACACACGTTTTAATATTATCATATATACTAATCAAATGCAGGTATAAAAATATAAGCAATATACGTAGAACAATAATATAACTATTCTTTCTGTAACCTAAATGGTTTTCCTATTTTAAAAAATGTAAGAGCATTATCCTCTCTTTAAAGAAGCAATCCTACAGAGTAAGTTCAATCGATCACAGTGGGATTTACCTCCAAGTCAATATTTGTAGAGCTGAGCTGCAAAGTTCTCCCAACTTAGCACAAGATGCTGCCTCGTTCAAAAGATACCACATGAAATCAAGCCACAGGGAAGCTGATGCTGATGAAACATTGCGACTTTAGGGCACCTCTTCATGGATGTTTCTCCTTCTCGACTCTCTGCTTCACAAGAGCTCCAGTTAGGTTCAAGTACTTACAAATGACACACCAGTGATTAGTGGTGGCCCACCTAGCAGTTCAAAAGCATGTCAAAGTGCAAGTAGATAAATAGGTACCACTCCGGCGGGAAGGTAAACAGCATTTCCGTGCACTGCTCTGGTTCACCAGAAGCAGCTTAGTCATGCTGGCCACATGACCCAGAAGCTGTCTGCAGACAAACGCCGGCTCCCTCGACCTATAGAGCGAGATGAGCGCCGCAACCCCCGAGTCATCCGAGACTGGACCTAACGGTCAGGGGGTACCTTTACCTTTTTAAAGTGTTAGAATAAGTGGAAATGAGAGGTGCAGGATATGGGGGTGAGGTGCTCATCATGATCTTGCAAATTATCTCCACCTGAGCACACCAAAGAAGATACAGTGGCTAGTTATTTCTGCTTTGCATTTTCAATATTGACCTGTGTTTTTTCTGTGTTTTTTCAACAGTATTCACATTTATGCACTATTTTATATCAAAATACGATTTTAAACTGCAGTTTGCTCTGTTGTTTTAAATTAAGCGCCGTGTTGCATAATTCAGAGCATGTGAAAACCAAAGGTAGTAATAATAATAATAATAATAATAATAATAATATATAACCCAGCCACTCTCGGTGGCTATGTTCTCTTCTGTACAGGTACAAGTCTGGGAGGCAGTGATCAAGTCAGTTCATAATCAGAATCTGAAATAAATCAAATTTATCAAACATTACTACCTGCACCCTCACCTACAATAAGGGGATAATAACACAGACCCATCTTACAGGATAGATGTTAAGGACTGCAATAATGGTTTATTAAAGTAGTGTGGACATTGCTATATAAGCATTAAGTCCTCATTATCTAAATAGCATTACCAATATAATAGTTGGGAATATTTTGCTTTTATGAACTATGGGTTTGGAGGCTACCAAATGGTCCAAGCAATGCTAAGTTAAGCTGGATCCTATGTTGGCTCCATTGCCAGGTGAGAGGGGCAATATGTTGTGTCAGCCTGGAGCTGGTGTAGGAAAACAACAACAACAAACCAAGAAAACCACCACCCCATTCTGCATTGAGAGACTTCTGATACAATGGTGGTTCTGCCACTCTGATCACCCCCGCCCTGCTCCATGCAGGGTTTGGTTTGCTATGCCCAGCAGTGATCCTGTACAAACTTAATTTGGGACCAGGCGCTACTGAGCTCAAACAGACTCGATTCTGTATAGAACAGAGCCAGCCCTACTGTTGGGAAAGTGAGGCAACTGTGTCAGGCAACTAGTGATTGGGGGGGGGAGGCAACAGGAATGAATCTCCTGGGTCATACCCTCCTATTAAAGGACAGAGCTTTGTATGCCATATGTCCTGTTCTGCACCCCCCCCCCCATAAGTAGCCCACTGTCTTCAGGTGCATTATTCCATTGCAATTATTGAAATAAGTTTCCATGGCCATTCTAGTCAGCTTCTGAATATAGAATTCGGGTGGAATCTTGTCCTTTGCCTCAGGCAGCCAAATTATTTGGGTCTCCCCTACACTGCCAGTTCCCATTAAAATTACAGTGGTACCCCGGGTTAAATACTTAATTCATTCCGGAGGTCCGTTCTTAAACTGAAACTGTTCTTAACCTGAAGCACCACTTTAGCTAATGGGGCTTCCTGCTGCCGCCACACCGCTGGAGTACGATTTCTGTTCTCATCCTGAAGCAAAGTTCTTAACCTGAGGCACTATTTCTGGGTTAGTGGAGTCTGTAACCTGAAGCGTCTGTAACCTGAAGCGTATGTAACCCGAGGTACCACTGTAATGAGACTTAAGTCATGACTAATTTTTTCACATTGATTTCACTGACCTAAGTCACAAACGAGATTTGTCAGTATGTTTTTTTAAATGTTTCAATTATGTTTATATCATTGATGTTCTGTTATGTGTTTTTAATGTTGTACACTGCCTTGGGGTCTTCTGATAAGAGGTAGTATATAATTTGAATTATTATTATTATTATTTCCAACCCAATGTTAAAAAGCAATGTCTGTTGCTAAACTCCACTTCTCTAAGTAGGCTGCATGGCTGGCAAAATAATGCAAACTTTTGTGTAAACCAGAAAATTCAAGTCGTCTACTGAAACAAAACACACACGGTCCAGGTACAACTGACACTTTATTCCATAGTGATATGTGTACATGAAGTACTGAAACTGCAGAAGACGAAACAAAATGGAAAATCTGGATCAACTTTTTCCAGTGTTAACAGACTATGGAATGCGTGGATGTTTGGCACAAAAAAGTGGGCAACAATATACTGGATTGTAATAAAGGTCTCTCAAAGGTAACAGAGTCTAAAATACTGTGGTAATTTAGTAGTCATATCTGTGCATAGTAAAGCAACACAATGCACTTGATTCATAGTAGATCTCATACAAGCTACACCATCAAGCATCCAGTGTCAAGCTTTCTGGGAGTTCAAGTAAGGTCCCTGATATTTTGCTCACAGCTTCTAACAGATGAAAAAATGCTCTTCAAAAAACAACAACACAGTCTCTCTTTTGTATGGATATGTACCAACTCCTGAGAAACATTTGATTATTACTCAAATGGATTCTGCCTTGCCTATATTTAAATATGTGCCAAAGTTGTACCAGAGTTTGCTTTCAGTGAGGGAGAAGACAGGGAGGGGGAGATTTTGACAGTTCTTCACTAAGCTGAACATGATGTTCTGCCTGAGCTGTGATCCCATCATATGGGACTTGTGTTTCGCCTGTCCTTAACAAAAAATGCCACAGTACACTTCTAAAACGGGGCATATCTGTGAAATATTTCAACTGAGTGTATACTTTGTGGTGTGGGTGGGAGTGGAAAAATGCCAAGTGTAGCAATGTAAGGTACATCATGTATACAAACTTCTTGTTGGCATAAGGAGGGGAAACTTAGATGACACTGATCACATTTTGTCCAACAAGGAAACCCACAAGTTGCATCACTTTCTTCAGCCCCAAAATAAACTAAATAACACAAGGATAAAAAGAAATGAAATGGGAGAGCTTATCTGGGGCTTCCAATTTTGTAACCACCAAAGTGTTTGGGGGGAAAGTGTAAAGTTCTGGGCAGGTCATGGATGACAGAGGAAACAGTGGGACAAAGTAAGTTGCAGAATACAACAGTGCTAGGCTTGCCATCTTTTCATTTAAGCAGTTCCGAACATTGAATTGGGTAGTGCAAGGGAGGTCATTTTAGATTTTATCAGAAGTTAAGGGCCAGTTTATGTTGCTTTGTCCCAGTTCCTGCCAACCGAGCAGTTTGAACGCATACCAGCGTGAGTAGATAACTAGGTACCGCTGCAGCGGGGAGATAAACAGTGTTTCCATGTGCTCTGGCTCCCGGCATGGTGCCCCGCTGCACCAGAAGTGGTTTAGTCATGCTGGCTACATGACCCGAAAAAGCTGTCTGTAGACAGATGGCAGCTCCCTCGGCCTGAAAGAAGATGAGCACCATACCCCATAGTTGAATCTGATTGGACTTAACTGTCCAGGGGTCCTTTACTTTTACCTTACTAGCTAAATCAACAGGTGGCAAATGGACTCTTACCAATCTAGACTACACTTCAGGGAAAGGGTGTTGCATTTTTTTTAAAAATGCCCTCAACATACACGTTGAAGAATTTTATAACATATCAGGACTGAGAGGAGGCCAGGCTGAACTACCCTCAATGGAAATAGCAGTTTTCTAAATACATGGTTATTTTCTATAATGGAATATTCAATAACAAAGTTCGAAGCAGTGGTGTGTAAGAAAGGTCTTGCCATTTGAGTCTACTGATTGTACAACAGGCAATCAGATTGTACAACTGCCAAACATAGGCTTAAATTATTATTTAGGTAAAGTTTCAGTGCTTCAGGCCAAAATTAGGTAGATGCGGACAGTAGCTGAAAGCAACAGCTCCATACCCTTTTCCCCAACCCACCCATAACATATAAGGATACTCATTGCAATTATGTTACAAACCTCTAGATATTGAAGGGGAGAATTGGCTTTGGCAATAGCTATGCATTAGCTGTAGAGTCTAGTTCCAGCCTCAGAAAGGAATTTGCTATGCTACAAAGTTGAACTGCAAACATTGATTCTGAAGCATAGATTTCCAAGTGTTTACATATGCTTCCATGTGGCACACAATAACGAGAAGGGAAATGTACCTGCTGGAAGAATACAAAGTATGCACACATATAAAGATCTAAATGAGTCTCTCTCACTCTACATTAACACCCTTTAAATTCTGAAAATCCCCCAATTGTGGAGGGATGTTTCTTGATACCAGGCGTGATAGTAATTTCCTGGACCATAATGATAAAAATCAGGAAAGCTGGCAATCCTAGAACTGTTCCATAATCAGGCATAGCAATCCATTTTTGTTTGTTTGTTTCGGAAACAATACAGAAACTGGTTTTGGAGCGCAACATACAAATTTGTCCATAAATAAAATTAATTAAACTACGTGCCCAAAAACCCTTCAATGAACTATCAAAAGCTCAGCAGAGGCAACCCATCACACAAATTTATACACAAAAAGCAGATGAGAAACATAATCTACAAGTCTTCAATTAGAAAGATATATGCCTGGCGTACTGACAACACAGCTCTGAAGCTGGAATGCAGAGACAAAAGAAAGCATCAAAGATGAAGACCCTTTCACAGGAATTTGCAGATTTTACTTCTGTGGCAAGGGGTCCCTGCATGCCAGTAAAGGAGATTGGATTGATTGATTGATTGATTGACCGATTGACAGGGTGTCCACTGAAACATAACAGAGCAGAACTCTCATCCTTTGGGCTGTGGGGCTTGTGTTTGGGGAAGATGACTTCATACCTCTTCCTCTTTCCTCCTTCAGCTGGAGAGATGATGACTTCTTGAAGAGTGGCTTTCTGCAGCTGTTTTTATTTCATTTTTCCTTGCAGGGATATACTGTCACAAAAATCACAGCAATTCTTCCACTATTTTCTCTCTCTCTTATAAACTGAATTCCAAATGGCGAAAGAAATGCATTGCTTTCATATTAATTCCCTTTACTGCATAAAACCCTTCCCATATGAATCAGCACTGCCTCTTTCACGAATGTTTATTTCACTTCACAAATTTCATGCAAACTCATTCTAAGGCTTCTGGCTTGGTGGAACATGAGCAATACCTGACAAGTGAATAAGATGCAGTATAATTTATCATCAAAAGGGAGAGATGAAAGGGCAAAAGAATCACGAACCAGAGAGTTTTTAAGTATACTTAATCCTTCTAAAAGGCAACAAGATGGTATTGGTAGCATTTTCCAGTTTACATTTCTTGGATTCTCTACATGGTTCAATAGTTTCAGAGATTCTTTCCTTATTACTCAGCTACCCGATCTTTCTTCCTTCCTTCTATGACACCTCAGCAACTAGACAGAATTAGCATTGGAGAATAGTGGCCTTAACCAGGAAGTTGATAAAATACTCAGACCATATGTCAGCCCTTCGAGAGTTCCTAGCGCTACTTGAGCTAGATAGTATCTCCATACTTTGAAATGATATAACAGGTTTCAAGACAATGCAATTGTCTATATTCTTTGTGTGTGTGGTGAAAAAACATATGACTAAGGCCTTAAGCGTGTTGCAGAATTTACCATAAGAAATATTTCTTTCAGCTGAATTCCATAGTAAACAGTCACACAATTAAAAGTTAGAAAAATCGTCCAAGATATTCATTGTTCCGAGCACAACAACCTGAAAGCTTAGACAGAGTAGTCATGGCAGCCTGTTGGAAGACAACTCTCTTCCTTATTCGAAGGAATACACCACAGTAAAAAAACCAAAGCAAAACTTCTGCAGCTAGAAATCCCGCAATCTCTTTCTCACTACCGAAACTTCCCCAGAAGTTCACTGTTGGCTCTCAGAAGAACTCTGATCAAACGAAAATTAAAAACAAAAAAAATTCCATGAAAAGTAAAGCAAAATAGGTGAAGGTGAGATGAAGAAGAAATTTGTTAACATCATTTGTTAAGGCTGACTGTACGGGTGTCAGAACATTAAGTTTGAGATTCACATAAACACGTGGATTATTCTTAGACTGATTATCAGGATTGATATAAGATTTATTTTTGAGCTATCTGCCTATCCAGTTGATAAACAAAGAGACCATTATCTCAGCTTCTGGGATACACTAGGATAAACTTACAAGTGGTTTAAGCCTTGCTGAAATTCAAGACTATCAGAATGAAATCCCCCTGAGAATCCTCCTCTGCAGTAACACTTTTCCCCTGGGTGCCACCCGCCGTTTGCAATAGATTCTGCTCACGATTCTCTTCTAATGCATTTCCATGGCATGAGCAGCAACACAATACTGTGGAATAATAAAACACAGTACATTTCACACTGCAGCTGGTACTCTAAAAAGGACTACACAGAAGCCCAGGTTCATGATGCTATCAAATTTCTTTTGTTTTAGTTACCTATAATAGAGATTTCTGGAAGAGAGAAGACAAGAGAAATAGAGGCAAAGGTAGACGGGGAAGGAGAAGGAGAAGAAAAAATGAGACACAGAACAAAAGAGAAAAAGTCAGGGATGAATAAAACCGAGGCTGATTTCTGCATTACTCTTAATGAGCACAGACGTCAGAACCAATGTCAGCTATAGATGTTCATTAGAGGCCTCCGTAACATGAGTATTGCGGCCAATGTAGATTTCACATTTACATTAAAAATGGATTGAAGCAAGAACTAATATAAGCCTCATGCGTGATGGCACGCTATGTAAATTTCAATCCCAACAGATGCCTTCAGCAAAGCACAAAAGCAACCCACCTAACACAGGCACAAAGATCTTGCTTTAATGAGCAAGCATCCCAAAATTCAAGGGGAAATGACTAGAGGCCACCAAAGTGTAACAGTCTGATTTGAGGGCGTGAAATCCATCTTAATGCATCCCCAGTTAAAGGCATTGGTATTACTCTGAGCCCTTTATGTCCCAGCTATCGCTCAAGCCTGAGGTTATAGAAGTTACATGGCAGAAGTTACATGGCAGTCACATGTAGTCCTTTCGTAAAGAAAAACAGCTGTGGATATCTTCAAGTCCAAGTGGAGTAATAAGCAAGGGAGGGGTTGCTAAAGCCTTTCACATCTAACCCCCCCCCCCACAAAATCCTCCTCAAGCTCCTTTTTTACTGAAAATATACAGTACCATAACTTTTCTCCAGAAGGTAGACCAATAATTAGTTTTTAAAAGTGGTCAGAAGGGAGAAGAGTTACCGTATTTTTTGCCCTATAGGACACACTTTTTCCCCTCCAAAAATGAAGGGGAAATGTGTGTGTGTCCTATGGGGCAAATGCAGGCTTCAAGAAGCTATCCGCAAGCCTTGGGAGCTCCGTGGGAGTTCCCGTCAGGCTCCCAAGGCTTGCGGATAGCAGCCTGCATCCCGAAGCCTGGGGCGCACTGCACAGCGCGACCCGGGCTTCATGCAGATATCGGGCAGCCCCACAAGCTCGGGGGACAGCGGGGAGGTGGAGCGCCGCCATCCCGCTGTTCCCCGACCTGGTTTGGAGGCTGGCACTGGGGAGAAGAGCGCTTCTCCCCACTGCCAGCCCCACAACCTCGGGGGAGAGATATCCGCAAGCCTGGGGAGACCGGTGCGACTTCCTGTGAGGCTCCCTAGGCTTGCGGATAGCAGCCTGTTCTGGGGGCTGGGGTCGGGGGAGGCTTGGGCTTCCCCCGCCCTAGCCCCGCACCTGGGGGGGAAAATAAATTTTCCCCCTTTATTTCCCCCCAAAGAAACTAGGTGCGTCCTATAGGCCGGTGCGCCCTATGGGGCGAAAAATATGGTAATTAGCCCCTTCCTTCTGCCATATCTCTTTTCTAACATGAAGATAACCTGTAGCTTTGTTGTTATTTCTAAAGGTCATTTTTTGGCCATGAATACCTGGGATGGAAGGTAGGCAGATCAATGGGGAAAGAAGACGAGAAAGCCCTTATGGGAACAAATTTGAAATTCCCGTGATGAAGTCAACATCAGCAGAAGCAAAGAGTTGGACCATCGGCCCCTAACCCCTGTATTACATTGGGGTACAAGGTAGGCAGTCATCAGCATACTGCTGGACACAATACAACAATAAAGCTGGCTTGTGTGAAGGGAGGCTAAATTCTAAAAGTTATGCTTTCTCTAGCACCTGTCTGCATGTGCCGTTAAGGGGACTTGACTTGCTTCATACATTTGGAATCCTGCACCTAAAGCATGCCTTGGGAGTGAAATGTACACAATATGCACCTGAGCACTCTATAAAGTAGCATTTCAGACCTGGGTCATAAGGTTTGTGTCATTTAAAAGTAATGTTAGATGTGGCCCCCTACGTCTGCTTTCTAGATCAGTTTCACACCAACTATATAAACCACTAATTGTCATAATGGTCTTCGGTTAAGTCCAGACAAACATGCAGCAGAGTCTTTTACATCAGAAAAAAAGCAGATACACACACACCTTAATTACCACCTGAAAGGGCACCATTGTAAACAAAGGTTAGTAGCACAGTGGTACAGTAGATTGTCAAGGGAACCAATAAAAAGTGGGTACAGATTCGTCTGCCTTGCATGTACGTTATTGCCAGTTACAAGGGAGGAAGTCTGTAAACTCATAATTGTGAAGTTTTATTAATAAGGACAGAACAACAAGTGAGCGCCCCATCTATTTTTTCAAGCTCTGTGTTTGCTATAGGGATCAACATGTGGTCCTTCAGTTTTTCGAAGACCTATTGGGGGAGGGGGAGAGAGAAACAAGAGGGAAAAGGTGTTATATTTGTGAATTTCTTACTTTCACAGAAACGGTTTCTAAGTATTTAAATAAGAGGTTGCACTACTAAAATTGTGCTTCGGTTCCATATTTACTTATGCCTCCCCCCTCCCCCCTCCCGCTGTTCTGACTTGGAAATCTCTCTCTCACACACACACACAAGTCTACAGCTCCCAGATCACACACACATATTTCAGTCTAATGAGGGCTAAAAAGAGGCCTTTAGGGGGAGCGCTTTCTGGAGGCCTGGTTAAAAACCTCTCTCGGTCCAATGAATTGTTAAAACTGGAAAGGGGATACAGGGAAATGATTCATCGGAGCAAAAAATGCAAGTGTGCTAATGGCACAAACCAAGGAAAGACCTGCACAACTATCAGGTGGTTAAAAATCGCAGCATGTGTCGGCATCACTTATAGAACTGATCAAACCAAACAGTACTGCAATAGCAGCAAGTATCCCGAACCTGCACTCTGAATCCTTTACAGAGCAGAGATGATGGAAAACTTACAAGATCTATGAAGGATCAACTTAAGCATCAGGAGCTGTGACCAGGTCTCCTATGCTTTAGTTATGAAAACACATGTGAATGATACAAAAATGCTCTGCACTCAGGTAAGGTAAAGGTAAAGGTACCCCTGCCCGTACGGGCCAGTCGTGTCCGACTCTGGGGTTGCGCGCCCATCTCGCTTAAGAGGCCGGGTTAGGGTTAGGGTTAGGGTTAGGGTTAGGGGGCCAGCGCTGTCCGAAGACACTTCCAGGTCACGTGGCCAGCGTGACAAGCTGCATCTGGCGAGCCAGCGCAGCACACGGAAACGGCGTTTACCTTCCCGCTAGTAAGCGGTCCCTATTTATCTACTTGCACCCGGGAGTGCTTTCGAACTGTTAGGTTGGCAGGCGCTGGGACCGAGCAACGGGAGCGCACCCCGCCGCGGGGATTCGAACCGCCGACCTGACGATCGGCAAGTCCTAGGCGCTGAGGTTTTACCCACAGCGCCATCCGCATCCCTCTGAACTCAGGTACATCCTTGGAAATGGCAACCTTTGTGCCATCACCTGGAGCAGCTAAGAAAAGCTGTTGGAGTTCACAGCACATTGCTTAATTTTTTTTGCTAGCACCATGCACATAAAACTTTCACCTTTCCACTCCTTTTTTCCTCTTTAACACACAGAAGCATTTCGGTGCAAGGGGGGAAGGAAATTGCTAGTATTTGAAGGCACTGCTAACGTTCCGCACCTTCCCTTACACAGCCACTATTAGTTTGGCATTGATCGGCACCTTATAAGAAGGAGCTTTTATTCTATTTGCTTTTTTACCTTTGCACTTTCTGGATATTCCTCAGGGGCTCGGTGCAACAAGATGTGACCTTTGCCAGGAATGTTTAAATATATACAGTTTGCTGCAGCGTCGTCAGGAACTGTAAGCTTGTCGTAGCGGTGGTCACTCATCTGCTGCATCGTCTGTTATGGAAAGTTAAGGTGGGGACCTTTAGAGCAAGATTTCATCAGCTGTAAGGGGGGGCTCTTCTGAGGGAGGGGGTTACAAGAAATAATTGCACAAAGGTACTGTTTCCGCAGAGAGGTCTCTAATGCATACCACGCACTTCCAAGTCCCAAACGTATTAGCACAAAGCAAAGTCACAATGAATTCCATTTGTACAATTTAGGACTGCATACTTTCCAAGATGGCAGAAGGATTTCTTAAAGCAAGTCTCTGAAAGTAAAGCCTGCTATTGTCTCTTGTACATTTCCATCAGTTTCTAGGAAAGAGCTATGGCATTTACAGGGCAAGTCTGCTGTACATATTTACTCAGAAGTAAACCAGCTGAGTTCAATGAGATTTACCAGTAGCTAAGTGTGTATAGGATTGCAGTTGACAATAGCACATGCCCTCTATGGAAGTTTCAACCCTCAATTTCAGTTACTCAGAATGAAGTGATAAACTAAGCTGGTAGAAATTCTGGACTGTTTCACTTCAGACTGCAGGCAGAAGCAGTGATACTTTTGATTGCCACAGAGGGAGCAGGTGTATATGGTTGACCACTATAGGATAGGGAACAGTGAATTAGATGATCCTTGCAACGGATTCATGCTCTTATATGCATTTAGCACCAATTAAATAGATAAATCTCAAGATCAAACAGGTGGCAGGATGAGTTCTTTTGCAAATACTTTGCACAATATCTGGATTACCTTGGTTGAGAATTAATTTAGTTTGTGCTAGATCTGTTCATAGTAAACCTGTCTAGGTTCCATTTAAGGTATATAATTTATCATAGCATCATCTTCCTGGTATCAGTGCAAAAAGAACCTGTGATTGGATATGATCTGACACAAATTGGGTGCCTCACTCTTGAAGGGAAAAGGGAGATAAATCCCTGCTATTGTACTTTTTTATGGAAGCAGTTGCTCAGCTCTCAGGAATGTATTTTGAGTCAGTTGCAAACAATCATTTAAACAGAAGGCACAGAAACCAAACACCTTTTGATTTTCTTTACAGTATGCAACAAATCCTTGGAATATGTAATCTTATACTGAGTGATACTTTCTGAGAGATGTAAGACCCCCAAGTGAGACAGCAAATTAAACCAAGACCAAACTCTGGAATAACAGAAGGCATTTGGAAATCACATAGTAGATTACAAAACCAAAGATGTGAACCAAACACAAATATAGAAACAGCAAAGTCAATCTCTTGTGTTGTATACTATCCCATAGTTTGTGCACATAGTGTCTGTGGAAGAATATCAAACGAACCATTTTAAGCTCTTTTATTTACCTTAATAGTCTAAGTCAGAGGTTTTCAACCTTTTTGAGTCCACAGATCCCTTGCCCAACTACATTCTTTCTTCGGCACCCCTGTGGGGCTCAGGAGCTCAGATATGTCACCCCTTGCTTGCAGAGCTGGCAGCCTCTTACCCTTTTTATAAACACCCTCCTTTGTGGAGTGTTCCCTCAGCCTCCTCTCCTTGGGAGTCCTCCGGGCAGCCACTGCTGCCACCCCTGGTCTCTGAGCTGCCCCCCTGCCACAAAGAGAGGTGCCTCCTCACACTGCCCCACAGGGGCCTGGGACTTTTCTGTCCATTCCCAACAGCAAGGGCTGGTGGACTGGCTGGCTGGGCTCCCTCACCTGCTTACTTACTCCGAGGTCACCTCTGCTCCTGGCAACCAGCACCCCCTGGCCAGCCCCAGAGGCACCATTTGCCTGGGGAGCTTGTAGCCAGGGCTGCTGCAGCAAACAGCTGTGCAAGCCTTTGGGAGGCAGAGACGCGAGAGGACATCAGAGGAAGGGAGGGAAGGAAAGAGGGACAGAGGGCAGGGTTGTACCCCTGACCATCATTCAAGGCACCCCAGGGTGCGATGACACATTGGTTGAAAACCACTGCTCTAAGTAACTAACATTTAAAAAAAGGGTATAAGGATGGGCCCACAGCTGTGATTTGAGGAATCACATAGGGACAATGGAATCTGACTTATACCAGATCACATTATTTCTCCATTCCTTAGATGAAAATAGGGCCAATAGAAAGAGACGAAACACTTTAGAATGACAAAATAGCAGTGTTTTGTCTCTAATGTGACAACCTACAGGTCTATGCAAGAGGAGTCATAGCCATGTGGTGCAGGGATGGCTCTGCATTTGATGTCAGCAATGAGCCAACTCCCATCAGCTTGACTGCGAATCAAACCAGCAATTTAAAGCATTATTGGAGAATATCTCTCTCTCTGTGTATGTGTGTATTAGTTATTAATATTTATATTCATATAGTCTCAGAATGCTTTTTGCATGCGACTCTTTATACAATAAAGTTTAAAAGATGCATGCCATGCATGTTCTTCAACACCATTAAGTGTGGGGGACAGGAAAGTCAGCACGGTCTCTGGCAATATATTTCCCTCAGCCATACTGCCCACCTGCACACAAGCCCACCTGCATCTATTCCTTGCTCGTCTATTATTTGCCAAGATTGGGCTGCATGCAGGACATGTATGCTCTTGAGGCATACATGACTTTTTCAAACTTGGAAATTCCAGGTGCAGTTGACTGCTCACAACTGGAGCCAAGGTACTGCTCTGTAAATTACATTTCCATTTTTTAAAGTTTTAGTCTACAAACCAGAGTGTCATCAAGATAAGGATCAAAGCAATTAACTTCTGAACATGTACCAACATCGCTGCTGGCTTTGAGTGCCTAACCTAATGAATGTAGACTGCACAAGCACAAACCTGGCACATAAACCCATAATACTTTTCATTTAAATTCCATGTAGACAAAGGATTTCAGGACAAGTGAGATCTTCTTGGAATACATCTGGGAACTGTGAGATGGGAAAATGCATATTCAGAACCTTTTTTTCAAATTTCAGCAGTATCAGTGCTGCTGACAAAGTGCTCCAAACGAGACATCTTCTACAATGTATTGATAGCACAGCAAATTGCAAATTTATGCAGATAACTGAGAGAACCATCTGATGAAAATGCTGTTTCGTGGTGCCCTAAAACAGCAAAACAAGTAGGATTTCATTCTGGGACTACTAATGGGAAGAAGCTGCTCCATTTACCATTTAGATGCAAACCAGTTTTCACCACAATGCACCGAAAGGTCTTGCTGGAGCAAATGAAACCCTTCTCTTCCTAAACCTCTCTTTCAGCTAGCAGTTAAAAGATGGTAGTGATGGATTGGATTTTGCTGCAGAAAGGCCTTCTGAATATAAGATGATACAAGCATACAGTGGTACCTCGAGTTACAAATGCCTCAGGTTACAAACGCTTCAGGTTACAAACTCTGCTAACCTGAAAGAGTTACCTCGAGTTGAGAACTTTGCCCCAGGATGAGAACAGAAATCATGTGCCAGCGGTGCAGTGGCAGCAAGAGGCCCCATTAGCGAAAGCACGCCTCTAGTTAAGAACAGTTTCAGGTTAAGAGTGTGCTGTGTTTAAGATGTACTACAGGGGGAAACTTCATTATTGACAAAGATTAAAACAGTCACAAATTCAGTATGTGTGAATCTGGATTCCTGCCCAGAGACCTTTGCATGGCCATCTACACTAAGAGCCTGGCATTTCCTTCATGCATAATTTTTCTGGGAATTCTGTCCTTCCTGTGCAGGGCAATTTTTGGTCTGCATTCTCCAAAGCCTGAGTCACGCTTTCCTGATGTCAAACAAAGAAATTTCCAAAGCCCCCAATCTCATTTTTTCCAATTGTGTTTTACAAGGCATACTTTGCCAACTGAAGTCTAGGATAACAAGTAATGCAATTAAATGTGCCCAGCAAAGACCCTAAACAGACCGAGTATTCTTCATTCACATGCTGTCATCCCAGCTCTCATTGTTCCATTGTGCCTCGAACCCCATTCCAGTCAAATCTCTGTTATTACTTTTTATTTTTTAAATGAGACATCACATATTTAGTTTGGTGTTCCTTTCAACTGCTGGAGACCTTATTTTAAACAGATGGTGTTCAGGGAAAGAGTGAATACGGAACAGCCAACTTAACATGTGGTAGATTGGATGGGGAAGGCTTATTATGGGTGGCTAACCTTTCCCAGCAGGGACGCGGGTGGTGCTGTGGGTTAAACCACAGAGCCTAGGACTTGCCGATCAGAAGGTCGACAGTTCGAATCCCAGTGACGGGGTGAGCTCCCGTTGCTCCGTCCCTGCTCCTGCCAACCTAGCAGTTTGAAAGCACATCAAAGTGCAAGTAGATAAACAGGTACCGCTCCAGCAGGAAGGTAAACAGCGTTTCCATGCACTGCTCGGGTAGGCCAGAAGCAGCTTAGTCATGCTGGTCACATGACCCGGAAGCTGTACGCCAGCTCCCTCGGCCAATAAAGCGAAATGAGTGCCGCAACCCCAGAGTCGGTCACGACTGGACCTAATGGTCAGGAGTCCCCTTCCCTTTACCTAACCTTTCCCAGCAGGCTTCCATCACTCACACCCACATGTGCGTTCATCACACATACGGCAAATATACACTCACACCAGCACCATGCATGTTGCACACAACAAACACATATACAGCATGCACACTGACCACACATGCAGGCACAAGGCACACTCTCTTTAGCGCACCTCACCACCACCACTGCTTCCCCACCCCCGCAAGAAAACAGGTGTCGGAACTCACCATTAAGTTGTTACAATAAGTCGCCAGGCTACTGGGGCACCCCTGAACAGATGCCGGTTTGACAACAGCTGCATTCACCACTCACGGAGGTACTAAAAACTACAGCTAGCTGGTTTAGGGGTTGCCCCTGATTCTGGTGTAGGTCGAATAAATGCACTCCCTCCTCATTCGTTCTCTTAGATTCAGGCAGATGGCTAGGGCAGCTCGGAAGGGCCCTCACGCAAACGTGCGCGATGGTGGAGGCAATGGTGGAGGCAAGGCTGAAAAGCTTAAAGCCTGCCGCCACTAAGAAGAGAAGAAGCAGAGTTTGGATTTGATATCCCACCTTTCACTCCCCTTAAGGAGTCTCAAAGCGGCTAACATTCTCCTTTCCCTTCCTCCCCCACAACAAACACTCTGTGAGGTGAGTGGGACTGAGAGACTTCAAAGAAGTGTAACTAGCCCAAGGTCACCCAGCAGCTGCATGTGGAGGAGTGAAGCAGAGCGGAGACGCGAACCCGGTTCCCCAGATTACGAGTCCACTGCTCTTAACCACTGCACCACACTGGCTCACTATATGGGAGATGGATTGAAGAAAAAGAAATACAAATTGGCCCTGATCCATAGCTTTACCAATTACAGCTAGGAGTGGCTAGCAGCTAGGTGGAGTTATGGAGCAACACACTGGCCAGTTGCGATTTTGACTTGAAATGTTCATCTGGGGCTTCTCAGAAGTATGTAAAGGCAAGAAGTGGGGGGGGTGTAGTTCTGGCCTACAATAGCGCCAACCTGAGAGGTGCTGGAGCTGCACTCTGGTGCGTTCTGGCTGAAAAAAAGCACAGGATACTTCCGTCATTATTTCACTTTGGCCTTTCAGAGGCAGTTAGGAATCTAACTGATAACCAGGCTGTAGATTTGCACTACTCTTGACATGGTGTCCCTGAGCTGCTCTGCTGCCTCTTCTGATATAACCTTGAAACAAGGCGGCACTGGGGCCATAGCTTCAGCCATTGCATAGGAACTCCTGCAGAAAGCAAAAAACATGTCCAGGAAATGGCTCAAACTGCTGTTGCATTCAAGAAATTTCGGAGAATGAACATCCTGTCTTTTGGAACACGAGCAGGGGAAGAGAAGGGAAGTTGGTCCTCAGAAAAGCAAAGGAAAGCAAACAAGAACAAGAACAAGGGAAGCCAAGTTCCTATTTACGTAAGCCAAGCGGACAGCTTCCCCAGTCACAAGAGCTGGCAAGCTCCGGGTGGCCAGAGGTACATGATTAGAGGAGTCCCAAACTTTTAACACACATTTGTTTACTAGCTTAATTTCTCTGCTAACTTTTCTTTGCTATGGTTAATTGCTGTACTCTCAGCATTTCTGTGGTTAGCTGAACTCTTTCCCAATCACAGATTCGCCCAGTTTATTATGCAACAGCAGCAAAAGAGAGAGAGAAATCTGAAAAAAAAAGTTTCAGAAAATGTATAAGGGGACAGCGCTTCAGTGCCTGCTAGATGCTGGCGTAGCGAGGCAGCAACCCGGCTCACCCAGTACAAATGGACCCCAAAGCCTGCCTAAAGTGACCTGCAGCTTAATAAACAATATCTCTGTGCTTGTGGTAGAATAGTGGGGAAAGGCAGAACTGATAACATGAGGTTTCAGCATACTTTAAAAGCTGAAGGTTCTAGGAAAGCTGCAGGCCCTGAAAACAGCATCAACCTTCATTAGCTGACTTGATTGTTTCAGGAGTTGTTGGAACTTTCAAATATTTTGATCCTAATACTGTCCACCCAACCAAAAGTGCTATACAGGTATATGTATGCTCTAGGGTTGCCCAATTCGGGAGATTAAGACCTTCAGCAGGTCTCCAATGTTCGATAATTGCCAAAAAATAAGCATGATGATACAAATTCCAGATCTGGAATTCCAAATCCGCCTTCCTTAATCTGCAATTGCATTTTCTGCAACAATAATCTCGGTACATCTGAACCCCCAAAGACATTTCCTAAACAGGGAGTTTATCTCCTTCCAAGGAAGCCCCAATAACATTGGCAATGCTGACTAACGCAGCGAAGGGGAAGTTATTGCAACAACATTCATCGTTTAAAGAGGAACTTAAAAGATTGCTGGGTGACAACGCTAGACAATAAGCCAGACGATCTGAGCGAGCGTGTGGATTCAGTCAAAAGCAACAACACTGAAATAGTGGAGAAGGTCAACCTGGCAGGAGAACGAATTAAACAAAAAACCTAGAATAACTTCATTTGAATAATAAACTTAAGCTGCAGGAACACAGTAGTAGACCAGGAGATCAAACCTGAGAATTCAAGGGGTGGAAGACAAATGGCTGACAATTCTCCAATAGCCCCAGGAGATATGGAGCAGGTGCACTGAGCCATGGGCCCAAGAAGGGCAGAAGATTCAGGTCCATGAGATGCTGTGTTGCGTTTTAGCAGGTTCTCAGAAAAGGTGCAGCTTGGTCTTGGAAGCCAGGTGGGGGAAGCCTAGAGAGCCTAATTATGCATGAGTGCCAGTAGTTCTCCATACTTGCACTAAACTTTGGCTTGTTATCTTGCACCTAATTGCCCTTCTAAGAAAAGCAAACCTCAAGTCAGGGTACACTGTGACTCTTGGTTAAACATACCTATGTGTGTTCCATTAGTGTGTATGTCTACATATGTAGACAAGGACACATTGTGCCATCCTTGACTCTGTGGTTATACCCAATGCTAGTCCTACTCAGAGGAGACCGACAGAAGTTAATGAACATGAGTACCTTAGGTTTACTCATTTCAATAGGTCTACTCTCAGCAGGACTAACATTGGATACAGCTCTCTATGTATCGGGTTGTTGGGCTCTTACTCAACTGCCCTCAGCACCAGTGGTAAAATTATTATATGGCTGCTGTGCTTTCTCCTACAGTCAGAATGCTCTTGAGAAATTGTGCTAATTTGCTCTTTACAGATATACTTGGAGCTAATTAGTGTTATTTCAATTACTTTGATATCCCATGACAAATGTCTCACTAGGAGAGTAATGTGTCAACTACAGCTATGCAATTAAGAACGATCAGCATCCACTATGCTGAAGTAGTAGAAAACTACCATTACTTCCAAAATTAACACAGCAATATGTTGGGAATACATATGAAACCCAGGATGAAAAGCATTTTCACCACATGCCGTTTAAAACAGCATTTCCAAACGTTTCAGAGCACAATTCAAAGTGCTGGTGCTGACCTTTGAAGCCCTAAATAGCTTCAGCCCTGTATAGCTGAAGGAGTGTCTCCACCCCCATCATTCAGTCCGGACACAGAGGGCCTTCTGGCGGTTACCTCCCTGAAAGAAGTGAGGTTACAGGCAGAGGGCTTTCTCGGTAGTGGCACCGACCTTGTGGAGCACCCTCCTATCAGAATGTCAAGGAGATGAGTAACTACATACCATAACCTTTAGAAGACACCTGAAGGCAGCCCTGCATTGGGAAGTTTATAAATATTTAATGTTTTATTATGTTTTTGTATATGCTGGAAGCTGCCCAGAGTGACTGGGGCAACTCAGTCTGATGGGCGGAGTACAAATAATAACATTATTAAGAGCCAACCCGTTTAGATCTCTATGTAGCAGTCCTCACAGAATCTACCCAGGAAATGTTATATGGCTCTACCTATTTGCTCCATTCTAATACCCTCAGATAGGATTTCAGATGCTAGAGAAATTTGCAAGCTGCTGCAGTTCCACCAAACCTGTGGGTATCTGTGCCCCTTGCAGACCCTCCCTCCATCTCTCTCTCTCCCAGCTGCAGAACACACTAAGTTCTGTCCAATATACATCTGCACCAAGAACCCAACCCAATCAAGAGGAGAACAATTCAGTGGCACACAATGATCAGCACCAGCCAGAAGTCTCACGTGTAAAGCATGTTACCTCTTCATTTCTCTGTAAACTCAGCAGTTAGTGAACTGGAAAATAACTAGTATATAATATTCCAGAAAAATATGCACAAAGTTTTGTTTTGTTTTTTTGCTGGCGCATATGCAATAGTACTTAAGCCTGAATGGGAATTCAGATTGTCATGTACAAAAGCCTTTTGGAACTAAGGGGAAAGCTCTGAAGTGCCTGAAAATGACAGATGGCTTGAAGCAGGACTCGATATTGAATAAGTCAGAGCCTCTGTCCACCTACTGCAAGCAGCACAGAAGTGCGTTGCCTGGTAAAGTTGATACAAGCTCTAGAGGATTAGACAGAGCCTGGTAGCTGGACATTCATGTTTGCCCAGCCAGCTAAGTAAACAAGCAGAATCTTGGGATTTACATTTGAAGGAAGGGATGAGAAGGAGAGCATAATAGGAATAAAGTGGGTTTTTGTTCTTCCAGTAATTCCTAGTGGTGATTTTGTCTAGCCTGTGTCCCCAGGGCTAATGAAACTTTAACTGAATTACATCAGAAATAGGCATCCGTTCAAGTATTGCCTCAGCAGGACTCTAAGGGCTGTTAAAAAGTGACTCGAGAAACAAAACACAGGATAGTGAGGCCATTTAAAGCATAATACTTAGATAGATATCTATTGGCTGACGTGGAAATCTAAGTTACACGGAGCATGCTCCAGACTTCTCAGAGCTAAAGTTCCTGATGGAAGTCAGAAGCACTACTGGCCTACTGGAAGAGGATTTAGGAAGGGAGTGCAAGTTACCTCATTTTCTTTCTTTCTTTCTTTCTTTCTTTCTTTCTTTCTTTCTTTCTTTGTAACAACCAGCATTAGCCACTAAAATAAATCTTGGACGAAAGACCGTTACTTACTGATCCTATTAAACACTCTGTAGATGTTGGAAGACATGGATATTTATCGGGGCCAGACCATGCCATTTTGCTGTCTGAGGCAAAAGACAACATGTCATCCCTATTTTTTTAATCCCATGCATTCCACCCCACTCCATTCCAGCTGGACAGATCACTGAATCTTACTTCAACACTGGTGACCTGGGGGCAGGAGGCTAGCCTAGCGGTGCAGGGCAGGCCACATGGAATCCACAGCTCTGTCCTCTGGTGCTTCATTGTGGCCCTCCTGCCCCCAGCATCTGCCACCTGAGGCAGCTGCTTCACTCTGCCCAATGGTAGCGCCAGCCCTTAATGTTTATATCTTCTCTCCCTTGACTTTGGGTCTTAGTTTTGGATCCCATCCAAAAGAGGAAGAACTACTAGTTCTACCAGCAACCTGCATCAAGCAAGATAAATATTAAACTAAGACCAGCACCAGCACCCTATGCATGATCAATCAGAAATAAGTCCCAACGCATTCAGGGAAATGTAAATTGAATATTCAGTCACTTATTATTGAGGGGAAGTGCGTGGAACAAGTCTTGGTGTTTCGATACCTGGGAATGGAGTTGAGAGATGACCTAACCTGGGGAGAAAGCAGCAAAGACCTGATGAAGAGAGCACAGCAGAGGTTATATTTTTCTGAGAATCCTCTGGAAAAACAATCTCTCAAAGGACCTGTTGATAGCATTTTACCATTGTACTTTGGAGAGTATATTAACTTATGGTCTGTGTGTGTGGTTTGGGAGCTGCAGGGTCAGGGAAAAAACAATGCTGTCCAGGGTTGTAACTGCGGAAAGAATAATTGGGTGCACTCTTCCCACCTTGGATCAAATCTATTCTTCCAGGTGCCATAAGAAAGCTGCAGAGATAGTGCAGGATAGTGCGCACGCCGGAAATGATCTCTTTCAGCTTTTGCCTTCTGGAAGAAGGTATAGGGTTATAAAGACTAGGACTAGCTGCCTGAGAAACAGTTTCTACCCAAATGCGATGTTGGTTTTAAATGCATTGTAAGGAGTCTGTATGGGAGTATATTGTATTTAAAAATGGGGTATCAGAGTTTTTAGGGGGCTAACCAAGTTGGGATAGCTGGGATAGCAGTTTATTGGGTTTTGAATGTCTTATGTAGATTTTTCAATTTCGTTGTTCTGTATGGGACAATGACAATAAAGATATCGTATCGTAATGGCACTTGTACTTTTCCACAGGATTGCAGTCTAATAAATTTTAAAGAGTCTTACTACACCAGGAATGGGGAACCTATGATCATTCAGATGATACACTACATCTCCTGTCTTATCTGACCACTGGTTATACTGGTAGAGGCTTACTGGAGTCCAGCAACATCTGCAGGACCACATGTTCCCCATTCCTCTTCTATACCTTATTCTGTACTATACCTCCTCAAGTCTTCAGTTTTCTCTCTTACCATCACAACCCATGTCATTAAACCAGCAGATCAAGGAGTTTGGGGGTAAAAACATTTCAAACAAACAAATACAAACAATCTGAGCTACACAAAACCTCAGCAATTATAAACAGGAGGAAAAAGCAAAACAAGAGCCATTCACAATAGCCTTATTCAGTTTGATTCCCCCAGCAGCATCTGCTCATCTTAATAGAAACCATTTTTCTCTTCTGTTTTCAAACAGAGAAAATGAGGGGGAAATCCTCTGGATCTTGCTGGGAAGTCACTAGATGGTGCTCTAGGTAGTAGATCCGATTTCAGTTACAGGCTGAGCTGCAGTGTAACCTTTGCATCCTTAGGACCAAACTTCATTTCACTGAAAAGAGCTATTATTCAAGCCCTTTGGGTACAGCTTCTGCTCTGCTGTACATCAAAAGCAGCAAAAGAAAAACAGAACCTACTCAGGCTACAATGGGGAAATTCTACAAAGGGATCTAGTGTCAGAAATCTGGCCGTGACATCACCCTGATGATTGCAAACCTTTCAAGAAGCCCATGTCATGTAAGTGATGAAATGGACTCTTAGTCCGTGAAAGCTTACATCACAATATACTTGATAGTCCTTCAGGTGCCACATACTAATGGAGCTACGGCATATTTCCAGAATTTTTTAGTTTCCAGAATTTGTGGAGTGATTGTAAGTTCAAGCCTGTTTCTTCATGCCCTGGGATATTCCTGTTATTCTTTTCTCCTATCGTGGCAGGGAATGCAGTAATTAGGCTATATTTTCTTCATCTTACTTGCTTCTTCTTAGTTCTTAGTTCAGAGCTCCCCAAAGGGTATCCACTTAAGTTTGCGCTTTCAGCAATGTCATTTGCCCTGACCAAAACAAAAAAAATTCCTTCCAGTAGCACCTTAAAGACCAACTAAGTTAGTTCTTGGTATGAGCTTTCGTGTGCATGCACACTTCTTCAGATACACTGAAACAGAAGTTTCCAGACCCTTCTATATAGTGAGAAGGTGGGGAGGGGTATTACTCAGAAGGGTGGTGGGAATGGGTGATTGGCAGATAGCTGTGATGAGCCTGTTGACGACTCTTAACGACTGCAATGAAGGTGCGTGTTTTTCGTTATGTAAAATAATGGTGGCAGGGAAGCCTGAATCACCTTTGGCACGCTCATTCTCTCTTCTATGGTTTGGACAAAACAAAACGAAAATCCCTGCTATTTGTGCTTCAGGTGAAGCCTCCGTTGGCTAGTCCGACCCAGAGTGAAGGCTTTTTAATTTATTTATCTTTGATCATTCATGAAGTTTCTGATCAAATATGTGGGGCAGCAAGACACATGCTTGGAGATGCACCTGATAGTTCTTGCTATCCCCTGGAGTCCTTCCTAGTCCTATGCTAGTCCTGTAGGAAAACTTTTTCTACTACAGCATAGGAGACAGAAACAAGTCTCCCCAGCTCAACAGATTTGCTAATCCAAAGCAGGCCAAGCAACCACAGAAGGCCAATTGTTGAACTCTTGCACAGAGAAGATTTCCTGTTCCTTCCAAGTTCCATTAAGCACCTGCCCTAGAAATTGCCTGCTTTTGATAGGAGTCTTTCCTATCTCAAAATCTCCTTCCTTTAGCCTGACACCACCAGTTAACCTCACTGCAGTTTAAATGGCTCCTGACTTACACTGATGCACGACTCAATTCCAATCTTCCTCTGCTTTGATATAGTTTTTGCAACTTTAAAATATTGCAAGCTAGCCACGCAGGTATCATAGTAAACTTGCTCTTTCAGCAGGGTGAGATGAACTTTCTACACTGAAGAACACTAACTTTGAAATGACTTTCATGTGTCACTCCTGATAAGGAACAACAAAGAGAAGCACAACCAGAATTTTATTTTTTTTAAATCCATCTTCTTTTGGGTACTCTGCCTGGCTTAATGTGCTAATTAAAAAGGCTTTTGTCTAGTATTGAGGTATTCCAAAAGAAATTAAAGCTCGTGGATGGGGGTAGTGGAAGTCAAGTCATGAATTTGAGAATATGCATGCTCTAGAACTGTCAATCAGCTATAGGGTTTCCAGAGTCAATTGGCTATTTTGCACTTTAACACATTAATTCACTGCTTAAAATAAGCCAAATACTGGAAGAGTGAACTCACATCATCAAGAGAGGGATGGCAACTAAAATTATGTGAGTACTTGGAACTTGCAAAAATGATGGAGTTAATAAGAAATCAACCAACAGATAAAATTAAAAAAGAATGGGAATGTTTTAATAACTACTTGATAAAACAAGGTTCCAGCAACAAGACTTGGCTGTGTTTTGAATAATTTTGCAGATAGCAAAATATTTTCTCCTCATTCCAAGATGCAGATTAATAATCAAAGGCAGGGTAAAAAACAGAAACATTTACCATATTTTTCGCCCCATAGGGCTCACCGGCCCATAGGGCGCACCTAGTTTTGGGGGGTGGGGAAATAAAGAAAAGAGCTTCCCCCGACCCCAGCCCCCAGAACAGGCTGCTATCCGCAAGCCTAGGGAGCCCGGCGGGAAGTCGCGCCGGTGCTTGCGGATATCTGCCCAAAGCCCAGGGCTTCGGGATGCAGGCTGCTGTCTGCAAGCCTTGGGAGCCTGGCGGGAACTCCCACGGGCTCCCAAGGCTTGCGGATAGCTTCCTGAAGCCTGGAGAGCGAGAGGGGTCGGTGCGCACCGACCCCTCTCGCTCTCCAGGCTTCAGCGAAAGCCTGCATTCGCCCCATAGGACGCACACACATTTCCCCTTCATTTTTGGAGGGGAAAAAGTGTGTCCTATAGGGCGAAAAATACGGTATATTAAAATTGTAATGAGGTAGAAGGAAGTCAACAATACAAAAGTGGAAAAGGGATTCAACCCAAAACGAATGTTATAATGATGAATGTTATAATGTACAAAAAACATTAATATGGGTTCAAATTATATCAGGTATTACTTATCAATAGACAGGTATTTTTATTTTCTAAGTAGTTAAAATGATTTAATGGTTTTTTGTTTTTCTTTTTTACCTTTGTTTGTATTAGTATACAAATATTAGACTTCTAAATAATTTCACTATATATAAAGCAGGAGTTATATTTAAGTACAAACATTGAAAGACTATCTTATCATTTTCGATTTTCTTTTTTATGCATGTTTTTCTTTACTGTTTGTTTGTTTTTGTGTATTTTGTATGTATGTTTTTGCTAATAAAAAAGTTTTTTAAAAAAGTCTTTCCGTACATAAAAACTGAAGACATTTTGAAGAAATTTAATTAAGGCAACAATTTCTTCCAGTTAACACAGACAAATATGTAGTTATTGGTTGGGGAGGCTCAAATCATTCTTACTTAACACATTTCCTAAACCAAGAGATAAACATAACATTTACAACTCCCTCAGCAACAGCAGTTATATTTTTAAGGTAGGCTGCTAACCATAGCACAGACAGAAGGCATCTGCCAAAACAAAAGATCAGTAATTATGAGGGCATGCTCAACCAGAGGGAGTATTTTAAGCCATGTGTTTTCAAAAAACAGGTCAGGTGTAACAATAACTCAGGAAATGTTCAGTCTTTTACTACCCATGTAAGTTTTTGTACACAACCTCCTCCTTCAAGCTCACACCTCAGTACCAGAGGGCTCAAAATGTATGCAGTGGAATTCTGAATGTATGATTTATCTGTCCCCTGGGATTCTTGGTGTTGGCTGGATTCAAGTGATGGCAGCTCAACCTGCAGAATACCAAGTTGCCTTCAGGGAAGCCGTTCTATTGCTGGTTCAGTAACGCTCTCTCTCTTTCTCTCACACACTCAGCATACGAGGCACCAAAATTAAGTTAAATAAAGTGATGGCAAAGATCCAAACAAGAGTCACCAACTTTCTCTGGACCTTCTTTCCAGCTTCCCTTACACTCTTTGCCGAACAGGTCCCCAGCGGACGAGAGCGCACAGGAATTTGGAAAGAGATGCCACTGCTATTCTGATAAGGAATAGAAGCCACATTCCATTCCTATTCTGAGTAATATACACTCCGTGACGGTGAGAGGGTCTTGCAACCAATACAGCTTGTACCACTGAGCAAAATGCTCTACGGCCAGATGAGCCCATGCAGCATACCCCATAAACAGGTTAGTTAATTTACTTGAATGATAGCAAGGACCCGAAGATTTATGACAAGGATGCCAACATTCCTACATGCTTGCTCTCAAAAGTCATAGCAGAACCCTTCCCCCACCCCCAAACCTGATGACTACTTTAGCATGTGCATTTTGGCCTGGGTTCAGATATTATAACTGAACACAATGGAGGCCTGCAACTTATGCAGTGACTGGGAAGAATGAATAGCAGGGGAGTATGGAACAATAAGCATAAAGGTAAAGGTAAAGGGACCCCTGACCATTAGGTCCAGTCATGACCGACTCTGGGGTTGCGGTGCTCATCTCGCTTTATTGCCCGAGGGAGCTGGCGTACAGCTTCCGAGTCATGTGGCCAGCATGACTAAGCAGCTTCTGGTGAACCAGAGCAGCGCACGGAAATGCCGTTTACCTTCCTGCTGGAGTGGTACCTATTTATCTACTTGCACTTTGACGTGCTTTTGAACTGCTAGGTTAGCAGAAGCTGGGACCGAACAATGGGAGCTCACCCTGTCGCGGGGATTCGAACCGCCGACCTTCTGATCAACAAGCCCTAGGCTCTGTGGTTTAACCCACAGCGCCACCCACATCCCACTAACAATAAGCATAAAAAAGGTAAAGGTACCCCTGCCCGTATGGGCCAGTCGTGTCCGACTCTAGGGTTGCGTGCTCATCTCGCTCTAGAGGCCATGAGCCGGCGCCGTCCGAAGACACTTCCGGGTCACGTGGCCAGCGTGAAGAAACAATAAGCATGCATAACTGCTATTTCCTTCGTAAAACACTGCTTACTTCACTTTTGGTTTCTGCTACATCTCTAACGCAAGTGGGACCTGTAATAATAAAATGCTGCAGTGCAGAAGTGCAGTGCAGTACAGTGCAGTACAGTGTTCCAGTTAGCAGGCAATGCCTATTTCAGGATACTCCATTTAATTCAGCTCCCCACAGTTTCCCGTTACCCCCATCTCTCAACATACATGCTGCTTATTTTACTCCATGTAAATGATAGCTGGGGGGGGGCAGATTCTCTGCAGCACCAAAGAGGAGGAAAGTGTTAATTCCCCCCTGCACATCTGCTGTGATCCCCAAAACTATCAACCCCTCAAGCTGACGTTACTGGCACTTTTTTAAAAAACGTGAATAACAAAGATGTATTTAATATTACAGCTGGAACGGTTCTTCATTTTGAAGTTGCTGTGGCTGTTGATGCTTGCAGCTTGCATAGGCCAGATTCCCTCTTACACAGAGTCTATAAGGAAACACGGAGTCTAAAAGCAATGTTTTTTAAGCACAGGCTATTTTTAGCATGCTTTACCTTGAGGGCTTTCTGTGCAGCTTCACTTGAACCAATAGCAATGAGGTTTGGCCCAGCCATACTGCAGAAACTCTTCAGATGCAAGGAGTCAGAAACAGGGACTGTAGAAACAGCATAATCCTGTACAGAAATTAGGCATTTGCAAAGGAAATGCATTAGATTGGTAATCTCGTAAACTAGCACAATTATAAATTGTATCCCCCATCCCCGTGCATTAATGAATTCATGTGTCTTGAAGATATATGTAGAGTCAACTCTTAGAACCACAGCAATTTTCTATGGAGAGTTTTGGGTCGTTCCGTGGACTTCAGTGCCATCATTGTTTCAGGAAACAAGTAGATAAAAAAATGCTTCATTAACATGCAAAAGAAGCCTCCATAAAATCGACAGTTTGACTTCAAGAGCCTCTAAAAAAAGAAATGTTGAGTGGCTAAGAGACACAACAGTTTCCTAGTAACAAGCACCCTTCTCCTGAATACTTTCCATGGAAGCAGGTTATGCTGAAGCCAGCGGATTGCCATTCTTACAATGTGGTCTGGATGGGAAATAATGTTCAAAATAGTATTTCAATTATGATTTCAGAAGTTATTCATTTATTATACTTCACTCCATTCTTCCTCCAAAGAGCTTGATGATGTATGGCTCCTTGGAAGTCTCCCATCTAGGCTAGATAGTGGCGCCCTCCCATTAGATGTCAAAGAAATAAACAAGCTTTTAATACTGGATGAATCACTGTATTTTAATATTCTGCTGGAAGCTGCCCAGAGTGGCTAGGGAAACCCAGCCAGATGGGTGGGGTATAAATAAATTATTATTATTATTATTATTATTATTATTATTATTATTATTATCTGCTCCAAACATCCATGATCATTGGTCATACTGGCTAGAGCGGATGGAAGTTAATCTAATGACATCATTGGGGTTGCAAGTATCTCCACCCCTGCTCTGCATTGGATCTGCTTAGCACCACTAATAGAACTGTTTCATGTGTAGGGATAGGATGGATCAGTTTATTCCCAGTCCATGTTAATTTTTCCATGTGTTTAGACCTAAGCCTCCTCCCATCCCATTTCCACATTGATCTGCAATTTACAACTTTCACCACCACCCATGCAAGAATTTGTATTCCAATACTCATGAGTATTTAAATATGTAAATTATCACAAAATAAGTGTACTGTATATTATACAAAATAATTATTTAAAATAAGCATTTCTAAAATAGTCAATTAAAAAACAACAACTTTGGAATGTTTCTGGATTGCAAAATTCAGAGCAGTGAGGAAATTAGAAGTATAATAATGTTCTAATTAGTTTATTAGTCTGGGATGTGCAAATTAGGTCAGTCTGCTTAAAAATGCAGATTGAACAAAATTCTCTTTATTCCTTGTATGTATCTTCAAAACATTTTCCATCCATACTTTAAGGATGTTCAGTCAAAGAAGAAATATTGAAACATCAACTTTTCGGGAATGCCGACCACTTTTTAAATCAAAATGAAATCAAAATCAAAGATGAGCTGTAACCTGCAAATCATATGCATGTTTATTTGGACTTAAGTCCCGCACTCCCAGTACCTTGTGAATATGATTGCAGCATAAGACATGTTTTTCAATTATATATTTTTTCTCACATTTTCTCCAAGTTCTCATGGAACCATGCCTTGTCATCATCACTCACCAGAACCCAGTGAGTTTCATGGTGCGGTGGACCTTTGAACCCAGGTCACAGCAATTTAAGACAAGCACTCTGTCCTCTTTCCTACATTGACACTGTGTGCCTCAGCAGAATTTTATTTATAGTGTAAAAATGAAGTAAGAAAAGATGAACAATCCATTTTCCAGCCTCACAGCCTCAGAATCAGGCAATGTTGCCTCCCCCCACAAAAAAAAAAATTGAAACTGATTAACAAAAAATAAATATGTTATTATAGCACAGAAGTGTAGTAATCTCTCTCATTTGTTTTTAGTCCTTGCATTGTGTTAATGCCTTGAATTCTCCACAGAAGATGCCTCAGTACTGGCATATATCTTGGCTCCTTCCTTTTACACAGTGTGCAAAACTTTACCACGCACTGGATCCCCCATCCGAAGGTCAATCTGCAACTCTGCTAACCTTAAAGGTGTCTGCCAGAATTTCTGCACCACGTCGATTGGTCCGCTTTGAAAGACCAACGAAAAACTCCCTGCCTGAGAAAAGAAAATATTAATAGGCATGATTGAGTTCGTATGCAATAAGATAATCTACTGTTTTTGTCCAATCTTGTTGAAGTTAACATCATTTGAATACGTAAACTGAACAAAGAAATGTCCTTTGAAAACATACACACACAATCTCGCAACATTAAGTTTAATTATAGTTATAATTTTTTTAGAAATAGTAACTTACAAGTATAACACCATCACTTCCTTCAGATAGAGAAAAGAATAATAGTCCAAAAAACCAAAAGGCTTATACATACATAGAAATAGATACTGGACCCTAAGAAAAGTACTATTGTTCTTGCCTGGTCTCCTGTCCTTTTGAGATCAGCACAGTAACCTGTGCTACACCTAGGTTGTGTGGGCACGATCATCTCAATGAGCTACTCATCTCAGAGTGAAGCCAAATTTTTCCCATCCCATCACTTTTGCTGCCCATTCACTTGACTCTCCCTCTGTGCCCAATCAGCATAATCTCCCAGTGACAGCAACTGAGAGAGAGCAAGGTTTCTGGAGGTTCCCATTCCTTCTTGTTCACCATCTCACTGCTCACTAGCTCAAAAAAGGCAGGTGAACAAGCAGCAACGGCAATGAGAAGGAGCAGCGGGGCCTGGATAATTGACCTTTGATGCAATCTTAATACAGTTGTACCTTGGAAGTTGAACGGAATCCATTCCAGAAGTCCGTTCAGCTTCCAAAACGTTTGGGAACCAAGGAGCGGCTTCCGATTGGCTGCAGCCAATCGGAAGTCGCGACAGACATTTTGGTTCCAAAGAATGTTTGCAAATGGGAACAATCACTTCCAGGTTTGCGGAGTTTGGGAGCCAAAATGTTCATCTCACAAGGCTTTCAAGGTATGACTGTACTAACATTATTTTTTCCAAGCAACCTATGAAATAAAGCAGACTGATAAACACACACAAAAACTCAGGGTACCTGTGTGATATGAGCAACTCCTGTTGATAGCACTTTAAAATTGTTTTTAGATATTATTAATGCTCTTATTTTGTTTGTAATTGTGTTGTCTTGTTGCTTTGCCATCCCAGACCCCTTTGGGAGGAAGGGTGGGATAGAAATGAAATAAACAACAACAACAAACTTAGTTTAGTTCTCATAATTCACTTGTTATTCTGATGTCAGGAAATTTATTGCATTAGGAAATGATTTCCTGTGTTCAAAGTCTCATGTTACTGTTGGACAAGCAAATTAACTAATGAAAATGTAAGGAGAAAAGGGAAATGGGTTTTTTAAATCAGTACCTTACCATCAAGCTGTCTGTGCAGCCGAAACATTAAGTGACAAAGTTTCATATTTTATTTTACTGTACCTGTAAATAAAACATCTCCTCCATCTAAGGTTGCTTGTTCATCTGTCATCTCTACAATATTCAGGTTAAGGCTTTCAAGTGCTCTCTTCATTACTTCAACCTGTTTGGAAAAGGACACATTTTAGAATTTCATTTAAAGGCTGCAGCCCTAGGCACAGTTTTTAACCATGCATATTGTTCGGCTTTGTATCTGCTGTACTGGAACATCCACAAATCAAACCAAAAAGAGATGTCCGGAAATTTATTTAAGGGTGATATGCTTTTTTAGCCAAGTTTAGAGAACCAACTTTCAATCTGGCATAATCGCACTGATGCTTGGTGTTATTAGGAAAGTCTACTTATTTTTGTGAAGGTAGAGTCAAATGAAAGACAAGCCCCACCTCTGCCACCCCCCAAATCAATCAGTTGGGAGGGGTTAACCAAATAAAATATTTCAAGATTTAATGCACAGCTTGGACTTGTGAGTACCTCATTTGCTTTGTGATATTGGAAGAGTCCCCAAAATGCATTTCAAAGGCAACACTTTGACATTAGTCATGCATGCCCTGCAAGACTGAATGTAAGTTTCTGGGAATCTGTTGTAAAGTCTTCTGGGCATCCACATAAAAGCACTTCAAGCATCTTAACTACAGCACCACTCCTGAACTAGAAAACTTCTGTGACCAGAAGCCATTTTTATCTTACAATTAAAAGTTGTCAATTGTGCTAATGCATTGGGGGGGGCAGGAAGTCCACTCCACTTCATTGTGGGGAGGAGTTGCGGTGGACCGCGTGGCCACCCACTCACCTCCGGGGCAGGGGACAAAGTCCCGCATTGCCCGGGGGATCCCGGCCACATCAACGAGCAGCCAGCCAATCCTCTGGGTGGTGGTGGGGGCGTGGCCATTGAGGGGCCTGGTGGGAATTTTTCCACTTGGCAAAATTGGCATGGGGCCATTTGGTTTTCGCCTACCTCGTAGCAATTGTCACAACTTTGTAAAGTTTTGCGGTTAGGCATTGTTTGACCTTATGATGGGGGAGGTGAGGTGTGGCCATCACCTGCTCCTCCAAGCTTAAGGGTATTCTGTTAAAGGAATCCGGGGTGTGTGGATCTTGTCCGAAGTCCGGGGCTGGGCTAGGGCCATGCCATGACCCCATCAGGAACACCTGGGGGAGCTTGAGTTGGTTTGCATTGACGGGGCTCCCCCTTCTGGTGGTTTACCATACTCCCTGCGCAATGCAGGAGTCAGATACAGTCCGGTTCATTCAATGCCTAAGCCAATACCGTTCACATTCTGTAATCAATAAAGTTGTGGCCAAAATTTGCCCAATAACATTAACCTAATATTTGTGTCCTGTGTGTTTATTCTTCAACAAAGGGGCGGTTGCTGGGTCTTGACATGCAAATAGACCACCATAGTAAATTAACAACTTGGGTATTCTGAGTTGCCCACTCCTTGACAAACTTGCAATTGCTCTGCTATGATTTCCACACTTATTCCTAGATAGACATTAAATATCTAATTTGGTGTGCCATGGGCATTTACTATGCAAAAGGTGGCATGATTGCGCACAGCTAACAAAACAGTCCTTGCTTGTTTGTAGCAAGTAGTTCAGGTGTTGGCAGTACCACACTGTGTTACAAACATGTCTGCAAAAGTGACATGCAGGCTGGGAACATTAACCCCGCCATATGGGAATCCCTTGCAGATGATCTCAGTGCCTGGGGACAGACGGTCAGGTTGTTTAACCACAGCAGTGACCAGAGAAGGAAAGATCATTGGGAGGAGCACAGAGAGAACACACACCATGGCGCACCTGTGGCAGCAAAACTGGATGCCACATCTAACTGCCCCACCTGCAATAAAACATGTCTCTCCCATATTGGTCTCTATAGCCACAGCAAGCGTTGCAACTCTCCAAGGGTTTGACTTCACCCCTGAATGCATGCTCTTTCATTTGTCTCCCGACGGATGCCAACAAAAATACTTTTAGACACCATAAGTCTAGCAATTTCACTGACCATTCTGAATCATGGATCTTGCTGCCGTTGCAAAATTCAAGTTACTGGTTCACTGCCATATGAGCTGCCCTCATGTGCGAAGACAAAACAAGTCACAAAGGTAACATGAGAACTGGCTGTAAGGTTCCATTGATTTTTTCTGGATAACACTCAGTATACAGAAGGCGCTGCCATGGGAAGAGGTCACATCAATATGATAAGGCAGGTGGAAGTAAAGCAAAAGGCAGGTTCTTAGGAGTACCGAGGTTTATGCCGGCCACAAAGAAAGCAAATGTCTCTGCTGCCTATGATGGCATAGCAATACCAAGTGAATTGGCTGAGATTAAGTAGAGATTTGTTTAACCTTGTGATACAGAAGAGATGAGACAGATGTATTTAAGTAGAGAGAGAATTCATAAGCTAGGTCATAATTTCTTAAAAAATCTATTCGCCTGCAAGTGTCAAAGCTTAAATATTGAATCAATATGAATTAGACTTAAAAAATTATTTCACCCGTAAAAAAAATGAGTGTAGTGGTACAAAACAGTGAATTCATTTTAAAAAACCCTGAAGCCATGACCTGAGTTGATCATATTAGTTTGATGCCCATTAATAATATTATGAATTGTTTCAAACTTTAAAACCTCTCTCTCTCTGGGTGAAAGCTAGGTGCAACACTGAATAACTGTGACCAGATATAGATAGATAGATGATAGATGATAGATAGAGATAGATAGATAATAGATAGATAGATAGATGATAGATATAGATAGATATGAAGAAGGTTAATTATTTCCTCCCTGCATCACTTCTTTCCTCTGAAAATGATCACGCTCAGTTGTCAATGGGCATAATGTAACCCCATTATACTTGTCTCCCCCCCCAACTGCCTGCAGTGGACTATTAGCAGCTCCAGGGGGTGGGAGAAGATTTCAACAAGAAAACCTCCATGACCTCAGATTCCAGCAGTGTCACAGACAGAACAGAGTATGACCGAGAAGGCATTGAACCTGAGCCCTTTAACTGAGCCTGAACTTAACTTAGGTCCCCCTGTGCCCAGATCCAATATTGAAGCCCTTGAGTCAATTTAGCCTTCCTTAGAAGCATATAATCATAGAGCTGTAGAGTCAGAAGGGAAGTCCAACCCTCTTATTTTATTTTATTTTTTTTATTGTATAAAGGCTTGCTAAACTACTCGAGGAATTTTGTGATCGGTGCAGTGGGGAATGGGCTTATAATATCAGAAGCTCCAAACATCAGGTGCTCTCCACTGGTGTGCTGATGTCTGCTAAATTATATTATGTTAGAAGTTCACAACTGTGTTTTTAAGCTCGCCCTAGAAAGCAAGTTGTATGTTTGCTTACAGAAGAAGAGAAAATGGCCTACATTTGTACACATGCCCTTTGAAAAAGAAAGATGCATGTAGAGTCAATTTTAAGTTCAAGAGCACACAACAGAAGGCTTTTATAATAACTGCTACCCATTAATATATCAAGTGGCTGAATGCTTAAGCCTTTATTGCTCTGTGCTGTGATTCCCCCACCCCAAATAAGCACATTCCTGTTGTGAGATGGAATGCATCTAATCCATAATAAATCTGGTCGAGAGACTCTGGGCTTAAGCCAGCTGAGCTACGTTTGAAGAAAAATGATATTAAATGTGTTTGATGGCATTTATAAGAATCCTATTTCCTTGGCCCCACCACTTTAAAATGGAACTCATTAGTCTTTGCATAGATGCAGTCCATCAACTGCCTCAGCTGCTATATGCAAAATATCTATCCCTTCCACAGTTGTGCCAATGTGCTTTAAATGAAAGCCATTTCTTAAAAAGTTATTTATTGGCACTTGGTTATCTCAACTCTGGCAACAAAACAAATGTTTTCAAAATGAGAACAGAAATGACAGATTGATGAGCAGAATGGAGGGAGGGAAAAGAAACAGGGAGACGAACCCTTTATTTTCTTTGCTGCCCGGTGCAAACACCGTACAACATTTTATAAAATTGGCTTGAAGCTGAAAATGCTGAACAAATGCCTGGATCTGTGTCAGGCATAGGCAAACTCGGCCCTCCGTATGTTTTGGGACTACAACTCCCATCATCCCTGACCACTGGTCCTGTTAGCTAGGGATGATGGGAGTTGTAGTCCCAAAACATATGGAGGGCTGAGTTTGCCTATGCCTGATCTATGTAAAAAAGAAAAGAAAAGAAAAAGCCATGGCTCTGTTGGTCTTTGCATACCCTCTAGAAAATGGCCAGCAAAGAAGTATTCTTAACTTAACCCAACACAGGAGCTGAAATGTCATTCGGTAGGAGCTGAATTTCTCCCACTGTGAATGCCTTGTTCAGAACTTGGTTCTATAGATTACAGGAAAGTATGTAAAAATACATCCTTGTCCCCTAAACCCTGTTCTTTGGGAACAAATGGCAATGCTGAACAAGCCTATTAGCACCACCTCTAAAGAAATACCGGTACCTGATATTATTAGTGAAACAAGCAAGCCAGCGGTACTGGAAATCGTGAAGGCACCATCACTGCTTTCCACAGGGATGCCCATTCCTTACTGCTCCACGTCAAACAAATGTCCAAGCAACTCGGCGAGTTATGTTTTCAAGCTCTAAACATGAGCTTGCAGCATGCATCCAAATCTTAATTTCTTTCTCATTTGTAAGTGAAACTCTTAATTTTCCTATGTGAGTGTTCAACTGTTTTGCTGCTTCATCATCATCATCATCATCATCATCATCATCATCATATTATTTATACCCCGCCCATCTGGCTGGGTTACTTCCATGAACAAAGCATGTTTGTGTACACATAACATTCAGGTATTCTGCTTGGTTTAATTGACATATATCTCTCTCCTTCAACCAATCCTAAGCATAAAGTCATAAGGATTCACAGTTCTGCTCCCCACATCAGTTTCACTATCAGCAGCCCCCACCCCCACATGCTACAGTTTTTGACTGTTCCTTTAATTTGAAAAGCGCTTAATGCAAGAGCTATAAAACAGGCATGTGAAGGGCTCTTTAAACAACATCGTCACTTAGGTATACGTGTGTGCTATTTTTAGCCTGTGTGAATATTACATTAATGGATTACAGCTTTATACGTGCATATTATTTAGAACAAGGGTGAAAAATTATTTTTTAAAAGTCTGAGGCCTAATGGTGAAGGAGGGTTAAGGGAGGGAGAATTCTGGTCAAAATGTACATGATGAAATACGGGAATAAGTTGCAGAGGCATGGAAAACTTTTGCCAATAATTAGCCAGCTGCAAAATACCAGTAAATATTTGGTTGGATAGAGATGATGACAGAAAATGTAAATCTTAGACAAGTATGCTGAGAAAGCAACATTCTAAATACTTTTCTGCTCACAATTACAAAATGGTCAATTGTTAGATGCTGGACTGAGAGAGGCACAGTCTATTCTGCCGGGACCTGCACGGTAGGCCAAGAATGCACCTGCATAAGCGAAGCATTCATTATCTTTGAGACACCCAATATCCCATAATACCCAGACTGACTGCTAGTTCCAAGTCCACCATTGACCACACGCCATGTGCCCCATTTCCTCCCTCCTTTTTTTTGCAATGAAAAGTATTTAAAATTCATGAAGCTTGCTGAAAGCTCAGCTGTCACATTCTACTCATTCCAAAGTGCATGGGAAAAAGAGAGTATAATGGACATTTCAGCTGGAGCTACTATTGCCCTTGAATAACCAATATTCCATTAAATTGCTAATAAACCCACTTGAAGATGTAGATAACAATCAAGCCATAGAGGAGCATTCCTTTCCCCTAACACTGAGATGTCAGATTTCACTTTGTACAGTACTGCTGTTTCTGTGCTATTTGTTCAGGGCTTGACGCAAGGTATTCAGAACGCTTGCTCCATTCCAGAGATCACAAGCTGCTCTGTTTTAAAGGGCCCAGAATATGCTTTAGGTGTAGATTACTGCAGAGTCCCTCCTTTTAATTATCGTGGTTTTTGTTTTTTAAAAAGCACCTAAAATGAACGAGGTACTCTACAAAAATAGCTTAAAGAAAATATAAAAGGCTTTGCCTGAAGCCTTACTATCAAATTAATTAAAATACAAAGGGAGAAAGGAGGAGAATTAAATAATAATATAACTGCGAGAATGATGTGATTCTTCTTGCTTCATATACAGTATGAAAAGTTGGAAATGTAATGGCAATCTTTATTTAATATCGCAGGAGAAAAGGCAGCTTATATGGACTTGTGTGTATGTATGCCTGCAGGAATACTAAGAGTATTAGAGCAAGACTAAATGCTGTAAGTCTTATATTGGGGCCTCATTGTCATCTAGATTCCATGTTTCCTAAAACATTTTTGTCCTAAACCAGAGTTTGAGAACCTTTGGCCACCCAACTGCTGTTGGACTACAGTGCCCATCATGCCTGGCCATTGGCTTTGCTGGCTGGGGATGATGGGACTTGGGAGACTAACAACCACTGGGAGACCTCAGGCTCTCCATCCCAGCTCTAAACTTTTTGAATGTTCCTAACTTCTTCTGAATACATTAGTCTCCAAAAGGCTTCAGTTGGACTGCCACAGTCCATATGCTTTGGGTTGACAATTCAAATCAGTGTGACGGGGTGAGCTCCCATTGCTCTGTCCCAGTTTCTGCCAACCTAGCAGTTCGAAAGCACACAGTGCAAGTAGATAAATAGGTACATGTTTTTGTTTTTTCAAAACACACACACACAGACATTTTTTTAAACTTTCTTTCTCAGTCCTTTACAACGCCCATTGCTGTACCATGGTGTTGAATAGGAATGGAAATGTTGCAATTTATGAAATCACACAAAACGGAAAACAATAGCATCATGGAAAACTAGTAAATTCATTCAAGATGTGCAACAAACTAAACATGTGGTTATTACAAGGGGCATTTTTACAATGAAAGAAGCGCTGGAATCCTCCATCCTTGAGAAAACCTAGTGTTTTATATTTGCAGCATTCACTTAAGAAGTGACTGAAAACAAAGCAACCAATGGCTCCAAAAAGCATTTCATTAATCCTTTCGGAAATCTCTCTGACATGCCGAACACTTCTAAGTGTGGGTTGGTTAGACCACCAGGGCAGAAGGTTCTGGGAATGGTTTTCACTCTGCCATACCATCAGGCTGTAGACTCTTACCTGCATGAGCTGGCTAGGCCTGTGGACATTTTTTTATCATCTTCTTTCTAAGTTCCAAGCTCTTACAGCAGCCTTATGCAAGCCCAATGGATAATCCACAGCAGACAACCACCGATGGAAGGGAAGGGCCAAGGTAGAGCCACAAGGTGTTATTATCGTTAATTTATAAAGTGTCTAAAATTATTAGGGGCAGTTGAATATGAAAGCAGGCTCTGCTCATAGTCTCGATTTCAAGACATGGCACATCAGAAAGGAAAGGAACAGAATGGTCCTGTCTTCTATGTTTTCTTTCCTGCATGTTCCATTCATTATCTGCGACTTTGGTCCAGATTCCTCAGCCACGTGAGGCTCAGCAGGGACCAACAAGGAGTAAGACCTGGTTGGTGGTGACAACCACCCCTTTTAGCGGAGATTGATCAACCCCCCCCCCCGCCAGCACTACACAGCTTTAAGTATTTACCAAAACCTGGTTAAGAAGGCATTTAGCTGAAAAGAACACATTATCTCCTCATTATGAGTATGTTAAGGCTGTTTTGCTTTTTCTGTGCCTTCACTTCGTTTTGGGGAGGTATTGTTTTTCTGATGTTGGTATTTTCTGGTGGTAGTTTAGTTGATTTGATTACATTGTATGTACAGGTGGCTCCCCATTTATGCAGAGGTTATGTTCTGGCCCCTGCACACATAAAAAAGGAACACACCACAGCCCCTCTGGCTTGCGAGGAGAACCTTCCAGGAGTGGGAAGAGGACTCCCCTTTTGGGCTCTAGGGAAAGTCTCCTTATAAGCTGGAGGTGCCGTGGGACTTTGTTGAAACTTTTCAGGTTTCTTCCTCCCCTTCTGGGTTTTTCGCACTGCACGTTTGCGCAGTGGTGCATGACTTGAATGTGTGTAAATGAGGGGAAGCCTGTATATTTTATTGTTGCCACTTTAAGTTTCTTTTTTGGGGGATCTAAGTGGGATATAGGGACGCAGGTGGCGCTGTGGGTTAAAGCCTCAGCGCCTAGGGCTTGCCGATCGAAAGGTCGGCGGTTCGAATCCCCGCGGCGGGGTGCGCTCCCGCTGCTCGGTCCCAGCGCCTGCCAACCTAGCAGTTCGAAAGCACCTCCGGGTGCAAGTAGATAAATAGGGACCGCTTACCAGCGGGAAGGTAAACGGCGTTTCCGTGTGCGGCTCTGGCTCTGGCCAGAGCAGCGATGTCACGCTGGCCACGTGACCCGGAAGTGTCTCCGGACAGCGCTGGCCCCTGGCCTCTTGAGTGAGATGGGCGCACAACCCCAGAGTCTGTCAAGACTGGCCCGTACGGGCAGGGGTACCTTTACCTTTACCTTTAAGTGGGATATGCTTTACAAATAAACAACTGGTGATATCTTGCAATGATTACGCCCCTTACAGGAAAGAGGCTTTCCCCCCCAAGCATGCTGACTAGTTCTGACAATAAAAACAATGCAAAGGAAACAAGAGAACTACCTAACTACAGCAGAATCTTTACAGCACAAACAAATGACTGGCATGGTTCACCTCCGCTACTGTGCGCACTAAAGCAAGTACATAGTAGAGATTGATAAGGACACTTGGATAGTGATTTAGTACTCTCAATTTAAGCTTTACCCTGGTCCATGCTGTTCAAAGAGCATGAAAGGCAAGACAAGAACAACAGATATGTACATAATATACTTCCCATCTTTGTATCCCAATGGTTTGCAAGGGATCAGAAGAACTGGAAAGAATATCTATATCTATACACCTTCACACCACTTGCTATTAGAGAATAATGTGCGATACCTTTTCACTGAGATTCCAGCGAAACTTCTGCTTTTTATCAATGGAAGCAAAGATTAAGTTCAAATAACTTATTGCTAATTTGAATAACCTGGGACACGGGTGGTGCTGTGGTCTAAACCACTGAGCCTAGGGCTTGCCGGTCAGAAGATCGGCAGTTCGAATCCCCATGATGGGGTGAGCTCCCGTTGCTTGGTCCCTGCTCCTGCCAACCTAGAAGTTCAAAAGCACGTCAAGTGTGCTGCTCTTGTTTCGCCATAAGCAGCTTAGTCATGCTGGCCACATGACCCAGAAAAACTGTCTGTGGAAGTGGACAAACACTGGCTCCCTTGGCCTGTAAAGCGAGATGAGCGCTGCAACCCCAAAGTCGTTCACGACTGGACTTAACTGTCGGGGTCCTTTACCTTTTCAAAATTTAAATAAACCTGTGTAGGGAGGCTGCCAGAAACATAACAAAAGGAAAGAAGGAGACATGGCAGGAAGCCTAAGGGTGGGCTATAGTACTTTTCCCTATAGTACCTTCCCTTCTAAACATATATCAATAACCCCAAAGCTCTATATTTTCCTAAAACTTTTATTAAAGAAAATAGTGTGTGTTGTATAAAGTAAACCTAGACTTCTGCGTAAAGATGTGGGTTGTGGTGTGTTCCTCCCCCCCCCCCCAGCATTGAAGATAGAAAACTAGTCTGTTGGTAACTTAGACAGATGCAAGCACAGTCCTTGCTTATTCAGAACAAGATTCTACTGGTTTCAGTGTTGCATTTTCCTTTCTGTGTTTTAAGACTGTAGTCTAAATCTGCTTCTGTTACTATGTAGACGACCTTCCTAGTTAATGATAAATCTGGACACGCCTTTCAGAACACAGGAACATGGTTGCATTGGGTAGGGTAAAAAGTAGACCAACACAAGTTGTTCACAACCACCCATGAAAAATAGAAGGAAACAAAACCAGTCACGCTGGATGACGGGAGGGGTTGGCATTCTCTGACCAATGCCAAACAAACAAAAAGGACAAACAGAGAAAAGAAACTGCTTTTCCTTTGTTAAGAAGACTATTCATTTCAAGGGGCTATAGGGCTCTATAAAGAGGTTTCATTCTTTCCTACTATGATATACTCGGCTGTAAAAAAAAAGTAGTGGGGAAAAAATCCGATCAACAGAGCAACCATTTCATGTAGCTTTTAAGAGAAAGTCCAGGTGAGACACACTCTACATTGGAACTGCTACAAAAGCTCCTGTAAGTGGGAAGTGATGTCACAAGTGAAATAAATACTTCTGGTTGTGTGTCTAGACAATCTGATTCACAGTGACGTTTTCCAATACATGTGTGGTCTAGGGCAGCTTCAGGTGGCTTACGTGTAGCTTTTTAAAAAATGGTTGCGTTAATTTTTCTCCTCCCTAGCAAATCGTGAACTGCTAATCCCATGTAGCAAGAAATATCCCTGCTTGCCTATTTAATTACAGTTCAGCTTATAACAACAGAAAGGGAGTTGTTTGTTTAGAAAATAGGTGAAAAATCTTTCAGTTTTTATACATCTATCCTTCCTTGGAGCAAACACAGTCTTAAGCTTTTGTGAACATTTGATAAATCTCTTAGCAACTAGTCACTAGAGTGGATTCAGCCAACAATGGATGATTCATAGTTTTTAGCACAGGGTTGTCTGCCAAACGGCCTGAATAAACTCATATTGCTAGACACTACGGCAAAATGTACCCTGATCTCTTCAAAACTATTATATCAGAGGAAAGCTAAGCTGCGTACATTCCTCCAACTCGGTTGACGCCTGGAGAAAAAACAAATGCCTACTAATCCTACGTCTCTCTTCTCAATGCCACATAGGACCCAGGTAACTCTTCTAAAACTTGCTTTTTTGACAAAGTTGTGATCTCTGTTCCTTTTAATTAGAACAACTGTACTTCTGGCTGAAAATGCTTCAAAACTACTCTACGCAAACCAGGGACAAGAATAAAATAAGGGTTCTCAAAGCGAGTCGAAAGATTGCAATGGAGACAGCCTTAAGGACTTATTTATATGACAGGCACTGTAGTCATGAGATAGACAGGACTGCCATGTAAAATGGAATGAAATAGTCATGCGAATGCTGGTGCCAGATGCAGAATTCAGAGGAAACAGGGGCTTGCATTATTTATTTATTTTGGGATGCCATTATGGACACTCATTAAAGCTGATCTCACAGCAGCATGCAAAAAAAAAGGCTGACTCATCCTCATTTTGCCAGTAGTGTCGCATTTCCAAAAGCATCTCCATGAATGGCAACTGCAACTGGAAGTCAATGTGCAATGACTCAAAATGCAGACAGCTTTCCAGGTCATGTGGCCAGCATGACTAAACCACTTCTGGCGCAACAGAAGCCAGAGCACACAGAAACTCTGCTTACCTTCCCAGCGTGGTGATACCTATTTATCTACTTGCACTGGTGTGCTTCTGAACCGCTAGGTTGGCAGGAGATGGGACAGAGCAACGGGATCTCGCCTCATCACGTGAATTTGAACCGCCAACCTTGGAAATTCTAATCATTAAAAACATGTTGAGGGGGTGTGGGGAATAGCTACCTAATGAGATGATGCGGCAAGAGTACAGATAATCACTCAGAGACACTGCTTCATATCTTGACTGGGATCCCTTGTTGATATTTGCATGGGGGGCGGGAAATAACCTGCATTCCACAAAGCAGTAAATTTTGCCTTCACGGGCATGAGTGACTTCATTGGAAAATGCAGGCTAGCCTTAAATGATCTTACTTTCACATCTAGCTCTCTTCCAGATGTTATTCCTTTTACAAATATCGCAGCAACTTAATCTTAACTATGTCCCTTTAAAGAAAGAAGTTTTCATGGCCACCGGTAGATCTGGATGATCCGAGTGCAAATCGGCCAGGATTTTATTGGGCAAGCTGCTAACTTTTATTCTAATCTACATAAATGCAGATAATTTACACAACTGCTTCTTGTCCAATGCGTTATTGATGTGGTATGTTGTATATCTAAAGAAAACCTATCAGAGGAAAAATGGGCTCAGCAGAATGGAGAGTGGCCTGTAGTAATGATGGGAGTCAAAACCGTAGGTTTTTTTAAATGTTATTTGATACATACAAGATATATTGTGTTCTCTCTCAATGAATACAAACAAGAACTTTGGCTCAAAACAATGGTCTGGTTTGGATACACCCACCCCACAAAACAAATAATGGTTGCATTGTGGAAGATAATGAAATTGAATATGCCATTGGAAGCCTTTTGAGGAAGAGTAGGTGTTCAATTCAGAATGAATCTTGCTTATACAGATACCATTGGTGCCAAATAATATAATGCATTTGTAGTACCCACCTGTGTGGCTCAGCAAGACACGTTTGAAGTTGCTCCTAGCTCACTAGCTCTTTAATTGGTTGCCTCCTCCTTCCATCTTTTCTTCTGACGTGACTTTTGCTTCTTGGATTAATATCCTGATCAGTATTCTGGATTAATACCCTGATTAGTTAAGTAATGTAACATCCATTTGGGGTGTAGTGGGGAACTCTGGCTTTAAAACAAAGCAGGATCTCTGTACCAATGTGTCACGTGAGAGGGGAGAGAAGAGGGAGAACACAAGTCTGATGCTTGTTCCTGGCTTCACAAACCAGGTTTCTCATAAGCAACGACATTACTCCAAACCAGACCATTGTTTTGAGCCAAAGTTCAGTCTTTCATAATGGGACGTGGGTGGTGCTATGGTCTAAACCACAGAGCCTAGGGCTTGCCGATCAGAAGGTCGGCAGTTCGAATCCCCGCGACGGGGTGAGCTCCCGTTGCTCGGTCCCCCTCAAGTGCAAGTAGATAAATAGGTACCGCTCCATCAGGAAGGTAAATGGTGTTTCTGTGCGCTGCTCTGGTTCTCCAGAAGCGGCTGAGTCATGCTGGCCACATGACCCGGAAGCTGTCTGCAGACAAACGCCGTTTCCCTCAGCCTATAGAGCAAAATAAGCGCCGCAACCCCAGAGTTGTCCATGACTGGACTTAACGGTCAGGGGTTCTTTACTTTTACTCAGTCTTTCATAGATCATCTTGCAATATCAACAAGCCATACTTAAAACAGTACCCCAATGTAATCCATTAATTTCAAAGCATGAACTGTTAATTTCGGGGTGGGGTCCTAAGCATTACAAGTTTGGGCTATGGCACACACCATAAACATGTTACACAATTAAAGGTAAAGGTAAAGGTACCCCTGCCCGTACGGGCCAGTCTTGACAGACTCTGGGGTTGTGCGCCCATCTCACTTAAGAGGCCAGGGGCCAGCGCTGTCCGGAGACACTTCCGGGTCACGTGGCCAGCGTGACATCGCTGCTCTGGCGAGCCAGAGCCGCACACGGAAACGCCGTTTACCTTCCCGCTGGTAAGCGGTCCCTATTTATCTACTTGCACCCGGAGGTGCTTTCGAACTGCTAGGTTGGCAGGCGCTGGGACCGAGCAGCGGGAGCGCACCCCGCCGCAGGGATTCGAACCGCCGACCTTTCGATCGGCAAGCCCTAGGCGCTGAGGCTTTAACCCACAGCGCCACAATGAAGCTTAATATGTGCTGCAAAAGTGGTAGATTTAAATGTTGATGAAATACCAGGAGCAGTGTGTTATGCAGAGCAGGAAGAGCCATTTACCTTTTTCTTAAACCTTTTAAGGGCATCGGAGGATAATTCTGTGAACCTGTCTCTTCACACATATTTCTTGCAGCTGCTGAGATGACTTCATAGCCAAACTCCGAATTTGGATTCCTACATGTTGTGATAATCAGCTGGGGTTTGGAAAATCATTCAAAAAATCAAAACGTTCTGGCAACTTAACAAGGCTTCTGAAAAAACAACAGTTTAACATCTGGAACTAACATTCTTCATGGAAGCTGAGATTTACAAAGCACAGAACATTTTCTCTTATAGTAACTTTTAGTTCAATAAACCTAATTGAACTTAAAGTATAAAACCACGAGTGTTTGTATACAGATGTTGAAATGTTTCAATTAAAATAAAATATGCAACATGAGAGCTCCAGAGCTGTTTTATAATCTGAATGGGCAAGGACACTGAAAGGGAGCTTACAGACTTCATGTTTAGTTCCACCACATGAATTTCTTCTAAGAGTTCTTTAATACCACAGCCAAAGAACTGGCTGATTTATTTAATTCAAGATGTGAAATTCAGTCCCACCTTCCTTTTTAGCATTTGCCTTCTCCACCCATTTATCAGAGCCCCCCTTTGGCTTCTGTTTCTCATTCTGTTGTTTACTGTGAACCCTTGCTTCTGCCACCTTGCCTCACTGGGCAACCTGCCCCATAGCTCCCCTATTTTTCAGCATCTATTTGAAGCTCTGCTTGGCAGGGGGTTGGACTCGATGGCCCTTGTGGTCTCTTCCAACTCTATGATTCTATGATTCTATGACAGCCCAATGAAATTTCTGCTACACCTAAAGTCTATTTATGTGAGTAAAACCATAAATAGACCTTAGGTATAGCAGAAATTTCTGTTCCCTCGCAGATATTTTGCTAAGCACTTAGAATGGTCATGTACATTCTACAGCACCAGACCAGGCCAACCAATCAGAGGCTTCCTTGCTACAAGCGCAATCAGGCACTTCCCTGTTGTTTCTTATTTTATTTGATAAGGCCTTTGACAGGGCTTGGATATACCCTAATTCAAAATGTGACAGCACCTGTTGGAATCAGTTATAAACTTCTGTTAATTGTAACTAACTTGCTTCATCAATTTCAATAGTACTTACAGAAAACTAACTTCCCACTGTATTTTACTGCTTGGTCACTATACCAGTAAGTAGCTGGCTATAATTAATTAAAAGCTGTCATACGGCATCAACGCTAGAAAAAAAATATTACAACAACGTTACATCTACCATTCCTTGGCATCTTCCTACTTAATTTTATTAGTACAAAAGAAGCAGTGGAGAAAAAAAAGTAGAAAAGAAATCCTAACCATCCAAGCTCCACCTTTTACTACAAACTATCAAGATAAATGGAGATCATTATAATATTGTTAAAGGAATGTTTCAACTGTCAGTTATTCAGCCCAGCCTTAGGACAAGACTGACAGCACTGTCAATCAGCAAAACTGCACAACATCACAAAATAATGGTTTTAGGAACGTTGCAATAGCAATGGCAATCAACATAAATGTTTATGATCACAAGCTGCTAGTCACTTGAGTAGAGCTCTCTCCAAGCCGAATATATTCCTGACACCCACAAACCTGTTTTTAGGACTACCTTGGAGAAGTTATCTGGTCACTTCTGTTTCCTGCCCCCAGATCAGTCCCCTTCCCACAGCGAGGGAGAAATAGATAAAGCACACACACACACACACACACACTACACTTTGCCATGGGCTATATATGAAAACACATATAGCTTGAAGATGAAGTTGGAAAGGGTATTACTTCCAAATTTGTCCTTCACCTCTATGTACTTTTCAATGAAAGGTAACCCCCACACCCACCTCATGACAAAGGAGCCACTGAGGGAAGGATCAGAGCCTCTGTGGCAACCAGGGGAAGAGTGCCTACAAGTGCCATTCTGGAAATTCCTACACAGTATGGGCTTTGGTGCTGCAGGAAATGGTTATTAAATGAAGGATTCTGAGCAATATTCGTTTAGCAGAGGCAGTCTGGGAGACAGATTTTTTTTAAAAAAAATGGTTTGCCATAGCCTTCTGATAAACTGCGTAACATAACCCAAGAGGTATCAACCTGCCCCCAGTCTAAGCTAACACTCCATGTACATCACTGATGAAGAGTGTGGCACACCAAATCATGAGCATAAAGGTGCTTTGTCCAGTGCCCATTTCCCCTATGGTTTATCCTTTCCCATATATCCAGCTTCTGTGATGTAGTTTTGTATAATGTCTCCTGTGAATATGCTCAAAAATAAAATGAAATCCCACTGCACAATTGTGTCACAGCTGCAGTTTTCGTACAAAACAAAAATCAATTCTGCTAATCTAATCCTTCTCAAGACACCATACCCTCCAACATTTCTCTGGTGAAAATAGGGATGTCATATTCAATTATTATTATTATTATTTTATTTAATTATACCATGCCCATCTGACTGGGTTTCCCCAGCTGCTCTGGGTGGCTTCCAACATATATAAAAACATAATTAAACATTAAAAAAACCCTTCCCTATACAGGGCTGACTTCAGATGGCTCAAGGGTCGGATAACTTCATACCCTCCAACATTTCTCTGATGAAAATAGGGACATCCTAAGGAAAAGCAGGACATTCTAGGATAAAATCAGAAACCAGGACAGCTTCTGTAAATCAGGGACTGTCACCGGAAAGCAGGGACATTTGGCGGGTCTGAAACACAGGTAGCATTTCAATCCCCATTGTTGTCCAACATTTAACATACAACACATCACATCCAGATTAAAATGTCCTACAAACAGGAGAGGAAGGAACAAGTGAAGTGGCTGCAGGATAAACAGTAGACGTTTTAATAAAACAAATCCAGATGGCTCAGAACAAGCAAGCTGTGCCACATGCTATAGGGGAAAGCAAAAACCTAGAGGCCATTTCCTTAAAAATGCAGAAAAGATGTCCAGCGACCCACTGCTTTTTACATCTTCAGAGATGCTGCATTCAGCTACATTCCTTGCTCTCTAATAACTAGCAACAGGCAAGCCTCAGAGCTGGCTGACAATCTCAGGAGACAGGATCTTGCAAGAATTTCCTGCTTCTGGTTAGGCCAGACAACAGCAGACACTCTTGTGGTATTTTGGCACTTTCATACTGCTCCTTATTTGTCCAGGCCAAAACTCAGTTTCAGTGGAAAATTAAATAGCTTAATTTTTAGGATATTAGAATTTGCTTTCTTCTACTCTTTTAGCCTTCCTGGTTTACAATGTTATTAAAGGCTACTGTGTTATTAAATTTATGATTTCTGTTTATCATTAAAAACCAGGGAGATGTGTCGCTCGGAGTGCAAAAACACGGCAAATGTTACATAACTGTTATCCTGAATGAAGATACACCATGAGCTCTCAAAGCAAGATTTCTTGGACTTCAGTTAAAGTTAGTTATTACTACACGCTATTGGAACAAGTTAGTCATGACTATCTTAGGTTCCATTGCTTTCAGTGGGACATAAGTCATAACTAACTTTTGCTGAATTGGGATCTAATGTATCTGAACCATACATTAGCACCTCCAACTACAGATGCCCTGGTCCGTATGTGTTTTTACAAACAGGCGTGAGATGCACTCTGTATAAGATCTTTGCCAGCAAGTAAAAGCGTTTTCTGCATATATATGCATTTGGCAAGGAAGCCAAACCATCAAAGATGGTTTTGTGTGCTGAAAACCCTTCAAAATGAACCACAGCCAGTACACATTCAGCATTCTTTATGTAATGGGAGCATCAGCAATGCAGATAATTTCCCTCCTATCTTCTGCTGTGGACATGATGTGATTCTGGGTCCTTTTGTGACCTCAATGTTTTGAGGACATGTGCATGCATGAAAGGGTGTGAGTGAGCATTTCTGTCTGGGATCAGGAAAAGAAATGCACATTGGGTGTTTTCTAAGTACTTAATTTGTTGACCATAGAATGCATATTGTGAACAGTTTCACTGATGGATCAACACCTGGTTAGGTGCTGCCACCTGCCCAGGTACCATAATTTCACTCTTCAAGAACTGGTGATGCTATACCAGCTATTTCTGGCAAGGGAAGGGAGAAAATCTGTATCAGAGGATGGGAACTGGAGGGAGCACACATCGTCAAGGATAGCAACTGCTCTGAAAAGCATAATTTGTAGGGAGTTATATGTAAGTGCCCACCAAAGGGAGTCGTCTGCCACACTGCCAGCCCCAGGCTTCACTCCCCTCTCTGGGATATCTTGAAGAGCAGGAGTCATCCTTACCTAAAGCTTTGCAATCTTTTCCATGCTGGTTTTTCTAAGTGAATTAATTGGCAACTGAAGTGAGAGGGATGTAGGCTTTGATTTCATGTGTTTCTGGTTCTGAAAGTTCTAGCAACTTGCCTACTAGGGTCTGGCCTGGTCCACAGTCCAAGAAATTGGGCCCTGAAAGCGTTCCTACAAGTCGGTGCCCTTTGTCATGTTTTGAATACCTTCCCAAACCTCGTTGTGATCAAAATTGGGATGTTTGTTATTTGCTCCTCAGCCAGCTGATTCATGTGAGGCAAAAAATTGCAGCTTTTGGTTGGGTGCTCTGGCACGAGCCACCCGACTCATACCAGAATGCCCAATACCCAAACAGGGGGACATTCCAGGATCCAATCAGAAGCCAGGATGGCTTGTGCAATTCTGGAATGTCCCACTCAAATCGGGACTGTTAAGAGGTATGGGCCAGAGTCACATCAATACAGTTTGTACAATTTGTGTATTCTATGCACGCATTGTGTATATGTAGTTTATTTATTCTTTCCCTATACATGAGGAAAGAGCTAAGAGGTCCCTCTTCCTTCCCCCCGCCCCCATTCTACTCTTCTGCTTCAAACTGCAACTTCAGCAACCTGGCGTTCTGTAGTTTGGAACATTTGGATGTGATTTTCCAGCACAAAGTCCCAAAGCATTACCGTACTTGTTTAGTAATGCAGTAACGATCATTAACAAAACGACCTTTGAATCTTGAATTAGGGTTGCCAAATTTCAAAATGTGAAAATCCGGACACCAAAGTTTTTGAGCTAAAGATCTACACTTCACCTAAATCTACACTTTCGGCATGGGATTTTCCTGGACATTCAGCGATTTCCGCCCGGACACAGTTTCTGACAGCCAAATTCTGGCTATGTCCAGGAAATTCCAGATGTATGGCAAGCCTACTTGAATACAACAGATTTTCAGTTAGCAATGAGTATTAGCTGCAAACATTATAACAGACTCCTTTAAACATATTTCATACACCACTCTGGAAGGCATAATAATGTTTTATTTAAAATCATATCCCCGTTCTTAAGTTTTTCCATTTCAGGTCTCAGGAGAAATGAGTAGGGATATGTTTGTTTTGCTTCCTCCCCCGCCCCCCAATCAGGGTCTTCTGTTGCCCCCCCACAAGCTTTCACTTATCTAGCTCCCTTTTTTTGTAGAGAATGGTTATGCAAAGCTTTGCCACAGTCAAATGTCCCATAGCTTTTGTTAGATCAATGTTTTATGAAGAAACCCTTGGACATCTAATAAAATATTTAACATTATGCCAGAAAGCATAATTAACATGGTTACTTGTACAAATTATTTTCTTTCCTCCACAAACATGACAGAAACTCATTACTTAATTACCTTTTTAAAAAGCTTCTGGCTCAAGCAGCTCCATTTTTGCTGAATTTTCCCTTTCTCCTGAATACTAGTCTTTCACTTCATTCTAGCGATTCAACCACAAAATAGGCCTGATATCTGATGACACATTTTCTTGAGCGCCCCAAGGTTAGTAACCTTGATTGCGCTATTCATATAGTACATTGTCAAAACGCCTTGCCAAATGTTCATATTTCATGGGTGAATAAATACAGGCTAACTTAGAAGGGTGAAATGGCTAATAGACTGTATCATGTTAACCATATTCTTGCTACTTTTTCTTCTTCTTTACAAGGTGCTCAAAATGCAATTTTTAACACAATAAACAGTTACTTCTCAGTCACATTTTTAAAAGGTGCAGTCCACTCAGTACAAAATTCAGGATGTCATCAATCACATACTACCTTTAAAAAATAAAATAAAACCTCTTGCCTAAAATCTTTGTTACAAAACCAAACTAGATAAGGTATATGTCGTCATGTTAAGTCTGCAATCTTCAAATCAAATTATTGGTATACTCAATCAACTATTGATTTAATCATAGATTAACCTCCTACACAGTAATTACAGGAGCTGAGAACAAGTGGACTTGTAGCATCAAACTTTGCAAGCTACATGGCCAGTTGTACTACCTTCATTGCACTAAACTGGATGAGAAGAAACTCAAAGACAACACATTATCTGAGAATGAACCCCATTGAATTCAGCAGGACTTACTCCTGGGTAGACTTGGTTAGGATTATATATATATAGGCAGCATAGCTCTATCAGTCTAGAATGGCATTGGACCAGTGCACTTAGGTCCAAATTACATCGCAGAAGGCCTGGATATGGTTTTCAGTTGACACGTTTACTGAAAGCTGGATGTTATTTATTATGCACTAGAAGAGTAAATGTTAGAATAAGGTGAAATCCGATGTTCTCTTTTCCATGCTATAGCTACTCTTTCCTGCATATTTTCCTTCTGTATTATTATTATTATTGAACAACAATGGATAGAATTCATTGTACTGTAGCACTATGACAATCACTCCATCAATGCAAGAAATTCAGCTTGCCAGATGGAACAATGTCTCTTCTTCTCCTTCCTGCTGTAGTGGGGGTTCCCCCACCCTGAGCCAATTTTTGGGGGGCGCATGGGGAGGATAGGGTGGAAAGTTTGTTGCTCTAGTGACTAGTCCTTGTGCAAGTTTCCACCAGTAGGGCTTGTTAGTTTAATGGGTTCAACATACAAAGCCACATGCCTATATTGTTTACAATTTCAACAGCTCTGCTCACAAAAACCAACGAACAAAAAAACTTTATGTAGAAAATCTCAGTTTCACCATGTATGACGGCCTGAGAATGCTCACAGTTCATTAAAGTAATTATAATTACGTTGGCCTTCTCTGAGAGAAGAGCAGAAGAAACATTGCTTCAGAATCAGGTTGCATATCAATGAGCTGTTCTTCATTTTCCCTTTTTGTATTCAGGCATTCACAGCACGTGATAAAACAAACAAACACATACCTTGTCAAATGTGATGAGTGTGTGTATGTAGAATTAGGTGTGCAGAAAAAGATCAGCTGGGCTTTGTGGAGACAGGTGCCTAATTCTACACACACACACACACACACTGCATCCAAAAGGATGCACCATAGGTATACATATTCAAGTACAAAAATAAAGGGAACCAACCAAGTAAATATTAGATGGAAGACACGTGGATATTCAAGCACATCACTGTTTCCCCTGTCCTAAACAAAAAACAAAAAACTCATCATCCCACTCCAGCTATTGAGCACTTTCCCTTCTATGCTTTATCTCCAAGCTCCTGGCATGTGCTACTTAACACCCCCTGTCCAAACTCTCTTTCCTGCAGCTGTCCTTTGACACACAACCCTTCAAACCAGCTTTTTACCCCTGCACCCCACAAAAAACTGCCCTCATGGAAATTACACAGGATCTGTTCAGCATAAGCTGTAAGCCTATGGTAGTGGGGACCTATGATACTTGTTCTTTCTAAAAAGAGAATATATATGATGCTATGTAAATGCAAACAAGTAAATTAGACACTCAGTCCTCCCTTGCTATGAATGAACAACACCCCGGACACACACCTGAGCAAAACACACACAGGATCAATAACTCCCATAAGGACAAATAAGAGATATAAAGCCTGAAGGAAGTGTGAAGCAAGCCCAAAGACCGATAAGGGAGACAGAGTTCAGTTAACACATGGATAGGCAAACTAAGGCCTCGGGGCTGGATCCGGCCCAATCACCTTCTAAATCCGGCCCGCAGATAGTCCGGGAATCTGAGTGCTTTTACATGAGTAGAATGTGTCCTTTTATTTAAAATGCATCTCTGGGTTATTTGTGGGGCATAGGAATTGGTTCATTTTTTCCCAAAATATAGTCTGGCCCACCACAAAGTCTGAGGGACAGTGGACTAGCTCCCCTGCTGAAAAAGTCTGCTGACTCTGGTGTTAATAATTAGTTAGCCAGAGCCAACAGCCACATAGCACAAAGGCATTGTTCTAGCATTCGGTTGCTAGAGAGGAAGGCTTTTAAGCCTGAGGAGTGGCGGAGCTTCATGCTCTGGCACCGGGGGGGGGGGGGGGAGAGCAGGTGGGGGCGGGGCTGGCGCGTATCCTGGGGGCGGGGCGTGCCGCCCGCAGGGGTGTGCCACATTGCCTGCGGGGGCAGGGTGCCCAGGAGGGCGGGAGGGAAGCTGCGATGGAACCCTGTCGTGATCATGCTGCTGGGAGCAGGGCGCTCCGCCCACACTCCTCTTCATCCGCCAGTGAGCCTGAGCCTCTCCAGCCCCACACAGAACATAGCTGTAAGGCCATCAATGTTACTTCAGGAATTGGTCTACTTGTCAGGGTTAGCTTTACGTACAGGTATCCTTTTCTCCATACAGAGGACTTCTGCATCTTGTAGGTTGAGGGGAGAGTGAGACTCTGTTACACTCCTGATTATCTCATAGGGAGTGTGACAGCGTCTGAATTGGATTTGGAATGAACTGAGCTATTTTCCAAGGTTCCCTCTGCCCTGCAGGTTTTTCTAGGCTGGTATGTTCCATTACTGCTTTTTAAATGGTTTTAGAAGCCTGCCTCCTAGCTGAGACAGGAAAAAGAGCAAGAGCAAATGCAACAGAGGGGGAATTGGAGACACACACATTCCTCCAAGTGTACATACTGGTATACTTAAGCTTAGACATAAATACTGCAAAGTGATAATAGAAAATTTCAGCCTGAGTTTGCATCTCTTGGGTTTGATCTACTGTAAAGTGCTAATTCCCCATGGAACTACTGATGGACCACAGCCAACTGTGCAGCAGAGAGTCTATTTTAAATGATCTGTCAGTGACTGGAGCTACTGCTGCTACTAATGTGCAATGTAAAGAAGTTAATTATTCTAATTAATGATAGGGAAGTTAGCATATGGCCAACACTTTCATTAGTTTTTTTTTTTCTTATTAACAACCTTATTCTTATTCATCTCTTGGCACAGAGCTTTCAGGACATATGATAAACTTCACAAACTGCATCACACATATCACAGTTCTGAGTAGTACTACTTAATCCATTTAAAGCTGTCCTCAGAATGGATGCTTCCTAGTACAACATCAAAGGAAAGGCTGCAGAGCCTGAGTGAGGTGCTTGGGTGCACTTCTTCTTCTCTTTTCCTTCATGGGACCCTACTAGCACTCAAAAAAAACCCCTAAATGTTGAAGGCACACGCAATTTAAGCTTGCAGCTCACCTAAGAATCTCCATCTTCAGTAAAGGCTAATAGAACAGAAACAGAGCACCCTGGTCCCACCAGGTGAGTTCAAATCTGGAACAAGTTTATCTGGACCTGCAGCCTCAAAAGGATTGAAGTTAGGTGGGACCTGATGAGATCTGCCTTTCAAATTACATAAACGATCATGTAAAACTTATAATCTGCATTATATTGAACTGTTTTCTTTAGAACATGTTATAATACAAATTATGTTAACACCATCCACTTGAAGTCAACTCTACTGTTTTTCCCCTCTTTGCACCCCTCTTCTTCACAAAACCAGGTAAGAATTCCAACACATTATGGGGGAAAGGAGGGAAAAAAACCATGTTTTAGCAGTCACCCAATGTTTCAAATAACATATCCAGTTATACAATACAAATAATGTGTGTGTATAGCAGGATAATGAAATTGTCATCTACCAATTCGGGTCTCTCACCCAGAATCGCTTAATACATTGTTTGTGTCACACTTAAATAAGGTTTGCTATATTTCAAAAAGTAAAAACCAAGACACCCCGAAAGTTGTTGAGCATTTTTAAGGAGCTTTTCTTTAGACAAACCCCAAAGCTTCTCTCTCTTTCTTTTTACAAAAATGCCCCCCCGATTTTTCGATTGACTTTCCTAAGATTCAGGACAAAACACCACCTTTTGGAAATCCCACCCCCCGCCTCAAACGTCAAGTCCGCCTTTGAAATCCCAGTGTTTTGTTTTTTTAAAAAATAATTTTTATTAACTGGCCAATCACATCAAATTAAATCACATCATATAAATTCCGAATTACAAAGCCAAATTTTTAAATTTTGTTGGGGGAACCCATACTTCAAGATCCAAAGGGGGATTCAGATCATCTTCTTATTACTGCGTTAATGTCCAAATCAGTCCCAATCAGTCCAAACAAAGTTCATAATTCTATCCAGTCTTATCTTGGTGTTGCCACATCATATCTTGTTCGTATAATTTCTCTTTTTCCTTTACGATCTCTTCTGTTAGTCTCCTTAAGCCGATAGCAAGTGTAATAATCCTGTGTGGATTTCCCGTTCCTCCACTAAGTCCAGATGGTTTCCATATATCTCCTTCGTAGATAACATCACTTTTTCCATCGTAAATTTTGGCATTTGTCGCTCTTAAGTCCCACTGAGAAGTTGATTCACGATATGTAAACAACTCTATTTCTCTCTTTCTCCTCCCAGACCCAAGAGCTCCCACAATGCCTCACAAAATGGCGACGGCATTTTTTTTCTGAGTGCGACACTCCAAAACTCTTAGCTTTCCAGCTTCATCTTGAAACATTGCTTTGGATCAAAAGTTTATCTCCACACAACCTTAAATCCACAGCTTAAGTCCTTAATTTCTGACTCATTAGGGGAGGGGGATTCTTGTTAAATCACATGAAAAGGTAGAGGCCGGTTTCCCCCCCTCCCCCCTCAGTCATTTGTCATACCGTATCTTGACGTTCTTCTCGTATTTTATTGTTGTCTTGTTATCAGAGATCTCTTCTGTCAGCAGTATTTACTCCCCCTTTTCCTTGATGTATGTGCAATTAATCACGTCCAAATTGTTTCTTTTAAAGATCATTGCAACCAGCTGCGTGAATCGGGGACGGCGTCGAGGAGTGCCGAAAATCCCACAGGAGGGCTTTGTGCCTAGTGCCCCCACCCCCACAAATTCGGGGGTGGTATAGGGCACAGCAGGCAAGGGCCGTCCCCCCCATAATCCTGGGGGGGGGGTTAAGGAGGCTAATTACCCCCATCATAGCCTCCAAATTACCTCGTGTGGGTCGGAGAGATGTTATTGTCAGCCATCTTCCGATGCGCCACCTAGTGGCCCCCCTGAAATCCCAGTGTTGTAACCACAGGCAGACTAACTTGAGAGTAAGCACCACTGAACTCAATAGGCCTTGCTTCTGAGTAGGATCAGGCTGTAAAAGTGGTAACAGCATGGGGGCTGGGCTTCAACCCTTTGGAGTGCTTAGCTTTTCCATAGGTTATTGGACATTTTGGAATTGGGCTGCTGTTCGAATTAACAGAGAACCAAAGGTGTAACAGTGCATATATGATGGAAATAGCATATCCTGTTTCCTTTTTTAGTGAGACTCCTTGATATTGAACTGATATTGCATCTGTATATACGGTACATATACAGAGCTGCCAACCAATCACAGAATTTTAAGCTGATAAATCATCTTCCTTGAAACAGATTAAATCAACCGATTTCATTTAAAATAAAATCTGCAGATTTCAGAACTCAAAAACATAGACAAATTTTTACAGGAATTGCTGTAAAATTGCTGCCTTTGATCAACATGACAACCTAAACCACAGGACTCATCAGGGTTTGGCTCCAGTCAAAGCTGGACTATCTGTTGTCTAACCCAAGAACCATCAATTAATTCATTTACTTTAAATATTTATACCTGCCTTTCGACCAAATAATCTCCAAGTGGCTTAAACAATGCCAAAACTCCTCTGTGGACTGGACTCTTTTTATTTTACATCACCCCTCACCATCACTATAGTTGTTGCTCTCTCCAGTTGCAACGGTTGAAAACAAGACCTTCAGTCTCAGTACTATAGCAGAATTGTCATGAATTGTGGGTAAAAAACCCCTTGGTGTAAATTCAGACAAACAGATTTCCCTTTCTCCAATGGACACAGACTATTTATATTGTCCAGACAACCTGTTTCCACTAGAATTGTTCAGCTTGGTGATTGCAATCTGTGTCCCACTGTGGGCAAAATGTTTGTTTGAGAATGCCCTAAGGAAAGCAGGTGGGTGCTTCTGTCGCAAGCACAAACTGAATTTCAGCACACCCTCCATACAACCTTCTTTGCAGAGCAAGTTTCTATTGTCAACTGTTTCACAGATGAGAAAGTAAGTAGAATGGAGACAGCAACATTCCCAAATAACTCTGACCCAAGAAAATGCTTAAAAGGGATTTTGAAGCCTTTGATTTCTAGGTCCAAGTCCATCACTTGGTCCGATGAATACGCTTTAGCACTTAGCCAGCAGTTTACTTTCCATTAATTTATTTCCTAAAAGTTAGCCTTTAAAAGAAAGCAGCAACTTCACTAACTGAACTTGTTACACATTGAACTTTATGCATGTTACTATTTGCGTGTTGCTTTTCAATTTGTTACCAACATCTCCCTTCTCCACTGGACACCCATAAGCAGTGGGAAGTTTCAGGAGATATATGAGGGAACTGAGAGAGATCTATCGCCAAGCAGGTTTGGCAAAAGCCAAATGCCAGATAAGATTTAAAGTTTCCGAACATAAGGCTCCCACTGCAACAATAAATCTCTTGCAACTGTTTATTAAATACCAGTCTGATAATAATAATAATAAAAAGTCTCATTTCCCCACTGTGCAGGAACTTGGTGGGATGCAGAACGGATTGAAATACCCTTGAATATCCTAGTTGCGCTAATCTAATCAAACATAAATCTAATACTCTTAATTTACATTTTAAACATGAAAAATAATGAATCTCTTACTACAATATATGCATGTTCTGCTATCTTACAAAGAAACTAGGTTAATACATCACGGCAATTTAATTACAGGAAGGTTATTCTTAATGCTCTGGAAAACTCATTGCTCCTCCCTCCTTTTCACTCACTTCCCTCTTGTTTGTGGCAACAATAGGCGAGAAGAGGGAGCCACATTTTTTTTTGTTGCTTCTCTTTGCTGCTCATTTATAAGCACCACTGTCCAACTTATTCCCTAGTGTTGCTTGAGTTGCTGTTGTTGTTACATTTATATCCTAGCTTTTCTCCAAAGAGCTCAAGGTGGCACATACACAATTCTCCCAGCTTCCATTTTTCTCCTCACTACAACTCTGAGGTAGGTTAGGCTAAGAGAGATAGAGATAGAGATAGAGATAGAGATAGAGATAGAGATAGAGAGAGAGAGAGAGAGAGAGAGAGAGACTGATTGGCTAACATCACCCAGTGGGCTTCAAGGCTGAGTGGGGATTTGAACCCTGGTCTCCCAGGTCCTAGTCCAGCACTCTAACCACTACACCACACCGGTGAGTAGACGAGGGAGGTCAGTAACAGATATAGGAAATCTGCACCCTTTAACAGACCTTACATGCTCCAGAGAACTATATCCAAACCTACAATGGAATCCAGTGCTTCCTGAAAATTCTCAGATCTGAGGAAAACTTTCTGACCTGTTATTGGATGCAAACACCTAAAAATGTTTACATTTAGTATGTTGATGAGTGAACATAGTAAAGGTAAAGGGACCCCTGACCATTAGGTCCAGTTGTGACCGACTCTGGGGTTGCGGCGCTCATCTCGCTTTATTGGCTGAGGGAGCTGGCGTACAGCTTCCGGGTCATGTGGCCAGCATGACTAAGCCGCTTCTGGCAAACCAGAGCAGCGCATGGAAACGCCATTTACCTTCCCGCTGGAGCGGTACCTATTTATCTACTTGCACTTTGATGTGCTTTCGAACTGCTAGGTTGGCAGGAGCAGGGACCGAGCAACGGGAGCTCACCCTGTAACAGGGATTCGAACCGCTGACCTTCTGATCGGCAAGTCCTAGGCTCTGTGGTTTAACCCACAGCACCACCCACATCCGATGAGTGAACATATCCCACCTTAAATGGAGTTAATCTAACCCTCGCATTTCTGCATGAATCACATTTCTGGGGTACCTGCTGATCGGAAGAAGGAAAACCCAAGATCAGTGACTCATGCAGAGGTGTAGCAGGCAGCCCCTCATGGCAATGAGAGTTCTACCACTTTGTGCTTTAGTAGTGAATGAATGACCCAATATGATATGACAAAATTACCTACTCCTAGTGGAGGCTGTTGGAATATAGGCAAGCACAGAACAGAAATGCAGCGGACAGCATTGTATGTGTTGGGGGCTGTTGTGGTGGTGGTGGTGTATTTTGGGTTCAGAGGAGCATTTAATTATATAATTAATGTATTTCTCACTGCAACTACTTCCTTTTATTTATTTATTTATTTATTCCAAGCAGTCTCCTGAAACATATTGCTATGCACCAGGACACAGTTTGGAAATTACTGATATAACCACATCCTACTAAAATCACAGACACATTCATGCAAATATGTGCTGAAGATTTCCATAGTACCTAAGCGCATTTAACTTCATACATGCAATACATTTATTTCCCAATATACAGTAATCAGTACTCCATGGTAGATTTTTGTTGTATTTAGCAGCCTGGTTCCACTCCCCCCCCCCTTTAGCTGCTAATCCATTTCAGCCATTTCCCAAATCAGACTCTGCTGACTGCTTTTATTTCATTTTCTGGCTCACTGATCTTATCCCTGCCTGTCTGAATGGATTGCAGAGGTGGTTCTTGACATGACTGTCTTCCGTCCTGGAAACCAATTACAACTCATGGGCTATATGAGAAAATTTAACAGGGCAGAATATAATGTACTTGGATTTCATGTTAATAAAACATTGCTGAAAACAAAAGCAAACTTTAGGTCTCGTATTATCATAATCATTTAAAACTTAGAACTCAGGTTCTGCCCAAACTGTCTACTCCAGTGGCTCTGAAACTGAGGTCTAAAAATCACACATCTCCACAAGATTATGGAAGAAGAAATGGAAATATGTATTTGTATATACAAACAAATCAACAAAGCTTATATAGAGGGGGGGCGCAGTTTGTAGATATATATATCTCAATAGTTTGAGCATTCTTCCTATATAAAGTGCAAATATACATTTGAAGATTACACATTGGAAAAACACTGACTTTTTCTTTGTTTGTGGCTAAGGTAGAGGAAAGAGACTGGGAGAGAAAAAAATATTGCCAGCCCCCACACTTGGGCTCCCAATAGTCTCTCATCTGTCTGCAAAGTTCTACAGCTGCAGCAGAACCAGCTGGAAGCGTGGTGGTGGCTGAGAGGGCTCTGGGCAGCCAAGCACCATCTGCCCATAGATCTAAAAAAGCAAGATTGCGGCACCGCAGGAAAACACCAAAGAGGTCCGTCTCTTTTAGGTTTCCACTTCAGAGTCCTCACACCTGCTTATTTATTCAGTGTTCCTGAGGCATTGTTAAAAGAGATTTGTCTTTGTTTTTGTCTGGCTGATAGGGATGCTCTCTGCGAAGTGGTGAGCATCAAGAGTGTTGGTGGCTGCATCTGCCTCCCTACTGGGTGAGCAACTGCCTGTGGGAAGGGATTGGGCTCTCTAGGTTAAGAAGGTGGCAAAGAGTGTTTGTATTGCTCCAGGTGAGAGATGGGGTTGAAATGCTTAAGTTATTAGTTTTCTTTTTTCTGCTGTTATTGAGCTGTTCTTATTGAGTGGACCTAATTCTTTGCACAGGACTCTTGGTGAGTTGAACGTTGGAAGGGTTTTTTTAATTTACTGAAGTGTGAATTGAATGGATAGAATGATGTTGGGGTTGTTACATGGTTGATGAGTTATTGGATATGTGGAGGTTGTATGGTTAGATTAGCGTTGTGTAATTTCTGTACAGGTGAATAATTTTGGAGACTGTGGGATGGATTCAACTAAGCTGGTACACTAGTGGATGTCAGTTGCAAGGTCTTCCTCAGTGGCAATGGGGCTTTCCTCCCCTCTCCCACTCTGGAGGGTCAGGAAAACCCCCAGAAGAGTATGCAGGAAGGAGAGGAAGGATCATTCTAACAGCAGCAGAAATGCCAAAACAACGAGAAGTGTGTGCTGCTGAAATCCTCCCAATACAGTGGTACCTCGGGTTACAAACACTTCAGGTTACAGACTCTGCTAACCCAGAAGTAGTACCTCAGGTTAAGAACTTTACTTCAGGATGAGAACAGAAATCGCATGCCGGTGGCGTGGCAGAAGGGAGGCCCCATTAGCTAAAGTGGTACCTCAGGTTAAGAACAGTTTCAGGTTAAGAACGGACCTCCAGAACAAATTAAGTTCTTAACCAGAGGTACCACTGTATTATTTTGTATTACCATTCAAATTTTCTAGACAATATATGCTGCAATTAAGTTTCATAAATAATTTACTTTTGTGATTATTTATCCATGCATATAGTTTTATTTGTTGTTGCTTAATTATGTTATTTAAAATGTGGGATTAATTATTATTATTAGTGGTAGCTGCAGGATGGTTTAGATTTGAATGTGGACTATATACCGGGGCATTTTACACCAATACTTTTTTGTTGGGATATGTTGAAATAGCAAACTGTGTGTAAAGTAGAAAGCAACTGAAACTATTGCTGAGCTGGTAGAGAGAAGGTTGGATTAGGTGGAGATATACCCTTGCTCAGCTTTCCTGAATGAACTGGCCTTCTGCCAGGTCACTGACTGTGCAGGTGAGTGGAAGAGTTGTCAGTGGGCAAAAGACCCCAAAACGGGACATTTCAAAGGTGGGGAGAGATGGGACTGAGCTGGCCCAGGATCCACTGGATTCCCAAGCCAGTCTCACCACCATTGGGCAATGCCATCAGGTCCACATCAGGCTTGGTTATCTTGCCCCTGACCTTCCGCTGCTGGTTGTGTGAGCTGTAGAGCTGCAGATGCAGCAATAGCTCTGCAAAGCCCTGGCAGCACGATGTGCATGTGCAAGTTTGGATTGTGCCCTAAATAAAAACGGATGGAACTTATGCATGGAATGTTGAATGTTTACATGTGGAATTCACCACCTTGTTCAGGATAAATTCAATTTCTATCAGAGTCTTTTCACAACAGAAAGAAATGTCTGAGAGCTTGTGGTCTCTCACCTGAAAGAGAGCAGAGTATGGCAGCCCTGCACTCACCTGAGAGCAAGACCCACTGAACACAATGGGACTCTCTCCAAAGTAATCATGTGCTGACATGTGCTGTAAGATGCCATTTAAATTACCAGTGGCATGAAACCTGTTGGGAAAACTGAACCAAGCTACAGATTTTTAGGAAGAAACACCAAAAGGAAGGCTAAGCAACTGTTCAGCTAATAAAGTGAATAGGGATACTTCGCTCCCCACGAAGATACCTATACATCAATGTGAAAAATGTCGTCTACGTTCTGCTGTTCTTCCAAAGGCACATGCACCTGTGCTTTAAATAACCTACTCGGAATACAAAGATATCTCTTCCAAGCAATATTCATGGCCAACTTTTCCACAGTGCATGGAAGTGTCCCTTTTATTCCTTGCACCTGTGAAGTTCCCTGTGGTTGTTGTTTCTAATAATTCCTGGCAAACGTGATGAGCATCACTCTTGATCTGGCTTCATTAAAAAGAAACCTGCTGTGGTTTCATTTGGAGCCATTACTACTTCCGAAAAGAACCTGCCCATTTATAATAATAAAAAGCTGTCCCTTCTAAAATTGCGGGCAGGGTAGAAGACACAAAGAAAGGAACGAGAATATCTTTTCAGTCCAGCCAATTATTTCTAAAGCAAGCACCCTGACAGAAGGCACCCACAATTGAAAACTGAATCAGGCTCCCCAAAGCTCCTTCAGATCTACGTTTTCTCCCAATCTGGTGAAAGACGGGCGAGGATGAAAAGGCTTCAGAGTTGACGAGGAACGAGAGAGGAGGCTGCCTTGGTGCTGAGCATCTTCTTCCTCCAGCATCTCTCCCTCCTCCCAGCACAGCCGGCCACGCCTTACAGTACCGCACTCCCCACCCCCAGCCTGCGGCGCCCAGGAGCCCCTCGCTCCTGGCAGGGCGCGCTTCCCAGCCCGTTCAGGTCCGGCTGAGAGGAAAGCGCAGCTCTGCCGGCCCATCCCAAGATGCTGCCGCCCCCCCCCCGGCGCTTCTTCTCCCACCCAACCCGCTTTCCCGCTCTCCACACTCCTTGGGCCCCGGTGGGAAGTTGCAGCGGTCCCCGCCCTAGAGGTGGCGGTGCGGGGGGGGGTCACCCTCACACATACACGGAGAGAGAGGGGGCGCCCCCTCCCTCCTCAGTCGCCCCCTCCCTCCTCAGTCGCCCCCTCACAGCGCGCCCCGCCCGGGTACCTCTTTCCTCCTGCTGGGCGCGCCCGGGCGCGTGAGGAGAGCCGTCTCCTCGCACACGACGGCCACGTCCTCGACGAAGACGCAGTCGGGCAGGCTCTCGTCGGCGGGCAGCTCGAGCACCTGCAGCCCCAGCTTGCTCTTCAGCACCCCGACGTAGAGCTGGTGCTCGCGCTCGGCGCGCGCCAAGTCCACCTCCTGGCCCTTCTGGCGCCTCAGCGCCTGCTGGCACAGGGACTCGGGCAGAGCCCGCACCAAGGCGTGCGTGCAGCGCCCGAAGGCGGAGGCGCCGCCGCCGCTGCCCAGCCCTGCCATGTTGGGGAGAGCGAGAGAGAGGAAGAAGAAGAGGGCAGCCGCGGCAAGAGCAGGAGGCACCACCACAGCCCGCCTTCTGGTCTGGCTCCGGCGCTGCCAAGCTTCGCCCACCTCTCCTCCGCTTTCCCTCCCACCACCAGCTGAAGCGCCCTCCCCACCGCCTCAGAACAGGAGGAGGTGGGCTAGCGCGAGGAGCCGAAACCGCTTCGGATTGGCCACGCTTGTCTCATCGCCGTCCTGTATCCCGGGGACCGTCCATTGGCTGGGCGCTTTGGTCGGGGCATCCGATTGGCTCGAGGCGGCAGAAATTACCTGTGCGCTGATTTACAACCTTGGGGAAACCTTGGCCTTGGACATACCCGCCAACTGCCTCTGTCCAAGGGATTCGTTTTTACACCAGCAATGGCAATGTGAGCGCGGTTCTACCTGATAACCGGGTACAGAATGCAGAAAACGTTAGGTATGTTTTCCCCACCAAGTTTTCACATAGGTTCTCCAGCAGAAGACAGCTTAGGCTGGAACCAGACTTAGTAGTGTTCTGCTTCTTCTCTTGCGGGGCTGCAGGTGAGTTGAGAAGAAGGCAGTGTCTTGCGATGCCTGCACACACCTCACTTTCCCTCTAGTAAGGAGAGGCTGGTGATTAGGTTGAGCTAAAATAAATGGGATGAAGTAACTTTCAAGACTTTCTAGGTGATCTTTCCTGTTTATAAAAATTCTATGGCAGTGGATGTCAGCTAACAGATACCCCATAATTCTAGCATCTGGCTCTCTAGTCCCTCAGTGTAAGAGAACTTTTCTTTCACATATTGCAAAACAAAATACACCTATTTTCAACTGAGGGATGATGAAAAATATATGTCCTACAGTATGGTTGGCTACAAGTTATGCATAACTGGACTGGTGACTGATGAGTCCCCTAGCTCATAAAGGTGTTTCAGTGTATGCCTTTTTAAGGGATGTTGGTGGTGGTATTGCCTAGCTAGAAAAGAGGTGGAAGAAAGTTGACAAGTGTGTTTCAATATATAAAATATTGCAGAAGAAGAAACCTTTTGCACTGTGACTAGAAGAAAATGATTTCAGTTGTGGGGGACAATTGGATCTCGCAACTTCCTTGCACATTGACCTCAACAATCTGCAGTATCACCTCCTGGATAAAGTGTTAGGCTTTGTTATGTTAGCCACAATCCATATGTATCCTGCAGCTGTCTGATATGCTTTCCCTGAAAGCAGTTTCCATCCAATTAGAAAATGGAAGCCCCAATTAAGCTGAGGTGTGTACAGTTCAGTCAGGCATTGCACATGTGCAGGAAAATCAGGTAAGGGACATGAGTACAGCAATGTAAGAATGCAACTTGAAACACAGCGGGGGGTCGGGGTGGGATGAGCTCATCGCATTTCAAGCTGCTAATGTGCACATAGTCTGAAATACAGGCTGGAGAGACGTGGATTGACCATTTACCTAAAGCCATGGACTCTGGACTCAGAGGATGGGTTTGACAAAGCCTGAACTTCATGTCCCCATGTGTAAACACATAATATTTATTTTGTTCCAAAGTGCCTGCATTAATTAGACACCGTAATAAGGAGTGACCTAATTCAGAGAGTTGGTGAGAGTAAGAACTGCAAGCGCTCTGCACAGCAAATAAGTTAAAACAAAGTGCATATTGTGACTTCCATTGGCTGTGAACAAGTAGATTTCATTCATTAATTCAACCATTCATTCATTCATTCTTTAAGCAATCTAGGAAATCTCTCCCTCATTGCAGATTTAAATTTGAAAACAAATGTTTAGAATTTTGTCAAAGAGCTGCCTGGGTACAAGGGTTTAAAGCTTGGATGTGAGATTTCAAGTTATACTTTACAGACTACTTTCTGACTTTGGATATCTAAGGAGATAGCCATGCTATCTGTGTAGCAAATAGTCTGACTTAAAAGCAAAGGTGAGGAGCACCAATTCTTATATCAAAAGGCCAGACAAGACACATTGGAAACATGCATTTTCCAATCCTATGATTCCTTCATAACCATATTGTGGGGACTGAGGGGGGCACTTGCAGAGATGAACCAGTAGGTGAGAGGAGGTGCTCAACCCTCCCCCACTCTCTCAAATGCCCTTTCAGTATTCAGTTATTTTCCCCAAACTGAGCTTTTCAGAAATGGAAGTGGGGAGCGGATTGCTTGAAAGAGTAACTTGGCAGGTGAGTTTTCCATTCCAAGTGACCCCAAAGATAATGCCCCTTCCGACCTTCAGGAGGAGGGGGGGTTGTGGGATCACGACCCCGCCCACACTCTGCGAGGCTGGCGTCAGCCTCGCAGGAGACAGGGATTCACCCAATTAGCATACCCTGTGGCGCCAGCCAATTGGCTGGCGGCAGGGGCGGGCCTTCCTAGGGCCACTTAAGGTCAGGGCAGCCCCTGGCTCACCCCCTTTCTTCCCTGGAGATGACGCAGTTTCCCACCCACCCGCCCTTTAGGTTTTGCCACTGACCTTGCTATGGGCTTCGGCTGGTCGCCGCAAGGGGCCTGGTAGGAGTTTTTCCATTTGGCTAATTGGCTGGTTTTGTGAGCCACTTGGTTTTTTCGCCTACCTCGTAGCAAATCGTCACAACTCCCTCGGTTTTGGCGGTAGGCATTGGCCGGGGTATTATCATGCAGATGAGGTTGGGGGGGAGGAACGCCATCACCTCCCCCAATGCTTGAAGGGTAGTTCGTTAAAGGACTCCGAGGGGCGACGCCTCGTCCGAAACCTACGGAGGCTAGGGCCTAAAGCGCGCCCCCGAGCGGTAACCCCTTGGGGAGCGCCCAGGGATATGCATCTCGGGTGGCTCCCCCTGTTGGTGTTTAACCCTTCCCGGTCAGACCGGATAGTCGGTTAGGGCCAATGCCTAAAGCCAATACCCTTCTTTCCTGTAATCAATAAAGTTGTGGCCATTTTTCGCCCATTAACCTAAAACTCTGTGTCCGTTGTCTTCATTTATTCCACCTGTGGGGGGGAGGGAATAGCCACACAATGAACAGTTTCCTTTGGGCTGCAAAGGCAGCCTTGTTACTTAGAATCCCAGTTATGGTTTAAATATATGTGAGATCCATGACTAAGATTTCCCAAGTTTCTTTCAAAACATTGGTATCAGGAAAGAAGACCCCCCAAACTAAAATCAGAACTAGGTAGAGGGATAGTTTAACTCTTTCCACTGTACAATTTTCATGCTTGAAAACCACACACCCACAGCACTGGTAACCTGCTGTTCACCCTACATGAACTTTGCATAAATTATGGTGTAACCTCAAACAATCACTTCTTTCTCCCAAAATTAGTGGGACAAGATATTCCCACCACCATTTAAACCCAGATAGGCAGCATAGATGAAATAGCAATTGCCTATGTGAGCAGTCTTAAATATCCCCACATTTATGCTCATGAGGGCAGACAGAATGTGTGGACCAAGTAATCCTGGACCATCACAACAGAAGCTGGAAGAAACACAAGCACAACCATGGGCATGGCCATTACCTACAAACAAATGTGGACAGTTAACATTGCTGTCTGAACCAGCTCACAGATATTACAGACTGAAGCTGGAAGATTCTTCAGGAAGAACTGAAGCTATCACCGCAACTAGAAACTGTCTGTCATTCTGTGCCACAGCCATTTCTAGGCGCACTTCCAGGCAGAGATGATTTGCAAGTGTCACATTACAGAATCAGCTTTACTATCACCTTCAAATGATATAGTGGATGTGCATTCCAATTGTTTCCAGTTCAAATGAACTTGCAGGATCAAAGCTACCACCCTAGCACCAGCCTTCCTCTGAGGCGCACCCTGTTCACCTTCCTGTTCTAACAATTCAGGTGATAAAAAGTTGTCACATGAAAAGATCCTTAGAAGATGCATGGGATATGTCTGTGTCACCCAATGCGGTTAAATTAACCTGGCATTTTGTCTGCCGCTGTTTTCTACATTCAGATGAATAGCAGTGTCAGCAAAACTGACAGCTAGGCAGAGAAGAAGGGGAGGGGGGACCGGCTGCCAATGGTGATTGTTTAGAAATCAGTTTTGACAGCAAATCCTGTGTATCCTATGTAACTAGAGAGAACAGGCAATGTTAAGAGGCACTGTGAATGCACAGAGTCTAGCACGATAAGATATACTTATATTCCAAATGTGGCTTGGCATGGTGTTGTCATCTAGGGCTTTGTATGTATTTCCACAAATCTCTTCAAAGGCGCAATAACTCTTGGAAGTTTTGTTTTCAGTCCCTTTTCTAAATATTCCCAAGGCTGAATTCGACATTTTTACCGCAACAGGAAACTGACTTGACACTGTCAGTAAGCTTTCTGCTATGACTGACTCTTTTTAAACAGACCTCACCTGACACATGAGGGGAAAGTAATATTTATTCCTCTTGAATGGTCCACCTTGGAAAATGTTGATTTATTTCCTGAAAATTGCTAATGACTAAATCCCAACTAAACGTGTTGCACAGCGAATCCCAACGAAACGTGTTGCACAGCGAAGAGTCAACCTTTTCTGCAGGCGAAGTAGAAAGGAAAAATCTAGTGGACGGCAAGATGTCAGCCAATTCTGAAACACTGCTTTGTTTGTGCTTGCTTGCCATGGCAAATATGGATTTCTAATGGTTAGTATGAGCCTGTTCTGGTCACTAGGTAAGACATGGAGTCAGAACCAAGTTACTCTTTATTTACTTAAAAATATGTATATCCTATAGCAGCACAAGGTGGCTTACGACCGCAGTTAAAATCATAGCAACCATCAGTAATAAAAACAAATTTTCAAACAAGAAAAAAGTCCAAACGGCTGACAAATTCAGCTCACAAATTCATTTATCAGGGATGCACTTTAATAAGCATCCAAGAAGTCATTCCATAGCCCCATTGCCATCACCAAAAGCCCTTGCTGCTTGTCAAGGTCAGCTTACCTTAAACAAGGGTGTAAATAATTTTCCCCCAAATTTGTAACCACCCTTCCTTTACCCTTGATTCATCCCCAGCCTTCGTAAGCTTTTAAAGTGGGACTGATAAGGAATGAACACCTTCTGTGCCACCAGATTTTGGTGGAAGAAGAAGAGGAGTTTGGATTTGATATCCCACTTTATCACTACCCGAAGGAGTCTCAAAGCGGCTAACATTCTCCTTTCCCTTCCTCCCCCACAACAAACACTCTGTGAGGTGAGTGGGGCTGAGACTTCAGAGAAGTTTGACTAGCCCAAGGTCACCCAGCAGCTGCATGTGGGGGAGCGGAGACGCGAACCTGGTTCACCAGATTACGAGTCTACTGCTCTTAACCACTACACCATGTTGGAAGCAGACATAGACCTGGAGTGAGCAATGGGCTTGACCTTACTATTGGGACTGTGACAATGAATACAGTGGTACCTCTGGTTGCTAACGGGATCCGTTCCGGAGCCCCATTCGCAACCAGAAAGGAACGCAACCCGCGTCTGCGCACACGCGGGTCGCAATTCGCTGCTTCTGCACATGTGCGTGACGGCATTTTGTGCATTTGCGTATGCGCGAGTGGCGAAACCTGGAAGTAACGGTTTCCGGTACTTTCGGGTCGCCACAGGACGCAACCTGAAAAAACGTACAGTGGTACCTTGGGTTACATACGCTTCAGGTTACAGACTCCGCTAACCCAGAAATAGTACCTCGGGTTAAGAACTTTGCTTCAGGATGAGAACAGAAATCGTGCTCTGGCTGCACGGCGGCAGCGGGAGGCTCCATTAGCTAAAGTGGTGATTCAGGTTAAGAACAGTTTCAGGTTAAGAACGGACCTCCGGAACAAATTAAGTACTTAATCCGAGGTACCACTGTATCATGAAGCAAACGTAACAAGAGGTATGTCTGTACTAAACCTAGACTGAGCCCTTAGCAGATGTGTTTTCTGAGAGAGAGATGAGTTCTTGAGAAGCCATTACATTTTGACACAAATTTGAAATAAATAAAATGTTACTTGAAAAATGTAAACCATCCCAGTATATCTTCAACTTATGCTTGCTGTTTTCACAGGCAAGTGTGTGGGTGAGCAAGGGAAAGGATCATTGGACAAATCAGTCAATTCATAACTAAGCTGATAAAAAAAACCCCAAACTACCTCCCTTCAGTAACACACAACTTTTTGATTACATTTCTTTTTTTTATTAAAAAAATAATATTTATTACTTTTCCAACAATTTAAACACTACAAAAAAGAAGAACAATACAATACAATACAATACAATACAATACAATACAATACAATACAATACAATACAATACAATACACAAACACTACATAACACTAACACATTAAACTAACAACACAAAACAAAAACAATTTAAAGCACATCAAATAATTTCAATATCTTATTTCCACGACCTCCTCACACCTCCCTTTTTGTATTCCACTTCTGTTAATTGTTTCAGCAATTCCTTTCCATCTTCCTCCATTTTCTATCCTGTAATTATCTTAGCACATTCTAACCTTATTTTCCCTTTAATACTCTATTAATCTGTTTATACTTAATTCCTTATAACATTTCTACTAAAGCCGTATAACTTCATTCCAACATTTTTCTAACATTCATCTTTAATACTCTATTCTCTCAAGTTGTGTTACTTTACATTCAGCAGCAACGGCTTTCTCCCTGGCTTCCTCCGCAGTCTGCCATATCAAAGTAGATTCCTGTATCAATTTGTGGATAGTTTCTGTATTGGTATTCACCTTTTGTCCCAAATTATTTATACTTTCTGTATTTAAGTCAATTTTAGTAGTTGCAGCATCCACTTTCACATTTATCGCGTCTGTTTTCTTGTTAAGCTGTTTCAGTGAATCATTTATTTTAATTAATGCAGCCGCTAAGGCTTCTTCTGTCGACATTCCTCTTGATTTTGAATGTACTGATGCAAAAGCAGCAGCAGAAGAGGCAGAGGGGCCTGATGTTGAGCCTCTCTTGGATTGCTGCCAAGTCCTCCCAGACCTTAATGTTTTTTCAACAATTGACTGGTCTGTTTTTTCCTTTCCATTTGCCATAACACTTAAAAAATTCAAGGTCAGTCTCAGAGTCTCATAGTTCTTTATCTTGCAGCTGGAAATTCCCCTAGCCCAGCTCTTGTAAAGCAACCTGTTTCAAAGGCTTCCACTAGGGGGAAACAGTTTCAATTTATATTAATCCGTAATGTCCTCTTTTAAACAGTTTCCAACAATCCAAAGTTAGTTTCAATTTTCAGTTACTTTTACTCCTTTTTAAAAGCAGCCGGAGACAATAGAAACAATGTATTTCTCTTATTTAGCTAGCTGTCAATGAACGTTCTAAACACTGTCAATAAGCATTCCAAAAGACGTCAGTGCTGCTAGCAGGCCATTTCCAGAGTCAGAGAGGCAGTATTTTAGCTCTCTTCGCTCTCTCCTGCAGGCATACTCAATCCACAACTTTCCCCCCCTCTTCTCCTGCCTCCAAGGGGGGGGGGTTAATGTTCTTTACCAGTGGAAATTTAGTCCTTTACAGTAGGCTTTCCAAGACTTCAGCTTGCAGCCTCATTGCTTCAGTCTATTTACAAAAGGGGAAGGCGGACTTCCTGTATTGAACCTCCCCGTTACGATGCCAAATCAAACTTTTAAAAAATCCAATTCTCCCGCTTCAGCTCTACTCACGGGTAATTACTTTAAGATCAAATTGTCCACAGGAAAAAGTCAGCGCTCTCCGGCAACAGCTATGCAGCTTCGCTCCGTGGAAGAAGCAGTCAATTCGAAGCACCACACCACTCACCCCACGTCGCTCCGGACCCCCGAAACTGGGTTTCCCCGCGAGTAGGGGAGGCGCAAAAGGTGCCCGCCAAATCCCACACTCACAGGCTTCTCCCGCCTGTGATTTTTACGGGTCTCCGCCTTTGCCGTGGCGGCCAGACCCAGATTCCCACGGGGCAAATTCCTCCCGATCAGAGGAATTCCGCCATTACCGGAGGCACCAACCTGGAAGTCCTGATTACATTTCGTTTCCGTGGTCCAATCTGGGAGAATCTTGAGTGAAAATAATTTGTTTAACTGATGATTTCTCAGATAACTACAATGAGTAACAGTATGGTTTTTATTCTCCCAAATATGTGGTGTTCTTCAGCATGGCCAGCAATACCATTCGGCAGAGAGACAACTGCTTCAGGTGGCTGTTCCTCCTGAACTTTCAGCCATTCCCCTTGGGCCACATGGTTTCTCCTGAGCCCCCTAATCTGGTCCACTACCTCAGGTATGGTGGTGTGGGGATTATTGGGCTGCCTTTTTAAATTTTAATTATGTATTTAGTGTTTTTCATATTGTGATTTTATGTTGTGAACCGCCCTGAGATCTATGCGTATAGGGTGGTATACAAATTTAATAAAGAATAATAAAAAATAAATATCCCACCACCAGTGTTATAGTAAGATTCAGCTGCCAGTCCAGTCAGCTTCTGCATACAGCATGGAGAGGGAGACCATTTTGTCTTTCACCTCAAGCAGCAAAAGCCCTATACTCTTCAGCTGTGATATGAAATATATCACATATTAATATGTTAATGCTGCTGCTGAAACCCTTTTCCAGATCACTGTTACAGTACGGTGGCACCTCTGGTTAAGAACTTAATTCGCTCTGGAGGTCCGTTCTTAACCTGAAACTGTTCTTAACCTGAAGCACCACTTTAGCTAATGGGGCCTCCTGCTGCTGCTGCGCCTCCAGAGCACGATTTCTGTTCTCATCCTGAAGCAAAGTTCTTAACCCAAGGTACTATTTCTGGGTTAGTGGAGGCTGTAACCTGAAGAGTCAGTAACCTGAAGCGTATGTAACCCGAGGTACCACTGTATAATTAGGAAGCACAGTGGTTATTTTATGTTTTGGCTCCATATTCCTTCGCTCAATTTGCAGCAACCTTTTAAAGCACAAAAGGGTAATTATTCTTTTCCTGATTAACTAGAATTAAGCTTAGTTTCTAATAATTGGACTGATTAAGCTGCTAAAGTCTGCATCGCTATTTCAGTGAAATTAATAGTACTTATTTCACTGTTAATATGTTTTGGACGGTGGCTGTTGGTTAAGTTAAATGAAAGTCAATTCTAAACGTGTTTATGAGTAATGCAATTATTTCCCCAGGATAAAGTCCCCACCCCCCACCCCAGTTAGTTACTTCCTACAAAATTTTCCAACTAGGCTGCTTTACTCAAGATCTGTACTATATTTCGGTACCTGCCCCTGATAAATCCTTACACTGGCTATCTTCACACAAACAAATCAAATTATGAAGCTGGGGTGTTGTGTGTTTTTGAGCCAGTTTCAAACCAAAAGGTGAGATGAGAAGAGGCAAGTGGATAGCAATGCAGGAAGAATTTGCATTGGGGGGGCGGGGACCTGCAGGAAACTTTACTGTGCAAGAAGCTCTACTGGAATCCTTCCTTTCATCTGATCTCTGCTTGAAATCTCACTTGCAGCAGAAAAAGGGAGTTGGATTTGTGTGGGCTGTACCACAGGGTAAGTCACATTTTTGAATGCTCCCTGCCAAACGACAACAAACAAACCAATAACCTAGCCTATCCAGGTGCACAGCTTTCAGCTCAGCTAACTGTCTGTTGTGCTGCTTTTCTGCTTTTCAGGTTTTAACATTTGAGATTTCAAAAATGGAACAACCCAATTTCTGTAGTCTGAAGCAGGACATCACATATCTCGGGGCCCTGACACCTCAGTTTCCATTCCATTCTGCTCCAGTGCAAACTACTGCTCTTGCAATGTTAAGCTGGCACCATGCAACCTCCTCCTACACTCCTTTCACGGCCTCTAAAAGCCTTCGGGGAATGCATGTGCTGCACAAGGGCTTCCCCCCAGAGCTTGTACATAATTACCCATGGCTCCTGCTGCTACCCTGGTGCAAGGGGGGAGAGATCAGCTCTCAGCGCTAAAGCATGTGGATGAGGTTTTTCCCTCTGTGCCACTGCTGGGAGCACAGCATCAAAGCAAAAACAAAGAACCGAAACACTCAAGCAAATAAACAGAAGGCTCATCTGCCCCAGCTTACTGTTGCATGACAGGACAATTAATTCAGCTGTACGAGTGAACACATTTTCAGTTTTGTACAATGTGCAGTTTTACGCAGGAGAGACAATCAGCCATACTCAGTGGACTCTAGGTGTCTTCATTGCCTTTAAAATTGTATCCAGTACAGTCTGTTTAACCACAGGCTTAAATGTTAAGGATCTACAGAACTTCTGTTTCCCTACTTCATCTGACTTTAATCCAGGTAAGATTGTAATTATTTATAATTACTGCAGCACTCTGGGCACTCAGATTGTTATAGAAACAAGAACAGGACCTTCATTCCTAATCACAACTGTATTAAGCAAGGTACGTTTCAGTAAAGTCAACGAGACTTTCTTTTGTGCATGAGACTCCTCTAGAACAAATAGGGATGTCCTATTCATCAATAGAGGGACGCAGGTGGCGCTGTGGGTTAAAGCCTCAGCGCCTAGGGCTTGCCGATCGAAAGGTCGGCGGTTCGAATCCCTGCGGCGGGGTGCGCTCCCGCTGCTCGGTCCCAGCGCCTGCCAACCTAGCAGTTCGAAAGCACCTCCGGGTGCAAGTAGATAAATAGGGACCGCTCCAGCGGGAAGGTAAACGGCGTTTCCGTGTGCGGCTCTGGCTCGCCAGAGCAGCGATGTCACGCTGGCCACGTGACCCGGAAGTGTCTCCGGACAGCGCTGGCCCCTGGCCTCTTAAGTGAGATGGGCGCACAACCCCAGAGTCTGTCAAGACTGGCCCGTACGGGCAGGGGTACCTTTACCTTTACCTTTATTCATCAATAATCATAATTTTACTATTTATTCCCCACCCATCTGACTGGGTTGCCTCAGTCGCTCTGGGTTGCTTCCAGCATATATAAAAACATAATAAAACATTAAGCATTAAAAAAGCTTGCCTATTCACGGCTGCCTTCAGATGGCTCAGGGGTCAGATAATTCCATACCCTCCATTTCTCAGATGAAAATAGGGACGTCCTAAGGGAAAGCGGGTCCATAGCTGTCAACTTACAGATTTGAAAATAAGGGACCAGCAGCCTTGAAAATAAGGGACCTGCAGCCTCACCTATTCCAGGCACTCCAGTCTTCCTGTCCTCCTGCAGTCTGGTCAAACTCATGCTGGCAGCTTCGAGAACACTGTCCAACCAACTTTGTAACTAGAGGTTCAACTGAATAGAATCTGAATCACATGCACCACAAGGCCTATGCAGCCTCAACTTAAGATGGCTCCCCGGCCTGGCTTTGCACTGCAAAGTTTGCAGCAGCACGTGCAACAAAATGGCGTCCAGCATTCAAAAAACCCCTCAGCTTGCATTAACTAGCCACACACAAGGCATGCAAGCTCCACCTCCCTGTCGTTCTTAGACTTCTTATTGGGTGAGCAACACAGCCAAGCAACACAGTTGGAGCCTCCCTCCTTCCTGGCCGGCAGGGAGGGAGGGAGAGGAGCTGCCTCCTTTGAAATTTAAGGGACATCATTTAAGGGACACTTAAGGGACATCCATCAATAAGGGGCAGCAGCAGGACATGGCGCTGGAATAAGGGACTGTCCCTTCAAATAAGGGACACTTGACAGCTATGAGCGGGTCATTCCGGGGTAAAATTAGAAACTGGGATGGCTTCTGTAAATTTGGGCTTTCCCTAGAAAATAGGGACACTTGGAGAGTCTGTAATACAATACCAGTGCAGGGGACAGGCCTGGTTCACAGGACTTGAGCAAGAAAACATTGCTTTGCTCCCTTTGCTCTATTGGAACCCTTGGCACCAGATCTTGTGTCCCACAGACAGTGCAGAGCAGAAGACAGAAAGGTTCTGACCAAGCCCCTGAGTGCTATGCTACAAACCAGATTCTATCAAGCACGGCTTGATGGAATACCAACAAGAGCACTGGATTTCCTGACTAAATTATTCAAACGATCCCTCTAGATTAGAAGCTGAAAGTCAAAACTGGCAGCAGCACCAAAAACTGATAGGTTTGGCAGAAATGTGCAAGATTATCTGTATTATTTTCTGCAAAGCAAACACCACTCTCTGTGGAGGCAGAAGCAAAAAATAAATTATGGTCTCTGTCAGCTGGTGTTAATGGCTTCCAGTAACACTACTACAGTGACTTTGGCCAAGGTGACGCCATTCTGAATAAGCCTAGAATCCATTGCGAATTAGTTAATTTGTCTAAAGCTCTCTGGAGACGAAAGCCACTAAAAGCGAGGAATTATTTAAATGTCATGGAGATTAAAGTAATGTGAGAAAGTAAATTTGCACATTCATTTTTTTTTTTTTTAAAAAAAAGCCTATCCAAATTTCAGGGAATCAGTCTTATGTTTTTACCAGTAACGTTTTCCAGAGCCATGTTCGTCTGGTGCAACAAAACAGGAGACTTGTGGCACCTTAAAGACTAACCAATTTATTGTGGCATAAACAGGGTTGGATTAAACATTAAGCAAAATGAGCATGTGCTTAAGGCATCAAGGGAAGGGGGACACCACAGAAATTTTCCATTGCCAGATTTTTAACATTAATGGTCACAAATTGCTCAGCTGAGCGTGCATTTTCTCAGTTGAAGTATGTTTAAAATCCGAACAGGAGAACTATGCAACAAGGCACCACAGAGCAGCAGTGCCGGCAGCAAGAGGTATGGTAGGTAGCAGAGGCAGGGCAAGGTGGCCCTTCCCATTTCACCTCAAGCAGTGAAACAGGACACACCACCCCTCAATTATGATGGATACGAATAGTTGAGAGTGAATTTTCTATGAGGGAGAGTGTTTGGGAGGTGTTACTGAGTGGTGAGGTTAGTGGGGGTGCACCTTCTGCCTGAATTATTTTGTTTAACCACTAATGATGTGGGGTTTTTTTTATTGCATTTCTAAGTTTGAGTCTTATTCACATTTTTTTAATGTACAGTATATGTTTCAGATAACAGATTGTTTTCTTGTTAATAATGCTGCTTTAAATGTGGGTCTTTGTTGTATTTTGTACTCTAGATTCATTTGTAATGCTTCACATTGATATATTTTAATGTTTCATTTCATGTTTCAATTTATGTTGTAAACCGCTTGGAGCTATAGGTGTGTGTGTGTGTGTGTGTGTGTGTGTGAGAGAGAGAGAGAGAGAGAGAGAGAGAGAGAGAGAGCGAGAGAGAGAAAGAGAAATGTACCATATTTTTCCATGTATAAGACTAGTTTTCCCCCCTAAAAAATAATGTCAAAAATTTGGGGGCGTCTTATACATAGGGGCAATCTCTCCCCATTTTCTTAAATCGGAGTCCCCCAAAATATGGGGCGTCTTATACATGGGGAGGGGCGTCTTATAGACGGGAAAATATGGTAAGTTGCTATTGAAATGGTCTAGATCAGGGTTTCCCAAACTTGGGTCTCCAGCTGTTTTTGGACTATAATTCCCATCATCCTGACCGCTGGTCCTGCTAACTAGGGATGATGGGAGTTGTAGTCGAAAAACAGCTAAAGACCCAAGTTTGGGAAACCCTGATCTAAATAAATTGTCACAATTAAAGAAACCGACCACCCCTGACTACTGGCCATACTGGCTGGGGCTGATGGGAGTTAAGAGTCCAACAATAATTGCAGGGCCTCCATCCTCCCCCTTCCTCTTTGTATACCAAACACTTTGAATCACTCTTCATGTAAATGAGACCAGACTCACGGCTGACAAGAAGAAAGGCACGTCAGGGAGAAACTGTCTGGTATACTTACAAAATGTTACTAATTGCAACAAAAATAAGTAAGCGGGGGAGGGGGGGGACTCACACGTAAAGAGTTATTCAAAGGAAACATGTGGGCATTCACATCCAGAGAGAACGACGCCATCTGTTCGACACCACCATCATTTTTTTAATGTTCTGTCTTAATAACACCTCTCAAAATAGGTATAGAAGATTACCTTTCACAATGTGCAGTATGTCTTCATCTATGTTGGTGAAGCACTGCAGATTTTAACGTACGACGTTCTATAAAAGTTCCACAGTCATTTCCAAGAGCGGGTTTCGGGCGGTTAATTCTGGCATTTGCAAGCAAATAGAAGCTTCGGGATAGGGTGCGATGCAAATCCTGTTTGGCGTCCCATGACCTAAAACTTAAAGGAAAAGTGGAGGGAACTCAATTGTTTAGGCATTTCAATTAAAACAAACAATGGCATTAGTTATTTTTCGGCTCTCTTGGCAAGGAGCTACACGTGTTGTTTTATTTTTGCCCGATTTAATGTTTTAGTCACAGTAAGTACTATTACTGGCATTTTGCGCTGCTTAAAATATCTCAGCAATGTTTATCTGAGGATGGGCTGTTGCTAAGTACACAATCCTATCTCCTGGCTAGCAGCAGAGGGGATTTACAAAGGGATGGAGCCACCACTTGCACCCGCAGCTCCTCTGATTCCACTGTCCAGGGTGGAAGGTGAGAAGGCGGGAGAGGTCTACAAGTTTGATGCGAAAGTTCCAGGCTGATACAGGAAACAAGCCTGAATTGGGCCCTTGCCACAGCTTGAAAGTACCTGGCTTAGGATACAACAGACCCTTGGCTAGCTTAATTGCAGCCACTCCCTACTCTGAAAACAGCTAATAGAACCTTGACTCCTTCTGTTCTCTTTGAATGCATGAACACTTGGGACATCAGAATTTGATATACCAGTCTTTCTCCTCTGCATTCACCAGGAACTTCCAACCAATAGAGTACAGGATTAAGACAATCAGGATGGGGCTGTGCAGACAGGAGTTACTCAGAGCTCGCTAAGATGGCGGGCAAGAGCTGAATAGGACTGCAGAAAGGAAGCAGCTGATGCAGGTGAATCAGTCAATGAGTAGAAGCAAGAGTCATATAATTACAGAATTGTAGAGTTGTAAGGGATGAGGGTCATCTGGTCCAAACATGGGTGGTGCTGTGGGTTAAACCACAGGGCTTGCTGATCAGAAGGTCAGCGGTTCGAATCCCCACGATGGGGTGAGCTCCCATTGCTCAGTCCCTGCTCCTGCCCACCTAGCAGCACGTCAAAGTGCAAGTAGATAAATAGGTACCGCTCCGGCGGGAAGGTAAACAGCGTTTCTGTGTGCTGCTTTGGTTCACCAGAAGTGGCTTAGTCATGCTGGCCACATGACCTGGAAGCTGTACCCTCGGCCAGTAAAGCGATACGAGCACCACAACCCCAGAGTCGTCCACGACTGGACCTAATGGTCAGGGGTCCCTTTACCTTTGCCTAAGGGTCATCTGGTCCAAACTTTTGCCCAACATGGGTCTCAAACTCACAACCCTGAGATTAAGAGTCTCATGCTATTCCAGCTCATTTTCCAAAGTGATCTTAACCTGGTACCATGGAGGGGCAAGAGATCTGGGGCCAGTGCAGCTGGAGAAGGAAGTAGATGTCATTGCCCAAAAACCCACTCAGTCACTGTGCAGCCTTATGGCTATGCTTCCATGCACATTCCCACCATTTGCTGCACATCTTGCTTTCTCAGAAACTTAGCCGGGCTGTTCTCAGCACAAAGCACTTCCTGAATTGCTATGCATGTCCAGGCTCCCGCTAGGAAATCTTTTCACATCTTGGGCTTGCATATGAAGCCCACACTGCTAAAGAGAAAGACAAAAGAGGGGGGAAAGAGTGCAGTATTTTCTGTTCCCCTTCTTTCCACCAAACAAGTTTGTTTTGGTTATACATACACAAGGGCAAAAGGTACAAAAAGTCATAAAAGGAGCAAATAATTTGTATCTCATTTAAGGGACTGTTCTTTCGTCAGTTGGACACTTTAGTAAGTTTCAGAGCCTTGCATAAATTCTGTCACAAAGGTTTACTTAAGAGCCAAACTCATTTGCTTTAGCCGCAACGCACAACGGATTTTCTCCAGAACAGCCTAATTAAAGCAATTGGGCCTGATCCAAAGTTAATGGGTTGCAATTCTATTGCAGCCTTTTCACCTGCACAGACACTGTATTTATGTGGTACTTACTCCATTGTAAATTCGGTAATTGCCATCTGTCCCCAGTGACATTTTAGGCAAGCTGCAGTCAACCTCTGGCTGATCCTCTCACACTTGTAACAAATCCCCTTCCACTTTTGGCACGAGACTCAAGAGAGTGGTACCTAATGAGTGTGATCCAAAGCGGTGCATATGAGCGACTCTGGAATGCGAGAGCCCCACAGGAACACAGATAGCATAACTGCCCATAAATGAGCATAGAGAAAGCTGTCACTCCCGACTGCCTTCCTCTTTGTTAGATCATCATGGCAATGTTTGGAACTATCTCAAGTGATGTAACTAAGACAGTTATGCTGAGTCAGACCATTGGTCCATCTAGGTCATGAACTGACAGTGGGGTCTCCAGGGTCTCAGGCAGGATCCTATCTCAGTCCTATCTGCAGATGTCAGAAACTGAACATGGAACCTTGCTCTTCCACTGAATGACCCCAAATCTTAGTATTATGAGAGAGGAAGTGCAAGGGATGCTTCTCTCCACATTCTCCATGCCATGCACAATTCGACAAACACCTCTTGCACCTCCCACTTCATTATTCTTATTTTTAATAAACCCAAAGAGCCCCAAATGCTTTATCCCTTCCTTGGAGGTGAAGTTGCTCTTGGGTCTCTTGTCCTGCAACTTTTCCAACTCTACAATGCTGAGACTTGAACTTTGGGCTAAAAAATGTGGCACTGAGAATCTCCCACTTTTATTAATTAAGCTTGTTAACAACAACAACAACAACAACAACAACAACAACAACAAACAACAACAACTTGACCAAATATTTGGGAAATATCTGTGCACTCACAGAATATTCAGGGCATGTGTGTTTAACACAAAATTTGTATGGGAGAACTGTAAGCACGAGCACATCCGAGCAATGTTGTACTAGAGTTCACAACAAGATATGTTCGAATCAGGAACCAAGGTGATCTCTCTCTCTCTCTTTCACACACACACACACACACACACACACAGAGAGAGAGAGAGAGAGAGAGAGAAAGAGAGAGAGAGAGAAAGAGAGAGAGAGAGAGAGAGAGATTAGATCTCTAGATACCTTGCAAGGTCATTTAACAAAAAAACTGATGCAGCGCAATCTGAGAAAAACAGAGGGAAACTTCTGAAACAGAAGCTCAGCTAGGAAGGGAGAGTAGGAATTATCCACTGCCCAAGCTAATGGGAGAGAATCAGCTGGCAGATGAGACACTGGCATAATACGGACAAGGGCCAATTGGCAAAGTTCCTAAGAAAAGGTTGCTTCCTACACACAGGAAAGTAAAATATAATTTGGCAGAGATTTATGAAAATTTTGATTTTGAAGGGGGCTCACTTCAACAGTTCCAAAGCAAATGAATATCGTCCAAAGCAATTTTTGTTTTGTTTTTAAACTAGCTCAGGGTACATAAGGGTAAAAAAAGGTAAAGGACCCCTGGATGGTTAAATCCAGTCAAATTCGACTATGGGGTGTTGTTGGTTTTGCCATCATTCCAAAATCCAAAGCAACATGCTTCTCTTTCAGTCTTCATCCCATCCTGAAATTGGCACTCTCCAACACTGGGCATGGAAAACAGAAAAAGAGTAGCTGACAGATTTTCTCTCCCTTTTACATGCGTGATGTAAAAAGTAACTATAAATTTTGCTTCTGAAAGCTTGCTTCTGTTTAGGATGAGAAATTACCATTTTCCTGAGCATTAATGATTACCGCTGTTTGCTACTGAGCACACATTCAGTAATATGCAGTTTCAAGCTGATGACTAACAGCCCCACTCTCAAAGCTTTATCGAGCACAAGAGTAGTTCAGTGCAACACAGGTGATTCAGTAACATAATTGTGGGGCTACAAATAAAACAAATGGTGGTTAAATCCCTTAAGTGTTCGCAGATATACAGTATTTGGCTTTCTGTATTATTGTGCCAAATGGGAGGAAACGGAGCTAATTCAACAGAAACAGCTACATTGCAAGAGTCAGGGTTGCAATGTATGCAAGCTTGCTATCATGTACTTAATGCAACGTCTTCAGCCTCTACACAAAATATATGGTATTTCAAGTTATTTTGGGGAAGCTGAATCCAGTTTTCATAGAATCATAGAATCATAGAGTTGGAAGAGACCACAAGGGCCATCGAGTCCAACCCCCTGCCAAGCAGGAAACACCATCAGAGCACTCCTGACATATGCTTGTCAAGCCTCTGCTTAAAGACCTCCAAAGAAGGAGACTCCACCACACTCCTTGGCAGCAAATTCCACTGTCGAACAGCTCTTACTGTCAGGAAGTTCTTCCTAATGTTTAGGTGGAATCTTCTTTCTTGTAGTTTGGAACCATTGCTCCGTGTCCGCTTCTCTGGAGCAGCAGAAAACAACCTTTCTCCCTCCTCTATGTGACATCCTTTTATATATTTTAACATGGCTATCATATCACCCCTTAACCTCCTCTTCTCCAGGCTAAACATGCCCAGCTCCCTTAGCCGTTCTTCATAAGGCATCGTTTCCAGGCCTTTGACCATTTTGGTTGCCCTCCTCTGGACCCGTTCCAGTTTGTCAGTGTCCTTCTTGAACTGTGGTGCCCAGAACTGGACACAGTACTCCAGGTGAGGTCTGACCAGAGCAGAATACAGTGGCACTATTACTTCCCTTGATCTAGATGCAATACTCCTATTTTCTTTCCTTTCAGTTTTCTTTCCTTTCAGAACAGAATGGCCAAGTTTACAACTGACATTTCGTTAAATTTACTGCCATAGTCTGAGGACGTAAGCCCTTGATTTTAATATAATATATATCCCCACCTCCACTGCCTTTATGGGAGAGAAAAGGGGATACAGATTTTTGTTCCTAATTCTGAGCCATGATTTTTGAAAGTGTGGCACTGGGACAGATGTATGATTCTGGAGGTGCCCTTCCTGCAACTAAAGGCAGTTTGGTGGGGGGCATAAGCAGCTAAGGGGAGATGGAATGCAGCATGCAAACAATGCTTTTCCTAAATCATCTTCTCAGCTGAATCACATACCGTAATCAGACTAACCCACACGGCTTTTTAAAAGTCGTCTTTTAAACTGCCCACAGTGTATCTAGAAGGATAGCGCCCCCATCTTTCATAAAAGTGTCCCCCAAGAACACTTTTCTCACTCTCCAGTTTACAAAAGATCACACCTTATGAATATGGATCTAGCCTGTTATTCTAATTACTTGGTAGACCTTAGAATGATCAATTCACTTATAGATTATGTATTAAAAGTATGTTAAAAAAAATATATCCCTACGTGGGTAAACTTAATTATAAGATGATTAATAGAAAGCTAAGTTAAGACCACGGGGAATTCAAAAGACCATGTTGGGCTTTTGTTGGGCTTCCAACAAGCTCCTCTGTTGACTGCTGTTCACCTTTTTGTATACCTCACTGTTCTCTGGAGCTGCCCCCCTGGCTGAAGATCTGTAGCATGGACAACCACACGCCTATGCTTTTCCTTTGTGCATCAGGTTGCCTACTAGGGGCAATTGCAGACTGCCACTATTTTGCAGGTAAGATTCAATCACATACTGTTGCATCTAGGTAAAGGGACCCCTGAACATTAGGTCCAGTTGTGACCAACTCTGGGGTTGCGGCGCTCATCTCGCTTTATTGGCCTAGGGAGCCGGCGTACAGCTTCCGGGTCATGTGGCCAGCATGACTAAGCTATTTCTGGCAAACCAGAGCAGCGCACGGAAACGCCGTTTACCTTCCCGCCGGAGCAGTACCTATTTATCTACTTGCACTTTGACGTGCTTTCGAACTACTACGTTGGCAGAAGCAGGGACCACGCAACGAGAGCTTACCCTGTCGCAGGGATTCAAACCGCTGACCTTCTGATCGGCAAGTCCTAGCCTCTGTGGTTTAACCCACTGTGTCACATGTGTCCCGACTGTTGCATCTACTTCGCCCCAAAAATCAGACTGTTGGGAGATTAGGGAAGTGACAAGAAACCACTTAAACTAGGTGAACTAACTACATATAGATGGGGTGGTATTTGGTAGTGAAACGTTGGCAGAAGCAGGGACCGAGCAACGGGAGCTCACCCCATTGCGTGGATTCGAACCGCCGACCTTCTGATGGGCAAGCCCTAGGCTCTGTGGTTTAACCCACAGCACCACCCGCGTCCCCCATAAAAGAGTACCAGACTGCAAAATAAAATAAAAATAAATCCTTTGGTTTTGCTTTCCATTTTAAAAGTAAAAAAGCCAGTTTTTCTGCCATGAAGACATTCCAGATTCTACAGAGCCATCCTTCAAATGTAAAGTTCCTCCCAGTTCCCAGTGCTTATCTATCTCTAGTCTAGCTGCCATTAGTTCTCGCCCCTTCCTCAGCAGAATTAAGAAATCACAAATCCTGAAGGTTTTCCTGCAATGCAGCAGTCTTAAGACCTTTCTATAGTGTGGCTCTGCAGACTTCAGAAAAGAACACCACCACCCATATCTGTCGCAGAACAAGTGGTTCAAAAATCCCCCCTCCCCACCCACTCTCCTCCCTTGCATAACCTCACAGTTCATTACTAGGAAGGTAGAGAATGGAACATACCTCCACCCAAACCCCCGCAAGGAAAAAAAAAATGTCAAATGTCAAAAGGACATGCTGTTTTCCAGAATGGAAACTCCAAGAGTTGGACTGAAATAATTGAAAAGTTGCCGAAACAGGAGACTTGCAGTTAATCCTGAAGATGGAGCTAAACCTTCCTGGAAAAGCTACTGCACTTGGTATTCTGCACTGTGGTAAACCAGAGTATTCAAGGGTCATTACTAATTACCATAACATCCCACCACTTACTGTGTCATGCGCACAACCCATTCAACAAAAGCCACACTTAAAGGCAGAATGTTTAGCTTTAAGTTTTAAGTAGTTTGAAATACATTTTCCAACCACCAGTTCATTGCGAGTTGTTTTTTCCGCAAACTACCTTCCAGTCCAACACTAAAAATAATACATATATATATATATATAAATACCCCAACCAGCCACCTTATATAATTTTAGGTTGGATAAGAAAGGACCTGTGCTTTGACTGTTACATACATTTTTTATTTATTTAAATGAGGCATTTCCTTCAGCTTGCTACTTCCCAATCTAAGGACATGCGTCTTTATTCCACTTTCCACAATTTTGGTTTTCTCTGGTTATGCAAACAGCTCTTCGGAATAGTGTTAGAACTAACGTTAGCTAACCAGTTACCAGTTAGGACCAAGCTGCTGGTACAGGAGCTTGCATTCATCCTGTGCAGCAAAGTCATTTCCGATTAACGAGCCAAACTAGGCTATATATTCTGGTGTGCACACCTCTCTACCAGAATATTTCTACCACCACCTCATGCACCCATTCAAGGGAAGTGCATCCTGTTTCGCAGGCAAAATAGGAAATGCTGCCCCACCCACCCCCGCCACGCCTCCCTTGCCAGAGTGTCTCTTATTTAGGTTGTGTGGCAGCAGCAGGTTCCAGAGAGATCTCGTGAGGTTTGGGTGAGATCTCACCAGAATTAGGCACCAGTGCTGGCACCGCTTCTCCACCAACAGCAGAGGCGGTGGGGTGCCCATGGGTGGAGTGTCTCAGGGTGGGGTGGGGCGGGTCTTCTACTTCCTGAGCAGGCTGTTTCGCCCCGTCTCATGGGTGGGCCAGCCTTGCATCCACCTACCCAGAAACTTCATACGAGTTGGGCATAAGAAGCTAACAAGAGGTCTGCTGGAACAGGCCAAATTCTGATCTAGTCCAACATTCTGTTCTCATAGTGGCCACCCACATAAATAATAATAATAATAATAATAATAATAATAATAATAATAGTATTTATACCCCACCCATCTGGCTGGGCTTCCCCAGCCACTCTGGGCGGTTTTCAACAAAATATTAAAATACAGTAATGCATCAAACATTCAAAGCTTCCCTAAACAGGGCTGCCTTCAGATGTCGTCTAAAAGTCTGGTAGTTGTTGTTCTCTTTGACATCTGGTGGGAGGGCGTTCCATAGGGTGGGGGCCACTACTGAGAAGGCCCTATGACTGGTTCCCTGTAACTTGGCTTCTCGCAGTGAGGGAACAGCCAGAAGGCCCTCGGCACTGGACCTCAGTGTCCAGGTAGAATAATTTTATTTATACCCCACCCATCTGGCTCGGTCTCCCCAGCCACTCTGGGCGGCTTACAGCATATACGAAAGCACAGTAAAACATCAAACATTAAAAACTTCCTGATTGAGCTGCATTCAACACAGCACTAATGTGAATGTTTCATTGAAACAGTATTCCCCCCACCCCACTCTCCTCCCCCACCCACAAGCCCCTAAATCTCCAGGGCAGATTTTGGGACAGCATAGAGTATTGACGTAGTCCCCAAACAGAACGTAAGAGTCTCTGATATACACTTGCCTGGAGACAGATTCAGCACACAAAGTTAGGTCCGTTTCGAGGGTTTGGCCAACAGCAATCCACATAGTCAGACAACCTGAAGGGGTCAGGGAATCCGATGATCATGAAGCCAAGGGTCCAGATGGGAAACAGGAAGCAGCAAGGTAGGGCTGGGAACCACAGGCATTGTTTCCAGCATCTCTATGTTGCTGAGAGCTCTTTTTAAAGTTGAAGCCAGCTTGGTTCTCATCAGTACCTTCTTCTCAGTGTCCTGGAAAGCTGATCAGCTGCAGGTGGTCCCTCTGCCTTCTCCCCCTTCAGGCTGCTGTTCAGCAGGTAAAGATGACTCTTGGCCCATGACAAGTATATGCAGGGGAAGGGGGGAATCGCTCTGTAGTATCGCTAGCCCTTGCACTGCTGCAGGAACTTAAATACTACCCAATCTTCCCATACAATGTGACACAGGAAATGAGCAGAGTATGCCCAACTGACTGATCCTTGCAATACTTTCACCACTTAACATGGGGCTAGGGAACCTGTGGCCTTGGAGAAACCCTCACATGCCAACTTCCCTTAGCCACAGCTAGTGTTGCCAGAAGCCAGGGGGTTGAATCCAGCATCTGGAGAGCCACAGGTTTCTTAGCTCTGTCTTGAAAGATGCAAGCACAGTATATTTGTGAAGACATGCGTGTCCAAGTTCTCATTAAACACAGAGAGAAACAGCGGTTGCATCTGGCTTGATCATAACATTGCTTAATAAACTGAAATACGAATGAGCCTCCTGCACCTGCATGTGCCCTTTGTGCAAGCGAGAAAACAAGCCAGGAAGCTGCAGTTGATCATAGCTTCCTGCTACATCCAAACCAGGAAACTGTGGTTAATGGCTTCCACACAAGCCAGGATATTAAGCCAACTTGAATTCATGACTTTATATCCTGCCTTGTATGGAAGCCATTAACTGTAATGTGGGTGCGGGAGGCTCATTCGTATATCCGTTTAACGGGCAGCCATTGTTCATTGCTGCTTCCTGGCTTGTTTACCTGCCCAAATGAAGGGGAGGAGCAAAACCATTGTATGCGGTTGCATGAAGCTCATTTGTATTTTGGCTTATCAAGCTGAAATACGATCATCCGAATGCTGCCAGTGGGAAGAGTGTGCAAGCTCAATGTGACAGCCCAATTCGTTATCCATTAGGCATATGCCCAGTGTCAGGGGGACAATCTGTCCTGAACGATACGCTAAGTATTTGCAAAATGGGTGGTTGGTGTCAGGAGCTCATCCTACTCTCGAGTAGGACCCTGGCAGAGACACATGCCCAACTGGCATGTTGCCTCCCTCCTGGTCGATTGTTCGGGAGCTTCAAAAGCTTTCTTCTGCCCGAACATCACAGCGACCGATGCCAACAGACATCAGCACACTTTGGGATCTGCAGAGTCTATGTAGTTGCGTAACAGACCTCAGCAACTCAGCATTTCGGCTAATCTACTTTGTTTACATATAAACACACACGGAGTACTGCAACATGGCTCCCTCTCTCTCTAGCATCAGACAGCAAAGAGAAAAAGAACAAAGGACAATAGTCCCACTTCACGGAACACAGTACACAAACATCCTGTCTCCGTCACTTCCCACTCTGTGGAGTCAAAACACACACCATCATGTGATAGACAAAAATCCCATGGCTGCAATCACGGAGCAGGAATTCTAACAGTTGGATGGGTTGGTGGGCAAAGGAGACACTGAGGCACCATGCAGAAAGTGGTGACTTGTGAAGTGTAATCCAATAGGTGGATTCTCAGTCAAGAGAAGAATTCCATTGGTGAGTCATCTTGGAGAAATATCTTGACAACCACAAACTTTAGATGGCAAAAGGAATAAAGTATCTGTTTGTGGCCACATTCCTCTCCAAAGTCACTTTGTCATTGCCACTAGTATGAGTGACAACAGAGCATGCCTGTCCAAACAAGGTTATGTGCTGAGACCCAAAGAGTTATTTTTAAATACTTGTGCACAAATACCAAACTTCATGTGCTGGATGGACACCTGCCACCTCCTCCTCAACTGTGTCCACCTCCCATTTAGAGTGGTACCTTGGTTCTCAAACAATTTGGTTCTCAAATGCTGAAAACCCGGAAGTGTTCCGGTTTTCAAACGATTTTCGGAAACCAAACATTAGATGCGGCTGTCGGCTATTGTTTCCGGGGCACCTGCACCAATCAGAAGCTGCGCCTTGGTTTTAGAACATTTTGGAAGTCAAACAGGCTTCTGGAACGGATTAAGTTTGGTGCTTTTGTTTTTGCTATTTATTTTGCATTTTTGTTTTTGAGGGTTTTTTCAGTTAATTTGTTTTTGTGACTGTGTGGAACCCAGTTCAGCTACTGATTGATTGATTGATTGATTGATTGTGTGACTGTGGAAATGGATAAAAGCCCCCCATCCAAACAGTGACTATCATCAGTGCAGCCAAGAAAAAAAATTACTTTCAATTTTTATCATCTACAATACTGTTTTGTTTATTTTATAGTACAGTACATTGATTATTGCTTTCATTTCATGGATCAATGGTCTCGTTAGACAGTAAAATTCATGTTAAATTGCTGTTTTAGGGGTAGTTTTCAAAAGTCTGGAATGGATTGATCCGTTTTGCATTACTCTCTATGGGAAAGCGCACCTTGGTTTTGGAATGCTTTGGTTTTGGAACGGATTAAGTTTGAGAACCAAGGTACCAGTGTACTTGACTCTGCTAGGCTCCATCAGCACCAACTCCTAGAGAAAGAAGGCATGGTTGGTGGAGATTATTGTTCCTCCTCCTTGCTCCTCCTACTGCTCTCTTGCTCAGAGGCAGGTGAACAGGCAACAAAAACAAGGAGGGGGACCAAAAGAGCCAGGAGGCTCCAAGGATTGGCAGTGCCCCCCCCTTTTAGAGGCACCTCGGCCTGGAGATCAAACACAGCCTCCCAAGCCATTCTATTGATCCCCAGAAGTCTCCTCAGGCCACACCTTTCCCCCTCAGCCTGCACTCTTGTTAATAAGTGCATCTGCCTTGAAATGGTGTATTATAGAAAAGTGCACAAATGCAGGAGGAAATTGTATGCAAACTCAAGTGTACTTTGGGAAAGGACAGATTGTCTCAATCAACAAATGGCAGACAAATCGTGTAATAGTTAAACTAAACTTTAGCAGAACGTATGCTGGAAATAAACTGTTTCCAGCCCTGCCTTGTCATATAGCACAACTCAACAATCCAAAATTGAATCCTGCACAAAAAAGGTGTGTAGCTTGACTATCCATCTTTTCACCACTTACTGCAAAATAATTCCTTTCAGTACATATAAATTATCCCATTAATTTTTTCACACCTCCCTGCCCCCTTTTGTTTATATATTTACATTTTTAATCCATTTAAAACATGTATATACTGCATATACAACATATCCTATATAAAATTCAACAACAAAATAGTATAAAAGAGTAATCCACTCTGACAGGTTTCATCTTATGTTTTTTGTTTCTCAGGGTTCAGAAATGAACCCATTCCCCTTGCCATCCAAATTGTGATAATTTGGTATGGAGCACCCCTGTATCTCTGATCTGACCAAATCTCCAAATCTATACCCATAGCTTTAGAAAAACAGGCAGAGGGTGTTGCTTGGGTAAAAGGAAAGCAACACAGTCACCAAATGACCCATGCAGTGTGCTGAATAGATAATTGGAGGGTGTCTTCTCACATTTTGTACTCAAGTAAAAATACACCAGGACAAAATATGTGTTCTCCACAACAGTTGCCAAGGGCACACAAGCATTTTTCCATTTGAAATACACAGAAGTTGCCTCCAGCTTTTTGATTCCAGCATACTTGTAGTCTTGGTCGCATTGATCTATGTGGGGCTCTGATATTCTGTGTGGATCGGCATTGGCAGGTAATAGAGGCCTTATGAAACAGCTTTCTATCTTAGATGAACATTATCCGTCTTATTACTCAGGACACGTGCCATGTCTCCTCAAACACCGACAATGGTTTCCCATCCCCTTCCACACCAGCAAAGAATCTTTGTCATTGACCAGAAAGCTTTGCCTCAGACTTTTTTACTGTCACTTATTTTCTGTTATATCTATGGCCTCAGGTCACCAACTCCTCAGTTGTCCAACTACCTCAGCCTTGTCTCTTTCTCTGTACCTAGAACATCTTGGAACATCTAGAGATACATCTCTCTTGTTTAAAATTCCTCCTCAAATCCTACCTCTTCCATGAAGGATCTGACTTAACCATTGAACCCTCACTACCCCAACTGAAACGAAACGTGGTTAGTTCAGCTGGTAGAGTGTGAGACTCTTAATCTCAGGGCGGTGGGTTCGAGTCCCATGTTGGGCAAAAGATTCCCGCATTGCAGGGGGTTGGACTAGATGACCCCAGCGGCACCTTCCAGCTCTATAGTTCTATTCTGTGATCTTTACTGATTCACATGATGAAAACACCGTTAGTGGTTTACTGTGAATGCACCAATCTGGGTTCTTTTGCACCTCCCTGATAGTATGCAGGAGGAACAAACCATGATCCCTGGCTTAGCATTGTGTCCAAATGAGGAACTGTGGTTTGCTTTGCTTCAAAAAACCTACATGATGATAAACTATGGAACTCACTCCCACAGGAGACGATGGTGGCCACCAACTTGGTTGGTTTTAAAATAGAATTAGACAGATTCATGGAGAATAAGCCTATCAATGGCTACTAGCCAACTGGGCAATGCTCTGTCTCCATGGCCATATGTTTCTGAATACTATATGCGGGAAACGGCAGGAGGGGGGGGAATGTTCTTGTGTTTGGCTCTTGCTTGTGGGCATCTGCTTGGCCGCTGTGAAAACAGGATGCTGGACAAAATGGGCCATTGGTCTGATGCTCCTCTTATGTTCTTATATTAACACCTCTTACTTGCTAGAATTGAAGGTGGCAATTAGGATACGTATGGAAATCTTTAAATTTCAGTACGGCTGGAATTTAGCCTACTGTACAAAGCAAGAGTCACATCCATCCATTCCTCTGCCCACTTTTGTCCTTGCCCATCACTGGCCTATGGATTGTTCTGAGAAGGGTTCCCCACCATGCTGTGAAAATGCTACACTTGCATCTCCCTCCCTCCCTTCAGTTCATCCCCTTAGTTTTCTTCTCCACTATCCAATTTCTGTGTACATTGATGATGCTGTCTTATTAATGATTCTTAATCAATTTAAAAAAAACAAAGACTTTATCAAGAAGAGTACAGTGGTACCTCGGGTTAAGAACTTAATTCGTAAGCCCAGAATTAAGTTTAAGATACTAACTGATGCGAAAGAAAGAGGGGGCTTTGCCCTGCCGGACTTAAAGTTGTATTATGAAGCCGCAGCCTTTTGCTGGCTAAAAGACTGGCTACTTCTCGAAGACACTGACGTATTGGATCTGGAAGGGTTTAACAATGCTTTTGGTTGGCATGCATATCTATGGTACGATAAGGTTAAGATCAATAAGGTCTTCAAGAACCATATTGTCAGGAAAGTAGTTTTTAATGTCTGGACAAAATACAAAGACTTACTGGAAAACAAAACTCCGAGGTGGCTTTCACCTCTGGAAGCTAAGGCCCGAAAAAGACCCAATATGGAGGCCAAATGGCCAAAATATTGGGAAATATTAGAAAAAGATGGAGACAATTGGAAATTGCAGAGTTTGGAGAAAATGAAGGATAAAGTGCGAGACTGGTTACACTACGCTCAGATTAAAGAAGTTTTTAAAAATGACAAAAAGCTAGGGTTCCAGGTGGAGAAATCGAAGTTGGAAACAGAACTGTTAGAGCCTAAGACTAAGGTATTATCAAGAATGTATAACTTGCTGCTGAAATGGAATACACAAGACGAAATGGTTAAATCGGTTATGATAAAGTGGGCTCAGGATATTGGGCATAATATCATGTTTGAGGACTGGGAAAGGTTGTGGACCACTGGGCTGAACTTCACTGCATGTAATGCTCTGAAGGAAAATGTAATGAAAATGATATATAGATGGTACATGACCCCAGTTAAACTTGCCAAAATATACCATTTGTCTGATAATAAATGTTGGAAATGTAAAGAACATGAAGGAACATTCTTTCACCTCTGGTGGACTTGCCCTAGAGTGAAGGCCTTTTGGGAAATGATATATAATGAGTTGAAAAAGGTATTTAAGTATACCTTTACTAAGAAACCAGAGGCCTTCCTTCTGGGCATTGTCGGCCAGAAGGTGTTAAAGAAGGACCGAACATTTTTTATGTATGCAACAACGGCAGCAAGGATACTTATCGCCAAGAGCTGGAAAACTCAAGATCTACCCACACTGGAAGAGTGGCAGATGCAACTGATGGACTATATGCAACTGGCCGAGATGACTGGCAGAATCCGAGACCTGGGAGAAGAGAGGGTTGAAGAAGACTGGAAGAAATTCAAGATTTATCTACAAAAGTATTGTAATTTGGTTGAAGGCTAAGAAGGATGCTAGATCATAAATAATTGCCTACCATTTAATTAGATTTGAAATTGACGATAAGTGAGATTGAGGGAAATATAAAATTTGTGGAGAATAGATCAAATTAATTGAACAAAATCTAAGATTATAATCAAGATGATAAATTGCTGGGAAAAATTTATAACGATGTAAGTGGGAGTGGGAGACGTGAGGGAGTCCAAAGAAGTTCTGGAAAATGTGTTATGATTCATGTTATATTGTTTATTATTTTTGCATTTTGTATTTTAAAAAATCTTAATAAATATTTATAAAAAAAAAAAGAACTTAATTCGTTCTGGAGGTCTATTCTTAACCTGAAACTGTTCTTAACCCGAAGCACCACTTTAGCTAATGGGGCTTCCCATGGCTGTGCGATTTCTGTTCTCATCCTGAAACAAAGTTCTTAACCTGAAGCACTATTTCTGGGTTAGCGGAGTCTGTAACCTGAAGCGTCTGTAACCTGAACCCGAGGTACAGGGCTCCGGTGCTAATCTGTAAACAGAATATCTAAACTGGTTTTGCTCCGGTTTAGGCTATGTTTCCACTTCAGTGGGGTAAGTGCATAGTGTTAATAGCTCTAATCAAACGAAGGGTTATTGGGTTGGTGGTCCATCATACTACTGTCTGAAGTGCAAATGCAATAGCCAAAAAGGGGCTCAAAGTGCACACTACTTCCAGAAATCAGTTCTGCAACAATCACATTTATTTTTGGAAACTTTATAGTGTGTGGTACTTTCTCCAGCTGAGGTGGTTTCTATTTTAAGCTCTAAGTGGCTGGTCAGGATGAGCCAGAGCGATGAGCTCAAAACACTGTATCGTGCACATCCCCATCTTAAGTTAGCGGCGGGTGATGCTGTCAAGCAGCCATTAGTCATCTGCGTCATTTTTGCAGGCATGACCTGTCCCTGGCCAGCTGCATGTCTGATGAGCAAACCAATCCTGACTTGACAGACACATATGGTGAATTGTGGAGACCACACACGCATATTTAGCCCAACAGACTCTGTCACATATCACATTTTGATTTCTTATAAATTACTATAAATCTTGCAAATTACAGCTCTGTTACTGTGTAACAACAGGGCTACATGTTTTTGAAATATTACTGAAAATGTTCATTTTTTGGAGCATGAAGGAAGACCATGAACTGGAAACGGCTAGGCAACTTGCTTTTGTTTTCCAAATAAATTATATTGTATGATGATCCAAGAAACTAAAGATTCAGAAACACACCCACCACATGTTCCACCCTGCCTTCTTCTCCCCAACCCCTGCTCTTTTTTTCTTTTTCTTTTGATTGTTTTGCATGTGATGTATTTATTTATTATTGAAAAATTATGTGAAATATGGATTTTGTTGTTTTGATGGCAGAACTGTTTCTTTTTTAAAGACTTCTGAGACTGGCAATGCTGCTGTTCTGCTTGTGAAGCAGACTTTCACTTGTTCAATGGATCCCTCTCCTCTCCTCTCCTGTGAACCCCCCTCTGCACCCTCAAAATCTGCTCTAGAAAGTTGGAAGACCCCCCTGGAGCAGATTTTAAAGGCACACAGCACGAGGAAGGGAAAGGAAAGTCCTGTTGTGCAAGCGGAATTTCATATGTGGAGCAATGGATACAATCAAATTTCTATACTGTTTTCAATTCTTAATGTATGGCTTACATTAGAAATGGTACGGTCCTGGGTACCACTGAAGAAAGGTGGAGTATAAATATAACAAGTAAGTAAATGAAGAGAATTAGAGTGTTAAGTGAAATTAAACTAAGCATGTTTACAGATTCATTCGCTTAAGAATAAGGAAATGGGGGTAAGAACAGATATAACATTATATCCAAATAAGGCAACCCATAGTTTGTCCACATGTCAGAACTGGAAACTGCATTCAAGCTGTAGTTGCAAACCACAGTTTCCCCAGTTTGGATGTGACAGCAAACAATGGTTTTGCTGTGAACTAAGAGGTCAGGAAGAGAACCAGACCTCCCTGTGAGAAGAAGAGAGGAGGAAGTGTGAAACTGAAGCCAGACAGCCAAACCATTGTTTGATTGTTATATCTGAACCAGCTGTGTTGACAATATTTTTACTCTTGCTATTGTAAGGTTTAAACAAAAGTTTACACAATATAAGTTGATACAGCGCATTACTCCTTTGCAATTTTATCCTGCATATATCCAAGAGCAGCCCTTCAAGGGTAAATTTCAAATACAATGAAATTTCTTTGCCCACCCAACAGAACTTGGAGCTGGATTCCTTAAGCCAACATGGGGCTGTGGTGCTATGTTCTTTAAGTAATACTGCTGTGGTTGGTAGGAGCAGTGCCAGCTTCCAAAAGCCTGCCTCACATGTTTATTGTTATTGCAGAGTGTACAGAGGCCAGGAGGAGGCACCCTTGGGGTAGGGATGGACGGATCAGTCGGTTTTTGATCTGTGTTAGGTTCATTCCTATCCGTGTTCTGTCCTGGTTCCACATTAATCCGTGATTTTTTAAATTTGTATGAAAATCTGTATGTATATAAAAAATACTAAAATGTGCATTGATTTACACCTGCACATCAAGGCCAAGCTGGAACTATGGGCAGCCATTCCTATGACCACAGCATTTGCTTTGCATGCATGCAGAAGGTCCCAGGTTCCATTATTGACATCCCCAGGTAGGGATGAGAATAATATCATCCAAAACCTGGACATCCACTGCCACGCAGTGTAGACAACACTGAACTACATGGGCCAATAGCCAACTCACTATAAGGCATATTCCTGTGTACTTATACCCAGTCTAGACCTGGAGGGTATGATCCCCAGCTGAGGATCCCAGGAGCTTACGTCAAAGGACAGAAGTTTTGCCCCATTGATCCGGCCGGGCTCCCAGTTTTTCAACAAAACCTGGCCAATCCAGAGGCTGCATACTACCAGCCAATTACAGGTACTGGTGTTACACACGTGGCTCCATTCTGTCACTCAAGAACACGGCCTCGGTCCAGTATACCTGAAGGAGCGTCTCCACCTCCACCGTTCTGCCCGAACACTGAGGTCCAGTGCCGAGGGCCTTCTGGCGGTTCCCTCACTGTGAGAAGCCAAGTTACAGGGAACCAGGCAGAGGGCCTTCTCGGTAGTGGCACCCGCCCTGTGGAATGCCCTCCCACCAGATGTCAAAGAGAACAACAACTACCAGACTTTTAGACGACATCTGAAGGCAGCCCTGTTTAGGGAAGCTTTGAATGTTTAATAGGTTATTGTATTTGAGTGTTTTATTAGAAGCCGCCCATAGTGGCTGGGGAAACCCAGCCAGATGGGCGGGGTATAAATAATAATAATAATAATAATAATAATTATTATTATTATTATTATTATTATTATTATTATTATTATTGGCTTGACAGAAGGCTACCAAGGTAGGCTAAAGATACAGACCGTGTGGCATGCTGCTTGAGCCCCTGTCAGCACAATATAATCTGAACTGGACATTATAGCTCAGCTGGTAGAGCATGAGACTCTTTAATCTCAGGGTCGTGGGTTTGAGCCCCCTGTTGGGCAAAATATTCCTGCATCGTGGGAGATTGGACTAGATAACCCTCGTGGCTCCTTCCAATCCTGTACAATTTTGTGGTCGTCATCCTGCATGGAACACATCTGCAGCAGAACCCATGCACAGTTGTTGCATCGTGATTCCTTGTAAGTTTTGCTCCGTCCATAACAGTCAACTAGTAAAGCTACACTTTGTCCTTCCAGTATTTTTAGGCACTTTCAAAATTTATAGTGACAACAACAGATGCAGGTCAGGGTAACCATTCTTAACAGGGCTTTGTTATTACAGCTTGCAGGGCTTGACCCAAACCCAAGAGGTTCACCCGATATAGTGAGACCTTGAGCTGAGTTCTTGTGTTACTTGAGAAGACGCTGTTCTTGGCTGCATTTTATGGGATGGAAGGGGAAGGTGCAAAGGGGAAAGATTCCAGACAAGTTAACATGCTTGCTGTCATCGAAGGCTTCTGCTCTGACCATGAAAAGCTCAAGAATGTGAAGGACTTCAGTTGTATATGGAAGAAATTTTTATTTCCTCTTCCATGGGAAATAATGGTGTTGCTATGTGCCGAGGCTATTTCCTTCCCTTCCTCTTGCAACGATTTGTGTCCCACTGACCGTAAAATGTACTGAAAATAAGATGCACAATCTCCTTTGTGCAACATCATCATCATCATTATTCTCTGGGTGGCTTCCAACCAATATAAAAGCATAAAACATCAAACATTAAAAACTTCCCAAGAGAGGGCTGCCTTCCAATGTCTTCTAAAAGTTGTAGTGTTATTTATCTCTTTGACATCTGGTGGGAGGGCATTCCACAGGGCGGGTGCCACTACCGAGAAGGCCCTCTGCCTGGTTCTCTGCAATTTCATTTCTCACAGTGAAAGAACCGCCAGAAAGCCCTTGGAACTGGGCCTCAGTGTCCAGGCTCAACGATGGGGGTGGAGACGCTCCTTCAGGTATACAGGACCAAGGCTGTTTAGGGCTTTAAAAGTCAGCATCAACACTTTGAATTGTGCTTGGAAATGTACTGGGAGCCAGTGTAGATCCTTAAGGACCAGTGTTATATGGTCCCGGTGGCCGCTCCCAGTCACCAGCTTAGCTGCCGCATTCTGGATTAATCGTAGTTTCCGAGTCACCTTCAAAGGTAGCTCCACTTGAAGCGCATTCACCCCGCTCTGATTTTACTGTGGTGTTTTCTGCATGATCAATTAATCTTTTAGCTTTCAGACCACACTCTTGAATATCACTTATTGAGACACGGCATACAATGAATGGGGATGGGTGAAGAAAGTGTTCTGCTGGGATGGAAGAAGAGACTTGAGCTGTCAGCCAAGACTGACAGCATCACTTAAAGGCCTGTCACTGGATATACTGAAGATTAAACAGGAAAGAGTGATGTCTTTTAGGAGCATTCATATCCCGCATAATAAACACATGCTTCTGAGGAATTATCATATGTGCGTCAGGGGTGGACTTCTTCACCTGCCTCAAACAGCATTCCTAGTAATGAAAGATGGCCTGTTTAAAGTTTTCACATTGTTCAGAAGTTTCTAGCTAGTCCAATCCATTCTTCACATTCTGGGTAAGTATATGGGGTATACTCCTGTCAAACTCAACCTAAAGCAGATGTAGCAGTCAGTGCTAGCTCCAGGTTAGAGGAAACTGCCTTCTATCTTTTTCAGTATTATCCACAATGACCGGAGAGCCAGTGTGGCGTAGTGGTTAAGAGCAGTGGACTCGTAATGTGGTGAACAGGGGTTCGATTCCTTGCAGCTGCTGGGTGACCTTGGGCTAGTCACACTTCTCTGAAGTCTCTCAGCCCCACTCACTTGGGGAGGAAGGGAAAGGAGAATGTTAGCCGCTTTGAGACTCCTTCGGGTAGTGATAAAGCTGGATATCAAATCCAAACTCCTCTTCTTCTTCTCTAGGGCTTCAGCGAAGGGGCATTCCCAGCCTTATCTGGAGTTGCCGGGGATTGAACCTGAGACCTTCTGCATGCCAAGCAGACACTCTGCCTCTGAACTATAGCACTTTCAGATGCCAGCTGTCCTAGCCGGCCCTTTTCCAGGAGGCAAACCTCACCCTCACTGCTGTTGCCACTGCCCATTTGCTTGCCCCTTCCTTTGAAGCTCAGTCCAGATAGAGAAAGAGAGGGACAAGAGATGAGCCAAGGACGTTTCTCTTCTTCCTCGTTTCTGTCACTCAGGGGCGGCGCATCCCCTTTTGCCGCTGAGGCGAAACAGGAAGTGCCACACTGCCCTGTGCTGCCTGGCCCAACACCTGCTGGAGAAGCCAGTGCCGATTTGGGTTGAGATCTCTCACTTTCCATAAGATCTTACCCCAAATCAGTGCTGATGTCAGTGGTGGAGGAGGTGGGACATGTAAGGCACCACAAGGGATGTCAGCTCGGGGGGCTTCTGCTCCTGAGGCAGCATCCTCACCCCGTTTAATGGCTGCACCAGCCCTGCTGTCATTGTTTACTTGCTTAGAGATGCCAAGTGAGCATACTGCAACAGCAAGAAGAAGTGGCAGAGCCACAGGGCATCAGGAATTGGCAGTGACCCACCTGCTAGGGCTTGAGCCTTGGCACGGGCCACATTGTGCTGATTCCTGCTTCTGGCCATGAACTATGCCCATGGCCACAAGTTATCCCATTTCAAAAAGTCCTCCATTTAAAGTCCTAAGAAGGATGCTCCAGAATTGGGACAGGAGAAAAGAGCTCATGGTCGTGGAGAATCTGCTAAAAAAGTTTCTTTTTGCATTGCTATCTGAACATGATTTAGCATTTTCCACTAAAATGTTATGCGTATATTTTGCTTATGGAACAAGCAGCACAAGAACAAAAAGCCTTGATTGCTATTTTCTTCCTCTTGCATATCAGTGTTTGACCCAAAGTGCTCTGGAAGTCTCAGGTTTGTCTCCAACTTTGCCCAGACAAGCATGCTTGAGATGCTTGATGTTGGTTTCTGCTCTCTTCACTGTGCAGCGGAAGTGCTCGTCACGAGACAGGTGTTTACATTCCACAGTCAGTTGCTGTTGGGTTTTCCCACGGGAAAGGGAGACTGGATGTGACGTACACTGGTTTCCTGTTTTTCACTGTTCACACTGTGTTTCTCTCCGTGCTTTAGAGGAGAGAGGATGCTTTCTCTGCTCCGGCAGAGGCAAGATGTTTTTCTGTAATCTACCAGCTTTGAAGTGTAAATAAAGTAATATAGAGTATGTGGCATGTACTCCTCATCATTCCGCTGTGCACGGGACACTGCAAATTCAACACTTGCACTGCAAGCTATTTGGTCTGCGTTTTTAGTATTATTATTATTACGTCTTGACCTCTCAGAGTTCCCATTTGACATGCATTTTTGCACAGCGGAAGAACTCATCTCAACAGAGGCAGCTCTGCAGGCGTCCAGTTCAGTAATGTACCCCGCAAATGGGACAGCATAGCATCACATATCAGCCGTCAGGGGGGAAAAGATGGCTTTGTGATAACAAAACTCTCACACACATCTGGTATTATGCTTCAAAGAGAAAAGAAAAATACTTTTTTTTTTGGGGGGGGGGGGGGAGACACGAACTTCCAACTAGTACTTGCAACCTTTTGTCAAGTTTTGCCAACATTGTGATTATTAAAATATGTCAGCACAGTCATACCTTGGTTCTCAAACGGAATCCATTCCAGAAGTCCATTTGACTTCCGAAAACATTAGAAAACCAAGGCTTCCTGCACTAAATCAGAAGCCACGTCAGACATTCAGCTTCCAAAAAACGTTCGCAAACTGGAACACTCACTTCCGGGTTTGCAGCGTTCGGGAGCCAAAATGTTCAAGTCACAAGGCGTCCAAGAGCCAAGGTATGACTGTACTAAAATGTAAGTACCACTTTTGCATGCCAAAAACCAACGAGTGGCTACAGTGCATATTATGCAGCCCCAAATGCTATTTTCAAGAAGAGGCATCATTGAGGAGGAGGAAACTTTGAGTGAAAAGCTATCAACACCCCTTTGCCCACTGTTGCTCTGCTCAAAATTAACCACCCCAGCGGGTTCAAAATGTAGCAAACCGCAGTTACCGGGGGTCATTGGAGAGGGAAATTAGGAGAAGAAAAACACCAGAAGGGGAAAGAATTAAGCACTCCCTTCCTAAGCTATCCCTTTCCATCACCACCACCACCACCACCATTTAACACAGGGGTCAGCAAACTTTTTCAGCAGGGGGCCAGTCCACTGTCCCTCAGACCTTGTGGGGGGCCAAACTATATTTTTTTTTGGGAGGGGGGAATTAATGAATTCCTATGCCCCACAAATAACCCATTTTAAATAAAACCACACATTCTACTCATGTAAATACACGCCGATTCCCGGACCGTCCGTGTGCTGGATTTAGAAGGCGATTGGGCCGGATCCTGCCCCCGGGCCTTAGTTTGCCCATGATTTAACATCTGTACAGCACTTCCAAGTGTTCAAAGCACTTTGCGTACTTTACCTAGCTGTAATCCTTATCAGCAACCCAGTAAGCGAAGTCAGGATTATTATCCCCATAATGCAGGCTGAGAGAACGTGCTTTGCTGAAGGCCACCTGAAGGCCACAAAAACAGAAGAAGTGCTGGGTATCATTACATGCATTTGCATGTATTATTTAGTTGGCCTTTGAGAAATGATAACAGCGCCATGTACATTCAGAGTAAATTTCCCTCAGCACCGATTCACTCCAGGTCACTTGCCATGTGTCAAAACAGGGCTTCCACGTCAGATGCTGCAGCTGACAGAGAAGTCTGAGCTCACAAATTATCCTTTTAGAAACTAATATTTTGCTTCTCCCACCCCCCACCCTGAACAGGACAGAAATTATACATGGCACATTACCCAGAGTGCTAGGATTGTTCTGTCCATGTCCCGGCTTCAGTCTCAGATGCTGCCTCTGTGGCATCTTCATTGTATAAGGCAATTCACAGTTGTTTCCAAGGCCCTTCCCTTGGCAAAGGCCCACCTGCTATTACAATCAATGTGTCCTGTAATGCATTCAGGAGGACAACTGAGAAGTGGGCAGGCAGCCTTATGCTTAGAGATGGGGGTTTGTTCATTTGAATTGTCAGTGGCTGAACAAAGCCAAATATTCCCCCAAAACAAATGCTTCTCTTTTTCAGTTAACAAATGGTGGGAACCAAGTAGAAATCTGAAGAGATTCAAGAAGTGACGCCTTCTGCTGCTAGCCTGCTTGTCTAGTGAATTCATAAGCTCCCTCTGGTGACACAGATTTGTCCTGGCAAGTGGGGACTTGTGTTAATTTTGCTGCTGTGGAAACCTACCTAGGGTTGTCACATTTCAAAAAGTGAAATTCCTGACACCCGCAAAGTTGTTGAGCTTTTTTTGGGAAACCTCCCTCCAAAATAGTGATTTTAAGCTTTTTGAGCCGTTTCCGCTGCTTTTTCCATCGTGTTACCAATACATCCGGGTTTTCCATGACATTTTGCCATTTCGGCAAAATTCCCCCCCAACGCCATTTTTACACATGAAAACCAGGACACGTCAGGAATTTTCCTGACGTATGGCAAGCCTAACATAACTTAGTCAGTGCTGTTTATATTCCATGATTACACATTTGTAGAAAAAGTAATTTATTTGTACAGAAGTCTGCATTTTAAGAATCTTTCTTTCTTTCAAAAAAAAAAGCAAGTTTTTAGCCCTTAGGACTACCAAAAGGGGTTTGAAAGCATTTGGGCAATGCCAGGTAAAATCCCTAGAGCCAGATGCCTCATGGACATGTCTCTGTTCTTCCCCATTACTAGCAGATGAGGGATAAGTTATGCAAAATGTATACGAAGCAATACATTTGCATAATGTATACCAGCTGTATAATTTTACTTTTCTTGACACATACAACCAGCTGGGCTGCTGAATGTATCTTAGAACTCTCAAGAAACACTTGCCATCTTTTAAAGATTTCCCCAGCACTTTATAACCCATTTGCTTTCTCAGTAGAGTGGCATTACAGTATACCTATAGGGCAGCATACAAAACTTACTCTAAGCAATGTAACTCGCCCTGTGTAAGTTCCCCACTCCTAAGACCGACATTGTAGTTTATACATATTTCACCTTTCTTCCGTCTTGAACTCATGAATATGTACATTTTTTTTTCAGGTGGTCACCCAACTCAGGCATTGCCCAGCCCCAGACTGGCTTAGCTGTTGCAAGGTAGTGGTCTCATGGGTCTGGCTAACTTGCTAACTGTTGTGGTCAGGCTCCCTGGAGCTGTAGGCATTGTATGCACACCCTACCCAGGTGTGCAGGGGGTTGGACTCGATGGCCCTTGTGGTCTCTTCCAACTCTATGATTCTACCCCAGTAGTGCTCTTTATACACTTGCAAAGCATCGAGTAGCTTCGGTGAAATGTCTCTGGATTTGAAACCAAGTGAGAGAATAATTAAGCCCTTGTGCCAGCTCCCCAATGACATAGAATTTCAGTTGTCCTCAGCCTCAGGGGTTCATGGCTATACAGTGGTACCTCGGGTTACAGATGCTTCAGGTTACATACGCTTCAGGTTACAGACTTCACTAACCCAGAAATATTATCTCGGGTTAAGAACTTTGCTTCAGGATGAGAACAGAAATAGCACGGCGGCAGCGGGAGGCCCCATTCGCTAAAGTGGTGCTTCAGGTTAAGAACAGTTTCAGGTTAAGAACGGACCTCCGGAACCAATTAAGTTCTTAACCCGAGGTACCACTGTACTCACAAGCGGCAGCATAGAGGATTTCACTCATCAGGCTTCCGAGACACAAGAAACAAAGGAACATGAGGAACTGCCTTACTATTGAGCCAGATTATTGGACCATCTGGTTTAGGATTGCCCACACACTCAAGTTTTCAGATAGAGGATACCCCCAGCCTGTCTTGAAGATGCTAAGGATTGAACCTGGGACCAAATGCTCTCTACCACTCAGCTACAGCCTTCCCTTAGGAGGAAGGCATGCTGGGTGCCATAGGTGCCAGCTCTGTAGGGCTGAGGCGTTTTCAGCCTCCCAGTGTTTGTTGGGGTGGGGCTTAGCCCCCTCCAATCTTGAGGAGGCAGAGCCCTTCCTCGCCCACCCGCCCGCCAGCCTCCTCCATCCTCCCTTTGTCCACTGTCCTCTGCCATGTTAGAAGATGCCGTTTCAGACAGGTGTGGCTTGGCCACCCCACCTGTTGCAGCCCTCCCAAGTGTCTGTGCTGTGTCTCCCAATGCTGCATGGCCCCAGGTGACCTTGCGGCATTGGGAGATACAGCACAGACACTTGGGAGGGCTGCGACAGTCGTGCAACAGTGCAACACGTGTGATGTCGTGTGTGTGACGTGACCACACAAGGGATTGAGCTACCCAATGTTGGGTGCAACTCATTGCCTCTGCCAGGTGCCTATGGAGTCTCATATTTGCACCCTGCAAGATGCTTGGCTCATTATTTGAAAGTTTCAACTTGTATTTTATTTCCCCCCTGAAGCTGTTGGGGAAAAAAACACCATTGCAGCCGAGTTACTGTTTAAATGAAACTTACTAACAAAGCCATTGTTATCAAAGTATTGCTACAGGATATATAGATATAGATATAGTGCTTTTTTCTAAAAAAAATGTTTAGGGGTACTCTCATTTTCCTACTCATATTGAAATACTGCCCCTCAGTGAGGCCAAACTTAGATTCACAAAATGTTTAGGGGTATGCGTACCCCTGTGTCCCCCCCAGAAAAAAGCACTAGATATAGATATATTCATAAACTTAAAAAGAATCTTAGTGTCTTGTTCACAGAATTGAAATCATTATTCTCCTCCACAAGTGACCATTAAGGATTGTTTGAGTCAATCCACACCCAGCGGCTGAGCATGTGAAAGGCAAATGTCACCGTAGAAGCACATAAATTGGCAGAAGATTTAGGAACACCTGAATATCTTTTTATTTCTATTCACAGGCAGGTATTCCAAACTGATGCGACCTTTTAGTTCTCATACAGACAGCAACAAAAGTCCTGTAGCACCTTAAAGCCTGTTTTATGATGGGCTAGAGCTTTTGTCGACTGCTGGAGACCATTTGATCAGAGCCCAGGCAATCTTGAGAGAAAGATAAGGCAGGTGGGGACATGTGTGGCCCAGAAATTGCCTACAACGGCTCAGAAGGCAGCTAGCCAGAAATGAAGGTTCCCAGATTTCCTCAAGTGCTAGCCATGGAGGGCTGAATCCAATGCTAGTCCTACTAAGAGTAGGACATGTTGAAGATGAAATGCGACAGGTCTACTGTGACCAGGACTAGCATTGCATACAAGCTGGAGCTTGGAGAGAAGGAGAAGGCATCCAGCTACCAGAGAGCTCATTTCTCTCCAGCTGAGGTCACAGAGGGAAAGGAAAAATCTGCAGCTGCAGCTGGGAAGGGGTGGGGGCACCTTCCTACCCAGACAAGGACTTAAAAGTGCTTAACTGTGGCTGGTCTGTGCCATTTGTTTCTCATTCTAGCTGGGCCGTTCCAGGATTACATGAGTCTGCAAGAGCACAATGTTTGAAAGGATTTCTTTTTTTTTAAAAGGTCAACCTGGGAGGATGACAGACAAGCAAGGGACAGCCAAGTATAACTTTATGCATGCTGGCAAAGTGGGGGAAATAATGTGTGCATCAGCTATGGAAGCATGTCAATGAGGGCATTGCAAGCAACGTGAACGAAAAACCACACAAAACTATTTTGAGCCGGATATATCTTACATTGCAGTCTAACCTCACATAATCTGGACAAAGTCAGAGCTCGTCAGCTGGTGAGGCTTCTTGAGAAACGCCACAATATTATTATTTTTAATTAATAAAAGCTTTTAAGAACCGTGGGACCTTCAAGATGCATTTAGGTGTAACAAGAAAGACACAAGGATGATGCACAAAATATACACGCATTGGCAAATAAAATTGCATCCAACTGAGTTTGATTCAGAATAGACCCAATGATATTAAACAGGCCTAAGCTAGCCATTTTCCATAGGTCTACTCTGAATAGGACTGGCATTTGCTACAATCTATTATAAAACCTTTAAGCTTTCATCTTTCTGAATCCAAAGATAGCCAGAGATTCAGACACAACCTAGGAGCGTTCAATGGAAATGCTGCCTGGAGCACATGGGTCGTTAATCCAGATATAAAATTTTAGCAGAACAAAAATGGTGCAGCTATAATGTAGCTGTGTATCCTTGGAAGTAGTGGAACATTCCATTTTGGTTTAGCAGCCTAATTCTGGGGTCACCAACGTGCCACTGAGGACTCCCCCACCACCAACAAAACCTCTAAGCCTCTCTCCCCCTCCCCTGTTTCCTGCTCCCTTCGCTATGAGGTCAGAAAGGTAAGCTACTTTTTGACACGTGGAAAATTTAAGAGAGCCAAAGGAAGTTGGAAGGGCCAAGATTTTCCCCACTTCCTCTTTCAGCAATGTGCTTTTTAAGGTTCAGTTTTACTCAGACCTGAGCAGCTCAAGAGAAAGCGGAATGACCAAGAGAGCAGGAAGGAAAAGCGGAGCAATCTGGAAGACAGTGGGACAGGGGAGGGAAATAGAGAAGCCAAGGGGAGCTTTGTAACCTCAAAGGTGTTGCCTCATTGGCTGAGCTCCCTGCCACTCCCTGCAATAATATCTCCTCTGATGTCTACACATCACCGAAGGGGAGGCTTGGACCTTAAGGCTGCAAGCATCAACTGCTGCTCTCTGGGCTGCTTAGCTATTGTATTAGGTGTGTTGTGGACCCTTCCTGGAAGAACTGCATTCTGGTCATCATCATAAGGTTGCTTTCGACACAGCTAGTGTAGGGGTGTTGTCAGTAGCAACAATGCGATTGATGGGTTGTGATGAAGTTGTTAGGGGCTCAGTGAGAGTGGGTTTTGCTACATTGCCTCTGTTGATATTGTGCTTTCAGTTACATTCCTAGAAGATAATAGGATCCCAACCAGCTACAGGGGTGTAAACATCAACCTAGTATTGGCCATCTTAGCTGGACCAATAGTATTGGCCCCATCTAACTTCAGTTAGATGGGGCCAATAACATACCCTCCAAAATTTCTCTGATGAAAATAGGGACATCCTACCATACCCTCCAACACTTCCTAAGGAACACGTCCTAAGGAAAAGCGGGACATTCCAGGATCAAATCAGAAGCTGGGACAGCTTCTGTAAATCCAGGGCTGCCGCTGGAAAATAGGGACACTTGGAGGGTCTGCAATAAGCTCTGTGATCATTTTAGTAATATATAGGATTGATTATTTTATGATACAGAGACATTAGCAATATAACGCTCCGCTGGTGCTTTGATGATTTTTGTCCCCACTGTTTTGTAGTAATAGAACCCTTTTATCAATCAATATACTAACTAAAACCAGCCGGAACTTGCAAGGAACTCATTTCTGGCACTTCTCAGGTGGGCGCTGTTGAGAAAGAAGGGAGGCGTTTGTGGTGAGTTCCAGAACCTTTTTCTAAAACCCCCAAAACAGCACTGACTGAAACCAATTCATTGTGGAGTGCTTCCCCTTACTCCACCCCTTCCAGTACCAGCCCTTTCACCCTCACTTTTTAAGGGCTACTAAGGATAACAACCCCTTCATGGATCACTGCCTTGCCGTGGCAAAGGGGCTTGAAGAACTCAGAGAAGCTATGAACTATGCCGAGCAGGGCACCCAAGATGAACAGGTCATAGTGGAGAGTTTTGACCAAACGTGATCCACCTGGAGGAGGAACCGGCAAGCCACTCCAGTATCCCTGCCAAGAAAACTCCATGGACAAAGACAACAGGCATATAAAAGTTATGACGCTGGAAGATGAGCCCCTCAGGTCAGAAGGCGTCCAACATGCTACTGGGGAAGAGCGGAGGGCAAGTACAAGTAGATCCAGAGCTGATGAAGCGGCTGGGCCAAAGCCGAAAGGACGCTCAGTTGCGGATATGCCTGGAAGTGAAAGGAAAGTCCAATGATGTAAAGAAAAATATTGCATAGGAACCTGGAATGTAAGAACCATGAACCTGGGTAAGTTGGAGGTGGTCAAAAATGAGATGGCAAGAATAAATATTGACATCCTGGGCATCAGCGAACTAAAATGGACAGGAATGGGTGAATTCAATTTGGATGACCATCATATCTACTACTGTGGGCAAGAAACCCATAAAAGAAATGGAGTGGCCCTCATAGTCAACAAAAGAGTGGCAAAAGCTGTACTGGGTTGCAATCTCAAAAATGATAGAATGATCTCGATACGAATCCAAGGCAGACCTTTTAACATCACAGTAATCCAAGTTTATGCACCAACTACTGGTGCTGAAGAAACTGAAATTGACCAATTCTATGAAGACTTACAACACCTTATAGAAGTGACACCAAAGAAGGATGTTCTTCTCATTATAGGGGATTGGAATGCTAAAGTAGGGAGTCAAGAGATAAAAGGAACAACTGGCAAGTTTGGCCTTGGAGATCAAAACGAAGCAGGGCAAAGGCTAATAGAGTTCTGTCAAGAGAACAAGCTGGTCATCACAAACACGCTTTTCCAACAACACAAGAGACGACTCTACACATGGACATCACCAGATGGGCAGCATCGAAATCAGATTGATTATATTCTCTGCAGCCAAAGATGGAGAAGCTCTATACAGTCAGCAAAAACAAGACCTGGAGCTGACTGTGGCTCAGATCATCAGCTTCATATAACAAAATTCAAGCTCAAACTGAAGAAAGTAGGAAAAACCACTGGGCCGGTAAGATACAATCTAAGTCAAATCCCTTATGAATACACAGTGGAAGTGAGGAACAGGTTTAAGGATTTAGATTTGGTGGACAGAGTGCCTGAAGAACTATGGATGGAGGCTCGTAACATTATACAGGAGGCAGCAACGAAAACCATCCCAATGAAAAGGAAATGCAAGAAAGCAAAGTGGCTGTCCAACGAGGCCTTACAAATAGCAGGGGAGAGAAGGCAAGCAAAATGCGAGGGAGATAGTGAAAGATAGAGGAAATTGAATGCAGATTTCCAAAGAATAGCAAGGAGAGACAAGTAGACCTTCTTAAACAAGCAATGCAAAGAAATAGAGGAAAGCAATAGAATGGGAAGAACCAGAGATCTGTTCAAGAAAATTGGAGATATGAAAGGAACATTTCGTACAAAGATTTCCATAATAAAGGACAAAAGTGGAAAGGACCTAACAGAAGCAGAAGACATCAAGAAGAGGTGGCAAGAATACACAGAGGAATTATACCAGAAAGAAATGGATGTCTCATATACCCCAGGTAGTGTGGTTGCTGACCTTGAGCCAGACATCCTGGAGAGTGAAGTCAAATGGGCCTTAGAAAGCACTGCAAATAACAAGGCCAGTGGAAGTGATGGTATTCCAGCTGAACTATTTAAAATTTTAAAAGATGATGCTGTTAAGGTGCTACACTCAATATGCCAGCAAGTTTGGAAAACTCAGCAGTGGCCAGAAGATTGGAGAAGATCAGTCTACATCCCAATCCCAAAGAAGGGCAGTGCCAAAGAATGCTCCAACTACCGCACAATTGCACTCATTTCACACGCTAGCAAGGTTATGCTTAAAATTCTACAAGGAAGGCTCAAGCAGTATGTGGACCGAGAACTCCCAGAAGTGCAAGCTGGATTTAGAAGAGGCAGAGGAACCAGAGACCAAATTGCAAATATGCGCTGGATTATGGAGAAAGCTAGAGAGTTCCAGAAAGACATTTACTTCTGCTTCATTGACTATGCAAAAGCCTTTGACTGTGTCGACCATGGCAAACTATGGCAAGTTCTTAAAGAAACGGGAGTGCCTGATCACCTCATCTGTCTCCTGAGAAATCTCTATGTGGGACAAGAAGCTACAGTTAGAACTGGATATGGAACAACTGATTGGTTCAAAATTGGGAAAGGAGTACGACAAGGCTGCATTTTGTCTCCCTGCTTATTTAACTTATACGCAGAATTCATCATGCGAAAGGCTGGGCTGGATGAATCCCTAGCCGGAATTAAGATTGCCAGAAGAAATATCAACAACCTCAGATATGCAGATGACACAACCTTGATGGCAGAAAGTGAGGAGGAATTAAAGAACCTTTTATTGAGGGTGAAAGAGGAGAGTGCAAAATATGGTCTGAAGCTCAACATCAAAAAAACGAAGATCATGGCCACTGGTCCCATCACCTCCTGGCAAATAGAAGGGGAAGAAATGGAGGCAGTGAGAGATTTTACTTTCTTGGGCTCCATGATCACTGCAGATGGTGACAGCAGCCACGAAATTAAAAGACGCCTGCTTCTTGGGAGAAGGGCAATGACAGGCCTAGACAGCATCTTGAGAAGTAGAGACATCACCTTGCCAACAAAGGTTCGTATAGTTAAAGCCATGGTTTTCCCAGTAGTGATGTATGGAAGTGAGAGCTGGACCATAAAGAAGGCTGATTGCCGAAGAATTGATGCTTTTGAATTATGGTGCTGGAGGAGACTCTTGAGAGTCCCATGGACTGCAAGAAGATCAAACCGCCCCATTCTTAAGGAAAGCAGCCCTGAGTGCTCACTGGAAGCACAGATCCTGAAGCTGAGGCTCCAGTACTTTGGCCACCTCATGAGAAGAGAAGACTCCCTGGAGAAGACCCTGATGTTGGGAAAAATGGAGGGCACAAGGAGAAGGGGGCGACAGAGGACGAGATGGTTGGATAGTGTTTTCGAGGTTACCAGCATGAGTTTGACCAAACTGCGGGAGGCAGTGGAAGACAGGAGTGCCTGGCGTTCTCTGGTCCATGGGGTCACGAAGAGTCGGACACGACTAAACGACTAAACAACAACAAGGATAACAAGGGGAAGGAATAAGGAGTGGACCAGTTTGGAGAAGCGGATGCAGCGACCTCAGGACTTGCCAAGCAGCAAGAGTAGCTAAATGGATCTAAGCGGCCTCAAGTAAATACTCTCAACCTGTCATTAATTTTAGCAGCGCAGAATCGGGTTCAGGATGTCCTTTTGCCTTTGTTTACTCTTGTCAATCTGCCTTGACACTGCTAGCCTTCCTTACCCTTTGCTTTTCCTTTCTTTTCTTTTTTCTTTTCGGTCTGCATACAGTTCGAAGGTATCTATTCATCTCAATTATTTAACAATGTGTAAAATTACAAACACGTTCAGCGGCGATATGTTCCTCTTGCGTAAACCTCTCCGCTTGGCCACATGCATAATGAAAACCCTGTTGAGCCCATAATAAAATCCAGAAATCTTTCAAGTCTCAGAACTGAATGTTCAGATGTTGTTGCTCGCTTCCTTTTCTAACCAGACAGCGGGAGCTGCCAAGAGACTTTCTGGGCGTTCAGCCCCTTTCCATATTAATATAGGCGTGTATATATTTATAGCACTTTACCAGAGTAGCCGAGGACCAGATCAGATGTTGATTGTTTTCAACCTAATTAGTTATATACGTATGTGATTTCCCCCTAATTTAAATGCACACATATTCTCTGTCTCTGTCTTTGTCTGTCTGTCTCTGTTTCTCTCTCACACACATATACACACATGTGTATGTACACATGTGAATGTATCCTCTACCTTCAAGGACGATGAAGTAAAAAAAACAGCTCAGTTCATCGATAAACAGTGTATTAAAATTTCACTCCAATAAAAAGTTATGGGGGCCATCTTGCTAAACATTGCCTTCATTCACATGGTCAGATGCCCGTTCTGCTAACTGAGCGCGTGCAGCTTGCAAATGAGCAAACCATTCACTTTTCACATGGTTTGTTGAACTCGGTAGGCTGCTGCAAGAACACTTTCCACAACACAGCGGCATGCTCTTACGAGCACAAATATATTAACATTATTTCCTTTTCCTGAATCAGCTGTTTATAGTTCCTCAGGATGTCAGCACTGAAAGCAGTTAGGCTGTTTCTTCGTTTTACCTTCTTGCCATTCCAACGTGGTCAAAAGTGTGTGTGTGTGTGTGTGTGTGTGTGTGTGTGTGTGTGATAGCTGCAAATTGGACCCACATCCAAGAACAAATGCAGCTCATTACTCAGATTGCACAGAGTGCGGACAATTGCCTTTTTTAAAAAAGCAATCAAATGTGCACACACATAACAAGCCTATATTAAAAACAAACAAACCCTCACAACCTTTTTTTGAGGCTGTTTTCTGAGGCTGAGCTATTGCCAGCACTTGTGTCACTGCAAGGAGGAAGATTTTGCGCAAGGGCATGAACTAGTCCCTTTGCTCTTTCTAGTAGTTTGGTGCTTGCTTTGTCTACATGTAATAAGACACAAATCCCTTTGCCTCAAAAGAAAATGGTGTGTGTATGTAACTGACCTGCGCTAATAACATCACTATAGCTATTACAATATTTAGAAGGGACAACAAATATTTAGGAGGGACTGCAACAAACAATACCAAAACACACTGTTTTTAATTTCATGATACAATTTTGAAAATATCAATTACTGGACTTTTTAAAATAGCATTGGGAATCTTGTGTCACATGTAGCCAAACTGTAAATGGTGCATTACTTATACCCCTGCATGTAGTCACTTAAGCAAACAAACCAGGCTGGTATAGGTCCTCTGGCTTGTGCTGTCAATCACGAAGTGTAGCTGTTTATATTGTAAAGTGGTACCTCAGGTTACAAACGCTTCGGATTACAAACTCCGCTAACCCAGAAATAGTACCTCGGGCTGCGAACTTTGCCCCAGGATGAGAATGGAAATCGCGCGGCAGCAGCAGGAGGCCCCATTAGCGAAAGCGCACATCAGGTTAAGAAAGGTTTCAGGTTAAGAAACAAATTAAGTTCCTAACCCGAGGTACCACTGTACTTTCTTGTGAAGAAAGTACAAACACACTCTAAGGCAATCCTAAACACATTTATCTGGGAGCAAGCCCCTTTATGTTCAATAGGTAAACATGATAAGGCGTGTGTATAAATTTTTTAAAAATACTGAAATTACTATTAAAACAATAGTTTATTTAAATCAAATTCATGCTCTAGTGTTAAGGACTAAGGCCATAATCTCTGCAGTTATATTGGACTAAAATGAATAATTTGAGCAGCATGATTCTTATTTGCTCTTTCTTCTGTCTGCTTTTTCATTTATGCTAAAAGACGTGTTTTATTTTTACAAGGATGAAATAGACTTGACAGATGCTACAGCAAAAGATGCTTCATGAGAGCAGGGAAAGTCCAAATAAAGGGAAGGACAAATATTACAGAGTTCAAAATGACACAGAAGACAAGAAGTGAAGTTCAGTTTGAAGGCTCCCCCCCCCCCCGCACTTCAGCCCAGCACTTCACCCAAATGTCTCAGCAAAGTTGGATGCCAGAAAGATTGCCAATGACATGCCAAAGTGGATTTCTCTATTGGATTTCTTTTAAAACACTGATTTGTATCAGAGTCAGAGAGAATGTTCAGCCACTCTTGACTCTAAGTCTCAACAAGCAATAGAGCTACGCTTTATTTGTATTATTATTTTATTATCCAGATGAAGACCCGCAGCATTTTGCTAAGATATTTGTGGAGCATATGTGTGGGGAGAGGAGAACTTCCCAATAACCAACACCGAAAATGAGACAATCTTTTCAAACTTGTATAGTGCTCAGGCCTGGGAAGGAGGGCCTACTATGGGTGTAGATATGGCTGTACGGGCGCCATTTTGGAGGGAGAAATGACCACACTCTAAGGCCCAGCATTTCTCAGCCTTGGGTCCCCAGATGTTTTTGGCCTACAACTCCCATCATCCCTAGCTAGCAAGGCCAGAGCTCAGGGATGACGGGAGTTGTAGTCCAACAACATCTGGGGACCCAAGGTTGAGAAACACTACGTCTAAGCCAAGAACCACAGGAAAGCTTTAAAATGGAAAGCTACAACACACACACACTTCAGATTATTCCTCAAAACAACTGAATGCCAATGTTATCACCACAGGCCATACGGTTGCTGCCGCCATGCCAACTTCCAGGAGCAGGCTGGCTCTCTAAGACCATTCCAAGGTGGCAAACCTACTCCTTGGACTCTGTGTCCCACTTGTAAAATAGAAACCATCGTGACTGCCCACACAGAGCTCTTTTGTGGACAGATGTAAAGCCCTGTTTGGCAGTGCCATCTAAGCAGCGCTAGTGATCCTGCCTCCCTGAACAGCATCAGAGGCCGTGATTCTCTCTATGGCTGCCACTGGGCATTAAGAAATAAAGCCCCTCACATTTCAAATAGGGGACGGGATATTTCAGGGTAGTGGGGAGGAAGTTTCCAGCATTATTTAAAAGGGGGTCATTCCATGCCAAATTACCGGTACTCGATTTTAATAGTCGACTGTGCTCTCACGACTCAGATTTTCTTCAAAATTCGAAATTTTCAAAAAATTCTCCTCTGCCCAATTTTGGACCAAAAAATCTTAAAGTATTATTTTGAGCTTATCTCACAGATATCTACACATAATTTTTTTTTCTGAAGAAAATCTGAGTCGTGAGAGCACATGGCACCAGGTGATTTGGCATGGAATGACCAAAGAAGAACTTTGCTGTACCTCATACTATAGCAATGTTATCAACACAGGCCAAACAGTCTCCGTTTTATGAAGCAATGGAATGTGTGCCTTTGGCATGCGTACTTAGCACATAGTTTATTGCTTTTTATTTGCATACTGTTTATTACAGTAGAATAAGAGTTTGGATTTGATATCCCGCCTTTCACTCCCTTTAAGGAGTCTCAAAGCGGCTAACATTCTCCTTTGCCTTCCTCCCCCACAACAAACACTCTGTGAGGTGAGTGGGGCTGAGAGACTGCAGAGAAGTGTGACTGGCCCAAGGTCACCCAGCAGCTGCATGTGGAGGAGCAAGGAATCGAACCCGGTTCACCACATTACGAGTCCACAGCTCTTAACCACTACACCAGTAGTCAATCAGAGTGCATAATGAGAGTCATAGATGCCCCTTGCCCTCCCTAAATGATACCCATGGATGGAGGGTGGGGAAAGGGCGCCTTTTCACTTATGTTTTGTTACCCTGGCGAGAAGACGGCAAATGCCTTGTCGTTTACTTATTGCCCCCACAGTGGGCATCCATTCATGCGTAGTTCCACCCTCTTTGAATCTTAGCCTGGAGCAAAACATCACCAACCTATATGGAGACTGTGTGTGAAATAAATCAGAAACATGAATGGACAGCAGGCAGGAGGACCACAGAGAGAAAGACAAAACGTGGGGATCCTTAGAGGGAGGCCGAGCCTCTAGGGAAAGATTGCAGTGGCGCCAGTACATTACAAAGCATTGAGGAGCCAAGGAAAGAAAAGCATCTTCTAAGCCTCTTTTATATATAATCTGTTGGTGGATGGCATTTTCAGTTGGGCTTTTGTCACCCCTGACGCTGGTATTTGTGAATTGCTGGATTCTGAGAGGAGTTGTAGGAGGATACACTCTTAAAGGATTAAGTGGAAGATAATGGAAGGAGAAAAAAAAGTTTGGATGAGAAATGCCCTGTTTTGCAGTTCTACTTTAAACAGGTCACAAAACTGTAATTTGACTCACAGTAAAAAAAAGGGCAATCAAATATTTTGAAACAAATATACTCCAAAGTTTCCATCACAGTAAAGATAAACAATACCAGTCCATCCCTGGTGGAGATTTGAAGACTCCATGCTCTCCCTTTTTGTTCACCCTAGCTTTAGAACCATTAGCTACATCAAGGGAGCCCAAATTGGAAAACAAAACTACACGGCCAGGCTAGTTGCTGATGATTTCATGATTTTGACACCTGGCCTGCCAAACACGGAAGCAGCAATACTTCGATTTCTCAGTAACTTTGCAACATGATCAGGTTTTCAAGTTAGCTTCTCAAAAACTGGAGCTTTATGCTTCAGTGTACCACCTAAGATCCAAGAAGTATTCGCAGAACTCACAGGCGTTAGACTCTGTCACACAAAGCTTAAGATATTTAAGAATTATCACAAGAAACCTTAACATACTCTATTCGCTATCCCCCTGTATGGCGAACAATTCTAAGAAATTTGAAGGGAAAAAAATGGAGCAAACCCTCCCAGGCAGATCAGCAATGGTAAAAGTGAGGGTCTTATCAAAATTGCTGTTTCTATTCCAATCACTCCCAACTTGGATTCCACTCAAACAGATATGAAAGTGGCAGAAATGTGGGTCCCACCCCCCTGCAAAAGACCCAGAATAAATGCCAAAATTCTGTACCTCCTCACAGTGTAAGGAGGCTGGGTCATCCCAAAACTGAAGCTATATTTTATTGCTAACCAAGTAAGATGTAAAAAGGTAAAGGTAAAGGGACCCCTGACCATTAGGTCCAGTCGTGACCGACTCGGGTTGCGGCGCTAACCTCGTTTTACTGGCCGAGGGAGCCGGTGTACAGCTTCCAGGTCATGTGGCCAGCATGACTAAGCCGCTTCTGGCAAACCAGAGCAGCGCACGGAAATGCCGTTTACCTTCCCGCCGGAGTGATACCTATTTATCTACTTGCATTTTGACATGCTTTCGAACTGCTAGGTTGGCAGGAGCAGGCACTGAGCAACGGAAGCTCACCCTGTCGCGGGGATTTGAACCGCCAACCTTCTGATCAGCAAATCCTAGGTTCTGTGGTTTAACCCACAGCGCCACCCGCATCCCTAAGTAAGATGTACCATCCCTTTTATTTTAGATCAGGCACGTCCAACTCCCAAGAGATTGTGATATACTCCCAGTATAAAAAACTGAAAGTGATTACTCATTGTCATTGGAGGGAGGAGGAGCATGTGTGGGGATTGCCCAGAGTTGTTGAGCTTTTCGGGGAAGACTCAGAGTGGTCTACCTTTTTGGGGGGAGGGGGGAGGATTGCCCAGACTTCTTGAGATTTTTTTAGGGTAGAGGGCCCACAGTTGTTCAGTTTTCTTTGGGGAGGGATCAATAAGGATCCTGCGATCTATCAGGATAACAAGGGGATCTACCAGTAGATCGCGATCCACCTGTTGTACATGCCTGTTTTAGATGATGCTACAAAACAATTGGAAAGAGAACCGAGCGAGGAAATTCCAACCTCCGCATATCCCTTCTTAAAGCAAAAAAATTTAAACTGGCCTAAAAATTTGAAAACGAATTCATACAAACCAAGCTTAATACCTGGAAAGAGAAGGCAGGAATCCTAACTACAGCCCACGGACATCCATCTACTCCCACAACACTTCATGACAATCTGATGCGACCAGATGGAGGGTCTATTTATTTGTATCATTTGCTATTCCTATGATCCTTGTTTACAAAATCCAGTAAGAAGTTATTCGAGGGGGGAAAGGGCAAGCAACCGATAAGTGGTGTGTCAGCTAAGATGGCCAACAGTATATCCTTTCAGATGGAATTACCAAAGTAGGAGAAAGCGGGGGGGGGGGGGGAGAGGGAGAGGGAGAGGGAGAGGGAGAGGGAGAGAGAGAGAGAGAGAGAGAGAGAGAAATATCCTATAGCAAAGCTATGTGTCTCCAAAAAAGGGGGGCCATTAAAATTTGGCAGTTTCTCAGAAGAACAATGTGCTGCACTCATGTGTTCAGTATGTGGTACTATTACTAATCTGCTGCGATTCAGGATGCATAATAGTCAAAATTGCAAACAGTATCATCCTAAGAGTTCAAAATGTGAAATAAAAAAAGAGAGGAGAGAAAAAACTCTCAGTAAAAGGAAGGCATGGTACTTGAGGATGTAGCTGACTCCAACTGGCAAATTCTTTGCCATCCCATCTTCCGAGTCCTAGAAATACAGTTGACCTCGGCTAATAAATTTCCCTAAAACCTAGACATACTCTTGGCCTTAATCCCAAATTCACATAAGAAGCCATTTCATAGGCAAGAGTCTTATTTATACTTACTTGACTCCTGTAATATTTTATCTGAGGTGGCACTTTCAGCAAACCCCCACTACTGAATGAACTGCCTCTTTCACTTTAAAGTTTTTTTGGGGGGTTTTTTTTTTTTTTTTTTTTAAAAAAAAAGCTAATCTAGTAAAATCCCATAAATATCAGGAGGCTTTAGTTCCCTACATTCAGATGGGAAAAAGACTGAGGAGAAACCACATTAGCATTAAAATAATGGTAGCATCCAGACGGAGGCTGACAAAGCATTCATTTTTTACATCTCCTGTCATCATGCCAGCTGTCCCTGACTCTATCGAGATGCAGAGCCTTCAAAAAGAATGAGAAATTCAGGGAAGAGGAAACTGCTAAGTCCGAAAGATTACAGACACACTTTTTTATCCAGCTTCAAGAGGCCTCCTGGTCCCCATCTCTACCCTCAACTGCACTTCAGCCTACAACCTCACCACCAATATTAATTATTTTCTATCCTATTTCATGAGGAATGTATTTGTAACATTTTAACCTGCAATGCAAACTAGTCAAGTATTTATATAATCCAAAGATTGCTCCTACTACTTTTGCTTTATGGCTAGTAAGAGATCTAATAAATAGTATTCCAGTAATTAAAGTAAATAATAATCGGTGTCTCCCCTCATCCAAAGCCACCCCCCCAGCAAACACACTTGGTGGCTTTTTCCACGTGACACAGTTCAATATGGCCACCTAAGCATTGCATTCTGTAAGAAGTTGGCCCTTCTCCACAGAAATAGATATAACGGAACTCCCCTATCCAAATCTCTTGGGTGTGTGCACTTTTGTTATGCATATTCAGTGTGAAGAAAACAAAGGATCATAGGCTCGCTGCCCTGTGGAGGTAAGGAAAAGGTGAGTCAGACAACAAAATGAATATCCACATGGCTCTGAGTTTGTAGGAGTCCAGTATATAGAAGGCTGCGTATCAGGCAAAAGCATCAACTTGGAATATGAAAGCCATGAATCATAGAGGGTCGAGCTGCAGATCACAACTGGTGATGGACCTGGGAATCGGGGATGGGAATTGGGGGAGATGGTCAAGAGCAAAGCTCAGTAAGCTGCAGAGTTGGAGGGACAGAGATGGAGGAGTACCCACATCCTCTAGCATTCAATTTAGTGCTTACTAAGCAGGTATGTAAGTAGTGCTGAATTTACCTGTATTTACTAAGTAGTGCTTATGGAGTAGGGTTTATTGGAATTAAGACTAAAAAGATTTGTTACCATTCTGCTGGTTCAAGTCATATAAAGTTCAAGTGGTATGAACCACAACGACACGAGATTCAGTCCAATGATGTCCCCCCCATACCTGTGCATTACTTTTCAAAATGGCACCAACATTGACCCCTCCCTCGCCATTGCAGAGTTTAAATCTTTAATCTATTCCAGCGTTTGAGTGTTACTGTTCTTGAATGATTCCGCTCAACACTGGTTGCAGGGCAACGGGAAACATTCAAGGTGCCTTGAAATCGGTGGGAAGAACAAAGACGCTTATTTCCTCTATAGGGGAGTGATTATTCTGTGGTAGCAGAAGACAATTCACAGGGTTTTCTGGGGACAGCTGAAAGTTAGCAACACTTCTACCTAGCTTGTTCCTTTACCCCCATCATTCCAGTGGTTATGCAGGAATAATATTTGGACATTAGCTCTGTGCTCCATTAAGTTTAAGGGTTGCTATTCTGACTGCCTCCTACACAGGATATGTTAAGGAGACAGAGAGGAATTTCCTCTTACTGCATCCTCGATCCAGCCCTTCTGAACACTATTGCACCTACTCTAACAACATTCTAGCCTTTTCTCTTGTGTCAACAGTTCAAGCTTCATATATAGGACTGAGTTGCTATTTTTCTTAAAAGGAAGCTTTTCCACCAGCTAATATTAACAGCAATGTTTTCCCGAATTAAGGAAGAAGAAGAAAGTCAATGGAACCATTTTATATTTTTAAAACATTCCCCTCCAGAGCCCACAAGCCAAACAGTACAGCATTGTGCTAGCACATGGAACCGGCTATAAACAGACTCTCTGCCTTTGCTGTTAATCTGAGAAAAGTCAGCATAAAAGGTGGACAAGGAAATCTGTACGCTACACATTTGCTGTTTACAAGGCATATGTTGAAAAAGTTTTGCCAGTAAAACAAGATGACATTTTTTTCGATCTGGGATCGTTCCCTTGCCATTGCAGAGCCCAGAATTATATATCCAACACGTTCTGAAAATGCAAACCCTTCCTAATTTAAGTTGTGTCAGTTACCACCAGGTATAGACAGTATTTACTTATCTCCCTGTTACCTGGCATGAAAGGGCAATATCACTTCTCATGCTGCCATCAGTTCTCTATACACCACAAAGTGCTATATTCCAGCAAGGGAGATTGCTGGAACAGCAAACACCCTACAATTAAAAAGAGAGGTAGGCAAAAAGACAGTGCTGGAGGTGAAGAAGCAAAACCGAAAGAAAGGTCAAAAGTGTAATGGCATATAAAAGTCAACTGCTCTACAGGCGGATAGCTTTGCGTCAATTCATAATTTTATTGTATACCTAACAGACGCAGGAGCTGGATTTTTACTGTTTGCTGGAGGAAATACTTGTCAGTAAGTATCCTGGATAATTTAATGTTCTGGCACAATGTTAACACTTCACACTAGGAATCTCGGCTTCTCTAACTATATTAAATAACTATGTTAATGCAGTATTTGAAGGTGCTTCCTGGCACAGTCTTTACCTTATGCCAGGAATGGGGAACTGGTGAACCCCCAAATGTTATCGGATTGCAATGTCTACTGTTCCTGACAACTGGCCTTGCTTCCTGGAGTTGATGGGAGTTGAGAGTCCAGAAAACATCTAGAGGCCACAGGTTCTGCATCTCTACCATGTGCTATTGACAATACTGATAAGAAAAAACAACACCTTTCCGAAACAACACAAAAAAATGCCCATGGCCATGCTTTCTTTCCATTACCATCGGCGGTGGCATATGTACCGACAAACATTTCTACCACAGTCTTACTGCACTTCCTGCTTATGCGTCCCAGAGCTATTATGAAAGTGTCTAGACATGTCCAAATATGTAGAATCCAGTCTCTTTTCTGTGATTCTAGGGAAACTGCTTAGCACTTTATGGTATAATCTAGGAAGCCAGATGCGGGCAGGAATCCCTCACAGGGAAACCACCGTTGACGTTGCCACAATAAAACAAAAAAGGCTCCTTAAGCAAGCACCGCGAATGAATGGATTTTACGTCACCAGTATAAAAGCCGGTCATCTGCCACAATTAAAGATGTAGTTACACCCCACAAGCTGCATAACATGGAAATGTACTTTTATTCCCAGGGATGTGTGATCTACACTGCTTTAAAATTCTGGCTGGCTCAACAGGACATCCTTTGCTGAAGTTGGCTTGGGCTGACAAAGCAGGATGTCAAAGTAAGAATTATGCATTGCACATGCCGCTATAGAATCACAGAACTGTAGGGTTGGAAGGGACAGGGGTCGAGGTTGTTTTTGGGAGAGCACAGTTCCAAACCTTGCTCTTCTCTTTCCTAAAATCTGTTTCTAGTCTCATGGAGAAATAAAAGAATTACAAAATTTCACTCCTCCCACCGGCCCGAACCCATCACTCCACTCCATTTAGATGAACCAGGAACATCAGGTATGAAATAACATCAAGTTTTGGAAACCAGTTGTGCTAAGAGGTTAGCTTCACATGCCACCATTTGCTTTATTCACAAGCGTGTAATATTGGGGTGGGCAGGTCCTTGTGCATTCCTAAATAGAAACGCCAGGTCAACAATCACTCTTAAAGTACATGCATGATTTCTTGGCTGCCAGCAAGTCTTCCCTATCGGTAGGAAAAGATGACATCATTGCCCGATAATAAATGTTGGAAATGTAATGAGATTGAAGGTACATTATTTCACCTTTGGTGGACATGCCCAAGGATTAAGACATTCTGGGAGATGATTTATAACGAAATGAAAAATGTATTCAAATATACCTTCCTGAAGAAACCAGAGGCCTTTCTCCTGGGCATGGTCGGCCAATTGGTGCCAAAGAAGGATAGAACATTTTTCATGTATGCAACAACAGCAGCAAGAATACTCATCGCGAAGTATTGGAAGACACAAGATTTACCCACCCGGGAAGAATGGCAGATGAAGTTGATGGACTATATGGAACTGGCGGAAATGACTGGCAGAATCCGAGATCAGGGAGAAGAGTCGGTGGAAGAAGACTGGCAAAAGTTTAAAGATTATTTACGGAAATACTGTAAAATTAATGAATGCTAGAAAAATGTTGGAATGAAGTTATATGGCTTTAGTAGAAATGTTATAAGGAATTAAGTATAAATAGATTAATAGAGTATTAAAGGAAAAAATAAGGTTAGAATGTGTTAAGATAATTATAGGATTGAAAACAGAGGAAGATGGAAAGGAATTGCTGAAACAATTAACAGAAGTGGAATACAAAAAGGGAGGTGTGAGGAGGTCGCGGAAATAAGTGAATGAAAGATAAGATACTGAAATTATTTGATGTGTTTTAAATTGTTTTTGTTTTGTTTTGTTAGTTTAATGTGTTAGTGTTATGTAGTGTTTTTGTATTGTATTGTATTGTTTTTCTTTTTTGTAGTGTTTAAATTGTTGGAAAAGTAATAAATATTATTTTTTTAAAAAAGGAAAAGATGACATCGTGTCTGCTTACATTTTCTCCTTCTCAAAGGCTTTTCCTCCCAGGAACACAAAGCTGCCTAAATGTGGAGGTCCCATGACATTGTAAATGCCCACTCTTCCGCAGGAAGGCCTTATCTCCAAGAGCAATGCCATGCGTGGCTAAGGAGGGACAGGATGCCAAACAGAAACTGATATAGACGACTTTGCAAGGAAGAAGAACAGAGAGTGACTGTCGATAATTTCCTGGAGTGAAAAGACTTCCAGCCACGATGAGACACGATGGGGTCCCTCATCCCGAAGCACCAAGTGGTGACTTGCATGTGTGAATGTGACATCAGAAAGCAAATGACACAGAATAAACACTCATATCATCTCACCAGCATCTGACACGCTCAGCGAATTTCAGTGGGCTCAGTTCATGAAGGAAGAAAAGTCAAGAGATTGCTGTGCATTTGTGACCTACAGATTTTGCACATTATATATGACTTGGTAGAGAATGCAGCTGTGCAGCTGACACAGTCACCTGCTTCTCACACAACATCCAAAAGGGAATTCTTGCCTCTCTCCCGTAGTAAAATGTGTGGACTGGGCACCAGATGTGACTACTGGGCATGTATCTCACTGTGAGCAAGTGGGACTTCGGTACATCGAACTCCGTTAAGATTTAATGCAGAATGATTTCTGCTTATAGTACAGTAAAGCGCGTAGAAGTTTGCGTAGAAGTAAAGCGTGTAGAAGTTATCTGCATTCCAAAAGTGAGAGGGCTTCAACCTTTTAAAGGACTGTGAATGTTAGCATAAATTTATGGAACTCATTGCAACAGGATGTAGTATCAGCCATTTGTTTTAACTTTGCAAGGCAATTAGAAAAATGGATGGAGGCGGGGAAGCTGAGAAGCAAGTACAGAGGCATTGAGCCCACAGACAGTAGGGGGATGAATTATGAAATTTAGTCAGTCAGTCAGTCAGTCAGTCAGTCAGTTAGTTAGTTAGTTGCCAGGCTTCCTGGAAAGGAAGGTAAAGGTAAAGGTAAAGGGACCCCTGACCATTAGGTCCAGTCGTGGCCGACTCTGGGGTTGCGGCGCTCATCTCGCTTTATTGGCCGAGGGAGCCGGTGTACAGCTTCCGGGTCATGTGGCCAGCATGACTAAGCCGCTTTTGGCGAACCAGAGCAGCGCACAGAAACGCTGTTTACCTTCCCGCCGGAGCAGTACCTATTTATCTACTTTGAAGTGCTTTCGAACTGCTAGGTTGGCAGGAGCAGGGACCAAACAACGGGAGCTCATCCCGTCGCGGGGATTCGAACCGCCAACCTTCTGATCGGCAAGTCCTAGGCTCTGTGGTTTAACCCACAGCGCCACCCGAGTCCCTCGGAAAGGAAGGTACTGAAGTATAAAATACAAGCTTCCAAATGATTTCTGCTTCAGTCTGTGATGGGAGAAGCTGCACTGACAGCAACATCCTTTTTCTTTTTGAAATAAGGTTACTCCAAAAAAAAAAAAAAAAGTGATATGTGCACCTCCTTCCAAAACGTCTGGTGAACCCATTGCCCGTATCAAAAGAAATACAGCAAATTAGCAGACACAGTCATAAGTGACATCCAGTTTTGTGCAAGTGGACTTCCTTTTGCATAATGGGATTTAATAGCTTAATCAGTAGAGAATGAGACTCTTCATCTCAGGATCATGGGTACGAGCCCCATGTTGGACAAAAGATTCCTGGACTGCAGGGGGTTGGACTAGATTTCCCAAACTTGGGTTTCCAGCTGTTTTTGGACTACAATTCCCATCATCCCTGACCACTGGTCTTGATAGCTAGGGGTGATAGGAGTTGTAATCCAAAAACAGTTAGAGACCCAAGTTTGGGAACCAGGGACTAGATGAACCTCAGGGTCCCTTCCAACTCTTACGATTCTACAATTCCCTTTGCCTCTTCCCCCTGCGCTTAAACTCTGCTGCTGGGGACAATACAGTGGTACCTCTGGTTACGAACTTAGTTTGTTCCGGAGGTCCGTTCTTAAGCTGAAACCGTTCATAACCCAAGGCACGCTTTCGCTAATGGCACCTCCCGCTGCTGCTGTGCTGCCAGCATACGACTTCCGCTCGCATCCCGGGGCAAAGTTCGCAACCGGGAGCATCTACTTCTGGGTTAGCGGAACTCGTAACCCGCAGTGTTCGCAAGGAGGACGGTACGTAACACGAGGTTCCACTGTATTGCTATGCTAAGGTGTCATGCAAAGAGCTTAGGCAAGGAACAGCAACTCTACAATCACTACATCCAGCATGACAACATAAGGAGGACTACATATTTAGTTTATCTGCACATGGTTTATACTCTCACTGAAATAAAACCGGAAGGCACAATTTAAATACTAATTTAAATGGGGGTCTTTGTGGTTGGTGTGTGTGTTAAAAAAAATAATTCGTCAATAAGTCAGGTATGTTGACCCCAAGGTTTCCTGGAATGCCTCCATGAATATAAGAGTGACATCATGTCTGTTCACTTGTCTCCTGTTGATAAATTAGCCAAACCACATAGGTAAGAGGAGCTTTTTTCTGAATTAGGACAGCAGCAGTTTGATCATCCTATATGTTTGTTCAGTCGACTGCTTGAGTGACCAAATTCTATTTGTAGTCATTGTGACAATGAAAGCTATGTCGGTTTAGGTGACATCTGCGTCAGTGGATTCACTCCCCCCTTCCTGACTGGAACTTATATGGCCTGGGACAGAAACTAGCTCATAGGATATGAGGTCAGCACAATCCTCTGGAAATTTCTCCACAAATATGTGGACCTCCATGTTCAGTGAGATGTATGCTTCTGCATTCCAGTTCCTGGAAATGAGGGACCAGATATGAGGTAGCTAACCTTTTTTGAGCCAAGAGCCACATTGTCCCATAGACTATGTCTGTAAATTACCTTGAGACGTACATGTAAAAGCACTTTCCCAGCTTTGGGAAGGAGTGGGGGAGGGGTTCCCAGGACCCTGCCAGCACCCCGTGCTTCCTTCCTAAAGCCCAGCACCACACTTAGCCAGCTTTGGGAAAGGGCTGGTGTGTGTGTGTGTGTGTTCACTTTTGGTCTTGTTCCCAACACAGCCTCCACGAGGCAGTGTGTGGCCCACAAGTTCCCTGTTGAAGTACCCTTGCAACCCACTTGGCATGAAAAGTTGGACCACTCTGTACCACATGGATCTCCATTGATCATCATCCCAGGCTGTACTGATGTGGAAGCAGGAGACTAGTTCTCTGCCAGTTTTGACGCAGTTAAGTTATCCCACAAAATATGAATGGATGTATTTCTCAATCTTGAAAGAGCTTTATTGGTTCCCACTTTATTTTCAGGCACAATTCGCGATGCTGGCTCTTACCTTTAACATACTAAATGGCATTGGTAAAAGGTAAAGGTAAAGGACCCCTGGACAGTTAAGTCCAGTCAAAGGCAACTATGGGGTTGTGGCACTCATCTCGTTTTTCAGACCGAGGGAGCCATCGTTGTCCGCAGACAGCTTTCCAGGTTACGTGGCCAGCATGACGAAACCGCTTCTGGCACAACAGAAGCCAGAGCGCACGCAAATGCCATTTACCTTTCCGCCACAGTGGTATCTACTGGATCTACTTGCACCGGTGTACTTCCGAACTGCTAGGTTGGCAGGAGCTGGGACAGAGCAACGGGAGCTCACCCCATCTCATGGATTTAAACCGCCAACCTTCTGATTGGCAAGCCCAAGAGGCTCAGTGGTTTAGACCACAGTGCCACCTGCTCCCAATAAAATGGCACTGGACCAAGGACTTGATCACCAATTAATACTGGCAGTTGAGGCCCTTCTCTGAGTTCTCCCACGTCGCAAGTTAGGCAGGTGTTACCAGAAAGAGTACCTAGTTTTTAAACTCCTTTCCTAGAGAAGTTCACCTGGAGCCTTTCACTGGGCACCAAACCGAAACCATCCTAGTTTACTGAATTTATAGTTGACAGCATAGCTTTTAAGGCATTTTTTCCTATTGCTCTATTTTTTAGTTGCTGTTTTTAGTACAGTTATGTATTGCTTTTATAATCTATCCAGTGGATTCTATGAATACGAAGAAAGGATAAAGGGGGGGGAGGGGGAACGTCTATATAAATAACATTGACACAAGTAATAATTTTATTAGAGCTAGAATTATTCTCAGACTTTCAGCTTTGACTAACTTGCACATTCTTCGGATTGCAATATTAAATCTAAAATTCACGCAGACCTCTTTCCGCACAAGGGGTGCTCATTAATTCTTTGCTCTGGCTATGTGGCTTTTATTTTGCGAGCAGGCGGTCACCTAAGTTACATGGTGATATTTTGCTCTTTGAATGGATGACTGAAGCTTACCTAGCGTGCTGGATCTTTTGTTCTTTTTCACCCCATCTCTCCTATTGTTTGCCATGGCCTTGTTGTTCCGTCATGTGTAAAATTAGATTCTAAGCTCCTTGGAGAAAGGACAGCACCTTTCTCGCTTTGTTCTCTAAATGCCTAACACGCTTTTGGGTCATATAGAAGTGGGGAAAATATTAATGTAAGCATTATATGAACTTCAGGAGATGAAGAAAACATTTAGATATAGCACATTGCAGGAACCTTTAAGGAAAAATACTAGAAAAGGAGTACTGGAGCTGGCAACTAGCTCACATATTCAACAGCAAAGGACGAAATAATCTGGCATCCTGACTGCAAGCAAAATCTGTTAACAGGTTTGCAGCAGTTATGTGCAAAATGTAGAGAAGAAAAGTATGCTTCCACTTCCATTTTCCAAGCCCCAACAGTGACTTTTTGAAAAGTCAAATTAAAATTCAGTGTGCACTCTCCTGGCGTTTTACCTTTGTTCAAATCACTCGCAATCATGCATATTTTCTCCAACATCAGACTGCATCATGGAATTTGTAGTTTTGCAACGCATCTGATGACACAATGGCACTTTCCTACCCTCTCCTTCTCGCTGCACCTCCCGTGCCCTCTTAAAGAGCCATTTCTAAGGATTTGGGAGACCCTCTGGAACAATGTGGCCCAGGTAGCGGCTCTGGGAGGAGGCAATGAGTGGAAACTGGGATGTTGCCTTGCATTAACAAGTTCAGATCCAAGCCACTGAGTCATTCTTGAGCAAACATGATTGACTTTGGTATAAAACAGGACAGAGGGATTTGGTGAGATTGTAGGAGATAGTTTGGTGCAAAAGGGTTCAATGATCATGAGAAGGCAACTATCACAAGAACACCTTCTGTCACAGGTAAAAGCATAACAGAAACATGCATTACAGGAACACGTGGCCAGCTGCACACTTGCTGCTATACAGGGGCACAACCTTGGGGCTCAGCTATGTTCCCCTCCCAAAAAATATTTGGGGGGCACAGGTCCTCCAATACCTCGAATGATGGGGGGGGGGAGAGGAGGCCAAGTGTGGAGCCAAGCATGGCACGGCTTCCGTGGCCAGCTCCTCCTCCTCCTCCTGATGTGAAGGAGGCCCCAGATGTTCCTGAAGCTGCCACATGATGTCGCGTACATGACGTCACTCTGACATGCGTGACATCATGCATATGCACCATATGTGCTCTGCCGGCCCCCCAATCTTCAGCACCTCCTCTGCTGCTATACATGTTGCAGTCTTTACTGATTGCTACCAAGCCATGAAGAGGACAGCCAGTTTGTTTCCTGGCCTCTGCAGCCTAGTGGGCATAACAAAAGTTCAACACAAAGTTACGCATACTGCAAGCTCGCTGAACTGATCTGTGATCTGATCGATATTTACTGTTTGCTATTTGTTTTAGAATTGGTTCATTGTTTATTGTGTTCATGATTATAGTCCTCAACATATGCTGTGATATTGTTTCCACTGCGGGATTCATTTTAACAAAGAGGGAGCTAAAAGTACCCTAGATAAAATAAGGCATAATAATAAAGGGAAAGGACCACACATTCCATATGCTGCTTCCTTCTGCAAATAACCATGCAAAACAATTACGTCATTAACACCATGCATGGACTCAGCCCTTATTTGCCTCTACATCCTTGGCTGCTGCTCACAAATGCACTAGATTATCTCTCCACACACACCAGCCATCATCAGCCCTGACATATCTTTCTGCATATAGAAGCTTTGCCTGTGGCAAGTATGGGGGAGATGAAAGCATGAATCACCCTTTTGCTTTTCATGTTCCCAATGTCTTTAATGAAAGGGGAGCTTGAACATCTGCCACAGACAGATCACACATCTTTTTAGAGGGAAGAAGCCTGAATTCCTCCTTTGCACATCAACCTGAAGTGCAGAAGACTAAGAGTGCTCCTGCTTCCTTTCAAACCCTCTGCATAATGCACAAAGCCACATCCCAAGGTAACATGTTACTTGCACATTGGAGCTAAATTGAAACTAGATCATACTGAGGCTGTAACTAAAATTTAGCAGTTATAGCAGAACTCATTTTGTGTTTCCTTTGCATTTATTTGGTCTCTTGATTTCGTCTCAGCCGGTTCTGGTGATTTGAGTCTTGCACGCTTGTTTCCAACTGACGGGGATATCCAAATTATTAGAAAAGTTCCCAAGGACCTAGAGCTCTGAAACTTGGCACATATGTAATCCAAAGCTAAAAACACTATTCCGTCAAAACAGAGGGCTCAAAAGTTCACCCCAAATGGTTAAGGAACTTCTTGACAACAGAGAAGCTGAATATTTGGCACTCGGGTTGCCCAAAACATGCAGATTACTCAAAAAGTCCAAAAGGGAGACAACTGCAAGGGTCTTCCTAGAAATGAGGGATAAAACTGTTCTCCCCAAACAGCTAAGACGCTTCTAGGCACTCAAAAAAGTTGAAACTTGGTGTGTATATTCTTAGTAGCAGCTAGGAACAGAATGCTACTTTCATTAATGAGTAAATGTGTATAAGAACAGGGTAGGTGTTTCAATTAAGATTGTCATGCTATGCAGCAAAAAAATGCTCATATCAAATATAATTGCATCATCATCGCCCAGCTATTCTCCTTCTATCTGATTTCAGAAGAGTTTCAGAACACAGAAACACACATCAGACAGAAATTGCCATGCCAGAACTTATGATAAGGAAGTCAATAACCTTTCAAAAAGCTGAGTAGTCTCACCTTCTTGTTTAGCTTGCAATTCTCCCTCCAATGTCCCTCGTTGTCCAGTCATTTTACGGGTTATTAAAAGTTCACAGGTCAGTCACAATAGCCTTCTCCTGTTCAGATGAAAAACAGCATAAAGATTTCATGAGGGGGTTTTTTCACCGCCACACATAAATGTTTTCACCACCACATGAAAATGTTTTGTCCGTTCTGGCTCTTAGAAAACTGTGTTTATTTTTATTTGGATTCCACATTATTGGAAAAAAGTTGCACGATTTAGTACATATTTTCTTCACATCCAATATATGGTTCAGGGCTGATTAGGGCTTGGCTTAGCCTCTGAAGTGGTTTGAAATGCCAGCACCATCCGCACTGGTTACAATAAAAAGTGAGCATTGTTGAGCATGTACCAAGGACCTTTTCCTCACCACTAAGTAACCACAACCACATTAGGGGATGGGGCTTCTTCTAGGAAAAGCAACATAGCTTTTCCTGCTCAAGCCCCTGCACCTCTTCGATTTGAAACGAAACATTTTTCAACATCCACCTTCAGTCCTGAACCCCCAATTCTGAATAACGCCAGGGTAACTGCTAGATTTCCACACACACCCTCTTTAATTCTCTGAAGAAAAATAAGCAAATGAGACAGAAAGTTCCAGAAGGCTCTGTAGGTAAGATGAACCATCAGATCTGCAAAGATACAGCAGAAGAAGAAAGGAGAGGCACAGGAATGAAAGAACATCTTTATTCCCAGGGACTGAAAAAGCACCCAGAACCTGTTCTTAGCAGGCCTTGTTTATACAGATGTAGCACAAGGAATGTAGACTTGTCTATTTGTTCCTGAAGAATACTGCGTTAACTTTGTGCAAACCAAGGAAGCAAAAACCTGAAACCACTTGAACATTAAACACTGAGGTCATACTTCAGTTCCGCTGTCTTCTCTATGCATTTCCATGTTTAGCTGGCCCCCTCCCCAGCTTTTCACCTCCCTTGTGAGTCACAGAACCAAGACATTTACTACTGAAGGGATGATTTAGGGCTGCAGGAACCAGTGGTCTGGCAAAGGCAGCAGGAGAGGCCCATTCAAAGGTAAGCACAAACATTAAATGCAGAAAAGTGTAGGGCTGAGGGAAGAAACCCAAAGTCGAGAAAAGGAGAAGAATGAAAGACATAGGAAGGAGAAACTCGAATCTGGAAACGTTAAAGAACACCACAAAAGGTGTTTCCATTGAGCAAAAGCTTTCCTAAGAGAACATTTAGACACTAGCCTTTGGACATGTCTGCCATCCATCTTCATTCTCAATATATATTTTCAGGGCATTCATGCAATAGATGCTCCTTGGTTGAGTTACTGTCCCTAAATGAACACGAGAAACTCAGATGACCCAGTAGCGCACAATAGGGTCAAGTTCTGCTCTCTCCTATTGTAGCCTGTACTAGAAGTTCAAGCTTCAATTCCTGGCATGTCAAGGAAGGGGCAACTTTATCTGATAGTTTCTGAAGTCCACATGCCATAATGCTGTGTTTATGCTGTGGTCAGCTCCTGCTGCTGATGTTGTCATGTCTTTGCAAGCTACTCCAGGAAGTCAGTGCAGCACAGCAGAAACCCACAGCACACAACACTGCCTCATGAGCCCTGGCTGACCAAGAAGACCGGCTGGAATTCTGGTTTCCACCTCCAGCCAAAGCATCATAAAGCTGGCATGCAACTGGTGCTAGCAAGCCAAACATTAGGATTTCCTTCCATGACGAGAATTGTGAATTATTATTTGGGGAAGAGGGGTTTGTGTGGAGGGGCAAAGTCACCTTCATGCTATAGGCGCAAAGATGTTCTGTGTTGAACTTCTGAAATCTATTTAAAGTCTGTTCCCAAGAAGAGTGCAGTTAATCTGTGGACTTTCAAATGGTAGTAGATTGCAACTCCCATCACTGGTATGCTGACTGGGGCTGATGGGAGTCTAGCACAGGGTTTCCCAAACTTGTGTCTCCAGCTGTTTTTGGATTACAGTTCCCATCATCCCTGACCACTGGTCCTGCTAGCTAGGGATGATGGGAGCTGTAGTCCAAAAACAGCTGGAGGCCCAAGGGTGGCAAACTCTGGTCTGGCAGGATCTGGAGGGCCACAGGTTAGTCATCCCTATACTATGGGATGGAGGAGAAGAAGCAAAGAGGCAAGAAGTAACTGGGCTCATGGGAGATAAATGTAGGAATAGATGGGAGAAGGATTGAGGAAGAAGAAACGTTGATGGAGATCGCCCACTGCCTCAGGATAACAAGGCCCGGGATGTGGAAGAGAAGAAAAGCCACCCCTCCAACTGATTGGTTTCTACAATTGCAGATCCTGCCCCTCTCACAATTCAGTGAAGCAGTATTTGCTCCATTGATCAAGGAGAATATTGAAGGGCTGGTCTTGAATTCACCATGCATGGCCTGTGGCAGCACCTGTAGTTGCAGCTAAATCGCCTCAGGAACCACTGCTATAGAAGCCCTGGCATATGCTTACAATACACGAATGCAAGGCTTTTCCTTGGGCAGAAATGTTCAGATCAAAACAGAATGCAATTGATTGTGTTCAACATTGCCTCCTGTCTGGGAGGAATTGTACGGCTTTCATTTAGAAACAAACAGAATCATTCCAGTCTTCTTTTACACTCTTTCCCTCTGTAGGACAAACCCCCTTAATGACATAACGGCAATCAGCAATCTTGAAGGAAAATATATATACATATATGCTATCCTAATGTGTGTCTAGAGAGAAGCAGATTCATTCTCTAAGGTACAGACTGCAGAAAAGACTGCAACAGAAAAGCACCTGAGAAATGCTCACAGGGAAATCAGAATTCAAAAGTCATTCACGTAGCTGCGGGATTCAACTCCTTAAAATTCAGCTCAGGACTGTAAAATGGCACAAATTCGCCCCTGCTTTAGAGGCTCCCAATGGGACCATGTGAAGTGTGTGGGTTTGATATCACATTTACTGGGATAGAGCCAGGGGGCAAACCAAGAGGGGAAGAAATTATGAGCTCTCTTGGGGGAAGAAAATATGTGGGAATAGTTTTGGTAAGGTGAGCTTTATCAGTTTTATCTTGTCTTTCCTTTCGCTCTCATCCCATCCTGCTGCCATGTAAAGGATTCTCCTGGAAGTGTGCCCTTAGACCTGGAGCTCCCAGGAGTTCCTTTGGTGTAAGGGATGCTTGAATTATCATTGACTAGGGTGAAAACCAACCCTGCCAGGTAATATGGCCATCAAACCTGTAGCTCCGCAAGCTGAGCCGGGGGAAACTCAGGCTGTTATCTTGACATCCTTGGGATTCACAAAAACAGGAGCCAAACAGTCCCATTCATTGTCTTTTGAGCTGCAAGCCCACACACTTTATCCAGTCGCCTGGAGCCAAGCATCCAGATTCAGAGCCAAGTTTACGCCAAGAAGCCATAGCAGCGAAAATGCAATGCTTCATTAAGGAGGTTATAAACCCAGGACCAAGAAAGGGCAATTGAAAAAGGGCCAGCAGTGTAGAGTTAATTTTGGGAAGTCAGGTACAGAATAGAAAATAACAGACCTAGATTGCTCCCACCCTAATACTAACTAATCATTAAGATTAGCTACTGAACCGACAAGCTGTATCCAGGCACATGTGGGTTTTGCAACTGGGGGGCCTTCAAACCAAAGCCAGATACTATCTTTTATTACAAAAAGGCCAATCAGGACCTAGGGACATATTTTCACAGCACTAGAGGGTCTATACCTTGGTGCACCATGCAGTCATTTCTGCAGTTACAGTGACCTTGACACAGTGTTGCAGCAGATGCTCACAGGAGACAATATGAAACGAGTTAACAGCGCTACAATTCCAAGCACCCACAACAACCCACAGTTCCCAGGATACTCCGGGGAAAATGGATTGTGCAGACGTGGCAAAAGAGCATCGAAAGGAAACCTTGAGGGTAGAGCGCCAGGCTAGCAGATGTGGGCGAAAGGACCCATGTGCCACTGCGCATGTAGGACTGCACCAGCTTCCGGGAACGCAGCTTCCCAGTTCTTAAGCAAATGAATAGGATGTGCAGGTAAGAGTCTCAGGCCAGACTTCAGTAAAAGGCTTGGAAAGTGCTGCTCTATGGATTGAACAGAGCCAACAAATAGATTGTGCTGGCAACGAAATGATCTAAGAGAGGTGCACCAAAGTGCCACAGAGAAAATACTGGGGCCTACTCTCGGATTCTCTGCGGTTGTGTACGGCCCTGGAAACAGGCCTTAGCACCCTCCGTAATATTGCAAATCTTCCCCAGATGCACCTCTCAGGTTGGCCACCGCTTGACCACTGACCTTATCTATAGCGATGCTCCCATGCTCTTGGTCGCATGTGAAGCCAGTCTGGCAATTTTAGAAGCTATGCCTTTTAACTTAACCTTAAGAAAGGAAGTTAAACTACCACACTCCTAGCCACCCACCTCTGGCCAGTAAGGACTGCCAAATCCAGCCGAAGATGCCTGCATGGCTCATCTCTCCCTCTCCCCCCCCCACCCCAAGCATCTCCTGCCAAGGATGCCAACTTGAATAAATATTCGGGGGGGGGGGGCTCAGGTAATCCATCCTCCACATTAATTGATCACTCACACACACACACACACACACAGCCTACTATTAACTTTGCCCCACCCTTCGAATATTTTATTGGGTGGGGTGAGTGCGGCAAAAGGCCCTAGTCCTCTAGGAGTTGGTTCCTATGTCCCCTGCAGGAAGGGCCCCGGGGTACCAAGTCCTTAACCCGGTTTGCTGTTGGCTTAGCAAAGCGAGGCAGAGCGCACGCGGGGAGGATCTTCGACGGCGCGGAAGGGAGGAAAAACCCCTCTCTAGGAAAGGCTCGGGACACGTGCCCAGAGATTCCCGAGTGATCCGGATCTCTGGAACGCTGCAGGGTCAGCGACCCCAAATGAGCTCGCCTTGCTAAAAGGAGAGCCGGACGCGCCTTACGCCTACCCTTTTAGCTACATCGTCGTCGTCCTCCTCCTGCGGGGTGGGGGGTGGCTAGCGGATGACGACACTCCTCAAGACTTTCACCAAATATGGATCGGGGTTGGAAACCTCGGGAGTTTGTTTAGCTCGCGCCGGAAATCACTTTGGCAATTATCTCCTCTCTCTCTCTCCATCCACCCCAAGCCCCCTCTGCTACGTCGGTTTCCCAAAGCAAAGGCCCGGCAGCAAGGGAAGGGATCCGATCCCACCACCCCGGCTGCAGAGGGCAAAGAGAGAGAGGGGTGGGGTGGGGGAAACCCCACTCTCCCGAACAGTGACGAGGCAGCTTCCCTGGCTGCCCCACTCAGCACTTTCTGCCTGACATCCGACGAGGAGCAAATGGGAGGCGGCGCCACTACACACCTCGGCTCCTCTCCGACCCCCACGCACCCCTCCCATCGGTTACGACAGGCGTGGGGTTTTTTTTTGGGGGGGGGGGCCACGAGCTACTGAAACAAGTTTTCTCCCTTTCCGGTGAACAGTCACTGGGGAACGCAATCGTCGTTAACCCTGGACTCAATTCCTTTTTAGACAGATGGTTACCTCATATTGTCTTCTGATGGGGTGGGGATAGAGGGATGGAGAATTCCCTCCTGAAGGATGCACAAAAAGACAGGTCTTTTATACGACCCCAACCCTGTGTTTATTCCTCCTCCTTTTTTTGAGGGGGGGGGGGGAGGTGTCTAGAGCTAGTCAGAAAATACTCCCATATTTGAAAGAGCCGGAAGGGACGATGAGGACCACCGAGAGTCCAACCCCCCTGCAATGTGGGGCTCGAACCCACAGCCTTGAGATTAAGGGCCTCATGCTGTACCAACTGAGCTACATGTGTAGTCCTTTAGTCGAAGGGGAGAGACAGGGAAACCGTATATGTGCGTGGAAACTGCTTCTGCAAGCTGGTGCTTCAACCCGCCTCCCCCCCCCCCCCCAGGACACAGGGCTCCATTATATTGGTTCTACCTCCCTGGCTGCAGAGACACCCAACCCCTTTTCCCTTGGAAAAAAAACACCTAACAACAACAGCCACTCTGTCATTTCTGAAGTTCCCTGCAGGATTTAACAAAGCTGCTTATTATCCCTCGAACATTGCCCCCAACTTCTCACTTAGACTCACACTCGCACCCCCACCTCACCCCCTCCAATTAGGACCCAGGAGCAGCAACAACTTACCCTGGAAACACGCTCCCAGCCCCTCTGAAACGCCTCCCTGTGTGCGGACCCGGCGACGAGCCGTCTGGGTTTGCCCTGCTCCAAAGCAGCAGCGGGGCTGGCGAGGGGTCCGCTCCCCTCCCCGCCACGGGCCACCCTCTGTGCGTCGAATAGCGCATATAAGACACAACCCGTATGGCCATGGGAGGCGGCCAGGTCGATCACATTGCTTTCCCCCCCTTCGCATCGCCTCCAACAACCTCTCTCTCCCCCCCTACCCCCCGCCCCCCACTGCTACATGGTCTCTCTGCTTGGGAGCAGCACGTTTCTGTGGTTGGAAATCAGAGGGCGCGGACGGAATTGATAGTTGCTTTATTAAAAGTTAAGCGCAGCAACAACCCCCCCCTCTCCCCTCCCCAGGGGAATAAGATATCCAGCAAGGGATATTTCTTCTAAGTTATGTATTTGTCACTAACAGGCCAGCAAAGCCACGATGCAATTCCTCCTAAACCATAATAGGTAGATTGCGTGAAGGATTGGGGGGGGGGGGGGAAAGAGAGAGAGAAAAGGGGGGGGTGTAGAGAGGAGAAGAAAAACACCCCACCAAGAATTCCGAAGAATTTCCTGCCCTGGGAACAAAAGTGAAGTCTATATTTAACAACATCTGAAGCTGTCAAGAATGCTTTGTGGTTGGGTAACAGTGCAGAAAAATGTGGAAAATGCGGACTACTGCTCGACCAAATATGGAAATATTGTTACGTCTGGTGTCTGAATCGCCATCTGGAAATACTTACGGCGATGAAGGAGGGTTGAAAGACGCCACAACAGAAGCTAGGAACACCTCTGTGTCGTCGTCGTGCCCTCCACGATAATAATAATAAAAAAAACCCAAATCCTAAAACCAGAGAAGATGCATTAGGAAAGAAACTTAACCGAAGAGGAAAATACTATAAGCAAACAAACAAACCCCCAAAACCCATAAACAACAGGCTTGCAAAGTAAGGCGTGTTCTGAAGGCCCGCCATCGCTTTTAAATGACTTATTATGGGAGCCCACGTTCACCAAAGTGTTTGCCTTTCCCGTAATTAAAGCGCCAATAGGGAACATTCGGATTTATTTATTTATTACGCATTTTGAACAGAACGCCGTAGGTGTATTGCAATATATGGTTTATCATCTGTATAGCTTTCAAAACATTCTCCACATTATAGTAAAAAAACAAAAAAACAAAAACATCATTTGAATACTGCTAAGCCGGGACGTGCAGGGTAGGCGTTGTTATATTCTAATTGCTTATCATTCCACGCTAGAGGGGAAGGTCACGGAGAGTTCATTGTTCCATAGGAACCACTTTCAATTTTGCTTTTATTGAAGCAGATTTCACACACACACACACTCACAGCCCCCTTCAAGACGGACCAAGAATCAAGAATCATAAAAAGGACCTTTAGAAAGGGTGTGTGTGTGTGTGTGTGTGTGTGTGTGTTTACTCTCAGCGTCCCGAAATTCTTGCAGCAACATCCCAAGTTTAAAGATTATCGGCTTAAAAGGTAGAGAGAGAGATAAGGAAAGCCGAACCTTTTCCCTGAAAAGCTGGAAACATTTGCAGCGTGGAGGTCTGGCTAGCTGCTTTTCGAGCCATCGAAATGTGCCAATTAAACCCAGAAAAGTTAATTAATAGCTGCAGGGCGAGGGAGCTGCTGGAGACGACGTTCTGCTTGATATGACCTCAAATAGCGGAAACGGAGCTTCCGAGATCAAGGTAACCGAAGGTAAAAATAATAATCCATAACCCAAAAACTTAAGGGCACAAGAGCACCCCCCCCGCTCCCTGGAACCGGTCCAAACAACGGGGAGTAATTTCTTTTGCCCATGCCCCATTCAAAAAAATAAAAATAAAAATTTAAAAGACGCAATCTGGGTCTTAGTTAAGGGATACACCTTTTCATCCCACTATTGGATCAAATCCGAATGTCTTAAGAAATTTGCATGCCTCTTCCCCCTCCCCCTCAACCCCCCCTCCTCTTTAATCTTCAATAGCATATAAACTATTTAGCAAACACACCGGGACAATATGTCTAACGCGCTTATTTCCTAGGCTGCAAATGGGGAAAGTTTCGGGGGGGGGGAGGGTGGCAAAGAGAAGAAATCTTTATAGCCAAGCAAAATATTTTCTACCCCCCACCCACCCCCCACCCCCAAAAAAGAGAGGCGTGCGTGTTGCGATATTACAATCTATAACTCCGCGATTGTTTAAAAGCGCTGGAAAGGGGAGGGGAGGGAGAACCTGTTTTCTTGCTTGTGAGACGGCGAGGGGGGAAAAAGTGCCGCTTAGACAGGGCGGAGCTTGGATGCAAACCGCGCCAAGGAAACATTCCTGAGATGCCTTACAATTCCTGGTGCTTTAGAATTCTGGAACGCTCAACGTCAGTGCAGCTGCAGCACGCGGCGCCTGCACACTATATAAGGCTGCTCCCTCTCGGAGCCTCCTCAGACGGCAAAGGGATCCCCGGGAAAGTGCGCGGCGCCACGAGCAGAGGGAGCCAAGAGAAAGCAGCCGGGTCCTCCTCTCCGCCTTCCCCGCAAGAGAAGCAAGGCGAGCCCCCGAGGCTTTCCAGGACTCGCGACTCGCTCTTGAAAACAAAACAAAAAAAGTCACCGCCACTTCGCTCAGACAAACACCGAGAAACCGTTTAGGTCCTACTTTTCCCCCCTCTCTCTCTCTGTTCAAGTTTGCTTCTGGCTGAAGAAGGGAGAAAAGAGACCAGAAATCCTTCGCCTTAAAAAAAGGGAACCGAAGATGAACTCTCAGAGAACCAGCTGTTTCGTCCTGGCTTTTGCACTCCTTCAGTTAGTAAACAGGGTAGGTGTGGACGTTTCTTTCTCATTTGCTGAGGATTCTTCTTTCTCTGGTCTGCTGTGGGCAGAAAGGTTTTTTTTTTTTTTTAATAAGATATAGTGTGGCTTTGGGGACGCATATACTTAAGTTGGGAGAAGGCAGAGGCAGCCGGCACGCCTGTTGTGAGGGAAGGGAGGAGAATGTATTCTTGCCAGTTCATAGAAATATAAGGAACTTGAGCTCTGAAGTGGCAATGATCAAAGGTGACGTGCCTGTGTTTTTGGTCTGCATTTATGGCAGGGAGGCCGACTGTTTCCTGCTTTGCTCAGTTGTACCTGTTTGTGTCTCACCAAACTTTTTATCCATCTCTCCTCCCCAGGTGCTTTCTTCTTCTTGCCCAGCTGCTTGCCAATGCCCCCTGGAGGTCCCCAGATGTGCCCCGGGAGTCGGTCTGGTCCTGGACGGCTGTGGATGTTGTAAAGTCTGTGCTAAACAGCTCAACGAGGACTGCAGCAAGACGCAGCCTTGCGATCACACCAAGGGACTGGAATGCAATTTCGGCGCCAGCTCCACAGCTCCGAAGGGGATCTGCAGAGGTAAAAAGCTTGTGGCTTTGGCTCCCTTTGAAGTGTGTATATATATAAATATATATATATATATTACCAACCAGTCCTTGTAGCGGTGAAGTTTAGTAATTTTCAGTCCATGTATGGTTATGCTTTGTTGTTGGTAGATTGGCAAAAGGGCATATGACTTCAACAGTCTGGAATGCAATTCACTATGTCTGGGCTGCACTAACAGCGCATAAGGAAAAGTGATTCCTGACTAACTTATTGTTCTAGCCTAGAGCTCTTGGGGATTGCAGGGAACTTTACCATAAATCGAATTTAACAGAGCAGAAAGAAAAGGGGGGGGGGGACACACACCCTGCTTCAGCAGACTGAGCCCCCATTTACAATTCTCTCCTCTTTCCTAATCTTTGCAGCACAATCAGAAGGGAGACCCTGTGAGTACAACTCCAAAATCTACCAGAACGGAGAAAGTTTCCAGCCCAACTGCAAGCACCAGTGCACATGCATCGATGGAGCGGTTGGCTGTATCCCGCTGTGCCCCCAAGAACTCTCCCTTCCTAACTTGGGCTGCCCTAACCCAAGGCTAGTGAAAGTCCCTGGCCAGTGCTGCGAGGAATGGGTCTGTGATGACTCCAAAGATAACCTGGATGACTTGCAAGGTTTCATGGACAAAGAGTTTGGTCAGGATGCTTCCGAAGGAGAGCTAACCAGGAACAATGAGCTCATAGCCATCGTGAAAGGAGGGCTGAAAATGTTACCCGGTGAGTTTTAAGATGACCAGGGTCATGTTGTTCTTCTGCCAGGGAGGGGGAGGGGGGATTACCACTGGAAATTCTTTCGTGTGGGGGATTATCTGTCTACAGTGTTTTGCTATGCATGTTGATGAGAAGAGAAACAAAGAGCTCGTAAGAATGAGAAATTTATACTGTTGTTTTCTCTCTCCCCCCTCCTTTTTTTTTAAAGTCTTTGAATCTGAGCCACGCACTCACTCCTTTGAGAACCCAAAGTGCATTGTGCAGACAACCTCGTGGTCCCAGTGCTCAAAGACCTGTGGGACGGGCGTCTCCACCCGAGTCACCAACGATAATCCCGACTGCAGACTAGTCAAAGAGACCAGGATATGTGAAGTGAGACCCTGCGGACAACCCAGCTACGACTCCTTAAAGGTAAAAACAACACAGCCCCCTTTACGGTCCCACAACAATTCCCAGGTCGTTTTTGGGTGGAGGGAGCCTTTTAGCTGGAATTGCAACCTAACTTACGCTGTTGATCTCTTCCTTCCAGAAGGGGAAGAAATGCACTAAGACCAAGAAGTCCCAAGAGCCAGTCAAGTTCACTTACGCAGGTTGCTCCAGCGTAAAGAAGTACCGGCCCAAGTACTGCGGCTCATGTGTGGACAGCAGATGCTGCACGCCTCAGCAGACCAGGACTGTCAAGATCCGTTTCCGCTGCGACGACGGAGAGACCTTCACTAAGAACGTCATGATGATCCAGTCTTGCAGATGCAACTACAACTGCCCCCATGCAAACGAGGCCTATCCTAATTACCGGCTATTCAATGACATCCACAAATTTAGGGACTAGGTTGTGATTTGTGCAGGCTTCAGCAGAAGGCTTGCTCCAATTTTATTTTTTATTTTTTTTGAAGTAACAGTGGAGAAATGAACTCTTACGGAAGTGGTGCGTTTGTCCATTGGAGGGCAACACTGAGACACATAAAAAATGCACTGTGCAACTGGATACTAATGCAACAGTTTGAGCATACTTAAAGCTTCATAGTACTGGAGCAATCTTATTGCTTCATTTTGGAGCACTTTCATGATGACCGATTTCTGTTTGTAACTGATCTGTTTATACTTTGTCCGTCTGTTCTGGTTACGAAAACCTTCATTTTCTTACTGTTCAACATAATATCATGCTTTAGTTGTTGTTCCAAACTCTTGTTCGAGGTTACATTCCTTCCTAAGGTGGGCACTTTTGGAGTCCTCGCCTATGGCAGCTATAGGCACCAGCTATATATTTCATACCCACAAACAGAAATCGGTTCTTTTTAAAGCTGAATATTTTATTTATCAAAATGTAGCTTTTTTGTTTTTTGGAGGAAAAAAAATCCCTAATACTGGAATAAGTTGTAAATGATTTAATTTTATATTCAATGAATTAAGAGAATTTATTTATGAAATTAATCATTTAATAAAGAAATATTTACCTAATTTCATTTTTAATATGGTGTGTTGATTTAGAGAAGCAGGAGATGCTATGGAATTTTAGATGGCTATGGGAAGCAATTTCTAAGAAAGGTTAGTCTCACTAAACTTATTAGCACTAGAGGGCTTCCTTTCAACTAAACATGTTCAGCATTGGCTTTTGAGGCTGCAGTCTTATACACACGTATTACCTGGGAGTAAGTTCCATTGAACTCAGTGCGGTTTATAAATAGACATGTATAGCATTGCATTGTTAGACTTACTTTAGTTCTGCCATCATTTTACCAAAGAAGTTAGTAACTCTTGCTCAATTAAATTATACATATCTTTGTACTTGTAATCTTTAAACACAGCATTGTGCTTGTTCCAGGTCAGTTCTTAAGGATTCTAAATCAGAGCATAAACTGATTGTTAAGTACGCAGTGAAGCCAAAGTATTTTTTCATTATTGATGGCATTTCTCTAAAATGCAACATACTCACTCTGCAGCTAAATAGGTTGTTGCTAGTGCTTTTAAGGATTTCTGCTGCTGCTGCTGCTGCTGCTTCTTGCAGATGAATACATTTCTTTGTTTGTGGGGGAAAGGTTTCCTTCAGTCTGCAGGAGGCAGTTTGCTTTCACTAAATTCAAACTTAAATGAGCTTGAAGCAATTACTTGTGTTAATCCTAAATAACATGGTGATTAAAAGTAAACATGTTGTTAAAAAGGAAAAGAATGCTAGGAATTCATAGTATTTTTCCAGCAGGCGGAGAACTAGCCTCTCCTTTTGCCTCTGCTTCTCTCCCCACCCCCCCTACAATGTAATGTCAAAGAGAGTAAAGGAAACAGAACTATTCAAAAGGAACAGAAAGCACAAACTTATATTTACTGGTCTCAACTGAGTTCAGTGAGGCTTCCTCCCAAGGAAGTGGATCTAGGTGTGTAGCCAAGGTCTAAACAATTTCAATCCTATTTTCTGGTGTTCAGAGTGCTTCAGAGTCCATAATTTATCAATCCTCAACAATCCAGCAACAAAGCTAATTTATATTTCCATTCATAGTTAGGGGGCTTAGAGCTGATGGACTGGGACTCGTGCAAGGCCATTTGGCGAGCAGAGCTCACACAAATGCTATATACCTAGTCTTAAATTGGGCCAAATTGGCATTAAGAGCATGAGGCTCTTAATCTCAGGGTTGTGGGTTCAAGATTCCTGCATTGCATGCCCCTTCCGACTCTACAATTCTTTGGAAACCCTTTGGCTCAAGCTTTCGGTTTCTGATGTTCAGCTACGAGTGCTGATGCCTTGATGCAGCCAAATGGTACCACCCACATACAAGTGGGAAGTAGAATAGAAGGCTTGGGTGAACCTTGAAGTTTACAGAAACACACACAGAGAGAGAGAGAGAGAAAGAGAGAGAGCGCCAGGTATTCAAAAACAAACAAACTAGAAGGTGGGGAAACCCCAAAGCAGCTGATGGGGGCAGGGTTGTATAAAAATGTCCGGTAGGAGGGGAAATAGAAGAGAACATTCTGAAGAATGGCATGGCTGGCTGACTGGAATGCTGAACTGGAATGCATTCCACACTAACACTTTCCTGAAGGGCCCACTTGTTCATATTTCTCCTCGCACCTACGTTATAGAAAACTCTGCTAAAAGGGATTCAATGGCTGCTTTTAGATCCAGCCAGGTGGAGACACTTTCCCAAGGGATTATGAGAGCACCATGTGCAGCCTCAACACACCCACTGCTAATCATCCATTTTGTAGGTCTACGGTAATGCCTTGAGGGTTTGAGGTCCTGACTGGTTGGTTAGGTCCTAGATGGCTTTAAAAGGGGGGGGGGGGAGAGACGAGACAAATTCATGAACGACAGAGCTACCGATGGTTATTATTAGCCATGGCAGCTAAATTAAACCTTCCCATACGGAGGTAGCATACCTGTGAACACCAGGCATTCAGGAAGCACAGTAAGGAAAGACTTTTGTTTGTTTGCGGCATTTCTGAGTCTCCCCGGAGCCAGAGCTCTCTGGGTGATGTACACAATCTTCCTTAAAAGCTTCCAGATGCATTTAACTGTTCTCTTTTGGAAATGAGCTGGCCTGATTTGCCAAGACAGGTCTTGTGAGTCTATATGTACAAGAGGCTCTTTAGGCGGAGCAATTGTTAAACACAAGGCTGGTGTCAAGAGTTTGGCATGGCTGGGCGTCTGCCAAGGCCCATGGCAAAGTGGGAAGGCCCCCTGCCAATTCCTAGAGTCTCCTGCTCTTACTGCTCTAACTACCTGTTCACCTGCACTTTCTAAGTGAACAATCAGGGAGAGGAATGATGAGAAGGAAAATAATATTTGCTTGCCTTGTCCTCTTTTCTCTGGAAGGTGGGGCAGGCTGGGGCCAGAGGGAGATGTAGCAAATGGGCCGTAGTGACAAGGAGCAGGTGGGAACATCAGTGGGAGGTCCACTGAGAGCATCTTGCCCTAAGGTGCCCCCAAAATAAAAGCGGTGTGGGTCATGCAAGCACTTCTTATATGAATAAGCCATCAGCTGAACACTGCAGCTTGATGAAGCAGGTCTAATTTGATCCCTGGGCAACGTGGAGTTGTTATTCTTTTAAAATAACAGTCCAGTGAGGAAGTTTCGGCAGAGGCAGACAGCTGGTTAAAAAAGCTCAGCGGATATTTGAACCCAGGATTCCCTTTTCAAATCTAGCATTCCTCACAGCTTCACATCTGTCATCATATGCACATGGGGGAGCTGTGTTGCTACAGTTTCACTACCGTCCTGGAGACATCAGCTATGGTTTCCAGCACCACGCATGCATTCATTCATACATTCATTTCCTACGAAGGTCTAAGGCAAGAACGGACCACCAAATTGCTGGCGTGCGTTCGACTAATAAATGTAATACATCACAATCAAATGACTAGCCAAGGGTCTCGATAAGCATAGCTTCCACTTCACTTTTTTTATTTTATTCTAATGGCAGCTCTCCTTATCTCTGCTCAGTCATGTTCCTCTCCCCGCAAGGCATTCGAATCTTGAGCTGGTTTGGAATTTAAGTACCACCTGGCCACCAATTGCAGCTACATCTGAACTTGTCTGTACAATATTTTTGTTGACAAGGGAGGTTTGAAACTAACTGAAGCATGTTTGGCCAGGCTCCTATTTAATCCCGGGAAGGAGCAATGTACTAGTTAAAAGAGGACTAAATGTTGTTTTTCCTCATGGAGCAGGGCGGTGGGTATATGGACAATGAACTGCGTTTTTGATACACCTGCCAGCTGATTTCCTGTGGCTGTGTGGAGACGTTCCTGTGCTCAAATGAGTGGCAAGTTTGCAACCAGCAGTTCCTTGAAAAGTTACAGGAATTCACCGGGTACTGTATTTCTGTTTGGTTTTTCATCTGAGCCGTGCATCACATTGAATCAAGCCCCTTCCAGCTCAGGGGCAGCTGGCAGTATTGCTCCTTGTCCTTCTGCTCTTTACCTGGATGTTAATAGAGGCACCGTGACCGTTTCTTAAATAAGAGAACATTATTATACACAGGTAGGAATCTGCAGTTGGGGGCTCAGAGTTGAGGCTTGTTCTCTCACAGTCTGAGGGCCACCACAGAACGCTGCTGCAGACTGCAGAGGGGAAGGAGTCTGTAGAAATATGTGGACAATCCTGTAAGCTGATGCCAGCAGGAATTTGGCATGCAAAACTGCCTTAGTTTATTAGACTAACTGGTTGATCTCAAGCACAGCACTGTTTGCACAGATTGAAAGTAACTCTGGGAGATTTCAGGTAGAAGCATTTCCAAGCCCTGTTTGCTACCTGATAGACTGGAGATGAAAGAGACTGAGGCTGGGCTGTTCTCCATCCAAGGCGAGTGCCCCTGAACTATGGCTCCTCTCCCCTTTAAAGGTTGCCCCATGGAAAATCCACGTGGATGACACACACACACACACACACACACACCAACAAAGCATTCTTGGAATGCCTCCCTCCGTGGGATTACTAAGTCCAAAGACATTATACTGGAAAAGGCAGAATGTTTCAGGACGATCCAATGGCTTACAGAAATTGCAGTTTGCCAAACTTTGGTTGCTCAAGCTCTTTCGTAACCTCTCATCAGGAAAATTCTCATGATTGCCATTCCTGAAGTCTTCTATGCAACCAAAGACCCAGCAGTGTCAATATCTTCAGTGGCTTCCAGATGGGTTACAGATATCAAAAATTCCCTGCCTTTTTATATCCCCCTACACCATGGGCAACCCCGGCTAATGAGATAAGGAGTGAAAGCAACATAACTGTAGGCAGAAGATCCTATTAATCTTCCAGTTGCCTGACAAATTGCAAGGTCCCCTTTTCAATGGTAAAACTGAGAATGGAGAAAAGAGAGAGGAAAAAGCAATCTATTCTGAGCTAGGGCTGTGATTGTAGCTAATTATTTATACAGCAGTTTTAGATTGCACAACACTTCACAGTTTTTAACTGTGCTGGCCTACACAACAGTCTGTGTTGTAGGGGATTATTACTCCAATTATACAGATGAGAGACATGATGCTACTTCTGCTCTCACGGTGCCTAAATGATCCCTTAGCTCTACTAGTGCTCTGTCCCTTCCGAGGTCAGCTGTGAATACGCAGAGAACATTGTGGAGTCCCAGAGAGACATTTCATTTACATTCATCACTGGGCTTAAAATACCCTCCAAAATTAAGGGACTTTCCAGTGAAATATGCAGTCCCCTTCCATCACTTGTTTCTCCCCACCCGCCTCCAGCCACCACAGAGGCACCTCCTCCATCCCAGTCAGGGTACACCATAAAAGGCAGTATAGAAGCCCCAAACGTCTGCCTCCACAGCCACAGGGGGATATCTCTGTCTTTATTCAAGGAAACGGCAACACTTCCCAGCAAGTCTTGCCCCTGTGGAGCAGTTGCCAGGACTGAAGGGGCTCCCGCCTTCCATTCTTTCTAAGGCTCCTCCTCTCCTGGATGTTTCCCAAGCAGTTTCAACCTGCGTCTGCACACCTCTGGTCTCTGTTCTGCCCTCCTCATTATTCTGCGCGTTCTTAGAGACCGGGGGAGGGGGAAGGGAGCTTTTCACAGCAGGAGCGGGAGAGTCCCTGGCTTCTTCAGCAGCCTCTTAAGCCCCCTCCTCTGCTTCAGCCTTGGAGTCTGAACTGCTCCCATTCACCAGCTCTTCCTGCTCACTAAACCCTGTTGCCCCTTCAGCACCTTCTCCCAATCCTCTTCCTCCGACTTCTCCTCAGTGTCCCACCACCAATCCCCTGGCTTTGAGCCTTCCTCCTCTAGGGTTTCCCTTGGGGGTTCCCCGACTGGTGTCTCCCTTCACTCTTCGTCCACCCAGTCCCTGACATTATATCAGCAGCTTCGCCCAACTACAATTTCCCGGGTTTGTTTGTGTGTGTTATTAAGTGAGTATGTATATTTTTTTACTTTTTATCCATGGTTGATTAGGGCCTTTCACATTTACCGTATTACAATAGAACAGTACACCAAGTCCCTTAGCCTCCCTCCCTCCAACCTGATTCATGCCTTAAAAAAAAAAAATAGCTACAGTATTATCACATCTGATATTGGGTTGCTTGGCATGCTTTACAGTGCTCAGATTTGCATGCTCAGAGGTTATCCCCAGATTTCATGTCAGTTAACTTGGCATAGTCTATGACTCTGTAAATGGTTGATAGAAAGGATGCAGAAGACTACAACTTCCACCGGCCCCCGCCAGAATGGCCAATATCAAGGGATGATGGGAGTTGTAGTCCAAAACTGCCTGGAGGACACCGGGTTGACGAAGGCTGAATTAAAATAATATGAACATTACTTCACCCATCTTTCTTGTGAACTTCTATTCCCTTTACTGAATTGGCTGGAAGTCACAAGGAGCCACCCTTGTGCTACAGCAAAACAGGCAAGCCTGGAAACATTCTCGAGAGAGAGTATGCTAGATTATGTCAGCTCAAGAAGCACAATGATTTATTACTGGGTGTCAATGTGGTATCCATAAGTAAATAACAAGGATGCTCCCCACTCCCTGCAGTTTCCTTCTTCCGAGATTACAAATTACACGAAGAATTTTATGTTGTCATAAACAGGAAAAAACATGAAGCCCAGCCTTCGCCCACCCTGGTTTCGGCAATGCAGTAATTGTCTCAAACGTCTTGCTCACAAACATGACAACTCTCTGTGTGCACATATTAAACCTTGCAATACTTGTAATATTCCACACTCTGAAATATTTCGCATACCCTCCAACTGCCCCCAAAATACCAGGATCGTCACAAAGAGTCCCGAATTCCCAAGGGACATTCCTTGCAGTACAGCGTTTCAGTGTGTTACTGGAAGTTCAGATCTAACACATTTCTTCGCTCTATCCCTCCCACTCCATTCCCTGCTCCACTCAATATGGCGTCACTTCCTGTTTCTATCAATTTTGTAGATGACGATGATGCTACTGGGTTTGACTAGATGGTCCAACTCAAGTGTCGTCAATATGGTGGTGCCTTTCAGTCTTTAGACTACAACTCCCATTGAGTATGGCCAATGGCAAGGAAAGATGGGAGCTGTAGTCTCCCAATTCATTATTTTAGCGGATGGGGAGGATTACAGCCTTGCTGCCCTGCTCCACGCAACTCTAAATTCCACAACTGAAGCCAGGTACAGAATCCAAGGAGGAAGACTAAGGAACACGCAGAACTTGGGAAGTTTGCTATGACCAGCCTGCAAAGCACTTCCCAGATAACGGCTTGCATCTCTTCCGGCTTTGGCTGTTTACAAAGTGTGCCGGTGGTATTTATTGCTCTCTGTTATCAGGTTTCTATTCATATCTTTCAGCTTGTTTCGCCTGAGAATGCGGACAAGATTCTTGTTGGAGTGCAGCCAACTATGTGTGTGTTTGACCCTTATTCATCCCAGCTGATTAGGACAGCAAGGCTGGGAAGGGCCGACGGGTCGCTAGAGGTTGTTAATGCATCACCGAGGGAGGGTGATGTTCCAAGTGTTTTAAAGAAAGTGGCAATACATCTCTTCTTGGAAAAGTAATTGCTCAGAATGTCCTGATTGGGGTAAGTATAATCCATTCTTCAATATTTTACCCTTGGGCCAAGGGTCTGGTTTTAGGTGCAACACAGCAACACCACGAGGCATCATGACACCAATTTGGAAGCTGGTTAAAGCAGTTGTCTCCACAAGGAGATCTCTTTTCAATTACCGTATTTTACTCTCTATAAGACGCACCAGACCATAAGACGCACCTAGTTTTTGGAGGAGGGAAACAAGAAAAAAAATATTCTGACTCTCAGAGGCCAGAACAACAAGAGGGATCACTGCGCAGCGAAAGCAGCGAATCCTCTTGCTGTTCTGGCTTCTGGGATAGCTGTGCAGCCTGCATTTGCTCCATAAGACGCACACACATTTCCCCTTACTTTTTAGGAGGGAAAAAGTGAGTCTTATAGAGCAAAAAATACGGTAGCTAATACTCTGCTGAAGGAATTAATAAAGCTATGTTGCACAGTTCCTTCTGTCAGCTTAGAAATGTAGAATAAAGTTGTCTAGATGAGCAGGGCTGGCTTGTTTCCTGCTGCCTCTGGGACTGCTGTGGTGGTGAAGGCCTAGAATTGAGGGAGTTTCTACAAAGGAGTTGTCTGTATCTGATGTACCTAGCTGCACATTATGCATTAGAGTGAGGGCACCAACTGGCAACATTGCCATCATCCAAAATATATTAGGGAGCGGTTACCAGGCCTTAGCTCCCCAATATACTATGTGTTGCTTTGAGCAAATACTAACATTATATTTCTACTGGCAGTAGGGGAAGCCATAAGGCACCTGTGTTTATAGAAATCATGGGTGAGAAGTCTACTCTCAGGCATCTGATGAGCTATGATGTTGTTGCTATTTCTGCTGATGTTATCTGCATTACTTTTCTATGAGCTGGGGTGAATTTATTACTATATGGATGACTGGTGTTTTTACCACCTTGTTTTAAATCCTATATATCTTATATTTGTGGAAGTTGCTCTGAGACGTCCTGAGAAAGGTGTCTCGAAAAATTTAAAACGATGAGGATAAATGTGGGCTATTGAACTCTCACCAAATGAACAATATGGCATATGGTAGGGAAGCCGCTTCGGAAATGAATGAAAAAGATGAGAAATGCTCTAATTCGTTGGAAGTGTTGGAGAAACAGAATTAAAACTGGCAGTACTCAACACAATCAGATGATTTCTGGGAATATCAAGGATTGGTGGCATCTGCAGTACAGATGTAGGAAGAAACCAAAGTGGAGGACCAGAGCCAGTTGAACCTAGTAAGGAGGTATGATTCCTAGTAATGGTGTCTGATGATTAATAAATGCTGAGCATGTATTAGGATTTCTGGACTTTATGACATTTACATTCCTGACATTTTGAGTCCGGTCGTTGACAACTTTATAGGCTCGTCAAGGGATTGATGAAGTCAGAATCTGGTGGAACTCTGCATGGACAACCAGGTTTGGCTTAATGACTAGTCTAAAGGTCATTTGTGCCAAAATGGGTCTTGCCCCACCATGTAGGAATCACTGGTACAAAGTGTGTGCTACGGCCCCTGCATCACACATTCCATTGGAGACAAGGTGAGAGGAGACCAAAGAAACACCACACATAAGGGGGCTGTACAGCAGCAGACTGCATAGGATTTTGCGTGTGTTTGTGTTTGTACATTGATCGAATTAGTCACACAAACCACCTGGGAAGCTCAAGTGCCTGGCTTTTGAATTCGTTTTCTATTTGGGTTTTTATAGCAACCTGGTGGCATGTCCAAAGCATAATTAGGCAAGCAGGCATGTAGCAAGGACAGTAGCAATGGATTTCCCAACCTTAAAGTTTGACCTCGAATACAGAAGTCAAACTGCTATGCCTTGCCGACTGCCTTCCCTTCAAAAGAGAGCAGCAACACAAATCCAAGTGATGGAAATGAGGGCAAGGAAAATGTTTCTTCCCTGCCAAGGCAATCCGCTCACTGCAATCCTTTTAAACTCAGGTGACTACTGACATTTCAACATCTCCTGGATGAGAACATGCATTTCCTGTAGAGAAGCCTTCTCCAAGCTGGTGTCCTCCAGATGTTTCAGGCTAAAAACTCCCATTGGCTTCAGCTAGCACAGCTGTTGAAATTTGAGGCATCGACTTGGAGGCAGCAAGTTGGGAATGGCTGCTAGAGGCAGTTGTTTCCTCCACTCTCCTGAATCAGTACTCCCATCATCATCATAAAAATATATTTATGAAAATTATTGGTACACTACCTTTGATAGGGACGGGGGTGGCGCTGTGGGTTAAACCACAGAGCCTAGGACTTGCTGACCAGAAGGTCGGCAGTTCGAATCCCCGCGACGGGGTGAGCTCCCGTTGCTCAATCCCTGCTCCTGCCAACCTAGCAGTTCGAAAGCACATCCAAGTGCAAGTAGATAAATAGGTACCGCTCTGGCGGGAAGGTAAACGGCATTTCCGTGCGCTGCTCTGGTTTGCCAGAAGTCATGCTGGCCACATGACCCGGAAGCTGTTCGCCGGCTCCCTCGGCCAGTAAAGCGAGATGAGCACCGCAACCCCAGAGTCGGTCATGACTGGACCTAATGGTCAGGGGTCCCTTTACCTTTACCTTACCTTTGATTAAAAAAAATAATCCACATAGAATAACCAACAAACCCACACCGAACAATAAAAACACTATATGTAAAACAGCATAACATTAGTTGCAATAACACCCAGAAATGCCAGGAGCAGGTAACAATAATCAAGCAAAGTCTGGATGAAGAGGTATGCTTTCAATTTCTGGCGGAAGCACCCAACAACCTGTGCCCACTTGATCTCTGGGATAAGGGGTATCATTCTACAAAATAGGCGCCACCAGAAATAAAGCCTGTTTTTTTAATGCTTCAGGCCAATTTCCATATCAAGAAGATATCCATATCAAGATTCCAAACCCCCAAATCAACAAGGTTTGCTTAATCACCCTTCTGTAACCCCAGCAAGTGTTGTGCAACTGTGCACACACAGAAGAGTCCTGAGCTGCTCAGAACCAAAGAAGCCACGATGGTATGAAACAAACAAACAAAAACCCCACGGAAAGGCCAAGCAAAGTCCCATCCAATTTGCTCACGAGGCAGCTAATGCAGTTTGTCAGTGTTATAAATCTCTGGATTTCTATGAAGACAGGATTGCCAAGAAGAGTCCAAGTTAGCGGCGGGGCTCGTTTTATCTTCCGGTCTCATCATAAACGCCACACAGAGGCACAGTCCAAAAGACCGCAAAAAGGCACAATCATAACCATGCTTACTGGTAAAAGAAAAAGGAAGCAACACGGTGATCTGATTTTTAAAAAATATTTTAAAATCAAGGCCTGGCTGGCTGCTAATCCTCTTTGCGTCAAGGCCTCAAAAGCAGACAGTCAATCAGCCATCCTTCTGAACAGAGGGCAGACAAGGTTATAGGTAGGCAGGCCAGGGGAACTCCGCCTGCCCCTGAACATTGTTCCGTGGAATTTGCACAGCAGGGTAGATGGGAATTTGGAGGCTAGCCAATGCTGGGAAGCCATACAAGTCCCTGAGCCAAGCCTTTCACCTTCCTGCATTTCTGAAGCATCAGGAAGCTCCTGGCCAGCATCCCAGCTTGGTAGAACCCATAGAAAACCCCCAGTATTGTAGTATATGAGAAAGGGCTTAAGCAGAGGGGGGAGGGCAGGAAAGATGCTCATTCAAGATATTGCACATAACATCTGTGGAAAATTATTAGAGGCAACATCAAGTTCATTGCTTGCATTCTCTGAAAGCAGTTGTCTTGATACGGGGTGGGGTGGGGTGGGGACACTGTACAAGGCTGCCATCTGCCGGTTAGGGTTGGCAACCGTTAAGATATTTTATCTGCCCAGTTGGGACTTTTGCCTCAACTTCAGATTAAGGTTTTTAAAGAAAAAAAATAATATTTATTTTAAGAAGTGATCTCCTCCCACTCTCACACTCTGATCCACCTTCAGGGGAAGGGCCAGAGCTCAGTGATAGAGTATCTGCTTTGCATATTGAAAGTCTCAGAATCAGTCCCAGGTATCTCCAAGTAGGACTAAGAATGTCCCATCTGAAACTCTGGAAAGTCATTGCCAGTCAATGCAGATAGCCTGAGTTAGATGGACCAATAGGCTGCTTCCTATACCTCCCTTGGATCTGACTAGCCCCCTCTCTCTGGTCTTATCTACCAAAAAAACCCAAAAGCAAACCCCAGGCTGTACCCTAACCTGCCAAAATCCCACCAAGCTCCCCGCAACTGCACCCCCTTATCTCAGTATCTTTCAAAACACACCTAAGAACAATACATGAGTGCTTCGCTGTTCCTCAGAGCTAGAAATACCTGCTTCCTCTCTGGCCCCACTAACCACCACAGCTATCTTATTTGTGTCATCCTTTCCACATCCAAAAGGTGTGCCAATCAAGGGATGTAGTAGTCAGACCACACGTGGAGTCCCGTGTGCAGTTCTGGGCCCCACAATTTAAGATTGACAAGCTGGAACGTGTGCAGAGGAGGGCAGCCAAGATGATCAAGGGCCTGGAAACCAAGCCTTATGAGGAACAAATTGGGTATGTTTAGCCTGGAAAAGAGGAGACTGAGAAGAGGTATGATAGCCAAATATCTTAAGGGCTTCTACAGGGAGCAGGGAGAAAGCTTGTTTTCTCCTGCTCTGGAGGGTAGGACTTGAAGCAATGGCTTCAAGTTATAAGAAAGGACATTCCACTAAACACCAGGAAGAACTTTCTGACAGTAAGAATTGTTCGACAGTGGAAGAGACTCCCACAAGCAGAGGTGGAGCATGACCACTTTGGTCACGCTGGGTCTTGGGGGCCCCACAGAGGATGCTGCAACTATTATTTAGAATGGAGTACGAGAGGCAGTGGGGCACCAAATTTTGGCATCACACATGCTGCTCGCCGCTGAAATTTGAGCCCTTAAGGTTTTCCACTGCCAGGAGAGGTGGTGGACTCTTTCCTTGGAGGTTTCTAAGCAGAGATTGGATGGCCATCTGTCATGCATGATCTACTTGAGATTCCTTTAAAAAAAGAATTATTATGCAATACTGTCTCCACAGAGAAAAGAACATAGCATTCAGTTTATGGCATTAAGAGATTCCTTCATTGCAAGGGGTTGGACTAGATGATCCTCTACGATTCTATGAGAGTAGGAGTGTTGGCTTCCTACCAAATAATACAGCTTGGCAGGAAAGAAGTCTACCTTACATGTCCGGCAATTACCTTACCTTTCTCATCTGTGACTACCCATTCAACTTGTGCATGTATGTGGAGCTGTATTTGTTGCAATTTCTTGTTTGTTTGTCTTGCATGCATCCGATTTCCTTCCATTTCACTGCAAACATCCACGAAATAAAACCATATGCTCTGCCATAGCAACATTCTAATACAAACACAGACTAATCTTTGTTCACTAGAGTACACAGTTCTTTTTTATTTCTTATTAACACAATCTGCATCTGCATACAGTTCACCCAAATTCCATAGCAACCACACAAATACAAATTAATGTTTTTGGGGGTTTTAAAAAAAAGTTTTCCGGGAAATAGCTTGGAACTTAAAAGGGCAGAATGCAATGTTTGTAAGCAAATGCAGCTTGAATTGGGTAGCACTACTGACTATAAATTTTTTCTGTCTGTCTTCTTGCAAGTTGAGGACTTCTATAAACTAGAAATATGTTGAAAAAGAGTGTCTCTTATACTAATACACCTTATACTTGTTATTAGAAGCAGCAGAGGCAGAAGGAAAATGCTAAACAAATAAAGCTCTATTTCTGAAATTACTTGCAAATCCCACTGCAACTAGTGGGATTTATTAAGTTGCATGTGGCTTGAAGAACTGAAAATAGATGCTTTGGATGCTAAAGCTTCCCTTGCTTTTGCCTTTATATGCAGTTTATGAGAAGGAGGCAAAACCAGTCAGAGGCAGCAGCACCAAGTGTTACTCGCAGACTTTTCCTATGACAAGGAAGCACCTGAAACATTCCTGAAGGTTATCTGGAGCATTTAAAAAGACCCAAGAGTATGTTGCCTTTTAAAGCATCCTTTCCATGCCTATTCATCCATATTCCCAACTGCATTTGAAATTTTAGCTTCCAGTGATTATGTTTGCCAAATACCCAGGGCATGTTGGTTGTTTTCAGAAGGTGGTGGTAGTAATATATTGTACCAGACAGCACTGTGTACCATTGCCATGTAGGGGTGCAGGTGGTGCTGTGGTCTAAACCACTGAGCCTCTTGGGCTTGCTGCAAGGTCAGGGGGTACCCGGTGCAGAAAATTTCTTGTCATACCCCCCCCCATCAATATCTACTTGGACTCCCAAGAGACTGTGATCTACTCACAGTATAAAAAGGCTGCCTGTGATCTATCCATTTTTTTTTAGGGGAGGGTTGGTCAAAGTTGTTGAGCTTTTTGAGGGGCAGACCGGGAGCAAGGGCCTGTCAAAAACGAAGGGGGAAGGGTGCAGCTCCCCCTTCCCCCAACAACTCGGGGTAGGCACGCCCTCGGAGATGACATCACCCCCCTCGGAGATGACACCAGGGCGGTCCACACCCACCTTGCTCTGCCCCTGCCTGCCAATCCAGCAGTTCAAAAGCATGTCAGTGCAAGTAGATAAATAGGTACCGCTGTGGCAGGAAGGCAAACAGTGTTTCCGTGTGCTCTGGTTTCCGTCACCGTGTTACATTGCACCAGAAGCAGTTTAGTCATGTTGGCCACATGACTCTGAAAAGCTGTCTATGGACAAACGCCGGTCCCATCTCAAGCTCTAGTGGTTCACTATAGAACAGACTTCAGGAATTGTTCATCAGTTCCCACATTCCCTTCTGTTCTGCTGCAGCTGTCATTGCTTACAACCAGCCACACCTTTTCCTGGAAGGGTGCAATACAGATTCATGTAGAAGTGTTTTTAGAATTGCCTCTTTGTGCACATTCAGGAAACTGGAAAAGCAAACAGGGTATTGCGAATCCATTTTGTTTTAAAAGGTTGCTGAGTCACACCTGGCAACTTGCCAGGTGTGGCTCACCCTTTAAATGTGGATTTTTCATAGCCTGGTAAGACATTTTGTTTGGGTGGGCATGTGCAAAATATGACTAAGCCCCACCTACTAGCCCTTCTCCAAGTTCTGCCTATGCCTCCTGAGCTTTTATCACTACAGTCGTGAACCTACATGATTAAATCTATATCCAGCCCCAGTGCCAATCCTTATTGATATGTAACATACAATGGTACCTTGGTTCTCAAATGCCTTGGTAGTCAAACAACTTGGAACCCAAACAATGCAAACCCAGAAGTGAGTGTTCCGGTTCACGAACTTTTTTTGGAAGCCGTACGTGCTCCATTTTGAATGCTACGGTTCCGATTTGAGTGCCACACTTCCATTTTGAGTGTTACACTGAGGTCTGCCTGTTTTTGCTATTTGTTTTGCGTTTTTGTGGCTTTTTTTGTTTTGTTTTTGTGACTGTGTGGAATCCAGTTTAGCTGCTGATAGATAGATAGATAGATAGATAGATAGATAGATAGATAGATAGATATAGATAGATAGGTGATAGGTGATAGATGATAGATAGACTGTGTGACTGCAGTAAATTGTTTATTGTTTTCATTTTATGACTCAATGCTCTTGTTATATAATAAAATTCATGTTAAATTGCTGTTTTAGAGGTTGTTTTTAAAAGTCTTGAACGGATTAATCCATTTTGCATTACTTTCTATGGGAAAGCGCATCTTGGTTTTGGAACGCTTTGGTTTTGGAACGGATTTCTGGAACAAATTAATTTTGAGAACCAAGGTACCACTGTATTATTTTGCTCCCAAGTATAAAACAGATCATGCTATAGGTTAAGGCAGATATTACATGAGGAGATATAATTTTGTGACCCAATTTTCAGCCAATTTATATTGGACCATTAATTATTTTCTCATTGTCAATGAAAAAGTAGTTTTCAGGAACAGATGTATCAATTTATTCGCTTGTTCAGGAAGTAGGCTTGAGACAGAGTAACAATGTCAATCTTCCTTCCCTGTCCTGCTAGCGCCCCCCACTAGTAAAGACTACTAGTTAAAATCTTGGGCAGCTATCTGCAGTCAGTTGCAGAGAGTACTTGGCCAGCCAAGCTGTTGGTCTCTCTCAGTATAAGTCAGCTTCTCATAGACTATTCCTTGGGGTCCTCTGAACAGGCAGTTAATCTAGTAAACAGACCACATGAATTGTTTGGCTGTCGCTTTGGTATTGCACCAATTTTCTATGTGCCCTGAAACAATTATGGGGTTTGCTACACCGCCCCACCTCCTGTGGGTTGTGTGTGTGTTTTTTTGTAAAACAAAGACAATAAAGTCATTGTAATAAATACTTACTCACTCTTTCATGCGAGGACAATGAGCTAATGTTTATTTAGTACTTTGAAGCTGCAAATGTACCAACACATGAGCTGAAGTTGCTATTGCCGCAGCACTTTTTCCAGTGCTTTGTCCAATCTAGCTTTAAATGACTCAGTTAATGAGATGCTCACCATTTCCCCAGGGAGATCATTGCGCAGTGCAGTTGAAGAAGTTTTCAAGACTTTCAGGGTACTCATCCAAAATCTGTCAACTGCTTGATTTTGTTGTGTTTTCTTATTTAAACTGAAGTCCATCCCAATCCACCTGGTCTATTTGGCTGATGCAGTGATGGCACACCACTGTCTACAGCTTCCTTATAGCATAAAAGGAGGCAAAAGGTCAGCCCAATGGATCAGGTAGCTAACAATATTCAAGTTCAGGCAATTATCCATGGCCAAATGTTATAGTGAACAGCTTCAAATGCATATACTGTTTGGCTTCTAACTAATACATTAGCTCATTTCAGAACTACAAATTAGCAAGGAGCACATTGCACCTTTGCAAATAATTATAGTTGCTTGTATTTTTCTTACTTTATTATGCAAACAGAAAGCTTCTTTATTTCAAGTATTCCCAGTTCTGACACCATCTTTTAACAATGATGGTTATTCCTTAGGGCTGCTCTGTGTTGTTCTGTTTATATCTATCTAGCTCTCTAAACCGCAGCATTGAAAAGTGATTATTTATCTACTTAGGTCAGGGAGAGATAAGCGCCTTGCCGAGGCATTATTTCCATTATACAACATTACAATCACATTTGAATTTGTCAGAAGTTCCATCTATCCAGGGCAGGTTTACTTGCATCCATAAGAAGACCAGGGATCTATTACTCGGAATTAAACAGGTCATTAAACTATTCATGAGTCAGGGACCATGCTGAGGACTGCATTGGGGAGGAATGGTGGGAACCGCCCCCCCCCCCTTGCCCTGCTGCTTCCAGGAGCAGGAGGACAGTATAGATTCGGAACAGTGGTTTGCAGAAGGACATAGTTCAGAAGGCAGAAGCTGGAAAGTACTGGAGGGGGAACAGCTAGGAGGAGAAGCACTGGGAGAGAGTTAACAGATGCACTGTCTCTAGAAAGCATTCACCCATTCTGCCCAAGGTCAAGAAAAGCAGATAAGGTGGCAGCACAGAAAGCACAGTGGTTACAAGACCAGGTTACAAGACGTGGTAGTGATGTGGGTGATTAGGGAGGAAGTGGGTGGGACCCTTAATTGGGAGCACCTTCATTCCTAGGAATGGATTCTTTGTTCTCTCACCGTGATCATTAAAGGTTATAACTGGTAAGAAGAGACCTTTCTCTTTGTTCTGCTTATCTATGGCCAAAGGGTGGGGGGGAGCTGATTCCCTGAAGCCTGACATCATGCAAACTATGTAACACAATGCAATCCCGTCTTCTCAAACCTATTATCCCAGAGTTTCTTGAAGCCTGGTTTTTGTTTCTTGAAGCCCAATTCAAGCAAAGTTCCAGGAACATGTTTAGAAGAGTATGTTACGTGTCCTCTGGGAAGCATCTATTTGTTTCAGTTTTCAGTCCTCATGGGCAGAAACTGAAGTCTTAATGAACCATTAAGGCTGTTGATGGGCATAACCCGGCCAAAGTAAGACTGACTTCAGATACTGATCTCACTTCACGTTTCAATTGTCATCACCAATCCACTATGCAGTGTTATTTTGAGGGCAGACAGCAGCTGATTCTTCAGGTGCTTTGTATAAATCAAGAGAGAAACAAAAAGATTGCTGTTCACCACCTTATAAAAGCTAGTTGGGCTGTGATCTTACCACATATACACACAGCACAGGAAGAGACCAGTTACAATGTAAAAAGAAGGGCAATCAACCTATAGGGTCTTCCCAATATCAAAAGCTTGTTTGAATTACCTATGAACCCGACTCCACATCATCAGTTACAGCAAGGTAAGTTCTTGCCAGTTTAGTCCTTGATAACAGCATCTTGCCAGACAGGTGCTCTTCTGAGCACATGATGGGGCAAAATTTCTCTAGATTCCATCCACTTCTGCTGCATCATGAGCAACAGATTTGGCTCACTATGTGGTAAAATCTTTCAATAGCATGTTAGAGTAGGGCTGGATCTAGACCCATCGAAGAAGCATTTCAGTTAAACGGGTTGTGAACTTTGTATGAGAAATTGGGCTGGCAAAAATGGAACTCCACAGCACCATCTTGTGTCATAGTGTTAGAATGCATAAACAATGCATATAAAGTGTTTATTCTTTGCGAATGTAGCTGAGTCCTGGATGCCCTGGCTTTTTCTCATTTTCTTGTTTTCAATAAACTCACTAAGGGAAATTCAACACTAATCTTTCCTTAATATTTACATTGCCTGCATTGTTTTTTTAAAAGCTAAATCAATTACGCACACATTTTAAGGTAGCTTAACACTGAGTCAGACCACTGGTCCATCTACTTCTCTGACTTCAACATGAATTGACAGCTACTTTCCAAGGGCTCAGTGGCCTCGCCGTGCCAAGCTACCTGAAATTCTTTTACCCAGATGTGCCCTGGGCTGAACCTTGCACAATTCTTTCTAACAATGGCCTGGTTCGTGCATCACAAAAAAAAGACTGGCTTAGAATGAGCATGTGAGCATGCATGCTCAAGGAGATCAGAGGAGCTCTGCTTCTTCCTGATCATTCTGCTGCTGCACTGCACTAAGCCTCAGTACATTATCCAAACCCAGGTTTGTGGTTTAGCTCTCCTTTGCAAACCATGAGCCGTAGAACAAAGACTAAACCTTGGCTGCAGCTCATGATTGGTTTGGAAAGAACTAAACTGGAAGCCCAGATTTGGATGACATGTTAAGCCTAATGATGTCTAAGCACAGCGCAGCAGCAGAACAACTGGGAAGGAGCAAGTGGCTGTGATTTCTCTAGGAGCCCACAAACTCACCCCAAGCTGTTGCTTATGTGCAATCCAGATCAATATATTAAAGCAGGGATTTATTGCAACAAATATTTGTTTCTTTTATGAGTTGGTTGCTTCTGTTTCATGTTCTTTACCACACCCAGATATTTGTACAGATGAAAGGAGAGTTAGGTGTTTTATTAAAAGTATTTATAGCTTTCTACTTCAATAAGTGGAAAAAACAGCCAAGTGTACAGAGATTGGCAACAGAGTCCTGTAAAACTGCAATTGTTACATCAGTGATTTTCACACAAGAAAGCTAGAGCTAGGCACCTTAATCTATAAACATAGATTAGAACATAATGCAGAACATACATTAACAGATTGCAGTGCTTTTTAATAGCTGTAGGTTTTGGATACTATTATTAAAAAGCAATGCTCAAAACTAATTTGCTGAATATATGTTCAACGAGTCAGGTGCAAAGCAAGTTGCTCCAACTCCACATCCGATTTTGCTTTGTCAGGAGCTATCATGGATTTCCCCTTCTTCCTCAGATGAGTTTTCCTGGTTGGATTTACTGGCATCTAAAGGAGAGAAGGGGAAAAAATACAATATTTATATATTTACTAAGCTAACCCCAGCCCTGGTTTTGCACCCTCCACAAATGTTTCCTATTATTCTCTTCGATTTAAATGGATTCTTATCTACTATATGCTTTTTTGTATTCTTATTTATACCACTTACAAACTTTGGTGATTAAGTGGTATAAAAATAGGTGGAATAAATGAATAATAAATGCACATTTCCACAGTACATAGTTACTTGCAAAGTAACTATCATTCATTCATTCATTCATTTATAAATTGTATACTGCCCTTCCTCTGTAGGTCTCACAATATAAAAACACAATATAAAACTACAAAATACACAATAAAAAAGAACAAAAAAAAATCCCACAAACCAATAAACCTCCTCCCCCAAACACATTTAAAAGGAGTATAATATGTTCATCATTAATAGGTGGAAGTTCTACCAATTGTTCATGGAGTTACTCCTAAATCAATCCCTAATCAGAATCCAAGAAGGACTGCCATGTGGTGTTGGACTTCTTGCCTGAGCATTTTGTTTATTGACTAGACCTGGGCTTATAGTTCTGGAGGTGCAGCTACATAGGCTTGCAATTTCCGAGGAGTGTTTGGAAGTGTAGGAGGGCTTTGTAAAGGTGAAAGATTGCTTGGCTGATTTCTTGTCCATCTCCCTTAGACAGAGCAGTCAGGCTTTTTTTGTTGCCCCTAGTTCCAATGAGGATGGCTTCCAAGTGGTGCTCAGAGAGCTACCTTCTTTAAAACGGGATGCCTGTGACTGCTGCCTCACATCTACTACAAAAACTGCACAGCAACAGACATTTTCCTTTTTTAAAAAATGTATACCTTCCTTTCTACTGCACAAGGCGGCTCACAACAATTCAAATCAGAATATGAAAATATAATAAAAATGTTCCTTTCTGATGTGCCATCGGAGACCATGGGTACAGTTTCAAGTGAGTGCTTCTAGCAATTCATTGGCCAGGAAGACCACTGAGAGGGACAAAAGGATGCAATTTTTTCTATATTCAATGTAACACCTAACTGATGGAACAATCTATTATCTAGCCTTTCCTTCAAGGAATAAAGTCAGCATATATCCCCCCCCCCCCCCCCGTGAGAAAAGTTAGGCTGAGAGATAGCGACTGGATCAAGGTCACCCGGTGAGCTTTAAAGCTGAACCCGGGTGTTCCCAATCTTTGTCTGGCACTCTCAGCATACTGGCTCTCATAAGAAACCGTATTTATAAAGCAAAACTGGATTCGTGGAACACAGGGTGTGGTGATGTATCACTAGGTGGAAAGACTCAACATGACAGCCATCATTTGTAATGTCAGGCAGAACAGAATTTGGCATTTCATTAAAACTTCTGATTTACACAGAGCACTACTGAGAATTGGTCTTGTTTCATGTTGGAACCCTTTCAACGAAACTAAGACATGACGCATACATGTTGCCTTTTTGTATAGTTCAACATTTCAACATAGCGTTTGCAAGTCTGAGCCAAAGTGAAGATGTTACAGATTCAAGCTGTCCAGAGTTCCAGGAGTGACTGATGTCATCATTTCCTGAAGTGTTTGTCAACCTTCCCCTCCCTCTCCCACCCTCCAGATCACCCCAATTCTCCTGCCACAGCCCTACCAACCCCTCCTCAGATGAGGTCAACAGATATATATATACACACACACATATAAAATGCATGTTTGCAAAGGAAATACACATAATTTTTCTTATGGGTATTTTCATTTAACTAGTATTGCTTAACACCAATGTGCTTTTTTGTACATATGAGGCCAAAGGCTTCTTATTAGAGAAATATTACTAAGATGAAGTTAATGGGGAATTGCTACGTAGTCATGAAATGCTGAGCAGATGGTCAGCAGGGGTAACACTGGGATCAAGTGTGCACCTGTATAACTTCAATGGAATCTAGACAAGAAAATAAAAGCACTTCACCCAGAAACGGCTGAGGTCACATTTTGTCTACATTAAATCTAGTGTATAATCAATTAACATCTATATGCCAGATATGTACTGAGTACTGAGATAGAAAGAAATGTTTTTGTCCCTAAGTCTTGTAATAACTTCTATAATCCTTTAGTAATTCTAGCCGTGACTATGCTTGCAGACAGAATGGCGAACACCTGTACTTTCTTTAAACAAGACCAACCATACTAACCCCATAAAGCAGCGTAAACAATCTGATTTAAAATTACTTTTAATTTGAAGGCTAGGGCCCTTTTTCTATTATGCTTTCATCGCAGAACACTGCCTGCTTTTTAAGTGGAATACTGTATTTCATTGTGTATGCATATATAAATTCAGGTTGTGTCTTTTGTCAATTTGTGCAGAGAAAAACACATACTTTCTAACATATTGCTCAGTTACAAACGTAACTAATGAAATATCAATCTTATTCAAAGACAAGAATATAAATCCAGAATTTTGGTGATCTCATTACAAGGCCCATTGTAAGATCTTTCCAAGGTGACCAGAACAGAAAGAATCTGCTGTTTCAATAGGCTCATGAATGTTTTCAAAGTTTTTGGGTCTCATAAGGAAAAACATTCCAGATATTTCAATTCTAGAAGTGTCTGGTTGTGACCTGCACTTATATCCACATTACTACTGACTATCTATCTATGTAAAATAAAATAGAAAAATTCTACATAGGCAGCAACTAAAATACCATGGGAATGCAAAAGCTTGCTAAGAAACGGCCAATCAGGCACAATTCACAGCAGCTTCTTAGCAAGAAGGTTTTGTAAGGTTCAGTTTCCCATTCAGATTAGCTAGCACTCACATGTTCTACAAATGGAAAGGTGTGATCCACATTATGCTATTAGCAGCTAGATTAAATTCTGTTTTTTTGTTCAAGCTACTGAACACACTTATAGAGCAAGCTTTTTGAAAAAGGTTATTTTGATATAAACCACCTTGCACCCTGGTTATATATACAGGACATATGTATACATAGAAAACATAAGCAAGCGAAGAGGGATATCAGAAAAACTTCCTTAGCCCCAAACTTATTCCAGAAGACAACGATGGCATCTTCCCTTTTTAAAATGTATGCCATTACTGTGCCTGCTCAGCACTGCCAGTGCAACACTGTAGCCATTTACCACTGAAGCCTACCCTGATGTGTTTGATCTTTGTTATTTGTTAATTATTATTTGTATTTATAACCTCCTCTTCCATCAAATAGTTGCGGGGTGGGTTGCAAAAGCGTAACCATTGCAAAGTACCACGCACAATTAAAAATTCAGGAACAAAAAACTGCTGCACAGAAAAGAGCTATGCTAAAATACCATGATATACAACTAAAATACAATGCAAGGGATTAAAACATTGTTCCAGCTGCATTTAAAAGCTCATCTTCCATTAAGTACAGCACCCTCAACTCTTAAAAACATAGCGAAAGGAGGAAGGGAGTCTGCAGGTAGCATAGACTGGTGACTGGGAGCGGCCGCCGAGACCATATAACACCGGTCTTGAAAGACCTACATTGGCTCCCAGTAGTTTCCGAGCACAATTCAAAGTGTTGGTGCTGACCTTTAAAGCCCTAAACGGCCTCGGTCCAGTATACCTGAAGGAGCGTCTCCACCCCCATCATTCTGCCCGGACGCTGAGGTCCAGCGCCGAGGGCCTTCTGGCGGTTCCCTCATTGCGAGAAGCAAAGCTACAGGGAACCAGGCAGAGGGCCTTCTCGGTAGTGGCCCCCGCCCTGTGGAACGCCCTTCCAGCAGATGTCAAAGCGATAAACAACCATCTGACATTCAGAAGACATCTTAAGGCAGCCCTGTTCAGGGAAGTTTTTAACGTGTGATATTTTACTGTATTTTTTGTTTTTATGGAAGCCACCCAGAGTGGCTGGGGAGGCCCAGCCAGATGGGCGGGGTATAAATAATAAATTATTATTATTATTATTATTATTATTATTATATGATGCTGCCTCTTCTGTGTGGTATCTAGGTATAACATGGAGTCAGTCTATGGTAGGAAAATATGTTGCTATGCACACTGGAAAGTTACTGCAGCAACCAGAGAGGTAAGGTTGTGTAGAGCCCCCCCACCACCACTTTTTGGTACTTTTCATGTCGCCCTTGATTCTTAATTCAATTTTGACTCCAAGCAACATTTCTGTGCCAATTACTAATATGTCTGGCTGCAAAACAGCTGGCCGCCCAGATGGCACTGGGTTCTTTAAAGATGCACTTGATAATCAGGTAGCATTCTGAGATGCATTCGTTCTTTTTCTTTCGCATCTACTCTACCCAGAAATATTGGCCAAATGTATAGGCTATAAAACACTTGGGCATGTTCAGGTCTGTGCAGTTTGCAAAGCAGAAGCCTTATTTGTCATAAGAATGTAAGAGAGCCTTGCTAGATCAGGCCTAAGGCCCACCTAGTTCAGAATCCTGTTTCTCACAGTGGCCAACCAGATGCTATGGGAAATCCACAAGCTGCGTACGCATGAATTAGCCCTTTTATGCCTTAACAACTGATATCTGGACCATGCTTCCTCTGAGCCTGGAGGCAGCATATAGCCATCATGTCCAATATAAACATTAACATATTTATGTGGCAGAATATTAAAATATTATTTCTACCTAGCATACTGACTCTGGAATATAGGATATGACCAAGAAAAAGAAATGGATTAATTCTGTTCCAAGGTATTTTGAAGGTTTCACAGTAGAGGAAGCAAACTTTTCTCAGTTATGTAACCAACCATAATTTGTAAGATATATTCAAGCATTGCCTGGTGCCTTCAAACTTCCAGTTACCAAGCAGGCATTTGATCTGGTAAAACAAATCAGCTGCAGATGTTAACAAACGCTACGTTGCAAAATTGTCTGGAAGGTTATTCATATAACAGGTATGTGTTTGTCTACCATATCAAATTTGATGGCTCAAAAACCCGGAACTATAGTTTTGAGGCATTTTAGATGGCAAGTTCTTAAAGAAATGGGAGTGCCTGATCACCTCATCTGTCTCCTGAGAAATCTCTATGTGGGACAAGAAGCTACAGTTAGAACTGGATATGGAACAACTGACTGGTTCAAAATTGGGAAAGGAGTACGACAAGGCTGCATTTTGTCTCCCTGCTTATTTAACCTATATGCAGAATTCATCATGCGAAAGGCTGGGCTGGATGAATCCCTAGCCGGAATTAAGATTGCCGGAAGAAATATCAACAACCTCAGATATGCAGATGACACAACCTTGATGGCAGAAAGTGAGGAGGAATTAAAGAACCTTTTATTGAGGGTGAAAGAGGAGAGTGCAAAATATGGTCTGAAGCTCAGCATCAAAAAAACGAAGATCATGGCTACTGGTCCCATCACCTCCTGGCAAATAGAAGGGGAAGAAATGGAGGCAGTGAGAGATTTTACTTTCTTGGGCTCCATGATCACTGCAGATGGTGACAGCAGCCACAAAATTAAAAGACGCCTGCTTCTTGGGAGAAGGGCAATGACAGGCCTAGACAGCATCTTGAGAAGTAGAGACATCACCTTGCCAACAAAGGTCCGTATAGTTAAAGCTATGGTTTTCCCAGTAGTGATGTATGGAAGTGAGAGCTGGACCATAAAGAAGGCTGATCGCCGAAGAATTGATGCTTTTGAATTATGGTGCTGGAGGAGACTCTTGAGAGTCCCATGGACTGCAAGAAGATCAAACCTCTCCATTCTGAAGGAAATCAGCCCTGAGTGCTCACTGGAAGGACAGATTGTGAAGCTGAGGCTCCAGTACTTTGGCCACCTCATGAGAAGAGAAGACTCCCTGGAGAAGACCCTGATGTTGGGAAAGATGGAGGGCACAAGGAGAAGGGGGCGACAGAGGACGAGATGGTTGGATAGTGTTTTCGAGGTTACCAGCATGAGTCTGACCAAGCTGCAGTGGAGGACAGGAGTGCCTGGCGTTCTCTGGTCCATGGGGTCACGAAGAGTCGGACACGACTAAACGACTAAACAACAAGATCCATTTTACATTATCATAAACTGGTAAATAAAATGCTAACAGTATTACAGTGATTAAATCACTTAAAACCTAACTAGAAAGGATCAACATATACACTGATAATATATATAATCCAAGTAATTGCAACAGGGGGAAATGCTTTATTATTTACAAGCTGATGCTCATTCCTGGTTTTAACAGGATAAAGAGCCTTAATTCTTGTTTGCATAAAATGTTATTGCATTGTAACGTATAGTTTCTTACCGTGGCCAAGAATCACCATATCCGTCTGGAATTTCTTCAAAACAATATGCAAAGTTGGGTATTCTATGACAACCTTCCCTTTCAAATTGTCTCGAAGGCCTTTGCTGGCATCCAGTTCTTCGTACCTTTGAAAAAGTAATTGCAAAAGTTTATCAGCAAGCAGATATTTGAAAGTGTTAGCAAATCAAAGTTATTCACAGGTATCGTGACAAATATCTCCTCCAAACCCAGTAGCGGCCGATAGGCGGTGTGGCACAGCTGTTTTGCCAACGGGAATGACTGCTGCCATTTACCAAGAGGGACAATGTAAGAAGCACAGAGGTGCTGGATTGGCTTCACTATGGCACTCACGCCGTGCTGTGCTCTGCACTGGTCAAATCCAAGAAAGGAAAGGGCAGTTCTGCAATCTAACATTGTGTCCAAAGTGTGGCTAGTTTGTGCTGGCATACGGGCCTATATAAGTAATTCCAGGTCTCGTTTTGTTGATTACGTCATAAAAATCTCCCATTTCAGACTTCCCTTCCCTTGATAGTGCTGAAGTACCATGGCCATTGAGGATTAGGTCCACCATTTTAAGGGACAGAGTTAGAAAATAAAAATCTGAAAGGGAGGCTATCAGTGTACTCTGGGATAGATGTGAACCGAATTTCAGCTTCCTGGAAATAAAACAAACATTTCATAACCTGTTGAGCCAGTCAACCGAAACCACTGTTTATATATATATATATATATTCTCTCTCTCTCTCTCTCTCTCTCTCTCTCTCTCTCTCTCTAGTAATTCAGTTTGTATGCTGTGCTGTACACATGGAGGCACATTCCAGGCTGCCACTGGAAATCCCCCAAAGCTCATTCAAGTATTTGAAGCAGCAATTGCATGCCCACAGCTCAACATTCCGTACCAATGTGCAGTTCTCCTCTGGGTTGTTGGCCTCTGCCTCGAGACACAAACAGAAAAAAAATGGTTCTTTTTTAGGCTCTTTGACATAACTTGGGCTGCAGGCATGTATCAAACTTTGGTTTTGCAAGTGATGTGGATATATATCACCTCCAAGTCTTTTATGACTCTTTTTATATTCCTCTAGCAACAAGAGTGACTTGATTAAACCCAATAAATAATCCAACTATTTTAGGCACGTCCAAGCAACGTGAGGTCCTTTGGGACCTGGAAAAATGGGGGTATAATGGGGGCGGGGAATAACAGGGGGCGATAATGCATGCTGCACCGATGTGCACAGGGACCAGATTCCCTGTGCTGGTCCCGTGGGATAACCATGAGGCATGGTCCGAGTCCAGTCCTAGGTCGAGGGTGCAGTATGGAGGCAGTCCATCAAAGTTGAAGCTGGGTTCAAGGCAGGGAGTCGGGTGAGGTCAGGAGCTCTGGCAGAAAAGCAGGACAGGGTGCAGGCAGGAACTGGCTACCAACAATGTTGCAGCTGCAACTTGGGACTGGGGCTGGCTGGCTTTTATCTGCCCCGAGGCATAGTGCGGCCCCGGTCCCCAGGTGACTTGCCTCTCCTGGAGTGGAGGTGAGCACTCCTCCTGCGGGAACTTAGTTTCCTCCGCCTCTCTGCCCTGAGCCTCTGCAGCTCAGGAGAGGCTGGAGGGTTACCGGACCCAGAGGGAACCTCAGCTTCCCCTGACGGGGCTGAGAGTGAAGCACCTGCAGGCAATGGGTCCTCCATCACCTCAGGAGCCAGAGCAGACTCAGCTGGTGCCTGCACCTGAGGATCCAGCACAGGTGAGGACCCTTCAGGCTCAAGCCCCAGCCCTGGCTCAGCTGGTTCTGGAGGCGGAGAATCCTGTGCAGGCTGGGATTCCTCAGGTTCAGCCTCAAAGTTCAAATCCCAGGCCATCACATTCCCTGTGCAAAATGGTTGCAGCCTATATAAAATTGCAACTTCCCAGCCATGGCACCTGTACACCCTCCTTTGCTGCCCACCAAGGCTCTCCCATTTTCTATTTAAAAAAATGGGGGGGGGGTGTTACCAGTTTTGGGGAGTGCTGCCTTCTTCATCCATTTTATTTGTTTTAGTGGGATGCAGGTATTTCGTGTGATCTGGGCATTACAAGTTTTTCTTCTGTGAAGAAATGTGTCCTGGGCTCAAAAAGGTTGGGAACACATGTTTACAAATAGCTCAGTCATTTGAGGGAGATATATAAATGCTTCCTTAAAAAAAAATAAAAATCCAGTAATCGGGGTATCTTCTATCTGACTTTAGTGTACACGACATTAATTAAGAACTATCGTAGTTAGATGGCAAAGGTAGGATAAAATTATATCAATATACATGTGCAAAACTTTGAAAGTTACAGAACGGCAGAATTATGTAGCAAAACAAAACCAGAAATCTAGTTGACGAAATTAAGAACTATTTGTTTGTGGAAATAGAATTTAAAATGTCATAACTTCATAGTATAATCCACAGCTACTCACACCAGCAGCTCCAAACTAAACTCCCAAAAGAAAACCTCATTTTATTTGTGTGTTCTGGCTCATCCATGTGACTTGGATTGGCCAGCCAATTCCATATAAGGGAGACTTTCTCCTTCTTGGGAGAATGCATTCAAAGCCAGCAGCAGGCATCATCATAGCATTTCAAAATAACTGAAGTAATCCTAAGAACTTAACTGTGCCTATTCCTAATAATTATTACATAAGCAAGCTACGGTCCTTCCAGACCTATACATTTCAAGAGCAAAAAAAACAACAACAAAGAAAACTTCAACTCCTAAGGCTATTAATAGCCAACACTATCTCAGCAATTACTTCAAAAAAAGCAAAGTGAGCTGTAATTCCTCAATTGCCACCAATCTACTAAATCCAGTGAATAAAAAGTTTAGATATAAAGTATTTGCCTGAAATAGATTCCCAGTATTTGCCTGAAATAGATTCCCAGTATGTTGCCTAGCCTTGACTTCCACCAACTGTATTATCTATTGTAGAATTCCTTACCAGTTACCACAATATTTTAAATCGATATTGCTGGTATACCTCACTGCTTATTGCATAACACTGTATCAGGAGTCAGATTTTTAAAAGTCAAGATGTTAAAAATTTGCAACTTGCTTTTTCTGGTTCTGGAAGAAACAACTTTAAGCAATGGTTATGTCCCTCAAATCCAACTTCAATCATCATGAAAATATTTGGTTTCATGTTTCTTTCAACCCAGAGTAATTATGACCAGCTCTTTCTGAAACCTTTTAAAAAGGATAACAGTATATTGCGTTTCTTATTCAATGAATGCATTCATAAGTTGTGGATTAACACATGAACAGAACCATATTTACTGATTTATTTACAGTACTTTAATGCAAAATATGGCAATACCTTTCTATTGGCAAGAGTCTCAACACATTCTTTTCTGGTTAAGCAAACATCTACCACCAAAAGGCTAAAGTCATTCACATGCCACAATACACTTTCCATTATCTCATGTTTTAGACAAAACATCTTTAGCGTCCAGCTTGGCATAGCATAAAACATTTGTACTTTAAACTATTTTATGATAGTAAATTATTCAAGTGTTAGATCACCAAGGCATAGCTTTAAGTAAACTTTATTGGTTGACAGACAGTGACAGCTTTTGGCAAATAGCCAAGACTCTGGTGCAGTACGAAGAGCAAAAGAATCTTAAGAGAATAGTATTTTCCTGTAGTGATCTAACTAAATCTCTGGAACTTACTATTCTATTTTGCTTTTACCTTCTTGGCTTCCCTCTCCCCATAAAAACAAACAAACAAACAAACAAACAAACAAACAAACAAACTGTTAACTGTATTCTGCTCTCTCTCAAATACAGCTTTGATTTGCTTTGCTTTTATAAATTAAAGAGTGTCCCATTTATAAAATCTATCAACACATTTCACAGCACTTCAAACACACAAAAACTGTTGCAAATATTAAATGTTTCAAAGTAAATGACAATGTTAGACCAATATTTTACCATTTTATTACTTCTATTGATCATATTTTTGCACAGACCAACTTAATATTTTAAAAAATCCCATAAACAAACCGCATATAAAACCAGTAATAAACAAAAACAAAGACTCAGAGAATCGTAGAGTTGGAAGGACCATCTAGTCCAAGCCGCTGCAATGCAGAAATCTCAGCTAAAGCATCCCTGACAGATGGCCATCCAACCTCTGCTTAAAAACCTCCAAGGAAGGAGAGCCCACCACCTTCCATGGAAGACTGTCAAACGCCTCTTACTGTCAGAAATTTTCCCCGTTTAGTCTGAATCTCCTTTCTTGTATCTTGAAGCCACTGGCTCAAGCCCTACCCCCCAGAGCAGGAGAAAACAAACTTGTTCCTTCCCCCAAAGTATGTATTTCAAGGAACAAATCACACCCACCCCACCTTAAGTCCACTTTTGGACCTGTCCTTGGAACAAGTTGCACTCTCTCAGCCTAACCCACCAATGGTTACTGTTAATGATGGCCGTATACTGGCTCCAGAATCAGAGGCAACACACCTCTCAATGGCAGTCACTGGGGGAGAACAGCGGGAGAAGGCAGTTGTGCGCCTGTCATTGCTTGTGGGATTCCTACAGGCATCTGTGCTGGTCAAAATGGGCCCTTGGTCTGTGGTCCATCAGGGCTTGCGATTAAGAGGGTGCAAATGTAATTGGCGTTCTTGAATTTTATCCTTGAGGGTGGGAGGTTTTTAGATCGATTGATTGTGAAGATAGTTTCTCACAAGTCAGAGGCTGTGGTCTCCTTAGCGACACGTTCAGGAGCTCTTCTTTTAGTGGAATTTGTGGTCCACCCGGTACCTTTGGTGACATTGTTTTAGCACCAGGTGAAACATTGATGGACTGAGATTATTTTGCTTGTGTGGCTGTTGCATGTTTTAAAATGGGTATTACCGTATTTTTTGCACCATAACACTCACTTTTTTCCTCCTAGAAAGTAAGGGGAAATGTCTGTGCGTGTTATGGAGCGAATGCCTGCGGGTGGCGGGGGGGATCTGCTGCAGTCGTGAGCAGAGGATCCATGGTTCCCCTTCCTTCCCTCCTCCGTGGTTACAAAGCATGGAGCCACATGGATCCTCAGGATTTTTGCATTGGGCTACTCCACACTCACTGTCAGATCACATGTCTGTGGCCACAGCATGAACCACAAAAATCATATATCCACTATTTCGTTTAGAGTATTTTTTTTCTTGTTTTCCTCCTCTAAAAACTACGTGCGTGTTATGGTCTGGTGCGTGTTATAGAGCGAAAAATACGGTAATTGCCTGGAGACCTTTAGATAACAAGTCTAATGATAAGCAATAATAATAATAAGGTAAAGGACCCCTGGATGGTTAAGTCCAGTCAAACGCGACTATGGGGTTGCGATGCTCATTTAACTTTCAGGCCGAGGGAGCCAGCATTTGTCCACAGACAGCTTTCCGGATCATGTGGCACAACTGAACACAGTGATGGAAGCCAGAGTGCATGGAAACGCTGTCTACCTTCCCGCCAGAGCGGTACCTATTTATCTACTTGCACTGGCATGCTTTTGAACTGCTAGGTTGGCAGGAACTGGGACAGAGCAATGGGAGGTCACACTGTTGTGGGGATTCGAACTGCTGACCTTCCAATCGGTAAGCCCAAGAGGCTCAGTGGTTTAGACCACACCACCACCCTCTCAATTAAGCAATAATACCATTGTAAGGAATATGAAGCTCTAGTGCCTTGATACAGGGGACAGTCTTCTGGAATCATCAAGGACAAGCTCCCCCCTGCTCAGCATTCACGCCAACTGGGGTTGGTGGTATCGTTTTTGCTGCTATTTGGATGTTTTGTATTTTATTGTTATTTCAGTGTTTATTAACATGAGATGTTTGTTTGCCCTTATTGATATTAGCATGACTTTGTGTTCTGCTTTGTAACTGTTAAAGCATCATCACGAAATGTTGCATTTATTCTGTGCGTTGTTGTGAGCCACTCTTTTCGAGCATGGTTCTAGCATGGGAAAGTGGCATACAAATAAGATCACGGTGTACACACCTGCAATTTATGTTTGTGTGTGTGTAAAAAGATTGCATTTTCTAGAATTACCCTGTGACGACTACCATATTAAAGGATTTCAAACAGCATCTGAACAAGTATCATCAGTGCAACATGATGGAATGGATTTACCTGTTGTGCCCCAAGAAAAATGATGATGCTGAAGAGAGACAATATTGGCAAGAGCTTTGCGCCTGCATTTTAATGCTTTAATTTTGTCCATTATGACTGACCAGAAGCCGCATAAGCTCCGAAAGAGCCTACTGGCTTGCAAGAAGGCCAAAAAGGCAGCCAACTAATCCTTCTGAAAACTGCTGCATTCTACAGAACCCTCCATCATAAATGTATACCTCTCCAATGGAGCCTCCAGCTATTATCTTAGTGGTGAACTCAGTCATCCCTGCCAGCTCAGACAGCAGGAAATTCCCTGCTAAGATCAGTCCTTCCTGCATGTCATCTGCACAGCCTTTCGTTTTAATAATGGCATTTTTGTAGTCTGTGATTAAAGATAAAAACGAAAATCCCGTTGAGTCTACTCTCCTATGATAAAGCATGACTGCTCCATTGAAGCATCTTCACTGGAACAATGTATTCGTACTTTGTGAGGAAAAAAAACTCTTTTTAACACAAGCTTTGAAATCCCCCCACAAAACATGCTGACATCAGCATACAATGAAAAATGGAAGTACTTCCTGAAGCAGCTATGGGCACCATCCCATTTTATTAAAGCAATCCTTGACAGAAATATTACTGCCAAAACACAAAATATAAATGAATTTTGGTACTACTGCTACTAATAATGCAGAAGGTTTAACCCCATTTCAGGAGGGGGAGTTAGAACAGAGGAGATGTCCACTGCACTTAAGAATCCTTTCAAGTACTAGTTGTGAGGGGCTGCAGTGCTGCAGAGATAATAACTAACAGATGGACATTCATTCCTAAGTGGTGAATAACTCTTCCTTGTGGTTATGATTTGTGAACGGGAAAATAGTGAAATGCTCTTCTCAGTTATACAGCAAGGGGGGAAACTACATTCTGGATTATAAAATTCAGTTCCACCTACAACTATAGCATACCTTAAACTTTGCACTTATGTTTGTCTAGTTACTAATGTGATCATTCAGATTTGTTAAGTATTAAGGGAGCTAATGTTTTCCGAAAGGATTTATAAAGAGCTTTGGCACTTGAACTATAACTTGGTTTAAGTCCCCATAAAAAGGATTACAACACTGCAATAAAATGCAACTTCCTGAAAATAGATATGCTTTGTACACTGAAATTATCAAATATTCCACCTCAGCTAACCAAAAGTGTCTATGCATACAAGTCACTTGTGTATTTGCCAGCTGAAGATGAAGATGCTGCTTCAGATGTATTTTTAGGAAGGATAGCAATTATCTTCCCTTCACTGCTACTTAGCTCCAATTAAGACCTTTTGCCCAGTTAACAAAAAATAATTAGTTTCAATTGTTTGCCTCATGAAGCATATTTCACCATGAAAGCCTGACTTTTAATAGGACATATCCTTTACATTTAATGCTCCATAACATAAACATTTGTTTACTTATAAGCAGCCACCGTCCACCTTTTGGAGTATAGCTGACCCAAAGAGGCTTACAATTTCAGCCTAAAACTAGCAATGGAAGCACTAGCTACACAAGGGAATGGGTGTTTTTAGGAGAAAGGATTCTGAAAAAGATGGGTTTTAAAGGTCTACTCAAAAATAAGTGGCATGGAGGCCACACATACCTCTGTGGGGGATAGGTTCCACTATTTAGAGGTCAGGCTATATAACTATAATCATTTGAATTGTAAACCGGCATTGTATATCTTTGCCTATGTAAACCAAAATGGGGGACATGACAATATATGAAGAGAAAGTCCCTAGAGTCTGTGTCTGACATCTGAAGAACATTTTTGTCTTAAAAACATGCCACTTGTAGTTACTTAGGACAGCTCCACCACATGGCAGATGCAACAACTGGAAAGAAGTACCTTCACCACAATCACTGCTATGCAGTAGGGTCAAAGATCAGATCTTATCTGTGATTAATTGGTCAGGTCTGGTCTAGCCTAGCATCTTTGTTCTAGTCATCATTCCTGTCACTTCATTACACAAGCTCTTAATAGGCCAAGGATTTGCCTAGCTTCTAGCTTGCAGTAGGAAAACCCCAAGACCTTTCAGGAAACCACCAGGATCCACCTGGCAATGAACTATCTTAATAGATTCCCCCATGCCTATACAGTTTTAGATTCTCTGTAAGTCCTGCCACATAAAGATCTGTCCATAATAAAGGAGCCGCACAAAGCTGCCAATCATTCCTGATCATCTTCGTATCCTGGATATAATACCAGATCAAGAGCATGCCCTGCCACAAATATGACTGATCCACCATTGCTATAGAAATTATGGAATTCTGAGCCACACCCAAGAAAGAGATCTTGGTATCAATGTCAAATGATGGCTGCCCCTTACACAGCTAAGTGTCTTCCTGCTTGAGCTGACTGTGGAGTTGGAATTGCATCAAAGGAACACTGATTCTGGCTCAAGAACCCAGTGCTAGGAGCACACTCTCAAAATTACATGGCTTTTGGGCAGCTTATCCTGAAAGGGAAACAGAACCCATGACAGATCATAAAAGTCCTCCCCCCACCCCCACCCCACCCCCACCCTCCTCATGTCCAGGCAACTGATGAATCAAAAACTGAGGCAATTAAAACACCTGATATGCAGAAATCATTGACTGCCTGAATCCTGCACTGATCGAGGAGAAACAGCCAAGAGAATGATGAGGACGATAAAAAGAAGAAGATATGACACTCAAAGCAGGAAGCACTTTTGATGCAGCAGCAGACAGAAGCCACTTTCCCTTCCCAGCACTCTTCTCTTTTCTGCTGTACTCATGTAGCACAGGAAAAAGGACTACAGGCAAGAAGTAGATAATAGCCCACTGAGGCTCATGGGGTTAAGTTATGTATCAAGACCCAGGTTTTACTGACAAGCCTGGAACGGAAACCAATGAGCTGGTGGTTGTTTGCTAGCTTGATGTAGGAACAGACTACAGACTCCTTAAGACATTATTAGTATTATTATTCCCTACATCTGTAGATTTCAAGGCAGTTCACAACACAGCATTACAATATACAAGCCACAAAATACATAATAAAATTAAGAACAACCCAAACTAGGAAATAGGAGGGATAGATGTATACGGGCTACAGGCCACAAGGCAAGGGCCCTGATTTCTGCTGAAAGGACTCCCTGGATGTAAAGGTACAGTGCCCAGTGCAAACATTTCAGAGCCTAATACAACAAACAGCCATTCACTTAGCAACAATCAGTGTTTGTCCTGCAAGTGCAGCCTCATTGCGTCTCTGTAAGTTTACAGAAGGCAGCAGCACAATGGCAGTCAAATCTCAGGAAAGCAGATGGTAGGAAAATATGCAACAAGTGAGGCACAATAGGAGGAAATATGAAAGGTAGTTAGGGAATCCCCGAAAACAAGCGCACCCCCCCCCCTACATTTTCCAAGTGTAACACTGTTAAGTGACGCTCCATAGTGCAATGATCCAAAGGAAAAGGCTTGAAAAGCTAGTCAAGGACTTAAAAAGGGGAAAGATAGGTGGTTAAAGTTACGCAGCCTCCAGAACTCAAAATGTCCCCCCAAAAGTTGGTGATTCCTGGTCTATTACAAAACACCAACATTGAGGGAATTTAAGATATTAACTTAAACATAAATGAAATTCATAAATATCTGTTAATTTTGTAGCTAAGAGAGATCTAATTTAATACACAGATGTTCAAAGAGTACAAACGCAGAACTTAACTATGAAGCGGGAACCGTGTAGCACATACAGAATCATCATGTTAAATCTTCTCTCCTACACCAAACGAGAACTTTAGTTTTAAAATGGAAGTTCAAAACATATCTTGTTGCTGTATAATTGTGTTACTTGCTGATGAAGTTGCATGTTGTACAAACAAATTACCATGGCAAAAGATACATGCAAAACTTTCACATAATTGTTTTGCTATGCACCGGTAATCTATGTGAAGGAAAGATGACAGCTGTGCCACAAAGGTTATCTGGATTTATATCAACCAAAACATGTCTGAAGCATACACTCAGGAGCTTAAACTCTGGCAGCTAATCATCACTACTGATGGGAAATTGATTGGGAGCAGTAGGGCTGCTTGTCAATGGAAGCCCCCACCAAATTACTTAATCAAAAGTATTTGCCACAAATCCTGTATCTGCCAATTTCCTAAAGAGGAGTTTGGGAAAATAGGTCAAAATTATTAAATTTTGATTTGGGCAAAAATGTTCCATCTATGAAATACCTAGTAACTGTTTTGTTTCAAACAATGCAGTCCCAGCAGTTGTTGTCGTATACCTTAGAACAGAGCTTTCCAAACTTTCCATGTTGGTGACACACTTTTTAGACATGCACCATTTCACGACTCAGTAATTCAGTTTTGCTAGCAAACTGGAGGTTAAATGAACCCCTTTCCAGCCCCGGGAGGAGCATGGGGAGCGTTCACGCAACACACCTACACCCTGCAGCCAACACACAAACGTGTCACGATATAAAGCTCTGCCTTAGAATTTTGTCCAGAGATTTTGATGAAGCTTGTTACAGAGCAAACTAGGGCACCGTTTCAAACCACAGCATACAAATTCTCACCTTGCTTACACAATAATGTCTTTTAAACAGAGTCCACGCTACTTCTGGATTCGTATTATGAAATTGTAAGCTGCCCTGGAAATGCGAATGTGGCCCTGGAGGCACATAGTACAAATCCCACATATATAAACAAAAATAAGTATTGATTAAGCACAGCTTATTGTTGAAGAGTTGTCCTTGTTACTTATACCAATTCCCATGCAGATTCATTCCATCAGGTCCAACACCAGATGTAAGCGGTATATTATTGATACTGGCCACTCCATGATCTTGATACAATTGGGACATTTCTGTGAGGCAAACAAATACAGTGGTGCCTCGCAAGACGAAAAGAATCCGTTCCACGATTCTCTTCGTCTAGCGGTTTTTTCGTCTTGCGAAGCAAGCCCATTGACGGCTTAGCGGATTAGCGCTATTAGCGGCTTTTAGCGGCTTATCGGCTTAGAAAAGGGGGGGGGGGGAGGAAAAAAACCCCGCAGGAACTCGCAAGACATTTTCATCTTGCGAAGCAAACCCATAGGAAATTCGTTTTGCGAAGCACCTCCAAAATGGAAAACTCTTTCGTTTAGCGAGTTTTCCGTCTTGCGAGGCATTCGTCTTGCGGGGCACCACTGTAGATTCTGTTGTGCTACATAATGTACAACTTTGCCCAAACTAAATCACACCAGTATGGGATGCCTGCTGCAAAATATCCTAATGGGATCATCTGGTCAATAGCTGAAAGACATAGAAAAACCTTTAATGCGAAAGCTATATTGATTGACTGAGCACTATACCATAGTCAATGATAGTCTAGAACCGTGGTTCCCAACATGGGGCACACGCCCCACGGGGGGTAATTTGATTTTTAAGGGGGGCAATTCAAGAATGAGTTATTAACAGTGAATGGCATTTTAGGCTTTCTCCATGTGAATAGGAGTTCACTTTTTGAATAAGAAGAATTATATGTAACCGGGGTGGGGTGGGGCATCAGGATTTTAGAGATGCTTAGGTGGGGCATGGCCAAAAAAGCTGGGAACCACTGGTCTGGAATCATATTGTCTCTTTTTTCAGGGGTATGTGAAGATCAATCAGTAGCTTCAGGGACAGTCGAAGATACTGATGGTGCAATTATATAGAGTTCTATCTGACCACTGGCTGACACTTGTTGGTTTCTGCAGCTGGCCAATTCTGAGCAACCATGAGCCTCCCATGAAATTTGGATCCATGTCATGGATTTCAGATCTGCAAATGCCATATAAGCGCCACTTGACCCTCCTAACCTCCAAAATAAGGCCGTGTGTGTGTGTGCGCGCGCACGCACACACTTATGTGTGTACACACACAGACACACAATAGTGGTCTTCTTGCCTAACTACAGTTATGACAAAACCTAGTGGGAATAAATAGCTGATGCAACAAGCATTACATAACTCTATGTAGTCATTTGTGGTTCTGGACAAGGCCATTGGGAACAGAAACATGGACTCTTTAATCTACTGTGGAGAGAATGAAACTTTAAGAAAAGGAATAGTTACTTCTATGTACGGTATTCATTTTATTTGGCATGTTTTCTTCCATGAATAAGAGAAAGTTGAGGTTATTCTCCCAATTAACACACACTGAGTTATAAAACACAAGTATCTTAATCTCCGTACTTTTAACATTCCCATCACAGGTCTTCACATTCTTACAAAGGTTGTATTTGCTGCCTGCCAAAAATTCACTAACCCTTGCAAAACAAACATGTTCCCTCTTCTCTGCCAAGGAAGGAAGGTCAAACCTCTCCTGACAAGGTCAGAGGAACAGTTCTAGTTCATTACTGTCGGAAAGAGATAAACAGAGGGATTCCCTTTTGGCAACATAAAATGGAAAATCATTCTGGGGATTCTTTTCGACAGCAACATGTAAGATTCCCATCTCAAAACCAGTGAAAGAAACAATCCTAAGAATACTATTCCCAGCTATGCCTTTATCCCCTTTTCACCTCAAAACACCAGCTCATATTCAGCTACATCCGTATACTATGACATATGTATTTATTGCTCCATTCTAAAGTTTCTAGAATGTCTGTGGGTTGTATGAACTTTTACAAAACAGTTAGAGGTCACAACGGTTAAAGTGATTTCAACAAGATGGTTACAGAATAGACCCTTGAGTTAAGGCATTATCAACACCCTATAAACGCACTGTTTGCTCTGTGCAACTCTTCAGATATACAGCATTTTGCTTTATACTTTTGAAAATTCTGCTGTTAACCAGAGATAAGAACTGACTAGACACAGGCTAATTCCTTTAAGGTGGTGTTGGCAGACTGAATCATAAGTAAATCGAGATAATCAGTGAACTAATGAAAACGTTACAATGCTGGAATGTGAACATTCAAAGTGGGACAAGTTTCGATATTAAGGTCCCCCATATTTATTTGAAGATCTATTGCATTTAATAACATTTAGCGACATTTTGATTGCTCCCTAATTGACTGCTTCTATACTACAAGGATTTCTTAGCAAACTTTTTGATTCATTTCTAGTCCATAAGGGGCAAATTAAACTGAGATGGTTGTTTTGGAAGGTGATTAATAAAGCAATGATGAGCATCATCATCATCATCATAATGACAACTAAATTGCTGCACTATCAACAGCCAGCACAAGGAGTCCTTAACAGAATAACAGGGCTTCCCACCATCTCCTCTTCCCGTGCCCCCAATCTGGGCACTAGGAGAAAGTGATTGAACCTGGGACTTTCTGTATGAATAGCAGATGCTCTGAATGGCACTGAGCTGCAGCCACAGAAGGAGATGTCCACACACAGATTATTTGCTGGATCAGGAACTTCAGAGGCAAATCCAATTTATATCTGAAGGTAAGTGTTGCCTATTTGCATCCATTCACTTTTGATGGAGTGCATGGGCATACAAAAAGGCACCCCTATTAGTCACAGGTAGATACTTCTTAAATATGCAACTAGACCTGGAACAGAGCCAGTGTTGATCTACTAGCCAATTCACTAAAGGTTGGCCAGGTTTTCGATAAAATGACAAAAGCCACCCTTGCTAACATACTACAGTGGTACCTTGGGTAACATATGCTTCAGGTTACAGACGCTTCAGGTTACAGACTCCGCTAACCCAGAAATAGTACCTCGGGTTAAGAACTTTGCTTCAGGATGAGAACAGAAATCGTGCAGTGGCAGCGGCGCAGCAGCAGCAGGAGGCCCCATTAGCTAAAGTGGTGTCTCAGGTTAAGAACAGTTTCAGGTTCAGAACGGACCTCCAGAAAAAATTAAGTTCTTAACCCGAGGAACCACTGTATTCATGGTTATTTCAAAGTGTATTTAATGTATGCAGGAGTTTTCTTACGAAGCATATGAGACAAAGCCAGCTTGTTTTTCAGCAGAATGTAAATACCCACAGGAAACTGACACAACAGAAGAAACAAAAGCAGATTCTACAGCAATGACTCTTAAACCCTTTTCGACTTTTAGGTATGCAAAGCTTTGTCAAGATCACACAAAAATGACGTACTTAAAGAGTAATTCGTTTCACCAAAAGTTTACTTTCCCTTGGAACAGTAGTGAGGGAACAGGAGGTAGAAAGCTTCTCAAGAACTCTCCTCATAGACCACAAGTTTTCTAAGCCACAGCTATAAACTAAGCTGTTATGCTTGGATGAAGTTCAACAGATCATGGTTACATTTTTAAAAGCAATTTTTTTTGTTGAGGACTGTCCACTTGATTGCAGCTACTGGGTCTATAATCCATGCAAGTGCTAAAATGAATGGTAAAAAGTAGCAATCCTTAAAATACTTGCCATCCATCCCTGGTTTCTGCAGCTGCAAAGGAACTGGAAGTGTGCTCTTCAGTGTACCCGATTCTTTCTCCTTTACAGCAGCCGCTTCAAGTTTTGAGCCATGGCTTTAACTTTCCCATGCCTAACTTCTTATGGCATCAAGCCTGGGAAATGTGGGCGTGGCTCACCCAAAACGGCCTGACAGGCCTACCTCCATGGCCTTATGGGCCTAAATTTGGCCCACAGTCTGGAAGATCCCCACCAATACCATAAAAATAGTTAGCAAAGTTATATAGGAAAATAGCACTGATAGAACTTAAGGCACTAACAAAACCGAAAGGTAACCATCATCTTTACATATCCTTAAACTGAACTAGGAAATGTCTATTTGGGCATAAAAAACGGATATCACACAGCTGAAATAAGTATCCGTTCTGAAAGTAAAACTTAAGACTGACGTTTTATTGCAGATTTCCCATAACGAGGACTATATTACCTCAACGAAGAACAAAGACTTCAAACAGAGAGAGCATTAAGCACCAAAGTCTTACAAGACTCACTTGCAGTCTGTCTCTTTCCCACACTATGCTTGAATCAAGTCGCCAAATACATCTGTTCTACCATTAGCTTTAAAGAAAGTAAGCTCATCTTGAGATATCTTAATTGGTACACAATGGCCTGGTTTGTGCATAAACCATGGTTTATTGCTTTAGCACCATATGCCTCAATAAGCCCACAGGAAGCATTGCACTTGCTGCTCCCCTGCAGCTGAGAGGCTGACTGATGCTTTGTTCAGTTTCAGTTTTACTGCACCCTGTAAGAAGTCAACATCAGACATGGGTTATGAAACCTTGGTTCAAATACAGTGGTACAGTGGTACCTCGGGTTACATACGCTTCAGGTTACATACGCTTCAGGTTACAGACTCCACTAACCCAGAAATATTACCTCGGGTTAAGAACTTTGCTTCAGGATGAGAACAGAAATCGTGCTCCGGCAGCGCGGCAGCAGCAGGAGACCCCATTAGCTAAAGTGGTGCTTCAGGTTAAGAACAGTTTCAGGTTAAGAACGGATCTCCGGAACGAATTAAGTACTTAACCCGAGGTACCACTGTACCTCGGTTTACGAACTTAATCCGTTCCGGAAGTCTGTTCTTAAACCGAAACCGTTCTTAAACCGAGGCGGATATGCATAAGCTCACAGCTTCACTTGGGCCAGACTTGTTCAAGCCTGCCCACAGTGCTAAAGCATGGTTTAGCATTATGTGTGAACCAGGCCAACCATCGATATGCAACCATCAAAGTAGATTCTGCAACAAAAGAAAAATATGTAAGGTGGAATTTAATGGGTGTTGCTCTGCTGATGAAAGACATCTATCAGCAGAACGGACAAAGAGACACTTTTCAGCAACCTCTCTTCCTCCATGGAGCCTCTGCACTGAAGGGTTAGGGAATGGCTGGAAATTGCTTCCTTCCCTATTCTGCTGATGTATGCCTTCTACCAGTGAAGTTACACCCACTGAATTCCCATATGCTCCGATACTAGCTTTCAGGCTGGAGTCTCCTACAATGGGATCCGCAGAATTACAGCACTAAACCAGCAGTCAATTGATGGGGTCCCCACCATACAAGGAGCAAAACCCTAGAACAGTGTTTAGGTCCTAAGAACATAAAGCAGAGACTCTTCACAAAAGAAAAAAGATATATCATTAATGGCTAGCGCAGGTGTCATGCTAGTCAACTGTTTAAAGATCTAGCACAGGCCACATGGTTTAAGATCTGCACTGATATTAACCAGACTTAACTGTACCCTCGAGACACACCTAACTGAGCATTTGAAACCAGGTAATGCTGGCTTTCTATGAGAAATAGCTCGAGAGAAAAGTTGTCCTGCAATAAAACTTTGTCACAGTCAAGCGTCAGAAAGTCATACCAGTCATTCATGAATTATCACCAGGGTAGTGTTATACTTTGAATTAAAATAATTAATTAAGTATCTCAAACACTCATTTTGTTAATTAATATCAACTTCTTTGGTTACAAAGACTTGTCTGACCACTCTCCTGGGAAAAGGAGAAGGTGAACTTCCCTAACCAGATTGTATAATTTGGCAGCAGTTTCTTTCCTTCCTTTACTGGAAAAAGCAATATCCCCTACTGCATGAAGTCATTCTGAAGGCATCCCAAACATAAAGCACTAGACAAAGTTATTAATTTATTCTGAAGAGGACAAATAGATATTTCTAAAAGCAACGCAATGAACTGCAAAAAAAACCCATTGAGTATGCATCAGGTAAGCTTCACTTGGAACTGACTGCCCCCCAAAACAACAGAAAAAAAGGAAAAAAACCACCTACTGCGTTACCAGATGGCAAATTTGTTTTAGAGATTTATCCAGATTTTGATCATTAGCTTTTGCATCCTACTCAGAGTCTAGAATTTAGAATATTTAGCAAGTCTGTTTTTTTTACGCCATAGTTTTTCTTTACTGATACCTACCTGTTATCACCCTGAACACCTATACCTGATTTGTACAATATGATTGTATTATTGGCATTTCAGATATTTTATTTTTGGAATTCTGGGTAACACACAATTCAGATACCCTCACAGAACTGGAGCCGGTCATGATTACGCAGAAGCAGATCCTAATGCTTTCAATGGAACTTACTCTAAAGTAAGGGCAACACTATATAACCATTTCCTAACCTCTCTGGGCAATTTACAATCCCGTCTTTCTTCTCCTTTTCACATTCCACCCTCTCTTTTGCCTGGGACTTAATTAGTTCAGCTCCCGTGCTGCATCTGTTGTTTCTGAGGTAGGCGAGTCTATTTATGGACTTCCTCTGTGGATGCTGTTAAGCGTGTAGATCTGTGGATTTCTCTTTGTCACCAAACCCAGAGCAAGAAAGAAAGGTAGGACTGGAAACCTGCTAGGACTGAAAAGGACTAAAAGCCACTGAGTGGGCTGGTGCTGTAGTGGGTGATACAGGATTGTGGCGCAGATTCCCCATTCTCGGTCTACATCTACCACAGTGGCTCTCCAGGGGTTCAGACAGTGGTCTCACCCCCAGTCCTACCTGGAGATGCTAGGGAATGAATGTGGGCTCTTTCACACACAAAACATGTGCTGCATCACTGAACAGCAGCTCTTCCCTAAAGTAAAGGTAAAGGGACCCCTGACCATTAAGTCTAGTCGTGGCCGACTCTGGGGTTGCGGCGTTCATCTCGCTTTATTGGCCGAGGGAGCCAGCATACAGCTTCCGGGTCATGTGGCCAGCATGACTAAGCCGCTTCTGGCGAACCAGAGCAGCACACGGAAAGGCCATTTACCTTCCCGCCAGAGCGGTACCTATTCATCTACTTGCACTTTGACATGCTTTCGAACTGCTAGGTTGGCAGGAGCTGGGACCGAGCAACAGGAGCTCACCCTGTCACGGGGATTCGAACCGCCAACCTTCTGATCAGCAAGCCCTAGGCTCTGTGGTTTAACCCACAGTGCCACTCGCGTCTGTAAAGTACCACAAGTGAAAAGAAAGTAACTGCGTTCTTCCATGCATGTCTTGCGTTTTGGACCTAAGGGACAACATTTCGCTCCACATTCTTCTAAGCTGGCCATTTTATAGCTGCCTTACTACTCAAAAGGTATATGGAGATACAGAGTTTGCTGCTTTGTAAAACAAAAATCTCTTACCTGATGGAGTTTTGTGGTCTGTTTTCCACTTTCATTAAAATTCGTATGTCTGACTGAGGGGACATTGCATAGGTTTTTAATCTGAAATGAAAGGCGTAACATTAGATAAACCTTGCCACGTAACAAGAAATCTGTTTCATTCCAAACAAACCAGACCAAGTAATGTGCTTGTTGGGTGTAAGCCACGATGCATCACAAGACTGCCCAATATGCTTTAATGACTGATTTGTATCTCAACAGAACGTTAGGATGCTAAATATTTAGAAGCATGTACCTTTGATGAATGACAGGATCAGAATCTTGAGGATCAACATACCACTTTAGAATGTCATACAGTGGCTTATCATCTGCGACCCTTTACACAAAAAGACAAAAGTGAATCAATCATGAAGCTTAATACTGGCAAGAACTAGAATAATCAGGTTAACATGTGTGAAACTGTAGTTATATAAGCCCCAGTGTCAGAGCTGTGGAAAAGGCTATAGCACAAGAGCACATTCAAGAAGAAAAGAGGACCTGACTTCTCTGACACCGGTACAAGAATACCAAGGGCCTTTGAGGAAAGGTTTTCCTGTTCTAAATGTCTCATTTCCATAATACAGAGATGAGCTGGTGCTTTAATTTTAAAGAAATCTTCCACATCTTTCAATCTATTCTATGGGAAGACAAGCTTTCTCCCACCTTTTCTAGATAAGAAATTATAGCTGGGAGAGTGCCTAACTAAGTAATGGTAGTCACCAAGCAAGATACAAAGTGGATGGTAATAATTCAAGAACATCTATGTGTTGCAACAGGGTCGGCAAAATATAATGATCAGAGCTGCCCTTGACTGCATGATGAATGGATAAATTAAACCTAAAAACTATGGAACACATTCAGTTTTATAACAGATCAGTTACACTTCTCAGTAGTAAAGATGGACATTTTAAAACAATAGGTTTTAAACCAAACCACAGAAACAGTATCTTAAAATCAAGATTTAAATTTTATGCTATGAATTCAGTTTATTGTTTAGCCAAGAAGGCTGCAATAATCATTTTTATGAAACAAAAAGCAAAACAAGCTGTGATACAATACAACGGTAGCGGTTTACATTTCATGGTAAGCAGAGGCTAACAAAAACATTTGGGTACCTTTTTTCTGTGAATTTAGCATGACTATGAGGAAATAGAAGCTTCAAGTGCCAGTAGAACTTTTGTTCCCTGAAACAAAACCAGCGCAGACTATTAATACTTCATTATGTAAACTATTAATCACAAATGCAATTGCCTGAGCTCTGTGGCAGAGAGTCCAAAATAAACAAGGTGGTAGGAAAAGGTAGATCAATATCATCACGAAAGGATTGTTCACATGATCACTTATGCAGGTAACAAACTTCTTAAAATCACTTCCACCTTGGGTTGTTTATACAAGTCAATTCAACCCAACACTGAACAGAACTAATGACTACTGCATCATTCAAAGCACAATGGTGCCTTTACATTCTGTATAGCTTAAAATGTATGAACTGCTGCTTCCCTGATATTTAAGATGTGATAATACTTCTTTTATTATACAAGGCTATATATATATATAAATACAAGTATCAAGTTTACGAGGCTCTGATATCAGTGACTGGAAACAATGCACTGTTGCCATAGCAAAGTTACTTTGACTATTGGGCAGATAAAACATTCAGCTGAGTCCAACTTGCTACAGAAACATGCACAGTAGCAAAACAGTAGACAAATCTGTTGCTATGTACAATTAAATATTCACTTGAGATATTGTTGGATTGATCAGTCTAGTAACGAGCAAAGCACTTTGCAATATTTACACAGAAAGCAAAATGCAAGTTTCGCTAGCGTGAAGATGCCATGTTTTAGTAGCTGACCAGGCAGAAAACGAGTATGCTGTAAAACATATTCTGGATGGGATTTGCAGTCCAATGATGGGATTTTGAGGTCCACAGGATAGCCACCCTTGCTGTACAAGGGATCCACTCGATTACAGAATAAATGGCAGCTGAAAGTGGATTTCCTGAGGCTATTTGTTTTCATGTCCAATGCCCCATTCTCCCTTACCCCTGAGGAATCTCACTGCCATGAATGTAGGAAATTTAATCTGAATTAGTTTACTAGAATTCACAAGATCACATAACACGCTTAGCTGTAGCTCTTTCCTTTTTTTTTTTAAAGGTAAGAGTAATCAAAAGGCAAGTTATGAGAAAGAAAAATGGGCTAAGGTTTTGGAAACATTAACCACAAGTTATATAAACCACTTGTTGCATTGACATGGATGTCAAGTGGGGCAAAATTAAGCCAAAGTAATTATGAAAAGGTTTATTCTTCTTTAACTAGTGGTGACTTGTTTGTCCACTGGATAGGGGCCACCACATGCTAAGCCTCTGCTTTTTAGCCAGTCTAATCATGAGTCCTTGAGGGGGTCTGTCCACAAGGCTGCAAAAAATAACACTGAGGTATGTTAAGAGGAACGGTGGAACCACAGGCATGGGAGGGCAATAGCTACTACCCAAACATAATTATACGTAAGTGCATTACTTCATTCTGTTCAGAACTAGACATTAAGGAGGGGAAATGAGAACCGGGATATGCAATAGCATTTTCAAACGACCCAACTGCTGCTTTAATACAGACCTTAAACTTATTTAAGAAATTTATATCCCATCTTTCTCACAGAGCCTCCAAGATGGCTTGTCTTGCACCAGTAATTTTTTTTTTTGGGGGGGGGGGGTAAAGGAGGTCTGCATAGGTGAAGCAGCATTCATTCCTGAACCTTAATGCATGTACAGCCAGGCTTAATTCACTTTTCAGTAAATGAGGTCCCTGCAGTGTTATATATGTCTCATAAGCTTCTGTAAACAACACAGATCCAGACTAATTAAGTGATTATAGTCTCCTGTGAACCCCCGCCCCCACCTAGAAATCTCATTAAAGTACATGAATGCTGAGCCTTTTATGACACACCGACCACTGAAGCGCCAGTGTGACATAGTTGAGTTCCTAAACCACGTAAGGCACCAGAGAAGCCTCTGTTTTACTGAAGCGTAGCTAAGCATCAGTAACAACCCACTAGAGATTTGATATATAAGCAAGAAAGTTGTGCTAACTTTACTGCAAGCTCAACTATTTTTTGATCCCTATAATTGGTATAACAAGACAATTCACCTAGAACTGATTGAAGTCCATTTTCATGGTACACAAATGACTTACCAGAAAGGCCTCACAAGAGCAGGAAAACTACCTTGCTAGGTGCATAATAATAATAATAATAATAATAATTTATTACTTATACCCTGCCCATCTGGCTGGGTTTCGCCAGCCACTCTGGGCGGCTTCCAACAAAATATTAAAATACAATAATTAATCAAATATTAAAAGCTTCCCTAAACAGGGCTGCCTTCATTGTCTTCAGATGTCTTCTAAAAGTCCAATAGTTGTTTATTTCTTTGAGATCTGATGGTGTTCCACAGGACGGGTGCCACTACCGAAAAGGCCCTCTGCCTGATTCCCTGTAACTTCGCTTCTTGCATTGAGGGAACCGCCAGAAGGCCCTCTTGCTCGAGCATGATGCAGCAGATTTAAAATTTACAAGGATAATTCCAAGGCGACTAAACATGTAACAATTTAAAAATTCTCAAGATTCTTCATTGATTGAAAACAATATCTACTATATTGGCTACATTTGAACATAAACCTTGGCTTACTACACACAAGCAAACTGTTCCCTGCTTCAATGCACCTGCTTTAGTGTTACATCTGAAGCACTAATCCCTGGCTGCTTGCTCCCATTACTCTCAACAAACAATGACCCAATAAAGTTTGGTCTTGGCTTACTGACCATGGAAAACATCACAAACCCCTTGTTCGGACATAACATTAAGCTAGGGATCATGGTTTGCTTCCTCCCAGCACAAGCTCAAAGGAACAAATTTTCTTTTGTGTGGTAAGCCAATGTTTACGGTTTACTGTGACATGCAACTGCTGTCATTCTTTCAGTTCATTTTTATGATCAGAATGGAAAAGCTACATTACTGTTCTCAATACATGGAAGACAAATAGCATTGCAGCATTTGACAGAGTACACAATTCTAACTGTCGGTCTAAACTGTATTGTTAACATGTATCTACATCAACATGAATTTTACACGTCAGGCCTTGGAGCTTAATATGGATTCTGAAACATGAGTTCAACCATCATTGTGGCAAGACATCATGGCTTGACAACCACTGAATAATGCATTTTAAAGCTACACTTTACATGTTTTTGTTTCCCCTGATTGCTTTGCACCTGTACTGCTTGATTTGCGCTACATGGGTCTGTTAGCATAATGAGTGTGTTTTTAAATGGCTGCTGTTGATAGTATTTTGTCTGCATGCTGCTGACTGGAGGAGAAACCCAAATGAACAGAGACCATGATGATATTGGTTTATAGCTTGTGGCCAAGCTAAATCTATTTTTGTTAGAGGCGGAACAAAAATGGTTCAAAGTGTATGCAAGAAATCTCAGTGTACCCAATGTACCTTCATTCTAGACAAAAACTTGATTTGATCTGCCTAGTCTATATGCCATACAGCTGGGGAGTGATATAATCTAAAAGGCAGGGAGGCAGGGAGGCTCTGGCCCACATGCCAAACTAGGACCATCAGGCCTTCACACTTGTCCCACAATGCCATTTTGACCAAGCCATGGCAACGTGCACTACAGGGGCTGAAGGGGCAGGTCTTGGATGCAAGGGGCTTTGCAGGCACTACCAACCAGCTCACCAGAGGTTCTTGCAAGCATCTGACAATCAGCTGAACTTGGTGCTTTGGACGTACTGCACTAGGTGTTTTGTAAGCTTTCAGGGCAGGGGGAATGCAGTTTTTAAAAGAAGCATTTCCCCCCTGCAGGGACTTCAAAGCGGTTTCCCCTAACCGACAATCAGTTCAAGGGATGAAAATTTAAAGTAAGCCTTTTTGAAAGCCTGTTACCAGTGCCAATCAGCTGATTGCAGTTGAAAATGCATCTTCAAAGGAGGCTGGTCTAATTGGCAGTCAACTGATTGGGGGTTACAACTACCTCCTTTGATCTGTGTCAGGTGTCAAGTTACCTGATCACATTATGATACAGGCTGAGTGACATGCTTGCAGTCCTACGCACCTGTCAACATTGGCCCACTCTGGTGGGGAACATAAGGATCTAGCATGCTGGCAGGTTCCAGTTCTCCACCCCGAGCTAAGGCTTGGAGATATTTTATATTTTTGGCAGCGTTATGTTAAGGGGTCAACATCAGTTTTTGGAACCTCATTCTGCATCTGAAAGAATATTCCCATTTTTTTTGCTACCCAAATACCAGTCAGGCACCTGCAATTTTTTTTCCGCCTTGGAATGGTGACCCAAACAGAACCATACATAGTAGAGTGCTATAGTGCAGAGCACTGGAAAAAATGTTAAGGAAACCCAGGTTCAAATCTGCAGTCATCCATGAAGTTCATTAGATGACCTTGTGTCTGTCATTATCTCTTAGCTTAACCTACCTCACTGAGTTGATGTGAGAATACAGTGGTACCTCAGGTTAAGTACTTAATTTGTTCCGGAGGTCTGTTCTTAACCTGAAACTGTTCTTAACCTGAAGCACCACTTTAGCTATTGGTGCCTCCTGCTACTGCCGCACTGCCGGAGCACGATTTTTGTTCTTATCCTGAAGCAAAGTTCTTAACCTGAAGCACTATTTCTGGGTTAGCAGAGTCTGTAACCTGAAGCGTATGTAACCTGAAGCGTAAGTAACCCGAGGTACCACTGTAAATTGGGATGGAGGAAACAGGGAACTCCTTGCAGGAAGGGTGGGTAGCTTATTAAAAACAACAACTGCACATACCAAGTGGTTACATGCACATCATTGTAAATTACTACTGGCCAAATGGTTTTCTGGATTTACTTAGGGTAAAATTGCTGCAAGCTAAAAGGTTGTCAGACTTAATAATTATTTGAGTCCTGTTGCTAGGAAGAAAAGATGCAGCATCGTATTTTTTGGAAGAAAGAAATATTGCATTTGCTTTGCAAAGCTGCATACAGGCACTATCTTTTATATCCTAGACGTGTTAGGTAACCTTTTTGCAAATTCCTGTGATACTTTGCTGCTTAGTTCAGAAAATACATGCTCAATAGAGAACTATTTGGGCTGGTTTCATAATTACTCCTTGCAAGCACATCAGTGTTGGAGAATCTGTTTGCTAATATGCTGCAAGAGGGACATCTACTGGTTTATAGCGAAACGTCACATTTCCCCTCCATCACTATCTGTCAATGAGAGATGATTTTCTAGTGTTCCTTCCAAGATATTACTCTAGGGCTTCTCACCTTCCATTTCTATCATTGTTTTCTGAGGACTTTCTGTTTGCAAGGAAAAAAAAACACCAATTCCTCTGGCATAAACCACACACATAAACAAGTGACCCATAAGTACCTGGTCACTAGTAAACAAAAAGCCTCTACCTACCACTAACAGAAACACAAGTGGATTCATTAAAACGTCCCAAAATTATTGATTGCCCCATACAGAACAAAACAAAAATATTGCAAAGTAAGGGACATCTGAATCCATGTCCCTGAGATTGAGTCTCATCCTCTACCGACTGTAGGTGCATTATGTTACTGAAAGTATATTTCTAATTTCACTTGACAATTAACATGCTGACCAATTCACATCCTTTTGAAAAATCCCAGTATTTCCTAAAATATGCACTGTAGTTCAGAAATACTATACTTCAGCTTGCAGATGGAATGAGCCCCCTCTCCCCTCCCCAGGCACACTGTTAGTGCAGTGTTCTTTGGACATCCTCCGGAGCCAACTGCAAGGGAGGAGAGAAAGTGGGTGGGGAGTCCCATTGTGCAAGCAGAAGTCTTTGTCCCGGGCTTAAGTTGATGAGGTTACTTAGGTGAATCCTACCCTATATTCTCCCAAAAAGAAGAAATGCAAGTTATTTTCTACTCCCTCCGTCAAAATTTTGCTTCATCAAATATTCATTAGAATGCACGGAAACTGTTTGGTGAACATATTGCATTAATGTCAACTATATTGTTTATATAACCTAAATATCCATCAAGGGATTGTTCCTATTGTCCAACTATCGCCATGGCGTAAGTTTAGCACACAGTAAAGGAATTAATTAAAGAAAAAAATCTTGAAAATACCACGGGCTAAAATCAAGCACAAAGCTAAGCATATACAAGCCTTTTTATTTCAGTGGGCTTAATACTAAATTGTGACATATAGGCTTAAATTTAATGCATGAGAATGGCATTTAGAAAAGGTCTCTATAACTTGGGACTTTTCAACTTAGCACAGTCCAAACCTATTTTTGAAGTCTTAGCAAACCTTGACCAAAAAACAGGTATCACTGAGTTTCTGGTCAAGTCACCCTTTCTGGCTGACGGGCTAGCTTTAACTTAGTGGGCCATAAGTTATTCAGAATGACAACTTTTGATGACATTATCCCCATAGTAATATTAACTAGAAACTTACTTGTTGTTAAAGAACGTAGAATTCTCTCGTCTCTTTGTGAATCCAATTGGCAAAGTTCGTAGGCAGATGTCGAACCTTCGAGCTCGGTTTCTCAAAAAATTCACCTGATTGAATGTTTCAAAAGACAGAAAAAATAATTGCTGACAATTTCGAAGTCCAGGCTAATGGTCTTGCTTTTATGCAATGCTAAGCCATGGTTTACTAAGTGTTACAAGAATGAGCTGCAGTAAGCTTTGCACCTGCATGCTGTGACCATAAGGAGAAGTTTGGAAACTGCTGCTTTGGTTTTTGATTTACTGTTGCTCGTTGAGATACCTGAACATGGATGAAACATAGCTTATTGTAATGATTGTTTACTGAAACAACCCAAATGCAAACCAGTTTATGAAGCTGGCTTGTTTCAACAAAGCATAGTTAAGATTAACCACTGTTTATCTAGGTTTGCATATCTGTAGTTAATTTAAAACAGAAGGGGAAACTTCTAGTCTCCTCCTTACAGATATACCAAAGGAAGAGAGGGTGGAATGTTTGAGTCCAAGGCCCAATGCAGCTTGTTCGTGAAACACTAAACTGTGGTTTAACATTACATACAAACATAGCCAATGAAAGAGAGCAGTGGCGAAAGAGCTGAGTGAGAGGCAAGTACAATTTCTACCTGAGGACCTAAACCCTCCTGGCTCAGATAGGTGTTGGGCTTAATTTTCAGGAGTTAATATTATTATTGATTTATACAGTGGTACCTCGGGTTAAGTACTTAATTCGTTCCGGAGATCCGTTCTTAACCTGAAACTGTTCTTAACCTGAAGCACCACTTTAGCTAATGGGGCCTCCTGCTGCTGCCGCGCCACCGGAGCACGATTTCTGTTCTCATCCTGAAGCAAAGTTCTTAACCTGAGGCACGATTTCTGGGTTAGTGGAGTCTGTAACCTGAAGTGTATGTAACCCGAGGTACCACTGTACTATTTTAGTATAGTAGTCTTTACAGAGATCAGATAAATAACCAAAAGTTCAATTCACAAGCTACACAAGTAGTTGCTCTCATTAATGGCTTAATATAAAACATATATATAGCTGGAAGTAAATCCCATCAATTTCATTTGGATTTATGTCTCAGTAAGATGTAACTAAAAGCATAATTATACTTAAAGCTGTAGTTTAAAGGCCTATCAATGTACATTTTTAGTAGCACATAAATGCCATTATTTGATGAAGAACTATTTATGTATTACTGTATAAATAATACATCAGAACTCTAAAACAAATTTCACCCATGCTGTCCCCTTAAGATTCAGAAGATGTTTGATTGGTTTTATACACAACTAAAATAAAAACTATTACTTCTGCATTAATAATCCACACCACGATATGAGATCCTCCTGCTTTAAATTCAGATACCAACAACCACATATTATAGCCTCCAGGTCTCATCACAACTCTGAAGACATTTGCTAAGGTGTGCATGCATATATACATTCTATATGTTATAATTTTGTTACCAGCAACAATTCTATAGTGTATATTGGTGTACAAAATGCTTCTCTCATAGCACCACAAATTCTTAAGTGTACAGCCAGGTTGAGAGTGGCAAGTTGCCAATTTCCCTCCCTTTGCAGGGTTCTTCTTCCTTAACAGTAACCCAGCAAGAAGTAATTCAACAGGTGGCATTTCCCATCACGGCGTATTTGTGCTAGAAAGTAATCTACCTGTGTGACCAAATGGAGAGAAGGAAAGAGAGAGAGAGAGGAAATACTTTTTCTCACCTTGGCTCAGTGACACCCTCTCACAGATGAGTGGGTAAAGAAGATAGGCAATTTCTAATTTGGGCAAATGTTTTCCGCTGGCATCACCTTTGAATCCCACTCCCATATTTCTCATGTGAGGAACAGAAATTTATATGCCAATGTTTATTGGTAAACACTTGCAGGAAGCACAGTAAAGCACTCTTCTGTGGTGTCAAAGGTTGCAGACATTCTGCAGTGTTCCTGGATATTACTCACTATATTCAACACTTGAGCCCATTAATAACTAAAACTCTATCCCACAATGCACAGTATATGAACTCTATAACAGCTACAATACTGATATGGTACTGCAAATCATGTACTGCAAATACAATGCTAAGTAGTAATGTGATTTTGTTAAAGCAAAAACAAGCACCCAGGAACACACCTAAGCTTATGTGTTACATGTGTTCTATTTCTTTTCAGATACTGTATTTTTTAATCACCTTCTGCATATTTTTAAAGACTTGCCTTTAGCAATAATTTTAATGTTTCATATTTATGTAAGCCACATATACCAATCTAGTGGTATATAAGTTCTGTTAAATAAAAATAAACAAATAAAAATGTTCCGACCCTCTAGCAACCAAGAGGCTGAGATGAGATTCTTTCACGTTGCAGTTTCACGGGATAGAAACGTGGGCACATTCCTTCTAAATGAGTAAAGAAAGTTTTTACCAAAATTGTTCCTGCGCTCTTTTAGACCCATGAAACTCAGTTCCCTGATCCAACCCATAAAATTTAGACATTATCAAGCTATCAGGATATAATGTAATAAGCTGGATTGGATTTTGTTCCCGCTAATACAGGCAAATGCTGTAGTTTCGTTCCTTGCATTCTTTTCAATCTGACTTGAAGGACAAATATTTTAAAACTGCTATTAAAAAGAGTTATTAGTGCTGTTTTTGAAAGTACAAGACTGAGATGATCTTGATAGTGGAGTTAGCATGGCATTACTCACTAAATGTGTTCTCTTTGGAGGAAAACTAAGTGTGAACAACACAATCATTGTATCACTGCAACCTTTAAGTGTCAAGAGGAACTAAATGAATAATGTCATTAGATTACATTATAATGCCCAAAGGCTGCCCTCCACTTTGAGGGTAGATGGATGTACCGTATGTATCACACTCCCCAAACCTGCACAATTGTCCCTGTGAACCCTGACGCAGGCCATCTAGCTTTGGCCAACCCAGGTACACAGCTCATTTTGGACCAGTCTCCAGAAGAGGTTTCACTGGGGCTACTTTGCAGCTCCGGAGATCTAGCTGGAGACGCAGGCTTGGCAAGAGATGGAAAGTGAACAGTCCCCCCAAACCCCTACTAAAGTTAATGTAACTTACCAAGGTGGACAGAGGGAGGGGGCGGAATGGAAGAAGCCAATGTTCTACAAAAGCTGGCTTGAGATGCCATTCTATCTGGCCAATCTCTCCAACCTCTTAAAATACAGCAACATCTGGAGGACAACACCTTGGCTACTACGGGGGGGGGGGGGGAAGGTTGACACACAGAAAAGCAGCCAAATTGTCTGACTACAAACAAAATTAAGCCCTGTCACCAATTAATATCGCTATGTTTAAAAATGACAAAATTCAGAAGAGATGGGTTTTTAAAAAGCGCATCCACTGAGCTAATGAGGTTTTGTTTCTTTGCTTTTAGAAAATCTGCTATCAATAGGGGTGACTGAAAGTGAAGAAGCAATGGGGGAAAGGGGCACTTAAATCTTTCTGCCACTCATTTCTCTGCTCAAAACAGCTGGATATAATTTTTGTTGTTCTTGTGGGTTTTAAAATGAATACAAACCTTTGCACACATCAGGTGTGTGTGTGTGTTAAATACACACATTAGTGTATAATTTGTACTTAAGTGATTTTCCTTGACAAATTTCTTTAAAACATTAACCTTCAATTAGAGGGATCACTTTTTGAATCTGGTTCAGTATGTTTCTCAGTTTGAAGGATAATAAGCAACTACTGTGACTGAATCAAATTCTTCCTTCCACCTCCATCTGCCCCATCTGGTATTTGTCATTTAAGTTTCTAATACTACCCTTTTGCTTTTTAAAAAGGCAATGAACATTTGTTTTCTGTAGTATGCTCAAGGTAGCTAGAAAGACTTACAAATTTATTGCTTTTTGGTCTATGTGAAGTGTCATCTCGAGCAGCGCCATCAGCTGTTCTTCCCACATCTTCCAGAAACCGGTAATCTGAAATTGAGAAGGGCAGTGGGGAAAAGGCTCAAATGAAATTAGCTCCCAATACCCTTTACAACGTGATTCTTAAGGGATCATACGAAAGTGATGGGTTTTAGCATAAGTTCACAGCAAATAAGAGAGGGTGTGCATCAAAAATTTGTCATTTGGTTGCTGTGCTTTCTAAAGCTTAAATATGTGATATTATTGATGGGGTTTTAAAAATGTGAACCACCATATCTGAAGCAGCAAGGCAGGACAAAAATGTTTTAAATGAAATAAATGCCTGTGCTAATACCATCCTAAGTACCGTATTTTTTGCTCTATAAGACCTACTTTTTCCCTCCTAAAAAGTAAGGGGAAATGTGTGTGTGTCTTATGGAGCGAATGCAGGCTGCGCAGCTATCCCAAAAGCCAGAACAGCAAGAGGGATTGCTGCTTTCACTGTGCAGCGATCCCTCTTGCTGTTCTGGCTTCTGAGATTCAGAATATTTTTTTTCTTGTTTTCCTCCTCCAAAAACTAGGTGCGTCTTGTGGTCTGGTGCGTCTTATAGAGCGAAAAATACGGTACTTACCTACTGTGCATTACTCACTTGCTTCATACAGGGCCAGATTTCTCTAAGGGGGACAAAGTTTGTAGGTTAGCAAGGTGCAGAAGGACCTGTTTTCTTTCATTCACCCCACAAGCTGTATTTAATGTGCCATTTAACAGCTTTGTGCAACTATACATTTGCTGATGGTGGCTATACTTAGGCTGCAGTCCTAAACCCTGAGTTCAAAGCAACTTATTTATATGTAAACACACTAAGGATTGCATTATTACTTCAGTAGTGGCACCCAAGGTCTTGTACCTGCTGGCAATGCAGATAGGAAACTCCAACACTATATACCGTATTTTTGCTCCATAAGACGCACCTAGTTTTTAGAGGAAAACAAGAAAAAAAATATTCTGAACGAAACAATGGATGTATGATTTTTGTGGTTCATGCTGTGACCACAGACATGTGATCTGATGGTGTATTTGGGGCGACCCAATGTAAAAATCCTGAGAATCCACGGGCTTTTACCTCCCCACTCCCAGGCAGCCTCAGGTAGCCTCCCTTATCTCTCTTCCGATCCCACTGATCAGCTGTTTCCTTTCCCTCTTGTTTGCCTTAGTGTCTTTTCCTTAGCTGGAGAAGTTTTTTGCTCCTCCTTTTCTTCTAATTTCTCTCCTTATTGCTTTAGTTTTCCTGTTTCCCCCCCCTTTGCAAGTTTGCTGTCTTTACCTCCCCCCTCCCAGGCAGCCTCCTTTATCTCTAGCGTCCCTTATCTCTCTCCCCGGCAAACGATCAGCGGCTTTGTTTCAACACCCACTTCCCTCTTTCAAAAAAAAAGGGGGGGGGAAGGCATGCACTGCTTTTTGCCCCTGGGCAATTCGGCTCCAGGGACCACACATTCGCTCAGACATTTCCCCTTACTTTTTAGGAAGAAAAAAGTGTGTCTTATGGAGCGAAAAATATGGCAATGGTAGGTATAGAACATTGTAGGTGTAGAACACTGCCTCCTCCATACCCACCCATCGCAATAACACCCTGGAGCTTTAGAACAATTGAGATTTTTAGAGACTCTCTTACCACTTAGAAGATTTAAATCACTGAACTCATTTATGGAAACGAATGCTGTCTTTTCTCTTACTCCATTACAACTGAATGCAGTCTTATGTTGCTTCACGCAAGCCAAACTGAAAGCACACAGAGAAAGCAAAGCAATCTTGTCACTCTCTTTTCAGTACACAAGAAAAAATAAGCAAGGGATGTCCATCATTTTCTATCTACCTGCATGAGTATTTCATACAACGGGGGCATCGATATTTTGCTTCTTCTGTATTGCAGATTTCACAACTGAAAGGAGAGAAAAATGAAAGGGCCTCTTTACATTGGAACAACATGGGTGAGTGCTAAAACACCATTTTGAGAAAGCGTCCCTTCATGCTAATAAGCAGTAAAAGCAATAGATGTATTTGGTAAGTGTGTGTGTGTGTGTGTGTGTGTGTGTGTGTGTACACACAGTGGTACCTCGGGTTACCGACGCTTCAGGTTACAGACTCCGCTAACCCAGAAATAGTACCTCGGGTTAAGAACTTTGCTTCAGGATGAGAACAGAAATTGGGTGGCGGCAGCAGGAGGCCCCATTATCTAAAGTGGTACCTCAGGTTAAGAACAGTTAGGTTACGAATTGACCTCCAGAACGAATTAAGTTCTTAACCCAAGGTACCACTGTGTATATCTATCTATCTATCTGTCTATCTATCTAGCTATCTATCATCTATCTATCTAATCTCCAGAATGTTTTTGTTGCATACAAATAGTATTTAAAAACCCATCTTATATTAGTGGCCTAGAACATCTCTCAATAACAAGGATTAAGTAGTATCAATATGCTTCCAGCAAAAGGCTCTGGGATTGAGACACAAGTAATATGAGTAGCTCAGAGCCTTCAGTCAGAAACAACAAAACCTGAACTAACGCTCCTCTAATGAGCTGCCACTATTCTGAAAATGTTGGACAGGTATTTCCCCAACACCAAGCTTGCACTTGCTTTTTACTTCTCCTCTTCTATTCATTAGCAAGTGATCTTCCTGCCCTATGATGGATGATGGTAACATCTTAATAGCAAAGTCAGTGATTTTATATCAGAGTTCCTATTTTAGTGGGGGGAAAGTCTGATCGGAGCATGTGTGCTCTGAAATGAATCCTTTGGGGAGAGAATGTGCCCGATCACAAGAAGTACCTATGATCCACAAAGTTCTTCACATACTCCCATCAGAGCACAATGACCTTATTTACGCGCAGTCATCTCAACTTCTGGTTTAACTGCTGTCCCTCTTTTTCTCGCAAAAACATTTTTAGAAATTAAGTTTGAAAGCTAGGTCAGACTGACCCAGGCTATAGTTTAACACAGTAAATTTGAGGAAGTGGTTTACAGATCAGCCAAAAGGCAACAGTGAGCTAATAACTCTGGGACTTTGGTTTGGGGCTGCCATTTTTTTCCTCTCCTGACAGGGTTTCTATGCCCTTCACAGCTAATCACTTAAGTGTCTTAGTTAGTGCTGTCTACTTTATTGTACTCGATATGGAATGGAACAAGACAAAATACACAAAAATCACGCATTGTTTGAGCGTAGATCACACATTGTTTGAGCATAGACCACCAAAGAAACAGCAGCGGTTTCACCCCAGGGCATTGCGGGACCGGGGCTAATACAGCTTGGGTCTTCCCTCCACATGCCAGGCACTGGTGGCAGAGAGAGTCAGGCACAGGCAAGCCTTATACCCGTGATATACCTACCGCCAGGTGAAAATGCCATCACGCTCTGACCCTCAAACCCGTACTGGGCGATGTATCGTTACATTGCCCAGGCCTATGTACAAATTTAATAAATATGTAACAAATAAGGTGTTGTTGTTTTTTAAATCCATATTAAGAAAGGCGTGGGCTATCTGGTAAAGGTAAAGGGACCCCTGACCATTAGGTCCATTCGTGGCCGACTCTGGGGTTGCGGCGCTCATCTCGCTTTATTGGTCAAGGGAGCCAGCCTACAGCATGACTAAGCCGCTTCTGGTGAACCAGAACAGCGCACAGCTTTCTGGTATCCCTTTTAAAATAAGTTGCCTTGACCCAAAGTTAAGAGGAAGGCTAATTTAGCCCCAGATTATCTTCCGCAGAAGAAAACTTCTGGAAAACTACAATCCGCTGCGTGCAAGGACATCACAACATATTGCCCCCGCCCCACATAATAATAATAATAATATATGATAAATTTTATTTTATTATACACACACACTACTACTACTACTACTACTAATAACGCCGCTCCTTAAATATTATCCTGTTAACTTTGCTCGCCTTCCCGTCCTTCCAGACACGTTTCTCTCCACGCCGCGAGGAGCCCTCTGGCTTTGCGCGCGCGCCCCCCGTCGCCTCCAGGGTGCGCGTGTGAATGTGTGGACGCGTGTGTCGGATTCCCCCCTTTCCCGCTTTCCTCCCGGCTTGAGCCTCTCCCCTCCCAAGCCAACCTAATAATAATAACTCCAGGGCAGGAGGGCAGAGTGGAAAGAGGCCAAGGAGACATTCCTCCCCGCCTCACACACACACACCTTCGCAGCGACATCTTCCGCCTCGCGCTCCCTTCGGTCTCTGCCGCCGCCGCCGCCGCCGCCGCCGCCATGCTCAGCAAACGGCCTGCCCGTCGAGGTGGCTCCCCTTCCTCTTTTTCGAAGTCCTAGACAGTCGCCTCGTCTCGGCGGCGCGCGGGCGAAAGGGAGGCTGCTGACCCCTGGCGGGAGGTCGGGGAGCTGCAACGAAAAGGATGCCTTCCAGGGTGGGCGGTGGGAGGAGGAGGAGGAGGCAGGGAGCATCCTCGCTCTGCGATTCTAAAGCGCCAGCCTTGGGGATGCTGGGCGCAGTTTGGAGGAGCGCAGTCCCGCGAGCAGGCGGATCCCCAAATTTTCCCCGTTTGAAAACGGCTGGGGAGAGTTTGGCTGACCCATTTGAATTGGTGTTTTGGGGTCGTCCCCCCGCCCATGCTAGGCAGGGCCTGGTTTGGGTTTGGGTTGTTTTAAAATTGTGTTTTTTGTTGTTTTAAAATTTCCCACGGCGCCTCCTTTCATTTATTTTTGTCACACTTCGAATTCCATAAACGGTACAAAAATGCAACAGAAGGAAAGCAGTTAAAGCTCAGGGTTAAAATATGGGTGGGAATGGGAGTGTTTTATTATGCATTTTGTTATGCATTTTGTGTTTTCATGTTGTGCTTTTAGGTTCCATCTTCGGAGGAAGAGCGATGTACAAGTTTAATAAATAAAACAATATAATCGGTAATGCGACACAGGCCACCGGAATGAAGCTCATGGACCTCTGGCAGATTGTTCAGTCAGATAGTTAAAAACGTGGTGCCGAGAACCCCAAAGTTTGATCCCCATAGTTGCAAATTTCTTCATTGCAGGGGGTTGGACTAGATGATCCTTAGGGTCCCTTTAAACTCTACAGATCTACAATTCTATCATCCACGGACTGCTATCTGGAGGCCTTATCTGGGAGTAAGTCCTGTTGGACCTAATGGAACTTCGTTCTTCTGAGCCGACATGTGGGACTCCAGCATCCTTAGGCTTGCCCTACATCAGGAAAATTCCTGACATGTTCTGGTTTCTGGGTGTAAAAATGGCATCCATTTTGCCAATTTTTTGCTCCAAAAGCGTAAGGCTTCCCCAACAATTTGGGTTTATTCCCAGAAAAAGCTCAAGAAAAAGCTCAAGAATTTTACTTTTTGAAATATGGCAACCCTAAGCATCTTCTTCTTCATCATCATCATCATCATCATCTTCTTCGTTGTTGTTGTTTTTATGTATATTCTGCCTTTCCCCCTGACAGGTAAAATAGATCCTATTCCTTCAACTGGGCAGGAAGTCCCATTCCACTTCTCAGGAACTCTCCTAGTTAATAGCAGCAGAAGGAAGGAGCCTCCTATCAGATACTGTCTGTGTGGTAATGTAGACCCCACTTTTCACTATAGTGCCTTGAAGGGACTTACCCTTCTCCTGGCCTTTGTCTATAACCCACACCTGCTAAGGCTACTTCATGTGTTACACAATTCCAGTCTGGGAAATAATGTAGAGATTAAAGGGGCAATCCCCTTGTAAAGGTGTAACAGATGAGCTGTGGCCTTCAGGGAGACATATTCTGAACTCCTCACCGTAAGTGTACACTTGGGACTGTTCCTCATAAGTGGTAACCCTAACCTGGCTATGTAAGATATCTGAGATGTCCTTTGCAGCCTGAAAGAAGGAAGTGTTGCTAGCTACACAAAATTGTTTTGAGACAACGATCTCTCTGAGTAGTGCTCCCAGTATATTCTGAATAACCTGTCCTGGGCTGCAAGCCTAAACGCTCTTTCTAGTGAATAAGCCTCGTTGAAGATACTGGGACTTGTTTCTGAGCAAACAAGTATAGGGTTGTATTAATTTGCTGTAGCTTCTTCCAGATCTACTCTCAAAAATCCTAAAAACACATCCTACAACCATAAAAAACAATTGTTTCTAGGCGAATCAAGGGGTGACTATATGTGTACATGTGTTTTTAATATTTGGATGCTTCCACCATGTATACACTCACACATCTATGCATACGAATGTGCAGAGTACCTGGAGAAGCTTAGGATATGAAAGCAAACCCCTCCTTTCTTTTTCTGCTTTCTCATTATACCCAGGATGGTTCATAACATGTAGCACAAGATGGCAGCTGCTGTCTAGAATTTATAAGCCACCTCCTCTGCCATAGACACCCTTCTAGTCTCAGAAATTAAAAAAAGCTATACTGTTACTTGCCCAGGAAGGGCACTCTGCCTCTGTGCAAATGTATTTTCTTTTTTCCTATGTTACATTGTGGAGGCCTGGTGTTGACAACAGGTTTTAGAGCTGAATTCTCATTAAGCTTGTCTTGGATTAACCTCAGTTATCACATCTGTGTAGTAGGGCAGAGCAATCCAGTGGTCCAGCTATCGCCAGCATAACATTATACAGTGGTACCTCGGTTACAAACTTAATTCATTTCGGAAGTCCATTCTTAAACCGAAACCATCCTTAAACCGAGGTGTGCTTTCCCTAATGAGGCCTCCTGCCACCGGTGCCCTTCCACTGTTCGGATTCTGTTCTTAGACCGAGGTAAAGTTCGCAAACCAGGACACTACTTCTGGTTTTGCGGAGTCCGTAAACCGAATCGTTTGTAAACAGGACTGTTCTTAACCCAAGGTACCACTGTACATATATAATGGTAGTAAATTTTCAGGATCTGTTGAAACAGAGCACTAAGCACTTCAGTAGAAATCCTTAAACTCTTCAGCAGATAGAAATTACAATGCAGTATAAGCAAACTACATTTTCCAAGTCATTTTACGCTAGAATGATCCCTTTGATGAGACTCTCAAGTAACAGACTTGACCCTAGAGTTTGGGTTGTTTACAATGCAATCCTCTTTTTTTTTTGGACAGCAACTGACAAATTTATGAGGCGTTGGTTTGGGTGGATCTGTGAAACAGTGACACTTTACTTGTTTGCTTCCTAACCCTGGTATATTTCCTAGGAAACATCTGCAATAATGATGTTACTAACCAATGGATGAAGCATTAAATCCAGGAAGGGTGTAGATTTCTTTAAACAAATGCAGTAGCTGTATTTTGAGATCCAGATGCATAAAAAAATATGAACCAGGTCCCAAACTCCATCTTTACCGCTTAAATCACAACAAATAAGAATGATTTTAAACATCTGTGGGGGTTTTTTTGCTTCTGTACATTTAAGCCACAAAGCCCTATGTGTATGACTTTTTCTGTAGCCAAACCTTTACATCTCCTTTTATAGATGTCAGATCTTACAATTGAAGCTATGGGAGTAGGGCTACATTAATGAGTTGACAAGCTTGCAGAACACCAAGCAAAGGCTTTCTGCTGTTGGTGGGCATACTTGAGGTATATGCTTCATAAGTTTTACAATTCTGATTCATGAAACTAGGCGTCAGATCTTAGACTTCATAGGATCTAACAGTTGCAGGGCAGGACATCTTGTAACCTGGAAGAACTGCATAAATTGTTTAATGCCTGTCCAAAAAGCATCCATCAGGTTTTAATGGTCATGTTGAGGAGATTTTTAAGAAGGTAATTGACAAATGTGTGCACCTAGTGGAGAAAAACCAGATGGTGAGGAGTCAATAAAGTAAGATCTACGAGGAATGGTTGAAAGAGATTGGTACAATTAAGCCTGGAAAAGGCTTGCATAAGCCTATTATGCAAAAGATGGCACAGACTTGTTCTCTTTGCTCCAGAGGGAAGGCCTGGAACTGATAGACTGTTTAAAAACAACTACTTCCCCTCCCCAAATACAAGGAGGTGCAGATAATATTGGATTGAACCTTGTTGACAACAGAAAGGAACTTTTAAAGGGTAAGTTGCTAGACTGTTTCTGACAGTTTGATGGATAAAATATATTATGATTAGAATTTATATACCACCCTGTACCTGGGGGTCTCAGGGCGGTTAACAGAATAAAATAAAGATAAAGGTAAAGGTAAAGGTACCCCTGCCCGTACGGGCCAGTCTTGACAGACTCTGGGGTTGTGCGCCCATCTCACTTAAGAGGCCAGGGGCCAGCGCTGTCCGGAGACACTTCCGGGTCACGTGGCCAGCGTGACATCGCTGCTCTGGCGAGCCAGAGCCGCACACGGAAACGCCGTTTACCTTCCCGCTGGTAAGCGGTCCCTATTTATCTACTTGCACCCGGAGGTGCTTTCGAACTGCTAGGTTGGCAGGCGCTGGGACCGAGCAGCGGGAGCGCACCCCGCCGCAGGGATTCGAACCGCCGACCTTTCGATCGGCAAGTCCTAGGCGCTGAGGCTTTAACCCACAGCGTCACCTGCGTCCCATTAAAATCAAGATATAACACCACAAAATACCTAATAAAGATAAAAACAACAACCCAACAGCCTCCCCCCCAAAAAAATACATTTTTAAAAGAGCATAGGATGCAAATCAGATCACAGAAAGGCCTGGTTAAAAAGGAATGTTTTTGCCTGGCGTTTAAAGGTGTACAGTGGTACCTCGGGTTAAGTACTTAATTCGTTCCAGAGGTCCGTTCTTAACCTGAAACTGTTCTTAACCTGAAGCACCACTTTAGCTAATGGGGCCTCCTGCTGCTGCCATGCCGCTGGAGCACAATTTCTGTTCTCATCCTGAAGCAAAGTTCTTAACCTGAGGTAATATTTCTGGGTTAGTGGAGTCTGTAACCTGAAGCGTATGCAACCTGAAGCATATGTAACCCGAGGTACCACTGTATAATGAAGGCGCCTGGTGAACTTCCCTGGGGAGAGCATTCCACAGACGGGGAGTCACTGCAGAGAAGGTCCGTTCTCGTGTTGCCACCCTCCGGACCTCTTGAGGAGGAGGCACACAAAGGAGGGCCTCAGATGATGACCACAAAGTCTGGGTCGGTTCATATCGGAAGAGGTGGTCCTTGAGGTATTGCGGTCCTGAGCCGCAAAATATTTGGGATGAAATAAATACATATGTGAAACAGTATAATATTACTGGGATAGAATGCCCCTGAGCCTGAAGTAATTAAGATTATTATAATTTAATAGCAGCCATTTAAATATATGCTGTATTAACATTTTCAACAAGTTACAAAATATTTACACAATACATCATTGTAGATGGCCTTTGATAGATAAAATCTTTAACTGCAGTCCAAAAACTTCTTAAAAGACTACTGTGTGTAGTCGTCCTACAACTACAAAATCCTGTTCTTCTTATAAGCACCAGATACTGTTCTGCCTCATGTACCATTTCCATGTCTACAGACATTTTAAACATTTTAAACAAGGTTTTCACATAAATAATGTTTTCACTCATAATGAAGTATGTGACCAAATATTTTTTTAAAGACACAATTTTACAATGAATGCAACCAGCACATACAGTCTAAAAAAAAAAGTAATAAAAAAATGATCCAAATAATCTTGACCAAGGCCACAAAGACTTTTGAGTTGTACAGAGAGCACCAGGCAACACAAACAGGAAACACATAAGAGGTAGTGTATCATCTGTTAAGATGTCTGTGTCCACAAAGGACTGTAATACAACTTAAGTGTCTAAGGGAACCATTTGTTTTACGGTGGCATAACTCATTGTCATACAATTATAATACAAGCTATTGCACATTTGGGAGCGTTAGCCAGACTTGCTCCTAGTACTGCATGCCTCTATCTTTCCTTAAGGTGTCCCGGGACGATGCTGTTACGGAGGTTAAAAAACACTGGGTTTTCTGAAGAATTTCCAGATATATGTAGTGTTTTCAGTTCCAGCGAATAATATAAAAAGCACCAATGGAAAATTAAATACTTTATTAAGGTTGTCAAGGTCTCTCTCTTCTTCTTCTTTATTTAAGAGCAATATCTCCTTCTTAGGAGGAAGTCTTTTTCTTCCTGAGATTCGTTTAGAAAGCACCAACGTTTTTCTTTATATTTCTTCTGCAGTTGTTGTTTTTTTTTTTAAAAAAAAACCCACTACTTGCAGCAATTCCATGTGAGAAACTCCACTCCATTCAGAAGTCTAGAGAAAACACACCGGGCCACTTTCTATGTAACGCTGTTGTCCTTGTTTGAGATGAGGAAATTTCTGCACTTGAACAACTGGAAGCTGAGTGGTGTCTTGAGTATGAAAAAGGAACTGGGTTTTGTGCCAGCTGCCATCTTGAATCTGCAATGCATATAACAAGAGTGTTAATTAACACACATTAACAATCAGCCCCTATGCTGGTTTTTTAATATTTTAATATTTTCTAGGCCTTTGAGAGAAAAACAATAACGAAGGACAATTATTTATTCATTACACTTGGTCTTGTATATTAATGTGTTCAGGATTTGGTACATTATTTTATGCCATGGGTAGGTAAACTAAGGCCCGGGGGGCCGGATCCGGCCCAATCGCTTTCTAAATCCGGCCTGCGGATGGTTCGGGAATCAGAGTGTTTTTACATGAGTAGAATGTGTCCTTTTATTTTAAATGCATCTCTCGGTTATTTGTTGGGCCTGCCTGGTGTTTTTACATGAGTAGAATGTGTGCTTTTATTTAAGATGCATCTCTGGGTTATTTATGGGGCATAGGAATTCGTTCATTTCCCCCCCTCCAAAATACAGTCTGCCCCCCACAAGGTCTGAGGGACAGTGGACCCGCCCCCTGCTGAAAAAGTTTGCTGACCCCTGTTTTATGCTTTCTTAATGTTGTGTAGAAAACAGCACCATGGGGATAATCCAGAAAGGATTTGGAAAGTGAGCTGATGTAGCTCCTTTTTGTGTAACGTGCTCAGTTCTAAAAACGCTCTTTAAAAAAAATGTTATAAATAAATTAAAAGCTATATCTTAGTACACACTTAAGGATTGATAACGTTTGAATCAAAACCTTGTGCAATCTACACACACACACACACACACAAAACCCAGTGTATTGGGTTGAAGAGGGCTTTGGAAGTTTGCAATTTTTGTTTTTGCCCAATCACTCAAAGATGTGAGCGCAGTGGAAGCCATTGAAAAGTGAAGTCCCTGCAGACAGGCATCTGTGAAATTCTGTAGGAATCTCTTTCCTGCAGAAAGAGATAAAGATCTCAGAGAATCTCACAGAAAAACTGCACTTTTCAGTAACTTCACAGCACTACCTTTATCATATATTCTATTTCCAGCGTGCATTCACCACAGTTTCATAAAGAGCCAGTGTGTTTTAGTGGATAGTTTGGGGAACTGCAGAAATCTGTTTGCAGATTCCTTTGTGCTTACTAAATTTATTGACACTGGACTAACACATTATCATTCAGTCCCACCTCACAGGACTATTATGAGAATAAAATGGGATGCCCTTGTGTAGACTAACCTGAGCTGTTTGGCGGAAGGGTAGGATATAAATACAGTACATAATATGTTTAATAGCTGTGAGTGGAAAGAGCTAGAAAAATAACCAATTGGAAAATGCTGATTTGATAGCATTTTAGCACCTACTTTGCACAGCTTCCAGTTCTTTAAGGGCTTGTCATGCTGACATTTATTCTGCTCTTTGAGGTCAGGGAGAGCAAATGATGACAAGACCAGATCATGTGTAAATGGATACTTCTTGGCTTTCTCAAATAAAAAAACATGAAGTATTTGGATTGCAACAGCTTGTTCATAAACCAGAGGCAATTCAATAGTGATTGGGAGGGGAAAGGAGCTCTTTCAAGTTTTCATCAAATAGTCCAAAACATTCTGACTTTTTGAGTTCTGTCATTCGTTTAGGACAGTGTTTCCCAAACTTGAGTCTCCCAACTGTTTTTGGAATACAATTCCCATCATCCCTAGCAAGCAGGACCAGTGGTCAAAGATGATGGGAATTGTAGTCCAAAAACAGCTGGAGACCCAAGTTTGGAAAACTGATTTAGGACATGGGTGACCCATCTTTGGCATGGGTACCAGTAGTGCACAGAGGGATTTGTGACACTTGTGCACTGTTGCAGAAGGGCATCCCTCTTTATCATCCTATGAAGCACTATTGCTTTCTCCAGAGTGGAGGCTTCTAAATACAGTTTGATAGAAATGTTGTAACCTCCCCAGTGAGTAATTAAGAACACCAAGGCTAACAACTCTGTGGTTAAATGGAGTCTGATGCTAAGTGATGGGGGGGGGGGAAGCACTACAGCTGCTTGCAGCTTTTGGACAGAGGTACGTTTGGATTTTGCATGAGTGCTAGGTGTGTCTCTGTGTTGGTATCCTTAAGAAATAAGAATCACTTAAGTAAAATCTTAAATGTTAACAGTAGTGGGTAAAGTAAATGTCCACAATTTCAACTCTCATCTGTATTAATTCAAATTAAACACTACTTTCACTGCAAATTTTAACAATGCAAGCAGATGGCTTACCATGCATTCATCTAGAAGCACTTTTGGTTCAAGCGGAGCGTTTGCTTCAAACATTTGGCCATTCCATCCTTTGAAGCTGACGGAGGGCCTCTGAGCACGTAGGTCATTGGTTCCCCACACCGGGGTGTTTAGACAGTGGACTGTGATGGTATGGATTGCTTCTGAACTCAGTAAATGAAGGAAGTTCATCTGCACTTTTCCAGTGCCAAACTCCAACTGTTTTAACAAAAACACACATTAGTGCGGAAAGTCAGATTGCACTTTATAGCCACAAAAGCACAGTGATCCCATGCAATTTAGACATACCTTCACAAAGGCTTCATAAACATTTCTTTCCACTGGTATAACAAACTATTGACATTTAATCTGCTAATGTAAACTATTTAGACAAAACATGCATACCGCTCTCCACAGAAATATGTCCTTCTTACAGAAAACTTGCACTACATAAATATGAGTAGGAAGATGACAGTGTGCAGTTCATAATGTTAATGGGGGGAAAAGAAGACGACATTCTTTGAAGCAATGCCTGCTCTTCCATATGTCACTCCCATATGACACTTTGCTAGTGTTTTCCAATGTTTCTTCAGCTGTGTACAACATGGTCTTTTACATTAGTCTACGTCCCAGGGTGTAACAGCATTTTAAGACACTCCTGTTCTTGTTTTTTTTCAAATTTTCCATTAAAGCCACCAAATGTTCCAGAAGCCAGGGTACAGTGCCACATCGAACAACAGAAATTACTGAGTGATAACTCATTTTATCAGTAAGAAAAGAGTTTTGTCTTCTGTGTAACTTGAGAACTCAAATTAACCACTTCATTTCAATGTTACGACTGTTGGATATGACAGTAAGTGGAGCTTACTATCATGCAGTCACTCAGAAATACCTATTTTTTTTCTTTTATTTTTGGACATCCAGCCTAAGGAACAAGCCCGTAATTGATGACTAAACTAACACTTCACTGCAGCTACGTATAACATTAGCCTAAGAGTTCGCTGCTGATTGCAAAGGTTACTCCCCACCAACTTTTCCCTCCTCCCTTTGCTAGGGTTCTGAACCTGATTTATCTTGCAAACATGAGCCTGCAACCCTGCATGGAGAAAAGTAGCTGATTAAGCACACATTTCTCTTGCCCCTTCTCTGCTGCAAAGCACCCTCTTTTGGGGATGGGCTGTAGCTCAGTGGTACAGCATCTGCCTTGAATGCAGAAGAGCCCAAGTTCAATTCCTAGCATCTCTTGATAGGGGTGAGGGAGCCGTACTGCCTGAATCCCTGGAAAGCTGCCTGCCAGTGTAGACAATAACGATACTGAGCAAGCGGAACCAATGGTCTGACTCTGCACGGCAGCTTCCTATGTATATATTGCAAATATTCACTGGCCCTAATGAGGAGTTGAAGTTTACTGATTTTCAGAAAACTAATCTAGTGCTAACAAAGACTATCAGGGTATTTTCCTGTTCTTAGGCGCATATGGTGAGGTTACGTTTAAAAAAAGGCGTAAGTGAAATCCAGAAGACTATAATGTAGGTCTTTCAGAAGAGAACAACATACCTTGGTTACAGAGACAGGTGATAAGCATGTCTGGCCACCAGCGCTGAAGTTGCAGAAAACCTCAATGGCATCAGAAGGACATCCAATATTCGGATCAATCCAGTATTTTCCTACCAGTTGGGGAAGGCAGAAAAATTAGAAAAGAAAATAGAATTTTCCAGCCTTATGTTTCCAGTTTCCAAGATGGAGAGGGAGGGGGGAAAATAGATGCAAGTTTAGGCTCAAATATGTTCAACAGAGAAATCCAGAAGTGGGAAAAGGTGTAACAAAGTGTTTTACACTTTTTACTCCTTTTTAAAATTGGCTCCACAGTAACAACAGCCAAAGAGTTGTACAATCATCTTGTGAAAGCAGCAAGAGTTACTTTTCTTTTGGTGATATGTTTATGCTAGCCGAATCCTACAGCAGCGATAGGAGACTCAAGAGAACACTCAAGTAGTGTGAGAGCCATGCTGCAGAGGCAGTGAAGAAGAAGAAGAAGAAGAGGAGGAGTTTGGATTTGATATTCAGCTTTATCACTACCCTAAGGAGTCTCAAAGCAGCTAATAGTCTCCTCCCCCCCCCCACAACAAACACTGTGAGGTGAGGCTGAGAGACTTCAGAGAAGTATGACTAGCCGAAGGTCACCCAGCAGCTGCATGTGGAGCAGGGAATCAAACCCAGTTCACCAGATTATGAGTCCACCGCTCTTAACCACTACACCACACTGGCTCTCCAACCATACACACCATCCTACCTCAAACTGGCCAAAAATGCCCAGATAGCTGAATTAAACCCAAAACCAACTGCACTGTATATTGTGTACGGTTGCTACAGATATGATTAGGATTCATTTCAGAGCAATTAATAACAACTGGGGGGGACGGACTTACCATCAGACACCTTACGTTCACAGTTAAGCAAATCCCTGCAGATACGTGCTGGGTTATCTCGAGTTCCCAGAGGGTTCTTAATACTGTGCAGTAAATTGCTAAGGTAATGTAATGTTTTGAATATCTCGGCACTGTGATCCAGTAATGTTACTTCAGTGTTTTGGTAGCTCTGCCAAGGGGGGAAAAAAACAACAACAATTGACATTTTATGGCATCACCAAAAAAATGCCTTGGTACCAAGACACGGCCAAATGGCAAACTGGATCATAAAGCTGGATTTTCAACTGAAAGGGCAACGTATTCACAAGAGATACTGAAAGTTACACTGAGGTAAAAGATACTTAATAAAGAGGGAAATTAATTTTTTAAGTGAAAGTGATTCATATATGCAGAAAATCTACACATGCTAACCCCCCAAAATCCAAACAAGTATACCCCAATGACATTTTTGTCTTTGAAAGACAAAATAGCTAATCACTATTGTAAGGCAATCACATGAGATCCTTCCCATACATAATGGCACATGGAAGGAAACAAGAGTCTGGATGCTGCTGCTGCAGTAAATAGGAATTCTGCTTTCCCTTTCAAGGAAAAGAATAATAATATTAATAATGCAGATTTGCATTCCTATCCTAGAGAGGGCAACAAGAATTGTGAAATGAAGAAGGGAAAGAAACCACCACATCTTCAAAGGTTAGATGGGTGCTTTGTCCCTTAAAGAAGGTTGAATTAAAAAAAAAAACTTTTAAAAAATCATCAAATGGCTCAGGAATGACATAGGCACAGGGGTTGAGATATTTAACTATTTTACACAGAGATTGTAATGGTGTGGACATGTTTGGAAGAACAGCATTTCTCAGTAACCGAACCTTGTGGTCTGATTTCTGACAAATTGGGAACTCTCTGCAGAAGAACATCATTTCAGCCCCCTACAACGATGACTGACCCCACAAGCACATTTATTACATGAACGGCAGCGACGAAACAAGTTCTGATGGAGTGGTAAGGTCCGAAGAAAAGCCATTAGTACCTTTTATAAATTACGCTTTGCGTTGTGTGCATATCTCAAGTTGCAGCCTCCCAAAAAACACAATACTTCATTCATATAATGTGTTTCCAATTAAGCAGACCACTATTGCATAACGTTCTGAGCATTTAGGCCAGAGGTCTCAAAGACTCAGCTGCAAAACTTATTCTCTATATCCTGCGGTGTTTATATGTACAGTTTCCCCCTCATTATTCCCGCCCCTGCCAAGTAGTATGGTATTTGTAAATGTGTGATGAATTAAATATTTGTGAAGACATACAGCTTATCAGTGAAGCAACTTTTATAACATGTATACATGTGACAAACTAAACATGCAAATATTTTTACCTCCATCTGTAATGCAGTATTGGAATCAATCAAGGCTTGAATAGCAACACTGATGTCAATCTGCTTCTGTATATAATCAAACATTTCAATATCAGCAGCATAACAAACAAACCATCAGAACATCAGAAATTAATTATGCACATTCTTTGGCTCCTGCCACATAATTAAAATACTTATTGCCAAAGAGTATTAATATTGCTGTTGTTGTAAAAGGGATTATTATTATGACCGGAATGCAAGTGAAATGAAAAAGATTTTGGAATGCAGGAATAAAGAAAACCAGAAAACCAGCAAATCCAGCATGCGGGGGGGGGCACTTTATCTAAATTATATAATTTGGTATTTGAATGATTGGTATTAATAATTGTATTGGAAACTGGTATTGTTATAATGAGGCTATTATTTGACTGTAATTGAAAACTACTTTAAAATATTATAAAAAAGAGATGGCTTTTTTGGGGGGGGGGTGAGGAGAGAGTGATAATTTTACTATAATCTTCCAGGCTTGCTTGCAATTCCTACATCTGCCATTTCTATGCTTCAAGGTAGTTTGTGCCTTGCAATGCAGGGAACTGCCATAAATCACACATTAAGGCTTGTGGTGAAGTTGTGACTGAGGACTGGTGGATACTGGTTAAAAAGAGCAAAACGTGGCAAAGAAGGGAGAAGGGTTTTTTAAAAGCATTAAATACTTTGGGTGGACACACTCCCGCAATACTCAGAGTAAATGCAATGGACTTAAGTCAGCCATGATTCACTTAAATCCATTGGCTTCAATGGATCTATCCTTAGCATGGCTTAGTCAGATATTGCCTTTTAGGAAGAATCCCTAGGAACAGCATGATGTGTAATATTTTATAAAGACTCAGTATATTGCTTATACACACAACATGAACCAAGTGAAAGGCGAACCTTTCTAAGCCCTGATGTAGCTTGAGGCCGCAATCCTAAATGTAGCCCCATGAAAGTACCGTATTTTTTGCCCTATAGGGTGCACCGGCCCATAGGGTGCACCTAGTTTTCAGGGGGGGAAGTCAAGGGAAAAAATATGATCCCCCCCCCTGCAGCTCTGGGAGCAGCAGACAGGCTGCATGCAGCCTGTGCGCTACTCCAAGACCTTCTCCCTGCTTTTGCTGGAGGTGACGGAATTCCCCCACCTCACGCAAAAGCCCACAGGAGCCGCGCGCGACTCCTGCGGGCTTTTCGACCAGGAGGGAGAAGGGACTGAAATGGCCAGTCAGTCCCTTGTCCCCCCTCAGGTAAAAGCCAGCAGAAGCCGTGCAGCCTTTAAAGAGCGTGCGGCTTCTGCGTGCTTTTGAGGGAGGTGGGGGAATTCCCCCATCTCCCGCAAAAGCCCACAGGAGCCGCACACCCTTTAAAGAGTGCACAGCTCCTGCGGGCTTTTCAACCCAGCTTGTGGGGCTGGCAGTGGGGGGCAGCGCTGCTTTCCCCCACCGCCAGCCTCAAAGCGGGGTTGGGGAGCAGCGCTAAGGCGTCGTGCGCCTTCCAGCTGCCCCCCAAGCTTGTGGGGCTGGCGGTGGGGGGAAGCGCTGCTTTCCCCCACCGCCAGCCTCAAAGACCAGACTCTCCTGGCTTCAGCGAAAGCAATGCGACGCCTCCAGAGCGCAGGCTTCGGAGGCTTCGCGTTGCTATCGCTGAAGCCAAGGAGCCTGCATTCGCCCCATAGGACACACACACATTTCCCCTTCATTTTCGGAGGGGAAAAAGTGCGTCCTATAGGGCGAAAAATACGGTAAACATGCCTAGGAGGAGAAAGGTAAAAAAAAGGTAAAGGACCCCTGGATGGTTAAGTCCAGTCAAAGGCGACTATGGGGTTGTGGTGCTCATCTCTGCTTTCAGGCCGAGGGAGCCAGCGTTTGTCCACAGACAGCTTTCCAGGTCATGTGGCCAGCATGGCTAAACCGCTTCTGGTGCAACAGAACACCATGATGGAAGCCTGAGTGCACGGAAACGCCGTTTACCTTCCCACCGCTGCGATTCCTATTTATCTACTCACACTGATGTGCTTTTGAACTGCTAGGTTGGCAGAAGCTGGGGCAGAGCAACAGGCGCTCACTCTGTTGCGGGGATTTGAACCACCAACTACACTGCATTGCCCCTGCTCAGTGGGCAGAGTCCTCCAGAATCTCCTCCTAGGCATGCTCCATTGCAAAGGATGGCGGCTGGGCATGATTACTCTTGTCCACCTCCCGTTCGCTGTCCTTATTATTTATTAAATTTGTATACCGCCCTTCATCCGAAGATCACAAGTCAGTTTGCAACATAAAAATACAAAACCGAGAACACGAAATGCACCCCTCTCCCCCAGGGAAAGTTCGTCTGGCATTTTCAGTACCAGGCCTTTGGGTGAATAATATTCTACAGCCTTTTAAATGTGTTTGAGGGAGGGGGGGGGAACTATTGTGTGTGTTTTTTTTTTTAAAAAAAAACTATTTGTGTTTTATCTGTATTTTTATCTTGTCAACCACCCTGAGATCTTTTAATGAACGACGGTATATAAATCTTACAGCAACAACAAACTAATACCACCACCCCTTCTTAATAGTGACTACAAAAGTTCTAGATGATAGTGCCCCAACTCTTTTACAATTCAATGCTGAAACCATCATAGAAAACATATCCAACTTACTCTTGGACCAGGTGGCCCTGGTGGACCCTAAAGGTAGGAGAGAGGAGGACACCATATAAGAGTGGTTCATACAATTATGCAGTTATGCAAACTTTAAAATAATGTATATTCACTTACAGGTGGACCTGGATGGCCTCGTGATCCTTGAGGTCCCTGAGTAAAAAGAGATGATAAAAATGCATGAAATATAGTCTTTCTTTTTTTAAAAAAAAAAGTAAAACAAATCTCTATATACCACTTTGGAATGAAAGGCAGTTTACCAAGAGGACTGACATGTTTAATGCATATATTCAACTAGCTGTAAAATGGACCAGGATGGCAAAGGCTATTCTCTACTAGCTATGACCTACACAAAGATTTCTTAGTGCACTGTAGACCATTTGCCTGAGTTGCTGTGTACTTTTAAAAAAAGCGAGTCTGTGTACTTTTAAAAAACTGAGTAAGCTTTCTGTCAAAGGTGTCAGCCCAATACGACTCAATTACTGAAGTTCTCTGTTTATCCAGTCCTACCCCCTGTGAATACTGTGGGGGCATTTAGCATTTTAAAATGGTTTAATAAAGGATTTAAAGCACGTCACGAGCAAGCAATTCTGCGTATTTTTCGACTAGCCAACCCATTAGTCAAAAAAATATCATTTATTAAAATATGTATTATTAATTTATTAGTCATGTATAATGTACACTGTGTTTGTTTTTCAGAAAATTAAATAAGCATGCCATATAGAGAAGCAACACCTCCCCATATAATGTCTACATGCTGTGCCATGGGATGGGTTGAATCCATTGGTTTGGGTCCTAGCCTCCAGTGCAGGAGAAAACCAGCTTGCTCCATCTTCCCGGAGACAGATATTGGAAGATGGCTGTCATATCTCGTCTCACTCTCCTGTTTTCCAGGCCGTTGTTGTTTAGTCGTTTAGTCGTGTCCGACTCTTCGTGACCCCATGGACCAGAGCACGCCAGGCACTCCTGTCTTCTGCTGCCTCCTGCAGTTTGGTCAAACTCATGTTGGTAGCTTTGAGAACACTGTCCAACCAGTTTTCCAAGCTGTTGCTGTTTAGTCGTTTAGTCGTGTCCGACTCTTCATGACCCCATGGACAAGCACACGCCAGGCACTCCTGTCTTCCACTGCCTCCCGCAGTTTGGTCAAACTCATGTTCGTAGCTTTGAGAACACTGTCCAACCATCTCGTCCTCTGTTGTCCCCTTCTTCTTGCGCCCTCAATCTTTCCCAGCATCAGGGTCTTTTCCAGGGAGTCTTCTCTTCTCATGAGGTGGCCAAAGAACTGAAGCCTCAGCTTCATGATCTGTCCTTCCAGTGAGCACTCAGGGCTGATTTCCTTAAGAATGGAGAGGGTTGATCTTCTTGCAGTCCATGGGACTCTCAAGAATCTCCTCCAGCACCAGAATTCAAAAGCATCCATTCTTCGGCGATTAGCCTTCTTTATGGTCCAGCTCTCACTTCCATACATCACTACTGGGAAAACCATGGCTTTAACTATACGGACCTTTGTTGGAAAGGTGATGTCTCTGCTTTCTAAGATGCTGTCTAGGTTTGCCATCGCCTTTCTCCCAAGGAGCAGGCGTCTTTTAATTTTGTGATTGCTGTCACCATCTGCAGTGATCATGGAGCCCAAGAAAGTAAAATCTCTCACTGCCTCCATTTCTTCCCCTTCTATTTGCCAGGAGGTGATGGGACCAGTGGCCATGATCTTCGTTTTTTTTGATGTTGAGCTTCAGACCATATTTTGCGCTCTCCTCTTTTGCCCTCATTAAAAGGTTCTTTAATTCCTCCTCAATTTCTGCCATCAAGGTTGTGTCATCTGCATATCTGAGGTTGTTGATATTTCTTCTGGCAATCTTAATTCCAGCTTGGGATTCATCCAGCCCAGCCTTTCGCATGATGAATTCTGCATATAAGTTAAATAAGCAGGGAGACAATATACAGCCTTGCCATACTCCTTTCCCAATTTTGAACCAATCAGTTGTTCCATATCCAGTTTTAACTGTAGCTTCTTGTCCCACATAGAGATTTCTCAAGAGACAGATGAGGTGATCAGGCACTCCCATTTCTTTAAGAACTTGCCATAGTTTGCTGTGGTCGACACACAGTCAAAGGCTTTTGCATAGTCAATGAAGCAGAAGTAGATGTCTTTCTGGAACTCTCTAGCTTTCTCCATAATCCAGCACATATTTGCAATTTGGTCTCTGGTTCCTCTGCCCCTTCGAAATCCAGCTTGCACTTCTGGGAGTTCTCGGTCCACATACTGCTTAAGCCTGCCTTGTAGAATTTTAAGCATAACCTTGTAGAATTTTAAGCATAATTTCCAAACTAAACATTCCCAATTCCTTCAACCGTTCCTCATAAGGTTGGTTTCCCAACCCTTGATCATCTTGGTCGCCCTCCTCTGCACACGTTCCAGCTTGTCAATATCCTTCTTAGACTGTGGTGCCCAGATTTGGACATAGTATTCCAAGTGTGGTCAGACCAACTCAGAATTGAGCAGGACTATGACTTCTGAAGAAGTGTGCATGCACACGAAAGCTCATACCAAGAACTGACTTAGTTGGTCTTTAAGGTGCTACTGGAAGGAATTTTTTTGTTTTGACTATGGCAGACCAACACGGCTACCTATCTGTAACTATGACTTCCCTTGTTTGGGACACTATATGTCTGTTGATGGAGCCTAGAATAGCATTGGTTGTTTTGTTTTTGCTGCTGTATCACACTGTTGGCTGATAAAACCATAGAATTGTAGAGCTGGAAGGGACCCCAAGAATCATCTAATTCAATCTTCTGCAGTGCAGAAATATGCAGCTGTTCCATACCTGTCCCAAACCTGAAATCAGCACCACGCTCCAATGTTAAACTTGTGGTCCATATTAAGACCCCTAGATACTTTAGCTGAAATTCTTGGATAGCTGGGGGTTAAACTAGATGACTCTTGGGGTCCTTTCCAATTCTACAATTCTTTGATCCTTCCCCTCAAGTCTCCCCCTTTTCTCCTCCTCTTCTGTCAGTCTTATTTCTTCTGTTTATCTATCGCCTTCTCTGCTACACCAGTTTCCCTTATCTGCTCTGCCTCCCTGTTTACGTCGCAGAAACCCAAAAATGATTGTCTGTATAAGCCTTGCAAGGCTTCAGAAGCCTCAGTGTCACTCTGCGGCCTCATTTCTGGTCTGTCCAACCCTATGATCGGGTAGGACCACCCAGGATGCAGCACGACAGTTGGCTGCAGACTCTGTGCTCTCCAGACATAGATACAAACCATAAAACAAAAATCACAGAAAATATTTAATAAAATTAAAATGATAAAACCACAACACTACAAGTCAGTAGGTGGCAGCAATAGGGCCTTTCCTCTGGCCTTGCAAAGCCATTGAACTCAAGAGAAGAATAATTTTGCCATAGCTTTGCTTTGCAGGCTCTTCCACAGGTCCAGAACAGATAGGTATGTGACGCTGGGTATGTGCCATAAATTTAAAGAACATGGCTTTCCCCTAAAGAATCATGGGAATTGTAGCTCGTTAGGGGTGCTGGGAACTATAGCTTTGCAAGGGGGTTAACTATATTGCCCAAGATTCTTTGGAGGAAGTCAAAGATATGTTTTAAATGTATATTGTGTATGCAGCCTGACTTTCTGAAAAGAAGAGAGATAGGTTTGAAATATATTATACCTCTTATAGAACTCTTGGGACCTCCATTACAGTTTGTTCCCCTCTTCCTTGTATCCAGCCTTTTCAAAATCAGTTACCATTTTCTGACTATTGATGTACTTGGTTCCCCCCCCCCGCCCCCGCCCCCCCCAAAAAAATGTGAGCAGAAGACTATAATCCTGAAACTCAAAGAAGCATGATCTTGCTGTTTCTGCACTGCATATTTTTTGTTCAGTACTGAACTGGCAAAAAATATTGTTTCCAGGAAACACAGTATACTTTTGACTTCTTGTTTATTCATAGGAAAAGAAGGCTACCCATTTCTTATTTATTGTTTTTAATTGCTCTGCTCAGAAATCCTAATACTATTCCATGTTAAAAGTAATCGGGCATCTAGGAAGGATGCCAACAGTTTTCTTTGCTTCAAAGGAATGTGTTCAGACTCAGTACAGAGCTGAACGAAAATTATTTGATGTCTGTGAAAATACATGGAAATAGAACTTTCACCCTGGCTGTAAAGGCAAAGCTAATTGCTTTGTGCTGCCAACAGTCGCATTCCCCTTTTCTGACAAGTGGCTCATGCAATGAATTCGTGATGGAAGGAAATTGCTAATTGCCAGCGGTGCACAATTTCAAAGGCAAAAAGAGTACTTAAATGACACAGAGACGCCTATTTTCCACTGAAACGCCCTGGAAAGATCCATTAACAGGAAGATGTGTTTATGTGACAGCAAAGTAGACTATCAGCGGGGGGAAATAAGAGGAGGAGGAGGAGCATCTTCGGACACTGAACATCCATAAAAATATCAAGAACACAGAAGAATTTACTTCTGGTAACCATGCATGGAACATGTCTGCTGCCGAAAACGCAAACAATAACGATCACAGAAACCAGTGATTGTTTTGAAGGTTAGCCATGAACTCGAAAGTTATTAGGACCAGACTACTGCGGGTTCTTATATGGGAAAGACATTGGGGTGTACCATGGTTCCAAAAGGTCTCTGATAATTGCTTTGCTCTCAAGTAAGATTGAGCTGCAAGGATTTGGCGTTGAAGATGACATTTCTGAGAAAGGAAAAAGTCTGTACTCTCTGGCCTATGTTGCTCCATCCCTTAGTACTAAAACGAATCTCAATAAGGTCACTTTACCAGGGTTGGCCCAAGACATTTTGCTGTTCTAGTCATCTATGCTATGATCCGGGAGAAGTGTCTCAAGACCCCTGAACAAATCTTGAATTTCATGGGTTGCTTTTAAAGTTGGGCTGGTCCTGATCTTCACTCCAGTCACTGCAGTGACAACAGAGTTCATGATTAGTCCGAGTGCTGCTAGCTGCTGGACTTAGCTACTATTGAAATACTTTTATTGTCACTTGTAGAACTTGTATAGTGAGATTACACAAGTACCCCCCACTCAGCTCTCTTAGTCTTAATTCCTCTCGTTTACTGACGCACACCCACCAAACCCAGAAGTCAGTTGCCCTGTTGTTATCTTTTCATTCAGCAGCCTAACAGCCCACGGATAGAAGCTGTACTTTACCCTGTTGGTGTGACTAATCATGCTTCTATATCTTCTGCCTGAGGGCAGGAGATCAAGAAAGTGCCGGCCAGGGTGTGAATCGTCCCTGATAATTTTCCTCACTCTCCTGAGGCAACGTTCTTCCGCTATTTCATCCAGCGGATTCACAGGAACAGCCCATAATATATTGTGCTGTATTCACCACCCTCTGTAGGCGCTTCCTATCAGATGATGTCAAACCAGTGTACCACACCGTGACGCAGTATGAAAGGACACTTTCTATTGTTCACCGATAGAAGGAGATCATCAAATGTTGATTGACATCGTTCTTCTGCAATACTCTGAGGAGATGGAGTCTCTGTTGGGCTTTCTTAACCACCCGGGTTTTATTTATTTTCCAAGTAAGGTCTTCACTGAGATAAACTACTAGGAATTTAAAGGAAGAGACTCTCTCCACACAGCCCTCCCCGATGTACAGTGGGGCTAGTTCTCCTCTCTTCCTCTGAAAGTCCAAACCATCTCCTTTGTCTTGCTGATATTAAGGTGCAAGTTGTTCCCTAGGCACCATGTAGATATTTTTTGGACCTCCCCTCTATACGCTGATTTGTCTCCACCTGTTATTAAACCCATTATGGTGGTGTCATCTGCAAACTTAATAATTGCAGTAGACGAGTCAGATGATACATAATCGTATGTATACAATGAATACAGGTAGGGAACGTATTAACATATTCTGTGAACGTATTAGCAAGCGTCACCTAAAGATGCTCTCAACAAAAAGCCCATATTACTACAATGCAGCTGCAAGCATAACTAATATTTCTGGTGACATTCTACAATTCTTGGCTACACAGAGGCACATCTATCTACCACTTGCACTTCTGTCCCCAGAAGCTATGTAATCATGATGTTGCAGGAAGCACTGTAGGTGAGTGGTAGAGTACCGGTATATCCTTTGCATGCAAACCCCCCAGGTTCAATTCCTGGCATCCAGGTAAGAGCCCTGCCTAAAACCCTAGAAAGCTGTAGCTGATCAGTTTGGAGAATACTGAACCAGACAGGCTAGAGAACTGACTCACTGTAAGTGCATAGATTTCTTTCACCTGAGCAGCTGGAAAGATGCAAATAAACACAGCCCACAACTTCTTGAAAACAAGGAATTAGTAAGGAAGTTATGATCCCTCCCCTCAACTTGGTACTTTTGCAGGATGTGGGTGGAGCAGAAATCACCCCAAACATGCTGTGTCCCATATATTGTGCATCCTACCCTATTTTTAACATTACAAACTTTATTTTCACGTACCATTTCGCCTCTGGACCCCTTTTCACCCCTGGGTCCCTGAAATTAAAAGAAATACATGTCATCTTAAAAAACCCCAAATACAGTGAATTATAGTCACTCCAGAAACCATTTATTTCAATGTGTTTTACACTGTGAACAAACCATTCATTTCTACAGAACAGGAGGATATCTAACTTTACTTCATTTATGCATAACATTTGTGCAGATATATTGGAATGGCTCAATACCACCTGAACTAACCGAGCAGCAATACTTACGGATTATAGCAGCCCTTGCCAACCTGGTGCGCCCTCCAGATGTTTTGGACTACAACTCCCATCATCCCTTGCTATTGCCCATTTAGGCTGGGGCTGATGGATGTCCAGAGGACATCAGGTTGGCAAAATTTGGATTATTAAGGGAAATCAGTGCTCTCGTGTTCTTGTCTACAAAACAACTTTTATCTTGCATGCATGTTACAATGCAAAAGAGTTCTCTTGTTCAAAGTGTGGAAACCTTCATACTATGAAAAGCAATGCTGGGAAAGACCAAGCACTTACAGGTTTGCCTGCTGGACCTATGATGCCTTCATTACCAACAGGGCCAATGTTTCCCTAAAAACAAAATGCAAAATTTTTTTCGGAGCAATAAATTAACGACAGTACTGTGCTGTGTGACATTTGACTATTTAAAGAACATACAATTCTGTGCCCGGTGAAAATTAAACAATAGTGAAATGATATGAGATGAAATTCATGTTCAGAGAAGGCCAGTTCTGTTTCTGGATATAAGAAGGGCAAATAGACAAGTTTGCATCCCTTTCATTTGCACACCAAATCTAATGTATTTCTGAACATGCATTTATGAACACCTGAATACTGAAAGGAACTTGACCTCTGCTGTTTATCTAAGAGCCCTATCTATATGTGACGTAATTTTCAGCTTAAAAGACAAACAATACCATTACTTGTAGTAAGTAATAAGAGAAAGTGATCCTTAACTGGTATGCTTGTGCAGATTGCACAGTGATCTATTCGGCAAGTTTTGAAATGTTATGGCTAGTTAATTGCTGGGGATTGTGTGGGGGAACAGGATTATCTATGGTTAATGCTTCAATGGTGCTGATTAATTCATTGAATCTTGCAGAAAAGCAAATTTTGCCTCCATGGTGATTAGAATTAAAGTATATAACTGGCAATGTGCTGCCCTCCCTTGGTAACCCCCAAATTTTCTGTCAGAAGCAGGTCACCTGACCTTGCCTCAACCAGGGTCAACCAAGGTGTAAGTACAACTCTCACAAATTCTGCTCTGGGTCACCTGTCCTCAAATTCAGTTGTTCCTACTTATCTGCTGGCATAGGAGGAAAGTGGTCTGAGTTTTCACTATAAACCCATGGGAACTGCAGAGATGTCAGTTAGATTGTACAGTGAACAGTAATTTTATTAATAGACAGAATCACTTACTATTTGTCCTACCGGGCCTTTAGGTCCCAAAATTCCAATTAAACCAAGGTCACCTTCGGGACCCTAAAAAATGAAAAGGAAAAGCTTAGTCATAGTACATCTGATACACTTTAAAAAAAAGCATTTGTCTAAAAAAAGAAAAAGCTAAAGTAAATGAAAGTGAAACTAATATAAAATATGAAATGTTATGTACTGCAATCTTCTTCTTTAGATCTCTGATACAGTGAAAAAGCCTCAACAGACAATGCACTTCTAGTCAAATTACTGTAGCTGTTTCATAAAGTGAAATATTATTTCTTTTGCTCTCCAATCTCAGGGCAATTAAGAAGTGCTCGCTGAAGATCTTTCATGCACGACAGATGGCTTACAGTTCAGCTTTTAAAAAGGACATGATCCAGCCACACAAAGTTTAAGAACGTGTTAGTTCCATTTGCTCCAATGGGAGAGTCAAGGACATGCTTAACTATTTCCCATTAAATGGGATGTAAAGATGTTTAGCTTTTGGACTGGGCTCAAAGTGAGCACATACCTTGGGACCTGGGAATCCCTGAAATCCCATCAAACCATGATCTCCAGATTGTCCCTGGAATATTAGCAGAGAGGAAGATTAAGATATGAAATTGCACCTGAATGGTACTAAAAACTGTTTTACATACAACAGGCGGTACATACAGCATGACCCTTGAGGCCAGGATCTCCCGGGGGGCCTTGATCGCCTTGGGTCCCAGGATGACCTCTTTTACCTTGCTTTCCTGGGTGACCCCGAAGCCCTTGTTCGCCCTGCAACAAGAGGGAAAGTACACACTCATTATTATTCTTATACAGGAGAAGCATACAGTGCCTTGGAATTTCTTCATGAAGAAACCATAGATAATGATTGCTAATGCAGAATTCACCCCGATCCTTTTTTTTAAAAAATGTATTTCTAGTAAAGATTTTCTTGATTTACAAAGGTATGTGCAATTTCTCTCTCTCATATTTTTTTCCACGTAACACTTTTTTAAAAAAACCAATCAGTTTCATTTGTTTAGACATTAGGAAGAATAGGAGGAAAGAGGTGCAGGGCGGGAGAGGTGAGTGGGGTCGGGGTCGGGTGGTGATGTTTCTATTTTACTTAATATATGTGAGGTTTTGTGTTAGCGTCGCTTGTGCAGGTTCTCTGCTGTTCACTTGTGTTCCTTTGGTGGTGAGAGAGGTTGGGGTTGGCCTAGGGTGTGGCTGTTCATTTGTGGTTGGCTGTGGTGATCTTTGTTTTCATGTGTGAGTGGGGTGGGTGGGTGTTTTGGATCAGGTTAGCCATATTGATTTGTATGCTGTTGGTGGATTTTTGTCATTGTCTTGTTAGGCTGTGTATGTGATAAAGGGGAGCCATACCGGGGTGAAGGCATCTTCTTCTATTTGTCCCTGTGTCAGTTTCAGTTTATTGGTTAATTTTTCTAGTAAGGCTGTTTCCCATACTATTTGGTACCATTGGTCCATGCTTACTCCTGACAGGAATTCACCCTGATTCTGAGGTTCAGCGATTAAAGGATTATTTCAAAACTGTGCTTAGGATTTGAATACGTTATCAGCTTATCAGCCTGATCTTGGCAATGGTGGCGGGCAACTGTTGTTGCTTGTGTGATGTCATTACTTTTGGCCCCTCGTTTTCTGTTGGTGAATTTTGAAAAAAAGCAAAAAATTATCAGCTAATTTGGACTGAATGGTGAGACTTCTTGCATTGTGTGTTCATAGAAGCAAAGCCAACGCTGCTGAAATAAAATAAAAACTCCTTCTTTCAAACCTGGAGGAATAACACCCTAATACCCAGTCCACCAGGCATGTAAACTCAGTAGGAATATTCCTTGTGGATCGAGGGCCCGACCCCCAATATGTGAAATAAACACACAAGGACACGCGATATAAGGTTAATGGGCAAGAAAAGGCCACAACTTTATAGATTACAGCAGTGAAAAGGTATTGGCTTAGGCATTGGATGACTATAGGAGGTGGGTTTATTCAACAGTAGGTGGAGCCTGTTGATGCTAATACAACTATAGGCTCACCCCCTGATGTCACCGAGGGTCGTGCCATGGCCTCCCGCCAAGCAGGCATCGGACGGAATACACGACCGCCAGATTCCTTTAACGGAATAACACACGGTAGATAGCATAGGCGATGGCCACACCTAGCCCTTGACACACATGAATCCAATGCCTAACCTACCCACCAATACCACAAAAGTTGTGACGATTGCTACGAGGTAGGCGAAAAAACCAAAAAGCCTAATGCCAAATGGAATAATTCCTACCAGGCCCCCCAGACAACCGGGGCGACCAACCTAAGGTCCATAGCAAGGCCAAAAACCTAGACCCTGAGCTAAATGGGAGTGGAGGGTGGGTGACTCGCTGCGGGACGACGACGACTGAGGAGGAGGCGGAGCTGGCCCCGCAGCATTAAGCTGCTAAACACGCCCCCCGGAGACACCTGGTTGGCTGCCTCCGGTGGGCGTGGGCACCAGCCAGGTGAGGAGGGGCGGGGGCTACGGCCCCCGGCCAGGAGGTGGAGCTCGGGCTCCCGCCCACAACCACTTCCAGGGAGGAGAGTCTTTTCCACCAACCCCAGCTTGATCTTTACTGCTAGAGGGGGTTGGGATGTGGTGGAATCGACATGCCTCTGGCCTGGGGAACTGGGTGGGCTTTACTGCTGCAGAAACCCTTGTTATGCCCAGCCAGATGGGAAACAAACACAGTTGGGTCTTCTGCCACTGATGGAAGCCAGCAAAGAACCCTGATATGGGGCATTTCAGGATGGGGAGCAGTGGTGCCATTCAGTCCAAAGAATCCAAAGTTCCATGGATCCCCTAAGCAGGGAGTTAGGGTTACTCTGCTGTTTTAACGTGCTCCCAGCTGGCAATATTAGCAACCAATAAACTGACAACCCCACATTCCTCCACAGTATTAACAAATGCAATTATAATGACAGTTATAATTACCCCCTCCCCTCTCCCAGTAGTTCGCTCTAAGTTTGATTCACTTATCATAAAAACAGAAAGCAGTCTCTTTCAAGGCAATTAGTACAAACTAATTGGCCTTCCCTTTGGTACAGAGAGCAGGCTGTGCCTATCTTTCTTTCCAAACTGCTGGGAAATTAAATGCTCCCCCCCTTTTTTTTTACCCTTTCAAAAAGCCTTGTCTTGCTCCTGAAGTAAATTCAGAGAGATAGCTCAGTTTGCACTGGAGCAGAAGAAATGTCTCCTAGACTAATTAGGGCTTTCAGATTTCACAGGTCGCCCTTGTGATCCTATAAAATGCTAGTGTGAACTGCGAAAGTTTGTAAAGAGCCTAAAAATAAATAAATGGGAAGCCCTATAAGAAAAACCCTTTTGTTTTAAGGCAACTTACATACATGCATTTTCAGAGAGGGAAGGAGCATACTTCCACAATACCAGGTGCATAAGCTTTGGTAGAAGCTGCAGTTTTGCCTTTGATATTACTTCCGAATGAGTGGGCAGAAAGATTTCAAACACAGTGCCAGCCGGCTTGAGAAGCTCCCCATTCGAAGTACCTTTAGTCCTGGTGGTCCAGTGTTTCCTGGCATACCTGGTAACCCCTTTGGTCCCTGAGTTCCAGGATATCCTGCCAGTCCAGCTAGTCCCACGCTTCCTCTGTTACCCTTGACAAGCAAGTTATACATAGTCACATCAACCACTGGTTCCATATTTTTTGAGCAATATGCCAAACACATGCTTTTGTTTCTTCAAAGTAGCCATACTTGATACACACACCTTCGTACATTTATCTGCATGCACACTCTTACACAACATCAGTACAATGATGGCATCCTATAAATTGTTATCTAAATAATTATGGTATTATTATTAATTAATTATTATTATTATTATTATTATTATACCCTGCCCATCTGGCTGGGTTTCTCCAGCCACTCTGGGCAGCTCCCAACAGAATATTAAAAACATAATAAAACATCAAACATTAAAAACTTTCCTAAACAGGGGTGCCTTCAGGTGTCTTCTAAAAGTCAGATAGTTGTTTATTTCTTTTACACCTAATGGGAGGGCATTCCACAGGTTGGGCGCCACTACCAAGAAGGCCCTCTGCCCGGTTCCCTGTAACCTCACTTCTCGCAGGGAGGATACCACCAGAAGGCCCCCGGAGCTGGGCCTCAGTGCCTGGGCTAAACAATGGGGGTGGAGATGCTCCTTCAGTACCAACACTTTGAATTGTGCTCGGAAACGGGATTAAATGATGGTGCTTTAACAATACTATTTAAAAATGAGGACATGCTGTCTATTTAAAAACATTGTTACTTAGAAATTAACTTTTAGCATTTCATAAATAAGCACTAAGTTCACAACCCCCAATGACTTAGAGAAATAAGGCCCTAAATCAAAGCAGACTAGGGTGATCGGGTGTAAAACTGGCCAGGGGTCCTGCATACATAGAAAGTGGTGTTTCAGCAGTTGTATCCCGCCCTGGTATCTCTGCTGATGAAAAGTGGGTTGCAAATATGCAGGAATATGCAGCTGTCCCATACGGGGATTAAACCTGCAACCCTGACATTATCAGCACCATGCTCTAACCAGCTGAGCTATCCAGGTGTTGTGAAGCTACAGATGCTCTGTGTGTTTTGCACCTAAAACAGACTGGGGCTCCTGGAACTGATTTGCTATTGCAGAAAAAAAGCCACTAAGGTTGTGCAGAAAGGTGGCCGAATCTGATCAATATGTTCCCATTGCAGGATGTCAGATGCTTCTGCATAATAATATAATATAATAATAAATTATTATTTATACCCCGCCCATCTGGCTGGGTTTCCCCAGCCACTCTGGGCAGCTTCCAACAGAATATTGAAATACAATAACCTATTAAACATTAAAAGCTTCCCTGTATACCTGAAGGAACGTCTCCACCCCCATCGTTCAGCCCAGACACTGAGGTCCAGCTCCGAGGGCCTTCTGATGGTTCCCTCACTGCGAGAAGTGAGGTTACAGGGAACCAGACAGAGGGCCTTCTCAGTAGTGGCACCCGCCCTGTGGAACGCCCTCCCTTCAGATGTGAAGGAAATAAGTAGCTATCTCATCTTTAAAAGACATCTGAAGGCAACCCTGTTTAGGGAAGTTTTTAATATTTAATGATGTATTGTTTTTAACACTCGATTGGAAGTCGCCCAGAGTGGCTGGGGAAACTCAGCCAAATGGGCAGGGTATAAATAAATTACTATTATTATTATTAACAAGGCTGCCTTCAGATGTCTTCTAAAAGTCTGGTAGTTGTTTTTCTCTTTGACATCTGGTGGGAGGGCATTCCACAGGGAAGGCGCCACTACTGAGAAGGCCCTCTGCCTAGTTCCCTGTAACTTGGCTTCTCGCAGCGAGGGAACCGCCAGAAGGCCCTCGGCGCTGGACCTCAGTGTCTGGGCAGAACAACGGAGGTGGAGACATAGTTGGCCCTACACTACAATGGCATGGAACAAGAACCATACTGGCAAACAAATGATGTAGCTACTTCTCAAACAAGTGCTGCTGGCCCTCAGGGAGAGGTGGCAATAGGGCAAGAGGAAATTATGGAATTCCCTTCTTCCATATGGTTCTTGCTTACAGGTATTTATGATGCACTGAGAATATTTAAAGACTTTTTCATGTGGAAAACAACCATGCAAGTACTACTCACAGGAAGGCCCTGTTGTCCAGGTAAGCCAGCCTTTCCAGGATTCCCAAGAATGCCCTCTGGTCCAGGATAGCCTTGTACGCCCTTCTGACCCAAAGGACCAGGTATACCCTGAAATAAATTTGAGATGTATTAGGACAACCCTGAAGAACACACTATTTGCAACTAAGCTATGCTAAACATGATTTTACACAATTAAAAAAAGTACAGTTATATACCTTGAGAAAGTTACTTAAGTCTGAGAGCAGACAACTGTTAATTTGTTTTTAGATATTCTTTCTCTCTGAATGGAGACACTTTATATTCTGGATTTTCCTTCTTTTGTTTTAGGGAAATAATACTGGCTAATGCCTTTTTTTTTTAATCAGTAGGACAGCTAAAGTACAACACCTAGCAACATAAACTACAACCACTCTTTCCGTCCAGGCCATTCAGCTTCTGTAGCAGAAGAACAAACATGTTGTACACAACTATGCAACTACAGTATGGAAAAAATCAGAAAAGAGGAAATATCTATATTAGAGGACTTTCCGGGGGGGGGGGGGGGGGGGAAATACTTGAAAATATGCCAGGGAGATCCCCCCCTGCCCCACTTGTGGGTTTCATTACAAATTACCATTGAAATCGTAGGGCTTCCTTTTGTATCTAAGAACAGGTTCATGCTTTAAAGCACTGTGTCCAAGCATGCTAAAAAAAATTAGGCCCTAGTGTTTTCCCTGCACTTTACCACTGAATCAGAGCAAACAGCAATTTGTGGAAAACCCTAACTGCCATTTGTTCCGATTCATTGATAAAGAGTGGGCTTTTGCAGGAAAAATTGCAGGGGCAGGGAAAAAGCCTTTGTAGGCTTGTCTAGGACTACAATAGAGACTTTATGAAGTGTGGCTTTATAATGCTCTATTAGACTGCAATCCCAAACACACTAACTAGGCAGAAATCCTCATTAAGCACAGTCCAAGTAAACATGCATAGAACTGAGATAGAAAGGTGAAATATACACATGGTACAATTTAAACCAGTTTTTCTACTTTGCATGTTAGTGAATATAATTCCATCTGATTAGTTGTTTTTCATCACTACATGTCACTGCCGCCTTCCTCTTCTTCTTCTTCTTCTTCTTCTTCTTCTTCTTCTTCTTCTTCTTCTTCTTCTTCACCTCACCCATCTGACTGAGTTTCCCCAGCCACTCTGGGCGACTTCCAGCACATATAAAAACATAATAAAATGTCAAACATTTAAAACTTCCCAGTACAGGGATACTTGCATTTGCGGTGGGTACCTGATACCTGAAATCTAGTGTGCTATTAATAAAACATTTTGCTTACTTACAGACATCCCAGGTTTCCCAGCTTGACCGCTCATTCCTTTTTTCCCAGCGGGACCCTAGAAATTTCAAAACATGTGTTCACTGACAAAGCCAATGAAACATAAAAGCAGAATAGAAGCTAGGAGGATATTTATTATCTAGCACTGGGGGTCAAAGAACACAAGAATCACTTCAGTTTCAGGGGAATCTAAGATCATAAACCGGCTGGATATTCTTTCTACTTGAGTACAAAATCTGTCAAAGCACCGCAGTCATTCAGAAAAGCACATTATCATTTCCCCGAGATTATTCTGTTTCAGCAACATGTCATTTATGAAAGAGCATGAATGGGCCAGGCAGAATTGCATCCTCGTTGCTCACAGGTCAGTTAGAATGGATTTTGTTTTTGTTTTTTTAAAAATGTCCCCTATTTATAGGATTTGTGGTATTTCCTATTAATAAATAAAACATCACAGGAGTACTTTCAGCTTTTAACTGCTCTATATTAGCCCAAGAACAGATTGTGCCCCTGCCAGAATACATACTGCTTCAGTGCTTAAGACCGCGTAAAATAAGAGTTCTGTGTCATCCAAGCCAGGAAAACTGGTTTAATATCTGCTTACTAACCAGGGCTGAAACCATGGTTCATTCAGTCTGAACCAGGACAATGTCATTTAATGATCATTAATTTCTACAGCAGCTTCTTTGTTATAAATGTAAGCTACATTATTATGCATCATTGTCTTTTGAATCGCTGCTGCTGCCCGCCTGACGTTAAAAATGCAATATTCATAAACAGAAAATAAAGCAAGCTGGGCTGGGTCACACAATCTCATTTCTAAATCTGTGTGTATGTTTAGGGGGGGGGACAGGATTATACACATGTCCCTCCCTGCTTTGGAGGTAATGCTAAACCCCAGTGCATTCTAAGGACAAACCTAGGTGAGCCTCATGGCTGTGAGTTTGCAAGCTTCTGCTTCCATTTTTGACCGGCCCCAGTTTGCAGGGTCATCTGAACCCAACAAACTGTGGTTAATATTAACTAGGCCTTGATGGAACAAGCCAACTTTAAAACCAGGGTTTAAGAAAATGATTTGTTTCAATAAAACACTGTGATGGTTAACTTTAGGTTAAAGGCAAATCTGCAGTTATTTTTTTTTTTTAAAGAAGCAAATGCTCCTATCTCTTCTTCATGGCTGCACTGATGAGGGGAGAGAGGAATTTGCAAGGTTTGCTGAACCAATAGTTTATAAACTATGGAACTTGCTCACACAGGAGGCAGGGATGTCAACCAACCTAGACGCCTTTAAAAAAAGGATTAGACAAATTCATGGAGGAGAAGTCTATCCATGGCTATGAGCCATAGTTGGAGGAACTAATGTTTCTGAATACCAGTTACTGGAGTGTGCTCTTTGTACTCTGGTCTTGCTTGCAGGTTTCCCATAGGCCACTGTGAGAACAGGACGCTGGACTAGATGGGCTATTAACCAGATCAAGTTGGCTCTTATGAACACTGGATATGAACCCTCCTACACAATTTTACATTTGTTGCCAATTTGGAGTCCATGTGAAAGAAAAGTGGTTCATTTCTGGTTTGGATTCCTGTTCTACGTGATGCATTTTGCAGAACTTAGCAGCACAGTATGGTTCAAGTTATGGACACAGGTTTAACTGCAGTCTTAAGATGTGCATTTTTCACTAGGCTTTTGGTTGTTAAAACTATTTTTAGGAATAAAACTCTGATATAAAATTTCAGCCTAAGGGACATCATAGAAAGTTTGAAAGAAGCCCAAAGAGGCTGTGGATTTGGGGTTCTATATTACACCCTGCCAAAGTGGCTTGTGATCACAGTGTAGGCTTTACAGAACTACTGAGATATGCAAGTTAATAAAATGTGGTTTTGCTTTGAGTCACAGATTATCACATACCCTTCAGAAAACAACTTTATTGCAGCAAGACTTGGTGGAAAGTGGAAGTATGAAGGTGCAATGGGGATATTAAAAGCCGTTCCTTATGTAATCCTTTAAAAACATATTAAAAGTCACTCTGTGGAAGAGCAGAGCATTTCTTTGGCAGCTTTCACTGCAGCCTCAATTCAAAGTATTATTCAGAAGTGGAACATTTATACTTGGTGCTCTGGAACTTGCCCAATACACATTACGCCAAACATGTATGTGCTGGACCTTCTTTACAAATGAGTTCAAATGGATTTGTACCATGGCCAGAATCCAGAGAGCTCCTATGGATCTCGGGCATGCTAAGTGGGATAGCAAACTCCCCGTGCCCAAGAGTAGCAGCCCCCAAATGCCACATCACTGCTCTTGAAATTAACCTTATTTCCAAATGTGCTGGAGGGCAGAGGAAGGGGGAACTGCTGCTAAAAACTAGACAAGGCAAAAGTTCTGCAAGGTATGCAGAGTTTGTTGTGTGGTTCTTTTGATGGTGGCCTTTATCAGCCCAAATGCTCATCCAGATCTGGCTTCCTGTGTTTACTTTTAAAGTCACAAAATAAAAGGATTCAAGGATTAAAGTCACACAAAAAAAGGATTCCCCCCTCCCAAAGGAAGAAGCATATTTTCACAACCAAAAATATAATGGTTAAACATATCCACAGAGACGAAGCCAGAAAGGCAACTGTCCATAAATGCTGCTGCCCAATGTATCATTGATGTCAGCAGTGAAGATCTTCATCTGCTTTGCTTATTTTCGAACAGCTTCGTTCTAGGAACTGCCTCTCAAGATATCACAGCACAATGAAAATTAAGCTCGCTGCACTTGAGATCAACACCTGGAGTTCTTGTTCCAGCACCCAACCCTAGACCTCTGCAGGTTGCCACTGTCTGCTGAAAAGTGCGGCAGGTACCATCTAATGGGAAAAGCTGGAGTCTTGATGACCACAGGTTCCTCATCCCAGACATAATGAGATATGCAAAGCTAATGGGGTTAATAAGAACTGCCTTGTTGCATCATCTTGCCCAAGGCTTTTTCACCAACAGTGGCCGAAGAGTTGCCTCTGAAAACTCACAGGTACCTCTTTCAAAATGCCCTTTTTATGTAAAATTAGACAGATGGGGTTAAGGAGAAGGACTTTCCAGCAAATGACATCCACCTTATGAATACATATCCCACTTTCAGAGCAGCTTCAGCAATATATTATATTCCTTTTAGAGTTAATGGGTTCTGGAGACAGAAACAAGCTAACAAAACAAGCAAGCTTATAAATGAAACTGCTGGTCTGTCTAGTGTTGCAGAGTTCTAATTTCAAATATCACAAAAAATGTGTCTTGCTCTTTTCTACCTACTTGAGATCCTTTCTCTCCTTTTAGTCCTGGTTCACCTCGTTCACCTGGCTCACCCTTTGGAAAAAGCAAAAAAAAAAGTAATATGAATAAAGCCTAGAAGACATCAAGGCAAAGGAACAGGGATTTCCCAGCTGGTAACAAATATAGTAGTACCATTCATTTTATTATATTTATCAAAGCACAAGAGACTTACTGGTGGCCCTTGTTGTCCAACAGCACCTCTAAGTCCTGGAAGCCCCATGTGGCCCTAGAAATAGGAAGTACAATATATTATTGGGAGGCAACTAATGCTATCAGTTTCTGGTGAGATGACAAGCCTGAGAGGAGCCAAGGTGTACTCCAACATGTTTGTTTCAATATATTTCAGTATATTAATCACCTTATTGGAACTTGGTCTTCAAGATATAGTCCATCTCCCCAGGTGTTGTGGACTCCCATAATCCCTGACCACCAGCCATGCTGGCTGGGGATGATGTGAGCTGTTGCCCATAGCATTAGGTACCCCAGATACACCCCATTCAACCTGTTTTGTCCTAAAGCATCTATTGCAACATATTGCATTAATCTGTTAATCCTTTGCTCCACCTATTGGCTCATAACCTGGTAAATCTTGCCCTTGCCTTCTGTACAACCGCCTGTTCATCCATCTGGCTTTTGCTAGTGGAAAAATGCTCACATGCCTTTATGCATCCTTATTTCTGGTCTGTATCTGCACTACCCCTATACTGTATCCAAGTCTTAAAGCCATGCTACCGCCCACAATCTCGAGGCGTTGTTGTCAGATAGCATTTGGCCTGGGCTTTGATCCTATTCATCCTATTGGCTCCTGCCCAACGCATACAGGCAGAGGCTCTAACCTGTAAGAAAGGGATCTCTATTCAGACAAGTAGCAGTATAGGGTCAGGAGCAAACAAAGCGGTTCAGGATCAGGGCAAGGCAGTTAGAAATGACACAGATGTCCCAACAAGTTTTAACCCTATTCATCCAGCCAGTTCCCAAATCTTTACCCAGTTTTCCAGTGGTGACCCTGATACAGTTGAACCTGAATTCTGATTAGCTTCTAGTATCAGATCCTGTCCATAATTTCTTTGGCAGTAGTCAACTCTAGCCCTGTCTTTTGCAATATCACTGACACTGAAATTCTATTCATATCTAGACACAGAGCCATAGCTAGGTGATCTTGCACCCCTGGCAAAACTATCCAGATTGCACCCCCTAGCCACAGACAAATTAGCTCTTCTTTCCGCCTCTCCTCCAACCCACCCCTCCACCCACTCAGTTCACCCTCTATTTAAAACAATTTCTTATGAGGCAATAATAAATATTTATGGACATATTTTTAAGCCGATTTTGCGCCCCCCAATAGCCTGCGCCCCTGGCGAGGGCCCACCTCGCCACCCCCTAGCTACATCCCTGTCTAGACAGAACGAAGATTCATTGAGTTTAACGGAATTTACTCCCCGGTAAGTTAGTATAATGTTAGTGATGTTGTACTTAACATGCATTCACATGTACAAAAGAGTGATTTTTTCTATTGCTGTTTTAGAATAAACTACAGAGTACGCCCCATATCAATACAAATGGAAGCAGAATTCTACCTTGTAACCAAAATCACCAGGTTCTCCTCTCTCTCCACGTTCACCAATAGGGCCCTAGAGAAATAACCACAAGAAGTCCAGATGGTTTAAAATTTCTTTGAAATATGGCTGCTTTAGAATAAAAAAAGAAAGGGGAACTTATATTCAAAAGTAACTTTGAGCAGGCCGGGGGAGCAGGAAGAGAGAGAAGAGAAAAAAAGAAAGGAAAAAGAAAGCAAAGCAAACATAGTCAATACAATAAATGATGTCTAAAATTATTTTTACTATGGCTAGTTGAGGTTTTGAATCACATATATGTTAAACCAAAAACAAACAAACTGAAAATGTAATTTCAAGAAATTAGGACTAATCATACTTTAGTTATTGATAAGAATATTTTAAAACTGCAAACTCATTAAAAAAAATAACATTCTGTGTACAATAAATTATCAAAATGCCACAAAATTAGGAAATAACAAAATGCAAAAGATTATCATCATGACCAGATTAATTGTCTAAAAACAAAGGCAAAACAAAATCGTTTTGAGCAAGTGATGAAATAGAATTGTAGGTACCTGCCTGATTTCTATAGTAACAATGTTTAAATTACTGGTGCTACTGACACTAAAAATCTTTGTCGGAATTAGCATTTATACAGAAGTCCGAACGCTCTAAAATGTTACATTTAACCTTACATTTGACCTTTGGGTCAAACTAGATGAGATAGTAAAAGTGTTAAAAACTACGACAGAGTTTTGGGTTTGTTTGTTTGTTTGTTTTACTTTGAAAATAGGTCTGATTTTTATCAGAACTATGACTGGGGAGGAAAACATTAAACCTCATCTCCCTGTGTCCTGCTATCTCTACCCCTACCCCTGCCCTCACACCCCTATTACTAAATGTCTTACAAACCCTGACACAGTTTCTAATTACACATTTAGTGCCACTTCTAGTTTAGCCCCTTGATACCCCTTATGTTTGCTGCTTTCCAAAAAACCACACATGCAATTGCTGGTAGCAATGAAAAAGCTGGAACCTGTACAAATCTAAACATAACGTATTTCAAAGCAACTACACCAATTCCACACATCTTTGCACAACATGAGTGTAGTCTCTGGAGGCAACTGTATAATTTTGGGGAACACTTTCAATTCTGAATCACGTATATAGTTTTCTGTATAAAGAAAGACCTACTGGTTCACCTATGGGCCCAGGTGGTCCCAGCACTGCGCTGTCTTCCCCCGGGTAACCCTGAAATAGAGACAAATCAATGGTTTATTGGCCATGAAGCCTCAGGGTATTGTTAGTAAACTATGCATGAAAAATCGAAATATATTCCCTATGCAGGCCATATGTACGCAAAGAGGTACTGAGCCATTTACATAAAAGACTTAGTAGTTTGTGATAGTTATACTTGTAGCATCCCCTCAGCAAACAGATTTTATAACTTATTATTCTGAAGAACCATATACAGTCGTACCTTGGAAGTCGGATGGAATCCGTTACGGAAGTCCATTCGACTTCTAAAATGTTTGGAAACCAAAGTGCAGCTTCTGATTGGCTGCAGGAAGCTCCTGCAGCCAATCAGAAGCCACAGAAGCCGAATCGGACATTCAGCTTCCAAAAAGCGTTTGAAAACTGGAAAGCTCACTTCCGGGTTTCGAACGTGATTTGTTCAGGAGCCAAGGCGTTTGAGATCTAAGATACAACTGTACTTGCTGCTTCACAGCAAATCTATTGGCTGACCAGTAGTAAGTTCAGTTTCCAAACAGACAGCCCCCCAGAAATAAGTACCACTCCCAGGTAGATGAGTATGAGATTGTGTGTCCATTCTTAGTATTGTATAAATTGTTTTTCCATTCTTTCTCTTTCCATAAACAGATATAAACCAAAATGTACAAATTACTACTGTTACAAACAGACATGCAATCTAATTATATAGGCACAGCAAAGTAAAACAGCTAATATCTGAAGCACAATTTAATAATAAAATCAGTTGCCATTACGCAAGCTACATTGCATAGAACAGTAATTTATTAAAATTAAAAGTTTAAGCATATTTTGTAAGGGCACAATCACCAAACACAAACGTGTAAAATTAGATATTTTCAGCATCAGTTGGATGCTATCCTGTGAGTGTACAAAAAAGAAGTAGAATTGCACGCAGAAAACCATCTATTTGAGCCACAGCTCCATGTGCTCTCCAAATGGAACACCTGGGAGTTTCAGAATTAAGACTTTCCCACCAACTGCAGTGTAGAGAGACAGATCTGAAAGTACAACCCTTTGGACCTAATAAGCTGCCCACTTATTGAAAGATGTACCGTATTTTTCGCACTATAGGGCGCACCTAGTTTTCAGAGGGGGAAATCAAGGGAAAAAAATTGATTCCCCGCCCAGCTCTGGGAGCAGCAGACAGGCTGCACACAGCCTGTGCACTTCTCCCAGACCTCCCTGCTATTGCGGGAGGTGGGGGAATTCCCACAGGAGGTGGGGGAAAGCCCACAGGAGGAAGAAGGGACTGACTCGGCCAGTCAGTCCCTTCTCCTGTCAGTCCCTTCTCCCTCCTTGGGAAAAGCCCCCAAGAGCGGCACGGTCTTTAAAGGCTGCGCGGCTCCTGCGGGCTTTTTCAGGAGGTGGGGTAATTCCCCCATCTCCCGCAAAAGCCCACAGGAGCTGCGCACCCTTTAAAGAGCGCACGGCTCCTGCGGGCTTTTCCACCGAGCTTATGGGGCTGGTGGTGGGGGGAAGCGCTGCTTTCCCCCACCGCCAGCCTCAAAGACCAGACTCTCCTGGCTTCAGCGAAAGCAACGCGAAGCCTCCAGAGCGCAGGCTTCGGAGGCTTCGCGTTGCTGTCGCTGAAGCCAGGGAGCCTGCATTCACTCCATAGGACACACACACATTTCTCCTTCATTTTTGGAGGGGGAAAAGTGCATCCTATAGAGTGAAAAATACGGTATTTTACATTTTATTTGCAAGTGTCATCAGTATCCACCAAAATTAATGGAAAAGCTGTTGAATACTGGAGAGCTGTATGTGTTGTGCATACTGGAAATCGCACGCCTGCAAGCAACCTCTGGCTGTTACCGCGCCTGCTTCCCCCTTTTTCTGCCAGGGGACAAGGAAGGAGAAGACAAGCTGCAGTTGCTACAAACCATGGGGGAAATCCCCTATTTTGTGTAAAGCCCTGCCCCCTTTCACAGTGAACAAAGAGATAGTCATGTATACCCTAAGGACAAATTAGAACAGTGGAAGTGCCTAGCAAGTACAAGAAGCGTAGAATCTTATATGATGAACTCTTAAGAATGTCTGCACTGCTGGGAGCCAAAGGTATTGTTATAAGAATTTTAAGGTCTCAAATACAGAATATTCATAAATGCACACATATCTAAATATATGAATCATGTGTCTAAAATAGTATGGGAGAGCAATCCTGAAGCCATTTTAACTATCCCAATGGCCTCAAATATTCCTTTGCAGTAAAGGAGGCAAATGGGGAAAGCCTTCCCATTGCCTTTTTACTTGCAAATCCTGTCTTAAGGGCATATTTGTGTATGAATAGGGTGAGCCTGTGACGTGGATTCAGGAACTAAAGTATTATCCATCACAAAAGAATGGCCAGACTGCCCAGGTAATGCAATCGGTGACCATTATCAGCTATCCTGGCAGACAGGATTTCTGCTGTAGACCACCTCCTTCTGTGATGTATGTATGGTGGTTTGAGGGGTGGTCTTGGGCTACAGGATGGGCAATTTCAAAAGTCTATGTAAGGGCTTGCACACCATTGTTCAGCGTTTTCCTCCCTCCTGTGTGTAGTGAGCGGGGACCGTGTTGCAACATTTCCTTTAATAAAGATCAGGCTTACTAGTCGCTTGGCTTCTCAATATACTCTGCTTGGCCTCTGTTTTCTCCTACCGATAGGGAAGCCACTTAAGGACTCCAGAATACCCCATAAGGGAAAGGGAGCAGTTTTTCTTTTAAGAGTTTGATGTGACAGGAAGAATCAAACCTCACACAGCATATGCTACATCAGGGATGAAATATACTCAAGAGTCGAGAGTGGATTTCATGCTCTTTATTCAGCTCATAGTGGTGAGGAGGAATGGAAGTTCCCCCAGAATGTCTGCTTTATATACATTATTTACACAATGGGCCCCACGTGATTGGCTAATTCCGGGATTCTCCTGTAGGCCAATCAGGTTGTGGATTCACTTCCACCTGGAGCTGGATTGGGTGGCTCCTGTGGACCAATCAGACTGCTGCATTCTGGGTCCTATTGTTCTTGGACCAGTCAGACTGCTGCATTTTGGATCCTATTCAACTCAGTACATAACAAGGGACAACACGGATTAGAAAAATCAGCACATGCCCTGCTCCCAGCACAATGTCATCAGTCACGCAAAATGGCTGAGCATCAGTGCATCTGTGCTATAAACCGAACCTGAGGATTTATGCTTTGGCATAAATGTGTGCAACCCAACCAAGGTCATTTCATTAATAATATTCAGAGGTTTCTCCTCACACAATATTATTCCCTCAGAGCTTTAAAATAAGAATGTGTAAGAATCAGGGATAGCCCAGTCGGTAGAGCATGAGACACTTAATCTCAGGGCTGTGGGTTCAAGCTCCATGTTGGGCAAAAGATTTCTGCATTGCAGAAGGTTGGACAAGACTACTATCATGGTGCTTTCCAACTCTACAATTCTAAGTGGATGGAGGGATATGTGTAAAATATATGCTTATTTTGTGAGCCTCTGAGACTTCTAGCCAACCACCTCTGTCAACTACAGTATTTGCTACCACTCTTCATACCTTCTCTCCTTTGGCTCCTGGTGGGCCAGGAGCGCCTGGCTGACCCTGGTGACCCTAGGAAAAGAAACAAACATAAACGCCATGCCATGTGTGCAACCTGTTTGCATTGTTATGTATTCAATATGCAGTCAAAGGTGACATGTCGGGCAAACAGCGTAGTTGGACAATTGAAGACAATAGATCACAACATTTGGGAACAGAAACCTGTTTTCAACAGGCCCAGATTCAGTTTTAGTTACCACATGTGTTTTCTGGTCTTGTTGGGATTGATGGAGGATGCCCTTTGATCCGTGACGGAAGAAAGGTATATATATGTAAAAAAAAAAAAAAACCCACAACAAGAAGTAAATAAAATCTAACTTGTGTTTGGCAGTTTGCCTTTTTGATAATTTTCTTGAAAAATGAAAGTTTCCCAACAATAAATAAATAAAACGGAGCTATCAAATGTGTGTGTATCAGTTTGATTATTTAAAATATAACTTTCTTGAAAAATGGAAATTTGATGGTTAATTCAAATAACTTGTTTATTTTTTAAAAAGAGAGAATGGCCATCTAGAAGCAGACAAGGGACAAATGGGCAGAGCAATCCACACACATGCCTTGATACCAGGCTGCGTGTGCGAATTATGTGGCGGTGTAGTTCTGTCTGGCTCTCCTGGCTAAGCTGGCCTCCTGCCAATGGTAACCAACCTCCCCTTTCTGACTAATGAATGGGTGGGCAAGTGGCCCCCACCAGCGGGAGACAGCAAAACTCCCAAATGGGGGGGGGGAGGGTGTATAAGATTTTTTTGCACAAGTCAATGGGCCATAACAAATGTAGCGCAATGTACAAAGATGGTACACAGTCAACAAACTCAACAGAAAGTACAGCCTACCCCATAACCTGGAATTCCTGGCTCTCCTGCAGATCCCATTGACCCTAAATGTCCCTGTATGTATAAACAGGAGTAAACACAATTTAATTACTAATTACATAAGCTCTCAATCAACCTTCTGATCAGAAAAACACAAAGGGCATAACCCTCACCCAAGTTAAGCAGACATAAATCCCGTTGATTTCAAATTGTGAGAGTCAAACAGATACTGTCAACATAACATATGTTCATAGTGGCTGGCTCATGCCAAATAGGTACAGCACAATGTTGTTGTTGTTTAAAAAATGCAAATGCATTAAAAAAAAAACCTATACCCCAATGAACTAAAAATATAGGCAAACAAGTTCTATAAGAGTTTAGATAAACAAATGAACAGAGAGTCAGTGTGGCATCGTGGAGCAGGAAGATCAAGGTTGAAATTCCCACTCAGCCATTAAACCAACTGGGGGTTCTTCAGCCAGTCACATTCCCCCCCCCCTCTCTCTGTCTAACCTATTTTACAGGGTTGTTGTGAAGGTAATAGGGAGAACAACTGTATACCAACCATTGGGCCTCTAGTTCCTCTTGAACCCTTTGGACCAATTTCTCCAGGCTGCCCGCGGTCACCTGTGGCGCCAATCTCTCCTGGGGGGCCATGCTGTCCCTTTGCCCCCTTTTGGGGAGGTTAAGAGTCAAAGATAAGACAATACAAGATGTTATTCCAAATGCAAACTGCACTGGAGAGCCAGACAAGAGTCCCAAAATCCTGTTAACATTCTGTTTCAAAACTGTTTGTTTACGACCTGTCCATTATTAATAAATAAATGCTAGGCCCTCAATTAATACAAATACATGACAGAAGAACAAAGATGAATTACCTTTTTTCCTGGGCGGCCCCTTTGACCTAGATTTCCTGGAGCTCCTTCGGGCCCCTGAAATATTTGTTATGAAGGAAGAGAGCTTTGAGAGCATGTTTAAACTTTGGTGTGAACTGCATAATCTTAGCAAGGTCTTATAACAAGGGTTATGGGAAACTCTTATTAAACATTAGTACGACTGTTCTATTTTGGAGAAGAGTGATATAATGCTGGTGATTTTTATCAAGCCAGTGAAAATGCCACAAAAATCTAACATGTCTGAACAGAAAACAACAGCTGGAGACTAAAATAAATTTTGTGCTCAAGCCAAACACTTCATTTAGTAGGGATCTATATTCAACCAGGGAAGGACTAAAGAATGTCAGATTCAGGCCAGAGAAGTATCTCCAGTGAGAGTACATGTATTTGCATTACTACGGTTCCTGACTAGGCCAGTTACTCACTAAGGTAGGGATCAAGCCCACTGGGGCAGACACATGTCCAGGCTTCAAGTTTTCCTCTTAAGCAACACAGGACATGTTCAATCATCCCTACATGTACTTGATCGGGAAAACTTTTGGGATACAACAAGATATTCTGGATTTGCATTGGCACGGTGCAAATCAAAGGCTTAGGAACCACCACAACTGAAGCAATATGTAGTCCACTAATACTAAATATATTATGTAGCCACCGTCCCCATATTCCCAGTGTTTTGAAAGAGCGCAGAGGTCAACAAGTGTCCTCTCATTGAGCAAGTTAGTGCTCCCCTTTTATGTGGCAGTCAGGGATAGAAGCCCCAACTACCACTTGGCACAATGGAAAGAGAACTTTCCCCTCTGGTCCTGAAAACTCTCCGTCTCTTTGTTCCACCCAGCGCTTTCAAACACCTTCCATGGCACTAATGTGCACCTAATATGTAGGAGGAAATTAGGGTTGCCATATTTCAAAAAGTTGTTGAGGTTTTTTTTTTTTTTTTTTTGGAGAGGGGAGCAGGCCAAGTTGTTCAGCTTTTTTTGCAAAATCTCTGGGGGGGGGGGGTTCTCTTAGGAAGTTCTCTTAGGAAATTTGCCTAAAAAATCCCAGATATGCCCAGGAAATTCTGGACGTATGACAGCCCTAAAACAGTTCTAGCAAGATTGTTCTCTCTGTTGTGTATTGAGTCAAAGGATTTTATATCTGCATTATTATTGTCTGTATTTGCATTAGGGTAAAGTAACTGCCTTTTGGGTACAGCTACTATTGGTTCATTTAAGCTGCTGTATTTGGATCCTCTGTCTTATTGGTTGCCTCCAAAAGGCAGGACTGTGATTGCCTGATATTGTTCCCTCCAAAATGTATCCTTTCTAGTTAGTTCCCTGTCCCTATAAATGTAGCTCTCCCCTCCTCAGTCTTCAGTCTTGTTGCTTTAATAAAGAAGTGTTACTAGAGAACTGTCTCCAGCATATTATGTCAAGAGAGCTGAAATCACAAACCCCACGTCACAACAACTGGCGACGAAGGTGGGATCCGGAATGCTGAGGAGCGGTTAAACGCAGCCCTGCCTCAGAGTCCGGATTGTAGCTAAGAACAAAACTCACTGGCCAGCTGAGAAGACGACCCTGCCCACAGGACAATGGAGAGTCCAAGGGTATTGGAGCCCTTCCAGCCATCAGAGCCCCACACGTGGGAAGACTACGTCGAACGCTTTGAGTTCTTCGCAGTGGCTCAAGGGATCACCGATGCCAGCAAAAGAAGGGCCACATTCCTGAGCTACTGTGGGCCTGAGACCTTCAAGCTGGCCAAGGCATTGCTTGCCCCAGCGAAGCTAAGTGAGACATCTCTCAAAGATATTCTTGCCTGCCTAACAAGCCATTTAGCGCCTACTGAGACCAAGATGGCCCGGCGGATGGAGTTTCATAAGAGGCAGCAGCGTGCTGGGGAGTTTGTATCTGCATTTCTAGCTGAACTGCGGAAGCTCGCTCAGCACTGTGACTTCCAAGATCTGGAAGAGACTCTCCTGGATCGGTTTGTCGGTGGTCTGAGCAGCAAGAAAGCCAGAAGACGCATCGTGGCTAAAGAAGAGGTTACCCTTGCTTCAGCCTTGAAGGAGGCCACCACCACGGAGAATTATGAAAGAGAGGAGCTTGATGCCAGTTGCAGGGTCCCTAAGCCACAGATAGAAGTTGCGCATGCCATGGACGAGCTAGAGGCTACTCCGAGTCAGAGCCCAGTCCATGGGGTCGAGTCAGTGCGTCAGGCCTGCACAGTGCACAAAGATCACCGAGGCAGGTGCCCTGGTTGTGGCGGAAACCATGAGCGGAAGAGTTGTCGTTTCCGGGATGCTATGTGCTGGACGTGCGGAAAGACAGGTCACATCGCCAGGGTCTGTAGATCGGCGGCGTTGGGAGCGACAGGAGCACCTAGACTGGAGCATCGCAGATCGGCCACAGCAAACCATGTTCTAAAGGACTGCCAATACGTAACGGAGATCAACGGGAGGGTCGTGCAGTTTCCAGCGCAAGGCAAGGCACACGTCAAGGTGAAGATTGAGGGTCAGCTGTGCGACATGGAGGTGGACTCCGGATCTGGATTCACTATCGTGTCGGACCAGACCGCGAGGACATTCTTCCCCAGGGGTAAGTTGCCCCCTCTGGAGCCCTTCCCAGCAACTTTGCAGTCATACTCAGCGGGCCGCATCCATGTCATGGGAATGTGTGCCGTGAGAGTACAGTTCCGGGACAAACAGGCGGTACTCAAACTGGTGATTGCGAAGGGCAGTCGCCCCAGTCTCCTGGGCACTGACTGGTTCCCCGCCCTGGGACTGAGTATATCAGGGCTTAATTCAATCCAAACCTGCCCTGAGGTGAGCGAGGCATTATGCAAAGAATTTGCTGGTCTCTTTAATGGAAAACTGGATTGTTATAAAGGGCCCCCAGTTGACTTCGAATTGGACCCTGGGGTGGCCCCAGTCCGACTCAAACCAAGGCGAGTGCCATTTGCACTGCAACCCAAGATCGAAGCAGAGCTGGATAAATTTGTCAAGCAGGGAGTTCTCTCACCCGTGGACTCCGCTAAGTGGGAGACTCCAATCGTCACGCCCCTTAAAGCAAATGGGGAAGTCAGGATCTGTGCTGATTACAAATGTACTATCAATAAGGCACTCAGGGGAAATTCATACCCCATTCCAGTCGTATCACATCTGTTGGCTAAACTGGCTGGGGGCAAGGTGTTCGCCAAACTTGACCTGGCACAAGCTTACCAACAGCTGCCAGTAACCCCACAATCAGCGGAAGCACAGACTATTGTCACACATAAAGGGGCATTCAGAGTTAACAGATTACAATTTGGAGTTTATGTGGCCCCAGGGATTTTTCAAGGGCTCATGGAACGCCTGTTAAGAGGTCTGCCGGGGGTCTTGCCATTTTTTGATGACGTTTTGATTGCTGGAAAAGACCCACAGGAACTGGTTGCGCGTGTCCGTGCAGTGTTGCTCAAGTTCAAGGAGGTGGGATTGCAACTAAAAAAGGAAAAATGCAGTTTTGGGGTGCCAACTGTGGAATTCTTGGGGTTTAAAATTGATGCATCAGGCATCCACCCCACAGATGCTAAGGTTAAGGCCATCATCGAGGCACCACGACCACAGAACAAGACGGAGTTGCAGTCATTCCTGGGACTTATTAACTTTTATCATTCGTTCTTACCCCAGAAAGCTTCGGTAGCTGAACCATTACATAGACTGTTGCAGAAAAAGAATGTGTGGCGATGGGGGCAGGAGCAGCAGAAGGCTTTTGACTCTTTGCGAGGAATGCTGAGTAGCAAGAGCGTCCTTGCTCATTATGATGAATCGAAGCCGCTGGTCCTGGCATGTGATGCCTCTCAATACGGCCTGGGGGCGGTGCTGAGTCATAGGGAACCGGATGGGTCGGAAAAGCCCATCTCTTTCTATTCCCGTACGTTGTCGCCCACGGAGCGCAACTATGCTCAAATTGACAAAGAGGCGCTTGCAATTGTGGCAGGAATCAAAAAGTTCCATGATTATGTGTACGGTCGTCATTTCTCCATTGAAACGGACCACAAACCACTGTTGGGGTTGTTCAATCCGAACAAACAAACGCCACAAATTCTCTCCCCCAGAATGTTGCGTTGGTCTATATTCCTGAATGGGTTCCAGTACACCTTGACCCATGTGCCGGGGAAGCGGTTGTGCCACGCTGATGCGCTGAGTCGATTGCCCCTTCCTGGCGGGAGCAATGAGGATCCTGCTCCAGCGGAGCACATAATGATGCTGGAAACACTTCCGGGGGCTCCTGTAACGGCTACTGATATTGCTGAGAAAACGAGGAAAGATGCTGTTCTCTCCCGTGTGCTCACTTGGGTGGGGAGGGGGTGGCCAGGTGGTCCGCATGAAGACAAATTCAGGCCTTATGCGACAAGGCAGCACGAGTTATCCATGCATAAGGGTTGTCTCCTGTGGGGAGATAGGGTGATCATCCCAGCACCACTGAGAAACAGGGTTCTTGAGACACTTCACATGGGACACCCGGGAATGGTCAGGATGAAGTCGCTAGCCCGATGTTATGTGTGGTGGCCTGGAATGGACCAGAACATAGAAAAATGGGTACGAACATGCAAGGCATGCCAAGAGGTGCGGCCAGAAGTGGCCAGAGCACCAGTTCACTGGTGGGAGCAGTCCAGATCTCCCTGGAGCCGGCTGCACTTAGATTTTGCTGGGCCATTCCAGGGGAAGGTCTTTTTGGTTATCGTCGATGCATATTCCAAATGGTTAGAAGTGGCGATGGTCCCTAGCATGGCATCAGCTGCCGTAATCAAGGTGTTGAGGCAGCTGTTTGCAACCCACGGGTTACCTGAGACCATTGTATCAGATAATGGGGCAGCTTTTGTATCCCAAGAATTCAGGGCATTCTTGGCTGATAACTTCATAAGAGGGGTCACATCCGCGCCCTTTCACCCATCCTCCAATGGGCAGGCGGAGCGCATGGTAAGAACAGCCAAAGAATCCATTGCGCGCTTAATGGAGGGTAACTGGTCAGCTTGCATTGCGCGAATGTTATTTTTGCAGCATGCGACGCCGTGTACTGCGACGGGCAAGTCGCCAGCTGAGCTGCTCTTGGGTAGAAGATTGGTAACGGTGTTGGATTATGTCCACCCGGATAAAATGCCAAACCGTAATTCAAGAGCAAACCCCCAGGCTGAGACTGACACAACAAGGTATTTCGCCCCTGAAGATCTGGTCTGGGTGAGGAACTATTCACGAGGTTCGCGGTGGGTGGCTGGTGTGGTCACCCGGGCTAGTGGACCTGTGTCCTATTATGTGACCTTGGAAAATGGGCAAGTTTGGAAGAGACATATAGATCAGCTGAGGCGCCGGGCGCTCAGCAGGGAGGAGTCTGATAATTCATCCCTGGCTAACGACGCAGAGCTGCAAGACCAGAGTGAAAATGGCCCAGAGGTGCAATCACCAGGGGCTTCAGCAAATGAACCAGGGTCTGCTAGTCCTCAGGATGACGAGGTACAGGTAGGGGACCCTGAGATGTCTGGGACTCCTTCTGTTCCTGACGAAACCCCTATAGCAGCCCCCCTACCACTGGTGACACCCAATCCAGAACTGGCAACACCTGTTGTCAGGAGATCAAGTAGAAGTTGTAGGACCCCACAGTACCTGAGAGATTACGTCTGCTGTGCTCACTAGGGGGGGAGGGGTGTTGTGTATTCAGTCAAAGGATTTTATATCTGCATTATTATTGTCTGTATTTGCATTAGGGTAAAGTAACTGCCTTTTGGTTCCAGAGGGTACAGCTACTATTGGTTCATTTAAGCTGCTGTATTTGGATCCTCTGTCTTATTGGTTGCCTCCAAAAGGCAGGACTGTGATTGCCTGATATTGTTCCCTCCAAAATGTATCCTTTCTAGTTAGTTCCCTGTCCCTATAAATGTAGCTCTCCCCTCCTCAGTCTTCAGTCTTGTTGCTTTAATAAAGAAGTGTTACTAGAGAACTGTCTCCAGCATATTATGTCAAGAGAGCTGAAATCACAAACCCCACGTCACAACACTCTCATCCTGGAAATTATAGCTCAATTATCACTGACAAACTACAGCTTAAAACTGGAAGCCACAGTTCCTGGCCGAGGCGTGAACAGTATTGTGTACCTGTTCTCAACTGCATGGCAGGACTTGGTGGAGGAGCCATAGCTCAGCAGTAGAGTATCTGCTTTGCTTCTAAAATCCAAGGAAGTCACTGCTACACAGTGTTGATATTATTGAGCAAGAAAGACCACTGTGTCTGACTCAGTAGAAGACAGTTTCCTTTCCTGTGTTTCTAATAATTTTGTTGTTGTTTTGTCTCACTGATTTTCTTCGCATACATTAAGTGGATGTTTCATCACTCTGTTTAATTTCCCAGCCCCATCACCAATGTTTTTATGGCTACAAGAAACAGTAATTTAGGAATAGAGGAAAGCTGTTGATTGCCACACTACAAAAAAACAAATAGCACATCCAAAGTAAGAATATTTCAGCAGGCATTTTCATCAACAGCTGACTTCCGGATTAGACTCATTAACTGATAACACTTTGGATATGCTTGGTGACTAAGAAAAATAACTAGAGGACAACATGTTGCAGTTGACCAGATTTTGTTCGTCTCGTTCTTGGCTTTTCTAGCCAATGCATTATGCAAAGCAATAGCATTTCTGGTTTGTTCCAAACCGTGTGGTTATCTTGAAAGATCAGCAGCATTGAAGGCCAAGCTAGCCGAGATGCCAATCATGCAATTAGCAGCTCCTGAATAACATCTGTGACCTCACAGACCATGCCAGAGTCCCAATTAAGATTGCTGCTCCCTCCCTGTGCCCACTATTTACTTTTCGAAAGCCGCTCATGCAATAATTGCTAGCCGAATGAACAGCATGCATCTCGTTTTTATCAGCCAGGTTTCCTTCAGGAGGATGGACGGAACAGAAATTTAACAACAGCAACAATCTCATTTAGTTTGGTCCCTGGACAAAATGGCCCGTGCATATGTTCTAGAGCTTAGGGGAAATCTATATTATAAATGGCATCTTAAATGGATAGTGGCAAACAAGTGTTCTGATTATACCATGTTGTTGAAGTGTCCTGCAAAATTTGAGACAAAATAGGGGCTGCATGGAGCATCTTTGGAATACATTGTGCCTTCTTATGATATAAAAATATACAGTGAAATGGTATGTGACATGCTAAATCTATCTCATGGTCCAATCAAAAATACTGGCATTAATATCTGTTGGGATGTACTTAAAACGAAACTCTGAGTAACTAGGATAGGGTTGCTATATGAACTGGAAAATTCTGGTAATGTCCAGGGTAGCAATGGGTGGGGTCTCTAAACCTACTATTCACGTACGAAGTTACTATGTGATAACGTGTGAATAATAATAATGTGAAGGAAGTGGATATGATTTACTACATTTTACCTAGATATATGCAAAGAATGAATAGCAGAGCTGACACCAACATCAAACATTTGGTTTTAACAAACCTTGAAGATACATGCTACATAATAAAAAGAAGAGTTAAATCAGGGAGAAATACCACCAGAACATTTTACAGCAAAACAATAATCATACTGCAAGGAAGAGACGCTTATAATGTAAGCTACACGTCTTACTCAGAAGTGAACATGACTTAATTAAGTGAGACTTAATCCCAAGTAAATATGTATAGAATTGCAGTCTCAAATCTTCTGATTTTATGCATTGTCTCTTGAAGATCTACATCTCTGAAGCATATATTTTTTTAAAGAAGTCAACATGTGGAAAGCTCTGATTTTGAGCAGGATTTCCACACTTCATTTCATTCTAAGACAAACAACTCTATGCAATGAGTAATGTTCTGCTGGATTAAACCATTGGGATGAAAGTCTGTTTTGAGACCAGAGTCTTCCCATAGGATTAGGTGGGGCTTTGAACAAGCATTCAACAAGCAATGGAAACAGGAAGGAGAAATGAACACGCGCTTTCTGTTTTTATGCTTCTGTGTAATGTCTGAAGCGGGAGCACAGATGTGTAGAAACGAAAACTGGGAGGATAAGTGCCACTGCTTATTACATGAAGTCAATCTGAGACACAGTTAATTCTCCACAACCATCCACAGTGGTGGCCCCATTACTGCGCTTGCCAGCAGAAGTGATAATTAGTGCTAGCTGTGAGACAGAAACCTATCCAAATTGAGTTGGACTGGAATCAACAACTCCCCCCCCCCCCCATATGAGCCACTCAGCTGTTGCAACTTTGGCCACGGCTTCCAAGGCCTATATCGATAATTTCTGTACACTAAATGTGTAGTTCTGGTGGGGTAGTCATTGGAGAGGATCCCAACATTTCCCCCTAAAGCAGTGTTTCTGATGTGTAGGAAATCATATTTTCTAGGACTCAAACCACATTTTGTTCCTGGGAAAATGCAGTCGTCCCCCCGCAGTGTCATGGGAGGCACCTAGTGGGATCAAAGGCAATAAGCAATATAACTCCCCTCCCACCTGTTTCATGGGTTTTGTATTTAACTCTTTATATACCACTCGCACAAGAGACCACTCATATAGCGTGCTTATCTGCCAAGTTCCCTTGGAGTGAATAGGTCACATCGCTATTATTTGCACTATAATTCCAAGATTACTTACTGGAATGCCCCTTATGCCAGGTGCACCTGAAGGGCCTGGGATTCCTGGGATTCCGGTCTCTCCTTTTTCACCATCTTCTCCAGGAAGCCCTCGGTCTCCTACACTGCCCTAAAACAGTCACATGCATAAGCAAAGGTCAAGAGGGGATGGGATCTGTTTATCAAGTTCAACCACCTTGGAAGTGTTTACATGATTCTGACCAAACTAAGCCCCTTAAAGCAAAATATACATAGGAGGCTTAGTTTGGTCAGAAACGAGTATACACTTACAGAGCTAACACTAACCACACTACTTCTGGTACACGAGCCACCATAGCTGCTAGAGGGCCATGAAAATTTCTGCCCCAGGCTTTTTAGACTCGTCTACCCATGTACTATCTGAAACCAAAGGGTCGAATCAGTTGCCAGATGTGAATTATTTTTTTCAACTCTCCTACCCCTCTAAATCACCATCTTACTCCTTCCGTTTTGTTGCAATGTCTGCATGAAGCCTGCTTTACCAATCACAGGAAACCAGCTTGAAATACATTCCGCAATACAGTGAAGGAGTGGTGACAACAGCTCTTTCGGACAGGAATTGTGCAAAGATGCAAATTCTCTGTGCCTTTTGTCTCTGTGATTTCTTATTGCGGCATCAGTGTGACATTGCTGAACAACTTCTATGCACACAAATGCGGCAATGCTGTATTTTGTTATATATTTTGTTTAAAGAAACACGGTACAAAGACAACGCTGGGGCTGTTCAGTTGTTAAAATGTACCTTTGGTCCATCCTTCCCTTGGACACCATCTTCCCCCGGTGGTCCTGGTACACCCTATTTTTCAGAAGAAATAAATCCAAATGTTGTCACCTTCAAAAACTGTAGTGTACAAATACCTAAAATCGAGGTACATTAGCCCGGGGAACAACAGTAGAAGGAGCACCATGTGAGGGGTTAGAACAAACAACATATTAAGGGGGGTTGCCACTGTCTTCCAACAACACCCAGACCTGCCTGAAAAGGAGAGGGGATAAACAGGGACAAACTTCCTGAGCATATCTTGGCAGAGTGAGCTGTGAATGACAGTTCAATAGGGATTTCAGCTCCCTATACCTGAGATGTGTGTAGCTGGAGGAGTTGAGCAGGAGGGAAGGAGGGGGTTACAGGGGTCTGAACTTTTAAAGCAAGGCTTAGCACCCTCTGCAAAATGGGAAATTTCTATGGGCTTACATCATAATTTGAAATACGTCTGAACCGAAAGAGCTAATGTGTTTATTGGCAAGCAGCTTATTCCTTTCACTTATTCAAAACAACTTAACATTCTGGAAGAAATGGTTTTAGGTTGATGACAACAGACTGCTGGCTTTCGTATTTTCGAAAGCGCGATTGGTATTTGCCTCTTTTTCACAGAATGCCCTGGTGCAACCTGAGATTGTTAAGATATATATAAAATCGGGCCCATTAATCAGCAAAGCTATGCTTTCATTATCATTCTAAGATTGTAGTTGGGTTTTAATAATAATAATAATAATAATAATAATAATAATTTATTTATACCCCGCCCATCTGGGTGGGTTTCCTCAGCCACTCTGGGCGGCTTCCAACCGAATATTAAAAACAATATAGCATCAGACATTAAAAACTTCCCTAAACAGGGCCGCCTTAAGTTGTCTTTTAAAAGTAAAATAGTTGTTTATTCTATCATGTCTTCTACCAGAAATGTCTTTTTCTAGCCTGAAGATGAGTTCATTGTTTTTGCTTGGATTGAATAACAACATTATTTTAGTGTCTCCACTGATGACCATGTATTTTTGTTGCCTTTATGTTGAAGAGAAATCAGATTATAGAAGTCTAGAATGCAGCAAAACTGTCAAATGCCTACATAATTGAAAATGAGCTATAATAAACATACCATGCCACACCATGAGGCAGCGATCGCCACCGTATCTTGCCATTAGGTTTCCCTCCTCTTTGTCCTTTTTATACTCTATCTATGGGTCCCTTGCTGTGATGTCATGATTCCAAAAAGATTTTGTGCCCCACAAAATATTTACATTATTTTTAAAGCTATTTTTAATAACAAAATGTCTTTGTAACCCCATCAAAACCCATCCAAATGTGCACTTTTATACTTTGGCCACACTCATTTTTACTTGCAGCCCTTGAAGGGTTAACCAAAGGGGCCAAAGGGGTCCTTATGCCGAAAAAGGTTAGCCACTGCTGCCTTAGATTTATGTCTCTTCCTCTTACTCAATCTGATCCAACCCACAGTTTGCCACTGCATACAAATTATCAAACTATGGTTTGCGTTTGACCTCCAAATCATAACTGAAAGCCAATATTTTGACTGTGATTTCCAATTCTGGTTTGGAAGCAAGCACAAACAATAGTTTGCTGTAATTATGAACTATGGTTTGCCCTAAACAAGCAGATGTTAATGGAATTACAGTACACAAGGATAGGAGGGAGGGGAGGAAAAGAACATGCAAATCTAATTCATGTAACACTAAGTTTGACAAGTGAACCATTGTGTTCAGGTTTCTTGGACCAATATTAATATCTTTTTCAATGAGGAACAAGGCCCAACCATGCTCTTTGACTCACATTAGCCAAGGCTGAAAATAAAACCAACTCTGATATGAATTAAAATGCCTATTGCAGTTATTCCCAAAACTGTGTTCAAGGCTGCATTGGCATAAGTATGCTACAAGGAAAAAGAAATACGATTAATTAAGGTTTCTTGTGAACCTGTTTCTCTGCAGGATTTACTGCTCTAGCCTTCCTTGCTTCCAGTGCATCTCTACTGGGAACAAGTTATTCTTATATTACCAGGTGTGACTGGATCTTGCCATCCATTGCTATGGGCTTATCTTCTTCCAATAAAAAGGCACACCCAGATCACTGATGTAGAAACTGATGGGGGAAGGAGGTAAATCTTACTCAAAAATGCTCTAAAAAGTAATCCTATTCAGATGTAAGAATGAAGTGTGTTTCCATTTTTCATTCCGGAAAGAAACATGTCTCCGTTATGAGAAGTTTAGATAAGGCTGACCTAAAGCCTTCTTATACCTACTTTAGTCCTATTAACATAAGTTTATTGCCTTTTTCAAAAATAAGATACCTACACTAATCATAACTAGTCATATTTAAGCCTCTGCTTCTGATGATGCTGAGAATTTTCCAGGCATAGGAATCCAAGAGTCTCCTTCATCCCTTCTCTGGTTTCATAATTTGCATACCGCTTTGTATTTCTAAAATTCAGGGCTCTCTTTAGTTCCAAAATATGTTTCATATTTACCACTTACTCTTAAACCTTGTTCTCCTGATTCTCCAGCATTGCCAACAGGTCCAGCATCTCCCTATGACATACAACACAAATACATGAAGCCGATGGGCTACATAACAGGAGCAACAGAACAAAAGATTATATCTAACATGGCAGAAGTCTTGTAACAAAATAAACTCAAGCAACAACAACATTTTGTTTTGCATGCAAACAGTAAACATATATTGATGGGTTGGAGAACTAAACTGGAAAAAATCGGAGAACTGAACTTTGAAGTGTTTTAGTTTGTTGGTTCAAGAAGTGAAAATCAGGCAGCATTTTATTAAAATGGTAACAAATCAATTTTATCCTTCATCCTTACTTAGAGGTGTGTCTGTTTCCCACATTGCTGGGCTTCAGACATCAATTCGAAACATTTTAAATTTGCCCAGGCTTTCACAAATTAATAAGGGGTACATCAATAATGTACACCGATAATGTACATATTTCTTTTTAAATTAAACTATTACAAATGCTGTGTGTGTGTGTGTGTGTGTGTGTGTGTGTGTTTAGTGCTGGTTTATTGCATTTTGTTCGTATGTTTGATTTACCTTGCCCTGGGCTCTTACTGAGAAAAGGTGATAAATAAAGAAAAATTATTTTGCAGCAAGACAAGCAGATAGATTTGCAACAAGTACTTTAGAGTTTTGCAAGCATCTCTATTTGTTTGTCTTATTTATAACTCGCTCAATCAATTATATCAATAGAGAAATTGACAGCTTTTCTTCTTTCTTTGAACCACAGGGATTTGGGCTCCTGGCATGCATACCTAGCACACAGGCCCATTTTATTTTTAACAATAGCCATTCAGCTCAGCAAGAACATGCACCTGAGATCTAATCTAATGTGGCCTGAGAGGCAACTCCCCACCTCTTTCTCCCCATATCCCAGAAGGTCTCCCTGAAACAGCATGCCAACAATTACCTTTGTGCCTGGTTCTCCTTGTGGCCCTGGGTCCCCCTCTGGGCCAGGTGGTCCCTGAATTGAAAGCATAAGCAAGCTTATTCACTGTCCAGCACTAAATGCTTCCCAGCATAAAAGCAAGATGGAGCACACAAAGAAGATCATACAGCTAGAGGGGGAGGGATTAATAATTGGAGGTACACTTCTCCCAGCAGGTTTGTGCATTAACAGGGGGCTTCTACAATGTCCCACAAAAACCTATCTAAGGTTCTTGAATGCCATCTCTTCTACAGGTCTTGGAGCTTCTTACCTTGTCCTGGTCAACAATGGCCACTGATGATCCCCTACACCTGCTTTCCTTCCAGACATGTGTCCTGCTCACATCCCAACATCCTTCCCTACGTATTGCATCCTGCTTGTGTTGCATAGCTGAACATCTGATAACACACTTCCAACCTCTTTCCAAGCAAAACTATTTCCCTGTGTGATAGCCAATGGGCACACTTAATCGGCATCATCCTAATTCACACACCTGTCGCCTTGGAAAGCTCAGCTTTGCTGAAGGTGGCTATCCTAAAATTGTATGCATTTCCTCCCCTTTTTTCAATAAACTCATGCCAGACTCCGGGCAATTCTTTGTCCTTAGACCGTTGGGGCAAATTATGACCCAGCCTTTTTTCTTTCTTTTTTAACACATATACAGAACGCACACATTATGAAGTGTACAATAATGCTAGCCAGCTCCCCTCCCAGGACCAGAAGAGGGGCAGCGAGTGACTGGGCTGCCTGCAGCCAGCCACAACCATGTCTTTGTAAGGAGCAATATCTGCAGAGCGCAGTAACTCGAAGCGCAATAAAACAAGGTGTTACTGTGCAATACTCACTTCAAAGCCTGGTTCTCCTACAGGACCAGCATCACCTTGTTGTCCCCTCGGTCCCTAGTATTAAACAAAAGTTTATGTATGCATGCCATTCAGTTATCTTTTGTAGAAACTAGTACAATTACTTACTACAGCAGCTCTGCTCATAAGAAATGAATGGAAGGGTTGCTTTTATAGATCTATACCTGTATCAGAATAAATACGAAAATCAGTCTGCTCCATCTAAGGATTATTCTCTTCCCACCTGGACCAGAAATAAGCTTTCTGTCTCTGTTATTCTGTCCTCCTTTTGGTTTAGATAGGACGTAATTTGTTTTGTTAGGGCAGCCTGGAATTTAATTAAGTGAAAGTAACTACGAATAACAGCCTTGTTAGTTGTTAGTTCAAAGAAAAGAGCGAGCATTTATTATTATTGTATTATTATTATTATTATTATTATTATTATTATTATTATTATATATACTGCTGACTGTAAAAACAAACAAACCTCAAAGCAGTTTACAAAAAAAAGAGGGGCTCCCTTTATGCTGCAAAACAAATACATGTTAGCCTAGTGGGAGTTTGGAAACTTTTACATGCAAATTGACTAGTGCTAGTCTTTCACCTGAGTTTGGAGGCTTTTTTTTTTTTTTTTAATAACATGGGAGGGTGATCTTGTGCCTTTCCCTGTCATCTGCATACTTCCCCCCATTATTCTCTTCACCATTCCTCCTCTCTGATTCCCAATAAAACATACAAGATGGGGAAGGGGACCCTTATCAGTTTTATCTGCATATTTACAAAAAAAACAAAAATGATGCAAACCACCAAGGGTGAATGAAACCCTGTATCTTATTTATTAATTGTTATTTACAATTTTACCACACCTTTCCTCGCAAGGGTTCAAGGTGGCATTTTATGGTTTTTCCCTCCTCTCATTTTATACCCATAATAAGCCTGTGAAGTAAGTTAGCTTAAAAGGCTATGTTAGGGTACCAAGGGGTTGCTCGAGAGCAAGCAGGCAAATGCCTCCCCGCTCAGCTGTGAAGCCTTGCTTTTGATGCCAAAATAAACTTTCTCTGTGCAGAGGGCCACTCTCCCATGGCTGGCTCATTCACTGGCAGAATCTGTGAGTGGGCGGTCCTTAAACCTTCCCCAGCAGCGTAGTTTCTTGACGCCCAATCTGCACCTCCCCTCTCGGCGCAGAAGCCTACTGCGCAGGGAGGGCATGGGTAACGGAGGCCCTCTCTCCTCCCCGCTTTGCCCAGGCAAGGTGTCCTGGCACTGCCTTGCCTCCTGCGAGCCCTGAAGCTCCTCTCCACTGGAGGCGTGGTTACTCTCCTCTGCTGAGGAGGAGCTGCTTCCCACGATCTTTGGGGGCTCTCTGTAATCCATCCGGCTTTCCCCCTCTTGCCCCTGAGCCGATGGCAGTTCCCTGACAGGCTGTGACTGCCCCAAGATTAACTAGTGAGCATCCTGATTGATGTGAACTGTGGTCTCCCAGATTCTAGTCCAGAGGTGCCATCATCTCAAGACAATTGAGGAGGCCCAACACTATATCCTGATGTCACAAGGAGCCAGAGGGCAGAGCCAAACGCCCTCTGAAACTCCGAAAGTGCTTTGGCCCCTAGGAGTTGGCACACCTGTTCTAGTCTAACCACTAGGCCACATTGGAGCAGGAGGAGAAAGAAAGTAGGGAAAGCAAATGAACCCATGGAAAGTAGGGAAAGCAAATGAACCCATGGAAAAGCTGACAGAAGGCAGAAAGACAGGCAGGGTAGCAATCACAGACAAAGTTGAAGTGGTGGGGGAGGAAATTCTTCTCCCCTAGCACCACAGTAAACAGGATACTGCTGAGAACTTATCAACAGGTGCCTTCCTGAATTTTAAAACAAGGTCCAAATTACTTCAAGGAATTGGAATTTCACCATTAGGCAGAAATCCATATGGCAACCTAAGCGCTTTGAGCACCTCCACTGTATTCTGCTGCTTCGGGTGTCATGAAGATTAGGGTTTGATCGAACAGGCGAATGTTTTTCCCATACTATTCCCACGGAGCTCAGACAGGCTTGGCACAGACACCTTTTTCTCATGACTCCAGTGGAAAACCAGAAGTCAAAGCATGTAAGTGAACAATACTGGAAAGCTCAGGTGCAACCAAGAACACAAGTGGCCACCAGCACAGATTTTAATGAGGCGGTGTGACACTGAGGTGAAATCCCTTTCAAAGTATACCCAGTACTATCTTGCAACCTCAATGGAAGGATCTTTGTTATGCACTAAAAAAAGGCAGAGAATTCCAGAGCAAATGCCCATCGGTCACATATGATCTAGTTGAGATTACTGCATTGCAGGGAGTTTGACTACATGATCCTCAGGGTCCCTTCCAACTCCACAATTCTATGATTCTATGACTGGTTGCTTAGACGCTGGGTTTCTCTAACTTGGGTCTCCAATTGTTGTTGGACTACAATTCCCATCATCCCTGGCCACTGGTGCTGCTAGCTAGGGATGATGGGAGCTGTAGTCCAACAACAGGTAAAGAGCTAAGTCTAGAACCCTGGGCTTAGAGCATCTTGCCCAAGTTTTTAAGAACACAGAATAAGCACCTCTTTGCTTTTTGTGTCCATCTGCAACGTGCAATTTCCCTAGCAAAGCCATTTCAACCTTCTGACACTGGGATAGGGAACCTGTAGCTCCCCAGACGCTGCTGGACTGCAATTCCCATCAGCCCCAGGCCAGCATAGCCAATGGTCAGGGATGATGGGAGTTGGAGTCCAACATTCATCTGGAAGGCCTCACGGTCCTCATCCCTTTAGCTGCTCACATTTTCCTCCTGAGCTCATGCAGTGAAAATATGTGTGAGGGATCGTCCCACAGGATATATAGATAACACACTCACTCACACACATTTATCTGTATTTCCCCCCGCTGTGCTGTGAGATATGATTTTTCTCACCCTCTGCTTGCTAGATATATATTGTATTTCTAGCCCAAAAAAGGTTATGCAACAAATGCCTGCAGGCACACTTCTGAGATAAGTAGGCGCAAAGCCAGACCTTGGAAAATTCACATTGGTGTAAATCTTAGAACTATATTGCTGATGTAAAGAATCATAGCAGTGTATTTTTACATCACTTACTGGGAAGGGTACTTTTTCAGAACAATGAAATCCCAGAAGTAATGTTGACTTACTTCTGTGAAATAATAGCTCCAGTGCTGCCTCAATCAAGAAGCAACATGTCACTGAATGACATATGTTCATTTTTTTCTGGATTTCATTGTGTTTACACCTTTCAATTGATTCCACATTATATTGCATTTTCAGCATTTTTAAACATAAATGAAGATCCGTATTTAGCAAAAGAATGTCTGGTGTTTACAACATGGTACTTTTTGATATAGTACCAACAGGCCAATTGCATGCAGCTCTAACATTACAGAATGTCTAGAGGCAGAGAGCAACACAGAAGCCACTAACATTAGTATTTAAAAACTATTTATATAAACATGTAATGTAGATTCGTCTACCTCCAAGCAACACAGAGCTGCATAAGAAAAGGAATAGGATTGTACCAACCTAACTTCTGTTAGATAAGTTTTGCCAAGGCGATGCTCTTAAACTCAGAACAACTGCTTATGCATGCTGACAACTACACACAACAAAGTGGGTGAACAGCATAATAACACAAACAGTATTTTATACAGCAGCATCAATGCACACAAACATATGACAGGCGAGCGGGGAGGAAGGGAGGAGGAGAGAAAACTGATATCGCCTACTTCAGGGAGGAGGAAGCTGTAGCCGTCTAATTCCCATCATCCCCAGCCAATATGGCCAATTGCCAGAGATGATGGGATCTGCAGTCCAGCCATATATGGAAGGTCACAGTTTCCCTATCTGTGATCTAAGTGTTCTAGGAGAGAGTTCCCATAAGGGGCGCTGCTGGAATAGAGATACAGTCATTTAAGGATAGAATGGAATTTGGGGAGCGTGAGAAAGGTAGAGTTGGAGAAACAGAGGGCATGAGCAGGGATGCACAGCAGCAATGTGAAAATCCTCGATTGTATTGCTCTTCCATTTGCTTGAGTTGTATGTATCTTCCAACCATAAGCAACATTAGGTGTCTGTAACATTACTGCAGGCACTGCAAAGTTATATGTGGGGGTGCCAGAAAAAGCAGACTGCTTCATCTGGTGGTGGGTGCAAACGATTAGACTACTACAAGCTCAAGTAGCTAAGCACCAACATGAGGAGATTTTTCTCATGCACTACCACAGGCTAAAATAATCATGTAAACAGACTGCAAGTACAAATTAGTAGGTGGGGGTACATGACAGGTTTAGCAGCACAAGCCTATACATGCTTACTCAGAAGCAAGTCCTATTGAATACAAGGGGACTTACTCCAAGGTAAGGGTGTGCAAAAGGCTGAAGCCTCAGTGTAGCTTCTTTTACAAGGTCTACTTAATTACAGTGCAAAATGCAACATCTGTTTTCCAAGAAATTTGGCATGGCACGCGAAAGTGTTATAGGAGAAATCATAGAAATCAACTTACTGGTTCACCCATAGGACCACTGTCTCCTGTGTTTCCTGGAGGACCAGGCAAACCCTAAAAGCAGAAAGCCAACAGAGAAAAAAAAAAGGTTGTTTCAAATTCCATTTAAAAGGCATTACATTCCTTGGCCTACACAATCAAAACACTGCTCACAAAATCCCTTCAGTGACATTTATGGTTTTCTTCCCAGCTCTTACCAAATTAACTCTTGTGGTTAATTGGTTAGCTGCTTTGCCAATTAAAAACAGAAAAAAAGCTGGATCCTTAATAGTTTTTGTGTACATTCATTTCTTCAAATACTAAGTTGGTCCGTTAAGTTCAACGGGTCTATTCTGAGTCAAATACTATCCATGATAACTGATAATAAAATGACATTTTTTGCCAAATCAAACTTGGTTATCCCTGCTGCAGCTTGATTTTACATCGCATTCTTAAAAGTTCAAAATGAAAGCAATAATATCCTAAAGCAGGTGGGCGCAGCAACAAGTTTAGAAGGCAAAACAATGCACCTCTTTTAACTTGCTGAAAAGTGTTTCTTCTCAGGTGTTTCTTCTCTGTAGGTTTTCTTACTTTCTAGTAAACTGTGTATTTCAAATGTTCTTCAAATGAATACAATAAAAACCATGCTTGTGGCACTTTAGAAAGCAACAGGAAGGGGGCAGCAGATTTCCAAATTAAACAACAACAACAAAACAGCAGGCAAACATGTCAAGTAGATCAATGGCAATGTTAATCAGGATGACTGAAGTATAACAGTGCATTGCAAACACACCGGCTTTTCCCAAAATTTTTTGGGTTTCTCTAGATTTTTATTTCCCCCTTTTAAAAAACCCTATATTCTTTGGAAGTTCTCTCATCTTTTAAAAATGACTCTCCAAGAAAACCCCACATTTCCATGTGTGACTTTGCCATATTCTCTTAAGAAAGACAGTTGGTCCAAAAAATACAAGCTACTTTGCTCGATCAAGCCAAGGTCCAGCATTCTGCGTACAACGGTAAACAGCCACAGATATTCACAAGCGTAGAACGGTGGAGTTCCTATCCATAGGGTACTCAACAGCCAGGTTAGATCCTACACTGCAGAATTGGCTCTTCAGATAGGGTGGATTTGCTACACAAGCTTCTCTGCTGGTGGGCTCCTGTTGCTGACCAGGAGGGGGAAGGGGAGGAAGTCAGTACGGTGCAAACGCACTGGAAGGAGTGCAAGATTGGCTGCATCTGTGTGTTTGCACCATGCCCACCTCCCTGCCGGTCTCCTTCCAGTCAGCAACAATGACCCTCCTGCCATAAAAACAGCTGCTTCTGCTAACATTGCCTCGTTTGCCATTCTGTCACCCGTTCCACCAGCAACAAATCATTTCCCCTGTCTGCTCCTTCTGCCACTTTTATAACATTTCAAAATCAAATCTCTAGGGAAAGTAAATTTATATGCCTTTTTACTATTATTTTGAGCAAACCACTTGAACTCTGTTAAAGTGCAATGTCACAACTGTCCCCTTCTGTTCCCAAGGTTTTGTTGCACAGTGCAAAGGAGAATTTGATGGCTTCAGTGTAAGCAGAGGATTGGCAGGAGAGGGGAAGTGGTTGTTCAACTCTTTCTTTGCCAAATGCTTTGCTCAAACCTGCCCCCCCCCGGTGGGGGGGGGAAGAATATGCTGCTCCAATGCTCTTGCTGTACAGTGGTACCTCGGGTTACAGAAACTTCAGGTTATGGACGCTTCGGGTTACAGACTCCGCTAACCCAGAAGTAGTACCTCGGGTTAAGAACTTTGCTTCAGGATGAGAACAGAAATCGCGCGGCAGCAGCGGGAGGCCCCATTAGCTAAAGTGGTACCTCAGGTTAAGAACAGTTTCAGGTTAAGAACAGACCTCCAGAACGTATTAAGTTCTTAACCTGACGTACCCCTGTATTGGGAAAAGTGTCACTTGAAGTCTGAAGGGGGTTAACTGATGTCAATGAAAGCGTTAAATAGTCCCCTACCCTCTTGTCAAGTCTCTGCTCAATCTGAAGCCAGCAGCCGCACACACACACACACACACACCAAAAAGGAACAATTATTCTGTCCTCAGTAGCAGATAATAATATAGAAGGGAAGCTTAGTTAGATCATAACTGATCAACTGAGGTCCTTCAGATGAAAAATGCAAAATAATACAGGCACACATAATTAGTTTTTGGCAATATAAAGAATTCTTCTGCCTAAGTATGAAGAACTTACTGCTGTTCCTGGGCTACCTCTTTCTCCAGGGTTTCCAGCTTTGCCCTGCTCAGACAAAATTAAGAGAATGGTAATGTCAAAAAAAAATTCTAAGAAGCATCTTACTACATTTGCAACTGTAAATATAAATGCTGAAAGAACACTACTTCTCTGGCACGTACAATGAGTCCAGAGATGCCTTTCTTCCCTGTGTCACCACTCTCTCCCTGGGGGAAAAAAAGCCAATTTATTGTAAATTTACAATAAGAAGTTGACAGTTTCTTCAGTTCGTCTTTTAAATCCCAAACCAGGCATAGGCAAACTCCAGCCCTCCAATGTTTGGGACTACAATTCCCATCATCACTGGTCCTGTTAGCTAGGGATGATGGGAATTGTAGTCCCAAACATCTGGAGTGCCCGAAATTTGCCTATGCCTGTCCCAAACTATGGGCCTTTTGTCACTATGTACATAGACAGAGAAATGCAGAGATCGATATTCTACTAATAAGTCCCATCAGCACAAGGAATTCTGCTTGAGCCATCGGACCTTCCCTCTCCTGCTTTTGTATGTGGGAACCCCAGAATAGATTTGGGGGAGGTAATGGAAAAACATTCTTGTGCACAAAGAAAAATCCTTGCACTGGTGAAATGTTCATCTTAGTGCTATGCTGAATTCCACCAAGTACCCCATTATCTATTTTAAAATGTATACATCACTTCCACACTAGTTCACACGAGCAGCTGACAAGAATGCTTATCACAGGAACCACACAGAGCTGAAAGCAACAACATCTCAACAGCCTTCGCTTTCATTCACCTTCTAGCAGCATGATGACAAACTTTCTGAAGTGCAAAAAAGAACAAGTTAATATTACCTTAATACCTTGTGTCCCTTGCTCTCCCAGAGGACCATCCTGGCCTCTTGGTCCCTACAAATTAAGAAACAAATTTCTGGTATATGAAAGGGGCATTTCAGTACTGGTGCAATATTGTTTGTGTGTGTGTGTGTGTGTGTGTGTGTGTGTGTGTTAGGGAGAAAGGCTTCTCTCAAGTTGGCAGAATTTCCAGCAATAGCTCTCTTATTGTTTTCATGAAAACAAGTTGTATGGCTGCTGGCATTTTAAGAATAACCCAAAGGCTGTAATCCTATGCAAGGCCCACTGAAATCAGAGGAAGTGGTCCTGAATAGAGGGGGTGAGAAATTGAAAACGAACCTACCTAATGTGTACTTTCTGAAACATTATGTGAATTGAAATTCACACATCTTTGAATTTTGCAATGCAGTTCTGCAACCAAGTAATGTGTAGAAAAATGTATATAGTAGGGAAAGTATGCATAAAATGCATATGCTCATGAAAATAAGTTTTAAAAATGCATTATATTGGGGGAAAGAGTTTTGTAAAAATGTGTACATCAGACAACAAATCAACACTAATATGCTGATGAATTTTCATAATGACTTTTTAAAATAAAAAAATGGCAAATTAATGTGGAAATGTGGAAATGAATATGCAGGAAAGGGTAAGAAGTTCAACTGCAATTACATTATCCCTCTTGTTATTTGCTATGGCCCAAATTTCAATTCATTTACGTGGAAGGGAAATGTCAAAAGCAAGGCAGAAGATAATGTAATTATTTATACAATGTATATGGACTAAAGAAAACAAGAACCGTCAATGCCACAATACCATTTTTTTGTACATGCAGATGGATAGCATCCTTCTGTCCCCCCCCACCCCATTCAAAGCAACTGCACTGTGGCTAAAACTATACCCACACACTCACAAATAATTTAATATAAATAAAAGGTTCACAAAATGGCATAGCACTGCTGCTTTTCACTTTTAAAAAAGCAATGCGCTTCTGTACAGGAGCTGTATAGCAATGAAGTGAACATCCTCCAAAAACAAATAATTAACAAAAAACACAAATTCCATCATGGGTCAGAAATACTTCTGTAACCACATTATAAACAGTAGCCATAACTGCAATGATTGCACTATGTAGTAAGCACAGTATTTTCCCTGGTCCAAAACATTATTTCTTATAAAATTGGGAGGTGGGGGAAGTTATCTCACATCCACAAAAATGCAGGCTTGAGGGAACACGTGGACAATGCGTATACTAGATCAGAAACATGTATTGTGCAAAAAAAAAACAAAAAACAACAACCTGTTTATTTGGAAAGACCCAAGGATAGGATATTCTTGGGTGGATGAAAAGGGTAGAGAGAAAATGCAAGATGGCAGCAACACACTGGCTGCACCTCCCAGGTTTCTGCATACTTTCTCCCAGAGGTTCTATAAAATATCCATATTTAAAAAGAAAGGTGGCAAAAAGATATTTACTCATACAAATATTTATATATTGCTATTTCATTTCAAAATATCAAAGTGGTTTACAACAGTATAGAGAAACCATACAATGAACACCGTACAAATAGTTAAAATCAGATATCAATTAACTATTGTATTGGAAAAAAATGTATTCTTAATTGCCAGCATAAGCTTGGCAGAATGGAAAGATTTTCAGCAAGTATTTAAAAGTTGAAATAGAAGGAGCCTGCTGAATCTCTGTAGTGTTCCACAATACAAAGTGTTCCACAACAAAGTGTTCCACAATACAGTTGTACCTTGGTTCTCGAATGCCTTGGCTCCCGAACAAATCAGCTCCCGAACTATCAAAACCCGGATGTGAGTGTTAAGGTTTTTGAATGGTTTTCAGAAGCTGAATGTCTGGCACGGGTTCCAATTGGCTGCAGGAGCTTCCTGCAGCCAATCAGAAGCTGCACTTTGGTTTCCAAATGTTTTGGAAGTCGAACGGACTTCCAGAACGGATTCCATTCGACTTCCAAGGTACGACTGTACTGGGATGATAATGCTAAAGGCTGTTTCTTGCTGTTATCAAGCGAGTCTTGCCAACTCAGGAACAACCAATGATGCTCTTCCATAACATTATAGAGGAAACATCCTGAAGAGATAGTTAAACCATCAGCCAGCACCGCTGCCTGGGAATTCTCTACGGAGAGTGAGGAGAGTCACTCCAAATCAGTTCTCAGGAGCCACAATCACGGATAGTATTTCTAAACCTTTCAGGTGCAATGGGAAGGGGCCCCACATATTCGTTCTAAAACAAACAAGCTGGTTATGTACACCAGGAGATACCAGGAGTTTGAAACTGAGTATAAACCCCTTTGCTATAACAGACCAAAATAATAATAGGCCTATATTTGGAGTGGACTCTTGGACTTCCCTAAAAAAAAAAAGCAAAAAGCAGAGTTGTAGTATTTCTATAAATAGCACAGTGTGACTCACTGCTGGCATCCTGCATTTTCAGGGAGTGCACAATGGATGCTCTAAGCTACTTGGCTGTAGTCACTTCTGCTGGGCTGTCTGCTGTACGATTCCATATAAACAAAGAAGTCAAAAGCGTAACTTTGCCAAACGGCAGCTACTGCCTGCCCCGCCCAGTGCCATTGAGTCAGCTTTGTTTCGAAGAAAAGTTAACAGGATATTGCACACTTAAATGTAGCGTTTATATAGAGTTGTAAGAAGAATTCACATATCTAATACAGTGGTGTCTCGCAAGACGAAATTAATTCATTCCGCGAGTTTTTTCGTCTTGCGATTTTTTCGTCTTGCGAAGCACGGACTTTGGAAAAGCTTCAAAAATACCAAAGTCTTCAAAAACCTCAAAAAAGGCTACCACACCGCGTGCTATGAGTTGCTCCTCGAAGTGAATGCATGGTTTAAAGAAAAAGGAAACAAACTTGCAAGACAAAGGAAACAAACTTGCAAGACGTTTTCATCTTGCGAAGCAAGCCCATAGGGAAATCCGTCTTGCGAAGCAACTCAAAAAACGAAAAACTATTTCGTTTTGCGAGTTTTTCATCTTTCGAGGCATTCGTCTTGCGAGGTACCACTGTATCCAGAAATGTTGCAACAATCTTCTAGGGTAGTTTGACTTCACTGTTCCCATATTGCAAGTGAGGGGCTGAGAGATACCACGCTACCTGAAATTGACTTAGTGTGTCCAACAGCACCTTCCCCTCTGTCCCATTTTCCCATTCCCTCCCTACCTCCACCAAACAGATGCTCAGTGTATTTTGGCCACTAAGGGTAGCCCACCCCAATAAAGAGAACTCAGGCGTCCGAATGCCTTTCAGTTTAGAAGGGAAACAGGGCCACTAATAACAAGACTGTGTTTTCTACGTGCTCAGAGGACCCTCAAGGTATGCGGAAACATATACCCGAAGCACCATGACGGTTATTTCATTTCTTTATGCTTTTTGCAGAAAAACAAATCATTTGAATTAACAGCTGTATCTTTGTGTAAGCCCCATCTATGCATATATTCACCAAACCTATTATTTTCATCCACATTCAGTATGTTAAATGAATACATAAAAACCCCACTTCAGGATGGCCCGACAAACACTTGTGAGCTTATACTCTTGGTGACAATTGAGCATACAGAAAGGCAAGTGGGGCGGCGGGGGTCTAAAGAGGGAATAGGTATATTTCTAGTGCTCCAGATGTTTCTGGACTGCAACTTCCACCATCCTTGACTCCTGGCCATGATGGCTCAGGATGATGGCAAAGGAGTCCTGGTCTAAGGGAACCAGAAATCACGCAGACCATGTTTTCATGGACGACAACAATTGAGACATAGAATATCAGGCTAACGGTATCCTCTCCGTATCATCTCTCTATATTTTCTGTATACTAAATGAGGTCAAGTGGGTCTTAAAGTTTGGCAAAAGAGTTCTGAATGTTAACACCAGCTCCTATGTGTGCAAAGGCTTATTAGAATGCACTGTACTAGTATTGGTGGCTTGGAAGCAATAGCACTGTAAAACAAATAAAACTTACATAATAAATTATTTCCTTCTGATCCTGTTCAGATTACTTAACTTCAGAGTAACCAACATCCAGATGTAAGCTTTTCCGCTACATTTCCGACATGAATTGCAAAACTGGATTTGATAGTACAATCTTTCGGCTCACTCAAATTCTTATTGTTTTCAAAAGTTCTCAACGACTGCATGGGTTTCGTTCTCCACAGCTTTCTCATATGGAGGATAGTATTAACTAGTTTGCACATAATGCAAAGCCAAGTCATGGCTTAGCATGAACATGCAAAGATAAAGATAACGTGCTAGTGTATCATTCTTTATAAGGGAAAGAACAATTCCTCTTTCTTGCAGTTTTTTCTAGTTTTGGAAAACTGTGTTCAGGCAGCTTCTTGCATTTTCATTTTCTCAAAGCCAGATAGCCCATCTAACCATTGAGCAGCCCACCAAAATCTCAGAACATATGACAACTGGATGCGCAGAGTGCAGCTTAATGGAACACAGCTATGGCAAGGGCAGCTTGAGGAAGTGTCACCTGTCTTGGGCTTGCTCATAAAAGCTTTAAAATCACTTAAATACTCTTTAAAAAGCTCACACAGGTGTATTACCGGTCCTTTATCCATACCCAGGAAGGAAATCAGCATGTGGAAACAGACCTTCACCTGTGATTTGCCCTGCATAGTGTATTCTATGTGTAATAGAAAAAAATGTGGATTCAGAACCCAGGGGTATCCAGTGTGTTTATCCTACCTAGATTATTGGCCTGAGTTCCTTTCAAAACACCAGTTACAGCTGTAGGGACTGGCATCATATTCCAGAGCTCTTCTCCTTTATCTTGACAGATGATCAGCTGACTATATCTTCAGATGATCTGAGATATATTGTAGGCTACAAATCTATCTTACAACAAATAAAATCCTACTACTCACTCTTTGACCTTTGGGGCCCTGTAGTCCAGGAGGTCCTCTTGCCCCTGGAGGACCCTAGAAATTAAAAAGAAGATTTTCAATGTTAATAATTTCAGAAGGCCAGTTGAGGCAGCTAGTGAATACAATTTAATTTTTAGCATAGATAAGTGCATTCCAAAGTGCTTCAACACCAGCCAATGGCAATCAACCAACCAATCAATTAAACAATAATCCTCCCATGCCTATTCCAAGTTGCTTAACCAATTCATTTTATATATATATTTTTCCTAGATGGGAAGTGATGATGATGTAAACACATGAATACGTTGTTTATAACTTTATCCAAATAGCATTGCAAGAAGTGGGTTCTCAAGAACCATGTTGCTAAACGAAAGAAAATTGATTAGGTTGCTTTTAGGTCACTTAAGTACAAAGTCATTTATCGTTAACTGAGTAGGAGACTGCATTTATTATTATATTTTCTTCCAACCTTTCCTATAAAAAACTCACTTTATAGCAGTCCTGATATGAGGGCTCTCTCTAGCTTAGGTTAAGACTTATGTAAAGCTGCCCATTTTTTTAAATGGCTGAACAAATACACACACACACACCGGATTTCCCAAGGAAAATCATCTATCCACCACACAGCTTTTTAGTGATGTAAGTTCTATCACCTTCTAAAGATTTGTTGATGTTGGTTGAACAAGCAGATTATGGAAAACTTCTTGTATGAGAGTCAAGTTGTTATTATTTTAATATGTTCTGTGAATTTTCTTTAACATTTTTTTAAAGAAGCACAATACAATAACATATCAGTCCTGCTGTTCCCACTTGACTGAAAAGTCAAGAAATTTAAACGAGCTACTAACAGGTACATACATTTCTAAGTCACTATCAGGTCATCATGGCAAAGGATAAAATCTATCAGGCTGGATGTAATGGTGCCCTTCATTTAATGGAAGAAGTTCCAATTCAAATGAAACTTTCATATAACAGAAATGAGGAATGTGATTTTGGCCAATTCCCCCTTCAGCCCATCCCACAAACCTCTCACACTGTTCCAGGGCATTCCCCAGTGCTTGAGAGGAAAAACGCAGGGAGAATAATAAAATATCACTGTTTCCACTGATAAATCAAAGCCCCTTCTGTTAAACATGCACTTAAATGTCTTCCTCTGAACTGACACTTGCTGATTATTAATTTTGGTTGTATAGTATGGCTGGTTTTATCTGGCTATGTCTGCATCCCACCCCACATCGCAGTTGGTCAATTATCATCAGCCTTCTGCAAGGATACACAGTATACTAACAAAGCTAGGGTTAATATGTAATTGTGGGGCGATTTGTATGTGTAATACACTGCACCCAACAAACAAAAATAAGTTTCACTTACAGGCAATCCTTGTGGCCCTATACCCCCAGAGCCACCTGGAGGACCTGGATATCCCTGAAATGGAAGGAAATGGTTAGACTAGTTGAATGGCAGTCACCGAAATGCTCTCATGTGTCTTCTCCCACTGCTCACAATTCAACACCTGCGACTGCTCGCAACTTACCAGCACCATGTTCATTCTGTAGGTCAGGAAAACCCAACAGACTCAAGGCTTTAACCTTCGGGTCTTCACAAACACATGAGAATATTCACATGAGGAAGGAGAATGGCTATTATCAGAAACAATTATTGCCAATTGCTCTGGCCAGATGCTTATTTTTGAAGTAGGAGAGTTGGCTTTCCCAGAGCTTCAGATACTTTAGATTTTTATTCATACGTCTGGCTAATTTATCATTTCTGAGACTTGATGTGTTGCCCTGTCAATTATCTCCAGACACACACTCCATCCCAGTGAAAGTGGCAAGTTGTAAATTGCTTCTTGAAAAATCAGGCCACAACAGGTTTTGTTTTTTCAAAAATACATGTGTCTAATATTTTCTTTGATATGACAGCTTCTCATTTTGTATTAGGTAGAGGCTATTTCACACAAATGCCTCTCCAAGCAATCATGACTTTAACACCTTGAAGTTAACATGTGACTTGGTCCTAAAACACTTCTTAAAAAAGGATTAACTAATACCGCTTTTCCTTCTTTTTCTTGCAAGAGTTTTTTCCAAAGCAGAAAATTTCCAGTAAGTTTCTAAGTACTAGGTTTCTCACTGTTCATGCCATAAATAACATAAAATAAATATGCATATAAAGTTGCTCCCCATTAATTACTTACCATGATACCTTTTTCGCCAGGAGGGCCCATTGGGCCCGGACTACCCCTCTCTCCCTAAAAGGTAAACAACAACAAAAATGAAACTTTGTGATATGTTGTCATTGCATTTTTCTTTCTCTGTGAGAAAATACAAGGTTAGTTGTGGGCGAATGGGGCCTGGTCATATAATTCTTCTGCCAGGGTGGAGAACATATGGTCCTCCAGATGTTGTTGGACTCCTGCTAGTTTTCTGGAAAATTTTGCTTACGAAAAGTTATAGGTCCTGAAGCTGAAGCGCTCAGTTTGTCAATGTATTCCTGAGTTGGTTCCTGTGTGGCTCAGAATACTGTTTGGAAGACAGAACCACCTGCTTGTTGGCTGGAAGAAAAATGCTGCTATGAGGGGACATCTTTATTGCTGCATGGTCTTCTGTCTAGCGAAAGTTCTCTTCCTGCTACTGCTTTTCTCTTTTCTTTTGGCTTAAACTGAGCTCTGCCTGCCTCCAATGAAGAGAAGAAGGTATCTGGGGTTCCCTCCTCCAAAATAGGCAAACTGGAAACTGTCTTCTTGGCCTTGGACGAAGGACCCTTTTCCTACTAACTGCCTTCCTCTACTTGAAGAGAGAAGTGATGATTTTATGGAACAAGGCGCCAATCATAGTTATCTACATGGCAATATTATGAAGGATAACATAGCATGGGGCAGCCATATTTTCCATAAATTGCTCCTGCTAATGATGCCGTATTATTAGGTATCATCGTTCCTGGATCATTAGTAGGTATATTTCCCAAGGGCACTGCAGATCTGTTGCTGTGTACTCTGCTGCCGAACCAATAATGTTAATTTAGAAGTTAAGGGGGGGAAACAAAATTAAAAAGACAGCCCTTGGATGGTTAGTAAAGTACTATAACCTTGCATCATCTGATTTCCCTGCCTTGGAAACAAACCTCTGACCCTGCTCTCAGTCTTTGGGAATGGTTTCATATTTCTGGCTGACCACTGCCCCCCAAGGATTAAAAAACTCTTATGTTGTGAAGCATCATGAGATCTACAGGTATAGGGTGGTGCACCAATCTAAATAATAATAACAACAACAACATTGGCATACAAACACTTTGTGTAGCCCTAATGGAATGTGTATTGAAATAGCACAATTATCAACAACAGACCAAAAAAAAGTGTTACACTTTTAAAATACACCTTACAATATATCATGTGTGTAAAATAGTTTTATGAGAAAAATTATTTCAGCACTTTATGTAAAATGATATGTTACAGAGAAATAAGCAAATGGTGTGATAATGATAAGTGCCTCTTAAGGGTTTCATTCCATTTGAAAACTGATTAATTACCCCAATATTTTATTCTCTTGATTCAAAACTTTGGTTTTAATCTGAAAATAATCTTGTCAGTTTATCCTTAAGTAGCAACCAATTGCAATTACTGTGTCATACTGCTTGGCATTATTAAAATCCATCTCTTAGTTATATCCTGAAGAGAGGAAATAAGTTTATTTTTCAGTTATTTTACTTTGATGTTAACATATAACGAAAGTGACTTTTCACATTTTTCATGTCAGATACAATACCATCATAGAATAAAATTTTGGGGTGGGATGCCACTAAGTTGTTGTGTGCACAGAACAAGGTCCACTTGTGCAACAGGACTTCCCCCCATCTTCCTCCCAAATCTGCTCTGATTTAGGGGGTGAGTGGTGGGAGGAGAGATAGGGGACAACCCCATTGCGTGAGCAAACCTCATTCCCTGCATACATTGCCCACTTAGCACTATGCTGAATCCCTCTCTTTCTCTAGAATTTCCTTTTGAATTCCTGCCATTAAACTGGCTGAAATAATTTTTCCCTTCAGGGTAGAAATAACAAATATGCTAGATCACACTGAAAAATATTTAGGTTTCTAGCATAATGAAACCTGACATCCATTTAAATAATAGTTTCCTGTTTTCAATTTTAAGAAAAGGAATAATAGAGAATTCTTCAGAACATTAAAGGGCTGTAGTAATAAGGACATTTGGAAATATAACTTAACCCTACTGTGTATTCTAAAATTAGATAAGGCTATTAATCTCCCAGATGTTCCGAATGCTCTTGAATAAAACTTCTTGCTTTGCCAGTCTTTGATTTCCATGCAGTTCTCTTCTCCGCCTACCTTATACTGTATACAACATTAAAGTCTCACGTTGAGTATGACTGTTCTACAGAAATGAATTTATGATCTGAAAATTGAGATGATGTACGTACTCTTGTAACCAAAGAAAAATATTTAATAAAATATAATAATAATAACAACAACAACAACAACAACAATGACTTTATAATTCAACAGACACCATAGGCAAACACCACTAATATGTGTGCATGTTTGAAATGTGTCTAGTTTGTAACTTAGGACCAAACTTGACAAGACAGCAAAGATCAAGGGTGTAGATTTCCATTTTTCAATTGTTAGCAGAAAGCAGCTGCTCTAGCCTTTTAATCTCAATTGGGGTCACACGGGCATTGGACAATGCCCTCCAAAACCCACCCTCCCTCCTACACATTTTTTATGAAAGTCAACTCTCAAAGGTGCTATTTGCCCCATTAAGGAGAACTTTCAAATAAATGTAAGCTTCCCCTAACAAGAAAATTAACTGCTTCAGGGGAAGGAGGGTTCTTTATAATTGGGGAAATGGCACAAGGGGAACTCCTATTCTCCATACTGGAAGGAGGCAGCAGCTGATTTTAGAGAAAAAGATAAAGAGGTGGGAGGTCCAAGCACAGGTCTTCATCATCTTGTCAAGTTTGGCAAGATTAACCAAGATCAAAACCCTCACATGCAGCTTTTGCAATTTTACTGTATTTGGAACATTACGTGTGCCAGAGTGATTATTACATTATCAGTACTAGCATCTCATTATACACCTTCTCGCCGGGTCCTCCAGATGATCCAGTTTCACCAGGTAAGCCGATGGGACCCTACAGGGAAAACAAAAGTAGATGGGTTTCTAATTTCGTATCTTCATATTTGAGCATCAACTCATGCTAATGGTGTTACTGGAATCATCAATGTAAGTGCTTTTCCCTACACCCAAAGATACAGAGTTTGGTCCACTGGGGTTTAGTGGGAGCTAATTATTATTTCCTCATGTCTTCTAGTGATTTCAACCGTATACATTTCAACTTTGAGATTAATATTGGAAGAGCATGAATCCTAATGGCACAGCTGTTTTAATATCACTTTAATCCTAGCCCCAGTCAAGCTACCATAAATTCATCACAAGTGTGTCACTGGAATGACGCTACAATGAATGGGTCCAATCTTTATTTTAAACGAGCTCATGGAACTCATTAGTGTTCCCTGTGGGGGGTGGGGGGAGCTTAGCCCAAATTAATTTTGTTGAACTGTCACACATTATCTGAATTTCTGGCCTAGGAGTGGGGAACTTAGGGCTGCCAACACTATATTAATATAACTAATAACTCCAATCAGTCTGGACAATTATTCAGCTTGGAGAGTGAAGACTGTCTACTACTTTAAACTGTGCTTTCTTATTATTGTATTATTGTTTATTTTGTTGGAAGGTGCCTCAAGACTTTGGAAGGGGAGAATACCATTGTCTCAAACCATAAAAAATATGAGCGAGAGAGACTCTCAAGATTACAAAAAGCTTATTTGCATGGTGCCTTTAAGGCAATCCTTATGAACCACAAGCAACTATTTATAAGCCTCACCCAAGACTAATTTGGCTAACGAAAGCACAGAGCTTTCTGCCTGCCCCATAAACTGTTTGCATGCTATATTTCTACAGAGGAAATTTAGCAACTGCCAAAGAAGTATTCTGGAGGTCATAATTCTGGCTATCTTCAGAGTAGAAGGAAAGGACAAGAGCAAAAAAGAGTGCAAGTTCTGAAGCTTCTTGCTTAGGTACTGGGAGTCTCATCCAAGAATAAAGGGTAGTTGCGATACAGATGTGTTTCTGTGTATAAATGGCTCTCAGCTGCAAGATTTTCCTCCCTGGGAAAATACCTTCGAGACTTCAAACAATAGCAGTACACAAACTTTAGGAGATTCAAAATGCTGTAATTGTAAAGCAAGTATTATTGGAAACATCCAGTCTTTCTAAGAGCTTCTAAAATTGGTGTTAGATGAAACAGCGTTAAGAGCCCGGGATCACAAATACCGCTAACAGAAGCTGACAATCTTCAAAAGATTAAAACAAGGTATTAGAAATGCAATGTAGCAGACTGATATGCAGGGCTTTTTTTTCAGCCAGAACTCACTGGAACTCAGATCTGGCACCTCTCAGATGGGCACCATTGCCGTGATAAGAGAAAAGGGGAGGCATTCATGGTGAGTTCCGGCACCTCTTTTTCTGGAAAAATAGCACTGCTGATATTTAATTTAAAAAAAAAACTCATAACTTGGCTATTCACTCTGTATATTGGAAAATAGGAACAAACCAATTTCACCTCGTATCAAATTAGCTTTATTGATTCATCAGTATCAAACTATTGAAGCACTGGCCATCAAACTATGAATCCCCAGGCAATAAGAAGAATTAAAAAGACCAGTTCAAACAGCTATATGGGGTGAGGCTTCAATGATACAGACCTAACAATATGGGCCTTCATTTTAGGATTGATTTGTAGCACAGACCATCCTTCAACGAGTATCTATCATGGCAGTGCAGAATCTGGCAATGTAATATGTGACTTCTGGGTTTTTGTCCTGTAGTAATAGGGAGATGTTGTGTTGTTCCGAACGCCCTGGGAATTTATATAGGATGGGCTGGATAAACCTGGCTCTAATGTCTATATAAGACTGGCAATGAAGAAGGGCATGCTCCATTGTTTCCTGCTGCCCAGATCCACATGGGCAATTTCTCTCCTTGTATGGTATCTTCCTATAACAAACCCTTGTAAACACAAGAAACACAAGACAAACTAGAAGACACCCAAATGCCCTGGTTAACACAACACCAACTACATGCCCTCTTAAACAACCCAACAGTAAAATCAGCAGCAACTAGGCCCCTGACAACCTTTGAAAACCTCCTCCTAACAACAAAGGGAAATGGTAAAGGGACGGTATCCGCAATATACAAAATACTACAAAATCCCGCAAATCCCCTAGACGCAATCAAAAAACAATGGGAGAATGACATAGGCTATGAGATTAACCCCACTCAATGGACCAGAATGTGGTCCAAACCCCCCTTTAAATCCATATCAACGAAAAGAAAAGAACTCACACTGAAACTCACCTACAGGTGGTACCTAACACCAAGGAAACTAGCGCTAATACACCCAGGAACCTCACCAAAATGCTGGAGAGGGTTCACCTCCACAGGCACATACCTTCACATGTGGTGGGAGTGTCCCAAAATCCAACTATTCTGGACAACAGCCATACAAGAAATATGTAAAATAACAAAGCAAGTATTAGACTTCACCCCAGAATTGGCCCTACTAAACATCTTCCAAGACAACAATGCCCATTTACACCACAAAGAACTCATAACCCACCTACTTTCAGCAGCCAGAAACACCATAACCAGACACTGGAGAGACCTGTCAGGAGTAAGCATGGACCAATGGTACCAAATAGTATGGGAAACAGCCCTACTAGAAAAATTAACTAATAAACTGAAACTGACACGGGGACAAACAGAAGAAGACACCTTCACCCCAATATGGCTCCCCTTTATCACATACACAGCCCAACAGGACAATGACAATAATCCACCAACAGCATACAAATCAATATGGCTAACTTGATCCAAAACACCCACCCACCTCACTCACACACGAAAACAAAGATCACCACAGCCAATCACAAACAAACAATCACATCCTAGGCCAACCCCAACCTCTCTCACCACCAAAGGAACACAAGTGAACGACACAAGCACGCTGACACCAAACTACATACATTAAGCATAATAGAAACACCGCTACCCCACCCCACCCCCATCCATCTCCCCTCCCTCCACCCTCTCTTTTTTTTCTTTTTTTTTTCTTCTCCCCCTAATGCCTCAACAAATGAAATGGATTTGTAAAAATGTTACACGGGGGGGAAAAATACGAGGCATTACACTTACACTGTAAAACAAGAAAACCCTTAATAAAATATATTTTAAAAAAATAATAAATAAAAAAATAACGGCCTTCCTGAGTTGCTGATGGGAAGGCCTGGCAACGGGCCAAGGTGAAAGCCCTTCACTGTTTTGGTATTCGACATTAGCTATGTATGGCATTTGGGAAGTCAAGTATCTTCTAGTTTCACTAATTAGAAATTTTGGGGACTCAAAGACCATGCTTGGGTGATCTCAGAATCATGGAAAACACATAGCTTTGTTGGTAGTGGCACAGATTTTTATTATCAGGGTGCCAATATATTGGGATATATATTTATCGGGAGTGGGTGGCACTGTGGTTTAAACCACTGAGCCTCTGGGGCTTGCAGATTGGAAGGTTGGTGGTTCAAGTCAGCACGGCAGGGTGAGCTCCTGTTGCTCTGTCCCAGCTTCTGCCAACCTAGCAGTTCGAAAGCACCCCAGCGCAAGTAGATAAATAGGCACTGCTGTAGCGGGAAGGCAAAGGGCATTTCCATGCGCTCTGGCTTCCACTGTGCCAGAAGTGATTTATTCATGCTGGCCACATGACCTGGAAAGCTGTCTGTGGACAAATGCCGGCTCCCTCGGCCTGAAGCGAGATGAGCACCGCACCCCATAGTCACCTTTGATTGGACTTAACTTACCTATATTGGGATAATTAGTCTATCTGAATATTATTTTTATTCCTTGTAGATTATTGAAACTAGGACCAGTATATACCTGCCCTCAAAGGCTCATGGATGGGTGGAGAAGGGGGTAATGACAGATTATCCTTGCTCACAGTCAGGGTGTGAATGTGGTGAACCAGTCAACTGCCTGCTTATCATCAATGGCACATAATGGACACTTATCTCTTCCTCAAGCGGACCCTCAAGCTCAGTCGCCATCCCCAGACAGTGAGAAAGGAACGCACATGGCCAGGCGGCCACAGGGGGAATTCTCATTGGCCGCCTGGGTAGCTAGCGTTGAGTTCCCACCAGCTGCTGCATTTCAAATTGGCCAGTGAATGGCCTCTTCTGGCGGGTGGTGTGTGTGTGCCTTGGAGGCTGAAAAGGCATTGGTTGCACACATGTCCTGGCAACCACCATCCTGCCTCAGCACATTTAATGCCCATTTAATAGACATCACAAAACCAATTGGGGTATATTTTCACATCCATCCTAACACGCGCAGCAAGCCTAATCTTTTTATTCATCATCTGGACTTCTAAAAAGTGCTACTCTCAGATGTTTTCCTGAGAACATTTTAATTAGAGGGTGAGGTGTGTTTTTTCTTCCACAGTGGAGAAGTTTGAGATTGGTACTGCATTATGCACTCTATATTTATAAAGGTTAAAAGCCAAGTTGTTTTCCTCTGCTTGAAAAAATATTCCCAAGGCCCATGAGTGCCAAAGACTGACTGGCATGGTCCAGCCCCCAGGGCAAGTGACAAGCTATAAATTAAACTGGGGTGGGGGGGTGGGGTGGAGGAATTAAAAAGTTCAGGATGAAATGTATCCAGAAAAAGTCTAATTAAAAGGCAGTTGACAAAATACCCTAATGAAACCCCATCCAGGACAAGCAGAGATTCAGATCAGGTAGGTTTGAAGCTAGAAATTAGGCTTTTTAATAGAATCAAGACTGGAGCACAGACAGATCAGAGAGCCAGGAACAAAGCTGAGAAATAACAAGCACAAAAAGGCAAAACTGTAGGGTTCGAACACAAAAATATACAAGCCAGCATCTGAGTCAGAAACAATGGGCTACCTTAAGATAAAAGGGATCATTTCAGCACTCCCAAAGGCTATCACAATGTAAGCACAGGGTGGAACCAGAAGCTACTGGATGCTGGTAAAGTCACTGTCTCCTGAAACAACTGATTTTCAGTGCAATATCATACTAAAGAAAATGCCACACCATCAATACACTAAACAGTATACAGTGGTACCTCGGATTAAGAACTTAATTCGTTCTGGAGGTCCATTCTTAACCTGAAACTGTTCTTAACTGAGGTACCGCTTTAGCTAATGGGGCCTCCCGCTGCCGCCGCGCCGCTGGAGCACGATTTCTGTTTTCATCCTGAAGCAAAGTTCTTAACCTGAGGTACTATTTCTGGGTTAGCAGAGTCTGTAACCTGAAGTGTATGTAACCTGAGGTACCACTGTACATGCAAACGAAAACGAAGGACAATCTCAAACTGAAGTGGAATGCGCTTTTAAAACAACTACAGAAAATATTGTGCTGTGGTTTCTGTTTGTCTCTCTCTAACGGCAAAGATGACTTTTTAGAAGCCTCCTTGACACATGCGTTCTTCTGGAAAATTAATCAGAGGGTAGATCCCACATCTAACACATGCTTAAGGCAGGCAAAGCTTCTGCCAGGGCATCTGCTATGTGTTAAAAAGTTGGACTACAGTAAAATAATTGGAAACATGATGTGCTTAGTTGGGGGGAGGCACTTGAGCATGTAATAGCAACGATAATAATCCTTCAGTAGACCCTTTTAGAAAGAAGATTATAACTAGGTAGCTCCATGAATTCCCTGCACAAGCAGTTACTTATCGCATATATTTATAAACACTTTACTTCTTCCTGTACCTCCAACCAGTTTTCTGATGGGATGCTCAAAACAATTACTTCATCTACATTTATCTTATCATTTCCCCACTACTGATATGCACACTTCTCTTTTGAGAAAGCTGAAATTTGTGCCTTCCTTTCTGGCATGATATGCTTAGAAAAGTGCAATTTTCACATACGGTTGCTTCCAACAGATTAGCAATGGAAGAAAATGCCTACAGGCACAAAATACCTCAAATTCAGGGAGTTTAAGGGGTGGAGCACTAAGAATAGGAAGAGTTAGGAACTAGCAGATGGACAGCGTTGCCTCTTTGGTGGAAAGCCATACTGGTAGTTAGCTATTTCATCCCCAAATTAATAAAGCCTGTGTTTCTGTTGCATCATCTTGCTATGCTAATGCTGCATCCAAACAAGTCTTAGTGTTGCCGAGGTATTACTTTTCTGTAACTAGCTGGAAGTGGAATTAAACAAGTGAGTCCATACAGCCAGAGAGAGAACCGCCATGTTACCCCAAAATGCCCTTCCCTGTGGCCAACATGTGTCTATAATGCTTATTTACAATCACAGCTTGTTGGGCAAAGGTCCTTCACGAAGTCAATTAATACTTTCCCGATTCAGCTTTTTCCTTCCTTATTTATGTTTATTACAGCTGGGGATTACTAATCATCAGCTTGCTAATGGCACCATTGTTGGTTTCTGCTCCTGCAAGGGTGGGGAGCTTTAATTATTGGTTTTCTTTCCATTTTTATGTCTATGTTTCACTGTATAAAAAAGAAATATATATATATGAGAAGGTAAACCCTTCCATTACCCCGCAGCATGAATAGAAAGCAATGATGGGGCTATCAGGGCTAAACAGCCCTGTTTAGGGAAGTTTTTAAGGACTGATGTTTTTATAATGTTTTAAGATATGTTGTAAGCCGCTCAGAGTGGCTGGGTAAACCCAGTCAGATGAGTGGGATATAAATAACAAAATTATTATATATCAAGTAAAGCTATTAATCACTAATCCCCCAACTAAGATGTATCGTTATTCTCCTTGTTGTAAAGGCGGCATACAATTATGGCGAAACATTATCAACAGGAAACAATTAAATGGATGGGATCTGCAAGTAAGAAACTTTAATTAAACACACAGGGGCCACGAAAAGTCTTGATAGTACTTTGCCTGTCCACACTGGACAGTGTTTGATTGCCAAAATGTGGGGAGGGGTGGGGATCATCACACATCAGGCCTGGAGGGGGGGAGAGGACAACACACGAAACACCAGACTGCAACAATTTGACATTACATGGATCCTCTGCAAAAAATTAAGTGAACAGATGGTAATTCCAGAGAAAACGACTAGCATGGAATTAAGGACATATGTAACAGAACCCTGATAACTTTCTTTTCTTTTCTCTTTTGGTAAAAGAAAAAGAAACACAGATTTCCTTGAGGCAGCGGAGTTATAAAAGTATTTCAGACAGCTTGTTCTGTATACTGAAGTACAAGACGTAATTTTCCTATAAAAGGAGATCTATCAAATTTGAAGAATTGCAACACACAACTATTCTGGAGAGACTAGTGCATTTCATCATTCCAGATGGAATCAATGAATCAGGAACAACTGTTCATTTATAGGAGCTCTAATTTGTTGTTGTTGTTGAAACTGATGTTTCACAGGTGATTTGTAGTATGTACCGTGATTTTCCTATATGGATAAAAAACTCACAGTAGTACAGTACAGTACTATTTGGATATAATTTGAGTCTCCTTATCTGTTGTGCAGCCTATTGTTTTCAAAAGAACTGAAGTCTTTTGTAATCACTACCTATGAAACTACTAGTGAGACCTGTAACAAAATACTGCAGTATATATTTCCTCCTATTCAGAGTTCTAGTCACCCATTCTGTCCAAGAAGGGCATTCCAATCATCCCACACTGTTGCCCCATTCCGTTTTTCCTTTTCCAACACCCCATGGTACATTTCATGGCTACTGGTCATTCTCAGTCCTCATTGGGCTTCTTTAAATTTAAATACACAAGAATGAACATGCATGTGAGTGCCCACCCCAACAAACCCCATTAAGGTAGCAGTCATATACAGAATTTCTAGAGAGTAAGCAAACTACAGGCCGTACTTCTGTGTAAAGTAGCTATTTGCCACAAGCATTTAATCTTAAGACAGTAGAGTTTTCCAGACCTAACAAAACCAGGACGGAACATAGTTCATTTGGCACTGAGTTATAACCAAACCCAATACTCAATTCACAGAGTAAGAGCTGCTTCACTCCATCAGACTAGCAAACCGGAATTTTTGTGTGTGGTCTTTGGGTTGATGCCTCACCTTCATACTTCAAACTCAATTTCCTGCCACTTAGCTGAAGTACTAAGAATGCTATGGCAGGAGCACCAGGATCCACAGAAACTCACTCACGTTGGGAATATGATTATAAAGATGTGTTTTCCTTCTAAAAGTTCCCAAAGAATTGAGTCTGGTTGATGTTTGTGTTAACATTTCTGACTTGTGAAATCTTAACCGGGTAGCAAGTCAAAGGTTCGTGAGTCAGGGTAAAAACCTGTGTCGTTAACCCACCGCTGGGTTAAGTACATTTTGCAAGATGAACCACGTGGCGTCCACATTTCAAATGTGCATTTAAAATTATACAGGATTAGCCAAGGATTCTCAAGCAGGGATTCTCATTTCATTCCAGAGCCAACCTAAGCAAATGAAAAGATGGTTCAAGTCTCCCCAAATGCAAACAACTAATATTTTTTTTTGGGGGGGGGAGAGTGGGGGTTACTGGATTATTTTGTTCTTGTTTGGTAGTAGCAACAGTTGAGAGCTGGGTGGAGGAAGGAAAAAAGAACTTCTATGTCTCCTTTTCTGCTGTTGCTGCCACAATCCCTAGAAACAGCTACAGGAAGGGAAAAGAAGTAAAGGGTGCTTTAGGGGCTGGCAGGGAGAAGAAAGGGGTTTGTGGAAGCAATGCACACATCTCTAATCCAGGTATTGCTCTGATCCAAATAAGGCTGTGAGTTGCTCAGGGGAGTTCATAAAAGCTTGCAAGGAAGTGTTTTAGGAGCTCTGAAAGGCACTCCAAGTGAGGAGTCGTTGAATTTCTGGAACAACCATAAGAATTAACACATGGCACTTAATACATTGAAATTATATAGTTCTCTAGGCTTAATTCCCTCAGTGTTATTTCCTCCAGTTTCTCCCGCCACCTTCAGTATTGAAATAAATCATCACAGACTACCATTTACTTTTCAGGCACAGATCAAAGTGCTGAGTTTTACCTATAAATCTTAAATGGTCTGGGCTCAGGGCACCTGAAGGACTGCCTGTTCTCATTCAAATTTGCCCAGTTCTTTGTTGGTGTTCTGAGGTGAGGTGATGGTGAAGCCAAGGCCTACTTAGTTGTTCCAGGTCTGAGGAACGCCTTTCTCTTGTCCGCGTCATTAGCACGCTCTTTGATGGCATTTAAAGGTCAGCTAAAAATGCAGTTGCTTTTCCAGCCATTTAATGAGATTAATTTTTTTTTTAAATGCCTTCTGTTTTAAATTGGATTTGCTCCTGCTGCTTTAATTGCAAATTTAATTTGTTGAGGCCTGTTTCTGATGTAATGTCGTTTGGACGGAACACTGAAATATGACAAATGGACAGGATCAAGCTTTAGGTCAAGCAATCACCCCATTTCTCTGGCAGATGTCACCAGCATTCGCTTCTGGGTTTAACCTGTTTCTTTGAACAAATCAAGATACACTGTGGTCTGTGATCCTGGCTAGTTCGAATAAACTATAGTTTAAACTAATCACAGATCCCGGTTCAGACATAACAAACTGTGGTTAGTTTAAACCAGGAAACAGATGCTTCCTGTCTCCTCCTCCAGATGATGCAAATAGACGGATATGTGCTCAACCACAAGGCCACACATTTGAACTGCACCTATGTGTTTTGTTACAATTCTTTTTTCCTGTTGTGAGTTACCTTGGAAAGCATGGCTCAGAGACTTATGACCCTTGTGATGCTACAAACTCACAGCTCTTGCAACACAGATGTTAATTTTGAAAACCAGCTGAGATAGTTACATCTTGTGCTAATGAAACATTAGCAGTCCAGTTCTTCTGCGATCATATTGCAGATTTATTGTCTTGTCTTCTATTTTTTGGCTCCTTATCTCCAAACTTGAGGCATTTCTACAAAGTTCGAAGAATTTGTTCTACTCAGCATCTTCAAGTCCTCAATCATTTAAGGCAATTTCAATTTTCCCTTTAATTTTGGGCATAGGCAATTATGATTTTCTCTCCTAGATAAATTAGGTATCCTCAAGGCCTAAAACAAGTTTAGCAACGAGGCAGTTAAGTGCAAAGCTTCCAAGCAGGCAGGTCTATACAAAAAATATTGGCTATGCTTTTTCTTAAATGTGAGCCTGTAATAGCTCAACCAGGCATATCATTTCTAGCAGAACTCCCATACATTGTTTTAGTTACCCTCTGTGTGTTTGTTGCTAGAACAGAATACATATACTTGTAATGAATACCTGTCTACCAACAGACATATGTATTTAAATACAGTTTTGCAGGCATTTGATTGGTGGTATCCCATACTATAACATTAGACCACATGCTTTGAATGCAAAAGATCCCAGGGTTGATCCTGGGTTTTATCTCCAGTTTAAAGAACTCATTGGGTTAGCAAGGGCCACTGCTTCAGGCTTGAAAGAGCAAATCAGAACAGGCAGTACTGGGCTGGATAGACCAATAGGAAGCTTCATATGCTCACATGACATTCTTATTTGCCCTTCTGGCAACAGCTCAACATTCTGGCACTGTTTATGGTCCTTTGGTCTGCTGCTGACATTTTCTATCTTGGTCTGACTGTCTACAGACTGAATTTTATATTGGGCTTCTCTACGAGGAACCCACATCCATATAAATCAAATATTCAGAGGGTGTTTCCTCCGCCCCTTGGCAACGAGTTATGTTTCCAAGTAATAATGGCAGCCAAGAAACATAATGCTTTTGTAGGTCACATTAGTTAGATGACATTGAAAGAATGTCATCTTTCAATCATCTTTTTCAAATGTCTAAAGCCATTCATGCAGTGGATTATGCTCAGCGATGGACAAGACAGGTTACATGCGTCTGTGCGTAATACAATGTGGTTTCAAAGTTCTGCCAGCTAGTAATTTAAAAATCTGAAACTCAACTGTGCATGCCAGCACAGTTGAGACTTTTCTCCCTCTAATCCAGGGGCAATTTTCTCAGTAGCTGAAGCCAATGTTTTTCTTGGCATCGCTTTCCAAAAAAACACACACAAAAAAACCAACCCAAAAAACACTTTGTCTCATCAGCATTGTAAATCTGCTCTGGCTGAACTCCTTTAGTTCTCATTAAATTAATCAAATGCTGTCTAAAGGGATCTGCTGATTCTGTAAGAGGTGGCTAATCTTACCAGCCAGGGAAAGCTGCAGAATTCCACTTCAGGTTTTAAATTCTATTCTGTCAAAGTCATGGATCTAATAAGGATCTTAAACAAATTAGCTTCCCCTTATATAAAAAAGCCTGTTGGATTCCAAGGCTCACAACAACAATGGAGGGAGGGGGGAACCAAGATACTGGCTTCTTGGAAGTGTCTGCAGACTCATTGTAAGCAATAACTGTGGCAAACACAACTTACATGGGTAGCCTTCAAACAGGAAAGAACTATGGCCAGCTGTGCCTGTTAAAATCCCATTATAGCAAGGCATTCCCATTATTCCTGTAGAATTTTCCGCAACTTTTCTCTGCTGCTTCAAAGGTGTCATGATTTTCAGCACATCAGATACCCATTTTATAAAGCTTCCTTGATGCTCTTTCACTCTGGAAAAACCAGAGAGAGGTAACTGTGCACACATTTAATGCTATTCCTTTAGGAATAATAATAGTAGTAGTAATAATAATAATAATAATAATAATAATAATAATAATGAAGTAGTTATTTATACCCCGCCCATCTGGCTGGGTTTCCCTAGTAACCAACATCTATTTTGTATGTGCTACGGTAATTTTATTTCCTTGTTGGCTATTGTTCTCTCTCTTCTTGAGTTTTAAGATGTTAAATTTGGTTAGCTTGTTCCCATTGTTTCTGTGTGGATTTTCTGTATTCATTGACATTATGATTATTTCTAATTGTTCTTAATGTGTGTATTGTTTTTGTTCATTATTATTCATTTGGTATGTTGTAAGCCACCATTGTGGAAATGTGGAGTATAAATAAACTAATTTTTGCCAAGGGCACATGGAGATCCTGCATAACAAAGAATTGTACAAGTAACGGGGGGGGGGGGGGAGACCCCAGACATTAGAGCTATCAATCTAATCATTCTCCCCACCTGTAATGAGGACATTGTTGGACAGCTTTATAGCATATTGTCTAGATTGCTTCAGGAATTTTTATTACCATATATGTGTGTTTCTACACATCCCTGCTAGCCCTGTTTAGGGAAGTTTTTAATGACTGGTGCTTTAATGTATTTTTAACCTTCTGTTGGAAGCTGCCCAGAGTGGCTGGGGAAATCCAGCCAGATGGGTGGGGTAGAAATAATATATTATTATTATTATTATTATTATTATTATTATTATTCCTAAGTAGAGTACCACCAGCAGCGGTATTTTCTGCATAAAGAGGAGGGCAGTTTGGAACTCTGTGTTTCCAACAATACATGAATGTAGGATAAAAAATGTTCAGAGTGTGGGAAAATTATGACCTAATAATCTTCAGTTATCAATGGGACTGTGGATACCATCCACATTCATGCATGCATCACTTATAAAAGCCAAAAAAGTATTTCAAAATCCATATATACTATTTCAGTCTACCGTTGGTCTAGAAGCTGCACCTGGTACAGAATTTGGCCAGGAGGGCTGTAAACAGAATGAGGAGGCTCAGTTGTTCAGGTCCATGGATTCGTCAAGTTTATGCACTTCTGATAATACTGAACCAAAGCCAAAAAGTTCTTTCCATTACTATTCTATGTTATCATCTACCTCAAAAAATATTCCTTAAATTCAGTAATTGCAACATTTGGTCCAAATTTACAATTAAGTGCTATGTACACAACTCACCATAGTCCACTACTCCTACTTTTGTTTTTTAAAAGCATTTTTCTTTTTTGGCTACTGCACCATATAGGCCAAATGTGCTGTTTATTTATTTGATCATTTCTAATGAAGTAAAGTTGCAAGATGAGTTTTTACAATAAATATATGTCTGGTTATATATTTGATTGTGTAAATGCAGCTTTGCTTCATGAAAAGAAACCAAACAAACAATACATTTGACATACATTGTATACAATATCGTTAATATTTTTAGAGGGAATTAAGGCCGCTTCTGTACATAATACTTATTTGCAAGTAGGGCCAAAGGTTACACAAATATATCTGTGGTTTGGAAGCAAATAACCAGGGATTCTATTTTAAAGTGAGTTATCCCTCTCTCTTTGTATTTCATCCTTCGGACCACTGTTCCAATATTCTGTTTTAGTGTCTATAGGTTCCTAAGGGGATGACTACTGAGAGCACAAACATTTAAGACTCAGCTAAACAATTCATTTAGTTCTACTTTCACATTCAATTCTGTTGAAAAATTCTCAAATGTTAACAAGATTAATCTTGTCATCAGCACCTGGGAGACAGCTGTCAATCAGTTCATGCACATGAATCACATATGCCTCAGCTGTCTTGATTCCATTTTTTATTGCGAGAGTGTGGCAGCCATTTGGGCGCTGTGCTCTTGCACAATTTCTGGCCACAATCCCCCAGCACTTTTTCAGGGCCGTGATCTCACATGGTGCCCCAAAACAAATGCTTTTGGCCACTGTGCCCCCCAAGTGTTTTTGGAGGGCCACAATCTTGCATGGGTCATGTGACTCACATGGAAGACGGGGTCCTAGATTGTCCCTCAGTCATATATGGAATCACAGTTTAAGAACCTTGTGAACAACCACCACAGAATTATGTTTAAAGCTCCAGGAAACTGCAGTCACCGACATAGGCTACACAACATAGCTCAAGGAAACGCCGAAATGCCACAAACTGAGTGAGATGCAACACAGAGACAGCTGTTTTTTTTAAAAAAAAGCTCAGTAGTTCCACTAGGCCGAGAGACAACTTTGGGATTACCTATACAAAATATCCGTAAAATTTAATTACAGTGGATTCAATAAAAAGGCTCAGACCAGATGCTAAACTTTAACCCTGCTTTGCTTTATATTGCAAGGCATACAGTTTCTTACAAAAGAATACCAATGAATCCATGAACATTTCTCCCTAATTCTTTCCAGATAGTATGCCACACTGGTATTTTGGATTGGACCTCCCCTGTTCAGCTTGGTTAATGTCTACCTCAGATTCTTGATTTGTAAAATGAAGGGCAAAAATATTTACCTATGTCTTTACAAGAAGCAGGGATGAATGTCTGCCAATATTTTGAAGAATGAAATGATAAAGTAAGTGTGTGTGTAAACACTATTCCAAAATTTACTTCACATCTGTTTCAAAGTATTGCAAGGCATGCCATCTAAAATAATTTTCTCCATATTTTATTAGCTCCAATGCAAAATTTGTGCCCCAGCAGATGCACATGTTTAATAGTGTCTTGTGTTAATATTTTTGGAGTTTATAACTAGATCTCCTCTTTATTGCATATGAAAAATAGGCATTACCCTAAAAATTATTTAGGGAAAAACATAAGCACCAACATATAGCATCTATAATCAGCATACCCACCCAATCTTAAATTAATCAAGACTTTCTTTCTTTCTTTCTTTCTTTCTTTCTTTCTTTCTTTCTTTCTTTTGTATTCTTTTTGTGTCCCCAGAGAAATACAAGCTCCTTCCCCTCAGTGGAGCAGAGGCACGTTACACATAGTCAGTACTAATTATTCCGTTTTGTGTTCCTTCCAGGGAATATGCGGCGCAGTGGTGCAAAGATCCGCCCGGCGCCCCCCCCCCCCGGTTACCCAGTCCCAGGCATGCAGGAGGGCGGAGCCAGCCGGCTGCCTCAGCGTCTCACTGGCTTGGTCGCCCCTGAAGTAGCAGTGCAGCCGCCCGCAGCAGAAGAGCCTGTTGCGGCTCTCCAACCAATGGGCGGGCTCTTCCCCGGACTCAACTCTCAGCCTGGTGTCCCTGAGAGCCCAGTGCCCGAGTGCCCCACACCCCTACTGCCTATGGGTAAGATGGCCCAGGTTCCTTTCAAACTTCTGCCCTTGGCTGAAACAGGAAGAATCTGAAGTAAGAAACCGTTACAGGGATCTGAGGGCCCTTAGTAGGAGTTGTTGGGAACAAGAAAACTGATATTGTTTATGGACACCATAAAGGTGAACTTAAGCATGTCTACAATGAAGTTAGGTTTGTAGGTCAACTATTGAAAGAAAGTGCTCCTACAGATTCTGTGAAAAGATGTCAAGGAGGTTCTAATACCAACAGTGAGCACCTTTGCACCATTTTATACAAACCAAATTAATGTGATATTGCATGCATCTTTGCATGTAAAATGCAGGTTTTTAAAAACGCAAATAGCAGCTCCTGAGAGGGGCTGATAATTACTGAGACTGCAGCAGATTGGGAGCAGGAGTTTAATACTTCTTAAGAAAACAGAAGAAAATTGCTCTTCCCAAGCTGCTATTTGCATTGCAATCAAAGCAACCAATGTAAGTGAATGCTTATATGATAGGCTATATGCAAATCTATTTGGGATAGTTAATTAGATATTCTATGCTAAAATCTAGACACAAGTTAATTCCTTTTTTCTTCTTCATTTGGAACCCAGCCTGCTCAAACTCTGGAGCAGCCCAAAGATAAATGAGCATCTCAACAGAAGCAGCTGTGTTGAAGGTTGAATTTATTATTTAGAAGATATCTGAAGGCAGCCCTGTATCAGGAAGTTTTTAATGTTTGATGTTTTATTACATTATTATATAGACTGTAAGCTGCCCAGAGTGGCTGGTGAAATCCAGTATAAATAATAAAATTATTAATATTAATCTATGGATAAAGTTTAACTTTTTGCTGAGGGTGGAACAATATACTTGGCGTTGGGATGCCACTGAAAACTGCAGACCCATGCCAAGTTCTTCCCCTGCCCCCAGCACCACTATTTACCGTAAGTTGTAAGTTTCCCCATTCCAAATCACTGGCTATCATTACAAAATATACCATATTGTGAATAAAGCATAAATTTAACCTTACTGTTTCACCAGTTTTCCCAATAATTCCTTGATCTCCTGTTTCTCCCTGTGAATTAAAAAATTGATTTAGTAATTTAGCACACAATTTCAGTTTAACAGAGAGGAAGTTTTCAATCCTTACTTACCTCTAACAGCTTAGTGCATTTCCTCTCCCTAAGGCAGTTAATCAATGCACAGATTTTTTTTATTTTTTTTTTTGGCCTTTCCAGTACTACTCATCTTTGTAAGTTTGCCATGCTAAAATAAATTGGCTATATTTTGCATTTTGTAGTAATGTTACTTGGCCAGAGCCCCCTTTTAAAAGCACAATATATTCATTGATTATTTGTCGGATGAGGCTGATTAGTTCAGGAAGAAGTAATGCATACAAGTTACTCAAAAACTGATGCAATTGTGCACTTGGCAGGAGGCCTTTTCACTCCATCTTCCATGGCCCACAGGTGAACGAACGCACACTGCACCACACCAGATGCTACTCACAAACAGGCCTATGTGCATCTTCAATATACCTATTCCAGGTAAAACTGTAAGGTCATTTGTGGAGAAGCTTTCAGAGACATTCAGAGGCTTCAGCTGGTGCAGAATGACTTGCCTCCTGAAGGAGTGGGTCATAAGGAGCAGACTGCACCATCGTTCCCAACCTGACTTCCAACTACATTCCAGGTTCAAGCAGGGGTAATTTTGATGACCCATAAACCATTAAAAAACCAAGCGTATTAGGCAGATTTCCCCCTACCTATGTTCCACCATGTCTAGGGACACCTTAAAAAAAAAAAGTACACCATAAATGTACCAGGTCTGATCTACAATGGCATCTCTTGTGGACATCGATATGTTCTTCCCCTAGACACCTGCCACAGCCCAAGCCTGAATATTTTTGAGAAACGGTTTAAGTTTTTTTTTACTCAAAGTGGTCTAGATAGTGGTTTGCTGGTCTGGATAGGGTAGAATAATTGGCAAATGGATGCCTGCCTTGAAGTCCTGGGTTGGGGACAGCCAAAGCAATACAAGCAATCCTCTACCTTAAACATTTCATCATATTAACCCTCAACCCAAAGCTTCCTGGGCTGGGCTAGAGCAACACAAAAGGACATCTGTGGGCAGGATTCCTGCATTGCCATGGGTGATGACCCTTGCGGTCCCTTCCAACTCAACAATTCTACGATTATATGATTTGTTCCTGCTGACTATGGTCTCTTAATTATGGTATGCTTCACCATTTGGACTCTCTTTATAAGAGTGGACACTGCTGTGTGCTTTATGGGCAGGGAAGGGGTGGCCAACATGTGCACAATGTCCTACACACTTGGAGATTATGGCTTGGAGCCACAGAAGGGAAATTTCCTATCAACTTCTCCCTCAGGTGCCCATAACATCCCAAAAAGCCTCTCAGGTGAATCAAAGGGCATACTGAAAATGTTGGTGGAGATAGGAAAGGCTGCTGGAGAAGAGAAGGTGAGGATCTTCTGCTCATCCTTGGGTATGTTGGGGTGAAGTTGAATCAGAGAGAGTGGGGAGAGAGAGAAGGAATTTTTGGTTGATTTATCCTTGTTCTGAATGCTTTTGTAAGTCGCTTTGAGTTTCATTTTTTTGAAAAAAGGAACAATAAATTAAAATAAAAATTGATATATTTCAGTTTTCAGTTTTCATATGTGAACCTAGTATTAGCTATACAATAAATACGTTATATATATATTTACAACAGTAAATTCAGAAAAAAGTCAACCCTACCTTCAGGCCTTCTGGTCCTGGTTCACCTGCATAACCTTTTCGACCAGGCTTTCCCTGCATTCAAATAAAGAAAAACCTCTGCTTTTGAATGGCTTTGGACTCATGAAATGTACCAGAGTTGTATCATGCCTGACACAAAATACCTGTCCATGCTTCAATAGACTGAGCTGAGTTGCGCTGACACAGTAAAAGCAATGCTTAGCTAAACTTTGCCACTGTTGATTAGCTAGAATTGAAAATTGAACATATAGAGGCTCTTGTATTTATATGAACAAAAGAAGCTTAAACTAACACAGAATATGCTGTATTACACACAGTAACAACCTGGGCAATTTGCTGTGTGCCAGGTTTGAGAACAGAACAAATAATGTGCAGAAGGACCTCAAATATTACTTTTACAAAAAGGTCGTATGAGCAGAGGATTTTAATGGATTAAAAAATTAACAAACATAATAAAGACTTGAATTTATTCCTTAAAATTATCCCTTAAAATTCATTGAATTTATTTCTGAAAATCATACTGAATTCTGGGATGTTCTGACAGTGAAAGACAAGAAATGGAATATGGGAAATTTGTTGCCATCAAAGGTGCACAGACAAATTTTAAGAGAATGAATTTCCAGCAATTGCACCATTAATATCAACTCATTAGATAACCGAGGAGCATGTTTCGCATCCTCATCATCAAGCAAGGTTCCAAAAATATTATAAAGGTGTCTTCTTGTCAACCTCTAGAAGAACATCTAATCAGCAGATGCAAAAAGTGTTATGAGATTCTGGCAAGTTGTATGTGCAGAAGAGATTAAACTGGGGATATATTCCTTTATATTATTGGTGAAAGCATTTGCTAGGGCCTCTTCTTTTTTTTAACTCCACATCTATCCTGGATCTTCAGAGGAAAAAGCAAACAAGCACTGTATTTTGAATATAAAACTTGTTTAATTAATTAAGTGTATATACATTTCGGTAGAGAATATATTTTCAAAAAATAATAAAAAGCAAATAAATAAAAACAGATGAATCAAGACAGAGTGATATCATTCAGCTTTCATAAACCTTGCCATTTTGCATATTGTTTTCCATCTGGTGCCTTGTCAGAGCCAAACCAGAAGTGACACCATTCATGCAGTTAACAACTATGCAATGAGTTGTTTAAAGGTAAATAGAAATTTGATGTGTGTCAGCCTGGACCACAGAGAGGTGAAAAGGAATAAAGCCCTACTCATGTCCACAGATCTAAACTGGACCTACCAATTGATAAGTTATGTGAACACTGTCCTGTCAACTTTGGCCCTCAGATAAGAGGCAGGAAGGCGAAGAGCAGAAAACATGAACTACTGCTGCTTGCAATAATACCGTTCCCATTTCAATGCAACTTTCAGTACACCTTTGATGCAGTACACCTTTGATGACCAGATGGTGGCAACAAACATCAAGTGATGGCTGCTTCCATTATCCCCAACTTCTCTGAGCTTCTCTGAGGGTCAAACTACATGTCATGCTGGATGTGTTGGGATCAAAACACACAGAGAAGGTACGATTATCCCTTCTTCCCAACTACAACCTCCTAAAATTGCCTCTCCAAAGTGGTGATGAATCTTTATAAAAAAGAAGAAAAGGAAGTAACCTTTGATGCCAATAAGAGCTTCTCTTCTCTTCTCTTTTTTCTTTTCTTTTCCTCTTCTCTTCTCTAGGCCTCTTGGCGTAATATTGTTTTAAAAGCTTTTTCATGTTTTACTGTTTGCCTGTTGTTGAACGGCACCCTGATGTTTCATGAGATGGAAGTATATAAATAAAACAGGGTGTGTGAAGGGGTGGTTTTCAGAAGGATCACAGCTGAGCAGCAAAGGGATAACCCTCCCCTCCCTGCACACTGCAATCCAGTAACAATGGGGGACATGGCTGTAACTAATCTAAGAAAGACAGAGAGACAGCTGCATGTGGTGCAGTAAGTGCATCACGCAGTTTGACCCTGAGGCACCTGGCAGGTCACTGATGGAAGCAGAAAACTGGACAACACGGACTACGTTTCCATCCCAGCTTTCATCTGAACCTCTCAGAGCGCTATGAGGCAGGGACATCAAGAGAGAGTTTAATGCCCAAGACTACCTAGCAAGTATCACAACCAAGTAGGATCTGAAGAAGGGTTTCCTATGCCCTATTGATTCACTTAGCCGCAGGGTGACCTCTCTAAAAAGTCTGTGACAGAAATACAAAGCCAGCTCATGTCCACTAGTCCACAATGGCAAACGGTTGGAGAATTTCACTTTCAACAGGTCTTCTACTGCAGTTCTAAAATATGAAGTTACTTACCCTTGGTCCAGCTCCCCCAATAGGTCCAGCAGGTCCTTCTTCTCCCTGAAATAAAAACAGGTTAGCCATTCTTCTCCATTCTTGAATGCTGTGTTTATTTTAAGCACATGGTGTACTATTCTCTTAAACACCCAAATGGGTCTGTGTGCAGTTAAACATGAAAGAGTTAAAAATAATAATTAATAACCAGCAGTCAGAGATCTAGAAACAGAATGGATGGAAGCCTGTGGCCTTTCAATTGTTGTTGGACTACAACTCCCATCAGCCCCAGCCAGTGTGGCCAATTGTTGGGGTTGATGGAAGCTGTAGTCGAACAACCTTTAGAAGGCAACAGGTTCTCCATCTCTATCTCACCCACCATCTAGAATTCACATGCCAAGTATTTGATTGGATGTATTTACTGGAATTCCCAAGGTAAACAGATATTCATTAAACCCTATGTTGATGCTACTTATACCTATGTTTCTGATGGTCACAATGTTAAGATATTTCCACTGTCTCCACAGCAAGTGAAATATCTTTTACCGTTAATACCTCTTAAAACTAACCTTACAAAGAAAATAAAATGTATGCACTCAACAACTTCATTCAATTTATTTAGGCATCCAGATCATTCTTCTTCAGAATGTGAAACTTAATTCTTCAGTATATCTGCAAGCTGCCAGATTCAGCTCATTTAAACAGTGCATAGGAATCAAAAGAAATAAATAGCACAGTGATGTGCAACAATTTCTATTCAGCACCTGCCAAAACAGAAGGTCGATATCTTTGCAAACAAAAGCAACCACGTTAGTGAAAATGGGAGTCCAATTTCAAGAAAAAAATGGTGTGAAATTAAGGGAACAATGTAGCTTTCTTACCTCAACACCTTTGGGGCCTGGTGGTCCTGGAGGTCCTCTGTCACCTAGAAATCCCTAAGTAACACACACACAAAATATTTAGATTAATGAATGAGCATGTTAGTCTAGACAGCCTAGAAAGAGTGATGCCATAAAAGCTAAGACACTTCGCTCTATTTTATTCTTTTAAGTGTTTCCTTAGGAAGCACACTTGTGACCATTTGAATTTCTTAGTAAAACTACAATATGTATACAATTATCTGCATATGCATTTCAGTTGCACAGAACAAGGCAGCTTACAATGGGAAACTAACTGGTTGTAGCGAGGGAAAGCTGATAAGCATTTCCTGCTGAAGGCACTGATCTGAATGAATCCATATTTTCCTATTTTAGGTGAGAAAGAAACTGGGGAAAGGAGTTTCGGACACAAACATAAATCCATGATAAGGGTCTCCTACAGTTTTGCTGTAGCAATCAAATTGATAACTCCACAAAACTGCAGTATCAATTCACTAACAGCCTGGAATGAGAGGAGTACATTGCACAATTTATTTAAAGTTGGCCTTACTCAACCATAACTCAACCATAAAATATCCAGTTGTGTGTCTCATTTAAGAATCACAAAATAGCCTTTGCTATATATTCTGTATGTATTCAGTTATTAAAACGCTACTTAAATAATACACAAACCACCCACCCTCTAGGGTTACCCACCACCGGAGAAACCCTGTTCCATGTTGTTTTCTGCAAGCAACTGCTCTGAGCATAAGTCATGACCAAAAGGAGACAAGTCCAGAGATGCAGAGATGCAAGAGGCAGCTACCTCTAGACCTGGATAATTACGTTGCATTTGTGCATTGCAAACTGCTGAACAATCCAGTAATACTTGCCAGAGACATGGAAGTACTGCTACAGCAGAAACGTATAGGAATGAGGCAAGGCTGGAGCAGTTAATCATACAGAGACACAAGGAGAAACCTCTTTTGATGCATTAGAAGTAACTGAGTTAGATGCCTGATCTCACCAAACGTAGATATGTGGCACGTCTGCCAGCTGACAGGAAGCAGGAAAGCCCTGAGCACTGAATCATACAAAAATGTAAATCTCCTCCTCCTCCAGGGAGTACTCCAGAGAGATGGGTACTTGCAGGTGCCTTACTCAATTAATGTTCTTCTTATAACATATCAGTTCTCTCAGAGTAGACCAGTGTGTCCCTGTGTACAATTTGGAAACTGCTGTTTTATATAATCCAGCATCGCAATATAGCATAGCCAATAATGTGACTTCTTAAGGGGAAATTGTTATATTGTTCCGGGATACTTCAGGATAGAAAACAAGGGTTGAGGAACAAGTTCAGCACTGTGAGGATCTCCGGATCTAGTGAAGCACTACTGCTTGTACAGTAAATGGCAACAGCTTTGCCATCTCATATTACACCACAACCAAGCTGTAGATGGAGGCCAGATGTTTAGCTTCACCACTTTCACCACTGTTCTGCAGGGCTACCCTAATATTCAGGGATATATTCAGAGGTAAGTCCCACCCTCACACATTTCTGATTGGGTTCAGGTGTTACAAAACTGCTCAAATATTTACACGCACAACCATAACTGTACTAAGTTACTACTCAGTAAGTGGTCAACTGCATTCACCACAGGGGAAGTCTACTTTAAAACCACTAACAGTAATTACTACAATCAGTTTTTCACGTGATTTTTCAGTATGGTAACTGGCTTACAACCTCCTTCATCAAGCTACATTTCCAAAAACTTCTTACGATAGAAGAAGCGTTTATAAGGCTAGAACCGAATTCAACCAATCGTTAGCTCGCCACGTTGCTTGCTCCCTTGTGCAAAGTAGGTTGTGTGAGCCACCCCAAAAACCATGAATGTTCACTGAGAAACACAACGATGGCATGAGCAGTGCTGGCCCGTCTAGTTCTGTATTGTCTACCTTGATTGGCAGCGGCTCTCCAGAGTTTCAGACAGAGAACATCCCCATCCCTACATGGAGATGCCACAGATTGAACCAGAGTCCTTCTGCATGCAAAGCAGTTGTTCTGCCACTGAGACACAGTCCTTTTCTTCATAGGCAGGGCTATTATCTAGGAACAACAACCACTGTTATAACAGCTGTGAAAATTCTGATCCTAAATCTCTGCTGCCTTGCGCCTATACTCAATCATAAGAAAGGTTTCGGGAGTAAACCCTGAGGAAGAATCCATACTCACTCCCTTGCAGGAAATCTTCGTTCTCAAGAAAAGGCTAAGGAGTAAACCCTACACAAATCCCGAGTCGAGTCCCTAAGACAGTTGGATGGCGTCTCCTTCTGGCAACTCCTACAGCCAATTTGGTGCAAAATGTATTGCTCTACTTTCCTTTGGACCACATCAGCTAGGCCCAGAGGGAGGGCTTATTGTCTGGGCAGCACAAGACCTCCAGACACACTGCCTAGGCTTGCGCCCCAGAGAGGTCTATACAGTGCTGCTAACGCAGCCAAAACAATGTGGGATGCAGCAGTCACAAGTTACCAGTCTCTGCAGCCCACAGTGCTGTGATTCTCCAGCAGTGTGAACTTCTCCCCCAGAGGCGCCCTCAACTGTCTGTTGAGACAGATGGGTGCTAGCATATACTTCTTCTTTTTTTAATTGAAAACATCTCCAGTTTCCAGCCTAGTGGAGTTTGGCTGCCCTGCCTCTGTTGCCACTTCATCCTTTCTCCTTGGAACCACTCTCAAGCCAACCCTCCACACTCCCTGGTCTTGGACTGTGTTTTATCCTGCTGACCCAGCTAAACCACACATCTAGTGGATTACCAGTTTATTCCTCTTGGACCAAATGATCCTGCAAACATACATTAAACCCAATCATGCAAGGTGTAGGTAAAAGGACAAACAGATCCTCAGGTCCTACATGACCCTTTGAGTTAATGAACCACATTGCCAATGAGATCTGCTAGACTGTGGTTTGTACAATGCAGCCTCTGCTTCTACATTCAGCATAATTTTAAAATAATTTCTGAATGGCTTGAAGAGGGCCAGAAATGGCACATACCGGATCCAAAATTCTTGGAAAGGGCCAAAAAACACAGTCAAACATTGACGTTGTACTGGGGAAATATAAATATTACTAAACGGCTGTTGGTTTTCTTTCCCGTATGCCTGTCAACGAACACGATATACTTTTCACTATTAATTAATTAATATGATGCAGATGGGCAGCAACTTTCTTTGCTACTGCAGATCTTGAGACATGACTTATCCAGTTTGCAAAAAGTGTTTCCAGACACTATCAGGATAATTAACTGAAGTTTCCATTCCTTATAGGAGTTTCAACTAAAAAAAGAAAGTGAAGGTCTTTCAGAGATTTATCAAACATGCCAGGAAAGAATCTAGAGAGTCTACAAAGAGTCATATATACTTCACATTGCTATGTAACTTCCCCATTAGCTTTCTCTTACAGGATTAGTAAAGTTCTTAATATCATGTAAGCAGTCCAAACAAAACACCAGAAAGTAATGGAAAGAAGCTACCAGCTATTTCCATTCTACAGCATGCGTGGCAGTTAATTCTCAAATAAGTGCGCTGAAAGACATAAATGAATTAAATAATTAAAGGCTCCCGTGAGCCATGGATGAAAGGCCCTGCTCTGATTATCTGAATGTATACTTGATATAGGCTCGCTCCCTTCTAAATCCAACTCTGCTAGAAGGTAGATACCACTGCATTGGGCATACTTGGATCATTCAATCATAAAATTACTCCAGAGGGGGCTGTGTAATCAATAAAATCTCCAGAGGGGGCTGCATGTTGCATTATTGGCCTGAGTTAGTGCTCTGGGCCTGCCCATTTTCAATCAGGAGGCATGTCCTAAACGGCCTCGGTCCAGTATACCTGAAGGAGCACCTCCACCCCAATTGTTCTGCCTGGACACTGAGGTCCAGCTCTGAGGGCCTTCTGGCGGTTCCCTCTCTGTGAGAAGTCAAGTTACAGGGAACCAGGCAGAAAGCCTTCTAAGTAGTGGCACCCGCCCTGTGGAACGCCCTCCCACTAGATGTCAAAGAGAAAAACAACTACCAGACTTTTAGAAGACATCTGAAGGCAGCCCTGTTTAGGGAAGCTTTTAATGTTTAATAGGTTATTGCATTCTGGTGTTCTGTTGGAAGCCGCCCAGAGTGGCTGGGGAAACCCAGCCAGATGGGTGAGGTATAAATAATAAATTATAATATTATTATTATTATGTCCAGATCGCTGACATGTAGAAACCTGAGTGGCAGCCTCCTCTGAGGACAGGCGGTTCTTACTCTTACAATACACTTTTCGGGTGGAAAAGAAAGCATCTTTCCAGGTTTACATTGGAAATAAGACAGCCTTGCCTTTCAGCAGCTTGTGGAAAGCGCAGTGGCAATGCATGCAGTGGGCACAGCCATGGAGTTGCCCTCCCAACACTGCTTTATGGGACAGGAGTAGGATGGCAGCAAGGTCGGGGACATACAATTGCACCAGTAGGACTAACAATCTGGTACTGCTGTTGGCTCAGCTACGTGGCCCCAAGCTCACCATGGCCTTGCCCATTCTGGTCCAGGTTGGCCACAGAGATGCCAACAGCAGAAAGGGTGCTCTGGTGCTCTGCCCCATCACAAACTCTGCTTTTGGGTGTATGGTTAAATGGGACTGGATGCCCATAATGGCAAATGCTGTTTCCCACATCCCCACCAAGCACACTTTTGTCAGAGTCAACAGGAAGGGCTTCAGAACCTGAGCCAAGTTATTGTGCAGGTTCATATGGGAATAGACAATTTGTAGACCATTAATCATATCAATATGAGCCGATTAATTGATTTATCAGTCTATTAAATTTGCATAAATCTTCAGACGGAGCAGCATCCAAGGCCAAACTAGCTGTGATGAGGATGCAGCTAAAGTTGCACATACTTTGATCCTTAGACGACACATTACCACTTTTAGTACACATGCCTCTTCGAAGATAGCATTTGCTACCTGCAGGTTTTTTTAAGTATAGTAATTAATATTAATTATCAAAAATCGCTTGAGATAAAATCTGCTTAAATCTGTTAATTGTGGAGGCACCTTTATATTCAAAATGTTTTTAATTGAATCATCTAACCAATTAGTGGGGGGGCCACTAGGGGACGCATCGGAAGATGGCTGACAGTAACATCTCTACGACCCACACGAGGTAATTTGGAGGCTATGATGGGAGTAATTAGCCTCCCTACACCCCCCAGGATGGTGGGGGGACTTCCTTGCCTGCTGTGCCCTATACCACCCCCGAATTTGTGGGGATGGGGGCACTAGGCACAAAGCCCTCCTGTGGGATTCCGGTGCTCCTGGACGCCGTCCCTGATCCACTAGCTGCAAAAGAAACAATTTGGATGAAGGAATGCACATATCTCAAGGAAAATGGGGGAGTAAAGACTGCTAACAGAAGAGATCTCTGATAAAATAAGACGAATTGGAGGAACAAAAGAAATCATGAGAAGATACGCCAATACTCGGTATGGCAAATGACTGGTGGGGGAGGGAAAAAAACTTTCCTTTCTTTCCTTATGTGATTAAACAAGAATCCCCTCCCTCACGAGTCAGAAATGTCGTTTTAAGGACTTAAGCTGTGGATTTAAGGCTGTGTGGAGATAAACTTTCGAACCAAAGCATGTTTTAAGAAGAGCGTGGAATGTATAAGAGCTTTGGAATGATGCAGTTAAAAATGCCGTCGCCATATTGGGTAGTTCTATCGGAGGACTTAAGTCTGAGAGGAGAAATAGAGAAATAGAGCTATTTTTATATTGTGGGTGAAACTCCTCAGTGGGACTTAAGAGCGACAGTTTTGCGAGATTAACGATGGAAAGAGCGATGTTATCTATGAAGGCGATGATATATGGAAACCATCTCGATTTGAGGATTGGAAGAACGGAAAAATTCACACAGGATTATTATTGGTGTTAATCGGCTTAAGGAGACTATCAGAAGAGATCATAAAGAAAAAAGAGAAAATATATGAACAAGATGTGATGTGGAAACAGCAAGATAAGACTGGATAGAATTATGAACTCTGTTTGGATTGATTTGGACTGATTTGGACATTAACGCAGTAGCAAGAAGATGATCAGATTCCCCCTTCGGATCTTGAAATATGGGTCCCCCCAAAAAATTTAAAATTCGGCTTTGTAATTCGGAATTTATGTGATGTGATTTAATTTGATTTGATTGGCCGGTTAATAAAAATTATTTTTTTAAAAAAAGATTCATCTAACCAATTAGCATCCTTACGTCAGCTGCTCTTGTGATGGAGAGGCCAGAGATATCATCAGCAAACACAACTCAAGGGAAAGCACACGTACAAAAATCAACCACCAATAGGTTCTTCTAAAACTAATGAAATGAAAATACTTCCAACGATGTTTGGATGTTGATCACATCCAAAGGTCAAAAGAAAAATGTTGTTTACAAGCTGAACTGTATGTTCAGATCATGGTCCATAATAATACAATTCAAATATACCAGGGAATTACATTTGTTGATTACTGTAGGGATTTGGAAAAAGAAATAGAAAAAATAATAATGAACCAGCCAGTCTAGTGTTTGCAGGCAGTATGAAACATGGATATCTTAAACTAGTGTTAACACAAAAGTTCTGTAATGCTTTCTTGGCAGTTAGCATACATTTAACTTCTGTGGAAGCATAAAAACAGAAGAATGAGGAAAAGAGAGGCTTAGCAAAGCTTTCTTCCAAAAATAAAAGAGAGAGGGAAGTCCTCAAAACCGCAGTCAGCACAAAGCAGCTGGGAGTGCTAAAGCTGAACATTTCCAGTGTCATGTAGGCCTCGACTCTTGGTCTTATAGACTGTGTAAAAGCTTTTCCATTTTGTCTAACGCTCATCTCAAATGTAAGACACCAATTTTCTCTGATTAGAGATGGCTGTTTGAGCTCTCCATGTACAAGAGCCAAAAAAATCTATGGAGACCATAAAGCCTCTTCGTAAAAGTTATTATTATAGCAAACAACATTTGAAGTTTCCAACTAACTAATCAGCATTTTGGCAGGGATCTGAGCGAATAGCAATAAACTAGAGCAGTGAGGGTTGTGACAGTATATTTTACTAGGGAGAAATGTGAACATACTTCCCGATCGCAGATATTTGTACCCAAATAAATGGCTGAAATGTTGACATAACATCAACATTAATATCAACATGTGTCATTGGACTTGGACAATGATTGCAATCAAAGTTGTTGCTGCAGGAGAGGTGCTTTTTCTAGGTCTTAGGCTTGGGAGAATGTCATAGTCCACACAAGGTGTATTTAGAGTCGATAGGCGTTTTAGCAGAAACTTGGGGCATAGTCATACAAAAATTTCAACCAATGGTGACCATGTTTTAAAGCAGCATCTGCCAACTTCTAAACAAGTCATATGGTATTCAAACGGCATTCAGAAGCATACAGCTGCAAATCATGGAGGCAGACCATAGCTGTCATAAGTAATAGCCACTGATAATCTTCTCCTCCATGGATTTTGCCTAAACCTCTTTTAAAGCCATCCAAGTTGATGGACATCACTGCCTTCTGTGGGAGCAAGCTCCATAGTTTAACTATGCACTGCATGAAGAAGTCCCTTTTTAAAAATCTGTCATGAAATCTTCCAACATTCAGCTTTATTGGATATCAACAAGCTTTAGTGAAAAATTAAAAAAGTCCCAAATGCTGCAACCTTTCCTCATGGATTGAGTCACTCCAACCTCTTAATCATTTGGGTTGCCCTTTTCTGAATCTTCTCCAGCTCTACAGTATCAGCTTTGACGTGAAGTGACAAGAACTCCACACAGTATTCCAAATGCAGTTGCACCAATAGCTTTGCCTAACAGCATTATGATATTGGCAGTTTTATTTTTGATTCCTTTCCTAATGATCCCCAGCATGAAATTTGCATTTTTCACAGCTGCGGCGCACTAAGTCGACATCTTCATTGAGCTGTCCACTTTGAGCCCAAAGTCTTGTTCCTGGTAAGTCACCACCAGTTCAGACCCCATTAGCATATATGTGAAGTTAATAAATTTTTGTTTACACTGAACTGCATTTGCCATTTGACCACCCACTCAGTTTGGAGTGGTCCTTTTGGACCTCTTCACAATCTCTTTTTGTCTGAATGACCCTGAACAAATTAGTATGATGAACAAATGTAGCCATGTCACTGTTCATCCCTAATTCTAGATCGTTAAAAAATACAGGCCACAGGTCTTTGGGGTACTCCACTTTCTACAGCCTTCCATTCAGAGAACTGTCCATTTACAGTATTCTTACGGTTTAGTTCCTGCTACTTAAGCAATTCCTGATCCACCAGAGGACCTGTCCTCTTACTACATGGCTGCTAAGCTTACTCAGGTGTCTTTGGTGAGGTACCTGAAACTCCAAGCACACTATGTCAACCAGATCACCTCTCTCTATATGCTTGCTGATGCTCTTGAAGAACTCTCATGGGTTCGTGAGACAGGACTTCCCCTTGCATAATCCATGCTGACTCTGTTTCAGCAAAGCTTGTTCTTCACCATGGCCTAGGTGGTCACATGCATGCTGACATCATACATTCAGTTCATCTTTGGGCATCTGATTGCAACCACTTGGAAATTCAAAGGCCCTTTGAGGCAGCTTCAGAGAGTACCCTCAAAATTCAGTGGACTCTGTGCCACTGGACCCTCCCAACTGACCTTTATCAAGATACAACTAGCATTACCTTGGTTTCCCTATCCACACTGGATCTAGTGTTCCAGAAGCCTATCCAAGAAGAAGCAGGAAGAAGCTGCTGAGAACAAGGCGTTTTGTGACCTGAACCCAACTCTGTCACAGTTCTGATAGCGCTGTCTGTTTATGATTCAATGTGTTAGTCATTCAACCACAAAGCAAGGATACTAGATCATGGCTAGGGAAATCACGTTCTTGCCCTTGTTCTAGACAACCTGTTTTAGTTAAGAGTCCAGAATTATTGGTAACAGTGGATTAGGAAATGTTAATAGCTGCATCAGAGAATTCAGGATTCAGGCTTACAGCTCCCTTGCACAATCATCTTACTGCTGTCTTCATCATCCATGAATGATGAAGAGATCCAGCCCTGCCTATGACTAGGTAGTCTAAGACTCACAGTCTCAACTGTAAGCTGATCATTGACCATGCCTAGAACAGCGCCAGAAAGTCTATGGAGTCTCCCTTCTGGCTTCAGGGATCCCTTGGTAAGGGAAGTGTGAAAACAACTGAGGCAGGATCTGTACCTACAAACTCCTGCCTATCTTTTTTCCCTTGCTTCCTTCATACATCCAACTGGTAGGATCCAACAACTGTGCCTATTTTTCTTCCATTTTCTTCTCCTACTGTGCTTTTGAGAGAGAACTATGCAATTGTATTTTAAAGAGCAGCAAGTTTACCTATGTCAAGATCTAAAAGATTTCTCACAGACCGACCTCTGAATAAGTTATTTGAAGCAAATGGATAGTGACTTCAAAGTAAAAAAAAAAAAGTTACACTTTTTCTAAGCAAGGAATATTGATATTATCCTGCACTCTGAAAGACCTTACAACAGTACTTCACATTTGCTTACCTTTGGGCCTTCAGGGCCATTCAAACCAGGAACACCAATATCCCCTGGAAAACCCTAGAAATCAAGAAATAAATAATGCTTTTATTCTGCTTATTCAGTTCTAAAATCCAACAGGTCTATGGAGAAAATGTTGGTGTGGGTGATGCGAGAAAGACTTTACTAATTTCACATTTTCTAGATCAAGTTAATACAATAATTTATTTATTATATTATTCATTTATCTGATGATAACTTAATCAATATCAAACCATTCACTCTTAGACACAAATACCTACGAAATGTAAAAGTCACCTTGAAAATCTTTTCACATTCTGTTCCCCAGCCCATATTGTAATGGTTTCTTCTATTTTGCTACAAGAGAGAAACCAACCTACCTCAAAAGACTCAAAACGACTTTAAACGCTTAACTGCTCTGCCACATTATGTGAGCCATTTGCAAAGCTACTGAAAATAACAATTTCAGAAATGAAAATGTTCCTTCAAAGAATCTGTAGATTTTGCATTTTTAATAGTTTGTAAAGTTCTGTGGCAGGTTAAAGGTAAAGGGACCCCATTAGGTCCAGTCATGGCCGACTCTGGGGTTGCGGCGCTCATCTCGCTTTATTGGCCGAGGAAGCCAGCGTACAGCTTCCAAGTCATGTGGCCAGCATGACTAAGCTGCTTCTGACGAACCAGAGCAGCGCACAGAAACACCATTTACCTTCCCGCCGGAGCGGTACCTATTTATCTACTTGCACTTTGACGTGCTTTCGAACTGCTAGGTTGGCAGGAGCAGGGACTGAACAACGGGAGCTCACCCCGTCACGGGGATTCGAACCGCTGACCTTCTGATCGGCAAGTCCTAGGCTCTGTGGTTTAACCCACAGCGCCACCTGTGTCCCCTGTGGCAGGTTAGGCACAAGTAAAAGGAAGGAACTACTTCAAGGAACAAAGTTATTTCCAATGCTGTTTTTCTAGAAAAAGAGGTGCCAGAACTCACCATGAACACCCCCCTCGTTCTCTGAAAATGGCAATGATGCCCACCTGAGAGGTGTCAGAACTGAGTTCCGGTAAGTTCCGACTGAAAAAAAGGCCCTAGTTATCTCCACCCTTTCCTTTTTTGTTCACAAGCTACCTTAAGTTCATCATCAACTATCTTCCTCTGCAGAACTAACAGATCTGTTAAAGGAAACAAGGGGTGCCTCCTTCAACCTTGGGTGAGACCACTGGTGTTCTATAGGTCAGCAGCAGTGACTGGCAACAAACGTTTCAGATGGACATTTTTCTTAGTTCTACTTGGACTGAACCTAGGAACTTTTGCAGGCAAATCACGTGCCCTGTTACTTTAGTAAAAGGTGACAGATTTATACATTCTGAAGCAAAACCAAGAGTATGTGCTCTAATACAGTGCTATGGCCGTTTTGTAAAAATACAAAATATCTCAACATTCTAGGAGCTCCAAACCACAGAAGAATCCGTGAAATTTCAGAATGGTAACGCAACTGCTTTGTGTCTAAACAAACATCAGCTAATTTCTCCATTAACTAAATAAAGCTTCGCGCGCACACACACACAGCCCAACAACCAAAATAAAACCATTGCTTGAAATAATCCAAAGAGCTGTTTAGGCTCACATGTTAGCCTAGCTGAGTGTTTGCTTTTCTTTGAACAGCAGGCCTCCTATATCATAACAAGATGCTTTAAAAACTTCCCTCAGTTTTAAAAGTGGTTCGTATTGTGGCTTTTAAAAGGACAACGGAAGTTACTGTTTGAGGAAAAACAAGTCTAAAGCCTCCAAGTCTATGTGTGTAATTGTTATAATCCTAGTTTCACACTTCAGTCACTGCTTTTCTGCAAGTCTTTATTTTCACTTCTGCAAGTCAACATTAAAATATTCCATTAATGTACATGTCATTAATTTTACTAGAGCTGCTCTGCAAAAGAAAATCTTCAGGTGTTCTGAATGTCAAACACAGAACTTAAGCGATGCTAGCACATTTCTGTTGGAAACATGAAAGCCCCAGAACACGTCGTGTTTCTTATGACCAGGTCTGGAATTAATGAAAAGTTCATACAGTGGTAACTTGGGTTTAGAACTTAATTCGTTCCGGAGGTCTGTTCTTAACCTGAAACTGTTCTTAAGCTGAAGCACCACTTTAGCCAGTGGGGCCTCCCGCTGCCGCTGCACTGCCAGAGCACAATTTCTGTTCTCATCCTGAAGCAAAGTTCTTAACCCGAGGTACTATTTCTGGGTTAGCAGAGTCTGTAACCTGAAGCATATGTAACTTGAAGCGTATGTAACCCGAGGTACCACTGTATATCCAATAATGGTTCATGTATTCAAAATCCCCCATGCTATGCAGTTCTGTCACTGTAGCTGCATGGAGGAAATAATATACAGTGGTATATTATCCCGCACGTTCGCAACCCGCAGCACTGCATCTGCACGTGACACGATTCGGCGCTTCTGCGCATGTGCGTGACATCATTTTGCGCTTCTGCGCATGTGCTGAAAACCGGAAGTAACCCTTTCCAGTGCAGTCTACAGCCTGAAAATGCGCAACCCGCAGCGTTCGCAACCTGAGGTATGACTGTATAGTGGCCAGATGTCTCTTATTTTAAGAGTATGTGTCTAATTTCAGATAACTGAAACTGAACTGCTCCATAGTTCCCTTGGTGTCTCTTATGATTGCAATTTCCACCTGGCAACTCTGAAATAACAAGCCTTGCTTTGGAAATATAGGTCGAAGCACCTTAATTAATTAAATTACTCTTGGCCAAAGGCACTTGAGAATCAAGAGATTCAAAGCACTCTCATTTTGCAGGAAATTATGCAGAAGCACTGATAGCTAACTACCAGCTGTTATGAGGTTCGGGTTTTTTTAAATATAAGTAATAGTAAACAGAAGTTATTGGATACCCCAGTGCTTACAGCACCGTCTGCAGAACCTCAAAACGTCACAGTTTGAGATGAAACATGGCTTGAAAGTAGACTTTTGGGAGCACGATCAGGGATTCGTGCATAAGAAACTTGCATTTTGCTGCCACCAAAGCATGATTCAAATCAAACGTGCCCCTTTTCCTTTGTAATTCCCAAGCTCTGTGCACAAAACATATGGCAGTCAACTCCCATATGGCTGACCGTCCTGAAAAAAATTAAGTGCGCAATTTCAGATCAAAACAATTTATGGATACAATGAAGTATCTATTGAAAGAAATGACTTATGTTTTCTTTACTCCAGATGCAGTCTGGAGTAAAGCCCCTTGAGGAAACAATAAATTCTGCTTTGAAAGAAGTTTGTGGGATGCAATGCAGGGACTTCCCCACCGAAGGGGGAAGAACCCCACGAAGACACAGAGAAGTTCAGTCTGCCGGAGTTGGCAAGGAATCCTTTTTCCATACACAGGATAGTGGTTTTAATCAGATGGCTTTCCAATGCAGATAATAGTAACAATGCTCCTGTTCTCATGAAATTCCATTTTCACAGCAAAAATAAAAATGAAGTCTTTAAACTCAGATTCAAAAATATACTGTAGCTAGGCCCAAGAGAATGGGTGTGCCTGTTGGCATTTATTTTTTTTTACTTCTCCCTCTCCCTGCTTTCGGTCAGCTGACCCTCATTACCCACCACCGAACACAAGCTACATGAGAAAATGCTTGTTGAAGTACACTGTGGTTTGCCATGCAACACAAGCCTTAGATTATATTTATGAGCCTTAGATTATAGTTATGAACTTTTGAACGTATTTCTGCAATACAGCGGAAGCTCAGTTTTCGAACGTAATCCGTTCTGGAAGACAGTTCGACTTCCGAAACGTTCGAAAACCAAGGAGCAATGGGCGGTCGGCAAAATCCATTGAAAAGATGGAAAAACATGCAGCAGAAGCTGTTCAACTTTCGAGGCGTGTTCAAAAGTGGAAGCAATTACCGTATTTTTCTCTGTATTGGGGGACTCAAAATTAAGAAAATGCACTATACGCTATCAGTGTATAAGATGACCCCTTATTTTAAACTTCAAAAATGTAGGAAAAAATATAGTCTTATACATGGAAAAATAGGATACTTCCAGGTTTTTGGGGTTTGGGTTCCGAATCATTCATCAACAGAGACGTTTGAGAACCGAGGTTGTAATGTACCAATGTATTAACCAAATATGACACCTGGTTAAGGCAAATAAACCAGTTTTAAAGGGTTTGCTTCTAAACAACTTATTGGCTCTTAAGCAATTACGTTCCTATCTTAAATATATTTATGTATTGCAAAACATGAATGTAGATTCTTATTGAGGATCTTAAAAGGATCCCAGCTTACCGGATCAGAGCCAAACTGTATATCCTGCTTTCTAAGCAGGTACTGAAAAACATCTGCATTAAACGAAGAATCAGCAATGGCTATTTATTTATTACATGTATACACCTCCTTTCTTCTGGGGCATCCAAAGTTCCCAAGTGGTCTCCCATTCAGGCACTGACCAAATCCAGCCCTTCTCAGCTTCAGTACAGTTACTGCATCATGAGCCAAATCAGCCATGCATGAGCAGCGGAAGCTTGGCCTAATTGTGCTGTTTTCAGTGCAAAATAGGATGCATTACTTACTTCTTTAAATAGTTCCTTACCTCAGGTCCAATAGGTCCCAGTGGTCCCCGGGGTCCTGGATCTCCTGTTTTACCCTAAAATTAGAGCATCCATTATAAATTCAGGTTTTTCTGCATAAGATGTTTCCTATTTCTTAACAAAAACGTACATCTGAACAATTATCAAAAGAAAAGTTTATATCTATATCTATCTATCTATCTATCTATCTATCTATCTATCTATCTATCTATCTTGATTTTAAGGGTTTCATGGTGAAATGGCTCCCGTTTTTGGTACATTTTTAATTTCAAAATAGAGGTGTATTAAAGGCTCTACTGAGGGACGCGGGTGGCGCTGTGGGTTAAACCACAGAGCCTAGGACTTGCCGATCAGAAGGTCGGCGGTTCGAATCCCCGCGATCGGGTGAGTTCCCATTGCTCGGTCCCTGCTCCTGCCAACCTAGCAGTTCGAAAGCACGTCAAAGTGCAAGTAGATAAATAGGTACCGCTCCAGCGGGAAGGTAAATGGCGTTTCTGTGCGCTGTTCTGGTTTGCCAGAAGCGGCTTAGTCATGCTGGCCACATGACCTGGAAGCTGTACGCCGGCTCCCTTGGCCAATAAAGTGAGATGAGTGCCACAACCCCAGAGTCGGCCATGACTGGACCTAATGGTCAGGGGTCCCTTTACCTTTACCTAAAGGCTTTACTCTAAGTATGACTAGTCTTGGATACAAACCCTTTATCTATCTATCTGGAGTGATTTTTAATATACCATTTGTTATATTTTCACCAACACACAGTCAAAGGAATATAAAGTTTCCTATTATCAATTTGGATATTACCAATGTTCACTCTGTACTGGTTATTAATTTATTTTTTGTGATTAAAATAATGTCAGTGCATGCATATTGGAAAATATAACTAGGATGCATCGTATCCCTGCAATTCGAAAAACAGTTCAGTTCCTGTCACATGACACACACACCCCACTTTTGGACTGTCCTTTCTCTTATATGAATCAAATAGGTTAATGTTTTCATATCCATTGGGTTCTTATTTTGCCAATCAGATTCTGTAGGTGTTTCTCTTTCTCCCTGGTTTCTTGTTGTTATTAATTTGGTCGGAGAGAATCCCCCCCCCCCCATTTACATTCTTCAAAGCTGAACATTTGAAAATGCTCCCCAACCACATACACACCCGAAATATATTGCCCAATGATTTATTTCCTTACTTCTTATAAATAACATGCATTGTATGGCAATGTGCCAGATAAGATTTGGTCAGCAACCCTTTTAGATATTATTGGATACCAAACTCAAATGAATGCTGCTACTGTCAAAGTGCAAATGAATTCAAGTGTTAAGGCATACCGGGGGTCCTGGTTTTCCTCTGATTCCTGGTGGTCCCGGCAAACCAGCTGTACCCTTTGAGAAATACAGTTAAAGGTGGCTAGAATTTAAGTGAAAATTATGGCAGCACATTCCCATTAAAAATCGAAGGAGGGAGGAGGTGGTTTTATAAATTATCTGTCAGAGCACTTGTTATGCTTCCACTTTGGGGATAAAGCATTCCCATAGAAATATAGGAAAATCCTATCCAGATACATCTTAACCCTGCAACTCAGCTAAAATAATGATTATTTTGCTTGTGCCCATAGGTATTTGGCATTACAAAGCTACGTGGGGGCTGAAAAGAATAAAAGACAGACATTTACATTTAATTATTTTTCTTTCTTTCTTTTTGCCACTGCTACGAAACATTTTTCTTTGAAAACCAATCCACCTAGATGGGTTTTAAAGCAAAACAAAACCTCTTGCTTCCCTCCTGTGCTTATCCTTCCCCATTCTGTCAGAGAAACATAGGTTGCTTCCAGGCAACCTGTTAATTGAACAACCATCCTGATACGTTTGCACAAAGTTTGCGGGGAGCTTATCTAGAGGACATACGGGGAAGGGGAGAACGTTCTGTTGAGCAAGGAAAAATCCTTGCACTAACGCAACGTTAGCCTTAGCACTATGTTGAATTCCGCCAATGATGTTGTTTTCCGGAAGGCAGCAATATACCCTTTGGAATCAATCTGCCTCAAAAAATATCACAGGCAAAATGTTCCCTGGCCCCGAATACAGTGATTGAAGGCATCCATAGCAAGGTCTTATGCATGGCCTGCGCACGGGCATTCCTGCACACAGAGTGCTGAGTGGGTGTGGATACCAAACACCGATTTGCCCAGTGCCTGGGCATGGGTGGCTTATACAGCCAAGGAGAGGATCAGAGGGAAGTCAGAGAGGAAGTCTTCCCTCTGGTCTGCCCCCCAGATCATGCCCCCAAGCTCGCCCACAATTGGATGAAACCACGGGCGAGCCCCAGCAGTTAGTGCAGCCAGAGGAAGAGGAAGTGACGTCAGCAGAGCTGAGAATGAGTTATTTGGATACCACCCATGACTGATAAACACAACAGTGCAGAACACAAGACCACTCTGTATAAAGTGTAGCACATTTCCAAGAAGACTAAGACTTATATAAGTTGGTCAAAACAGAGCTGTTATGAGTTACCTTGTCTCCTGGGTATCCCAGCTCCCCCATCTCTCCTGAAATGCCTTGTTCACCCTAAACAATGTATTAGTATATTCAGAAACATTGAGGTGGGGGGGGGGGAGAGAGAGAGAGAGAGAGAGAGAGAGAGAGAGAGAGAGAGAGAGAAGGGACACTTTAATAGAAAGTTTTATGAAGTCCAACAAACACAGAAATGTGTCAGTATGGCTTGTTATTCACAGCCCAAGTGCACTGCACTGCTGCACAAATGAATATGATTTCAGAGCCTCTAATGGCTAAAACAGGTCTCAGCATTTGATGAGATTATTCACAGTAGTAATAGCTACAGCAGCAGGAAGTGTGTGTTGGCAGAGATTCTTAGCCCTGAGCAGCTTGTACAAAACAAAGTGGCGGGTAAAATGCAGAACCTTATTGCAGGTGCTTCCCCCCCCCCCCCAAAAAAAAAGAAAAGTAAGAAAGGGTTCTTTGTAGAATCACATTAGGAGATGTAGATAAGGTTCAAAGTTAAAAGAGCACCGATAATGAAACTATTTAGATCACCTTATCACCTTTCAATCCAGGTTGCCCCATACTCCCCGGAAGACCCTATGCAGAAGAAAGATAAAAGAAATTACAAAACACAATTGTTCAACTGTCTGGCAGAAAAGGGCTTTCAGCAAAACACTTGGGTATGAGCTATGAAACACTGTACCAGAGGTCCAGGAATCCCAGGTGCGCCAGATGGTCCGGCTGGTCCTACAACACCCTAAAAGACAATAAATAACATGACTGCTCTTTGTCTTTACTCTTAAAAGGGAACTAAGTCATACAGAGAGCCTGTATAACAGGAGTATCCAACATATGCATTTGACCTACAAATCCTGTCAGCCCCAGTCAGCACGGCTAATAACCAGGGAAGATGTGGGTTGTAATCCAACAACACCTGGAAAACAACATGTTGGCCACCTCTGTCATAAGACATTATAGTGTATTTGCTGCTTGAGTGCTGGTTTTCTTCTGACCCATCCACGCTAACCTGTCTGAGAGCTAATTAAACAACAATAAAACATCCAAGATATGCATGTAATTACGATATTGCTGTTCTCTTTCCTCAGCTGGAAAATATATTGCAAGGATATCCTGCCTGCCTGATAGACTGGAAAAGGGCTGAACAATACAGCCAGGTAGAACTTTTCTGCTCTTTCCAGATGGGGAAATGTCTATGCTGAAGGACGGGATGAAAAATGAAGTAACAGGAAGTTCCACTCATTTGCTCGCAAGTGTGGAAGGTCATGCTAACCGATTTCACACCCTATTAGCGTGCATTTGGGAGAATGCACATAAGGTTATCTGCAGGTGGTACCTATCCCCCCATGCCCTGAGCAGAATTACTAAAACAACAAGCTCAGTTTGCTGGAGGAGGGGGAGGGGATGGGTACATACAACCATATGCAGTGGCCTTGCCCCATTATTCAGTCTTTCAAGTCTTTATTAAATAAGCCTATCTTACATTCCAAACGTAATCTATGGACCTAGTGATGGCCCTTTTTTCCTTATTTGATAATTCAGAAGCAGAGTTTTCCAATAAAGAACTACTTTGATTCCTTTGGTTCACAGCTGCCAGACTTATAGTGGCCAGACAATGGAAGTCAGCTACAGGGGACATGTAAGACTATTGGTATGGCATCCGAAAATGAAGGACAACTTTTCTAAAGTTTGGCATCCATTTACTAAATGTATTAAAGTAAAGGAAAAGCCTTCTTCTCATGAAAAAAAAACCACATTCTGGGATAATATGCCAGTAAAAGACAACTGTCTGGAACTATAACGCTGGTTTTTTTTTTTAGAATAGTACCACTCCCTCCTCTCTTCTCATAGCCTTCCTTTCTTCCCCACATCTTGCTTTGGCAGTTTCTCTTTATTGTTGTTATGTTTGCTTTTTGTGTATCAGAAAATGAAAACAATTACAAAATAAATAAATAATGACCAACACTTTGAACTAAGCTCAAAATACGACATGGAGTTAGTGAAGTTGGTAAAAAAAAAAAAAAACACAGTTGAACGTTTTCATTTTGTTTCTTATTTTTTTAAAAAACTGGCCTTGGTCTGAAGTGTAGCTGCAGTAAGATATATGGCTACTTGTCTGCCATTTATGGATAGAAGGAAATATAGCTCTTTGTCTCCCATAAAAGGTAATAGGAAATGGGTGTATCTTTTATGATTGGTTCTAGCAAACAGCCAATAGAATTTTCAACCAGGCTGATTGGACAGAGGCAGCCAAAGGAGGAGCAAGGGGGCTGGGTTGAGGAAATATAAGTGCTGGCCATCAGGGTTGGAGGGGGCAGAGCTTTGGTAACCATATACCACTGTGCCTATCATTTATTTGTCTGACAAATAAATTATTATTTTAATTTCTCTATTGCTGCGTTGAATATTTCATTCCAGCTAAGCGTTAACCACAAGCAGGGTGCTACACTGAAATTTCTGCACACACTTCAAAGACAGCCCTAGTACAGCCTGTAACAGCAAACTAGCCTTGATAAAATTAAAGTATGAGTGACCCAGGCCGTGTCCTCTTTCTGCAGTGGCCGCTGGGACACAAGCTTATGTTATACTAAAGCTCTCCTAGCACAGCCAAAATACGGTTTTCCCATGGGAAGTCGAAGTCCAGGGGTACTCATAGGTTATGAACCAGATTCTTCAAGGGCACTGCAACTTTGTCCAAAACAGGCTATATCTCTATGCTACATCAACCATCCTACCAACAAGAGCATTTCTGTCTTGTCTCTGTCTCAGCTTGCTCTCCTACATCTGATTTCAAACATCAGTTCAGGATCTGAATGTTTTGGAGGGCTAGGTTTCTAAACACAAGGCATTCATAGGGAACACTGGGAACATATAGAACTTTTAGAACAATTTAAAGCGGGTCACTTCTGAATAACTCATACCTCGTGATTATTATGAGGGTGTAGATCAACTCTGAGTAATCACCCGGGTCAAAACTCCTCTAAAGAATGGGTTGTGTCTCAGCACAGGCAAAGGGAAGAATGCTACTTAAATGGATTGTGTATTTTACAAAACAGAAATGGACTAAGTAAACTGACAGTAAAGTAAGTAAATATTCCCCTGAAAATGAGTGCAGATAACTTTTTTAAAAGCCTTTTTTACTTTAGGTTTTGAAGCAGACATTTGGACTAGATTGCTCTGATGTGTAATTGACCCTTTCATTTAAATGTGCATACATGTTCTGTCACATCATTTATTCCTAGAAATCAAAAGCAGCCACCATACCATTAGTCTTAGTATTTTCTGGCAAAGTCCACCTTGGTTTCGTTTCCAGTTATAGTGTTTTTTTGGAGTTTGTTTGGGTCTTTTTTTAAACAGTAGAATATTGGGACCTTATTTTAACCACAACTTGGAACTGATTTCATCACTGATTTCACTGGGACTTGCTTCCAAGCAAGTGTGCTTAGGATCTCAGCCATAGCCTGGAAGCCTTGATCTGGCAATGGCTAAATGTACTTTTGTCTAGAAACAGCCAAGCCAATGTTGATGTTATGGAAATATCCATATGGCAAAGTCCTGCGCCGACTTGAAAGCCAGCTGAAACTATTCCAGCTATAAGAAAGAGAAAATAACTAAGGACCGGTGTGTTGATCTAGAGTAGACTCACATGTGAGCTTGGATGGAAACGAAGGCTTTCTACAAGCACAGAATGGGAATATGTTTCCACTGAAGGGAAGAAATACTTGTGCTACTTGCTCCTTAGCAACATCCAAGAAAAACACATTAAAAAAAATCTGTTTTAGGAAGCAAAATAAAAGAATGCTGTGAAGAATCAAAATTATGGCACTGAAAGGCAGATCATGTAACATGATGACTAAAGAATACAAGCGTGGCTGTGCATAAGAACTCATTTTGCTACTTAGAAAGTAAGAAAAGAGACTACTTTTAATTTGTAAGGAGCTTTGTCAAAAGTCTGAGCAGGCTTTACGAACTCAAAACATAAACAATATACTTGAATCAACATCCTATCATTTTTGTGTCGCTGCGTATGTTTCAGGATGGATGGCCAAACAGCATACATGAACAAATTTGCAACGAATGTGCAGCTACTTTTGCCACTGATGTGAAATGGCTACGGATCTCGTGCACAAAAAGAGTTTCTGGATGAGAGAGCATCTTTTCACATAACTAAACATGCAGTGGAGCTTTCCACTGTCTTTCTCAAATGCATTAATATGCAAAAAGACTTTTGCAATCAAGAATCAAATTTTAAAAGCTGCTTCTAATTGCAGAGCAGTTAATTTTGTCCGGGGGCCAGAGACAGAGCACACAAGTTTGGCAGTGAACCAGCACTGCCAGATGCTACATATGTGCTATAGCCTTGCATTCTGATAAGCACATACTCCTATCATGCATCTGCCTGGGTGGTTGTGGCACAGAGGATGGGGTGGTTGGCCACAAAATGCCAACACAATCCCTCCCTCCTTATTGATTGCTTGATGCATGTTTCCTCTGGAGAGAATTAGCGTTGCCATGCATCTGTGTAGGTGGCTCATGTTTTCAGTTACATGCTAAAAGACTGCAGTTCACTTCTTCGCATTCAGTAAATAGCATATAGGCATATATCTCCAAGCCATGTTTTCTCTATTCCAACTCATTTAAGCACTGGTATTTTTCCCGGAATTAAAAAAAAGAAAGCTTCTCTAATAAACATGCATAGTTTGTGTTGCAGCATGACCTACTTTGCTCTTTATTTCAAGTTCATTCATCTTGGCTGCAAACCTCCCCCATCCCACAACCTTTTGCTTTCTGTTCCATTTCCGTCTTGCCCCAGCTCCCATTCAGCCAAATCTGCCATTGTGTACGGTTTCAGCAGGAATCACTACCACTCAAGCACAAGCCCTGGTGTCACAGCACAGGTTGGCACAATTCAATCACATCCGTCATAAGATCACAACAAAGTTAAAATGACCACAGATCAGGGCAGCCATGTACAAATTGCATGTACATTAGTGAACTACAGAAGGTTTGTGCAAATCACTATCCCTAAAATCCCCTCAATATTTAGCAGAAACTTCTGTGAATGAATGGCACAGCACCCATGAGTAATTAATTGAACTTCTGAAAAAAGGTCTATGTGATGGAGCATATCTACTCACTCGAAGTCCAGGAAATCCAGGAGGACCAACACCACCAACAATTCCCTTTGAAAAATAAAAAAATGGGCGTAAAACAATTAGAATTGCATGTTTCTAAGCAAAAGTTCAGATGGTGACAAATACAGGGAACAGGTTGCAGGATATGAGTTCGGCATAGGGAAAAAGAATGTAAGAGCCCCGTTGGATCAGAACTGTGGCCAGATGGCTACAAGATGCTCACAACATCCAGAGGCATGTTGCCTCTGTTCCTGCAGGTGACAGACAGCACTCATGATCACAAGCAGCTGACTCTCCATGAATCTGTGTAATTACCATGCAAAGCAGAGGGTTGGCTCCCAGTTCCCAATGGGGATCTCCCATAATAAGGGATTAAGAGAGTCTGCCTTCTAACAGCCGACCCAACTTCGGGGGGCTACTGCTTGGCAACGCTCACAGGTTTCCTAAGGAGCCCACCGGGACTGGTCCATGCTTGTAAGCAGGCTTGTAAGTTCAGGCCAACACCCTGTGGACAGACGCCAGCACATGGGCAAGGGGCCTTGGACTGCAAGTGAGCTGCATGAATGGGAGCTGCCCTGGACCATACAGCCACCCAGGTTGCTGTAACCCAAAATAAAAATTGTGGCCTTGTCTCCGTGCCATTTCTTGCTCTGACACCCCACCTTTCATGCATTTGGGCACGCGATTTTTGTGGCAGAAAATTCCACATTCTGTGCAAAAAGGTGCTTTGCTCTGTCTTTCCATTTATATGTTGCTTTATCTGTTCAGTATGCAACGGAATTGAGGTTATTGATTCACATATTTCCATTTTGCAGCTCTGAGGATTCGCTGTTAATGTGTGAAATACAGTGGTACCTCAGGTTAATTACTTAATTCGTTCCGGAGGTCCATACTTAACCTGAAACTGTTCTTAACCTGAAGCGCCACTTCAGCTAATGGGGCCTCCCACTGCCGCTGTGCCACCAGAAAACAATTTCTGTTCTCACCCTGAAGCGAAGTTCTTAACCTGAAGCACAATTTCTGGGTTAGCGGAGTCTGTAACCTGAAGCGTATGTAACCTGAAGTGTATGTAACCCGAGGTACAACTGTATACCATTTTATTTATTTATTTATTTATCGTCATGCAGACCACTGCTGCACTCAAGGATCTGTGATGGTGGTAGAGGTTTACCTGTAGGGGGGCTGACAATTCTGCTGCACAGTTACAATAATGCCTACTTCACAATCAACATTATTTTTCAAATAATGATGATAGTTCACATTCACTGTAAGCGTTCAAAGCATTCCACACACACCCTTCCACCACCCTGCAGGAAAAACCAATAGTATTATTCCCATATGGCAGATGATTGACATGGGGGTGTGTTTTAGAGGGGGACTTAATAAGATCCAAAAGGATTAAGTGACATCAAATTTGAAGCGTGATTCGAACCAGGGACTTCTTGATTTGCAGTCTCACGTGGTATTAAGCCACAAAGAACCACAGAGAGGGTTTTTGTTTTGTTTTGTTTGTTTCCTCCATTTAGGTCAGTCATTGGCACTTTAAACAGCTACTCAGGTGGCCAAATCTGTATCATGGAGTTGGTATACCCTCATTTCCAGTTCCTATTTTTAAAATGGTGATGTAGAAAAGCAACTATACCTAAAACTATTCTTTAGACAAGCATTTGCTCTATTATAGCAGAATACGTGGGGCAGAGGAGAGCATATGGCAAGGGTTGCCAATGTTCTGGGCCTATGGGCACATTTGCAAATGGTACAGTGGTACCTCGGGTTATGTACTTAATTCGTTCCGGAGGTCTGTTCTTAACCTGAAACTGTTCTTAACCTGAAGCACCACTTTAGCTAATGGGGCCTCCTGCTGCCGCCACACTGCCAGAGCACGATTTCTGTTCTCATCCTGAAGCAAAGTTCTTAACCTGAGGCACTATTTCTGCCTGTAACCTGAAGCGTCTGTAACCTGAAGCGTATGTAACCCGAGGTACCACTGTACAAGGAGACATCTGTAGTTGCCTTTATCTGTGTCTTATCCAAAGTGCTGGTTATACGTATGACATCTAGGTATGTTTTAAACATAGGTTTCTCTTCATTACCAGCTGCTCAAGTTCTAATGTCAGAGTTTGGAGGAAACCTGCATTAGCTTCTGAGCCATGCCACATTTTTCCTACAGTAGGTGCAATAACTATCTTATTAGCATCTGCAACCCTCCCCACCGCAGCAGCTGCAGGTTTGGCAGCTTGCCTGAACCAACCCTGCGGGGCAGGCTTGACTGGTTGTTCGATAGCAGCAGCTGTCACAGACAATTAGAAGGAACTCCTTTGCAAACGGATTTATTGACTTTTCTTCTTCTTCTTCTATATAAATGTTCTCAGTTGCACTGAATAGTTTTTTTGTGTGTCTCTCTCTCTCTTTCTTGGAATCCAGGTTCTGCCAAGTTTGATTCTATAATTAAACTGTTTATTCTGCAGCAGCATTTGCAAAATATTTTATCTGAGCATTTATAAAGAAGCAGCTGCTAGCAGTTAGCTCAGGCTTCTTACAGGGCCAAAGGTCCAAGGTATTTTCTTTACTTATCAAAACGAACCCCACAACAAACTAATTCTGATATAAGCAATTATTAAGAAACCCCCATAAAATGCTCTGACGGTGTCCGGCGCTTGCAGCATCCCAGACAACAAACTCAGATTGCTGTGAATTTCTAGCCATCCAGGACAACATTCTTCATAAGTCCTAGTTCAAGTGTTCAGCTGCTACAGAGCTGCAGCGGCTGGTTTGGTGGAGCCGAGTGACAGAGATGCCCTCCCAATAACAGCACTGCTGCACCTTCCCTGGGTGGGACCAAAGTGGGGCAACACTGAGGTCAGGCAGTGGCAGGAGTGGCGGATTGGCTCTGCAATGAGGCTGCGATTAGGAGCGTGGGTCCACAGCTCCACAACAGCAGCTACTGTTATAAGGGTCTATCGTGAATACAACCAAGGAATCACTTGCCTTCTTTCTGATGACATCCCTAAGAAGTTAAATGTTTGACCTAATCTGTCTATCTGTATTATTATTATTATTAATAATAATAATAATAATAATACTAATAATAAAACAGTCAAGGGAGGCCCTGATTTGGACTGGGACTGCAACGTAAGAGAAAAGGGACGAATACATCCACATATTATTCTTCTCCTGAAGAAAAACACTGCCATTCACCTTCAGCAGTTGTGTAGCTTTCAGATGCTTAAAATTGTCTGCACACAGAGTCATGACACAAATTTGCATACACTAATATATATATATATATATATATATATATATATATATATATATATGCACATATGTGGAAATTTAGGATGAGAGAAAAAATGAACTCTGGCTACCAGGGCTATCTCCGAGCTATGCAATGCCAGCAGAATTTTCTGAGCCTGGTACACTGTGAATTGGAACTTCCTAGGAATTTCTGGACCCCTAAGAACTGCTGCTCACGTACATATTAAAGTGGAAATAAGTGCCTCTGGGCAAATTAAGATGATGGGTGGCTGGGATCACACTAGCACTGCTCTTTGCAGTGTGCATGTATGTAAAGTTATTATTATTATTATTATTATTATTATTAATAATAATATTAATGAGTTTCATAAAAGCAGGGGGAAGACATGAGGTGTGGGGCACAAAACAAAACACCTTGGGCCTTCTGGACCATTCCTGAACAATGCCCCTGTCATTTGCGGGGGGTGTGGTGTGGATTCTGCTATTTGCATCCCCTGTAGCTCATCCGTGTCCCCGCCACAAGGCACATAGCAAAAAAAGAAAAAGAAAAAAAAGAATAAGAATGGCATAAGAAGCAAGGTAAAGTTCCCTATCTAATCCCATATTGCATGCCAATTGCTCCAAGCCTGTTATTAGGTTAAAGATACACAAACACAATCATGCATTTAACTTGGCATTTAGCTTGACCTTAAAATGTCGCTCTGAAAACATAGGGACCTAGGCTGCTCAGTCTCTCCAACCCATATACTGAGAGAGGTTAACCTCATATTAGGTAAATGGAACCTCTTATAGATAGGAATGTGGTACAATCCTGGAGCAATGCCTCTTACAGGTTGTCAGAGACTGAATAAGCTCAAAAATTCCATCTTATTGTTTTCTGTCGCATGACATCATACTTACAGGACTTCCATCAGGACCAGGGGGGCCTCTATTTCCAATATCACCTGGTAATCCCTGGTTAAAACATCACCAATAGTTTTGTTAGGAGTCACAGCATATATGAGTGCATATTTAACATTATATGTTGAGAGTAAGCTGGGGGGGACGGGACCTGCTCTTAGGAATCTTCAAACCAAATAGTGTTTGGGGGTTATTCACTGATTTACTAATATAGTCTCTTATCGGCTTTCCAGCTCTAACAGCCTGATTCCCACATAAAGAAGGTAAGAGCTCCAGCATATCAGGCCATCTTGTCTAATCCTGTTCTCACAGTAGCCAATCAGATGCCTGTGGGAGACCTGCGAGCAAGACCTGAACACAACAGGACTCTCCTCTCCTGTGGTTTCCAGCCACTGGTATTCAGAAGCATGCAGCCTATGACACCTCTGATCGCCTTATCCCCCATAAGTTTGCCTACCTTCAGCTTCATTGGCCCTTGATGTTAGCATTTCAAGACAGAGAAGTTTCTCCCTAGCCACTTCTTCCACATGAAGCATAATTTTATATCCCCCTGCTCCCTCGTGCTCACCGTTTTTCTAGACTTTAAACTCCTAAACGTTGCCACCTTTCCTCACAGGGGAGTTTTACAACTGCTTGATCATTTGGGTTGCCCTTTGACAAGCTTTTTTCAGCTCTGCCGTATCATTTTTGAGGTGAGGAAAACCAGAATTATACGCAAGTAGGGTTGCACCACAGATTTGCACAACAGCATTATGATATAGGCATTCCCCCCCCACCCCACAAAAAACCTTTTCCTAACGATCCCCAAATGTCGAATTAATCTTTTTTCACAGTTGCCGCACACTGAGTCAACACCATCAGGCTGGCAGCTTCATGTGATGACTTGCATGGACTGCTACCACATTTCCCCCCTCACAGTGGTGGAGCTTCATGCTCTGGCACTTGGGGGGGCAGAGAGCAGGTGGGGTGGGGCTGGTGCATGTCCTAGGGGCATGGCGCACCACCCGCAGGTGTGTGGTGCAAGTCCTGGGGGTGTGGCATGTCACCCACAGGGGTGTGACATATATTCTGGGGGCATGGCGCACCGCCTGCAGAGGCATGACGCGTGTCTTGGGGGTGTGGCACCCAGTGCGGGCAGGGGGGGAGCCGCGATGGCACCCCACCGGGATCACGCTGCCGGGGGCGGTGCGCTCCCCCTGCACCCCTCTTCCTCTGCCAGTGTCCCCACATCCACATGTTCAAAATTGGAATGGGGTTCCTCCTCATGTGGAGGAGCACTACATGAGTGGTTCTCCTTCTGATGTAACTTGAATGCACAAACCTTATTTCGATGCATTGAGGGGGTTGCATGAATCCTCCTCAAGTGTATAGTCTTCAAGAGTAGAGAAATCAAACAACCCACCTACATGCATGAACAAGCAACCCATGCATATTATATCCGTTTGTGCCACACTGACCTCACCACTGCCTCACCTCTTCCCCTCTACCAGTAACCAGTAGTGACACAACCAACTAGGGGTCAGGTGACTGCACTGCCAAACCACAACATTTGCTACTGGAAGCAAGTGGTGAAGTAGGAACTCCTTTTTGAGTGTTTCTCTGGATAAATATCTGTATCCTTATTGTGTTAATGACCCCCTGGGAATCAACTTTTACCGTGACAGCAATCGGTCAACCACTGCAACTCCACACCATGCCAATTTAAAACAAGTCAGCATTATATATAAAAAAGCAAGACAAAACAAAGCTAAGAACAGAACAGAACAGAGCACAATTCTATTCATACTGCTATGAACTGCTAAAGCAAGGCAATTCTTTAATTCTCAAATATCGGTTGGCGTTGTTTTAAATCCAACACTGTTCAGAAAACTGAGAAGTCCTAAAAATCAGGATCCAAAGAATTACATTGCTTGCTCTGCATTCCCAGGGGTGCTTTCAAGTTGTGTTCCTTGAACGATACTCTACTATAGCCATTCTCTTTTGACACCTGAAGCTGCTTTCAAAAGCAGTATCTGATAAGGCAAAGAGACAGTCCTCTGCTTAAAAAAATAATAACAATAACAGTCCAAAAACTTTTGGGGATACAAAAATAACTCTTCAGGTGCCAGTCTAAATCTCCTATAAGCCACTGTCAGGATTTGTCTTTTTTAAAAGCATTATCTCCCATTACATTTTAAACATCCCTGTAACAATTCAGGTGGCACACTGTTCTTTAGCATTAAATAATACCAGTTGCTGGGCTTCTGTAGAACATCCCTAGGAGGAAGTCTATTAATATTTTACTAGGAACTATGATTGATTGTTCTTGCAGCTACAGTGAGTTAAACTGGAAAACTGTAAATTCAATTTATGAAGTGTCCTACATCAGATTGACTTCTAGCTGTATAGAATAGTTCCATGTATAAGAAAGCCCTCATATAATTTATTCTCCCGACCAAATATAATGTTTGAAAAAATTCTGTGTATCAAATATAATACGATTGGCAATAACTTTCAAATACAGTAAAACATGCCAGTTTTCATAGAATAGACATAATGTGGAAAAGTAACTTGATACATATGTTTTGAATAACAGAGTGTTTCTTATTTAAACATACTATACATTCAGAATATTAAAAACGCTTGTAGCCCAGACCCTATAATTTTCTTAATAATAAAGCTAACCAGTTTAATATTTTGTTCCACTTCACGTATGCCAAGAATATTTGAAGTACTAATCACAACTGCTCTCTTAGCAGAATCCCTTCTTTCTCTCCTGAAGTCTGACGTTCTAATGCTACTGCCTATGAAACGGTAGCAAAAGAGTAACCAAGATGGAGCCAAGACCATTTTGAAAGCAGTACATCAACCTATATAATGGCGGGAAGTGGAAATCAGATCTATCTCAGGAGCTATTACGGCCCAGGTGGGCAAGCCAGGCACCACAAAACTACTACAGCTGCTTTTTGAATTTCAAGGAGTGTAATTCACACATAGAGGGACACGGATGGCCTAGGACTTGCCAATCAGAAGGTTGGCTGTTTGAATCCCCGCAACGGGGTGAGCTCCCATTGCTCGGTCCCTGCTCCTGCCAACCTAGCAGTTTGAAAGCACATCAAAGTGCAAGTAGATAAATAGGTACCGCTCTGGCGGGAAGGTAAACGGCGTTTCCGTGCGCTGCTCTGGTTTGCCAGAAGCAGCTTAGCCATGCTGGCCACATGACCCAGAAGCTGTACGCCGGCTCCCTCGGCCAGTAAAGCGAGATGAGCACCGCAACCCCAGAGTCGGCCACGACTGGACCTAATGGTCAGGGGTCCCTTTACCTTTACCTAATTCACACATGGAGAAAGGTGCATGGGAATGGCTCTCCCCATCATTTAAATTAGCCTGATGCATTTCAAATGCCAAATCTTTCTTTAGGAGCAACCCTACTTATTCTTTCACAGAGTGCTACCTCTCGTGCTGTCTCGCACTGCATAGGTCTATGAGACAGCAAGAAGCACTACTCTGCAAGGTTTTACAACTAAAGTGGGGAGGTTAAAACGTTATTTGCTCTTTCCAAAATCCTACTGAGGTCCCTTCCATTCTGTCTGCACCCTTCTGCTCGTTGATATGGTCCTCTACTCCCCACCCCCACCCCCCGCTTTTCTTTTTCTGGCCTTTGTACAGAACATCCTTTTAATAAGAAACCTTTCCTCCAGGACAAAACTAAAAAAAAAAAAAGCTGAGGAAAATAGCCTCAGAATATAAAAGGGAACAACCAATCAAACTAAATAAGCAGCAAACTAAGTGAATAATACATTGGCCCGTTATGCCAATAAAGACTGAATGAATTAATTAATGAAACATTGAGGCACTTTACCTGTCTCCCTTTAGGACCTCTTTTTCCAGGTAAACCAGGAATGCCCTGAAACAAAAAAGTCACAGAATAGAATCCTTGAATTAAAGCTGAGGGCTCTTGTTCATGCAGTTTGTTTTTATTACTGTTCTTGTTATTTGTTTACAATCTTTAATTAATAAATCAATTAATTCCATAACGTTTATAGCCTGCTTATTTATTTTTTAACAAAATCTAAGTGGCATATATGAAACAGCATAATAATTTTCAATAATATGCAGCTAAAATTAACAACATTTAAAAACAAGTATGAATAACTAAACTATACATCCTGCTGAAATCAAGGTTTTTTAGTAGGCATCTAAAACATTATATTAAAAGGGGCCTACCTAATAGGCAAGCAGTTTCAAAGCATAGGTGCTAACCCACTAAAAGAATGACTCCACACAGATTTAGAACATGAGGCTGCTGGCAAATACTGACCCCAAAAGCCAAATTAGTAAACTGTGCACAAAATGATATCTATCTTTTGGGGGTGAGGTGGTGTAGGGGTGGAGATATACACCCGTGGGTACTATTGGCTCCTAATTGACTCCGTTTGTATTGATGTTAAAAAAAAACTGAGTAATTTGTCTATTGTGAAAATAGACCAAGTACTGCCTCTGTGCTCAAGGGACGATGAAAGACCAGATATCTAAGTATATGTAGAAATGTTGGCATCTGTCTGTCCCGAAAGACGATGGAGTTTGCCTCCAGAGGTGGAGTCAAACTGCTGGAGAATCACAGCACCCGCTGTGGCTACAGAGACTGGTAACTCATACGTGCTGCCTCCTGTGTCGTTGTTTCTGCTGCATTAGCAGCACTGAAGTGACCTTTCTGGGGCACAAGCATGGGCAGTGTGCAGGCAGTAATAAATTTAAACAGCTTCCAAAGGGATTACTTGAACCAAAGCACCTCACATTCATTTCTCAGTTGTTTCGGTCAATAGCGTTAGAATAGACCCCAAAAGCCATAAGAATAAACACATTGATTTTGTTGTTGTTGTTGTTAAATTAAGGAAGGAGAGGACATGACAAATTACACTTCCTGAGTTCCCTTGCAGCAGCTGTTTACGTTTTATGAAATGTGCACATTAAGAGAAATGACCCATTTAATGCCATGTCTAGTGTGGCCTTCTGTTTGGTGTATGTGAGGCAGAATCCTATGAAATGCATGTCACATTTAGATTTCATGGCACTTTCTTATCATAAATGCGCAAAAATTCCATAAAACCTACTCTTTCTCCCTCGGGTCCAGGCAGTCCTGCCGCACCAGGGGGCCCAATGAAACCCTTGATAAACAAAAGAAATAAGAAGATCAGAAATTGTTTTTCCAGCGCAGAGTCACTTACGATTTGCTACGCTCATAGATGACCAGCACCAAATGCTGCATGCAATTTAACTAAGGAGGAAAACATGTTGCAGAGAAAACCCTATTGTTGTAATTAAAGGAACTGATCAAAAGAATAAACAGTCACTTGTCTGGTTGCCCATGGCAAGAAAGATTCAAGAACTGGGGTTGTTTAAAAAAGAAAATTAAGACACAACTGAGTGACTAATATGAGGAGAGATTGATCTTAAAATCTGTCATTGGCTAGTAACTTTTGTATACTTATTTCCAAGGCTGAATGATCGAATAAAGTTATTTTAATTCAAATATTGATGAAACACCTAGCTTTAATTGCATAATTTTAACTTTGTGAATTGTTCTTCCAAACTAATTTTTTCCAATCAGCCTATTGTCTTTTAAAGATAACTAAATTTCCCCCACCAATTTAACAGCCAATTGTATCAATTCTGATGCATTTTTCAAACATGGCATCAGAACAGGAACTGAATCTGTATGTCCAAGTAGTCTATACTTATAGTGTCAAAATACAGAAAACTATAACTTAAGGACAACTGTTCTCAATTGTGCACATGATACATACACACATAAAGAAAACCCACAAAGGAAAACAAAATCTGTGCAGTAGTAACCAAGGTGACAAGCAAATGTTTATTGAGAAAAAGAGTCGTATTTCTCAGATGTTGCCACAAAATATTCCACTAATCGGCAATTAAAATGAATAGACTTAGTGGTAGAAGGATCCCACGTTTTATTCTCAGCATCTCTATTTAAAAATAAACTTCATGCACACCAGAAAACGATGCTGGGAACCCAAAATACAGGACGGATAATGCTGAGTAAGTTGGGCCACTGACAAATTTAGTGTAAAACAGCACTTAAGTCCTTTAACTTTACAGAGCTTGTTGTCCTGGCTTGACTAGCTGTTCAACTAGTTCAGTAGTAACTCGTTAGAATCTGACGTAACCTCTTCCATGTAAAAGAAATGAGCAAACTAGTTCCTAGATCAAGTGGCAGGCGTAGCTAACCCATGGCTCTTAAGATATTGAACTACAGCTCCCATCATCCCTCATCACCAGCCATGCTGGCTGGGCCCAACAGGAGTTGTGGTTCAGCAAAGCTTGAGGGACACAGATTGCCTTATGGTAACAGACTGAACGCTGATCATGCCCCTGCACTGTTACACCTTTCTGCTAAAACTGCTATTCTAAATAGAACAATGGATTGCTTCGATTTCGATGGCACACACATAACTCTTTTAGACCTTTTCTGCTTAGCAAGTTCAATATCCAAGATCAAAGGAGATTTCACATTCTTCTGGGTCAGTTACAGATGGACTGTGTGGAAGCACACAAGCCCAAGACCTCCTCACAACCTTACTGCGTTCAGAGGAGAAATCAGGAAAGTATCGTCCAAAGACACCTTTAGTTTTGCAAACCTGATAACTGTGGGGAAAGTCTGTTTTATTCTTCCATCCTGTCTTCTTAACACACTAAATCAATTGTTTCAGGCACAAAATGCCCAGCATCCATACATGCACATCCACACAATGTTATTTCCCTCCGGGGTCTGTCTCTCTCTCTTTGTATTCCAATCAAAGACGGAGCACTAGAATGGATAGACTGTAGACTGTGAGCACAATGAAACAAACCCTTCTGTGAACGTCAATGAAACACAGTTTGTGAATAACTCACAGAGTGACCCAGTGAGCGGAAAAAATAGTAAATCTGGATGAAGTATCTGCAGTTCCATGCTGCATTGCGAATGGGCAAAAAATAAAATAAAGTCATGCATGTCATAATCCTTTAAAAATGCTTACTTACTCTTACACCTTTAGGGCCTGGGTTACCTTCTGGTCCTGCTAAACCCTAGCACAAGAAGAAATGCCTTTTACTTCATTTTTAATACACAGAGATACTATATTTTAAAATGCCATAGCTATTCATTTGCAAAACTGGCAAAACGCTTTTTCAAAAATTATGACTGTGTAAGTCAGAACTCTCTATATGTGATCAAATTTGCAGAGGGTTTTTTTAAAACGACAACATGTAGTTCCCTTGGTATGGGTGCAACTTTCTTTCTTTCAGTTAATTATTTGCAGGGATTGCACCTCACCCCCTTTCAATTAGAGACTTGGCTTAATATGACTTCACAACAATTTTTTAATAAACTTTTAAGCTCGGATGCAATTCCAGACATTTCCCAGAACAACATGCTGATTTCAGTCATTCAAAGTGCTTGATAGTTGGGAAGAGCTGGCAGGCTATTATCCGGTTGCTATAGCCCCTATTCATGACTGTGAGTTATTAGAAACCAATTAGCAGACACAGAATCACTACAAAAGCCAAAATTAAGGGATAAAACTGACCCCTTTGTATGTGTACTTTGGAATTCAACTTTGTTCCTGATATTAAGTGTATTAAGGAAAACCTGTGTCTATGACGATGGATGTTTTAGTTGGTTCTCTCTCTGTATGTACTGACTTAATGGAAAGAGTCGTTTAATATATTAACGAGCTTATGAAAATTCCAGTGGTTAAAAACAATTAAGAAACCAACACAAATATTGAAGGGAAAGTACAGTGCATTTGAAATAGTATTTTTTCTTGTTGTTGTTCCAGGGCTGGTTCTCAGCAAGCTCTTCAGTTCTTGACTTGTTCCATATTTATAACCCTTTGTTCCCTACTGCTAATTTTTGGCAGTAGCCCAACCGTGAGGATACAACCATCACCAACCATTAACTCTTCATATCTAATTGGCGAGCCACTTTGTGCCTACCTTCTGATCAGCAAGTCCTAGGCTCTGTGGTTTAACCCACAGCGCCACCCACGTCCCAACACCTTCTTAGGTGGGCAGAATTGAAGCTTGTTGGGTGAACTTTTGTTTTCTGATCGAATTCTGAGATTCACCAAAAGAAACCAGGAGCAAAGTAGCGACTCAAGTGGGTGGGCCCGTTTAACAGTTGAGCATACCCTCAGCCTAGGAATTTGTTTTCGATACCAGTACAAAGTTCACACAAAAACCCAGTCCTGAGCCACACCATCCCCCAAAGCTTTCTTCATCTCAGCAGTCTCTTATTCATTATTATTTTTGTGGCAAGGAAAGCCTTTTTCTTATTGGAAGTCAGAGAGCCTTGTGGATTCATTGAAAACTATCCAGAGATCTACAAGTGGATTCAGATCTACTTCCTGTACACACCCCATGAGCCTGCAAAGACAGTTGCAACTGATATGCTCTATCATATTATTCATTTAATTCAGCTTCCCTTGCAGTTAATGACTGTGCTTCTGAAAAGTACAGCCCTGATCTGGGTTCTTCTTGTTGACACCTGTTAACAACATGGAGGATGCATGGTTAGCCGGCTCTAACACCTGATAACGAGTCACTGGATTTCAGCTGGCCAATAGCAGTGGTGTGTGGAGGACTGATCTGGTTGTTGAGGTGGTTTAGGTTTTAAGAATTGGAAGGACCTGTTTGTCTTTATAGGAACTGGCCCCAAACAATTAGTTGTGGAAAATGTAATGCAGAAGCATCCATTTTGGACCATGGCTTGAACTGAAGACAGATAACATAACTGCACGCTGTAACTACTTTGCTTATTTTCTCCAATCTGGGCACTTCGCATGACAAACACAACTGGTGTTTCCCACAGGGAACACCGACATTATCAATGCCTTAATCTCGTGTTTTACAAAGGGTGTTCATGGGCTTGGACGTCAGTATTCTCAGATGTGCTTAAGGATTTGGGTATGTCATCCACAGGGCACTTATTTTCTGCACATGTTACATATTTGGTACACCTTCAGTGTACACACAGTAACTGGATTTGCCAAAGAAGGCCTGGAGCCAATTTTAAGTCGGCAGCGCAACAGGCCAGCTTAAAAAAGTAAGCCGTTATTTTGCCAGATGTTCTTGCCATGTAATGTCTTTTGCTCTCTTTTAATCATGAAACTCCTTTTTGAGAGAAGATTCAGTCAGTGAGAACCAAGACTCCCTTACAGTTTAAAAATAGGCTTTTATGCTTTCTTGGAATTAAACCCACAGAGCCTGGGGGAAGAAGTTGACAGGGGTGGCACAGAACCTAACAAAAAAGTTTTTGGTTCATGCTTGTTTCAGGCTTTCAGCTTGGCCAGAATTGAGAATCTGACTCAAGTTTTGCCTCTTTGCTTTTATATAAATAAAACTACGCTAGTGGCAGCTGTTAGTATCATACTCCCAGATTCAAATTCTAGATAGATTCTGGTGCTGATAAATATACTCCCATCAGAACTGGGGTTGAAAACCAGCAGGTGCTTCTTACTGTCCTAAAGTGGCTTATCACATAATTATTCCTCCACAAGAATCAAGACAGATGTTGGGGAAAGTGGGGGAGAAGGAGTTTTTGTAACTTCTGAGTGTCTACTGAGCTGTTTATTTGGTTTCTAACATTTCTGATGGAAGGCAGGTGTGTCTCAGAATCATACAGAAACAAAAACATAAAAGGAGCATGAGAAAGAGCTGTAAACAAAAGAAAAGGAGAGCAGGAAACAAATATTAACATGGTTGTTGCTCCAATGGGGGAAATATACCAAAGCCTATCATCTACGTATCTCTTTATGCATAGAAGTTTAAGACAAATGTTGCATAGGACAAGCCAAAAGATTAAAAAAAAAAAAAGAGTGACCAGCCTAATTTATATCAATAAACTTTACCAGAACACAAAACTTCTAGATGTGTAAGGACAAATGCACACACTATATCCTGACACAAAACTCCACATCTCTTCAATATGCACTTTACCTTGTATAATATCTCTTTCAAGGATCTTTGCAATACACCAAAGCCAGAATCATAGTTTGCTTTGCTCCTTACAAAACATGGTGATATGCCAAGATTTGTTATTGGTTAATTGACTGTGTCTTGTGATCCCTGGTTTGGGCATATTGCTAATCCTGGGATCATGGTTTGTTTCTACCAGGGGCAAGCTGGACTAACTGAAAGCGAGTGCAATCACCTTGTGCATGATTAAACCATTAACTGTGATTTTACCATGATGTGTCCCTGCTGCCATAGTGAATGACACACCAGTCATACTTTGGTGGGGTCTTAATTCCTATATTGCATGTTGCCTTTAATCTCCACTTATGGAACAAATTAGACCATATTCAGGTGCAGACAACTTATATCCCCAGGTGGCTAACCAGAACAAAGACTTCTCCAGTCGAGTCTACCGCCCAGACTCCACACACACACATACCTGCCCATAATTGGGCAGTTTAAATTCGAGAGGGGCAGGATTTCCCACCATCCCTTGCAGACAGCCAGGAAAATTCCCCAACAGCTGTCCGCCATGTTGGGAGTGTTTCACCCCAGGGAGCTAGGGGGTGATGGGCCGCAACCACCATCCACCCCAGGACCAGGTGAGTGGTCATTCTTTTATAACTGCTCTGTGAATAAACCGTGCAAAGAAACCAACAAACTTAAACAGAGTAGAGCAACAGACAAATTATTGTGGGATTGTATTCGTGACTGTATTTTTTTTTAAAAAAAGAAGAAAATCTGATTATTTGGGTATGTAGTAAAAAAATAATGTGATAGTTTAGGTTTGAAGTATAGTTACTGCACCTGCCTGCCAGGGTAACCTGGAGCCCCAGGGTTGCCAGCCATTCCTAGAATTCCCTGAATTGAAGAAAAGGGGTGGGGGAAAGAAGAATTAATGCATTTTCTCACTTGTAGGTAAGGCCTAAACGTTCAATTCAAGACTGCCTTTCACGTAACTTACAGAAAATGTCAATCCTGTGCATCAACATGTTAACTCAACCAAGCAATGGAACATGTATCTCAATAGTTAGTGGGCGGAAGAGGAGGGCCATGACATTCCGTGGTGAAATGCGAGACACAGGCTGATTCATGAGGGAAACTGTTAGACCACTTTTCGGAAAAAGTGAAACATGGAAGATTCCCTCAGGGGACAGTGATTTATAATGCAGATTACAGAAACTGAGCCTGAGCTTGGTCATACAATTGCTATTTACACTGGGGAAGGGGGGACCATGTGAGAAGGTTTTCAATATCTACATAAGAATTTACTCAACGTTGTCTGCTGTCATGTACCCTGGTGCAATAGTTCAGAAGCCAAGTTAAATGGCTATTTTGCGGCTCAAAACCCCACTAGGTGGTAGGATTTGAGGTGATCTGAGAAGATTTCTGCATGGGAGCAGCTAAGCGGACAAGGATGTCAGGGAAGTAGGGAAATGAACCTGCAATAAATTCTGGCAAAAGTACCACCACCGCCCGTCACAGTTCACAGCCTGCATTTTTTCAAATCATTCTAAAATACACAGGGTGCAGATTATGTAAATTTGGAATAAATGAAAATCGGCCGGGGGGGGGGAGGCAACATGGCTTGGCTGCACCGTTCACCTGGCCTGCATCCAGGTGAGTCATTGCAGCATCCTGGGACCAAGAGGGGAGAGACACAGCGGTTACACCATAATAGTTTGCTGACTTCACTGAGCCCCTCTCCTCTGCAGCCACAGAACACTGTCTGCCGCTGATGAAAATGCTGTTTCAGAAGATTATAAAATGCTTAAAGACAGGAAAATATTCTAACTTGACTAACTGGGGATAGAAGCTGCCTGCTAGATAGATGCTCCCTGCATCCAGTCTTGCACTGCGAAGGGAACCTAGGTAATATGTAATAGTTGCAGGGATCTCACCTGTTTCACACACAGTGACGTCTCCCAGATACATCCTTACCAATCTTCCACATATGAACCTTATTCTCATACAGATAACACAGCTTATTCTCAGGCAACCATTTGTTGCAAAAAGAAATTCTGGTCTACAAATAATAATAGTAATAGCCCACCCAGGCAGAATTAAGCATAATTTACAACCAGCTCATTCACCACCTCCATCCAGGGCAGGGTTAATTAATCTCTGGTCCACAGGCAAGCTTGGCCCACCAGGCGGTTTTCCCCCAACTAACCACACTTGCCATCATACATGACATAAGATGTGGCACAGGAAGAGGCATGTCTGACAAGGCAAACTTGGGAGGCTTAAAGTGTGCTCCCAATGGTGCAATGGCTAGGGAAACCATCTGATGGGCAGCAGAGACAAAACCTGATGGATTGAGTGCACATCCCAAATTTGGGATTTCAAAGCACCCAGTCACATCAGATGTCTGACAGGTGGACAGCCCTGCCCAACTGTCCTATTTGACCTGCAGGGCCAAAAAATGTCGTCGTCCGTCCCCCCCCCCCCGATCGAGGACAAAACAGTAACAAATAAACAACACCATAACTATTCCCTCCCTGCCTCCAATTCAAGTAAGGCCTTGCTCGTCTCCGGTACAGCCTTTCCCATTGAGTGCCATTTCACACTGAGTGGTATTCCAGTTACCACCCAACAATACATCATCTGCTACATCAATGGTGGCCAAACTTGGCCCTCCAGCTGTTTTGGGACTACAATTCCCATCATCCCTGACCACTGGTCCTGTTAGCTAGGGATGATGTGAGTTGTAGTCCAAAAAGAGCTGGAGGGCCAAGTTTGGCCACCGCTGTGCTACATCATGTATTGGTTCAACTAGCACAATATTATCTACTGTGGCTAGCAGTGGTGCTCAGATGCCAGAATCTTCCCCAGTTCCGTTTTTCTGAAATCCTTCTAGCTGGCATTGCCAGAGATTGAAATTGGCCCCTTACTCATGCAAAGGATGCTCTACCACTGAACTTTGGTTCCTCCAAAAATTGCCTATGGTATCAGCCTCACTTTCCCAAACTCTGGCACAAAGTGCTTATTAAATGAGAGATGCATTATAAGAGATGCATCAGATTGCGACTGGACTACTTACTTGCTCCCCACGTGGCCCCGGTGGTCCTGGATACCCCATGGGACCCTACAGGTATGAAAGATAAATGTTTCAATGAATGCTGAAATGATCACACACACACATCAGGTATTGGCACTCTGCTTCCTCCTCCCCTCTGCACCCTTAAGCAAAGAAAATTTTGCCAAGCCTATTTTCATCTGATATCAATATAGCTTAGTTTTAACAGCTGGCGTCTGAAAAGACAAGTCTACTGGTGAGATGGGGAGAGACTTGTATCTCCATACTCTTTATCAACTTCTTGATATGCCAACCTGAAATCAAGCAAAGGTTTGCATTAAGTAACATGTAGATGAAAAAGACCTCCAGGAGCAATCTGCTTGTAATTACTGAATGCTGGATCCGGTCCAGGCAGTTTCCCCCCATTCCAAATCCTTTTCGCAACACTCTGAGTAATACTGTGAGGTAGCTATGAAGAAGTTTTTCACAGACAGCTCCAAGAAGCTATCTAGGAAAAGAGATTAATTAAGATAATTTTACACACATAAAAGAAAACATCAATATTCCAATAAATTTGGAATATTCAGCAAGCCAGCTTATGCAAGCTGTTGTCTCACTACTTAAATAGCATTGTTCTAAACTGTATTACAGAGAATTATTGCTGTTTAAGAAAGTGAACTAAACCTGTAAATTTTACTGTCTGGCTTTGGGGAAAATAACGCAAGTTGAGAAAGTTTATGATCACCCAAAAAAACAAAATTACACTCTGATCAATATTCTTATAACAGGCAAGGACTTAATTCCATTGTAGGGTCTACCTGCTCATCTCACGAATTTCCCTCTTCTTCCATACAAAAGAGCCCAAGGTATGTTGCAGCAGTTGTACACAAAAAAGCACAAAATCCATTCTGTTTGTAAGCACCTTTCAAACTGGGGGTAGAAAAATTGCCTTGTGTTGTGCACGCACGCATGCACACACACACACGGCTAGCTTTGGAGTGGTGGGCAAAATGGCTGTTGGATGTGTAATAGGAATTTTATGGTCTTAGATATATGGTAATGTTCATAAGTGTACCAACCAAGCACATAGACAGATCAGCACAGGAAGGCCAATCTGGAACCATTTTGATTCCTAAACTGAGTAAATGTTTTCTCTGCATGGTCAAAGTGGAAAAGCCTCCCCATTGTCTTTTCCTTCACAAATCCGGTGTTAAGGGTATGTCTGTGTTTGAATAAGGTGTGAGCCTGTGACATGACCCAGGAACTATTTTCTCCTACCAATAGGGAACCTATGTAAGGACTCTATATGGGCTCTTGGATACCCCATAAGGGAAAAGGGCAAATTTTTGTTTACAACAGATGTACCCCTCTACTGGTGACCCTGGCAGGCATACCTGGCAGCACTGGTAGGCAGCAGAAACAGCACCATCTCACTGGGGCTGGGCCACTTTCACATCTCATGATGCCCTGGAGCTACATACTATATTGGGAGACACTGTAGAAAATCAAAATGGCAGCTGCCCAGTGCTCCTTGAAAAAATGTAGCAAGGGGCCCAGGTAGTGGGACCTGCCAGGATACTGGTGCCCTGACAGACACCCAAGGATTCCAGGTGCTGACAACCAGTCCTTACACACATACACATGAAGTGAGGACACATGGAGCCAGCCACAATATAAAAAAGGCTAGTTTCTTTTTTAGCGCAATAGGTAAAAAAAAAAGTGAGTGGTCTAGGTTTCAGCTCCTTTTCTTTGGAGTTCCCCCAAGGAAACAAAACCAGGAAACGCATGCAAATAAGTGTGAACTGCAAAGCAGATTACGTAAAATGAGGTATATTTTTTTGCACATCCACTGAACTTTTCTATTCTATTCAGGCACAGAAGTGTCCCTGAAACTAGAAAATCCGGGCTGCAATTTTCTGGACTTTAAAAAAAACACACACACAACCAAACACCTCTATGCATGCAACTGATAATGAACATTTTATTTCTATCTCATGATTATTTTATGTAATAAAAAAAATCTAAATCACATTAAAACGTTTTACTTACAAGATAATGTACAAATTGAACATTTCCCCCACCATGTAACAATTGCACATTAAGCTTCCGTCTTGTAATATTTCAAGTTGCTAACTCATCTCTTGCTTACAGTTCTGCTTAATTAAGCATATTATATTTGTTCTGTGTCTGGAATAGATTCTAGAAGCAACAGTGAGGAGTGGTATGTTTGAATTGCTGCTTTATGGCTTCCATAGAATTGATTCAGATGCTTCTTACAGTCAAACCAGCCCAACTTTGTTTATAGAGTCCAGACTTCACATCCAGCATGAGGAAAAGTGCACCCAAATTACATCCAAAGGACCCCAGATGCATGCCTTCCACATATACTGTAGAACTTCAGCTGCAGCCCTTAACGCAGCATTGAATTCCTCTCTGGAAATGTCTCCTCTATGACTCTCACGGCTAGCTTTCGGAGAGGCACGGGAAAGGTGCTTTGAGGAGGCAGATTTTAAATTTACTTTAGGTTCTTTAAGAGAACTATTTTGGTCAGCAAAGAAAGGAGAACGTGCTGACAAATATGATCATATCAATTTGCATTATGTCTGCAACCTTTAAAATAAACTAATTGCAACGTGGTTAATTAATTTCACAGTTTACCGCAGCTATAATCATGAAAAAGCAGGTCGGTTTTTGCCAAAATATAGACCAGATGTATTGGCTTAAACAATATAATGAAGCATTGAAGGATACTTTTGTCTGTGTGTGTTTTCTTGCATTACTCTGAATGGAAAATGAACTCTATTTATGTATATACGCTTCATCAACATATCATCAACAGCTCATCCACATTTTCCATTTGCAACTAGAAATGGGCATGTTAAGATTTACTGTCCATGTGGAGTACATTTTTAGGTTCTGAAACTGACTGAAGGATAGGGCGACACTATAGAGAAGTGTTCACATAAAATCACATTTGTGACTATTGCAGTCTGTACCTCAATCTGGCAGAGATGATATAAAATTTCTCTTTAAGATCACTTAAAGAGTCTTAGTCAGTGCACACCATTTTGGGATAATCTACATGTGTCGTTTTTGGAAGTGAGGAAGTTTTGAAGTTATGTCTCAAAATAAAAAGCAAACTAACAGATCTTGAGACAAAAGCATGGTCACCAACATGTTTTAATTGGATTCATTAAGCCTAACAATAAGAACATATTTCCTAGTTATTTTTGTTTAGCCCAGGGGTGCCCAAACTTTTTTCAAAGAGGGCCAGAAGTGAACATGGGTGAGGGCCGACCAAAGTTGTTGAGCTTTCAGATTAGGCCCCTGAAACGGACTTTGGACTTTCTTGGTTTAGCCAATAACTTTTTCCTCATCTTCCCATCACCCCTCATATTTGAACTTCATAATTTTTTTTCTACAGTAGCCAAGGCACCATGAAAGAATTTTACTACAGAAATTACTGCTCAAACTCTATGGTAAAGTGAATTAAAGCACATTTAAAAGATTTTGGTTCTTGTGATGTATGAAAGCTATTTCGACGGATAAACATGCATCACCCCTGTGGTTTTAGAACATAACTTACATTGGAACTTTTAAAGGACCACTGCAGCACGTACTTCCAGTAAATCTACAGGCAGCCCCGCTATTTTCTACTCAGATGGTAGAGGAAATGGGAAAGGACAGAACTGTAGTTTTGTTCAGTTCAAAATGCTTCACTTTTTAGAAGCAGCTCCTCATAGCAAGGTTAATGGATATCATTTAGAATCATAGAATCATAGAGTTGGAAGAGACCACAAGGGCCATCAAGTCCAACCCCCTGCCAAGCAGGAAACACCATCAGAGCACTCCTGACATATGGTTGTCAAGCCTCTGCTTAAAGACCTCCAAAGAAGGAGACTCCACCACACTCCTTGGCAGCAAATTCCACTGTCGAACAGCTCTTACTGTCAGGAAGTTCTTCCTAATGTTTAGGTGGAATCTTCTTTCTTGTAGTTTGGATCCATTGCTCCGTGTCCGCTTCTCTGGAGCAGCAGAAAACAACCTTTCTCCCTCCTCTATGTGACATCCTTTTATATATTTGAACATGGCTATCATATCACCCCTTAACCTCCTCTTCTCCAGGCTAAACATGCCCAGCTCCCTTAGCCGTTCCTCATAAGGCATCGTTTCCAGGCTTTGACCATTTTGGTTGCCCTCCTTTGGACACGTTCCAGTTTGTCAGTGTCCTTCTTGAACTGTGGTGCCCAGAACTGGACACAGTACTCCAGGTGAGGTCTGACCAGAGCACAATACAGTGGCACTATTACTTCCCTTGATCTAGATGCTATACTCCTATTGATGCAGCCCAGAATTGCATTGGCTTTTTTAGCTGCCGCGTCACACTGTTGGCTCATGTCAAGTTTGTGGTCAACCAAGACTCCTAGATCCTTTTCACATGTACTGCTCTCAAGCCAGGTGTCACCCATCTTGTATTTGTGCCTCTCATTTTTTTTGCCCAAGTGCAATACTTTACATTTCTCCCTGTTAAAATTCATCTTGTTTGTTTTGGCCCAGTTCTCTAATCTGTCAAGGTCGTTTTGAAGTGTGATCCTGTCCTCTGGGGTGTTAGCCACCCCTCCCAGTTTGGTGTCATCTGCAAATTTGATCAGGATGCCCTTGAGTCCATCATCCAAGTCGTTGATAAAGATGTTGAATAAGACCGGGCCCAAGACAGAACCCTGTGGCACCCCACTAGTCACTCTTCTCCAGGATGAAGAGGAACCATTGATGAGCACCCTTTGGGTTCGGTCAGTCAGCCAATTACAAATCCACTGAGTGGTAGCATAGTCAAGTCCGCATTTTACCAGCTTCTTTACAAGAATATCATGCGGCACCTTGTCAAATGCCTTGCTGAAATCAAGGTAGGCTACATCCACTGCGTTCCCTTCATCTACCAGGCTTGTTATTCTGTCAAAAAATGAGATCAGGTTAGTCTGACATGACTTATTTTTCAGAAATCCATGCTGACTATTGGTGATCACAGTATTCCTTTCTAGGTGCTCACAGACTGTTTGCTTAATGATCTGCTCCAGAATCTTCCCTGGTATTGATGTCAGACTGACTGGGCGGTAATTATTTGGGTCCTCTCTTTTCCCCTTTTTGAAAATAGGGACAACATTTGCCCTCCTCCAGTCTGCCGGGACTTCGCCTGTTCTCCAGAAATTCTCAAAGATGACTGCCAGTGGTTCTGAGATCACATCTGCCAGTTCTTTTAATACTCTTGGATGCAGTTCATCTGGCCCTGGAGACTTGACTACATCTAAACTAGCCAAGTATTCTTGTACTATCTCCTTAGTTATTCTGGGCTGTGTTTCCTCTGCTGAATCATTTGCTCCAAATTCTTCAGGTCGGGTATTGTTTTCTTTATCGGAGAAGACTGAGGCAAAGAAGGCATTGAGGAGTTCAGCCCTTTCTGTGTCCCCTGTTTGCATTTCACCATCTTCTCCTCTGAGTGACCCCACTGTTTCTTTGTTCTTCCTTTTGCTACGAACATACCCATAAAAGCCTTTTTTGTTGCTTTTAACCTCTCTAGCAAGCCTGAGTTCATTCTGTGCTTTAGCTTTTCTGACTTTGTGTCTACACGTGCTGGCTATTTGTTTGAATTCCTCTTTGGTGATTTCCCCCCTTTTCCATTTTTTGTACACATCCTTTTTGAATCTTAACTCAGTTAAAAGTTCTTTAGATAGCCACCCTGGCTTCTTTAGGCACCTTCCATGTTTCCGTCTCATTGGTATTGCCTGAAGTTGTGCTTTTACTATCTCCCTCTTAACAAACTCCCAGCCATCATGAACTCCCTTTCCTTTTAGTATTACTATCCATGGGATCTCACCCAGCACTTCCCTAAGTTTTATGAAGTCGGCTTTCTTAAAGTCAAGAAATTGAGTCCTAGTATGCTTGGCTGCTCCTTTCCGCTGTATAGTAAACTTCAGAAGAGCATGATCACTCGCGCCTAATGATCCTTCCACTTCTAACCCACTAACCAGGTCATCAACATTGGTTAGGACCAGATCTAAAATGGCTGTTCCTCTTGTTGCTTCTCCCGCTTTCTGGACAACGAAGTTGTCTGCAAGGCCAGTGAGGAATCTGTTTGACCTTATGCTCTTGGCTGAGTTTGACATCCAGCAAATATCCGGGTAATTGAAGTCCCCCATTACTACTATCTCCCTTCCTTTTGCATGCTTGGCCATCTGTTCCAGGAAGGCATCATCTATGTCCTCCGTTTGGCTTGGGGATCTATAGTAAACTCCCACAATGAGGTCACTGTTATTCTTCTCTCCCTTAATTTTGACCCAAAATTTGCTAAAAGCTAAAACAGCTAAAAAAGCTAAAACAGAACAAGCTTGAGGATCCCATGGCAATCAGTCACAGAAGGGACATCCCCGCAAAATCAAATATTAGAACAAAATTCCACTTGCTGAATTCCCACAATCTCATGTTTTCCGAAGTTGGCGCATTAAAAAAAATTGACATTTCTGTAGACTGGGTTTTTATTTTTTAAAAGGTTTCTGGAAAAAGATCTTGATCAAGACTTGAGAGCCACAATCGTCACTGAACAATTACGCTCTGAGCCAAAATAAAAAAAATCCTTGCAGTAGCACCTTAGAGACCAACTAAGTTTGTTATTGGTATGAGCTTTCGTGTGCATGCAGACTTCTTCAGATACACACCAATAACAAACTTAATTGGTCTCTAAGGTGCTACTGGAAGGAATTTTTAAATTTTGTTTCAACTATGACAGACCAACATGGCTACCTACCTGTAACTAGAGCTCTGATCCAAAGCTCTGTTTACTAGCAATCTTATTCATGGACAGCTTTTCACTGATCTGTAAGGAAATCCTTCCACGCACTGAAACTCTGTGTGTAAATAAGCCTCAAGCATTCTCTGTTTGTAGACTTCTAGTAATAGCACTGAAAGTTGATGATGATGATGATGATGATGATGATAATAATAATAATAATAATAATAATAATAATAATAATAATAATAAACACCTTACCTTTTCACCTTTGATGCCTACAAGGCCTGGCAAGCCTATTGGTCCTGTATCGCCCTGTAATTTCAGAATTCAAACAATTATTGTAACCTGTCACAATATTGGGGAGGGATGAAATCATAGCATGTCTAAGGCTGGAAGACGTGATAAAGGCCACTATGTTCCCCTCCCTAAAGATAGAGCCGTTCAGTCACCACAGGAGTCTCCCACCTCCCCAGACTGTTCAACACAAGCAAACCAACACAACACCATTCAGAATGCACAGAACCGGTGTAAATCATCAGCAATACAGCACATGCCTTGCATGCAGAAGGTTCAGTGTTCAATCCTTGGCATTCCCAGTGAGGAAAAAATTCTTTTCTATTGCTACCTGGATACTTATTCAAGCAAGAGGCTACCAATTGAACCTGGAGCTTTTCTGCACATGAAGAATGCATTCTACGACTTAGCTAGGTTGCCCACCATCCCACCTTATTTTCTCAGAACTCTGATTTACACGAGCACCGTTGAACATATTGAAACAAGATTTGAGTTGATCTAGCACCATTTTTCTGAAAAATGTAGCTAGGGTTATTAGGCTTTCCAGATACAGATTCAGATGAAGCTTCAAGGCAAGAAAGGGTATTTCCACACCTGCTTTTGAGTTTGCTTTAACACAACTCTGACTTTGGCACTAGTTCTGATTTATATCTAACAATAAAATATAAATCTTTTCCTCCAATCTGCAAATCCCCCAAGCTACCTGTAGTTTATTACTGAAAACATTCAGGAGAGACTTAAATTTTATGTCATGAGTACAAGAATATCAGCAAGATTTCAAACATTTGTGGAGATGGCTCTCAAAAAATTAAACTAGTTACCTTTTCCCCACGTTTTGCTTGTCCTGGGGAGAATCCTGGATCACCTTTGGGACCCTGTGGTTGAGAAATTAAATAAAGAGTTGAAAACAACAACAACATATGATAGCTATCATTACTTAGGAGATACGGATAATTATAATGTCTAAAACGTGCCCAGGATTTAAACTGATTTTATATCTACTTTTTATGTTTACTGTTGCTACAATAGTTTTTGTTTCTGATGTTTTTGATCTGTTTTATATTTGTTTCATGGTTCTCTTTTGTAAGATACCTTGAAAATCTAGATTAATAAAATTACAATTTTTTTTAATGGTATAATGGAAATCAACTAATTAAGTAGGCCACTGTGTCCCAAAATTAATGCCATACATCAATGGTTTTACACATGCATTTACCTTGTCAGAACCTCTGGAGTTTGTTTGTTTTTTTTTTTTTTAATGGATGACTTGGGTTTCACACCTACAAGAATGCAGCAAAGTATATATTTCTGGCCTCTGCAAACTAGTTTAAACTTAACCAATATAGTACCAGAAATTATCTGAAACACACATTTCATCATAGTTGTTGAATAGGCAACATAGTAAAAGAACACACAAAATGGTTCTGTGGCTGCAATCCCAAACACAGTTGCCCCATTGAACACAGTAAGTAAATCTGAGTAAGACTACACTATTAAGTCTCTACATACAGTGGTGCCTCGCAAGACGAAAAGAATCCGTTCCGCAATTCTCTTCGTCTAGAGGTTTCTTCGTCTTGCGAAGCAAGCCCATTGATGGCTTAGCGGATTAGCGCTATTAGCGGTTTAGCGGCTTTTAGCGGCTTTTAGCGGCTTATCAGCTTAGCGGATAAGCGGCTTAGCGGCTTAAAAAAAGGGGGGAGGGGGAAAAAGTCGGAAAAACTCGCAAGACATTTCGTCTTGCGAAGCAAGCCCATAGGGAAATTCGTTTTGCGAAGCGCCTCCAAAACGGAAAACCCTTTCGTCTAGCGGGTTTTTCGTCTTGCGAGGCATTCGTCTTGCGGGGCACCACTGTATTATTATAATTGGAAGAACAGGGGTGATTAAAAAGCGTCCGGCACCCTGAATCAGTATGTCGAGACCTACAAATTATTAGTAGTAATTTGAGCAGCAACTGGCACTGAGGCAACACTAGCTCTCCATGGAGCTACAACTTCCTCAATGTGAGTTTTGGTGATACAGTCACCAGTTACCAGGCAGAAGCAACATCTGATAAACAACAGGCACAATGCCTGCACTACATTCAATGGTGTTTGGTCCGAATTCTAATTCTCATTGGGGTTTTTTGTTTTTTTATCATATATTGATAAAAGTGCTGTGGGTGCCAGCCCGAAATGGCTGCCATGGGCAACCAAACTAGAGGTGCTGACAGTGACTACTGTCACAAAAAAACACTGCCTATTTTTGATGTCTCTGGTGTTTTCCCCCCATTCCTTCTCTCATTCACTAACTAACTCAATCACCATTCTTCACTTTTTCTTCTTGTGTTATTTCCTGGGTTTGGGTCATAGAAGGAGGAGTATATGTTGCTTTGTTTTGCATTCTACTAATATATATGCCATGACATGTTCTGTTTTGTATACGTGCAAATCCTGAAAAGAGGCAGCTGATGGATTTTGTCAGTACTAAAGAGGAACAAAAACCCCTGAAGGATATAGTAATAATGTCAATCAAAAAACAGTAAAGGATGAGAAGGAACAACACAACTTGCTTCCTGCTCCCTCCTATAGCAGGCAAAGTGCCAACATCCAGGTTTCAACCTCGCATTAACCAGTTTATTTATTTTAGGCAACAGACCAGAAATAAGACCAAAAATAAAACTATACAATGCACCATAATCTTACACGCATGATAGCAAATGACCTAAGTAACCCCTGAAAGTTTTAACCTCAGTCAGCTGTCAATAAACAGGAGGCAGCAATGAAATGGAAGGTAGTGGGACTTGACTCTTTGTACATTTAGTTTGCCCTAGAATGGTTTGTTCAGATGAGAGGAACTATGTGTGTCTGCCTGAGCGACAGCTAGTCCCTGAACTCCATTCACAATTTGCTGTATCTCTTCTCTGAACTAAATAGCTTGCAAACTGACAGCTTGCTCCAGTCAAAGGGAAGCGGCATTAAACAGATGTCTCTAAAACAATAGCTATCACCTCTCATTGCCTTCACACAGAAGGGGGGCGTGATGCTTGTACAAATGAAATGAAAATATTAAGCTTTCACAAATGTTGGATTTTTTGCAGTAGAAGAAAAAACAGGGGTGTTGGTTTTTTTAGCACATTAATAGTAGCTGAATAATGATGATATTGTGTGGCACCATGCCAATAAACTCCCAAAAAATCAACAACCAGCAACTATACCATTATAAATTATTATAATTTTTATTATTGGGGTAAGTGCAGAAAGGCCTAGTGTGTAGGTTCTTCTTCCAATTCTTTGCTAATGTATCATCCATGTAATCTACCACCCAGCTGCTATTTTGCCATTATTTATTTATTTATTAGATTTGTATACTGACCCTTATAGAAAGATTTGCCATGCATATAAAATATATAGCCACTGAAGATTAATGTGTTAAATAATTAATGTGTGAATTATTAATAAATAACTACCCTTGGACTAAGAATTCAGCAGGAATTGGGATTTCAAAAGACACAAAAACCCCATGGAGCAAGTACAAAGCAATTCTTGCTTTCTAAACTAATTAAGTACCAAAAAACAAACAAATACCCGGTAATGTTCGAACCAACAGAGCCTTAAACACTGGTTTTGGTGAAGCCAATGTTTCACTTCAAAATACGAGCAACCTGGTTACTGAAAAAGAACGTCATAGGATATGTCCAACACGCAGCTTGCAACGGCTTCCGATTGGTCTGTCTATATTTTAACTGACTGTAAAACCCACACAGATAGAACTAGTGAACTTTACATATTCCACTTACCTGCTCTTAAAACACCAGATGCTAATAAGAGGGCGCCCCAACAATCATGGGCTACTTTGTTTTACAATGTCAAACTGTGAGAGCCTTATTTGATATATTTTCTTGGCCCGGGGCAATTTTTAGCACCTGTCACTACAGGTCAGATTCCTGCCATGAGGAATCACACTAAAACAAATCATGGTTGGGGCTGCGTTCCCCCCCAACCCCAACAACGTATCTATCAAACTGTTATAACTAAATATGAGCTGAAGGCATTCCACAACGGCACAAATCTGTCCAAAACTATTTACGTAGCTTGCGCTCCTCTGGTTTGAGTTCGGAGTCGCTTACTAGGCCTTAATCTATCAAAGCTTAACACTGTCTTTCCAGTTTAACTGCCACTGAATCTTTGACGCAATTTGGTGACGTTTTCCATCTGAAACGGTTGTCTCTTACAAAAATTAATGATGACTTAAAGGAGCAAAATCCATATCAATATTTAATTCTTTGGGCATTTTTAAAAATTCTACAGTACTGTCTGTTTGCACTCAGTCTTGCACTTCTGTTTACAAGCTATATTTGCTGAGAACCATTTATAGTCAGGACTTCATTTATAAACCAAATACATGACTCTCATTAATTTCTGTGCAAGCAGGTTTTAACCATTCCAAACATGGACATATCAAAAGAGCATTGGATTCACACAGTAGTTTTGTTTATGTGTTAGCATACCTTGGGACCAGGCAGCCCCGGTAGCCCTGGGTTCCCATGTGGACCTGGAATACCCTACAGAAAGCGAGAGGAAAGGTTACACAAAATAGTAAGAGTAAAGGAGTGCTTTGTGTAAAAAATAACCGCCATTCTGAAAGATCATTAGTTCAATAGTCAATAGTGTAGGGGGGGAGTTCTCCAAAAAAAGCCCCAAACAAGTTAATAACCCGCTAACGGCCTTATTCCCTATATTATTTAGTTGCTATTACTGTGATTATTATCCTCCCTTTCTCCATTGAACAGACCCAATAAAACAGTTCTCAATAAAAAAAAAATCATTTAAAGTATCTCTACTTTACCTTTCTACCTGAAATACCCAGCCAGCCAATGAAACATACTCAAATAAAAATGCAGTAATAATAAAAAATTTAAAAAGAAAAATCCTAATAAAACACATCAGGTGAACTGCAGCAAAAGAATAGTTATCGAAAGTTTCTCCCTTCTCCCCTCTCAGACTGAATGCCAACTCAAGACTAGTTAAACGTTCATCTAGCAAATGTCTCTGGAGAGGGAAGCCTGAGAGATACCACTGAGAAATAGTTGTTCCTATACACCATTCACAGAGCTTCTTACAGCACAATCAACTGATTCAGGGCCTTGTTTGATAAGCATAGTAAAATGGACATGCTGAATATTTGCAATATTTCATGTATTAAAGCAATACAAATAGATGAAGAAAATAAAAAATATATATAGCAGCATATCCACAGAGGTCTTCTCTGGAATATGATTCAGCAATATATGATTTCTTTACCGCTGCCTGATTGGGTTGGATTTTTATACAATGAAGTTTGTTTGTTTGTTTTAGACTGTTGCTTTCCCCTGTTTAGCTATTCTTTGTTTAACTGGTGAATAGAGTTGTACAATAAATAAAAGAAAAACAGGCAAAGCAGGATTATTCCATTCACACAATTGGCCCTCCTTGACTAACAAAGTAGGGCCTAAGTGAGACCGCCATGTTTATGGCACCCTCAACTGTCAATTCAGTAGAGGGGCCAACCTCTTGCTCAGCCCTTCTTTCAGTCTCTCAGTCTACCCTCAGCCATTTCTACACATTCTCTTCCAATACGCAAATGGCTGGTTTATGTGGCCCTGTATCATCACCCTGCTCAGCAAGATCCTAGTGATTTATTTAACTTTCAACTTGGCCCCCACCACGTTAAGTAACAGATAATGAAGTAGCAGCAGTAGCGGGTGGTAGGGTAGGATTGCTAAGTCGCCGCTGAAAGCTGGATAGAAAAGGGGGCAACAGTGAAGTGCAAAAGTGCCTGAGGAGCCAACCTGCCATTCCTACTGGCACGGTGGCACTGAGACACCCCCTCCCCTTCTCTGCCCAAGTAGTACCAACTCAGTCAGAGAGAGGTCAGATTAATGGCACAGCCCCACCACACTGCCTGGGACTGAGAAATAGTAATATATTATCATTATCATATCGCTTTATATTTTTTAGGGGGGGGGACCTCAAAGGGGCTTACAATCTACATTAAAACATCAAATGAAAGAAGCCAGAATAGAACATCAATGAAGAAAGTCAAACACAAAGCAACCCAAGTTAACAAAAAATCTCTTTTAACATTTCAGAGAAAACCATACTACGGGAAGTCAAATGTAGGAGGTGCACTTAAAACACAATTAGCAAGAGAATGATAAATCATCAGAGGTTCAACATGTTGTATATTTCCCCCCAGTAAAAATAAAATATAAATAGAGAGAGGGGTCAGTAGGAAGTGTTCTGCTCCTACCCAAATACAGTGGTGCCTCGCAAGACGAAAAGAATCCGTTCCGCGATTCTCTTCGTCTAGCGGTTTTTTCGTCTTGCGAAGCAAGCCCATTGACGGCTGAGCGGATTAGCGCTATTAGCGGCTTTCAGCGGCTTATCGGATCAGCTGATAAGCGGCTTAGAAAAAGGAGGGGGAAGGGGGAAAAAACCCGCAGGAACTCGCAAGATATTTTCGTCTTGCGAAGCAAGGCCATAGGGAAATTCGTTTTGCGAAGCGCCTCCAAAACGGAAAACCCTTTCGTCTAGCGGGTTTTCCGTCTTGCGAGGCGTTCGTTTTGCGGGGCACCACTGTAGAAGTATGTAGAAAAGTAGAACCCCATAGTTTTATTTGTGATGTATATAAATATAAGTATATGTTTGAACAGAGGTGCTATTCAAACATATTCAATTCAGTTTCTGGATATGTTTCACTTATGCTAGTTCAAGTAACTTTCCACACACTCGTGCAAGTCTTGATTTATGAAAATGAGATGAAATAATCAAGTCCCAGTGATTTCAGCAACACCAAATTCCAGATCATTATGCTAATCCAGAAAGATTAATTAATCCATGTGCAGAAACACGCTCCTTTGTATAGAGGCCACCTGTTAGGAATGGGTCCAAATGCAACGAGAGTGCTGTGGAGTTCTGCGCCATGTGCGTTTCTGCACCACATATGCTCAGCCCAAATAATCAGTCAGTGCAGCCAACTCTGATACTGCTGATCGTTGTTGGAATCTTTTTTCTCTTCCCTCTCCTTACAGCAGTTAATAAGGGCTGCCAAAATTGACACCTTCAGTTATTTGGCAAGGAGATCTTCACATGCAGCTTGCCAATACACGTGGGAATCTCTGCATCAGTGCCATTGTTTACTTGATGAGTTAGTTTTTGCTAATTATAACATGCTGAAAGGTACTTCTTAAATATGTCAACTCATTTGCAACTAACGGTCTTGCCACTGGAACGTCAAAATGTTGGTCACACCATTTGTGACATATTCAGGTAAATTTTAGGGATTTTAGGGATTTTTAAAGGAAATTTCAGGGATAACCCAGGGATGTACAAGAGAAAAAGCACTGCTGAAAAAAGTTCATAAAGTGCTATAACTTGCAGTTTCAGAAGTGGGAAGTGTTACTCTGAAATAAAAGTAACCTTGGAGTTTGCAACATACTCAGAATTGCATTGTTAAAAACAGCTACTCTTGAATAGGCAAAAACCAAGATCAAGTAAACAGCTGTCAAATGCTTCAGAATTTTTTGACTTGTCTTGCTTTGTGTGAAATCACCAAAGCGTCCTTTAACTTTATTTTCATGTGAGAAATTCCATAAACCGGTGAGGTTTTATTTTACGTTAGAAATGGACAGAAATACATAACTTTAACTAAAGGCATCTCCACATTGATTGGACAACTAAAGTGGCTGCATATTGACCCAACTGGGCAAAGGATACAAATCAAAGATTAATGTTTAATGGATAAGCAGGATACTTATTTAATGGATCTCCTTTCTCCAAATTTTAGGTCCTCATTCCCTCCTTCTCCACTTAAGAGTTTATAAGAAGGCACTTCCAATCTCACAGTAGCAAACCAGATGCCCATGGAAAGTGTATTTCATTAAGAGCCTATTTCCTTTAATAATTTGACCACTGCCCCAAGAGTTGCCCAAATATTCAAAGCTCTCAGAGTCAAAATCTACCAAATATTGCATTAAGTCAGGTAAGCCACATTATGTGCTTTAATGGAACTTTGATTAATTTCTATAATTGCAAAATGAGCTGCACTGAAACAAAATTTAGGCTTTTCTTTTGAAAGGGTGCAATCCTGGGTATTTCAAGGGGTATTTAGAAGGGGTAGAATTTTCTTGCAGTCGTTCAAAGTATGACTGCATTATCCTGCTAAGAAGGTACACTATATATTCCTAAGGCAGCTTTTCCTCTCTCCAGCTGTGGATAATTCTTCCTTCATTGTTTTTTACTCTCTAGCTCTGGAATGCAGTGATCTAGGAAGCCCACTCCCCTTCATTCCAACAACCAAATGAACATGACCTTTAGGTTGCAGAGTCACAGACGATGAGAAGACTGAAAAACATAAGGATTAGTGTAGCAGCAAACCAACGTTCAGTGGAAGTGTAAGGCAAAAAGTACTGCTTTGTCTATTTCTTATTTCAACACATGCCATATCATGATAATTAACAACAAAGCTTTCTGCACTTAATTTGTTATGTGCGTATGAGAAGAGTCAGAGTTATAGCATCCGATTTGATCATTAACGATCATGTTTTAGGAACAACAGATCAGCCTTTACTTACCCTCGGACCTCTTTTCCCTGCTGGACCAGGTAATCCTGGAGAACCTTGAGGTCCCTAGAGGTAAACAAACAAACAAACAAACAAACAAACAGGTTAAAGCTAACATCAAACAAATGAATTAACTCTGGCGACAAGTTTGTAACTCATCACATCCTATTTCGACAACATTTAGACACATTGAATTGCATGAGATTATTTTTACTGTGTGTTCTCAACTAGATTATACATGGCGGGTGGCTATTCAACCTCTGCTTAAAAGGTCCATTTGCAGCTTTTAAATCTGTGAACATCTCTCCCCCCCCCCCTTTTAAAGATGCCACAGGGATAAGAAAAACCAAATTTCTGAATTGTGAAAGTTAGTACAGAACCACAGAATGAAGATCACATCCCTCTCTCATCCCGACCCAAATCCCACTCTTGCAAAACAAGGACCTATGACTGGAAGCTGCCCAAGAACAATTGTGCATATACATCTGCATTATCAGTCTTTGTGTCCCTTCTTTAAGAGGGATATTGCCATTTTCTGCCCAGGACTCTTGGTCACTTCTTACTCTTGTGGAGATCTATCCCTGAGCAGCAGCAGCAGCAGCAGCAGCTCTCTGCAAGATGAAGCAGAGATTGAGGGCCCCAACTGGGAATGGGGAGCAAGTGGCAACTCAACAGTACAGCGGTGCCTGCATAAGGTCCCATGTTCAAATCCCTGACATCTTCAACAAAAAGGATTAGGTAGCTGGAACTACCCAAAGGAGGGCACTCCATAGGGGAGATGCTACTACCGAGAAGATGCGTTTCTGTGCTGTCACCAAGTGACAATCCAGTGGTTGTCAAATGACCAGAGGGTATTCTCAGAAGGTCTTATGAATTGCCAGGGAGGGGTGTCTGCAAGGCCCCTGGTGGTTCAGGGATTCAGCAGCAAAACAAGTCCATCAGTAGTGGGTTAGATGGACCAAATGGCTTGACTTGCTCTAGGGCAGCTTCCTCCTAGTTGATACACCTGCTTGATCCTGCAGGAATCTACCCTGCAGAAGCAGAGAGCGGGCTTCCACTCTCCTGCTCCATCCCTTCCATTCTAGCACATGTGTGATTTGGTTTAGAGCAGAGGACAAGAGCCTATAACAATATCAGGCAAACTGCTTCCTTCTCCCACTCCCCCCCCACCCCACCCCAATTGCTGCTCCTGGCATGGCTACGTGTCTGCACAACTAGCTTCAGGTACTAGGGCAGCCTTGGTGGTCTCTGCTAGAATGCATGTACCAGTAACAGGCCTCTCTACAAAGCCAGCTTGAATCTGCCTCAGTGGGATGCCCGGACAACAGATTTTAAGCAAAGACTAGTGTTGCAAACGTTTGGTAAAGATGTTGACAGAGTAGGAGGAAGGTGAACTGAATTAGCTATACTACTTTAACTCCATAGCGGAATAGCAGGGGAGCTGAAATTCGTTTTTGGCCATAAGCAATCACGTACTATTGCTATGTCCACTATAAATCTCAGTGAAACATCTGGTTTCTCCATTAGTTTGTTTGCTTTTAATTTTCGAACATCTCTGATCATGCTTTCTGCACGTGGCTTCAAGAAGTAACACTGCTATGCAGAATTTCGCCATCTAGATTTCTAGCAAATGCACATCACATACAAAACAAAAGCTATAGTTGCAAGCTTAAAACGTTTCTGTTTTCAGTGTTTCTGAATAAACTAAAGCCCTAGAGCTGAAACAAACATTCTTCACATCTCTCTCTCTCATATTTAGAGATACATTGCTACACTTTAAAATGATTCTGTCGAGAAATTCAAATAACACAAAAACATAATTACATGTAGAATATATCACAGAAGCATTCTGAAAATGATTATTTAAATAGCTGCTGTTCATTTAACATTGACTTTTAAATAGTCACTTTTCTGGTTGCCTGTGGATCAAATTAGAGATTTCATCCTGTGGTTGTAAAGTGATATGATGCTAAAAAGACTTTCTGTACTTTTCCCAGTACCATAAACGCACACATCATCTTGCACTGCACATTATAAGGTGTGCTCTTCTGACACAGGTATTAATAGGAAACTGGTACACAGGAAGAAGCACTCAGTGACTTAGGAGTGACAAGAGTTGTATCTTCGTAAAACAGAGATGGACTACATTGTTGCCAACAACAAAAAGTGTATTGTGTAACACTTAAAGCCTAACAAATGTATTTTGGCATAAGCTTTCACAAACTAGAGTCCAGTTTGTCAAAGGTTGATACACTGTTAGCAGTCTAGAAACCACATGAATCAGCAAAAAGGAGTGAAAACAGAAGGACTCATTTATTGGCAATTGTAGAATGGGAAGCAATTTATTGTAGGCCAATAGGCCATGGAACTAAATATATTTAGCAACTGCCCTGATATCAAACAATGCAGACTTCTGACAAGTGGCTCAAAAGCCGCACAAAATACATGAACACAAAACTAGAGAATCAGAAACCTAGAATATGTGTGGGGTATCTTGGCCCCTTATGGGCAGGGGTACCTTTACCTTTACCTTTACCTTTATCTTGGCCCCCACCAAACTACAACTCCCAGCTCCAGCCAGCATTGCCAATGGGATAGGGATGCTGAGATCTGTAGTTCAGCAACATGGGGGGGGGGGAGAGACTCCCTATAAATGATCTCAGAAATGATCCAATAAGGAGGGATCATGTGTACTGAATTGTCCCTATGCCTAAAATAACTTTCATTCCCAACACCAACTACAGGCAAATTAGACAACATTGTCTTTGTGCCCTATTTCGGCTCTCACCTTGCGTCTAACTTTGGGCAAGCACATTCTGCTGCCACTATAAACTCATCTTTACAGCAGCACTTTCATCTTCCACAGAAAATAACAAAAAAGGGTCCCCTGCCTATTTTCCTCCCTTGTTCCCTGTAGTGATAGCTCCTTGCACCTCCTTGCATGGAACAACTTCATTAGCATGAAGCAACTTCATCAGCTGGAAGAAGAAAAGACTACTCAAAGAAGAGTGGAGTAACCTCATTATAGGTGTTACTTCATTAAGAATGTAATGAACCAGCCCTTAGAGCAGGTACCCTCCACGTATTAAACCATGTTATAGATTAAACAACATTATCAAGATTAAATTGGCAGATTCCCAGTGCCAAGTAAGTGTCTTATTTGGCATTGACCGTAAGGCTTCTAGCATTAAAACAGTGGAATGTCATAAATGAGAAAAGGTTCTAGTCTCTTCCTCTAACCTTCAGTTTAGTTCTCTGCCTCAACATGTTTTTTCTGCATCCACAGCAACAAACCCTACTTTTATCAGGGACCACAAGTTCAAGGTTATTTCTCATACCTCCAGCTTAAAGTACCAAACTGAAACCACAGGAAATTCCTGCGTCAATTTGTTGAGTCGCTATGCGTCAATTTGTTGAGTCACTATGGTGTATAACCTGCGAACTCCTGCTGCATTTTATTAAGGAACATAAACAAGACAACTTACCGGCGGTCCCGGGTCTCCTTTAGGCCCTCTCAGATTCTCGAGTTCAAACATCCTTTCCAATTCTTCATAGTAGTAATCGTAACCATCAATATCAAGTTCATAACTGGTTTCTGCGTTGTAAGTGTCATCAATCGGAAATATCCCTTCGTCCCTTGAACCAAGCTGGTTATCGAAAGGTATGGAATCAGAAGCTCTATATGATGTTGTGTTTAAAACTTGCTGCAGCTCCACGGGTTCATATGGATCCTGCTTTGATGTGCCAGTTTTGGTTTTAATCTGCTTTATGGAAAACAGCAGATCGGGGTAGGTTTTCCTGCTTGTATCACCCGTGGCATTATCTGTAAGGTTTGGAGGCAATTTTGTGAGAGCCTGGAAGCCATCTTTCTTTTTGCTGGCAACTTGCTGAGGAATTTTCGATGCTTTCACAATTCCCTGGTCATCTGGTTCCGGTATAATTTCCAATGCAGTACCATTTCCTAATAAACGAGGTGTCAGGGGAGAGGTTGTCTCTAGCGGTTCTGGTGGCATGTGGAATGAGGCACCATTGCTGCTACGAAGGTTTGATTCTCCTTTCCTTGTACTCAATGGCATGGAAACTGGTTGGGTTTCTTCATCCAACTGTTTGCTTGGCGGCACCCCAAGGGATGTGTCTGGAGGAATCGTTTGAGACCGGTATGTGTCAGCTTGACGACACTGTTGTTTCACATATTTACAATAGTTTGCCAAGGCTTGTGCAGAGGGGATAATGTCCAGCTGACAAATTATTCCTTCAAAGTTGACTGAATGGGAGTTCATCCTTCCTAAAGTAAACAAACTCTGCGAATCGAATGGCTGTACTTTAGAAACAGTCTCTCTGCTGAAGTGCTTTCTTCCACACTGAGTATACAGGGACACGGCTTTTTCCGTAACGTCAATAGCAAATGTGTGCCACTGCTCATCATGAACAGTGTAATCAAAATATACAGACTGCTTCCCTCCAGTATGCACCATTATCTTCCTTGGGAGCAACTGGACACCAAACTGCAGTCTATTTTTATTTCTAACACTGAAAAGAAAGGCATTGTTTACTGCGTAAGAACGTAAGCTAACCAAAACGGTGAACTGGGAGCCTATGTGTGATGCTATCTCTTGAGAGACAGGCACCTCAATGGCTGCATTTGTGGACAAAACAACTCCTGAGGCACTTAGGTGAACCCCCTGAGGTAATGAAGTACGTGACAAAGGCTGTGCAGTCCCTGTTGATGGTTGATGAAGAGCTTGCCCACTTAGGCCTAAATGATGAAGAATATCTATGCCTAGGGGAGGAAAGAGAAAGGAAGGGGTGAGACAACTTCATTCTTAATTTTACTCAAATGCTTTATATTAACTCTGCGCTTATCCACACCTTCTTTTCCTCCACACTTTCCAGGCATGGTCCACACTTGAAGCACCACAAAAACCCACTTTTTAAAGCTGAATTGGAGCAAACAGAATTGTCATTTGTTCCAAGTGAGTAGCTAAGAGAGGGTTTTCCAGCTCAAACACAGGATATGAGAATGGCAGAAGGTGTGGCATGAATTCATATGAATAATGTATGCTTAACAGTATTTCATAACAATATTTCATACATATTGATACAAAGGCATCTCTCCTGGTTCTGTGGATGCCACCACAATATGATATGTACACATGGTTGGCCATAACCATGACCCTTGCACAAGCCTAACAATTCTACTTAATTATCTTCCCAACTAGTTTCAAACATTAAAATTTCATTTAAGTCAATTTTGTTTTTGTTTTAAATGGGGCAACCCGCCCTCAAAATTTCAGAATTCTGCTGGTCTTTCGACAACATTTTTAATCTGACTTCATAACTAGAAAGGCCTGAATTTGGTGAATATTAAACTGACAGGCAATTTTGGAATCTAAGTCCTAGGAAAAAAACAAACAAATGTAAGAATAGCTTTGACGGATCAGGCTGGTAGCCCACCTTGTCCAGCATCTTGGGCTCATAGCCGCCAACCAGATGCCCATGGATGTGAGCACAACTGCACTCCCCGCTCCTGTGGTTTCCAGCAACAACTATTAAGAAGCATACCGTCTCCGGGTGTGAAGGCAGAGTATAGCTATTGTGTCTGGTAGCTATTGATAATCTTGTCCTCCAAGAATTTGTCTAATCCTCTTTTAAACCCATCTAAGCTGGTGGCCATAACTGCCCCCAGCAGAAGCCCATTTCTTACTACAACTAAGCACTGTGTGAACAAGTACTTCCTTATGACCATGGGTAGGCAAACTAAAGCCCGGGGCCTGGATCCAGCCCAATCGCCTTCTAAATCCGGCCCGCGGGCGGTCCGGGAATCAGCGTGTTTTTACATGAGTACAATGTGTGCTTTTATTTAAAATGCATCTCTGGGTTATTGGTGGGGCATAGGAATTCGTTCATCCCCCCTCCTCCAAAATATAGTCCGGCCCCTCAGAAGGTCTGAGGGACAGTGAACCGGCCCCCTGCTGAAAAAGTTTGCTGACCCCTGCTTTTGACTGTCCTGAATCTTCCAACCTTGTGCTTCCTTAGATGCCCATGAGTTCTATGGTTATGAGAGAAAAACTTCTCTCCATCTACTTTCTCCATGCCATACATAATTTCAAACCACCTCTTACTAACCTTTTCTCTAGGACGTTCTCAACAATATTTTTACTACTAAAGACAGGTTTCAATACCACATTAACAATTCCACAAAATATGCATCATAGTTTCTTTCACAGACACCGAATGAGAAGCTGTGAAACGATGTAAGATTTCCCACCACTACAAAAAATAAAATAAGGTAACCCTAAACCTAACCCTAACCCTAAAAGAAAAATCTCAGGAAGAAAATTTTCTCTCTGAAGTGAAAAAGGATTTGCGCTCAGGTAATGAAGATCTCATCTACATCAAGCATGAAAATGAGAATCATTTTCAATATTCTATTACTCTATTACCACTGAGCCTAGGGCTTGCCGATCGGAAGATCGGCAGTTCGAATCCCCGCAATAGGGTGAGCTCCCGTTGCTCGGTCCCTGCTCCTGACAACCTAGCAGTTTGAAAGCACGTTAAAGTGCAAGTAGATAAATAGGTACTGCTCCGGCAGGAAGGTAAACAGCGTTTCCGTGCACTGCTCTGGTTTGGGTATTCTGTTGCGCCAGATTGCTTAGGCATGCTGGCCACATGACCCGGAAGGACTGTCTGCGAACAAACGTCGGCTCCCTCAGCCAGTAAAGTGAAATGAGCGCCACAACCCCAGAGTTGTTCATGACTGGCATTAACTGTCAGGGGTCCTTTACCTTTTTATACAGTATAGCCAGTCTAATATACATGTTTAATTTACAGATGCCTGCCTGCAGAAAGCATTAGAATAGCCACATGCTGGAGGGGCAACAAATTATTCAAGTTCTATGCAGAACAAAAGCAACGTGTAGAAAATAAATAGATCACAATTCTCTGCTTTCGTGCCCAGTAGGTTCTTATCAGAGAACTTTATTTCTATAGCAAGCCAGTATGAGTTTATACCACATGTTTAAACAAACTGAAAAGCTAAAGGGATGACAGGTGCTGTCCCTCCCCACCATGACCCCAAAGGGGGAAAAAGAATATGCTGTGGTCCTACCTCATATGAGAAGATAACAAGAACTGATGATGGCACAAAAATATCTGTGTATAAAGCTGGGGATGATCAAGCATAATAAGGCAGGCAATAGTGGAAGATTTAAAGCATGGAATGGGCAAGGAAAGTATGATGAACTCTTTCCTATCTACACTTTTCTTCCCCCGGTTGTTTTTCAACCAGCAGGTCCTTCTGGTCACAGAGCCTCTTCGGGAGAAAAATGGCTGGGTCGAAATTATTTTGGGGGAGAAAGCATAGGTTGGGGAACGTGTACAGAGGAGGGCAACCAAGGGTCTAGAAACTAACGCTTAGGAGGAGCAGTTGAAGGATCTTGGGGTGCTTAGCCTGGCAAAGAGGAGACTGAGAAGTGATACGATAGCCGTCTTCAAATATCTGAAGAGCTGTCACATGGAAGGTAGAGCAAGCTTGATTTCTTCTGCTCTGGAAGGTAGGACTTGAACCAAAAGGAGATTCTGACTAAACACCAGGAAGAACTTTCTGACAGATAAGAGCTGCTGGACAGCGGAACAGACACCCTTGGGAGGTTGAGGACTCTCCATTAGAGGTTTTTAGGCAGAGGTTGGATGGCCATTTATCATGCTTTAGTTGAGATTCCTAAATTGCAGGGGGTTGGACTAGATGGCCCGGGGGCGGGGGTGTGCTTCCAACACTAATCCAGCTCCCTCACCTCTTGCTCACTGATCTTGTGCTTGACATCTTCTATCTCCAACCTCGTTCATAGGAAAGAAATGGCCACCTGCTTCTGACACATGGATCTGCCATTCTCACAACTAGTTTGGACCTGACATATTAAATGTTGCTTGGACTAATGTTAGCAGAGTAGCAGCTCTGTGTTTAAGTCCCAAAAATGGCATCGCATCCTCGTACACCTGGCGCCTAATCCAAAAAGCTGCTACGCCATCTCATAGTATCAAAGCAGGAAGGGTATTTACATGATCAATTCCTCTTTGAGTTCTGAGAACAGCAGGATGTTACCTCAGGATTAAAGCGCTGATGAACAGTCAAGTCTCTGTCAGCATGAAAGCAAGTCGAAGCCAAAGCTAAGTCAAGAGAGTCCTTGAAACATAAGGATTTCCACAGACTTTACCAAGAAATTAGGTGTCATTTCACAACTTGCCTTCCCTCTGTTTACCAAAGATATTACTAGCAAATGTTAAGAGCAGACACATCTTGGCTCTGGTTCCAGCAAAAATGTGCACATATGCACACAAATATCGAAGACATTTCTGGAAAGGTTTTAAAAAATTGGCACAGAATGCATACGTTTGACCGTGCTATACATCTTGAAAATTAGTTACACACCTTGCAGTGGTTCTAGTCATGTTAGGGAGTGCACAATGGTGCCAAGTTTACAAATGGCAAGCAGCCGGCATGGCCTGAGGCACAGGAAGTCCTATCATTTGGGGTGGGGGGTTAAACATCTGCCAACTCTTTTGGATGTCCAGCTGCAAAACAATTCATTTATTTAAGCTATAGTCTAATCTGCGGTAATTGTAGACTTGGTTATGGTACAGTGAGAAATCAATGTTATAGGTTGAAGGCCAAAATCTTCCATGCATGATCATGGCTTAGCTGCATTTTTTTGTGTGTTGTTATTTTTTTTAAAATTGTTTTTGTTTTGTTTTACAGAGGCCAAATCAAGCATAGACTGGGTTTTTCAGGGGCACAGGAGAAGTTTTGTTCCAAGTCTGATATGGTATTTTCCGCTCTGTGGGGTATGGGTAACCCTAAAGGGTAAAGGTAAAGGTACCCCTGCCCGTACGGGCCAGTCTTGACAGACTCTGGGGTTGTGCGCCCATCTCACTTAAGAGGCCAGGGGCCAGCGCTGTCCGGAGACACTTCCGGGTCACGTGGCCAGCGTGACATCGCTGCTCTGGCGAGCCAGAGCCGCACACGGAAACGCCGTTTACCTTCCCGCTGGTAAGCGGTCCCTATTTATCTACTTGCACCCGGAGGTGCTTTCGAACTGCTAGGTTGGCAGGCGCTGGGACCGAGCAGCGGGAGCGCACCCCGCCGCAGGGATTCGAACCGCCGACCTTTCGATCGGCAAGCCCTAGGCGCTGAGGCTTTAACCCACAGCGCCACCTGCGTCCCCTATGGGTAACCCTAATAAATGCTAAATTTAACATATCAATCTCTCCCTCTTCCAAGTAGCAAATTGCACTAGTAAGAATTCAAGACTAAACGGAATGAGAAACGTGTTGGGATGAGGGGACCAAACTTTGCAAAAATAAGTACAAAAAAGGGACATCATTGGTTAGTAGCTGGCTGGCATCATGAGAAAGAGTGTCCCATGCCGCAACATTTTGTTGCAGGTCCCCCTCATATATTTTTATTTATTATGTATTTCATTTTTGAATCACTTATTATGACTCTCAAAGTGATTTCACAACATGATATTAAACAACTGCTTTTTCCTTTTATCTATTTTTAAAAAACCCAATTACATACATAAAAACCCATTTTAAATCCAATAAAGATATTGACTAGATACTTACTAAGATATTTTCATACTACTCTGCACCACAACTAGTCAGAGGGCAGTTTACAAAAAATAATAATAATAAGGTAAACCAAAAACATAATACATAATAAACAAAAGAATTAAAATTATTACGTAAACAAGTACATATGGTTAAATTTAAGTTTTAAACTGAAAGTGTGATTTTTAGAAGAGTCAGGAATACATTTATACAGGGGTCCGCCCCCCCGGAAAATGTTTCCAGAAAATGTTCATATACAAATTAGGGTAACTTGCACAGGAAAATATTCTGATGGCCTGATCTACCCTGTTTATTTTTACTTGTATTTAGTCAACAAAGCTAAAAACCATCAAACTGACCAGCTAGCCTAGCATTTATTTGCAACTGGCACCTATTCATTGTTACTGATGGACTTCTGAAACAGATTTTTCTCCACCTCACATCACTGTGAGATCAGCAGTGGAGGCAAACAGAGGTTTCCTGAAGAATTAAGATATAGTCCTCTCTGAAGGTGGAAGGTGTTTCTCTGAAACAAACGTGGGAGCTGAGTGCAGGGTGGGGATCAAAGGTGGGCAAACTACCCCAGAAGGAGCATGATGTGCCCCCCACCAGAGGTACTACCCGTCCCCTAACACCCCTAACACCCCACTACAGGTATGTTTCTGATTAAGAGCACAATGTTTCGATCCTGCATATGCAGAAAGCAGATTATTCCTCCATGTGGCCAGCTATGAATGCGCAAGCAAGCCTTGGGATGTGAGGGCAATCACCTCAAAGCAATGACCCAAACTGCCTCAGGCAGGCCTTCGAGCCTGAGGCAAATGTGCAGAAAGCTATAACCACGTCCGCACCGCTCAAAAGCTCTTTCTAAATATAACAGTGTTCAAAGACACTTAACAGAATGCATTCTTTTGGAGCACATGTAATCCACTTGCTTTCTCCTCATTCCAGCGGCCATTCCCCCCCCCCCGACCGTCCCCCATTAATGATCAGTTATTCCTTCCCGCACACAGATGTCGGCATCTGATTTCATTTACTCCCTAAATTAAAAAAAGAAGAAAGAAATCAAAGGATAGGCAATCTCCTTGCAACATATATTTATGATTTGTCATCTTGAAAATGGCTTGTTTCAAATTCAGGAGAGGCTTTCTTCTATGCTTGCCTGCAGACTCCCATTAATCATTCCCCTAAATCATAGGGGGATAAGGGTAAGAGGGCTGCATCTTATCCCTCAAACACCCCGTGCATTGTCAGGGAAGCCATCAAACTCTTTTTCTCCCGATATGTGCCACATGTCTCCAGTTTTCCCTGTATTTTGAAAGTTTTCTATTCTAAATAACCTAAGAGATCCAGATGCCAAATGACAGAACAGGTTTTCAGCCCATCACATCTAAAGGGCTTGAGGTAAGCAATAATGCTTTGAACAACACAGGTGCGTGTGATAAATTCAAGAGCGGCAGAACATGAAGGAAGGAATACAAAGAACTATGAAGCTACTTCGCTGTTTCTTCAGGTTTCTTAAATGGCATCCCTACCATCACCACAATACAAGTCACTTTTGAAACACAAAGAAGTCGTCTGCTCTGTTTTAGAAAAACAACAAACTGCATAATCCCAAATCCATGGTGTTGCTAAACCAGCCTTCCGCATCTTGGCCAAATACTAACTACAGCCATTGCCAGCAGATATGATGGGTAAAATCTTCAGAAGAACGTAACATAAGAGTCAGTGAGCTGAAATACCTGTTAGGTCATGAAGCCCACCAGGTGAGCCTGAACCACTCAGATTCCCAGGAACAGCAAGTTTCACAAACTTTTTGTAAGTCTTCTGAAGAAGCAGGAGATGGGAAGATGGTGACATCATCGCCCTAAGATGGTGCCTTGAGCCAATTCTCTGTCACCCTGAGCTATAGACATAGATATGAACACGAACGCGCGCAGACACACACACACACACACACTTCCCAATTCTTAAAACTTTTAAATCTGCTAGCTTTTGATTTGCAATGCTTGCTGGAGTGTGAATATCCAAAACCAACTACCTTGCTTACGTGCCCTGACTTAAAAAACCTGGAGCTGCCAAGCTGCAAAAAATGATGACAAAATTTGCAGTTGAATAGTTTCCCAGAGCAGCTTCAAGACATCAACAAGATAGTCCCTGTCCTCAAGCTTAAAATCCCGAAGCTATGGCACAAACAGAAATGAGATTGGTAGGGAAGGTTGGGGGAAAGGAACTTCCTAAATGCAGAAAGCTAACCGTCAGGGAGAAAGGTTCCAGCTTAGTTGTTGTGTCTCCCTGACATGAAACTTTTCAGTGAGCAGGATGCTTGAAGCGTTTGGATTTGATATCCCGCTTTATCACTACCCGAAGGAGTCTCAAAGCGGCTAACATTCTCCTTTCCCTTCCTCCCCCACAACAAACACTCTGTGAGGTGAGTGGGGCTGAGAGACTTCAAAGAAGTGTGACTAGCCCAAGGTCACCCAGCAGCTGCAGGTGGAGGAGCGGAGACGCGAACCTGGTTCACCAGATTACGAGTCTACCACTCTTAACCACTACACCACACTAGCTCTCTATGTTTGTCCTCCATACAACAAAACTACTAGAAGACCAATGTTGTACAGTCCAGGAACAGTTTTATCATGCGAACTTGAGTCTTTCTCGATCACCTCTAAAATTCTTCGTATTTCTTCATGCGACTATTACCTGAGTAGCTACCATAAAAAAGCAGAAGCCTCACAGTGAGCTGGTTTGGATGATACACTACATCAAACTAGGATAGTGCAAATTTGTAAGCTCTGAGAGAGAGGAGACTGCAGCCACTTTTCTCCTCCTCTGGGTCCTGCTGTTGAATGAAGCCATGGTTTGTTTCCTCCAGATAAACATGTGTTACTTCTTGTGGCTTATCTGGAGTGAGACAAACCATGAGTCTGGGTTCAGACAACATGATGAGACAAACCATGGCAGGGCAGCTGCAGCTAGACTAGAGAAGGAATGCAGCAGCCACAATCCTCATTCCTAGAAGTCTAACACTCAAACATTCAAAAGAAATTACAGCTTGGCTTAGTACAGATTTGGGGAACCTGTGTTCCTCCAGAGGTTGCTAGATTACAAGTCCCATAATTCCAACCCATTGTCCCTGCTGACTAGGGCTGATGCAAGTTGGAATTCATGAAAATCTGGATGGTCACAGGTTCGCTGTCCTGGGCTTAGTGTTCCATGCAAACCAGCTCATTTGTTTCAAAGATGACAACCCCAGCACAGGTTTTAACTGCTGCTAAAATAGATACAGATGCTAACTTCAGATGTTAGAACAAGTGCCCAGCCATCTGTCCCATTCATTAGTCCTCTGAATAAACACAAACAACAACAAAAGCACAATCAGTTGCTTTTTAGCCAACAGCTGCGTCTGAAAATTTGTGGGTGGAGGGAATAAGCCAAAAAAGCAAGTTTACTTTTTTGGCCTTAAAAATGCAAGTTCAGACTAAGTACTTATTATGTGAACTAGTTTGTTTTGGAGAGTCCCAAGAAGTGCAAAGGTAATCCGGCTTCGGTTTGCCACCCCCAAAAACACCCACGTGCAATGAAGTCACAATCAAAGCCTTTACAATGTACAAAACTTCCTTTTTGCAAGGAGTCTGCCTAAATATGTAAGCAATTTCACAGACAGAAAATCTGAGTAATTTTGAAAAGGTCAGCCTTCCTAAACTGGTTTCTTTAAACTTTTGCTCCTATTGTAACTATCTGGCATTAGAGGCCTTTGAAAAACTGAATTTCACGTCATTACTACCAGAATCCTTCATTTAATTTTTTTTTTCTCTCTCTCTTTTAAAGGAAAATCATTCAAATATTCTATAATAAAATCAGGAACATGTCTCACCTTCTTCTCGTATTTGTGTAGCACCCACAGCTATACATGTTGCGAAAAAAAGGAGGAGGGTTTTCCTAAAAGAAAAAAGAAAATAATATCAAGTTAAACACACAGAAAAGTATATGTTTTATCCCTAATAAGTGATGCACAATCCTTAGGTATGAAACAATTTATTCACCACCCAATTCTCAGATTCTATTAGGCTTTTCTAGGTCAGTATCCAGTTTTGCCAGAAGACCACATGTTGGTTTAGTGATGGGTAAACATGTTACGTCTCCACCACCATTCCTGGCTGTCCCCACTCTCACAGGTGTCATTTTATCCGTCACCACCTGCATCTCTTATTCTTATATTTCTTCTTTTTGGAATTCCTCATTTGGAACAACCACAGTGAACAGCAGAATTGTGAGGTTGTGTGCTATATATCCATAGTTACACACTGTGTCAGGGCTTTTTTCAATCCCGCAGCCATCATACCATTAAATACAAGGGCCCCCAATCTTTTTGGGCCTGGGACACATTTGGAAATCTAAGAAACAGTTCTGCGTGTCACACAATGCCCATTTCATAGAAGAAACATGGGCGAAGCTCAGAATTCCACTCAGATAAAAGGCAAAAGACCTAGGTGGCACCGCAGGACAAACCATAATGATAAAGCAGTAAGCACCACAAACAAATAAGCCCCCAAACCTTCAATCTCTTTAAAGAGATATACAGTATAAAATTGTCAGGGACAGAGGCCTTAGTGGATGCCAAAGAAGGTGTTTGTCTGAGGCTGAGGACATTGGGGACCCCAGCTGTGATATGCATTAGTGTTTGTGTTACACAAAACGTTAACATTTAGCCAAAGAGTCAGAGGTAGAAGGGGTTAAAAAGGCCATTAGTCCACCTTCTAGAAATCCAATATTAGAGTATCCCCAATAGATGGGTGTCTGGCCTCTGATTGAAGGCCTCCAGTGAGGGAGAGACCACCACCCATTGACGTAATTGGTTCCACTGGATTGGAAACAGGTTTCCTCTAATGTTCAACTGAAATCTATTGTCAGGGGACTGCCATCAGAACAGGGGAGGGAAGCAGGGGGGCTGTTGGGATACGGGGAGCCTCCAAAACTCCTGAGGAGCAGTTCCTCTTTCAGCGGTGGGAAAAGCCACACCTCCAGTGGAGAAGAGAGGGAAGGGGCCAGCCAAGAGAGGAAAGGGCTCGAGGATGCTGCTGAGAGCCCCAGCACCTCACCTCGCCAGGTTGGCCAGGAGGGATGCACGCCACTTCTGTCGCCCAGCTTGTACAGAGGGGTGAAACTCAAGGAGGGGAGGAGGAGGCTTGGGGTGCCAAAGTTCTTATGTTGGGGGAGAAGCTGGAAGGGGCCACTCCCGGATTCTGCGAGTAACTAAGACGGACATGAACTTTGTAGATCTGCACTGTAAATAGTTTGCACAATAAAACCTGTAAAAGACAGGTCGGATTCCTGTCTGGTTACTCACGAGCAACCACCATCAGCATCTGACAGCTATTCTCCAGTCACTTGATGCCATCGGGTTTATCCCTGACCCCTGTAGCTGCAGAGAACAAGTCTTTGCCCTCTTCTGTGTGACAGCCCTTCAATCCACAAATCATTATTATTATATTTTCATTTCAAAACCTTAATTTACCCTATCCCTTCATAGAATTATTATTCTTTTAATGCTCCTATAAGGAAGAAGGAGATGGTGGCAGCTAGATGTGCAAACACTTACATATAATGATCCAAGAAGGAGAAGAAAGAGACCAGCACTTGGAAGTGTCACCTCTTGCTTATGCTATGTTCCGTGTGGATGAGCATCAGCAAGGCAAAATACCCTGACCATTTTCCAGCCTGGTCGATTAACATCACCCAAGGCAACTGATACCATGGAAAGTACAAAGCAAACTATAATGAACACACATGGTCTGCTACACACACAGCATGGAGATCTGCGGGAAAGAATTTGCACAAAGCATTTCATAGAATCATAGGATTGTAGAGTTGAAAGGTACCCAAGGTTCGGTTCTCAACCTGTGGGTCCCCAGATGTTGTTGGACTACAGCTCCCATCATCCCTGACCACTGGTCATGCTGGCTAGGCATGATGGGAGTTGTAGTCCAACAACATCTGGGGAACCACAGGTTGAGAAACACTGATCTAGTCCAACCCTCTGCACTGCAGGAATCTTTTGCCTACAGCAATCCATGGGTGGGCTTGAACCACCAACCTTCCAGTTAACAGCCAGACGCACTGACCCATTTGCTCCATGTTGCTGTGGACCCTTCCCAAGAGCCCCTTGACTCTGCACCCACTGGCTGCCAACCACAGTCTGGCACTATCCTTGGGAATGCTGCCTTTTCAACTGTCTCCACCACCACCACCCGCCCCCGTCAAACTGATTTTGATCCAAATGGAGAAAAAGAACAACGAGCTGCGTTTTTAAGACAGCAATGTGCTCCAAGGCAGAATCCAGCCCCCCACCCCCCGTTTGCTCTGGGTCTTGCAGAAGACAAATAAAAATAGGGGAGGTACTGTTGTGACGATTAATTTGTTATTTACGTTGTCTGTTATGGTTTTTTATTAGGTTTTTATTCTTGATGCTCTGTAAAACATGTTCTTAATGTTGTACTCCGCCCTAGGATTTTTGGATGAAAGGCAGTATATAAATCAAATTAATAAATAACAACAACAGCTGTATAATAATAATAATAATAATAATAATAATTTATTTATGCCCTGCCCATCTGGCTGGGTTTCCCCAGCCAGATGGGCAGCTTCCAACTGAATATTAAAAACAATACAGCATCAGACATTTTCAGCCACTACTGAAAACTATACTTACCTACCTAACTCTGCATGAAATCAGGCTGCACATATATTGCGTTTTGTAATTATCTTTGCTTCCATTCTGAATAAAAACAACTTTTAAACTGGCTTTGCCCCTACATCTTTAACAGCAGCAAGAGTGCAGATGGTTAGGTTCAAATGCATTAAATGCACGAGGCATGGGCTTGCATGATAGTAATGCTGAATTTGCAGTGTCCCAAGCACAGCGGAATGATGAGGAGTACGTGCCACATACTCTATATTACTTTATTTACACTTCAAAGCTGGTAGATTACAGAAAAACATCTTGCCTCTGCCGGAGCAGAGAAAGCATCCTCTCTCCTCTAAAGCACGGAGAGAACACAGTGTGAACAGTGAAAAACAGGAAACCAGTGTACGTCACATCCAGTCTCCTTTCCCATGGGAAAACCCAACAGCACAGACTGTGGAATGTAAACACCTGTCTCGTGACAAGCACTTCGCTGCACAGTGAAGAGAGCAGAAACCAACAAGTTTTCCCTCCCCACTCCCAAGAAGGTGGGGAGACAGGAAGTATCTGCTTCCACCGTGAAGCTAACAACAGTTCCTCGTTATAGCCAAACCTGGGAAACTCTGGTTACTTGAAACTTCAGTTTGAGAACAAGTCGGGATCATAAACAATAACTTGATAGCTGCTAGCTTGAAGAAATCACATTTTAAAGTAACAACAAGCAAAAACAGAAGTGTCCAATCTTGAAAAGAGGAGCAGTCTATGAGTGAAGCTCCTGCTGACATGTGTGCGTAATTCTGAATGACAAGTGGCTAGGCTGTGGCCCTGCAGATGTTGCTGGACTACAACTCCCATCATTCCTGTTCACAGCTTGGGCTGATTGCATTTGGGAGTCCGGCAGCAACCTGGAGGGCCACAGGTTAGCCACTCTGCAATAAACCATAGTTTAGCATTCCATTCAAACAGGGTCTTTCCATGCCAAGGCAAGATTCACCTTCTAATCTTTTGCCAACATAATTTTATAAGTGTTTACCCCAAACAAATAACAATTTGAGGCTTCCCCAGAAAAAGTTTTGTTGTTTGCTTCTACACAATATTCACCACCACCACCTCTGTCTAAATACAAGAAGTATTAGCAAATTTTTCAAGTTGAGGCCTCTGCTAGTTATCCCTGTTAATGCAAGTTCACCTTTCTATTTCTCACACAGCTTTTTTAAAAAAAAAAACTTTCCGAAAAACTGTTGGCAACCTGAAATATAAAAAAACCATTCTTGTACTGTAAATAATTCACTTTTACTATACAAGTTCTTCCTGAGAGGCTGCTCCAGCTGACTTCATTCTGTCTGGTTTCCCTTCGACATCTGATATGAGGAAACACACCTGCTGCAGATGTTATACTTCAGAGGGAACTTTTTAGAAATTACCAAGGCATAGGCTCTGAATAATGTTTCCTTCGACATTGTTTTGTCTCTAGTCAACATTAAAAGGTTTTTAAAAAAAAAGAAAAGAAAGAAACTGTGCAGCACCAAGTGTGTAGCTCCTTCTCTTTTGGCTGCAAAAGTCGTCCTACTAAAATCCAGGAGAGAAAGCAACACTGATAATGATATTTTATGCTCAGCGGCCAATTCTCAATTCAGAAAACTGGAAGAAAAGGAACTGTTCATTTTATGCTAAAAATGGCACTAGATAGGTATATTTCTGTGCCTTCCAAAACTGAATATAATGAGAATGTTTTATACCTGAAAACCAGTCTGATGGAAGCAGACTGATGTTGTTTTTGCCTGCCTCCCTCACTCTTTTCTTCCTTCTCAAATGGCAACTGGTGTCTGTTGGCCAATCTGTGGGGCTCTGGCTGGAGAAGGCTGTGTTAGCCTGACAGGATGCTTGACTCAACTCCCAGAATCCTTTGCTTCTCTCTTGCAAACTGTTATATGAACTTTGCTTGTCCTTACTAGGTGAAATATTAATAAACGGCACGTGATTTAGAATAAAACCCAGGGTCGGAAGCTAATCAACGTATTTTTTTGGAAATAAAGAAGGTGGGCCAGTGGAGAAGCAGCTATTAAAAAATAAGTTATCAAGATACGGCAGGGAAGGAAAAAATTATTATCCTTGTATAATGATAGACTGCAACATCAGAACTTCTGAAGAACAAGGCTACAGTAAGGAAATTATGAAATCTGGTACAGTACTTCAAAACTGGCAACGGCACCCGCTAAAATGTGCCTCTTAAAAACAAACAAGCATAATACTGATTGCCCTGTAATTAAGATTCAGTCCTGGTTAATAACTCATACTTTGTTTGGCAGTCTAAATCAAACAATTCCAAAAGCCCATGCCAGATTTAAGGATGACTGAATATTAGTAATGCTACATTTTGCATTACAAAATAAACCAATCAAAGAGATCTGATAAACAAACCCCACAAAATCCTAATGTCCTATTGTAACTGATATATCGATCTGTTTCCTGTTGTCAGAGTTATCTTTATCAGAAAAAAATTGATTTTCTATATCTATATCTATCTATCTATCCCTCATAAGGTTTCTGAAAATTCACTTGGCCATGAGTTATTCAACTCTAGAATAAAGGAAGATAGGGAAATAGATGTTCAAGTCTGCAGTTCTTTCTGCCTAATATAAAGAACAGAGGTAGAACTTACAAGAAACCACAAACAAAAGGTAGCCAGTTCAGGGATTTCTAAAGATTGGCAATCCATTCCTTAAGCTGCAGAAGGTGAATCAATTTAGAAAACTGATCTCTTCCCATGAATACATGTATTATTTCTTTTTCCACAGTTGTAAGTTGGGAATGAAGAGAAGGAAAAAATAAGTCCCTTTCATGTTGATAGCTTGAATGAAACTTGAACGCAATTACTGTGACACATTGCAAAAGAGTTCCTTCATTTTCTATAGTCTTATATCTGTGCAGATTTGTCTGATAGTCTGCCACCTGATCTCAGAAGGTAATTTCAGAGATAATTTCAGCTGATGGCCATATCCATGTGTGGAAAGTGGTCCTAGTTTAGACCAGACTTAGACACTAAAGGTCTCAGGATCTTTAAATCTTCAAGGTCAAGACAAGCACTTTGAACTGAGCCCAGAAAAAAACTGGGAAGCAGGGGATGACGACCACACATCAACAATGGAATAATATGCTTAGGGTGGTCCAGATTAACCTTTCACAAACTCGGCTTCATGGTTTCCCTGCCTGGAATCTGCAAATTGTTTGCAGCCTCTCAGAAGCTGTAGCCCACCTCACCCGCTTACCCAAAAGCCAAACTTCATCCTGGCCATTTCTTTCACAGTTCCTATAAACACGCTTGTGATTATTCCTCTCCCCACCACCACCACACACACACAAACACACACACATCCTTTTGCACACCAACTTCAAAATCTTTTCCTCATCTGGACCCAATTTGCAAGGCCCCAAAACCAGCCAGGAAACTATCAGAGGGTCTCTGGAGAAAGATGTACGCAGAAAGACAAATGACAAGCAAATCCCATCACAGCTACTCAAGTAGTGAGCAGTTGCTCAAACCCCACTACCTACAGAACATTTTCTCCATCGCGCTCTAAAGCACAGGGGGAGGGGAATGCAATTTGAAGCAAGATTGTATAGGAAAGGATACTCACTTCATCTTTCACTTCATATGCATTTACAGTTTAGCCTCTTTGCGTTTTTGCTTAAAGTGATAAACTCTTAATATTTCCCCCCGGAATTGGCTGGAAAAGTTGTAGAGAGCATTTCCCTAATATTCCATACAGGTTCTTATCCCCCCCCCCCATGGTTAGCTGTTAACATTCATATGCAAAACACAGGTGGGTAGTATGCAGCCCTGGAAACCCTCCTGTGTAGCACATAGTTTTTTGCTAGCAACCTAAGAGTCTGGGTTTTGGTTTTAATCGGTTATTGCTGCAGATATGCGCTTTGATATGCTTTAGCCTAAATGCTAAAACTAGAAAACAAGAATGCAGGTAAAACAAGGCTGCAATCCAGTCACTAGGAAGCAGAAGTAGGAGGAGTGATGTTGCACTCATGTCCTGCCTTTTGGCTTCCCTTAGGTACCTGGTTGGCCACTGTGAGAACGGGATGCTGCTCTGATTCAGCAGGGCTCTTCCTATGTTCTCAGTTACTTGAGAGAAAGCTCCAGTGAACACAGTGGATGGAACCTATTTCTGAGTAAGCATGAACAAGCTGGCACAATATGGCTGCAATGGCATTTGGAAACAAGCCCGAATGAATACAGCACAACTCGCTTAGGAGCAAAGATACATAGCAATGTGGTATAGTGGTTAAGAGCGGTGGACTCGTAATCTGGTGAACCAGGTTCGCATCTCCGCTCCTCCACATGCAGCTGCTGGGTGACCTTGGGCTAGTCACACTTATTGAAGTCTCTCAGCCTCACTCACCTCACAGAGTGTTGTGGGGGAGGAAGGGAAAGGAGATTGTTAACCGTTTTGAGACTCCTTAGGGTAGTGATAAAGCGGGATATCAAATCCAAACTTTTCTAGTACTGTGCTGCCAATTCACTGTGATTTCCAAATGCTTTCTCATCGGGGAAACTAGATGTGAAAGTAGGTAAGGCTCCTGCGCCATTAATAGTCATGGAGAAAAAAGGAATTCAGCTACTAGGAGTTTAGAAGCCCTGTCCTCTTGTGCATCTAGCGACATTATTTCTCAATGAAACACTTAAAAGCAACACTGCCGCAAACAGTAGCTGGTCATATGACATGTTCATGAAGCTATATGGAAACGTTATCGAACCAAGCTTTATATGCCTTCACTCTTTGTTTGGACTTACGATGACTCTGAGGTGACTGATAGTGTTTATTCAGCCCTCAGATGGACAGGGGCATAGCATGGGTTGCCACTGTCCGGGGCCGTGGAAAGAGGGGGGAGGGAAACGGACAGAGTATGTATGCACATTCAACTGCCTACGGCATCTATGTCACCCAGGAGATCGCAGCCGCAGAGCTAAGAAGAGTTGTTCCGTTGTTTGGAGAGGTCACTTCCTGGTTCGCATGGAGACGCTGTTTTCAACAGAGAACTGTGTCGTATGTTGCCTCTTTGTGACTCTATAAGGGAGGAAGCCCCCTCCCCCTAATAAATATTGCAGACAAGAGAGCCTGCTTCAGCACTTGCATACTCTTGCTTTCTCCATGCTCGTGGTAAAAAATCAATAAAAAATCTCCACCTTCCATTGCTACACCTCTGTGATCTCCTGCCATCATGAAACAGTGCTCATTCTGGCAGGAACAGCATGCTCAGAGAACAGGTAGCAAGTCGGAAGGAGCAATGAAGAGCTTCTGCAGTGAGCATTTAGCAGAAGGCTAGCAGCATGTGTTGCATGTGGAAACCCTACATAGGACATGGGACAGGAAAGGATAAGCAGGTGTCTGAAGCAGGCTGTCCAGACCCTGATGCCTTTAATGGCTGCAGGCTGTGACTGCATGCTCCCTATTATGACCCTAAGCCGGGGGCTTATCGTATGTGCACCTTACTAAGAGGATGACGTGGGAACAAAAAGTTAAACTCAGCTAGTGCTTGCAGAGATGGTTTTACTCACTATCTCACTCCTGCACAAGCTAAGCAGTAAGTCAATGATTTTTTAACACCCTCACTCCTCACACAGAGCTATGTTATTCACAAGGCAAGGAGATTGCTTCTTTTGTTTTGTTGTAAAGCTCTCAGCTTGCACTGCAGTGGGGTGGAGTGGGGTGGGTCCAGTATTGGCAGTGTGATGGAAGACTTTGAGAGCTCCCAAGCCACCAATTACCCAAGTTTCTGTTAGCTCTTGTTTTGTTTTTTTAAATAATGCATTTGTTAATGTAACCCAAAACAGTACAGTAGGCCAGCAACTTATGTCAGGGTTACGTTCCAGGGATTGCACCTAAAGACAAAATCATGTACAGTGGTACCTCGGGTTAAGAACTTAATTCGTTCTGGAGGTCCGTTCTTAACCTGAAACTGTTCTTAACCTGAGATACCACTTTAGCTAATGGGGCCTCCTGCTGCCACCGCCTCGCGATTTCTGTTCTCATCCTGAAGCAAAGTTCTTAACCTGAGGTACTATTTCTGGGTTAGTGGAGTCTGTAACCTGAAGTGTATGTAACCTGAGGTACCACAGTATAGTCAAAACTCACTGGGTTCACGGGGGGGGGGGGTGCGTGTGAACTGCCACATTCATTTTCCCCAATACCTTGCCGTCTTTTAATCCCCCCCCCATTTTTTTGGCCAAGTGCCTAAAGCTGAATGTGCACAAGTTAGGTAAACAGGTAAAGGGACCCCTGACCATTAGGTCCAGTCGTGGCTGACTCTGGGGTTGCGGCGCTCATCTCGTTAATTGGCCGAGTGAGCCGGTGTACAGCTTCCAGGTCATGTGGCCAGCATGAACCAGAGCAGTGCACGGAAACGCCGTTTACCTTCCCAGAGTAGACCTATTTATCTACTTGCACTTTGACGTGCTTTCGAACTGCTAGGTTGGCAGGAGCTGGGACCGAGCAACGGGAGCTCACCCCGTCGCGAGGATTTGAACCGCCGACCTTCTGATCAGCAAGCCCTAGGCTCTGTGGTTTAACCCACAGCGCCACCTGTGTCGGGCTTACTGCATTGCCATTTTTTTGGCTGCAGCCATCGCATTCATATATTCAGTCTTCGGTCCACAATGGCTCCTAGGTTTTAGGACTGTAACTGTCTAAACAACATTCTGCATATAGAAAGTTATAACATAAACAGTATTTTACTGTTTTTATAGCAGTGCCAATATTTTTAGCCACTGCCAAAAATGTAAACAGTCATTTACATGACCAAATCCTTCAGTAATTCTCAGGGCTGGCAATATATGCTGCAGAAAGCGTGAGAAACAGATTTTCTTGGTAGCTGCTGACAATACACCCTGCCCCATAGATTTGGGGGTATTTCCAGATGGAAGCTTAATATTGCAAAAAGTTGGACAGATATCACAAGCAGGTCAATGGCAAAAGCTTTTTTGTTAGCCAATCAGCTTTCCCCCAGAAATGTTAAATCCAGATTAAATAAGGGCAAAGTAGGGGTTGCCATCTTGACTCCAATAATGTTATGTTGATGTTATAGAAAAAAGGTAAGCATGATGAGCTCCCATCCCATAATAAAGACCTATCTGGAAGCATCCATTAATCACAACCATCAGGACAGACACATTTTGTGGCCTGAGGCAAAGGACAAGATAGCAACTCCTTCTAGTTCCACATGCAGAAGCCAAATAAATTAGCAGCTGAATCTTACTTCAACACTAGTGACAGGACAGCTCCACCACCACATCTGGGGCAGCAGGCCAGCTTAGGGAGCCCAGACAAAGACATGTAGCAGAACAGCTGGAAGTGCAGAAGGACTGTTGCTGCCCCGGATGGCTGCCCAACTCCCTAACAGTAAGGCCGTCCCTATCAAGCACTAATACAGGGTTAACCAACGTTGTGCCCTCTAGGTGTTTTGGGCTACAATTCCCATCAGCCTCAGGCAGCAAGGTCAAAGTCAGGGATAATGGGAGTTGTAAACCAAACCAGCTGGAGGGCACCATGTTAGCTATCCCTCCTGTATTGTGTGGATACATACAGGTTTTTTTAAGTGGGGGTAAATTTTACCACCATTGGTGAAATTCACAAGGGCTGAAACAACACACATATAAAAAACACTGTGCAAATGTTTTTTTAAAAAACCGTTTTTAAAAACATGTGGAATTTGTTGTTAGCTCATCATCGCCATCTGGTGTCCCATTTGTATAATGCACTTAAAACATTATACATTGGTACCTCTGGTTACAGACGCTTCAGGTTACAGACTCAGAAATAGTACCTAACCCAGAAATAGTACCTCGGGTTAAGAACTTTGCTTCAGGATGAGAACAGAAATCGCATGGCGGTGGCGCGGCAGCAGGCCCCATTAGCTAAAGTGGTCTTCAGGTTAAGAACGTTTCAGGTTAAGAACAGACCTCCAGAACAAATTAAGTTCTTAACCAAAGGTACTACTGTCTTTGGAGATGTACAGCTCAGTCCAAGGTTTTCTCCCAAAACCTTGGGAGGGTTTAGGCAGACCCCCACATAGCCATGAGAACAAGATCTAAGTGCATAGTAATGTTCCCCCATGCATCCAGGATACTGACCGACCAGGGAACACCTCTCTCAGGCAGAGGAGCTCTACGTGCATGCATGCATACATACATACATGCATGCATACATACATACATGCATGCATACACATGTATGGCTCCCTCTCATGGCAGCTGAACCTGCGCCCTGCTCGTGCATCAGCTGGGACTAGCTTGCATGGCCACACGATCCCCTCCCATTTACTCATCATCTGAAATCCCTCCCCTACTGTCACAAGCCTTTGTGGGATAAGACTGCATCCAAATCCTATCATAACCATCATCTGCTGGGCCCATGCACTAGCTGCAGGCAATGGGCCAGTGTGGCATAATGGTTAGAGTGTGGAACTATGACTTGGGAGACCAAGTTTCGATTCTGCACTCAGCTCATTGGGTGACCTTGGGCCAGTCGCCATCTCTTAGCCTAACACCGGGTTAGGCTAGTCAAGTATTCAATCTAAAGTTCATTTTGGAAGACTGGCTCATAGAAAATTAGACATCTAGCTCCTAAGGGTCAGGTACTTAGGTAAAGGTAAAGGGACCCCTGACCATTAGGTCCAGTCATGACTGACTCTGGGGTTGCAGCGCTCATCTCACTTTATTGGCCGAGGGAGGCGGCGTACAGCTTCCGGGTCATGTGGCCAGCATGACTAAGCCACTTCTGGTGAACCAGAGCAGCGCACAGAAACGCTGTTTACCTTCCCGCCAGAGCGGTACCTATTTATCTACTTGCACTTGGACGTGCTTTCAAACTGCTAGGTTGGCAGGAGCAGGGACCGAGCAACCGGAGCTCACCCCATTGAGGAGATTCGAACCGCCAGTCTTCTGATGGGCAAGTCCTAGGCTCTATGGTTTAACCCACAGCGCCACCCGCGTCCCTAAGGGGCAGGTACTTATTTGGGCTGAAATGCTTATGCTTATGGAATGATTGCCAGAGCTCTCCGCTAAAATTATTGCTCCCATAATTTTTTATTTTTCTGGTTGAAAGGACATTCAATCATTTGAAGTGCTCCTCTCCAGATCCATGTTTAACTACCTCAATGAGAACTGGGCCTTAAAGAGCAGACACATCTGACGAAGAATAAATTCAGACCAGCGAAGCATAAAACAAAAGGAGTCAGCCTTGCAAATCTCAACAAAGCAAATTGCTCTCCAGCTCTTCCGTGGAAAGACTACCTCGCACGCCAAGGGATTTGTTTACAGAGAGCTGCCCCAAGAGACTCTGCTGTATTAAATTAAAAGAATTGGCTGCTTGGCAGAGCCTGTTGATTTTCTAAGCAGAAAATGAGCAAAAGCCCAGGGCAAATCAAACTGCATCCAGGAAGATCACCTTGATTTCTCATGCCTGTAAGTCAAACCTAACTAAGTAGTCCTATCCATCACAAGTAACAACAAATGTCTCTTTGCTCCTGTTGCCTTCAGGGAAAGAGAAAGATTATTACTAAAGATGAACTAGGGAAGCGGATTGAAGCTAAGTTTTGGCAACCTGACCTCTCAATGCAGCACTTGCCTGTGAATTGAGCAAAAGAGGGTGGGTGGGAGAGAGGTTTTCCAGTCAGCTGCCTCCCTGCCCCCTCCTCTCTTTCCCTCTCTCTCACACACATGTACAAACAAGCAACCCTTCTCCAAACCTCTCCTTCCTCTCCCAATAACAGTCATCTTGGGTGCCCTTTTGCTTCCTTCCCAAAACCGGGCTGCACAGATGGAAAAGCAAGTGCTTTTCTGTCATGCTTCATGAACGCAGGAACTTTAAATAGCCCCAGATCACCAGTAAAAAAAATAAAAATAATGATTGGTTTAAAACAAGGGTTTTGTTTCTTTCTTAAAAGAAAGAAAGACGGGTGTCTGCAGGCAGCTAAGTCTTTGCAACAGCTCCCTCCTAGAAGGCAGCCAAATCTGCTTGGAACCCAAATGGCTCCTTCTCTAAAAATAACACACATGAACTGTGCCCTTCCAGGGAGGATGGACAGAAAGGCACAACTTCACCCTCATTATGTCTCATACCATGAACATCTCACACATGCACAGGGATGTGCAGCCTCCCCACATGGGTTGCATGTTGTCCTTATACCCTGATAGGCCCTTCCTCATCAGACTGGGCAAGAAAGGGCAATTTTTTGCTCCTAGGTAGGTAGAAAGTCCAAAGATAAAAATATTTTTCTTAAAAAAAATTCATGTGTTGGCTCTAGGGAGCATCAATGTTCAGAAATCAGGGGGCAATCATTATGCTCCATTGTAGTGACTGGGACAGATCTGTTAATCTAATGGTTCACAGGATCAATGTAAGCAAGGTCTTGCCAGAGTGGTAGATGTTGAGTGGGAGGGGGGGGGGAGGTGGCTTTTCGACCTTGGTTGTGGAGCTGGAATCCACACACACAAGTCTGTCCCCAGTTCCAACAGGAATAATATTAATTCTGGGAGCTGCTTCTCTGCAGAGCTGGTATGTCCTTGTAGACTATCCAGAAGAGCTGGCAAACTGTGGAGAAGAATGCTGTGGTTAGGGCAACCAGAGATATCTCTGGTTAAAAGAGATGCTTCCTCCCTAAGTCTACTCTCAGCAAACCCAAACATACTTGCCAGTTCATCGTTAATCAATCAACTGCTTCCCAACTCAGGCCAGCCCATCTGGTGCTAGAAATAAAACAAAAATAATATTTAAAAAAAAAAAATCAAAAAAAGATCCCTGTTTCCTTCTGGTTTAACGAGGGAAAAGGTCAACCAAGAAAGCTAGAGTCTCCTTGCAGATGAGCGGACCTGGTAACTCCCAGGGACAGCTGGGGGAAACCTGGGAGTCCCGGCATCCTGTTCCTCCCAGGAATGGGAAACGCGCCAACCACCTTCCCCCACGAGGGCTTTAAAACATCAAGTCCAGAAACAGCCTCGCCGGGCAAGGAGAGCGGAGATCTTCCAACAAACGAGCATCTTGCTATTGACCATTGTCAACTCATTCGTGCCAACTTGAATAAAATAAAGCCCCGCCCCGCACCATCATCGCAAGTCAGGGCGCGCGCACACCGTGTGAAGGGCCATGCGAATGGCCATCAACTTTTGGGGGGAGGGCCCTCAAAATATTTCATTGGGGGGGACTTGGTTCCTCTGTCCACACCCCCCCCATCATAAGCAGGCACCCCCCCAACCCCTCGTCGCTGCAACAGCCGGGACCCGCAGCTCGGCCACCGCGTTGACCGCCCCCCCCCCGCTCTCCCCTGCCTGAAACTCACGTTTTCGCGGTGGGAGAGATGCTTCCACTCCTTGTCCTTTGAGCTCCTAAAGGCATTTGTATGCATTTGTCCGGGCAGCGAAGTTCTAACCGAAAACAGAAGGCGGCTGTCTTCTTCTTCTTCTTCTTCTCCTCGGGGCGCCCCCTCTCCTCCTCAAGCGCTTCCTCACAGCCAGGGGCTTCAGGTACTGTCCATGAAACGCCGACGCCGCTCCTCGGCTCCGCTCCGCCCAGAGAGGAGCTGCTGCTGCCGCTGCTGCTGCTTGCGCGAAGGTCGCCCTAGCGGGTCTCGCTCCGCATGGCGGGGAAGCGCCAGCTCGGCAAAGGCGCGAGAGGGGGCGCCTCGCGCGTGCCTCGCCGGCGGCCGCCCGGGCGCTGTTGTTTGGGTGTCGCGTGGTGGTTGGCGTGAGGGGCTTCGGCGGGGTGGGTTTTTGCACCAGGTCTTGGCCAACGAAAGGGGGGGGGGGGAACAGCTGCAACAAAGGTCCAGACTGGCAAAAAAAAAGGGGGGGGAGCTCTGCAACGCGCAGGCAAAAAAACCAACAACCACCAAACTTTTACAATTGCTCTCTCTGCAGCTTCTAGTGGCAACAGCGCAGGCAGCCGGAGCTGAAAAGGAGACTCTGCCTCTGGCTGCGGAGCAGAGCAGAGCGAGCAGCCAACCCCAAAGCACAGCGAATGCTCCCCACCGCGGCTCGGTGTTAAATTTCACCGCTCACTGACTGGCGATTACATCATCAAACGCATCTCTCTTTTCTTCCCCCGGCCTCCCGGCAGCCGCCAAGCAGAGGAGGCAGAGCGAGAGACAAGAGCCTGACTCGGGATGGCTCGGGTGGGCGGCCCGACGCCGCCGCTGAGGGGAGCCCGGGAGCTGCTGCTGCTGCTGCTGACTTTGAGCTCCCCTATTGCAGCGCCCGAAGAGGGTTGGACGCACGCGCTCTCACGGCGGCGGTTTTGTGTCCCGCTTTGGAGGGAAAGCGCTTTTGCTAGCGAAGCAGCCCAGGCCTGCTGCTGCTGCTGCTGCTGCCTTGAAATGGCTCGCGCCCCCTTTTTAAGGCTGCAATCCCCCAAAGTGCTTTTTCACCAAGTTCAGTCTTAACTGCTAAGGAATCCAGTGGTCCATAACTGTTCCCAGTCAGCAAACATAATGTTATGTCCAACATCCTGTGCCCATTTAATCATAGCAGACTTCACCGTTTCATCCTGGGTGTTCCATTTCAGCAGCAAGTTATACATCTTTGACAAAATCTTAGTTTTGGGTTCTAACAATTTTGTTTCTAATTTTGATTTTTCCACCTGGAATCCAATTTTCTTGTCCAATTTATAAGCCTCCATTATCTGATAATAATGAAGCCAGTCTCACACTTTGTTTTTTAGTTTCTCAAAACTCTGCAATTTCAATTTGTCTCCCTCTTGCTCCAAAATTTCCCAATATTTTGGCCATTTGGACTCCATATTGAGTCTTTTAAAAGCTTTCGCTTCCATTGGTGACAACCACCTTGGAGTTTTATTTTCCAATAAGTCTTTGTATCTTATCCAGACAATGCTTTCCTGACAATATGGTTTTTAAATGCTTTATGTACTTTAACCTTGTCATACCACAAATATGCATGCCACCCAAAAGCATTATTAAATCCTTCTAAGTCCAAAATGTCTGCGTTCTCAAGAGGCAGCCAGTCTTTCAACCAGCAGAAGCCTGCTGATTCATAATAGAGTTTAAGGTCTGGACCACCGGTTTGAAATTTACGGCATGTAATGCCTTAAGAGAGAATATAATGAAAATGATATATAGGTCGTACATAACCCCAGTCAAGCTCGCAAAAATTTATCACTTGCCCGATAACAAATGTTGGAAATGTAAAGAGACTGAAGGTACATTCTTTCACCTTTGGTGGGTGTGCCCAAAGATTAAGGCTTTCTGGGAAATGATTTATAATGAACTGAAAAAGGTATTTAAATATACCTTCCTTAAGAAACCAGAGGCCTTTCTTCTGGGCATGGTCGGCCAATTGGTGTCAAAGAAAGATAGAACTTTTTTTATGTATGCAACAACAGCAGCAAGAATACTCATCGCGAAGTATTGGAAGACACAAGATTTACCCACTCTGGAAGAATGGCAGATGAAGGTGATAGACTACATGGGACTAGCAGAAATGACCGGCAGAATCCGAGACCAGGGAAAAGAGTCGGTGGAAGAGGACTGGAAGAAATTTAAAGACTATCTGCAGAGGCACTGCAAAATTAATGGACATTAGAGGGATGTTGGACAGAAATTAAGTGGTTACCAGCTGTAATGTAAAGGTTGAGCAATAAGTTATAATAAGTTATAATAAGGATTTGCTGAGTTAAGAATTTGAACTGGAATACAAAAGGGGGAGGTGAGAGGAGGTCTGGGAAACAAGTTAATGGAAATAAGTAATGGAAACTATATTTGTTTTAACTGTTTTTTAATTTTGTATCTTTGTATTTTTGTTACTTTTTGTTACTTTTTGTTTTCCCCCCTCTTCTTTTTTCTTTCTTTTTTGTATTAATTTGGAAACTCTAATAAATATATATTTTTTTTAAAAAAAATAACTGCTAAGGAATCCAGTGCTGGATTTACCTATAAGCTAAACAAGCCGTAGCTTAGGGCCCCACTCTTTTGGGGGCCCAAATACTTTTTAAAGGAAAAAAACAGTGGATGTACATTTCCAAAATATAAGATCAAAAACAAATAAAATAAAACCTACATACAGCAACATGTGCAAATGGCTTTAGATACCTATTAGGTCCATAAAGTACCATATAGCATATATTTAACACAAAAACAGCGGCAGTTTGTTGTTGACAAAGGACAGGTGGACATATAAAGAGCCCCATTACCTTCAGTAGCTTAGGGCCTCATCAGACCTAAATCCAGCCCTGAATATGTATAACCATGGTTGCACTTTTATTACCCGGGCGCAATTACCATTAATTAGTTCTCTTTCTAGCCTCCCGTTTTGTATCTAGCCTCCCATTTTGTTTTCTGGTTAATTTACAAGCATAACTTGTACAATATGCAAACTAGGCCTTTTTTAAGTGTTGTAAAAAAAGAAGTCTGAAGGTCATATTGCTTAATTCTTATTTGAACCCACATATAGAGTTGTTCGGGACGCAGGTGGCGCTGTGATCTAAACCACTGAGCCTGCTGATCGGAAGGTTGGCGGATCCAATTCCCATGACGGGGTGAGCTCCCGTTGCTCGGTCCCAGCTCCTGCCAACCTAGCAGTTCAAAAACACACCAGTGCAAGTAGGTAAATAGGGTACCGCTCCGGCAGGAAGGTAAACGCATTTCTGTGTGCTGCTCTGGTTTTGACAGAAGCAGCTTAGTCATGTTGGCCACATGACTGGGAAAAACCATCTGCGGACAAATGTTGGCTCCCTCAGCCAGTAAAGCAAGATGAGCACCGCAACCCTAAAGTCATTCGCAACTGGACTTAACTGTCAGGGGGTACTTTACCTTTACCTGTTTATAGAGTTGTTGAAAGCAAATAGTTAATTTTTTGAAACTCACAGAGCATTTTTTTTTCTGTCTAGTGTTGCCCATTTGTATAGAATTACCAGAAAGATTTTTAGAGGGGCAAAAAGTTCCTGAAAGTAGTGAATTGCTTTTTCTTATTGTTGCCTATTAAAATATCCTCAGAAGTCCAAAAATAAAACTAGAGTTGAAAAATAGTCACAGAAGTGAACTTCACAGAATTGGCACTTTGGGGTGAAGCTTGAGGGTCTCTGTGAAGGCTTCCCAGATTTAAACCCCATTTTTTGACAGGTAATCATTTTGTTGCCTCTTTAAAAGCTGCAGAATGGGAGATTCAGTCCCTCTCAACATAATTCGGAGCCAATTTTCTGGTATGCCAAGAAGTGGACTGACATTATTGCAGGGGTAATTTTGGTTTGAGCAATTCGCCATAAAACTATATCACATGTCAACATAGCATCATTCAAGATACTTTCAGAAGTTTTTCACTGGCATTCAGACCAACAAATTACAATCATGACTACCTCACTTCAAGCAAAATGGCAACCAAGGGCTCTTCAGATTGCTCATGTAACACACTAAAAGAATCATATGGCAGGCTCCTACTATACAGTTCAGCCTTTCCTAAAATTAGAAAATGTATATCCAACCTATGTTTTCGTTGTGACCCATTGATACTTGGCACAGCCTCTGCTTTGATAGTTTTTAGATTTTTGAAAACGGTTTATTTGCAAAATGTATTGTCCCACCAACACGAAGAAAACAAAATACCACAGCGGTGAGCAGCGTAAGATCATCAACAAGTTTACATTCATAAAACAAGTAAAAAATACATCACAGATCAGTAGATTAGATTAATACATCAACGTCGCTAGATCACCCCTTAGGGAAAGTCTGGGTTGTCAATGTCCACACAGGTCCATCTTTCCCCCAAAGCTAAACATGACAAGTTCCTTCCACCTTGCTTGCATTTGCAACACTTTCAGACATTCATGAAGATAATGACCAAGGCGTGAGTGCTGTCAGAACGCTTTACCACAGAAATTCAAAGAGAAACATCTGCCAGCCCCTTACCATATTCACATGGGTTCGAACATACCCTGATACTGCCAGCATTAAAGGACAATAAATAACACTGCTCTTGCAACCAAATTTTGCAAATCTGAAAGGGAGCCCTTTTCCTCCAAGGAACTGCAGAGGCAGATTTAGGGGAGCGCAACCAGTTCGTTCACACTGGGTGCGGAGTCTCAGGTGTGACACAACTATGATGTAGAATGGAAGACAAAAGGCGGGGGACAGGGACGACCAACTTTTGGCCTTACACAGGGTGTTGCTGAAATTTGAAATCCCAAGGGAACTGGAAGGAGCAATATAGGTACTTAAAATCTCTTTAGCCGGAGCAGGGAACCTGTGGCCTTTCGGATGTTGTCAGGCTATAACTCCATTATCCCTAACCATTGGCCATGTTGAGTTGTGGGTGAACATATCAGACGACACAGCGATTCTTCAAACAGCTCTTGTTTATTCACAGGCCAGAACAGAACAGAACTGAACTGAAGGGTTCAGTCAGCCTGCTTATATAGAGTTCCACTACAACGCAACTGTAACAACTTTCTGTAACTATCCAATCACTGAACATCACTTTCAATCCCTTATTTGCATATGTGGACCTGAGTGAAAACTATCTACGGTATCCCCCTGCTGGCCCAGGGTGAGAACTTCAGTACATAAAAGGCCATATAGGCAGGGGCTGATGGGAATTGGAGTCTTGAAGGCCGCAAGTTACGTATCCATCCCTGCTCTACAGATACTTAGTATCTCTATGTGCTCACTTCCTAGGACTAGCCCCCAAATTTATTTATTTTTTGCAGGTTTCACCTTTCTGCATTTTAATATTTGTTATTTTACCCTTATTCCTTTTTTCAGTTTTCAGTGTACCAGCACCAGCAGCATTTTCCGCTCTCCATAAATAGAACATTCTGTTTGTAAGTTGCTGATCTCGATCAGCAATGCTGCACTCAGCCAAGAAACAGAGACAAGAGGCATAAAAATGTGGGCTTCTTTATTTAGTGTGATTCCAAAGGACTGGCAGCTTCTATTCTTTCTGGGCTATGCCAGCAAAGCTTGGCACTAAAATGTAGAGAAGAATTTAAAAGATGATGGAATGGAGGTTTTTTACTGAATACAATTAGGGAACGATCTAAGAACCTTCCTTCTGGAAAATGTTCGAAGAACAGATGTAATTTGGGAGTAACACTGTGCCAAAAGAAACACAATACTCTTCTCTCCCTTTCTGCTGCTTTAACTTCAATTGATTTTTCCAGTGCTTCTATCTTTACTGTAAAACTCTATATAATTCTGTCCCAGAGGCTTCATCCAAGCTGTCCCCTGAAACATGCACAGGAAAAAGTTAAACAATACAAGCGAGGGCCCTGTGTACATTATAAAAGCAGTAGTGACAAAAAGATTGCCAAATCCACAGACATTATATTCATAACAAACCCTTATTAATACAATACTCCCACTGACTTCAGCATATTTTCCTGCATGAGGGATTTTATGTGCATGGTGAACATTAAAAAATGTCCTCTGCATGCAACGCAGTTATTTTCCCACTGTGAAATATTTCTACCACATACATACTAAATTCTTTATCTATATAAACAGAACCTCCGATACTAATAACGGTATAGGAGTTATGAGAACAGCTATTTCTCAAAGCAGCTGAAACACAGGAAGGGAAAGGAAAAAAAATGGATTTGGTGCACCCAAGTTTAATCCCCACTAGTTTTTATGGGAGAGAATTAAATACATCCTGAAGGTTGAAATCATAAATACACTTCCTGGTTTGACATGCTTCCTGCTGAATGGGCATAGGATTGAGCTGTACATCTCCTTGAAATCAGTATGGTTTAAAAGTACTTAACATGGCAGGTCATGGTTTAGGGCAAGGTGGCGCTGTGGGTTAAACCACAGAGCCTAGGACTTCCTGATCAGAAGGTCGGCGGTTCTAATCCCTGTGACGGGGTGAGCTCCCGTTGTTCGGTCCCAGCTCCTGCCCACCTAGCAGTTCGAAAGCATATCAAAGTGCAAATAGATAAATAGGTACTGCTCTGGTGGGAAGGTAAACAGTGTTTCCGTGTGCTGCTCTGGTTCGCCAGAAGCAGTTTAGTCCTGCTGGCCACATGACCTGGAAGCTGTACGCCGGCTCCCTCAGCCAATAAAGCGAGATGAGCGCCGCAACCCCAGAGTCGGCCACGACTGGACCTAATGGTCAGGGGTCCTTTACCTTTACCTACTAGGAAGACCTCCTCTACACACCCTAGTTAAATGCAACAGCAGCAGTGAAACAAGGGGGATGTAAAAAAGCAGCTGAGGAAGCCCCATGAAGCCCTTGCTGGTGGACATTACTGAGTCAGCATGCTGTAAAAACACAAATACTTACAGGATTTAGTGTAGGTGTGCATCTGCACTGTACTAGTTACAAGCACACCCTGATTTGCAGTGACTATCAGCAGTGCTTTTTTTCTAAAACAAAAACAAAAACCTTTAGGGGTACTCTCATTTTGACTCAAGAAAATCACCATTTTATAGTTCAAATCGGGGGAAATAAATACAGTAAATGGACAAAAGTAGAGAGAACATGCATAACAGCATTATCCCATCTTTTGTTTTTACAGAGTCATCATTAACTTTACACTTCTTTGCTGGCTGTGATGATGAAAAACAGTTAGTAATTTTCCTACTCATACTGAAATACTGCCCCTCAATGAGGCCAATCTTTCATCAGTAAAACTCCACACATCCACATTACACACTGCTTCACATATTAAATGCTCACTTCCGCCTTAGACTCGGGAAACACCGGGAAAGGAAATGAAGCCGCCATCGGGTGTGGTAGCAACAAAACTGACCAATCACCATGCTAGATTTCAACTCCTACTTCAAACATTAAACGCTCGCTTCTGTCTGAGACTCAGGAAACACCAGGAAAGGAAATGAAGCTGCCATTGGGGGTGGTAACAACAAAACTGACCAATCACCGTGCTAGAATTCAGCTCCTACTTCCTACTTCACACATTAAATGCTCACTTCCATCTGAAACTCAGGAAACACCATGACAGTAAATGAGGCTGCCATCGGGGGAGCAACAGAACTGACAATTCACCGTGCTAGAGAAGAAACTATTTTTTAAAATAATAATAATGTTTTCTTCTCCTGTTAGATTCACAAAATATTTAGGGGTATATGTACCCCTGCGTGCCCCCAGAAAAAAAGCACTGACTACTAGTAAGGGTCTAGGGGCGCCACAACTAGGGCAGCCATTCAACAGTTCCGGGCACTACCACTTACCTTGCTGGCTGCCACTGAAAGCATGGTAGCACCCAGAAGTTCCATTGTGGCTTGCCCTGGCGAAATTTGCAGTGGATGTTCCCATAGAAAAGAGCAACAACCATGTCAGAAATTCAAGAAGGGACTATTATTGCCCATTTCCACATACCAGAATTTAAGATTTGCCTCTACGAGCATCCTGTGTCTCGTATATTTTAGTTTCATTTGTTTGGTTGATTTCCTTTCCGCCCCCAGTGTCACTGTGCCATTCTTAGTACTTCTTCTTTATGAGAAATGATCCCTTTTCTTGGGATTGCAATTTTTTCTTTCAGTGGAAAAAAAAGAATGCTGAATTTGGATATAGATATATAATATATTTTTGAAGAGCTGTGGAAAAGGGGAACACAAGCTATCTACCTGGGATTGCAAAGCAGCCAAGGCAGTACCAATATTCTCTTCAAATGAACAAACAAGCAGCATTGTAAGTAATTAGATTTTTAAAGTGCGATGGTTCGTGGAAAAGTATTATCACTGAGATGAGAAACTACAGTAGGAAATTATAGTCAGAATCATTGCAAGTTCCCTAAATAAGGCAAAAATATAATGCACCTTTGGGAATGGAATGGTAGAGCCCATCAGTCCAAGAAGCATGTAATAAATATTTGACTTCTCTATAGACATGTATGGGTTTTTTTTGCTGTAGTTCCTGTGTCTGGCAGAAGAATCCTAAGGAAACTGAAGCTACTTCAAAAAAAGTATTTCCTCTGAATACCGCAATATACGGGGCTAGGCCATATACCAAGATTTATGGAATGTAACGCAGCACAATATTTATTTTAAGTTATGTAAGGGAAAGCCAGAAATTATATTTGATTGCTTTGGTTAAAGAAAATATTACCAGTCTATCAAATATGGATTGAGGAAATCCAAGAAATGGAAAGCTTTACACCATGTCTTTTATGACAACTCGCTAAGCTTATATGGGTTCCTAAAATATTTCTCGTACTCACTGCTTTGTGGAAATAAGAAAACTGCAACAAAGTGATCTGCACATTCAGAATAATCTGGCCGGACACCTTTAGTGGGACTGTGCCATGTCAGACTGCTGTTTAATGGATCTGAATGTTTTCACTTTTACAAAAAAAACCCACCCTGTGTATTGCGGGTTGAATTGAGCCAACTGCAAAAGGAAACAATTAGCAAAATCTTAGCTGGAGGAAGAGAACGTTCTCCCTACAGTCAAGGAAGTGCCATAGGGACAGATTTATTTTATTCATTCATTTATTAAAGTATTTCTATACTACCATATCATAAAATATAAGGGCAGTGTACAAACCCTCCCCAATAAAAATATAATTTTTAATGTGACTGGCTAATATAACAGTTGCAAAGACCTATCGGCATTTAAAAAAACCCCCTATCAACTTGCCTTTGGCCTCTTTCAGCTAAATTTTTATATACGTCACACTTTATCTCTCCCCCCACCCAACCCAAACTTCGCAGAACTTCCACTTCATCCTGTCATGGCAGCTGTTCCAGTGTTCCTTACACTGCCACGGTTGAGACTTCCTCTGGGGTGCATAAACAAAACACAGGAAACCAATACATCAGGGAGAGTGCTTGAGCTAGACCAATTCTCTCTGGTTTGCTAGTTATGAACTGCAGGATGGATGTTTTGCAAGAGGACATTTAGCCACAGAATCCATCATTTGATTCTGCTGTAGTGCATCCCTAATATGACTGCACTATATCAGTCCAAATGGGTTACACCAGCTCTAATGGATTACATCAGCTCGTATTAGTATTTCATAGAATGAAGGGAAAGGCAGTGCTTTCAAACAGTTGCATTTCCTATTATTCCTAAATCCAGAAAGGTTGCAAGTTAGGGTGACTGCATATCCTACTTTACAAAGGACAGTCCTCAGTTTGAAATAGCTGTTTATTTGAAAGGCTGCCAGGTCCAAGTCCAATAAGATGGAGAACCATCAGAAGAGGAGAGCAGAGGATGTGGTGTTGCCTAGCAACAGTGACCGTCTATAGAGCAGACTGAGCAGTCAGTCCCAACAATGGTGCAGACATACTGTATTTCTATTTAATGTATAGTGGTTATTTCTAGATTCCCATCTTTAAAGATAAGCTAACATGTACAAATTGGTCTCATATTTTGTCCTATTTTTTGCACTCCTAACTCCTTTCTGGAGCGCTAGGTTTAATGCTGCAAATGATCACTGATTTTATCAGCCTTCTTAGCTTTCTGCCTTACCGTTTTTTAAGCAGACTTTTGCACCATTATCAGTTCAGATAGAAAGCAATTAGTAACTTTACTTCGTTGGGGCACAAAGGAGAAGCATTCTGCAGATATTTTAACACTTAATGCATTGACAGCCATAGCTACTTCTGTTGGTGTTGACTTGTTAACATGCTCACAGAAGCTGAACAGAATACCAGATCCCAGTGGAAGAAGCCCACTCTGCTCTCTATATAATTGCACTGTGGCTCTTGAATTTAGGGAAATGAGAAAACTATGTTTATCACAGGAGCACATCCTTCATAGGAAATATCCTAGTTCTATCTAACTAAGGAGAACTAAGGAGAAGATACAAAGAGCCATTTTTCATCTCAGCACGAGGCACCCACAAATATGTCTCTTCTCCCCAGGTAAGATGAAGAAGGAAGTAGGAAAGGAGGTCAGATAACTTGAAAGTTATCAGTCTAATACTGAAAGAAGACCAATAGCTTGGCAAAAGAAGCAGCATCTAGGAAGCTTGGTGGTTCCTCACTAGCTATGCTTCCCTTGCAGCTATAGCAGCCTACACCCTCCACCCCCATCGTCTCCACCCCCATCGTTCTACCCGGACACTGAGGTCCAGCACCAAGGGCCTTCTGGCGGTTCCCTCACTGCGAGAAGCCAAGTTACAGGGAACCAGGCAGAGGGCCTTTTCGGTAGTGGCGCCCTCCTTGTGGAATGCCCTCCCACCAGATGTCAAAGAGAACAACAACTACCAGACTTTTAGAAGACATCTGAAGGCAGCCCTGTTCAGGGATGCTTTTAATGTTTGATGTATCATAGTATTTTAATATTCTTTTGGAAGCCGCCCAGAGTGGCTAGGGAGGCCCAGCCAGATGGGCGGGGTATAAATAATAAATTATTATTATTATTATTATTATTATTATTATTATTATTATTACAGCTGCATCTCAAGATTTCCAACAACTTCTCCCTCTGATCTGCCTGTAGTGCCCACCCAGGCCTCTGTGTGTATGGTTATTATTTAGGGATCAAGTGGCATGTGGGTGTGGCTCTTATTTAGAGATCAAGTGAGCCTTGGCTTCAATTTGGAGACCAGCTGGCACCTGGGGGAACATACTGTAAGTGGTTGCAGTAAGGCAAAAAGCTGTTGCCTCAATTGAGCTCCAACCATTCAACCGATCACCTAGTTGCCCGATAACTTGCATGGCCAACCCGCCTGGGCAGTAGAACATCTTGAAAGCCCAAATATAGAAGTCGTCTATAGGCCTGAACTTGAGGTGGCGTATAGCTCACAAGAAAATGGCAAGCCACAAATAACTATGCAGTCTTGAAATGTTGTAAGATGAGCAGCTACAGAAAACGAAGGAATGCAGACAGGGAGCGAAATGGGAAAGCGTAGCGGGGGGGGGGGAGATGGGTAAGTAAACCGTGAGGTGGAATGAAGGCTTTATGCCAAAGGCTTCTCAGGCTGAGAAAGAAGAAGGAAGCCAGAATGTGCTGCCCCCAAAATGCATTCAGAAAGCCGCTCCTGAAGGAGAAGTCCATGACAAAGCTACAAGCGAAAGACTGAGGAGCCCTTAATGCAAACCATCCCATGGAAGCAGCTCTGCACTTGAGTGGGAAACCTGTCAGATCTCATTTGAGAGATGACATAGTACGTGCCTTACGAGGAACCATGAGAAACCTAGGCAAACACCCAACAAGTTACGCAGAAGAAGAAGAAAAGAGTCGGTCAAGGGTATTTGCCAGATGATAAACTGATGAATGTTGATGAGGCAGGAGAGCAAGGATTTATCTAGCCAATTCATGTCCCAATCACATTTCAGTCCTTCTATAGAAATACCCATTGAATTTTTCAGAGGCAACAGCAGGATATCAAGTTAACATCTAATGGAGAGGGAATGCAGCTGGCAAACACCAACACCACCCAAATATAGATTTCTAGGAAGAACTGAATAATCAGCCTATTAGATTTATATTCTGCCTTCTCTTCAGTGAACCCAAGGTATTGTTTTTCCCTGTTATCCTTACAACAAACATTGTGTGGTTATGTTAGACTTAGGGCTCATCCACACAGGGAGTTGAAAGGGACGCTGCTTTTCCATATCCCAAAGTCTCTCATGAAACATTTAACTCATTCAAAACAAGTCATTTATTATCTTTTCTACCCCCAGTTTGGTGTGAACTTGCCTCACATACACTGCCAAGTTTCAAATTAGTCTGCTAAACCATTTCCCAGCTATAAGCCATGGAGACTACTCCCCGGTTTTTCATTTATAATGCCAACTCATCCTTAAGATGACTGTGACTCCATTATATGCCACTGTAGATTTTCCATCCAAAAAAATATTACTATCAAGAAACAAGTTTGCAGACTCTGTTCAAAGAGCATACATGGTAAAAATTCAAAGAACATATATGAGAATGCACCTAGGAGCTCTGGCCATTCTTTGCAAACCTGCTGAGGGTTCCTCAATCAGATCAGCAATGGCAGGCCAGCTACTCTGAAAGACATCCTGATCAGCGTTCAATATCCCTTCCTTCTCTTACGGAGCCAGCAAAGAGCGCTGGAGATAGTGGTAAAGTCTAACAGACCTGGTTAGTGCCTCACAAATCGCCGACAGCTCAAAGATTACTGTCAAGATACCCCACAAGGTTCCTGAGGAGACACATGGATGGAGGCAAGTTTGGGAACCACAACTAATTGATGTGACAGCCCTTTTTACGACAAGGCTGGGTACCACAAATGAAGGCATCCATCATGTAACCACATTTGCTCACTCAACTAGCAGCTCACTATGAGGGGCGCTCGTGGTTACCACATTGGAGCCGGTTGTGAAGAGGGGTACTATGAAAAGATAATTAAGGAACTAAAGCGGTGCACATTTTTTTTAAAAAAATTAAAATCTTTTTTTTTTTTTAAGCCAGTGTTTCTTTGTGCCTTAGTCTCACCATTCAGGACAATTAGGCCTGATTACAGTTGCTAGTAATGCAAATAACAACAACAACCCACATCACAACTGCAATGAGTAAATACAGCAAACATTCTGCTTTTATGGATGTCATGTTTTATTTTTAAGTTGCCTTTCCATGTGTTTCCCATTATCAATTAATTGCTTTTGGGATTTTTCTGGGACAAAGGTTCTCCCCCCCCCCTTTTTTTTAAGCGTAATACCAGACAGACAATTGGAAGTTTGTGAATAATAATAATCATCTCAAATCCTAGACTTCCTAGGCAGCCCTTTTAATAAAAAGTCTGAAAAGCCAATGCATTTCTAAGGGCAGAAATACACATTCCACTTCCAGTCCATTCTGTGTCCTCAGTGACAGACCAGACATTTAAATAGTGGGGCTGAGGGGACGCAACTGGCAGTTGAAAAGGCCTAAGCGGGAGGAGGGCACTTGCCCCCCCCCAACAACTGTCCACTGGGTTGTTCCTAGCTCATAACCCAGGCCATGTTTGCAACAGAAGGATGGTTCTGGAACTCCAGATGTGGGGAGCTATAGAGGAAAATTGGCCTTCCCCCTCTTTGCTGGAACTGATGCTATTCCAGCCTCACTTTGCAAAGGAAAAGCGCTAACCAGCCTTTGAAGCCTCACAGTGGAAGCCAAATATGTTGACATTCTGCCTTTGCATCACACCCCCTAACAGCAAGCTCAGATGGTGAGTGGCAGCAGAAATGGATCAAAACAGGGCCACTGAGAAACAAAATAGACATATTGGCATGCTCAATAGTAACTTTGAGGTTTACATAAATAATGATAATAATAAAACTTTTTTTAAGAAACCCAAGGGGCAAATTGAGCTTGCTGAGTACTCATGGAATGTTGACTGTGAGTAAGAAAACAAAAATCGGGAAAACAAGGGGATTTTCAGTGGAATAGTTGGCTGGAACTGCGAACAGAAACACTCCTTTTAGCGTAGGATACACTGGAACATTTTGCTGCAAACCCTACTCGTCTGCACCAGTGATACTGATTCTGTACACTTCAAAAAGTTTTGATGAGCATTTTCATGCTAAACAAATAGGAGTAAGCAAGTGTTAAGTAACTTTGGAGCACATACACAAACCGAGGGACTGAAATTTAACCCCCCCCTTTTTTTTAAATGTGACCTTTTAATAGTCATGAACTATAGGTTCAAGCAAAAGGTGGCATTGTTGAAACAAAGTCTTTGCGTAGGTGTGATGCCAAATTTAGGCAAGACAAGCATGTTCTATTAGTGGGTCTGAATTTCTTCCTGGCTGCGACTGCGTGGCATTCACTTTTTGTGCCAGGGTGTTGTCCTGGTAGCCATACTAGGAAATCCAGAAACAATTTCCGGCTCACACAAAGAATGAAATCATACTATGAAAATATGGGAAGCCAACTCCAGTACTATAATTTTAAGAGCGTTCTGCTTTAGCACCATGACCCTTCATAGTGTATGACAGATAGTAAGCAAAAATAAAATAAAATTGTGTCCTTGCCCTGAGGGACTTGCAAATTTAAATTTTGCAAAACTTTTGAAAATTGCAAAACAACAGGGCAACAATATAGGCTGCAAAGTTGTTACAGTTGATTAGCCATGCTCATATATCAGCTCCACAGGGTTTGCCTCTGTTATTTCCATTTGGCAGATTGAAAACTAGGGCTCAGAGTCAGTTGCTACACAATGGTCCTGTTTACACTTATCACTAAACCATGGTTTAGCATTACATGGACAAGCTGAGCTTTAGACTCCCACACCCCCCTCCTCTTTTTTGGTGCAGCGACATGGAAGTATTCAGAAGCTTTCCTTTCTGTTTTAGATTACTCTCAGTCTGCTGTTTCATCAAAGCACGGACAAATAGTGGTTTTGTTAAAAGCCACTCAAGTTCTTAAACTATGGTTTGAAGTTGGCTTTTCCCCAACAAACCATAGCTGAGATTAACCACTGTTCCTCCAGGTTCAGATCACACAGCCAGCTGTGGTTAATCTAAAACAGAAGTGGAAGCCGAACTTCTTGCAGACATGTGAAGAGGATCTGGGAGTTGTCCTGAAACAACTGTTCAGTGTGATGTCTACAGCAGACAAATGACTCCACTGGCTTACTGTATGGAGTTGAGTTTGCATTATCACAGACAATTTGCTGAATTTCTGTCTTTGCGAGTCAGTTTGCTGAGCAGAGGAAAAGGAACAAACCTTTTCAGAAGGCCATGTGACTGAGACTAAGTACGATTGTACTGTGGAAATTACTGAGGGAAGCCCATTGGCCTCTGGTTGGCCACTGGGAGAACAGAATATTTGAGTAGATGGGTCTTAGGTCTGCCTCACTTCTTTCTGCAGAAAAGCCAACTGAAGCAGAGAGAGAGAGAGAGAGAGAGAGAGAGAGAGAGAGCTAGCTAACAAATATGGGGATAAAGCACAGCATTTCTAAGCATGTTTACTTGGCAGTAAGTGGCTTAGAACACCAATGACATGCTCTTCCAATTAAGCATGGTTTTAACATTGGCTGTATTTGAAGCCACTTAACAATTATCTTCAATTCTAAGCATTGCAGAGCCTCTTAGTTTTAAGGCTGGTGGAACGGATCCCAAAAACAAGTTTCTGTATTATGCATTTCAGGTGGGTATATTCATAAACTACTATAGAGGATTTGCCCATTCACTGACCTCAAAGGAGAGGAAACTCTAGCCACACATTGCAATGCTTAATGAGTTTTCCATCTTTTACAAAGCTTGTTGCTGCCAGGAAGCAAAAGGAAAATGTTTTAAACCTTATATTTAGAAAACTAGGAAGCTTTGAGATACCAAGGAGATAAGGAGAGGGCTTCTCACTCCTATAGCCGAGAGCAAGCAGAGAGTTTGCACTTCAGTGCTCTTTAGGTAAATATGTAATGTAAGGCATGCCAAGGGGAAAATGTTTAATCATAACAATCTGTAAATCATCACATAATTTTCCTAGATGCTACTACTATCCATTAGTCAATTTATCTTCTGTCTTGTAATATGATTTCTTCCTAAGTTCACCATAATTTATAGAAATTATGCCTCCAGCACTAGAGCAGCTTACAAAGACATTGCAAGCATTGGGTTTTTCCAGTCTGTGCTCTTAACAGCAAAAACAAACACTTGCAGCACGCAGGAAGATACCATGTACTGAAGCCCATCTAGCTCAATATCATCTATCCTGGCCATTAGCAGCTCACCATAGCTTCCAGCAAGAGTCTCCTGAACCTCACTTGGAGATGTCGGGGGTTGTTCCTCAAACCATTTGCATGCCAAGCTTGTCCTTTTCCACCGAGATATGGCCCTTCCCTACTATTCAAAACTATTTGCGGAGCATGCTTTTTTTCACGTGGAAGAATAAACATGTGCTGTGGCTCAGGTTCCCCCACCCCACAGATCTCTTCAGGCATTCAGTCTTCAAATTAACTTAACAAGTAAAAGGAACCACAGGAATGAGCATGCTAGCTCTGTCCGCCATTGTCATCCCAATGGCTCTTCGTGGCTTGGTGTGAGACAATAATCTTTAAATGGGGAGCACCTTGTATTCACAAAGGACCCCTGTGCATTTGAGAACATAGGCAAAACAGGATTCTGAACACATTGGCAGCCTTCATGCGTATCAGAGGCTGCCTATTCCAGAAAGTCAAGAATAGCAACAGGGAGCAGAGCTGGTGTGCTCACCCCCCACCCCCAGCAATCTGTTTGTGAGTTAAATTAATACGGACACTCCGCCTGAGGAGGGCTCATGTCCTCGTGGTGTTTACAGTCGCTGGCTGATGTCATTCCCAACAGGATTATTGCAAATTGTTGGAAGTATGTTGCTAATAGAATCCATTCTTCAGATTCAGCAGAAGCAGCAATTTCTGTTCCAGAAAGACTCACAGTGCAACACCACAATCCCATGTGCGTTTCCTTCAAAGCAAATGTCATAGTCTTCAGTAGGATTTACTCCCTAGTAAATATTCAAGTTTACGTGGAAGTAATCTTCAGTGAATACCAAAAATGTAAGAAGATCTCTACTGAGTTGGACCAAAAGCCATCTAAATGCAATGTATTATGCTTCGTAAATATAGTAGTTGTATTAACATTAGCAAACTAACAAAAATTTGGTCGGCCAGGACTCCATCTTCCCCAAGCCAGGTGGAAATGGGCCAGATATAAGACTACATTTTGAGGACTCACAGGCAGATGAACTCCATCCATTCCTATCATAGCTGTCAATTTACAGTTTTGAAAATAAGGGACCAGCAGCCTCGAAAATAAGGGATCAACAATTACTTTGATAAAATACATATTTTATGGCATGCAAATGGCTTTAGATACCTATTAGGTCCATAAATTACCATATAGCATATATTCAACACAAAAAAACAGCAACAATTTGTTGTTGACAAAGGACAGCTGGACATAGAAAGGGCCCCATTACCTTCGGTAGCTTATTTAAGGGACATCATCAATAAGGGACAGCAGCGGGACATGGCACTGGGATAAGGGACTGTCCCACCAAATAAGGGACGCTTGACAGCTATGTTTCCTATATGCACTTAACGACATACAATGGTCCCGATTCTGGGATCATATAGCCCACATGCTCACTATTTGCCCATATCACTTACAAATGCATTTGGGATGGGGGATAAAATTCAATTCTGTTTGCATTTAAAGGAATATCTACTTAATTCACGCTTTCTGAAACAATGTGTGTGATCAGTAACACAGCCACCTTTCAAAATCCGCACTTTTCCGAATTTTGCAACGCAGTGCTCCAGCCAAGTAACGTGTACAAAAAAATGCACATACAAAGGTAAAGTGTGCAATTAAAATACGGTATGTACTTGGTGAAATAGCATATAAAAATGCATCATAGTAGGGGGAACCTATTTGCAAAAATGTGTGTATTGGGCAAAATTGCACACATATATGCATACTATGAGTAATCTACTTATGAATTTTCATGCGACTTTTGAAATAAAAAATAAACATTGCAAACTTGATGTGGAAATGTGGAGAACTGACGACTAGGAAATGAGAAACGGAGAAAGGGCTCATCCAAACTTCCACATGTCCTGCCACTTTCCTCTGGGAAAACTGGCTCTTTCGTGCTGAATTGAACCAAATGTCAGCTAGGTTTTCCATAGACTGATGCTTCCTCAAATTTAGCGTTAAATCAGGAAGTGGTGGGAGAAGCAGAAAACTGCTCAGACCCATGTTTTATAGGAGCGGGATTGTGGAAGTGTGGGTGAGCCGAACTGAAATTGAAGATTGGGCCACATTTCCATTTTCCCTGTGCCTAGAAAACATGAGTCTGTGCAGTTTTCCGCTTGCCCCTGTTTTCTCAGCACAGGTCCAAGTAGTTTCCCCCTTCCCTGCTCCTTTCCCAGGGAAAACCCACTCTTTAGTGCTTAATCAGAGAAAACATCAATCTGGAGAAAACCCAAATTGCTGTTTGTTCCAACTGAGTGCTAAAGAGCTGTTTTCTCTTGGGGAAAGCAGAGGCATAAGAGGAATGTGGATAAGCCCGCATAGACCCAACCATCTCTATTGTGGTTCTGGGCATATGCAAGAGGTCAGGATAGTTTTCAGGCTTTCTAATCCAGCAATCCTGCATGTAACTAACTTCTTGCCCTTTTACGGGCCTTAAAAATAGCCGTGTGGCACAGAAATCTAATACTGTAGTCGAAGAACTCCCTGACACCTAGATGTAAGGGATGGGAAAATATTAGGCTGTTTTCTTTCTTCTTGTTGAGCTACTGTTAAGGACACAGGAGCCCAAGCAGTCTTTGTTGTTGTTTTAAAGCTGACAACCCAGGCAACTCACTATTAGATTTGAAGGCAGCAGACTGCAGACAGCTCCAACAGATGATTGCTATTTTTACCTCTCTTATATTATTAGTTAGAATGCTTTTGTGCTTCAGTTCTAAACTTGCACTATCTTTAAAAATCCTGGTTGTATTCATGAGATTTAGACAAATGCTAAGAACGAAGCAGCTGCACAGAAAAATGGTCCTTTGGCACCATCTTGGTTTTTTGTTTTTGTTTTTAAATTGCTATCATAAGTCAAAGTTATTATAACTGCTCATTTAAAGCAAGGTCATGTAGCACAAGCTGGCATGCAGCGTAAACCCAGAAACCAGCATCGGGATGCACAGCTGCAGAACCTTCTGTAGCTTCCAACATCACCAGCAACAGCATCACGTTTTCATTGTGACAGACAGAAAGTGTCTGAGAGGAGGGCCTGAATAGCGTGAGGTCCCTCAGACGCTATGGATGGTATCCTAGAACCATAGAGCTGGAGGACCTTATGGGCCAGCTAGTCTGACCCTGCCCCCTCAGCATCATGCAGGAAATCCAGAGCTAGAGCATTCCTCCCAAGAGATGGCTGCCCTGGCTCTGCTTGAAGATCTCCAGTGAGAGACAGAAATGACCACAACCACCCCCTCTAGACAATTGGTTCTGTCATCAAATTGTTCTGACCATCAAGGCATTTATCCTAATCCTCAACCAAAGTCTTGCGCCCTGTCAATCATTCCCATTAGATCTATTCCTGCCCTTATTGGCTTCTCATCTGTGGCAGGCATTTGAAGAGTGGCACATTGAGTGCATGCCTCTGTGAGATTTCTATCAGTAAAGGAACATCTGGTTTGAGGAGAGGAGAGGCAGATTTTGTCCTTACACTAGCAGTTCCCCACCTTCCCCCCATTACTTTCCCTTGCAGAACAGAAAGCAACCAGGGCTTTTTTCCCCAGCAGGAGCTCACCAGAACTCAGTTCCAGCACCTCCATTATAAGAGTGGGGGTGGTTTCCAGCACCTCTTTCTCTAGAAATATAGAAACCATTCACTTACATGGAAGAAAGTAAAGGGTGATACTCTGAGGAACACAGCTGAGATGGGAGCTAAACTTGCTCCCCCACCAAGGTAACTTCAGCATCTAAGATCAGGGGACATGTGGGCTTGTAGCTGACGTGGAGTAATGGTCTGGACCTTTATTAGCTGATTTACAAAATAGGACGGGGTAAGAAGGTAAGGGACGTGTGTGGCGCTGTGGGTTAAACCACAAAGCCTAGGACTTGCCGATCAGAAGTTTGGCGGTTCGAATCCCAGCGACGGGGTGAGCTCCCGTTGTTTGGACCCTGCTCCTGCCAACTTAGCAATTTGAAAGCACATCAAAGTGCAAGTAGATAAATAGGTACCGCTCCAGCGGGAAGGTAAACGGCGTTTCCGTGCGCTGCTCTGGTTCGCCAGAAGCGGCTTAGTCATGCTGGCCACATGACCCGGAAGCTGTACGCCACCTCCCTCGGCCAATAAAGCAAGATGAGCACCACAACCCCAGAGTCGGCCACGACTGGACCTAATGGTCAGGGGTCCCTTTACCTTTAAGAAGGTAAAAGGCATCGTTACCAAGAAATGCAAATACTTTCATTGCACTTGTTCTCAACACAATATAGTCCTACTCCCAAACATTTAGTATTCAGTCCTATGCACACTTACATGGGAGATTCTGTCCATTGTGCTCAGGACCTTGGGAATAAACACGTACAGGATCAGGCTGCTGCTGAGCCCTTGGGTTGCCACATCTGCTCACCACCATCGCTGTAAGACGGAGAACCTGTTATCAAGGAAGAGCCCCAAAATAGCACAGCGTTCGCTCCTAACATTTACTTTGCAGATAAAATGCCATAATTTAAGCAAAAGAGCTTTCATTCGCCAGTGCAAAATACAGCCACGGCTTCAAATGAATTCCATATGGCGGGTTCATAAGAATGAATAAATATGGCTTCAAGTAATCATTCAGCATAAAAAAAAACAAGAACTTCTGGCCAAAAGATGGGAAATAGCTGGTGTTTAGGGGGAATGCCTTGGGTGAAAATTACAAGGATCGAGTTGAGATGCTGTGTCCCCCCCCCCCATTATATTCTTACGAGCCGCAGTATGGAACAGGAAAACCCCACCCACATCTATCTATCAGTTGCTTGGTTTCTTGCTCAGCACCAAGACTCAATCCGGAAATGTGATCCGAAAGTTTCATACGCCTAGTGCCTCCTGCCTGGGCATTCATATACTTTTTCTATAATCCAAGGCTGTGTTTGCTACACAAAACGTTGCACCAAATAGCGCAAGTGTTGCCCTTGAAATGTTCGTTTTTGAGACATGAATGTCCGATGTCAATCAAGCATTTATTTTTCACGTTTCTGCTCTCATTGGCTTCTTTAGCTCCATAGCATTGCGGGAGAGATAATACTGGTAAGCTGTGGAGAGCAGTTCCATGCTGACACTGGCAATCTGAATCTCTTGTTTCTAAGGTTTCGCTAGGCACTGCCATGCACACATTTTTAAACCCCTCTTTACAACCAAAAGACTTGAAAAAGGCTTTTGAAAACAAACAAACAAACAAACAAACAAACAAACAAACAAACAAACAGGAAATCAAGATTCTCATGAAGCTGAAGTTTTCCCCAGTACCACAGTCTTCAGATTTCTGCACAGAATACCGTATACCGCAGTCTTGCCTACAGTACTTCTATTATTAAGTGTTCATAATATTCTGAAGATGGGGTGTTTGCTTGTTAAAATGCCTGTTTTCCCATCATATGTGGGCTGGTCTCTTAAGATCACTTTCACATTTATGACACAGGCAGATATTTTAACCACAACCATGACGCAGATGTCCTCATTTCCGTGTCTCTTCAGTTTGTTCCATTAAAAGTACCTCTGCAAATAGATGCTGTAGAGCGCACAAGATAGATCATAGGCTTTGGAAGAGGCAACCCTACCAGTGCCTGACTAGGTGTGCCATATACTTTTCACAGAGCCTGTCTTAGGTTTCTTGGCCTTTGCTTGCCTTGCTGTTTTGTTCGAGTTATTTTCTTGGCTCCCACTACTGTGTTTTTCAACTTGGTCATTTGTACAGCGCAAGCGTTCGGAATGCTGATGTGGCTGGACCGATATATCAAAGGAAGCTACAACAAAGGGGCCACTTGTGAATTGTGGGTGGTATATCTCTTTGTTATGAACTCATCTGGAAGCTTTTGGTAAGCAAGCGGCTCTTGAAGCATATTAGGACATTGCTACTGAATGTCTTAACAGCTGAGCTAAGCAGCAGTTGCTAAGAGGCAATCCTTCTACTTTCATTCAGGCACCTTATACCCATTCCATGTTCCTTGACACTTGGAACTGCTTCTGCTCCAAGGCTGCCAACTTTTTAGCTGGCTCCCCCGCCTATGTCTTTTAAACAGCAGTTTGATCTGTAGTCATTATCGGGCAATCCTTTTCATCACCCTGCTGTACAAAGCTCCAGCGACTGGTGGCTGTAGATCAAGGTGCTAATAAAGGACCAAGCCAATTTATTAATTTTTTTCTTGTCAGTTGGCAATCTTACTTTGCTCTTAAGCTATGGCTGGTCTTTGCATCAAGCTCTTTCAGAGTGTTCCCTTTGGCACGCTCTGGCTGTGAAGCCAAGCATGCTCAGATAGAACTTACTCTCATTAAACTCGCCGGAATATACTTTGAAATGCACAAGCATAGACTGAAGGTTGTCAATATCAGGCAAGGTTGGGGAACATGTGGCCCTCCAGGAGTTGTAGAATTCCAACTCCCATCAACCACAGCCCATGTGGTAACAGCATCTGTAGTCTAACAATATCCTGAGGGCCACGGGTTATACCTGATATAAGGGCTTCCTTTTATCATGTGGAACTTAGTGGCATCCTGGTTTCCTCTATTTAAAGCCAAAAAAAGAGAGCTTACAGTAACAATTACCTTGCAGTGTTCAGAATCAATATTCTTCACTTCAGAATTTTAAAATTAGTTTGTGAACATAGCAGAATGCACAGGCTGGCTTTCTTGCAAGTGATGTATTTTTTGGCTTTCCCAAAAGCTGTTTTCTCTTTACATGTTTTCCATGCCATTGCTGTATTTGAAGCGAAACACAACTGATGTGGGAACTTTTTGACTTGAAATTAATGGTTCATATTCTGCTTCTTATATACTGATTAACTGATTTACAAAGTTGAACTTTGAATGAGAAACTCGGTTTTGTAGAAGCCAACGAGAATACTGCATCATGTTCTTCCCCCAAAAAAATACGAGGAGCTAACTTTGCCACGTAGCTCCAAAACCAAAATCATTTTTTTCCATGCTTGTGTTATGAAGCACTGGTCCTTTGGCATTTCAATCCAAAATGTGCTTATTAGAATTGTGGAGCTACAAGAACTTTAATCTTGTGAGGTTACCCAATTATTATGATTATTATTAATGCCATTTCTATACCACGTTGTTTTTAAGGGGAAAAAATCTCAAAAGCAGTTTATAACACACTAAAACATCAAATAAAACAATCAAGCATACAACTTTACTGAAGAAAGTCAAAGTATACATTCAAAGCAACATATTTAACAGGAAACTAAGTTTTTATCTTAAAGATTTCAGTATAAAACATTACACTTGAGGTCAACTACAGAATACACATTTAAAATAGCACAACTAACAAGCGGAAAAGATACTACCATAAACACGGAACATACCTGCTGCTGTTGCTGCCAGTTCTGCCAATGGTGGTTCATGGTGGCTGGTGGTTGTGGAAACTCAGGCTGGATGACCTGGGTCTGCGCTAAGAGACAGCTAAGGTGGTCTCTGACCTCTTCAGCAGCCTCACCTTTTGTAGCTAGAGTCAGTCAGCCACCCACCTTCGAGGCCAAGTGGAAAACGGCCTACAAGGCAGGGAGCAGATCTTCCAGGACTCACAGCCAAGACGGTCCTTAGAACTGGGCACTGCTTTCTGTATGTTACAATGCTTTACTGCATTTCTTTAAACAAACAAACAAACAAACCTTTATTGTCACTACACCCAGTGGCGTAGCGTGGGTTGTCAGCACCCGGGGCAAGGCAAGTAATTTGCGCCCCCTAACCCGTGGATTTGCGCCCCCTAACCCGTGGGTTTGCGCCCCCTAACCCTAACCCCCAGATGTTGTGCCCGGTGCGGCCGGCCCCCCCTGCACCCCCACGCTACGCCACTGACTACACCACCTGCGTGCAGTGAAATTAAACGAAATTAAAGAAGCCCCCCCCCATACTCTCAGTCTTGTTTGCACTCTGTGTGCTTGTCGGAAGTCAATTGCACCAATATATTTATTTTTCATTCAGCAGCCCAACAGCCCATGGATAAAAACTGTTCTTTAACCTGTTGGTACAGCTGACTATACTGTGAAAAGAGGTGCTGGCCGGGGTATGAGTCATCCCTAAGAATTTCTCTCGCTTTCCTGAGGCAGCGGTCTCCCGCAATGACATCTAGCGAACTCAGGGGACAGCCCATGATATCATGTGCTGGATTCACCACCACTTTAATTTTCCCTGCTGTTCTTAGTAGTTTGCATTGATTGTTTTGCTGTATGTGCCTGTAATATTTGCGGGTTTTGTTCCACACAGCTTTTTAATGTTTCTGCACACCGCTTTAGACACCATTCTATTTATCAAGTGGTATAAAAATGGTCTTAATAAATAAGCCCTGAAATATAAAATTAAGGTGAGAAAGGATTATTAACGTTGAATGCCCCCATAGTACAGGACTACAAATAATTAGGAAGTAATGTTAACATCTTATAATGTCTCAATAATGCGCACTAGTGAAACAAAGGCAACAGTCCTACACAGCTACTGATATAAGACCCATTGGACAGAGTTGGTTTTACCTCTGAATAAATATGCACGATGGTATGACTGGGCTGCATATATCCAGGATTCAGTTATAAATGGAAATCATGCCACTAATCTTCATGATCGTTTCCCAAGGATAAGCTTGACCAAAGAAGTCCACAAGATGCACAGGATGATTTTAGACCATTGATTTGCATACCTGGTTCCAAAAGTGTTGAACCAGAGTGAACTAAGTTTCGCACCTCTCCTGCTCTTAGGCAGGAATTTCTCCCAGCCCCGCTGACCTGCACTTCTAACTGCAGTGATGAGGGAGGGAGCCAAAGCTTAGGGCTTCACACATGATTAAGTGACATTAAGCTGAAGTAGCCCAATTCAGACATGATGGGGGACTGGTTTTACACTTGCCAGGAAAGAAGTCCCAAAGTTGACATGGGAGGGAAGGAGCCCTCGCTCAGTCCTGGCTTCATAAACCATGGTTTACAAAGCTGGGGAAGATCATCCAAAACCATGAGTTAATGAGCTTAGCCATGTTTTAGAACTGTGTCACAAAGGACGAAAATTCAGAACCCAGGTACTGATATCAAAGTTGCTTAGCAAGGTACACACACATATATAGTTACAGACTATATAAACAAACAGCTAAGCTGGCTGAATAATTGAGAAATAATATATTGCAGCAATAAACAAAGGCAGAATGAATTATTGTAATAGCCCAAATTATTACCGAATTTGAAATAATTTCCCCTTGACGTTATAAAGTGCTTTTGGAGTTCATTCTCCTTCCCTTTCACTCTTCCATCATACTTGAAGCTAAATCTAAGTGAACTGAATAAGCACATCCACTTTCCACAGGTATTTCAACCTGCAATAACCTGCCCTGTGCTTTGATGCATAGAAGATCTTTCAAAGCCTACGGCATTTATTTATATGTATATTTTAAAAGAGATTGACGTTTCAAGATTTTCTGCACAGGCGTGTCATATCTGTTTGCATCTGGACTGCTCAGTGTTCATAAACTAAACTAAACTAAACTAAACTAAACTAAACTAAACTAAACTGATGGACTCCTACAGTGGGAAGTGAATGGGTCACAGCATAACAATTTTTTGTAGGTCCGGAGACTACGAAGACTCATGGGTTGCTGAAATCTTGTTTTCCGTTGTGATATATTTTTTCATAGTTCGAAATCAGTAGCTGATTTTGCATACAGTTTGGTTTCGGATTCCTCCTTCAAAAGAAAGAACCAATGAGGAATCACACAGAGCTTCACCAGATTGCCTGGAGACTTCTAGCTAAACAGCAGAAAAGGAAGTTGACCCCCCAAACCCTGTGGCCCCATCTTATGCCCTACTGGGTCCAGATTCTATCCTACTGCAGCCCTTAAGTTATTTATTTGAAATGATCCAACCCATCAAAAATAATGTTTCCTCACAGGTTTGCTACAAGTTTTTTTTTTAAGCCCACAACGGTAATGATATAAACACAGTTTAAATGACACTGGTTAAGATGGTTAAGTATGTAACCCTATACTTGAGATCTGCTTCCTGAGAAGAAGAAGAAGAAGAAGAAGAAGAAGAAGAAGAAGAAGAAGAAGAAGAAGAAGAATCTGGCTGGATTTCCCCAGCCACTCTGGGCAGATTCCAGCAAAATTACAAAAAGATGTAATAAAATGTAAAACATTAAGCATTAGGATGTGGCAGAAGGCTGTTATGCCAGCAGAATATCAGGTACACTTTTGCCATCAGAGACATGTCAGAAGACCACCAGTGATGTCCTCTGGCTACAGCCATTTCCAAGCACATCCTGAGGGCATCTTGGGCAATGACATAATCAGGGTACACCCAGAACAGTGCGCTTGACCATGCCCTCTTAGACTATCTGGAGGTATGTGGTAGCTGTTGCCATGCCCCAAGCATTGCAGTGTGGCAAGTTTTCCTGGGCTGCCATTTTCAGTACAGCCAGTTGTTTCACAACAAGAACTTGCCCCGTGATGTCTTGGAGATGTCTCCAGTGTGGCGCCTGTCTGCAAATGTCTTGACCCCTGCCTCCGGCATGGATCCCTAACTGGCACAGGACGGGAACTAGTTTGCTTCTCCAAGAGAGAGAGATCCCTGCTGATACATTTCTGGACCATGATGCCACACAGATTCTGGACCTTGTTGCAGTGCTGGCTCCTCTTCAACATCCAGCAAGACCTCAGGAGCATCACGTTCCAGATCTTCTCAGCCAACATCTGGATGTGCTTCCCCCTTAGGACAGTTGAACTAGTACTCTGGGTACATGTGTGCGTTGACTTGTGTGTCTCCATGTACTCAGAGTAGACCCATTGACTAGCATGTTGATTTCATTGGCTCTACTTTGAGTATGTTTTGTTGGCCATCACCCCAAACCAGCTGATCTTCTAGAAAGGAACTGGGGTTTTTTTAGTCCTTGAAAAGGAGGAGGTGAATGCAAATACAGAGTTCAGAGTCTTCTTTTCAAAAGGCTAATTTTGCTCTACATGTCTCCTGGGGGTTGTTGCGTTAAGTTGCTGGAAACAAAGGAGGGATGAGTAATTGGGGAAAGGATGGGTTGTGCACATCTTGTACATTTCTCATTTTATTAGCTTCAATTGCATTTCAATAGGACATTAATTCATTGCTGGGCTGAGCCCAATGTCATGAGAATCCTAGGGAAAGCATAACACTTGCACATGGTTTTCGTACTCATTGGTTTCAAAGTTGACAGGAGCAGCAAATCTGCCTTATGCAGGAGGTGAGAAAAATTAGTATATGTATGTTGACATGCAGACACTTCCTTGTTGTTTTTGACACCTTCTTCTGGACTCAGAGCAGCTTCTAGCGCTAGGTTTTCTTCACTGAGCATCCTTTTTCTTTCTGAGTAATTTACTTACAACCAGGACAAAATATAGCAGGCCTTTATGTAGAAGCAAGGCATTCAGTTAAATAAAACTATATGAGTATGAGAGAACCACAATTAAACGACAAAGGATGCAGTGACAGGGATGTACTCTACAATGTCCTTATGCTGCAGGCCCGTACACACTTACTTGGGAGTAAACTCAATGAAATTAATGAGGCTTGTACAGTGGTACCTCAGGTTACATACGCTTCAGGTTACAGACGCTTCAGATTATAGACTCCACTAACCCAGAAATAGTACCTCGGGTTAAGAACTTTGCTTCAGGATGAGAACATAAATTGTGCTTGGGCAGTGCGGTGGCAGTGGGAGGCCCCATTAGCTAAAGTGGTGCTTCAGGTTAAGAACAGTTTCAGGTTAAGAACGGACCTCCAAAACGAATTAAGTACTTAACCCGAGGTACCACTGTATTGTCTTCTGCAGTTTATGCATGAACTCACAAGCAGCTGCGTTAATGGTACATCAAATTTTATTCTTGATCTTGATGAGGCCTGGGAGCCCACACGGAGTCGTAATTAACTCCTCCAACCAGGCCACACCTCTGACTTGGTTCTCCAAAGGCTGGCCTCCTGGGTCATAGCTGTTTCTTTTAAAGGAGCTCCATGCAAGCTGATAATATGTACAAGATTTACTTCAAATTAAATGTGAATAACACATCCTCCAACACGGGGATCAAATCAGAAACCGGGCGGATTCTGTAAATCCAGGACTGTCCCTGGAAAATAGGGACACTTGGAGGGTCTGGCATAGGATTACAGTGGTACCTCTGGTTATGTACTTAATTCGTTCTGAAGGTCCGTTCTTAACCTGAAACTGTTCTTAACCTGAAGCACCACTTTAGCTAATGGAGCCTCCTGCTGCCGCCGCACTGCCGGAGCATGATTTCTGTTCTCATCCTCAAGCAAAGTTCTTAACCCAAGGTACTATTTCTGGGTTAGCAGAGTCTGTAACCTGAAGCTTATGTAACCTGAAGTGTATGTAACCTGAGGTACCACTGTACACTATTAGTACAAGGTCTGATTCAGTCCCACCACAAAATTACCTAAATTCATTTGGAACACACATTCAAAATGCACATATTCATGCTATCTCAAAGACAGGGAAAAAATGGAGGACATAGCTAGAAAATATACAGATATAGCATTTTGTCTGCAACTTTACAGGTATTCAGAACAATTTCTCAACAATTATTTTGACAGACACTATCAGTAAAAATAAAATAAAATGCAATGTTGCCTTCCCAGCGATGCACAAATCTTTTTTCAGTGGGTTGGGATTACATTTCCAAATTGTAGTTCTTACTTAATGCATTTTACAGTGGCTTGTATTGTAATCCATGTGGATAATGGATGCCACATAAAACCTGCTTCTGTTTTCTTCCTAAGCACTAGTGATACACATAAATAATACTGTTTTACATGCCTGCTTCGAAACATTTGTTTCAGCAAGCCTATCCAGGCACCTGATTTTAAAACATTTAATACACGTCACTAAATCTGGTGTCTGTAAAGCCTTGCTGAAACTGAAATGCTACATTTGTATTAAATATTTTATTTATTTATTATTTGACACACGCACACACACACAGAGAGAGACACAAACATACACAGAGAACAAACAGCAGAAAGGATGTGCTAGTCTGCTTTACATGCTGTGAAAATTCTCTATTGGTATTTGATGGACAAATCATGCTTTCACAACTGATTTTGCTAAGGAAAGCATCCAGTGTTAAGAAGGGATTTCTATTCTCCAAATTAGGCTGGATGGCAACATCATGGGACAGGGGATTTGTCTCCAACTCCCATGTGCCTTGGTCAACTTGGCCAATGATCAGAGAAAGTGGGAGTTGTAGTCCAAAGATGGGGTAGGCTGTTTATAAATTGCAAATATAGCTCACTTACTTGAAGCATCCCATTTTGCTTCTCCATATGTGTAATTCAACCTAAAAACATATCTGGCATAGTGTACCTAATGCATTATGATGTGCATAACCAAGGTCTAAAATGCCATGTCTTTCCCAAATGCTAGGAACTCAACTGGCTGACCTTGAGGCTCCTGCATATGGAACATATATACACCTGGAACTTCAACCCATAACTGACCTAACTGTATTTATAACAGCAAATTACCAATGCAGCACAAAACATTTCCAACTATATACGCTTGCTGGAGTTCCACAAGTGAAACAAGGCTGCAAAACCAATAAAACATACAAAACAATAGTCCACTGGAATGTTCAACTGCAGAACTGCCCGCACAACGTCTTTCATACACTCAGCAAAATTACTTTTCCATCTTATTTCCCCCTTGAACAACACTTCTAAAACGAATGAATTTATCTTCCTGATGTATTTTCCAGCTTTCACTTAAAAGAGGAAATGGAAAAGACTGTGGTTCGTCCATTGAAACAAAAGAAACAACAAGGCAGCTTCTGTTTTTCTCTCACATATATTTTTTTAAAATGCTGTCCAAGTAAACTCTGCCTCTTGCCAGCCAGCTCTTTGGGGAAAAATTTTTCTACTACCATCCAAAAGGTGAACATTCACACACACACAGACACACACACACACACACACACACACACACAGACACACACCATGAAACAAATAATTTGGGCCAATTGATTCTTTTGGAACACTACAACACAGTCGTCAATGTTAATGTGGTGACCAACTTTTCTCTGTCGTACATTTCAAAATGCAGAAATCCTTGACTTCCGTCCCTCGTGTTTTTGTCGTTCAGCACGGGGAGTGGGCTGGGAAGAAGATGCATGTCATACACACTTCTCAGGAATGCACCACGACAGAACATGGGTTGAAGACTGCAAGGTGGGATAAATCTCCGTGTCAAAAACTGTGGGAAAGCTAGCAGCTCAAAGAGAAGGGTTCTCTGACATCGCTTTCTCTTTGACATCAAGATTTCTGTGTAGAGAGGGTTGATTTTTTAAACATGTGAGTGAGCATTTGGACATACAGATGATTCTTCAACCTGCATTTTGACCTGGAACAGCTCAGGAGGGATATGCCATATGTTCCCCCTCCAGGGTACTGGTCAGTTCCCAGGACAAACAAACTGAAGCAACAGGTGGCATCCGTGACTTTTGCCTCAAAGAGAAGCATAGTCATGAATGTAGCTCACTGGTGGGGAACCTCAGGCTCAGCATGGGGCAAATACATCCCGCAGGCCACACTATCCAGCTGTTGGGACTTTCCTCAGGCTACACCCTTCACCAGACTTAATTTTATGTCCTCCTTGAGTGTTTTTGCCTAGCTGGAATATGTCCATAATTCTGATAATGTCTTTCGATTACCTGGGCAGAGAGAGGTGCAGGAATGTGTCTAGAAACCAGCCCAAATGAGAATGCAGATTTCGGTTTGAAAAGCGGATTACCACCCCTGCTGTAGGTAAATGTAGCAGACTATGATAGTTTCTTATACTACATAATAAATCTAGTAATCCGGCTGCCTCAAAGCACAGTGATGGGGATAATGGTAAGCAGACTTTCTTGATGTTTTGCTGCTTGCAGGGCCAACCCAAGACAGTTGGGCACCTGAAGCAAACCACAAAATGGTGCACACCCCCTGCCAGGGAAAAAGCAGTGTGTGAAGATCTACATCAGGAAAAAGGTGGGAAATCAAATTTACCAGTTGAGCTGAAGTGAGAATCAAAGGCCACCGAGGGGTGGGATGGGGGGAGGAAGGGGCCCACTCTGAATCATGCAGGGTGGGTGCAGAGCCCAGAAGTCCCCATAGGGCAGCCCCTGGCAATTTCCGCCTTAGGGGTGGAAGGAGACCAGCAGCTCCTCCTATTCACCAAGAGGCCGCAGTAGAGGCAGCATTGAGGAGTGCCACTGCTGCAGTAGCTGTGGGTGATGCATTCCTCAGTGGCTGGAAGGATGCTGCTGCTCAAGGCAGTTGCCTCACCTTGCCTCATGAGTGGGCCGGCCTGGCTCCTTGAGGTGGACAGGATGGCAACACCCGCCTGCAATTCCATGTACAGAGTGTCTGCCATTCCTGACAACAGCAGGCTAGCAGGACAAGCTGCAAAATGCGCAAGGCTCTCTTCTCCACACTATTCTCCACCCTCCAGCATTTGCTGTTTTTAGTGGTCACCTCTCTCTGCCAAATGGCAGGTCTTGTCCTGAAATGAGCCCAAAATAAGAAGGAAAGACAGCTGGGAGAGACAACATTCTGGTGGCGGTGGTGGTTATATATTAAATTTCTATACCACCCTTTATGCGAGAATCACAGGGCAGTTTACAATATAAAAACAAACAAACAAAAAATACATAACATAGATTCATGGAACTGTAGCGTTGGAAGGGACCATGAGTGTGTGGAAGATTTTTTGCATTGAATCGGGTTAAATACTATAAAACTAATTAATAACTTGAGCTAAAGCATTTATACAAAAAAATCACCCTGGGTGGGGGGGAGGAATATGCACACAGTCTAGCCAAGTACTATATATGCATTTTTAAAAAAATATCAGTAGCGTCAGCATGTTCTTAAACCACTCCCACAATCACAGAACAATGCAGTCATTCTGACATTCATGAGTTTCACTGAGTTCAACATAACTTACTCACAAATAAGCATGTCTTGGGTTGCAGCCTTCAGTGTTTTCACTTCAGCGGAGTAATGCCTTATGTGTGCTATTGAGGAAAATGATACGGCACACTTTGAACACCCATAGATAGGCAAACTTCAAAGTAGATCTCAGTGACTGAAGTCGAACACATTTCCAATAAACAGAAAGTGGAATCACAGCTTGAAAACATGAACAGATTTACACATTAGTTACTGGGTACGGGTCCGCCACTAAGAAGGTGACCATAATACTTTACATAAAGCAGAGCATCATGCAGGTATGAGCATATTCTATATACTTTTCAGTCTCTCTTTCAAAACAATCAAACTCCTTTCCTGCCTCGTTGTGGGTGGTCATGCCAAATTTGTATGCCAAAACTGTGGAGATTGGCTCATGAAATAAAATATCTTGCTGTGCATTGTGTTGGTTGATTATAATATATAAACAGACCTTGGTAATACAATATGTTACCGAGTCTGGGGGTTGGTTGATTATAATGTATAAACAAGCGTTTGTTTTATTTTTCATGGCTGAAATAAGACAGTACTTTTGATTCAAAAGAGGTATGGTATTCATGCTACTTCTGTGTCCTACTAGATGTTTGGTTTTATTTTTAAGGTTTTCAAATGTTGCACCTACAGAGAACCTTTTCTGCATTGTCTGAAATTCTACTGAGCTGAAATTGTGCCTAGAACAGGAGCGGGAAACCTCCAGATGCTGCTGAACTACAAATCCCATCACCACTGGCCATGCTTGCTGGAGCTGATGGGAGTTGTAGTTCAGCAACATGATAAGGGCCAAAGGTTTCCCACATCTGGCCTAGAACACATCCAGCAACTACCCATCAATGCATGTTGCATGAGAATCCCCATAGTGGTGTGCAAGTCGTCTTTCAGGGATGCTTCCCCACTGTTGTGGTTGATCTCTTAATTGAAGATCTTGAGATAAGCTTCCAAGGAATCCCAGGCCTTCCTGGGAATAAAGTGTGAAAACTACTGCACCGTAAGCAGCAAGTGGGAAACATCATTAACTTTTCTAATAAAATTACAATACCGTCAATGTCTCCATGTAATAAAAGTCAATTATAACCTATTCGGAGGGGGGATTCATAAATACAGCTCTTATTAAGCACAGTTCAATATTGATCAGATCCAAGTCTATTTCTCGCTGTAATTTCCATGTGTGCACATAATGAGTGGAGATTGCACCTGCTCGCTATCCCCCCCAATTCACATTCAGCTGCAGGTGAGCCCAAACTCTATATGCATACAACTATACACACAAAGGATCTGTATTAGGACTGGGGTAAGTCCATTCCAAACCACTGTCTTACCTAAAACAGGTGCAATTTTCAGGGGCAGAGGCTGGAGTGAAACAGGCCGTCTCATTTTGCCAATGCTACCATCATTCTGCAGAGGACTGAAGCGTTTTTGTGGAGCGGCGGACCTCAACATTCGGCACCCCTGCCTCTCATGCTCCATTCTAAATAATAGTTACAGCGTCCCCAAGGCTCCACACCCAGTGGGACTGAACAGGTCGCTCTCCCCTAAATCCACCGCTGGTGGGGAGAATAGAGGCCAAAGTTCTGCTCTGGCTACTACTACCACTCTAAAAGTGGTGTTATTATAAGGAGAAGATCTGCAGATGCTATGTTAAGAAAGCCCCCTTAATTGCCCCCTCCCTCCCTCTGCCACCCTGAAATGAGATACTGTTTTGCTCCAATACTCCTCCACCACCACCACCTCAAACCATTGGCATGTTCCCTCTGCCATTTGTCAACGGAGTGGGTGAGCTGGGTGGCTGTTTGGGGCATGCCCTACTGTGTGCTTTCTCTGTGCTTTGAGCCCCTCCCGTGTACAGCTGGAGATGCGTAGAGCCCCTTCTCACATCTGGCTGAACATGTGGGAGTTGGGGGCAGGGCAACTGGGCACAATCCTGCTCTTCCTCCACACAGTCAGAATATGAATACAGAAGGGGGTTTGTATCCTCGCCTTGAAAAGCTGACAACGGAAGAGCTTCAAAATAGATTTGCGATGCCTCATGCATATGAAATGTGTGAGCCTTGCCAATTTATCTGTCCCACAATTTTCTTAACAACTTACTCACTTATGATAATTCTCCATTTCACAGCAGCTAACTTTCTGCAGATGTAAGAAGATTCTCTACTGGCAAGCAGGACGCGTTTTTATTAGCAACTGAGCGAGCTCAGGAATGGGCGGTTATGAATGACTGGCAGCAGTCAATGACAAGGGAAGTAAATATTAGCCAACTAAAATCCCCATAAATGAATATTTTAATGCATCTGATATACTTGGTCTATGGCATCCTTGGCTACATATCCAATAGCCCAACCTAATCATCTTTTTGGTGAATGAAATCTATTCATGGCTGAAATGGAGAATCCGAGCATAAATCTCCCATGGGTTGTAGCGTGGCGTTGATTTATTGGACTTCACTTAATCTGAGCGTATTTGATATGAATGTCCTACAGTGTTTTTTACTGGCATACACACCTCATAACAGTAAATCAGAATAGGATTCATCCATCATAAAAAAATGCTGTTATGGAGCGGGGTTATCCCAGTTCATTTTAGCTCCCTGAGTAGGCTAACGGCATATTTATGAAAATAATACTCCCATTTATCTTTATCCTGGCCCCTGTCCAAGCATTAGCTAACACAGATAGCACCATGTACCATTTCTGGATATTTTGTGAAGAGTCCAAATGCGGTGTGTTGGCATAGGTGCCGGTGCATAAAAATCAAAAGCAGAGAAATATGTAGCACATGAACAACTGAGCATACTATAGCTAGGTGTGATCTATTGCCCCATAGCTCAACAATAAATGCCCTAGTCTGGGTAAAAATGAGTGGCCTCTGAAGCTAACAGAGGACTACTGCTTGTTGATCATTTACTTAGGGATCTGCCCTAAGGGCAACTTTGACCTTCAGAGGAGATCTGTTCTCTTAGCTTTACCTTAAAGCCCAATTATGCAGAGCCTTGTTGCATCAAAAGCAAAGGGCCGTCAGCGCCCAGCCAGACAGTCCAGGGCAACTTACAAGCAAGGCATACCCCAGAGGTCAGCTGTGGTGGCTCCAGTGATGCCCACAAAATAACCATCTCAGTAAATATTCCCTTCAAAAATCCACAATGCACAAGCAACTGTTTGCTCTTCCTGCTCAGTTCCCGCTTGGATTGCCTCAACCTCTTGTATATTGAATACACCCCCTTAAACTTCCCCACGTTTCACTGGGTGCCAGGATTTGCCACCCACCCTCCCATCTGTTGGGAACAATGGGGCGGTTCAAAGAGCTTTTCTCAGTAAGTGAGCACAACAGTGGCTGACGCAAGTCCATTTCCCCCCTATGGATGGGTGGCTGATGCGGGAGGGCTGTGTTCCCACACCTGTCTGTTGTCCTGCCTCTCATATGGCAGCCATTTTGCATTATGCCATGCTCCAATGGCAGCCATTTTGTGACTGGCACTCATGGCATTTTTGAAAATTCCATGTGGACCCATAGTACCAAAAGTAATGTCTAGATCCTTTCTTTTTTCCTAAACACAACTAGCTCCAGCATTTTCCTGTTTTCTCTCTCCTTTTTTCTTTCAACTGCAAAGTTTATGGTGGATATTTTTGTTGTTGTTCTGAAAACGGGAAAGCTGTTTCCCAAAGCCCACCATCCACAATGGCAGCCTTGTAGCACAGGAAGTGTTTGAGAAAGAACGCTGAGAAATACTTACTTTTCCAACTCTGTCCCCAGACAGTCATCTGAAGAGTTAGAATCCCACATTGGGCGTTTGCATATTCAAGCACCAAATTTATGTTTCAGGGTGAAGATAGACTTGTACCCTATGTGGGAGGACATGGCTGGTTTAAACTTATGTGCACCTGGAGGAATTATGCAGCTATTCCACTGAGTTCAAAAAGTTGGGGTTTTTTAAAGTTGTGTGCAAGAGAAAAAGAAGCTGAACAGAGAAAATATTATCACTTATTGTGTTTCTAAAGCCTTCATTCCATTGGATCCCACTGTGGCCTACAAGCAGGACAGATTCCGCAACAAAACTGACACAAAAGATGAATGGTTTGCTTATGACATCATGCAGATGCCCTGTAAAAACTGAGTGAGCAAACTGCGGCTATTCCATAGTAAATAGAGTAGAAGCATTTTCAGAAGCTTCTGCTGTTTCAGAGTAGCTACAATCTTTCTGAAAAACATTGGTGATTCAGGACCACAAACTTGACACACTGTCAATTTATCTTCATATCCCATTTTAAAATCATTTGAAATCTATTTAATTTGCTTTTATTATGCACTGTTTTGCAAATGTTTTGGTTTTTAAAAGGCATCTTTACACCAATTCAATGCTCATTATTTAAAAAATAATAAACTGATAAAAGATGCCACCAGGAAAAGTATTAATGAAGGTGTTTACCGGCCTGATAGATTACAGCCAAGTACAATAAAAATATCGCTGCTTCCCACAAAAAGCCCTAAATCCAACATCATCCATAACTGAGGGCAAGAGGGAAATTCAGATGATTTTTTTCAATGCATGCATGAATCAGCCAAATATTTTCCCACAAAATTAGCTTCAGCTATAATTATAACCTGAGACATTAGCCTGTTCTCCATCTAGATATAAATTAAAAGAACCACATTTTCATCGGCATGTGTTCATAAGATCTAATTTTCACTAATGGTGGTATATTATATAACTTCTAATTCCGACGTTTAAGAGATGCAATTAATTTAAGCCCCACAAATCTACATCTTGGACAAAGGATCACATATCTGACCAAGGGCCAAACTTTACATAACATTAAATGTATGATCGCATGTAACGTACCATATTTTTCCATGTATAAGACTAGGTTTCACCCCTAAAAAATAATGTCCAAAATTTGGGGGCGTCTTATACACGGATAGATCTCCCCCCATTTTCTTAAATTGGAGTACCCCAAAATAAGGGGCATCTTATACATGGGGGCATCTTATAGACGGAAAAATACGGTATTTGTTTGGGTATGTTAACAAAAGTTGCAGCAGGGCGGGGGTAGAGTAAGAATTGGGACAATGCCAAATGGGGAGGGAAGATTTAGCCTTTCCTAAGCTACATTTCCAATTAAAACTGCCCCCCCCGCCCCGCAAAGCTGCTAATTTTTCCAGGAGGGAAGCAGCAAGCTACTATTTTTAAAAAATACCAAAGCAGACCAGATAAATTGAGGATTGTGTTGAATGTCAACATGTTGTTTGGCCCTGTTAGAACTGAGTTTCAGGTTCTGACAAAGAGTCAAAAGTCACTGTAGTTGCTGCTCCAGAGCCCATGTGGATGTGAAGAGAACTCCGGTCACTGGTAGATTAATTGCCCCCTTTCCGCTTCTGAAATACTATCGTAGTTTCGTTTGCTGGTGGTTATCTGGCTAAAAGTGGCTGAACTCTAAAACAGTAACTTGCCAGCAGCTGTTCCTTAACTCTTTTTCCATTCCTTTCTTACACATTCAGAAGTCATTAACCTATTTCACCATGGGAACTAGATGTACTTTTGCTTGTCTTTAGGGCTTCTTCCGGGGGTAGACAACAACCCCTAGATATCATTTCTTCTTCTTCAGCACTGTGGATTTCTAATGCTGGGGAAGGAATAGATTACATTTACTGTCACCTGACCCAACCAACTCCCACACAACTGAGCCCTCCATCAGGTTATCTACTTGATCGGTGCTTTACACGTGGTAAATATTAAAAGCCAGTCGCAGAGCCGAAAATGCTCCAACACCCACTTTTCACATCTTCAAAGTAACATGTGGAAGTCCCATAGGATGTACGTGTGTGTATATAGATATTATGAATTTGTATATACCAGATGTGAGGGACAAGTGGATTTACTTAAGCTGTTGAACAGAATAGGGGGGAAATGACATTTCGTTTTGACCTGGGTTTTTCAGATGCTTTCTCTTTTTGCTTCTGCTTGGGGAACATTGATGCAATTACTTAATTCCTTTGTTGCTGCTGCTGCTACTGTGGCGAAAAAAATAGGAGAGAACCCAGGGACATACTTTCGGATCAGCTAGTAACAGCCCTTTATCCAGAACAGCACATTCATCTTGCTGAATTAATGAGCTGTTGTATATATTGACACACTCTCTCTCTCAATTGATACTTTTATGCCATTATTTCTGTAAAAGTAGGTCCTCAGGCTGTGGCTGTAGAACAGATGTAAACTGGGGAAATTGGGTTTATATTTGATGCTTCTGTTATTCTACCTATTTATCTAGACCGCTAGTTCTTAAACTGGGATGTACAGATTATAACTGGTGAATGGTTTGCTTCTAGGTAGATCTGTGAAACTGAGGTGAACAATACTAAGAGCTTTCTCCTCAAGACGCTTTCTCGTGCATGGAGTTTTTATGTTGCAAAAGCATTCAAATGTGCCATTTTACCACCTGGTGAAGTGATCAATAGGACGTATCAACTTTCTGTTTACAGAGGCCTAATGAAAATATCCAGGTTGTGAAACCTGATTTGTAAATGCTTTTTGTCTAATGCAAAATATACTTTGTGAAGCAAACACAGCAGAATTCACAGATATTTCAGCTCATTCTGGGCTCTGTTGCAGATAGTTCCTGAACAGTGATGAGTAAGGCTATAGACCACAAGTTTACAGTAAGGTAAAATCGGATTAGGTTGCATTTTCCATGTAGGTTCACACATACATCAGTTGGGGATGCATGAATCCAATCAATGAGAATCTTGCATGTGAAAGCTCACGCTACTATAAATTTGTTACCCTTCTAAGTGCCACAGGATTTCCCCCTCAGTCAATTACAGCATTTCATTAATGCATACATATCAATATCACATCACACTTTACAAAACAATATGCAAACAAAAGCACAATATTTCCACACTTCTCCAAATGTTGCAATGCAGTTCTCCAGGCCCGTAATGGGTACAAAACTGCATATACTAGCATAAAGTGTGCATAAAAAAGCATATATTGGTGAAAACAGCATACAAAATGTAACCTATAAGGCTAATGGCTTTGCAAAAATGTGTATATTGGGCAAAATATATATGAGGATAAATTTGAACCAAAATCGTGCTAAATTATCACAAGGCCTTAAAAAGCCCTTGGAAATATAGACAAATGAAGTCGAGCGGAAAAAGTAAGAAACTGAGACAAAACAAAACTGACAATTTCACTCATCCCTAATATGCATGCTCGACACGGGTGGTGCTGTGGGTTAAACCACAGAGCCTAGGACTTGCCGATCAGAAGGTCAGCGGTTCGAATCCCCCCAACAGGGTGAGCTCCCGTGGCTCAGTCCCTGCTCCTGCCAACCTAGCAGTCCGAAAGCACGTCAAAATGCAAGTAGATAAATAGGTACCGCTCCGGCGGGAAGGTAAACGGTTTCCGTGCACTGCTCTGGTTTGCCAGAAGCGGCTTAGTCATGCTGGCCATGTGACCCGGAAGCTGTACACCAGCTCCCACAGCCAAGAAAGCGAGATGAGCGCCGCAACCCCAGAGTCGGCCGAAACTGGACCTAATGGTCAGGGGTCCCTTTACCTTTACCTTAATATGCATGCAGTCTTCACATGTTACAATGCACATGGAGTGATCCCTTCCCCCCACCAACAGATAAGTGATTAGAAATCTGTAATACTTCAAGTGAATCTTATCCATGTCACAGGTGCAATGATTTATGCAACACAACCTTGTCTCCGCAGAGCTAGTAAAAATGCCACTTCTTACAGAAACCTTTTTGAAGGCATAGCTCCTCTCGTTGTAAAGTAATGTGTTTAGTGGAGACATCAGACTAAGGCAGAAACATCAGAGCATCTCTAAAGTGAAGGTCTGACCCCAGTAGATTTTAAAATGTAAGAGTGGTTTCAGGCTTGTGGTATAATTTATACCATATGTTCTCTGCTGTACCATTTTCAGACCAAACAATTTCTGTGATTAGACCTTTTGCACAGGAACAATCCACTAGTGCAGCAGGCCTGCCCTCTCCTTCAGTAAGACATGCCCTTTTATTGCATCTGGGATTTGATTAATAACTGGAGAACCCATAGCTTGGAATTATCCAGCTAAGAGGCAGGGAGTAGAAAGGATAACGCAGCATGCAACTCCAGATTTGAAAGGCGAGTAAGTTGTTAGAATTCATTTTCTGTTATGCACATTTCTTCAAACAGAGGCATTGCTTGTGACATTCAAATTTATTTCTAAAAGGAAAGGTATTTTCCCAAGATTGATGGGAAATGGGATTGCAACCTCAAACATGGCAGTCCTCCTTTATTCACTCAAATGTAATAAATATGGAACAGTTCCAATTTCAATTTCATATGTCAGTCTTTGGGCTATAATTATTCCACCTTGCTATGTGTGGAAAAAGTTATATAGACTCACAAAGACACACATCATTTTAAGGGATAGGGCCAAGAGAAGGAAACTCCTAAACTCATATATTTACAAAGCTAAATTGTTCATCTTCCAATTAGTTTTTCATATTCAGGACTGGGGAGACCAGGGCCCATATTTTCCCTCAGCCTTGGACCTGGGTAAGCAGAAAGGATTACACTAGATCAGTCACAACCTAACTTATCTCACAGGGTTGTTTTTAGGGGGATAAAATCAGGTGGAAACTATATTCTGTAGAAATTGATAGAATACACAGAATTAGTAACAACAACCACAGAATTAAGAAATAAAGATCAGTCACGGATAAGAGATGAGTGGAAGTGTTTTGGAGAGTATCTTAGAGGGTGGAATAAGTCAATTTAACCTACAAGTAGGCATGAACATATGAGCACTGAATAAAGTAAGATCTGAGACCAAAATGTGTGGAAGAATAGAATATGCAGCCCTCAAAAGACTATCTAGAATGCCAAGGAGAGCTGGACTGGGAAGTCTGAGGATAAGGGGTAAATGATGAATATTGCATGATGTATGTGGCAGTTGTAAAAATGCATAAACAATTAAAAAAATAATAATCAGGCGGAAACTGAAGAGAATCAGAACCACACAAAAGCCATTTTAGGCCAGCAGCCACTACTCTGAGGAAAAGAGGGTCATGTATTGCTTGCTCTGCTTTTTGTACCACTCCCTTTAGAATGTACTGTTGAGGAACAGCAAGGAGAACACACACCCCCAGTAAAAATAGTGAAGATAAGGAAGTAATACACCACAGAAGTGAAGAACAAGTTCCATTCCCGGCCCCCTTGTGAGTCAGCGGGGAGGCTATCTGGAGATACCAAGGACTGAACCTGTGACCCTCCACATGCCAAAGGTGCTCTAGCCACTGAGCTATGACCCTACCCTTAAACAACCTCTACAGGTTAGTGAGACAGGGCTCACACTCACAAAAGCCGTGGTGGTTGTGCTTCAGCAAAAATGATAGAATATTTCTTCAGTACGGCCAACAGGACAGCATCCTGGATTGCACCTGAGGGAAGCAGGCTAGTTTGGTAGTACAGGGCAAGCCACATGCCACACGCAAGTCTGCTCTCCAGTTCCTTACTGCTGCTTACTACCCAGCAGCATCTGCTGCCTGAGGCAGTTGCTTCATTCTACCTAAGGTAAGGGCCTGCCCTAGTCCTGTAATACTCATCCTTGGTGGTTCTCCAGATGTTTTTAGTTGTTGACACACAACAACCAAATATTGTTTGCTCGAGTGACCGAGTATGCTCAGTGTTTTATAATTCACCTGATGTTCTTCATAGCTCCATCCATCCTTGGGGACTTTCCACTGAGTAATAAAGGAAGATCACGAATGAAGAGCTTTAGTTTGAAAATGGGTACTTTGCCAAACTGAGAAAATTATCTCCAGCTGCAGGAGCTACACTGATGTTTATATCTTGCATATACTGCTGCTGCATCGTTGGATTGTGTGTGTGTGTGTGTGTGTGTGTGTGTGTACCCTTTATCTACCAGCATGATTTTCAGCTTAAATGTGAAGGGAAGAAATATTCATTTGGGGCTTTGCAAGTTCTCTTTTCCTCCAAGTCTTGCTTTCCAAAGTTGGAACAATACATTTAAAGATCTATGGAAATTCAAAACTGAATTGTTTCAATTTAGAACAATGCAACATTTTTAAGTGCACAATTTTGCTCAGAAAAAAACTACCCCACTATAGAAACCGAGTTAAGTTCACCAATAAGAGTGAACTTAACACACAAAAATATGCATCTATGATCCTGGGAAAGACGAGACAATACAACCTGGATCTGAAACAAAATGCTGCAGTGCTGAGGGATTTTCTGCCTAGGATTCCAGCCACTTCATTCCTTTCCCCCTCATTTTCCTGGTTTTGTCCTGCCACCAACCGGAGTCAGGTAGCTGTGGCCTCTGAACATGCACAGTCCTCATTGGGCTGTTGCAGTTCTTCCCCATTTAAGGTTGTCTTTTCCTTCCAGTGTGGTGTAGTGGTTAAGAGCGGTGGACTCGTAATCTGGTGAACCAGGTTCGCGTCTCTGCTCCTCCACATGCAGCTGCTGGGTGACCTTGGGCCAGTCACACTTCTCTGAAGTCTCTCAGCCCCACTCACCTCATAGAGTGTTTGTTGTGGGGGAGGAAGGAAAAGGAGAATGTTAGCTGCTTTGAGACTCCTTAAAGGGAGTGAAAGGCGGGATATCAAATCCAAACTCCTCCTCTTCTTCTTCCTTCTAAATAATTGCAGTTTTGCAACCTTTAGGCGTCCCCCAAACTTTATGATACTTCCGTTTTGAAAATGGGTGATGTTAGCAGCAGCACCCTAATCCTGACCACCAGAAATGGAGGGAACAATATGGTTACACGTGCAAAATCTGAGAGAAAAAAGAGAATACTCTCCAAAATTTCCCATTCCATAATGATCATTTTACTATTTATACCCCACACGTCTTACTAGGTTGTCCCAGCCTCTCTGCATGGCTTCCAACATATATAGAAACATAATAAAACATTAAACATTTTTTAAAACTTCCCTATACAGGATTGCCTTCAGATGGTTTGGGGGTCAGATAACTCCATACCCTCCAACATTTCACCAATGAAAATAGGGACATCCTAAGGAAAAGCGGGACATTCCAGGATCAAATCAGAAACCAGGACGACTTCTCTAAATCAGGGCCGTCCCTGGAAAATAGGGACACTTGGAGGGTCTGAAAGAGAAGTCCAGTAATATTATAGTATAGAGCAGAAGGTGGTAAATGATTATCAATCTGTATGCAATCCAAGTGTTTTTAATAGCAGCAGTTCCTCATTAGCCTGACTCCTCTACACAGGAAAGGTCAACCCAGGGTGTGTCCTATGCCTTGCCACTTGTCAATAAAGGCCCTTGAAGAGGGAAATATATTTCCAGTAGACATTTATTTACTGCTACAGCAGAAGGTTAACAAAAAGTCAGTAAGTTTCAATTCAGTAAACATAAATTACGGTAGTATGAATAATATATAGGTGGCTGCAGCTTTGAGCAGGATGTGAGATTTTATTTTCCCAACCCTACTCTCTGTAACAAGAGTGTAATTTCCAAGAGGAATATCTCTAACTTCCTAAAGCACATTGTGTATATAATATACATTTTAATGCACCTCACTTAAAAGGTTGATGAGGATGCTAGGCTTACTTTTAAATACAGCCCATCGGACAGCTCATCCCTTTGAAGCAAGCGCCGTAAGGATTTTGGTGCTGTCAAAGTAACTCACTTAACTGTTAATTTAAGCTTTTCAGTCTATGGCTCCCAGAACATAGAATGAAAAGCTTGGATAACAAAATGAAGGGAACATGAAAAGGCTTTCTTTGATCTGGAGTTCTTCCCAGTAGTATGAGATCACAACCTCTTCATTATGCTTTATTGACTGGAAGAAGTTGAAAGCTCAGAGAAGGCAGAAATTGGCACTAGCCACCAGATTAAAATGCTGCTATTATTGGGTACAGTAGTTCCTGGAGAGCTACAAAATATGGCTCAACTGGCACTGTGAAGATTTACATGAATGAAGTTTCAGCATCTAAGACTAGGTATGTCCATTCACCTACACACAGAGAAAGCACACTCTTCAATAAAAGCTGATCTTTAGTGCTGAATTGGAACAAACAGCAATTGGGTTTGCTATTTTCTAGACACAGATCAGCGGAAGTGCGGACAAACCCATGGATGCAGCTGTATCCCTGGCCCCCACATGATAAGGAGGGGAGGGACTAGTCTTGATGGTGGGGAAAAATTTGCTCATATTGGAGAAATAGCCATTTGTGTGTTGAGGCAGAATTTAATTCTCCTATTTTGTACTTTAAAAAAAATCATAATGTGAAATTGTCAGCCCATTTTAGACTTTTCAAAATAAGATGTGTGAGATCACTTATTTTCAAAAACAGATGTATAGGGAGAGTCTGCAATTTCATCCTGTGCTGATGAGTATGTTTAGATATTACGGATCACTTCAGGCTTTCCTTCTGGCAGTCACCGCAACCATTGTTCAAGTTTGGGAAGCACATAAATGAGTTTCAGGACAGACACAAATCAGTGTCTCTAATTGTGCATAATGGCTGCCTGAAGTCTAGAGGAATTGGGTGTCGATAATAATCAAACGAGGAATTTCTGTAAAGGCATCTGGTCCCAATGAAGACCATGCAAATTGCAGCTAGGCAGAGGGTCTGCAATAAGAAGCACACTATGGAAATATGTTGTGTGTTTATTTATTTGCAGAATGGAGACCACATAAACATGCCCCTCCATTCACTTTCTTTCCCTGGAAATTGCATGCATTTGGAAAGGTCATTCTTTTCATGTATGTAGAATGCAAGTGTAGGGTTAGGAATAATGATAGACAAATCTGTCAATTTTGGTTTACAATGGTACCTCAGGTTAAGTACTTAATTTGTTCCGGAGGTCCGTACTTAACCTGAAACTGTTCTTAACCTGAAGCACCACTTTGGCTAATGGGGCCTCCTGCTGCCGCCACACCGCTGGAGCATGATTTCTGTTCTCATCCTGAAGCAAAGTTCTTAACCTGAAGCACTGTTTCTGGGTTAGCGGAGTCTGTAACCTGAAGCGTATGTAACATGAGGTACCACTGTATTTCAGTTTCTAGCCCCCGCCCCGTCTTAAATTTTCCACATTTCTGCATCAATTTGTGATTTTTTTTTCCTTAGCCCTCATGAAAATTTATCAAAATTTTAGTGAATTTTTTTAATGGTACAATGCATGTTTGTATGCTATATTCATTATCATATGCATTCTTATATACACTTCCCCCTAATATACACCTTTCTGCACACATTTTGCTGTTCCTGGACTGCACTGCAAAATTCAGAGTGCAGCAAAATCCAAAGGAGGATAGCCAAGTTTCAGGTCGTACAGTATTTTGGGAAGTGCAGATGAGGTTCATATTAAAATGTGAATCCAACCAAATTCCTGCATCATCTGTAGTTAGCAACACTAATAAGATGGTGTTCTGTAAAGTATTACACTATATCAATAAAATAGCACGGTGCTTCTTAGTATTGCCTCTCAGACTGTTGGTTGATGCATTAAGATATATACTTGCTGATTGCATAAAATACAAAATGTTCCTTTAATTCCTCTCATTTTAGCTCCAGAGATGCTCCGAATTATGAAAAATGAAGCCCTTTGGGTATTTTTTAAGGGAAGAAATGTTGAATCTGTTTTATATTAAGACAAGTGAATCATGTTATTATGCCATGATAGCCTTGATGGCCTATCCTGTGAAAGGCATTCAAAGAGCGTTAGACAACGTAGGGCTTCTTCCTTGCCTGACTAACTGTTTGGATCTGCACCAGCTGTAGCCAGTTAGTTCACACCTCCCCTTCATTTGCTCCCTGTCAAGCAAGCAACCATTTTAAAATAAATCCAAAATCCTGTGTAAGTAAGCCCCTGGGCTCCCAGTCTCTCCACTGAGCATATTTGTCAGTATACCTTAAATTACAGGTGGTCCAGAAAGGGTCAAAGCAGCAACTTTTGTGGTGCCAAAATGTGCACGTATTTCCTCCCAATTTTTAAGGCTGCCTGCATAAATGTGTTTCCTATCTCCCCCAGTGTTACCTCTGTAAGGTTGTCCCTCTTTACCTAATTCAATGGACACCCAATCCACATCTGGGTTATGATGGTATTAGCTGTTTAAGTTGGCCTGAGAGAGTCAGCATTCCTAAACCAGGCTTCCTCAAACTGGGGGCTCTTGCCTACCTCAACCTCCTAGAGCGCCACTCCTGCTGCTCCTTACACCTCAGAGCAAGCATAGGCAAACTCGGCCCTCCAGATGTTTTGAGACTACAGTTCCCATCATCCCTGACCACTGGTCCTGCTAGCTAGGGATCATGGGAGTTGTAGGCCAAAAACATCTGGAGGGCTGAGTTTGGCCATACCTGCTATAGAGGGTTGATTTCCTCAACTGAGACTTGATAAAACCATTCACCAGGATTGGGGGGTTTTTTTTGCTGACGCTGAAGAGTTTTCTTCTCAGTCCATATTCACTCAGTCATCTTCACTGCAGCCACTCTGCCCAACCATGCAATAATCAGTTTTGTCCTGCTGCTTAGTTTCCATTTCTGTGGAGAATTTTAAAAAGGGCACTTGCTATCATGGAAAGGACTGCTGCTGTCCCTGTAAGTGGCTAGCTCACACTAGTTTCTTCACACGGTCATTTCTCCAAGCTCTCTCCAAGAGAGTGAGTGTGGTGTAGTAGTTAAGAGCGGTGGACTTGTAATCTGGTGAACCGGGTTCGCGTCTCCGCTCCTCCACCTGCAGCTGCTGGGTGACCTTGGGCTAGTCACACATCTCTGAAGTCTCTCAGCCTCACTCACCTCACGGAGTGTTTATTGTGGGGAAGGAAGGGAAAGGAGATTGTGAACTGCTTTGAGATTCCTTAGGGTAGTGATAAAGCGGGATATCAAATCCAAACTCCTCTGTGGGGAAAATAAGCTACACACAACCTCCCTTGTGTGAACAAAAAAGGCCACTGTACACCCAACTACAGATGCTGAGGAGATATCAGTTTTACCCCATATGGATTAAAATTGCCTTAAGATTAAAAAAAACAACCCATGGACACTTTTTTTAAAAAAGGAGAGATCCAAATATAGTAGCTTTTAATGTTTCCGTGCCTCAATAATAACACAGCTGCCAGCAATATGTTCTTCTCAAAGGGATTCACCTAACACTGTACATGTGTTGTTCCTAATTTCAAAAGAATGGCCATACTTGGTAGTTGGGCCAAGGGCAGGTGTGTAGTTCAAACCTAATTTTGGACGTGCCACTATGTATGTTCATTATCTGGTCACCTTGCGCAAGAGGGAAATCACAAGAGGTCTTCTTCCAGATAGTCACAATGTGCTTTGACCAAATAATCTTTTAAATAATGCTGAAAAGTGCTATGTGTTACTGGAGATTCTGATGGCATGAGTCCTGTTAGGATGACCATCATGGTGTAATATCTTTTGATGGATGTGAAGTCCAAGGGACTATGTTCTCTCCAGTATGCATCAGCAGCCACATCCCCTTCTAAAGTTCGTAGAAAATTCTCAACACTGATGGGATAACTTAATACTAAATTGCCAGAAGCATCATCAGCTCAGCTGTAGCACTGATTTGTTGCACCTAATATTTTTTTAAAGGCTTTTTAAATATGCGACATTTAAAGAATTCGAGTTTGCTTCTAGAATATGAACATTTCTGATTAAGATATACTGTTATCATCCCCAAAGCAGTAGTGTTTCATAGCACACAAGTGGAGCAATTGTAGGAACAACCAGTGTGTGGCACATGGTAGCAAATTGCACTGCCAGTTATCTCAACCATAAATATTTGCCAGAGGAATGACCACAAAACCACCACTACAATGGTTAAAAGAAAATCTTGCACAGTTACAAGAGAATCAACAACTGCACATGGATATTCACCAATAAAAAAAAATCTATGCATATAAAGGAAATTTTTCTAAATCCATCTTCCCATGTCAGACACCTTTCGCAATAAAACATTTACATATATAAATATTTCCTAGTGTTTGAAACATTCCAGAAGAGAAATGGTTTGTGTAGCAATATTCCACCCAAAGGCTTGCTAAGTATCGCACAAGTTTGCATTAAACAGCATTTCGATCAGTTATGTGAAAATTAATTATAAGCAGCGTGTGGCTATGGGAACAATCTAGTTCAAAGAATGATTAATCAGCTCCAGTGCAAGAAATGCTAAACAAAAATGATGTATTCCAGACTTCTGGATCCCGAAACCAAAGCCTTGCGCTTTTGCAAGGCTAACAAACTACATACTGTACAGGGAAAACTCAGGAAATTCATGCTAGTACAGTAGGGTTCACTGCTCACAATAAGATGTCATAGGCCTCAACTGCGCAGCAAGGAATCTTACCATTTGGATAACAGCTTGACAGCATCATTAAATGTATTAACTGCAGTTCCACTTACTCTAGTTAGCAAATGAAGAATGCGAGTCCGTGTATTTTTTTAAAGCTGCCTTTTATCTAATTTTAAGCATCTCTGCCATCTATATGCTCTCACAGACCACATTACAATTTTCTGCCAGCAATACTTTTCACTGCTTTACCACAGAATCATCGAATTGTGGAGTTGGAAGGGACCACGAGGAGCATATGGTCAAGCCTCCTGCAAAGCAGAAATGTTTTGCCCAATGTGGGGCTTGAACCCACAACCCTGAGATAAAAAAGTCTACTCTACCGACTGAGTAGAATCCCCACCCAATAGTTAAAGAAGATTCAGCTATCGCAAAAAAGGCTGAAAAACGACAATGCATTATGCCTGAACAAAACAATCCTGTGCATACGTGCACAGGTAAAGAAAAAAAGCAATACCACTGGACGGTTAAGTCCAGTCAAAGGTGACTATGAGGTGTGGAGCTCATCTCACTTTGTAGGCCAAGGGAGCTGGCGTTTGTCCACAGACAGCTTTCCGGGTCATGTGGCCAGCATGACTAAACCGCTTCTGGTGCAACAGGACACCATGACGGAAACCAGAGCGCACAGAAACCCCGTTTACCTTTCTCCCGCAGCGATAGCTATTTATTGACTTGCACTAATGTGCTTTTGAACAGCTAGGTTGGCAGAAACTACCAGCATGAGTTTGACCAAACTGCGGGAGGCAGTGGAAGACAGGAGTGCCTGGTGTACTCTGGTCCATGGGGTCACAAAGAGTCGGACACGACAAAACGACTAAACGACAACAACAAAGTGTACTTTTGAACAGCTAGGTTGGCAGAAACTGGGGCAGAGCAATGGGAGCTCACTCCATTGTGCAGATTTGAAGTGCCGACCACAGCAGCAGGAAGCTGGCAAAACTCTACCCTTCTGTACACTAGCCACGATATTTAGTTTGAATCCAGATTCAGGAAGCTGCCCACCTTATCTTGAAGCACACTGTAATATGTTTGAGTCAGCTCACGGACAGAATTCAAATTCACTTCATGAAAAATGAAACCATTAAAGTGGGGAGTCAAAGCAAACTAACTCCCCCCCACACACTTTTGACAGAAGTTGATATATTCTCATGCATACTGGCCCCTTCAGATTGGATGAAGCCAGCCAAATTGCAAACACATCGAACGAGAGTTGTGTTGGACAGTTTTACATTTTGATCCCCCTCCCCCACACAAAAGGAAATATCAATTACTTTTATTTTATTTGGAGCAAAACTGGTTAACTTTTGCAGATGATGAACACTGCCAAATTTCAGAATGATGGCTGTGGTGGTTCTGCAGCAAGGGCAATTAGGTTGGTAAAACAAGAATCAATTTACGTCCTTTAGTGTTGGCAACTAGTAAGACATGAGAGAGGTGCCCCTGGACAAGAGGCTTTTGTGCTAGGAGTCTTTAATGTGGATTTGGGTGGAGGAGTCATAGGGATTTTCCTCCCTCTCCATGGTTTTGGCTTGGGGGAACTGGACTGGGCATCAATTCAAGAGGTGTCCCAGATAGCACAGTGCACAGAGCAGCAAAGTGCTTTGAGAATAGAGGATTAGGCTGGCTTTGGGTATCTGGTGCAGCTAGTGGCATGTAGACGTCAGGGCACGGGGTTGGCACTCTGCCCATCTATTCTGTGCCTCAATGCCTCCCATTAACCCCAACCCTTCCTCCTCAAATCACAACCAAATTACCGTCTTGGTTACTCCCAGTGTCCTGAACCCCTGGGGCCTACCTGGCAGCAAGGCAGTATGTCAAGTCTCAAGTTCCACTGACAGGAAACACAGTTCGGGGTAAGTCCAAAGGTCAGGAAACACAGTCCAGAATCAAACCCAAAGCACCATCTCATAGAGGTCCAGGAGCATCCAAGCCAAGGTCCATCAGCATGACCAGTTGAGCAGACACAGCACCTCATCTCTGCTTCCCCTTTGTACTTTGCCTGCTGATTGCAGCATCTGGGCTTGACGAGGCAGGTGACCCTCACCTGTGCTGAGCCTACTCCAGCTGAAGAATCACACACTTCCTCCCAGAGCTAGCGAGCCCCACCTGGCCTGAGCTGGGGGCTCTTGCCTACCTCAACCTCCTAGAGCGCCACTCCTGCTGCTCCTTACACCTCAGAGCAAGCATAGGCAAACTCGGCCCTCCAGATGTTTTGGGACTACAATTCCCATCATCCCTGACCACTGGTCCTGTTAGCTAGGGATCATGGGAGTTGTAGCCCCCAAAACATCTGGAGGGCCAAGTTTGCCTATGCCTGCCTCAGAGCCTCAGTGTTCACTCCTTGCTGGGATCCTCTTCCCTCTTCCCGTCATCCTGCCAGTTTGTGACACTCACGGCCATGTGCTAAGACACAGGTGCATCTGAATGAACTCTGGAGGTGTGTAAATGGAGAACTTGCCCAATGCTTCTGTTTTTATTCACAGGGAAGGAGCACAATAAAATAAAAAAGACCTTCAGCCTTCAGTCAGCTCCAAAAATAAAAATAATAAGTTACTGACCTGGACTGTAACAGATTTCCGAACTGGTAAAATCCCCGTCTTTCAAGTACACAACTAGGTTTTTATATCACCCTGCTTTCAAGAACTTCAGAGGAGTTTCCCCGTTTTATCTTCCCAGCAACCCTGTGAGGGACATGTGGCTGAGGGTGTATGACTAGCCCATGTTCAGCAAGCTTTCACAGAAATAGTCCAATAGGCTACATACTAATGGTTTTGTATCTATTGTGGTATTTTATGCATTGTGACTTGCAGTTAACTTTTATTGACAATAGTTTAGTAATTATTTATTGTAATTCTTAAGAGTTAATTTCAGTTTATTATTTGCTGATGGTTTGAGAGTTTATTTTATTGTGTTCTAGATTGTTGAATTATTGTGTACAGTGGTACTTCGGGTTACATACGCTTCAGGTTACAGACTCCGCTAACCTAGAAATAGTACCTCGGGTTAAGAACTTTGCTTCAGGATGAGAACAGAAATCGCGCAGTGGCGGCACGGTGGGAGGCCCCATTAGCTAAAGTGGTGCTTCAGGTTAAGAACAGTTTCAGGTTAAGAATGGACCTCTGGAACGAATTAAGTACGTAACCAGAGGTACCACTGTACTAGATTTTATTATATACTAGATTATTGAACATTACTTTAATTGATCTAAGTCGTTCCATTTTAAAGTTATGTTCTATTATGACTTTGTTTTGGATTATAATGCGTGTGCATGTTGTTGCGGTAAACCGCCTTGTGTTTTGTAAGATAGAAAGGCGGTATACAAATTAAAAGTGAAATGAAATGAAATATTATACCCTACTGGTTCTCTCCTTACTCTACTTATTTGCTCAGCTATTGCAGTGGGAGGAAAGATGACTTAATAGCTACTGTACCACTCAAGCTCTTGCATCGCTGCTGTTTCTCTTCAGGTAAGCAGGCCGGTATTAAGGTGTGCCTGCATCCATCACTCATGTCCATCGGGACAGGTAATGACACACATAGCTGTTCCAAGTCTCAGGGCTGTGTGTCCTACTTAGAAATGATTTCCACTGGTATGCAAAACACTAAATCCTCCTTACACCACAGATAGGGCAGGTGCAAAAAGTACTTATCAATAGAAAGAGTGGACTGCGCAGGTGTCAAATGCCTCTACATGAATGCCTCATATTTACCCAATTTTGACCCTGGATTTATGTGCCCTGCAAATAAGAGTCTGCAGAAAGTGCATTATTATTGCAGTATTACTGACTTTGATCTCTCTCCCTCTCATTATCATACACACACAGAGGTACCCCTTCCTAGTTTTTCTCTTGACTTCTACAGTTTATTTACACTGATTTTCAAGAGGGAAGAAATAACGCACCATTTTCCAGCATACCCTTGTGTTTGGATATCCTGCAACCACATTCGGCTTTCTCAGAATAACCTAAAAGTTGCCAACCTAGCATTTAGCTTCTGTCGAAAAAACACACACATTCCCCTCCTTTAAAACCAGGACTGTAAATTAAAGCTGCTAAAAATACATGTTTACTTTTTGTAGTTTATAATTCACAATGGCTTCCTCCCCACCCCCACCCCCCGCTTTTCAGGGTGGGGTTGGTAAATTGGTGAGTGGATTGTTACCACAGATAAGCATACTCCAAGTCTGTAAGGAAGTGCCTTGACCAAGAATAATCATGCGGTCGCGGTGATAATTAAAAAGGGGAATTGGCATGACTGTTTTGGTGGAGAAGGCCTTAAGTCGTGCAGGTGGCTGCTGGGTGTCTAAAAACTACTCAAAAATTAGATGGTATGGATGAGCCATGAAGGATTCCAGAGATTTCCTTAAAAACTAAGTGTGCACTAAATGCAGTTCCACATGAGTTTCTAGGTCCATCCCCCCTGAGCTATTAAAATCACACATACACATCCTTTTTTTAAAAAATGAAATTTGCTTTTGTCCTTCACCTTGAGAAGGTAGAATTATATTATTCTTACCAGAAGGTTCCTGAAGGCCTTCTAGATCAATAGTGGTACCTCAGGTTACATATGCTTCAGGTTACAGACTCCGCTAACCCAGAAATAGTACCTTGGGTTAAGAACTTTGCTTCAGGATGAGAACAGAAATCGTGCTCCGGCGGCGCAGCAGCAGCGGGAGGCTCCATTAGCTAAAGTGATGCTTCAGGTTAAGAACAGTTTCAGGTTAAGAACGGACCTCCAGAATGAATTAAGTACTTAACCTGAGGTACCACTGTACATGGAACCAGTTGCTTGTACTCAACATGTTGCACTAAAGGTACGTCCAACAGCTTCTCATGGGATTTCAGTGTTCAGATTTAGTATAACTGAACTCCGCAATTCGAAGTCCATGTAGAACCCATATCGTCCTTGATGTTCTATATGGCAGACTTGGAATCAAAGGTTCAGCAGTGGTTGTTGGCTATCTCCAGTTTGGGGTCCAGAAAATGAAACCTGATGCAGTTTCATTTCTGAAGCTAAAATATATTTGGGCCTAGTTAGCACCTGGATGGGAAGCCCTCCTTGTTCCTTCCATACGTTACAGCCAACCTCTACCAGGGAAAAGCATGATGCATACATATAAACATACATACACAGAGATAAAAAAGGTAAAGGTAAATGACCCCTGGACGGTTAAGTCCAGTCAAAGGCTTTCAGGCTGAGGGAGCCGGTGTTTGTCCACGTTTAGGGTCATGTGGCCAGCATGACTAAACAGCTTCTGGTGCAACAGGACACCGTGACAAGTGCCAGAGTGCACATAAACACCGTTTACCTTCCTGACACAGCGGTATCTATTTATCTACTTGTACTGGTGGGCTTTCGAACTGCTAGGTTGGCAGGAGCTGGGACAGAGCAATGGGAGCTCACCCTGTTGGGAGGATTCGAACAGCCAATCTTCTGATCGGTAAGCCCAAGAGGCTCAGTGGTTTAGACTACAGCGTCATAGGGATCACAGGGATAATTAGAAGCTCATATGTGGATTTGCTTCTAGGCCATACAAGAGGCTCTGGTTTCTAGGACAAGAATGGGATGTTTTAAACTTAGATTAATGGGCTTTGATCTCCTAGCCCATAATAAATAAGTTTCAAGTGATGTCAAGTTAACGTCACTAAATTAATCTTGAGCTAGGAGAAAGGCATCAATCACAGTCAGATATTTTCCAAAAGTCAGTATGGATTATGAGGTGGAACTCAGTAGTGGGGCTATTATGTTATCTGTACTCAGTGACTTTCCAGCCTTGTGGTGAAAATTTTAGTTCTGTTAACCATATGTCTCTTCCCTACCTAGAAAGTATCCTCACAGCCCCAATCACTCAGGACATCAGTGAAGAAACACTCGCCCGATAACAGGAAGCAGCAGTAATCGTTTGGGAGTGAAAAGCCACACATAAAACAATACAGGGCACAAATAAGCTAAGAAACATGTCTTTGGGAGATGGCTAGGAGCTCTTGTTTTCAACTAAGATAACAGAGAATAGCTAGTCTCCTTTGCTATAGTTCAATCTCTTTTCTGCATCATTGTGCCCTGAAAACCTCATGAAGTTGTGGCTTCAACACAGGGTACATTTAGATGCAAAATTAAAACCAAGAGTTTTTTCCAACGGGAGGAATTGTTTTCTTCTGTTTCAAAAACAATGACATGTATATATCAATGAACTGCATGCTTTGTTTATCTTCTCTTCCCTTGTACTTCAAGAAGCTGTTTTCCTTTTTAAAAAGCACCCATTCATTCAAATATTTATTCTGCACCTTATTAAACACACAGACACACAGTTACAAAACTGCTCCAGGGACTTGTTAAGTCATTCCACAACTGAAGGGCAACTACTGAGAAGGCCTTCATATTATAGCCCCCTATCGTATCTCTCTCAGAGTTCAGGTAAGTATGGTCTCTGGCATGATCTGAAGGTACATGAAGTTACTACCTTGGTGAAGCGTAGCAGGTCTGGGGCTGGATGCACACACCCCTTGGGATCCATGGTAGAAGGAAGGATATAAATGCAAGAAAACAAACGAACAAATAAAATATGGAGCAAAGGAAACCTTCGGATATCAAGGACCCAAACTGTGAAAGACTTTAAAGGTCAAAACCAGGCCTTTTTTCAGTTCTGGCACCTCTCAGGTGGGCACCATTGCCGTTACAAGAGAACAAGGGAGGGGTTCGTGGTGAGTTCTGGCACCTCTTTTTCTAGAAAAACTGCAGTGAATAGGACTGGAACTTTGAATTACTCCTGGAAGCAGACCAAGAAGCTGCAGGGGTGATAAAGTATTATTACAATGTGTTCATATTGCCTTGCCCAAGTTTCTAATCTAGAAACCACATATTGTACCAACTGAAGTTTCTGGATCATATACACACACAGTCCCGTATACGATGCATTGCAGTAATATGTAACAGAATTGCTCATAGACAGGTCCTCTTTAAATCTGACTGAATATCCAGAGCTTTATTCCAGACAATGTTCGGAATCTTTAGCGGATTATTCAAGGAAAACCTGGCAGCCTTGAGCTAATCGTCTACGCAAGATGATCTCAATGCAAGGAACTCAAGTATGGATTAGTATGCCTTGTAAGAAATTCCTTGAGGCAGCACATTTACAGAGAGAAGCCATTAAGTTTCTATTATCTGGCTGGAGTCACTCTTACAATAAGATTTATAGCAGCTTCATGCCACGGATAGGAAATAGAGATAAAAGTTCCATATCAACCCTGAAACACTAGTAATAGTCTATTTGGCTGGCAGGATTAAAGAGGACGGGGCCCCCAGTTGCCGTAAGAGACTTGGGCTTCTGCTTTAAATTCCGTTTTCCCAGACACTGAACAAATCAAAAGCATATGATCATATGAGCATTCTTCAGCTTCAAACTCCCTTCTTCCCAAGCAGAGGGTGAAGCAATGTGATAATGAGCTGACTTCTCTTCTTCCAATCAAAATATTTCAATCACTGTCTTTCCCTTTTTTGGGGGGGGGGGGGTTGCTAGACTATAGAGACAGAACTCCATAATTTTATAGAAAATCCGAAACTTGCCTTTGGAAACTCTATTACTATGCATTTAAGCAAACCCTTTTGTAGAAGGGTATTTGCAACCAACTGGTGGACAACGGACTGTCATTGCTTTGCAGAATGTTAGCAACCCCATAATCCCAATCTTCGTACAGTCATACCTCAGGTTACAGATGCTTCATGTTGCGTTTTTTTTTGGGTTACGGACCTGCCGAAACCCAGAAGTACCGGAACGGGTTACTTCCCGCAGTCGCACATGTGCAGAAGCGCTAAATTGCACATGTACCGAATCACAACCCGTGTGTGCGCAGACACAGCGCTGCAGGTTGCGAACACTGTGGGTTGCGAATGTGCCTCCCGCACGGATTACGTTTGCAACCCGAGCGTCCACTGTATATTATTTTGAAAGACGTTCTAGCCGTCACGGTGGCAGATGAACACATTGAAATATATTCTTTCAGCTACAAATTTAGTGGAGGGGCCACAGAATACACTCCATGTCTCCTATGAAAATAGGGACATCCTATTCAACAACATTATCATTATTATTTATACCCCTCCCATCTGACTGCATTGCCCCAGTCACTCTGGGCAGCTTCCAACATACATAAAAACATAATGAAACTGTGCAGGGCTGCCTTCAGATGTCTTCTAAGGGTTGTACAGTTATCTCCTTGGCTCGAGGGTCACATAATTCCATACCCTCCAGCATTTCTCCAGTGGAAATAGGGACGTCCTAAGAAAAAGCAGGACATTCTGGGATCAAATCAGAAACTGGGAGAGAATCTGTAAATCTGGGACTGACCCTGGAAAATAGGAACACTTAAAGGGTTTGCATAGTTGGATGGCAGAACATGTTACATATACAAAAGGTCCCTGAAATCATCAGTTAGAACAAGATGTGCAAAATACTGGCCCAGCTTATACCATTAGCCATGTTGGCTGGCGCTGATGAGAGGAGAAGTCCAGCAACAACTGGAGAGATCACAGGTCCCTCATCCCTGCTCTAGAAGTATGAAACATAATTTACTCAGTAGAGTCCAAAATCTCTCCCCATGGACACATTTTCCTTATCTCGTTTGCTCTTCCAGTGTTTCATAAGCACCTCTCTCACACTCTTCTTGAGAAGTTATGTTTGTTCAACTTACCATGTACTCTTGAGGCCCGCATAGAAATGGTTTAAAAATATTTCAGATCAAGAGGGCAGGCCCATTTTGTTGAAGTCAATGCTATGGCTGCCGTACAAAATTAACAATGGAAACAATGTGTACGTCCTCTACCATGAGAAGATGGGTCGTATTAGAAGAGGGATATCAACAATGCGCATTCCACTGAAGTCAGCAACAAAATTCCCACTCCTTAGGGAACCCCTCTTCACTGGATGCAAGAGAACCAGAAAATAAGTCACCCCATTTTCTCTTCCAATGTGAAATAGCTTTCTCACAGACCCTCTGTAGGGCCAACAGAGCCTCAAGGAAAACTAAGTTTCGTGGATACATGCATTAGTACAGTCAAACCTTGGTTCTCAAACGGCTCCGTTTTGGAATGTTTTTGCTCCCAAACACTGAAAACCCAGAAATAAATGCTCTGGTTTTTGAACGTTTTTTGGAAGCCAAACATCCTATGCGGCTTCTGCTGAGTGCAGGAAATTCTTGCAACCAATCAGAAGCAGTGCCTTGGTTGTTGAACATTTTGGAAGCCGAACGGGCTTCTGGAACACATTACATTCAACAACCAAGGTTTGACTGTATTTCATATACGCAAACTAAACAAAATATCTACAGGAACAGGATGGGAATCACCACCTGTTTTCCATCAAGTGTTACAACTTAAAATTATTTTAATTTGGAATAAATGTAATCGTTAATAAGCAATTTTCATTGAACATCACTAACAGAACCCAACACTAGGCCAAATGCTAATTTCCATCTATTCAGGCCAGTCTTTCCCCCCAGAGATTATGCCCTCTTAAAGCAGTTAGTTTAAGAGCCTTCTGAATGTTTAAGAAGTACTTTAGTGTGTTAAAAGAGCTACAGGATCCATGAACAAAATACAGTGAGTCCTGTGGGTCTAACATGAAGGATCCATTTGATCTCAGAGAGAGAAAATGGCTGTACTTTTTTGGTTGGAAAAAAAAGGCAATGGAAATCATTTAAGCGCTAAGATAATAGCGTCTCAATTTTGTTTTCCTTCTATGTCGCTCACAACTGTATCAAGATTGCCATCCGCTGCTGTAAAAACTATGAATGTTTCCTAACTGATTTCTGTTGCTGTGGGCGTCAACAAAAAGGTAAAAGAAAGGGTTCTTTACCTTTACCTAGCAGTCAATAATTGCATCTTTCATGAAAGATACAGGTAGGGATGCCCATTTGAATTCTGTAAGGTGACAGTAAAAAGGCCAACTAAAAGGTACTTTTCAAAGCACAGAACATGCCAGCCATTGTTAATACAAAATAATGAAAAGAAACTCTGCGTTGCTTTGTTCACGCAGTAGGTGTTTCATTTCATTATGATAACAGATCAGGCAGAGGATATAAAGTAAATTCCATGTCTTGACTTAGCATTAAAATCTTTTTAGCCAAAATCGACTTTAGCCATTTGGAAGCGATAAAAGAACACAACACAGAGCTGAATAACCTAGCTTAAAAAAAAAGAAAGTCTCAGATTAGGTGACAGAAGCAACGTCCTCCCGCAGTAAAATACCCTTCTTATTTGATCAAAATTAACCAGAAGTTCCTTATCTTTTCCTAGTTAAATCCCCAAGTCGTAAAGGACAGTTTGAACACATAGGTCTCCCATTTCCGGAAGACGTTCAGCCTTGGACCTTAAATATTTAGAAACTCTCACATAAATTGTGAGGCAGGTCGCCTCCTTGATGACTGAATACCCAGGTGATTGAATAGCCTCCCTCGCGGCACTTCCTTTGTGGTCTTTTTGGCACCACGTAAAGATCATTTTCTTTGTCCTTGTATAATCAAACCAGTGCTTTAAACAAACCCCAGGGCCTTGCTGCTTTTATTGCACTTGTTTCATTCTCCCCTGGGCCAGAAGGAAAAGTTCCCCCTGCATTTTAATTGTTTCTGATCATTGCATTCTGTGTTCTTATAACTGTATTTTGTTTCCTTTTGTTCTGCAAAAGAGAACAGGTGAAACGAGTCTTGCTGACCCGCTGTTACTTTGGGACTCATTTGAGACGTTTTCCTGTCCGCTCCTGGGGAACGCAATCTGGAAGGAGGGTAAAATGGCAGAGATTTATTAACTTTCGTTGAGCCTTGTGGTAAGACTTAGGAAATCCTTGCGGCTACTGTATCTGAAGCTTGCATATTTACACCACACCATTGTTATGCGGGTGGTGCTGTAGGGATGCGGGTGGTGCTGTGGGTTAAACCACAGAGCCTAGGACTTGCCAATCAGAAGGTCGGCAGTTCGAATCCCCACAACGGGGTGAGCTCCCGTTGCTCGGTCCCTGCTCCTGCCAACCTAGCAGTTCGAAAGCACGCCAGTGCAAGTAGATAAATAGGTACCGCTCCAGCAGGAAGGTAAACGGTGTTTCCGTGCGCTGCTCTGGTTCACCAGAAGCGACTTAGTCATGCTGGCCACATGACCTGGAAACCGTACGCCGGCTCCCTCGGCCAATAAAGCGAGATGAGCGCCGCAACCCCAGAGTCAGCCACGACTGGACTTAATGGTCAGGGGTCCCTTTACCTTTACTGTTCTGCCTGGCTTATTTCAGTTTGGGTTGTTGCGCCTTTTCTGCAAAACAAAACTTTTAAGGACCAAAAATGGAGGGAATAGCTGAAACCCTATTGGTCCGTTGTGTCACCTGACATCCGCTGAATTATTACACTGCCGTACCCTTTCCTGACCACTGCAGGTGGAAGTGCAGCAGAGAGCAGTGCAACAGCTCCCTCTGCTGGTTAGCTGTATAGGGGGAGTTTTCCTTCCGATACAAACAGCAATTTGAAACGAGCAATTTTTGATTTTTGACAGAAGAGGGAAGGATCGAGCTCCCCTTCCTTGCCTGCTAAAATCATAATTATCAGCTCCCTCCCCAGCAACTGTTTGCATTTAAAAAGAAAAACTTGCAAAATAAACACAAATACACATTTAACAACCTATCTAGCTTGGCCTCAATTTTCTAGCAATTTACAAGGGCCCCTGTTGTTCTGTTATTTATTCATTTCTAGCATGCAGTTCTTGGAGCAGCTTAGGTAAGAGCAATAAAAACAATTAGCAAAATCAGCTTGTAACATTTGTTTCATTCTTTGACGTTTATAGGGCTGCAAACCTAAAACCTTGGGACCATTTTCAGTGTTAACAGCTGCATCTTTCACTGCATCAACACAGAATCTTATGTGATGCCACTGAAGATGGCAGAGGTACAATATGAGCCACTGACCAAAATGACAAGTGAAGAAATGTCTCAACTGGCCAAGCGAATTTCTCATGTAAATGTGATGAGTCAGTCCTGGTCAAGGCATCGACCGGAAAGATGCTCACACAAGACAAGGGGGTCAATAATCGTCATAGCGTCTGGCTTTCCTTTAAAGAAGTTATGTGACTACTCTGCGGTCTTGTGAAGAGCAACGTGGGAGGATAAAAAGTAATGTCGGATTTCTGTATGAAACTGTATCAGCAGAAATACAATGACCTACAAAGTAGGCCTGGTGACTGCAAGTGGCCGCCGAGAACATATAACACCGGTCCTGTAAGACCTACATTGGCTCCCAGTACGTTTCTGAGCACAATTCAAAGTGTTGGTGCTGACCTTTAAAGCCCTAAACAGCCTCGGCCCAGTATACCTGAAGGAGCGTCTCCACCCCCATCGTTCAGCCGGACACTGAGGTCCAGCGCCGAGGGCCTTCTGGCGGTTCCCTCATTGCGAGAAGCAAAGCTACAGGGAACCAGGCAGAGGGCCTTCTCAGCAGTGGCACCCTCCCTGTGAAACTCATTCCATCAGACGTCAAGGAAATAAACAACTGTCTGACTTTTAGAAGACATCTGAAAGCAGCACTATTTAGGGAAGTTTTTAAATGTTTGATGTTTTATTCTTTTTTTGGGTTCTGTTGGAAGCCACCCAGAGTGGCTGGGAAAACCCAGCCGGATAGGCGGGGTATGTAATAATAATAATAATAATAATAGTATGTCCGACAGCTGGGTGAGAGGAGTTACCGTAAGTGATATTTGCATCTGTATTAAGCCCAATGGAAATCTTGATGTGAAGTGTCCATAAATGATCTGGAGTCAGGGGTGAACAGCGAAATGGCCACTATTTGCAGGTACCACTAAAGCTCAACTATGAATAGTGTTTCATGTGCTTTCTCTACTTGGCAATCCAGTTGTGTTGAACTAACTTGGTGTGTGTCTTCAAAGTGTTAGGGTGCATGAATCCCAACCTTCCTCTGAGGTGAGCGGAGGACTGGGTGAGTGGCAAAGAGGAGGCGAAGGCAGATATGGAGCAGGGGCGCTGAGCCACAAAGGTCATATACAGTGATCAGCATCAGGGTGCAAGGCTGTTTTGGTTTAGGGAAGGAATGATGTGAGAAGCATCCCTGCATCAGAGTAGATGCACTGCATGAGAGCCAGTGTGGTGCAGTGGTTAAGAGCGGTAGTCTCATAATCTGGGGAACCGGGTTCGTGTCTCCGCTCCTCCACATGCAGCTGCTGGGTGACCTTGGGCTAGTCATACTTCTCTGAAGTCTCTCAGCCCCACTCACCTCACAGAGTGTTTGTTGTGGGGGAGGAAGGGAAAGGAGAATGTTAGCCGTTTTGAGACTCCTTAAAGGGAGTGAAAGGCGGGATATCAAATCCAAACTCCTCCTCTTCTTCTTCTTAGAAGGAAGGAAGGAAGGAGAGAGAGAATAACAGCAGGTATGAAAAATAAAGCAAGGAAAATGTTCAAATTTTTATTATAAATTAAATGTAAAACCAAAGTCTGTGTTGACTTTTCATAGTCAATAAACCAAGAAAACTTAGTGAAACCAATATAATTATCAGGAGTTGAGTCCTTTAAAAACCATTTCAGTAAAAAATAAGAAGTAATGAACAAGTATACTCTAGATTCACATTTCTACTAGCTGCCTGTTTTCTTAGTTGTAACTGATTTGCAAAGGGTTTTATTTTAATTTTTTTGCAAAAAAACAAAACAATCCAAAGGATTTTTTGAAACTGTGGCTTCGTTTACTAAGCCATGATTTACTATGGATTGTTTGAACGCCTGTTGCTGGTTTACCCATCGTGGCTTTGTTTTGCAAAAACTATGGTCTGGTGCTGTGCCCAAGTCTTGCTTTACCATGGTTTGCTTGCCGCCCCCCCCCCCCCCCCGGAGATACTTGCTGAAACGAGAAACTTCAACCGAACATGGTTAAGTAGGATGTTTTCAGAAACTTCACATAATTCTGGATACTTTGGTTCTGGTTTTCTGATCTTTGAAGGCTGTGTTCCAACTCCTTCAAGGACATTTGACGATGTTTCTCTCTCTGAGGGGGGGAAAAAAACAAAGAAACTGTAGCAATAAGCTCAAGTGAGGCCTACAACAAAATGGTGGAACACTCATCCTGCCTACTATCCCAGAGAATCAGCATCCTCTCTGCTAGGAGTCTCCAATTCTTTCTCCTTCCCATCTGGTTTCTGCCTCCCTGTGCTCCTCCCCATAGTTAGCATTCCATGCTCAGTTCTCATTGGACTGTTTTTGGACTTCTTCCTCCCTTAAATGTATTTTCACTACAAACGTCAGGGCTTCGCTGGGGCTTCTGAAATCTCTGCCTTGTGCTTGAATGGCGCCATCTTAATTACTTAAGCATTGGCACTCACACCTGAGTATCAGAAAGAGAAGGAATGATGGACACCTATTAAGATGGATTATTTTTATGATTATTATTTATCAGTTCAAATCCGATACTTGAAAAAATGCACCTGGTGTCCCAAAAATCTTAACATATTTTCTCCCAAGCAAGAGACCCAACCTATTTTCACCGGGGAGCCCAAATAACCTTGATCTCTAACCAACTTTCCACTTGAAAACATGGCTATAAAGCCCCATCAAAAGCTAATCCTAAAGGTTCGACCTAACTTTTCACGAAAAGGCAACAGTGGCATCATCATCCACTACAATCCCAGAAGTCATGTTTTTCTTTTAAACAAAAAACAAAAAAAAAGACTGCACCTGTAACCAATTTAAATTATGTTTTTGGTACCATAGGTACTTGTTAAAACAAAATGATTGATAGTACTTTTATTGGATCCATTCATAATTCACCCGCCCCATAAAATCTACACGGGATTCTTAGGATTTGCTTTTATGTTTACTAGAACATAATCTTTAAAAATACATGTGGTTAGAATAAATGTCAAAACTGTCCCAGAATTTGTAAGGGCTGCACATTATTTTTATGTGTAGTAATCACTTCTGGTTAAAAGCGATCAAACAAATTACTTTCTTGGGACTTGGGTTTCTTATTTTATATTATTGTGATACCCTCTAACAATCATACACGTTTAAGCAGTTCTGGGCCTTGTTAGTAACTATTTACAATTCAACCCTACTTCCAGCAAATTACTTCAACAATCTGTTCTGTATTTCCCTTTTCATAACGTATTCCCAATATAAATATATATATATGTACACGTTGTGTGTCTGCATGGATGTGAGATGAATTAAGAATATGTTCTGTGTTAACTCAACGGCACTCTACTTATGCATGAATATTATTGCTTTCATATTTATTCTGAACTGTCAGCCTAAGTAAAATTTGAAGTGGAAAATGCTTAAAACGTAATATACCAGTATTGAAATGTGGAAAGAAAGGGAGTTCTGCTAGAGAAAGAAGTATCCTGCAGTCTACGATTCCTATCTACCATGTGTCCCAGTGGGATGCTTGGAAGCAGTTAACAAAACTAAAATTAAAGGTCGCAGATGGGGGAAGCTACTGATCCCTTCGATAGCTGGGGGGGAAAGAAATTATATATACTCCAAACACACACCACACCCACACACGTGTCCTTAGTGGTAGAGAACAGGCTTTGCATGCAGAAGACAATACTGAGGTACATGGACTAACAATTTGACTTGGTACAAAGGCAGCTTCCTATGTTCGTAAAGGCTAACAGATGTTACTGCAGCATAAGATTCTGTTTGCTTCGTGAAGCTGATGCCACAAAGCAAATCTGATGGTTTTTAGGGTACCAAAGGCCCTGTGTCTGTGATTGTGGTTAACAGGCTCATATGGCTTCCCTGATGGAATCTCCCAAACCATCGGCTAGATGCACGGCAGTAGAAAAAAGACAAGCTAAATGTACAAATATTGTTAAGCAGTTTTCTTTCCGCTGCTCTCTTAAATGAGCTGTCCCAAGCAGATAATTCCTCATGGGTTTGCGCATACTCATACATACAGAGAATTTCTCTAGCAACAGATTTGCAAGCAGCGCCTTCTGCTACTGCCGAAAAAAACGGGCAAAAACAAAACCTATTGAGGGTGCAGAGCCACAGTCGTATTTGCAGCCCTGTAGAGCATACCAACTAGGGTAGAAGGTGCAGGGGCAACCTGGAGCTGGTGCGTCATGTGACAGCAGTGCATCATGTGACAGAGTTGGGCCAGCTTGGAACCTGGGCTGTTTTAGCTCCACCCTGGCACGGCCCGTATGGCAAGTGGAAGAGGAACTGCCACCACCAGCAGAGGCACACATCTAATTCAATCCTTCCACCAAGCATGAAGGGAAATAGACCATTTCTTTACCAGATATATGATGCCGTATTTTAGGATACAGTTGCCCCTTCAAATTGGTATACAATTTTTCACAAAATGCAGTAACAATAAAATGTAATAAAAGAACCATACGTCACATTATACCCACTTAAAACTGAACAACAGCAGGCAAATGTACAATAATCTTAAAATAACAAAACTAACATTAAAGCAAAAAGAGAGAGAGCTAGACTAGATGACCTGGCTCCACACAGAACAAAATTGTTGAGGGAATGGGAGTCTACTCACAGCATCCAGTCTTCTAGACAAGTGCCTCTGCTCTTCTTTTTTCCGTCTTAATTGATTCTCTAGGTCCAATATTTTCATCTGAAAGGCTTGCTCCTTAGATGCGATTTTTTCCACCTCCTCTTTTAACTGTGACAACAAAGAGTCAAACCTATATACTGTCCATTGAAATGTAATAATCAAAACCCTTACCTTTCAAGTTGCAATACCAAATGTTAACAGCAGTGAGGTTTTCATTTAAGATGAAATGTGTTTCATGAGAAAATGATAAAAGGAAGACTGATAGGGAAAGATCACGTTTACCAATCAACAGAGTACTGATAAGAATCGCAGGATAATGGTCTTATTTTTTAATCAAGAGGAACACTACTAGTTTAAGTATTACATGAACATTAACAAATTATCTCACCTTTATTGAATACCACATTTGTGCGACTGGCTTTATGCTTTTCCCTCATTCAAATCTAAATTATCTATGCCCTGGTAACTTTCAGGTTGGATTACTGTGTGGTGCAGCTACCCTTAAAGCCAGGCTAGAAACTGCAACCATTTCAGAACAAAGATACTGCACTGGATTGTTAACACGGACTGAGTGGCAAGATCACATCAGGCCAGCTCTGAAACCTTCAATAGCTCCCAGTCCATTTTGGGGTTCAATTCAAAATGCTGGTGTTGACCTTTAAAGGTCTTTGTATATGGGACTCTGGTACCTGTTGGACCAGCCTCCCCCAATCTGGAGTTTTCCAGATGTTTTGAACTACAACTCCTCATCTTCCTTGATATTTAATCACGCTGGCTGGGGTTGCTGTGCTATATAGAAGTCTTCCCGGTCAGTGAGCTCTTCATCTGAGACTCTTCCCCAGAGTGGCTGGGGAAACTCAGCCAGATGGGCGGGGTATAAGTAATAAATTATTATTAATATATTATTATAATAATAAAAATGTCCCCAGGAGGTGCCTAACATGGGGACCACTTAGATGAGAATGTGTCCCAAGTCTCTGAACAACAGTGACTGGGCTAATATCCTGGACAAATGCATGTCTGACTTGCCAAAATGCTTAAGCACATTACGAAAGATGCCTATTCCAAATGTAAATAGAGAAACTGGCAAAGAAAAACACCTCCAGAAAGCTTTATAATGGGGGGGGGGTTGATGTCCTTATTAGGAATGCTCAGTTTTGTTTGGTTTGCATTTTTAAACAAAAGGACCTGATTTGCACTTCCTGGACTCCTATGGGAATTCAGAATCGTTATCCTTCGGTTTTCACATTTCTCCAGATTTTGCAATGTAGCTCTTGGTTAAAAATAATAATGGTGCACCGAAATGCGTATTTTCAATTAAAATACACGTACTGAAAACTGCATACATTCGCTAGTGTTTGAAAACACCAACGGTGGGGTGGCGAAAACAAGTTGCAAAGAGAACCTTCTGCTTCACATAAGAGGCATTTGTCTACAGATCCCGTCCACATGTGGTTCAGGTAATTTTAACTGCACCACTGTAAAAACTACCTGAACCCCACGGGAGACTGCTTCACCCACACATTTTCGTTTTCATGGGGCAACAGTGCCATTAATCAATGTATGAAACCAGCCTAAGTCAGAGATTAGTTCAAGGTGGGTCTTTTTTCCTGGTGAATAATTTAAGCCAGAACTAAGGTCTGGAATCAATTTTCAATGTCAGTGTTCACCCTGGAATATGTAAACAGTCATACGAAAAGAATGCTTTGGGGCATGTATAGAGTACCTTTTCCCCTCGCCAATGAGTCATTAGTGGCTTGATTCCAAAGATTAATGAGTGGAAGGAGAAAATACATTAGTGCTGTTCCTCAAATTCTTCAAGAAATATCCAAAAACTTATTGTACTGCAGTGCCACTATGTCTCATGGGGGGGTGGGGGGGCTCAGTCTGTGAAGTATGACTTCTAGGGAGTCATAAAACACTTTTTGAGAATTAGCATTTGCACAAAAGGAGGAACTATTCTGGATTAGGAGATTCACTATTCTCACACAATACTCTGTGATCCAAAAAGGATATCCTTTAATCCTTTTCTGGGATCTGACCCAGCCACAGACCCACCAATCTAAGTCTAGAGGAAATAAAAGGTGTGAATTCTAGGGAGTGGTTGCCCTATTAGAGAAATCTTAGTTAATTCATCCTATGAGTTTTAAGGTGCAATCCTATATCTACTTTCTGGGGAATAAGCCTCATTGGACTGATTTTCAAGTAGACATATATACAAGAGTATGCTGCTAGCCAATTAATTGAGCAATTAAATTTGCCTAACGGTGGGAAACATAATTTCTTTGACTTTTGAGACAGGGAACAGGTGGCCATGCTGATGATCTTGGGCCCCATCTCCCATTATCTTTGACTACTGGTCAAGCGGGCTGGGACCAATGGAAGCTGGGAGTCCAACAATACCTGTGGGATCATAAGTTGCCCATCCATTTTAGGTTATCTGCACATGTGTCGTAGCAGACATCATCTTGGAAGAAGCGTTCTAACCAGTGAGAGAGAAAGCTTGCCACCTGCATGTGTTGTATACACACACACATATACTTGTGCATGCATTAAAAAAAGGTAAAGATAAAGGACCCCTGGATGGTTAGGTCCAGTCAAAGGTGACAATGGGGTTGCAGCACTCACTTTGCTTCAGGCTGAGAGAGCCTGCATTTCTCCGTAGAAAGCTTTTCAGGGTCATATGGCCAGCATGACTAAACAGCTTCCGGCACAATGGGACACCGTGATGGAAGCCAGAGCACATGGAAATGCTGTTTACCGTCCTGCTGCAGTGTTACCTATTTATCTACTTGCACTGGCATGCTTTCGAACTGCTAGGTTGGCAGGAGCTGGAACAGAGCAATGGGAGCTCACTCCATCACGGGGATTTGAACCACCAACCTTCTGATTGGCAAGCCCAAGAGGCTCAGTGGTTTAGACCACAGCACCACTCGCGTCCCACATGCATGCACACATAGCTGCCCAATAAATCAAGGGAACTTTTTGACTAATTACTGTATTTTTTCAGGTATAAGACATGGTTTTTTCTGCTTTAAAATTTTAGTAACAAATTGGGGGGGCGTCTTATACATGGGACATGGGCATTGGGTCCCCCCCCCCCGTATTTAAAAAGATGTCCGGCATTTTAGCTTGGGTAGGCCGAAGCAGTCTCTCCTGCCACTGTCCCCCCTTTCTCCTCCCCCTTCCAGCTATGTGCTGGTGAGTGGATTGCCTCCTGCCGCCCCTTCCAGCTCAACCACTGGAGCGAGAGCAGCTGCTGCCAAGAGCTGCCTTGGCTACCTCTCTTCACCCTTCTTTCCTTTTCTCTCTCCCCGTAAACACCCCCCCCGCCCTGCTCCTCACCTTCCTCGGCTTGGTTTGCTCAACAGTTTGAAACGGGCTCTGCCTTGGCGTCCTACGCCTTGGTTCCCCTTCAGCAACAAGCGATTGCCCCCAAAAAGCTCAACAACTTTCTGCTGCCAATCTATTTCAGGGTTTTGTTTTCTTAATTTTGGGTTAAAAATAATAACAGCGGTCATCTGATACATGAGGGCATCTTATGCATTGAAAAATACAGTAAAATGTTTTTTTTAATGTTTGGCATTTAAAAAATGTTTTTACAGTGGTACCTTGGGTTACATACGCTTCAGGTTACAGACTTCGCTAACCCAGAAATAGTACCTCGGGTTAAGAACTTTGCTTCAGGATGAGAACAGAAATCGTGCTCCTGCGGCGGCAGAAGGAGGCCCCATCAGCTAAAGTGGTGCTTCAGGTTAAGAACAGTTTCAGGTTAAGAACGGACCTCCAGAACGAATTAAGTACTTAACCCAAGGTACCACTGTATATGTCTTAGCCCACCTTCTGGGGGCCTGCATGCCATAGGTAGGTGGGGCAAAAGTTGGTGGTGCAACAGATATGATTACTTTTCTGCAGTAGGCTACTCTCCAGCCAGGCAAAAGCCAGAGGTTGAAAGGCCGCATGCTAACACCTCTCTATCCCCACAGTTCAATGACACATTCCAGCCAGGCAAAAGCAGTTGAGGAAGGTGCAGAGTCAGTGGAAGGTGTGGCATAGGAAGGGATTGAGTGGCCTAGAGAGTGTCCCTCACAGAAACCATGTGCTCTATGGAGTTTTGAGAAAAGAAGCAACTGCCTCGGGGGGGGGGGGGGGGGGCTTCTGTATATGAACAACAGGTACATTAAAAAATGCATATACTCAAAAGACTCAAGACGAGGCCTACCTTCTTCCTTCCATCTTCCAAAGCAGCTTCCAGTTGTCTGGTTAACGCATCATAGCTCGCAAGTTTCTGTTTGAACTGCAGTTCCGTTTTCTGAAGACAATCTTCTTGGCTTGCCAACTGATTTTCAAGCTCTTTGTTCTTTAGTTCCGTTTCTTCTAGTTTTCTTTTAAGTCAAGTACAAGTGTTAGTGTAAGGTTACGACAGAAAGAAAGAAAAAGAAAGAAATTCTGAATGGCAGGAGACACGTCACACTTACCTTTTAACGTCTTCGTATTTCAACTGAATGTTGCGATTCTCTTCTTCTAAAGCAAGCTGTTTCAAGAAACTGTCGTTCTCGACTACCTGTAAAAGCAGGGATTCTGACATAACCCACAGAACTGTAGGCTGAAAACGAGGTGCTAGTTCTTTGCAAATCCTCACATCACTTATCACCAGGACTAATTCATGACAAAAACCCTGAATTAATGTTAACCAAGAAATAGGACTCTAACCTCCTTCCGCAGGGCCTGTTAGACAGATTGTGGCTTTCAATGTGAATTTAGCCTGATCTTTTATTCCCCTTCCTTCCCTTTTTATGAAGATTACCCGCTCTGGGATCCCACAGCTACCGTATTTTTCGCTCTATAGGATGCACCCGACCGTAGGACTGAATGAACCTTGTTTTAGAGGGGGAGAACAAGAAAAAAAATCCCCCCCTCTCTGCTCAGTGCCCCTTCAGTGAAGCGGCAGGAGAAACGGAGCCCCTTGTTCTCCCCCTCTAAAACAAGGTGCGTTCAGTGCATTCAAGGTGCGTTCAGTCGCCTTCAGTGAAGGCAACCCGAAGCCTCAGGAGTGCGGCGGGAGTTCCCGCTGCGCTCCGGAGGCTTCGGGTTCCTTTCGACCTGCTCTTTGGGGTTGGCGGGGGGAAGCGCTGCTTTCCCCCACCCCCAGCCCCAAAGACCAGGTCGGGGAGCAGCGCAAAGGCCTTCCCGCTGCCCCCCGAGATTGTGGGGCTGGCGGTAGGGGGAAGCGCTGCTTTCCCCCACTGCCAGCCTCAAAGATCCTTGAAGACTTCGGAGTGCAGCGGGAGTTCCCGCTGCGCTCCGCAGGCTTCGGGTTCCTTTTGCTGAAGCCGGGAGAGCAAGACTCTCCCGGCTTCAGCAAAAGGAACCTGAAGCCTCCGGAATGCAGCGGGCACTCGCGCTGCACTCTGAAGGCTTCAGGCAGCTATCCCTGAAGCCTGGAGAGCGAGAGGGGTCGGTGCGCACTCTCCAGGCTTCAGCTTCAGCAATGCGAAGCCAAGGAGTGCAGAGGGAGCACTCCCTCTGCACTTCGGAGGCTTCGCGTTGCTATCACTGAAGCCAAGGAGCCTGCATTTGCTGCATAGGATGCACACACATTTCCCCTTAATTTTTGGAGGGGGAAAAGTGCGTCCTATAGAGCGAAAAATATGGTAATTCTCCCCTGGCCTCCTCTGGCCCAAATAGGACTAACTTAGCCAGCTAGCCCTGGTGATCATCTAATGTTTATTGGACGGATTTTCCCCTAAATTGATTTTTGAACTTTGAATTTATTGTTATTCACGCCTTTATACTGTATTTTATGATTTTTTTGTTGTTGTATCACAATTAAGTGTTTTAAATTTGTTGTTGGCTGCCCTGAGCCCGGTTTTCTGAACCGGGAAGGGCGGGGTATAAATAAATATTTATTATTATTATTATTACTATATATGACAAAAACTTGTTTTAGATGCATACAAAGTTCCCTTATAGGAAAGCTGAATATTCTCACCCAGGGCGTAAGCCTCTACGGTCTCGCAATTTTCTGAAGTGAAGTGAAGATAAAAAAAGGAGGGTGGGAGGTGCTTCAGAGACTAGAAAACTGCTCTCTGAAGCAACTGCCTCCCTTAAGCATTAGCCATCACTGGAGCAAATTGCTCTCTGAAGCACCCCTTGCAAGCTCCTCCATCCTGACGGCCATTTAGTCAGGTAGGTGCAGCCCACCAGAGTGAAACAATCTTAAAGACTCGCTTAAAAGCAGACAGGGGAGTCTGACAGAGTCTCTTGGGAGACTGTTATAAAACTGGGGTGCCGCAAACTGCAAAGGCCCTCTCCCCTCATCCCCACCTGTTGGCAAAGAGACGAGAACAAGTTCACACAAGAGGGGAGGCTGTTCCTGATACTCGATAGACTTGGGTCATTTTCAGCTTGAGGAGGTCAGATCCAACACTTCAAATTGAGCCCGGAAATAACACTGGCCTCTCTTCCAAACTAATCGAGCAAACCAATCTCACGAAAAGCACCAACTTGCTTTAGAAATGGAACATTTGAGCTGTGGGAAACAGGGAGGTGACAGGAGTGCCCTCAGCAGGCAAGAAGTTTCCCTTCTGAACTACTCAGAAATAAGAATCCCAAGAAGCAAACCGCTGAGTTTCCCAGCCTTCCTCGCACGCTCGTTTAGATGTTTTGTGGAAAAAAAGAATATTTTCCTCCAAGCACCTGAGCCTGAAGTTCCCTAATGGCTTTGGATTTATCTACACAGCTCTTTTGGCAAGCCAGCAGGCTTTCCTGACACTTTTGCAGTTTCCCTTCGGCTGCTTTCTGTAAATCACGGGCATGTTCTAACTCCTTCAAGCGAGCCTCCGACTGGCCCCTCACCTGTGCAGCCGCGTCGGGTCGGGGGGGGGGGGAGGAGAAGTAAAAAAAGAAAGAAGAGAGAGTAATTTTGCACGCTCTCCCATATTCAAACTACTAAATATAAAACATATTTGAACAAAGACAAAATATACTGTAGGAGGCATATGTTTTTATACGGGCTGCATATGAGAGAGGTGTACCCAAAAGGGTTAATGTAGCATAAAATCCTGTGATAAAATCTACAGTAGGCAGTTTTTTTTCAGTTAGGTCTGTTACCAACCGTGGAGAGTGTGAGGGGGGTTTTTTTTTGTAGTTTTTATTCATTTTATTCATTTAAACTGTTTTAAACACGGTGGCATTGAGATAGATCTTTGTTTACGTGACATGCAAACAATGGCGTAAAAATAAAAGTAGAAGAACAATAAACGCTAAGGTAAAAGTTTCTGAACATTATAACAAAGCTGTGTCAAAGTATATAAAGCAGAGCTTTCTAAACTGTGTGTCACAACACATTAGTGTGTCGGCTGCAGTGTGTCGCACAAACGTCCTCCTTGTTCCTCCAGGGGCTGGAAAGGGGTTAGTTTAACCTCCGGTTTGCTAGTAAAACTGAATTACTGTGTCACGAAAAGATGCATGTGTAAAAGGTGTGTCGCCAACATGAAAAGTTTGGAAAGCTCTGATATATAGAGTGAGTTTTACTGTGAGAGCAGCAGGTGTTGTTTTAAGCTGCTATGTGACTCAGAATATAAGTCTGTACATATTTGCCAGTCTCGTGTGTGTGTGTGTGTGTGTGTGTATCAATATAACATTATCTATCTATTGACCTATCTCTAGTTCTATAACTATTTTCATGTAAATATGATTCAGTAAGCTAAGTAAAATAATGCATTATGTTAAACTGTAATCAGAGAATCTTGAATAGTCTTTTCTAGGAAAGTGAAAAAAGAACTTCCACACATATAATTACCACACTGGAAGCTACCCAGAGGGGCTGGGGAAATCTAGCCAGATGTGCGGGGTACAACTACTAAAATTATATTATACTCACCATATCAATTTCTAAATCTTTGCCATCCATTAGTTTTTTGCCTTCATGTATGACCTTCTCATATCTGGCTTTCAGTTCCTCAGCTTCCGTTTCTAATTTCCCCACCTAGAACAATATTTATATATATATATATATGAACATTGTATTTTTTAAAAATTATGTATGTTTCCCCCCCTTAAGAATTATAAATTATATACACAAATATTTTATTATATGCACACACACAAAAATGATGATAATTTTATTATTATTATTACCCTGCCCATCTGGCTGGGTTTCCCCAGCTACTCTGGGTGGCTCCGAACAGAATAATGATAATAATAATGCAATGAAACATAATTATTTATACATACATACATACATCTGGTTGGGTTTCTCCAGCCTATCTGGTTGGGTTTCCCCAGCCACTCTTGGGGGTCCCCAACAGAACACTAAAAACAGAATAAAACATCAAACATTTAAAACTTCCCTAAACAGGGCTGCCTTGAGATGTCTTCTAAAAGTCAGATAGTTGTTTATTTCCTTGACATCTGATGGGAGGGCATTCCACAGGACAGGCGCCACTACCGAGAAGGCCCTCTGCCTGGTTCCCTGTAGCTTCATTTCTTGCAGTGAGGGAACCAGTAGAAGGCCCTTGGAGCTGGACTTCAGTGTCTGGACTGAACATATACGGAGTATATTTTGGTTTGGACCTAGGAATATACCAGCGGAATGAATTTTGGTGATGGTGCTGTTCTCTGCAAGAGATAGCGGGATTCTATGCATGCCCAAGACATCAACTTGCCTCATTTTTATAATGTTCAATTATATTTTCTTGCTGCTGCGCCTCCTCACGTAAGCCCACAAGTTCAGCTTCCGCCGAGACAACGCTCGCTTCCAAAGATGCAAAAGATGCCTACAGAAAGGAGACAGCTTTAAAAAGTACTGTACTACCAAAAAATGGTTAATGCCGCAACAACAAAAATTGTGTAGCATAAGTAAAACTAAACTACATATATTATCACCAAGATGTTTCTATGCAGATAACAAGGCCAGGATCGCGATCCTAAACAGATCTGCCTGTACCTCAGTCCCACTGAAGGAACTACTTCTGAGTAATTCATACATAAGAGTGGTACAGTGGTGCCCCGCAAGACGAATGCCTCGCAAGACGGAAAACTCGCTAGACGAAAGAGTTTTCCGTTTTGGAGGTGCTTCGCAAAACGAATTTCCTATGGGCTTGCTTCGCAAGACGAAAATGTCTTGCGAGTTCCTGCGGGTTTTTTCCCCTTCCCCCCCTTTTTCTAAGCCGCTAAGCCGCTTATCCGCTAAAAGCCGCTAAGCCGCTAATAGCGCTAATCCGCTAAACCGTCAATGGGCTTGCTTCGCAAGACGAAAAAACCGCTAGACGAAGAGAATCGCGGAACGGATTCTTTTCGTCTTGCAAGGCACCACTGTATAAATTTTCCGAATGTGTTTAGAAAGCTGGTGAGAAAATATTTCTGCTTCAATTTAACCATCAGTAAAATTGCTATGATACTAACCCCGACAGGCAAGACTCGAAATGTATAGCTAAAATTAAGGATTAAGGTGCTCTCCCAAAGTGGAACTCCTAACTAATATTGGCATAACTACAGTTGCGGTTTGCAGATGACCTTACCTTTAATTTAGTATTTTCAAGTGAAATCTTCTCATTTTCAGAGGTGATAGCGTTGAGCTTCCCAAGGATATCATTCGTTGACCTCCTTCCGACATCTTGAAGTCTCCTCAGTTCCATCAGACGGTCAGCTATCTGCCTTTAACATTTCAAACACAACTCGTGTAGAAATTGTTTTGCATAATGTCATTTAGTTAAATGGCAACTAAATTGTGCCTTAACTACATCCACTTTACTTTCAGCTTCTTAGAAGCAATTTTAGATGTACGTCTTTCATGTTGATCATGTATAAACACTTCTTCGTGTGCCTCCTCCACGAGAGGTCTGGAGGGTGGCAACTGTTATTATCATGATAAAAATGAAAAACTCAGTAAAAACTATTCAAAAAAGAGAGAGAATGGGCCTTTTCTACAGTGCCCCCCCCACCCCCGTTTGTGGAATGCTCTCCCTAGGGAGGTTCACCTGGCGCCTTCATTATATATATTTTAGGCACCAGATGAAAACGTTCCTCTTCAACAATGGCTGCTACAATGGCCTACATCACACTAAATAGGCAACTCTGCTTCGAATCTGGCTCAACCCTCTCGCCACCAGCATTCAAACTCACTTTCAAACTCTCATCCAATCATCATTCACTACTAACATTCCAAACTCACCTTTTTCCCGCCTCCCTGCTTGCCTTAATTCTTCTAATATATTTGCCTATACATTGACCTTAGCTGCACTACGATCACAAGCGTTTGGCCACAAGAACCTCACGCAATCCACACCCGTACCTTCGCTATCCTGCTTGGGTCACATCCACCACCATGCATTTAAAGTGCTCTTATGCCACTTTAACAGTTACGGATGTGGCGATCACACAGGGTCCCCGGATGTTTCACCGTCTATTGATCCCTGTGCCACCACCATTTCTCGCTGCCACCACCCAGGCCCTACCTGGTAAATTACTGAGTCCAGTCAGGGTTAAATTGGAACATAAACTTCTGCTTTATTTATTGCAGTTTAACAAGTGTGTGGTTTCATAAACGGTCTCGGTCAATTACAATCATGGGGTGCCTATCCAGACCTATAACTTCCGCTACCTGTTCTCACTCACTAAACCACCTCTCAGATATTTACTTGTCTTCCCAGCTCATAACTGTTCCTGACTCAGCTTATTTCGCTACACTAACTCAACCTACCCACAAAATCTATCCCAATTCACTCCCACTCCAACCAACCACCCAACTCCCAATGAACTCCCCCGTCTCAGAGCTGGTTTTTATAGTCCCTCTGACTCCACCCCCCTGAGTTCTGATTGGGTAACTATTTAACTGTTTCACTATTTCACCTCCAGCACTCTCATCTGTTAACGTCACAACAGAGTCCTCTAAGGAATTATGGGAACTGTAGTTGTTTAAGGATGATAGGAAACGCAGCTCTTTAACTAGCAACAGTTCCCCCATTCTTCTTCTTTTGGTTGTTGTTGTTGGGAGGAGAAACCATAACCATTAAATGTGATCTTGGTTTCCTTTCCTCCGTGTCTACCACTGAAAACACAGCAGGCTAGGAGATGATGAAAATACTGCTCCATCCCGTTCCCACAGTGAAGGGTTGTCAAGTAAACACACTTGGGGAGGGCAGACTAAAAAAAGCACATGCAAAATCCTAGAACAACCATATTAGCCCGGTTCCTCATTTTTAATAAAGAGACTGATTATTTGCAAAGAGGTATTAAGCATTAACTTACTTTTTCAGAGTTTCAGCCTGAACTTCTAACCTGGTTTTTTCATCTACCACTGCCTCGTGATGACTTTTCCAGACATTACAAGCTGAAAGTACCTCAGACAATTGGATTTCCTGGAGAATGTACAAAACACAGACCATGTAATATAAGAACTCATTTTCTGTTTAATTCTTCCCGATTCCCTAGACACAGGAGGTATTTTCATTCAAAGCAGTTTCCAGGTGTATTGCAGTAGTATGGAATAATGTAAAAACTTAAAAGCTTGAAATCTCGACATAAACACACACCAGTAAAATCCTGAAACACAAGAATGAGCTGGAACCTAAGCCGTTGTACTAACTTTCCAGCGAAACAGAAGTTTTAAACTTGCTAAGAGCGTTTCCCTAAACGAGGTATTTGAAAGTTCTATACAGACATTTCCCAACTGTGAAATATGAGGCCATGCCTGTAAGCTTTTTGGTTATAGAAAATACTCCAGATCACATCTCCTATGCCATTTGTAGACAGGGATTACAGTCTGTTGCTCGGATACTTTTCTTCCGCTTCAACTGCTATGGGACCTGATTGGCTAGTGCCCATGACATCACTGACTGCAAGGAACACAGAATTACAATTGGAATTTTTAAGCAGTATTTCTAAATCCGGTCACTTGGAGCATGCCTTGCCACCAGAGCAACTCTGTACAAAAGCAGTCAGCTGGTAGCCATGGGCAGCGATGAACTGCATGCAGTCAAATAAGCAGGTCTGTAGAGGGATGGGCAGAGCGCTGCATCTAAATCTGGAATAAAACTAGTAATGGAATCAAACAAGCACAATTCAGAGCTGATGAGGGAGTGAAGAAAGCCTGCAGGGCTGCATTTCACCCCCAGCTTGAAGCTTCCTGTCCCTATTCATCTTCTTCTTTGATGATCACTCATAGCCGAGCAAGATTGTCTCCCAACAATACGGTCTTAACAGTGAGTCCGCAAGTGACTGTGGAGGTCAATTCTGGATCCACACGTCCTTCCACAGTGGGGACATTGGTTTCCGGCCGGGAGTTGATCATGGTGAGGGTTTGCCAAGCGTGCCTTCCTCTTAGCACATTTCTCCCTTTTGCCCTGAGTTCAAGCGTCTTCAAAGTCCATCACACCTTTGGTAAAGGCCGTTCTCCAGTTGGAGCACTCGCAGGCCAGTGTTTCCCAGTTGTCAGTGTTTATACTACATTTTAAAAGATTTGCCTTGAGAGAGTCTTTAAACACTTTCCATTTTTAAGTTCGGAATAGAGTAGTTGCTTTGGAAGACGATAATCAGCCATTCGCACAACATGACCAGTCCAACATTGATGTTGAAGAATCACTTGCTTTGACACTGGAGATCTTTGCTTCTTCCTGTACACCAGCGTTATTTCGCCTGTCTTCCCAAGTGATGTGTAAAATTTCTTGGAGACACCGTTGATGGAATCAAGCGTATTGTAAGGTTGGTAGTAAAATAGGAAATTTTGGTTTCCCTGTGAATGTCCTGGTCATCAAACACTCTGCACTTCAACCGGGAGAAAGCTGCACTTCCTAATACAGTGGTACCTCAGGTTAAGAACTTAATCCATTCTGGAGGTCTGTTCTTAACCTGAAACTGTTCTTAACCTGAGGTACCACTTTAGCTAATGGGGCCTCTCGCTGCCGCCGCGCCACCAGAGCATGATTTCTGTTCTCATCCTGAAGCAAAGCTGTTAACCCGAGGTACTATTTCTGGGTTAGCGGAGTCTGTAACCTGAAGTGTCTGTAAGCTGAAGCATCTGTAACCCGAGGTACCACTGTACAAATTATATTCAACTCTTCCATGAAAAACCTCAGGGCAGCGAATAGAGGGCTTCCATACTTCTTTCACATCTCCAGCACCAAAGGATTGTTTTCAGGTTTTTACACACAGTTTAGTAGGCTGGCATCTGGTTACTTTGGCTGATGAAGGGCCTGTGTACTCAAACGACTGGAGACGGTACCTTGGCTTGCTAACTCCAGCCAACCAGAGGCCGGCTGAGCTGAAGACATAGGCGGGATTCCCCAAACCGAAGAAGATAACCTTCTCAGATATTTTCTTACACCCAAACTACCAGTATGTACAGACACACATCTCAAGTCTATTATCTGATCGTGTACACTTATTAATATGGACACAGAAAGCAAAGTATGCCCCTGAAAGTTCCCACTATTATAAATCAAGACGTTGTTGGCGTTCTTTCAGACAGGGATAGGGAACCTGCGGGCCTCTAGATGTTGTTGGACTCCAAATCCCATCATCCCTGATCACTGGCAAAGATGGCTGGGGTTGATGGGAGCTGGAAATCCTACAACAACTAGAGGACCACAGGTCTCCTGTTGCTGCTTTGTGAGATTAACATCAAGGTTTATTCATTAATTTGAAAGCATGGCTCCCTCCCCAATCACTCACCTTCTCTCTAATTTTGGAAATTAAGCTCTCCACAGCTGCTTTCAAAAGTTCTGCTCTTTGTTTCTGAACACTAGCCGCCCTTTTCAGAGCATTCCGCCTCTCCTTTCTTCTGTCCTTTTCAGCCAAAATCTGCTGCTTATATTCTCCGACTTGCTGTTTCCATTCTGTAATGTTCTTTTCTACTGTCTGCATCAGAATTAAGGAAGATTATTATATGCTCCAAACATGAAACGTTTGAGGCGGACATTAGCCAAGTGGGGGCAGTGTATGTGTTTGCGCTTGCATGTATGTATAAAAGATTAAACTGGAGTACAGAAGACACAAAACAAAACAGAGATGCTTGATTTGGTTCATCAGAGCAGTGAAGGCAACAGATTTAAAGTAACATGTGCAAGTTAATTCCAACAGATTAACAAGGCTTAAAAAAAATAATACATTGAAACACATGCTGAAGTATTTTGAAGATTCTATTCAGTGTTGAAAACATGAACCCTGAAGTACTTGGTGACAGTCAAACTCTGTAGACTGACTTAAACTGCAGTGGCAGGTTGGCTAATCTGGGGCAGGAGGTCATTTCTGACCCACCAAGACACACTAAGCAGCCCATTAGATTCGCAGCTGTATCTCCCAGTCGGGAGAGAAAAGTTCCCTCTGGCTACCCTTTGGAGAGGATATTCAGTTTTAGCACTAAGCAACACAGTGTTTAGGTTGGAGATAAACCCCCTAATTTCTCTTTGAGAGTTAAAAAAGGAACAGCATTTCCCCTCAGCCCAGCACTGGAGTCAGAATAGGTGGAAATGCCAATTGTGCGAGTGGCTCTACACGTGCGTTCCTGGGCAAGCGTGTAAATCTGAATGTTTGGTCCCTGCTTTGTGATGCTGCGTGTCTGTGTTCCAGTGGATGTTGTCTCTGACGAAGAATACTACTAGTATCTGTGAAATCTGCCTGTGGCAGGCACCGTCCTGGAATGCAGCCAAATATTGTCCAAAGGGACGATATATCTCCTGGATTCCTTGACTGCATTCACATGGGCAACACCAGAAGCCGTGGAGGCCTGACCGAGAAAGGGTAAGTTTGCTGGCAAACAGAAGCTGCCTTTTGCGAGAGGACACGTGTTATTTATCAATTCCCCACAAGAGGTCACCATTTTAGCATCACAACTTGCATGACCAGAACACACACACATGCACAAAAAGGTAGGCAAACATAGGTAAAAAATAACTTGTACAGCAAACAGTTCTACATTCTTCAAAAGACCTGCAAACATTAAAGTCGGGTTGCACTATGAATCCTGTGCCTACGCATTTCAAGGCTAAAGGTAGATGCGGTTGGAGCATCCTTATACAAAGCTTACAGAAACATTCGAGAAGAAATTAGCAGTGCAAAGGGTTGCCAACTGCAGTTTTATGTAAGTTTGTTTTTTTTTAAAAAAAGCAATTCAGTTTATCGCCAATTCTCACTATGTAAAAATAGGCCATTTAAAATAGAAGGTACTGTATGGGGAATCTCGGTATAAACATAGGCTGCTCCCTGCAGGACCTTTTTCCACCTGGCCTTGGGGTGGGGGGGGGCCAGACTCACCAGCTCTACTGAAGAGGCTTCTGGCGAGACCAGAGGGACATCGCTATGCCTGACAACAAACCCTAACTATTGGATTCCTCTGCCCCATCTTTTTGTGCCTGCCAAACAGCTGTGTCATGCTTATGATAATACTTTATTCTCTTGTTAATTATGCTGTTTTAAATGTGTATTTTATATTTGACTTCACAATGGTGTTGTTTTTTTAAAATGTTTATTTTTTTTGTTAACTTCGTTTGCGTTAAATATGTATTCTGTAGTTGACCTCCTTTGTAATGCTATATTTTGAAACCTTTTAGTTTTCTGTTAATTATGTCGCTTTGACTGTATACCGTATTTTTCGCCCTATAGGACGCACTTTTTCCCCTCCAAAAATGAAGGGGAAATGTGTGTGCGTCCTATGGGGCGAATGCAGGCTTTCGCTGAAGCCTGGAGAGCAAGAGGGGTCGGTGCGCACCGACCCCTCTCGCTCTCCAGGCTTCAGGAAGCTATCCGCAAGCCTTGCAAGCCCGGCGGGAGTTCCCGTGGGCTCGCAAGGCTTGCGGGCAGCAGCCTGCAGCCCGAAGCACGGAGCGCCCTCCGGAGGACGCCCCGTGCTTCGGGCAGGTGTCCGCAAGCCTTGTGCGCCCGGCGGGAGTTCTTGCGGGCAGCAGCCTGCAGCCCACAAGCTCAGGGGACAGCGGGGAGGCAGAGCGCCGCCATGCTGCTGTTCCCCGACCTGGTTTGGGGGGGGGGAAATAAAGGAAACAATTTTTTCCTTTATTTCCCCCCCAAAAAACTAGGTGCGTCCTATGGGCCGGAGCGCCCTATGGGACGAAAAATACGGTATTCTAGATTTGACTTTCTTCAGAAATGTTTGGTTCTGGATTGTTTTATTGATGTTTTTATACGCTGCAAACCGCTTTGAGATTTTTCTTAAAAATATAAAGCAGTATAGGAATGAAATGAAATAAATAAATAATAGAAAAAATTCTGATTTCTTTATAAAAAAAGAATTTAACACCTCACACAAAAACATTATTTCAGCTCATATTACCAACAGTAAGTCTTTGCATTATTTATTTCTCTATCTGACGGCTTAAAAAAAACCTTTATGCCTGGTGTGCACATCACACTAGTCCAAAACATGGCTGAGTGTCTAAGGGCAAACGTGTGAGCCACTAAGGAGGGGAGCATGGCAACTTTCCTTCTCCTCCACTTCTCCCGATGCTGTACTGCCATGAGCTGAACCTTGGTTAGGCTGAACACGTCTGATCTCCAAGCTCAAGGGCTTTCTCTTGTTCCAGACAGGTAAAGGACCCCTGACAGTTAAGTCCAGCCGCAAATGACTATGGGGTTGCAGCGCTCATCTCGCTTTACAGGCTGAGGGAGCTGGCGTTTGTCCGCAGCTTTTCCAGGTCATGTAGCCAGCATGACTAAGCCGCTTCTGGTGAACCAGAGCAGCACACGGAAACGCCATTTACCTTCCTCCCGGAGCAGTACCTATTTATCTACTTGCACTTTTGAACAGTGCTTTCGAACTGCTAGGTTGGCAGGAGCTGGAACCGAGGAATGGGAACTCACCCCGTCATAGGGATTCAAACCGCCAACCTTCAAGCAGCCAGATGTACAACCAGATGAGCTTTGGGGCTTCAAGGCAGATTGTCCCCAGTGACGGGACTGGTTTATGGGAGTATTTGGCTGGGGTAGAGATTTAAGGAAATCAACCTGAGATAAAGGAAACTTAGAACTTCCTGACAGTAAGAGCTGTTCGACAGTGGAATTTGCTGCCAAGGAGTGTGGTGGAGTCTCCTTCTTTGGAGGTCTTTAAGCAGAGGCTTGACAACCATATGTCAGGAGTGCTCTGATGGTGTTTCCTGCTTGGCAGGGGGTTGGACTCGATGGCCCTTGTGGTCTCTTCCAACTATGATTCTATGATTCTATGATTCTAGAAGCTGGTGTCCTCATTTTAGAGGCTTCTTCAGTTGGGAATATCGGTCCACAGAGATTGCACATGAACTCTTTCTATGAACAAAGCATTCCCATTTTATTTATGTGGACCTGGAGTCAGGGTGGGATATTCATAAATGCAATGATTTATGGCCATAGGTCAACTGAACTATGTATAGTTCCAGACTGGAGGTGTAGAGGGGTTTTCTTGAAATAAGCAATTATTGTGACAATGCAGATATAGCTTTCTGAATTATTTAACAGAACGTGGCTGATACAGATATAACAGATTTGTGGCTTTTCTCATGAAATTTAGAGAGTGCACCTGAGATTTTAAAATTTTTTATAGCTGCTGTGACTGGCAACTTCAATCCATAGTGACCCTCCCCAACACTGCCAAAAACACACACACCCTATCATCAATCGATCAAAGAAGCAAAACCAACAAAAACCAGTTACCTTAAATTTTGTTCTCAGTTGATTATTCTCAGCCTCCTTTCTCTCTATCTGGCATTGCAAGTGAGTCTGTACCAACTGTGTTGATTCGGAATGACGAGATGCTTTAACCACATTAGCCTAAAATAATAAAACAAAGCCCATAATAAATTATGACGTCTACATGGCTGCACCTATAATGAACTTTCATACTCTATGGAAGGGGCAGGCAGACTTTAGACTTGTTGGATCTACTTCGATTTTTCCTTTGTTTCAGAACCCTGGGATCTACCAAGTGGAGATTGGTATTAAGACATCCGACAAGATTTGAAACAGCAAGTTGCCTCTGAGCATGTTACAAGTATAAGAATTCATTTTCAGCACCAGAACTGAATGGAGTCCTTTAACAGTCACCTCCTGGTTAACTTTATATTCATTCAGGCAGCCTAATTTAAATGGGAAAAGTCACTTTGTTGTTGCAGTTGTTAAACAATTGGGAAGCCTTGGTTGATCTACTCAGCATTCAAAACTCCCATTGTTCTAGGCGCGTTTTGCGACAGGGAATTTCATAAACGCGAGCAGTTTCTGAGCTCTGGGTGCAGTACTGCGTCTAAGATTTCAGATTAAAATGGCCACTGTTACTCGGACGTAAATCCCAACCAAGTTCATTGGGGCTTCCTCCCAAGTGAATGGATTGGGGACCTGAAAATTTCTTTTCTTTTAACCCAACATGTTTTGTTTAGGTTTTAGTTGCCTTGTTGAATGTACTTTTAATGTACGATGTGCTTTTAATTCGAAATATGCTAGCCAGTTAGTTATGATGGTTTAAGTAGCGCATGTTAAAGCGTTATCTACTTCAGATGCTCACAGGGATGCTTAAAATCTAAACAAATTTTGGAGTGGGATTATTGAAGGACCCTTAAGTCTTAGGGTTGCGAACTGGACACTCAATGTAGGTGTCTCTGCCATCAGTTGTATAGGCCTTTAATGTGTTACTTGCGGTGCCAAAAAGAAATATTTATATGAAGGAAATGGAGTATAGGGAGAATCCAGGGCTTGTCTGCAGAGCAGAAGGAAAGGAGGACCTTTTTCTGCCTCCCCATTTCCAGCCACTCCCTGAAGGCTGCAGAAGGGACCCTCTTAAGAATATTAGGGGGGCGGGCAGGGGAAACATGGCTTTGTTTTTTGAAGTCTTCAGATGAGGTCTATACCATGTGAAAAATGAACGTAAGATTTTAGCTGCTGTTTATTCATTTCCAGCTTTGTATTCTAGTTATAAATAAGCGCGCCTAGACATTCCGCTGTTGTGCCCTTCCGAAAGAAAAGCAGCTAACTTTAATAGAAGGAATTAAAAACACTATTAAAAAAACCAAATAGATGATATGAACAAGTACCTAGCAATTTTTTAAAATAAAATAAAATAAAATGCTACATTTGCCTATCAATAAAATTTCAATACCCAAGGAAAGGAAATAATAATTCAATTAAAACATTCCACAAAATCAATGCAATCATATTGCACATACATTTCAACTAACAGGTAAGGGGATAACAAAACACATATTTTAGTGAAAGATATATACACTTAGGCTGCAATCCTGAACACATTACATACCTGGGAATAAGATCCACTTAATAAAGTGGGACTTACCGTATATACTCGGGTATAAGCCGACTTTTTCAGCACATTTTTTATGCTGAAAAAGCCCCCCTTGGCTTATACTTGAGTGAGGTGGGCGGCAGCAGAGGAACAAGCAGCCCGAAAGCAGCCCTTTTGGGCTGCTTGTTCTTCCTCCGCCGCTGGTTTGTGGTGTGGTGAACCGGCTTATACTCGAGTCAGTAAGTTTCCCCAGTTTTTTGTGCTAAAATTAGGTGCCTCGGCTTATATTCGGGTCGGCTGATTCTCGAGTATATACGGTACTTCTGGGTAGACAGGTCTGAGACTGCACAGCTACACTCTCATTCTGGAAGTCAACATACTGAAATACTGACACACACCAATAGCTTAGAACTTGCAGGAACCACAAGATGAGGTTGTCAAGGCATGTAATTTGGTAAACATAAACTTATGGCAGGTGAAGTAAAACAGCCGTACAAAGGGAAATGCTAACTTACTTTCTCATGCTGAAGCTGAGTAGAAAGCTCTAAAATATACCTTTCTTTTCGATGAACTTCATGCTTGAGTTCCTTCAAAGGGAAAAAAACCCCAATTATTATTATTTTTTGCATACTAGAGAGCAAGGATTTGTAACTCGAGGAGGCTGGGGGGGGGGGAAGAGAGAGAACAAGGATAGAAAGTATACTGGCTTTCATGACAGAGGGCTCATTTAGATGCCAGCAGGCCCACAAATAGTCAAAACACTGTGTGAACTTTTTCCAGAAGTTCTGAGAATGCCATCTTGGTAGTCAAGATAACCTTACAATTAATTGGTAGATGTTAAAACCGTGAGCTCATATATGTTTATATCCACTTGCTTTGATAGAAACTGGGGGCTTGGGAGTGTTGGGCTCTGGGCCCAGAAAAGGGGAACTATCTGTAAGATTTGAGTATTTGCCACCTATGCTCTCATCTAGTTAGGTGAAGTGATGGGAAGTCCCACCCAAAGTGGTGTATGATGCTTTCTCTATAAATAATGTGTGAACATTTCCTTGGGAGCGGACAAGCCATCTCCTTGCTGCAGTGTCCATCCTGTGTCTGCCACTAATAATAATAATAATAACAACAATAATAATAACAATAACAATACAACAGACAACATTCAGCATGGCTCCCTCATCCTATGTGCAACTGCTTAAAATGCCTAAAACAGGCTGTGGTGCCGCCTTCACGAAACGAAATGAGGACGCGCCAAAGAACAGAACTTACTACAGCTTCAGTTTCGCTTTCAGTCAACTTCTGTATCAAATCTTCAATCTGTGTACTGATAATCTAAAAATAAGAAAAATGAAACAAAACTGATTCAGTGTCACTTAATATTGAATACAACATATTACGTTTAACATACTGTACTTCCTGCGACATAAAACTCCCAACATTCCAAGTGACCATGCCCTCTATTTACAGTTAAGGACTAAGAAAATAAAAATAAAAACTACAAGCGCAGATAAGAAAGTTCCTTTGTGAATTAAAATCTGACGTGTTTGGAGGTCATTTTTTTTAAGCCCAAAAGTCTATTTTATTAATTGATCTTTAAAAAAAAGAGAGAGAGAAGAGATTTTCTACTTATTTTTTCTTATCCAAGTAATAGTTTAAAGGAGTATTCTATTAACTGGGCAACATCCAACGATAGATAATAATTAAAAAAATAAAATTATTAGAGTTTCTCTTGTTCAAAAGACCTCTGTTTGTGTACGTGTGAGACCTGCCCGTTTTCTCCCAACCTACAGCCCTCCACATATAGGAATAACAGATATCTTTTTCTAAAAAGTTATCAGATACTAAATTTCCTGCCAAGAGAATGGACAGGTGGATATCAACTCAGCCCTGTTTCAGTTCAGGAGCAACTTCGTTGCTGCACTGAAGGTTTAATTCTTATAAGGAAATGTTTGTCTAGGTTGTGTTCCAGCCCAGGTCAAGTTGATAATGGGGTCCCCGTGACATCGTGCAGGATTCATGTGTTAGCATAAGCCAAAGCATTTTAAGTACAATATGCATGTGTGAAGAAAGTGCTCGCATATTGACATTCTTCATGAGCACATGAAGGAGGTTACAGGCTGCTGTGTTAAGTGGTAAGCCCTTTTCCTCAGGTGCAGATCAACTGGCAAGGAAGGCCAACCCAAACTTGATGCTGTTATGCAGGCAACTGCAGCTCTGGTCTGTAAACAGATCTGCTGCAACCCAGGGAATCTTTTGGTGGCAGCAAGATGGATCTACCATATTTTTCGCTCTGTAAGATGCACCAGCCCACAAGACACACCTAGTTTTTGGAGGAGGAAAACAAGAAAAAAAAAAAATATTCTGAATCTCAGAAGCCAGAACAGCAAGAGGGATTGCTGCACAGTGAAAGCAGCAATCCCTCTTGCTGTTCCGGCTTCAGGGATAGCTGTGCAGCCTGCATTCGCTCCATAAGACGCACACACATTTCCCCTTACTTATTAGGAGGGAAAAAGTGAGTCTTATAGAGCAAAAAATATGGTAGTTTGCCCCTGCGCACGAGGGGAATGGTTTCTTGGCCACCTGACAAATCCCGTCTGGGAGAAAGAGCTACAGCTCTGCTGCACAAAGCAAGAGACTTAGAAACCTTGTTCATAAAAGGATCTAATCCAAAGCAATTCCTGGGCTAGACACAAACAAAGAGCAACACAGAAACTTATCGGGATGGGCCAACAAACTCGAGGGCTCCCCCCCCTTATCTCAGGGCTCTGCTTGATATATTATCATCTAATTTTATTTTTCTGTGAATTCACCTCCTTCTTTGAAAATTCTACTTCAAATAATGAAACAAAATACTTAAAACTTGTTGTTGATAAATACTATACTTGGTTGTGGTTTCTGTGCACGTTCTCTTACTTCTTTTTCCTTGCTTGATCTAAGTAGCTGCTGTAACAGTCCCTTCATATTTTTGAGAGCCCCTAGCTCCATTACCAGTAAATCCTCTTGTATAGAAATCTTTATCATATCTGCTGCAGAAACGTAACAAGCCTGACAAAAATATTAAATCGCAGTTAAGTCGTTTTGTAAAAAAAGAAACCAGTGTGACACTGTTCAGGTAGCCACCTTAAAACAGAACCGTTTTGATGAAACAAACCTTTTACATCATTTGAACACACAGAACAATCACAAATACAAAACGATAGGAAATGATTTTGCTATGACACCTGTCACAAATACAGTGGTACCTTGGGTTAAGGACTTAATTCGTTCCGGAGGTCCGTTCTAAACCTGAAACTGTTCTTAACCTGAAGCACCACTTTAGCTAATGGGGCCTCCTGCTGCTGCTGTGCTGCTGTTGCGCAATTTCTGTTCTCATCCTGAAGCAAAATTCTTAACCTGAGGTACTATTTCTGCGTTAGCGGACTCTGTAACCTGAATCATCTGTAACCCAAGGTACCACTGTAACTAGCTTTTCTCCAAACCAAAGCAGCACTGCTGGTTCTAGAGCAGAGATGATAGCAAAGCTGGGACACCTCAGGCCAGAGGTCCAAATGCAGCTCTCCGGGCCTATCAATCTGGCCCCCAAAACTCTCCCTCACTGGCCATGCTTGCATCTCAAGTCTTTTGTCTGAATGGAATGTGTCCTTGCACTCAGATGATGCCTAGTCACAGTGGCGTAGCGTGGGTTGTCAGCACCCGGGGCAAGGCAAGTAATTTGCACCCCCTAACCCGTGGATTTGCCCTAACCCCAGATGTTGCGCCCGGCCCCCCCGCACCCCCCACGCTACGCCACTGCCTGGTCATCTGAATGGAGGATAGAGGGTGTCTGTGAAGGTGTGTGAGCATTCATATGAATTAGTCCACAAAGGTAAAATTTAATTTTGTTGCTTTACCTGATTTTACCCTCTGGCCTCATCCACCACTAAGCACATGGCCCAAGGAAGGTTGCTTAGATAAGAATGCAGCTGAAAAATATTCACCAGCCCTTGGTCTACAGACACAGGTTGAATTGCAGCTAGACACAAGACACATCATTTTAACATACCCAATTCAAAATTTCCAGAATGGTAGCTGCATTAGTCTTTTGCAGCAAAGAGTCTTGCAGCGCCTTAAAGACTAACAAATTTTGTTGTGGCGTATCGTCTACAAAAACTTGTGCCATCAGCATTATGGAGCATCTGAAGAAGTCCACAAAAGCTTCTGCCACAATGTATTTGTTAGTCTTTAAAGTACTCAAAGCTTGTTATTCCTTCTTCAAACTGTATGCATAACGGCAGTCAATGTTTTTGTCTTTCAGCAGCAAACAGCAAAACTTGGATATAGCAAAGTCATAGCATGAGAGAAAGATGCTTCCATTCATGCAAAGGAAGGGCACATATTTTCTGCCAGTTGCCAACCCAGCGGCAGCTCTCTGCTGAACTGAGCACAGTGGGCTTCAGGAAAATCCAGTATCAAGAACAGAACTCTGTTGTTCTTAGGCCATACTGCAACCAAGTGTCATTCAGTAATTGTCAATCCAAACTTACCTTTGAAATTCTAGTTAGAGTTTCTTTAAAAGACGGCAGGAACATTTCTGCTGAACCAATTGCCAACTCTGCTTCGTGGAGCTTTTTCTGAAAAGCAACTTTGTCCTGAATGGTGTCTTCCCACAACCTATAAACAAAAGACTAATGTTTATTAGGAAAAACTGTGCCCGTGTTACTCTTAATTTAAATGCTAACTACAATTCAGCCAGTGGCTGGGCACACTTACTAACACAAAGCCTAACGTCCCATCAAAAGTAAGAGTTAATTATCCTCTTGGAGACTTCCCCACAGTGGTTCTTTCCTTTTGTGAATCGCGAGGACTTAGTACATCATTTCACCTAATGCTTTTTCACACGTAGGACATTTATTTTGCTTAGGGTAAACATGTATCATGGGCATCCATAGGGCATATATGCAATATGAAGCCATGGAAAGTTAGGGGCTGGCCAGAACGTGTGCACACTGCAAAACATATATGCAAATTATGGTTTGTTTTATGATAATAAGTTTTGAGACTCAAACAGAAAATTGGTGAGTATTAAATAAAACTTCTGTGTGCTTTAAAAAAAAGTTTTTTAAAAATGTAAGAACGTGTAGGAACAGCACACATGTTAAACCCATGTTTCAGATAGTTCTAGTTTGGAAGTACAGTGGTACCTCGGGTTACAGACGCTTCAGGTTACAGATGCTGCTAATCCAGAAATACTACCTCGGGTTAAGAACTTTGCTTCAGGATGAGAACAGAAATTGTGCTCTGGCAGCGTGGTGGCAGCGGGAAGCCCCATTAGCTGAAGTGGTGCTTCAGGTTAAGAACCATTTCAGGTTATGAACGGACCTCCGGAACGAATTAAGTACTTAACCCGAGGTACCACTGTAATTGGCATTGCATGGCATTCCCCTAAATGAATAGCTTTAGGAAAATGTTCTAGGGTAAAATATCTGAGCTGGAGAACATGCACCACTCAACTTAAAAGCATACCTTTCTGTTTCACTTTCACTCTGTGTTTCTTCCAAGGAACTCTCCTCAGATTCCCCTGTATGGCAAGGCAAGGCTTCCTTCATCCTGGTCCTGTGTTTATCCACAAGTCGGCCATATGAACCCCAGTTCTCCTTCAAGCATTCTTGTTCTGGAAGCTTATAAAATAATGTTTTGGCTTCACTGCTTATTCTCTCTCTCTTTCACACACACACAGAGCCACCAAATCATCTGCATCAAAAAGCTCTGCATCAAAATGCATGGAATCCAGGATTGCAAACTTGCACTTCAGAGATTCTAACATTTCTGTCTCCTCCTATCGACACGATAAGACACAGCAAGTCCACGTTTCAGCTTGTTACATGCATTGTACTGTCGTCTTAAAACGTCATACAGTACAACAAGACGGGCCAGGTTGTGTAGGGGTGTGTGGAAGACCAAAACCCAAGGGCTGCACATAATTCCTGTTTGTAATAACGCCTGGAAATTTCAGAATACCTTCAAGGCCTTCAGCACTGATGCCTCTGCTAGATCACCCCTCATTTAAACATGAAGACAAATATAATCAACTCATAGATCTTGAAACAATTCATTTCTCCGGAATTAAGAGATCTGTTTGTTAAAAAGTAAAGCAATTTTAAAGGAGGACCTGGTGGCAAAGACAAAAGGCATAAAATGGTCCTGGCTACATCAACTATGGGACGCGGGTGGCGCTGTGGTCTAAACCACAGAGCCTAGGACTTGCCGATCAGAAGGTTGGCGGTTCGAATCCCCACGACGGGGTGAGCTCCCATTGCTTGGTCCCTGTTCCTGCCAACCTAGCAGTTTGAAAGCATGTCAAAGTGCAAGTAGATAAATAGGTACCACTCCGGTGGGAAGGTAAATGGCGTTTTCATGCGCTGCTCTGGTTCACCAGAAGCGGCTTAGTCATGCTGGCCACATGACCTGGAAGCTGTCTGAAGACAAACGCTGGCTCCCTCTGCCTATAGAGCAAGATGAGTGCCGCAACCCCAGTTGTCCACGACTGGACTTAACGGTCAGGGGTCCCTTTACCTTTACCTCAACTATGCACTTTTGCAAAGTATCTGGAACAAAGCGGGGAGGATTTGAGACTCTTGGCACCTTTGGAATCAGTAACAGACCTAGCCATGACACAAAAGGGGCAGTCTCAGTGATATATGGTATGATATTAGACAGCTTCGTAGGAAACGCGGAAGATATTCGAATGAGATAGGAAACCCGACATAGGAATTTCAGTAAGCGAAAAAGCATGGGAATCAATATGACAAAATCCATCTTGAAAAACAATTTCGGCTCGCCTCCAGGAAGTTTCCCTTAAAATTATATTTCAGTGGCATTGTACCCCCACACACCTTGCAAAGATAAATCCTTTAAGCTCACCATTATGTTGGGAAATAATGTGGAGAACCAGGTCCTATTTTCACGTTTGGTGGGAGTTTACCATGGTCCATGCCTTTGGGGAGAAGGTTTTTTAATCTGACCTCCAAAATCACTAACCAATCTATCCCTCCTAATTTGACACTTGTCCTATTATCATTAGATTTGACCCCAAATTCTACACATTAAATCTAAAGAATTAATTTCCTTCCTGTTCACAGGAGCTAGACTAGTTATTGCCCAATGATGGAAGGAAACTTCTAAAATACCAATAGAGGCTTGGGTTAATAACATCTGGAACATCTTGAGTATTGCTCTATTATAACACCTCACATACCATCAACGACTAATCAAAGGCATCTCCAAAAAAAGATACCTTTTGACATGATCTGATCTCCCCTTTTCCTCTTTTATTGAAGAACAGGGTATTTTAATGCCACCATCATCACAGAGGTGTCTGTGGAGGGGATAGTGATTGAAAATTTATTGTAACTGTATTGTAACATTTGAATAAATGTTTCATTTTTATTTATTTTAAAAATAATACCTTCAAGTAGTAATTTTATTAGTAGTTTAATTTGAAACATCTAAACTGCTGGCTTCTTAAAAAATTACAGGCATCCTAGTTTAGAAGCCCTAGTGTTATATGCAAGTGCAACCTCATTTTCATGGTGTTCAGCCACTGCAACCTTTGACACACCCAGCCTGAGAACATGTTTATTACTGGTGAAGCAACACCTTGAATGGCACCAGTACCATTTATCTGCAAGGAACCTTTCCAGCACCACTCCACCTGACAAAGGGGACCCTGAGCGTCTCCCAGTAAAAAAATAAAAATAAAATCAATGCACTGCAAAGGATGCTGAGAAATGTTTCTGGGTGCATGCACTTTAGCCAGGACACACTTCAGACCTCCTGGCCAGTTGCCTTTTGTGAACTGAGCGTGGTTTTGTTTTAGATATTATAATCAGCTATACAGTGCTTTGCAATTATATTCCTGGGGGCAGTTTGCAAAAGGAATTCATCCCACGAAGTGCTTATCTCACCCTTCCACATTGGGGGGGGGGGATTAGCTGTGAAGGCCACCTATCTTCCAGGGAAGTATGGCTTCCGTTACTAATCTTGTTGTTCCCAAGTAACTCCGAAGGCTACACTGTTTTTTTTTGCGGGGGGGTGTGTGTGTGTGTTTCTGTGGGGGGTGGGGGTGGAATGTGAAGTGGGAGGGGGAACTAAAATGAGCAGAGAATGACAGTTGGTTTGAACATTCTGCCAGCTAAAAGGGAGTGGAAATAGTGGAGGATAGAGGAATCTGTCTCTGCAGGAAATGGTTTTTAGGGAGATTATTAGTTATAATTTCACTCATCCTAGCCTTCACATAACTGTGTATTTGTTTTCAAGGCTCCCCAGATTAACATCCTGGCTTGGTTCTCATGAATAGTATCTTAATAAGCTGGGATACAAATGAGATTTGTGCACCACCCACAACTTTTGTGCTGGGGAAAGTGGGGAAACAAACTGGGTTTACCACAGCTGCATATTAAATCCAAATGAGGAAGCTATGGTTGATGGTCTCCAAACAAAGTGGGACATGGAACTATGGTTTAAAGCGGGTTTCTAAATCATGACTTGTTTGGACACCGTTAACTATAGTTCCATGAATGTATATAGGTTTTTAGGTTTAGGTGATTTAACATTTAGCTGAATAACGTTAGCTCTGCTAACGAGCCAGTCACTTCAAAAAAAATCAAGATACTATTTGTATTTCCTGCACATCTTACATGATTATCTGAGCTGTCCACTTCTTCACTTAGAGAACTCAAATACTTTCCAAGTTGGCTGGATGTTTCTGTCTCAAGATGATCTTTCTTAAAACTCAAATCACAGGACTGAATAACTGAACAAAGTTTTTCTGCTTCCCCAGAAGTTAGGTATGGCACAAGTCTTGTTTCCTAAAAACACCATCCATATAACATTAAGTAAATGCATGCTACTAGACAAATACATCTGCCTGCAGGTTAGCTTCAGAAACAACACAGCTGCTTATATCAGGGATGGGGAACCAGTGGCCTTCCAAGTGTTGTTGGACTCCAAATCCCATCAGCCCCAGACAGCAAAGCCAATAGTCAGGGATTATGGGAGTTGTGGTCCAACACAGGACCCCCCCCCATCCCTGACTTACATTATCAAAACAAGAATTTTTAAATGCAACAAATTACTTAAAATAGACACCATGGGAAATGTATCAGAGTTTAAGCACATCAGCCAATTTTAAGGAATACTGAACAGCATCCAAACAACAGTGAAATCAGTTTCTGAGTTTGCTATTTTGTTTTTCTTAGAGCAATATGTGCATATGGCACAATGAATTCCTTTTGGAATAGAGGGGAATTTCAAAAACAATTTGCAATGTTGACAACGCATTCAGTGTGGGGTGGGGAAGGCACAAATTTGACTCTGGTTTACTTGTGTGAACCAAAGTTGTTCTTCAGATTGTGCTCATCCTCCTTTAAACTGAAAATCAGGAGGAGTGCATTTGTGAGTCTGTGATATAACAACAGTCTTATTCTTTTATATTTAAGAATATATTGTCTCCGTTTGCAGAGACAAACTTTGGAATGGGTGGGCATAGATATTTCAGTAGCAAACCTCCTTTTAACAGCTTACCTCGCAACGGCTAGAAGAGGAAAGTTCCCTCTGCACATGGTCATGAGACCCATCACTGTTCTGTTCATACAGGCTGGATGGTGGTGCTTCCTTTTCTTTCTGAAAAATAAATTATGAGCGTAGAGAGTGTCTGAATTTTTATTGGGTTCACAAGTTAAATGCTGCCTGAATTTGTATGTTGCAGCAAAGGCGCTGCGTTTCAAGTCAGTGTTTAACAGAGTAATCCTAGCTATGTCCACTTTGAAGTTAAGTCCTACTGAACTCTTAGCCCCAGGTAAGTGGGAAGCCTTAGAGACGACAAAGTAAACCCCGAAGTTCTTAATGTCAAAGTAATACATTTCCACTTGAGCTAAGTGCTACAATTTTGTTTACTAATATGGTGAAAAGCATGGGTCGGTAAAGCTAGCATATTTGTAATCTGCTGAAAATAAACACACACACACATTTACAGGATATTATTCAAAACTGAATTCTTCAAGGTCTTCCAAGTTTAGAGATGCAAAAGCCATGTTGCAAAGGAGGCATTTGCAAAATATTCTAACGCACAATTATTCCAAGTAGAGTTTATTTCTATTACAGCGGTACCTTGGTTTATGAACTTAATCCGTTCCGGAAGTCTGTTCTTAAACCAAAGCATTCTTAAACTAAGGCGTGCTTTCCCATAGCAGCGGGGGACTCAATTTACAAATGGAACACACTCAACAGGAAGTGGAACATGTTCTGCTTCCAAGGCAAAGTTCACAAACCAAAACACGTACTACCAGGTTTGCAGCATTCTTAATCCAAGTTGTTCATGAACTAAGCTGTTCTTAAACCAAGGTACCACTGTACTATGCTTTTTATTATTATTTATGCTATTCAGTCATTGGAGAAAAAGCCAAGGCTACCCATCGCATAAGCAGAAACACATTGCACATCCTAAAAGTTCCTGAACTGAGCAAGGGACTGAACTAAATGGCCTTCCAGGTCACACACCCCCATTCTAAAATTCTCTGGGGCTTTCTGGGTGCCACGCAATGGTCACACCCCTCTTATTAGAATTCCGTAGAGCGATTGCCACCCTTCTGATTATCATGCACCTGACAAGCCTTCCTAGTAATTGGGGTAGCGTGGAGGATCTGAGGAAAAACAAACAGATAAAGATTTTATTGGGGGACACTTGTTAACTTATAACCAGACGGAGGGGCTCAAGACTTCTTCTGAAGCCTCCAGCTGGGAAGAATGGCAACTGAGCTCGGGTTCAGGTTAAACCAATGACATGCAATACCCAAAAGCAATCCCACCCAGTTCTCTAATACATACATATATCCTGGCTTGCCCCAAGCCATGACAACCAAACTTCATTGTGGGCCTTTGTACAAAATATATTACGTTTGCCAGGGGGGCGGGGACGACAACCTCTCCTAATTTAGTTTGATTACACTCCAGTATCCACTGACATAATTTCTTGCCAGAGACAAAATGGAGTTATGAGAATGCAAAGTTAATGTGAAGTACTCTGGTGCAGCTTTTGCACACGATAACATTAAGTGAGATTCCGAAGCGACAATGGGATTTTTTAAAAAAATGAATTCATGGTAACTTAGATTCAGAGGTGTGTGTGCGCACCTCTACGGCCACAACTGACGAGGCAAGTTCAGAGCAAGAAACTGCAAGCTCCAAGAGGCACGCACCATCCGCCTTGCAGCCACCCAAGCTGGAATCTAGACACGTGTAAAAAAAAGTTGCGAAAATGCCTTTTTTAAAAAAAAGGTTTGAAAAATGTCTTCAATTTACCGTGGTTCACCACCGCCATCTGGCGTCTCTTTGGTATAACGCGCCTTGACAACGTTTTATTTGCAGCTATATAGATATTTGAGCCTTGAACAAGCGCAGGGGATGGGGATCCATTTCTAAAAAGCCTTTTAGAATCTAAAATTTAGACCCGAGGGAGGAGGCGCGGCCGCCCCGCAGCAAGCGCTCTGCACGCGCTCAGAGGCACGCTGCTTTCCGGGCGCCGGACGAAGAGGCCGGCCGCCGGCGGAGACCGCAGGCGTTGGCAACGCCTTGCAAGGTCACCGATGACAGGCGGCTCTGGGCCTCGACCCGCCTCGTCCCCTGGCAGAGCGGCGTTTCCCGCCTCCCGACCCCTTTCCCCCGAGCGCCGCCATTACCCCGCTGCCTTCCATGGCCGCCTTGCTCCTTCTGCAGCTCGCCGACGCCGCGCTCTCGGGCGGGACAACGGAGCGGCGCTTCCCGCCCTCGCCAGGCAACCCCGCGAGGCGCCGCCGGAACAGCACCGACGCCGCCCGGCTCCTCCTCCGGGGAGCCCTCGCTCCGCCTTCGGGGCTGGGCTCCGCTGCGCGCCGGCTGTGGCGCGCGGATTGGCCTCTCGAAAGGCGGGAAGGAGGAGAGGGGGAACCGGGCGCCTCTTGGGGGCAGGCACGGCCGGATTGGCCTATAAACTAAACAAGCTGTTGCTTAGGGCCCCACTCTCTTGGGGGGCCCCCAAAAAAATTAAAGGGAAAAAAACTGGATATAAGATAACAAACAAATAAAATAAAACCTACATACAGCAACAGTGTTTTGTGTTGTGTAGGCTCCTATGATGTAAGTAGTGGGCCCCGCCTGCTAGCCTGCTCCCTAAAATATCACTGGTTTGCTCATTTCTATATACAGTGATACCTTGGGTTACAGACGCTTCTGGTAGTGTTTTTTCGGGTTACAGATGTGCCAGAAGCCGGAAGTACTGGAACGGGTTACTGTTGGGTTTCGGTGCTCGCGCGTGCGCAGAAGCACTAAATCGCACTTTGTGCATGTGCAGAAGCACCGAATCGCAACCTGCGCATGCGCAGATGTGGTGCTGCGGGTTGCGAATGTGCCTCCTGTATGGACAACGTTCACAACCTGATCATCCACTGTATAGGGTGCCTACATTCTGCATGGACTGGTTGCATGGCAACACGTGCAAATGGCTTTAGATATCAGGTTCATAAGTTACCATATAGCATATAATCAACATATAGCATATAATCAACACAAAAAACAGCGACAATTTGTTGATGACAAAGGACAGCTGGACATAGAAAGGGCCCCGTTACCTTCAGTAGCTTAGGGTCTCATCAAACCTAAATCCAGCCCTGCTCACTCCTCGAATCTTCATAAAGAGCGCAAGCCAGAATCTGCACATGGACCACTGACTCAATTCTGCCATCTCCACAGGGAAATACTCTAGGAAAATGCAGGTTGCCTTTTGCTAGCGTAGGTGCCAGGGTTCTTCTGACACCCCCCCCCCCAAAAAAAAAACCAAGTCTCATCCCAAGTGTGACTTGTGTATAGGGTTGCCATGTTTCAAAAAGTAACATTCCTTTTTTAAGAAACTGCCAAAATTGTCCAGCTTTTGGGAACAAACCCAAATGGTTGAGCTTTGGGACACCCCATTCCATAATGGATAATTTTTCTATTTATACCCACACATCTTATTGGGTTGCTCCAGCCACTCTGGGCAGCTTCCAGCATATATAAAAATATAATGAAACATTAAACATTTTTAGAAAACCTTCCCTATACAGGATTGCCTTCAGACGGCTTGGGGAGTTGGATAACTCCATACCCTCCTGACATTTCTCCAGTGAAAATAGGGACATTGGATAAGGAAAAGTGGATCAAATCAGAAACCAGGACGGCTTCTCTAAATTAGCGATGTCCCTGGAAAATAGGGATACTTGGAGGGTCTGCAACTCCTAGGGGCCCAGGAGACTTGCCCCCCCATAAAATATTTGTTTGCATGGGCATAGCCAGGATTTCGAGAAGGTAGAAGATCACAACCTGAAATTGAGCTTCTTTACGGAGGCTAGGGGGCAGGCCCTCAGTTAATTGAGTACTTTCAATGATGTGTGTGTGCACTGCGTCATATATCAATTATGTGGGGCGGGGCTTATCTGTCGTTCCCCCCCCCCCCATATTTTATTGGCATACCTGTGGGGGCAAGGCTGCAAAAAGAGAGGAAAAACTGGGTGGGCGGAAGGTGTCAAGAGAAAAAGATGTCCTCCTCCCGGTTCCCCACACTTCACCCTTGCAGGGATCCCCACAGTGTCTCCTTCATGCGCCTGCACAAGAAAAGGGGCACATGAGGGGGATGGCAGCTGGGGCTATGTACACGTGTGCATATGTCTGTGTGCACACACACTTGTCCTTGAGATCGGTAAGCTATAGCTCAAAATATTCCAAAGCTATTAACTATTCCTGTGCATGATCCTTTAAACATGCCTTATTAAACTGCCCCTGCTATTCCAGTACAATCATACCTCATGTTACATCCGCTTCATATTACGTTCTTTCAGGATACGTCCCGCGGCGACCTGGAAGTACCGGAAAGGGTTACTTCCGGGTTTCGCCGCTCGTGCATGGAACGGATCCCGTTCACAACCAGAGATACCACTGTATTGCTCTTTATGTATTAATGACATAATTGCTGAATGTTGATTCAGCTCATGCTGCAAGTTTGCATCTAAAATAATGAAAAGCCAGTTAACTCAGTAGTTCCCCAGGTGTGGTCTGGACACCTGCAGTAGACCCGAGTGCGAACATAAGCTGTGCTGGATCATACCAAGACGATCCTGTTTCTCATAGTGGATAGCCAGATGGGAAGCCCATAACCACGGCACAACGGCAGAACCCATCCCCTGCTGTTGCTCCCCAGCGACTGGTAGTTTGAGGTTGAAGGCAGAGGTCCTCCCTCAGCTTCTTTAATCCCTTTGAAAGCCATTTCTGCCGGCAACCATGCTCTGCACCACTGTTTCATATGATCCAAGGGATCCAGATGTTTCTTGGAAGTTTCTGTCAAGGGCAAGCTGCTTTTCAGTCTCCATTCTGAAACCTAAATTGAGTTGCAGCAGGACACAGAAGGAACAACGAAAGAAACTGAACAGAGAGGATTGGATTCTAGACAAGAGAACAGTTGGGCAAGGGATCAGGCAAAATTTTGCCTCTGTTGCAAAATGTCTGCTGAGTAGAAAACTTAAGTCGGCAAGGACTCCCTCAGGAATCACACGGTAAGAGAATTGAATGGTCGACAAACAAACTGGAATACAGTGGTACCTCGGGTTATGTACTTAATTCGTTCCGGAGGTCTGTACTTAACCTGAAACTGTTCTTAACCTGAAGCAGCACTTTAGCTAATGGGGCCTCCTGCTGCCGCCGCGCCACCGGAGCACGATTTCTGTTCTCATCCTGAAGCAAAGTTCTTAACTTGAAGCACTATTTCTGGGTTAGTGGAGTCTGTAACCTGAAGAGTATGTAACCTGAAGCGTATGTAACCCAAGGTACCACTGTATCTGTATTTGGTAAGACTGAAATCCTATACACATTTACTTGGGATTAGGTCCCATGAACTCAGTGTGACCTTTTTCTTGAATTGGCACGTACAGCATTGCATTTCCAAGCAAGACTTCTTTTATAGCAGTGTGCTGATATCCTAGCAATGCTATGTTAATTGTGGGGCTTAGGAACACATCTGAGGATTTTTTTAAAAAATGCAATGCTAAAAAGGCCTCGTTGAGGTAAATGATGTAGGCATGTCCAGGGATATATTCATTTTGGTCTTAAGTTGCCATCTGTATAAATTTTGTACTGGCAAAATGTTATATACTTGCAGGTGTTGGTGATCTTTTAAACACTATTCCTACAGAATGCAGATTAGCAGCAGGGCAACTAATGTGGATGCTCTTTAGGGTTGCCAAGAGATTTCTATTTTGAGCCTGGATACCCTTGTTCATTATCCAATAGTCCTCACCATTCTTGGTACAATTCGAACCTATCTTTTTTATATATAAATGCCAATTCCATGTGTGCCTATTTGGACATCTGGAGGGCTAATACAGATTTATATGTGTTGATTTTTAGATTTAAGCACAGATGAATGCTGTATTCAGGGATGTGAGCTAACATAACAGAAGAAAAGCCTGCTGGATCCTGCCCATCTAGACTAGGATCCTGTCCTCACCAGGGCCAATCAGATGCCAGTGGGAAGCCTGCAAGCTCAACATCAGCACAACAGCATTCTGCTAGTGGTCTCAAATTTCAGCCAAAATTCAGCGTCCCTCTGCCTCTCTGGCACTTCATTCTAAATCATAGCTGTGGCGCCCCCCAGTGGCACTCCCAAGGCTTCACACCCGTGTGACCGAACCAGCTCTGACCCCCCCCCAACCTGCCTCTTTAACACTGTCCACCTGCAATTCCCAGCTTGCAAACAAATCCTTTCAGATGCAAATCTACTCTTGTTTCTTGCCAAATATTCCTAATTTCTGCAACCTAATTGTGTCTGTTTTTTGGGTGGGGGGGGTAGTTTGTTTGCTAAAGCTGCTGTTTAAGTATTTTAAGAAACAAATTCTTTCAAATATTCTGCATTATAATGTGTCGCTGCATTCTTCAGATCCTTATCAAACACTGTAAAAATAATCTTCATTCAGGTACGATTTAGGAAACAGGAAACTCCAAAGCAGCTCTTTGTCCGTTGTTTTAATTTTGGCAGTCGTGTTCTCTCGAGAGGATTCTCTGCTTCCAGTGCCTAGCAGAAACTTAATTTTTATATATTATCCGTGCACAGTCTGCAATTTGCTGAACACTGGCTGCTCTGATTCCAGAGGCACCGGTTTCCGTAATTGTTGAATAAAGACGAGGAGCCTGCCAATTTAACTCCCAATGTCACATACTCCCAGAAGCAAATAGCCAGCCACTGGAATTCTTGCCGGCTTCTGCTAAGCAATTCGGTTCCTCCCTAATCTGATCTGATCTCTTTCTTACTATACAAGTTGTTTGCAGTGAAGCTTTATAAAATAATTATATATTTTAATCTTCTCCCTTCCCAAAATTAAGGCTGCAAATGCACACTGAAAAGCAACAACAGCACCCTCAACACAGATAAACACATTGTATATCACTGACTGAAATAATCATGTAGTATAATATAAACAGTTGGCCCATTGTTATTTATTTGCATATTCAGGAAGGGCTTATGGGTGTTTCTTGCTCTCAATGAACCCATTGCATGCCTCAGGGAGAAAAATGGTGCAATGATCTAGCACTCAGCAAAATGCCCCTCAGAATAATTGTTTTACAAATAAAAATATTGTTTGATGTGTGTGTTTTTAATCAATGACAGGGAGGATAATAATAATAATATAGAATATGCATTGCAGTTCTAAAATATTTTCAAAAATATTAATGCTAGAACAGTGTTTCCTTTTGCAGCAAGTAGCAAAGAGATTGCTCATCGTCACTTCAGTGTCTGGTTCAAGCCTAGACTTGCCGGATACCAGGGTTTACCTGGGTTTGCTGACAGTTCAGGTTTTGTTCCATGCTGATGAGTTAACGCAAGCACAGAGCAACCCGGAATTCTTGCAACTGCCGAGTCTCTGGAGGGCAACCACCACGTCTGCACTTTTGCCACTCACAGCACCAAGCAGGTGTGGCAGGGAGACTACTGTTAAGGTCCAGCAATGGTCAATGTGGGCTGTGATACGAACTATCAGATCCTAGGTCAGGTCAGTCCTGCCTTCAGAATGACCCATTTGGGGGGCTTTCTACTGGGCATTAGGGATGCGGGTGGCGCTGTGGTTTAAACCACAGAGCCTAGGGCTTGCCGATCGCAAGGTTGGCAGTTCGAATCCTCACGATGGTGTGAGCGCCCGTTGCTCGGTCCCAGCTCCTGCCCACCTAGTAGTTTGAAAGCACATCAAAGTGCAAGTACAGTGGTACCTCGGGTTACATACGCTTCAGGTTACTGACTCCGCTAACCCAGAAATAGTATCTCAGGTTAAGAACTTTGCTTCAGGATGAGAACAGAAATTTTGCTCCGGGGGCACGGCAGCAGCAGAAGGCCCCATTAGCTAAAGTGGTGCTTCAGGTTAAGAACAGTTTCAGGTTAAGAATGGACCTCCAGAACAAATTAAGTTCTTAACCTGAGCTACCACTGTAGGTACTGCTCTGGCAGGAAGTTAAATGGCATGTCCGAGCACTGCTCTGGTTTCACCAGAAGTGGCTTAGTCATGCTGGCCACATGACCCGGAAAAACTGTCTGCGGACAAAACGCTGGCTCCCTCGGCTCGTAAAGCGAGATCAGCGTCACAACCCCAGAGTCATTTGCAACTGGACTTAACTGTCAGGGGTCCCTTTACCTTCATATGCTGGGCATTGCTGCTCAACTCAACCCTCCCACAGCCCCACATGGGTGTAGCCTTTGTGTTTTGTCAAGGTATAGAGAAGATAAACTTCCCTAGCTAATCTAGGTTTGAAGACCCAAAGGAATAGCAAGCAATGCTAATCATTTACCCAATCTGAAGGTGTTCAACCATAAAATTCTTGCCATCTCCCTGACTGCTGGACCAGTGGAAGCACTGCAAAGTAGACCAGTCACTGGAGCAAATCTGAAAAAAAGACTAGGTTTTTTTTAAAAAGGGCATTTGATTATATCGTACAGTGGTACCTTGGGTTAAAGATGCTTCAGGTTACAGACTCCGCTAACCCAGAAATAGTACCTTGGGTTAAGAACTTTGCTTCAGGATGAGAACAGAAATCGTGCGGCGACAGTGCAGCGGCAGTGGGAGGCCCATTAGCTAAAGTGGTACCTCAGGTTAAGAACAGTTTCAGGTTAAGAATGGACCTCCAAAACGAATTAAGTTCTTAACCAGAGTTACCACTGTATTACCTAATAGCCAGGGCCTGGTAATGTTGGGTTTTCTCAGAAAATGCAGCTCTGCTGTGGCGGACAGTCCATGCGCAGCCTGATTCTGTGCATGGCTACTCAAAAGTTAAGTCCCACACTGAGACTTACTCCCAGGTAAGTGCACACAGGATTGCACCTGTAGCTTTTCAAGAGGCATCTGCAACAAAAGAAAAAAGGCCAGGTGGGAGGGCCAGATCAGGAAGGCTGTGAACAATGTTGAGAAAAGTGACTTGGGGACGCAAGAAATCTTCTAAACAGTAAGAAATGCCACAATGTCCTGTTCTTCACCCGTCTCCTGCCTTGACTGCTACAGCCACCTTCTTGTTACAGTACTGAAATCATTCATTTAATTATAATTTCCTGCTTGCTGTCATTTGTAGCACAAACACCTTGTTTATTATTTTCAAAGCCCTTCATTGCCTTGCCCCCAGCCTGTAATCTTCAGCCCTCCAACCTAAACCTCCCCCCCCATCTTAGTCCTTTAGAATCATAGAATTGTAGCACTACCAGCACCATAGCATGGTGATCACAATGCTCTTTGCCAGTGGCGTAGCGTGGGGGGTGCAGGGGGGGCCAGCCACACCGGGTGCAACATTTGGGGGGGGGGCGCTCGCACTCGCAGCTCTCTGCCCCTACCTGACTCACTCACTCTCTCTCACTGCAGTGCTAGCTGTGCGAATCCGATCCGAGCTGCCGGGTCGCAGCCCACTGTGGAGGGGGAGGGTGCCAGGCGTGCGTTGCGGTGCGGAGCGGAGAGAGAACGAGGGAGGGACTATCTGGGGGAGGGACAGTGCGCGGGAGAGAACCACACCTGACCAGCCCAGGCAGCAGCAAGAAGAAGCTGGCAGCGGCGTCAGGTTAGGGGTTAGGGGCGCAAATTACTTGCCTTGCCCCGGGTGCTGACAACCCACGCTACGCCGCTGCTCTTTGCAGCAGATAAATCTCATTGGGAGGTCTGATCTTTAGAATGTGGGAATTGTTTTTATATGTGAAATTATTTTAAATATGTGGAAATCATTTTATACAGTACAGTAGTTGTTTTATTATAGTGTTTCTTAAATTGCTTTCAGGTGTTTCACATGAAGCAATTCATAAATGGGCTGCAGTAAATTAACCCCATCATAGCTGTCTGAAGCTCTCCTGTGCCCTTTCTCACTCCCCTCCCCCTTCCAGGAACACCTCCATCTCTTCCTTTAGATTCGCCTCGAAAACCCAACTTTCCATTAAAACCTTTGCCACAGCACTTCAATCGTCAACCCTTATTATCTAACTGAACTTAAACTTCTTCCGCTCCTCTTTACCGCTGCCCCAAATTGAATGTTAACTTGCAAATTCCTTGGGGGCAGGAATTTCTGTTGCTACTGTTAGCAGGCCCAGTTTTAGCTGGGGCTGCTACCAAACACACATATGCACGCACACAAAACAACACACAAAAAACAAGGTTACGGCTGAAGAGCCTTGCACAGACTTTTGGGTATGGGTTTTATGTGTAGCAACATTCCCCCAGGGAAAAGATGGGGAACCTCTGGAAGAAGCCAACTCCCATCAGTCCCAGCCATAATGGTCTGGAATTATGGAAGTTGTAGTCTAAACAACAAGGGACATGGATGGCTCTGTGGTCTAAACCACAGAGCGTAGGGCTTGCCGATCAGAAGGTCAGCGGTTCAAATCCCTGCAACGGGGTGAGCTCCCGTTGCTCAGTCCCTGCTCCTGCCAACCTAGCAGTTTGAAAGCACGCCAGTGCAATTAGATAAATAGGTACAGCTCCAGCGCTGCTCTGGTTCTCCAGAAGCAGCTCAGTCATGCTGGCCACATGACCCAGAAGCTATACGCCGGCTCCCTTGGCCAGTAAAGCAAGATGAGCACCGCAACCCCACAGTCGTTCGCTACTGGACCTAACCGTCAGGGGTCCCTTTACCTTTACCTAGTCTTAACAACATCTGGAAGGCTGCCAGCTCTTCAAACCTGCTCTATGGCACACAAGACTCCTGGAGGAGCTAAAACTGCTGCCTGTATGAACCCACACCAAAGGGTCTGCGTACGACTCCTTCTTTTGTAGTGATCCCCCAAAGCCCTGTAATACCACTCTCAGGAATAGCATGTTTCTCCAATACTTTTGAAGTGGCGTCTCAGGGTCTTTAAGAGCATTTGGCTACTTCTGTTATGCTCAGATTTTTAACATAGAATCATAGAACGGTAGAGTTGGAAGGGACCCCAAGGGTCATCTAGTCCGGCCCCCTGCAATGCAGAAATCCACAACAGATGGCCATCCAACCTCCGCTTAAAAACCTCCTTGGAAGGAAAGTCCACAATCTATACATATTTGTATTATACTGCCACTCATGCTACGTTTATGCATTCTGATGGTAAACATCACCTGGGACAAAAGGCCGATTAAACTTGTTTAAATATAAGTAAAGCTGCTCGACGTGGTATTACAGCTGCCAAGGTGCCAGGAAGATGTGAGTTCTGTCTTCCACTCTCGCTAGGGGACTATCTGCTGTAAGGCCGTCCAGTCAGAGGGCACATACCCGATCTATCAGCTTCCCTTGCGCCCATGCACGACTTTTCTCCGGGAGAGGCGAGCGCAACTTGGGATGAGGGCTGCGATTTCAGAAGAAGTTGCGTCCCGTCTGAAAGGGAGAACAACCCATGCGCAAGAGAAACTCTCCATTTCCCCCGATCTCGAGAAGCAGCTGAAGTGAGAGCAGATGAAGAAATCCGAAGCGCCCGCGGGGGAGGGAAGACAAAAAAACAAAACCACAAAACACAAATCCCGTCTCCATACGACGCGCCTCGTTTTTGCAATCTCCTGATCGTTGCGCGCAGCTGCAACAAAACCTGCCGCCGTCGTTGTCTTGCGAGGGAAGCGCTGCGGACTTCCGAGGTGCTCCTCCAGAAAAGGATGGCCAGAAAAAGCCACGCGGGGGCCGGCCCCGTGGGGCTGCTGGGGCTGAGCGTGGGTCTCGCCCTCCTGCAGCTCCTCGGAGGGGGGGTCACCGCCGCGACGCTGAAGGGCAGCGCTTACCAGGGGCTGCTGGTCGCCATTCACCCCTCCGTCCCCCAAGAGGCGAAAATCGTCTCCAGCCTTAAGGTAAAAGATGAAGGGAGGAGGCAACCGGCGCTGTTGCCAATGGACCCTTCGCGCATCTGGTGATGGGAAGCGGACCCGAGGGGGAAGGGACCCCGCAAGGTCACCCAGTCCAACCCCCGCCCCGACCCCGCAATGCAGGCATCGCAGCTAAGTCCTGATGGCTCTGCCTGCCTACGATTGTCATTTTACCTCTTTGGCATCGCGCACACCTTCCGCGTTGCGGTTATGTATCGCTACCTGGATTGCCTTTGCGCCTTGGTGATTCAGATTTTGCCTGCCCCTGCCCCTCTTAGTTTACCAGCGGGCACGACTGAGCACATTGAAGATGCTTCTATTGTCTCCCTGTCTTCTGAACTCCGCACGAGTCTTCAGTTGCAAGGGTGAAAATATTTTTTGTTTGCAAAACACAGCTCTAATGCTATAAAAAGGTGGCAGGTTGTCTGTGCCAATTTCGCGACTCTCAGCGGTTTAATGCGTTCGGGGGGGGGGGGTTCTATGAGAAATCCAGCAGTTGCACATCCCACCCGCCTTAAAGAGTTGGTCACGGTGCTCGTGGTGTTGCATAGACTTCCCTTTGCGCCTTTACGCAAAATGTATTGATGCATCTGTTCTTTAAAATTCTGTTCCGTAGCTGCACGTCGAGGCATCTTCCACAAACATGCGATGTTTCTGAACACATTTGTTCCTCTGCACCTTTTGCGAAGTACTTTTCTCATTTCCGTGCTCAGCAAGAGCTACAGCTACCCTTGTATTGATCAGATCCAAAGCATTCACGGAGGAAAGTGTGGAATCCCAAGGATGCTCGCTGTGATCTGAAGGTGCATTTTGAAAGAACAAAGGTCGTTAGGCCCACTGCCTGCTTGTTTGCATCCTTTCATTCAGCTGGTATTGGGGGGAGAAGTATCTTCCTTCATCTATGGAAGGTGGTGTCACTGTCAACAGCTCTTATTCTGCCTAATGCTCCTTTAGCGAGTATATACACCAGGCACTACAGAATGGCCCTGTTGGCTTCCGCTGATGCTGACTTTGGGCGCATAGTTCGTAAACTTTAGGGTACTTTAGTCTCAATAAATGCAGTTGGAACCTAAGACAGAAGGCAGCCTGCCTCTCCAAAGGATGGCTGCTGCTCCTGACCAAGCATTCAAGGGGGGGCTCAGTGCCGGATTTACGTATAAGCTAAACAAGCTATAGCTTAGGGGCTCCCCCAGTTAGGTCTGTAAATTACCATATAGCATAAATTCAACACAAAAAACTGTGACAATTTGTTGTTGACAAAGGACAGCTGAACATATAAAGGGCCCCATTACCTTCAGTAAGGGATGCGGGTGGCGCTGTGGGTTAAACCACAGAGCCTAGGACTTGCCAATCAGAAGGTCAGCGGTTCGAATCCCCGTGACGGGGTGAGCTCCCGTTGTTCGGTCCCTGCTCCTGCCAACCTAGCAGTTTGAAAGCACATCAAAGTGCAAGTAGATAAATGGATACCGCTCTGGCGGGAAGGTAAACGGCATTTCCGTGTGCTGCTCTGGTTCGCCAGAAGCGGCTTAGTCATGCTGGCCACATGACCCGGAAGCTGTACGCCGGCTCCCTCGACCAATAAAGCGAGAAGAGCCCCGCAACTCCAGAGTCAACCACAACTGGACCTAATAGTCAGGGGTACCTTTACCTTTACCTTCAGTAGCTAAATCTGGCCCTGGGGGCACTACTGACCTCCCCCCACATGCTCTATCTCTAGGCAGATCTGGCTGCCGTCCTAACCCTAGTTACCCCTAGGGCGACGAACCATTTCTACCTGTCAAATAGCTGCCAAAAACTGAATGGTAATCTTAAATCCAGATATATAAATATTTAATAGTAAAGAATAATGTTTGGGATCCTGATCCCCTATAGTTATGGATTTAAAATCTGAAAGTGTTCCCCCTCTTTTTTGCTCTACATCTGGACTGGATCTGTTCTCTGCTTCCAGCGGTCAGGAATTAAGGGACTTTCTGTGCCAGACTTCACTGCAGCACACCCTGAAAATTATGAAGTTGCACCTCTTTCAGAATTCACCAGATCTTCTGGATCTGGGTGAGAAAGGTCATTGGATATACCTGCCCAGGGCTCTGCAAACTACGTGTTACTTCTCATGGCTTGTTCGTTCAGCTCCTACAACTTCCTGCTCCACTCCTCCCTCCTGGCTTCTTCCCCGATGTAACTGGTTCCAGACAGGCAGGGACTTGTAACCCTATTTACAATTTCAGGAAGTCATAGACTGTGATCCTTGGATGCTGATAAATCTATTGTCAGTGAGATGAGAAATGCAAAGTTGTTCCCCCACATATCCCCTGTGCCCATGGGAATAGCCTTCTCCTAACTGGAGAAATGGTGCTTTTATGCCAATCTCTTCTAGCATTTCTGTTTAGCAACTATAGCAAGCCACATAAATTAATTAATTAATTAATTAATTAATTATACTCCACCCATATGGCTGGGTTGCCCCAGCCACTCTGGGCGGCTACCAGAAAAAACACACACAATCAAACATCAAACATTAAAAACTTGTCGAGACAGGGCTGACTTCAGATGCCTTCTAAAAGTTGTGTAGTTCTTTATCTCCTTGACATCTGAAGGGAAAGTGTTCCACAGGGAGGGCTCCACTGCCGAGAAAGGCCTCTCCTTGGTTCCCTGTAGCTTCAATTCTTGCAGTGAGGGAACCACCAGAAAGCTCTCAAAGCTGGATCTCAGTGTCCAGGCAGAACAATGGGGGTGGAGACACTGCTTCAGGTATACAGGACCAAGGCTGTTTAGGGCTTTAAAGGTCAGCATCAACACTTTGAATTGTGCTCAGAAATGTACTGGGAGCCAATGAAGGTTTTATGTGGTCTCGGCAGCCGCTCCCAGTCACCAGTCTAGCTGCCACATTCTGGATTAGTTGTAGTTTCTGAGTCACCTTCAAGGGTAGCCCCATGTAGAGCGCATTGCAGTAGTCCAAGCGGGAGATAACTAGAGCATGCACCACTCTGGCGAGACAGTCTGCGGGCAGGTAGGGTCTCAGCCTGCGTACCAGATGGAGCTGGTAGACAGCTGCTCTAGACACAGAATTGACCTGCACCTTCATGGACAGCTGTGAGTCCAAAATGACTCTCAGCCTGCGCACCTGGTCCTTCAGGGGTACAGTTACCCCATTAAGGACCAGGCAGTCCCCCACAACTGCCTGCCCCCCCTGCCCCCTCAAAACAGTACTTCTGTCTTGTCGGGATTCAACCCCAATCCATTATCCTCCAACCGCCTCCAGACAATGTATCAAGGAAGGGCTGCGAAGGAGTAGTTAAGAATGCAGTCCTGAACACACTTACTAAGAAGTCAACCCCATCGGATCAAGTCCGCCTTTGGAGTAAACATATGCATAGGATCACATTGTTCAGAATGCTTCTAGAATTAGTCATATTTATTGTGAGGAGAACAGATTTGTGTTTCCTCAGCTCAAGAATGCGTGTGAGGTGAATCCAATTGTTACATGATAATGGCAAGCTTGGTTTGGAAATCCCTTTGGATTTCCTAGTAGAATGGACATGCCATATCGACACTGTGGTGCTTGAACCCTTCTGTTAAGATGGTGGATTTAAGGAGTGGCCTGGAGAGGTCTAGTTTTAATGCGAGTGAACCTGCTGCAACAGAAGCCGGTTGTTTTTGCTGCATCAGCCTATATTTACAGTTGTGAAATTATTGAGGCAATTATAATTGCCCAGACAAGCTGTGTGTAGTGTGTGTTTCGAATCTGGCTTCACGCACGCTGCATGAAAGCTACTGCTTTGAAAGCGTTGTGAAATTGATAAAATAGTCCTTGTGTCCTGGCACTCTGTGGTAGAATTTCTATGTAGTTTGAAGCACAAATGCTTCATCTTTAGCTATGAGGATCGAGGGAAAGGTTTGCCACTTTTCAGTTATCATAAAATGTTTTCATAAGCAGCAAAGCATTTCAGGAATGCAGATATCACTACCAAGCCATTTTCTGGCATTTCTCCTGCCTTCCTCAGCCCTGCAGCTGCTTATTATGGGTTGTTTTAGTCTGTGTTCGCTGTACATGCCTTGCACTTCCAGTGCTGGGATTTTTTTTATCATCCAACGTGTGTTATGTATCCCGTACTTTGTTATAAAATACCGCCATTTAATGTGTTGGTTCACAAACCAGCTTCATGCCATTTGGGGTCTTTAAACCATTCCTAACTTCAGCACCTCTTTTTCTAGAAAAATAGCACTGAATAGGACAAATTATTAATTAAAAATTTCTGGGTTAACATAATCTTCACTATTTCTCAAATCAATGTTCCTCCCCGCCCCCCCCCCAGCTTCATTCCAGTCTGACTTGCTGATTGCACAATGATTTATGAGTTTACACTTTCCTCCTTGCATGAGCTAATGATTCTCGCTAATCCACTTTCCTATCATTTCGTTCTCTTATTAGGAAATGATTACTGAAGCTTCCTTCTACTTGTTCAATGCTACACAAGGAAGGGTTCATTTTGGGAGTGTCAAAATTTTAATACCTGCAACATGGGAAAGAAACAATTACGCAAAGCCAACGCAAGAGGTGTACACAAAGGTACGTATTAAGGGCAGTGTCCTGGGCCTGCTATCCTCATTTCTTCCATCCATCCGCCTCCAGTTAAAATAGTTGCTGAACACAGTAAAGGTAAAAGGTAAAGGTAAAGGACCCCTGGACAATTAAGTTCAGTCAAAGGCGACTATGGGGTGCAGCGCTCATCTTGTTTCAGTACTAAATGGTAATGCCTTTGGATACTCTGTTAGTAGGGCTTTTTAAAAAAATGTAAACGTTAGTTGGATCCAAAATTCTCAAGATTGTTCTGATCCTAATAGATGCTGGTTTGCTACAGGCGTGCATATAATACATGCACTTTTTTGTTTGGCCAAGCATATCCAGATATGTATAATCTTGATCTGTGCTTTAATCTGGTTTTTAGCTTATCATTGATTTTAATTATCTTTGTTCTAAACAGTTGCATTTTACTGTTTTTGCTGATTATCTCATTGTTTTATTCTTCTCCATAAACCGCTTTGAGGCTTTTTACAATCAAGTGGTATATAAATTTTACTAATTGAATGAACAGCATATCCCGTCCTGTGAGTTTATTTGCTTGCATAGGGAGTGAATCTCAAAGCTACCTTATTTGTAGGGGGAACATAATGTGTAAAGTCATTTCAAGATTTGCTCAGAACAAATCTTGTACGCTCCATTGCTAATAGCACAAAGAGCAGGTTATTTCTGATCATGTGGTAAGTACAGCTAATACAGTACAGTGGTACCTCGGGTTACAGACACTTCAGGTTACAGTGCTTCAGGTTACAGACTCTGCTAACCCAGAAATAGTACCTCGGGTTAAGAACTTTGCTTCAGGATGAGAACAGAAATTGTGCGGCAGCGGCACAGCGGCAGCAGGAGGCCCCATTAGTTAAAGTGGTACCTCAGGTTAAGAATAGTTTCCGGTTAAGAACAGACCGGCCGAACGAATTAAGTTCTTAACCTGAGGTACCACTGTAGTTATCTACTGCCCACACCCACAGTGCATTTGTGTGCCTCTTCATACCTTCCAGCTTTTAAATGTGCTGTGTTGATGCTATCATTAATCAGAGGAGCCAACTTGGGTCCCAGGTTATGGGTGCCCACTGTGTGTGGCATCATGACGTCATGCACGCCCCCTGGCCTCAGAACCTGACTTCCAGTGGCACCTCTGAGGCCTCAGAGATGCTGTCCGAGGCCTTGCAAAACCTCAGAGGTTGTGGGGGCCCCCTGTCGTGTGGGTGTTGAGCACCCACAACAACATTTTTGTGGGTGCCCAGGTATCCAAAGCCCCCTATAGTTGGTGCCCCTGTTATTAATTAAAAAGCATTAGGACTTACTGTATGTTGAGACTTCATTCCTCTTCACGTTTCTCTGGTAGTAAACCTCATTGAACTGTAAAGTTAAAGTTAAAGTTAAAGTTAAAGTTAAAGTTAAAGTTAAAGTTAAAGTTAAAGTTAAAGAAGTTAAAGAAGTTAAAGTTAAAGTTAAAGTTAAAGTTAAAGTTAAAGTTAAAGTTAAAGTTAAAGTTAAAGTTAAAGAAGTTAAAGTTAAAGTTAAAGTTAAAGTTAAAGTTAAAGTTAAAGTTAAAGTTAAAGTTAAAGAAGTTAAAGTTAAAGTTAAAGTTAAAGTTAAAGTTAAAGTTAAAGTTAAAGTTAAAGTTAAAGGTACCCCTGCCCGTACGGGCCAGTCGTGACCGACTCTGGGGTTGCGCGCCCATCTCACTTAAGAGGCCGGAGGCCAGCGCTGTCCGAAGACACTTCCGGGTCATGTGGCCAGCGTGACGAAGCTGCTCTGGCGAGCCAGCACCAGCGCAGCACACGGAAACGCCGTTTACCTTCCCGCTGGAGTGGTACCTATTTATCTACTTGCACTTTGAGGTGCTTTCGTACTGCTAGGTTGGCAGGAGCAGGGACCGAGTAACGGGAGCTCACCCCATCGCGGGGATTCGAACCGCCAACCTTCTGATCGGCAAGTCCTAGGCTCTGTGGTTTAACCCACAGCGCCACCCGCGTCCCTTCTTCATTGAACTGACTGGGTCTTATTTTTGAGTAGGCATGCATAAGATTTCACTGTCAAGTGCAATCTCATAGTATGACTAAAAAGGGTGCAGTTTAGTACTTTTGCAGTTCAAAAACATGTTTACTATATTCCAATGTGTCTGTTCTGGGTGGGTGGGGGTGGAGAGTATTATGAAATCTGACTTATGACATGTAAGTAATTGTTGGACTGAACTCCTGCTTTTGTCAGTAATTAATAATAAGCGTACCTATTTCAAACCTGCTCATTAAACAAAACTTTCATTTTAGGCAGATGTCATTGTTGCTCCTCCTTATTGGAAACATGGACACGATCCATACACATTGCAATATGGAGGGTGTGGAGAAAAGGGAAAATACATACATTTCACCTCTGACTTCCTGGTAAATAATGATTCGATTGGAATCTATGGACCACACGGTAAATCCTAAACAAATAATTATTACCTTTCTTCTTCCGTTACCTTTTGTGTTTCAAAAAAGTACAATTTTAAAATCTCACATCTGCATCGTAATCAACAAAGAATATCTTTAATAATTAACAGTAACAGTGTCTTCATACGTGACTCTTTTTAGTTTTTAATAAACGTTTATCACACTGTAAAGTATATATATGTGTGTGTGTGTATATATATATATATATATATATATATATATATGGGACGCAGGTGGCGCTGTGGGTTGAAGCCTCAGCGCCTAGGGCTTGCCGATCGAAAGGTCGGCGGTTCGAATCCCTGCGGCGGGGTGCGCTCCCGCTGCTCGGTCCCAGCGCCTGCCAACCTAGCAGTTCGAAAGCACCTCCGGGTGCAAGTAGATAAACAGGGACCGCTTACCAGCGGGAAGGTAAACGGCGTTTCCGTGTGCAGCTCTGGCTCTGGCCAGAGCAGCGATGTCACGCTGGCCACGTGACCCGGAAGTGTCTCCGGACAGCGCTGGCCCCTGGCCTCTTAAGTGAGATGGGCGCACAACCCCAGAGTCTGTCAAGACTGGCCCGTACGGGCAGGGGTACCTTTACCTTTACCTTTATATATATATATATATATATATACATATACATATATTGCATACCATATACCATTGTGATAAATCCACCTATAGTTAACATTCAGTATAAACACAAGGGAACTGGTCCTTCCAAAAAAACTCATAACATTTTCGAAACAGAAATTAAGTACTGGTTGTTGAATCTTGAAACCAGAAGCCTCACATTTGAATTGGGACATGGAGTATCATATTACTACATATTACTTTTCAGATAATGGGGGGAAATAATTGATTAAAAGCAGTGGTTTCTTAAAAAGGAAATTTATTAAATGGCATGCTCTGTTTGCTAGAGGAAATTTCAAATATTTTCCTAGCACCACAGCAATCGAGAGATAACACAATCTCTCGATTGCTGTGGTGCTAGGAAAATATTTGAAATTCTCCAAAATATTCTCTTGCGATAAAGGCACTGACAAAGTTGGGAAGGTGTCAACTTCTGAAAATTGGCACAAACTGGTGCCATTGGCAGCCTTAAGACACTTGGACAGCTGCATTTCATAAGCTGCAATAGGCATCCTAACTGGGCTGGGGGTTTCACTGCAATTGATAGCCAAGAAAAATGTCATTGGGGTTCCCTACAATGACCTACAATTTAAAGAGTGACTGTTTAAGGGTCTCAAGACCAGATTTGTGTTTGGTAAGCTTGCAGATTCAGCTTTTGGGGGAGGCTCAACCAGTTAGGGCAGCCTTTCTCAACCTGTGGGTCCTCAGATGTTGTTGGACTACAACTTCCATAATCCTTAGCTAGCAAGGCCAGAGCTCAGGGATGATGGGAGTTGTAGTCCAACATCATCTGGGGACCCACAGGTTGAGAACCGCTGAGTTAGGGTATCAGTACAGGAACTTGAACTCTTCCTGTCTTACAAGTCAAGCACACAACCCCCTTTCCTGCAACACTACCTGCTCTGTAGCGTTTGCTTCTATGGGACTGTTTTAGATTACTAGCAAGTGTCTCAATGCAATTTCCGTGCTTTTATTTATACAGGCAGGCTTTTCGTCCATGAGTGGGCCCACCTTCGATGGGGGGTATTTGATGAATATGACAGTGAAAAGCCTTTTTACATATCGAGTCAAAACCAGGTGAAAGCCACCAGGTAAAATTTGTGTATGTGCAGGTGTGTTCAAACTAAACAACTCTGTATATAGTTTGCAAAAAACACCTTATCAACAATGTGCGGCATTTCAACACCTTCTATTACATGGAATCTTAAATAATATCTACAATGCCAAAATAATAATGACATGTGCCATTCAGTATCTCAGCCAAACAGTTTGAATATTCCTGAATTAAGTTCATGGGAGCGATTCTCTCTGTATATACTTGTGATGGTGAGATCCTGACAACGAGATGCCTGGATTTCAATCTCTGTTTTGTGAATCTTCTTCTGGTCGGCCCAAAAAGGAACTCTGAATTGTACATAATGAGCTTGTAATAACTTCATTCAATACAAACCATAAACAAGGACAAGAATTGTGGGCGTAAGACAACTCGCTTACATATAATGGCAATTCAATGCTCCACCAAATAAATCGCCTCTAACTGTGCTCTTTTTTGTAAAGACTGATGCAGCTGCAGCCACAGGTGTGCTTTTTTCAGAATAAAAATTACCTGCTTCATGTTTCTTTAAAAGTTTTAAACGTTTGTTTTCTTTTGCACTCACACTCCCTTGGGGAGCACAATATGTTCATGTCCCGATTGCCTTGTGCCTATTCCTAGGTGTTCTTCTGACCTAACAGGAATTTATGTCTGCGAGAAAGAATCCTGCACTGAAGGCAGCTGTGTCATTGACCAGGCAACAGGGCTCTTAAAAGAAGGGTGCACTTTTATACACGACAAGGAACAAAATGCATCATCCTCCATAATGTACATGCAAAGCTTATCTTCTGTAAGTACAGTTCAAGAGAGATCGTACATGACGTTTCCTGTACTTAAGGGATGGGGAAACTGGCTGAACTGCATCTCCCACATCTCTGACCATTGGGCATGCTGGCTGGGGGTGGTTGGAGTCCAGCAGCATCTGAAGGATCAGTGGCTGAAGGTTGCATGTAGAAAAGGGGGCTTATATCTTCCCAGGTGTTTAGGTGATGTTCTTGAACGTATTGCTCATAAAGCCACTTCCGCACTAAGAAGGAGGTGGGGTTGCAGGCTTCATGGCTTCTCCACACGCGCAGAGGCCCCGCGTGATTGGAGAGGATTCCTGGCTGCATCACCCCCTAGCCGGCCAGTCAGCTGGCTCGGGGGTGGGGCCTGCCCTATAAAGGCAGGACACGGCCGGGGATCTCCCTCTTTGCAGCCTGCTAGCTGTTCCTGCTTTTTCCCCGCCCTCCCACCCTATAAGATTTTCTTTCTGACCTTGCTATGGACCTTGGTTGGTCGCCGTTGAGGGGCCTGGTAGGAATTTTTCCACTTGGCAAATTGGCACCAGCCACTTGGTTTTCGCCTACCTCATAGCAAATCGTCACAACTTCCTGGATATTCTGGGCAATCTGTTTTTGTCATTCGCAATTGTTCGTTTCCAGAAGAAGATGGGATGGAAACAGCACTCTTGGAGCTGGGAGCCTTTCTCTCTAAGCCCTTGTGTGTGTGCGATTTCTGTGGTTGCTAATGGAGATGCTTTCTGCAAGTGTTTCACACAATCATAGAATTGTAGAGATGGAAGGGACCCAAGGGTCATCTAGTCCAATGCCCTGTGATGCAGGAATCTCAACTAAAGCATCCCTAAACAATGGCCATCCAACCTCTGCTTAAAAACCTCCAAAGAAGGAGAGTCTAAACAGGACTCTCAGAGAACAACCTCCCGAGGGAGTCAGTTCCCCCATCAAACAGCTCTTACTGTCAGAAAGTTATTCCTAATGTTTGGTTGGAATCTCCTTCCTTGTAACTTGAAGCCATTGGTTCAAGTCCTACCCTCCAGAGCAGGAGAAAACAAGCTTGCTCCATCTTCCACGTGACAGCCCTTGAGATATCTGAAGATGGCAATCACATCTCCTCTCAGTCTCCTCTTTACCCAGGCTAAACATACCCAGCTCCTTCAACCGTTCCTCATAAGGCTCTGTTTCCAGATCTTTGATTATCTTGGGTGCCCTCCTCTGTACACGTTCCAGCTTGTCAATATCCATCTTAAATTGTGGTGCCCAGAACTGTCTTGCTGTTTTCTGTTTTCAGGTGTTTGAATTCTGTGACTCAAGCAACCATAACGCTGAAGCTCTCAATGCCCAGAACAGGATGTGCAGTTACAAAAGCACATGGGATGTCATCATGAGTTCTCATGACTTTAAATCCGATATTCCTCTGACCAGCAACAACAGTCCTTTGCCCCCAACCTTCTCACTTTTACAAGCAACAGACAGAGTGATCTGTTTAGTCTTGGATTTTTCCAGCAGCATGGATGAGGTAAAGTCTTACTCTTTGAACACCTGCTCTGAAACTGAAATTCCCTTGCTTTTGTTTTCAAAAGTGCTATCGATTACAGAGTTTATTAAAGATCACCGATGTCAGGTTAGTGTCGGAGAATAAAAAATTTGTTTTTATTAAAGTTTTTTTGTATTACAAAACAAACACAAACAGGGAAAGGCACATCTATCGTCTCTACTTTCAATTCATGGTTTTTTTCACAGTTCATTTACGTTTAGTGAGAGATACTTTTGTCACAGACATCTTGCAGTTGGGGAGATATATGGGGCTATTGTTATTCCATTTTATCCTAACCTCTCGCATTACCAAGAAGAAGAACAAACTTTTAATGATACCTCTTTCTTTTTTCCCAAGTAAGTCTTCTGCTGGGAGAACCACATGCAAATTTTCTGGTTGTAGGAGAATTCTTGAACAGGCAGTATACCCTGCCTGATATTGTTTCCGTGAAAACATGTTGCATTATTATTTGTGGGCGAATGAATAACAGGTGATATTTTACCTCCTACAGAACAATCGAATCATTCGGATGCGTCAGGCAGTAGAAGTATATCTACTGCAAATTGTAGAAGAGAACTCCTACATTGGGGTTGTCACATTCAGTGAAGGAGGAGAAGTAAAATCTCAGATCCGGCAAGTAACGAGTGCTGATATACGAAAGCAGCTTGCCTCCAACTTGCCAGTTGCTTCATACGGCGACAGAGCAAATGTTTGCACGGGTGTACAGCTGGCGCTGCAGGCGAGTCCTATTTATTATTGCCTCTCTTGCCGCATTTCGGCTCATAGGAACATTTTTGGTTTTTGATGCAGGAACTGGAACTATTCTTGTGGGGCAATTGTGTAGTCACCCAGTGTTTTTGAACAGAACTTCCAAATGCAATTGAAAAGAAAAGACTTTGGAAAGGTCCTCTATCTAGCTAACAAGAGACAGCAAATCGGGATACAGAAGGAAAAATAGAAAACTTAAAAAGGAATAAAAATAAACCGAAATGAGTCCCACATTAAGTGTTCAGACTCATAATCCTTGTTTAAGTTGCAGTCTTTTATGCATGGAACTTACTGAATTTGAGAGGTCGCCGGCCGGAGTGATTCTCACCCTTGCGGCTGATCCGTCATGCAATTTAGTTATTAGCCACAAAAGTCTTTTGTCTATTCCCCATCGTGCTAGTTTTCCCCAAAGTAATCCCCTGGTCGCACCTGGTCTTCATAGGACTTAATTTCTGGGTTGACATGCACTTCCATAAAAACACAGCAAGGGAGTAGACAGCATGCAAAATTGCAACAAAATAAATAAGAACATAGAAGATCTTGCTGGGTCAGGCCAGTGACTCATTTAATCCTGCATTCTGTTCTCACAGATGCCTGTGGGAGGCTTAGAAGCAGGGCTTGAGCAATAACAGCACAATAAAACCACCTGCAAAAAAACACACAACAACATAGGTTGATGAGGGTGAAGTTCTGTACCTACAATAATAAATTGGCTCTCACTCAGCATCTGCTGTGTCAGAAGTAGGCAGACTTTAGGCTCGAAGATTTCCTCCCCTGAAAACTTGAGGTCTGGCACCCAGAGCCAGGGCAAAACAGTGGCTTGAGTCAATTGTGTCCTGTTGTTAAATAAGTCTTATTTTGCAGATTAGGAATACTAAGTCTGAGATAAATAAGTGATGAGCATAAGGCTAGACATGGCAGATATTATTATTATTTATTTATTTCATAGTTATTTTTTAGATTTGCTTCCTCCCTTGCTCCCATTGCTGATGTCCTCAACATTTATAAATTCCACAAAACTCTTACTATTTAACAATTAAACAATTTCACAAAACCCTTACTATTTAACAATTAAAACCATCAAAGAAATGGATGCTTTTCACTGCCTTATTTTTCTCGAAAGTTGTCAGTATACAAATCTTTGGAAATACATGACTTTAGTCCTGTGGATATGAATCACAGCAATATAGTGAAGTATTAAGGAGTCTCTTAACTTGTGACATTTTCTTTGCCAAGAGTGTCCTTCATGTTCATGGTAAATTATTTGCTTCCAGGTAATTAAAAAACATGATGAAAGTGTTTCTGGTTCTGAAATCATCTTATTGACCAGTGGAGACGACAGTTCACACAGCAAGTGTTTCTCTGATGTCATTGACGCTGGCTTAGTCGTTCATACCATCGCTCTGGGGCATTCTGCATCCCAAGAACTGGAACAACTGGGCAAAATGACAGGTAAGACTGTCTGTTTTAGCAATAGCAAACACCCTTTGTGGTTTTTGCTCATAAAACAAACAAGACTATTTCAAAGGAAAATTCAGTGTGAGCCAACGTCTGGACAGCTCCATTATTCTCTGAAATAATAACCTTGTCAAATGAAGTTAATTTTTTATTCACCTTTTAAGATTTCTCCTTGTACTCTCTTTTTCAGGGGGGCTGAGTTTTTTTGTCACTGATAGACAAGATTCAAATAGCCTAATAGACGTATTCAGCGCCATTGTAGCAAGTGATGGAGATACCAGCCACCAGCCTGTCCAGGTCTGTTCATGTAGATACTGTATATCTTGCTATAAGGAAGGCTGTTTTACATACGGTAGTAAGGCGAATACATTTTAATAGGAGGCATGGAGAAAGCATTTATGGAGCCAACACATTCATTTATTCATAATCTGTTATTTTAGAGCATTATTTTAGTTTGATAAAATAGAACGGGTGCCCCTTATATCTCATACTGCAGCTCTAGACTTTTATCTCAAATTTTGTATTATTTGAATTTGATATGACTGCTTGGACAACAATTAGTCAATTGAGGGCATATTGGGAAGAAGAAGGCAGATGTAATAAAAAAAGAGAGAGAGTCTTAGAACCATAGATTTGGAAGCAGCCACAAAGATCATTCTGTCCAAATCTTTCATCCAACATGGGACTTGAACGCAAGGCCCTGAGATTAAGAGTCTCATGCTTTACTGATGGAGCTATCCCTCAGGTATGCATGCAGTCACTTGCACTGTGAGCTTAATTTCCTCAGGCTGTACAGTTTGAATGGCATTGTGGCATTACAAGCAACTGATCGCTCGTTCAGCTCTCAGTATTGCCTCTGTCTATGTTTCAGGTGGGATGCGTATCTTTTTTGGGTGTGTGTGTGTGGATGAATTAAAGCAGTATACATACAATTTATGCATTTATCTATTCAGCACCACTTTAAAAAAATAAAGTAACAACACCCAGAACAAAAAAAAAAAACTTTTTTTGAAAATTGAGGGAGAAGGAAGTTTCTTTGTGATAACCATCTTTCCCAGGCCCACCAATCCAAAGGTACCTTCTACTTGAAGCATAAAAAACTATTTTAAGCATAGAAAACACAATGAAAGCATTCCAGAGTCACACCCACTGCTCTAAAAGGGTTACACCTCCCTTTCCTCTCAGTTCACTAATTTCCCATCCCACTGTCCTGACCAGCTCCTTTCCCAGAACCAGATATTCGTGTTTTTTTAAAAAACCAAACAAACTGTGGTGACATGTTTAATTTGGCCCTTTGTCATTCCTGTCTGGAATGTGCAAATCTTACAACTTACCTTAATAGCTCAATTTACTTAGTTATCAACTTAATTATGTACATACTTGCTCTGCTTGTTGATGCAGCCCATGGCAAGTTATAAAAGGGCCTATAGGTACCTAAAGAAGGTAAAAGGTAAGGACCCCTGGGCAGTGAAGCCCAGTCAAACTTGACTATGGGGTTGCGGCGCTCATCTCACTTCAGGCCGAGATGACAGACAGCTTTTCTGGGTCATGGGGCCAGCATGGCTAAACTGCTTCTGGTGCAACAGAACGCTGTGACGGAAACCAGGATGCAAAGAAACACCATTTACCTATCTACTCACACTGGCATGCTTTTGAACTGCTAGGTTGGCAGAAGCTGGGGCAGAGCAACGGGAGCTCCCCCATTGTGTGGATTTGAACCGCCAACCTTCTGATCAGCAAGCCCAAGAGGCTCAGTGGTTTAGACCACAGCACCACCCACATCCCTATAAAAGAAACCACAGAGCCTAGGGCTTGCCGATCAGAAGGTCGGCAGTTCGAATCCCCGTGATGGGGTGAGCCCCCATTGCTTGGTCCCTGCTCCTGCCAACCTAGCAGTTTGAAAGTACATCAAAGTGCAAGTAGATAAATAGGTACCACTCTGGCAGGAAGGTAAATGGCGTTTCCGTGCACTGCTCTGGTTTGCCAGAAGCGGCTTAGTCATGCTGGCCACATCACCTGGAAGCTGTACGCCGGCTCCCTCGGCCAATAAAGCAAGATGAGCACCACAACCCCAGAGTTGTCCACGACTGGACCTAATGGTCAGGGGTCCCTTTACCTTTAAGCACAGGGAAGAATAACAATCAAGGCTGTAATCCTGAAAACAAGTATGAATCTTCCATTCCATTGAAATCCATGAATTGCAGCCTAAGGGTTGAAGTGCTGTTTTGTGATGTGTGCTGTCTTCTTTTGGGGGTGGGCTGGGGGTGCTGGGGAGGTAGAATCCAGAAGGAACTTACCAGTAACTGCTTACTCGCTCTGCGATTGCCATAGTACTCATCTGCCAGAGTGAGCAAAGAAGGTATTTTTGGAACATGGCTGTGGCTGAAAAGGTGTGGATTTTGTTTCAGGGGATTTCTGTGCCCCTATCTGGCTTTGTTAATTTGTTTTAATTGCTTGTCACCCGTAGTGTTTTTAAATGCGATAAAGGATCATTACGATGTCAATGTGTGCCAAATGGAATATTTCAACTGGGGCTTATTTTAAATTGCTACATAACAAAAGAGGATATGTTAAGCAGGCATGGCCAGTCTTGGCCCTCCAGATGTTTTGGGACTACAACTCCCATCATCCCTAGCTAACAGGACCAGTAGTCAGGGATGATGGGAATTGTAGTCCCAAAACATCTGGAGGGCCAAGTTTGGCCATGCCTGTGTCAAAGCAAATGGGAAGTTATCATTATTCTGGTTTTGTACAGATTGAAAGCACGGCTGAAAGGGTGAAGGGCAATGGTCAGATTGAAAGGTCGACGATTATTGACAGCACAGTAGGAAACGACACATTTTTCGTAGTGACGTGGCTGGCAAAGGAACCCAGTATCGTTCTTCGTGGCCCTAGAGGAAAACACTTTACAAATGGGGAATTTGATGTCGATCCACTTTTCCGCACAGCTCGCCTGCAGATTCCGGGGATTGCTGAGGTAACAGTGAATTGTCCTTCAGTTGTTTCTATCGGGGACTTGCCTTTGGATGGAAAAGGAATACGAATCAATCTGGCTAACATGTTTCATAAATACACACTCACACCCCGCTCACACACGAAAACAATTCTCACTACAGCCAACCAAAGACAACCAACCACACCTTAAGCCACACCCAACTTCTCTCACCACCAAGGAAATACGTCAAGTGAATAGGAAGAGAACCCACACAAGTAACACTGACACAATCCCTCACACACACTAAGTAGAATGATAGAAGCATAACCACCTGACCCCACCCCACTCGCCACACACCCTTCTCCCCCCTTTTCCCTTTCCTTTTCCCTCCCTTCTTCTTCTTAATTGTTTAAACCAATTCGTGAACCAAGAACTTATACATATAATAATAATAATAATAATAATTTATTATTTGTACCCCACCCATCTGGCTGGGTCTCCCCAGCCACTCTGGGCGGCTTCCATAAAAACCAAAAATACACTAAAATATCACAGATTAAAAACTTCCCTGAACAGGGCTGCCTTAAGATGTCTTCTGAATGTCAGGTAGTTATTTATTGCTTTGACATCTGATGGGAGGGCGTTCCACAGGGCAGGCGCCACGACCGAGAAGGCCCTCTGCCTGGTTCCCTGTAGCTTTGCTTCTCGCAATGAGGGAACCGCCAGAAGGCCCTCGGCACTGGACCTCAGCGTCCGGGCAGAACGATGGGGGTGGAGACGCTCCTTCAGGTATACTGGGCCGAGGCCGTTTAGGGCTTTAAAGGTCAACACCAGCACTTTGAATTGTGCTCGGAAACGTACTGGGAGCCAATGTAGGTCTTTCAAGACCGGTGTTATGTGGTCTCGGCGGCCGCCCCCAGTCACCAGTCTAGCTGCCGCATTCTGGATTAGTTGTAGTTTCCGAGTCACCTTCAAAGGTAGCCCCACGTAGAGCGCATTGCAGTAGTCCAAGCGGGAGATAACTAGAGCATGCACCACTCTGGCGAGACAGTCCGCAGGCAGGTAGGGTCTCAGCCTGCGTACCAGGTGGAGTTGGTAGACAGCTGCCCTGGATACAGAATTGACCTGCGCCTCCATGGACAGCTGTGAGTCCAAAATGACTCCCAGGCTGCGCACCTGGTCCTTCAGGGGCACAGTTACCCCATTCAGGACCAGGGAGTCCTCCACACCAGCCCGCCCCCTGTCCCCCAAAAACAGTACTTCTGTCTTGTCAGGATTCAACCTCAATCCATTAGCCGCCATCCATCCTCCAACCGCCTCCAGGCACTCACACAGGACCTTCACCGCCTTCACTGGTTCTGATTTGAAAGAGAGGTAGAGCTGGGTATCATCTGCATATTGATGAACACCCAGTCCAAACCCCCTGATGATCTCTCCCAGCGGCTTCATATAGATGTTAAAAAGCATGGGGGAGAGGACGGAACCCTGAGGCACCCCACAAGTGAGGGCCCAGGGGTCTGAACACTCATCCCCCACCACCACTTTCTGAACACGGCCCAGGAGGAAGGAGCGAAACCACTGTATAACAGTGCCCCCAGCTCCCAGCCCCTCTAGACGGTCCAGAAGGATGTTATGGTCGATTGTATCAAAGGCCGCTGAGAGATCCAGCAGAACTAGGAAACAACTCTCACCTTTGTCCCTAGCTCGCCGGAGATCATCAACCAGCGCGACCAAGGCAGTTTCAGTCCCATGATGAGGCCTGAATCCCAATTGGAAGGGATCCAAATGGTCCGCATCCTCCAGGCGTGCCTGGAGTTGTTCAGCAACCACGCGCTCAATCACCTTGCCCAAGAAAGGAAGATTTGAGACTGGGCGATAGTTGGCCATACTGGCCGGGTCTAAAGATGGTTTTTTAAGAAGCGGTTTAATGACCGCCTCTTTCAGCGGATCTGGGAATGTTCCCTCACAGAGGGAAGCATTCACCACCCCGCAGAGCCCATCGCCCAGCCCTTCCCGGCTTGCTTTTATTAGCCAGGATGGGCAAGGATCCAGGAGACAGGTGGTTGGTTTCACGCGTCCAAGCAGCCTGTCCACATCCTCGGGGGTAACGGATTGAAATTGATTCCATGCAACTTGACCAGACAGAGCTCTAGCACTCTCCCGCCCCGGCACTGCTCCCACAGTGGTGTCTAGCTCCCTCCGAATATGAGTGATTTTATCTGCAAAAAACTTTGCAAAATCGTTGCAGGAGATCTTGGGGTCTTTACAAGGCCCCGGTGGTAAAGGTGGTTCCGTTAAATTACGAACCACCTGAAAGAGTCTCCTGCTACTATTTTCTGCAGATGCAATAGAGGCGGTGAAGAAAGTCTTCTTCGCCGTCGCTATCGCCACTTGGTAGGCTCGACGTTGAGCTCTAACCTGTGTCCGGTCAGATTCAGAGTGAGTTTTTTGCCACCGACGCTCTAGCCGTCTCAGCGATTGTTTCATCGCCCTCAGCTCCGAAGAAAACCACGGAGCTGTCCGGGCTCCATGCAATCGGAGAGGGCGCTTCGGAGCCAGACAGTCGATAGCCCTGGTTAACTCCGCATTCCAGCGGGCCACCAGGGAATCAGCTGAAAGGCCATCAACATGGGATAAAGCATCCCCTACCACTCTCTGGAAACCATTTGGATCCATTAAGTGGCGGGGGCGGACCATCCGAATTGGTCCCACCTCCCTGCAGAGGGGATGGGTCGCAGAGAAGTCCAGTTGCACCAGGAAGTGATCTGACCATGGCACTTCTTTTGTTTCACTTTTACTTAGTGTCAGATCACCCACGTCACTAGAGGTGAACACCAGGTCTAAGGCATGTCCATGACTATGAGTTGGGCCAAACTTATTCAGGGACAGCCCCATGGAGGCCATGCTTTCCACGAAGTCCCGAGCAGCCCCTTGTAAGGTCGTGTCGGCATGGATGTTAAAATCTCCTAGGACAACCAAACTAGGTGTCTCCAGGAGAAAATCCGCCACGACCTGAAGCAGCTCAGACAGGGAGTCCTTGGTGCAGCGGGGAGGTCGGTACACCAAAAGGAATCCTGTACTGCCCCTATTGCCCAACTTCCAGAACATGCACTCAGAAAGCTGGATCTTCCCAGTAGGACGCCTGGTGCAAGCTAGTGACTTCCTAAAAATCACTGCAACCCCCCCTCCCCGCCCACATGACCTGGGTTGCTGTGCGTAAGAGAAACCTGGTGGGCAAGCAGCGGCAAGGACAGGCCCATCTGCTTCCTCCAACCAGGTCTCTGTCACACATGCCAGGTCAAATCCTCCATCCACAATCAGGTCGTGGATGGCAGTGGTTTTATTCATCATTGACCTGGCATTACACAGCAACACCTTCAGGTCATGTAGGTTTCCCCTGTTGATTCCAGTATCCATCTGGTCAAGGCCAGACCCGGAGGCAGGGATAGTCTTCAAACAACGACTAAACCTGCCTCCTCGGTAATGACACTGACCACTAATAATGAAACATCTGTTCTAGATATTTCCCCACATTTATTATGCTATTTTTGTGATATACAAGTGGCACGAGAAAACTTGGTGTACTTATTTCTACAGCATTATTCTTGTTTATAAAACCCAATAAAAAAAATCTATTTAGGCTGAACGCTTTTGAGCATATATAAATTTGTTTTTCAGGCTGGGGATTGGACATACTTACTCACTAACTCTCATGGGCTCCCTGAAGTTCTCACAATGACCGTGACCTCGCGAGCCGTAAAGTCTGATGTGTCTACCATCACCGTGAGAACCCACACGAATAAAGATACAAACGCCTACCCAAGTCCAATGATTGTGTACGCACAGGTTAATCAAGGCTTCTCTCCCATTCTTGGTGCAAATGTGACTGCCATTATTGAGCCAGAGAGTGGAGATCCAATTATCTTGGACCTTTTCGACAATGGTGCAGGTAACATATGTTTTTATAAGTTTATTTTTTTAGTTATAGCTGATGAATGGATCAATCTGCTTCAGGTCAGATTCCTGTCCTGTTTGTACATCAATTTTTTTTTAAAAAAATCCACAGGTAAAATGTGTGTTTAAGTTGGAAAATGTGTATTTTATTGCCAAAAAAATGTACTTTATCCTAAAACACATATTTTAAACACATTTGGGTAAGGTTTTTGACTGAGAATTGCACTGGAAAATTTGGAGAAGTCCAAATATGAATGACAGTTTTAAGTCCAGAAGGTATAAAGGGAAAATCAATTGCATATGAGTTGAATGGCAATGGAACACAATGGAGTATGAAGTGAGAAGTGTGTCCCATAAGGCTTGCCGTCAAGTAAATATGTATAGAATTGCAGGCTTAGTGGTACTTTTCACCATTACTTAAACAATATTATATTTTAGGGAATTTTTTGTGGGGTGGCAGAAACTGGCTGATTCAAGCACAGACTAAGAGGATTTTTCCAAAGCAGATTAAACACTTTTTGTCTTTGTATTCCCTCGCTGCTGCAGGTGCAGATACGATAAAAAATGATGGTGTGTATTCTAAATACCTCTTTTCTTTCGCGAGAAACGGAAGATATAGCTTGAAAGTCCGCGTCCAGAGGGACAGCCAGACAATTAGCCCATACCCTGCAACGCTCTGGAGCCCTGCAATGTATATTCCTGGTTACATAACAAATGGTAAGGCTTTGGGATGTCAGTCGTCAAGCCGTGCTCTTGAGCCTTGTTTGCCTCCATGGACTTGAACAGAAGGTGTTCTCAGTGTATTACATCTTCAGCGAGAAGAAGCACTACTCTGCACAAGCACCGCTATGGAAATATTTAGGGAGACAACTATGTCATGGCCACAGGCTGGCTCTTTGAATTCTCTTCATAATCATGTGGAAAACTCTAACCAGGCTGTATTGGCTGTATTTCATGGAAAGCTGAATCTAGTTTTAAAAAAACTCGTCAAGCAGTTTACATGAATGGTCCATTGGGATGAAATATTTCTAGATGCTTACATCCTAGAAACATTCAGCCTCCGTAGTGTGTTTTGTAGCTTTATTGTGCTGAGCTCTCCTTTCTGCCCAACCCAGTTATCCTCTCTGAAGGATGCTGAAGCCTGTTAAGGTCTCAGACAGGCTATTTTTCTTTTCTTCCACTCCCCCCCCCCCCAATTTGGCACCCTCAGCATTCTGTGGCCAAATCGCCCTCATCATTCTGTAGAGGTCATTGGGCATAGGTCCTTCTTTCAGGACATTGGTTTCTAGCAGCTTTTAAAATAAAAATTGAAATTGCAAGTACATATATTGTTACATGAAGGGACGCCGGTGGCGCTGTGGGTTAAACCACAGAGCCTAGGACTTGCTGATCAGAAGGTTAGCAGTTCAAATCCCTGTGATGGGGTGAGCTCCCATTGCTTGGTCCCTGCTCCTGCCAACCTAGCAATTCAAAAGCACGTCAAAGTGCAAGTAGATAAATAGGTACCGCTCCGGCGGGAAGGTAAATGGCATTTCCGTGCTCTGCTCTGGTTCACCAGAAGCGGCTTAGTCATGCTGGCCACATGACCTGGAAGCTGTACGCCGGCTCCCTCGGCCAATAAAGGGAGATGAGCGCCGCAACCCCTCAGTCAGTCACGACTGGACCTAATGGTCAGGGGTCCCTTTATCTTTTATATTGTTACATACTTGTCTCCATAATATGAAGTCTCCATAATATGAAGAAGCCCATACCTTCTGTGTTGGGGTAGCCCCATTTTGCTTCTAAGGGGATAGGCATCGGACGAACCAAACTCAGTATTAGAAGGAATGGAGATGATTATTGCTGCTACTGGCTAGTAAGGGCTTTCCAGGGATAGAGCCACGGGCATCACAATGGCTAACCTGGCTGGGGCAGGGTAGCAGCAAGGTCAGGATTGTGTGGTTACATCAGAGGGACCATCAGTGGCCCTCTGAACCAATCCAGCACTCCCCTGTATTGCAGCGACGAGGTCTCAGCCTCACTCCAGCCCTGCAGCAGCAAAACCAGTGCTCTAACCCACCATTTATCATGTTACTGGGCATCCCCAAAGTTGTTACCTTAGACGGAACCTGGGTGTTTCTCCATGGAAAACACAGGTTCTACCAATGAGATAGGGACCCATTGCTGTCAGGTTGTTTATTTCCTTTCTGGCCTACTTGCCCCAAAGTCCATTAGTCCCTAGTTTGTTGGAAGCATGCTCAGCTGGTCTTTAGCTCTCTTTTGTGTATTTGTTTATGTTGGTGTGGCATAGGTACAATCCAGATGAATGCACCGAGGCCATTGATGAATAGTGAAGATACGCACATCAGTTCTGGGGGCTTCAGCAGAATGGCTGCTGGAAGTGCTTTCACCATATCTGGAGTTCCCACTGGCCCCTATAAGGATGTGTTCCCACCATGCAAAATTACTGATTTGGATGCCAGAACAGAAGAGGACAAAATTGTTTTAACCTGGACAGCTCCAGGGGATGACTTTGACCAGGGACAAGGTAGGTTCAGTGTTTCTTATTTTCTTTGCTAATGAAAACTGTTTAAAAGTAGGGTGTTTTGAAAAAAACCAACAACCCCAAAAAACAACCACCAGTGTTTCCCAAACTTGGGTCTCCAGCTGTTTTTGGACTACAACTCCCATCATCCATAGCTAGCAAGACCAGTAGTCAGGGATGATGGGAACTGTAGTCCGAACACAGCTGGAGACCCAAGGTTGGGAAACCCTGTTTTAAACTACGCTGATAAAATCTGCAAGCAAATCCATATTGGATGTGCACCGAGCTTTGGATATATATATACTTTTGAGACCCATAAATATAAGTAAAACAGAATTCCAATTCAAAATGACCCTCTGCACATCTCTGCTGTAACTTGGACTCTGGAAATCCTATTTGTAGAGGGAAACCGGAAACCAAACAATTCCTTCCTTGTTTGTTCCTTCTTAAATATCATCATAGCAAGTATTGGTGGTGATCCTCTCTTAGTTAAATCTGCTCTTTACTGCAGTAGTTTTGCCCCAGTAGTCTCAGTTTGTGGATCAGTTGCTCTGCATGCTTTTATACACTTGTCCAGTTCTGCTGCCCATGGATAACAGAGATATCTTGTGTGCTTTTGGCAGAGAAGAACATTTAGAATCATAGAATCATAGAGTTGGAAGGGACCCTGATGATCATCTAGTTCAGGGGTAGGCAACCTAAGGCCCGTGGGCCCAATGTGGCCCAATCACCTTCTCAATCCGGCCCACAGACACTCCAGGGATCGGCGTGTTTTTACATGACTTGAATGTGTCCTTTTATTTAAAATGCATCTCTGAGTTATTTGTGGGGCATAGGAATTCGTTCATTTTTTTCTTCAAAATATAGTCCGGCCCCCCACAAGGTCTGAGGGATGGTGGACTGGCCCACAGCTGGAAAAGGTTGCTGACCCCTGATCTAGTCCCACCCCCTGCAGTGCAGGAATATGCAACTGTTCCGTACGGGGATCAAACCTGCAACCTTAACGTTATCGGCACCATGCTCTGCCAGTGTTCCCCAACCTTGGGCCTCCAGCTGTTTTTGGACTACAACTCCCATCATCCTTGACCACTGGTCTTGCTAGCGAGGGATGATGGGAGTTGTAGTCCAAAAATAGCTGGAGGCCCAAGGTTGGGGAACAGTCTAACCAACTGAGCTATCCAGATAGGAATGCCTTGCTGATGTAGCCAGAATGGCTCTATCCATGTACAAGAAGGGAGATATCAACAGGTTTGAGAAAACCCCAATATTTCAGATTATTATTATTATTATTATTATTATTTTTAAAAAAATAATTTTGGTGGAAACCCCAAAACAAACTTTTAAGGACTGGGTAATCCAACAGTTTGTGGGGGCTCCAGAGTGAAAGAGGGTAGCAACACAGTATAATTTTTTTTGCAGGGCCCATTTACCCGCATGTTAATTCAGACGCAAATTTGTATCTGTCTCTGAGTGCTGACAATGGTAAAAATGCCCTTGGTGTCCTATTGTGTCCTTAGACTGAAACCATTGTTTTTTGCTAATTATATCCTGTTTGGTAGTATTGTCTGTTTATTTTGGTTGGCTAAGGCTGCAATTCTGTGAGCACTTTCTTATAAATAGGCAATAGCTTGGGGTGAAAAGTTGAATCCTGTTACTTCCAGGCAACTGCAGGAAAAATACAACACTTTATAGCCTTTTGTTATCTTGGTTTTTTTTCTCCAGCTGCAAGATACGAAGTGAGAATAAGCCAAAGTTCTCTGGAACTGAGGGAAGAATTTGAAAACGCTGTACCCATAAATACCTCCGGCTTGGCACCTCAGCCTGCAGGTTCCAAGGAAATGTTTGTGTTTAAACCAGAAACCTCGGCAAACATCACCCTAATTTACATGGGCATCCGCACAGGGGATAAGTCTTTCTTGTACTCTGACCTCTCCAACATAGCCCAAGCACTTATTGTTCCTGGGAATGCTACTCACATTGCTCCTACCAAGTACAGTGCCTTAGCAGTCATTCTGACAACATGTGGGCTGCTGGTATTGGTTGCTTCTTGCCTTATTGTAAGCACCATTCTATGGACTTCGAAGAAAAGGAAGAAAGTAGCAATTGATGAAGCCATACTATCACATTCAGATTCAGCATTGGCAGTTTAGGCATTTTCTTCTTTTGAAGTTTAGTCGTTGTTTAGTCATGTCCGACTCTTCGTAAACCCACGGACCAGAGCACGCCAGGCACTCCTGTCTTCCACTGCCTCCCGCAGTTTGGTCAAACTCAAGCTGGTAGCTTCGAGAACACTGTCCAACCATCTCGTCCTCTGTCGTCCCTTTCTCCTTGTGCCCTCCATCTTTCCCAACATCAGGGTCTTTTCCAAGGAGTCTTCTGTTCTCATGAGGTGGCCAAAGTATTGGAGCCTCAGCTTCAGGATCTGTCCTTCCAGTGAGCATTCAGGGCTGATTTCCTTAAGAATGGATAGCTTTGATCTTGCAGTCCATGGGACTCTCAAGAGTCTCCTCCAGCACCATAATTCAAAAGCATCAATTCTTCGGCAATCGGCCTTCTTTATGGTCCAGCTCTCACTTCCATACATCACTCCTGGGAAAACCATGGCTTTAACTATACAAATATAACATAACCAGGAAAGAGATCTTGGGATTATGGTGGGTCGCTCGATGAAAACGTTGACCCAGTGTGTGGCAGCAGTGGGGGGGAAGGAGAAATCTATGTTTAGTGATAATTAGGGACTGAAATGAGTGCTCACGCCTGCCTTTGTGGACGCCCTTTGCGGGACCGCATGCAGCACCTCGTGGGACCCACCAGCTGGTTGGGCTGGCCTGCCTTCCTGTGTTAGTCATTGAAGGTTCCCGCCAAGCCTCAGTTAGCCAATCAGTTCCACGGGGAGGTGGAGCCAGTTGCTTAAATAGGAGGTGGAGCCAGCAGCAACCATGCGGTTGGCTCCAGAGCTTCAGGGTCCCCTCTTAAAGGGGTTTGTAAAATGGGAGTCACTGGCCATACACTGAAAGGTTGTCAGTGAACTCCCCTGCGTTGCGGGGATATGGGGTGGGCTGTCTGCGTACACAAGCATCTTGCTGTACACCCTCCCATGTCCCATTCACCCTGAGGAGCTCCAGTTCCTCTGGCTGGGGGGCTGGGAGGGATACATGCCCAGTGCCTAAGCCAATGCCTTCCTACATTTGAAAGGTTTAATAAAGTTGTCGCCAATTTTTAATTCCATAACACGTTGTCACAAGTCATTATTCATTCTGGTGGTCTCTTGGGGCTGGGGGATCTCTGCCTGGGCACACAAATAAAATCGCTGATATGATATTTATAGAATTCTATGATGTGAACACACTTGGAATACGGTACACTGTTCTGGATGCCAAAAAGTAAACGTTAGAGTTGGAAAAGGTTTGGAAAAAGGCAAGCCAAATGAAGCTGGGTCAACTCTCCTATGAGGAAAGGTTTTAATATTTTGCATCTTCACTCAGGAGACAGGGCAGCTTGCTGCTGAATAACTGGGGACCATGAGCAAGCCAGTGCCGCTGTTCTCATTTTCTGCTTGTCATCTTCCCATTGGCATCTGGTTGGCCATTGTGAGAAAAGAATGCAGAATTATATAGGCCTTTAGTCTGATCCAGCCAATCTATTTTTGCATTCTTTTACATCCATTTCTTAACTATGGAGGAAGAAGGGAAATATATGTACCCTTTTACTGTCTTGTAGAACCAGAACGTGGACCCCCCCCCCAAAAAAAAAAAAAATTAACTCAGCAAAACTGAAGGTTTGTAATTTCAAATTTGGCTCTAATTTTTATGAAGTTGCTTTCCCCATCCTAATGATATATTAATCCAGTTCATCTCTTTCTCCCCCTGCCCCCCCCGTAATTTTCTTGGTTAGAAAGTTAAAAGGAAAGGATGTGGGTTTCTTGTGAATTCAAAACCTCACTGCAGCCCACAAAGCAGCACCATCCTCTGGCAAGCTTGCCCCCAAAGCAACTAGAGAAGGGGCTGCCCTCTCATTCCCCAGGGTGTGGAGAGGCCAAATGCAGGGTACTTCAGAAGCCACAAGAAGTTGAACTCCCAAACCCGCCTGGCCTATGTTTATCACTGCAGACATTGCTAGAGTCACAGAGCAGGTAATATGAGGCTAGCCATTAGCTTGCAGGCCACTCTCCTCCAGAAGACGTTGTCACAATAAAAACAACACTCCATCCCTTGGCAGCCATTGACTCTGTTATGTACTGAGTTGAATAGGATCCCAATGCAGCAGTCTGATTGGTCCTAGAACAATAGGATCCAAAATGCAGCAGTCTGATTGGTCCTAGAACAATAGGATTCAGAATGCAGCAGTCTGATTGGTCCTAGAACAATGCAGCAGTATGATTGGTCCGCAAGAGCCATCCAATCCAGCTCCAGGTGGAAGTAAATCCGCAACCTGATTGGCCTACAGGAGAACCCAGGAATTAGCCAATCACGTGCGGCCCATTGTGTAAATAATGTATATAAAGCAGATATTTTGGGGGAACTTTCATTCCTCACTACTATGAGCTGAATAAAGAGCATGAAATCCACACTCGACTCTGAGTATATTTCAGACTCCTATGGCTGCAGCGAGCAGGGCTGTCTTAAGCATATCTGACACCGCAGGTCAAAGATCCCTCTGGCGCCCCCCCCCATTTGCCAGACCGCCCTGGCGCAACATATCAGTAAGCCCAATAGAAAAGACGGCTCTGGCAGCAAGTGATTTCCCCCTCCAACCGTGCTGTCTTGAAGGAAACGAGATCTGCAGTGTTCATTTCTCCTCAAGATTTCTGCTTCGTCAAGGCTGGCAAAGTGCCCTTGAATTTCAAACCGGAGCTCAGCTCATCTTAGGGAAGGTCAGAATGTGTGTGTGTGTGCTTGAAGCAGAGACAAATATGTTAGTCTGCTTCTTCTAGGAAAAAATGTCCATAAATCATGTGGCTGTCACATCAAGATAAATGGAACAAGGGTAGGGTCCTATGTGGGAGACAGATTCCTGGACTTTCAGCAGATGCATGAAGGATTGTCCAGAGCAGACAGATACCTGCCTTCCTACAAAGGGGGAGAATGTGAGCACAGATCTGTTGCTTTGTCCCCTTCACTGCTCTGACACCTTTTTCTGGAGAATAGCAGGCCTGCCAGGATTTGTTTCTTAGAGGTTTTCCTGCTTCGCTGCCCCACTGCACAGCTGTATCTCTCCAATCCTCTGAGCAGGTGGGTAAGCAAGTTCATTTCTTAGCTCTTCTACTCTTGCTAGATGGTGAATAATGAGATCCAAAAAGCACTTAGGCAAAGCAGTTCGAGTTTCTGTCTACCATCAAATGAGCCTCAAAAGCTGGTTTTTTTTGTGTGTGTGTGGTGTTGTTGTTGTTTTGGTGATGTTCACATTTTAGGGCCAACCTACATGTCATGATAAAGATGTTTTTACAAAAGTAAGCTTAATCGGACCGTTTTTATTTTTAAGGAAGCAGCTGTCTGAAGTTCTGATCTAGGGACTCAGCTACACTCAGTCAGTTGTATCGTTGTAACTCCGTTGTAAAGATGCAATGCCAGATGGGGCTGTAGAGCACAAAATTTGTTTGTGCAATTTTACATAGGGTTGTTGTTTTTTCTTTTGTTATAACGATCTAATTTATGACTTATTTATAGTGTTTTCCCCCCGTGTGTAGATCCTGCCCAGGTCACAACTGTGACACGGATTGTGGCCTTCCACAAATTTCTCAGCAAATATCCCCCCTTTGGTTGCTATGGGTGTCTGAAGGTGCTGTCAGGTGCTGAAGGGAGGATTTGGGGCAACAAGGTGGAACAAGGCCCCGCATGCCTTCCCCTTCAAAATTTGTTAAGCTGTTATTAAATTGCTGTTGAACGGCAGGTAATAACAATTAATAACATTTGTTGTGATTAATAAAAAGAGAGATTAAAGATTCTTTAAAAGCATTGCTGAGTTCACAATACAATTTTGTGTGTGTGTCATTGTGTATTTTTTCAATTAATGGAGCCTAGAATTACAACAATTAGCCTGTGAGAGTCCCTATTTCTTTGACGTAACAAAGGGGAACTCCATACTTGTAAATGTGGGGAATGTATGCATTTTGTGCACATTTCTTAGCTGGATTTCTTAGTCTTGCAAAATTCTGAAAAGTGTGAATTTCACAGGATAGCCAAGTTATGGTTCACTTACTGTTTCGTAAAGTGCAAATCAGGTAACGTTACATTTAAATATGAACTGAACTGAATTTCTCCCACAGTAGGACACAAGTTTTTGCTTGTCTCCATCCAAGTGGATGTTGATTTTTTTTTTTCTTATTCACTTTGGTTATACACATGAATAATCATAACTTATACCTGGTCTTGTTGCTCTGGAACTGAGATGTGATGTTGGACCAGCAGTTAGCAATTCAGTGTGGCACCACAGCACCATGCAAGTGATATTTCAGGGCACAGAGGGGTGGACAGCATTGGGGCTGAGTGTGGCCCCATGGTGCAGAATCCTAAGCATTAGAGGAGTACTTCTCATCCTCTAGCACCATTGCATAGCAATATTTGCAGAAGGAAGGCTGGAGCTTAGAAAAGACGAGTCAGTGCTGGAAAATTCTTCACCATATGCAGCATTCTAAATGTTATCATCCAAGACCACAGAATAGATTTCCCTATGTTATTGTTGTAAATTTTTTTTTACTAGTTTTACCTTTCAATCATAAAAAACAAAATGCTTATACAGTGAGGGGGTAAAGTATCTGATCTCCTGCTAAATTTGCCCGTTTGCCCTCTGATGAAGAAATGTCCAGTCCATAATTTTAATGGTAGGTTTATTGTAGCTGTGAGAGACAGAATAACAACAGGAAAACCCCCAGAAACCCAGAAGACAAAAGTCAGAGATTGATTGAAGTTACTTAAAATGGGGGGGGGGGGATCCCCTAATATAACAAATAGATTGTGGACTCTACCAAACTTGGGAACTTTCCAAGAATTTGGGCATCCACTTCCCTCTCTTTTAATGGGGCTGTGGATGGGATAAATTTCATTTCTCTTGAAACAAAAAGTTTTCAATTTCTACAGCAAGATATACTGAGATGTATGTTTTGTATCTTAACTTAAAACTCCCAATATTTCATCTAGTCCCATACTTGGTTACTTTTAAATTCTGCATTGACAAAAAACAAGAACAAAAACAAAAAAATATGCTTTGTTTCTTAACCTAACAGGACATTCTATGGGATGAACATCCCACAGAACTCTGAAAAGGAACAAAGATCCTTATTTAAACAAAGATCCTGTGTTTCCCCAGCGCAGGCTCAAATGGATCAAAGAGAAAAGTTATCTACTTATCTTGTTTATTTGCAAAAATGGAAGGCGGTGGGGAGGGGGACAGGAAGGAAACCAGAATTTTTCTAATGGTCCATTTGGTGCCATTGTTAGCACTCTCCCCCATCTAGATACCTTCATCACCAGGAAGGATATAGGGCTTGTCTCAGTGTTTATCTCAAAGTTCTATGGCAGGAAGAATGACCCTCTGTAAAGAAGAATGCTTGGTCAGCATCTTTTTACCTTCCATGGCCTTTAACGCAGGGCTAGAGCATCGTTATGGCTTCTAGAAAGCATACTCTGGCTTGCACAATGCATTTGTTATATTGGTTCTTTTATTTCTGTACAGCACCTCAGAACCCATCAAAGAAGTCGAAAAAGTACAGTGGTACCTTGCTTCTTAAACTTAATCCATTCCAAAACCAAAGCGTTCCAAAACCAAGGCACGCTTTCCCATAGAAAGTAATGCAAAATGGATTAATCCGTTCCAGACTTTTAAAAACAACCCCTAAAACAGCAATTTAACATGACTTTTACTATCTAACGGGACCACTGTTCCATAACATGAAAGCGATAAGCAATGTAACTGCAGTCATACAATCAATCAGTCAGTAGCTGAACTGGGTTCCATACAGTCACAAAAACAAAACAAAAAAGCTGCAAAAACAAAAGCACAAAATAAATAGACAGACCTCAGCGTAACACTCAAAATGGCAGTGTGGCACTCAAATCGGAAGCTTAACACTCCAAATGGAGCACATTCGGCTTCCGAAAAAAGTTCGCAAACTGGAACACTTACTTCCGGGTTTGCAGTGTTTGGGTTCCAAGTTGTTTGAGTACCAAGCCATTTGAGAACCAAGGTACCACTCTACACAATTAACAGTAGCTTTTCCCCAAATGGCCAGCATCAGCACATAAAAGGGATGTGGTTCTGCACAGGAGTTTTAGCCCATTTCTACCAGGAATTGAATGGGAGTTGTGTTTTAACCCTGCGTGTGTAAGAGAGGGCTCATATTCAACACTTCCATTTCTCCAGGGAAACCGGGTCTTTATTGCTGAATCGGAGCAAACATCAACCAGGTTTTCTGCTGATTGACAGTTGCTCTGTGTCCTGAACCCCTGGACTACCTCTCAGCAAATCAGTAAGGCAAGTGCAAAGTCCAAAGTCCGGGGCTCAAGCCACACAAGCGAAGTCCAAAGGTCAGGAAACACAGTCCAAGGCCAATCCAAGTAGCCAAGTCTGAAGTCCAGCAATCAGAAGACAGTCCAAAGTCAATACTGAAGCACAGTCCCATAGGGACGAGAGATACCCAAAAACGTTGAGTAGAGAATGTAGAGAATTTTCTTCCTCAAAAATGTTTTGACAGAACCAGAGGCCTCTTCACTGAGGACCTCCTCTTAAATGCTAGGCTGGTGCGTTGAAGTTGCTCAGCAACTGGGAGAGACCCAAAGGGAATGGGCTGCTTTTGCCAGGCTTTTATTCAAGCATGTTTGCTCTACTCCCTTTTCCTCATAAGGTAAAGGACTCCTGGATGGTTAAGTCCAGTCAAAGGAGACTTTGGGGTGCAGCACTCATCTCGCTTTAGGCTGAGGGAGCCAGTGTTTGTCCGCAGACAGCTTTCCGGGTCATGTGGCCAGCATGACTAATCCGCTCCTGTCACAACGGGATACTGTGATGGAAGCCACGGAAACGCCATTTAGCTTCCCACCACAACAGTACCTATTTATCTACTTTCACTGGTTCAACAAAGTCTTCTTTAGAGTAGACCCATTGAGATTTGGGTCAACTCGGAGTAGCACTAAACTTGAGTACAACTCATGACCTCTTAATTAATAAACCAAATCAACAAACATGAAAGGGAACAAACCTCTCTTCCACTTGATTTACAGGAAATAGTTTTCACACACACCCATGAGGTCTTCCAAATGTTTTCCCACTATTGTTTGTAATACACATATAAACATGCTCTGAAAAGACAATGTCTTATTCAAAACAAGCCTTTTGAAGGTTAGATGGGGTGCTTGGATTGTGGCTTGTGTCCAATTTAGGGTTAAGTAAGTCTCTCATCAGGGCAAGGATTTTTAATAATGGGACTTTCCCTCCTCTTGTTCCCCTCTGCTCTGCCCCCTAAATCTGTTCTGGGGGTCCCCCAATCCTCTACTGCATATTTCAGCACGTGTGTGTGTGTGTGTGGCAATTGTGCAAGCGGAAATCCTTGTGCTGATAGGACAAGAGAGTTGGATACCAACCTATCTGATTGCTGCCACGTGTGTGAGAGAGGACAGAAAGACAAATGAGGAAGACAGAAAGACACACAAACGTTGTGACTTTATATGCATCTCCCCCAATCAATGATATTTCATGCATAATTCCATAGTGACCAATGTGCCATTGGTATCTGAAGAAGTGTGCATGCACACGAAAGCTCATACCAAGAACTAACTTAGTTGGTCTTTAAGGTGCTACTGGAAGGAATTTTTTTTGTTTTGAATGTGCCATTTGTAAGCTTCCTCACATAATATTTTGTGTTTTAGCTAATATTATTGAACTCTAATTAACATTAAACTATGTTAACTGCCTTGATCTTCCTTACAGAAATAGTCAAGAAGTATGTCACCTTTAGTTAAAATGCTTTCTTGTTAGTCTGCTTTAAAATCTGCGACCTGTTCCCACCCTTCCCCAAATGTATGGCAATATACATAAATAACTAATGATTCATGGACAAGTGTCAAATTTATGGCAATGTTTATTGGAAACTGGCGGAAAGGTTTTTCCAGCAAATGGCTTGTGACCAATGTAACATGACCAACGTACCACATGAAAATTCATTAATAGATACCCACAAATAAATACCTCCCAAGCAAGACCCTATACTGTGCATTCGCAAGTTGCTGCTCAGCATCAGGTTTATGTGGGAAGCCATAAGGCGCTAACTAGGCTTTGGGAAGGAGGTGGGAGAAGACTCTGGGACCTTGCCAGAGCCCTCTTGCCTCCTTCTCAAAACCCAGCACCTCATTTACCCGGGTTTGGGAAGGCAGCGTGAGGGCTGTGGGGGGTCATTAAATGACAAGTACCACCCCAAAAGGCATTGAGGGCAGCTTGTTGGACCACGCTGTCCCAGATTATGTCAGCGGCAAGGCAGGTACAGGGTTCAATAATTGCTTCTACTGTATAACGCTGTCCACCTACTCTTGGGGTTTGAACTTTCTTCCGTACCTTGAGTGGGCATTACTCATACTTGCAGGTGGCTCTGGAGAGTCATGTGATGAAAGTCCTTCTGCCTGTGGCTCTTGTGCCTTTTTCTTTCTTTCTCTAGCTATTGGGTGGCCTTCCTGGGGTGTCCAAATTGGCCATGGTTTCATTCATCTTAGCGTCTTCCTTTCTCTCATCTCTTGTTTCAGCAAGAGTTTGCTTTAGTGACCACCCACTTTCTATTGACACACCATATAACCTGGACCATCCTAAAGTCTCTGCAACCATTCCAGGGTGGCCATTTCCCATCTTGGCTTTGTACCATTATGTTTGAATTTCTGGGTCCATAGTATTTTGGCTCTTTCATCCTAGTGGGACTTCTGTTTTAATTTTCCATTGTTCCAGCTTTGTTTTACTTGGCGGTGATCTCTTGCTCTTGGCTTCAGGATGGAGTTCACAGCAGGTACCTGGATTTCAGCCTTTTGCTCATAAGGATCATGATTCCATGGGGGCGTTGCAGTAGTTCAGTTACAGATTTGCAGCTTGTGGGTGTGGTAGTCCCTCGCGACTGTTTTGATCCTGCCTAAAGCCAGGGACGCAGGTGGCGCTGTGGGTTAAAGCCTCAGCGCCTAGGACTTGCCGATTGAAAGGTCGGCGGTTCGAATCCCTGCGGCGGGGTGCGCTCCCGCTGCTCGGTCCCAGCGCCTGCCAACCTAGCAGTTCGAAAGCACCTCCGGGTGCAAGTAGATAAATAGGGACCGCTTACCAGCGGGAAGGTAAACGGCGTTTCCGTGTGCGGCTCTGGCTCTGGCTCTGGCTCTGGCCAGAGCAGCGATGTCACGCTGGCCACGTGACCCGGAAGTGTCTCCGGACAGCGCTGGCCCCTGGCCTCTTAAGTGAGATGGGCGCACAACCCCAGAGTCTGTCAAGACTGGCCCGTACGGGCAGGGGTACCTTTACCTTTTAAAGCCATTTCTGTAACTCATCGTGTTGCCAGGATACTTTCTAATCATGTGGGACCTTACTCCAGAACAACAAAAATGGATTAGCTGTTGGCTATCAAGTGAATTGTGTTAAGGGGATTCTGAGTGATATGGAGTAAAATGTTGGCTAATGATATAGCAAAAAACTTTATATCAAGGTTGGGCAGTTAACTATCTATCTTGAGGTAAGAGACAGTGCCAGGAAAAATGTGTGGCATGGTAATAGTAGGAAGGCAAAGGTTGATTGTCAATGTATTGACTGACTGCACTGTTAGTGGTTGGTTCATCATCTGTATTTTCCCATAGTTGTCCAGCATTGTCCAGAACTTGGCCTCACCAGCTGCAGGGCTAGGGGGAGGTAGACCTCAGGTGGCAACAGAGGCTCTGGCTCCATCTCCATTTGGGCTCCCTGTTTTGTGCCCTCCCAGTCCCATTGGGCACTGGTCATCACTGGTTTGACCCCTGCTATATTTCTAGTTCTTGGCTCACCTTCAAGAATAGCTCAGTCGCTAAAGCACAAGACTCTTAATCTCAAAGTCATGGGTTCAAGCCCCATGGTGGACAAAAAGATTCCTGCATTGGAGGCAGTTGGACTCGATGGCTCTCATGGTCCCTTAGCCAACTCTACAATTCTGTGACCCCTGCTTTATTTTTGGTGCACAACCCGCATCTGCAAAAGAGGGTGCAGATTTGCATGAGACATAAAGTGTTCGCAAATTTTATGCAGATTTGTGTCTTCTTTGGCAGGTGCAGAAGAAGGCCGAATGTATGGTATAGCCTACCCTTTTGGCACCCCTGGGCACCAAATAAGACAAAGCTAGGAAAATATCACTTGGATTAAGGTGAAGTTTTTCTTTTCAGGGTGTCTAGCTATAAAAGCAACCTAGAAGTTCCAGACTGCTGCTATTATTGACTCTAGTTTCGATTTCTTTAGAAATGCTTGCAATGTATTAGTGGTAACCGGCAACGATAGAGTTAAACTTTGTATTCGAGGATTTCTTTTGTTATGAGTTGGACCATTCTACCCCTTAGTTTATTCTTGTGGATGCTTTCGCTTTCCAAGGTACTTGTGTTTGCCTGTACATCAGCAAACACCCTTGAGTTCTGAGCCTCCAAAGTGAGCATCCATGCCTTTTGTTAAATAGGAAGTTAAAAGTATTCACAAGGATTTGAACAAGGAAACACCAGGTTGGGGATTATTTCCAGAATTCTTTGTCCTTTCAAAACAGGTTTGTTTGGTTTTTTTCTGTCTCTCTATCCCTGCCAAAGCTCTTGCATTAACAAGCCTCTCTGCTGTTATTTATTTCTGTAAGGTTGAAATAAATAAGTGCCACAAGGAAAGATGGCGCTTAACCACTGGCTGCTGCTGCTGCTGCAAGTGCTGCACGAAGTGACAGGTACCAGGGTAAAACTCAACATGGGCGGTTTTGAAGACGTCGTCATCGCAATCAATCCCCAGATCCCGGAAGACAACAAAATGGTGGATGCCATCAAGGTAAGATAGTTAAATGTTTCTGAATGTATTGAACAAGCGACTTCAGACAGTGATATTCTAGGAAAATGCAAGCTGCATTTTGCAAGCGTGGGGTACCAGGTGCTTTTGACCCCCCACCTTATCCCACAAGTCTCATCCCAAGTGTACAGGTGGGACTTGTATAGGGTTGCCATATTTCAAAAAGTAGAATTCCTCACACCCACAGAGCTATTAAGCTTTTTTGTAGGAAACCGCCAAACTTGTTGAGCTTTTTTTAGTTTCTGAATTCTGCATTTGCAAGCGTGGGTGTCAGGGTACTTCTGGCTGCCCCTACACCCCACAACTTTTTCATCCCTTTTTAAAAGTAACATTCCACAAGGTTCCAGTTACAGATAGGTAGCCGTGTTGGTCTGCCATAGTCAAAACAAAAAAAATTCCTTCCAGTAGCACCTTAAAGACCAACTAAGTTAGTTCTTGGTATGAGCTTTCGTGTGCATGCACACGAAAGCTCATACCAAGAACTAACTTAGTTGGTCTTTAAGGTGCTACTGGAAGGAATTTTTTTTGTTTATTCCACAAGGTTGTTGAGCTTCTTAGCAAGACCCCAAAAGCTCCGCCCAAAGTAGTGATTTTAAGTTTTTAGTGCTGGTTTCCGCTGGTTCGGCAAAATTCCACCTTGACGCCATTTTTACACCCAAAAAACAGGTCATGTCAGGAATGTTCCTGCCATAGTGCAAGCCTAGGTCACTTGCAAGGGAAAAAAAATTGATAGCCTGGAATATTCCTCTTCCCTACTCCATACAACTGGGGTAGTTCGTTCTATCTCCCCCTAGCACCTCCTTCCAGTGAGCACATTTAGTCCTCCTTCCTTTTTGAGGTCTCTCCCCATTGGTTTTTTGTTTTTAATTTCGGCAATACCTGGGGTGCTCCCGCTAGATTACTCTTGTAAATGGGTGCTTCCATTTTGGCTGCCCGAGTAATGGCAATCACAGCCTGAGTGTTGGAAACAGAGGGAAGGGTCTGTGCCAGAACTGGGTGCATGTACTCTGAGGTAAATGTTGTGCAGGTTTTGACCATTAGAGGTTAAAATGTCCTGTTCATAGGTTTCTTTAACTAACCGGAGCACTTTGACACCAGATTTCAGGAAATTGTTCCAGAAATGGGGTGCTGTTTCTGGGAAGTGCTCTCCCTTCCTCTCAGTGGCTTTGCCTTAGCTCACATGGCAGCCGCCCCCAGTGGAGGAAGACGGTTTCTTTGCTCTAGGCTTCAGCTTCCTGCCTGGCATTGCAATAGTTCAATCTGTTTGGGGGCCCCATGGCCAGCTCCATTGAAGGAAAAATATACAAATGTCCCACTTCATAGGAGTTGCTTCAGATTGCTCTGTTAATAAGCAACACAGAAGAACCTTTGTCACTAAACAGGGCTGATTGTGCACTCGAGGTTGTTGCACAGTGTAGACTTGCACAATATGGCGACCACTTAAAAACAAGCAAAAATGGCCACCTTCCTGTCATGTACAGCTTCCCCCACTATTTTCTCCTTCATACCAGGAATAGCTTTGCATACTATGTCAAGCAACACTCAGTGGCACAGGAGGATCCACCCAAAAAAGTATGTGAATTGCATCTACCAGCTTTTTGAAGACAGGGGTTCAACTTTTCAACATGCAAGGCACTCCAGCTTCAGGAAAGAAAGATGGCAGAAGAGACCAAAGGGCACATTTTATAAACACAAATGCCAATAAGGTTTCTCCTTTCCCTGTTAGGACATGGTGAAAGAGGCATCAACTTATCTCTTCAGCGCTACACGGCAAAGATTTTATTTCAAGACAGTGAAAGTTATAATTCCTTCCACATGGAAACCAAAAATGAATATCAAAGAGTAACTACAGAATCCTATGATAAGGTAAATGCTGAAGAATACATTAAGATTTAAATATACTTGTGGTATTTTTAAAAAGATTGGGGCAAATGGAGAGATTGTGGGGGGTGGGGATACAAGATATTGTATGATCTAATAAAAATTCTTATTATTTATTTATTTATTTATTTATGATTAAAGTTCTATACCACCCTTAATCTGAAGATCGCAGGACTCTTTACAATACAATGACACAAAAATATATACCAAAATAACAAACAAAAACAACCCTCTCCCTCCCCCCCCCCCAGTTTAAAAGTCCATAGAATGTTTAATTAGCCAAAAGCCTGAGAGAAGAGGAATGTCTTTGCCTGGTGCCCAGGGGCGCCGACTTATAAAAAATATTGGAGGGGGCGGGGGCCCATACTGACATAAAAAATATTGGGGGGGCCCAAGACCTCCAAACCGCTGCTGCTGGGGGAACGAAAGGGGCGAGCCCCGGGCTGCCCCGACCTTAAGTGAACCTGTGAGGGCCCGCCCTTTGCGGCAGCCGATTGGCTGCCGCCGTGGGCGGTGAATATTAATGAGCTAGGGCAAATCCCCGCTTCTCGCGGGGCTGACGCCAGCCCCGCGAGATTGTTGATGGGTCGAGAGCCCGCAACCCCACCCCCTCTCTAGATCGGGAGTGGCTTTGTTTTTCTTAAATTATTGGGGGGGCGGAGCCCCCCCAAACGAATTTTTGAGGGGGCTCAGGCCCCCTCAGGCCCCATGGAGTCGGTGCCTATGCTGGTGCCTAAAGATAAGTAATGCAGATGCTAAGCAATAATATCTATATTTCCCACTTTTGGATGCAACTGGATTTATTTTTGAGTAAACATGCAGATCTGGGCTGTATATGGCTTAATGTTCTTATAGACGTCATGATATCTAAGGCTGGGTTAAAGTGGTTGTGGGCCTTGGTGTGTTCTCCCAGCCTTCTCCCCAAAAGGAATTCGTGCCATAACAGTACCAGAATTACATCTTGAAATATCTTTAAAGACAAATGAATTTAGTACACCTGATTTCGTGGGCTCACTTATAGACAATTGTATTCTTAATAAATACCTGAAGCTATTCCTTGTATAGTAGCATTGTCTAGTAAGCTTTCTTTTTCTTTTTCTTTTAATGGAAGCTCAGAGTATGACAGGAATTTCTGGGCTGTCCACCTCTATATCTTCTTTGTTCTATTTTGTTTTAGGCAGATGTCATAGTGGCGGATCATTACTTGAAACATGGAGATGATCCCTACACCCTACAGTATGGCGGATGCGGGGAACCTGGGCGATACATTCATTTCACTCCTAACTTCCTGACAAATGACAAGTTGCATAATGCTTATGGTCCACGAGGTAGCACCTGTTAATTCAGATTAAATTGTCTGGGTTGTTGTTTTTTAATTATTAGAATTGCTAGTCAAGTTTTCAAAAGGTAATAAAGATAGAATTCCTAAGAAACCATTAAGACTTTCAATGCAGTTGCTTAATCGCTCTAAAGGCTCCTAAATTTACATAAGAAATCTGCAATAGTTTCACATGAGGTTCATCAATACATTTTCAACCCCAAAAAGCTATCTTGCTGAAGCTATCTGAGCCTCTCTTCCTCTTTCCCATGTTACCGCAGCTGCTTGTGTACCATACATTTAAAGTACATGACTTCTTACATACAATTCCCAGGAAGTCGTGTGCTTTGATTGCAGGGGCCATAGTAAGACCCGCCTTGTCAGATGCAACTGTCGATTAAAGGGTCATCACCTCATTGGCTTCTGTGATGTAGGGAGACAAACAGGGACTTCTCTTCTGAATCAGATTGAAAAGTTGGCTACCCCTTCTATAGTTATTCAATTGCTGGTGTGATTTCACAGTATTTCAAATTTTATTTTAGTGTTTTTTTTTTAACAGGATGTATGTTTGCTATGGGACGCAGGTGGCGCTGTGGGTTAAAGCCTCAGCTCCTAGGGCTTGCCGATCGAAAGGTCGGCGGTTCGAATCCCTGCGGCGGGGTGCGCTCCCGCTGCTCGGTCCCAGCGCCTGCCAACCTAGCAGTTCGAAAGCACCTCCGGGTGCAAGTAGATAAATAGGGACCGCTTACCAGCGGGAAGGTAAACGGCGTTTCCGTGTGCGGCTCTGGCTCTGGCTCTGGCTCTGGCTCTGGCCAGAGCAGCGATGTCACGCTGGCCACGTGACCCGGAAGTGTCTCCGGACAGCGCTGGCCCCTGGCCTCTTAAGTGAGATGGGCGCACAACCCCAGAGTCTGTCAAGACTGGCCCGTACGGGCAGGGGTACCTTTACCTTTACCTTTTATGTTTGCTATAATTACTAGCTGTGCGTCGTACATTTAAAAAAACAAAAAACTGTGTCGCGAATTTTAGCTTTGTTATTGGTGTTCTACAGGCAGGGTCTTTGTCCATGAATGGGCTCATCTCAGATGGGGTGTCTTTGATGAATACAACAATGATGCACCTTTCTACACTCCTGGGGGAGACAACTTGCCTGAAGCAACAAGGTACTTTCACAAATACTTCCAACAAATGCATCTCTTCTTTAAGAAGTGATGTTTGCCTTGGGCTTCCTAGTTTTTTAGTGGTGTAAATTATTGCCTAGAGAGCATCTTTGGGTCCCCAGATGTTGGACTACATCACCCCTAGCTTGTAGGACCAGTGGTCAAAGGATGATGGCAATTGTAGTCCAACAACACCTGCGGATGTTGAGAAAGGCTCAGGATTAAACTGTAATTGGAAGATATACAAAGGAAATCTCTTATGGGAGCCAAGTTGGGCAATGCCCTGCCTGCTGGTAACCCCAGCTAGTGGCCGCTTGTGCTCTGCCCAACCCCTTAACATCAACCAGCTTATTCAGTGGGTGACAAGAAATTTTCCGTGCCGGGTACCACCTGACCTTGCTACGCCACTGATTCAGTCTCTCTGAAGACCATTTTCAGACTCTGATTATGATGGCTTGTCAGCTTTACTCCTGCACGCACTCATGAAAACAATGAGCAATCGCTGTGTGCTGCTAGGTCCCACTCCCATAGCCTCAGCCCTGTATACCTGAAGGAGCATCTCCACCCCCATCATTCAGCCCAGACACAGAGGTTCTGCTCTGAGGGCCTTCTGGAAGTTCCCTTAATGCAAGAAGTGAGGTTACAGGGAACCAGGCAGAAGGCCTTCTCAGTGGTGGTGCCCGCCCTGTGGAATGCCCTCCCATAGATGTCAATGAAATAAACAACTACCTGACTTTTAGAAAACATCTGAAGGCAGCCCTGTTTAGGGAAGTTTTTAATGTTTGATGTGTTTTTGTGTTTTTAATATTCTGTTGGCGGGGTATAAATAATAAATTATTATTATTATTACTCCTGCCTCCAATGTAAGTGAGGGGCAGCAACATTCCTTTCCTCACCCCCGCCCGCAACCAATTTCTTCTCTCCTGAGAAAGCCTAGGAAGGGTGTTGAGAGACCCATGGCTACTTCATTAAGCCGTCTTCCCGTTGTTAACATTCAGGAGTCCTTCCAGACATAGCAGTTAGCACAGAGATAATGCTTGCCATTGTTTCCCATAGGCTAATTTTAATCAGCTCCTCCTACAAATCCAGTTGCAACAACTTCTTCTTCTTCTTCTTCTTCTTCTTCTTCTTCTTCTTCTCTATTCAATTTAAATCCCACCCTTCCTCTGGTTGGCATGGAAGAAAACTGCATAGCATAGCAATCATGCCACCAAGTGATTGTTTATTGACTTTTAAATTGACTGTATCTGTTTCTTTTTACATTCGTTAGATGCTCAGCTGGTTTCACTGGTCAATACATATTTCCGCTTGGTGAAAAAAGTTACAGAGATTGCAAAATTGACCACCGAACTCAGCTGTATGAACATGGTTGCCTGTTTGTTCCAAAAAGACATCAAGATACTGCAGCTTCTATAATGTATTTGCAAAGTCTCTCTTCAGTAAGTATGATGAATCCAGCTTTCTTAGTTCAATGTTATCCCACGAGATTTGGACTGCCTAGGGGCCTCCAGGGGGTTTAATCTGGCACTGTTTCTGTTGAGCTACTTGTTCATCTCTTTCTTCTCTTACTCAACTTAATAATTCCGTCACCTTCTGACTCTGTATTTCTGCAAACTTTGGGTTTGCCCCTAACCCTCCTGATAACTTCCCCTCATGCAAGAATGGCGCTTTCTGCAGCGTAATGACCAACATTCAGAGAACTGAGTTCCCTATTCATATAAACAAGTGAGGCTCTGCAATGAAACCTTGCTTGTTTTTGTGTGGTGGGGTAGCCTTCAAAGCTTCCCCTTCTTAGGCAAGATACTGCCCAGAGTGAAAGACTAGGTAGGTGACCAAGTGAGTGAATGAGTGACTGAGTGAATGACCCAGTGAACAGGCAGATAGCTAGAGAGGGCAAGTGAGTAAATGGACAGCCAGCAGGTGGCTGACTAGTGCCCAAGTACTCCTCCCGTGGAGCCAGCTGGTCCAGGTTAGAACTAGCTATTTCATTCTGGCTGATGGTCTCATAGTTAAGCCAACTCTTCTTTCTTTGAGTTGCAAGGTGCTGGGCACTCTATGTAGCAGGTGATCTTTCTCCCTTGTAGGATGCCCAGACCTTTGGCACCAGTGAGAGGCCTTTCTCTGCTTCCCTTCCAGGTGCGAAGGTATCTCATTAACACGTGTTCTTTTGCTGAGGGATGGAGGTGAGGGGAAAAGAGTTTGCTGGGCGACTGCTGAAGCTTGGCTAAGCTGCCAGGACAATGCTCTTGGGTGTAGCTAAACCCTATCTCCTCCTATTCTTATTTCCTTAACACAGAAGACGCCTTTTCTATCTGAGGAAGAAGGCAGCAGGGCTCTGCTTGATGAGGCAGCTTAATCCCTGGTGCTTTAGACAAATGGCTTTCATTCTTCCTTCACCTGCAGGAGTTCAGGAAAAAAACCCAGAGCAGAGTGATGCAGACATGTGTAGCCTGTTTCTATGTAGGGTGTTTTTTGTGTGTGGCTTTTAAAATTATTTGGGGTTCACCCAATATTTTTTCCCTACTTCTGTGTACCTCAAGGATTACCCAAGTTGTCTTATACCTCCCTCTTGTGTATGGCTGTTGCCATTTCAGTGACATAAAGGTTGATGTTCTCCCTTGCAGTTATTTATAGATATTAACCCATGACAGGGAAAGTGAATATCTCTGTGATCCCTGGTTCAGTAGCTAAACTAGAACAGACTCTTTGGAGATTGTTTCTGTTACATTTTTGTGAAGTTTAGGTCGACATATGTCTAGAACTAAAAATCCGCCAAACACCCTGTAGCCTTTTTTTTGTCTGTGTGCCAAGGAATGTCAATCTTTGCAGCACCTCTTTGTAAGGAACGGCTCTCATGAAGCAGGAATTGCTAATGAGGTTGTGATCTTGATCTGTCCTTCCCTATCTTTTATTTAGGTTACTCAGTTCTGTGACAAAAGCAACCATAATATTAAAGCAACAAATTTGCAGAATAAAATGTGCAACTACAGGAGCACCTGGGAAGTAATTATGGCCTCTCCCGATTTTGCCAGTTCATCTCCAATAACGGTTCCCCCACCTGATCCCACTGTCTCCTTGCTGCAAAAACAGGAGAGAGTTTTGTGTCTAGTGCTTGATGTTTCCGGAAGTATGGATTTGGTAAGTCTGATTTCCATGTTCAGAAGATCTATTTTGAGACAGTTCAGAAATTATGGTATTAATGTCCATAGCGAAAACAAGTGTCAATACAGCACTGGCATTTATGAACTGTGAGGCTAAATTTTGCTGCACCTCAGTTGTTGGGAACCTTTGACCTTCCACATATTGCTAAACTAGAACTCCCATCAGCCCCAGAAGCACGGAAAATGGCAAAGCAGTGATGGGAGTTGCAGTTCAGCAACCTCTGGAGGAACACACATTTTCCACGCCTGGCCTACTTGATTAGTTTATTTGGATATTTATCAAAGTACAGCAAGTTGTTCGTAGAGATCAGAGGTTCTAGGGCAGGACAACTTGGCTGTTGTGCAAGGCAATCACTGCCTGCAACCCTCAGCCTAATGTCACATCGATGCAGGGAACCCAGAGGGAGAGATGGACTGTGGGACGTGAAAAACATGGGAGCCAAAACAGATGGACAGATAGAAGCAGGACAAGGAAATCCCACTGCAAGCATTCAGTTTAGATGTCTAGTCTTTCAGGGTTTTCGATACTTCAGGAAGCTTCAACAGATACTCAGAGCTCCCTTCTGCAGAAATTCACGGGCCTAGAAGAGCCACTTAGCTCTTGAGGAAGGGGGTTTAAGAGACACCGATATAATTCAGTTAAATCACAGGGTTTGAATAATCTCATAAGCAAAAAAATAATAATTGTAGAATTGAGTTGATATTTCCAGGAGATGATGACGACGACAACAACAACAACAACAACAACAACAACAACAACAACAACAACAACAACTTATTATTTAAACCCCACCCATCTGGCTGGGTTTCCCCAGCCACTCTGAGCAGCTCCCAACAGAATATTAAAAACACGATAAAACATCAAAAATTAAAAGCTTCCCCAAACAGGGCTGCCTTCAGATGTCTTCTAAAAGTTTGGTAGTTGTTTTTCTCTTTGACATCTGGTGGGAGGGCGTTCCACAGGGCGGGTGCCCCTACCAAGAAGGCCCTCTGCCTGGTTCCCTATAACTTGACTTCTTGCAGCAAGGGAACCGCCAGAAGACCCTCGGCGCTGAACCTCAGTGTCTGGGCAGAACGATGGGGGTGGACACGCTCCTTCAGGTATACAGGACCGAGGCCGTTTAGGGCTTTAAAGGTCAGCACCAATAATAACATAGGCATTTGTACAGTAGCCCCCAAAACAGCTGTGACTCCTGGCCCTTAGAGTCCTTTCTAACTCTACAGTTCTGTGGTTCATTATTACATAATGAAAACGTTATATAATAAATACTATTCAATGACTATTCAATTGATGGGACAAGCCCCACTGAAACAAACGGTGCTCTTGTGCACCTTCCATCTATTTCAATGGAGTCTGTGCATGAAAACGTCCAGGTGAATTGTGTCTTAAATCACAACACGGATGAGATTATTCGGATATTCATAAATGTTATGGACTTGTCTATATTCTTATATGTTTATCAAGCCTTGTTTTTTTGGAGTATAGTTAACAATTGTGTTTTCAGTCATCTTCATTTGCTTCCCGGAATGCACTGGCAGACCTGTGAGTGCTGTTGTTGTTTTGTTTTTAATTCATATGCAGAACAACCGCACTGTTTGGCTGAAACAAGCTGCAGAAATATTCCTCCTGCAGATTATTGAAGCGGGGTCCTGGGTTGGAATAGTTGCATTCAGTAACACAGCAGCAGTTAAGACTCATTTGAAGCAGATCACTAACGACAGTATGCGCAAAACACTCACAGAGTACCTGCCTACCAGAACTACTAGAGGAACCAACATATGTTCTGGAGTGCGGTCAGGATTTCAGGTGAAGAATTTTTTCCTCAGATTCTTTTATTCCTATGCTTCTACTTAGTAGAGTGACCAGATGCAAAAGAGGGCAGGACACCTGTGCATATTGTTACAAGCGGAATTTAAGCTTAAAACGCTGCCCTGTGGCTTCTGTGTTGTTTGTTTCAATATCGCTGCTAAAATTTTTAATCCTCCTTTCCATACAGGTGTTTCTACACAAGTATGGAAGCACCAAAGGCTGTGAAATCGTTCTCTTGACAGATGGAGAAGATACAGCTATAAGCTCTTGCTTGGATGAAGTTCAAAGAAGCGGGTCTATAATTCACACCATTGCTTTGGGATCAAATGCTACAAAAGACCTAGAAATATTGGCAGACAAGACGGGTAAGTGAGCAAGAATAATGTCTTGCAAGACTCTTCTATGCTACCTGGTAGCCAGTTGGTGTCTCCCCAAAAGGTGAGTTCGCTCCAAGGCCCAGCCACTTCGCCAAGCTACTCCCAGCCACACAATATTCCTCCTACTTGCTCTGTCCACAGAAACGTTTATTTCAGCCATGACAGCTAAATTAGATTGCCATATTCAGAACCTGCAGGGAATCCATCTTGGTTCTTCTTGTAAGTATTCAACTGGCATTTGGTTGCCACTGCTGGAAATAGATTGTGGGCTTTGACTGAGACAAGCCATTGGTAAAGGATGCAAAACTGAGGTGCAGGCTAGTTACTGTTACTGAGAAGCCCATCCCAAAACTCCATACAAGGCAACTTTCCATCTTCTGTCTTTCCCTCAACTCTCCAGTCATAGTTAAGGATTGAGTGGCTTCTGTTTTGTCTGGCTTTTAGCTCATTGCTTTTACTATGCTATAACTTGGCATTTTGATGACTCTTCTCCATATTCTTTAACCAACAAATCTTTATTGGAGAGCAAATCTTTAACCATAGTAACACACATACTTCTTGCTTATTCCCCCTAGTGAGCAAGAGTGGCACTGCAGTTGTGTCAATTGAAATAACCTAAATAGTCCACAGGCATGACAGGAACATGTATGTAAGAATTAGGTACATGTGTATTGACACATGTAAAAATATGTAAGAGATCTGCAATCAGCTTTTTGATATAATGTTTTCACACTATATTGATGCATGCATTTTTTTAAAAAAAGAAACCTAGGGAAAATTAGCAAAAACGCTTGCAAAATTTATGTAAATTTGTATCTATCAGCTTTCCAAAATCTGTTAATTACTCAGCAGTACCCCTGGCCTCCCTTTTAAATGTGTAGGGTTTTTATTTTATTTTTAATGATGCTCCTTATAATCCAAACTTAAGATTTCAAATCTCACGAAGTTAGTTCCTTGTAAATGTCTGGCCAGATGTAAATACAGTATCTGATTTAAAGGAACTGACAAAAAAGGGGGTATTCAGATTCTTTTTATACATGCCTCTGTATAAGAAATACTATTTCTATTTTCACAGAGGCCACAGATCCTGACCCAACTACAGAAAGATGCAGCAAAGGCCTGCTGGGCATGCACAGTTCCTAACATTAAAAAGCAGCGCCTGTAATTCTGAACTGTGCCTGCACAACCACACCTGCACATGCCAGTGCAAGGCACAATGCGTATTGGACTTTATTCCACCTGACAGAATAACTATTCTAATTATTCCTTCAATCATATTTCAGGGGGTCTGAAATTTTCTATCACTGACAGTTTGGATTCCAACAGCCTCATCGATGCTTTCAGTGGACTTTCTTCAGGAAGTGAAGATATCAGTCATCAATCTATTCAGGTTTGAACCTGCAAAGATTTGAGTATATCATCGCTATCACTATCACTATCATTGCTATCCCTAACATTATTATTATTATTTGCTTTAAATTACTAGGCAGCATAAAAAAACTAAAGACAACACAGAGTGAAATCAATTCTATAGTTCATATTTTGCTATTGTAATAGTGAGGGAGACCCCAGGTAGAGTTCAAAGAGAAGGGCAAACGGCCAAGATAGATTTTGGCGGAGCTGAAACATTTCACAATGTACCATTCTGAGTTCAAATCAACTTTATTTTTCTCTGTCTGGACAAATAACAAATTGGAGAAGAGGTTTCATTAGGAAAATAGCATATGGGGAAAGTGTTTCCTTAAAAACCACCCCAGCACCATGGTTCCAGCCCAGAAGATTGTATCTCCTTGGCAACCCTTTGCCAAAATGTGGAAACTGGAGATTTGAGTTCCCTCATCTAGCATTATCTAAATATTGGCTGGCCATTTCCAAGGCTGTTGAGGTAGAGGTACAATTGTTTCCACCTGATTCAACGTAGCTGCTTATCTGCCTTCCTCCATGTCTGTAACATTGAAATATTGATAGAAAGTAAATTTATCACCACTGGTCAAACCAATATCTGTATGGGGCAAGACCTATCATGTCATGACTGTACCAGCATTTTTATTAAAGGCTGAGTATTGCGTATTCTTGTCCAGCAGAACTAACTACTGTGAAGGCACCTTCTAAACAATGTACCGCCACTCATTTCTTTACACCTTATGAAAGGAAATAAACCATATGTATTCAATTTATAAAACTTTTCAGATACTATATACTTATTTCTCCCCCCTCTTCCCTGCCAACAGCTTGAAAGTAGAGGGCAAAGCATCGGTTCCCAAGACCAGCTGAATGGTATTGTAACCATTGATAAAACAGTGGGGAATGACACTTTCTTCGTGGTGACGTGGGGCACATCCCCACCGGAAATTCTGCTCACAGATCCCAAAGGAAGAGAGTACACCGAAAAAGACTTTGCAGTTGATAACACCAACGTCCGAACAGCTCGCCTCAAGATTGATGGAACCGCAGAGGTAAAAACTGAGCTCTTCTCAAACTTCTCTGCTTGTCTAACCAAATGGGGCAATGCCTGTCTCATTGCATTTTTTTGGAACAAGTGCCAGCAAAGGGTTCTGCCACTACAGCTAAAGTATCATATAGATTATGCAAGCAGGGAAGAGCCATTTGCTTCCAGAAGTCCCATATGTAGCATTCTGCAGTGGTCTTAATGAGCTTCAGTATTCCAGATTAGCATTTCCCACACCCTCAGAGTATGGTGATGAGGGCTGTGTCTGCGGAGTCCAATACCATGAAACGGTTCATGAAGTGTTTTTAAGGTCCCTTCACAGCTGCTGCTGAATCTGTGTTGGCTTCTCTGAAGCTGGACCTCACCTGGGAAATGCACAAGCTTCCTTCCTGTCTTCCTGATCCTAATGGTCATTTGGGAAGTGAGCAAATATGCAGGTGTGTGTACCTGCATGTGTCTGTCACCTCACCACCCTCACTTGAGCATACAGCATACCCTGAGGCAAGATACATACTTCAATGGGTAATTACTGGCTCATTGAGTTTTCAGCCAGCTCTGAAATTGCCATTAAAAAAGGTAAACAATAACATTAGTTTTGAAAACCTAAAGGACCAGATCAGGAATAGTTAACAGTAGTGTAATGAGAAATGAAGCAAAATGATCAGAGTGAGGAGTCAATTGAATCATGTTCCAAATTGGTACTAAGAATCGGATTATAAGCAGGAACCATTTTAGGCTTGTCCAATTGACACCTGATCATTGACCTGAGGGTCCTTTTGGACCTGAAAGGGGGCAGGGTGGGCTGGAATTGAGGCAGGACATAATGGGGTAGGGCACTCAGGGGGCGGAAACAGAACTCCCATGCAAAATGGCCACTGCCTTTAAGAGTAAGCATAATTCATCCCCCCCTGGAACCCACCCAGTACATTGCAGAACAGTGAATCCTTCAAAAATCTAGGGTGGCAGAATCCTGGGAGCCTGTAATTATTTATTGTCTACCTTTCTTGTGCCCAAAGGAGTAATACTCTCATGGTGTGCTGTTGGAGAATTACTAGCTGTGTCCAATTCATCTAAGAAGCAATTTTTTCAATAATCTTCTTCAACGATTAAGCTGTTTCTTTTTATAAAAAAAATCAAGTACTCTTTTGCTTATTTGAGTGATATCAAGCTCTTATGTGTTTTGGTAGGATGAGATGCTGGAGAGGAGCATAGGACTTTGAAGGGTGGCTGATCCTTGAGGGAGGTGGAAAACAGAGATGAAAATGGCAAACCAGTCTCTCCCGCAAGTTGTTGTTGTTTAGTCATTTAGCTGTGTCCGACTCTTCATAATCCCATGGACCAGGCACTCCTGTCTTCCACTGCCTCCCGCTGTTTGGTCAAACTCATGCTGGTAGCTTCGAGAACACTGTCCAACCATCTCGTCCTCTCTCGTCCCCTTCTCCTTGTGCCCTCAATCTTTCCCAACATCAGGGTTGTCTTTGTCCATGGAGTTTTCTTTGCAGGGATATTGGAGTGGCTTGCCAGTTCCTGCTCCAGGTGGATCACGTTTGGTCAAAACTCTCCACTATGACCTGTCCATCTTGGGTGGCCCTGCATGGCATAGCTCATAGCTTCTATGAGTTATTCAAGCCCCTTCACCATAGCCTTGCTAATTTCGCTCCTTCCTGTAGCAAGAGAGAGAGATCAGCTTCCCTATGGCATCACTGCTCACTTACTAGGCTAAAGCCAACAGAGAAAAAAGTTTGTAGGTCTGACTTCCCCCTTTTTTACAAAAGTGTGTGTGTTAGGAATGGAATGGCAGAAAGTTTCGCAGTGAGCAGGCAAGGGAATGGAAATTGCTACTGTGTTTGTGCTCAAGGAAAGAACCGGGCAAGCAAATACAATCAGCATTCACCATTGTTGGTTGTGTTAGCCTGCAAACAATACATAATTGTAATCATTTTAATAAAAAGACACCTACCTTTATCAAAGCACAACAGAAACCAGAAGAAATGGAAATGCGTTTATAAACACAACTTAAATACTCAATAGTCTTCTGTATTTCAACACTTGATTTTCAGACAGGAGACTGGATTTATTCAATTAAGAACACACATTTGGGAGCACAAGTCATATCAATAACGGTAACCACTCGAGCAGCCTCTGCCTCTGTGCCTCCTTTGATTGTGAAGTCCTACACGAAAAGCGATACCAATAAGTTTCCTAGTCCGATGGTTATTTATGCAGAAGTCAGCCAAGGATTCTTGCCTGTCATTGGTGCAAAAGTCACAGTGATGGTCGAACCAGAGATTGGAACACCAGTAGAACTGGAGCTTTATGATGATGGTTTGGGTAAGCTTATTTTGAAGCATTTACGGAAGTGTGCATTTAAATTTTTTTCAAAAGCAAGTTTTTCAAAAGTCAATTTTCATTGACTCCTTTGAAATGGAGTAAATGCATTATTATTGCAAATCCAAATATATGTATGGGACTTGCCTTGTACCATGTGGCTGGCTATACCTGCCTTTGTGAACTGGAATCATTGCATATAATGACCTCATTCTGGGCTCTGTCCCAAGCTCCATCAAATCGTGCAAATAGTGTCTGTGAAATGTTGGGGAACATGGTGACCTACCAATGTTTGGCTGGTGCTGAAACAATGGCAACATTGGTGCCCGGTTGGTGTATCTGGGAGAACATTACATAACCATGGGCCACTACAGTTAAGTCCTGTTTTCTCCTTCTCCTTCTCCTTCTCCTTCTCCTCCTCCTCCTCCTCCTCCTCCTCCTCCTCCTTCTCCTTCTCCTTCTCTTTCTCCTTTATTGAATTTATATGAGGGAGGTCATTGCCAGCCTCCAGACCTCCCTCAGAGATTGCACACAGGGAAGCGTCCCAGAGGATGATCTCAGGACCTGGGTTCTTATGCGGAAAGGGGGTCCTTTAGATCTATTTATCACGGTAATTCACCAGGAGTTTGATAAATGTACTGATTTTGCTAACTGCCTGGGATTGCCAAAAATTGAGCTCGTCAGGAGTTCAGCAGGCCAGAGTACATGCTGGTGTGTTTGGCTGGTCCCAAGTTTTGTTGGCCTGTGTTTTATTGACATCAGCTATTAACATTATGATTCCATACTACCACTTTCAGAATCATCTATTTCCACGGATACAGCAACACATACTGTGAAATGAACATAGGTTTTGTAGGTTGTTGTTGTTTTTTTAATGACCAGAAGTGTGACAGTTGCTTCGGATGTCATGTTTCAATATTTATGTACTCAGGCGCTGATATTCTCAAGAATGACGGAATCTACTCAAGGTATTTCACATCGTTCAGAGGAAACGGTAGACACAATATCAAAGTGCGTGTCCAAGGAAAAGACCAGACCCGCAGACGGTCCCGTAGACAGAGTCAAGCTTTATATCTAACAGGATTTGTAGAAGAAGATGGTAAGCAAGTGTTATGAAATAGCTCTACTGCTGGTATGTTAGCTCTGTGGTTCTCCAAGTATGAAATTGGGGATGGATCTACACACAAGGGGGAAATGCTATAAATAAGTCACAAATTAAATTGTTATACTGTAACAAAAGTGGGGGGGAACGCTATGTAAAATCTCAAAGAAAAGGTTTGTGCTCTAGATCTAGGTTTGTGTGTGATGCACCCACACCCTTCTCTCCTATAATATTCTAATCTACTGTGCGCTTCCCAAATTAGTGGGTAAACGGAATGTGTTATTTGAACTGATGAAACAACCTAATTCTTATTAGGGTTTAAAATATTACTCTGCCATCCTTCTTTTGGTCCCAAGTGCACAACAGTGCAGCCTTAACTGATTTATTGTTTGCATGTACTTATACTTCGAGCATTTCAGATTCTTTTCTGTTTCCACTAGTCTTGCCATAGTATTTCTAGCCAATCATATGCAATGCAGCCTGGTTTTGTCTTGCATGTAGATAATTTATATGCCTCTCAATTACATTGATTTCTCAAGTGGTACACAAGGAATGCAATACAATGAAAATAAAAATCTGTTAAAACTGTAAAGCACCAAGAAAGTTTAGATGTTTATAGTTATGGCTGTTCTTCCCCCACTTTTGTAGGTAATATAACAATGAACCCCCCCAAACCTGAACCTACAGATGATGAACTCCAAACCAATCTAGGAAGCGTCAGTAGAGTTGCCTCAGGTGGTTCCTTTGTAGTATCAGGAGTCCCTTTGGAAGACACCATCCCAGATGTTTTTCCACCCTCTAAAATTACTGACCTTGAGGTAAAACTAGATGAGGATGATGATCATTTCCGTTTGGCATGGACGGCTCCTGGAAATGACTATGATACAGGACAAGGTAGGTGTGGAAGCCTGCTTTAATCAACCAACAAGGCTGCTTTGCTTAAAGAAAAGATTGTTATTATTATTATTATTAAAAGTATAATGGGGTGGATGGAGAATTTACACCAGCCACCTCTCCCTGTAATATCCTGGAGGTAACATTCTACCCCAAACTGCCTTCCGCGGTTTGCCTTCCGCAAACTGCCTTCCGCAACTGGCACTGAGACAGAACTGCCTTGATAAAAGCATGGAACACAAATCTCCACCCAACAGGATCCAGAATGCCATTGGGTTGCAAAAGCAACATAGCCCAAAACCAGAGTTGTCTCAACACTGTCACCTGCATGGCAACATCCTCCCAAAGTTTCTGCATAGTAAAGTAGCAAAAGTCTAGATTCCTGACATACCATGTCAGGAATGGGGGAGTTGAGTGGCTGTTTTTCTTCTGTGGAATGGGTACCCTATGGTGCCCATGACAGTTTCTTAAATTTTTTAATCTTCACTATTTATTGTGGTACCTCGGTTTCCGAACTTAATCCATTCTGGAAGTCCGTTCTTAAACCAAAACCGTTCTTAAACCGAGGTGTGTTTTCTCTAATGAGGCCTCCCACCACCGGTGCCCTTCCACCATTCGGATTCCATTCTTAGACCGAGGTAAAGTTCTCAAACTGGGACACTACTTCCAGTTTTGTGGAGTTTGTAAACCAAATCGTTTGTGAACAGGACTGTTCTTAAACTGAGGTACAGTGGTACCTCGGGTTAAGAACTTAATTCGTTCTGGAGGTCTGTTCTTAACCTGAAACTGTTCTTAACCTGAAGCACCACTTTAGCTAATGAGGCCTCTAGCTGCTGCTGCGCCGCCGCTGCACGATTTCTGTTCTCATCCTGAAGCAAAGTTCTTAACCCGAGGTAATATTTCTGGGTTAGTGGAGTCTGTAAACTGAAGTGTATGTAACCTGAAGTGTATGTAACCCGAGGTATCACTGTACTGCCCTTCATCTGAAGAACCCAGGTTGGTTCACATTAGGAAAAAAAAAAAAATACACACAAGCAGATTTTTGTCTCTGTTATTCCTGAAGACGTAGGTCCCTAATGGATGCCTGTTGTGTGTTTTCATTTCACAGCTGAAAGATATGAAATAAAAATGAGTGAAAATCCCTTGGAATTAAGCCATGGAACTTTTGATGATGCCACTTCTGTGAACACTACTGGACTTGCAGTGGAAATTGCTGGGGTCAGACAAATGTTTCGGTATAAGCCCCACAACTTCACAAAAGAAAATGGCACCTCCATCTACTTTGCAATTCGTGCCATTGATGGCAGCAGCAACATTGGAGAAGTATCTAATATAGCAAGAGCAGTTGTGCTTCTTCCTGCGTTGCCACCTACTCCTGCTAGTCCAGTCACAACTTCTACTGCTCACACTACTCCAGCTGACAAATACTCTGTTTCGCCTACTCCGGATGACAAACATACAACTCCCTCTAGTGTGAAACCCACCTGTGCTAATGATACCAACGCAATAAATACCACTATGGAAACTGTGATCATCGTATGTGCTTCTGCAATTATAATTTGTGCTATTGTAAGTATAACAGTTTGTGTTTTGCGTAAGCAGAGATACAGAAGTTATGACACTTGCATGGATATTACTGTTGTTAATAAGAATGCCCTCACTGTTTTGTAAAGGATAATATATTTTATTAACTGTTTTAATGTTTACAAACAAAATATTGAAACAAACAAGAACAAACGCTACCCAAAACAAACATAACCTGGGTGTCTGCCCACAAACCCTGGCACTACGACGAAAATGAGAGTGCTGGAGATGATTTTACATATTCACAATAAAAATTAACAGTGTTTTATAAGCCTCATGTGCTGTTTTTGTCTCAGCATCTATATTTTAAAGCCAGCAACTGATATTAAATGGGGATCATATACAATCAAGTATATAGATTTTTGAGAGATGGGTGAAAGACTCCTGGTACATAAACTATGAGAGTGTACCGTGTCGTATACTATCAAATGTACTTTCCATTTTGACTCCCTGCAAACATCTGGTTTTTCCTCCATTATCTTTTCTATAGCAGCCAACCCCTAAACTTTGGCCTATCAGGCTTTGGAAGTAAATAGTGTATGGTATCTCTAGTGATGCGCTATTTCTAATTGGAATGCTCCCAATAGAAAAAAGGATGAACGTCTTGTTGCTTGTATTCCGTATAGTTCCTGGTTGTAACAGAACGAAGCCCAAGTCCACTGTAATAATTTAGAGTACAGTAGCAAAGATTTCTTGAAAAAAACTATGCCATGCCAAAATGATTTGAGAACAGGGCACTCCCATTGCATATTGCTAAAACTTCAGATGCGGCATTTGAAATAGGAACACACCATAGGTTGACCATTAAATCTCTTAAATTGACAGCAATAAATATGCAATCTTGTATGGGGCCCATCACTGTAATTTATGCAGTGGCGTAGCGTGGGTTGTCAGCACCCGGGGCAAGGCAAGTAATTTGTGCCCCCTAACCCGTGGATTTGCGCCCCCTAACCCTAACCCCCAGATGTTGCGCCCGGTGCGGCCAGCCCCCCCTGCACCCCCCACGCTACGCCACTGAATTTATGAACAACAGTATTTCTCCAAGTCCTTGGATGAAACTGACTGGCATTTGGGTGAGGAGAAAACAGATCACACTTGAGGAGATACTCAAAGAAACGATTGACTAGCTACTGAACGCCATTGGGTTATTCTTAAATGCTATTTCATACGTTCAGAGCTAGATGGTGCTGGTGGGACCTTTTTCTCCCAATGATATGTAAAATTTGTTCAAGGAATGTAAACGGGCTCATAAAATGCTGTGAAGAGGAGACAGATATGGAATGTTATTAAAACAGAGAGTTTCGTGATAGAGGTGCTGCAGGAAAACCAGAAAAAACGTGGTCTGATTGATTCTTCAATCATTTAAAAGTTGCAGTGCCTGGGTTTTTCTTATTAAAATATCTCCCAGGAGTTTGCAGGTTGTTTAGTGTCATCTGAATACTTTTGAATACTTGGTTGTTGCTTTTTAATCTTTTTACAATTCATTTTAATATTTGCGTCCATATTTTTGTAAACAGAGATTTATTTATTTTTTACAATCAAGTGCTCTTTACATTTTGCTAAATAAACATGAAAGGGGATTTCCTATTCTCCTATATCTGCCTCTGTTGAAACTCTATTTTGCTTTGTTGAAACTCCGTATTTGATATTAGCATTGCTGCTCAGCCGATGTGTATGAACTCTTCCTAACCTCTTCTAACAGAGAAGAAACAGGTTGTTTTTAAGTAGGAAAGAGACCTAGAATGGAATGCAATAACTGATAAGCAACCTAGCACCAAGAAAGGAATGCGAGGGGGTGCACTGATAGGCAAACTTAAGCCACTAGTATGACTGATATATTATCCACGGATAATGAAAGCAATGTTGCTATGCACCTGTTTGAATACAGCATAGCAATTAATCAACAAGGTACTGAAAAATAAGAATAGATAACTGCATATTAGTATAATGAGAGGGTGGGGTGGGTTTAGAGCATGTTACAAACACTTTCCTAATTCTCTCCCCAGGGATGCTTGCCTTGTGTCATCATTACATTACATTTATATTATTATATGATATGATATTATTATATTATATTATTATATTATATATGTTTTGCTCATAACATTATTATCTTGTGAACGATGTGAGAGGACCTCTTCTGAGGAAAGAAGGGCAGCATCGTCCTGCTCAGACCCTACATTTGTATCATTCTTTCCTCCCACACTATGAGCAAAACAAGGTACTGACATTTACTAAAAACAAATGTGTCTGAGTCACAGTATTTCATGGAAAACTCCAAAGGTGTTTCCCATCCCTTGACATTTTGCATCACCTAACTGAGTTCGCCTTAACTGCAAAGGTAGACAAAGTTTTGCATACTGTTTTTAAAACTGTAGAACCCCAAATGTATCAGTCATCCAAGCATATCAAAAGTACTTCCTGTTTTTTTAACTTCAATCAAAACATCTACCTTCTTGTTCCATTTACCTATGACCTTAAAACCTATGTCATATATTTATGTCAGTATTCCTGCCCCCAGCAATTAGGAAACCAATCCTAATGATAATTGAGCATAGTTCCTAATTGTTCATACTGCCTGACTTGACCGTCAATTTAATATTGTTAATTTATTTGTTCAAATGTAAAATAGCCATGAAAACCATCTGGACATTCAAATTTGTTTAGACCACCTTCTGATATCCATTATCCACCTTCAACCCATGCTTGCAAACCAAAGGACTTTCCATAAATATATATATTTGTTTCATTCAATTTTTCTGTAATGATTTCCATAAATTTCTGGAATACTGCAACACTTACACTGTTCAAACGTATATACCTCTAGGTTTTAACTGTTACACGCTTAGAAAACTTCTTGAAGCATGTATTTAGACTGTTGAATTAAAAATAAACCCAAGTGGGAGACAGAAAACACTGGTTATTTCACATTTGTGGACACTGGTTGTAATAAAACCTAAGTGCCCCAGGTCCTATTCTACAGAGCAAGTCCAGATGGATACCATGGTCAATGGTATGAAGAGCTGAAGAGAGATGAAGAAGCAGTAGCAAGGTCCCACTTCCCCTGTCCTGCTCTGTGCAAAGACTGAGACCAAGGCTAACTCTGTCCCATGGCCAGGCCTGAACCCAGATTGGAAAGGATAATCCATTTCATCCCACAATGCTTGCACTTGCCCAACCACAGCTACAGTGGTGCCCCGCAGGACGAATGCCTCGCAAGACGAAAAACCCGCTAGACGAAAGGGTTTTCTGAGGCGCTTCACAAGACGAATTTCCCTATGGGCTTGCTTCGCAAGACGAAAACGTCTTGCGAGTCTTGCGAGTTTTTTCCCCTCCCCCCTTTTTCTAAGCCGCTAAGCCGCTAATAGCCGCTAAGCCACTAATAGTCCTAATCCACTAAGCCGCTAATAGGGGTGCTTCGCAAGATGAAAAAACCACAAGACGAAGAGACTCGCGGAACGAATTAATTTCGTCTTGCGAGGCACCACTGTATCTTCCTCCAAAAGGTGTGATTTTGAATGTGATGAGCTTGCTGCTGCCTTTGTCCAAACTTTTATTTTATTTTATTTAACAAAGCTTATACCCAGCTTGATTGTAATAAAACCTCAAAACAGTTTATGGAAAAAGACTGATATTTATAACAACTTCCTGGTTGGGCATCTAGAACACTAAGCATCCTGGAGGCTGATAATTGGTGAGTTATGTTATCCTATTTGGGCATGCTATGGTGGCTTTATTCAAGCCTGTAGGGATTTCTATGTATTTCCTGATTACAGTGGTACCTTCATTCTCAAACGCCTTGGTACTCAAACCCTGAAAACCCGGAAGTAAGAATTCCAGTTTTCGAACATTTTTCAAAAGCCGAACATCCAATATGGTTGTTGGCTATTATTTCCTGGGTGCCTACACCAATCAGAAGCTGCCCCTTGGTTTTTGAACGTTTGGAAGTCAAACGGACTTCCAGAATGGATTAACTTTGGCGCTTTTGTTTTTGCTATTTATTTTGCTTTTTTGTTTTTGAGGCTTTTTTGGTTAATTTGTTTTTGTGACTGTGTGGAACCCAGTTCAGCTACTGATTGATTGATTGATTGATTGATTGTGTGACTGTGGAAATGGATAAAAGCCCCCTATCCAAACAGTGACTATCATCAGTACAGTTAAGGGGGAAAAATAAATTTTAATTTTTATCATCTACAATACTGTCTTATTTATTTTATAGTACAGTACATTGATTATTGCTTTCATTTTATAGATCAATGGTCCTGTTAGATAGTAAAATCCATGTTAAATTGCTGTTCTAGGGATTTTTTAAAAAAGTCTGGAACAGAGTAATCCGTTTTGCATTGCTTTCTATAGGAAAGCACGCCTTGGTTTTGGAACACTTTGGTTTTGGAACAGACTTCTGGAACGGATTAAGTTTGAGAGCCAACGTACCACTATATTATGTTTTACAGCAACCATTGATTGGATTTGACAGGAGTGCCTGGAGTACTCTGGTCCATGGGGTCACGAAGAGTTGGAAACGACTAAACGACTAAACAACAACAATAACAGTTCCTTCATCTATTCAATTATACCCTAACTGTTCTTCATTGTTAGTGGGTTAGTCTGTGTGGTGCAGTGGCGTAGCATGGGTTGTCAGCACCCGGGGCAAGGCAAGTAATTTGCGCCCCCTAACCCATGGATTTGCACCCCCTAACCCGCGGATTTGCCCTAACCCCAGATGTTGCGCCCGGTGCGGCCGGGCCCCCCTGCACCCCCCACGCTACGCCACTGGTGTGGTGCATGAATCACTGCCTTGGCATCTTCAGATAGCCCAATTCAAAGGTAGTCTGGTAGATAACTGCTGCATTCCAATAACATCTGGAAATCTTTTTGTAACCTGTGAGAAATCTGCTTTATCAATCCTACTGTCATTAGGCTTTTTTTAAAAAAAATCATTTTAAGGATTTGAAAACATATCATCCTAATACAGGTTTCACATCACTAAAAAGTCTGAATGTTGGTATTTCTCTGTGTGTTTATCAGAGATAGATGTTTGGCCCTGTGCAATGGGGGAAACCTTAAAAGAAGAAACCCCACAATTATGCCCTACCAAGGGGCCTCTAAATAATTCGATTCATTGATGAAAAAATAACAGCAATAGGAAAAGCTGTAACGCATGACAGAAACACAACTTAAATAAGGAAAGTCGACATAGGAAGAGGTGGAGCAATGGCTGAAATAGTTAATTTGTACTGCAGCAAGCTATGTATCTGGAGGTAAGTGATAATGCGATGTTTAAGAAATGAGTGTGGCATGGTGATAGCAGAAAGGCATCACGTGTAACAGGCTTCTGTGTACAGATAAAATGAGGTCCTCGGCAAGGAATCACAAGGAAAATTCTCAGAAAGCCTAATGTTAGTCTACGACACACACTCTCGAATGGAGGACAACACTTCATCAGACCGCAGTATCACACAACTCTGGGCATAGTAAGAATCTTACCTGTTAGCTGTCCTGATCAAGTCCTTTAGTAAGGCCCATGCTGTGTTGGAATAACATATCTGCTATTGCTATACAGTGTTAGATTATTAGAATAGAGAGTGATGCACTGCACAGAAGAGTTGCGTTAGTAAATACAAGAGCATCGAAAAGGCAGCTTATGTCTGCCTTCTCTTGGGTTTAATGAAAGGGGGGATGTGTGAGTGTATAAAAGCCCTTTTAAGTACAGCCAGGCTCTCCAAACCATGAATTTATGCAATAAAATAAAATAATCAGTAATCTGGTTGGCTAAGGAATGTCCTCTACAGCCTATCAAATTCTCTGCTTCAGGTGCTATCTGTGCAACACAGTGGGCTAGATGTTTATTAGTGGGAAGGCAATTCACCTGTTGCTTGAGTGTCAATTTTAAATATTTTTGGTATGCTCTTTGGCCGTATCAGGATGGTCAACTAGCCTTCATCCTTTCCATTTTTCCTGAATAGTAGCTGGAAACAATGTTGAGTTGCCACAACTGTATTCTTATTCTTGTGCGTTCTGCAGATGTGTGCACCGTGCTTCCTTGTACAGTTATATGGCATACCCATACAAAATGTTTTGCTTTCTTTAAATTCCTGCATGTTTGCCCCAAGGCTGAACAGAAATCTCCACTGGCATGTTGCAATGCACATCTTTTGCAAATCTGTGAGATTTGCTTTCTTGCTCGTGCCCTTTCTCTCTCTCTCTCTCTCTCTCTCTCTGTGTGTGTGTGTGTGTGTCTGTGTGTCTGTGTGTGTTGTTGTTTTTGCTACAGTCTGGGCATTTTCACCCTTGCTTCTCCATTGCATGACATTGACATTTTGGTTATTGTCGTTAAGCAATTTTCCTGAATTGCAGCCTGAAACACTTGAGTCAGCACCGCTGAATTCTTCTGCAGTTGGGTGCTTGTTTATTTTGTTTCTTTGTGCAGATAAGTGGCATGCTGGTACAAAATGATTTTGCTTTGTGGGGATTCCTGCATATTTTCCCTATTCTTTACAGGTGTAGCTGCAGCACAGGGGTGATGTCTTTTAGGTAGAACTTGGTAAGGCATTGGAATGTGTCTGTGAATGTTCTCTAAACACACTTCTCACCAGCATGCCCTTCCTGTTTCTAGTTCATTGGCTTATCCTGACAACTAGATATGCGCTGTTTTAAATGCTAGTATTTCTTTATGCTTCTCAGTAAGATGTTAATCTTGTGTTTAAATACTAAGCGACAGTTCAACCGATTTGTTTTCTTAAAAGATCAGCTCCTGATACAAAGCCTTACTCAAGCTTACTCTTTGAGTACCCTTTGTCAAGTAGCTGGTTACATTTTTTTTTTTAAAAAAAAAAATCACTTTCTGAGAAACTGTTTCTAGGCGTTGCCAAAAACCAGCTTCCTGTTCCTTATCTAAAATTACCCCACCCATTTCCCCTGCCGTCATAAGCACCGAAGCCTCAAATTTAAAAACTGCTGCATTCTTTTCTCCCCCAATTCTGCTCTCCTTAGATTTTTTTTAAGATTACGTAGGTGTTTTCCATTTTGCCTTTGAAATATCTTCTTACTGATTGCAAAACGAAAAAAGGATATGTCTCAAGATGCTGAAGATGTTGATTCATATTGTGCCATGGGCATGCAGCTGATGTCTCAAACATTTTCTGAGTCCTGATAAAACAACCTTTTGAAAGTTTGTATAGGTTTGGGCCAGCCGGAGATGTTTTGCTGCTGTATGCAAAATAGACCGCCCCTGTCCCCACAACAATGCCCACCTCCTACAGATCTGGGTCCCCACCATGCTCCCTCTATGCCCCTGCTATGTCACCTATGCTGCTGCCAGCCCCATCACCACAGCTGTACCCAGGCCTGCGCTCAGGCTGCTGCCACGATGCAGCAGCAGTGGCAAGAGGGCAGTGGCAACGGGCAGTGGTGATGGCCATGTGGCTGTGTTGGTGGTGTGGGTCAAACCGCAGCAGAGCTGTCAGCCGCGCAATGGCGGGGCTATGGAGGGGGTCAGGGGTCGCACACACACACTTTGTAACACACACACACTTTGTAACCTCTGCGAATGTCAAAGTTTGAGGCCTTGTTCTGCTATGATGTTGCAAGTCTGTTGTGGTGTTGTGAACCTAGTACTGCTAGGTTCTGAGGGGAGAGAGAGACGATTGCTTTGAGAATTTATTAGAAACGTTCGGCATCAGAAGCATTCATGCTGATTCGTCTGGGCAACAGCAAACTCTTGATTGTCTAGCAGTCCCAGTCAGCTGGGAGATAACGGTCAGCATTATTATTTTATTTATTGAATTTCTATCCTGCCCTTCCTTCCGAAGGAGCCCTGTGTAGGGAGATGATCAAAATTTGTCCCTTGAAGAGGTGGAAAGAAGGAAGCTGATAAGGGAGGCTTGAGGGGAAATGACCCAAGAGAAAAGTTGACTAAAATAGCTGAGGTCTGAACATTAAAACCCAATATTTAGTTTATACCTGCCTAATGAAGACCAAAAGCTGGTGGCTGAGTCAGCCTAGGGTCTGATGGACTTACCAGAAGAAGGTTGCACAAGTAGGTCTTTGAAAGTTGGCCAAACTGTCCAACCAGCCAGAAGTACAACCGGATGAGCTTTGGAGCTTTGAGGCAGATTGTCCCCAGTGACGGGACTGGTTTGTGGGAGTATTTGGCTGGGGTAGAGATTTAAGGACACTTAGAAGCTAGTGTCAGCAACAGTGTTTCTTGAGCCTTCAGAACCTCTCAACAAGTACCTTTAAGACCCCAATGTAAATAACAGTATTTCCTTACGTGCATAAAAAGGTAAAAGTAAAGGGACCCCTGACCATTAGCTCCAGTCGTGACCAACTCTGGGGATGCGGCGCTCATCTCGTTTTATTGGCCGAGGGAGCCAGCGTACAGCTTCCAGGTCATGTGGCCAGCATGGCTAAGCTGCTTCTGGCAAAACAGAGCAGCACACGAAAACACCGTTTACCTTCCTGCCGGAGCGGTACCTATTTATCTACTTGCACTTTGACGTCCTTTCAAACTGCTAGGTTGGTAGGAGCGGGGATTCAAACCGCCGACCTTCTGATCAGCAAGCCCTAGGCTCAGTGGTTTAACCCACAGCACCATCTGGGACCCCGGGTCTCCTTACGTGCATAGCAGCTCTTTAATAGATCAAGCATCTTAGCGAAGCGTTTGTCCTGTCCCTAGTGTTAGCATTCATCACACACCTAAGCTTACTTATCTGCTAGGAGATTTTGAAAACATTCTGAGTGGATTTCTGGCAGCGGTAAAAATAAAGTAGCACAAATGCCTAAACTTGGCATGGCACAGGATGGTGCAGAGCCACGGAGAATAAGCCTTTGAAGGAAGATTTCATAAGGAAATCACGGTACCTCCGGAGAAAATTTCTGGTGTGCTTAGTGCCATCTTAAATGACAAGATAATAAAAGGTAAATAATAATATCCAGATGGCTAAGGGGTATATGTTGAGAGACAGAATGGACATCAAAGTGGGAGACAGAGGAAAGAAATGAAACAGAAAATGCAAACTCGTATCATTTGGGGTTGTGGAAGTTATAGTTTATTTGCTCATCTTTCATTTCACCTTTCATTTCCTCCATGAAAATGATATCTTAGGAGATTCGTCATGTGCAAAGTGCTAGGCTGGAAAAATCTAGACTTCAATGTGCTTTAATTATATAATCCCTCATTGTCTGCACAAATATTCACTGTGACTTCTAACATGCATGTAATCTAATAATTTGATTATATCTAAGTTCTTACTCATTTAAGCTATTTGTTTGAAATCAACTTTAATGAAATAAAAGTTCTTACTAATTCTATTTTATTAAAGTTTATTGCTTTTAAAACAAACACAAACAAACACAGCTTAAATATTTGTTTTAAGCAAATGATGAAAAGGTGTGAGTTGCCTTAGAAGCTGAAATGCACTGCCTGGAGGAGACAGGACCCTTTTAACATTTATTCTGGTCCTTCCTTGAGGGAAGAATGCAGAAGGTGCTGCTGGGATGCAACGCCTGTACTGGTTGCCAGTGTGTTTCTGGGTACAATTAAAAGTGTTGTTGCTTACCCTTAAAGTCCCAAATGTCTTGAGTTCAGGATATCTAAAGTACCACCTCTTCCAATACCAGCCTGCCTGCTGCCTAGTCGGGATCAGATTAAACTCTTTGTAGGTCCTAGGCACTCTTAGACTCTGAGGCCCTCAAGGTAGGTAAATATTTACATTGTATAAGGTACCCCTGCCCGTACGGGCCAGTCTTGACAGACTCTGGGGTTGTGCGCCCATCTCACGTAAGAGGCCAGGGGCCAGCGCTGTCCGGAGACACTTCCGGGTCACGTGGCCAGCGTGACAAAGCTGCATCTGGCGAGCCAGAGCCGCACACGGAAACGCCGTTTACCTTCCCGCTGGTAAGCGGTCCCTATTTATCTACTTGCACCCGGAGGTGCTTTCGAACTGCTAGGTTGGCAGGCGCTGGGACCGAGCAGCGGGAGCGCACCCCGCCGCAGGGATTCGAACCGCCGACCTTTCGATCGGCAAGTCCTAGGCGCTGAGGCTTTAACCCACAGCGCCACCTGCGTCCTTGTATAGGTACCGTAATCACATATTTATATTAGCGTTGCCATATTTCAAACAGTGAAAATCTGGACGGAAAAGTTGTTGATATTTTTTGTTTTGCTTTGCTAGCTATCATATGTTCACATTTTCCCAGACATTTACCAGATTTCTGCCCGGACACCACTGCCGACTGCAGCATTCTGGATATAGTATGGCAACCCTGTGTGAATAAGCTAGATGCTAGAGAAAATTAAGATACTTTGCAGACATACTGTCTGCATATGAATATGAGGTGAGGGTGACAGTGAGTTATTGAAGAATTTTTGTTTTTTCGTGGTGTGTGGGCTTGCTTCACGAGGTGAGAAATCTTTAGTTGTTTACAGCACCTGCCCAAACGGCAGCCATGTAAGCAAGCCAATTTATTGACCTGGTGGAGAACATAACAATTTTATTAAACTGTATCATGTTGATAATTCCATCTTCTTTTGAGCCTATAACCTAGCTAAACTGCCTTCCTACCTTTTACAGTACGAAACTAGTCCTGTATGTAGCAAATGTCTGTTCCAGGACACTGAGGAAGAATAAACTGTTGGAATCTATGGTGACCATTGTACGCTTGAAAAGAGACTTGGCTAGCATGGCAGTTGTGATTGATCTTGAATTGTTTTGTTGACAGGTGAAAGAGAATATTGGGAGACCTTTAATGAATAGGAAAATTAGTCAAAGTCTTAATAAGGAAAGGCACTGAAAAGTGGTTATATGTTATCAAATGGTATTAAGATTGCTGTGATCCTTTGATTGGTGAAAAGAAATCATGCATGTAATCTGGAAGAGTATAAAAAACATAGCTTGGGGTGTGGTTCTTTACAGCCTATTAATGCAACAGCATAGTAGATCTCAGGAGCACCCTGTTACATGCTATAGCCTCCCTCCCTCCATATTTCTATTTCGGGTTCCCATGCACACCCACCACTGGTGTTTGAAGCCAAGCACACTTGGTGTGATCCGCAATCCACATGTGTTCTGTAGCTTCTTGAGAAATAACTGTTGTTTCCTTCAAACCGGCTTGCATATGATTTGTAAATGTAAGCTACAGTTCAGCTGAGGTGTCAACACTACAGGAAACAGCTGCACATGCAGAGTTGACAGAGTTATTTAAGTTTTGAGAGGTGAGGGGTTGGCAGCACAGGGAAGCAGATCATGTAATGTGTATCAGGTAAAGACATCCCTGCTTCCTCTCTGGTGGGTAAGGTAAAGAGACCCTTGACCATTAGGTCCAGTCATGACCGACTCTGCGGTTGCGGTGTCATCTCGTTTATTGGCCGAGGGAGCCGGCGTACAGCTTCCGGGTCAGCATGACTAAGCTGCTTCCGGGTCAGCATGACTAAGCTGCTTCTGGTGAACCAGAGCAACGCATGAAAACACCGTTTACCTTCCCACCGGAGGTACCTATTTATCTACTTGCACTTTGACATGCTTTCAAACTGCTAGGTTGGCAGGAGCAGGGACCGAGCAATGGGAGCTCACCCCGTCACGGTGATTCGAACCGCCGACCTGATCGGCAAGTCCTAGGCTCTGTGGTTTAACCCACAGCGCCACCTGTGTCCCCTCTAGTGGGTGCAGCAATGTAAAAAGGCAATTTTGATTGCATTGGAGGAAAGCAACCTCGCATAGTCTAGGTGTCTCCCTTAAAAAGACACCTAACTCCCCCCAACTTCTTCAGCATAGTGTACCCCACTTGTATTTCTCTTCTCCATGTTCTGCCTCTGGCTTCTCCCCCTGCCCCCCAATCAAAATCTCAATCCAGGTTCCGCCCCCGCCCCAATGCAGGAATAGGAATACCGTATCCCACCATTTTCCTGGTCCAAATGTCCTTTTCGAAATCTAAGCAGCTGTTGTGGGCAGTGGTTCTGGCAAGCTGGCAATTGAGTCCATCTCACGACGCTGCAAATATTTTTGCACAGGAAAGAAATGCAAACGAAAGAGTTAACAAAATAACAGCAAGCAAACTCCCACCACCCAGCTATGAGAAGGGTCTGTAGCTCAGCGGCAAAGTATGAACGAATAATTTTTGTTTGTGCTTTGTGGCAAAGCATATTCCTTGTACAGTGGTACCTCAGGTTACATACGCTTCAGGTTACAGACTCTGCTAACCCAGAAATAGTGCTTCAGGTTAAGAACTTTGCTTCAGGATAAGAACAGAAATCGTGCTCCGACGGCACGGCGGAAGCAGGAGGCCCCGTTAGCTAAAGTGGTGCTTCAGGTTAAGAACAGTTTCAGGTTAAGAACGGGCCTCCGGAATGAATTAAGTACTTAACCTGAGGTACCACTGTATGTGAAAGGCCTCCGGTTCAATCTCCAGCATCTCCAGGTTGCACTGGAAATTTCCCTGTCTGAAACCTTGGAACACCGCTGTCAGTCAGAGTAGAAATACTGAGCTAGATGATCTGACTTGGCATAAGGCATCTCCCTATGTTCCTGCAAGGGGACTCTACTATGCAAATCACCTGCTTTTGTTGATGATGTTGACATTGGTAATGCTGACTCAGCTTTGAGGGGCAGTAACAAATTCTGCAGTCTATCCTACCAGACAGCGAGTGGCATACGCCAGGTTTGAATATGCCAGTGGCGTATTCAGACAGGTTTAGTTTCCTTGTGGCTAGCTCACAGGTGGATTTCTGTTGTTCTCATGTATGCACAAGACAGGAAATCGATGGCTAGAATTATCATCGCACAAATAACGGACAAGTTTTCCAAGTGTCAACATTGCTTTTAGAATGCATTTTGCCATTTTTGGAGCAAGTTGTGAAGGGGAGATCTCTTTTTCAAAACTGAAACATATAAAGAACTATCTTAAGCCAACCATGAGGTGGAAACAACTGTATTCACTTGCAGTATTCTCAACTGAGAATGAGCTTTTGCAAAAAAAAAAAAATTGAAATTTGAAGATGTAATCTGTGTAAAATGAAGTATGAAGATGTAATCGGTGATTTTGCTAAGAAAAAAAGAGCCCCAAAGTTTGTATTTAATTAACATTTACTTAAGACAAATTATGCAAACCATACATAATAAAGTGTGCCTTCAGCATATGACAGAAGCTATGTAATGTTGTGAGCTGGGGGGATCAATCTGGGTGATGCCCTTAATTCCTTTCCATTTTGGAAAGAATCCTGTATCTGTGGGGATAGAATGTATCAGAGCCCGCAAGGACTTTGGCAAGCTAGTTAAGCACCCCAATTAGCATAGCCAAAGAAGTTGCTTTGTGCCATAGAACAAATGGGTGGGCTTTTTCCACCCCTTTACCTAGCTCTGGGGTCAGCAAACTAAGACCCAGGGGCTGGATGCGGCTCACTGGGCTCGTTAATCCAGCCCGCGAACCTTGCTGACCCTGCCGCCCGCTCGATCAGTCCCTGAACTAAACTGGCACAGCATGCAGGACTCGCTGTGTGGTGCCTGACTTCCATGATGCTGGTATGGCTTCAGATTGGCTGCAGGAAGACGGGAGACGGATGTGATGTTTACTGGTTTCCTGTTCCTTTGTTTCCCAGTTGGTTCTCTGCTTTCACAGAGAGAGCATGTATATTTCTTTTCTGTCTGCGTAGTTGGAAATAAAGCGCTCTTTGCAATGTAGCTCATACTATCTCGGCTCCTTCCCTGTGTTCTGGATACTCTGCGTAATGGGGGAACATGCTCGGAGCCTCATCAAAGGCTCAGGTCGTTAATCACGTCTGAGGACTCGACCGGAAGAGTCGCTCGGTCGAACACAAGTCCGACAGGAAGCTCCTGCAGCCAATCCAAAGCCGTAGACGTCTCTGGGCAACACCCCTTCCTTTCCGCTGAGGTGGCCATGTATGGCCAAGAGTTGAGCGGCAGGAGGTGGCGGGGAGGCTGCCTTCGCCGCCCAGGCCAGCATCATGGGCTTTGTGCCCCACGGACCCCTGGCCGAGGCAGAGGACGCCGCTGCTGCTGCTGAAGACGAGGCAACATTGGCAGCTGCCGCGTGAGTGGCAGCAGAGGGGGCTCCTTTCAGGAGGAGGGGTGCTTTCAGGAGAGGGTAGGTCCAGCCCTCCACAAGGTCTAAGGGACAGTGGACCGGCCCCCTCCTGAAAAAGTTTGCTGACCCCTGACCTAGCTGATAGGAAGGAGACTGGCCAGAGCTGTGGGTGGCTGAGCTGGAAGCAGGCAGGAAGCTGGCATTTAGGGCTCCCCTGAAAACCAAAAGGGAAAAAAAGATCTGTTGGGGTGTTAATGCTGTGAGCCCCTACATCCTATGCTCAGGTCGTATCCATGCATAAATAAAACTAATATGTTCTAAAGACACCACTTTCTCCACTGACCTACAGTCGAAGGAAACCAAACCTGGAAGAGCACTTGGGGCCTCTGGAGTTTCTCCCTGCTCAGAGACGGCAAGAGTAGAATCAGAATAATCTTTATTTGCATCAGCCGCTAGCCATAGCAATAAAATAAAATACAATGTGCTGCAGATAGAGGTGAAAGCTTAACTCTACAAAATACATTCTGGAGCTTTACTTCAATAAGCAAATAACAGATCTTATTCTAAGGAGATGGCAATGACAGAGTTAAACATCAGTTTCCCATTGCCCGTTGGAGCACTCCACCCAGTCTCTTGTACTGCGGTTACTTTCATTTCCCTGTGAAGTTGTGCGTTAGCCAGCAGCCTTGTGTTCTGAGCCTCTAAAGTGAGTAGCCGTGCCTTATATTATTGAATGAGAACTTAACGGTATTTGTGATGAATAGCACAAGGAAACGTGGGGTTGGGTTGATTTGCAGCACTCTTTGTCCTGTCGAAAAAGGGCTTTTCTGCCTCTCTCTGCCTCTCTCTTTCAAAGCACTTGCCTAAATAACCCTTCTATATTTCTCTCTGTGAGGCTGGACTAAGAGGCGCAAGCAAAGATGATGATTAATTGTCGGCTTCTGCTGGCATTGCAAGTACTGCATTGGGTGGCAGGTACCATGGTAAAACTCGACAACGGTGGGTTTGAAGACCTGGTCATTGCCATCAATCCTAGGATACCTGAAGATGACAAAATTGTTGACCGCATAAAGGTAAGACGGCTAAATAGTTGTGAACATGTTTGATTAGCATCTTACCCCTCAGCGACTGTGATAGACTGCGAAAATGCACTGTGCGTTTTATGAGTGTAGGTTTCCCCACAACAAGGCTCAGACATATATGGCAGCTGCAAGAAAACAGGCTGTCTTCCCCCACAGATGCATTAAAAATATATATTTTAAAAATCTGCAAAACTTGCAGTGACTCAAAACCTTCTGATCCTTCCCTCTTGTGAACTGGTGCCACCATTTTGGCTCTGTAACATAGGAGCCAACTCCTAGGGGACGAGGTCTCTTCAACTCCCCTAGTAAAATATTTGAGGGGGTCAGGTACACCCCCCAAGTTGATGGGCTTTGCCATTGAAATGATGTTTGTGTGAGGCATATTGTGATTGATTATGTGGGGCAGGACTTATCTGCCCCCCCTATTTTATTCAAATTGGCACCCCTGCTCTATACATGCATTGGTGCTCACACCCTGAGTGCTGAAAATAGAGGGAAAGGGAGAGATAGATTGTGAAACAGCAACAGACTTCCTGAAGGACCACATGCCTTCCTCTGTGTGGTTTTGTTGTGTGCCAGAACACTGCCATGTACTTGGAGGTGAATGTTGCTCAAGTTTTGACACTGTACATTTAAAGCACAGCCAACACACATTTAAAGTGAATTCCCCCAGCTTTACCTTTCCCATTCGCAGAGCTACTTGTTCCCAGCACTTTTAATTAGCTACAATATGCAGAAATCTTTGGGGTCAAGTCGTGGGCTTTAAATGTGCGGTGTGACTCTGCAGGTGTAAAACACCCCATCAATTAATAAGAAATAAATAAGTAATAAGTTGCTTGTAGATTTTTACAAAAGTAACTCGGCTGACACACTCGGGGGCTGGGAACAGAAGCCCCACGTGAAATGGTCATCAGCTGAACTTTTGTGTGCTGTTTATACTATTTTATTGTCTCAAACCCCATGAAAAGACTTTTGAAATCTTTTAATCGATTGGTAGTGCAAGAAAAAAACAAAATTGGTTAATGAAAGGGGCAAAAGTTTTGGCTTTTGCCAAAAGGTTTAAACACCACATGGCATATTGATTGAGCAGTTGGAAATCCTTCAAATTATCTAGGATTATAGGTTTAAACTAATCAGAGCTCTGTGAAGCACCAAATTTCTGGAGATAATTCCAGAAGTGGGATGTCACTACCAAGAACAGCCCTTCCCTCCACCATCACTTGACAAAATGGCTACCACTTTGGAGAAACAAAACAAAAATGTCTTTAACAGGAGGTAATTTACCCAGAAGTTTGTCAGGTACAACTTTTTGCAGAACTTCTTTCCCCCTCATATCAGGGTGGAATCTACACACATATAAAAACCATTCGGAAAATGCTTTCGGAAAAAAGCACAAACCAACTTTATATATATATATATATATATATATATATATATATATATATATATACACATTGAATTTTCCATAAGGCTCACCTTCGCCATCTAGTGTCACATTGTATATTGCACTTGAAACATACTTAAAACGTTTTGTTTGCAGCTGTGTAGCTGAGTCCCAGGTGTACTTTTGCATGCTAAAATTCCTATATGTCAGGCTGCAGTTAATGACGCAGGAGTATCCACACAAAAATGTGCCTGATGCAGGCATGTGCAATGCATCTACTAGCCCAGGGGCCAGCAAACTTTTTCAGCAGGGGGCCGGTCCACTGTCCCTCAGACCTTGTGGGGGGCCAGACTATATTTTGAAGAAGAAGAAAAAGAACGAATTCCTATGTGTCATAAATAACCCAGAGATGCATTTTAAATAAAAGGACACATTCTTCTCATGTAAAAACACGCTGATTCCCGGACTGTCCGTGGGCCAGATTTAGAAGGCGATTGGGCCGGATCCAGCCCCCGGGCCTTAGTTTGCCTACCCTTGGAGAAAGGGATTTAGGGAAAGAAAGATGGCAGAAAAGACCAAAGGGCACATTCCGTAAAACCCAATGCAGATACTAGTCACTGACAGACAGAGGTCTTTCCTTTCCTTTCCTTGTTAGGACATGGTCAAAGAGGCGTCAACATATCTCTTCAGTGCTACACAACAAAGATTTTACTTCAAGGCTGTAAAACTTGTCATTCCTTCGACATGGAAAGACAAAGCAGAGTATCAGAGAGTAACTACAGAAACCTATGACAAGGTAAGTCTAGGGGAATACTTTAAATTGCAAATGTACTTGTAGTATTTTTTTAAAAAAGAAAAGATTGGGGCAAATGGAAAGATCAGAGGGAAAAATAAATACAGAATAAGACTATGCCATCACTTTTGAATGCAACTGAGTTTACATTTGATTGAACGTGGATATCAGAGAGTAACTACACACAAACCTATGATAAGGTAAGTCTAGGGGAATTGGGCTGCATAAAACATATTGTTCTTACAGATGTGATAATGGTCAAGGCTAGATTAAAAAGGTTGGGGACCCTGGTGCGCTCCCAAAACAGGATCCCCCTTTATCCTCAAAGGAATGCATGAAATAAGGAACTGGAAAATATATTTTGAGAAATCTTAAGTACTAGCACAAGTGGCTGGGCCTGGTGAAATTTTAATTCCTTACCCCTACAGTTATGATTCATGGGTTCCCACTTAATTTTATTTTGATTTTAAATGTGATTTGAATTGTATTTTAAACTAATTGTTTGATTTTGTGTTTTTAATGTATTTTATATATTTAGTGTTAGCCATCCTGAGCCCGGTCTCAGTCGGGGAGGGTGGGGTATAAATAAAATTTATTTCTATTATTAACAAATTTATTATCACATATGCTGTCATGGACTATGAAAAGTACTTGAAGCATTTGCCATTTCACAAGTCAGCAAAGTAACAAGCCTTTTGGTGATCCTGAGCATTTTTCATTCTTTAAACTCACTTCTCAGTGCGTATGCTCACTTTCAAACGTCAATCAGTCACGAGTTCTTGGCATAACCAACACAATGGCTGTTGTGAAGATTTACAAGGCATAAAATGATCATAATATGCTTGTATCGTAGGCATCAAATGTTGATTCCTTTAACCCAAGTGTTGGATCCTTGTAAAGGTCCATCTATTTTGGAGATTAGTACAAGGCTTCAACCACTCTTAACCTAGCTTGTTGGACTCCATGTCTTCTATAATGTACAGAGCAACACCACCTCCAGGACGCTCTTGCCTGGCCTTCTTATAATGTCAGTATCCAGATATAACCATGTCCCACTGTCTCTCTCCATTCTACCTGACATCCGTCATGCCCACTCCATCCACACTATCCTCTAAGAGCAAGTACTTCAGCTTGCCCATCTTGGCTGGGATACTTCTAGCATTAGCATATAAACACATATATACATTACCTCTCTGAGATACTTTTGTTTTAGCCTACAGTTCTTTGGCTCCCAAAGTTATGCTTTTGGCATCATCCTGCTTGCTCTTAAGTTATAAGGGCTCCTTATGCAGAGGTTAGAGAACATTAAGTGCATATTGAGCATTTTTGTTCTGAAAGGTTATACCAGGGGTCAGCAAACTTTTTCAGCAGGGGGCTGGTCCACTGTCCCTCACACCTTGTGGGGGGCTGGACTATATTTTGAAGGGGGTGGGGGAGGAACGAATTTCTATGCCCTATAAATAACTCAGAGATGCATTTTAAATAAAAGCACACACTCTACTCATGTAAAAACACCAGGCAGGCCCCACAAAAAACCCAGAGATGCATTTTAAATAAAAGGACACATTCTACTCATGTAAAAACACGCTGATTCCCAGACTATCCGCGGGCCGGATTTAGAAGGCGATTGGGCTGGATCCGGGCCCCGGGCCTTAGTTTGCCTACCCATGGGTTACACGAACGTTCATCTTGATTTCTATGCAGGGTGTTATACATCTTCCTGTTGATCATTGGTCCACTCGTTTCTCAACATATTTCCTAACTGCCAAAGGCCGTTTCAAAACAAACTGATTTATTGTGCTAGGGTGACAGAGCACTTCAATCCACTTCACTTATACAGATCAGAATTTACGAGTGTGCATTTGAATCTCTTTCACAAAATATAGACAGTCTGGAGATCTGGACAGCCTATCATTGTGACTATGTATACATTCACTGACAGTAACCCTGCAGTCCGATATGCTCTTTACTGAGTGTAAGCCTAACTGAATATCTAGACTTCTTTCTACATCTATCTGCTTGGTATTAGGCTGCACACCTCACAAATTGCACAGGTACTTATTCAAAAGATGATCTCAGCTGTTTTAGGAGAATACACTATTAGGCTATAACTTCTTTTAAATGTGCATTGCAAACCTAGGGCCCAAATCTGTGTACAGTGGGACCTCAGGTTACAAACACTTCAGGTTACAGACCCCTCTAACCCAGAAGTAGTACCTCTGGTTAAGAACTTTACCTCAGGATGAGAACAGAAATCGTGCAGCAGCAACAGGAGGCCCTATTAGCTAAAGTGGTACCTCAGGTTAAGAACAGTTTCAGGTTAAGAATGGACCTCCGGAATGAATTAAATACGTAACCAGAGGCACCACTGTACTGTATTTCTGTTCAGAACCAAAATCACCGTATAAGATTAATCACTGTATAAGATTAATATCAATGGTGTTGGTTGTTTCTTTTCTCTGTGATCTTTTAGCCATGTTCTGTTTTATTTCAGGCCGATGTCATAGTGGCAGAATCTTCCCCCAAATATGGAGACGATCCCTACACCTTGCAATATGGCGGATGTGGGGAACCAGGGCGATACATTCATTTTACTCCTAACTTCTTGACCAATGACAATTTGTATAATGCTTATGGTCCTCGAGGTAGTACCTGTTTTTATTTTTATTATTATTATTAAAATGTGAGTCAAGGTTTCAAAAGATAATGCTTTCTCAGGAATTCCATTAATTCCTTAAATGTAGTTGCTTAATTACTCGAAAGTCTCCTAATTTGTCTGTAACAGATCAGCAATATTTCCACGTCAGATTCATCAGAAAATATTCCAGTCACAACATCTCCCTTCTTGAAGCTAGTTGAACATGCTCCCATTCCATCGTACCACCTCATCCCCTCAACCTGAAGCCATTAATAAATTGGCTTTATTTATTAGCCAATAATACCCTGTGTTGTGAGAGCTAAAGGCTGACAGGTGAAGCCCAGCAATATTCCATCAAGAGGTCAAGTCAATGGTTTGAGTCAGAAATTCAATGTGAGAGTCCATGACAAGGTCATGAGGCTGTGCTACAAGATGTTGTCAGAAGAAGGAGAAGAAAAAGAATAAGAGTTTGGATTTGATATCCCACCTTTCACTCCCCTTAAGGAGTCTCAAAGCGGCTAACAATCTCCTTTCCCTTCCTCCCCCACAACAAGCACTGTGAGGTGAGTGAGGCTGAGAGACTTCAGAGAAGTATGACTAGCCCGAGGTCACCCAGCAGCTGAATGTGGAGGGGTGGGGAAGCGAACCCGGTTCACCAGATTATAAGTCCACTGCTCTTAACCACAGCACCACTGCTGTCTTGCACCGTGACTGAACTGAAGCCTTATAGACGTTTATGGGAGGGAAGGAGGGACTTTTGAATCAGATCAAAAAGTTGCCTATCCCTTTCATAGTTATTTAATTGCTTGTGTGTGTGTGTGTGTGTGTGTGTGTGTGTTGTACATTATATGTTTCTTCCCCCCGCCCCCAAAAAGTGTGTCACATTGAGCTTTGTCATTGTCTTCCACAGGTAGAGTCTTTGTTCATGAGTGGGCTCATCTCCGATGGGGTGTCTTTGATGAGTATAACAACGATGCACCTTTCTATGCTACTGGAGGAGACAACTTGCCTGAAGCAACAAGGTACCATCCCATACTGTCCAGTTATTGCCTAGACTGTAATTTGATGATATACAGAAGAGACTATTCATTAGGGGGAAATGCTGCAATGTCTTGGTGGACAGCACCCCCAATGAGTACCTTTTTTCTCCCCCCACCCATTTTGTAAGAAACACGTTTATTGAATAATACAAAAGCCCATCACCACCACATTCTACAACAACAGTTTTAAATTCATTGAGAAAAGGCTGCGTCCGAAGTTACCCCCACTTCTGGAAAATGTGTCACGCCCCATGCCATGCCCTCTTCGTCTGGCTTTCAGGATAGCAGCTTTGCCCCTTCCAGCCCCAGAGCCCTGGTTTTCGTTCTCCGTACTTTTCAGCATTGGCACATTTTTCAGCATATCGGGCAAGATGAGGAATCGGGTTTTGCTCCCTCGAATGTAGACATGCTCTAGATGTGGCACACGGCCATCTCTATAGGTCACTGTCATGTTGCCCACTACCTACTTTTTCTTGCCCAACTCCTTATCAGCTGCAGCCTTCCAAGCACTCATGCATCCCATGAGAAAGCCTAGGTAGGGTGTCGAGAGACCCCTTGTTACTCCAGTAAGCCTTCTTCCCATTGTTCATATCAAGGAGTCCTTTGGGACGTAGCAGTTAGCACAGGCATAGGGCCAACCTAACCAACACCCCTAGACAGTCTGGTTGCAACTGCTGCAATAGATCAGTCTTAAAGGTACCCCTGCCCGAACGGGCCAGTCATGTCCGACTCTAGGGTTGTGCGCCCATCTCACTTAAGAGGCCGGGGGCCAGCGCTGTCCGGAGACACTTCCGGGTCACGTGGCCAGCGCGACGAAGCTGCTCTGGCGAGCCAGCACCAGCGCAGCACACGGAAACGCCGTTTACCTTCCCGCTATAAATCGGTACCTATTTATCTACTTGCACTTAGGGGTGCTTTTGAACTGCTAGGTGGGCAGGAGCTGGGACCGAAAGATAGGAGCTCACCCCGCCACGGGGATTCGAACCGCCGACCATACGATCGGCAAGTCCTAGGCACTGAGGTTTTACCCACAGCGCCACCCGTGTCCCCACGGCAATCAGTCTTAGGATTGCCATATTTCAAAAAGTGAAAATCCAGACACAAAGGTTGTTGAGCATTTTTCTTGGAGGGGGTGCAAAGTTGAGGGAAATCACCACTTGAGGGAAATCACCAAAAAAACAACACTTCCAATATGGGCTTGCCATATACCTGGGTTTTTCCAGACATTTTAGCCGCTTGCCGAAAATTCTGCCCAGATGCCATTTTCAACGGACAAATCCTGGCTATGTCTGGGAAATTCCAGAGGTATGGCGGCCCTAGTCAGTCTTAATCATTTCCACAGCCAAATCCAGTTGTTGTTGCTGCTGCATCGTCGTCATTATTCTTTCTATTGTTATTGTTATTTTAATTTATATCCCATAGCAGCAAGGCAGGAATGAATGACTGATCTAATCTGCACACAATAGTCATTTAGGGAAAAAGAGACCTTTCCCCCAAATTGACTATTCTGTGTAAATTAGGTCACTTTAAAAATATATATTAAAATTGTTATTAGTCCAGAGGTTCACATTATCGCCACAGGAAGAAAACTGCCTTAAAATGGTACAAAAATCCCTGTTTGCAGACCCATATATTTGTGACATAAAATGCTTGTCTGGAAGCAACCTATGTGACTGAGGGCTCATCATCACTTCCACTTGTGCCACGCCACTCAAAAGTGGATAAGCTCTTAATCAAACTGTATTATATCCACGTTACTTAGAATTCTATAGTCTGATCTTCTGGGAGTGCTGGTGGGCGTTTTAGCAACTGTGGCATGGACAACAACATGCCAGCACGTAATTGCTTATTTCTCAACTTTTAGACTGGCTGACCATTATCTGTTTCTATTATGTTGATTAGGTGCTCGACGGATTTCGCCGGTCAATACATATTCCCACTTGGTGGCAAACAACACAGACGTTGCAAAATTGATCCCCAAACTCAGCTGTTTGAACACGGATGCGCATTTTTCCCAAGCAGGCGCCAAGATACTGCAGCTTCTATAATGTATTTGCAAAGTCTTCCTTCAGTAAGTACGATAAATCTCAGTTGGGATCTATTCTTCTCCGGTGTCTGCCTTCAAAAACACAACATTATTTTTTTTTGCTAAGGAGGTAGGCAACCTCAACCTCCGTGTTTAAGGGGGGAATGGACTGCATTCTTCCTCCACCTGCAGGAGCCCAGAAAAAAACATTTCACAGCAGAACGAGGCTCACATAGACAACCTCTTTCTATCCACACACACCCCTTTTGACTTTTTAAACTTTTGAGGCGTGCCCAGGATTTCTTCTAGTCCTGCATACACCAGGGATTTCTTGTGTTATCTTATACCTCCCTCTTGTGTTGTGCCGTTGCTATTTCAGCCACATGAGCACTGAGACTCCCCCTTGTAGTGATGTATGGACATTGTGACGTTAACATATGAGAGTGCTGGAGAGGAAATAGTTAAACAGGTTACCCAATCAGAACCCAGGGGGTGGAGTCAGAGGGACTATAAAACCAGCTCTGGGAGGGTCGAAGGGGGAATTCGTTGGGAGTTGGGTGGTTGGTTGGAGTGGGAGTGAATTGGGATAGAGTCTGTGGGTAGGTTGAGTTAGCGTAGTGAAATAAGCTGAGTCAGGAACAGTTAGGAGCTAGGAAGACAAGTAAATATCTGCGAGGTGGTTTAGTGAGTGAGAGCAGGTAGCAGAAGTTATAGGTCTGGATAGGCACCCCATGATTGTAATTGACCGATACCGTTTATGAAACCACACGCTTGTTAAACTGCAATAAATAAACAGAAGTTTATGTTCCAATTTAACCCTGACTGGACTCAGTATTGTCCCAGGTAGGGCCTGGGTGGTGGCAGCGAGAAATAAAGTGGTGGCACAGGGATCAATAGATGGTGAAATGTCCGGGGACCCTGTGTGATCGCCACAGACATTAACTTGTGACATGAGAAGTGAATGTCTGTTCAAGCCCTGGGAGGTCAATAAGCATAGCTGTCAACTTTCCCCTTTCCTTGGGAGGAATCCTATTCAGAATAAGGGAATTTCCCTTAAAAGGGGGGGGGAGTTGACAGCTATGTCAATAAGTAAACTAGAACAGACTCTTTGGAAACTCTTCTCATTGCATTTTTGTGAGGTTAAGGGCAACAGACGTCTACAACTAAATTCCGCTGAACACCCTGTAGCCTTTTTTTTTCTGTGTGCCGATGAATGTCCATCTTTGCAGCACCTCTTCCTAAGGAACAGCTGCCATGAAGTAGGAATTGCTAATGAGGTGTGATCTTGACCTGTCCTTCCTATCTTTTATTTAGGTTACTCAGTTCTGTAACAAAAGCAACCATAATATTAAAGCAACAAATTTGCAGAATAAAATGTGCAACTACAGGAGCACCTGGGAAGTAATTATGGACTCTCCCGACTTTGCCAGTTCATCTCCAATAACGGTTCCCCCACCTGATCCCACTGTCTCCTTGCTGAAAAAACAGGAGAGAGTTTTGTGTCTAGTGCTTGATGTTTCCGGAAGTATGGATGCGGTAAGTCTGATTTCCATTGTTCAGAAGATATGTTTTGAGAAAGTTCAAAAATCATGGTTTTCATGTCCATAGCGAAAACAAATGGACACTGAAGTCTATCTCCAAGGGCCTTCTGGCAGTTCACTGCAAGAAGTGAGGTTACAGGGGAGCAGGCAGAGGGCCTTCTCGGTGGTGGTGCCCTCCCTGTGGAACACCCTCCTGTCAGGTGTCAAGGAGATAAACAACTATCTGACTTTTAGAAGACGTCTGAAGGCAGCCCTGTATTGTGAAATGTTAATGTCTGATGTTTTACATTTTTTAATGTGCTGTAAGCTACCCAGAGTGGCTGGGGAAACCCAGCCAGATGGGCAGGGTATAAAAAATGAAATCATTATTATAAATGTCAGTACAGCACTGGCATTTCTGTAGTAAATGACACTCTATAATAGGAACAGTGAGGCTCAATTTTGTTGTTTCTCAGTTGTAGGGAACCTTCAGCCTTCCACATACTGCTGAACTACAACTCCGGTCAGTCCCAGCAAGTATGGCCAGTGACCATGGGATTTGTAGTTCAGTAAACATTCATCACACTTGGTCTACCTGATTATATAAGTTTATTTGGATATTTATCCAGCTGCGGTAACAAATCCATACAGGAGATGAGCTGCAGGGAAGGGCAATGTGGCCGTTGTGTGCCAGAGGGCAACCTCAGTCACATTCTGTGTTGGTGCAGGGAACCCAGAGCAAGTGATGGATTATGGGAGATGGAAAACACTGGGTAGGGGAGAGACAGAATGGATGAAGCATGGAAGGAGGAAGGGGGAAATCCAACTGCAAGCATTCGGTTGAGATATCTAAAGAAATCAATCAGGTCTTTTAGGATTCTCAATAGGACAGGAAGCTTCAGCAGCTACCAATGTTCTGGTGATAATCCCTGAAGTGGTTTCAAGAGACATGGGAATCATTTGACTGAAAGTCAGGGTAAAGACCATCTAACTAACCAAACAACTGCTAAGCAAATAGAAACAAGATTCTGTTAACTGAATTGGTATTTCCATATATAACATATGGAAATGTGTTCAGCAGCCACAAAAATATTATAGGAGAAATATTCTTCGAGAGCACAATACATGAGACAAGCCGTGTTGAAATGAAAGCTGCTGTTGTGCACCTCCCATCCATTTCAGAAAAATTTCCAGATGGATTGCGCCCTGAATCACAACATGGATGAGGTTATTTGGATACTCTGAAACATTATCAATTTGTCTATATTCACGAATGTTTTGCTGATCACTATACTTACAAATAAAGCTTCAGGGAAATTTTTTATTTGCTTCTCAGAATGCACTGGCAAGTCTGTGAATGCTGTTTGTTTTTTAATTATTATTATTCACATGCAGAACAATCGCATTGGTAGGCTGAAGCAAGCTGCGGAAATATTCATCCTGCAGATTATTGAAGCGGGATCCTGGGTTGGGATAGTCACGTTCAACAACAGAGCATCAGTTCTGACTGGCTTGAAACAGATCAGCAGCAACAGCGTGCGGCAAACACTTGCGGACTATCTTCCTACCTCAGCTGGTGGAGGAACCAACATATGTTCCGGAGTGCAGTCAGGATTTCAGGTGAAGGAGAAGGGAAAAAATCTAGATTATTTTTCCCCTATGCTTCTGTTTAGTTGAGTAGCCACATATAAAAGAAGGCAGGGTTGCTGCATATAATAGTTGTGTTCTAGGGGGCATATCAGGTCTCATAAAAGCCAAGAAAACTGGAATTCAGTGCAGACAAGATAGAGGTGCTGTTAGTAGGTGGTTTGCTGCCTGGGTAAGTGGTGTTCAACCCGTTTTGGAGTCTTACTCACCTAAAAGCTCAGGTTCATAGCTTGAATGGAGCCAAAAGAGCCTGCGTGGTGTAGTGGTTAAGAGCGGTGGACTCGTAATCTGGTGAACCGGGTTCACTTCTCCGCTCCTCCACATGCAGCTGCTGGGTGACCTTGGGCCAGTCACACTTCTCTGAAGTCTCTCAACCTCACTCACCTCACAGAGTGTTTGTTGTGGGGGAAGAAGGGAAAGGAGATTGTTAGCTGCTTTGAGACTCCTTAAGGGGAGTGAAAGGCGGGATATCAAGTCCAAACTCCTCCTCCTCCTCCTCCTCCTCCTCCTCCTCCTCCTCCTCCTCCTCTTCTTTTTCTTCTTCCTGCTTGACTTAGCAATGATCTTAGGGACTGGGCAGCCTGATAAACTTTTCCTAAACTGTGAAGGAGCTATAGTGCATCACTGTGAATTCCCTGCAGCGGAAGCTATATGCTTTCTCTCCCTTTCCATATTGAGGCCAAAGAGAGTGCTAAAGCTGGTGTCTCCAAGCATGGGGATAGGGAGGGGGAATTTGTTCAGTTTACATTTAAAGTCGAGTTTATCACTTTCCTAAGCAATTTGACAACCCAAACATACTGCCCTTCAAAATTTTCCAAATTTGGCGCTTTAAGTTTTCCTCTCTTTTTTTGATAATAATTTTTATTAGTTTCAATTAGTTTTCAATTTATTAGTTTTCAATCCAAAATGAATTGCTTTAGTTTTCCAGCTCACCAATGTTTACAAAAATGAACATATTATGTACAAGTTTGCATGAAATGGAATCTATTATTGGAAAACCTATAATCAAGATGCATAATCACATGGGGAAAAAATCTATAATCAAGATGCATTATATTAGGAGAAACTGCTTGCAAAAATATGCACTTGAGTGAAAACTGCATATAAAAAACATGTTTATTAGGAGAAATTTGCACTAAAATGCTGAATAATTTTCATGAGGATTTTTAAAAATAAAATTCTGAAATTGCTGCATAACTGCAGAGATTGAAATTTAAGAATATAAAAAAGAGAAACTGTGAGGTCTTCTGTTCCTAGGCATGGATTTTAGGGGAATGCTATGGCAGTTGTTGTGGAACAGCAGCTAGAGAGAGGAGTGAGCAACCCAATTTGCACATATTTTCTACCCTTTTTCTACCCTAGTGAAGTAGTGAAGTAGCAAATGCTGTTTCTCCCTTAACAGTAACATATATGGCACTTATCTCACCGCAGTCCACTTCCTATAGAGGTACGAAATTAATTCACACATATGTCACAGAGCAGCAACCGTACAACATACTTGCAGAGTTTTGTAGCAGTTATGTCATACACTTTAAGTGTGTGCCCTTCTAAATTACTAATTTCTTTTAATTTTTCAATCATTTTTTTCCATACAGGTCTTTTTACAAAAGTATTCAACTACAAAAGGCTGTGAAATTGTGCTCTTGACAGATGGCGAAGATACTGCTATAACCTCTTGTTTCGAAGAAGTTCAAAATAGTGGGTCTATAATTCACACCATTGCTTTGGGACCAAGTGCTGCAGAAGAACTAGAAAGATTGGCAGACATGACGGGTAAGTGATTGAACGAAATGTCTGAGTCTTACAGGAGTCTTCTGTGCTACTTAGTGCCAGCTGGTGTCTTGCAAAAAGTTTGTTTCACTTCAGACACACACTGTCCGCAGCAGTATTCAAAGAAGCCTCTCTCAGCAGCCATTTCCCTCACACACACAGAGAGAAGACAGAAAATCAGTTAAAAACAACAGTTACAGTTGTACTTTGGTTCTCAATTTTAATCCGTTCCGGGAATCTGATTGGCTGCAGGAGCTTCCTGAACTCAATTGGAAGCCATAGAAGCCGCGCTGAACGTTCAGCTTCCAAAAAATCGTTCAAAAATTGAACACTTAACTTCCTGTTTTTGATCATTCGGGAGCCGAAATGTATGAGTTCCAAGGTGTTTGGCATCCGAGGTTCCACTGTGCTTGAATAACAGTCTCAACACAATGGGACGCCTCTCACATGTGACTCACAGTCACCCAATCACATGAGAGAGCTACTGCCCAAGGAAAAACCCATGTTAAAAGCACACAGAAATTTAACATGAGTAAATATGACTATTTCAGGAAATTAAACCATCATCCTTAACAATCCCAAGTCCTATTGCCGCATTTACTCGAGTCTCATACATGTACGTCACCAAATCTAACGAACACCTCAACTTTCAGAACCTTGAAACAAACAAAAAAATGAATTTGCTGGCGAATGTAAATGTGCCGTCGAATCTAATGTGTGCCTTCATTTTTCGCAACGTGATTTGGCCCCAGAAAGTGAGCATTAGATTTGAATAAATGTGGTATTCTGTCATTACGGCATTTGTGAAGATAGAACGCCTACTGAAAATGGGGAGACTGAGGTTCAGCCACAAAAGCTCACTGAGTGACTTTGCACTATCTTTCAGTAGACTTGTTGTGAGGATAAAATTGGAAGGGGTTTGTGTGTACTGAGTTAGGTGAGGTGGTGAGATGCAAGGGCAATAAAAAAATCAAGAGTTTCCTTCCTTCCACTGAGTTAAGTAGGCTAAATTTTCCTTAGCCATTCCAGTTGCTGCCTATGACCACAAAACACAAACATTTTGGGGGGTGGCATTCTATGAAATAAAAAACCCTAGTGCAAGAATTATGTGATCGTTCAATGAAATTTTCACCATCCCCCTCCCCCCCGCCGCCATGTAGTGGCCGCTACAAGGTATGATACAAAAGCTAATTGCATTTTATTCCACCTGAAAAATTCTTCTAATTATTATTATTATTTCAACCACATTTCAGAAGGTTCAAAATTTTCTGCCACTGACAGTTTGGATTCCAACGGTCTCATTGATGCTTTCAGTGGAATTTCTTCAGGAAGTGGAGATATCAGTCAACAATCTATTCAGGTTTGAACTGCAAAGATTTGAGTGCATGCAGTAGTCTATCATCATCATCATCATCATCATCATCATCATCATCATCATCACCACTATCGCTATTATTATTATTTGCTTAAAATTACTAGGCACCCTACAAGAATTAAAGTCAACACAGAGTGAAATCAATTCTACAGCCCACATTTTTCTATTATTGAACAGGGGGAGGAACAGGTATTAAAAGAATTATCAGAGAAGGGCAAACGGCCAAAATGGATTTTGTCAGAGCTGAAACATTTCACAATGTACCATTCTGAGTTCAAATGAATGTGTAATATAATTCATTTTTCTTTGCCTGGATAAATAACAAATTGGAGAAGAGGTTTCATTAGGAAAATAGCATATGACAAAAGTGTTTCTTTAAAAACCACAACCCAGCACCATGGTTCCAGCCCAGCTACCCATTGCCACAATGTGGAAACTGGAGATTTGAGTTGCCTCATGTAGCATTGTCCAAATATTGGCTGGCCATTTCCAAGGCTGTAGAGGTGCGATTGTTTCCACCTGTTTCAACGTAGCTGCTTATCTGCCTTCCTCCATGTCTTTAACATTGAAATATTGATACAATATCTGTATGGGGCAAGACCTATCATGTCATGACTGTACCAGCATTTTTATTAAAGGCTGAGTATTGCGTATTACTTGTCTAGCAGAACTAACCACTGTGAAGGCACCTTCTAAACAATGTACCGCCACTCATTTCTTTACATCTTATGAAAGGAAATAAACCATATGTATTCAATTTATAAAACTTTTCAGATACTGTATACTTATTTCTCCCCTCTCCCCTCACCAACAGCTTGAAAGTAAAGGGCAAAGCGTCGGTTCCCAAGACCAGCTGAATGGTATTGTAACCATTGATAAAACAGTGGGGAATGACACTTTTTTCGTGGTGACGTGGGACACATCCCCACCAGAAATTCTACTCACAGATCCCAAAGGAAGAGAGTACACCAAAAAAGACTTTGCAGTTGATAGCACCAACGTCCGAACAGCTCGCCTCAAGATTGATGGAACCGCAGAGGTAAAAACTGAGCTCTTCTCAAACTTCTCTATGTGTCGAACCATGACTAGGAATGTGCCTATTCCTTTTTGAAAAGGGAGAAATGACTGTAGCCGTGTTAGTGAAGGGTTGCGTCACTACAGCAAATTATTTAAGAGCCATTCACTACTAATCCTTACAACATTTAACATTCAGTTGCTTGTCTGAAATGATAGTTTTTGTGCAACTGACCAGTTTATTACTTTATCCCTTATAGGGCAGAATCTCACAGAATAATCATAGAATCATTGAACTGTAGGATTGTAGAGCTGGAAGGGACCACAAGCATAAACTATTCCAGCCCCCTGCAATGCAGGAATCTTATGTTATATCTATACTATTAGGCAGTCCATTATACCATGCGAAGTCTGAGGCCTTTGTTGTTCTGCCTGATTGCGCCACTTAGGGCAGCCCCGACTTACTTTTATGCCTGGGGAGTGGACCTGAGGGAAGACTGTGTCCCTCAGGTCCTCTCCCCAAGCCCTGCCGCCCAGGCTGCCGCAGATTGGCCGATTCAAACTGCGGGCCTACTGGTGCCTGTGATGCTCTGTTGTGGCCAGGAGGGAGCGGCAATGGCTGTGGAAAGATGGCGAGACTCTGCAGGTCTAAGGAGGCACCGCAGTGGACCGCAACTGCCGCTCACTGTGGAAGGAGTAAACGAGCATTATATGTCCAGCTTGACGCTGCTGCTAGTACCTTCTGCACTTGTAGATATATATTTTGTAGAAAATGTCATCCATCTTTATCAAAACACAACAATAACCAAAGGAATGGAACTGTATTCACAAACATTACTTAGATATGCAATATCCTTCTATATTTCAGACAGGAGATTGGATTTACTCAATTCAGAATACATATTCAAACACTCAAGTCATATCGATAACAGTCACAACTAGAGCAGCATCTGTCAATGTGCCCCCGGTGATTGTGAAGTCCTTTATGAATAGCGATACCAATAAGTTTCCTAGTCCGATGGTTATTTATGCAGAAGTCAGCCAAGGATTCTTACCTGTTATTGGTGCAAAAGTCATAGCCACAGTTGAACCAGAGACTGGAACACCTGAAGAGGTGGAGCTTTTTGACAATGGTTCAGGTACGTTTATTTCGAAACGTTATGGGCAGTATGCATTCTGGATTTATTAATTTTTTCCCCTGAAGCAGAATATTAACTCATCAAATCTAGCATTATCTAAGCTGACATAGTGGATTCAAAAGCTGATCTTGGCTGTTCATCTTTCGCAGTGGCAAATTCATTCATTCTTTTCCGATAGAGTACATACATTGCAACCAATACCAGTGTATGTATTTGGCTTTTCCTGTAGCATGTGACTTGCCTTAACTGCATATGTGAAATAGAACCGTTATATATCAAGATCTCAATCTGGGCTCCCTAGTTTCATCAAGCCGTGCAAAAGCTATCTGTCAAATGTTGGATAGTATGGAGATCTACTAATGTTTGGGAAAACAAAAACATCTTTGGTGCTGAAATGATAGCAAGATTGGTGGCAAGGGGTCCTTCCTGGGAGAGCATTACATAACTGTGAGCTACTACAGAGAAGGTCCACTCACTCTTTGCCAGCCTCCCAACTTCCCTCAGAAATCACACACAGGGAAAGGAACCAGATGATGATCTCTGGATCTGGGTTAGTTCATATGGGGAAAGGGAGTCTTTAAGTTTGATAAGTGTCCTGATTTTGTTAACTGCTTGGCACTGCCAAAAATGGAGCTTGTCAGGTATATGGCAAGCTACAATAATGCTGGTGTGTTGTGTTGTGTTGGTTACAACTTGTGTTGGCCTGTGAGGCACAAATATTAAAATATTGGTACCTTATGATCCTATATTACAGAGATCAGAATCAAATATTAGCTGTTTCCATTAAAACAGCCACACACATTGTGAAATGAACACCTCCCACATAGGTTATGTAGGGTTTTGTTTTTTTAACAACCAGCAGTGAGAGGTGAGCTTTGGGATGTTACATTTTTATATCTGTGTATTCAGGTGCTGATCTTATCAAGAACGACGGGATCTATTCCAGGTATTTCACATCACTCAAAGGAAATGGCAGACACAACCTAAAAGTGCGTGTCGAAGGAAAAGACAAGGTTCTTAAACGGTCCCGTAGGCAGAGTCAAGCTCTCTATGTACCAGGTTATGAAGAAAATGGTAAGCCTGGGTTATGAAATAGCTTTACTGGTGGTATGTTAGCCCTGTGATTCTCAAAATGTGAAATTGGGAGTCTTGGGAGTAACACAAGTTTCTTCCTGCTATTCCCCTCTTCATAAGGGTCTTTATGTAGATCTGAACACTTTTCTGATGCATGGGTACATATGTGCCCATATTCTTCTATCCTATAATATTCTGGATGTGTTAATCATATGTGTCATTGAACCAATGAAACAGCTCCCTAATTCTTACAAGGCTTTAAAATATGCCTGTGGTATCCTCCTTTTGGCTAACACTTTTGGCATTTTAGATTCCCATCTGTTTCTATTATTTGCCAGCCCAAACTCTAGATCAGGCACGTCCAACTCCCAAGAGACTGCGATCTACTCCCAGTATAAAAAAACCCTGTGATCTACCCACTGTCATTGGAGAGAGGAGGAGTGTGGTTGGACATGCCTGGTCTAGATCAAATGGCTTTATTTTCCCCCTAGCAACTCTAGGCAACCATGGTGGAATCTACACACATATAAAAAACCCCTGTGAAAATGCTTAAAAAAAGAAAAAGTTTTGAAAAATGCATTAAATTTGGTGTAGCTCACTGTTGCCTTCTAGTGTCACATTTGTATATTGCACTTTATATTTTAAATGCTTTATTTGCAGATGTATAGCTGGATCCACATATGTAATGCATTGATGCTACGTGTGGGTGGGAAAGAGGCACGTTATCCGTTTGCCCACATAACTGTGGTATTTTTCTGCATACAGCAGCTTCAGCGTAGGGGAAGCAGCTCAGTGTAGGAATAGAGGTGGATCCGTATTGAGAAGGTGGTGTATAATAAAGTGATTTTAACGTCTTTAATTTATCTGGAGGTGGGGACACACACACACACACACACACACACAATAGGTATTTGCCCATTTTTATTGTTTGTTGTTTATTCTCAGCCTGTTACTACACTCAGCAACAAACAAAAATCTAACATGTGGCGTGGTAATCGAGAAAGCGCTAAGCAAAATGTTCTCACAAAGATTTCTCCTTGTGCGAGACAACGCTCTCCTCCCTCTTCTCCCCCTAAATCTGTCTGCATCTGGAGCAGATTTGGGTATGGTGAGAAACAGGCGGGGTGTGGGGGAAGAGGGAGACATCCCAGTGTGCTGGCAATAATTAGCATAAGTCATGGGTTACCTGTATACCTGGATATAATCTGCCTATCAGCCGTAATGTACCCCATCTGACATATCTTTCTCCCCTCTTTTGTAGGTACTATAACAATGAACCCCCCCAAACCTGAAGCTAATGTGAGCGAAACTGAAGGAGATCTGGGAAATGTCACCAGAACTGTATCTGGTGGTACTTTTATAGTATCAGGAGTTTCTCCAGAAGGTAGTCATGATGTTCTTCCACCCTGTAAAATCACCGACCTTGAGGTACAGCAAACTGGTGATGGCGGATTTCTTCTCTCCTGGACAGCTCCTGGAGATGACTATGATGTGGGGAAAGGTAAATGTGGGGTTCTGCTTTAATCTTTCAGTAAGGACTCTTTGAGAAATATTTAAATTTCGTACTAACCTGGTTGGGGGGTGGAGAGCCAAACAACAGTTTTAGTTACACTAACTTCATAGGCATGTAATACTGTACATCAGGGTCTCCCTTGGAGAGCTCCATTAGCCCTTCAATGTCCCCAGCGACACTCAGTTTTTATTTTTTCTAATTGATGTTTTTGGCCTTCTGTTGTTGTTGTTTGGTGGGAGGAGGGCTGCCTGTTTCCGGCATTGTTGCTTCAATTTTTAAATCCGTATTTTGTTCTTATTTTAAGACATGTATATGTTTTGCCATCGTCCGTCACCCCACCCCACCCCCGCCCCAGGCAAGGCAGATGAGTAGTGTAAGGTTTTATTCTGTGGAATAGCATACCCTCCAACATTTCTCTGCTGAAAATAGGGACATCCTATTCCATAATTTTACTATTTATACCCTTCACATCGGACTGGGTTGTCCCGGACACTCTGTGCGGCTTCCAACATACAGTGGTGCCTCTAGTTACGAACTTAATTCATTACGGAGGCCCATTCTTAACCTGAAACTGTTCTTAACTAGAGGCGTGCTTTCGCTAATGGGGCCTATTGCTGCTGCTGCGCAGCTGGCACACAATTTCTGTTCTCATCCTGGGGCAAAGTTCTCAACTCAAGGTAACTCTTCCAGGTTAGCAGAGTTTGTAACCTGAAGCATTTGTAACCTGAGGCATTTGTAACTCAAGGTACCACTGTATATAAAAACATAATAAAACATTAAACATTTAAACATTAAACATTTAAAAACTTCCCTAACTCCATACCTCCAATGTTTCTCCAGTATCATAAGGAAAAGTGGGGACGTGGGTGGCGCTGTGGGTTAAACCACAGAGCCTAGGACTTGCCGATCAGAAGGTCGGCTGTTCTTTGTGTTTGATTATTATGACCTATTTTTAAGATAAAAGGGAAATTCGTGGAAGGAATTTGAGTCGACCTTAGAAAAGGATTTAATATTTATAAGAAAATTGGATAAGTAAAATTTGGCCAAGTAATAAGAATCAAGTATTTCTTTAAAAATATATATATATAACAATAATATGTAAAGGATGAGAGATATGAATTTGCTGAGCTAATTTAATTGAATTAGGATGTATGAAGGGGGGGTGGGGGGAGGTCAAGAACTGGGGTTAGGAAAGTAAGGATATGAAACTTTATATGTGTTGTCTTTGTCTGTGTGTGTGTGTCTGTGTTTATAAAATGTGAAAACTCAATAAAAATTTTATATATAAAAAAAAAAAGATCAGAAGGTCAGCTGTTCGAATCCCCGCGACAGGGTGAGCTCCCGTTGCTCGGTCCCTGCTCCTGCCAACCTAGCAGTTCAAAAGCACATCAGATTGCAAGTAGATAAATAGGGAAGGTAAACGGCATTTCTCCAGTGGGAAGGTAAACGGCATTTCCGTGCGCTGCTCTGGTTTGCCAGAAGCAGCTTAGTAATGCTGGCCACATGACCCAGAAGCTGGACGCCAGCTCCCTCAGTCAATAAAGCGAGATGAGCGTCGCAACCCTAGAGTCAGCTACGACTGGACCTAATGGTCAGGGGTCCCTTTACCTTTAAGGAAAAGTGGGACATTCCAGGAGGGATCAGATGGCGTCTGCAAATCACGGACTGTCTCTGGAAAATAGGGACACTTGGAGGGTCTGAAATAGGTACCCTGTTGGGTTCTGTGACATGGGCCATGTTTTTGCATTGGCAAGGAATTACGGTGGACTTCAACAAGCCTAAGCAGCAGCCCATGTAAACTAACAGTATGTTCTGGAACATTCTCCAGAGTCCTTTGCAGCAGGCAAAGATGTCGTGGCGTGTGTGCATTCAAAACCAATGTGCTAAGAGTTCCCTAAAGGCAAGAAGTTTGAAATGCACAGAAAGCAAATTTGGGCATTGTTAGTCTTAATCCGTGACTGCAGACATAGATCTTGTGTGTTCTTTAATTCCCAATGTCTTCTGCAACACACAACGATGCAATGGGCTGGTGTGCAATATGCTTAGGGTTCCTGGAGGACAGGAAGTTATGCACTGAAAGATAGGCTTGTCACTGTTTCCTTGATCCATGTATATCTAACGCGTGCCTGTTGTGGGTCCTTTATTTTGCAGCTGAAAGGTATGAAATAAAGATGGGTGAAAGACCCTCGGAGTTAACCAATGCAACTTTTGATAGTGCGACTCCCGTGGACACTGCTGGCCTGATGACAGAAGTTGCTGGGGTCAAGCAATCCTTTCACTACAAGCCGGTAAACTTCACAAAAGAAAATGGCACCTCCATCTACTTTGCCATTCGTTGCATTGATGGGAGTGACAACGTCGGAGAAATATCTAATATAGCCGGAGCAGTCGTGCTCCTTCCTGCATGGCCAAGTTCTCCTCTTCGTCCAGTCACCATTTCCCCTACTCCAGCTGACAATTCCATTATTCCGTCTAGTCCAGATGACAAACATCCTGGCCCAGTTGACAAATCCACAATTATAATTGTGATAATTGCAGGCGTTTCTGTAATTATTTTTTTGGCTGTTGTAGGTATAGCAGTTTCCATTCGACGTAAGCAGAAATATGGAAAGTATGCAACGACGACTACCAGTACTACTGTTGCTCCTTGAGCTCTTTTTATATATATAAAAAAATAGCCACTTCTTCAACAACATTTCACAATACGTCATATATTGCCAACACAAAGGAAATAAATGGACAGTATAGTTATATCGTATTGACGTATCGTTACAATTCAGATGAAGGGAAGTGGATAAGTTGTAAATTATACTGAGTTGTATTCAGAGTAGAGTGCTCTGTTTTACTCAGAGTAGATTCACTGAAGCAAATAGTACCCCCAGAAGAAGAAGAAAACACTGGTAGTAGTATTTATTAGCCCCTTTACACATAAAAATATCGGTAACTTACAGCAAACACAAGAAAATCTCCCCCAAATATATTTATACAATTAAAAGGCAGGTCTAACAGTTTCTGCCTCATCAAAAGAGGCCACAAATACTTAAAAATCCTTAGTATTTGCACTGTTTTATAAGATATTCGGACTGTTTGTGCAACAGTTCATAATTATTTTTATAATGGACTCTGGCAAAACTTAACTGGAAAGCTCAAGAGGACAAGAACTTTAAAAAAGAATGGGGAAAATATAATTAACTTAGGAGACCATTGTAAGCAGATGAAAACATTAGCAGGGTTTTAATCTTACTTGTAAGGTGACTATGACTATGGACAATTCAGATGGATTAAAAAAATGTTGATAAAAGTCTGATATGCAGGTGTAAACTTTGACATTGGGACCCATAGAGGGGGTGGGGGAAAGTCTGGAGATTCAGAGGAATTTTTTTATATGGATTTGTAATTGTTTTTATATGGATTTGTAATTGTTTTTATATGGATTTGTAATTGTTTTTCATATTAATGCTTAGAGAATTTCTATCTTGATTGATTCTATGTCAGGCTAAAATATCCTTGTCATTTTGTGTGTTCAGACCCAGAAACCTCCCCTCTAAATAAATTCACACTTGACTCAAATTTTAGTTTTGGTTTTTGGCAGAATTTAGGCCACAACTTTATTGATTACAGAAAGTGACTGGTTGCATAGGCTCTGGTTCGACTGGCTCCCTGCACTCTTGCAGGCAGCGCTGACCCAGGGCACAAGCATAGGTCAGCCTAGGGTGAACACCTCGATAAGCGGAAAGCCGGGAACAGGCTATCTCTGCCACCCAGATGTCCCCCTGGATTCTGGCACAGGCACAACCCCCTCTCAGGGGTTGACCAAACCATTGAGTCCCTGGATTCCTTTAACGGAATACCCTTCACATAGGGATGGCGAGAGCATTCTCCCATCCCTATCACCTGAACCAGAGCCTATCCCGTACCTGTAGAAGAGGAGGAATTGCCATCTTTGTGCCTTTTGGCCCCACATTTGGAGCGACGACTCTTCTGCTGCTTTCCACCAGATGACGGGACCCTGGGCACCAGAAAATCCTCCTCAAAAGAGTGGATGTAGAGCGCCTCCCTCAAATGAACCAACTGCACCTGAACAGAACTCAAAACATGTGAGGTGCTAGGCTGATAAGAAGTTCCTCTCCCCATAATCTGCACTGCTGAAAGCCATAAGCTCCCAAAACCCGGGTGTGCCGACTGCGAACATGGTAGTCCAGACCGAAAGGCCTGCTGAACCGTGGCACGCATACTCCTGGGACGACCCCTAGGACTAGGTGGGACTGGAATCCTGGAAAACTGCAGTTGGGACAACAAAACTCCACAGGACTCAAAAGCCTCGCTCCTTTCACTTGCATCAGAGGGACCATGGGCTTCATAAACAGTAGAAGAGGAGGAAGGGCCAGGCTGGGGATCAGGCTGCCTCCCAAACTGCTGAGCCAATGACTCAAGCTCTGAATTAAACCTTGTCAAGGCCGCAAGGTCCAAGCCAATATTGGCCATGATAGCACCCAGACGATCCAGCGTTTGCTGAGGAACTGCACTGAACACAGCGACTGAGACAAGCCCCTAATTACCCATTTTGTAGGGAGAGCAGGACTAGGGTTCCTTTTAACAGGGATCTCAATAAGCTCTCCCAAAGAACAAAATAATAATAATAATAATAATAATAATAATAATAATAATAATAATTTATTATTTGTACCCCACCCATCTGGCTGCATTTCCCCAGCCACTCTGGGCGGCTTCCATAGAAACCAAAAATACACTAAAATATCACAGATTAAAAACTTCCCTGAACAGGGCTGCCTTAAGATGTCTTCTGAATGTCAGGTAGTTATTTATCGTTTTGACATCTGATTGGAGGGCGTTCCACAGGGCGGGCGCCACTACCGAGAAGGCCCTCTGCCTGGTTCCCTGTAGCTTTGCTTCTCGCAATGAGGGAACCGCCAGAAGGCCCTCGGCGCTGGAACTCAGCGTCCGGGCAGAATGATGGGGGTGGAGACGCTCCTTCAGGTATACTGGGCCGAGGCCGTTTAGGGCTTTAAAGGTCAACACCAGCACTTTGAATTGTGCTCGGAAACGTACTGGGAGCCAATGTAGGTCTTTCAAGACCGGTGTTATGTGGTCTCGGCGGCCACTCCCAGTCACCAGTCTAGCTGCTGCATTCTGGATTAGTTGTAGTTTCCGAGTCACCTTCAAAGGTAGCCCCACGTAGAGCGCATTGCAGTAGTCCAAGCAGGAGATAACTAGAGCATGCACCACTCTGGTGAGACAGTCCACCGGCAGGTAGGGTCTCAGCCTGCGTACCAGGTGGAGTTGGAAGACAGCTGCCCTGGATACAGAATTGACCTGCGCCTCCATGGACAGCTGTGAGTCCAAAATGACTCCCAGGCTGCGCACCTGGTCCTTCAGGGGCACAGTTACCCTATTCAGGACCAGGGAGTCCTCCACACCAGCCCACCCCCTGTCCCCCAGAAACAGTACTTCTGTCTTGTCAGGATTCAACTTCAATCCATTAGCTGCCATCCATCCTCCAACCGCCTCCAGGCACTCACACAGGACCTTCACCACCTTCACTGGTTCCGATTTGAAAGAGAGGTAGAGCTGGGTATCATCTGCATATTGATGGACACCCAGTCCAAACCCCCTGATGATCTCTCCCAGTGGCTTCATATAGATGTTAAAAAGCATGGGGGAGAGGACGGAACCCTGAGGCACCCCACAAGTGAGGGCCCACTTTAACCATTAAAATGGCACTCCCTCCAAAACAAGATGGCGCTCCCGCCAGAAATGGCACTATCACCAGTGCAAAATGGCGCTCCCTTCAAATAAGCTGGGGGAAATGGCTGCCGGCCCCAGGAATTTCCCCAACCAGCCTTAAACAAATTAGGAGGGGTGTGTGTGTAGACTTCACCAAGCTTACAGAGAGGGAACTCTCAAAAGCCAAAAAGGAGAGCAAAGTAATCACTATAACTTAAACTCTTTCGGCCCCACTAAAACTCAACTCAAGGCTCTTTAAAATAACCGCTCAAAATTGCTGTTCCCAAAGGCCAGGGAAAACCGGAGAAAACTCCGCAGCCAGAAGCGCTAAAGGCCAAAGCCCTGTGGGCGAAATCTCCTCCAAAAACAAAAGAGAGGGGCTGCTGAGCAGAGGTTTTTTGGGTCGCAGCAACACCACACATCTGGAGCCCCTGGATTAACCGGCTTGTGAGCTAAAGCCCTTTAAGCGGATAGCAATCACTCCACAAAGCCACAATACAGAATCAGAATCCACGGCAAGCCCCGCAAAAGGGAGCGCTCAGGGGAAACCCCAAGGACCCAAACGCCCTATAAAGAAATTAAAGAACGAAAAGCTCTAAACGGAGTGCTAAGGGGCCGCAAGCCCCGTGGGGCAAAAGCCCCTCTTAGCAAGGGAAGGGCAAGGATGGGGAGGATTACATCAAAATTAAATTGAGGGGAAAGGAAAAAAGGTGAAAGGAATTAAAGGAAGGATAACAGAAAGATATCACCAGGACGATCCACCAAAGATAAATGGCTCTCTCTCTGGGCTCGCTGAGGACACGCTGTTGGTGCTCCGAATGCACGTGCCGAAGGAGGAAGCTCTGGGTCACGTGCATGGGTATAAATAGGTCCCTTGATCCCTTTGGACTCTGACCCATTGGCCCGATTGAACCCAGCGTCGAGGGACCTCCAATCAGGTGTTGTGGCTGACCAATCGAACCCACCCACAACACAGGGTGTCCGTTTCCAGGTCTCACCGCAATACGTGTCCTCTTTAAGAGAGAACCCGATTTATCAGCCTCTCTCTTTCTTTTTTTTTTTTAATGCAAATTTATTAAAGTTTTTTAAATACAAATGCGTAAATATTAAACAACATTACTTATATCATAACATAATTTTGTCGCTTCTTTGGACTCCCTCACATCTCCCGCTCCCACTTACATCATTACAAAAAAGAATTTTTTCAGGCAAATTACCCACTTGTTTACAATCTTATCTCCACTCATTTAAATAAAATCTAGCAATTCTCCAAAAAGTTTATATTTTCCTTAATCTCACTTATCGTCAAAATCAGATCTAATTCAATGGTAGGCAGTTATTTATGATCTAGCATCCTTCTTAGCATTCAACCAAATTACAATATTTTTGTAAATAAATCTTGAATTTCCTCCAGTCCTCCTCGACCCTCTCTTCTCCCAGGTCACGGATTCTACCAGTCATCTATCAGCCTCTCTCTCCCCCCCCCCCCAGCAATTGATTTAGATTCGTTAATGCAGAGTACAGTGGTACCTCGGGTTACATACGCTTCAGGTTACATACGCTTCAGGTTACAGCCTCTGCTAACCCAGAAATAGTGCTTCAGGTTAAGAACTTTGCTTCAGGTGCAGCAGCAGCGGGAGGCCCCATTAGCTAAAGTGGTGCTTCAGGTTAAGAACAGTTTCAGGTTAAGTATGGACCTTCGGAACGAATTAAGTACTTAACCTGAGGTACTAAATCATTGGGGTGTATCTTTATTTCATGATTATTTAAACTAATTCTATTTTGCTTCTTCACATTCTCTTATTTTTACAGCTAATGGTTCTAATCCTAAAAACAAACCATAATAGTGATTGCTGCCTTGCCCTTGCACTTTTAGTTAATTCAGAATTGGCCAGTAACATACCATTAATGCAGATTTGCGATCATGGGTTTGCATTATCTCGGCTGATAAGTTTGTTTGTTTCTGAAATGCTGTGTGTGAGAGAGAAAGAAAGAGAGAGAAAGAGTGAGATCGTGACCTTTAGCACTTTTGCCTTTGGTTTTCTTCTAAAATAGTTATTTCACTCCCAAAGATTTTGTCTATGTGTCAGAGAGAAAAAGCTTGCCAACGACTTTCAGTGCCCTTTCAGTGCTTTGTTCCCCAGCCTTTTCTCTGGAACTGAGTTCAGCTCAGCTCAGCGCTCTGACCCCATAATGCTATGGGCCGGTCATGATCCAAGATACGAAATATGTCTTTCACTGGGCAGAGGTCTTGCCTTTTAACAAATCTCATATACAGTTGTACCTCGGGTTAAGTACTTTATTCGTTCTGGAGGTCTGTACTTAATCTGAAACTGTTCTTAACCTGAAGCACCACTTTAGCTAATGGGGCCTCCCGCAGCCACTGCACCGCCAGAGCACGATTTCTATTCTCATCCTGAAGCAAAGTTCTTAACCTAAAGCACTATTTCTGGGTTAGCGGAGTCTGTAACCTGAAACGTATGTAACCCAAGGTACTACTGTATTGCAAAGTTAACTACCGTATTTTTCGCTCTATAAGACGCACCAGACCATAAGACGCACCTAGTTTTTGGAGGAGGAAAACAAGAAAAAAAATATTTTGAATCTCAGAAGCCAGAACAGCTGCGCAGTGAAAGCAGCAATCGCTCTTGCTGTTCTGGCTTCTGGGATAGCTGCGCAGCCTGCATTCGCTCCATAAGACGCACACACATTTCCCCTTACTTTTTAGGAGGGAAAAAGTGAGTCTTATGGAGCAAAAAATACGGTAAATCATCTTCATTCTTTCCACACTGTAGCCTGTAACCAATATGCTTTAACCATATCTGCATACCCTTCAACATTTCTCTGATGAAAATAGGAATGCCCAATTTAATCATCATCATCATCATCATCGGCATCATTCTGTTTGTTTATAACCGGCCCATTTGACTGGGTTGCCCCAGTCACTCTGGGCTGCTTCCAACGTATATAAAGCATAATAGAACATTAAACATTAAAACATTCTTCGGTTTTTGGGGCATGTGATTCTATTTTTTGAATGTGCTCCAGAAGATCTGATAAAAATAAACTAAAAAGAAAAGGGGCAAGAATACACCCCTTTTAAAACACCTTTCGTATTAGGGATGTTGGAAGAGAGGTGACCTTTCGCATTGAGTTTGATTTGGCAGATGTTAAAGGAATATAAATTCTGTATTAAGATCTAAGAGTCTATGATTCCACCCCACATGTCCCCCCTGAAATTGACTCTGACCAGAGCAGTACATGCAGGTATTATTCTGTCTTGCAAATTGGAACGCTTGTGCAGACGGAACAATGGGAAGAGTGCAATGTTGAATTTCAACCACAGATATCTTGTGCAAAGAAAAGGGAACCCCCTCGCTTAATGTTCTTTATTGGTCAAGACCTTTGTTTCACCTAAGTCAACTGTCAGTGTGGCTTTTGCTGCCATGCTTTCTACATAACCAGTTCTATGGAATGGTTGCTTAACAGTGCCTTTGGGTGAAAAATGATTCAACATTAAAAGAATTAGATGCATTTATTTATTTACTAAAACAGTGTCCTTCCTCCCCAAGCAGTGAACCTAAAAATATTTTTTTAAAAAATAAATAAATCTAAAAATGTTAAACCATCTTAAAACATTTAAAAGAAACCACACACTTTCAAAGTTACTAAATTCAATATCTGGGTAAACATGAATGCCTTTAAATTTCTCCTGAAAGTCAGTAATGAGGGAGGCAGATGCCCCTCTCCAGGGACAGCATTCCACAAACGTGATCCAGAGCCCTCCCTGTCATGAACTGGAATGAACCATTATTATGATTATGATTATGATTATGATTATGATTATGATTATGATTATGATTATGATTATGATTATGATTATGATTATGATTATGATTATTGTCAGAGCTGCCCAAGGTCCCAGCTCACAGAGGACCAACGCCAGGTCGTGGTTATATACAAAAGTCTTTATTGAAGTTCAGTTTCCATTCCAAAGCCGTAGCGCGCAGCTCTACGTCTTAAACCCTAGACCGCCGAAGTTCCGTCTGAATCTCCTCCCCCCTGACACCAGTTTAAGATTCTAGCCCTGCTCCACCTCTTCCTCTGCTCTCTTCTCCTCTGGGTCCTCCTGTCCGCTGGGGCATTCACCTTTCTGGACTCTTCTGACGCTGAGTCCCCTGACTCCTCCCCCTGTCTCCGGCGGGCTTTAGGACCCGGTTCCCAATCCTCGTTCTCTGCTGCCCTGCGCGCCTGTACTTTTGAACTTGGCTCTCGCGCCAACCCAGTGACCTTCCTCCTGACCGTTACACTGCTTCTGTCACTGCTTCCCTCTTCCGGGATGCTAGCTGGACCTGACCTCCCCTCCGTTGCCTGACTCTCCAATGGAGGCGTGGTCAGCCCTGACTCCTCTTCTCTCCCTGCTGGGGGAGACGCTACCCCCGATACCTGGGACTCTTCCCCCCCACTATGCTCAGGTGGGGAAGCTGGTCCTGATCTCCAACTGCTGCTCTGGGAGTCCCCGCTGGCCCCTTGCTTCTGGAGTGTCCCCCTTGGGACCCCCCTTGCCCTGGCCACCGACGCCCCCTTCTGTGAATCTTCCGATTCGCTGGAGAGGCTCATGGAATCTCTCGGGCCACTGTCATCTTCCCCTACGCTGCCCTCAGATTCTTCCCCTTCGCTCTCCATCTCCCCTCTTCCCTGTGCTTCTGCTCCTGAGCCCCTGACAATTATTATTATTATTATTATACCCCACCCATCTGGCTGGGTTTCCCCAGCCACTCTGGGCAGCTCCCAACAGAATATTAAAAGCACAATAAAACATCAAACTCCTCATAATTTTCTGTTCCTTTCCATATGGGTGGTACCCAGCTATATATCCCCTCAGAGCTACTCAAAATATTCCCTACCTGTTGGAATCAGCATTAAAAAACCACCTAGTTTTACAGGTATGTTTGCATTTCAGGCACTGGAAGGGACAGATGGATGCTGTCCATGGATGGGCGGCAACAAACTTGACTTCTTGTCTTTTGGTGTTTGGCAACTTTCAGCAAGAAATTGTGTGTGCTGTCCCGAAAGTGAGGCTTGAGTCAGGAAAGCTTTCATCCAAGCAGCCGAGTGAGCCAATCAAGAGGACTGGGTGAATGTCTCTGTTTTGATTTTTCTCACTTTCTCATTTGTCCAAACTCAGGTTTGAGTCTCCGCATTTCCATGGTTGCATTTTGTTAAAAACGAAAAGTCCTCAGGATCATTTGTTAGCATCTGAGTGCAAATTTCTCTCCCTACACCCATTTTTGTGTGCAAATTTGCCGAATATAACCGGAATGTTTCTTCCTGATGTAACGTATTCACATTACTTGCTGCTACACCTGAGCCAGTCATTCATTCCTGGAGACAAAAGAGCATAAAACACCAACAGTGGGAAGGATAAACTGTATTGCTTTGCGACTTTGTGTGCGTGAAAACATCTGGGGGTAGGATAGGTCAGAAGAAAGTTCGACTGAGTGCAATGGGATGTTACACATAGGACTGCAGCCTTTGGGATGGGGGGGGCAAATGAAGGCTTTGTGTGTTTGTGGACACACACTTGCACACCTAGGAACCAATTCCTAGGGCCGGAGGTCCTTTTGCTGCTTCCGCCCATTAATGTGGGAAGCTAGGTAGGCAGGTGTGTGGAAGATTATTATCAGAGTCAGCAACAATGGAAAACACACACACAACAACTAGCAGCCCTGGTGGCTCTGCAAGAGGAGATTGCTAGACTAAAAGCAGAACTAAAAGCTCTTCAAAAAGATACAGGTAACTGGCTAAACATAATAGTTGGAGTGCTTAGAGGTTGAGGGAAAAAAGAATTGAACAAATGGTTTATATAAAGCAAAAGGATAAGTATGATAAAGGTTACTAGCGAATGTTCTCAAAGGAGGGAAAGCTAAATGCCAGATTCTATTCACTCCGATGGCAGCAGGATAAAAACCTTTCATTCTGAAGGTATAAATCAGGAGTTTGCTGAATACTACATGGAACTGCACCAGCCCATCCACCCATCCACAGAGGATATGGATTGCTTCTTATCTACCTTTTCCAGTTGTTACCCAGAAAGAGGCTTCCTCTTTTTAATATATTCGGAGACTTCTCCTTTTTCAAATTACCCAATTCCGCCAACCGATTAAGGTCATGCACCCTCAGAGACTTGAGGATCCTGATAGATCCATCTGAACATTCTGGGGGGTTCCCCAATGGAAAGAGCCAGTGTTCTGGTCAAGGCTCTCATCTCATTGTGGAATGGCAAGATGAGAAGGCTTGTTACATTTATCACTCCTGAGCACCCTCTCGGGCACTGTGGAGCCCACAACTCTACTGAGTTCAAGGCAACAAAGCAAGGCTAGATAATGGTTATATGGTGGTGGAGTAGACGTCCAGTAGAGATTTTTCAGATTGTCCAGAACTTGACCTCGCCTCTTGGTCTGAATGAGCACCTGGAGGCAACAGAGGTCTTCTGCCATCACCTAGTCCACCATTTTGAAGGGGGGCGGAGTTGCATCTTGTCCAACTTTGCAGAATCAATTTCAGTTTGTGTGACTCGATCACATGAACAGGGTGTGGCAGGTATGGACCTGGTAAATGCTCTCTGCATCCCTGCCCAGCACGGCTAGAGAAATCAAGCTGGAGGTGGCTGTGGCGATCACACAGGGTCCCTGGACGTTTAACAGTCTATTGATCCCTGTGCCACCACTGTGCTCACTTCTCCGCTGCCAACAACCCGTTACTCTCGGGTAAAACACTAAGTCCAGACAGTTGTTAAAATTGAACCAAATAAACAAGTTTATTTTATAAGCGTTAACAAGTTTAAGGTTTCTCTATTCTTGTCAGTTTCTTAACTTTTTTTTCTTTACCGGCCTATACCTTCCTAATACCTTCTGACTGATTATATCGACTGTTTGACTGACTCCTCTTAACAGTTTCTCTCACTCTCTCACATCAGACTAGCCCAACCCACAGACTTATCCTCTCTAGCTCTTCTCTAACTCCAGACTGACTTCTCAACAACTCTAACTCTAACTCCTAACTAACTCCCCTTGGGTTCCCATTGGTTAGTCATTTTACAATTAGTTAACCCATTCCTTGGGGACGCAGGTGGCGCTGTGGGTTAAAGCCTCATCGCCTAGGACTTGCCGATCGAAAGGTCGGCGGTTCAAATCCCTGCGGCGGGGTGCGCTCCCGCTGCTCGGTCCCAGCGCCTGCCAACCTAGCAGTTCGAAAGCACCTCCGGGTGCAAGTAGATAAATAGGGACCGCTTACCAGCGGGAAGGTAAACGGCGTTTCCGTGTGCGGCTCTGGCTCTGGCTCTGGCCAAATGCAGCGATGTCACGCTGGCCACGTGACCCGGAAGTGTCTCCGGACAGCGCTGGCCCCTGGCCTCTTAAGTGAGATGGGCGCACAACCCCAGAGTCTGTCAAGACTGGCCCGTACGGGCAGGGGTACCTTTACCTTTACCTTTAACCCATTCCTTATGAACCCAATATGATGTCACACACCTAGGAGGGCAAACGCCACAGTGGCGGTGATTGGGTGGGTCTCAAATGTGTAGGATGCTTCATTGCATGAGGGGGGTGGTCCTCACTCCCTTAAAGGGGGGCCCTTGACCCAGTAGATTGTACAAACATTTTAGCCAAAAAGACTATTATTATTTAATAAGAAGGGTTGTTATACATCTGGAATTTTCTGGACATAGCCAGAATACTGCAGTCGGAAGCTGTGTCTGGAGGGAATTTGCTGAAATGAATTTGGACGTATGGCAAAAAAAATCAACTCCCCCCCCCAAAAAGCCAAACAACCCTATTATTAAGAATTGTATTGGGTTACCAAAGTACATACATTATCTCTGTTTTCGGGTCATAGATGATTTTTGTAAAGAGAAGGGTTGGGTAATACAGTCCTGCTAATTTTTCTCAATTTCTCCACTTCTATTGATATAATGAAGGGATGCGGGTGGCACTGTGGTCTAAACCACAGAGCCTAAGGCTTGCCAATCAGAAGGTCGGCTGTTCAAATCCCCGCGACAGGGTGAGCTCCCATTGCTCAGTTCCAGCTCCTGCACACCTAGCAGTTCGAAAGCACGTCAATAGTTCAAGTAGATAAATAGATACCACTCTGGCGGGAAGGTAAACAGCATTTCTGTGCGCTGCTCTGGTTAGCCAGAAGCGGCTTAGTCATGCTGGCCACAGCTGTCTGTGGACAAACGCCAGCTCTCTCAGCCAGTAAAGAGAGATGAACGCCGCAAACCCAGAGTCATCCGCTACTGGACTTAATGGTCAGGAGTGAGTTTACCACGGGCTGACTTCTGGGCTGACTCTACAGGGTGGCTATCAGTGTGTTCTGGTGGCTCTGTTCCCAACCTGCAATGTCCAGAGAGTAGCACTGGGAGAATACTCTTCGGTCCCCTGGTATTTATGCTACAGAGTGCTGCAGGGATGATGGGAATTGTAGTCTAAAAAAAATGGCTACTGACTGATTTAAAGTTAGAAAACTGTGTAGCTTGGCCTCATCCTGCCTCCAGAATGACTAGCAGCCAAGCAAGTAAATCATTAGGGTGAAATCTCAAAGGGCACTAGAAGCATATTCTAAACATAGCTTTTAAAAGAATTCAGTTAGAAGCAAAGAGAGTTCAGCTGCCCGCAGAACAGTTTCGGCTAATTTTATACTTCTTTAAAATGTCCTCAGTGATTTTGCAACAGGGTGGACCCTTTGGTTTTGAAACCATTTAGAGGGAAATCGGGTGTACCTTTTGGTTTTGAAACCTTTTTAGGGGAAACTGGGTGGACCCATTGGTTTTGATATTATATAAAGGAAAATCGAACCCACACTTCTCTGCGTTGATCTCCTGGCTCCTGAACCTTTCAGAACAAGCAAGAGTCCTAAAAAGCAGGAAGTAATCTGCAGGACAAGCCTCATGCAAATCTAATCAATCTCAAAAATTAGTCCTGCTAGATTTACATGTAGGTAAGTATGTACTGGGTTGAATCTTCAATTTTCTTCGTGTGATTTTAGCTCTTTCGACACAGCAGGCTCTCACTGGATATATTCCTAAAGCTCAGGGCTAAATTATGTGCTGTGTGAAATGCATGTCTTCATGTATGCCCTTTACTTAAAAACAGAGACCTGTGGAGATAAAAAAAGGACTAAACTCTCCCCAACCCTGTGGCTTAGCTCTCCCAAAGGATGCTTTTCTCCTCAGCCAAGCTTTTATGGTGGAAGTGGGGTGAATGGGGAAAATGCTATGGGGAAGAAGCTATAGGATGCTTCTCGGTTTAATGTCTTTTGATGACCATCCTCTGTCATTCCCTTTAGTGTGTTCTGCTGATACCACGTCTAGCTCAGCCCTTAGCGTTACACTGAAGTGTGAATTTCAAAGTCCCACACATTACCTTAATCAGCAGTGTTGCTGATTATATTTTAAAGCAACAAATGTCTTGGGTCTGAGATACCTGAAGGACCCACCTCCTCCCATATCAGCCGGCCTTGTGCCTAATATCTGGTGAGAGGGTTTACTCGGTGTCCTGACTATGGTGGAAGCATGGCTGGGATAATGGTAGAGCTGTCATATTTTAAAGAGCAAAAAAGAGGACGCTATGATGACTCTCCTTTTAAATATCCCTACTATATGTAGGTTATAGAAGCTGTAATATATCGCTGAGTGGGGCAGGAGAAGAGAAGAGGAAAGCAAGTCTTCAACCATGTCTATGTCTCATCCAGATGTCTGTGTCTATGTCTCATCCAAAAAGTATAGCCACCCAAACAGAAATTTTACCCCTGAAAAAGAGGACGTGTCCTGGAAAAAGAGGACACATGGCAACCCTAGATAATGGTCAATACTGTAGTAACACCTGAGTCCTAGAAGATATTGCCTTGTGGGGTTCTTTTATTGGTGTTTCCCACTGTAAAGGCTTTTCAATTCCACCAAGGTGTTGCTGTGCTGTGTAGGTAATGCTCTGGTTTTAAGTTTTCATTTTATCCGTTTATTGTATTTTATTAACGGCGTCGTTTTATTGTGATATTATTACTGCATTGTTGTTGTTGTTGTTTATTGACTTTCCTCCCTTCACCATAAGATCCCAGGTGGGTTAAAATAATATAAGGATACCTGTCTACCTGACACCTCCTGCCAAACCTCTCTGATCCCTTTCAACCCCTTTTTACACCACACCACTAACCCTCAACGCACCCATAGCTCTCTCAACAGCAGAGACCCATCAGCTGGGTCAGTGATCAGCTTTTCTGTCTTTGTTATCTAGGTCAGTCAGAATTTCCAGTCCGGTTACAAAACATACAGCAGAGTTTTAGCTTCCTCCTCTCTCCTTGCACGAATAACCCTTCTGTGCTGTCATTTTTCTCCATGAGGCTGGAGTAGGAGGCACAAGCAAAGATGGCGTCCAGTTGGTGGCTTCTTCCATTGATGTTACAAGCGCTACATGGAGTGACAGATGCCACGGTGAAACTCAACAATGGTGGGTTTGAAGACCTTGTCATTGCAATCAACCCTCAGATACCCGAAGACAACAAAATTGTCGACAACATAAAGGTGCGACTGCTAAACGTTTCTAAATGTGTTGAATGTGCAAGCATAGGTGGGGATATAAGTATATAGTAATAACAATAATAGGGACGCTGGTGGCACTGTGGGTTAAACCACAGAGCCTAGGACTTGCCGATTAGAAGGTCGGCGGTTCGAATCCCTGCGACGGGGTGAGCTCCCGTTGCTCGGTCCCTGCTCCTGCCAACCTAGCAGTTCGAAAGCGTGTCAAAGTGCAAGTAGATAAATAGGTACCGCTCCAGCGGGAAGGTAAACGGCGTTTCCATGCGCTGCTCTAAGCTGTACGCCGGCTCTCTCGGCCAATAAAGCGAGATGAGCGCCACAACCCCAGAGTCGGCCATGACTAGACCTTTACCTTTAATAATAATAATAATAATAATAATAATAATAATAATAATAATTTATTTAGACCCCGCCCATCTGGCTGGGTTTCCCCAGCCACTCTGGCCGGCTTCCAACAAAACACTAAAATACAATAACCTATTAAACATTAAAAGCTTCCCTAAACAGGGCTGCCTTCAGATGTCTTCTAAAAGTTTGGTAGTTATTTTTCTCTTTGACATCTGGTGGGAGGGCATTCCACAGGGCGGGTGCCACTACCGAGAAGGCCCTCTGCCTGGTTCCCTGTAACTTGGCTTCTCGCAGCGAGGGAACCACCAGAAGGCCATCGGCGCTGGACCTCTGTGTCCAGGCAGAATGATGGGGGTGGAGACGCTCCTTCAGGTATACTATATATATATATATATATATATATATATATATATATGGGAACTGCAAGAAAATGTTGCAGTATACAACTAGCTGGTGTAGAGGAAGCCAGCATAAGTTAAGCCAATGTAAAGTACATCCAATTCAAGCTCTGTTCAAGACTGGGGCTACTGCTGGTTGAGCCAGGCTAAGCCTGGCAGAGGGAAGGCAAGCCTTTAAAATCGTTACACCACCCCTAAGTGCACATTCTACAAACCCAAATGCAGATACTAGTCGCCAAACACATGGAGCTCTCGTCTTTCCTTTCCTTGCTAGGGCATGGTTCAAGAAGCATCAGCTTACCTGTTCGGTGCAACACAGAAAAGATTTTACTTCAAGACTGTAAAAGTGATCATTCCCTCGACGTGGAAACCAAAAGCTGACTATCAAAGAGTAACTAGAGAGTCGTACGATAAGGTAAGTCTGGAGAGAATGCATTGAAATGTAGGCGTACTTAGGGTATTTTTCAAAAGACTGGGGCAAATGGAGAGAGAAAGTACAAGGCTGTGATCTAATAAAGACTCACTCTGTATACAACTCAACTTACTTCTGAGTAAAAGAAAAAAAATTCCTTCCAGTAGCACCTTAAAGACCAACTAAGTTAGTTCTAGATATGAGCTTTCGTGTGCATGCACACTTCTTCAGATACACTGAAACAGAAGTCACCAGACCCTTCTATATAGTGAGAAGGTGGGGAGGGGTATTACTCAGAAGGGTGGTGGGAATGGGTGATTGGCAGATAGCTGTGATGAGCCTGTTGACGACTCTTAACGACTCATCACAACAGGCTCATCACAGCTATCTGCCAATCACCCATTCCCACCACCCTTCTGAGTAATACCCCTCCCCACCTTCTCACTATATAGAAGGGTCTGGTGACTTCTGTTTCAGTGTATCTGAAGAAGTGTGCATGCACACGAAAGCTCATACCTAGAACTAACTTAGTTGGTCTTTAAAGTGCTACTGGAAGGAATTTTTTTCTTTTATTTTGTTTTGACTATGGCAGACCAACACGGCTACCTACCTGTTACTTCTGAGTAAACAGGCATCGATTTGGGCTGTGTACATTCACAGACCCTCCAAGTGTCCCTTATATTAATAATAATAATAATAATAATAATAATAATAATGATTTTTGCTGAGGCAAAAATCAAAGGTACTTTGCTGCTTTTTCCCTGGGTGACCTTTCAACCAAATTCTATTTTATTTCAGGCAGAAGTCATAGTGGCAGCTCCTTATTTGAAACATGGAGATGATCCCTACACGCTACAGTATGGCGGATGTGGGGAACCTGGGCGATACATTCATTTAACTCCTAACTTCCTGACAAATGACAAGTTGCTTGACGCTTATGGACCACGAGGTATTACTTACTACCTGTTCGTTCAGATTAGACTGCCTGTTTTATTATTAAAATGCTATTCAAGTTTCCCTAAAATAACAGAGTAAGAAAAGTCCTGAAGAACCCATACCACTTTAAACTTTATCACTCGAAAGGCAACCAAAACATCATAAGGAACCGGCAATATCTCTGTGTCCAGTTCATCAGCACATTTTTCAACCCACAAAAACGTGCCTCTGTTTCCTTTCAGCAACTTTACTGTGATGGCTTGCACACCATAAAGTACATGACTTCCTACTGATTTCAGGATTATTTAAGGGAGAAGTCATGTGTTTTACATTTAGGAGGTGTATGTGGTCTGTATCAGGTACTTTCAGACTCTCTCGTGGGTTAATATCTGAAGCCATTAAGAATTGACTTAAAATGACCATAGCCAAGGAGTATCCTGTTCTGTGAGAGCTCAAGGCTCACAGGGGAAGCCCAGGAGTGTCTCATCAAGAGGCTAAGTCAATACTCCATCAAAAATGCAAGGGATCCACAGCCCTTCTGAGGAAGTGAGGCATGATGATGCCTCTGGAAGCACTTAGACTGGGCCAGAGATTGAGACATCTTGACTGGGTGCATAGCAAGCCCCACCTTCCAAAAGAAGATGGCTGACTTTAAAGGGCACTCGCCTTATTGGGCAGTCCTTGTGGTCGGGGAGGCAGGAGTACTGTGGGAGATTCATCTTCTGAATCAAAGGAGAGTGGGCAGGATGTGCCTCTGGCTGGCAGGATCCAGAAGAGGCTGTGGAAAGCTTGAGTCTTGTCCTCCTCATAGCTGTCAACCATCCCTTATTTGGCGGGAAAGTCCCTTATCCCAGCACCGTGTCCCGCTGCTGTCCCTTCTTGATGATGTCCCTTAAATTTCCTGGGTTTCAAAGGAAGCAGCTCCTCTCCCTCCCTCCCTGCCGGCCAGGGAGGAGGGAGGCTCCAACTGTGTTGTTTGGCTGCATTGCTCACCCAATAAGGAGTCTAAGAACGACTGGGGGGTGGAGCTTGCATGCCTTGTGCCGATCAAACCGCCCGCGCTGCCTTTGCTCAGCGCTTCCCAGCGGAGAGGTGACGGTGGTTTCCCTTGCTGCATCCCCTTTGTCGGGTTGCTGTGGTGTGGGAACCACCGCTTGAGGCTTCGTTTGGCTGCTGGCTGGGCTTTCTGCCTTTGGCTCGGAGGGGCTCAGAAGTTGAACAAACCTGTGCTTGGAAAATCCCTTATTTTGCTGCTGATCTTTTATTTTTGAGGCTGCTGGTCTCTTATTTTCAAATCTGTAACTTGACAGCTATGGTCCTCCTCCGTTGCACCATACACAGGCCTCAGATCATAACAAGGAAATTTTTAATCTGTTTGTTGAGCGGTAGAAATAGAGGTGCCTCTTCCACCATTTCCTAAGCAGCACTACCCCCCCAAAAAAAAAAAAAAAAAATACAGGAGAGCTCAAATTGAAAAGTTGGCTAATCCAATAATAATAGATACTTAACTGTTGGTATGACTGCACAACATTTCAGATTTTATTTTAGGGGTTTTTTGTGGGGTAGGTGTGTTATAACTGTCAAGGAGGGGTTTGCTTTCCTGAGTCCTCCTTCCAAGCTAGTAATGAATCACACGCAGGTGCCGAATGGGTTGCCAGGCTTGATTGTCTTCTTCTCGAGCACCAGCTGGGGAACATCAAACAGCAAGTCTAAAACACAGTGTGTTCTCTCCCCCTACCTCGCCCCACCAAAGGCTTAGAGGGGCTGGGGAATGCTGGCAACCATCCAGCCCCATCACATGCTCCCACTTTAGGGACTAATTCTTACCACCTGCCTGAGGTACCCTGACATAAGGTAAAGGTAAAGGGACCCCTGACCATTAGGTCCAGTCGTGGCTGACTCTGGGGTTGCGGCGCTCATCTCGCTTTACTGGCCGAGGGACCCGGCGTACAGCTTCCGGGTCATGTGGCCAGCATGACTAAGCCGCTTCTGGCGAAACCAGAGCAGCGCACGGAAACGCCGTTTACCTTCCCGCTGGAGCGGTACCTACTTATCTACTTGCACTTTGCCGTGCTTTCAAACTGCTAGGTGGGCAGGAGCAGGGACCGAGCAACGGGAGCTCACCCCGTCGCGGGGATTCGAACCGCCGACCTTCTGATTGGCAAGTCCTAGGCTCTGTGGTTTAACCCACAGCGCCACCCACATCCCTGAGATACTTGCTCACTATTCATGGCAATAATTTCTATCTACCTGTATACTGAAATTTTTTAAAAAGGTATCATAGGTTTTGTCCTTGATTTTCCACAGGCAGAGTCCTTGTCCACGAATGGGCTCATCTCCGATGGGGAGTCTTTGATGAATATAACGACGATGCACCTTTTTACTCTCCTGGGGGAAACAGCATGCCTGAAGCAACGAGGTACCAACCCAAATCTCCAACAGATGCATCTCCTCTTTTATAAGTGATGTTTGCCTTGGGCTCGTTCGTTTGGTTGTGGTGTGAATGGTTGCGGTCTTGAGGATGAGCTTTGATGATATATGGAAGAGATTTCTATTTAGGGCAAGGTGGGGGTAATGTCCTGCCCTCGGGCAAGTGCCCACTTTTCCACTGCCCAAGACCTTATTTTCGGCCAGCTTACTCAGTCTCTCTGGAGACTGTTCTCAGCCACAGTCCTGCACACAATTTAGCCCAGTAGTGCATTTCTTTTGGCATGGTGACGTTTCAGCGGGTTGTCCCTACTTCTGTTTGCTCCTCACCTGAATCTAACCTGGCAGTTTTGTTTCCAGTGGCCCACAATGCCAAACAAAAGATGCCATTTGCTGTGTGCTGAAGACAGGCCTGGATTTTGGCATGGCTTGGAGGAGTTAGTTACTAGAAAGCTTTCCAGACCCTCCATCGCCCAGAACCCGGCAAGCCTTAAAAGTAGGAGAGCAAAGAGCTCAAAGACAGAGGGCACATAGCAGCACACATAGAAGTGATGAATGAGGAAATGGGAGAGACGGGGGGGTGGAGATTCACTCGGGACAACACCATTATTCAAGAGTCCGGGTTCTAGGGTCTCTCTCTGTAGTGTTTGAAATAAAAAGGGACTGTAAGAAACTTTTCCTTGTTTTTATACTTTCCTGGGCAACCAGCTGGGAGCTGCTAGGAGCATTCTGACATGAGCTAATGTACCAACTGAGCACACATAAAAATCCGATCTGAACCACATGTTTGCTGAATAAAGTACCTGTCTAGAAATCATCTATATAATTGATTCAAACTCTTTCATCTCCGCCCATTATGAAGTGTTCTACAATCTGATCTTCAGGCCGGGCTGGTGGGCACTGGAGTTTGTCTTAGCAGTCGTGGCATTACAGAAAACAAGATAGCATACAATCATACCAGCATGTGATTATTTATTGACTTTTAAACCGACCATGTCTGTTTCTGTTATATTGATTAGGTGCCCAGCTACTTTCAAGGGTAGCTACGTAGTCCTGCTCGCTGATGGAACTACCAGACCATGCAAAGTTGAACCAAAAACTCAGCTGTATGAATCTGGGTGCCAATTCATTCCAGAAAAAAATCAAAATACTCCAACATCTATAATGTATGTGCAAAGTATCCCATCGGTAAGTATGATAGGTCTTAAATGCAGGATTTTTGCTAAGTTAAATATAATATTTGGAGATTTTTAGCTTCAATTCTTGCAGGTAATTGTGTGTGTGTGTGTGTGTGTGTGTGTGTTTCACCAATAAGATTGTGTTAGGGCTGGGGAGAAAGTATTCCAACCAAAACTTAGTTATATTGACCTAGCAATTCAAGAAGAAACTCTTTCTTAAGGGCCTGCAGTTTTCCCGTCCTTCCCTCTTGAAACCTTCTCTCAATTTATAGAAGCTACATACAGCACAAGCTACGGGACCCAGACTGACTGAGCAGCCACTAGGTCCAACAGTAGGGTTGCCATATGTTCGGACGCAGCCGGCAATTGGCCGTCGGAAACTTTGCCAAAAAAAGTGCAACCCGAATGAGGTAGTTGAGGCACATAGTCATACTGAAGGAAAGTGAGATGGGTTCTGTTGCTCTCTGCAACAGAACAACTAACATTTGGATAATTGTGTGGGGTTCTGCAAAATGTTTCTGGTTTGTGAGTAGAGTTGAGGTACCCTTCAAAGTTCGCCCTCAGGCCTTCCAACTTTCCCTATTTTCCAGGGACAGTCCAGGATTTACAGAAGCCATCCTGGTTTCTGATTTGACCCTGGAATGTCCTGCTTTTCCTTAGGACGTCCCTATTTCCACCAGGGAAATGTTGGAGGGTATGTCCCCTTCTTCAGCAGGAAACTGCTCAGAGTGAAAAGCTAGGTAGGTGAGCAAGCGAAGGAATGAGGGAACAAACAAGCATATGTTCATCTGTTCTTTTTGTCTGAAAAAGAATGTCCACTTTTGTAGCACCTCTTCCCAAGGAATGGCTGCCATGAGGTAGATATTGCTTATAAGGTTGTGAACTTGATTTATTCTTCTTACCTTTTATTTAGGTTACTCAGTTCTGTGACAAAAGCAACCACAATACTAAAGCAACAAATATGCAGAATAAAATGTGCAACTACAGGAGTACCTGGGATGTAATTACGACTTCTCCTGACTTTGCCAAATCAACTCCACAAAGAGCTCCTCCGCCTGGCCCCACTATCACTTTGCTGCAAAAACAGGAGAGAGTTTTGTGCCTAGTACTTGATGTTTCTGGAAGTATGGGTTCGGTGAGTCTATGTTTTCAGCGCTCAGAAGAAGTATTTCGAGACAGTTCAAAAATGGTGGAATTGATGTCAATAGTGACAACAAGTGTCAATACAGCATTGACATTTCTGTCATAAATGCCATGCTGTTTTATGTAATAATAATAATTTATTATTTATACCCTGCCCATCTGGCTGGGTTTCCCCAGCCACTCTGGGTGGCTTCCAATAGAATATTAAAATATAATAGTCTATTAAACATTAAAAGCTTCCCTAAACAAGGCTGCTTTCAGATGTCTTCTAAAAGTCTGGTAGTTGTTTTTCTCTTTGACATCTGATGGGAGGGCATTCCACAGGACAGGCGCCACTACCGAGAAGGCCCTCTGCCTGGTTCCCTGTAACTTGGCTTCTCGCAGTGAGGAAACCGCCAGAAGGCCCTCAGCATTATAGACAGGGAGCCTGTTTTTGGTTTTAAATTAGATTTGGTTAATTTGGATATATATGAAACTACAGTAATTAATTCATACCGGAGAAGAGTTCTAGGGCAAGGGTGGGCAACCTGGCTGAGGTAGAATGCAAGGTCTGCTCATCGTAAATCCCCAGTTGGTGCAGGGAACCTAGAGGAAGAGATGGAACGTGGGAGGTGAAAACTGCAGGGGTAAAAGTGAATGGAAGAAGGCAAGGGAAATCCTGATCTGACCAGATCAATCAGGTCTTTCAGGTTTCTCAATTGTGCAGGAAACGTCAACAGCTGTACAAGGCTTCCCTAGTGAAGAAATACCTTACTACAGAAGTTTATGGTAGACACATGATGGGGGTTGGAGGAAGTCATATAGCTCCTGGGATGGTTAGCTGTAAATGCATTTTCCTGCTGCCCTGGCTTTCCTGTATTCTGGTGACAGGTTTGTGCAGAGCTTGTTGGAGGCCTGGGGCAAGAGTCTTGTTAGACTAAAGTTATAAACTCAAACCCAAAACAACCAATCCCTGGCAGGCCCCCCCAGCTGGCTTAGCCCTCTGAGGCCCAGGGAAGTGTACCTGGCTGCCTCACACCCCCACTGCATGGGCCTGTCTGGTAATAGTCCTTGAAGTGGATTTAAGAGACATGGGAAGCCCTTATTTTCATTGGAGAAATGTATGGAATCTTTTAATTGAAAGGCAGGGTTTACGTCATCTAACTAACTAAACAACTGCTAAGCAAATGGGGGGGACATTCTGGAATGGAGTTTATATTTCTATACTAGCATACAGAAATTTGAATATCAGACACAAAAACATTGTAGGATAATCATTCTCCAACAGCAGAATTTGTGGGACAAGCCCCATTGCAATGAACGGTGCTCTTGTGAACCTCCCATCCATTTCAATGGAGCCTGTGCATGAAAACATCCAGATGGATTGTGCCCAACATTGCAACATGGATGAGGTTATTTGGAAACTCATGAACATTATGTAGTTGCCTACATCCACATAAGTTTATCAAGCCTTGTTTTTTAAAGTATAATTGACAGTTGCATTTTCAGTCATCTTTATTCTGTGAATGCTGGTTTTTTTATTAATATTATTGTTATTCCTATGCAGAGCAATCGCATTGGCCGGCTGAAGCAAGCTGCGGAAATATTCGTCCTGCAGATTATTGAAGCGGGATCCTGGGTTGGAGTAGTCACATTCAACAGTGCGGCAACTGTCCAGACTCAACTGAGACAGATCAGTGACGACAGTGTGCGCAAAACTCTTGCAGGGTATCTTCCTACTTCAGCTGGTGGAGGAACTACCATATGTTCTGGAGTGCGGTCAGCTTTTCAGGTGAAAAAGAATAAAATTCCAGATTCTTTTATTCCTATTCTTCTTTGTAGGGTAGCCAGATGCAAAAGTGTAAAGGGCTGCTGTATATCTAAGGGTTGTGTACAAGAGGGTATTTCAGCAGGTATGCTCTCTCATATAACCCAAGAAACTGAAACTCAGTGCAGAGAAGATAGAGATGCTATTTGCAGGTGGATCCACTGCCTGGGTAAGTTCAACCAGTTCTGGAGGGAGTCCCAATCCTCTGAAAGATCAGGTTCCTACTTGAGTGTACTTCTGTAGCCATTGAAGTGACTGGAGGCTAAAGTGGCTTCCACCAGGTGTGGCTTCTGCCATCTATGAACTGGAAGCCTCTCAGTTTGATTATTTATTATTGTCCATCTATCCCACCTTTCCTCTGAGGAGGTCAAGGTGGTCTCTCAGGCTGAGACACTATTTGGCCTGAGGTCGCCCAGGGAGCTTCATGGCTGAGTGGGGTTTCAAACCATAATCTTGGCCAACATTTCCATGGTTTCAAACCATGGTCCTAGTCCATGGTTTTAACCACAGCTTTCTCATGTGAAATAGCAAATGCTAATACTTCCTTATTAACAACCATGGAAGATATGGCACCCATCTCACCAAACTCTGCTTCTGTTACAGGTAGGGAATTAGTTCACACAGAACAGCAGCAACACACCACACTTAGCGGAGCTTTGTAGCATTTTCTCGTTCATTTTAAGCACAAATGGTGCCCGGTGGCTTCCACATTCCTAGTTGCTGCTAAGATTCTAAATGCTCTGCTCCATACAGGTGTTTTTAAAGAAGTACCCAAATACCAGAGGCTGTGAAATTGTGCTCTTGACAGATGGAGAAGATAAGCAAGTAAATTCCTGCTTTACCGAAGTTCAAAATAGTGGGTCTATAATCCACACCATTGCTTTGGGACCAAAAGCTGAAAAAGAACTAGAAATGCTGGCAGACATGACGGGTAAGTGAGCAAGCAGAATGCCACACCCTTATTCCACTTGGTGCCAACTGGGGTTTCCCTAAGAGTGAGTTTACTAGTGGGCCCAGCCTCCTGCCATGCTACTTTCATCCACACAATGTTCCTCCTACTTGCCCACAGAAACTTCACTTCCTTTCAGTGCTCTGTTGTTGTTTAGTCGTGTCCGACTCTTCCTGACCCCATGGACCAGAGCACGCCAGGCACTCCTGTCTTCCACTGCCTCCCGCAGTTTGGTCAAACTCATGCTGGTAGCTTCAAGAACACTATCCAACCGTCTCATCCTCTCTTGTCCCCTTCTCCTTGTGCCCTCCATCTTTCCCAACATCAGGGTCTTTTCCAGGGAGTCTTCTCATGAGGTGGCCAAAGTATTGGAGCCTCAGCTTCAGGATCTGTCCTTCCAGTGAGCACTCAGGGCTGATTTCCTTAAGAATGGATACATTTGATCTTCTTGCAGTCCATGGGACTCTCAAGAATCTCCTCCAGCACCATAATTCAAAAGCATCAATTCTTCAGCGATCAGCCTTCTTTATAGTCCAGCTCTCTCTTCCATACATCACTACTGGGAAAACCATAGCTTTAACTATACGAACCTTTGTTGGCAAGGTGATGTCTCTGCTTTTTAAGATGCTGTCTAGGTTTGTCATTGCTTTTCTCCCAAGAAGCAGGCATCTTTTAATTTTGCGGCTGCTGTCACCATCTGCAGTGATCATGGAGCCCAAGAAAGTAAAATCTCTCACTGCCTACTTTACATTTACTGACACACAGATGTCTTCTGCACACAGATGTATAAAAGCCTACACTACAACAGTATATTGCCTTTTATTCCATCTAACCAAGTATCCTAACTGTTCCTTCAATCGCATTCCAGGAGGTCTGAAATTTGCAGCCACTGACAGCTTGAATTCCAACGGTCTCATTGATGCTTTCAGCGGAATTTCTTCAGGAAGTGGAGATCTCAGTCAACAATCTATACAGGTATGCATTGCAAAAATTAGAGTGAAATAAGCAGTTCTACTACGACTATTAGGCACTGTAAAAAAAAAAAGTTTAAAGCACAAAGTAAAATTAATTCTATAGTCCATATTTTACTAGTATTGTGCAGCAGGAGAACCAGGCAGAATTCACAGATCTTACAGAGGTGGATTTTGGCAGCGCTGAAACAACATTTCAATTCTTACTGGTCCTAATTCAGTTGAATGTGTGGTCATACAAGCACCATGGTCCCATTCCAGATTGTGTCTCATTGACTACTCTTTGCCAAAATGTGGTGTCAGATCTGTTGCTTCACCTAGAGTTGCCCCCCAAATCTCCCACTGTATCGGCTGCAAATTTACTTCTCTTTGCCTGTGGAATTAGAGTTGTGTGTCTCGCAGAGTCAACCTCTCATTTGAGATCATTGATTTGCATTTGATCAGAGGTTGTCCCAGCTTTTGAGCTTCGTTTAGAAGTCAAACATGCCGTCAGAAAAATCTCCTTAAACTGCATGTTTTTGACACTTGGCGTTTGTAGCAAACCTTTTGGGTTAAAACTTACAAGGTGGCTAGCACCCAGCAAAAGGCCACATGCAACCACAATAAATAAATTACGCAGAAAATAAATAAATAAATTACGCGGAAAATAAATTACGTGGAAAATAAATTACGTGCAGGAAAATAAATTACGGCATCTGCAGGGAATGGATTAAGCATCCAGCATCTTATATCTGGGAAGGGTTGTTGAGCTGGGGTTGCTACATTGTTTTCCTCCATGTCTTTAACCATGGAGATATTGTAGGATACCAATTTTACCCCGTTGCAGATCTATTCAGGTTATAAAACATTTCAAATATATCAGCGTACTTATGTCCTCTCCCCACCCCCAACAGCTTGAAAGTCAAGCGAAGGAAGTAGCTGCCAAGAAATGGATGTTTGGTACAGTATCCATTGATAAAACGGTGGGAAAAGACACTTTCTTTGTCATTACGTGGAGCGCAAGCACAGCTCCACCAGAGATGTTTCTGACAGATCCCAAGGGGAAAAAGTATGGTATAAAGGACTTCATAATTGATAAAACCAACCTACGGACAGCCCGGCTCCAGATTAGTGGAATCGCAGAGGTAAAATATCCACTCTCTGTGCAGATAACTCTTCTGTTACTTGTGTGCCTTTTCCTTTGGAAAATAAGAATACATTATGCAAGTGGGGAAGAGCCATTTACTTCTAGAAGTCCTCAGTGTAAGATTTTGCAATGATATTAACAGTGCTCCCCCCCCCCAGAAGAGAAGGTGCCAGTACTCTCAGCCTAGAAATGACTGGAGGAAGGACAACCAAGCGGGCATAAGGGGCGGGGGAGACGCTCTTCGCATGCTCAAGGAAGGAGGCAGCAGCCCTCTAGGATCCTGGCACAGTCTCATGCCTCATTCCCCAAGCCCAGAAAGCGTTTGCCTGGCTCTGGGATGGAGGCAGGAGATACCACCCCCTGGGGCCCCCCGGAACCTCGAGTACAAATGGGAGGCGTTGAATAAAAATAAGGGGGGTGGAAGCATAAATAAAGAAGACAAGAAAAAATTGAAAAGTCATTTGTACATGTTTCCTTTCCCAGGAGAGCACTGAGTAATTTTTGTTTTCCCTGAAAAGGGTGCGGTAGGCCAAATAAGTTTGGGAACCTCTGGTCTGGAAGGTGCCATGAGATATTCTTTTCATTTCCTAGCTCATCAAATGCCTAGCATGACGCTGCTGCTGGTATATTTTCAATAAAAAAAGACACCCCATCTTATCAAAGCATAATAATAGCTGAAGGAAATAGGAACTGTATTTATAAACAGTTAGATATGGGATATTTAATATCCTTCTATTTATCATCACTTGATTTCCAGGCAGGAGACTGGACGTATTCCCTGAAGGATCAAAATACAGCTCAAACCATGACAATAACAGTCACGAGCCGAGCAAGGTCAGCAACTGTGCCTCCAGTTCATGTGACGCCTCTTATAAAAAGAACGCATAAGTTTCCTGATCCGTTGGTTATTCACGCAGAAGTCAGCCAAGGGTTCTTACCTGTGACTGGTGCAAAAGTCATAGCCACAATAGAAGCAGACAATGGAGCAGCTGTGGATCTAGAGCTTTTGGACAATGGCGCAGGTAAGTTTGTTTTGAAGTGTTTGTGGCACTATGCATTTCCCACAGAATCAGAACATTAACTCATTTAGTCTAGCATTATCTAACTTGTCAAAATGCCTGGCAATTGTATTTTCAAAACCAGCCATTTTTTTAATTTTTTAAAAAATGTTTGTTTATTTATGATATTTGCAAACCACTAAAAAATCCCAGTTCAGACTACACACATAGTTGAAATAAAATTAAATGCAATAAAATAGTATAGTATAATACAACATTCAACGTAATATCAAATATGAAATAATTGGCTTCTAAAACGTAGACTCATAAACAGGCATAAAACTCAAAACTGACTGGCAAACAGTTATGTCCTCCCCAAAGCCTGAGATCCCTTTTAGCTTGTGTTGCCAGAGATATAAATTGCCTGCAGAACATATGCTCTACCCCTGAGATGAGACCAATAGGGAAGACCCCTTCTACGTGCTAACACCTTCACTCCTTCTGTCTTTCACCTGTGAGAGATAGCAAGGAGATGCCATGCATTCCCATACCTTCAAACATTTCTCCAATGAAAACAGGGACATCTCATTCCATAATGATAATTTTACTATTTATACCCCACACATCTAATTGGGCTGCCCAGCCACTCTGGGCAGCTTCCAACATATATAAAAGTATAATAAAAATTAAACACTTAAAAACAACAACACAACCCTATACAGGATTGTATTCAGATGGCTTGGGGATCAGAGAACTCCATACCCTCCAACTTTTCTCCAGTGAAAATAGGGATATCCTTAGGAAAAGCCAGACATTCCTGGATCAAATCAGGGACGTCCCTGGAAAATAGGGACACTTGGTGGGTCTGTTTTCCAGGTGTGCTTCTTGAGATGTTGTTGTTGTTTAGTCGTGTCCGACTCTTCGTGACCCCATGGACCAGAGCACGCCAGGCACTCCTGTCTTCTACTGCCTCCCGCAGTTTGGTCAAACTCATGCTGGTAGCTTCGAGAACACTGTCCAACCATCTCGTCCTCTGTCGTCCCCTTCTCCTTGTGCCCTCCATCTTTCCCAACATCAGGTTCTTTCCCAGGGAGTCTTCTCTTCTCATGAGGTGGCCAAAGTATTGGAGCCTCAGCTTCACGATTTGTCCTTCCAGTGAGCACTCAGGGCTGATTTCCTTCAGAATGGATAGGTTTGATCTTCTTGCAGTCCATGGGACTCTCAAGAGTCTCCTCCAGCACCATAATTCAAAAGCATCAATTCTTCGGTAATCAGCCTTCTTTATGGTCCAGCTTCTTGATATACAAGGAGCTAATAGTCCCATCTGGATGCTTTAAGCCTCCATGTGATTAGAATCACATGAAGAATGGAGGAAACAGCTGCCCCCATTGTCATCCTCCATCAGTTGGTGATGAACCTCTGCCGTGGGGAGCCTGCTCTACTCCCTACACATTTTGAAACACTAAATTGTGCAGGGAGCCTGCTGAAGTGGAAACGGCTTCCCATTTCAGAAGTTATCCCCCTCATGAGTCCCATCTTCCTAGGAAAAGAGGTGCTGGAACTCACCTTGAACACTTCCCTTGTCTCTCATAATGGCAATGGCTTCCACCTGAGAGGGGCTAGAACCGATTTCCCCTGAGTTATGTCAGGGGGGGAGGGAGCCCTTCCCCTCATCACTTGAAGGATGCCAGGATAGGCCTACTCCCAAAGACAAATGAAGCATCTGTCTCAGGTGCGGATAACCTTTGCCTCATCTGATTTTGCTGAACTAGAAACTGCCATGTAAGAAGGTACTCAGATGATGTTCTTACAGTCCAGGCAAGTTCATGAGGGGAAAGGCAGTCGTGGCTATATTTAGCAATGGCAGCCCACCAAGAGCTTGATAAATTTAATTTTCCAACTGCCCGGGACTGCAGAAAACGGAGCTTGTCAAGCATGCAGAAGGCCACAATGTATGCCGGTTTGCTGTCTTCAGGTTGGCGAGTTACAAGTTGTGTTGGCCTGTGTTGAACAGGGATTAACATACTTATGACTCTATATCACTACATATTCAGATTTAGGCACTCTACTGTTTTCATTAGAACAGGAGCAGATACAGTGGTACCTCGGGTTAAGTATTTAATTTGTTCCAGAGGTCCGTTCTTAACCTGAAACTGTTCTTAACCTGAAGCACCACTTTAGCTAATGGGGCCTCCTGCTGCCACCGCCTCGCGATTTCTGTTCTCATCCTGAAGCAAAGTTCTTAACCCGAGGTACTATTTCTGGGTTAGCAGAGTCTGTAACCTGAAGCGTATGTAACCTGAGGTACCACTGTACTGTGAAACAAATATCTCCTACATAGGTTATGTAGGGTTTCTTTTTCTTTTTTTAATAGCAGTGAGGTGTTGGGTTTGGCTGTTTAATTTTAATATTGATGTACCTAGGTGCCGACATTATAAAGGACGACGGAATCTACTCGAGATATTTCACATCCTTCAAAGTAAATGGTCGACACAACCTGAAAGTGCGGGTCCAGGGGCAAGGGAAGACTGGCAGAAGGATCCGTAGGCAAAGTCAAGCTTTCTTTGCACCAGGGTTTGTAAATAATGGTAAGGATTTGTAACGAAATAGCAATACTGGTGGTATACTCGCTCTGTAATTCTCAAAGTGTGAATGACACTGGGCATCTCTAGAAGGAAACAAACTTCTTTCTGCCATTTCCCTCCCCATCGTTGTCTTTATGTAGATCTGGACACTTGAGTACATATCTCTGACACGTGCACACATATATGTACGCACATCCTTCTTTCCTGCAATATTCAGATCTGCCATGTGCTTCTCAACTCAGTGGGTTAGAGAGAGAGAGAATAGATCTACAGCAGATTATTGTTGTTGTTGTTGTTGTTTCACCTTCCAGTTATGTCCCAAGGCAATGTAGAAAAGAAAATGCAAACGATTACAGAACAGCACAAAAAAATAACAGAAGATTCATTTAAAATGGATACCTACAGTAGAGAACTCTTCATCCAGCTGGGATAGCTTGTCAGCATAAAAAAAATGTATTTTAGAAAGTGTGGGTGGGATGTCATATCTCAACAGTATGTTGTTCCATAGAACAGGGGCAGCCACCCCGAAAGCTCTGCTTTAAGAAAATAATTATGATTTTCTGTATATTCTGTCTTTGTTTTGGGTTTGCACAAAAGGAAATAAACGGGACTTTCAAAATAATGGGGAAGTTTGGAGGTTTGGAGTCTCACCATATAATCTATCATCCTTCCTTCTTTCCTTCCGCCCTTCCTTCCTAGGTGTAATAAATATGAATCCACCAAAACCGGAAGTTCGTGATGATGACATCGAAGTTGACGTAGGAAATTTCAGTAGAGTGGCATCAGGTGGCTCTTTTGTAATGTCAGGAGTTCCGCCTGGTGGTAGTAAAAAAGATGTTTTCCCACCCTGTAGAATCACTGACCTTGAGATAAAACCACTGGGTGATTATCAGTTCCTTTTGTCCTGGACAGCTCCTGGGAATGACTATGATGAAGGAAAAGGTAAGTGCAAAATTCTGCTTCAATCAATCAATCAATCAATCAATCAATCAGACTGTAGTGTGTGTGTGTGTGTGTGTGCATAAAAAGGTGTGTGAGGAGCCAACTACCACTTTTATTTGCAGCAGCCTTATCTCCCTATAATATTATATTACAGTAGCATTATATTATCGCTCTGGGAAGAGGGATTTCATCCCATCTGGTCCACCGTTGCTGAGGGCAGAGGGCTACCTGCAGATAGGAAGTTTGCAATGCATTGAAAAGGATTTCTGTCACTGTTATCTTTGATGCACAACTGAAGACGCGCATCTTAATGCATGCCCTGTTGGCTGTTCTTTATTTTGCAGCTGAAAGGTACGAAATAAAAATGAGTGAAGATCCCTCGGCGTTAATAGATGCAGCTTTCCAAACAGCCACCTCTGTGAATACCGCTGGTCTGAAAATGGAAGTCGCTGGGGTCAAGCAATCCTTCCAGTATAACGCAGAAAACTTAAAAAAATCGAATGGCACCTCCATCTACTTTGCCATTCGTGCCATTGATGGTAGCAACAATGTCGGAGAAGCATCTAATATAGCCAGAGCAGTCATGCTTGTTCCCATATTGCCAACCACCCCAGATGATACGTTTTGTCTGTAGCTTGTGTTTTGCATAAACAAAATACCAGGAGTCTTGATACTGGAATGCAATAATACAGCTAGGATTCTGTTTCTGTTTTGAATTTTAATTGGCTCATTGTTTGTATGTTTTGTTTTGTTTTTGTAATTTTCATGTCTACAGCTAAGCAGCTTCCATAATAGAAATGGCTTAAATACATTGTACTCAAATATTTCATGGCAGAATTGTTGCGATTAAAATGCATCATTATCTTTAAATGTGAATTTAGTAAGTTGGCAACCCTAATAAGCAGGTGCACTAGGGCAAACTTGTGTGTTTGGCAACCTGGTAAGTTAATGTTTGTTAGAGACACTTATGCTTGTGAGATATTGACATGTAACACTTTTAACAGCCTGTACTAAACCTCTTTAGCCTTTTATTCTTTCAAGTTAAGAAAACTCTTTTTAACGCAGTTGGCTTGTGAAATCTGGTGAGCAGAAAGCATCAGTTTTGCTAAGAAATAGTTCTAGTGACAGCATAGCAATGGAACAGTGACACAGTTATGTGCTAAGGTGGTTTTTGCTTACAGGAAGGCAGGAGAAAAGGACTGAGATATAACTGTCAAGCTAGCAATCTGGAGTTTTCCTGCTTTAATATGCAGAAACTGTGGGTCTTTGAAACGTGGGGTGCTCCCATGCATGTGGAGAGAAAAATATTACAATTCAAAAGTCTGGATCATGGCAGAGAAGAGTGCTGTGTTCACAAGACAAGACAGATTCTATGGGAGAGAACTTTTGTTCTCCATAATAAAAGGTAAAGGTACCACTGCCCGTACGGGCCAGTCGTGTCCGACTCTAGGGTTGTGCGCCCATCTCACTTAAGAGGCCGGGGGCCAGCGCTGTCCGGAGACACTTCCGGGTCACGTGGCCAGCGTGACAAAGCTGCATCTGGCGAGCCAGCGCAGCACACGGAAACACCGTTTACCTTCCCGCCAGTAAGCGGTCCCTATTTATCTACTTGCACCCGGGGGTGCTTTCGAACTGCTAGGTTGGCAGGCGCTGGGACCGAAAGGCGAGAGCGCACCCCGCCGCGGGGATTCGAACCGCCGACCTTTCGATTGGCAAGTCCTAGGCGCTGACGATTTTACCCACAGCGCCACACGCATCCCTCCATAATATGTGGCAATAAAATCAGCGCACTCTCGATGGCAATTTGGAGAAGAACCAATTCACAAAAAAGGGTTGCAAATTCACATAATATTGCACAGCAGGGATTTTCAAGGGCGAAACATGACCACAGTGCTTCCATCTCTCACTTTATTTTTCCCTTTTTGTACAGAGCTCTCTGGCCAGGATCCTCTGCTTTTGTGTGTGTTTCTGCTCTCCTTGGTGGGAGTGCACTAGGCTTAGGGTACTAGTAGGATTATACCTTCACTTTCGATTCGCCCTTTCCAGTGTTTCTCTTCACAAGGGAGAGAAGACATCCTAACCTGTGTAACCTTTTTGTTATGCAATAAAGCTTCGAACTTTCCTTTTGGCTCTGGTTATCTATTCATCTATCTTCCTTTGCAAAGGAAGAACCCAGTTTGTGGTTCAACTGTTTATCATGGGATCTTTACAGAAAATCACCCCCGGCTGATCCGTCTCTCTCTCTCTCTCTCTCTCTCTCTCTCTCTCTCTCTCTCTCACACACACACACACACACACTCTAAGCCTATTGTTTAAAGTTCACTAACTAGTGAACTTTAAAGTCCCCAGAGTGAGTCATAACAGAACCCGACTAACTTATTCCATCAGTGCAATGTCAATCATATTCCTGGTTGTTGTTGTTTTTAATTACCATATTGGCCTGACTATAAGCCTCACTTTTTTCCAAATTCTGACCGTGAAAAGTTACAAGTGTGGCTTAAATTCGCAGCCTTACAAAAATTGGCTTTTGTGATATTGCTGCTGAAACAGACATCTGGTAAAACGGAACCAAAAAATGTTTTATTGTCGATTTGCAAGCTTGAGACTGTTCGTTTGCCATTTATGGGTTTGAGTGTCTGTGGAAATGTAGCAAATGAATAGCGATTTGTTATTTTAGCGATTGTACGGTGACTTTTGCGGGCTTGCAAGATCAAAGGCTTAAATTGGCTCAGAGTTACAATTCTACCAATCGCAGCGATTTTCAGCATGTGACCCAATTTTAAGGGAGCGGCTTAGATTTGGGTATTGTCTCTCCCCCCCCCCCTTGAATTTTAAAGGTGCGGCTTATTTGCATGTGCGGCTTATATTTGGGCCAATACGGTAAATATTTGTGTCAAAATAGATTACTATTCTTTGACAGCAAGTACTGGGATCTATTTGTAAATCAGCTAAAACTGATCAGAAGTAAGTGACTGGTGGACTTAATCATTGCCCCATACTTTCAACCAGATTCTGGAAATTTGCTTTTAATGGTCATTCAATAAAGGTAACTTGAATAGTCATATTTTACAGGTGAGGAATACAAAGGCTGAGATATAAGTGGTGAGCACAAGACCAGCCATGGCAGAGATTTTAATCTATGCTCTGCTCACCCTTATCTATGTGATCTTTGACTTCATGGCATTGCTTAAGTGAAAATCCAGTATGTATGCATCATATACCGATTTTGCAAATTTTACCATGGTAATTCATGGACAACAACACATCATTTAGGCACTCCTGCAGGCACCACCTGTTTGCTCACTTCTCTTTTATTGTGTCATGTGTATTTCTGGTCCTCCAAACAAACTGGTATCCTGAAGATGGAGTGCATATGTGTGTGAAGGTCAATGCCTCTTTTCAGTGTACAATAATATGGAGAGGTATGGACCACAGAGATCATTATGAGAACAAGGAAGTGTGTTGCTCCTGACTTTATTGCTCTGGTATGTTTGAAGTGTTCATCATGCAATATTTTCTCGTAAGAACTGGCTGCAAAGTGCCAGGGTGTGTATATTCTGTGAAACTGAAACTTCTCAAATGTATGTGACTTAATTTTGCACAATAATTTGGTGTGAGCCCAACTGAACATCTACATCAATCTTTAGATCTGTACAGCAGCCCAATGAAGTGAATGTTTTATTAAACTTTGAAAGTATCTCCCTGGACTCTTTCATGGGGTCTGGGGATTTCTTTCAATTTTTGATAGCTTAATAGATGTCCTCATGAGGCTCAGCATGCAACCCATCTAGGTCTATTCATGTAGCTACTGTATATCTTGCTATAAGGAAGGCTACACATAATAGAAATGTAGAATTGGAAGGGACCACAAGAGTCATCTAGTCCAACCCCTGCAATGCAAGAATCTTTCGCCCAGTGTCTCATGCTCTACCGACTGAGCTAGCCAAGTAGGATACATTCATTTTAAAGAAGACAAGGAGAAGGCAGTCTGGAAGATGTCACATTCATAATCCACACTTCTGTTTGTGCTGTGATTTCCAGACACTGGTCCAAGCGTTTTGTTCATTTGTGCCGCCACTTTCCCTGGGAAAACCTGCTGTTTACCACTGAATTGGAACAAACGGCCATTTTGTGGAAAACTCTATTGATGTTTGTTCTGATTCAGTGGTAAACAGTGGATTTTCCTGGGCAAAGCAGCAAGACAAAACAAAACAAAAAACCACTCAGATCCGTGCCTACAAATTGTGGCACAAAATGGAAGCCTGGATAAGCCCTTGGTCCTTTATATAATTTTATATAATTTGATGTCCTTGATGTTGCCTGACATTTAAGTGCTTACTCCACACACACACACCTAATGTGTTTAGTCCCCCATTTTTCCAGCTGCACATCTTGTGACCAGGTACATACTGAAGAAACACTGTGCTGTATGAAGTTGGACTATGAAACTCTGCTCACTCGGTACCTGAACGACTGGCATGTCAGAGGCTGTTCTGAACTAATTACAGGTGATTAAAATGATGATAATGAGGCCTGTGAGTCCAGTCCATGTTCCTTGCCCTGGAAAGCACCAAAGCAGAGCATTCTGAGGGCAGGGAAGGGGCAAGTCTTTGCCAGTATTACATGTGAGATTATTGGGACCAGATCTAAATCTGGAGAAGGCACAATGATCACGAATAGTGATCACAAACAGATCGGCCTCCCCTTCTGCTCAAGCCACTGTGAACAGCAAAGCTGTCAGTGCAACCATGGGACTCTCCCTCTGTAAAGCCCAGCAGGCAGGGGATGGGAGTCAGAATTGTGTCCTAAGGATGCAATCCTAACCCCATATACCTGGGAATAAGACCCACTGGATGTAATAGGATTTATTTCTGAGTACGCTGAGGAGTGAGTTTCAATGCTGCAGTCTTTTCAATGGCTTAGGCTGAAAGTGTTCCATCCTTATTTCTGCGCAAGTGGCTTATTTCATTATTTAAATAGCTTTCCAAGTGCAGGACAAGCAAAGTGTGGAAAAATTTGAGCAACAGATCAATAGTTTCATTTGCAGGTAAACATGCTGGAAAAATCTCTCTCTCCCCCGCCCCCCATTTCTTCTTCCAGCTGTATGTTGGGAATAAGTGAAAGTTGCCTGAAAGTGAGGGGAAACTTGAAAATGCTGCATCCATGAATACCTCCAGCCTGACCCCTCAGCCGGCTGGTTCCAAGGAAATATTTGCAATTAAACCAAAAGCTTTGGCAAACCTTGCACTAATATATGTGGGTGTTTGCAGAGTTGAGAAATCTTTCCTGTACTCTGACCTCTCCAACACAGCTCAGGCATTGACTCTTTCTCGGAAGGGTACGCGCAAGAACAGTAGTTTGAACCTCATGTGGGCTGCTGTTGCTGATGGCTTCTTGCCTTATTCTAAGCACAATTATATGGACCTTAAAGAAAAAGAAGACAATAGGTCATTGGTAAAACCGTACCAGGGAACCCAGATTTACTATTTACAGTATTGGCCTTTTCATGTTTCTAAGTGACAATTACTATACAGAGGTACCTTTGTTCTTGAATTTAATCTGTTCCGGGAGTCTGTTTGACTCCCGAAATGGTTGGAAAACCAAGGCACGGCTTCCGATTGGCTGCAGGAGCTTCCTGCACTCAATCAGAAGCCGCAGAAGCCACGCCCGATGTTCAGCTTCTGGAAAACATTCGCAAACCAGAACAATCACTTCCGGGTTTGTGGCGTTAGGGAGCCGATTTGTTCAGGAGCCAAGCTGTTTGACTACCCAGGTAACCAGGAAAGCCATCTTGGCATTATGGTGGATAGCTTGATGAATGTGTTGACCCAGTGTGTGGCAGCAGTGGGAAAAAGTTGGTTCTGTTCATAGGAGCCAATTCCTAGGGCCGAGGTCCCTTCACACACACCCTTCAAATGGTGTGTGTGCACCACATCATGTGATCAAGTATGCAGGGTGGGGATTACCTGCCCCCCAATGTTTTATTCAAGTTGGCACCCCTGTTTCTATGTCATCCCTAACAGCTCTTCAACAAATTGTCGCACCAGCTAAGTGTTTCAGATACACTACCACGACATGAAGTCTAAATTGGGGTGGGAAACCTCAGATCCAGGGGCCAAATGCGGCCCTCCGTCCCTGCCCATCTGGCCCTCAGGGGGACTCTCCCTAGGCCACACCTTTTACCAGTCCTGTTTTGTACCTTGCTCAAGAGCTTTTGCCTGGGTGGAACATGTCATGCCTCTTTCTCGCTCGGATGATTAAGAGAGATGCTCACGTTTCTGTAGTAGACAACACAATGGTAAAATGAAAGTCAAAATTACCTTTGTTCTCTTGCTCCCAGGAAATTAGCGCCGCCACCCTCAATGCCCTTGGTCTCATAGGTGCCATTTCTGGGGGATGTAGCTGCTGAGGCATCCACAGTTCCGGCACGTCTCAGGTGAGTGCCATAAAAGGACAAGTCAGGTGTTCGTGGTGAGTTTCAGCACCTCCTTTTCTATAAAAAATAGCACTGTATGTTAGTATTGTGACCGAGAATATTACCTCAAAGAAGGAACTTTGGTTGTTTGCTTGTGATGACCTATGCCTACAGAATTGTAGGACCCAGCCTTCGGGGATAGTACAGAACAGTGTAGAACTACAACTGCCATCATCCCTGTGTATGGTGCCTGTTTACTGGAACTTATCCGAGTTGTAGTCCAGCAATAATTGGAAGGCCAAAGGTTCCCCATGCCTGATGTAGAGATCAGTGTCCAAATTGAAAATGATACTTTGCGATAGATTTTTTTATGTGTTCTACAAACAGCAGTTATCCTGTCTGGTGTCATAAATAACTGTATCATTGTGGGTTGAGAAATCTATTTCCTGGCATGCATTAAAAGCATACCTATGTGATTATCCGATAAACCAGTAACAGGAATTTCTTTGCCTATGCTATATGTGACCCAGCCCTCCTTGTCAAGCTGACCTTTGCTGTCAAAGATTTTTCTAGAAAAGCAACCTCGCCCTGCCTTTCAGAAGGCATAGCGCTTCACCTGCCAGTGGAAATACAGAAACATAAAGGCTTGTAGAAAACATTACATGTATATGTATGCAAAAGCCCATCACAGGAGACGCCTGAGGATTTTATTATTGCTCATCGTCATTTAACCTTTCTTTTCTTCCACAGAAAAGAAGCCGGTGTAGGAGATTCATCATGTGCAAAGCGTCACACATGGAGGAGAGACCTCAGTCTGCTTGGATTACATAATCCCTAGTCTCTTGTTCACTAGCGCCCCCTGAAGTGTACACTCTGCACCCCTAACCAAAGTCCACTATGTCATCTAACACACAACTGGTTGTTGAATTCCAATATATTAAAGTCCTTATAAATGTTGTTATATTAAAGGGATCTGTGGGTACAGGGCGGGGTATAAATTCAATAAATACAGTCGTACTTGGAAGTCGAACGGAATCCATTCCGGAAATCCGTTCAACTTCCCAAATGTTTGGAAACCAAAGCATGGCTTCTGATTGGCTGCAGAAAGCTCCTGAAGCCAATTAGAAGCCACAGAAGCCCTGTTGGATGTTCGGATTCCAAAAAAAGTTTGCAAACTGGAACAGTCACCGTTTGGGAGCCAAAACGTTCAAGAACTAAGCTGTTCAAAAACCAAGGTTCAACTGTAATAATAATAATGTTTTTGTTTTCTTAAAAATGAACCAACACCTCCCCAGGCTCCCAGCAACTAACTTTCAAGGGCGACAGAAGTACGAAATTATATTTGGTGGAATTCAATGCTACCCTATTATGTTCTGTCTGTGCAAGCATTGCCACAAAGAACAATGTCCCCGCATCCCTGTGTGCTGTTTGGTGGGGTTCTCCCAACCCCCCCTGAGCCAATTTTTGGCAGGGCAGACATCTATCGGGCCTTGGGAGGGCTCTCCCTAGCCCACACCTTTTACCAGCCCGGTTTTGTACCCTGCTCAAGAGCTTTTGCCTGGCTGCTACATGTTGTGCCTCTTTCTCACTTGGAAGGAGGATTAAGAGAGATGCCCAAGTTTCTATAGTAGACAAAACAACAGTAAAATGAAAGTCAACTTCATTAGTATTGGAAAACAACAACACTTTTCCTTATGTCGCTACAGATTGAATAGGTAACCAAATAAAATAGAGCTGATAGAGAATCTCAGCCCATCTCAGTGCCCAGCAACTGGAGGAGGAAGAGAGAGAAGAGGGTGAAGAAACTCAGCAAACCTGGAACTGGGTGTGGGGAGTACAGCTGAATGGGACCCAGCGATAGGCAGCCTGAGGAAGAGCCATCCACCTTGTGTCTGCCCATAAGAAAGAAAGTCTAGAGTGGGAGACTAGGGTGGTGTCCATTGTTTCCAGAAACTCTTCTTGTTGTGATACTTTTGTAGAAGAGCTGAGAGTCTGTTTGGACCCTGGGTGAGAAATTATTTTGACCAGTGCTACTTTTCTAGAAAAAGAGGTGCCGGAACTCACCACAAACACTTCCCTTGTTGTCTTACAATCAAAATGGCATCCACCTGGCAGGTGCAGAAACTGGGTTCCAGGAAGCTCCAGCTGGGGAAAAACACACCCTGATTTTGACTTATCGTACTTTTCTGTGTATAAGACATGGGGGTTTTTTACACAAAAATGTTTAAAAATGGGGCTTGTTTTATACACAGGTAGTGCATTGTAGGGCCAGGTGATTGGTTGCAGCTGTGTCTTATAGGGGGCATCTTATCCAGGGGGCAGGTTATACACAGGAAAATACGGTATATATATTAGCAACTTTGTATTAATGTAACTTTTTTATACATAACTGTGTATTTCTGTCAGTGCTTCCCCCCCCCCCTAGAAAAAGAGGTGCCGAAACTCACCATGAACACTTCCCCTCTTCTCTTACAATGGCGATGGCGCCCACCTGAGAGATGCTGGAACTCAGTTCTGGCAAGTTCCGGCTGAAAAAAAGCCTTGATTTTCATAATATTTTGTTTAAGTTGTCTATTTTTGCTTCAGTTTTTGTACATTGCTTAGAGATATTTTTAATATACAGTGGAACCTCGGTTTTTGAGCATCTCGGAAGCCAAACGTTTCAGAAGCCGAACGCCAAAAGTGCCTCAGAAGTCGAACAGCTTCCTCTGCATGTTATTATTTTTTTCTCAATGTATTTTGCTGACCGCCCATTGCTCCTTGGTTTGCAAACGTCTCGGAAGTCGAACAGTCTTCTAGAACGGATTACGTTCGAAAACTGAGGTTCAACTGTATTAAGCGTCATAAAAAGTAGTGCCGGGTCTGGGCCACCATGAGGCAAGATCAGGTGACCGCCTCAGGTGGCAGGAGCCACAGGGCAGCAGATTCAGTCACTAAGAAATGCATCACTTGCTGCCACCACGGTGGCAGCAACGGCTGGGGCACACTCTTTGGAAGCCAGATTTGCCACCTCCTTGACAGATTTTTATGTCCAGAGGTGCCTCTCTAATAAGGAAATCTGAATGGTTGCTGTGACTAACTTCATATCAACACCTTCAGAAAAAAAGTTTGCAATCTATTAATGGTGAGCAGAACAAGGAAGTGCAGGGTTGAATTAATTTACAACATTCCTTAAAGATTCACCAGTTTGTTACCTGAAGATGGCACTATCAGGAAATAGAAAAATAGCAGAATTTCCTTGACAGAACAAAGTCCTGTCATAAACCAAGCAGTTATGCACTTGCATAAATAGCCCTCCCGTTCTATTAGTCCTTTCTGTGGGACAGGGCTAAGTGGCAGAAGCAAGTATGGTGTTCAGTCGGTGGCTTCTTCTGTTGGTGTTACAATTCCTACATGGGGCAACGGGTACCATGGTAAAACTCAACAATGGTGGGTTTGAAGACATTGTCATTGCAATTAATCCTGCAGTAGCTGAAGACAACAAAATTGTCGACAACATAAAGGTAAGGTGGTTAGATGTTTCTGAATATATTGAATCACTGTCCCCTCAGGGACCTGTGATATGCTGGGAAAATGCAGCGTTCATCTTGTAAGCATAGGTTCCAGGGTGCTACTGTACACCCCTGCACCCAAGCATATAGGTGGGACCCATAAGAAAATGTCAAAGTGTTGGCTGCTCCTCTTCCCTGTTCTATTCAGCTATGTCTTCCTCCAGGATAATCCAATCTACCTTCTCCTGGTCTCTGCCACAGTCCATCATTTAATTTTCATTAGGCTGTTTTTCAGGTGTATCCCAAACCTCAAGGGGTTTTTCTTTTCCTGAATATTTTTTTTCATTTTTGCAAAACTTGTGGTGACTCCAAGCCTTTTTATAAGTCCCTCTTGTGAAATAGTGGCGCTGTTTCGGCTCTATAATTAATGGCACTGTCAGCCTGAAAATTGCGAAAAGAGGGAAGGATGATGATGAAAAGCAATGGAATTCCTGAAGCCCAACATGCTGAGCTAAGTGTGGTTTTGTTAACTCTGTGTCAGAGGTAAATACTCTGGGGTAAATATTGTGCTGGTTTTGACCGTTAGATGTGGAAATGCCCCATTAACCAATTAGAGCTGTGTGGGCACCAATTATCAGGATAGTGCAGTGGAACCTCAGGTTACGTACCGTCCTCCTTGTGAACGCTTCGGGTAACGAGCTCCGCTAACCTGGAAGTAGGTCTCCTGGTAGCAAACTTTGCCCCAGGATGCGAGCAGAGGTTGCGTGGTGGTGGCGCGGTGGCAGTGGGAGGCCCCATTAGTGAAAGCGTGCCTCAGGTTAAGAACTGTTTTGGGTTAAGAACAGACCTCTGGAATGAATCACCATATTTTTTGCTCTATAAGATGCACCAGGCCATAAGACGCACCTAGTTTTTGGAAGAGGAAAACAAGAAAAAAAATATTCTGAATCCCAGAAGCCAGGACAGCCAGCGGGATTGCAGCGCAGTGATCCCGCTGGCGGTCCTGGCTTATGGGATAGCCGCGTGCAGCCGCTCCCGGGCAAGGGGAACCTTCATCCCCTGCCCAGGAGAGGCTGCGGCTAAGGCTCCCCCAAGAGCCGCGCTCCCTTTAAAGAGCGCATGGAGTGTATGTGCTACTCTTGGGAGCTTTTCCCCGAGGAGGGAGAAGGACACACGCTTCATGCAGCTCTTTAAAGGGAGTGCTGAGCAGAGGCTCCTGCCTGCATTTGCTCCATAAGACGCACACACATTTCCCTTTACTTTTTAGGAGGGGAAAGGTGCATCTTACAGAGCGAGAAATATTGTAAGTTCGAAATGGAGGTACCACTGTACGCGATATGGAAATAAACTAAGGGGCAACATATAAACACACAACCTTTTCAGATGTCTAATCAAGGTTATCTTAGGCCACATTTGTATAGTTTTTAAAATTTTCTTTTAAGAATTTATAGGCCACTCTTCAGTTTAAAATATTAGGAGAAATTCACACTAAAATGCTGGTGAATCGTCTTGAGGTTTTTAAAAAACAAAATCAATCAGTCAGGCAGTCAGTCAGTCAAAAAGAGCTGTGGGGAACTAAATTTAAGAATGGAAAAAGGATAAATTGAGAAAAACCAAAACCAAAATATTCATGCACCTCTTGTCTACATCGTTTTTAGTGCCATACAAAGGCATTTTATTTTCCATAGCCCTCTTTCAGGTTTAACTGTGCTGTTTTTTATCAGAATTTTTTATCAGTATTCTGATACTGTTTGCTTTACAATGAACTAGATCATGGGAAGTTAGCTGAACTTTGGTCCCATTAAAATCAGTGCAGTTAGTTGGTCATGGCTTATATCCCATTAGTTTCAATAGGAACTAAGTGCAACAAACAGCACGTTCCTATGCATGTTTGCTCAGAAGTTTGAATTCAATGGGCTGTAAACCCAGGTAAGTGAGCATAAATTGAAGCCTAACTTACAAGGCAGTCTAAGCTTGCCACTGCATACCCTCCAACATTTCTCTTATGGAAATAGGGACATCCTAAGGAAAAACGGGACATGCCAGGATCAAATAAAAAACTGGGATGGCTTCCCTAAATCAAGGACATGCCTGGAAAATAGAGACACTGAATGGTCTGCAATTCCTGTGCCAGATCCAAGCTGGTGAGCAGATCCCGGACCTGCTCAGTACCACCTTGGCCTCACAATGATCCGTTTTGTTGCCTTTGGGCAACTTTCCACCTGCTCAGGTGTTCAGTAAGCAGAAGGGGGAGTCCGCCCTGGTGAAGCGGCACAACTGTCACTCTGGCACCAGTGGGAGACCAACTGAACCAGTGGAAGTGGGCACAGAGATGCCATTCAATCCAATTCTCCCAGCCTGGCATAAGAGGGGATTGGGTTACAGCCTTAGCATGGATTCAACCCTTTGTATTTTGTTCTATATTGTATTGCTTTATTTGTAAATGAAGATGGAGATATTTTAGGGTGAATTTGTCCTACTAAACAAATTATCATATGCAGTTTTTACTAGTGTGTATATATGCAGAGAGAATTGTTTTTTTCTTATACCTACATTTCTGTAGCTGTTTTCCCCCAATAGATGCATTTTTAGGGAACTACACTGAACAATTCGGCAAAGTGCAAATTCTGAAGGCTGGAGTGTTTGGGGTTCATGTATTGGTCTGGGAAATGCAAATTAGCTTCTCGTTAAAATGCAAATAAAGTAAAAATTAACACACACACCCATTCCTAGGGTAGGTGCTAGACAAGCTTTCTTGAGGAGACAATTCCCAAAATATACGAATATCCCACTTGGGAATTTTCTGTTAATCATCTCTTAGGCTTACTAATGCCTTTTTCACTAAACAAAGATGGTTGTATACTCTATGCAGTGCAAACAAGAATAAGCAATATGGTTACACACCCAGAAAGTTAAGAGGCACAACTTTTCTCGTTGCTTTCCACCAAACTAAGAATGGTTTTGTTTACTGAATTTCTTTATGTCAAGTTGCTGTTCAAACCATTAGAGAATAGGAGCATATTGAAGGGCATCTATTCTACTTAAAGACTGGAGGTTAGGGAAGGCTGCCTATCCCCCAATCTTTTCAAATGAAATACCTCCAGGTTCAGGAGGGAGGGCAGAAAAGACCCAATGCACATTCTGCAAGTGTGAATGCGAATGCTAGCCACTGAACACTCATTATTTTCCTTGTAGGATATGATTAAAGAGGCATCTGCTTACCTCTTCAGTGCTACAGAACAAAGATTTTATTTCAAGTCTGTAAAAGTTGTAATTCCTTTGACATGGGCACCAAAACCTGAATATGGCAGGGTGACTATAGAGTCCTATGACAAGGTAAGTGAGGCATATGCATTAAAATTTAAATGTGCTTGAGGGATTTAAAAGAATATTGTGGCAAATAACAATAACAATAATACACATTGGGGCAGAAATTGCAAAATAAGACTGATCTAATATTTGCTTGGGGTGGTGGGGAGAATTCTTCAAATATTCCGGGGCTTACATTTTGGTAGCTTTAATAGGGGCTGAGACAAATTCATGGAAAATATTCATGGTATTATGGAAAATATTCATGGTATTATGACTGTTAGCCATAATACCTCAATGTAACCTCCCATTGAAAAGGAATGAGTCTCTCAATACTAGTTGTTGCTTTTCTGTCTGTTAGCTTCTAGGTAATTGCTGTTAGGGTCAGGATGCTGGACTTGTTATTGTTATTTATTGCATTCATATTCCACCTTAACCTCCATGGGGCTTAAGGTGGCGTACACAGTTTATCCCTCCTCATTTAACCTGCACAACTGTGAGGTAGGTGAGGCTGAGAAGTGGTGAATGGCCCAAAGTCATACAGTGAGCTTCATGACCGAGTGAGGGGGGCTCAAAACCTGGTCTCCTAGCCCAGCCCTCTAAGCACTTTGCTTGGTGCACTATGCTTGAGGTGATCCTGAGGGCTCTTATGTTGTAACATGTGACTGTACACATCTTTGTTGAAAATTACACTGCAATCCTATATATTGGGCCTAAGCTCAACTGAACACATCATGTCTTCTTTCTGAATCAACCTGCATGGCATGGGGCTGCATGTCCCATGAAACACGCAGGCATTTACTCAAAAGAAATATGGAATCCCAACGGGTTTTAAGAGATTTTTGTTTCAGGCAAAAATTTCGGTTCAACCCTATGGTCCAGAATTGTGCCTTTCTATGCAGAACAAAAATCTGAGGGTGGTTTGCTGAGGCAAAACCCACCATATAGCATTAATATCAAAAGTATTTTGGTGATCTTTCAACCAAGTTCTATTTTACTTTAGGCTGATGTCATAGTGGCAAAGCCTTACCTGAAATATGGAGATGATCCCTACACCTTGCAGTATGGCGGATGTGGGAAACAGGGAAGATACATTCATTTCACTCCTAATTTCCTGACAAATGACAGTTTGCATGCTGTTTATGGGTCACGAGGTAAGGTAAAGGGACCCCTGACCATTAGGTCCAGTCATGGCCGACTCTTGGGTTGCAGAGCTCATTTCGCTCTATTGGCCAAGGGAGCCGGCGTACAGCTTCTGGGTCATGCGGCCAGCATGACCAAGCCGCTTCTGGCGAACCAGAGCAGTGCACAGAAACACCGTTTACCTTCCTGCCGGAGCGGTACCTATTTATCTACACTACCTATTTATCTACTACATTTATTTGCACTTTGATGTGCTATCGAACTGCTAGGTTGGCAGGAGCAGGGCCCAAGCAACGGGAGCTCACCCCGTTGCAGGGATTCGAACTGCTGACCTTCTGATCGCCAAGTCCTAGGCTCTGTGGTTTAACCCACACCCGCGTCCCGCGGATCACGAGGTAGTACCCGTTAATTCATCTTAAATTATTTGTATTTATTACTACAGTCTTAAATAGTCAATGTTTCAAAAGACAATAAACAGAGCAAGAACTGAGAAACCATGAATGGTTTGGTTTTATTTGCTTAATATCTCCTAAGTTTATATATGGAATTAGCAATATTTTCATGTTAGGTTCATCTGAGCATTTTCAGACCATAAAAGCTTGCTTTCCGAAGCCAGCTGAACTTGTTCCTGTTTCACTTCAGGAAGCTTACTGTATTTCCATATCGGCTCTTAAAAGCTTGTCATCAACAATTGGTATAAAATGTAATAGCTTGAGGTTCACAGGGGAAGCCCAGTAGTATCCCATCAAGAAGTTGAGTAAATAATTTGGTTCTGAGTGAGGGATCCATAGTATTTAGTACCCAGGACACCTGAATAGTGTCACAATTAGCTTTGTCAATGGTCTTCCACAGGCAGAGTGTTTGTCCATGAATGGGCTCACCTCAGATGGGGAGTCTTTGATGAATATAACAACGACGCACCTTTCTATACTACTGGGATAAAACAAGCTGAAGCAACAAGGTACTGTCCAAAATGTATACCTCAAACTATATAACCAATCCTTTATGGCTGATGTTTGCCTTGGAGTTGTTAGTTTGGTTGTGCTATGAGTAATTGTCCAGAAGATTAACCTATAATTTGATAGTATTGTAGGGAATACAGTTAGATTCCCGACTGGGGGTCAAAAATAAACAAGTTGATGAAATCATTAAACATATATTTGTAAGTACAAGGTAGTAATCTCAGATGCAGAAGTCACTACAGAGATCTCAATACACCTTTGCAATCTTCTCTTCTTTGGCGATCATTCGTAGCCGAGTAAGATTGTCTTCCATAAACACGGTTTTAACAATGAGTCCGTAAATGACTGTGGAGGCCAATTCTGGATCCACACGTCCTTCCACAGTGGGGACATTAGTTTCCAGGTGGGAGTTGATCACGGTGTGGATTTGCCAATCGTGCCTTCCTCCTAGCACGTTTCAATACAGGCAAAGATACAGCATTGTAAAATCATCAAACCCATCCCTTTGTTATGTTAGTTTAACACAGTCATAAAGCATCCTTTCAGGGACACTAACCAATTAGCAGTTTCTTTTAAAGACAACTTAAACTAAACAATCTTGCTGTTCTGGTTCTGACAGGATACAGAAGAGTTTGCTCCTTAGGGGAAAGTGGGGCAATGCTCTTCTCACCTGCCAGCCCCACAGTTAACACCCACCCTCTCTCTCTGCCTCCCCTGCATAATTATCAATCAGCTCACTCACTCAGAGTGCAACCCAAACTCCCCTCTCCTGCCTGTGGGGCCTCCACAGTGGGGACCCCACCATGGTCACACTGGCAGAAGGTGGGGAGCAGAATGATCAACTTCATACGTAATGTCTAATATTCTTCCATAACCCTTTTAAATATTTTGTCCAGAATCAGCCTGCTAAGTCCCGATTCCCATTTTTTATATATGAATGTCTAAGCGTTGCATGATTATTTGTTATATTTCTCCAAGAAACCCTTGCAATTAAAAAAAAATGAGTACAATCTCTATGAGATCCATATACTGACTTTTTAACTAACTATATTTGCTTCTATTATACTGATTAGATGCTCTGCAAATGTCAGTGGTCAATATATATTCCCAATTAGCCCAGGAAAAACGAGAAAATGCAAAGTTGAAAGCCGAACTCAGCTGTATGAAGCTGGATGCCAGTTCATTCCAGACAAAACACAGACTGCTCAAGCATCTATAATGTATATGCAAAGTTTCTCTTCAGTAAGTATGTGTAATGTCAATTTGAAGCTATAGGCTTCCTTATTTGGTGTCTGTCTTGAAAAATGCAAGATGTTGTCCATACTCAACTTTGGCTAAATTAAATATTATTTCTTAAGATTATAGTTTAAATCCTGCCACTAATATAAAACAACTTCAAGATTCTGCTGGCTGTTTCACTAAGGTTGGGAGAAACTGTGTTTCCAAAAAATCATGGTATTGACCTAGTAGTTGGGTAGGAGAGCTGGAAAAAAAAATATCACATCTGACAAGCATTGCACCCCTTTGGTTTCAGATAGAACATGGGTAGACAAGTCCAAAAAGCCCAGGTCACAAATTTTCATGACCTTCTAGCAGCTATGGTGGCTCATTTAGCATTAATTCTGGAAGTGTATATTCAATTCTGACCAAACTAAGCCTCCAGATATATAATTTGCTCTAGGAGTATACCAGCCATCTCTTAGGGGCCAAGGTCCCTTCGGGCTCCCCAATAAAATATTTGAGTGGGCGCCCCCCCCCCCCCCAAGTTGATGGGCATTGCCATTCAAATGGTTTGTGTGCCACGTCTTGTGATAGATTGTGCAGGACGGGGCTTACCTGTTCCTTCCACCCCCCAATATTTTATTCAGGTTGGCACCCTTGTCTAAGAGGCTTAGTTTGGTCAGAATCGAGTATTAGCAATTAGGCTGCCTGTGCAAGAAGGGGCCTGTTGCCTCTATCCCCAAAGGGAACCGCTTCTTCCCTGTTCTGGGATACTGGAAAACAAGGCATAGCACTTAGCTACACCCAATACAGGCCTCCTCATCATTTAGCCAAGCTTCAACAGCTGTCCAGCTATTTCTCCCTCACCCTTCCCTCTAAAAAAGAGTACAAATTAATGAGATACCCTTGTAGCTACAGGGGAAGCAGAGAAAGCCCCCTTATTGGTGCTCAATTGCCTTGTAGAGAGATGGGATTCTGGGCAGAGGCGGTTTTAGGGTGCTGCAACTGGTGCAATTGCACAGGGTGCCACACTGCAGGGGGTGCCAAATGTTGTAGAACAGAGCACGAGAGACGGGGAGGGCAAATTTTAGCATCACACAGAGGGCTGCTGAAATTCGAGAGCCCAAAGTCTGCCACTGACCTGGGTGCCACACACAAGCACTGATACTCTCGGCTGCAAACTTATTAACTCTGTTCGCCATGGGATCAGCGGGTGAACAGAAACAGGCTCTTTGGAGATGCTTGCCACTACATTTTTTTGTGAGATAAAAGGCAACAAGTGCCTACAAAGGAAAACCCACATAGCACCCTGTAGTCATTTTTTTATGACAAAGAATGTCCACCTTCATAGCACCACTTCATAAGGAAATTGCTAAGAAGTGTGTGATTTTGACCAATTCTCCTTCTCTTTTATTTAGGTTACTCAGTTCTGTAACAATAGCACCCATAATATGAAAGCAACAAATATGCAGAATAAACTGTGCAACTACAAGAGCACCTGGGAAGTAATTACGGATTCTACTGACTTTCGCAGTTCAACTCCAATAACTGTCCCTCCACCTGATCCCACTATCTCCTTGCTGCAAGCAGAAGACAGAGTTTTGTGTCTAGTACTTGATGTTTCTGGAAGTATGACTTTGGTGAGTCTGTGTTTTCCATATCCATAGGAAATATTTCCTTTTTATTTGATTGTTTGATTTTTATTTTAAAAATATTAACTTTTCTGTTATATAATTTAAAATACTCATTTTAACAACCTTGAAGTATCAGTGATTTCCCTTCTTCTCTTTCTTCTCTTTTCATTTTGCATATCATAGATTCCTGCATATTTTATAAAAACTAAACCATTCAATATTCCATTAATACATCCATCAAACACTGAAAATGTTGTCTATGAGAATAAAAGAAAATCATTATAAATTAGTTTTGAGATGGTACTTAACACCAGTTAGTTTAAACCAAATAAACAAGGGATATTCAACGTTATGTTGGAGGGGATGCTAGGAAACAGGGAATTATGTTCACATGTGGTGGGGGTGTAAGTATGTAAAAAAAAAAAAAAGGCAAACAGTGTTTAGGGGGCTAGTAGAAATCACAGGGTTAAAGTCCAGAGATAGCACTGCTATCAATTTATGATGTGGTAGAAGGTTCACAGGCTATGGACTTGCTCACACATTTATTGACAGCCGCACAAATCATTATAGCTAGGAAATGGAAGGGGCAATTAAAATATAAAATTGAAGAATGGTACAAAGAGGTTTGGGATACAGTGGTACCTCAGGTTAAGAACTTAATTCATTCTGGAGGTCTGTTCTTAAGCTGCAACTGTTCTTAACCTGAGGTACCACTTTAACTAATAGGGCCTCTCGCTGCCGCCACACGATTTCTGTTCTCATCCTGAAGCAAAGTTCTTAACCCGAGGTACTATTTCTGGGTTAGCGGAGTCTGTAAGCTGAAGTGTTTGTAACCTGAAGCATCTGTAACCCAAGGTACCACTGTATAGCTATTAATGACAAGTTGACATGTGCCATTCTGGAACTGAGTTTATTATGCCTAGGAGATAACAGCATTTAGATATTTGTAAAACAGTCAAAAAAACATTATAGGATAATTATTGTCCGAGAGAACAATTCATGGTACAAGCCCCATTGAAATGAACGATACTCATGAGCACGAGGCCACTCGAGAAAGGTGCGGAGGGGAGAGATATCTTTTATCACCACGGCCAACTGGAGCAGCAGCGCCTTTCCCGCTGGGCATTCTTAGTCTGCTTGCCTCCTCCTACTCTGCCCACCCTACAGCTGTGGAAGAGGCTGTGTATGATCTGTTTTTTCTGCGCAGCATCTTCACGCAGCTGCATTTGTGCGCGGGCGGTGCAACATTACACAGGAGGGCAAGGCGCGATGTTTCGCTGATGTGGAAGGCGCAGGGGTTACATATGCTTCAGGTTACATACGCTTCAGGTTACAGACTCCGCTAACCCAGAAATAGTGCTTCAGGTTAAGAACTTTGCTTCAGGATAAGAACAGAAATTGCGCTACGGCGGCACGGCGGCAGCAGGAGGCCCCTTAGCTAAAGTGGTGCTTCAGGTTAAGAACAGTTTCAGGTTAAGAACGGACCTCCGGAACGAATTAAGTACTTAACCCGAGGTACCACTGTACTTCAATGGCCGTGCTCCTCCTGTGTAACGTTGCGCTGCCCACACACAAATGAAGCCATGCAAAGATTCCGCACGGCAAAAACGGACTGCCTAAAGGTGAAAAGTGCTAAAAGTAATTGGAAAAAAAAGCTTCACCACTCCCCCCCCCAAAAAAAGCTCTGTTATTGCCAGCGAGGGAACAGCTGATCAGCAGCATGTTAGACACCTGTGGCTGTTAGCCTCTGGGAAATCCGCCCCTCCATCCCAAATTTCAACAAGTCAGGCAATTTCCCCCCATTTTCTTAATTTGGAGTCCCAAAAAATAGGGGGCATCCTATACATGGGGGCATCCAATACACGGAAAAACATGGTACATTCCAACAGGTCTCTCTCCAGTTGTGATATATATTCCCCAAATCCTCCTGTCCTATCTTTCCTAAATACGTCGTTTAAATTATATTGTATCCATGTTGTTAATTTTCCTGATAATTCCTTGAATTATTTTGATAGTCTCCTCCCTCATTTTAATAAATAAGTTGTCCACCCTTCTATCATATTCTTTTTCTTTACCGCAATAGCTTCCAACAGTGAGAACCAAAGTCTTTTTACCTCTACTAGAATTTTGTTTTTTGGTATTTCTTTATAATTATAACTATCAATTTTTTATTTGCTCCCTGCAAAGCACTGACAACTCTATGGATGTTGTATTTTAATTCATATGCAGAGCGATCGCATCAACCGACTGAAGCAAGCAGCAGAAATATTCCTCCTACAGATTATTGAAGCAGGATCCTGGGTTGGAATTGTCACATTCAATGGTTTAACACAAATTAAGTCCGATTTGCAACTGATCAGCAATGACAGTGTGCGCGAAACACTTAAAGCCTTACTTCCTACCACAGCTGGTGGAGGAACTATCATATGTGGTGGAGTGCAAAAAGCATTTGAGGTAAAGAAGTTTTTCCAGATTCTTATGGTGGTGCAGTGGGAAGGATTTGGCTCCAGCAAAGCCATCCAGAATCAGCATGTGAGCAAGAAATGCATCAAATATGCTACCTCTGAATACTAGGTTAGGGAAAGCACAATTTTCGGATTTGCCTCAGGAAGCAAAATGTATTTGGCCAGCCCAGAGTGCAGACATGTGTTTCCAATGAATGCTATGGCAGTCATAGTTGAAGAGCACCTAAGGAGAGGGTGGAACAACCCATTTTGATTTTGCACATATTTGCTTTCTTTTAAAATTAGTGAAGTAGCAAATGCTACTTCAGCTGGAAAAAATATCACACCCATTTCACCAAAGTCTACTTTTGTCACAGGTAGAAAATTAGTCCACACTTTTGTCACTCATCTACAATGCAAAACAACACACTTGAAGAGGTTTTGCAGCAAGTTTCTCTTACACTTTAAGCACAAAGTGTCCCATTGCTTCTACATTACTAGTTGCTGCTAAAATTTTAAATCCTCTTTTTCATACAGGTGTTTTTAAAAAAGTATCCAAATACCAAAGGCTGTGAAATCGTGCTCTTGACAGATGGAGAAGATGGCGGTATAAGCTCCTGCTTTGACGAAGTTCGAAATAGTGGGTCCGTAATTCACACAATTGCTTTGGGACCAAACGCTGCAAAAGAACTAGAAATGTTGGCAAATATGACAGGTAAGTGATTAACCAGAATGCCTAACATTAACTCTTTGGTGCTACTTGGTGCCAGTTGGTGTCTCCAAAAAGGAGTTTATCACAAGGTCAATCCAGCAGCAAAAAAAACCCCTTTAATTTACACTCATGGAGCCAAGTAATATGTGTGTTAGTTGATAGATGAATTTAAAGGACATTGAATCAGGAGACTGGTGTTGGTATAGGTTATTAATTTGCAGAAATGAATTTATTTAAGATGACTTTATTTAGATAATGATGTGCAGGGCAATGAATGAGAACTGCACTGATTTGGAGCAGGATCTGTTTGAAAATTAACTGATTTGGAGTGATCTGGGGTTGGGTGCAAAGTAACCTAAGAACCTGAATGAGATTATTTAGATTGGTTGACATGCTTTTGTGACATTTGAAGTCTAAATTTGCTTCTATACATATAAATCAGCATATGCAAATTTATGTAAATTTGTAGCTATGGGCCTCTGCCCCAAATAGTTTAAATACCTACTCATCATAATCCATACCTAAGATTGCAAATTTTATAGTTCATTGTAATCTTTCAACAGCTAGCCAGTTGTGAATATCTGATTTAGAGGAAGTGAGAAAAAGTGGTTTCTGATTCTTTTTAATACATGCCACAGTATAAGAGAAACTAATTATGTTCTCACAAAAGTCATAGATCCTGTTCCATCTGTAGATATGTGCTGCAATGGGCTGTTGGGTGTGTACAGTTCCCAGGGACACCAACATGGGGTGCAGGTATGATACATGCCCAAGTCAGAAGGGTGTCTGAACTCCTGGCTTTCATTTTTAAAAAAAATAAAATAAAAATCAATTGGAAATCCATAAAGTTTGAAAGCAAAACATGGAGGCAAATATTAGGCCAATACAGGGAAGCTTCTGTTGCTAAGGATGCTTAATCACTGTTGCTAAGCAATCAGCATAAGGAACACTGACCACTCCTGCCACCTGGGACTCTTGAGAGGTAGGGGAGCACACTGGGCCCTGGAAGTCCTGTCACCATCCTTATCAGTTCCTAACATTAAAAAGCTGCAGCTACCATTCAGAACAGTGTTTATGCAACCATACTGGATATGCTACTACAAGACACAGCACAGTGGACTTCCGGGTTGGCGCCTCTGGCAATGGCGGAGCTCCACCGATCAGGAGGAACTTGCTCCGTGAAAGGCAGGGTCTGACCGCCACGGCGAAGGCGGAGGCCCATAGAAATCACAGGCGGGAGAAGCCTGTGAACTTGGGGTTCGGCTGGCACCTTTTGCGCCTCCCCTACTCATGGGGAAACCCTGTTTAGGGGATCCGGAGCGACGTGGGGTGAGTGGCGCGGTGCTTTGAATCGACTGCTTCTTTCACGGAGTGAAGTCGCATTGCTGCTGTCGGAGAGCGCTGACTTTTTCCTGTGGACAATTGGACTCTAAACAACTACCCGTGAGTAGAATGGAAAATTTGGATCCTCAAACACTTTAATTTGGCATCGAAGCGGGAAGGCTCTAAACAGGAAGACCGCCTTCCGTTTTTGTAAATAGATTGAAGCAAAGGCGCTACAAACTAAAGTCTCTGAAAGTCTTTGACAAAGGATTAAAATTCCACCGGTTAAAAATACAAATCCCCCCCTTGGAAGCAGGAGAAGAGGGGGGAAGTTTCTGGACCTAGTGGAACCTGCAGGAGAGAGTAAAAAGCAAATTACAACTGCTCTGAACCTGGGAACGGTCTGCCAGATGACGTTTGGGGAAGGTTCATTGACAGAATGGATTTGACAGTTAGTTAAAATAAGAAAGACACTGTTTCCATTGATCTCTTCTGCGCTTAATAAAGGGAGGAAAAAGGGGGGGGGAATAACTGAAAATCGAAACTGTTTTTGTGCTTGAAAGAATTGATAAAAGTTGAGACTGTTTCCCTCTAGAGGGAGCATGTGAAACTGTTACAGGAGTGTAACAGGGCGAGCTCCAGCTGCAAGATAAGGTTTCTGAGAATCAGAGATTGACCTTGGACCATTCAAAATGTTGATAGGAGAAGCTATTGTGACTGCATTTTATAAGATAAACCATTCACTTGAGCAGCTTCACAAAAAGGCAGATGACATGATTTTTAAAATGGACAATCGGGAACAGAAAGTGACCAATTTGAATCAAAAAGCAAGCAACAGCACAGAAATAATTCAGGACTCGGTACAGGAATATACCTTGGCTGGACAAATGGTGGAGGAAAAGGAGAAGGATGCCATTGCGAAACCTAAAGTAGCTCAAGCAGGATCCTCAGTTCCACAGAAGCAAATTGAGGACTATAAATTGAGGCCTTGTATGACTGATTCTATTAAAATCCAGATTTTGAGGATTGGACCCTGGAGGATTGGACCCTGAAGAACGAAAGTTGGAAAGATCCCTTTATCCGGGGACTAGCTGACTTTTGGGGCATGGGTTTGGGCCTGGAGGAGCTTGAAGCTTTGGGGGCCTTTAGATTCGGAGGAATCCTGAAATATGTCCTGAAACACCTTATGGATCTTATTTTTAATTATGGAAATTTGGCTGAACTGTTCAGAAGGAATAAAAGTTCTGTCAGGTTGGAGTTTTCCCGAGATGTGCTCCTGAGCATTAAAGAATATGAAGAAGATCTGCAGAAGGGACTTGGAAAAGAGCCAAGAGCCTCGGACATAAGATCTCCAGGTTGATGGACTATATGGAACTGACGGAAAGGACTGGCAGAATCCAAAACCAGGGAGAGGAGAGGGTGGAAGAAGATTGGGAAATTAAAGTTCATATTTAGAAATTTGGTAAAATTAATTACTGTTAGAAAAATGGTGGAATGATATTATATGGATTTAGCAGAAATGTTATAAGAAGTTAAGTATAGATAAGTATAGATATGTAATTTAGTCTTAAAGGGAAATAAGGTTAAAAAATATGTTATGTATAAGATGATAAAAAACAGAGAAAGATGGAAAGGATTTGCTGAAATAATTAGTAGAATTGGAATACAAAAAGGGAGGCGTGAGGAAGTCGAGGAAACGAGGTAATGAAGGATAGAATACGGAAAAGGAGAGATGTATTTTAAACTGTTTTTGTTTTGATTTATTTATGTGTTTAGTTTAATGGGTTTAGTTTGGGTTATATATTGTTTGTATATTGTATTGTATTGTATTGTATTGTATTGTATTGTGGTGTTCTTTCTTTCTGTCTTGTGTTTTTTCTTTCTTGTCTCTAAATTTTTTTTCCTTCTATTTTTGTAACCTTTAAAAGTAATAAATATTATTTTTTTAAAAAAAACAAGACACAGCACAGTAATGTAATACATTTTATTCCATCTGATAGATTACTCTAATTATGATTTCAATTGTATTTCAGGAGGTTCAAAATTTTCTGCCACTGACAGTTTGGATTCCAACGGCCTCATAGATGCTTTCAGTGGAATTTCTTCAGGAAGTGGAGATATCAGTCAACAATCGATTCAGGTCTGGATTACAAAGATTTGGGTGCAAGCAGTAGCTTATCGTAATGATTCTTATTATCTTAAAATTACTAGGCACTGTACAAAAATCGAAAACAACAGAGTGTGACATCAACTCTACAGCCTGTGATTTGCTCTTATTGTACAGAGCGAGACCCAAGTAGAATTTGCAGAGAAAGGCTAATTGCAGAGGCAGATTTTGACAGAACTGAAACATTTCAAAATGTACAGGTCCGGTACAAAGAGCAACAGTTCTCCCACCTCTGTGAAATAGGGCACAGATGAGTTTCCTATCCCCCCTTCCATGGGCTACACCTAGAGGGCGAGTAGGGAGGCCACTGACCCTGCTTCCCCAGGGGGTGAAGGTAGGCAATCCCTAATTCAAACCCATATGCAAGTTGGGGCAAATTTGGCCATACCCCCAACCAGTAGGAGCCCACAAATTAGTAATACCCTAGCCAGGCCATCCTCAAGCCTGAGTATGGAGTGCAAACTCCCCTGGAGCTGCTTCTACAACTGTTTTGCTTGCCAGGTCCATGCATGGAGACAAAGCTGGTGGTATCTCCTGTCCAGGTGAATTCTTGTTTACTTCTCTTCCTCTGTGGCAGGTGTGGTGATCCTTTGGTCCTCCAGATGCTACTGAAATACAACTCCCATCATGCTTTGAGCCATGCTTGCCGGGGTTGATTGGAAGTGCAGTTCATCAATATCTGGGAGCAAACTTTCCCTACCCCTGGTCTATAGAATTAGATTTGTGTCTTCCAGTTTCAACCTCTTGTTTCTGATCATTGATTGGATTTGTCCTAGTTTGTTTTTTTTTTACTCATTGCTGTTTTCACGTAGCTTGCTAATAACATAGCTTTGTGTTGAATTCAAAGACACCATCAAAATGTTATTATTGAAATTTAGATACCACCCTTCATCTGAAGAGCACAGGGCGGTTGTTGCTTTTGCACTGAATTTTTGGATCTGCCTATCAGTTGAAAACTTCCAAGGCAGCAAACAACCAATAAAAATCCATAAACAATTGCAATAAATATATTTGGTGGAGAAAAAATAATTATGGTATCTGCATGGAGTAGCTTAAGCATGCCATAGCTTATGTATGGAAAGGGTTGCTGTGCACTCTGGCATTCATCATGGTGTTCCGTTGCGCCAAAAGCAGTTAAGTCATGCTGGCCACATGACTGGGAAAGCTGTCTGTGGACAAATGCCAGCTCCCTGAAGGAGTGTCTTCAACCCCATCGGTCTGTCCGGACACTGAGGTCCAGCGCTGAGGGCCTTGGTTCCGAGAAGCTGTTACAGGGAACCAGGCAGAGGGCCTTCTCAGTAGTGGCGTGTGCCCTGTGGAATGCCCTCCCATCAGATGTCAAAGAAATAAACAACTATCTGACGTTTAGAAGACATCTGAAGGCAACCCTGTTTATGGAAGTTTTTATTGACTGATGTTTTAATGTATTTTTAATCTCATGTTGGAAGCCGCCCAGAGTGGCTGGGGAAACCCAGCCAGATGAGCAGGGTAGAGACAATAAATTACTATTAATTATTAATTCTTTTTATTATTATTCCTTGGCCTGAAAAGCAATATGAGTGTCACACCCCATAGTTGCCTTTGAATGGACTTAATCATCCAGGGCTCCTTTACCTTTTTACCTTTAACCATAATGCTTAACGTTTTGTTTGTTTGTTTTAATACCAACAGCTTGAAAGTAAAAGTCATAGCGTCGGTTCCGGAAGGTGGTTTGATGGTATTGTAACAATTGATAAAACAGTGGGAAATGACACTTTCTTCGTCGTTACATGGAGCACAAGCATATATTCACCAGGAATTATTCTGATAGATCCCAAACGAAAGAAGTACAGTGCCAACAACTTTGTCATTGATAATACAAATGTCCGAACAGCTCGACTCAGTATTAGTGGAACTGCAGAGGTAAAATCCCAACTCTCTGTGCATCTAACCCTGCAATTACTGGTGTGCCTTCTCCACATAGAAAATATGGAAATGTCTGTCCTGTAGAGCTTTATGGAACTACAGCTGTGCTATTAAGGGGTTGTGCCATTACAGGTAAAGTAGCATGATAGATTATGCAAGTGTGGAAGAACCATCTTCTATGTAGCATTTTGTAATGGTCTTAAAGACCTTCACTATTCCAAATCAGCATTTTCCCCCACCCACAAAATATTACACCGGGCAACAATTTTTTACTTTTTGAATGTTGTCTAGATTTCTACAACTGATTTAGGGTATATTTGCACTGCTGAATCAGGAAATGGCATCCGTTTCTCTCCATCAGGTCAGGTTTTCTGTAAACTGAATGGTGGGCATTGATAAAGGTATGTACGCGTAAATTGCATGTTGCTTCACCATTTTTCAAACTTCAGGGCTTGAACTTCTGTTTCTTGGAACTCCTGGAATGCTCAGCAGCACGGAGGTCTCTCTTCAGAGTCCAACAGTAGTCAGCTATCATGACTACGTCCCAGCGACCCTGATACCTGGTCTCCATCTCTTTCATGTCCTGATGGAATCTCTCCCCCTGCTCGTCACTCATTGAACCCAGGTTCTCAGGAAACCGGTCCATATGTGAAAATAGGTAGTGAATCTTTTCAGGTTTCTGAAAGCAGTCAGCATGTTGTTGACAAGTTCTGCGTAGTTTCTGGCCTTAATGTTGCCAAGAAAGTTCTTCACTACCAGAACAAATGCCTTCCACGCTTCCAGTTCCACTTCGTTCATTGAGTTTCTGAACTCTGGATCTCTGATGAGCTGACAGATCTGAGGACCGTCAAAGATGCCAGCTTTCAACTTCTCCATGGTCAATCCTGGAAAAGCCTGGCACAAGTAAATGAAGCAGTCACCATCCTTGTCCAGAGCCTTGGTGAACTGCTTGATTAAGCCGAGCTTGATGTGCAGCGGTGGGAAGAGTATTCTGTCTCTGTCCACCAGAGGGTCGTTGATGACGTTCCTTTCTTTGCAAGGCACCAATTCCTCCCGCACAGGCCAGTCCTTCTTCGTGTAATGCTGAGCACGGTCCCTACTATCACACATGCACAGAAAACATGGGTACTTGGTGAAGCCAGACTGTTCACCATCTTCAGGTCAACACAAATAAACCACTTATGCTGATCATAACCAATTTTCTCCAGCACATACTTCACCGCTTCATAGTTCTCCTTCAGTGTACTCGAGTGAGCCAGGGGTATAGAGGCCAACTGGTTGCCGTTGTGTAGCAGAACACATTTCAGTGATCGCTTGCTGCTGTCAATGAACAGTCTCCAATCTTTGGGTTCATACTGTGGCACTCCAAGCTTGAGCAGAAGCTGCGCAATATCTGCACAGTACACCAAGTCCTTCTCTTCCAAGAAAAAACGGAGGTACACTTGATGCCTGTTGTGCAAGAAGCTGATGCAAGCACTGTCAGAGAGGAGGTTTTTTTCCTTCAATCGTCAGAGTCCTTTGACAAGCTGAGGTCGTGAACTAGATCAACTCCTTTTGGGAAAATGGATGTGGAGCATCATCTTCAAGAACCACTTCTTCTTCATGTCCTTCAACACTGGAGGCATCTTCGTCACTAATGTCAGGAAGTTATCCGAAGATAGGCACTGGAATTTCATCACAATGAGCTACAGGACGACGTGCTGATTGAAGATCAGGATACTTCGTGGGGCGGCTGCCCCATTAACTTAGTTTTGATCCCCCAACTTTATGCTTTGCTGGACCAATTTATGGAAGATTTCGAGGTTTTATGACTTCAAACTGATCCCTTTTCGACATAATCACGCAGAACTATCAGACCTGAATACTTCTTGCCATTAAAATAATCATTTCCAATCAAAACAATTATTTGACAAGGCATTTTACCCCCACCAACTTCTTCTAAAATGCTCCACACAAGCGTACATGTGAACAAAAACGTAAAATAAGACATGTGGCCATAGCTCAAAAACTTGACCTGATTGAGCAAAACCAATGTGATTTTTGGATTCAGCGCATCAGATTCATCCTAAATCAGCTGAAAAAACGCAGACACAAATTTGTTGTTGACCAGTGTTGTTATGAGGGTTGTGTCTGCAAAGTCCAAAGCTCTAAAATGGTTCATGAAGTGTGTTAAGGCCCCTTCACAGCTGCCACTGAAATCTGTGCCAGCTTTGCTGAAGCTGAATCTCACTGGGAAGTTGCACAAGCTTCCTTCTTGGCTCCCTGATCCTAATGCTCATTTGGGAACTGAGGATACTTCCCTGCTCCTGCCCACATGAGATACCTAGAAAATCATTTGCCAATGTTTTGGTAGCTAAGGTGTATTTTTTCTAAATAAAACTTCAAGGCCCTCTTCCCTCTTCTACCCCTCAAGGGTTTATTTTTAGAGTGCTAAATTCAAACACACAGCAGATGGAGTATACTCACACACATGCATACTAAGGTCATCATGTAGAGATCCTGTAACAAACAGGAAAAGGGTGAGGCTTGCTGACATATGTTTCCTCTTTGGATTTCTGCTGTTTAAGTCTTCTCCGTATTGTAATCCATTCCCAGTTGGTTTCTTCCAATTGGCCTTCTTGGAATTGGTCTTCTCAGGTCCACTTGGTCTTTTCCACCATTGGCTTCTCTATCCCATACTGCCTTCTCTGCCTTGGTATTGAGCAGAAACTGTTTTTATAGTCACATGTTCCAGGGAACAAAAACCCTTTCCCATAAAATCCATATTGCCAATAGGCGTCTGCCAAAATCCTGGTTTGAATTGTCTCAATATTGTTCTCTCCACACACATTTCCATTTCCTAGTTCATCCTGTGCACAGGATGACATTGTTGCCAATACTCATTTTCCTTGGTACATTTTTCATAAAAGAGATACCTTCTTTATGAAAACATAACAACCAAAGGAAAAGCAAATGTATTTCTCCAAATTACTTAGATAATGGATATGGAATATTCTTCTGTATTTCAACACTTGATCTGCAGGTGGGAGACTGGGAGTATTCATTTCAGAATACACATTCAACAGAGCAAATCATATCAATAACGGTAACCAGTCGACCAGCATCTGTATCTGTGCCTCCAGTTCTTGTGAAGCCCTATATGAATCAAGATACCAATAAATATCCTAATGCAATGGTCATATATGCAGAAATCAGTCAAGGTTTCTTACCTGTTATTGGTGCAAATGTCACAGCCGTAGTTGAAGATGAGAAAGGAAAAACTGAAGAGCTTGAGCTTTATGACTATGGTTCAGGTAAGTAATTATTGCAGCATGCATTTTGTTATTTTTTTCACTGACAACCAGCCTTGTCTAATTTGACATAGTGGCCTCCAAGGCCTCTTACAAAGATATTTTCAAAACCAGCCAGGTGTGCTCCCTCAGATGCATTGAGCCAATATCCCCATATGGAGTCTACTGCAAAGAAGGCCTGCTCTTTCATTCCCAGCCCTCAGAGACAGCACACAGAGAAAGGCTTCAGGTGATGATTCCAGGGTGTGGACAGGTTCATATGGGGAAAGGTGGGACTCTTAGTGGCACCCACCACAAGCTTGATAAATCTCCTGATTTTGCTGACTGTGACTGCAGAAAATGAAGTATGCAGCAAGTTCTAATACATGTTATTGTATAATGTTTGGTTTGGTAGGTCATGAGTTGTGCTGGCTTGTGTTGTACAGATATTATTAACCAGTCCCTTATGATTCCATACTATCACATTAAGTCAGGCATTTTCTATTTCATGAAAACAGGAGCAGTTACTATGAAATAAACATCTCTTGCATGTGTTATGTAGGGTTTATAATGACCACAAGTGAGAGGTTTGCTTTGGATGTTAAGTATTAATATTTATGTACTCAGGTGCTGATATTCTCAAGTATGATGGAATCTACTCAAGGTATTTCACATCATTCACACAGAATGGTAGATACAACTTAAAAGTGCGTGTCCAAGGGAAAGACAAGACTGTCAGATTGGTCCGTAGACAGAGTCAAGCACTCTATATACCAGGTTTTGTGGAAAATGGTAAGGATTCATTATGAAAAAGCATTTACTAGTAATATGTAGCTCTAGAGTTCTCAAAGTATGGGTATCAAGAGAAATGGAAACCTTTCCCTGCCATTCCCCACTGTCAACCTTATGCAGATTTTAGATTTAATACAGATATTAAGTACACATCTCTGACTCCAGCGCAACAGTGGTGAGCTCTCGTTGCCCTGTCCCAGCTTCTGCCAACCTAGAAGTTTGAAAGCATACCAGTGCAAGTAGATAAATAGGTACCGCTGTGGTGGGAAGGTAAACGGCATTTCCGTGCACTCTGGTTTTCGTCACGGTGTTCCATTGCACCAGAAGCAGTTTAGTCATGCTGGCCACATGACCCGGAAAGCTGTCTGTGCTCAAGCACTGGCTCCCTCAGCCTGAAGCGAGATGAGCACCACCCCATAGTCGCCTTTGACGGGGCCTAACCGTCCAGGGGTCCATTACCTTTTACAACTCTGACACAGTCTACTCTCCTACAATATTCTATGTACTACCCAACTTGTTGATTGAATGCAGAGCCAGCTCAACAATGCGGCAGCGTGAAGCACCTGCCACAGGTAGTAGAAACACAAGAGGCAGTGCCCCACCCATGCCACTGCTTCTGCCACCATTGGAATGTCCCCCTGCCAGCAAGAGGGAAGTATTCTGGCAAGTGGCATTGCTGCTCATCTTCTCTGCTCCTGCAGTGGCAACGTTAGTAGAACATCCTGATTCTCAAGTTTGGCAAGAGGGGGGTGTTCTTGCACACAGTGGGGTAGAGAAGACCAACTTGCAGAATGCCCCTCAGGTGAAGCAAGCTGGGCCACTCGTCACTGAATATGTTGGGAATCAATGGAAAAATTCCCTAAGTTTTTAGGCTTTAAAATATTATTCTGGCATCCTTCTTCTGGAAAATACCTGCAATTCATCTACACTCACACAAAAACCCCCCACATATACCCCAACCGTCACAGAAGAGTTTAAGACATGCAAGAAATTGAAAAGAAGTAGGAAAAGCAAGTAGAAGTATATTGTCAAAATTTTAGAAATAAGCATTTTTGCAAAACTGGCAGTTAAGAGTTGGTGGAACATAAAACTGTTGTGGAGAAAGACTGGCAAGTTAATAAGAGTACAGATTTGAGGGAACTACAGCAGAATTGCTCGGTAGACTGAATTACAGAGCATCAAGTTGGGATAGTGAAAATGTTTTAGAAGAAACACAAGTACTAGAGTTTTCTGCATACTGAATTTTAGTGATTTATTGACAGCTATGAAAAGATACCTGTTAAGCTTGTCAATAACTGAAATTGTGACTGGTAGTGCAGAGCTGGGTATCTTCTGCATAGAAATACTGTAAACCAAATGAGGGGACAAGAGAAGCTAAGGCTGGCTATATAACGAAAAATAGGTATCTACTGCAGATTATAAAATTGTAGAGTTGGAAGGGACCTGAAAGGTCATCCAGGAATCACAGCCAAAGAATCTCTGACAAATGACCATCCACCTCTGCTTCAAAACCTCTAATGGCAGAGAGGGCTCATCCTGGTATTTCTTCAGTTTGTCTCAAACTGCAGAAAATTGACGTTTATTTCAATTCAGCAGTAAACCATGTTTTCTCACAGGGAACATGGCTGGACAAAAGAAAATCCTCTTGGATTTGTGCTGAGAAGGCATGGGACAAACGGAATGAACCTTGGATCAAACAGAAGTGTGGATGAGCATAGAGTCTACCACATTCTGAGGTGTTCCGTTCCACTGTTGAACAGCTCTCACCACCAGAATGTTCTTCCTGATGCTCAGTTGGAATCTCCATTCTTGTAGTTTGAATCCATTGTTTTGGGCCCTACCCTCTGGAGCAGCAGAAAACAAGCTTGCTCTATCTTCCATGAGATAGCCCTTCAGATATTTGAAGATGGCTATCCTATCACCTTTTATACATGCCTTGTCTTCGTTTTGTGTTTGCACACAGGGGAAAAAATCAGACAGATTTTCAGAATACTGAGAACGTTTGCAGAGATTCTAGTTACATCTTATGACACAATTTTTCTTTCTTTCTTTGGAAGGTGAAATAAAAATGAACTCACCCAGACCTGAAGCTACTGAGGATGAAATCCAAGCAAACCTAGGAAGTTTCAGCAGAGTTGCATCTGGTGGTTCTTTTGTGGTATCAGGAGTTCCTAATACAAAACCCCCAGATGTCTTTCCACCCTGTCAAATCACTGACCTTGAGGTGGAGCTAGCTGCCGATGATGATGAATTCCTTTTGTCGTGGACAGCTCCTGGGAATGACTATGATCTAGGACAAGGTAAGTGTGGAATCTTGTTTTAACCAACCAGTATGACTCCCTTGCTTAGATATATTTAAATATGGCAAAGGAGGGGTTTATACCAGAATTAATCTCCCTTTAATATGCTAGAATAGCATGACACTGTTGCTCTGAGAAGACTGCAGTTCTCCCCTCCCAAGGCTACAATTCCAGCATCCTTAACAAACTAAGATTCTTTGGGACAAGTCAAGTGTTTGACTGTATGGTTTGAACACAGACATTGCTTTGTTTTAGTCCAGGATTCCTAGTTATAGAATATGCTTTATTTGTTTGGAGGTGTAGCTGTTTTTCCTGTGTTGTGGGGGTAGGCGGGTAGAGCCACATTAGTTTTTCTTCTGTGGAACAAGTTGTTTGCGATGCTTGTAACAGTGCTTTGATTTCTAAATGTCCCCCTGGACCAAAAATGGTTCTGGACATCTCTGACAAATACCATGTTTTTAAATTAGCATGGAATGACAGCTGATCTTAACAACTTTGACATGGTGGCCATGTGAACCAGCGTGTGCCCTGGAATATTTTCCAAAGTCTTCTGCAACACACAACGATGCAATGGCTGGTATGCAATATGCTTAGGGTTCCTGGAGGATAGGAAGTTATGCACTGATAGGCTTGTCACTGTTTCCTTGATCCATGTTTGAAGATGTACATCTAACGCATGTCTGTTGTGGGTCCTTTATTTTGCAGCTGAACGATATGAAATAAAAATGAGTGAAAATCCCTTGGAATTAAGAGATGCAAGTTTTGATAGTGCCACTTCTGTGAACACTTCTGGACTGACAGTAGAAGTCGCTGGGGTCAAACAATCTTTTCAGTACAAGTCAGAAAACTTAACAAAAGAAAATGGCTCCTCCATCTACTTTGCCATTCGTGCCATTGATGGCAGCAACAACAAAGGAAAACCATCTAATGCGGCAAGAGCAGTTGTGGTTTTTTCCACTTCCACACTGCTAAGTACTGCCATTAGTCCAAACACTACCACTGCTCACACAACTTCCTCTAATGTGAAACCCACTGGTGCTAATGATCCTGAGATCAGTGTGATAAATAACACAACCAAAATTGTGATCATTGTATGTGCTTCTGTGATCATTATTTGTGTTATTGTAAGTATAACCATCTGCGTTGTACATAAGCGAAGAAACAGAAGTCCCCAGACTGGAATGTAATACAACTACAATGTTGGAGAAGCATCTAATACAGCAAGGCGAGTTATAATTGTTTCTCCATTACTTGGAGCTACTCCTAGGCCAAACAACATTTATACCACTCCTTCTAATGTGTAATTCTATTCCTAACACTTGTGATAATAGTATGTACTTCTGCAGTTATTATTTGTGCATTTGCAAATCTAACAGTATGCTTTATTTAAGTGAAGATACCGAAGCCCTAGAACTTCTGAGACTGAAATGTAATAATTATATATTAACATTTAGGAGTCAGATATCCTAAATTATACAATGGAGAAAGAGAGTATATTCCTCTTTCTCCATTGTGTAATTATATAATTAGTTACATGATTTTAAATGGAACTCCTTCTGTATCTGATTATGGTCTATTTCATGGTTTCCAAAAAATCTAAATGGTAATGTATACATGCACAGCTTGAATCATAGACTAATATCTATTGTAAACAATGAAAGCTAAATTATATTATTATTGTATGTCCATATCCTGTAATATTTCATAGATGAAAATAAACACACCTGTGTTCAATAAGACTTACTCCCAGGTTAGTGATTACAGCTTAAAATATATTAGAATCCCTGATTCACCTATAAAAATGCACTATAAAAGTTGTATTGCCTTCTTACTTTTTGACAGCAGTGCACAAACCGGTATGAGGAGAATGGTGAAAAATTATTAAAGAAGAAGATTCCATGGAGAAGACTGGAACAATTTTATTTATGTTTTCTGATTAAAGGAAAGAAAAGAAAAGTGGTCCACCGTCCCCATGATTAGGATACTGTGCTACAGACTCCCCCTCTCCCATGTCATGTCCTAAGCAGCCATCTCACATACACAAGTCCTGTAGCAGAAAAACATGAGAAATAATCTCTGAACTTCAACTGGGTAGGTTGATTTGAAGAGGTGCTAACGGAGGGGCTCATGCTACATGGCTGACATGAAGAACTCCACCAGGGCCGGATCTTATTGGTGGGCTGCCCTCTCTCCCTGTTAAGTTTCAAAAAAGAAATCAACCACCTGGTTACCAAAACTGCCAATTAAGGATCTTAGAATTGTAGCGTTCTCCTCTAAAGTTTCAGTATCACCTTATCTAAGCTCACACACCTACAACTGATGCAATGCTCAGATCTGGGGAAAAATGATACCTATTCTATAGTACAATCCTATTCATATTTACTCAGATATAATTTTGTGTTCAACGGTTGTTATTCTCTCCCCAGTCTGACCATGTTCATTTTCATATAAAGGCACTGAACTGAACCAAATATCCTTAACTGGAATGTAGTGGAATCCTAGAAAATTATATTTGGACAATGTGACATCTAAATAATCATAACCAGACGATGGTCTGAAGACACAGGTTGCATCAACCCTGCTGAAGTGAAACTCTTCTGCATCTGGTCAGTGTTTAAATGAAAGACTGCCTATGTACATAATATGGAGGCTTATCAATGAAAACCAAGATTGTCATTAATTATATTTCTATAATACCCTATGATCAGAGGTCTCTGGGCATCTTACAATAAAATGTTAAAATAAAACTCAACTATAAAAATCCAACAAAATCAAGCAACAGAGAATAAATCAAATCAAATCAATAACAGCAAAAATTCACAGCCCACAGAAGCAGATTACAAACAGTAAAAAGCCATTGTGTGTTGTGTTTTTAATATTTGGTTGCGAGCCGCCCAGAGTGGCTGGGGAAACCCAGCCAGATGGGTGGGGTATAAATAATAAATGATGATGATGATGATGATGATGATGCAGGGTTGGCTAACCTGTTGTTAGACTTCTGTTTCAGTGTATCTGAAGAAGTGTGCATGCACACGAAAGCTCATACCAATAACAAACTTAGTTGGTCTCTAAGGTGCTACTGGAAGGAATTTTTTTATTTTGTTTCGACTACGGCAGACCAACACGGCTACCTATCTGTAACTAGAACTGTTGTTGGACTTCAACTCCCATCAGGCCTAGATAGCAGTGTCAATGGGAGTTGGAGTCCAATGACATCTGGAGGGCCACAGGTTAGCAACTCCTGCCATAAAGCCTTTAGAATTATAAAGTAAAAAAGGGAGGTTGTTTTTTGTGTGTGTGTGCATCATGCACAAGTGCACCACGCTTATGGCTCTTATGCCTCTACATACCACAACTGCCATGTTTCCATTCACATATTGCTAAACTGGATTGCTATACAGTGGCAGACATGCTTTAGTGTGTGCCTTGGTGTGTCCCAAGGGAGCCCATTTCCAGAGCAAAGTAAGTGTGCAGATGGGAGGTGTTCTATACCCCTTGCTCAACTTTTATTTGTTCAACTTTCCTCATCTAGGTGAGTGCAGTGCCTTTCATTCCATCAGAGACAGATTTTTGCAATGGAACTTGTTTCGCTGCACTGGGTGCCAGCACAAGAGGGCACCGCAGGACTTTCCAAGTATAACTCCTCTCCCCTCTCCTTGGGAATCTTCTGGACAGCCACTGGTCTCTGAGCTGCCCCCCCCCCCCCCCCCGCTCCAAAGAGAGGTACTTCCTAACACTGCCCCAAAGGGGCCTGGGAAGAACCCCCTGGTCACCTGGAGAACTTGTAAGCTAAGCAGTTGGCTCCTTATCTCTCTCGCCCTGACCTAGCCACTGTGATCCACGCGACGGTAACCTCCAGACTGGATTATTGTAACTCGCTCTATGTGGGGCTGCCCTTGAGACTGACCCAGAAACTCCAGCGGGTGCAGAATGCCGCGGCGAGACTCCTTATGGGGTCTTCGCTGCGAGATCACATTCAGTGCTATACCAGCTGCACTGGCTCCCAGTGGAGTATAGGATCAGGTTTAAGGTGCTGGTTTTAACCTTCAAAGCCCTATACGGCCTAGGACCCTCATACCTACGGGACCGCCTCTCCTGGTATGTCCCACAGAAGAACTTACGGTCTTCAAATAAAAACATCCTGAAGATCCCAGGCCACAGAGAGATTAGGCTGGCCTCAACTAGAGCCAAGGCTTTCTCGGCCGCAGCTCCAATCTGGTGGAACGCTCTGTCACAAGAGACTAGGGCCCTGTGGGACTTGACATCTTTCCGCAGGGCATGTAAGACAGAGCTGTTCCACCAGGCCTTTGGTCAGGGCGCAGCCTGACCCCCTCCTCTGGCAATCTGCACAGAATTTTGCTTAATGGTTGCCATCAATTTGATTTTAATTAATTTTTATAATGAAAGGTTTTTAGAATGTTGGATTATTTTGATTGTTGTTAGCCACCCTAAGCCCAGCTTCGGCTGGGGAGGACGGGGTATAAATAAAATTTATTATTATTATTATTATTATTATTATTATTATTATTATAGCCAGGGCTGCTGCAACAAACAGCTGTGCAAGTCTTTGGTACGCAGACATGCAAGAGGGCATCAGAGGGAGGGAGGAAGTAAAGAAAGAAAGAGGGACAGAGGCCAGAGTTGCCCGCAGCGCCCCTGACTATCATTCAAGGCACCCCAGGGTGCCACTGCACACTGGTTGAAAACCACTGACATAGTAAATTGAGCAGAAGGCGAGGTAGGGGGCACCAAATTTACCTAATGGGTCTGTTGACATCATGTCTCATACTTAGATCACCAAACTAGAAAATCTGGGTGTTCACTACTATCTTTGGGGGAAAATTTTGACCACTGTGATGCTGCAATCCAGATAATCTCTTTATTTCAGGTGAAACTGACACATTGTGTTGGAACAATGTGTAAATGCAACTTGCCCCACCCCAACAAAAGTGTTAAGTAAATAGGTTTTATTATACTGACATCTAGTGGATTCCCAAAGCACACAGAAATACTGTGTGGTGTGATCCTATGTATGCTTTATCAGAAGTCCCTCTGTGTTGAGTAAGGCTTACTTATTTGTAAATTCATTTAGAATTGCAGCCTAAGATCAGCTTCTAAAGCCATGCTTTATTTAATGGACCAAGATGGGTAGATGGCTGAATAATGTGCAGTGATATCTTCCAGCAATTATCCATCTATGTTATTGCATTTATATACTGTATTTCAAGGGTGCCATCTAACCCTCAGGATTGTGGGTGCCCACTGCCACCACACAGATTTGTGATGTTACACGCACATACCTGCACGTAGTGTGTGTGATGTCACATGCACAATGTCCAGGCATTGAAAAGAACTAAAGAAAACAGTTAAACATTTAAACCACCAAGCGTCACAGCCTGAAAGGACAAAAAAGGGATAATTAAGTATTAACTCATACCTTCTCAAAGCACACACCTTAATTTCCCTCTAATTCAACTCAATAGCACACAGCGTTCGAAACTCCCATTGTTCTGGTCGCGTTTTGCGAAAGGAAATTTCGCGAGCCGTTTCTGAGCTCTGGGCCCAGTACTGCACCTAAGATTTCAGATTAAAATGGCCAGTTACTCAGAAATAAATTCCAACCAAGTTGAATGGTGCTTCCTTCCAAGTAAAACATGCATGGATTGGGGACCTGAAAAACTTTCTTTTTGCTTTTCAACCCAACATGTTTTGTTTAGGTTTTAGTTGCCTTGTTTGATGTACTTTTAATGTATGGTGTGCTTTTAATCTGAAATATACTAGTCAGTGAGTTATGATGGTTTAAGTAGTGCATGTTAAAGTGTTCTCTACCTCAGACTCTCACAGGGATGCTTAAAATCTAAATAAACTGGGATCAATGAAGGACCCTTAAGTCTTAGGTTTGCGAACTGGACACTGCCACCAGCTGTATAGGTGTAGGGCTTGTCTGCAGAGTGGAATGAAAGGGGGACCTTTTCTGTCTCCCTACTTCCAGCTACTCTGTAAGTAGCGGGGTGGGCAGGGGAAGGACTAGACATTGTGGAAAATGAACATAATATTTTAGCTGCAGTTCGTTCATTTTCAGCTTTGTAGTCTTTTTTTTAAAAAATGCTTTTTATTAAGTTTTCATTTCAAATACACCAACACCAACAAAATACACAAATATTTCAAATCTATTTCAGCTTTGTATTCTTGCTATTAAAAAAGCGCGTCCAGACATTCCGTTCTGGCGCCTGTTTAAGGTGCCATTTCATATTTCAGTTTCTAACACTGAGATGAAAATAAGTTCCTTGTCGTTTCCCCTTCAGACTCAACTCACCCGAAACGTGGAACGAGAGAATTGAACGCTCTAGTGTCAGAGACGTAAAAAACCGTTTCCTTCCTTAGGGAGCAACAACCGCTCCTTTGACTTCTCCTCGCGAAGCCTCCCTTTTAAGGGGCGGACCTGGGGGCGGCGCTTAACCCCCGTCTCGCGCCTCCTTTCCCCTCGATCCCGCCCACCCCGCGCTCCTCCCGCCCAATCAGATGCCGGATCCGCAGCAGTGCCCGGCCGGGCCCGGCAGCGCCCTTACGCCGCCGCCGCCTTGGCCGGCAGCTTCTGAGGCGGGCGCGCCGTGACGGACGGGCGGGACGGACCGTCGCCGGGGGCACCGTCACCCCTCCCACGAAGATGAACATAATGGACTTCAATGTAAAGAAGCTGGCGGCCGACGCCGGCACGTTCCTCAGCCGCGCCGTGCAGGTAACGGAGAGGCGAAGGGCGACTAGAGCTGGCCTGGCTTCGCCTCAGCGGCGAGGAGGACGAGGAGGGCGGCGGCTCCTCCGACCTGCCCCCCCCCCCGGGAGCCGTTGAAACCGTTGGTTGCGCGCGCCGCCCTTATTTGTTTATTCAAAGGCAGAGCTCGAGGGGGGGGCCACACACACACACACACACCCCTCCGCTAAGTGGGGCCTGGCCGGGCCTTGTCACGGCTTGGCAGCCTGGTGGCGCCTCGTCCTCTCTCTCTCTCTCTCTCTCTCTTTCCACACCCCCGCGCACGTCTAAGCCGCCGCCCATCCGCTGTCGCCTTTCTGCGGGGCTGGAAGCCGAGAGTCGCCCTCCCTCCTTGGCCGGCCTTTGAGAGGCCTCAGGCCGGCTGTCCTCTCGGCGCCCGCGGCGGTGGGTGGGACGGGCCTGACCGCCCGCTACCGGCCTCAGGGGCTTACGCAAGACCTCCCCCTCTCCTGGGTGTGGGTCTCTCTCGGTCTCTCTTTCTCTTCCCCACCGCCGCCCACTCCCTTCCCCTGGCCGGCTGTGCTAAGCCAACGGGGAAACGGGGCCTGCTCGAAATTTTGGGCATAGCCCGTGTTGCCTGTAGGCGAAGACTCGTAGCGGCCTAGTTTTTAGTGTTTGGCGTTTTATTACGTTTCTATATGTGTTGGAAGCCGCCCAGAGTGGCTGGGGAAACCCAGACAGATAGATGGGCGGGGGTATTATTATTATTATTATTAATTGGTGGGTGGCGTGCTTTTAATATTATTTTTATTTATTAGAGAGGGGTGTTAATAATAATATAATGCTATAATATAATATAAACATAATAATGTTTTTTGTACTACAACTCCCATTCTCCGTAGCTAGCAGGAACTGTGGTCAGGGATGATGGGAATTGTAGTGCAAAAGACACAGCTGGAGACCCAAGTCTGGGGAAACCCTGCTCTAGGCCCTCTCATGTGCTATCCATGGAGGCAGACATATGAGGAGGATTGTGTCTTGTGGCCTTAATCTCCACACCTTTACCCACATTTCTGAGTGGTGTGAGGTGGCGGGGAATTGTGGCTTTTAAAATGGGGTGTTGCTTCCAGCTTAGCCTTGAATCGGGCTTCCTGTCTTACGCAAGCATTTCTACAGAACATCAGTGCGGTAGACCTCCCGCTACGTATTAAGTATTCACAACTTAATTCCAGGGTGGTGTTTCATATCTGACAGGATTTAATTAGAAATTACACAGTAACTACTTCCAGAAAGTGGAAATACATTAATCTCCCCCTCTCTCTGTGCTGCAAAGAGTGCCATTTCGTTGATCTGTTAAGTTCATTGAGCTAGTCTTGCCAAAACCTTTCCACACCTCCTGTCTTCTCTTGCCCTTGGAAGCTCCTATCAAACATGCAAGCTGACTGGAAGTGCCATGTTCTAAGGAAGCATATAGTTACCCGATGCTGAGGACAAACTGTGCATGTGGAAGTGGTGCTGTTGTCCTTGTGAGCTTCAGAGGCACATTTCAATTGGGCTAGATGAAGACAGGTGTTTGCCCAAGACCAACCACAGATTGATCGGAAGACAAAGTGCTGGGTGTGTGTTGCAAACAATAAAACTCTGCAAATGAATCTTCCCTTTGCTTACCCACTAAACATTAATTTCCTTTGCATCAAAGATGTATCAGTTTTTCATTTGCCTCTTTCCTGCTCTCATCACTCCTCTTTTTTCCAAATTGAAGGGTGAATAAAGGTATGAAGGACAGCTACTGTCCACCAATACCTGGCAACGAGCTATCCTGTGCCTACCACCTTTTCTCTACTAGGCTGCAGTGTAGGCAGGAGTGAACCTTGTAGACCTCCTTTGCATCCTTGTGCTAGCTCTGCAAGAAAGGCCCCGTGCTGAATGGCTACCTACTTTTGAACCTTCAAAAGCATGTTGTGATATGGCGGAAGATCTTGTGACTAAAAAAGTGGGGCTGAGGTATAGATCGTACAAATACTATTTTTCAAATCTTTGCTTTCTAGGGTTCTTCTAAAAGGTTAACACTTTAATTAGGAATTATTATTTAAGCAGCGATTGTTTCATAGATTAGTGATTTTGTGCTGTTCCTCTTTTCCATGTGAAGTTTCTGCATCTGTAGCCTATCTTCACAAGTAGTGAAGAGATGACAAGACAAACTCTTCTTATTTAGAGATCTTATGATGCCTGTCTTGTGATGTTTAATGTGATTAACGTTTCTGTGAAAAGGTTGTTTTTAATGTTTTTTTCTCAGATTGGCTTGATTTCAAATAAATATATTGGTCTGAGTTAATCTGTTTCACTGGGTTTTTAACAAATCAGACCCATAAGTGGGTTAGAGAAATGGGTTGTCATAGCAATATTTTTAACCACTGTTATACACTTTCCTGTTAGCTTCCTGTCTCTTGTACATTACTCCATAATTTTTGGGAGGAGTCAGTTGCATAATAGCTCCTAAGAACATTGGTCATGCATTTTTGACAGTGGCTACACATGCTCAGTTTCTTTTGTCAGTGCTATTTATAAGATAATCTTCCGTCTTTTCTTCAAGGAGCTCAGGCTTTCTCTCAAGACAAAACTACCTTAGGGCTGTTGGGATGATAAATGGGAGAAAATAGCCCTAAGGTAATTTTGTCTTGAGAGAAAGTGAGTGACCCAAAGTCACCTAGAGAACTTCATGACTGAGTGGTGATTTAAACCTAGGTTTCCCAAATCCTAGCTCATCGCTCCTACAATTGCACCATAATGTCATGAAAGTTCATCTGCCATTAGATAAAAGCAAATCAGAGTAGTTTACATCATCAATAGCAAACAATATAACTGTTGTTGAAGACAGCATTAAATAGCCAACAGCTCTGTGAATTGTGCTGAGAATTGTGGAAGCCTATGGAGTTCATATATTGGTGGTTCCAGTAACCCGAGTTAATGCCTAGTGTCTGTTGAGGTCCTGAAGTTTAAGAGCAAACTTCACATACAGCACACTGCAGTAGTATATTCTTGGAGTAACCAGAACATGGATAACTATGACTAATCTCCTTCTGTGCAAGAGGGGTCTCTGCAGGTGTCTCAGCTGGTGGAAGATGTTCTATGCTGTTCTGATCCAGCTTTGTTTCCAAAGGTCTATGAGCAATCCCAAACTGTAAAACTTGTTCTTTTGGGGGAAAGTAATCCTATTGACAGCAACTTGAATGCTACCTCTCTGGAGAGATGAGCTACCTTACATCTGTCTTGTCAGGATCAAGTTTCTGTAGGACCCTCATCCAGTCCATTACTGATGCTAAGTAATAATTCAATATTTCCACTGCAGCTAGGACCAGTGCAGTATGCAGCACAGCTAACCAGCAGCTCTTCTAGTATTAGCTATTCAGTAATAGATTTAGAAGAAAGTTGGAAGCTTTTGTGTGGCCCTTCATCAATATACTCCTTTTAAAATAAAAACAGATGAAGTTATTTAATATGGTATCAAATATGCCATATGGTAGATGATACAATGCAGGCTTGTAGATAAAAGCAGGCATCATAGCACTATTCTAGGTTTTCTCTGCCTGGGATATGGAAGTGCAGAAATCTGGAGGAAGTTTTGACATGGAAGGGGTGTGGCCTGGGGCAGTTGCTGCTTGCTCCAGTAAGTGACCAAAGTGTAAATTTTATTGACACTTCTGCATTTGTATTTGTAACCCTTTTAATTCTGTATTCTTTTAATGAGACCACATTTATACACTTGACCTCTATGTAAAGTTTTGTGTTTAAGATTTGACTGAAAATATTATTCTTTGTCTTATTTCAAGTGTTGCAGTCCTCCTTTTTGAAGTACTAGTTAGACATCAAGCCAGTTGGTAGCTTCATTTTCATAACAGTTTGAAGGAATAAAATAGGGAAATTTCTCTTTCTTGGATAATATTTCTGTTATGACTTTTTTGTGTATTGATACTAACAAAAGTTGTATTTCTGGACTGTAACATGAAAAGTGATTTATTTGTTTGTTTAACCAATGTAGTTTACAGAAGAAAAACTTGGGCAAGCAGAGAAGACTGAATTGGATGCTCACTTAGAAAATCTTCTGTGCAAAGCAGAATGTACTAAGCAATGGACAGAAAAGGTTATGAAGCAGACAGAGGTGTTGTTGCAACCCAATCCAAGTAAGAAAAGCATGTTTTTATTTTGCTCTTGATGTTTGCCAGGTAACACTTTGTGCATGCTACATGGGACAGCCTTGTATTTAGCCAACCGGAATTCATTCTGGTTTGGTTTCTGTGCTAGTTGTGGAAGAAGACAAGACCCTTCTACTATAGGTAGCAAAAGCATGCAGTGGGCTAGAGTAATGTCTCTCAGCCAGTTTGCTTGGCAGAAAACAACTTTTCCAACTTGCTAAGGTGTTACTGCAAGCCTCTTAATAAACTATATATTTTTTGGTAAGTTGGTTACTTTTGGGGCCTATTTACAAGACTGACATAGCACAATATGCTAAGTGGAGCACAGCTAGAACTTTTCTGTTGTTGACTATGGAGAGGCTTGTGTTTGTAAACCTTATCTTTTGTGGTGAGCTATGAAGCCTGGCTTCATGGAAAGTATTGGTTGCTGCTGCTTCAGTAACTGCAAAATGATTGGTAGCTTTATGACTTAAGAAAGTGTTTTGTTCTCAAAGACAGCTCTGTAGAATGATCTACCTCAGAAAAAGTGGCTTTGTTCAGCTCTGACTTCCAATTTTAATCTGAAAACAAAATACAATTTATTGCGAACTGAAAAGTAAAATAATGATGATGATGGGGTACCTATTTGAACATCACTCCAGCTTTTACTTCACCCTAGCTAGTGTTGGGACATATATGTGTGCACGGGGAGAAATTTGAACCCTGGTAAAGCGGTAACTAGTTTAGTGCAATAAAACCAATTTCCAGTCTGGAGCTAATTCTCCACGTGTTCTTTACAAAGATTTGAACAGTATATTGAATGAACGTTGCTGGTTATACTTTAAATATAAATCCCTAGCTTTTTAAGAAAAAAATGGGTATAAAGTTGAATATTAATTATTTCTTTAAAAATAGAAACAATATTCCATTAAGATACAATTAACATCTGAAAGGAAAATATCCTAGAATCAAATACCATCAATTGTTGTTGGCATCCATCTGTTTCAAAGGCAATGGAGTGTGCCTCCAGGGTGAGGTCAAACCACTGGAGTATCACAGCACCCACTGTGGCTGCAGAGACTCATAACTTGTCATACTATCTTATCCTGACTTCAATATTCTCATCGGCATTTGTTTTGTTTTCAAGCTTTGCTTTTGAACTTTGGTCTTTTGAAGCTGATCCTGATTTGCTCAGTAAATGATTGCATGCTGGAAACTGTGTGGAATGCTTAATAAACAACAACCTAGCATCTGGTATCTTTTTTCCAGCCTTAATAACAAAAAATACCTACTACCTTCTCTGTTGTTCATGTTTAAGGTTGAGAAATTACTTTCTAGGCCTACAACTTTGAAAGAGTGGGTTAGAAACTTAATTATATAAGGTTGATATGCAGTCATAGGCTAGGTGGCCTTACTGTATATTGAATCTTTTCCTTGAGTCTGTGTGTGCGTTGAAGTTTCAGTCTTCTAATACTAGTTCATGGAAGAAGAGGGGTGAGAGGGTGTTCACTTGTTGCTCACTAAATTTTTTGTTGGTATTATTATTATTTATTAAATTTATAGTCTGACTATTGAGGGCATGTGTTTGTTAGTGGAGTAGATCCACATTAAGAAAATTCAGCAATCTTACAGTTTACTACTGGTGGTCTATGTTTTGCATTCCCTCACGCTGTTGGGGAATATCTTTTCTGGAAATGTATAGGGGTGAGGTTTTTTTTTTAAGCAGCTACTTTGTTAATTAACATAATTCTGAAATGCTGATAGGACAGAAAATGATATTAGGTCTTCAGTGTACTTGGCTATCTCTCAGAACTATATAAAGCTGCTGATTTTCTTAAAAAGGAGTTTCACACTTCAGACAGCCCATCTGTTTGGAAATGGGAGGCTGTAATATGTCTCTTGAGTATTTGTATACTTAAATAGATTTCCTCATTTAAATCTTGAGTGACGATGAAATCTTTTAAAACTGACCTTTTTGCTGTATCGACAGGGATCCACAAACCTCTTTGACATGAAGGCTTCTGTTTGTTGTGATATGAGTTCCCATATTCCATGTCAGAGAGGAGGATTTTTAAAAATGCTGCACTAAACCTTGTAACAGACAGAAGCAGAGACTAACATAGCTTTTGCTGTTTCAGTTCCCTATGCAGTTTATGCTGCCTCTGTCCCCCATCTTCTGGTGTGCACACAGCATTTTGAAGGGTCAGTGGTGACCATGAGTTGTGGCTGGGTAGTAAGTGAAGAAAAATATGTGCAAAAATAGGCAAAAATGACTGGAGCAGTGTGAGTTTAGGTGCTGTTAACCATGATAGGGTTTCTTAAAATCATTTTTCACATTTGCAAGTCATACATAAAAAGGATGTTGGGTATTTTTTCTTCAAAAAAGCTCTCATCAAGCATTAGCACTTAACAGCATTATTTGAGATTTCAAATAAATGCTTTTTACATTGGCCAGTAACTTACAAATTGGTTGTGTTATCTTTTGTTAGATGCTAGAATGGAAGAGTTTGTCTATGAAAAACTAGACCGCAAAGCTCCAAGTCGTATGAATAACCCAGAAATATTGGGCCAGCACATGATTGATGCTGGGAATGAGTTTGGTCCTGGAACAGCATATGGTAAGTAACAACTATTTCATATCACTTGAGCATCCTAGACTAAGAATTGTTGGTGTGGTAGCAACTTGTGCTGATTGCACTGAGGAGTCAGTGTATACAGGATTGCAGTGGCATTTAATTAGGAATATGTACAGGATAGCAGTCTTGAATTAATTAGAAACTAGGGGTGAGTGGTGCTTCTGTAAGGATGGTTTGTAACCTTATTCTGAAGCTGTATGTGTACAAGGTTTGAGAACTTGAAACTGACTTGAAGAGCAAAATGCAATATGAAAAGTAAAACTTAGAGCATGCTATAAAACAATGCAAATTCAAAACACCCTTAGTGACATCGTGAAAAGTCACTATGTCAACATTTCGTGCTTTACGTTTCTGTAATTGTAGATGGGTGGCTATGTTAACTCATACTGGAATGACTTTTCTGTTGCAGGAAATGCTCTCATTAAATGTGGAGAAACACAAAGACGAATTGGAGCAGCAGACCGAGAACTAATTCAGACATCTGCAATAAACTTCCTCACACCTCTGCGAAATTTTATAGAAGGCGATTATAAAACAATTACTGTAAGTTGTGAATACGATTCCTTAACTTTAAAGAAGTAGTTCCAAATGCATAAAGAAGTATCAATTTGATTTTGTGTCATTAAGCATTATTCTTAGGGGTTTCCTACTACAAAAAAGTGACCTAGAGAACTTTAACCATTATATAACAGAGAGAGAATAGGAAGGGCCAAGTGGCTTATGCTTCTCTATTTTCTCTAAAGTGAACGGTTTCCATGTACTCACATGCAATTTTCTTCAACTTTCGCAGAGGGAACGCAAATTATTACAAAATAAAAGACTAGACTTGGATGCTGCCAAAACAAGACTGAAAAAGGCTAAATTAGCAGAAGCTCGAGCTGCAGTAAGTAAAATTTATCTCCAAAAATGTTTAGAATATTGTTGACTTGTTACGTGGTGTTCATGGTTCAACATGTGGCCCTTAAATCTTGAATTAACCAAGTGTCAATAAATATAGATGTATAAACAGGGTTAACCAGAAGTTCTTTCTGTCTCTTTCTCTGGCTGTGAACAGACTAGGAGCAGATCTGTTTGGTTTGCAGTGAGATTTTGTAAAGGGAAGCCTTGCCACTCTACATCCCTAATCTTTCCCGCACCATACAGCTTGGAAGCAGATAACGTTGGGTTGAAAGCTAAATGGTTTCATGAAGGGTATTTTGATACCTAGGAACTTGGATTGCTTTAGGAAAGATCAGGCACATCTTCAAGTAAGATTAGGGAAGGATACTAACTCTCTATTGACTGCAACTCCAAGGTGTTTATCAGTGGGGAAGACACCTGACTTCAATAATGGTATACCAAACTTAAATTTCAATTGATCACGGATACTACAGCTATGCTACATATGATATACTTAAATAGCTATGTATACACATTAGCTTTGGAAAGGAAGTCTCAAAGTTGTGTGCCTATGTTCATAATTTGTAGCTCATTGGCCACCTGAATGAAGAAAAATCCTTAGTTTGTAAAAGCATCTACCTGGTCACCTTGAAACTCATTTTATTGACATAGGAAGCCAGATAAGGGACAATAGGAAAGCAGCAATAGGCATTGAGCCCAGAAAGTAGGACTAGTATTCTCCAGGTATTTAATATAGTATGTTAGGTTAGACCTTGTATTTTCAATTTTTTCAGACATTAATGTGATTGGTAATATAATGGAGGCCACATCTTCTATTCTTGTTCTCTGGCCTAATTGATTTGGTGAGCAATAGCGAGTATATGAAGCATCTTAAGGCTTTTAAACTTATTTCAAACAGTACTTGGTTCCACATATGGAAATGATACTGGAAAAGAATACATGAAGCATAATGGTTTTGCTGTTTATTGTTTGCTTTTTTGTGTCTTACATCTCTTGACCTTGCAGTAGCACTTAATGATCAACAATTTACCTTATTTCACAAAATAACATAATTTTGTTTTTATGCACTTTAAGCAACTAAACCTGTCTCCACCTGAAGAAAATAACATTATGGTAAATGTCTCATACATGCTCAACTTGGTGCATGTAAAATGGCTACAGGTTTGTTGGCCTCTTGTCTTCATAACATTTCTTCAAGTGTTTCCTCTTGCTTTCTGTTGATACGTACTGCCCATCCAGATTCCTTGAATGAGAGATTACACCAGATCAACATATTTACATCAGATTAACAGGTTTATATAATACCTTATTGACACTTCTTCTGTGTACAGTCTTTGGGAAATAAAATAATATGTCAAACTAAATGTTGACTAAAACAGCAGACTAAATTATTTTATTACTTGGGTATGCTTTTCTTTCAATGATATGAGGCTTTGGCAAATTGTCCAGTTACGTGGTGCTTATTTCTAAACATAAGATCCAAAAGCTCAGCTTGTTGTGTGGGTTATATTCTTTCTGCAGAGTATGCTTTTTGTAATAATATGTCTGAAGCATATCAGGCTTAAAATCAGAGGGATATTTGCATATTTGCCTAGATATATATATTTCTAAGCCTAGTGAAAACTCTAAGTAAAATACTTTTGTATGGATTCAAGTTGCACTGGACTCTATTATTGCCTTAAATGATTCACAAGGAAATATGTTCCTTGTTTACTATTTGAATGCCAACTTCCTTCCTCAGAATCCCCCTCTTCATTAACTGCAAATTTTCCTGTAATATCTGAAAAAGAGAAGTTGCTCATTGTACTGAAATTTTGTCAACGAACAGATACTCCAGTGTAAGTGAAATATGGAGTAAGAACTTCTGAGTCACATTTGAAACTTTCCTCCAATTCAGCCTCATAAGGAACACTGGGAACTGTAATTTAAGGATGCTGGAAATTGCAGCTCTGTGAGCAGTAAGCTACAGTTCCCAGGATTCTTTGGGGTTAGCAGTGTTTTAAATGCATCATGAGTGCTCAGCCAAAGGCTGTCTACAGTGAAGACTATATTAGTGGAAAAATGGGATAGAAGTGTTCTATAACCATTCAAATGACCTAAAGGTCTAAATTATTGATTTGATCTGATAAAGACAGGCTTGGATGGCAAGAGAAATCACTGGTGTTTCCTCTATCATTGTATTAGCCGTTGTTGTGATAGACTTTGCTTGTGTAGGGCACCTTTTCATAAAGATCATCCATGCATTCGTTCATAATTCAGGCAAATTGTACCTTAGACTGTGGTCTTCATTTGCTTTGAAAGTAATATGTTTTAGCTGGTTTCTTTTAAAACTATTCTACTTATTTCACACAATGGGTTGGATCTTGAGATCTTGTGGGCAGAGTTCTGCTTACAGAATGAGGTGGGGAGAGGTAGTGTTCTTAGCCTAGATCTACCCTACCCATGTGCTCTAGAGGAACAATAGGAGGAGGAGCTGCAGCAGGGAAAAGGGAGAATCGGGGTTGGGTGAGTTCCTTTCCATGAACAGGAGCCTCCTTTCTGCAGTCAGAATGACCCATTCCATCCACAGAAGGGGTGCTCTGCATCATAGACACTTAAGGGTACTGTTGTAAGAAACTTTGTATCTAGCAGGCAGCTGTTTTCAGCTAAAGTCTATTTGGAGGGTAGAATATGCTTCATACCCCATTCTGGTTATAGCTAGCTTCTTCTGAGAATAGCTGGGAATAAAGATGTTACAAAAAGTCTTCAGCTCACCAGCCAGTTTCCTCTGCTGCTGAAGTCTTCTCTGTTGCACTATTATTGTCGTTAAATATAATGGAATTAGATAATAAATTTGGAAAATAGGTATACATACCTAAAATACAGTATTACATTGGTAATACCCTGGGTGAGCCATAATAAAATTCACTAGTTAGAACGTTAACTAGTATACAAGCAAAGATGCAGCTCTGTTTGTTATCAAGCACATTAAAAACACTGTAGGTAAAGTGAATAAGGAAATCAGTACAGGAAAGATGTGAAAGAACACTGAGTGCAAGTTCACCAGACAAATTCTTCATAATGTTGTTTCTCCACTTCTTTATGCGTACAAGATTTGGGCAGAGGAAGTAACAAAAGTAAGTAATCTAACTGAAGCTGTTGGTTATGAAATATCATAATGTTGAGATCTGATTCAGCATGAATCTTGTCCCTGATATCAAAGGGTTGGTATTGCTTATATGCAATTTGAAGTGGCAATGGCAAAATGATCCACATAACATGTAGGAAATAAATCTACCAGAAAAGAGGAGTGGGTGTTTATGAAGATGTTAAAACTTGTTTTTCTTCTTCTTCTGAATATGACAAGAACTTTAATAACACATGGTAATTCTCTGATCCTCAATCCAGGCTACTACCCATCTTACATGCCTGAAACTAGTAGCTCAACACAATTTCTCATCAGAGAAATCAATGTTCCCATTCTGTTTATAGAAACATATGAAACTGTAAAATATTAAACATCCCACCATGTTTGCAACCAAATCCTATGAATCTTCTTCATAACTTGTTTTCTTACTTAACTTGCATTTCCCTATTTTTTGTTGTTGTTTAGAAAGGTGCATTTTAGGGCCAAGTCTCAAATGTCGCTGCTTAAGACTACTTAATGTTCACATGAATACTTATTATTTAACTCAATAGCTGCATTACTACTCAGCATTTACTATTTACCTTATGTTTTCCCATTCTCTAAAGAGCTTTGAAACTATAATTACTCAGAATATTGCCTAGTTTTATATTCTGCAGTCAGAATAAACAACATACATGGAAGAAGCAAGTAGCCTTCATTTGAGCTATTAACATACAATTAAAATTATGTACGGGCCTTTTCTTATCATGCATTGCTGTATTTCCCTGTATACTGAAATGAAAATGCAGCTATTACAGTCAAGTTAAGTAGGCTTAGTAAAAAAGTACTCTGCACAAAAATGGAAAACCACCACAAATAATGCAAGGGAATCTAAACGCTTGGCAGAATATTCCATAGGATCATGAACAATGGATGTTAGATGTTGTGGGTTTATTCCATACAAATACTGCAGGACAAGATTGATTGAACAGTATTTCTCCTGCTTAAAGGAGACTCTCCAGGATAATCTTTGAAGCTGGAACAGTTGGCTAGCCCTTCATGTTAGTAAGCAGTGTTTTGCCTTGAGCAGAGATGGCGAGCTCTGGTAGATGCATTGTGCTAATTCTTTTCAGCATGATAAGTGGCTTGCTTGAGGGTTTTTAAAACCACTTTCTCAGTGTCAATTTACAAGCTTCCTAACAGGTTTTGACATCAAGTGAGAAATGCAATGCTGTAGGTGTTTTGGAATGGCTGTTCAATACTGTGAAATAGTAGAATATACTGACTATCCCCTACCACTTACTGAAATATAAATTGAATGATGGGACTAGGTGTGACAATGGATTACTTGTAGGCAAAGCACTGTGATGCAATCCACATTAATTTCAAGCAAATCTAAGTGCACATTTAAAGCTCTTACATTGATTTTTAGTGGCATTTGCTCTTATTTTCTCCACCCTAGCAGCATAATTAATTTTATGTATCAAATTCTAAGTGAAATATATCTTACAGTCTGAACAGGAAGTCAGAATAGCCCAGAGTGAGTTTGACCGTCAAGCAGAAATTACTAGACTTCTGTTGGAAGGCATCAGCAGTACGCATGTAAGTACCAAGTAGAAGAAAATACTGTAAATGCATCTCATAATAGTTTGTAGAAGACTACGTAATCTTACACAACTAGAAATAATTTCTAAAAGTTGGTGTGATACATGTATAAGAACTATTGAGGATGAGAAAATCAAGTGATTGTGCAAGCACTATGACAGTATTTCAATTACCTCTATCCAAAGAGCATTGGAGACTCATAGGGTTATTTTAGTTATGGAGGTTGAGGTAAAAGCTTCTTTCTCTCTCTCTCTCCTGACTAAAGGCATCTGGCAAAGTAGGTAATAACCAATGAAAAATCATGCCCTGAAGTTAGAATCATAGGGTTGGAACTCCCCATGTCCAATCTCAGTGCAGGGTCTGCTATGCAGCTGCATCTATGACAAATGGCTATCCAAGTTCTGTCTAAATATGACTGACAAAGGAGACACCACTATTTTCTGTTCTATTATTGAACACTACTACTAATGTTCAGCAAAACCTGCTTCCCTGCTATTTTCACCATTGCTAATAGTTCTGCTGTCTAGAGTAGTAGACAATAAGTTTGCAGGATGGCCCATCAGATATTTTGAAGGACACTATCCTATCAGTTTTTTAAGGTTAGTCTCCCATTTTTATATTTAAAAGGGTTCATAAGATAGGATAGTTCAAGTCCAGCATGTCAGTCTTTGGCTATCTTCCTAAGCACTTTATTTGAGATAGTTACTGAAGTTGGACATTTTTGCTGGGGCATATTGGAAGCAACCTTTAATATAAACACAGTTATCTGGAATCACCATGAATGCATGTCAAACTTGCAATCTGACTAGAACTCTCCAATTGTTGCAAGCTGGTTAGTGCAACACAGTATGCACAGTTCTGTACTGATATTTGAACTCCCCTGCATTCCAGGCACATCACCTTCGCTGTTTGAATGATTTTGTAGAAGCTCAGATGACGTATTATGCACAGTGTTACCAGTATATGTTGGACCTTCAGAAACAGCTTGGAAGGTAAGGAAATTACAGTCTTCATAGCTACTTTCCTAAATTGCATGTGCAGCGTTGCTAGAAGTACCTCTAATTGAAGGGTAACTTGGAGGACAGCTAAGTTGATGCTGCTTCACTTCATTGTTCTGACAGGCCAATTTAACTCCAGAAGTTGCTACAGTGATCAGTTAAGGAAGAGAAATTAGTGGAAGTAATAGTCTCTTTAATAACCCTCCTTCAGTGACTTTTTAGACATCTGAGGAAATGGTCTGACATATCACAGTAACAGGTCAGCAGGTATAACATATGGATGGCAGAAGAGAGAGATGTGAATAAGTGCTGTGGGCTTGAATTGCTCACAGGCTTGCACTGAAGTACAGCTAGGCTTGTCCTGGTGTTTTTGGATGTACGTCAAGGTATCTGCAGCAAGCCCAGCAAAAGAGGTAAAATGCTTTACAGCAAATAAAAAATGCTGCCTACTTTCTAGACAGAGGGAGTTCAGAACATTTCTTGCAATTCACGACAACTGTCCTGCTGGATAATTACTTCCATGTTAGCAAACAGTTGTCACATTCACTAAAAGCCAGTCACTAATGGGCAGCTGCACCTTGGCCTACTAAAAGAAGGCCTTGACCTGGTTCGAAAATATTTCTGGGAGCTTGCCAGAGAAAACAGCAGCTTACAAAGTGCACAAAGCTACTATATAGATAGAGAGGGGTGTGTGTAAAAAAAAAGAGATAAAATCTTACTGCAGAAAGTCATAGGTTTAAAGCAGTAGATGAATATGTAAACTGTAAACTTGTAGTCACTTTCATTTTCAGAATAACTGCATGAGGTCATTCAGTGTTTAGATATATCAGTTTGCCTGATCAAAGTATCTTAATCCTCTTTTCCCTTAGTAGCCTAAAGCTTGGTCTTCTTTTGGAATGTGTTTCTCTGTAGCTAATTATTTCTTTTAGAATTAACTGTAGTTATTCCAGCAACAATTTCCTGTTCTTGAAAGTGGACAGTCTTCTGCTGTTTGAATGTGTTGTCTTAATGGTAATTAAGAAAAGATTTTTAGTGCTTAGCTGTGTTGGATGTTCATGTGCTTGTGTATCGTGATAAGCCTTTATGGCTTATATGAGTCCTCTTTCGTTAGGACGTAGTTCCAGTTTTTCAAAGCTAACTTTATAGACTTTTTATAATTCAAAATAATCAGTTCTGGGCATGTTGCATGTGTGCCTTCAAATCCTTACTGCCATGTAGAAAAATTGAGTTGAAGAAGGTTGGTGACAAGGCAAGATTCAGAGGGACTTTACTTTGTATCCAATCGTATCATTGTAAAGATGTACATTATTGATTCCTCTGGTTTGGTATAATTTCACATCATGGCTAGCCTGCTGAGGTACTTGATATAACTGCTTGTGGTCCTGGGACTGTGAAAGCATTTCTGCATAGAAATTCCCTCCCTTGCACATGCCAATACTCTATAATCTCCCAGCTCCCTGTTATCTATTCCACTAGTGTGGAATATTTCTCTTCCACAACCTGTAAAAATTATTGTTTCAATACAATTTGTTTTACAGCTGGAATAAAGTGGGTTCTTGTTGGTTTTTCCCTATCTTGTTGGACATTACCTTTGCCCAACTTCTTGCTCTGCTGAGTTCTACAAAGCCCCTGTTGGTTTTTGTGCCCCAGGACTTCTTAAAAGAACCAGATCTACACAGTATCTGTTTCTCTAAAGTGCAAATAGATCCAGGAATGCCCCTTGAATGCTGTTTCTTGTAACACAATGGTAACAATGGTAATCTTGTAACACATATTAGGATTTTCCACGATGTATTCTTCATTGTTAAAGTTGATAGGGCAGGTTCTTGAGAATAGATTTCTGGAAAGGTTCTGAGCAGGTCCAGGAACTTGTAATAAAGGTAGGATACAGGGGCACCTGTTCTTTCTGAATCGAGAAACAAATTAGGGATGATTACGTCTAAAGACCTATCCATTCTTAAAGAAATCAGCTCTGAGTGCTCACTGGAAGGACAGATCGTGAAGCTGAGGCTCTAGTACTTTGGCTACCTCATGAGAAGAGAAGACTCACTGGAAAAGACCCTGATGTTGGGAAAGATCGAGGGCACAAGGAGAAGGGGACGACAGAGGACGAGATGGTTGGACAGTGTTCTCGAAGCTACCAGCATGAGTTTGACCAAACTGCGGGAGGCAGTGGAAGACAGGAGTGCCTGGCGTGCTCTGGTGCATGGGGTCATGAAGAGTCAGACACGACTAAACGACTAAACAACTAAACAACAACAACGTCTAAAGAAGCATATAAGTGTACATCTCTCTTGCAATGTCCTTCCCACCCCCCACCCCCAGGCATTATTTATAGGCTTCCTTTGTGAGTTGTGGATCATGTTTGCAAGTGTGCTTTGCTCACCTTGTCATAAGAGGTTTCTGTTGGAAGATAAGGAGAAGTCAGAGGTGGCATTTAACTAAAACGAAAGTATATGATTTGCTAATCGTAAGTGATAGATCTGGGTCATGAAATGCTCATGGTAACATTAGTATGTACCTTTCAGTACTATATTAATTTTGTGTTTCACAGCTTTCCATCTACGTTCCTTGCCAACAATCACCAGTCTTCATCCAGCTGTGCTCCAAGTAGTTCCGTTACTACTACAGCTGCCTCCTCTGCCTCTGTTACAGCCTCATTGTCCTCAATAAGCAATGCAGCAGCTACATCCAGCTTGGGTGAAGTGAAGTCCGCAAGCGGCAACAGAAAAGCCAGAGTTCTTTATGATTATGATGCTGCGAATAGCAGTGAATTATCACTTCTTGCAGATGAGGTACACTTTTTCTATTCTTGCTTATAAATAGAAGTAAACAAATTTAATGTTTTACTAACGAAATGCAAAAGCCAATTCTCTGGTGTTACATCATCCAAGGCAATAAACATACATAAGTATCCATTTGACCTTTGCAACGTACCAGGAATTAGTAATGAGGAAAGAGTGGCTTCTTAGGGAAGGTTTCTGATGTTACCAAGCAATAGACCAGGCATAGGCAAACTCGGCCCTCCAGATGTTTTGGGACTACAACTCCCATCATCCCTAGCTAACAGGACCAGTGGCCAGAGATGATGGGAATTGTAGTCTCAAAACATTTGGAGGGCCAAGTTTGCCTATGCCTGCAATAGACTGTCTGTAATATATATCGTATGACTATAGGATTACGTGGATGTTCCAGTCCCTGATTATCTTGTATGTAGCTATGTATCAGTAATAGATTAACATGTTAAATACTCATTTTTTTGTGTAAAGCTATTTTACGTGCACACCTCTTTTGGACATACTGCTGGGATTGCAGAATCTTTCAGCCTCCTGACCTGCCTATATATTTTGGAAAGTTGTTTCACTATGCATTTGGACCCCTCTTAGGATATCATAACTAAGTTTTGCATGATGGTTCCTGAGATCAAGGAGCAGGTTTTCATCTATGTTTGGATACAGATGGCAGACTGAAACTTCCAAAACTAAGAGGGTGCTGCCTCTTAGCGTTTTTGGATATTTTTTTGACATAAAGTGTTCTTTCTACTTGTCACTATACAATGCTCCAGGACACCAAGTACACAGCCATTATTTTATTTTACTTCTTAATATTTATATACAACCCAATAACAAAAGTTCTCCGGGAATTTATCAGTAAACAAATAAAACCATGACGTGCAAAAATGCAACCTAAAACTAGCAGCAGCAAGTATAACATCCCATAATACTTCTGTTCTGCATTTGTAAGAAACAGTGTGGCAGCATCTAAACTTTGAAACTCCCTGCCCATTGACAGCAGGCAGGTGCCTTCACTGCATTCTTTTCAGTGCCTGGGTATGTCATTCATATACCCAGATATGCAAATGTTGCTGTGCGTTTTAATTTGTTTCAATTTATTGCTGTTTTTCCCCATGTTTAGATAATAGTTTTTAACTGTTTTTTTTACTGTTTTTTGTTTGTTTTATTCCCTTTGTAAACCTCTTGGAGGTTTTTAACAATCAATTTTATTAAATAAATAAAAGTACTAACACATATTTAGAGTGAACACTAGGCAGCAGCCCAGGTTTCTAGGCTAGTGCCTACTTGCAAAGTAGGAGAATTCACAAAGTTTTCAGAAACAGGTTATCTAATTTCTTTATTCATGACACAGGCATAAGAAATAAACACTGCTTTTTGTTTTTGTTTTAGGTAATAACGGTGTACAGTATGCCTGGCATGGACTCAGACTGGTTGATGGGCGAACGAGGAAATCAGAAGGGCAAAGTGCCTATTACTTACTTAGAACTGTTAAACTGAATAACTGGCTTGTATAAAGACTGCCAGTTATGGTGAGACCATATTTATATGCAATTAACTTTATATAAAACAGGTTTAAGTGTCTTCCATGTTAACATCTTAAAGGATGTAAATACCAGCCATTAGAAATGGGCTTTTATGCCAATATTCTTGCATGGTAGATACTCTTTTCAGATCTAAGTTGTTTAAAAGCTTTTACTTTATGTGCCAAGATTGTTTCTACAGAATTTTGTTTCTACTGGAATTTTCACTAATAACTTCTGCTTTTGAGTAATCTAAACTGAAAATGGGAGGTATTGTTTTCTACAGAACTTTTCATAATGGCAAGCTTCTTCACCAACAATAAAATTGTTAAACAGTAACTTCTTTTGCTAAACAAATATTTGATGTTTAATGTCTTAAAGGGCTATGATTATAGTTATGCAGCTGAAGATTACACTTTTACTGAAAACTTTAAATATAATTCTGAAAGGAAATGCACAGCATAAGAAGAGCCCTACTAGAGGGATCAGATTAAGGCCTGTTAAGTTGAGTTTTCTGTACTTACAGTACAAAAGCTGTTTGTGATTAACCAGCAACTGGAATTCAGAGACAATTTGCCTCCCAATTTTGGAGGTAGCAGAAAACTTAGCTCCATTTTAAAATATACTTTAAAAATCAATAACTCCAAATTTGTCCAGGTGGCATTATTCCAAATAATAGCTAATAGAACTATGATGATCCCCATCGGAACACAAATGGTGTAAATACCACAGCTCCTATGCAGGTTTTGTTGTTGTTACCATCACAGATGAAAATATCTAGACCAGAAATTGTGCATTCACCAACATAACCTTTCATTATTTATTTATTTTGAATAACTTTGATTTGGAAATAGTTCTTGATTTTATTTATTCGCAACATGTAATGTGTTCAGTCATGTTAAAGAGCAACAGCATACAACTGTCATGAGTGGTTTGGAGAGGAACAGTGGAATATTAAGTTTTATTAAATACCATGATTTGGAAAAGAAGACTTCCAACATTTGAAGGACATCGGCTAATACAGTCGGTAATCAAAACATATGATGTCATCATCTGTATCCAGTGTTGGTCCTACTCAGTAGGCCCATTGAAATTGATGGACATAACTGACTTAGGTGCATTAATTTCAATGGGTCTACTTTGAGAAGAGTTGAATGGAAACCTCATATGATTAGAAGTGAGAGTTCCGTGTTATCTGGGACTGTAAGATACATGCTTCTTAGCTAAGCCTTCTGAAAAGCAATCCACTGACTGATGAGTGTGAGAGATAGTCTTGAACTTGGTATATAGGGAGGGAAACTAACTGCTTGGGTTATTGACTGATGAATTACTTCCATGTATGAATTTGCCAGCGGTGATGGAAGGAACTAAATACTGATCCCAGAGTGGAGAGACCTGCCTGTATATTGCAGTAACTGGGGCAGAGGGAGAGGAGCAGCCGTTGCACATTTCAGCTGTAGTTCAAAGTGTAAAAGACTTTTCCTCAAAAAAGTAAGAACCTGAGAAAAGATTCTGAATATTCAAGTAAGTTCTGTACATTGAGGAAAATCAGAAATTGAATTTGCACATGCCTACTGTACACTACTGGGCATTTTGACAGGAGGCATGCAGGAGTCAGAAAATGAAGAACAACAGAGGTCAGAAAGCTGGCTGAGTTATCCTTTCAGTTGTTCAAGGAGAGTATTCTGTAGTCTGCGTTTCTCCATGACTAGCAGAAGCAGAATAAACTAAAACATGAAACTGTGCCTGACCTTCAACCTGTATAGATTATTCAGAATCCAGCTCTTCTTAATGCAGAATTTTGATAATATTCTTAATGCCTAGTACAGCTCTGTACATAATCTGTCCTTGGAATACCATTTTTTATGCCATTTTGGTAAAAACGCCCAAACTTTCCTATGTGAGGTGAAAAAACACAGCCTATGACTAGTGTGTTGGAAGAGAGTTTGGACAGCAAAAAGGGAATCCCAATTTGTAGCACCTGTACTGGGGCTGCACACACACTCCCTCACCCACTAGCTGTGGAGCAGCTAAAAAGGTTTTGAGTATATGCAATTTTTGTGTGTACATGGAACCCTTAGAACCAAACCCCTATGTAAGGTGCAGGATTACTGTATACTGAAAGCTCAGCAGCTAATGACAGTGTTCCCGGCTGTTCTTTGTTTATACTTTTTTTTTTTAATAAATATGGCCAATTTATTAGGGACAATATAGGGTACAATTGCAAGTGCAGCGAAATCTTTTTCCAGGGTCTATGACATGATTGCATTTGCGGCTTTTGCTGTCAGCGAGAGAACACTGTTTGGGGCTGCGATGCCCTTGCTTTCCTCTAGCTATTTGTCAGATTGTTTGGCAACCTTCACAGCTCACTTCAAGGCAGCAGAAAACTTTTAATGAATTCTCATCTAATGCTTGTGGAAAAGTTAAAAATACTTTTCTTGATTGTCTACTTGTGAACCAGGTGTGCTGTACTGGGAAGGGCGAGCTGGTAAGCCCTGAATGATTACCTGCGTATATCAAACTGGATATTGGTGTTCTCCTTGGCTACTTAAAATAAATTGTCTGAATTGTGAACTGAGGCTCTCAATGACACATGTATCTTGAATATGTGGTACCACACCCAGCTGAGCTATGAAACCAGTATTGGAGCTTTTGGAACAAGTATATAAAAGGAAGACTCTGTGTATGCCTTATCTGCAGGGCATATTCTCCCTTGTATCTAACCAAGTGGCTGGACTACTGGGACCAAGATCACACACTTGTAGGCACTTAATATCTTTACACTTCATATGTTGAACAGATAGATGATTTTAGACATCATATATTAAATCATGGAAAGAGGTAAATGTTCCTATTTTGAAAAGCTGAATGTACTCTTCTGCATTCAGGAAGAGATACTAAAACAGCTTCATACATAATTTGCCATTCAGAAGAATTCAAAATGAAGAAAGACCTATACTTACAAGAAATTGAAAAAGAGGAAGAATGGGGAAGGGATGTACCTATAGAGGGGACCTCAAATATATTGTGTCACATACAAGGTCTTACCAAAAGAATTCTAGGACCTGCCACCTGTTCTACCTTTTCCGGGTCTGTTGCACGAGAAGGGAAAATTGTGAGCTGTATCCACACAGTACATCACTGGGATCGAAAGCGTTCTCTTGGCATGCAATGGCATGAACACCACACTCCCCATTTTCATTCATGGCAGTAGTTTTGCACTATATGGAATAGTGGTTGAAAAGTTCCCCAATCTTTCAGTGGGGAGGCGTGTTGTGGAATACTCTGTGCCCAAGTTTATATGGAAATGCCTCTGCAGTTCTTTGGTCCCATACCCATACCTGACCTTGAATAATTTAGCTTTCCTGTAGTTAATGAATCCAAAAGTATTTTTAGAAGGATTTAAAAAGGAACTTCTGAAATGACTGCTCATGGTCTAACTACTTTGCACGCCATAGGGTGCAATAAAAGTCTTGCCACTCTTGCTTAGCATCTTAGGCTGTGTTAATAGCTTCTGCTTTTGTTCAAACTTGATTGCGACTAAAGGAAACAATTATAGGCGGCCCATTGTTCCTAGAGAACTTTGTCAAGGCTGTGTCCTCCTTTCTGCATGGCATACCACACAAAAATGGGAGGGTGGCATGATTGCATATTGCCAAGGGAAGAGAGAGTGTCAGATTGCACCACTGCTAGCACATTTCAGTCAGTGAGGCCAAACTGTTAAGAGTGATGTCAACAGTTAACCTGTTATTTTGCTAGTCAGTACTACATTGAAGGTGTTTCTTTGACTTCAGTTGTAAACAGTAACTAAACCCAGCAAATGGCAGGATTGTGCACTATGCACAAGGTTTTATGTTCATGGAGAACAGGGAGCTTACAGCTGGCCTGTACATGTACCTTCTTCCTCCACTGTTTTGCAGTCATTGCTATTTTGCAGCTGGGATATTTTGGGCCAAACCAAAAAACAATGTGTGGTGATCTCATGCACAAGTTTCCCCCCATTTTCCCCATGGAATTCCTCCGCCCACCCCCACCCCCAAAACAAACATTTTTGGAAGAAATCACACTTCTGCCACATACACTGACTGGCTTTCATCTGGGCTCAGCAGATTCATGGTGCAGGTATGTCACAACCCTCACCCTCTCTGATCACCCATTTCTGATCATTGCCTCTTTCTGCTGTTTAATGATGTGGAGGTGATGGCAGCTGGTCGGAGGCGGAAAAACCTGCCCTGAACAATGGAGCCAGTTGGATGGATGCTACCCTCGACTTTTCAGCATGGTGTGGTAGACGTCCGGTAAACAGAATGGCAGAATTACTTTGTGAATATTAAATCTTTTATAAATAGTTTGCTGACAAGACTCACTGTTGGGAAACGCATCGGTACCCAGATCATGCAGCCAGTTAATAAAGCAAATGCTAAGGAGCCCCTCCACCCTCCCCTACGGATCAGAATTGCCTTATATATATATTTTTAGAAATGTGAAATGGGTGTCTGACATGAGCAATTAAGGGAATCTCGTTAGAATTGCAAAAATGGAATTAAAGCTTTCAAATGTCTTTACACAGTTGTGGGCAGAAGCGCAACAACCAGAATTGGAATAATTAGCTGGGAAATTGCTGCTTCTAAAGGAGAATCTGCATGTAAACTATGTTTCTGGAAATAAAGGTGGTTTTTTCTCTCTTTTCAGTACAGGTTCTCTGAATGCAACTACTCAAGGGACTAATTCAGAAATCAAGCTCTAGTCTGGCAAGCATGCAGGGTGGGGTAGATCCCTGGAGAGAGATTTTGGACCGTGGGGAAAGCAATACCCATTAGCTTATATAGCTTGTCACTTTCTGTAGTTCAGGGTTGAGGAAGCTGTGATCCTCCAGATGTTGCTAGACTAGAGCTCCCATCATCCTTGACCATTGGCCATGCTGTCTGGAGCTGATGAGAGTTGGAAGCCAACAACATCTGGAAGGCCAAGGTTCCCCATCACTGTTCCTTCCTCTCCTTAGTAAATTGTTAATTCTGCTCCAAGTGCTATTGGGGAAGCAACAAACGTGCCTCAGTTCCCATCTGCCAGATGGTGTGCACTGGTGTGCACTACAGTGCACTGGTGTGGGTAGAGATGCACCTCTATAATTTTAGATCCTTCACTCTTTCATTACCCAACACACGCCACTCAAGCCCCCTGCTCGCCATTGATCTATGAAGTCTGGTTCTTTCATATTTAAAGAAAAGCCACCTCCCATATGTGTCTCCATTTCTTAGAGCTGCAAAAGGAGGCTTTATGTCCTAGGGCAGGCTTTCTCAACCTTGGATCCCTGGATGTTGCTGGACTACAACTCCCATCATTCTTAGCTAGCATGGCCAGTGGGGGATGCTGGAGACCCAAAGTTGAGAAAGGCTGTCCTAGGATTTACATCCTATCCTTCACTCAGATGCAGCTATTGAGCACCTACACTGTGTTATCAACATCATATTATGCGGAAGAAGCCCAGAAAGAAAATGAATCCTGAGAACACTTCACTGAAGAAGCTGACAAAAGCAGTGTATAGTCTGAGGAGAGGGTTCCCCCCACCCCTTCAGGCCTTGTATGTAGCAGGGAGACATTCAACCACACATACGGAAGAAAAAGTCCCTCCAAACTATACGGCCATCAGCATGTGCTACCTCAGCAAACATCATGCCACTCTACCTGGTTGCTAACCAACACACCCACCCATCTCCTCCTCGGCTGGTTGACTGACATACTGATAATAGAACGAACCTTTATGTTGCAAACTGAATGATCTTTGCTGTTGCACTTCCAAAACACAGTAGAATGCACCCCACAAAGAATGTACTCCTCATTCTGTTTGCCTGTGAAAATGTAGCTATTTTGAAAGCTATTGAACTGCCTGATTTAAACTTTTTCTCAGCCATTTAGTTAGCCTTGCTATTCTCTAGCTATTGTAGGATTCACCAACAGCTTGGATCCTAAAATAAGTGAAGGAAGTTGACAGAGCATTTCATTTTACTTATGTCCCCTGAAGCTACATGAGGGGCCCCTCCTAAATAATGGGGAACCCTTTATCCTCTGTACAGTTTAGTGTCTTGTCCAGGATCTTAGGGTCTTCCTAAAAAAGGTCAACAACTTTTGGGGTGCCCTGGATTTTTTACTTTTTTAAATCTAGCTAAATATTTCTTTCATCTATGCATGCTATTTAAGCTGCAAACACAGTCTGTGGTTCATCATACCACTTAGCTATTCAATGGGGACCCCAGTATTACTTTCTTTGCTTTGTCTTAAGCCATATGACGGATGCTGTTCAGCTGGTTAGACTCACTGGAGAGGCGGGTCTCAGGATTCCTGACCCCAAGCACATCTCTAATAGATGGGCTGCCTTAGCAACCATGTTTGCTAGAAGACCTGCAGAGAGCCTTGCCCTCTGTCTGCTGCCACTACATCAACATCCCACAACCTCCTTCCTTTTGGGAAGGAACTATATTTCCATAATAGAGCACCAACTTTGCAATGGAGACGGTCCCAGCTTTGATCCCTGCCACCTCCAGTTAAAAAAGATCACTAAGCAGATGAGACTCTGGAGGGACACTGCTCAGCTATATGGACAGATAGTCTGAACCGGATTGGGGCAATTTTTTTTCTGTGTTCCCCTCCAGGCACCAGATCAACAACTGTCTTATCCTTGTGCAGTAGTAAGGAAAAATTCTCCAGTGTGTTTGTGGGCACATGCTTTCTGTACATTTCTAGGGAAGAAGAATTTTTGACCAATAACTACTATTTTAAACTGATTAGTAAGGCAATGCACAATGCACATGCTTGGAACTGTCAGGGAATAAGATCACTTCCCACTCAGTGCTCTTGCTTCAAGAGTCTGTAAGTGGGTTTAGTCATTTTTCCTTCTTTCTCTCTGCAAAAAACAAAACAAAACGGAAAACAGCTTTCAAACTGGTGCCAGGCGCCTGGCCTGCGTATGGCAAATGTTTTCCTAGACTACCTGCTCTTCAACAGATGTATCTTTCAGCCTTGCTTTTGTGTGCAGCCCTGGGCAAATGCTCAGGAGGTGCAATGACACACTGAACTCCGCGCTCCCATGAGAACCTTGCAACATACAAATCTTCTCCTGCAAACATAACCCATCTGCCATAATTTTGCGGCTCTCTGATCATTGAGATGAGCGATGTCGGTATTCTCCTCCAAATGGCATCATTTGGCCAGCAGATGGCACTATTTATTCCCATAAGAAAACAGGAGTCGGTTGGGTGCACTGCATTCCTAAAGGTCACGAGCAAAGAAAAAAGGCCCAAACATGTATGTTCTATGCATGAGGGATGTTCTACATGAACCACAATGCTCACAACTTATTTTTTTTACTGTATGCTTGCAGTGTGTTCAACTGTTCCTAATATTGCTGTGTTGGATTGTGGCTAAGGTTGTGTGCTGCACTGGCTGCAAGCTACAGGGGACTGATAGGCGCACTGAGACATTGATGGACTGGCTGTGTCATTTTGCAACATTTGAGTTGCAAGCACTACTTGGTGGCACTGTGGTCTAAACCACTGAGCCTCTTGGGCTTGCTGATCGGAAGGTTGGAGGTTCGAATCCCTGCAACGGGGTGAGCTCCCGTTGCTCTGTCCCAGCTCCTGCCAACCTAGCAGTTCGAAAGCACGTCAGTGCAAGTAGATAAATAGATTCCACTGTGGCGGGAAGGTATGCGGCGTTTCTGTGTGCTCTGGTTTCCGTCATGGTGTTCTGTGGTGCCAGAAGCGGTTTAGTCATGCTGGCCACATGACCCGGAAAGCTGTCTGTGGACAAACGCCGGCTCCTTCGGCCTGAAAGCAAGATGAGCGTCACACCCCATAGTCACCTTTGACTGGACTTAACCATCCAGGGGTCCTTTATCCTTTTTTTACCTTTTGCAACTTGATTGACTCTATCACAAATCAATCAATCATAGATTGAAACTAGTTTGATCAGTGAATCATGTTTTTTTTAAAAAAAACTAAGCATTTTTGCATTATGCCTTGCCAAGTTCAGAGCTTGTTTGCACCTTTGTGCAGATACTTGCACACCAACTGTTAGCAAGACACAGGGATCACTTGGTCACAGTCTTCCCTATGATGATGAGATGCGCTTCATTTCTATTTAAATTAGAGTAATTACTTCTACATTCTGTGATTTGCATCTACACATGTAAATTAGTGCATGCCCATTTTACGTGGACCTTTTGTCCTTCTTTTTTTTTTTGGGTGTGTGTGTGCATTTATTCTTAATGGCAATGCATAAGTGGCCAAACTGCTTTCCACCAAATGGGGCTCAAGGTGGCTCTGTGCTGCCTATGCGGATGCTGTATTACATATACTTGGAAATGAGAAAATTAGAGAGGTGACCCTGGAAAAGGCAAGCAACAATGCAGCTTGCAATGTGGACTTCAGGAACTGACTCTCCTATAGCACGAGCCGAAAGAAGTGCAATGCTGCACAGAGGTGACCTTAAAAGTGCCTCGAGTATTTGGGGAATGTAAAAGGGATACGATAGCAATGAAGAAATGGTGGGAAGAGGAGGTTTGGGCAGTGGCAGACTTAGAGAAGGTCAGGCCAAGGACTGAGTGTAACAAGAGAGGTAATAAAAATCCAGCATATGAAGGATCAAATTCTAAAGTGTTCTGGCCCTCCACTAAGGAGACTTGGCAAACAACTCGTAAGAAGTCTCTTTATTTGTTCATTTTCAAGGCAACCTCCCCGCTAAAGCAACTTCACAACCCAACCAGAATCTGATCCTGCAGACTTAGCCATGTAAGGCGGTGATATTCAAGAAATGACTATTGTGCTGAGCCACACTTTTGATACCCTTCCCACAGGATCCAAAAATATTGGGCTTACTCCCTAATTCTCCTGTGGAGCAGTACTGAAGAAGATGCTCTCATTTTAGAAGCAGAATAAAAAGGTAAAGGGACCCCTGACCATTAGGTCCAGTTGTGACCGACTCTGGGGTTGCGGCGCTCATCTTGCTTTATTGGCCGAGTTAGTCGGCATACAGTTTCGGGGTCATGTGGCCAGCATGTCTAGGCCGCTTCTGACGAACCAGAGCAGCACATGGAAACGCCGTTTACCTTCCCACCGGAGCCGTACCTATTTATCTACTTGCATTTTGATGTGCTTTCGAACTGCTAGGTTGGCAGGAGCAGGGACCAAGCAACGGGAGCTCACCCCGTCGCGGGGATTCGAACCACCAACCTTCCGATCGGTAAGCCCTAGGCTCTGTGGTTTAACCCACAGCGCCACCCGTGTCCCTAGAAGCAGAATAGCTTGGTTTAATGCAGAAGGCCCCAGGTTTCATCCATAGCATCTCCAGGCAGGGCTGGAAGAGAACCCTGCCTGAAACCCAGGGAAGCCACTGCCACTCAGTAGAGACCAGTGCTTCCCATGGAATATTGGAGTTCTGAGAGCTGGACCACCAAGGTGTTCTGTCACTGGAATCTAGTAATAGTGCTCTTTTCCCAATTCACACAAAAACCATTGAATTTCTATAATATTGTTTTTCAATTATCTAGGGTTGCCATATTTCAAACAGTGAAAATCCAAATGGAAAAGTTGTTGAGCTTTTATTCTTCTTCTTTTTTGCTCACAGTTGTTGAGCAAAACAAACAAAACATGTATTCACTCCAAAAAAATACTAAATTTGGGGGCTCTTTTTGTAATTTTAATGGATTTTTTAAAATAAAAAATTTCCCCATGCCATACATCTTGGTTTCCCCCGGATGTTTTGCCGATTTGGACGCCTTTCTGCTGTCCAAATCCCGGCCTGGTTGTGCCTGGCAAAATCTGGACATATGGCAAGCCCAAAGTTTTAGAACCGAGTCCAAGCCATTTTGACACTTGACAACTGGTTCGCCTCTAGCCGTATTGTTGTTGTACAGCATCCATCATGTACACACACATTGTGACTGACATGGGAGTTGTGAGGGCCCTGACTTGGTTTCGAGTGAAACGGGTAGCTTAACATTCCGGAGTTAATGGACACATTTACTGTGGCTCCGATGGCAGGATCGATCCTTTGTCCGAGAAACGCACAGCAACTGGAGAACAGCTTTGCTCCTTGGCACCGGCTCCCCTGTTCAAATGCTGCTAGCAGCTGCTGTTTTTCTCTACAGGAAATCCCACCACAAAGGAGGATTAAGAAACAAAAGTCCTGCCTTGATTTACAGTTTCTTTGAGATTCTAGCACACCGTGTCCAAAGCTATAGCTTTACGCTTGTTATGTCTGCTGGGGGGCCGGGGGCCCGCCGTGGTTTAGGCTGATGGATTGAGAAAAGGCGTTCCTCACAGAACGACTCGATGGCAACGACACACCATCAGAAGCATCTCCAGAGCAATTTGGAGTTGACATTCCTGCTACGAAGGAAGCAATAATTCCCCCTGGCCCATAGCGCTTCTGGAAGTAGAGTTGCCTGGGATTTTCACACTTGCCCACAAAATACAAAGACAGCCCTGCAAAATGTTGCCCGCTCCTCAGTTGAAGGACTGTGCTAACTAAAGGAGGGGAAGACATGTTATGGGTGCCTCAGAGTTGGCATTTGTTTGGATCCTGAAGTTTGCTTGCTGCAGCTTATTCCAGATGTCTTATTTAGCAATAAAGTAGGGTTGGAGGACCTGTGGCTTTACAAGATTATGCTGAATTCCAATTCCCATAACCCTCATGGACCATGGCTGGCTGTGGCTGATGGGAGTTGGAGCCCAAAAACATCTGAAGGGCCACAGTTTCCCCAGTTGTGAAAAGCCTGCTAGATCTTTGCCTGTGGGCCTGCTACTCCATCACAACAATGTGGCCAACCTCAACAGCAAACGCCCTTTCAAATTTACCTCAGAACATGGGAGCCCAACTGAAATCAAGATGGCTGATGAGCAGCACTTTCCTGTCCCCTCTAGCAAAACAGGTCTGTTAGCGGCTCCAGTCAGCCTTCTAATGCAATTTCTGAGGGATGTAATCTTAAAGCCTAAAATCTTTTCTTTACAGTATTTTTAATAATAATTTTTGTTAAACTTTCAAATTTTACACTTCAAATTAAACATATTTTATTATACCATACATTCACTGACTTCCCTCCCTCCCCTTCCAAGTTTCACTTGACCATTCCTGCATATTTTAATATATCCATCTCATTTAATTTTCCTATCTTACACCAGTTCACAATATGTTATACTATTGGATTACTTTAATACTGCCAGCATTTTTAACTCTGCACAGTTGTTTTCAAAATACTCGACGAAAAATTCCCATTCCTTTTAAAATACAGTCGTACCTTGGTTTTCGAACAGCTTAGTTCCCGAACGCTTTGGCTCATGAACGTTGAAAACCCAGAAGTGACTGTTCCGGTTTGTAAACTATTTTTGGAAGCTGAATGTCTGATGGGGCTTCCACAGCTTCCTGCAACCAACCAGGAGCCATGATTTGGAACGGATTCCTTTTGACTTCCAAGGTATGACTGTATCTGTTCTCCTTGTCCTCTTACTCTACTTGTAAGACCTGCTGATTCTGCATATTCTTAATTGGGTTGCCATGTGTCCTCTTTTTCCAGGATATGTCCTCTTTTTCAGGAGTAAATTTTCTGTCTGGGTGGATATTTCAAATTTGCCAAAATGTCTCTGGTTATACTTTCTGGATGAGACACAGACATACTGTATTTTTCGCCCTATAGGATGCACTTTTCCCCCTCCAAAAATGAAGGGGAAATCTGGGTGTGTCCTATGGGGTGAATGCAGGCTTTCGCTGAAGCTTGGAGAGCAATACAGTGGTACCTCAGGTTACATATGCTTCAGGTTATAGACTCTGCTAACCCAGAAACAGTACCTCAGGTTAAGAACTTTGCTTCAGGATGAGAACAGAAATTGCGTGGTGGCAGCGGGAGGCCCCATTAGCTAAAGTGGTACCTCAGGTTAAGAACAGTTTCAGGTTAAAAACGGACCTCCAGAACGAATTAAGTTCTTAAGCTGAGGTACCACTGTATATCAGTTTCTATAGCTTACATATAGTAGCGGTATTTAAAATCACAGCGTCTTCTTTTCTGCTCTTTAAAATATGGCAACCCTATATTCTGTCATCTTAAATTACCAATCTTCCATACTAGGGACCTCTCCCACTTTCCATTTTTGGGCTAAATTGTCCGTTGTTGCGTACACAAATAAGTTTTTTCTGACTGCTGGGAATCTCTGTCTGAGCAATTCCTAGCAGAGATGAAAAGCCTAAAATCTTTTAAAGGCTTTTCGGTAACAACAAAGAGGGCTCCCTGGCATTTATGACAGATGCAGCTGCGTAGCCGAGATCCTCGCACACCATTAAGGTAATTCCCCTCATGAAAAACGGTAAAGCATTAGCAGCGTGCTGAGAGTATCGGGTGGACCAACCTGTGAGCCCACAAACAGAGGCCATGGGTTTTGGGGAATGAAGAGCAATAAAACCTGACGCTCTGTGACCAATGCAGTTCGTGTAATGAGAGCATTAGCGAGACTTTGTGCATTAAGTTCGAAAGCGTCTCTCAGGGAGGCAGCACAAGTGCAGATACTCGCGTGTGGGGCTTGGACACCTGGTTAGTAATGGCAGACGTACATTTCGGTGTGTGTGGCTTTGTTTAATGCTCTCAAGGATTTTTAACTTTGGAGGCAAATCCCCATATCCAGTACCTCAAAAGCGACTTCCCTGTTCTGCTAGGAGCAGAAACAAAACAGCAATGAGCCTAAGTAGCTTTTTGCATTGTGCTCTGGGTTCAAACAACAGTTCAAAGCAATATAGAGCCATGTGGTACCTTACAGACAAAACAGATGCATTTTTACGTAGACATGACACAGTCTATTAAGAGTTGCGTCCATTTTGTGCCCATCCATTAGGTCATTCCATATCAAGTGATTCAACTTTTTTACCTCATGTCATCCAATTTTCTTAATATTTTGTACACTTGTTGGATGATCAAAACTAAGTTTAAATCTAAAATGTTAATTTTTAAAATCTTATCCTGTTTGTGAGTTATGAGGGTTTGAATTATTATTTTTTAAATGACAATTTTGGCCTTGCCAGACTACACATAAAGCTTAAGAGCTCAGCTCAGAATTGAGATACGCCAAAACTAAAACCACCAATCTCTTCAGAACTTCATGGGCTTTATTATGATATGTCACATGATGGACTTACTTTAAATTTAAGTTACAAAATGGAAAATTTTAAAAGTGGTTAAAAATTAATATGATTTTAAAACCCCCCAAAATGTATTTATTTAATATTTCTAAGAGCTACTTGCAAAATTTAATCATTGGATCTCAATGGGATCACATTTTTAAAAAAATGTTTAAAAATGCCTTATTGGGTTGTATTTAGGATAAATGGGTCTTTTTGAAGTAAAATATAACAGAATAAACAAGACTTCAGAGTGTAATTTCAGGGATTTCCTTAGAAAGTTATTTAATCAAAAGGTATATGAAAAGACCCACTTTAAAGTATTTTTTAAAAAGGTGATCCTATTCAGATCCCAAGATGAAATTTTTCAGGTCCCTAAGGCTCATTTTTTGGGCTGCAGTGAAACATGGGGTTTCTGCCACCAAACATTGCAGGGGGGCTTTTGCTGGTGTTTGGATGTGATTCGGATGGGTTTTCAGCGAAACCATGACCAGCTAAATTCTGCAGCTAAATAGCCACAATTTTCACACGCTGCTTAGAACTAACAAATGTGTTGGGCAGGACACATTGATCCAAAGGGAAATGTGTGGTTTAAATTGCATGTGATGGTAATAATGTGCCACTCAGGCTTTGAACAAAACTGTGTACAGTTTTCACAAATTAATGCTGTAGTTTGTTGTTGTTTGTTTTACTTTACTATCAGTTCCTTTCCCTAATGCTTAAATATTTCACATTTTTCTTTTGTTGGCTTCCTTTGAAATGTGTGCATTGCAGTCGGCAGGCCTAGTAATTGAAGATACGCATGAGCAAATGATGTAATTGGAATTGAAAGGTAGAAGTTTATTCTTACAATAAAACAAAAAAACCTTATACATGTATTTAACTCTTTGTTATTTAGAAAAGTATATATTCGGGGATTGACGGAAAAATACTGGCTATCTTCACATATTTCCATGCAAATGTGGTACACTATTAAGTGCCAATGGGGGTTAGCAGTATTAAACACTCGTTCAGACATTGGCCATTTCCAGGAAAATATAGTTTTGTAAAGTTTTCATTAAAGGGAGGGGGAAAGGACCGGGATAGACTTTTAGCAGCATCTCTTCGGTAATGTGATGCAGACTTCTAAACCTCCAATTAACACTGAGTTAATTGGATATGCAAGAAGTCTAGACCAGAACAATAATTCATGGATAATCAAAATGCTGAATTTATTAATTTCTCCTTGGCCCATACATATCTTACTGGCAGAATTGCTTTATTTGACATTGAAAGGTTATCCTTTAGAGTCCAGGGATGGCCAAACTTGTCCCTCCAGCTGTTTTGGGACCGCAACTCCCATCATGCCTAGCTAGCAGGACCAGTGGTCAGGGATGCTGGGAATTGTAGTCTCAAAACAGCTGGAGGGCCAAGTTTGGCCATGCCTGCTTTAGACTGTTCTAAACCTGTGCAGGGCAAACATGGACACATACCATATTTACTTGAATCTAATGCTCAGCATTTTTGCAAAAATCAAGGTGCGCATTGGATTCGATGACACATTTGCCAGCGCAGAGTAAATACAGAACATTGTCCCTGAACGGCATGTGTTGGAGCAACCCCAAAGTTCCATGTACTGCAGAAAAGGGTTTCTAAGCACAACACCGTGGAACGTTCTCAAGTGTCTTCCAATGCAGGCAACTTGTTCCCCTGAAATCCCACTCCCATGGGTCTTGCTGTTCTGAACTATTCTAATAGCCTTAGATTGTGTGAACCTTGAGGATAGAACCTTTGGAAAATAGGATAAAAGCTCTTCCGAGCCCATGGGATAAAGCAGGACAGAGCATGCTGCTGAAAACCATTTGTTAAGGAACAACTATTGCCTTCACGCTCCGATTGTGGACTTCCTATAGGCATCATCTCTTGCTCCTGAGCAAGGCCTTCAGTTTCCTGTAACTCTATAGTCCAAAGGTGGAATCCAGCTAATATGTTCCATAAGTGCAAAGATGGCACACTAGAACTTCCCTCTCTTGGGTTTGTGCTCCGCCTCCTCCCCAAAATCTTCTCTAGAGGGTTGAGGGAACACTTAGAACAGATTTAGGGATGTGTGTGTTGAGGGTGGGTGTGCCCATTGTTCAAGTGGAAATATTTCGTGCTGACCATCTGTTTTGGGCTTTAAACACCAACATATTTATGGCACAAATGCAGGATCCCCACTCAGTGTGTACTCACTCCTGCTTTCTCCCTGCACCTATTTAGGCACGCAGCAGTTCTGCACAGAGATCTAGCCACTCTTGGCTGCCAAAAGTATGATGTCTGTTTCTTGCATTCACACCTTTTAAGTATTTTTGTTTTTTAAAAAACAACACAGCCACCTTATGCTCTTAAAGAAAATGTATGAAAGAGCTGCTGGCATGTTTTAGCCATTCGAGCAACTGAAAGCACTTCAAACCAACACTTGAGAAGCAATTTTGCAATGGAGTCTCCTTTGGGTACTGTGGAGTCTGTGTTTGTTGTCTGTTTCTTTTCAGGAACAACCAGTGTTTGAAACTCCCATTGTTCTGGGCGCATTTTGTGGCAGGGAATTTCGTTAGCGCGAGCCGTTTCTGAGCTCTGGGCCTAAGATTTCTGATTAAAACTGCAGAGTGGAAGGAAAGGAGGAACCTTTTTCTGCCTCCTCACTTCCAGCCCCTCTCTGAAGACTGGAGAAGAGACCCTCTGAAGAATATTAGGGGGGTGGGCAGGGGAAGGACTGGACTATGTGAAAAATGAACACAATATTTTAGCCACTGTTCATTCATTTTCAGCCTTGTATTTTTGTTATTAAAAAAGCACGCCTGGATATTCTGTTGTTGTACCCACAACCTCGGTTTAAGGTGCCATTTAGCTCCTCACTTTCCTATTTTCATTTCTACACTGGGTACAATATTTAAGAGTAGAACTTAAAACACTTGCAGCCCAGCAACCTGGACAGCACGGTGCCATCATCAGGGCAAGATGTTGAATCTGTACAATCACCGGCTAAAAACTGATTCTATTCTTAAGCTATCATTCCATTTTGACAGATATCCCAGTTCTGCAAGATAAAAATTATTGGATAAACTGGCCTATAGCAAAACAGTTACCTTTAAGTGCATTCAGGCAAAATGTTTTGAAGAATGAGACATTCGATACAGATTTTGTGATACAGATTTTATTGCCCTCTCCAACTTTTTCCCCTCCAGGGAACTCATGTCTGTTGAATGAAGGTTAAACTGTGCCAAGAAAGTGCACCTGACCTCAGACCTACACATGCCTTTTGTTAGAGGTTTTAGATGTAGTCATCATTAAAGTGCATTCCCCTAGCATTCTTCAGTCACTGCAGATCACGAGTTCCACTGTCAGAACAAGACTACAAATGATTTTTTTTCTTCTTCTTCCAGAGCAGGCATTCATTATGAGTATTGCAAATAACGGTTCTATAAAAAGGACAGCTGGGAAATACAAAATGCAAAGATGCTAACTGATGTCTCTTTGGGAGGCAGAGAACATATTATTTGGCTCCAACTTCCCATGGCTGTACAAAGAGTGGCAGTGTATTAAAAAAATAAAAAAAGCAGAGTAATCATCTCAATTATTGGGAGCTGACAAATAAGGCTTTGCCAGTAAAAATAAATGGCCCAATTATTACAAATTTCAGTATTTGCATTACATTTGTCTCAAAGCATTTCATTAATGATATCCATCCACTAAGATGAGCTGAAATGTACCAGGACAGGCCATTTGTTCAGCCTGCCAATTTGTCAAATGTGCTGTGCTTGAAGCTTTCAGCTCCTAATTAAAAGATGTTGAGCACCACACAGTATGGGATGGCTCTGAAATTAATGCAGAAGCTGGAATGATTTCCGGGGTTTATCACACTTTGTCTGAGAAGATTACCATGATGAAAAATGATGTGAGAAATAAAAACTTTTTAAAAAACCGAAACATAATAATCAAGATTTTTTTTTGTTTTGTTTTAGAGGCGCTCTAGCTTTTCATTTAAGAATTCTTCTACGCTGTCTGTATTCCATTTGAGAATACTCAGTTCTTCGGCAATGTTCCCACCGTCATCCAAGAGCTTCAGTACAGGGTCAGAACCACGTACGTACTGCAGAGGAAAGAAATCCAAAGTTACTGTCTGCCTGGATTCAACACATCTGGCAAGCTCAACCTTCACTTTCTTGCTTCCAAAAGTAACTCAGAATTATTGCTATTGTTCAAGTATAAGTTCCAGGTTGAATTAACTGCTGTGGTCGGACATACATTCTGAATGTATAGATATGTAGGGTGATTTTCTGAAACAATGACTACTATATGCAAGACTTTGATTCCAGACAGAATGAATTGCCAGCAGCATAGCTATTATTTTAAAAGACAAAATGCACTCAGGACTGATGTACAAACTCAGTATTGTTGTGTTCCCCATACTAAGCTAAATCAGTTATTTACAGATCACAGAACTGTAGCATTGGAAGGGACCGCGAGGATCATTCTTGTCCAACCCCCTGCAATGCAGGAATCTTTTCGCCCAACGTGGGACTTGAACCCACAACCCTGAGATTAAGCGTCTCCTGCTCTGCCAACTGAGCTGTCCCCTTCCACTGAAAATTTCCACCCATCAGATGCACAATTCACATCTTCATTCAATACTAAGGTAACATTCGACAGGTTTAAATTAATATTCAAAAAACCAGAAACTAGTACAAACCTTGATCTGCAGTCCCCTAAACAGTTTGGGCTTGTCACTCCTGACGAAAGCTAGAATGTGGAGGCAAAGAGAAAGAATTATTCTAAACAGAATGAGCATTTCTTCTTGTGCCTTATAAACAAGATTCAAAGTCGAGATGAAACACAGAAATATGTAAAATTGTAGTCTAAAATCTACCATATTGCAGAAGGGTGCCTGTTACGCCCTCTGCTCTTGCCTGATAGGAACAAGTCATGGCAATACAGAGGGCTGGCTCAATACATTTTGCTGCTTAAGGCAAAGGACACAACGACACAAGGCAGCTGCCTTCTTGTATCCTATGGTAGGGCCAAACTTGCAATACCCACTTGTGTCGCATATAGACAGCATCTGCAGGAACAAGAACCAGACACTTACTGAACAACCCTTTTCCTGGGTTTATTCTGTGGCACCCCAGATGTGCTGGTAGACTTTTAATATACACAGATCACCGAAGCTAAACTGCAGCGAGTGGTCTAAGCTCTACTAAATACTTGTTCTACCAGGGAGCAAATGTTGTTAAATGTGCACATGACATTTTGCTTCCCATTCCATGTCCCCTTGCCCCCACCAGTTATTTCACTCACCTGAAGAAGGCACATGTCAGATGCAATTAGGCAGAAACAACCAGTATTTCAAATAAATAAAAACTGTTTTTAATGTTGTGCTTTGAACTGTTGTGACCCACCCCGAGGAGAAAGATTGGAAACAGTAGCACTACAGTCTGGACTAATGGTTAGGCTTTCATTTTTTTTTTTTTAAAGGGTGTGATGGAAAAACAGAGTCCCACATTCCTGTTTAATTTGCCCTCTCCTATCTCCTGTCCCTGCATGTGTGCAGTGTTAGAAATGGAGATATGAAAGCTAGGAGCTAAATGGCATCTTAAGCTGAGGTTATGGGCGCAACAACGAATGTCTGGGTGCACTTTTTTAAAACAAGAATACAAAGCTGAAAATGAATGAACGGAGCTAAAATGTTATGTTCATTTTTCACAGGGTCTAGTTTTTCCCCTGCCCACCCCCTTAATATTCTTCAGAGGGTCTCTTCTCCAGTCTTCAGAGAGGGGCTGTAAGTGAGGAGGCAGAAAAAGGTCCTCCTTTCCTTCCACTCTGCAGTTTTAATCAGAAATCTTAGGCACAGTACTGTGCCCAGAGCTCAGAAATGGCTTGTACTAATGAAATTCCCTGTTGCAAAATGCGCCCAGAACAATGGGAGTTTCGAACACTGCATGTTTGCTCTTTCTTCCTATATGTCTGTTGTATGACAATAGATCATAGCAGCCAACTTTTCCCTTTTTTTAAGGGAAATTCCCTTATTCCGAATAGGACTCCTCGCAAGAAAAGGGAAAAGTTGACAGCTATGCAGTAGCTGCAAAGCTCTGCACTATGGCAGCTGCTGGATGAACACGTCCCTCAGCTGCTCGCCTGAGGCCCACTGTTAAGTTGTCCAGGTGAGCTGCAAGTTGCTTGGTCAAATGATGGCCTAAAAGCATCTAGTGTTGACACATTTCTTTTTCAGTGGTGCAATGATGTTAGACAGAACAGATCACACTATGCGGAGAACAAAATGAAGCAGGAGGGTAGCGGGGGGAAATCTAACACCAGCTTTGCTATGTTTGATGTCAACTTAAACTATCAGACATATTGTAGCACTGGCAGCTTTCTAAATCTAGTGAAAAATGAATTGAGACATCTTCTGGTTAAAAAAAACACCCTGCAGACAACCTGCTACAGTTTCGTTTTCTGATGAGATATTCTCAACATGGGAAGCTTTCCGAGGATGAGTGAGCTTCAAAAGCTCAGAGAAAAAACTGATGCAAGATGAAAACCTATCTGCTAAAGTTCTATTTGTTAGCCCCGAGAGTGTGTACATATGAAACAAGAGCAAGGAAACCACCCCAGAAAAGAATCAGCATTAAAATAAGAAATTCCATAAATAATAAAATAATTATTATCCACCTTTCACCATCAGTTAAAACCAGTGCATTTTCCTGGGGGTACGCATACCCCTAAGCACTTTGTGAATCTGAGTTTGGCTTCACTGAGGGGCAGTATTTCAATACGAGTAGGGAAATGAGAGTACCACTAAACATTTTTTTAAAGAAAAAAAAAATCACTGGTTAAAACCAACTGCAGTGTGCAAAGAGGTGCAGCTACAGCTTGATAAGCAGCATTTCCACTGTGTAATCTCAAAGTCTTGGCAACCTGGCTTTGAAAGGATAGGGCAAACGCAGCTGCCTGGTCCCCCTACAAGCTACAAATGTGGCTTAAATTATACAAACAGGAAGAGCTGAGATGCAAAAAGATTTTGGTTTAGGTGTGCAGAATGCAGGAATGGTCTGCATCCCCATAGAAAAAAAGTGGGGGGTTAGCTCCACAAAAAATGTCAAAGAACCCTTCAGTGAGAAGAAGACAGGTCTTACGAGCCATTTCATACAAAAAAAGGGCTGAATGAGGCTTAGTTTAAGGAGCAAAGGGGCCTCACCTGTATTTTGTGCAGACCTACTTTAGCCATCTGGGGAAGGGCCGTAGGTCAGCAGAACATGTTCTTTGCACACAGACGGTCCCAGGTTCAGTCCATGGCCTTTTGGGTTCAAAGGATGAGGCATGCCTGAGACTGTATAGTGGGGTGGGGAACCACCAACAGGGTGGCCCCAGAGCTCGCCCCAGACATTTTGGCACGTTAGGTGAGCCACAAACTGGCACCCACGTACCCACCAGGAAAGAAGGTCTACATCAGGAACAAGGGTGGGAGGAGACACCAGCACCTCCTCTTCACCAAGAGGCTGCTTTTAGAGGGTGAATTTTTTTTTGGGGGGGGGAGGGGGGAATGACTGATAAGGCAGTGCCACCACAGCTGACTTTGCCCTCCCCCCGCTGCAATTAGGCTCTTTTCAAGCCTAGCTGCTATGGGGCAAGGCTAACCTTCCTGGAGGGTGCAGCGAGGAACTCCTCCCTCTCTGGCTGCAACCTCCAGGAGCATCACCTTGATTTTTTTAAGCAGCAAAGAGCAAAATAAAAATGCTTTAAATCAGTGTTCCCCAAACTTTTTGGACTACAACTCCCATCATCCCTAGCCAGCAGGACCAGTGGTCAGAGGTGATGGGAACTGTACTCCAAAAAAACTCAATGGAAACCCAAGTTTGGGAAACACTGCTTTAAATAAATACTTGATAAATAAAAAAGGAAAGCCACTACCTATCAATCGCAGATGATGGGTCAGTTGGCAGAATAGAACGTAAAGCTGCTCCAATTAAGATAGATTCTCTTTTCAAGCATGGCTATGCACATGTGGGTATTTTAAAGCCTTATGAATAATGCACACAAAGAAAAAACTCATGACAAAGGGGGAAATCCGGTGGCCTTGGACTGCCACCCTCACTCCTTCCTCTGCTTCTGTTTCTAACCTCCAAGTATGATGAGCAAGATCTCACCCACTTCTTCCATCAGGAAAAAAAGACGTCTGCCAGTCAGAAGAGTCATAAAATGACTGGCTTTATTCAGTTCAAAAAGGTTAATGAAGTCCCAAATGTAGGAAGTGAATGTGACATTTTGCATTCATATGACTTGTCTGTTAAAAATGTACTTGCTCAAAAACAAGGCTAATGAAAACGATAGAGAAAAGTACCTTCAGACAACTACTTTAAAAAAATTAGCAGCTCAATTTTTACTTCACCTAGGAAAAAAAAAATCTGACATGTGTTTTCCACTGCCCTTTCCTATTACTTGGAGTTCATACGTTTCACACAAATGTAAGTTGCCATATCTGTGTATATTCACAATAGGACATGGTTTTGCTTCAGGATCCATGCAAAAAATTCAGGTGCAATGAGGCCTTCTTTTAGGTGATCATTCTTAAATACCGTATTTTTTGCCCTATAGGACGCACTTTTCCCCCTCCAAAAGTGAAGGGAAAATGTGTGTGCATCCTATGGGGTGAATGCAGGCTTTCGCTGAAGCCTGGAGAGCAAGAGGCGTCGGTGCGCACCGACCCCTCTCGCTCTCCAGGCTTCAGGAGGCTATCCGAAAGCCTTGCGCACCCGGCGGGAGTTCCCGTGGGCTTGCAAGCAGCAGCCTGCAGCCCGGAGCACGGGGCGCCCTCCGGAGGCTTCCCCAGCCTCCCCCCAATGAGGTGTGTCCTATGGGCCAGTGCGCCCTAGAGGGCGAAAAATACGGTAACTAAAAGGACAAATTACAAATTCACTTACCCTGAACTTGAGGGAACCTCCCCAATTTTCATCCACACACTTCAAGAATTGCCCCTGCATAGAGCTGCAAAAGAACAGAAAAAATATATTTAGGAAAGAAAATACTAAATCAATTAAACAAATGACACAACTAATGTATATCTAAGAGGGTTGTAATGTGTCACTTGAGAAACCCCTATATTCCTATTGGGTTGCAAAATTATCGCTCTGCTATTCAAAACTCAAAGTCTAATGAAAGAATGATGACCTGTCTAATCTATTCTGAATACCGCATCTATTGGCTTCAATGAAATTAGGAAGGGAAGTAAGTAAATTTTGAAGAATTGCCAATTTTCCAACCTGAGAAGGTGGCTTCCGTGGCATCACTGTTCAGAATAATAATTCACTAAAAATGAATTCATCTAGGACTCATCGTTGATAGCCTAAATGCTCCTAGAGCAAATGCGTTGCTAAGTCAGTTATTGTTTGAAGGGCAGGACCACAATATTACCAGAATACCACCTACGTGTTAACTTTCCATTTCACAGACGACAAATACATTCTGCAGGCCAAGCAAAGTCACCTATAAGATTGGATGAACCAGAAGATGTGCAACTTCATGGAGCAAGGTGAGCTACATCTTCATAAATGTGATGGTGCGCATCCAGTGAAAGTCAGTTGCACTGACATACTGTTGAAACCAATATCCGCCCCCCCAACTGACAGAGCAATCCAAACCTGCGACAGGTAGGGTGACGTTGCTCACAGCAGAAGGTGTGGGCAGGCAAAAGTCTGCTGTGAGGTATGCCAGCCTGGAGCAGGCTTAGCAATAAGGCCTGCTGTAATCCAGTGAATCCCAGTGTGGCTCAGCCCCTCACCACAACAGGGCTTCCCTGTGTTGTGATTCCTGCATTGTAAGGGGTTGGAACAGAGGACCCTTGGGGTCCCTGTCTCTACAATTCTCTACAATTCTACGGTTCCACGAAGCGCAGCAATTATTTCGCTCTTCCACACTTTTGAGAGGTGGAATGGGGACTTATTAACTTATCTTAATTTAGCTTATTCTAGATTGGAGTTGATATATAATAACAACAACAATAATTTATTATTTATACCCCACCCATTTGGCTGGGCTTCCCCAGCCACTCTGGGCGGCTTCCAACAAAATATTAAAATACAGTAATCCATCAAACATTAAAAGCTTCCCTAAACAGGGCTGCCTTCAGATGTCTTCTAAAACTCTGGTAGTTGCTGTTCTCTTTGACATCTGGTGGGAGGGTGTTTCACAGGGCGGGTGCCACCACCGAGAAGACCCTCTGTCTGGTTCCCTGTAACTTGGCTTCTTGCAAAACAAAAAAAATTCCTTCCAGTAGCACCTTAAAGACTGTGAGCAGTGAGGGAACCGCCAGAAGGCCCTCGGCGCTGGACCTCAGTATCCAGGTAGAACAATGGGGATGGAGATGCCCCTTCAGGGGAGCCAAGGCCATTTAGGGCTTTAAAGGTCAGCACCAACACTTTGAATTGTGCTCGGAAACGTACTGGGAGCCAATGTAGGTCTTTAAAGACCGGTGTTATGTGGTCTCGGCGGCTGTCACCAGTCTAGTCACCAGTTTAGCTGCCTCATTCTGGATTAGTTGTAGTTTCCAGGTGACCTTCAAAGGTAGCCCCACAAAGAGCGCATTGCAGTAGTCCAAGCGCGAGATAACCAGAGCATGCACCACTCTGGCGAGACAGTCCGCAGGCAGATAGGGTCTCAGCCTGCGTACCAGATGGAGCTGGTAAACAGCTGCCCTGGACACAGAATTGACCTGCGCCTCCATGGACAGCTGTGAGTCCAAAATGACTTCCAGGCTGTGCACCTGGTCCTTCAGGGGCACAGTTACCCCATTCAGGATCAGAGAGTCCTCCACACCTGCCCACCTCATGTCCCCCAAAAACAGTACTTCTGTCTTGTCAGGATTCAACCTCAATCTGTTAGCTGATGTCAGGGAAGAGTTAGAAGTTTTCAGTTTATCAGAGGGAGAAAGCATTCCCCAAGGGGGGAAGGAGAACAGTGAATCTAATAGAAGGGAGCAAGAGGAACAACAGGGAGGGACCGGCTGTTCACAGGAAAAGCAAGGGAGGGGAGATACAAGCCAGCTCTAGCCAGGAGGTTAGAAAAAAGAGCGGGAAAGCAAAGGGAAGGGCGCCTTTGCCATTTTGAGAGTGGCTGGTCACGGAGAAGCAGAGCTCAGAAGGTATCTGAAATAAGTGACTCTGAGGAATAATATTTAAGAACCGTTTATAAGATTGTTTTGTTAATACGCAATAAAAAGTTATAAAAGAACAAGAAGCGTTTGTGTGATGATCTGAAGAGGACAACGACCAGGCCTGACAGCCACCATCCATCCTCCAACCGCCTCCAGACACTCACACAGGACCTTCACTGCCTCCACTGGTTCTTATTTGAAAGAGAGGTAGAGCTGGGTATCATCCGCATATTGATGAACACTTAGCCCAAACACCCTGATGCTCTCTCCCAGTGGCTGCATATAGGTGGAGGACAGAACCCTGAGGCACCCCACAAGTGAGAGCCTAGGGGTCTGAACACTCACCCCCCCCCCACCTTCTGAACACAGCCCAGGAGGAAGGAGCGGAACCACTGTATAACAGTGCCCCCAGCTCCCAGTGATCTGACCATGGCACTTCTTTAGTTTCGCTTTTACTTAGTGTCAGATCACCAACATCCATAGAGGTGAACACCAGGTCTAGGGCATGTTCACGGCTATGAGTTGGGCCAGACTTATTCAGGGACAGCCCCATGGAGGCCATGCTTTCCACGAAGTCCCGAGCGGCCCCTTGTAAGGTTGTGTTGGCGTGCATGTTAAAATCCCCTAGGACAACCAAACTAGGTGTCTCCAGAAGAACATCAGCCATGACTTGAAGCAGCTCAGGCAGGGAATCCTTGATGCAGTGGGGAAGTCGGTACACCAAAATGAATCCTGTACTGCCCCTATTGCCAAACTTCCAGAACTGTGTCTTCCCAATAGGATGCCTGGTGCAAACTAATGACTTGAAACTTGGTTTTAACAAAATCACTGCAACCCGCCCCCTTGCCCACAAGGCCTGGGTTGCTGTGCATAAGAGAAAACTGGTGGACAAACAGCGGCATGGACAGGCCCATCTGCTTCATCCAACCAAGTCTCTGTTACACATGCCAGGTCAAGTCCTCCATCCATGATCAAGTCATGGATGGCAGTGTTCTTATGAATCATTGGCCTGGCATTGTACAGCAGCACCTTCAATAGCAACAATGGTTATTGCCATTAACCAAAGTTTGCCCCATGCAATACTTTTCATAATTATTAAGACAGAATTCCCATGCCATATACTCTTTTTGACCATGATCGCTCCGATAGTTAAGAGTTTGTCTGCAAAAGCAAGCAATCTCAGTAAGCCTATTCATTTACATATCTGATGCATTGGTATTTACCTAAATTGAAGAACTGCCAACTTTGTTAAAATCAAGTTTCAAGTCAGATCTGAATTTTGTCCTTCATTTTGACATAAAAAATTGTGTGGATTGTGACTAACGACTGGGATGAAGAAGCGCTTGTTGTGTGACCCGATTAGTCAATTCTTCTTTCCAGAAGAGGAATGAAAAAGGGTGGAATAAAGAAAAAATACTGAAGTTCACAAGACTGTTCATTGTGAATAAGTAAACTCTGTGAACCATCAGTAAGCATGGACTTCCACTTCAAGAGAAAATAATTATGTTCCTTCAGTTCTACAAATATATTTGAGAAATTTTCATAAAACTATCTCCAGGTTTTATTTGAAGCTGTTTCAGCTGCAGAAGTCTAGTCAGAATTAATTTAGTAAGCTGAATTTAATCTTCCTGTGCATGTGATTAAGCAATGTCATACTTAAGGTTTCTATGTTTATTTCAGCTTTTTGCATACTCTGACATTTCTAAGTACTCCTTGGTGTACAAGCAACAATTAACCTTTCTCTGGGTATATTTCACCATCTGGATTTACAAGCAAACTGTCAAATTTGACCCAGAGTGAGCTAAATGCTTTCTATGCCCTTTGTATTTGTATCGTTTACAAATATTAGTGCTGAGAATTTTCTATCTGGCTTTTCTCAGGATGACTGGCAACAATTTTGCTGCTGAAAATTCTTCTCTGCTAATTATCATGTCAAACATTCTCCAAGTTATATCTGTATGCTGGACTATTAACAAAATATTTGACAGCTATTTTATAAAAACCAAGACTTCAACTGCAATGGTATTTCACACTGTCAAATGATAGCTTGAGTTTTTATTGATACTTGCAAAGAGTCAAGGCCAAGTAATAATTCTAAACCACTTGAATCCATGTAAAGGTAAAGGTAAAGGGACCCCTGACCATTAGATCCAGTCACGGACTGCTAGGTTGGCAGGAGCAGGGACCGAACCAAGGGAGCTCACCCCGTCGCGGGGATTCGAACCGCCGACCTGATCGGCAAGCCCTAGGCTCTATGGTTTAACCCACAGCGCTACCCACGTCCCTCGTAATTAGCAAAAATTTCAAATTTCTTATTCAAATTCCAAATAGCAAAGCAGAAAATACTAGCAAAGGAATAAGTAGCATGTAACCCAAGTAACAGATAGCACTGGAAAGCAACATTTACCACTCAGAAACTGAAAGTACATACATTTATCTGAATTAATCCACAAAATAAATGTACAAGTAAATATATGTACACATTTGAGAATTTACCCATCAATTAAAGAACTTTAGCCTCCATATGTTGCTGGACTCCAACTTTCATCGGTTTTGGTTAGCATGAAAACCTCCTGACTAAAATTCTGGTAAATATATGGCTAGTATGTAAAATAAAAGACATGCTGTTACCAAAGGAGCTACCATTTTAGTTTCTGGGAAAGAGCAGGCAAACAGAGACAAATGGGAGGAGTTGCATAATTGTTTTTTACTTATTATTTTTTCTATGTTTTTAGGCATTCTTCATTTTATCCATAAGTCAGATAAAATGAAGCTATGTGAATACCCAAAATTCATGTTTTACTCCCAGCTGCAATGGTCACGCCAGGCAAATACTGAATAAAATTCCAAAGTTTCATTTGTAATAATGATATGACAACTGGGGAAAACCGGGGGTGGGGGGGGGAGAAGGATCATTATCAATTGATACTGTCGTGAGCAAGATGAGAATCTGGCCCAATGAACAATTACCACTACTTAGATAAGAGCCTCTGGCAGTAGCCCAGAGACATAAAGGCTGCATAGAACAAAAAATAAAAGTCAAAATCCTTAAAGCTGACAGCTGCATTTTAATTAGTGTAACAGAATGAAACAGACTTTAAAATGAAGTGAAATCAGGTCACTCAAAGTAAAATCAGCCCAAAGCACTAAATGCATTCTATTATCAATTCCTCTGAACTGCATGGCAACCCAGATAAAGTTATTTTCAAAGATCCGCGCCGTTCAAATATTTCTACCTCTTTTATCTCTTTGCTACACAAAATAGGTTTTTGAAAGTGAATAGTTACTGGAAAAGTGGATTTATCAAGTTATTGTAAAAAGGATTTTTATATACTGGCATATTAGCCTTGGTAGAATGGGGAGCATTTTTTCTGCTTACATGCGTTGCTTAAATCCCACATTTTCCACACCCCACCCCATCCCTTCATATCTTTTCTGGCACCCCGGGGTCTGCTGCCATGCTCCCATTCCACAGTGCCCCCCACCCCAAAGTTGCCAACTTCCCACCATTATGATAAACACCCACAGATGCTGCCCTAGTGCTCTCAATAGAGCTATTTTGGGTGAGCGAACAGAAGGGTCTTCCTAGCACTGCTTTTGAAAGTGGCTCCAGTGTGTTCATTTCCTCTGCAGGCTGTTTAACTCCTGTAGCTCTAAGGCCAGACAAAAGGGCAGTTGCCATTAGCACTGCATTATGGAAAAAGCAGAATGCAAATGGCAACCGTCCGTTCTGGCTCCCTCTGCCCTTTTCTGAGAAGTGTGTGCATACAGGAGAACATGAAAGCACTGAATGGAGTTCAAGCAAATGGGCAACACCCCTCCCACTTTTTTTAAAAAAAAGTTGCAAGGATGTGAACATGTCCAACAGGGGAACAAGTCTGACAGCTTAGTTAACTGCCCAAGACAAGCAGCATTATGTGTAAGGTTTAAAGGAGTTTACATGTGCATATAAGAGAACACACTCAGAGCCAGAACTTTGCTTTCCATTTCCCTGCTGCTCTTTCTGCTACCAAAGAAAGAGGCTGCCATTCAGCTTGAAAAGCCAGCTGTCTTCGGTTGCAGAACTCTTAGAGCAAAAGCTGTAAGAGGAAACTGTGTAGGGAAGAGGAAGAACCATGTCCTCCTTGTTCTCCTGGGATTTGGCCACGTTATAACTATACTGAGTTGGGTTCCCAGAGTTCAAAAAGTAGAAATCCGGACACAAGAGTTTGGGCAAAATTTGAGCTATTTTTAAGGGAAATTGCCAAAAATGAGACTGCCGACACGGGTTGTCATATGTCTGGATTTTCCCAGACATTTAAGTGATTTCCACCCAGACACAGCTGTATTCCGGCTATATCTGAGAAATTCCGGACATATGGCAACCCTAATACTGAACCTTTTACATCTTCATTGCTTGCTATATTTCCAGTGAAATGAAGGGAAGAAACTGAAGGTTGCCTAAAATATATATCTAAGAAAGGGTAGAGGGGTTCCTTTTTAATGGCATTCTGGTTTCCTTGAGCTCTTCTGCAATTATCTGGAGAGCCTTGGTCCACAGAGCTGAACAACCGACCAAATGTCACAGTTCCAAGTGCAGCAAGCAAGTTAGCTTCAGGCATACCCTGCAGCACAAATCTCCCTGGAAAGCAAGCTCAAGGAAGACATCACACTAATCTGACTGCTGACTAATGCATAAAAGGAAAAATATTTTAAAACCACCACCGTGTTAAAGAATTGTTACATCAACATCAGAACCATCTTCCTAAATCGAGAATGATTAAGACTGGGGAGGGGAGGGAGGGAAAATACAGTGGTACCTCGGGTTACAGATGCTTCAGGTTACAGACTCCGCTAACCCAGAAATAATACCTTGGGATAAGAACTTTGCTTCAGGATGAGAACAGAAATCGGGCGGTGACGGTGCGGCGGCAGCGGGAGGCCCCATTAGCTAAAGCGGTACCTCAGGTTAACAACAGTTTCAGGTTAAGAACAGACCTCTGGAACGAATTAAGTTCTTAACCAGAGGTACCACTGTATAAGGTAACTTAAAATCCAGATGCTGCAGACACAGGACATAGGCTGTATTCTATATACAGTGGACCCTCCGGATACAAACTTAATTTGTTCCAGGGGTCCGTTCACCCCCCAAAAATTACGTAGAGGTGCGCTTCTGTGCATGTGTGCGCAGTGAAACCCAGAAGTATACACTTCCGGGTTTGCTGCGGCTGTAACCCAAAGATTACATATCCAGAGGGATATGTATACAAAGGTACAACTGTATATTCTATATATAAAAAAGGTAAAGGACCCCTGACAGTATAGCTGTGATCAAACTGTCCTCCCCACATACTAGCAGTGATTATATTTCATTGTGGTGGCAGGCTGTTGTACCTCATGGGGTGCCACCCGATAATGCTGTTCAATCTTTGGGGAGAAAGGCTTCTACTGAGGAGGTAGCTGAAAGCTCCATGTGCAGGATCAGACCACAACTACTGGGATTCTGACCAATGACTGTAACATTCCTGTTGGCCCAAGAGCCAGTAGTACCTGAAGCCATATGAATAGAAAAATTGCTACCCTTGTCTTTGAAAGGAAGGAAATTCAATAACTAAAGAAATAATACCAAAGTTAGGGGTTCAGTCCACCAGGCCCGACCATCTTCTTTTAGAATTGTTTCATATTTTTCTGGCTCTATTGTAGTACAGGCAACCCCCTAAATACACTTATCAAAAGTTAAAACAACAGCAATGAGCATTATCCTCCCAATAAATGTCAATATCTTGAATCTTATAAAATAGTGTTTCCCTCCATAAAAGGTTGCAGAATGGCAATTTCCTAAAAAGAACCCTTGTATTAAGAAACTTCCTCCAACTTAACCAACAGCCATTTAAGTCAGGACTGTTGGTGTTGTAGTCCACCCCCCCCCCAGTTAATTTATGTTCTGTTTTCCAAAATTAGACTTCTCCTTAAGATTACTTGTTATTCAGAACATTTGCGCCTGCCAAAAAACCCTTATTATTTATTGCTTGGTGTAATGCTACTTAAGAGATAGTTCTTAAGGATATGAATGCTGTGCCAAAAAGGAAAGAGGTGCACATATCTTCTATTAAGTTTCTACGGCGTACACAGCCCAGCTCAGGCATGCTACTTATGTGTAAGACAAGCTGATGCTTATGTGGGGACAAGCTAATGCTAAGTTCTGCCACCACTCCACGAGCACTGCTATCCCCATTACGAGTTTAAGGATCCCCATTCAATTCAGAAACCTGATAAATTGCTCCTCATTAGTACACCACCACCTGGATATAAATTTGCAACAGAAAAATGACAGCTACTGTGGACTAGTTCATCAAGGGTTAAGTCATACCCAAGAATGGGCCCTTATGGAAAGCATGTTGAATCACCTAGATTAACTCCAGGTTGCTCCAAGGCTCAGCTCACATATGCATCAACACCCTCTGATTGCTCTCAGTACGTAATTCAGACATCACAATAAACAATGATTTATCATGATGGAAGCAAGACTAGCCTCTCTCTGCTGTTCCATGTTCCTGCCTTGACCACCAGTGCAGCTGTGACCAAGAGTCAATAAGTATTCGCTTCTGATTCCCAATTAGCCAGGGACATAACCATATTTATCTGGTTATCTCCCGTGTGGACTACTGCAATGCGCTTCAAGTGGGGCTACCTTTGAAGGTGACTCAGAAACTACAATGAATCCAGAATGCGGCAGCTAAACTAGTGACTGGGAATGGCTGCCAAGACCACATAACACTGGTCTTGAAAGTCCTACATTGGCTCCCAGTATGTTTCCGAGCACAATTCAAAGTGTTGGTGCTGACCTTTAAAGTCCTAAATGGCCTCAGCCCAGTATATCTGAAGGAGTATCTCCACCCCCATTGTTCAACTTGGATACACCGAGGGCCTTTTGGCAGTTCCACATTGCAAGAAGTAAAGCTACAGGGAACCAGGAAGAGGGCCTTCTCGGTAGTGGTGCCCACTCTGTGGAGTGTCCTCCCCTTCAGATGTCAAGGAGATGAGTAATTATATAACATTTAGGAGACATATGAAGGCAGCCCTGTATAGGGAAGCTTTTTAAGGTTTTATTGTATTTTATATATGCTGGAAGCCACCCGGAGTGGCTGGGGCAACTCAGTCAGATTGGCGGGGTACAAATAATGATAATAATGATAATACCCTATACTGTAGTGTACCATAACTATGGTTTGTTGAAATGAGTCTGCTTCATAAACCATATCCCAACAGAACTAGGCATATTTCAACCAAAGCAGCTGTGCTGGGGGAAAAGGAGGAGGAAAGCATGGGAGCCAGAATGGGAACCATGCACCACAAAAGTGATTTGTTGTGATGTCCAAATGCAGCCAATGACCATTAGCTCAGCTAAAACCCTTTCTCATATAGCTCTGCTAGGGCTGTCGTCCCCAAAAACTCAAGCAAGGCCCTTAAGTTCTTGTTTGCCATCCATGAAAGTGGAGATGACAGCAGCCACCTGCACAAAGACATCACTCGGTTTTAAGAAAAAACACTATTTTTAAAAGTTGACTTGGAATATATTTAGATTGCTGCTCTTTTGGTGGAAATCTTCCCGTTTTTACAAAAACACAAAGTGATAATTTAGTAAATAAGAGATGTTACTGACAATGGTATGTAATAGCTTTGCTAAAATTGCTTCAGTGGGTTCTACAGATTTAGGAGCACTATGCATTTTTATATGCAACTTTAGTACAATTCATAGCCAAAACATAAGAGCGCCCGGCTTCTCCTAACAATCATATTTACCTGAAATCAAGGACACAAGCTTCTTTGATTCAATCAGATGATATAGGGTAACAGAAACTCCTAAGTGCAGCTATTTTCAGCAACTGCAAAATGTTGGCAATTTCTTCTACCACTACAATTTCATGCACAGTTACCTTCGCCTCCATTTCATCTTTCCGTGTTTCAGAAACCAGCATCATTCTGCACTGGTGAGAGCGAGGCTTACAACGTGCAGCTGTCTAAAGTAACGCTGCTAAAGCAACTTTCTGAATTAGTCTGAAATTGGATACAGGATTTCCGGATGCTGAAAGTCGTCAGTGCATTGTTTGGAGGAAATTTGCCAGTGTTAGGACAATACTTTGTAACTGTTTATTGCTACTGCAATATTTTCTTCTTTGCAAGGAGCAAAGGGCATTTCAGTATAAGAGGATAAAGCCTTGCCTTCACTAACATTGATGGAAAATTGCTAGTACTTACAGGGTCAACACCTCAATCCAGCTGCAGTCCTATGTGGCATTAAGTGCAATTAGTTGTACAAGAATATGGAGACACTCAAGTATGTATGTGATTTATGCCCACGGTTCTTCAGAAAGCACATGTGAGGAAGCCTGTTCATATGCACAGATCACTGGAATGGGGCATATTTGGTACAAATACAAAAACAGAGTGGAAATGAAGTACAGGGCAGATAGGCCTTGAACCTGCAGTGATCCAAATAATTCATAGTAGCAAGTATGGATTTAACTGCACCTTGCTTTTTGTTTGGAAGGCTTATATTTTCTTGATAGCCTTACAAATGTAATCAAATAGAGTCTTACCTTGGTTTCCAAACGGCTTATTTCTCGAACATTTTGGCTCCCAAACGCTGCAAACCTGGAAGTGACTATTCCGGTTTGTGAACTATTTTTGGAAGCCGAACGTCTGACGGGGCTTCCAATTGGCTGCAGGAGCTTCCTGCAGCCAATCAGAAGCCGCGCTTTGGTTTCTGAAGTTGAACGGACTTCCAGAATGGATTCCATTCAATTTCCAAGGTACAATTGTAATAGTTTACTTTAAATCTGCTTTTTGAGGAACTCTTATCTCCGTGATATAATTGCTTTTATTGGTCTTTAACTGTTTCCATATGGTGCACTCTGGGACTGCTTAGTGATGAAGGGTGGTCAAACAAGTATTTGAAATGAACACCTTTTCATTTAAAAACCTTAGGACCATATTCAATTAAATCCTTGTGCAAATGCAACTTCTGCTTACACAGCAGGGCTTCGCTCCCTCTCTTCCCCCATCATGTGTACCCTCCCCCTGCATTCTCAGATCTGATCCAAAGGGCTCGGGTAACCCCCAAAACAAATTTGAGAGAGGGAGAAAGAGGGTGCAGAAGTCCTAGGGGGCAAGTGGAAGTCTCTCTGCTAGAACAAGGATTTACTTAGCGCTACGCTGAACACAACCCATTATCTCTTTCCATGGAAGAATAATTTCTTCAAATATTAGTATTGTCAATTATTTCTCAAAAGTGTTCTGGAGGATTTCATTTATTAAAAAGATATACAGCTGAAAGCCTCCATGAGCTTTGTGCTGCTGTGTTAAGTCAAGCCAAGGTTTATTGCATCATATGTTGTCCAAACTGGGACTAGTGGTTAACTCTTGACTTACCACAAGCTGTAGTCAAAGAAGAGCGCTTAACCAAGAGCTTGGTTCAGATGACATGCTAAGCTAAACTATGGCTTAGTGTGGCAGCAAAAAGGCCATGAGAGGGCCAAAGTACTATGAACACCATGTTGTCAGTAAGCCAAGGCCATGTGAACTAGGTCTAGGTGAACAGCTGTCTGACAATTGAAGCCTTAGCATAAAAGGCAAGCCAAGCACACTCACCAGGAAGAGAGTTCTACTCAGCACAGCAGAAATTACTTCCAAATAAACATATTTAGGACAGCCAAGATTTACCCGACAGTTTTACAATTATTATTTATAAATGTAACATTTTTTTTTTTAAAAAAAGAGATTATGGCAATGATCCACAGAACTAATTCAGCCTGGCAGGCTTTTCTATGTGTCCTCACAGCATCCTCCCCAGCCACACCTCTTTGAACTCCCCTATGACCAGAACCCAAGATCCACTGTGCACCAAAGCAGTGTTGGGAGAAAACGCCCTGGGGTGTCTGCAGCCCCAATTCCTCTGGATGTACCCTGGTGAGCGTAGCTCTGGAAAAGGCATTCCCTTCTTCTCCAGGGCGCTCCCAGTGACCTACACCAGTAAGCACTGGCTTACTGTACTTCTGGCTTAACACAGCAAGAAGTTAGAGAAATTGTAGTTCTAAACTACTAATTTATTTACAGAATATACAGACAAGCAATCATGGTGCTCTCTCTCAGCTGGGAGAGCAAAAGAACCCACAGCCTCAACTGGTAGCCAGCAGCCTCTGCTGCTGCTCTCACTGTTGTTCCTGAAGAACTCATCTTCTGTGTCCCTAAAAAGCACTTCCAGGTTCTCTGAGAGTGATCATAAATGATCAGAACAGCTCGGCTCCCTTTGCCATCTTTTGCTTCTGTAGCCTGAACTCATCCTTCTTTTGGCGATGACTAGAGCTGCAGTTAATCTTCAGGCAGCAGAAGTGGGAGAAGGATGATTCTCATGATGAGAACAAAGCATTTTTCTTCTCCAGTTCCTTCTTCTCTCCCCCCCCCCCGCCCCCGCCCCCGCCCCCGCCCCCGTCTCCAAGTCATAGAATCACAGAACTGGAAGGGAGCACAAGGGTCCAGTCGGGCACATTAGGGTGCTCTGCTTGAGTATTTGATAAATTACAGCAAGCCCATGTAAGAAGCCACTTCAGCAACCCTAGCTGTCATGAAACAATGGACTCTTGTAAGAAATATCCCCTCTTACTCAATTTGTAAAAGTGTTAATTATGCTGGTTACTCTCTTGATGCTCGCTCTGACCAGCCTGACCTCATATCATCAACTTTATTGAATTAGCACTTAGCAAGGCCTCTTTCAAGTCAAACGTGATTTGTTTTAAAACCTTCTTAAAACAATACAGTTCACAGCGCGGAATGGAGGACCAACCCAGAAAGGCATCAGAGTCACAGAGTGTGAAAGGTCAGCAGAAATGCACTTGCATGCTCTCAGTCATCCGTTTTGATTAACCTTAAAGTCCTGACTGTTCACCATTTGTAAAGCATGCTGCTCTCTGGAACAAAGTCTCACTGTTGTCGTTACTGCAACCATGACATGCTTGTTCTTTCAAAATTTCCTAAAGCACTCCTGGAAATAGTCAAGAGCCAAAATATCTGGTGGCAATTTCCAGTCCCCAAATTGCCCCCAATGTGCAACATAGGAGCACTTATGCAGAGATTTGGTTGTTCAGAGGGGTGTGTGCATGCATAGCAGTCTCTGTATCCATTGATTTTGTTCTAGAATAAAGATGAGAAATGCAGGTGGGAGCAGCCAGCGGGGAGAAAAACATCCCTCTGTAAGCTATCAGTTCAGACCTTTGGCATGAAAAACTGGTGGCCCTCAGGGGTTGATATGTAGGAAGCGAGTGGGGAGAGAGAAAAAAGAAAATGACAAAAAGCAACAGAAGTAATCCACAAGAGGAACAGGAAGCAAGGAAGCTCTGTACACTGGATTCCGCAGAGTCCTCAACAGAGGAGAGAGGGATGCTTGCCATGCCAAGTATGGCAGATGAATTGGTATGCCCATGGTAAAAAGGGATGAATAAGTATGGATAACTGTTTGCTCAAACTTAATTCTTCTTTCTAATCAAAACAACTCATTCTGAAGCTGAACGAGTTGAAGTTGCACCTAACAATGCAGTGATTCTAGCTAAGATCCCCACATCTGAATTAAGTGAAGGCACTTGGATATAAAGCAACAATAGATTATCTGCAAAGGCCAATGTTTCCTTCTGTTGCTCACAGGACATTTGTTTGATAAATTGTTTGTCAAGATTCAGTTCTTGAAAATAATGAAGATGGCAGATAGTCTAGTCTCATGCCTCTTTTCAAGATAAAATATTCAGAGAAGCTTCCATTTGTAAGTAATGCAGCTCTGAAATCTCTATAAATAAGTTCTTCTTGACAAATGTTGCTCCTTGGAGCAGAGGATTTCTGAAACACTGAGCATACAATTGAAGGGCACTTGATTGAAGACCTTCCCTGAATCAACAGGAATACCCAAAGGGCACCCTCAGTATAATGAATATGGAGAACTCATCTACTAAAATTAGCAGGTTAGTCTTGTACAAAGCGATGTTGTTGATTCTCAGTGGGAATAAATTGGGACACACACCCTAGCTAAATGACTGCTGCTTAAATGACGATGTATACAAGTAGAAGAGGAGAGAGCACGCGTGAAAATCCACAGGAAATGCAATTATTGCAGCAATTTAAAACGGAAAAATTCTTCAGATTAGCTCATTCCCCCCTCAACTTGCATACTGTCATTTTTTCTATGTTAGCAGAAGAGCAGCTGTACTTTGTCGTCACTGATAGCTGGGTGGAGAATTGGAGTCAGAGGGAATGCATCTTCCAAGTCCAATTCACATGCCACTTCTGGTTTGTGAAGGGGCAGCCCCAGTTTGCTGTTGAAGTGATCCTGGGGTTGGTAACAGAAGTTGGAATCAAAGGACATGTGTTTTCTGGGCCCAAACCCTCCTTTGCCTCTCCCCATTTGCTTCCTGTTCACTTTCTGCAAAATGAATTCTAGCATATGGATATTTTAATTTAATAGTATTGGGGTTTAACACCAAGGATTTAAAAGGGTTTTTTAAAACATATCCAATGAGCATCTCTAGTATTTGATTCAATTACTTTTCTGAACAGCTACTTCCATAGAAGTGTGAATGAATGAATATACTATATACTTTCTAGCACAGGAAGCTATTGCAGATTCCATATTTGAAATAATTATTTACAATTACTTATAGCTTTCCAAATCCTTTTGGGGAAAACATCTCCACAGATTGTTTGAGCTGCAAGATTAGAATCCTCTTCCCTTTTTTTATGTGCAGGTATTTCTTCTTAGATTATATGCCGTGTGCAATTTTAATATTTGTGCAGTACCAATTTTAGGCAAATCATACAAATATATTCCCAAGATTTCTGTAATTCCATGATAGCATCCTGTAGAGTCTACAAGCAGTAGAATTTTCACAAAACATGTAGATTTCCCAAAATTCCTTCAAAAGCACAAAATACCATGTACTGTAACAAAAAAATTCCAGTCAGTTGGTGTTCTAGAACCAGCGGCTTCATTAAGTCTTAACAGCCTGATGGTTTCAACCTCTATTCCTTGCTCATATAACAGCATTACTTTTTAAAAATGCTTATCCAAGGTATTTCTGATGCTCTCAAAGTTGATTACTTTTTGTAAAAGTGTTCAACAAACATTTGGAAATTTCAAAATAAGAATAGATTTCCCAAAGTATAAATCAGACCCATTGGACTCATTAACTTTGTGGAGGTTTATTTTGCAGATATTAACCCGAGCAACACAATCCTTTCAGACACTACATCTATTGCAAATATTGCTTGGTCAGTCCAGCACAGGATGTACATACAGGAAGGTCGCTTCTGTGCAAAGACTCCATTACTCAATTTGGAACCCCATGTGCAGATCGATGTGGACAGACATCTGCACACTTGTATGGCAATGCCTATTTGGATGCAGGGCCTCTGATGGAGCCTTCTTTAACTATATCATGTGAATAGGAATGTCAATTTCCATCTATATTGCAAAGCGGATGCTAATTATTATATTATGGTGTCTGTGTATTGCTGAATGCTATTATGTATTTACATTGGAACCAATAAGTATAGGTACTCAAAGTACAGCATTATGAACTGAAAATGGAACCTCACTTGGCCCCACACAGAGTTTTGGGTGGTTGTTGTTATCAACAAAACAGTACAAACAGAACAAGAACTCTTCACATTTTGTGCAAGGCATAAAACTGCCGGTATCCCAATGCCTTTATATAAATTTATGGTGTGAGCAGATTTGGATTTACTGCATCCGATTCGGATCACGACAGCTCAGGAAGAATATTGTAGAGACAACAAACTACACGCATACACACCACACAAGGGGTGGGAAGGAAAATGATCACGGAGCTGGAACTTTTCCAAATTCCCCCATCCATCTTGGCAGTAAACCAGTATATAAATAGACAAATACATAGTTATAATACTAAAACAAGCCCTTTTACCTAACCCCTTAACCAAAGTCAGTAATATAACATTAACATTTCTGCAATTGTGAAACCGCCCACCCTTTTCCTCACTAATTGTGCATTTCCCTTCTGTTCAAGCCTGCAATATACCTCAATTTTTCAAGATGCAGAAAGCAGACAGAAGATAGAGAGGGTTGTGACATTAATGAATTAAGGGACTCAATCACAGATAACATTAACAGAAGAATCATGTCAACAACCGGTATTAAAATGGTTACTAAAAAAATACAATAAAACAATTAGCTTTAGGTCTGGAATTCATACATGTTAACACACTTTAAAAAATAGTCCAGGTCTTCAAATCTAATTATTCAACCTACCTTTCTGGTTTCAGACTGGGCTTCTTCTTGGCAGCACTTTCTGCAGAATGGATCTAGCTGATTTAAGCCAAACTGGCTAAGAAGGTCACAAGAACTGCACAGCAAGTTACTAGAGAAGCCCAGCTCTCTGCAGGCCTCTGATGATAATTCTGCTCCATATACTGATGCCTAAAAGCAATTAAGATTTGTACAATTCACTTTAAAATCTGAATCTACAACCATACCATTCTAAATTGTAACAAACCATCACTTCATAACACAGCTTTTTCTTTAAGTTGAGCTCACGTCATCACTGAAAAAATCTATGCAATGGCACTTAGCTGAAGATATATACAAAGTAAGATCACAAACTGTAAAACAAAACAGCACAAAGTGCATACCTAAATGCTAGCCATAAACACAAATAGAAATATAATGTATTACAGTGACAATGCTAAATACAAGTTTGATTTAGCCCCACTGGACACAATGTGAATTACTTCCAAGAAAAAATGCATTTAAAGTGCTGTAAATTATTAAAATAGGGGAATGAGTGCATGGTGTTACAAGTTGAAGACAGTAAAGAAAACAGGCTTTTGACAACCCCTGTATTATGGATTAACATAATATTAAACTGTACAGTTAACACATATTACAAATTTGTGGTAACTCTTCACAGAGCTAGAGGAGAGCAAAAGAAAGACAGGTAATGTTGGCATTTTGGTTTAACAGCTACTCCAAGTTGCTAAACTAAATTGATACTTTGTTCTTAATTTTTTCTCATTTCAAATACAGGCACTAATGTCTTATAAGGTAAAGGTAAAGGTACCCCTGCCCGTACGGGCCAGTCTTGACAGACTCTGGGGTTGTGCGCCCATCTCACTTAAGAGGCCAGGGGCCAGCGCTGTCCGGAGACACTTCCGGGTCACGTGGCCAGCGTGACATCGCTGCTCTGGCCAGAGCCAGAGCCGCACACGGAAACGCCGTTTACCTTCCCGCTGGTAAGCGGTCCCTATTTATCTACTTGCACCCGGAGGTGCTTTCGAACTGCTAGGTTGGCAGGCGCTGGGACCGAGCAGCGGGAGCGCACCCCGCCGCAGGGATTCGAACCGCCGACCTTTCGATCGGCAAGCCCTAGGCGCTGAGGCTTTAACCCACAGCGCCACCTGCGTCCCTACGCACTAATGTCTTACAATCTTCCAAAGTGTCATTGATGTCTATAGTATCATGACAGCTGATGATGAGGGCGGAGCGGGGAGAGAGTGAGGTCTATTTTAAAAAAAACACAAAATGTCCAAAGATTTCAACTTTGGTCAATGTGCAGAATTGGCATCCATTCATTTTTTAACCGATGAATTTACGATAAAAAAACAAAAACCCCACACTGCAAAGCAGGCGATGCTGAGTGAGCTTTATAGCTAAGAAGGGCTTCGAACCTGGGTCTCTTAGAACGTAACACGCAGTCTTCAAAACTCCCATTGTTCTAGGTGCATTTTGCAACTGGAAATTTCATTAGCGCAATCCGTTTCTGAGCTCCAGGAGCAGTACTGCATCTATTATTTCAGATTAAAACTGCAGTGGAAGAAAAGGAGGATTTTTTTCTGCTTCCTGGCTTCCAGCTTCTCTCTGAAGACTGGAGAACAGACCCCTTAAGAATATTACGGGGGTGGACAGGGAAAGGACTAGAGCACATGAAAAATGAACATAGTATTTTAGTTGCAGTTCATTCATTTCCAGCTTTGTATTCTAGTTACAAAAAAGCGTGCCCAGACATTCTGTTGTTGCGTCCACAACCTCGGTTTAAGTTGCCATTAAGCTCCTCGCTTTCATATCCTGTTTGTAACACGTAGACTTGAATCTCAGCCATTACGGGTTACATTGGTAACTCCTACTGGCTTGAGCAGTTTCCTTCCATGGTGCGTGTTTCTAGGTTATTGCACACACTCGCATATCAACCACGGCATAAGCTTTCTAATACACGATCTGCAGCGAGGCTAACATTTCAAGGGGGAGAGAAAAGCACGGCCAGTTAAACCAGGGAGATATCTATATATACATGGGCGTAGGTTTTTTGGGGGGAGGCTGAAAAAATTGTTGCGTTTGCCCAAATCGCCTGTTGCTTCTGCCATTTTTTTTTGGGGGGGGGGCCAGAACCACAGTTTGTTCAATAATTTTTGAGGGTCTGCCCCCCCCCGCTGCACCCATGTCTATATGCACACACACAATTGTTTTCTTTAAGCTAGCGCTCCTGCACGGTGGAAGGTGAGAAAACCAAGGAGAACAAATCCGCAGTTTGAACCTGCGGCTGTTTATTCAGAAACAGATGTCTCACGCTTGGGCGTAGCCAAGGGGTTGGGTGGGGGCAAGGAGGGGCAGCTGTCCCCCTAAAAAATCAATAAAAATACATAGCTAATTGAGGTTCTCCTCCCCCCTAACAAAAGGCCTGTCCGCCCCCAACAAAAATCCCGGCTACGGCCATGGTCCCAGGTGCCACGACAAGCAAGCAGACAGGCCTGGTCTGGGTCCAAGTGACTCCGTGTCTCCTCACGGTTCCGTCCACTCCCTCACGCGGAGCCCCGTCGCTCCCGACCCCCGGTTTTAAGACTCCCCTTACCGCCTGCCACGCCGCCAGCAGCCACACCCAGCAGCGCCCGAACCCCATTGCTCCTTTCCCCACCGCCATGTTGGCGCCCCAACCGACGACGGCACCAACGGAAATGCCTTGATAGCCCCCCCCTCCAACCGGCAAGGCGTCAAAACCCCGCCTGATCGGAAGGAAACAGTAAAGTGCCGCTCAGGCGCTCCCATAACCATCAAGATGACTTCTAAGAAGAGTAAGAAGGGGAAGAGTTGGGGTGTTTTTGTGGTGCTGCTGGGCCGCTTCAAAACCTTTGAAAATCCGGGGCGCTTCTTCTCAGGCAGTTCCGCAAACACCCGAGCGGGGGCCTCTTGCGCTACGAAACACGGGAAAAGGAGCAAAGGACCTCGGCCAATGAGACCGCGACGAACGGCCTTTTCGCACCATCCAATCCCTTCGGGGCGGGGGCGGGGGGTGGGGTGGAAGCGGCCGGGCTTTCGGGACTGAAGGCCGCCCAATCGGAGCTCCAAACGTCCCTGGGCGGGGCTTGGCTTCGTAGCGGCGAAAGGCGGGCCCGGCGGCGCGCTCGGCCAATAGGCGCCGGGAGGGCGGCGAACGGCGGCCAATGAGAAGCGAGCGCCGGGGCGGAACCCGCGTCCTGGCTGGTTCGACGTCGGTGGGCGTGAGGACGCCCGGGCGTTCGGTTGCCGAGCAGCGCGCGCAGGCTGAGCTCGTGCCTGCGAGCGGGAGTCGCTGACGGAGCCGCTGAGGTGTTTTCTTCGGACGTGTCGGTGGCCGAAGGGACCGTCGCTGAGGCGCCGCCGCGACGTCTCCCGAGGGATGTGAACCGCCGCCGCCGCCGCCTCCCTCGCCCGCGGTGTGTGTGTGTGTGTGTGTGTGTGTGGTGTCCGCCCCCCCCCCCCCCCACAACCGAGCCGAAGCTCCCTCCGGCCTCCCTGCCCGGGCCTCGCGTGATGTCGTGATCCCTCGGCGGACGTGCGACCAGGCGGGCGGCGGCGGCGGCGGCTGCTGCTGGGCGGCTGCTGCGGCTGCTGCTGCCGATGGGGCTGCTCCGGATTATGCTGCCGCCCAAGTTGCAGCTGCTGGCCGTGCTGGCGTTCGGCGTCTCCGTCCTTTTCCTGGAGAACCAGATCCAGAAGCTGGAGGAATCCCGAGGGAAGCTTGGTGAGCAAGGGGCGGCCTTGGAGAAGGTGGCTGGCCGGGTTGGGGGGGGGGTGGTGGTGGCGACGACCAGGTCTGGATGAATCGGTGGCGTGGAAATTAGGTTACCTTTCTACTGAGGGCGGCGGCGGCGGCGCACCCTCGTTGTACTGCAGAACTAGAAGGAGAGGGGTAAAGATGGGGACATCGAGGGTGGGTTTTTTTTTTCGGGGAGAATGTCAGAAATGGCTTTGGGAGAGCAAAAATCGCTGTCGGTTCCCGCGCGTGTCTGCAAACGACGGGAATCGGTTTGGGAGGAGAACTCCGCAAGAAGGAGGGCTGCCGACGTGTTGAGAGGAGAGCGATGGTGATGATCGAGGGTCTGGAAACTTAAGCCGTATGACAAGCGGTGGAAGGAGCAGGGTATGTTTAGCTGAGACTGTGAGGAGATAGGATAGCCGCCTTCAAATATCTGAAGGGCTGTCACATGGAGGAGGGAGCATGCTTGTTTTCTCCTGCTCCAGAGGGTAGGACTCGAACCAGTGGCTTCAAGTTGCAAGACAGGAGATTCTGACTAAACATTGGAGGGGGAAATCTTTCTGGCAGTAAGAGCTGTTTGGCAGTGGAACAGACTCCCACTAGAGGTGGTGGGCTCTCTTTCCTTAGAGGGTTTTAAGCAGAGCTTGGATGGCCACCTGTCATGGATGCTTTAGCTGAGGTTCATTCATTGCAGGGGGTTGGACTAGATGACCCTGGGGTCCCTTCTAACTCTACAATTCTATGATGATAACTGGACAAGTGGCGGCATGCATTGGGTTTAGAGCCGATCTGTATGTGCGTCTCTCCCCACCAGTATCAAAATTGCTGAAACCCCCTGAAGGACCTACCTTCTGGGGTTTTGGGGGGGATTGCTGCTCTGGAAGAAGATGACTTCAAGGAAACCAGTGTGGCCCACAGTTAGTTTCCACTGGTGCTGAAAAATAGCGGTGATGTTTAGAGGCAGTCTATAGATTTCATTGTTTTATCATTCCGCTGTTGGAAACCTGTGACATGGCCACATTTTGTTTAAGGTTTGAACTTTGTGGAAGTGGGTTGACTCGTTAGATAGGCAAGTTAGCAATTGTAGAGAGAGGGTGTGCCAGAACAAGTCCCACTCCCTCCCTGAAATAGTTGTACAATTAACAAAGCTTGGATATGTATAATTTGTGTATGTGCACATGTGTGTGTAAATAACTATATATGTAGGCCCATGTGTTTCCGTAAACATAGTCTTTTCTCACTGTTAAGTGTGTTATGATATATGATGTTAGGTCCAGAAGATTTTTCTATAGTGCTGTTCATTTAGTTTTTTATGATGTACAAGTTCTTGGGCCATGCTCATGAAAAGTTACTTGTTTAACAAAATTACTTACTTCTCAACTCTTGCGGGCTCTCACTGTGTCAGGAGTAAAACAAAAAGAAATGAGGATGTAAACTCATATTTAAAGTGACTGTTATTGGCTCCTTTCTATGAATGTGTTCAGTTGGAACCTGCTTTTTTACCCAGGTTGTGTCCTTCTGCCTGTATCCACACAAAGCGAGGAAAAATAAGGTCATTTCCACAGGCTCTCTTCCAGGGAGAGCCAGCGTGGTGTAGTGATTAAGAGCGGTCGACTCGTAATCTGGTGAACTGGGTTCGCGTCTCCGCTCCTCCACATGCAGCTGCTGGGTGACCTTGGCCTAGTCATACTTCTCTGTAGTCTCTCATCCCCACTCACCTCACAGAGTGTTTGTTGTGGGGGAGGAAGGGAAAGGAGAATGTTAGCCGCTTTGAGACTCCTTAGGGTAGTGATAAAGAGGGATATCAAATCCAAACTCTTCTTGTTGTTGTTCTTCTTTTGCTTCTTCTTCTTCATTATTCCCTTACTAACAAAAAGCAGGCAAAATAACTGTTATATCTGTTATGTGAGGACATGTTGAATACCCTATCCTGAGTTACCCCTACAGAAATAACTGACATGGAACTTGATCTGTTGGATTGAAAGGGAGGAGCAATTCTTCGTAGTGCTCTGGCACTCATTCCATCAGTGCAAGCATTTCAGTCTGCCAGAGGGAAGGATTTTTCTCTCCTCCCCCTGTGCACTGTTCTGTGGGTTATCCTGACTCCCCTATAGGCAATGGGGGCATAGGGGAGGTGGGGGAAACCCCATTGCACTAATGGAACTCCTTAGGTGAATCTAGCCCTTAAGTGTGTGGTATGTCATATGCGTGTGACGAAGGTCTTGTTCTGTGAGGTATTTGTTACAAGTGGTAACAAGGAAAAAAGTTTTTCAGTTTGTCCATTGAGAAGTTGACACCAACAGTTTTAGATTGTCTTTATTAGGAGAGTGTAAATCCCAAGTATAAGGGAGTTAACACAGTGCAGTTTTTTGAGTAAAAGTTGATTTTCTCTTTTTATTGTCTATATTCAAAACAGGGACGCGGGTGGCGCTGTGGGTAAAACCTCAGTGCCTAGGACTTGCCGATCGCATGGTCGGCGGTTCGAATCCCCGCGGCGGGGTGAGCTCCCGTCATTCGGTCCCAGCTCCTGCCCACCTAGCAGTTCGAAAGCACCCTTAAGTGCAAGTAGATAAATAGGGACCGCTTACCAGCGGGAAGGTAAACGGCGTTTCCATGTGCTGCGCTGGTGCTGGCTCGCCAGAGCAGCTTTGTCACACTGGCCACGTGACCCGGAAGTGTCTCCGGACAGCGCTGGCCCCCGGCCTCTTAAGTGAGATGGGCGCACAACCCTAGAGTCGGACACGACTGGCCCGTATGGGCAGGGGTACCTTTATCTTTATCTTTATATTCAAATCAGCTATCCTGACTATTTAAAGCAGTCCATCCTAAGTTGTTAGACCATGAGACTCTTAGGTTCGAGCGGCATGTTGGTTGAAAGAGTTCTGCATTGCAGGGAGTTGCACTAGATGACTATCCTGGTCCCTTCCAAATCTACATCTCTGTCATTCTATGAAATCATTATTTAAATCACAATTAAAAGGAAATAATTTGACATATAATTTGCATTTTGTGGAAAAACATGCTATTAAGCATATTGGTATGCAAAAAAATTGTAGTTTTTAGACCATGCAACCTGCAAATATGTTGTGGTTCAGAATTATTTTTGGGGATAGGATAGGACTGAGGAATTTATAAGTTTTTATTTGGTGGTCTCTGTACACGCAGGGACTCTAAGGAAGATAATTTACTTAAAGACTTGAGCCTTCAAAATGTTCCAAAAAAGGACTGGAATCAAATGGACCCTGAGCAATGGTGACTCTTCATGGTGTTTGGTAGAGTAATAACTATGTGTAGTTCATAGAGTTTGAATAATTAGAAGGGTCGTGTACACCCAGGTGGGTACAGTGGACGATCCTGCTAAGATAGAAGATAGCATCTCCTAGATTCTAGCATTCGGTGACTGCCACTCTCAACCTATAGGAGGTAAGCCTTAAAAATTAATACATGAGGATACAATAAATATTATGAGTTGTATGCAACTCATTACTCAAGTAGACCCATTTAAGTTAGTCATGCTCATTAATTTCAATGGGTATACTCTGAGTAGAACATAGCTGAAGACAATCCAATACAATGCATGAGATGAAAATGTCAAGTATGTTTCCACATGATTTTTTATACAAAAAAACATGTTTAAGTGAATATGTGTGGCTGAGAGCCATGGGTTAAGTTTAAGAGAGCTATAGCTTTTAGCATAATGTATTTAGGTACAGTCATCATAGTTAAATTCTAAAATGTCAAATTCTAAATTATTTTTTAAAATTAGCAGTAAAAGCACTATTAATTTTGTCCACCCTCCTTTGGGCTGCTGCCTTTAGCCTGTTAAAAGAAATGCTAATTTGTTACATAATAAACAAAAATAAAATGAAAAATGTTGAGTAAATTATATTACTTTTAACATCTGTACAGAAGCAGCTCCGGAAAGTTAACAATAAAAGTTATCTGGTGCTGTCTGTGTATCTGTTAATAGGAAGAAATTATCCACATAACATCAGTTGTGAACTGGCAGCCAATAAAAGTTAAATTCTGTTGTGTTCATGCTGTTATATTCCTTTCAGCAATTGAATCATTCTAGTTCTATAAAGTGCTTTTGTTCTTTGAAAGTTGTCTCCATAGGCTAATATGAACAAGTCTGTAGTTTGACTACAATAATTGCTGTTTCATTAAAAGAACTAAGAACAAGTCCATGGTATTATATGTAAAATTTAGCATGATAAATCAGACTGCTATTTTTGCCTCTTCAATTGAAATTTGAATGTCTGCTTCATTTCTGCTGTGACAAACAAAGCTGTATGACTTCAACGATGACAGCAGAAAATATATCTTGGAGGCTTGAAAAAAAAACTGCTTGTAGAACAATTTTTCTAGATACTTTCTGATGAAACAGCATTCTCTTACTCTGGCAAGTGTGGTTTATACTTAAAATGGGCTTCTCATTCTGACATGAATAACACAAAATAACTGGCTATATGATGAGATGTTGTATTCCTCCTCCTCCTCCTCAGAGATGACATTCTGTTTCACACATCTATAATGCAGTTCATCTTAAATCCACAATTCATCTGTTGGTATAAATGGAAATCGCTTTCACAAGGTACCTTCCTCCACATTCCCAAATTAATATGTGTTAGAATTTAGTTAGTATTCTGTTGCGAGCAATCTTATGCTAAAAAGCACAACAATGCAAAGATATGTGCTGTGTGCATATTTTGATAATGGAGGTGTTTGAAAATTCAGTTAAATGACTAGAGCCTGCACGCCTTGTTTGTTCAATATGAAAGAGTGGTCAAGATTCTTGGCATACTGTGAATAAGCAGTGTGCTGGTTCATACAGCCTGTTCACTCGCTCCACCCATTCCACCCCTTCCAGGTAAAGGAAACCAGGAAAGCACAATTAAACCAGACTTCCTATGATGTGCAAATCAAGCATCCTGGTTTGTTGCTCTGAAATAAGCAAGGTTTGTAAGCAAGTTTCAACCCCTGCTTGTTCTGGAAGCAACAAATTAGGTTGCCAGATTTGCACATCATAAGAAGCCAAGCTTAGTTTTGACTTCCTGGTTTGATTTACCTACTGTCTAATAGGAGAAGCAAATTCAGCTTAAACAGGCTGTGTGCACTAGCATCCTGCTTGTTCATCGTAAGCTGGAAATCCTGTCTTAATGTGATACATGAATGTAGTTGCTATGTGTATTTAACTGTGTACATTCTGTTTTTTGTGCACTTGGACAAAATCTAAACGGCGTTTCCGTGTGCTGCGCTGGTGCTGGCTCGCCAGAGCAGCTTCGTCACGCTGGCCACATGACCCATAAGTGTCTCCGGACAGCGCTACCTACCTGTAACTAGTGTATATTATGAAGATGATAGTTATAGTGGGTGCTAATATGTAGCAGGTCACATGCTGTTTGAAGATGAAGATGAACTGCACCATAGTTTTGCATCGGTTTCTATGCAATACGGGTGATTGTGTCAGAGATGTGAAATAGGAATGAATAAGAACCTAAATTTAGCCTAGCAATTAACTGATCATGAACTACTGAGTTGCAGTTCTTCTACCCAACATATATGATCACATCATTAATACTTAGAAGCAACATATATGATCTCATCATTAATACTTAGAAGCAACATGTTGGTCTCTTCCTAGAGCAATAGTACACCCGGTAAACACTTTTTTGATTGTACCAATGTGTTTTGTCCCCATTCTTAAAAGCAATAATTCCACTATGAGCCACATCAGTGGCTTAAGTGGTGCAGGATTTTTCAAGTATGCATCCTCCAGATTTGCAGAACTTAGTTTTACTAATGAACCAACCTCACCTTGATGTAGTATGAGCAGCAGCAGCAAAGTTGTTCCTGCTATCCAATAGCAGCTCCCTTTGCTGGTGAACATTGAGCTGCCACCACTTCCACTTCTTACTAGTCACATGTCAGTTACAGGTTTTTTGGGATGTTCTCATAGAGTATTTCATATGTATATCTTAAAAATATAGGCAACAGCCCATATCAATTCTGGTGATTTGGGCAAGTGAGCAAGTCCAAAGTTAAAGACTAATGATTTATCTGAAGAAATGAATCCACTGAAACTATCCATAAATGTTCATCTTCCTTCAGAACTTTTCTATCTCCATTTGACACTTACCCCAGCGCACATTCAGCTATCTTTGTTTGCTTAAAGTGATTGCTTTGCAGTGCAGTCCTCTGCATGTCTACTCAGAAGTAAGCTCCCTTGAACTGAATGGGAGATTATTTAGGAGTTAAATGTGCATAGGGTTGCAGCCTTAATTTGTGCATAAATTAGAGAAAGGATTAGATTATTTAAATTCATGATAAAAGCTTCATGGTATTTTCAGAATAGGTTCCAAGAGATGCAACAACATATTTTGTAATTGCTGATTCAAATACATCAAGAAGCTGTACTGTTGACAGCCATTGGTTAAATATGAAGATCAGTTGAAAAAGGTGACTGGGAAAAAATAAATTGGAATCTGGTATGGTTGTTTCCTTAGTAGGAAACGGAGGGGAAAGGTTATAATGTTTCACAGTGAATTTGCAATGAAATTACATTGTTTTTCATTTTTGGGATATGCAAATGCTAATGCAGTTTTAAGAACTTGAATGGTTATGAGGCATAATAGAACTTGACAGTATTTGTTAGCTGCTGAACAATGACTTGACTTCATAGCTAGAAAATATTTGGCAAATAGATGAAATACAATGGTGAAATTGATTTGAGTCTTTTAGTGTTCTGCAAGATACATAGATGACAGAATTATGTACGTATATCACACAAATACAACTTAGCTATTAAAGTAGATAAATATATTCTTATATCTTGAATGAAATAATGATGTTATAATTGCAAAATTATTGCTTTGTAAAAGATGCCCATTGATTGTAGAGTTCAACATATGGTTTTATTTGCTTGCTGAACCCTTTCCTTTAATAATTTAGGATATACAAGCATTCAAGAAAATTGATCTGGGCTTCTCCTATCTTGCATTTGCCTTGTAGGTACTCCATCTTTCAACTTCTTTGGCAGTATAAGCAGATGTTTGCATAATATTCTGGAACTTGATTTCCTAACTAGGGCTAATGGAAGTTTTTTGTCAGAAACATATGGAGGGCACCAGGCTGGGAAAGGCTGTCCTAAATCATACCTTGCAAGCTACTCTTAATAACTTAATTACATTTTATAGATGATGTTTTTATTTGGGACAATGGAGCCCACAAGTTAGTTGCAAAGCATATGGCTTTGTTCTCAGAAGAGTGTTTTTGCAAACTGTATGACTTCTTGTACCACCGCCTCCCCCAAACATAAAACATTACCTAGTCCTTTGACTGAAACAGAATACTTCATTCAAGCTTGATGGCAGTGGAGAGGTATGGGGAAGACCCTGCAGAAGCCAGTAAAGGCCTCTGCAGACACCATTCTTCCAGCCCCTGAACTAGGTGTAGCATTGGTGAAGTTGAGAACAGTTATTTTTTATCGGGTAAATAGATTATTTTAGGAAGAACTGAAAGCTTCTACAAATGTGGAAAAATTCTCATTGCAATTTTCATTGTAAGAGTAAAGGGAAAATCCATGGATGTGGTATTTATGCACTGAGAACTTGTGGCTTTCCAGGGTGTGAATAGTATGCAAACCTCAAAGTTGAGAACAAGGTGAGAATTCTCAAGGTATGGTAGGTTGTTTCTTTTCTTTTCCTTTTTCATTATGAGAGGATATATTTTATATTAACATTCTGAACTAGAAATAACAGGACACATTTCCCCCAGATGTATTGAAGAAGCTTGTTACCACTATTGAAATCTAGCCAGAGAGAATGTTAATACATTTATATTTAATTCAGCTACATTAATGCACTACTTTTGTTAGCTTCCACCCCGTCCCACTGAAGAATTAAAAAGGTAAAGGTAAAGGTACCCCTGCCCGTACGGGCCAGTCTTGACAGACTCTGGGGTTGTGCGCCCATCTCACTTAAGAGGCCAGGGGCCAGCGCTGTCCGGAGACACTTCCGGGTCACGTGGCCAGCGTGACAAAGCTGCATCTGGCGAGCCAGAGCCGCACACGGAAACGCCGTTTACCTTCCCGCTGGTAAGCGGTCCCTATTTATCTACTTGCACCCGGAGGTGCTTTCGAACTGCTAGGTTGGCAGGCGCTGGGACCGAGCAGCGGGAGCGCACCCCGCCGCAGGGATTCGAACCGCCGACCTTTCAATCGGCAAGTCCTAGGCGCTGAGGCTTTAACCCACAGCGCCACCTGCGTCCCACTGAAGAATTACCTCCTCTTAAATGAGTTTATGGAAAGCTTCTAAATGTGTAGCCAATATATAAATACATGTCTCTTAGAAACTTAGTTGTGTGAGGTGCTCCACATATATCATTGCTTTTAAGCAAAGTGCAGTAAGGCTCCTCTAAGTTAAGTGTCTTGCTTTAAAATATCTAGTTTAAGCTGTAATGTGCTATTTTTTTGGTTGCTGTAAATCTCCCCTTACATTTCTGTAATAAAATGATTTAAGCATTTTCCATTTAAAGAAATGCACATGTTTGAAGTTGGGTGGTATTTATTTACCACAAATTCTTGATGTCTCTGATTATTGAAAATGGCAATACAACTGGGTTTTGGAGCAACTGTGGCATGGTTTGTTCTGCCTGCGTTGAACATCTTGTGTGACAGATCCTTAGAAAATTATGCATGCTTCTGATTCTCAGTCTCATCTTCCATATATTCCTACTTAATTAGTTCAAAACCAATCTGTTCCATATTCTTAATTCATGTTTGTTTCCTGCTTTCTTGTGAATAAATACCTTGACACAAATTACATTTGAAATGTCATGTTGGATCTTAATTGTGCGCAGCCCAGCAAAACAAACTTGATCAGCGGTATTTATAGCTCTCTGATGCATCATGAGAGAATAGAAAGTTAGTCCCTGGTTTTTCTTTCTTGAATAGTTTACTATTTTGATGCCAGTAAGTCTACTCAGGGTCATATCCAAGGCTGCATAAGCAGAATGCCACTTATGCAATGGGACTTGCTCTTCCTTTCCGCCTCCTTTGTGCCCCAGAATCTACTCCAAAATCTGCTCAACTGCCTGAAGTAGATTTTGAGGTGTCTGAGGGGCTTCAGAAGACAGGAGGGAATAGTTGATTTGGCAGTGTGGATACGAATGTCAGCATTTTGTTAAAAATGAAAATATAAAAATTGCGAAGTTTGATGCAGGCTCCTAAATTCTGATGCTGATTTGTATAGGGATTTGAAATATTTGGCATGTGCTACAATGACAATTTAACAGTACAAAGAAGATTGTTTCAGTTGCCAACACCAATTACTGAAAGGGCACTGTTTAAGTTCCTGAATGTGCTGTCATATTCTTACATTCTTGGTGTTGAAAATCTAATTACAGCATTGTTTTGTATTTTTTTTCTTCATTTCCACAGCATATATAATATACATAATCCTGTCTTTATACTTTTGAGGATTTGCTTAGGTTTTTTTTTTAAAAAAAATCATTAAATAGCATCTTCTGACTTCAGATGAAGCAATTTTTATTTATTTATTTATTTTTACTGACAAACGTAGAGGGGTAAACTTACAAGACTTTCTCTCTCCTTGAAATACCAAATTGGGTTCTGAAATTAAATCTATCAAACATTGGCTCAGGTCTGATTACAAGAGTTAATCTTCTAGAATAAATTTGGACTATATACTCAGCTGCTGCTTGGCAGAGAGAAGGTGTAAATCATAGGCTGTACTTTTTCTACTGATAGAGTAAGAAGAAAGTACTACTCTCGGTAATCTTATTTAGCAGGTTTAATCCACTACCATGCCAAGTTCACATATAAATTAGTTTTGTATTTAAGCACTGGCCTGTTTAGTCATAGGTAACCAGGAATTACATGTAGGCAAGTGAGCAGGCTGATGAAGCAAGTGGATGTATTGCTCTCAGCAGTGTTAGAAACTGAGATATGAAAGCGAGGAGCTAAATGACACCTTAAACTGGGGTTACGGGAGCAACAGCGGAATGTCCAGGCACTTTTTTAAAAAAACAAGAATACAAAGCTGGAAATGAATGAACTGCAGCTAAAATATCACGTTCTTTTCCCACATGGTCTAGTCCTTCCCCTGCCTACCCCCCTACTTTTCTTAAGAAGGTCTCTTCTCCAGTCTTCAGAGAATAAACTGGAAGTGGGGATGCAGAACAAGGTCCTCCTTTCCTTCCACTCTGTAGTTTTAATGGGAAATCTTGGCGCACTACTGCACCCAGAGTTCAGAAACGGCTTTCGCTAATAAAATTCCCTGTCACAAAATGCGACTAGTACAATGGGAGTTTCGAACACTGGGTCTCAGTACCTCGCATAGAAAGCAAATAGATGGCTCTCTATCCTTCTCTGTAAGTTCTCTGCCAGCTAGCAAGATTTTTTGTTTGTTGTTTTTGTGGGCTTGCTTTCAAGGCTGTATGAAAGGGTAACACAGGCATGCCATTTCTGCCTGATTAAATTTTTAATGAAATTAATATTTGCTGAGGACATAGTTCTTGAAGTTAGGGAATAGTTTCTTTCCAGGAAGAGAAAATGAACAATTAAATAGAGCAGGGGCAGGCAAACTAAGGCCCGGGGGCCGGATGCGGCTCAATCGCCATCTAAATCCAGCCCGCGGACGGTCTGGGAATCAGCATGTTTTTACAAGAGTAGAATGTGTGCTTTTACAGTGGTGTCCCGCAAGACGAACGCCTCACAAGATGGAAAACCTGCTAGACGAAAGGGTTTTCCGTTTTGGAGGCGCTTCGCAAAATGAATTTCCCTATGGGCGCAAGATGAAAATGTCTTGCGAGTTCCTGCGGTTTTTTTCCCTTTCCCCCCCTTTTCCTAAGCCGCTAAGCCGCTTATCAGCTGATCCGCTAAGCCGCTAAAAGCCGCTAATAGCGCTAATCTGCTAAGCTGTCAATGGGCTTGCTTCGCAAGACGAAAAAACCGCTAGACGAAGAGACTCGCGGAACGGATTAATTTCGTCTTGCGAGGCACCACTGTATTTAAAATCCATCTCTGGGTTATTTGTGGGGCCTGTCTGGTGTTTTTACATGAGTAGAATTCGTGCTTTTATTTAAAATGCATCTCTGGGTTATTTGTGGGGCATAGGAATTCGTTCATATTCCCCCCCCCCAAAAAAAAAAAAAATATAGTCCGGCCCTCCACAAGATCTGAGGGACAGTGGATCGGTCCCCTGCTGAAAAAGTTTGCTGACCCCTGCTTTTACTGGTTGAGAAGCATGACAATTTGTGATTGATCCTCAGGAGTGAGGGTGCCTCAGACTGAGTTGTGTAGGACTACCATACATTCAAATTCTCCTGGACATTACCAGGATTTCAAAGGTGGAAGTGACGTCCAGGGAAAATTTCTGAAAGGCGGCACTTTGTCCTGGATCTTTTGCAAGTCAAATCACATTTTCTGGCATGTTGAGGGAGGGGGAAGCTCAACTTTGAAATATGGCAACCCTAGAGTTGTGTTGCAGCTATACCTGCTCTTTGTTCCACCCACCGTTCAGTCTGGTTTATAATGTCTTTCCCTTGTTGGTTACTTGTGTTTGTGTTAGCAGATTGGAATAAACAGTAAGATTGTGTACTATCTTGCACTTTTGGATGTGTATTTTCAAGTAGCCATAATTTATAACATAATAAGCTAATATTCTCCTCTTGTTTTGAAAACTAGTTTCTAGGTTTTGGCACCAAAGTCATTGGTGTGTTAATTTGCTGAAAACAGAACAAGTTCAGAATACAGTGGTGCCCCGCAAGACGAATGCCTCGCAAGATGGAAAACTCGCTAGACGAAAGAGTTTTCCCTTTTGGAGGTGCTTCGCAAAACGAATTTCCTATGGTCTTGCTTCACAAGACGAAAATGTCTTGCGAGTTCCTGTGGGTTTTTTTCCTTCCCCCCCTTTTTCTAGGCCGCTAAGCCGCTTATCCGCTAAGCCGAAAAGCCGCTAAAAGCCACTAAACCGCTAAGCCGTCAATGGGCTTGCTTCGCAAGACGAAAAAACTGCTAGAAGAAGAGACTCGCAGAACGGATTCTTTTCGTCTTGCGAGGCACCACTGTAGTAGACAAAGTACAGCTTTTAAGTTCTCCACATAGTACTGGGTTTCTCACAGAAACATGTAGAAAAGTGTTTTACCCTTAAGATGTGGTTTTTATATGTAGATTTTTTGGTTGTGCCCACTTAATGATTTACACTGTTGTTGGTGTGTGGCATCTGAACAATCAATCTTTGCTGCAGATACTGGTTTTGAAATATTTGGGTGGTCTCTTTTTCACAATCTAAATCTTGGAAGAATCACCTTGATTATGCCAAAAACACAGTAGAAAACCTTAAGGAGAATATTGACACATCCCCCCCCCCCCCCCGTACATAAGCCAGGGAGCTGGCAGTCTCTACCTTCAAATTTTTTTGGGGGGGAGGGGGAAGTGTTATCCCAGTTGCCTTATGGCATTGACAGTTTGTCGTCAATGCCATCCTCAAGCTTTGTCAGCGAGTGATATAATAGGGCAACATTTGAGAAACTGCTGTGTTTATATAGGTCAAGTCCTATAGGATGTGCTTCTCATTTTCTTCTCTGTTGCGTTTGTATATAGCCATTCTGGATTCCTTGTTTCCCATGCTTCGGGATATGAATTCAGGATACCCTGTTGAGTAGAAGATGATTTATCTCTTGGGAAATAAGTCTGAGCATATTACTGTGAGGGTTGCAATTTTTATTGTAAAGGCATGGGTGATTTGGCAGCTATGTGCCACAATGGTACCTTCTAGGCCAATACCATTTTATTTACTGTGTGTTTAGAATAGGCTATTTTCACAGTTATGTTGCAGTGCAAACTCCTTTAGACACCAGGCTTTTCTTTGCAGTCCTCCAATCACTTTACTTTTGAATGGTTCTGTTGAAAATCCCATGGTAGCTCTTGGGTTCCTCCAGCAATCTGCAAACTGGTCACTCTAGCTACTGACATTATGGAAACTACTCCAGAATAAAGGTTGTAATATACAAACCTAACTGGGTAATTTTATGGCCCTATACTAAACAATGGGCTTAGAATTGCATTCTTACATTTTAAAAATTGTGTTCTCTATCACTCATGAAGAGTTCTGCAACTACTCAACCTATTCAGAACTAAAGACTAGCTTGTAAATAAAATTATAGAATATTTTAAGTAATTCATAGATCTGGACCTTTTTAGAACTACAGTTTTTATATTATACATAGAGAAATGTATAATGAACCACATGAGACATTTACGTGTTTAGATAAGGTATAGCTGTCATATGGTCCTAATATTTTTAATTGCTATTAAATGTTTGGTTTATACTTTTTCATTTTTGCATTTAAAATGCAGGTCTCCTTGGTTTCAGTTATGTATGTCACAAGAAATCATTGAGAAATGTATTTTGTTGAATCTTATCTGACAGTAATATGAATAAGCGTTTGTATTTATGTGGATTGCTGCTATTTAATTCTGTATATAAAATAATCGTTCTAAAGTTTCTCTTTTGCTTTTAACTGTGTGTTCTTGATTAGTGTTGTGCCAGTACATGGTAGGCATATATTATATACTTTAAGGGAGTTTTAAAAACTGAAAACTATTGGCAGAAGTCTTATTTGGTTAGCGTGTGCCTGAAGTACATGTTTCTTAATGGAGCATTCATTGTATAAGTCTCTACACTCATGCCTAGGCAACAAGTAAAAAGAACTTGACCTTTATGCACTGGAAATGTTCTCCTGGTAATCCCTTCCGTTAGGAGAATGTTGGGCCAGAAACACCCTTTAAACAAAAATAAGGCCACAAATTGGGGATAACCACACAAATGCACAGTGGATTGAATCTGGACATTCATTTTGCAAGGGATGCAGTTGAGGAAATGTTGGAAGCCTGTAGAGCAGTGTAAGATACAGTGCAGGAGTTGTAGGGGAAGGAAGAGTTTGCAAAGATTGCCTCTCTATTCCTCCAGCGAGGAGCCCCTTCTGGATTTCTGTCCCTGCTATTAATGGAAAGAACCCTGTAGTTTGTGAAATGGCCAGTCTGAATCCAAATCCTAAATTAGGTATTTTCATCCAGCAAGGGTAGTTACATCATTTCGGCAGAGTGATCCTGAATGTGTTGGAACTCATAAGATGGAGTTCAATGTCGTGCTAAGGTGATTGTCGACACGCATTTCCGTTCGCCAGATGGAACAATTTTCCCTCTTCTCCCTTGTGCCCTGTTCTTGGGACTCTCCCAGTCCTCCAGAGCAGATTGTGGGGTGGATGGGAGGATTCCCTTTGCTTCAGCGGGACCTGTTACACTGTCTTCTGCTAGCAGAACAACTCATTTGACCATTTTAAGGTACAATAGATTTCACATTTAATATAAGAAAATATACTTGGCTTGAAAATGACATTTTCTTTGGTTGATGCTTCTTTAAATGTGCATTGCACTGTCTTGCCCAAGCAACACTACACTTAGAACTGGCTGATAAAATGTAATACAGCTTTATGAATAAGAAATAAGATTTGTATTAGTCTAGCCCATGCCTTATTACTGTTCCAGCTTTAGATAGCCCCATTTCAAAATGCAGTTTCCACCTGTTGCACAAAACGGATGAAGCAAGATTTTCTTGTTTGTGGAAGCTGGGTCTTTGGCAAACAGAATTGTTAAGCTTGTGACTCTCACAGGCCAACTCTTTCATCAGTAGTTAATACTCTGACAAATATAAAATCAATGCTTTCTACGTTCTAAGTGATGAATAGGATTCATTTGGCCTTTAATTCTCAAAACACATTGGAATGACTTGCCATTGATTGTCTTACCTTGGTTTTTTGTTATTGATTAGGATGTGCCATGGCAGGTGAAGAGGGCTTTAAGTGATTCCACCAACAAAGAATTTTCAAAATGAAAAGTGAATTAGAATGACAATTTAAATAAACTCAACTCTTAGGACTCCCCATAGATGGACGGCCTAAATGGCTCAATTTTGAGTTTTAATTTGGAGCTTATGGCCCCCACACAATGAAAATTGTGTATGTTTCAAAGTCTTCATTGGTTTTTCTATCTTATAAGAGGAAAGGTTGACGTGTGGACTAATGGTGCAAGTTTTATTTCATATTCAAATATTTTCCAGGCCTCCAAATTGCCTAACACCAAGAATGTAGGATATAAGTTCCACGAGGAACAAAAAAAGAAGTCCTCTATGGAGACTTTTATTTTTAGCATTTTTACCATCCTCACATACAGTAAGCCTGCAACTTGCACACATTTAACTTTGTGTGTGCGCACATTCAGCTTTTTGTGTATGGCAAAAATTAAAAATGGAAAAGGGGTGGGGTTCCAGGAAAAAGTGACTTTGGCAATCCCACCTGCCACTGAACTCAGTGGGTTTTCACTATGCACAATTTTGGCTTTAGACGCAGTCCCCAGAATGTAACTCCTAAATACATTGCGGGCCTACTGTATTGTCAAACTAGTGGTTTTGTAACATGTATTCCATGTGTGAACATGGTGTCCATACAATGTGTGTAAATGTGTGTTTGGCCCTGTTTGATGATTGCACAGTGTTAATTACAGTTCTCCACGTCATGTACACACTTGATATTTGCTTAAAAAATGGATGTTTCTCCATGACACATGGAGTGTTATGATAGTGTAATATCATTGGATAAAATGCTTGAAATACATAATGAATGTTGCTTCCTGCTTTATGAGATGATTTTGGTGCATTCTTATAATTACTGCTAAGTGATGTGTATTATATTTTTGATCAGTTTTTTTAACTTGCAAAACATTAAAAGGAAAATAAATAGCTTGTAAGTGACCAGGTATTAAAACACATGCTCTGTCTCTATCTCTGTCTCTTCTCCCTCTCCCCCCATCTCTCTCTCTCTCTCTCTCTCTCTCTCTCTCACACACACACACATTCCCAACAGCACAGTTTTAAAATACCAAAACAGTGGCAGATAGACTTGCTACCAAAGTGAGTGGAGGTGATTAATGTGATGCAAACTTGGTACATCATTGTTGGGCCCATGCTATTGATATAGCTTATAGCTCGGGCTTCCCCCTCCCCCAGCCCTGCAAGCTCCCAGAGGGATGCCAAAGCTGCACGCAGTTTCGGCATCCCTTTGGGTCCCATTCTGGGGGCTGGGGGAGGGGGAAGCTCTGCTTCCCCCGCCCCCAGCCCTGTAAGCTCCCAGAGCTGGCTTCCCGCAGCTCTCCGCAAGCTGTGGGAGCCCAGCGCGACTTCGCGCTGGGCTCCCACGGCTTGCGGAGAGCTTCCTGTTCTGGGGGCTGGGGTCGGGGGAAGCTCGGGCTTTCCCCGCCCCAGCCCCGCGCCTGGGGAAAATAAATAAATTTCCCCCCTTTATTCCCCGCCGCCCCCCAAATCTAGGTGCGTCCTATGGGCCGGTGCGTCCTATAGGGCGAAAAATATGGTAAATCTTACCTAGTTGAAGGAGATGGTCCATCAGCACAAGCATTCTGCTTGCTTGGTGAAATGATCTCCCCTTGTGTGATTCTGGAGGTTCTTCTGGTCCCTCCAGCCAATTTCGGGAATGGGGTGGAGAGGGGGGAAAGCCTATTGGGCTAGGGAAGTCCTTGCTGGGGCTTCTGCTAGCAAGACTAGTTAGTTGAATCAGATTGATGGGGTATACAAATGGTTTGAGATGGGTATTATGTACTCAGAGCTTCAGAGACATAAAAATAGAAAACATTACTTATACTGCTCCTGTTTTGAGATCTCTGCAAATGTACATGTTTCTGCTTTAGCCAAACCTCAAACAATATGTCAATAGTACTGAATACTATTATGGAATGATAGAATATAAATATTTAAAATGAATAAATGATACTGGCAAATGTTTCAGGTACTAAATGTAACATTTGATTTGGGATGTCAGACATGCCAGTCAACAAACTTCTGTCTTGCATTTAAACTTGGCTTGAACTCTCCTATGGATTTTATAGGAAGAAAGACCAGTCTAATAATAAAACACACCTTACTCTCTTTTACGTCCAAGGACAATGACTTCCTTGTGAATGTGCTTCATTTTGCAGCCAGCATGATACTCTCAGAGTTCTCTCCATTTAGTCAGAGTTCTATTTTAACCTAAACCTTGTGCCATTTCCATATTAATCACAGCAAGCTATAGAAATAAGAAAACTATTATTAGTTACTAGTTAATCAGCTTAACACACTGCTTCTCTCCTTCCAGTTTGAAACTGAAATATATAGGTATTTTTTGGACTTCGGGGAAAGGGGCTAAGACAGACTTTTCCCATCAAAGTAGACATAAACATAAAAGGGACGTGGGGGTGCTGTGGTCTAAACCACAGAGCCTAGGGCTTGCTGATCAGAAGGTTGGCAGTTCGAATCCCCGCGATGGGGTGAGCTCCCGTTGCTCGGTCCCAGTCCCTGCCAATCTAGCAGTTCTCGAAAGCACGTCAAAGTGCAAGTAGATAAATAGGTACCACTCCGGCGGGAAGGTAAACGGCGTTTCTGTGCGCTGCTCTGGTTCACCAGAAGCGGCTTTGTCATGCTGGCCACATGACCCGGAAGCTGTATGCCAGCTCCCTTGGCCAGTAAAGCAAGATGAGCGCAATGTTCAGGACTGGACTTAACTGTCAGGGGTACCTTACCTTTACTTTACACATACTTAACAGGCGATATCCAAAAAAACCATAACTCTTTAGCAAGTCTAGAGTGAGAGACTGGTGATTTCCATTGTTTCCTAGGACTCTTATTGCTGTGAGACCTTTTTTTGGGTGAGCTGAGAGTTTGTTTGGACCCTGGGTGAGAACCCAGAGGTCTAGAGGGGAGGATGTGTCAGAAGCAGAAGGAAAATGAATGGATAATGATTTTTATATATTAGTAACTTGGCTTTAATGTAACATTTTTATATGTAACTGTTTATTTTTGTAACATTTTGTTTAAGTTTTTTGTTGTTGCTTCAGTTTTTCATGCAACACTTACAGATATCTTAAATATATTAAGCTGTAAGAAATTAAATAATCAATTTCTATGAAAAGTTCCTGGAAAGTGGGATGAATACATTTGTATGGGAATGTCCTGATCTTCTAGTGGACCTTTCTGACTTGTACATATTTAAGAGGTAGTAGAACAATTACAAATATACAGTCATTATTTTTCTTGGTTGCCAAAAGACTGCTTTGTCTCTGCTTCTTACTTGAATATTTGTTTTAAACAGTCACCCCCCTTTTTTTGCTTCTACTTGTCTGAGCAAGGGATTTCTTGTAGCAAGCCTGAAGTGTCCAGTATCGCTAGATGAGGTATGTGTCTAGCTGTCTAGAGGGAGAAATCTGAGCCAACTTCATAAGATTAACATGGTGAAGTGTGAAGTGGATTTTAAGTTACTGGGTTACTGGAATATTTGTTTGATGGTATTTCTGAAGGTTATGGTCTGTGCATTTAACAATTAATAAATTAACCATTATTTCCTATGATGAATTTAAAATTGATTATGGGTCCTCCGGACAACTTTTAGGTTTTTGTTTTGTAGTATTATCCTGTATATGTTTTCATCTGTCCACCCCCCCCCACAGTTTCACCCCAGAACCTTGCTTGATCTGTGAATTCTTTACACAGAGCAGTATTGAAAACAGCCTTTGCTTTCAATACATGTTTCTCCCAGCTTGCAGAATGTTTGTACATAGGCATATATTAACTTGCATAAACATAAAATCCATTGGGAAGAAGTAGTTGTGCAGATCCAGGTAATAGAAGGTAACACTGGGTTTCACGATATGCTGGACCTTAATTGTAGTATGTGTAGTATTAAACCTTAGGGAGTGGCAGTGTTAGAATCCGATGTAGGATTTGAACTTCTTTGAAGGATTTAAGTTCATGTGAATCCAGACCTCACACTTTGCAAATCAAACCCTATATTCTATTATTGACTCTAGATCTATGTTTTTATTTGTACGGTGTGCCACAGTGATAACTAAGCAAGGAGGACTTTATAAGATAGTGTCTAAAATGTCTCATTCTTGGAAATAATTAAGGACAGTTGCCCATTTCCTGATCAGCTAGTTTGTGCACCATTACATTGCTTTCTCTCTTTTCCCCTGAAGGACTGCTAGCCTGTTGAAGACTGGTGAGAACTAAATGTAGAACTGCTAATTTGACTTATGGGGGTGGGGAAGAGAATGCATATTGGGGAATGGTAAATTACAGGGTTGAGTTAATTCTGTGGAACGTAGTTACACAGGAGAAAACATGCTTATAAACCTTCAAATTATCTAACTTCCTTGTATGTGTGAGTGATGGTGATAACATATATAAATATAATTTCTGCCATTCAATATTGCCAAATATTTTTTAAGGTTCATATCTGTTGGTGGTATATTTTATCCAGAACTGTTTTTTTTCAGAAGCAGCTTAAATTAACTTTTCTGGAAAGATACCACTGACTGTCTCAGAGGTCAGCCTGCAGTGACACTGCCTGACTGCTTCATTTTAAGCAGTCTGAACACAAATTAATTCATTTTGGCAAATGCTGCACAGGTCCTGAGTGACAGAATTTTACACCACCAGCTGCTGGTGAAAGGAAAGGCATGTAGAATCCCTTGTAAAATATTAAGATTACAAAACATTCTAGAAAAAGCACCCTCCATTATTGATTCAGTTTTTCCTGTCTACAGAGTTGACACATTGGCTTTCAAATAGTCACATTCTTCCTCGAAGACACGTTATTGATCTGAAACCACAGAGCTGAAAATGGTCACATTTCAGAATCTTTCCTCTTGTAATGATGACTGCCTATAACCCCTCTTAACAGGAAAAGTGCTTTATAGCGTGTTCTTTCCCATTTGGAAAATCTGGTCAATACTATGGGCTTTTTCCTGATGTGGTTGTAAATGAGCTACTCCATGTTTACATGCCGAATGAATAAGCAGTTTCTCCAATTTTGTTATAGTTGAGGTTGCCAGAATAATGGAGTCAAATTGAGTTCTGCAAGAATCTGACCCTTCACCAGAGAGATCACATCCCTTTTCCTTCTGTGCTGCTTTCTAGAATCACTGCTTTGCAGCACCCTGCCTCACCCTATCAGCTATGTGACACTTCAACCCCATCAATCATGAAGGCCTCTTCTGTCAAAACACATTCCAAATAAATAAATCAGTCAAGGCAGGACAACATGCATGTAAACTTCTGGTCTGATTGTAATTATTACTGGCATTATAGTAATTTTAACAGCTACCACTGGTGTGCTTACTTTACTATAATATACCAGTGATGGACCAGTTAGAACAATGGTATATGTTATGCAATATGAGACCTTAGAGGGCAATTCAGTGATGTACTTGAATCAATCTAACGATAATTTTGCATCAGTGGATGCAGTTAAAAATTGCTTCTAATGTGTTAAGTGCATATATAATGAGGTCTATGCTAGGTTCTGTTCAGGCATTTCTTATTAGATGCAGACTTGGAGCTATGATGGAATTTGAATAGGTGGTGAATATACAAGCATGTAATTTTCAGTGTAAATTGCAACTGCATTCAAGGATTGAACTCCAATTTGCTATGCAAATACACTTAGCATGCCAAATGCCTTCTCTCTCTCCAGCTGGCATTTAGAAGTATATACACTAATTAGGGATGACGGAACATAAAGGGAAAGAGATGAATTCACTACTGTCTGAAAATTATTTGTATTTACTAGGTTTGTAAAGAGAATGGCTGTGACCAGCTTGAATCTTATGGGCATATTTCTACATAGGCTGGTAATTTGAAGCACCATCAAATCATAGGTTACTCTAGGTTGTGATGCAGCATGCTGCTGCATTTGCCTCTCGGTGTCTAGTGTGGCTCATTACTTCATATTGATAGAAATTTACTTTATGGCAATAAAATCATTTCCTGCCTAGCTCCTATAAGTTTCTTGAGGAATATCATTTCAAAAATCTGTATACCTAACGTGGAACACCATCCTGATATGTTGAAGTAGCAGACAGTTTAGAGCAAAATTAAGGCGTTACTATCTCAGTGATGAGTTGTATTTTCATGATTAGCACTGCATATAGGACAGGAAGAGGGAGAGATGGACAACATCTGTATAATGCTATGCATGGTGAGAATGAACTCCCAGAAAGCTTTCAACTTTGAAGATGGTGAAAGCTTGGCCAGAGTGCATCTTTGATTTTGTCTTGCTGATATGTATCTTTTTAAAATGCAAAGCAAAATTATTTCAATCCTAATCTAGTAGCAAGAGCAATGGAGATTCAAATTCTTGCTCAGTGAAGCTTGCTGCTGGATTGCTTCAGACCACACTGCCTTTCTGCCCAAGTTTCATTAACAGAGTGATTATGCAGATCAAAGTAGCAGGCATGCGCATTTTAACTCCTTTATAGGGGCAGGATATAAGTGTGTTAATTGGAAAATAAGATGTTGATGTTAGTTCCTCTTTTGCAAATGTGTTTTTCCTACTGGCTTTGTGGAGGATTCTTAAATGGCCTCTGTGGTTCTTTGGTTATTTTTAATGCTGCTTTGTGTGTGTTAGGAGTTCTCAGCTCAGGGTAGTGTAGTGGTTAAGAGTGCTGGACTAGGACCTGAGAGAGCAGGGTTCAAATCCCCACTCAACTAGGAAGCTAGTGACCTTGGACCAGTCTTTCTCAATCTTAGCTTAACCTACATTACAAGATTGTTCTGGGAAGAAAATGGGGGGGGGGAGGAGATACTACTATGAGATACAAATGGGGAGTAGGAATTACCATGATTTTAATCAGGATACTGTTTTAGGATAAATGTGAATGTTACACTGTCTTATGAGTTGATCCAAGATAGCTCTGATTCACACTTGGGTCTTTGAGTGAGAGCTGACTGGATAAACTGTTTCCTTGATTGATATAGAGGTTTGAAATAGCAGTCAGAATTATTTGAAATAACAGTCAGAATTAGACAGCACTTTACCTTGTAAGGCAGGGGTCAGCAGACTTTTTCAGCAGGGGGCCAGTCCATTGTCCCTCAGACCTTGTGGGGGGTGGGGTGGACTGTATTTTTTGGGGGAAAATTGAACGAGTTCCTAATAACCCAGAGATGCATTCTAAATAAAAGGACACATTCTACTCATGTATAAACATGCTGATTCCCAGACCGTCTGCTGGCTGGATTTAGAAGACGATTGGGCCAGATCTGGCCCCTGGGCCTTAGTTTGCCTACCCATGTTGTAAGGAGTGGTATGTGTGTTGTGAACTACATTTACTAACTGGGTTATAGATCATCGCCTGGTTATTTGTGTAATGAATTGTGTGAATACATATTGGTGTGACTGGTCAGAGAGTGAGGAAGAGTAGGATATGTACCGGGAACTGAATGAACTGTATCCTGCTGAGGGGCCCAGTAGTTTGCTGCTCTGGACCCTGGGGAGGGGCTGAGTGAACTGAGTAGAGAGAAGCCTGTCTCAGTGCCACCGGACACGCCAAACAATAGCTCACAGCAGATTGATGTGACTGTTGGCTCCGCCTTCATTGTCAGGAATGTGGTCATGACAGTCCTAGTGCAAGTAGACTTGGATAACTCCATCTACTTGGAGGAGTGTTTGTTTGTTTGCTTGCTTGCCCAGTCCTGTGGCTCAGGTTGTCAGTTGCATGAATGACTGTGCCTTCTGCACTCTCCAAAGGGGAACTTCAGGGATGTGTTAAGTGTTGGGCAGACTAGACATTCTGATTTGGCACCCACAAGCCAGGTTCCAGATGCCATTTGGCTCCTAGCTTTTTTATCCCAGTTTCTAACACTGGTGTTGGGACAATGTCTTAGCTTATGCCTAGTTGTGAACTTAGACCACTGAGACACTTGCAAACTGAATGTTTTGTGGGCTGACTTATGTATCCTACTGACATTAAAGCCTTTTGCAAAAACTGTTCGGAATCTGAGTACTACATCCATCAGTGAGGGTCAGGACAATTTAGTTCTTAACACTCTTAGGAAACTTAATTTTCTACGCAAGAATTTTGACTTGATCATTTCTAAGCAAAACACATCTTTAGTAATGCTTCTGAAGTTGATTTCTCTGTCGTAAGTGACTGAGTCACATTCTAAGTTGCAAATCCTCGTGGTAATAGTTTCAGATTGGGTGTGTGTCAATCACTGAAGCAGCTGCTTTGCTCTGCATTTATATTTAAATAGGAAAAAGTGATCTGTGTTGAATTTTAAATGTTGTTACTAGGGTAAAACAGCTCAATGTCTTTGTCACTTTATCATCTCCCAGCGAGGCAGTCTACTGGACATCTATTCACAGTCATGAGCAGCATGAACATTTGAATTTGGGAAGCTTTCACTCAGGAGAATACTTAATGTCATCTAAGTTCAAACACTTCCCATCCCTACTTCTCTGAACTTCCTGTGGATTTAATTAAGAGTGCTTAAAAGGGGGGAGGGACCCCTGAACATGCAGAAACAAATGCATGAAACATTTCTGGCACAACACATGTGTTTAGTGAAGAAGTAGTGCCACATTTATATCATAAGAAGAGGATGAGTATCTAAACATCATTTTTATTCAGCTTGGGGGTTGCTTTTACCTTATTTTGAAATTTAGGTTTTAATACACTGGGAAGGAGGTTGTCTTCTGACACTTTTTGGCCCTTTCCTGCAATTCAAATTCACCGGTACTGCAAATACTGGAAAACATAGATCACATGGGATGAATAATCCAGGACCTGGCTCTTTCCATGCTTATGTTGACCCAGGGCATATCTGACTAAAAATATGGGGCAAGCATGACATGAATGGTAATTTGCATTTGGAGTAATATATCATGGATCATGAAACTTACCTTTTGAGAAATAGGGCCTGGTACAAGTGAAGGCACATCTCTTTATAGGATATATGATTTTGCTCACACCTGCCATGCTTGATTGAACTCTTGTTCTGGAGAGTTCACTGACTACTCTGAGTAGAAGAAGGGAGGGAGTAGGAGAGCTAAACATATTGTCTATTCTTAACATATACTTTGAGGCTTCAAAGCCCACAGACTTTTGGAGGTGCTTGCAAATGGAGAATCTTTAGGTGCAAAATGTGCCTGGCACTCTGCTATTTTCCAACTCTGATCAAACTCTATATTCAATACTGTTCTTCACTTCTCTTATTCTGTGGCAGTCTTCCCGAACCTGGTTCCCTCTAGACACTTTGGACTACAATTCTCATAAATTCCAGTTAGCATGGGCAATGGTCGGTAATGATGAGAATTACAGTTCTAAATATCCGGAAGGCAACAGGTTGGTTAAGACTGTACATTTTGTTTTATCACTTTCGTACAGTCCCAGTGGGGACAATTATAGTTGATGATTATTCAATGGACAACTGATTAATTTCCATGGCCTTGAAAACAGTTTTGAAGTAAAATAAAAAGTAATATCCATTCATCTAGATGAGTGAGGCAGAAAAAAAGTAGTTTGTAACAACTACAATATGTAACCCTTCTACAGAACCAGATGGCTGTCTCTCTAGGCATGAGATTAATCTCTTGCCAAGACTGGTTCTGCAGATAAGTAAGCAAGTGTAATTTTTCAACAGGAATGGATTCTGTAGTTAAAGAAGAAAATGCATGGCTTTTAAGACATATTAAGTTCATGGGTGACAGTCCAGTAACGACTTCCCCATGTAACATAACGGGAAAATTAGGAGTTGAAATGAAGTGAGTGTTTTCATGCTGTCACATAGCAAGCAAGTGTTCTCCTTATTGACTAACCAGATTAATGGTTTGTCTCTGTCATTTGCCAGTCACACAAACAAGAATCAATGGCCACACTTGCCAGTCCAGTTGCCTTCCTGAGGCTTGGCTTGAGCAGGTACCTTCTCAAATGGATTCCTTGCCACTGCTCAGGTCTTTTGAAGAAAAGAAAGGATCCCTGCCTTTGCCAGTTGTCCTTTGGGGCTGGAGATGAGGGCTTTATCATAGAATCATAGAGTTGGAAAGGGATCCTGAGGATCATCTAGTCCAAACTCCTGCAGGATTATGCAGCTGTCCCATATGGGGATCAAACTTGCAACCTTGGAGTTACCAGCACCACGCTCTAACCAACTGAGCTATCCAAGCTGACAACTGAAAGAACAAATTTTAGTCAGGTAAGACCTTTGCTGGAGACTAATTTAATAGTGGACAGTGTTGGAAATGTGCAAGGGCTTGAAGGCCTGGGGACAGTGTTCACCATTCAGCAGTGTTAGAAACTGAGATACGAAATCTAGGAGTTAAATGGCACCTTAAACTGAGGTTATGGACGCAAGAACTGATGTCTAGGCACACTTTTTTATAGCAAGAATACAGTGCTGAAAATGAATGAACTGTGGCTAAAATACTATGTTCATTTTTCACATGGTCTAGTCTTTACCACTCCCCTAATATTCTTAAGAGGGTCTCTTCTACAATCTTCAGAGAGTGGTTGGAAGTGGGGAGGCAGAAAAAAGGTCCCTCTTTCCTTCCACGCTGCAGTTTTAAGCCGAAATCTTGGGCGCAGTACTGCACCCAGAGCTCAGAAACTGCTCGCGCTGATGAAATTCCCTGTCGCAAAATGAGCCTAGAACAGTGGGAGTTTCGGACACCTCTGTGCAGTAGCACAAACTGTATGATAACCAGACTTCTCACAATCAGGACTTTCAAGAACATTTGATTTGTCTCCTTTTCATAGAGAGCAGACTGTAGTAATACAGTACAAGGGAGTAGTTATGACTCAGATACGGAAACAATCCACATATTCAGTAACAAATTGAAAGTTAGTAGTTTCTCAGATAGCTATCACATATTAAAGATCAACTGTGGGTGTTTAGTTATGCAGAATTTGTAACACTGTTTTGGGAATTCACAGTATGTTAGAAATAAGTCTCTGCATAAAGCCTGTCGTATTCTATTTCTCAGCAGAAGTACATGGTGAAGTGGATAGCATCTTGCATGCTGGTAGTGGTTGGGAGATGAAAGGGAGAATAGTACTAGCTGTGCAGGCAGTTGAGAAGAAATAAATATGCTGTGGTTGGATAGGGAACAGTGTGATGTTGCATGTTTTGTATTAAAATTAACTTCGGATAGCATCCATGTCTCTCCTGTGACATTTTAGTGCTTGCACCATGTATAGAACCACTAGTTGGGTATTGTGATCAGGGACAAATACAGGTATGGTAACATACTATATAACCAGTATGTAAGCAATTGTCACCATGAAAAGTGGTAGTTTTGGGGTGGTGTGTGAAAACCTTATTATACTCATTGCTGGGGGAATCAGCAGCAATTGCTGAGTCCCAGTTCAAGTTTTAAAAAAATATTTATTGCAAGTTCCAGCATGGCATCAGAGAATAAAATAGGTGTGCAGTTTGAATTGCAAAATGAGAATTATACAGAGGAAATTGGTTGCTTCAAGTGAAGATTGCACAAAGGCTTAAGAAATCTCAGAAAAAAATACATACTTTCATGTGTTTCTATGAAAGAGCAAAGAGATGGCAAATAGATTAGGTGCATTGTCCAACATCTTGAGCTCTTGCTGCTCTCAATCCATGAGGGCAGCTTTATCACTTTTTAATAAGCGTAGGTTTGCTTTCCCTGTTGTGCTTGCAAACACTGTGCACTTTGCACAGTCACTGGTTAAACCTAGCTGAAAGACTGGTACTGAAAAACCCCAGAGCTTAACAATATCAGAAGTAGTTATCTGAAGCTAGAATGAATTACAGGTCTTTTACTGAGAGTAGAAGCTTGCAACACTGATGGTAAGGATATTGTCTTCTGTCTGACTTTTGTTGTAATCTGTCTGAGGAAAGTTGTTCAGTATTTGGAAGCAGAGTAGATGTAATTAAACTTCTAATCTGGAATGAGACAATCTATTTCCATAGGCTAATTTAGCTGAGTGGTAAGCAGCAATGCATTTGATGGCACTTATGTCTATAGTGTGCATGTTGTTAGCCTTACCCTACTAACTAGGTCTGCTTAGCCAACCATTTGATGCCTCATTCCAGAATAAAGACAGCTAATTTTTGTTGATAAATTAATTGGATATCGGTATCCAATGTATTGAACAGGATTTGAAATTGTATCTGCAAAAAAAGAAAGGACAAAGAAATCCACACAAACCATGCAGAGGTGTTAGGATAACTCGGTGCTAGTTACAAAGTTGAAACAAAGTCCAAGACATCAGATTTCTATATAATCCTGAAACTCTTACAACAGAGGAAAATATTTAAATCCTACTAGGCAAACTTTCACCAAAATTTCACTCGTTCATAGGAAAGTAGAAATTAAACAAATTGGCAAATTTAGCCTTTAAAACATGTAGTCTAGTAGTCAACATATTGTCTAGCAACATCTAGGAGGCACCAACTTCCACCATTCCTAACTATCAGGGTTGGAAATTCACCAGATGGCACATTTTGCACCTGGCTATTGGCCACTTGCAACCAAGTGAAGATGCCCAAGAGCCAGGAGGTGGGGATCCCTGGATCTTGACTGTTTTCACACACTAGCAACACATCCTGTAGGATTCTCTCCATTATATTTTATCTGCACAATCAGAATGAATTTCAGGGACCAAAAAGTCATATTGAAAAATATGACTTTCGAGCCGCCTGGCTCAAAAATGGCAACCAGGCATTCTGTTTTGCCATCTGTAACCCAGGTTTAAGGAGCCATTTGGTGCCTAGCATATATATCCAAGTTTCTAACACTACTATCAACTCTGCTGACTTTTGCTAATCAGAGTTTCTTAGCAACAAATGCGTTGGCTACCTTGTTTTAAAGTATTTTAGAATCTAACACTAAACAATGCTGGCCAGCTGCATTGTGTTGAAGGTGGTTCATGAATCTTGATACTGATCACTCTAGATTAGATATTTCCATATTAAACGTAAATGTTATTTACTCTACAGATTATGAAGGTATCTTGAAGAACTTTGGGACAGTGAATATGTTACTTTTGCTTCCAATGACTAATGTGCAATCAGATTGTGAGGAGGCCAGTGTGCTTCATTAATATATGGATAGATGGCCACATTTCCCTATGACAAATTGATGTAGATTTGTCATGTAAAATACGCTGCTTTATCATATGATTAATTACCATGGATCTTCTACCTCTGGCAATTGTTCTGTGCTTCTAAGTGATTCGTCTCCCTGCTTGGGATTTTTATTTTTTAAAAATCTTGATATTGAGCTTATTTACTCAGATTCTCTCAACCCTCATATTCCCATCTCAGTCTTCATAGAATCATAGAATTGTAGTCCAACCCCCCACAATGGAATCTCAACACGTGCCACCTCCCCAAACAATTGGAAACAGGATCCACCTTAACTTCGCAAAGGAAGCAAATGTTTCATCCTCCCACAGTTCTGCTAAAAAAAAATATCAAAAAATTCTTACACGTATCATTGTATATATCCCATGCTGATACACTTCCAGTTTCCTAGAGTAACCATCATTTATATATGTATTTTAAAATTATGCTGCAGATATATGCTACTGTAAGGGGTGTGATTCTTCTATACATACTTTCTGATTGTAGACTTGCATACTTAACTCTATAATGCATGGGTGTCTCTGACATAAGTGGGTGCTGAACACAAAAGGCAGTCTCTTGTGAGCAAAACTTGACAGAGTTGAAACCTCCAAATTCCTTGTATAAATTTGTTTTAAAACAGATTCCTCTTCCATCCCTACTTTTATGATTGGCAAGCATTGCTAAGGGTGAGATTGAATGCTGCCAGATGAACATTTAAAAAACCTCAGCTTTTTCTTCAAGAGGGCTAGCAAGGCACAACTTCAGACTCTATGTAATATGTGTTGTACTTCTTTCAGTGTGTAGCATTGTCCGTCTTTCATTTTAGGGTTGCCATATTTCAAAAAGTGAAAATCCAGACAGAAAAGTTGTTGAGCTGTTTTTCCAAAATTGCAAAAAAGGGGACATTTTTGAGCTATTTCTGAGGAAAATCGACCCTGCTGACATGGGCTGCCATATGTCCAGATTTTCCCAAACATTCCGCCGATTTTTGTCCAGACTACTTGCGGCTGCAGTATTCCAGATAGGTCCAGGAAATTTCGGATGTATGGCAAGCCTATTTTATCACACTGTTTTAGCAATAGTCTGAAACTTCCATGTTTCACTTCAGAGCAGTCAGTTAATTTCAAGGTGGGAACATCAGTTTTGAAGAACTTTGCCTTTGACGATGTTTTAAAACTTATAAATTATATGCATTTTGCATTACAGTGGTGCCCCGCAAGACGAATGCCTCGCAAGACGGAAAACCTGCTAGACGAAAGGGTTTTCCGTTTTGGAGGCGCTTCGCAAAACGAATTTCCCTATGGGCTTGCTTCGCAAGACGAAAATGTCTTGCGAGTTCCTGCGGGGTTTTTTCCCTCCCCCCCCTTTTCCTAAGCCCTAAGCCGCTTATCAGCTGATCCGCTAAAAGCCGCTAATAGCGCTAATCCGCTAAGCTGTCAATGGGCTTGCTTCGCAAGACGAAAAAACCACTATACGAAGAGCCTCACGGAACGGATTAATTTCGTCTTGCGAGGCATCACTGTACAACATTAAAGGCGTACTGTTTCTTTGTGTGCTTTCTTCTAAAGGCAGAGAAAATTAAGTGTAAATTACATTACCTGTGGAACATTGCTTTATATTTACATAAAGTTACATTTACAAAATTATACTGAGGCAAAATGCAACATAATCATTTCATAATTTATAATCAATTCAGCGTGATTATACTTTCTCTCGATGTAATTTAGTAAATGGAGTATGTGTAAATGTTCTTCACTTAATGTATGCAGTTTTCGGAGATTTTTGAAGAATGAGAATTAAGTGTGTGCCTCATACATTTTGGCTTAATAGCTATTTTTTTGAGAAGAAGTCTCCATTTGTCATAGCTTAAAAGTGGGACAACCGGAAAACACTTTGAAACTGGAAATAACGTGGGATTGATTTTCTTTACATAAAGCATCTCCTCTACTGCAATTCCATTATTCAGCATTTTCAATGTAAATTTACTGGAATAGTTGGCTTTGTTGCAGGTCTGTTGTGGTAAGAACAAAAGCATAGATTTTAAAAGTTCTTGTGTAATAGTCAGAATATCAGAATGATTAGAAAGAAGATAAGAATTTTTGGAAGCTAACACCTGTATTTGCTCTACTAATGTGAAACAAGAAGATAAATGCAGTTGTTATGCTACAAAAGTTATAAATTAAGCTGATAAATTTAAATTGGGGTACAAGCCAAGATTGCAAATGGTTGATTTTTTCCTGAATACTCTCACCGCCGCCACCCCCCCCCCCCCCGGTTCCATTATTATTCTGGTGCCACTTAGTGAGTGAAAGTTTCTGCAGCTACTTTCTGTAATTTAACAATTCCCAAATATCAAAAAGTATTTATTCCAGCACAAATAAATGTGTTTCCATAAGCTATTTTGGGTGTATATGTTGGGACAATGTCAGTGTTTGATAGACAGTGTTTGATAGATGAGCGTCGCAACTCCAGAGTTGTTCGTGACTGGACTTAACTGTTAAGGGTCCTTTACCTTTACCTTTTAAACCATTCTGGGAGCATTGGTTTGTTCTTCTGAGGAGTAGGGTAAAAAATCCTTCAAATAAATAACTGGGTGACAGAAAATTTAGCTTATACTTCTATATCACAGTGTCTTGGTGGTTTTCCTGGTTGTGTGGAATGTTTGTAAAATGCAGTGAGGTTTTCTGAGTAGAAGTAGAGTCTGAAGAGTTGTGGCTGGATTGTGGTTGGTAGCCACAAAACTTTGTAGCTGGCATCCAATTGACTAAAGGTAAGGTAAAGGTCGAAAGGTCAGCGGTTCGAATCCCTGCGGCGGGGTGCGCTCCCGCTGCTCGGTCCCAGCGCCTGCCAACCTAGCAGTTCGAAAGCACCTCCGGGTGCAAGTAGATAAATAGGGACCGCTTACCAGCGGGAAGGTAAACGGCGTTTCCGTGTGCGGCTCTGGCTCTGGCTCTGGCTCTGGCCAGAGCAGCGATGTCACGCTGGCCACGTGACCCGGAAGTGTCTCCGGACAGCGCTGGCCCCTGGCCTCTTAAGTGAGATGGGCGCACAACCCCAGAGTCTGTCAAGACTGGCCCGTACCCCTGCCCGTACGGGCCAGTCTTGACAGACTCTGGGGTTGTGCGCCCATCTCACTCAAGAGGCCAGGGGCCAGCGCTGTCCGGAGACACTTCCGGGTCACGTGGCCAGCGTGACAAAGCTGCATCTGGCGAGCCAGCGCAGCACACGGAAACGCCGTTTACCTTCCCACCAGTAAGTGGTCCCTATTTATCTACTTGCACCCAGGGGTGCTTTCGAACTGCTAGGTTGGCAGGCGCTGGGACCGAGCAGCGGGAGCGCACCCCGCCGCAGGGATTCGAACCGCTGACCTTTCGATCGGCAAGCCCTAGGCGCTGAGGCTTTTACCCACAGCGCCACCCGCGTCCCAATCCAATTGACTACACAATAATAAAATATCAACCCTTTAAATGTCTTGCATGTTTTGATCATAACAGTGCATGCATTTTCTGAAATTGTTCTCAATTAACAATAACCTCAGATTTGTTTGTCATGCTAAGATGTTTAGCGAGACATGCATGGGCAGGAAGGAGATGTTTGGGGCTTGCACTCCCTCTCTCCTCCTCCTGGAAGGAAGACTCTGGCAGATTCCCCACACTGCACTTTATTTGAATGAATAAACTTCAAACCATGGATTCTGAAGCTGACTTGTTAAACTAAACAGAATTTGTTATAAACCTCAACCACTGCAACAAGCTGGCTTTTAATGGAAAGCAAAAATGAAATGCTGCTTGAAATTGTCCTCCTTGGCTGTGTGAGGGAAGGGAGGACGACTGCCCAAGGTTTGTGCCCATGCACAAAGCCATGTTTTACCAAGCTGTTCTAACTAGTTCAAATTGAACGATAGTCATGAACATTTGCATGGGTCTACAAATTTGGTGGCTAGTAACCAGAACTTAGTTTGTGAGTGGGAGGGTGCTTTCTACTCATGTCCTGCTTGTTTTGTTTCCCATAGACTTCAAGATTTCCACTGTGGAAACAGAATGATGGACTAGATGGACCTTTGGTCAGATCCAGCAAGGCTCTTATGTTAATATGCCCCGCCTGATTGGGAGATTAGCCAGGACCCCATTGGACTATTACCAGGGGGTGAACCCATTGTATTATTGGTGGATGTGGGGAAGAGACTGGGTGGATACCCGACTTCTTTCTCTGTCTGGTATTCAAGGCCCTGGGACAGTTTGGTACTGTGTCACAACCTTATTCCTATGCTGAGGGGATACAACAAAAGGCAGAAAACACATTGCAGTTGTGCACTTTATTACAGCTTCCATGTAAAACCTTAGGAAACTGTAATTTTGTTTGGCAGAGGTTTATTTTTATTATTATTATTAGGCAGCAGTTGCCCTGACAAATACTGTGATGCCATTTAGACGAAGTTCATTTGTGCAGGGGGGAAATGCATGGTTGGTGTGTTTCATTACTTAACTTTAACCGAAATGACCTTAGCTATAGTGTTTTCTTCATTTTGAAATTGCACAAAAGGAACTAAACTATGTACAATGCCTGGGAAAATAAATAGCCTGCCTAATAGTCTGCTTTATTTTAATGCCCAGCAGCATATTTTTACAATGAACATATTGACTTAGACAGGCGTACTTGAGAAGGTACTTTCAGTGTAGTTCTCGGCAATCGCTCTATACAAAACCCATTGACCTGTAAAAGTGTGTTGCTGAGTGCTGCATGTTCTTGGATAGCTAATATATTGGGTCATTTGTTAATCGTAGTAGTGATCCTGAGGATGTTCTAATGCACATACTGCTTTGAAAGAACTCTGGTTTTCTTCAGCACTTAGAATTCTTATATTATTCCAAATGCAAACAAATTGAACAACTAGCAAAGAACTTGAACCTCAAGGTCTAGCTTAAAGGCAACGAATAATGTTTTAAAAAAACCAGCTTCAAATGGTATTGGCACTTTTGTTGAGACTCTTGCTTTGCTTATTGTTAGACTTGGCTCTGACCTCAGAATACTTTGCTTTTGGATGTGCAAACAGAATAAGAACAGGCAAAGGTTATATTAATTATTTCTTTACCTTACAAATTCTGTTGGTTTCAGTAACAGCTGTTTCTGGCTATATTTAAAATATTATCATGCCTTAGAACTAGTCAGTCCAGAGGGGTAGCTGTATTTAAAAGTGTAGTTTATCCATTTAAGACATAATGCTGCCATACTAGCTTCCCCCTAATTTGATCAGGAGAGCTGTTGTATCGAGGAACTGCCGCAAGATACACAATTAACTGGGCACCTTGAGAAGGATGTGGGTCGTAAGGACCGTGTTGTTTGCCCTTCACTACAGCTTTATTTTATTTGTGATGCTTATAGGCTGTCTTTCAATGAATATTTTCAAGGTGGTTTCCAGTATAAAATATAAAACAAATAAAATCTTAAAAGCCAGTTAAAATGTGAATCAAATAAAACCTAATAACACAGAAGTGGTAGAATACATTTTGATGCCCAAGTCCTCAAATGTTTTCAGAACAAAAATGTGGCCAGTGTCAGGGAGGAAAGCAAAGAGACCAGAGTTATTACAGAAAAGGTAGATATAGGTAGCATTAGTCTTTGACGGAAAGGAAGAGTATGGAGCTGTCTGTCTCAGAGGCTTGTCATGACCCAATCTGAGTCCTTTGTTAGTTCTTTCAGACTTTTTCCCTGTTGAAAATTGAGTATGTAAGGCAAGGAGAAAGAAATGCAGTATGAGGGCCATGGTGAACTAGGCACCTGAAGTTTATTACACCAGTGCTATGAGTTTGGATAGGTATCCCTGATGTATACATGGAATGAATGAATAGATCACATTTTGACGGTCTTTGGCTTTCAAAATAACACCAGTGCCAAGACTCCTGATAGAGTAATAAGCCTAGAAATTTAGATTGGCTAGAACTTCCCCCTTGAACATGTGCGAGAACTTTGCCCAAAAAAGTTATTGTCCCAGCCCTCTTCAATTTTTTCCTTCAGCCTTTTAAAAACTTGGATTTGTAAAAAGTGCCTGTTTCAAAAAACAGATAGTTTAAACAGATAGTTTAAAAGCAACTGCGATGGCTTTCATTTCTCCTACTATTGATAGAAGACCACTTCTTGGAGCAACTCTTATTTTAAAGATTGTATTCTGCAGGTTTTTTTTTAATTTGTAGGAGTTAGTGCATATGTGGATTCTGTGCTCATACAATCATGCCTTGGTTTACTGTGACCTCATTTGTACTGCGATATGCATGTACCAGGATTGTGGCCTTAAATCCCAGTGCTGCTGCCTTTGTAGATAGACGTAAGTATCAGTCAATGCTGAGGGACTCTGAGCACTTCAAAAGTAATTGTAAACCGTAGTTAAAGGGTTTACCAGGAATGTGAAGCTCTTTTCCACTTCATTCCTATCCACTAATGCTGGGGAGAAACATACCAGCTTCTTCAGTGTCTAAATTTCTTATAGAATGAAATATACCATAGGACCTGCCGTATAAATGGTAATACATTTCATTTTAAAGATTTATGTACTTCCTTACTCTTTGTACTGCAGTATAAAACTAGTTGAAACAAACAGAAGTGTGGTAAATTCACTAGGAGGCTGACTTCATAGGGAGGCAGTTGCTCTGAATTACTAATACATGGACTCCTGTATGGCATGGGTAGAATATGTCACCTGCAGACTTGGTTCCAGTCTCCAGACCATAGAGTCAATCTTGGGCTATGCATGTAAGCCAGAACAAGCAAAATGTTGCACTCTTGTGCTCCCCCTTTTATCTACCTCATGCATAGCAGGGAGAGAAACGTTAGCAGTATTTATTTCACTTTTTGAAAAACAAAAACAAAACAAAAAACCTAATTGTGGTTTAAACAGGGATTCTGGTTCAAAACAAATTCTGGTAAGCTTCACAACAAGCCAACTTCAAACAATGGGCTTGAAGTTGGCTTGTTATAAAACTTACCAGAATTTGTTTTGAACCAGAATCCCTGTTTTGAATGTAAGGGTAAGCCAGGATTATGAAAATTGAACATTCAACCCAATGCATTCATTGATCTTGTCAGAATAAAGCTTGCACAGAAAAATTGGATAGAAAAATATTGAAACTCTTTAATAGATAGGAAAACAGGATCACAGATAGATAGGGTTTTTTTCCCCCTTGGATCCTTGGTCTCTAGAGAAATTTAGCTACAGAGGAGAATGATTTTTCATTCCTTAGAATGGGGTGAGGAACCTGTTGCCCTCCAAATGTTGCTGGACTGCAACTCTCATAATCCCTGGCCAACGGCTGATGGAAATTATAGTCTACAGCCTCTGGGGAGCCACAAGTTCCTTATCCTTGCCTTAAAAGCTTCTAATGTTACTTACCTTGTGAAGTTAGAGTTGTAAGTCTTAAAATTAAAATAGACGTGTTTCACATGTAATTTGAAAATGTATTTAACAGTGTTAAGGCCTGGAAGAAACCCCATTAATATTGAGGATGGTGGGGTACTATTTGTGTTTCTGCACTTCCTCAAAATGATTTTTAATAACAGAGAACCTACAATGTTCAATAATTACACTTGCTGTTTATTGTACAGTTGTACAACTTAAGTCCCAGTTCTGAAAGGCTAGCGATTCCTTTCTAAGAGAATTGGAAACAGTTTGAAAGAGAAATCCTTCAGGAGTTACAATGTGTGTGTGTTTTTGTATTGCTTCTTCAGATTCCTTATAGTATTAACTGGAGGCCGTTTCTAAGCCCAGATAATAACATATTTCATTTTGGTTACTACATAATAGCTGGCTTTAGTGTTAGAGCAGTTCTGCACTCACTTATCTGGGAGAAAGTCCCTTTGAACTCAGGGAGGTTTATTTCTGAGTAAACATAGGATTGCAACCAAAAGCTTGATCTTTTGCGCCAACCCAGGGACAGCTGTGGGCCAGAGTCCTGCATGGCAGAGAGTTGGACAAGATGACCCTCATGGTCCCCTCCAATTCTACAGTGCTATAATTCTGTGCACTGTTAAATATCTCCCCTTGCCCATTTTACCAATTGGCAAAAAAAATAAGTTTATTTTTAATACTTTAAAATATAGGCTTTTGCTGCTTCGTTTCTAAAACTGGGTAAAATTGGAAATTATTGTTTGAATTAAAGGAAGGTGTTAATAAAGTTACTAAATCTATCAAACAGTACAGATATCCTGCAGAGGGAGTGAACATGTTGGAGTAGACCACATGGGAAACAAGAACTTTATGTATTAAGTTATACATTTCATGTTCTTAAAGTAGTAGAGTTAAGTTTAGAACGGAAAATAAAATAAATAATGCAGCTATTTCAGTTTTATTTAGTTTCCATTTATTTCTTTAAAAATGGGAGAAATGTATCTTTTCCCCATCAATTAAAAACATTATTTTTTATATTTTGAAGTGTAATTGTAATGTTCAAAAGGTTTTGGATCAAGTTAAAGGTGCAACAGAATTTATTAGCTTTCCTTTTCTTTGCCAGGAAAAAAAACCCTATTTTCCTTACAACACTGACAGCATACATTTCCAGGTAGTAATCAATAGTCTTAAAGTAGACTGATCAATGAGATCAAGAACTAAAATTCACCCCATTGAGAATTTCCATCTATACCTAACTCTTCAAACCAACGAAAACCTATTAATCATTTGACTATGCACGTAATTACTGATTTGTTGTCTTAAAAACTACAACCTTGGGTAATGGATATCATCAATCAGGTGACAGCCCATCTAAGTCTATGAAAATCAGCCCCTGCTGACTATTAAATGCTTTGCCTGCATTATTTACTATAATGCCTTTTACTAAGGATTCCCTGCATGTCTGTGTTTGCAATGTAGAATAGCAAGCTAGCAAGCAACTGATAATGCCTCTAAACATTGCTGCAACTCTTACTTGAATATTTTGGCAGCAGAATTCAGCTGAGCTGGTAACATCAATGCTAAAACACAGCCTTTAATTCGCTGTGGCTCCCAGGGGAGAAAGTTATTGTGACTAGTTCACAGTATGCTTTAAGGTAATGGAATCTCTTCCAAGGAAAATAGCAAGCATATTGCAGCAGCTCTATTGATACACTAAAAAGCCTGTCATAATATTTCTAGGATTGTATTAAGATTTATGGTAAAAGAGGCCTCCTTGCTATCTTGGGAAGGTAAATTCTTGTATCACTTCTATATTGATTAAACAATTCCCCCCCCCCCAAAAAAAACCTATTTAGATTCCATAATGGGGATATCATATTTCTACATGATTTCATAAGGAATAAATGTGGTGCTTAGCGTGAATAAGAGAAGGAAGCAGCCAAGACTCTTTAAGAGAAGATGAGTATAATGATTGATCAGCAAGATATGTGGTAGCTGCATAGGACATACTGAAGTAGTGTCCACCAACACAACTAATCTTTATGCTGTTTGCAGTCCTATTGAAGACCAGGGTCTAGTGTAGGGCATTACCTTATCCACTTGCTCTGGTATTGTGGCTTGACTAGATCCAACTTGCAGATAATTTCTCTGGGTGCTTGCTGTGCAAGAGCAATTGCTAATTTGCATTTATAAGCAATTCTATTCACCTCTGCGCTGCCATGAAGCCATGTAGCTTTTGTTCAAGACTGAGGATCTGCTGAAAATTTAAACTGGACAAGCAGGGTGATTGAGGGAGCAAGGACAAACTGGCATTGGGAGGAGGAGAAAAGGAAAGGTGTCTGAGAGAGATCTCCATGGGGTGTGTGTTCCTGAAAGCTAGTTTAATTTTTCTGTGTTTTGTTTTGCAGGAAAGGTGCATGGGCATAGCCAGGATTTATGTTGGGGAAGCAGGCTTTGTGTTGGGGGGTGCAGAACCTCAGTTAATTAAATATTTTTATTGATTTGCTTGATCTGGGGGGGGGGCAGCTGCCCCCCTTGGCTACACCCATTGGGGAATCAACATCACTTTAACATTCCTACTGAGATCACTGGGTTCCCAAAAGGCTGGGGACATCAGATTAGTGCAACCACTTCTCCACCAGAAGAAACATGAATAATGGGTTCAACTGTTGCTGTTTACCAGTGCCTTGGGATACTTGTAAAATATTTTGCAAAAGGGAATTAGTGATTTGAGGAGTAGGAAGCTTGGAAAATTCTGGCTAGTTCATTCACAGTTACAACATTCTGGGATCCTCATGTCACCTGGAAAGGCCTTTGCTTCTGAACTTTGTTTCTGTTGTTGCTTTAATTTTTCTGTCACAAAAGACAACTGCTCACAATTGTTCACAATATGACTCGCTATTGCCATTTCAGGCAGTCACACCAATTCTCTGATAACTGGAAAATCTCATGAACTTGCTGTGAGTGAGTACATGTATTCTGCTATTTTAACAAAGCTGTCTTCATATTTTGATGCAGACATCAGCTAATTATTTGAATCCATCTAAAATAAACCCTGAACACTTTAAATGTAATCACAATTATCTATTTTGATATTAGTTGCAATATTTTCAGTAAATGAGCTCCCTATTTGTATCATTGAGTGAACATTTTTGTGCAACTTTGGAAAGTCCTTTCTGAGAGACCTTTCCTTGGATTTTTGTCACTAAGATGTAGAATTCCACCTTGGTCATGTTGTGAAATTGAACAGGTGTGGGTGTGGCCTAGGGGTTAGCAAGGGTGGCTTACAGAGAGTGTCTGCAATTAAATTAAGAGGTGAGTTGGCTGGAAATTTCCTTTATCTTCTGTGGAAAATATACACAATATAAAGGTAAAGGTAAAGGGACCCCTGACCATTAGGTCCAGTCGTGGCTGACTCTGGGGTTGCGGCGCTCATCTCACTTTATTGGCCGAGGGAGCCAGCATGACTAAGCCGCTTCTGGTGAACCAGAGCAGCGCACGGAAACGCCGTTTACCTTCCCGTCGGAGCGGTACCTATTTATCTATTGGCACTTTGACATGCTTTCGAACTGCTAGGTTGGCAGGAGCAGGGACCAAGCAACAGGAGCTCACCCCATCACGGGGATTCGAACCGCCTACCTTCTGATCGGCAAGTTCTAAGCTCTGGTTGAACCACAGCGCCACCCGCATCCCATACACAATATACACAAGCAGAAATACTGCTTACCCATTTACCATGATGACACTTTTCATAAATGCTAATTTTAAGTTGAGCTTGTTATGTCAAGTTGATTGCATAACTAACCTCCCTAATTTACTAGTGTGCTATATATAAATAGTGAATTACGGTAATTCTCCAAATGTCAATCATTATGTAGCTAAAACAACACCATCTACAACAAGAGGGGAGGTTTTAGGCTTAGAGGAAGGCCTAGGGAGGATGCACCCCAAACTAGTACAATGAGAACTGAGCATTTTTTATGTCCAGGGAATGCTGAGTATTAGACAGCATGGTGCATTGCTGGGGGTTGGACAAGATGACACTTGTGCTTCCTCGAGGTCTACAGCTCTATGGTGTCCAGAATATTATGAAAAAGGGCATGGCAGACTGGAGCCCTGAGCTGGAGTATTCTGTACTGAACTATTTCATTGCAGTAGCCACTTGATAACAGTTTCGTAACGCGATACTTCCTTCTTAGCCTCATGTTTCTTGTAACCTAGAAAAAGTCTGGAGTATTAGCCTGTTTAAGAAAACTTTGCAGCATGCCAGTGCTAGCTAGCAACCTTTTACGTTGCAGTGTGTTTAGAGGTCACTTTAAAACTTTGGTACTTCTTACTACTGCCATAGTCATGTTATATTCAAGTCCTAATAAATAACTTGCAGAGAAGTTGGAATGCTTTGCTTGCATCTTAATTAACATTTTCTGCTTGGTCATGATCAAAATGGGAATGTATTTACATAAAGTTAATCAAGCTCTTGTTCCTAGCAATTGGGAAAGGGTATAGAGAATTCTTTTCTAACTTGTAAGATGTAGTTCATCACTATTGCTTAAATAAAATAAAATGAATATGTGTAATAGCAGGTAAAGTTGAGGAAGCCTTCTTAAAAGGGGATAGGCAATTGTGATGCTGAAGACCAGAACATCATGGTTAGGATTCAGTGAGTGAGTCCCATCCACAGAAGCCTGTGCAAGGACTTCGGCTTGTGCAGTGGAACTTACCGTACTCTTCCCTCCCATGCCCCTGCCCTGAATCTTCCAACATTTTCCAATATTCCTTTTTCAACATTTTCTTAAGAAGGTAGACTATATATCCTATTTTTATTCAGATTTAAAAAAAAAAGAATTCACTTTTAATCAATGCTGTCTTTAAAAATACAAGCCGACTTTGCTGGGAACAAACATTTTAAACCAAAGTAATTTGTCTACTTGGTATCCTTTAGAAGGTCATGATTCAGTTTTTAATACTAGGAGTCGCCCCCATGAGTGCTCCATGTGGTGTCCACAAAAGGCCTCAGAAAATAACTCCTCAAAAATTCACAATACAAACCCATTTGTCCTTCCTGCTTGGTTCTATTATTATTATTATTATTATTATTATTATTATTATTTATTAATTTTATTCAAGATTTGACAATAACAATAAATGAACAATAACTAACACATCAATTCGCTATTTGCTACAGTTGACCATCTTTAGCAATAATTAACAAACTACAAAACATCGCTTCAAATTAGTCAACTTTTCATATTTAACTTTGTCTCTTTCTTAGCTGATAAGAACTTGCTTGCTTCTTCAGGTAGCCACTTCGTTACGCTTCACAGCAATTTTGTGATTGACACTTCCTCAAAATTCCCAATGTTCTCACTGGCTCAGAAATGCTTTTCAGCACCTGTTCTAGCAAATAAAGTGAGCTGAAACCAGCTATATAAAAGAAACACGAGACCACCCTGACTTCTGAGTTCAAGCAACATGACACAATTGGTCATTACGAATATGGCAGTTGGCCAGAAAGGGTAGGTACTTCATGACAACAAACAAAGCAATTTAAGTCTCATATATTTCAAAGGCAAAGTGTTAGGCCTCCATGTCCATATAATCAATGGGAGTTGAGATGGGCTGTGCCCTTTCCCTTCCATGGAGTCCTGCCTATTAATTACAAGCAACTGTTTCTGGAACGTTATCGGTGTTTAGTCCTTGGGTGATGTTACTTGGTGACATGTACAGTGAACCAAGCAGGGTTTTCAATCTCACCTCGTCTATAGATTTATTATTTGTTGAATATAGTGATATACCACCTCTCTGTCAAGCAGTTTTCGAAACTCCCATTGTTCTAGGCGCATTTCATGACAAGGAATTTCATTCGCGACAGCCGTTTCTGAGCTCTGGATGCAGTACTGTGCCCAAGATTTCCCATTAAAACTGCATCGTGGAAGAAAAGGAGGACCTTTTATTGCCTCCCCATGTCCAGCCACTCTCTGAAGACTGGAGAAGAGACCCTCTTAAGCATATTAGGGGTTGGGCAGGGGAAGGACTAGATCATGTGGAATATGAACATAATATTTTAGCCGCAGTTCATTCATTTTCAGCTCTGTATTCTTCTTATAAAAAAGAGGTTATGTTGTTGCTCCTAGCTTCCATATCTCAGTTTCTAACACTGCTGTCAAGGCACCTAGGATGGTTTACAATTCAAAATATTAACACGAGCTAATAGTGCCATTGGATAATGCAAAAGCTTTGTGGACCACTGCATGGGTTCAAAGTGATGGGTAGTTCCACTGTCTGCAAAAGAGGTGTATAAGCACTATAGCTGCAATCTCCCATCTACATACGGTACCGCTTTTCTAGAAGCTCCCTTGACCTTCAGAAGCAGCCTAGGGGATACAAGTGGCTACAGCAGGAAAGGGCAGACAGGGAAACATATGGCTTCAAGCATATGTGATGTGTAAAGGTTTGAATTATGCTTTTATGTTATATATAGACTATTAGTTTAAAACGTTTATGTTACAGCAACAAGAGCAATTGTTATAGCAACCAATTAGTACATAAGCTTGTGCAGGAAATGTATCAATTAAACAAATTCATTTAGATATTTTTTAAAAATTTAAGACATGCTTTAGGTACTTGCATTTAGACCAGGCCACTAAACTATTTATATTGACAGGCCCTGAAGGAGCCCTGTGCTCTTCACTTATAGGCCAGTGACATTAGGATCTTCAGGATTGATTCCAAGAGTGTTTTTCTGGATTAAAAATCTACAACACTTGATCTGTGTTCTGAACATTTCACCTTTGGTGCAACGCAATCTGCACTGTAGAAGTCAAGAACTATAATATTTCTGGGTTTTGTAAGTTTCCTGTATTCCTAAGGAACACACAAGAAGATTTTGTCTACAGAGTGTAGCTTGTCCTCTGAAGAAACAAACAAACTAGTCATGCTATATTTAAACTATGTGAAATTAATGACCGTGATCTTAACCAGAAGAATGCTCTATTACAGATCAGTTCTATGGAGTAGGACTGAGGAGCTATTAACATCCTAATGATTCATCCTCGTAAATTAATGTGTGGTAGGCTGACATAGCCCTGCTATTCTACCCTGACCCTTTCCTCCTCTTTTCTTATCTATGACTTCATCCATTACTTGCCCAACTCCTCAGACGCATCATGTCCAGAATGGAACTTCTAGTCTGTTTTTGAATTTTTATGTAGTCTTGCTTACTGGCTTTCACTTTCAGAGCAAATAGATAATTTAATTTGAAGGTTGGCTTCTGTTAACAATACCTTTTAAAACAATTTTCTTCAGCTAACTGTACTCCTGTTCATATTTTTTCGTCTCAGTTCTGTCTTCTTTGCTTGCCTCAAGCTCTCCTGCTGACTAAGGGCAGTCCCCTAATGTGCTACTGAAGGTAGTTAATGCAGTCTAAAATGCAAATACTGTATACGCACACAAACCTGGAGCTTACTAGATTGATGCAAATATTTTACGTTGTGATATTTAAACATTAGTGCCACTGCTCTGTGGGTTCAGCCCATACCATTAATGTTGCATTTTAAGAGCCCCACTCTTTGAACAAAGAGTGGGGCTCTTAAAATGCAACATTAATGGTATGGGCTGAACCCACAGAGCAGTGGCACTAATGTTTAAATATCACACATCACATTGTTTCACATTCCATTGGCTGTCCTGCCCTCTTTTTTCCAGTATTGGAACCTTTTTCCAAAGTAGATGTATCTATTAACTTTTGACACTAATCCGGCTTGGACACCAGGACAGACCATGTTCTTTTGACATGCAAATGAACCTCATCAAGTCTTGAGCCCATGCACTCCTTCCTTCTGACAAGGCCAAGAGGAGCTGGAGAGCTGTCACATCCATTTGTGATTAACTACAGGTTAGAATCATAGAGTCATTGAGTTGTAGAGTGGGAAGGGACCCCAAGGATCATCTAGCCCGAACCCCCTGCAATGCAGGAATAGACAGCTGTCCCACATGGAGATCAAACCTGCAACCTTGGCATCATCAGCACCACTCTAACCAAATGAGCTAGGTTGCAATGTTAGAAGCCAACAAGCTGGTTAAAGGTGTGTTTGAAACCAGTAGGCTTCAAATCGTGAGCATGGCCAGCTTGTGTCAACCAATCTTAGTTAATGTGAACCAAAAATTGTGTGAAAGACAGTTGTTCCTTCCTTTTTAGCAGTGTGTTGACATCTGTGGGGTGCTTTAAGTAGGAGCTATTTCCCCTTCCTTAAACAAGGTGCATTCCTACTGCCACCAGCTGATAGATGGGTGGGACTGCAGCTTACTCCTGTGAAAGGACAACCAGGAGTGCACTTGAAGCACCTTCTTGTTCCTTTGAACCCACATCCCTGACCACCCCACACCTGACATCAGGTATAGGGTGGATTTGCGTGGCTCCCCCCAAACGGCTTGGCAGGACAAAGGTTGCCTGCCTTACTTGATGGGTTGAATATTTTTTGTGATGCATCTTGTGCGAGATGATGTTAATTTGGCAGCACCCCCTCTCATATAGTTTGTTACAACTTTGTGGGCTTTGGGTTGTGCCAGATACTCCTAACTTGAAACTTCTCATCTACTAGCGCTTATGACTGGCTGCCCAAGGAAGATCAGTGAAAATTCCTACATTCTTCTGCTGCCTTTTGCAGCATCTTTAAATGCCCACAGTGAGCATCACCTCCCCAAAATCTGGAGGTTAGGATTTGGAGCAGTACTTAGTGCTGAAATGCTGCCTTATTACTTCCAGGCTTTCAGATTGCATGCCGTTTCTCTGGATGCACGGATTGGTAATGATTAAAATACAATCCATTAAGGAAACACTAATGTTGTTACCCTGAAGTACCCCAGACTGAAAGATTTTTCTAGTCTAATTCGTTGTACATGTAAAGCCTGGCCATTCCTCCAAAATTCCCTAGGCTTCTCAGTGAAAGCATTGTGCTTGTTCTGTGACAATAGCTACAGGAAAAAGGCGGAGACAAGTGATTGCATAACGCCGATGGGCAAGAGATGGCATTTTCAGGTCTCTGCCGTCTTACTGAGCTTATTCAACTCTAAAAACCTTTCCCTGGCTCTCTGTTTTTACATAGAGCTATAAGTGTTCCATTTTCTCCATCCTTTCCAAGAGAATTCAGCTGTATTGAACAACAGCTTCCTTTCTTTTTGGTGCAAGCTATTGAGTCACAAAAGTATTGTAATCATCATGTCAGATGGCTCTCTGCTTTTGACGATCATATGTCATAATGGGCTAAAACTCCTGCATCTGCCAGTGCCACCCCACACCCTCAGCTTGAGTCCTGTCACTGGTAGTGCAGATATCTGGAAATTATTGTGTCGGTTCAGATTCAGTCATGGGATATTGAAATCTGCACAGTGTGTGTTAATATCTGATACTGGGAAAGCGGTGTAGCTGCTGACAGGGAAGGTGATAGTCAGTTTGAAGGGTGAGGAAATCTCTCGAGAACAGGAGAGGTTGTGGTTTTCAGAGCCAAGGGTGGCGGGAAGAATAGAAAAGGGGAGCAACCTCATAGTTATCCAGGAGGGTGGAGCAATTCATGGGGTGTGGAAGAAGGGCAGTTTTGGGCCATGTCAATCTCTAGACAATTACTTGTTTTCTTCCAACATGAGCTATTACAAAACAGTACTTGCCCACAGCTCCTGTAAGTTGTCCTTTGCTCTGTTGGGCTCATTCTACCATGTTTCCTCAGCAAAGCTCCCACTTTTCCATATCTTACTCCGCAGTGGTCTACTATGGCATTACCAAAGAGCACATCCAAGCCAAGACAGACGTCCACTAAGACTTCCATTTCTCAAGTCTTGCCTTCTGTTCCAAGTGGCTTTCATTCAGATTGTGGCACTGCTACCTTCCAGCTCCTCCCACCTCTTAGCCTCTTTAAGAGGCATAGGTCAGCCACAGAGAATATGGAGCCAATTTTTTCATTTTGCACAGAGTTTTCACTTCCCAGGAACTACAGCTAGTTTTAGACTGCAATTATAGAACTGTAGAGTTGGAAGGGACCCTGAGGATCATCTGGTCCCACCCACAGCAGTGCAGGAATATGCAGCTGTCCCATACGGGCATTGAACCTTTTCTTTTGCTGCCATGCTACTCTGCAGACCCCTGATTCGCCCAGCATCCATCCACCAAAAAATATTCTTTTTTGCTGCCATGTTGCCAGGTCAACCAGGTGTTTTGTAGGGTATTGTCTTTTGCTGCCAGGCTACCCTGCACACCCCCTTATTCTCCTGACAGCAAAAAAACAACAACAAAAAAACCCTCTTAATTTGTCTTGTAGAAAGGGTTACTCTGTACTGAAGTTAACATTGATGCCTTTTTTTGAGGTGGAAAATATTTTGAAAATGATGTTCTGAAGTATCAGTCCATAGAGCAATTCTGTTCAACAGTGATTAAAAACTACAACTATTTTTGCCTGGTTGGACCTCAAAAGTATCACAGGGAAGCATGATCTTACACTCCCTCTAGTGGTGATCTGGTTACAATAATCTATATGCAAATACCTCCCATATGATTTATATCTAATAATCCTTTCTTGTTTCTAGATCTGGTACTTTATTCAAGGGTCAAAGACTATCAGTTCTGAATTTTAAAAAAAGGCTTAAAAATAGAACTGAGTGCAGATTATCGGCTAGCTTCATACATTTCTACTACAAAGATATCTAACAAATTAGTCTCTAGAATCTAGATGGGAAATAAAGATTGTTAAATGCTTGCCTCTGACAGATTTTGAAAGATGGCTAGTCTGAGATCTTGAGCTCTGTTAGGACTAGACAGCGTCATTACATTTCTTTTGATTGTGCTCTTCCTTACCATGTATTCCTCACGAACATATTTTGTGTTTTTATATTGTAAAGCGCCCCATGATCCTCAGATGAAGGGTGGTATCAAAATTTAATACATAATAATGATAATAAAGCACTGATTTGTAGTACATACTTTCTTTTAAGGAAGGAAATGCATTTTTTTCTCTGAAATTGATTCCTAGTTTACTCCACCCTAGCAAATATTGAATAAAATGGCATGAACAATGTTTAAAGCAGGCATAGGCAAACTCAACCCTCCTGATGTTTTGAGACTACCTGGTCCTGTTAGCTAGGGATGATGGGAGTTGTAGTCCCCAAACAGCTGGAGGGCCGAGTTTGCCTATGCCTGGTTTAAAGCATGCAGTAAAATGGATTTCCCCCTTCCAAACAAAAGCATTACATAATCATAAACAATAGCTTTATTTGAATTCCCTTGTAAACCAAAATATCATCTGATGTGGTTGGAAAGCCAGTTCAGTTTTTTAAGAGTTCAATATTGATGCAGTTGCAAATATGAACCTCATCTATACTTGATGAAGTGATAACTGTGTTGCCGGGTAGGTTGGGGGGGGGCTGTATCAGGATCCAGCCATACTATTTACACACTCGCAATCTTCTGAGAATGTGACAAATGGAATTTCAGTTACCAGCTTTGGAGAATTAACATGATATTGTGAGAGGAAACATTACCAAAGAAATTATGTCTGCAGTCTGAAATGTGTCGGGAACCAGGAACTGCGAGACAAGCCAGTGGCTGGAACCAGTGAGCAAGGCAGAAGAATAAACCTTGAGGCAAGAGCCAGGAATGAATCAGGAGTCAGAACTAAAGAGCTGAGGACAGGCCAAAATACAGGAACACACCAGAGCTCTGGACGACCTTATTGCTCATGCGAGTATCAGTGGCTCAGAAAGACGCAGCGGTCAGTCAGATGGTCAAAGTCATTTTGGGAGTTTCTTCCCTAAGAAGCCTACCACCTGCAGCTTGGCGTTCATCACATGGGGGAGCGACACAAAGGTTCCAGCAGCCCCTGATATTCCTGCCACCCAATTTACCACATGATCACAAGCAATTTTAAAAACAAACAAACAAACTTATGGTTTTATAATTCCTCCATTTGCAAATAGTCTCAAGAATCCCGATGAACCAACAAAGGACTCAGCAATACAGCTGCAAATAAAACGTTTTAAATGCCTTGTAAAGCGCAATATACAAATGTGACACTAGATGGTGACAGTGAGCTACGCCAAATTCAATGTATTTTTCAAAACTTTTTTTAAAAAGCATTTTCACAGCATTTTTTATATGTGTGTAGATTCCAACAAAGTATATTGGTATGCATTAAGATAGTTTGGACTCTTTTTAAAATGAGGTGAAACTTGCAGTTATGAAGAAAGAGAAAATAGCTGAAATTATTTCTAAAATAAGTGAAAGAGCCTTAATGCCAGCAGTTCAAATATTTAAGACCGAAGTAGAGTTTGATACGCTTTTACATCTCCATAATATCAGCTCTATCTGTGCTGTTTGCTTCCAGGTTCAAAAATTGTTTTTAAAACCGGTGCTGTTGCCGCTTCAAAAAACAGAACAAAAAGCTAGCGTTAGAAAGAAGTGTACTTTGTAGTCTGTATGTTGCAGAAACTGAAGTGTTCATTATTTGATTTATCAATATTGTAACAATATTTAGAATTTCATTAAGCAAGCTGATAGGTAGATTTTGGTGGTCTAATTGATGTGTGTTCTGAGCTCCATCATCCTGTTCAATCAATGAAATAAATAAATAAATAAATAAATAAATAAATAGAATGCTTAATAAACACAGAAGGTTCTCTGGGTGTTTTTCAGTTGGAATAATGTTTGTAACTTGGACCAGATGTATATGTAGATTGCTTGTCAAAATTTTGGCAGTTAACTAAATCATTAGTTTGCAAGGTTCACTGCAGACATTTTTTTTTTTAGATCCTTAGATTGAAACTAAAGCTCTGTTCCAGTCTTTTGCGGTGGAAAAGTGACAAATGCTTGTTTGTCATTTTCTTTTGACATTAAAATGTTTTTCAAATTCTTTCAGTTACATAATATGTTACTGTTCACACAGCCAGAATACCCACTGAAATGGCTGGTCTTACACATTCCTAGCTGTGCAGGATGTGTACTTTTTGGGTAACCTCTTTGCCTTTCTAGGAGATACATCCAACACTTTAGTGTCTCTTGTTTTAGCGCTGCAGAATCATTTGCATGCTTCTAGGACACACAGCTGGAAAGGGAGGAAAGGAGTTGTCATTCTCACCTCCTCAAAATCTTTGCACTTTCAGATTGTACCCAAGGTCACCTTTACTGTAACATTTTCTATCATCTCTCACCAAGACAAAATTTCATTGTGTGTTGCAATATCAACCAGTGCTTGGGGACAACACACTAGTGAAGACTGCAGGTGGTGCTTCAGAGAAGGGGAGAGAGAATGGAGGGGGCATATTTTATCTGGAAGAGCTGGATTTGGGAAGTTGGTGTTTGCATGATGAAAAAGGGGGCCATTTTTGTGGTCCTGTTCGTAGGAGGTCATGTCATGGCAGAATTTAGTGGTCATTTGTGGTACCTTTCCTGAGTGTGTTCTGCAGAGTTCATCCAGTCCCTGTGCTCTGCCTGCAGTTGATATGACAGCATGTCAGCTTGCAGTTGAGGTGTCATCACAACAAGCTTCTGAAATTTTGGTTTTCACTGTTTGACTGTGATTTGAGATTGTGTATTGATTGAAGTGTAATCATGACAAAATTGTCATAATAATGTTGGTCGGCAAGCCTTTTGCTGAGAAGCAAGCTCTGCTTCGAAAAAAGTGCCTGTGCTGGAAACAGTGCTATCATTGTGAGACGTGAAATAGCTTATCCCCACCCTCACCCTAATTTAACCTTCAGAGTATGACCCTTGATGAGAACCTTGGTTCCGTTCCCATTCTGCCACTTCCATTTCTCCACAGCAGATCCATGAAGTGAAATCAAATTATGGACAGTATTTCTAAATGACTCAATATTACTGATCTGAACCACTTGTTTATATAAGAAGCATACATATTATTTCCTTGTAGAAGGCATGGGATTCTCAACTATTAGAAATGGGTTAATGTGAGAGTTCATTGTCTTGCCAGCTGTGGGAAAGAGATTAATTCGGTTGCATAAAATAAAACCTTAAATTTACAAAGTCTAAATAGGAGCAGATATTTATGCAGTGGTGAGGCACTTAGGTTATGCTCCTTTCCCTCTTATTTAAGAAGATCATAGTATGAGAATATCATAGGAATGGCATCTTGACATAGTCTCACTGTTTAAATTTGCATATTTACTGTCACTCTTTCTGCCGTGCATAATCCTTCATTTAGCAGTATGTAAGGCTACCTCTTGATTTGGTTGATTCAGTTGACATTCATTGTGTCTAATCTTAAATGAACCGAACACTTAGAAGCACATGAAGATTGGCTTGCTTGGTCATGCCAATGCTCTTAACACAGTCGTTTCCTGACTCTCCACCCCACCCCAAACGACTTGAAAACTGCTGAGTGTTTTGGTGGACCACTTATTGATTTTTCTGCACGTTGTAGCAAATTGTAATTGTAACGTAACACAGCAAAGTAAAATATAAGAAAAGAATGAATAAAAAGATAATTAAAATCCATATGACTATTTGATGGGGACATGCTGAGGACCACCTGAATGAAGTTTGGGAACACCTTGTCTATCAGGACTATAACACTCAAACTGGTTGTGGCTGGAGACAGGACACAGAATCTGCATGGTGATTTCAGAGGATGATTGGAAAACTCACTCAGAGCTGCATCAGCCATGGCATCTAGCTCTCACTACAGTGGCAAAAAATTGTCCTCAGATAGGGTCTCTGAGGTGTCCTAGACTCCATCTGCTGATACAGGCATCAGCAGCCTACAGACCATCCTGAAGAACTCCACTGACCCATAGCTTGAGGCTGTGACGGAAGCAGTAAAGTAGGTCCTCACATTCAGACATGAATATGCACTCTAGCATTGTTTGGTTGTCTTTACAGTAAGATTTTTCTTTCTGCTGGTACAGTGGTACCTCGGGTTAAGTACTTAATTCGTTCCGGAGGTCCGTACTTAACCTGAAACTGTTCTTAACCTGAAGCACCACTTTAGCTAATTGGGCCTGCTGCTGCTGCCGTGCCGCTGGAGCATGATTTCTGTTCTCATCCTGTAGCAAAGTTCTTAACCTGAGGTACTATTTCTGGGTTAGTGGAGTCTGTAACCTGAAGCGTCTGTAACCTGAAGCGTATGTAACCCGAGGTACCACTGTATTCAGTCTGTTTAATTCTGCATACATGGACATAGAGCATACTGCCAACCCCTGCCAAAATACAGCTGAAACATTTAATGTTGATACTTTGGTTGATCAAGCTGTATTCAAGTGTGTGTGTGTGTGTGTGTGTGTGTGTGTGAGAGAGAGAGAGAGAGAGAGAGAGAGAGAGAGAGAGAAGGGAACTGGTTTTCAGCCAAAAGTATTATCTTATGCGGACAGGGAAGACTGTTTTAATTAGAAGCTTAATCTGGCACTGAACTGGATTAACTCCCAGAAGCTCTTATGAGCATCCACTCACTGTTACCAGCTGGAGTACATTCCTTTGCAAATGCATTTCATCTGCATACCTAGAGTATTGCTCTTTAAATCCTTTCCCTCTTTGGGCACTGTCCGTTTGTCAAAAAACAATCTCTCGTCCTGTGAGACTCTACATCTTGTCAGTGTGAGATACAGTAATGTTTTGGAGAGCTCCTTCCTCACCGCTAATTATTCTTTTGATCAAGTTCATCTGAGATTCTGGGTATGATGGCATTTCTGTTAGAAAATATAGTATTGGCTTGATTCTGGCTGAGCTGAGAGAATCCAGCAGCTTTATAGCAAACAGCCATTGCAGTCACTTTGAACAGAAAAAAATAAAGAAGCAGTAATGACAGGAGGAGAGGAAAAAAACAAGTGTATAAATGAGTTTGTGATAGGCTGTTACTATGCTTCTAAAAAGCCACAGGGAAAGAATGGTACAGTTTCATGTCTATAGAATTTTCCAGTATGAAATATGTGCCTAAAAAGAGCTTTCAGATAAACTGCATTTCCTAAGTTGAGCAAAAATGTGTCTTGCAGATCAAAAAGCATCATTTGCTAATAAGGAAACAGTGAATATTTTAGAAATCTTTGTAGCATTTTTTCTTGTGTTTGTGCTTGTTAACATATCAATAAAAATATTTAAAATGAAAAGAAATAAACCTTTATAGCTTGCTTTTTATTTCTGGAACTGGGAAGTAGGATAACCTGTTTGCATATGGTTAACATTAGATAATCATTGCTAAGAACTATTCATACAACACCTCCCTTCCAAATGTAAAATGTTACAAATCCTGGCTTCTGATTTAGCAGCTGGCCTGGTTGCCTGTGGTGAGTAATGCTCTCCCAGCCAAATTTTCTCTATGCAATGAATCCTCTGCATGCAGCTGGTTCATATGCTCTTTCGGCTGAGGAGCTACTAACTCCAAAGCCCCACTTGCAATTTCTAGCATGGCTTCAATGCAAACGTACAGCGTGCTGCTGAGAGGAACATGGCTTCCGCACATTCATTGCACAGTTGTCAGGAAAGGTTCACCAGGTAGCCGCTCTTAGTGTAGCATTGCAGTCTTTCATCCAGTGACCATGCTTAGTGCTTTCAGTTGCCCTTCCCAAGAGTCAACCTTCCTGCTGTGAGACGTATACATCAGCAAGAATGGAAAGCAGCTTCCCCCAGTCATTAACATACACACTCCCACATGGCATAAAACCCTCAGACGCTATATGTTGTTAAATGTTAATGACCTTGTCAGAAGCCCTCAGTAAATAAGTAGTTTGGGAGTTATGTATTAGATTGCATGGCGGTAGGGACTATATAGTATATGTAAATGAAACTGTCAAATACGGAATTAGTTGCTGTTTCTGTAATATCACAGCGTTGTCTTTCTGATTGCACAGCAGCAAGGAAAATAACTGAGCAAGAAGACCTGAAGGGGAGGGTGGATATACCTTCCTCTTAGAATAAGGGTGGAGGATTTGTGGCCTTCTAGATATTGCTGGACTCTACCTGCATCAGCCCAGCTGGCAGGGTCAGCCATAGGGGATGATGGGAGTATAGCAGGCCTATAAAGGGATGTGGGTGGCATTGTGGCCTAAACCCCTGAACCCCTTGGGCTTGCCGATCGGAAGGTTGGCGGTTTGACTGCGTGACGGAGTGAGCTCCCCTTGCTCTGCCCAGCTTTTGCCAACCAAGCAGTTCGAAAGCACACCAGTGCAAGTAGATAAATAGGTACCACTGTGGCGGGAAGGTGGATGTCGTTTCCGTGCACTCTGGCTTCCATTATGGTGTCCTGTTGCACCAGATGCAGTTTAGTCATGCTGACTACATGACCTGGAAAAGCGGTCTGCAGATAAACGTGGGCTCCCTTGCCCTGAAGCAAAGATGAGCACCGCACCCCATCGTCGCCTTTGACTGGACTTAACCGTCCAGGGGTCTTTTACCTTTTTATAGTATACCCTAGTAGGCCTATATTTGGGCTCCCCACCGAAGCCTAGACCCAAAGAAGGTTCCATGCCTCTGCGCATTCACACACATGGGATTGTGTATGTATGGATGACCACTGAATGAACCTTTACAGCAGTGTGCTTCCCAAATTTGGTTTTGGATTATATTTCCCATCATCTCTGACCACTGGTCCTGCTAGCTAAGGGTGATGGGAGTTTTGGTCCCAAAACAACTGGAGACCCAAGTTTGGCGAACACTGCTTCACAGGAAACTGCAACCCCCTTCGCTCACCCCCATGTAATCTGGACCTCCATGCGTCTTGCAGGACAGGATGCTAAAATTAAGGAGCCATACATCACTAAGCGTAGCAGACTTCAGCATTGCATAACGGTCTTATTTTAGTATGGCAAGCTAAACCTTTTGAGGCTTCCAGTGTACAGTGTGTGTATTCCATAGGGTGCAGTATGCTCATACAATCTTAGAAATTGTAGAATTCCTGAGAAGGATTATGTGATGCTAATGAAACCCTAGCAGGTTTTCAGCATCAGTAGCTCTAATTTTCAGACAGCTGCTGCATTAGATTGTATTTAATGATATCGAGGCCCAGCTGGAGTTGTCTTAGCTGACTTTGCTTACCAGTTGAACAGAGCACCAGGTGTGATTGGTGGAGTGTGGAAATAATTCTGTTGTGCATAGGCTATCATCAGCAATGCTATTTGCTCTCTCTAAAGATGTTTTTACTCGCTGCTGGAGAAAATAAACACTTTGGACATTGTTAGTAAATACTGGTTCATTAGTCTAATGCTATTTATAGCAAAGTGGCTACAATAGTCATTAATGTCTTCAGTGGAGGGGCATACTAGAATTAAGTGTAGAAGACTAGCTGCTAGTGGGTTTGGCTGTTAATGTGATCCAGGGCAGTTTTGTTTCTTGATAGTGCTTAATTACATGGGGTTGTATCCAACGAATCATGAACAGAAGGGAAATAGCTGCTCACAGACACTTGTACAAGTGGTAGCGTAAAAGTTGGCTCAATGCTAAGAGGCTCCATAGAAGAATCTGCCCGTTCTTTTCTGCAAGTGGACGAACACACTTGGATTTAGCTTCACCTTTCTTGCACGGTACTCCAGTTCACAATATAAAATAATTTTTCCATGAGCAGAGGGCACTTTCCAACCAATTATTTACGGCATTCATGCAAATAACTCTTCGGAGAAGTCAGCCTTGCCAACCATTTTCCATCTCATCATGGCTGTTGCCAGCAGTGGACTTGCAGCAGCTTATATGTCTGCCATGGCATTGTGCTGTTTTGAAAGTGCCAGTATTACTGTTGCATGTGCTTCTCATACCTCCCCTAGGGTTGCCATATTTCAAACATGGACATTTTCAAGCTATTTTTAGGGGAAGCTGCCATACATCCGGATTTTCCCAGACACACAATTTCTACAGTGGTACCTTGGGTTACAGACGCTTCAGGTTACAGACTCCGCTAACCCAGAAATAGTACCTCGGGTTAAGAACTTTGTTTCAGGATGAGAACAGAAATCACGCAGTGGCAGCAGGAGGCACCGTTAGCTAAAGTGGTACCTCAGGTTAAGAACAGTTTCAAGTTAAGAACGGACCTCCGGAACGAATTACATTCTTAACCCGAGGTACCACTGTATGACCTAGCTAGCCTTAAAGAAATAAAGAATACAAAACAATTCAGGTGAGCTAGAGCTAGTTTTGCTGATAATCCAGTTATGGCCACTAGGACTTTTAGGAAAGGTCCACATTATAATCTATGTGGTTGTGTGTTCTAATCTTTCTAGTCTATACGTTGCAGCTTTTTTATCCAAGAAATTGAACTCTTAACTGAAATCTCATAGCAGCATCAGAAACAAGCACTTCACATTTCGAGGACATTACTACAAACTACAAAATGGTCCCTTTGTGGACAAAATAGACTCAAAAATACTAAACTACTGCCAAAATGTGCATCTAAGTGCATTTTAGACACACACAGTGCGGAAGAGCAGATATAATTTTAAATGGCATTGCTTCAGTCCTGTCAGGGATGAGCATAGTGTCTGTGTGCAAAGTCGGTCCCATTTATCTTAATACGGTGTTGTTTTATACACTCAACCCTTCCTTCTGCCACCAAGGTAGATGCAACACCCAAGAGGCCATTGTAAAGAATGAGAGAGGTCTGTACATGTCTCTTATGCAATCCACGGTTTTTCAGATTCAGATTAAGCTAGCACAGAGCTGAATGAGGCCAATGAATGGAAATCATGCGGTGAAATAGAAATTAAAAATCAGATCCATTAAAAACCGAATCCTAATGACTGCAAAAGGGGGGTGGGGGGTGGAATAACTTGCCACATAATCATTTTATGCATTGGAACTTGGATTACATCCGAATGGCTTTCTGAGTTTTTTTGTTCCAATTTCATGTATTATTATTTTTTTTTAAAAAAAGTTTTATTTTGAAGGTTGTGGTGTAGCAAATGTGATCCTTTGGTGTAGCAAATGTGATCCAGCTGGAAATAGCTGTAATCTCATCATCTTTATCATAAATCCATCTCTACTCTGAGCTGCAGATTATATCTTTATAAGATTTTTTTTGTAAGTAGGTCTTTGAAAGGAGCAGCCCTTTTTTTAAGTGAAGCAAAATACTGCTTTTATTTGAGTTATGCCACATACTAACACACCCAGATGAAGTATGGAGAATTTGAAACAAGGGCTTTTTTCATCCTACCAAATGTCCGTTGCACTCTGATTAATGCATTGGCTGGATTTTTCGTCCTAACAGAATCGTTTCTAATTCATGTAGAAAGATATAAGCGCTTAAGTTTGTTACGTGCTCTGCAGACAAAACTATACTTTTATAGCACTAGCGTCACAGGCCAGAAGTATTAACAGTGCTGGGTTTTTGCAATCTTTTTATTTAATATGGCTCTTCCAACAGTTTTAGGAGTCACTTGGGCTGACTGAAAGCCTAATGATTGATTCCAGGGATTATCGTGTGCCCTTTGAATGTGTGTTTCCTCTGTAGTTGCATCTCACTTTAAAAACATATCCTTGAGTTGAAATTTTTTATCGTGACAATTGCAAAAGAACCCTGACCTTCTAAATAACTTCCAATTTGATGGATGTTTCTGACTAATACACGTAAAATATTCCAATGTATTCTGGAATATTTTTAATTCCATTTACCAACTTAACGCATCTCATCAGATGTAGTGAGCAAAATATTAGTCATTTAGTACTCAGCACCTTTAAAATCTGGAAAATTTCACCATCCAACTTCAAAAGGTTATGCTCTCCTTAAATAACTAATAGTTCACATAATGTTAGGCAACCTCTGGCCCCAGGGCTGCCTAGGGTACTCAACAAAATTTTATCCTCAAATAAAAACATATTGGAGGTCACGGACCACAGGGAGGTTAGGCTGACCTCAACCAGAGCCAGGGCTTTTTTGGCCGTGGCCCCGATCTGGTGGAACGCTCTGTCACAAGAGACTAGGGCCCTGCGGGACTTGACATCTTTCCGCAGGGCCTGCAAGACAGAGCTGTTCCACCAGGCCTTTGGCCAAGGCACAGTCTGATCCCCTCCTTTGGTAATCCTCAGAGAACTAGCCCAATGGTTGCCATTAATTTAATTTGATTTTGAATTGATTTTAAAATGAATTGATTTTAGAATGCTGTGTTACTTTTATTGTTGTTAGCTGCTCTGAGCCCAGGAGGGTGGGATATAAACAAATTATTATTATTATTATTATTATTATTATTATTATTATTATTATACAGGTGCCAAGAAGGGGAAATGAGGTTAAAGGGGATGCCCAAGAAAGGAAGAGGAAAAATATACCAAAGGGGTGTCCCTTTGGTATTTTGGTCTGACCCCAGTCACAACTGGCTTTGACCCTATCATTATGTGGCCTTCATCATATCACTTCAGTGGGAATGTGGTCTGCAACTGGGGTGGGGGTGGGGAGTTAATGGAAGTGCACAATGAAAGCTGATAATATAAATCTGCATTTTTGCACTTGATAATCCAACCCGTTTCCTCTTTGTGGTTCAAAAAGTACTCTGTATCAGTGTTAGAAACTGGGGTAGAAAAGCTAGGAGCCAAATGGCTCCTGGGATCTGGGTTGTGGGCGCCAAAGCAGAATGCCTAATCGCCAGGGTGGGGTGGGTCGCTAACACTTTTTATTTATTATTTTGATAAGCATGAACTAATACACAATTCATGTAAGTGACACATTGTTAATGTCACATTTTTAGCAGAAATTGTTAATGCATGTTTAATTTGGTGTTTACAATGAAAATATTGGTACCATACTTCAGTTTTCAAAACACTCTACTCTTTATTGTTAAACTCCTTAACATATTGTCTATCCTTAACATATACTTTGAGGTTTCAAAGCACGTTCATTTCAGTAATCCTTGAGTGTCAGCCAGGCACAAAAAATGGCAGACTTTTGGGGGTGCTCGCAAATCGAGAATCTTAGGTGCAAAATGCGCCTGGTAATTTTGAATCCTGCTCCGTCGTCTTGAAGATAGCTTAGGTAGTGGGACATCTCACAGGCTTGCAGAAGAATAGTTTTACATTAGGGAAACTGTGACATAGTTAGAAATGTCTCAAACGCAGGCAACACCTACACACACTGAAACAGATTATTTTCCTACATAGAAAAATCAACACTTGCATCTTGTACACTGTGTACATTGCTCTAGCTGAGAGAAGGAGGTTGCTGAAGCTGAAAGCTGCTGTGTCAGCTGTTCTGTATTGCAAGCTGAAAGTCTTCTCCTGAGAGGGCTGCCTCGGCTGCCAAGAAGTGTGAAGTCTGGGTAGCTTTCTTCTAACTAGTTACACTATCGGGAATGGGGCATTCGGGAATGTTCGTTGTTCTTATACACAAACCTTGACTACTTTGACATAAACTGGACTTTGCTCACCCGTATCACCTATTTCATGGGGATAACGGTCCAAAGTTTTGCTGTCACTTCAAGACATTTGGTACTCAGCTTATTTTCTACTTCTTTGCAGTGTTAGAAACTGATATATGAAAGCTAGGAGCTAAATGGCACCTTAAACAGAGGTTATGGAAGCAACAACGGAATGTCCAGGCACACTTTTTTATATGTGCTGAAAATGAATGTGCTGAAAATGAATGAACTGCATCTAAAATCTTATGTTCATTTTCACAGGGTCTAGTCCTTCCCCTCCCCACCCCCCTAATATTCTTATGATGTCCCTTCTCCAGTCTTTGGAGAATAGCTGGAAGTGGGGAGGCAGAAAAAGGTCCTCCTGAAATCTTAGGCGCAGTACTGCGTCCAGAGCTCAGAAACGGCTCGCGCTGTTGAAATTCCCTGCCGTGCTGTTGAAATTCCCAGTCGCTAAATGCGCCTCAAACAATGGGAGTTCCTTTGCCAGTGTTATTTTAGAGACTTCTACTGCAGTGTTGATTGTTCCTGTTCACAATCTTTGGCTATGACTTTGAGTTGATCGTCCTTTTTCTTTAAGAGATTATATGAAGTTCCCCCTCCTTTAAAGTTTACAGCAACATTGAGAACAATTAAACCACTTGTTTCTCACCGCACCTATTTCCCCCTTTTCACTTCCTACAATTAACTTTGTGTGTCTGTGTGTGCTTTTTCGCTTATTGTCTCAACTACATTCTTCTTCACTGTTCTGTCCTTTGGTTGTTTATTTAAATTATCTTCTCTCATTCAGCTTGAGCTATTTACATTTCAGTCCCTTCATTTTGAGCTGCTTTGTGCCTCTGTACTCTTAAGTTTTGTTTTGTTGGTGATCTTTGTTTCACACCATCCATTTCACGTTGTTTGAACTACATATGTCCTCTAATTTTTCTTAACTTCCTCCTTTTCATGCATTCTCTTCTTGTTCATATTCTGCTGTCTTTTTTCTTTAGAAAACAAATGAATAACCAAATAGAGGTGATTTAAATCTACCTTTGGTAGTTCATTCAAATATTTTCATATATCATTGCCTAGTGTTTGATGGAATTCTTCTAGGATCTACTGCCCACTTGTATCTGGCACATGGTGTTTTATGATTTAGGAATAAATATCTCCTTCACATACATATTATTTGAAATGTATGGCTCTCAGGATTTTTTACTATCATCTTTAGATTTAGAACTGTAATCCTGCTCCTCCTTTCTTGTTCTTTGGAGACAATATTTTAAATTGTGATCCTTTGGCAGGGATTGTTTGAAAGTTAACCCAGCTGTGATTGCTGTGTGTAATAATTTGAATCCATAGGCAGAATGAAGTAGAAACCAACATCATCACTAGAGAAGCTGATAATGCCAATGGTTTCTTCTCATTACCTCTCAGCCAGTCCAGCATTTTTTCATCCAAACGCAGCATGGTTCTGCAAATTATTTGTCTGTGAATTAAAAGTCATTCCACTTTCTGAAGGAAATATTGTTGTTAGAGAAGCAACAGAACTTTCTTTCTTGACAGAGGTTTTTTTGTTTGTTTGCTTAAAATACCATAAAAATGTTTTGTTTCTTTAATCATTAGCTTAGCAAGCCATCCCCTGCCTCACTTGCTTAAGCAATGCCCGCCAGAGACAAGGAGAGAGCAGTTGAAGTTAGCTGATGTATCAAAATATAGCCCAAAATCGATTTGAAGTCCACATCGTGATAATGGTTTTATAATATTTGGCATGGTGATATATTGTGAATCACAATGTATGTGTACATGTGCTATGTAAAAAATTGTGATATAGGGAAAACCGCAAAGCAGGTCATCACTTCTTTCATGATTCCTGCTGCCCCTGTTGCTCTGTACTATAAAATAACAGCTGTAACAATATGTTAGTAAAAATGTATCAGTTTTAGACCCCTAAGTAGTAGCAGTTGCCAGGACGTTACCCCGTTTGCCTCTGCATAGTTCCATCATTTCAGACATCGTGATATATTGGTTTAGCTGGTGATATATCATAATGTTACAAATCGGACCTCGCTCAGCCCTATTAGCTGCTGTTATTGCTATAAAGCTTTGCCCAATACCTCAGGACCTGCTGCAGCTGGATTGTCACCCCACAGCACCTGGGCGGACTGATACCAACAACTCCATGGGATAGTTTTTAAGGACTTGTTACATTTTAATACTGTCTTCTTGTGATTTTATTAATATGTTTTGATTTTATTTGCAATCCACCTTGGAAGGGTTTGCATCCTGATAGGTGGAATACAAATAATGATAACAAATGCAATTTACCTTGCATACTGACTCCCTGGTGAAGCTGTCCCTGAAATAGAGGAGCTTTCTGACAGCTGTAGGATGTCCTTTATTCCTTCCTGCTCTTTGGTCTACAGCTGGAGCGGGTCTCATTAGCAGTTTTTGGAAGGGAGTGCCAAAGCTGTTTCCTCCTCTTTAGAACTTGGAGGGTAGGGAGAGAAGATAGTGTATTTTTCCTTCAACGGTTTTCAGAACACATGGCTGATTTTTAATACACTGTTGTATATTGAGGGTAGTGTAAAAACCTGTTCTCTCTTCCCATCCCCATAAAAAGGCGGTAGGAAGGGTTTTACATACTTCCTTCGGAACCTAGCTCCCCTCTTTAAAATGGGAAGCTGTCTTTCCACCTTCCAGGAGACAGGGAAGGGAAGAGTGTGTACCCACCTAAATGTTGCAGGTTGTCTTTTGCAACCTGATCTTAAAGAGCATGCAGCTCTGTTGAGCCATGTAAGAGAATTGGACCTCGACTAGTTGCTTGAGGGCAGCTACCACAGGTGTGTGGCTGTTTTTCACCCTGAACCTCAGCCTTCCAACACCAAGTGCCCAGATATACCAGTTTGGTTAAATGTATGACCAGAGCTTCTATAGTCATAATGAGAAAAAACACCAATAGTTCTAAAAGCAATTTCTTGTCCATCTGGCTTGCCATAGGGAAATTTTCAAGCTGTGCCTACTTGCCAGCCATATTCAGTAACACCAGCCTCCTCTTTTCTCCCCCCCTTCTCCGTTTGCTGTAATCCCATTCAGTAGACAAGATCTATGCATAGTTGTGTGGTTGTCTTCAATAAAATACATTCATACCCAGGAGGGAAGGGGCTTTTTTGCTCAGCGTTTTTGAAAACCTGGAATTTCATTGAGAAATGTGATATGTGACAGCCATAACTATAGCTGGCTTAAAGAATGGACAGATTTACAAAGACTAAGTCTTTCAGTGGGTATAGAGCCTATATATTCTGCTCTGGTGGCAAGATGCTGAATATGGGAAATCACCATAATCATATGTTAATATCTTGCTTATGAGTTTCCAGAGGAATGATGGCTGTTGGAGACCGCTGTTGGACTAGATGACGCTAGACGCGCCTCCCTGATTGATCCAACAAATCCTTGTTTAAGTGAATGGACCAAGTTGTGTGTGATTGTATGGTCTTGTGATTTTTGCATTCCACAAAACAGTGTATGATTTTGAACATTAGATGTCGTGATGTTGGAAAGGGCTGGAATCATGAGGTAAGAAGTTTTGGGACAAGCCAAAGTGAACTTTATTAACACAAATCTAGGAGATGTTGAGGTCCTGACAGCCCTGACTCACCTGTAAAATCTTGGATAAACATACAGGTATGAAACCAAGGAGGGAGATGAACAGTGTGCTTATATGTGTGCACAGGACAGGAAGACAAAAGATTAGGCTAAAAAAAAAACAAGTACCAGGGTTTCTGACCTATAGAGAGTGTGTTTTACTTCCCCATGCTTGTATCAATTACATCTTTTTAGCTTAGTGAAAAGCTTTTTCTGTTAATCTGAATATCCTAGTTTGAAATGCTGATAAATCCTGTAACGGAGAGAAAAGGCCCACATGTAATTAGACCCTATCATAATTCATATACCCTAAGGGAACAGATATGAAGTTGTACAGGTAACTATTAATTAGGATATATCAAGTTCTTATTGTCTGGTCTAGCACTTTTCTCCTTAATTTGGGGAAAAGAATATTTTAATCTCATATGCTTAGAGCCTGTAAATGGAATAGAGCCAAGCTGAATATTGAGACAGTGTGGTTGGAGTCTGCTCTGACTCTTCTGAGTGTTTCTTTACAGGCTTTTAGATGCAAGGATTTGAGAGTCTGACATCATTCAGTAGCGCTGAATTAACATCAAGAATGAACCTATGCATATTCTTGATAACTATGCCAGTTAGCTAATTAAATAATTTGCATATAATGCTGCAGGAAGAGTTGAGCAAACCTGGCAGGAAGGGCAGGACAAAGAAAGACAGCTGGTCGTCTGAGCATCTGGTGGTCATAAAAAATGCCCAGAATTCAACCTTTGGAATTTAATTTTACATTGTGGACCCTGCTGGATTGTGATGATGGACATTTTTGTGTGTTGGTTTACTTTGGGTCTTCCAACATTTTGAATGTTGAACATATCAGGTAATCGAGCATTTAGCTGCATATGTTTAGTTGTGTCTGTTGCATGCCCCCCTCATTTTCAAGAAAGGCCTCTGTTACCTTTTAGTTTGCAAAACCTATATGCTTTGTTTGTTAGCTCCTCATGTTTTCATTCAGCCCTTCCATAAGAGGCCAGGGTTGTGTGCACGTAGTAAAAATACATAATTGAATATGTGACAGGGCACCTAAAGAGGAAATGAATACAGAAAGGCAATGCTTCCTCTTTTTCCTACTTGCAAACTAGCCATGGGCATGTCCCTAATACCTCAAGCATTCCATTTCACTGTTGTTCTGCTGCTAAGCTTAAAACAAAACACTTGTACATAGTAAAGTAGAGTTGTCGTGTACACCTTGCTTGCTAAATGAATGTGAAATAGTTGGAGGGATTATTATTATAAGCATGGTGGCCGTGAAATGAAGGCAACTGAGAGAGAGAGCATTAATCAGTTTGGCTATGTTGAGTTTGAGTTGCATGGCTGGACAGCAACCAGTATAGGGGTACCTCGGGTTATGAACTTAATTCATTCTGGAGGTCTGTTCTTAACCTGAAACTGTTCTTAACCTGAGTTACCACTTTAGCTAATGGGGCCTCCTGCTGCCGCCGCACCGCCAGAGCACAATTTATGTTCTCATCCTGAAGCAAAGTTCTTTACCCGAGGTACTATTTCTGGGTTAGCGGCGTCTGTAACCTGAAGCGTTTGTAACCCGAGGTTCCACTGTATTAGTAGTATTAAGGCAAGGCAGTCTGCTTTCAGGCCAGACAGAAGCGACCAGCCCAGCATACATTTAAAAAGGGCACTTAATTCAACTACTGGCTTTGCTGTGGGGTAAGGTCAGTTAACAATTACGGTACATGGAAAGATGTTGTGGACTTGAGCTGAAGTGTGTGCTGTCCCAGTTTTATCTGCTGTTCAGTTCAAGGATTGCAGTTGCCTCTCCTGCTTTGTTCACTTCTGTTTTGCTATGTTTTTGTATTCAAGATTGGCATTCTGCACCTTTTTTAAAAAATGATGATCGTGTCGTAAGCTGCTTCCACTGCTATTCTTATCAGACTTGCAATTAATATATCTAATTGGATTTTGCAAAGCCATTCATTGTTATATCATACACAGGGGAGTGGGCTTAATTAAAATAAGCACAACATCCGTTTTATCTAAATTTCAGTTCCTCTTTGCAATTAATTGACTAAACCCTGAATGGTCAGTAGCTAATGTTCTGTAAAATTCATATTATGTGCAGTATCATTTCATCTATCATTGCAAAATGCTAGATGTTTTGTAGCAATTATTTTTAGATTGGCTGGTGGGGGGGGGGATTACTGTGGAAAAAGTCTTCTCGTAGATATTTCTTCCCTTACTCTTGTTAACCCTTAATGGAAGTTTCATTATTAAAGTTCCCAGGCATTGTATCTTAACACCACCTTTTTAAAAGGTTTAAATTGAAATTTGGTCAAATGAATGAATGAAAATTTGCTCATAAAATGGTTTGTGCACTCTGTTTCTTTTTACAGAGAGGGCTATTGCAAAACACGAAGTCCGAGAAATTGAGCAGCGTCACACAATAGATGGCTTTCGGTCAGATGTTGTTCTGGATGAAGATGATGATGTGGTGATCATTTATAATCGAGTACCTAAAACTGCAAGCACGTCCTTTACAAACATTGCATACGATCTTTGTGCACGGAACAAGTACCATGTTCTGCATATCAACACAACCAAGAACAATCCTGTGATGTCTCTGCAAGATCAAGTAGGTTGCATTGGTTAAGATATAAGCTTTTATTTCCTTAATTGTTTTATTTTTACGTCGGGTATTTTGGTATACCAGAAGTAAAGTATCAAGTATGAAGAAACATTTGACAGTAACACCCAGTAGAGAGCAACAACATACAGGTTTTAGTAAAATTGTTACTTTAGAGCAAAAATAAGCAATTCAGATGTTTTGGATTACAGTTCCCATCATCTCTCACCATTGAATGTAATGACTGGGGCCAATGGGAATCCAACAAATAGTTTTTTCTAATCACTTAGGTGCATGATAAATCAGTTAGAGGTCTTTTGTTGAGTAAACGGTTTTAACATGTTGCTAAATAAAAGGTAAAATACATAAAAACAACATCTGGACGGCACCTTGTTAACTACCCTTGACTTAGAACCTGGCAGAACAGGAGATGCTGATACCATACTTACTATTAAATTTTTATTTTAATTGAACTCAATTAAATAATAATATAATATAGATATTGTCACTTGGTAAGCTTGAGTGATTTCTTAACACATTAAGACAAAGTTTCCAGTGTTTTCCTCCAAAGCCCCTCTCTCCTTAAGTTAATTTTTATATGAATTGATAATGCCTCCCACCCTGCTGTTGATAGGATGCAAAGCGCTGGTTTTCTCTAACCCCTGCCTCTCTTTTGCCCTTTATACTCAGCCTATCACAAAATCATGTTCTTTCCTTCATCAGCATTGTGAAAATATCTTGGCAATTTCCTCGTTGTCGTTCAAGCCATCTCCCGTCTTGAGAACGGCAACTTTCCACTCTCTGGCCTTCTGTTGCCATCCTTCAGCCCTTCCACTTATTTCCAGCTGTCAGAATTAATCACTTGAAGTTTTCATAAGTCGTGTCTCTGCTTCCCTCCCCCCCTTTTGTTTTGTCAGATTTTATAATGAATTGATTTTAGAATGCTGTATTATTTTACTGTTGTTAGCCGCTCTGAGCTTGGCTTCGGCTGGGGAGGGCGGGATATAAATAAACTATTATTATTATTATTATTATTATTATTTAAATGTGTGTTTCTACAGAGGGCATACTTCGTACAGTGCCTGGCACACTTTAGTAGTAAAGAAGCTTATTTCGCGGTACAGCAGAACCACTGCTGGTCAAGAGGGGACATGACTCTGGCACTGTGTATCTGGACAACATCATTCATTAATTTTATTTAATAAACTAATATCCAGCACCCTTCAACTCCCATGAGTTTCCAGGGCATCCAAGTTAGTGTCCACCAGTTATCCAGAGGATAGTTAGCTGGCAAACCTTTAGTGGTCCAAGGCCTAGAGATTTAACAAAACAAAGCTTTATTAAATACAAACCCTATACTGTGCCCTGTACCATATCTGCAGAGAACTCGCTAATTGATAAGCCATTTTATTCTGTAGCTATAAAGCATGCATTTCTCCCAGGTTTTGCTGATCCCATAGTGGCTTGTCTGGCTTGTTTTCTTTGATCTTTAGAGAATTGTTGACGTTCCCATCTGCCAAGAAAACAGAAATCTTTATACCATTCATTTTCTACTTTTTTTCCTTGCAGGATTTCTTGTTCTCCATCAGAGTACATTTGATCTCTCTTTCAATTCCGGGAAGCTCATCTGAGCTTAAAACATAAACAGCTTAAACATACCCAGAAGTTCAAAAATAGCTTTTCAGTTATTTTTCTAAAAGTGCTAGGGGAAAAATACATCTGTAGAAACTTGCTCACATATTTTGGTCTTTTGTTAGTCAGATTCCAAATATTATCTTGAATTTAAAATATTAAGTAATTGCCCCAATTTTCTATACTATATGTAAAGTGGAATTCCTAAATAATGGCAAAAATATCCATAAGACTATATTTGACCCTGAATAGTTTTAATATATTGGTCACTTCTGGGTATTCTGTTAGCTTACTGCTGACCTGTTCCATGAAAAGCTTTGGCCACCAAATGCAGCATTATCAACACAAATTAAGTGTTAATTCATAAGTCTGGATGTGAGATGACAGACAAAATATTGGTATCAAAGAGAGCAAGCAGATGGTTCCCACAACTAAAATATTTTGGACTAATCTGCCGTTCTGATGGCCGCAGAAAATGTGAAAACACAGTTTCCCCTAGAATGGATTGTAGGATAGTCAATAATTTGGTAATGGACAATTATGCCTTCTGCATTCCAGTTCACCTCACTGGGACCCCTTATACAGCATTTATGAATTCTCTGGGAGAGCAGAATTGGGTGGAGATTGGAGATTAAGACAGTAGCCATTCTTATTGCAGTTGGGGATTGGTCGTATGTCAATCCAGATAATATCAACACAATTGGCAGGATCTGTGACCTATGGAACCTGGCAGGATCTTGATTTCAGAGGTTTCATATTTCCTAGGCAACTAGGCTATTATCATAGAGTGCTTCTGAGTCATCCTAATATTTGCTTCATTATACCATGTTTCGGCAGTAGCTAGGACAATTTTTCACCAACTTCTATCCAGTAAGACTGTTTCAGTCCTTTTTATTTCATTCAGAATTAGGGCACCATTTGATTCCTCATAACTCTGCTAAGTATTAAGATCTGCAGATCAATTTGAGAGTCTGTTGGTGTTGAGCGGCTGTTGAGGATGAGCCCCTGGTGCACTGCAGTGACCCTGCTTATGACAGACAAGGGCACTATTGGGGGAAACTGATTTTCTAGATCCATTTTGATCAGGGTTTAGACCCAGTTTAGGCTCAGAAATGGCTTTGCTCACCCTGTATAATGAACTCTGCTGGGAGAAAGAAAGAGGAAATCTGTCCATGTTAATTCTCCTTGATCTTTCAACAGCTTTTGATAACCATCAACCATGGCATCCTTTTAGAGCAGCTGCCTGAGCTTGGGAGTGCATATGGCACTACTTTGCAGTGGTTCCAGTCCTACTTTCACGGTCATTTCTGGAGGGTGCAGTACTCTTTGGCCCTGTGGAGCCTTCAATACATATATTTAGGCACCAAGTGAAATCACTCCTCTTCTCCCAGGCCTTTGCTTTGGCTAATTAAAGAATCTATTGCCTTTTAAACTGGGTGGGGCAATATTGTTTTTGTTTGTTTCTATGTATATATTTTTGTGTTTGTGTGTTGTAAACTGCCCTGTGGTCCTTGGATGAAGGGCAGTATACAAATTTAATAAACCATAAAATGCTTATTTTATTTTCATCTATCTATCATCTATCTATGAAGTTTATTTGAATTAAAAGGGAACTAAGAGCGGGATTGGGCTCTGTTTGGTTGCAGCTGTCCCTCTGGAGGCTCTTTCTTAGTGTTAGATCATTGTATTTGACAATTAAAGGAAATACATTAACGGTTTACTATATCCCATGTTCCCATCCCACAACATAGCACAGTGAACTGAACATTATTCTGACAAAAGCCAATATGCTCCTCACTTAAATAACTAGCAAATGTTGGCCTCTTCAGAAAACCACATATGAGACATGCTATAAAAACGTTGCAGCATTTAGTCACCTAAATCTCCCCTTCCATCTCCTTCCCATGCCATTTCTCTTCTGATAGTGGTTAGTGAGCCTGCCTACTTCTGCAGGGCTTTTCACTCTCTCTTAGGTTCATGTGTATGCGTGTATTTGGACTTCTGTAAACCTCAAGTTCCACCTTAGTAGACTGATAGCTGCTCCTCGTTTCGACCACGTGGCTGCTGGCTGCCGTCGCTTGCGTTTGCTATTTGAGGGAGAGATATCAGCATCCTGCAGTTGGAAGTACTCTCCATTTTAAACCCTCTTGCTGCCTCAAGTAAACATCAATACAGACAGTGCCATGGAAAGCAAAATTCAGCTTATGTGGAGTACTCGGTCTTTTTATTTATTTCTTTTTGCACAAGTAGCTAAAGCTATCTGGTTGAGTGCTAGAAGAAACAGCAGCACATCAGAGCTTAACTTCAGATTACATTCCACAGTTAGATAGAAAACATTACAGACATATATTTCTCTGTGTTTGTCATTTATGATCTCTCTATGCATATATTTATGGATCTACACATACCCCATGAATTCATTATAATGTGAAGGCACCATTATATGTTACCATGAATATAGGACTCCTTGATCAGTTATGAGATCAGTACAGTCGGACGTCTCTGCTTTCATTGTTAAGACCATATGCCTTTTATCTGTTACGGTACAGAGATACTTCCTGGTGTGTTCATTTTGTGTGTGCCTTGGTATATCAATTTCTGAAATTGCAGTATTAAGAACTGAACAGATGGTGGTATTCAGATTTATCAACTCTTTTTCTAAAGCCAAACGAACAACCTCTGGCTGCTCCACTTGGTTAAACTACTCAAATTTGGTTTGGACCGTTTGAGTCACTTTGCTGCCTTCTGAATGTCATAATTCCTTCTTTTAACACTAGTTCAAATCTTCCTGTGCTCATGTTTATGTAGCCAAAACCACATCTACCTACACAGAAGAGAGAATTACCAGCAGACATGATTTAACCCCAATGTTAAGTCTGCAGAAAAAAAGGAAAAAAACAAACACCAAAGTGGGCACTCCAAAACAGCCCCATAAAGCTGAGAAACCAAGCGGGGGAAATCCTGGGCAAGGGATATAAAATGGAATGGCTTGATCAGGATGCCAGAGAAATATTATTATTATTAGAATTAGAATTTGTATATCACCGTCTATCCAAACATCACATGGTGATTTACAACAAGCATTGTAGCAGAGAGCCATCTTATTGTCCCAATAACCATCTCTCCCCCACCCCTCCAACCCCCAAAAGGTATTTGCAAAAAGAGGTCATGTCACTGTTGTGGCAGTTATGTGTGTTCACGTTCATGTGTGCATCTGTCTGCCTTCACACAAATTATGGCACTGGCATGAGTGAAAGGGATCGTGGGATATGTTCAAAAGCTGAAAGGAAGGGAAGGTGGTAGACCTACTTGGGAAGCAGGTAACCCATTTGCTGAAATGCATTGCTAGATATGTTTTCCAGTAGCAATCTCAGGGTGCAGAATCAATAGGAGTTCCTATGTGAAATTAGCCAATAGATAACTCTCCCTCGGCTCACACCTATTTACCATATTTTTTGCTCTATAAGACTCACTTTTTCCCTCCTAAAAAGTAAGGGGAAACGTGTGTGCGTTTTATGGAGCAAATGCAGGTTGCGCAGCTATCCCAGAAGCCAGAACAGGAAGAGGGATCACTGCTTTCGCTGAGCAGCAATCCCTCTTGCTGTTCTGGCTTATGAGATTCAGAATATATTTTTTCTTGTTTTCCTCCTCCAAAAACTAAGTGCGTCTTATGGTCTGGTGCGTCTTATAGAACGAAAAATACGGTATATGTTTGCAAATTTCAGACTCTACTTGGCAAGCTGAACCATTTTGGGGTTTGCAGTTAACAGGCCCATAAACTTAGCTCAGGTTATGGTGCAGTTGCCCTGGAATATGGACATTAGGAGAGAAGGATTTCAGCACTCTTATTTTTAAAACGAATCACTCAAGAGAAAGCAAACGGATTTACAGAATTTTATATGTGGGTTGCCTTGATCTGTTGCATTAATTATTGCACTTTAATCTTAATAGTGTGTGCTTTTTGCTAGGAAGCCCCTAGTTCAAAACCCAGGTCACCTATGAGGTTCTTGGTAGCCTAGGACAAGACACTGCTTTCTCAGCCTCTCACCTGTAATAGAAGGAAGATCGTGCTGCCCAGAAAAATGGCAACTTTTAAGGATTGCTAAGAGGATCTATGAGAGGCACTTTGAGCCCTTTTGGAAAATGCTGTATCAATATGAAGTATCATTATGGCTATGTTAAGAATGCTTTCGAGTGGAGCATTTACTGTTATCACTTGCTATTAGCTGAGTTGCATCTCTTAATACTAGCCTATTTCATTGATCTCAAATTTTTCTTCTAAGCATTAAAGAAACTTTTCTTCTTCCCTCCCAGGTACGATTTGTGAAGAATGTAACTTCCTGGAAAGAAATGAAGCCAGGGTTTTATCATGGACATATATCCTTCCTGGATTTTGCAAAGTAAGCCACATAACATACAATTCTGTTTGCAGCATTTTGAGTCCTTGTCAGCTCATTTTTTTTATTGTTCAAGCACTGCACTGATTCACTTAAGAGTTTACTGCCCTCTAATGGTCATGAACAGAAATTGCACCGTGACATTCTGAACGTGCTCTTTTCTCCCCCTCTATTATTTTCAGTAAAGCTTTTCTCTTCCCCACTGACTTCTCATTCAGATTGATTTCAGTCTTTTTCTCCTGGACATGCATTTCCTGTTGATGTGCTTTGGTGACTAAGCTCTTGGAACACATACTTTCTTAATTAAAAAAAAATCTGGGTGCTGTCTGAAAGCACAAATATATAACTGGAGTAGGGAACGGTGTGGGGATAAGGCTCAGAACAGTCTTGCTGAGCAGCAAATCAAGGAATTAACCAGTTCCCGCTTGGTGATTTTAGTCCTTTAAGTAGTTAAGATTATCTACAATTTCTTTTGTCTTCTAATTGCTACTAATCTGTTGGTGCCACCCCTTTCCCAAAACTTACTAGTGACCACCTGCTCTCCTGTAAAGCCTTTCATATTAGAAGTTGCTTTGCAAAATAAATTTTTAAAAAGCCTGCTGTTCCCTGGGCTGACTCTACCATATCATACAAGAGAACCCCCACGACAAATTTGAAACACTAGCCAAAAATGGATATATGTGCTCGACAACAATTTTGTTAGCCATGCAAATGAAGGAAGCAATTATTTATTTTTAATATTTGATTGAGCCATTAATGACTCCGCTCAGTGCTTTCAGCCTTCCGTTAGAATAGCAAATCAACTTACTGCCTTCAGCGGTGCAGTGTTTTAGTAGCACAGAGTACTTGACGGTAGTGCCAGAACGTATGGAAAGGAACCCTCTGTTTAGGTTTCAGTCAGTATCTCTTCAAGCCTACTTCATAACAGTGGGGCTGCCGTATGTCTGGGTTTTCCCTGGACACGTCAGAGAATCGGGCTGCAAAAATGACATCAGGGTGGATTTTTGCCGAATCGGCAAAACGTCCTTGGAAAACCCGGAGACGTATGGCAACTAGGGCAATTCTTTTTTAAAAATATATTTAAAAATCCAAAAAATATTCATTTTTGGATTTTCATTTTTGGGAATATGGCAATCCTAACAACAGGCTGTGGTAGTTTGGATTCAGTGCTATCGGACTTGCTGCCTCTTGAGAAACTTCTTGTTTTATGGCCTCGTATTGCCTGCTGTCCTGTCCTGCCAACCTAGCAGTTCGAAAGCACGTCAAAGTGCAAGTAGATAAATAGCTACTGCTCTGGCGGGAAGGTAAACGGCGTTTCTGTGCACTGCTCTGGTTCGCCAGAAGTGGCTTAGTCATGCTGGCCACATGACCTGGAAGCTGTACGCCGGCTCCCTCGGCTGATAAAGCAAGATGAGCGCCGCAACCTCAGAGTCGGTCACGACTGGACCTAATGGTCAGGGGTCCCTTTACCTTTATTGCCTGCTGTAGCCAATCTGACTTGTAGAAAATGGCTCCATAAATGCCTACTTACATGTGATGGCAGGAATCATATTGAGCAGTGTGGTCAGCTGGGGAGAGATTAGGCTTTCTCTGAAAGAAGTGCATTTCTTTCACCCCCACTTAAACCATACTGGAACAGGAGCTTCCTCAATGCCCAGTTTGACACAGAGTCCTAAACTAGCACCAGAAGTCCCTTCTCAAGCCCAGAAGCGGGGGAAACTGAACTGCATGGCAGCTGCTCATCACGATTGCTAAAACTCAGCTTTAGACTTCATTGTTTGCACTCTGTTCTGCCCATCTGTTTGACCTCAGCAACGAATCTGCCTGCATCTCTTGCACATTATCTAGGTTGTGAAACCGGGTGTGCTCTTATCATGGGAACTCGTTACAAGAACATCACAAGCGGAGGTCAAAAATGATACTATCCCACCCCCCTTCCATTCCCACCCTTTTGACATGTATGCTCCCTTTTTACTGGCCAATTCTCTATTACGGCCTTTTCCAGGCTGGTACCCAACTGATGTCTGCGGTTACAGCTCTCATCATCCCTGACCATGGGCAAAGCTGGCTTAGGGCTGATGGGAGTTGGAGCCCAAGATATATGGAATTATATGCACCAGGCTAGTGACGGCTGCACTATTGCTTAACCAAGATGAAGGGAAAGGTCTGTGAGATGGACTTCAGCTGTTCATTTTATCTAGAATCCATCTTAATTTATTTGCTGTGACAAATGTGGAAAACGATGGGGGGGGCACCATAAGTTTTATGTTCTGTACATTTTGTGCATGCAACGTAATATCAGGCAAAGAGTGCTGAAGGTTACAACAGCAGCTGAAATGTACTTGTAAAGAAATGGTTGCCAAACTTCAGTCTCAAAAAAGAATCCCCGAGCATAAAATTGCATTGCTTCCTCCAAATTCGAAAGTGCAATATGCTATATTAATAAACCTCTTGCATTGAATACCTAATGAAATAATAACCTTGTGAGCAGCTAGGTAAGTGTTACTCTATCCTCTACATTATTCATAGAAGAAAACTTAAAACATTTTGTAGGTACTGTAACTTCAATCTAAAAAACATTTTGCCTCAAGAAAGGCAGCTAAGCAATTTCACAAATTTCATTCATATGCATATTTTCCTCCAGGGTTGCATTATCCTTGTGGCTTTTTTTGTTTGTTACCCTTTCACCTAAATGATTTATTTCCCCCCCTGCAACAGCTTGCTTTCTTCTGTTTGTGGTTTCGATTATTAAAATAACAAATTGAATGCTGTGCTTGCTCTCGGCAATAGGCGAGAGTAACTTGTGATGTTGCGTTATTGCGTTAGAGAAGTGTAAAATCTTTCTGCAAAGATTCATCCTCCTTAAAAAGAACTCTGGCATAATGCTTTGATTCAGAATATACGCTCATAAAATTACACTGAATTTCAAAACTTTTATGACAGTGGTGGTGGAGCTGTCTAGAAATTTCACTTAAGTGGTAGAGGACAAAAACTCATGCACTATTTTTATTTTTTATTTTTTAAACCCCATTGATTCTGCCTCATTCTTCATTCCTTTTAATTCATTTATTCATTGCTCTGGGTACTTGGAACCATCATCTGTCAAATGAGCTGATGAATGCATACAGGGATTCCAAGTGTTTATCTCGAAATGCCAAGGGGCCCTGACCGGATTTGGGGTCCCCCCGATTATGCTAAATGTTTGAGTAAAAAAATCTGAAGCAGCAACTTGCTTTAACTCCATTTAAGTTTTGTGAAGGCAACCAGCCATCTAAATCCATCATGGATGAGCAGTGAGGCATATGTTGATTTACTTCTGCCATGGTGGAATAATAATAAATAATAATTAATAGTTAATAATAATAATAATAATTAATAATTATTTATGCCCTGCCCTCCCCGGCCAAAATTGGGCTCAGAGTGTCTAACATCAAATATATAACATATTATCATAAAATTAAGCAATCAATTAAAATACATCCTAAAATTAAATCGGAATCAAAGTGAAATCTAATCAGATGGCAACCCACAAATTAGGGATGGGGACCTTAAATTCTCACCACGCCTAAATCATAAGCGACATGACCGATGATGGTGGCAGTAAGCTTTGCCTCCTCTCATCATGGTGACAGCAGCTCTGCCTTTCCAGATGCATCTCTCTTGCCTCTGCTTGAGGAAAGGGCAGGAGTGGGCTCAGCAGAGGCCTCTGGCTTCATCTCCCTTTTCGCTTTTGTAATGGAAAAACTAAAGACATGGTGTCTCATCCTCTCTAAGTCTTGAGTCAGATTCCAGGAAAAAGACAATAATGGTAAAAGTAACAGCAGTCAGCATACAGAATCAAGAACGGCAGCAACTCAGGGCCATAACCTGGTTGGAAACCCGCTTCCAAGTGGAGTGAGGAAAGATGTTCCATCTGGCCATGCCTGCAGTTGCTGTGCCATCATGTGCTCAGTGACCTTTTCTAAAAAGGAAAGATCTATCCTGTTCTATTTTTTATTCCCCACCTATCTGACTGGGTTGCCATTCTAAATCTTGTCATCACATCCCTGTCTGAAGACTGCCTTTTCAGGCATAGGTGGAGACTGCTCCAACAAAAGACAGAACCTCCCTTCCCAATCGATGTATAGGTTACAAATTTATTGTAATGTATGATGGTAGTCTTTGTTTTTGTTTTGCTTTGGTTCCTGTCTGTCTTTTGTAAGCTTTAGCGATTTTAAATTTGGAGGTTTAAGTATAATATGTTGGTATGGGAAACTGTCGTGTAACGGGCCAATGGCCGTAATAAAGATCAATCCAATCCAATCCCTTCCCAATGTGGCAATTTTACTATTTGGTCAGTGGACTTGGCTGGCCTTCGGACTGGGAAGGGTTTGGAATCCTCAAAACAAGCAAGGCTGGCAGATCCAAGTAGTTGCAGTTGATACCTTTGTTCTGTCCGTTGCCTTGCTAACATTGTTGTAACTGTGGTAATGCAGAGGGAAGAGTTTAAAAGCACCTTTTTTGGTCCTTAAAGCAATAAAGCACCGAAACTGTATTTACAGCCCTATTTTTGAATGTCCAGGTTTATAGGCTAGCTTTGATGGTTGTTCCTGGCATGTAATTGATTTTCATATTTCTTTAAACAGATTTATTTTTGCACGTTAGAAGGCAGTTGGTCTAGTATACATCAAAGCTGTTTAAAAGCATCTTTGTAGTTCTTACCATACAGTAGATTAACTGCATTCTGCTAAATCAGCAGTATTCAGTATGAAGTGCAGAGTACGTTCAACCGACAGGCCATGCTTATTTTGCCTGCAAGCCACACAGTGCTAATTAGCGCACGAAGGTTGCCCTGCCTAGCATGGAGACATGCTCTGTGTCAAAGCACAATGTGAGCAACAGATAAATAGAACACATTCTCTTTGGGTTCTTTCTAAAGGTAAAGGAGCCCTGGACGGTTAAGTCCAGTCAAAGGCAATTATGGGGTGTGGCGCTTACCGTTCTTCAGGAAAGGGAGCCAGCATTTGTCACAGACAGCTTTTCCGGGTCATGTGGCCAGCATGACTAAACTGCTTCTGGTTCAGTGGAAAACCGTGATAGAAGCCAGAGCACACAGAAATGCCATTTACCTTCCCACTGCAGTGGTACCTATTTATCTATTCACACTGGTGTGCTTTCAAACTGCTAGGTTGGCAGAAGCTGGGACAGAGCAATGGGAGCTCACCCTGTTGCTGGAATTTGAACCGCCGACCTTGCGATTGGCAAGCCCAAGAGGCTCAGTAGTTTAGACCAGTGTTTCCCAACCTTGGGTCTCCAGCTGTTTTTGGACTACAACTCCCATCATCCCTTGCTAGCAAGACCAATGGTCAGGGATGATGGGAATTGTAGTCCAACAGCAGCTGGAGACCCAAGGTTGGGAAACACTAGTTTAGACCACAGCACCACCCACGTCCCTTCTAAAACTGTGTGTCGGGTGCATATTGGTGGTATTAATAATAATAATAATAATAATAATACCGATGATTATGATGTCATTGGCATAATTAATGTTTGAATTTTCATAAAATAGCTATGCAAAATATATCTTAAATATGGCAAGCATGCTAACTGCCAAAGTGCTAAGTTCTACCCAGTTCTAGAATATTTCAGATCTGTTGCACTGAGCTAAAATTTAACTGCTTTTTCATCTACTATTCCATATGAAGCAGCACTTTAGAAAACCAAGGGCAATTTCTGAGTATCTCTCTTGTCCTCCTACATTTCCCCCATCTGGTCATTGTGGTCACACCAGCTGCATTATCTTCTTTGTTACAAAGCATAGTTTTAAGAGGCCACATCTGTTGGAGGGAGAAGTACCAGATAGGACTTTTGCTGATAATACTTGTTAGACACAATAAACTGAATGAATATATGTAAATATTAAATGTGTATGTTTAAAATTTACCTCAGTGGAATGCTGTTGGGATAAGATTTCTTGGAAAGTTTTCTAAAGCATTTATACCCTTTAATACCTTTGAAACAGGAAAAAGTAGTCTTGTCAGTTTCCCAGCACTCTTCCTAACTTGCCTTAATATGGCAAAATAGAATGGTCTGGAACAAACTTTGACCCCAAATCCACTTTTACATCATGCAGGAAACTCTTTGATTTGTCAATCGGATTTATCTCTTCTGTTTCAGATTTGGTGTTAAAAAGAAACCAATATACATCAATGTCATAAGAGATCCTATAGAGCGGCTGGTTTCCTATTATTACTTCCTGCGCTTTGGCGATGATTACAGGCCTGGACTCCGAAGACGAAAGCAAGGGGATAAAAAAGTAAAAGTACATTTTGGCAGCTTTGTTCATGGCTTTAATTATGGAGATAATAACTGAACTCAAAATGTAGCAGTTTTGAAAAGCAAATTTAATCCAGAACAATAGGCTCGATCCTAAAATACAGTTCCCACTCACAGGAGTCTTCCATGAATGCAAGAACCTTTGGTCCAATGGAGGCATCTTCTTGTGTGTTTGATTATTAATATTTTTTAATCTAATCCTTCCTGCACCACCTTCCACACCATTCTTGATGGTCTCTCAACTCTCTGGAGCAGATTATTAGGGGTCTTGGGAGGGCTCATCAAAGACTGTCTCCATCTTCATACCTGTTTGAAGGTCCCAGAAGCACTTATTCCACGAGTGAAGTGCCACTCATGAGAGATTTGCGTTGACTCAATATTAATTATGTAAAGATAGGATTGCAATGAATTGTGCATTAACTGTGGACAAAGGGAGCTATGGAAATATGGTTTAATGTTGAACGAGGAGCTCCACATTGTCTTAGACCAGTGATGGCTAAACTTGGCCCTCCAGCTGTTTTGGGACTACAGATCCCATCATCCCTGACCACTGGTCCTGTTAGCTAGGGATGGTGGAAGTTGTAGTCCCAAAACAGCTGGAGGGCGAAGTTTGGCCATCACTGTCTTAGACCAATGGCGCATGCGCATACACGCAACTCTCCGACCTTCTATTTTTAAAGAGCAAATAAGAAGGCACAGAGCACAGGGTGGTGTCCCTCCTTGTTAGATAAGTTTCCCCACCCAATGTTGTTCCCTAGACCAGTCTTCAGAATGACTTTTCAACACTAGCATTTGATTTCCCTTGGTAGCAGCAATATGGCTTGTTTTCTGACATAGTGGCTTTTGCAGAACAAATATAAGTAGAATTTAAATTGGTTGCTGTTAATAAAACGGAATCCAAGAACTTCTGAAGTTGAACACATCCATGGTACATCGTGGGCTACTTTGAGTCACCGTTCAGTTCTTGCTGTGGTTACCGTGTGTTGAGGCAATTATGAATCTTGACAGCGCCCACAAAATGGCTTGTGGCTCTGCACACCAGTGCAGTTGTCGCTTTTGGGGCACTAGCAGTGGCATACCAAAAGCCACACTGCAGTGAATTCTGTGTGTGTCAGCCACCCCACACTATCTCATTGTGCGGTGCCCACAGCTGGGAGTCAGCACTTACTGATGCACAAAGTGACAGGCCTCTTAGTAAGCTATTGTGAGGTAACGCAGCCCAAGTTCATGTAGAAAAATAACTACACTAAGAAGTTTGATATTTAAGATGGAAATTTATAGCTCACTCTTGAGTTTTTGTCTCTGTTCCAGACGTTTGATGAATGTGTAGCAGCTGGAGGCTCAGATTGTGCCCCTGAGAAACTCTGGCTTCAAATTCCGTTCTTCTGTGGCCACAGCTCTGAGTGCTGGTAAGACGATGGAATTGCTTTAAATTGCAGATTAAATAAATTATCCATGTGAAGTGTATTTTATTAAATCAGAATGTGTAGCAGAGGTTAAGATTTTGAGAAGGAACACATTTGATTAACAAGTGTACTTTGTGGTTATCTTCCGAAGTATCAAACTGAAAAATGGTTGAATTATTATTTGTTAAATTTCTATACCACCCATCATCTGAGGATCATAGAGTGGTTTACAAAATAAAAACACAAAGATACATAACACAGTAACAAACAAAAACAATAGCCCCATTATTATTGATTGAATTTCCATGAATGCTACAGAAAACTACCAACCATTTTCAAACTGAACTCTGTATCTCCTTTCTAAACACCAGTCTCAGTGTTTGGGTATGTTGATTAAAAACCATGTAACTATGGGATTCCCCCCCCCCCCCCCCCGGTTTAAAATGTCATGGCTTGGATCTAAACTTAGCCTTCTGTGGATAGAAGGCTTCTTTCATCCACAGAAAGCTTTCGATCCCACTGGCAGAAGTGGCAATGATTTGCTCCTCACTCTGTCATTCCTCCGCTGTTGTGGATGGTCTCCTAAGTCTCTTCCCTCTCCCTTTAAATGACTGGAGCATCATCTGAGCAAAATTCTGCTTAGGGAGATGTGCTCACTAACCCGGTATAAATGTTCAACCTTTAGGTCTCAAACCCAATTGTTCCTAGCTGGCGGAAATAAACTTTGTGGCTGCTATAATGTAAACATGGATTAATTTGAGTGCTCAATTCCATTTTGAATGTCTGAAGGTGTTCATGAAATGAAGTTTAGAAGTTGATTTGTCATATTACAATAACTAGGGTAAAGCCTTGTTACACGGTTTGCTTAATAGTAGGAGAAAAAATAGCAGCTCTAATTTATTTACTTTTAATTGAGATGATATCCTTAATATGCTGTGTCAGAAGGCATATGTATGACAAATCTCCTTCTCTGTATTTCTATGTAGGAGAGAAATGCATATATGGTCGCTTCAGATTATTTGGACCAAGGCTTCAGCAAGTGCTTTCAAAGTATCAGATATACGAATTCTCAACCATTCTGCAAACCTCTCTTTGTTTATCCTCTTATAGAGCAATCTTGCTAAAATGCAGATAAACTGCAATTGGTTGTGGAAGACATGCCTTTCAGTTTCTGCTTTTATGCCACGTCAAAATTGATACTTTCTTTGATATAACAGCAAAATTTTCCATACTGAACACCATGCAACATACTTGAAAAAGGCATTAGTGTTATCAAAAAGTTAGAAATCAGAGCCATAAATCTTTTGACATCTAACCTAGGCCATGAAGAGAGGGGGAAAAAAATGGGGAGCAGGGGGGGGAAAGCAAAGGAAATTAAAAATGTGTGTGGCTGAAACTTTGTTTTCTTGCCTGTGCAAAGATAACAGCTAAACCATTCTTTTAGCCTGGTGTGAGAATATCTAAATGAAGGGAACCAAAATTCTTGGCAGACATCAAAACCTTCCTGTAATTACTTTTTATCGTTTTAGGAATGTGGGAAGCAGATGGGCTTTGGAACAAGCCAAATACAACTTGATTAATGAATATTTCCTAGTGGGAGTTACTGAAGAGCTTGAAGACTTTATTATGTTGCTGGAGGCAGCTTTGCCCCGCTTCTTCAGGGGTGCTACAGAACTATATCGCACAGGTATTTAAATAACCACCCGCTAGGCCATTTTCATCTTCCTCCTTTCCCCCCAAAGCTTCTCTTTCACATACCCTTTAGGACAGGGGTCCTCAAACTTTTCAAACGGGGCCAGTTCACTGTCCCTCAGACACTGTTGGGGGCCAGACTATAGTTTGAAAAAAAAATATGAACGAATTCCTATGCACACTGCACTTATTTTATTTGCAGTGCACAAAAAACAGGAAAAACAATACAATGTTTAAAATGAAGAACGGTTTTAATCAACATAAGCTTATAAGTATTTCAATGTGGGGGGATACAAGAGGGAGAGAGGGGGAGAGAGAGAGAGTGTGGAGGGTGACTGAGTAAGAGGGAGGAAAGGAAAGAGGTGCCGCCTCAGGCTCGGGGCAATGGTGGCGACAGCATCTGTCTGCTCCTCCCCCAGTGTCCCCTGGCAGGAGACCCAGCACCCCAGGCCCGGCTGTGGTGCTGGTGACAGCCACTGCACCTTCATGCTACGCCTGCATTTCCACAGGCCTTCCTCAGTGGCAGTGGCTCCCCTGGGCTTGGCTCCAGGCCTGGCTGGTCCAAGGGCTGGTCCCTCCCCATTTGGACCTGCTTTGCCTGGCAACCTGGGATTGCAATGGGATTGATGGGCGGCCAAGTGGGAAGGGGCTGGAGGGTGTGGTCTGAGGTGAAGCCAGAAGGGATTGGACCCAGCCGCTTGGAATAGTAGCGGTTTGGAGGGAAGGAAGGTCATGTTGGCTGTGGCCATCTGGGCAACGGGAAGGAGGAGAGCTGCGGGTTCTGCAGTTGCCGTGCGGGCCGGGTTCAGGACCTGGCAGGCTGGATGTGGCCTGCGAACCGTAGTTTGAGGACCCCTGCTTTAGGCCATGAATGAGCAATTTTCCTGAAACAGCAGTCCATCCCCCTACCCACCTCAAGAGACTGACTTACCCATGTTGGTACATGTGCAATCTCAGTGTCGTTTCCAGTTTCCCCTTTTGGATACTCTGCATCAAGTCCACGACTGTATTGCCCACTGGGCTCCTCTCTGCCTGTGGGTGAGAAGCTACATGCAGTATGAATTGCACTCCCAGGTTCTTATGGGGCTTTAAATACCAGCCAATGTCACGGGGCCATAGAATCATAAATGGTACACTTGGAAGGGACCACAAGGCTCACCTGGCTAGCCCAACTGCCTGCAGTGCAGGAAATACAACAAAAGAATCCCTGACGGATGACTATCTAACTTCTGTTTCAGAACCTCCAAGGAAGGTGGGTCCACCACCTTCCAGTCAAACAGCTCTTGCTGTCAGGAGGTTCTGTGGTTATTCAGTGTGAGAATAGTTGTGCGAGTTGCTGGAAAGAAGGAAGAGGGTTGCCAGGCTGACATAAGGAAGCTGAGCAGTGTAGGCAAAGTCCACAAAGAACGTGGGATCAGACCAGATTGATTCAAGTAAAATTTGAATGATTAGCGATAAGACTCTACTCTCGTTCACGGCGCATAACCTGCTGACCAGCCTGCTTTGGTAAGCTCATTGTGGTTTGCAGCTTGACTTGGTATAGGTATGCAGACCCTTGGAGCCGCCGTCTAATGCAAAGGAAGAATAGGAATGGAACTGTTTTATATCTCCCCAAGGATTAAGTGACATTTAGTTTTTTTTTTTTTAATTATTTTATTAAATTTTCATAGTACACAATATATATACAAGATCCCTTCACCAAAAAATAGTACACAAAAAAGCCAGAACAAATACACCAAAAAACCATATAGAAAAAAGGAAATAAAAAATAAAAAAGGAAAAGAAAAAAACCAACCATTCAATACAATTTTTTTATATATAACTAACTGGACTTCCTCACATCTCCTTTACCCTGCATTATTTATATTAAAAATATCAGCAAATTATTACCTTGTTTCATACCTTATTTTGTACTTTCCAAATATTATACTTCTAGATTTAAGATTATTTTTATCATTTACTCATACCTTAAATTTAAACATATTGTTGCCTTAAATTTCGACCTTTTCTTACTTATAACTTAATTTTCTATTTTACAAAATCTATTTGCTGGAACTGAGATTTTCTAAATCGTGCAAATACTTAACATTCATACAACTTATATTGTTTTTGTAAATAGTCCTTAAACTTCTTCCAGTCCTCTTCCGTTGTTTCTTCTCCCAAGTCTCGGATTCTGCCAGTCATTTCAGCCAATTCCATATAATCCATCAATTGCGTCTGCCACTCTTCCAGTGTGGGCAAGTCTTGTGTCTTCCAATACTTTGCAATAAGTATTCTTGCTGCTGTTGTCGCATACATAAAGAAACTTCTGTCCTTCTTTGACACTTTCTGGCCGACAATGCCCAAGAGGAAGGCCTCCGGTTTCTTAACAAAGGTATATTTAATACCTTTTTTAGTTCATTATAGATTATTTCCCAGAAGACCCTCACTTTTGGGCATGTCCACCAGAGGTGAAAGAATGTCCCCTCAGCCTCTCTACATTTCCAACATTTATTATCAGACAGGTGATATATTTTTGCAAGCTTGACTGGGGTCATGTACCACCTATATATCATTTTCATAATATTCTCCTTCAAGGCATTACATGCCGTGAATTTTATTCCGGTGGTCCATAACCTTTCCCAGTCCTCAAACATAATGTTATACCCAATATCCTGAGCCCATTTTATCATGGCTGATTTAACAGTCTCATCCTGTGTGTTCCATTTAAGCAGCAAGTTATACATTCTCGAAAGTACCTTAGTCTTTGGTTCCAACAGTTCTGTCTCTAATTTCGACTTCTCCACCTGGAATCCTATCTTTTTATCCAATATAAAAACCTCTTGAATTTGAGCGTAGTGTAACCAATCTTGCACCTTATTCTTTAATTTCTCCAAGCTCTGCAACCTCCATTTGTCTCCAATTTTTTCTATTATTTCCCAATATTTCGGCCAACAGGCCTCCATATTGAGTCTTTTCCGGGCCTTAGCCTCCATTGGTGATAGCCATCTCGGGGTCTTACTTTCTAGTAAGTCTTTATATTTTGTCCAGACAATAAATATTGCTTTTCTGACAATATGGTTTTTGAACATTTTATGAATCTTTACCTTGTCGTACCACAAGTATGCATGCCAACCAAAAGCATTGTTAAACCCTTCCAGATCTAGGACATCAGTGTTCTCAAGAAGTAACCAATCTTTCATCCAGCAGAAAGCTGCAGCTTCATAATATAACTTTAAATCTGGCAGGGCAAACCCCCCTCTTTCTTTTGCATCAGTTAATATTTTAAATTTTATTCGGGGCTTTTTGCCCTGCCAGATAAACTTAGAAATATCTTTCTGCCATTTTCCAAAACATTCCACTCTGTCCACAATCTGTAGAGTTTGAAACAAAAACAACATCTTTGGCAATACATTCATCTTTATAGCTGCAATTCGACCCAGCAAGGAAAGTTTCAATCTTGACCAAATTTCTAAATCCTTTTTAATTTCTGACCAACATTTTTCATAATTATCTTTAAATTAATTCAAGTTTTTAGCAGTCAAATTAACCCCTAGGTACTTTACTTTTTTAACCACATTTAACTCTGTCTCATTCTGAAACCTTTCTGCTTCCAAAGATGTCAGATTTTTTTACCAAAACCTTAGTTTTTTGCTTATTCAATTTGAATCCCACCACCCGACCAAACTCATATATCAGTTCCAAAACTCTTTTCGTACTAGATTCTGGCTCCTGTAATGTTATTACCAAGTCATCTGCAAAAGCTTTCAATTTATACTGTTTCACTCCGACCTGTATTCCTTGCACCAACCGGTCTTCCCTAATCATGTTCAAAAGCACCTCTAGGACTGAAATAAATAACAGAGGGGATAAGGGGCAACCTTGTCGTGTTCCTTTTTCAATTTTAAACTCTTCTGTCACCACATTGTTAACTATCAATTTAGCTTTATGCTCTGAGTAAATTGCCTCTATTCCATTTTCAAACCCCCGTCCCACTCCCATCCCTTCCAAGTTTTTCTTCATAAACCTCCAAGAAATGTTGTCAAAGGCCTTCTCCGCATCAATAAAAATTAACACTGCTTTTGTGTTAATATTAGTTTGCAAAAGTTCCAAAATGTCTATAATGTTCCTAGTATTATCAAACAAATGTCTACCTGGAAGAAAGCCTGCCTGATCTTTATGAATTACTTCATTTAGCACTTTTTTAAATCTACTTGCCAAAATATCTGCAAAGATTTTATAATCCACATTTAGGAGTGAGATGGGACGGTAGTTCTTAAGTTGAGTCTTTTCAGATTCCACTTTAGGTATCAATGTGATGAAAGCTTCTTTCCACGATTCTGGTGCCTTCTTCCCCTCCATGATCTGGTTACAGACCTCCATTAGTGGTTGTGTCAAAAAATCTTTCAATGTCTTGTAATACTTGGAGGTAAGACCATCAGGTCCTGGAGATTTGCCTAGTTGCATATTCTGAATGGCACCCTCAATTTCTTGTTGCGTTATTTTATCATTTAGGATTGTTCTCTTTTCCTGGGATAATTTTGGTAGTCCATTAATTTTTAGGAAATGGTCTATCTCAGTCTCTCCCTTGCATATAAAGTTGTTTGAAATATCTCTGGAAGCACTTTCTAATTTCCTCTGGTTTCTGGATATTCCTCCCTTCAATCTCTGAATTGATAACCGTGTTCAATTTTTGTCTCTTTTTCAACTGCCATGCAAGCAGTTTCCCAGATTAAGTGACATTTAGAACGAAGCCTGCTCCTGTACATACACCTCTATTTCTGGATTCTGTTTCTTGGTTATGCTGTAGTTCAAGGGTAGCCCATGTGCAGGTGTTATCGGGGTACAGTTCCATCGTCCCCAGACAGCATAGTCAGGGGTGGTGAAACTTGTAGTCCCACTATATACATTGACTGTCCTCGTTTGTTGGAACCTTGAGAACTGGCTTTGATAGCAATAAGAGTACTGTAAGCATATAATGCATATAGCACATTGCAGCATAGAATGCAAATAGCATATTCCCACAACAAATATTTGGATGACTCACTTACCACCTTGCCTTTAAATGAAAATTGTTGATGGCATCATGTGAGGGGTTGCTGTGAATTTGGTGAAACAAATTGTCTGCCCGGTCGTTGTGAAGTATTTTTTTTTTTTTACTAACTTTATCGTCGATCGTACTGAATTTCCAAAGAAGCATTAATCATGATTGAAACAGATATCTTAAATGGATGTGATGTGAGGAAATGCAGTTCCCAATGCAAACACTTCCTCTTTATGGTTTTAATAATTAAGCTCTTTAAACAGCGGGAGGAATGTGTGCTGAGAGAGCACACTAATGCAAATGCATTCATGTTTAATGTCAGAGCTTCCAGTTTCTCAGTCCCAGAGGCTTAATAAATCTTGGCCCAAGTTCTGTCACTTTATGTACCCATTTAGCAACCTGCTGATGAAAGAATACCCTGCGCAGAGACACACAAACTTTTCCCGGTCTATGTTTCTGCTCCTCTGGGAGCATTCAAGCTATGAGTCAAAGTGAAGTTATGACTTTCTACGTTTTGCTTTTAGGCAAGAAGTCTCATCTTAGGAAGACAACAGAAAAGAAACTCCCCACAAAAGAAACCATTGCAAAGCTGCAGCAGTCTGAAATATGGAAAATGGAGAACGAGTTCTACGAATTTGCACTGGAGCAGTTTCAGTTTGTCAGAGCACACGCCGTCCGGGAAAAAGATGGAGAGTTGTACATTCTGGCACAAAACTTTTTCTATGAAAAGATTTACCCTAAATCGAACTAAGGACGATGCATCTTTTTAGGCTAGGGACTAAACCTTTGGGCCACATTCTTAGTTTCAGCCCCAACTTGTAGATTGCTGATGCCCTAACTGAGGCACCTCAGTCCTTGAGCTCAGTAAAATGAATTGTGGGTTCCTCAAAGAAGATGGCTGCTGACCAGATACGTTGGTAATCCAAAAGTATAAACTTCAGTTTAATCTCAAAGAAGGCTGCTCTTCAAATCCTGCAGAAGCCTGCATACACATTTACAGAAACTAACCACTTACCAATTATGTTGCTGAAACGATAAAGATGAAAGGCCTCTCTTTCCGCTCTTTTTGATTCATAGAACAGCTTATTTTAGTTAACCTCCTGGGAAGAGGAAGCTGTTGGTTCCCTAGCTTCAACATGGAAATTTGGGTTGTATACGTTTATGAATAATGTTAATAACCGGCTGACATCTGTGCTTTGTTCTTGTGAATTCATATCACATGAATCATGTTCAATCATGTTCTGCTGAGAAATGCTGCAGCTGGACTTGCCCATATTTTATCAGTGTGGGGTTTTCATTTTAAAGAGCTAAATTGATCATCAGTGTGTTTGAAAAATTCAAATTCCATAGTGATCTTGTCAGAACGCCTAAAACCAAGGCAGTGTTTCTTTTAATATCCTCTGCACTTCCAACTAATGTTGGGAAAACACCACTTCAGAAGCTGGCTTTTGCCTGCACTTCAATATAAAACAAATAGTGAATTCTGTATCCTTGTTCCATAGATTCTTTGTACTTTAAAGAACTACTGGTGAATCCATATTATGACTCAACTAGTGAGCTGTGGTATGGTTAGGGGTTTCCTATTTAGATACTTTTACCTGTAGAATATTTTTACTAAGGTGCTTTATAATGTGTTTTAAAGCATTGCATTTGGAAAAAAAAAAAAGGAATAAAATGCTGTAAATAATGCATATTTTATGTATTTGGACCAAAAGGTTACGGACAACTAGTTTAACACATTTTTGCACCAGTTTTGCCGTATGTGAAGTAGAAGCATCCCACCTGCCTTTCAAATTCCAGTTTTGAGTTAACTTTTGGACATCGCTGAAATGCACTTCAATGACCTCAACAACTTTAAATACACAGTGTGTCTGTCCAGGAGCCCCCTTTGCAAAAAAGGAGAAAGAAACACCCTCCTTAATCTGTATCCTTTTATCATGCTTAAAAGGAAAAGGAAAACGGATGCCTGTGGCCTGGCCAAAAGAGATACACAGAAATTGACGTCAATGTGTTCAGGGCACTGCTTTATGTTACTTCAGTAAATGTGCATTTGCCATGATTAGCACCTTATAGTAACTTCTATACACGAGGTTGTTTAGCAGTTGGTTGTATACTGGGAAGCTACATTTTAACAAAATTCTAGAAAAACTGCAGTTCTTCAAATTCCCTAGCTGCATATGTTTTTACTGGAAGGTTTATGTTCTGTTTTTGTTTTTTTAATATATATATATATATATATATGTTTGCAGATTTTTTTTTTTAGTTCATTTAAATCCAGACTTTGAGCGTCATATTCTATAGGATGTCAAAGTGCAGCATAGATGTATTGATAGAAGAACGTTACCAAAATTGTCCGCTATACGAACACAAAGTTGTTAGCTGTCCGTAAACTGAATGTTTTGATGCCAAAAACGGGATCCTGTTACAAAAGGGTGATGAGTATATTAAGGAAAGCTTTTAATTTGCTCTTCTTCTTCTTCCTTTTGCCTTGCTCTTAAAGATATAAAAATAGCACCGCCTTCCTATGCAGTTTCTTCTTTTCAGTCAGCAGTCATCCGTAGTGTTCTTCGTTAATTTTTTTCCAATGTATGACCATGAGCCAGAGTGTTTTCATAGCCATGTTGGTTCAACTGAATGAGACGCAGAAAAAACAAAAACAAAACAAACTGTCATTAGACCAATTTGCTACTTGCAGCTGCGTGTTCAATGTCAGGTGCTGATGCTCGGAGCACAACTAGAATCACGATTGTCCAGGCTGATTGATTTGTTAGTGGGCCTGTTGATTCCATTCTCACATGTTAGGAAGAGAGTCTGAGTGCCTCAAAAACCAAGGGCGATGTAGCATAGTGCCACCAAGTTGACTGAAAGTATGATTGTGCAAACAATTAGCAAAGCTGCCATTTGGACCCTTTAACTCAGACTTCACGAGGTAGGCTGGTTATAATTCCCGATACTATATCCACTGTGTTGACATGTCCTCAAAACAAGAGGTGCATGTATATTAATTAGGTGTTAAGATATTTAGGCAGCCTGTAGAAACAGTTTTGGTAGTTAAGGTTTATTTTCAATATTCCGGCTGTCCAGTGTACAGTAATCTGAGGGTAAAACGCTAATGAACCCAGCGGGGCTTTTGAATAGCCATGTCTAAGACCACACTGGCAGCATAGTAAGCGAAAAATAGTTGACGGGTAGATAATAAAAGTAGAAAGTGTTGGTTTCCCATGTGCTCATCTTAAGCTTGAGCGATTGTGGACGGCTTAGCTTAAGTTACCCTGTCATAAATGAAATTTCTTGAGTTGCATTTGGCTTTGGGAGACGACGTTGCCATGCCCCACTCTAGTTGGGGAAGGTAACATTTCTCATGACGTTTTGGTTCTTCTCCCTAGTTGTGTAAGATGTTGCAGAACTGAGAGGTAGGCAATTTTGAAAATATTGGCAGAAATTTATAATGGGCATCCTCCCTGCGCTCTCTTCCATAATACATACTTTATTCATGAAGCGCCGGCAAACTACTTTTAAGGAGAGCACCGAATAAAGGTGCTTACAAAGTGAAAGGCAGGCATCTAAACACTTTAAAACTCCCTTTGCAAAGAGACACTGAAAATGTGACTCGTACCGTCTGCTCATATGGACAGTATTTAAAAGTTTAGAAAGGAATGGTTTACCTATGGCTGTTTTTATGTTCTGCATGTATAAGATCTGCTTTGCAAGTGCAAAAAGTAAAATCCAGTTTCTGGTTCAACAGCTGCAAGGAGAAGCTTTGGGGGTTCATTATCTGAATTTCGGGGGTAAGAGGGAGGAAGTTCAGAGCTTAGGTCTCTGGGGTCTTGTTCACTCAGGACTAAAATACTCTGGTCTTAGCTATCACGGTTTACTTTTCTGCTGTTCCTTAAATTGTTTCTTCCCACCCCATTTTTCAGACAGTTCCAAATACTTTGAAACCTTGTTTCTCAAGGTTTCAAAGCTAGCCATTACGACTAGCATGATTATATGGATTGCGTTCTCATTTGCAGTGCTTAGAAAATTGGCTGGGACGTAATCAACTGCCCTGCTCACACATGGCAGGTCCTTCAGACATAAAGGCTAGCCATGGTTTATCTTCCCCTCTTTTCCCTGCAGATCCCTGGATAACCTCCCAAACCATGGTTTAGAGTGCGAAACCTCATCCAGACAGTGATTTTGTGTTGCTGATAAGCCATGATGGCTTGTTGGAACATTGTTCTGCAGCCAGTTTGAAACCGTGTTTTCAGCTCCTGATTTTGATGGTTGTTTGTAAACCATGGTTTGTTGTGAGATTGGAGATCAGGAATAATTTCTGTTTTGAGTTCCCCTGCTCTTTAAGAGGCAGCCCCCTGAAAAAGCTCTTCTCAAGGTCAGGAGCCCTCCAGAGTAGCATCCTATAAAGGGGCTGCTGTCATAGAAAAATTTGCACAGCATATTAACAGGTGATGGATCTTGCCCATTGTTTTCTCGACACAGAGCCATGAATATACCACTATGGGGGGGAAAGCTGTTAAAAATGTTTGGATCAGAAAGTAAAATGTTGGAAAGGGGTGGAGAGGAGTGTTTTGACCAGAAAAATGTATGCCAGAGGTTCCAAGCCCAATAGTATATGCCAGGACTATTGTGACTAATTCCCGCCCCGCCCCCCAATGGGGAACTTATTTTCCCAGTTTAATTGTCAACCAGAAATAAACTTGTATTGGCTATTGAATAAAATATATTCTTTCAAATTGTAGCCCGCAATCCCTGGTGACAGTTGCATGTAGATTTAAGTTCACTGAAATATTTTGATGCATGCATTGAAAAGTACAGTTAGGAACATTGGAATAAGTCTTACGGAATTCATTTGCAAATTGCTAGTTAGCGTGGGGCTGTGTTTCTCTTTGCTTGTTTATACATGTTTGGTGAAACCTGGAATTCTAGATGGGTTTCTATATCTGCCATAACATTCCTGGTTATGATAGTATTTCCTTGAGCTATTGGATCATTACAAATTATTGTATGAGAGTCCACATCCATACGGGAAAGGGCAGTACTATTCACGTGGATGGGAGATTCGGATAATTGTTTGCTTGCCTTGCTGTATTGAATTTAAATAGGGACGCAGGTGGCGCTGTGGGTTAAAGCCTCAGCGCCTAGGACTTGCCGATCGAAAGGCCGGCGGTTCGAATCCCTGCGGCGGGGTGCGCTCCCGCTGCTCGGTCCCAGCGCCTGCCAACCTAGCAGTTCGAAAGCACCTCCAGGTGCAAGTAGATAAATAGGGACCGCTTACCAGCGGGAAGGTAAACGGCGTTTCCGTGTGCGGCTCTGGCTCGCCAGAGCAGCGATGTCACGCTGGCCACGTGACCCGGAAGTGTCTCCGGACAGCGCTGGCCCCTGGCCTCTTAAGTGAGATGGGCGCACAACCCCAGAGTCTGTCAAGACTGGCCCGTACGGGCAGGGGTACCTTTACCTATACATGCAAGCACTCTGTGGAATTAGGACGCAAGTATGGAGACAATGCATTGTGGCACTAGTCTATGAGTGTTTGTCTACTCTGCAAGTGAAACTGTTTTAGTCATGGTTTGGCAGGTCAGGCACCCTAAATATATCCTATTCATTTCTGGGTCCAGTTTAATGTGCTGCTTTTAACCTTTGCAGCCCTTAAACTGGACCCCAGTAGCATATCTGAACGACCGCTTGCACCCATATGAGCCTTCCAAGGTGTTAAGATCAGCTTTGGAGGCTCTGCTGTCTGGCTCACCATTACAATTATTAAATTGCAGGTACCAGAGACAGGGCCTTGTTAGTGGTGACTTCAGAATGCCCTCTCCAGGGAAATATGCATGGCCACATTGATACTGGCGTTTAAAATAACTTCTAAGACTTTATTTCAATCCATGTGTGCTTGATGCGCCGGTTCATTAATTTTATTTGCTACTGCTCATTAGAGGATTGTTTGGGGCCCTTTGTTTTTGTTTTGTATAAAAAATTATGAACAGCTAGGGTCTGGAAGGTGGATTAGAAATATGACAAATAGCCTACATTTCTTCCTTACAAATGCTCCTTCCCTCCCTCCTGAATTCACTGAATTTTGTTCTTCTAGAATCTGCAACCTGCAAATTCACTTACGAAAGCATGCAAATTGAAGAGCTGAACAGTATTTGTAGCAGATTCTAATTATTGCTACCTTTTTGGAAACCCTTAATGTGCAGAGCCATGTGGTCTGAGGCAAAGCTTTATACATAGAATATTTTTGCGAGCAAGTGCTTCAAAATATACAAATGTGTTCATTCACGGACTTGTTCAAACACTGTATATTCTTAGAGCGATGGTTTCTGAAAAAGCGGTCTATTTCTGGATCTGTATTGCTGCCGAGACACTTTACATTTCTGAATACAGGCAGCTGCCATCCTAAACATTTGCCTGTGTTTAAAACCTTCTGCTCCTGCATCCATGCCCTTGGCAACAAAGCCTTACTGATTTCCGTGAGATTTGCTTCCAAGTAAGTATGCATAGGATTGCAGCCAGAACAGCAGATCAAGTTGTGGCTTTTTAAGAGGAGGGGGGTGGGGCGGAATACATCATGTGGCATTAGAAGTGTTTTGTATAAAGAAAATATGGTGCCTAAACTATGCTGCAGAGAAAGCATGCTGAAAAGCTTGTCTCACGCACTGCCAATTTAGCTCTTAAAAGGTGGATCATTTTGTGAGTCCTAGAGATCAGACCAGAAAGAGATTTTGAGGGGGAAAAGCGTGTAATCTACGATCAGCTGCCAGAATATATCCTATTTTAAGACCATGTAGCTATGTAAACTTTTGTGGCACCTATTTATAAACTGAAACCCTTGTAAATATTTTTTTTAAATAGCAGGTTTGCTTTCAAAAATCTGTTTAGATGCTTGTTTTTCCCCTCGTACCGAAATTTTAGAAAATGGAAGCCGTAGCTTCTGTGTTAGTTCGAGCATTTCAGAAGCAGTGTCGAATGTAATATTGAGAACTTGGATTGTGCCTCATTATTTTTTTAATACACACAGCTAAATGGTGCCTTTCCCCCCTCACAATCCATGTTAGAAGATGCTCGCCCCCCTCTCTCGTTTTCCTTCCTCTTCACGTGCTGATTTCAGTTGTGCAATACTCCCAAATCTAAAACCGTTTTGTCACATCTGTTTGAGATAATTGCTTCATTCCTTCCCCACCCCCCGTACTTTGCTGAGAGCTTTCTGTTGTTGAAGTGTTTCAGTTGATTACCTAATGCAAATGATATATAAAATAAAATGCCCAATGGGAAAGGGGGAGGAGAGTCTTGTGTCCTTTTTTTCTTCTTCCAGAAAATAAAATCTCAGATATTCAAATTGCTGGGGCGGAGGGGGGGGGGGGGGGAGTCAGTACGAAAATGCACACATTTGGGTTTAAAAGTATAAATATCACAGGGATGGTTTCTCTTTATCGTTGTCCCATTTCTGCAGTCAAACCAGCCTCAAATACAGTGGTACCTCGGGTTAAGTACTTAATTCATTCCGGAGGTCTGTACTTAACCTGAAACTGCTCTTAACCTGAAGCACCACTTTAGCTAATGGGGCCTCCTGCTGTTGCCGCGCCGCCGGAGCACAGTTTCTGTTCTCATCCTGAAGCAAAGTTCTTAACCTGAAGCACTATTTCTGGGTTGCGGAGTCTGTAACCTGAAGCGTATGTAACCTGAAGCGTATGTAACCCGAGGTACCACTGTAGTCATGTACACAGAGGTAGGACTCTAGAAACCTTGTGTTATGAAATTATGAGATTCAGTGGGTGATCGATTAAATGGTGGCAAGGCCATTGAGTGGATTGAGTGTCCATATTTTTAAGAGGTTCCAATTCGAACAGATTCCTGTTTTGCTCAGGTAGGCAACTCAGTAAGAGTGTCTGCCTTTGAAACCAAACTTTTGGGCATCGCCCCTAGACCTTAAGGAAATTGTGAATAGGAAGAGCAAAGGCACAGATGCACAGCATTGGGGTTAGGGCTCCGGAAGGCAACTAATTTGGAAGGAGGATAGCTGAAGCCTGAGCCAGCCACCACCCCGACCAGCAGTACACATAACCTTGGCCTATCCAAGCCTGACTTTCCTCCTCGAGGAAATGGCAGTGCAGCTCCAATTACCAGCACAGGCTTGAAGATGACTTCCAGGTGGTGGCAGTTGCTGCTATGCCACTGGGACTCGGAAAGCTCCCCAGGTTTTGAAAAACAGGGAAGCTTTTGTTTGGAGACTTACACACACACACACACACACACACACACATGTTAAACTGCCCTTTTGAAACGTTCTGCTTTCTGTAAAAGTGAGCTATCTCCGGAGAGGGACGTTTCGGCATGCAATTGAGGCGGTGCAACCCCCTCCCGCTGCCCATTTGTTACCCCAAAGCTGTAATGCATCAATGCAACCTTTATGGAAATTCTGAGCTCTTAGCAGTTCTCTGCCACAGCTGTCCTTTTAGCTGAGGGACGGTCAGCTGACTCCGCTTTTAAGTGCTTGCTTTGATCTCTTAATGGGATAGTTCCTAAATATTTAGTCATCAGCATTTTACGCACCGAAGCAACTGTTGTCTGGAGTTTCAGCCCTTTTTTGGATGACCTGCACTTCCAGCCAAGGAGACTCCTGAAGGTTAAATCTACTTGGGATTTAGCTTGGGAGGCAGATGAAAAGAGAGAGGTCTGTTGTATTTCTAAACTTGAATGTCGAACATGCCCTATGTACAACTTTGCTACAGGTACAGTCCGATACAGTTTTTATCCTCTAGAAATGGGCAGTTGCGTGGCCTGTAAAACTAGGTCACTTCCCCGCAACTTTAAAGATGGAGCCATTCGGTTACCAAGGAGCATGACAACATCACAGTGTTCAAGGCCAGCATGCTGTGAAATAAAACATGCACATTTTTTTAATGATGTTGTATAAGTTGTGCAAAGATCTTTAAAGGTGGAGACTGCCTTGCCGATGGCCTGCTAGGTAGCCCCAAACTTGCTGAGCAGAGAGAATGCTGTTTTAGAGCTAGGCTTGTGTATTTTTTATAGAAATACATTTTTCCTGGGTGCCACAGTTGAGCACAGTGTAAGTTTCTTTGCTTAATAAAATGCAAGAAGCTGCAAGTGAATCTCGAAAGCGATATCCAGATGTTTTCTGCCTGCTAAAGCCCCCCCTGCTGTGACCTCCCCCTGGGTTTCATTACCACATAGCACAGATGTGGTAACTCACAATATGAGCTAATTAAAAAAAACAAATAAGACTCTTTATTAAAAAATAGGCCCTACAAAGAACACCTGTGGGTTCAAAACAAAAGCTTCGGGACCTTTCAACTTCTGATAATAACCCAGGGTAACCCCATCAAAATTAAAGGGGCCAGGCAAGAGTTTGCCAGTTTTTTTTGTTCATAAACACGCTTGTTTTAGATGGTGCCCTTTCAAGTTGTCTTCCCGCTTTGGGTATTAGGCTGTTTAAAATGAATGTGATTGCAAGATAATTCACATACTTTTAATTGGATCCTCAAAGCGAGTGCAATTTGGGTTTTCTGCTGAAACAGGGATGTGGCACACAAGACGTACTGCTCCAAGTATGCATGACCCACCGGAAGCTCGACTGCTTTGAGAAGACATTGCTAAGATGTTCAAACATCACTTCCTGGTACGACAAGGATGTTTTGTGTTATCTACACTCTACAGGACTTCACTCAGGCAAACAGGAAAACCGATTTGGAGAAGGCAGTAGACAGACCTGGGAAATGGGCAGAACTTTGTGGGGGACAAGCATAAGGCCAGGTACCACATTCTTAAGAGGAAGTCTGAATACAAATTAGTACTATTGCACTGAGAAGATGCTTGTTGGTTATGGAAGGGTTTCCTCTGGATACAAAGCAATACTGTTTAGTCTGTTTCCGATCTTGCCCTAGTCTTATGCAAAGCAATAACGGCAGTCTTGATGGCTGGACTCAGTGGCATTTTTTCATAGTTCCGGATATGGATGAGATAATCATAAATTGTCTTTCTGGCATTCCAGATAAACCTGCCAGAATACAAAATGAAGGGATGACTACGATTTCCCCTGGTGCAAATAAAGGTAAGACTTAAGAAATGATAGCAGCGTAAAGAGTTTCCCTTGCAGGTCCCATGAAAGGCTACCTTTTAGGTGGTGATATTGCTGCTTGCATGGTGTGCTTTCAACTGTTCAAACTACTTTTTACAACTACCCTCTACAGTTAGCAGCACCAAAGCAACCCTCCTGGGGTGCAAGCCTGGGCAGTGTGGATGGAGGTCCTGAGCTACCCAGACAACAGGACCCCACTCTTGGCCTCGCTGATGTGGTCCAAGGGAAAGCAGAGCAAGACGTTTTGCACCAGCTGGGCTGCAGGGCTTGCAAGAAGGAGGCATACAAGGCTCCAGGGCCTCCAGATCCATGTAGGATTTACTCCTTAGCCTTGTCTTCTCCTGAAGATACCCTGCAAAGAGTCCTGGGTTCAGTACCCTGCAGGTAGGGCAGGGAGAGAACCTTGTCTGAAACTACCTGGAGAGCTGCTGCCAGCCAGTGTCAGTGATACTGAACCAGGTGGACCAATGGTGTGACTTAGTTTAGCAGTTCCCTACTGTGTACTACCCAGCCTATAAAACTATAAAGAGACCCCCCATAAAACCCTTTGCAAGCTTATCTGGAGGGCCCTAACAGTGTGAAGAAGGTTTTTGTAAAGAGCTGTGTTTGCTGAGGAATAATCCCTTAGCTTTCAGTAGGTTTTTATAGCGTGGTAGAAACCAAGCCGGCTAGAATAGTAGTCCTCTGAGTTTTGGGGCTTAATTATATATACACACACACACACACACACACACACACACACACACATATATAACCCTCCAATTAGTCTAGGAAGGGAAAATGCCATGAGCAGCAAAAAAAGAAAAGAACACTGGAGCTAGCACATTTGACCCTTCGGACAGGGCTCAGAGCAGATGTGCACACTTCAAAATCCGGTGAACACTGTTTTGTGCAGTGGTTTCCCCAGACTGTTTTCTTCCACTTCAGAATAAAGTATTGCAAAGGTTATGGCTTGTGTTTACTCGCATAGACACAACTGGTCTGTTCCTAAGTTTCTGGTGTGTTTCGTTTTTACTCGGGTTCAGATTCTAAACACTGGTGTGTAACGCAGTTTCATACACAGTAATGGGATGTCAGAATCACAGGCCTAGGACCCCTGTGCTTCTGCCCTGAATATCTTTTAAGTTATTACATTTGCCAGATTTATAAACTGCTTCGCGGCTAGAGACCATCGAAGTTGTATACAACATAAAAAATAGGATAAAACCCAAAACCCTATTTCTGAAAGCAATTGAATCATCCACAAAAATATCTAAAAACAACAAAAGCAGATATTGCCATTCTAGAAAACAATAAACCCAAATCTATGGGGCATTCCTGAAAAAGAAACTCCTAACATTGTGGGCAGGTATCTGAGAGACCGGCGCAGCACTTATTCTTTTGTAGAGAACGAGCTGGCAAGTCCTTGACTCCCATCTCATACTAGTCAAGAATTATTTTGTGGCTACTTTACAGCACTTGCCAATGGCCACTAGGATATGGGGGAATTAAAATACTGCCTTCTCAAATAGTCATCCAACTGTTGGCTGCTCTAAACAAAAGTAAGTTCGGTTTCAATCTGCTGCTCTTGCTTAGCAGATTAAAATTCAGGATTACTGTACATTCAGGTCATTAATTTCCTGGCTTGACGTTAGAACATAAGAGAGCCAGTGTGGTGTAGTGGTTAAGAGCGGTAGACTCGTTATCTGGGGAACCGCGTTCACGTCCCCGCTCCTCCGCATGCAGCTGCTGGGTGACCTTGGGCCAGTCACACTTCTTTGAAGTCTGTCAGCCCCACACACTTGTGGGGGAGGAAGGGAAAGGAGAATGTTAGCCGCTTTGAGACTCCTTTGGGTAGTGATAAAGCGGGATATCAAATCCAAACTCCTCCTCCTCCTCTTCTTCCTGCATCAAAACAAAGGCCCACCTCATCCAGTATCCTATTCTCATAGTGGCCAAGCAGATGCCAACGTGAAGATACACGCTGCCTCCAACCGTGGGAACAGAACATCTCTCTTCCCAGATCCCTTCATTTTGTGTTTCTGCAACAGCATCAGTCTTTGCTTCATGCTGTCTCATTATACCACAATGTAACTTCTTCTGCGCCCTCTGTATTTGTGACAAACATGTTGGGGTTTGGTTTAGTGTAAAGCATTCTGATGCAAATAAACCATTTCAGGGCTCTGGTGTAGCAGTTAATGCTGCTTTGCGCTCTTTAAGATTATCCTGATAGAAAGAGGGTTCGGTTTTACAAATGGGCGCATATTAAAATTCAGCAAAACTGGGGAGATGCGTGCAACAGGTAAACTACACCACCACTGGGGGCCCAAACACACACCTGGAAACATGGTTGATAACTGAGATCGGACATGGTGCAACAGCAGATCGCAAAGTTCAGCCAGGGCAGATCTTGCTCCTGTTTTAATTCGCCAAAGCTGGCCTTCCTGCAAATCCTCCATGTGATTTGTCCATGTGGGTGGAACAATTTGTTCAAATGGAAGGTTATAAAGGACACTTCCAGTATCTTCCCCTCTACTTTTTATTCATTGACATGGTGGCCCTTAACCCTGCCATGGGACGTTCTACCAGAGGGTGGTGATTGCCGGAAGACAGGAAGAAGTCTAAGCGCTGTACTTCTCTCCCCTCTGCTTTGTAGAGAAAGTATTCTCCTCTGATGGCCCTCGGAAAAGCTATTCAGTCACCTGTTGGCAATGTTAACCATCTCATAAACTCTACAGTGTATCCTTATAGTATACTTTTAGGAGATGACTCCGTATCAAGCTACAGCTTGTTGTCATTTTTAGGCCTTTTACAAGCTGTGTGCACTTTAGCTGTCCTCATAAAACTTTGTTTGAACCCTGGTGTCTACCTTCTTTTTCTCCCTCCACCCCCTTTAAGAAGGATTTTCTCTCAGCCCCGCTTTATGTACGGAGTACAGTGACCTTCGGGCTTGGTGTCTTCCATCTGATGCACTTGGGCCAACTGTCACACAAGTGTTCCCCTGCTTGTATGGATAGCAACTGTCTGCGGGTTCCCCCTGCCCTTTCGTCTTGTCTCTTCAGTTTTACAGAAACCATCTCTCTTATTTTTAGCTATCTGTTTAATCTCCCTGTCAAAAGGTCCACGCTAACCCAGTGAAGTGGTACCTTTTTTGAGAAAGTGGTACATCATTTGGCTTATGACTATTGTTCTCCAGGCCTCATGTGAAACATGTCCCAAGCATGCCTTGTCTAGTTTGTGCTGGAGTTTTGAGTTTATCACTATTTCTGTCTGAGTACTTAATGAACTAGGTCAATAAACTTGAGTCTCTTTGGCTACGTATCATAAATGACTCAAGTGCAAGGGAATAAACCAAATGTTTCCTTTTAAAATCCTTTATGGATACTATACCTTTTCTACAATAGGTAAACAGAACTTTTATAACCTGTCATGCTATATTTTTTTTTTTACAGCCAGGCCTGAAGAGAATACATAGGAAGCAAATGCAGCCCACGTTAACTCAAAAGTGAGGCCCGCCAAATGCAATTGAAAGTTCCAGGCTGAGGATTGCGGCCCAAATATGCTCAGCACCGCAACATTTAAATGTAAAGCTCCAACCTTGCGCATGTATGTTCAGAATTAAATCCCATTTAGTTTGGCGGAACTTATTCCCAACCAAGTGAGCTAAGCAATAGGACCACAACCATATTGCTAAAGCTGAAAGCTAATTCAACGATTACACGTACATACGTAGGAGATCTGTTCTGAGTGACTCAACAGGCTATCCGTAGATAGATTTGAAAACTGAATCTGGAAACTGCACAACAGTCCTGTAGCTTAATGAGTGATCTTGTGCATGTTTTCTCAGAAGCAAGCCCTACTGAGTTCAATGAGACTTAACAACCTACTGTGGGTTTTTTTTCCTGGAATGCTGAGTTTCTGCTTGTTCATCCTGCTATTTGAAGGCTAAGGAATCTGGTCATGGAGTTTTACTGTAATTTTAATTTTAGCTGTCGGACTTGCTCTTTCCTTGACTCCACAAAGAAGGGAGCTTCCTGATTCTGGCACAGATGTAAAGCTAAGGTCACTAAATAGAAACAAAGATAGTTCACGTGAATTTCTATGCCCATCGGCTTTTAATGGAAGAGCTATAACTCAGTGCAGGGAGCCAAGTGCCTTGCGTGCAACAGGTCTACCTTCCGCCTCTGTATTTAGAGCTGGGGAAGATATTTACTCTCTAGGCCCTTCAGGGTGATCTGCTTACTGAGCAGACCCTGATTTGTTTGCAGCGAGATTTAGTTGTCATTGGCTATTGATTGAGCACCCACCCTGATCTGCTTGCAGGGAGATTAGTTGATATTGGCTATTTAATGAGCATTCATTCTGATCCATTGCAGGGAGGCTAGATGCTGCTGCATCAAAGCAAGCATCCCTGCACACTTCCCAGTGCGTTTTCTCCATCACTTCCCTTACAGCAAGAAGTCTGCTCTTTTGAGAAAGCGGGTCTGTTGCATGAAGCTTCCCGGCTGACTATAATATGCAGGCATGCGATGGAATCCCAGGTGAGAATAGCAATACCCTCTGTGTTGAGACTATGGTGAGTCATGACTAGACCACCTAGAGTAGACATCCCTGAACTTAGATGCCCAGGGGTCTGGCCGTATAAGTCTACTTCTTACATTCCTGTGTTCCACTATTGCGGCCGTGGAATGTGCAGAGCTAAGGCTGAAATGGCAGCATGGCAAGAAGCCATGTGCTTGGCCTTTGAGTGGAGCCACAGTGTCAGGAGCTGGAGTCAAGCATAGGCCAGGAATCAAAGCAAAGCATGGTGTTGGCGAAGTTAACTCTTTGTTCAAGAAACCAAAACTAGCAATCCCAGCAGCTCTTCAGTAGGTCTTTCTCCAACCAGGCAGTTGTGGCGAGTGAAGGTCACTGCCTTCCCTCCTCTCCAGAGTCTGTCCCAAGCAGTCACAAAGTGCATCTATGTGCAATCCTCCTCTGCTCTGTCCTTTTCATCTCTCTGTCTGTTCTTAGGAGACTGGTGGGAAGGAAGCTGGTTGCAGCACGAAAGGGAGACTCCTTGGCTTCTTCAGCAACCTGCCTCTGTCTCCTGGCCCCACTCCACTCCAGCCTCCGCTTCTGCCTTGATGTCTGGACTGCTCTCTGCCACAGCCTCTTCCTGCTCACCAAACCCTGTTGCCTCTTCTGTTGCCGACCCCTCCTGTTCCCGGTCTTCTCTCTCTTCTCCCTCTGACCACACATTGTCATCCCACCACCAGTCCCCTGGCTCTGAGCCTTCTTCCCCTGGGGGTTCCCCAGCTGGTGCCCCCCCCACTCCTCTGCATCCAACCTGTGTCTGTGACACACAGGGCAATGGCAACTTTTATACTCGCAACAGGAGGCAAAGCGTTTGCAGAAGCAGGCCACTTTGAGAAATCTTTTTGACTGCTTCCTTAGCTAATGAACTCCCTCCTCTTACCAAAGCAGCCCACGGGCCAGCCTAGATGTCCCTGATGAGCTACTTTTCCTACATGCAGGTACAAGCATGCATAATGAGAAGTATTTCTAACAAATCTACCTCCCTCCCCCCCCCCAAAAAAAAAAAACCAATTGGGAGAAGAACAGTCTAGGAAAAGCGTTGCAGCTAGATTCTGCTGATTTGTGCAAACAGATCTGCAGTTTTGTGGCATCCTGTCCCCCCCTCCCTTCTGATTCAAGTAGAGCTGCAGCCATGATGCAAAGTGGGGACTAATTAGCAATAGGCAATTTGTGTACTTTACCATGGGTTCCATTGCCAATGGGCCTCCCCTTTAATCTTCTGCTTGACGGATCTTATGTTAAGGCCGATAAAACCAACTGCCTTACTTCAGCTCTTATCTAGCGTTGAGCAATTATCAAGAGGCAATTATCTAACTGCAAGCCCAGTGACCATGAAAGATAAGTAGCGACAAACATACAGCTCTCGCTGTTTCTTCTCTGCCTCACCTTCCTGTAGAACTTTGATTTTATTTTTTAAGGCATTCTTCTTTTAAAACACACACACACACACACACACACACACACACAGCAATATTCCTTCCCCTCTCCGTTGTTTTAATATGTCTGGGCAGCTGTTGAAAAGGCTTCGTGCATCTGGCAGTGGTGGCTGTTTTCATGGTTAGAGAAAACGCGAGATTGATACATTTCCTGCTTTGTGGGGGGAGGCTGGTGGCGGAGGAGACAGAGAGGACAAAATTCACCCGGACCACGAATTAAAAACTCAATTTTGCATTTTCGCCACTAGGTGGTGCAAGAGGAATTCGCACCATATGCCGTGAAAAGTATGTAGAAGCCCTTCAGATGGCCTCATTCAGCTCCCCGTTTTGCAGCTTCAGTGGAGATACGCTTGGTTTCAGTGTCAACTGTCTTCCTTTCTGCAGAGGGCAAAGAAGACCCTCGCTGCTCGCGTTTAATTCCGAACCAAGTTTGCAGGAACCCAGCAAACTGACTTAAAAGGGCCTGCGTTCATTTTAGGCAGGCTTATAGTGTATAGTGGGACACGGGTGGCACTGTGGGTTAAACCACAGAGCCTAGGACTTGCCGATCAGAAGGTCGGCGGTTCGAATCCCTGCGATGGGGTGAGCTCCCGTTGCTCAGTCCCTGCTCCTGCCAATCTAGCAGTTCGAAAGCACGCAGAGTGCAAGTAGATAAATAGGTACTGCTCCGGCGGGAAGGTAAACGGCGTTTCCGTGCGCTGCTCTGGTTCACCAGAAGCAGCTTAGCCATGCTGGCCACATGACCTGGAAGTTGTATGCCGGCTCCCTCAGCCAATAACGCGAGATGAGCGCTGCAACCCCAGTCGGCCACGACTGGACCTAATGGTCAGGGGTCCCTTTACCTTACCTATAGTGTAAGGCCCCTTTCTGTGGTAGAGGAGGCAACTCTGCTTGAAAGGTGACCAATCTGGTACTGCTGCCCACTGACATCAAAGTTAAAAGTTAAGTCATGACTATGGGCTGCTTTGTTTTTTGGGGAAGTTAGCCATCTCCTGGTCAGTCATTATCTGACACTTCTTTGTCACTTTCCTAACTGCAACAAGTCTGTTTTGAAAGAGTGGCTTCGGAAGTGCATCAACCCACTTCAGTTGCACACACCTGCATTTCCAGTATGCGACAGGATCTGCCCCACAAAACAGGTTGTCACTGACTGGAGTTCCATGGGAATTCAATGTGACTCACTTTTGCGTGGATCCAGCCCTTATACATTTCACATTCGTACAGCATCAATGCTTTCCAGCTCTGGCATATTGTGGCTGTTAGTTGCTGGGCCTGCCCCAGACCTGTGCCTTATATGCTGATGCATATCTCCAAATTAGGCTTGCAGATTGACAGCTCCTTTGCTCGGGTGCCAGATCTGACAAGCTGACTAACACCTGCACAAGCATATAACAATTAATATGCATATGAGGTTCCAAAACCTTTAATATTTGGACATATTTGTTTCCATTTCTCTCCCACGCCTTCTCAGTGACTCATGGCAGGTAACAATGGCACATACACACACAACTAGCCCAAAGTACAATTAGAATTCATCCTGCCAGAGGAATGCTACTCCAAAGGTGAAAGTGTCACAGCTGTTTCTGTGAGATGGGCTGCCTTGGGGTTTAATGTACTGTATGTTGTCACGGACTGGTTGTAGACACAGAGGAAGGGCAGAAGTAACCAGCTGGGGAATCCCCAAGGGATGAAGGCTCAGAGCTTGAGGATTGGTGGTGGGATGATGATAAGTGGTCAGAGGGAGGAGACTGGGAGGAGGAGGTGCCAGAAACAGAAGAGGTAACAGGGCTTAGTGAGCAGGGAGAGTCTGTGGCAGAGAGCAGTCCAGATGTCAAGGCAGAAGCGGAGGCTGGAGGGGAGTGGGGCCAGGAGACAGAGATGGGTGAGGCTTGTGAAGAAACATGGGTGCCTCTCCCTCCTGTTGTGACTAAATCTAGGGTTGCCCATATTTCAAAAAGTAAAATCCAGGACACCCCAAAAGTCGTTGAACTTTTTTTTCTAGGAACACCCCAAAATTGTTGAGCCAACAAAAATGCCAAAAAACCGTGATTTTTTTGGTTGACTTGTACAAGATCCAGGACAAAGTGCCGCCTTACGGAAATCCACCCCCCCCCCCGGACATCAATTCCGCCTTTGAAATCCTGGTAATGTGTGGACGTATGACAGACTGGGACAGATCTCTGCTGAAAAGGCTTGTTGGAAGAGGAAGGTTTTCAGCAGGTGCTGAAAAGATGAATAGAGACAGCACTTGGCTAATTATTAAAGGGAGAGTATTCCAAAGAGTAGCTACCACAACACTAAAAGCCTGATTTCTATATTGTGTGGAATGGACATCCTGATAAGATAGCATCTTCCAGAGACCCTCGGATAGGGTTGCCATAGTCCCAAAAATGAAAATCCGGACAAAGTTATTGTGCTTTTCTTTTTTGGTCAAAGTTGTTGAGGGGAACATTTCCAACATTTGGGGGGCATTGGGGGGATTTTTAAAGCATTTATTTCTTTAAAAAAATTGCCCTAGTTGCCATACCTCCAGGTTTTCCAGGACATTTTGCCGATTCAGCAAATTTGGCCTGGACGCCATTTGCCAGCCCTACCAGCAAAGCACAGTGATCAGTTGGATATGAAAGGGGCGAGACTATATATTTTTTCTGTTTTTATATTGTAAACCACCCTGTGGTCTTTGGATGAAGGGCAGTCTAGAAATTTAATAAGCAAACAAACTTTCATTTATCCTGGTGCCAAGCTCTGTATAGGGCTTTTGACACCAAAACCAATACCTTCAACTTAGCTAATGGGAACTAATGGGCAGCTGGTGCACATCTGTCAACAGCGGGATAATACACTGGCAATATTCTGCCCCAGTCAGCATTTCAGCTGCTGCGTTTTGCACCACCTGTCACTCTTGAGCCATCCTCAAGGGCGGACCCACAGAGAGTACATTGCATCAATCCACCCCAGAGGTTACCAGCGCATAGGTGATAGTGTTCAGGCTGTTCCAGTCTAGAAGCAGCCATAGTTGTCTTGCCAGCTGAAGCTGGCTAAAGGCCCTCCTAGCCACTGAGGTCACCTGGGTCTCTAGTGACAAAGATAGCTCCTGGGTCACCCCGAGAGGAGTGCTGGGAACCTACTGTTGGTGTCCTATTCATAACAGCATTGAATATTGTCTTAAAGCAAGTTTTCTATGAGCTGTCCAGCTGATGTAAGGAACAAAGCAAAGGCTACATGGAACTTGTTAGAAAGATTGCGAAGGGCTCCGCTATTCACATTAACCTTGTGTACATACATATATCTATAACTGCTCAGATTCTGAAAGGACTCAGGCACGGACTCCATGCCAGAAGAGTAAGCCTTCAAAGGTTTGCCCTCCTTTCTAAAATGAATAGCCCAGTAGGTGCTTAGTATTGATTTGCTGGGCATTTAAAGTGCTGTGTTTTATCTCGCCGAACACTTAGCAAATTTGTCATGATGGTATTTAGCAGGGCAACCCGCTCATTACTTATTTCCCCAAACCTTTCTGGCATATCGCTTGAAACCCTATTACACCTTGGGCGAGCTGCTGCTACAGTACAGAGGAATTATAATGCCCTTTCTGCTTAAATAAGCACGACGGAATAACATCTCTATTCAGCGGAGGCGCCAGGGAAAGGAATGCCCGGGTGCCAAATGTAATACACTTTGCGGCTGATGGAGAGAAGTTGAATCTGATTCAAGAAGACTCGGAATATCCCTGTTGCTGTTTAAGTGGGCATGGAATTTCTTTTATGTTTCCTGTTTCTGCACCTCACAGAACGGTTTCAAATCTTCTTTAGGTAAACCCTAGGCACATGGATATTATGAGGGTCAATTGCTCTTATTACAGCTTCTCCTTGTGGCTTGTTCATGGCACATAGGGTGCATTTTTCCACATGGCTTCCAAGAGCTGTTGCTAAGGAAAACCACTCAGGTATATGACGACTATTTTTGTGTGGGTCATCAATTGTGCTTACGTATTCCTCTCTGTGACTCAGTGAGCTTCCTCCTGGTAGTGGTTCTCTCAGCTGAGTAGCCTTTCCTCTGTGTCACCGAGTTATTCTTCCTGCCTGCTTTCTCTCTTTCTTGGTTCCACCCACATTGATATTGCTATTTCTGTAGAAATTGAACCATTGAACGCCTTCCTTGGTCTCTTACAATGGCAATGGTGCCCACCTGAGAGGTGCCAAAACCAAGTTCCGGCTGAAAATATTGTCCTTCTGTAGAAGAGAAAAATGAGAGGACAAAGGACACAGTGCTGTTCTATAGCAACTAGGGATGGGTGAATCAGTTTTTCTCAGTTCTCATTTTTTTCCAATCTTAACTTCTCCATGTCACAGTTTTTGTTTTTTTAAGAAAGTCCGTATCAGCATTTTAATGTGACTTTTCCCTAATATACACATTCTTATATGAGATTATGACAAATATACTTGGCCCCTATGAGAACAGGGTGCTTCAATAAATGGGCCTTTGGCCTGATATTCTTCTTAGGCTTCAAATAGACACATAGTTGTAAAACATTTTTTCCATAATAGAAAATCTTTTTATATGATATTTTCATGAATATATGCAATTTTATGCACGCTTTGCCATGGCATATGCATTTCTGTACATATTACTTGGCTGGAGATCGGCATTGCAAAATTAGAAGAAATGCGCATTTTGAAGGATGGCTGTGCTCTGGTCTGCATAATGTTTCAGAAAGTGCAAATTAGGTGGATTCTCACTTAAATGTGAACAGAATAGAGTTTCTCCTCCATCCTTAATAGCAACTTCTGCTATCTGAACTATTGGTCTCTCCTGATGAGCTTTTCCAGATGACTGTAGAGCAAGTTAAATGCCCAGTGCCCATATTGCTTGGACACATCTTTGCCCAGGAGATGGCCCATCTTTACAGTGGAAGAGAGAATGGTGAAGGTGGATCGGACCCTTTCCAGACACACAACTGGCAATGTCAATCCTCTCCAAATGTGTCATCTTGTTTAAAAGAATAGGAGAGAGAGAGTGATTCAGGAGAAGCGAAGAAAAGTGTACAATGCTACAAATGTCATCATCCAAAATCACCAGCCTTTTGCCATTTAACTGTATATCAATATTGTTATCATTTTTAATGTGGAGACTGCAGATCTCTCCAACAACAACCATTCAAGCCAACCCAAGACAAAGATGACTTTGTTGGAAGCAAACAGCTTTTCCTTTCCTGTGGCTCAAGAAGACACAGCAAATAAAAGCGAGAGAAGAGTTATCAAGCCTCCATGGGCCTTCAGGAAACATTGTGAAGTTCCCAAGAGCTTTTCTTACTCTTTCAACCCACACAAAGGTTTTCTTTTTGGGGGGAGGGGTTGGTAGGGGGGAAGTGGCTGTTTTGTTCCCTCACCTCCAACCACGTCAGTTTTTGTAGGAGCAGGGAGGGGAGAGAAAGCGAGGGGTGGGTCCATCTTCTCCAAGATTTCTCCGATGACAATAGGGACCTCCTAGTCAATCATCATCATCACAGTGACATTTATACCCCACCAGTCTGACTGGGTTGCCCCAGCCACTCTGAGTGGTTTCCAACATATATTGTTGTTGTTGTTGTTTAGTCGTTTAGTTGTGTCCGACTCTTCGTGACCCCATGGACCAGAGCACGCCAGGCACTCCTGTCTTCCACTGCCTCCCGCAGTTTGGTCAGACTCATGCTGGTAGCCTCAAGAACACTGTCCAACCATCTCGTCCTCTGTCGTCCTCTTCTCCTTGTGCCCTCCATCTTTCCCAACATCAGGGTCTTTTCCAGGGAGTCTTCTCTTCTCGTGAGGTGGCCAAAGTATTGGAGCCTCAGCTTCAGGATCTGTCCTTCCAGTGAGCACTCAGGGCTGCTTTCCTTAAGAATGGATAGGTTTGATCTTCTTGCAGTCCATGGGACTCTCAAGAGTCTCCTCCAGCACCATAATTCAAAAGCATCAATTCTTCGGCGATCAGCCTTCTTTATGGTCCAGCTCTCACTTCCATACATCACTACTGGGAAAACTATAGCTTTAACTATACGGACCTTTGTCGGTAATATGATGTCTCTGCTTTTTAAGATGCTGTCTAGGTTCCAGCCAACATATATAAAAATATAATAAAACATATATAAAAATATAATAAAACATTCAACATTAATCCTTGCCCCCTATGTAGGGCTGACTTTAGGTGTCTTCTAAAGGTTATAGAGTTACTTATCTCCTTGGCTCGAGGGTCACATAACTCTATACCTTCCAACATTTCTCCAACAGAAATAGGGACGTCCTAAGGACATTGCGAAACCGGGATGGCTTCTATGAATCAGGGACTTCCCCTGGAAAATAGGGACACTTGGAGGGTCTGCCGATCCCCTTGATTAGTCCACCAGAGCTTTGGGGTGGGAGCTTTGTTTCACTGTTTCGGGTGAAGGTGAAGTTGGCAAACGTTCCGCGTGGGTGGCATTAAGGGATGACCTTGCTAATTCAGAATATAAAGGCAACAAAAAAACAAGCCGTCCCATTTAGAAGACAATGCGTGCATCCGTAGCGCGGGAAGTGCATGAAAGCATTGATGGAAGCGCAAGTGCCAAAGCCTTTGAACCAGCCGGGTATCTTTGGAGTGGGAGCCGCAAATGGAGGTAATAGATTTAATTATTATTTTTCCCATTGTCCCATTGTGTGCAAGACAGGGTTCAAGGTATAGCCATCCCCCGGCTTTCACAGATCTAATTTGTATAATTATTGCCTGCATAAAGAATGGCTCCGGTTCGTAACTCCCTCCCTCCCGTCCCCTTCAAATATTATTTCAGGCCTGCATTCCATAAGCGGGAACACCTGCTGCTGCTTCAAAGTCAGCTGATTGTGTACCGTGATGCAGTGCGAGCTGCCGGCTCCGACATTCCTTTTTAAGCCTTTTTTTGTCTAAATGAATTATCGTGCGTCCTCTTAATTGTACTGAACAAATTACATTTGTCAAGGTCTATCTTTGTAAATAAATAACTAGAGACGTATTTATGCTGCTCAAGGTCTCTTGTTCCATTTGTGGGAGCCAGATGAACATGAAACAAAAGAGAACTTTCCTCTAAAAGCAATTATCTCCCTGCATTCCCATCAGGATAATTATATTGCAGGGAATTTTAAGAAGCTGCAGAAGTAGAATTGAATGCTTAAAAGGCACGTTTGCCGAATTGTTATGCAAAAGTTGAGCAGACAATACTGAATCATACTCACGGGCGCTGCCACCCGTGCATCCGTATCTCTCGGCAGAGGAAACTTTCAAAATACCGGTACAAGTTGCAGTGCAGGGCTGAAGCAAAGGTTACTTACAGGAAAAGCAGAGAAATATCCCCTGGAGCTGTACCCAGTTCAGACATAATGCTAAGTCATGATTTAGCATGATGGGGATAAGTTTGCAAGGCCTTAGGCCTTTCTGCTTCCTCTCTCCTCCTCCTGCTGCATAAGGAGACCCAAAGCTTTCACCTTGGAATCAACCACAGTTCCTGTGGTTTGCTCTAACTATGGTTAGTCAAAATGAGGTAGAATGTTAGGCTATAGTTTGATTCTGGCATTGAGATTTCTCGCTGTTTTGTAAGTCTCATGTTGGGCTATTGAGCAGTCAGCCACTGCACTGGAGAGCCCAGATAACCCATAGCCTTGAAATACTTGGATAAGTTTGATTAACCAACTTTGTCCCAAGGCAGCCATGGCAACATAGTTGTAAGAGTAGGCATATGGACAGGATAGGGTGAATAGGGCCAGAAAAAGCTGTGAAGGGAGACCCTAATGGTCCAAATTTGGCAAGTATCCCTTTTGCTAGGGAGATTGTTGCTGGACTCCAACACCCATTACCTCCAGATGTTGTTGGTCTCCAGCTCCCATCAGCCCCTGCCATTATGGCCAATGGTCAGGGATACTGGGAACTATAGTCCAGCAAAAAATCTTAAGGATCATAGGTTCTGTGCGCCTGCTATTCATACTCACCTGAGTATTGAACTTATGTGAAGCCCAGGTTCCGTTGGTCCTGCTCATTCCTGTGGGAATGTTGAGGATAGTAGGAGATCATGTACTGATTAAATATTATCCTTCCTCACTCATGCTAGTGAGATAGTAGCAGAGCACATTCCCTTGTACATTGTGGGAAGCTAGTTGATGGATTCATTAGAACCATTTGAGTTAAGCAATCCAGTCTGGCTTGTCCAGATTGGATTGTTCCTGGTAAATCCCCTTTAGGTAAAGGGGCCCCTGACCATTAGGTCCAGTTGTGGCTGACTCTGGGGTTGTGGCGCTCATCTCGCTTTACTGGCCGAGGGAGCAGGCGTACAGCTTCCGGGTCATGTGGCCAGCATGACTTAGCCGCTTCTGGCGAACCAGAGCAGCGCACGGAAACGCCGTTTACATTCTCGCTGGAGCGGTACCTATTTATCTACTTGCACTTGATCTGCTTTCTAACTGCTAGGTTGGCAGGAGCAGGGACCAAGCAACGGGAGCTCACCCTGTCACGGGGATTCGAACCACCGACCTTCTGATCAGCAAGTCCTAGGCTCTGTGGTTTAACCCACAGCACCACCCACACTGAACAGTCTTCTTTGAAAAGTAATGATAATGTTTACTTACATTCAGTTCACAGTATGGTCCTGAAGGCAGGCTTTAGCTTGTAGTTACAGTTACAGAGAAAAGTGTGGCTTCATCTGTGAGGGATGAGCCCATGTGTTGCTGGCTGAGAGCCAGCAGACAGCAAAAGAGCAGTAGCGAAAGAGGAAGATGGCTGCGTGACTGGCCCTTTTGTAGGGTCTGCCAGGGTCACGCCCATCTACCTGGTCACACGCAGGGGGAGGAAGCTCCAGACCAGGTGTGACAGGAAGTCCTCCTGGCTGGAGCAACATTCCCCTGTGTGTCCACTCTGGGCAAACAGGAAATGGTGTGTTTGACTGCAACAGTGATGTTACATCCCCACAATTCCCACCGAAATCAATGTTAAACACTAGTTTTGATTAACTGAAGCACCATTGCAACTAACTTTCTCTGGCTTGAGGTTGATCTCTTTCAAAGGAATCATGAGCCTACATATTTTCCAAGGAGAGAGCACGTCTTGTATGGCTGTGAGGATAACAGGAACCAAGTGACTAATCTTCATCTGGAGAAAAATCATGAGCCAACCAGGAACTAAGTCAAAAGGTGACTCAACAGCAGCTAATGGGGGAATAGATACATGTGGTTTGTGGTGCATTATTGAGTCACCAGGCCGACTTGGGCACAGTTTTTCCTTAAGGAACAGCACGCCGCTGATAGTTTGTGGTCCATGTCTGGATTTCATGTTCTCATTATACTTTGTAATGCACACAGGCACATTCAGAATGCATGATTATTTTACATAGGTTGCTTTTTCTTGTTTGGAAGGTTGTGAGAGGGTGGGATCCCTTTTACAGAAACATTTGCAAGGCGAGCGCTGGAAAGAAGAGACGTCTCTTCCCCCCCTTTGCTCATTAATGTGGCTGATGAGCCCAAAAATCACGACTCTTGAGCTCTAGGCTATTAAGGCACATGCCCTACAATTTTCCTTAATCAAGTTGATCAGAGATACTTAGCTAGAGAGGGACAAATAATTTTTCTTTTTTTAAAAAATGAAACTCTAGAAGAAATAGGCTATCAGGCTGGGGCCATGTGTTGCTCTTTTCACATACAGAAGTTGTACATCTACTAGTGTTTCCTGGACAAGGGGTGTGAACCTTGAAACAGATTTTGGATTGCAACATCAACGGATTCAAAAGAGGTGAAGAATAGTCGAGAAATGGGACGCAGGTGGTGCTGTGGGTTAAACCACAGAGCCTAGGACTTGCTGATCAGAAGGTCAGCAGTTCAAATCCCCACGACGGGGTGAGATCCCGTTGCTCGGTCCCAGCTCCTGCCAACCTAGCAGTTCGAAAGCACGTCAAAGTGCAAGTAGATAAATAGGTACCACTCCGGCGGGAAGGTAAACGGCATTTCAGTGCGCTGCTCTGGTTCGCCAGAAGCGGCTGAGTCATGCTGGCCACATGACCCAGAAGCTGTACGCCGGCTCCCTTGGCCAATAAAGCGAGATGAGAGCCGCAACCCCAGAGTCGCTCACCACCGGACCTAATGGTCAGGGGTCCCTTTACCTTTACCTTTATAGTCAAGAAAAATGTACTTCCCCCTTCTTTGTTTTCTGTTTCCTGTCACCTAAGGAAGCATTCTTCTATTAAGTCCCCCCCCCAGTTATACAAGGGTTGCCTGACTCATCCTCAGAGCAGGCAACAGAGGTTGGTTAATGTTGGGCATTGGCCGAGACCCCTTGGCCCAGCTTTGCCGCGTGAAGCTGGTAACCCAGAAATTAAAAGGAAATGAATCTGGGGGTCTTGCCCGTGGGCTACTTTGTCCCACCAACCCCCCATCTCTTTCACAAAGTGGTGTTCTGACAAGGCTAGTTGAGGACCAGGCCTGAAGGTACGGAGGGATTCAATAGCAGGCTAATAGCTTAGGGACTCACCCAAACGGAATGGTTTATGTGTTGCATTAATAATAATAATAATAATAATAATAATACAATTACTACTAATAATTTATTTCTACCCCGCCCATTTGGGCTTCCAACAGAAGGTTAAAAATACATTAAAACACCAGTCATTATAAACTTCCCTAAACAGGGTTGCCTTCAGATGTCTTCTAAATGTCATATAGTTGTTTATTTCTTTGACATCGGATTGGAGGGCGTTCCACTTTCCCTTCAGGGAGCTCATGGTGAAACACATGGTCCTCATTTAATCCCTGACTGGCCCAAGGTCACTGAGTGAGCTTCACAACCGAGCAGGGACCTGGACCCTGGTCTCCCAGGTCCTAGTTTGACACTCTGTCAGACTGGGCTCTCCATCGGGTGCCATGTTTTACATGTGAAGAGACACAGTGTGTGTATTGTGGTCCTTGTTTTGCTTGCCTTAAGCTTACTCACCAGCCACCCAGAGCTCCTTCTTAATAATCTGCTATTGTTCACCAGCTGTAATCTTGCAGGAAGGGGAAGCTGCTGTGACTTTTTCTTACAGTGCATTTTTCTTTATCGCCAGTCTTTTTCCCGCCGCTGCCTTCTCGGTCCGCCTCTGCCCTCCCTCTGTTCGTCTTGGCCTTCCCAGTTAAGCTACAGCACATTAACTCTTCTTGAAGTATAAATTGGAGGACAGCAATTGCCAGACCCTGTTTTTTCTTCCTTTCTCAAATGGTTTCCAAAAGCTGCGGAATTTCCTGCCTGGCTACATCAGATCGGCCAACAACATCGTAATTGTCTGAAAACAGTTGGTTGACTTTTCTTTCCTCCCATGCTTTTTAAACCTGGCCAGGCTGTGTGGCTGCTTCTTCCCACCCTCTCTATCTCTCTCTCTCTCTCTCTCTCTCTCTCTCTCTCTCTCTCTCTCTGTAAGTAAAATAAAATCCCCTATCTTGAAATCCTAATGTTTTCTCAGGTTTGTTATTTATGACCAACATGTCCGACAAGAGACAGTTTTAAGTCTGTGGGTGAAAGAGAGGAGTTGTATTCCTTTTAATGAGTGAGAATAGGAACAGGAAGCCACTAATTCTGATGCAAAATTAGGAATCCACTTAAAATGAAGGCCGCGTGATTCCCAACCGGAGATCATCTCATTCCCACCCCTCATTCCCTTTGCAGGAGAAGAAAGATCCACACTTGGTGAAAATTTTATTCCTTTTTTATCCCACGTCAAATTCAAGCTCCCAGATTAGAGCTAGAATATAGGAACTGACTAGAGGACTGTAAAGGGAGGATCCACACAAGACATTTGAAGCGCATTCAATGCACAGCTAAAGCACATGGCTTTCCCCCAAATAATTTTGGGAAGTGTATGATCATACCTTGGAAGTTAAACGGAATCCGTTCCAGAAGTCTGTTTGGCTTCCAAAAAGTTTGGAAACCAAAGCGCGGCTTCTGATTCGTTGCAGGAAGCTCATGCAGCCAATCAGAAGCTGCAGAAGCCCCTTCCGACGTTTGGGTTCCAAAGAATGTTTGTAAACTGGAACACTTACTTCCAGGTTTGTGGTGTGCGGGAGCCAAAATGTCCGAGTACCAAGGCGTTCGGGATCCAAGGTATGACTGTACAGTGGTACCTCGGGTTACATACGCTTCAGGTTACAGACTCCGTTATCCCAGAAATAGTACCTTGGGTTAAGAACTATGCTTCAGGATGAGAACAGAAATCATTGAGTGGTGGTGCGGCGGCAGCAGGGGGCCCCATTAGCTAAAGTGGTACCTCAGGTTAAGAACAGTTTCAGGTTAAGAACGGACCTCCGAAACGAATTAAGTTCTTAACTCGAGGTACCACTGTAGTTTGTTAAGAGTGCTGAGAATTCAAGCTCTGTGAAGGGAAAACTGCAGTTCTCAGGATTTGTGGAAATTATGCATGTTAAAAGCATGGTGCGGATCAGCTCTGTGTTGACTGGGTGTTCTGAAGATGTTCTACACAAGCAAACAGATACATAATACAGAGTTGGACCATTGATTCATTTAGCTCAGCATCGTCTCTGACAGACATCTCCTATCTGAAACTGCAAGAGCTGCTACCATTCAGGCCAGACCATGTTGGCCCTCCAGATATTGCCCTGGCCTGCATGGCCAATGGTCAGGAATTATGGGATGGGGCGGGGAACCTGTGACTCTCCAGATGTTGCTGGACCATGACTTCCATCACCCCTGACTGTTGGCCATGTTGGCTGGGTCTTATGGTAGATGGAGAACCACAACAACTGAAGGGCAAGAGGTTTGCCATGTTTTGCCTGTGCCAAATGGCAGCAACACTCCAGAGTCTTTCCCATGTCTACTAGGGGGTGCCAGGGATTGAACCATGGAGCTACAGCACTTCTCTGCCTGTCATGTTCTTGGCTCTGATGTGCACGGCCAGCATGATGTGTGTCATGGCGATTATAGTAACAACAATAATAATAATTCTGTTATCTGACTGAGTTGCCCCAGCCACTCTGGGCTATTATTATTCTTGTTCTTATTATTCTTATTCTTATTATTATTATTTGTATACCACCCTATACCTGTGGGACGCGGGTGGCGCTGTGGGTAAAACCTCAGCTCCTAGGACTTGCCGATCGTCAGGTCGGCGGTTCGAATCCCCGCGGCGGGGTGCGCTCCTGCTGCTCGGTCCCAGCGCCTGCCAACCTAGCAGTTCGAAAGCACCCCCGGGTGCAAGTAAATAAATAGGGACCGCTTACTAGCGGGAAGGTAAACGGCGTTTCCGTGTGCTGCGCTGGCTCGCCAGATGCAGCTTGTCACGCTGGCCACGTGACCCGGAAGTGTCTGCGGATAGCGCTGGCCCCTGGCCTCTTAAGCGAGATGGGCGTGCAACCCCAGAGTCGGACACCACTGGCCCGTACGGGCAGGGGTACCTTTACCTTTACCTGCAGGTCTCAGAGCAGCTGCAACATAAAAACACAATATTAAAACACAAAATACATAATAAAAACAATAACAATAACAAAACAAAACAATAGCACCCCTCCTTCCCACATTAACAAGGATATAGAATGTTCATCAGCCCAAGGCCTGGTTGAAGAGGAAGGTTTTTGCCTGAGGTACAATAAAGGCACCCGATGGGTCTCCTTGAGGAGAGTGTTCCACAAAGGGGGAGCCACTGCGGAAAAGGCCCATTCTTGTGCTGCCACCTTCCAGATCTCTCACGGAAGAGGCACATGAAGAAGGGCCTCAGAAGATGATCTGAGGGTCCGGGTAAGTTCATATGGAAAGCGGCGATCAGATTAATGTGCATAGATGTAGCATCTTACAGGGCAGGGAGAAATCACATTTGGAAATGTCATAGAAATCATGCAACAGCCTACAAATGTTTTTTTTTAAAAAAAAGGTATTCAAAAGCTAAGCAACTGAAGGGGTGCACCAGAGATGATGTTCCTTGCCAGGGCGCCACTAGGTCTAAGAGCCAGCCATGGAAGAGTGGGCTCCTTTGGGGTGGGTTTCTGAAGAAATCTTTGTAGAAATCATGGCGCGCCTCTGATCAGCCCGGGCCAAATTAGTGCGGCGTGCCACAGTTCTTGCGCAGCCAGGATGACGGTACATTTGGGATTTCAGATTTCTTCTTCTCATTTGTAGCAATATTCGATTAGTCAATGGAAATAATAAATTAGCCTTGCGAAAGTTGGCTGCGGAAGGGAAACCCCCTCCTCCTCTACAAACATTTTGGTTTTCTTCTTGATTGTTAGCTATGCCTGCCCAAGCTCATTAAATGGCAACAGGCGGGTTCCTTGCAGTTGGTGAGACGACTGGAGGGCTTTCCCCTGAACCTCCCCTCCCCAGTCTATCCCAGCCAGGTCTGCAGGAAAAAGCATAGGTTGCGATGCCAAGGGAAACAATAAAGCGGAAATGTTATGCTCAGATTTGACCAAATGACCCCTTGCCTTTTTAGATTAGTTCTTAATCCCAGCGCAAGGGTCATCCTGTGAGAATACGGCTATGACAAGTCGGCGTTCCCAGCTCACGTGGGAGAGGGGCTGGGGTGGAGGGAAGTGACTTATAAAACTCACCGTACTCATTGCAGTTAATGAGATGTGGAAAGCTTTGTAATTTGATTTGCGGGACCATATGCTGTAAAAGGATACTGCTGATTTCATTCCTCCGCATTTAATTTAAGCAGTACGCAACGGCTTCTTCATATGGCTACTTGTATAATAAAAATTAACTTGGAGTATTAAAGTGGGGGGGGGGGAGGAGTAAAGAAAGCACACATCAATGTTGGCTTTATTATTTAGTGTGGTTGGATTGCAAAGGTTTTTTGTTTTTGTTTTTTTTCGTTCCCCCTCCTTCCCCCTTGTTGAAAACATCTGTAAGTAATGTGCGGGTCTAATTTTAAATCTTGGCAAATATTTTCCGCTTAACATTAGGTTTTTACTGACAAGGTTGGAGTGGCGTTTTTGTTTTTTTTTTTTGGGGGGGGGGAGCCTGTCTGTAACAGATCTGCATTCACAAGGACAAAAACATTTCTTAATTGGAGCTAACTGTAATTCAAAACTTTGCGTTCCCCTGACCTCCCTCCCACACTTAATTTAGACGCTGCAACACAAACAGCCGTGCAATGAAATTATGCTTCTGTCCTTTTAAATACCAGCTGCAATGGAAGACATTGTTTCTCTCCAAATAATGGTCCCTGGGTTTTTTCCCCCCTCTCTCTTTTTTTTGGCGTTCTCTCCGCCATCTGCTTAGAGCAAACACGGACTCAGAAACGCAGCTATAAAAATTGCCGGGCAGAGCTGCACTCGCTTTGCATGGGGCTCAATGCTGACATTCCATAAAACGTAACCACAATAAACTCGCCGGAGGTCAGGTTTTGACCCAAGCTGTATTTGTTGCATTTGCCTCTCCACACCCCACCCCACTCCACAAGCCACAAACATCTGTGGGCTGGAGTCCTCAGTGAAATATTCAGACTTTGGATCCAGTGACATCTTCCATGTATGCACTTGAAATACTGGATGTGCTGTGCCAATGGTTGGCTTGCCCATCCTAAGTCTGAGAAATAGGAACAGAACCTGGCGGCACTAGGAAATTTATGGTGGCATGAGTTTTTGTAGGCGAAAGGTATCAAACTGCCTGTGTGAGCCTCCTAGGAATGGGGGGAAAGTCTGATTCAGTTCACATTTAAAGTGCCTAATTTGCACTTTCTGAAATGTGCGAACAGAAACGCAGCCATCTTTGGAAAGTCACCCTCCTCTGAATTTTGCGATTAAGTTCTCTGTCCAAGGAATGTACAGTGGTACCTCTGGTTACGTACTTAATTCTTCCGGAGGTCCGTTCTTAACCTGAAACTATTCTTAACCTGAAGCACCACTTTAGCTAATGGGGCCTCCTGCTGCTGCCGCACCGCCGGAGTCCAATTTCTGTTCTCAACCTGAAGCAAAGTTCTTAACCCGAGGTACTATTTCTGGGTTAGCAGAGTCTGTAACCTGAAGCTTATGTAACCTGAGGTACCACTGTATACAAAAATGCATGAGTCAGGGTGTGCATATTAGTGAAAATAGCACATGAAATGCATTATGTCCTTGGGAAAGCTGGTTTGCGAAAATATGAATATCAGTAGGGCTGTGTACCAGATTTGACCAAAGACCAAAACCTGAACTAATTCAGGTTGATTTGGGGAGATCCTGGCTTTGCCCAAGTTGGGTGGAGTTGGTTCCTGGACCACTGTGGGTTGGTTCTACCCAGAGTGATCTGGGGCTGTGTGAGAGAGGGGTTTGGAAGCAGCAGGAAGGGAAGAAGGAGAAGCTACAGAAAGGCTTAAATTGAGAGTAGAGTGACATCCCAAATTGCCTGCATCTTCCTGGGAGAAGGTGGGGTGGAGTGGTCTTCTTCATGAGAGGCTTTGCCCTTGACCTCTCCATCCTGCCCAAAATTCTGCCCCCGTGCCGAAGCAGCACCCTACAGGATCAAATCCAGCTGTTGAGCGGAAGTTTCGATATGGCAGACCACATTTCACAAGCACCTTCCCCAGAGGAGAACTGCATTGAGTCACCTGCTTCTTCAAGAGCATGCTTTAGATAATAATAGTAATAAATACATACAGCATTGCTGGTGGAGGGGACACAGGACAGGGCCTTTTCAGTGGTGCCCCCCATCTAGGGAACTCTCTCCCCAGTGAGATATTGTGTGTGTGTGTGTGTTTAGGCACAACTTAAAAACAAAATACTTTGACAAATTAATTTAAACAGCAGCAAAAACCAACATCTACATCTCAAAGGCCTGGACAAAGAACAATCTTAAAGTATTATTGCAAGCTTGTTTTATGGATTTAAAGACAGTTATTGGTTGTTCTATTGCAAGCTGCTGCATTCCCCCTTTGGAAGGAAGGCATGGGTATCAATAAAAATAAATAAATGCTTAGATCATTTATTTATACCATGATCTTCTGCTAAAAGTATCCAGAGCAAGGAACAGCAGCATAAGAAAACCATATATGGTTGCTCGGCCTTTACAGGTACTTTTTTAAATAATAAAAAAATCTTTGCTATGATAATCTAATAATGCTGACAGAATTGTGTTTATTCAGAAGGATGTCGCATTGCATTCAATAGGACTTGCTCCCTCGCAATTGTGTTTTGGCTTGCAGCCAAAGTCTCTAGCACTTTGCTCTGAAGAAAAATTACCCTGTAGAGCTTCTGTGAACTTTCCTCTGCGCAAGGAAAGGGGAATGAGAAACAACATTTCCCCTCCTCCCCAAACTCAGTCAATTTCCCAGCAATTATTTATAGACCCAGAGTGGCAATACAAAGCCCACGCACCAGATGTGGCAGTCCTATCCGTTGGATATCAGCTAACAGACTTCTAGAAGGAGAGCGGAATGTGTCTTCTACAGATTTCCAACTTCGGATTTGCCTGTTTGGGGCAAAAAGATGCAGGTGACATTATTTTAGTAGCATAGGCAGTGTCTCTGGGCACGTGTCACTTTTCCTTGTTGCTGTCACACCCTTCGGCACACAACCTCCTGGTGCCACATGGTAGGAATGGCCTTTGCCTGCAGCTAGAGGTTTTCACAGACCGCTTGCAGATCCTCACCAAGGTAACCTGCAAATGAAACCTCGCTCTCTTTCAAGATTGGCATTTCTCCAAACTTTGCGATGTAGCTCTCTGACAAAAGAAAATGTACAAAAATGCACCTGCTAGTGATTGGTGCAAAAAATAATTATAATGTTTATAGTCATACCTTGGAAGTCGAATGGAATCCGTTCTGGAAGTCTGTTCAACTTCCGAAATGTTCGGAAACCAAAGCGTGGCTTCTGATTGGCTGCAGGAAGCTTCTGCAGTCAATCGAAAGCTGTGAAAGCCGCGCTGGACGTTCGGCTTCCAAAAATACAGCCATACCTCTTGTTACTTTAGGTTCAGGTTACGTTCTTTCAGGATACGTACCGCGGTGACCTGGAAGTAATGGAATGGGTTACTTCCGGGTTTCACTGCTCGCACATGCACAGACACTCAAAATGACGTCATGCACATGTGCAGAAGCGGTGAATCGTGATCTGCGTAAGCGCAGACGCGCGTTGCATTCTGCTCATGTTGTGAACAGGGCTCTGGAACGGATCCCGTTCGCAAGCAGAGGTACTACTGTAGTTTGAAAATTGGAACACTCACTTCCGGGCTTTAATCATTCAGGAACTGATTTGTTCGGGAGCCAAGGCATTTGAGATCCAAGGTATGACTGTATTAGTGGACATAATGCACAAAAATGTTTTCTAATGGGGAAAATGCAAATATGCACACAAAATTTGTATGTTAGAAGAGAAATGTGTATGGATTTCTATGCAGGCTTCTTTTTCAAAGGCAGAGATGGGGCCAACTTGCAACTGATGGTTGCAAAACGACTAACGGAGGAAAAAAACAGAACCAACATACAGTATTAGGTCATCCCTGCCTACGGCTATATGCTCTCTGCACTCAACATTTATTTGCATGGAATTTGTAAAATTATTATTAAAATTTGCCTATTGCCCTTCATCCGAAGGCTGCAGGACGGTTCACAAGATAGAAATAAAAAAAAAAAAAAAGAAAAAGAAAAGAAAAACGAGCCAATAGCCCCTCTCCTGCAAACACATTTAAAAGGCCACAAATTGCTTAATTCGCCAAAGGCTGGGGAGGAGAGCCTAAAGGAATGTAGCGAAGGTGCCAGGCGAATCTCCCAGGGGAGAGCATCTCATAAAATGGGGAGCCACTGTAGAAAAGGCTTGTTCTTCTGTTGCTGCCCTCTAAGTCTCTTGTGGAGGGTGCACACAAAGGAGGGCTTCAGATGGTGATTGCAGGGTCTGGTTCAGGTCATATGGAAAGAGACGCTTCTGTGACCATCGCTGGCATCAAACCTGGTCCCATCACTGCTCACTTATTGATTATTCCTGTACTCGGAGGGTTGGATTAGGTGGTCTCCCAACTCCGCAATTATATGGTTCTGTGACACCGACGGCATTTTTGGTTCATTGAGTGCTTTTCGATTGCCGCCGTCCTTTTCAGAATATCGCTTTCAATTCTGTCTCTCTCTTTTTTGAAGTTTGTATTGATTCTGTTGTGACCAGAGATTTATTTCTGTTTTCCATTTCAAAGCCGTTTTAAACACCCTGCAACCCCTTCTCTCCCTATCCAGGATGTTTTCCTTCCATATCTGGGCTAATTTCCAAGCCTAAATTGGAGCAGAAGGAGGGATTCTGCAGTCTCTTCCTGCGCCTTTCTTTCCACTCAGTCGCTCCCCTGATCCTTTTCAATGTTTAACTTTTTAAAATGTTTTTATATGTGCTGGAAGCGACCCAGAGTGGCTGGGGCAACCCATTTAGATGGGGGGTATTATTATTATTATTATTATTATTATTATTATTATTTATTATTATTTACTGAGGTTCTCACCCTGGGCCAGCAGGGGGATACTGTAGATAGTTTTCACTCAGGTGAAATATGCAAATAAGGAATTGAAAGTGACGTTCAGTGATTGGATAGTTACAGAAAGTTGTTACTGTTGCTTTGTACTTGAGCTCCATATAAGCAGGCTGGCTGAACGCTTATGCCCAGTTCTGTTCTGGCCTGTGAATAAACAAGAGCTGTCTGAAGAATCGCTGTGTCGTCTGATATGTTCACCCACAACTTAACAATTATTATTATTATTACCTGCATTGGAAGACACAGGCCTGCCCTTGTCACGCCTCGTTCCACGCTACTAGGGCCTTTTCGAAACAATTTTTGTAGTTCTTTCGCACAGACCTTCCCCAAGCAATCACTCTGTTTCAGTTGTGGCTGTTTGAGGAAGGGGAGTCCTGCCAATCACAGGAAAGGCGGGAAACTTTTCCCGGCTCTTCTGATCCACTAGACTTAATGCTGCATTAAAAGAAAGAACATCTGTCAGCCTCACTAAGGGTGGGAAGATGGAAGAGACGCTCGTCTCAATGACAACCATTGATCTTCTCCAAGCCCAACTGCCTTGGCTTGCATGCTGCAGGTCAGACCTTTTTGGCAGGGGTTTATTTCAGGTTATTTGATTCCCCCGCCCCCACCCCTTCAGTCAAAATGAAACAGCTTTAGCAGGGAGGCCGAGCAGCGCAGCCCATAAAAGTTAAAACCAACTTGGCTGGTTGTCGTATGTGCGTATTCCACTTGCCTGTGCAAGGACACACAGCTTTTCTATTTATGGGGCTTCATTCTGGAGTCAGGGAAGCAATCCGGAGGGGGGTGTCAGAAACAGTCTGCAAAGTAATTAAAGGTCAGTTTGGAAATTTAATAGGAATGTGTTAAAGGAAATCTTCAAAGGCCAGGGTTTATGGGTTTCACCTTAATATATATATATATATATATATATATATATATATATATATATTAAGTAACTGCTTTCCCTTCATATATAAAAAAATTAGAAATGTTTGTTCTGGCTCTTCATATACAGCGGCTGTCTTGGTTTTAATATCAGGAAAAATGCAGTTTGGAACGGACCTAATAGTCTGAGTGTACTTTGCTGGGAATTACAAACAACACGTAGGGTTGAAAACACCCACAAAGTCCCTTCTTTGTGCTTGACTCTTCCTAAAAGCTTTCCTGGAGCACTCTGAGGAGCACTTTGCACATGACAAAATTCCTACGCAGACCAGACAGGAATAACTTCTGTGTTGCAATTGCCACGACGGTCCTTTGTGGCAATCTTGCACATTTGCTTATGAGTCTCAATGTTCTTATCCCACTGAAGACCTCCTTGGTCTTGTCCCCACTTAACCACCGGGTCCAGGGATAGCACCAGCCCATCACTGCATATTTTCGTATTTAATGCACATGAAGCAGAGTTATGTTCAGCAGTAGCTCCTGGTCTGAGCACACCCAGTGGATTCAAAGGTTTGTCACAGTTAGGTGCTAGGTGAATTTTTGCAAATCAATCAAAACCTGTCTGTTTGCATTTGAGTAAAGAAACAACTTTTTGTACAGGGAAGGGAATCTGTAGCCCCTGAGACATTACCATCCCCATCCCTGCGCACTGGCCATGCTGACAGATGTTTTTGAGCCCAGCAACATCTGGAGTCACCAGGTTTCCTACTCCCAATATAGAAATAGCTTGATGCCAGCATTTAAAGTAGGGTTGCCATACTTCCAAAAGTGAAAATCTGGGCAAATAAGTTGTTGAGTTTTGGGGTTGTTTTTTTTTTTTTTTTTGCAAACTCTCAACAATCTCCATTTTCACTGGAGAAATGTTGGAGGGCATGGAGTTATGTGACCCCCCCCCGAGCCAAGCAGTTAAGTAACTATACCTTTAGAAGACATCTAAAAGCAGCCCTGTATAGATTTTTTTTAAAAAAAATAATTCAGTGTTTTATTATGTTTTTATATATGTTGGAAGCCACCCAGAGTGGCTAGGACATCATCATCATCAATTTATTTAGGACATCCCTATTCTTAAATGTTGGAGGGTGTGATATTGTTCCTGGCAACCCTGTGTGAGGATATGCAGCTGTTCTAAAATGTTTTGAGATGTTTTAGGCTGTGATTCAGAAACACAGTACAGTGGTACCTCAGGTTACATACGCTTCAGGTTACAGACTCCACTAACCCAGAAATAGGGCTTCAGGTTAAGAACTTTGCTTCAGGATGAGAACAGAAATAGTGCTCCGGCGGCAGCAGGAGGCCCTATTAGCTAAAGTGGTGCTTCAGGTTAAGAACAGTTTCAGGTTAAGAAGGGACCTCCGGAACGAATTAAGTACTTAATCCGAGGTACCACTGTACTAGAGTAAGGAAAGTGTGGCTCTCTAGATGTTGTTGGACTACAACTCCCATGATGCTTCACTGTTGGCCATGCTGCAGTCCAACAAGCGCTGAAGGGTCGCAGGCTCCCTGCTCTGGTAGGGTTGCCATATGTCCAGACATATCTGGGATACAGCAGTCAGCAGCAGTATCCCGGCGTGAAAATGTATGGGAAAATCTGGACGTAATATAGCCCCCGTCGGCAGTTGCAGCTTTTCCATTCAAATAGCTCAAAAACTGCATTATTTTTTTTAATTGTGATTTTGCTCAAAAGAAAGCTCAACAAATATTCTGTCTGGATTTGAAATACGGCAACCCTATGCTCTGGGGAAGCCAGCTCCATTTGGCTTGGAGTGCCGCTCATGATATACTGTAATTGAAACACAATACATTTCACCACAGTGGGCCTCCTCCCCCTGCTCTTAAGCTGCAAACTACTGGTCAGCAGCTTCAAGGCTCCTAATATCTTTAAAGGTTTTATTTTTATTTTTAACCTGGACAGACAGCCCTTTAAGCAGAAGTCCGTCCTCTGGTGTTGCTCACCCTACATTTAACTTGCTGGAACTTACTTTTGCAATCACATACCTAGGATTGTCCTGTGAAGGTCACAAATCCTTTTGAGTCCAATAAGAGAAGCTATATTAAACGTTTTACTCTCGAGGTGGTTCCTCAGACTGAGAAAACCTTCTCGGGGCAAGGCTCCTGTGTGTACAATCATCATTGGGGATACATTTTAAGATTCTAATCTGAGTACGTCCCTGTTTTCCACTGCCAAGAAAAGTTAGAAACCACTTCTGGAGAGGGAAGATTATAACTAATGGCAAATTTGGCTCCCTCACTCTCTCACTCTCTTTCTAAAGACACTGCAATTTGGCCGGGAGATGATCGTTGGTTTCTGTGGATGGTGTATTGCTTGTTTTTTTTTTTGTTTTAACTGAGCAAAGCACATAAAATTAACTGAAAAGAAAATGAGCACTCTGTTTACCAGAGTGCCAGACCCAGAAATTTTTTTAACTGCAAAGAAAGATGTTTTTTCATACCAAAAATGGCAGAGGCCAAAAGTTTAATCTTTGCAAGACAACTTATTTTATTGCATTCTTAATGTCTCCCTGCATTAACACGACCCTTTCTCTGTAGCTTTTCATGCCTAGTGCTTAATTAGTTATCATTAGCAACATGCATGGGGGGCCCCTCTCTGCATATTTATAAATGTGATCATTAGTACATGGAAAGACAAAGGTTTCTTTAGGACCCTCATTAGTTATTCGGCTTTCATGGAAAAGATCATTAGGAAAAGACGGCCCACCTGGTTAAATAATTACAGTTCAGATTTGGAAATCTCTCTTTCATTTGTCACTGGTTTTTCCAGCGTTGAGTTTCCTGAGCATCACACTAGGAAAGTCATGTTTCTCAGCTATGTGTGCCTGCCCCCATTTTGTTGTTGTTGTTGTTTAAGGTGGATTTTTTTCAATACCTTGTTTTTGAAGCAATATCTCTGCTGGTGATCTATAAGTCGGCAACTTTGTCTCCCGCCCCCCCCCCCCCCAGTCACCTATTGGAAAAAAGGACTTTGATTTGGGTGCTTCCAGACAACCTGTTCATTGAGAACTCATTCTGATTTCTATGGAGGGAGATTAGATGGCATTGGCTATTTGTTGAACACCCATCCTGCTTTGTTTGCAGGAAGATTTGGTGACATTGGCTAGTTAACAAGCATCTATTCTGATCTGGAGACTCCTGGATGCAAGCGCTGGAAGATGAAGAAAACCAGAGAAGCTCTTGCTTCACTCTTTCTGTTCCCTTACCCCATAAAGCCTTAGCATGCAACTGATCACAGATACCAGATCCACCAAGTGTCCCTATTTTCCAGGGACATCCCTGATTTAGAGAAGCAATCCTGGTTTCTGATTTGATCTCACAATGTCCCACTTTTCCTTGTTGTTGTTGTTTAGTCGTGTCTGACTCTTCGTGACCCCATGGACCAGAGCACGCCAGGCACTCCTGTCTTTGGTCAAACTTGGTCAAACTCATGCTGGTAGCTTCGAGAACACTATCCAACCATCTCGTCCTCTGTCGTCCCCTTCTCCTTGTGCCCTCAATCTTTCCCAACATCAGGGTCTTTTCCAGGGAGTCTTCTCTTCTCATGAGGTGGCCAAAATATTGGAGTCTCAGCTTCAGGATCTGTCCTTCCAGTGAGCACTCAGGGCTGATTTCCTTCAGAATGGATCGGTTTGATCTTCTTGCAGTCCATGGGACTCTCAAGAGTCTCCTCCAGCACCATAATTCAAAAGCATCAATTCTTCGGCGATCAACTGTTCTTAACCTGAAGCACCACTTTAGCTAATGGGGCCTCCTGCTGCTGCCATGCCGCCGGAGCCCGATTTCTGTTCTTATCCTGAAGCAAAGTTCTTAACCTGAAGCACTATTTCTGGGTTAGCGGAGTCTGTAACCTGAAGCGTATGTAACATGAAGTGTGTGTAACCTGAGGTACCACTGTATAAACGAAATGAATTAAAGGGAACCTGCCCATGATTATTAACAATTTCAGTATTTTCCTGTTTTAAAACTACAAGCAGAATTCTGCACCTACAAATAAGTGTTAACTGATCTACACTTTTAATTAGGGACTTGCCTTTTTTTTGTTTTCTTTTTCTTTTTGCTTCTGCTGTAGAGCATCATATGTACGCTGAATGTGCTTACATAAACGGGAATGAGACGCCAAAAGGTGGCGGCGCTTTTTTTTTGCTTCAAGGCACGAATTCTGGAAATAAATGTGTGGTGAAACAAGAGTTGTCATTCATATGCCATTAGTGCTTTATTGGAGTAGAAGACATCCTGATAGGGTAATTTTTTCCCCTAGTGATAAACCACAACTGTAAGGGGAAAGAAAAAGGGGAAAAAAAACTTGTCAGAGGCCCACATCTTGCCTGTAAACAATTATGCAGCTCCTGCCTCCTTCAGCACAGCTTGAAAAAGCTCTGGAAATCTGCAATCAGTTATATCTCCAATTACCATAAAAATATATTATCCATCTATTCATTTATTAATGATTCATCAGTTAACCACACATAATGAGCAAATAATTAGTAATGCTGCATGGTTGCCAAAAATTGAAGAAGCGTTGGCATTTTAAAGATGAAAGGTTGCATTTATGCAAAAGCCTGGCGATGATAAAGTTAATACCAGAGATAATTATGAAAGCGCCTACCCTATATTAGAGGCTGAGGGCCCACAAAATGTGCCTAATTGTACTGAAATTAATATTCTTCAGAAGCATGCATGCGACTGCATACTAGCGACCACCTTTGCTGGAAGATCTCCCTTCAGTGAGGTGCACTAATAATAATAATAATAATAATAATAATAATAATAATAAGAAGAAGAAGAAGAAGAAGAAGAAGAAGACAAGTTAATAAAATGCCAGACAGCAAGACTGTGTTCTTTGTTTGCCTGGTTCAGGGCCTTTTCGGAAAACAATAAATTGCATTCATGTCAGCTGGGGCCCATCCCTTTGCTAATTGCCGTTTGGTGCTGAAATGACTTCTGTGAAATTGGGAGCATGAAGAAACATACAGCCGTACAAGGGAGGCTTTTCAGGCTATGGCAGTAAATGTGAGACAGGCCCGAGGCGCACAGATGTTAAAACAGTGAATTCCCCTACAGATTACGCTAATGGAAACCCTGTCAAGAGCAAGTCAAATCCGGGGTCTGTGGTCAAAATCTAATTAATGTTTCTGTACTTAAGAAAGAATCGGAATGCCTGGAGGTGATGAAGACTCGTATAAGAAGATCGCTTGTTTGTAAAAATGGTTCGCGTGAATAGTAACTAGCACCGAGCCATTGCTTGACAATGTAACACCTGTTAGTTGAACAGCTCTGTGCACCAAATTTAATATAGCACATTATCAGCCGGGCTGCCTGGTTCAACTAATGCAGCGGCAACCTTTAACCTCCGCAGAAATAGCTGGAGTCCATTTTGTCTGGGGGGTGGGGCGTCTATTATTCCTTTGCAGAGTCTCAAGCGGAAGTGTCTCTCAGAAGCATTAAACCCCCGCTGATTATCTGGCACTGATTGAGTCCTGTTGACAGTCTTCATCTAGAAAATACTTAAAAGAGACCAGAATTGTACCCTTAAAAGGGCCAAATGGTGGGATTAGGCTAACCCAACCAACCATGGATTGTCCTTGAGGATGCCACTGGCACAGCCTTCCAGAACTTTCTCGCAGCTGCATCCTGCGCCATGAATTTCTAACGCCGCAGTCTTTCGCAAGCACCCAAAAATTCCTCCTGAATATTTAACAAATAACCCTGCAAAGTGGGACAGTCCCTTAACATTGGAAAGAAATGAAGGCCTCGTTTCAACGTGAAGCCGTTCAGAGAAAGCCGTTATTAAAGGAATAAATTTCAGAACGGTGAGCGGTTTGAGAACGTTAAAATTTCAATTATTTAAAATCAGCTTTAAGATAACTCTCCAGTGTGCTTTGGGTTTTGCATGGTGAGAGTGCGCTTTCTGGGAAAGAAACCCAGAGCCTTGGAACTATTATAGGCAATGGTGATGCAAGCTGTAGAGACACACCACACACACACACACACACACACACACACACACACACACACACAGGAAAGCATTAAAGAGCAACTTGGTGATATTTACCTCTCTGCAAGATCCCGGCATAAAAACTGCACAAAGTAATTTGGGATCTTAGGGGAGTTTGTTTTGCTCTTTTGGCTGAGTCTGAGGCACAAAGCTGTCAGGTACACTCTCCGAGCATAATCCTTCTGCAGCTTTTTAGAGAAGAGATATACTAATAATCCCCCTCTAGCAGCAGCTTGTTGCTGTGGTTATGGAGGGAAAGGAAACAGGACCAACAGAAAACTCCAGTGGTTGGCTTTAAATAAGGAAACAATATCTGCAAAGTTTTTATAGGCAACTTATCCGGCAATCAAGTGTAACGTGAACTTCTTGCCACCTGATGAAATGCCGGGGAATTTCACAGTGCTCACGGTTTGTTAACGTCACCGGCTTTCGCTGTTTAAGGACGGATTCTCGTATAATTCCTTCCTTCCTCCTGATCCTCCAGGTGGGAAGGGGAACGGAATGGAGTAGCCGATGGACTGGAGCAGTGGACTGAAGCATGGTACACAGGGACATCAGCATCGTCCCAGCACTGGGATGATGGGCATGGATGCTACAGGCCAAGGTATGGTGTGTGGGCCCATCCTTCCCCGAAAGGGTTGAGTTTTAGGTCATGAGACTGAGACACGCTTTGTTTCCAGGTTGCTTACTGGGGTAAGCTGGAACCACCTACAGTTCCACACTAGAACCTTCTGTCTGGAGGCTCTTGATGTTGAGCCAAACCAAACCATGGAGCTTCAGAAGCACCCACGCAGCCGAAAAAGTAATACAGTGGTACCTCGGTTTAAGAACAGTCCTGTTTAAGAACAATTCGGTTTACGAACTCCGCAAAACCGGAAATAGTGTCCCGGTTTGAGAACTTTACCTCAGTCTAAGAACGGAATCTGAACGGTGGAAGGGCACCGGCGACAGGAGGCCTCATTAGGGAAAGCGCGCCTTGGTTTAAGAACGGTTTCAGTTTAAGAACGGACTTCCGGGACGGATTAAGTTCGTAAACTGAGGTACCACTGTAATAGCTGATCCCATGGTTCTCCTACTCAACTGCGAAGTCTGCACTGCTTGGCTTGTGGTATGCAGAAGTACGAAGATCGTGCAACCATAGACACAAAGCAAGGAGTGTCTTACCCTTTGACCAATCTGCTGGAAGCTGCATGGCAGTGGTGGGCATGGCCAAAATTGAATTCACTCATGTTCTCACCTGCATATTCAAAGTCTTGGTGCTGACCTTTAAAGCCCTAAACAGCCTTGACACAGTATACCTGAAGGAGTGTCTCCACCCCCCCATCGTTCAGCCCGGACACTGAAGTCCAGCTCCGAGGGCCTTCTGGCAGTTCCCTCATTGCGAGAAGTGAGGCTACAGGGAACCAGGCAGAGGGCCTTCTTAGTAGTGGCACCCGCCCTGTGGAATGCCCTCCCATCAGATGTCAAGGAAATAAGCAACTATCTGACTTTTAGAAGACATCTGAAGGCAGCCCTGTTTAGGGAAGTTTTTTAATGTTTGATGCTTTATCACTTTTTTATTACTTTTCTTACTAATAATATTCTATTGGGAGCTGCCCAGAGTGGCTGGGATTCTATTATTATTATTATTATTATTATTATTATTATTATTATTATTCATATTCACAGAACAGTTTCCACTTAGGCTGATCCATGCATATCAGCTGAGTTGGGCAGGTATTGCTCCCTCCACAATCAGCAAATGATTGATAAGATGAGTGGGGAGAGGTGGAAATTTGCACGCACCACCGGGAGCTGGACTGTTCCAAGAGGTTGAAACCTCGGTGGCATGGAGGGAAAGAGTTAAACTTGCCCGTCCTTCCCACCCCTGTGGGTCCAGAGCTGCTCAGATACCTCCTAAGCAGATTTATCAATGCTTTGCATTTCCTCATATGCTGAGAGTCTTAATCACGAAAAAGGAAAACATGGTACATTCTGCTTGGCTTTTGTGTTGGGCTTCCAGAATTTTGAATAGAACCCCCCAACTATTGATGGCATGATTTGTGGAACAAAGTTTATATGTTCCCCATCTCCGTGTTCTCTGGGGAGCTTATCAGCAATAAAACATTAAACTACCACACTGAGCAGGGAACAGTAAAAAACAGGAAACATACCCTAGGATTGAAATTTAGCATAAAAATGTCAGCAACAGAGCATAAACCAGCCTAGAGAAACACCTTGCTGAAGGTGTGCCTTAGAGATAAAATTGGATGGTTTCAGAAGTTCAAATTTTAAAAACTGGAAGCATTCTTTTTTTAAAGAAAAGGTCTTATTCTGGCACTGAAAAGCCTACAAAGAACAGACTAGGTAACCTTATCTGTTGTTAGTGTGTTTCATAACCAGGGTGCCACCACTGAAAAGTCCCTTTCCCTAACAGCTGCCCATTGCAATTCACTTGGTTGAAGGCACTGAAAGCTGACCTCAGGGAGGAGGAAATCCTCAAAATTGCTAATTAAACTCTTCATTTTATATCATTGTGGGGGCCAGGGATCATGGGAGTTGCAGTCCAGGCAGCAAGCAGTCCAGTTCCTCCAGCTCCTGTCCTAATGAAATAGCCCAAATTGGTTTTTATAAGCCACCTTCATCACCCAGTTCCAGGGAAGAGAAAGCCAGGTTTGGTCCACAGGCCGGAAACGGGGAGTGCAAACAGTGAAGAGAAGAGCGGGAAGAGACGTTTTCATGTGGAAACTTGAAAGTGACTGGACTTTGTGAGGCATTAGGTTCATCTGTCATACAAGGAGTTTGAAGCCCCGGAGGGCTTTCTCGTCCAGGAATGTTTTCTTTATAACTGGTTTTTAATAAAGCAGCCCGCGATTAATTAGGCTAATGCTGAGGGTAAACCCACAACTAAGCTATTCGGTTACCAGCCTGAAGCAAATACCTCACGCCAAATCTTCCTGGTCTCTTTTTGTGTGTGTGCTGTGTGTGTAGCCTTTCATGTTTGCACTTAATTCACACACAGAAAAAAATATTGGTTCTTCCTGAGTGATCCGGGGTGTGTCTGTATATAGAGCACTTTTTATTATTATTAGATATTTGGTTAATCAGTTAACTGCTGGCAAATATATTGCGTAACCTTTAGAAGCGTTGCAATTGTAATTAATTAAATTCTGGAGAAAAATCTCATTTAGGGCCATTATGTTAATTAATCTATTATGGATGGGGAGGCTCAGCAGGAGCTCTTCTCCCATAGTTGAGTCTGTCGCTGGTTTTCTTACAAAAGCCACGTTTATCTCCAAACACCATGTATCGATGCTGCTCACCCCATTCATAGATGCAGCCCTTCCTCCAAACTCGTTGAAACTGCATCCACTTTAATTTATTTTAGGGAGCAATCCTAAGCAGCTGAGAGGTCATTGTTATGTTGTGGGCCTCCTTCTCCATCTGTGGAGACGAAAGCCTTGCTGCCAGAGATCTCCTTGATGAGATTCCAAGGAATTTATTATTTTTTTACATTTATATGGCATGGCTCATATAATTGGTAGGAGAATTGTTAGGAGAACAACGACCCCATCTTAACACCCAAGGTTCCTCAGGGCAATCTATCAACACTAATTATATCCAGGGATATTGGGAGCCTGAGGACAATGAGGTCCAGCTCTGAGAGCCTTCTGGTGGTTCCCTCATTGCAGGTTACAGGGAAGCAGGCAGAGGGCCTTCTCAGAATTGGCATTCACCCTGTGGAATCCCCCCCCCCAACATCAGATTTCAAAGAGATAAATGATTCTAAGACCTAACGTAGACAACTGAAAGCAGTCCTGTATGGGAAACCTTTTAATGTGCGACACATTCTGTTGTGTTTTTGTATGTTCTGTTGGAAGCCGCCCACAGTGGCTGGGGCAACCCAGTCAGATGGGTGGGGTACAAAAAACAAATTATTATTATTATTATCATTATTATTATTCAGCTTGGAGAGGAGAAATGTTTGGTTCACCCCCCTCAAAAAATAAATAAATCACATGCTTTCTTTTGACTGAGAAGTGGAACATTTTAATTTTCGATACTACCGTTGCTTCCAACAAACTTTCGTTTTCGAGGGCAGAGGAGGAGGAGGAGGAGGGGTACCGTACGCTCAAGGTCAAGGTTATATTTCTCACTGAGTAGCCAGTACCATATGCTCATTACATCCATGTAGACCATTTGAAAGAGATGGAGTGGTTCCTGTCAGGATCTCTGCCAAGTGCAGATGCCAGTAGCAGCAGGAGGAGCCGCAGGATAATTGTCTGTATCTGTTTATTCTCTTTCCTAAGTTGTGGCAAAAGCACTCCATAATGTAGCTTGAGCTGCAAAATGCTGTACATTGGAACAGGGAGATGAATGGTCCATGGTGATACGGGAATGAACAACTCCCCATCTAAGGACAGGTTTCTTCTACCTAAAGGTAAAGGTAAAGGTACCCCTGCCCGTACGGGCCAGTCTTGACAGACTCTGGGGTTGTGCGCCCATCTCACTTAAGAGGCCAGGGGCCAGTGCTGTCCGGAGACACTTCCGGGTCACGTGGCCAGTGTGACATCGCTGCTCTGGCCAGAGCCAGAGCCAGAGCCGCACACGGAAACACCGTTTACCTTCCCGCTGGTAAGCGGTCCCTATTTATCTACTTGCACCCGGAGGTGCTTTCGAACTGCTAGGTTGGCAGGCGCTGGGACCGAGCAGCGGGAGCGCACCCCGCCGCAGGGATTCGAACCGCCGACCTTTCGATCGGCAAGCCCTAGGCGCTGAGGCTTTAACCCACAGCGCCACTTGCGTCCCTTCTTCTACCTAGGGGATGTCAAATGCTACTCCCAGGGCTATTTAGAAAACGTTACTAAAGTGCTGAATTGTTTTAAAATGGAAAAGCGAACAATGTGACATAACAAGGAAAGAAATTAAGCACAAGTGTAGTTGTGCCAGGTTACGTTTGAACCTTCTTCTTCCCAGTTCTCCTGTCTTCTGCTGAATCTTTCCATTTCACCACAGTCCTCCTCACCACCGTCTCCAGTTGTGCAAAAATGCACAAAGCATCCCTGTGTTGTTTGGTTTCTCTGGTGGGCTGGTGCTTTGGCACAAAGAAATTGCAGTTGGGGGAGGGGAGGAGAAGAGAAGAAAAACAATGGCTGAAAATCGTTTTAGGAAAGTAAAACGAAAGGCCAACTCATCAACAAAACGATCCTGACCCAGGGGTGTAGTTACAGGAAGGTAACCACCTATAACAACCAGGGTCCATGGTTCCCCACTTAATTCCAGCCAATGAAGGATTGCTCTGAAGGTGACCAATAGGGCAGGCCTGCACAAATGGTGACCCGATGTCGTGGACTGGCTGGATGCAGAGGAGTGGTGGAAGGGCCCCCAGGGGAAGGGTAACCCCCAGGGGAAGAACGTTTAGAGCCAGGGGATTGGTAGTGGGGCAGCGATGCATGATCAGAGGGAGAAGACTGGAAGGAGGAGGTGTTGGAAGTCGAAGAGGCAAGAGGGCTTAGTGAGCAGGAAGAGGCTGTGGCAGAGAGCAGTGCAGAACCAGAGGCAGGAGAGGAAGCTGATGAGAGGCACGAAGAGGCAGCGATGAGTCAGGCTGCTGAAGAATTCAGAGAGTCTTCCCCTTCTGCTGCGACCAGCTCCCCTCCCTTGTGGTCTCCAAGAACACAAAGTAATGAAGAGCTGGAGCAATGAGAGACAAGACGACAGAGCCTTAGGCTGCTGGGTAATGAGCAAAGGGAGGAGCCTTAAGGATTGGTGGGAAGGTGGGGACCTCCAGTCCTTGCAACTGCCTCATTGGGGCAAGACCTGGGAAGAGTTGCCATGATCACTAGGCCTGCGCTGTTTTAGTTTCTTTGAGTAAAGAGTTAACCTAGCTGACACTGGGTATGTTATTATGGACCTGCTCCTGACTCTAGCTCCTGACCCCCACTGAGCCAATACATATCTTCAATGATATCAGGGCTCTCCCCACAGTGATTTCATGAACTTGTTATTTTTCAGGTCTGCCAGGGACTATCAAAACCAAGGTGTGGGGATGGGTGAGCAGTTACAGGCCACAGTATACTGCTGGTATATGACACTTGTGGGTCACAATTTTGCAGGCCTGGTGAAAGGAGGTTGGACTAAAGAAAGAAAAAGAATCCAGCTATGTTTAATGCTTCTCCTTCTTTTGGAAAAAGAAATCACCATTCAGCTTACATCAGTGTTAACATCTACTGAGAAATGCAGCCATCAACAATTTGCAACTCAATGTGTGTTACTTTAATTAGTATGAAAATTAAAGGGCAACCATAGGCCAACGTGAATGATTATGGAAACACATGGGCAAACCATGCAGTGCTCTCATTTAATTAATCGTCTTGTAAACTATATCGAGCTCTTTAAGTCAGTCACTGAGTATAACAGCTCCGTTTTTAAATAACTACTTAATACTCAACAGGATGTGGAGAAAACACTGCAACAGAGACAGCCGCGTCTCAAGTTTCCAAGTTGGAAGGGTTTTTTTCCCTCCCTTCTTCCCAAACTGAAACACGTCAACGTAAAAAAAAGAAGAGGAAAGACAGTCTAAGAACCCATGTCTGAACGCCAGTTCTGTGATCTCTCTCTCTCTTTGTGTGCACATGGAAAAGAGGAGGACGGGCAGGGAGGTGGAAGGGAAGAGTAGCATTTTGTAAAACCAGTGACTTTCGAAGCTAATTGGCAGTAGTGAATACATGAATGAAGGCCAAAGAACTAGAGGGGGGGAACCTTTACTACAGTAATTTAACTCATGGCAAATGGGAAGAAGAAAGGCATCTTTGTTTCAACGGTCCAATTAGCTGATCAAGAAATAAAACATTTTAAACATGTTTTTCAATGCTGCATTAATTATATATATGCGCATACACACACACACACACACACACACACACACCATTAAAGCCAGGTTTCATGAATTGCACTGTGTGTGTCTCTGAACTGAACTTTGCAGGAGTAGCAACTCTTCCTGCATTCTTAGTTTGCTTCATTAGCAAAAGAAGAAGAAGAAGAAGAAGAAGAAGAAGAAGAAATATTAACATCAGTATTCATTATAAAATATCCTGTGTTTGCATCTCACCTTACACACACAGAGAGAGATTGCTTTGGAGAATGCAATTTATGGTTCTGATTGATTTTTAAAAAGATCTAATTTTGGTGTGGGGGGAGAGAACCCTGCTAAATGAGTGGAAATAGAAAAGCACAATGTTTCAGGACTGGGCCTCATTATCCACTCTGTAATGAGGTTCTAAATCAATGGCATTACACGGGCTTAAAGATGGCTTAATGGAGGGGATAAATAGGCCAATTGGAAATAAAGACATTATGAGCATTGGGAAGTTTCTCTTCTTGACTCCAGCTCTACATATAAGCACAAAACTTAACGGACTTTTCAGCACTCATTTTTCTCCCCTGGTTTCCATGGGTGAATTCAGGGCTACACCCACGCTCTCCCAGCTGCTTGTGTGGGTGATGTGTTACCCACAATTCCTTCTGATGCAGCTTGAGGGCTTATGGAATGCCTGAGAGATCATGTCCCCCACCCTTTGTGAAGAACATTTCTCGCCAGTGGGTGGCTTGTGTGGAGGAAAGTGAGGCGGGAACTTCTCTAGTACTTCATCCATATCCTCCAACATTTCTTCAATGAAAATAAGGATGCCTATTCCATAATAATAATAATAATAATAATAATAATAATAATAATTGTTATGTACTGAAGTTCTCACCCTGGGCCAGCAGGGGAATACTGTAGATAGTTATGCAAATGAAGGATCGAAAGTGACGTTCAGTGATTGGATAGTTTTAGAAAGTTGCTACAGTAACGTTGTACTGGAGCTGTATATAAGCAGGCTGACTGAGCCCTTCAGCTCAGTTCTGTTCTGGCCTCTGAATAAACAAGAGCTGTTTGAAGAATCGCTGTGTCGTCTGATATGTTCACCCACAACTTAACAATAATAATTTTATTATTTATACCCTGCCCATCTGACTGGGTTGCCCCTGCCACTCTGGGCAGCTTCCAACACGTATAAAAACCTAATAAAACATTCGACATTAAAAAACTTCCCTATACAGGGCTGCCTTAAGCTGTCTTCTGAAGGTTGTATAGTTACTTAACTCCTTTTTTTTTGGGGGGGGGGGGTTGAATAACTCCATACCCTCCAACATGAAAATAGGGACATCCTAAGGAGAAGCAGGACATTCCGGGATAAAATCAGAAACCAGGAAAGCTGCTGTAAATCTAGGAGTGTCCTTGAACACTTGGAGGGTCTGCTTCATCTACTATGCTCTCAGTTCTTGGACAGGAAACAGTCTAGGAATACTGAGCAGTTGCTACATTGCTGTGCTTAAGTGTGGGGAAATCCAGGTTCGAATGCCCACCCAGGCATAAACCTCAATGGTTGGTCTTTGGGGAAATTGCCAACATTAAATGCGGCAGCAACCACAGAACAAACAGGCATGCACAAATATGGTATCGGGCACAAAACAATGAGGCACATTACAGAACCGTTTCCCCCCTAGCGGATCAGTGGCTTCGCTGTAAATCATGCAAAAGGATCTAGGCTGTGTCTAAGTTAATTCTTTTTTTTAGTAGTCTAAGCACAAGATTCCACTGCGTGACCTTCCCACCTAATGGCCTATTAAGATACCAAAATTTTGCTGAAATCTGTATGAGTTATAGCAGCAATTATGTACTAAGTGCAGCCATCTCCATGATCTCTTCAAGCGCAGGACTCCTCCAAGGAGTTTGCCTACAGACACACTTGGGAATCAGTGAACTGAGAAATTCACAACAACAGGATCCAGCACATTTTGGGTGGATGTGATGGGACTTCTCTGACACATAAAGGGAGTGGGCAGCCAGATGGAGGAATATTGTCTCTAACCAATTAAAATGGACGTTCATGACCCAATTATAGCTTCTGATTAGAATCATCTGAAGATGACAGCGATACAGAAAAATACTACCTAGATTAAAAATATTCAGCAAGTATACCATATCACGGACCTATGATAGCTGAAGCCAGTTTTTTTAATTAAATGTGTCCCGGAATAATTTGTACTTTAGTTAATACTATTAAGGTTGACTTTGCTGAAATAAATGATAGAACTTTCCACTTGAAGAATTTCCCCTTAATATATTGGCAACACAACGACAGTGTTTGCATTTTAAGCTTTAAAAGCGGCCAAACAATGGGCTCATCAAAAGACAAAGCAAGGGTTTGTGACTTATTGTTGCAATACTCATTTAAAGTCATTTTAGAAATTTAAAATTTGCCTCATAGGTACTGAGATTATTAGCATATATTCCTCTCCTTAGTCATGACTGCCATTTTTAAAGGTGGCAAACCAACACCTATGCTAGAAACATGAGAGAGAGGGCCTGATGTTAAATCTCCAAATTGCAGTTGTTAAAGTGTAAGATGAACTCCTTGAAGCTATTAGGACAAAAACGGACCACTGTCATGCTCCCATTTAGAAGCACAAATTCTACGAACTATTTCCTCCGCAACAAGCCTATACAAAAGTTTCCTTGGGCTCTTGCGAGAGGAAAGTTGAGGTATGAGAAAAAGGAAATGATGATGGTTTACACACTGGAATCAGTGCAAATAATTATAAACAAACATTGCTGACACAAATACAAAGTTTATCTGCTGTGAATTAAGCTGTCAAATTTTATTCTCCAAAATTCAAGAGAGAAAATGCTTCTTGCTCTTCCGCAAGGCATCTCTCTTTTGACTGCCTTGTTCTTCTTGTTAGCTGCAAAGGCTACAAATCTTCCCTGCTTTTACATGCAAGAGCGATACGTTCCCGTTTTCAATCTATTGTAACTTTTTGCTTCCATCTTCCATCCCTTATCTTTGAAGAGCACTTGAAATGATATTGGAAGACGGACCACAGTTAAACTTCATTCTTGATTCACTTCTCTGTATTTATGGAGAAAATGGTTGAATTATGTCTTTCAGGAACCAGCTACCCCCCCAAAATGAAGTATATAGTCCTATAACTCTGCCTGAAAATGGTAAACTAAATGGTGGATTTTACTGGGAAAAACCGCTCTATTGTACAAGCATTTCTAATGTTTGCATTCTTTATCCTAGTTTCAGTATTATGAATAGCTTGGCCCGTGAGTCATTTTGCAGCCGATACGAATGTACATTAAGCTGTACAGTACAAGTAACCTGCCGTGACTTCGATTCCATATTAAATTGTAGTAAATAGTAGAAATATATTTGTTTGTTTATGGTATTTACAGTATATTCTTCACCTTTCGTATAAAATACTCTCAGGAGGGCAAATAACACACTATCTGAATGCCCTTTGACGTTGTTGATATCATGGGTTAGTGACAAGACAATGAATTATGGCAGATGCTCATGGGACTGTGTGCCTAAAGTTTGAGAGGTGAGCCAACAGCTTCCCACAGGTGTCTGGTTGCCACTGTGAGAACAGGTTGCTGGACTAGATGGGCCTTTGGCCTGATCTAGTAGGCTTGCTTGTTTTTCTTTGGAGCAAGGTATCAGCTATGGCAATCAGGTGAGGCTATACATGTCCCGAATCAGGGCCTGGCGTCAATGATGGATTGGATGAGGGCTGATAAATGGAGCTAAAACTTTGCCAGATGGAAGCCCTGTGGGTAAACGGTTCCTAAACTTGAGAAACAAACCAGTTGTTTGTTCTTGGTGGGATTGCAGTCTCCCCAAAGGAGCAGCTATGGAGATCTATGAGAGGCACAAGTGTCCTTTGTGGTCAGTGTTTTCTTCTAGCTTCAACTGATAGACCAGCTACGTCTGTTATTGGACGAGGATAGCCTGGCCACAGTGATGCATGCCTTGGTAACCAGACAACTGCGATATGCCCTATGTGAGGCTACCTTAGAGGTTGGTTTGGGAATTTCAGCTAGTGCAGAATGCTGAAGCCCACCTTTGGGCAAGTACAGCGTATTAAACCAGCGCTGAAAGCTCTGCACTGGCTGCCAGTATATTACCGAACTAGTTTCAAGGAATTGCTATTAGCGTTAAAAGCCCTTGGACCAGGTTACCTGAACTACTGCCCTGTCCCTTATACAGCAGCCAGATAGATCTGGAGAAGCCTTCCTGTCCCATAGGTGCTACACCATTTAGTTTCCACTCAAACCAAGATTTTCAGGGTAATGGCACCAGTACTTTGGAACGCTCTTCCTATTGGAATCGGAGGAGCACCTACCACTGTGATGTTTTGCCATCTGTTGCAAACATTTTCGCATCGTCGTGCATTTTCAGAGAAGCAATTCTGTCCGTTGTTTGTCATTGGGTTATATATTTTTATGGTTTTATTATCTTCTAATGCTTTTTGGGTACACTTTTGGTGCACATTAATGCTGTATGAGTTGCTGGCTTATAAAGACTAAAACAACCGAACAAACAAAGGGCAGAAATGTTGCTGGGCTGCGACTCTCACCAGCCCTGCCTATTAGCTATGCTCTCTGGGGATGATGGGACCTGGAAGTCCAACGATGTTGGAGAAGCAAAGGTTCTGAACCCCTCATGCAGGGCAAGGTGCCCCATGCCAAAGTATCTTATTTTGCCAGTGGGTTCTTCCTGTGCTCCCAATTTGCATGCTAACAAAAATCTGCAGAAAAAGCTCTAAATACATATGGGGGAGCTGGTCAAGTTTCCTTTTAACTGAGCCATCCCATTACAGTGGTACCTTGGTTCTCAAACTTAGTCTGTTCCAGGAGTCCATTCAACTCCCAAAACCGTTCGAAAACCAGGGCGCAGCTTCCGATTGGCTGCAGGAGCTTCCTGCACTCAATTGGAAGCCATGTTGGACATTCGGCTTCCGAAAAACATCCGCAAACTGGAACACTTCCGGGTTTGTGGTGTTCGGGAGCCAATTTGTTTGACAACTAAGCCGTTCCGGAACCAAAGTACCACTGTACTACTCACGTTAAGAAACCCCTGCCACATAACAGCGTTACAGAAATGTCTCTAACAAATCCTCCTTGTCAGCTAGGAGCACGTTTTCATGTTCCGTGCTGGACTATATTTCATTTGGGAAATTGGTTTTTGTCCACCATCGCCAACTGTCCATAAACAAAACTATGCCTGTTATGAGCAGAGTGTGCAATAATGCCCTCCTCTAAAGGGCAGAATGAAAGACAAACCATTTCAGAATGCGACGGCAGTCATATCACTGCAGCCCGCTGCCTGCATATGTCAAATGACTGATAGCAACTACGGAGGCTTTTTCAATTCTCTTCTAGTGGCGTCTTCAGATACCCTTCCAGATAAGCCCTCCTTGGATTGCAATGAGGAGCTTGAAGAATAAATGATGCCAGAAATTATTATGTTTCAATGCCTTAGCCACACATAGGTTTAGAGAGGGGAATTTGCACATGAGAGGGAAAAAGATTCTGCATTGGTGCTTTTCCTCCACATCTGAACAATCTGAGCAATTACCCACCATGTTTGGTCACAACATCAGATGCCTTCACTATGAACGAGAAAAGTTTTTGTGTGGGAATTCCAAGAATGAGAGAGAAATCATCTCTTCACCCCAACACATCCTATTGTTGCTTAAAGGACATGGGTTTTCGTTTCCAAATGCTACATTTGATGGCCTGAGGACCACTTTTGCTGCTCAGCAGTATCATGAGATTACATTGAAGGTGCTTCACCTCCCAGTTTTTGTACCTCCCAGAAACTGGCGCCATGTTGATGGGGAAGGAGCTGTGGAAAACAGCTACATAGTTAGATATTCAGGTGTTACTGAGCAACGTGGGAAGAAGCAATGCTGCTCCATCTCATGTGTTTGGCAACACTGGGCAAGGTTTGAAGGTAAGAAGAGGGCCAGGGCCACTGGAACGAAATGGCATGCTCCATCCAGGACTTGCAGTTCAGACCTGTATGTCTACATGGTGCTGGCATATCAATGTGGGCATCAGAAGGTATGTTTAACCCTAGAGTCCTATTGCAGCTCCACCTGTTTGAAAGGGTTCTCTTGGCTAGAGCTCCGTACGCTTTGCATGCTATTTTAACCGAAGGTTGTAGGTTTAGACTCCAGCATCTCCAGATAGGAATGGGAAAGACCCTTGTTTGAGACCCTTGTGTGCTATTGAAAATCGGTCAGTGCACACAAGAATTAGTCAATATGGCTTCCTCCAGCTGTTGTTGCACTACAACTCCCATTTTCCTTGACCCGTGGACATGTTGGCTAGGACTGATAGGAATTGGAGTCCAACAACAGCCAGGGAAACCACATTGACTACATCTGGTCTAGGTAATGCCAGGCTTGACAGACCAAATGTCTGGCTCAGTACAGAGTAACTCTCCGGGTTCCACATACCACTAATAAAACCCTGTTGTCCTTTCTGACATTCCAGCTGAACCTATGTCTGTATGCATTTATTTCTTTGTTTATTGCCTCCGTCTCCTTGTATAGAACTTTAGATCGTGAGCTCCTCAGGGCAGGGACCTGTGTTGTTGTTGTTGTTGTTGTTGTTGTTGTTGTTCTTCTTCTTCTTCTTCTTCTTCTTCTTCTTCTTCTTCTTCTTCTTCTTATTATTATTATTATTATTATTATTATTATTATGTGAAGCCTCTTTCACATAGAATCATAGCATATAGTCCAACCCCTGCAATGCAGGAATCTCGACTCAAGCATCCATGGCAGATGGCCATCCAACCTCTGCTTAAAAACAACCAAGGAATGAGAGCCCACAACCTCCTGAGAGAGACTGTTCCACTGTCGAACGTGGTTGGTATAACAACAAAACAAAATTGCATGGGGAGTGGGTTCCATGGAACTTATTGGGGCTTACTTTTAAGTAAACAGGCAGAGCTTCATGCCTTTGTTTGTGTCTTGTAGTATCTGCAAGCTCTCAGTCAGGCTTAAAGCTTAGAAAGTGGCTGCAAAGATGCGGAGAGTTTTGGTCGACATTGATCATGACCGGTGATTATTCCAAGACCCAAAATACTGCTATAGCTTTCGCCCAGATGACGGGCTTCAGTCTGGTATCAACGTACCATCCAGACTAGTTGTGAAGTTCAGGTTTCTCTTTTCAACTGTCATATTAGATATGTTTCTCCTGTGTTCTTTTCTTCCCCTTGCCCCTTTTAATCATGATATCATTCCAGTTCGATACCAAAGATAAAAGAAGCTACCTTCATCTTACTGTGGAATTTTCCTTAGGTTTATTTGCTGCGGGGGAATAAGAAGGTATCCACTGTTGTACACCTTAAAAAAAAAGGAAAGGTTTCTCCCCGTCCCCCCAGCAATCTTTTAATCTTGGGTAATTTGAATGTACAAGGAGGATTCATAGGTGACAGACTGGTTTTGCTAAGACAAGAAGTGACGAAACCACCCCACAACAGTCCCTGGAAGTCCAACAATGCGCTTGGAGCATTTTGAGACAACTCTTGATCCAAAGGTATCAAAGGGTTACAGTTAAGATCAAGAAGAATTAAAACTGATGGCGAGCTAGAAACAACCTGCAATGCAAGGTCATTACTTTCCCTCGTTAAAGCGGTCTCAGTACAGTGGTCTGATCTGAAACTTTAATTGAAATGCTTCAAATGATGCATTTATAAGGATGATGAGGTGGATGCTGCCCATTTATTGACCTCTGCAAGGAAAAAGTAGAACTATAATGGGGTGAAATTCTTAAGAGCTTGCTGGAGGACAGTTGAGGCCTTTTAATGAGGGAGCCTTTCGCTCTTCAGCAGAGAGAGGAACTCTTCAAGATGCTAAAGTAAAAAAAGATTGATGCTGATCAATGTCAAAAATATTCTGAATGACCACAAACGTTACAGAGGCAGGAATACAAGGGAAATAAAAAAGTAATACCATCAATGTCCAAAGAAGAATACTGGGTTCTTAAAGAAAAGAAAAGTATTTAATGCTTTATTTAATACGCCACTTAATTGTTCTCATTTCCAAGTTCTCAACCTCCCTCCTCCTCTTTTTTCTTTAATAGCCTATTGCATTCTGTATAAACTCATTCCAAATGTTGTCCCATTTATCCAAGCAAAGTCTATGTCTATAAGCAGTCCGTTCATAAGTTGTGAGTGTTGCCATACTGTTAATCCATTGAATAAAGGGGGTCGTATCTTTATTCTTCCAAGTCATCCGTATCAATCTCTTGGCCACCATTGGGGCACATCGAATCCATTTCTGTCATCCCGTTGTTAACTTCCATACAGTAGGCATATAATTCAAAATGATATTCTCTGCTGAAAGTGTCGACTTTTTCTGTGCAGTCATACTTACAAAATCCAGCGCTTTCTCCCAAAACTTAGTACATATAGAACATTGTGCAAGCATATGTTTGAAGGCAGTTCAAACATGTTTGTCATATACTTGAAGTATTTATACCTAACCGTGGGTGGCATTCGACTGAACCGTCCCGTCCAAGAAAGGGTTACCACGTGCAATGGGACTCCCCCCCACTTAATTCCTGTACCCCTCTCCAATCTGCTCTGGGGGGTTGGGGAAACTGCTAGAACAAACATAGGGGGCGTGTGGAAGGGGGGAAGTTCCGCTACACAAACCAAAATCCTTTGCCGACAGAACTATTTACTTAGCGCTACATTGAACACAGTGCTATTTTTCTAGAAAAAGAACTCGTCATGAACACCTCCCGTGTTCTCTTATACAGTGGTACCTCGGGTTAAGGTCTGTTCTTAACCTGAAACGGTTCTTAACCTGAAGCACCACTTTAGCTAATGGGGCCTCCTGCTGCTGCCGCGCCGCCGGAGCACGATTTCTGTTCTCATCCTGAAGAAAAGTTCTTAACCTGAGATACTATTTCTGGGTTAGTGGAGTCTGTAACCTGAAGCGTATGTAACCTGAAGCGTATGTAACCCGAGGTACCACTGTAATGGCAACGGCGCCTGTCTGAGAGGTGCTGGAACTGAGTTCCGGAGAGTTCCAGCTGAAAAAAAGCCCTGCTTAGCGCTATGTTTAACACAATCTCTACTAACTGACATTCTCGGGGCAGCTAACAATATATTGAAAATTCTTACTTCGCCAAACCTTTATTAGGCATTTCAAATACAGTGGTGCCCCGCAAGATGAATGCCTCGCAAGACGGAAAACCCGCTAGACGAAAGGGTTTTCCGTTTTGGAGGTGATTCGCAAAACGAATTTCCTATGGGCTTGCTTCGCAAGACGAAAATGTCTTGCGAGTTCCTGCGGGTTTTTTTTTCCTCCCCCCCCCCTTTTCTAAGCTGCTAAGCCGCTTATCCGCTTATCCGCTAAGCCGATAAGCCGCTAAAAGCCGCTAATAGCGCTAATCTGCTAAGCCGTCAATGGGCTTGCTTCGCAAGACGAAAAAACCGTTAGACGAAGAGAATCGCGGAACGGATTCTTTTCGTCTTGCGAGGCACCACTGTATAGGCTATCATAAAACATCCATATATAAAATTTTAAAATATATACAAATAAACAGCCATGTAAAATGAAGATTTTCATTGGAGTTTCTTCCCACTAAATGGTACCATTCACCACTCTAGGAGATACTATTGATAAAAAACCTCAGCCACCCTTGCTGTTACTTTCGGGTTAATGTCAGAGAGGCAGAATCTGGTGTTTTCATTGTGCCGTGATGTTAGACTGCCGAGAAAAGGGGATAGTACATGTTTGCATAGCTGGTTGTGCAATGGACAGTAGAAAATAAGATGTTCTTCTGTGTCCAGCACATTCAAAAAACATCTGCAATGTCTGTCATTTCAGGAGATGTTTTAAATATCTGCCCTTGACAAAAGCTGAGGAGGAAACGTTTAGTTGGGTTAACATGCGCAGGACTGGAATTATTAATTTTGAAATAGAAGTGACCCTGCTATTTGTTGTATTTAAACCATAAAACCTGGGGGAGCAAATTTTGTTTGCAGCTGACTCGACGTTTTGTTTTGCAACGTCCCTCAATCTGATTTGAATATTGCGATAAATTACTTGAATTATACAAGAGTTCCAAGTCAATACCAATAGATCTGATTTTGCTCTGTAAGAGTTGGAACCATCTGGATTTGTAAGAGTCCATAAGTAAAATAGTTTTGCGGGTAGGTCACATGTGCATGTAAGTTCTTCCCGTGGTTCTCTGGTGTTCTGTCAAATGTCACCCCGCAGCTGAATCTCCTGACATTTTACTGAAGCAGGCGGCTGTTAAGTCACATGCCTGACCTTCCCCACTGGGCTTCTGCTATTGTCTCTTGCAGCCTTTGGGACACTTAATCCCTCCACCAAGATCTCAGATATTCATGTTGTGTCCACTCCTCATTTTTGCCTCCGGTAATCAGGTGTTGCAGGTTTCTGAATTCTTTCAAAACACCTGCTCCACCTGTTTAATCGGAGGCTACATTGCAACACATGAAATGCACCTGAAAGCCAGGAGTGGGGAAATTGTGGCCCTCCAGAGATCCATGGACTATGATTCCCGTCAGCCCCAGGGCCATCTTTCCTATTGGGCTCACTGGCGCGTTGTGCCAGGGCGCTGGCCTCTCAGGGGCGCCCCAGCGAGTGGGGGAGCTGCACGGCTGTGCCCTGACAACCATACGGCTGGCGGGCGTGCAGCTTGCCTCCTAAGCTTAAGATGGCCCTGATCAGCCCTGACCATTGGCCATGCTAGCTGGGGTTGATGGAAATTGGAGTCTAATTTCTGAAGGGCTACAAGTTCTCCACGGGAAGTGAATCTCACTCTGACTATTTTCACTCTCTTAAAAACAAACCAACCCAAAAAACCCAGTCTCCATTTTCTCCTCCGTCAGTTATTCTGTCTGTTGCAATTGCTCTATTTAGGCAAAAACCCCAGGCCACAAGGTATATCAGATCAGCTTCCATCATGCACCAGTAACTTAGATTTCGCACCATCAGGAGACAAGACAGTGGAAGTCAGAGACATCTCTGTGTTGATTTTATCAGTATAATTTTTTTTAAAAAATCCACATCCCCACTAAAGTTCAGTTTTAGCATGATAACAAACTGCATAGACCACAATGACCTAAGAAAAAACAAATACTTTCTTGACTTTCCCCCTTTCTTTTAATTCTGTTATCTCTTGTAAGCAGGGAGGCCCATACTCCTATCCACATGATTATCTTTCTATCCAGCTGCTAAGTTGTATTTTTTTTCTTTTTTCTTCTTGGGTTCCTGGACTATTGACAGAGCCACCATTTTTCATGCTCTACTCTTACCTTAGAGTGACATATGACTTTTGTTTTCAGATAGCTGACCATTTTTAATCTCTCGTAAGCTTGGCCTTCTTAATTCCTCTTTATTTTATGAGAGCAGGGAGAATTCTCTCCAGATGAGTATCTCACTATTTAACAGATTGCTTTCTTTTTCATAACCATTACCCACTCCCCACCCTGATACTTTTTCTGTTGCATTGTGAAATCCTTACACCCGCACAGGACTGCTAAGAAGAAAGAAAAGCATGGCATTGTGGCATCTGCTTTGATGTTTGAGAACATATGGAGATACTGAGATGGTTTATAACAAGGTTAGTCAATGTAGTTTTTGGACAACAACTGTCACCATCCCTGACCATTGACCATGCTGCCCTGGGGCTGTTAGGAATTGTAACTCAGCAACATCTGGAGGGAACCACATTTGCTACCACAGCGTCCCTCACAACTGACATTTGTGTTTAGTATCAGTTGAAAGGCTACCAATGTTCACATGTTGTTTAGTAGTGTCTGACTCTTCGTGACCCCCTGGACCAGAGCACGCCAGGCACTCCTGTCTTTGGTCAAACTTGGTCAAACTCATGCTGGTAGCTTCAAGGACACTGTCCAACCATCTCGTCCTCTGTCGTCCCCTTCTCCTTGTGCCCTCCATCTTTCCCAACATCAGGGTCTTTTCCAGGGAGTCTTCTCTTCTCATGAGGTGGCCAAAGTATTGTTCACATACCCTCCAGCATTTCTCTGACGGAAATAGAATAATAGAATTGTACAACTGGAAGGGAATATTTTTGCCCAACATGGTGCTATAACCCACGACCCTGAGATTGAGAGTCTCATGCTCAATAGGGATGTCCTATTCAATAATAATAATAATAATAATAATAATAATAATAATAATAATACCCCACCCACCTGACTGGGTTGCCCCAGCCACTGTGGGCAGCTTTCAGCATATATAAAAATGCAATAAAACATTAAATGTATATATTAAAAAAACCTTCCCTATACAGGGCTGCCTTCAGGTTGCATAGTTACTTATCTCCTTGGCTCGTGGGTCACATAACTCCACACCCTCCAGCATTACTCCAATGAAAGTAGGGATGTCCTACCGTACCTTCCAACATTTCTCCGATGAAAATAGGGACACCCAGTGCTTTTTTCTGGGGGGGACGCATACCCCTAAACATTTTGTGAATCTTTTGTACTTTTGTCCATTTAATGTATTTATTTCCCCCGATTTGAACTATAAAATGGTGCTTCTCTTGAGTCAAAATGAAAGAACCCCTAACCATTCTTTTAAGGGGAAAAATACACCCTCTGGGGACGTCCTAAGGAAAAGTGGAACATTCAGGGATCAAATTCTGAAACCGGGATGGCTTCTGTAAATCTGGGACTGTCCCAGGACAACAGGGACACTTGGAGGGTCTGTGTTCATGGTGGGCTGGATAGATTCAGGGAAGAGCCCAGAATCCCCTGATACTACACCTCACATGCGCTTACCTCCTTGATCTCTGATTGTTACCATGCAGGGACAGATTTCTTTAGCACTTGAATTTGCCACAGACCATGAAGCCCGAGTGGGGCACTGCAAAGTTATGGTGAAGACCTAGCAGAAGAGAAAGGAGCTTATTTGAGACGTGGCACAAGCTGCTTGTCTTTTCCCCTCATGCTCCACTGCTGAGCACATTCGGAGCCATTTTATATATTCAGCATAGGAAGAATAAAAGCTCTGAAAGCCAACGTTTATCTCATTAAAGCATGTTGATTGAGACCAGATTTTGAAATGAAATGCCAGAGTGAATAATTCTACTGTAATTATTTTTTAATGATAGGTTTAACTTTTAATATAGTCCCCCCCCCTCTTGCCGATCAAACTTTATTTTTAAAAAAGCAGCTGTCCTGGGAATTATTAGCAGCTCGGTGTGACATTGGGAGGTTCCTACTGGATGTTCTCTCTCGTCCTCCACTTCCTTGCTTGCATTTACAATCATGCTTTGCATTAGTGCTATGCAATTAGATAAATTGTGTGTGTGGTATTTAAGTTTGTTTTTCTTTCCCCTAAAAAGTAACCAAATTGGTATTAAGTATTCAAGATGTAATCTCCACAGCAGGAAGCAGCAGATCAGATTCATCTTAAATAATGGAGGAACATCAGAGCTGCAAGTAGAATGCATTTTCTTTCCTATCAATTATTTTTATGTCAGTTTAACGCTCAGGAAAGTTATTGAGTGACTGTGCAGGAGAAATAAGACCTCCATTTACTCCAGTCTTTATTAGAAAAATATTAGCATTTTGCTGTCACTCCTGGAAGTTCCATTTGAGCTACTTATGGTTACTGGTTTGTAACAACACCCTGTGTCGGTGCTTGCTATACTTGTTTTCCTTGGTGTTGTGGTCGTGGTTTTTTGTTTTTGAATTTAATGTTTCTATTGAGATGCTAGCCGACAAATGAAAGACTATATAAGAAATGTAATTAATTTAATAGAGTATTTGGAAGTAAGAAATGAAAAGCAGGCTGCGTTAATCTTTCTAGATGCGGAGAAAGCCTTTGATAACATTTCATGGTCATTCATGATCAAGGTTTTAGAGAAAATGGAAATAGGTAACTCTTTCCCAGCAGCAATCTATACTGATAAATCCACAAACATATTAATAAATAGTATTCTTTCAGACAAACACCAAATAGAAAAGGGAATGAGACAAGGTTTCCCCCTGTCTCCACTGTTGTTTATTATGATATTAGAAATATTGCTTCAGAATATGAGGAGAAATAGAGAAATTAAAGGTAATGAGGTGGGAAGTAGCATTTATAAATTAGGGGTATTTGCTGATGAGGTGGTGCTGACACTAGAACAACCTTTGGAGAGCATTCCCAAAGCATTAGAAGAAATTAAAAGGTTTGGAGGAGTGGTGGTTTTTAAAGTAAATTCAGATAAAACCAAAATGTTGGTTAAAAACATGGATGTGTAGTTGAAATTTTTTTTTCTGATCTGAAAATAAGTAAAAATGTTAGGTGTTAGGGAATTTGGCTAACAGTAAGAAATCCTAACCTATTTGAAAATAATTATATTAAATTGTGGAAAGAGGTTAAGAAAGAGTTGGAGATATGGGGGAGAATGAAACTCTCATTCACTATTCCTGCTCCTTTCCCTCCAACCGATGCTGAAGGTGGCCTGAGTACCTGGTGGAACACAACTGGGGCAAGTCAAGCCTGTCCAGTTCAACGTCTCAGGTCTCAGCACAACACACCAAGTCAGCCACCTCACCCACAACAAAAACATGGATGAAATTGGCCTTATTGTCTACTGCTCTGATGTTCACCAGCAGCTTCACCAGGTAGGAGGGCAGGTTGACATGACACCTCAACTCCTGCAACTGTGAGACAGACTAGAAGAAGCCCAAACCCTCAGCTGTCGAGGAATTAACCTCCAGGACTCCTGTGTGGATCATAACTTGCATTATCTAGCAGTTTTTCCACTTCCCAAATGTTCTGACGTGGTTCTTGGCTTGAAAAAAGCAGGTCAAAATATATTTGGGAATATTTTGAGAGAAAATTTATGTAGAAATGCATATTTTTAGAAAGCATAATTTGATAATTCAAAGGTAATGGAACAGGCTTATGGGTGACATGGACCAAAAGTGATGTGGACCAGAAATAGACTGCTCTCCCCAGCCTTAATTTGTTTGCATGGATTTCTGTGTGCATGTTCATGATTTGGGGGATCACTTTGTAGACCAGGCCTAGGTGCAGTAAAATAAATCTGATGTCCACACTTTACAGAGGACTTTCATTCTACAGAGAAGCAATTTCCATGCAGAGCTCATGTAAAAGTAGTAAATGAAGTTTGAATTCTCTTTGGAAGGAGAGGAGTTGAGAACATTGTGTATTTATTAATCGACATGCTGCATGAATAAATCCATGGATGCTGCAATGGTTTGAGGAACTGTGTATATATAAGCATTCATTTGCACCTGTGAATCTCCATGCAATGAGGGATGTACACGGGGGATGAATTGGTGTGAAGGTGTCCCTGATTTCCTGATCCTACTGTTTCTGTTGGATAATGTTTTAATAATTTCTTTTGGTAAACTGTTGCACTGTTTAGCCGTTGCCAAGTTCCACTCCAGAGACAGCTGCATTTCAGCAGCAAATGGGAGAGATTACCATATCTATCTGGAAAGTGCTTTGGGATTTTTCTAGATTAAAGGCACTATTAGCGTAAGACATTATGAAGGAGAAAGGGAACACTTTGCTGCTTAAATGCAGGTGCTGTATAGCTTTCCGTGATAGATGTGTTCCAAGAAAAGCGTTTTGGATTGTGTTGAAAATTTGAAAGCGCTAAAGCTCCAGGCTCTTCGTGGGCTCCCTCTCCCTCTCCTAAATTCATTTCCCCTGTATAAATAAAAATTAAAACACTTTGAAACTTCACTTTAAACTTTCTTCAAAAGGAGGGATGAAAAAAGAAACATTAATAGGAAGATTTTTTTATATATAAAAAAACCCCACTATAAAAGAACGCTAAGCACAGCAGATAGCAGAGGTTTTTAGAAACACTAATGGATAGATATTATATTGTATGAAGTTACATAAGGGAAAGGGAAACAGAGAGAGCAAGGTGGAGGGTTGGGGGTGGGAAGGAGGAGATACAGAGCTTTTGAGTGTGTATAGTCAAGCCAAGATGTATTAAAGGATTACAAGAGTGAAGTATTGTATTCAAGGACTACACAGTAAAAAGGAGAGATGATGCCTGCTAGGGTTAAAATAAAAATAAAATAAAAAGACTGTAAATGTATCAGTTAGATAACCAGTGCACAGAAATATCCTCAGTTTGCCTCTTCTTATTTGTGGGTGCAGTAATGAAAAACTCTCTCTCTCTCTCTCTCTCTCTCTCTCTCTCTCTCTCTCTCATATTGGATTATCATGGTTAACTCACTTAACTTTGATGGCTCCTTATGCTCCACCCCCAAACCAAAGGTGTACAAAGATTTCATGTAGCCTGGGCTGGCCCAAGACATTTTGTGAAGTGAACCACAAAAATGGTGCTGCCCTCCTGAATAGGGAAGAAGGGGGTAAGTGAAGATCTACATCAAGAACAAGAGGGGAATAAGTATCTACACTGGGGTCTGCTGCCCCTGTGGATCCTGCCACTCAAGGCGGTCACCTCACCTTGCCTCATAGGTGGGCTGGCCCTGCATGTGGCATGCTATATGTTCCTGGTGTCTATTTGTCTTCAGAGACCACATTTTCAGTATGTAACCTGTGTTGCCTCTCTCTCTCTCTCTCTCTCTCTCTCTCTCTCTCTCTCTCTCTCTCTCATGTATACTGTTTTGTTTTGTTTTAGGTCTTGAGGTGCAACAACAGAGATCATCTGGGTCAGGGTCCGGAGGCCCATAGAGGGCCTATTTCTTCTGACCTTGACAAGAAGCTTACATGGCATGATGGGTCAAGTAAACACTGGTGTTCTCCAAGTGAGCAACTTCCTCCAACCGAGGGTGGATCTACATTTATGGTTTTTAACGTTCAGGAAAGGATGAGGAAGGGTTTTGATAACGTAGATGGACACATGGCGTCCTACTTTTTATGTTCCTAATGCATACCTTGTCTTTTTTATCATTTATTCTTTAATCGTTTTATGCTGCTATGTCGGTGAAACACTGCTCATATGTCCCTATGTAGCGTTTTACCGTCTTTCTTTTTTTTACTGCATTCAAACTCTGACCCGCCCCTCCAATGATATTCAAGAGGTGGTGTTCAGGAAGGGAGGGAGGAAGAATTAAAATAGGACACCAGAAGGCAGTGACCACCAGCAGGGAAAGAAACATCCATTTTGGAATACGGTATGGCTGGGTTTTACTAACATTTAACCATTAAAAACAAAACAAAACCTAAGGTAAAAAACGTCTTAATTAACAAGGATGCCCTGTGATGTTTTAGACTGACATATCTAATATTATTCCAATAGGGGAAAATAACATTTAAGAGATCAGTGTAGATCCAGCCCCAACCTGTTATTGGATGGAAGGCTTTTATACTTCCAGGTGCCACCCCATCCTCAAGAAGTTCTGGAAGGCCTTAAAGAAGCAGACTTCAAGCACTGCTACTCCTCTCAGGTAATTCCCTTCAGGTTCTCTGCCTGTGCAGATAGACCAGTGTGCCCTGGAAACCCCCAAACCAAGGTAGAAGTTCATCACTACCCCAGAGGGGACAAAGGATGATGTGCAGGCCATGAAAGCTATTCAGTTTCGGGGTGCCGTTTGCACCCCAAAAAGTCCGTAAGTAGAGTGCCACTACTGTGCATGTGCGAAGCACACAGATCACTTCTGTGTGTGCACAAGGGGCGAACCCGAAAGTAAACACTTCCGGGTTTGCCGCGTTCGTAACCTGAAAAATCGCAATGTGAAGCAAATGTAACATGAGGTATGACTGTAAAAAAGGTAAAGGGGCCCCTGACCATTAGGTCCAGTCGTGACCGACTCTGGGGTTGTGGCGCTCATCTCGCTTTATTGGCCGAGGGAGCCGGCGTACAGCTTCCGGGTCATGTGGCCAGCATGACTAAGCCGCTTCTGGCAAACCAGAGCAGCACACGGAAACGCCGTTTACCTTCCCGCTGGAGCGGTACCTATTTATCTACTTGCACTTGATCTGCTTTCTAACTGCTAGGTTGGCAGGAGCAGGGACTGAGCAACGGGAGCTCACCCTGTCATGGGGATTCAAACCGCTGACCTTCTGATCAGCAAGTCCTAGGCTCTGTGGTTTAACCCACAGCGCCACCTGCATCCCATTAGGTATGACTGTACATTCATGGAAAAACCTTGAGTGACAACAGCTGGCACATGTACTGCATTTGCTTTTGGGGTTCTATCTCTTTCTGTGTTATTAAACTCTTATTAAAGTTAACCAGCGTCTTTCTAAATGGGCCTGATGCCTTCTAGGTTGTTGCTGGACCACAACTCCCATCATCCCCCTGACTTTTGGTCCTGTTGACTTTGTCTGATGGGAGTTGTCAGCCAGAACATCTGCAGGGCACCAGGGTGTGGGAGGCATTCTTAAACGAAAGGGAGAAAGCAGGCAGGCGGGAGTTGGCTTGATTTAGGAATCAGATCAAAAGGAGAACAAAGACCTTGGGAAACAGTCCACAGGGGGGAAAGGAAAACATGACGGGCAATATGCTTCCTTCTGAATTTTCTTCTTTTTCTTCTGGAAAAATGTGTCACAACCTCCCTTCCGCTGAAAATGAGCAACAGCGCGAAGACAAAGAGGTGTCTGTTGCAGATGTCCTTGTTTCAGCTATGAGCAAATTATGCGTGGGGAGGGGTGAGGGGGTTTGTTCCCTGCCTCTCCCCACCCCATTCCTAAATAACCCCAGAACATTTGCTCAACCCTACCCAGTTTCCCAGGACAGGAACTTCTACTTTATGACTTGCTCACATTGTCATCGGAAATTAATTTTGCCCCTGAAAGACAAATTGGCTGGTAGCTTACGAAGCGAAATAGGAAAGAACAAGAAGGCATCTGTTTCTTCTGCATTTTGTCTCCTTGGTGTCTTACATATAAATGAATCTGAGTGTTCAAACTTAAATTAAGATCTTTGGCTAGATAAACAGTTAAAACTGGTTCCCATAGCTACCTCTCACACATAGCTGTGATTGCATTATAATCCCCTAGTAATCAGGTCTAAATGAAAGAAAGATGATAAGGGCGCTATTTTCAGTTTTCAGTACTGATTTTTATTAGCTCTCAATCAGATCGGGTCTGCTTTGCCTTTCATCACATCGTGGCTATGTTTGTAGAATCATTAGAGTTATAAAGTGGAAATCTTCCCAAGGTGCATTTTTCTCCCCTTGAGGTGCTTTCGAGAAGGAAAACTCTGGAGATTACACTGGTTGCTACAAGGGAGATCTGTTTCAGCAGCCAGAGTGGCAATGCAACGTATGTTGTCTTCATTTATCCTGGACCCATGTGAATACCTACTGAGTTGCCTAACTTAAAAGGAACACATAGAAGGGTGAGAGAGAAGCCAACCAGCAGCCACGAAAAATGTATTTGCAAGAACACAATCGCACTATGGATTGTAAAGTGTACATAAGGCAGCTGTTTCTTAATCTGCTTTGTTATCTTGCTTTGCATCATTCCCAATGCATTTCCATGTGCAAATGAATTGTAGGCAAAACCACAGGCTTGGCCGGGACTAGAATGTTGTTTTTAGTGAGGTAAAGCAAACCTAATAAAAACATCATGCTGCAGCCATACATGAGTATTTCTGTCGGGGCGTGTTTCAGACGAAGAGACTGCAGCAGCTCTCTGGAGTGTGGTGCACAAGAGAAACAAATGCCAGCGTTGGGATGAGACTAGACCTAGCCAATAAAGTCATGCTGACATCTATCAATCCACAGTTCCTTCCCAAACAAGCTTATGAAACAACAACAAAAAAGCATCAATGCAACAAAAGATAAGCTGTTTTAGATACCAGTGGGAATGTTTGGGGCTGCAATCCTATACCCACTTGCACAGGAGGGCTTACAGCTGCCTAAATACTCGTAGGATTGCACTGTTGATAACATGCCCAACTCTTCTACTGCAATCAAAAGGATTCCAAAGTTATTCATTTTGGAATGCCCATTGATCAAGCCAACTTCCCATGCATGGTGGATGTTGCCATCTCAGCCAGCCATCGCCTAATGTGCCAAAGGATGAGGAAAATGTGGCCACTCCCCTCTTAACCACATTTTTAACAACCAGAGGCAGAACTAAAATTGTTATTAGGTGCAACAAAATGTCCCCCACCACCCCCGTTTGATACTTGAATACCATTTTGTTCATTATCCACATTTTCCATTTGGCCGGATCATACGTGGGAATGTGTTTATTTATTTAAAGGCCTTTAAGGTAAAGGTAAAGGGACCCCTGACCATTAGGTCCAGTCGTGGCCGACTCTGGGGTTGTGGCACTCATCTCGCTTTATTGGCCGAGATACAGCTTCCGGATCATGTGGCCAGCATGACTAAGCCGCTTCTGGCGAACCAGAGCAGCGCACAGAAATGCCGTTTACCTTCCCGCTGGAGTGGTACCTATTTATCTATTTGCACTTTGACGTGCTTTCGAACTGCAAGGTTGGCAGGAGCAGGGACTGAGCAACGGGAGCTCACCCTGTCGCAGGGATTCAAACTGCCGACCTTCTGATTGGCAAGTCCTAGGCTCTGTGGTTTAACCCACAGCGCCATCCGCTTCCATTAAAAGGCCTTTACTGCAACTTAAATCATTAGGCCGTTCTAAGCGGTGCACATGAAATAAAACAATAAAAAGTCATCCTAAAACTGAAGCTGGCCTTAAAATGCCTGCTGGAATAAGAAAATTTGGGTCATGCGCCCAAAGTTCAGCAAATGGGGTGCCTCTGCACTTTGGCCCATAACACGGCTTCTGACTCTGAGATGTGCGCCTTTTGCACAGTCGCCACATGTCTTCAGAACTGAGTTGAAGAAGGTGAGTGTTCCTTTTTCTCAAAGGTCGACTGTGTAAATGCATTTTCCCTAGATAAGGGAGAAGGAAGTTGTGACCCTCCAGACATAGTTGAGCTTGTTGTTGGCATCTGTCTGTCCCAAGAGACAATGGAGTGCGCCTCTGGGGGTGAAGTCAAACTGCTGCATTAGCAGCACCAAACTGACCTCCCTGGGGCACAAGCCTGGGCAGTGTGTGGGGGGAGGTCCTGGTCTGACCAGAGTACAAGAACCCCCCCCCCCCTTGGCCTCACCAATGTGGTCCAAAGGAAAGCACAGCAATATGTTTGGCACCAGCTTGATTGCAGGAGGTTTACAAGGAGTCATCCCACCATCATAGGGTCTCCACTCTGGATTTGTGTAGGGTTTTCTCCTTAGCCTTTCCTTCTAAACGGCCTCGGTCCTGTATACCTGAAGGAACGTCTCCACCCCCACCGTTCAGCCCGGACACTGAAGTCCAGCTCCGAGGGCCTTCTGACGGTTCCCTCATTGCGAGAAGTGAGGTTACAGGGAACCAGGCAGAGGGCCTTCTCGGTAGTGGCGCCCGCCCTGTGGAATGCCCTCCCTTCAGATGTGAAGGAAATAACCAGCTATCTTATCTTTAAAAGACATCGGAAGGTAGCCCTGTTTAGGAAAGTTTTTAATAATTAATGCTGTATTGTTTTTAACTCGATTGGAAGCCACCCAGAGTGGCTGGGAAGACTCAGCCAGATGGGCAGGGTATAAATAATAAATAATAATAATTATTATTCTCCCAAAGATATCCCACAAGGCAATGGAAGTTTAGGATTAGAATTTTCCCATCTGCCCCTCACTTTCCTCAACAGCACATGCTGAAACCACCTTCTTGACTGCTGGACCTACTATTGATCTTGTCTACTCAATCCACCAGACCCTGTCTTCACATGCAGGGGAAGCCCCCAACACACCAAGGGTCTGAGACCCATTGGCTACCCTCACCTGGTCTAGCTGGCCAGTAAAAGCCGTTTCCCGGGATGCGGCTGTTGTCGCATGCTGACAGCTTCTAGGAGCCACAGGTGAGATCTGAGTGCAGGGTGGGGACCAAAGGTGGACCAGCTACCCCAGAAGGAGCATGATGTGCCCCCCACTGGAGGTACTACCCCTCCCCTAAGACCCCATTTACCCCATTATTGGACTACAGCTCCCATATCACTTACCATTGGCCACAGTGCATGGGCCTGATGCCAAACGGAATGCAACAGCTCCCTGAGAGTCCCATGTTTCTATTCCATGGTCTAGATACCTAGTCTGGGATTGTAATAGTATTCAATAGATGATTTGTGAATCAAGGGTTGGAGTCAGGGGTGAGCACCAGGGCCAGGTACTGACCCCCTTGATTGTGCTGCTACCTTGTAAGTTGCTGTTTCATATTGAGGTCTCTTCTTTTGAATGCAGATTGTTTATACAGTGGTACCTCGGGTTACAAACACTTCGGGTTACAAACTCCGCTAACCCGGAAGTAGTACCTCGGGTTAAGAACTTTACCTCAGGATGAGAACAGAAATCGCGTGGCGGCGGCACGGTGGCAGCAGGAGACCCCATTAGCTAAAGTGGTGCTTCAGGTTAAGAACGGTTTCAGGTTAAGAACGGACCTCCGGAACAAATTAAGTTCGCAACCAGAGGTACCACTGTACTGGCCTATTCTTACGTGCATGCATACACTTTTAAATTTTAACCCGCAACCTCCAAAGTTGCATCATTTATTTTATTGGAAAAAAAACCCCAATAACAACACTTCAGTTTGTAAGATGCTGTTTGGGATCAGAAGTCCTGGCTGCTTCTGTGGACAGGGTACTCTTTTGTATGTCTTTGACGTTTCTGTTATATCTTTTCTGATCTAGTTCTCCTGGGAGCATTTCAAATAAAGTTAATAATCTCCTCAAATAAGTGTGTAGAGTCTTTTGGAAACGAACCCCAGATTAACTCCATGCTTAAAAAAAAAAAAAAGCACATCAGGAGTTTTCTCAGTATGTTGCATATCTGAAATTATCATTTAAATACCACAGCAAATTTATATTACATATGCTGTATTGTATCTGGAACATGATTCAGCACAATGTGTGATATGGTAGCGTTAATACTTTAAACATAATGGAAAAATGGTGGTGGGATTTATGTATGTAATAATAATAATAATAATAATAATAATAATAATAATAATAATAAATTTATACCCCATCCATCTGGCTGGGTTAAAAGCACAATAAAATATCAAACATTAAAAACCTCCCTAAACAGGGCTGCCTTCAGATGTCTTCTAAAAGTCAGACAGTTCTTTATTTCCTTGACATCTGATGGGAGGGTGTTCTACAGGGCGGGTGCTGCTACTGAGAAGGTCCTCTGCCTGGTTCCCTGTAACCTCACTTCTCTCAGGGAGGAAACCGCCAGAAGGCCCTCAATGCTGGACCTCAGTGTCTGGGCTGAATGATGGAGGTGGAGACGCTCCTTCAGGTATACTGGGCCAAGGCCGTTTAGGGCTTTAAAGGTCACCACCAACACTTTGAATTATGCTCGGAAACAATGTAGGTCTTTCAGGATTGGTGTGGGTGAGACCCTATAGAGCACAAGAGGCATTCACTCTTGCAAAGATATTTCTCTTTCTTCTTCTCCCCCTGTAACTTCCCAAATCTACTCCGGAAGGTTTGGGGGACATGGGTGGTGGTGATCAGAGGGGGCCTGGAGGGGGAGAAGAGAAACCAGAAATCCCACTGTGCATGCGGATTTCCACTGGACAAGCAGGCAAACATCAATGGATAGCATCATAGAATTGCCGAGTTGGAAGTGACCACGAGGGTCATCTAGTCGAACCCCCTGCAATGCAGAAATCTTTTGCCCAACATTGGGCTCGAACCCACAACCATGAGATAAGGAATCTTATGCTCTCCTACCTGAGCTATCCCTGGATGTTGTCCTTACATATTGATATATACCTGCCATGTTACTTGTTCCTAAACTTCAAAGATGTGTACAGTTATTCAAAACCAAGGCAGCATTGCAAAGCTGTTGATTATTCATATTCTAAATATTATTCATATCACTCACTTGCAAAGTATTTTTCATCTACAACGTTTTCTTTCAATCCACCAGATACAATCCTGTGTACAATGCACAATTTGTATGTATGTTACATGTTAACACTCTTAGAGAAAATCCTGAGAATTTTAGTGGTGCAGTTAGTCAAATTTTATAAGACGATCTGAAGTCAAGAAGTTTTTTCTCTCTTAAAGTATATATATGGCAGAGATCATTAAACATTAACACTCGAGGGGAGTGAAAAAAGAAGAAGAATCAAAATCAGTTCATAAAAACATATACTGAAACAGCAACATTTGGGTGTAAAAAATTAATCTGGTGCCGCGTTAAATAATATGCAGAGGCTCTCATCTTAAAATGCTTGATTCGTCGTTAATATTTCAAACTCCATAAGCTAAAATTCAACATTGATTCTTTCAAAAGTGGAGCAAAATACAGCAATCTGTTCCTGAGGTTTTGTTCGTGAGCATTTGTGGTCCCGTTAAGCACATATAATATCGGAGAGATGTTGCTGTGTCTAACGACGCACTCGGAAAATAAGGCTAAAATTGTAGACTCCCGATGATCAACAGATAACAATATGTGCTGTGTATAAATAAATGTTCGGCATCAAGAGCCATTATTGGATTAGCTATATAATCATGATGCAGGCAGTACGTCTGTGCTGACAAATGAACACTTTTCATTTGGCTCAAGGTCCTCATCAGCAACGGAACTAATTTTACATTCTCACCCATTAAGTGAATAAGATGTGGGGGAAAGCTGTCTGCTTTTTGAAGTGTAAATTTGCTGCTACAGGGCTGTGCAGACCAAAGCTCTTTTGAAGCACTGAAATGCGATCATCTCAGGGGACATGTGAACCTGACCGGTTTAGGTCATTTGTGTAAAAAGGTATAGAATGGGTGAGCGCCAAGGAGGAGTCATTTGGCTATGGTTTTAGACAGATAACAGGGCCATTTGGATGATTCTAAACTTTACAAGTCTCTCCTTATCTCAGCGAATAGAAAAGAGCTTCCCGCAGAAGCCCACAGAGATCTTTTGAGAGCTCAGGAAAAGAAGCCTTATTATACATATCTGAAGTGGCTGCTTTGCAAAGACTCTGAAGTCTTGGGATCTCTTGCTTTTGTAATGTTCTGAATGTCGTCTTCCAAGGAAGCGCAACATTTTTAGGAGAAACCTCATCTACCCGAGCAGAAAAACCAGACCCTCCAAGCATCCCTGTTTTCCAGGGACAGTCCTGGGTTTACAGAAGCCGCCCCGGTTTCTGATTTGATCCTGGAATGTCCTGCTTTTTCTTAGGACGTCCCTATTTTCATCAGAGAAATGTTGGAGGGTATAGTAAAGTAAAGATAAAGGGACCCATGACCTTTAGGTCCAGTCGCGGCGCTCATCTCGCTTTATTGGCCGAGGGAGCCGGCATACAGCTTCCGGGTCATGTGGCCAGCATGACTAATCCACTTCTGGCGAAACAGAGCAGCACACGGAAACGCCATTTACCTTCCCGCCCGAGCGATACCTATTTATCTACTTGCACTTTGACGTGCTTTTGAACTGCTAGATTGGCAGGAGCAGGGACCGAGCAACGGGAGCTCACCCCGTCGTGGGGATTCGAACCGCCAACCTTCTGATTGGCAAGTCCTAGGCTCTGTGGTTTAACCCACAGCACCACCCATGTCCTAGTGATTTAATTTACTGAAATGGGGTGGGGTGGGGTGCTTAAATGCATTACTGTGTGTTTAATTCTGGAATGTTCCCCAGCAACTCTTGTGTGATTGGTTCATGCTGGTCACATGGGAGGTATCTTATTACATTCTCCATTTTGTTTTGTGTGACAGTGACTTGACTGTAATGGCTGCATTTCCATGAACACTGAAGAAGAGACAGTGTTAGATTGGGCTGCCATACGTCTGGGTCTTCTCGGGAAAACCTGGACATATGGCAAGAAGGTTTTTTTTGTAAACAAACAAAAAGTTTTAAAAATAAATGAAAAAGAAAAACGGTTAAATTTTGGGGAGATGCTCCCCCCCCCACCTCAAAGCTCAACTTTGACCAAAGCACAACTTTTAACTTTGGGGATATGGCAACCCCAGCATTACATAACTCTCTCTAAACATAATAGAGGAGAGGAGTGCTAAGGTCATCCCCAACCTGCTTCTGTTCAGATATGTTGAATGACAACTTCTATAGCATAGGTGATAGTCAGGGACGATGGAAGCTGTGGTCCAAAATACCTGGACGCAGTATCAGGTTGGGGAAGGATGCTTGAGACAACAAGCTAAAATTAAACATGAACTTAGTAAACTGGAGAGCTGAGCAAATAGCAGAAGCAAGCATGCAGCAATAGGAAACCAGTAAAGTCAAATGTAACATCTCACACAGATGAACGACACACCAAAAGCACAAGTATATGATGATATACAAGTATATAGCAAAAAATAAACCATGATTTGGGAAGTAGCTCTTCAATCAGCATTGTTAAGTTTTCATTTGAAGAGCTATATTCAGGCTTGGACACAACAGCTCTGAGAAGCTGTTTGACAAGCTGAGAAGGGTGGAATCTACACACATATAAAAAAAGTTCTGAAAGTGATATTTTAAAAAAAGCGTTTTAAAAAATACATTGAATTTTCTATAAGTCTCACCATCCTATGGACTCAGCTATACAGCTGCAAATGAAATGTTTAAATGTGTTGTAAAGTGCAATATACAAATGCAACACCAGATGGTGAAAGGGAGCTATGACAAATCCAATGTATTTTTCAAAACATATTTTTTAAAAAGTATTTTCACAGCATTTTTTATATGCGTGCAGATTCCACCATGGTTGCTGCTTGAATGATAACAAAGAGTCTAAGGCTGTGTATACCCGGTACATTTGAAGCAAGCACACACACACACACACACACACACACACACACACACACACACTACCCAAGAATCCTGGTAGTTTGTTAAGGGTGCTGGGAACTATAGCTCTGTAAAACTACAATTCCCAGGACACAACTACACACTGCAGCTGACACGCTAGCGTGTCGTGACACACAGCTTGGAAAGGAAAAGTGGGACATTCTGGGATCAAATCAGACACCGGGACGGCTTCTCTAAATCAGGGACATCCCTGGAAAATAGGGACACTTGGAAGGCTGCAACAAGGGGAAGAGCAGGCACAGGCAAACTCGGCCCTCCAGATTCCCATCATCCCTGACCCCTGGTCCTGTTAGCTAGGGAAGATGGGAGTTGTAGTCCCAAAACATCTGGAGGGCTGAGTTTGCCTATGCCTGGGGAAGAGGTTCTTAGTTGGCTAAATGGAAACGTCAGTTGGCTTGTAGGCCAGACCCACTTGACGGGCTCCTGAAAATTAGAGGAATGAACATGATTGAACTCTTCAAGAAGTGACAGCACTTCTTGGGACAATCTTGCTGTACTGCGGATCATGGAGTCAGCTATGATAACCCGGAATAACTCCGCCTTGCGAGGTTTGCGCTAGTGTAGACGGAGACCTGAAACGTTTGGCAGTTGCATGACATACAGAATCGCCCCCCCCAAAGGCCATCTCTTTCTCTAAGCCTCACCTTCGCATAATAATGAATGGACATTGTGCTGGTGGCACTTGAGGTGAGATCTGAAAACCACATCCTAAAGGCAAATGGCTCACCTTGTTTTCAGCTCTGTGGGCTATCACAGGCACCTAAAAAGCCCATATTTATATCTCCTCAAGATGCTTACAGGGGAGTTTCTCCCTGAGGTACAGGGACACATAAACGGAAGATCTAAAGTCAGCAATAAAAGCGTGCAGCCTTCTAATTGATGTAGAAAATGAGATGAGAGCGTTTGCTGCCCTTAACAGATTATTTGTTTCCTGTTTCTTTAAAAGAGAATTCTAAAGAGGGCGGGAGGGGGGAAATGAAAATAGAATCCTCTAGTGGTCCAAGTATAGATTTTTTTTTTTAAAAAAAATCAGAAATGTGAGTTATTTTGGGAGAGGGAGAGGGGGGGGGAGAGAGGGGGGAGGGAGGAAGAGAGACAGACTTTGTGGCCTTCGGCAGATTCTGCCCCGCTCCCCGCTCTACTTCCCCATCTGTAAAACACAACTTCAACTGATTATATTTACACCCTTTTTTTTGGCAGAGCAGGGCAATTAATTAATGTCTATGGGGGGAAAAATCTTGGGAAGTACTGTGATGCTGTAAACTACAAAGGTCCCACAAAGTTCATGCTAGCCAAAGGGATCAAGAGAAATAAGAAGCGTTAAAAATTATATCAAAGACAAAACAGAGAAGATGGGGAAACCTATCAGGCGCAAGTATCCTAGAACTACTTAGCAAGAAACATTTCTGTGTGGACTCTTATTGGAAACGTTTCCAAACTGCTGCTAATGGTATCCTGAAATTGGTGGCTCGGCGCACTTTGAGAATTAAAAACGGCACAATATGAAAAATTATTAGGAAGGATGAAACACAATTAAAGAAAACTTTGTACGCCTTCCTGTAAATTTGCACTTCATTTTCGCCTTTAATGCTGAACGTAGTAGTCATTCTTTATCCAAAGGCTGTTTGATGCTTTGCTTTAACAACTCTGCAGCTAGCGTTGTCTCGTAATTGGAGGGGGAGAGAGCGCTCACACTGCTAGCCTAGGCTGCATGCATGGCTGGTGCGTGAAGTTACCTTGTCTTTTTTCAGTTGTCCACTGTTGTGGCTCGAGGACCCGCCACCTGCATAAGACACAAAGACACATTATTTTTGGTTAATGGGCAAAATAAGGCCATAACTGTATTGGTTACAGCATGTGAGGTGTATTGGCTTAGGCATTGGATAAAACAGCAAAACATGACTCCACTCTGCTCAGCAGGCAGTCATTTCAGGGTTAACAACCAGTGGGAGGAGCTTGTTGATGCAAATACAACTGGAAGCTTCCCCATGATGTCAGCTGAGGGGCGTGCTGTGGCTCTAGCCACCAGCAGGCCATCAGACAGGATCCATGACCGCCGGAACAGACTGGAGACAGAGCGCTGCCACAGCTGCTTAAATGCAGCTAACCCCGCCCACCAGCCAGCCCTATTGGCTGGCTGAATGGCTTGGTTGCGGCAGCGGGGCAAATCAGAAGCAGGGAGCCGAATACGCCTCCCTGCTGCTGCGGGAAGCCGCTCCCACTCACAACCCCTCCCCTCCGGGAAGAGGAGATGCCTTACGGACACGTTTTTGTGGTCCAGAGCAGTGCTCTTGTTCTAGAAAGATGTGCCGGAACTCACCATGAACACCTCCCTTCTTCTCTTAGAATGGCAACGGTGCCCACCTGAGAGGTGCCGGAACTGAGTCACTGCTGGGAAAAAGCCCTGGCCCAGAGGGATTTTGGAGCACTTTATGTATCCACCTCTTCCTCATCCACTTTCCCCTAGTCAAACTTCTCCTCTCCTTGTTCCAGGGTCTTTAAGAATCCCAGTGTTTTCCTGGTAACTTGTTCCCACCAGTGTCTTCCCTCAGAAGAACCTCCCTGTTATCTTCTAGAAGAAGAGGAAGAAGAGTTTGGATTTGATATCCCGCTTTATCACTACCCGAAGGAGTCTCAAAGTGGCTAACATTCTCCTTTCCCTTCCTCCCCCACAACAAACACTCTGTGAGGTGAGTGGGGCTGAGAGACTTCAGAGAAGTGTGACTGGCCCAAGGTCACTCAGCAGCTGCAGGTGGAGGAGCAGGGACACGAACCCAGTTCACCAGATTACGAGTCCACCACTCTTAACCACTACACCACTACCTTCCCTGCTTTGCTAGCATTCTTTGACCAGGAATCAGCAGAAGAGTTTTCCAAAAGATGCTTTATGTTCTGCTTTTATCTTTTTTCATTACTTTTAGGCTACAACCATAAACCAAAGAAGCAGGGCTGGCCCGAGACATTTAGTCACCATTTAGTCACAGTAATGCACCTAGATCTATATTGGGAACAAGGGTGAGAGGAGACCCGCAGTGCCTCCTGTTTGCCAAGAAGCTGCTATGGAGGTGGCATTTGGGTGGGGGGCTGCCAAGGAGGGGGTGGATGTAGCTTCCAAGGAGGAACACAGATTCCCCATCCCTGGTGTAGATAAAGAGGACAGAGGGAATGTTACTTCTCCCTTTCCTCCATAACTCTAGAATTTAGAGTCATCGAATAAAAATGATTGGAAGTAGATGCAGGGCAGACAAAAAAAGTACAGTGGTACCACGGGTTACATACGCTTCAGGTTACAGAGTCCGCTAACCCAGAAATAGTGCTTCAGGTTAAGAACTTTGCTTCAGGGTGAGAACAGAAATTGTGCTCCGGTGGCAGCAGCAGGAGGCCCCATTAGCTAAAGTGGTGCTTCAGGTTAAGAACAGTTTCAGGTTAAGTACGGGCCTCCAGAACGAATTAAATTCTTAACCCGAGGTACCACTGTACAGTGGACCCTTGGTTCTCAAACGTAATCTGCTGCAAAAGTCCATTCGACTTCCGAAACATTTGAAAACCAAGGTGCGGCTTCTGATTGGCGCAGGTGCCCCGGAAACAATAGCCGACAACAGCACCGGATGTTCAAGTTCCAAAAACTGGAGCACTTATTTCCGGGTTTTCGGTGTTCGGGAGCCAAAATGTTTGACTGCCAAGGCATTTGAGAACCAAGGTTCCACTGTACAGTGGTACCTCTGGTTGCGAAAGGGATCCGTTCCGGAGGCCCGTTCGCAACACGAAAAGAGCGCAACCCCCAGCGGCGCATCTGCGCACGTGCGGGTTGCGATTCACCGCTTCTGCGCATGCACGTGATTTCATTTTGCGCTTCTGCGCATGCGCGAGTGGTGAAACTTGGAAGTAACCCTTTCTGGTACTTCCGGGTTGCCGCGGGACGTAACCTGAAAGAATGTAATATGAAGCGAACGTAACATGAGGTGTGACTGTACTCTGAAAACCTCAGCATATCAGCTCCTGGTGCAAGAAGACAATTCCTACTTGTAGATATCCCAGAAGCATCTGGCTAGCCGATTGGGAAATAGGACGCTGCGCTAAATGAACCTTTGCTCCAATCCAACAGGGCTCACCAGCCTTTTCTTTCATATATTTTTCTCTGTCTGCCACTTACAGGTGCAAAAGCGGAATGGAACCCACGCTCAGCCCTGTCTGCCAGGGCTCCCTCACCCTAGGAAGGAGAACAAGGTTAGTAAGGCAAGGGCTTGGTGGGTGGTGTTAAATCTTTATCCCTCGACATACTCAAAAACCACTCACTTCAATCAGTTTTTTCCGCCTTCATTTTTTATTGGAGGAGTGGCAGAGAGAGAGAGAGAGAGAGAGAGAGAGAGAGAGAGAGTGCTTAGCTCTTTCTCTACTGGCCTTTCTCAACTCAAATATTCAAGCCCAAGCTCTTTTTCTCTTCCAAGGGGTGGTGTGTGGTGTGTGGGGAAGCAGGTGGGTATGTGTGATTTTTGAATGGAAAATTGTCCATGGTGAAAGGTTAAGCCACCTCCCTCGCCCAGCCTTCTGCTTTTCATTGAGAAAAATGTCAAAAGTACCTGCATCGGCCTGTAGTCCAGTTTAATTCTGAGAAATAGGAGAAGCTTTTGACATTACGTCGTGAATATGCTTTTGTTAATTTCACAGTGGCCAGATTTAGGAAGAAAGCAGGTCCCCAGATAAAATAGGTGGGAGTTTTTTTTGGTGTTTTTTTTAAGGCCCAGAAATTGTTAATGGAAATCTTGGTAGTGAAATATGCACACTTAACCCAATAAGAAATTGATTTTTCACACATAGAACACTGAAGGGGCAAAAGCACACCTTACCTTTCTGAAAGTGCTAAAAATTAAAGAAACGGAAGACATTCTTAGCTGCGGAGCCAAGCTCTGTTCCTCCTTGCCAATGTAAGCCCTCTCCATTTTAGCGTCCCAGTGGAGTGCTTTGAAATTTTGCTACCTGCTAGAATGAATGAAATTTGCAAAAAAACATTTTGCAGACTTTTATCACCCTGTGCTAGCTACTTCAAGGCTTTCCTTGGGCTTCAGACTGAAAATAAGTTAAAATACAATAGATTTAAAATAATCAAGAAGAAATAACTGCTGTGAGGGAGAAGAAACACCCCTAGACTGAATTCATCATTCTTGATGGCTCAAACGTGCCTTTCTGCCGATGGATGAAATGAGAAGGAGAAGCCATGCAAAGGATCCCATACATGAATGCTAGATTTAGTGATATGGGATCTTTCAGCACCGACAGAATTACCTGTAGAAACTAATGAGTCCCCATGTGCATAGGAATAAAAACTGGGGTAGCAATAGCTTTGGGGTCTTTTATAGGCCTTGATGTAATCATTCCCTTCTCGGAGTCAAGCTTCCTTTGATACCAAGCCCAAACAAGCTAAACAGATCTCATCTAGCAGCTAACAAAGGTTTCCAATGAACCTGCACAGGACGAGAGGAAATATAATCTGAAGGAGGGAAAAGCCTCAGCCAAAAAAACCCCCCAACCCCCCCCCAAAACCCTCCTGAAAATATTTAAAAGGTAGGTCCTGAATGTACAAGATGAGCAAGAGATTGAAAGGGAGCCGGAGGAACTGAGATAAAAATACCATGCCATGACTCACAACCGACCACTTTGTGTGTTTAAGAAGGGGATCTCAGCAGCTGCTACAGATACAGCTGCAGTAATGATCACCAAGCTGAAACGGGGACCCTTTGTGGGGAGCTCTCTGCATTAGGAACACACATGCAGACGCTCCAAATGTCCCTATTTTCTGGGGACAGTCCCGGGTTTACAGAAGCCATCCTGGTTTCTGATTTGATCCTGGAATGTCCCGCTTTTTCTTAGGACATCCATATTTTCAATGGGGAAACGTTGGAAGATACAGTAGGACGTCCCCTATCTTCATCATAGTAACGTTGGAGGGTATGGAATAGGACATCGCCAGGGCTTCCCCCCTCCCTACCGGAACTCGCTGAAACTCAGTTTTGGCACCTCTCAGGTGGGCACCATTGCCATAATAAGCCAACAAAGGAAGCTTTCGCTGTGAGCTGTGGCACCACTTTTTCTAGAAAAACAGCACTGGACGTCCCTATTTTTATCAGAGAAATGTTGGAGGGTATGGAATAGGATGTCCCTATTTTCACTGGAGGTAGGTGATGTCCAGGTAGGTGATGTTTCTCCCTAGTCCCTCCCCTACAAATTCTTTCCTTTTATTAGCAGAATTAGCTAGAATTCGGTGGCTTGGGCTTCCTGGTTGCCAGGTGATCTGCTATTTATCTCTGTGTATTCAAGTGCGCACACACATTCATTAGATTTCTAAAAATACTTAAGCATCCTCATGTAAAGGTCTGCTTATGTAAAGATCTGGAGCCAGAGTATATCTTCATAGGAATGTCTGAAAGCCCATATCAAAATTTAAATAATAAGGGGTAGCTGGGAGTCACGACGGTCCAAATTGCAGCTTTGTGGGCTCACTATGCAAGCACTAAAGGTGACATCAAGAAACTGTATGTTCAGCGTTCTAGCCCGTCAAGTAGGGAAACCTGTGACTAGTATCTGGTTGAAGGCTTGGGGAAAGAGAACTGAGAAGATCCATACTTTATATGGAGGTCAGTATGACTTAGGGCTTCTTCCTACTTCCCTCTTGAATACAGAGCTTTTCTCGCACACTTCGTTCTACGTATCACCCACTCTATACCATCCATTGTCAGACATAATGTGGATAAATGAAGTGTTAGAAATGGCTCACTAAAGCTGACACCTAACTAGAGAATGGACAAATCTGGCAAGTTCAGTTTCTCTGAGTTACCCGGTGGTGGTTTTTGTTGTTTGTTCACCTCTTCACGTTTCAACATCCCTTTAAAAGAAGCCCCTCCCCAAAATTCACCAGAGTTTTATTGCAAATTTCTGCTAAGGGTTGTCCCTTTAAGGGACCGCCATTCTTACAAACAGGGTGGAGCCTAGGCGAGGGGGGCTGGGGGTGGAGACTCAAAAGGTGACCGTTGACCTCTAGCCTTTCTTGGAGGAAGTTGTACCTGGGACTCTCCATGGGGTGGCAACACCTGACCTACCTTGCCCAATGGACTTCTTCACCAGACCAGAAGAGGACACCTCCCTTTGTTGTGTGGGTAGCCCTATTTTGGCTTGGTGCTTGGAAAAAATAGTTCACTATTAATATGTTAAAACTATTCATTCTAACAGCTGTTTAAGTACATACGTCTTCCATGAACAATAGTGCAATTCGGTCTGCTGATACCTTCAGCAAGTTGGAACCCACAATTACTATGTCTGAGATTATTTTAGAGTTCCGTTTTGAGTTGGCTGCACTGTTTAGAAAAAGCTACATCACTGGTATGAGGTTTGTAGCCTAAAAACACTTTTTTATTGTGACATTTCAGATGAAGGAGACAATGCTGAAGAATAAGGAAACAATACAGACGCAGCTTTGGTCTGTAAAATATGATTGTTTCGCAAATCATATCACAATTGTGAGAAGAACTGGAGTGGATTTCTTGCAGCTCTTTTTTTAAAAACAAAAACAAAAATAACAATCAGACAGAGGAAATCTATGAAGGAAGTACCTGCTCAATTACTCACGAACCATTTATTTGAACAGAAGTCTGCTGCATGTTGTGTCTTGGTTGTTCCCTAGGGTTAATCTGGATATTAATTTCTATTGAATGCAATTGACAGCTTTCCAGTAATAATAAATAACAGCCCTTTCCCTCATCCCATACACACACAGTGCTGTTACAAGACACTGCTTTTGTTTCTTTACAATATCATTTTAAATATATCTAAGCCTTTGAATCTGTGCCATCCATATAGCACTTATGTCAACAGATGGGGGTTTGAGCCCCATGTTGGGCAAAGTTTTCCTGCATCGCAGGGGGTTGAATTAGATGACCCTCGTGGTCCCTTCCAACTCTATGATGCTATGATTCGACTCAAAGGACATGATAGGATTTGCTTCCAAATTTGCATTGTTAGGCTGCAAGGGAATGAAGTAAGTGATTTGGGTATCTTAGTAATCTTACTGGAAGGGAGCACTGACAATGGGATTTCCGCCTTCCTATTTTATTTTATTTTTAAAGAAATAGTGATGACTTGCTCTCCTCTTGGAAGTTATGGGCTTGTAGGAGTGTGTGGCTATGGCCATGTCACTTTGTGCACCCAATATATCTATCCCCAGCAAGCAACGCTTGCCCCGTCTTCTTCCAGCCCATGGGGGCGGCAAAGAACGTTGGATCACATGGCTAGCACAAATGCATGAACGTTATATCCTCCAACCTCCTGCAAAAGGTCTGGAACAATCTGAAAAGCAGAGAGGACTTCTCAGTGTTTCTCAGATAAAGCTGCAGAACAAAAAAAACCAAAACAAAACAAAAAACCCCCCACAGCTATTAGATATAGATGATTCAGAGCAATACAGCTTGTTTAATAGAGGGTGTATTGCAGCAGTATCAGCAGTGCAGAGTCCATGCTGCAAATGCCACATACTGGAACTTATTTAAAGAGGCTATTGTAAAAGTCTCCGAGCCAGTTAATTACCAGTTTTTTTGTTATGTCAGGAACTACTAGAGTTAAAGCCGAAAGAAACTTATTCATGAATATGTTCCAGGTCTATAGTTTAATGGGACAAGTTTAAATAGACGGAAGAAGGAACTGATAAAATGATTTAGTTTGTGGCAGGATTGAAAACCCTGACTGTAGAGAGAGAGGGGAGAGAGAGAGTTGAAATTGCATATTGTGTGCCATCTACTCTTGCATAAGCCATTGAAATTGCTGTCCATTTAATTGGACTAATCACCCGTTAGAGTTATGCATGGAATTTGGGGTGTACACAGAAAAGTGTTGAGACCCGGGCTTGCTTTGTGATGTCAGAGATGGTAAAACTAACCAGTCTTGAGTTTTTGTTTACACACACACACACACACACACACACACACACAAGACACTTGTCCAAAACGGAAAACCAATATTCTAGGTTTGAAAGTGCCCAAGGGACTGGATTTAATTTATTAACAAAAGGAGCAGGGCTGAATGTGAGAAAACAAAACAGATTATGTTAGATTAGACCAGACTAGTTGAACAAGTAGATGGGCAGGCAGACAAATAATGCTTAGGTATAGCAATGTGGTCAGCATCTGTAATTTATGCTTTTATAATTTTATTGCTTTATGAAGTTTTAATGATTATATTATACAGTGTCTTGATTTTTTATGAGTTGGAGTTCTATAAACATTAAGTAAGTAAGTAAGTAAGTAAGTAAGGAAGGAAGGAAGGAAGGATCTCAACATTTATTGTCACTGCAAAGAAGCCAGTGGATTAACCAGAAGGTTGGTGGTTCAAGCCCACCCAGGGATGGCTGTGGATTCCTGGGTTGAAAAAAGATTTTGTCCTTCCCATGCCCTGTTCCTACTCTAAACCGTATTTCAAGATCTGATACATGGACAGGGGCTTTTTGAATACCCTCGGACAATTGTATTGCTAGACTAATTAGTTTGTTGTGTATATCTCCTGACTCTGCCTTTACAGTCACCTAAACACATTAGCAATCTCCCTTCCACCATAGGCTAGACTACAGCAATCACCGCTACATGATGAGGCAAAATACTGCACTCTCTCCACAGATCAGAATTCAAAAATAATTCCGTGAGCAAGAGGGAAGACGAATAGGCGGTAGAGAGCAGAGTGTACCACTAACTGTAGCTAGACTGGACTTGGAGATGGGGACGCAGCGTTTTCCTATTGTGCCAGTGGGAGACAGTCATAACATGCAGGATAGCACGTCTATGTTGCAATAGGAAGCATCAGGTTGCTAGGATACCAAGGGTAGGGCCTACCCAACTTCCCAGAATGGCTATGCCTTGTTGGTTTTTGTTGGGGCATGTAGCTGAGCTTATCAAACACCAAACACTAGAAAAGGCTAGCTTTTCCCTTTTCTCCCCCTTTCCTTAATTCTGAGGGGTTGCATTCTTCATGGGAGGCTGGCATATTTCAAAAAGTAAAAACCAGCGCCACATTTCGGAAATTCCCCCCGGACGTAATGTCTGGGAAAATCCAGACGTATGGCAGCTCTACTCAACACTCTCCTCCCCCTAGGCAAAGTACATTCATGAGGCAGAAGATGAAGACGGTGATTTTCTTTCTTGCCATCCCCCATCACATGTTGGGGAACAAGCCAGCTAATGCTTACATACTTTTACCTGCTCACATAAGCAACCAGGACTGAAATGGCACCCTTTCCCCCCTCATCCCTTTTTTTCAACGTGAGATCTTGGCGGCCATTTTGGGTGCTGCGATCTCACGCCTTGCTCTCGCCCTGAAAAAGCACTTTTCTCAGGACTGACATCTTGTGTGGCACTCACACACATTTTTTGGCGCCGCGTGAGATGTTCCCCCCCCAAACAGCACTTTTTTTGGGGGGAGAGCAAGGCGTTGGTCACATGACTCGACTGGGAGCACATCCCGGAAGACACGCACCCCCGTTTTGCATGGGGAAAAGTTGAAAGAAGGAGGAGGAGGAGGAAGAGGAGGAGGAGGAGGAGGGTAGTTTGGATTTGATATCCCGCTTTATCACTACCCAAAGGAGTCTCAAAGCGGCTAACATTCTTCTTTGCCTTCTTCCCCCACAGCAAACACTCTGTGAGGTGAGTGAGGCTGAGAGACTTCAGAGAAGTGTGACTGGCCCAAGGTCACCCAGCAACTGCATGTGGAGGAGCGGGGAAGTGAACCCGGTTCACCAGATTACGATTCTACCGCTCTTAACCACTACACCACACTGGCTCTCATACGCTGGTATGCCCTTCTCCTCTGCCTCAGTTCAAAGTGACAGATGAGCTTCCTTTTGCTCTTCTGGACAAGGGAACACAGGAAACTCATGTATGCAGAATCAGACCCCTGGTCTATCCAGCTCAGGACTCAGCTATACAGCTGCAAATATAATGTTTTAAGTGCATTACAGTGGTACCTCAGGTTGCATACGCTTCAGGTTACATACGCTTCAGGTTACAGACTCCACTAACCCAGAAATAGTGCTTCAGGATGAGAACAGAAATCGTGCTTTGGCGGCACAGCAACAGCAGGAGGCCCCATTAGCTAAAGTGGTGCTTCAGGTTAAGAACAGTTTCAGGTTAAGAACGGACCTCCAGAACAAATTAAGTACTTAACCAGAGGTACCACTGTATTCAAAAGTGACACTAGATGACGATCGTGAGCTTAATGGCAAATTCAATACAGTATATATTTTTAATATTTCTTTTAAAAAAGCATTTTCACAGCGTTTTTAATATGTGTCTAGATTCCACCTCACTTTCATCCACACTGACTGGTGGCTGTTCTCCAGGGTGTGCTCCTGCAGTTATGCAACTGCATAACTTCTTTTCTTTCAATAATTACAGGCACTGGAGAGCCTGATTCTTGCCGGGAAGTCAGTCCGCAGGGATTGAAGACTAATCTCTTTCCCCCCATATGACCAGCATGGAGACCAGGCCCTCTGCATGGCATCCCATTGGAAAGTCCCCCTCCCCAGGCTCCTAGCTGTGCCCAGAGGGGCAGCTGTTTTCCATTCTGCTTGTGGCAGAGGAATGGAGAGATAAGCTTCTCCCCCCCGCTTGCTGTGTTCCCTGTAAGAACTGGTCTCCCTTGTGCCTGAAATGGCTGGAGAGAAAACAAGATACATAGCTGGATGCCACGTAATTAAGCAAACATCCCGTTTGGGCCTGGGAAAGAAGCAGCAGCTCAGCAGCAGAGGCACATATTCGAAAGCTTGGGGACATGAGTTAAGCCATTCACATATGCAGGGGTTTCTTGGGGTTTTCAGCAGAGGCTTTCCATTTCCACATTCAAGTCTTGTCCCTCAAGTTGTTTTGGTACCAGAGTCAGAAAAATCCCACTAGCCTCTCTCCCAGGCTGTGAAAGTACAATAAACAAATATTAAATGGACAACGTCTTGCCCCTTCATGACCACCCAAAATCATCTGCCTGAGGTGGCTACCTCACTTTGCCTAATGCCCGGCTCTGCCATTAGATGAGGGAAGCAAAACTTACTAGCTGTCTTGATACAAGAGCTTCTCTAATTCTGGATGTGATGCTTATTATGGCTGTGTTTGCGTGGATAAAAGGATAGCAATTTTAAGTGCTTTTGTTGATGTTGTACAGGATTCGCTGCCATCTGTACTGCTTGCTCTAGTGCTGTGTCAAGTGCTCTGGTTTCCTGAAAGTCTTCCCCTGTGAAGGAGGCTTCCATTTTTGTAGCTCATTCTCAGAATATTTTAGAATTTTGGTGGGTACAGTGTTTTGAGCTTACCTTATTGTTGTGAGGTGATTGAGGGTGATTCCCCACCCCCCAAGTGAACACTTATCTAGCACTTTGCAGCCTCCCTGGCTGCCTGGACCTCCTGATCTGAAAAAGCCCCATGGGACAATTTCTGCTCGTGGGCCTTAATATAAACATGGGCACCTGAAAAGGCTGTGTGGTTCCCCTGGGCACAATTGAAGCATGGGCACCCAGGAAGGCTGCAGAGTGCAGACCAGTGGTAAGATGATTCTAGAATGAAAGCAAGAATCAACAAAAAATATGGTAAGCATGACAAAAAACAACCCTTGCATCTCATCCATAAGAATCTCACTGATTTGTTCTCTTCCGTTTGATAATTTTTGAGTGTAATTTCTTTTCTTATTAATGGATGGGAAATAGTTGAGGGGTGGGGGAAGCAGGAAAAATATTTGGCACCCTGCTATGAATCCAAATATTTTCCTCAAGAGGCGAATTGTATTAACTTTTGTGCTTTGGAGATAGTCCATAAAATTCTTCTCTGCTTTTTGGAGCATATCTACGCTACAGATTTATATTGTATACCATTTTCACTGTCATGGCTCCCCTGAAAGATTCCTCTAAATTGTAGTCTCTATCTTTTGCTCTTCATGTGTCCAGAACTACATTTCCCAGTGATCCCTGAGATGCAGCAGCTATTAAACCATCTTAAGTCCGAGGTAGAGACTTTCCCATCTCTTATGGAGATCTAGCTTCAACGTTATTGAATATTCACATCTTGTGGCAATGAATTGCAAAAAGTAAGTGGGGAACAGAGCAGCAAGATATGAATTCAGTTTAATTCGCTCATGGAGTGTGAGGGCAAGACTCTGCTTCTTTCCATTCGATCATCAACTTGCTGTAATTGCATTTTTTAAATCCCCCCTCCCTAACTTGTTCTGTAGTTCATGTCTAAATACAAGAAGATGTTTATATTGCATACATTCAGCTTTAATTGGCCCTTAAAAGAAGGTGTTGATTAGAATCTGCTCAACATCAACAGCTAGCTCGCACAACATTCTGTAATTACTGTTTATTAATTTAGTTCAAGTGGCACAGTTGAAAGCCCTGCTCAGATGGGAGAAGTAAATTGTCACTGGTATTGAATATGCAAATGATCTGCCATGTAAGTTTCCATGAAGAATCCTTAAAGTTAAATGCTACGTGCATAAGCCATTCCGGTTTTATCTTGCAGCACAGCCATATCACAACCTTGCCGAATTAGAGGGGGGAAACCCAAAGGTACGAAAATTCGCCAAGCTTGGTTAAAGTTGCATTTTATAAACGTCATGGTTATAAATTTCCTCCCCCCCATTTTTTTTTTTTTTGCTAGTCATCATTTACTCATTTTGGCGAATGCAACATTGCCAAACTAGATGTAACCTTAAGCACATATCTGGTCCTTGCAGGTTTGTTTCTTTGCTACTCAGAAGCAGCCATGGGAAATGATCAGGATCAATACCATGGGTAGGCAAACTAACGCCCGGGGGCCAGATCTGGCCCAATTACCTTCTAAATCCGGCCCGCGGACGGTTCGGGAATCAGTGTGTTTTTACATGAGTAGAATGTGTCCTTTTATTTAAAATGCATCTCTGGGTTATTTGTGGGGCATAGAAATTCATTTTTGTTTTTGTTTTCAAAATACAGTCCGGCCCCCAAGGTCTGAGGGACAGTGGACCGGCCCCTTGCTGACAGAGTTTGCTGACCCCTGCAGTACCATGTTGTTGGAAGAGAGGGACTTTAAACTCTTTGGTACCTGTCATGGTCATGATTCAGATCTCTTTGCCCCAGCAGGAAAGATCTTTGGATTGGCCAGTTTGGATGGGGGCCAAAGGGTTACATTGCTTCATTCCATCTTTCCAATCTGATTTGGGCCCATGTAGCTACTGCTAGTTTAGTAAAAGTACATAAGGACCAATCAACATTGGGTTTTGTTCAGCCCCAAGTAAGGGAGCACAGGATGGACACATCCGTGTTGTAAACTTGGATTGGTTTTCCATCAGATTACCCATCAAGGCACTGAGGATTCTAACACCCCACCCTACCCAGCTGAAATACATTTCCTGGGATTTCATGGGAAGATGGCTTGAGTACCATTTGAAGTCTGGAGTAGATTTGTCCTAAGAATTGTGTGTATATACACTGTTGTAAGAGCAGGGTTCCCCCCAGCAGGAACTCACTGGAACTCAGTTCCAGCACCTCTCAGGTGGGCGCCATTGCCATTATAAGAGAACAAGGGAGGTGTTCATGGTGAGTTCCGGCACATCTTTTTCTAGAAAAATAGCACTGTGTAAAAGCATGCAGCACAGTGCTACTGTTCCAGAGCAGTGATTGTCCTCTCTAGTGTTTGAATTACAGAGGATGTAGAAGAAGAAGAAGAGGAGTTTGGATTTGAGATCCCACTTTATCACTACCCGAAGGAGTCTCAAAGCGGCTAACATTCTCCTTTCCCTTCCTCCCCCACAACAAACACTCTGTGAGGTGAGTGGGGCTCAGAGACTTCAAAGAAGTGTGACTGGCCCAAGGTCACCCAGCAGCTGCATGTGGAGGAGCGGAGACACGAACCCGGTTCCCCAGATTATGAGTCTATTGCTGTTAACCACTACACCACACTGGCTCCCCTGCAGAGGGGGCTAGCTGTGATTAAGAGAAGTGGAGGGGAGGAGACCGCAGTCGGAACTGCTAGCTCTGCTCTCAACATTCCTGTGCATTTGTCAGTCTCATCCTCGTCATTTCTGCTTCTTCCTCCATCTTCCTGTATTCAGAATGCAAGTCTGCAGGGAGATTTCCTTCCATCCATTTTCCAGTTCAAAACCACCATCACCTACTTTTCAACCCATGGGCAAATTAGGATGATTTGCTTACGGAAATGTTATTTTGTCATTTAAAAAAAAAATTTTTTTTTCAATGAAATTGCATCTTGTATACAGTGATGAGGCATGATCTATCCAAAATGAGCAGGACACCCAGCTCATCTTACCTAAGGTTTTTTGCTCTTGAAAATGAAGAAGTATTGCAAGCTGTCTGTGCTGAACTGGTAGACAATAACAGCTTTGAAGTACTGTTGCCCTATATTAGTCAATGAGCAGCGAACTAAACATTTTCTACTTAGGATTTCTTGTGATAAAAGCCCAAGAGCTTTGAAAGAACCATTATAGGCTATTGCCTAAAAGAAATAACCCGTTTGAAAAGTATGCAATTATGAACTTCCATAATAGCATGTAAAAGGAGCATTGAACCCATTACACGGTATTGAGTAAATAATGCATTTGCAAAAGTGTCCGAGTCATTTATATGATAGCCCATATTGGCATGTAAGACTGATTACAGGCCTACTATTCTTCTTCCTTTCTTTTAGAAAGAAAACCCCAACCAGCTCTTCTCTTATTAAATCCCTAAATAGCAATTAAAAAGGCCTACTGCAATTCCAGTATTTCTCTAGCAATTAATGGACAATAGCTTTGGCTTTAGATACTACAGGTTGCCGTTTTTTATGCTGACAAAGTTTCCTTCTGTCCTACCATTGTTTATGACATTCTCTAATGTATTGCCCAGATCAGGTAAGGATGTACATACATTGTACTGCCACTTTATAAGCAAGATGATATTCCAGTGTGGTAAACCAATGAATTGAACACAATGGTTTACAGGATTGGACGATAAGTTCCAATTGTGATGCAAATCCACAGCTTAGCATATGGCAATGGGCAGAACTGCTGGTGAAACAAGAATCTATATACACTGCAGTAATAAAACTGCTAGCTTGTTTGCAAAGCTAAGCAGGGTCCAGTATGGTTTCAAATGGGAAGGGGCACCATGTGTTGAGATTGCTGCATTGCTCAGGGTTGGAGTAGATAATGATAATAATTTTGTTATTTGTGCCCTGGCCAGCTGACTGAGTTGCCCTAGTCACTCTGGGTGGCTTCCAACAAATTATAAAAATACAGTAAAACATCAAACATTAAAAACTTCCTATACAGGGCTGCCTTCAGATGTCTTCTAAAAGTCATATCATTGTTTATCTCCATGACATCTGATAGGAGGACATTCCACAGGGAGGGTGCCACTACCAAGAAGGCCCTCTGCTTGGTTCCCTGTAACTTTACTTCTCGCAATGAGGGAACTGCCAGAAGGCCCTCAGAGCAGGACCTCAGTGTCCAGGCTGAATGATGGGGGTGGAGATGCTCCTTCAGGTATACTGGGCCAAGGCCGTTTAGGGCTTTAAAGGTCAACACCAACACTTTGAATTGTGCTTGGAAACGTACTGGGTGCCTTTAGGTCCGGTGTTATATGCTCCCAGTGGCCATTCCCAGTCACCAATCTAGCTGCTACATTCTGGATTAGTTATGGTTCCTGAGTCACCTTCAAAGGTAGCCCCATGTAGAGCGAATTGCAGTAGTCCAATCTGGAGATAACCAGATCATGTATCACTTTGGCAACACAGTGCACAGGCAGCTAGGACCTCAGCAGGTAAAGATGACCTTTGGGGTCGCTGCCAACTCTACAATTCTATGGTTTTATGATTCTTTGCCATGAATGCCATGGGTAGATTTGCCGCTTCACATGGTCCTGGCTTCTATCAGCATTCAACAGTGCTCGATCCATAATTGTAGTTGTGACAAGAAAATGGGTGAATGCTAGAAACACTCTCCATATACAGTGGTACCTCTGGTTGCGAACGGGATCCGTTCTGGAGGCCTGTTTGCAATATGAAAAGAACGCAACCCACAGCGGCACTTCTGTGCATGAGCGGGTTGCGATTTGCTGCTTCAGCGCATGCACGCAACGTCATTTTGCGCGTCTGCGCATGCACGAGCGACAAAACCCAGAAGTAACCCTTTCTGGTACTTCCGGGTCACCGTGGGATGTAACCTGAATGAACGCAACATGAAGCGAACATAACATGAGATATGACTGTATACCGGTTAGGGTCACTGCGGAAAGCTGCTGCCTCAGTTTTTCTGGAAACCAGCACAAACATAGAAGCGATTCTGCGTACATGGTACCTCATTCGTATGGTATGGTGCCTATGTGTGAGATACGCCCGAGAGTACTTTGCATTTAAAAAGGTTGTTGACATATGTGGATCTAATTGCAAAATGAGCGCTTCGGGCCTCAGATCCTTCAGAAAAAGAAAAAAATGAACGAGAATGATGAAGACACATAGCAATAAAGAAAACTGTTCTGCCAAACAAGCCAGAACTTGCCTAGCCTCAAAACTTTTACAATCCCTACTTCTCCGAACTCAACAGTGAACTTTCCTCATCTGTACAGTGATTGTTTTGCTCTTCTCTGTCTCGTTTCTTGATCGCTATCTTTCGTACAATTTTGCAGCTTAATTTTAAATTATATTTTAGAAGGGTTTTTTGTGATTTGATTGATATACTTCTGATTTGTGGCACTTAAGATGTCTGGATTAATTATGTATGCTCTATGTCTGACGCAATGCACTTTTATTTTGGAAGAGCAACGACTTACATATTTTTTTAAAAAAATTAAGACAGTTTAGGAGAAGTCAGCAGTTTTGCTTTTGGGTGCCTTGATCATTGCCAGCCATATGGAAACCCCAAACATCAACTAAAGGTGGTACTTACTTTAAAAGGATAAAACACCACATTTGACAAACACACATTTCATTGTGGAAGCTGGAATCTAAAGGGAGCTCTGATTGAATGCCTCCTTTTTGTGCTGCCACTGAAGCTTTCTATGGATCTCCTTTTTTGCCTATGGAAAGAGATCCACCAAACCCTGTGACCCCTCAGACAGATCTCGCCCCCCCCCCGGGTATTAGGATTGCACCTGATGACTCATACAGGTGTTACTCATTTCACAGAATACAAGTAACTTGCAGCTTGTGCACATTCAGTTTTATGAGCTTGGCCAAAAAAGTAAAAAATATATAAAAAGGGGGGGGGGAGAGAGAGAGAGACTTTGGCAATTCCACTTGCCACTGAACCCAATGTGTTTGGACTATGTGCAATTTGGGCTTCATGTGCTATCCCTGGACTGTAACCCCTGCGAAACTGAGTGTCACCTGTGTAAATTTGGGGAGTGGGCTTCCTTCCTTCCTTGCATTTTCAGGACTAGCATTGCGTTTGTCCTGACTTACCTTGAACGGTAACCGTTTCACATTAATATTAAAGACCGAAGTTGCCTGATTGCAAGTTGTTTTCAGCTTTGCCTCTAGAGAAGATGCAAGATCCACTTCCCAGAAATCGCACCAGCTTGATTATGTCTGTGACTGATGCCAGCAATAAGAACTTGATGCTTCGACGCTGCTCTGGAGGCAGAGGCGATGTAGAACCCTCTGATTGCCATTGGCTCAGTTGCTTCGGTTTCACAGAGGATCTCGGCAACGCAGGGTTGGACGGCCCTGAGTCGTATTATGAAGACGTTTGAAATCACGAGCCGCTTGTGGTAAATTAAATGCCGTGGCCCAGATCCAGCAAAGAGTTATGCTTGATAAAGCTTGCAGTAGATCTCAACTGGCTTGAGCACACTTAATTCAATTGTGGCCTTCAGGTCTTGGAGACATGCCACAGACCTTTCAATGACACCTTGTTAGATGCAAATCAGCTGAGTGGTTCCATGGTTTTTCTCTTTTTATTTTGAAAAGGTCTAAACCACACTGTCATCCAAACATGACTTGGGATATAGGAAGCTGCCTTTAACCTGCTTAATTCAGGATTGGCGGTGTCGATGGCTGTCCAGGTTTTCAAATAGGAGGCTTGGCAAATGGAGCTTGCGACCTTCTACATGCTAAGCAGTTGCTACAGGAGAAAGGCAACGAGGTTCTACCTTGGTGCTGTTTCAGCTTAGTCCAAAACAGAAATTCATTTAATGTTGGAACATGCCACTTCCAGATACTTAGGAGAGGTGGGGTGACTTGTTTTACGGGACAGCTTGGGAGCCGCTTGTGTACTGTATCTTTCACTGTTGTCAGACAAATAAGCTGGCTGAGAAATGTGGGTGTTATGCTTGGGGATGCATCTTTTAATTGAAAAGGGCTTTGTTATGTTTGCTCTTTGGGGAGTAGATAAAAGAGAGATTTATTGGAGAACTTTATTTGGGTTTGAGGAGTCATTTGTCCAAGTGCTGTACTTTATTAATAGCCCTTTGTTCTCGCCGTTAACAGTCATACAGGGATTTTTGAGCGGGATACTCATTTTCTTCCAAGTTCTATCAGTGAAGTAATCATTTTTGGCTTAAGGCCAGCTGCCATTTGCTTGCTTTATGAAAATACAACGCCAGCGTCCTACTGAAAGCTATTTTCTTTTAGGCAAAGGCTTCAATACTCAGCTGGGTCTCCATATCTTGCTGTAAATGCACGGATTGGGGTATTTTTTTTTTCAAAAAAGAAAGATAATGTTATAACATTTTGATTACCCTTTCTTGCTCCTATCATTCACAACCCATCTTTTCTAATTATGGCATTAGGACATTTACATAACGGGGAGAAAAGGGGTCCTTTAACTACGTTTCTATTATGCTTGGCACTTGTGCGAAAGGATATTATATTCGTGTGCATTAGAGATTGCTTATAAAAAGATCAAGACAATAACAGCAGATCAGACGATAAAGGTTCCCTTTTCTCCACCCAGACAGGCTGTCTCTGACTGAAGAATACAGTTCATCAAAAGTGTCTGCAGGTTGTCAAACTCAGTGAGATTTGGGGACACTCGGAGGCTGTCGTGGCCAACAAGAAGAATTTTCTGTAGGGTTTTGCCATCACTCACCCTTAGGAAATAATCACTCACAACATCCTGCAAGCTCTCATGATAGAGCTCTATTGGAGAGAAAAGAGCCATTTTATCAAAGGACAATATATCCCTTCTCTTGGACCACGCAGCTTCCATTATCAGACCATAATAAATCATATTTATGTTCTCAGTTAATAAGACTGATTACGATGCAGGTTACGGAACAGACATGGGGGAAAAGCAAAGCAGGTGAAAAGATGTTTTAATGAAAATATGATAAGAAAACCGCTTCTGCTCAAACATTTTATGCTATTATTTGTAATGATCACAGACAATTTTGGATGCATCTTCTTTAGCCATGGATTAAGCTGCATAAATTGGCTCACTGGTTTATACATTGAAATAGGGAGGGATGGGGCAGACGGTGGGGGGTGGGGGGTGGGAGAAAATCATAGCATCCTTCTCATGTTGTCCAGAATCATTATGTACATTATAAGCATAAAATGAGTTTAATGTATGTGCTTTGAAATGAATAAGAAAACAGAAAATCGGGGAAGACTGATTTTAATGTTGTTCAAAATTATTCAGAAAATTTCTACTCATCTTTGTTACTGGCGGTGTATGTTCCATGAAATTTAGGAATGTCATGTTCTGCTTTCATCTGCTTCAAATTAATATACTGCTTCTTCCTGCCTTTCTCAATTTCTTCAAAGTTTTCCTTGCAGTGCAGTACAAAGAGACAAAGAAAGATAGATTCTGCACTCAGTATGTGAGCATAACTGTTATTAATGCTAATGGGAGTTAAGTGTGCGCTGCAAGAAGCGACTGTTCGACAGTGTTTAATATTGAAAGGGAACTTATTAAAAAAAAAAATGGGCATTTTTAGCTCCAGCAAGTTCGATGAATTAAAGCACCAGCTTCCCTGAAGTTATGCGAGGAACTAGAAAAAAACAAATCAGGTAAAACACTAAAAAAAAAAAAAAAAAGGCATCTGCTCTAAAATTGTGGCCCAGAAAACATGGAACTGAGTGACCTGGAATACTTCTGACTCTCTTGCAAACTGGGTAAAACCAGGTGTTCCATAAACACTGTGGCTGCGTTCCAAGGAGATACTGTAGGCATGTCCAAAAGCTTGGTCCTATGTTTAAAACAACCTTTGTCAAAAACCAGTAGACTTTTTATTGGGAATTATAGGTACCGAGATCCCATCAGATGAGAAGAAATTGTTCATTGTTCAAGAGGAAGGGATAACCCTGACTAAAGAAGAACGGCAAATCAAGCTGATGGACTATGCCGAAATGGCAAAACTAACTGGGAAGCTCAGGAATCAAGAAGAAAAGAAATTCAAAAAAGAATGGGAAATGTTTTTTATGTACAGTGGTACCTCGGGTTAAGTACTTAATTCGTTCTGGAGGTCCGTACTTAACCTGAAACTGTTCTTAACCTGAAGCACCACTTTAGCTAATGGGGCCTCCTGCTGCCGCCGCGCCGCCGGAGCACAATTTCTGTTCTCACCCTGAAGCAAACTTCTTAACCTGAAGCACTATTTCTGGGTTAGCGGACTCTGTAACCTGAAGCTTATGTAACCTGAAGCGTATGTAATCCGAGGTACCACTGTATATACAAAATCATTGTAAACAGGTCAAAACATTAGCAGGATTTTAATTACCGTACACTTGTGTTGTAACAGATAGTACAGATCATCTGGAAATATGAAAAATTGGAGAAGCATTGATATGCAATTGAAAATAGAATAGGACCCATGGATGGGATGGAGGGAAATCAAGAGATTCACATTAATCTCGACATGTGGGATGTTTATAATATTATGATGTAACTTTATTTTCTCTCTCCTTTGTTCTTTTTCTTTGTTCTTTTTCTTTAATTCTTTTATTTTTGAAAATCAATAAAAATTATATATATATATATATATAGAGAGAGAGAGAGAGAGAGAGAGAGAGAGTGTGAGTTTGGTCCTGCATGGTAGCATCTCTCTGTTTCTTTGAATTGGACACACACAAACACATACATCCAATATCATCCCCTCATCACATATTACTTAAGAAAGTCCCCTCAGTTTCAAAAGTGAGTTTTACTACATGATACAGAGCCTAATCATCATACAAAAGTTGGCCTATCATGCTACAGAGCATGATACAGGGCATGCAGTGAGTTACCCAGTTCCTTGCACCCTGAATTGTAATAATAATAATAATAATAATAATAATAATAATAATAATAATAATAATTTATTTGTACCCTGCTGCTTTCCCAGCCACTCTGCTTTCCCCAGCCACTCTGGGCGGCTTCCGACAAAGATTAAAAATACATTAAAATGTCACACATTAAAAACTTCCTGAATTGTAAGTGGCATTTGGGGGAGCGGCAGATGGAATATTATCTTATCTGTGATACAATATCCAATTTGGCCTGAGCGGCCATTTCTTAAAAACCACGCCCAACTGTTAATTAGCCAACATCACCCCAATGGGCAGGGTGATGGGGTTTAATCATGCCCTCACTGTGCCCACCCATGTCCCCACAGGGAACTAGTGTGCGCAGTAAAAGCAGAGGGAATTAACCCCTGCTGTTCTGCTGGTGTGCATGCCTCTCTGTGTTAAATCCTGTTTAGACCCTGGCAGAAAGCAGGATTGATGTTCCTGCTCATCAGCTGACGAACAGGGGATTAAATCCTGCTGGGTGATGATTGCCAGCACACTCCCCTGACACTAGGGCTGCCATATTTTGACAAGTGGAATTCCTGACACCCACAAATTTCTGACACCACCAAAATTGTTGACCTTTTTTGGGGGGCTTTGTGTGGGGTACCCATTTTTTAATATTCTTAATATTTTAAGCTTTGGGGGCTGTTTTCGCTGCTTTTTCCATCGCGTTGACATACATCTGGGTTTTTGATTACCAGATGATTCGGCAAAATCCCCCCCAATGCCATTTTTACACCCGAAAACCAGGACATGTCATAACTGTAACCCGAGTTATGACTGTATTTCCGGTTTTGTGGAGTTCGTAAAGCGAATTGTTCGTAAACAGGGCTGTTCTTAAACTGAGGTACCACTGTAATGGGAAATCATGTTGGTGAAAGACGGGACTCCACAGCGCCATCTGGTGCCACAGTGTTATAACGCATATAAAACACTTTTTCTTTACTAATGTAGCTGAGTTCCAGGACTGTAATAGCCTCTTTTTTAATTCCTAGAGTCGCATAACGGCAGCAGAGGAGGAAGTGTGGCCACCGGCCTTTCCTAGTGCACTTTTCCCACATGGATGGGAACTAGATACTGTGCACATGACATGGCAAAGTACCAAAGTACCAAACCAACTTGCTGGCCCTGCTATTCATAGAATCATAGAATCATAGAATCATAGAATCATAGAATCATAGAGTTGGAAGAGACCACAAGGGCCATTGAGTCCAACCCCCTGCCAAGCAGGAAACACCATCAGAGCACTCCTGACATATGGTTGTCAAGCCTCTGCTTAAAGACCTCCAAAGAAGGAGACTCCACCACACTCCTTGGCAGCAAATTCCACTGTCGAACAGCTCTTACTGTCAGGAAGTTCTTCCTAATGTTTAGGTGGAATCTTTTTTCTTGTAGTTTGGAACCATTGCTCCGTGTCCGCTTCTCTGGAGCAGCAGAAAACAACCTTTCTCCCTCCTCTGTGTGACATCCTTTTATATATTTGAACATGGCTATCATATCACCCCTTAACCTCCTCTTCTCCAGGCTAAACATGCCCAGCTCCCTTAGCCGTTCCTCATAAGGCATGTGGAGTTGGTTGTCGTGCAAATGTTTCCGTTGGGGATGGACCTTGCATAATACAGCCTTGACAACTGTTTAAAAAGTAGGCCTTTTGTTGCAGTTTGGGATGGGTGACTTTATTTTCCTTGTCAGTGTTCACTAGCTTCAGATGCTGCTGTTATGACGGATGGCTGGCCAGTCAGTGCAAAGCTGTGGTGGGTGGGTGGATGGATGGACAGAAGGAACGATGGAATGAAGGACAGAAGGAAGGAAAGAACCCAAAAAAACCAAGCGAGTTCAAATTAATTTATGGACGGTGTTGGGGAGAAAAGCTATGTTTGCCCCGTGTTACTGTTTGTTTGAAGCTGAAGACCTTAAAAGCAGAATAAATAAACACCTTCTCCCTTTCTCTTCCATCTGTGTTTTCCTGGTTGGCATTTTCTGAGCTGCTTAATTCTGTCAGCATCCTCAGATGCAGGGATGTGCTTGGCCACATGTCAATCATAGCAGTTGATATATAAAATAGCTAAGAAGGCAATCTTGCATCATCTTTTTGTTTGGGTCCATTTTTCTTATCACAAGCCTGACAAAAAATTACTGCCTTCAAGTGTATTCAGTAATGTCACCATAGATCTAATATCTATGAGACCTTTTGTTTTTTAGCTTTACTGGGATTAGCCACAAAAGGCACTTGACGATGACAAAGGATCTGTCAGATATGCGATGATCAGTGCACTGAAATCTTTCGTGACAAAAGGGCACTAATGCCCCCCTAAAGCAGTAACCGCTATCTGAGGAAAAGAGCACCTGAACCATTCCATTAAGGGCCATGGAGCTGAAGATGGATCTGGCTTAAATCGCCAGGGGATATTAGCGTATTTAATATAGTCAAAACAGTGTGAAAGACTGTAAGTTGAGTGGACATATATGACAAGGTTTGCAGCTCTGCAGACCACGGGTACACATTTCTCCATTTGCAAGGCAAAAGTGCACAAACATGTTAAAAAAGACTGTTATGCAAGTTGTTGAGATACGCTGTCAAACGCAAATTAGAAGGCAAAAAAAGTTGCATATATTTGTTTGCAGGTGGAGATCACAATGAACTAAAGCAGCTTCCTCCTATTTGTGATTTGAAAAGTATTATTATTGTTGTTGTTGTTATTTATTACTATTATTATTACCATTGATTCAATTTATATACCGCCCTTTATCAAAAGATCCCAGGGCAGTGTACAATATTAAAAACACATTACAGAACATCAATGATAAAAACAAAATTTAAAAAAGCGTACTGACAGACGGCCTAATAATAAAATTGTCAACCTAATAACAGTCCTCTTCCCCACACTTTCACAGGCCATAGATGGTTTAATAGCCATAGGCCTGGGTAAAGAGGAATGTTTTTGCCTGGAGCCTAATGACATGCAGTGATGGTGCCAGGCAAGCCTCTCTGGGGAAAGCATTCCACAATTGGGGGCCACCACAGAAAAAGCCCGTTCTCTTGTCGCTCCCCTCCAAACCTCTCTGGGATGGGGGAATAGAGAAGGGCCTCAGAAGTAGCCTCAAAACAAGATCAGTCAACACACCTGTTAATTAAATATATATATCTGAAAAATAAGGTGTTATGGTTCAAGATTACCTGGAAGTCGCACTCTTCTTTGGTTTAGCAATCCTGCTCTATATAGTCCAAGATGGGCTGTGCTTCTTCACTGGTGTGCAGATTCCTGCTCAGTGAGACTCTGTTCTTTATCATATCACACCTTACAAAGCTGGGCCCTGACATAAATAAAGAAATTAAGTCCCATCTCAAAGGAAGCCCTGATCATTAGGTGGCGTCTGACTAAGTCATGCTCAGTGTCAACGCAGTGAAATAATCAGAAGTAAGTAAGTTAAGGCTGCATTCCTAAACATGTCTGCTCTGTAGTACGCCTCATTCGATTGCATGGGGTTTACTGTCAGGTAAAGGGGGTTGGGACTGCAACCTCATTTAAGTCCATCGATTTCAGTGGGTCTACTCTGAGTACAGTGGTACCTCGGGTTAAGAACTTAATTCGTTCTGGAGGTCCGTTCTTAACCTGAAACTGTTCTTAACCTAAGGTACCACTTTAGCTAATGGGGCCTCCCGCTGCTGCCGTGCTGCTGCCGCACAATTTCTGTTCTCATCCTGAAGCAAAGTTCTTAACCCGAGGTACTATTTCTGGGTTAGCGGAGTCTGTAATCTGAAGCATCTGTAACCCAAGGTACCACTGTACAAAGTTAGTCAGATGCCACCCAATGAGAGAATTTTCACATGTCAACATAGAAGGCACTTATTGGAATGCTGCGTTTTATAATCATATAGCCCTGGGATATGTATTATGAAAAGCAGTAGACAAATGACCCAGAACAAAACCATTTTGTGTTGTGTTTCTGGGGCCGGACGCTATTCATACCATCCATTGATAAAGCTACTCCAAAAAAAGGCAAACCGTTGTTAGATATTTGAAAGCGCCAGTTTGGCGAATGAGGAGTAGAGAATCACATGGTTCCCATTTCCACATTAAACAGAAAATAAAAAGATCCCATCATTCACCTTGTAGGAGTGAAGCTGCCTTAGAAACAGGTTGTGCTATTTTCCCATCTAGGCCATTAGTGCCTCTTCTGCTGGGATGAACTCAGTTGGTAGCACATGATGAGTTGCTTAATCTCAGAGTCGTGGGTTTGAGCTCCATGGCGGGCCAAAGATTCCTGGCTTGCAGGGGCTTGGATTAGATGACCCTCGTGGTCCCTTCTGACTCTTCGATTCTGACCAGCGGTGGGTTTCTCGAGTCTGAGGCAGCGGTCTTTCCCATCACCTCCAACCTGATCCTTCTAACTGGGGGTGCTAGAGATTGAACCAGAGACCTTCTTGGGCTCTGCTGCTAAGATATATTCTCTCCCCGTCCTTCATCATGAAGAGTCAGTGTGGTGTAGCGATTAAGAGCGGTGGACTCGTAATCTGGTGAACTGGGTTCGTGCCTCCGCTCCTCCACATGCAGCTGCTGGGTGACCTTGGGCCAGTCACACTTCTCTGAAGTCTCTCAGCCCCACTCCCCTCACAGAGTGTTTGTTGTGGGGGAGGAAGGGAAAGGAGAATGTTAGCCGCTTTGAGACTCCCTAGGGTAGTGATAAAAGGGGGTATCAAATCCAGACTCTTCTTCATTTACATTTGATTCTTGGCAACTAGTACAAATCTGGAGTTCAGCTAGTACTTCAGCTTAAGCCCAGGTATCCCTCCTGAATAGCTGGCGTCTGAGGAGGCTTCATGGCTGTGAGGCAACAGATGACAGAGATGTGCTTCGCTGGGCTGGCAGAGCAGACAGCATCTATTAGCAAGACAGATTTAGCCTAGGAGGCCGGTAGTTGCTGACCATTTATCTAGGGCAATGTTTTTTAGCCGTTCACAAATCTCTTTACGTGCTTGCCAGTTCCTTACTCAAACGTATTTGAAGATGACAACCTCAGAAACATTCAGCAAGATGTTATCCAGACTCCAAGACAAACTTTGTGGTAGGGATGGAGTACTTTGGTTCCTCCCATTTACACATTTAGCCCAACCTTAATTTCCCTTCACAATGTTTCCATATCAGCATTTTTAACCCACAAAGGTTCATCAGCATTCCAGTGCACAGTTCTCCCAGTGTACACAATTTTCATATGCATTGTACCTATTTTTGCAAGCAATTCTCCCTAATACTGCGCATTTGCTTTTACTAATATGTTTTATTTTCATCTACACATTCCCATTAAAAAATTATGTATATTTTTCAAGTTCATACAATTCATTACTTTTACAATCATTTTAACATTTCAAAGTTTGACTTCCTCCCCCCTCATTTAATTTACTCGTAATTTCCCCAAATTCATTTAATTTATTCGTTTACTTATCCACTTTAAATATATACCCTTATGAAACTGCAGGTTATTACAATAATCCTGCCAATGTTTTGATCTGTTTGCAACTTATCTGTAAATATTCAATAAACCATTTCCGTTCTTTTATATAAAAAAGGTTTGTTATCTTGATTTCCTATTCTTCCAGTAAGTTTCACCATTTCTGCATATTCCATAGGTTTTTGTATCCATTCTTCCTTTGCTGGGACTTCTGCTTCTTTCCATTTTAATTATTAACACGAGGTTTTTTGGGCTGGAGAAGAGCACTGCAAAATTTGGAGAAGAATGAATTGCGAAGGATCGCTGTGTTCTTTTTCAGTCATGTATCGTGTTGGGAAGTGTGAACTAGGTAGGATTGCACTGAACTGGTGAACCAAACCAAATTTCTGTCCTGTTCTTTCCCTTAGGTGAGGTGACGCGCCATGTCAGGCAAAAGGTATTTCTTCTGCTGGAACATTTTCTCCCCCGCCCTGCCCCCCCCAGTCAATTCAGGGAAGATATGAAGGTTATGTTTTGCAGTGATGTACATAAGCATAATAGCGTAATTGAAATGGCATGTTTACCGTTCTGTTTCATGCTTGATTGTGCTTCTTCAACACCTTTGCGCACACTGTTAGAAATGGGATTATAATTAAAATGTTCTGTTGAACACCTTGTTCGGTTCAGCGAAATGCACAATAGAAATATAAGCACTTGCTCTGGGTGACTCTGCAATGACTGCACAATAAAGCCTGGGAAATCTCCTGAGCGCTTTATTTATTTTGCCAGACCAGCCGGTGGAAGGGGGAAAGGTGAACAAAATAGGAAAATTGCCAGGAACTGAGTTTCCTTCCTGCTACGTGGGGGAAAGATGACCCTGGGACAAACTTCCTACCCGTGTTGTGTGTGCCCGAATTCTGCCTTAAAAATGGATTTATTAGAATCATCAAATTGTAGAACTGTAGACCTGGAAGGGACCCTGAGGGTCATCTAGTCCAACCCCCTGAAATGGAGGAATCTCAGCGAAAGCATCCATAACAGGTGGCCATCCAAGCTCTGCTTAAAAACCGCCAAGGAAGGAGAATCCACAAGCTCCCGAGGGAATCTGTTTCACTGTCAAACAGCTCATACTGTCAGAAAGTTCTTCCTGCTGTTTAGACGGAACCTCCTTTCTTGTAACCTGAAGCCATTGGTTCGAGCCCTACCTTCCAGAGCAGAAGAAAACAAGTTTGTTCCCTCTTCCATGTGGGAGCCCTTGAGATATTTGAAGATGGTGATCATCTCTCCTCTCAGCCTCCTCTTCTCCAAGCTAAACATACCCAGCTCCTTCAACTGCTCCTCATAAGGCTTGGCTTCCAGACCCTTGATCATTTTGATTGCTCTTGTAAGATAATGGATTTTAAAAAAAATAAAAAATTGGGCAGTCACCCAATTGAAGACATTTAATAAATTAATTGCATGAGTTTCAATTGATTGATCTGTTGAACCCATGCAGCAAGAACCAACCATATACCCCAGTATAGTGGGTAAACTGTCAGGCTGAAACTGGAAAGAGTGGGGTTCAAATTCCCCAATCAGTCACTTTGTCAGCCTAACCTACCTCTCAGGGTTGTTGGGAGAATACAGTGGTACCTCTGGTTAAGAACTTAATTCGTTCCAGAGGTCCATTCTTAACCTGAAACTGTTTTTAACCTGAGGTACCACTTTAGCTAATGGTGCCTCCTGTTGCTGCTGAGCCACCGCCACACCATTTCTGTTCTCATCCTGAAGCAAAGTTCTTAACCCGAGGTACTATTTCTGGGTTAGCGGAGTCTGTAACCTGAAGCGTCTGTAACCTAAGGTGCCACTGTATAGTGGTAGTGGTAGGGAGAACCATGTACATTGGCTTGTGCTCCTTCGATGAAAAAAACAGAATATGGCTGTGTACACACCATACATTTAAAGCAAATGACTTCACCAAGAGAATGCTGGGAATTGTAGTTTGTTAAGGGTGTTCTGAGACATAGGTTATGAGTATACAGTAGCTCCACTCCTTTCATTTTTCCTTTAACTTTTCTTTTCGGTCTAAAGGTACTTCTGTACGTAACCTAAGGAACGCAAGAAACGGCCATTCCGGGTCAGGCCCGTGCAGATCAACAAAGTTTAGTGTTACGCCCCATCAGCCAAATGACAGATCTCAGGAAATGAATGGAAAGACAATTTTGTAAGTATAACTCCCTCTAGCCCAGAAACCAATCAAGCTGAAACATTTAACGCTGACTTTAGGAGGCCTGGTAACTGGATCCTGCAGAGCAGCTTCACTGACAGTGGTTCAAGTAGTGTCATGTACCACGGAGGATGAAGCACGATCCTTCGGTGTAGTATAGTGACCGGAGTATTGGACTTTGGCCAGAGAGATCAGGCTTCAAATCCCTACTCATCCATGACACTCGCTGGGTAAGCTTGTGCTGGTTGGCCTCTCCTGCCTACTTCACAGGGCAGTTGTCACTCACGTCCATACCGTATTGGCCTGAATATAAGCCTCACTTTCCCTCCAAATTCCGACCGTGAAAAGTTAAAGTGTGGCTTATATTCGCGACCTTACGGTATGCAGCCAGGAGCGCAACGCAAACAGTGCCAGGAGCGCGGCAAAGCGGCGCCCGCCCCACAAGTAGTCCCCCATCCTCTCCCCCAAGGCTGGGAAGGGAGAGAGCAAGGAAGGGGAAAGGCTGCTGGCAACACATCGTGCCCCCACTATTATACAGCCAGGACCAGTGAGGACTGGAGCGGCTAATATTTGGGTACCGTATTTTTCGCTCCATAAGGCGCACCTAGTTTTTAGAGGGGGGAATCAAGAAAAAGAATCTTATGTGCGTAGCCTCTCCGCTTCTCCCAGAGCTTCTGGGGCTGCCAGGATAAGTCCCCCAGCCCCAAAGAGCAAAGAAGCCAAGACAGCGAGCGGGATGGATCCAGCTCGCTGTCTTGGCTTCCTCTTTAGCTGCCTGCAACCTCTCCAGCTGGGAGAGGCTGCGCGTAGCTAAAGAAGCCATAGCCACGCACAGTCTCTCCCAGCCGGAGGGGCTGCGCGCGGCTATGGCAATACCCCCACCTCCCGCAAAAGCCCACAGGAGCCACACACCCTTTAAGGAGCGCCCGGCTCCTGCGGGCTTTTCTACGAGGAGGGAGAAGGGACTGACTGGCTGCCTCAGTCCCTTCTCCCTCCTGGGGAAAAGCCCGCAAGAGCCGCGCGGAGCTTGTGTGCGGCTCTTGGGGGCTTTTCCTGCCTGCCTCCCCCCTGCATTCTCTCCATAAGATGGACACACATTTCCCCTTACTTTTTAGGAGGGGAAAAGTGCGTCTTATGGAGCGAAAAATATGGTATTATATATTTTTCTCTCCCCCCCCCCAATTTTAAAGGTGCAGCTTATATTTGGGTGTGGCTTATATTTGGGCCAATAGGGTATATACCAAACTTGAGCTCTGTGGCTCATCATCATCATCATCATCATAATCATCAAAAACAACATTTTATGTCTGGGATCGTGTTTTGTTTGCTTGCAAGGCTGCCAACTTGAATAAAATATTGGGGGCCCAGATAAGTCAGATCTCGCATAATCGAACACATGACATGGTGCACACACACCATTTGAATGGCAATGCTCATCACCTTTTTTGGGGGGAGGGTTAAAGACTCCTTGGCCCCTAGGAATTGGCTCCTATGCTTCCTTCTGCCATCTCTCATTACTCACCTGCCCCTCAGAAAGGAGTGGTTTGCTGCACTGGCGTACTCAAGGGGTGGAGAAATCTTTCGTGCCCTCCAACATTTCTCCAGTGAAAATAGGGACTTCTGAAGGGAATGTGGGACAGTCTGAGATCAAATCAGAAACCAGGGCAGCTTTTGTAAATCTGGGACTGTCCCTGGAAAATAGGGACACTTGGAGGATCTGATTTTTCCTTGACAAAAGTGTCAGGAGTGGAGTATAAATTTTATTCAGCTCACATTTACGGCCAAATCTTATCAAATTTGCACTTTCTGAAAGAGTGTGAGAATCAAAAAACAGCAATCCTTAGAAAGTCACCACAACACAATTGGTTCTGTGAGCTTCCCCTTGAGGAGGACGGAATTATGCTTGATGATTTTTAAACACCAGTGATGGCAAATTAAGTGGGCATCAGTTGTGGATGGAAAGAGTCTACTACAGGGTGAGCCATTGTCTTGTCCTCTAGATTGTTGGACTTCAGACTGGCTGGAACAGAGGTGAGGAACAATTTTTCTTGTGGAGAGGTTGTTGGCCCATCTGAAATGTCAACTGAGTGGCCATAGGTAACGATAGGAGGATGCTATTATACTCTTGAAACTATCTTGTAGCTGATATGTGGCTGTCTTGCAGTAAGTAAAAGAGGAAGGTAATGATAGGATTCCTACTTCCTTTTAAAATGCCAGCCTTTCTCTCATTTTGTGCTTACCGAGGGTTCCTGAGATTGTTGCCTGCGATTCAGAAACCAAGAAAGAACCCCAAATGTTTGCTACACATTTATACGAGTTTTGGAAGTCTGGAAGAAAATCCTGTAATTCCCCCCCCCCCAGCAACAAAAACTAATAGGCCTATTCCAGAACACACACCTGGAGAAAAGCTATTCAACAAGAAGGTGCTATAATTGCATAATTGCTGTTCGGAATACCATTTTCCTAAAAAAATTATTCAATTAGCATCTGAAGTGCAGGGTGAGGTTGAAACAGATGCAGGTGGTTTGGCGAAGGGTACAGGAAGAAAGGAAAGAGAGAAAAAAAACCATTTGGGGCTTTTGTCTCCCAAATGTAAGATGGCAACAGTGCACACCAATTTATATTTATTTTTATTTTTCAAATGTGCAGGAGCACAAGTTTGTTTTGGCAGTTCTCTCTGGCTGCACATATACCATATAGTTCCGAATACTGGTAACTGTGGATTGTTACATATGTTGGGAATTGTAGGTCTGTAAGGTAAAGGTAAAGGTAAAGGTAAAGGTAAAGGTAAAGGTAAAGGTAAAGGGACCCCTGACCATTAGGTCCAGTCGTGACCGACTCTGGGGTTGTGGCGCTCATCTCGCTTTACTGGCTGAGAGAGCCGGCGTACAGCTTCCGGGTCATGTGGCCAGCATGACTAAGCTGCTTCTGGCGAACCAGAGCAGCACACGGAAATGCCGTTTACCTTCCCGCCGGAGTGGTACCTATTTATCTACTTGCACTTTGACGTGCTTTCGAATTGCTAAGTTGGCAGGAGCAGGGACTGAGCAACAGGAGCTCACCCCGTCGCGGGGATTCGAACCGCCGACCTTCTGATCAGCAAGTCCTAGGCTCTGTGGTTTAACCCACAGCGCCACCCACGTCCCCCAGGTCTGTAAAGAGGCCTGCAAATGTGACATGGAGGCTGGCAACATTAACCCTGCCGTGTGGCAATCCCTTGCAGAAGACCACAGCTCCTGGAGACAGACAGCCAAGTCATGTATCCACAGCAGTGACCAGAGGAGGAATGACCACAGGGAGGAGCACAGAGAGAAGGAACACAGTGGAGCATCTGCAGCAGCACAACCGGACGCCTTCATCTGCCCCAGCTGCAACAAAACACGTCTCTCCTGTATCGGTCTCTACAGCCACAGCAACTGTAGTTCTGTGCTGCAACCTGCCAGCAGTTTGACTTCTCCCCGAATAGGCGCACTCCTCCACTGTCTCCCAAGACAGACAGATGCCAGCAAATGCCCAAGGGTCACATGGCAGTGGCTGATCTACTTTGAAACTCATGAAGCTTCAGCTTCAGGGACCCTGGTCCCAGAGGAGTGCCAGAAGCAACCTGAGTCCACCTTGCTTAATTTTTTTTTTTTTTGGGGGGGTCTAGTAGACCCAATTGGAGTTGCATGGAATTGAGCCAAATGGATTCATTTTTCATTGTCTTTCTTTCCATGATTCCAAGGTTTGACAGATGTGGCAAAAGGTTGGCGAGCGGTCATGAAACAACCCCATGAAAAAAGTTAGCAGGAGTTACCCAGACCTTGTTGCAAAGGGGGCCCTACAGCAGTTCAAGCTTCAGGGTCCCCAAAATGCAGAGCTTTTTTCCCAGCCAGAACTCTGGTGGGTGCCCAGTGAGAGATTTTACTTTCTTGGGCTCCATGATCACTGCAGATGCTGACAGCAGTCAGGAAATTAAAAGATGCCTTGGGAGAAAAGCAATGGCAAACCTAGACAGCATCTTAAAAAGCAGAGACATCACCTTGCCAACAAAGGTCCATATAGTTAAAGCTATGGTTTTCCCAGTAGTGATGTATGGAAGTGAGAGCTGGACCATAAAGAAGGCTGATTGCTGAAGAATTGATGCTTTTGAATTATGGTCTGGAGGAGACTCTTGAGAGTCCCATGGACTGCAAGAAGATCAAACCTCTCCATTCTTAAGGAAATCAGCCCTGAGTTCTCACTGGAAGGACAGATCATGAAGCTGAGGCTCCAAAACTTTGGCCACCTCATGAGAAGAGAAGACTCCCTGGAAAAGACCCTGATGTTGGGAAAGATGGAGGGCACAAGGAGAAAGGGACGACAGAGGACGAGATGGTCGGACAGTGTTCTTGAAGCTACCAGCATGAGTTTGACCAAACTGCTGAAGCAGTGGAAGACAGGAGTGCCTGGCGTCCTCTGGTCCATGGGCTCACGAAGAGTCAGACACAACAAAACCACAAGAACAGGTGGGCGCCACTGCCATTCTAAGAGAACGATTGGGGGTGTTCATGGTGAGGTCTCGCACCTCTTTCTCTAGGAAAACAGCATTGCCAAAATGTAGGTCCACCGGCAGTCCGAGCCAGAAGCAAAAGTTGGCCAAGCAACGGATGTAGGCTACATCCCAGTCATGCCCAAGGCTTTTACATCCATACCAGCTCTCTTCATCCTCCATCCATCCAAGCAAAAGGACATGATTAAGGCTGAAAGATAGATATCAGCTAGGCCACAACGATCAAAGACGTATGGAACAGAGTCGGGGAAGAGAGCAGTGTGGGGAGGAGGAGTGTCCTGAGATGGGTGTGTGGCCTACCAAGAGTCTGAAGAAGCAGGTGGGTTCAGGTTCTTGGGCCCTGTAGGTTCAGGTTCTTGGGCCTGAAACCATACCCTCCAACATTTATCTGATGAAAATAGTTCCCGGTTCAATTCCTGGCATCTCTAAGAAAGACTTCTGCCCGGACTCCTGCAGAACTGCTTGCTGGTTGGAGCAGACAATAGTGAGCTGCACTGGTTCCATGCCCTCCAACATTTCTCTGATGAAAATAAGGGCATCCCACTCCATAATGATAATTTTACTATTTATACCCCACACATCTAACTGGGCTGCCCCAGCCACTCTGGGCAGCTTCCAACATATATAAAAACATTAAAAAACATTAAAAAAACAACAATGTCCCAATACAGTTGTACCTTGGTTGTTGAATGCCTTGTGACTCGAACGTTTTGGCTCACCGGAAGTGAATGTTCTGGTTTGTGAATGTTGTTTGGAACCCAAACGTCTGACGCTGCTTCTGCGGCTTCCGACTGAGTGCAGGAAGCTCCTGCAGCCAATCAGAAGCTGCCCCTTGGTTTTTTAACATTTTCAGAAGTCGAATGGACTTCCGGAATGGATTCCTTTCGAGAACCAAGGTACGGCTGTACAGGATTGCCTTCTGATGGCTCAGGGAGTCGGAGAACTCCATGCCCTCCAACATTTCTCCAGTGAAAATAGGACGTCCTGAGGAAAAGTGGGACCTTCCGGATCAAATCGGAAACTGGGACGGCTTCTCCAAATCAGGGACATCCCCGAAAAACAAGGAAACTTGGAGGATCTGTGAAACTTTTGGGTCTTGCTCTGAACCTGCCACCTCCCGCTCTGCCTTTCGACACAGATGCACCCTCAGCCTCCAGTGACCTTCGTTCGGAGGAATGTGCTGGAACCCCTCCGTGTTTGGACATGGGGGGGGTTGCATAGCGATGTGTTAAAGCAATGGGATTATCGCAGGAGATGCCTCTCGAGTGCCACGGTTCGTGTGCCAGAGGAGCAGAGACAAGAGCTCATTAACTCTCCCTCCTCCACAGGCCCAAGCTCAGAGAGGGATGCTGGCACCGCGCTCCCTGCAACCGAGGAGACAGGGAAGACGTGTAATTAAACATGATACCCGATACACAGACTTCCACTTGTGCTGCCCTTTCAACCATTTGCACCACGGCTGTGTCTTAGGATCTCAGATAACTTGCCCTTTCATTATCTTCATTAGGGAACTGCTTAGAATGAGGATTCGGGGCCATAGTTCAGTTCTTGGCATATGCGTCTCTGGAAATATACAAAATGTTCTGGCGGACAAAGAGCAAGTTTTTAAGCATCGGTTTAACGGGAGCACCGCGTTTCGCACGTTAGCCAGCAGATGGCGCCATTTATCATTTATTGACACTGGTGAAACAGCTATTTTCTCCCTTTTAATTTAGAAAGTATTATAACCAAAGTGTTTTCAACTTATTATTATGCATGAGCGAAAAAATCCCATGAATGTGTAAAATTTCTCCCGCATTTCCCTTTTTATAACATCATTTACATTCCGTATTAATAATTAAAAATCTTCAGGATTTTAATCACTTTTCTCATCACTAAAATATCTAATGGAGAGATCTATCCACCCACCTTCCCTGCACCCCACAACTTGAAGGTGAAATAGAGGAAAACTACTAAGCAGGGGGGGGGGGAGAGACTGCAAAAAGTCATTTGCTCAAGGTGTGCAGAACTGCTTCCTGTTCTTTGTGCGTTGGATGAATAAGGTTTACAAAATCCTCGAGATTTCAATAGTCTTGATGTTAATGGAGAAAAACACACACTATTTTTTTATTTTTTTTGCGGCATGCAAGTTTAATTATGGCGCTGTTTGTCTGATAGCTTGTTACTGTAAATAAAAGAGATAAAAGGAGCCCTTCAGTTGAGTAGCTCCAAAGCTGTGAAATATGTACCCAATTAAAACTATTGGTGTAAGAGGCTAATAAAGTACATGTGGCTCCTCGATGTCTTATTCTAATGAATCTCGGCTAATTTGCTTTGACTGATGAATTTCGGCGTTAGTAGTAGGGGCTGAATAATTATGAAATTTATCACAAGATACAAGGACTCATTAAGTATTACTCAGGTTCAGCTGAGGAATGCTTTCTTTTGTCGTAGGCACAGTCCTAAGCCTAAAACAATTAGGAGGTGCCTAAGAGGGCCCAGTTTGCCTTCCAGCTGATGAGATCCCCTTCACAAGGGCGTAGGACTGAGGGAAGGAAGGTCACAGCATGGAGAAGGCACCTGTGTTTCATTAGGAGACAGCGAAATCCGCCACGGCAAGTACGTCCTGGAAAGAAATATTTATTGCAGCAGCCGCTCTCTTTTAATCCGCCCACCAGGATACTTTTCGTCACATTTTGAAAGAGGAAACGGGAGGACAGGACTTATGATGATTGGGTTTTTATAAAGAAAGTTAAGACTGGAGGACTTTGAAAGAGCCTGTTGCTCAGTCCCCACCCAAGCGGTCTTCATTTGACAGTTTGTTCCCCCCTGTTTTTCAGAAGCAAATCAGTGTTGAGTACCTAAGAATGCAAGCCATTTCTCCTTCAGAGAAGTTTGGTGTAAATCAGGCTTCATAATCTCTCTTGTCTGAGTCTTTCCGACCTGCCAGGAACTGAGCCCTTCTCCTCGATTTCCATTTCTAAATGGACTTTCTACTTCGGTAAAAGGTAAAGGTAAAGGTACCCCTGCCCGTACGGGCCAGTCTTGACAGACTCTGGGGTTGTGCGCCCATCTCACTTAAGAGGCCAGGGGCCAGCGCTGTCCGGAGACACTTCCGGGTCACGTGGCCAGCGTGACATCGCTGCTCTGGCCAGAGCCAGAGCCGCACACGGAAACGCCGTTTACCTTCCCGCTGGTAAGCGGTCCCTATTTATCTACTTGCACCCGGAGGTGCTTTCGAACTGCTAGGTTGGCAGGCGCTGGGACCAAGCAGCGGGAGCGCACCCCGCCGCAGGGATTCGAACCGCCGACCTTTCGATCGGCAAGCCCTAGGCGCTGAGGCTTTAACCCACAGCGCCACCTGCGTCCCACCTGCGTTCTACTTCAGTAGAATCATAGAATTGGAAGGGACCACAAGGGTCATCTAAGTCCAATTTCCTGCAATGCAGGAATCATTTGCCCAATGTAGGGATCGAACCCATAACCCTGAGATTAATTGTCTCATGCTCTACCGACTGAGGTGTAAGCAGCTTGTTGCCCAGCCCGTTCGTCTTGTGGTCCTTGGCCGAAACACTTGTTGCGGGTCATCCCTTCTGTTATGTACTGAGCTGAATCCTAGAACAATAGGATCCAGAATGCAGCAGTCTGATTGGTCCGCAGGAGCCACCCAATCAGGCTCCTGGATGAAGTGAATCAGCAACCTGATTGGCCTGCAGGAGCAGCCAATCAGGCTTCTGGAGGAAGTGAATCCGCAACCTGATTGGCCTACAGGAGCAGCCCAGATTTAGCCAATCACGCAGGGCCCATTGTGTAAATAATGTATATATAGCTAGACGTTTTGGGGAAAGTTTTATTCATTGCTATTACGAGCTGAATAAAGAACATGAAATTCACACTCGACTCCGAGTATATTTCACCTTCCAATCCTATATCTCCATAATCTGAATGGAAGGTGACACTCCTACTATAGAGAATAAATAGACCATACTGGTCTTCCAGCCTATTATCTTATACTAGTCAATCTGGCTCAAAAGTGTACTTAACCTCAACCTTTTGCAGCATTTTTCTCCTGAAGAAAGGTAGGAAAATGATTTGAAGCAGTGCCATTTTTCTTGAAAAAGAGGTGCCGGAACTCACCACAAATGCCTCCCTTGTTCTCTTATAATGGCAATGGCGCCCATCTGAGAGGTGCCGGAACTGATTTTCTGGCGATTTCTGGCTGAGAAAAAAGCCCTGATTCTGAAAAAAACACATTCCAAGCTTCAAATCCATAAATAATACTTTGAATTTACATACAATTTAAGGCGCACTGTGGCTGAAATGTTCAACTTTGGTTGGGTCATGGCCAATATGAGTCTCAATGTCTTAAGATTAATTATCCCTTATCTATTTAAATTTGAAGTGTTGCACAGGAATTTGAAGCTGGAGATGGCCATTTTCAGATGACATGGGGCTCGTTTGTCTGTCTTAATCAGGGGTGTCCAAACTTTTTTCAAAGAGGGCCAGATTTAGTGAAGTGAACATGTGTGAGGGCCGACTGAATATGTTGAGCTTTTTTTTAAAGGATTGAAGTTTAGCTTTTTCTACAATTTTACCCCGAAGGGGTGATTCTGGGAGGCTTTCAGTATGTGATAGAGCTTATCTTCCTGAGAACTTTGGCCTGTGTTGTGCTTTCGTTGCAATATGTTTGGAGTTAAACTTCTCAGAGGACTGTTATTCCGGTCAGTTGGGAAAGAGGACAAGACTCCTTCTTGCACTTTTAATAGAGAGAATTTCAGCAGGTGCCATGCAAGTGATGCTTGCGGATGCAGCTGCCTTGCTTTCTTGTCCCACCTGTCGAATGTGCATGCAGAAACCAGGAAAGGATCTGCACAGGTCCAGATGTGCAGAGACCAGATGTGTGATAGGGGCCCATCTAATTTACATCAAACTCCACTCCCACATAGGCCCCCTCTTTTTCTTTGTGGCCGAATAGCAAAGCATTGACGGGCTTCCCAGAGTATAATCTGATGCGATTAGGAAACAATGTAAAATCCATTCTGTTTTAAGAATCTCATAAATTCAAATCCACTTTTTGTTATTTTGAGGCGGAGGGGAGAAGGTTGGAATGACTCATGTTTTTTAGGAGGTTGGCAATGCGAGGACATTCAGTTACCCCAGCTGTCAGGAAGTCTCAGCGAGCGAGGGAGGATTTGTCACAATTTCTGACGTTAATTGTCACATTTATCAATTATGCTAATAATGGAGGCACTTCATCTGTGGCACTTACTTCCCATCCTTTTGCTGCCCCAAGTTGCTTGACAAGCGATGCAGCCTTGTTTAGCCTGTAGTCCTAAGCAAAGTTGCTAGAGAGCAGGTGTAATATACTCTGGCATGAACATTCATACAGGGCAGCACATAGTGAGAAGATATATGAGGATGGAGACTATTGTGCTAATCAATAAATGGACCAATCCTTGGCTTTAAACAAGACTTGTTGACTTGCAGAGCAATCCTAACTACAGAAAGCTGGCATAAATTATATTGGCATCAGCAGGACACGAGTGGCGCTGTGGTCTAAACCACTGAGCCTCTTGGGCTTGCCGATCAGAAGGTCGGCAGTTCGAATCTATGCAACGGGGCGAGTTTCTGTTGCTCTGTCCCAGTTTATGCTAACCTAGCAGTTCAAAAGCACACCAGTGCAAAAAGATAGATAGGTACCACTGTGGCAGGAAGGTAAACAGCGTTTCCGTACGCCCTGGTTTCCATCATGGTGTTCTGTTGTGCCAGAAGCAGTTTAGTCATGCTGGCCACATGACCTGGAAAGCTGTCTGTGGACAAACGCCAGCTCCCTCGGCCTACAAAGTGAGATGAGTGCCGCACCCAGCCTTTGACTGGACTTAACTGTCCAGAGCTCCTTTACCTTTACCTAGACAGGGAATGTCTAGCGGAAATCTAACCAGCACGCAAGGGATTAGAGTGCTAGACCTGTGAGACCAGGGCTCAGCCATGAAGCCCACTGGCTAACCTTGGGCCAGTCAACACCTTTCAGGGAGGTAGGAGGGGGTAGTTGTTTTGTTGTTTCTGATTTAACTATTTATTTGTGCTGTTATCTTGTATTTTTATCTTGTGAACCACCCAGAGATGTTTTGATGAAGAGTGGTATATAAATCTAATAAATCATCATCATCATCATTGTCCTGTACCAGCAGACTAAAGGAGGGGTTTGGGACCACAGCTTAGTGGAAGAGCACATGTCGTCATGCAAAAGGGGTTAGGTTCACCCCTTGGCTTCTCCAGGTTGTTGGTTTTTTTTAAGGGCCAGGTTGCAGGTGATGTGAAGGACTGCTGCCTGAGACCCTAGGGAGCCATGGCCACCTGGAAAAGACAACATTGGGTTAGATTAGGGCTGCAAAATGGCATCTGGGCAGATTGTTGCTGAATTGGCAAAATGTCCGGGAAAACCTGAACATATGGCAAGTAGGGCGATTTTTTTAAAAGATGCTTAAAAATAAAAAAAGCCCCCAAACTGTTTTTTTTTGGGGGGGGGCGAGGAGATGTTTCCAAAAATAGCTTTTTAAACAGCATGTTGGCTCAGCTGTGGCATGAATCATGTGCATGTTGATGCCCAGCAGAAGTGCTAAACAGAGCTCAAGGCCATATAACCAGATTAGGCAGCACTACTGTCTTAATGATGGAATCCGACCTCTGACATATCAACATCAGTGGCAGATCTAGCTTCACTAAAATGGTGACAATGGAGAGTTTAGGCCTGCAAAGAAGTACACAAGGCAACTAAGGCATAGAGTTCGGCCCCCCCCCCCACAAAAAACCAAAACACGTGGAGCCAGGCTAGGGTCTCAGGTGTCATACCTATGTTGACTACATCTACATAAATAACTGGGGAATATTGTGTGAATCATGTAACAGAGTTTCTGCAGCTGTCATTTTTGTTATCACCCTGCAATTGCGGTAGTTATTGGATTTTTATTGCTGCTTTATTAGCAATATTGCTTGTGCATTATGCGGGTTCCTATGTGCACAGAATGTAATTTGTAAACATTTCGGATGATTGAGGGAACCAAGCAGTCCAGATTCTCCCATTTTAAATCCTTTCATGCCAAGCTGTGTTCATTCTCATGAGCAAAAAGACACTTGTGGAAGAACAGCTCCAAAGCCCTTTTCAGGAATTTGGCTTAGAAGTTAAGCCTAAACTCCTGGAGGCTGCCCACCTGAAGTGGGGAACTTATGAACAAGAGTCTCCAGGGGTACAGGAAGCTCCCCGCTTTGGACGGCCTCCACAAATTGATGAGCAATGGGACTGGCTGAATCCCACCCAGTGTTAAAATGTGTCATATAAACAGGAACAGCATTTCCACTGCCATTCCAGCAGCAAGACCATTGATGTTTTGCAGGGCAGGCTACTGGTGATGAGGTTGGAACACTGTGCTACCTGCTCCAGTAAAAAGGTAAAGGTAAAGGTACCCCTGCCCGTACGGGCCAGTCGTGACCGACTCTGGGGTTGTGCGCCCATCTCACTTAAGAGGCCAGGAGCCAGCGCTGTCCGCAGACACTTCCGGGTCATGTGGCCAGCATGACGACACTGCTCTGGTGAGCCAGCACCAGCGCAGCACACGGAAACGCCGTTTACCTTCCCGCTATAAAGCGGTACCTATTTATCTACTTGCACTTAAGGGTGCTTTTGAACTGCTAGGTGGGCAGGAGCTGGGACCGAACAACGGGAGCTCACCCCACCATGGGGATTCGAACCCCTGACCATACGATCGGTAAGTCCTAGGCGCTGAGGTTTTACCCACAGCGCCACCCGTGTCCCGGACCTGCTCCAGTACATAAATACAAACATTTAACTGGAGATGCTGGGATCTGACTTTGAGTCCTTCTGCATGCAGAAACTGTGAACTTCCATCGAACTATGATTCCCTCCTTGGCTCCTGCTGGCTATTTCACTTGCTAGCAAGGATAGCTAACAGTATGCCCTCTATGCGTTGTTGGATTCCAGCTCCCAGCCAGCCTTTGCCAGAGCAGTCAATAGGTGACAGGAGTGAGCTGCAGTAAATCACACCGAGTGAGTTGGAGTTAACTCTTAATTAGCAAAACAGGATCTACACGGGAGTGTCAGGCCCAACAAGCAGAGCAACTCATCTCTGTCAGGCCTTGCTCCTGTGAAGCAGTTGCCAAGACTGCTCTCCCCGCAGCCGCCTATGTCTCCTCTTCTCCATGTTTTTCCCCAAGCAATCAGAGACTGCGCCTGCCTTTGCTCCTCCCGTTTCATGCGCCTCCTGATTCTGGGAGAAGGGAGCTGGACGCAGTAGGAGAGAGCAACACCCATGCCTCTTCACAAGCCTGACCCATCTCTGCCTCGTGGTCTCCCCCCTCTCTCGCTTCAGCTTCTGGAATTCTCTCTGCCACAGACTCTCCCCACTCACTAAACTCTGTTGCCTCTCCATCTTGTGACGGCAACTCCTGCCAGTCTTCTCCCTCTGACCACTCATAGTCATCCCACCACCCCTCCCTGGGCTCTGAGTCTTCTTCCCTTGCTGGTTCCTCCCACCATTCCTTTGTATCCAACCAGTCCATGACAATAGCCAGGGACGGTGGGAAGTATGGTAGGCCCTCAGCTCCCCAAAGTCACCATGGCTGGCTACCCTGTCCCACTGTGTTGGTGAGGTACAATACATTGTTTGCAATTACACAAGGTTGTTGCGTTTTTTTAAGGTTCAGGAAGTAAAGGGGGAAGTGGGTTAAAAATCTTGTATTCTGGCTACAGACGTCCCTATGTTAGTCATGTTTACATCAAGAAAACATGTTTTTTGCCACAGCAAAGATCTTGATTTCAAAAGTCTTAAGCACCTTTAACTCTGCGTTGGGGTAGGAACCATTACATTCGGTCCCTACGCCCCAATCTTCTTCCAAACCCACCGTTGTTAAGTTATAAATACCCGGCTTCTAGTAAATGCTAACTTTTTCACTTCTGATTTTCTGCCATGCGCCTCCTTCCACTCTTTCAACTTTTATGGCATGCCCACAGTGTATGTCTGATAGGCCCAATGTGCATTGCTGTTCAGTGTTCTTTTTAAGGTTCAGTAATTAGGTAGGTAGCCCGTCTGAAAAACAAACAGAACAGAAACAGGCCATTCCTGATGGTCGTTCTCCCCTCTCCACCCCCAGAACTTTTGTATTCTTTTTTCCATAGGAAGAAAAAAAAAATCAATAGTGTTTTAATGTGTGGCTAACTTGCCAGATGGAAACTGTGGCTCCCAAGCCTGGAGAGATTCTACAGCGTCTTTACAGAACAAACTTCCCCAGAGTGTTAATCATCCCTAATTTGGAGAGACCCTTTCTAAGGTTGACAGACAAAGGTCATTGTCCAAGGCAGGCTGATGCTTTGTAAGCTGTGCTGGCAGCCACGGAGTAATGAAGCAGATATCTGCCAATTTGGAAGTGAACAGAGACGAACAGTGTGTTTCCCATACGTTACTATAAAATGGCTGTGTTTAATTACAATTTACCTGGCTGGATATTAACCTGCGGCCTCCAGGGGAATGGCTCGGTATGTTTGCTGAGTGATCTCTCTGTATCTTCTTATCTCTGGCATGGCCGCTTTGGCATTTCAAAGGTGATACTTCGCCGACTTCCTTGAATGGAGAGGATTGAATGACGCAGTGTTTCCTTGGGGTACTCCTGGTCCCTTCCCTCCGCAGGACTCAAGCGATCATAGTTGAATGAGGGCGAGACCAAGGCTCAGGGGTAAAGGACATGCTTTGAATGCAGAAGGTCCAGTCCATAGCATTAAAAGGAACAGGCAGCAGGTGATGTGAAGGACCCTAGGACCTAGGACCCTGCTCTGCCACTGCTAGTCAGAGAGGCTGTTCTGGACTAGATGGGCAAACAGCCTCACCTGAAAGAAGGCAATTCCATTAGTAAACACAGGTGGTCAAATGCTTACCTGCTTGGAAGTCAAGTGGGGCTACAGATGAAGGACCCTGCATGAGATACAGGAAGGGAAAATCCCTCAGGGTGAGAGGCTGGGAGAAGAGAGGGTGTGAGCTGCTTTTCTGTATGGGACAAAAGTTAAAATATATCTGTGGGGCAGGATTCTATCTTTTCTCTGTTCTTCTATTCTTTTTTTGTGTAATTAGTTTGTCTTTCATTGTAATGTGAAAAGTCTTAATAGAACTTTACCAGGGGTTGGGAGTAAAGGAAGTCAAATGGGGCCACCCTAAATTAAAGGAATGGTTTCTTTATTTGTTGGGGATTCTCTTGGTATGCAGAAGTTTATATTGCTGTACAGTGGTACCTCGGGTTACAGACGCTTCAGGTTACAGACGCTTCAGGTTACAGACTCCGCTAACCCAGAAATAGTACCTCAGGTTAAGAACTTTGCTTCAGGATGAGAACAGAAATCCTGCGGCAGCAGCGCAGCAGCAGCAGGAGGCCCCATTAGCTAAAGTGGTACCTCAGGTTAAGAACAGTTTCAGGTTAAGAACGGACCTCCAGAATGAATTAAGTTCTTAACCCAAGGTACCACTGTAAGTTAAAAAAAGTTTTAAAAATAATAATAATACACAAGATGACCCAAGAAGGATCTTCCAGGTTCCAGGATTGAAGGCAGAGGGATAAGGAGATATTGGAGTAACTCATCTTGTGGTTCCATGATAGCATGGGATACCAAAGAGAGGAGCTGGGAGTCTTTGCCTCTCCCCTTTGTTTGGAGTAATGCGCAATGCTGCACCATCACAGCAGTGCTAAAATTCTATAATGTCTAGAATCATAGAATTGGAAGAGACCACAAGGGCCATCGAGTCCAACCCCCTGCCAAGCAGGAAACACCATCAGAGCACTCCTGACATATGGTTGTCAAGCCTCTGCTTAAAGACCTCCAAAGAAGGAGACTCCACCACACTCCTTGGCAGCAAATTCCACTGTTGAACAGCTCTTACTGTCAGGAAGTTCTTCCTAATGTTTAGGTGGAATCTTCTTTCTTGTAGTTTGGATCCATTGCTCCGTGTCCGCTTCTCTGGAGCAGCAGAAAACAACCTTTCTCCCTCCTCTATGTGACATCCTTTTATATATTTGAACATGGCTATCATATCACCCCTTAACCTCCTCTTCTCCAGGCTAAACATGCCCAGCTCCCTTAGCCGTTCCTCATAAGGCATCGTTTCCAGGCCTTTGACCATTTTGGTTGCCCTCCTCTGGACATGTTCCAGTTTGTCAGTGTCCTTCTTGAACTGTGGTGCCCAGAACTGGACACAGTACTCCAGGTGAGGTCTGACCGGAGCAGAATACAGTGGCACTATTACTTCCCTTGATCTAGATGCTATACTCCTATTGATGCAGCCCAGAATTGCATTGGCTTTTTTAGCTGCCGCGTCACACTGTTGGCTCATGTCAAGTTTGTGATCTATGGGTAGCTCTGATTTCCACCTCGGAAGTACTGCAAAATAAATAAAAATAAAAAACACACACCTGCAAGACTTTGGCACCAGTTTGGAGAGGGATCCCAAATGTTGGGGTTCACAGTTAATTTTCCTGTCAAAAAGGAAGTTGTGATCTGGCAGACTGTGTGAGTCTCTCAATTTAGCCTATGGCTTGATCCCTGGAATGCAAGGATGCAAGCTGAATGGAAAAATGGGGAGAAACAGAAGGCAGGAGGAGAGAGGAAGGCAGCCTGCCCAAGCATGAGGGTGTCTTATAAGGACAAGATTAGGGTTGGGGAAAATGCATGGCATGACGCTAAAAACCTTGCTTTTCTGTGCTACGCAGGGATGTTTCAGGAGGCTCTTAGTGGGAACACATCTTCATTTCAGGAGATTAAAATCAAGCCACACTATGCATTAAACTTTTAAAAGTAGTTGCAGAGTGTTTGATAAAAGAGAGACATAAAAGAGCTGTGTGGGGGCACAGCCCATTGATGGCCTCCTCTTAGCAAATTAATTCTCTGCTCTGCATAGTGGGGGTTAAGTGCCACGTAAATCATAATCCTCTGTGTTCAAGGTGGACAGGCAACATACTTCAGCATACTGCCTTGGCTTTCTCCATCAGTCATGAAGTCTTATTCTATTGAGATTTCTGGAAACTCCTTTCTTGTGCCATCCTCAGATCGCAGCGATCTGCCATTTGTAGTTCCATTTTTTTAAAACAAAAAAACAAAAAATCCAAACATCCTCAAACCTTTCCCATTGCTGTTTCTGAATTGTGATTCCTGATTTCTCTGAATCATATAGATGTGGTTGCTGTTTAGTCATTTAGTCGTGTCCAACTCTTTGTGACCCCATGGACCAGAGCACACCAGGCACTCCTGTCTTCCACTGCCTCCTGCAGTTTGGTCAAACTCATGCTGGTAGCTTTGAGAACACTGTCCAACCATCTCGTCCTCTGTCGTCCCCTTCTCCTTGTGCCCTCCATCTTTCCCAACATCAGGGTCTTTTCCAGGGAGTCTTCTCTTCTCATGAAGTGGCCAAAGTATTGGAGCCTCAGCTTCACGATCTGTCCTTCCAGTGAGCATTCAGGGCTGATTTCCTTCAGAATGGATAGCTTTGATCTTCTTGCAGTCCATGGGACTCTCAAGAGTCTCCTCCAGCACCATAATTCAAAAGCATCAATTCTTCAGCGATCAGCCTTCTTTATGGTCCAGCTCTCACTTCCATACATCACTACTGGGAAAACCATAGCTTTAACTATACGGACCTTTGTTGGCAAGGTGATGTCTGCTTTTTAAGATGCTGTCTAGGTTTGTCATTGCAATAATATAGATAGCCAAAAGAAAAAAGTGTCAGCTATATGCTGAAGACATGCAGTTCTACTTCTCTATAACACCAGAGTTGGGAGAGGCTGGGCATGATGGACTGTTGTGTGGACACAGCGGTGGGGTGGATAAGGACCAGTATCTTGGGAAGACAGACATTTTGAGTTGGCGGTGGGGGATATTTGCAATGCATGTTTGCTAGATAGGCACATGATAGGAGCTGTAGCTCACAGAGTTTTCCTGTAAGTTTGCTAGAGAGGACTCTGAGAGCCACTCCTACATAGTCATATATATTCCCCTTACCTTTGCCTCTCTTCCCTCTTCCATCTTCATCTCATCACCAAGCCAGAAATGTGAGAACAACTAAGTCAGAGTTACAGCTCAGGCTCTTATCTTAAGCATGCCTTTGTAACTGAATTACCATTTTAAGCCTGTCTGAACAAAGCTGCTGTAACTGTTATTTTGCAACTTTGAGCAAGTAAATGGTTTTTGTGTGTGTGTGTTTTACCTTTTACAAGATTGTTTGTGCGATCATTGCTTTAAGGAGAAAAAAAAGGGGGGGGATTTGCCATTGAGAATCCCGTCTGCCTTAAAGCACCCTGGATTACATAAACTAAAAGGCGAAAACTAGCCTATTTAAGCAGCCAAGCCTACAGCACCTGAAAAATGTGCATTGAAACACATAAAGACTAAAAGTGACCGCTGGTGTTCATAGCTAGGGTTGATGGGAGCTGTAATTCAACAACATTTGGCGACCCAAGTTTGAGAAAGTCTGTATAGGCTCACCCAAGACTTCCTGGACTCTGACTTTTACTTTTTCATTTTGTTTGTTGCTTTCCTTTATTCGTGTTTTCTTTGTATCAGTTTTTTAGGAAATGTCATTGAATGTTGCATATGTATCGTTTTAAGCTACAACTATCTGATGTTTAGATTAGAAGACACCTGAAGGCAGCACTGTTTAGGGATTTCTTTTAATGACTGATGTTTTAATGTATTTTCAATCTTTTTTTGGAAGCCGCCCAGAGTGACTGGGGAAACCCAGCCAGATGAGCGGAGTATAAATAATAAATTATTATTATTATTATTATTATTATTATTATTATTATTATTAAGCAACCCATTTAGAGAGGTTTTTTAAATATAAAGTGGTATAATTTTCAATTAATAAATTCACAAGTCAGGATGTCTAGTTCAGAGCAGAAACGCAAAGATCTGGGAATATTCGTAGGAACCGGAACATAATCCTTTCAGCAGCTTTGAGATAGGCTTCTGGTTTTTATCTGTATGTGTCTGTGTCTATTTGTATTTTAAAAAAACCTCAACAATGCCCACCCTCCTGCCCCATGTTGCCTCACACTTTATCTAGGATTTCTTTATTAACCCTCTTTAAGTTTTCAGGCTGACACCTGTGCTATTGTATGGCTTATAAAATTTTAAAGCTGATAGTATAACAATCTCAAATAATAACACTGTGGATGTTCACAGGCAACCGGGGAGATATAACTTGGAAAGTCACAGGAGGAAGAAAGAGTTCCTGTGTGTGTGTCTTCTGGTCTGAAACATGCTTGTTATTTTGCAGTTCTGGAAAGCGAAGCTGTGTTGCATCTGAGGATCTTTCTGACTAATTAGTTTCTGGCACCCAGAATGGCACATTTGCAACTCATTTGTTGAGCGCAGCCCACACACCTTTCCTTTATCTCAGAGACGGCATCTTCCCATATGAACCAGCCCGGCCTCTGAGAATGGCCTTGTAAGGCCCTGCTCTCTGTTCTGTCCAGCCATTAAATGAGATAGGAAGCTACAAGAGACAGAGCTTTCTTGGTGGCGATGCCAAGACTTGGAAAGTCCTGCTCCAGAGCCACTGGACTCCATCTCTAGATAGTTAGTAAGTCTTTCTTTTATTGCAGTTAGCTTTTGAAGTATGGTATGACTAATTATTTTTAACCAGTGAGCTAGAGCATTATTCGGTACTTTTGCATGAGTGATATACAATGGTACCTCAGGTTAAGAACTTAATTCGTTCTGGAGGTCCGTTCTTAACCTGAGACTGTTCTTAACCTGAGGTACCACTTTAGCTAATGGGGCCTTCCGCTACCGCCGCACAATTTCTGTTCTCATCCTGAAGCAAAGTTCTCAACCTGAGGTATTATTTCTGGGTTAGCAGAGTCTGTAACCTGAAGCATCTGTAATCTGAAGTGTCTGTAACCCGAGGTACCACTGTATGGCGTTGCCATATTTCAATAAGTGAAGAAAGGTGGGGGAACTCACCACAAAGTTTGTTTCTTTTATTGCAGGCCCAGTCGCAGTGTTACCACCTCCTCCCCAGGCAGTGGCTCAATGTAAAATGAGATTAATAAACTCAAGCAGGCAATGTTCTGTGTTAGAAATGGCCACAACTTTATTGATTACAGATATAGGTGGGATTTTGGCTCCGGCATTGGCTATACAATGGTGCAGTGGTTAAATACGCTTCAGGTTACATATGCTTCAGGTTACACACTCCACTAAGCCAGAAATAGTGCTTCAGGTTAAGAACTTTGCTTCAGGATAAGAACAGAAATCGTGCTCCGGCGGCACGGCAGCAGTAGGAGGCCCCATTAGCTAAAGTGGTGCTTCAGGTTAAGAACAGTTTCAGGTTAAGAACGGACCTCCGGAACAAATTAAGCTATACAGAGGTACCACTGTATAGCTGTTCCAGCTGCCCCAGAGGGAAAAAAAATAATTAATTTTAAAAGGGTAAGGGAATTTGGTTCCTCCCAGTTCCTGCTCAAACCCCCCCCCCCCCCGGTGTTATAGGTTGAGCAGCTGAATGTAAAGGACACCACACGTGTATTACTGAAAAGTTCAGCTTTGCTCACTTCCGCTTTGGCCAAAACTCCCTCCTGTCCTAAGAGGTACAGGAACTTTGTGCTTCTTTGTCCCAATCATAGTTCCTGCTGGATGTATTTGCCCTGAAGGTCATTTACCCATATGGATGCCATGCACATAGTGGGAAGAGGAAAAGCATGCGCCAAGGAGTGTGGTCATTTGCATGTTTGGAGCTGTAATAAAACTGGCAACCATGCCGATTGGCTGCTTTGGAGAAGTCCCACCCACATTCCCACCAAAGAGATGGAACCGTGCGATTGACTTGGCTGCTGAGTTAGCAAAGGGCTGTAGCTCAGTGGGCCAGCATCTGCCTTGCATGCGGAAGGTTCCCGGTTCAAACCCTGGCATCTCCAGATAATCCTGGGAGAGATTATAGAAGTTGGCTCCTATGGCTGCTTCACCTTAATGAACTTGTTAAAGGTTATTTTATCAAATGTTGTTCGCATTTTTTTTAGTGTAAACTGCTTAAGGATTTGAATTTTATTAGTACCTGTCCACTGTGGCAAATTACATAACATGCAATTTACTTAATGAATTATGCAAATTACATAGTTATTACATTTGAGTTTCTGTGGCAGAAAAAGCAATGAATAAGCTTTAACAACTTTAACATTTAACAATTATTATTATTATTATTATTATTATTATTATTATTATTATTTCTGGATTTATTTCCATGCTGGACATGGGATAAATAAGCCATTTCCACTTCTGTTTCTGTTGAAATTCTCTGACTTCCCTGCTCTGCATGGGACATTTTATTTCAGGTTCCACTTGTGAAACGTCCAAATCACTTTACAGGGGGAAGGGGGCAACTGCGAGGCTAAGGAGACCGGTCCATTTGATTCTAAAAACGTGGCAGCTTACAGGTTCTGAATATGAAAATAAGCAAGGAAACAGAAACTTTTGCAGACTTTTACAAGAAAAAAAGACTCCCAAGCACTCAGCCAAATGTAATTGTCCCCCAACACAAGCCAGATCCTGTCAGCATACTGAGGAAAGCCATGAGGTGGTGGGGTGGGTGGGATTCTGTTTCATTTGGTGATGTACGAATGTTAAAAAAATAATTCTTTATGTTTTAATTGCAGTAGGAGTGGGAAATTTATCTGGGGACCACAGCCCAAAAAGAAAAACCCACGGTATAGAGAGAGAAGCACAGCCGTAAAATCGGGTGTGTATGTTAGCCAAGCTCTGCCTGCTTTTCTCTTAGGGATTCTATAGCTTCCCTTCATTCTTCACTTCTCTCATATTACAGAAAGAAGGTAATTTTTCCTGGCCATTTACTAAAGCTCATTAAAGACCGGAGAGAACAAACAATGCTACTCCTCAGAGGCTACCATTCAAAGTCACACTGCAATTCTCTCTTCTAATACTTGAGACATATTAATTATTCCTTAGTGAAAAGTGTATAATTCCTATTCTTCATTTTGCTGGGCGGGGGTGGGCTGGGGACAAATAATAGGAAGTTTCCATCTGAGTGAAAAGCTGTCTGAGCTGAAGGGAAATGAGGAGGGGAAAGTGTGTTGTTCTAAGACGAGTAAAAGCAATTATTCTAATAATAATTCGAGGGATATTAATGTCTTTCTAAAGTGGATTGCTTTCAAGTAAACACTTAGGTTGAGAGAAGCTGCTTTATTTATTAATCATTCCAAAAAGTTCGCTCTTTTAAATGATCAGCTTCGTTGACACATAATGGATTTAGTTAAGTGGCAACTTGAAAACGTCGAAAAACTTTTGTAACCAGAGACTAATTTGTTTAATGCATTGAAAATGTTGTGCAGACATGAAACTACATATTAAACTTCAAAGGGAAATGCTCCAGAGACTAAATCATTTTAAAAGCAGGAGCAGTGGCATTAGCAGTTATGCATTACACATAACAGATTTTAAAATTCACTTACCTATCTATTTTTTGGTGGGAGGGAGGGATGAAACTTAGGTGTTCGCTGACCTGCTTTCCTTCATCTCAGGACTGCGGTGCAGTGCCTGCGTTTAATGTCTGAACCAAAAATTTGAAAGGGGAAATATTTTCTTTTGTATCTCTATTAATTAGTCCTGTCTCCATTTGCCCAGCATATAGTGCTGTTGACATCACCTTTTCCGTATCCTTTAAAGAGTCCCAGGAGAAATCTATTGCAGAACAAAAAACGAAAAGTTGGGTGGGGGGAGAGAATACATTTGGAAACCATTTTATCCCTCAATTACCAACCAAAACGTATGGAAAAGATTTACGCTCTATCTGATTTACACCATAATTATACTTTGAAAGCTTGGAAATAAGTGGCATGATCCTCGGAATCATTAGTTACTATACCCAGTGTAATTGGTGTAAACTAATGAGTTTACTGGATGGCTGACCCTTAATTACTGATTAAAGTTAAAGCAGAACTCGAACCAATCCAAAGCTAGTTTGCTTTCAAAAGCTCAGAACTCTTTCTTATTTTTTATTTTAAAAGAACCCATTTCTAAAGTAAGCTGCTTTATGATTAGCTGAGGCACATGGCACAAGCCTTTTTAAAGCAATCACATGCAACTTCTTAACAACGGTACAGCAAGCTACTTTTACTCTCATTAATTAAGGTCCATCTGACAAACATGGAATAAACTAAGGTCATGATCTAGGGCCTTTTAAACTTGAGGGAGGGGAGAGAGAGTTGTTTTTGTTTGGTACTATGTTATGCATTTTTGTGCCTTTATATTTTAAGCTGCCCTGCGATGCTTGGAGGAAGAACAGTATAGAAATTTATTTGATGATGATGATGCCCTTTAATGCCCTTTCCTAGAATACTCCATTCCATCCCCTCTTCCCCTTAGATTTCCATTTCCTCACAACAAACATTCTGTGCCCATGAAGCACACTCAGTTCTTACTGAGTGTAAGATTCCCTAAGATGCCCCCTAAGATTTTCCCCTCCCCAAAATCCCCTCTACTTCTGCAGAACTTGGGGCTCCCTTGAACATGCTGTTACTTGCCTCTTGCGTCTCAGTTGCCTGTTTGGGCTGCTTCCCTATTGGTACTCACAAGATGTGTTCACTATTGGGAGGAGTGATAAGAGAAAGCACAGAATCCTTCAACCGGGGACTCTTTATCTGCAACGGTCTCATAGCAGATCCGGCGTGCATTTTTATCATGTAACGATCCACTGATTTCTAGGCTCCTTGGCTCTGAACCAGGGCGTCACGCGAACCAGGTTTGAGCTCTGCAACCTCTGTTATGGGGGGACTTGGCCTAGGAACATAAATGGGAGATTAATATATACTCATCCCCCAGCTAAAAGAGATAAATCTGTTCCTGGTAGCAGATGGCCTTTTGTGGAAACTTTCTAAGCCAGATGACAGATCGCATGATGATCGGGTGCTATACTTTGCAGCAGCCTGACACTATCCTAAGCTACCTCCACATGACAGCACCAGTCCATTTTGATGCATTGCTAAGTTCCATAATTGTGGGCTAGCCACTGAAAGTAGCATTTCCTACATGCCATTAAAAGTGTACTCTTCAGTGTGTCTTAGGTATGTACTTTGGGCCTAACCCTTTGGAAGCCTGGTCCTTTGATTCCGCACCAGCTGGCTTTCCTCTTGAGTCCCTAGTGCCGGCTTCATCTGCAGAAATCATTGGGCAATGCTTTTCTTGGCTTCTTAACCTGCCTCTGCCCAATTTGCCCTGTTTCTCCTCTCCCCACTGCCGCCAGCACTCCCACTGCCCAGGAGAAGCCCCCCTGACTCCCAGGAAGTTTTTTGGGGTGCAGCACTCTGCACTGGAGAGGAAGGGATGAGGAAATTCCCTTTGCACAATTGTCCCTGCACTCTGGATGCAACCCAGTCTTTTTCAACGAACCCCCCCCCCATAAACAAATGTAGGATTCCATCCTTAGAGTTTTATCAGTCGAAAACACAATGTTAAATTGTTTCTGGAGATGTCCAACTGGAATGTGGCAAGTATGGTGGATATAGAGTTTCTCCTCTTTTACTTATGAGTTTATAGACTTCCAATCGGAGGCTACCTAGAAACCAGAAACATCAGGCCTTCCTTTCTTAACAGAAATACTATTATAGTGAATAAAATATACAGGCCATGCTTAAATGGATTAGCTGCTTTCTGATTGGATGAACCACAACATAAATCTCTTTCCTTCAGCCAAGCAGAGTGCAGCTATTCAGTAACGGTAAGATGAGCAACTGTCACTTTGCTGCACCAACATACATCAAGGCAAAAATAATTCCATTTTCATCAGTCATGTAGTAAAATAGAAATATGCAAAGCAATTGCAAGAGAATCTCAGGATCCAGGATACTGACTCTGAAAATAAATCTCCTGGCTTTGTCTTCGTGTTGACTTTCTATTAATACCACAACTTTGCCACGATATCTATTTAACGGCAGGAAGCCATTATCCGACAGCATTCTTTTCCATTAAGAGTAGCTTTTAATTGCCAGATTGTCATAAGACTTTGCATTCGCAAAGTGGCAAGTGTGTGCAGTCTGCTGCAGTTAGGTCTCATTCAAGCATTATTCCCTTCCTGGGGCATTGCATGGTACAACTTCCATTGGATTGGCCAATTGGATAGGCTTGCACAACAATTTGACTGGTGTGCCTCTTTTCGCAGTCCCAAGCAGGCAGCAGAAGACTTATTGAATCACTGGTGACCTATTGTCACATGCATTAAGTGATCTTAATTTTAGAAGCTCTAAATTGGTGGTGACATAATTTAAGACGCCTTTAATGGAAATTGGCTGGATTTCTTAAATTTGGCCAGCTTAATTAGACGAGCTCCATCTTTTCTTAAGCCTCAACCCTTCCCCCTTCCACTGTTAGCAAACCTCCAGATGTTATATGAGTAAGTTCAGTTTCCTGTGTAGGAAGCCTATCTTACACAAGGGTCGTGGGTAGAATGTAGGTTCACGGCCATGGAGAAAATATGAAGTCATTCTCCCTACATTTGCATGGGATTGGAAAACCTCATTTGCCTAGTTGTCTGTGATTAGCTGGTTTGTCTGTCCTTTCTTTCTTTGGCTACATGGCTCTTCCTGACGACTGTAACCAAATGTTTTCAAAACCAGAGAACAGACATGGGAGATTCAAGTAGGAGTTTCTTGGTGGTTAAGGAGAGAGATTCAAGCTGGAACTTCCTTTCAATGGGGTAATCATCCTGCTTCTTGATTCCGAGGCAATTTGGGTCTGCCTTCATTTTGAACCAAACAATATTTGGATATCGGGCAAGACTGCACACATGCCATTAATTAAAAGCACATAATCCTGGGAACTGTAGTTTAGGGGTGCTGATAATTGTAACTTTGTGAGATGCAAACTAAAGTTCCCCAGGAGGGGAAACATGCTTTAAATGTACTTTCAGTCTATGATTTGCATGCTGGCCATCTAGGATCATTGGTTGGTTGGCATCTTGGGACACAGTGGAAGAGATTGTGTCTTTGGAGGTGAAGTCAAACCATTGGAGAGTCACAGCGCCTGCTGTGGCTGTAGAGACTGATACGGGAGAGACATGTTTTCTTGCAGCTGGAACAGATGAAGGCATCTGGTTGTGCTGCTGAAGATGCACCATGGTGTTTTCCTCCCAGTGGTCATTCCTCCTCCAGTCACTGCTGTAGATACACAAACCTGACTGTCTCAGATAATAACCCACCACACTTTTGTCTCGGCATGGAGACATGGCAGGTTGAATGGACTCCCGTCACTCCTTGAACACCCCATTGTCAGTTGAGTTGAAGGCATATGGAAGCAACAGAGAGAAGAATATAGAATAATATGTCAAAGAGAGCTGGGGCGAGAACACAGCTCTGGAATCATAGAATTGTAGAGCTGGTATAAAGGTCTATTTCTACAGAAGAAACTTCTTATGCTTTTTGCTAGTTTCACAATACTGCTTCCCTTTCACTTTTAGATGCCATGAAAACTCTGGTTTCCTTTAGAATAGTTTCCCCCCTGATTTGAAAGCACCATCATCTGCCCTGGATTTGTCCTCTCATAATTTTTTGGATCCATTTTCCCAGACTGATCTCAATATAAATACTGGAGTTCTTTGAGATAATTTATTCCGGCATTCTAGCTGCTTCAAAGAGATCAGATGGTGTTAGAAAACTCTGGATTTTTCTTTTTTAATTTTTATATAAGTTCTCAACTTTAAAAGTCTAGTTTGCAGAGCATTGATTAAGGAAAAAATCAGCATGCCTCAACACCTCAGATTACGCAACCATCTTTCTGCTTGATTTAAGGAGGGTCACTTAGGTTATGACGTATTTTCAGATTCCAATTAGAGACTCCTCTAATGAAATGGAGGGGGTGGGGGGGGAAGGAACATAACATGCAAAAATGAAAAATAGTTTTAGAAGTGACACATCTTGTGGAGCTGATTCATATTAAAATGTTGTTGAAACAGTGTGTGCCACCCGTAAGTCTTCGTGTAGCTCAAGCAGGAAGCCAATATGCAACTTGGGAACATAGGGAGTTGCCTTATTGACAGGAGAAAGCCAGCAGTAAATCTCACAGAGCAAGTTGGACTTAACTATTAGCAAAAACAGGATCGGCACAGGAGTGTCAGGTCTAAGGAGGCAGCAACTCGTCTCCAACTGGTTTTGCCTCCATGAAGCAGGGAATGAAGGTCCCTGCCTCTCCACAGCTGACTAAATCCCCTCCTCTCCAGGGTTTTCCCTAAGCAATCTGGAACTGTGCCGGTGTGCAGCTCACTTCTCCCCTGCTCTTTTCATGCCTCTCCTGGTTCTTGGAGACCAGAGGGGAGGGGAGCTTGTCACAGCAGGAGGGAGAGACTCCAGCACCTCTTCACCAGCCAGACTCATCTTTGTCTCTTGGCCTCCCTCCTTTCCTGCTTCAGCTGTTGAGAATTTCTATTCCACCTTAAGGAGCAGACATGGGATTGTTACGTGCCACATGTCTGTTTACATTCCAGCACAGTATGCTGGGAACTTCCGTTGTGTGTATAGCTTTTGCTTTTCCCTGTCTCTCTGAGAAGACAAAGAGAGGGACAACATGTTTCTTTGTCCTGATTTATGATTAATAAATCCGTAGTTGTAGTATGCTTCCACAAGCCTCACGCCTATTCTGTGTGTGCAGTTCACTCTGCTGACATAGTGTGCCCTGGCTTTGAAGCCTGGGTCGCTGATTTACGTCAGAGCAGAGGGCGATGGGTCTTTGCAGCGGGATGGTTGGAAGAAGACAACCCAGCTGGGGCTAGCCAGCTGGCCTTGCGACCCTCTGCATGCCGACATCAGCTTCTGCCTCTGATTCTGGACTCTCTCTGCCATATACTCCCTTTGCTCACTAAGCCCTGTAACCTCTTCAGCTTCTGACACCTCCTCCTCCTAATCTTCTCCCTCTTCTCCCTTTGTCCACTCACTGTTGTCCCACCACCAGTCCCTGGGCTCTGGGCCTTCATCCCTTGGAGTTTCCCCAGCTGGTTCCTCCCACCATTCTGCTGCGTCCAACAAATCCACAACACTTATACAGAGTCAGGCCCTAGGTCACTCTAGCTAGGTACTCACTGGCTGTGGCTTTGCAACTGTTTCAGGCAGGGGACCTTCCCAGACCTACCTGGAAAAGCCAGGGCCTCAACCTTGGACCTTCTTCTTGCAAACCAAATGCTACAATCCTTCCCCAGAATTCAGGATGAATTCTTCTGCAGAGGGCATGTCAAAGAAGATTCCAGGTGTCTTTCTGATCCATAGTTATGGTGCCAAAAAGGATGACTCATGCCACTGTGACATGTATCTTGCATTCACTAAACCAAAAAACAGTTGGATCAACTGAATTAGCCAAATTTACTTATTCATTTTAAAGTCCATGTTTTATTTGCCCTCTTAACTTGCTCACTGAAAATATTATTTGAAATTTTGTTTTGCAGCACCATGTCAAGTGTCCGTAGCAGGAGGAAGATGAGATAAAAGATTTCAATGTGGGCTGGGCTGGGGGCAGGGCCATGGCAAAGTCCAAAAGCCTGCTCTTAGATTTTGTTGAAATTATTGTTATTATTGTCAATCTCAAACCTTAACAAAATGTTTTAGTGCTTCAGTGAATTTGCAGTGGTGAATTTTGTACCCTACCCCACAATTTTGGCTCCCCCTCAAATGGCCTGAATTCTCTCTCTGTCTCCAACTCCCCACTTTCACATCCTTATGAACGAGGCGAGGAAAGCAGAGGGGGATATTTCTTCACTCAGTATTAATATATTTTTGGAAAAAATGCTGGAACTTTTGCTGCATTTTTTTAAGCCTGTGTATGCACCATACATTTAAAGCACAAGGCGTCCCCCCAAAGAGCACTGGGAACTGTAGGAACTCCAGCACCCTCGACAAATGTCCTTTAAATGTATGGGGGGGTGCAGCGGTAATTAGCAAAGATATAAGAGAGGTGGTGAACTCTCCTTCCTTGGAGGTTTTTAAGCAGAGGTTGGATGGCCATCTGTCATGGATGCTTTAGCTGAGATCCCTGCATTACAGGGGGTTGGACTAGATGACCCTTGGGGCCCCTTCCAACTCTTAAGATTCAATGATTCCATGATGCGGTCTGGAAACATGGGGAAGACAGATTCCTGCCCATCCTGCCCATTGGTTTGGATGGCTCTGACTTCCACTCCTGAATTATTATTTGGGGTGGGGGGTAGCCCGATCCAATGCATATTTGCTCAAAAGTGCGTAGAGTCTTTTGGGCTTAAAGGTAAAGGTACCCCTGATCATTAGGTCCAGTCATGGCCAACTCTGGGGTTGCGGCGCTCATCTCGCTTTATTGGCCGAGGGAGCTTCCGGGTCATGTGGCCAGCATGACTAAGCTGCTTCTGGCGAATCAGAGCAACGCACAGAAACGCCGTTTACCTTCCTGCCGGAGCGGTACCTATTTATCTACTTGCACTTTGACGTGCTTTCGAACTGCTATGTTGGCAGGAGCAGGGACCGAGCAACAGGAGCTCACCCCGTCGTGGGGATTCGAACCGCCAACCTTCTGATCGGCAAGTCCTAGGCTCTGTGGTTTAACCCACAGCGCCACTCCTGTGTAATTATGCTTGCAGTTGCAACCTGAACTGCACTATATTGAACTAAATGGTGAAAGAAATCAGAGTCTGCAACTCTGTGCATGCTGACATAAGAGTAAGTCCCAGTGAATTTAATAGGGCTTACTTCTGAGTAGATATGCACAGTATCACACTGTATATCAGAAATTAGCCATTTGGCCAGGATAAGCCAGCCAGCATTCAGCACTGTTACGTCTCATTGATTTTAGTGAGAGAGCTGAGCATACTCCAAATCTCTCCCAATAAGAACTTAAGACTCCTAACTTGGACTGGATAATGCTCCTTTTCTAGATTTTCCTATAGATGGGGGGAAGGGGAGGGGAGAGATGCTTAAGTCAGTGTCCCTGTCTGGACATAGAGAAGTTTGTAGCTCTCAAAATATTTTGGAAGGGATATTGTTGTTGTTTTAAAAAATGTAAATATATCCTAAGGCTGCTTTCCTATCTATAGATAACAGATTTCTGAATAATCATATAAATGATGTGCAACGCCAACAGCGATTTTAAATAACACAGATAACCTAAGCTTACCTGAGAGGTCTTTCTATTAGAATGTAATTAAAGATAGCTATTCAACATTGTAGGTTGTAAGCAGCACTGAACTTCTAAAATAGTAATAGGTTTGTCACTTTTCTTCCTGTGGCCAAACCACTTGCAAAAAGTAGCATACAGTGGTACCTCGGGTTACAGACGCTTCAGGTTACAGACTCCGCTAACCCAGAAATAGTACCTTGGGCTAAGAACTTTGCTTCAGGATGAGAACAGAAATTGCGCGGTGGCAGCGGGAGGCCCCATTAGCTAAAGTGGTACCTCAGGTTAAGAACAGTTTCAGGTTAAGAACGGACCTCCGGAATGAATTAAGTTCTTAACCCGAGGTACCACTGTATGTCTGTCTTTGAAAGAGTGCCGCCCCTACTGTTAGGCATAGTGAGGAGGAGACTTCAGGTGGTGGATATTGAGGGACAAGTGGCAACAAGGTATTGGTGGACACAGCTATGTGTGCTGTGCGGCCTGCCTTTTGGCCTCCAAATTAACCTGCTGCCCCCAAGAATAGCTGAGGACACTGCTAATGCCAGTGTTGGAGTGAGTTTTAGCTGCCAGTCCAGTTGCAGTGAGGGAGGTGCCATCTTGTCCTTTGCCTTGGGCAGCAAAATGTCTTGAGCCAGCCCTGCTTTTAATCATTGCTTCCCCCAAATCCCATATATAGCTGTAGGTGGAATTGCAATTTACAGATATATGGGTGAAGGGGTATTGAAATCCCCATCACCTGCCACTTTTCCTTCAGGTAATTTCCACCGAAAGCCTGACTCCAGTATCAGGAGTGAAACTGGATGAAAGAAAAGTGGTGGGGCAGAAGAGGGAACTATAGGGAGAGCAGTAGCAGGTAGGAGGGTTCAACATCTCTTACCCACATGACATTTATGTGCCCCAAATCACCCCATCTCCCACTTAACACATAATTCAGCTCGACATTTAAAAAGACACAAGAACACTTTCCTTGGCAGGGAGAAAGTTTTGAAAAGTGATGTATCTGTATTGGTGTTAGCTTCTCACATGGCTAAAAGACACAGATTCACTCTCTTGGTTCAAGCATAATGGAAAACCATGGCTTGTCATTAGGAGATTTGGTGTATGCAAGCCTCGGGCTCATGTGCTGTTCCTGAATTCCTTCACATATGATTAAAGATGAAGTTTGTGCTTTTGCCTTTAAGCTAACCACTGTTCCGTCTGACATCAAAACGCAGGAAACTGTGTCCCCCGTCTCCCCTAATTCTGATTGATTCAAACAAATCAGGATCAAACCATGGTTTGATATTCTAATTTGTTAACTACAGTTAAAACAATCCAGTTTTCTGTATTTAGGGAACTGTGGTTAGTTGACAACTTTCAGCATCAATCAAAATTAGAAGCAACCAAGGACGCAGCAGTCCCCACGAAAAGTCCATTGTTCAAACAAGGTTCAGATGGAAAAGGAAGCCCTTCTGTCCAGAAGGAACCAATGGTCATCCTGAATTAAAGGAATCAGTCCAGTGCTTGAAACTCCTTTACTGAGGAGCTGTCCCCTCTGCTTCACACAGGGCAGCTATTTACAGGTCCTGACACAGTCCTCATTCTTCCATTCTGCAAGTCAGCAGGGTATGTTTCTATGCCAGGAAAGCTTCACCTAGTGAACTCTGCAGAACAAGCTACTATGAGAAGAGCAGGTCGTGCTGACATTTTGGTGCAGGATGCAACCTATTTGACTATTACACCATCGCTGCTGAAGCTGGTAGGGATGGGCCATAGCTCAGTGGTAGGGCAGTTGCCTTACATGCAGAGGGTCCCTGGAAGAAACCAGCCTCTTTAGGTAGGTCTGGGAATGTCCCCTTCTGAAACCCTGGAGAACTGTTGTCGGTCAGTGCAGTGACACTGAGATAGATGGAGCAATGGATCTGGCTCAGTTTAGGGATGGATCCTATTTTCCTTGGCATGGATAGAAAGTGATGGGAAAGTATTATGAAGTATTATGATTTGTTATTTAATTGGATGTTTTTTATTGGAACAATCAATAAAAATGATTTTTTTAAAAAAGAAAGTGATGGGAAAGGATAGCCTACATATTTTCTGCATTTCTGGTTTCCAGTTAAAAACATAAGTTAGAAGTAATAACGGGGTGGGGGGAAGAGATAAACAGTAGCAACGCTACTGAAGTGTCTATCACCTCCACCTGCCTCCTGCCCAAAGGACAGATGGTCTTACAAAGATGCAGAGTGATAGAGAAAGCCCCATCTCTTGACCATCTGCCTACGAAGAGCCTCTTATATAAAAAGACGCAATATGCATATATAGAAAAAACTATCAACTGCATTCTCTCATCTGAAACACACTTGTTTAACACAACATTTTAGTGGTGCTGTCAAAAACATGGAAAAGTAAATTTTGTTTTTCCTTTTGCTTTTTCAGACACATACTTTTTTTACCATATATCCCCCAAAATATTATATTGCATTGAGCTACTCTTTTGGTCCTGCTGAGGCCACAATTGCAGAAATAAAGGACACCCAAAGGTGGCGCTGTGGTTCAAGTACACCTATATACTGTATCTATATATATTTATTGTACTGAATTATAATCATTCATTTTCTCGCATTTTCAAAAGGGATAATGTTAGTCTTTGCATCATCACCATCATCATCTGTAAAGAGGTATCTCTGGCTAAAATTTTCCTGCTAACATATGTTAACACATTAACTTTGCAAGTTTCAGGGTACTTTACTGCCTTAGGTACTTGCCAATACACTATGATCACTGATTACTTTCACGTGTCCCTTTACTCTTGTCAGTGGGGCTGTTTTGGTCAATTGTAGGACATGGGAAAACAGTTGTTCTTTGATCATGCCAGGGCAATTGCGGGCTTGGCCGTGTGCATTGCTCCAACCCTCCCCCCCCCAACAATAGAAACCAAACCAAAACTCTGCTGTGATCACTTGCATGCAGATAATGCAATTTCCTTGTCTTGAGCAAAGGACCAACTGTTTTCAATTGTCACAAAAGTGGCTCAGAGAAAAGCAGCCCCGTGTTGCTTTGATTTATTGGCATGTGAAAGTACTTCTTGCCTGTCAAAGCAAGACCTTGTTTTTTCTATATTAAGCATAGGCCAGGGGCTCAGTTAAGAGCCACGGGGGCTTCCCATTGGACCCTCAGCACAGCCCCTCATTCCACAGATGCTGCTTACAAGGTACCTCCCTCAGGTGTTTTTTCCTGGCCAAGTTAAGACCACAGGCAAAAAGGATCTTGGACACTCCCCATCCTCGTTTGAACACTGAGAGCTAAACTAGAAGTGGGAGCTGCAGTTCTGCATGTCAGGTCATCACATGGCTCTACAGAGACTTTAGTGGAGCTGGATATATTTTATACATGTACTAAAGGTAAAGGTAAAGGACCCCTGGACAGCTAAGTCAAAGGCGACTATGGGGTTGCGGCGTTCATTTTGTTTCAGGCCGAGGGAGCCAGTGTTTCCAGGTCATGCAGCCAGCATGACTAAACCACTTCTGGTGCAATGGGACATCATGGTGGAAACCAGAGTGCACATTTACCTTCCTGCTACAGCGGTACCTATTTATCTAATTGCGCTGGTGTGGTTTCGAACTGCTGGGTGGGCAGAAGCTGGGACAGAGCGATGTGGATTCGAACTGCCGACCTCCCGATTAGCAAGCCCAAGAGGCTCAGTGGTTTAGACCACAGCACCACCCGCATCCCTTTGCTATAGCAATAGGACAACCCAAGGCTGGCTTATTAAGCCTATGTTAACATTTGGAAAAGCTGTGTGGAAAAAGTTCAAGAAAAAACATTTTTTTAAATAAGGAGGGGTGAGTGGGGAACTTTAGAGGAGGCAGAGGTGCTTACCTGATATCTTGGAAGTCGTGAGGAGGAAGGGATGGTGCAAAGTGCTATCTCCCCTCCCTCCCCAATAAGAAGCAGAGACTCACCTGTCAGGAGGTCAGGTAGGTGCCATCACCCCCATCTTCTACTATTTGGTTGGTGATAGTTTCACAGTGTTCAAAATGGCTTAGAGGCTTCTTTGAAGTGTGAAGTGATATGTAGATTACCTTACTAAATAATATAATGTGGGAGCACCAAACCCTTCCTAAAATAAATAATTACCTACCATTAGGCAGAGTGTGGCAGCTTCCTCAGGTGGCAAACAATGGAGTGGGCAGGAGGAAGGGAGTGACACTGAAGGTTTGTGTGCCACAAAGCCATTCCTGTACGCCTCCCCAAGCTATGCTAATTCCCTTTGGTATGAGGGAGAATGCTGCCCTACCAGTTAGTACATGGAATGGGAAGTTGCCATCTTGTCCTTCAGCCTGCGAAGCTACTTTTTAAAACTTTCTCTCTCTTCGGCAGTGATCTGGAACTGGAAGCATTGTATAATAATAATATTTGTATACTGTCCTCGCATAAATATTCCCAGTGTGTTTATGTAAAGGGAAAACATTTACTTTACTGAAAATAATTTAAGGCTGATTTTCTGAGCAAGTGCCCACCCAAAGTAGCTTACAAACGGAATATAAAAAAACAATATAAAATGCAAACACAGTACAAAATGTAAAACTTTATAAATGTATGTGATGGCAGCAACCCCAGGTCTTTAAATGCTGGTCTGCCCCAACTGTGTCCAAAGTGGGGTGGGGGTGGGGGTGGGATTTAAAGGGTATTTGGGCACCAGCCCTCATCCTGCCTGTCTGTCCTGCAAACTAGCTCCTCCAAGGTAAATTTTCTCCTAGCTGGGCTCCTCAAGGTGGCCAGATGCAAAAGAGGACAGGGCTCCTATACCTTGAGGGGTTGTGCCATAGAGAGAATTTCATTAGCTGTACCTGCAAATTCTGTATTCTACACAAGTATTAAAGGTGGCAGAGCCTCATCAACTTTTGCATCTGGTCACCCTAGCTCCAATACAACAGGTAAGTAAGTGTTGGGACAGGGTTGCCAACTAACCAAGGAAAGATAAGACACAAAACCAGCCTGGCGTGTCCTTTTAATAGAGGTTTGATACACTGAAATAAGATGGGTGGTGTTTTTCATGGCATCTGCTAAATGCTATAGCTAAAACTGATGTTAAAGGGGTAAGGAACCAATTAAAAATTTGGCAACCCTAAGCATGGGGTATGTGTGCAGGAGAGACAGGTTAAACACCTCATGTTATGCCCTCAATTTCTCCTCCATCTCTGCTTTGCACACGGGTGAGGTAGATTAGTATTTAAAGCATAGGAAGATCCTTTGGAAAGGATAGTAGCTAAGTGGTTGGGCATCTCTCTTGCATTCACAAAGTCCCAGCTTCAGTCCCCAGCATTTCCAAGTAGGTCTGAAACCCTGTAGAGCTGCTACCAGTCAGAGTAGACTACACTGATCTAGATGAACCAATAGTTTGACTCTTTCTAAGGCAGCTCCCTATGATCTATCACCATTCCCTGTAATTTGGCCCACAGGCTATGAGCTGAACCGTCTAAGAAACTTCTCAAATTGCTCTCCCAGGTTTATGCATTTTATTGCATTTATGATATGTCACTGTGAGCAGATCATTAGCTATAGGATCCTGTTGCCTGTGATATAGAAACATCGCACTGAATATACCTACATCCCCCTTACCAATATTTCTTCTTCAGGGGCTGTTTGCTTCTGGGTTTGGTTAAGTATGGGCTTCAACAACTGTCCTTTGCATGGAATTAATATTTCATTTTTCTATTAGAATTTTACGCAACTGGATATTTAATTCCTTTAACCGGGTCCTCGCTCTCTTCAAGTCGGCTCAGTTGTTTGTTTTAAAGAACGATGGTATTGCCTTTTTAAATGGCACAATGCGTTGTTAACTGCCAGCCAGACGTAAAACATATTCCTCTTTTAAAATTTTATGGGGTATTAATAGCACTGAGTTACAGTAGCATTAATTTTTAAGCTTGAACTCCCCATTGATTTCAACAAGGAGTACTTAAGAATCAATGGCCACTGCTTTGATGAGAGGGACACGGCTAACTTTTTCTTTTTTACTTTTCCAATCAAAGGATCAAATTTTGTCCTAAGTAGTATACCACATGAAGAGCTGGCAAAGTGTTAAGTGTGTGAGCATAGGACTGAGTCTAAAGTGCTCTCTGAAATTTCTGAGAAAAAAAACAGCCTAGGAGGCCTGACCCTATATTCCTTCAATATCAACATAATCAGTGCTAATACCTCCAGCTGCACTTTGGAGGAGTCCCATTCCATTGACCTCAGCCAGTGTGCCCTGGAGTAAGTGGTTTGAGGATTGCTGCCTTGATGATCTGTACCCTCTTCACTCTCTCCTTCAAGAGGAAGAGTTATACTTGTTCATTACCAATAAAGTGGCTTAGAGAAGCCGCTCTAAATACAAATTAACCAAACTCCAACAACGCGGGTGGAGAGAGATGGACATTCAGAGTTAATATAAGTTTGGTAGTTTGGTGATGGAGCTAAATCTTTGCATGCACAAGGCTCTTGGCTTCTCAGTCAAGGAAAACTGCCAAATATCCATTTACCTGACTGCCTATGATAAGAACTGCATCTAGGTAAGCAGACATGAAAGCATTTCAAAAGTTGTTTCTCTTATGTCATAAATAGCTATCATGAAGTATGTGGGCAGTCATTTTTCTAGGTTTATCTGAAAGACTAGGAAATGTTTCTGCCCAAGAATTAAGACAGTCAATTTTCCCTTTGGTAGGTAGCGCTTTCTTCATGCCCTTGCTGAGAAGCATAGCATGTCTCACAAAAAGGCACATGTGAAGAACCCTAAACTGGCTGTGATTTTCAGAATTGTAGGAGGTGCTGATATGGCCCTCATAAAGTAGAATATATATAAAATCTGTTTTAAGAGCTGTTTAAAACCAACGCTATCACAGGCACTGTAAAGAATACATAGGTGGCACTATAATTTTATCAGAATGACTACAGTCCAGTTTAGGAAGATAAACATGAAAGGAGAGAGGCTTGCCTGCAAGCTAAATGCAGGAAAAGAGACACTGAAAAGGAGAGTCTATTTTTCCTCTCTTTTTTGTAGGGCAAGAGAAGAGTTTCGTTTATACAGCTCTCGTACAAGCACAGATACCAAGGCTGTGAACCGATGCCCACTTGCTTGGGAGCAGCAAATCTCCTCAAACTCACTTCTAAGTAAACATCTAGAGGACTTAAAGGAAAGTAAAAGCCCTTTTCAAAACTGAACTTCCCACTGCAGAGTCAAGTTCTCTGCTTCAGCACTCAGCAGGAAGGTGGAAGGAGTAGTATCGGAAAAGGAGTTATGGAAAATAGTTACAGCGGCGTTTAATGTTGGCTATCGGCACTAATCCTCTTTGGATCTGCCTTAGAGCTTAGCACTGGGGAAAGTCACAGTCCTGTCCAACTTGCAAAACCTGTTGAGCCAACGTCCCTGCTCCAAACCCCTCCATTTGAAGCCTCCTATGTGGTGCCACAAAGAGGAAAGATTGGGGAAGGCCAGCAGGGCAAAAGGTGGTAAAAGTGATGCTTTGGAGGCATTATATTCGTCCTCAGTTTTACTGAATGCTACCCATCTATCTAGTGCAGTGCAGTGCAGCACAGCACACATTTGTTTAGACCCAGTAACATCTCCAGTAAGTGAAGGGGAGCAGCAGTTGCTGAACTATTCAGACCAAAGGAGCCAGCATAGAGCAGCCCACTGAATTTGGACTGGGGTTCACTGGTTTGCTCTGCTCCAGGGAAGCTCTGGTCAAATAAATATTTACTTGAATCTAATGCTCACCTTTTCTGGCCAAATTACACCGAGAAAATTAAGGTGCGCATTAGATTTGATGTCACATTTACATTTGCCAGCAAATACTTTTTTGGGTTTCAAGGTTCTGAAAATTGAAGTGCACATTAGATTCAGTGGCTCATTAGACCCGAGTAAATACGGCAGGGTTGCCACCTGTCCTGTATAATATAGGATTGTCCTGTATTTCCATGTAAAAAGCTACATCCTGTATCATGGACGAAGCTGAGATTTTTGTTAGGGGGAGACAGAGCTTTTATTCTGAAGATCGCCCACCAAAGTTCTTGAGCTTTCTAAAAAAATCATGGGTAAAAATATACCACAGCCCCCCAAAAGAAGACATTAAAAAGCAGCAAGCTTTCGCTGGGGACAGGCATCTGCTGGGGGGGGGGGTGAGGAGTGCAGAACCTCAATTAATTGAGTACTTTCAATGCTTTTCAGTACAGTATTATTTGTGGATCTTTTTGATAAGGGTTTTGTTCTGTATTTCAGGTATTTTTCTCTCTCTGCCAAGTTAGGGCCATCCTGTTAGGCTGCAACAGATTGTAATGGATTGCTTGGAAGTCACTTCAGGACCAGATTTTCTTTAATTATTAAAGAATATCGTCCACCAACCACCCCATCCTGACTGACTGAATTTATATACCGCCCTATACCCGGAGGTCTCAGGGCGGTCCACGGAACAAAATCAGAATATAAAACCACAAAATGTTCTGTATTTTGCCAGAATAAAGATGATCTACTCGCAGGGTGGGGTATTTGCAAATGAATGAGCTTTTTGAAACCTGCAAAGCAACACTCTGCATGAAGGTGGTGGACACTTGACAAGCGAGCGCCCTGATAAAAAGTGAGCATATCGCCACTCTTAATATGTCAGAGTTTCGTCGGGGGTTGTTCCCAGCAAAGGAGAAGCCCTCATGAGGGGATTTCGCCTGTTACTTTTGGGCGAGAAAAGGAGAAAATTTTGTTCTCGCGACCCCCAGTTGCCTTGACGCCCCTGCGCGTTCTGCCCAGAAGTTTAAACTCCCAACGGAATTTAACGGACTCCGCTCCCAAAGGCGCGCGCAGGAGGCGACAGCACAACTTAACCTCATCCTATCACGTCTTCCCCCCACCCTCCTGGCTCGGCTCCCTCAGGTGATTTTAAGTTTCGGCGCTCGCGGCCTGCGACCCTACGCATAGTTTGTGCTGGGGGGGGGGGTTGCGTTCGAGTTTTAAGCGCGTGTTAATAAGTGCTTCTTCTGGTCCCGAGGAAGGGCGCGCAGAAGGACTGGGGCCTTTAATGACAGGAAGGACTGGTAAGCACGGCGGCCGAGGAGGAGACGGTCTGCCGGACGAGGAGCTGAGTGAAGCGGACGACGACAACGACGTCCTGCCCCCTCCTCGCTCGCTCGAGCTTCTGCCGCCCCGCTCGGCTCCCCACCTGACTCGGTTCCCTCCTCCTCCCCCCCCCCCAGCCCCGTTCCTTTGTCCTCCCGCTCGCGATTGGCAGGTTTTATTATTCCGCCTCAACAAGCCGCGAGCGGATTGGCCGGCGCGGCTGTGACGCGAGGGGCCGAGCCGCGGAGTAGTTGGGGTTCTGCTCTGTCAGTAACACATGGGCAAGAGCGGCGGAGAGAGGCAGCGAGGAAGGCGCCAGCGGGGAGACGGAGGCCTCCTCTGCGCGCGTCCGGAGACGAGGCAGCGCCGCCCGGGGAGCCGCGGAGGGTCGTGAGAAGAGGAAGGAGAAGAAGAAGCCGCCGCCTCCTCAGTCATCGCCGTCGTCGTCTTAACAGCAACAGCCGCGCGCTCCGGCTCCTTCGCTGCCCCACTCTCGGGACTTTCCCCCTGCGTTGGCCGTTGGCGGCGAGAGGCTTTGGAAGCCGCCCGAGCCCCGCGACAGGGAGGTGGCGGCGGGAAAGGGGTGGGGGGGAAGCGCGAGCCAGCTCGGAAGTGCGGCCACATCTGCCAAAACTTAACCCAGCTATTGCAGCAGCAGCAGCAGCGAGAGCGGCGTCGGCGCCGCCGCCCGGGCTCGCCTTTTGCAGCAGCAGCAACAACCCAGCTCTGCATCTCCCCTCGAGGGGAAGCAGCGAGAGTAGGACGAAGCAGCAGCAGGAAGGAAAGGAAAGGAGGGCTGGAGCAAACGCTTCCCGGACATTTCCAACACCACCACCTCCTTCCTCCCAGCCCGGGGCTGCTTGCAGTTCCCTGACCCGGACGGAGGGTTGCTGCTCCGCGTAGCCCGGCGAGCGCGCTGGGTTTGCTCCGAATTGCTCCGCCGTCAATCGGGATCGAGCCGGGCCAGCCCACCAGCACCAACCCGCCGGTCTCCCCCTGCGAGAGCTCTCCCGAAGCTACAGCCACGTTGTCCACGGCCTCTTGCACCATAGAGGGGAAACAGGTAAGATCGTGGGCGCGGGAGTGGAGAAAGAGAGAGCTGCTTGGTGGTGCGTTGTTTTTTTCCTTTTGGGTGATTGTAGCTGTTTCTCCTTTCCTCCCCCCCCCCCTCCACTTCGTTGCGGTCCGGAGTGGGAAGTAAACACGGCCACCCCCGCCATCGCCTGGAATCAGATTGGGGGCGGGAAACTGGCTGCACCTCCCGGGAGCCAAGCGGCGGCGGGGCCGCCCGCAGCCCGGCGTAGCGGTACAAAAGGCTGCCTGCTTTGCCCCGCGCTGCTTCACTCTCCACCCCCCCCCCCCGCCCGGTTCTGCCTGGGAGTCGCGGAGGAGGTGGGAGGAACGGTCGCCCACTTTCTTTGTAGTAAAAAAAACCACTTATTTTGAAACAGTGGCAGGTTTGGAGGAGGAGGAGGAAAGGGAGAAAGAATAATCTTAAGTGAGGTATTTGCTCTCTTCTCTCACTCTCCTTTTTCTCTCTCTCCCCCCTCCTTTTCTCCTCCTTTTTGTTCAGGGGAAATCTGATGAATCAACCTAATTAAAATCAAGCCGTGAATTAAGCATCCATTTTTTATTTTTTTTTGGTACTACAAATTGCAAGCTCTACGCTTGTCCCTCCCTTGGTCTCCATTAAAATCACCAGAGACGTTGTTAAAAGGAGGGAGGGGGTGTGTGTTTTGCCTCTAGCTGCCAGCTCTCCTTTCTGTTTCATTGCCTCTGTTCCAGGACCTAAATTGCTTGGCTGTGTAATTACCAGAGTAAGCCTATTTAAGTTAAAAGCTTTCCTTCTCTTTCTCTGCCCCCCCAACTCCAAATGAAACTTGATGAGGGCCCGTCCTTAGTTATCAAGGGAGTCACTTTCTGGTCAGTCCTCTTGATTCATCTCTTTTAGATTTAATCAGCATTAAGGTATTGCTTGTCCTTAAGAGCTTTAGCTTAATGGGGTTACTGGATGCTTCTGTCAGTGTAGCGTTTCCTTTTATATATAATATTTACCTTTCAACAAAGACAGGGTGGGTGGGAGCAAGGCAGTGGGGCTTGTGTGGGGTGTTTTTGGTCTTGGAAAGATGGGAAGTAGGTTTAGCATACTTTAGGAATCCTTTTTGCTTTTAATCAGAAGTAAGAAATGCAGATTCATATTGCTGGAAATGGTAACAAAAGGCCATTCCATGAGTTAAATGCATCAGAAATCAATTTACATAAAGGTATATGATGCATTCAGAGAAATGCAATGCTAATGGCTTTTAGAGTGGTTCTCTTTCCCAAGTCTCGGGGTTTTTAGTTACAGTCTTAATTGGTGCAGTTCGCAGTCTGGTTTATTGTGTGGTCAACTGAACATATGATCAGGAGTTATTTTGAAGGAAATCCTGTTTTGTTTGGTCCTTTTAATTTTTTTTTAAGTGGCCTATTTTAAGGACCCTGAAGCTTCTGTTGTAACTTAGTTGGGCAACTAAGTGGCAGGAAAAGTTTGCCCTCTCCTCTTCACTCTTTCGCTTCAGAGGTATATGTCTTAGCAAACAGCCAGATGCTTTAGCTTGAGCATGAACAGCTTACAAAGGACAAAGGGAAAACACACTGCTTAATTGGCAGTAAATAACTTGATCTTTTTATAGTGCAAATGACTGAACAGTAGCCTGTTCGACTACTGGATTTGAGGCAGAGCAAATTAATCAGTTTGGAGTAAGCTTTATGAATTGGTTCCATTATTAATCTCCCTGTTGCCCTGCTTGTACAAAACATTTATTAGAAAGTGAGAAACACACTTGTGGGCTTGCATGTGTGTCTATTTCCACCTCCACCCCTCCCCAAGCAGCACTTTTACAGCCAGCCATGCTTGCTGTTTCCTGAGTGGGGCATGCTTGATTGTTCTGCCTCTCTGCTTTTACGCAAAACTTTTTTTTTTTTTAAGGGCAACAAAGTGCTTAGCATTTAAATTGCTGATCAAGGGCAGATTAGTGAGACAAAAGTAGATGTGTTTGTATAGGAAGTTAACAGGCTTCTGAAAGTTAAGTGATCTATTATTATCCAGTAAAGCGTCCTTTGGGAGAAGGACCCCACTTTCATTTGATCTTTTGAAGAAATAAATAAATAAATAAATAAATAGGGACGATCCTGGCTGAGCCCTTGCAGATAACAATAGCATGAAAAGGGAGACCTTGAAAAACTAGTTTCACAACTTTCTCACAGTTTTCTCCGGAGCTTATACTTGCCTCTCCTGTAAAATAGAACCAAACAATCCCCAGAATCATTCCCAGCTGGTGAGCTACAGCTGCACTCCCCAAGAGTTGTGGTCAGGGATTGTGGCCTCACTCTGGCTGTTTTTTTATGCCATTCTCATTTTAGGACTGTGGGGCCCAGCAATTTATATCTGGGAGGGCTATGTAGACTGTGAGACTCCAGGTGTGTGTACTTTCCTGGCAGCAAACAAAGCGGGGGTCACTCTAAGTTTGACAACAGTATTGCAAGCTAAAACTGTCATTGAGCACCACCAGCCAACTTGGAAGGGGAGGCAGCTAATTAACCCAGAACAAAGGCTCTGAAAAGTAAACAAGTTGCTGCTATTCCCCATCTTTCTTGGACTGGGAGGGGCAGGTTGCAAGAGCTCTTAGTCTGAGAATCAACCCCTTCGTCTCATTTTTCTTTATTTCTTATTCCCTTATCCAGACCATGGTGAACCCAGGCAGCAGCTCGCAGCCTCCCCCGGTCACCAGTGGCTCCCTCTCATGGAAAAGATGTGCAGGCTGCGGGGGGAAGATTGCTGATCGCTTCTTGCTCTATGCCATGGATAGCTATTGGCACAGCCGGTGCCTGAAGTGCTCCTGCTGCCAAGCCCAGCTGGGAGAAATTGGTACGTCCTGCTACACTAAGAGCGGCATGATCCTGTGCAGAAACGACTACATCAGGTGAGAGAGACACAGGGGAAGTTAGGCTGGTTTGCTGGTTTCTTGCATACACGACTCCATACTTTTCCTATGAAGCAGAAGGAACTGCAGGCCAGAAATACCTCTGGTTGCAAGGGGCAGTTCAAAACTAGAAGCCTGATTTAATGAAACAATCCTTTTCCTGGATTACAGTAGAAAACTTTGGTAGATGGCTCAAGGAGACGTGTGGTAGAATAAAACTCCTAAAGTGATCCTAAACTTTTAAGAGAGAAGTCCTGGTTTAAAACAGTTGGCTGCCCAAAGCTACTATGGTAGTGGGGCAGAAGGACGCATGTTTGGAACCTAAAGGGGTGAGAGCGAGCATAGAGTTTGCTAGAACAGTGGCGGGAAATGGCTAAAACAGTGAGAGAGCTACCCTTTCAGTATCTGATTTATTATATTTTTATTTGCATAAGCACCTTTAAATGAAAATGGAATGACTCATTCTCTGTATTCATTGTGAAAGAGTTGATTAATTGTTGGAGGGACTGTGACCGTCTCCTGTGCCAAACTCTGCACACCCAACACAGTGGTAATACATGCTTTCCTATTGCTGTGGAGCATATCTTTCAGTATAAAAGTGAACATGTGTATAGTTTGATCAATGTTTAAAATATTTCTTATTGCATCCAGTATTCTGCATCTCCTCCGCTTTGCATAACAAAAATGTGTTTGTTTCTTCTCCCCACCCCCACTAGTTTTAGAGCAATTAATAGAAAGAATTTAAGAGGTCCAGGTGCCCATTCAATCTTTTCAGGTGAACTCAAGCTCCTTTAAACTCATTTTGAAAGGAGGCATTTTGAAGGATTACACATTTAATTTGAGTAAATGACTTGATAGACTGATGCACATGAATGCTTTGAGGAGGTGTTCTAGTTCAGCAGCCAGTAATTAAACAGCCCCCTCCCACCTTCTTTGGCATATAAAGAATGTGAGGTAAAGGCATATGGAGTTTTTTTCTAGATAGTCTTGATTTTCACACTTAGAATAGATTTGAAAAAGTATCCCAGTTCTTGGAAGGAGTGAGCAAGCTTTAGTGGTTAAAATCATCTCTTTGTGCCTATTTTCAAATACTTAGTTATAAATATTTTGAGCCGATTTCTTCTGGAATTTGTACATTTAACTATGTAACAACTCTGTAAATTGCATACTAAATATTACTTGGTTCTGATTCTGGAAGCAACAGCATTTTGAATCAGTGACACCAATAAGGAGACCCTTTCTTGTTCAGATAATGGCTCTTCTTTATGCTAGCACCTTCAATCAGCTAAATAGAATACAGAAAACAAAATGGCAATAGAAAGGTTTTAAGGGATTGCAGCATTCATTTTGCTAAGTGTGTGGATTTTTAAAGTAAATGCTTGAAAATCAGTGTGTGCAGGCTTACAGCGATGCGTTCTTGATCTCTGTCCGAAGCAACTGCATAAGCGAGACAGAATTCTAATTAAATAGAGCAGAACGGTTAGAAAAAGAGGTTTGTTTGAAGTGGAAAAATTGACACTACTGTTCAGATTCAATGAACAGTACAGATTTCGTCTCTCTCTACTAAAACCGTCAAACAAACCTCTTCTGATCACTACTAATTAAAAAGAGAAGTTGTCTACTGTACGCCTAAGGCAAGTTCAGGCCAGCTTATTGGAATCTCTGCCTCAGGTTTTTGTGTGCCCAAAACTTATTACAGTTTTAATATAGGCTATTATAAATAGGGTGCTTTATCAGATGGTAAATTTGAACTGATTTTGTTCCATCAGTCTGACTCTTCACTAGAACTGAATAGCTTGTCCAATAAAATATGGATACTTGAGTGTGCACTTCTGGAAGCTTATTTGTTCCATAGGATAAAGGTCTACTGACCCAAGTACATAAAGTTCCAGCATTTTCATCTGTGACCCTGATGACTCAGACATGAGTAGCTACATGTCCTAATCTACTAACAAACAAGATGCTACCATTTTACAAGTGCTCTTCAGTGTGTGTGGTTTTTATTGAGGATCATGTAGGAAAATATATAGAAATAAGTCATGATTTTGTTCTTTTGACTTCTTGCAGAAATTTCAAAGTTGATCTTAATGAGACTTCCAATGAGATGTTTGTCGTAAAGCTTAGAGACAAATTGATCATTCAGCCTCTGAGGTGATAGGGACTGACTGATTGAAGTCTCTTGATAGGACAAGACAACTGTTTTTTTTTTTTTTAAACCACCACTATGGGCCTCTACAACTAAATCTGGGTGTGGCTTTACCAAACCAGCCTTACCTTATCTAAGGATTGCCACAGATTTTATTGGCAGCAGAGGGCTGTGGGGTGTTCATGTAAGTAAAAGGATGGCAATACATTGACTCTTCTCTGACCCCTTAACTCACAACCATAGTATCCTAAGCAAAGGAAGAATTTATTTGGAAGGGAGAAGGGTGATGGGCAGCCCTCCCAGCTATGAGATTCTAGATAAAGCAGCAGCGTGGCAGTGAATCTGCACAATTAAGAGCTTTAATTAGTGTCTCCTCCATTTTCTCTTAGTTCTGATAGGTTTTATCTAATGAGATCTCGTCCCTGGCTTAGATCTGCCTGGAATGACGTGTCCAAAATGAATGAGAGCTGTGTCGCAAACAAAACATTTAATTAACAAAATTGGCCTTGGAGAGAGCAAGAGAGAATAGGCTGGGGGTGGTTGAAAGAGGTGTGGGGAGGGAGAAACAAACTAGGCTTTTCTTAAAGGGCTAGTGCTGCTTGAGAACTTTTTCTGTACAAATGTCTATTTAATATGATTATAATCTCTTATATCCCACCTGGTGTTTGCTACTGAGGTGACAGTGGAAATATATTTTTGGGTTGGGGGGCAGGTGAGGAGCATATAGCCTTGCCTAGATCATGAGAGCATGGTCGCCCCCCCCCAAAAAAAAAGTGTTCGTGGCACTGTGCCGGGCGGCAAGCACCTGATTCCCATTCCAACAGGCAAAAGATGTTCTCTGTTCTCCTTGCTGTTCATTGCCATTCACGTGGGCTGTCTGTCCACAGTATGAGCCATTTGAGGAGGGGAGGAAAGGGAGGGAGCAGCCAAGCAACGAGTTCATTTTTCTGGTAATCAACAGCAAGCTGCTATATTCAGGGAATGCTGTCCCTTTAATTGAACAGGCTAGGTAATTAAATGGCATTTTTCCAATAGGACGTGCTAGGTAAATCTAATAGTTGGTTATTTAATATCACTTTGAAGTCTGCCCACTCAAGCACAATGACAGCACAGGAGCATGTGAACTATTAGCTTGGAAAAAAAATCCAGGATCTCAAAAATTAATTAAATCGCATGCAATTTAGGGGGAACGTTTATCTTGATTTGTCATAACAGAATTAATTCAAGGCCTCCAATTCACTTGGGGGCAGATCTGTTACTCTGAATTAACCAAGCGTAATTTGGCTGATATTTTTTCCTCTCTCTTCCCCCCTTCTCTCTCCCTCTCCCTCTAATGCAGCACTTGCACAGCCGCCTTCCTCCCCCTTAAGTATCAATAGCTTCTGGTGCTTTTAAGGTGCTTGGGCTGTAGTTATGCTGAAGTACCTTTAATGGACTTGGCTGTAGGCATAATTTTTTTGCGTAGCCTTTGTTACATCTGATACAGCTGGCACAGAATTTGGATCCGGCATAGGAAATCTGATGGAAAACCAATTGCTTCTGGATCAGTAGCTTTGGATGTGCTTTTCTTTCAGCTAGGAAGTTTGGATGCTTCTGGGTACAGATATGTCGCCCCCCTCCCTTCTCCTCCTCTCTCTCCTCTCCCCACCCCTTTCAGGTGCAAGGGGAAAATTGAACTGCGGGACTAGCAATGCAAAACTCTTTGTGGTGCAGAGCTGTTTGGTTTCCACAGCATGGTAAAAATCCCCACACTGCACCTTACTTTTCTGTAGTTTATTTTAAAAGTGTTCCAGTTGAATAAATAGAAATTTTCAGCTAGCCCCTCACCCCACATCCTCTTGTTCCCATCTCATCACCTCTGTCCGCTTCTAAAGGTTTTGAATGAGGAAGAGAGTTTGGATTAATTTAAGGTGGCATTACATAATGCTGCAAAATGTAGGACCTTTCATCCATATATGGAACATCTCAGTGTTGGTGATTGATTGTGTTGCCCAAATGTTGAAATATTAACAACCTCTTTGGACTCCAAGACCCAAAGAGAGGAAACTGAAACCACTTCTGTCATCGCAATTAAAGAGTCCCCTGGCTTTAATTAGCCTGACCTGGGGTATCTCTCCCCCATTGCTGGAGTTAAAGAGAAAAGAGCCCATTAAGGTCCAGTCTGAGACCGATAGTTACTTAATTGAGCACCTAAAGCCTCCAGCCTTTTAAATTAAATACTGTCCTGGACAGTCTCCCTGATTAGCTAATTAACTCTACTCTCTCACAGAACCCATATAAAAACAACTTTTCAGGATGAGGGTAGTTAACGATGATTGTCTTCCTCCATGGTGAAACAAAAATTATCTGAAGCTTCTGATAAAGTGCCGCAAAATAAGAGTATTCTCATTAGTAGGAAAGAAAAGAAAAGCATCTAAAAAAAGTAACGGGCAAAGTCCTGGACATTTGCTTCAGTAGTAGCCTAACCCTGCAGATTACGTAGACTGCCTTAAGTTAGTTTTGGCTGTGACTTCCGAAAATTCAAATTCTTTTAGAACGAGGCTGGCTGTGTGTGTGTGTGTGTGTGTGTTTAAAATGATGTACAAGTAGCTTTTGGGATTACATTTTTGACTTTCAATTATTAAAATTTAATTTAGATGCACAACCACCATTGCTCAGGAAAGTTTGTATGATGCACACATACTTTATGAAGAGAATGTGTCACAGTTAAAGCAGCATGATTAAAAATGATTTTTAAATTGTGTGGTGCGTTTGAAATCCTCGCCTCTTCCGCAGGA